>NC_035109.1:20698689-26366189 GCF_002204515.2 Aedes aegypti | reverse complement strand
TTTTATCCCCCCCCCCCTCGTGCCTTCCAAGTGGTCTCGGACATAAAAGAAAATTAGTATTTGTATCAGCCTTATTAGTTTGGATATGTAGCTCAAAGATCTATAACGAAACAAAATACACTTTTTAGCAATGAGGAAGTCATGTCCGTGTTACAATATTGTTCTCGACGCCGATCAAAATCAGCACTGCTGGTCTGTTGCCAAATCATTTCATTTTACTTCCGCTTATCTCTCTATAAAGGATCACTAATTTTCCCTATCTTTCGTCTCGCTCTAACAATAATCATCAAAACTTGGTGGAAGCAAATCTCGAGTTTTAGTGAACCGATGAAGCTGAAAATTTATCGGGTTGTGCACTATATATATAGAATCATAGTGATACATTTTCGCATCGATATATGGAGTGGTTTTTGGGATTTGCTTCTTGAAATGGATAGGGTGGTTATGATGACGTCCCGTGCGGCCTTAATAATTGTTATTCCTTCCCAAGCATTTTCCGCGTCGCTTCGCGTGACGCGACTACTCTGGCCGACACCTTATAAGATTTGCTCGCGTATGAAGATTTTGAAGTTTAAAGTAGGTACCCGAATAAAAAATACAATACAACGTATTGTAACAGTAGCATTCAATATATTAGAAATACAATACACTGCCGTGAATAGAAAGTCAGTCCCATCTGTAAAAAGTAGGCATTGAGAAAATGGACTGTGAAGTTTCCAAACTGCTTTTCCATACGATTATTGAAAAAAAATCCAGATAATCAGAACATGATCATATCTTAAAGAAACTTTCACAATTTGCTTTTTACTACGATATCTTTCCGAAAAAAAAAATATGAAGATGATCAAAAGACGGTTCATTTTTGTGTTACACGGTGCGGAAATCTGTAATGGGACTGATTGATATGCGGTTATTTTTCATAATGGGACAATTTGACGTGCTGTTTTTTCCTATTTTTTCTGAACAAAACATTTTATTTCATTAATGCAGTTGAAAGAGCATCAAAAAAAAAAAAAAATGTTGAAAACTGAGCTCATCTCATTTTTGACGGAAATGCAGATGGGACTGACTTGCGATTCACGGCAGAACAGTATAGTGTAAAATGGCAATAGAATTACAGTGTAATATAATGTTTTGAACAGTTCACGCCATCGCATATGAGATTTTTGCAATATAATGTATGGGTTGTTAAGTATCGTAACAATACAAAAATATATATTTTCTCATACATACATTTTGAAAATACAATTCGATATATTGTGCATGTATTTTCTTGATTCGTAATTCGTGTATTGTTGTACAATACAAAAACAATACAACGAACTGTATTTCAATTAGCGGTGAAAAGTATAGAATTTGTATTTTGTATATATTGTTCCCCAACTTACTGGATATTCGTGCCAACAGCATCAAACTAATTTTAACTCCTATAGAAGTAAAGATATTTATCATGGTTACATTCGTCGTCACAGATAATGTCAAGTGACTTCTACGAAAATATTTATTTTTACTTTTTGAAGATTTTTTACCCAATATGTCTTGCTTTCTGACCTTTTTTTTGTTTACTTCTTTCAGCCAAGCAACACAGAAAACAGCAACAGTTGTTTCACGCGAAAATAGGAATTTGACCAAAATTGTAAGGTATAAAACAAATAAAAAACAATACAGTGTTCTGTTACAATATATTATATAGTTTTTGAATTGTATATTCAAACAAGAATAATGTTTCTTCGATATTCAATTAAAATACGCTATATTGTATTCATTACTAACTAAACGTTGTATCATTCGATTAATAAGAAATCCTAGCATAATCGATGAAATGTAAAATCAAATCGTATTACTGAGCAATGTTTTGAACAGTTAAAGCAGTGAAAAAAAAACATTTTCCAATGTTATCGCCACAGTAAGAAAATCAAATTGAAAATAACCAAAAATAAAATAACATAAAATAAATCCAATTTTGAAATAAAACTGTTGATCGACTCTAGTTGGAATTTAATGGTATCGTACTAATTCCAATTTTCATTAACTTATCAATTGATGTTTGTATTTTTGTCACTGGTTAACTATATAAATTATCTACATACAAAAAAATGCATAAAAGTCATTTCAATAGTACAATTTGCTGAGTATCCTGATTAGGACTTCCGAAAAACAAATTAATAAATCGAATGATTTTTAGTGATTCGACGAAAGAACGAGTCAACTTTTAAATAAAGAAATCACTTATTGTCAAAAATTCAGTGGTAAATTTGAAAAAATTGGTATCTTTAGTTTGTTGAAAGAATTAGTGTGTTTCAAAGGAATAAATAAAATATTATTTTTCAACAGATAGCTCAACCAGTAGTGTTCGGGAATAAGCATAAGCATAAGCATAGATGACCGTACAATTCGTAGTTGCTACTCCCGTGATTGACCAGAACAATCGAAGTTGCACAGGGAATTAATGAATGGGGCTTGGGATTAGCTTACCATTCTTCAATGTGCACAAATCGAGAGCTCAAATTTAAAAGTCAATAACGGCGCCGGCCACGTCCTTACGGTCATCGGGGAAGGGAAGGAATGTTAGTGTGACTACCGTTGTTACTAGAGACCGAGATCACCTCTGCATCTCCACGGTTGTCATGGAGAGGATATTGGGTTAGTGGGATAAGGTAAAGATCTGGGAGTCACCAATGTTTGGTGATGCGAGCCATGATATAATCACGCCTAACCGGATTCGCGAAATAATTCGATAATCGCATTAAACGCCGAACAAGTGTTCGTCACTCGCCCACGCAAGAGCAAGCGACGCGATCAATAGATCAAACACTACTAGCGATCCGCGGCGCTTTTTCATTTCTCTGAGCGAACGACGCGCGACAAGTTTGATCCTGCCCCCATCGCCCGCCCCCGCAGGAGCAAGCGTCAAGGTCGAAGGATCAAACACTACTAACGAACCGATCACTTTTTCACCGCTTCACTACCGACGCGCGACATGTTTGATCCTGCCCTCATCACCCGCTCCCGCAGGAGTAAGCGTCAAGGTGGAAGGATCAAACACTACTCTATTCAAAAGATGTTTTTATTAATGACGAAAACTGAAAATTACATGTATATATTGTAAATTATATGAAACAGGAATAATGCCGACACTTGTAGTGACGAACTATACATAGTTTGTTTGAAAATTACATATGAGTATTACTGTGCATTTTGTCTCGATATGGTACAAGTTTTAAAAAATACGTCAACATTCACAATGTCGAACAATTCAAAAGATAATTTTTAATAATGTATAAAAGAGGCAAATATATTTATGTATATTGAAATTGTATAAGAAAAAAAAATAATGCCGACACTTATAGTGACGAACCATACAAAGTTTGTTTTAAAATTACTTAAAAGTTACGCTTTCAAGAAAATATGTGTTATCACAAGAATGAAACGAACTCACCAGTTGGTAATCCATCCTCGACTGAACACAAAACTGATACTGACAGCAAAACTTCTTGGCGTCCCGAAAACAAACCGTCTTGCTTGTGCCTTCCAAATACCTACCCAGCAAGACGCTCCAAAACAGAAAAAAAAATCTTAGGAGCCGAAAACACGCGCGAAACCGTGAGCCAAATCTATCGGACGACGCAAAACCGAACTGTCCTGCTTGGGCTTCACGAAGCACTACCCAGCAAGACGCTTGAAAACAGGAAAAAAAAATCTCCGGCGACGAAAACATGCGCGAAACCGTGAGTCAAATTTATCGGACGACGCAAAACCGAACTGTCCTGCTTGGGCTTCACGAAGCACTCAGCTCAACCAGTAGTGTTCGGGAATGTATCAAAACACCGATTCTTTTAGCGTGATGCTTGAAGCTAAAATAAATATGAATTTATCCAGATTTTTACACTGGCTATAAAACACTGGGGGTGATTTGGATTTGACATGTCTTGTTTACAGATTGTATAGCTAGGTCTTACACTGAGGCAAAAATACTTAGGTTTTCCATAAATCGTGACTTATGAACCAGCCAAATTATGGTTTCATTAAACGCTTAACCATTTCGAATATGGGATCATAAATTTCATAAGTGAGAGCTTTAAATTATTTAAAAGCCATCACTCGAAATATTTTTTCTAGCAATTGCTAGAGGAACTCTCCCGCTCTCGATGTTGGGTACAAGTTAATCGAAAGTAGGTCACATGTTAACGAAACATGTCAACTTTTGAGCACGCCTAAAGTGAAAGGCAAACATTATTAATAATTGATACATATAATTGTGTAATCACGCAGAAGAATTTCTGTATGTTAAGATTACAATCCTGTCAATTACTTTTACCTACGCACAAATAGTTGTTTCGAAATAAAATTAACTTACGCCAACACTAAATTAACGTCAAATCAAATAAACACACTTCTTTGATTGAGCTATCCACTTGTACTTATAACAATTATAATTTTGATAATTATCACTATTCGGAAACATTCACCTCCCTAGAATTCAAGTCATGCTCACAAATCTACTTACTTCTAACTTGCAAGGAATAGTGTAGGTGCTAAGATGACCACCTCTCACGCAGGAGACCACATATCAATTTTGTCGACTCGCCCTTTGTTTTCATTTTTGCAATGTTTTTTTTAGATCGATAAAGCAGCACCGAATCTTTTCAGATATGTTGATAAAGCAGAACAAAATGCTGAGTAAACATTGCAAAATATTGTAAACTCAATAAAATTCACTTTGAGTCAAAAAAAATATAGTTAAATTTTGACGTTTGACGTTTGTAAATTCAATCAAAAATATAGTTATCAACAACTATATGGTATAGTTATGTTTAACAATATAGTGTCAATTCAACTATATTTTTAGTTATCTCCAAATCAACCTTAAAATATAGTTAAATTGACCGGAAAAATGATTACGAACACTATATTTTGTTCTCCGTGATTTTCACCGAATTGGTTACAGATTTTCATTGGTTGACTTATGAAATTTAGTAATGAAATTCTTCACCAAAATCATAAGTAAAACTTAAGAATTTCAACAATAAGGGCTCATTCACAAATTTCATAACGCTTTAGGGGGTGGGTGGGTGTCCGAACGTTGTTACGGCTCATACAAAAATAGTAGAGTATCAATACAAAAAGCGTCACGAGGGGGTGGGTGGGTGTCCAAAATGGTCAATTTAAGCGTTATGAAATATATGAACAAACCCTAATCGTTTTGGCGCCAAATCATAATTATTCCTTAAGAAATTATTAAGTTTTTTTTGCCTCAGTGTAGTAGGCAGTGAAATGCGTTTGTTGATTTATATGTCAAAGATTTACACTTCACTGTAATGATTTTTTTTTCGTATTTCGATTTTCATAGGGTGTCTGATCCAGTCATAGTGTGTGTACCAATAATAGTGGTAGTGCCGTTTCAAGCGTGTTATAGCCAATTTTTATTTTTATGTGTATTTTTCTAACATGAACATTGTCAAAATGATATGAATGTGTGAAAAAAAATCTTGTGAAATAGTAAGGAAATACTAGAAAACAATTAAAATCCTTAACTTTTTTGCTCCTTTGCACCAGTTATAGTGGGGCGTTCCTATAATAGTGAGTCTCAATGGGAAATCAATGTAAACCACTATTATAGGAACAAAAGTTAGCAAATACCACTATTACTGGAACGTGTTCCAGTAATGGAGGAAATGCTTTTTTGATAGATTTAATGATTTTATCATTCTAAGATTATTTTTTACGTGAAATATAATAAAAGAGCTTTTGGATGACGTATTCAGATATAAAAAAAACGAGTTTCCGTTATTTTTTGGCGATTTTTTATTCCTCAACCCGTTACTATTGCCACTATCACTGGTACAGACCTAAGACAAGACGTGACAGGTCAAAGTACAAAAACGAAACCAATTGCCTGTCAAAAAATACCACTTCTCATTGGTCGTTTTGGCAAAGGCCTACTTTCACATCGTTGAGTTGGATTGCAACAGGGCACTTTGTTGCTAGCCCGGCCGTGTTGCTAGTTCGTACATTAGGGTTTTCATCAAAGGTTTAATTTTTTTTCATGATATCTTTTTGTTTCAAATCTATTTTTATTCGCTTTTAAGTTTACCACATGTGCTTCTACAATGCTAAAATAAATAAAATACTCAATTGAGTGCAATATAATGAAAATGGTTTAAATTTTCTTGAAAAACATCTCCGGTTTTGAATACTAACCTAATATTGAAAAAGTATAGCTCCCTCTATTGCACTAAATGAATGATGCGTGCAAGAAACAACCAAAATGTGAACTTTGATTTTTTAATTGTTTCATAAGGCTGATACAAATATTAAATTTCTTTTATGTCCGAGACCTTTTGGAAGGTACGAGGG
This sequence comes from Aedes aegypti, assembly GCF_002204515.2. Taxonomy (NCBI): domain Eukaryota; kingdom Metazoa; phylum Arthropoda; class Insecta; order Diptera; family Culicidae; genus Aedes; species Aedes aegypti. Next base: position 26,359,832 of record NC_035109.1, on the reverse strand, counting down.
GGGGGATAAAAATAAATAAGGAACAAAAAAATAAAAATGAAAAAAAAGTTCTTTTTTCGAAATTTTTATTTTTAATGATAGTTGTTAAACTGTTTTTAATCATCCTCTGGATCATTATTTTACTTGTTTTTTACTTTGTAAATTGAAAAAACCTAACTGATGTCAAAAAAATGATGAATCTTTTTTTTTCTCCCCTTCAAAATTTTCGGATTTTCGAAGGGGGGGGTGACATAAAAGAAAATTAATATTTGTATCAGCCTAAGATTTGATTGAAAAAGATACTGGTAGCACTGGCTTTTGTATCGTCATGGTTATCGACTGAAAAACAACCGGGCAGTCTTAGTTGAGCTGTCACGTCCTGTCCTAGGTACAGACGCCCTATAATAGACAGCGCTAGTGTGCATAAAAGTTTTGTTTTGCAAATATCTCGTGAGCCTGACCACTTGGAAAGATAGGGTCTTCAGCAAAGTTGCTTATTAGCTCAAGGGCTATCATTAATTGAGCCAATAATCTCGAGACTTTGCACCCGGCGGAGCTAGTGAGCAATGCATTTTTTTTTATTTTATGGATATCTTAGGCGCTAGTGCGCATGAAACTGTTTTTCGAATATCTCATGAACCTGACCACTTAGCAAGATGACATCTTCGGCAAAGTTGTTTAATAAGCCAAGGGCTATCATTATTCAAGCCTAAACAAATCCACGATGTTTCATTGGATTGTGTTCTAAGTGTTACGTCTGTTTGTCTGCGTTAAAACTTTTGTTTTGCAGATATCTCAGAATCCTGAGCAGTTATAAAAATGGTGTCTTCGAAAAATTTGTTCAATTAGCCAAGGGCAATCATACATTTTGCCACCAGGTGACGCCAATGAGCATGAAACATTTGTTGAAAATATATCAGCAGCTCGATCACATAGAAAGATGGCGTCTTCGCCAGAACTGTTTAGTAGCCCAAAGGCTATCTTTATTTGGAGATTGACTTAAGTAATAATAGCCCTTGAGCTACTGGACAACTTTGCCGAAAACGCCGTCTTTCTTAGTGGTCAGGATCCTTAAATATCCGCAAAACGAAAGTTTCATGTCCACTAACGCCGCGTGGTGGCAACATATTGAGTCAACTTGCTTGAACAATGGTAGCCCTTGAATTACTGAACAACTTTGTCGAAAACGCCATTTTTCTAAATGGACAAACTCCTGAGATATCAGCAAACCATCGGGGTTCATTTTTAATTTGAACATCTAGTCACCCTAGAAACGTGTTTCTGGTCACCTCTTTCACTGTTTTGTTTTGATTCTGCGTTCCGTTCCACAGCGTTCCATTCTACTTTACTCCGTTCCATGGGCTGAATGACGTTTGAACCATTTTTAATCTGAACGATGTGCAAATTAGCGGGGTACAAATTTCAAAAGTGTTCATATTATGTAAATGTGGTCAAACCAACGGGGGTACCCGGAATTAATAATTTTAGTTGCAATCTTCTATTGAGACGATAAGTGGTTCATATCTTTAGGTTAAGTTCATTAGTAAATTTAATTCACCTGTTAAAATCTGAACTGCTACGACAAATGAAAAGTAATTTTTGTTAACTAAATGTACCTTTTATTAATTAGATTTAGTTAGGATTATAGTGATGCCTAACACAGAGCACCTAGATATAAGAAATTAATGTAATGTTGCAAATGATGCTAATGAAGAAATAAAAAAACACATCCATCCGATTTCATTGGAGCTAAACGAAAGTACCTAATGTTTTAAAAATTTTCATGGAACTATTACAATATGGATTCATTCTATTATTCGAACCATTTCGGATTAAAAATAGGTCTTGTTACGTAATTTGACATTTGACATCGTCCCATCCCAAAGTCTGCTAAAGCACCAATCTGTGTGCTGAACTCTTCCTGCTCATAACTCTCAGACTTTCCGTGCAGCTCCGTAACAGACCCGTAAACCGTTGAAGATTATCTCCAACCAACCCTTCTACCTTATGCCCCAATATACCTACCGTTCCGATTATAGTGCACTCAGTCGCCCAATTGCCGTTTTGCAAGTCTTCTCTGATGCTCCACGTGAAGAGCTGCTTCTTTTTGTTCGTTTTCGGCGATAGGTACAGTTTTGGACAATACATTTGCTGCTCTTCAATTTTCCATACAAATGATCAAATTTTGGTAGGATAGATCTCAGTTATTTAAAGACCTATTTGGATAAAATTTTCAACGTTAATCATTTTGGATGGAAAATCGAAAAAGTTGCACTCTTATATTGTCCAATACTGTAGGTACTCGTCGTGCATTCGCTGGGCTACAATGACCTATCAAAAATGCAGTTTTGCCTTTCTTTCGCTTTCATGATGCCTCCAACAAACGCTTCCCCGCCGTCCATCGTCAGAAGAGCACTTCGATAGTTTTCGCACAGAGATAAACAGACGCAACACGGTGATTACTCGTTTAACAGTTTTTCCAAATACACGGTTACGCAGATTTCAGGAATAGAATTCTAGATTTCATAAATAAGGCCCATAAATAAGGCATAAATTAGGGGCCAAGATAGCCGTAGCGGTAAACGCGCAGCTTTTCAGCAAGACCAAGCTGAGGGTCGTGGGTTCAAATCCCACCGGTCGAGGATTTTTTCGGATAGGAAATTTTCTCGACTTCCTAGGGCATAGAGTATCTTCGTACCTGCCACACGATTAGTGTGGGACAAAATTTAGATTCTCGCTCCAGTTCACTTTTTGGATTGCTTTTAGGTCCCATACCAACTGTGCAATATTTCAGCTCGTTCGGAGAAACTATATTTTAGCGCCAGCCGTTCAAAGTTTGTATGGGATTTACTATGGGAAAACTTACTTTTGCAAAGAAAAATCGCCAGAGGTCGCCCATTGACCTCTATAAATATTCTGAACACAGACCTCAATAGGTATTTTTACGATAAATAATATTGCCGAAGACCGTGAAACAATCCGACACTTGTGAACCAAGTTATTCAATGAAAACTTCTTGGCAAGGAGATGTTGACTAACACGTAAAGCAGTGGTTCCCAACCTTTTCGGTGCTGCGACCCCCTTTGAAGCTTTACAAACGTCTCGCGGACCCTTAAAGGTCAATCAACCATATGCAAGAATCCTGCCACGATCCTTTGCAGGAGTTTACTAATAATTGAGCCAGGAATGTAAATTTCTGGCTACTAGCATCTTTTCAAAAGTATGACAAGGAACCTCCATAAACAACATTGATAAAATCCAACAACATATAAGTAGGTTAAACCCCTTGGGCACCTTCATCTTTCACTTTAGCATTGTGGATTCGTCTCCATCCAAAGGTCTGAAACTCTGCAGTAAATCGCATTTGTGTCCGGTATTAGAATAGAGTGAAGAAAAACTTGGGACAGCAACGATTCACTTTGCAATTAAATTGTTTTTTCGAAACAACGCATTTCAGCCCAAATTTGAGCTAAGTAGCTCCTGCCGACGTGAAACAATAGTGCAAAGAATCATTTACATTCTCCAACATTCCAAATCCCACTATCTCCTCAATAAAAGTATTCCCAAGAGTCAAAATAGTCCTAAGGCCTTTCACAATTTTAGTACCAAACGATTAAGTTTAGGCCCAGTGTTGAAAAGTTGAGCCACTGTGGCGTTTTCGTCGACTAAGTGAACGTCAAAAATTATCAAAAGTGTCAAAGTTAAAATTTGAACCCATTTTTTCAATTAAAATTTAAATGTGATGTATCTGTTAATTGCGGCGAAAAATTTTCCAAATTAGTAACAAGAACACGCCCTACCTTGTTATTAATAAAAATAAGTTTTTATCGAAAATTGTATGACTCAATTGAAGATTTCTTCAGAAATCGTCAGCTCTGGATGCTTTGCATTTAATATTTTAAGAGACTTGCTAATGGGCTTCTATGCGCTGCTACATTCTGCTGTGAGGAGAATTTGTCAAAAGTTTCGCCAGGAAGTCTTCGAAAGCTTTGTCAGATATCCGTGAGGAGTCTTCGCAGACATCTACCAAAGATCACTGCAACAAATATCGATCAAAGATTTTACTTGAAAAAGATTCACATGATTTCCGCAAATAGTTTTTGTAAAAGCTGTGAAAAATCTTGCTTTGTTCACTACTTCCAATAACCAACAAAGTTCTGAGAATTTTTTGGAGGATCTTGCCAGGAAGCTGGCAAAATCTGCTAAGAATTAAACTATTTTCAAGATCACACTGAATTGAACTAGAACAGATCTGCGTTTAGTAATTATCTCTGGCTTGCTATGTAAGCCGATAGAATGAAATTGAAGGTAATTTCTCAGTATTAAATTTAAGTGATTTGCGTGAAAGGACTGTGGGAATACTAGCCAATGAGTCAACCGATTGAGCTAACTCATGCATGATGTTTCGGCTGTTGAGTTGCGTGAGCTACAATTTGAGAACTTGAGATTTTAGAAACGCTAATCAGTAACCATAATCAATTTGACTTCATCATCATGACTTTCATAATTTGATTTCTACCCGTGGAACAACAATATGCATCACATTGAAATGAATCATATTACAGAAATCCGACCAAGAACAACCCTCCATTCCAAACGGAATCATGGAAGTGCCCAAGTAGTTCTTTACGCTATTGAGTAAAAATGTGTTTGCGAACAAGTTTCGATCGTAAATTCTTCCAAATGTTACATCTGTTTTTCTATGGTTGTCGTTATAACACTGAGAAGCAGATATAACAGTTAGAACAATTATCAACTTAAAACATAATACCGTGAAAATCAACGCCCAGTTCTTAAAATAATGATTTTTTGCTTACGGAAACAATTGGAAGGTAGTACTCGAAAGTCAAACTCGAACGAAAGCTATACGAATGCCCCGAGTGAATATGTGGCACACTATCAAATAATATAATTGAGTGCAAGTTTGTTGTACGATGAAATAAATCCGAGTGCTATGTCTGTTTGTCTGGGCGATGCTACAGCTGATCTCCCACCCAGCTCCCATCGTCAAACTTAGAAGTTGAGGAAAAAATCAACTTTTCACTTTCTGGTTATCCAATTTTCAACCTTTCCCATCGGCTAATCGGCGACCGGTACCGGCGGGGGGTGGAGATTGGGAGGCGGTAGCAGTTCTCACGCGGTCTTCAATCGCGTGGGGCATTTTGATGCGCTTTTGCCTGTGGGGACCCGAATAGAAAATAGTGTACAAAAACGATATAACGTATTGTAACAGTACTATTTGAAACATTATACAGTCATCTCTCCCTTACTCGATATTGAAGTGACCATCGAGTTAGGGAGGTATCGAGTACCAAAACATAAAACCAATGCAACTGCAATCCTAGGGACCATCTAGTTGGCCATGAGAACCAACTTTTACTATCGTTCTCTAACTCGATATCGAGATACGGCATATCGAGTAAGGCAGAGTTAACTGTAAGTGCAACACAGTATATTGTATAAAACAATACAACTGCATTATAATATAGGGTAAGTGATCCACTAGTTGTGGGTGTTCCTATAGTTGCGGTACTGCCATTTACACTGATTTTATTGAATTAGCTGCAGATCTGACACCGCCAATCGACGTATTGGCTTATTGATTCACGAAATAGCTGAAAACACCGTTCAAATTGCTTCAAAAGTGACGAAATACCACCAAAACTGCTTAAACTTTTCTCACTTGTACCAATAGTTGCGGTAAAGTGTTCCTATAATGGAGGATCCCATAAGAAAACAACGGATACCACAACTAAAGGAACACAAATTACAATTTTACCTCCATTAAAGGAACAGTGTACCAATAGTGGAGGTATTATTTTTCAATGACATCCCGATGGTTACTGCGATGAAATCAATTTTCTCATAAAGTGAATGGTCGTTACTTCCCGTTACAACAATAATATGTACAGTCATTGCGCTACTAGATTTTTTAGGGATTAAATAAAGTTGAACCGTGCTTAGTACCTCCACTATTGGAACATTTACCCTACTGTTTTTAACAATTCACTGTATGAAAAATAAGGGTTTTAGAACATTATGATAGAGTTGTCAAGTATTGTAGCACTAGAAATCTGTCCAGCACATTATATTATACATCAATGGGTAATTCCATTCACTGAATGGTACGTTTTTATCCGGGGAGACAGTGACGATCGTGCAGAAACGATGCATCACGAAGGCTTGGATTGTTGGATTGGTGGAACACAGCAGAGAGCGATTTGTGCTACACTGCTGCAATGTTTAGCATTACATTATTTCACTTTTTTTTTTTCACATAATGCAATTGTACCGAAGACAGCTTTTAGGCTGCAATTTGTCAACACGTGCTCTCGATGTGTCACGCTAATGTTTCTTTGTTGAGGTTTCTTCGAAGTCGTATGGTGAATATTAAATGTTTATTTATCATTTCTAAATCATGATCAACAGTTTTAGTAAGTACTGGAAGTACTTTCAAATCTTCACTGCATTTACCCAGTGTATTCAGTGATTTTTAGCTTTTGGAGTCTCTTAACCCGTATAGGCCTGAGTGAAAGAAAAATTACTAAAACTATCACCGCTCAGCGAATACTTGACGGATTCCAATTATTTTTTGTCAGTATACTCGTTCACATATCTAGTTTCTAAAAGTGGTCAAAGAATCTCGGGAATGTTCCTGTGGCCGGAGTTATTGCAATGTGCTCCTGGAGGTAGGCAAATTTCAAGTTGCAGATAATTTTCAGAATCGGCTATAATGTGACCACTATATCAAGGAGTTTTAAGAAAAACGAATCAGCGTAAACCTTAAAAAGACACCGACACGTTAATGCTTCCAGTGGACGATTTGCCCTTTGAAGGAAGCACCACACTAGACAACGGACTAGCATGCAACGCCCAGTGGGACAGTCGAAAAACTTTCCTGACGAAAAATTTTACGGACTGAAGCGGGAATCGAACCCACACCCCTTGACTCGATGCGGCTAAATGCTTGGTAACACTAACCGCACGGCCACGAAGCCCACAAGACCTTCTGTTAATCGATTAAATTGAATAATTTTACCAACTGCATTTGATTGATCCTACAAATCACCATTTTCAGGCCCCCGGAATGCCTTAAATTTATGATAAAGTGCACAATTTGTATCTCAACATCTGTGTTAAGCTTATGGGAATGCATTTTAGTGAACTATTATGTTCGATCAATCCCTTTAGATATTTGAAACGCTTTAATATCTAAGAAAGAGCCGGTTAGTCAGGACATTAAGCCGGAGTGGTCGCATCTGGCACACTCTAAATGGTGCAAAACTATTCATTTATATTGTTGAATATTAGATCTTAATGATTTATGCAAAATAAAATGAATGCCATTGGAAATAAATAAAGATAACTTGGCATGTCCCAAAAAATCGCATTTTTCTACCCGACTTGAACCAGTGACCCACTGCAATAACTCCGGCAATAGTAATATTCCTGAGTTCCTTCGGCCATTCCTAGAAACTAGATATGTGGGCCAGTATACTAACAAAAAATATTTGAATCCGTTAAGTATCCGCTGATTGGTAAGGGATTTAGTATTTATGCTTTCACTCAGGCCTATACGGGTTAATATACTAGATACCGATGTGGTTTTCTCACTGCTGTTTTTTTTTCATGTTAAGATTGCAACAAGCTCAATACTTCCTAGTTTAGGTAGTGACTGCGGTTAGAATAGCTCAGACACGGTGCTCCAATTACCGTTATTATCAAATAAAATATACCATCCAAACGGCAGTCGGCTGTTGATTCCTGATGTTGTTCTGCACCTCTGGGCCGAATTTGCAAAAAAATCCTTAGTCGGAATTTTGAGTTACGCGCTTTTGAAGTTTATATGATAGAAATCACATAAAGTATGTCACTTTAACTTGTTTAAAGAAACAGATCATATTGAAATTTTGCAGTTTTATATTTTTTATCTTGTTTTAGATATTGAAAAATACATTTCTCTAATATTTTTCTAGACCGACATTTGAAAAGGGCCAATGCTTTGTTTAGTTATTACTAATCGACCAATACACGAAAAATGATATCTACCAATCTAACGTTTTATAGTGATTTTAGGAAACTGGAAGCATTCAAATATGTATGAATAATTCTTGAACAGGACATACAGATACGCCCTTTTGAAATGTATGGAAAGACTATTGCTTGGTGAATTCCATTCCATCTATAATCAACTGTTAGGTGCATACATAATCATTACACCTTTGCGGTTGTTCTTATTTCATCCAATTGGGCAAGTTGTACAAAAGGGATGATTCAAATATTACGTAATGCAGAGTTTACCAATTTGCGACCCTCTCCCTCCCCCACGTAACAGCTTTTGTATGGAAAATTTAAAAATTTTGTATGAACCATAACATTACCGAAGACCCTCCCCCCCATTTGCGTTACATTCCGTTATATTTGAACGATCCCAAATTTACACGTACACATATTGTCTAGACTGACAATAGAAAAGGGCCAAAGTATAATTGAAATATATACAAATCAATAAGCTGAACAATGACTGTATCAAACTTGATAGAAACACTCGAACATCACATATCTGTATTTATAATATACATCTGTATTCTATTCAATTCCATTTAATTTTTTTCTATTCTAGTCTGTTCTATTCTATTCAATTCTACTCTACTTCAATTTATTCCATTCTGATCCACCTTACATATTTTTTTACCAATGGACACTGTATTAAATAACAACTGCGCGCAAAAGATTTGAACGGTACACTTTTGATGTTTGTACGGCTTTGTAGTGCTTCCATGTCTGTGAAAAATTGCTATGCACAGACTCTGACTCCTAATCCGTGCTTTCCATATGCTCCAAGAAAATGAAGATTTGAATGGGTATTTTACTGTAAGTTCAAATAAGGGTTTTAACTTATATGTTATTTTTTATGTATTTCAAGGACTTGAATCATTTTTTAATGAATGCTTTTCATTCGAGCTGGATCCCAGTTTTGAAAGTAATTTGAACAAGTTTGTCGAGAGCTGAGAAGAGCAGAGTCTGTCGAAATCTTCGAAATATCATATCACCAAGTTTTATGTAAAAGACTTCTGCAATGCGACTAGTCGAGGACTAGACTGACATAATGAGCAGGCGTCGGTGTCTTTGCATAGCGCTGTATCGCAGACCTGTCAGCGCTACAAAGTCGTACAAACATCGAAAGTGTACCGTTCAAATGATTTGCGTGAAGTTGATGATTACAACATAAGCAGTTGTGAACATATGTTATAAGAACAAGTAGGGTGGATCAGAATAGAATAAATTTAAGTAGAGTAGAATAAAATAGAAAAGAATAAAATAGAATCGAATAGAATACAGATATGTGATGTTCGAGTGTTTCGATCAACTTTGATACAGTGTTTGTTCAGCTATATTGATTTGTATATATTTAAATTATACTTTGGCCCAATTCTATTGTCAGTCTAGACAATATGTGTACGTGTAAATTTTATGCAACTTGCTAAACTGAATGGAAAAAGCACAACTGCACATGATAATGTATGCACCTATCTTTGATTATAGATGGAACGGAATTCACCATGCAATATTCTTTCTATACACTTCAAAAGAGCGTATTTGCATATCCTACCCAAGAATTATTCATACATATTCGAATGGTTTGAACAACTTCCTAAAATCACTATCAGGCGAAAGATTGGTAGATATCATTTTTCGTGTATTTGATGATTAGTAATAACTAAACCAAGCATAGGCCCTTTTGAAATGTCGGTCTAGAAAAATATTAGAGAAATGTATTTTTCAATATCTAAAACCAGATAAAACAAATAAAACTACAAAATTTCATTATAATATGTTTGTTTAAACAACTTAAAGTGACATACTTCATGTGATTTCTATCATATAAACTTCAAAAGGGCGTAACTCAAAATTCTGACTAAGGATTTTTTTGAAATTCGGTCCAGAGGTGCAGAACAACACCAGGAATCATCTGCCGACTGCCGTTTGGATGGTATATTTTATTTGATAATAACGGTAATTGGAGCACCGTGTCAGACCAATGTTGGGCATAATAAACAGCTACTATCAATCTTTGTGAAGTCTTGTACAATTGTAGAGCCTAAGTGGTGTTAGTGCAACTGCAAGATTATGCCCCACCATGGTTGGCGCAAATTTTCAAGTTTCTTATACTCAATTTTATGTATTAAGTATAAGAAACTTGAAAATTTGTAAAATCAGTAAAATCGAAACAAATAATTCGAAGTATATTAGCCTCTCATTCATTATCCACAAAAAAAAGTTACAATTGCGTTATTCACGTTAGCTGTACATAAAAATGACGTTGACTATTGATTTTTCTGTATCAACTTACCCCACAGAACCTTAACCATAATGGATGCTGCACGAAATCATTGACTATCTCCAATGATTACCAAATGCTCACAAACCGACGTCTCTCCTCGATATTGCGTCTGGTTGCGATTCTTGAATTGAGCGTTTGCGGATGCTCCCAAGGGGGAGTCCAATCAACACTTTTGAGAAATTTCATAGCAGACATGCTATTGAGACAACTCAATCAATACAGTCGACTCTCCATTACTCGATATTCAAGGGACCACCCAACTAACATTTAGTGCAAATGTAAACATTCTCTAGGCCTTCTTTATACAGCTTTATGCTGATTAAAGGCGCTGTACATACGAACGAAAGCTTCTATGCGATCCTTTTACCAACAAATCTGGCGAATCTACTCAGCTACTTTTAAGCTGTGTTGGCAGCTCTTATTCATATCGATCATTGCTCTATCTCGACAGTTATAAGACAAGTAGCTGTGTAACATCTTCGGAAGGCGCTTTCTCAACCATTTTGCAACTGTTGAATAATTATTATACAGCTTCGCTGTATTATCGATTAAATATTATTTTCAAGCTGTTTCACAGCTTCCGGAATTCATATCATAAGTATCTGAATTTAATGTTCCCAACGCTACCTGCCACCGCTTGGAATCGAACTCACGATCTCTGCATCCACAAGTCTCAACGCTGTCCTTGTTGCCACCACAGTCTATATCGAAAGGCAAAGAAAACACACCGTTTTGTTCTACATAGAAAACGGTTCACACAATATTTTATAATGATCGTAAAAGATGCCATAGCCAAGCTTACACCACTTCATCAGGCTGTAAAAGGGAGCGAAACGTCAAACGCAATGTTTACATCCAACAAGCTGAGTAGATGCGCCACAAGTTGTTGTTTTACAGCATACTGCTGTATGCTCGCTGTATAACTAACGACAAAGCGCTTCTTAAATATATATTGAGCAGCATAACATATCATATTGTATAGAAGCAGCCGAATTGATGATGGCGAGTTTTATTTCACATCATTAGGTTGCTATCCTTTAAGGTGTTGAGTTACAGCTTAGTGAAAGCTGCAAAAGCGATAACTGACGAAATTTATTCAGCTAAGATTTGTAGCTGCAAAACGTTTGCGTTACAGCTGTATTAACGCTAATCGTTCTATTTTTGACAGCTTTCATTTTTTGCTGCGTTCGCTGCTTCAATTCAACTGTTATACAGCACAAAGCAAATAATCTTGGCTTATAGCGCTAAAATTGTTAGTTGGGCATCGACTTATAGAATTATCGAGTTATAGAATATACCGACGCAAAAATCCCAAAATCTAAGGAACATTTGTTTTTGTATTTTCAGTACATATATGATCACTTCTGTAAGAAAGCAATATTATTTTGTTGATAGTATCTTACTAACTAGTTTTTTGGTAACTTTTTTCGAAATGCTCGAAAAATCACGTTATGTTCACCGACATTTTTTTTTAAATATTTTAATGTTTTTTTACTTTTATTACAACTTTCAAGTTTTTTTTTCACATCCAAACAAGAATCGGCCTGAGTTTCTCCGAATAAGAAGGATTTTAAAATGGATATCGAGTTATGGAGGGAAAATTACCTCTCACGTGACATCGAATAGTGGAGATATCTAGTTATAGAAATATGGAGAGCACGATGTATGGAAATTTGAAGGGATCGACAAATCCATCGAGTTACAGAGTATATCGAGTTGTGGAGAGTCGACTGTAATAGCATTTTCCCAACTTATTAATTTACCGTCGATTATCTAGCTTTGACTTGTGGATATACGCTTTATTCAATGGTCCTAAGTGCTCTTCAGGTAGTTGAGGGTGCGCTCAAGTAGGTACCTGAAGAGCACTCTCAACTACCTGAATGTTACATTTAACGCATGTCAACTCAACAGATTTTTAGTTAATCTACCCCAATGGGTGCTACTTGGATGACTTTTTGGGATTGTACGACATTTCCCAGAATGACGTTCCCCAGAATGAGACATTCCCCAGAAAACCATTTCCCAGAATGGAACATTCTCCAGAAAAAAAAATTACAAGAGATTTTTGGGCTGTTCAAATCCAGGTAAATGGTAAATAGTAAACACATTTAACTGAAAAATTCGAGAAAAACCAATAATATAGTTTTCATAGGTAAAACATTTCAGTTTTGTTTTTTTTTTAACGACAGCACTTCCGATTTGTTGCAGTTTTTCATTTATTGATTAGAAATCTTTGGAACCATTTATTAATTAGAAATCTTTAGACCCGCTTGGACGATTTTTATATATTTTGACAATTTTCTCCTTACAAATGTCAAGCTGGTTTAGCCCCTCCTTAGAGTTGATAGATTCTGTTCAAATTTTTACAGTAGCTTATTGTAGTCTGACTAATGTGGGCCACTCTAGTGCATACAGACTATGATGATAAATTATCAAAGACAAGAGAAATTTTTTAGTGTAATTGTGATTCATTAATCTACATAATTACGAAGACAATAAACCTATGAAGAACAGCATATGTTCAAAAGAAGGGATGGTATGGATGCTATGAAAGCAAAAAAAAACATTCCATTAAGGACTGTTTATTTTATAAAGTGGACACTTTGTTTATGCTATATCTTTTTTATTTATTGAAAAAATCGTAATCGGTTTTCTGTGCTGCGTTCAACTATTATTCTACAAAGCTATGAAAATATACGATTTTTGAAAATGCTTTTGGTTGAAGAGCTAAATAATTTTTCCAAAAACTCCTAAGAAAAGCTGTTCGTCAAAGTTTAACATTATTTTTCGCAAAATAAAAATCCTAATTTTTATAAACAATTTGTATGTTTGTATCCTTTACTATTCTACTAAAGGTGTAGCTTTAAAAAAAATGAATTATATTCCACCATTCTCTGGCATTAGGTAACTTTAGTGATTTATCCATTTATGGCGAAATTTGCTGATACACCATCTTTTCACTTCCAGCAAAAGAGAAAAGTAAGAAGCGTGTTCAAAAGTAGTTTAGGCTACTAAAAACAACTGTATTTGTATAAACGAGAGCTAAATCTTGAGTTTAAACCGCAGTCTTAAGTATAATTTTTGCTTCTTATGGTCGTTTTATTAAAAAGTCTCATACTTTTAAAATCATGTACGTATATTCATCGATCTACAGCAAATTGTAAACGTTTTTCTCCGAATATTTCAATTGGTAATCTTAGAATAACATGTAATGAAAATAATGTGTAGAAAATAAAATCGATTTTATTACAGCAGTGTTGCCAAATTTGATGATTGTCATTGTGCTTTGAAAAGTCTTCCAAAAATGAAGTAATTGTTTTTCTATTGTGCTTCAAATGTGACGTGGGGACTAAATAAGTAACTCTATGAAGGCGTAAGTTATTTTTCATAATAATACTATATTGTCACTTCCATCAGGACGTACTTTAAACCAAAAAAAAAACTACTCATATCAGTTCCCTTCAAATTTAAAATATTTTTCTCTAAAAATATCGGGGAAAAGTGATTTTATTATATATCTGTAAAATTGTTGCTCCAAAAATAACTTGATTTTTTCCATCAGGCTTCTGATTGATGATGCCTACGAAGAACAAGCCTTTTTCGGAAATAAAGAACATCGATTGTCAAATTTTCCAGCCAATTTCGGAAAATCATTGATTTTGATAACCTCCAAAAATCGATCGTTCTAAGCGTTGCTCCATATTCGCGTGCCATTTAATTAATTTGGAGAATATTTTATTATCACAACATTGTACAACACTAGTCAAGCGATATACAGAAAACCGATTGAAATTTAATTGATAAATTAAAAAGATACAGCATGCACAAGGTGTCCACCTTATAAATTGAACAGTCCTTAATTTATTTTGTACATGTGAAGAATATTACACTAATATAAATCACCCTTTGGAAATACAATTAAAAAGAACAGCCAATTTTAAAAGAAGGAAGAATAGAAAGCAAAAAAAATCAATGGCGTATGTAAGAGCAGCTTATTTTAAACAGTTGTGCTACTTTTCTCCGAATGACGGTTCCCCGAATTTCGTTTCCACGAACGCCAGTTCCCATAATGCCAGTGCCCCGAATACCCTGTTTCCCCGAATAGTCTAGTTCCCCAAAAAGTATTTAGCTCTTATAATTGTCATAACTTCATGATTATTTTTTACTTGATTTGCGGTTTTTTCGAGTTTCACCATCATCGGCATTTGTGGCAAAACGTACTTACATATTTCATCGAGTATAGCCTTATAATCTGTATTATCTTCTTCTTTTAATTGCTCATCATTCTTTCTAGTTCAGCATCTAGTCCCAAAGACTATTCTTGCACCTGTTTGAACTGCATCACTTTTCAGGGAAACGAGTCATTCGGGGAAATATCTTTTGGGGAAACGGGTTATTCGGGCATTCGGGGAAATGACAGTAGCAAAATCATGTTAAGCAGATGTAAAATTGTTAAACAGTATTTTCCTCTTAAGATTTTGGTTGGTGAACCACGTACACAATTATTTTGACATTTCAAACCTCCATCTTTCGTCTTTTGTCCATACAAACGTTTTGAAATTTGTATCGGCCATGGTCTTTGTCCAAACCATGCACCCCCATAGATGACCAACTGGTTTATGGACGGCCCCAGATGGTTTGCCTGAGAAAAGGGTAAGCAAACACTTGCCTTTTAAAAAAATATTTTTTGACTCCATCCCGATTTAATTTGCTTGAGATCCATAATAATAATTTTGATCAAATAATATTTTGGGTGAATTGACGCCTGTGTCCGGAATTCGAAGTTTCTGGCAATTCGAATCAATTCAGCAGGTATATTTTTTAACGCTAATAAAATTAAATAACCAAATTTATTTTTTCCACTCTTTTATAGCGTTTCAAATCGATTCTGGGGAATGTCCTTTTCTGGGGAATGTCCCATTCTGGGGAATGGATTTCTGGGGAACGTCATTCTGGGGAATATCGTTCTGGGGTTTGGCTTTCTGGGAAATGTCCTACAACCACTTTTTGGTTAACTCAAGTGAAACATCTATTATTTTTTGCGGAAAGAAGAACCTGTGATGAAATTTAAGCGAGGCGAGATTTATGTGATCCGAAATCATAAAATAGAACAATGGCCATCTACGAGATTCGCTAAAACAATGGTTATTTGTGACGCCCTAGAATCTAAACTGGCTTCGATGTACTTTACCTGATCAGCCACATAAATCTCGCTCGAATTCCTTCGCCGGTTCTTCTATCCGCAAAAAAATAGATGTTTTACTTGGGTTACCCAAGTAGCACCCATGTAATAATTACATAATGTAATGTATGTAATATCCGTCGCAATGAACATTGTTTTAACGAATCTCGTAGATTTTTGGTCATTGTTCTATTTCACGATTTCGGAACTATAGTTAGTTTGTATTGAATCGCTCTTTCTATTAAACAGTCTTTACAAAATCGAATGTTTTATGTGGGTAACATTAAATGTCGATAAGTTAATCTCAGATTCTTTAAAAAATTTCTTTCGGTGCATTCCTTTAAGAGTTCCTTCAAAAACACATTTAAAAATTTCGCCAAGTTTTTCTTCGACATACCTTTAACAGTTTTTATTAAAGCATTTATAAGGTCTTCCAAGTTTCCCTTCATAAATTGTTCTATGCATTTCGGGGTTTCCTATAAGAATCACTTCTGTTGGGTTAACTTCGGACTACCAACTCCTAATAGCAGACGCAGAATTTGTTGTACGTTAGCTTTAAGCTAAAAAGAAATATTTACTGGCTACAGTGGTTACAATCCATTTTTGCGGTTCGAATTCGACTTACATTTTTGGTTAACCGTTTAGATTTAGAAGGTGTAGATCGCAGAGATATCTCGGTGAGATTTCCTGTGCCTAAAGAATTACTTTTAAGATTTCTAACAAACCAAAGATTTAGCCGTACTACTTACTATTAAGGAACAGTTTTATACAATTCAATTAAATTCAGCTTCAGCTTTAGTGATAAGGATTAGAAACAGGAATTCAATAAATTTGTGGCATTTTCGTATCTCCTATCGGCATGACAAAGTGGTTTTTGAATATCATTCAGTGACGACCCGACCAGCATGAAATTCCTCATAGAACGTCACAGCCAGTAGACGTATCGATGCACGAAGCACCGCGATCGACAGCGTTGCTGCGACAAGGGGTCCCACCGGCACAACTTCTAAGAATTTTCAGAAATTTGCAATCGTTCAAATTAAAAATGGTTCAATCGTCATTCAACTCGTAGAAAAGAGTAAAGCGAAATGGAACGTCGTGAAATGAAACGCACAATCAATACAAAACATGCAACGAAGTTACCTGAAACACGTTTTTCTGTTGTTCGTAGGGTGACTGGAAGTTCAAACTAAAAACGAACTCCGATGGTTTGCATTTGGATTCCTTCGTGGAAATAACGCGTTGAGCATTGCATTGCAGTAAGCGTTGCCAAAAAAAAAAACGATTCATGGAAAATCCAGTTGGGTTTATCAGACAATATTCCACTGAAACCATCGTACGAACAAAATTGAACAACTAGGAACAGTCATACACTCTTCCCAATTTTGTTTCCCCAGAAACAAACTATTCCAAGTAACGGTACGAATTGGAAACCGCGTGAAGAAAGGTTAACTGCCCATAAAGTCATAACTGTCCCATATGGAAAAAGTAGGCATTGAGAAAATAGTGCTCAAAGTTTACAAAGTACAAATGTTCACAATTTTGTAGCATAATTCTGCATTATTTTTCAATATGGGACTGCACCAGCTTCATATTTTTTCACAACATTTTCAAACAAAGTTTGTAAATTTGTATATGCATAATATAGTGTATATCAAACCATGAATGTTGCGATGAAAAAAGGTGATAGTTCGAAAATCCATATGGGATAGTTATGCTTTTATGGACAGTAAACTTCTAATCAGTTTCAATGGCTTTTGTTATTTATGGATTCATAAGGCTTGTTCTGCGACCCACCAATGCCAATTTTATAGCGATGCTAGAAAAAATAGTCGAATTTGTATTTATCAGTTCACGAGAGGAAACTTCAGCCATCCATGTCTATAGGTATTTGTTTACAAACGGTCTGCAATTTAAATGCAATGCTTACTGTGGTTCATTTGTTCTATACGGGTAGGCTCACTGCGCGTTATTTCCGCGATACCAGATGTTTAAACATATTTTTAAGATGTAATTTTTGTAAAATAATTTTTTAAAGCTGTATTGGCGATACATTTTGGAGATTTTTAAGCGAATTCCAGCTGATATGTCTTGCGTGACATTGGACAACACTCTGCCAGTTTTTTAATAAAATCTCGAAGCAATTTCTTGTTGCAAGCTTTGAAAATATATCTAGGGAAGATTGAACTCTAAGAATTTAAGATGGAATAACGAAAATGAAATTTATAAAATATATCCCACAAATTATATAGGAAAAGTGATATTATTTTTTGAGGTTTTATGTAGTAGTTTAGAATTTATTTTTTGAAATTGTTTTGTGGAAGTTCTATAGAAGTCTCATCAGACATTTATATATACTATGTATATGAAAAGGTCAGCTATTACTTCTCGAATTCTGCCAAGAAATTTTAAACAACTGTAGTCTGTATTTTTGTAGTAGTATTTCTTGAACAGTTTTCTGAAAAAAAAAATCTAAGAAAATTTTGACGGGGTTTTTTGTAAACAAATGTTGGTGGAATTTCTGGTGAATTTCCTTAAATAAATACATTAGTAACTTACAAAGCACTCCTGATCTAGCTTTGATTGAACGTTTTTATGAAATTTGTGAAGTAATTTGAGGAAATATTCGAAAGAATACAATGAAAACTCCCGGTAGAATGTACTGAATAGTTTTCTTTTTCTTGGCATTACGTCCTCACTGGGACAGAGCATGCTTCTTAGCTAGTTCCACAATTATTGACTTAGAGCTCTCGTTGGCAAAGTTGCCATTTTCACATTCGTGTATCTTGCGGCAGCTACGATGGTATTCTATGCCCAGGTAAACAAAGGAAATTTCCATTACGAAAAGATTCTGGACCGACCGGGAATCGAAACCAGACACCTTCAGCAAGGCTCTGCTTTGTAGACGTGGACTCTAACCATTCGTCTAAGGAACACCTAACATTAAATAGTACATTTTCTTTTTGGAATTCCTAGAAAAAAAAGTGTAATAAAATTTCTGTTAGAATATCAGGTGGAAGTTTGAGGGCGACGGGTTCGGTGTAGGTATTAGAAAACTCGCCTTTTATGCCGAGGACCTGGGATCGAATCCCATCCTCTCGATAGTCACTCATGACGCAAAAAGTTATAGTGACGACTTCCTTCAGAAGCGAAATAAAGCCGTTGGTCCCGAGATAAACTACCCCAGAGCTAAACATCTCGTTAATAAAGATACAAAAAATCTACTGGAATTCTCTGAGGATTTTCTTAATTAACTCATAGATATTTTTTCCAGTGGTTATAATAAGAGGGCTACCAGGAATTGGAGTCTAAAGATTTTTTTTCCAAGTCTCTATAAATTTCTGGAACAACTGCTAAAACCAAGCTACAATAAGGGCTTAAGTGACATGATCGATTTCTCTTCAACGATCCTCTCTTCTGTAAATAAAGATGACAAGATGCAAGTTCACCAGCGTTTTTTCACCTCAGGATGCAAGATTGCATAGCTAACAAATGGTTTGAGGTGAAAAAACGCTAGCAAACTTGCATCTTGTCACCTTCATTCACAAAAGAGTGTATGGATGACGAGAAATTGATCATGCGACTTACGCCCTTATTCTAGCACACCTTTAAGGTGTTTGTGAGATTCGGGAACATTTCTGAGAAAATTCGGATCAAAATTATGGACAAAACAGAGTAAAAGGATGTGGTTGATTCTCTTATGGAAATCCAGGTGAATTTATAGAATTCAAGAACGAAATTTCAGTATATTTTTCGAAAGTTTCGAAAGTTGCAGTAATTGAAAGTAAACAAAGACTTGTTTGTGGTTAAGGTGAAGATAAATCGAAGCCAAACCTCAAACTTCCAAGAGCACGAATCTGGAGAACCAAACATCCATTTGAGCTGAAAACTTAATTGATTGGTCTTTACCAACAAGTGACCAATCGATTAAGTTTTCAGCTCAACCGGATGTTCGGTTCTACAGATTCATGCTCTTGAAAATTTGAGGTTTGGCTTCGATTCATCTTCGAAAAATAAAATGTAGTTTGACTGTTCAAATGATCATAAATTCAATGGGAAATTCCCGCGGGAATATGACTCTAACTAATTCTAGAATTTGAAATATATCACTGATTTTAGGCAAACTATTAATGAAAACAAAGGATTCTGACGGAATTTATTATATCTTATACACATCGTAAATTATACACATATTGGTTTCAGAAAGTTCAAAGTTTGTTCAACAAAAACATAACTTTTTTTTTTAATTTCTTTATTAGTATTATTCCAAACATTATTTCTTATATCTAGGTGTTCTGTGTTATTCGACAACACTATCATCCTAATTTGGCAACACAAATCTAAGATTTTATTAACATTTTGTTAACAACATATTACATTTCATTTGCCGTAGCAGTTCAGATTTTGTACAGGTGAGTTGATTTCACCTGCTTATAAGAGAAAAAAAACGCTTTGAATATACTTAACCTAACTTAACCTAAACATATAACGCATTAATCGTGGCAATTTCAGCCTCAGAATCATTTTCAAAATTTTATTTTGAATTCTCTGCAGAGCTTTCTTCCTGGTATTACAACAGCTAGTCCATATTGGTACAGCATACAACATGGCTGGCCTGAAAATTTGTTTGAATATCAAAAGTTTGTTCTTAAGACAAAGTTTTGATTTTCTATTAATAAGGGGATAGAGACATTTTACATATTTGTTACATTTGGCTTGAATGCCCTCAATGTGATTTTTGAAAGTTAAATTCTTATCTAGCATGAGCCCTTGATACTTCACTTCATCTGACCAATTTATTGGAACCCCTCTCATCGTGACAACATGTCTACTTGAAGGTTTCAAATAAAGAGCTTTTGGTTTATGTGGGAATATTATTAGTTGAGTTTTGGAAGCATTAGGAGAAATCTTCCATTTTTGCAAGTATGAAGAAAACATATCCAAACTTTTTTGCAATCGACTACATATGACACGCAGACTTCGTCCTTTGGCGGAGAGGCCTGTGTCATCCGCAAACAAAGATTTTTGACATCCCTGAGGTAACTCAGGTAAGTCAGATGTGAAAATATTGTATAATATTGGTCCCAAAATGCTGCCTTGACGAACACCAGCTCTTACAGGAAGTCTTTCAGACCTGAAGTGTACGATTTGACAGATAACTTTAAATTATTCTAACAATGTATGTTGGAAAATTAAAGTTTTTTAATTTTACGATCAAACCTTCATGCCAAACACTGTAGAATGCTTTTTCTATATCTAGAAGAGCAAGACCAGTAGAGTAGCCTTCAGTTTTGTTGGAACGGATTAAATTTGTTACACGTAAAAGTTGATGAGTGGTCGAATGTCCATGGCGGACAAAAACATAACTTGCTTTCAACAGAAACCTCCAATATATTTGTACTCGACGGAATTAAACAATTTTAATAAATTATTTGTGACTATATCTATTTCAAATTTTTAAGATACTTCAATTGAAATACAAAACTGGATTTTCATATTGAAAATCTGATAAGTTTTTGAATGAAGCCAGCCCTGTCGTCCTGCTTAGTCGCGCTTAGTCGACGACTAAGAAGCTTTTCTCAGATTTTTTTTTGAATTTTACACCCGTAGTCATAGAAAAAAAAATGTGCAAAATCAACAACAATCTAACGCCCCATAAGATATCAATCGAAATTTCCAACCTGTACCTACCAACGCTCTGTTACCCTATTTCTTACAGAACTTCATTTAGAACATATTACTGCCCTGTAAAAATTCCATCAAAATTTTTGAGCTGTATCAACGCCCTAGAGTAATTTCACATTATTCCACGTAGATCAAAATTGAAAACTACAAGCTGTATCAACACCCTGAAGTAATTTTACTTTGTCCCATATAGATCCGTATCATCCTAACGCCCTGTATGACATCAATTAAAAATTCAAGCTTTATCAACGCCGAAGAGTAACTTGACCTCCCTTATGTAGACCAAGTGCATCCTTACGCCCATCTTTACGCCCCACATCACTTGAATATTTTAAGCATTATCAACGCCCTGGAGTAACTTGGACTCGTGCCATGTAAATCAGCTGCATCTTAACGCCCTGTGGGACAAATGTCAAGATGTACAAACGCCCTTGACTGATTTGACCTTGTCTCACGTAGATCAGGTGTACCTCAATGACCTGCATCGATTGAAAGCTACAATCTACTGACGCCCTAGAGTGATTTGAACTTGTCTCATATAGATCAGCAACATCTTAACGTACAGGGCTGTAGGACATTATTAAAAAAATTCAAGCTGTTTAAATGCCCTAGACTAATTTAACCTCATCACAAGTAAATCAAGTGCATCTTGACGCCCTGTGTGACCTCAATAGACACTCCAAGCACTATCAACGCCCTGGACTAATTTGACCTAATCCTATGTCGATCAAATACATCTCATCGCCCTGTAGGACATCAATTGAAAATTCAAGCGTCCTGGAGTAATGTGACCTCATTTTACGTAGACCAAGTACATCTTTACGCCCTGTAGGACATCAATTGAATATTCAACGCCCTGGAGTGAATTGACCTTGTTACATGTAAATAAGCTGCATTTGAACGCCCTGTGGGACAAATGTTAAGATGTATGAACGCTTTTCACTTATTTGACCTTGTCTTACGAAGACCAGGTGCACCTCAATGCCCTGTATCGATTGAAAATTCCAATCTGTATTCACGCCCTGGAGTAATTCGACCTTGTCTCACGTACAACTTAGATAAGGTGCACATTAACGCCCTATAGGACATCAACTGAAAACTCCATGCAGTATCAACGTTCTGGAGTAATTTGGACTTGTGTCATGTAATCAATTCATATAAACGCCCTGTTCGATATCTATTTTCCTTGTCTTACGACCTTGTCCAATGACCTTATCTTACGTTAATCAGGTGCAACCCAATGCCCTGTATCCATTGAAAATTCCAAGCTGTATCAATGCCCTGGAGTAATTTGAGCTTATTTTATGTAGATCAGGTGCATCGCAACGCCCTGTAGGACATCAATTAAAAATTCCCAGCTTTTGCAACGCCCTGGAGTGATTTGGCCTTATTTCACATAGTTCAGAAACATCTTAACACTTTGTAAAACATCAATCGGCCAAACTATATCAATGGTCTGAAAAAAAATTTGTTTTATTCCATATAGACCTTTGCAAGATCTGGAGGATATTTACGCCCTGTTTAAAATCAATAGAAATTTCTTAGTAGTATGTATCAACGCCCTGGAGTAATTTGACTTTATCCTTTGAAGATCAGGTGCATATCAACGCTCTGATTGATGTCATCGAAATTGTCAAAATATATCAACGCCCTGGATTAATTTGTTCCTTTCTCACGTATATCTTAACGTCCTATATGCCATCGATTGGAAATTCTAGCCTGTTCAACGTCCTGGAATATTTCAAGCTTATCTTATGTAGTTCAGGTGCATTTTAACGCCCTTTAGAACATCAATTGAATATTCCAAACTGTATTACTGCCCTGGAGTAATTTGACCTTATTCTATGTAGATCAGGTAGATCTCAATGCTTTGTCATTACTTGAAAATTCCAAGCTCTATCAACATCCTGCAGTAATTTAACTTAAGTCCACATTAATGAATTGAATCGTAATCAATCAAATTTTTCATTTTGTATCAACGCCCTGAAGTGATAATACTTTGTTTCACGTAGATCAGCTGCATCTTAACGCCCTGTAAAAAAAAAAAACAATTAAATTTTATTTGCTTCTTCTTTCTGGCGTTACGTCCCAACTGGGACAAAGCCTGCTTCTCAGATTAGTGTTCTTATGAGCACTTCCACAGTTATTAACTGAGAGCTTTCTTTGCCGATTGACCATTTTTGCATGTGTATATCGTGTGGCAGGTGCGAAGATACTTTATGCCCTGGGAATCGAGAAAATTTCCATTACGAAAAGATCCTCGACCAGCGGGATTCGAGCCCACGACCCTCAGCATGGTCATGCTGAATAGCTGCGCGTTTACCGCTACGGCTATCTGGGTTTGCTCTATGACCTTAATTAACGTATATCAAGTGGAGAGTATCATTTGGTACCTTGGGTGCGTCGTCTGCTCTTGCGAAAACGAGCGATGCAATCAAGATCAATGTTGATTGTGTATGCTGAGAAATTTATTTATTATATTGGTGAGTTCCTTCCGTTTTATACGTTGTTTATAATATCTATATTTTGTCTCATATTATATTTCCATACTATTTGTCAAACGATTTTGCTACTTTTTCTCGAATATTGCTTCGGCAAATTACAGCTCTCCGAATAATCCTTTTCCTCGAATCCCATTTTTCCGAATGACCTGTCACTTCGAGAAGTGACCCAGTAAACACACAGTCGTATATGATAGGGTATAAGAGTACAAATGTGGAGACGATATACGTACATATTGCATACAGCCATATGGAGCAAGTACGTATATCGCCTCCACATTTGTACTCTTATGCGCTATACTATACGAGTTTGTGTTTACTGGGGATGCAGTTCATGAAGGTGCAAGAATAGTTCTCAGTGACAGAGTGCTACCAGATGACTGGTCCTTTCACTACTCTGAAATGTAGGAAGTTGTAAAACGGGATATTCGGAGAACAGACATTCAAGGGACTGACGTTCGAGGAAACGACATTTGGGGAATCAATATGTAGTGCAAAGTAGCACAATCCCTTAATTAAATGGGCTGTATGCGCTTTATCTCAAATATTCGGTATTTTTAAGGAAATTGTTGGTTAAATTATCTTAAGAGATCCTTCGATAACAGAACGTGATTATTAAGAGGCCCAAGACCACTCTCGAAGTTTGATAAAATATGTTAATGTTTAAAGCTGAACAAAATTTCAACTTATATGTGCTTAAGACAGTCAGTTCATACCCTTGTTTATTTTGGACCAATAATTTTCAAGTGAACTTTCATAATCAAGTATGCAAAAAGAGCAGCATTTTCGTGTTATTAAATTTGATAAAATTCTATAATTGATATTTGACAATTCCAAGATTCACAAATATATCCAACGTAAAACTACAACAGATAAAACCATAGCAAAATATATTGAAATCCAGAGCAATTGTTGACTTTTTTCGTTTTGATATCACTTCAAGAGCGATATTTTATTTTAATTTAAGCCAGCCGTAGGGGTAAACGCGCAGCTATTCAGCAAGACCATGCTGAGGGTCGTGGGTTCGAATACCACCGGTTGAGGATCTTTTCTCGACTTCCCAGGGCAAAGAATATCTTCGTACATGCCACACGATATACGCATGCAAAAAAATGGTCATTGGCACAGTAAGCTCTCCGTTAATTACTGTGGAAGTGCTCATAAGAACACTAAGCTGAGAAGCAGGTTCTGTCCCAGTGGGGACGTAATGCCAGAAAGAAGATTTGGCTGAAAATTAAACACCTCTTCTTAAAGTTAAAAAAAGTTCGGACGTGCTAAGCAGGACATCTTTTAGAAAACTCAAAAACAGTGTTTGTTAACTTAATTATTTGATTTATTTTTTTAAAGAAAAAAATATAATATTTTTCTATATGTATGTATAATATATGAATACTTTACGTTCAAATATAATCAATCATTTGCTTAACTTTAAAACTTTTCTTTGCTTCCTAATCAAATTTTCTTAGTCTGACAGGACTGAGAATACGCATAATACTTCGTTAAAAAATGTTTCGAGTTATGGTTGAGTAATTATCGCTGAAATGTGATTACCATTGGCATACATAATTAGAATTACAGTTTGTGTCGTATTTCGCTTTAATTTCATAAATCTTGAGGAGAAGCGTTTTGGTTAATAAAAATTGCGAGGCGAATGAACTGGCTAATCAAGTTCAAACCCTTATAAATAAAAAAAAATCAAAATGCTGAACTCTAAGCTTGACAATTTGCTCAAGCTCAAGCTCAGTTTTTTGAAAAAAAAAATCTTTGTATTTTTTCATGTATCTTTCTTCTCATATGTTCCTTGAAACACAAAGCAATCTTAGGGGCATTTTTAATTCGACTCCATTTGGAATTTTATCAGAAAAACGTGTTTCACCGTTAGCGCTTCGTTTTGAATTCTGAGATAAGCATCAAAAAGCTTATAAAAAACTGAGTTTGAGCAGCTGCATAAACTGTCCAATAATATTAACCGAATGAACGAATTTCTGATTAAATCCCAACATCATATTTTGTACAAGGCCATTTCGTTCTTAGTCAATTAATCAAACAAAAAGAAATACAAGAAAGTCAAGTAATAAAAAATATCATACTATTCAGTTGTATTGTCAAAATTATGCTTTTGACTTTTGACTGTTGCATCAATTTGCTTAAATTTTCCACAATTTTGTTTAAAAAGCGAAATGCAATAACAATATATTGTTTTAAAAGCAAAATGCCGAACATAAGAAAAAAAAATTTAAGGCGGACACAAAAACGTTTTCAAATAAACGGTTCGATGAGGTTTTTGGATTTGCACTCGATGATCCGTTTTACATTGAGTGATAGGTTCTAAAAGACTGAGTTTATTTCATGGATTGAGATTAATTTTAAAGTGCACATCGTAATAGTCTTAGTTGTTAGACTCTAATAAATAGTCACAGGCATTGTTATGTTAGTTTCAATTGGTACAAGAAGTAAATAATTTTCACTTTTTACATTTGCAAATTTATAAACTGAATCATTTTAATCCCATGCAGTTGATATCTTCGTTTCATATTTTAATAGAAATGGAATACAAACTAAATCGTTTGTTAGGAATGTATATTGAAGTATTTGTGATATTTGTAATTTTTTATATTAAATGTTGCTAAGGGTTTTTGGATTTCCGTTTATGATCTGTACAGACTAAAAGTCGAAAACCCATAGCAAATATAACCTCCTTCATACTTGATCCCTATATACTAAAATATGTGTGATATTTCTTATCAGAAAATATCATAACGCCTGGAAACAGAAACGCCCTCTAGGCTATAGTAACGCCCCCTCAAAAAGGGACGACTAAGAAGCTCAAATTTTACGACGACAGGGCTGAATGAAGCATTTGGTAAAAGATGGCCATAGTTCGGAACAAAATTATGGAAAAATTTAGTATAGGGAATTGTTGACCTACTGAAGTTATTGCTGGCGAATGTTTTAAAATTGTTGAGCACATTTCCTGGGGGATTTTACAAAAGAGCTTTATGGAAATGCTGCTTTATGAAAAAGAAAATATTGTTATCATTGAATTGAACTGAATTATAAAGATAGAAAAATATAGGTTCTTCTATTTAGGTAGTCAGTTTCCTATAAAAGCTCTTGCTTCGGTCAATTCAAGGTCGAGAATACTAATCGCATGACGAATTCAAATTAAGGAACTTATTGAAAAGGGTATTGTCTCTTATAAGCATTTCACTTGTGAACATTCTGAAATGCTACGGCAAATGGTATGTAATTTGTTGTTAGAAAAATGTTAATAATAGCTTAATTGCCTACACGGGAACAAATTCTGTGGTAAAAATAACTTTTTTAGCTGACTTTCGACGGAATTCATTTTAATCAATCTAATTTCGACTACAGACATGGTAAAATCAAGCGCATTTAGGTCTGCTGAATATTGCTGGTGCGAGCACTTCAGTTAATCCCCTAAAGTGGTAGCACAATTTTCTTGCGTGTAGCATAAAATACCTAGATATGTATAAGAATTGAATGTAATGTAGCATGATGAAGGAATTGAAACAAAAAAAAGTGTTATGCTATGGGGTGATGGCGTTCGGTATACTGTCATAGAATCAGAATGAATATAAAGCCATACAATTTTAACGGTGACAAATTTTTCGATTTTTTTTTATTATTTTTTTGATTTTTTTTGTTTTCTCGGTTACGATTTCACTTCCTCGGTACAAAAACAACTATAACAAGTAACTAGATAAAAGAGAGATAAAAACATTTTTTCAAGTATGTACAAAAACAAATGAATAACAAAAGTTGTTCTCGTGTTGTCTCTCTCGTCGTGTAACAAACGGTGCTATAGCCAATATGTGTTCCGTGTTGCTGAGAACCGGAAGGGATGTTGGTTCCGGTGGGGTTCGTTACTGTTACTGACCGACTCGGGGGTTGTTGTTTCTCGTTGACCACTGAGGACAAACGGCTACAGCATCGGTTGTTGCTTTTGTCGGAGCTATCCAAGCGGTTGTCCATCTCCCGAGCTGGAGGTGTTGTTTGCTCTGGAGTGTGATCTCGGGGGATAGGAGAGATCCATAGGGGGGAAGGACACTCGCTAGAAGGCTCCGCTCGCTCAGACCCGTTTGAAAGTATAGGTGATAGTATGTTGAATGTGCGTGTTTTTGTTCTTTGTAATGGTGGTGGCGTGTTCTAAGTCTTGTTTCTGACAATTTTGTTCGCTACGTTCGTTGGATTTATTCGCATGATCCTTGGTACGTTGGCCGGTTCGGATATCCAATTATGGGCTCTTTGCAGACGGGCTGAAGATTTGGTACTTCAGCAGCCCTGTGAGGGGCTTGAAGGGCTTTTTTGGATTATTTGGTTTCAGTCCTTAGAAGGGAGCACCATAGGTGCTCGATGGGCGAGATGGAGCACCATACGAGCCGGATGGGGCAGATGGAGCACCATAGGAGCCCGATGGGCCTGATGGGTAGGAACCGGACGAAACCGAGGAGGTAGCCGTCTGCAGGTATTGGGCAACCTGGATGGCTTGTCTCACTCCTTCCAGATCAATTCCAACGACTCGGCCAGAGGATCCACCATGTGGGGGTCCATACGATCCGCTTGGTGGTCCATAAGAACCGCTTGGTGGTCCGTACGATCCGCTTGGGGCGCTGCCTCCGAATCCACCAGACGACGAGCTCTGGCTTTCCTCGCGGAGCAGGATCTGACGGATTTCGTTCAGCAGCTGCTGGTCGACGTTCAGACCTTCGGACGTTTGGCCACCGACTGGAACATTCTGCAGGCTACCGCCACCACTGGAGAAGCTTCCGGCGCTGCTGAAGCTGCCAGCATAGCCGGAAGATCCACCGCTCGAGTAGCCGCCGCTTGAGTAACCGCCGCCGCCACCGCCTCCCTGCGAGTATCCACCCGAGGAGGGCCGGTTGTAGTTGTAACCGGATGGTGGTTCAGCCACGGCAACCGCAGCCAGTGCAAAGGCCAAAAACTGGAAGGAGGTAAGGAGATGGACGCATGAAGGTTAGTTATGGTGACGAGTTGTTGTTCTGTCGAATCTTGATGGTTCGGTTGGGTGCCAATGCTATCGGTGTATGATTCTGAAGTACGTTGAATGGATTACACGTCGCAAGTTTTGTTACTAATATCCAAAAAATAGGGCTAAGGATTATCTTATTAATACTCAAGAAGCACAAACTTGAATTCAAAGCTATATACAAGAAGTTATTAGAAAATGTTATACTCATATTGAAAATAGAACCAACTTAGCTCCTACAGATACTACTAGTCCATAATATCGATTGTCACTGGTTGGTACTGACTAATTGATCAATTTTTCTTCAAATTTTCGCTTGATTCTTTTGATTTGTACTTTCTCAGGCTTCGATTCGTCCTCACATTCAAGAAAATTGAAAAATAACATTGCAACATCAGTTAGATATTCTGGACAAATCTTGAAGATAAATATTGTCTCCGAATGATGTCTGCGTGATATGGAATCTCTTTTTGAGGTTTTGGATGAATGTATATGGATTTCTCAGACTGATTTATAGACATCGTAGAGTTGGTGATAAAAATCAGTTAATAAATCACTTGTTTACATACAAAGAGCTCATGTTTAGGGCACTGTGTTTTTAGTGGCCAAAATTATTTATAATTGGAATGAATCATCACAAACTTGTAAGTTGCAACCATGGTTTCAGAATCTAGGTTTCAGTGATCTCATTATGATAAAGTTTCAATACTTTCAGAGAATCGATATTTATTTATTTAAGTTAAAAAGGTAGGTTTTGAATGGTTGATTTGTTCACCCCATTCAGTCATTTCCAGAAGTTGAAAAAGTTTGCCGGACAAAACCAACCACTTTAATTAAACTAACAACTAATAATTAATTTCTTTTATTTTTTTTCGACAACTCTTTGAAACTTTTTCTGTTATCAGATGAATAATATGCAAACTGAATTTCAGGTCAGGTTCCTCAAATTTAAGCTTGAAAGAACTTCTAAGAGCCTTCCTTAGACGTGTGGTTAGAGCCCGCGACTACAAAGCAACACCATGTTGAAGTTGTCTGGGTTCGATTCCCGGTCCGTCCAGGATCTTTTCGTAATGGAATTTTCCTTGACTTCCCTGGGCATAGAGTATTATAGTACCTGCCACACGACATACGAATGCGAAAATGGCAACTTTGGCAAAGGAAGCTCTTAGTTAATAACTGTGGAAGTGCTCATAAAAACACTAAGCTGAGAAGCTGGCTCTGTGGATGTAGAAGAAGAGACCAAGAAAAAGAAGAAGAAGAACTTTTATTAGTTGATATACAAACTGAACTGTTCCATATTTATCTTAATTTTCAAAATCTATTGAATTCAAAATTTGCAAACACTCAAAATCAAACATGTCGAAATACAAAATCTTAAATTTGAACGATAATTTCAAAGGTGATTCCTAATCTAAGCTTAAAATTGAGTTGAGCAGAATGACAAAATTTTATGTATTCCTCATGTTAGTACTCTGTTCGTGCTTTTGATCAAATATTGATGAGAATTTTCAGTATCACCTGATGTTGAAAACGCCGACTTGACTTTCAAAACAATTGTGGGCAACTGTGCTACTGAAATTTTTGAAGCTTTATCCGAAGGAACTTCTCTAAAATTCGCTGATGGACATATCTTTTAGTTGAGCATTTATGTTTGGCTTATGAACGTTAACATGGGATCACTGATGGATCCTACTAAACTTCTATTCATGATGTCCAGATGTCCACTACTTTCAGGTTGTAAATACTAAATACGATTAACTCTCCATAACTCGGTATCCCATATCTCGATATCGAGTTTTAGAACCACAGTATAAGTTGCTTTCCATGGCTACCTTGATGGTCCTGTGAATTGCAGTTGCACCGATTTTGTGTTATATAACTCAATATGTCCCTAACTCAATGGTTCTTTCAATATTGAGTTAGGTATAGCCAATCAGATGTACCAGAGTCCACACAAGATTAAACATTGCAATCAATTCACTGAGATTATCTAGGTAGCTCCCTTAATTTGAAATCACATCTGAGTCCTATAGATCAGACTCATATCATAACTCGAAACGAGTAGAGTGGTTGCTTTGATCGTTTTTCATCATCAAATTATGCAGATTCTTACAATCCCAGGAAGCGCACTTGAGAACAGTTCTTCACATCAAATTGCAGCCTACTTAGCTTCTCATTGTATCACTTTCACTGGTTGGCATTCTAGCACTGCTTTGCTCAACAATGTTTGCCATTGCAATCAATCCAACCACGTTAACCACCAACAAGTCCATGTTTGTAATGTTCATCTAGCTCACAGCTGCTAACACTATCCCGTCAGCAGATTACTTCAGATCTTCACCACAGAGCACAAGGGCAAATCCTTCCAACCGAACCGATCCTTTTTCACACGTTTTTTTTTCTGCACTAGAAAACTGTAGATATCCTTGATCGAACTTACCACGGCAAAGGTATTCATTATACTTAAAATACAGGGTAAGAGAATTTAGATGTTTACTGAGACGAGTGTTGTGACCGAGTGTGCCTTCCCTCGGCCAAATTGCGGTCTTTATACCAACCAAAGCAACCAGCCTACCAAAGCAAACCCGGCCACGAAATGATAGTTTCAGTTTTTTTGTCGCTGCTGTTGTATACCGCACCATCCTCCCGAACCCAACGAAACTACTATACCCGGTGGGGTACTCTCCCGAGCCACCGGCGTAAGGTTTTTCTTCTTTCTCCGCGCGCACCACATATAATACAACAAACTACAATCTGTCTTGTGCCCAGCCACCTCCGACCCCCCAATAGGCGAAGATGACGACGGAGACGAAGCAAACCGCAGAAGCAGCAGCAGCACGATCGCCTTCAGTACCGTAAACCGGGGGTGAATTGCGTATTTAGTATTTGGGAACTTTCTGATATATCAGCCTTGAAGATCCAGATATTTTTGAACCAAATTTGATATTATTGAACAATTCATAAAATATCCTTAAACTTCAAAAAATGTCTTTTCCACTATATTTGGGTTTCCAGAATCCGGAAATGGTATCAACACTCTTGCCAAACCTCTATTTACGTAATGAGTCGAGGGTATGTAAATAGAATTTCACGTAAATGGAATCATTATGTAAACGGAGTTTTGGTTACGTAAATGGATTTCTTGTCCTCAAAATTTTGTTTGTATGAAATTTTGTACTTTAATTAAAAAAAAGACTATACAAACAAGGCTTGTTGCACACAGCTTGTGTTAAGCTTGTGATTTTTCTTGGTGCTCTACGTATGTCACGAGTTCCGTTGGAGCCATACCTTAGGATCTACAAACGCATGCAAGAACTTCGTTTGCCTTCATATCTACTGACAGATCTAGATGTACAAGCGAAACCAGTGATCTGTCGGATGATTTTGAACAAGGTTGATACCATATGGAATTAGTCAGTAATACTCTACTATGATTTGAGTTCAACGACTGTTTGAGGTTACCCAAGAAGTACTTGGAGAATAGTTTATCAGATCTAAAAGCATAACGAGTGATCTTTCTGAACCTTGCAATCCAGTATAATATCTATATTAGACCATTTCACAAAAATCGAAATGTCTGGGATTCCACCAGTCACCCCCTAATCCTAATTGCAATACTAAAACAAACTACCAGACACATTTTCATCCAATTTGGAGTAGATTAGGCCATTCAAAATGAACGGAATTTTGCAAGGTCCCAACAGCGTGATTGCTGAAGTGTTCATTGCTAAAATGAACTTAAGAAAACCTGCATAATACGCCTAGAGGTAAGTCACTTTCTTTGCAATAAGCAATAAGCCTTTACAATTCGATAATAAACGGGTTTATGAACTGAAAACCAACATTCTAAAACTATACATTTTCAAAAACATGTTAAGCAGTTCACACTTAAGCTTACACAATCTTTTCAATCTATGCCTTACCGATGTTGGCAACAACACAACAAACAATAGATTAATTAGGCTGACATATTTTTTTACTACGATTCTACCCCATTACCCTGAATGCTATTTTCCCGATCGCCATCACCCCGAATTCCATCAGTGTTATGGGTCGTTCGGGGATTTGGAATTCGGGTTAATGGCATTCGGGGTAATGACAGTCGGGGTAATGGGGTAGAATCTTGACTACGTATCAATGACCGGACGTAAGATAATTCAATTAGATCAATTTTACGATTTCGACAATGCCGAGATACCCATTTCGAGTAGCAACACAAAGCTTCTAGCAAATTGAACGCATTGTATGTAGCTCAGTCTGGTGAGATGACCGAGCAGTTTCGAACAAGGCTCTCACTTGGTAGATCAGGACCTTGTTACCAACAGTATTTACACCTCAGAAAATTATAAATAACTTTATGGAAATCAACCCTTTTGAAAAACAGAATAGTTTAACCCGTAGGCTACGGGGCTGACAACCAAAATTCAAATTGCTCGTATTTGAGCATAACTCCATATTTTTCAGTGAAATTTTGAGAATTGATTCACTAATCGTTCCTATCCATAAGGCTTTATATGACTCGGAAAATGTACTGCTATGAATATTGAACATCTTAAGGTCTTCAGAACATACTGAAGTTGTGGGCATATTTCCGTTAAAGTTTAAAAAAATGTTTTCGAGCTTGTTGATTGATCTATGGGGACGTCAATAAGCCACGTGGACATTTATGGGGTGAGGGGGGTTTAACCGATGACCACGGTCCATACATATTTTGAAATTTTTGTATGGACAAATAATCACGAGGGTGAGAGGGGGGCTGGTACCCCTTGAAAAATGGCCACGTGGTTAATGGACAGCCCCTATGCACTTTGAACCACCTTGATGATAAGATTTACAATATCTACTGGATCTACTGGTACTGTTCACCACTCGTTTTCAACATCTGATATCGCTGAATATCTAAGGACATCTGCAAAGCTTTTGAAATGTGATTAGGATGTTTATTCTTCTTTCTGGCGTTACGTCCCAATAGTAACAGAACCTGTTTCTCAGCTTAGTGTTGCTATGAGAACTTTCACAGTTATTTACTGGGATCTTTCTTTGCCTATTGATTTATTTTGCATTCGTTCATTGTGTGGCAAATACTAATAGGGGAAGATCCCCTTGTACCGGATAGCACCTAATAACGGAAACTGTCAAAACATTGAGAAATTATGGTCCAATCAAGATTGTATATTCGAAGAAAATGAAACTATTTTGAAGAATAATGTTTGCGTAGAACAACACATCCTTGAAATATGAACCCTTTCTTTGAAAAACAGATGTTTGAAAACCGATAAAAAGTTGACATATGACCTTGAATTTAAATTTGATAAATAATGATTTTGAATATGGAAAAATAATTTGGGTCTCGCAAGAATAATGGAAAACCATCATAATTTGAAAGTAACAATGCATTTTGTACTATTTTTGAACGAAACCCTAAGCTTGGTTTTGTTGAATAAATGCGCGTTTACCGTTGTTTGGACACCTTCATTCGGATATTCAAAGGTTTCCACTACTTTCTGGATCAAGAAAACATAATGTTGTATTTTTTCAATCTGATAGCACAAACAAATAGATACAACTTTATTATCCATCAAACCTTAA
Organism: Aedes aegypti; assembly: GCF_002204515.2. NCBI lineage: Eukaryota > Metazoa > Arthropoda > Insecta > Diptera > Culicidae > Aedes > Aedes aegypti. The sequence goes on along the minus strand of NC_035109.1, from coordinate 26,325,540 downwards.
CAGTCTTATAAAGTAAACGTAGTCTTGACTGAATTAGCTTTTGTTTATAATACAGATTATGCCAGGCATAGAATATAAAAAAATATATTTTTAATGGCAATTAACTTCTCAAAGTATTTTTTTCCATTTCCTGTTCAAAAAATAATTGTAACCTATTATAACAGTGAAGTGAATCTTTATTCTGTAAAACAACGATATCTTCAAGTTTAAGTTTGAATTTAACAGCTAAATCACATTTTACATGTTCCACAGATTAATACAGGTTCATCTTTGCTACATTTTGTAAATACAAATAATTGACACGCAGCACATTTAATCCTGGTTTTTATGTCAAATTTACAGCATTCACACCTTTTTCGTTTGATACTAGGGGTCAGCAGAGTTAACACGGTATGTTGTTTTGTATTACATTTTTTGCAAATTACCACTATTGCATTCGAAACATGATTACTGCAAAACTTTTTGATGCAAATTGAGCAATTATATGCAATCTTTTGCTGCTAACAGGAAGAATAATTATGCAATTCTTAGTAGTACTCTTGAATCGGTTTCTTCAAAAATGATTCCATGTTAGCCTTTAGTTTTGCCGTCAAGAATCTTTCCGACAACCTTTCTTCGACTTGCTGTGCTACTAGCTCATTACATAAGTCTTTAAGGAATAGTGATCGCCATTGGGAATTCCCCTTGTGATACTGAGGATATTTACGACGGAATATGCAGCTGGCAAGCAATACTCAAGAATTCCATTGCAATTTTTTTCGTCCAAACTTGAGTTTTTCTTACGCAATTTGTGAACCTTGAAATAAAATCGCCTGTGTCCACTGCTCCCTTGGTAGAATTGTAATGAAGAACTACAGCGGGCTTCTTATCTTGTTCCTTCATCTGGATTTGGTTGGTGGTAAGTATGACCACTGGCTTCTTCTTCTTTCCATCAACACATGTGGTGGAAACAAGACGACTGTGTCAATTTGTTGTAGCGTGTATTCAAGAAAAAAATTGTATTTTTTCTGACGACGTATTTTTTACGAGACGTTTCGGAACAAATGATTGCTCAGTAATGGGTACAATTAGCCAGATCTACAAAGTATTTAGTGCATTAACTTTAACTATGACACGATTTAGACAGTAAAAATACTATGTCATGGTTACAAACTTGCAGCAGGCCAGAATCTAACCAAGAATCACTCAATTGTCAGGCGCGAACGCTTGCCGCATGACTACCGACTTGGTTGGATTCAGAACAAAAAATGCACATAAAAACGCTCACGAATAGTAAATTAAAAAAAAAAATAACATGTTCATAGTTCTCATTACTTCAATGTTAATGTCAGTGCAAAACTAAATCAATCGAAATTCTAACATCTTCGGTGCGCATACCCAACTGTACACTCAGACAAATGGACTATAGAAATACATAGGAACCATTTATTAAAATTCGCCACAATAAATTGGGTTGTAATTCAAAGCTTGGTTTTATGAACCCAAAATTCGAAAACAAAAAATGTTTTCGCGGCATCCTGGAATCGAACCAAAGAGCTTTCAATTGATAGGCTCGTCCGTACACCACGCGCCTATCGACGCCTTGATGTGAGATGATGCTGAAACGATACATAAAGCGTTCGCATTGCAATAATGTTCCACCTTTCATAAGGCAAAATGTATGATTTTCGATAGTCTACTTCACAGCGTGTAATTCATCATCATCATCATTGATTTCATTCCTGTAAACGCGTCTTAACTCAAAACTTCTAGCTAATACACGCTCAGTGATTTCCAAAAACTCATGCAAATAATTAAATACACTTTGGAAGAGATCTTGACTGGTATTTTTGTGAACTTAATTTTGGATTTCGGCTTGCAGTCACAATCAAAAGCGTTGATAATTTTAATTCATCGCCGACGTTTCGATCCTATGGTTTAGATCTTAACAAGTTGGTTAACTTCGAGCCCTGAAGAAGATCCAAACCATAGGATCGAAACGTCGGCGATGAATTAAAATTATCAACGCTTTTGATTGTGACTGCAAGCCGAAATCCAAAATTAAAAACTTTGCAAGAGACATTGTAAAAATTAGTGGAGGTGATCAGTACCTTTGAATATCCGTATGTCAATTCAAAAGCTTTGCAGATGTCTCTAGAGCACTATTTCTCAACCTTGTTAACGGCGAAAAAACAGCTCGCTGTGAGGTGTTCGTTTCTGCGTGCTTTTTACATGGTCGGCGGTCCGCGGACCCCCTGTTGAGAAGTATGGCTCTAGGTCTAGAGGAACTGTAAGAATAAATGTTGTAAACAAGTGGAAAACAGTACCAAAGATATTTTTTTAACTTTAACGTAGATTGGTGATCAAGTATGGATATATTATAAACATTTTTTTCGAATAATAAGTTAAGCTGTATAAAGAAATCAATGCCCACAGCTTCAGTATGTTCTGAAGACCTTAAGATGTTCAATATTCATAGCAGTACATTTTCCAAGTCATATAAAGCCTTATGGATAGGAACGAGAAGGTTTCACGGGAATTGGGTGAGTATAAACTGTAGTAGATTTGATAGATCAAAATGACCTGAATTCCAGATTAATTTGGATGACTTCCAATATCCAATATCTTGTCAAAATTTGTGAACACGTCTGAAACATTTTTTTTAAACTCTAACGGAGATTTTCGATCAAGTATGGATATATTGAAAACATTTTGTTTGAATGATAATTCAAGCTGCATATAGAAATGTATACCCACAACTGCAGTATGTTCTGAAGACCTTAAGATGTTCAATATTCATAGCAGTACATTTTCCGAGTCATATAAAGCTTTATGGATAGGATCGAGAAGGTTTCACGGGAATTGGGTGAGTATAAACTGTAGTAGATTTGATAGATTAAAATGACCTGAACTCCAGGTTAATTTGGATGACTTCCAATGTCCAATATCTTGTCAAAATTTGTGAACACGTCTGTTAAGGCTAAATGAGTGCTGTAAACCACTAAAAGTGAACATCACTCGTTTAACATAATTTATGAACCTGTGTAGATTATGGTCAAATCTTCAGAATGTTTTGGAGGCCTTAGCATTATTTTAGGTTAATTTTATTTATTCGTAATATCCTGCAGCATTGTAACTTATTACAAATAACGGGTCTATTAACTTTTTGTATGAAAACATTTCGTTTTACCTGACCCAGAGATGTTCTGGAATAACTTTGTCCACAATACTCTGAATCTATACTTTCCCCTCACTCATGAAACTACAACTATTAGTGAATCAATCCTCAAAAAATCACTGAAAAATATGGAGTAATGATCAAATACGAGCAATTTGAATTTTGGTTGTCAGCCCCGTAGCCTACGGGTTAATGTGCAACCACTAGGAATTCTAAGATGGCCGTCACAGTGGCTGACACGTGCTCTTATTCAAAGGCACTAAATTGAAGAAATAGTAGGCCAACATTCCTGATCTTCTTATTTTAAGGTTTCTGGTGATGCACTGAGACGAATTGAGACTTACACTGATGCAGCTCTATAGGCTCACGGCAGAATCAAAACTCCCGGATAACTAGCTCAGTAGAATGAGACCCCTAAACTGTGTCACAGGGCTGGCATGCTACTGGGTAATTCGGAGGGGCTAAGCGGATCTAAGTGTGCGGAAACTATGGTCTTTTTTGGCTATTGAGAAGTGTGTGTGTGTAGAGGAAAAAAAAATAATTTATTGAAAAACTACTGTGGAGTATCTATCGCGATTTTATTGGGCTATTGTGGTTTAAAGACAGTTTAGGCTCGATGTGTACGTATCGATTGGATGGCGAGCGCTAGCTGATAACTGCTGTTTAGAGTGGTTCAAAAATAGTTTTTGCTCTACACCGCTCTACTTGGACGTCCGATTTGAATGAGGTCTTCAGCAAAGTTGTAGCTGAGGAATGTATCTATTAGTATTGCTCTAAACCTCAAGAGCACGTGGGCAAATACTATGACCGATTGCTTGCTTTTCCCATAGTAATCCCATACAAACTTTGAAGGCCTTTGCAGTCTAAGTTTTCATGCAAATGAGCTCAAATTTTGGGTGGACACTCAGAATTTGATCTAGGATCGAATGAGCGATGTGGGGCAAAAACTATTTTTTGAACCACGTTACTGCTGATAACAATGGCCACTTAGGGGTGGTCCATTAATAACGTAAGGGATTAGGAGGAGAGGAGGGTTTTAAGTTTCTTACTCGTCTTACAAATTATTTTAAATTTTCATTCAAAAAATCTCATCATGGGTGGAGCAGGGGTTTCAAAATCTCCAAAATCGTCTTACATAATTAATGGATCGCCCCTTACGTGATCAAGGCTTGGTTAAGGGAGTCTTCCTTTTTTGAGTATTAGCCACGCCGAGAAGAGTTCTCCTTTACTTTTTAGGAGTCAACGGCCCGAGGATCTCTCATACGGTTGGAAAGAATGAGACCTGAAAGTACAGTCTTTTGTGGTTAGGCGTAAATCGGATATCCGATCTAGGCCTCATTGTGTGGACAGTGAGGATGGCGTATTAATCGCTCAAACCTAAAAGGCACTAACAAAAGGTCCTGAATGAACGGGTTCAATGTCCTCTTCAAAAGTTCACCAAACTTCACACTTTTTGCCACTTATAACTCACTCACTTGTATCTCACACGAAAGCCGATCGAAAAGTGATCATGGCGATATAGTTCAAGCCTTAGGATTCTCTCCAGTCCATATTTTCCTTGTGTTCCTTACTCCATATTTTCATACTTGGTAAGATTAACAATACAATACATTGCATGTTGCCTACATTTCCTACCACAGTTGATTTCCACCCAACGCCCATTTTATTCACAGTTCATTTAAATTACAATGTATGCTTATCGCAAACGATTACGAATTTTACCAAACACAAAAAAACGCTGAAGTTTCAAATCGACGTAAGTAACTTCCATAAGGTTTTGAGAAAGTTAATTGAGAAGAATCACAAACTGTCTTCAAAAACTGTTTTAAAACATTAACATTTGTTAACATTTTTAACATTTTTTACCGTGTACATCGCATAAATTTCGCATGCAATCAGCTCACGTTAAAACACTGAGTAGTTCTTATCGTGTCCCACAAAAATTGTATGACAAATTGATAAGCCATTTCATTCAGTTACTTACGACGTTTTTGTACCAGTGTAAAATCGACTCAAGTAGTGGTTTGTTTTGATTCGTTGTTAAGTCACTTTGTCTCTCCATATAACGGAGCGGCGAAAGTGATGGTTAGGTTGCGAAAGTTGAAAATCTTACTCACGCCGTTTTGTAAATCCTGAAATTGAACGTTCTTAAAGTAAAAAATCGAGTTGGTTTTGAGCGGAACGTGTAGAATTTCGTCTGCGAAACACGTAGGATTGATGAAGTAAGTTTGTTAACTTTTTCAACTTGAATCTGTTTGAATAAGTTACTGAACGGTTAGCCAAAATGAAAAGTGTGCCATTAATGGATGCTTCCTTCTCGAGTTTAGTGCCTTTTAAACTTTGGTACGATTTTGAAAGCTCAATATAATATAACATTTATTTTAATTCCTTCATTAGTATCCTTTCAAATATCACATTTATTTCTTATATCTAAATGTTCTGTCTCAGACAACATTAGCATTCTTATTTGGTAAAACCAGATTAAGCTTTTATTAACATTTTGTTAACAACATATTACATTTCATTTGTCGTAGTAGTTCAGAATTTCCACAGGTGAGTTGATTTCTCCAGCTTATGAAAGAAAAAAATAAACTCTTTCAATTAACCTAACCTAAATATATAACATATTAATCGTGGCAATAATAAATTGCAACGTTTTTTATAATATAACATTGAATGTCTAATACCAACAATATGTTTATTGTCCTTGAACGGAATTGTCATTCGGTTCAGAACTGATCAAATTCGCCCCAGTGATCAATTTGACCTCGGATTACGGTACCGTAATCCGGGGGCAAATTGATCACTATTTTATAACTTTTTGCTGTGTTGTCCTTCGGAATTCAATTATTGTCAAATAAATTTCGACAAAACCAGTACTCCATTGATCTTTATCTGTTCATGTAATCGATTTTTCATGAAATAAAATTTAACATATTATAAAAATAGTTTTAATATCAAAAAATTAGAATGACGCACTGGGGCGAAATTGATCACCATATGAAAAAGCAGGTTTAAGAGTAAAAAATTTCCCTATCTACTAAATTTGGGTCTCCTGAATCAGAATATGATGTCAAAAATCTTACAACTCTAGTATTTGATCATATTATTGCAAAATCAAACTTTGAAAATCTGCCTAATACGCCTAAATGTAGGCAATTTCCCTTGAAATAAGCACATTATTTGAGAATAAACGATTTTATGAGCAAAACACTATACTTTTTATACTGTATGATATCAAAAATGAGTTCAGCAGTTCATACTAAAGTTTACACAACATTTTAAACACTTATAGTTGACATGTACGCATGGCACCAGTGGATTGTTTAGCATCGACATTTCCAACTGTATTGCTTACACCTTCAAAAAGTGTGAATATTTATATACAAAACTGACACTTATTAAAATGAAATAGTTCCAAATCATCATTAGGCACCTATAAACTTGAAAACATGGAATGTGTTTGGTGCCAACGAACCCTTCAGCATCCTTGGGAGGAAATGTTTTTCGGTACCGACCTGATCAAATTCGCCCCAGTGATCAATTTGCCCCCGGTTTACGGTACCAATGGATGGTGCAGCTGGAAAAGATATACCCACCGAAAGCAACCTACCTTCGACTTAGTACAAAGATCTCCGTGCGCATCTTTCTCTGTCTTCTGCTGCTGCTGCTGATGATGATGGTCGGGGTGGCGCTTTGTGGGGATTCCACCAAAGTGAAGGTACTACACGCCATAGCCGGTCGGTTCTTCAGCCAGATACGCTTGTGGGATATCTCGAGAGGCACCTCGCCGCCGATCATCAACACCGTCATCACCATTTGGCGGGGGCCATGCAGTAGTAGGCATTCAAGTATTTCGTCAGCGCAGGCAAAACTCCTCCGATGGTCGTCGGCCCATCCGTCCTGAAGAGGGCTTCGGATAATTTTTGGACAAGTCTCGCGTTCGCCCCGGGGGAACATCTACCAGGCAGTGCGCAGAGGAGTAACTAGAGCACATTCATTGCCATAAATTGGAAAAAAAATGATACATATGTGTTACATGGCTACAGTTGATTACATGGCTTCTTAGGGGGCGTCCACAAATTACGTAACGCTCTAGGGGAAAGGGTGAGTAGGCTCAAGCGTTACGGCTCATATAAAATTTTGAAATTTTTATATAAAAAGCGTTACGGGCGGGGGGGAGGTGGTCAAAAATTTCCAAATTTAGCGTTACGTAATAAATGGACGCTGCCTTATTGTTGCAGATGCAGATGTTGTGGATGTCAAACTATCACATAGTTTAGAATTGACCTATCGGAATGTAGCATGACAACTTATTGTTGAGAACCGTAAAATAATACGATGATTTTGAAAAAAGTCGCATCTTTTGGAAAAAAATGTTGATTTCGTGACGCGATGTCTAAGGAATAAGAACAAATTAACATCTCACTATTTCATCCAACTTTGAATTTAGGTTTAATCTTGGGTTTTTAAAGTCTTTCCAGCTCCTGGCGGGAAGATTTCAGTCTTAGTCTGTGTTGCGACGAATGCGTCTATCGACGCGCCCCCCGAAACTTCGACCCTATGCGCACGAAAGTGTGAGTAGGGCATACATACGTATTACATCTGTCAGAGACGGTGATAATATAATTTAATAATCATTGTTTTGATACCGTTTGGCGATATTGGATTACAAAGTGAATTAAGAAATCCTTTATTAAATAACTTAAAATACTAATTGAACATAAATTAATTACAGATTGAAAACATAAAACCCTATTGTACACTTAAATTAACTGTGTATTACTAAGTACGAGACCAATTGTGAGTACAATTTGATATTCTATATTACGCTATTCTAATGAATAAAAATTTACAGCTTTGAGCTAATTATCACCAACCAAAAGGTGAATTTTGCTACAAAGAGCTCCGAAAAGTAACCCCGACCGCAACAGTCTGAATCGTCTGTTGGCTGCATTATACTTACTATTTATACTAATATATAACATATACCAACTCAGTTTATACATCAGTGATCAAACAAGGACACCAACGATAAAGATCTAATGCCTTACTGGTCATAATTCAACGCTGGTCTTCTAGTACCAAATCTTCAAAACCTAATTTTTGCCAGCTGTGATCTTGTCCTTTTGAACTTGAGAACAGCTCACATTTAGACGTAGATTTTCTACAGCTGTAAATTCCAACCCCTTTAGGGATGCACTATGATCAACACGTTATCTTCACATTGTTGTTTGGGCTCAGATTGGTACACTGAGGAAAAACTCCACATTCCTATCATGTGCCACAGACATGGATTTTTGCAAATACTTTCCAATAACTGGGAACATGCGTTACAGAATAAGCCGCACATTGACGGCACTTTATACAGCATATACTATTCATGTATAATGCGTACTGCCTACATTGGAGGTATTATTCGCACATATTTCGGAAGTACCACACTTCACTTTTATCTATCCACGTTACGGGCCAGCCTTAACGAATCAATCAAATATTGCTCTTGTTTATGTGAAACTAATGTGTGCCCATTTCACAGTGAATATCAAAATGATATTCCAAATAGTTTTTTAATGAGCAGTGCTGTTTTCATTTCGCTGGGTGTATACAGTCGACTCTCCATAACTCGATATTCAAGGGACCATCGACATATAGAATTATCGAGTTATAGAATATACCGACACAAAAAATCACAAAATCGATGGAACAAATTTCTATATTTTAAATACGAATATGATCGCTTCTGTAAGAAAGCAATATTATTTTGTTGATAGTATCTTACGAACTATCATTGGAAAACTTTTTTCGAAGTGCTCGAAAAATCACGTAATTTCTACTGACAATATTTTTTTATTTTCAGGTTTTTCAACTTTTTTACATTACAAGTATTTGTTCGCCTCCTAAACGAAAATTCGACCACGTTTCCCCAAATAAGAAAGATTTTAAAATATATATCGAGTTATGCAAAGAAATTTACCTCTCACGTGACATCGACTAGTGGAGATATCGACTTATAGAAATATCGACTTATGGAGAGCACGATGTATGGAAATTTGAAGGGACCGAAAAATCCATCGAATTAGAGAGTATATCGAGTTATAGAATATCGAGTTGTGGAGAGTCGACTGTAAGTGGAATTATTAAATAAGAAGACCCATTGAAGGCAGCCAATAATTTTGATCATGATTGGCCCAAATGACTCCTGTGTGCAGCGCAACGGCACAGCACATTGCACTCAACGGGTAATAAATTGCGATAAGTACAGAGATGCGCGAGGACTTCGTCGCAATCTCCCACGCGTCATTTACCCACATATCAATCCGATTAATAGGTAAGGGGTCAACCGTCACGTAGATACCAACAAAAAAAAGTTACCTAAACCGATATTTTTCATGCGCCGAAAAAAAAATGCATAAGAATGCCCCATCCAAACATGAGGCAATAAATAGTAATAAGCCATGCGCGTTATGCAAGGACGCTCTTCAAGACGACGATCCCGAGCAGAATCTCATAACATGTTTATAACACATTTCTATCAATAGCATTTAAATATAACCAAGGATGGAAATCTAGTGATCATGACAAAATAAATGATACATCGCGGTTGTTCTTTATCATGCGAACATAGCAACAACGATAAACCATTAGTCGTCAAGGCTTAACAACAAACTCCGCTCAGCGGAAAATGGATCGCTCGGCATGTGTGCTAACGATAAATTGTTTGCAAACGAAAATCCTAACTTTGGAGGATTTTTACGCTCTTATTCGGCGATCTGCCTTCTAGTGTGCCGTTTTTGATCCAATATTCATTCGGGAATGGTTTGGACAAGCAATTATGCCGTGAACGCGTTCTGATTCTGTTAATCGCAACATGTTACAACATCCGACAAACGGTTTGTCCCGCGACAAACAGTGCATCGGATGCTCCATATATCCTTACTATGCGCGCGTAGTGAGCTGTTCAAATCATGCTTCTGCAAGAGCGACGGCCCTCTTAGACCATTCAAATACTATGTTGTTAGTCGCTAGAGGCGATTTTTTTCCATCTTTGAATATAACATAAGTTGAATTTATTTTGTCTTTGTTTTTAACTTGTTACATTATTTGTAAGAGATTCATAACAACATGTGTTATATGGTTGTTATGGCATTTGTACGTTTGTTGTAAACCACGTCGGAAGTTATGAGTAGTAACATAATTGAGGGGGTTAGAAGCAAAGGAGTGTAAGTGATAAGAACCTAGTTTCGAGAAAATCGACTTTGAAGCTTTTTCAGCGATTATGCATTCCATACAAATTGTATGGAAACCAGAAAAAAGCTAATCTTCTACAAACTATGACATTTTTTTCTGTTGGATGTAAAAAAATACCTAAACATACCGTTGGGAAGCTGGAAAATGTAGAACTTTTTGGTATACTTAACTCAAAACCGACCAAAATGTCACTTACACCCGTTTGGGCCTCTTAATTTGCAATAATTTTGTTATTTTGGAACATCCATGAAACACATTGTGTAATTATTGTGTTCATAAAAATATAAAACAATTATTTTTTGGTGCAATTTTTTTTAATTTTTTTTTTATTTTAACTACTAATGGGCACAAGTTTTATAACAATTGAGTGGGTTAGAAGCAAAGTGGTGTAGCTGACAAAAAACAAGTTTTGTGATAATCAACTTTGAAGTTTTTTTTATGCAATTTTTCGTTCTATACACAATGTATGGGAGCCATGGTAATATTAAAAACATATCAGAAATTCACATTATTTTATAATCCTGTTTCTTCCGTCTGGTCGGGACGGTCTCCAATCACAACCGGTGATCAAACCTTTGCATCAGTTGTTGAGTCAGTCGGTATGTTGGCGAAGTGGCCGGCCAGTGGAGGCTTCATCAGTGATTTGCAGTTTGACAAGTGTTTATGTGATTAAGGTTTTATTGTTGTCATTTGTTTGTGCCGCAAAGAAGCGACTTCTTCGTGAAGCGGTGCACAACGCGGCATATTATTGGATTTGCAGAAGCGCTGGGTACTCACGTGATTTCATTGCTCTACTGTCCATTCGCGGTTTTACGAGCTCAATTAAAAGTGACCAGACGTCCCGCATTTTGAATATTTGTCCCGAGTTTGAAGTATCTGGAATCTGTGTAGTTCTTTAGATTTATAAGTTTGGGCCCAACGGCTTTTTAAGGTTATCCAAGAACTGAATTAAGTATAGCCCTTCGGATCTACAGAAGCGTAACTACACTGAGGCAAAAAAAACTTGCTAATTTCTTAAGGAATAATTATGATTTGGCGCCACAACGATAATTGTTGAAATTTTTAAGTTTAACTTATGATTTTTGTGAAGAACTTCATTACTAAATTTCATAAGTCAAGCACTGAAAATCGACAATAAACGCAATGATAATTGCTGAAGTGAAATTATCAATTGTTAACATTGTTTGCCTTTTATTTTAGGCATGCTCAAAAATTACCATGTTTTGATAACATGTGATCTGCTTTCAATTAACTTGCACCCAATATCCAAAGCGGAGCAGTTCTTCTACAATCGCTATGAAAATTATTTCAAGAAATGGTTCTTAAATAATTCAAAGCTCTCACTTATGAAGCTCATGATCTCATTTTCGAAATGGATAAGCGTTCAATGAAACCATAATTTGGCCAGTTCATAAGACATGAATTATGGAAAACATATATATTTTTGCCTCAGTGTAGTGATCGCTCAGATGTTTATTAACAACATTTGTCACATTCAGTATCATAATGGCGTATCTGCATTGATAGATTTCTCTTCATAGATCTTCTCTTTAGCTAATTATTTGTTCGGGCGACAATTTTTAACTGGTATTTTTGATTCAGTACAAAAAAAATCATCGTCTCTCGTCATAGAAGGAGATCTCTCAGTACCGGACAGCACTCAATACCGTACAAAGCCGAATAAATAGAAATCATGGTCCAATCAATATGGTTTATTAAAAGAAAAGGTATTATGAAGAATAATGTTCGCGTAGAATTACACATCTTTGAAATATGCATATAAATATTATTATAAAAAGAGAGATGTTTGAAAATCGCTCAAAAAGTTGACGTATCGCCCTAAATTTGAGTCAAAATAATAAAAAAAATGTACATTACACATTATACAGAATTTTTTTTTTGAAAATTGATAGAAAGTCGTGTAAAAATGGAAAGAGAACATCGATGAAAATAAATCTATCATTTCAGATACGCCTGTATGATACTAAACGCGACTTTTATATCCAAACAGGCTCAGCAGTTGAGTTGAAATCTTCGGATACGTTCTAGATCTAATAGCATAACCTATGATCTATCACATTATAGTAAGTAAGATTCGCATTCATATATACTCAATAGAATATACCCTATCAAGTTACGATCTTTATGACTGTTTAAAAAATGCAATAACTCTTGTATGTACAAGCATATATTAATGATCCTTAGAAATTAACCTTATAAAATTTTATTATGCGGGTCCAAACATATATGTTCTATCAAATTTTAAGGCCAATGACTCTTGAATATACTGATGGGGATTTTTTTTTTATTATCGTACAAATTGGGCCGAAGGGTCTCAGATTTTCATGAAACTTTTTCCACAGGCAGGGCTCATGGATATATGAATAACAAAAAATTGAGAAAAAATCAGGGTCGCCTATTTTTCCGGAAAAATCAGGTGGAAATTTTCTGTTTTCCCTTGACACTACTTACTTTGAAAAATTATAACTCAAGAACGAAGCATCGTAGAAACAAAGTTTTTATATGAAAATTTAAGCAAATTTTCTCAAAAATAATAAGAACTGGAAAAAGTTTTCCACAAAATTTTCCACCGTTGGGAAAATTCGTAAAGAAAAGCCGGAAAAACTATGCCCGAACTCGTGGAAAATTTTCAAATAAATATTTTCGAGAAGGTAATTTCAAAAGCTTTAATCACTGAAATTTTTGGAATGCACTTTTTTTTCGTTTTTGAGTTATGGCCAATTTTGTGAAAAATGTCCAGATGTGCCATATAAGACTTTTCTTTGAAAAATCATAACTCAAGAACGAAACATTGTAGAAACAAAGTTTTTATATGAAAATTTAAGCAAATTTTCTCAGAAATCCAAAAAAAATATGAACTGGAAAATGTTTTCCACAAAATTTTCTACCGATAGGGAAATTCATAAAGAAAAGCTGGAAAATCTATGCCCGAACTCGCAGAAAATTTTTATTGAAAAATTTTGGGAAGGAAACTTTATAAACTTCAATTCTAGTAACTTTTAGGATGTACTTTTTTTTTGTTCCTGAGTTATGGTCAATTTTGTGAAAAATGACCATATTAGCCTTTTCTTTGAAAACCCATATTTCAATCGAAGCATCAGAAAAACAAGGTTTTTTTTATCAAAGCAATTGCAAATTTTCTAAAAGATCTGAAAGAAACGATTTGTAGTTACCTAACAGGAAAAAATTACCTACATTCTGTTTCTATGTAGTTTCGTTCTTAAGAAATTTTGTTTATGAACTTATAAATTTGTAAATATATGGTTCAAACAGCTCATCCTAAGGACTGTTCATTTTATAAAGTGGACACTAGACTGATGCAAATTTTGAAGTTTTTGCTCCCCTATGCTTAAACGATGTCAATTATGATGAAAATTATCCTCCCAAAATTTGAAGTGATTCGGAAGAAATTTGGTTGTGCACACGCTATTTGAAGTTTATATGGAAATTACTATGGAAAAGGCAAACCTTTTGTGTTCAGTCCCCTAAATGGTCGTCAAAATAATTTATGGAAAAGTGAACACACTCATCTCATGTGAAAACTTCCCAGCTACAACTTTGCCGAAGACCACATTTCGATGGGACGTAAGGATAATTTGTTATTATTGATAACAAAGTCTTAATCATGCTGAGATGATCATTCAATTACTTTCAGAGCAACACTGCTTTTTTGCTGTAGAACATAGTAGCCTGGATTACTTTGATCTATTCTTCCCGCCAGGAGCACCACTGTTGCCTGCCGAACAGTTGGAGAAGCATGCTACATGCAAACCAACTTTATGATGATGAATAACAATTTATCCTGAGGTCCAATCAAAAAGTGGTCTTCGGCAAAGTTGTAGCTGGGAGGATTTCACATTAGAAGAATTTATTCACTTTTCCATAAACTATTATGACGAAGAGATAGGGGGCTTAACACAAAAAATTGGCGTTTTCCATAGTAAACTCCATATAAACTTCAAATGGCGTGTGCACAGCCAAATTTCTTCCGAATCACTTCAAACTTTGGGAGGATGCTATATACCATAATTAAAATCGTTTAAGCATAGGGGAGCAAACCTTTCAAAATTTCTAGTGGACACTTTGTTTATGCTATATCTTTTTTATTTATTGATAAAATCGTAATCGGTTTTCTGTGTATCGTTGACCTATTATTCTAAAATGCTATGAAAATATAAAATCTTTGAAAATGCTTTTGGTTGAAGAGCTAAATAGTTTTTCCAAAAACTCTTAAAAAAAGCTGTCCGTCAAAGTTTAACGTTATTTTTCGCAAAACAAAAATCCTTATTTTTATGAACAAATTGTATGTTTGTATCCTTTACTATTCTACTAAAGGTAAAGCTTTAAAAATATCAATTATATTCCACCATTCTATGAGGTAACTTTAGTGATTTACCCATTTATGGCCAAATTTGCTGATACACCATCCTTTCACTCCCAGCAAAAGAGAAAAGTAAAAAGCGTGTTCAAAACTAGTTTGGATATCTAAAGAAACCATATTAGTATAAACGAAAGCTAAATCGTGAGATTAAACTACAGTCTTAAGTATAAATTTTACTGTTTATGGTAGTTTTACTAAAAAGTCTCATACTTTTAAAATCATGTACGCATATTTATCGATCTACAGCAAATTGTAAACAGTTTTCTCCGAATTTTTCAATTGGTAATCTCAGAATAACATATTATGAAAATAATATGTGGAAAATAAAATCGATTTTATTACAGCAGTGTTGCCAATTTTGATGATTGTCAATGTACTTTGATAGGTCTTCTAAGAATAAAACAATTGTGTTTCTGTTGTGCTTTGAATGTGACGTGGGAACTTACTAAGTAATTCTATGAAGGCGTAAGTTATTTTTCATATTAATACTATATTAGGACTTCCGTCAGGACGTACTTTTACACAAAAAAATCTACTCATATCAATTCCCATTAAATTTAAAAAAAAAATCTTTAAAAATATACGGGAAAATTGATTTTATTATATCTGTAAAATTGTTGCTCCAAAAATAACTTGATTTTTTCCATCAGACTTCTGATTGATGATGCTTTCGAAGAACAAGCCTTTTTTGAAAATAGAAAATATAAATTATCGAATTTTCCAGCCAATTTCTTACAATCATTGATTTTGATAACCTCAAAAAATCGACCGATCTAATCGTTGTTCCATATTCGTGTGAAATTTAATTATTTTGGAGAATTTTTATTATCACAACATTGTACAATACTAGTCGAACGATGTGCAAAAAACCGATTGAAATTTCATTGATTAATAAGAAAAATACAGCATGCACAAGGTGTCCACTTTATAAAATGAACAGTCCTTAGCAATATTTGATCATGTTTTAGGAACGAAAAATGAGCGTATTGAAAAATATTGTAGGATTGGATCTTATTGATCGCTCTTTTCAAATATACTTTGTTTGAAAGCTGGAATAGCTAATCGGGTTTTCATTATTTGTTTTCATAAACAGTGAAAAATGTCCTGGGAAACTGATTCCATTTCAAAAATTTCATATTTTTGAGATAATTTGAAACCGGTTCGACAAGTCATGATGAGTCTTGAGTCATGATTTTTAAACGAAAAGGCATGTATGGCAAATCTTTGCATTTTTTACAAAATTGACCATAGATCAGGAACTAAAGAAAAGTACATCCTAAAAGTTACCAGAATTGAAGTTTCTTTCTTAAAAATATTTTATTTAAAAATTTCCGCGAGTTCGGGCATAGATGTTCCAACTTTTCTATATGAATTTTCCCAACGGTGGAAAATTTTGTGGAAAACTTTTTCCAGTTCAATTTGCTTAAATTTTCATATAAAAACTTTGTTTCTACAATGTTTCGTTCTTGAGTTATGATTTTTCAAAGAAAAGTCTTATAATGCACATCTGGACATTTTTAACAAAATTGGCCATAACTCAAAAACGAAAAAAAAGTGCATTCCAAAAATTTCAGTGATTGAAGCTTATACAATTACCTTCACGAAAATATTTTTTTGAAAATTTTCCACGAGTTTGGGCAGGCATAGTTTTTCCGGCTTTTCTTTACAAATTTTCACAACGGTGGAAAATTTTGTGGAAAACTTTTTCCAGTTCATATTTATTTTGGATTTTTGAGAAAATTTGCTTAAATTTTCATATAAAAACTTTGTTTCTACGATGCTTCGTTCTTGAGTTATGATTTTTCAAAGTAAGTAGTGTCAAGGGAAAACAACAAATTTCTACCTGAGTTTTCCGGAAAAATAGGCGACTCTGAATTTTTCTCATTTTTTTTTATTCATACAGTATTGGACAAAACATTTGCAACTTTTTCGATTTTCCATACAAAATGACCAACTTTGGTAAGCTAGATCTCAGTTATTTATGGACCGATTAGAATGAAATTTTCACAGAACATCAGATATAACTTGAATTTTAACATATATTTTTGAATAAATTTTCCAATCACGAGTTTATAAGTAATAACGGTTTGACTAAAGTGTAATTTTCGACGAAAAATTCAAAACTTATTATCTTAAAATCCGATAGCCCTACACGAAAACTGTCTTCAGCAAACTTATTCATCTCGTCAAAAACTACAACTTTGCTGAAGATACCATGAAGCTATTCCTTCAATATATTTAGTTATGTCAATTATGAAACATCGTCAAAAATTTCACTGAAGTCAAACCGTTACTGCTTTTCAACTTGTGATAGGAAAAAACACTCAAAAATATATGTTTAAATTCAAGTTATGTCTCATATTCTGTGAAAGTTTCATTCAAATCGGTCCATAAATAACTTATTTATCAAAGTTGGTCATTTTGTATGGAAAATCTAAAAAGTTGCAAATGTTTTGTCCAATACTGTATATCCATGAGCCCTGCCTGTGGAAAAAGTTTTATGAAAATCTGAGACCCTTCGGCCCAATTTGTACGATAATAAAAAAAAAAATCCCCAACAGCCTCTGTACTGATTCCGCAAATAGCTTCAGGTCATCCATATAAAAGGTGTGGGTATCTTTTATACTCCTTTCCCCATTTTTCAATTGGTAACCATAGTTGCATTGGTTGAGTGCTTTGCTAAGGGGATTCATGGCCAGGCAAAACCATAGCGGCCTAAGTTATCGTCTTGAAAACCCCCTCCTGATGCTGAGCGTCCTGGACCTTAACAGCTGTACCGTGTGTAGTGTAGGGATGTGTATCAGCCTGATGGCGTTTCCGTCTTTTATATCTTTACTAATTGGGCCGTACCGACGTGGACTGAAGAAGCGAAACGAATAAAATATAGGAGCTTAGATGAAGATAACCGTGATCTAGGGATAAGTAACGACTGTTCAGGTTGAGGTTTCAGATCAGACTAACTGTCTCATATATTTCAGATTCGTTCGAGCCCTTCGGCTAACTGATTAGTTCGTCTTACGAAGCAGAACGTCAAATAACGTTTCGATTGCGCTAGGGGTGCGCAAGTAGGATGCAACAATTCTTCCCCTTTTATAATGTTTGTACTATAATTCGAAAGTGAAGATAAACTCACATTAAGTAACTATACAAAAAACAATCTTGAATTCAGAACAAATTCTACTTAAGCAAATCCGAAAAACGCAATTAGTTATAATGATAATCTGCACTACGATTCACTTTTCTCGGGCGTTTAGACCTCCGAAGCTCCACCTGATTCGAGTCAGACTCCTGAAGTCTTCTTTTTCTGCTTCCCTTCGGAGCCTGTATCTCTTCCTCGCCATTGAGCGGCCCATCGCCGGGGGTTATCATCTGGTCGTCTTGTATTATGTCACTTGGTTGCTCTCTCATGATCATGATGTTGGGCCTTTGCCAGGTTGTTGACTTTTTACAGACTCTGATCTGCGTCCTGTGGGCCATTGCGTCCACGTTTCCAATGCATATCTGGAAAACATTGTGAGAGTACTTTTTAATGAAGGTGGCTTTAATCCATCTCGCCTGATTGTGTGAATTGTGATTTCTATACCACACTTCATCCCCAGCTCTCAGATTATCCACAGCATTTACTGTAGTTTTCGGAATACCTCCGCTTTGATGCTCAACATGGACTTCATCATCTGGACGTGGTACAATCATTTGTTTTTTATAATTGTTTCTAGGATTTATCAAATCTAAAATAGTCTTTGGTTTGTATGAAAATATTCTTTCCGATGGGAAATGTCCCTCTTTGGTCAAATTGTTATTTCTAAAATTAAATAGGAACAGATTTATCTGATCCTCTAAATCAAGTCCAGACATTTCCGAATCCATTAGAAACTTCTTGAGGACTTCCTTCACAGTTCTAACCAACCTCTCGGCCTGACCATTGCTTGAAGGGTTATAAGGTGGGCTTTTCATTACCCTTATCCCTTGCCGCTCTAGAAAGTCCACGAAATTCCAGGAGTTAAAAGGAGGACCATTGTCCGAAACCAAAACGTCTGGTAAACCGAATCGAGCAAAATAAGCCACTAATTTTTTTAAAACTTTTTTACAATCTGTGCCATTTTTCATCCATTCAACTTCGATCCATTTGGAAAAACTGTCGACCAACAACAGAAAAGTACGATGTTCGAAAAAGAAAAAGTCAATGTGAATCCTACTGAAAGGCCTAGCAGTGGGTGTCCATTTAGACGAATCTGTGGATTTTTGAACCACTGCCATACTACAGCATGCATCACAATTAGCCACAAATTTTTCAATATCTGTATTGATACCAAACCAATAAACCATGTTCCGTGCTAACTGCTTCATTTTAATTATCCCTGAATGATTTGCATGCAACAATTTCAAAATTTGCTCTTGATGCACCTTCGGTATTATTACCCTATCTCTGAACAGAAGACAATCGTCTACCAACTCTAAATCCAAATAATTTGAAAATACGTCATGAAACTGTCTATCTACTCTTTCAGGCCAACCATTTAACATAAATGTTATAACCTTTTGCAAAAACTCATCAGCTTTAGTTGCATTTGCGATCAATTTATAATCTATAGGTATCTCTTTACTGAAGTTTATGCTTTTGATGGCGTCTGTTTCTAAAAAGTCAGGAACATCCTGCTGTAAGGGAAATCTTGAACAAAAATCTGCATTTGCTAGTTTATGCGCAGGCCTGTAAATTATATCAAAGTCATATATTGCCAAATCTAAAACAAAACGCTGCAATCTTGTAACATAAATAGAATTTCTACCCTCTTTTCCAAAGATACCCACCAAAGGCTTGTGATCAGTATAAACAGTGAAATGTTGGCCATAGAGGTACTTGTGAAATTTTTTTATTGTACATACTAAAGCTAATGCCTCCAGATGTAAAATAGGATATTTCCTTTGGGCTGCATTCAATGAAAATGATGTAAAACTGATCGGTTTTTCTTGCTCATCTACTATGTGAGCTATTAAGCCTCCAAGACCGTAACTTGAAGCGTCTGAAATCACTACCACTGGTTTCCTTGGATCGTAGAATTCTAAAAAGTTGGTTTTAATAAGCAAATTTTTACTCTCCACAAATGCCTTTTGACAATTTTCATCCCAAACATACCGCACATCATTCTTTAGCAAATTGTACAATGGGTACAATTTAGACGACAAGTTTGGTATAAATTTGTGGTAGTAGTTTAACAAACCTAGAAATGATTTTAACTCTGACTCATTTTTCGGAGCATTTGCTTTTTCTATGGTTGATATTTTATCTGGACACGGACTAAGTCCTTTGTCACTAATGATATGTCCTAAATGCGTTAGCTCTGTAACAAAAAATTTGCATTTTTCAAAATTAACTTTTATGTTAGCTTTTGACAGTCGCTCCAAAACCAATAAAAGCTTTTGCTTGCAATCTTCAGCGGTTTTTCCGGCTATTAACACATCGTCTAAATAGCATGAAACGTTTTCAATGTCTTCCAAAACTTTATCCATAACTTGTTGAAAAATGGAAGCACTTGAAGACGCACCTTGTGGTAATCTGTTGTACTTGTATAAGCCTTTCATTGTATTAATAATAACAAATTTCTTGGACCTTTCCGTCAGCTCTAACTGAGTATACGCGCCTTCAAGATCAAGTGCACAAAAAACCTTGCAATCAGCTAAATTTGCAAAAATATCCTGCGATGTTGGTAAAGGGTAAGTATTAGGTACGATCATTTTGTTTAATGACACTTTACAATCAATTACTAAACGAATTTCATTATTTTTCTTCATAACTATAATAATTGGCGATGCCCATTCGCTTGTATCAATCGGGGTGATGACTTTTTCTCTTTCCAACTTGTCTAAATAAACAGAAACTTTGTCCTTTAATCTGTAAGGAACGTCATAAGCTTTTTTAAAAATGGGGGTATCATCCTTCATTACGATTTCTGCTTTAAATCCATTGATAGGCGATGAAAAGTTTTTTGTAAAAACGTTTTTAAATCTTTTCTTTAGTTCATCAACGGTAATTTCACCCGGCATTTCATTTACACTGTTAATTGTTACAGCTGTTTTAAAAAATTGTCTCCAGTTGGGATAAAACGTATCTAGCCAAGTTCGGCCAAAAAGTGGATAAAAATCATTTTCGCAATCAAGTACCAAAAACTGCATAAGCGCTTCTTTACCATTGAATTTAACTGAAACCATTGCTTCTCCCTCAATTTTCAATTTAGATCCATTCACAACCATCAGCGGTTCGCTATAATTACGCAAAGGATTATCAAATTTCGACATAAATCGTCTTTTACTTATAACAGACACCGACGCACCACAATCAACCTCCATTTCAAGGTATTTGCCTTCAATCTCCACTTGCACCAAGCAAGGATTACTAATTTTGTTTATAGAAGACACAAACATACACTGTAGATTACCTGAATCACTGTCCTCGACCTCATCATCATCCCTGGTATGCATTCTCTCTAGTAATTCGACGATGTGGCGGTCTGCTGATGGTCCTGGCCTATATGATTCAACGAGATTTACCGCATCACGATTCAAATTTTTCAACTTAAAGCACTTCTTTTTAATATGGCCTTTTACTCCGCAAAAATTGCATATCATTTGGGAGTAGTCCGGTCGCTGCCATTGCCGCTGTCCACCATATCGTCCTGTTTGAATCCGGAAGTTCCCTGTGTCCATTTCTCGTCTACCTTTATTTGTTTGTTGCCATCTCTCTGACGGCCTGAACCCTAATCTACTTTTTACTGGTCCTCTACCACTGCTTCCTTCGCCGTTGTTGTCCAAATTTTGGTATTTCTTTGAATAATCGTAAATTTGAGACAATCTTCTTGCAGCTACACCTTGATAACTTCTATCGCTCACTGCCGCTATCATACCTGGATGCCCTATGCTTGATTGATCAGTAGTGTCCGCATTAGCCCGAGCTACTTCCCATGTAGCTATTATTTTTTCTGCGTTCGTCAAAGTTAATTTGTCTTCACTCAGAAGACGTTGTCTAAGATTTTTGTCCCTAATGCCAGCAATTAAGCGATCCAAGATAGCGACCTGCTTAAAATTTTCAAATCCACAAAACTCTGCTTGTAGTTTTAAATTTAAAACAAAGTCCTCCGTACTTTCGTCGGGGTTTTGTACTCGTGTACTAAATTTGTACCTTTGAACTAAGTCTGGGTCCGTTTTATCCAGACGATTTTTAAGCTTGGATACAATGTCATCTAAGGCTTCCTCTTCGAAATTTCCAGCAGGGAACAAAAGCTTAATCTCGGTAAATATCACCGGGCCACTCATAGTGATAAAGTAAGCCATCTTATCGTCTTCCTTAATCTTGTTCACCCGGAAGAAATATTTCAAACGGGTAAACCAGTCATTGAATGAGGTTCCCCTGCGGTATGGTTCCAAAGAAAACGCCATACTGGAGCTCATTATCTAAATAATAGAAACAAAATTTATCCAAAAGATTCAATAGGCACAATGGATCAATTCAAATTGAACAAAAACAATCAAACCAATTCAAATTTTAGTACAATAGCGTAAATTGATAAATCAAGGCAGATAAAAGCAGAAACAATGATCGTAAAAAATAGAAAAAAAAAATGAAAAATATGAAAAACAAAAACTTATTAGGCTATTGTATAAACTACAACAAAATGGTCTTTTCACTTTTTAAACAATCGAATAAATGGAAGAAAGATAAAGGACTTACCCTACTCTGCTGATAACCAGTCGGAATCTTCGCTACGCAAATTACGGTCCAGAATTTCACTAAATTCAGCTACTCTTTAAGCCGCCAATGGTCCAGTTCCCTTGAACTTGCGTTGAGGAATTTTCCTTGGATGGGTTTCGTTCTTAAGATTGTCGAACTGTGCGGCGACTAAACCTTTATACAAATGAAAAGAATATTTTTATTTGCAATAACTCCAAACGATGAAATGAAATGTTCGCTTTTATGCCACAAAAGCTTTGTTAGAGCAAAAGAAAAAAAAATGGTCCACCCTATTGTATTCGGTCACTTGCAAAGATGAAAAGGCCTTTTCAATTACTTGCCAGTAAAGCGCACCCCACAATGGCGAAATCACTTACAGGAACCTCTTTCTTTATGTAGTTCAGATTTCAACACACTTTACTTGCCGTACTTACGGTTTTCTACGCTGGCCAACTTACGCCGCTGGCTGGTAATGGCCTTCACCAAATGGTGTATGAAAATTACCTCTATCCTTAAAGTTTTCCAGCAAATCCCAACTATTTTCCGCTGCAAACGTGGAGGATGGCCGTCCCAATTCCAATATCGGAATAAATCACCACACGCACGCGAAAACTAATTTCTTTTTACTCGTCGACACTTTTATATCTTTACTAATTGGGCCGTACCGACGTGGACTGAAGAAGCGAAACGAATAAAATATAGGAGCTTAGATGAAGATAACCGTGATCTAGGGATAAGTAACGACTGTTCAGGTTGAGGTTTCAGATCAGACTAACTGTCTCATATATTTCAGATTCGTTCGAGCCCTTCGGCTAACTGATTAGTTCGTCTTACGAAGCAGAACGTCAAATAACGTTTCGATTGTGCTAGGGGTGCGCAAGTAGGATGCAACACCGTCTACCTTATACCACTGCAGTACCTTCAGAAGGTACAAGTGTGGTACTGAATCGTATGCCTTTTTGTAGTCGATACTCAGGTTCGTTTGCTTTTGGGTTGCTTTCCTAAACCGATCAATATAATGGCTGCATCTACGATGACCTGATCTTTGCAGCCTGGCGTATTTATGCGACACCCTTTCTGTTCCTTGGTATCACGTTGTTGGCGTTGCAATGGTCTTGCACCCTCCTTGCTATTACCGTCGATAGACTTTTGCACGGGGGCCTTCCTTAACCGAGTGGTTAGCGTCCGTGGCTATAAAGGAAAGCCATGCTAAAGGTGTCTAAGTTCGATTCACGATCTTTAGGCAATGGAAATTTCCTAGACTTCCCTAGGCCTAGAATATCAGCGTACCTGCCACACGATATATAAATGCGAAAATGGAAACTTTGGCAAAATAAACTCTCAGTTAATAACTGTAGAAGTGTTCATTGAACATTAAGCTGCACTGATAACATTCTACAAGCTCGATCAATGTGTTTCACTAATTGTAAAACACATCAATCGATGGTGTAAAACCAATCGCTATCGGCAATCCGAACGGTGAATTGTAGTACCTTAATCCGGGGTAACATTGATCAGCGGGGTAAAATTAATCGGAATGTCCCTTCTAGTAAGAATTTCGAATCATCATGTATCGATTGAATATTTTCAATGCATGCATGGGGCTTTTCTTTCATATATTCATGGGCTAATACAAATTAAGCCTTTTGTAACAATTGAGTTTTGTGATGATCACTGATGACACTACCCAACATTCATGTTTCATATGCGTTCTGCAAATGATAAGTACTAGGAAAATATTGTTTTTACTAACTATGCATGGCCAAAAATGATTCAGTTGTCAACATTTACCTAAATATTTTCAATTCAGCAACATCGACGAGTTGCTATGAAGTTTGCAGAATTTCCATAGGGACCTAAATCGCGGTTCAAGATGTTTTTATTTTTTATATAACTTAAAAAGTAAATGACTTGTAAGAGTTCAGCCTTCATTTTAGGTTTCAAATGCCATGATTTTAGCAAGTAACATCATTTCCAATAAAACCGATCATTGTTTACTTGAGTGATCAATGTTATTTTTTTTTCAAACATGCTTAAATCTTTCAGAAACCAAAATACAGTATATAGTCACGAGCGATGGATGCCAGTACTCGTTTTATATATAAAACGTGCAACATTTGCATTTTCGAATGAAATTTTTATTTAATATCAAAAAACTGAACAATGTTACCCCAGATTACAGTACGCGGACACATGAAGTGTCGAATTTTTTTTTCATTGTTTTTTTTTAATTTTTACTATACAAATGGTTAATTGATGATGTAAACATATTTGATTCATTGGAAATAGAAGCATGAAACGAGCTCACCAATTGATAACCATCATTGACAGGGGAGCTAAAGTATACGGGCTAAATTAAGAACGAGCAAGTTTGCTTAGGCTTTTCTCAAAGCACTGCCCAGCAAGACGCTCGAAAACAAACAAAAACGTGTTCTGCGACGCGAAAACGGAAAAAAATCTTGACCGACGATGCAAAAATGAATTTGGGCTCCACGAAACACTAATTCCTTTAGAAGTAGTCTACATCTAGGCATTTTCCATGGCGTTCTTGAAAATAATTGGTTATTTATTATTTTCATAAATGTTATATCGCTAAGATTTTAGTTTTTTTTTTTATTAACGTTGGTAGTTCAACTGTAGTTCCTTGTTGATGATAGATTGGCTTAACAACTATTGCATTGATAAAGTGATATGTTTCACCAAACTCGAAATAAAGACATAAATGTCCCTTGCAGTTCCCCAAAATTTGATGGCACATGAGGTTATAGAGCAATATCTAGAATGCTGTGAAAAATGTACTGTAATTTGTCAAACTTGGGTACTGAGTGTAGTACCAAGGGACCCAATGTAATACTAAAAGTGGTGCCCATTCTGAGCCCGACTTCTATGGCTTTATTTCGTCTTTGATATCACCCGGAAATAAGATCCTCGGATTTTTTTTTTATTTTAAAGATGGTTTTGACACTAAAATCACATTTGTTAGAAAATGTCGGTACAGGAGATAATGAGATCCATCGTCATAATTGTTTTTCTACATTCAGCTGCTAGACGTTAAAAATATTTTTGGAAACAGGCATGGAAAATTTAAAAAATTAAATATTTGAGTCGACAATGCGGTACTTACCTGAATAAAGAAGGTAGTATTCATAGATTAGTAAAAAAAAAGATTTGCATAAAATCGTATAAAAACATCACTTTATGAACGATTTTTTTAGCATACTTGAATTTTAAGCTTTAGTGAACCGTTTTTACCATCGTAATTAAATTATTTTGTCCGAAATTTACATTAAAACTGTGTGAATCAGCATTTTCAAATATAAAGCAGAGTAATGGAAATTTATTCAAAAGCAATAAAAAAACGCAAGATTATTTATTTTTATATTACAGTTCTTTTGAAAATTTTCCGTTTTGCGGTAGCCACCAAGTTCTACCGCAGCTGTCAAAGTTCTACCGCAGCCTTGATAATCATTTTATCATTGAACCAAACCATCTAATCAAAGTATGCTACTAGAGTCCAAAGCTTTGAAAAACAGCCGAAAACAACAATCATCAGTCTGGTTTCCAAGGTATCATCGCAACCGATCGATGATGTTTTGTGAAAATCAGTAATGTGACTGCTGCGGTAGCTTTCTGTTCGACCGTAGAACGGAAAGTTATCTCTAAAATTGCAATACATAGGAAATAGCTAAACTGCACATATTTGATTGAAATTTCCAGATTTCTGCTCCACACTGCTCGTTTGAAATCAGGTCAGATTCTGAGTATACAGTCACAAGTTGAAAATCTTAGATTACATTAATTTTCGATTACTTTTTCGAATCGATGTAAGTAACTTTCATACGGTTTTGAGAAAATTAATTTAGAAGAATCTCAACATGTATTCTAAAACTGTTTTAAAATGAATCACCTTTTTAACATTTTTTCGACGTGTAAATCGCCTAAATTTTGCTAACAATCAGCTAGCGTTAAAAAATCAGGTAGTTTCTATTATTTCCCACAAAAATAAAGTATAATAAAATGATAAGCCATTTCATTCAGTTACTTTCGACGTTTTTCTACCAGTGTAAAATCGGCTCAAGTAGTGTTTTGGTTTGATTCGTGGTTTAAGCTAAGTATGCTGTTTCGCTCAAGAAAAGTAAAGAAATTCCTTGATTGAAAGAGTCAAGAAATTTCCTACAGAGAGCCCCCTTTAAAGTGACATTTCTTCTCAACTGCGTACTGCGATCAGAAAAATGTGATTTTCTTGACCATTTCTTGGGAGAAATTTTCCACGCATCGAGATAGGCGATTCCTTTTCTTGTCAGTAGCAAACCGGCCTTTAGTCACTATGTCTCTCCATACAACGGAACGGTGTAAGTAGCGGTTGGGTTGCGAAAGTTGAAATTCTTACTTACGCCGTTTTGTAATTCCGGAATTAAACGTTCTGAAAGTGAAAAATCTGGTTGAGTAAGAGCAGAACAAGATAAATAAAGCAGATAAAGAAAGTTTGTTCACTTCAATGACTTGAGACTATTTGAATAAGTTTTCGAGAATTGTGGTGTTCTTCAGGCATCTTTGTATGTATACAGTGAAACGCTCTTTCCGATCTAGTATCGAATAAGCGGCCGAATGGGTCGAATATCTAGACAGTTTCAAATTAAAACGTTGTATGGTAGAGGCACCGGTTTTGACCACATAGGCAATCGTAGCCATAGTGTATTATGCATTGTTTTACATGGAAAATAAGCAAACAATATATCTTGTTTAGTAGACCACGTTCACCTGATAGAGCAATATTCATTTACTTATCAAAATTGCCTTAAAAACAATAGAAATAATTTATTTTATTTATAATTTTAACTCCCATAGACCTAATGAATCCAGCGTATAAGCCATTTTATGAGACGTTTCGAATCATATGGTTTCCGTTTGTTTACCAGCTTTGAAAGTTTCTGGCGGGCCGATTTATTTACGTTTCTTCTAGCGCTACATTTGGAAGGAGCATATTCAATAATGGCGCTGGTGGCAATGCAACAAAGTTTTTAATGTTCGCATGTAAAATTTAAATCAGTAGGCAGGGAAGATATTTTTCATCTACGTTACCTGTAATACATGTAAACCGGGCAGAAACATGCGCTGAAAGAGACGGGGAAGTCATCGGCAACAAAAATGTGACCAGCGCCATTCAGATATCATGCTAGTTTTTTCAACAACAACAACAATGAGCGGCCCGCCAGAAAACGTCATTCGAACGTCTCGTAAAATGGCTTATACATAATTTGGCCTCGTTCATTAGAAAACAATGTGGCCGAAACTGATTCTGGTGGCCTATATTGACCATCGAGATTTTCAATGTGAAAAAAAGGATTCTTTTCAACTCTTCAATGAATGTTCGAATCCTCTGAGCAGAATCTCAAATAGAGAAACTTAAAAGTAGATGGAGTACCGTGTACCTTTTAATTCCGCTCCTAAATGCTTATCTTTGACAGATACGCGTATTTCGACTACCACTTGAAGTCTTCTTCAGTGTCAGTTACTCGTATCCACTGGATCCGGTGGATACGAGTAACTGACACTGAAGAAGACTGCAAGTGGTAATCGAAATACGCGTATCTGTCAAAGATAAGCATTTAGGAGCGGAATTAAAAGGTACACGGTACTCCATCTACTTGTAGGATTCTTTTCATTTTCGATGCATTATACATACTATGGTTTGAAAGCATTCATTTGACGTATTTACAGTACGGTCTTCCTTTTTTTTAAAAAAAAAACATGTTTTCTTAGGCCGGAATCGATACATCTACTGTAATAAGCTTCTCGCTATGCCAACTAGAGGCGCCACAGTAGCAAGAAAGACCCAAATTTTAAAATTTTAACTGCATGTCCACATGGTTATATGACACATACACGATCATATAGCCAATGATTGCCTGGACGCTTTATTGGAGACGAAATGTTATTTCCATCTAATGATCCAAGAAGAGTCATAAAACGATTCATTACAACCATTTTAATGCTTCATGAAGCACTACTGAGAATCCTTTAAGGTGAATCTCGGAATCCAAAGATAGCCGGCGCAATGACCGACTTTTGCCTCTACCCATGTTTTCAAAGGCACTAAACTGGAGAAATAGTTTGCAAAAGTTTCTGATCTTTTTATTTTAAGCTTTCTGCTAGTGCACAAATCCAAAATAAAAAGTGCACTGTTGTTGGATGGTTTCTTCGCGAGTTTCGTGACTTTTAAATTTTAGTGCAATCTTAGAAGTTTGTTTCCAAACTGTTTCACCGTAAGGTATTGAAAGTGACTCTACTGCAATACATAGCTTAAACCTTGGATCAAATAACAAATCAAATTAAGCCCTGAATTCCGTTTCTTCCATCATTGTTATTGTCTATTGCAAACAGTGGCGATTTCCAAGGTAAGAGTTGATATCTTCAAATTTTTTTGAAGTAAAAACATGTGCTTAATATTACTCAGGTCGTTTAGAAAAGTTCAGCGAGATTTGATTATCCTGTGAAGAAAATTGAGTGTTTTTCCCAAGAAATCGTCATAAAAAATTGAGTGTTCAGAATATGAATCATGTTCGAAATTTGAGACGAAACGGTACTACGATACTGACGTAATCAAAGTTATATTGTACCAAATAGGGATACTCTAGGGCCAAAGGTATCCAATATATAATTAATTGAATCATTGATTTCGCACTCGAAGAGAAAAATGCCGCTTTGTCATTATTATTCATGCGTCGTTTCTTCTGCACTGCTAAGAACAACCATCCAATTCATTCGTCCTTCTTACACTTAATTAGAAAATCATGCAGATTCGACCGCCTTCGGCATCGTCCACACATCCTCAGCCTTGCACGTGACCGCATCAATGGACCCCCAGATAAATGAATAAATAAATCAACAGTCTCGGGCGCTCATAGAGGTCCCCAAGCAAACTGCCACGAACACCAACGCACAATCAATCTTACACAAGTCGATTTCCTCAGAATGAAAACGTATCGATGTTTGTTTGACATCATTGAGCTTTCGGTCAACGGCAGGCCAACAAGGAAGTGGTTGTTTTGCAGCAATTCTGTTTATATTTGGATTCTCACAGCAAACAAAAGCAATGTTGTGACAGTTCTCACAGCAAACAAAGAAAATTTTGTCAACATTGCACTACTACGCAGGCAACTGGATTGGTCTATACAAGCGGCATCATCGATCGGCGGCAAGCAAGGCCTCTTCCAAAAGAGATTGGCCTGCCGCCGCGTCAAGTGCGAAATGCGTCAAGGTGCTGCATATTCTGCAGTCAATCGACAGTCGAGTTGCAAGAGCCGCAGCAGCATAATGACGACGACGACGCTACTTACGATAAGTAATGAAGATGAAGCATTAGCCAACCGAAGCCTGAATGGGCCAACGATCGATTGGCGCGCAACGAGTTCATTAGACTGGTTTAGAGATGGGCGACTCACTCACGAATCATTCAAAAGAGTCGACTCTTAAAAATGAGTGAACGAATTACAATTTTTAGAAGAGTCACGATTCGCTAGGCCAAAGGTTATAATTTTAAATTGGACATTCATAGTCAAATTCCCAAACATGTTTAGATAGTTGATGTAGCTATATGAAATATAGATCATTCAAAAATTGTTACATCTTTTGTTTCTTATGTAATGTACACGTTCTAGTTAATTTTTTTTCAAATGAGTAAAATTCTGAAAAATTAATTTTGAGATGATTTCTGCTTCAGTTTCTTAAATTTCACGATACTCAGAGATACATAATAGTGACGGGTTGGTACAGGAGAGCTTGATTTTGTGCGAATCGTACTCAATTTGGTATAACTTCGCTTAAGCGTGTGTAGTTAAAATTAATGATTGAACAAGACCTTATGAATAAACTCGGCAAGTTCCTGTATGAAAGGCCAAATAATCTTACGCGAAAATAAACAATGGATCTTCTCCCAAGATATGTTCACATGTAACGCACGCCAAATGGTCCACCACTATTTTGTGCCCGTCTAACGTCCATTCACCGTCACGCGCCCGATCGCAATTTAGGCCCATTTGCCGCTGCAATGGCGAAAACGCACTGTAATCGAAACTCTCAAAAGGCTTCACGGTGACAAATTTATTTTTTTCTGACCTAACAATACCTACACACTACACACAAATAAATTAATTAATTTACTTTCTACCTAGGGGAGCACCATACGAATCACTTGGGGCGCCATAAGATCCACTGGGGGCACCTTGGCCTGGGGCACCGTATTGGCCCCGGGGAGCACTTTGTTCATCACCACCTTGCCAGAATTCGGCAACCTGCATGCTCTGTCTGGGGTTTTCCAACTCAATTCCGGTCACACGACCCTGCGAGCTGCTTCCAGCTGGTGGTCCATAAGAACCATATGGACCGCCACTTCCGCCACCATTGGACGAGGGGTATGGACCTCCAGCACCACCACCACCACCTCCACCGTTTCCGGATTCACTTTCGTGCTGCAGCAACAGCATCTTCACCATATCGAGCAACTGAGGATCCACGGTTTGACCCTCGGAAGTCTGCTGGCCACTGTTGACCTGCTGATAGCCACCACCGCCGCCGCCACCGCCACCACCATTCCGACGATCTGGATATCCACCGGATGCCGGAGGTTCAGCCAGGGACACTCCTACGAGCACCAACACCACACACTACACAGAACGAAACAAAATCAGATTCAAATTTTTAGACTCAAAATCACTTCCAGATCATCGTGAACACTTAGAAACACTTAGGGACCCATCCAAACTCACCGCAGCACTTAGCCTAAGCATTGCAACCACTCGCTGACACTACGTTGTTCTAGGAGGCACTCTTGTTCTACCAGCTAATGCTGCACTGTCCAAAGAACACTACCGAATGCTTAGACATAACACTTGACCAACGAACTTTATATCAAATCTGGCCGCGGTGCAATTGTTTCTGTAAGTTCTCCGCGCGGAACACCACCAAATAGGCACATCGTGTCTCGAAAAGGTGCGTTGCCACCGCCGCCACCATGCTTCGTCTTCACGGAATCATCCGTTGGACCCCCTCGGTAAGAACGTACCGAGTTTTAATTGTCCAATTTGGTTGTCGGCTCGCTCGGCTCGGGCGCACAATGGGTGAGAATTTCGACAAAATCTTATCGCACTTCTAGGAATCTTCAGCTTCGGTACTTCGGTTGGTTGGGGTAATAACTTCTTTTTTTAATGCTCTGTTCTCTGATGCAGGTGGTAGAGCCGGAGTTAGAACGTCTAGTCTAGACTTTCACTGTGAACTGAAGGTGAGCTTAGATGATGGGTGCGTGGCGTAATAAAACCATCTGTTCATATATGCTTGGATGCATGTTTTGCATAGAAACATGTGTTCAGGACATTAATTCCGTTCTGATCCATATTACGGACACTCGGTGAAGTACAGTGCTGTTCTGAATAATAGCAGCGCATGTCGATTTTCATTCAAAATACTCAAGTTTAGCATGCTCTAGTTTTGTTCCATTTCAAGCAATCAAGGTGTTTTTTTTTCTCCACAGAAGTTTTTCTAAGCCCTTTTCGGAAAGTGAAGAAGTATTTTGCTTATAAATTTCTTTTTGATTGTAAATTTTTAAACTTTTAGTAACGTCTAGTTTCCAAGATGAAGATACTCTTCTTACGATGTATATCCAGTCACAAATTCTTCAGCAGTGCTCATTTAACTTCTGAGCAGGCAACATTGCTGCACCTGGCGCGAAAGATAGCACGCACAAATCATGGCTACTATGTTTTACTGCATATATCCAGTGATGCCTGCAGAGCAGCCCAATAATTGTAGCCAAAGCTTTACAACTCATTCAAAAATCAATAACTAATTAATGGGGGGTCCGATTTAAAAACGGTCTTCGGCAAAGTTGTAGCTGATTATTGTATCTCACAGTATCAACGTAGTTCTAATCTCCAAGAGCACATGGGCAAACACTATGACCGATTGAATGAATTGGTTGTTCTTCCCATAGTAATTCCCATATAAACTTTAAAAGGCTTGTGCAATCTCAGGTTTCTTCCAAATGAGCTCAAATTTTGGGAGGACACTTAGAATTTGATCTAGAATCTAATTAACGGTGTGGAGCAAAAACGATTTTTTGAACCATTATAATGTATATGTTATCGCTTGTGAATTGGTGTTCATCCTGGAAACATGATCAACCACTTTTGATTTAAAGCCATACGTCATCCCTTTTCTAATTCCTTGCCCGCGTTTTTAACCTCAGCAATATGTGCTTTGAATCTCATTTCTAGAGTTCTAGTTTCGTTTCGACCTATATAGATTTTATTACAATGGGGGCATGAAATTTTATATACCGTCAAACGGGGCTTCTTTTGACATTATTTCCACATTCTTTAACTTTGAGGATTTGTAACTCTTAGAATTATGGATAGATATTGACAATTTTTGCCTATATTTAAGTTGTATATGTACGTACCAAATGTGCAAAATATGAGGCAAATCCATTAAGAAGTAACAAAAATAAGGTACAGTGGGGGAAGTGTATCAGTGGGGTAAGTGGATCATTTGTCAATGTGAAGCAAAAATACTTGAATATATTGAATGTTTTCGCACCATTGCTTCGTTTTAGGTTATATTCTTACGCCCACACTGAAACTATTGCAAAACTGGTACTACACGTTCACTAACACAAGCAAACTTGTTAGCTGCAAAAAGTAATTAATTTGAAAATTGTTTTCCATCAATCAAAAATCCATTGTACCTCTGTCTAAAATCGAATTCTATTATTTTTTTCGACACATGGTGAGCATTTCAGTTCTAATTGAATGAATCACGATGAAAAATATGTGATTCTTATGAATAAATACACATATATTGAACATGGTACACTTACCCCTACTTTTTCATGGGGTGAGGTAAGTGGATCAAGAATTATTATCATTTATTGGCAGACTGCTTACGAGAATTTTAATAGGCTTTAATATCCGCAAATGTTGTTTTCCTTTATTTTGTTCCATTCCCAGCTTAAATTTGTCAAATTGACCATAGATAATTTGAATTAATCCACCTAAAAGTTTGTTTTAACCTTTCTGGCATAAATAAATATAAAAGAATAATAATTTTAAAATTTACACGAAACTTTTCATGGTTTATCTAAGTTGAGTTGTAAAAGAGCAAAATATACTAACTTTCCAATTGAAAGCATAGTATCGTACCTTATTTGACCATATAAATTGTTCTAGACAGATGATACACATACAGATGTTCATAAATAAAATAGAAGGTTTTCAGTTTGTTATTCCAAAGTAAATGTAACAAATATTTTTAAACTAAGAGTGTTTTTCGAAAATATCGTTAGGAATAATCCTACAATACTTCTGTATAACTTATGCGTATAAATAGATGAATTTTCCCCAAATTTTTCTAGTTACAATGTTTTTTTTGTTAGATTTAGTATGAACTAATATCTACATACTTTTTATTATATTTTGATTAGGTAAATGTACTTTCTTTAATTTTTAAGTATTATAATGTAACATTACTAGAAATAATAACAAGAACGAGAGATATCATTTTTATTATACATAATCACACCAAATTTGTTTCGAGAATAGATTTTTTTTAATGGTGATCCACTTACCCCACCATGGTGGTGCAAGTGGATCATCTGGCGCAAATTTTTAAGTCTCTCATACTCAATACATAACGATCAGAAAAATCGAAATAAATGATGATTTGAAGTATAATAGTCCCTCATTTGTTATCCACAGAAAAAAGTTTGAATTACAATATTCACGTTAGCTGTACATAACAATGAAGTTAACTATTGATTTTTCTGTATCCACTTACCCCACGGTACCTTACTTGAATAGCGAAAACAGTGTGTCCTTCAAGACAAAAAAGGGGCTACTTTGGACATTTTCACAATTTGCTAATGAAATGATTTTTCCTTATAACTTTCAAACTGATTCAATAGATTGTCGTCCCCTGTGATGTAATTGAACGTTTTTTATTGATAAACTTAATGTAGAAAATCGCAAAGCTAGAATCAATTACACTTATATAACAAATTTCAACGAAACATGCCATTCACTATTCTCAGTTTGAAGTATGAAACTTAAATTTTCAACTTCCTTTTAAATGGAACTATCAGTTACGAATGCTCGATTTTCAAGTTGACATAAACGAACGACGTAACTACTAGGTACTGCGATGATAAATGAGTTATGTACAAAAACGCTTTTTTTTCTATTCTTACTGTTATATGAACGATATGTAGAAGGATCACATTAATACCGGTAACTAATTTACTACCAGTATGTAATTTTCATTAAAGACGCAATCTACAGTTTTGCAAGATCGTAAAGAAGTAAGTTTGCTTTTGTATGCTTTTAGCTTCTCAGCAGCTTAGAGCTGGCTTAAGAATAGTTTAATTTAAGCATTTGAAAGATGCAACTGTTCTGTACTACAAATTCATGTAAAATATGACGAAAAATAGTTTTTTAGAGATTATGTTGTGAATTTTGCATTGCTACGTATTGAAATATGTGTGTTTTATGTCTAATCACTTTAACAAACATTTATTTTATTTTTTCCATGTTGTAAGATACACAAACCAAAACATTATAATAAATAAAAGTCGCAAAAATAAGACCTTTGACCAATTATTTTAATAAAACAACAATTTTAAGCAAAACAAATCACAAGATTTTCATGAAACATGACGATTCGATAGTTTTGTGATCCTCCCAATAAGTTTCCACGACATGGGTAAAATTCAAACAATGTTTGTATAGCCAATGTTTTATACCTTGTGAATATTTATTCGAGATTTTTTGAAATGTTTTCTTATTTATCCTGTTATTGTTGATGTTGTTCCAAGAAAAAATCATGCCTAGTGGTAGAGCATATATTGGTTAATAAAAGTGCTGAAGACACAAAATTGCTCAGATTAATATTTACGCTGCTAATAAATACAAAAGGTGAGTGTCCAAAATAGCCCCTGGAATCAAAAGTAGCCCCGTCCGACGGTACTCCTGCTCTATTTAGTTTATTAATTTTATCCTTTGTTGATCCTAATCTAGATTCTAGCTGACAACTACTACTGCTGAAAACCAAATCTACTCCATATTTTCTAAATTTCCTAGCCTAGCCTTTAGCTTTGTAATCTTGCTATCAAAATTCATCTTGCTCCCTTATCTTATTGTACAATTCCCATATCCGCCTAGCCGCCTCAAAGATATAATCCAGTTCTATAGATTTCCCAATTTCACTTGAAGGAAGGGTTTGCCTTCTATGTATCATCTGATGAAAAGCCGCCATTTTATGTTGATAAGTGTGGTTGGAAGTACTCTGAATAACTCTGAATAACAACTAATAGTATTAGTTGGTTTCCGGCAAATTTCAAGTTCAAATTGAGACGATTTCCTAGTAATTTGCAAATTCAAAAATTATAGTTTATTATCGTTTGCCACTTCATAAGCAAATTCAGTATCTTTGTGGATACTGTTAATTGCTTCTAAAATTTTTGGCAATCAATTATTTGTGATAATGCTAAACACATAGTCTACATATCTCCACAAACGCTTTGATAACAAATTTTTCTTTTTCAAAATGCTTTTATAATTGGCCATAAACAAATCGCTTAAAACCGGAGACAACGAATTATCCATAGGTGCACCCAATTTTAGCACCTTTTGTCTGTTTATAAAAATTACCACGGAAGCTAAAATAGTTCTCTTCCATACAAAGTCGGGTTAATTTAATATACAGTCGACTCTCCACATCTCGATGTTCTACATCTCGATATCTCTCCCTATGTCGATGGTTTCTTCGGTCCCTTCATTCTGTATACGATTTATCTCTCCATATCTCGATATCCTCCTTATCTCGATATCTCCATATCTCGATGTGTTTCTGTTGGTTGTTTGTTCCCAATTTCCTCTCCATATGTCGATATGAACATTATCAAAGGTTACTAGACCAGATTTATGTGATTCAAAACAATTTGGAAACTTGAAACGAAGTTTGTTTGTTTATTATTTTCCTAGTAACGGAGTGATTTTCAATCTAGTGTTCATTAAATTAATGTTCTTTGTCTCGATCTCTCCCTATCTCGATGGTCCCTCCGATATCGAGATGTGGAGAGGCGACTGTAATACCGAACTCTCTTATTTTTTCAATTTAACTTAACTTGATTAAGTAGCCATTATTCCAAAAGGTTTATGGCTTCTTTAACTGGCACACTAGGAAATAATACTTTAACATAGAAAGAAACCATAATTTCATCATCTTGAATATACCCAGAAGCCTGAAGTTGGCTTGCAAACTCCGGAGTATTGTTCACTGAACGGCTTTCTAAAGGTTTGGGCATGGCTTGGAATTCCTTATCCAGCCACTTTGCAAGTTTGTGTATAGGAGACCCATCTGCTGGAGGAAGTAGAGTTGACAGCAGCGCACTCTATTTCCCTAGTTGAGGAATGGATGAAGTCTAGGAAACTAGGACTGGCCCGTCACAAGACTGAGGTGGTGGTGGTCAACAACCGCAAGTCCGAGCAACGGGCGCTTATCTCGGTAGGTGATTGCACCATAGAGTCCAAGCGATCCCTTAGGCAGCTTGGGGTAATGATCCATGACAAGCTCAGCTTCGTTAGCCACGTTGAATATGCCTGTAAAAGGGTATAGCGGCGCTTTTGAGGATGATGTGTAACAGCTCCGCTGTAATTGCCAGCAAACGCGAGCTACTAGCAAGCGTGGCGCTATCCGAACTAAGGTATGGAGGACCAATCTGGTCAAAAGCGCTTAGAACGAGCAGAAACCTAAAGCGGTTGAAAAGCACGTACAGCATAATGTGCTTAAGAGTAGCAAGTGCATACCGGACGGTATCTAAAGAGGCCGTGTGCATCATAGCCGGGATGACGCCCATCGGGCTCATCATCAAGGAAGATGTTCAATGCTTCAACCAAAGGGGTACCAGAGGAGTCCGCGACACGTGTAAAGAGGAAACGCTTAGATGCTGGCAGCAGGAATGGGATAACTCCACTAAGGGTAGATGGACCCATCGGCTAATACCAAATGTGTCAGATTGGTATGGTAGAAACCATGGGAAAGTGAACTTCCACCTGACGCAGTTTCTGTCAGGACATGGTTGCTATAGACAGTACCTGCATAGGTTCGGGCACTCAGAATCTCCTGCGTGCCCCCATTTGTGCTGGTGTGGAGGAAACAGCGGAGCATGTCGTGTTCGATTGCCCCCGTTTCATTGTTGTGAGAGGTTGCATGCTCACTACATGTGAAGGGGACACGTCCCCCGACAATGTAATAGAGAGAATGTGTGCAGATACCGAGTGCTGGAACGCAGTAACTACGGCTGTCACTCACATTATGTAAGAATTGCTGCGCCCATGGCGCGCCCAGACAACCAGAAGTCGTACACTCGTACAAAGTTTGTCGAAACCCCCCCTCCTCCACACCCACTTTTTTCACACTTTTTGTATAAGCACTCTAGAAACTTTGTAAAGATTGTCCATATTCCACTGTTCCATGACCACCTCCCTCACCCCCTAGGAGCGTGTCATAATGTGTGCATGACCCCTCAGGGATGGAAATTCCCAATCCTGTTTCTAAATTTTCCATTCAATTTTCTTCAATACAGATTTCTTACATGAAAAAGCTCGTTGGATATGTTGGAGATATTTGTAATGGAAAGAATATTTCCTACACATTAGTGGACCTCTTTTTCGAACGTAAACGCTGAAATGTACGCGGAGTGGTGCTAGTCGCAGATCTATCATCAAACTGGGTATCAAAAATTGCACCAAAATCCTGGACATTTTTTTTTTTGCAATCATTCGTAGCGTCAATATTACGTTATCCCGGCAGCTTCTGGCACAATTCTTTAAACAAGTCACACGAAACGCCAAGAAAAGGAGTGAAGCGAAGGGTTTGCGACAACCGACAATTCATCGTAGAGCAAAGAAATTGAACAACACACGATGTCAACGTAATTATTCCGCATATTTTTTCAGCGCTGATGGTTTATGTATTTTATCTAATGTTTTAGCGGACGTAATTCCTACCTCGACCTCTGACGGAACGAAGAGTGATTGAAACCCTTCGACAGAAGATGAATCACAATCGAGTAAAATCGTCTTCGAGTGATGAGTCAGATAGTGAGATGCTAGTGAGCACGGTGGAAGAGTCTGACCCTCGTATCAATTCATGCTAATGATTTTACACTAGATTTGACTTTCTATATGAAGATAAGTTTTAAGATTGTTCTAAACCTTTTATTGATTTACGTTTTTTAAATACCTATCTAATAGAAAGAGATGATCATATCGACTTCAGTTATTTTCGAAACTTCCTAAAACATAGAATATTGCTATACCTACTTCGAACATATTTAAAACTATATTGTATTGAAAAAAACCTTTTACAAAAGCCCGAGCTGGAGAATCGCAAATGAAGCATCTAATTTTGATGTCGATTTTGAAACCGTTTTACTTACTTTACTTTTGCTGGCTCTACGTCCTTCAAGACATGACCTGCGCCACAATGTTACGCCAACTAACTCGGTCCATGGCTGCTAACCTCCAATTCCTCGATCGCCCCACACTTCCAAGATCCTGCTCCACTTGGTCAAACCACCTAGCTCGTTGCGCTCCCCTTCGTCTTGTACCGGCCGGATTTGAGTTGAACACCATTTTTGCGGGATTGTTGTCCGGCATTCTCACAACGTGTCCCGCCCATCGTACCCTTCCAGCTTTGGCGACTTTCGTGATACTGGGTTCACCGTAGAGTTGCGCAAGCTCGTGGTTCATTCTTCTCCTCCATACGCCGTTCTCACATACTCCGCCGAAGATCGTCCTAAGCACACGTCGTTCAAAAACTCCTAGCGCTTGCAGGTCCTCTTCGAGCATTGTCCACGTCTCATGCCCGTAGAGGACTACCGGTCTTATCAGCGTCTTGTACATGGTATACTTAGTACGGAAGTGAAGTTTACCAGACCGCAAGGTCTTGTGGAGTCCATAGTAAGCACGACTTCCGGCAATGATACGTCTTCGAATTTCTCTGCTGCAGTTGTTATCCGACGTTATCAATGATCCGAGGTAGACGAATTCGTCCACCACCTCGAACTCATCCCCGTCGATCGTCACGCGTCTGCCTATGCGAGCTCTATCGCGCTCGGTTCCTCCAGCTAGCATATATTTCGTCTTCGACGTATTTACCTTCAATCCAACCCGATCTGCTTCACGTTTCAGCCTGGTATACTGTTCAGCAACCACCTGGAACGTTCTTCCGACAATGTCCACGTCGTCAGCGAAACAAATGAACTGGCTGGATTTATTGAAGATCGTGCCCCGCATGTTGAAGCCCGCCCGTTTCATAACACCTTCTAGCGCAATATTGAACAGGAGGCAGGAAAGACCATCGCCTTGTCGAAGTCCTTTGCGTGTTTTAAACGGGTCCGATAAAGCACCCGATATCTTCACACAGCACTGTACACTATCCATCGTTGCTTTGATCAGTCTAGTCAGTTTCCCGGGGAAACCGTTCTCGTCCATAATCTTCCAGAGCTCTTCGCGGTCGATGGTATCATAGGCCGCTTTGAAATCGATGAATAGGTGGTGCGTAGGGACTTGATATTCGTGACACTTTTGGAGGATCTGCCGCAACATAAAGATTTGGTCTGTCGTCGATCGCCCGTCCACAAATCCGGCTTGATAACTTCCAACAAATCTGCTTGCCAGTGGCGATAGACGGCGGAAGATGATCTGGGAAAGCACTTTATAGGCTGCATTAAGAATGGTGATCGTTCGATAGTTCTCACATTCTAACTTGTCACCCTTTTTGTATATTGGGTATATTATTCCCTCCTTCCACTCCTCCGGTAGCTGTTCTGTATCCCAGATCCTGGCTATCAATCGGTGCAGACAAGTGGCCAACCTGTCCGGGCCCATTTTAATAAGTTCCGCTCCAATACCATCCTTTCCAGCTGCTTTGTTGTTCTTGAGCTGTTTGATAGCATTCTTAACTTCACCTATTGTGGGAGTTGGCACGTCGCCCTCATCCGCCGTACTGATGAAGCCATTGAAACCGTTTGAAACCCCCGAATTGCTCATATAATATTCCGCCGGGATCATAAACTTCAAACACCGTGATCGCATATAACCTCTGTTCTTTCAACACTGCGTTTGTTTCTCTGCTGATGTACCTTCCAAAATGTGATTGCCTAGCCCGGTGATTTCCTCTGATCTCAACAAGTTTGTAGGTAGATCGTAGGTATATTCCATACACTGATCCAATCAGTTTGGTCATTCTCGCCCTTGTTTTGCGCTTTTACTGCCTCCCGCACAACATTCATAATATCAATCGTACGTTTTTGAACAGTACAATTCGAAGGTAGGGGGACTGGGAGTAGTTTGCCCACGTTAAGGAGAACTGCGATTTTAGATCTGAAAAACTTTATTTTATGCTCTTTTTTAATTATGGTCGGATAGACAAACATGTTTTCTACCAAATAGTAGGAACAGCTATCCATTTTAACTTTTCTGGGGTTTATAAATTAATTTTTAAGAAATGCTTGCTTAACTTTTTTTTTTTTTTTTAAATTTATTTGGTCGGCCGCTTTGTCCACTTGGGCACCACTGGGCCAATTTCCTATAACTAGATACATTTATTTTGTGCTCTAGCCTAGATCTATTTATAGTGCATGGTTCCTCATTCGTCATCTCACACAAAGATGCGAAGAGCGTTCTGCGCTTACCACCATGGGTCGTTGTTCATATCCATATTCAGAATCCATTGTTCATTGCGTTGGTCTGGTTTGCCGATTGTGCTGTGTTGAGGCTGCTGCCTGCGAAGAGGGTCTGTTTGCCGCAGTTGCTCTCTGATGAAGCCAGAGGATGGACGTCCCTCCATCGTCCTCCGTGACACACCTTCGAGGGACTGGGCTGTGTTTTTGTTGGGGGGCTGGGAATCAAACCCATGACCATCCGCTTAAAGCGAACGTGTAGCCAACTACGCCACGTTGACCCCCTATGCTTGCTTAACTGCATATGTATTGTTTTGCGGGGTAAAACGCCCCGCTTGAGTTCGGCGTTAGCCATGCTGTAAACGAACGCACACAATCATGCTTGTAGGGGAACTGGGGGTAATATGCCCATAGGGGGCAAAACGCGCCACCATCGATTTGGGCGAACGATGAGTTTTACAATGCTTTTTTTCACCCTAGATCATAGAAAATGGATGAAAATGCTTTTCCTAATAAGTGTTTATGTGTTTTTCTCAACCAAAACGATAAAATCGTATAAAAACGTTTTTCGCTGTTTTCGTTGCAATTTTGTGCGATTTTCAAAGTAATTTTTTAGGTCGATAAATAACCAAATTACTGAAACTATTGCCAAGGGCGTTTGTTCAGATGTTATTGTTCAATAATAGTATACATGCTGATGCGAAAAATGTACATTTGTAAGGTTCCAATTTTTGCGTAACTTCAACGTGCCATTACGTTTGGTAGAATTTGAATTCAAACGGCTGTTTTGGTGTTATGAAATAGGGGTGGGCGTTTTGCCCCCAGAGTTGATTAAAGTTTAGGTCCATCAATAAGCTTTTTGAGGGCAAATTCAACATATGTTTTGCACGTAATACAAACTATGACTGTGCACAAGTTGGCTCTCGGCAATAGTTTCAGAAATTTGGTTGTTTATCGACCTAAAAAATGACATTGAAAATCGCACAAAATTGCAACGAAAACAGCGAAAAACGTTTTTATACGATTTTATCGATTTGATTGAGAAAACCCCATAAAAACATATTAGGAAAAGCATTTCTATCCATTTTCTATGATCTAGGGTGAAA
This sequence comes from Aedes aegypti, assembly GCF_002204515.2. Taxonomy (NCBI): domain Eukaryota; kingdom Metazoa; phylum Arthropoda; class Insecta; order Diptera; family Culicidae; genus Aedes; species Aedes aegypti. The sequence goes on along the minus strand of NC_035109.1, from coordinate 26,283,165 downwards.
AAAAGCATTCTAAAACTCATCGTTCGGCCAAATCGATGGTGGCGCGTTTTGCCCCCTATGGGCATATTACCCCCAGTTCCCCTACTGTAGAAGCTGGATGACGATTGTTTGCTTCTGGTTGAGAAGTAGTGCAGGCAGATTTTTCTCTCAAACCTTCATCACTAAATTGCCTTTTTACTTCTTCCTTCCTAGCTGCAAACTCCAACTCAATTGTTTTAGCAGCTTTTCGGAATCTTTCCCGAATTCCGACTGAACTCCGCTGATATTCCTCTTCTATTCTCCGCTCTTCATCTTCACAATGTTTTCGCCATTTCCGCACTCGAATTGTTTGAAGATTCCAATCTACGTGCTATGGGCTCCATTGTTAACTAATCCATAGGCAATTGGAATCATAGAAGATTGTTGGGATGGGGATATTACTTTGCCGCGAATGATCACCTATTGACAGCAGTCATTTGTTGAGCAGCTTCAATGCTGTTAAAAGCGTTTTCGAGTTCGAGTCTGCAAAGCATCCACCTTCCAACTGACTTCTTTCCTCAAGTCAGTGTTGCCAGTTTCACAGCACCAATAATTCTCCACAACAATGCCATTTTGTAAAATGGGGATGATTTCATTGACGAATGGTGTTAAATAAGCATTTACGCTCGAGGGTTTTGAGTTTCCAAAGAAAATTCATATAGCCATCGGTTTTAAGCACGGGCCCTTCAAGCTTGTCAACCACAAATACATGAACCATGGCCAACATGATTTTGACATTTTTGGGAATCTGACACTTTTGGGAAATCTGACAATTTTGGGTTGTGCACGTTAATTTACAACTACTCATTAATGTGGGTTTAAGCTGGGTAAGGCGCATAATGACGAAATTGATTTTAGTGTGCTATTGCTAAAAAAATACACGATTTCTCGAAATACGCAAATAAATGAGTAAACAATTGTGTAAGCCACTAAATGAAAGGAGAAACTATCTTCAACGTGTTTTTGTTGTGAGCTACGAGGAAATCGTCTTTTGATTCCCCCCTGGTTTTAAGCCAGGCAAACCATGAACATAACACAGAATTGGTCATAATTGATATTTTGAGCTCTTATGTATCGGAAGCCCATCAATATTAATGTTGATGCTTATTGAAATGTTTTCCAAGAGATTAGCGAACCAATGTGCTAAACAATTTCGTAGTCCAAAGTGCCAATATTTCCCACCTGCCGTTTCGATACATAATTTTTCTATACCTTGTGGAGCATCAAGCAATGTCCTCGGATCTATGGGTGGGTAGTCGTTTGTCATTGTACTGGTACCTCATTATTTGTAATAAATCTTTCAATGCTCTGTGAGTGATATTATGGTGTAAAGACCACTCTTTCATTGCAATTTGAATATCCTTCTTCTCAGGACTAATGTATTCCACGATACTTGCAAAACTGTTTTCATTGCATTGCTCAGAAAAATCATGATGTGCACCATGTTTACTCGAATCCTGGATTACGTTGACATTGTTCGGGATTCACCATGCTCATGGTGTTTTCATGGACTTCATTGTAAGAAGCTTGAAGAAAAATACAAGGGAGGTAATCACGGCTCTTTATTGCTACCCCAACGTGTCGCTGGTTCTAAAATGTAAACAACCATACAAAATAACGACCAAACAATGGTAAAGGCGTAATCAATTTTCTCGAAAATACCCATTTTGAGAATGCAGCAGAGTTTGCTGATTAAATTGCCAGCAGCGCACTGCAGTAGCATGTAGCAAATTACTGCTTGCAAACAATATTCTTCAAGCGCATTGATTACCTGTAATTTTGCGAATAATGATTTTCACTTTTCCGCGTTATGCCTTAAAACTGGTTCTGGACTTAGGTTGGCGGCTTTCCAATTTTACTCCCATTTGACAGCCGCCCTCCACCCTTGGAAAAATAGAGTTTTCAACGTTAAAGGTGCATTCAATGATACGTTTTTGTTCCTGACTTACGAGCCGACTCACTGGATATATTTTTGTAATTGGTGCTTGTATCCTTAAGTGCAGGGCAAATATTTTTAAAAATGTGTTCATATTTTTCACGTGTGCGTTTCAAGCTTCTGTAAAATGATCCGCTTTTTCTGTACTTTTTGTAAATTTTATCCATTTTTGAGAAGCAAAATAAAACGATGCAAACTGTTCGAGAAGTAAAATTAAGCTGAGTTCGGAAATTAATCTGCGCATATATAGTTTAAGATTGGATATTGAAACACCATAAAACAACATCAAAGCAGACAAATTATGCTTTACTCGAATAAAAGCCAGGGTGGGTGAACGGCTGTCAACTACAAACAAAGCTCGCCTAATAATCATCTTTCGGGCGGGCCGTCCCAAACAGCATCATCTCTCACACGGGCCGACCCAAACAGCACAGGTCCAACGCGGGCCATGCCAGACAGCATATGCTGATGCATTTCAACACTCAAACAGCGGGATGCCTAGCAGCGTTGTGAGCCAAAGAAATACACCCATGTAACATGTAACAAAACATGTACGGTAGGCGAACCTCGTTGCGAAGCTTTTAATCAGCTAATTGTTAAACTTATTTTGTTTAGTAGAACAATAGCAACTGTTTTTGTATTTTCGGAGGTTTATTAAGCTCTTACTTAAACCACAAACTTCAAGTGGAATAACAGTTTTTTAATAAACGGAAATAAATTTTATTGAATTAATGATTCAACTTAAAAAATATTAAGCTATTGTAGCCATTGTTAAGCTTTTATTAAATGTATAAGTATTTTAAAAGCTTCCAATTGTTCCTTGGGACGAGCACGATACTGAAAACTGCCTTACAGTTGAGGTTGAAATATGCGTATCTGTCAAAGGATACAAACTCTATTGGAATGGTTTAGCACTAAATTTGGGTTTTCATCTACTTAAAATTCGATATATTCTTTGATGTTGCCTTTCAAATTTTCTTTTCAAAGTTCAAGAAACATACGAAGGAATCTAATGAATGTTATCTGAAATTGTGACCGAAATTCCTCTCCAATTGTTGCACAGTGTGCATATCAGTTTGGGTCCGCATGCAAAGTACTCGTGGTCATAGAATCAATCGATCCCTCAGCAGTTCATGGCTTGACTCAATAAGCCTGGTCGGTACGTTACACAAAGTCGGATCATCGTAGATAGGTATACTCCGACAGCGGATAGAAGGTAGGTGGCCAAAGCAAAAATTGGACAGTAATTCCTTCCAATTTTGCTTTCCGTTTGCGAACGCACCATCATTGAGAAGTGTGCATGTGTTTTGTTTCTCATGCTTCTCAATTGCTGTTGTTTGGTTAGTGTTTCTTGCATCTATTCGATCTGTATTTCTGCCTACTCTGCATCATCGATCTTTTTCTGCTTCATTTGTCTAAAGTGTACTTCATTATTCCTATTTTAAGCAGAGCCCGTCCATCGAATTAGCACTATTCGCAACGAGGACAATGCTATCAAAAATGTTTTTAATAGCGTGATTGTTTTCAAGATGCGGCACAGATCCCGCTCACCGTCATCATCATCATCGTCAACATTCGTCATCATAATAGCCGTATGTGATGCGATCTTTTGATTCGATCAGGTCCTATACGAGTTCGATTGGACTCGCGCGCGCATATATCGATTCCGGCTTTGGCCTATGTGTGCAATGTGGGTAAATCGGCATAAATAGATAGGTACGTGTACGCAACGTGCCATGGTGATCATCTTCATTTGCAGCATGACCCACCACCAGAGAGAGGATCACTTGAATCATTTCCATATTTGGACATTGTACAAAGTCACGATCCGTTCAACTACCTTCCGGAAGGGCAATGGGTTTGCATTATGGATTGTGATTATGTGGAATTCATGTACCTCAATCGATTACACAAAGTTGAATGGTTTTGCAATGCTTCTGAAAAGTTGTTATACACATTAGCATTTGGATTCATATGAGCAACATCACGTAGTGTAAATATAATGTTGCATTATCTGATCGGTAATTGCGCCAAAAGATCATTCGATCTTTGCACGAAATATAATAATCTTCCGAATATTCTATACGGATTCTTTCTCGAAATTACATTCGAAAGATAGTCCAAGAAAACTTTACTAACAGTAATAGACGCATTAAAATGTTGTTCCACTCTTTTTTTTTTCATAAAAAGTACATTTTGTTGTTGATTTTTACTATGCGCCGTGTGTAGGTGCGGTCTTGCTCTCTCTCATGGGCGACTTGAAAAAAGGGCGCACAGTGTAGTTTCATAGTGTAGGCAAGGAATGTCAGAAAGGGGTGATACAAAATTTATGACAGGCTAGCGTAAAAAGCAGAATGTAAGCACCCAGGGCGAATTAAAGCGCTATTTGGTTACTTGATAACTGATATTTAGTTGAAAGAAAATTCAACGAAATTTTTTTTAGATGGTTCTATAACACGATTTCAAGGCATGTAATTTCAAGGGGATGTGTTTAAATGCTCTACAAAACGCAAATCTACAACATCCAATCTGCTTGATGACACAATCGACAAAACTTCTTCTTTTTTCTGGCATTACGTCCCCACTGGTACAGAGCCTGCTTCTCAGCTTAGTGTTCTTATGAGCACTTCCACAGTTATTAACTGAGAGCTTACTATGCCAATGACCATTTTTGCATGCGTATATCGTGTGGCAGGTACGAAGGTACTCTATGCCCTGGGAAGTCGAGAAAATTTCCAACCCGAAAAGATCCTCGACCGGTGGGATTCGAACCCACGACCCTCAGCTTGGTCTTGCTGAATAGCTGCGCGTTTACTGCTACGGCCATCTGGGCCCCAATCGACAAAACGTCAATGGTTAATCCATGAGGCATTTCAATTGTTCATCATACCAGAATATCTGGCAAGGTGGGCTTTAATGACTGTTAAATGAGTACTTACTCATCGTGCCTCGGTAATAAAACAATCAGATTGAAATCTTCCAATTAATATGGTCGGCACTACAGGGCCACAGGCACAGTTTAGCCTTCAACGATTTTAATGAAGAAGAATTATACAAACGAAGATTATCCACCAAATTAGGGTACTTTACTTTGGACGGAAGTTATCTTTGAAGTGTCCATCAAATGTGATTGACGAAATAATAATGTTCTTCTTCTTATTCTTGGCATTACGTCCTCATCGGGACAGAGCCAGCTTCTCAGCTTAGTGTTCAATGAGCATTTCCACAGTTATTAATCGAGAGCTTTCTTTGCCATTTTCGTATTTGTATATCGTATGGTTGGAACGATGATACTCTATGTTCAGGGAAGTCAAGGACATTTCCATTATTAAAAGTTCCTGGATCGACCGAGAATCGAACCCAGACACCTTCAGCATGGATTTGCTTTGTAGCCGTAGACTCTAACCACTCGGCTATGGAAGGCCCCGGTAAGGCTGTTCTCGAAAAAAAAATCACGCAAATATTAAACAACGCTAAATGTTTCGAGCAAATCTTGATCAAGTTTGAAGCATATACCTAAAAAGAGTAAAAGCCGGATGTCACCTCAGCGAACTAAACGGCGAGTCAAGTGTCGTGAAAGTCACGCGAAACCGCGAGAGGGCACGCGCACTTTAAAATGCGATTTTAACCTTCCACCTTACAGTCGTCGCCACCGGTGGATCCTAAACTCGAAGGCACTGAGCACTGTGCTGTCGTCGTAAGCTAACTTACTTATGGACGACTTCCCCCATCCACCTTACAGCGAAGATGGTAAGTGAAAACACAAAACACCAGCAGCCACCGTAGAAAGAGAAGTTTGATGGATTCATCTAATGGGACAGTGATTTATATGAAGATCCACTCAAGTAGTAAAATAATTTCTGATTATTGATTTCGAATGTCTATTTCAATGTAATTTGTAAAATATGTAGATTTTGACTAAATAAGCCTCTTTGCAAACTTAGTTTTTCCAAAATTTATCTGAACTATCATTTATAAATGGTTAAACTTTTTCACCCGATTCTTATTTTCAAAATAATATAATCGAAAAATGAAAACTTTAACACAAATGACTAGCAGTAAAAATAAAGTAATAATACTGTTTTGTTACGTTATATCGAAGCAAAATATTTTTTTTTTTCTTAATTTCGTTCAATATGTATTTTTTGAGGGGCCCAGATAGCCGTAGCGGTAAACGCGCAGCTATTCAGCAAGACCAAGCTGAGGGTCGTGGGTTCGAATCCCACCGGTCGAGGATCTTTTCGGGTTGGAAATTTTCTCGACTTCCCAGGGTATAGAGTATCTTCGTACCTGCCACACGATATACGCATGCAAAAATGGTCATTGGCATAGTAAGCTCTCAGTTAATAACTGTGGAAGTGCTCATAAGAACACTAAGCTGAGAAGCAGGCTCTGTCCCAGTGGGGACGTAACGCCAGAAAAGAAGAAGAAGAAGATGTATTTTTTGACGAAGAATGGGTCTTGAATTAATATTATTGACCTAGCAGGCATTTTCAGTCTTTCCTACATAGTTGTTCGATTTTTTTCCGTGTCTAATTTTTTTATATTTTTCTTTTCATTTTCAATTTTTTTTATTTTTATGTCTCTATAACAGTAATCCTTAGAGAATTTTTTTCAGGAAAAATCTTTGAAGGAATCCTTGAATACTCGGAGAATCTTTGAAATAAATTCATAAATGAGATCTTTCAGATAAACAAACTAATGTGGAGCAGTCCATGAACATTTTTAGCAGGCAATTATGGAAATTTAATAATTTTGTTATTAGGAGCTTGTGGTAAAATTCTTAAAATAAATTCTTTGGTAATTTCTTGACCGAATTTTAGAATGAATGTCCCAAGAACTCATGATTTTTTTTTTCAGAATTCATGAAGAAGTCACTAGAACCAAAGAACGTTCCAATAAAAACAAGAACTATCCTTGAGGGGTTTTCAATGGAAAAGTTTCTGAATGAATACGTGGTGGAATTATCGGCAGTATTCTAGGAGAATTCTCTGGAGTAACTAGGGAACAGGCTCAGTTTTTGATTGAATTCCTGAATATATTTTTGTAATAAAAACAATCTATAGAAAAAATACTTGGTGTAATTTTTGATCAAAGATACAGTAAAATTCAAAGATATATTTAAAAAACACTATTGGAGAAATTCACAATCATTGCATTTAAAATGCATAGAATCCGGAATTCCTTAGACATATTCTGGAGAAATTCCTGGAGGAATATTTGAACCATTTTTTGTTGAAATTCAATGAGAACATTCTGATGAAATTTCTCAATTAATTCTTAAGACGGAAATCCGTTAAGCTTATATTGGGCATTTTTTTAAATTATCGGACAGGTTTGGGCCGGAGGTTCTCCGATTTGCATGAAATTTTCACCAGAGGTAGAGCTCGTGGATACATGACCAAAAGTGAAATTCAAAAAAATTATAGTGGCCTATTTTCCCGGAAAACTCTAGATGAATTTTCACGATTTTTCTATATACCTCAAACATTGAAGATTCATATCTCCTGAACTATGCATCGTAGAACAAAAGTTTTTTAGTGAAATTTATTAAAAATATAGTCAGAGGAAGCTTTTCGTCAATCGGACCACTCTCCATTGGTCAGTTGGGTGTTTTTTGTACCCTTCATCAGCAACGTTATTTAGTATTAAAGCTAACAGCCTCTATGAAAGTCGCACGGGAAGTTCTTGTTACAATCAATCATTATGGTAACGTTTGAAGGATCAAATCTCAAGATCCACTTTCTTTGAAAACTTATGAATATATTGTTAATATGTTGTTTCGGCCAGGACGTCTTTCCTACGTTGTGTCTTTTACGATACAACGGACGGCAAATCAAGCGAACGGTTTCACTTTAACAGATTTATTACGAAAGAAACTACATTCTTATAAATTCAATGGGTGCGCCTTATATAAGCGCACGATACGGCCAGATAAAACATACAATAATTATTCATTATGCGCGTACGCTTCTCAATACAGTTTGGCGCGCTGTTGGGTTGGCGCCAACTGTAGAGGCTGCACGCTGACTGGCAGTGGAATATTCCACAGCAGCCATCAATGGAACAATAGATAGCGTCCATGAGTGTTATACAGTTGATTGATATTACAGTATCGGACATATAAAATGCACCAAAACCGTTTTTCCATACAAAATGGTCAAATTCAGAGAGCTATATCTCCGCCGTTTCTCAACCGAATTTTCAGATTTTTTCTGTGACGAACTACAAATTTCCTCAATTTTTGATTGCTATTGAAAAAGTTGTGTGAAAACTATTGGTTTAAAAGTTACAGATAGGTTGAATTTTGACATAAAAAATGCACCAAGACGAAAAGTAATGTATCAGACAAACTATGCGTCGTATCCTTTCGGTGTCTTCAGCGCGTTTGGTCCTTATCATGCAATAAACAAATGCGCTGAAGACACCAAGATGCTACGATGCGTAGTTTTTCTGCTACATCACTTTGTGTCTTGGTGCATTTTTTATGTCAAAATTCAAACCATCTGTAACTTTTGCATCAATAGTTTTCACACAACTTTTACAATACTTTTCGAAAATTGAGGAATTTTGCAGTTCGGCACAGAAAAAATAGAGAGAATCGAATGAGAAACGGCAAAGATATAGCCCTCTGAAGTTGACCATTTTGTATGGAAAAACGGCTTTGGTGCATTTGATATGTCCGATACTGTATATACATGCAAATACTATACTATATTCCTAAAAGGAACCATCAGAATTTGTATCAAATATATCACTTTGTATAGAAAACAAAACTGAAAATTTATTCGCGCGCTTTTAGTTAATAATCTAATTATTTGATAAATTGAACAAAATTTAAAAAAAAGCAAGAAAATTACAAATAGCACTTTATGTATGCATAAATATTCTTTTTGCTTGGCAACTATATGATACTGAGGGTCAAGCATGGGAAACACTCACTCAGTAATTGTGTTTCCCTCACTCGCTTCCACACACAGTCGGGAGCGAGAGCGCCGTTTTTTTAACCAAGCCGAACGTTTCAATTTCCAGTGCCCATTCTGCTTCTTCGGCGAGCACTAAGCGAAACAAAAAACGGCATCTGATCAGTCGAATGCAATACCAAAATTCGGACAAAGGACAAACATTTGAAAAGAGCCCAAGAGGACTTGAGCCTTTTTTCAGAAACGTTGCTGTTGAGCCCTTTTAAGCCCGCCCACGCAAGCTAACCCCACTATCAGAAAGATTGGTGTTAGCTCTTCCTGATAGTGGTATTAATGAGCGTGATCGAGTTGAATTGGGTTCAACAACGGCTTGCAAAGCCAATGTTTACCAATGTCGATGCGCCCTTTTGAAATGTTTGTCCAGGAATGATTGTTTACATTCTGATTCCGTTCGAATGGCATTCGGGTTTGAGTGTTCACTGAATGGCAGTCCACACCACGAAATGATTCAGTGAGTAGGAATCCTCTCAGTCAGTTCAATGCATTCGGTGAATGGATGCTAAGTGCATTAACTCGTGCCTCGCAGATACAAATGTATTGGTATTCACTTCTCTTCGCGTTCCTTCCGATTGTCGCTTTTACACAATCGGTTTCGACGCTTTCATGCTACACTCCGCCTAGGACGGTTCAGCTATCACTGAATGTTCGATAGTAGCAGATTTTTTGCTATTTTTCATCGGTGGCGTTCGGGCGAGTGAGTGAATTTTCCCATGCTTGCTGAGGATCAGTTCCTATTACCTATATTATTAAATGTTAGGATCGTTTTCAATTAAAGACTGTTGGTCTCAATAGTAAAGGTTACGAATAAAGGACATACAAAACACCCAACAGACCAAAGGAGAGTGCTCCGATTGACGAAAAGCTTCTTCTGACTGGAAAGGAAAGGATGGTTTACTGTGTTACACTTACAATGCGTGTAAATTACTGCCGCCGTTAGCGCACGGTTATGAGGCCCACAATAGAACACATTTTTCTATGGAAAGCGTGCGGGTGGTCATCGGTTTTTCAGTTCTGTCGCCTAAACGGTAAAAGATACCACTTTGGCGTCTATGGACGAAAGTTAGAGTATGGATTGATGAAACAAAAAATATTTTTTTGAAAATTTTTCATGATACAGACAATAGTTTTTTCGCTATTTTTCCGACAATTTTCTCCATGGTGGAAAATTTCCTTTCGATTTCACTAAAAAACTTTTGTTTTACGATGCATAGTTCAGGAGATATGAATTTTCAAAGTTTGAGATATATAGAGAAATCTTGAAAATTCATCTAGAGTTTTCCGGGAAAATAGGCCACTATAATTTTTTTGAATTTCACTTTTGGTCATGTATCCACGAGCTATACCTCTGGTGAAAATTTCATGCAAATCGGAGAACCTCCGGCCCAAATTGTCCGATAATAAAAAAAAAATCCCCTATTGAGCAAAGTGACCCAGCGACACACAAGTGTACTCTGAGTTTGATGTAGTCTTTTTGACTGCAAAGTCTAAATAAAAAATCATAAAAGTTTTCGTGGAAAATTGAAGTGAGTAGCAGGCTTGGAGCGTAAATGCAGCAAAAATAAAGAAGAATGATGTAAGCATATGTACAAAATGTTGTTCTTAACATTGAGCTTATAGCTCACTCGATATTATGACTGTATTAAGCGTTTAAACGCTTGCATTGCTTTGATTTATTATTGGTTGGTGTTTGAAACCTGAAATTTTTTTATTCTAGCTCATAAATCATGTTTTTATAAAAAAAAAATGAAAAATAAATGGGTGCTAAAAAAAAGTTACGTTATATCGAGGTAAAAATTACGTTATATCGAGTTACGTTATAAAGAGGTTACGTTATATCGAGGTTACGTTATATCGAGGTATTACTGTAATCTCATTCGTAGCGTACTCTCAAAAATCATTTTTTCAAAAGCTTACACTCGATTTAAAAACGCCATTTTTTATTTTAATGAAATGTTGACTCTTTGTTTTTTTTTTATTTAATAAAATTTTCTCTCTGCATAAATCTTTCTAGCGTAATATTGAGCAACTGGTCAATCACATTATCGTATTCACATGAACTGGAATTTTTGCCTGAAATATTCACACAATTTTTCAAATCATCCATTGCTACTATTGTGGAACGTTCCATAAGTTTCCGTCTCATTACGTCTGAATCCAAAGCTTTTCAGTGCACGCAGGTGTCCACAAGAACCTACTTTATGTTCTTTTTTTTATTGCAAACCCACTACCTCAGTTTTTAAGTCCCCCCAGGTGAACTCCCCCATAAAATCTCGGTCGAGTAGAGTGTCTCTGCATGGCTGCAACCTCATCAGTCAAAACATTTGCCAAGATTCGTCTAAACAACCCGGCGAATGCTCGCACAACGTCATCTTCGCGCGCGTGCAATTCTCCTTTTTTGTGCGCTTCTAGCAGTGGATTATGTGTTGTACTCAAAACGGCACCATTACGCGCTGCTGCCACATTAGGATACATGCACCGGTATTCGTCATAGTACCAGTATTTGCAACTCTAGATTTGTTTTATGACGAAAGTAGACAGAAATCATCCAGTGTCCAATCAATCTCTTTGAAATTATGTGAAAATCTTTTTGCTGAAAAGATATGAAAAAACGTGTTTGTTCCTTTACTCCTTTACTTATTTCCTAAATTCACCACCTATAATAAGAAGTCAACGTAGCTGGCAGAATCAGCAACAAAAAATGAAAACATGGCTAATACTACACTCTTAAAAATAATGAAAATTACTGATGGAACGACACAAAAACGTGTTCTTGAAGATTTATCAAACAAAATATGTAATTTTACATGTTAAGGGACATGAAAACGATGGCAATGTGCAATGTGACATCTCCCGAATAAGACAATAAGGTGTTTACGTTTGGACGCACAAATATACGTCATTCGGCTCACTTATTTTACGTGCATCCAAATATACGAATACTAGTACACTCACCCTAGGCCAGTCAGTGAGAGAGGACGTACTTTCGCTTTCGATTTGGTTGGCCATGTGACCAGTCGAGGTTAGTTGGCGGATCTCAATCTGACCTCATGCCATCATCAGAGAGCCGAAGCTAGCAGTAGCAGCAAAAAAAAACAGTGGAAAAAAGTCGGTGGATCAATGACAGCACGTGGCCGTTGTCATGTCTTCCGCTCGAACCGACACCAATACTCGTTGGTAACATTTGACTTCAGCGAATGGGGCAGGTTTTCGTCGCTAATGTAATGCTTCATCTGGTCTGGGATAAGTAAGATAACGGCACGATGAGCGTATGAAAGTTTGGAGCGATTATTAAACTCTTGATCTGTCCTTAAATCGTAAGCAGAAGGCAACTTCAAAGCGCTCGCAATCCTGATTTGAAAATTAAATGGCAGGATCTGCAAAAAGAAATTTAATAAAACAAAAAACAACTATTAAAAAAATAAAAAATGTGAAAGTCCCAGGCGATTATGAATTTTTGACATCCTCATCAAGAATTTTCCAGGAAGTTGCTTGTCATTCTTAGTTGACATATTTAACTAATGTTTCCAGTTGGCATATTTTCCTGATAAATGGAAAAATGCCAAGATTGTATCAATTTTAAAACCGGATAAAAATCTTGCAGAAGCTTCCAGCTATCGTTCAATCAGTTTGCTTCCCTCCATCAGTAAACTTTTTGATAAGGTCATTTTGAACAGAATGATGGTCCATATCAATGAAAATTCAATTTTTGCCGCTGAACAGATCGGATTCCGACATGTACATTCGACCACTCACCAACTTTTACGTGTAATAAATTTTATACGTTCCTACAAATCGGAAGACTATTCTACTGGTCTTGCTTTTCTAGACATAGAAAAAGCATTCGACAATGTTTGGCATGAAGGGTTGATCGTAAAATGATTAAACTTTAATTTTCCAATATATATTTTTAAAAGAATCTAAAGTTATCTGTCAAATCGCACACTCTAGGTTGATTACCAGAACTTCAAGTCTAAAACAGACTTCCTCTAAGAGTCTTCTTCAAGGCAGCATTCTAGGACCAATATTATACAATATTTCAACATCTGACTTATCTGAGTTAACTCAGAGATGTTTAAAATCTTTGTTTGCGGATGCCAAGTCCTCTCCACCAGAGGACAAAGCCTGCGTGTCATCTGTAGTAAATTGCAAAAAAGTTTGTATATTTTTTCTTCATACTTGCAAAATGGAAGATTTCTCCTAATTCTTCCAAAACTCAACTAATAATACTCCCACATAAACCAGAAGCTCTTTATTTGAAACCTTCGAGTAGACATGTTGTCACGATGAGAGGGATTCCAATAAATTGGTTAGATGAAGTTAAGTATTTAGGGCTCATGCTTGATAAAAATTTAACTTTCAAAAATCACATTGAGGGCATTCAAGCCAAATGTAACAAATATGTAAAATGTCTCTATCCACTTATTAATAGAAAATCAAAACTTTGTCCTAAGAACAAGCTTTTGATCTACACATTTTCAGGCCAGCCATGTTGTATGCTGTACCAATATAGACTAGCTGTTATAATACCAGGAAAAAAGCTCTGCAGAGAATTCAACATAAAATTTTGAAAATGATTCTGAGGCTTCCTCCCTGGTATAGTACCAATGAGTTACATAGAATATCCAATGTTGAAACATTGGAACAAATGTCAAATAAAATCATTAATAATTACAGGCAAAAAACGTTGCAATCTTCTATTGCCACGATTAATGCGTTATATGTTTAGGTTAAGTTAGGTTAAGTAAATTGAAAACTTTTTTTTCTCTTATAAGAAGGTGAAATCAACTCACCTGTAAAAAATTTAAACTGCTACGGCAAATGAAATGTAATATGTTGTTAACAAAATGTTAATAAAATCTTAAATTAGTTTTACCCAGTGGCGCAACCAAGGGGGGGTTTTGGGGGTCAAACCCCCCCCCCCCCCCAGAGCCGAAAAAATATAAGGCTTATCTTGTATATTTCTGTAGTTCATTAACATTCTACAATTATGGATCAGTAATTTAGGCTCGTATTAACACTCTGAGTTTCAGTGGTTTTAACAGTAACATTCTTATTCTATGTTTTCTTTAAATTCTTAGACCCCTGAAGAGGTTAATAAAACAAAAATATTTGCAAACTTGTACTATAATATAGTACTGAACAAAATATAGTACAAGTTGGTCGTTTTATCAAAACAAAATGATCGAGTTTGGAGGATTGGATCTCGGCTTCTAGTACTTGGATTGACTTGAAATTTACATCCTAACTTGGAAATACATAGGTTAGCCGGAAATTCGCAGCTTTAAAAAAACAATCTTTTAAGTAATAATAAATCTTCAAATTTAACAAAAACACAAAAATAAAACTGTTCATTCCACTAATTTGCGAAATAGATCAATAATTCAAACTTGTTTTTAGAACTATATTATTTAGTAAAAATCTTGTATTCAAATAAAATCAAAGTGAAAGTTTCGACATTTTTCACACGATGCGAAACATACGATGACAAAGAAGTTTGTGTTTGAAATATCATGGAGCCCACTAGAAGCCAAGACCCAGGTCTCCAAGTTTGATCTTTAAATATGAAAAGCGACCCGTGGGCAATTTATTCTGTTCAGTGCTGTAAGGCTATAATATTGTTTTGCCTTTTCTGAAAACTTAACCGAAGCATTTGTGTCAGAAGTTGGTCATCCATATAAATATATTGGGAAAAAGGTCCCATCCGCAGCATAAATAATCTTTCAATTTGCTCATTACATTGCAATTATTCCTGACCTTCAGAGCATATGAATTTCCGGAGAATCGTTTCTTCAGTTTTAAAAAATTACGTAGATAATGTTTTCTCCTTCTAAATATCGAATACTGTAACATGGGACGACAACAAATGCTATGGTAAATATTCAACAAACACAGATAAGTAAATGCTGATTGAACATTATCACGCGTTATGTATTTTATTCTTGTTTAATGAGTTTAACCAAGTATGCACATTCAAAACAAAATATAATAAAACTCTTCAACCCATTTTTTTGTTGAAACATACGGTGCAGAACCATTTGGGCACTTCCTTGATTCACTTTGGCATGGGGGGTTTTTCTCGGTAGAATTGTCTGAAACTTTGGTGTAAGAAGCGCATCAGTACGATGCATATTGTGGCCAAATATGAGCGCTCTAGCTTTTTAAAAAACCTCACTGCCGAAGTGAGCCAAGAATGGGGTCTGGCTTCCTACTTTCCCAAAAATTATTACCTTCAATATCAAAACCCCCCCCAGAACCAAATCCTGGTTGCGCTACTGGTTTTACCAAATTAGGATGATAGTCATTGGCGTAGCTAGGATTTTTTCCTGGAGGGGGCCTAGAAAATTCTTGATTTACCGATTTTCGCAAATTTCGTAGTTTGCGAAAATTTGCGTTGATTTTATCTGTTTATGTTTTTGTCTCATATCAGCTATTATCTCTGAATATCAGTAATGCTTGTAAATTACAATTTTCATTACGGAAAATTCGACACGAATGCCACACGTATGGTAAAGTGTCCTAAATAAATATTAATAATTATAATAATAATAATTACGGAGAATATCAATTCTTTGTCTAATCCAGTAAAAAAATCCTTCAAGAATTTTTCCAAAGAACTCACGAAGAATATCTTAAAGTGCTTGCACAAACTTTTCAAGTATCTCTTCATGAACTATTTCCGTACTTTTCCAGTGCAAGAACGCCCTTACCAGTTTTCACTCAGTTTTTGCTGGGACTCCCACGGAATAAGTAGTTATTATTAAACAGATTTTTCCCGGAGTTTCTTTAGGCTTCATAATCTGTATCAAATTGCTCAAAAGAATACATCACAATTTTAAACATTTTTCCATGACGTACATATCACACACAAATTTTAATTGTTGAAAATATCATTAAGTTGTTCATTAATAATGTATAAGGGATTTTCTGGAAATACTTAGGATTTCTCCAAGAAATATTTCAATAAATACTACCAAAATTGTGTTCAAAAATCTCTCTGAAATTCTTAAAGTCAGAGTGTCGACTACCTGAAAAAACTGGAAAATCAGGGAATGTCAGGGAATCCAATTTTTGATTTGGAAAGTCAGGGAATTTCACTACAGGTTAGGGAAAATTATCTATCAATACTATATTACAACATCAAACGAGTTGATTATCTGCAAATTATTAAATACGATAAATTTGTTAGACGAAATGGGTAATCAATCTTAGCTATTAACCATTGATAAAGCGCTGTTATGTATGGTAAAGTAAACTATATTTTACTATCTATAAAAAAAATCCTCGGAATTTTGAATTTTGAAAATGTGATGAATAAGGTTCCAAGCGCTACTTTAGGATTTTCATTAGAAGCTTTCCTATACTGATGTTAAGAATCGCAGAATGAACACAAAAAATTCCCCAGATATTCTGGAGATTTTTCTGAAATTCTCCTTAAGTGATCAATCTGAGATTCTCTGCAATTTGTTATGTCTGGATCATCCCCGCTATCATAAATTTAATTTTATTGACAATTTCATCAGCCTTTTCCGGTGAAATTAAAATTGTAACATTTACCGAAGGTTTACCGAATTCTTGTGAGTCGAAATTTTAGTGCTTTTCCCCTGCTCCAATATTTTTATCAATCCAGAAATCCTCTAAATAGAATTTCTGCTATAATAGATTGGAATTTTGTGAGATTTCTTGAAGGTACTCTTAGAAGTTTCGATTATTGAATTCTTGGAGCAGTTCCTCACAGCATTGCTGGAGGCAAGACATGTTTTTATTAGAACAATAATAAATCCCTGAATGATTTTTCAAAGCATCTTTAGATGAATTCTTCGGGGAAGAAAACCAAGGCATAATTCATATGGAAAGTCTAAAATTTTTATTAAAATAAATAAATTGTAACAAATATTCGCGAAGAATTATTTGAAGTTACCTATTCGAAAAAAAAAATGAATGCATTTTGAGTGAAAAAAAAATTGAGACTCTTGAAAAAATCTTCCTAAGTATTCTTGAAGAAATATTCGCACGAGTTTATGGAGGAGTAATGTGAGATTTTCTGTTATAGTTTATGAAATAGCATCTTCTTGTATTAAACAAATACATCTAGAGAAAATCATTGAGAATTTGAAAACTTGAAGATTTTAACTGAGTATGATTAGTAAGTAGATGACTCAGGATTTTCTGGGTATCTACTCAGGTTTCACTATTTTTTGTTTCATACGAATCTTTAAGCTTTGAAAGAAAACACTCAAGTGATCAGTTTAATCATATTAGCTTTAAAACACACTCTATAAAATTATCTAATAGTTGTATTCGAGTAAAATGAAAGCCTTTGCTAAACTGAGCGAAAGCTTTTTCTTTATACGACCTATTACGGTCCAAATAAAGACCTTAATTTTCCTTGAAGTTGCTCAAAATTTGACGGCACTTGAAATAATACATCAAAATCTAGAATGTCGTAGAAAGTGTACTGCGATATGTCAAACTTGGTAAACAAAACGTAGCGCTGAGCCCGACAACTATATTTTTATTTCATCTTTAAATCAATAGTACTCTGAAATGTTTCTGAAAAAATACTGGAAGGTCGGGGAAAGTCAGGGAATTTTATTTTCCAAATTAAGTCAGAAAAAATTATTGATTCTCTCTTGATTTCTCCTAACATTCTACAAGCTTTTCAACAATAATGAGATAAGATTTAACTGGGAAAATGTTCTTAGTGATTTCTCAGAGAAGTTTTCAACAAATCTATCTGCTTTTTTTCCAAGAAAATTGTCTAAGTGTTTCTTTAGATTTATCTAAAAATCAATTTGATATTTATCCCCGAATTCCTTATCCATATTTTTTTCAATTCAATCAATTCAACTCTTCTGTGCAAATATTCAAAAAAAAAATTGAGAAATTTGTTCAGATATTTCTCTTTTTTTTATTATTAAAGTACAAATTGAATTTGGAAAAATGTTGAACTCTTATTG
Source organism: Aedes aegypti (assembly GCF_002204515.2). Taxonomy (NCBI): domain Eukaryota; kingdom Metazoa; phylum Arthropoda; class Insecta; order Diptera; family Culicidae; genus Aedes; species Aedes aegypti. The sequence continues at coordinate 26,265,271 of NC_035109.1, read as the reverse complement.
GGAAACTCAAGAATCAATCGTAGAATTTTTTGAACTTTCTGACGTCCTGACGATGTTACTCACAGAAAAAGCTTTGGCGTTTTTTTTAGGATTAACTACAAAAAATCTTGTTATTTTTTATCGTCTTTATAATAGACAATGGTTTATGTTAAAACAGATGGAATTTTTATGAAGGTGTTTGTATCTTACATTTTAGAAAATGTTTCGCATGAACTCCGAAGCTTTAATATGGCAGATCAATCTAAAAACTTTTAACTATTGTGGTAGAACTGTAAAAGTTGAAGGTGAAAATATTGGCGGTTTTTATCAAGAACTCTGCTAAAATGTTTTAAAACAAAATTCATAATTCAAAACTTGGAGTAAATTATTGCATTACTTTGAAAATTAGTTGAAGAATTCCTGATGGATTTTCGGAAATCAGGAGCCATACGTATAAGAACTCTGGAAAATTTTAAAACTACTGGAATTTATTTTTCTTCTTTAGATTCTTTGCTTTTTGGAGTAAGAATTTTTGTACGAAGGTGCCTAAGAATACGTCATGAGAAGGAAGGAGAAACAACAAAATGTTAAATCAGATCGAAACAACCAAAGATAAGTGATTATCTATATTTTTTCTCTAGAGGTGAATCAATGGGCTGGATAAATAAACAATAAACTGCAGGATAATTGAAATCGCTCAAATCATATTGAAAAAAAAAAAACAAATTTCTCAAGGAGCTCCATCAGAATCTTCATAATTAAGCCAAAAAGCCTCTAGGAATTCAGCCTTGAAGGTGTACAAGAATTCAATTCCAGAATATATATTTTTTGCAGAATTTATAAAACAATTTCTGAAACATTGTTTTAAGGAAGATCTTCTGAAATTTCTTCATGAATTTCTTAATTAATCCCTGTCCAGTTATTTTGCTAAATTGCTAATTTTGGAAGTAAAAATATGCCTGGGATTTTCCAATAAATTTCTTCTGGAGATTCGAAGCCAAAAGACATTCCAAAAATAGTTTTCGTTTATAATTCCTGTAAAATCTGGGGATTTGAAGTAGAATTTACAAAAAAAACAAAGGAGAATTTGTAACGCAATTTACAATGCATTTTAAAAATATTTCTGAAGGACTTATGATGAACTTTGCGAAAAAGTTTTTAATATCTTTTTTGGAAAACTAGGGTCATTTACGGCTTCGGCACCATTGGACTATTATTGGCAACCAAATTTCAAATGCCAGATACACAGAATTTTTTCTTTAAAACACATCAATGAAATCATTCAGATGTTTCTTTGTTTTGTCAGCTTCCCGTTGACGAGATTGCCGAGACTGGACGAACAATTTCACCATAGATACCATCAATTCAAATGAACACGCCTCAAAGTGCGACTGATTTGGAGATTTGCCTTCAGTTTTTATGGAAAATTTGCCGAAGAGAATATTTAAGGCTGCCGACATTAGTCACACGGATATTGGTTATTCGAAGCGTTATAAATAAGTTTCCAAGAAGGTATTAACAAGTCTATCGGTGTGAATTGATAGAGGATACATGTAAACAGGCAAAAACGTAATTTGTCTGCTGATGTTCGAGAAAATTGCAAAAGAAGCGCGACATCGGTTTGGACTGCCAAGAATACGTAAATTCCCCTATATGAAGGAATTTAACAGAATCAACGATTATTTAGAAAAAAATGTTAGGGCAAAGTTTGAACTTTTTCAAGGTTTAGCAATTTTTAGCAAATCTCAATATTATTTGACTACTTTTTCCAAGATTTGAAGCAAAAGGTAAAAACCACTCTTCGATATACATTAGCGAATTTGATCACTAAAATTCTTGAGACTGTGAAAAACTTAGTTTAGAAATTAAAAAGTTCATTCATACGAAATTATTTTAAAAAATGAAGCGAAAACAGAAGAAGAACATATTTCTGGAATCAAAAATTATGACCGATTTTTTTTGAAGCCTTAGGTAAGATCGAAATTCTTTGAAGAGATATGTTTTGAATCAGGCCTTGTTTTTCGCCAATAATTGCAGCTATTTTACGTCTAAGAAGTTCCTTCAGTAATTTTGCCTATTTATTTCTTTGCCGAGACCTTTTTATCAATAAATTTCTTTAAAGAAATCTTATGGGGACAATCATCATCACCGGATACCTTGATCAGGGCACCCTCCAAGAACACAGGAAATCGTAATTCAGTTCAAAGGGTACACTATGCTAGAACATTTGAAGTAGTATGGTTTGCCCTACTCAGGAAATACGAATTTAAGGAACCGATTTTCTAGGATACTGACGCTTTTTAGTATCACAGTATTTTGAAACGGAGATATCGAGCGACAGCAGGACGACTAATTTTTCGATGGTCGCACAATTCAACGAATTCAGAACCGCCACACTAATGCTGTGAACGACAAGCTAGGTTTTCCCACTATTATTGAACAAAATAAAAGAACGTAACTACTGAAGAATGTTTATCAATAGATTCAGAAGATTTTACTTCACTTTAGAATTATGTAAAAAAAAATTTCATATATATTTTCATTCAAAATTCTGGAGGGGGCCTGGAAGAATCTAGGGGGGCCTGGCCCCCCTGGCCCCCCTTGTTCCTACGCCAATGAATGATAGCGTTTTCTAATAACACAGAACACCTAGATATAAGAAATGAATGTAATGTTTGGCATGATACTAATAAAGAAATTAAAAAAAATCATGTGGCATGGTTTGGTACTATGGTTCCACTGTTGGCACTTGCGACACTGAGTGATTCATTAATCCTAATACATCCAAATCTTAATCTTCAAACATCCAAAAATAATATATGACATAAAACATACCTTCTGCCTTCTCCAAAGCTTCCATACAATTGAGATTTTTTTAAGTGAACTAAACAATATTTAAATACATTTCAATTTTAAGATTGAGTCTATTATTAATTTTGATTACGTGTAGTGGAACTAAAATCAGGATGGCATAGAACAAACGAAAATCCAGTAAATTTGGAAATTCTATCCTCGAATAGCGACACCCTTTGTTTCCTCACTTGAATGGAATAGCCAAGGCTAGAAGCTGATTCGATTTTTTGTTTGGAAAGTCTGTCTAAAGCATCGAACTGATTGCCCATCCGATGCAATTTCCAACATTGCTCATGTCATCTCGGTTTTACTGCTCAAAACTTCCGTCAGCAGTAAGAACTTGCGTACGCAGGACAATGCGTACTGAAGGACCGACAGCTATAACATTTCATCATCTTGTATTCAGTTTTTGTGGAATGAAGCTCCGATTTCAAGGTTTTATTTATCTTATAACCTATTCAATGTGGACTAATGTCATTCATATTTTGATTATGAGTAACTATTATCAGTTGAAGTTGAAATAATATTTGCCGAGCTCCACAGTTAACTTCTTGTGCCGACAATTTTGTTGTAGTATGCTGCTCGTCGTTAATTGCAATCTGGATGGAGCCTCTTGAAAATCGCTTGAGGTTATCTTTTGATGAGCATGAGCCCCCTCGACAAACTATGTGCATACCAATATAATGAACTATCCATTCGCCATCGATCTATGGAGTGATGCTTTACCTTCAGTCCGTTCGAATTGCACTGTAAAGTCGTCAACTTAAGACCAAGGAACATCTCGGTCAAGGCCCCTTGAAGCTTCATCCATTCGAACAAATAACGATCCAGATGGTATTGGTTGATAACGATTCGCTTGTTTTGAATTTTGGTGTTGTCTCTTCATGCCGATCATGGCGATCAGTTAGGGGTTTGTCCACGTTGCGTTCTAATGAACTCCTCAAAGTTGATTTTTTTTTTCTTTTTTATGTCGCGTATTTCGATTGTGACTCTGACTAATATGCATTTTTTCCACAGTGTCTAAACCACTTTCGTAATTGAGGAAAACGCCAGTGAAACTTTTGTCGCCATTAGCGCCAAGGTGCAAAATGATCGACTAGCAGCAGCAGCAGCATTGGCACTTGGTGTTGTTTGCTACTTAGCAAAACTGAAGAAAAAAAAAATGCAACTCAAAACCAGAAGATGCGCTTGCTTATACAATGTCGTGTCGCTGGTGGTAGAAAGTGAGCTTTCAAATTTTTGCACTTTTGCAGTAGGTACCGGCCGAAATCCTATCCGTTTGGTCAATTAAAAAGCCATGAACTAAGTACCCGAACAAAAAATACAATTAGTTTGATAGTTGAACCAACGCAAACAACATAAAATCTATGGTATGTAATAGATTACATAATTTATATATTGTTGAATGTTTCAGTAAGGTTTAAACAATTACACAGCGCAACAAAAATGACATTTTCGCGTGTCTCAAGAATCAAATTATGTGTCTCTAGTAGATTTGGGGTTGCTGAATGTGATGCCGTTTTCAGAAATTTTCCAGCACGTCACAATTTTTAGCTACAGGTCGCCAAAGTTGTATAAAACATTGGTTTTATTGATGTTTACCTAAAATTTGAAGTATATTTTATCAAACTTTTTTGTGATCTTATCCACCAAGCATGTAGAAGAGGACTTATACTTTCGTTTTAGAAATATTTTGGTTGAAATTTCACGATTAAATTTAGATTAAACCGATTTTTTTAACATGCTTGCAGTCTCCATACGAAATTCTTCGTTACTCTTATATGGCAAAATACAATACTTCTCTAAACCATCAAAAAATAACTTTTCCGCATGAAAAGTATTATAAACTTTGATGATAAGTATTGTTATACACATAAATATTGAATTCTGTGGCAAATTAAGCAAATAATTTCCCTTACAAGCTGGCAAACTTGCATGCAAGTTGGCTGAAATAGTCAATTTTTGCATTTTCAACACCTAATATCTCAAAAACTAGACGTGCTATGATAATTCTGTAAACGGCAATGTACAGTGGGACGGATTGGGGTTTTAGGAGGAAAGATGGAACTCACGCCTTCAATTGTGATTTTACTTAAAAATGATGTTCTACAAAGTTGTTTCTATTATAAAAACAATTTTTTTGGTCGGAACGAAAATTAGGGTGGCCCTTTGTAAAAAAAGATAACCATCAAAACTTTTTTATTTTAAGGAATATTGAAATAGTTTGTTCTACAAAGTTGAAGATCGGAAAATTTTAAGCTGATTTGACAAAAAAAGTTTTTTCCTAGCTCAAAAATTGACCGTTTTAGAGCATTTTTCGCTATTGATGTAGGGTGGCCCATCAAAAATTGGTTGTTGTGTTTTATTTTTATTATTTCATGTTTCTCAGCAAAACTGTCTACCCATCACTTTTCGAGCTAATTGAAACGAAAAAAAAAAGGATATAGCTAATGAAAACAAATAGATACAAGAGTGTTTTCGTAATGAAAATTTAATTTACTTCCTTGGACATAAAGTATCATCGATACTAATACATACGATACACGAATGCAACATGACAAAAATGTCAAAGAAAGCTCTCAGTTAAAAACTGTGGAAGTGCTCTTAACAACAATAACCTGAGAAGTATGATCTGTTGCAGCAGAGACGCAATGCCAAAAAAAAGAATATTGATACAATTTTTTCTGATGAAAAGTTAAAGACTTCTTAATAACAAAAAAAAAACATTTTCTATATGTTGGTTTAGCTGGGAAAACAAGAAAAAAAAATGTGTTGACATGACGATAGCTTGAAAATGTGAATAAAAATCGTATTATTCTTCGGTGGATCTGTTTGCTAACGATATGACTGGTTCATATGTTAATAACCGTTAATAACAGATTTTTAAAAGAACTCTCAAATTAACTATCTCTAAATTATAGCCTTAATTAGTCAAAACATCTAAACATGATCAAATAATGCATTTAGTTATTCTCCTTAATCTAGGCTTGAAAGTCAGCGTCATAATCAGGAATCGTACTTTAGTAATATACCGTTTCAGAAACGATATATCTCCTACGGTGGACAAATTACTTGTAAACGGATTTGCAGCAATTAAGCATTCGTAACTTCCAATCAGAATGTTTCCCAAAAAGCCTGACAAATCCCTAAACAGAAGTACTTGGATGTTTGGGAGGAGCCATGCCGGGAAATTCAACCGTGTGGTAAATTTAGAATTTATTTTCAAAAGACTTTTCTCCTTATTTTTATTGCTGAACTCTTTTGACGTTTGTTTTATACGTAAAATGTTTATAACTATCACCTACAAAATTGTACAGACCTCAAAACATGCGTCTCAATCGGCTCTAAAGATTAAGGGAAGACAACTTTGCTGAGAAATCTAAAAAAAACACACAAAAACCTATTTTTGAAGGGCCACCCTACATCAATAGCGAAAAATGCTCTAAAACGGTCAATTTTTGAGCTAGGAAAAAACTTTTTTAGTCAAATCAGCTTAAAATTTTCCGATCTTCAACTTTGTAGAACAAACTATTTCAATATTCCTTAAAATAAAAAAGTTTTGATGGTTATCTTTTTTTACAAAGGGCCACCCTAATTTTCGTTCCGACCAAAAAAATTGTTTTTATAATAGAAACAACTTTGTAGAACATCATTTTTAAGTAAAATCACAATTGAAGGCGTGAGTTCCATCTTTCCTCCTAAAACCCCAATCCGTCCCACTGTGCAATGGATTTAGCAACCCTTAATTAAGTAAATAGAGGTATTTTGATGCTGGAGACAAAAACGTGTTCCGCAGTGTTATTATTCTTACTGTAAATTCACAACTGTTTTTTTTTTAATGTATCAATACATTATTTTATGCTCTTCTGAATTCCGAGAAGCACTTTCAAAAAAAATTGTTGATATCATCAAAATAACTATTAAAATTATAAATAATAATTACCAATTTAACCCTCTCTTTCCCATGGTAGCTCCAGAGCTCCACTAGTTTTCGACGAACTGGAGACAACCCGAATTAGATGAATACTTAGTAATAGTTACTAGAATATGTTTATATACTCATCAGATTAATCCAAAAGTAAACTAACTGTTTCAATATTAAAACTATTGATAAACAATCAATTTACTATTGAAAAACAACCAAAAACTTTTTTACCGAATTCGAAAAATTAAGACCATTTGCAACATTGTTTGTTCAAGTACTTTTGATAAAAACGCTTTTTTCGTAAAGAAATAGTCGATCAAAGTCGTGGGAAAGAGAGGGTTAAGTTGTAGGCTACGGGGCTGACAAACAACATTCAAATTACTCATGTTTGAGCATAAATTAATATTTTTTCAATGAAATTCTGAGGATTGCTTCACTATTAGTTGTAGTTTCTTGACAAAGTTATTCCAGAACATCTCTGGGTCAGGTAGGGTAAAAATCGCCTAAACTCCCATTTAGAACTCATTTATTAGTTGGAAACAAAATGTTTTCATACAAAAAGTGTGCAGACAAGTTATTTGTAATTAGTTATGATGCACCAGGGGATTTGGAAGTGTATAATTAACCTAGAATAATGTTTTAAGGCCTCCAGAACATTCTTAGGCTTTGACAATAATCTACACCGGTTCATAAATTATTTTAAGCGGGTGATGTCAACGTTTAGTGGTTTACAGCTCTCATAAACGTGTCCACAAATTTTGACAAGATATTGGATATTGGAAGGCATCCAAATCGTCCTGGAGTTCAGGTCCTTTTGATCTACAAGATCTACTACATTCTAATTCTGGTGAAACATTCTTATTCCTATCCATAAAGCTTCATATGGCTCGAAATGTGTAGGTACTGCTGTTATACGCATAATTGTCCCATATTCCAATATATGCAACCGAGAAAACACGTTTAAAGATTTTAGCACATTCATGTGTCGCATTGCCCAGGTTGGTGATAAATCTAAATGGAATTGTTGCAATAGTAAGTAGTACAGCCTGTTCACAAGAACCATTGGGAAAAAGTAAATTTTGCAACGAAATTCAAAGTGGGAGTGTTATGAGAAGAAATTCGGGGTTTTGGGTGAATTTCTTCGCATAACAGTCCCACTAATAGTAATGATCTATTATGTGCTAAGCGTATCGATGACCATTCTTACGTATATATGGTACCGAACACAGAGGAGGTTGGGGCATTAAATAAAGGCTCAAGTGACATAAGCCTAACGGAGCAACATGAGGAGAAGTAAGGAAATATTATTTTATACTTTTGGATAGAAAGCAACATATTTTGTATGTGAGATAATGAGAAAATGTATGAGTTAGTGAAAGAAAGAGTAGCATAGCATAGCATAGCATAGACTGACTGTACATGTCAATGGTTGCTACTCCGTGATTGATCGGAACTGGTAAGAATTGAACTACGATTAAAATGAATGGGAGTTTACGCGTACTCTTGAAGTGCAATTTTAGCAGGTCTCATATTATGGATCAATAACGGCGCCGGCCAAGTCCTTACAGTCAGTTGGGATAGGGAAGGAATGTGAGGGTGTAATGATTGTTGCTTCTACAGACCGAGAATACCTCTGCATCACCACAACCTTCCCGTGGTTTTTATTAGTTAGGGAGGAAAAGATCTGGGAGTCACCTTTGGTCGGTGATGCGATCCATGGACAAAGGGGAAATATATGACATATATTTAAAGCTAGTTTTGTATTTTTGTCTCGTGAAGTTTTTGGTAGAAGATTTAAAAAATACGTCAACATTTATAATGTCAAATAATTCAAAAGAAGTTTTTATTAATGGCAAAAACAGAAAATTACATGTATATATTTTAAATAAGGCTGATACAAATATTAAATTTCTTTTATGTCCGAGACCACTTGGAAGGTACGAGGGGGGGGATAAAAATAAATAAGGAACAAAAAAATAAAAATGAAAAAAAACTTAATTTTTCGAATTTTAATTTTTAACGATAATTGTTAAACTTTTTTCAAACGTCCTCTGGATCATTATTTTGCTTGTTTTTTACTTTAAAAATTGAAAACAACTAACTGATGTCTAAAAATGATGAATCTTTTTTTTCTCCCCTCAAAATTTTCGGATTTTTGAAGGGGGGGGGGTGACATAAAATAAAATTAATATTTGTATCAGCCTTATATGAAACAGGAATAATGCCGACACTTGAAGTGACGAACCATACATAGTTTGATTGAAAATTATATATGAATATTACTGTGCATTTTTGTCTCGAGATGGTAGAAGTTTAAAAAAATACTTCAACATTCACAATGTCGAACAATTTAAAAGATATTTTTAGTAATGTCAAAAAGAGAAACATATATGTATATTGAAATTGTATAAAACAAGCATAATGCCGACACTTATAGTGACGAACCATACAAAGTTTATTTTAATGTTACATAAAAGTAACGCTTTTATGAAAAAATGTGTTATCATAAGCATGAAACGAACTCACCAGTTAGTAATCCATCCTCGACTGAACACAAATATCTCTTTGCACTCACACAGCGCGAACAGAAAAACTTCTTGGCGTCCCAAAAACAAATCGTCTTGCTTGGGCTTTCCGAAACAACTACCCAGCAATACGCGCAAAAACAGGGAAAAAAAGTTCTCCGTCGCGCGCGAAAACGTGAACAAAACCTATCCAACGACGCAAAAACCGAACCGTCCTGCTTGGGCTTCACGAAGCACTAAATAAACACTCCGATAAAGCGCCAAAATGAACCTCTAATTGAATCACAATTTAAATATATAAATAAGTGAAATAATAAACTTTATTGATGGTAGTCACACTAGTATAACTTGAAACAAGCGACCCAAACTCACACAGAAGTCCTGCATTATTCAATTGCCTATGAGTTAGTGAAAGAGTAGATGAGTAAGTAAGAGAGTTGATGAGATTTAGTGAAGGTTGCAAGATAAGTCTCAGAACCACCAATATAAGGGCATGTCCTTCAGGGTACTGGCAATCCAGAGCAATCCGGCATGCATTCAAATCATCCAAAGACGTTTGAACATCAGACATGATTTGCAAATTTGATAGATTGATATGTTGAAAGCTAGCTTTCAGAATCGCCAATACAATGGCCATTTCCACCAGGGAACCAGGTATTTTTAACAACCCAGTATGTGGCCAGGTCATCCAAAAAAGCTTGAATTATACTTCTTTAGGCTTTATTATCAATGTTGAAAACAAGTGAGAAACACCATTAGTAGATTCAGTAGACATTGTTAATCTTGTCATCAGCGTAATTTAAAATTCATAGTACAACCAATAAGCTCATAAAAAACTGTTTTGGACGGAACTTTTTGATCAAGTATGGATATATTGAAAACATATTGTTTGAATAATAAATCAAGCTGTATACCGAAAATGATGCTCACTAACTAAGTACTTCAGTGTGTTCTGAATACCTTAAGTTTAACAATATTCATAGTAGCACACTTTCCGAGCCATATGAAGCTTTATGGGTAGGAATAAGAATATTTCACGAGAATTGGGTGAGTATAGACTGCAGTAGATTTTGTAGAGCATAAGGACCTGAATTCCAGGACAATTCGAATAACTTCCAAATCCAATATCAAAATTTGTGGACCTGGACTGGACACGTCTGTTAAGACTTAATGAGTGCTAAACGTAGACATCATTCGCTTCAAATTATTTTTTGAACCTGTGTTGATAATGGTCATAACTTCAGAATGTTTTGGAGGCCTTAGCATTGCTCTACGTTATAATTAATTTTTCTAAATCCACTGGTGCATCGTAATTCATTACAAATAACTGGTCTGTACACTTTTTGTATGAAAACATTTCGTTCCCAAACGATAATCGAGTTCTAAAAAGAAGTTTATGTGATTTTTACCCTTTATAACCCAAAGATGTTCTGGAATAGCTATCAACAATTCTCCGAATGTATACTTTTCCATTACTCATGAAACTACAACTAATAGTTAAGCAATCCTCAAAATTTCATTGAAAAATATTGATATATGCTCAAACACGAGCAATTTGAATTTTGTATGTCTGCCCCGTAGCCTACGGGTTAAAAGATATAGGCTAACGTTTTGAATTTTCCCATTTTGGTCTGAATGTGTAAAAATGTTTATGAAAACTGAGAAAACTCTTATCGATATCGAGTTAGAGATCCATAGTAAAGATTGGTTTTCATGGCTACCTCGATGGTCCCTTGAATAACAGTTGCACTAGTTTTGTGTTCTGTAACTCGATACCTCCATAACTCGAGAGTTGACTGTATAAGTCATTTTGGTGTTCAATTGAATGATACAACACAATAGAACAGATTGGAAGTGAGTTGTAAAACTTACGATTCGTTTTATGGTCAACCTATCAGAAAATATGGTATTGTTACAACAGAATCTATAATATTTCAATAATATTTTTCAACAGGGCATCCAACCAATCGCCAACCAGTGACGGGACACGGTCGATCACCACAAAGCTAATAAACGAGACAAAGATGGTTATGGACGTGCAAATCACAATTTATGCAAATTACGGCTCGTCCATCAGTTGGTTCGGATGTGGATGGTGGTTCAAGTAATGATGATGATTGGCAACTATTTACTAACGCCACTTGCGTATTTCCATTTTGTTATTAGCAAATATTGTACCAGGTTACTTACCGTCATCGGGTTCGAAACATTTCAGTGTGACGAATTGGACTGACAAACAATTAGCATTTTATGAACTCGTGAAATATATAAATTGCTGTTAGGATTTATTAAAATTCCTTAACGACAATGGAAGATCATCATCTGAAGGTAGTTTATATCAGAAATAATAATAAAACTAGTTTTTTCGCATGAAACGATGAAATTCGCTAAGGAATTCGTTGTATTACTGATCATTATTGGGCTTGATCAAGGGACAGGACAGCTTAGTTCTGAACCGGCTATGTATATCGAACAACTTTGAGTTAGTCACATTTGCTCAGAAATCAGCAAATTCAAGCTCAAAGTATGGAAAACATTCCGACTTTTCATAAGTTTTTAAAGAGAAGAATCAGAGGATCCCAAAGCATTTCAAGTTGTTCTTAGCAGTTTCAGAGAATCTCATTTATTCTCAGTGTATTACAATGTAATTCAAGAAGTTTGAAAGGTCAATAGGAATTGCCTTTAAGTTTAACCTTTAAAGTTTAACCTTTTCAGTACTTGGTGCCGACATTGATGAAATTTTTCATGAAAAATCGTGAATTAGTTATATTTTTGATTCATGCATTAGAAGTTTGAATTCTGACTTGGTTCCGTATTTAGGTCCAAAATTGTTTGAGTTCCTATAGATATGTATATTCTCATGCTTAAATTTTGGCCCTTTATAACATTCGCCAGTAAACCGGACTGGCTGAATTACCTCAAGGCTGCCAGTCGATGTAGGACAATCCAAACAAGATAATTGAATAAAAGAGATGCAATTGTGTGGTAAAATATGATCGATGTGCTGTCTTCTCCTATGCGATGCAAAGCACATGCAATAACAATGAGTACCTAAGCCTGAAAAACGAGACAACCACCAAACTTATCATCCATTATATCAGGTTGTAATTCGATTGCCGATGATGCACGCATCTCATAACGATGCTGTGAACGCAGTTCGATGTAAAGGAAAAAAGAATAAGTTACTAAACGAGTATCATGTCATGGCTCCAGTGTCGATAGCACGCCGATTTTCCTCCGTGCGTAGAGCATACCATCATATCATCCTCTCAAGTACGCATGCCTTCCAATTTTGATTAATCCGAACCATCCAAACAGTCGATTTTGATTACGAAATCATTCATTTGTGCCTCTCTCCACGCATATACTCTTGGGACTGTGTAGCATCTTCCATAATTGTCTCGGTTTTATGAGGACATGCTAGGCACACATTATTGACTGGGTATCGCTCACTTGAAGAAAACCGCGATTAGACACTCGATCGCACTCACAGGGCTGGTAGCGACTAAATTTCTTGAAAATAGGAACTTCAGAGACCTCTTGGGGCTTCTTGGCTGATGAAAGGGACCAATCAGGAACAAAAAAAAACGAAAACGGATCAAACATTAAACAAGAGAACAGAAAGAAAACTAACTGAAACCAAATGATAAAAGTTTGATTCCTAATATAATCAGTAGGGTGCGGCTTATTTTTCAAAAGTTCTCAAAACCAAAAATTCGTACGCTCTACTGAATTCTAATCACATTAAACACTGAAAATAATCCACACGTTCGATCCATATTCTTTTCAACGTGGATCTGTCGTGTCAAATGGCAAGGCTAAATAACGTGTAAAACTTGTGATTCTGTTAAGGATTGACTTTAGTCCGATATCAAAGGCTTTTACATACAATTTCAACGTGTTTTACAATTGCGATATCAATCACTAGTAGAACGTGTTTGCTTAACATGACAAGGACGTAAATTTGCCATCTACGCGTGGCATGTTTATTGACATGTTATTTTTGGGAAACCTTGCGCCCGTAATGGGTGCCTGGTATCAGAAAATGATGAAATCGCTAATAAATTCTACAGCCAACTTTTCAAAAATGTGTAAATTAACGTGTTTTACATTTGAATTAGGATTGCCGATAGCGACTGGTTTTACACCATCGATTGATGTGATTTACAATAAGTGAAAATTCACGTGTGAAACACATTGATCGAGCTTGTAGAATGTTTTCAGTGAAAGAAAAATCTCAAAATATGAGCCAAAAATATTAACATTTAGAGGTGGCGCAAGCGTCTTGAAGGTGAATTTTCAAGTTATGAAAAATGACCTTCAGTGAAATAAACATAACTTTGTAATTTTTCAACCGATTTTTAAACTTTTAGCATTAATACCTTTAAAATTAAATTTGTTAAAACTTTGTAGAACATCGAATTTGTATAAAATTAAATCTAGTCTTAGTTAAAAATACTTTTATTCAAATTTTTCCTCATTTTACTAAAAAAATCATTTTTGTTTGATCATAACTTCATAATTACTCAATCGATTCCGAATCTTTTTTCATGTTTTTGAAGCAAATTTATTTGTTTTTAAATTGTTCATGCAACACATTTTTCTAAAAAATGGTCTTGACTTAGTTATTCAACAAAAACTATCCAAAAACATGATTTTTCAATGAAAAAAACAAATTTTTATTGATTATTTTAGTTTTTTCGCCGGAAATTGCATTTTTTCCATTAAACTTAAATTTATAAAGCATATTGCCTCAATTACGAGTTGAATAGTGCATATATATTTTTACATAAGCAAAAATATTTTTGTTGCAGAATTATTTAAAAATTGTTGCAAAGTCATTCACAAAGGTTAAACAAATGAGAAAAAACAGTTTCAGCTTTGAAGATAATATTTAACTGGCAAAAAATTGAAAAAAACTGGCATTTTCGTTAAAAAATCATGTTTTTGTTCAGTTTTTGATGAATAACTTGGTCAAGACATTTTTTTAGTGAAATGTGATGTATGAAAGGTTTGAAACCAATTAAATTAGCTTCAAAATCATGTAAAAAGATTTAAAATCGGTTGAGTAATCATGAAGTTATGGACAAACAAAGTTGAAATTTTTAGAAAAATGAGGAAAAATTTTGAATAAATTACTTGTAACTAAAACTATTTTTGATTTTAGACAAATTTGATGTTGTATAAAGTTTTCATAAATTTAATTTTGAAGGTATTTATGCTAAAAGTTTCAAAATCGGTTGAAAAATAACAAAGTTATGTTTAGTTCACTGAAAATCATTTTTCATAACCTGAAAATTTAGCTTCAAGACGCTTGCGCCACCTCTAAATTTTAATATTTTTGGCTCAGATTTTGAGGTTTCTCTTTTAATGTGATTAGAATTCAGTAGAGCATACGAATTTTTGGTTTTGAGAACTTTTGAAAAATAAGCCGCACCCTAATAATAAGGCAAGACATACTATCGATTCTGATGAAATTTTCAGGTTTGTCTGAAAAATGATGGAGTTCAAGCTGTCACATGGCGCGGTAAATGGCTGGGCATGGCGTACCATTGGTACCTCGCGTACCTGCAGGAATAAAATAGACCCCTTTGTGCGGTCCTTAGCCTCTTGCCCAGCAACTCCTATCCCTACCTCCTCGTGGTACTGGCCGGGGTACGAGTAACCTTGGGGAAGATCGGGTAACCAACCCCCGGTGGGAACTTTGGTCGTATGCTGACAGGGAAGGGGGGGTTTGCTTCTGCTTTTGCAAACCTGGAGCGTCTGTACTCCACGTTAGGAGCGGCTCACAACAGCGTCTGTTCCCCATGTCAGGGGCGGCTGATCATCGTCCGAGTGCCAGAGAAGGACTCTAAGCTAAACTGCGCACTATGGACCTCCGAACATTTAGGGGGAATGGTCCTCCGGAAATCTAGGGGGTTGGTGTCAGGCCCTGCAAGCCAACCGTAAAAACACATCAGCACAGGAACGTCAACGAGAGAATACGGACCGGAACAATCGGCAAAGACCACAGCGACGAAAATGGACTAGCGATTGGAAACTCGGTACGTGGAACTGCAAATCTCTCAACTTCATTGGAAGTACTCGCATACTCTCCGATGTACTGAAGACCCGCGGTTTCGACATCGTAGCGCTGCAGGAGGTGTGCTGGACAGGAGCATTGGTGCGAACGTTTAGAGGTAATCATACCATCTACCAGAGCTGCGGCAACACACGCGAGCTGGGAACAGCTTTCATAGTGATGGGTGATATGCAAAGGCGCGTGATCGGGTGGTGGCCGATCAATGAACGAATGTGCAAGTTAAGAATCAAAGACTGATTCTTTAACTTCAGCATAATCAACGTACATAGCCCACACTCCGGAAGCACTGATGATGACAAGGACGCATTTTACGCGCAGCTCGAACGCGAGTACGACCGCTGCCCAAGCCACGACGTCAAGATCATCATAGGAGATTTGAACGCTCAGGTTGGCCAGGAGGAGGAGTTCAGACCGACGATTGGAAAGTTCAGCGCCCACCGGCTGACGAACGAGAACGGCCTACGACTGATAGATTTTGCCGCCTCCAAGAACATGGCCATTCGTAGCACCTATTTCCAGCACAGCCTCCCGTATCGGTACACCTGGAGATCACCTCAGCAGACAGAATCGCAAATCGACCACGTTTTGATCGATGGACGGCACTTCTCCGACATAACTGACGTCAGAACCTATCGTGGCGCCAACATTGACTCCGACCACTACCTGGTGATGGTGAAACTGCGCCCAAAACTATCCGTCATCAACAATGTACAGTACCGACGCCCGCCCCGGTACAATCTCGAGCGGCTGAAACAACCGGATGTCGCCAATGCGTACGCGCAGCATCTTGAGGCAGCGTTGCCGGATGAGGGCGAGCTCGATAGGGCCCCTCTTGAGGACTGCTGGAGGACAGTCAAAGCAGCCATTAACGACGCTACCGAAAGCATTGTCGGATATGTGGAACGGAGCTCAAGAAACGATTGGTTCGACGAGGATTGCCAGGAGGTTTTAGAGGAGAAGAATGCAGCGCGGGCTGCAATGCTGCAGCATGGTACGCGGCAAAACGTGGAACGATACAGACTGAAGCGGAAAAAGCAAACCCGCCTATTCCGGGACAAAAAGCGCCGCCTGGAAGAGGTGGAATGCCAAGAGATGGAGTTGCTGTACCGTTCACAAGAAACGCGGAAGTTCTATCAGAAGCTCAACACATCCCGCAAAGACTTCGTGCCGCGAGCT
The DNA here is from genome assembly GCF_002204515.2 of Aedes aegypti. NCBI lineage: Eukaryota > Metazoa > Arthropoda > Insecta > Diptera > Culicidae > Aedes > Aedes aegypti. The sequence continues at coordinate 26,248,731 of NC_035109.1, read as the reverse complement.
GAGATGTGCCGGGATAAGGATGGGAGCATCTTGACGGACGGACGCGAGGTGATCGAAAGGTGGAAGCAGCACTACGATGAACACCTGAATGGCGCAGAGAACACAGGCACAGAAGGTCAGGACAGCGAAGGCGATGGCTACGTCAGCACAGCGGACAGCGGAAATCAACCAGCTCCCACGATGGGGGAAGTTAAGGATGCCATTCAACAGCTCAAGAACAACAAAGCCGCTGGCAAGGATGGTATCGGAGCCGAACTCATCAAGATGGGCCCGGACAGGTTGGCCGCTTGTCTGCATCGGCTGATAGTCAGAATCTGGGAAACGGAACAGCTACCGGAGGAGTGGAAGCAAGGCGTTATATGCCCTATCTACAAAAAGGGCGACAAACTGGAGTGTGAAAATTATCGTGCAATCACCATCCTAAACGCCGCCTATAAAGTGCTATCCCAGATTCTCTTCCGTCGTCTATCACCTATAGCAAACGAGTTCGTGGGAAGTTATCAAGCAGGTTTCATCGACGGCCGCTCGGCAACGGACCAGATCTTTTCCGTGCGGCAAATCCTCCAGAAATGCCGTGAGTACCAGGTCCCTACGCACCATTTGTTCATCGATTTCAAGGCGGCATACGATAGTATCGACCGCATAGAGCTATGGAAAATCATGGACGAGAACAGCTTTCCCGGGAAGCTCACAAGATTGATCAGAGCAACGATGGACGGTGTGCAAAACTGCGTGAAGATCTCGGGCGAACACTCCAGTTCGTTCGAGTCTCGGCGGGGACTACGACAGGGCGACGGACTTTCGTGCCTGTTGTTCAATATTGCGCTTGAAGGTGTCATGCGGAGAGCCGGACTTAACAGTCGAGGCACGATTTTCACGAGATCCGGACAATTTGTTTGCTTCGCGGACGACATGGATATTATTGGGAGAAAATTTGAAACGGTGGCAGATTTGTTCACCCGCCTGAATCGCGAAGCAACAAGAGTCGGGCTAATGGTGAATGCGTCGAAAACAAAGTACATGCTGGTTGGCGGAACTGAGCGCGACAGGACCCGCCTAGGAAGCAGTGTTACGATAGACGGAGATACCTTCGAGGTGGTGGACGAGTTCGTCTACCTCGGATCCTTGTTGACGGCTGACAACAATGTTAGTCGGGAAATACGAAGGCGCATCATCAGCGGAAGTCGTGCCTACTATGGGCTCCAGAAGAAACTGCGGTCAAGAAAGATTCACCCCCGCACCAAATGCACGATGTACAAAACGCTCATAAGACCGGTAGTCCTCTATGGGCATGAGGCGTGGACTATGCTCGAGGAGGACTTGCAAGCTCTTGGGGTTTTCGAACGCCGAGTGCTAAGGACGATCTTCGGCGGCGTGCAGGAGAACGGCGTGTGGCGGCGAAGGATGAACCACGAGCTCGCTCAACTCTACGGCGAACCCAGTATCGTGAAGGTAGCTAAAGCTGGAAGGATACGCTGGGCAGGGCATGTTGCAAGAATGCCGGACAACAACCCTGTAAAGATGGTGTTCGCCACGAATCCGGTCGGAACAAGAAGGCGTGGGGCGCAGCGAGCTAGGTGGATTGACCAGGTACACCAGGACCTGGAGAGCGTGGGTCACAGTCGAGGATGGAGAGAAGCGGCCATGAACCGAGGGAATTGGAGAAATATTGTTGGCGAGGCTTTATCAAGATAATTGATGTAAAGCCAAATAAGTAAGTAAGTAAGTAAGCTGTCACATGACAACAACAGAAGAGGTTACAAAATTGGAGCACTATCAAAACCTGTTACCGAGTGTCCGAAAATGATCTGAACCACACATCATAAATTATGAGCCGTCGAAAGGTGTAAATGCATGATATTCTGGAAGAGTTTCAAAAGGTTCATTACCGGAAACGATATCCGTTCCCGAAAGAACCACAATAGTAAGCTGGAATATGTGATATCATCAAATAGATCAATGTTTCACTAATTTTTGAAAGTTTTCAAAGAGGTACCCTAATTTCTTGCCATAATTTCCATTTTGAAATATCCTAGACGTCCCAAACAAGATGAACCTGAATCCGGAATCATTTCTGAATCCTGAATTATTATTGCATGAATAAAAAATAGAACTCATTTGTGATTTATCCAGAAAATCTCATCAAAATCGATAAAACGAAGGCGAAGCCATAGAACTTTTCGAAACTTTGAAGTCAGCACCCAGTACTGTAAAGGTTAAATACCTTTTAGAATTCAACCTGGAGTTTTTCCAATAATTCCTCGAGAATTCGCGTTTAGACAATCTCAAAGAGTTCAACTAGTAATATCACCAGAAATTCCTCCACGTATTACGTAGTATTTTCTACAAAATTCATGTTCAAGATCATAATTTTAAGCAGGAATTTCTCTAAGGATACTTTCTGAAATAACTCCATGAGTTATTCCTAAGACTCCTTCAGGAATGCCTCAGGACATTCTTTGAGAAATTTCCCAAGGAAAACTTCAAAGGTTTTTCTAGGCATTCTTGCTAGGGGTGGGACATTTCGCATAAGGACGTTTGGTATAATGGGCATTTGGTATAGTAGGAAATATACAATACTGAACAGAATAAAGTATGCATCGGCCGTTTTTCATTCGAATTTCTCAAGTTTGGAGGTCTGCTTCTCTGCTTCTAGTGGTCCGATTAAACTGAAATTAATTTTAATCACAGTTCGGGAATTACGTGAGTCACATTCAACTGAAAGATCAAAATATTTGAATCATCAACTTTTAATTTAATAAACAATTAGAAGTTTCTAATTTTGTCAAAAAATTGATTGTTTTCAAAATGTTAAAAAATATACCATATTTTTTTTTAACATTTTGAAAACAATTAATTTTACTGAAGAGTGTTATTCTTAAACTTGTGAGTCTAATGAAATTGTACAATTCTGCAGGAGGGCATAATGCTACAAATTTTTAAATTTTCAAAATTATTTTTAAATACAACATTTATCATTTTCGTTGAAATTTGTGATTTGTGATTTCCAAAAGTTTGTTGTTCGTTAGAATTTTCAGCTTAGTATACCTATCTGAAGCTATTTTCAAGCTGCGGTGAAAATTTCAGGTCAATAGGAATTCTAGAAGCCGACATCGTAGTCTACTTTATGTGAAACGTCCATTGTGTCAAACGGCCATATGCGAAACGTCCTTATGCGAAACGTCTAAGTCGATGTAGAGTAGGGCGATTCAAATTTTAATAATGTTTGAAAATCCAATCTCCCATGTGTTTCTTACCATCCTTACCATAAAAATAGTGTTCTGTGAAATTTTCAGCTTTCTAGGTGGTGATTTAAAGGTGACCCAAAGACAATGTAGGTTTATATGAAAATTACTATGGAGAAATTTTGAGATATGTTCCAAACACGCTAGTACTGTAATGTAAGTGTAAACTTATCATGCCATATTGAAAACTCATTCTTCAAACCTTAATGAAGGATGTTTCTGAAGAAACAAATCCTTTTTAAGCTTATTTTGTTTGGGTTTTTTGAACATATTTGCAGGGCTATAATCACATATTAAGCTAAATAATAGCAAACAAAATCATGAATACATTGTCTTTGGGCCACCTTTAAATCACCACCTAGAAAGCTGAAAATTTGACAGAACACTATTTTTATGGTAAGGATGGTAAGAAACATATGGGAGATTGGATTCTAAAACATTTTTAAATTTTGAACCGTCCTAATGTAGAGTTTCCGAAATTATTGAAGAAGTTTTTGAAAACTTTGAGAGGTGTTTCTAAAGAAAACCGTTAGGTACCTTCTAATCACAGATAAACAGACATAATACTCCAATTATTTTCATCGTATAACAAAATAGCGTTCAATTCCAATTTTTGGTAGTTGGCCGACAGTTTACTCATGGTGCTCGCATCGCTTTTATTCGTGTTTGACGTAGGTGCACTACCGCCACCTAGTTAACGGTTGACCAAACACAGTAGTTTTAGCATTGGGCATTATTATTCGCGTGAATACGTTTCGAATTGATAATCGTTTGAGCTGTTACGTCTGTGGTCTAATGGAACTTGTACACGTTCTAAAGCATAGTTTCCCCGGGGGTCGTAAGCCAGAATCACGAAGGTGAATAATCATACTTATGATATTGAATGCTTATTCTAAATTGTGCAGAGCTCTCCAGAAATCCCAAGTATTCATCGATATACTGAAGTATTGTATTGAAATACAGAGAGAGATTTAATAGATTCGTCTCGAGGATAAATAACTGAAAAAAAATCGAATCACCCTATAGACCAATGCATGAGTTCACTAATTTTAATATTTACTAGAAAATCCTCAATAGTAATCGATACATCGAAACATGGTAAATGGCTGGGAATGGCGTACCATTGATACTTCGCGTACCTGCAGGAATAAAATAGACCCCTTTGTTTGGTCCTTACCCAAGCAACCAAAAGTTCGAACAAAAGAGCATGTATATGCTTAATCAGCTGATTGAAGAATCATGAAAGGCGTTCTATACAGCGCACTTTTTAAGTAATTATCCGAACTTAAGTTCACAAAACGTTCCTTTAAGCTGCTGGAGAGAAAATAAATCAGCTCGAAAATGAACTTCAATAAGGACAACGAAAACCAAAAAAAAAATGTCTTTCTATCAGTATGCTGTGTCCCTATTTTTAGGGATCTTTTCTCATGGCTTGTCATTAATTGGTGTATTCATTAGCTACATTTTTTTCAATGTTGTCTACAAGACTCGAACTCGAATCGTCATCGTTGAATCTGTAGTATTGCAATTTTAGAGATAACTTTCCGTTCTACAGTTGAACAGAAAGCTACCGCAGAAGTTATATTACTGATTTTCACAAAGCATCATCGATCGGCTGCGATGATACCTTGGAAACCACACTGATGACTGTTGTTTTCGACTGTTTTTCGAAGTGTTAACACGGAGAAAACGAAGTACTCAAAAATAAGTTTTTTTAAACTCAAAATTAAGTAAAGACAGTGGACATTCTGTCAAATACGTACATTTAACCCAACTTTTGAGTAGTTCGACTAAAACCCAAATTTGAGTAAAAAAACACTTGTTCATTTTATTGCACTTATACCATAGAAGTTTAATACTTGAACTTGCATACTTTCTATCAAAACTAGTTACGGAATCACTCGAAATGTCACTTAACGTATTTATAATTGCTACGAAAACGCAGTATATATATATAGACTGGATATCCATTTAATCACATAACATAAGTTAATTGATCATTGAATTGCCAAACACCCAGAAAACAAATAGTTGAGTAAAAACAACTCAACGTGAGGCATTCAAGCTGCGAACTATCCGTTGAGTAGTTTAAACTCAGTTTTGGAGAAAAAAATGCGACAGCCATATTGGAAAGTCAACATTGCTCATTTCAGATCAACCGTCATCGGCGTAAGACGTGATCCTAATGGTTATTGTTCTTTAATTATAAAAAATCAAAAAATTATTGATATAAATTCATTTAATACATATTTGATAACTAATCCTGAAGTTGTTTTCCCGAATGCTGATTTACTAGAGGTAAATATCCTTGATTTATTTCCTTCCCACCGAGGAGTTCGGTTTACTGAAAAGTATAATGTAAAATCATCTCTTTCTTGTTTCAGGAATTCAGTTATTGTTTAACTATTGTTAGTGCACGATTTCCGATGTCCAGAAGTGACTTAAGGCCTTGCTCTCGATGGCTACCATCCTCTCCGAAGTGCTGTTTGTCGTTACCTCCACCCACCGTTTACGATTCCCGGAACCGTTACCGACGAACCATTGCTGAAAGTGAGAAGCTGGTTGCTGAACATAATGCGTGTCATTCGTTGCCTGCTCACTGTTCCTGCCATTCCCAGCCTCCATGTGCCACCGTCGGGGTCGAGCTTTCCATTGGCGTCCCCAGTACATTGTTGCTGGTCCCGATAAGTTTGATGCTGCAAGTGTACTAACGCGATTCAAATTGTTTCCTGTGCTGATGTCGTCATTCCTGCCCAGCCACCCACGCGGTTGGGTTTTCAAGCAATTTTTCACTATTATGTATTTTATGAATGGATCATTGAAATAATCAAAACGGCCGCTATGGAAAGCATAGATAGCGCCACCGTAGCCTTGTATGTTTGACAGAACAGCAATGCTGTCACAATGTTAAATCCCATATACAGTGGCGCCTTTATTTTGATGCATTGAGCACTGACAAAAACTACCTTCAATGATCCATTGAAATAAAACAAAATAAATGGTTGTATCATTCAAGTTGAGTTCAGTTTATTTAAACATAGCTTATGCGAATTGCATTTTTGACTACTATTTTAGGTTGCATTTTAATCCGATTGAAATACCTATTTTTGAGTTTTTGCATCCGAGGTAACATTGGGTAAAAATTGGGTAACGCACAAAGGTGCCAAGTTGGGTAGAAGGAACTCAAATTTGAGTACTTCGTTCTCTCCGTGTTGGGCTCTACTAGCATACTTTGATTAGACGGTTTCGTTCAATGATACAATGATTCTCAAGCCTGCGGTAGAACTTTGACAGCTGCGGTAGAACTTGGTGGCTACCGCAGAATGGAAAATTTTCAAAATAACCGCAATACATACCGTTGCTTCACATACGCATTGTTGTGTTACTAACGAAATAAAACAATGTCTTGATTTCTTATGTATATGCTCCAATATTTCCATTTTAAACTTGTTGTGAACTTTAACTTCTTTTCAAAGTCAATATCGAACTTAATAGACACTTGAAAGTTCAAACAAATACACTCGGAACTTCATCTGAACTTGCGTGATTTGACGTTTCCAAGATTGTTTTGATTTTCACAAGTAAACCTCTTTCCATTGAATATGTGATTCAATAAAAAAAAATGTGAATTTTAAGTTGACTTATCGGAGTGAAATATAATTCTGAGTCCACCAAGGATCAACAAATTTGTGGAAGACCAGATAGATAGTGCCAAATAGGATGGGAACAGGCGAGAAAATGTAACATACCTATCCGGGGTACAATGGAGCTAAAGCTGCATTCGACCCTGTTGTGAACAGTGCTGTAATTTCCGTACAAAATAACATTTTCTACGGGAGAATTTATCAAATGCAACGGAAATTTGCAGATATAGGTAGGTGAAATATGTATTAATGTGAAGTTCTTTATCAATGACAATGTTCGAAGATGCGCGAAACGAAGTACGAGGATATCATGGATCACTTTCTTCCTTCTAGGAAGTGGACTTTTTCGATCACTACTAACTGCTTCCAACAGGGAACTATTTGTTTGAAATCGTAATACTGTGAAATTGAAATATTACGTGGTGAATGTTTAGTCTGATTGATTGAAAACGTTTTTTTTTTTTTCAGATCAAGAATAATTCCCAAGTTTGAAAGGAGTTTACAATAGGTACGGTTTACATATAAAGAGAACGATGTGCTTGAAGTTCACAACAAGTTCAGTACAATCCGCATCAAGTCGCTAGGAAATCTAAATTCGTACTTCATTACAACTTTCAAGTCAGAAAAAAGTTCTACTTAAGTACGGTTAGAATTTCCAATAAACTTTGTATTCAAGTTCTAAACGGGTTCTTTGCGAACTTGATTCGAACTTATAAGTTGTTTTGAAAGATAGTAGAGAACTTTGTATGTACTTCAAAGTTCTTAGCAAATACATGCGGATCGTGTTTAAGACTGAAGTTCCGATTGGAATTGCATCGTCATTTTAATCAGCAATAAAGTTTCTTGGAGTAAAATTCAGACCTGATGTGAACTTCTGAGTTCACTTGTCAAGTAAAATCCGAACTATTGGTTGCTTGGGTAGCCTCTTGCCCAGCAACTCCTATCCCTACCTCCTCGCGATACGGGTACGAGTAACCTTAGAGAAGATCGGGTAATCAACCACGGCGGGAACACTGGGATTATCGAGTAAGGGAGAGTTGACTGTATTTCAAAAGGAATCCAATTGAATGAATAAATTGCTAGAAGAATTCCTTAAGCTTTCCCTCGAGGAATCTAAAATAAATACCTGAAGAATCTGCAAGCGGAATGAGAACAATAACTGACTTTAGAGACCATGTCGGTTAAGCGTAGTCCGCAGCTGGAATGTAGTGTGCAAAAAGATAGGACAAGAAACGGTCAAGGAATGATTCCGGTTTCGAAATTCTTTGAGCGATCCGCAGTAGAGCCGATTTCGTAACGTCGATAACGCCTGCCATTAAAATCACATGGAGCTGGCATTTTCCGTGCAGAAAAATGCTCCACTCAATTGTTTCGCAAGTAAAGCCAAATACGGACCTGAAACGTTAATCACTCAAGTAAAATTTCTCCTTTTTACCAAAGTAATTTTGACTGCTGATTCAGTATGAGCGAAATGTCACTTTTACTAGCGGAATAATTGAGCGGCACATTTTTCCGTTCGGAAAAGTGACAGCTCCCTTTGATTTGTACGGCAGGCGTTACAGACGTTATGAAATCAGCTCTACTTATCAGCTGCGTACAGCTAAAGTAATTTCGGTAGCGGAATCATTCCTTGACCGTTTCTTGTCCTATCCTTATGCACAGTACTTATGATCAGCGTACCGCCCATAAAAGTGTAATTTTGCTCCAAGAAGATCAGCTGTAAAATTTACTTTGGTAAAGATTTTTTTTCTTGATCACTTTTCTTGTCAGCTGTGGACTACGTTTTATGGGTAGTATCCACTTCGTAAGTACTGTGCAAAAGGATAGGACAAGTAATGGTCAAGAAATACTTCAGCCGTCCAAATTACTTGAGCTGTATCCAGTTGACAAGTAGAGCTGATTTCGTAACATTTGTAACGCCTGCCGTACAAATCAAATGGAGCTGTCACTATTCCGTACGGAAAAATGTGCCGCTCAATTATTCCGCAAGTAAAAGTGACATTTCGCTAATTCTGGATCAGCTGTCAAAATTACTTTGGTAATTAGCAACAAATTGTACTTGACCGCTCTACTTAGGATGTGGATACCAGGCTTTTAGAAGAAATAATTATGATTTGGCGTCACAATGATTAATGTTGCAACTTGTAAGTTTGACTTTATGATTTGGGTGGAAATGTTTGGCGCTATGAGGCAAATCGCACAACTTGAATAGGAAAAATGGCATGCCTATTATTTCAAAAATTAACATGTTTTATCAACATGTGATTCGGATTCGTCCAACCTGTAATTATAATCGAAAGTGGAGCAGGTTGGTAAATTTATGTTTATTCATTTATATGTAACGTTATTTCAAATCATGGTTCTAAAGAAATTCATAGATCTCACGTATGAAACATTTATCTCATTACTCATCTAGGGTTGTCATGTCTATTACGGCTTAACCAGCCGACGGTGTTTTGAAAATACCTGTAGATCGTAGACACAAAAGTCAATTTGGACAATTGTGGAATTGTGAAGAAGAAAATGGGGTCGTGACGGACTTAGGTTTCAGGTTGGCCGATTGCGCTACAGAATCGTTACCCGTTATGTGGCGTAGTTGGTTAACGCGCCCAGGCTAGAGTATTGGGAGTCGTGGGATCGAAGCCCATCAGAACGATTCTATTATTTTTCACAATTTTACATCTCAATTTGTCCAAATTGACTATTGTGTCTACGACCTTCAGGTATTTTCATTTATCTCATATTTTAAATCATTAGGCGTTCAATGATACCATAATTTGACTGGTTCACAAATAACAATGTATGGATAACCTAAGTTCTTTTGGGTCAGTGTATCCTTGGAGTAGTTCATGTCGTATTACTCAACTGACATTGGGGGACACTAAAGTAACGATTTTGTTACAGTTTTTGTTTTGTTTCATCAGAAAAAACTACGTGATATTTTGTGTGTTTTGGTAGTAAGATTATACAAAAACATTTCGATGTTGAAACGTTCAAAATGATTCAAAATGTGAAAGTTTTCGAAATATCATATATGGCCAAATAGGAAACCACTATGACCATAACGGGTACCGTTTTGACTCATATTCCGAGCACTTAAGGCCAACAGAGACTTCAAATGCATCTGACTGGCATAAATTGGCTGATATTTGTGTAAATTTGAATTTCTTCGCAAAGTCTAACTGTTAGCTATTGGATGTACTGATTATAATGTTGCTATAATTCGTTTTAGTATTGTTTTTACGAAAAAGTATGGAACAACATTTTGATTCAAATGCCGAACACTGTGTTCATTCTGTCTCATATTCCGAACACCTTGATTCAAATTCCGAACGACACGAATAAACTGTACTCAAATGAATAATTTAGCAAATAAATTTATCTGAGCTTGTTCTACTGGTCTCAAACTAGAGAATCATCACTACTCCCACGGTATAAATTATATTGGAAACGTTATAATTGAATTGCAATTGACTACCATTTCCTCGTTATTTGGTGACATATTTCAGCGAAACATTTCAACCAAATCGCCATATAAAAACCGAGTGTTCGGAATATGAGTCTGTTCGGAATTTGAGACAAAACGGTATAATTTCCCTAGAATTGACATTTGGCCATGCATCGGAAACATCGGAGACCTAGCCTTATCCTGGCCCTTCTGTTAAATTATCCCCAGGAGACTACGAAAAACCAGGAGCCTTTTATTAACACAAAAATCATTTCAAACAAGGAGATTCGTTCAGTGTTAACGATTCTCACATGATTTTTGAATAACGGCAATGGCCAATCTTCGAAGATTTAGTACATTCAGATATCACTAACCCACACTTGTGTAAAATTTAGCCTTGTTTAGTCTTTTAACAATCTGCAAGATAATGTTAAGTTGGTGATGTTGATTCAAGAAATATTAGCGGTAATTAAGACTGAATACTGCAAACCCTTATATTGCAATTTTAGAGATAACTTTCCGTTCTACAGTTGAACAGAAAGCTACCGCAGCACTGTGTTTTATTTTCTAGATTTCATGCGCTTTTTGAATAGCGCCAAAACCGTTGATTTTAGCGATATAGTTTGTTCGGAGAAGTTTCTTGGTATATTAAAGCGCAACTTTTGACGAAAAAAGTTTTGTGATCAATCCACCTAGCAGTGATAAAAGCGCATGAAAAACTATTTTTTCAAAACATTTAGATAGACATATGGTGTCTTCGGCAAAGTTGTAGAATTGGCAATTTGAAACAACTTTGTCGAAGACACGATTTTTCTATCTCTTACACATTTTGAGATATATGCCGTTGTATGTGAATGGCCCCTAAAAATCATATTTTTTATCATAACTTTTTTCCAAGATTTTTAACATTTTTTGTGTTTTCTACAAAGTTTTTTGAAATGAAAAAACCCGTGTTTTTGCTGAACATATCATCACCCTATCTTTTGAAGTAACAAAGTTGTTTATGAATTACTCTTTTTTTAAGGGGTAGTTTAGGCCTCTATAACTGGCTTCGGCGCAAAATGGCGCAGACAACTCTTACAAATCATGAAAGTACCATATCTCCCCTTTCGGCAGTTGATAAAAACTTTTGTCTATAAGCGTCTTTGCATGGGTTTTTACTTTCAAACAAATAAGCCTTATTAAAACGAATTCGACTGATAATTCTTTTACTTTGAGAGATAGAGAGGTACAACCCAACTAACAATTCAGAGCCACAAACAAGCATGCATGTTTAATTATTGTTCAATAATGGTAATGGCAGCTGAATAAAAAAATTGCTCTATAAAGTGCTGAGAAGGTGCTTTTTTAACACAAACTTAGATCAATGTTCAAAGTTATGCATTAGAATGAACAAAAGTTGAATCGCCACTTATTAAACGTTTCCAAAGATTCTCATTCGACTACCCCAGCAACACACATGTTATAATTGTGTGTTATCAACTGATATATGACCAAAATCAGTCATATATAAGTTGATAATACACAATTATAACATGTGTGTTGCTCGGGTAGTCAAGATTGTTCTACAAATGAGCTGAACAAGACATGTTTCCCCCAAATAAAAAGCCAATATTCCACTAAACAAATGTATATGTATAAAAGGATATTCAGAAGATGAACTAACGTTTTACTTGCGTCGCACTTCAGCTATTCCCACATGTTTAACATAAGCATGAATAAGAGCTGAATAAGTATCTTATAAAATCCTAATTCAGCTTCAGTATATTATAAGAACAGTTGATCCATTAGAGGCCAAAATGACGATTAACAAACGCATTGTTCAGCAATAAATAAGCCTTGTAAAAGCGATCACACTATAGCTAAATTTCATAAAATGGACAAAATATCCGAAATTCGTGTTGGGTTCCGAATGCATTTCAAAACTCATAAATTATGCTTTCTTAAAACTTTTGAAATAGCTGTTCAGAAAATAAACATGGTCAGTCTCCAGAAATGCAGAATTATTGTGACAAACAAAAATAAACATTAAAGCTAAGTATTCCGAGTAGGAGCAAAGTACTGACAAACAAAGCGTGATATTGACTTGATTGACATAAGAGATAAAATATCTGAAGACAATATCAAAACTTTGTTCCTGGAACTTCTAAACCTATGAAAAAATTGATGTACGCAGATCTAATGAATAGCTCGCAGCTATTGGTAAAATCTTGCAGAATCCAAATATGACATGCCAACTTTGTTCTAGTAGTTTATTTTAGATATCAGATATTTCATATCATATATCTATCATGTTAATATCACTTTTAGCTATCCATGTTATATTTTCTATTGCTAAGCTTTTTTCGCCTGCTCGGGATGTTTTTCCGTACAAGAAAAATGGAAATTTCTTTGACAGAATTGATTAAATAAATTTCAATAGCCAGCTACATTTGAAATGACATTTCTTCACAACTGAATAAATACTGCGCTCTAAGAAAAATGATTTACTTGGCCATTTCCAAAAATAGAAATTGCATCAAGATATTCGAATATTTTTCTATTCAGGTGGGTTCTGAGGACTAACCCTTCAAATGAGTCAAATATATTCATACAGAGAACTTTTACTTCAATGCATATGTAATAGGTTTATGAAAAATACAAATAAAAAAATAATCAAACTATAATATATAAAATTATTTAAGTTAATTAATCAGTTTTGAACAAACTAAAACTTATCATGAAATTAGATTAATCATTTCAGACTGTTTTTAGTTTGTGTAAATAAACATTAATTGACCAATATCGACATAAATTTTCTCACTGTGCGCTAAAAATAAATGATTGAACTCAGCTTGGATCAGCACTTAACAGCAGCTGAATAATATGCTTGTTCAGTTGTAGATTAGCGTACCATGTGTTGATTAGACGTTGTCGAATAGAAGCTCGACCATGGTCAATATTCAGCTATGAGAAGTTTTTATTTTGCACTGGACGGTATAATCATCAATTCTAGGATGGCGCAGATGGCAAGGCATACCGCTGACGATTGGAAGGTCTCGAGTTCGAATCCAGTATACAGGCGATTTTTAAATAAGATTGTTATACTATCATAATAATAGTGCACACTACATTTATAGAGTGCCTAGAAAAATATTTTTTGTTTTTACTAGTCTTTAATTATTTTTAGACCAGCCGTATAAAAGCTGAACTAAATGCTTGTAAAACGTTTTTAAAGCTGAAAAATAAAGTTGGTATTCAACGACATGCTTTAAAGTTTCTCCAAATTTGTGTGAACAATGTTTTAACAAAGGTTGGCCATCTAATTTATTAAAATGTTATAAAACATGATGCTGGATAAAACTGCCATAATGGTGTTTGTTAAATGAGTGAATGTTAGTTGGGAATGTTCAGCAAAAACACGCGTTTTAAGATGTTTAACAACTTTGTAGAAGTTATGAAAAATGTTAAAAATTTAGGTAAAAAGTTATATACAAAAATGATTTTAAACGAGTTTTTTCATACAAATTTGTGTACATTACATTAAAAAATTCGTAAATTTTAACATTTTTCATGTCTTCTGCAAAGTTATTTAACATCTTGAAACGCGTTTTTTTTGCAGAACATTGTACCTCTCTATCTCTTGAAGTAAAAGAATTATCAGTCGAATTCGTTTCAATGAGGCTTATTTGTTTTATAGTAAAAACCCATGCAAAGCCGCTTATAGACATAAGTTTTTATCAACTGCCGAAAGGGAAGATATGGTACTTTCATGATTTGTAAGAGTTGTCTGCGCCATTTTACGCCGAAGCCAGTTATAGAGGCCTAAACTACCCCTTAAAAAAAGAGTAATTCATGAACAACTTTGTTACTTCAAAAGATAGGGTGATGAAATGTTCAGCAAAAACACGGGTTTTTTCATGACAAAAAACTTTGTAGAAAACACAAAAAATGTTAAAAATCTTGGAAAAAAGTTATGATAAAAAATATGATTTTTAGGGGCCATTCACATACAACGGCATATACCTCAAAAAGTATAAGAGATAGAGAAATCGTGTCTTCGACAAAGTTGTTTCAAATTGCCAATTCTACAACTTTGCCGAAGACACCATATGTCTATCTAAATGTTTTGAAAAAATAGCTTTTCTATATCACTGCTAGGTGGATTGATCACAAAATTTTTTTCGTCAAAAGTTGCGCTTCTCCGAACAAACTATATCGCTAAAATCAACGGTTTGGGCGCTATTCAAAAAGCGCATGAAATCGAGAAAATAAAACACAGTGCGCAGAAGTTATATTACTGATTTTCACAAAGCATCATCGATTGGCTGCGATGATACCTTGGAAACCACGCTGATGACTGTTGTTTTCGAATGTTTTTTGAAGTGTTGGGCTCTACTAGCATGCTTTGATTAAACGGTTTCGTTCAATGATACAATGATTCTCAAACCTGCGGTAGAACTTTGACAGCTGAGGTAGAACTTGGTGGCTACCGCAGAATGGAAAATTTTCAAAATAACCGCAATATTATCAGAACGATAACCCTAGAATGCAGGCATTGCAATCTCATCTGATGAACGAGATCATCTTAGGATAATGGAAAGATATTATCTCTAATCCAAGAGCGCTCTGAAATGATATCATATCTCAATCTTGAGCATCAGAAGATAATCTTGACAGCTGTTTGGTGGTTTGGATTGTGGAGTTTTGACAATCACCGGGAAAGGAATCACCCTCCACGCGATGCTCACACAACTTACCAGGACAAGTGTCAGTTCTCAAGTGAGGCAGAGCATGAATGCATCTAGTATGCAAGTGACAGGAGCGTGTTACTAAGGGAGACCAATTTCGCCAACATGACAGTGTACATTACATTTGAACATATAAAACCGCTTGCTGTGATCAATCCTATTATCACTTCTCAACGCAGTGGATTCTATATCCCACATGGATCAATTTGCCTTATTAATTTCTTATTTATGCTTTTTTCTATTACCTTCCTTTACAGAGATAACAACTGGGGATTTGCGAGCAATTTTTCGGAATCTTTTTGTTTTCAGAACAACTGTGATCTACTAATATGCCGTCCTATTTGGTAATCAAGAATGGCGATAAACAGTTCTGAAATATTGGTTCTAAGCAATGAAAATTGAAATTTATGAATAACACGAACACGAGCACTTTCCTTGTACCACAATGACGGGCTTGTATTATTATTATTACAAAATAACAGTATCTCCAAGAACAAAACTCATAATGTTATGCCTCAAAGTGACCGAGAAGCTCCTTTTGAATTCGTTTAGTGAATATATTGTCCTCTTGTCTACTTAGTGAGCTGAATTTTTAGCTGCCCAGTTATCAGGGAAATCCAGACCATCTGATTTATTAACAGTTTACTTATCTCCCTTCTTATAGGTAATTGTATACACAATGTCCTTCTGGGACGGTCTTGAAAGGCGGTGAACCATCCTAACGAGATTCGTAGATTAAGAAATTAGATGAACTTACTGACAATTAAACATGATTTTCGTTTCAATGAGAGTTAAAGTGAACGCATTGTAATTGTTTCCGCTTAGAACCATGTTCAAATTGATTGTGTGTATTTCCATATTTATGCTACAAGTATTCAATGTACGTGAGCCAATCAGATTCCGACTTGAAGCTAGCTGTAGATACATGATAAGATGATATATCATGAAAGTACAATTATGTAGATGATTATTATTATTATTAACTTTATTTACGAGACTTTCAGCCCGTGGCTGGTTCGTCTCGGTTATATAGATGAATTGAATGAATTGAAACTAAGAAACATGCAATCCTTCGGATTATCAACTGAAATAATTTTTATTGATCCCAACAACTGTATCACTCCAAATAATTATCATTTTATTCATTTTTCCGGCTTCCCAGTAGCGGTAAAAGAACAATGTTGCAAACCCTAAAAAACTTAATGAAAATTAAAATCAGGCTTTATTTTAATAAATATTGTTCACCTGAATTACCGTTTTGATTCATATTACGGACACTTAAGGCCTCAGTGAAGTATAACCCTGCTTGGACCATACAAAATAAATCATTCTGTATGATTTTTTAACGTTATCGAGCGTCGGAAGCCCTTAACTTTCGGATGGTGGGTAAAGAATACGCGTCCGCAACTTGAATAATTTTAAATAAATCAAAACGTGTGGCCTTTTCATGATTCTTATTCCGGACGCTCCCTCACTTTTGCGTCATATTCCGGACGCTTTGATTCGAATTACGGACAGCTCATGATAATCATTAATGGAACAGTCAAATTATCAATTGAAATCGTTCAACCACTTGAGAGACGTCTAAGGTAGTTGGGCATTATAAATTTGCAATTATATTTATGGAAAAAACCTAATAAAACGAGCCTCGAAAATGAGAACTTTTGGACGGCGAAAATTGAAACATTTCGTGTGAAATGTTTCCCATACAAACGAGAGTGTCCGGAATTTGAAGCTGTCCGTAATATGAATCAAAACGGTAGTTGTGATCGATGATTTCCGTTTTAGTAGGGCATTTGTCCGGTTAGTTTTTCACCACGGCATAAAAAATTAACAAGGCAGGCTCTTCACTGATGTAAACATCAAGTTTGGTTGTAAACATGTGACGTCACTCCTATCGTACCATATACCTTCCGGACCACTAGATCATTTTTTTCGAAAATTTGTTCGAGGTGGATAGGAATGACGTCGTCAAGTAGCTGTCAGTTTTCGGAATATATCACCTTCTTAATTTAGTACACCGTGGTTTTTCACTAACAAATGCAAATAAGCGGAACGCCGTCAAGTGTGATGTGTTTCCGTCAAGTAGATCAAACAAGTGGATTGCTGAGCTCAAGATGACTCATCTGAGCATAAGATATTGACGAAAAATCGATCACAGAGCTCTAAGATGATATCTTACGATTCGATCCATATCATGCTCAGAGGATCTAAAGATGAGATGAAATGTAATGCCTGCTAGAATGTAAATAGGGATGATGTGAGGGTTCGGTTCGATAGATCTCGTAGCTTGTATTGAAAATGTGTTCGAGTGTCTAACAAAGACCTGCTACTAGCCCTGCGCTCAATGCAGCCTCGTCAAACCCACAAATCTATGCAAGACATCATTGAGCATCGTATGTAAGACAACTCAAGTTTACGACCCAACCGCGTGTGCGTATTTTAACCCTACCATCAGGGGTCTGAGCAGCTGTGCTTGAGCCATCATCGATCTCCTCCAGCAGCTTCCTTCGGTATAACTATACACTCGTACCTAAACATACAATCCCTCGGCAAGTGTGCGGTTTTGCGGTGTAGATTTTTACTAACTTCGACTGTAGACTCGATTATTGGGAGTTGATCATACGCACCCAGTCCCCTTATGGTCCCTCGAAAGTTGTTAGGTCATCTTACCTGGTGAATGACGGTGACGTGACGGACGGCCCCATCTTGCAATGAACTTTAGCGACATTGATGATCGATTGGTTGAACTGCGGCGATCGATCATAGGTTACGATCATGGGAACAAACCCGTCCCATAATTACGAAGCGCGAATGATGTCGTTGTCCAGCAGATAATAAAACCATCAGGAAGCGATTGCCTCCGATCTGCCCTGACCAGCAGTTGATCGTTGCCGTTCACAGCAGCAATTATGCTGACACCGAGCGATCGACGCAATTTTTAATTTTTATTTCGTCTTTTCGAAAAAAATAATTGTGTCGTGACCGAGAGGTGTGTTCGTTTTTGAGAAGATTACGCACAAAAAGAGGCGTAAGTGTCGTTTACCATGAACAGTGGACACACATGTGATTTGATCGACGTTACCGTCCTACAGTTTGTCCATATGACCTTTGGCTTTTTGTTTAATTTATTGGATTTTCGTAGCAGAACAGTCATTACTTTGGTTTTCCAACTTATTGTTTCAATGTACATTGTACCTGTTTTACTCCTCATTTGTGTATGACCTGCTTTGAGAATCGCATCGGAACTGAAAAGTAGAGAGCGAAACAAACACAAAAAAACTAGTAGTTTACCAAGGATGCTGCAAATTATGGGTTACAGATAATTTAGCTTTGAACCCATGGATGAGTAAAGTGGCTCATCGGTCAGTAGGTGGAAATTAGAAACAGACGACTGTAGCGTGGACAAAAAATGATTTTGATGTGCTCAAGCGCGAGCAGAAAATATTGAAAGCCATTTCATGGTTGTGGTTAGAGTCGCTGCACAGACTTATTGACTCTGGCTGTGATCTGAGGTTTCAATTTAGGAAGAGCATTGTGTGGTAGAAGATATCATCATATTTGAATATTTCGACGCTTAGGACACTTGATCTATATTTACAATACAGTAAAGTCTGCTTTACAAAATATCGTTATTAATTCATTTATTGGTTTAACGTAGTTATCAAAATTAAACTCGCTATGCTGTTAAATTTGTAGCTACCTTTCTCCATCCTTGGCTGCATCCAACACGCGCCCGACAGAAGAGAATTAGCTTTTGAATTAGCATGAATATAATTTACCTGATGGGTATGATTAGGTTTTAACACTAGGAGCCCCACGATCAAAAATGTAACGCGTAGTCCCGGGATCATAAACATTTAAGGTGAAACATCTCGGAATGCCAAGATGGCCGGCACAATGGCCGACTTCTCCACCTACTCACGTTTTCAAAGGCACAAAACTGGAGGAATAGTTGGCAAATGTTCCTGATCTTCTTATTTTAAGCTTTCTGCTAGTGCACAAAGCCAAAATAAAAAGTGCACTGTTGTGGGATGCTTTCTTCGCGAGGTTTGTGCCTCTGAAGTTTTAGTGCAATCTTAGAAGTTGATTCCAAACTTGTTCACCTTAAATGGATTATGTATCGGCTATATCTCAGCGATTGCTCAACCGATTATCGAAATCGGTTCAAGTTTTGAAACTATTCCTAGGGATGTTCAAATTTTCAATTCAGCAATACATTTTTTGTTAATTGAAACTGCACGTGAATCTTGTAAAATCTTACCGAAAAGGTTACTTTTTTATTATAAACACAAGTATTTGAAAACAAATATTTCCAGCATCCCAAAATAGGCAAATTTGGGTAGGTCACTGACTTCGACAGCTAAAGGTCTAGTTATTGAGCTGAAGGCACTTCCTTGTTTTATCTGGTATGCTTTTTGGTACAAATTTCAACAATAGAACACCATTCCAAACGATAAATATGATATTTGTTGTTAGTTTTAAAACTTTAATGAACAAGAAGAAACCTTTTTTTTATCAAACTCAACGTTCGTTTTACTTAAAACTCAACTTTTCAAGCCTATTTGCGTACGAATCAAACTTTAACCCCATAGCATGTTTTTTTTTCGACATGAATTCAATTTTGAAAGCCCAGTGTGCATGGCAAACATAAAAATGTTTGATTGAAAATCATTTAATTAAAAAACTACGAAACACCTATGTTTAAAACTGTTTGCCAAATTTAAAGCAATAACGTGTAGTTTTTTTTACATACATTACAAGGGACAATGAAAATTCGCGATTTCGTAGAAGTCGCGAATTTCGCAAAATTTGGCCTTCGCCGCGAAATTTATGAAATCTCGTGAAATGCCGCGAAATTAGATAAATTTGGCGAATTTATATGATAACCACAGTGAATTCCAAGTTTTTGTTTATGAAAATTGTTTAATCATCTTGAAGTGGAAGTTCCATGAAAAATGTTTTATCTTTAGTTTCAACTTGGACGTCTTTCTGCGTTGCTATTTTCGTTTTGAATTTTACAGTACCACTCTGATATCAAATTTATCATCTAAATTTGTAAGATGAAAACTACATTTAATGAAATTCCGCGAAATTTACACATATAAAGGCTATTTTTACTGAAAATGTGTATTTTTGTGCAAAATATAGCCAATATTTCGGGACCGCGACAAAGCCGCGAAATTTTGAATTTATTGCTTTGGTCAAACGCGAAATTTCAGGAATTATTCCGCGAATTTCCATTGCCCATATACATTACATTTGAATTTTGAATTTTAAGGACATGTGAATAGAGCATAAACCAAAATTTTTGATTACAGCTGAAATTTATTTTACTTAAAAAGCTATGAGAACCTCTTTTTTTAAATTTTTACATGTAAATTAAAATTTATAGCGAAAACATGTGATTTCTCTTCAAAAATGTGTTTCTAGAAATCCATTAAACAAATACGTTTAAAAATCAAACTCGTTGATTATGCTAATTTTTTTTCACTAAAATTACGAAAACCGTGTTTTTGAAAACTGTCTATTTTCTGTTAATCTTTTATTTTCGTAAATCTACGTACTATCGTACAACATTTTTAATTCGAAGAAACACATGTAATCGATTTGAATTTTTATTATGAGGCATACAGGCTTGAAAGAAATATTTTTTTTAATACAAGAAATTTTAAGTGTAAGCCAAAATTACTATATATGCTCATGGACATCTTAGAGATTGTTTTGAATGTTGATTTACAAGCAAACGGTTTCAGAACTAGGCATTCTTGTAAAAAAAACTAGACCACTACAACCAATTGCATGTCGAAAAAAATATATGTCATAGCAATGTAGACGGGAAAATAGGTTAAAAAACAAAGTTTTTCATAATTTTAAAAGTCAAAAAAATGTTGAAAGTTTTCAATAATTACTATTTCTATTCGAACATGTTCAATGGTTTCCTACAAAAAAAACTAATTAGTAATCCAACACATATCGTTCTACTCAAACATACGCACTGTTTGTGCACAATCAAATTTTTGTAGAGAAATTACATGGCATCGTTTTGAAACTTGATTTATAGGCAAATAGATATTGAGGATTTTTCCCTCTAATAGACTCACACCTAAATAAGTTTGTCACACCAAAATATTCTCCCACCATGTTTGCCATATATTGGATGGCGTCGTAGCTAACAAAACCAACAAGTAACGCACATGTAACGCATTATGTTGGATAGTACATTGAATGCAAGTTGCGTGCTTCTATTAAAGTGCCTCAATAAAACGAACAATATAATAAAATAAGTATTTCCGTAGTTTTTAGTAAAACAAATTTTGAGTGTCTCCAAAAATACCTAAAAATTATTCACTAGATTTCTACATAAGAATTCCTGCCGCAAAAACTACATGTCATTAAGAGAAAAAAGACGAGCACAAGACACTAAGGAAGTCTGTAAGTCTGTAAGGTGTTTACTCGCCTTACTAGTGATTTTTAGTATTTAATTTTTACCTTTTGCAAAACTTAAGCGAAGTGTTAAAGTTTATTAGTATTTTTTCTTAAACATGCTCTAATAATCCTTTCCCTAAATTTTAAAAAGGTGTAGTACATGTTATTGCTTTGAACATTGTTTTACTGGCAACTAGGATGAAAATTTGGGTTTTTTTCGAAGGTTTTTAGTAAATAAAAATTTGAGTGTAATCCAAAATTACTATTTCTGCTAAAATATGTTTACTAGACACGTAAAATCCAGTATGTGTCGAGAAAAACTACATGTTATCGCTTTAAAATTTGACTTATAAACAAACAATTTTTAAACAAAATAAGTTTTGAGTGAAATATTGAATTTGTATTTCTACTAAAAAATGTTCTCAGGATTACTGCAATTAAATTAATGTCGGGAAAACCACGTGTTAATGCTATGAATTTTAGTCCATAGGCAAACAGTTAAGATAAAATATATTTCTTGATTCTTTTCATTAATTTAAATTTTGAATGCAACCAAAAAATTATAGGGGGGTCTGTAGCCTTGAGGTTACGCTTTCGTTTCATAAGCGGAAGGTCATGGGTTCGATTCCCAGCCCCTCCACAAAAAAACCCGTCCAGTCACCAGAAGACGCCTCACGGAGGACCGTGCTTTGGGGAGCACATCCATCCTCCGTCAGTAACATATGGTGACTGAGACAAACTGACCCTCTTCGCAGGCAGCTAGCCTCACTAACAGCAGAGCTCTCTCCTACCTGCTCGGTGTGAGAGTAAAAGAGTAGGAGAGAGTGAAAGTAGATGTATACGGTAAAAATAAGCACCATGCTATCAATAGTTCTGCACTTGGATTTGCACTACTGTTGAATCTTGACAAAATCAAGGTAACAGCACTTGAATTCAACGTTGCATGTTTTGATTTGAAATAAAAAAAGTTAAAATAACCATTTCCGCCTGACCCAGATTCGAACAGCCAATCTTCGGAGTGCAAGTCTAGTGTCTTACCTCGACACCAACTCGCATCTGTTGAAAAGGGTTGAATTGATCTCAATCACTTTCTACAACGAGCTGTCAATGATTGCTTTTACACAAAAGACATGATGTTCAAAATCAACGACTTTTCACTTCAGAGTCTAGTTCTAGAGACAGTAGAGCAAATCCAAAGTTAGAACTCTTCAAATCATGGTGATTGGTGCTTTGAATTGAGTCAAGTTTTCAATCTATTCAATCGAACGTGCTGATTTTTTACCGTGTAAATATAGATAAGTTGAAAATAGATCTGTATCGGTAAAAAAGCAACAGATCAACTGATACCGGCACAGTAGTGGCCACGAGCACAGAGCGCCTTAAAAAAAAAATAATTAAAAAAAAAACAATTAAAAAAATTATAATTCTTCTCAGACATATTGTCTGCAATTCTGCAACAAACTTGTGTCGTAAAAATGTCAAAATTGTCTCATTGAACAACATGTCAGAAGGAAGTTTTTATCTAGGATCAGATATTACTGATTAATATTAGTCATAAGTCATCTAGATAAAATCCAAAGAAATCAAAATGTAGTTCAACTTAGTCCAAAATACTTTGTCGAAGATTCCAAACTTTTAGCATGCATATCCGAAGCACTAAAGGTTTTGGCACGTAAATTCCGCGAACTACCTCGTTAGGGATGCTCAAAATATTGTTTGCTTCACATGCATTAGGCAATTCGGGTTTGACATTATTATTGACACAATTCTAGTGCCGCTTCAGTGTGCGAAAAAAAATTGTATTGGTTTCATTGCTCTAGGTGAAACTTGAACACCCCTATTAACATTTTTTCCTTACTGTACTAAACAATAGAATATGGATATGAGATACGTGGAAGAATTTTGGAAATCGGTTGATTGAAATTTAAGGTACAACTGATATTTGATCCCGGGGCTCCAAGTGTTAAGCAAGCGATTGTTAACTAGAAAATGAGAATGGTTGGAGTTTCTACATGGGTGATTCCGGCTTCGAAAAGAAGAGAGAAGAGCAAATTGCGTATACAAACTTTTTGGAATCTTTCTTCACAGGACAGACGTCCTTAGTGGGAGAAGAACCTCCGCAAATCATGCATGTAGCATCCAAGCGGCAATGTCTAATACAGTGGTTCCCCACCTTTTTGAAGTTGCGGCCCCTTCAAATTTCTACACACAATTCGCGGACCCCTGAAAATGAATGATTTTGAAATCACAGTTCATGGATACATTGCCTTTGAAACGTAGTAGCAATCTAATCCAATGATTTTATTATGATAGTAGTTCAAATAACAATGAAGTTGAATTTACTAAAATAACTGAATCATCTCGCCATATGTCTGATAAAGCTCTCCCCAGAAATTTAACAATGATCCTGAAAAGTATATGTCGATGATCTTACCAGTTATCCAGAATAGATCATGGAAACTTGTTACGATTCTTTGAAGTAATACAGAACTGAACAAATTTATGAAATGTTACCCAAAATTCCCAATTTTTCTTTATTAAAGTAGACTACTCAAATCCAACAAAAAGCTTATAAATCAGACTCTTGGGTAAATTCCACCAAAACATTTCATTTTTTTAAACAAAAAAAAAATCTAGATGACCTTCTTCTGACATCGCCTTAAAAAGATTATGAAATAGTGCCTCAGGTATCCTGCAAAGATTTCAAAAGAAGATCTCGCCAGAAGTTCTTCAAAGATAATGCCAGGAATCCACCAAGTATAAGTTCTTGAATCTGTTAACGGCACTTGCTAATAGCGTTCTTAAAGCTATCTATGATCTTTGAGGAGAATCTGTAGCATCTCGACAGGAATTTACCGAGAAGATTGATAATATACCTTGAAATTTATCGAAAACCAAAGTCTTAATAGAAATCCTACAAACAGTCACCCAAGAAACTTCACAAGAATTTTCAAGATTCTTGCCGGAAAACTCGTAACAATGTACAGTAAAATCTGCCAAAGATTGGACCACAAATACTATGAATTACCCATGAATACCTTCAGGATCACGATATAGTAGGAAGTTCATAGTAACTCTGCTTGGTCCGGAACCTTTAACTGATATAGCGATGTTGGAAATTTCGAATCAGTACTTACGTAGTTCGAAGTTAACGCGGACCCCCTCTAAGAGGTCATCACGGCCCCCTAGGAGTCCGCGAACCACCGGTTGGGAAACCCTGGTCTAGTACCATGACCCCACTTTTGACACCGACGGCACTGAGTGGGGTTCTGACAATTTCCTCCAGGTTTCTGGAAATGGTTCCATGCCACACGGACATCGAACATAAGTCTTGCTTTTCCTAAAGCTTCAATATTATTTGGATCATTTTTATTAAATAGAACTAAACAATACTCTTGAGAAAGCCCTTTCCGAACAATCCCAGATGGGGTTCTCTTTTTCATAATGATTAATTGGACTGGGCAAAATCCATGTAAATCATTTATTCCATTTTTGATCTCTTCAGGTGACTTATGCTCACGTGAGAGACCTTTCAAGACGACATTGAACAAATGTTCAGTTTTGTCGTCATAAGTAAGACAAATTGTGCTTCTTCTCTTCAAGATGTTTGAGAAGAAGTTCACGATCTTCAAGAGTTTCCGTCAAAACGCGACAGTATCCTTTCTTTGCAAATTGGAAGAAAAACTTGATTCCCCTAATGGAGTTTAAGCTCTCCTGCCTAAATCCTCTGAATTCGGAACAACTGACCACGATAGGCGGCACTCTTTGTTTTCTCACTTGAATCAAAGAGCGTGGACTAGAGGCTGCTTCGAATTGATTTTCGGAAATTTGGCTAAAGCATCAAACTGATTGCTGATTTCGATGCAATTACTAACATCAATTATTTCATCCTTGGAAGAAAGCGCGATCTGGAGAGATCTCCTTCATTCCATTTTTCCACGTTTAGTGTAAAACTGTCAGGGTTTATTCACAAATTTCATAATGCCAAAATTGGCCATTTTAGACACCCACTCACCCCCTTGTAACGCAAATTGTATGAATATTTTTCAAATTTTGTATGAACTGTAACATTTTCAGGATACCCACCCACCTCCTTTAGCGTTATGAAATTAGTGAATGGGCCCTTACGGAAGAAAGTTGTGAATTCAGAGATTCGCCCTTCCTTTTTTTCGTGGTTGTGGTTGCAATCATGTCAGTGAATAAGCGAAAGAAGAAGTGACCTCCCAAAAGGATTTTTTTCCAAGACGGCGTCGTACTGTTTAGGTAATTGCCTTAGGTAGTTTTGAAAACTTCCCAGAGCAGAAAGAATTTGTGTACGCACAGCAAGAGGATGCGATGCGCACTGCAGTGGGCTATATTACTGTTGGTCAACGTTGAGTTGCAGACCTTCGAGAGCTAAAAGGAGCTTATAAAAGTTGAAAATAATGTTTCCGCTATTTTGTTAATTCTGTTTATGCGCATACTACTCATTGGATCAGAATTTAACAGTTGCTTGCTTTTGCAATAACTCAAGGTTCAGTGGCTTCCGTAAAGCTATGGACAGGGACAATAACTAGAAGTCATGCTCGCCGCAGTCGTGTATTATACATTCCATCTTCACTCCAGTCGTGAAAGGGAATCCGTCCATCACAGCTCTAGCACCAAGAAGAAGAACGAATGCGAAATCCGCCGCAGCATGATCTTCGCATGATGCAACGGTCGTCATCAGTGGCCAACAGCGTATGCTACCTATGTGCGGTGGCTGGCTGGTCGTGTAGCGCGTTTAGTACCCATCATCCAAAAAGCTGCCGATTAGCTACTCTTTTGCCTCTCGATCGGGGTTCATCAATAAGCTACGTAATGCTGTTCGTCGGGCAGGAGTGCTCCCCTAGTAGCGTGATCATAATTTAGGGTGTGACTAGGGAAAGAGAGTGTCGTGCTAAATTTCACGTGACGCGCTAAGTGGCCGACCCTTATAGGTAACGTCCATTTACTGCCGTGAATCGCAAGTTGGTCCCATCTGCATTTTCGTCTAACTGAGCTGATATGAGTTCATATAACATTTCTTCCAATGATCTCTCAGTTGCACTAACGAAACAACACGATTATACATACACATTTAGAACGTTTTTCTAATGGATCCAAATAGGGTAACGGTCGTATTTTGGACCCCCTAAGGAAGTGATTTTAGTTTTTTGTCCCAATTAATTAAATGCACAGCGTGACCAAGTCAAAGAACATGCCAACATGTAGAGAAAAACTTCCTCTACGAGATAAAAATGCCCATACGGTCATATGGATCCTATATGACCGTATGGGCATTTTTATCTCGTAGAGGAAGTTAAAACTTCGAAAATAATTGAATTGTGAAGCACTGTTTTTCATTATTTTGGACACACCAATACATTTTGGACCCTCGAAGTATATATTTTGGACCCCTGGCATTTTTTATCGTTAGGCGACAAAGCCCACGACACTGGTTGTATAATATGCTCGCCCATAGTCTAATCAATCGATTGACAATGGAAAACTGAAGACATTCTACGGTTTTAGTTAAAAAATTTGAAAAAAAGTTTTTGTTTACATTTGACAAATTTCTGACTGCTTCAATTTATGTGCGTAACGTGTTGTAACGGTTGCATGGATGAACCAATTAAATGAAATTAATTTCAGATAAAATAAACACAGTTTCTATGTTCAAACGGTTGATGCAAGTGCGGAATAGTCCTATCTTTCCAAATGACATGCGAATTGAGTTGGTCTCTCTATTAAAACTGGGAATTATGTAGGAAAAGGGCCCAGGGGTCCAAAATATATAGAGGTTCAAAATATATTGGTTACCCTATTTCTTTTTAATTGTAATGCTCGTTCTTTGAATGGTAAAGAGGCCGAGCTGATTAATATTCTAACAGCTACTAACATACATATAGCAGTTTTTACTAAAAAATATTCGAAACCTGAATCCAAACTCAAAAGAGATCCAAACTTTTTTGTTTATTGTAATGATCGACTTGATGGGGTATGTGGGGAGTTGCAATCAATTAAGTCCAAATGCCCGCGGGACGGACAGATTTTTACCTTTGCTTTCATCGGTAGCGAAGAGTTTGATATGAATTCAAAATTTTCAGCATGGATTAGACAGATATACTACCAAGCTTCCTTTTGAGACTAATTTTGTTAATTTCGGTCTATTCTTGTGAACGCACCAACCATTTATGTCGAAAAAGAGCCAAAAAGGTTGGGCAGGCCTGCTTTACTGCATCCTTCGGTATATAAGCGCTGATTACTGGCGAAATCAGGCCACACCTCAAATAAGCTAAAGTTATCGCAAAAACTTTCGTGCAACATATGAGAAACACTATTTAAACAGACAAACTGTCGCTAAAACATGTTTTCGTAGTTACATGGTGCGTAATGTCAAACTCAATTATATTGCAACTGGATTGAAACAAACAAATTTCTAGCTGTCAAACATGTAGTTCAGTGCAACTTTCGCGCAACTGGGATGAATCTTCTTGAGTAGTGGGCATTGAAAGAGAACTTGAATGCAATAAACTCAAGTTGCGGATGCTTTTTAAGTGAAAGTAATTTGAAACATACCCAAGTAACACACGAAACATCTTTCAAAGCATTCTAAAAATGGAGTAGGGCCTGGCAAGATGAGCACCCTAAGGATAGACCGTTTTTTACTGAATGTGACCATTATTTGTTCCAACATGACTGCGGGGCAAGCTATACATTTTTAATTTTGTTTGAGCAGAAAATTCTTAACCCATTTCACACTTTGGAGATATAAATGCATTGCCTATTTTATATTACTATAATGAAAATGAAAAAGGACTACCGGGTACCCCTGTTGGTTTGACCATAATAATCTGAACACTTTTTAATCTGTACCCCGCTAATTTGCACATCGTTCAGATGAAAAATGGTTCAAACGTCATTTAGCTCATGGAACGGAGTGAAGTGAGATGGAACGCTGTGAAACGGAACGCAGAATCAAAACAAAACAGTGAAAGAGGTAACCAGAAACACGTTTCTAGGGTGACTAGATGTTCAAATTAAAAATGAACCCCGGTGGTTTGCATGAGGTACCGTTCAAATTATATAACGACTCATTTTTTGAATACAAGCTAACCAACAGATATCATAAAGCTAAAGCATCCAGTCTAAGCATTGATAAGCATATTTGAAACATTTTGAAAAAAAAAATCTTATTTCCGTATGGGGTGCTGATCTTGCAACGACTTGTAAAAAAATACTTAAATTAAGTAAAGCACTGTAACATTGTTTGATGATTTTTTTCTTTATATACTAAAGGACTTTCGAAAAGTTTTGGAATTTCGGCTGTGTACCAGAAACTTGGTCAAAATATTGTTAGACGACACACTCAAAATAAACTTCTCATTTGATTCATGTGCCAACCCATATGGATTTTTGCAATGGGGGTATGCACATACATATGTATGTGCGAAACCAATAAATCAACACCAATCTTAATCTTAATTGAAATCATGATTACTTCATATTTAATCCATAATCGAAACACATACTTTTCATAGCTTGCTCAAATGGAATATATTGGTCACCTATATCGACTTTTTTCTTAGCATTAAAAGCAAGAATTTCCACTTTTGGTTCCTTGGATCAGGAATATTTCATCGGAATCACACACACACACATGATTCCAATGAAATAAAATCCAAGAAACAATAAATAATGAACAGTTATAATGAGCATACGAAATAAAAATTTATTAAAATAAACTTATTATTAAAAGATTATTTATCACGCGGAAATCATATCCGCGTATTAACATTCTTGGTGGAACTTATCTTCGATTTCATTTATGGCTTGCAACATTTGGTCCCGATACTATTCAGGAACTCTCTGTTTCATGATTCCCGCATCTGCACAAATGTAAATAAGTGTTATACACTAGAATAGATTTTTTTTTCTTTTATACCTGTATATTTAATCAAGACATCACCGAAATACTGCTATTAGAGTATACCGAGAAGATCACAATCACGGAAAAAAAAAATCAGAGACCATGTTTGTTTACTCCATGTGTTTCAGAAGGGTATGAACTTTGCACATACTTTGAATGTTCTTCATACTGAATATGAGGTACACATACAATTAATGAGAATGAAAATTCGACCAATGTATGTGCAAATGCACCTTTATTTAAGGGGGCTGTTTTCTTGAGTGCAGAATTCTTCAATTTGTTCTGGTTATTTGTTATAAGAAAAATCAGTGTTATCATAAGTTATGATAATTTACTCATATTTTAAAATTCATATTATGTTTAATAATGTTTATCAAGTGGTAGTAATATGAACCTCAATTCAGCAGTGTATAACGATATTTTATTCAAATTTATTCACTCAGTATCAAAATTGAGGGTTGCTCATCTTGCCCCGGGTGGCCATCTTGCCACGTCCTCCTCTACTTTTGCACTTCTCTATACGAGCAACGCGCGGCTGGTTTGTTCCTGAAAGTTCAGTACTCCCTAGCACCACTTGGTGGCAAAAACTGGGTTCTCTCTGGTAAAATAATTATAGATCTTGAGCTACTGAAAAGCTTTGTCGAAAACGTCAACTTTCTAAGTTGTCAGGATCCTGAGATATTTTCAAAACGAAAATTTCGAATTCCATTGCTCAAACAATGATAGTCTTGAGATACTGAACAACTTTGATGAAGACGCCATCTTCCTAAGAAGTCAGGATACCGTTTTGCATAGAATTGCCGGACGCTTCGAAAGCCACCTTGAAAGTTTGCATAATGTATGTAATATTCAAGCAAGTAATTGATACACAGCTTGATTTTGTTCAAAAAATGATCGAAATAATTAGTTTTGCTTAAAATATGACCTCCCTTGCGCCTATATATAGTAAACCTATTGAAACTTATTGACGGATTTCACGCCAACTCGACAAAGGGATTGGCAGCACCCCTTCAGAATTCAATGAAACTTTCTGGGTGTGAAGACTATGTGAAACTAAGATACTTTACATACAGATCGATTCGTTGGAATAAGAAGCTTATTTTAAGTGTTAATGCATCGCAGTAGGCTTTTAAATAGTTAAAATAATAACAAAAATGTTGTGCGTGTCAAATCGTTCGTGGATTTTAATCTCTGGTAAACAATTTGTTAAGACTGGTGCTCAGTCAACATACAATCAGATTTGGTATCCAATATTCGTTTCTATTCCATTCAATGCGATAAACAGAATAAGAAAAGTGTATTCACGTCGGCAGGCAGTGAAATTCACTGGATTATGTGTTAAAATAGTTTTTAAAACGATTAAATGTCTGCGTTCGTAGTACGAAGCATGATTTTCAGCTGCTTCAAAAGCCGGACACCATCGGATATGGAGTGAAATGTGCTTTTAAATATTGCTGTGTGCGTTTGAAATCCAAATATCAAATGCGGGAACACTAAACGCGGTAAGATTTTTAAGTAGAAGCATTAACCTAAGAATGCTAATGTCGCTACTGTTCGTGTTACCAACATCTAGTTTGCCACGCGGTGACAGCTTGAGTACCGGTCCTCAAAGTGTCAAATAAATTTTAAAATCATCCACAACAACATGGCATCGAAAAAAACAATGAAAAGATACAGTTAAAGGTGATAATAAACTAATTCAGTTTTGTGAGAACAGCGCCATTAGCGTTCTACTACTAATATTTCTATTGATTTTTAACAAGGAAGGCGAAGTCAAAATTTGATTTTCTATGCTAGGGTGGCGGTGATATGGGTCATGGTTGCTAAGTATCCTTTGGTTACTTTGTGTTACCGCATTTAGCTCAGTTAGACTGGATTTGCACGTCATTTTGTGGTGTCAGAAGTGCTTATAAAACTGTCAGTTAAAAAATGTGTATGTTTTATTTTTGTTCTGGTGGAATAATTCTCTAACAATGGGACGAGTTTAGTTCTAGATGCTACATGTTGCTGAACGAGAGGCAGCAATAGGAGAGAGTGGTTCAAATTTCCCACAACGCTCACCATATTTTAGAATGCTCATAAACAAATGTAACTGGAGCATGTACGGAAAACTGGTGAAATTATCTTTGATAAAGTGCACAAAATTAGTAATTTCTATTCAAATTGAATGAAATACTTACAAAATCTTTAAATATAACAGATACACAGAAGTGTCCGGAATTCTAAGCATACACTCCCGTGCATAAGTTTGGGTTCACCCCCTAAAAAACATACACTGCAAAAATTGCATTCATTTTCTGTATGTGTAACGACACATCATTGTTAAAAACAATCTCACACATTAATTTCAAATAAATAGGATTCATCCAAAGTTCATGACAGAGTGCTATTAAATCAAAAATATGTGTGAAAACACATACCAAAAATCTATGTAGTTTCACACATAATGCCTATATGGAGAATGAACCGTCATGAACATCGACAGACAAGGTCGAAACTGGACAGCAACCATTTTGTTGTTGCTCATACTTGTGTAACCGGCAGGAAAATTTTCAGTCAGCATTTAATTCAGTAAGTATCAAAGATACAACATTATCATTCAGTTTATTACAGAGCTTGATAATTCCATTTCAGCGATTCGTGATTACCGGTTTCGTTTGATCGAATTTCAAGTTTTGTGACCAACCTGAAAGATACCCAGTATCATAAGCAGCATGAAAAATCGGCAGCTCTTCACATTGTTCCTGCCAACTATTCCACCAGGGCCTGGTTTCCGTGGTGCAAGTAACTTGTTTCCCCTTTGAGGACCCAGATCATCTCCATCAACTAATTACCGATGCCCTCGAATCTTTCCTTCGAACGAGTCGGAAGGTTTTGCCTGTACCATGCAATACAGTGTAGTGCTGGATTCCAAATCACGAATTTTAGTCAACAGATTTATTAGCGGTAAATCAAATGCAAGAAAATAAATACATATAATTGCAAAAAAATAGTCTTCTGATTTAGAATGTCACTGAACCAACTCAGAATTTAATATGAAACCTGCATTCATTATAAACATTAGTGAGGTTGATGTTTTGTATTTGTGCTGACACATAAATTCAATATCCGTTAAAATGAACCCCAACTATTTGTATCACACATAGGTACCATTTTTTATCACAAATTGCAAACATCTATGTGGGCCACACATGCTGACAATATGAGGAATTTTATCAGTATACAAAAGTGTTCAGTCTATATCTCTGCAATTACACGTTCAATTGAAACTCTCTAAGCCGCATTTGAAAGGCAAAGAGTTATTTTTACTTCGTATGTATTTTTTTAAAAACATTCTTTGAACTTTGTTTACTATTTTTTACTTGAAGTTGTAACATTTTTCAAAAAACACACTGAAAAAACATTTGTAATTTCCTCAGCATTACTTACTTACTTATTTGGCTTTACATCAATTATTTTGATGAAGCCTCGCCAACAATATTACGCCAATTCACTCGGTTCATGGCCGCTTCTCTCCATCCTCGACTGTGACCCATGCTCTCCAGGTCCTGGTGCACCTGGTCAATCCACCTAGCTCGCTGTGCCCCACGCCTTCTTGTTCCGACTGGATTCGTAGCGAACACCATCTTTACAGGGTTGTTGTCCGGCATTCTTGCAACATGCCCTGCCCAGCGTATCCTTCCAGCTTTAGCTACCTTCACGATACTGGGTTCGCCGTAGAGTTGAGCGAGCTCGTGGTTCATCCTTCGCCGTTCTCCTGCACGCCGCCGAAGATCGTCCTTAGCACTCGGCGTTCGAAAACCCCAAAAGCTTGCAAGTCCTCCTCGAGCATAGTCCACGCCTCATGCCCATAGAGGACTACCGGTCTTATGAGCGTTTTGTACATCGTGCATTTGGTGCGGGGGTGAATCTTTCTTGACCGCAGTTTCTTCTGGAGCCCATAGTAGGCACGACTTCCGCTGATGATGCGCCTTCGTATTTCCCGACTAACAATGTTGTCAGCCGTCAACAAGGATCCGAGATAGACGAACTCGTCCACCACCTCGAAGGTATCCCCGTCTATCGTAACATTGCTTCCTAGGCGGGCCCTGTCGCGCTCAGTTCCGCCAACCAGCATGTACTTTGTTTTCGACGCATTCACCATTAGCCCGACTCTTGTTGCTTCGTGTTTCAGGCGGGTGAACAAATCTGCCACCGTTTCAAATTTTCTCCCAATAATATCCATGTCGTCCGCAAAGCAAACAAATTGTCCGGATCTCGTGACAATCGTGCCTCGGCTGTTAAGTCCGGCTCTCCGCATAACACATTCAAGCGCAATATTGAACAACAGGCACGAAAGTCCGTCGCCCTGTCGTAGTCCCCGTCGAGACTCGAACGAACTGGAGTGTTCGCCCGAGATCTTCACGCAGTTTTGCACACCGTCCATCGTTGCTCTGATCAATCTTGTGAGCTTCCCGGGAAAGCTGTTCTCGTCCATGATTTTCCATAGCTCTACGCGGTCGATACTATCGTATGCCGCCTTAAAATTGATGAACAAATGGTGCGTAGGGACCTGGTACTCACGGCATTTCCGGAGGATTTGCCGCACGGAAAAGATCTGTAGGCGAATTCCGGCGCGTATTTTCTTCGAAGAAAAGAAAATTTTCTTGCTGGTACGTAATGGAAGAAAATTTCTTCTCTTCGAAGAATTTGTTCGCCGGAATTCACCTACTGGTCCGTTGTCGAGCGGCCGTCGATGAAACCTGCTTGATAACTTCCCACGAACTCGTTTGCTATAGGTGATAGACGACGGAAGAGAATCTGGGATAGCACTTTGTAGGCGGCGTTTAGGATGGTGATTGCACGATAATTTTCACACTCCAATTTGTCGCCCTTTTTGTAGATAGGGCATATAACGCCTTGCTTCCACTCCTCCGGTAACTGTTCCGTTTCCCAGATTCTGACTATCAGCCGATGCAGACAAGCGGCCAACCTGTCCGGGCCCATCTTGATGAGTTCGGCTCCGATATCATCCTTGCCAGCGGCCTGTTGAATGGCATCCTTAACTTCCCCCATCGTGGGAGCTGGTTGGTTTCCGCTGTCCGCTGTGCTGACGTAGCCATCGCCTTCGCTGTTCTGACCTTCTGTGCCTGTGTTCTCTGCGCCATTCAGGAGTTCATCGTAGTGCTGCTTCCACCTTTCGATCACCTCGCGTCCGTCCGTCAAGATGCTCCCATCCTTATCCCGGCACATCTCAGCTCGCGGCACGAAGCCTTTACGGGATGTGTTGAGCTTCTCATAGAACTTCCGCGTTTCTTGAGAACGGTACAGCAACTCCATCTCTTGGCACTCCACCTCTTCCAGGCGGCGCTTTTTGTCCCGAAATAGGCGGGTTTGCTGCTTCCGCTTCAGTCTGTATCGTTCCACGTTTTGCCGCGTTCCATGCTGCAGCATTGCAGCCCGCGCTGCATTCTTCTCCTCTATAACCTCCTGGCACTCCTCGTCGAACCAATAGTTTCTTGAGCTCCGTTCCACATATCCGACAACGCTTTCGGCAGCGTCGTTAATGGCTGCTTTGACTGTCCTCCAGCAGTCCTCAAGAGGGGCCCTATCGAGCTCGCCCTCATCCGGCAACGCTGCCTCAAGATGCTGCGCGTATGCATTGGCGACATCCGGTTGTTTCAGCCGCTCGAGATTGTACCGGGGCGGGCGTCGGTACCGTACATCATTGATGACGGATAGTTTTGGGCGCAGTTTCACCAACACCAGGTAGTGGTCGGAGTCAATGTTAGCGCCACGATAGGTTCTGACGTCGGTTATGTCAGAGAAGTGCCGTCCATCGATCAAAACGTGGTCGATTTGCGATTCTGTCTGCTGAGGTGATCTCCAGGTGTACCGATACGGGAGGCTGTGCTGGAAATAGGTGCCACGAATGGCCATGTTCTTGGAGGCAGCAAAATCTATCAGTCGTAGGCCCGTCAGCCGGTGGGCGCTGAACTTTCCAATCGTCGGTCTGAACTCCTCCTCCTGGCCAACCTGAGCGTTCAAATCTCCTATGATGATCTTGACGTCGTGGCTTGGGCAGCGGTCGTACTCGCGTTCGAGCTGCGCGTAAAATGCGTCCTTGTCATCATCAGTGCTTCCGGAGTGTGGGCTATGCACGTTGATTATGCTGAAGTTAAAGAATCGGCCTTTGATTCTTAACTTGCACATTCGTTCATTGATCGGCCACCACCCGATCACGCGCCTTTGCATATCACCCATCACTATAAAAGCTGTTCCCAGCTCGCGTGTGTTGCCGCAGCTCTGGTAGATGGTATGATTACCTCTAAACGTTCGCACCAATGCTCCTGTCCAGCACACCTCCTGCAGCGCTACGATGTCGAAACCGCGGGTCTTCAGTACATTGGAGAGTATGCGAGTACTTCCAATGAAGTTGAGAGATTTGCAGTTCCACGTACCGAGTTTCCAATCGCTAGTCCATTTTCGTCGCTGTGGTCTATGCCGATTATTCCGGTCCGTATTCTCTCGTTGACGTTCCTGTGCTGATGTGTTTTTACGGTTGGCTTGCAGGGCCTGACACCAACCCGCTAGATTTCCGGAGGACCATTCCCCCTAAATGTTCGGAGGGCCATAGTGCGCAGTTTAGCTTAGAGTCCTTCTCTGGCACTCGGACGATGATCAGCCGCCCCTGACATGGGGAACAGACGCTGTAGTGAGCCGCTCCTAACATGGAGTACAGACGCTCGAGGTTTGCAGAAGCAGAAGCAAAAGCAAACCCTCCCTTCCCTGTCAGCATACGACCAAAGTTCCCACCGGGGGTTGGTTACCCGATCTTCCCCAAGGTTACTCGTACCCCGGCCAGTACCACGAGGAGGTAGGGAGAGGAGTTGCTGGGCAAGAGGTTAAGGACCGCACAAAGGGGTCTATTTTATTCCTGCAGGTACGCGAGGTACCAATGGTACGCCATGCCCAGCCATTTACCGCGCCATTGAAGCGACCAAAATTTTGAAACACGGTGTCATTAGAATCGTAATCTTATATTCTCTGAAGAGCGCTCAAGAAATTTTTGCGGAAAAATCTGAAAACTATTCAAAATTAATGAAACAGTCATTCAAGTCATCGTGCAAAAGTTTGGGTTCACCTGAACTTACTTAAAACACGAAAAATCTGTGAAATATCAAACCAACCATGTACGCGCCATTATTTGCGTTTGAAAAAGCTGTAAATTATTAAAATCGGTTGAAAAATGGCTGAGATATTGACAAAAATGATTTGGTGAACCCAAACTTTTGCACGATTTGCATCATATTGATGAGTGAACCCAAACTTTTGCAAGATGACTTGAGTGACTGTTTCAATGATTTTGAAAAGTTTTCAGATTTTTCCGCAAAAATTTCGTGAGTGCTCTTCAAAGAATATAAGATAACGATTCTTATGATACGTTGTTTTAAAATTTTGGTCAATCCAATGCTGAGAAATTAACAAATGTTTTTTTCAGTGTGTTTTTTGAAAAATGTCACAACTTTAGGTCAAAATTAAGTATACAATATTCAAAAAATGTTTTTGGAAAAATACATACGAAGTAAGAATAACTCTTTGCCTTTCGAATGCGGCTTGGAGAGTTTCAATTAGACGCGTAAACACAGAGATATGGACTGAAGATTTTTGTATGTTTTTTAGGGGATGAACCCAAACATATGCACGGGAGTATGTGTCCAGAATTTGAATCAGCTCTAAAATGCTGTCCGGATTTCGAAGCAAGAGTCACTGTTAAGATTTTAATATTTTAATTGCTTTTGCTTAATATGTGGTTTTTTTTTCTGTTCATTATAACAAATAAGAACCTACAAACGTTGTAGAAATGCAATATGGCTTGTGTATATTTGAAGCAGGGATGGGAAAAGTACTGTAGCAAACATTTACCGCCTCTACATTTACATGTTTCTACACGACCATCAAAATCCAAAGCAAACCATGACCGTTCAAAACAAGAAAGTGTCACGGCTCTTCAAAGCTGTAATCTTCTTCTTCGCAACGTTTTTTCAAACCCGATTGCGAAATGACTCGAGCACAGTGGTGATACGATTTTTGCGGTTTTCGGGGTTTTGCATTTTTGCTCGATAAAGGCAGCATAAAATTAAACTTGTTTACACGGATAGAAATCTGATCCCCACACCATGATTTACAAATCATGAAATTCATAAATTGATTAGGTCATAATATCAGAATCACAAATCATGGTTCCTGAAGTCATAATCATGATTTCTCATAAGCGTAAGATCCAGTGTGAAAACACCAAGCGGCGCACTTTGCTTCATCTCATTCGTATTGATCACTCCTAATTCAAGATGACGAAGCGGTTGAGTGGTAGAGTATGTGGCTTTCAATCGGAAGGTTCTTTGCTCGAATCTCAATGTATGCTATTTTTAACTTTTTTTTTATTTTGTCGATCATAAACGGATGCGCGACTCAGCAATTTTGGCATTTGAATCATGATTCCGAGCAATCAGCAACAAAAACCTAACGTGTGTGTTGCGTTACGGCAATCTGACTCATGATTTCATGAGTCCAAATCATGGTGTATTTTCATAAGATGAAAACACACTAGAATCATGATATCATGAGTCATAATCTTGTTTTTGGATTCTGATTTCTACCCGTGTATATGCATCGCAATGGAATGATTGTGCTCTTGCTGTTAGAGCTTCTTCTTCTTCTTTATGGCGTTACGTCCCCACTGGGACAGAGCCTACTTCTCAGCTTAGTGTTCTTATGAGCACTTCCACAGTTATTCACTGAGAGCTTACTATGCCAATGACCATTTTTGCATGTGTACGTGTGGCAGGTACGAAGATAGTCTATGCCCTGGGAAGTCGAGAAAATTTCCAACCCGAAAAGATCCTCGATCGGTGGGATTCGAACCCACGACCCTCAGCTTGTTCATGCTGAATAGCTGCGCGTTTACCGCTACGGCTATCTGGGCCCCTGCTGTTAGAGCTAATAGATTTCAATTAGTTGAAAATACAAGCGAAATATTAGGGATTGAACTATTTAATATTTTTTTAGATCATTCACCTCGGAATGGCTGCCCGAAAACGATCATAGAGGAGAGTCAACAACATTAAAGCAGTGTGTGAACCGTTTGCACCGCAACGCCTGATGGTATGGATCTTGCTGGTTTTGGTTGACTGGCAGAATCGATGAACTGTGGTGAATTGTGGTCACAGTTCCCAAGCCTGGTTTGAAGTTACCTGTAATAGGGTAACAGTCGTATTTTGGACCCCCTAAGGACGTGGTTTTAGTTTTGTGTCCTAATTAATTAATTGCACAGCGTAACAATGTCAAAGAACATGTCAAAATGTAGAGAAAAACTTCCTCTACGAGATAAAAATACCCAAACGGTCATGTAGGATCCAAAAAACGTCGAAAATAATTGAACTGTGAAGCACTGTTTCTCATTATTTTGGACACACCAATACATTTTGGACCCTCAAAGTATATATTTTGGACCCCCGGCATTTTTTTATCGTTTGGCGACAAAGTCCATGACACTGGATGTATAATATGCTTGCCCATAGTCTAATCAATCGATCGACAATGGAAAACCGAAGAAATTCAACGCTTTTTGTCCAGAAATTTGAAAAAAAGTTTTTCTTTACATTTGAAAAATTTCTGACGGCTTTAATGTCTGTGTGTAACGTGTTGTAACGGTTGCATGGATGCACCAATTAAATTAAATTAATTTCAGATAAAATAAACACATTTTCTTTATACAAACGGTTGATGCAAGTGCGGAATAGTCCTATCTTTCCAAATGGCATGCAAATTGAGTTGGTCTTTCGATTTAAACTGGGAAATTTGCAGGAAAATGGCCAAGGGGGTCCAAAATATATAGGGGTCCAAAATATATTGGTTACCCTATCTAGAAAGATTCGCGAATCAGGCGAAACTGACAAAATGTACACAATTTAAGAAAATATAGCGTTGAAATTGTAGCTCGATTGTCTATTCACTGCACTTGAACTTTTCCCCTATCGATAATTTAACTTAACTATTCAAAAAACGCAAATTTGTAGAAGACGAAACTTCACCTCATGCCAAACCACACACTTTATTGATTACGCCTGTGTTTTTGTTTATCAAAGTGATGGGCGCATCTGAAATCGAAATCAAAACAAGGCAAGAGTAAACGGCGACACTGCAAACAAAAATTAAACAAGGCGTACATAAGGCAATCTGACGTTAAGTCACCCTTTCCTTTCCTGCTCACGCACGCATATGGATTGTTTTCATACGGAAACCGTTTCCGTATGAAAACAACAAACAAAAAATCCCATTTGATCATGTTGCTGGAAAGAGAAGGGTGCGATAGCCTTATGGCGGGCTTAATTGAAACCAGAATGTAAACACGGCGCAAAAGTAATAGGCGACACTGAAAATAATATCGATTACAGGCTCATAACATTGGGCGATACTGGCATTCTTGAGTGCATTTAAGGCGAAACCTTATAATTTTTTTTTAGTACGAAATAGCTAGGGAAATTGTAGGAGATGTGTGTGGTATTGATGAGGATTTTAAAACTAGGTTTATAAAATGTGTATTTAAGTGAAAAGGTTAAAGTTTGAGTATATTTTCTCCAATTGGGATTAAAAATTGCACATGAGAATTTCATTGGTTATTTTCTCATTGTTATTGAATTGTCAGATAGGCCCTTATCGCGAATCCCTCTCGATATGTAAGTTTGAAATTACACTACTTCTTAGGTGTCCGGATTTCGAAGCAAAACGGTATCAGAAAACCAAATTTCGATGCCCACTAATGCCACCTGGTGCTGGAATTCCGCATTTCAATGACCACCGCATGTAAGCCCTTAATCTACTGAACAATTTTGCTGAACATCATAACCCTTTATTTTGATTACTTTTTTAGATACCGTGATGAATCAATACCCGGACGCTTAAGACGACAGGAGTTTTCAAGCTCGTGTTTAAGTATGTTTTGTTAGAATTTTCTTGAAAATTTATTGTTAAACACTTTTCAACAAACCAGAACTTCATGAAAGTGATAAAATTTCCAGTATTAAACATGATTTTCACAAGAAAATTGATAAAATATTGGTGCTTACCTTGTCCTTAAATCCGGACACTGGATGCATAAGATGTTTTTAAATCCGGACACTGTTGGATCGAAATCCGGACATCCGTGTTAAAGCTTGAAATATTTGAATATTTCTTATGAAAATCATTTCAAACTCACTTAAATATCACTCTACAATCAAATCGATGTACGTATTCCCCTCACGGTGTTGCAAATAATAGCAAGTAAGTGATAATAATAATGGGTCAATAATGTCAATATTCCTAAATAATGGAAGCAGTGGTGAAAAGGCTCTACAGATGAGGAAAAAAAAGTGATAATAATGTTTTGGTTACCTGAACTGGATCATGTATAGCTCGAACTGAAGTATATGTGGCTTGAGTGTCAATAACGAAAGACATATGCGGTATGTCTTGCATTAAATCAAACCCTGATTACTCAC
Source organism: Aedes aegypti (assembly GCF_002204515.2). Classification (NCBI taxonomy): domain Eukaryota; kingdom Metazoa; phylum Arthropoda; class Insecta; order Diptera; family Culicidae; genus Aedes; species Aedes aegypti. The sequence goes on along the minus strand of NC_035109.1, from coordinate 26,207,783 downwards.
ACCGCTTTTCATGAATTATTTTTCAAATCTTCTCTTATATTTCCATTAAAAAAATTACTTTCACTTGTTAAAATAACGTCTTCCAAATCATGTCCGGATTTAGAAACACTGAATCGTAATCCCAGACAGTCTATTTACACACCATAAAACACAAATTGCCATAATACTCTTCAACAGTGAGGTTATCAAACATTCAAAAGAGCCTTCTGTAAACCATTATGTTCACAACACTTGCATAAAAAATGTTTCATAAACTTTTTCTTCAACAAAACGTTGTTGTCATTTGGCTTGTGCGTCCATAGATTTTGAACTTGGCTTTATATAGACCGCGACGAAATGGCGTCCAACAGGAACAACTAGTTTATTATAATTGTTATCAATTATTTGGCAATGGTAACTAGATTTAAAATAAAAGTACAATGATCTACAATATTAAAAGTAAAGAATATGAGTTATATCCAAATATATAAGTTTTGAAATCTAGCTTCAATTTATTAATATTGTTAGAGTGTCCGGATATTGGTACCGTCCGGATTTTGATTCATCACGGTATTGGTTATTTTTAAAAACGGTCGTTAATCTGAATTTCGGTTTTAAAAAAGTGTTCGTAAAAATAACCTTCGTAAAAAGAGGTGGGAGTGTATAGTACTAATAATTTACATAAAATTTTCAATGTAGAAGCATTAGAACGATTGTCGAATAAAATTATTAATAACTAGTGGTCCCGGCAAACTTCGTCTTGCCATAAAGTAGGCTGCTAAAAAACATGATGAATCGTCCCATACAAATGACAGTTCCTTTCACGCTCGTTTTTCCGACTTTCCCGGTGAATATCCTGAGATTTTTATACTCACAAACACGTCGGAACACTTGACGAACAAAACGGAAATATAATCATTTAAATCCGTTGACCCGTTCGGGAGCCATTTCGTGACATACAAACACCACTCCATTTTTATTTATATAGATTTCAGACAAAAATCGTTGTAATCTTCTAGTGCTATGATTAATGCGTTATGTATCTAGGTTAAGTTAGGTTATGTGAATTGAAAGCGATTCTTTCTTTTATAAGCAGGTGAAATCAACTCACCTGTAAAAACTCTGAACTGCTACGACAAATAAATGTAATATTTTGTTAACAAAATGTTAATAAAAACTTAATTTAGTTTTACCATATTAGGATGATAATGTTGTCTAACATAGAACACCTCGATGAATGTAATGTTTGAAATGATACTAATAAAGGAATAAAAAAAAAACAATTTTTCTCGGAAGCGTATCCGAGTGACCGTGAAAGTTTCATCGAGATAGAAACGCGTTGCAATCTTCTGAAACAATGCTTACTTTTTGCAGATAGGACTGACTTGCGATTCACGGCAGTTCAGTCCTGATGGTGATGGAATGAATGGATAGAGAGGGTGGACAGGTGGTAAGATCATCACATTTGTTCGATTACATCACCATCATAAGCCGCTCACCAGATAGCGTTGGTGCACATCAAGAAGGCGAAGGCTAAAGTGCCCCATGGGAGAATCTGCAACCCGAGCTGAGCTGAGATTTTGCAAATTCGGTTCGGGCTACTTAACAGGTTTCGATGGCCCATGCTAACTGCAGACTTGAATAGGTTTATCAATTCAGGGAGTCCATTTGATTGATGATGGAAACATGTTCTCCAAATTTGAAATTGCACCCTATTTGTAGTTCTTAAATGAAGTTGGTAACACATTTCCACGATAATATCATCAATCAAACCGTAGAAACCTTCTCAACACCGCTCAACCATGCATCCTAACCGACATTTAGCAACATATTATTAATCATTAGCTTGTAGTTATGCTTTTTCAGTCGTTGCATATCTAGGTGTCATCATAATTTCACGGCTCTTAACGGTTGCCGTTCACGTTGTTCGGTTGGTGGCGTTTTTCGTTTACTATACCTTACAGACGAAAAACCACACACCAAAGTTGGTGAATGACTGCGAGGTATGTTGGGAACCAAGCCTTCCCCTCAGAAGAGGGGACCCATCCAAACAAGAAAGATCTGCAATTTCTCACAACAGTAAGCAGCAAAACGCGACTTATCTGTCCGGGCAAGGTGCGATCAATCTTTAGCGCAATGTGGCAACAAATAAAAAAAAAACACACAATGAGACCAACTTTGAGAGGTGCTTGATGGGTTGGTATATATTATAATTAGGCGCGATGTCTGTTGCGATCTGCTTTGGACCACAGCTGCAGCTATGACCCGAATGAGATTTTGATTTGCAAACCGAAATGTTTGAAACGTTTTGGGAAGGAATGGAAACTGTCGCAATAGAAGGGGGAATTACCTTTTGTAATATTTGCATTGACAAAACTACAAGTGTTTGACATAGTGAGATGATTATCTAGTCGCAGTCATGTAATGCTGCCTAAACGATGCATTTCAAACCGAAATTTCGCAAAAGACGTCAAATGAACAAGCAATAACTATAAACCCAAATCGTAAAAAAGCATTACGATCTTGGGTAAACTGTAGATCAAGTATAATTGATAAGATCGCAACACGCGCTTTGGTTCAAAATGTGCAAAAGACAACGCATGTACGGCGCATGAAATAATTCAGGTGATGATAAGATCGTAGACTTACCCGATGCTGAAACTACGACCCAAGGTACTTGGTATGGGCGTGACGAATACCTATTATGGTAAAAAATCTTTCATTTAAGCATATAATAGGATGATATAATGGGATATGATTACCAATCTGAATGCAAAACTGAATAATAATTGTAGCTTTAGTCGATCGAAGCATATTTGAAGTATTTTCTTTTAAAACCTCCTAGTTCCATGGTCGAAAGGTCGAGCTCACACACGATGGAAAATGATCTGGGATAACACTTTTCAGGCTACATTTAGAATGGTGATCGCTCGGTAAAATCCAACTTGACACCTTTCTTTTATATACGACATACCATGACCAAAGACAAATTAAAGGCCTCCATGTCCCTTGCAGTTGCCCAAAATTTTATGGCTCATAAGGTAATCTAGAATGCCGTGAAATGTGTACTGCGATCTGTCAAACTTGGGTACCTTTTGCACTACCGAGTGACCAAATGCAGTACTAGGAGTGGTACCCAATCTGAGCCCGAGTGGGACCCATCAGTTATGGATCAATTAGTATCGAATCCAACCTATTAAATTCAAAAAACAGCAACATAATATTTCAATATAAAAGCACGAATTGAATCGTTTTAGATTGGAATTTCGGTTAGTAAACTATATTGTATGTAATACTCACTCAGAATTGCGTAAAAAATATCTATCAATTTCTGAAAACACTATTATGGATCAATTTTCATATTATGGCTCAAATTGTGACATATTATGGTGCAGTGAAAAATCGAGGGATTTTGAACTCAATTTATGGTGCGGTAGGGATATTTACATGTACAGTAGGAAAAGGAATTGGCATTGGATCATTAGTAATACCCGGGATCGTTTTTTAGATAGTTTACACTTATTAGAAACCATTGAACCATGATAATTGTCCTTGTTTTCACGCATAATATTATTTAACATCGTTCTCCTGCACGCAACCGAAAACCGTCATTAGCACTCGGCGTTCGAAATTCCCAAGAGCTTTCAGGTGACTATGAAGACTATTTTGATTAAAATATAGATCTTCATTTAAAATAGAGACTTTTTAGAGACTTGTAATTGAAAAAGGCCAAGTCTCTATAAAGAGACCTGCTACCAACCCTGAGGTATACACAGTGAACTGTCCAAAATCACGTAGACAAAAGTGTCTCTGCAAAAAACAGCTCGTCATTTTGTTACATTTTCATCTCGACACGAAAATACTGACCCAACATAATAACATGCATCGCATCCGCATGCAAGCCCAATTGTGTAAGACTTGACGAAGGTAACACAGGGCGCCGGAAAAAAAAGACCTAGTAAGAGTACTCGCTTCACTCGGTCACTGGATCACGGCCCGAGTAAAAATTTACAATTTATTTAATAGTTGAATTTATTAAAAGACTTTACAACCTATGGTGTACAATAGAGTATATAATTTATTTATTGATTTCTTTTCGAAAGGTGAATCAATTATTGTGTCTACTCAAAATTCACAATTGCTTCTGTTGTTTTCCTGTTTTATAGTTGGCTGTAAATACAACCTTATTTCAAAATTATCTTGATCTTGCTATTCCTGATCTAACGCAAAGCTAAAAAGTTTTGGAAGAAAAATCACCACAATCATGTTCTGATGAGATGTTTTGCAATTCAAAGTAGGTTATTATTTATTTAGTTGGTGTTACATCAATTAGGGTTTCAATGCTAGTAATGGACCCCTTAGTAGCTGAAATTCATTCTAGACGCTTTTCCGCAATGATATTTCAGAGGCACATACGTTTTGTGAAGTCTAACAACAAATTCAATGTCTTTACTTCATAGTACGTCTATGAAACATGCAAAATCATTCGATTTTTCCAGCGAAATATGCATTTGAAAAACTGTTGTCCGAATGCCTATTATGAACCCTCCCGGGGTCCATAATAGGATTGTTTACAAATTTGACGTTGCGTATTATGGACCCTCCATTTGATTCCCATGTAATCCGGCTCGCTGCCGACGAGCCTATTATGGACTCACCTGGAAATGCGTATTATGGACCCTCTTGTGTGATTTCATTTACAAAACTGTTCAAATATCTGTATTTATGCGTCTCAAACCAAATATTTTGCCTGAAACTGCTGACTAACAATGTAATCGAAGTTCCCCCGGTGGATTTTCATAGGAATAAGGTTGCTTTGAGTGTTAATTTTATGTTTTTCTGTAGGGGGTCCATAATACGCACAGGGTTCATAACCGGCATCGACTCCCTAATTTGATAAAACCTCGTTAACGATGTTACGCCAATTTACTCGGTCCATGGCTGTGTCTCTTCAACTTCAATTTTGGCCCACGTTCTCCGGATCTTGTTGCACCTGATCAAGCCACCTCGCTCGCTGCGCTGTGCAAATGTTCTGCCGACAATATCCATATCATCCGCGAAGCAAACAAATTGACTGGATCTTGTGAGAATCGTACCTCGGTTATTGGAACTGGCTCTCCGCATGACACCTTTTAGCGCGATGTTGAACAGCAGGCACGAAAGTCCATCACCCTGTCGAAGTCCCCGGCGGGATTCGAACGAACTGGAATGTTCACCCGAAATCTTCACGCTATTCTGTCACACTGTCCATCGTTGCTCTTATTAGTCTTGTGAGCTTCCCGGGAAAGCTGTACTCGTCCATGATTTTCCATAGCTCTTCGCGGTCGATGCTTTGAAATCGATGAACAGATGATGCGTTGGGACTTGGTGTTCACGGCATTTCTGGAGGATTTGCCGTACAGTGAAGATTTGGTCCGTTGTCGAGCGGCCGTTGATGAAACCAGCTTGATAACTTCCCACAAACTCATTTGTTATTGGTGATTAGACTGGCCCTTAAACAAAAAAGTTGTAAAACTCAACGTGGCACCCCCTAGATATGATGCGTTTAGTGGCTACCTCCAAGCTATGTTGAAGAAATACAAGCAGTATTGCATGATATACTTCAGATGGTTAAAACACAAACTTTATTAATTTTGATCATGGTACAATCTTCTACAATATTCTTCGCTATTACATCAAGTAGTGTTTTTGACATTCGGGGTCCAATTGAACGTGATCATCATTTTTCCTGAACCAAACAGTAGATGATGTGCTGTTGATCATATGTTTGAGCTGAAAATCCCATATTAACTTCAATTCAATTGCGCCAGCTCATAAAACGACCAAATGAGTTGAATTTTTCAGAAAGACTTCGTCTAACCCCAAGAAATAATCCTGGAGGGTGCCCCGTGGAATCATACAACTTTATTTTTCTCCCATACTGAGCTGGGCCAGTCTATTGGTGATAGACGACGGAAGATAATCTGGGATAGCACTTTGTATGCGGCATTCAGGATAGTGATCGCACGATAGTTTCCACATTCCAGTTTGTCGCCCTTTTTGTAGATGGGGCATATGACCCCTTGCTTCCACTCCTCCGGCAACTGTTCCGTTTTCCAGATCCTGACAATCAGCCGGTGCAGACAGGCGGCCAACCTCTCCGGGCCCATTTTGATGAGTTCAGCTCCAATACCATCCTTACCAGCGGCCTTGTTATTCTTGAGCTGGTTGATGGCATCCGTCTTTATCCCAACACATTTCGGCTCGCGGCACAAAGCCTTTTCGGTGTGCATTAAGCTTCTCGTAGAAGTTTCGCGTTTCTTGTGAACGATACACAGCTGTTCCATTTCTTCACATGCCGCTTCTTCCTGGCGGCGCTTTTTGTCCCGGAATAGGCGGGTTTGCTGCTTTCGTTTTCTTTTATATCTCTCCACGTTTTGCCGCGTTCCTTGCTGCAGCATTGCAGCCCGCGCTGCATCCTTCTCCTCCAAAACCTGCCTGCATTCTTCGTCGAACCAATCGTTATATGTCCTCCTTTCCACGTACCCGACGATGCTCTCGGCTGCGTTGTTGATGGCTGCTTTTATGTTGCTCCAGCAGTCCTCAAAAGAGGCTCTGTCAAGCTCGCTTCTTCCGGCAACGCTACCTCGAGATACTGCGCGTATGCGGCAGCGACGTTCGGTTGGGCCAGTCGCGCTAGGTTATACCGAGGCGGGCGTCGATACCGTACATTGTTGATGACGGATAATTTTCGATTGTGCTACTTTTCCCCGAATGTCGTTTCCCCGAATGTCGGTTCCCCGAATGCCAGTTCCCCGAATGACCCGTTTCCCCGAAAAGGGTAGCAGTTCAAATAGGTGCTATAATAGTTTTCAGTGACGGATGGTGAATTAGAAAGAACGATAAGCAATCAAAAGAAGGAGCTATTTAATCATTCTCAACTAAAAATATGTTGCCAAAAATGCTGAGGACGGTAAAACTCGTAAGAACCGCCAATCAAATAAAGAAGGGTGCATATTAGATAATCAGTACGTTCACCTTCCTGAAATGTATGAAGTTATGAAAAATATGAGTGCCAAAAACTTTTCGGGGAAGTGGGCTATTCGGGGAAACGGAATATTCGGGGAACTGGCATTCGGGGAACTGGCGTTCGGGAAAACGACATTCGGGGAACCGACATTCGGGGAAAAGTAGCACAACCTAGTTTTGGGCGCAGTTTCACCGTCACTAGATAGTGATCACAGTCAATGTTAGCGCCACGATAGATTCTGACGTCGGTAATATCGGAGAAGTGAGGAATGTAGGTACAGGGAACTTCAAATATTCAAATGAGATTGCAAAACATTCGCAACCTAACCTCACATGTGATCGCCAATAAGCAAATTATGAATGCCACGTCAAAGGTTTGCTTATCTCTGACGGTCTTCTGAATTCCTTGAAGTAAATTAACGAAAGTAGTTGAAAACAATAGAATAACTTTAAAAATAGTTGCAATAAATCAATGCAACGAATAGTCATAATTTTGATATTTTCAAATCGACGGTTGTGTACTTCTATCGGAAGTATTCATTACGACCTTTGTGTTTCATTGCAAAATAACGTTTCCAATTATTTCAATGGTACAAAACAATAGAATATGTGATAATTGAGTTGTTAAAAATACTTTTAGTTCTATTGTAGATTTGCTGGAAAATATGGTATTATAACAATAAAACCTATTGCATTTTTTCAATATTTTTATCAGGGGTACCCGATGGTAGGTTGGTTGGTTGGCCGGTCGGTGGGTCACTTTGCGCGCAGGGAAATGAATAATGAAGATCAGATGTAAAAACAGTCCATTAACCCAATCTGAGTCTCGCGCGACCTTTGGCAAACTGAGCCCAGGAGAGTTGTTGAAGAAAGAAACGAAAGGTAATACCTACTCTCGGCACGTCACCGACTCTTGTCGTGCCGTCGTCATCCACCCCCTCCCTGCTGAGAGGTAGGGGGAGGGGAAGCCTATGATGCTGCACGGAGTTTGCAGTGGGCAACCAAATTAACAAGCATTTAAAGAAGAGGAACCATCTGTGCCTTATCAAAAATTAGCCAAATAATAAGGCGTGAGCAACAGTTTGAAAAAGCAATAAACAAAATCAATAAAGCACTAAAATATATATTTTACCGATAAATCGATAAAAATAATCAATGATTTATAGTAAACTAATAATAAATAATTAAAAATAAGCACCAAAATTTTAGTATATTACAAAAAAAAATAAAATTAACACTAATTAATAAAAAACAACAAATAAAACTTGAAACTGAGCACTTAAAAATTCAAAATAAATGCCAATAAAAACTGTAAAAAATATTTTTGTTTTTAAGATTTTTAGTGCTATTTTTTTTTTTTTTTTTGTCCAATTTTTAATTTTCTAATGCATATTTTCAGTTTTTGCTTGATATATATTTACCTTTCAAATGCTGATTTTCTATTCCTATTTTTCGACGAAAAAACATATTCTTAAATGCTATTTTGGAATTTTTAATCGCTGGTAGACACATCATTATTGTTTCAAATTATTTGTTTTTCTGTTTTGGGTAAACTAGTGTTGATTATCCTTTTTCCAGTAAATGATAATATTTTCCCCATTTGCACTGCGAGTTTCGAATTCGTGTGCAAAAGTCTGAATTGATGATTTTGTTGTATAATCCTCCTAATAGGTTTGGTTGTCGAAATGGATGGCGGCGGGAAATCAGAGGCAAGCCGGCAGGCCGCGAATAGGCCCATTGAATTAAGAGTTAGATGTAATGAGTGGTGAAAAGAGCATCGTTGTTCAGAAGATGGTAAATAAAAGAAAAGTGTCTTCGTGATTGTAGCGACGATGATATAAATTGGTAGGTTTTTCCATTTCTAAATTGGGGGCTTTCGGTGGGCGGGTTCGCCATTTCCCACGCCTTTGAATCACGATGACTTCGCTTCAACAGACAAAGCTGAACAGTTTTCTTGGTGAGAAAGTGTGCTGTGGATTTTTTAGATGTTTTTCGGTGAATACAGTTAGAAGCCTACCACTCACTACCCCTTACAGCAATTCTCAGCTATAATTATCCTTACAAGTCCCTATTACAGAACTAGTCCTCACAAGTTATGCTTCCACGGGTCACCCAATGATCGACAGGTAAGGCTTGCTGTCTTAGTTGGTAGTGCAGCGTGAACACTGATGTTCAACTGAAGCTATCAGTACCGTAATCTGGGGTAACATTGATCAGTTTTTTGGATATTTCTTACACATTTGGGTTTATTCTACGATTGGCGTGAGGTGACACTTGTCGGTGTCGTATAGCGAGGTGACAATTGTCGACTCGAGTGAAGTGACTCGCCGTGTAAATCAAATGGAGAGTCACTTCACTCGAGTCGAGAATTGTCACCTCGCTATACGAGACCGACAATTGTCACCTCACGCCAGTCGTAGAATTTTATTTTGAGTTGCAATATGGTGAGTCGACAACCAGGAAGGAGCGTCCAACATAGCTCTGGTCCTCACAAGCCCCTACCTCACGCTTCCACGGGTCTAACGATGGCAAAGGCGGCCGAGCGTCTGGTCCATCTGACCAGGGACTCAAGCATTAGTATGGGTAGTGGACGCAAAAGTGTCTGCTCTTTAAAGAGAGCTATTTTTCAAGTGAATCTGAGGTGCATTAATTTCGTGCTACACAGTGTTGTGATTCTGTCATATGGTGCTCCAATGATTTGATGGAGTTTAAAACAGATGTGTTATTTTTGTCAGTGAAAACTCTGAAAATTTATTTGCCAAAGTTGCAAAACCAATGGCCGAAGATCATGTTGTGCGGTATAACCTACATTACAATGGTGTGGTAAATACCTACATTACAATGGAATGCGAAGAACGTTCCCCTTTTACATATACCACGTAACGTTCTATGTTATGTGTACTGTCTTCTAATATAAGTGAGATATATATGTGTTCACAGGCACTCAATCTGTGGTCATCATTGATGACCATTTCTCACCGGTACCGCTGTAAAATTCTGATGCTGATGAGTAGTTAAGGGCTTTAATTGCCTTTGGATGATTTTGCTGTCAGAAATAAAAAAGAGGTAAGTTTTCTGATTGTAAAATTTCAAACGGACGTTCCCTTCTGGAGTCACACAACTTCGTGAAAAGGTCATTTATGGATGTTATGATCATTTTGTCTCGAAACATGCAGAAACACTTTTTTTTTCGTTTCTACGTAATGGATGAAATGAACTTTGAATGTTCATTTGTCTTTACCATTTGTATCTCAATATACACATATGTGTGCTATTACATTTCAGTTGTTTTGCGTTGGTTGTGTAAAATGTGTTATACTGTGTAGTATGAATTGTATAATGTACTGTTAGCCTACAACAGACATATCTGTTTAAGTGTATCACACAACTTCATTAGGTTAAATGTGTGATCGGCACATACCAAGTAATTACGTATGTGGTCAGTTCATCATACTGATGTGATGTCACAAACACAATAGCATATCAATTTCATCTACACAATAGTGATTTTTGAAGTTGGAAACAGTTCTTAACGCCAAGCTCTTTCTTTCTTTTGGTGGATTTCATCGAGTCAACATCGTTGTTTCTCCCGAGCTGTGATATTCCATCTCTCGATTTTTTTTATTTCAACATGGCTGCCAACAACGTTCCTGAAGTCGAGATGCAGAGTGCTGAGGCTACATCTGGTAAGGTTGTGACCACCGAATCCCAGTGTTCTGAATCTGGCGATTCTTGTGCCATAAAAACAGGTTTACTAGCTGTGCCTTCTACTGCTGTGATTAACCCAGGATACGGTGTTGGTTTGCCACGTGCTGAAGATGTGCCTCCCAGTGAAATTTCATCGGAGGCCTCTAAATGGCGTTTTCAAGTTAGGCTTGAGAATGGCCATTTTACACCTGCGTTAAAAGACGCCCTTCTGAGGGATTTGAATGCGTGTCTTTACTCTTCTCCCTCATCTTCTTTCAACCCTAGTTTTAGGGGCTGTGGCCTTAGGTTTGGGGTTGTCTGGTTTTCTCCAGACAACGAACCTAGCAATAATTGGCTTATTGAAAAGCTCACAGCAATTAATGAAAAAGCTGGAGACCTTAAGTTCGTAATCGAACCTTACGCTGCACACCAGAACAAAATCTGTGTGAATATTCCTTGGGATCCCAAGGAAGGTCTGCGTGACGCAAATGTTTTGAAGAGATTGAAATTTCAAAACCCCTCAATTTCAGCTGATCGCTGGAAGGTTGTGAAGACTAGAACAACTGACAACAATAAATTGTTGTTATGTAGCATTGATGATGCTTCTCTGGATGTTTTGCAGAAGCAAAACTTCCGGCTGAACTACGGGTTCTCAAAGGTACAAGTAGATGTACTTCTGCAGAAGAAATCTGCTAAATCAAAACAAATGTAATTTTTATTACCAGTCTGCTTATATTAAGCACCAAATGTTGCATAGATTTCTATGCAATTAATTAACTGAACTTCGGGTTCCCATTTTTAAGCAACTTTTGTAGCTTCGTCTTACAATTGAGGAAGGGGCTGAAATGGGTTGCGCAACAAAGTGATGTGGCTGGTTTTGATAGTAAATCCATGTTATTTTCTATCAAATCCTTGCGCATCGCTGCGATACACATTGCAGTCCATCCTTTACAATCCGTGCGGCGGTTCTTTCAGTAACATCTCCTTTAGATGTTCTGATAAATACAAGTTTTCTCTCTACTCTTTCCTATCTTTCTATTACCATACCACCCCCATCCTTTCCCTTTTCCGCTCAGGTAAATGATGTTAAGGCTGTTGTTTGGCGAGGCACAAATCTCCCAACTGGAGGGGAACGTGCTGCCAGAGCCATTTTACTGATACCTGATACGGGTCTAACGATGACAAAGGCGGCCGAGCGTCTGGTCCATCTGACCAGGGACTCAAGCATGGTCTACCTAGGATGTGGCGGGGGTTCATCAGTGGGCTCTGGTGAATTTCTACAAAAAAAATAACACATATCTGCAAGTAACCCTGAACAAGCGATCTGGAACCGTTTCCAAAGTACCTTAGCCCTCTGGAGTGCCAACCGGCATATCAGAATGGATGCCAGTACAATCCTGATTATGGTATACTGGTCACAGTGCACAACAACGGACAGGAAACGGATTACGGAATGGATACGTCGACTAACAGTCGTGGGCTGGCAGTATACTCTGTTGTTTCCTGAGTAAGGAACGCCTACTTGAAACGGTGAGTAGTAGGCTCAGATGTAACATTCCTGACTTACGCCGATCCGGCTCTGAACACAACCCCCATGAAGGATTGTGTCAACCCTAGCATGACCTCCCTGGTTGCATAGACAACCATGGGATCACGAGAGGCGACTATATACATAGATAACCCGATTTTGTCAGCCCCTTTTTACAAAATGTATTTAGCTCTCCTTCAAAAAGAAAACAAGTTATCAGAATTCAGACGCGATAGTATTCGCAAGGAGCGGAAAGATGCAGAGATCGCCAGTGATACCACAGACGGTAGCAGCCAGCACTAGCAGATGCAGCACACCGAGTGAGCTACCGGGAAACCAGCGGGATGCAGGCTTCCTGAGTCAAGTGCTCACACCAAAGTCGGGGAATAGCACCGCTCAAGACGACCAGCAGCATGAGAAGTCGGAGCAGTCGGAAGTAAAGAGGAAGGTCAATGAACTCTATGAGTTCGTCAAGACGAAAAACAACGTCCACCTCAGAATCAAGCAGCTGGTCACGAGCATCAAGTCTGCCGTTACAGCCGCAGAACGCGGACAGAAGGAATTGCGTAGTAGAGCGTAAAAAGCCGAAAAAGCATTAATTTCGGTGAATGCAACAGGAGACGCCTAGGAGCAATCCGACCACCCGCTTGGAAAAAAGAACGAGGGATACACCAGGAGAACAGGAAGATCCCAAAAAGCAGAGAAGCGACAATGAGTGCGTCAGCAAGCAGAACGGCAGTGAATGGCGCACCGTGAAAGGTCAAAAGGAGAAGAATAAGAAGAGGAATAGGAAAAAAAAAGGAACCGAAGAAAAAAGAAAAGCGACGGTCAGAGAGGAAAGTGACAAGACAAGCTACGCGGCGATTCTCAGGAGAGTGAGGGAGGATCCAGAGCTGAAGGAGCTGTGTAAAAACGTGGTGAGAACCAGGCGCACCCCGAAAGGTGACATGCTCTTCGAGCTCAAAAAAGGTCCGTCGATCAAGAGTTCGACCTGCCGGGAGCTCGTCGCGTAGTCGTTGGGCAACAAGGCAAGCGTGAGAGCCTTATCCCAGGAGGCAGTGATCGAACGTAGAGAACGGGACGAGATCACAACAGAAGACGACGTGAGGGGTGCCTGTTATCTCAATGCATCCTGGAAGAAGCACCGCAGTCCATCCGGCTGAGGAGAGCGTACGGGGGTATGCAAATAGCGACGATCCGATTACCAGTCGCAGCAGCCAAAAAAACTCGTCGAGGCTGTTAAGGTCAAGGTGGGATGGTCGGTTTGCCCGCTGAAACTGATCCCTCGGGAGACAAATTCGGTGGAGAGATGCTTCAAATGCATGGATTTCGGCTACCGGGCAATAAACTGCAAAGGTCCGGACAGGTCCGAACACTGCAGGAAATGTGGTGAAAAAGGTCACGTTGGCAGGGACTGACTGAAGACACCTTGGTGCAATGCTGTGTAAAGTAGAGGAAGGTAACGCCCATACGACGGAAGGCTTCAAATGCCCCAAATATCAGAAGGCGAAGGCAGGGCAGTAATGATGATGAAGATAACGCAGGTGAACCTTAATCATTGCGACGCCGCACAACAACTGTTGTGGCAGTCGACAACAGAAACAAAGTGCGACGTTGCGATCATTGCAGAACCGTATCGGATTCCTCCCGATAACGGCAATTGGGTAGCAGACAGAACAGAGACGACGGCGACCCAAGCAATGGGCCGATTCCCTGTCCAAGAAGTAGTCGAACGCTCATGAGGCTATCGCCGCAGCCCTACACAGAATGCGGGTTCCCGGATATCTGAGTAAAGTTCTGCAAAGTTACTTTCAGAAACGGGTAATGGTCTACGACACAAACCAGGGAGTGCTAACCTTGCCACTGCCGAGTGGAGTCGAGATCGTCGGGTTCGCAGATGAGGTCGTTCTTGCGATAACTGGTGAGACTGCGGAGGAGGTGGAGATGCTGACGGCGGAATCGCTAGACACCATTGAAACGTGGATGACTGGAGTCAAGCTGCCGTTGGCTCATCATAAAACGGAGGTGGTGCTGGTCAGCAACTGCAAAGCGGTTCAGCAATTGGAGATCAACGTCGGAGGGCACGCAATCCCATCGAAGCGCTCTCTAAAGCATCTTGGAGTAATGGTCGACGACAGGCTAAACTTCAACAGCCACGTAGACTATGCCGAAAAGGCAGCAGATATTGCGCTTGAAGGTGTCATGCGGAGAGCCGGACTTAACAGTCGAAGCACGATTTTTACGAGATCGGGACAATTTGTTTGCTTCGCGGACGACATGGATATTATTGGGAGAAAATTTGAAACGGTGGCAGACTTGTTCACCCGCCTTAAACGCGAAGCAACAAGAGTCGGACTAATGATGAATGCGTCGAAAACAAAGTACATGCTAAAAAGCCACTAGTGCGACTTTAGGAGACTGTCCACTAAGGGAACACTTGCCCTATTCGCACTTTTTCTTAAATAACCGCGAATTTCAAGGTGTATTCTCGAAAATGTCTATACAGTACTGACCCGATTTTGTCAGCCCCCGATTTTGTCTGCCCCCGATTTTGTCTACCCCCGATTTTGTCAGCTTTTTGACCCGATTTTGTCAGCCTATTTTAAATTTGTCAAAAAATTGTAATCGTCATGTTTTATCACGTTTACATTGAAGTTAATGATGATGTTTGATGTCATACACGTATGGGCGTAGCAAAAGGAGGCAATGGCAATGCCTTTTATTAAAAGTGAAAAAATCGATATTACCAATATGAGGGAAGGGGGAGCCCCTGATAAAAAATCTAGCTACGCCCATGTCTATTGCCTTCTTAAAAGTCCATGTAACCATGTAACACGTAAAAATTTGAAAAACAGAAACAAAATAAAATGACCCGATTTTGTCAGGTTGTCCATTTTGTCAGCCTAAAATTCATCGAGGGGCTGACAAAATCGGGTCCTTACTGTATTCTTCAGTGCTAGTGAGGTAATTTTGTTTTATACAACGTCAAAATGATGTTCAATCCTATTTTGTTCTGAAAAATTTCCCTTTAGTTGATCCATAACTGTGGGATGACTGGAATACAGGACGAACATACAGGGCTGTCATCAAACATGGAATCCGCTTCGACGAACTTGTTTGTCCATATTTCTATATTTATCATCTCTTTCGGTCTCATTCACGACACAATAATAAAATAACCTATACATTAGTTAAAAAGATGTATTTTTGTATTTCCTCTTATGTTTGTTTGCTCTTTGTGTTGTATTTCAGCCGCGTACGCCCACCAATGCAGGGTTGACACGCCATACAAATACGGCACGTTAACATAGTACACTTGTAATAGGGCGAACGCGGCTGCTGCAACTCTGTCTCAGTGTAAATTGGTGTAGATGTGTGTATGTGTTCTCAGGTTTCTGTCAGTTTCGAAAGAAAAAAAATATGAAAATCGATTGTGGGGATTGATCTGGTTTATATTGTATGTCAGGAGTTTCATCTTTATTTGCCAAACGTCAGTTAAATAAATCTTCCCGTTTTTCTTCGCTTTAATGTATAAATCATACCTCTAAGATGGCAAAAATATTAATCTGAAATTCTTTAAGATCTTTGTTTTTCGCCTGAAGAAATCGAATAGAAATAAATCTTCTTATATGTGACTTAATTTGGACATTAAATTCGAATCATTTACCCGTCCGCATCTGATTCAAAAACTACTGAAAAAAAAAATAACTCGGGAACAAGTCAAATTATATTCCAGGTGGTATCTTTACACAAGTCGAACATTACAGTCGTGGTCCAGCAATTGGTGGTCAAAGTTGAAGAAATCAGCAAATTATAAACTCTACATTTAAATTGGTTTCAGGTCAGAGAATCCATATGACTTGCGCTTAACATCTATTACCATTCAAAGTGGTTCCATGCCTGCCCTAGTAAATTCTATTTTGCCTTTGTCTGAACAATCAAAAGAACGAAAAAAAGAAACATCAATATTGCCTAAATTTTCTCAATCTGCTGCTTTACAGAGAATCAATCTGTGTTGGAATATGTATCCATTGTACATACTAATAGTTTGTATGAATTTGTTTTTTGTTAAGAATTCCCGCTGCGCTACTCCCGATGGGTTTTAATATGTGTTATTCAAATAGCCTAAAATCGATTGCCGCAAGGAATCTAAAAACCATGTTCGGGTTCGCTATCAGATAATTAAGATATCCCGACTACTGCACATAAGTGAACAATGTCAAAAAGTGTGTGAGAAGTTTTAAGAAACGCACATCTTTTTTCGGAAGATGTTACCATTTTTGCATAACTTCATTCGGTGATTTCTTCGTCTATGGAGAGGGGGTTGACTGATCATATCGAAGACAGCAAGAAAGGTTGCGCAATCGAAGTTATGTCAACGTTATTGTATGTGTGGTTGTGTGTAGGTGTTGTTCTTAACTGTGTAGTTGAAGCGCTGAAGAAGCACAACTCCATTTGTGCCCACGGGATTTACTGTGCTGCCGCAGTAGGTTCGACCGCTGTCGCTTCCGAGGGAACAATTTTGGGCTCTGCTGAAAAATAGAAACGAATGGGGAACGTTAGGGTCATATAATGCTTGCAAGGTATGAGAAGTTGGGAAGTTGTTGGATGGCTTTTGGTTTTGTACCGAAAGCTTGTGGCAATTGTGACGAACCGATCAAAGTTTTAATGTTGAAGAGAACCATTTTGCGTTCTTGAAGACTTAAGACGTGGCTTCAAAGCATTTTACATAATTTGGTGTCTCCAAGCGTGAGATATATTTGAAACATTTCTGGAGCGATTTTTAGTTGAATTCCCGTAAAAAATCAGTAGAAACTCTCTTAGATTGTCGTTTATTGAACTTACTGAAGTCAACGTACGGAGACAATTCAACTTAAATTATATGAAACATTTGTTGCTACACTTGTATGGAATTTTCTCGTTTCACATTGTTTTAGTAGATCGTATCAGAGTGAAACTTTTAACAGCTACTGTTTGTTTAAACGTCATAGTTTGTATACACTGCAAAAATGTGTTTTGGTATAATCCTGGAATACTAAAATCTTGATATCTGTACTGTTCGACCAAATATCCAAACCCTGTCAGAAACACACACATAAATGTTTTATAGCAAGTCTGTGGATTAAATGAATAAAACAGACCATCGAGGTCTTTAGTTCTGGACTGTGACTGAGAGCAGACGTGTTTCTTTATAGTTCCGAAATATCTTAAAAGTTTATACAAAAATTATAAAAGTGGCGACTGTAGGAGAAGATATTTTTTTTCAAGTTTGGTGATTTGAGAAGTTGTGTAATATTTATCTCAGCAGTGGTTTGGGGAAGCGTGCATAATCAATTGCCCTGTGAGAGAAGAAATCAGTATTCAAAAATCTACATAGCGTGGTCAGTGGGCTAGGACAAAGCATCTGACACGTGGGTGTATATTAGGAAGAGATTGCAAAGTGATATCGACATTGGTTGGATAGTGAAAATCGTGGAATAGCGTTTTCATGAAAATTTCATGCCGTAGTTAACAGATAAGTTTCATTTAGATTCAATCAATTTTACGATCAATTCAGCCATTTTGTAACTTGGAAGTCAAGCCTTAGAAAATTTGTAAAGCTGATATCTTTTGTGTATGGACAATAGGTTGAATTGTGTATTGAACGAAGGATCAGTGCCAGCTATTATACGGTGAGTTGAGTGTGAGAGACACCGGCGGCCCGATAGTGAAGCGTGAGAACTGTTAAAGTGAGTATTGAGTATACCGAAAGGCTTTGAAGGCATCAGTGAGCGAGGCAAGGCATCAGTGAGCGAGAGAAGACATCAGTGAGCGAGGGAAGATATCAGTGAGCGAGAGAAGACATCAGTGAGCGAGGGAAGACATCAGTGAGCGAGAGAAGACATCAGTGAGCGAGAGAAGACATCAACCTTTGGTGAGCAACCAAGTAGAAATTGATTGAGTGACGGCTGAAATTAGTTATTGGAGAAGCAGAATGTTATAACTCCGATTAAGGAATACAACCAAGGCTCATCGAAATCAATTACGAATAGTTCCACCTCGACCAACGAGCACTACTATACATATTCCAATCCAACGAGAAAAGCGACGTTACAGTGAGAGTGAATCTGAAGAGGAGTTTCATGGTTTCCCTGATGTCCCGGCAATTCCGCATGGAGCACAGTCAGAAAATGTGGACAAACGACTCAAGTATACCCGACGAAGTCCGATTGCAACACGTAGCTCAACTCGATCGAAACTCCACCATGATTAGACAACGCCGAATAGACAGATCATCCAGTAGCAGTGAAGTACGTTCCGTATTCTCATTGAGTCCTGGGAACCGGCCAAAAATGAAAATATTTCATATAATTGCTTTATATTGCATGTGTTAAGTTATTAATTCAATGAATTGTCGAAATCAAGAAGAAATAATTACTAGTGGATAAGTTGAAAGTAAATTTTGAATAGCATAATTGAAATTTTAACATTATTAAAAGAAAATTAATGTTCATGTTCTACATGATTTCGAATTAGTTTATTTTTTAAGGAAATGTTCAGAGTAGTTACTTTAGGGGAAAGAATTGTACTGTTCGACCAAATATCCAAACCCTGTCAGAAACACACACATAAATGTTTTATAGCAAGTCTGTGGATTAAATGAATAAAACAGACCATCGAGGTCTTTAGTTCTGGACTGTGACTGAGAGCAGACGTGTTTCTTTATAGTTCCGAAATATCTTAAAAGTTTATACAAAAATTATAAAAATATCATTAATCGTTTTTGGCAAATTCAAACTGTCCATAACTCGATAATGAAGGGACCATCGAGTTAGGGAGATATCGTGTTACAGAATATACTAAACCAGTGCAAATATGCGATTCATCGAGATAGCCATGAACACCAAATTTTAGATATTGAGATACGGAGGTCGACTAAGGGAGAGTTGACTGTACGTGAGAGCACACTTCAACCTTCAAACTGACAAAGAAATTGTGAAGAACTATAAACGCGTTAAATTCCCAAAGACATTTTCATCTGAATACGAGCAACCGCCAATGTAAGACTGATTTGGCGAATCGATTTATGGCGCTGATCAAGAAGAAGTTTATGGAACTGATCTAAGATCTCGCTAATATGCTTCATGCGCTGTACACCATGCAAAGATTGAACCCACAAGGTATGTGCTGACATACGAAGCACCCTTTGGTCCCCTTTTCTGTGGGTTTGGTGTAAATTTTGACAAAATCATAGTGCCCGAGCATAGTGTCCGGCTATAGAGGACGCATTTCAGTGCGCACCGTTTTTGGTACATAATGTAATCCATTATAAAAATTAATTGTAAAAGTTTATTTTTGTTCTCATGTGAGTTTTTACTTCAAATAATGTGAATTTTTAATACTGTAAAAAATTACCGTTAAAACTAATGTAGATTTTAAAATATTACCTAAAAACGAAAAGTGTCCGGGCATAGAGAACTTCCCCCTATTACTGCTCTTATTAATGATTGCATTTTTTCATGATTTTCTCTAGGAAATTTAAAATTTATTCAGGTATCTGCCCTAATTTGCCTACAGGCATGCATCAAGTTTCATCAGGAGTTAATCTTAAAGACTCTTAAAAAAAAAAATTCAAGAAATTTGTTCAAATTACCGTCAAGAATTCAACCCTAGATTTTCAAAAAAAAAAAATATAAAATTCCCTCAAAAATTGTCGTTTTGTCGTCGAAATTGATATTTCTCGAAGAGGTCCTCGAAAAATTTAACCAATTTTTTCAGGGTTTTTTTTATAGAAACCATAGGAGTAAATCCGAAAAAAACCCGGGAGGTATCTATATCTCAAAGACATCACTAGGTGTGATAAAACTTCTATGATTTTTTTATATACTCTTGGATACTAGAAGAGGATTTTCTTGGATCTCTTGGAGGATTTTCTAGATAAATTACTGAGATAATTATTGAAAACAAACAATCAAATCCCTGGATTGTATCCTACAGGAAACGTCGGATGGAAATCATGTAGAAATCAAGGTGTCTGAAAATTAAGACCGGATTGTATCAAATTTGCGACTAAACGTCCGAAGATAGAAAGTTCTAATATTTGATTTGACTCAATACTATTGTAGTTTAACAACTATTGGATCGTAAAAAGTATTGGCATTGCTTTAATCTAACTACTAACTTTTAGATACGTTTTTCCAATTCTTAAGCTGTTCTTGGATGTTAAATATTAAGTAATGTGTTCTTCAAAACATTTGCTACTTTTCTAAGAATTTTAGAGATAATCAGCCAAGATTCTTTCATAGAATACACTAAAAATCTTATTGAAAATCCATTGATATTTTTTTTTTTAATCTTAAAACAAATCTCATTTCAACAAAAATTTTGCCGGATATATCTAAATCAATCACCACGGGAAGGGTTTTGATTAGTGAGGTGGGAAAAAAATCTTGGACTCACCTTTGCTCGGATATGGACCATTGATAAGAGGGAAAATAGGACTCTTACTATAAACTACCTAGTATTGTGTTTTTGTCTCGCAGTGAAAAGATATTGGTAGAAGATTGAAAATACTATGTCGACATTCATAATTTCGAACAATTCAAAGGTTATTTCATTCTTCTTCTTCTTTCTGGCATTACGTCCAAACTGGGACAAATCCTGCTTCTCAGATTAGTGTTCTTATGAGCACTTCCACAGTTATTAACTGAGAGCTTTCTTTGCCGATTGACCATTTTTTGCATGTGTATATCGTGTGGCAGGTACGAAGATACTCTATGCCCTGGGGATCGAGAAAACTTACGAAAAGATCCTCGACCAGCGGGATTCGAACCTATGACCCTCAGCATGGAAAGGTTATTTTAAGTAATCGCAAAAAAGGTATGTAGAGAGCCGGATCCTATTCCTGGCACTTTTGATTCACTTCGGCAGTGGGATTTTTTAAAGCTACTGAGCTCATGTGATTTCATGTTTAAACGTTGCGTTAATTGATGCTGCCTAAAGGTTTGTGTCGAAAATATAGTGACGAACCATCCATAGATTGTTTAAAAACTACTTAAAACTGTGTTATGATAAGAATGTGTAATAAGAATGAAACGAGATCACCAGTTCGTAATTCATCCACGACTTAATACGAATATTTGTTCGTACTCGCACAACACGAACCTCTGCCCAGCAAAAGCAAAAGAAAACGAACAAATAATCCACTCTGGCGACGCAACGAACGAACAACTGTCTTGCTTGGGCTTTGCAAAGCGCACTCTCTTGTTTGAATCTTAAGCCAGAAGCCAGAAGCTCACAAAAAATCGGAAATTTTGTGACAAAAATATGCCAAACATCTGTCCGGGAAACAAACGATTATTTTACATAATTTTGCTGAAAAAATACTACAAATTGTAAACTATCTAATTTACAAACTCACCAAAACTTTATCATACAGCGAAGTGCAAGTTGTCAGGCTGTCGTGCACAGTGCTGTAAACATTCGACACTTTGCGCGACGTTCGTTTCGTTGCCATGGTCAGCAGTCACAGCACAAGCTTCAGAATGAACGTCGACTAACACAAAAAAGTGTCAATTGAATGTCATCTGGCACGGTGACATTTGCATAAATCATAAGTTTTGCATAGAATTCAGACATCAGATCATAAACAACATGTAGGGTCGATAGGGGCAGTATGGTCCACCTAAACAAAAGCTCTTGAAAAGCATAGAAACACAATACAATTTAATCGTTCCATAAGGTTAATTTGTAGTTCGAAGTTTCTCCAGGTCCGTCACACTCGGGCTCAGATTGGGTACCACTTCTAGTACTGCATTTGGTCCCTCGGTAGTAGAAAAGGTACCCAAGTTTGACAGATCGCAGTACACTTTTCACGGCATTCTAGATTACCTTATGAGCCATAAAATTTTGGGCAACTGCAAGGGACATGGAGGTCTTTAATTTGTCTTTGGTTTCTCCTTTCATACGACAGTTGTATTTTGTAAAAAAAGTTACTTATAATTTTCTTGTAATTGTAATTGCTCAATCCACACCCTGGCAGACAATTATCCGCCCATCTAGACACGGGCTGGGTGAGGACCTACCAAGCCTCCCCCGTTAACATGTCCTATACCGTTTAGCACACCGGGATCTTCCACAAGCAGGCGCCGGAATTAAAGCGGTCCCACAAGCTTCAGATACATTAAATAGATATAGTCCCTCTGGCACTAAACCGAATAGCGGCCTTCATATCATCACTAGCACTGCCTATCCCGCACGCCAAACAAAATGCCGGAAGTAGCGTGCCGTGTAGAACATCCGATGTTCTACACAGCACATCACCTCCGACACCATGCTCAACGTACAGCAAAGACATCGCTAATAAAAAGCGGAATGCGTCATTCGATTCAGTGCCAGAGGGACTATAAATGTAACGAAGAGGAAATGAAAAGATAGTAGAGATGGTTTGGTTGTTGGATTGCTGAAACGAGAAGAAATAAAGTCATTACGTTAAAACGTGGTTTTTATAGTTGAATAAATGTATCGATAGTTTCTCATCTGTTTCTTTTCCGTGTCGTAGTTGCGTCGATTCTATCCTCCTCGAGTTTTGTCGTCTCCGCTCGAGCAATGAGGACCGCGATGAAATGAAAATATAAAATATGACCATTAGTGTTTATCTATTATTTAATGTGGTTCTCATTTGCTTTTAAATACCTAAGTAACATGTGAACTCTGCCTCTATCAGAAAATTCTAATGAATTATATTTTATTCTCCTGCACTTTCCCTAACACAAAGTATTCCTATTTAGTAAGACATTTACAAGTGCAAAAGCGCAAATAAAAGTGTGGGACCTCATCGAATCATGTTGATTCCCTCAAAGCACTCATTCTTCGATTTGCGAAAAATGAGTCCGCTGAAAACACCGACCCGACTCGACGCAATCGCGCACCTCTACCAACGCCTCCGCACATGTAAAAACTTCTGCGATAAACCTGTGGTGTGAAAGAAATGCGCAATATTATTTTAATTTCAATCCTAACTGCATGACCCGTAGGCTCTATGCGTATGATTGTTCATTATTTTAGCTAAATATACCAGTTATTCCTGTACATCAGAAGAAAAGAAAAACGATTAAGAATATCTTGCAGCGTAAAGTTTAAGTGATCAAATATTAATCCTTTCTTCGAACCTAATTTCATTATACATTGGGTTATGCTATGCTTCGCGTGTGATACGAACAATTAGGTTTATCAATATAATGCATTAGCATCCAAACAAATACCCTAGAAAATTTTCTTATTGTCCGACAAACATTTCAAAACAATTACGAACTGCAAAAAATCAACGGTAACTTTACTCAACAAAGCTTTCATTCGATCACCCTTAAAATACACAGTCATCAGTAGACCATGCACTATAATATCCTCCTAATATAACGCAGAGCTAAAAATCCTCTCTTGCGTTACCCAATCTGAACAAGAAAACATTTTCAAATACTTCCCATAATTTGTGCACGGCAAAACAGATTCCACTTTCTACGTAATGTAACCTAGTATGAACAGCTGCCCAACTCTCCAGACCTGCGCCCTCCAAGATCCAAGGTGCTGCTGCCTTACGTTCAAAACTTCTTTCCTCAAAGTCTGTCTATCAATTCCGAACTCTATTGCATACTACCATACCAATCAGACCCTATTCCTGACAAGACACAGAGTCATAACCCCAATGTGATGGATTTACCCAGTAAATCCACAACCTTGTCCTAACCCCTCTTACGTTTCGCTATCCTCGAAAGTCACCCATATTGATGCTTGGCAAAAAATATCAGTATTCAATCCACAAATCCCAAATTACACCACATTACGTTGGTCCGTTTGGCGTCGCCGGTGGATACCTGTTCTGACATTCGTTTCTTTTAAACTCCATTTCAACCATGTCCCTCCACTTTATCAATACGAATGTTGACGAATCACGATAATCTGAAGATCGTGACCAGAACGGAGGTAGGATAAATCACTAGGGACCAACTACCACCAAAAGTTACTTATAATTTTCTTGTAAACATTTTTGAAAAACGTTATTTTGTGTGTGGTATTACACTATACGGGGTGAAATGGTCCACCCTACGGGGCAATATGAGCCACCATACTGAATCTTATTGTTTTAATTTGAAAAATCCTTTCCAAGACATAATGTAGAATCTTTCAAAATAATTCAATAACATGGCGGTTATATTAGTGATTGCTATGAACCTTATTTCAAAATAGCTACAAGTGTTCAATAAAATCATAATTTTATTCAATGCAGATTTTATTCTGCTTCACAAAATTTAAAGCTAAAAGAAGGAGAGGAGGGACAGATTCACAATGAATTCGACTGAAATCATCGTCAAAAATACTGATTCCATGCCAAACACTTACCAGAGTTCTCCACCTTCGTTTCTTCCACGCTGCTCTCCACCACCGGGGCCACATCATTGTTCGTCTTTTCCGCCTCTGTGCTGCTGACCTCGTTGCCAACTGGTACCACCGCAGGTTCTTCCACCACAGGCGTCGCTTCCTCCGTGGCTGGTGTGGAACTGCAGTTGTCCTCCGTCTTCGATTCCGCTTCCTGAACCTGGGGGGCCGGTTCGGATTCCTGTTTTGGTTCTTCAGAAGCGACAGGGGCAGGTACTTCTTGCTTCTTTTCTTCTGCTTCCACTGGTTTGGCGGGTTCCGGTTCTGCAGGTTTTGGTGTTTCCTCGGGAGCGGCCGCTTCTGTCGTTGCCGCCTCTTCCGGAACTGATTCTGGTTTGCTGACTTCTTCCTTTGCAGGTTTCTCTTCGTCGACTTCCATCTTTTCAGGAGCATCTTCGACCGGCTTAGATTCCTCCTTTGGCGCTTCTTCCTTTTCCGTGCTGCTTACCACGGCGCCATCAACTTTGTCTTCCTGCTTCTTATCCGCCTCATCGTCATGCACTTCATTTGTGTCCTTTGCGGCTTCATCCTCCTTCTTGCCATCAGTTTCATCGTCCTTCTTAGACTCCTCTTCGTCATGCTTCTCTTCCGCTTCGGCCTTGTCCTTGGCCGAAGGACGTCCTCGCTTCTTCGGGGTTGCGGACTCGGTTTCCGGCGATTTTCCCTCATCGTCATCATCCTTATTCCCTCGACCCTTCCGCGAAGGAGTGGCTGCCGTGCGGGCCTTTTTGGCCGGAGGAGTGGCCGGTGTGGCTGGGGCACTGACTCCACGTGTGCTGGCTCGGGTTCGTCGTCGGCCACCATCCTCCGCGGGATCCATGCCCATGGTCTTTAGCAACTCTTCACTTTCCCGCTGGAATGCATTATTTTTACGCTTTGATGGCGTACGCTTGGTCTAAAAATAGAACGGAAACAACAACGACCGCATTAGTAAGTCTGGTTTTTGCATATTTTTATTTCCCGCCTCTTTCGAGCTACTGCCACTTGGGTTTCCAAGTTTCCCGGGATTTGCATTCCCGGGAAACTGGAATACAATTTTAGTTTCCCGAAATCTCGAGAACTTCTCAAAACCGTGAAAAATGTTACGTTACAAAATTAAGCAAAAGTTCATACGATAAAAATAAGATTGGAGTTCATATTTGACGAAGCATACACAGCTCAAATCATGTTGGAATGTCGGCCAAAAAAGTACTGGAATAGAAATCACTGGTTAACTAAAATTGTTACAAATGGCCTAAGCAAAAATTGAGCATATATTATAACAGAAAAAGTAACTTTCTTCATTTGAATAGATAAAATTAAATTAGTCGAATAAAACGAAGAACTTTTTTCAGTTTTGACAATTGCTGGATTATTTCTTGGGCCTTCAGTATTTATAAAGAATTGTTTTACCTTACACGATTAACGTAGTAGATTCCTCGATAGATAATTTATCTTGTTTTGCATAATATTCTTTCAAAGGCATGAATATCTCCGGAAGGATAAACATTTTGCTCAGTACTGTTTGATAAAGACTAGACCCTACCAGTAGCTGCAAGATTTAAATACAATGAATCAATCGGTGTTCAGTCAGACTGGACCACGTGTTTTTCGAAAGTTTCAGAAAAGCGTACTCCAATCATTCGAAATAACAAAATGTTTATTGGTAATATTGGAATCGGATAAATCAGAATTAGTGAAGTCGTTTACTTATCTTCACAAGACCAAAATATCATCTAATCCGATCAATTGAACACCGACCATAATTCTGCATGAAAACCTTATAAATGTTGTATAATATCGTTGCATGTACAGAACAAGTTAGGTTTCTAAGCAGTATTTGTATTAAAATCTTATATTTTCATATTCATAAAATAAAACCACATTTCCCGGGATTGGAAACCCCAACTGCCACGAATCAAAACAATCCCATCAGAACGGGGAGAAACGTGCCAAAGGATAGTAACCGAAAGTTCAAACACACAGATGTGTGCCGGGAAACTGCCGCGCGAACCAGTCGCAATGTGTGCGAGTAATATTTTTGTTATTAACCCCCGGATGTCTGAGTTTGTGAGGGCCGTTGGTTGCGAGGTCTCACCAATATTGTGGTAATGACGCATTACCTCACAATCATCACCTGGCTGCTGATGCAAATAATGCTCATGATCGTCGTCATCATCATCATGGGTCTGTCGGTTGGTAAACAACCAGTTCGTCATAGGAAAAAAAGGCGAAACCGGGCGCAGTCAAGCAGCTAGACGCGACAATCCGAACTACCTAAACTGACCACTCGTAATCCCAACAGTGTAGGTAACTACGGCGCGGTGGGAGTGGCGCAAAGGGGGTTCGCCGCACATTTTACTTCATATAGTGACACAGCATGACGATAGAGAGCATCGTTTGAACACCACGAAAGCAGTGATAATGGAACATGCAGCATGGACCAACACAAGGAAACGAGTTGTGGTTAAACGTTTCCCTCGTTTTTTTTCGGCTGGGTAGATTTCCAAGCCAATTGTAGATGGACCTAGTGGAAACTTCTATCAAGGTCCATTGTCTGGGTTGCGCTGAATCGCAAAGAACTATGCTGGTGTCCGGTCAAGTTTTTGTAAACTAATGACCCGTCCAAGCTGAAACGGTGCAGGGATCTAATCTCCTTATCTGAGTAAGAAACGTGTATAACATTTAAACATGTTTGCAATTACCTACAGTTAGATAATTAGCTAGCAAATTGAATGACGATTTCTTAAACAGATGGAACAGAGCTCGTTCTTCGATCGGCCACTGCAAAAGTGTCGGACGAAGCAAATATTGACCATCAACCGGCAGACAGAAGCTCTGTATCGGGCAAACATGGGGGCCTCATATTTGGCTAGGCGTTTTGAGAACCGAAATAAAACTGTGCAATATTTATGCAATCAACTCCATTCCAGCCGAGCAAAGCGCGGTTGTTCGATTGTGCCTGCACTACATGAAGGTGAAAGTCTCCCATTGCCTCGTTAGAATTTCTGCTATCCGTAGTCATTATTGTTTTAACCATACCCGGCTAAGTGCAATATACTTTGTAGCATGTTATCGCTGATTAGTATTGGTTACATGTAGGTATGTATACTTATAGATAGCAATAATACTAGTAGGGCGATCATGCAACTGGATTGAAAAGAATATGATCAATGTAATATTTATTTTACTGAGACTTTCAATTTTAAATCGAGAGTTAACTGTCTTCGATACAGCCTGCTTTTAACTTTGTGCTCTCGCGAACACTTCTAAAGATAGTAGAGGAATTGAATCATAGAAAAATTGATCAGATCATCCTGTGAAGAAACTTGAGTGGGTTTCTAGAAAAATCGCTATAAAAAGTCAAGTATTCGGAATTAAAAAAAAAACGATATTAAGGTGAAACAGCTTGGAATCATAATTCAATAATGTACCAACACTTTGAAGGCACAAATCTCGCGAAAGAGGCATCAAACTACAGTGCAATTTTAGCTTTGTGCACTAACAGAAAGCCTAAAATAAAAAGATTGACCTTGTACATTAATTATTTCAACAGATTAGTGCCTTTGAAATCGTGAGTAGGGGCACAAGCCGGCCATTGTACCTGCCATGTTTGGATTCCGAGATGTGTCACCTTAACGATCTACGCTCCGTCATTGCAATCATCATCATCATGGAAACTTCAAAAGCAGTTTTTCTGTTCAAAACTAGAAATTATTCGATGAAAATGTGTTCACTGTGTTTCGTTTGGAGAAAAGAATGTATTGCTTTGAAAATTCTAAAATCAATGACGGATCCTGCCCCCTTAACCTAGAGCATAATTTGCCAATTGTATGCGTTAATCGTTACAAAGTCGAGAATATTCCAGATCCAATAAGATCCTGACTGTTGATCTTACTGATCCCACACTCAAAATAATCCAAACGTCAAGGCTACGTGAAAAATCACGTAGATCCTTTGAAATGATTTTTTCTCCAATTTACCGGACAACGGTAACAATCACCTGAATACAAATCTATTTCAAATAAATCCTCAATAGGCCAGGAGAAGTGGATGAACTTGTCATTCATTTTTCTGTCAAATCTCATACAAAATCTACTTTTTCTCTGACAGAAATTCACTCTAGGTGAACCACTTCCCCTGGCCTATGATATTCACCGTTGGTGACCGTTCCTCTTACGTGAAAAACACGTACGCGTGAATGAACCTATATTTTGACATTTCAACTTCTTGTTCATTCTGTCTGCACAACGATTTTGAACCGAATGGTATCGTCGCACAAACTTTAAGTTTCATATCTAAAACTAATATAACACCAACATCAAAAGATTATGGTGAGTAAATTTATCTGCAAGATAAACTTTTACGCTTTTATTCTTTCTTGATTATTTTCTCGGATTATCCAGCGCTAAAATAAGCCAATTCCAGCAATTGGGATCCTAGCAGAGAAGATTTGCAATTCATAATCGAAAGTGTTTGTGTAATATTTATATGAATATGTTTTATTTATTCAATCAATAAAAACATTGTAGCAGCGAAAAAGTATCCTAACATGAACGTCATTTTCATTCAAAATTAGCATGAAAGTCACTGGGGAAATTGTCTAGAATCCAATAAAACCCCAC
Source organism: Aedes aegypti (assembly GCF_002204515.2). Lineage (NCBI taxonomy): Eukaryota > Metazoa > Arthropoda > Insecta > Diptera > Culicidae > Aedes > Aedes aegypti. The sequence continues at coordinate 26,178,563 of NC_035109.1, read as the reverse complement.
TTGAAAGGTACGCACAAAACACTTGGCTGCAATGTGAAACTCCCGTGGATCTAGAAAAATTCATCAGTTCATGTGTTCATTCTGCTCAACCCCCCCGCGAAGTGACAGATAACGCAATAGGCCAGGGGAAGTGGTTCACCTAGAGTGAATTTCTGTCAAAGAAAAAGTAGATTTTGTATGAGATTTGACAGAAAAATGAATGACAAGTTCATCCACTTCTCCTGGCCTATGTTCACGTACCTACTTTCAACGTAAACAATGGGGCCATCCACTGCTGCCGGCACAATTTTTCACTATGGCAGATCGAAATTTTGTTTCGTTGTTGACGGGTGCAAAACAACGAATGGAATGGAATGAAATAAGGGCGAGTTTGATATTTTCGTCTGCCAATGGAAATAAATTCAATAAAATCACTAAATTTAAGCACCAAATGAATTTAAGAGCGTACCAATTCGTTTGGTGAAAATATTAAATGACCTGTTAGTGCTTTGTTTTGCGGAAAAGTAATCCATAAGAAATTACTTACAATACAGCCTAACTGATTTGTGGATCGCTTTTATGCTCTCAAAAGAAAGCGCTGGCCGTAACATAAAATAAAATAAAATAGTGTTGGCCTCGTGGCCGTGCGGTTAGTGTCGTTAGGCATTTAAGCGCATCGTGTCATGGGGTGTGGGTTCGATTTCCGCTTCGGCCATTGAAACTTTTCGTCAGGAATGTTTCTCGGCTGTGCCACTAGAGCATGCTTATCCATTGTCTAGTGTTAAGTTACATTCCGTGCAGCTAAATGGCTGAAAACGGTGTCCTTATCTATATCTTTTTATTTGAGATCGAATCAATTCGAAAAGTGATAATTTGTTTATTAGCAGTTCTTTTTTCTATGCAGATTAGAACACTTTTTCTCATACTCACCCCCAGAGGTCTAAGTTTCAATCAAATAAGCCTATGAGATACGTCACGTTGCAACTTTCAGCGTGAAGAAAACCTATACTGCGCGCGATGTATACAGAAAAATAAACGATTTCGATGCACATTCATCCACGCATTGTTCATCCGGTGAACATTCGTGTTGGCGTGGATGTCATTTTATGTAAACATATTTAGATCGGAAAAAATGGACAAGAAAAGAAGACCATTGGATGAACTATCCAGCTTTAAAAAAGCGGTAATGGCCGCCAAAAGTTAGCTTACTTTCTGGTAAGCATCCAACATATTGATGTTTGGCTTTGGTCCGGTCAATTGACTTGTCCACCGGTGTGATAAATTCACTCGGTTAAAGAATTTTGACACGGATCACGCTTCTAGATGCTTCCCACGTGTTTCGGTCAAGTGTCAAAATTCATAGGCCAGGAGAAGTGGATGAACTTGTCATTCATTTTGCTGTCAATTTTCATACAAAATCTACTTTTTCTTTGACATAAATTCACTCTGGGTGAACCACTTCCCCTGGCCTATGGACTGAGTAAATTTAGTGCACCGGAGGATAAGTCCATATCAAGCGACCCAAGTCAAACGTCAGATCACTAGATCCCTTTTTGTAAAAGTGGTCTAATTTTTGGTGATATTAGCGTTCGTAAAAGCGGGATACTTCATCCAATAAGCTTATCTGATTGAAACATAGACATCTGGTGGTGAGTATGAGAAAAAAAGTGTTCAAATCCGCAAAAGAAAATATACTGCGAGTTGATATGATCTTAGATTGATTTCAAGCTTATAACTACAGTCAATTTCTCATAAATTAATGATTATCGTAAATATCCAAGGGATGATTCAAATATTACGTAACGAAGAAATTTGCCAATTTAAACCCCCTCCCTCCCTGAAGTAACAGGTTTTGTATGGGAAATTTTAATTTATTGTATGGAGCGAAACACTACAAAATATCCCTTACCTGCCCTTGTTGTGTTACGTAATATTTGAACGATCCCTAACAAATTTGTCTTACTTTGAATTGCCAAGTGGTCAAAAAAATAATTTCGTAAACAAAGGAACGGTTACTATAAGCATCTTACAGTATGCGGACCACATCACACCACTATCCAAAATTCGCTCGTGGGCCATACAAAATCTTCCCGATGACCGTACAAATCCTTTTAGAGAATCACTATTTGGTGATCACTCGTTTATAATGATGTTACAAATGCCAAACAAGAATTGTAAAACTTTGGTTATGCCCATCAAGCATAATTCTAGTTTACGCCCTATTTTGAGCATACTCCATGATTTCATTGAGTTTGACAGTACCACGGACCAAAATTTTTCGGTACATTGACGTTGTACTGCAGCTGTCATGATGCTCCCGGGTTGATTCTGCTTCACCTATGATTCACGTAAGTGTTACGTGAAAAGTTCGATGGAAAAAAAACTACGTATGTTTTCACGTAGCCTTGAAATGTGGATTATTTTGAGTGCACGATCCTTAGCTAATCTAGCTCAGGGTTTCTCAAGCGGTGGTCCGCGGACCCCTAGGGGGCCGTGATGAGCTCTCAGGGGGTCCGTGAAGCCATTGAGAATAAGTGTCGTTTCTTTCGATAAAAGGAATCTGTTTCTAATATATTAGGCATTGTCCACAAGTAACGTAACTCTCGAGGGGGAGAGGGGGAGTAGGCTCAAACGTTATGGCTCATACAAAAATTCTCGCATAACTTCTGATCTCGCCCTAAAAGCCATTGGTAACCATGTGTGTAGCTCGTTGTTTCTGAGAATTTGAATGGATTTTCATGCTATTTAACAACGCTATGGGGTAGAAAGGATCGTTATCTACCTGCTCGTGGTGTTGGTTTAGATGCTGATTATTTCTTTTGCTCATTTTACGCGCAGCTCGAACGCGAGTACGACCGCTGCCCAAGCCACGACGTCAAGATCATCATAGGAGATTTGAACGCTCAGGTTGGCCAGGAGGAGGAGTTCAGACCGACGATTGGAAAGTTCAGCGCCCACCGGCTGACGAACGAGAACGGCCTACGACTGATAGATTTTGCCGCCTCCAAGAATATGGCCATTCGTAGCACCTATTTCCAGCACAGCCTCCCGTATCGGTACACCTGGAGATCACCTCAGCAGACAGAATCGCAAATCGACCACGTTTTGATCGATGGACGGCACTTCTCCGACATAACCGACGTCAGAACCTATCGTGGCGCCAACATTGAATCCGACCACTACCTGGTGATGGTGAAACTGCGCCCAAAACTATCCGTCATCAACAATGTACGGTACCGACGCCCGCCCCGGTATCTAGAGCGGCTGAAACAACCGGATGTCGCCAATGCGTACGCGCAGCATCTTGAGACAGCGTTGCCGGATGAGGGCGAGCTCGATAGGGTCCCTCTTGAGGACTGCTGGAGGACAGTCAAAGCAGCCATTAACGACGCTGCCGAAAGCGTTGTCGGATATGTGGAACGGAGCTCAAGAAACGATTGGTTCAACGAGGAGTGCCAGGAGGTTTTAGAGGAGAAGAATGCAGCGCGGGCTGCAATGCTGCAGCATGGTACGCGGCAAAACGTGGAACGATACAGACTGAAGCGGAAACAGCAAACCCGTCTGTTCCGGGACAAAAAGCGTCGCCTGGTGGAATGCCAAGAGATGGAGTTGCTGTACCGTTCTCAAGAAACGCGGAAGTTCTATCAGAAGCTCAACACATCCCGCAAAGGCTTCGTGCCGCGAGCTGAGATGTGCCGGGATAAGGATGGGAGCATCTTGACGGACGGACGCGAGGTGATCGAAAGGTGGAAGCAGCACTACGATGAACACCTGAATGGCGCTGAAAGCACAGGCACAGAAGGTCAGGACAGCGAAGGCGATGGCTACGTCAGCACAGCGGACAGCGGAAATCAACCAGCTCCCACGATGGGGGAAGTTAAGGATGCCATTCAACAGCTCAAGAACAACAAAGCCGCTGGCAAGGATGGTATCGGAGCTGAACTCATCAAGATGGGCCCGGACAGGTTGGCCGCTTGTCTGCATCGGCTGATAGTCAGAATCTGGGAAACGGAACAGCTACCGGAGGAGTGGAAGCAAGGCGTTATATGCCCTATCTACAAAAAGGGCGACAAACTGGAGTGTGAAAATTATCGTGCAATCACCATACTAAACGCCGCCTATAAAGTGCTATCCCAGATTCTCTTCCGTCGTCTATCACCTATAGCAAACGAGTTCGTGGGAAGTTATCAAGCAGGTTTCATCGACGGCCGCTCGACAACGGACCAGATCTTTTCCGTGCGGCAAATCCTCCAGAAATGCCGTGAGTACCAGGTCCCTACGCACCATTTGTTCATCGATTTCAAGGCGGCATACGATAGTATCGACCGCATAGAGCTATGGAAAATCATGGACGAGAACAGCTTTCCCGGGAAGCTCACAAGATTGATCAGAGCAACGATGGACGGTGTGCAAAACTGCGTGAAGATCTCGGGCGAACACTCCAGTTCGTTCGAGTCTCGGCGGGGACAACGACAGAGCGACGGACTTTCGTGCCTGTTGTTCAATATTGCGCTTGAAGGTGTCATGCGGAGAGCCGGACTTAACAGTCAAGGCACGATTTTCACGAGATCCGGACAATTTGTTTGCTTCGCGGACGACATGGATATTATTGGAAGAAAATTTGAAACGGTGGCAGATTTGTTCACCCGCCTGAAACGCGAAGCAACAAGAGTCGGGCTAATGGTGAATGCGTCGAAAACAAAGTACATGGTTGGCGGAACAGAGCGCGACAGGGCCTGCCTAGGAAGCAGTGTTACGATAGACGGGGATACCTTCGAGGTGGTGGACGAGTTCGTCTATCTCGGATCCTTGTTGACGGCTGACAACAATGTTAGTCGGGAAATACGAAGGCACATCATCAGCGGCAGTCGTGCCTACTATGGGCTCCAGAAGAAACTGCGGTCAAGAAAGATTCACCCCCGCACCAAATGCACGATGTACAAAACGCTCATAAGACCGGTAGTCCTCTATGGGCATGAGGCGTGGACTATGCTCGAGGAGGACTTGCAAGCTCTTGGGGTTTTCGAACGCCGAGTGCTAAGGACGATCTTCGGCGGCGTGCAGGAGAAAGGCGTGTGGAGGCGAAGGATGAACCACGAGCTCGCTCAACTCTACGGCGAACCCAGTATCGTGAAGGTAGCTAAAGCTGGAAGGATACGCTGGGCAGGGCATGTTGCAAGAATGCCGGACAACAACCCTGTAAAGATGGTGTTCGCCACGAATCCGGTCGGAACAAGCCTAAACTTAAGGGTTTGGTATCAAAATTGGGACAGGGCTTTAGGACTCTATTGACTCCTTGGAATATTTTTGTTGAGAAGCTAGTGGGATTTAAAATTTGAAGAATGTATATTATCCTTTGCACTTTTGTTTCACGTCGACAGGATATTTTGTAAGCTACTGAGCTCATATTTGGGCTAACATACGTTGTTTTGAAAAAAAAAAACGTTGTCATTTAAGGGAATCATTGTTGTCCCAAGTTTTTTTACTCTATTTTAAAACCGGACATAAATGCGATTTACTGCAGAATTTCAGATCTTCAGATGGAGAAGAATCCACAATGTTAAAGGGAAAGATGAAGGCTCCAAAGGGGTTTATCCCACTTGCCCTGCATTAATTTGCATTGGATTTTGTCAACAAGAAAGATGTCCAGTGCTTCGACCAAAAAGGTATCAGAGGAATCCGTAACGATAGTAAAAAGACAAAGTAGGCAGCAGAAATGGGATAACCCCACTGAAGGTACAGTATCGGACGGCCAACTGCGGAGTGCTATATCTCCCTCCTCCGTTTCTCAACCGATTGTTCTCATTTTTTATGTGACGAACTACCGTGATGCTACCATATTTCGCACCCGCTTCTAATTTCGCTCACTGCCATTTTAGCCATATTTGTTGATACATATTGGACTATACAATTGCATGTTATATAACCATGGCTAAAGTAAATTTATTCAAGAAACTAGCCAACAAAAATTTCTTTCAAAAACATGTTTGAAATGTCAGAGAGCGAAATTAAGAGCGCGCGCGAAATATTGGTACTTTATGGTACTACCTCAATTTTTGATATCGTCAAACTTTTGGCATTATCACATTTGTCAACTATGAGGATTTGTAGTTCTAAGATTTATGGATAGATTTCGATCATTCTTGCATATATCTAAGTTGTATAGGTATACGCAACATTTCTGTGAGACCAATCGAATGCAGAAAGTTAGCCCTGCCGAGTCTGATCCCCTGTAACAATGTTTAAGTCTGCTAGGGGAAGCAGTTTACCAAGGCCATTTTTGCTACATGTGTTGTAACACATTTACATATCATATTTAGATTTTTTAAGATCTGAGCAATTGCTGCGAGTAAATTTGCAAATATCAAATTTTGCTATGGTCCAGAAGTTCCAGGAAAAACAATGTTGTTATTATCTTCAGATCTTTTATATTTCATGTCAATCAAGTCAATATCACGATTTGATAGTCAGAACTTCGCTTCAACTCGGTGACCAAGTTACTACTGTAAGTTCGGTGAAATAAATTAACAGAGTACGGTAATTTTTTAGTTTTCGGTAAAATTTCAGCGGAATCCGTCGAATTTCGACGGAATGAGGGTGTTTTATTTTACCGAACTGTTCAGCTGTTGAAATTACGGTGAAATTTACGGATTACGGTAAAATAATTCAAGTGTGTATATCGTGTGGCAGATAGAATGATACTCTATGGATTGTAGAGTGATGCAATTTTTGAAATTTGGCTCCCCTATGCTTAAATGATTTTTATTATGGTAAATAGCATTATCCCAGAGTTTGAAATGATTCGGAAGAAATTTGACAGTGCACGCCATTCTAAGTTTATATGGAGATTACTATGGAAAATGCCAACCTTTTGTTTTCAGTTCTCTTCATTCTCTTCATCTCTTCGTCATATTTTATGGAAAAATGAACAAACTCTTCTCATGTGAAATCCTTAAGCTAAAACTTTGCCGAAGACTACATTTTGATTGCACGTCAGAATAAATTGTTATTCATCGTCATAAAGTGGGTTTGCATTAGCGTTGGGCAATTTTGAATAGATGTTCCGAAAATCGATGTTTCCTTTCCGATTAATCGATTTTTTGAATCGATGTTTGGAGCACCTAAAATAGGGTGAATCGATTCTCTTCATTCGATTCGATTCATTTTGTTGAAATCGTTGAATATTTCTTAATGAGTTTGTCGAGAAGAAACCATATTTTAAACTAAGCTTGAAGTAGTAAATCTGTTCGATTGATTTTCAAAACTGATTTGATTGAAAGATGTTGAAATCAAATGCAAATGTGTTTGGTCTCATTTCAAGCTTTATAAATGTCAATTTTTATCCGATTCGAATCTATTCGAAAACATCGATTCAAAGGATTCGATTAAATCGGTGAATCGATTCAGCAGTTCAAATGTGAATCGATTCAGTAACATCGATGTTTTGCACAAATTTGCCCAACGCTAGTTTGCATGCAATATGCTTCGCCAATTGTTCAGCAGGCAACAGTGGTGCTCAAGGCGGGAATTAATCCAGGGTACCATGTTCTACAGCAGAAAAGCAGTGTTGCTCTGAAAGTATTTGAATGATCATCTCAGCATGATTTAGACTTTGTTATCAATAATAACAAATTATCTTCACGTCACATCAAAAAATGGACTTCGGTAAAGTAGGAGCTGGGAAGATTTTACATGAAAAGTGTTTGATCTCTTTTCCATAGATTATTATGACGAGCAGTTAGAAGGCTGAATACAAAAGGTTTGCCTTTTCCATAGCTTCCATCGCTTCAACTCGGTGACCAAGTTACTACTGTATGTAGTGGGAAATCAAGAAAATTTCAAGTATAAAATGATCTTGGGCCGTCCGGTAATCGAACCCTGGGTTTTGTCTTTTATCCGCGTACGTTACCATAATGATAAGAATAAATAAAACCCCAATGGTTATTGCTATGAAAAGCATATTGTTCCACTTGCCCTACCATCTTTTCCTTATGAGCCACGGTAACTTATACCTAACAATTACGCTCTAAAAGTTGGACAATTTATTAGGTAACCGGCGTAACAAAAAAGCTGCCTAATAAAACCTTAGCTCTGCGCTAAACTGGCCACTAACTGCTACACTCATACGGCTCATTTTGCTCGTCGCTGTATTGGACAGTTTGAACAGATGCATTATTTGGGAAAATAGACTTCTCCAAGCAATTAATAACCAATTTTCCTCACCGACTGGCCAGCGTTTGCTCAAGTGACCTCCAAAGAGCGGCACTCGATAAACAAACACGGATAATAAACACATTTCGATAGTGTTCGGGGGGACCTACACGCAGAAGCTGAATGAAACCCACCGACTCTGCGTTATTATATCATACGGTGCGGCCATAGTAACGCGTCTGCGTCCGCGAACGCGATGCGATCAAAGGATTTCCTGTTGTTGATATTCTGCTTTGCGGGCTCGCACACGCGCACGCATCGCTCGACGCGTTTACTATGGCAGCGCCCATAGACCATACAGACACGCATCGGCCGAATCCGTCCGTTACGTTCCTGCGAGTTCAAATGATATCGACACACCCACACCAGAGCGCTCAGGCCAGCGTAAACACGCACGCACACAGAACGAGGCGCGGTTGAAAACTTGTGCTCTGCAACTGCAATACCACCTATCGCAATGACGACAATCATCGTCAGTGGCAGCACAACATGATAACTGCATCTTTTACATAAAACAATGATTGTGGGCAACGTATGCGGTAAGAGTCCGTCGCGGTACCCCTTATAACGAATGTACCAGCAATTCCACTTATGTCTTTCTCAGCGACGGTCATAGCTTCGCTTCAATTTCTGTAACTTTTTCTCATTTTCGCAGCGCGCACGCACATTCATGGGCCAGTGTTGGCCGTTTCGCGGCGGATAGACCTCTACAAGGTGCTGCTTTGAAAAAATACTCCCGCAATAGATTCACCATAAATTGAAACTTCGTTGATACAAACAACTCTCCATAACTCGATATTCTAATTCACGATATCGAGTAACACAGAACCATAGTGAAAAATGATTTTAACTGATTTAGTGTTCTAAAGGGTGTCCATTTAAAATCAATTTTACAATTCCCGGAATTTTCCCGGGTGCATAAAAATTCAATGATATCATTTTCCTTCGACTTGAAATTTTCTAAACGTTCCATAGAAAGTTTGATTACATGATAGATTGCCAAATACTGGAAATTGACAGCAATACCATTGCAGTGGCATAAATATTGGATTAATTAGAGTAGAGAATTTAACAGATGTTTAAAACCAATCATTAATGGGTTTTGTAAATTCTGCAGCCCCTCAGTGCTTGCTTTTGTCTTTAATTATTGAGTAGTACAGAATTATTTAAAATATTTACAACTTAATACTTTTTCCACATGACATTTTTCAATTCGGAGAACTTGATTCATGCATTAATTTTGATGCTTATTTTAAAAATATTGTAGGTTCAAAATGTTAATGGTTTGAATTTCAAGAGTGTTGGAAAAACATACAAAGGATTTTTGAAAAACAAATCATTAGAGATTTCTTCAGCGATTTTTTCAAAAATCTTCAAAACTGAAAGTTTGCTTTAGTTACCTTTAGAACATGTTTTATTTTTTGATGTTCAATTATCAATCCAAACTGTTTTTGTCGAAAAATCATTTATATCTTTTGGATCAGTTTGGCCATCCCCCGTGTAAAAACAGAATCGAGTACATCGTCAAAAACTATTTATTTGTTTTCCTATAAAACCTGCTAAAGAAATGACATATAGTGTGTATGTCTTTCACTACTGAACTGCGAAGTGTGGCCTTATAAGTGCGAAAGTGTAAATAAAAGTGCGGGATTACATCAAATCATGTTGGTGTCATCAGAGCACTTATTCTCTGATTTGCGAGGAATAAGTCCCCCGAAAACTTCTACCCGATTAGATGCCATTGCGCACTTTTATTAGCGTTTCCGCACTTGTAAAAACTTCTGCGATAGTCCAGTGTGAAAGAAATGCGCAATACCCAAAACAGCATCTTCCCAGAAATCTATCAAAAATTTTCTCAAGATATAAACAAAAATCTGTCCAAAAATTCTCAAGTGATCTCGACATGAATTCATTAACGATCTCAAATCAAATTCATTGAAAATGGGCGGAAGGATTCACTATTAATATTCAAAAAAAATATATCAAACCACGTCATACATCAAGAGTATTAGCCAAGCTAGTATTTCTAACTAAGCTCCGTCAAATATCACAAAGAATCCGCCGAACAGGAATACTTGATAAATCTGACTAGGATTTCAGTAGAAAACCACAAAAGATCTCCCAAGAGAATTTTTTTTTTTTTTAATTAACGACACTTTACACCGTTCGGTGCATTCGTGTCGGAGATAAAATTTCAATCATTTACATTACTGCAATATTACAATTTTTTCTTCGACCTGGTTTGGTATACTCTCCATTCCGAGGTTTTTTCGGGTTTTGGGCTGGAATGACTACATGGACGTTTTGGAAAATCCTTCCTGCTTAGCTCTTCACCAACCACTAAGAATCTGCTGTAAATGTCAAGAAAAATCAGCCAAGGGCCTTTAATAGAATTTACTAAATTTGTTATTAACAATCCTCTAAGCGATGTTCTAAAGAATTCTCTAGTAACTCGTCAATTATCGCTTATATTCCCGTTAGGATTTCCGCAAAAATCTCATACTATGCATCCTAAAAAAAGGCTATCAAGTACCATCAAGAATCTAATCGGAAATACCTAAGTACTCTTTTAGAAATTGTTCAAGGATTTTAATAATGTTTCATAAGATCTCATTCGAATTTGCTTCACATTTTTCCAGAAATGTACCAAGTATCTCATAAGAAATCTGTATAAGTTGTAAGAAAAAATATTGAAGATCTCTTAAGATAATCAACGATTTTAAAGGATTTTGAAAAAAAATACTGGAAACCGTTAACTACCCATCTTGCATATCATCAACAGTTAATCAGGATGCAAAGTTCGAGTCATCAGGCAGGCGTCCACTCAAGCTTTTTGTGTTTCGTCCATAGTAATTCATATTGAAACTAATCCTTTTTTTTGAATGGTATTCAGTTGGAGCTGCCTGAGTAGATTTTTTGTATCTTTCAAATTGACCGATTTAGAGCTTTTTTCTACGGTGGCATAGGGTGGTCCAAACAAAACTGGTTTTCAATTCAAATATCTCATCAAAGTAGTCTATGAAACACTTTTAGAGCTTTGAAAAATGCGTAATTTGGTGGGTAAAGAAACTTTTAGAACTTAAGTAAAAGCAAATTTACATGCAAAAAGATTGTTGATATCTCCTTTAGTTCAAAAGTTATAAAAGTTTTTGTGATAAAAATTATTTGTTTTTCAAGGAATTTTATTAGATCTACAAGAATAACATATCTGTATTTTTTGATATAATATTCAATTCTATGTTGTCTTTTGAATGCCGTCAAAATATATATTTTTTATGTTTGCCCCAATCAGACATATTCACAATCAAAGTAGGTATGTTTTTGTGAGAAAAACAACAATAACTCCTAAATGGAAGAAAATAGCGAGTTTCTTTTCTTTTTTTAAGCATTTTTATATGCTCTAAAAGTGTTTCATATGCCACTTTGATGAGATACCGTTTTGACTCATATTCCGAACACTTTTGGGCTTAAGTGACTTCAAATGCATCTCATAGCAGTCTTCTAAGAGCATCCTTCTACTCCATGAGTCAAACAAGCATGCTTTGAATTCATCGCAATGAGCGAGATCGTTTTGAATCCTGATTTTTCAAATCTCAGCATGCGCGATTTGTGCACGGATTCAATCCCAGGATTGAATCCCTGTCATTGAGCTCATGGGCAATCAATCAAATGGTTATAAAAAACTCTCCGTCGTGAAGTTAGATAGTTCATAGAGGATTAGAAGAAATGAAGTCTATCAAACGGGAGGCGGTGTAGTAAGGAATGCAATGAAATTATGTCGATCATTAGAAACGTTTAAATAATACAGTCGCCTCTCCACATCTCGATATCGAAGGGACCGTCGAGATAGGGAGAGATCGAGACAAAGAACAAATTTTTAATGAATACTAGATTGGAAAACACTCCGTTACCAAGAAAGTAATACACAAACATACGTTATTTTGCGCTCCTAATTTGTTTTGAATCCCAAAACTTTGGTCTATTAACCTTCGATATTGGTCATATCGACATACGGAGAGAAAATTGAGAACGAAAAACACACAGAAGCACATCGAGATATGGAGATATCGAGATAAGGAGGATATCGAGATATGGAGAGTGAAAATGTATGCAGACTGAAGGGACTTATGAAATCATCGACATAGGGAGAGATATCGAGATGTAGAACATCGAGATGTGGAGAGTCGACTGTATCACATATCTGAAAATTGGCCCTACTAGCGGTCATCATCAAATTCGGTAAACATGGTCCAGGATTTGTCCGTCACATCTATGTCTTTCCTCCTACTTGACATACTTCAGCACTCTAACCGTCTAATAAAATATTATGTATACTCTCCGTTCAAATGCAAGGAGTTCCGTCTACATGAGAGTTGCGTTGCAATCGTGCAGAACAGGAGGCAAACAGATATTGACGGTAGTCTGCAGGACATATTCCAGATTTAGTTCACTAGAACCAACTGTTCATGTTAACATCTTTCACATTCCTAGTGTCTTGCCAGGCAGAAATTTCCAATTAAAACTGACGGAAATATCAATGCCGACTAGATATTTTTGCCAGCAAACAATCAATCAAGGATTGAATCCTGGGATTCAATCCTCGCATACACGTGGCATAATTCATTGCATGCCTGGATTTAAATAAAAAATGCGCGCGGAATAAATCTTGCTCTGATGATTTCAGATCTCAGCAGCTCTTGGAGTGAGATTTTTTGAAGACTGTCTCATAGGCATACATTTGCTCATATTTGTGAAAATTATAATTTCTTCGCACAGGCCCAGATAGCCGTAGCGGTAAACGCGCAGCTATTCAGCAAGACCAAGCTGACGGTCGTGGGTTCGAATCCCACCGGTCGACTTCCCAGGGCATAGAGTATCTTTGTACCTGCCACACAATATACACATGCAAAAATGGTCGATGGCATAGTAAGCTCTCAGTTAATAACTGTGGAAGTGCTCATTAGAACACTAAGCTGAGAAGCAGGCTCTGTCCCAGTGGGGACGTAACGCCAGAAAGAAGTGTGCCGATAAAATTGTTTATTTAAACTTCTTGGGTATTGTTTTTACGTAAAAGTATGGAACAACATTTTGATTCAAATGCCGAACACTGTGTTCATTCTGTCTCATATTCCGAACACCTTCATTCGAATTCCGAACAGCACGAATAAATCGTGTTCAAACGAATAATTTCCTAAATAAATTTATCTGAGCTAGTTTTTCTGACCTCAAACTAGAGAATCATAACCACTCCCGAGGTCTAAAATAGATTTGAATATGTTTAAATTAAATTGCAATTTACCGCCATTTCCTGTCGATTTGATGACATATTTCAGCGAAACATTTCAACCAAACCGCCATACAGACACAGAGTGTTCGGAATATGAGTCTGTTCGGAATTTGAGACAAAACGGTATATGAATTGAAAACGCTAGGGCTCTAGAAACCCAGTTTTGTTTGGACCTATGTCACCGTAGGGAAAAAGCTCTAAATCGGTCAATTTAAGATATGTATAAAAAAAAAACTTTTTTTGGCGAAGTTGTTTGAAATTGAATGATCTACAACCTGAAGCATGTATAACAAAATTTCTTCAAATAAGAAAGTTAGTTACACAATTTCTATGAAAATGTTGTTCACCCTAATTTTCAACAACACCAAATAAAGGGCTGAACTAATATGAACTTTGTGGAAGACCATTTTCGTCTAATGTTTCATCCTAAAGCTCAAAACGCATATTTCCTCGTAAAACTGCTTTTTGGACGATAGTGCAATGTTACTTGAAATCTTTGAACTTTGCGAATTCTTGTGGAACTCTTGGGTTTAATGTTTCTAGAAGCAATCTTCATTGTGCTCTGGAGAATATTTTGGAATATTTATATTGATAGTTTTTATGTAACCTTCTCAAGTATATGATTCTTCTTTAAAGTTACCTAAATATCTGGCCAGATTCTTCCTTAAAGTTACCTAACGAACTTTTGGGAATATGTTGCAAAGACTATTGGAAAGATTCTTAGCGGACTTAGTAAACTCCAGATGATGTTAGAAGAAATCGCGTTATCTTTGATGGATTATAGACAAATCTGTTTGGTGTGTTTGCCAACGATATCCATTGTTTCATAACGAAATATTTGGATGTTTGTCATATAGTTTCGTTTTGGAATCATCCGTTCTTAGGGGTCCGCGAAACATGTTTAATACTTCTAAAGTTGCCGTAGCTTCAAAAAGGTTGCGAATCACTGTAATACACCCCTATTCAGCGTAAAAGCTAGATTTAAGCTACAGTCAAACCTCCATGAGTCGATATCTGAAGGGACCATCGACTAATGGAAATATCGAGTCATGGAACAGTAATCCTATGTAAAGCTGTTTGAGGGGAGCATCGTAGTAACCATGAAACTTTGCTTTTAGCATGGTTCCATGAGTCGATATCGAGTCATGGAACATCAACTCATGGAGTTTTCACTGTAGTTGAAAAGGGAATGGGTTTAACATAGGATTAATCAATATGGTACTGAACTTTCGATCAAGATAAGTTCTTTTCAAATGTTTCGCTAGAATTATTCTTATTGTTTACAAAAATAACATACACAAATTCAGAAGTATTCCACAAAACAACCAATCTGGCAGCCCTGCTTCACGCACACACTTCCTCCCAAAACGTCTCGCATGCACCAACTCACGCACACATCCAAACGTCCAAAATCGAACGTCTTTCCCAAGGCGGAGGGAAAAAATGGAAGCAAAACTAGCGCTACCGCAAATCCATTCCGGGGGCAAATCGGAAACCACTGGAAACGTTACTCGAATCTTTAGGACCTGCCCAGACGCTTCTACCCGTTGCGGCGCAGTATTTCCTGAAAGTTCGTGAACAACCACGCCGAATCGAGGTCAAACGCAGCCAAACACGCACACTCCCCCGGGATCCCTTCCGGGAAGCGAAGCGCAAAAAGACGGCTTTTTTCTTTACCATCTCCCGCCAGCCGAAATGCCAAGCGGGAATATCGATGATGACGATAACGAAAATCCAATCCTGCTGGAGGCTCCCCTCCCTTTAGGGTACTTACCGGCGTTTTCACCTCGGCTTCCGCTGGAGGAGCTGGAGCTGGGGCAGCTGCTGCTGGTTCCGTAGTGGCGTTTTCCGTGGCGGCGTTCTCCGTAGTATCCGACATTCTCACGGTGTATGTTAAATCCTTTTTGTTTCGCTTTCACAACTTCACACCGATTTCCGTCCTTCTAGAAATGATTCCGGATCCGCGCTTTGCACACCAGCAGGGTCAAAATAACATGAAACGTATAGCTAATCGCGAACGCGCTCTTTGCCAGTGGCTACTTCCAAAATCTCCGTCGAACAGTTTCTTCTCTTTTGTGGCTGGCTTGCTACTTTGCTGCTTTGCAAGGGAAAAGCAAACTCACGACGGCCGTAATTTTCGTACCGTTTCGTTCTCGCGCCAGGTCAACGGTATTCCCGTTTCACTCGACTTTGACGAAAGGTTGCACTGCTCACTCCACCAATTTGTAACGGGACGGTGAGCGAGAGGGAGATTGGCAAACAAAAATGCGCACACGGAGCGCGGAGCAAATCGAACGAAAGCTTGACGAACAAAATGGACGCCCACGGCGAAGCGGCGCGGCCGGTTTTTGAAGTTTTTCACCGTTTCAAAGCTTTGCGTCGTTTTGTGACGCTTGGGTGACGACTGCCAAGAGACGCAGACGAACAAATTAGACTGGCTCAAAAATAATAATTATAGCACAGACAAACAGACGTAACACTGACGAAATTTTCATCGACCACTTATTTAACGATCATTTCTAATTCGCTGTGTTACAAATTTCACAACCAGACGCGCGCGCATCGTTTTTCTTCGCGTTTGACGTTCCACACTACCGCCATCTGCCTGTCTTGTTGCACGAAACACCTTTTTGTGCAACATGCTCACCAGATGATGATAGTGTAAACTGGGCGATGGATTATGAAGAAATTTGTTCTAGGTGTTTCGTCTGTTTGTCTGTGATTATAGTTTACAGACCCGTGCAAAAGTTTGGGTTCATCCCCTCAAAAACATACAAAAGTATTTTGTCCACATCTCTGTGATAACACGTCCAATTGAAACTCTCTATTATGCATTCAACAAAACTTGAAAACAATGGTGCCAGTACCTGTCAACTTTGACAGGTACTGGCACCATTGTTTTCAGATTTCCCGAAGGAGAGAAAGAGAACGATTTTCTTATGACATCATCGTGCAATGGGCAATGGCTTACTCGAAACACAGTGAGTTAAGGGTCAAACACTGCAACGGCATTGGGCAAAACTGTTTTAAAATGAATCATTTTTTTAAATTTTTTTCGCCGTGTACATTGCTTAAATTTTGCATACAATAAGCTCGCGTTCAAAAACCAGGGAGTTCCTATAATTTCCCACAAAAAAAATATTACAAAATGATAAGCCGATTTATTTAGTTACTTGCGACGTTTCTGTACCAGTGTAAAATCGACTTAAGTAGTGTTTTGTTTTGATCAAGGATGGAAAAAATCAGCTCTAACGACAAACAATACGGTCCAAGAGGGCCATCGCTCTTGCAGCAACATGATTTCAACACCTCACCACGCGAGCGAATCATACACACTTAGATTTTTTCTCGTTGTTCAGTAATTTGTTTTACCGGAAACGTACTGTAAATAAATATTTAACTGAATCTTCGGTATTATAAACGAGATTTACCGAACACCCTTAAATATCAAGCATAATTCTTCAATCTGACGTATCTGCAAAAATAAACAAATCGAGATTTGCTTTGCGTGGGCTTGACAAACGCATAATCTACGCACTGAGTCTATAAAAATATTCCTACAACAATTTTGTTGATTTAAAAAAAAAATTCAAATTATGCCCAATGTGTACTTTACTCAGTGTTTTTATTTTTGGCTACATACACCCTTCGTTTGCAATTTTGTTATATATAAAAAATTAAAACAATATTCGTCCACTTTTACCGAAATCGTCGTTTTATTTACCGAAAAAAAACTGTAAATCGTTTAGATTCGCCGTAGTCAACACGATAGTATCGAATTCAATACCGTTTATTTTCTGTGATTGTGGCCATAAACACTGTTTTTTGAGAAAAAAAAAGGAGACTACGACAGCAGGATGAGCGTCTGGAACTACTTTTCCGTAAGTACGACCTGGGGGATTCTACTGAAAACCCTATTTTTAAAGGTTGAATAAAGTATTTTCGTTGTAGTATCCAACTGCCCAATCACGTTTCCGGATAGAATCGTCACATAAACGAGAATAACCACCCATGACGGAATCGGTGGTGGTTTTATGTAAAAGGGGTCAATAGCTGCAAATGAGCCGGGATTGTAGCCCAAGATTTGAAGCGCGCGCTCGAGTTGTTGGTGATGCCGCTGGTGGTTTCATCTTCCATCTTCATGAAACAGACAAGCAGTTCATCTTCGAAAGGTTTAAAAACTAAAACGCGAAATAAATCGATGAACATTTGCTATCAATATGGTTTTTGCTTTGTTTTGATCATCCTTTTCTATCCCGACTGCCTGCTGTTACGAACAATGCGTTCGGTAGTTTATTTTACAATTCGTTCGGTAATAATTCACGAGCATATTGTAATTTTTTGACAGCTGCGAGTCGATTGCAATTACAGATTGTTTGGTAATGCTTAACTTTACCGAAAGCATTACCGAGCGCTCAGTGGTTTATATTTCGGTTATTAAAATTACCGGAGTCGGTGATATTTTCTAAGTGTGTAAAACACACGACCTTGACGTGTAGATTTTTTTCAGTGTACTTCAGGGCTGATAGCGGCTAAATGTCTAAAAAGGAACTTTAGAGACATCATGCCTGAAAAGAAGAAACCAAAACGAGACTGAACAGTAACCATGTTTCGATAAGGATTCCTCTAATAATCCGACCAGACAGCTCTCGAAGCGTTTTTCTAAATGTTTCTGAGATATTTCACGATTTTCTTCAAAAATTCTACAGAATGTAAATCAGGTATTTGTTTAAAGCTATTATGTAATTTCAAGATTTCTTCAGGAGTACATGGAACGATCCTTTCACAGGCTTCTGAAGTAATTCCTCCAGAATTTTCATTCGAGGTACCTTGAAGAATTCAACCAGAACTTTTTCCAATGATCCTCATAAATTTATTTTTCCGATGATATCCCGGATAAAAACGTATCATTCAGTGAATGGAATAAACCATTAATGTACAATATAACGTATTGGATACAATACAGCGTATTGTAATTGAATGTCGAAGCAATATTATTCTTGTTTGGATAAACAATTCAAAAACAATATAATATATTGTAACAGAACATTGTATTGTTTTTAATTGGTTTTATACCTTACAATTTTGGTCAAATTCCTATTTTCGAGTAAAACAACTGTTGCTTTTTTCTATGTAGCTTTGCTGAAAGAAATAAACAAAACAAGTTCAGAAAGCAAGAAATGTTGGGTGAAAAATATTCAAAAAGTAAAAATAAGTAGTTTTTTAGAAGTCACTTGACATTAGCTGTAACGACGAATGCAATCATGATACAGTTCGTTGAATTGTTTTTGTATTGTACAACAATACACGAATTGCTAATCAAGACAATACATGAACAATATATCGTACTGTATTTTCAAAATGTTTGTATGAGAAAATATCTATATTTGTATTGTTACGATACTTAACCACCCATACATTATATTGCCAAAATCTCATATACAATACAGTGAACTGTTCAAAACAATATATTGTACTGTAATTGTATTGTCATTGTACAATATACTGTATTGTATTTCCAATATATTGAATGGTACTGTTGCAATACGCTATATTGTTTTTGTATTGTATTTTTTATCCGGGATCCTTAGAAAATTTCCCTTTCACAACCAGTTATGTTTCTAATTTCCTCATATATTTCCAGATAACAGATATATAAACCAGAGTTGCTCGATGTCACTATCAATGCTTAAAATTTGCTGATTTGTACAGCCAACTGCGATACAAATCGGATCATTCCATATCACATCAACATCATGCTGTCTACTCCATCTCCAGTGCATTGATGGTGATAGACTATGGATATCACTAATGGGTTAAGTTTAGCTTTAAGCCTGATTCGCTGCTGACAAGTAATTTCTCGGCCTATCTTGATGCAAGGGAAATTTCTGCAAGAAATCGATCAAGAATGTGCTTTTTTCTGATCGCAGTACGCAGTTGAAAAGAAATGTCAGTTCAAATGGGAGTCGCTGTAGATAATTTCTGCAAGGAATCGGCTAAAAATTTCTTCAGCGATTCCTGTTCAGCAGCAAATCAGGCTTTAAATTAGAAAGATAAAATGGCAATTTATCAGTACGATATTTTCGACAGTATTGCAGATAGATTGAAACTATGTGTTGGTCACTGGAAAACATTAGTAGCATGGATAATGACCACGTGATCACTCATTCTGCAGTGATTTTGATCTAGAGTGCGATGTCGCACCACTGCTGTTGGTTGTCAAATCAAAGTGATATTGTCGCGCGCCCACCAAATCGGAACGCGCATGTGGGACACACGACGTTTGACTCGTTCCCGACATAACTGCCATAATGACATGTGTGCCGCTGCATTCTTACGATTTTTATGCACACAGCGCACTATTCAAATATTAGTCGCGACACTTGGAGACTGAGAAAAAATATATTTAAAAAAATGTTTCTGTCGGATCCATAATATTGATAGCTCGCAAGTGATATTGATAGTTTTGTTTTAGACCATCAGCCATCAGCAGATGTGATTGATTTTAAGCAACTCTGATATAAACAGCGAAAATTCTGTGAATTTATGTAGGTATTTTTTTTTTTACTTTGTACCGAAAGTGACCGGCTAATCGCAAAAAAAATCAGAAGAAACTGAAGATGCTTGAAAAATGTTTTATCGCGTGGAAACTCCATCAAAAAATTTTATCGTATCTTACGACGTTGATCGAGTTTTTTGTATATTGAACAGATGAAAAATAGTTTAAATTAATTTTCAATCTATCTGCTGAATTTTTTTTGTCAAATCGTGGGTAGGGCAATTCTTTAACTGTTCTACCCAGGTGTTTTCGTGCGTAGTACACGTCCTACCTGTCCTACCCACTTCCCACTCCACTGATTGAGTTGTTCAGATAGGTTCAGAGTTGTTCAGATGTATTAGAGCAATGTGATGGATTTTACTAAGGTGGCGCAGATGATTGAAGCGTGCCACTAGTTCTCTCTTTCATTCTCCCGCTGTTCTTATGCAGCGCAAATAGTGACGTCACTATTTGCGCTGCATAAGAACAGCGGGAGAATGAAAGAGAGAACTAGTGGCACGCTTCAATCATCTGCGCCACCTTAGTAAAAACCATCACATTGGTATTAGAGTACATTTTGTACAATTTAGGCTGCACCGGCACGCCGGTTCCAATGGTTGTACCAGTAGATTTGACCATGGCTTGGCTATTTGTTGGTGGATACTGGATAGATCGCAAGGGGTGGATCACTTCTGATGCATCTGATATATCGCCTATATTTCATGCATTCAAATGCATTTAAATGCACACTCGATTGACTCACAATGCATGGCTTGCTCAAACCTTTAATTGTTGTTCTTGTCGAAGTGTCAAACTATTTTTTCCCTAAATTTGAGAAGAGCTGTGCTACCTTTCCCAAAACATGGTCGACACGGTTATATTAAGAGGACTAAAAACATTCTTCATTAAAGTACCGGATATCGACATTTAAGTAACTACTTCTTTAAAAAGCGCAACATTTATGAAGCTGATGATAAGATGGTCTGCAGCTACCGGGAACGTGAAATCGGTCACATAGTAAGAAAGGAATGCTGGCGTGCTCCAATAAAAAGAAAACTTGTCCGATATGAGTAGGGGTTGTTTTGTTGTAAAAGCAACTATTTCATAGACAACAGATCAAAAGCGAAGGAGAGTTTATCCGGATGTGACTATTAACACGCTGTGCTACGTGTTTCATTACCTAAAGACCAATTCTATTCTCTCTTACAAATCTGATGATAGGATATCGACTTGCTGTCATTCATCAACAGTATTATCAGAGACATGTTTCAGAAAATATCTGTCCCATAAAGAACATATTCAATAACTACGTGAACATGTTTGTATAACTAAGCCGAAAGAATATTTGTGTAAAGTCCAAGGCAAGACTTCCTAAGGCAATATAGAAATGATGAATAAGACGTTGATACTCAATTTGCCCCTAGTGGAATTTAAAGAAATAAAACAAGATATTTAGACAAATTATTTCCAATATTTTTTTCCTTCCTGCTAGATTTGTAGAAGTCGAAGCGAGTTTCTGTCCGTCACCTGTAAAGCACAGAATGTGGGTTACTCGGTAAGGCAGTTCCGATAACTTCTGATTTCAATTTGTATCTGCAGGGACGTGGGACGATGTATTCTTCATCAAGCTTTCAGTTAAAATTTAATATATCCGTTCTAAAGCAACAGCTTGGTAATCTGAAACGATTAAAATTTGTTGTTAATTGCAGAAAATCAGGAAAAAGTTTAATTCATTAGGCAGAGTAAAACCTAGTGACACTATTTCGAACCTTCAACAACAAACAATGACACGTTGCTATAGCACGGCACGATAGTACGGGCCAGTGCTAAGCTGATGTGAATGTCGAAAAAATGCATTTGATGCAAATTGATGTACATTAGATGTACAGTGAAAAAGTGATAGATCGCCTCTAGTTTAATAGATTTATCAAATTTCAGATCAGTGCGCATCGTACCTTCGTGCTGTGCGTACACGAATGGGGTCCTAAAATGTTTAATGAAATCTTTTTTATGTTTAATGACACGAAAGAGCATGTTACTGAAACTAGTTTAGCATTTTTTCCCGCTCAAATAACGGCTACATCATATTTAAACTTTAATTTAAAAATTGGGTCCATAAATGAACCTTGACACTTTTGATCATGTTTGACGTTCGCTTAATCGACAAAAACACCACAGGGCTTTTAGTTTTAACACTGGGGTTGTTCTTATCTGACATTTCGGAAGGGACACGGAAAGCAAAATACACCCAAAATTTGAGTTTATGCCAAGGAGTGTGACAAAATCTAAAAAAATGTTTTTTGGACTTAAACAAAAGAATAACATTAGAAATTTGAGTAAACATGTGTTTTTGGCCTAAACTTAAGCTTTGGCATTAACATTGGCACAGGCCTTTACGACCCTATTCTCTCTGCTCTTGGAAGTTTTCTTAAAAACTTAAAACAGTACTTTTCAGTGCTACAAAAACAGTACTTTTCAGTGCTAAAATTAAAAACGGTACTTTTCAGTGCTACTAAAACAGTACTTTTCAGTACTATTTTTTCTACTATTGATCCCTTTACGATCCTTGTTTGGACCCGTGCCTTCGATTTTTCGTTGGACCCGTTGGCGAAAGCTAGCGGTGGTAATCCTTCTTGGACACCGTCTTGGGAAAAAACCTCTCGAAGGTCACGTCTTCTTTCGTTTATTAATTAAACATGGTATCAACAACAAACAAAAGGAAGGGTGAATCTCTGAATTCACTACTTCCTTCCAAAAAAGTGGGTTTTAAAACTGTCACTACACGTGGCAAGAATGGAAGAAAGGACGTTTCCCCGGAATGTGAACTTTCTTCCAAGGGTGAAATGAATAATTGTATCGAAATGAGCAATCAGTTCGATGCTCTAGACAAATATTCCGAACACCAAATCGAAGCAGCCTCTAGCCCAGGCCATTTGATTCAAGTGAGGAAGCAAAGAGTGCCGCCTATCGTGGTCAGTTGTTCCGAATTTGCGGGATTTAGGCAGGAGATCTTGAACTCCATTAGGGGAATCAAGGTTTCCTTCCAAATCGCAAAGAAAGGAGACTGTCGCGTTTTGCCGGAAACTCTTAAAGATCGTGAACTTCTTCTCAAACATCTTGAAGAGAAGAAGCATAATTTTTTTACTTATGACGACAAAACTGAACGTTTGTTCAAAGTTGTCTTGAAAGGTCTCTCAAGTGACTATAAATCACCTGAAGAGATCAAAAATGGAATAAATGATATACTTGGATTTTCCCCAGTCCAAGTAATCATTATGAAAAAGAGAACCCAATCTGGCATTGTTCGGAAAGGGCTTTCTCAGGAATTTTATTTAGTTCACTTTAACAAAAAAGAACTAAATAATATTAAAGCTTTAGAAAAAGCAAAACTTTTGTTTGATGTCCGTGTGACATGGGAACATTTCCAGAAACCTGGAGGAAATTGGCTTGTTTAGGGGTATCCGGTTTTTTATATATTCTGATTCTACGTTAAAAACTGAGCCAGAATCCAAAATCTCATAATTTTCCGTGCCCTGGAGCTATTTTTAAAACACGTTTGAATTTAGTATGGAAATCGCGTTTGAATCACCCCTCGGCGAATTTTACTTCGGGACGAGCTGTCATTATGTAAATTGAAATGTCATTGAGCCGACGGAATGACAACTTTTTTAATCAATTACTGTATCAAATTGAAGATATTGAAGCGCAATAAAATCGTGTAACACTTAGAAAAATGTGCTCTTTTGATCAAGCTACAAAAAACGATGAATTTTTCATAACTAAACAACCCAATTACCAGAACCCCACTCAGTGCCGTCGGTGCCAAAAGTGGGGTCATGGTACAAAAAATTGTCGCATGGATGCTAAATGCATGATTTGCGGAGGTTCTTCTCACGCTAAGGACGTCTGTCCAGTGAAGGAAGATACCACCAAATTCATATGCTGTAATTGCGGGGCTAACCATAAGTCCAATTTTTGGAATTGTCCTTCACGCAAAAGGGTCATTGAGGCTCGTGCCAGGCAGATGAAAGATAATATCCGTTACGATAACGGTCGTTTCCGGAATTTGCCTGGTAGAGTATCGAACAATGCTCATTTTTCAGTTAACGATCGCTTGATCATGAATCATACCCATCAGGAAGATCATAATCATGCTCATTCACAAACTAATTTTAATCCGTCGGGTAGCCGTTCGAATCTTTCAATTTCGAATGTATCTACCCACGGTAAATCCTTTGCCGATATCGTAGCAGGAAATTCAAACTCCTCCCCTGTTCGATCCATGGGTACCCATTCTACTTGTTTCAAATCAAATGGAAAAAACCCTACCGCCACAGGTAATTCCGCTTCTTCGTCTACCGGAAATTCTAATGGGAAATCACATGACATGGCTGCCTCTGATTTTAATTTTCTAACTGAACAATTGAATCTAATGATTGATGCAATGTTCAAAGCCACCACTATGACTGAAGCAGTCCAAGTAGGTGTAAAATTTACAAATCAAATTGTTATTGGATTACGTTTTTCTAATGGATCCAAATAATAATTTAAATATTTTAAATTGGAATGCTCGTTCTCTGAATGGTAAAGAGGACGAGTTGTTTAATTTTCTTACGGTTAATAACGTGCATATAGCAGTTATTACCGAAACGTATTTAAAACCTGGATCTAAACTCAAAAGAGATCCTAACTTTTTTGTTTATCGTAATGATAGACTTGATGAGGCATGTGGGGGAGTTGCAATCATCATTCATAGGCGTATAAAACATCAACTGTTTTCATCATTTGAAACTAAAGTTTTTGAAACTTTAGGTGTTTCTGTTGAAACACAGTTTGGTAAATATACTTTCATAGCTGCCTATTTGCCTTTTCAATGCTCTGGACAGCAAGTTGATTTGCTCCAAACTGACTTGCGTAAATTGACTCGCAATAAGTCAATTTTTTTTGTCATTGGTGACTTTAATGCCAAACATCGGTCAAAGTAATTCCAACGGCAGAATTTTATTTGATGAGTGCTCTTCAGGATATTTCTCAATTCAATACCCTGATAGCCCCACATGTTTTTCCTCTTCTAGAAATCCATCTACGATTGATTTGGTCTTAACCGACTCTAGTCATCTTTGTAGCCAACTGATTACTCATGCTGATTTTGATTCTGATCATGTCCCTGTTACATTTCAAATATCCCAAGAAGCGATTCTCAATCCTATCAGCTCCACTTTCAATTATTTACGAGCCGACTGGAATATATATGAAACGTATGTTGACTCTAATCTTGATGTTAACATTTCTTTAGAAACTAAACTTGATATTGACAATGCTCTTGGAACTTTAACAAATTCCATTGTTGAAGCCCGGAGCATTGCAATTCCAAAATGTGAAGTAACATTTGAATCCGTGATTATAGACGATAATCTTAAACTCTTGATTCGTCTTAAAAACGTGAGGAGAAGGCAATTTCAACGCACTCGCGATCCTGCTATGAAAATTATATGGCAGGATTTGCAGAAAGAAATCAAGAAACGTTTTGCTCAATTAAGAAACAAAAATTTTGAAAATAAAATTTCTCAATTGGACCCTGGCTCTAAGCCCTTTTGGAAATTATCTAAAATCTTGAAAAAACCTCAGAAGCCAATACCGGCATTGAAAGAGGAAAACAAATTATTACTAACTAATTACGGAAAAGCTCAAAAACTAGCTATGCTGTTTGAAAGTTCGCACAATTTTAATTTAGGACTTACTAGTCCAATTGAAAATGAAGTTACTCAGGAGTTCGAAAATATTCTCAATCAAGAGAACGTTTTCGAAAATGCCTGGGAGACTGATTTGGAAGAAGTGAGAACTATTATTAAAAAATTCAAAAACATGAAAGCTCCTGGCGATGATGGAATTTTTTACATCCTCATCAAGAAACTTCCAGAAAGTAGCTTATCATTTTTAGTTGATATATTTAACAAATGTTTTCAATTAGCATATTTTCCTGACAAATGGAAAAATGCTAAGGTTGTTCCAATTTTAAAACCAGACAAAAATCCTGCAGAAGCTTCTAGCTATCGTCCAATCAGTTTACTTTCCTCCATCAGTAAACTTTTTGAAAAGGTTATTTTGAACAGAATGATGGCCCACATCAACGAAAATTCAATTTTTGCCAATGAACAGTTCGGATTCCGCCATGGAATTCGACCACTCATCAACTTTTACGTGTAACAAATTTGATCCGTTCCAACAAATCTGAAGGCTATTCTACTGGTCTTGCTCTTCTAGACATAGAAAAAACATTCGACAGTGTTTGGCATGAAGGTTTGATTGTAAAATTGAAAAAAAAAATAATTTTCCAACATACATTGTTAGAATAATTCAAAGTTATCTGTCAAATCGTACACTTCAGGTTAATTATCAGAACTCCAGATCTGAAAGACTTCCTGTAAGAGCTGGTGTTCCCCAAGGCAGCATTTTGGGACCAATATTATACAATATTTTCACATCTGACTTACCTGAGTTACCTCAGCGATGTCAAAAATCTTTATTTGCGGATGGATATTGGATATTTTTTCTTCATACTTGCAAAAATGGAAGATTTCTCCTAATGCTTCCAAAACTCAACTAATAATATTCCCACATAAACCAAAAGCTCTTTATTTGAAACCTTCAAGTAGACATGTTGTCACGATGAGAGGGGTTCCAATAAATTGGTCAGATGAAGTTAAGTATCTAGGGCTCATGCTAGATAAGAATTTAACTTTCAAAAATCACATTGAGGGCATTCAAGCCAAATGTAACAAATATGTAAAATGTCTCTATCCCCTTATTAATAGAAAATCAAAACTTTGTCTTAAGAACAAGCTTTTGATATTCAAACAAATTTTCAGGCCAGCTATGTTGTATGCTGTACCAATATGGACTAGCTGTTGTAAAACCAGGAAGAAAGCTCTGCAGAGAATTCAAAATAAAATTATGAAAATTATTCTGAGACTTCCTCCCTGGTATAATACCAATGAGTTACATAGAATATCCAATGTTGAAACATTGGAACAAATGTCAAATAAAATAATAAATAATTTCAGGCAAAAATCGTTACAATCTTCTATTGCCACGATTAATGCGTTATATGTTTAGGTTAAGTTAGGTTAAGTATATTAAAAACTTTTTTTTTCTCTTATAAGCAGGTGAAATCAACTCACCTGTAAAAAAACTGAACTGCTACGGCAACTGAAATGTAATATGTTGTTAACAAAATGTTAATAAAATCTTAAATTTGTTTTACCAAATTAGAATGATAGTGTTGTCTAATAACACAGAACACCTAGATATAAAAAATGAATGTAATGTTTGGAATGATACTAATAAAGAAATTAAAAAAAAAAAAACAAATTTCAGATTTTTACTTTCTCGAAAAGTCATATAAATAATTAAGTTTTCGCGAAAATGTTGCTCCCTTGAACCAGTTGTTGCCATCGTGTTTCAGTAGTGGATCAACTGATGGAAACAGGTTTTTAAAAAGATTACAAAAGAAAAAGTCCCAGATATGGTATTTATGCTTCATTCGAAAAATTTTAACTGCGAGGGAAAGATTTAAGACCAATTTAAAAATCGACTGTTTTGTTTGAAATCCTTACATTTTCACAGAACGGCTTCTACTGGAGCGATAACGCAACTACTGGAACACGTGTACCAATAGTGGATCAAGCGATTTTATTTTCAAAACATGATGTTATCACTCTTCACGTGATTTCCACTATTTTTCCCTTTTAGTACAGGTTGAATTCTTTCGATTGACACTTCTAGGACTTTTAGTTATCATGTTTTTTTTTGCTTAGGTAAAATACCACTTTTTATGTTCATTACTACAAAATCCAGAAAATAACGTATGTTTTTCAATATAATTCAAATAAAAATGATAAATGCCCCATATCAATGGAAAATCAATCAATGGTAGGACTTATACAACGCATACCTTTAAAGTGCTTCAGTATTACTAATATGAAAGATCATAAGCAAATGAAGCAGAACAGAGCCTAGAGCGTAGAAAATCATGATGATACAAAACGATTTAGACTAAGATAATCACTGACCTCACAAGAGCGTCCAAAAATGATCCGATAGCTCCGAAGCAGCATAATTATCACACTTGTACACCGTCAACTTGCAACTAAACTTGTAAATTTCGCATCGGAAACGCTTTGCTACGGCGCAGTTACATATTCTAAACAATGACATCAATTTATGAAAGGTTTTATTTTCGTTAAACATTCGACCTCCAAAGCGGATACGGTTCCGCAACCAAGATATGGATCCAAGGTGATATCAAGTTACCATCAACGTCCGATTGTTAGTCCACATACATCTAAGCTTTATTTCAGTTGATAAACCTACATCCAAATCATGTGAAATGTGACACCCCTCTTGGTGCTGCCTCTTAGTGCGAATTAGACCTTCTCACCCAGAAACGCGCCCGGTAGTCGTCGGAGCAAGTCAGGAATGCCGGATGGGTGGGCGAGTGGACGATGAAGCGCACGGCTCCGTTGTGACCCAGAGACATCAGATGGCAACGGGATGCGTTGCGGGAGTTCCAGGAGCAGAGCGATGTGGTCACTTCGTCCGGGAAGAGCACGTAGTCCTCGGTGTGGTTGAAGACGGCTTGCGTTTGGTGCTCTTGCTTGCCGGTGGTTCCGGCTCCGGTATAAGCAATTAGGCACCGACTGGTGCTCAGTTCCCACAATTTGACCAGGGAATCTTCTCCGGAGGACAGGAGATACTTACCGTTGCGTGTGAATACTACGGAGCAAATTTCCGATCCGTCGTGCGCTTGGGCGAATGTGTTGATACAACGGCCACTGACGCCGTCCCACAGCTTGATGGAACCGTCCATACTTCCGGTAGCGTAAACCTTGGCATTCGGAGCATATCTCACGCAAGTGATCGATTCCGTGTGCTGTTGGGATGGGATTGCACTGACGAAACATTGGCCCGTCTGAACGTCGTACATCCGGAGGACGTGGTGATCCGTCCCTACGGCCATGTAATCCCCGGTGGGATGGAACGCCAAACAACGAACTGGAACGCAATCGCCCAGCACTCGGTACGCCTTTTTAACGGAAGCTTTCGAGATATCGAACAATTTCACGGTGTGATCACGCGAAGCGGAAGCCAAAATCTGATCCTTCGGATGAAACTCCAAATAGGACACCTCATCGGTGTGATCGTACAATGTCCTGATAACCGGATGACCCTGCTGCTCCCTTCCAGGTTCCTGCTCATCCGGCGCCGATTTGGCCAACATTCGGTCCACATCCAGAATCTTAATACTAGCATCCACACTCCCGGTGGCCACCAGCTGCCCGTCATAACTGAAGCACCCCGCCCGACAAGCGGCCTTGTGCGACGTAACATAAGCCGTCTCGTAGGAAGCCGGTTCCGGGGCCAGGGCACTGCTCTCGATTTCAAACTCCAGGTCCAGTCCGGAAGTGACCTCGTCGAAAACGTTTGTCGGCTTGTTGGAATCGATTTGGCACGCCTGGCGGAAAATGTTCAGAAGCCGATCGCTAGGCGGACAGGGAGGATCCGCCCGGACCAGACCGGTCAGTTCCACGGCCACCTGGTGGTGCCCATCGTAGAAAAGTTGACTGCGAAATGTGGGTAAGGGTGAATGTCAGACACTTTGGTGAGGGGCTTCGAAAATCGTAACTCTTACCTGATCATCATCCGATACAGAAGCTCCCGGCATTTGACCACGTTCTTCGGGTCGACGAAATCCGTGTCGTTCAACATTTTGGACGCTTGTGGGGTGGATTAATTCACGATTTTTTCACAGGATCGAAATTTTATTGTAAACACAACACACCGACAGGCAGCACCGCAAATCTGTTTGTGGATGGGGATGTCGAAAATTGTTCGATTAGTCCGATAAATCGATTAACTCAAGCGTGCGCTAGAATAGGCCTTTTCATGTGACAGGTCCGTCTATGCATTTGTTTACATCGGTGGAGGACCGGTGCATACACGAGGCTGTCATTTTCATAGAAGAACTGTCAAAGAGCTGTCCCAATCAGCTGTTTTGGAACGTCATGTGAATAGGCCCATAAGGGCGAAAGCAACATAATCGATTTCTCTTCATCTTCTGGGTTTTTGAACTACGGACCCTCCGGTTATTTTTTATTTTTTAGCTAGGTATGCTGTTCCGCTCAAGAAAAGTAAAAATTTCTGCTCAAGAAATCTTGATTACTTTTTCAAATCGACGTAAGTAACTTTTATACGGTTTTGAGAGAATTAATTAGGAAAAATCACAATCTATCTTCTAAAACTGTTTTAAAATGAATCACCTTTTTAACATTTTTTTGCCGTGTACTTCGCTCAAATTTTGCATACACTCAGCTCACGTTCAAAAACAAGGTAGTTTCTATTATTTCCCTCAAAAATAATTATAAGAAAATTATAAGCCGTTTCATTCAGTTACTTTCGACGTTTTTCTACCAGTGTAAAATCGGCTCAAGTAGTGTTTTGTTTTGAATCGTGGTTAAGTCACTTTGTCTCTCCATACAGCGGGGCGGCGAAAGTAGTGGTTAGGTTGCGAAAGTTGAAAATCTTACTTTCGTCGTTTTGTAAATCCGGAAATTAAACGTTCTAAAAGTGAAAAGTTGAGTTGGTACAGAGCGGTACGTGTAGAATTCCGCCTGCTTAACACGTAGGATCGATAAAGTAAGTTTGTATACTTTTTTGACTTGAGTCTGTATGAATAAGTTTTCGAGAAATGGTCAAGAAATTTCCTACAGTGAGCTCCATTTGAAATGACATTTCTTTTCAACTGCGTACTGCGATCGAAGAAAAATGCTTTTCTTGACCATAGGCCTTTTCATGTGACAGATCCGTCTATGCATTTGTTTACATCGGTGGAGGACCGGTGCTAACACGGGCCTGTCATTTTCATAGAAGAAATGTCAAAGTGCTTCCCGATCAGCTGATTTGAGACGTCATTTGAATAGGCCTATTTCTTGCAGGAATTTTCCACGCATCGAGATAGGCGATTACTTTTCTGTTGAAGTGCATACTTCGCTTAAAGCGGGGGCCACAATGGTCCGTCAACTTCGACTTCGACTTCAGCGTTAACGCATCCGTCAATGTACTACAGCGGGGATTCGCTGGTTGGAACACAACTGCCTTCCATCTAGCGAATCCGACCCGTTAGTTGGAACGACTGACAGCTGGTGAAAATGCTCCACATTAACGTATCCGGAGAGCAAATCGTCACGAAACGCACATATACATACGCATTTGTTCTATGTATGGAGACTTCAATGCAACGGTACTCAGACGTTAAAGTCAGTTTGACATTTTCTGTTGACATTTGAGTGCTTTTTAGTTGGAATATTTTCCAACCAGCGAATATCCAACCATCGAGTCATTCCATGTAGCGGACCTCCAACGAGCGAATCCCCACTGTAAAAACGTTGACGGATGCGTTAATGCAACACATGCACACAATACTGCGTTGCGTCGTGCGTTTTGTTATTGTTGAATTGCGTCATTCTCATCGTAGTCTTGTTTACCTACATCAAGTTGTGATCACTTTTTCCTCGGAGTTGAACTTTTGACGTTGACTGCATTTCTAGCAGAATCCGAAGTTTTGTTTTAAAAAATGGAACACTTCAGCGAAGCAGCGGAAATTCTGGAGGTCGTCTCTGTATTAAACGACTTGAGAACGGTTGTTAATTCTCGTGAATATCCCCGCAGAGCTACTCGCAGGTGAGTAAAGTATACACTGAGAAAAATCTACACGCCAAAGTCGTGTTTTTTACTTATAGATTTGCGCAATGAGGAAAACCACATGATTTGAGTGTGGTAGCCATATGGATTTCAACATTGAATTCACGGTATAATAACATGTGTATCAATATTAGGTTGTCATGTGAAACAAACATGAATTTCCAAATATTAAATCATGAAAACCAACTGATTTGCTTATTGAATTCGAAATGTAGTAGCTTTAGATAGTCATGTGTGATAGAACATAAATGTCATGGGACTGAAAGAAGAAATTTGGTAGAAGAACTTCTCCTTTTTCATCTTCTCGGATAGTCTCAGTTCAATCGAGGCACTCCAATCGATGAAACCTGTAAAGCATGCATCTTACTTTCTTACAAAAATAAGAGAGCAGATGTGTGCACTGGTCGAAAGTGTTGGAATTCCAATAGCACAGTGGATTTCCCGAAAATAAGCAATCACGAACTACAACGGGAATTCAACGTTTTAGGAAGAATACACAGAATTTCTTTCTAATAAGCAATAATACGTTTATTAATTTACAACGTAACACGATACACGGCTCTATCTTTACTCGCTCTCGATTACAACAACAATGACATTCGCGCCAACTTTCTCCATCGGGGGGTCGCACACTTCTCTCATAATCGCACCGATCTGCGAGGGGTCAGACACTATCTAATTTCCATCACTCCTCCTTAGTGTCAACGCCTCGCTTCCTGATACTCCTCCTGAATCCAAAATAATTATGACTCCTACAGTTTTCAACTTCCTTTCAATTATGTGGCTCACGCAGATAAAACAGAGCACCTCGTTTTTCGCCAACTAAGATCACCCTGTTATCATGGCAAATTTTGCAGTCTTTTGCTCCAAACGTAACAGTAAACCCTTCTTCCACCAGTCGAATTACGGAAATGATATTTGCAGCTAACTCAGGTACATATGCTACATTTCTCATCTTTAAGGCCCAAACGCAATGATAGCGGAACGGCAACGGAATGCGGAACCGGTTCGCCAGCATGAACTACAACAAGCTTGTCCACTCAGTGTTAATCCAATTTCATTCGTTGTCAGCTCAGTCGAGATAGTGTGATTCATGCTGGCGAACCGGTTCCGCATTCCGTTGCCGTTCCGCTATCATTGCGTTTGGGCCTTTACTCCAATCGTTTCACCGTTTGCTCCACATCCTTGAAACTCGCAGGTTCCGGTAGCTCTTACTGGCACACGTTTTCCATCAGCCAATAAAATTCTGTTGTCACACGGAATAATGCTTTTCAATCGTCCCATCTCTCGTGTCATGTGTGAAGCACTTCCGCTGTCAATCAACCACCCTTGAGTTCCGTTGAAATTTGTCGTCGTTGTGGTGAAACACACGTTGCGCCCATTATTCCATCTCGAACCACGCTCATAATCAGATGCATCTTCATTTTCCGTTCTTGACTTTTCTCCAGCAATTGGTCTACTTGCGTTCAATCTTGGACAATCCCGCCGGATATGACCATCTTCATGGCAATAATAACACTCACGTCTGAAATTATTTCCTCCTTGTTGCCTTTCTCGTCGCTGCATTCCCGCTTTGAGCGCTTTGTCGTCCCAATCTTCACTAATCTCATTTTTCTCGCACCGTCGTCGCCATTCATCCAGAAGTTTGCCTTTCACGTAATCAAGCTTTAACTCATTTTCCGCTCGGCCTTCCAACGTTGTAATCAGTGGATTGTAGGACTCTGGCAAACTCGACAACAACATTGCCACGATCCAGTATTCCGCCAGTTTCTCTCCCATGCCGAGCAGCTTGTGCACCAATCCTGTCATCTCTGTTAAATGCTTCGACATGTCACCTCCTTCCATCAACCGCAATGAACATAGCTTTCTTAGAACATGTATTTTGTTACTTAAGGATCCACGCTCATGGTATCCTTGCAGCTGCGTCCACATTTCATTCGCTGTAGATGCTCCCAGCACATGGGACAACTGACCATCATCGAGAGCTAGTCCAATAACCGCACGAGCAGAAGCATCTTTACTGATCCATGTTGCATCAACATCTACCGGTTTGGGATTACTTACTACCTCCCACAATCCATCTTTAACCAACAACAGTTCTACGCGAAACTTCCAGCTTGCCCAGTTTGTGTCATTTAGTCGCTCCACAACTACTTTCGCTTCCGCCATTTTGACAATTCAATATCACTAAGCTTGCAGTCTCTCACGGTAGTTCAATTTGAAAATTCTAGTCCATCCGAGCGCACAATATCAATTAAAAACCTACGATTTGGCTCCTCACAGCCGCAACAAGCGCAATAACAAAAACACAGTAGCAACAATGTCAGCTTTAACAACCAATCTTCGAATCGCACTGAAAAAACACCGAACTTGCACTGGTTCTTCTTCCTTATTCTGGGACCATTACCTGTTGGAATTCCAATAGCACAGTGGATTTCCCGAAAATAAGCAATCACGAACTACAACAGGAATTCAACGTTTTAGGAAGAATACACAGAATTTCTTTCTAATAAGCAATAATACGTTTATTAATTTACAACGTAACACGATACACGGCTCTATCTTTACTCGCTCTCGATTACAACAACAATAACATTCGCGCCAACTTTCTCCATCGGGGGGTCGCACACTTCTCTCATAATCGCACCGATCTGCGAGGGGTCAGACACTATCTAATTTCCATCAGAAAGATCATATAAGATTACCTTTGTATGGGTCCCCTCACATTGCCTAATTTATGGCAATGAGAAGGCGGACTCTCTCGCAAAGGTGGGCGCTGAGGAAGGTGAGATTTATGATAGACGAATTTCACACGATGATTTTTTTCATTTAGTACGTCAAAGTTCTCTTCACGGTTGGCAAAGCGATTGGCTAAATAGCCAACTGGGACGGTGGTTACATTCCATAATTCCTAGAGTTTCCTTGCGAGCCTGGTGGAAAGGTTTGGACGTAAGTCGAGATTTCATTCGCGTAATGTCAAGACTTATGTCCAACCATTACTCGCTAGATGCACATCTACACAGGATTAACCTCGCGCTGAGCAATATTTGTAATAGGTGTGGTTCCGGTTATGATGACATCGATCACGTAGTTTGGCAGTGCCCGGATATGGACGCCTCCAGAGCGCAACTTTTGGATACCCTTGCGGCCCGAGGTAGACAACCCTATGTTCCAGTTAGAGATGTGTTGGGCACCCGCGATCTTATTTATATGGTCGCAATTTACGATTTTCTTTGCTCGTCTTGTATAAAAGTTTAATTCTCTTGTGTTCTCTTCCCAAGGGGTGGATCACTTTTTCAGTGTACATCGAATGTGCATTAATTTGCATTAAATGCATTTTTTTCTTCATTAAAATCAACTTAGCCCTGATCCGCCTGGCCTCCCTGCTCTCTTGATTTTTTTTTTTCAAACCAGTAAGCCAGCAACAAGCGGGGCGCCACAAATCCATAATTTGGGAAGCCAGGGATAAGCATATTCCAGTTTTTCGAAACTGAAAGCCAGGAAAATCTGTTAGTGGAATCCGATTTTTCTACTAAACAATACATTATAATCAATGTTTTCTTATAGAAAGGTAGAATTCTCGTATATCGGTCAACTTCACTAATAAAAGAAAAATCGAATTCACAAATTTTCATCTAACACTTTCAGCTCCAAAATTTGCTCTTTGGAAGCATGATGATGACTGTCGTTCGACACGAGGTTCAACCGCAATTCAGTTCACTATGCATCCCATGGGTTGATCACAAACAATTTAGAAGCTTTGAACATGGAAATCGATAGCATAGCTCATGGATTTCATCATAACAATCTCATTGCGCGTATCAATGAATCGACCAACTTGAACATGATGATTATGACACTAGATAACCATAAGCAAAACACACTGAATCCGTGTTGGAGTGATGATCTATGCGTCCATAGGTTGACACATACGAATCTGAAGAGAAAGCTTCGGGAACTTATGTGGAAAAAATATGGAATCCCTGTTGTCGATTGATGAATCAATCCATGAAGCAAAACAAAGGAATTTAATGTGTAACACACACGAAGTTTGCAAGAAAATCATAGCAAATCGATATGGACATTCATGAATCAATCCATAATTTTAAACACACAGATCGAGCGTGTGGATTTTTATCAGTGTATCATCAGATTTTTTTTTTATTTTTGTCGGCGTAACATTTCTGTTTTTAGGTGGTGGGTTCAGCCTGCCAATGAACAGCGAGAGAAAAAAGGATTTTTCGAAACCGATTTTCACTTATTGAGAAGCCGAGATCCGGAATACTTTTATAAATCCGTCCGTATGAGTCCGAAATGCTTTGATTTAGTTTTGAGTAAAGTTGGACCAAAGTTGCAGAAATTTTCCGATTTCCGCAGAATGTAGGCTGTTCATGACTTTAATGTAAGTACACATTTTCATATAGATTCGTAGAATGCGAGAAAGCAATGCTGAAGTTGGTTGGATTCTGCTCGATTAAGTTGAAATTGAATCCGTTTTCCATGGTTGCCTTCAACCATTTTTCTATTTTTTGATAAACTTTTTCTGAAATCCTCCGAGATTCCTCCAGAAATTCCTTCAGTGATTCCTCCAGGAGTTCGTTCAGGGATTCCTCCAGGAATTCCTTCAGGAATTCGTTCAGGGATTCCTCCAGGAATTCTTTCATGGATTCCTCCAGAGATTCAAATTTTTCCAGAGATTCCTCCAGGGATTCCTCCAGGGATTCTTCCAGGGATTGTTTCAGAGATTCCTCCAGGGATTCTTCCAGGGATTCCTCCAGGGATTCTTCTAGGGATTCCTCCAAGGATTCTTTCAGGGATTGTTCCAGGGATTCCTCCAGGGATTTTCCAGGGATTCTGCAGTGGGATTCCTCCAAGGATTCTTCCAGGGATTCTGCAGAGGGATTCCTCCAAGGATTCTTCCAGTGATTCTTCCAGGGAATGTTCCAGGGACTCCTCCAGGGATTCTTCCAGGGAATGTTCCAGGGACTCCTCCAGGGATTCCTCCAGGAATTCGTTCAGAGATTCCTCCAGGAATTCCTTTATGGATTCCTCCAGGGATTCATTTAGTGTTTTTTCGAGGGATTTTTCCAGAGATTCCTCCAGGGATTCTTCCAGGGATTCCTCCAGTGATTTTTCCAGGGATTGCTCAAGGGATTCTTCCAGAGATTCCTCCAGAGATTCCTCCAGGGATTCTTCCAGGGATTCCTCCAGGGATTCTTCTAGGGATTCCTCCAAGGATTCTTTCAGAGATTGTTCCAGGGATTCCTCCAGGGATTTTCCAGGGATTCCTCCAGGGATTCTGCAGAGAGATTCCTCCAAGGATTCTTCCAGGGATTCTGCAGAGGGATTCCTCCAAGGATTCCTCCAGGGATTCTTCTAGAAATTTCTCCAGGGATTCCTCCAGGGATTGTTCCAGGGATTCCTCCAGGGATTCTTACAGGGATTCTTACAGGGTTCTTCCAGGGATTGTTCCAGGGATTTTTCCAGGGATTTCTCCTGGGATTATTCCAGAAATTCCTCTAGGGATTCTTCCAGGGATTGTTCCAGGGATTCCTCCAGGGATTCTTTCAGGGATTCCTCCAGGGATTGTTCCAGGGATTCTTCTAGGGATTCCTCCAGGGATTGTTGCAAGGATTCTTCTAGGGATTCCTCCAGGGATTCTTCCAGGGATTCCTCCAGGGATTCTTCCAGGGATTGTTTCAAGGATTCCTCCAGGGATTCTTCCAAGGATTCTTCCAGGGATTCTTTCAGGGATTCCTATAGGAATTCCTCCAGGGATTCCTCCAAGGATTCTCCCAGGGATTCCAAAACGATCCCGGAGGCTCCTCCAGCGGGCTTTTACTTGCTCAGCTGAAAAACAAAGGTTATTTTAAGATTGATGTTTAATTTATACAGTAAAATACAACATTTAATAATTACCTGTTTTATTTAGCTGCCCCGCAATGTGCATCCAAATGTGCTCTTTTTTTTGGGCGTTTCGGTACTCTTTTGAGCCCTTTGAGTACAGACATGGGTACTCCTTTACTAGAACAATTAACTGCTCTTCAAAACTAGCCATTTCTATTTATTTTGAATCTTCCTTCACGCGTTGGCTGCTGCTGCGTCAACTTTGAAGATTTTCAAAGTTGAGCACAGCGTCAGCGTTTTTAGTACATGCGTGCGTTTGACGCAACGCATCATTGTGGGTTGCTGCATTGAATATCATTGCTTTAAACTTAGCTGTCAGTTAAAGCTGACGGTGAAGTCGACGCTGACGGACCATTGTGGCAACGCAGTCTGGAAGGACCTGCTCTAGAGACGGTAAAAAGCCGGCTTCTGTTGCCAGATTCCGTGCCACAAGTCATGAATACATTGGGTAATCGATTAATGAAAATTCTGCGACACCCCTATTTCTGTCAGGGCATCATCAAACTTAGCCAGGGTCGCACTCTTGTTCCGCTTCCACTCAGGGGTCAAATTTGCGATCATCCGCCCTGTCGGCACATCGTCCGACACCGATTCCACTGACAGCTCCAAGTTGGATGTTTTCGTTGTGGAACGCAAACATCATCAGTTGCAGGACGTTTTCCTTCGCTTCACTGCTGTTCTAGCAGCATCAACAGTTTGTTCGTCGCGAATCAAGTTTTTTTTTCGGTCCGTGTTCTTACGCTGCAGCAGCATTAATTATCCCTTCTAAAGTCTCAATCAGTGCCGCAGAAACGTTCGATTTACTCTCGCGTTTATCGTGTGATGAGTGTGGATTTGGTGGGGGTGCTTCCGAGTGCAATCTCGATCATCCGAACCAATGTCTGGAAGTAGCATCCGCAAAGAGTGTTGTTGTTTGTTGAATTGATTGCCGAACTATGCCTACGTTCTCGACGCTGATTGGGCCGCTGCTGCTGGCCGGAATGGTCCTGCTTGGTGGGTCTGGGGCAGGGGCCGATGCTGGACCTGAAGGTGCCCCCCCGGAGCCAGCCGTGGAAAAGCTACCGTTTTGCGACGACGATGTCGATAAGGGACGAGATATCAGCGATAGGTGAGTGCGTTGTATTCGATTAATTCGCTTCGACCATATCTATGTGCGTGAACTTTGTTGCTGTTGTTGGACAATATTGGAAATTGATGGTAATTAGCGCTCTCTGCAGTTGTGGCAAAGCAAGGTCAAAAGACGCTTTGCTGGGGAGAATTTGTTGGGGGAGAAGAACGCATCGGACGATGTAAAAGCAATACACGCAGGCAAAGACATTCTTCAGTTTGTTCAGGTACTCAGAAGGGTTTTCGCATTCTGTTTTGTGTGCTATCTGTCAGGTGAGATGATCATGTTCAAACATGATTGCATCATTCGAAAATGTTATCGGAAAATGTTATGCATTGATCGCATAATCAACGAGTGAAAATGTTTTACTATTTCATTTAAATGAAATTAACTGCCGGGCTCATAGCGAGTCACTATTTATTGGCTTCGTTATTTTCTTCGAGCTGATCACTAAAGTTGCTATTATCGTGGAACTAAAGACTTGGTCAGCTTCTCAAACTCAAGCAGCAATAAATTCCGAAGCTAATCCAAATACAGTCGACTCTCCACAACTCGATGTTCTATAACTCGATATACTCTATAAGTCGATGGATTTTTCGGTCCCTTCAAATTTCCATACATCGTGCTCTCCATAAGTCGATATTTCTATAACTCGATATCTCCACTAGTCGAAGTCACGTGAGAGGGAAATTTCTCTCCATAACTCGATATCTATTTTAAATTCATTTTTATTTGGGGAAACATGGTCTAACTCTTGTTTGGAGATGAAAAAATACTTGCAAATTGTAATACAAGTTGAAAAACATGAAAATAAAAAAAAATATTGTCAGTCAAAATAATGTGATTTTTTGAGCATTTCGAAAAAAGTTCTCAAATAATAGTTTGTAGAGTACAATCAACAAAATAATATTACTTTTTTACAAAGGTGATCATTTATGTATTAGAAATACAGAAATTTGTTCCTTCGATTTTGTGATTTTTTGTTTCGGTACATTCTATAACTCGATAATTCTATAAGTCGATGGTCCCTTCAATATCGAGTTATGGAGAGTCGACTGTAAATGCTTTCAAAATCAATGATTTTGATCGTTGGAAAAACAGTTTTAAATTATGCACAAAGAAAAAGCTATATTGTAACAGGGTGTCTACTCGCTTTTTTTAGGGTTTTACAAAATAAGTCCAGGTAAAGGGAATACTAAAAGTAATTCCGATTTGCTACTCCGATGAAACAAAGAGGATAGAAATCCTGGTCTGTTTTTGTAACAAGAACGTTGGGAGATTGTGAAATTTTGGGCTATTTCCAGGAAGAAATGAAGGAACAACACAAATCGTACGGCCCGCTCTCAGGCAATAAGTAGAGAGTAGAGAGAACATTTTGAATGATTCCAGTTTCACGACGGTTTTTGTCAAATATAACCAAAGAACTTAATTCAGAGATCATCAGGAATTTATTTAAAGATTCTTTCAGATATTTTTTAAAAAGCCCCAAGTCCTCCAGAATTTTATCCGGTGATTCTTCCGTCGATTTTCCCAGGACAAATTTTGAAAAAAATGTTAGGTATTTCTAGGCAAACTTTAAAGTAACCTCTGATGAAACTTTGTTAAAGTTTTAAACCCATCTTTGATGAATAAGGTAATTGAAGTTAGAAAATAGGTATTACATTCGAACATTATTGATAAGGAAATAATGACGCGCAAGATAAGCTTCCCCATTTATTATCGAATACCGGCCACGTGCGGATGTGTCATCTTGAACGAAACGTTGAAACCGACTTTTTTCTGCCAAAGAAATGCGCGCGAAGGAACTGCGCACTCTATTGTCTAGTAGATCGTTTATGAATCATCGAAAATAGCGTCACTGCGGTAACAGCGTATTTCCATATAGACACCTAGTCGTCCGGATGGGAAACAATAGGTAAATGAGTTTGAAATTTTTGCATTATATATTTCGAAATAGATTGAGCCTGAATAATCTGGTCATGGAAACCGACAGTAATGCTACTGATCAGAGTTCACGCGAGGATTCTTCTGGTTTCTTTTCATCTTTCTTCATTTTATATATTTCTCGTAACTTACGGCATCTGCGCAGAATCCTAAGTTGGTCTTGCGACTTGTTGTATGCTCGGCTCAGCTTTATTCTCTTCGACAGCGGAGATTTTCTTAAACATATTGGGTTCAAAGTTGTATGATTATGCTTTGCATAACTGACAATACTGGGAAAGTAACTCAGTCATTACAAATTTGGTTTTATGTAGGAATTTTATAAAAAGCACTATGAATAAAAAAATGCAGATAACTAAGAATTTCTAAAATAAGTTTCTTGTCAAGAATAAAAAATGTTTCGCAATGTACATCAACAATTTTATTTCGTCATATTTATAAATTCATTTGAATATCAATGCTGTAAATTTGTAAATTCAAAGTCAGACGCACATGCATTTTCGCAGAACCAATGAATTTCTTTATATTTTACTATGCAGTCATCAGCTCTGATAAAAAATCAATATTTTTGGCCCACAATATGCTGCAGCTTGAGCA
The DNA here is from genome assembly GCF_002204515.2 of Aedes aegypti. Lineage (NCBI taxonomy): Eukaryota > Metazoa > Arthropoda > Insecta > Diptera > Culicidae > Aedes > Aedes aegypti. Next base: position 26,137,235 of record NC_035109.1, on the reverse strand, counting down.
CTATTGATCTAAAAGATCTGTTTCAATCCCACATTAATATTTTAATAGATTTTAAAAAGCTAATGAACGAGTTTCCTCTTAATGTTGTTTTATTACAATCTCAGCCATCATATCGAAATCATATTGGGACACAATAATCAGTAATTCACTAACGGTTACATATAGCACAAAGCCCATGTATCAAAATTGCAATTGATGAACTCTAGGTACTATATACGAAGACTATCATTGATAATGGAATAACGGCTTTGCCTCAAGATAAGCTTCTTCATTCTCGGCCACCGGTCGCGTGTGGGCTTGTTATCATGAACGACGCGTTGAAACCGATTTTTTTTCTGCTAAATAAAAAGCGCGAACGAAATGCACTCTAGTGTCTGGTAGATCGTTCCTGAATCATCGAAAATTGCGTCACTGCGATAAAAGCGTTGCTTCCATGGGTATTGGCACCTACATGTACGGATGAGAAACAACAGGTGAATGAGTTTGAAATTGTAGCATTCGGGCCATGGAATCGGATATCAAAGAGTAATGTGCGAGATCACGTGAGGATTCTTCTTGTTTCTCATCGAATATCTTTCTCGCATCTTACAGCTTCTGCGCAGAATATTACGGTGGTCGGGTGACTTTTTTATCGTTCGGCTCAGCTTTGTTCTCTTCGTCAGGGTTTTTTTTAACATAATGGGCTCAAAGTTTGCTGCATGATTATTAGGGGATGAATTCAGAGCTGTCAGCAAATCTCTTTCAAAAGACTTGGTCTCTATTTTAATGGACAGGATTCCCAGGATTTTCTACACCTTTTTTTCGGTTATTTGAAAATTCAGTTGATTTGAAAATTCAGTATAAAGATATACCTAGTAAAGTTCTGTATAGTAAAAAAGCTAAGCTCATGCTTAAGCTATAATCATCTTTATTAACTTCCTTGTCCCGAAATAACAGCATATGTTTAACAACGACATAACAGCAAATATTCAACTGGCTTGGCTGACCATACGTACCGTATTTCACGGGACAGTATCGTTTTCACAACCTTGGCGAGCTGTCCCGTCGTTTCATTGAAAATGCTCAAATTGTCCCGTTTTTTTTTTTTGGATACACACTCAATCTGTTCGGTAAAAATAATTGGGTTTTGGAACTACCGAAAACGTCAGTAAACTAAAAAAAAAATGTCAGAAATCGAAAAACAGAGATTTTTAACTGAAATTTTGCAGAGAGCTTTCTTTTTATATATCATATATTGATAAAAAATAAAACATGGTGAAATTTGCTTTTCAATTACGCGTGGCGACAGTTTTAAAAGTCAGTAAACTTTTTCAGTAGTTCCAAAACCCAGTAAAATTTTACCGACGCCAGTTATATAATCTAAATGTGTATGTGGATATTCCCCACAACAAAAGCAGTTTAAAAAAACAACAACAGAGTAAAAAGTTAAAAATAGTTTTTAAAAGTTGTAGTCTTGTTAGTCCATTTGTCCAGTAGTTTCTACACTGAAAATAATCCACACGTTCGATCTATATTCTTTTCAACGTGGATCTGTCGTGTCAAATGGCAGGGTGAGATAACGTGTAAAACTTGTAATTATGTTAAGGTTTGACTTTGGTTCGATAGCAAAGGCTTTTACATACAATTTCAACGTGTTTTACGATTGCGATATCAATCACTAGTAGAACTAGTTTGCCTTACATGACAAGGACTAACATTTGCTACCCACGCGTGACATGTTTATTAACATGTCATTTTTTGGGAAACTGTGCGCCCGTAATGGGTGCCTGGTATCAGAGAACCAAGAAATCGCTAACGAAGTCTGCAGCAAACTTTTCGAAAATTTGTAAATTAACGTGTTTTACATTTGAATTCGGATTGTCGATAGCGACTGGGTTTAGACCATCGATTGATGTGTTTTACAATTAGTGAAAATTGACGTGTGAAATACATTGATCGAGCTTGTAGAATGTTTTCAGTGTACTTAATTCAAACTTGATTTGTAGTCAACAAATGGTTTTGATTACTGTTTTACGTTTTCATGTTCAAGTGAAGAATTTACCAGTTGCGCTAATATTCTCATAAATTAAGGTACGAAAAATAATTCATGGTAACGTCAATTTTCGGCCAATTTTTCATAACATTGATCTTATTCGATTAATTTTCATGTAGGATCCAAAATAACACTGCGGAACACGTTTTTGTATCAAGCATCAAAATACCGCAATTTACTTAATTAAGGATTGCTGAATCCATTGCCGTTTTCAAAAATATCATAGCACGTCTAGATTTCGAGATATTGGCTATTGAATAAGTAACATTTGACTATTTCAGCCAACTTGCATGCAAGTTTGTCAGACTGTAAGCATGTTGAAAAATCGAATTATTCTAAATTTCATTATGCAATTTCAATTAAAATATATCTGAAATGAATGTTGAAGTCCTATTTTGCATGCTTGCTGGATTAGATCACAGAAAAGTTTGATAAATCATACTTTAAATTTCATATAAACATCAATAAAACCAGTGTTTTATACTACTTTGGTGACCTGTAGCTAAAAATTGTGACATGCAGGGAGATTTCTGAAAACGGCATTAAGTGCAGCAACCCGAAATCTGCTAGAGACACATAATTTAATCCTTGAGACACTCAAAAGTGTAATTTTTGTTACGTTGTGTAATCCAGGTCATAAGAAATATTTACGAAATATTTTAATGAATATTTTATGTATCTATAATCTGGTTTAAACTTGAGGCTGTACTTTAAAACTTGAGAAGACCAATTTTTGAGATAAATCAAACAATTGAAGATTCCAATGAAGTTCAAACATTTAGAATGATTTTCATTATTGAGCTTAACTTGTTACGAATTGCGAGGTTGAACACGAAGCTGCCTGAATCAGCCTGGATGAACTTTTCATTTCAATTTAAAGTTTACAAATGGCTTGTAATCAGGATTCTGAAATTAAATTCCAAATTTTCAAAATAGTTTCATAGCTTAAAAAAATCTCAACACCTTCAAATAAAACCTACTTAATCTCACAATTGATCATCATAACTAAAACATTTTCTAAAAAAAAATGCTGCTAACTCAAAATAAAAATATTTTTGAAGGTTCCAAATATAGCTGAAAATTGTTACAAATATTCTGTTAGATATAAGTTTGATTATAATTTTGTACACCACTGTAATAACTTAGATTGGTTAGTTGAGTGACCATACATAGGTTTCACACAACCCGTATCGCTACTCGAGAGAGGTAGATACGAAGATTCGCTCTCCCCGCTTCGATAGATTAGAAGCAAGTTAGTTATAAATCGACCGTCGAGATAATCGGTTACGATCTGTGGATCGTGCGTCCCTTTTGATACGTAGAAATACAGTCCATACAATCAACTCTAGTTTCTAATTAATTACCGTTGTAATTAATAAATTCTACATAGTGACCGTATCACCAGTATTCGTCGCGTGTGCAATCCGAAACTCTATCTTTCGCGGGTGTTTTCGCTGAAGTGCGAACCGGGAGTTCCCACATATTTGGTCCTTCGAGCCGGATTGGCCAGCTAGTGAAGAAAGTGCTTTCGGTAACAGTGCGCGTCGCTTGGGTTTGATACGGTTATCGACCCGATACGGAGCACAATAGACCAGTGCGGTCTGATTGTTCGCCATTGCTCATATTGCTGATCGCAGCAAAGTGGTTCTACGCTGTCTGCGTGGAGATACGCAGGAGAAAGTGAAACGATTTCATTGCGGTTGGTGCTGATTGTTGCTGCTGTGCTTGGTGCTGATTGTTGCTGTTGCGGCTGGTGCTGATTGTTGCTGTTGGACGGTGTTTGGATATACGCACGCGTGATCGCAGTGGATACTCGTGGAGGATCGAGAACGATCTGGTTCGTCTGCTGTGGACATCACCATCGTTACCCAAACCCAGGACGGCTGGAGTCAATAATAGGAAGTCAGATAAGTACAGTGTGCGTGAGATTGTGTGGTTGAGGTGGTTTAGTCTGGCTTCATTCCTCTTACCAGCTATACCAAAGCTCTACGAGCGGTAGAGAAAATTTAGGCACTAATTGAATACTTGTTTTAATTATGAATCGTGGTTTACGGCCAACCAGCCGAGTGGAAGTTTAACAACTACCGAAAAGCTAAACATTACATATAATTTGCAATTGGATTAGATGGACAAATTGATGTGAAGATTTGCGAAAAAGTTACACGTCTTCTCAGTGAGAATCGAACTCACGACTCCCCGATCTCTAGTTGGGGCGCGTTAACCACTACGCCATGAGAGGACTCATGAACGCAGAAGTTAACCTGAATTCGATTTCAGCTCAATAATCACGTGGTCCTCTTTCGCAAAGTGCACCTCTTTCGGAAGAATTAGATGCCCATCCAAACACAACGCTTTCTATATATATCCAATGCCTAGCCCGAGAGCGCATTGTTTTTTAGGTATAGGAATAGCACACTACACTAGCCAGCAACTGCGCTGGCTGAGGTTTCTATTGTGTGGGCTTCCAATGGGTCGCGACGTTCTCAAACGACCGGTTACGGAACATGAGTCCGTTGCTCGATAAATACTTGTTTTAATTATGAATCGTGGTTTACGGCCAACCAGCCGAGTGGAAGTTTAACAACTACCGAAAAGCTAAACATTACATATAATTTGCAATTGGATTAGATGGACAAATTGATGTGAAGATTTGCGAAAAAGTTACACGTCTTCTCAGTGAGAATCGAACTCACGACTCCCCGATCTCTAGTTGGGGCGCGTTAACCACTACGCCATGAGAGGACTCATGAACGCAGAAGTTAACCTGAATTCGATTTCAGCTCAATAATCACGTGGTCCTCTTTCGCAAAGTGCACCTCTTTCGGAAGAATTAGATGCCCATCCAAACACAACGCTTTCTATATATATCCAATGCCTAGCCCGAGAGCGCATTGTTTTTTAGGTATAGGAATAGCACACTACACTAGCCAGCAACTGCGCTGGCTGAGGTTTCTATTGTGTGGGCTTCCAATGGGTCGCGACGTTCTCAAACGACCGGTTACGGAACATGAGTCCGTTGCTCGATAAATACGATACTACTAATTGAATATTAAATGCATGCGATATTGTACACGTCAGTAGCATCCTGTGGAGAAGTTGTTTGTGATTCTCCGGTTTGAAAATTTATTGCGCTTTGAGATTGCTTACTTTCACTCAGAATTTACCATTTGGTAGTATATTTGGTCTGTCAACAGTCAATCGTTCGGTCGCTTGAGGTCCCGGGAGTGATTTGTAGTTGTGGTGATTCACAGTGCGTGAAAATTAATCAACAACGATGCCGATACCAGAACTGAGGCAACTGGTGAAGCAGGAGCGACATGCGTGGATATCTTTGGAGAATATCGAGGAGTTTCTGTCGACGTACCAGGAAGATCGGGATAAAAGTGCAGTGAATTTACGAATGAAGAAGTTAGACGACGTGTATGACAAATACTGTGAATTACGAGTGAACATTGAAGTGCTGACCGATGATCTGGATATTGGTCAAGACCCGGAGAATGCTGCTGATGGGGAAACTTCGGCGCAAGCTGCCATGGCTGAGGCTCGCCGGAGAGAAAATGAAGAGATTTTCAAAGAATTTGAAAATAAATATTTTCGGCTGAAGCAGGCGCTTCTTTCGAAGATCAGTGAATCTACGGAGGTTGTTGCGGACCGAAAAGATGAAGCCCAAACTTACCAATCATCACGGACGAGATATCCTGAATTGAAGTTACCAACGTTTTCAGGAAGGCTGGCAGAATGGATGAACTTTCGGGACAACTTCAGATCACTGATACACGATAACAACCAACTCAGTGCGATAGATAAGTTTAATTATCTGCGCACATCGCTGAAAGATGATGCTCTTTGTGAGATCAACCAAATTCAAGTTACTGCTGCTAACTATGCACTTGCCTGGGGCATACTGGAGTCAAAATTTGAAAACCATAAGCTCATCGCCCAGGAACATTTGAAGGCATTGTTCACTGTGGCTCCCATGAAGTGTGAGAGCTTCCAAGGTCTCAATCATTTATTGATGACATTCAAAATCAACCTTCAGCAATTAGAGAAATTGGGTGAGGATCCTGCGCTTTCATGCTTTCCCAGAAGCTAGATGACGATACACTTCGTTTATGGGAAACACACCATAGTTCGAAGAATATTCCATCATATACATCGATGGTGAACTTTCTGGAGAACCATTGCTCGATTCTACAATCGACGTCGGCGCGAAGGATGTGTGATTTCAAGAAACCTTCGAAGAACCCAATTGTTCATGCTGTAGTGTCAAACAAAAATCGCATGGTATGCAATAGCGGCCCACATAACGTGGAACAGTGCTCCAGTTTTGGAAAAATGAAGATCGTCGATAGAAAGGTGCTTGCGCGAAAACTTGGACTGTGCCTAAATTGCTTACGATCTGGTCATTTCGTTGCGGATTGCTCGAGGTCATCGTGTGGTAAATGTGGACAGCGGCATCACAATCTGCTGCATCCTTACTATAGTCCTGCGAACCAGGGGCAGAATGTGAATCAGCCCTCCTCCCAGAAGCACACTAAAGGACCTCAAGCCGCGAACTCTAATTCTCAGCAATCCAATCAAGCTCAAAACCGGAGCAATTCTCAACAACCACAGACTACACCAACTCCAAGTACATCTTCGCAAAATGCATGCTCACCACCTCCCACCAATTCTTCTACTGTACACCACACTGCTACACCTTCCCAAACACACCACCATTCAAACACTGCCATATTATCCACTGCTATCGTGAAGCTCGGTGATCATCATGGGAATACCGTGCTTGCACGCGCATTGTTAGACAACGGATCTCAGGTCTGTCTCATGACTGAGAATCTCTCTCAACGGTTGAATTTCCGAAGAGTTCGGGAAAATTTGTCGGTGGATGGAGTTGGTGGTTGCCATTCTGTTGCTAAACAAGCTGTATTAGCAATAGTTTTGTCGTGTAATTCGTCGTACGTGTCCGGTGAAGTCAAGTTCCTGGTACTACCGAAGATTACATCAAATCTGCCGCAGCAACACATCGATACTTCGGCGTGGAATCTGCCTTCAGGAATTTGTCTTGCGGATCCAGCCTTCAACGAACCAGGATCCATTGATGTGATTCTTGGAGTAGCTGTCTTCTACGAGTTGTTGCTGACTGAACAGTTGAAACTTTCTAGCTCAAGTCCGATTCTACATAACACGGAGTTAGGGTGGATTGTCGCTGGAGAGTTGCCTGAAACATCTGTCGTCAGCTACAGCGCAGTAGCTTCATCGTCTGTGACTACAGAAGAAATTTTCGACGAACTTGCAAGGTTTTGGGAGTTGGAAGCTTGCCACACAAAGAATTGCCTTTCCATCGAGGAGTCTGCCTGTGAAACCTTCTTCGAGGAGACAACCACTAGAGATCCAGATGGAAAATATCGGGTGCAGTTACCGAAGAAGAAGCACGTGTTGGAGTGACTAGGGTGTTCCAAGACTATAGCAAAGAAACGCTATTTGTCTATGGAGAAGCGGCTTGATGCCAATCTTGAGTTAAAGGCCATGTATACGGCGTTTATGCATGAGTATCTTCAAATGGGCCATATGAAAGAGGTGCTCACGGAAAAGGAAGAACATGGTCAGGAATACTACATTCCACATCATGCTGTCCTGAAACCAGACAGCACCACTACGAAACTTAGAGTTGTTTTCGATGCATCCTGTCCAACGGATTCTGGTGTTTCTTTAAATGATGTGCTGATGGTGGGACCTGTTGTCCAGGACGACATACGGAGCATCTTGTTGCGGTTTCGTCTGTTCAGATACGCCGTTGTAGGAGATGCAGAGAAAATGTACCGAATGATTTGGCAGCATCCATCGGATCAGCTTCTACACAAGATATACTGGAGGGATTCTACTCAGGAGCAGGTACGAACATACCAGCTCACCACTGTAACATACGGTACATCATCTGCGCCATATCTTGCCACTAGATGTTTAAACAAATGTGCCGAGGATGGAGTGGATCGCTATCCAGCGGCTGCAGCAGTGGTCAAGAAGAGTTTTTATGTAGATGACATGTTGGCCGGTTTCCACACAATTGAAGAAGGAAAACAAGTATGTAAAGATGTTCGGGAGCTACTGAAAGGGTCAGGCTTCAATCTCAGAAAGTGGAATACCAACACACCGGAAGTTTTGTCAGAAATTCCTTCTGATCTACGAGATGACCGCGTAGTTCTTGAATTAGATGAAAAGGCTACAGTGAAGACATTGGGTCTCACGTGGGAGCCAGCTACGGATACGTTGCGGATCAGAGTTCCTAGTTGGAGACCTGAAGGTCCTGTTACCCATCGTGTTGTACTGTCGGAAATAGCACGCCTCTTCGATCCTTACGGTCTAGTTGGACCAGTGATAGTCCAAGGAAAACTTTTCCTACAAGAGCTTTGGCAAGCGAAATACTCGTGGGATGAGTTACTAAGTGATGATCTTCACACAAGGTGGCTAGAATTTAGAAGGAATCTCAGTGATTTGGATGCAATTTCTGTGCCTAGATGGATTGCTTTTGGACGGGATGTGATATCGTGTGAATTTCACGGATTCAGCGACGCTAGCGACAAGGCTTACGGAGCAACCATCTACCTTCGATGTGTTAGTAGAGATGGAGAAATAGCAGTCAATCTGGTGATGGCGAAGTCAAAGGTTGCACCTCTAGAAGACCTCAGCAAAAGGAAGAAGAAGCAATCCACGCCTCGTCTGGAGTTGTCTGCAGCGCTACTGTTAGCCCATCTGTATGAGTCCGTTGCTAGCAGCCTAGAAATTGCAGCCGCAGCATTCTTTTGGACCGATTCGACCATTGTGAAATGTTGGATCTCCTCGCATCCGTCAAGGTGGCAAGCCTTCGTAGGAAACCGTGTATCTGAGATACAACACGCCACGAAGGGTGGAGTGTGGAATCACGTGCCAGGAATTGAAAATCCAGCTGATATAATATCGAGAGGAGCAACGCCATCACAAATTTCAAACAATTCTCTCTGGTGGAGTGGACCAGAATGGTTAAAAAAGGACATCGGATACTGGCCAAAAAATATGTCAGTGCCAGATCAACAATTCGATTCAGTGGTCCTGGAGGAAAGACCACTGGTTTCTGCAGTTCTTCAAGCGTTGCCTCCTAGTGACGTGTTTATGCTTCGGTCGTCTCTGTTAACTCTGGTTCGTCTGACCGCTTGGATTCGTCGCTTTTCCTTCAATTGTCAACCGAGGAATAGACGACGGAGAATGTCTGGATTACTATCAGCAAAAGAGCATGACTCAGCCTTGCTGGCCTTGGTACAGCTGGCCCAATCGGAATGTTTTCCGTTGGATTTGGCAGATATTGCAGCTAAGAATGAAGTAAGACCATCGTCGAAGCTGCACAGTCTGCATCCTGTTATGATCGATGGTTTACTCTGTGTAGGCGGGCGGCTCGGAAACGCTCCGGTGTCACGAAGCCGTAGGCATCCCATGATTTTGGATAGCCATCATCCTTTTACGAAGCTTATCTTGATCGATTATCACCATAGATTACTGCATGGAGGACCGCAACTAATGATAGCTTGCGTTCGAGAGAGATTCTGGCCGCTTTGCGTTAGAAACCTGGCCAGGAAGGTCATGCATGAGTGCGTGAAGTGCTTTAAAGCCAAGCCACTTGCTCATGAACAACTAATGGGAGATCTGCCGCTGGAAAGAGTATCTCCAGCACCTGCCTTTCAACGTGTAGGCGTTGATTATTGTGGCCCTTTTGAGCTGCGACCGGCCACTCGAAAAGGAGCACCTATAAAATGCTATGTGTGCCTGTTTGTATGCTTGGTCTGCAAAGCAGTACATATAGAAATCGTGATGGATCTCACAAGCGAAGCATTTCTTGCTGCGCTCAGGCGATTCGTAGCTAGGCGTGGGAGGCCTGATATAATACTATGCGACAACGCTACAAATTTTGTCGGTGCTCGAAGAGAGTTGAATGAGTTGCATCGATTGTTCCAACGTCAACAGTTCCAGGAACGTGTGTCATCCGACGCAGTTCGAGACTTGATCGAATTCAAGTTTATACCTGCCAGGTCACCCAATTTTGGCGGTCTTTGGGAGGCCGCAGTTAAATCGCTGAAAGGGCATATGCGGAGAGTGATTGGAAATAGGATGCTGAAGTTTGATGAATTCTACACCGTTGTTACGCAGATTGAAACATGCCTCAACTCAAGACCACTTACTCCGTTGAGCAATGATCCGCGTGACTTGGACGTTCTAACTCCAGGGCACTTCCTCATTCAACGTCCACTTACTGCGGTAACTGAACCCAGTCTCAGCGAGATACCAGAAGGAAGACTTAGTAGATGGCAGCGTGTCCAAAGTTACAGTCAGCTGATTTGGAAGCGATGGTCTACAGACTACCTGTCGACCCTGCAGAGTCGAAACAAGTGGACACGGCAAAGAACCAACCTAGGTGTCGGAACAATGGTACTCTTGAAAGAGGATAATATTCCACCGCTCAAGTGGAAGCTTGGAAGAATTACGGAAGTTCATCCTGGTCCAGACGGGAACACGAGGGTTGTCACCGTACGTACGAAGGATGGCTCATTTCGCCGAGCCATTTCGAAGATCTGCATTCTTCCCTTGCAAGATAACCAACAAAACGTCGAGGAGAGGCCAAATGCAGTTCAACAATAAGTATTATTGCCCCCATTGGGCCACTTTGGCAGCTTGCGGGATATTTTCGCCGCTTTTCGCCAGGGGGCTATCCCCAAGTTATGTATTTCATCTTTTTGCAATCGGAAACGAACTGATCGGCTTTCCTTTGATAGTTCTCCACGGTACGATTCCTGAGCATCCTTTTCGTCTGTCAGCAAAGTGTTCAACGCCCCCATTGGGGGCAACCATTGGCTTTCGTAGCGTATAGCCGAGGGGGCCGACACCTGAGTTACGTTAAACAAAATTGAATTTCTACTTCGGATCCAATGCGTTGTTATTCTTTAGCAGATCTGGATCCACCACAGCATCGTAATTCATCGCTTCTGGTGATCAATGGAGATCCAATCAGCTAAGGGCCACAATTGAAGTTACGTTTAGTTTTAATCAGAATCATTTCGGAAGCCAATCGATTTCCCTCTCATCAGGATCAATTTCTCAACTCTAACCATCGTCGTCCATCAACTCCTCCTACGGATCAAAATCAGGAAATACAGCTAAGTATGGCCCCAATAGGGGCACAATTGGCAGCAAACGGCACATTCTTGCCGTATTCGCCAGGGGCCGCCCTAAAAGTTATGTTTTTCAACCCTCAATGGTTGTTCGGAGCCCAATCGGTCTTTCTATTCGACAGAATTCCTCTACGGTGTCTTCAAATCCAGTGCGCCAGCCACATAGCCGTTGTTTATCTGCCCCCATGGGGCACACTTTGGCAAGGTCGGAGATTTCATCCGCTATCGCCGGGGGGCGCAAGATAAGTTATGTCCTTCCAACTTACAACTACTTTGGAATCAAGCCGTTTCATTCTTCGACAGCGTATGGTGGAAAATCTTGCGACAGGAAGCACTGTAGAGCAACAGCGTGCATTGGAGACCTGACGGCATAATCGGAAGACATCGAACGAGTTTCGCGAATCAGTTTGACGAACGGGCAAGAACGGTCTACACATAGTTCAATAAGGATATCAGATCGAGAGTTACAAGAAATTTGAGTAGAAGTTGGGTTTGGGAAAGATGTTCTATTCTTGAATTGTTATAATAAGTTTGATATTTGAATTGAGTGAACTCAAGGCGGGCGGTATGTTAGATATAAGTTTGATTATAATTTTGTACACCACTGTAATAACTTAGATTGGTTAGTTGAGTGACCATACATAGGTTTCACACAACCCGTATCGCTACTCGAGAGAGGTAGATACGAAGATTCGCTCTCCCCGCTTCGATAGATTAGAAGCAAGTTAGTTATAAATCGACCGTCGAGATAATCGGTTACGATCTGTGGATCGTGCGTCCCTTTTGATACGTAGAAATACAGTCCATACAATCAACTCTAGTTTCTAATTAATTACCGTTGTAATTAATAAATTCTACATAGTGACCGTATCACCAGTATTCGTCGCGTGTGCAATCCGAAACTCTATCTTTCGCGGGTGTTTTCGCTGAAGTGCGAACCGGGAGTTCCCACATATTCTTAAAACTTGCTTAAAACTTTGTTCTTTATTTGTCCCGTTTTTATCATTTTAGTTTATGGTCAGCCTACAACTGGCTCTTTAGTTATTAATGGCTCCAACGGTCTTCAAGGCCATAAGTCTTGAAAGAAAAGCTACTTAAGAAGAAAATAATACCGATAGTGGGCTCGTGTCATTCGGGCTAGTGAGATTATTTTAAGGGGATCGTGATATAAACTAATTCTCGCGTAACTTTTCAAAAGGATCTATGCAAGAATGGGAGATTCTCTCGTCTATCAAACTTTTTCGATTATATCAGTGCAATACTGAAGCTTTTGGGAAGCTTAGATGCGCACTATAGATCGAATGATGTAGGAGTAAATCGGTAACGCAGTGTACCGATGGTCTGGTACCCTGGCAATCGAAGTTTTCCTGAATGCACAACAGTGCAAATTTGTTCATTCCTGTTCAAGCTTCCACACAAGCTAGTTAATAAAATGTGTATTTGCTGCTAAAACCTTGCCGTCCGGTTATTTCGAACCATCAAAAGGTTATGAGCGACTCACGTAAGGATTCGGTCCACGGGATTCCACTGTTCTCGGGCACCGGTATCGACAACTGACATTTTCGAGTGGAAACATATTTGAAGTCCGTGAAGCTTTTGGATGTCATTAAGAACGACCCTGTGGTAGAAGCGGACGAACTCACAAGATCCATGACGACTTGTTGGATCTAGTGCGGGGCAAGGAGACGTCCAAGGAGATTTGGGAGAGCGTTGAAACTGTCTACGCTAAGAAGTCCATCTCATTGTAAACTTCGTCAGTAAACAACTTGTGAAGCTGCGAATGCAGGAAGGTTCGTCCGTTCAAGACCTCCTGAAAACCATCGAAGAGCTGATCCGGCAATTAAAGCTGGCTGGAGAAAAGATTGATGAAAACGATATTGTGTCCCAAGCTGTTTGCTACCCTTTCCGAGTCGTTCGATCCGTTAGTAACGGCGCTGAAAAATCTAGGTGAGGAAAATTTCAAGCTGGATGTTGTTCGCGAGCAACTTAGTGCCGAGGAGCTAAAGAAAACCGACTGGGCGGATTCCTACCAAGAGAAACCTGCAGCATTCCACGGATCGAAGCAAAAGCCTGGTAAACTCTCCAGAAAGTGCAACCGCTGCCAGATAAAAGGACACAAGGCCAAAGACTGCCTTGTAATATTGAAGACGGATTGGCACGCTGCTTCTGGAGGTAAGGCGAAGGCTTGGATGGATGGATCTGGAGAACCAAGCATCCTTTCAAGCTGAAAACTTAATCGATTGGTCACTCGCTGGTGGTGACCAATCGAATAAGTTTTCAGCTAAAATGGGTGTTCGGTTCTCCAGATCCGTGCTCTTGAAAATTTGAGGTTTGGCTTCGATTCAAAAAATCCACCGAGGGATTCCGAACATTTTTTTTCTTTTAAATCTGCATTGTTCGCGCTGGGGCGAACGGTTGGCGGCGGTGGACTGTACTTGAGTTGAATTGAGCGGAGGAGGCAAGCGTCGATTGTGAAATATCGAACAACTCTTTGGAGCTCTAAAAAGAGCTGGGGTTTGACGCTGCTCCTGGTCTCAGAGGGAATGGTGGCTGGAATGAAGAACTCCGACGGCTACACTAAAAACCACTGTTTTATCCTCTACTTTTCTTTTTACAAGGTTTGATTTCACTGCTGCTGCTGCTGCTTCGATGTGGATTCGCGCGCGGTTGGGACTTGAATGGTGACTTCACGGCAGCGACCGCTCTTTTATACTTGTCACCGATCGCTGCTCGTCGCTGATTGGTGGGGAGTTTTCCGTGGTCTGTTTGGCAGGACGCTTAACATGTTCGGACGTGTTTTCTGCGGGAGACGGAACATGCATTATTTTTAAATGTAATCATGATTAAAGGCAGTTTAATTTCACTCAAGCTTGATTCACTTGAAGCTTCAATTTCAAATGAAAGTTGATAGAACGAAGATAAATGAGGTTGCATAATGTGATAGACAAAACTGTCCGATTTTCAGGGTTGAAAGAGTCACAGGACACTTATTCGTAAAATAGAGATATATCAATAACAGTATATAACTGTATTTTTATGTTTAGAATACAACCACTTCCTTCATCTTCTGTCTGTCTGTCTGGCATTATACATCTATTGGGGCAAAGCCTGCTTCTCAGCTTATTTATTAGGGCACTTATTCATTAACTGAACGTTTTATTTGTCAATAGTCCATTAATGTGTTTGTAAGAAAGATATTCTCGTCCAGTGAAATCGAACCATAATTGAGAATGAATAACATAAGTTATAACCATTTGTTGTAGCTTTTCCTTAAATTAAATATTTTAGCGTTCAATTCCGTATAAATTTAGAGTTGAAAAAATTGAAACCAAATAGAACTCATATAACACACGGGGCCCAGATGGCCGTAGCGGTAAACGCGCAGCTATTCAGCAAGACCAAGCTAAGGGTCGTGGGTTCGAATCCCACCGGTCGAGGATCTTTTCGGGTTGGAAATTTTCTCGACTTCCCAGGGCATAGAGTATCTTCGTACCTGCCACACGATATACGCATGCAAAAATGGTCATTGGCATAGTAAGCTCTCAGTTAATAACTGTGGAAGTGCTCATAAGAACACTAAGCTGAGAAGCAGGCTCTGTCTCAGTGGGGACGTAACGCCAGAAAGAAGAAGAAGATAACACAATTCAACACAATTATTGTACAAAATTCTTTGTTTCCTTTATATGACCAGTAGGTGAATTCCGGCGCACATTTTCTTCGAAGAGAAGAAATTTTCTTCCATAACTGACCAGCAAGAAAATTTTCTTTTCTTCGAAGAAAATACGCGCCGGAATTCGCCTACAGATTATAACTTTTATGGCTTTCCTAACTTATCATAGTACAGTGCTGCATCGAATTGCCGGACGCTTCGAAAGCCGGACACTAGCCTTTTTCACGGTGAATTTGGACCAAATTCTGATTTTTTCGCCTAGAATCCATAATTAAGATTTCTGCATAACAAATGTCAAAAAAAAAATAGGTGATTTAAAGCCAGTGTCGGGGATTCGGGACACTTCGAATCAATACGATCTTACAAACTTTGTTGAAACCTATTCTTTCTTATGAGCACTTCCACGGTTATAAACTGAGAGCTTTCTTTGCCAAAGTTGCCATTTTCGCATTCGTATATCGTGTGGCAGGTGCGATTATACTCTATGCCCAGGGAAGTCCAGGAAATTTCCATTACGAAAAGATCCTGAACCGACCGGGAATCGAACCCATACACCTTCAGCATGGCTTTGCTTTGTAGCCGCGGACTCTAACCAAGGAAACTTCAGGGTGTCCATCCATCCGGGAAATCCGGGAAAAGCGGGAAAAACCCGGGAATTCCAAATTACCGGGAAAAATACGGGAAATACCCGGGAAATTGTCGAACACACCGGGAAAAGCAATACGGGCGAAACTAGAAAATTTTGTAAGGGGGACACGACTGCTTAACAATTCACACTTTGTATCAAAACTTTTTTTTTTACTTTTTGTGAGTTGATGGAGTTAGTTTTTCTAGCAAAATCCTGTAAAAAAAGTCATTGGTTTTCAGAAGATATCTGGGAAATTTTTCCTCACATTTTTCACCGGTTCCTTTTTAGATCTTTTGTGAATTTCTGGCTTAAGACATTGAATATTATTGAATTGAATTGAATCATAGGAAATCATAGGAAAATGCTTAACAAATTTCCATTAAGGCACGGAGATGAACCAGCCATAGGGCTGAAAATCTCCTTAATAAAGATAATAATAATAATCCATTAAGGCTCATGAAAATGATAATATCTTTGTAAGAATCCTAACGGAAATCGGAGCGAATACTTTGCGAATTCCATAAAAGACTTTTTGGAAATTCTTCAATTTTTTTTTTTAATTTCCTAGCAGTTGATAAAAAAATATTTTTTTTGTGAAATTTCTTAGGAAATCTGAGTGGTTTCTTACTGAAATCCTGGACTTCCTGGTGGATTCCTAGAGACGCTATTACTGATTATTGGTGAAGCCTTGTTTGGATTACTATAGGGTGTCCCAGAATGTATGGGCACGACTTTGATAATGAAAATCATAGTACTTTTCCAAACAATCAAAAGTTTTTATATTTTTGTATTTTTGATTTTAGAAAATCAATTCTTATCTGGTCAGCACAGACCCTATATTTTGTTTTTTTTTTTAAACTAGTAAAATATGTTTTTATTAAAATCTATCGCCGTGGTGATTTCAAGTACATTGTTTCAAGGATGTTTCACTTAATTTTTTGTTTGAATTTTTTTTGGCTTTATTATGCTTAAGTTTAAAATTTTAATTTGAATAAATGATAATCCGATCAATTATCATATCGTTGCTAATATTTTTTTTCGCTATTTTTGAAATGGAACAAATTTTGTAAGTCGCTCAAAAATAACGCGATTCGTGCAAGACTGGTAGAAGATGCTTCAAATAAATGTTACAAAGTCAACACATTAACAAATAAATTGAACATTAAAAAATCGCAATCTACTCTTGTTGGGTATAGTAATCAAATGTGTAACAATAAGATTTTCATTTTCACTAGTCTTGAAATGGCAGCATGGTGAAGTCGTGCCCATACTTTCTGGGACATCCTATTGCTTAATTAATCTACAGTCTTTATGAGGTCCCTGACGAGATTTCTTATGGTTTTCTGTAGATTTACCAAATTCTTACTGTTCTTGATAACGAATAGCTTGCAAGATCCAGTATGAATTCAAGGGGCAGATTTTTGTTTTGTTCTTGACGACATTCTTCGAAAAATCGTTGATGGATTTGTTTGGATTTACGTCTTTTTAGCAAGCAAGCCATTAAAGTTTTTTATGGCATGATATCATTTTAAAGTTATGCCATAACTCAAAAACGAGATCATGTCAAATTTTGTCGTTTTGTAGAAATAATTAACTTTTTTTCATATTATTTTTAAATGTCACCTATGATTTTTAATTTATGCACGGTATCCTTCACCCTTTCGAATGAAAGTACTGTAAGTATTGAAAGGTTATTTTTACTGTGCCAAACATTCAAGGCTTTTTTAAATATACTAGAGATCTTTTTGTAAGAAAAGTTAATTGATGTTTTCTAAAAAATCTAAGACCTGGTGCAAGTTGAACTTAAACAAATTTTCAGTTCTGTAAAGTTTGCTAAAAATCTTTACTTTGTCTATTATAATTTTTAATCAACAGTATATCTGTTTGTCCAAAACTGTTTGGAAATTGAAGCTGTCAGTTTACAAACCACAGAATTTTGAGGACTTTAAAAAACTCCTAAATATTCCAAATTTGACCAGTTTGTACGAAAAAATTGGAGATTTGCAAATGTTTTGATCGATTCGTTATACTCAATATTTATCATCCAATAGAAAGCAGCTGGAGAATTCGTAAATCCCTTCTAAGAGGAATAGGTTTACATAATCCTCTAATCTATTTGTTACAATATTTATGAAACTGCAGTTACATTTTTTATAGTAAATATTTCAGGAACTTGTTAATATTTTCCATTATTCGACAATCTATATACTGGACAATCTACATATTGAACAATGCAATGGTGTCTGATATGATCTAACTGCATAAAGTTTTTTTTTAAGTGAAAACAAAAATATTATGCATTTGATGTTTAAAAACAAATATTTTGAAGGTCTAAACAAATATCACAACCTTCTATACAAATGTCTGGGTCATCAGTCACAAGGACCATGATGTCATCCGGTTTTAAATTTTTGGGCATCCGGGAAAAATCCGGGAATTTGAAAACTGATTTTGAATGGGCACCCTGAAACTTGCATAAAAGCTGAACTCAAAAACCAGACGTACTATGACTTTTGAAAACGGCAGTAGTTTCAGCTACATCGAGCTCCAATTTAGTAAAATACCAAAATAACTTTTTCCGTTACGCTATGGAAGTATTTTATGAACCCTACAGAAGAATGTTGATCAACCTATTACGCATGATCACCTTGAAATAAACCTCTCTTATTCCTCTCCTTTTCAGACTCCTCTACGTGACCACCCTGGATGGCCGTTTGTCCGCGCTGGACCTCATGAACGGTGGCAGCATGCTGTGGAGCGTGGAAACCGGTCCCGGTTCCCTGCTGTCGTCCAGCATCCACCGGCTGGAGTTGACCAACAACGGTAAATGGGTCCGTATGATCCCCTCCCTCAGCGGGGGCTTGTACAAGTTCGACGGCGATACCATCGAACCGATCCCGTTCAGTGCGGAGGATTTGCTGAAGTCTTCGTTCAAGTTTTCCGACGACCTGGTCATTTCCGGTGGCAAGGAGACCCGATCGTACGGTGTGTCGACCCGCACCGGTCAGCTGATCTACGAGTGCACGATGCGAGGCTGTCGCAATGCTACGGAGATCATGGAGGACAGCATGAAGAATGGTCCACCGCGGGAGGGAACGGAAGCGATTCTACAGCATGATCCCCTGCAGGACGACGTGGTGGTGATTCGGCGGCAGACTCAGACTGTGCGGGCGGTTGAATCGAGAACCGGCAGTGAGCGGTGGAATTTCAGCATCGGCCATCACGAGTTGGAGATGTTGAAGAATGAGGACTGCCGGGGAGGCGGCGGGAAGGATACGCTGGATCCGGCCCTTCTTGATTTGGAACTGAAGGTTGTGATTCCGGAGGGAATGGTGTACGCTGTGAAGAGGTCGGAACCGGGGGTGACCGTGTGGCAGTACAAGTTTGACCACCCGATAGTTAGTGCCTGGAGGGCAGGGGACAAGAATGCACTGAAGAGTGTGGATCTGTTTCGCGGAGCGGAATGGGTGTGGAATGGAAATGGACAGTCGATCGGAACGGATGAGAAGGACAGCAACCTAATGATCAATCCGTCTTTGTACTTGGGGATGCACCAGAGGCAGTTGTATATTCAGGAGTCCAGTGCTTTAATGGTTCGACAAATGATGGATGCACAGAGTGTTCTTTTGACAGACGAGGGGAAGTTTCCGACGATTCCGTGGAAGCCGTATCCCGCGAGGAACAAAGTGGCGGGATATCTGACCGATGGAAGTGAGCAAGGGCAGACCCCGGATGATAAGGAGTATGCTGAATCTACGGCCATTGCTCGATCGGTTTTGTACCAATCGAAATATGTCGATGGCGATGGATTCTTTCTATTTACTCCGGATGATTTGGAGAGAAAAGATCACGAACTATGCTCGAACAGCTCCTCGATTCCGGCTTTGACGGATGGAGGATTGAGGAATGAGAGTTCGATTTTCGACTTTGCAATGGATCCAGATGCCCCGGTCAAAGTGATCATCATCTCGATTTGGTTCTGGTGGAAGGAGATCCTGGTCATATCTGCGACTACGGCTTTCCTGCTGAACGTAATGCTGCGTTTGAAGAGCGAGAAGGAAGTGGTGGTGTTTGTGGAACGTAAAGTGGAGGTTCCGGTGCCGATGGCAGTTGAAGCGACTGAGGAAGAATTTGCACCACTTGAGGCCGCGGTACGGAGCATGGGAGGGAGAAGTCTTTCAGAGTCAAACAATGAAAACTTCACCTCACGTTTCCAAGAGGACTTCGAACTAGTTCAATGTCTAGGAAAAGGTGGCTTTGGTGTGGTATTTGAGGTGAAGAACAAGCTGGACGATTGCCACTACGCCATCAAAAGAGTAGTCCTTCCGAACAAGCAGGAATCGAAAGATCGTGTCATGCGCGAAGTGAAGACTTTGGCTCATTGTGAGCATAGCAATATAGTGCGATATTTCCACGCTTGGATAGAGACGCCTCCGCGAGGATGGCAGGAAGTTCATGACAAGATTTGGTACGAGAGGAATTGCATGTCCACATCGATTGATATTGAAACCCCGACGGAAACTTCTCCGCCGAATTCTAAACTCATTCCTACAAGCCAGAGCAGCATTTTCCAAGGAAGGTACAATCATCAGAGACACCATTCCAGTGGCCAGCAACCTTGGTTGACGAAGCTTCCGGAGCCCAGTTTTTCAATGTCCCACACCGAAGCAGAACAGTCGGACAGTTGTTCTTTTATCCAGTTTCAAGCCAATCCGGGCAAATCAATTCGAAGCAACACTGACGATGATTCGTTTCAGATTGAGTTCAAGCATGATCCCGAAGATACCGGGGCAGGGGGCGATTCCATGGACATCGTTTTCAAGGAATCCACACAGGACGAAATGTCCAAAAGTCATCACGTTATTTCTATCAGTGATACGCCGCAAAAGAATGATATTCAGCCGCCTCGGAAGAATCGCCATCGTCGGCCTCTTTCGTTGGATTTGACCAGCACCGGTAGCGTAATTCGGCCAGCTTCGATAGCCACCGGATCCCAGATGGTTGAATGTAGTACCGCTGCTTCCAATTCCGTGGCAGCTAGTACCGTTAACAGCAAAATCTATCTATACATCCAGATGCAACTGTGCCAAAAGCAGTCGCTCAAAGAGTGGCTGAAATTGAATAATCTGCCTGCTCGCCAGAACAAGATCATTCCCATCTTTGAGCAAATCGTGGATGCCGTAGAGTACGTCCACCTGAAAGGATTAATTCACAGGGACCTGAAACCAAGCAATATTTTCTTTTCGCTCGATGGGCGAATCAAAATTGGAGACTTCGGACTGGTCACCGACTCGAGTGACCTGCAGTATGACAAAGATAACAATCTGCCTGAGATTGATATGATAAAACCTGAGGAGCGTCACACTCGGAAGGTCGGAACCGAGTTATACATGTCGCCGGAGCAGCAAAAGGGCCTTCCTTACGACTACAAGGTGGACATCTTTTCGCTGGGGTTGATTCTGTTCGAACTGCTGCAAAGCTTCGGTACAGAGATGGAACGCTTTAAAAGGCTGCAGGATGTTCGGAAGAACAAGTTTCCCCCACAGTTCGAGGAGACCTACCCGGATGAGGTGAGTTGCTTTTTCGAACATTATTGCTTCAATCTTTTTACTAGTAGGGATGGTAGCAAGTCTCGTTTTATGTATTTGGGCACAATGCTAGTCTCAAAAAAGCTGTATTTTTAATGAAAGGTCTCTAAAATCTCTATTTTATTTAAAATAGTCTATAAAGTCTTTTCATACTCATTCTGTTGACAGTGAATCCTGACGTCAAATGCTGGATATTCCAGAAAAATCTTCAGACACTATTATGCGATTATTCCACAGTTCTTCAGTAATGTATCCCTAGATTCATAAAGGAAAAGCTTCAGGAATTCTTCTGATGATTTTTCTGTAGAGATTTATTCTGGAACACATTCAGGGACTCTTCCAGAGATCCCTCCAAAATTCCTCTAGAAATTCCCCCCACTAATTTGCCCAGAAATTCTTTCTGAGTTTTTCCAAGGGATGCTTGAAGGAATTTCTCCAAAATTTGTGCCAGGAGGTTCTTGAACACTCTTACTCTCTTATTTCTTGGTATAACTCTGGATTCCTATCGTGTTTCCAGAAATTAGGTTTTTTTTTCAAGAATTCAAATACCATTACTATTAGGAATTGTCCGTAAATAGCTACATGGATTATTCGATGAAATCTTTCATAAATTCTTCCAGGAATTCCTCAATAAATTGAATCTACGTTTCCACATAAAGTCCCTTCAAAATAAAAAATTGGGAGTTTTTCCAAACATTTCTTGAGTGATTTTTAAGTAAAATCTCCATGAATTCGTCAAAAGTGCACACAAGGTTTCACATGACTTAATACTACAGCAAATATCCCACATCATTCCTATAAAAAATCTTTTGAGATTCTGTCTGTTTTTCAAAAAAAAAAAAAATCCTTCGATCCTCTTTACATTACTTATTATTATTACATTACTTTTGTAATTCTCTTTACAGTTCAGAGTAGCCTTCAGAGACTCTTACGCGATTACTCCACAGTTTCTTCAGAAGGTGTCTTCTCAGATTTCTCGTCGAAAAGCTTGAGAAATTTTGTGATTTCTACAGCGTTTTTTTCTGAAATACCTTCAGGGACCCCTCCAGGCATCCCTTTTGAAATTTCTCTAGAGATTCTCCACCAATTCTCGCTTAATTTATGATTTCGATCTAAAAGCCATTTGTAACTAAGTGTGTAGCTATTTGTTACTTAGCAAACGAATGGATTTACACATAATCTATCAACGCTACGATGAAAAGAAAACTCTCCTCTATCTCCCGGTGGTGATAGATTTTATCTTTGTCCATTCTTACTTGATACTTGATGGACAACAATTCCTTGCTATTGCGTTGAATCTATCTCTCCCTGGTTCTCTGCTGAATATTAGTTTAGCTTGACGTTCCTCCGACATGCGAGCTACATACTTAGCCCACCGCAGCCTGCCGATCAGTCCCGATTATGTCGGTATCGTCCGCAAAACCAAGGAGCACTTACGAACGTGTGATAATAGTGCCATTCCTATGCACGCAGGCTTTTTCTAACGGTATGTTGAACAATAGGTTTGAAAGTGCATCTTCATGCTTCAATCCGTTTAAGGTTACGAAGGTTTTTGAAATCCCATCCGCAACCCATCTACTTGATTTCGATCCTTCCAACGTTGCACGAATCAGTCTAATCAGCTTCGTAGGAAAACCATGTACCATCATTATTTCCCACAACTCGTTTCTTCTAACTAAATCGTACGCCGCATTG
Organism: Aedes aegypti; assembly: GCF_002204515.2. NCBI lineage: Eukaryota > Metazoa > Arthropoda > Insecta > Diptera > Culicidae > Aedes > Aedes aegypti. The sequence goes on along the minus strand of NC_035109.1, from coordinate 26,114,428 downwards.
AAATCAATGAACAGATGATGAGTCTGCAAGTTGTACTCCCGGAATTTATCGAGGATTTGTCGCAGGGTAAACATTTGATCCGACGTCGATCGGCCCTCACGAAAACCAGCTTGGTATTCGCCGACGAAGGACTCTTCAAGCGGTCTCAATCTGTTGAACAGAATACGTGACATTGTTTTGTACGCCGAATTGAGAAGCGTTATTCCTCGGTAATTGGCGCACTCCAATCTATGCCCTTTTTTGAAGAGAGAGCAAATGAGGCCATCCATCTAGCTAGCAGGCAGTCTTTTTCCTCCCATATCCTTAGTAGTATATGGTGAATTATTCTATGCAGCTGCTCACTACCGTGCTTGAGAAGTTCGACCGGGAGCTCATCCTTCCTAGCAGCCTTGTTGTTCTTCAGCTTTTTAATCACTTTCTTAACCTCATCTAGTGATGGAGGCATCACAGCTTGACCATCGCTGTCAATTTTTTTCCTTATGTTTATTTGAAAGTGTTGGGAGGCCCCTCACCGACATCGCCACAAGGGCTCTTCAGCTGATTCGCGATGACGGAAGCAATTACCACAGTTGACCCTATGCGTGAAGCTCCGATTTCTTTACATGGCAAAGCATAGGGAGTCAATTTTCAAATGCTTTTTAAAAATTCAAAACATAATTTAATTAAATTCAGTCAAGTGTACGGGGTTAGATTTATGATAAGCTATAGAATCCGCAGAATATTGAGGGAAAAATATAAAAATCAAAATAATGTGTCTATAATGTAGCCCATCAAAAGTTTGTCAACATGTACTGAAAAGATTTTAAATAGCTATTGTGGTTAATTTTATATAAGCATTTGAAATTTCACTTCCTATACCTTGCCGGGTAAAATTTTCGACGTTTCACGCACAGAGTAAACTTTTTCCAGATGGCAGCACCGTACCTCCGTCAGAGCGAATAGGTGTCAGACTGACAGATGCCAACACGATCGTCGGTGTATGACCCGGAAGGCGTCATCAGTTAGATTTTGCGATAGTAAGTGATTCACACGTTTTTAGTAATTGTAACCTGTAGCAAATAAAGTTATATTTTATACTGTCCGTGAATCGCGTGCGTACCTTCATTTCCAATATCGCAACAGTGGCGACGAGGTACAGAAGTTTTCGTGCGAAAAAGTTGCGCGTTCGTCGAAAAATACCGCATTTTTGTGGATCGGAAGACCGGGGATAAAGTGCAATGGCGGTGACTAACGGAGGATCAGCGTCAGGAGGGCAACCGCAGCCAACAAACATGACAGAGGCTGTGATACACATTCTGACTAATCAGCAAGCCCTGATGAGGCAACTTGCGCAGCAGCTGACCGCCACACAGATTGCCGTCAATAACTTGTCCCGCGACGAATCGGTGCTGGATTCTCTGTCAAGCAACATGGCGGAGTTCACCTACGATAAGGAGAATGGGCACACATTCGACGCTTGGTTTTCCCGTTACGTTGACCTCTTCGACAAAGATGCCGGCAAATTGGATGACGCAGCAAAAGTGCGACTTCTTCTGCGAAAGTTGAGCCCACCCGACCATGAGCGCTACAACAGCTTCATCCTTCCGAAGCTCGACCGGGAGTTTACCTTCAAAGAGACGGTCTCTAAACTTAAATCGCTGTTTGGTGCCACAGTTTCCACATTCCGACGGCGATATAACTGCTTGCAGACCAATAAGGACGACGGAGATGATTACCTGGCTTACTCCTGTAAGGTAAACAAGGCGTGCGTCGACTTCAAGCTATTCGAATTGACGGAAGAGCAATTTAAGTGCCTCATTTTCGTTTGTGGCCTTAAATCAAAGCAAGAGTCTGAAATTCGGATGCGCCTAATCAACAAGCTGAACGAATCGGCGGACTTAACCCTGCAGCAAGTGGTGGAGCAATGCAACACCCTAGTCAACCTGAAGCAGGATACGGTGTTGGTTGAAGGTTGTTCGTCATCGGTGAATGCGATCGCTTACCCCAAGCGGACGAAACCGAAGCGGCTGGCGTCGGCAGATAAGAGCCATGAGCAACCTAAGACCCCCTGCTGGTCATGCGGGGGCATGCATTTCAGCAAGGACTGCCGATTCAAGGACCATCGGTGCAACGAATGCGGAAAGTATGGGCATCGTGAAGGCTACTGTGCATGCTTTTCGTCCAAATCAAGCAATACTGCAGTCAGTACGGAGAAAAAGAAGAAGAAGATGCGGAATCAACCATTGGCGAGGACGGTAACAATCCGAAGCGTCGGCCAGCGTAGGAAATTCGTCGATCTCCAACTCAACAATGTCCCTCTTCGTCTCCAGTTGGACACAGGGTCCGACATCTCCATCATTTCGCATCGGTCATGGGTCAAAATTGGTCGGCCGAGTGCAAAACCAGCAGTATTTTGTGCCAGAACAGCGTCCGGAGAACCACTTCAGCTAATTGCGGAACTGGAATGCAATATTACCCTCAACGGCATCACACGCGGGGGTAAGTGTTTTATTGCATCTCCTAACGTCCATCTCGACATTCTAGGCATAGACTGAATGGACTTATTTGGTTTGTGGGATCATCCGATCGCTTCATTCTGCAACCAGATAACGTCGCAGCCAACACATCAGATGGTTGCTCTTCAAGCGCAGTATCCTGAGGTGTTTACCAGTGAGATGGGTCTATGCAACAAGACTCCCGTCAAACTGGTACTCAAAGGCAACCCCAAGCCGGTGTTTAGACCAAAACGTCCGGTAGCATATTCCATGGAGCAAGCAGTTGAGGACGAACTGCTGCGACTGCAAGGCTTGGGCGTTCTAAAAAAGGTGGATTTCAGCGATTGGGCGGCACCCATTGTCGCAGTACGGAAGCCAAACGGACCTGGGGCAGATTTTGGATGGTAACGGAATTAAGCCAGATCCTGAGAAGACGACAGCAATCGTTAATATGCCACCACCGCACGACGTTTCTTCGCTTCGTTCTTATTTGGGAGCCGTAAATTATTATGGCAAGTACGTCAAGGATATGCGCAACTTACGACACCCCATGGATCAGCTGCTAAAAGCAGGAACGAAATTCGAGTGGACGCCCGCTTGCCAAGCATCATTCAATCGATTTCGAGAAATCCTGCAATCGCCGTTACTCCTTACGCACTATAACCCCAAGATGCCTATAATTGTATCCGCCGATGCATCTGCATTTGGGCTGGGAGCTCGAATTGCACACCAGTTTCCTGACGGGACGGTCAAGGCAGTGTATCACATTTCCCGTAGCCTGACAGCAGCTGAAAGTAACTACAGTCAGGTTGAAAAAGAAGGCTTAGCACTCGTTTTTGTCGTTACCCGCTTTCATCGAATGCTGTTCGGTCGAAAGTTCACCCTCGAGACGGATCACAAACCGCTACTCGCTATTTTCGGATCCAAAAAGGGGATTCCGACGTACACGGCTAATCGTCTCCAAAGATGGGCATTGACCCTACTCCTCTACGATTTCGAAATCCGCTACATCTCAACCGAGAGCTTTGGGCACGCTGATGTTTTGTCACGATTGATTGATCGCCGCATGCGCCCAGATGAGGAAATCGTCATTGCCAATCTCGAAATGGAGTACTCGATCAAAAGCGTTATCAACGAGTCGTTAGAAGTATTTCCGCTATCGTTCAAGACAGTTCAAGCGGAAACTAAAGCCGATGAGACTATACAGCAAGTCATTCGGTTCGTCAACACAAGTTGGCCTTCGAAAAAGACGGATCTATCTGATCTTTCAGTGCAACAGTTTTATTTGCGCCGTGATTCTCTCACCATTGTAGCCGATTGCCTAATGTATGGAGAACGACTGGTTGTTCCACCAATGTTCCGTAAACGGGTGCTCCATCAGTTACACAAAGGTCACCCGGGTGTGGAACGCATGCGGTCAATCGCCCGACAGTATGTCTACTGGCCACACATCGACGCAGATATTGCCGATCTTGTCCAGACCTGCACCGCATGTGCCTCCGTAGCAAAAACTGATCGTAAGACATCACTTGAATCGTGGCCTGCACCTGAGAAGCCGTGGCAGCGTGTGCATCTAGATTATGCAGGTCCACAGGATGGATGGTACTACTTAATCCTGGTGGACTCCTTCAGCAAGTGGCCCGAGGTGGTACGAACCAAGGAAATCACCACCGCAGCAACCATACGCATGCTTCGCAGTATTTTCGCCAGATTCGGGATTCCTGAAACACTGGCATAATGGCACACAATTTACCAGCGGTGCCTTTGAATCGTACTGCGAAAAGAATGCTATAGTCCACCTGATAACTGCTCCTTTCCACCCGCAGTCGAATGGCCTCGCAGAGAGGTTCGTGGACACCTTTAAAAGGTCGCTCAAGAAAATCACCGCCGGAGGGGAATCATTAGATGAAGCCATCGACACTTTTCTCCAATGTTACCGGTCAACACCATGCCGTAGCGCACCAGCTGGAAAATCTCCCGCAGAAATCTTGGTTGGCAGACCAGTTCGAACATCACTTTGCCTGTTACGGCCACCTTCACAGTTCCACGATTTGAAGAACTCGAGACAAGAAGAACAATTCAACAAGAAGCATAGTACAAAGCCGAGAGAGTACACTCCACAAGAACTTGTCTGGGCTAAGGTGTACAATAATAATAATTGGAGCTGGGAAGCTGGGAAAGTGGTGGAACGCATAGGCAAAGTGATGTACAACATTTGGATTATTTCGAAGCAAACATTAATTAGATCTCACTGCAACCAGCTTCGAACTCGCCACCAACCCGATGATCACCAAGAACAAGCGCAGTCACCAGATGACTTTCAAGTTCCCCTTAGTATTTTGCTGGACAATTGCGGTCTCAATACGACATCGGCTTCGGAGGTTGCAGTTGGCCCTGCTCTGCAACCAGGACTTCAACAGCAGCCCACTCAACGTGAAAACCAACGCCGTCCCACAGGCAACCAAATGCAACAACCGATTCCTACTCGCCAGTCTACGAGGGTTCATAGACCGCCTGTGAGATATGAACCTTATCAACTTTATTAAAAGGGGGAGGTGTTGGGAGGCCCCTCACCGACATCGCCACAAGGGCTCTTCAGCTGATAGGTGTCAGACTGACAGATGCCAACACGATCGTCGGTGTATGACCCGGAAGGCGTCATCAGTTAGATTTTGCGATAGTAAGTGATTCACACGTTTTTAGTAATTGTAACCTGTAGGAAATAAAGTTATATTTTATACTGTCCGTGAATCGCGTGCGTACCTTCATTTCCAATATCGCAACAGAAAGGCACTCTGTGCTCGTGGCCACCACTGTGTCGGAATCATAGATCATCTGTAGCTTCTTTACCGATACAGATCTATTTTCAACTAATCAATATTTACATCTACTTTCACTCTCTTCTACTCTTTACACACACCGAGCAGGTAGGAGAGTGCTCTGCTGTTAGTCCAATCAATTTCCATATAAGCCATAGTCCATTGCTCTTGCGGTGGTTCATTTTGCCGTGTTCCTGAGTCGTTTGAGGCTACCTGCCTTCGAAGAGGGTCAGTTTGTCACAGTCACAATCTGATACTGGCGGAGGATGGATGTGCTCCCCAAAGCACGGTCCTTCGTACGGCGTCTTCTGGTGGCTGGACGGATTTTTGGTGGAGGGGCTTGGGAACCGAACCCATGACCTTCCGCTTATATCCATCGTTGTCGATGTTCATTCTGTTCTCCGATGTTCTATCGTTCCCTCCATTCAGTAACGTTTCGAAGTGCTCTTTCCACCTGGCAGCCACCATCGTTTTATCTGTCAGCAAACTACCTTCACGGTCGTTGCACATGACGGGATATGGCGCTGACTTTCTCCGCACGCCATTGACAGTTTCATAGAATCGTCGCATATCGTTCTGTTCCATACAGTTTTACACCTCGGCTATCACATTCTCATCATACTCTTTGTTCCGGCTAGGGAACGTAGATGGAACTTGGAGGGCTAAGACTAGGGACAAAATCGCTGGGTTTCTCCTGTATCAATGCTGGCTTAAATGAACTTGTCGAGTCCAATCGCTGGGTTTCTCCGGGACCTAGACGGAACACTTGGTGGTAGAGCCTTAAATTAAACACAAAAATCTACTTTTAACAAATTTACTTCTGTTCTTCTTCGTGGCTCAAATACTTCTTTCCTGAAATGGGCTTCGAGGGGCGCATCAATGTGATGATTGATCGTGACGGACGGAACATATTCCCCCGGTTGTAACTACGTTGCAAGATTCTTCGGCTCCTGTAATTTGTTATCCTCAATGGGAAGAATAGACAGCTTGGTTATGGATCGACGAAACATTGATCCATCGACGAAAACATATATAACACGCACTAGTCCTTCCTTGTCAGGGTATACGGTGGTAATTCTTCCCATTTTTCATTTTAGCTGTGGCAATGTTTTATCATGAACGAGTACGACCATACCAGGTCGCAGATTTGGCATCATCATACGATTTTTCTTGCGTGGTTGCAATGAATGCAAGTAGTCCTTACTCCAGGCACGCCAAAAATGGGGTTGCGACCATTGAGAGGTCATCAAACACCGCATGTTAGGGCGGATCAGGGGGAGGACGCCCCCTGGACAACTGTGGAGCGAAAGAAGAAGCACGAAGTGTAGGAGCGTAGAGATACCAGGCCAAAGAAAGGTAGAAGGATAGGTGTCAAGCGCGAAAAGGGTGATGCGATCATCATCAAGACGGAAGAGTCCAAGTACTCGGAAGTCTTGAAGGCGATGCGCAGCGACGTGAAGCTCGTAGATCTAGGAGCCGATGTACGCAGTGTTAGACGCACTCGTACAGGTGAAATGATCCTCGAGCTCAAGCGTGACAAGGAGCGCAAGGGCGTCGCCTACAAAAGTTTGGCGGAAGAGGTCCTTGGCAAGGGTGTCGAGGTGAGGACTCTAACACAGGCAGTGACTCTGAAGGTGATGAATCTTGACGAGATCACTGACGTTACGGCACTGCGGCAACAGTGCGAGGTACAGGTGCCTACCGCAGCCGTTCGGCTACGGAAAGGTCCGGCAGGAACTCAGGTGGTCTTAGTACAGCTACCTGTGGCGGATGCTAATAAGTCCGCTAAGGTAGGGAAGATCAAGGTGGGTTGGTCAGTATGCTCATTGACCATACACGAGCAACCGGTGATCTGCTTCAGGTGTAGGGTCCTAAGGCACGAGGCTGCAAAAATCCTCCCAAGTGTTTCATTTGTTCCGGGAAATCTGTGAACAACAAGCATCCAACGGGAGGCTCAAGGTGCTCGACCTTCAAAAGAGCCATAGCTGACAAGTCACAGTACAGGTAACGCAGCTGAACCTAAACCACTGTGACGCAGCTCAGCAATTGATACAGGCAGTTGCTGAGTGGGAGACGGATATCGCCATCATATCGGACCCATACCAAGTACCCGCCGGCAACGGCAACTGGGTCGTGGATGGATCCGGAAAAATGGCGGCGATATGGACGTAGGGTAAATACCCCGTCCAGGAGTTGGTGTCTACTACTTACGAGGGCTTCGTGATCGCCAAGGTAAACGGGGTCTTCTTCTGTAGCTACTATGCGCCTCCGCGTTGGTCGATCGAGCAGTTCACGCAGATGCTGGACTGTATGACGACCGCGCTGACAGGGCGAAGGCCAGTGGTAATAGCGGGTGACTTCAATCCCTGGGCCGTGGAATGGGGAAGCCGGTCAGCGGGGTCAGATCCTGCTAGAGGCACTGGCCGTGCTAGATGTCGATTTGGCTAATGTTGGTACTAAAAGTACCTTTAGCCGAAACGGAGCGGAGTCGTTTATCGACGTTACTTTTTGTAGTCCTGGCCTAACAAGTAGTTCAAACTGCAGGGTAGACGATGCCTACACTCACAGCGACCACCTGGTGGTTCGCTACAGTATCGACTACAACAACAGCAGGCAGCGGGTAGAGGAATCGGCGGCTAGGTCAAGGCCAAGCCCTCGTAGGTGGAAGACATCGTATGTCAATGACGAAGTATTTAGAGAGGCGCTCCGCCGTGAGCGTAACCTACTCGGCTTAAGCGGGGACGAGCTGGTAGCGGTGTTCTCGCGTGCATGCGATGCGACCATGCCTAGGCAAGTTCGCCCTAGGAATGGGAGACAACCGGCGTACTGGTGGACTTAAGCGATTGCGAACCTGCGCCGAGCCTGCCTACGGGCCAGGAGGCGGATGCAGCGAGCACGTACTGAGAAGGAGCGAGATAAACGACGGGTGCTAATCACTGCTGTCAAAGTCGCGCTGATGTTCGAGATAAGGGCAAGTAAAAAGGCCTGCTTTGAGGGACTCTGTCAGAGTGCCAATGCGAATCCGTGGGGCGATGCCTACAGGATCGTTATGGCAAAGATAAGAGGTGCAATGGCTCCTACAGAGTAATCTCCAGAGATGCTGGAGGGGATCATCGAGGGGCTTTTTCCGCGCCATAACCCTAGTCCTTGGCCTCATTTCGTAGGACAGCTGAGGACTAGGGCTGGTGATGAGGAGAGGGTAACCGATGAGGAACTTGCAGGGATTGCAAAATCCCTTAGAATAGGTAAGGCATCAGGTCCGGACGGAGTTCCAAACCTGGCCTTACAAGTAGCAATTGCGGAGGCTTCCGGGATGTTTGGATCTGCCATGCAGAAATGCCTGGACGAGGGAGTTTTTTCAGAGGTGTGGAAGCGGCAGAACCTGGTACTATTGCCAAAGGCGGGAAAACCACCCGGTGACCCGTCGGCGTATAGACCAATATGCTTGATCGACACGGCGGGGAAGGTGCTCGAGAAGATCATCCTCAACAGACTGTTGAGGTACACCGAGGGTGTAAATGGTCTCTCAAGCAACCAGTTCGGCTTCCGGAAAGGGAGGTCGACCGCCCAGTACACACAAAGTCGTATACGATAGCTCATAAAAGTACAAATGTGGAGGCGATATACGTACATGCGCCATAAGGCTGCATGCAAAATGTACGTATATCGCCTCCCCATTTATACTCTTATATCCCTCCATATACGATGGTGTCACAGACAAACAGACGTAACACTTAGAACAAATCCCGATCAAAATCATAGTCATGATGACATGTACGCCCAATGCTAAAATCGGTGTAAACATGTACGCCCAATGCTAAGTGTCGGTGTGTAAACGTCAAACACGAACAATAACGATGCGAGCGCTGCGGGTGGCGGATTCGCCACCTACCATGTTTTTGAATCGACCGTTAAAAAGGTGGTCGATGGACATTGATGAGAGTGTGACGTCTGTTTGTATGTGATGGTGTGTTTACTGAGCGTAGATGCTATTTTGACGGTTAAAAAACCGCTGAGATAGCACTCCAGCGTAAGAGGACGGGGATTTGCTACACTGAACAAAATCTCCCGCCTTTAATTGAATGATTTTTGCCTCATCTGAGCCCCATACCTATTTTCAGACACATTCAGGATGATTTTCATCATTGTCAAAATCATCTGTTTACAAATCACACTGGATGAAAATCATCCGGCCTTCGGATGACTTTAATCGTTCCAAAAGATGTTTCATATTGAATGAAAATCATACACAGATGTAAACAATCGGAACTGGGCTACTTTTTTATATTTTCAAGAAATTTAAGTTTAGGAAAATAATGTCCAAAGAATTATGGTTTTGTGTACTTAATCACATGCATTCATTCAATCAAAATGATTTTTCAGCTTTTTATTCATTAATATGAAAAGTATTCCCATGCATGCCGCAACTTTATATTTTCAGGAACAGGTGTCTCCCCAAAGCGTGGTCCGAAGTAAATATGTCGTGAATCATTATTAGGCACCAACATCATTAGGTAGATTACGTTGTTGTTCTAGTATTCTTCAAAATACTAAACATATGCTGGAAATAGAAGTAAATATTGATAATTATAAACTTACTTGTGAAATACACGAAGAAATACTGAACACCACGATGCTGCAGCCATATTTGTTCAATGTTTACAAAAAGGATTTGACATTTACGTTCATTATCTTTCTACATGACAACTCAGACGATAATTGAATGATTTTTGTTTTGGAACATAGGATAAGATAAAATCACTCAAAAGTTGTATGTCCATTTGTGTCATCTTAATTCAATTATCTAGTTATTACCATACAGATGTGTACTGAAAGTCATCGTAGAATTGGATGATTGTTGTTTATTACTTCGAAGATCATCATGCTATTCTATATTCATTCAAAATAGAGAATATGCATGTTTGCATCCGAGTGAATTACAAATCATTCAATTTGGGACAGGAGCTTTCGTTCAGTGTAGTGCGCGGTAGTGACTCTGGATGTAAGGAACGCATTCAATAGTGCTAGTTGGGCGGCTATTGCTGATGCACTCCTGCGTCTGGGGATATCCGAGTACCTGTACAAGATTCTCGGGAGTTACTTGCAGAATCAGGTATCAATCTATGACACAGAGATGGGTCGGAAATGCTTTCACAGGAGTCCCGCAAGGTTCCATCCTGGGTCCGGTGTTATGGAATGTCATGTACGACGATGTGTTGAGATTAAGATTCCCAGCGGGTGTGGTCATTGTTGGCTTTGCCGACGATATTACGCTGGAGGTCTACAGTGAATCGATCGTAGAAGTGGAATTGCCTGCAATTCACTCGAACGCAAATGTGGAGGACTGGGTGAGCTCCAGGAAACTGGAATTGGCTCACCACAAAACTGAGGTTGTTGTTGTTAACAGCCGAAAATCGGTGCAGCAAGCGGTGATCAGTGTAGGCGATTGCACGATCACTTCGAAGCGCTCCGTCAACCACTTGGGGCACGGTATACACAACAAGGTAGACTATTCCCATGTGTAAACAACGATTTTCAATCAAAACATGTGTCGTCATTCCTATCGCCAAGCATGGGGCTAGAAGGATAGTAAAAGAGAGCAGGCTTTGCTTTCTCTTGTATTCGTTCGAGATTGCGATAGGAATGACGTCACTATCAAGTGTCTTTTTATCGTGACTTGGGGGTGATGATCGACGATAAGCTTACCTTCGGTAGCCACGTTGATTATGCCTGCAAGAGAGCCTCCACAGCTATTGTGGCACTGTTCCGGATGATGTCCAATAGCTCTGCGGTGTACGCCAGTAAGCGAAAGCTTCTGGCCAGTGTCGCCTCGTCCATACTGAGGTATGGTGGCCCGGCTTGGGGCACGGCTTTAAGTACCAACAGCTACCGTAGTAAGCTAGAAAGTACTTATAGGCTAATATGCCTGAGGGTTGCGAGCGCGTACCGTACCGTGTCACACGATGCACTCTGCGTCATCACTGGTATGGAACCTATTGGTATCCCCATCATGGAGGACATAGAGTGCTTTGAAATGCGCGGCACAAGAGGCATACGCAGGACTGCCAGACTGGCCTCTATGGTCAAATGGCAGCGTGCGTGGGACAGTTCCACCAAAGGAAGGTGGACCCATAGGTTGATTCCGAGGGTAGATATCTGGGTCAATAGGCGCCATGGGGAACTAATATTTCACCTGACACAGGTCCTTTCGGACCATGGTTGCGTTAGACAGTATTTACATCGTTTCAGTCATGCGGGTTTTCCCGAATGTCCAGTTTGTGCAGGTTTAGCGATAACGGCGGAACACGTTTTGTTCATGTGCCCGCGTTTCCACACAATGCGTGACCGCATGCTTGTCACATGCGGTGGGGATACGACTCCAGACAATCTGGTTCAGAGGATGTGTGAAGACGAGCTTGGCTGGAATGCCGTTTCATCGGCTATCACCCACATCGTCTTGGAGCTACAAAGGAGGTGGTTAGTGCAGACGCTAAGCAACAGGTGGTCCAAGGGTTCGCAGTCGGTTACGTAGGTCATACCGGTGCCCTACGGTCGAAATCGACCCTTACAGCGATTATGTGGCCGCGGGGAGAACATCCTGGTAGCGTTGCTGTCGTGGCGCCGGTCTACTGGGTTGGATCCGAGCCTTTGGTTGTTCGTAAGGGTCGGGCAGGTGGAGCAGTTGTTGATACTTGCAGAACAACTGGGCGCGGGCGTTGTTGTTGACCCTGCCCGCCTTCAGAGGACAATGGGAGTGGTAAGGACCACCCGGGAAGCTGGCAAAGCGCCAGCATGCTACCTTGGTGGGCCCCCCTAAGCGTGTCATCGATGTTCGTTGCAGCATGGCTACGAAGCAATGCCTTGTCCCGGAGAGACGAAGGGTTTGGCGGCAATGGGAATGGTTTAGTGGGTCGGGGGTGTAGTCCTGTCTGCTGCTTTACATGTAGTAAACGGTCCCCAACCCCGCACTCCTGGACCTTCAGGGTCCGGGTGTCTGTTGAGTAGATTATCCCCCATTAGTAAGAAGGGGAAAAAGGGGACCTGCAACCAGCCCTCATTAGGCAGCGTCCATTTATTACGTAACGCTTGAGCCTATTCCCCCTCTCCCTAGAGTTTGTGGATGGCGCCATACTGGAGAACTTAGGACTTTGAAACGATTCTATAGGCATCTTTGGATGAGTTCCTGATGGAATATCTAGAATAATTTATGTAGTTATCCTCAGAAACATTCCAGATTTAATTCTTTAAGGTATCTAAAACGAAATTCTCGTATGCATATTTAGAAAGTAACATCTAAAGAAAGCCTTGGGCAAATATCTTAATAAATTTCCCTGTCATTTTTCTGTGAGAAATGACTACTCAGGTAAGGATTCCTGTTAGGATTATTCTTGTTTTCTTGATTCCTCTTTGATCTCTTTGTTCAAGCAAGGGGTATCTAAAGCTCCTATTTTCAGGACACTAAGTAACTTCCCCTTTCTCGTTGCAGTACCAACTCCTGAAGATAATGCTGTCGACGCAGCCCAGCAAACGACCCACTACTTACGGTATCAAGGCGCGTCCTCCACTGAAGCGCTTCCCAACAAGCAAATCCACTCCGCAGCTGAATCAGCAAGTTTCAGCCATTATTACAGCACCGGAAGCAGCGGCGGATGCTGATGATCTCCACCGGCGCAGCCTTTCGGACTGCTCCGACAACAGCGAGTGGCACTTTGAGCTGCCTCCACGGCGAAAAGACAGCCGCTCCACAGTCACCACCACCAGTTCCAGCTCCGGAGGCAATCAGAATCAAACATGTTTCTGAGTGCAGGACGATACAAATTGTTAAGTTATTGTGCAACAACGTGAAACTATACATATTTAAAACCCCCAATTTGTAGTATTAAGACAACATGTTCCTTTCTAGTGAACACACTAATTCAGTGGATGACGTTTTTGTTGAAAGGATTAATGTAATATTCACTATTAGAATGAAAAACTAATAAAACAATTTAAAATCCAACTTACATTCTTTACTTCCTTCAACTAAAAGCTACACATTCTACTTTTTGGCTCGTTTCCCTTCGCCCTTTTTGGGAGGCGCCTTTCCTCGCAGTGCTCGCAGTCGTTTCATTTCCTCCTTAAAGTCCTGATGCTCGTCCCGGAACAGACCGTACTCGCGGAGCTTCATGGCCAGCAGATGAGTTTCCACATGCCGTGGGTACCAGTTGGCCACATAATCCCGGCATTGGATCGGCTCTTCGCTGAACATTTTTACCACTTTCATCGATTGGGGATTGGTTGGTCGCGTTACTTCGCCGAAGATCCGGTTCGACAGGTGATTCATCCGGCGGGCGTAGGTCGTCGAAAGTTTCACCAGATCCTTGTATTTGGACATTGTTTGATGTGTTAATTTGATCGAAAAACCGCACAAAATTAACTTTGTTTCGGCGAAACAAAAATTGTGTAACCAAACGAACGTGTTATGAATCCGCGACTGCTTGCTGGAAATCCAAAGAAAGGTATGAAGATAACGACGAAAATGGGAGAAACGTCAAGATATAGTCAAATCAGAGTTCCGCTAATGTGCCGACAAACACTACGCCGACAATAACACCGAAAACTTTGAGAGATTGGATCATTTGGTATAAGTAAGTTTTGTCGTAAATTCCTACACGGGAAAAAAATCTGTAGTAAAAATTACTATTTTAGCTGACTACGCCCATTCTTAAAACAACCATGGAATTTCATGCCATTTTACCAAAGACACATTACCATGTTTACGGTACATCCCAACACATTACTGGTACATTCGTCAAAAATCATTTGCACCAATCTGATTTCGACTACAGACATAGTAAAATCAAGCGCATTACTAATCTGCTAAAAATCTCCTTAAGGAGATTATAAAACGAAGCCAAACTTTGAATTTTCAAATGCACAAGACCAGAGAATCTGACAACAGTTCGCGTTGAAAATCAATCAAATTGCTTGCTTGCTGGTGGTGACCAAGGGGATAGATTTTCAAAGCTGAGCGCTGTTTAGTTCATGAGTCTTGTGCTCTTGAAAATTTGAGGTGGGGCTTCGTTCTATAATCACCTTAAGTTAACCCCCTAAAATGGTACAATTTTTTTGCGTGTATTTGTTGTTAAAAAGCAATTGGCTTGTTATTATGCATCCAAGTAATCGCGGCATTGTTGTCCAACTGTCACGTCACTGAACTGGCGAGTGCTTTGTAGTTTATTGCTCCAGCGACACATTGAAATAGCGTGTGTCGCTCGAGGCTCGAGCACTAACGTTCACCAGCGACCAGTGGTGTTTTGGCCGCGCGAAGTTTGTGTTCATTCTTAATTTTGTAGGCACTGACAATAAGTGGTATATTTCCCCTCTCATAGAACTATTCTTGCATAGATAATTAGTGTGTCATACATTTAAAATAATCAAAATGCTGTAGCGATTACGGTTAGCGTTTCATGAACAGTTTTTAATACAATGAACAATATGAGAGTTACAGTATTACCTATTACAATGGATGGTATGAATAACTTACAGCAAACTGTAACAATATATTTAAACAAACGTTCGAACATTGTGAAATATTTTGGGGATGGAATAGGTATATAGAATAAAAAGCAGAACGTTGGCAGGGGGTGGGAAACTCGGCTCACTGTGCCCAGCACAACGTTCGGCACATCTGGACAAGACACCCTTCCAATCCGCAGTTTGTTTTTTTTCCACGAATTGGATTTGACAGCTGAAACTTTGTTTTTGCTAACTACAGGAAATGGTCGTGGGACTCAACAAAATTGTTGTTATCTCGAATTTGTTTGGTAAGTACAAAATGAAGAATGTTTACGATGCAGGAGACCTTTCTGTGCCACAATCCGATGATGGGCAATCTAAAGATTGCGTCTCTGCTATGCAGGTACCAAAAATCGCACCTTGTGAATGGTGGTGACCCGCTCAAAGGTATTCACGATAGGAACTGAAACATCTCCGAGGGTCCAAAAGGCGCTACAAGTATTCATTCGTGATCAACTTCGGAAGAGGAACAAGTTTCAAAATCTCTGCCAAGGAATGCTGGGAGTAAACCGGATCGAGATGGTTAAGTAGTACTTGCATCCAGTACAGCGGGATTTCGCTGGTTGGAACGCGACTGCCTTCCATCTAGTGAATTCGACCCGTTAGTTGGAACGACTGATAGCTGGTAAAAATGTTCCATACTAACGCATCTGGAGCGCAAATTGTCACGAAACGCACATATACATACACATTTGTTCTATATGGAGATTTCAATGCGACGGTACTGAGACGTCAAAGTCAATTTGACATCTTTTTTGACAGTCGAGTGCTTTTTAGTTGGATTTTTTCCAACCAGCGAACATCCTACCATCGAGTCATTCTATGTAGCGGACCCCCAACGAGCGAATCCCCACTGTACAGGAAAAGACAAACATCAAAGAGATTACAGATAGATGGTTGACATCAAGTTGTCGAGACTGAAGCGGGTAGGCAAATTCATCACCAGGGTATTATACGAGTCTGCATTGATCTTCGCCCTTTACTGAAGACAGCTTCTACTGAGAAGTATCATCAGCGGCGTTCCATGGTCACGTCCAATCTCAAAAACGATTAGTCCCTCTCCATTACTCTTCTGGCCGGTAATATCTACATAGTACGTTCTCAACGAGTCATCTTTCACCGCATCGGTGCCGGCTTTGTTTATTATCTGGTGTGGTCGCAACTAATAATAATGATAGTGCCAAAGTGGTTCTCAACCATGTTTAGAACTTCCGCAAGAACTACTCATCTACCATATGCAGGGTTTCTGATGAATCACGTTTTTTATCACCAGCTTTTCCTTTCGTGTTTCCTCCGGATCCGATAGCTAATATTGCAAACTCCACTGTAATCCATCAGATCTTTAGCACCATTAGCGCCCTGGTGGGCATCCAAATCTACGATCTGAGATTCTGAGCTCGAAGCAATCGTACAGCTTGTCGAACTCATCCGGATCTGCCACGTAGTAGATCGGGGAGAAAAACTAAAATAAGAGAAAGGCTAAACTGCACCAACTCGGTTGCATTGTTGATTAGAACCACAGTGTAAACGTGATGACCACTTTGGTTGCGCAGCTGGAGTATATTTTCCCGCGTTAACTGGTGTGCCACCAGAACCGGACCGTAAGGAGGGGCAGGATGGCCTTACAGTTGAGGTTGAAATACGCGTATCTGTCAAAGGATACATACTCTAGTGGAATTAAATGGTATAGTACAGCGGGGATCCGCTGGTTGGAACACGACTGCCTTCCATCTAGCGAATCCGACCCATTAGTCGGAACGACTGACAGCTGGTGAAAATGCTCCACACTAACGCATCTAAAGAGCAAATCGTCACGAAACGCATATATACATACGCATTTGTTCTATATATGGAGACTTCAATGCGACGGTACTCTGACGCCAAGGTCAGTTTGACATTTTCTCTTGACATTTGAGTGCTTTTTAGTTGAAATATTTTCCAACCAGTGAACATCCAACGTGATCCAACCATCGAGTCATTCCATGTAGCGGATCTCCTACGAGCGAATCCACACTGTACTTAATTCGTTTTTCTTCATCTACTTATAGTTATTCTACTAAACAGCTCGAAGATTTATTATCAACGATAATACATATATCCATCGTTTCACATGCTGCAATTGAATATTTTCGCTAGAAGGCCGGTTTGCTACTGACAAGAAAAGGAATCGCCTATCTCGATGTGTGGAAAATTTCTCCCAAGAAATGGTCAAGAAAATCACTTTTTTCTGATCGCAGTACGCAGTTGAGAAGAAATGTCACTCCAAAGGGGGCTCTTGACCCTTTCAGTCAAGATATTTCTTTACTTTTCTTGAGCAAAACAGCATACTTAGCTTGAGATTGAAAAATAAATGATTAAGTAAAAACATTTAGCGTTTTTTTAATGGTTAGGGTGCAGAGCTACTTGGGTACTTTAATAATTCACTTTGGCATGGGAGATTAATTTTTATCGGCCGAATGCCAAATCGTCTGAAACTTTGCAACAAAAAGCACTTTGATACGATGCATATTGTGACCAAATATGAACTCAGTAGTGGGTGGGTGTCCGCATGGTGTTACGGCTCAGACAAAATTTGTAAAATACTCATACAAAAAGTGTTACGAGGAGGTGGGTGGGTGTCCAAAACTGCCATTTTCAGTGTTATGAAATATGTGAATAAACCCTAACGATCATTTCAAATATGCTATGTTACAATTTCCACAACCAGAGGAGCGCGTATCGTTTTTCTTCGCATTTCTACACTACCGCCAGTAGTGTACCCGCATAGATAGAAACCATATTTGTACTGTTTCCCATACAATTTGAAACCAT
This sequence comes from Aedes aegypti, assembly GCF_002204515.2. Classification (NCBI taxonomy): domain Eukaryota; kingdom Metazoa; phylum Arthropoda; class Insecta; order Diptera; family Culicidae; genus Aedes; species Aedes aegypti. The sequence continues at coordinate 26,096,766 of NC_035109.1, read as the reverse complement.
TTTAGACAATATCTGGATAATTTCACATAACACCTAAAATAACAATAAGTCCACAATACCCGAAACGGTTTTGACAGCATGATAAACGGTAAATGGCTAATCTACAATATGGGTAATAGGCGGTTAAGTTATGTAACCATTCAAAAACGCCGATTTTCTCGAACAAAATTTTTCGATTACAATTTGTCAAACAATCTATATACTATCCATTTTTTGGATAAATCACTGTATAAGAAACCGTTTCATTACAGTTAAACTATAAAGTAGGAATTAAAACGAATAATGTTTACATAATAGTTGATTTACGGTACATTACGTTATTTTACCCACATACCGTACTGTTATGTTATGTTTGAGCCATAAGTAAAGATTGAATTAATAAATCAAATTAAAAATGAAATACGCAAGTACTTGTCACAAATCACACTTACATTGTAATATGTGTTTTACAAGTATTGCTTACATAGCAGATTAAACTGTATATCTTCCAATTGTGGTGAATTTTTTACAAGTACTTACTGATTTCACTGTAATCTGTGTTTCCTAAATTCACAATCTATTTATTCATTATACTGAAACGCCTTTACAACTTCACATTCCAATTATTGCTTAATATTTTGTATCAAAACACATCGTAGCGGAGACACACAGAGTCTTTGTGTATGGTGAAGGAATACCAAGGTGCAATCGAACGTAGTTTTCTCTACCAAACTCCTTATAGAACGGCTGGATTCATCCTCCTGTTGCGAATATATTTTGCAGCTATCCAAATATTGCTTCCCGTTTTCCATGATCGTTGAAAAAGAAATCCTATGGGAAGAAATAAGTAATTTACTGAATAGAAGAAATTGTGCATACCGGAGATTTTTTTTTAAGTAATTTCGAACACTCACCAATGGATTACGATAGAATTCGATCTTTCGGTACTGAAAGCGGATTCCCACGAAGAGGTTCCGGCACTGCTGGGGCAAATAATCGCTTTATTACATAGACCGCAGCTCAAATCCGGAATATATTCCGGGAAAAGTATACTTTCTGGCCACTGACCGTTTTTTTCTTTTCTTTTCTTTTCACTAGCAAAACAATCATGACAAATGCACGCTTGAAAACATCAACTCAGAGACTGCGTAAATTTGACTCAGCCTTAAATAAAATGTTATAAATATCTCAGCATTTTTCAACACAAAGATGAGAAATAATCAGGAGAAAAACACATTATTTGAATAATTCTTCATTTTTCAGCCGAAATTTGGAGAAACTCAAAAATATGTTTATAGAATTTCTCTAAGAATGCCAAACACCCAGTGTGGTGATTTTTAGCGTGCTTAACAAAATGCTTACGAATACAAATGCCCGCAACTGTTCGCCAAACTGTTGACTATATGTTTTGTATAGTAAAATGCACATGTGTAAATGTATTTGTCAAATTCAAACATGAATACCATTTCACGAAAGGTGAGATTATGTTTCCACAATTTCTCCCAAGTTTTCTATCTCAATACAGTTCAACAGTATCTGGGTTTAATATTATAGTGTCACTATTTGAAATGGAGCTCTCAAACCGTTTTGCATAGTTTACAGGTTTTAGATTTCGTATTGTTCAACAGAATGGCAAGTGTTTGTGATACACTAACCTTATCGGTTGAAGGTATTTTACTGTTTTGACAGTAAGACAAATTGTATTTTTCTATGCGGGTAGAAACAGTAACAGTATTTCGTGCAACATGCTCACCAGATGATGATGGTGTAAACTGGGCGATGGATTTTGAACAAAAAAATGTTCTAGGTGTTACTCCTGTTTGTCTGTGTCTGTGGCTTAAAAAATAAACTGCCGAAGTGAATCAAAATTGCCAAGGATATGATCCGGCTCCTTAATTATACCAAACTTGTTTATATCAATTACCTACACCAAATCCTCCTAAATCAAATTGGCCTTTTTGATGTTTTTAAATCAGATTCGATGTTTTTATTACAAATGTCATTTGGATTTCGTTTTGTGCCGTCTTTCGTAGCAGTAGTGGCAAAGCAACAGTGCATTTCGATAGACACCGTCTCCATTGCTGTGCCAGTTTTTTAAAGTGAAATTATTTCCTTGATTTTCCAGTTTGTGACTATTGCGTTGTGTAAAATTCCGAATCTAGTACAGTGAGAAATCGGTCGACATCAGTTTCCGGTTGAAATGAGTGGTCTTTCGGTGAGTATCCTTTAATTTTCTTCCACACGAAAGTGTTCGATGCGAGCTGTATTTTAATCACTTGCAGAGCCAACAACCATCCGGAAGTGGTGCAGGATCTGCGGGACCACCTGTGTCCGTTCAGGAATTCACCATCCGGGTACCGAAGAACCTGAAAAAGAAGTATCACGTTATGCGTTATAATGCCACGTTGAATGTGGACTTTACGCAGTGGCGCACGGTAAAAATGGAACGGGAGAACAATCTGAAGGAGTTCAAGGGCATGGATGAGGACATGCCCAAGTTCGGGGCCGGATCGGAATTTAACCGGGATTTGAGGGAGGAAGCCAGAAGGAAACGGTACGGCATCATTGCGAAAAAGTATCGCCCGGATGCGCAGCCTTGGATTCTGAAGGCGGGTGGGAAGAAGGACGGAAAGAAGTTCCGGGGAATCCGGGAAGGTGGAGTAGGTGAGAATGCATCATTCTATGTGTTTACCCACGCACCGGATGGGGCCATTGAGGCATATCCGCTGAACGAGTGGTACAATTTCCAGCCAATCCAGCGATACAAGGCTCTGTCGGCTGAGGAAGCGGAGTTGGAATTCGGCCGGAGGAAGAGAACCATTAACTACTTCTCGCTGATGTTGAAGAAGCGCATGAAGAAAGACGATGATATTCCGGAGGATCTTGAGGAAACAAAGGGCAAGAAGGGTGGAGTGGGGAAGGCAAAGGATCTTAAGATTAGCGACATGGACGAGTGGATCGATTCGGATGAGATGAGCTCCGATGACGACGACGATGGCGAAGGGAAGCCAAAAGAGAAGGACAGCGACGATGAAGCGGACAAGAAAGCCAAGAATAAGAAGGCACTGGCCGATAAGAAGAAGAAGAAACGGGACGTGGATGAGGAAGCCTTTGAGGAATCGGACGATGGTGATGAGGAAGGTCGTGAACTGGATTACATTTCGGATTCGTCGGAAAGCGAGTCGGAACCGGAGGCAAAGGTCAACAAGGAACTACAATCGGTAGCCGAGGAAGATGCCCTGAGGAAATTGCTTACCTCGGATGAGGATTCGGAAGACGAAGAGAAGAAATCCGATGAGGACGAGAACAAGAAGGATGAGGAGAAGAACGGTAAAACAAAGGATAAGGAGGAGAAAACAAAGGAAAAAGATTCAAAAGAGTCAAAGAAAAAGAAGAAAGACAAGAAGAAGAAGAAAAAGGCCGAAAACGACAAGAAAGACTCGTCCAGTGGGTCCAGTTCGGACAGTTCCGATTCCGATGGGGACAACAGCAATTCCAAGCAGCAGAAGAAGAAGCACAAGAAAGACAAGGAAGGGGTGGGTTCAAATCTGTCCAGTGCCAATAATTCTCGATCGGCGTCCCCCAGTATGTCCCAGCTGGAGGGCAATAAGCGGAAGATGGCCGGTTCCAATATGCCGATGGCGGATTTCACCGGGTCGGACAACAGCAACAGTCCCGTTTCGACGCCGGCCAAGAAGGCCAAAATGGACTCGGCGCCGGCGCTGCCGCCTACGTTTACGGGACTTGTGAGCTCCAACAATCGAGAGTGAGTACATTCTTTGTTTAAGTTTTTCTCCATTCTAATTACATTATCTTGAAAAGAGGGCTGGTTTCAAATCTCTTTTAGAGACTAGGTCTCCAGAGTCTATGAATGAAGAGTTGCGCGAAGAGTGAAACCAAATCTACCTAATCGAACTGTCAAACCGTCTACCTATCGAGCAGCCCAGCAAAACAGATAGGGGCTGTTTTCGAAGACGGAGAAGAACAAGCATTCAAAGAAGTCTCTTCGCGCAATTCTGTGTATATAGACTCTGTAGGTCTCTATTTTAATGAATGCATACAAAAAAGGGAAATTTTTTAAAGCCTATTTGAATCAAAATGGTCTCCTGTAAAATTCAAATCAGAGACTACCACGAAAGTTTTTCACATGTTCTTCTGGAAATTCTACTCAGATCTCTCGAGGAAAATCTTCAGAAATTATTCTAGTAATTTTTACAGATATTTTTTCCGGCATACCTCATGAGGTCCGTTTTGTGATTCCTCCAGCAATTATCACATAAAATCTGTGTTTCGTGGGATGCTTAGAGAAATTTCATCAATAATCGAAATCCTTGAGCACATTTACTTTCCGTAATTTCGACAAGGATCACTATGAAAATTCCCCCATTTTTTTTTTTTTGTTATATTTTCTCCACATATAGGAAGCCGGATCCTATTCTTGGCACTTTTGATTCACTTAGCAATGGGGTTTTTCGAAAGCTACTGAGCTCATATTTGGTCACAATATGCGATATATCGAAGTGCTTCTTATTGCAAAATTTCAGACAATTCGGCCGAGAAACAAACCCCATGCCAAAGTGAATCATGACTCTGCACCCTACTAGTTGTTACTAGAGAAGATCTTTCGAAGCATCCTACAGGAGCTCTTCCTAAAAGGTTTATTCTAGAGTTTTTGAAGCAATTGGTTTAGAAATTTTTCAGAAAGATCCACAAGAACACGCAAATTTTTCTAGTTATCCTTCCATGCTTTTCCATAAGAATTCCTTGAAGAATTCATCTATATTTACTCCCTGGAATTGCTTCAAAATTCCTCCAGGGATTTATCGAGAAAATTACCCTTATTCTTGTTTTTTTTTCTGTTCGGATTCGCCACTGCGACCATTATTTAGATCTCTTGTGGCATTACCCGTATCCTTAGTGTACAGTGCATGTCGCATTACTCCATTTCCATTGAAAGGTAATGAAGCATCGATTTCTGTACAGTTCTTGGCTTGATTCCTCAGACATTTATAAAAATCGAATGTGATGAAAAGGTCCCGCTATTTGCACCCTTCATAGAGACTTACATCTCAGCGAAGGCGCGCCCCTTAATGTTCGATTTAATTCCTGAGGAACCAAATCAGTACTACTGATATTTGACCATGCAACGGAACTCTAGTCCCATCTTTGTTTCGCTTTTAGTTTAGTCCCAGAAAAATACTAGAAAAAAAAGGGGCTTCGTACTAGCAGCAAAACCGAATCAAGCTAGAAAATTTGCGCTGCAGAATCGTTACCCATTCTGTGGCGTAGTTGGTTAACGCGCCCAGTCTAGCGTATTGGGAGTCGTGGGATCGAAGCCCACCAGAACGATTCTATTATTTTTCACAATCTTACATCTCAATTTGTCCAAATTGACTTTTGTGTCTACGACCTTCAGGTATTTTCTAGAAAATTTGTTTAGTAATCAGCATTCACGTGAGTCCTTGAATTACCAGTATTTAGCAGTCCTTGTTGAGTAATTACTCATGATTGTTGTCCTGGCTTCAAGTGTAGTCTCGGGACTGGCAAACTCCGAGTCTTTAACCATCTGCTAGGTAAAATAGATTCAATATCAGAAACTGTTGCTAGTAACAAGGACTTTGTACCGCGAATCCTCGAATTACCAGAACATATTACCCTAGCCCGACAAACAAGATGAGACTAGGGTTCAAATTGGTAGATCTTACCCCGCAACGCACCACGAAAAGGTGATCTACCCGCGTTACGGGAATTATTCTTGTTTACGGTGTATTCAACATTCGTTGGAATGAGACCCACTTGAATTTGCTAACGTAAATGCAAAACGGCTTTCGATCAAAAAAGCATTCGGACGTTAACATTAATAGGGGTGAATACATATAATACTAATTAAGGAATTAACTCACCAAATTTCTCTAGAAATGTCCTCAACAGAACTGCATTCCAACCAATTTCTTGAGAAATTTCATAAGAAAAATCTCCATGACTTCTTCATAAGTTAACCCTCTAATACCCAAATTTTTATTTTCGATTTAAGTATTATTTTACGTTATCTAAAATCGTTCTAAACACGTTTTGGGCATTTATTTATTTTTATTCGCAAATTTTTAAATTTTGGTTTTTGATTTTTATAATTTTTATTTTCGAACATCCCCAGCTTTTTTCATTTTTTCTTGAAGCCTTTTCTAGTTGTGGATTTTTGGCAATAATAAAAATTTCAATTGTTACGGTATTTTTAAAAATATTAAATTTTAATTTTTTTTTTTCGGAGCGTATTTTATTTTCCGTGTAACTAACGGAAAAACAGGTTTGAAATGATTTTAATACCACCAGGCTCTTCTTTTGTGATAGGTTAATCGTAGAAAGAATGCAATTTTTCAAACAATTTCTAAAAATACAAAAAAGTTTCAAAAGTCATAAAAAACTTTTCTTATATGTGTGTTATGAGTTGAGGTTTAAGCCAGAAATAAAATCATTTTGATTTACGAGCTACAAAAAAATACACAAAATTCCAAAGTGTACCCCGTCTAAAGGCGGGGTTGGGTATTAGAGGGTTAATTAAAGGTTCCACACCCGTCAGTACTACTGTAATCATTCCAGTAATTCTTTCGATCATTCCTACGAAAATTTCTTCAGGGATTCCGTGTGATAATTTTCAAGGAATCCATGCAGCATATTATCCAGAGATTTGACTCATTTAGTTCAGCATGTATCCACTAAGACTACCTCAATAGTCCATGAGTTCTTTCAGAGAACCTTATGAGATTTCATGAAGGTTACCTAATTGCGAACTAAATCAAGTTTCACCGGATAATAGCTTAGGAGTTCCTTCTGGAATGCCTCCAGCATTAAAAAAAAAATCCAAACGAAATACTAATTGAATTCTCGAAAATGTTCTAAGGCGAGAAAATACCTTCAAACTCTAATATGTTGCTTATCTTGACAGATATTATTTCGTCTGCGACTTACAGACTTCTTCAGTGTCGAGTGCTCGACTTTTATTTTTCTTTTGCAAAAGTTAATAAATTTAAAAATAAATTTGAAAAAGTGTAATATTGTTAGTTTAAATATCTTTGTCGTGAATTCAAACAATGGCAACGTTTGAAAACTACCTTACGCTGGAACGGAGAGGGAATTTGTAATAATTACGAAAAATTGGTTGAAAACTAGAACGAATAACAATCCGTTCCAAAAATGGCCATTTGAAAGTCTGCTTAAATTATAACACGTAAAATGAAACTACATCTCCCCCTCCCCATTTTATGTACTTGCTTTTTGTATGTATCATGCCCATGCAAAAATTATCGAGAAACGTATATGAAATCGTTCATTAAGTACGTCACGCTAGTAAGGGGGCAGGAGGTGTACTGCAAGGTGTGGCGATCCATACCTTTTCTAAAAAAGATTTCATATGAAAAGTGTGACATACGGCGAAGTAGCGAAGTTGATGTAAAAATGGTAAGTTTTTGCATGATGTACTTAATGGACCCCGTGTTGAATAAATTTTACTAAACCGATTAACGAACCAACACCCTGCCTCCTTACGTTATTTGTTGAAGCTTCCTTCTTAAATTAGGGTATGTCGATAAATTATGTCACGTCCTCCTCCGCCTTGGCCACGTGATTTTTAAGGAATGTTGAAAAAATTGTATGAATCGTCGCGTTTCTTTGGCCCCTCTCCTCTTCCTAAAAGCGTTACGTAATTTGTGGATGGATCTTCACATGACGGATATTTTGAATGCAAGTACTATAAATGATATTTTTTCTCCCTGGGCTTGGGATTATATTTTCCAGGGAGCGATGAGTTTTGATAATTGATCGCTGTTGTTAGTAGCTTTGATTAGATATTGGGTGAATTTCAAAGCAATGGCAACCTTTTTATTACAAAATTTAGATTTTGTCTTCTGACCTAAAGATTCTGGTTAAACTACTGCATAGTACGGCTATCACTCATCAATTTCACTTCGGGAAAATATAATTTCAAACTGGCGAGAAGATTACAAACTGAGGGTGGGTTAGGAGCACAGTCAGACCCTTGAATGTGCAATGTGGGGTAGTAATTAGGAATGCCATTGACGGTTTGTAATCTTCTACGAGGTTTTTGAAAACCAACAGGGCGCGTGCACCGGGTTGCGGATAGGAGCAAAGGGAGATCAATAGCATTTACTTAAAATAATAGAGCAAAAAGCCGTTCCATGATTAGGTAATGTTTAACGATCTTCTATGGTGTTCTAGTACTATAAAATTCTTCACTAACTGGGAATTCTGGCCTTGATAATATCCATAGTGATAAAAACATAAAATAATACCAAATAATAAATAAGTAGAATTATCACTGTAGTAATAAACGAAATAAAATCAATCTTCTATACTTGACAAGGTTTTGAAGACAATTAATGAATGGAAGAACTACCTATTAGAAAAGCCACATCAGCTAAGGCTATACATATACAAATGTTGATCATATGGTCGTGGCGAGCATTCGGTATGTATGTCTATGACTGATTATTATCTAATAGGGGCACTAGAAGACCACGCGGACAATTTCGAAACAAATTATTTTTATACATCGGTCTTACGATCCGAAAGGCTCAGCTATGCTGTAATGTCATTTTATAAGCTATTCATTAGTGCTGTTTAATTGTTTATTATTCTAACAAAACTACATAATTACTCATTACTAATCACTGTTCCTATATTCTCTCTTTCTCAACTTCTTATCTGTTGCATGATTATGATCATTACTAATATAATTCATGAGCATGCACAATAAGAATAATTTCAGAATTGCAAGCAGTCAATGGATAACTGGATAGAATAGCTTCGAAAAGGATGCTCAAAACAGAATAATTCTGGTCAGGGAAGTATTAACATCATGAGTAAGTAAGACATTTAATTTTAATAATATCAAATATTTTTATGTAAATGAGCACCGCCAATCAGTGAACTGAATTATAATTTTATATCTGTACATGATAAAAACAGATAAAGTTTGTAAAGTTGTCACCATCGATTGAATTGCGTTCTTTATAGTAATGTTCAATCATTACCAAAAGCTCCTAAAGCGTCTCATCGTGCCATCAGCAGTTCTTAGCATCACTCTCATATTGTTATTACTTTGTTGTTTATTTAATTTCTATAAAGCGATCAGCTCATGCTTTCTTACTTGTACAATTGTTTGGAATTTTAGTAAATCAAACCAAACTTCAAAACTCAAATTAAATTGCTCTCAGCACATTTACATTTTGCAGCATTAATCGCATTACTGTGTCAAGTCTTCTCCAATTTCCTATACCCTACCCCAACCCTTCCTATCATTTCCGATGGTGTTCAAGTGGTCCGCATAGACTATTACGGCCATTACCTACCCCTGCCCCCGGCTTTGGACTGACTTGCGCTCTCATTGCCCCACCAAACGCTGCAAAATGAAAATGAAAGTACTATAAATGATATTTTTTCTGTTTTCGATCCATTATTTTATTCAGCAAATAATATGGAACATTGTGTGCCTAACTTGACACATAAGATTTTCATACAAAAATATGTTCTAATCCTTGAACATACAACGCATGACGCACTTGTCGGATACAATTTCAAACAAATTTTATGTTTGGCCCATGAATAATCGAAAATAAACTTTCTCCGATTGGGATCTTTCAAAAATATGTACAGTTGTGTTCAGAATAATAGTAGTGAAAGTCGATTTCCATACAAAATGCTCAACTTTGGCATTCTGTAATTTTGTTTCCCTATGAGCAATCGGCAGGAAATTTTGGCAGAGAACTACAAACATACTCAATTTCATTATCACACTATCGGTTAAAAAGTTAAGCAGCAGGTGAAATCGCTCAAAATTATAGTAGTTTATTTTTTGTAAATTTTTGTTCAGCAACAATTTTGTAAAAGATTGGCTTGTTTAAACATTTATAGTTGGAGGGGACATTGTTGAAACGATGAGTAAAGAAAAATTCAAAACTTCAAATACAGCAGACGTAGCCATCACCTTCGCTGTCCTGACCTTCTATGCCGGTGTCCTCTGCGCCATTCAGGTGTTCATATTAGTGCTGCTTCCACCTTCCGATAACTTCGCGCCCGCCCGTCAAGATGCTCTTATTCATATTCCTACACATTTCAACTCGCGGCACGAAGCCTTTCTGGATGCGTTGAGCTTCTAATAGAACTTCAGTTCGCCCTCATCCGGCAACGCTGCCTCAGCTGGGAGCTGGGAAAAGTTCTGAGATTCACACTGCAGTAGCCAAGCAAAGCAACTCACAGTCAGCGAAGCCAGTGAAACTCACGCCTATCGCTGTTGTAGGCTAAATGCCTTGAAAATAGCAAAACACTCGTTGCTAAGGGCAACCCAGAACTACTGTAGATAAATGCTCTATTTCCCGTTGCATTTCCCGTATTTACAGCCTTCAATGACACTACTGATTTAGAAAATTCATGTACCCAACATAGGCCACTTGATGAGATTCACCATTTTAAGCTGAGAATTTTAAGCTACTGTAGGAAGAGAAGCCACGTGATTTTCGCGAAATTCAAGCCTACTACTATTACCATACCCAGCCCTGCTCAAGATGCTGCGCGTACGTATTGACCAGGTCCGTCCGACTCGGGCTCAGATTTGGTACCACTTCTAGTACTGCATTTGGTCCCTCGGTAGTGCAAAAGGTACCCAAGTTTGACAGATCGCAGTATACTTTTCACGGCATTCTAGATTAGCTTATGGGCCATAAAATTTTGGGCAACTGCAAGGGACATGGAGGTCTTTAATGTATCTTTTTATTGACGACATCTGGTTGTTTCAGCTGTGCTAGATCGTAACGAGCTGGCCGTCGGTACTGTACATCGTTGATGACGAATAGAGCTTAGTGACATTTGAACACACGTAGACTAGCATACGCTCGTCATACACAGTTTGTTTTTGTTTTCCTCAAAGAAACTTGCACACGCTTTCCAGACTCATCAAAATGCATATGGAAATATTACCCAATTTGCAAAAAATATACCCGGGTTCTGGGTGTTTTTCGAGACAGAGTGCATATTGTTTTCCTCTAAGGTTCACAAATACATCTACACTAGGGCACCCATACCATTGAGCGTGAAAACCACTATAGTTTTGGGCGCAGTTTAACCATCATCAGGCAGTAGTCAGAGTCCATGTTTTTTTATTATGATTTATGTTTATTTGAGAGGCACTCTGTGCTCATGGCCCCCAATTTGCCGGAATCATAGTTCTTCTTCACCGATACAGATTCTATTTTCAACTATTCTTTATTTATCATCACTCTTTTCTACTCTTTTACTCTCGCACCGTGCAGATAGGAGAGTGCTCTGCTGTTAGTCCAATCATTTTCCATATTAGCCATAGTCCATTGTTCTTGCGGTGGTTGATTTTACCGTGTTCCTCCTGAGTCGTTTGAGGCCCGCTGCCTTCGAAGAGGGTCAGTTTGTCTCAGTCACCATCTGATACTGACGGAGGATGGATGTGCTCCCACGGTCCTCCGTGCGGCGTCTTCTGGTGGCCGGACTTTTTTTGTGGAGGGACTGGGAATCGAACCCATGACCATCCGCTTATGAAGCGAAAGCGTAACCTCAAGGCTACGACCCCCCCTCTTTACTTTTAATCAAAACGCAGTTTACCGAATGCTTGCAGGGTTGGTAGCGTTAAAGTTACTTATAAATAGGAAGTTTAGAGATTCCATGCCTGAGAGCACGTACCAAACTGGAACCAAGAAAACAGAAGGAAGCCAAATGAACCACCAGATAAGTGTTTTACTTTTTCTAAGGAGTTATCAAAGAATACGACCAGACATTGCTCCAAAAATATTTCTAAATTACATCCCGCATAGAAAATCACAGTTTGCCTTACTTTCCAAACAGTACGGTTCTCTTAACTGTAATGGTTAGTGTACCACAAACAGTTGTTTTAATGCATGACAATATGAAATCAAAAACCTTCAACTGTATGTAATGTTTTATGTTGCATATGCCAAATAGTGACAGTTTATTGAAATGTTCAAATAATGTTGAATGGTATAGGCATGAACATTCCCACAAAACAGTGGCAATATTACATTACAATTTGTCAATTGGTTTTCATTTTTTCTTGCGGATCACATCAATACATGTCCATTTCACTATATGTTACATTTATGGAACAGTTCGGCAAACAGTCACTCGCCCAATGTATTTGTAACTCACATTCTGAATAAACACGCCAGAAAAAAGCACGTTGGATACGTAAATTTCACAGTACAATCAATGTTTAATTTGCGTTTTCACACAACTTGATTAATATTTTTTTCATGTGACATAATGTGTGTACCACCCTTACATTTTTTTAACGCATTTGATGAATAGTCATCTCTTTTTATTTTGTAAAGAAAACTGAACTACGCTAATTGAAAAAAAAAAAATAATCCCATTACCAAAATGTATAAAATCGTGTACAATGTTTTGAGCGTGCATCTTTTCAGTTGCATGTGAAAAAAAAAACAAAACAAAAAAATACAAACCGTTCGATTGACTCAACACCTCGAGTAAAATTAAAGGGATTAAAGTTTTAAATTGTGATATGTGTTTGATTCGAAGAGCAGCGAGTTTGTACCGGCATCTCCACTAGTACGTGTGCGTAAATGTTGTGATACAGCGCTAAAAGCGAAACATTGTTGTGAACCAGCTCAAACAAAGGCGCTGCTGATGCCTTCATTGGCCTCCCAGCCGTAAAATGGGAGAACATTCATCGGAATTCGATTCTTCTCGACACTGTTTAGTACGGAAAAGCTAGACCGGATAGGATTGGATCAGCTAAAGCCGTTGGAATCATCAAATAGGTGAGCTCGCGAATTTTATTATAAATCAGAAAAAGATAACCAATGCTCGATGTTCCTGTCAGGTTTTCTACCATCTAACCGTATCTGCCGGATTCATGCCTGCAGAGCTAGTACCAGCTGGAAGCTTATGTGTCGATTGAGCTGAGACGTCTCTGCCGGAATAAAACAAACCGTTAGGGGAAAAGCACCAATTTTCGACCTAGCACTAATTTTCGACCCATTCATACGATTTTGGCCTACTTTGTATGAAAATCCGAAAATTAGCACAAAATTCTTGTGGGTCGAAAATTAGTGCTTTTCCCCTATGTCGGATTTAATCAACCCTGCCTAGAATGTTTTGCTGACGAAATGCGGGGAACGTGCCCCGGGAGCCGGCCGTCTTCAGCATTGAAGTGACTAGTCTGCGCTGTTGATTTTTGCAAAAGAAAGACAATAGTGTTTAATGTTCAGAATGAAATTGTGTATGAACTTGATTCCCATGTAATAATTAAGAAAAAAATGTCCATTTTGTATACGTGTATTGCTTCTTATTCGGCATATGGTGCTTTGCGGTAGAAAATGGATAACCCAAGGTGCGAATAAAGTATTTTCATTCATTTTTAACTCGAAGTGAGTAAAAAATCGTTGTTTGCTGGTAAATCATTTTCTCACGAAAAGCAATATAATATTCATCCATTATTTCCATACAATATAATCACAATGCAACAGTACAGCATAGTGTTAAAATACCACATCGCACCATAAATAAATAATTTAACGTACAGTATTTGCTTCCATTTAAATTTTATAGTTTAACTGTATCAAACCTATTTTGTAGATTGTAAAATGGACAAAAAATGGATAGTTTGTCTACCATTTAACGAATTGTAAAGGAAAAATTTTGTTCGCGAAAATTGTCGTTTTTTTATGGTTACATAACTTAACCGCCTATTCCCCATATTGTTATTTTCCCAATAACAATTTCCCAAACTGTAAAACCCATTTGCGGTACGGTTGTTTTATTGTTAATTTCGATGTTTTACCAAATTATTCAGATACTGTCGTAAATGGTTGTGGATGTTCTGGGAAATTGTTTCATTATGGTTCATAACTATGCGGGATTACAAGTATTACTTCTTGTGATAGCTTGTATTGAATACGTCCACCCTCTGCAGGTGCATACAATAATCTGAATTTCTTATTTCCAAATCTAATCAAAGCTTACTACTATACAACAATAGCACACCTCAATTTTCTTATAATCTTTAAATAGCAAATACATAACAGCTTATAACATTGTTCAAAAGTTCGTAGAATAATATTATTTTAATTTAAACATCAATAGTTTATTGTGCACATCCGCAAATCAGTCATCAGAAAAGAATCCTCGGAACTCAGGTTCATCATCATCCGAAGGTAGGATTGTTGATCCCTTCGTCATCACTGAACTGGATTCAGTAACTGCAGGGTTGTTATAGTCTTCACAATTGAATGTTGTGGCTGATATGAAAGGGTTAATCTTTTTCAAATGTGCAATGTTTCTTCCGTACGTTGTTCCTATTTCTGGATCTTCTACTACACGGAGAAAATGAAGTACTCAAAAGTGAGTTCATTCCACTCAATTCCGGGGGTTCGAGCGTTAACCTAATTTTGAGTTGATGGAATATAAGTTGTTTTCATTTGCAGCCATGCAAAAAATACGTACTGGCTAAGTTCTTTTCACTCAACCGGCAGATCAAATAACTCATCTTCCAGTACTATGCCACTTACTCAAATTTGAGGTACATAACGCACAAAGGTTCGGTTTTTGGGTTGTTTTGCTCTTCGCTCTCTGACAACAACAGAAGAAGCGAATGAAATAGGGAGAGAAAAATAACTCAAAAGTAAGTTTAAAATAACTCAAATATGGGTTTTCCGTTTTCTCCGTTCTAAATCTTCAATGGATGGTATCTTAGATCTCATTGTACTTCCATAAAATAATTCCGTAGGAGTATTGCCAGGTGTTGAATGCGGGGTCGTGTAATACATGATCAAATAGTCGTTCAAATCCTTCTTCCAATCTCTTCTCAATGCATTACTTATTTGCAAACTTTTCAAAAATGATCTATTTTGTCTTTCTACCAACCCATTTTCCTGTGGTCAATATGGTGCTGAATGATGGAAATGAATGATTGAATGAAATGAACGCCGTGTAATTTACAATATTCTTCAAATTCTTTCACAATGAATTATTTCGCATTGTCGAGAGTTATAGTTCTATTAGTTGGCATCCTTACCTTTCAATCAAGCTCGATCTCGTATCGGCTATAGCCGTTTCTTCATAATCGACTCTCCTGGATGACCCTCATGTGCTAACTGAAGCATTCTAGGATGTAATTCTTGTGGCACTACCAATTTATTTCCTCGTACAATTGTATCTTCTATGATTGAGCTAATTCGAAATGGTTCATAGGGTTTAACTAAAGGATCAGTCCAGTTATCTGGCACTGGAAGAAATAATTACATGGAAGATATATAATGATTTTCTTGTATATTTTATCTTATATTACTTATTAGACCCTGTTGGTCATTTGTGAGCGGTAAAATTTTAAAAGGGATCGTTTACGATCTATTTGCAAACAAGTGGACTTTAATGTTGAATATTTCATAATAATGGTTTTGGCGCTTGGTGCGGTTTAGCAGAACCCCGACCAGTTATTGATGAAATCCTGGAATATTTCTCAATAGGTTTCCTGGAATAATCCCGGGATAAGTTTTCGAAGCTCATTTTTCCAGATATTGGGGAAACTGAGGATGAATTCTTGAAGAAATCTAAGTGCATATGGGTGGAAGAATAACTATAACATCGGCGTAGGCATTCCTCGAGAAATTATTGTAGGATCTCCTGGAAAAATCTTTCAACGAAATAGTGGAGTGTATTTGAGGAAGTCCTGTAGAAATCTTTAGAAGATCTCTTAGAGTAACAACTGGTGAAATCGGTGGAAGAATTAGTAGAAAATCTCAGAAAGAAATCCTGGAAAAATGTTTAGACGAGTTCATGTTGAAAATTCTAGAGGCAGAAGCGTTTAAGTGCTCAAGTATTTCCAGAAGCAAATGCTGGAGAAATTATTCAAAGAATCCCGTCAAAATTGCTGGAAGAATTATTGGGAGATTATATGTAAGGATCCCTGGAAGATTCCCTAAAAGTGTTTCAGTAGAAACATCTGTAAAAATCAATGGAAGAATAGTTAAAGAAATTTCGGAAAACCTATTCGCGTAAGAATCCAGGATTCCATAAAAATATTTTGTAAAAATTATCCAAACATTTGTTTTTTTTTTGTCAAACTTTGTTCTAGAAATTATGAAAAATTATAAATCGTTCTGGACACCAAATGAAAGAGACTAAGCTTTGATTTTGTGGATCTCTCGAGGATACTGTAGATAACATAATTATTATTTTACAATCCTTTATCCAAAGAATGATTTGTTCAAGTATATTTAAAAATCTCCATATATCTTCCTTCTTGCAGTGACTACGGTATCACCGAGGAAGCCGTCCGGCGCTACCTGATGCGCAAACCGATGACGACGACCGAACTTCTGACCAAGTTCAAGAACAAGAAAACTGGCGTTTCGAGTGAGAAGCTCGTGGAAACGATGACGGCCATACTGAAGAAAATCAACCCGGTCAAGCAGACGATCCAAGGGAAGATGTATCTAAGCATCAAGGTTCCCAAGTGAGCATCATTATCCATGAGGTAAGTTGAATGTACGGGGAAAATCAACGAAAAAATCATAATACCTAGCTTAATTTAATAATTCTAGTAAGATATCCGTAATACAGAGGCGAAACGCCGCAATTTTGAAGCCACGGGGTAATAATAATCAAAAGCGTATTCGAAATCCTTTTATAGTCATTTATTATAAATCCAATTGTAACATGCGCTTAAAACTTATTATACTTTTTAAACATTCAACTTCCTGTACGGTACCTTCTTTGCTGGCTTCAAATGGAACACTCTGGATACGAGTTTAGTCATACGGCTCTTCACGGTGCTTGATTTCTTGCTCATCCTATGGGATCCATTTCGGCGGAATTTCCGCATCGATTGTCGTCGCATCAGATGAGGTGACTTTCCGGGTGTGAGGAGTTTTCTGTCGTCGCTTGTGGATATCAAGGTCTCGTTCAGATCCACTTGGGGAATTTCCGCTGGCTTCTTGGTTACTCTACTGCTTTTCCGATGGAGTGACGCCAGCCGATCCAGCTTCGACGGATGTCCCGGTTGATGCTTCTTCACTCGGATCGGTCGACGATGAAGAGCTGATCGTTGAAAGAAGGTATTCTGCTGTTCCATGTTGTTGTTTGATTGTGACTGATGATGACGAATCGGATTTTGGTCCGTTATGTAGCAAAGGAGAAGAAGATGTTTCTACCCGTACGGAAACCTCGGACAAAAGATCAGGTACGATAGGACTCCCAAACAAATCGGAGCATGTTTGATTCATGTATTCAGCCGTTTGTGTACCCACATGGAAGCTTTATCTTGCCACGCGTTTTAGGTAGACAAAAGGACATGCACTCTGAGTTAGGCAAACGACAAACTGTACGAGGAGATGTCTGGCGACAGTGAAGATTAACAGCTAACAACAAAATTCGTATCGTCAATTACTAAATTATGCCGGAATGCCTTTTCGACAGGATTTCAATCACATTCTTCACACCGATACAAAAATGTGACAAATTAGCTGTGAAACGCTGGTTAGAATCTGTTAAGGTAATTAGAGTAGTCTGCCCCTAAGTTCAGTGTACACGCAAGCATGTTTAGCATCAGATCCATGGAATCATTAAAAGATAGAAGCAATCATTTGTTTTTTTCAAAAAGAATATCAAAATTTATAGTCCTAGGCAATTGCATTGATCCTTTTTCCTTTATCGAATTTCTCTTCTGTATGTTGTCGGTTGCATTGCGTTCTGTTTCGATATTTTTGTATCGACATTTCCTATCCACTACATCGGTGCTATCGTGTTTTCGATATATCGTACGCTAATATTTGAGTAACATTTGTACAGTTTTATGTAATTGTTTTTGATGTTTCAAAACGTAATAGATACTATTTAGTTGTAAAATGATATACATTGAAAAAAAAAAATGTTTATTTGAGGCTACCCCGTTTGGCATTAAGTCATTAGGCACAAAGTCACAATGTTAAATCCCATACACGGTGTCTGCACTGTTTGAATGCAGTGAGAACCGATTTTGCTTCAATCAAATATATCATATGATGTTGCGATATATGGACATATTGAATCAATATATCGGTGGTTTCGATACTTTGATTCGATAAATGTATTGGCATAGTGCTAACGTATACGGCTACATAGAGCCATGCTAAAGGGTCAGAGTTCGATCGACGATCGGTCCAGGATCCTCTTGTCATCCTAGTATCGCAGTACATGACAGTATGGCACACGAAATACAAATGCGAAAATGGCTACTACGGCTATTCGAATGAAAAAATCTCTGAAAACTTGAAAATTTGAATGTTTATTTTTAATGTTTTCAGAAGCAAAACAAGTAAAGAAAGGTCTCACATAATTACCCTTAACCGATTAAGCTCATTATCAATCTTTGCTCCCTTCTTTCTTTGTCATTATTGCTGTTTCGTATGTTTGTCTTTGTTTGGGAATGATGATACTTTGCGGTTTAGGCTTACTTCTGATAATGATATAAATAAATAACTCAGTCACTTGAACCGGTTTGCAATATCTTGTAACTTTAAATGAAAATGAAAATGAAAAATCTTAAACAAAATCATCCCACAACTCGACAATCTTTTTCCATGCAGAAACATTGTACCTATTTTAAACAGCACAATTCATCAAGCATTTTTCAAAGTAATTCTGAGACCATTAATGAACCAACCAGTTATATAACACTAAATCAGTACAACTGTAGTTCAAGGGACCACCGAGTTAAGCTAAGTATGCTGTTTCGCCCAAGAAAAGTAAAGAAATTCCTTAACTGAATGGGTCAAGAAATTTCCTACAGAGAGACCCATTTGAAATGACATTTCTTTTTAACTGCGTACTGCGATCAGAAAAATATGATTTTCTGGACCATTTCTGGGACGAAATTTTCCACGCATCGAGATAGGCGATTCCTTTTCTTGTCAGTAGCAAACCAGCCTTTAACCATTAAAACCCAACTTTGTTATGGTTCTGTAACTCGATATCGAGATACTTTACTGAACGATCTTCTTCCAGCTCCAGGGTAAAATTTTAAAATTAAAAAAGGTATTATAAAACTGAATGATTCTAGTCCAATGAATCTAACAAAACGATTTATCTGTTAATCCCAAGCGTCAAATTTGACAATATTCGGTCACTTGAAAATGGCTCTTTAAAATTATATTTCTTGCATAGTAATCTCATATCAATGATTGACTACAGTCAAAGGGCAAACAGAAAAAGCTGTATCAGTTGCTGTACACAAAAATAATCATATTTTTCGGAAAAGAATGTTGACTAAGCCTTCAGTCGTATTTTTCATAGAAATGTGGATGCAAAATTCCTACAAATGCAGATGCAAATTATTACAAAATGACCAAGCAGTCATAACTGTGGCCCATAGTTTCGTAGAATATAATAGCTTCTCATCACTTCGATTTGAAATGAGTTTAATTGTGCTGGGATATGAATTCAACAGGAATTCTGCAATGCCTGCATTCCCCAGAATACAGTTATAGAACTCCTGGACCAAGCAAGGGGACACCAAGGTTTCGAAGGAACATTTTGATAATATCATGCGGCTCCCATAGGGTTCATTCACAAATTTCACAACACCGAAAATGGCCATTTTTGACACCCACCCACTCCCACCTAACGCGTTTTGTATGCATTTTTGACACCCACCTACCCCCATCAGCGTTTTGAAATTACACATATGTACCAACACTTGATTAAAACCTTAATATGACATGTGAGTGATTCCAAGCAACAGCACCAAAATTTGGTAAATTTTTTAATTCATTTTTTTCTATTGAGCTGAAACTTTGCACAGTTTTCCAGTTCCATCTAAATCGTCATTTTCCGATATCAAATCTTTAAGTTGAGTCACGACTAACTTTTCAAAAGGGTGTATGTGAAAATGGTTCAAAAATATTCAAAAAGCTGCACAGCAAAAACGGTTCGTTCGATTGTTAGACAACTAAAGAAACAAAGTTGGACAACTAAATAAAGATTCCAAAAAAAATACACACAGTAAAAAAAATTTTTTTTTTGCATTAAAAAACAAAGTTTTTGACACACAAACTCAAATATCTCAAAACCCTATCGGAATACCAACGTGATTTTTTGAGGGAAAACGGTCCATTATATTAGCTATCTACCATAAAAAGTTATGACATTTCAAACATGTCACAATTTTCACATTTAGTAGAAAAAAAATTTTTTTTTTTCGGTGTAAATTATTACGGGAACCGCAGTTTGTTGCTGATTTTATTGTTAAGGGCCTTGCGTGAATAAAACAAGTCGTTTTCATATACTCATTAGTATTATGTATATTATATGTATAAATATTATGTATATGTATAAATATTATATGTATATGTATATATGTATAAATTAAAATGAATTAACAGATTACACGAAAATATTTTTTTTTTACCAGGATATTTTTTTTAGAGTATGATCGATGAGTTTCTAAATGTTATATATAAACTTTAAAAGTTTTGGATTTGGGTATGCGTTATGAGATCATGAAAACATTTTATTAATACTTATTTATTTATTTATTGTTATTCAATTTTTTTACAATATCGAACATTTTTGCATCATTATCAGTACAGTTCGAGTATAGTTTTGCTTTAATTTTATTTTCTGACAATGGAATGAAACAGTGAAATTTTTGGGTTCCTTGGATCGTTTTCGCGTTATTATATTGCTCGCTGAGCTCTGATGCCGTTAATTCGTACTCTTCAGTAGTAGTAAAACAAAATGATAATTTTGTTAAATCTTCTTCTTTTCTGCGATTCGCCCAATTAAATAGTTCTTTTGCAGTTTTAATTGGATGCTCACGTTCTTTGGCTAAACTTGCTCTTGTGGCCATGCGCTTTATGGTTCCTCCAATAGCATCACAAGGACCTTTGCCATGTGACGTAGCAAAGAAATGCCATTCTGCATCAATTCCGTACTTTGATTTAAATTGACATAGGCTCGAAAAATTCTTACGGTTTTTGTACTGCGATGCTGCTCCATCAGACATGAAATATATCTTTCTGATTTCTTTATCCTTATCAACGCGTAAAAAGTTAATCATTTTGGCAATGAACAAATTTACAGATACTGAGTCGTGTCTTAAATCTTCGGAAATTACAATAAAACTAAAATGTTCAATTTGCGTACTTCCATTGAAATAAATAACGAATGGATGAATTGTAGCTTGTTGTACGTTCCAGTGATGGGACTGCACTTCATCTTGCAATAAAAAGCTATAGTTTTCAGAAAAATCACAAATGACTAAAAATTCACCATCTTGTAATGTATTTTTCGTATTTTTAAAAAAGCGGGATTGCTCTGTTTTAATAAAGTCGTGAGGAATTAAACTTTCTAATGTCAAGCAAAAAAATGACACAAACTCATCTACAGGTTTTACAATAGTTTCTAGGTCACACCTATCCGTGGTCACCCATTGCTCAAATGATAACTGATCAATATAATTTTCTTCAAACTCAGCGAATAAAGTATTTTCCAATGATGAAGAATCTGGACAATCCGAACAAGATCGTAGATAGCAATTTGATGTTGTATTTTCACACAAAAGACTACCAGTTAACATTTTAATATCCTCTGATAAATTGATTCTTTTCAAACTATGTAAGATTAGGTTAATATTTTCGTGTGTTGTGCACACACAAACATTATGTGTTCCTGAATTGGATAGAAGCTTGCATTGCCTTGGACGAAGGCTTGCAAATGAGGAAAAACCTACCTTAATATTTTCGTTAATTTCCTTGAAGCGTGTATACGCTTCTTTCAAAGTAGTCATCATTAATCGTTTTTGGATTGCTTGACGCTTTCCATCTTTTTTTACAGATACATAATCTTTTTGGCCAGACATAGCTCTACTTACTTCATCGTCTTCAAAATATTGAATTATTTTTTCTTTTGTCTCATCTGTTGATGAAGTACTCGACCTAGCATTTTTGGTTACAAGACAGTTATTTTTGAATTGTTTTGCCTCTTTTGCTGTATTTCTTTTGGTTTTGGTATGTACCTATCATGTTTTTGATGTTGTTGAAGTTACTCGCTTTCTCCCAAATATGATTAACAAAGTCTATTCTCTCTCATCTGATTACACCTGGGTATAGACCCGCCATACCCAGGTGTAATCAGATTTTAACTTTGTGGAGAAAACCAGCGCCGAAAAAACCGACCTGCTTTACGTATACTAGATCACCTGGGTATAGACCCGCCTTGTTCTCTACGAGGTAAACTTTTTGCAGGTAAACTAGTCGTATACCTGTATAGAAAACTTTTTTTGTAGCTTTTGTCTTCAATATTAGATTTCTTATAGGTTTCTTTTATCAAAAGGTTTCAACACTATTGAGAGAATTTTTCTTCAGTTACGTACAATAAAATATATGACACTATCAAGACTTTAGATCACAACACTGGATCACGTCTAACTTTCTAATAGATGCTATAATAGTTATGAATAATTAAATAAAATATCATGAAAACAACTTGTTAACCTCATGTGGTACCCTTAACAAAAAATTCAGCAACAAACTGCGGTCCTAAAAAAAGAAACAATGAAAAAAAAAAAAAATTCACTAAGTGTCAAATTTGTGAAATATTTGAAATGTCATAACTTTTTTGTTTATTGGCTTACCATCACCAAATTTTTATGGTAGATAACTAATATAATGGACCGTTTTCCCTCAAAAAATTACGTTGGTATTCCGATAGGGTTTTGAGATATTTGAGTTTTTGTGACAAAAATGATGTTTTTTAATGCAAAATTTTTTTTTTTTTACTGTGTGTATTTTTTTTGGAATCTTTATTTAGTTGTCTAACTTTGTTTCTTTAGTTGTCTAACAATCGAACGAACCGTTTTTGCTGTGCAGCTTTTTGAATATTTTTGAACCATTTTCACATACACCCTTTTGAAAAGTTAGTCGTGACTCAACTTGAAGATTTGATATCGGAAAATGACGATTTAGATGGAACTGAAAAACTGTGCAAAGTTTCAGATATTTTTGAAATGGTCGATCAGAATCGACTTGCATGCCTCCGTGGAATCCCTCATGTAGTATACTGCCCTTCTTCTCCTAATTGTCCCATGTCCTATGTAAACCTTATGGACCGTGGGAAAAATATGCGTAGAACGGCAGTATAATAGCCTAAGCATCACTGGTATAAAATGTTGGACCATTTCTTAAAATCTACAAGGGTGCATCCCTATGGGGTTGTACGAACTGGTGACGTAGGACCACGATGGTTTTTGTAACTGAATTTGATGTCGTTCTTGTTGCTCGTTTTGACTTCTTACTGTTTTCAGTGCTCGAAACTTTCGTAAATATTTATTTATGTGTACGTTTAATCATGTCCCAAATAAACTTTATCTTTATCTCATTATGAGGATGTAAAATTCCACTTCAGGTTGTACGATCATTTTGAAATTACAGTGGGATTCCGTTTTTGGCATGCTCCGTTTTTGGTATGCTCCATTTTTGGCACCCCCCGTTTTTGGCAACATTTTTGAAGACAATTAAATTTTTATTTTTTGTAAATATAATCGTGTATGTTGCTTTAGTCACTTGAACAACAAGTCAACAACACACCAACTTCATTCCAGAGATCCATCTTCGTCGATATTTCTCTAAATCCCACCAACTACTAAGGGCTATCGTACGCGCTCGTTTACTTCGGGATGGTCATTAGTCATGCATTCGGCAATGTTTCTTGCGGTAATTAATCCAGTATCTCAACAAGAGACCAAACTCTTTTCTCAGTGTGACCAGCCCACTTGAGTTTGTCACATAAAAACCACTTTTCTTCAGATTTGGAACAGCTCGTTTGAACAAAGCACAATCCCTATCGTTAGCGTAGTTACGGTATGCTTCGTAAATTGGACACTATAGGAGCCATAAGAAGTCTATGACTCACACAGAGTTTTAATCATAAATTTTGTCTCACTTTTTCAGTTCTCATTATTATTACTTACATTTCGTATTAATTAATTTCATAATCAATTAATTAGAGCTACGTTTCCTCTTTGTTAGGAATTTTTTAGGGAACAATCCAAAATTCCATACAAAATGTCAATCAAAGCTACGGGTCCCACGCAATAATCAAAATGTTCGTTACGAGCGTGATCTACGAGTTTGCTAAGGGGCTGTCCATTAATTGGTAAGGGTTTATAGGGGGAGGGGGGGAGGGGGGGTTTGGTATTTCTTACGCGCCATACAATTTATTTTTATTTTTCATACAACAAATCTTACCATGGGGGGAGGAGGGGTTGAAAAACCCTGAAAATTATCTTACGTAATTAATGGATCGCCCCTAACTGTACCCTGGAGACAGAGCCGTAGCGTGGCCTCGTGGCGCCCTTGGCGAACCTCCATTTCAGCGCCCCTTGGTAGAAACTTATCTGTACATATAATTAAAATTCTTTCTGAAATACTAGAGTGCCCTGGGCAAAGGCACAACCTTGTGATCAGCTTGACTGCTGTCAGGTCTCGGGGCTTAAATGTATCTTTACTCTGAAGAGAAAGATGCACACTAGTGGTGCCAATGGTAATAATAATCAAAAGTGTTTTCAAATGAACACTATTGATTAGCATCACCGCGAACCGATACTTTACGTGGTCTATGATGAAGCGGTCCTTGTTTGTTTTTTCTATACGTTTTTTTATTTATTCTTCCAGACACTCATCCGGTAATAGTTTAATCAAAACCTCCTAACATTGAAGAAATCGTGCTGAACAGGAACACGCATGGCCGTACAAGGATACAACAGAATCTTATTAACCCGTATAGGCCTGAGTGAAAGCAAAAATTCTAAAACTCTCACCACTCAGCGAATTCCTAATGGATTCAAATGATTTTTTGTCAGTATACTGGCACACATATCTAGTTTCTAGAAAAGGACTGAAGAACGCGGAAATATTCCTGTGGTCGGAGTTATTCCGGTGGATCACTGGGTCAGGTCGGGTGAGAAGGGTACTGTGCGTTTGTGCCCCTGGAGGTAGGCAAATTTCAAGTCACAGGTTTTTACCAGAATCGGTTATAATGTGGCCACTACATGACGGAATTTTAAGAAAATTGCATCAGTGTAAACCTTTTGAGAAACGTTTGAATTGGATAACTATGAGTATTGCACTTGATTAATACAAATTAATACAAATGACCATTTTCGGGTCCCGGGACGCCTCAAACTTACGATAAAGTGGCCAATTTGTATCTAAACATCTGTGCCAAGCTTATGAGAATGCATTTTAGTGCACAATTATGTTTGATTTCTACTTTTCGAGAATTAAAACGAATTAGTATCCAACAAATCTATAGTCGGCTCTTTCAGGCATTACGTCCGAATGGCTACATCCGGTATATTTTAAACGGTGCAAAACTCTTCATTTATAATGTTGAATGACAGATCTTAATGATTTATGCAAATTAAAATTATTGTCATTGCAAATAAATAAAGGTAACTTGACATGTCCCAAAAACAACCATTTTTTACCTGACTTGACCCAGTGATCCACCGGAATAACTCCGACCACATGAATATTTCCGAGCTCCTCGGAAATATCCTAGAAACTAGATATGTGGGCTAGTGAACTGACAAAAAATCATTTGAATCCATTTAGAATTCTCTGAGTGGTGAAGGTTTCAGTATTTTTGCTTTCACCCAGGCCTATACGGGTTAAACCCGTTTCTTTTATTAATAATATCACTATTTACTAATTTACTAATTATATCATTCTCTTCTCATCAACAAGCGTCATTTCTGGATTAGGTATTTCATTATAGCATTGAATATATTATAAGAATGCCGTCAGACTAAAAAAAACGTGTGACTAATCGCTATCTCTTTTTATAGGTACCCGTAACCGTGAATAGGAATAGTAACTCATGAGAAAAATACTAGGATATAAGTGAGTACGAACTAATCACTAACACCCCCAACTCTGAAAAGGTAAGCACATATTATATTCTATTACTCTAACACACCAAATTATCAGAGATTACTACAATTTTAATAATCTGATAGTGTCGGTTAGAGTTTTCAAACAACGTCAAGAACAAATTTCTTCTTATAACAGATCCTAGTAATGACATATTATCGGCGCGGTAAAAAAATAGAAACAGTTTATTCGCCGAGGTTGAATTTTTGTAAGTGTAAGTGATTATAGTATAAGCTGTACTTGTGATTGCTGTGCGATGCGCTTCATTGTTGCAGGACATTGCTCTCATTATTATACGGCCTTCAGCCCTCGGCGAGATCACCTTAAGAAGATATATGAATAATTCCGTTGCTGGTTTTGTTCATGTTACTATGAAAATAGTGATAATGTGATAATATAGTGAGATGACGTTATTGTGTCGAATAATTTTGAGTGGTTAATGGTAGTAAGCTACTAAGATTGTGATTTTTAGAGTGATGATAGTTTGTGATATTTTGAATATTAGTAATATAAAAAACGAGAATCCTACTTCTCTTTTAATGAAGATAATGATATTGAGTGTTGATGTGATTTATTTATACAGTGATTATTTTTAATGAGGAGTTTTATACTTTAAACTTGATGAGGCAGTAGTATTGTGTTGTGGCTGGGTTATAGATGTGATGTTAATAACAAAATTGATATAGATAATGGTGACGTTGTTAGTAGAAATTCTGTTGATAATGAAGATGGTGATATCAATACCAGTGAATAGTACTATGAAGTAATCTAATAGTTATCAAGTGAAGTGATAGTGTGAAAAGAACATTTCCCACCTTCTACCGTAACCTTCTGAGACAGATCGCAACAGTGTCTTCTTGGAAGCCATCTTTCCGTGCACGTCTGATGAACTGCTTCAGAAGGATTACGTCCTCTTTACTATCTAAAGTCTAGTTTAGAGCTAGCAACATACGGCTAGCAACATAAAAAAAAATTCTTTCTGAAATACTAGAGTGATTTCAACAAGATTTTTTATGCAAGTCATCAAAAGTATCATAAAAAGCTAACATATTTGCTTAAGTTCAGAAATTCTTGAAGAAATTTTCAGTTGTGTCTAAAGACATACTGGGGCTTCAAGAATTGGATGTTTAAAACCAAATTTAAGAAAAAATCTTCTAAACATCAGTGAATCATTTGTTTTAGGTAGATTTTAAAATGTTTCCTCGAATGAACAAAAAGAATTAAAGTGCTTGTGCTTGAAAACGAATTTAAAAGCCATGACTTCTTAAAAATTTTAGAACGTTTCAGCAATACATACTTAATAATTGTAATTGCAAAGGAAAAATTATGAAATTCTTCGAGTAGGGTTATTTAGGTTATTCTAAAATTGAAATATGTTTCATTTTTCAGGAAATGCTAAGTAAAATAAAAAAAAACGAAGATTTCAAGAGAATTCGCGTAGATTCAGTCAAGATTTTCTCTAGAAGTTTCATTGCGAAATGAATGCATGCTTGGAACAAAATCATACATTTTGTCATTAATCAATGAAATAGTTTACTTAAATATATCATAGAATTTTTAACTAATTGTCTAGGAATTGGTATTACAAATGAAATCATAATCTTTTTGTACAGACAGTAACCAGAAGATGGAATATTTACGAATATTTCAAGAACGTTATAATTAAGTTTTACTTCGCGGTGGGAGAGAAATTTTGTCAAGGATCATCAAATGTAATCACGCCATATATATTTCCGACAATATATACCTAAAACCACAAAATGAATAAAAAACTTTTTGAAAGGTGGTCGAATTTTGAAAACAATGTTGTCTAAATAGTTACAACCGTACTTCTTCTTCTTCTTTCTGGCGTTACGTCCCCACTGGGACAGAGCCTGCTTCTCAGCTTAGTGTTCTTATGAGCACTTCCACAATTATTAACTGAGAGCTTACTATGCCAATGACCATTTTTGCATGCGTATATCGTGTGGCAGGTACGATGATACTTTATGCCCTGGGAAGTCGAGAAAACCGTACAACCGTACTATTTACATCGAAAATCTTCGTAACACCTTCATTTTTTGTTATAAAAAATGTATTACAGATTCTTAAACAAACTCAGCTGTGAGAATTTTTTAACAGGTTTAACTTTTTTGAAAACTGTGAAAAAGCAGTCGAGCAGTTTAAAATAATGAACAAAGTTATCGGTATCCTCTCCTTTATTTTATGAGAATCCTGCCCTATTTTCTATTGAAACCCTGCCCAGAGTTTCGTGGATCCCGCCCAGGAAAAACTTATAAAGTTTGATTCATGTACAATTTTATAATTCAGCTTGAGATTCAGTGAGATCATGTTCGACGAATTTACTCTTTGTGCAGCAACCTTTATGTAAGCTCAATATAATTTCAATTTTACCTGTCAACTTCTCGTAGGTGGGGAAGTGTTTCTTGTATTTCAATGAAAAAATCGAGTGATCGGAACATACACTCCAGATTTATATACAAATCTGAATAATAAAAACCTTTATTTCTGCTAATTTACAAACTTAATTTATGTGTAATTGTTTAAACATGAAAAAAAAAACTTTGAAAGTGCATGTTGCATGTTTCGTGAAAGCCTTTCAAAAATTGTTTTAATCCTTTTGAGATGGTAACTGATAAGAAGCCTTAATTTTATATGCATCTTTAAAAATTTTACAAGTGATTCATGGTTGTTGGCGCCCCCTTTAGGCTGGCGCCCTTGGCAGGTGTCAACCTGGCCAACCGCACGCTACGGCACTGCCTGGAGAATTCCTAGGGGATTCTTGGTTTTTGATTTTTCAGAGGATTCTCGTAAATGTCTGGAGATTCCTAGCAAACACTGGCAGGTTCTTGTGGGATGCTATACATTATACATTCTGATAAATGATGATGATACTGAGTGAAATTCCTAATAAACTCTAAACATTTCTTTGGCGTCCTGCGAATTCCTAGCGGTATACTGTGGATTTTTGGTGGTATTCTAAGTATTTCTGGTGGAATCTTGAGTGTTTGATAAGGTTTCTAGTTGGGAGTACCTACTAGTGGCAACTTGAAAAAAAAAAACTTTTGAAAATTGTCATAGGAAACCTGTGTACTTTCTCCAATATCGCGTAATCTTAAAATTTTAACCAATAATCTAAAAAATTCTAGTTAATTTTTCAGCACACATAAATTTCTATTGGTATCATAAGAGAGATACTGAGAATTCTAGGCGGGACCATTTTGATTCCTAGCAATATGCTTCAGAGTCCAGCATGTTTCCCTACGCGTACCGTAATCCGGGGGCAAATTGATTGCTTGGGTGAATTTGACCAGGCGGCGTCCATTTATTACGTAACGCTAAAATTGGAAATAGTTGACCCCCCCCCCCCTGTAACGCTTTTTGTATGAAAAAAATCAAATTTTTGTATGAGCCGTAACGCTTGAGCCTACTCCCCCCCTCCCCCTAGAGCGTTACATAATTTGTGGATGCCGCCTCAGGTCGGTACCAAACAGCATTTCCGTTCAAGGATGCTTAATACACCCGATTCTGTTTTTGCACGGGGGATGCGTACCGTGCAAAAAAAGTTTTCAGTTCAAAATTTCAAAAACCGTGCAAAAAAAGTAACACTAATTCTCGACATTTCATGCAAAAATAAGGTTTTGGTGAAAAATTTTGTATGAAAACTTTTTTTGCACGGCCGTGTAAAAAAAATCCGTGCAAAAACAGAATCGGGTGTACTTCGTTGTTATCACAGACATTCCATGTTTTCTAGTTTATAGATATCTAATGATGATTTTAAACTATTTCATTTTTATTTACGTCAATTTTGCATAAAAATAGCAATATTGAGTGTTAAAAATGTAGTGTAAGCTTCAGTGTGAACTGCTACATATTGTTGAATAATTAGCTTGTTTCAAGGAGGATTGCATACATTTAGGCGTATTATGCAGATTATTATATTATTTATTTATTTAAGACACTTTACACTATCGGTGCATTCGTGTCGTTGGATATTAGAAATATAACATTACAGCGATAATTTTATTTTGCAGTTTTCTTCGTGATCGGTTGTTGTGTACTTTCTACTCTGAGTCACTTTTTTGTATCTTTCGCTGCATGTTCGCTTGGACTCGTTTCCTCTAGCTTCGCAACTTCCGTTTCAGCTGACAGCCGCCTCTTTCCAGATTCTAGTTCTATTCGTGATCAAACGTCAACATCCCACCGCAAAATCGCTAGTGTTTGGAGGTGATTTTAACCTCCAACTTGCCAAATAACCTCCAAATCATCACCTCCAAGTTAGTTCTAATAGCGTCCGTTGTATGAGATATGGTGGCGCGTCGATCGTCGCAAGTTTATCGTTAAACAGTCAATTGCACTTTCGTTCGTTTGGTCGTTGTTGTCGTTGTCGGTGATAGCGTCGTGATAGAGCTTAGTGACATTTGAACACACGTAGACTAGCATAAGCTCGTCATACACAGTTTGTTTTTGTTTTCCTCAAAGAAACTTGCACACGCTTTCCAGACTCATCAAAATGCATATGGAAATATTACCCAATTTGAAAAATTTATACCCGGATTCTGGGTGTTTTTCGAGACTGAGTGCATATTGTTTTCCTCTAAGGTTCACAACTACATCTACACTAGGGCACCCATACCATTGGACGTGATAACCACTATTGTCGTCAGTTTCGGAGTCGCTTGTGTTGGATTCGTCTGTGTGGTTCGATGGTGGATCAGCTGCATCGCATTGCATTGTGTTGGATGCCAGGGGTTTTAGTTTGTTCGTTAGATGAGCTGGATGATGTTTGCTGTTGTTTGTCGCCACGAACCGAGCGATCGCTCGGGAAGTTAATTAGAGTAGTGTGGTTTTCGATGGTAATGCATGATGGCAATGGTTTCTCCATCCGCATTCGTAGCACTCTAACACCATTTGGCACCCCTGTGAAATAATCCTTCCACTTTGCCGTATTGTTCCATATGCCTTCAGATAATGGAATTGGACATTTGTGGAGGTAGATCCAAAATCCTCACAGTGGTGGTGGGGCCATCCACGTAGACGGGGATGTAATACTTCGCCTCTTGAAGTGTAAAGCAGTGTTGCAAATGATGTTGCTTGTATAGTCGTGTGGCTACACCAGCGTCACTCATCTCAACAAACACGCAGTTCTTGAGATTATGCAACTGGACGTTTTTTACGTCGGCCATGTCTAACTTGATGAAGGTTTTAAGAAAATCCTCCACCTGTTCCAGGGGAGGTCGCTTCGGCAGGATACTGAAGTCGATGACGAGCGTATTCTTCCTATTGACTGTTTAACGATAATTTTGCGACGATCGATGCGCCACCATATTTCATATAACGGAGGATATTAGAACTAACTTGGAGGTGATGATTTGGAGGTTATTTGGTAATTTGGAGGTTAAAATCACCTCCAAACACTAGCGATTTTGCGGTGGGATGTTGACGTTTGATGACGAATACGAAGACATTTTGCACGGACTGCAAAATTCTTTCGCGCGAGGGAAAAACAACGAATAGCAAGAAACTGTTGCCGTATGAATTAAGGTCTGTCGCGCACAGAGAGCGGTTGTCAACTGGATATTATGGTGATATTCACGAGTTGTGAGAATTTTGACATCATTTACAGATTCATAAGACCCAAATTTAGTAGATAGGGAAATTTTACATTTTAAAATATGCTTTATTATATAGTGATCAATTTCGGCCCAATGTGTCATTTTCAATTTTTGATATTAAAACTTATTTTATGAAGTGTAAAAATTTTATTTCATAAAAAATCGATTACATAAACTGATAGGCATAAATTAAGCACTGGTTTTACCGAAATAAATTTGACAATATTTGAATTCCAAAGGATAACATGACAAAAAGTTGTGAAATAGTGATCAATTTGCTCCGGATTACGGTACCTGAAGATTCATATCGGGTTGTTAAGGTTTCATAGCAGGATCTATCAAGCTCAACATAAAAAAAATAATATCAAACTCACATCAAATAAAAATTAAAACAAGCTATTTTGTGTATTCTACGAAATTTCGGACCGCATTTATTCCCTGTTTACTGCAGTCAAACATTCATTATGAGATGCTTTACTTTATCAGAAACATAAAATGAAGATACCATTCTAACAAACCGAATTTTGTCAAATAATAATTTTGTCCCGCGTAACCATAAAGTTAAACTGATTTTTAATGTTCAATAAACTAAAAAAAAGGGACCCAGATAGCCGTAGCGGTAAACGCGCAGCTATTCAGCATGACCAAGCTGAGGGTCGTGGGTTCGAATCCCACCGGTCGAGGATCTTTTCGGGTTGGAAATTTTCTCGACTTCCCAGGGCATAGAGTATCTTCGTACCTGCCACACGATATACACATGCAAAAATGGTCATCGGCATAGTAAGCTCTCAGTTAAAAACTGTGGAAGTGCTCATAAGAACACTAAGCTGAGAAGCAGGCTCTGTCCCAGTGGGGACGTAACGCCAGAAAGAAGAAGAAACTAAAAAAAACTCTAGCAGTTCTGTAAAACCCAGTGCACTTTTTTTTTGTTAATACGTCTTTGTAACAAAAGCAGTAATAGATTTCATGGTAGTTTTCGTATTTTTACACAGCTTTAAAGAAATGTCCAGCTGGTTTTACATCGCCTACAAACTAAGCCCACACATACAAAGAGTGTGCGTAAAGCTTTTAAAAATCACTGAAGACATTTAATAAAACGTTTGTACAATGTATGTCACAACTAACATAACGGGCTTATGATCCTACGGAAATCGGGTTAGAAGTGGACTGTTCCGTTGTAGCGATCTCATATCATTCCATAAGGATGGTGTAATGCCAAGAAGAAAAATAAGATGAAGCGAAGCACGTGTTCGTCGTGTACATGGACTGACTGTTTTAACTTATTTTTTAACTGACGATAAAATGGGTTTGACTTCGGTTGGATTCAGTGCTTGGGCTTGGGATTAACTAATCATTCTCAATGTGTACAAATCGAGAGTTCAAAGTTTAGAAGTCAATAACGGCGCCGGCCATGCCCAATGTGAGCATCGGGGAAGGGAAGGAATTAGACAACCATTGTTACTAGAGACCGACATCACCACAGTTGTCAGGGGAAGGATATGGGGTTAGTAGGACAAGGTATAGGTCTGGGAGTCACCTTGGTGATGCGATCCTAATATATTCACGCCTTACCGGATTAATATTACGAATTCGATAAACGCATTGTACGCCGAACAAATGTTCATCGCTCGCTCTTGTAAGAGCAAGCGATACGACCAAAAGATCACAAAAGATCAAACACTATTAGGAGACGGACCTGGTGTGGTGGTTAGAACTCACGCTTCTCACGCCGAGGACCCGGGATCGAATCCCACCCCCGAGATAGTCACTAAAAAAATCTGTGACGGCTTCTTTCGGAAGGGATGTAAAGCCGTTGGTCCCGAGACGAACTAGCCCAGGGCTAAACATCTCGTTAATAAAGATAGAAAAAAAATCAAACACTATTAACGTGATCCGCGACCGTGCTACGCGAGCCACGCACAACACGATTGATACTCGCCCCCGCAGGAGCAAGTGACGCGACTAAAGGATCAAACACTACTCTCCCTTGAATTTGACGCCTCAATCGCCAAATTTTATAACATTTTTCCAATTTCAATTCCTCTCATTAGTGCATGGGATCAAGTATCACCTGACTTTTTGAAAAGATTTATAAGACATGCACTTTTAGCGTAATTTGGAACCATTGAGTAATGTAGATCTTGAAAACATGTTTACCTGAGAGGCTGTGCAGGCATTTCGTCTAATTATGTTCTTCCTGCAAAGCTACAACCGCTCTGAGAAAAAGGGTATTGGCTAGGTCTCCCCTATATATTGTATCCATCGACTGTTTTGGGGAACGCTTATGCAACTGGAGGCATAATTACTATATGGATCATTCAACGGCCACCATAGTTTCCAAAGCATCGTTGTGAGCATAACGAAAAAGCTCGCTTGCCATACACAACACGAGCGTGGTTGGTTTTTTTTTATTTATAGTATGTAGGGTACAAAAAAGCTTCAAAAGCCTGGCCTGTTGTGTGTTGGCACGGTGTGGGACTCACGTTAGGCGTGCTTAACCACTAAAAAACTTTCCCTACTGCTCCTGTGCCTCGATCCCTTCCGCTACTACATCAGGCAACTTCATCGGTGGAGGGCTGTGCCATGCACTTCGTCAATCTCAGCCTCTAGCTATTCTGCTAGTTCGCAGTTGGAGCTTAATGTCGTCAAAAACTGATCAACACGATATTTCTACGGTGTCTGCGACAACTCGTTTTGCCCAATTGGTGATTGAAGATCTGTTACCATTTAGGTAGTTTACCCTATATGGCCTAACGAAGCAAGGAGAGTGAGTGGTAGGGTAACTCACTATACTACTGTTCGCAATGAACGATATGAGCGATAGTTGTATTTTAGCACATTACGAACCAAACTTATTGTTTGTGATGTCCAATAGTAGCCATAAGCATAAATCCAATAAGAATTTCACAATACCGTATTATATGTAGTTAATTATATATTTTTTAAGACTCTGAATGGATTCAATCAATGAATAGGAGGCTTCTAGTACTCTGCAATTAAACGGTCGTTTTGAAGAACAGGAAACAAATTTTGTATAACACTTACATTTATACACCACATACAAAATACATTGAAACTGGATATAAAATCTGGGTATAGTAGTGAATGAAGGGGTCTAGAGTGGGTTCATGGAGATCGAAAAGCTAGGAAGCAATTCTTTATCAAACGTGAGCTCAAGCAGTCAACATCTCAAAATCCTAAAGTTCTCAGTTATCCTTAATACAAGTGATAAGTTCGGTTAAGCTTGAAAATAAGTGAAGGCATCTCCCAAGTTCTACACTTGTTATCCAGAAGATTCAGGTAACCAACCATTCAATAGTGAAATCTCCCCCATGGCCCCTCTAAGACCATCTGCCCCTACAACAGCACCCATTTGGTTTGTGCCACGTTTTGGCCTAACCACTAAGCCCCAGCGCGGAAATCAACCGTAGGCTACTCTCATTGTCCTCCTCACGGACAACAGTTTTCCGCTAAAATATTCACCGGGAGCCATCATAAAGTTCTGCGTGCTAGTTCCTGAAGAGGAGATTCATCGCCTTGTGCCCCAAGAGAACCACATGGTTGTGCCCTCCCCCGCCGACGATACCCTAACAGCATTGCCCGTTCATCCCATCAGTTCCAGTCAAGGCCGGCCCAACGTAACACACTCCCACACACATACACCCAACACAGCGTGAGTAGAATAAACGTTAAAAAGAGAAAAGACTGTGTTAAGTGATTTTGCGACCTGATCAGCTTTCCCCAGTACCCCCTATTGTCAATTAGCCGACCCCGAGAAAAGAGGCGGGTGTAGCCCACCCCAGACAGCTTCCGTGGCTTAGACCAGAAGCTAGGGGATAGCGTGTGATCGTGCCCCTCTGGCCACGTCACTCAGTCCAGGGATTGTTCAGGAGTAACAGATCTCGCCGGTGCTTTGGACAGCTTTCTGTGCGACGACGCATACTTCCCTTGGGCTGGCCTTGCGTCAGAGCCCTGTTGAACTTCTTCTGGACGCTCATGTGCACTTCGTTGCTCTACGACGACTCGTTCTCCGCTGCTGCTGTTCGAGCTCTCCTGATGGTTGACCAGTTGGATGCCGAGGTTGGTCCAGCAATTCCGGTTGGAGGATGGTTTCAGTTTCACTGGCGCTCCGACGACTCAAGCCGGTGATACGCTACGTACAACTCAGAGAAGTCCCCGGCGGTGGATCTATCTTACTCCGACGAAGATTTCCCCGGCGGCGGAAGATCTCCCGAACCGATGCTATCCGGGCAGATGCCGAGGTCGGTCCTGTGATTCGGGTGGTGGGAAGCTTCCACAGGTGCCCCGAAGATCATTTTCCGGTGCGACAACGTGATCTACTCAACTAGTCCCCGGCGGAAAGACTTAGCCTACTCCGAAGCTGGCCGGGAAGATTCCGAGGTCGGTCCTGCGATTCCGGTGGAGGGAAACTTCCGGTTCACAGACGCCCCGACGACCATTTGCCGGTGCTATTCCGCGAATTACTCAACTAGACCCCGGCGGTGGACTCAGTATACTCCGACTCGGCGTTGGTCGGCCAAGTGCCAGGGTCGGTTCTGCAATTCCGGTTGGAGGATGGCTTCCGGTTTGTAGGTGCTCCCACGACTTTTAACCAGTGCTGGGAATGGTAATAGTAGTAGGCTTGAATTTTCGCGAAAATCACGTGGCTCTTCCAGTACAGTAGTTCAAAAACGTGAATCTCATCAAGTAGCCTATGTTGGGTGCGCGAATTTTCTAAATCATGAAACATCATGAAATGTCATTGAAGGCTCGAAATGCGGGAAATGCAGCGGGAAATAGAACATTTTTCTAGAGTAATTCTGGGTTGCCCTTAGCAACGGGTGTTTTGCTATGTTCAAGGCTTTTTGCCCACAGCAGCGATGGCCGTGAGTTTCACTGGCTTCGCTGAATGTGATTGGCTTTGCTTGGCTACTGTAGAGTGAATTTCAAGATTTTTCCCAACCCTGCTTTTAACCGATGCTACGCTACGCCCGTTCTACTCGGTCTAGTCCCCGACGGAGGATCTAGCCTACTTCGATCGCGACCCGGAGCTCTCTGGTCTTCACGCCATCTCCTTTGCAGCAACGACATAATCGCCGTTATTCCCCTGTTCACCGCATTCCAGGTGCTTTCATGCTGGCACATGTTCTGCACGATGTTGTCCTGATTTAGGACGCTTGCGGTTTCTGGCATCATCTCGCTTCGAAGAAAATTTTTCATTCGAAGTGTAAATGTCAAATAGAAATAAAGTATTTGTACTTAGCTCTAACAAGCTCCAGTTATTTTCCGGAAGCATATGGAAAAGTACTTCCGCTGATTTGGAAGTACCTGGAAGAACACTTCACTCGGCCAGAGTGATGCAGATGGGGATCATTCCGGCGATAACGCACACTGCCTCCGATGATATAGTGCGGTAGGAACGTACCTGTCAGCTTATCTCGGTTACGTTTGGTTCCTAACGCTGCAGCCCAAGCCGGGACTCCATACCTCAGTATAGACGATGATACGGTCGCCAGAAGACGGCTCGTGCTGCTTCTTGGTCCTCCAATGTTGGGCATGATCATAGCTACGGTGTTAGCAGCTTTCGCTGCCTTTTCGCAGGCATAGTCTACGTGGCTGTTGAAGTTTAGCCTGTTTAGCCATTACTCCAAGATGCTTTAGAGAGCGCTTCGATGGGATTGCGTGCCCTCCGACATTGATCTCCAACTGCTGAATCGCCTAGCAGTTGCTGACCAGCACCACCTCCGTTTTATGATGAGCCAACTGCAGCTTGACTCCAGTCATCCACGATTCAATGGTGTCTAGCGATTCCGCCGTCAGCATCTCCACCTCCTCCGCAGTCTCACCAGTTATCGCAAGAACGACGTCATCTGCGAACCCGACGATCTCGACTCCATTTGGCAGTGACAAGGTTAGCACTCCATCGTACATCATGTTCCACAATGTTGGACCAAGTATGGATCCCTGTGGAACTCCCGCTGTGACTTCCATTGACATCCGTCCCTGGTTTGTGTCGTAGACCAGTACCCGGTTGGGCTGACATTGTCTAAGAGTATGCGACCGTTTTTTAAGTAATCCATTTGTTCCAGCTCTTCTTCAACGCAGCTTGCATCAAACCACTATTCGCGATACAATTTTCACTTTCACTGCAACTCATTGTAACTGTTATTTTCAGCTCTCTTTAGTATACTGTTATAAGCTTTTCTTCTTGTTATCCTGCACTATATAAAAAATATTCCACTCATGCTCTAAACGGATGATACATACACAATACCCTACGAAAGCACTCGACACAAGAGGGATGCACTGGATTGTTGTACCCTTTATTTGCATATTTTATTACCGATCCCAAGACAGGCTGGCACCAGCAGACCAAACCCATAATCTCGATAAGCTCTTTTCTCCGCTCTGATGATGATCCCGAATTTGCCTGATACAATTCCGCAACAACCTTTCCTTGCGAACATGATTCCGGAAATTCCAAAAATTTTCAACTCTCTTCTCGTCCTTCAGCATGGCACATTGCCCCCCCTAGTCCTATATCCTGTCTGCAGGCAGATCCTAACGACGAGCGAAGCTGGGAAATCCCCAGCTCCTGGCGGCAACTTGATCCGATTGAAATTGGCTGCTCACTTTCTTTCTTTCTTCCCAAGCATCTTCGGTTCAGCAAAGGTGGAAGGTGCTATGCAGTACCGTTGTGCTCCGATGGTGGCAAGCGTCAAACTGAAACCGAAATCTGGGTTTTTCCCATCAATGGGACGAAGGATTCGTTGCTTGCGAGTGTGAGGTCAAATGGTCGTAAATAGATCAAACCTTGATTATATGATGGGTACATTACTCTGTACGAAGGAAGGCAAACAGTGCCCGGACTCGGATTGTGGGCGTTGGTGGCTTCTATCGTTTGTTGGTTCGTCGATTGTACCTGGGGCTTCCTTCGGGTATGGAAAAAGTTGTGGTAGATTTTTTACTGGACCGTTTCGTATACTGTTTCAGCAGGGAGCAGTTTTTTAAACTATTTTTACAGCATTATGATTGAGTATTTTTTACAAGGACGCTTGTTAACAAACATTTCTAATCTAGAAGATAAATAGACCGCCCATTAAAATTGAACCCTTTCATTGTCACGACTTTGGTCTACGATTGTGATGCAAAACAATATTTCTATGCGGAAGTGTTTGTGCAAAGGTTGACGGAATTGTTCTTGGTTTAATGAAGTAATCAGTAGTATTGGATAAATTGACTTGATAGTTCATAAATGAAATAAGTTGCTCGTAGAACAAAATTAAAAAGGTTTAACACATTTCCTTAGCCTTTCTAAGCCAAGTGGTTGAAGTCCGCGGCTACAAAGCAAAGCGTTGCGGTCGGTCCAGGAACTTTTCGTAATGGAAATTTCCTTGATTTCCCTGGGCATAGAGTATCATCGAACCTGCCACACGATATACGAATGCGAAAATGGCAACTTTGGCAAAGAAAGCTCTCTTCGTTAATAACAGTGAAAGTGCTCATAAGAAACACTAAGCTAAGAAGCAGGCTCTGTCCCAATGAGGACGTAATGCCGAGAAGATATATAGAGGGACCCTAAAAAATATAGGATCTTCTTGATGCATCATGCATGGTCTCCCAACGATTAAAATCGTTTTTATTTTAAAAGCATTCATTTGATTCAACTTAAGAATATTCAACCTGGAAAAACCTGGAAAACCTGGAATTCTCAGGGAATTTTATTCAACCTGGAAAAAACCTGGAATTTTCAGGGAATTTTGGCCACACTCAGGGAAATAATTTTGAAACATTAATTCATGGTTGAATATGGTCACGATTGACTATTTCGATACTATTTTTGCACACTTTATTTAATATGAAAAATTTCGACTGCGCCGCCTAATAATGCTACTTGAACGATTCAGTTCATGAATAAACTTGGACGTTTTCCGTGAAATGCTTTCAAATAATTCACCATATATTTATCAGAAAGTACTAAAATCATCGATTATTCGTAGTTCCGGAAAAAATGCCTGTTTGTTGCAGGTTATAAATCTGCTTGATTAAAATTTTCAAAGGTAGCAATAATATTACGCAGCTTAACAAAGATAACATTTTTGCATGTCTCAAAGATCAAATCAAGTGCCTAGTAAATTTGGGGTTGGTGAATTTGAAGCTGGTTTCGAAAATGTTCCAGCACATTACAATTTTGAACTACGGGTCCTATTAAAAGGAATACTTTTTAATGGGGCTTCTGAATAGACCTTTTTCGTCAGACCAGACTAGCTGTTTAGAGCCCGCTCTCAGAATGTATTTTACGCATTCCTGTTTTTCGTAGAAATTCTAATGAAATACAAAAAAACATTTCATGTCCTTTGCAGAGTTTGTAGCAGGTCTCTTTTAAGATACGTTGTGTCTATTTCAATGCAAGTATTGAAAAAGTTTCTATTTTTGACGGAAAATCTCTAAAGTATCTGTTTTGAAAAAAATGGCCTCTTAAGTCACTATACTCATTATATTGCTTGCAGTTAATCCTGATGCAAAATTATACACAGTAACATTCAGAGACTGTATTCCGACAATTCAACAGGCTCATCTAGATTTTTTTCTCAGATCCTTCGAGGAATTAGATTTTTTTTAAAGAGTTCTCTCTACCAATTATCCCAGAAATTCATCCAGCGACTTTTTGAAGGATGCTTAGAGGAGATTCTCCAGATTGTGCTCCCGTAATTTCTTCATTTATTTCTTCGATTTTTTTTGAGAACTATCTTAAACTATGCACTAATTCTTCAACCGATTCCTCCAGTTATTGTTCTAAAGAATTTTCCAAAGATTCATATACAGAAATTTCTTCAAGAAACCCCACAAATTCCTTTAGAGTTCATCCATGGTTACTTCCTGGAATCACTCAAACAGTTTTTCGAGGAAATCTATTAGGAAGGAAGGAATTCCCAATAAACTCTATCGTCGATTCATCATAATGCTCCTATAGATTTTTTTTCTAGTAGTTTCTTCACCATTTCATCCAAACGTTTTCCAATGAATATCTCGAATAAAATACCCTCTTCTAAAGGTT
The DNA here is from genome assembly GCF_002204515.2 of Aedes aegypti. Lineage (NCBI taxonomy): Eukaryota > Metazoa > Arthropoda > Insecta > Diptera > Culicidae > Aedes > Aedes aegypti. Next base: position 26,056,129 of record NC_035109.1, on the reverse strand, counting down.
ATTCAATTCAACTTCTTTGGGGATTCCGTCCGATGTTACACAAGGAATTAGAATTCAGAAAATCCTACGGGATAAGCTATTCGATTGATTTTTGTTTTCAATATTTCAAAAATTGATCTAGATAATCTTCAAAAACTTACTCAAGTGTCCAGGAGTTCTTTCAAGGATCCTTGTTCATCAAGAGCTATGTACTTTAAACCTTACACAAGCTTCATCAGAGTTCATTTCTAAAATATTACTCGTCCAGGTTTTTATCAAAGATTTATTTAATAATTTCTGAAAAATTTTCATGTAATTTCTTTGGATATATGCTTCTAAAAATGTCAGAAAAAAAAATTCGAAGACTCACTTTGGAAATATCTCAAAGAATTACTGGAGTAATTTCTTGAGAAATCTTAGAAGATATCTCTAGGGTACATCCAGAAAGTATCCATAGAGAAATTTCAAGTTGAAATGTTAAAGATATCCTGAAAAACAATGTTGTATAAGATTCTAAGAAAGACCCAGAGGTGCTTTCTGGAGAACATATTGTTTTTTTAGATGTTCTAAACGGCCCAAAAAGAAGCGATGGAAGAATCATTGCATAAAAGTCTAGAGGACTTAAGACTTTGTACGAGAATCTTTGGATGAATTCCTAATGAAATCTCTGGGGTGTTTTCTGTGGTTCTCCTTCGAAAAATCCATATTGTATTCTTAAGGTTTCTAAAATGAAATTGTAGGGGGAATTCTTTGGGAAATAATCACTAAAGAAATCATTGGTTTTTTGTTCAAGTGTTTTGAAGCCATTTAATACCTTCTGTTAGAAATACATTCAAATTCATTCAAAATTAATAATTCGATAATCATTTGTATTTAAGAGTTTTTCTTGAGGCTGGAATTATTTCTTAAGACCTGGATAAAACCTGGAAATATCAGGGAATTTCATTTCAGTAAACGAGTAGACACTCTGATATTATAAGCTTTTATCATCATCAATAATATCCATAAAAATAGTGTTTCAGATTAATAATGAGCGTTTAAGTCGCATACCACTATAATGGACAAATAAAACTAGATTTTGTGCAAAAAATCCACATTTTGCGTAAACGGTATACAATTCAATGAAATTTGTTTTAATTCGGCGCGTACAAGCTTTGTGCAACCTAGCGTGAATGCCGACGTGTAAAAGCTACGATTCGATGAATGAACGAGCTGTTGATTAAACAAACGACTCAAATCTCAATAGAGTTCACTTAATAGAAAAATAACACACTCATCCTTCCGCCCCGCCTTATTTTGGCAACCTCTCTTCGGAAGGTTAAGGAGGCAAATGGAATTACAATCCTCTGGATGTACCTGGTCCGTACACATGCTAGCCCCAGAATATCATCATCTATGGGTATTGTCCTCCCGTGCTGCCTACCTTAATTCGAAAAGCGACAGGTATCCCTTACAAATACCTTCGAGAAAAAGGACAGAGGTAAAAAATGTGTGTTATAAATTATCCTCATCAGTCAGCAGTCAGCACCATTCCTTCTGTAGACTTTCAGAACGTAACATCGGAATATCAGCCACGATGGAAGCCAACAACGTTCCGCTCATTCGTCGTTCTGCAACCCAAAGGCACTCGATCCGCTCGTCCAAGCGACTTATGCGATCCACTTCCGGAACTTCACCACTGGCCAGAAATTTGCTTCGAACGCTCCACGAGCAAAAGCGCGCCGCATTGGCCGAACAACGTGCTCGACGCTGGGAGCTTTACTCGGTAGTTAACCAACATGTGCTTCTGGAGCCCAAATCCATAAGGGCCATCGAAAAAGAAGACGACGAAGAAGAAGATCAACTCGTGCCCAGCTTAGTTCCTACAAATGTCCACGAGGCCCGAACCGTCGCCTCAGAAGAACCGACTATGTACACCGCATCGGACGCCCGGGGCAAATCCGGCAAGAAGAAGGGTTTGATGCGATTTCGAACGGTGAAAAAACACGTGTCCCAAGTGGTGACCCGAATGTTTGTGCGGAAAACGGACAAACGTCAGGTGGCCTCGACAGGTACCGATGATTCGGGCCTGACGGCGTTCCGAAGGTACCCAAGTACTGAGCTGTAAGTGATGGTGGTAGTAGTTAAGTGGTTTGCGATAGTATGTAAGGCATTATAAGTTAATTTTTAATCACCAGTGGATCTGATTTGTGCGACGACTGCGAGCGTGCTGCGTTGGAAATTGTAAATAAATTAGGATAAATGTTCAATAAATCTTTATGTGATGAAAATGAATGAGTAGTGTGTATTTGCAATCCGAAATTGTATCATATAACTGAAGATCTGTAACTTTTTTTAGACCGATTCGTGATTTGTTTACACGTTGGTGTATTTCCGCGGGTTTTTTTGATTCGCATATGTTTTTTTTTTTTAAATTATATTGCAAAATAGTTTAGTACAATAATTTTTATGAAAATAATACGTTGTCTGTGCCTTGTACAGATAAACATATTTAAATTTTGATGTGGTAAACTGAACTATTAAACCAAACCAACCTATTGTTACAGCAACTCGTACAATTTTCAACAAAATATGCTGGAATGTTACATGATCGTGTTAATTTTTGCACTTTAAATCATCAGAATTTAAAACTCTTCTAAGATGTACAGTATGGCGTCACAATAGTCACAGTCACAATAAATCAAATCAAATATGGCCCATAAAAAAATGCGAAAATTGCGCGTTATTTTCATTGTTTTTGATAGTGAATGTGATTTCTGATTAATGAAGTATATTCTGACACAACTTCGCTATCCATGACAATTTTTGTCATATTTTTCTTGCTGTCCTAAATACAGTCGAATTTCGTTCGTTGCACTATCTTTAAGTGGGCTACGTTTTAATTGGGCTCCCGTTAGTTGGGCTATAGTCCACTTAAAACGAAGACAAACGTCATTTTCTGACACAAGACGCAATTAATCAATGTTGGTAGCTCTGTTTTTCTTTTGTTCTACGTTATTTGACAGCTCGAAACTCAGCCCGATTAGTGAAAGTCTTTCACTAAGTGGGCTACAGGTTTAGTGCAACGAACGAAAGTTGACTGTAATGTAATAAAGCAAATAAGTTCAAAGGTTTTGTTCGCCCAAAGCTAGAAACAGCGTCTGATTGTCGTAAACTCTGGTGATCAATTCTCCACCTTAAAAAATCACACTTTATTGTTGAAACGTTTAGTTTGTTTGGTATCAGAGGATGGAGGAGTTCATAGAGAACGTGTTTTTCATGATCACAATAAAATATTTTGCCAGGGTCATAGTTTTGAGGGCATTTGCGTCTTATAGGTTTGATATGCCTTTATTTTTTGTTAAGGTCGAATAAAAAATAAATACGGAGGCCTATTACAGATTTTTTAGGATGAAATTTGTTCCTTCGGTTAGAGACAACTTATATCAATACTAGCACATAGGTTTTGAGCAAAACGGAGCCGCTTATCACACCTATATGAAGGTTCAACCAAAGCTCTCCGAAATGAGCCGTTTTTTTCGAAAATGTGTTTGAGTCTCCAATTACCCAGGTATGAAACAATTCTATCATTTGATATGGGCGTATGCTAGAGACAAGGCCTGTGAAGAATCTGACGCCATCGTTGATGTTTTAGAAGCTTTCATCACACAGATATTGAACTCGACGTCCGCATGATAAAATTTGAAGGTATGCTTCCAATTCCTCTCTGGTAAGGTGAAAGTAACAGATAAAAATCATGTCCAAAGCGAAAACCTAAGTCTAAATAGATTAAACAATACAAGTAATGGATAAAATTTATGTTTCATTCTCATTTTCTATGTAAAAACTACCATAAAACATGATATGACGATTTTCGCATTTTTTTATGGGCCATACTGTAGCTACATTGTCATAGTCGCTTAGGGGAATCAGAAAACTATGTTTTTTATCTAGCGCCATCATGTGTCGAAATTCCCAACTAAACAATGTGTTATATAGTAGCCGTTTTCCTGTTGCAAATCTTTGCCAAAGAAAGTATAATTTTATATAGTAATGTTTCTGAAAAAAATTAGCGTCTGAAGTTTCAGAAAATTCGCTTTTTTGGACCTTTTTCACAAAATCCATCCCTGCGATGAACAGCCCCCTTTTGAATTTTACTATATTTCATTTAAGTAAAACTTATTTAAATTTTCTTTCCAAAACTGCAGAAAAATCATATTTCGCGTAGTCATTGCAATTTCAATATGACCCCAAAACACAGACAACGTAACTTTTTTGCGCACAGATAGAAGGCTAACGGGCACTATATTATTCGAAAGTTGTTGCAATTAAAAACAATGCGAATCTCCATTTTTCAAATAGTATTACATTGCTAGTAATGAACCCCTCAGTAACTGATATTCATTCTCGACGCTTTTCCGCAATGATATCTCAGACGGATAGGGGTGATCGGGGCAATATGGGCCACCTAAGGAAAACGTCATGAAATGCATAGAAAACCAACAAAAACTATCGTTTAAATGCAAGTGACTTGCACTATAAAATGTTTTGTTCCATGTGATGTCGATAATTAATGTTTACATCAACTTATAATTCTTTTTGAGGACGTTTTTTAAAACCATGTTTTTCTGCGTGTTCACCAACCATATGAGGCATTATGAGCTCAACCCAACGGGGCAACATGAGCCACCTCATTCAATCGTATAAGTTTTATTTAAAAAAAAGGGTAGAGCTAATAATAAACAGTACAATTGTAACCGTTTGGTTACAAATTGTTGATTTTTGTTTTTGTTATATATGTTGAATATCGGACCCTTCACGTTTCTTGTGCAAATACAGCAGAAATACCACAGTAGTGAAAGGGTCCTGTACCGCTGTGAATGTTTTTCGTTGCTACCAATGCTGCAGAATGGCAGAAGAAATGGCTAAAGGTAGAAAATATGTAGAATGACGGAATATGGGAATTCTTGAAGAGAACGGCCATTGCCAAGAATTGGCCTCTTTTACTATCAGGCGTCCGTGTGCTGTAGATGTGTTTTATATAGTTAAAAAGTGCAGTGGTTCAATACCGATAGCCCTTAGCAGGAGCTAAGTGGGCGTAAGGGAACAAACCGAGCTCAGGTAACAAAATACCCTGCACTATTACGAGCAAACAGATTGTAATTGTTCCTGTAAAATAGGACCTCTTGTTCTTGTTTTGCCATTGTTCCGTCCAGCACACGGTTCGGCCCGCGAAGCCGGGAACGGTTTCCGAGCCTAATCGTAAAAGATTGTGGATCCTAAGAGGATCGTTATCTCGGGCCACTGGCCCTAAACGAAAAGGAGATTTCCCCTCTCGGCTTTCCAAGGTGGCCATGCCACGGCCGGCCGATTATCGTCTATGAGGGAAGACGCCTGTAACCCCACCGTCCAGCAACGCCCGCTGGCCCGTCAACGGAGTTCAGTACAAGCCCGTACATCCGCCCGCTTCGCCATTCCGGCGAGAGTTCCGGCCGCACAGCAGGATTGGTGTCGCTGTGCCGGCCATTCGTCAAATAGTCTAATAAATTTAGGCTATGCATTTTTATGTTCAAAACACTGTTTTGTTTTGTATACATCTGTGTGGCTCATTTTGCTCCGTCCCTTCACTTTTTAAATAATATTTCGTTTTTCAATAATTTTGATTACGAACAATTCTAATTTCACACACGAATTATTCAGTACTATGGATTGGGAAAATTTACCAAAATAATAAATATAATTGCCTAATAGCCTTAATAGGAAACTGTCAAAATTATAAACTTTTCATAACAACAACGAGGCAAAAAACTTAAAAATGTCTTAAGGAATAATTATGATTTGGCGATTATTATTTTAATTATTAAGTTTTGCTTATGATTTTGGTTAAACATTTTATTACTGAATTTCATAAGTCCATCAATGAAAATCGATAAAAAACGCAATGATAAATGTTTATTGAAAATTATCATTCATTGATAATGTTCGAATTTTAAATCAGGCGTACTTAAAAATGGACATGTTTTGATAACATGTGCACGGTGCTCCCCTGACCGTTATTATCAGAAAAAATCTCCATCAAATCTGTGCTCACCAGTCGTTTTCTTTAGCTAAGTTGCATGTCTGGGCAAAATTCTAAAAAATCGTAGAGCCCGTTTTGGAGTTTCGCCTTTTTGATTGTAGAATATATCACATATTCAAAGGAAATCTGAGATATTTAGATGGGTTTTCATTGGTTGTGATTATCCAAAAAAATGCACCACCAAAATTTGAATCAAAGCTGGTTATTATAGTTATTTGTAACATTTGGACGAAGTTTTGCATGAAAAGATCAACAAACAAAGCCCTTTTGAAAGTGTAACCATTAATACACTTACTCTCAGTATACTCATTAGGCATTGTTGTACCGGTAAGCATGTTCGAATGTTTTCAATGGCACATTGCACTTACATGCCGCAAAATTCTTTCTCAGTCAACAAATTTTTCATGAGCTCAAGCGCTATAAGGCATAACGGAGCCAATTCCATCATGAAACCAAATTATGTTTTGTAGCACACAGAATAATATAATCTCATCATACAGATTATTTTAAGTCCAACTATTGTATATCGAAACGAAAATATATGTCATAGAATACTTTCGGACTTTATTTTTTGGTTATGGGTAGCAGTGTATCGTATAAAATGAAAATAACGACATAGAAAGCAGCGATATAAAATGGAAGAAAATAATACAAAGTGCAGAATATTCGTTATAACATGCTTTAATGGAACTAAAAATCATAACATTTGCAGAGCTTTGTTTTAAATGTTTGTCTTCGTCAGCTTGGAAAAGTTTGTGAAGCTCCCAAATCATAATTGGTTCTCTACTGGTTATAGCAGCTGATGAGTCTTAACTTCACAGGCACAGTTTACGATCGAAAAAAATGATAGTCTACAAAGAAATTTTCAGTTTGTGTAGGATTCAAATCATGTTATCGTAGGTGGATCAGCCGGTAACCAACAGGGCCACAGAACAATTTATGAAATTGTAAGTCCATAAACAACTCTGTTCTTACCATACTTTATACATCTTTTTGAAATTTAACTCCGAATTCTATTTCCCTGAATACCATAAACCTGAAGACCATCACCTCAAGCTCCAGTTCCTAGAATGGCATTACTTCGAATTCCATTATCACAGGGTAACGTCATTCAAGGTAATCATATCCCAAGTAACCACATGCATTATATCATTGCCCCAATTTGATTTTAAATTAGCATCTGTATTACCAAGTTGCTTTTTATTAGCATATGTTTAGCAATGATACTTTAAAACTGCATTACAAAAGTGTCAAATCGTTGCATGTTTTTTAGTTGCATTAACATTGCATGATGGCATTAATGCTTCATCGCCCTAAAATTTGCATGCATTTATTGCACTATAAAACCCATAGCTAATGCTTTCAATGTTTATATTTAGCATAATAAAAAATGAAAGAAAAAATAAAAATTATGATCATGTTCAAAACAAAAACGCTGAAGAACAGTTTCTCATACTAACATGACATTTGACATTATTTGTACAACCACTTCTAACGAACGAACTTGAAGCCAAAGCCGAACTAATCTGAAAATTAATTGACCCCTGCTTGCAGAAAAGTTCTGTAGAGCGCTTGTTGTGCACCCTCATTCATGTTTACGGCGGATCCAATTTTCGATCGAATCCTATTCCCTATTCGTTCGAATCCATGGCCCATTTGATTTTGCTGGCGTAAACGGGATAGCCAAATGGTTTGGCGATTTTGTATCGTGATTTTTCCGAAACATAGCAGATCGTAACAGGCTTAAACGGAGGCCTAATAATGGAGAAACCTATGAAAATCAATGGACCCGACATCACAATTTCAATTTGTTTGAACTTTCTTCTTTCTCTATTTTTTCTCAGAATAATAATTCTAACAACCCTTGTCTAAAGAACGTAACTTAAATAGTGTGTTTAGAACATCAGATTTCAGCAGCTCTTATGGCATCGAGGAACAGCGCACCAGAAATTCACTACATCGATCAGCATCACATCAGCAACCTGAGTTCGAATCCCGTTCCGAGCCTTACTTGAAGAACAATAAATACTTGCAGATCGAATAACGGCAGTGAGAGCATTTTTTGTTTATTTTGTTTTGGTTAACTTTAAGTGAGCACTTTCTAAAGCACATATACGTCATGCACTAAGTATGCATACTCAAAAGTTTTATTGAAGCTTGTGCTTTTATATTGCATTAGCAATGGCAGCAATCATGCCTGCATGTATTGCATTAAAACAACTATTGTGGGGCCTTTTTCAACTTTATTTGTACTTTATTGAGCTCTATAGGATAATATTACCCTAACTCATAATTTTATAGTGCAATGTAAAGCAGAAATAGTGTATTCATATAGGGCTTCACGGTTACTTGGGATATTCGGGACAATAGCATCGTAATGATGCGTCAGGGTGATGACACTCGGCTTAGTGACATTCAGGGAAATAAAAATCGGTTTTATGGGGTAGAAGCTTCTCAATCTTGGGGACGGACCTGGTATAGTGGTTAGAACACATGCCTCTCACGCCGAGGACCTGGGATCGAATCCCATCCCCGAGATAGTCACTGACAAAAAAGTTGTAGTGACGACTTCCTTCGGAAGGGAAGTAAAGCCGTTGGTCCCGAGATGAACTAGCCCAGGGCTAAAAATCTCGTTAATAAAAAAATCTCAAGAGAGTTTCAATTTTAGTTCTGATTTCTAAGTTAGAAATGTAAAATGAAGCTCTGCAAGTGTTATGATTCAAAATTAAATTAAACCAAATTATGACTGATATAAGCGTGTTTCAAGTATTGAGGTATCCTCGTGAAACCAACTCGTGACTCTGAGTCAACTGGTAGTAGCTTGAGAATGGGTTTATAATTTTTTTTCACTATTGTGTTTATTCAAGACTCTTACGTGTTTGTGTGATTGAAAAGAACGGGAGACCCACAAGTAAAATTGTTGAATTGTGCAAAATCTAAATGTACCAAAAATAATGATCACAAAATTATTGACAGTGGTTTAGACCACCATATTTTAACCAATAGTGCATTACTCAGCTATTGAAGTTTGAGTTCTGGAGGCAGTACAAAGTTAGCGCAGGAATAGCTGATGGGGCAGCTAGTTGGGCTTGGTCTAAAATAGCATTTTATGAATAATAATACTAACACAAAATTGGCTCCGTAATGCCATATAGCGCTTGAGCCTTAGAAAAATCACTTAATTGCGAAAGACTTTGGCGGCATGTAAGCACAATGTGTCGTTGGTAATATTCGAAAATGCTAACGGTATTATCATGCCCAATTAATCTATTAAAAAAGTGTTTTAATGGTTACACCTACAAAAAAGGCGTAATTTCAAATTTTGGCTATTTTCCCTTTCAAAACTCAGCCCGGAGGATATAAATAACAAAACCAACCAAGTTTTAATCAAATTTTGATAATATACATCTTTTGATAATCATGGCCAATAAAAACCCGTTTAAATATCGCAGATTTTCTTTGAATTTGTGGACCAATACAATCAAAGGGGCGTAACTCAAAAACGAAACCTACGATTTTTTTTTAAATTTTGTACAGACATGTAGCTTAGCCGTAGAAAACGGCTGGTGAGCACAGATTTGATGGAGATTTTTTTCTGATAATAACGGTCAGGGGAGCACCGTGATGTGATTTAATTTAGATTAACTTGTACCCAACATCGGAAGCGGTGCAGTTCTTCTAGCGATTGCTATGAAAATTATTTCAAAAAAAGGTTGTTAAATAATTCAAAGCTTTCACTTATGAAACTTATGATCGCATTTTTGAAATAGTTAAGGTGCAGATGAATCGAAGCCAAACTTCAAATTTTCAAGAGCACTGATCTGAAGCACCAAACATCCGTTTGAGCTGAAAACCTAATCGATTGGTCACCACCAGCTAGTGACCAATCGATTACGTTTTCAGCTTAAACGGATGTTTGGTTCTCCAGATCCGTGCTCTTGAAAATTTGAAGTTTGGCTTCGATTCATCTTCACCTTAAGCGTTCAATGAAACCATACACTGAGGCAAAAAAACTTAATAATTTCTTAAGGAATAATAATAATTATTATTATTAGTTTTATTAGAGAGATTTTCAGCCCAGGAATAATTATGATTTGGCGCCACAACGATTATTATTGAAATTTTTAAGTTTTACTTATGATTTTGGTGAAGAATTTCAGTAATAAATTTCATAAGTCAAACAATGAAATTCGGAAATAAATGCAATGATATTAACTTAATTCGGATTATCAATCGATAATATTATTCGCCTTTTATTTCAGGCGTGCTCAAAAATTGACATGTTTCGATAACATGTGATCTGTTTTCGATTAACTTGTAGCCAACATCGAAAGCGGAGTTGCTCTTCTAGCGATTGCTATGATAATTATTTCAAGTAATTCTTGTTAAAGAATCCAAAACTCTCACTTATGAAACTTATGATCCCATTTTCGAAATGTTTAAGCATGCAATGAAACCATAATTTGGTCGGTTCATAAGTCTTGATTTATGGAAAACCTAAGTAGTTTTGTCTCAGTGTAATTTGACTGATTCATAAGTTACAATTTATGAAAAATTTAAGTATTTTTGCCTTAGTGAATGGACAAATTTGTACATTTTTGTGAATATTTCGTGTGTTGAAACGAATTTTCTAACGGTTTTGGTTGTGGTGGCTATTTGAAGCATCCTCTAGCAGATCATAATAACACTAGACATTAAAATACTGTTTTTGAGGTCAAATGCGGGGTGGCTCATATTGCCCCGTATGTTCATATTGACTCCATTGCCACTATACGTATGTGCACCCTAACAAGGTCCATGGTATTATGAAGAATACGCTTTTAAAACATACCATCTCTCTATTTACCCTCCCTTTCTAGTACCATTGCTTATGATATTTCATATTGAGCATTGTGCATAATTTTTCACAATAAAAATATATGAAGCGCTATAGGCAAATTTAATGCGACACCAGCATACAGGTCGCTAGGTAAGAAGGAGAGAAATGTCATTGAAAATGTTTGTTTACGTCCAAAATTCAATTTTTCGACCCAAACATTAGCTCATAATCAATTAATTATTAAACTATTTTCCATTGGCATAATCATTTTGACCCTTTATTCTTGCGATACGCATGATTTCACAACAAATTTAGCCACAAACAAAGAATCTGGATGTTTATAACCTATGTAGCCGAACACCAATTTTCCAATTTTATCCAACAAATCGTACATGAGCACTGACCGGATCTGTACATTTTCGAAGGAAAAAAAGTTTATCATGTTTTTCAATGCCCTCTGATCGTCTACAACTTAACTATTTCGAGAAAAAGTGTAATATGTGTGCTCCTTCCTATGCTGCACACGGTGCGTTCTCAACCCAACCTCTTTTATGACGGTTCTCCTACTAGCCACCAGATGTCGAAGTGATCGTTCAGCTTTGAAAATATTAGCCTATCGCATTATGTGACCGCAAATTGCACAAGCGTGATAGAAAATGTTTTACAAAATCGCTCATACTTTTGAATAAAAAATACCCTTATGATGTTAACATATTTTGTGTAAAACTAGCTCAGCTTTCCAATGATGCAACAACTTTTAAAATCGGTGGTTGCAAACACCATTAAATTTCAATTTTCCCAATAGGCAAATATTTTCAAAGCTAAACGAGATCACTTCGACATCTGGTGGCTAGTAGGAGAACCTTCAAAAAAGAGGTTGGGTTGAGAACGCACCGTGTGCAGCATAGGAAAGAGCACACATATTACACTTTTTCTCGGAATAGTTATGTTGTAGACGATCAGAGAGCATTGAAAAACATGATAAACTTTTTTTCCTTCGAAAATGTATAGATCCGGTCAGTGCTCATGTACGATTTGTTGGATAAAATTGGAAAATTGGTGTTTGGCTACATAGGTATTAAACTTCCGGATTCTTTGTTTGTGGTTAAATTTGTTATGAAATCACGCGTATTGCAAGAATAAAGGGTCGAAATGATTATGCCAATGGAAAATAGTTTAATAATTAATTGATTATGAGCTAATTTTTGGGTCGAAAAATTGAATTTTGGACGAAAACAAACATTTTCAAAGACATTTCTCTCCTTTTTCCTTAGCGACCTCTATGATGGTGGCGCATTAAATTTGGCTATAAAATCCAATATGGTGATTAAATTCAATATGGCCGCCATTTTTTTTGCGGATGAAGCTCCTATGAGTTCGCTTTCCAAAAACATGTGAAGGGGTTGTTGAAGAAATTTCCGAGTTATGGCAGTTTGAGTGAGCCAAGAATAGGCCTTTTCGCAAAACGTTTCAAACGTTGATACGGAAGCTCCTTGACAATTCTTCTATGAAAATGACAGGACCATGCTAGCACCGGTCCTCCACCGATGTAAACAAATGCATAGACGGACCTGTCACATGAAAAGGCCTATTGTAAAAAATCGAGGGGTCAATATACATAAAGTTAGCATTACTGTATAACTACAATTAAAATTCATTTGCAGTGGCCCAACCTCTGCCATATTTAACTTATAATTTATAACAACTATCTCGACATTTGTGGGGCCGTTTCACACTTTAAATCAACTCCAGGTACATAATCCCGTTTTTGATTCCAAGGACCGATTTTTATCGTTAGAAAACACCCATTATGCGAAACATTTGGTTTCGGAATACAAATTGATAAAAATGAAAATTTCCTTCAAAATTCCAATAATTATGCCGGAATGCAGGTTTAGTAACAAAGTTCCACATTTTGGTTTCGGAAGATCGAAAGTTCCTAGAAGATTTCTAATAAGTTCCCTGAAAGGTTTCTGAAATCCTGGACATCTTTTGGTGGACATCTACAATACTGGAAGGTTTCTGATAACAATCCTGGAAGGGTTCTGATGAGAATCCTGGAAATATTCTAATGTGAACCCTGGAAGAATTACTTTGATGGAAGTGTTGTCTGATTTCTGATGAGATCTCTGCAATATTTCTGACGAGAATCCTAGAAGAATGGAAAAGAGTCCTGAAAAGATTTGTTGTGTATCCTGTAAGAATTATGATGAAAATTCAGGAAGGATTTTGTTGAGAATGCTGAAAGGATTCAGGAGAGAATCCTGGATGAATTATGAACAGAATCTTGGAAAGATTCTTTTGAGTATCCTGGAAGGACTCTGTTGAGAATCATCGAAGGATTATGTGGAGTACCTTAAATTCGGGTGAAATTGATCAGTAGGGTGAAATTGATCACCGTGTCACGCGACTTTATTTCTTACTCATAGATCACCAATACCAATGTAACCCGTAGTAAAAATTCAGAATCATGTTTGGTGTGATATTGACAGACATACATGATCTTTAAGTCCTAAACAAGGATTTGCACATGATGTCAGTCTGAAAGTTGGTGAGGATACTTAAATTATATCCCCAAAACAGATTTTATCATCAAAATTCGTACCATTTCACTCATTTTGTTGAAATAATTGAATTTATGTTAGATAGATTGATACTCCTTTGGAAATTGCCTACATTTAGGCGTTTTACGCGATATTCTTGAAATTTAATCATATGTTATTTCCATAAACATTGTGTTGTAAAGAATTTGAAAAGCATATTTGGATTCAAGGAGCCCTAATTAAGTATGTTAAGTTGTTTTCAGAACTAACCAAAATCGTATTGACAAGTGATCAATTTCACCTCGAAATGGGAAACTCCGATTTTTTAATTTAAAGATAATTTTTAGCACACATTTGATAGAAAATTTCGATACATGAGTCAATGAGGCTCACCGTCGTACTTGTTTTGCAGTATTCAGTTGTTCGGCACTGACAACATTATGGAAAACATCTAAGAAAAACCTTGAAAAATGATCAATTTCACCCGAAATTACGATATTCTGAAAGGATTCTGATTAAAATCATAAAAGAAGTCTGATGAGAATCCTGGAAGGATTCTGATTAGAATTTTGGGAGGATTCTGATGAGAACCTTGGAAATATTCTGGAGAAAATTTTCAAACGATTCATTTGAAAATCCTGTGGAGATTTTGATGAGAACCCTTGAACGATTTGGATAAGGGTTTTTGGAATGATTCTGATAAAACATCGGCGTCGATGCTGCTGGAAACCTGTAAGGATTCCGATAAGAATTCTGAGAGGATTCTGATAACTTTGAAAGGACTTGGATGAGAATGCTGGGAAGATTTCTGATGCAAATGTTACGAGGATTCTGACTAGCACCCCGAGAGGGTTTTGATGAGAATACTGACGGAGGATTCTAATGAGAATCTTAGGTGATTCTTATTAGAATCCTGATACATTTCTGATAAGAATCCTCGAATAATTAGCAAAGATAATTTTTAAAGAATTCTATTCGAAATTGTGAATTCTGAAAGGATGTTCATGAAGCACCTTAGATGATTTGAATGAGAATTATAATGTGAATCTTGCTAAAAGATGCTGATAAGTTGTCTGAGAGGATGATTATTATTATGTGTTATTATTTGTATTGCTGTTTGCATTTGACGTGCAAATCCAATCTCACTGAGCTTCAAATGCGGTAACACAAACTAACCGAAGGATATTTCTGTTTGCGTTTGACGTGCAAATCTGGCTGAAATGCGTTCTAAATGCGGTAACACAAACTAATCAAAGGACACTTAGCAACCATAATCCATATCACCGCCAATCTAGCAAAAAAAAAAACGATCCTTGACTTCGCCTTCCTTGTTGAAAATCTTACCGCGTTTGGTGTTCCCGCATTTGATATTTGCGTTTAAAACGCACACAGCAATATTAGATTTATCTGACATAAAATTTGTCTTAATGAATATGAATAAAATTAACAAACAAAACGAGCAACAAACGACACCATTACACGAAATGCATACTTAACTAGGAGAAGGGGTGGTAAAATGAACACCTTTTTTTTTTTTTTTACAAGGGGGAAATCTGCAAACAGATCCCCTGAGAAGATAACTCAGGGAATGCGGGGATGACGCACCAACGACGACCCGCTAAAACCAGCCTATGCACTGTGCATGAGCAATTCATTTAGAATTGCTCAAGTGGTGAACAGTGCATCGACATGACCCTTGGACTCAGACCCTCATCTCCCCGGAACCACCTTACGGTATTTCTTCGGGAAGGGACCAGTGCATATAGCACAACACGTGTAGCAGAAGTAGCCTAGGCAAACTGCTTCTCCTAGCCGACATAAACAATGTTACAAGGGACCAGCCTCGGCAGGGCTAATCCTCTGCAGCCAACTCTTGGTCGGCGCGCCATAGACGCTGCAATTCTAACATAATGTGAGTGACAGCCGTAGTTACTGCATTCCAGCACTCGGCATCCGCACACATTCTCTCTATAATATTGTCGGGGGACGTGTCCCCTCCGCATGTAGTGAGCATGCGACCTCTCACAACAATGAAACGGGGGCAATCGAACACGACATGCTCCGCTGTTTCCTCTACACCAGCACAATTGGGGCACGCAGGAGATTCTGAGTGCCCGAACCTATGCAGGTACTGTCTATAGCAACCATGTCCTGACAGAAACTGCGTCAGGTGGAAGTTCACTTCCCCATGGCTTCTACCATACCAATCTGACACATTTGGTATTAGTCGATGGGTCCATCTACCTTTAGTGGAGTTATCCCATTCCTGCTGCCAGCTTCTGAGCGTTTCCTCTTTACACGTGTCGCGGACTCCTCTGGTACCCCTTTGGTTGAAGCATTGAACATCTTCCTTGATGATGAGCCCGATGGGCGTCATCCCGGCTATGATGCACACGGCCTCTTTAGATACCGTCCGGTATGCACTTGCTACTCTTAAGCACATTATCCTGTACGTGCTTTCCAACCGCTTTAGGTTTCTGTTCGTTCTAAGCGCTTTTGACCAGATTGGTCCTCCATACCTTAGTATGGATAGCGCCACGCTTGCCAGCAGCTTGCGTTTGCTGGCAATTACAGCAGAGCTGTTAGACATCATCCTCGAAAGCGCCGCTATAGCCGTAGATGCCCTTTTACAGGCATATTCAACGTGGCTAGCGAAGCTCAGCTTGTCATCGATCATTACCCCAAGATGCCTAAGGGATCGCTTGGACTCTATGGTGCAATCACCTACCGAGATAAGCGCCCGTTGCTCGGACTTGCGGTTGTTGACCACCACCACCTCAGTCTTGTGACGGGCCAGTCCTAGTTTCCTAGACTTCATCCATTCCTCAACCAGGGAAATAGAGTGCGCTGCTGTCAACTCTACTTCCTCCATCGATTCACCATAGACCACTAGGGTGATATCGTCGGCGAAGCCAACAATCTTAACACCCGTCGGAAGGGGCAGCCTCAGTACGTCATCGTACATTGCATTCCATAACAGCGAGCCCAGGATTGAACCTTGGGGTACTCCCGCGGTAATTCGAACGCTTTTCTGCCCCTCCTCTGTGTCATACAGTAGAATCCTACCATCAAAATAGCTTTCTAGAAGCTTACACAACTGCACCGGTACCTTGAGGCGGTGAAGCGCGTGTGCTATTGCTTCCCAGCTTGCGCTGTTGAACGCATTCTTCACATCTAGAGTGACAACCGCGCAGTAACGGATGCCGCTCCTTTTATGCTCGATTGCCACCTCAGCTGTTTGAACGACCGACTGGATGGCGTCCAGAGTAGATTTACCTTTTCTGAATCCAAACTGGTTGTTGGACAGGCCGTCCGCACTCTCCGTATACGGTACTAGTCTGTTGAGAATCAACCTCTCCAATAACTTGCCCGTCGTATCTAGTAGACAGATAGGTCTATACGCCGACGGGTCACCTGGTGGTTTCCCCGCCTTTGGTAGTAGCACCAATTTCTGTCGTTTCCATACATCCGGGAAGATTCCTTGATCAATGCAGCGTTGCATCGTGGTTCTGAACATGTCCGGATCCGTGTTCACTGCCGCTTTTAAGGCAACATTCGGGATACCATCGGGTCCCGGTGCCTTGTTTGACGCGAATGATTTCACGACTTCTGCCAGCTCTTCGTTCGTCACTCTCGCCACTTCTTCTCCTTCATCTGCCGCATACGGCGCAGGGGGCCATGGGCTTATGGGATGGTGCGGGAAGAGTACATCGATTATCGATCGCAGCAACTCGGGCGATTTCTCTTGGGGCGCTATGGCTCCTTTGGTCTTAGCCATTACCACTCTGTAGGCGTCACCCCATGGACTAGAATTGGCACTCTCGCATAGACTTTCAAAGCATGCCCGTTTTCGACTCTTGATTTCCTTTTTGAGAGCCAACTTTGCCTCTCTGAATGCTGCACCGCGTTCCTCTCTTTGTGCTTCTGTGCGAGCACGTTGCATTCTTCGTCTAGCCCGAAGGCAGATTGCTCGAAGATTTGCAATTGATTCGCACCACCAATACACTGGCGGCCTGTTCTCTCTAGGAGGGGCTTTTCTCGGCATGGAAGCATCACACGCTCGTGATATCATAGCAACTAGCTCTTCACCGTTTAGGTCCAGAGTGTTTCGTTCGCGCCTCAGGGCTTCAGTG
Source organism: Aedes aegypti (assembly GCF_002204515.2). Classification (NCBI taxonomy): domain Eukaryota; kingdom Metazoa; phylum Arthropoda; class Insecta; order Diptera; family Culicidae; genus Aedes; species Aedes aegypti. Next base: position 26,038,597 of record NC_035109.1, on the reverse strand, counting down.
AATACTTCGCCGTCGAAGCGCGCTGTTTTCCATCCTCGGGCTTGGGTCGAGTTACATCGCGCTGCCTTCTGCCCGCCTGGTATTATACTATAGCGCGATTGATGATCGCTATGAGTATAACCGTCATCAACGCGCCAGTTCATGGTACCTAAAAGGTTAGGACTACAAAACGTCACGTCGATGATCGATTCTGCACCATTTCTGCGGAAGGTACTCACTGTACCCACATTTGCCAGCTCTACATTTAATGCGGCCAGGGATTCCAACAATAGCTGGCCTCTTTGATTGGTGCAGCGGCTACCCCACTCCACTGCCCATGCATTAAAGTCGCCAGCTATCACTACTGGCTGCCGATTAGCTAGTTCGGCCATCATCCTGTCAACCATGTGGGAAAATTCCTCAATCGACCACCTTGGGGGCGCGTAACAACTGCAATAGAACACGCCGTTGATTTTTGCTATCGCAAAACCGTCATTTGAGCTAGAGACTACTTCTTGGATTGGGTATCGTCCTGTCGTCCCTATAGCTGCTAGCTGTTGAGACCTATCCGCCACCCAGTTCCCGTTGTTGGCTGGTATGCGGTATGGGTCCGATAATAACACCACGTCAGTCTTGGTTTCCGAGACTGACTGCCAAAGCAGCTGCTGGGCTGCATCACAGTGGTTTAAATTTAACTGTGTTACTTCCGTTTTGGCTGCTTTGATACTCCGCTTGTGCCCGGACATTTGGGTCCGCCCGTTAAGTGTCCGTTGTCTGCTCTGTCGACACATATTAGGCACTTAGCGATTTGCTTACAATCGCTTGCCCTATGGCCTTCAGCGCCGCATTTTCTGCATATCTTACTTCTGTCGGGACCATTGCAATTCCACGACTTATGGCCCTTCCCGAAACACTTGAAGCAAACTTCAGGAGGCTGTTGTATGCTCAGCCGGCAAGCCGACCAGCCTACCTTGAGTATGCCCAAAAAAAAAAAAAAAAAATGCATTATGTGGATAAAATTATTAGTTCTTGTTCCGACTGCCAAGACTGACAAAATTGTATAGAATTGCGTAGATGCTAAATCAGCCAAAAGGGATGGTGAATCGATATCCCCTCGAAACAACTTAGCTACAAAAGCGGCTTGCGATACAAAATGCCTATTCTCCAAAACATAAATCCCCAATAAACGACAGCGGTCTTCGTAAGGAGGCAGGTTATTGGGATCACGCCAAGAAAGATTTCTAAGAACGTGGCGCAGGCATTTTCTCTGAACTAGAGTGTCCATTAGGGTGCGGCTTATTTTTCAAAGGTTCTCAAAATCAAAAATTCGTGTGCTCTACTGAATTCAAATCACATGGAAAGAGAAACCTCAAAATCTGAGCCAAAAATATTAACATTTAGGGGTGGCGCAAGCGTCTTGAATGTGAATTTTCAAGTTATAAAAAATAACCTTCAGTGAATTAAACATAACCATTTTATTTTTCGAGCGATTTTAAAACTTTTAGCATCAATACCTTCAAAATTAAATTTACGAAAAGTTTGTAGAACATCAAATTTGTCTAAAATCAAAACAAGTTTTAGTTAAAAGTAATTAATTCCAAATTTTTCCTCATTTTACTAAAAATTTCAACTTTGTTTGACCATAACTTCATGGTTACTCAACCGATTCCAAATCTTTTTACATGGTTTTGAAGCTATTTTAATTATTTTCAAACTATTTATACAACACATTTCACTAAAAAAATGTCTTGACCAAGTTATTCAGCAAAAACTGCACAAAAACATGATTTTTCAACGAAAAATGCCAGTTTTTTTTTAATTTTTTGCCAGTTAAATATTATATCTAAAGCTGAAACTGGTTTTTCTCGAGTCTAGTACACGACACTGAAGACGGCCTTACAGTTGAGGTCGAAATACGCGTATCTGTCAAAGGATACAAACTCTAGTGGAATTAAATGGTATAGTACTAAATTCGGTTTTTTTCATCTACTTATAGGTATTCTACTAAACAGCTCGAAGATTTATTATCATATGGTTTTTCTCATTTGTTAAACCTTTGAGCAGGACTTTGCAACAATTTTTATATAATTTTGAAACAAAACTATGTTTGCATATGTTGAAAAATAAATGCACTATTCAACTAGTAATAAAGGAAAGATGCTTTATAAATTAAAATTTTGTATGAAATATGCAATTTCTGGCAAAAAAAAACTTAAATAATCAAAAGAAATTTAATTTTTTCATTAAAAAATCATGTTTTTGGGTAGTTTTTGGCAAAAAACTTAGGCAAAACCATTTTTTAGAAAAATGTGTTGTATGAACAGTTTAAAAACAACTAAATTTGCTTCGAAAACATGTAAGAAGATCCGCAATCGATTGAGGATTCAAGAAGTTATGGTCCAACCAAGCTGAAATTTTTACTAAAATTAGTAAAAATTTGTATAAAAGTATTACAAACTATGTCTAGTTTTGATTTTAGAAACATTTGATGTTCTACAAAGTTTTTATAAATTGAATCTTGAAGATAATGATGCTAAAAGATTTTAAACTGGTAGGAAAATAGCAAAGTTATGTTTATTTCACTGAAGGTCATTTTTTATAACTTGAAAATTCACCTTCAAGACGCTTGCGCCACCTCTAAATGTTAATATTTTTGGCTCAGATTTTGAGGTTTCTCTTTTAATGTGATTTAAATTCAGTAGAGCACACGAATTTTAGGTTTTGGAAACTTTTGAAAAATAAGCCGCACTCTAGTGTCCATTTCCCGGCCATTTTGCTCGTCCCGGGATTCGGGACAAAAATCTTAGCTTGTCCCGGGAAATCCCGGGATCCCGGGATTTATAAAATTTTCAATAAAACTAGTATTTTGGTAGAAATGGAAGTACAAATCCAACAATACAATGTTTTTAAATGAAATAAAATCAAGATAATGTAGCTTTCCAATTATTTTAACAAATCATATTCCATATGCTCATAATTCAGTTATTGATTTATCATTTAGTTCCAGTAATTTATCATTTGTTTCGTCCTGGAAAACAATTAATGATCCAAACGGTAGTGATCATTTACCAATTTTAATTCAAATTTATAGTTCTAAAAGCAATTCAAAATTTGCTTTAGTAAATTCCGTAAATTTTCATGCTAAAACTCATCATCTTATTCTAATGATAAAACAATTATTATTTGATCTAAATTTACTAGGATTTATTGTTAAATTTGGATGGGTTTCATCTCATTCATAAATTTATGGTAATGAACAAGCTGATTCTTTAGCTAAATTGGGTGTTCGTTGTGGTATTACATTTAACCGTAGTATTGCTGCATTTGAATATCATACAAAATTTAAGAAATCTTCCTTATATGATTGGCATACGTCTTGGGGCTCTAGTGATAAAGGGCGTTGGTGTCATTCTATTCAACCAAAAGTTTGTCTAAATCCATGGTTTAAAAATTTATCAGTTAGTCGAAATTTCATTTGTAGCATTTCAAGACTGATTTCAAATCATTATAATTGTAACAGTCATTTATATCGCATCGACATAAAAGATTCAAATTTATGTGATTGTGGACCATTCTATGAAGACATTGATCATATAATTTTTCATTGTTCAAGATACGTTATACCAAGGAATACATTTTTAAAACAAATTCAAAATTTAAATCATACTACTCCAACATCTGTTAGAGATATTTTAGGAAATGTAAATCTATTATGTATGATACTTGTCATTTTTTTCGTACGTTTTTTTTCAGCTTTGAAAAACAGTTTTCTATATGTGATACCTTAACTATATAGATCCTCTCCTAGGACCTTTCACTTCTTCAAGGATTTGGCTCTGCTATGGATCAATGCCGTTTGAGCCTCTTATTGTTAAGATTGTTTATTTTGTAATGTTTTTAGAAAAGATGAAGAGGTTTTGTGCCATTTGGAGAAAGATTTCGGTAAGAAATCACTCAAAGGGGCTTTTCCCTCTTCCAAAATTTCAAGTTAAAAATAAATAAATAAATTAATAAATATTCCATATATGGTTTCGTATTCTGTTGAAGTAACTTAACGAAAATCAAAACTTTGCTAGGTTTGCTAGGGATTTATTCAAATTCTTTATAATACTTTTGAATGGAAATATGGTAAAAAATTAAGTCATAATAATAAAGCTATTTGCTTCAGACATTTGAAAACTCATCAATACTTTAGACAAAAGACACAATTGAAGATAATTAAAGGATTTTTTTTTTAGAATATCATGTTAGAAGTTGATAACTGAAAATTATTGACTGAAGTTTAGATGTACTTTGAAATTCGCTTTCTCAGAATTGGCTTATAAAAATGGCTTATTTTGATTAGAAAAGCAATTAGGCTACGTAGCCCGTCATTCGTTTTGGCAGCTATCAACATGGCTGCATCAAATTGCAGCTCTCAATTTCAAAGTGATAAAACTCAGTCAACATAAGTAATATTGATCATAATCACTACCAGTGTTGACCAGACTCATTTCCCCGAAATTCGAATTGTGAAGCCATGAACTGTTATAACTGTGCGTTGTATTCCTGAGATGGAGGGGGAGGTGGTTGGGCTTGAGTGTTGCACATGGGATCCGACAGTTTCGATCTCGGTGGGCCGCAATTCAAGTTTCGGTGAAATGATTCGCACTCACTCATTTCATTCCACCGAAACTTGAATTGTGGCTCTCTGGGATCAAAATTGATCGATTTTGTGTGCAGTACTCAAGTTTAACCATCTGCTTTTCTATCTTAGGAGGATAGAGCATGGTTGTAGTAGTTCGTGGCTTCGTAGTTCGGAAAATGTTTTTTTTTTGGGTAAATGAGTCTGAGCAACACTGATCACTACTTTCGCTCACATGCAGAAAGTATGCTGATACTTTTTCAGCAATGTCAGTGCAAAACCAAGTGATTTTCTTCAATTTGCAATCGTGAGATTAATTAGCCATAATCATAGATGCCCAGTACAAATTTCAATTAAGGCCTACTTCGCCTTAAAACTTTGCAACTAAACTTAGTACATTGGTATGGAAAATAATTACTCTTTTCAATGCTACTTTTCTATTTTATCAAATAAGAAAAATGTCAATGTATTGCATTGGACTTAAGTGGTTTTCATCCAATTCTACGTACATGTCGGGAATCCCGGGATTCTCGGGATGACAGAACTAAAATCCCGGGAAACGGGAAATTCCGAAATTTGTCAAATCCCGGGATTTCTTGTCCCGGGATGGACACTATACTCTGAACAGATTCAATTCGGTTAATACAGCTAGCGTGGAACGGACACCACACTATCGCAGAATCGAACGAACTAGAGCGCAGTAAAGGCAGGTCCGTCACACTCGGGCTCAGATTATGTACCACTTCTAGTACTGCATTTGGTCCCTCGGTAGTTCAAAAGGTACTCAAGTTTGACAGATCGCAGTACACTTTTCACGGCATTCTAAATTACCTTACGAGCCATAAAATTTTGGCAACTGCAAGGGACATCGAGGTCTTTAATTTGTCTTTGGTAAAGGGATCTCATACACAGCGGGTCCCTGAAACCTTCTGTTACCTTCAGAACAAAACCAATATGTTTGTTTGGTCTCAAAACGATGTCATTATAGTGGTAGTTGAACCAAAGACGAAACCAAACCTCCATGCCCCTTGCAGTTGCACACAATTTTATGGCACATAAGGTAATAGAACAAAAACTAGAATTCCGTGAAAAGTGTACTGCGATCTGTCAAACTTGGGTACCATTTGCAGTACCAAGGGACCAAATGCAGTACTAGAAGTGGTACCCAATCTGAACTCGACTACTTTGTCTCTACTCGTCTCTGATAAAATTGCTTCTAACCCCCTTAATTATCTTTCATGCAGGCATTGCATTTCATCTCATCTTTCGATCATCTGAGCAGGATATGGATCGAATAAAAATATATCATCTAGGGCTCTTTGATCATCTTTGTTGTAAAAATCTGTGGCTCTTTTGATTATCGATAAAATCTTTTCAACTCAGCAATCCACGTGGTTTAGGTATACATTGACAGCGTTTGGAAGAATTACAAAACATAACGCACACTCAACCAAAGTAAGTAAACTAGCACATTTGAAAGAAACCCAATTTTCGTTTTAATCAACTTTTAGATTTTGCAGCACATCACTGATATGGATTCAAGATTCATTTGCTGTACAGTGCATACTAAATTAGGAACTAAACCAGTGAGTCTAGCAGCATATTACATAGATACCTTTTGATGATCTTAAATACCACTTTTCCTCCAAAACATAGAAATTAAGCGCTCGAGGACGATAGTCGTTGGAATGTTTCAAAAGACAATATAATTTTCATCGTTGATCCCAAGTTAGTATTAGCTGGAACCCGCTTTTTATCAAATAATGAAAGTTACGTGAAGCACTACTGATTATGAATTATTCTCATGAAAAAATATAATAAATTATAATAAAATAAAACGCTATTAGATTTGCAAAAGTAAACGCAATTGTTATAAATCTATTTTTCTCCATTTTTTTGGGCGTTGTTCACTATGTAGCATACCGGATCTTCTGCACAACTTTTCGAATGGATTTGGGGGGAAAATCGAGTTTAGTGTTTGTAATAATTTAGGTGAATGTGAGTGCAGAACGTTCGTTTTTATAATGCAAAACTCTCCGCTAGTCTACTGGGTATTTCAAGTGTCTTCTGATGTTTGACGGTCTAGTGTATGTAATAGGCTTGTCAGGCAAAACTTTCAATTGTTATCATCTCTTAAAAGTTCAACTTCAATCCATTCCACTTCAATCAACCATTACGGTTCTTTTTAACATTATACAGTCTTCAAATTTGTCGGAACACTCAAGGATTATCAATCAGTTCTAAGCAACAGCCATTCCCGGAGTCGCAAAATGTTATTATTTCCAAAAAAAGATTATCAGTTTAGCATTTTTTACCTCAAAAACGTTACTGAGCACCGATAACTGAGAAAGATTTTCACTTCAGAATTACTGATTTCAAATAACGTTACTGAATTATCAATTTTGAAATGGAAATGTAATCATATCACCAAAAAGCTGTCAAGATAATCAAGATGGAAAGATCTAATCATTTCAATGCGCTCTTGGATTAGGGATAATATCTTTGGATTAGTGATCCTATATAGAGAGATACGCGGAAGTAAAATGGAAATATTTGGCAACAGACCAGCAGTGCTGATTTTGCTCGGCGTCGAGAACAATATTGTAACACGGACATGACTTCATCATCTCTAATAATATTATTTTGTTTCGTTATCGATCTTTGAGCTACAAATTCAAACTAATAAACAGCCCAAAAAATCAACAACTAAAAATCGCATTGAAAAAAATTAAAAAAAGAAAAATATTTCATTTATTTTGCTTCATGCAAAATTACTTTTACCGAAATAATTTCAAGTGGATAACATTACTCCTCAAGAAAAGTTCAAAACAAACATAACGCATGTTCGTTTGGCTCACACTTTGACAGCTCTCGCTGCTCGATTGGCTCACACTTTGACAGAAATGTCAGCTTCCGCGAATCTCTCTTATAAAGGATTTCTACTTTGGATCATACAGAGATGATCTCTTTGATCAGATAAGATTGTAATGCCTGCTTTCATGGTTCAGAAAGTAAAAAAGGCAGGACGAAGCTTGAAATATGAAACATAAATCAGGACATGTCCTGCTAATTCAGGAAGGATGGTCACCCTATTTGTGATGAAAATCCTGTAACGAATTTGATGTGAATCATGTGAGAATTCATATTAGAATCATTAATGTATTCTGATGAGAACCTTGAGATGAGTTCCATGTGTATCAGGTGAAGAAACTTTTGTGAATCCTGCGAGGAATGTAATGAGAATCTTGAAATGAACTCAAAGTGAATCCACCGAATGAACTTATGTGAATCTTGTTAGGAATCCAATGAGAATCTTGTGAGGATTCGAAGAGATCGCCGAGAATAATTATCAAAATCTTTTTAAGATTCTCATCCTTTTTTCCTGAATTCCAAATCGAATTAAAATTTAAAAAGTAAATCATTAGATGGAACTTTGTTACTGAACCTCAGTTTCAGCACAATGATCAAATATATCCTGAATAGCTAACGATAGTTTCACCTTTAAGAAACAACTGAATTTTATATTTCTCGTGATGAGAATTTCCTCAAGTCTTAATTTATGTGCCACAAGATGTTTACTTCTTATTGCTAAAATTTTCGACATATCGGCCGAGCAAAACCCCATGCCAAAGTGACAGTTGAAAATGCCCAAGTAGTTCTTTACCCTACATACGATATTCATATAAATACTTTCACATAAATACATTCGAAATATATTGAAATTTCATATTGGTGGAGTAGGAGGTGTATACTACATTTCCGGCCGTGTATGGGCCATCGGTATCCAAATCTTTGTGGATGCATTTGGAGGTGCAACTAATGCCCTACTGTCATACCTTTGCTACACTTCATTGATAAATGTTGAACCATATTTTCTACTGTTAGCGTTAGAGTTAGCGTTAGCGTAGTTACGGTATACTTCGTAGATTGGATACTAGCAACATTAATGTTTCGTTTGATAATTTCATCCAGACCGCTTTCAAAGACAAGGCTGGGGAAAAAGCCTTGACCCAATCTTGGACAATATTACCAAGCTCATGAATATTGCAATTCCTGGCCATCTTTACCGTAACTTGGGATAGGGGAAGGAAATGTTGATGTAGCACTTATTTAATGAGAGGCCACCGACTCAGCGACGCACTCATAAGTGCTATGGAGGAGGAGGTTGGGAAAGGTATTAGGTCATGGTTCGCCTGAAAAGCTGGCGATGACCCAGGGCATTTGTTGTTTATGTTTTTTTTTTAAATTTAATCTTTTGAAAGCCGGCAATCAAAAGAGAAGACAGTGCTTAATTAACTGTGGTGATAATTAGTTTTCTGCTCAATAAAATACAAAGCAGAACCGATCCCTCTAGGGTCATCGGATAGTTCTATGATAGTAAATGATTCAACGTGCAGAATCTTCATCATATATTTTGCTGGAATTTCTCCAACAATTATGCAAGCATTTTTAGTTTTTCTGACAAGAATTCTTTCTTTACGGAAACATAATACTTATCTTGTCTCGGCCAATACGCTGCCATGTCTTTCCTCTCGGATGATTTTTTCCTCGTTGTTATGGCGGGTTAGATATGAAAACAAGGATAAAGAGAGAAGAAATGTTAGTGATTGTTACATGCTTTATTGCTGTATTGACCTACAATGAAATCATACAAAATTCGCTCTTTGGATTTCCACGATAACAATCCCCATACAGCTTCCGAGAAACTCCATGGCAATGATCACTGTACGCCATGTGCGACAATCAGGACATCTCAACACTACTGATGACGAACAACAAAAAAATGAATCCAAAAGAGCGAAAACCTTAATGTTTCAATATAGGACAATCCAGCATGTGAGAAGTTTTTAGTGATATTCTCACAACGGCCATTCAGAATGGTTCGACGGATGTAGATAAAAGATCATAATGATTAAATTAACGCGACGACATGTTAGTAAGCTCAAAACGATTATTGTATTTGCAACTGTTAATTTAAATAGTAAGCTAAGGGTCGGTTATTGTATATAACTTTATAGATAAGCAGAAGTATAGCACGAACGCGAAGTAATGACCTTCCATCCCATCTTCAAGTGCTCCCCACAAGCACAACACTTCATTCTGGCACTTTAGAACGTCCATGTTGTAATTTGTTCACACGAGAAAACTGCCTCGACCGAGTTGTCAGAACGCGCCCGTATCCCTTTCTGCCCCAGCAATTTGCACACACAAACTTTCTAATATTTTATTTCACAGTACAGACGTCCTAAGGGTGAGAAGAACCTTCTCCACTAATCATGCATTTAGCATTTATGCGACGGTAGTGTTCGGTACAACTGTTGACGCCGGCGGCACTTAGAGAGGTTCTGAAAATTACCTACAGGCTTCATTTCTCGAACCTTATGTCACATGTACAAAAAAACATAACTTCCGTCTTTTCCATAGCCTTCGTTTAGTTAGATTAATTTTTCTATAATTAAAATTCATGAAAAAGACACATTTACAACGATTGCCATATTGGGTTCTCTTTTTCATTTTGATTACTTAAACTGTGAAAAAACCTAGCAAATTTTTTATCCTATTTATCTCTTCAAATGATCACTGATAATCACTTAGAGAGCCTTCAAGACGACCTTGAACAAACGTTCAGTTTTATCGTAATAGGCAAAAAAGTCCATCTTCTCACCAAGATTTTTTAGAAGTATTTTGCGATCTTTAAGAGTTCTGGGAACGCGGCAGTATCATTTCTTTGCGATTTGGAAGAACACCTTAATTCCCCTAATGGAAGCTCAAGATCTATAGCGAATTTTAAAATGCTGAACACGATTGGCGGCACCCTTTGCCTCCTCACTTGAATCAATGGGCCTGGGTGCTACTATTTGTTGTTCGAATTTTTTTCTAAAGCATCAAATTAGTTACTTATTGTTTGATCCAATTTTCCAAATAATAAGCACGAAGGTACAATGCATACTGACAGATCTACGATCTCTTCACGATTCCAGAGCGACTACCATACTTTTCTACTGTTATATATAAACTACCTTTCTATACATACACCTTGCTCCGCACGTTTTGACAGTTCAGTAAGTCAGCCATAGGCCTTTTCATGTGACAGGTCCGTCTATGCATTTGTTTACATCGGTGGAGGACCGATGCTAACACGGGTCTGTCATTTTCAAACAAGAACTGTCAAAGACCTTCCAGATCAGCTGATTTCAAACGTCACTTGGAAAGGCCTATTGCATAAATATTCTTCCCCGTGTGCGTGAGCATGTGCTCATTAAATTTGCTCAACTAAATTGTTAAGAATAAAAGATAGTAAGTGTTAAAACAAATAGCTGTTGTGTTGTGGCCAGTCACAACACCTACACAAAACTGTTGAAATTTTGAGATTTTATCAATTAAGTAAAAAAATATTAGCAAATGAGTCCACGCCTTTTACTGCCATTCTACGCCTACTTGTCCCATGTTCTATGTAAACCTTATGGACCGCGGGACAAGCATGCGTAGAAAGGTTTAACGGTTAGCTAAAACTAGTGATATCTTAAATGTTTCGGATTTAATAAAACACGAAGTCATTGTTAATTTTCAATAGATTCGATATATTTCGTTCACAAGAAAAAAAAAACTCAAGGTGATTTTCGTCAAACCATAGGTGTATCGCTTGCACTAGTCGCTCCTAGGAAGGTAGATTGTGGGGCGTGTGTATTTGTGACATAGTTACGTAATCTTTCAACCTTCCATAGTATATAATGTATTGAAAGTAATGGCTAATTGTCTTATTTGCTGTTGCTAAATCACTATAAGGCAAAAACTCCCGAAACGAACGAATTTTCGCAATCCGAAACAAATGCGTTTGTGCGCACACTATTTATATGGTACATGATGGCCTTTTGAACTAATAGTTTCCCTGTGTTTCGCCGCGGAAGTCACAGTTTTTTGTTTTGTGCGATTTTTGCTTTCTAATAGCAATTGTTCATAATCCTATGTTTACGTGTATAAATGTACGTTCGCAGTTCACTCCTAATAACTAGTACGGGTGTTTCTTCAACTGGGAAATAGACTAAAAAGTTTATATATTTACCTGAATGGGACTTCCGTATTGGAGTTTGATTACTCAGTACGGATACCTATTCTATGAGATGTTTGTTCACTTAAAAATAGGAAGCATTAGAACGAAATTAGTGCTATATTTGTGCTCGCTGAGTTTATTGTTACACACGTATTGGCACCATGGCCGATACAGTTCAGTTCAGATTTAAGAGTTCTACTCCCTTTCTTAAAGAGATCGGTTACTCTTTTTTACATTTATGCCTTGGCAAATATCTGTTTAGGATTGATTAGGCGTAGAAATGCTAAGTAGTTTTACGATTGACTGTTGGTTAAAAACCTTAGCATGATTATAGTTGGGTACTCTAATTGACATACATATGTAAGACCACGTGGCATAAACACAGTAGGGGAAAGTGGGGCAGTTTGGCCACCTTAAGGAAAAGTCGATAAAAGTGCTGAAAATCTTATGATTTTTTTGAATGTTTCCACGATTTCCAACAATTTTTAGATGAACATACTAGATCCGCATCATTTCCTTTGTCTTATAATATTCACGGATGAATGATTGATTTTTCAAAATTGGTCATTTTTCGAGTCGTTTTTTTACTGATGGGGTGATATGAGCACCCCATTTTTGATTGCAAAATAATCTCATATAATCTAAAAATTCAATTATTTTGTTACTACACTTGAAAATCATTAGTATTTATAAACACTCCGTGCAAGAAGATATAATTTTTAGGAACATTCTAACAGTCATACATTATTATTCTGAAATGATGAAATTTAAAAGAGTCATTCGGGGCAATATGGGCAGTTTTTTCGAACATCATTTATTTATTTTTATTTGAGTTTCGAATACTGACTTACAACATGCCTATTGCATGATTTCCTCATCAGCTTTGGGGTTGCATGTTATTTCATATGAAATTTAAAGAATTTATGCAGTTTTCAAGGGGTGCTCATTCCACCCCATTGGCCAAACCGCTCCGACTACCCCTATTTATGACGGGTAGTGCAATATCTAAGGTATGACATAAATTTACGTTCAAAAAGATGCGTAAGGCTTGGAGAAGCAAGCATGGTTTCTTTTCGTTTTGTTGAACTGATTAATTGAAATTATGCCAGTTTCACCAGTATGTTGCAAAACCCCAACTACCTACCAAAGATTACACATTTTACGGTAATTACTGATTTCTACTTGATAAAATTTCTCATGGATGTACTTTATGCCAAATGATCTTACGTAATCGTACACCAACCGAGCACTTAGTATAGTTTTAAATTGGAGTTATATGCAGTTTCTATTTCTTTTTATAAATCTTATGCTTAGTTTATGACGAGATCGGAATTGTAATCTCTCTTCGGATAAAGAACCAAGTTATAGGAATTCCACTGCAGTCAAGAGTTTGAATCGCGCTACGTTCGGTTAGCATTACTTTACGTTTAACTTTATGTTATGCTACAAAAACTCCTATCGACAGTCTTATGTTGCTCTTGAAATATATGGATTAATTTGTATTCATAATTTGCTTGTGCGTAAAAGCGAGTTTGCTGTGGTTTGATAAGGCACACGTGGTGATCGATAGTCGTTGCGCTAGAGCGCCGCTATGCGTTCAAAAAATCAAATTAAAATTAGAGAAAAAAACATACAAAATGGCGTCCGTTCTGCGCGTTTTGGCTGAACGGAAATTTTGTTTTTGATGAAAGATGAACTCGTTTGTGAATGGGCGACTAGATAAAATGGCGTCATCGCAGCATCGCTGCAAAGACATTGACGCCATTTTGAACACTACAAATGCTGAAAAACCTACCAATAACGATCAAGTGATGCCGTCGTCCACATCCAAAACGAGTCCGGTCCATCACCGTTCGTAGATAAATGCTTGTTTGTAATTACAAATAGTGCGCGCGTAAGAGCACCGCGCACGTGGAAGACTAGTCGCAGTCTTAGTGAATATCAGTGCGTGACTTAAAATGTATCTATTCGAATTATCAGAAAAGGAAAACACAATTATTACACTAAAGCACTTGCAAATGCATCGGAAATCTAGCGTTCGGCTACTGCGACGTGAGGTGGCCACCGCCGGAAGCGACGATCGCCGGAACTCCACCACCGCCGTTGTCCATCAGTTTGACGGGTGAGATCAGTTGTTGGTGTTGCAGCTGGAACTTGGCATGCTGACTTTGGAGTTCCTTCTGCAGGTTGAGATGCTGCTGCAGCTGGATGGCGCTCAGGACCGATTCGATCTTGGCCGAGGCATGGTTCGGTGGGATTTGGCCCTGCTCCTGGTTGGACCCGACGATGTATCCCATCGGGTAGACTTGATCGGGCTTGGGCATGTACGACTCGTGCGTCGTCTTGAGGTGATTTTTCATTTTGTCCGGCCGGGAGAACTCCTTGTTGCACACTGGACAGGGGAAGACTTTTCGCTGGGCACCTTCATGGTACAGGAAGGCATGTCGTTGGAAGCTGTATTTGTTCTTGAAGGTCTTCTGTACGTTTTCCTTGGCACATTCCATACACTGGTAGACTCCGTCGCTGATACTAGCGTAACGGAAGAGATTCAGCCCACGAACGGACATCTCGGTCAGAGCTTCGGCCTGATCGTCCGAAGCGAGATTCTTCCGCCGGGCACGACGCCTCGCCGGTTGTCTGGACGGCGTCAGATGACTGTTGTTCCCATTTGGATCTTCAAACGAGTCCTGCGAAAGTGACCTTCCGTGTGTCATTGGCATTTCCGGCGAACCGATATCGTGATCCTCGGGATCACTGCCTATGATCAGAGTCCCATTGCTGTCTCCATTTTCTCCCTTCTGACGAATTATTCGCATTTTCGCCAACGATCGATGCTGCAGATGTAGATTCTGCAAGTGCTGCTGTTGCAGCTGGCGGATGAACAGTTCCTGGCGTTCCTGTTGCTTCCCATTGGGTTGCGGCTTGGTTTGGGAGTCCTGCGGAAGGTCGGTTTCAATGATGGTGCAATCGTCCGATGGGTCCTCCGCTTTGGGCATGATGAACTCCAGATCACTGTCGCTTTCGTCTTCTTCCTCGTCGTCGTCTTCGGTGGCGACGTCCGCTTCCATGGGCACTGGTTCGACTGGCTGCTCCACCCGTTCGATTTTGGCCGGTTGCGGGATGATCGTGATCTCGGGTTTTTGGGCGAGTTCTGTAAAAGTAAAGTAAATCGTTGAGTCTACTTGTTGTAATGTAGTAAAACAGACTAACAGACGCAACATTCGAATCATCATACATATCATACTGCGAAATAGCGCCCAATATTTATATCTATTCTATCCTATCTTGAGGCCACTCTTAGATGATTTCCAAGTGGCTTGTTTAGGTGTTTTCAGTATTTTACATATTCTGATTCTACGTTGAAAATTGAACCAGAATCTAATATTTCATAACTTTTCGTGCTCTGGAACTATTTTTAAAACACGTTTGAAGTTAGTATGTAAATCGCTTTTGAATCACCCCTCAGCTAATTTTACTTCGGGACGAGCTGTCATTATGTAAATTGAAATGTCATTGGGTCCACAAACTTGAAATTTTTATTAATAATTTATTCGTGATCAAACGTCAACATCCCACCGCAAAATCGCTAGTGTTTGGAGGTGATTTTAACCTCCAAATTGCTAAATAACCTCCAAATCATCATCTCCAAGTTAGATCTAATAACCTCCGTTATATGAAATATGGTGGCGCGTCGATCGTCGCCAGTTTATCGTTAAACAGTCAATAGCGTGTGTGGTGATTTGGCATACTGTTGAGTAGGCTGTGCTTATCTGAAGGATCATAATTATAAAACTTTCAAGCAGTGAAGACATGAAAACTCCACAGCGTCAAAATTTAGATATTGAAGCGCATTAAAATTGTGTTATATTTAGAAGAATGCGCTCTTTCGATCAACCTACGAAAACCTGTAACTTTTTCATCACTAAACAACCTAATTAAAGGCATCCTAGAGTTTCTCAGCTTCCAGGTGTTTCTAAAAGAATTTGTTGTCTAATTCTAGAAATCTTTCCAGGAACTCCTTAAAGGGTTTGTCTAGTGTAGTGTTTTTCGGTTTATATTACTTAAGTACTGTTAAGCATTTTGTCAAGACAGTTACGTTTGGTGCACGTCCGAACTCACCAACATTTTTCGAAAGCGAGGACCGATCTTAATCTACCAAAAGCAATCACAAGACTGACTGGTTGCTCTCACTTATACTATTTTCTCTCCCTTCCCTTTTACAGTCACGCGGAAGGGTAAGTCGATTTAACCGATTCTTAACCCTCTCGGAACCATCATGAGCCTTTTCTTTATTAACCCTCTCAAACCCTTAATTCCTTTCACTAATATCCCTTTATTCCCTACATCTAGGATTTTTTTTAAGAATGTTCATTGCTGTAATTTCTATTGTTATTGTTTGTGCAATACGAGAAGGGTAATATTTTGATGAATTTCCTTGTGATTTCCTAGAGCAAATATTAGATCTGTTCTCAGAGGTATCCTTGGATTAATCTCAGTAGGGGAATGTGGGGCAAGATGAGCACCCGGGGCAAGATGAGCACCCCTAGTTCGTGTCGTTCCTACCGAATTTTTTCAATAAATTATTTGGGGTTCTGATAAATATCATCAAAATGATATGACGGCCACAAATTTCAACTAAAAAATCAACAGCACAACGAAAATATTGTCAAAAATACATAGTAGTCCAAAAGTTTACCTTTTCATATAAGATTTGATCATCTAAAAGTGATATTTTTGTTGCGTAAACTAATTAATTCATAAATTTTTGGCCGTATAGTTATACAGTACTGACCCGATTTTGTCAGCCCCCGATTTTGTCTGCCCCCGATTTTGTCTACCCCCGATTTTGTCAGCTTTTTGACCCGATTTTGTCAGCCTATTTAAAATTTGTCAAAAAATTGTTATCGTCATGTTTTACCACGTTTACATTCAAATTGACGATGATGTTTGATGTCATGCACGCATGGGCGTAGCCAGAGGGGGCAATGACAAAGCCTTTTATTAAGTGTTAAAAATCGATATTACTAATATAAGGGAGGGGGGAATCCCTGATAAAAAAAAAACTGGCTACGCCCATTTTCATCGCCCCCTTAAAAGTCAATGTAACCATGTAACACATAAAAATTTGAAAAACAGGAACAAAATAAAATGACCCGATTTTGTCAGGTTCCCCATTTTGTCAGCCCAAAATTCACCGAGGGGCTGACAAAATCGGGTCCTTACTGTAGTATAATCTTCTGGAGATAATCAGGAGCAAAATTTTTATCAACTTTAAAAAAATATTTCAATTATTTTGATTATAACAATAAGTTTTCACCCTTGGGGCAAGATGAGCACCATGTTCAAAATTAAGTAAAACTGTGAAATTATAGAACCACATTTAGCTGTGGGTTTGACTTACGGCATCCCCTTTGCATAAAACTATTTTTTCTAAAAAATATATAAACAAACAACAAATTTAATCATTTTTTAAGTAAAATCTTAGTAATTTATGAAAAGTTATTTATTTTTTGATTTAAGTTTCAAAAGCTAAGCTAGTTGAATATAAATACCATCAGAAATTAAAGATAAAATCTTCGGATATTACAAGCATTGCAAAATAATAATTTTCTTTAGTAAATAGCATCTTTTTATGGGGGTGCCCATCTTGCCCCGCAGTATTTTTGACCGATGATAAAAAAAGCTATTTTTTAACGTGATATTTGGAACTCTATTTATCACTTTTTGAAACTTTTAATGGTTGGAGGTCAAAGTAATAATGTAAAAGATAAGGATGGTTACCAATTTTACCAAAATAAGAACGTTTAAGTAGGCTTAAATCGCGCTTATCCTAAGGGTGCTCATCTTGCCCCGCCTGATCCTAGAGAAAGTTGAAGGAAATAATTATGGAAATAATTTATAACCGGGATAATTCATAAGCTCTTGTCGAAATCCTTAAAAAATATCAGTGGAATCTTCCCCCAACTCTAAAAGACATACTCGGGAAGTAGGCCTTGACCAGGTTAAACGGTTTTTTCTTCGCTTGTCAATTTTTTTTCCCGTTTCAGATTCGAAATTTCCGAGGCTTTGATTTTCGATTTTGACGACTTGATTTGAAGATTTTCCAAGCGTGTCTGTTACAAGAGTTGCTGTTCAAGTTATTGGAATTCAAGTTTTCACCTTTTTTGCCGTTACTGGAGTTCACGGGAAAATCTTGAATTCGAAGTTTCCGAGGCTTTCAGTTTCGATTTTGACGTCTTGATTGGTGGATTTTCCCAGTGTGACTGCTTCAAGAGTTGCTGTGCAAGTTATTTGAATTCAAGGTTTTCCATTTTTGCCGTCGTTGAAGTTGTGTTCACTGCAAAATCTTGAGTATAATTTTATTTTTTTTCTTCATTTATTTTTCTATTATTTTCTATTATATTGTTCATCTCATATTTGATCTTGTAGTTATATTGACCATTTAGTTTCCGCTATAGAAATTGATGGGGATGAGGGGGGATCAAAAGATAATTCTGATAATTCTAGTACCACTTTATTGACCAAACCTTTTCGAGTGAAGGTTTACCCTTCTAGTTTCTCTGGACCCTTTGTTGTATATTTTAGAAAAAAAGAGAAACCAATAAATGTTTTGTTGATTTCCTCAGAGATTTATAAAAAATATAAATCTGTGAAGGAAATCAAAAAAAAAAAATCGTTGGATAAACTGAGAGTAGTTTTTGGATCTCGAGATGATGCTAATGCTCTCTTAGAATCCAGGTTATTTTACAATTCCTATCGTGTGTACGCACCTTGTGATGCATGCGAAACAAATGGAATTATTTATGATGAGTCTTTGGACTGTGATGACATAAGAAATCATGGTTCAGGTTTTTTTGGTTCATGGTTTTTTAGGAACAAATCCATTTCTCCGGTCAAGATTTTGGATTGTGTTCGTTTGTCTAAATTATTCATTGATGGAAATAATTCAAAATATGTACATTCTAATTGCATCAAGATTACGTTTTCTTCCAGTTTACGTAAAGATTGATAATGTTATTTTTCACGTGAGACTTTATTATCCAAAGCTCATGCATTGTGATCGATGCCTTTTGTTTGGTCACACTTCTAATTTTAGTTCAAACAAGAAAAAATGTTCTAAATGTGGAGAACTTCATGATTCTTCTACATGTAAAGAGCAATCTGAAGTATGTATTTATTGTAAACACAAACACAATTCTTTAAATGAATGTGTTGTATATATTGAGAATCAATCGAAATTTAACCAAAAAATTAAAAACAAAATTTTTTTGTCTTATGCTGAAGTTATGAAATCTTCAGACAACACTGCTTCACCAAACTCTTTTGAAATTTTATCAAATCATGATGATGATGAATGTCATGAAAATGTTGATAATTATATCTACAAACCTCGTAGCAAAAGAAAAAGAACCATTAACAAAAAGTCGCAACAAAACCAAATTTTTGAACCTCAACCATCTACAGTGAACTCTCCCTTACTCGATATTCTGTATCTCGATATCGAGTTAGAGAACCATAGTGAAAGTTGGTTTTCATGGCTAACTCGATGGTCCCTTGGGTCGCAGTTGCACTGATTTTGCGTTCTATAACTCGATACCTCCCTAACTCGATGGTCCCTTCAATATCGAGTTATGGAGAGTTGACTGTACCTCGTTTGATATAAATTTCCCCCCTTTGAATAACTCTGCTTCAACTAAAAACATTCCTGGATTTCGTAAAGTAGAAGTGGACACATCCAATAATAATAGTCAGAATTCAAACAATTCGCCGGATGAAAAACATAAGGAAAATTCTGATAATTCAATTCTGGGCATTTTAGAGGAAATAATAGATTTTTTGGAATTAAGTGAATTTTGGAAAAAGTTAATCAAAATGTTATGTTATTTTGGCTTCCTTTTTAAATAAATTGAATTCATTTGGACCCCTCATTTCTTCACTATTTTCGTCGTAATGGCTTCTATAAGTATCAATAACATGAATATTTTACAATGGAATTGCCGCAGCATCATTCCCAAAATTGATAGATTAAAAGCACTTATTAACAGCCATAATATAGATTTGTTTTGCCTAAATGAAACATGGCTAACTACATCAAAATTCTTTCGCATTCCAAAATTTAATATAATTCGAAAAGTTAGGGATTCTTCATATAGAGGAGTACTTATTGGAATTCATGACGATATTGAATTTAAGTATTTAGATTTAACATTGCATTCGCAAATTGAATACGTTGCTGTTTCTATTTAAAGAGAAAATTGTAAATTTTCTATTATTTGTTTTTATATCCCACCTAATGTCAGTTTTTCGTTGTCGCAAATTAAAAGTATTTTGAATGAAATTCCTCCTCCATTTTACAAATTAGATGATTTTAATGCACATAATTTTGCTTGGGGTAGCGACAAAACAGATGGTAGAGGTTCATTAATTATGGATTTAATTGATGAATTAAACTTACATATTCTCAATGATGGATCTTTAACTAGGATTGTTGTACCACCCAATCAACCTTCTTGTATTGATTTATCTCTTTGTTCTAATAGTTTATCAATAAAATCTTCTTGGAAAACTATTGATGATCCTAACGGTAGTGATCATTTACCAATTTTAATTGAAATTCAAAATCCAGCTCGCGGTAATTTATTACACGATTCTCATGTTCCTGACCTTTGTCAAAATGTTAATTGGACAAAATTTTCTGATCTTATATCCTTGTCCTTAATTAATATTAACAATCTGGATTCTCCAATTGAAAATTACAATAATTTTTCAAAATTACTAATTGATTGCTTGCGTAAATCTCAAACCAAAAAAAATGGTGGGTAATAATAATAAAAAGCGTCCATGTTTCTGGTGGGATAATGAATGTTCCATTGCTCTAAAAACAATATCAGATGCTTTTAAAAAAATTCGCAGATCAGGCTCCAGAAATGATTATTTTTTATATTGAAAAGCTGAAGCATTGTTCATTGGACTTACTAAATCCAAGAAAAGAAATTATTGGAAAAAATTGTTCAAAATCTTGATCAGGAAACATCATTATCTACTTTGTGGTCAGTTGCAAGAAATTTAAGAAACTATGATTCGACTGTTCCTACTGTTTTGGAATATTCTGAAAAATGGATAGAGGAGTTTGCATCTAAAATTTGCCTTGATTTTGTTCCTAAATCCATCAAGTTTAAAAAAAATAGTCAAAATCATTTTCCTGAACTTTCTAATCCACTTTCATTAGCTGAATTAAATTTGGCATTATCAATTCCTAAAAATACAGCTCCAGGAATTGATAACATTAAATTTATTGTTTTGAAGCAAAACTTCATTTACTTTCAATATATAATGATTTTTTTATCTCAAAATATAATTCCCTATGATTGGCGTTTCATCAAAGTCATCAGTATTCTTAAACCTGGTAGAGATCCTTCATTAGCTGATAGTAGGAAACCGATAAGTTTGTTATCATGTTTACGTAAACTTTTAGAAAAAATGATTTTAAATCGTCTCGAATTATGGGCAGAGAACAATAAAATTTTTTCATCTTCTCAATTTGGATTTAGAAGAGGTCGTGGTACTCGTGACTGTGTTTCACTTTTGGCTTCACAAATTCAACTATCGTTCAATAAAAAACAGAATGTAGCAGGATGTAGTTTCCACTTTTCTCGATGTTTCTGGAGCCTTCTGTACTTATTGAATTACTTTTCGAAAAGATGAATCATTTAAAAATTTCAAATTTAATCACCAATTTCATTTACAATTTATTTTCTTTTAAAATTATGATTTTTTTTCACAATGGATCCTCAAAATTATCAAGATATAGCTTTTTTGGACTTCCACAAGGATCTAGTTTGAGTCCGTTTTTATACAACTTGTTCACCATATTGCATCAATTATTCCAAATGGTTGTTATTTGCTTCAGTTTGCCGATGTTAATGTTATTTCTATTAGCGGCAAAAATAGAGAAGTTATTAGACATTTTATGCAATGTGCTTTGAATAATATTGATTCATGGGCTCATGAGAATGGTTTTTCATTTTCAGTTCAAAAAACTAAATACATAATATTTTCAAGGAAACATTCTAATATAACTATTAACTTGTACCTTAATGGAATTGAAATTGAACAAGTTGATGAGTATAAACATCTTGGTATATGGTTTGATTTCAAATTGAATTGGAACATTCATATTAAACAAATTCAAAAAACATGTTCGAAAAGAATTAATTTTCTTCGCACAATTACAGGTACTTGGTGGGGTGCTAATCCATCTGATTTAGTAACGCTTTATAAAACTACTAAACGTTCAGTTATGGAATATGGTTGCTTCGCGTTTGGAAGTGCTGCAATACATATTTTGTTTAATCTTAAAAAAATACAATTTCGTTTTTTTGAGAATTTGTTTGAAACTTATGAATTCCACTCATACTCAATCAACTGAAGTTTTTACCGGTATTGTTCCTCTCAAAATTCATTTTCAAGAACTAAATTGCAAATTTTTGATTAATTGTTTCTCAAGTAATCATCCAATTATCAACATTTTGAAGTCCCTATTTGAAATTAACCTGACGAGCAAAATATTGGAATCTTATATTCATTGCTCAACTGAAAGTATTGTATCAATTCCATTGAATGGTTTTTACAATTGTAAAATTGATGTTTATACTTATCAACCTTAGGGGCCCTGATAGCCGTAGCGGTAAACGCGCAGCTATTCAGCAAGACCAAGCTGAGGGTCGTGGGTGCGAATCCCACCGGTCGAGGATCTTTTCGGGTTGGAAATTTTCTCGACATCACAGGGCATAGAGTATCTTCGTACCTGGCACACGATATACGCATGCAAAAATGGTCATTGGCATAGTAAGCTCTCAGTCAACTGTGGAAGTGCTCATAAGAACACTAAGCTGAGAAGCAGGCTCTGTCCCAGCGGGGACGTAACGCCAGAAAGAAGAAGAAGAAGACTTATCAACCTTTGATTGACTTGTCTTTGTTTCATGAATTAAAACAATTTCCAAAACATTTACATCCTTATTTTGCCAATATCTTATTTGAGCGTAAATTTGATGAACTAAACAATTTTATTTTACAGATGGTTCGTTAATTCAAGATACCGTGGGTTTCGGAGTATATAATGAATTTTCGGCTCACTTTTTTAAATTGCAAGCTCCTTGTTCTATTTTCTAAGCAGAATTAATCGCTTTATACTTTGCTTGCACCTTAATAAAGGCGTGTCCACCAAATATTTACATTGTTTGTTCTGATAGCTTGAGTTGTCTTCATGCTTTGAAAACCATTTCTTTCAATTTCAAAACTCATTATATATTATTTATGTTGAAACAACTTTTATTTGACTTACACTCTCAGAGATTTATCATAAAAATAATATGGATCCCTTCCCATTGCAAAATTTATGGTATGAACAGGCTGATTTATTGGCTAAATTTGGTGTTGCTCGGAGGCTTACTTATAACCGTGACATTTCTCGATTACCTTTTCAAATCGACGTAAGTAATTTTCATACGGTTTTGAGAAAATTAATTGAGAAGAATCACAACCTGTCTTCTAAAACTGTTTTAAAATGAATCACCTTTTTAACATTTTTTCGCCGTGTACATCGCTCAAATTTTGCATACAATCAGATCGCGTTCAAAAACTAGGTAGTTTCTATTATTTTCAACAAAAATAATTATAACAAAATGATAAGCCGTTTCACACAGTTACTTTCGACGTTTTTCTACCAGTGTAAAATCAGCTCAAGTAGTGTTTTGTTTTGATTCGTGGTTAAGTCACTTTGTCTCTCCATACAGCGGGGCGGCGAAAGTAGTGGTTAGGTTGCGAAATTTGAAAATCTTACTTTCGTCGTTTTGTAAATCCGAAAATTAAACGTTCTAAAAGAGAATAATCGAGTTATTTCAGAGCGAAACGTGTAGAATTTCGTCTGCGAAACACGTAGGATCGATAAAGTACGTTTGTACACTTTTTTGACTTGAGTCTATATGAATAAGTTTTCGAGATTTCTTCTTCTGAATATTATCCCAAATTAAAAGAATATTCCATTAGTAAATGGCAAATTTGTTGGAATTTTAGCGACAAAGGAAGAATTGTCCTAAGGTCAGTCACTTTCCTTGGTTTAAGAATACACCAGGTAGTAGAAATTTTAATTGTTTTTTTTTTCACGACTGATATCAATTTGTGTGAGAGTGGAATCTCGTATGAAGACATTGACCATATTGTACTTCAATGTTCAAGATATATTTTACCGAGAGAAAAATTATTTAACAATATAATCAATTTTGGTCATCCAATTCCTGTTTCTATTCGGGAGATTCTACCCCATTACCCCGAATCCCAGCACCCCGAATGCCATTAACCCGAACGCCATTACCCCGAATTCCAAAACCCCGAACGACCCATCATCCCGAACGACTCATCACCCCGAACGACCCATCACCCCGAATGACATTACCCCGAATTCCAAAATCATGGGAAAAGGTTATCAATATCATCATGTCAAGATAATTGTGAATTCGGGGAAAAAGCATTCGGGGTGATGGAATTCGGGGTAATGGTACATTCGGGGTGATGGAATTCGGGGTGTTGGGATTCGGGGAAATGGCATTCGGGGTAATGGGGTAGAATCATTGTTTGATACTCGTTTTTTTGTTTTTTTTTCAGATATAAAGATGATGTTTGGATACCAAGATGATGTTTAGTAAACCCCCTCCCTCATCCCATTTTTCAAGATATCAATAGGCCTATTCACATGACGTCTCAAATCAGCTGATCGGGAAGCACTTTGACAGTTCTTCTGTGAAAATGACAGACTCGTGTTAGCACCGCTCCTCCACCGATGTAAACAAATGCATAGACGGATCTGTCACATGCCCATACACACTCAAATCTACCTTGTATTGCAGTATATGGCTCTGTTATGGTTTTTGTTTTACCGTATGAGCCTTTAGTTTTAGTTTTGTTTTTGTTTTGCAACGTTATATGAAAACATAAAGAGGTTTTATGCCTCTTTGAGAAAGATTTCGAAAGGAAATCACTCAAAGGGGCTTTTCCCTCTTTCAAAGTTGTTGGTTAAAATAAATAAAATAAATAAATAACTCTAAAAGAAAACAAAGCAACATTTTTTTGAAGAAATGCGTTATTGTCCCAGGGAAAAATCGAAATACAGTGCATAGAAAAATACTCGTTGATGAACTTCTAGTAACTCCTAAACCTAGTTAAACTTTTAAAGTATCTACAGTTTCTTGAAAATTCTATTTAGGAGTTTTGGGAGAGCTCTCATTAGAATTTCTAGGTATAATTCATCAACTGGTGGGATTGCTGGGAATTTCTGGGAGACGTTTATGCTATACTGCCCATGTTTGCATTCTTACTTCGTTGACCATTTCAGACAAAAATCTGTGCATTTGTTGACGATTGAAATTCAAAAGTCATTTGAGGGACACATAGCCACTACCAAAGCAATTTGGTTTTGTAATTATAGATCGAACTTTTATTGCATAAAACTAGATACAAATAGAGTTGTGTTTGATCCTTCGACCTTGACGCTTGCTCCTGCGGGGGCAGGTGATGAGGGCAGGATCAAACATTTCGCGCGTCGGTCGAGTGAAGTGAAAAGTGGCGTGATCCGTTAGTTGTGTTTGATCTATTGATCGCATCGCTTGCTCTTGCGAGGGCGAGCGATGAACACTTGTCCGGCGTACAATGCGATTATCGAATTATTTCGCGAATTCGGTTAGGCGTAATTATATTATGGATCGCATCACCTACCATTGGTGACTCCCAGATCTATACCTTACCCACTAACCCAATATCCTTTCCATGACAACCGTGGAGATGCAGAGGTGATCTCGGTCTCTAGTAACAACGGTAGTCACACTAACATTCCTTCCCTTCCCCGATGACCGTAAGGACGTGGCCGGCGCCGTTATTGACTTTTAAAATTTGAGCTCTCGATTTGTGCACATTGAAGAATGGTAAGCTAATCCCAAGCCCCATTCATTAATTCCCTGTGCAACTTCGATTGTTCTGGTCAATCACGGAGTAGCAACTACGAATTGTACGGTCATCTATGCTTATGCTTATGCTATGCTTATAAAACTAGATACAAATAAACTCTTATTTGTTTATGCATGGGTGGTTTAAGGCCTAATATGAGGATGCTTTGAGGTGTAATAGTTTTGGCATAACATTTGGAGTACATTCCAGAGGAATTCCATGGAAGATGTTTGTTTTGGGTATCTAGATTCCTTCAATATTCCTTGTGTAAATGCAGCTCATCTGGCGACACTGGAGTAGCAACCACTGGCGGCCAATCAAGCTCAAGCTCAAGGTATCTAGATTCCTTCAATATTCTTCCGACTCATCACCATGCGAGTGGTGAGTGCGTACAGGACTATATCGTCGGAGGCGGCATGCGTAATCACTGGGATGATCCCGATCTGCATCATCCTGTCCGGAGACATCGACTGCTATCAGCGAAGAGAAACTAGGCATGCGAGGATGCCTCCTAGAAAGGAAAGTGGACTCACAGACTCATCCCGAATCCATCGGCCTGGGTGAACAGGGAGCACGGAGAAGTGAACTTCCACCTGACACAGTTCTTGTCAGGTTACGGCTGCTTCAAGCAGTATCTGCATCGATTCGGCCATGCGTTTTCACCATCCTGTCCTGAGTGTATGGAGATTGAAGAAACCCCAGAACATGTTGTCTTCGACTGCCCATAGTACGAAACACGGTGGCGGCTGCTTTTGGTGAGTACTTCAGCGTAGAAGGTGTGATAGACGGAATTATAAGCGATCCCGATCTTTGGAATATGATGACCAACATGGTGATGCAAATAATGTTTGGCTTACAGCGCAATTGGCGAGAAGAACAGCGAAACGAGACGCAGAGAGTAGCGCTTGACATTGGGTCGTCGGGGTGCTGATGAACCGGAAGCCAACCTCCCACCGGAATTGTCGGACCGACCTCGGCACTCGACAAGTCAGTCTGTTGATGAGAGACCATCGGGCGCGATCGGAGTAGGCTAGATCCTCCGTCGGGGACTAGACCGAGTAGCGTAACGTAGTATCGGTACACTTGGCCGACCACCATCGAGTCGGAATAGGCTAGATCCTCCGCCGGGAACTAGCTGACAAGGGAAGGTCACGATGGTGTTACACGGGGTTTTCAACCGGACTATTTTCGTTAGATTCTACATGTCGAAATATGAAAAACCCCAAAGCCTTTCGGGTGATGGGCCAGTGGTGTAGCCAGGAGGGGCTCTGAAAGGGTCGATTTTGAGCGAATATAATGTTATTAAGTCAATTGAAAATTTTTCAAATAGATTTTTTTCAGTATTAATTACGATAGTAATGAACAGAATTGACATTAAAGTATGTTTATAATGTATTTTTATGCATTTCGCGTATCTTACATGGAATATGGACGCCAAAACAAATTTGGTTTTATTAGAATAGTATACTAACAAGAAACTCATTGCGATTGCGCCTATGGCATGGAAAAATACATCTTAAACATACATCAATGTCAATTCTGATCACCATCACAATAAATACTAAAAAAATATTTTTGTCGAATTTCCAATTAGCTTAATAATATACGTTCCAAATTTCACCTTTTAGAGCACCTCCTGGCTACACCACTGGTCCATCACCCGAAAGGCTTTAGGATTTTCCATATTTGGACATGTAGAATCTAACAAAAATAGTCCGGTTGAAAACCCCGTGTAACACCATCGTGACCTTCCCTTGTTAGAAGAACTCCTTATGGAATCCCTTGGGAACTCGTGATGAAATGCCAAAAACGACTTCTGTTGTTTTGCCCTGTAGGAATCCTAATTTCTATTGGAACTCCTGATAAAATCCTTAGAAGAACTCCTGATGGAAATCCTTGGGAACTCCTATTGAAAGACTCAGGGGAACTCCTGATGGAATCCCTATAGAAACTCTTGATAGAATCCCAGAAGGAATTCCAGGTGGAATGTCTAAAGAAAATGCCTATGAAACCCCTGACCTTCTTGAAATCCCCAGAAGAACTCCTGATGTAATTCCCAGAAGAGATCCTGATGTTATCCCTAGAAGAAACTGTCGTGACGCTTGTCCCATTTTGAACGGAAATCCGCCGAACTTACTGTCGTGACGAAATATATTTTTTTTTTGAGAATCTGCCGAATCACTTAAATCTCCTGATTTAATCAACGGCTAACGCCCATTAACCTCGATTTAAGAAACACGGAACTTCAATTCAACACGTCCGGTCGAGCTTACATTCGCCAACAGAATCACTTCCTATGCCTTCATGGTGACTTCGTACCTCTTCTAATGCTCGGTACCGATTCGAAATCGGTTTCCAACTTCGTTTTTTTTTTGTTTCAAGTGAATCGCAAGCTCAAAGAATGTCTCCCCAACGCCGAATGCGATGTTCGTTCTCTTCCGGAGAACCGAAGCCATCATCACATCCGCACACTATACACCCCACTTTCAACATCTAAAACCATACATAGACCGGCGTCGTCCCGAAGCCGACAGACTGGATAATTGTCTAGCCTCTCGCTTTCCACTCATGCCGAAGTATGCAACTCAACCCGAGCACCACCACATCTTCAACTCACATGTAAAAGCTATCGGAAAGCTCTTTTCGTTTCTTTCATTATAGCATTTTTCGTTATAGCATTTTTTCATTATAGCACTTTTTCGTTTCTTTCATTATAGCATGCTTCGATTGCATGTCAAACACGCTAAAATTGACTCTCATTTTTGGTATCAATAATCATTTTGATTCACCTAATATTTAATATAAACCCTTTATCTACTACAGAAACTTCTGATGTAATCCCTCGAGGATCCAGGTGAAATCTTTGAAGAAACTTCTGATACAATCTCTAGAGGAACTCCTGATGGAATCTCTAAGGGACCTCCAGTTAAAATTTCTGAAGAATTTAATGATGATTCCTGGAGGAATTCCTTACGGAATCCGCAGGAGTTCCTGATGGAACCCTTGTACGAATTCCTAAAGACATTCTTGCAGAAACTCCAGATGAATTCCTTGGAGGAACTCACTACAGCAAGTCCTGATGAAATCCCTGGAGGAGTTCTTGATAAAATTCCTAATGGAACTCCTAATATAATGCCCAGAGAAATTCGTTATTATATCCCTAGAAAATCCTGATGGAGTTCTTATGTGACCTCCTTATATAAACTCTGGAGAAAGTTCTAATAGAATCTCGGAAGAAATGCTAGCTGGAATCTCTGAAGGAACTCTTGGTAGAATTTCTGGAGAAACTCTTGATGAAATCCTCAGAAGAACTCTAATGGCAGCCCTAAAGGTACTTCTAATAGAATCCCTATTGGAATTCCTGATAGAATCCCTGGAGGAACTCCTGATGGAATCCTTGGAGGAATATAAAGATATTGTTGAAGGATACATAGAGGGAATCCTGATAGAATCTCTTGAGGAATTTCGGGTGAAATCTCAGAAGAAACTCTTTATGGCATCCCTGGAGGAACTCCTGACGAAATCCTTGGAGTAAATCCTAAATATATTGTTGATGGAGTTCCTGATGGAATCAATGGAGGAATTTCTGATGAAATTCATAGATTCCCTGATAGAATCTCTGGAAGGAATTCCAAGTGGGATCGCTAAAGGAACTGCTGATGGAATCGCTGGAGAAACTTCAAATGGAATTGCAAGTATTCCTGCCGGAATCCCCGGAGAGGTTCCAGTGGCTTTGCTATCGCTGAAGGAACTCCTGATGGAATCCCTGGAGGAATTTGTGATGGAACTCCTGTAAGAATCCCTAGAAGAATTCCTCATGATATCCCTAAAAGGAGTCCTGATGAAATTCCTCTAGGAATTCCTGATATGATCTTTGGAGGAAATCCTGATTGAATCTTTGAAGGCAATTCAGGTGGAATCTCTGAAAGAACTCTGGAGGAACTTCTGATGAAATCCCCAGAAGAAGTCTAATGGAAGCCCTAAGGTATTCCAGATAGTATACCTATAGGAACTCCTAATGGAATCCTTGGAAGAACTCCTATCTATAGATATTCTTGAAGGAACTCCTAATCATTGAAGGGACTCCTGATAAAATCGAGGAACATCTGATTTAATCTCTTGAAGAATTCCGGGTGAAATTTCAGAAGGAACTCTTGATGGAATCCCTGGAGGATCAAAACGCATTTTGACTTTCCACTCCTGATGAAGCCCTAAAGTACTCCCGATAGAATCACTACAGGAGCTCCTGATGAAATCCCTGGAAGAACTCCTAAAGAAATCGTTTTAAGAATTTGTAAAGATGTTCTTGAAGGAACTCTGGATGGAATCATTGGAGGAATTTCTGTTAAAATCCCGAGAAGAACTCCTGAGAGAATCCCTAGAGCAACGACGGACAGAGTCCATGAAGGAATTTCAGGTGTAATCTCTGAAATATCTCCTGATAGAATCCCAGGAGAAACGTCTGATGAAATCCCTAGTTGAGTTCCAGGTGCAATCCCTGAAATAACACTTGATCGAATCTCTGGAGGAATTCCAGATGGAATCCCTGAAGAATTCCTGATGGAATCCCTAGACGAACATCTGATGAAGCCCTCAGAAGAATTCTTGATGGAATTCCTAGAGGAACTTCCGATGGAATCCCTAGAGCTAGACCTGATAAAAACCCTGAAAGAACTGCTGAATGAAACCTTCGTGAAATTTATAATTGAATCTTTAGAAGTTCTCCTGATGGAATGCCTGGATGAAATCGACTTTAATTCCGTAGAAGCCGAGTGATTGGAGTCCGCGGCTACAAAGCAAAACCTTGCTGAAGGTTTATGGCTCAAATTTCCGGTCGGACCAGGATCTTCTCGTAATGGAAATTTTCTTGACTTCCCTGGGCATAGAGTATCATCGTACCTGCCACACGATATATGAATTCGAAAATGGCAACTTTGGCAAAGAAAGCTCTCAGTTAAAAACTATGGAAATACCCATTGAACTCTAAGCTGAGAGGCAGGCTCTGTCCCAGTGAGGATGTAACGCCAAGAAGAAGAAGAACTCCTGATTCTCAAAGGAATCACTGATGGAATCCCTGTTCGAACTCCTGGTAGAATCCCATGAGGAATTCCAGGTGAACTTTCGGAAGGAATTTATATAGGAATTCTTACAGGATTTTCTTGTTAAATCACTGGACAAAATGTTGATTAAATTTCTGGAAGAACACTTGGTGGAATCATGAAGCAGTTTTGAAAAAAATCCTAAAGATATTACAAGAGGATTACCTGGTAAAGTTCCTGATGGAATCCCTGTAGTACAAATCCATGAATGGATTTTTTGAATCACAGGTGAAACTGCTGCTGGATTCACTGAAGATATTTCTGTAGAAATTGGTTAAGGAATAATTAAAGAATCCTTGGTGAATTTGCTAAAGAAAACGATTAGAGATAGTTGGAAACTATAGTGAAATATATAGAAACAACATCCCTACGATCGGTTCGTCGAACATTTGGCTCCGTCCACCGGTGGTTTGAGCAAAATCAAACTCGTTTGATTTTGGCCGACCGATTCGTCAACCGTCAAATTGGTTTCACAAACTGTCAAATTGGTTCGTCAAACAGCATCACACACAATCAAACATAGCACCAACATGAGCATCAACCTGAGGGGCGGAGTCAATGTTGGTCAAACCGTCTGAGCGTCTGTGGGGTGCATAACAATGCAATACTATACACGGAGAAAACGGAAAACCCATATTTGAGTATTTTTTAACTCACTTTTGAGTTATTTTTCTCTCCCCATTTCATTCGCTCCTTCTATTGTTGTCAGAGAGCGAAGAGCAAAACAACCCAAAAACCGAACCTTAGTGCGTTACCTCAAATTTGAGTAAGTGGCACAGTACTGGAAGTTGAGTTATTTGATCTGCCGATTGAGTGAAAACAACTTAGCCAGTAAGTATTTTTTCGCATGGCTGTAAATGAAAACAACTTATACCCCATCAACTCAAAATTAGGTTAACGCACAAACCCCCGGAATTGAGTGGAATGAACTCACTTTTGAGTACTTCATTTTCTCCGTGTAGCATTCAGGAAGACACTGTGAATCGAAAGACCTTGGCTAGCGGTTCATATAAAAAACGCAACAGAAGAAGGTACACGCAAACAAATTTTGTTGTATAATCTACCGAATCCATGGTAGAATTAAGAACTGCACCAACGATTTTCAACCGACTACAAAAATCTGTTAAGTTTACTATAATCTGGTTAAAATCACTGAGCAGTGCAGTAAATTAGACTATGTCCATAGTAGCATCCACTACAAAGCATTGTATTTCAATCCGTGACACCCACCGTACAACACAGTGTGGTCAAAAGTATGATGCTAAACTTCTCAAATCAAAAATGTTTCTAGTCAAAAATACTACAACTCTGGTTAAATCAACAGAAGAAATTTTCTTGTGTAGTGATGTTGACTATGTTTTGGTAGAGTTAACAGATTAATGTAGTCGGTTGAAAATCGTTGGTGCAGTTCTTAATTTGACCATGGATTCAGTAGTTTCTACAATAAAATGAATTTCAGTGTAGCGTATAAAATACGTTGCCCGTAGGCCGGAAGAACGACAAGCAAAGATAATATTCAACAGAGAACCCGGACTTGGCCGCCGACTTCGTGGTAGGCCGCGCACACGATAGTTTTTTGCAGAGGTGGTGGAGGTCAGTTAACGTTCAGGGCGACTGGAAGTGATTGGTCCAGAACCGACCGAGTGGAGAAGACTCATCCATTCGGCGTAGATTCATCGTAGGGAATTGTAGCCCATTCAGTATCAAGTAAGTATCCTTGTAGTTTAGCATGACGCAATTATTTGATTGAATGTGAATGTCGTTGACAATGTTTGGAAAGTCCAAATATATTTTTTTTAAGGACCAGTTGGTACGCCCATGAATTTCAAGGTTGTGCTATTGGGAACACAAACTATCAATCAAAAGTGCAAGGTTTAAAATTGGAGACTTATTTTGTCTATTGCACATTGATATGCGTTGCTTCGAATTCCCGCTGAACTTTTCTAAATGACCTACTAAACAATAAGAGATTATCCGCTCTCTCGCTCTCTTACGATTATAATGCAGCCCACAGACGCTCAGACGGTTTGACCAACATTGAATCCGCCCCCCAAGTTAGTCAAACCGACTTATGTTGATACACGTTTGACCGACTGTCAAGGTTGGTTGCAGCAACACGATATTTCTTTGCATGTTTTTAGACTTGCCGAGAGTCTAGTGAATATGTGATTATTATTTTTTCGAATGCTGTGGCTGTGAGGGAGGTTCTCTTCGCGATTTTCTGTCAATAATCGCAGTAAGGAAGAGAAGAATTTTCAACATTCAAGTATCGGAAGAAATAAACATTTCAGAGGAATTCCAGTTATAATTCGTACGAAGTATTTCGGCAAAACTCAGAAATCATGACGGGTTTCTTTCGGGAAATATTCTGAGCAGTCATTGATAGTGGAAGAACCAAGCGATTTTTTTTAAAACATTCTTTCCAGAATCCTTTAGTCGTTTCCTCTAGTTATTCTGCTTTGAAGTTTTTCCAGGAATCCATAAGCTATTCTAAGGATTCCACCAATAGCTCTTCCTGGGATTCCACCAATAGCTCTTCCTGGGATTCTACCACAAATTTTATCAATAGTTCCTTTAGAAATTTATCCACAGATTCAACCAGAAATTTCTCCGGGGAACATTGTTCAGGCATACCTTTAGGTGGAATTTTTCCAAGGATTCCTTTAGAGGTTCCTCTACAAATTATTGTGGATTTCAACCACTGATTCCTTCAAAGATCTGTCCAAAAAATCCTAAGAAATTTCTTCAGGGCTAACTCTAAGGCTGCCTCCTAGAATTCCTTCAGATTGTTATAACATTTTTTTCAAAGATTTCTTCAGAAATTTCTCTAAAGTTAGTTCCAAGGATTCCATCACGCGTTACCCAGGAATCGCATAACAAATTCTTTCAGATACTTCTCAAGGGA
The DNA here is from genome assembly GCF_002204515.2 of Aedes aegypti. Taxonomy (NCBI): domain Eukaryota; kingdom Metazoa; phylum Arthropoda; class Insecta; order Diptera; family Culicidae; genus Aedes; species Aedes aegypti. Next base: position 26,004,941 of record NC_035109.1, on the reverse strand, counting down.
TTTCTAAAAAAAAAATCATCACCAGAAATTCCCCCAAGGATTTCACCAGGACTTTTTTAAGGGCTTGCTCCTCGGACTCGTCCTCGAATTCCTCAAGGAGTTACATCAGAAAATCCACCAGGAATTTCTTCAGCGATTCTTTCTAGCAATTTTTCAACAGATTTCTCCAGGGATCTATACAAACACTTCCCAAGAGATTTCTCCAGTGGTTCATCCAATGCTTTCTTCAAGAATTCCACCAAAAAATCCTCCAAAGATTCATTTAAGAATTCCTCCAGCGAAACTTCAAGCATTTCTATACAGATACTACCCACAATTTATCCAAGGATTCGTCAAGTTCCTCCAGGGATTCCACAAACAATTCCTCTAAGAATTCCATCAGAAAGCTTTCAAAGATTTCAAGAGAAATACTGCAAAAAAATTCATCAAAACTGGATCAGCAGGAATTCCTTTAGAGATTCCACTTGTAATTTTTTGAGAGGATCCCCCAGGTTATCCTTCGGTATTCCTCTAGAGAGAATCTTCAATAAATTCTTTTATAAACTCCATCAGTGTTTCCTCCAAAGATTCTTCCTTGTATCTCTGAAGGGACCCTACGAGGCATTCGTCCTGGGATTTCTGCAGGAATTACTTCAATATTCTAATATAAATTTCTCCGAGGGTTCCTGGAGGAATTTATCCATCAATTCCATCCAGTGTTTCTTGAAGGGTTTTTTTTCCAAGGAATCTACCAGGAATTACCTTAGAGAATCTTTCAGAAATTCCTTCAGGGATTGCTTTAAAAGTTCTTCCAGAAATATGATAAGGAATCTCTCCAGGAAACTCTCTAGGAATTAATCTATTGATTTCTTTGGTGATACCTCCTAGAATTTCTAAAGATATATCTCCATGGATCTTTAAGGGATTCATCCTGAGGCATTTAGAGAAATGTGTTGTTTGACACTCTGAGTAAATATCAGTTAACCCCCTGGAGGAATTTATGATAATCCTGAAGCACAATCCTAGTAACACCTTTGAAGTATTTTATGGTTGAACTTCTGGCGAAACCCTAATAGAGTTTTCTAAGGGTAATTCTAGCGAAACTCTGGTGATATTCCCAGTGTTAACGCTAGAAGAACTCCTTGTGATATTCCTTAATAAACTTCTCTCGCGAAAAATTACCGGTGAGGGAAAATACTGTTGAAGTATCTGAAGGAATTACTAGTGGAATCTTTATAGGAAATTGTGGTCAAATCGCATAGGAAATTCGTTATTGTATAATTGGAGTTCATCTTGGTGGCATCCACGAAGGAACCTCCCAGAAGAATCCCTGAAGGAATTCCTGTTTTGAATCCCAGGAGGAATTCATGATGGAGTCACTGGTAGATTCCCAAATTACAGGTAAAACTTTTATAATAAATTTCTGGTAATATCGCTGGAGGGTTCCTGAAAACCCTTTAGAATCCCTGGAGTTATTCCACGAGAAATTCCTTGAAAAATCTGGAGAAATCCCTTGAGGATTTCTGGGATCGATTCCTTAAGGAAATTAACCCAGAATAACCCTAGAGGGATTCCTGAAGAAACCTTTAGAAGAATTCCTGATAGAATCCCTGACAGAACTTCTGATGATTTCCCAGGAGGATTTATAATAAAGTCTTAGAAGTTTTTCTTATGGAATCTATGAAAGAACTTCCGATGAATCCCTGCAGAAATTCCCAATAAAATCTATTGAAGTACTCTTTCAGATGGAATCCTTGGAAAAACTAGTGATGTATTCCTTGGAGTAATTCATGATAGAATCATTAGAGAAACTCTTGATAGAATTCCTGTAGAAATTCCAGGTGGAATCTCTGAAGGAACTCCTAATGGAAAGAGGAACTCCTGATAAAGTCCTTAGAAGAATTCCTTATGGAATCCCTTGGGAACTCGTGATGAAATGCCAAAAACGACTTCTGTTGTTTTGCCCTGTAGGAATCCTAATTCCTATTGGAACTCCTGATAAAATCCTTAGAAGAACTCCTGATGGAAATCCTTGGGAACTCCTATTGAAAGACTCAGGGGAACTCCTGATGGAATCCCTATAGAAACTCGTGATAGAATCCCAGAAGGAATTCGAGGTGGAATGTCTAAAGAAAATGCCTATGAAACCCCTGACCTTCTTGAAATTCACAGAAGAACTCCTGATGTAATTCCCAGAAGAGATCCTGATGTTATCCCTAGAAGAAACTTCTGATGTAATCCCTCGAGGATCCAGGTGAAATCTTTGAAGAAACTTCTGATACAATCTCTAGAGGAACTCCTGATGGAATCTCTAAGGGAACTCCAGTTAAAATTTCTGAAGAATTTAATGATGATTCCTGGAGGAATTCCTTACGGAATACGCAGGAGTTCCTGATGGAACCCTTGTACGAATTCCTAAAGACATTCTTGCAGAAACTCCAGATGAATTCATTGGAGGAACTCACTACAGCAAGTCCTGATGAAATCCCTGGAGGAGTTCTTGATAAAATTCCTAATGGAACTCCTAATATAATGCCCAGAGAAATTCGTTATTAAATCCCTAGAAAATCCTGATGGAGTTCTTATGTGACCTCCTTATATAAACTCTGCAGAAAGTTCTAATAGAATCTCGGAAGAAATGCTAGCTGGAATCTCTGAAGGAACTCTTGGTAGAATTTCTGGAGAAACTCTTGATGAAATCCTCAGAAGAACTCTAATGGTAGCCCTAAAGGTACTTCTAATAGAATCCCTATTGGAATTCCTGATAGAATCCCTGGAGGAACTCCTGATGGAATCCTTGGAGGAATATAAAGATATTGTTGAAGGATACATAGAGGGAATCCTGATAGAATCTCTTGAGGAATTTCGGGTGAAATCTCAGAAGAAACTCTTAATGGCATCCCTGGAGGAACTAATGACGAAATCCTTGGTGTAAATCCTAAATATATTGTTGATGGAGTTCCTGATGGAATCAATGGAGGAATTTCTGATGAAATTCATAGATTCCCTGATAGAATCTCTGGAAGGAATTCCAAGTGGGATCGCTAAAAGAACTGTTGATGGAATCGCTGGAGAAACTTCAAATGGAATTGCAAGTATTCCTGCCGGAATCCCCGGAGAGGTTCCAGTTGCTTTGCTATCGCTGAAGGAACTCCTGATGGAATCCCTGGAGGAATTTGTGATGGAACTCCTGTAAGAATCCCTAGAAGAAATCCTCATGATATCCCTAGAAGGAGTCCTGATAAAATTCCTCAAGGAATTCCTGATATGATCTTTGGAGGAAATCCTGATTGAATCTTTGAAGGCAATTCAGGTGGCATCTCTGAAAGAACTCTGGAGGAACTTCTGATGAAATCCCCAGAAGAAGTCTAATGGAAGCCCTATGGTATTCCAGATAGTATACCTATAGGAACTCCTAATGGAATCCTTGGAAGAACTCCTATCTATAGATACTCTTGAAGGAACTCCTAATCATTGAAGGGACTCCTGATAAAATCGAGGAACATCTGATTTAATCTCTTGAAGAATTCCGAGTGAAATTTCAGAAGGAACTCTTGATGGAATCCCTGGAGGATCAAAACGCATTTTGACTTTCCACTCCTGATGAAGCCCTAAAGTACTCCCGATAGAATCACTACAGGAGCTCCTGATGAAATCCCTGGAAGAACTCCTAAAGAAATCCTTTTAAGAATTTGTAAAGATGTTCTTGAAGGAACTCTGGATGGAATCATTGGAGGAATTTCTGTTAAAATCCCGAGAAGAACTCCTGAGAGAATCCCTAGAGCAACGACGGACAGAGTCCATGAAGGAATTTCAGGTGTAATCTCTGAAATATCTCCTGATAGAATCCCAGGAGAAACGTCTGATGAAATCCCTAGTTGAGTTCCAGGTGCAATCCCTGAAATAACACCTGATCGAATCTCTGGAGGAATTCCAGATGGAATCCCTGAAGAATTCCTGATAGAATCCCTAGACGAACATCTGATGAAGCCCCCAGAAGAATTCTTTATGGAATTCCTAGAGGAACTTCCGATGGAATCCCTAGCGCTAGACCTGATAAAAACCCTGAAAGAACTGCTGAATGAAATCTTCGTGAAATTTATAATTGAATCTTTAGAAGTTCTCCTGATGGAATGCCTGGATGAAATCTACTTTAATTCCGTAGAAGCCGAGTGATTAGAGTCCGCGGCTACAAAGCAAAACCTTGCTGAAGGTTTATGGCTTAAATTTCCGGTCGGACCAGGATCTTTTCGTAATGGAAATTTTCTTGACTTCCCTGGGCATAGAGTATCATCGTACCTGCCACACGATATATGAATTCGAAAATGGCAACTTTGGCAAATAAAGCTCTCAGTTAAAAACTATGGAAATGCCCATTGAACTCTAAGCTGAGAGGCAGGCTCTGTCCCAGTGAGGATGTAACGCCAAGAAGAAGAAGAAGAAGAACTCCTGATTCTCAAAGGAATCACTGATGGAATCCCTGTTCGAACTCCTGGTAGAATCCCATGAGGAATTCTAGGTGAACTTTCGGAAGGAATTTATATAGGAATTCTTACAGGAATTTCTTGTTAAATCACTGGACAAAATGTTGATTAAATTTCTGGAAGAACACTTGGTGGAATCATGAAGCAGTTTTGAAAAAAATCCTAAAGATATTACAAGAGGATTGCCTGGTAAAGTTCCTGATGGAATCCCTGTAGTACAAATCCATGGATGGATTTTTTGAATCACAGGTGAAACTGCTGCTGGATTCACTGAAGATATTTCTGGAGAAATTAGTTGAGGAATAATTAAAGAATCCTTGGTGAATTTTCTAAAGAAAACGATTAGAGATAGTTGGAAACTATAGTGAAATATATAGAAACAACATCCCTACAGACGGTACGATCGGTTCGTCGAACATTTGGCTCCGTCCACCGGTGGTTTGAGCAAAATCAAACTCGTTTGATTTTGGCCGACCGATTCGTCAACCGTCAAATTGGTTTCACAAACTGTCAAATTGGTTCGTCAAACAGCATCACACACAATCAAACATAGCACCAACATGAGCATCAACCTGAGAGGCGGAGTAAATGTTGGTCAAACCGTCTGAGCGTCTGTGGGGTGCATAACAATGCAATACTATAGCTTTCAGGAAGACACTGTGAATCGAAAGACCTTGGCTAGCGGTTCATATAAAAAACGCAACAGAAGAAGTTATGGTGGTTCAGTTATTCATTAGAGCCTCTCAATAATAGAGGTAATAAACTATAGAGGAAGAATGTCGCTGGCGTCGCTGCAGGAACATCTTTTGCTGGCGGAGATAGGCGGGGCTATAAATGTCAACGCGAAAAAGTATGCAGTTTGACACTTATGTACCCGACATGTTTCTGAGCGAGAACAAAGGGAACAGCAGCGACATTCGTCCTCTATAGTTTTCTATCTCTATTCTCTCAATCGAAGAGAGCCTCTCAATGTTAGATAGGTCCTTTGATTTCGTTATCATTTTCGGCATCTTTTCCCTGCAAAATGACGAGGACAAATGAAACACAATGAGTTTTTTTTTACATTTACATTTTCTTTATTGAAAATTGCATCATTACTTTGCTTTTCCACGTTGATTTTTCCATTTTAAATATATAGGGCGTGTTGTGGGGGGTGTGGGGATGTTGTGTTTTGTGTGAGTTTATATATATTAATAGTATAATAAAATATATTTCCATAGGGTATATTCGATAAAGAATACAAAAATGATTAATAATTAGGCTACGATTAAAAACATAGTTAATTACTTTTGCTTTTGTTTTCTTCTGTTGTTTTTTATGCTGTCCCGACTATCCAACTGTTCGGGATCGTCAAGAAGTGTCGCAGTTATTAGTTACACCACAGTCACAGAGGTAAGTGCAAACAAAACAAAGAATCCTAAGCAAACGAACAAAAGAGAAACAAGGATGAGGTTGTGCGTTTATTAAATTTTTCGCTAACAGCCTACAATCAGTGCGTGGTTTTAGGAGCAGTTTCTCATGGTTTTATGATGGGAAAACTAGCTTCAGTTTTCATCTCTAAATTTTCTCGCGGAAATTTAACTATTTGCTTGGTTTTGTAGCTAACGTAAACTGCTCTCTGTCTCTTGATCACTATTTAAAAAAAATATAGATAAAACAAAATAAAACTGCTGCAGTGCTTGTGTCTCTAGAGCCTTAAAATTAAAATTGCACTATCTACCTTTGCATGACGGTGTTTTATTTATTCTTTAATGTAGTATGTTGTGTAAGAGCGTGATTTGTTGGAAGGTGCTATAAAACTAAACTGTTCAATGCGCGGGGGTGAGTCAGTGAGGAACGGTGCTCGTTAAGAGATTAAAACAAAACCAAGAGCACTATGACGAAGTTTAAAAAAAAATCATTCGATAGTTTAAATATGTACACGATGCTTCTTACACCTTTTCTTCTTCGAACAGTTTGGGTAAAAATTACAACAGGCATTTAAAAACGCGTTTTAAATATTTGATTGTATCATTCTTTTAGCCTACAGACGAAAGTGCACTTACGGCCAAATATGATTAGTGAACTAAGTTGTGTGTATAAATATTACTTTCTAGTACTTTCGTGATTTCTAAACCTATTAGCTACAACTATTTTTGCAAAATAGTCATCTTGCAGTACCGTTTTTTTTGATTAAAACTTCTGTAAAAATAGACTCTGCCTTCAACTTCAGTGATTGTTGCAGTTTATCCGTTAATTTTTTTATTAAAACTTATTATCTCAGCCTTAGGGTTTGCTTTTCCTATTTTTGAAACATTTTCCGACAGTGTCACCCCTGTTTCTGGGGAGGGGCGTGTCTCTTTTAAAAACAATGTTGAAAAAACAGCATTGAAATGCACATCTTTGACATCTGGTTAACAGAAAGGCGGCTACCGATTGTTTTCGATAATTGGATCGAGATCCAGAGGGGGACGACATGATGAGAAATAAACATGATATCGAAGCAACAAAACAAACGCAAAATTGAAGTACAAATTAAACGTACGTAAAACGAAAACTAAAGAGAATAATCACAGAATTTTGTTACTAATACGTCTCGGATGCCGTGCGCGCACGCACGTCGAAGAAAGTACGATCTGAAAGGGTTTTTGGAGAATGAGACATTCTAGGGGATTGCTTGCGATCAAATTTAGCGTGGTGCTTGTCCGATGAATCACCCCAAAATCAAACTACTCCGAGTTGGGTGTTATACGAAAGATTGAAATTATGATGTGAGGTAACGTCTTGGAAAATGAAACGTTCAAATGCATCGGTATTTTAAGAAAACCTCTTTCCAAAGCTTATTCCAATTATCTCAACAACTAATTGCATGCAACCCAACTCTGAGTAGCTTTTTATAGGAGTGCAGCCTAAATTATACCCAGCTCCATTTACAATTGCACGCTAAAAATGTCTACTAGAACAAACAAGGTTCTAGATACCAATTTCGTGAAAATAACAACGCTTTCCGAACCCAATTGGTACCTGAAACCCTATCTGAATTTGAATCATTCCATTTTTAAACGAAATAACGTGATCGGCAAACGACATCTGAAACTTATGCTATGTTCAAACCACGGAGAGTTGTAAGAAGTTTTTCGCGGATTTTATGACATTGGATAGTTTTTCAGAGGACAGTTGGGATAACCGTGAAGGCAACGATTCAGGAAGGGAAGGGAGTTAAGAGCGAAAAACGGTGAATTTTTGGAAAGAATGCTGGGGTTTCCTAGGAGGAAGCTGAGGATTCTATGAAAAAGGGGTTGTTTTTTTGCTCGGAGAGAGTAGAGAGTTCCAAAGGAGAAAACTGATAGATTTCGAGAGAAAGCTGCAGATTCTAGAGGAAATCTGTTTTCTTAGTGAACATGTGGATGTTGATTGAGGATATTGAGGATTGAATGATTCCCGGAGGAAACTGACGATAACTTCCCAAGAAACATTAGTAGCTGTAGGATAATTTGTGGTATTTCAGAAAGAAGTTTGAGATTTCATCAGCGAAACTTTGGATTGTTGTAGAAAGCTTATAATTGCTTGAGGGAGCTACTATGCGAAAGCTGATTGCTAGAGACAGCAATCTATAGAAGCGAATTGGAAATTTGGAAAAGACGTTGACATTCCATCAGCAAGCTGATGATTCTGGAATGTAACAGGGGATCATCCAGTGAGAAGCAAGGAATGATCATTTGAGAAACCTGCATCATCTGGTAGGAAGCTGAGGATTACGATCCGGATTGTGCGCCAGGACACTTCGGAAGGTATCGATAAAAACCGGAAGGAGGAAACTGTACAATTTGAAAGGAGGCTTCGGACACCATGGACAAGTTCTTGGTGTAAAATTCTGGATTCGGAAAAGTTACTGACCTATGATTTCTGTTGGAAGCAAAATCAGGATTTTTCTGGGAGATAACTGCTAGTTTCTGGAGGCAACTGGAAAATTCCGGTAGAAAGATTCAAAATTCCGTTGAAGTCGGGCGTTACGGGATGAAGATGAGGAAGGTTTTCAAAAGTAAGATGATTGGAATTCGAGGCGATTTCAAAGGAAAGTCAATGATTTCTGCAGGCATTTCATGGCATCCAGAAGAAAGTTTGGGAAGTTCTGAACGGGATTCCGAGGGAATTTCGTATGGATTTTGCAAATTTCTGTTAGGATGTTGTTGACTCCTAATGAAACATAGTTAATACAGGAAGGATGTTGAGATTTACTCGAGTTAACTATAAAATTCCTGGGAGTGATATTGATTTGGAATGAAATTGACTGAGTTGGAAATTTAGTCAGAGTTTCTGAGTCTATTGAGCTTGAAGAATCTTTAAATCTCTTGAAGTTCAAATTCGATTCAACTTCTAGACATTTTTGTTCACTTTTCGACTATCTTTTTAGAAAGCTCTTCAACTTTCCTTTGTGGTACTGGTTTTCTACCAGTCTCAAGGTGATATTTAGCTTTAGAAGAAGTATACTTTCCACTTTGTGCAGTACTATTGAGCATCTTGAGATGTAACAGAGGATTCCATTGAGAAGCAAGGGAGGAAACCTGAATCGAGAGAAGTCATCAAAACCCGGAAGCAAGCCGGGAATGGTTAGAGGAAACTGTAGATTTTGCATGGAGGCTTCGGACTCCTTGAACAAGTTCTTTGAGTTGAACTCTGAATTCAGAAAAGTTGCTGACCTATTTTTGACGAAGCTGCGGCTTCCATAGAAGGCTGACAGCTTCTGATAGAAGTATAATCGGAAGGCTTCAACCTTCCGGGAAGAAGATTCAAAATTCCTTATCTTTGACGAGGCTTGGGCCTCCATAGAATGCTGACGGTTTCTGATGGAAGTGTAATCGGAACATTTCTGGAAGATAATCGATAGTGCATAAATGCAACTGGAAAATTCCGGGAAAAAGATGCGAAATTCCGATGAAAGTGGGCGTTTTGGGATGAAGTTGAGGTTTTCAAAAGTAAGATGATTGGAATTAGAGGCGGTTTTAAGGAAAAGCTGATGTCTGCAGAAATCCTGGCTTCCAGGACAAAGTTTGGGAAGTTCTAAAGGGGATTCTGCAGGAATAAAGTATGGATTTTGGAACTTTCTGTTAGGAAGCTATTGATTCTTGATGAAAAACTGGGAATACAGGAAGGTTGTGGAGATTTCCTCGAGTTGTCTGAGAATTCCTGGGGGCAACTATAGCTTTGGAAGAATGATAATGAATTGGTATGAAATTGGCGGTTCCTTAAGTTGGCTGAGTTGGAAACTTAGTCAAAGAGCTTCAAGAAGCTTGAAATTTCTTGAAGTTCGATGCTTTCGATTCAAATTTTAGACAATTCCATGTACGTTTTGACTCTCTTTTTAGAAAGCTTTCAGCTTTCTTTTGTAGTACTTGTTTGCTATCAGTCTCGTAATGATATTTAGCTTTAAAAGAAGTATACCTCCCACTTTGTGCGGCACTATTAACCCTCTCTTTCCCATGGTAGCACAGGTGATCCACCGATTTTCGACGAACGCTAGCTGAACCGAGTTGATACGATTAGGTCAATAATGATCGGAATGAATTTATCCGCTTATTTGTTTCATCAAACATCGAAATAAGTGACCTAAGGATCAAACTATTGAAAAACAATCAACTAACTATTGAAAAAACAATCAATTTTTTTTATTGTGATTTTGAATAATTTAGCATATTTGCAAAAACTTTTGTTCAAGCACTTTTTTTAGAAACGCCATTTTTACAGTTAAATTGTCATTCGAAGCTGTGGGAAAGAAAGGGTTAAGCAACATGACTCCATGGAAGGCATTTCTAACATTGGTGCACCGCTCCACGGCCTGCTAGGGATAAAAAACCACATTCCAGTTTCATTTGAACTGACGATCAATTACGACAGATAACGAACTTTCCAGTACACATAAACGGTCAGATACAGGCAGTACATCGCACGTACGTGGTGAGCTCTTTCCATTTCGCTTGCAGCTACTCAGGGAATCCTTGTTAGATTCTTTTCCAACCCTTATGTCATGTTGTCCAAAGTTTGGTAATACACTGCAATTCTGGTTAGAATCATTTGAGTGAATTCCAGGAGATACATTTGGTTTTTTTCTTACTGCAAAAATCTCAGAATATGAGGTGGAATCTTGAAGGTTCCGGTATTTTTAGTGTCAACATTTTAGGTTTTTGTCTTGAAAAACTGAAATTCGAAAAGTTTGCGGCCTAATTTAAGATAGCTACTGTTACGCGTCTCTCAGTTACAACTCCGTGGTTTGAACATAGCTTTGGCGGAGCTCATTCTTTAAGCTGACAAGTTGATGAGACAACGTCAACTCGCAGAACAAGCCCCGCCCTAAACGTATAAAACAAGAACGGCGGATAGCGACAAGGGACGTATGTGTGTGTGTGTGCATACGACGAACGATAAAATTAATCAACAACATCTCTTTCACTGTTTCAAAAGATTGGTCCTGCAGTAAAGAGTTTGCAATACCTCGCTCTTTCTCTCTCTCTAGTGTGTATGTGTTTCTTCGGTTTTCTACAAACTAGTTAAATATTTGCTCTCTTTGCTTGGGCCCTCTAAAATGGTAATTGGTTTGATTGTGTTCTACGTTTTCTCCTATCATTGTACTACTTCTGTTGTCCGAATTCGGGAAAACCGATTTCCGTGGGGACCGCGTGGTCCTCCGGGGATCGATTTCTCGTACCTTTTTTTAGTTGGGAAGACTTGCGTGAAGTGGTTGTTGTCTACAACATGCGTACTTTTTCTCGTATGTATGATTTGTAGGGTTTTTTGTTTTTATTACTAACAATAAAAAAAAAATTACAAGATAAAGGTAATCAGGGGGGTGAAAACTTTACAATAAAATATATTAGGACAGCGGTGCGTTGCTTTCGAGAAGGCATACTCTTTCCGCGTTGCATGTGTGTATGTTACTCTTGTGCCCCTTGCAGAAGATGGGGACTTTCGCGTTCTCCTCTTCGGATTCGATTGTCTGTACAATTCCAATTACATTTAAAATTACAAATACCCTTTAGAAGGAATGATTAACGATCTCGGTCAGCGAAAAAAATCAATTAAATAAACAACAGAACATAAAATAATAAACAGCTAATATTGCAGCTCTCTTTCTCTCTTTTGCTTCTTATGCTTCCTTTTCCGGCTTCCGTTTTTGTGCCATCTGACCGGAAACAAACGGGGCTAGTGTGGTTATAGGACAGACGAACGACAGATACTTTAGTGTTAGTAGCCTCTTTTTGTGTGTTTGTGTGTGTTTATGTGTGGTTCGGCCCCTACTGACTGACGGTGGCCGCTGCCGGCGCACTGCTCTTGGCCAGTGTCGTCGAGCTCGGCGAAGTGGCCGTGCTGGACGATACGGACCGGGAGGGAGAGGTAGCACCGGGCGACGAAGAAGTCGGTTTCTCCTGAAACTCCTTCTTGATACTGATAGATCCGGGCAGGGCGGCGGCGCCATCGTTGGACGTGGATGCAGGTGAGGTGACGGAAGACGAGGCACTTCCGATCGGGGGGAATACTATTCGGATGCCAGAACCAGAGTTGCTTCCTCCGGTCGCCGGATTTTTGGGCTGTAGGCCAACGGCGTTCGCCACGGCGTTGATGATCGCTGCGCTGGTAAAGTTGTTCGCTGACGACCCGGAGGTCGGAGGTACCGGAGTCGTAGATCCGTTTGTACTGCTATTGCTGTTGGTGTTCATCGTGCAGGGCGCCGCTTCCGAACCGGTCTGCGACTGGGCATACTCGGTTTTGTGGATGATCTTGACGTGGGCCGTCATGTTGTCCTTCCGGGTGAACTCCTTGAAGCAGTACGGGCACGGGTAGACCTTGACGTTTCGCTTGTGCGAGGTCACGTAATGCCGGCAGAAGTTACTGATGTGGGTGTAGACTCGGGAGCAGATCTTACACCGGTACACGTGGTCACCTTCTTTGGTACAGAAATCCCGTACGCTACCCTCAGTATCGTCGATGACGGTATACTTGTGCGCACGGTTGGCGTCGCCGCCCTTGGTCGAGGGCGAATTGGAACTCGATCGTGGCGATCCGAGCATGTTGTTCGACAGCATTTCGAACATATCCGAGCTGTTCAACCCGGACAGGACACTGGAGATCTGTAGTCCACTAGGTACGCCAGGAGATGCCCCGCTGGTCGATGTCGAGATCATACTTTCATTCAGATTGTTGTTCAGGTTGTTCAGGATGGTCTGCGTGGCGGTGATACCGTTGTGCGACTTGCCCATCAACCGGGGTCGTTTCTGAAGCTTTGGTAGAGATTTTGGACTAAGTAAACTGGCTGCGGCCGCCGCTGCGGCTGCTGCAGCTGCCGAGTTCGACAGGGGTGCTAGTTTCGGTAGCAAGGACATGGTCGGAACAACGTTGATCAAAGGCATGCGACCGGCCGGTGATCCCCCGGCACTGCTGTTCGGAGTTCCCGGTTTGGCCTGCAGCGGTGGCGGAAAGTGGCTCGACGTCGAATCTACCGCACCGCTGTCCGACTTGGGATCGTACTTGAACTCAACGGGCTCGTCGTACTCGTCCAACAGCAGCTGGGGTTCCATGTAGCTTGAGTTCAGCTCCCGTTCCTCGTCCGAGTCGTCGTTTTCCTCGTCGTCTTCGTCCATCGGTCCGCAGCCGTCGTCATCGTTGAACGAATCTTTGGAATCTACAACGACACACGTTCGGGGGAGAGAAAGAAAAAAAGGAAAAACTTGATAATGGTTGTTTGCCCAAGCGGGTCACTCAGGTGGACATATTTGAATCGATTCCAATTTCCCAGGCCGCACATCAGCAAAAATTAATGAGATTTGATTTTTTCTTGTTTTTTTTTGTACTGAATGTTTCCAACACCAACAGGAAAATTATTAGACACGGATTATTTGAATATGACTATAATAATGTAATGCGTTTTTGTTTTATTCTGTACAAATGTGAGAGCTTCGAACTTCGAGAGCTTCGTTCTTGTTTTGGTCCCGGACAATGTTCCGCGCGCGCGTGCGGGAGCAGATTTCAGGAAAAGCTAAAGGGATTATCTCCGGAGAGGTTTGCTGGCACCTGGACGGTTGAGAGAGATGTAGCTTTGGCGCGGGACCGAGAGAAGATCGTTGGGAGGAGAATTCACCGGTGTTTGTTTAAGTTCTACAAAATATGTACACTTTGTATGATGTGAGGATGATCTTACGATAAGTCTACCCAACTTCAGTTTACTACCCAAACACTTAAGAGTTATTGTTAGTATACCGTTTCCACATATAAGAGATGATATATTCTTTGTACAATACCAAGAGTAGTTAAACGTGATGAAGAAGACGCTTGCCCTTTGGATGTAACCCCGTCATGAATTACATGAATACCTCGGAAATATCAACCGTCATCATTTGAGAGTTTATCTTTGCAAAAATTTTAATTTCAATGAATTCATAGTTATTTCTGCTGGTTAGCAGTACCTGCCTAGTAAGTCTAGGGAAGTCAAAGATTCGAAAGAATCGTTTCACGGTACCGTTTTGGTTCATATTACGGACAGCTTAAAATTCCGGACACTCTACTTTGTATGGGAAACATTTCACGCGAAATGTTTCAATTTTTGCTGTTCAAAAGTTCTCAATTTCAAGGCTCGTTTTAGTAAACTTTTTCCATAAATATCTTTGAAAATTTATAATGCCCAACTACCTTAGATGTCTCTTTGGTGGTTTAACGATTTCGATTGATGATTTGACTGTTCCATAAATGATTATCATGAGCTGTCCGGAATTCGATTCAAAGTGTCCGGAATATGAGGCAAAAGTGAGAAAGCGTCCGGAATAAGAATCTTGAAAAGGCCACACATTTTGATTTATTTAAAATTATTGAAGTTGCGGAAGCGTATTCTTCACTCATCGTTCGAAATTAAAGGGTTTCCGACGCTCGATAGCGTTAAGGAATCATACAGAATGATTTATTTTGTATGCTCTATGCTGGGTTATATTTCCCTGAGTCCTTAAGTGTCCGTAATATGAATCAAAACGGTATTTCTGCAAAAAAACTAATGAGTTACGGTCGGAAGAGAAATAATACGCTATGTTCCGCCACTTTGCCCTACCTAGATGATCAAAAAGACCATTTTAATCATTTAGGGAAATAATCGTCATAATGAGTTCTCTGAGAATATACATTTTTCATCAAAATTCAATACACAGTATGAAATCTGTATTGTATATGAACTGTTTGACGGTAGAAACGATTATGTTTTGCTTCAATTCTCCTTTGAAATTTGACTTTAATTTTGTCTCAGTTTCAAATTGTCTCAGCTTCAAAGCATTATAAGCAAGGCGGTGAAGGAATCTATTTATTTATGATTTCGATACCAAACACATATTGAAAAATGACACACTAGGGCGAAATTCATCATTATATGACAAAGCAGGTTTGAAAGCAAACTATTTCGCTATCTACTAAATTTAGGTCTCCTTAATCCTACGACTCGTGTATTTGATAATTTTATTGTAAAATTAAACTTTTCAAAACTGCAAAGTACACCTAAATGTAGGCCATTTCTCTGAAATAAGCTTGTTATTCGATAATAAACGTTTTTACGAGCAAAAGACTATGCTTTCGGTGTTGTATGATTCCAGAAATGAGTTCAGTAGTTCACACTTACGCTTACACGAAGTTTTAATCACTCAAAGTTTACATGTAGGCTTAGCATCAGCGGATTGTTTGGCACCGATGTTTCCGTATTGCTTACACATTTAGAAACTGTGAATATTTATATGCAAAACTAACCGTATTGAAAATAAAATAGTTGAAAATACAATTTAAACTAGAATACATGGAATGTATTTGATGCAAACAAAACATTAAGCATCTTCGGGAGGAAATGCTAATTGCTACCGACCTGATCGAATTCACCCCAGTGAATGAACGCATATTTGAATATTGCTGGTTTTCAATGCCATGACCCAACAAAACTTTAGTTTTCAAGCTATCGTAGTTTCACTGCCCCTAGTAGCACACATGTTATAATTGAAGCAAAATAACTCTTATATAACCAGTTCGTGTCATATAGGAGTTATTCTGCCTCAATTATAACATGTGTGCTACTTTGGTGACTCTGGAATTAAAGATATGAATTCTCGAATAATTTGCGATACTGATGTCGAAAGATTTTGGTAATCTGTTTATGTTGAACCTATGAACTCAGTTTAACCATGCAAACATCAAATGATTGTTATTTTCCAAAATAAATGTTCACTCAGAGTGAACCAAATCACTTAACGGTGTTCTTTAGTTCAATTAGAGTGAACCAAGTGCACTTAGTCCATCAAAAACGTTTCTATTAAAAGTTATGTGTTAAATGTCACTTGATAAATTCTGACTTACAAAATTTGCTCAAGCACAGTGCATAGGCTGGTTTCTGGCTTAACGCCAACTATTTTTCCTAGATGATGAGGAGGTCGATCAGTGACGATTCTCTAACCTTAAGTCTACCTGTACAACGAACAGAAATTTTTGAATTATAGCAACATATTGAATATAACTTGCTGAGAAGGGCAATTCGAATTACTTACTGTATGTTTTATGCTGAAATTGCAATTTTTAGGGTCGTTGAACAGGGGCCTGAAGGTGTCTGGGTTCGATTCCCGGTCGGTCTAGGATCTTTTCGCAATGGAAATTTCCTTGACTTCCCTGGGCATAGAGTATCATCGTACCTGCCACACGATATAAATTTGGCAAATAAAGCTCTCAGTTAACAACTGTGGAAGTGCTCACAAGAACACTAAGCTGAGAAGCAGGCTATGTCCCAGTGAGGACTTCAATGCCAAGAAGAAGAAAAAGGGTCGTTGAACAAGTGAACAAGTAAAGCATAATACTCAGGTTTTCCAAGTACATAACCTAGTCGTTGCTTATTTCATGATTATCAGTATTTTCTTTCAGATATTAATTATTGGCGAATCAATGAGCATTGATTAATCATTAATTAGTGATTTATTGTTCAAAAATGCCTTGACGCTCAAGAATCCGTCATCATAATCATCGTCATTATTGATACTTCAAAAGCCGTTTTTTTTATTCAAGATTGAGTCTTTTAGATGTTGAATGATTTCACTGAACTGTTGGAGAAAAGAATATAATGAATACATGTTCAAGTAAATTTTCTTGATTTGAATAAAAAAAACTTGCAAATAGTCTAAATTTTTCGAAAACGGTGTAGAAACGGTTGTTTTTCAATAGTAAACTGATTATTTATCAATAGTTTTACTATTGACTTTCGGATTTATCTGATGAGTATTTAATCATCATGGTAACTTTTGCTAAGTATTCATGTAATTTAGTTTGTTTCAAGTTCGTCGAAAACCAGATGAGCTCTGGAGCTACCATGGGAAAGAGAGAGTTAAACTGTTTAGTTGCTCCTGCTTATTGAAAACGCTTGATTTCTGAATCAAATCTCGAGAATGCTAACTGCTGAGTGCCAACGGAAAACCTCTATTATCATAAGTGTTCCTTCGTCATAATTGTAAAAAAACTGATTTTGTTTGTGGAGTAGTAATTGAAAAAAAAAAGCTCCCAAGGATTTTCTTCTTCTTACCTTAAGATTCCCATTGAAACTTGAACTGTTTCTTCACCCAAGATTCATTAAAAGTTTTTTAATAAGAATTGCCATTCTTAATTGAAAAGCTCCGTTTGCCTGCTATTGCTTGAACTTTCACAGAGTAAGATGAGGCAAAGAAATATGTCTGGTTTCTAACTATACTCACGGAAAATTGAACCAAATATGTTCGCGCATATCCTCTAGAAATATATCGATATTGACTCATGAAACCATACTGAAAGTCAAACACTTTACAAAGCATTTTTCTTTTAATCGATATGTTTATAAGTCCATTGTTTTTATCAATCATGGAGGGTTTACTGTGTCATAGGGTTTCTGAAAATATAGATTGTTCAACTAAACTCGATCCACAAGTCCCACTCGACCGGATGTGAAGTGAATAGGTCGTATCCAGAAGACTTGCTTATTAATGGATAAGTGGAACAATGATACCTTTGAGCATATTTCAGCCGAATCGGTTTATGTTCAGCTAGTGACGGTCTCGACGATAAGCTAAGAAATGTTGTTCAGCTGCAAATGTTACTTGGGGCCTTGGGGAAGCAGGCTACCATAGTTAAAAGTTTGTAATTGTAATGATACAAAATTAATTTGGCTCCATTATGCGTGATGACTTATGAGCCCATTAAAAAGAATTGATCAAAATAAGCAAGGATCAAGTAGATAAAAAATAAATCGGTAAATCTAACACACAAGTAAAATTTAGCTTTTGGCAATTGCCGGTTTACATTGTGTCTTCAACTGAAAAAGAAATGGTTTTCAAAATATCGAACGTAGTATTTCTGAAATCTATGCATTTTTTATGAAAATCTCTTGCTGTAGTCTACTCGAAACCTGAATAGGTAGCGTAAAGATTCTTATGGTAATTTCTTTAATATATAACGAAACTGTTTAGAACCAGTTTGGTAATAAATAAATTATTAAATGAGCGATTCTGGGTCATTTGGCATAAAGCCATTCGGCATAAAGGACATTTGGCATAATGGTCATTTGGTATAACATTTTCTCATCAAGCACAGCCATACTTTGAAAGAAGGGTTATCGTTCTGGTTATGCCAAATGACGTTATGATAAATGGCCCGCTCCCTAAACGAGACCCAAAACTGTTGAACAACGTATGTAAAATTAGGAAACCTATGCTTCGTGAGCTTTTGGAGTCATAAAGCACATCGCATTTAACAAAACATGCCAATGTTATTAATTGTAGAGGAATTCATATTCCAATAATGAAACTCAAGAAACTAATCGAAATGGATTTTTTGTTGGGTCACTTTTTTATAGAAGCATGTAAACTGACGATATACTTTGCTATAATACTTCTATTGCCCTTAGGCTGTTCAAGACATTTCAGAAAAAAAAGCTGAACAATTGACAGTACCGTAATACGTGGTCAAATTGATCAATTCGGAAACGAATTAACTCGTTTCTAAAAACATAAATTATTAGATCCAAGGTTTTTCGATCATGAAAACGATTATTAACGAAAATCGTGCTCTGGCGCTATCTACAAATTACGTAACGTTTTAGATGGAGGGAGGGAGTAGGCTCGTAACGCTTGAGCCCATATAAAAACTTAATTATTTTCTTACAAAAAGCGTTAGCGAGTCGGGTTGATTGAAAGCTGTCAATTTTAGCTTTATGTAATGAATGAAGGCCAACCTGTTTCAAAGGATATCGCCTACCTACAAGTGTTGTATACGGAGTTTCAAAGTTTATTTTAGCAATAATAGGTCCAGTTAGTGATTCTACCCCGTTTGGCATAATAGCCGTTTTAAATAATGACCATTTGACATAATAATAAGAAAATCAATGGTGAAGAATCGATCAAGTACACACTTCATTTATTTCGCCGATGCTGGTGAAACAAATTACTGAGAATCCAACAGCTGAGATCTCGGTAAAAGTTCAAAAGGCCGAACACCACTGCAAAATACAAAATTCATCCAGCTGTCAAAAATTGCTGAGCAGATCGGCAATGCATTTCCGAAACTCTCGCCATAGTTTTACCGAGTTTTTATTATTGATTTTTATTATATGAACAAAATGAATCAGAAATAAAAAAAAATATATTCGAGTTTTTCTACAAAAATTACTATTTATTCTATTGATATTGAAGCAATGCAACAAAAAGTCACATAAATATAAGGCAATAGCATTTTTTTTCCGAACGCTAATGCAACATTTCCCCATCGTGTTTTCGTAAAATTTAGCCTCCATCAGACGTTCTAAATATAAATGGGTCTGAAGAGTTTTATCAACAGTTTCCGCTGCTTCAATTGACGTCTAGTGATAATGAACAATAAAAACAAAATTCGTGTCCAATGACTGACATGTCGAATTACATTAGCACTACATGTTCCCTTGTTGATTACACGTGTATCAGAGTTTTGACAGATGCACTTCTTCGAATTTCGGTAAACTTATTCGTTTGCCGAATACTGTGGCAAAATAAAGCACTTAATTTCGGTAATAACTATGAATAACCCGAAGATTTATTATGAATAACCGATTTTGGCACTTCACATCTGTTAATTTAGATCAAGTGTCAAATTTCAGCGAGATTTTAGTCAAAATCTGATTTTCCGGCTGAGTTCGTTAATTTGCTTTACCGATATCAAATCTGATAATTAATTGTGTAAAATGCAACTCGGCAATACTTGATTTTCCTATCTTATGAGCATGAGCTGTTCTTTACTTCATGGTTTTCTAATTTTCTCTACATTATCAACCAATATTACATATCAATATTGATTTTCCCTTCTAATGAGCTTGATTAGTTGTTTTCCTCTGAATATGTATCCCCAATTATTCATATCTTATGCCAAACAACCATTATGCTAAACAGCAAACGGCGTTATATCAAACGGGATGAAGAATAATTTATTAGTTGTAATAGTTTGGACATACTTAATTTTAGTGAATAAAACAAGTTTTTTTTTGTTTTTTTTTTTATATATTAAACAAGTTTTGTTATATGATGATCAATTTCGTTTAGGTGTTATTTCCAATAGGGTCCTAAAGCCCTGTCCCAATTTTAGTGCCAAACGCTTAAGTTTAGGCCAAAAACAAATGTTTACTCAATTTTTTAAAGTTTTTCATTTGTTTAAGTACAAAAAAACATTTTTTTTAATGTTTTAATAGATTTTGTCACACCCCTTGGTTTGAACTCAAATTTTGGGTGTATTTTGTTTTCCGTGTCCCTTCCGAAATGTCAGATAGGAACAACCCCAGTGTTAAAACTAAAAGCCCTGTGGTTGTCGACTAAGCGAACGTCAAACATGATCTCAAGTGTCAAGGTTCATATATGGATCCAATTTTTAAATTAAAGTTTTAATGTGATATATCCGTTATTTGAGCGGGAAAAATTGCTAAAGTAGTTGCAGTAACATGCTCTTTCGTGTTATGAAATGAAAACAAGATTTCATTAAACATTTTAGGACCCTATTAATGATTTTAAGGTTATTTTATGGCTTATTCTTTTGTAAACAATCAATTACGTTGACTTGCAGAAATCAGCGCAGTTCTGATTTTTTTTTAAATTTTTCTGAAAATATCTGGATCTTCATGACTAATAGAAAGATCTAAGTTACTGATCGATTCAAACTGGGTTTACGGTACTGTCAAACGGGGTATCTTTGATAATGCGGGTAAGTTTGATAGTACAGATCCTATAAATTGATAAACTAAATAACATAATTTCTGTTAATCAGTAAAAGGAAATGAATGCAACAGTAAAGAAAATACTCATTTCCATTTCAAAAATGATAGATTTATGTTGAAGTCAATGTCAAAACATGGAGCGTTTAACTGAAAACAGTTTTGTAGGTGATTTATTCCATAAATTCTATGTTTTATGGCATAAAATCTAATCCACGTGCTCTATCAACATTCTCTAATTAGGTTACAACTGCAATGATGTCAAATCAGTCGAAATTTGTTATAATGACAACTTTTAGGTATAGTGACAAAAGCTCTATAGCAGCTTTTTGTTGGTCCCTTGAACAATATTTCAATGCTTCTTCATAACGACTCTTCCC
Source organism: Aedes aegypti (assembly GCF_002204515.2). Lineage (NCBI taxonomy): Eukaryota > Metazoa > Arthropoda > Insecta > Diptera > Culicidae > Aedes > Aedes aegypti. The sequence continues at coordinate 25,983,867 of NC_035109.1, read as the reverse complement.
AATTACGACGGTCCCTTGTGATGTCGTTAACGAGCTTCAACTGTAGTAGTTTAGTTGGGAATTTTCATGTGTTAACACACCCATTAATTTGTTTTTGCACTCATTATCAAAGTTGCCCTAAAACTAAAAATCAACTTTCGTTTAAATGGTTTGTATGCTTTCAACTGCAATCGATAACTAAGATACCGGTTCATATTCAGATGTTTGTGCAAAAAAAAAAAAAAACTACCAAAGTTACCCCGTTTTATGATACCTTCTTTAATTCAACCCAAAATATAGAAATAACGGGTCTAGAATTTGAAATTATAAAACATTTTTGGACGTTTTCTTGATATTTTAATAAGCTTGTTTATATCTCTGGATTTGAGTCTTTATAATTTTGAGATTTGAGCTCTAAATCTCTAGTCGAGAAACTTCAGTTCATCCGAAATTCAAAGGATTTGAAATCTTTAGTTTTGGTTGGTAGGTTTCCAAAACGGGATGAAAACCGTTGAAAATTCAGTTATGATCTAACTGGTTGATTCTGATTTCGTCCTAAAAGCTATTGATTACCAAGTGTGTAGCTCGCTGTTTCTGAGCAAACGAATGGATTCAACGTTATTCAACAATGCAGAGAAGATTCCCCTCTATTTCATTTAGGTCCATTTATCTGCTTAAAATGACGAGCTACACACTCGGTTACAAATGGCCTTTGAGGCGGAATCACAAGTTATGTGAGAATTTAAGATTTATTTTGGATATTTATTTATTCACTATTTTTGGCAAATCATCAATCGATTTCCTAGTTCAGATTATCCTCTTTTATCCGAAAAAATTCTCTTCCCAATCATCTCTCTCTATTCCTGATTATCTACCTCTCTCTCTTTCATACGCTTTTCGTACATTTTTATCGATCAGTTTTTATTTTCGCATCGAGCCTAACCAATTATTAAGGGGGAGCACATTTCCTTCAATCTCTTAATTTTCGACTGCTGCGGCGCATGGGAAGCCGGAAACTCACCTCGGGTTTGAGTTTTTCCGTATCGCTGTGCGTTTCTTTTTTGTCTCGAATTAGATCACTTCCGGTTGTGGATATTCGTCTATACATTACTCGATCACTAGTGATATGCACAGAAACAAAACGCGACAAAAATTGACTGATTTTTTTCCTTCTTGGTTTTAATTCGTCGTCGGGCTTTCACTAACGGTGAACACAATCGAGAAACAATCCCTTTTAGCTTTTCCGGAATAAAAAAATACATGAACAGAACAAGAGCGAGAGAGTTTTTGGATGGCTGTTTCGATTTGAATTTGACTCGGTCAACGTGTGTCAGTGATGGGAATCTACTACAATTGTGATGCTCTAAGGTGAGACAAATTTGCTTCCTTCCCATTTTTTGAGTGGAGGGGGCCCCCGGAAACTTATAACGATATAAACGAAAAAAAAGTACAACAATGTAATAATAAGTGGTGGTAGTAATAGTAGAGAACACAGATAGATGATGGGAAAAAAGGAAGAGATGATTGGTGGTGTTAGCTTAATGAGGCGGGAGAATAGTAGGCGAGTTGGCTCTTCTAGTCTATGGCGTTGGTTAACAAACGGGTAACGGTGATTTTTTTTTGCCGTTGAAATGGAAGATCATAGGTGAAAGAATAAGCGAACGGGAGAATGGAAAAGGGAACGATCAAAATTAAAGTTGGAAGCCATTGACCACACATACCTGACATGCTGTTTTCGTTCCTGAGGCTACTGGCCGAACTTTTGAGGTTGTTGGACGAATTGTTGGTGGCGTTGAGGTTCGTACTGGCCATGGCTGCGGATGCTGCCGTGTTACCGGAAGGGGCGGGGCTACTGCTGGTGGTTTTGCTGATGTTGTTGTTATTGTTGTTGACGACCGGTGGGCTTCCGCGGTTGTCCATGGAATCATCAGGATCGTTATCTTCCGAGCGGCTGATCACGTTTTCGTCTCCTGAGGTCGATGTACCGTCCGTGGCCATTTTGACGTCCATGAGGTCTGGGGAACCTTGCACAATACTGTCGCTTTCGTAGCCATCGTATTCTCCCTCGCCGGTATCGCTACCGGAAAGTTTCCGCGGCCTGCCGCGTTTCCGTTTCTGCTGGGAGAGTGCTGAGCCCAGGAGGGGATTCGTCAGTAGCATGCTTTGGCTGGATTTCTGCTTGTGCTGGAGCAACTGCTGAGATTGTTGCAGTGCTGCCAGTTGTGCATTTCGGCTTGCGGCAGCGGCCAGCTGCTGTTGAAGCTGTTGTTGCTGCTCCTTCTGTGACTGCTGTTGAGATTGGTTTTGGTTTGATGATGGTGCTGGACCGCTGCTGCTGCTGCTGCTGGTGAGCGATGCCGTGGGGAGGGGTGGTTTGTCGTCGTTGACTTCGGTGAGTCCCTTTATCCGGAGGCTCTCGGCCACCCGGAGAAAGGCGGCGAGGCGGTCCTGATCAACAGAGACCTCCCCGCGGTACATAAAGTCTAGCAGACATTTCATGTCTTTGAAAGGAACGTCCTTCAGGATAACGATCGGGTGCTTCTCGGGGTTGTCGACGAATAACGCCTGGAAGTACGGGCTGCAGGCCGACAGGACCATCTGGGGATGAAATCGGAATAGTAAATAAGATTAGGTTTTGTATTCAGCAACACTGTTTTCCTAATTTGGTAAAACTGAGTTAAGCTATTACTAACATTTCGTTAACAGTTGAAAGTTTGATCAAGAACTCCCACAGCTCTCTAGGATTCTTCTGAAAATTCTTTTGGGATTTTTCGAAAAATCTCACTGATCCCTAATCCCTGATCAATTCTTCCGTAAATTTCTTTGGAATTATCAGAAAAATCTCTGAAGTTCTTCAGGTAATCCTCATGGAATCCTTTATACGAAATCCTTCTGAAATCAGGGCTGGTAGCAATCAAAGACCAAAATAATAGTGACTTTAGTGACCAAAATGATCAAAATAGTGACCAAAACGTGACCTTGAAGTGACTTCAAAACCAGAAGTATTAGTCATAAAATAAACCAGAAAGGAAAATACGTTCTTAACATTTGTCTGTCCAGGATAAGCCTTGATTGCTCAGAAAGATGGTACATTCAAGATTTAACTTATTCATGAAAAGTGGATGAATTTCAGAACATTCTGAAAAAAAAATCCTTGCCTATGAAATATTTAAAACAAGCAGAAAAACTGAAACAATGGTAAAATTTGTGGCAGAATTTCTGTAAAATGAAAACCCTTTCTTCTGAGTAAACACTTATAACACTAATATCTACAATTAAACTGAACGTTCCAATAAATGAATTGTTTGATTCAGCGTTTCGTTTCACAACGTTCCATTTGACTTCATTGCATTCCATGAGCTAAATGACTGTTTAATCATTAATTTAGAATAAAAGCGGTCAAATCAATGGGGGTATCTAGTACTTACATTGTAAACAAACAGTAAACGATTGAAACCGCATATGTGTTGCTAAAATGTATTAACAGTATATTTGACGCTTGGAAATCGTCACTGATATCACTATAAACGGTTTAAATTTGCTTTCTTCTGGAGGAAATCTCCAGAGGAATTTCTGGACAAAATCCTCCTCTTGGGAAAATCCTCGGATAAATTATCTGGATTTACCGGGGAATAACCGAAGCAATTTGTAGAAGAATTGCTGGACGAAATCTACGGTTAATTTGCTATTGGAATGCCTCTGAGAAACTTCTGGAGAAAATTCCCGAAGGATTTCTTAGAAACAAATTCTTAGAATTCCTGGCGGAAATAATTAAGAGATTTTCTGAAGGAAATTCCTGGAAGAATTTCTGGACGAAATCTACGAAGAAATTTTTGATGGAAATACCCGAAGAAATTCCTGGAGGAAACCCCCGGAGGTTTTGCTGTAGCAAATCCGCGGAATTCTTGAAGGAGGTCCCCGTAATAAATCCAAGAAGAAACTACTGGTGGGAATCCATGGATTAGTTCCTGGTGGAAGTTGTGTTAGACACATCGGAACAACTTCGGTAGAATTTCTGGAAGAGCTCCTGGAGTGCTCTGTTGGAGAACTTCGTTGAGGAATCTTTAGATGTATTCTCGTAGAAATTATTTGATTCCCCGGAAAAATAGCTTGATGTTTGCTTTCCTTTTTAAATCAAACAGCTCTTGGATCAAATCCGACATAAAGTATACCAGGCTGCTAGCCTGTTCCAAAAAATAGACCTGAAAACTGGTATAAAATAAAATTGGAACTTCATTTGCAACATCGGTTCAAGCTCAATTCTTTACTAAGGTCCAAAAATTTGAACCAAACCTGTGATTTGGTCCACCGGTGAAGTTGCCCTAAGTTTTGCCAGAATCTCCTACAAAAATTTGCTCAGAAAAAAAATTGCCATTTTTATGGGAAATGTTTACGAAATATTCACCTGAATTCTTCCATAAAGCTAGCCAGGATTCCCTATTTTCTTGACACTTTCGTTTTCCAATCACACTATATTTGTCTTTATATATTACAAATATCAATTTCTTTTTGATGAAGTTTGAAAAGTTCCACCAGCCTTGAATTTAATTTTCAGCAGATCACGAAAATAGTGACTTTAGTGACCATTTTTCTGAAAAAAGTGACTTTAGTGACTTTTTGTTGGAAATAGTGACTTTTAAGTGACCAGGTCGAAAAAAGTGACCAAGTCACTAAAAAGTGACTTGCTACCAGCCCTGTGAAATTTATCAGGAAATCCCTCTGCAGTTACCTATCTCGAGCTGTTCCGTCCAAAAATCCTTTTTGGATTATTTCGGAAATGCTTCTGGGATTCCATTTGCCATTTCTTTATGATACTACATATAATCTTTCAGAGCATTGTGGGATTCTGGAGTTTTTCCGAAAATCTGTCTGAAATTCTTCTTAGTTTCTTTCGGAAATCCTAGTTAATAAGTTAAAGAGAAAGAGATCTGTGATTCTTCCGAAAATCTTACTGGGACTTTCTTTTAGTCTTTTATGGGAATCCCTTCGTGTTTCTTCCGTAAAATTTCCATGGAATTCTACCGAAAATGTTTCTGTGGTTGCTTCCCAGAGGGATGAAATTGTTTAAAAAGAACTGGGATTCTTCTGAATATTTTTTGAAGATTTTTCCAGGAATCTTTCGGGGTTTTTTACAAAAATCCCTAACGATTTCTTCTGGAAATCCATCCAAAATTATTATACTAAACCACTCTGATTTTTTTTTCCAAAATCCATCAATAATTCTTTTGTGAATCTCTGAGACGTTTTTGGATATCCCTCTTAGATTCTCTCAGGATTATTCCGAATTTTCTGGGATTCTCCCGGAAATCCGCTTGAAACTGTAGTAAAAAAACATTCTTTTACTGTCAGATTTTTCCGTTCAAATTCCTGGGATTCTTTCGGAAATCCTTATGGAATACTTCCGGAAATCCTGCTGAAATTCTGACATATATCTCTCGGGTTAAACAGGCACAATCTTTTTAATGGAAATCCATCCGAATTTTTGTCAATAATTTTCTCTGAAAACTCCTCAAAATTTGTTTGGAAATCCTCCTTTTTGTAATTCATCAGTTTTTTTTTCTATCTTTATTAACAAGATTTTTGCCTAGTTCGGTTCGGCATGATTTAACAGTTAATTTTCTTGGAAATTTTCTAAAACTCTACAGAAAAAAATTGAATTTAAATGAAAATTCCAAAGAAAACTTTCGGACAGCCTTCTGAGACCACTTAAAAATGCCACTAAGATTCTTACGGATTCCTTAGTGAATTCTTCCAAAAACCCTGGAAATTTCCTGAAAATCTTACAGGGATTCTCCCGAAATAACTTCTAAGATTCAATCCATTTGTAATTCTTCCATATATCCTCAAGGGGCTCTTTCAGTTCAAATTTTTTTTACGGAAATGATTAAGTAATTCTTCCAGAAATCCCCCCCAAAATTCATTCAGAAATCTCTATCTGATTGTTTCATCTACGATCCCAAAGAAATTCCCAGAAGCATTTTCAGAAGAACTCCAGAATGATATTCGGAAGAATTCCAGAATGATATTCGGAAGAGTCCTAGAATTATTGTTTGAAGGATCTTCCGTAAAATTTCCCTGGAATTCTGCCGAAAATGTGCCTATGATTGCTTTCCAGAAATGTTTAAAAAAATCTGGGATTCTTCTGAATATCTTTTGAAGATTTTTCCAAAAATATTTCGAGGCTTCTTACGAAAATCCCTAAGGATTTTTTCCCGCAAATCCATCCAAAATTATTATACTAAACCCTTCTGATTTTTTTTTTCAGAAATCCATCAATACTTCTTTCATGAATCCCTGAGACTTTTTTTGATATCCCTCCTAGCTGCTGGGACCACTACTCTTCAATAAAATTACTATAGAAATAGTATTTTACAAAGGAGACTTCAAAGTAATTAACTTTTCGTGTATTCTATCTTTAATAACTCCGCGAATTACTTCCAGGATGCTTTTTTATGGCTTTTTGTATGTTTTAGTAATTTCTAAAAAGATGTTACTTAAAAACGTTTTCAGGCATATATCTATGCATTCTCCCAAGCATCACATTTACTAGTGCTTACGAATGTTTGTCAATTTTACCATAGATTTTTCCAAGAGTTTCATTTGAGAATTGTTACTGATTTTCTCCTAAGGTAGCAATTCTGTTTTAGACCAACATTACCCACGTGGATTTTGAAAATATATTAAGTGGCAGTAGAAGATGTAACGATTTTTGCCTGAAATTACTAATTATTTTATTTGACAATTGTTACTCCTCAGAATTTGTTTGGATACGCTCCTTTTTGTGATTTATCAGTTTTTTTCTAACTTTATTAACAAGATTTTTGACTAGTTCATCTCGGCATGATTTATCAGTTAATTTCCTTTGAAATTCCTAAAATTCTTGGAGGAATCCACAGTAAAAAAATATATATTTTTTAATTTAAATGAAAATCTCAAAGAAAACTTTTGAACAGCCTTCTGAGACCGCTAAAAATGCCACTTAGATTCTCTATGATTTCTCCAAACCTTCCAAAAACCCTGGGAGTTTCCTGAAAATCTCACATCACTATGGAATACATCAAAAATCCATTTGTAAATCTTCCATAAATCCTAATGGGACTCTTTCAGTTCAGATTTTTACGGAAATCCTTAAGTAATTCTTCCATGAATTCCCCCCAAAATTAATTCAGAAATCTCTCTCTGATTGTTTCGCAAATTATCCCAGGATTCTTCCGGAAAGCCTTCTACAATCCCAAAGAAATTCCCAGGACCGTTTTCAGAAGAATTCCAGAATGATATTCGGAAAAGTTCTAGAATTATTGTTTGAAGGAACGATTCACGATAGAATCCCAGGAAAACTTCCGGTAGCATCCTTGAATGATATCTGGATGATATGGTATTTCCGGATGATCTCAGAAGGTTCTGCGGAAGAGCAGAAATAATTGCAGAAAAAAAAAATCCGGAAAGATCTTTGAAAGATATTATGAAGCCTGCCAGAAGAATTTCCGAAAGAATCCTAGTGAGATACTCGACACAATAATCACACGGAGATTTCTTGAAAATTCCAGGAGGGATACCCAGAAGCATCCCAGAAGTGATTCCGGAAGAACTTTCGAATGAATCTTAGAATAAAAATCTAGTAGGAAGTATTCAGAGGATCCTCAGAAAGATTTCCGAAATAATCCCACAAGGTTTTCTGAAAGATTCCTCCAAAGATATCCGGAAGAATTCCAACAAGATTTTCAGAAGAGTCCCAGAGGCATTTCAAAATAATTCCAGAAACATTTCCGAAAGTATTCTGAAAGGATTTGCGAAAGCATCTCAGATTATATTCGTTAGAAACCAGAGGCATTATCGTAAGAATCCCAGAAGTATTACCGGAATAATCTTAGAAACACTTTCGGAAGAAACTCAAAGCTTGAAGGAATTTCAGATGAACCTGTGGAAATCTGTGGATCCTCTAAAAATATCCAGTAGAATTGCATTGGGATGCTCGGTAGAAACTTCGTGATATTGCCGATTTTTTTTTAAGAATTTAATTACTTGTATTTCGAAAAAAAAAATCCAAGAAGATACACGCAAAAATCACAGAGAAATTTAGGCAAGAACCCCAAAAATATGCCAGAAGAATCGCAGAGGGATGTCTAGAAGAATCCCAGAAGAAAACCCGGAAGGGTCCTATAAAACTGTTTGGAAGAATCTCAGAGCGATAGCTTCAAGAATACTGGGATTTTCAGAAGAACTTAGTGAGATATCAGAAATAATCATGTACTAATTCAGCCATTCCATGAAAAACCGATCTAGTGAGTCACCGAATTCCGTGAAAATTTATTATTTTGGATTTTTTGGTTAGGGTGACCGTTTCCGAAATAAAGTGACCAAAAAAATCGCGATCTTGCAAAAAAAAAATTTTTAATTGTAGGTAACTTTCGAACCGCTTTACCGATTGTCAATTTTCTTGAACTAAATGAAAGCTAAAGATTTTGACTTTTCAAGAAACAATAAAATTTCACAAAAATTGTTTTTTACATGAAAAAAATAAATATCAAAAATTTTCAATTTTTTCGTGTTTTGAAGGCCTCGGGACCAAAGGGGCTATTGCTGTTTTCATTTTTTCTTGAAAGTTCTGAAAATTTTACGTTTACTGTCAAATTTTCAGCGACGTATGTTTTTTAGTTTTTGAGATATATTTTTTGAAAATAAAAAAACAGTCATTTTTATCGGCACACACTGTAGGTCGTAGATCTTTTTTTTTTGTTTTTAAATCATGACTTTTGAACAGCTCAACCGATTTCCATTCTTTCTCTATGGAATGAAAGCTTAAGATTGCAACTTTTCAAAAAATATAAAACCCTAAAAAAATTTAAATGAAAACAATGTAAAAAAATTAAGTTTTTTAGGAAATTTTCATGCAAAAAAATCAGTTTTATATTTTTTCTGAAAAGTTAAAATCTTAAGCTTTCATTCCATAAAAAAAGATTGGAAATCGGTTGGGCTGTTCAAAAGTTATGATTTTAAAAAAATAAAAGATTTACGACCTACAGTGTGTGCCGATAAAAAATGACTGTTTTTTTATTTTTGAAAAAAAAAATATATATCTCAAAAACTAAATAACATACTTCGCTGAAAACTGAAACTGAACTTTCAAGGAAAAATGAGAACAGCATTAGCCCCTTTGTCCCAAGGCCTTCACAAAACACGGAAAAAACGGAAATTTTTGATTTCATGTAAAAAACAATTTTTGCGAAATATTATATTTTTCTTGAAAAGTCAAAATCTTTAGCTTTCATTTAGTTTAAGAAAATTGAAAATCGGTCAATGGATGATCCTAAAGGCAGTAGTAGGTGGTAGTAGGTTAATTTTTAGAGACTACTTCAATGCAAGTCTTCATAAAGTCTCAATTTTCTTCCGATGAGATAAACAAAGGTTCATTCAAGAGAGTTATAAAAATAGCTGACGAATTTTTTTTTTAAGATAACCTGCAAGAATTCTTTCGCCTGTTTATTCATCATCCATCCACGTTTCCTCCCAGAAAACAAAAAATCTTTGAATGGTTCCTTCGAACAAATCTATTTTTTTTCTTTTCTAGAAATTTTCCCAGCATTTCATTTAAGTATTACATCTGCAAAAAATATTTCTTAAAAAGTTTATCAAAAAATTCCAGTGCAATCTTTAAAAGTTTTCACATTTTTTTATACTACAGTCATTTTTCCAATAATTCCTCCGACCATTCCTAGACAAATTTCTAGGGAGATTTTGTCCAATCGTTTTCGAGAAATATCTTTAGAAAATCTTGCGGAATCTTTCTCGTTTAACTTAGCAAATTATCTAAGAAATCTTCTAAAACGTCCACAAGAGTCCAGGAGTTATTACAGAGAACCTTGTTCATGAAGGGCTCCTGGAAGAATAGGTGAAAAAAAAAACTTTCAAGACTTACTTGAGAATTACTAGATGAATTTCTGTAGAAATCTTAGAAAGAATCTATGAAGGTAATCCCTAGTTGAAAACTTATAGAAATCCTGAAAGACAATTTAAAAGGAAATCCCTAGAAGATTCTGGAGAAATTATTGGTTCAAGTTTAGAAAAAGTTTTTTACTGTGAATCTTGGAGGACGTCCCGGGAAATCGATGGATGAATTGCTGGATACAATCTTGGAGGCGTTAGGACTTTCTTGAAAAAAATCCCAAAGAAGTTTTGGAGGAATTCAAATGATTTCTGAAATATTTTTTGAAGAAATTCCATTTCTATAATTCTTTTTGGGAAAAATCCAGAGTGATTCTTTGAGGCATCCTAAACAAAATACTTGGCAAATATATTCTGATGGAATTCCTAGAGCAAATCATGACACACAGTGCTTGTCGTAATGTCACGTGGAATTCTAAAAAAGTCTTAGATCTTAAAGAAATGTCCTTGGTTTATTTTCTCAAGGCCGAAATATCATCTAGTCCGGTCTGTCTGAACACCAAATGGGAGTCGAAAACGAAAGCCAGTCTTCTCTGAATTATGTTATTTTGTTTAGTTGAGCGGAAAAATCAACTATAAGTATCGTTAGAACGCTTGGAAAAAGCAGAATTCCCTCGATTCAACTCAACTCGGTACCGACAAACATTCACTTACACCCCTTTGCGTTTGAGCCCTTCAAATGTAGTAACATTCAACTTCCAGTCCATGGTTAACATTTTTCTTAGCCTCACTGTGCCCAAAATATTTGCCAACGTTTGTCCTATCCATGCTGTCAAACGTGGATGCGCTCTGGATGGTATGATCCTTTAGCAAGCGATCGTTAACTGAAAAATGGTGGAATTGTTGGAGATTCTATCTGGGGAACTTTGGCTACAACAAACGTTGCCGTTCATCTGTCTGGTATGAGCCTCAACGGTAATCTGAGAAGCAGGCTTTGTCCCAGTTGGGACGTAACGCCAACGATCCGTTTGCTGGCAATCCCAAAAGATAGACGTATGGTTGCCGCCGCAATTTGCGCATACAATTATTTTGGTCTTCCTTCACAGGACAGACGTCCTCAGCTTGAGAAGAACAATAGAAATATTAGTAGTAGAACGTTAATGGCGTTGTAGTCACAAAACTAACCTCAATTATTATTACCTTAAATTATAGATTTCCTTTGTTTGTTCAATACCATGTCGTTATTTTGGTTTCTGAAATTAATCTGACACTTTGAGGCCCGGTACTCAAGCTGTCAGTTCGTGACAAACTAGATGTTGGTAACACGAACAGCAGCGACATTTGCATTCTTAGGTTAATGCTTCTACTAGAAGAACCTTCGCAAATCATGCATATAGCATCCATGCAGCAATGACCCCACTTTTGGCATCAACGACACTAAGTGGGGTTCTGGAAATATTCCTATGTCGCACGGATATAGAACATAAGTCTTGCTTAATCGTTTATTTCATTTTTGATTCCTTCGGGTGACTTATAGTCACTTGAGAGACCTTTCAAGACGACAATAAACAAACGATCAGTTTTGTCGTCATGAGTTAAAAAATGTACTTTTTCTCTTCAAGATGTTTGAGAAGAAGTTCGCGATCTTTGAGAGTTTTCAGTCTCCTTTCTTTGTGATTTGGAAGGAAACATTGATTCCTCTAATGGAGAAGTAGAAGCATAAGCCTTAGAATGCTAATGTCGTGACTGTTCGTGTGACCAGCATCTAGTTTGCCACGCTCTGACAGCTTGAGTACCGGGTCTATAAGTGTCAAATCAATTTTTTCAACCAAAATAAAACATGCTCTACAACATGGCAGTAAACGAACAGTTAAAATATACAATAGTAAGTATTAATAAAATCATTCTGTTTTGTGATAACAGCGCAACTAGCGTTCTACTACTTATATTTCTATTAATGGAGATCAGGATCACCTGCCTAAATCCTCCGAATTCGGCACAACTGATCACTTTAGACGGAACTCTTTGTTTCATCACTTGAATCAAAGAGCCTGGGCTAGAAGCTGCTTCGATTTGGTATTCGGAACATTTGTCTAAAGTATCGAACTGATTGCTCATTTCGATGTATTTTTTTTTGTATGAAATATGGCGAGAGCTATGTCGAAAGACCCACAGAGGCTATTTCATGACATAGCATATAAATATACAGACAGAACAGACGTTAAGGTCTGGAAATCGCCTCCAGGCTTCTGAAAAAGCTCCTGTGCCACACGGACATCGAACATAAGTTTTTCCGTTTCAAAAATCGGACCTTTATTTGATTCGAACAAAGTGCGTCGATCCTATCTTGCCCATCCCCGTCTCTGCTGTCCGTGTGTTGTCCTGAACGCTTATCGCCCGGTTCGGGTGGTGCTTATCATAGGCCAAAGCCTTGCCGACCGAACGAAGCGACAAAAGATAACTACGTAGTCGTCGTCGACACAGAGAAAGAGAGTGCCCGGCGATAACAGAAATGTTTGCTTTTGTGCTACGAGTCCTTTTCCAGGTCTTATCTGCCCTGCGGGCAAGGCAACTCTATTGCCTCGTTATCAGCCGAATTGATTTTCTCCTTCTCCTGCCTCACGGCATACTCGAAGTGTCGTGTCACATGTCGGTCCTGCTATCGAGCTGGGTTTGTGGTCATGTGTCACATGGTTCTTCGGTTTCTGGGTGAGTCAGAGACAAGTGTGATAAGCTGTAACCGAGATTGTGAAACCTACCTTGTGTGCCTTCAGGGATTGTCCTTCGACGGCCAGCGTCACATCGGTGAAGGTTTCCGCGTGCAGGAGCTGATCGAACACCGACAGCAGGTTTGTCTGGTGGTTGTTCCACCGCAGACAGAATCTTTGGGACGACATGGTTCGCTAATGACCTAGTTGGGTTTACTATACGAGATAATAGTACGTTTCTTGGGAATCACTCTCAGTGGGTGACGTCAATGTCCTTGAACGGGTTCTGCTTCTTTTGCGCTGCTATCCTCCAAAACGGTTGAACTAGAACTGGATTCCGTCCTGAAAAGAAGAGTCGAGAGGAAAAACACACATCATTAGAGTTGAGTTTGTTGCGCAATTTCCCAGCAGCCCCAAGATGGAATCATCCTACCTACGATCAACGGAGGTTGTTGGATGTTCAAGAATTCCCTTCGCCTCTCAAACCAGTCTTCAAAACGTGCGACCGAATCCCACAAACACTCGGAGCAGTGCAAGCGCGGGGAATACACCCACTTGTTATCTCTCTCGCGAGACTACCACTACCACATCCCATTAGAGTAGGACTCCGAGCAAAGGGGTTTCTCCCTGCTGAAACCATATTCTAATGATATGCAAAAGGTTGCTCGGACGGGTTCGCCCGAGAAGGACTATAAACGACCACGCGAAACGCCGTTCCAACGAGAGATAAGTGATCTCAGCAGGCGCACCCACAAAAACCCTTAGCTATAACAATCTAATGGAAATTCAGAAAAAAAACGGTCAAAGCAACCCGTATTCACTTGACGATCCGAGTTGGCCTTGATGACCGAAACGAGCTCGTCTCCTTCGAGGCGAGGAACATCCATCCAACGTCCAAATCATTTAGCGACCTCTCAAACACAGTCAAGTTAGTCAAATATTTGTCCGAAGCCGAATTCCGGTTTTCTCGCCCGTATAGTTCTCTCCCTTTTGTCCGATTGTCCCTGTACGTGAAAGGATGACAAACGTCCAAAAATCTCCGCGACAAAAAAGCAAAGGTGATAAATGGACGACGACGACTACGAAGTTGGACATCTACGGTGGCATCATCAGCATCATAATCCTCCTTCATTGGCGGCAAGCGTAACTAAACAAACAAAGCTCCACGACGGTTGTAGAAACCGGCTCACGGGCTTCTTCGGGTGGGTAGCTAGCTGTTTAGCATTTTCGATGGAGAGCAACAACCAACAAGTGAGTTGCCTCATTTCTATTTGTTCAATTTTTGAGGATGGGATTGGGTAATTACCAGTCAGTGATCGAACGGTATGGCGCCCAACGCATCAGCTTTAAGAAGGCCGTCAAAAGCAGCATCGATCCCAATCTGCGATCATGACCTTCACAAATCGTCAACAGTGAACCTGTCAAAAGCCCACACTGTTGCAGATTTATTGTCGCCGCCCCGAAAGATGCAAAACCTGTGTCGCAGAAAGCGTTCAGTTGCTCTCGAAGATCGGGGTTGGGCACCACACAAATTCAGCGGTTTGTTCATTTGCTTCTATCCTTTGATTCGGAGCGTTTTTTGCCTACAACTAAATCGAACCCTCTGAACGGAAGCGAAGACGACTATCAGTTATTAGTCGTTTTCGATGAAAGGCTATCGCTATCGATTTTGATTTTGACGTAGGACTACGTCTTGATCTTCAACGATACAATTCGATTGTGAAAATCTCAATCGCAAGTTCTAGAATCGAAACTTTATATTCTAGTTTAGTAAAATATATCTTTTTGTTTCTGTTGGAATATCAAAACTTTCACCAACATTGTTAGTCAATTTGACATCTAAAGATGGCTACGAATTATAATTTTAGTATTGAAATTTGTAGTGGAATGATCAAGTTGTGATCTGAGATTTGGTGTTTTTACTCATTCCGGATATTTTACTATGATATTGAAATTCTTTGAAATTCGTCTTCTCGTAATCGCTGCAAAGATCTGCAGGTGAATTCCACCGCGTATTTTCTTCAGAGAAAAGAAAAATTTCTAAGTAGTGACTAATGGAAGGAATTTTATTCTCTTCGAAAAAAAAATCTCGCCGGCTTTCGCCTACTGGAATCCACAATCCAGTAATTGCTGACAAAATATTGGAGATTGTATCCTAGTCTCGTTGTTTCTGCCCGTGTCTACAGATATTTGTTGCTTCAGTCGTCTTCGTAATGCCTTTACTTCAATCTTAAAGTTGTGCCGGCTCACATCTTGGAGTATTGTGGCACTAACTGAATCCTCAAGAGCCTTTCAGTAGCTACTAGAATCTAGAATTTAGTATTTAATCATTGAATTCCAACTAGAATTCTATTTGAAATTAAACAATATAGGATGTTTTTTTTTCATTTTCTTACAGGTATTCAGAAACTTTTTATTATCATCATGATTTCCTGCTGTTTCAGCAAAAACTCAAAAATGTGAATCAATATAGATACTTTTATTGTCTAGGATGATATTTTTACCATATTTCTAGGGTATCTTGACAAAATTATAGACACACAGTGACTTTGGCAACGCTATATGTATCACTGATTTTCCTCCAAATCCTTCTTCCAGAACCATCGAATTTTCATCACAAGCATGTTAATTTTTCTCGAGTTTTCGAGGAGCACACTATTCACTGAAATCAAAGCTGTTACCGAAATGTATCAAACTTTCTATCAGTCTATCCATGTTCGATCCCTTCAAGTTTGTTTTTCTTGAATGTTAGCCACAATCGTCTCAATATTGCAGCCCATATTAATCCGCTTTTTCAGGAATCGTAGGGAATTTAATCGTGGTCCTCATATTGCTGTTGCGTCTCGAATTTTCTACGTGACAATTTATCTATCTGTTTGAGATTTTAAGGAAAACTTTATAGTTTTTCGCTTTTCTTTACAACTATTTTAGAAATACATACCGAGAATGATTTATATCCACCAACGGGATTCATATTTTATGAAGCCTAGAGCATTGCAAGAACAAGGCGTTCGATGCAAGAGTTTGTTTTGTACTTTTCGAGAACTTTTTAAGTAATTCTTTCAACATACTTTGATACATCTTCAAGAATTCAATCTGGATTTTTTCTGCGGATAACCGCAGAAATAACTTCAGGAATCCTTCCGAAGATCGTTTGTCATTCTTCAAGGGAGTCCCAAGTTCTTTATATTCATTGATTTCTCTATAATATCCTCCAACATTCCCGACTAGAGCAGCTTCAAGCATTCAACATTCCTTCAAGAACTCCAATTTTTTTTCTGTGAAAAAATTCCCAGAATTTTTTCAGCCATCCATCGCAGATGTAAACATCTGCGAGGAATTTCTAAAGAAATAGAGTAGTCTCTGATGAAACTTGTTTTACGTCTAAGTACGCCTGGGTGAATTTCTACGAGGATCTCTGGAAGAACTTCTGCATTATCTATGGATTTTTTATTAGGATTTTCATGATATATTGCAAAGATAAATGAAAAAAAAAACATTTGAACAACTGAAGAATGTCCTACAAGACATTTTGAAAACATGAAGAAATTTAATATCAGAAAAATGACTCAATAATTGCTGTAATACTTGAAATGCTGGAGTAATGCCGAGAGAAATTGCTAGAGGAACCTAATCGATTTTATTGAGGAATTCTTGGAAAAGTTTACAATAGATTTCATTTCATGCAGGAATTTTCGGAGCAATTCGTGAGAGTAATCGTGAATAGATTATCTAAACATTTTTTTCTATAAAAATGCTCGGAATAAATGAAAAAATCGACGTGCGATTTATTGTAGCGTTTTTAAGAAAAATGTCAATTTTTTTTTTCATGAGCTGAACCTTTGGGGAAGAACTACTGTAGAATCTGTTGGAAATACACTGATAAAAAAAAACTGGAGAAATCTGTGAAGAATCAGCGGAAAAACATCTATAGGAAAACCTGGGACAATCGCTAGGATTATGTCCGAGAAATCGCTGTGAAAATTTGTTGTAGACAGTAGCGTTGGAGTGCCTTATTTTTTTGCAGCAATTTCTGAAGAATTTCCTCTAAGCGTCCCTGAAAAATCGCTGGTGCATTCCTTGAAATTTTTTCCTGAAAGTGTTTCAGAAGGAATCTCTGGAGAAATCACTAGAATTTCTGAAGCATTTCTCAGAATTTGAGAGAAATGTCATCAAGAACTTGTGGAATAGTCGCATAATAGTCTCTAAAGGTTTTTCCCGAGCTTCTAGAATTTTGCACCAGTATTCACTGCAGGCAGATTAAGGCAAATAAATAACTTTAGAGACCATTTTGATTGGTACTTTGGAGACCTTAATAAAAATTAGAAACTTTTCAAAATAGTGACCAAGACTCTAAGAAGAGACCTGCTAACATGAGAAATGTACTATTTATCCTACTGTAGTAATTTTTGCTTTTTTCCTAAAAAGTTTTTTTTATTTTTGTATAAAAGGCAAAAAACATCTTTGAAAGGAATATTGAAATGTTCTCAATTGTGTGTCATTTGCTAATCAACAACACCCAGCTGGAACTTGGAACTGTACTTGCTTTTAGCAACTTGTCAAACATATTTTATACTGAACTAGTAGTCCCGGCAAACTTCGTCTTGCCATCAAGTAGGCTGCTGAAAAACGCCATGTAAGTCCCGTGTACAAAATGACAGATTAGTTTTCTTCCGTTTTCCCTACTATCCCGATAACTTTTCTAAACTTGTTCCTCGCACAAACACGTCGGAGCTCTGGACGAATCCAAGCGTGAAAGAATCATGTAAGTCCAATCACCCGTTCGTAAGCCATTTCATGACATACAAACACCATTCCATTTTTATTTATATAGATAAATAAAAAATCACTAAAGTATTGAACAATTGAACATGAAGTAGCGTTTTGATAGCAACGCAGCCGAAATTTTTTTGAATGAAGAGATTTTTTGTCATAAAAAACATATTCTCTCATATATTACTGATTCAAAATTATTTGAAAGCCAAAATTTCCTGAGAATTAAAGTTTTTTTTTCCAGGAGCACCACAATGAGCATCGAAGAATTTAAAAAAGTGAACACGTTAGCACTGCTTTTTCTCAGTCGATGATGATGATGATTGATTTAATTCCTATTGACTAGGGCCTGAAAAAAACAATGTCAATGTGTGTTTTTATACCATATATATTCAGAAAACTGTGATTTCTGGGTACTACGCAGCCGTGAATCGCAAGTCAGTCCCATCTGTTAAAAGCTGGCATTGAGAAAACTGGCTAAGAAGTTTGCAAACCCATTTCCCATACGAATATTCAAACAATTTAAACAATAGATTTAAACATATTTGAATCTCAATGAAACTTTCACCGATTGCTTTTCACTCCAATAGCTTTTCGAGAAAAAATTGAAGGTTATCAAAATATAGTTCATTTTCCAGTCAAAACTGCAGATGGGACTGACTTGCGATTTACGGCAGTGTGGAGAAACACAACTCGAACAAACAATGTTAAAACTTAATTTAATCACATTAACTTGTTTTCGACAAACTTCAACAGGATAGAATTAGCTTTCAAATACCTAGTGGAAGAAGCAAGTTGTTTTGATGTTCCTCTTACTAGTCATGAATTATCAGACCTAGAAATAAGCTCAAACCCATTTTGAAGCATACTGAAATCTTTGGACCAGACATTCGCATGAGAATTCAGAATACTGCTTGACCGGTAGATTGCCAAATATTTTGTGCAATATGAACAGGGCTTATCTTGACGTATAAATGCCACTGTCAAAATGTAGTTTTTCTTGTGTACACATAATAATTTGGTGGTAAATGTTCAGTAAAGTCATAGAGTTAAAACCCTTGTTTTCCACCAGAACATTCTAGTCACAGCGGAACATTCTGTTTTTGTTGTAATATTCGTAGTTTGTTAAGAGTTTGTTCAAAACTTAAAGATTGTAACTAGAATATATATTTTCTACCAGTTATCTTTTTGCTGCTAGAATCTCACATTTACTATCAGGTATCAGAAGGCCGGCTCCAAAGGCACGTTCCCCACCAGTTGGGAGATTTGTGCCATCGCCATATTTGAGCCTATTTCATCATCTACCCGATGGGAGAGGAAAGGGAAGGGAAAGATGGGAGGAAATAGGAGTGGAGTCCCTTGAAGAGGGAAGATCGCATAAGCGAAATGAGAGCATGTAGCTCCATACCACAATGGGTTCGAACAGCGCCCTAAAAAGGGCACTGCAAAACGCATGAGCTTAAAGAGAGCCTATAGCTCATTACCACAGCGGGTTAAGAATAACAGGATGTCCTGAAGATTCAGGCTTCTGTATTCAGTTTCACTTAATAAGTGTTTACCAAGTAATTGGAATCGCATTTGCGCAAAAACTGGACAGTTACATATCAGGTGATACGAAGTTCCATAATCGGAGTCACAACTATCACACACAAATGAGTCAGCACGCTGAATATTTGCCATGTGATAGTTGAGTCGGCAGTGGCCTGTCAAGGCTCTGACCAAGAGACTGCAATTCTGCTTTGACAGATTTGTTAAATACTTCGCCACCTTTGGAGATGGCTCAGTAATATACAATTTTGTTTGATGACACGACTCCAAACTATTCCAATATTGCTTGTGCTGAGTTGCCGCCCAAGAGTTTATCTGAAGCTTCACCCAGCACTTCGAAATTGGAATAGCCGGCTCAGGGCCAATGAAGTCATGCGATGCTCCATCGCGAGCTAGCTCATCAGCCAATTCATTTCCAGCGATGGAAGAATGGCCAGGTACCCATACAAGGTTTACAGAGTTGACTGAATTCAGTTCCTCAATTTGAGTTCGACATGCGATAACAAACTTCGACCTTGAGTTGGCCGAAGCGAGAGCTTTTATAGCAGCCTGACTATCTGAACAGAAGTATATGACTTTACCCATTACGCGCTGTTGAAGTGCTGATTGCACTCCACACATAAGAGCAAATATTTCCGCCTGAAAAACGGTGCAGTTTCTACCAAGTGAGTAAAACTGATTCAGCCTTAGCTCACGAGAATATACTCCTGCACCAGCTCTACCTTCAAGAAGGGAGCCATCAGTGTAACATACTATATTGTTTGATATACTTCTTTCCAAATAGCCAGACGTCCACTCTTCCCGTGAAGGGAATTGTGTGGTAAATGTCCTGTAAGGAAAGTTACAAGCAATTGTGAGATCACTTGGAGCAAGGACAATTTTGTCCCAATTCACCAAAAGTGGAAACAACGAAGTGTGTGTAGATCTACGATTCACTGGATTTTTCTCCAGTAGATCCAGTACCCATAAACGGTAAGAGCAAGAAAGTGCTTCTTGTTTAAGATATATGTGTAGTGGCGCAACGTCGAAAAGGGCCTCGAGCGCTGCTGTGGGAGTTGTAGAGAACGCACCAGACATCGCCATCAAGCACATCCTTTGGAGATGGCCCAATTTTGATTGGATTGTTCTCACTTCGCCCTTTTGCCACCACACAAGACATCCATATGCCAATATTGGTCGAACAACTGTTGTGTAAATCCATTTGATATATTTGGGTTTGAGGCCCCAAGTTTTACCAAAGGTTCGCCGGCATTGACCGAAGGCCATACAAGCTTTTTTGACTCTGAAATCAATGTGAGCTGTCCATAAAAGTTTGGAATCTAGAATGACTCCGACATACTTTGCTTGATCAGTCACATTAATCTCAGTGCCAAAAAGACGTAGAGTAAGGTGGGGCAAAAGTTCGACCTTAGTGGTATAATCAAAGTTTCCAGGAAAATAATAGCAGATGAAACAAAACAAATACCATACAGCGAACCTTCATCATATTGGCTATGACTTTGCTGAACAAACTTGTGTCAAAATATTTACCCATTTTTAGTTATAACAGTTTCAAAATTGATTATCTTATTCGAACTTTTGCCCCACCGGTGGGGCAAAAGTTCGAATCTAGTGTGGGGCAAAAGTTCGTTGGCTAAAACACAAAATATCAATACTTTTATGCCAGGCATACTTTCTACCAGCCGTAAACTTATGTTTGCCGAAAAATACACACTAAATTTTTATCAAAAAATGCCCAAAACAGGGTTAATTGTAATACACCTAAAAAATAGCAGTTTTTCGCAAAACTAAGGGAAATATAAAATTTTTGTGACATTTTTCTTACGATCAGGCAAATTTCGCTAAATTTGAAGATAATATGTAGATTTCAGGAAATTTGAAAAAAAATCCGTGGGTTTATACATGGGTCGAACTTTTGCCCCGCAGATTCGAACTTTTGCCCCGCTATGGGCTAATAATTGATTCCAACTATTTATGGAAAATCTAATCCACGTCAAAGCATCCTTATGATAGGCCTAGAAACGCCCTTACATAAAATATTGAAAAGATTTTATGTTCATTTGGTTCCATGCATCGAAAGTTTGACCAAATATTACAATATTTACGTCGAAAAACAAAAAATAGCCATAACTTTTCCAAATCTCAATCGATTTTTATGATATTTGGAGTGAAAGTCTCTTACTTGAATAGCATTCGAACCATCATGACATTTCTAAGTTTTGATTTGATTTGAGCTAGAAATCTTAAAAAGAAACTCTTGCCCCACTCGAACTTTTGCCCCACTTTACTCTAAAGGTCGAATTCCATCGCGGTTTCGTCTTTCCGTAAAAAGAACAATAGATGTTTTATTCGGGTTAACCGAAAGGCCATATTGGCGACACCAACTCTCGACTACCTGAAGAGCACTTTGCATCAGGTCGAATAGGGTGCTTATGCACATACCAACTATCAGAGCTAGATAGTCGTCGGCAAATCCATAAGTTGGAAAACCGCAATTATTGAGTTGCCTCAATAGCGTATCTGCTACGAGATTCCACAAAAGTGGTGACAAGACTCCCCCTTGGGGGCATCCGCAAACACTCAATTTTCGAATCGCTGCTTGACGCAATGTCGAGAAGAGATGTCGGTTTTTGAGCATTTGATGAATCCAATTGGTAATCATTGTAGGTAGCCCATGGTTTCGTGCGGCTTCCAATATGGCATCGAAAGACACGTTATCAAAGGCACCCTCAATATCCAAGAAAACACCCAAGCACGATTGCTTCTGAGCGAATGCTTTCTCGATATCGTATACAACTTTGTGTAAAAGAGTCACAGTGGACTTTCCAGATTGGTAAGCATGTTGATTCACATGAAGAGGCATGTTTGCCAAATAAACATCACGGATGTGATGATCGATAATGCGTTCCAGACATTTCAGAAGAAAAGAGGTCAGACTGATTGGTCTAAAACTCTTCGCTTCCTCATACGACGCACGTCCTCCTTTCGGGATAAACTTTACAGTAATATCACGCCAGGATTTGGGAATGTACCCGGTAGCAAAACTGCTTACAAGTAGCTTTTTCAAAACATGTTTGATAGACTCAAATCCCTTTTGGAGCAGAACAGGATAAATCCCATCCGCTCCTGGAGATTTGAAAGGAGCAAAACTATTAAGTGCCCATTGAATCGATTCAGTAGTTACGATACTGCGAGCCGAGGCCAGAGACTCGTAACTACATGAAAAGACATTTGGTTCATCCGTAGATGCTATGTCCACACATCCGGGGAAGTGTGTATTGAATAAACATTCTAAAACTTCTTCATCGGAAAAAGTAAAGTCACCATTAGGTAAGCGAATTTCGTTCACTTGGAAATCCTTAGATTTTGCAAGAATTTTGTTCAACCGACTGACTTCACTCAAACTGGAAACATTTGTACAAAGGTTTTTCCAGCCGGATCGTTCAGCAGAACGAAGAGCCTTCTTGTAAGCCTTGCGAGCCGACTTGAACGACTCTGATCCAGCTGAACGGCGTCTGTTCCAACTCCTTCTACATTGTTTCCTGAGTCTAGTCAGATCGGAATTCCACCATGGGGTCCCTCTTGTAGTCTTTACAGACCGCAGAGGACATGCTTCTTCAAAAGCTTCCATAATGTAGGATGTTGTAGTATCAACGGCATCATCCAGATCACTTGGATTTTCAATGGACGGAGAATATCCATGAAATTTGGTCGCAACCAATTCAATATAGAGTTCCCAGTTTGTTGATCGGGGATTCCTAAAACGCAAAGTCTGCGCAGTTACATTTGAATGTTCAAAGAAGATGTAGCGATGATCAGATAATGATTCCTCATCTGATACATGCCAATTCGTCAACTCGTGACTGATTCTATTCGAGCAGAGCGTTATGTCTAATACTTCTTCTCTATTAGAAACCATGAAGGTTGGGCGATTGCCTATGTTAAGTAATCCAAGGTCTGTACTACTTAAGTATTCCATCAGACTGGAGCCTCTCAAATTGATATCCGAGCTGCCCCAGATGATGTGATGAGCATTGGCATCACTGCCCACAATCAGCGGAAGGCCTTTTGTTACGCAGTGTACGACAACTCGTTTGAAGTCATCCGTTGGGGATGGTTCATCATGTGGTAAATATACCGAACAATAGACGTATTTCCTGTTGAGGTCACCAACAGAAACATCGATTGTGACAGCACATACATCTCTGGTAGTTAACTCAGAAATGAGTGTAGCAACGATTGCTTTATTAACGAGCACGCATGCGCGAGGCATGGAGCGCGAGTTTGCCATTTCAAGCTTGCTAAAAGTAGCAAAAACTGGGTCCACAAGGTTACCTAGATAGAAGTTCCCTCTACGAAAGTAGGGTTCTTGAACTAGCGCCACTTGGGCTGCACCATTTTGCATGAGTCTGCAAAGATTGATCGTTGCTGTTCTTTTATGCTGAAGATTGATCTGAGCTAACCTAACCGTAGCCACTACCCAAACTAGGCAGGATTAAGCTTTTTACAATCTCAGCACGAAAAAGACCAGCAACGAAAAAACCAGATCGGTATCTATTTAAAGTCGCCAAAGGCGAAAGAGCACAGAATACACTGTGTAAAACGCATAATGCGAATCCATATAGGTGATAATTAAAATTATATGTCAACATATTCATAATCCCACCCTTATTAAGCCTCAAGATAGAGACTGCAGAAGGGCAGCCGATTATCTCGGAGAAACACAAGGTCACCTGCACCATTGCTCCGGGTAGCACAGGAAGGACTCAATACTGTGGAGGGCGCCCTGGTACCCCACAGGCTCCGTTTGCGGTTAGGTTTTATTTAGACCCCCCTAACCATTCATTCTTAGGCACGGTACGCATCACACCATAAATTAGGGGTCACCTGTGAGGTGGACTTTTACCACCGGAACAGGCAGTCCGTAGTGTTAATTCTTAGCCAGTTGAAACAACCGCTACCGACACTACGCGGCTATCTAGGCTGCTCGGGAAAAGGAGGTTAATATTGATGATTAACTCCTGACGTGCCCAAGCAGCCATGTAAACATTAACTTGTTTTCGACAAACTTCAACAGGATAGAATTAGCTTTCAAATACCTAGTGGAAGAAGCAAGTTGTTTTGATGTTCCTCTTACTAGTCATGAATTATCAGACCTAGAAATAAGCTCAAACCCATTTTGAAGCATACTGAAATCTTTGGACCAGACATTCGCATGAGAATTCAGAATACTGCTTGACCGGTAGATTGCCAAATATTTTGTGCAATATGAACAGGTCTTATCTTGACGTATAAATGCCACTGTCAAAATGTAGTTTTTCTTGTGTATACATAATAATTTGGTGGTAAATGTTCAGTAAAGTCATAGAGTTAAAACCCTTGTTTTCCACCAGAACATTCTAGTCACAGCGGAACATTCTGTTTTTGTTGTAATATTCGTAGTTTGTTAAGAGTTTGTTCAAAACTTAAAGATTGTAACTAGAATATATATTTTCTACCAGTTATCTTTTTGCTGCTAGAATCTCACATTTACTATCAGATCTGAAAGTCTTAGTAAGAATTGTAAAATTATTACCATTATCTAAATAGTATCAGCTAAAAACAACAGCACAAACAAATACTGTTATTCACAAACGCATATTGTTATTTATTGTTATTCAAAATCATTGATTTACTGTTCGGAAGAAATGAAGTTTCCGTGGGAAATTCGAGAATATTTGTTCCAATAAATGTTTCTGGGAAATTCCTAATGGTTCTTGTTAGTCTAACACTGCCTCTCAGAGCTGTAAGTCTTTGCAAGAACTGTAAAAATATAACGACATTCACGATAGTTTCACCAAAACCACCGACAGTTTCTTTTGAAATAGTCTAAGAGTCGCCGAAAATCCTTCCGGTAAATCGAGCTGTCTTTTTGTAACATTTATGGTACCGTCATATAAATTGATATTGTAAAACTTTAGGAAACTTGAGGGGAAGACAACACTCTTGATTTCTTCGCAATGAAAATCAATTCTAGTTTCTTTGACCCTCTTCGAAAGGGTTTTTTGCGACATTTGTTGATTAGAGTAACACCTTTTCTATACAAATAATAAGTATCCTCGTAACGGAGAACATCGATGTGGCCGGCAAGTGAAGCTTTCATGTCTTTTCGACGTCCTTTTCCGATTCCGAAGTAGCCTATTATGAGCAATTCGAATGAGGTTCCAAATAGCGGTGAACGCAGCTATTCAACAATGACTTTGGTTCGTAAAACGTCACCGTCGTCCATCGCCGCCGCAACGCCGCCACACACATGTTCGCTCTGCTGACAGCGATAAGCGCGTCCAGTTCGGCCCGACAAGTGCGCACACGAGATCAACGCAAGTGACTCCATTGAAATAAGAAAAACGCAAACACGCTAAATTAATGACGTAATTTGTGCATGTGTCGGCGGTTGCCTGGCTACGCGCGCGGTTTGCACTGCAGTGCGGTAGGCAGGCAGATAGGCCTATGAGGGGGCGTTATCGAAGCACTCGCGCATCCGCGGAAGTCAATACTGGTGGTGGTATTAGTGATGCGGTGAATGATGCTCGCTTGTGGAGAAGGCGGCTGCGGTGCGGCGCTTCTTTACAGTTACATCATAGTAGGCTTGCATGTGCGAGGCGGCGGCAATGTGAGCGTGTCTGAGTGTTGATTCTCCCATTAACCGCGTAGAAGCAGCGAGCGTTTGTCTCATATGGGAAGGTGGGTGGTTTCCGACGAGCGATTATTCTCGGTTTCGGATGTGTTTTGGCTGCGCGCTCGTACACAGAAGCTCTCGTAATAATCGCTGCCGCCACCGCCGCACATGGTTTGGGGATGTTTCCACACAGGAGAACTATTTCCATGTGCATATGCTCGGCGGGGATGTGTATTGTTCTCCGGAGTCGCGCTAGGGTTGATGTTCCGGTATTCGCCATGGTGCTAGTATTTGCGATGCAAATGGGCGTAACTACCTAACGACGTACATAAGATTTCCAACTTTCGAAATCGCGAGAAAATAATAGAAAATCCAAATTTTCTAAACGAGCTAATTGCATCGAAAGTTGTAGCGATGTACAAAATAAAAAAAGGGATTTATTCTAAAACAGTTTAGAAGAAAGTTTTTGATTATTCTTAATTATTTTCTCAGAACCGTATAAAAGCTTCTTACGTCGATTTCAAAAAGTAATCAAGATGTTTCGTATTTTTTCCTGTTGAACAAGGATCGAAAGCTTACGTTGACCGTATCAACAGTATTCATAAGTCTTTTGAATGATTTATAAAAATCTATGATTCTTCAAAGTGACGAATACCGGAACACCTACCCCATGGCTTAGGGCTTTTTTTTCTCGAGCTCATTCTGTACGCGCGACTCGCGGCAGGGTAATTGCTATTCATATGGCAGGAGGGTTTTCTAAAATGGATATACAGTACAGTAGTTTTGCGGTTTCCATCGGCTAGAAGCTAGAAGCGGATGCGGGCAGCGTAGGTTGACAAGCCGCACTCACTCGCACTTGGAGGTTGTGAGGATTTCACAATAAATGGCAAATGTTTAAATAATTGCTTTTCCAAGATTCTAGCAATTGCGCAACGAGGGGAATTCATATTCAGTTGCAAGGAGTTTTTCCCGGAAGAATGGGAGCAATTCATGCGCAGAAAGCGTTTCTTTGTCATCGAGAGATATCCTCTTCTAGCCTACACGGTGACCTACTTATCCAGTAGAAAGAAAGATGGACGAAAACCTAGCACCGTCATAGAAAGAAGGCGATAACATCTGAATACATGACAAACAGAGTGCAGGTCTCATCAATATGGTGCAGTAGGGGCCCAGAGTTGGGCAGCTAGCCGAGGTTGACTGCGCACACAAACAGCCATTATGGCAGCACTTCATTGGCGTAGCCTGGAGGGCCAAGGAAGGGCCTAGCATATTCTGGTGTCAGAGAAGTAATATTGGTCGCAATCCACGATTTAGAATTTCAAAATGTTGGGTTATTATCAGGCATTGCAGAGTTCGTAGTGTCCTCCAAGTTGTTTAGATGGGTTTTATCACCGATACAATCAGACCTGTAACAGAAGACGATAAACGTACTCTCATGATGTGCAGCGGATCATGATTGTTACAGAGAGCGATTCAACTCCTGCTCCTGCTCCCCCCTCCTTCTCTTTCTACACCAATGTCGAAGTGTTGGCTGTGTCGCGTACCTCGCGATCCTATCTGCTCTGCCTGCGTATATACAGAGAGACATAGATTTCCACCATCATCTGGGGCCTGACGCGGTGCAATGGCACGAACAGCAACAGCGGAAGACGACGATCAGGCCGCGAGATACAACTTCTGACGTCCGTCCATCCGTTGCCCAACATCATCATCCCGTTCCGCGCGCACGGAGACAAACGCGATGAATCGACTTCCGGAAATGCTACATTTAATTATAGCCGTTCCCTGACCCCCTATTCGCCCCTTCTTCTTCCCGCTCCTTGCTCCCCGGTATCCCTCAGTCAGAGTTATACACGAGTTGTCCCCATTATTCCTAGGCTTATTGCCCCGCGTCTACGTATGTACAGCTTCCCGCTGCTGCTTCCATCATCATGCAATGGGACGGCGGCGGAGCTGCCACCGTTTTTCCTAATAATGGCGGATATCGGCTCGGCTCGGCTCGGGCTACACTAACACACAGCCCAAGTTCCCCGTTTGCCCGTTTTTTTTTCTCGCTATTTATGGGCGCAGGAAAAATACAAAAGACAGGAAGAAGCTGATGCGGTCCGGTCGTAAAACAGCATCCAGCGAACCGTGCTTCTGCTCTTTTCCTCTCTTCCTTTCCCTTCGTATTGATCCAGCCTAGCAGCAGCAGGCATGGATTCTGATTGTGAGGCTGCCCCTGGTGCCTAGTTGCTTTTCGAATGGATTCCACACCGTGGAACTATGGGTCACACATCAACATTTAGGTATAAAATTCCGAAGCACCTTCAAAGTGAGCACAAATCAACCTAAAAGTAATGCAGAGTCAAATTTACATAAAAAAATTGTTCTCTTTACGTACTCGAACATTCTGAGCAGAATTTCAATAAAGGGAATAAAAACAGTAGATATGAGTATTTTTTACAGATACGCACATTTTTGAATTTCAGCAACAAATTTGCATGTAATAAGTAGAGATTTGTTAGAAATGACGGTTTCAATAATCCAGGTTTTTAAGAGCGCTAATGGCTGCCGCAAACAGACTCGCTTTCTGGTGGGGACATGTCGATTTGACGTTTGGCTTGGGTCGTTTTCTATTGAGCTCTCGCCGACCGGTGTCACGAACACATGCGCAGCTTTGCTGGTTGAAAATACTGCCATTTGATTTTGCTGGGAACAGCTGATCTTTGTTTATATTTTCAACCAGCAATTTTTAAGTAGTGTTGGTGACATGTACCGTGTATGTACACGAGCGCAGAAACCACTATAGTGGTTATCACGGCTCATGGTATGGGTGCCCTAGTGGAGATGTGGTTGTGAACCTTAGAGGAAAACAATATACACTTAGGGTTACCATATTTGCTCTCACTGAAAAGAGTACATTTTTCCAACTCTGTTAAAGAGTACTTAAGAGTACACTTAGCCTACTTTGAAAAATTTTAAATGCACTACTAATTAATAGTTTCGACATTTTCTTACAAAAATATGTCTGATTCTTAAGGTGAAGATGAATCGAAGACAAACTTCAAATTTTCAAGAGAACAAATATGGAGAACCGAACACCCGTTTGTGCCAAAAACTTTATTGATCAAGTTTTCAGCTTAAACGGATGTTTGGTTCTCCAGATTTCTACGTTTCTAGAAAAAGCGCTTGAGAAAAAGTTGCTTTAGTAAGGTTGAATTGTTCAAAATAAAGTGATTTTGAATTTTAACTGACTTTTTTAAATTAAAAATTAATAGTACGAATTACTGTTAAGAACATAAAAATCCCTTAGGAAATTGCCTACCTTTAGGCGTATTCCGTGGTTTGAGGTGTTTTTAATTTTAAAATAACTCAAAAAGTAAATGACTTGTAAGCGTTTGGCCTTCATGTTCGGCTCCAGGGGCTATGATTTAAGTAAGTAACGACATTTTCAATATTACCGAACGTTGTTCACATAGGTGATCAATGTTACCCCATATCAGCTAAATCAAAAAATCGCTTAAAACATTTTTTTAAACATCCTTAATTTTTTCAAAAAACAAAATACAATATATATTCACGAGCTATGGGTGGCAGTACTTGGTTTAAAAATATAAAATTTGCAACATTTGCATTTGCAAACGGAATATTCAAGAAATATTTAAAAAAAATTGTCAATGTTACCCTGGATTACGGTAAGTTGATTGTATATAAGTAGTTTTATCATTTACTGTGTTGAGTGAGGTTACGAGCGTAGTTTTTTTTTCTAACTATTTTTAGCTGATTGTGCCAATTCGATTCAGCCAGTTTTGTCGAAAATCGGTAAATTATTTGTGTTATCTTGGGAAAAAGGTTGATCTGGTTTCTTCAACAGGTTTCTTGATTTGTCGATTATTGTCAGTAATAACTGAAAAAGAGTACACTTGAGCCCGTTTAGAAAAAAGAATAGTACACAATTTTTTAAGGCAAAAAAGAGTACATGTACTCTAAAAAAAGTACGTCTGGTAACCCTATATACACTCTGTCTCGAAAAACACCCAGAATCCGGGTGTAAATTTTCCAAATTGGGTAATATTTCCATATGCATTTTGATGAGTCTGGAAAGCGTGTGCAAGTTTATTTGAGGAAAACAAAAACAGACTGTGTATGACGAGCGTATGCTAGTATTCGTGTGTTCAAATGTCACTAAGCTCTATTGAACGGACCCAAGCTAAACGTCAAATCGTTTAATCCCTACCAGAAAGTGAGCCTGTTTGCGGCAGCCATTAGCGCTCGTAAAAGGCTGGATTAACTTTTTGATTTATAATCTAAATTTGTCTAATCTAAAATGACTATTTTAGAGTCGTAGAACAGGTAGAAAGTGAGGTTACGAGTCGCCACTGGCAGGCTTGATAATTCTCGCGAAACATTACTAAAGGACCTATGTACAAATGAGAGGCTCTCTTTGTTTACTTTCTCTTTGATCAATAACTGAGTCACACTAACCTCTTCTGTTGCGTTGCCTTTCGATCTGTAGTGAAAAATTTCCCAAAAACTTTAGTATTCCACTGTTATAATCGAAAGAGAGCGAGAGAGGAGAGAATCTCTCATAGTTCCTTTACTAATGTTTCGCGAGAATAATTATTCTCCTCAACATCATCAGAGTTCGGTGACATACTCTAGAGCAGCGTGCTACCAGTGCCTCTTTGCGAGGGAGCGAAAAAATGCTAAGCAGAGAGGCAACGAAAAATGAGCGAGGAAGATGCAGCACAAAAAAAAAACCGAGTAAAATTCCATCAAAAAAGGGTGCTCTCACAACTCCCCGAGGACTGTCTGTTCGGGCGGCAGACTCGAGAGTTCGTTTGAAGTGTGAGTGATGGTGAGCATCACAACGAGAGAGAGAGAGTGTCTGAAAAAATCCTCGCATTTTTCTGCACTCTCACTCGAATCGCTTGAGGATCTGTGTTGAAAATTTTGAGTTTATTTTTTTCTCATCAGAAAAACGGCAAAATCACCTCCTCTTTGCATCGCAGAGGAGTTTCTATCAAGCCTGGCCACTGGATACGCGTATTTTAACTACCTCTTGTAGTCTTCTTCAGTATCAGTTACTCGCATGCACTGTAGAAATTGTCGCATCTTTCCAATAAAAAGTGTTCGAAGTGACGGAGATGCATTTATTATAAAACAACTAGTCCATTTTTACAAATATCTTTCATGAATTTTAAGGATACATTAGGTTTCTCAGCAGATTTTGAGATGCATGGGACAATTGATCAGGAATTGTTTGATTTGTTTTGACAACCTTCAATTTAACATGTTCATCGATGATTATCACGATACATTTGTTTTTTTTTTCATATCAGCACATCAAAATGCATTCAATGTGTTTTACATAACCTACAAAAAATACGTTATGTCATCATAGAATCATTGGTCAAAAATGGGATAAATTATTAAGAATCACATGCTTCTTTGTTGCGTTAACGTTTTCATGTTAACAATTTCACAGTCGTTTCATTCTAGTGAATGAAAAGTGAAACAATATATTCAAAAATATTTTAGCTGTAGGAGAGGCTTTATAGGATGGGATGGTCTTTTGACATTAATGAATGATCGGAATTTCTCATACAAGTATTCCGTTCAATTTTCTTGTCAGGTTCTCGTTTGCAATTGATTTTACATTTCAAAATCAAGTAGAATTCCTTATGCCTTAAACGAGTTACGTACAAAGTTTTTTTTGCAATTTCGTAGAAGACCGCTTGAGGGTATCAAACATTATATCGGAATGCATTCACCATTATTTTACAATTTCTGAAAAATTGTTGTGTTATGATGCATTACGCAACTCAAAACAGTTGCGTAATGAGAAAACGTTGCGAGATGAATCATTACAGCACTGGCTCTGCATACTTCAATGCAGGAAAGTAGGTCGTTTCGTGGCAGATTGGCGTGATGAAAAACAGCCTATTACGATGAGAAATTGCAAAAAATATTTATTCACTTATACAGTACTGGACAGAATAAAGTACGCATTGGCCGTTTTTCCATACAAAATGGTCAAGTTTGGAGATCTGAATCTCAGCTTTTAGTGGTCCGATTGATCTGAAATTTTCACCACAGCCTAGATATAACATATATTTTACTCAATTAAAATATCACTGCATTTGAAACACAATCTTTTAAATTATTAAAAATCTCTCAATTTGCGAAAAATTGCAAAATTTAATTTTGAAAATATTTTGAAAACTTTTTCCGAAAAATGAAGTTCTGCAAACTTGTGTGTCTTATCAAATTGTACATTTTTGCACAAGAACATATTGCCCTAAATATTTTCATTTAAAAATTATTTTTACTTTAAAGTTTTGTCATTTTTATCAAAATTTGAGATTTGCGATAACTTAAAAGTTAGTTAATGAAAAACTATGAATTTCTAGCCTAGCAAATTTGAGGTTACTTTCAAGCTGCAGTGAAAATTTCAGGTCAATCGGACAACTAGAAACCGAGATATAAGACTCCAAACTTGATCATTTTGTATGGAAAAACGGCCAATGCGTACTTTATTCTGTCCAGTACTGTAAGTAATCTAATAGTTCTCATACTTAAACTACTCACGTTTTAGAAAACGCATAAAAAAAATCTAATGCTGCCTTTGTTTTTGCAGAATTTTAAATGGACCTATTGATGCCTGTACCCTTACTTGCTCTTAAAATTGTATCCTGTTATAGAACGTTGATTATACACAAGAATGTGTATTAAATTTACGATTTATTAGGAAATATTAGTTTACTCTAACTGGATCATCATTTTTTTTTAAATATGCAGGTTTTGTATTTATACACAAGTTTATTTATATGCACACTTTTGGCTCGGAAAGTGTTTTTTTTATCTTCTGCCGTTTGAAATGTTAGAACAAAATTCTTCAGAAGATCCGAATTGGATCCCCATATTCTGATTCGGATTACCCCGAGTTTTATCGTTTTTGCTTTGGTAGTAATAAAATATAAGCGCTATTTGCAAGGGGTTTATTCGAAATCAGTTTTTACAATTCCCGGGTTTTCATCATGGTTCTACAACTTATTGCATATTGTTTGAACATTTTTAATAGAAAGTTTCGAAACATATTTGATTTGACTTTCAAAGTATTCGTTTCAAAATTATGAAGCAATATTCTCAAATACATAAAGTGTTTTTTCATCGTTCACCAACTCTAGGCAGTTTGAAAACATCTGAACACTGTTTAATTTTTATGCTATAAATTGACAAATATTGGAAAATATTAGCCATTACAGTTCCATGAGTATTGAATTAAACAGAGTAGATTATTCGTATCACATCACTAACTGTAAGAAGGATATCATAAGATCGCATGCTGCGTGCGCAGAACTAATCAAAACATTTGCAACTTTTTCGTTCTGCTATACAATGTCGTCAAATATCGACTTAATCTGGGTACTGCATGATAAAAGATAAAGAAAATTTTTCTACTATGATCGAAAAACCTAAAAGACCAACACTAAAAATGTTTACGCAACTTTTATAATTAGAACTTAAAGTTTGCTGAAGTTACTCTTCGACTAAGTTTTTGATTTTTTAGATATATCAATTCAAATTTGTTGCCACAAAATCGCATTGGATTTTTGAATTCCTTGGTCTACAATGCCTATCGAAATGGGGAACATACGAAGGATATCATTTACCCATACAAATTCATAGGAAGTTCGTAGAAATTTAGGAATTATATAAAAAATTTGCTCTACGTATTTTAGTTCAGATGATTGTTCAACAAATCAACAATGTTTATAATGGATAATCAATCCTCCAATAAGAATGTTTTCAAAATTATGAGATAGACATGGTCAAAAGAAAATTCCTGGAGAGATTCTTGATATGGCTCAACTCTCGTTGGATCAAAAAAGAGATCTTCATGCAGAAATGATGTCTCGCCAAAAACATTTGATTGCTTGCTTGCGAAAAATAAATGACAACTCCAAACAAGTATCTTCCCAGAAATCCATTAAAGATTTGAATTTTGCCAAGAAGGTGGTCAAGAAACAAACAAAAATCTGCCCAAGAATACCTACAGGACTTTGTCGTTTATCCATTCAACAAAAAAGTCTCAATGAATTCATTAAGGATCTCCCAAGCAATACGCGGAGAATATCAGGAAGAATTTGTTGTGAATATGCAGAAATCAATACATAATCTCGTTACCATGGATAAGTCAAACTAGTGATCCAAACAAAGCTTCTTCAAGAATCCGCCAAGGAATTCTTAATAAATTGGTCCAGTAATTCGATTGAAACCCATGTGGATCTCCGTATAAACACTATAAACTCTTTGGATGTGCTCTATGTCTCAGAAATTCTTAAAGCATTTTACAAGAAATCGATTACCTGCCAAAGATCTCTTCTTGAAACCAACAATTTATTTTGGCCAGAAACCATCAACTACTTTGCTAACAACATGTTTGGTCGTGCATCCCTTGGAAAAAAAAAATGCGAGTGCTTTTACCGTTTTTTTATTTCCAGTTTTTTTCTCGGCAATTTGAAATTTTCAGAGTTTTTCCGCTTTTTTTTGCAAGCGCTCGCTGTAAATCTACAGATATCCATACAAAATCTTTTGGGAGTCTCAAAAGGACTCATGACAAGATAGACTGGTTAAGCTATATCAAGACAAGGTTTCACCGAGAATTAGTATCATAAGTAACTCCATAAGTCCACCAACTGGAATCTTTAATTAATCTGATCCAAATTCAGTAGGAAACCATGTAGATATTCCAAGAAATTCGTCAAATATTTATTGGACTGGATTTCGCCAACGTCTACGAATCTACTAAAAAATTTAAGAAGAAATCAGCCATGAACCCATATAGTTTATATGAATCATATAGCCATAGAACCCATACTGAGATTGTACTAATTAGTTCTCAACGATCTTTCAAGTAACTGATCAATTATCGCCTCGATCCCCGTTAAGATTCCTGCATAGATTTCATAAAAAAAATTGCTATGAATCTTTACGAAGTTCTATCAAGTATCTCAAAAACACCCTTGCCATGAAGTGTCTCAGTACCCTTCTAAAACTTTTTGTAGGATCCTAACGATGTTGCATACGATATCCTTTGAATTTGTTCAATATATCAAAATGGGTAAAAAATGTAAGGTAAATCTGCAAACAATCTACTGTATTTCTACAAACAAACTAATAACAGTTACCCATAATCCGAAGTACGAGTTGTCAGGCAGTCATGCGCCTCTTGTCAAAATGTTCTAGCGTCTCCCATAATTCATAAAATTGAAAAGAGCCGGTATTATTACATATGGAATTCAGTGCGCATCGTACCTTCGTGCTGTGCGTACACGAATTCTCTCTGCTCTTGGAAGTTTTCTTAAAAACTACCTAAAGCAATAAAACAGTACTTTTCAGTGCTACAAAAACAGTACTTTTCAGTGCTAAAATTAAAAACGGTACTTTTCAGTGCTACTAAAACAGTACTTTTCAGTACTATTTTTTCTACTATTGATCCCTTTACGATCCTTGTTTGGACCCGTGCCTTCGATTTTTCGTTGGACCCGTTGGCGAAAGCTAGCGGTGGTAATCCTTCTTGGACACCGTCTTGGGAAAAAACCTTTCGAAGGTCACGTCTTCTTTCGTTTATTAATTAAACATGGTATCAACAACAAACAAAAGGAAGGGTGAATCTCTGAATTCACTACTTCCTTCCAAAAAAGTGGGTTTTAAAACTGTCACTACACGTGGCAAGAATGGAAGAAAGGATGTTTCCCCGGAATGCGAACTTTCTTCCAAGGGTGAAATGAATAATTGTATCGAAATGAGCAATCAGTTCGATGCTCTAGACAAATTTTCCGAACACCAAATCGAAGCAGCCTCTAGCCCAGGCTCTTTGATTCAAGTGAGGAAGCAAAGAGTGCCGCCTATCGTGGTCAGTTGTTCCGAATTTGGGGGATTTAGGCAGGAGATCTTGAACTCCATTAGGGAAATCAAGGTTTCCTTCCAAATCGCAAAGAAAGGAGACTGTCGCGTTTTGCCGGAAACTCTTAAAGATCGTGAGCTTCTTCTCAAACATCTTGAAGAGAAGAAGCACAATTGTTTTACTTATGACGACAAAACTGAACGTTTGTTCAAAGTTGTCTTGAAAGGTCTCTCAAGTGACTATAAATCACCTGAAGAGATCAAAAATGGAATAAATGATATACTTGGATTTTCCCCAGTCCAAGTAATCATTATGAAAAAGAGAACCCAATCTGGCATTGTTCGGAAAGGGCTTTCTCAAGAATTTTATTTAGTTCACTTTAACAAAAAAGAACTAAATAATATTAAAGCTTTAGAAAAATCAAAACTTTTGTTTGATGTCCGTGTGACATGGGAACATTTCCAGAAACCTGGAGGAAATTACCAGAACCTCACTCAGTGCCGTCGGTGCCAAAAGTGGGGTCATGGTACAAAAAATTGTCGCATGGA
The DNA here is from genome assembly GCF_002204515.2 of Aedes aegypti. Lineage (NCBI taxonomy): Eukaryota > Metazoa > Arthropoda > Insecta > Diptera > Culicidae > Aedes > Aedes aegypti. The sequence goes on along the minus strand of NC_035109.1, from coordinate 25,947,876 downwards.
TGCTAAATGCATGATTTGTGGAGGTTCTTCTCACGCCAAAGACGTCTGTCCAGTGAAGGAAGATACCACCAAATTCATATGTTGTAATTGCGGGGCTAACCATAAGTCCAATTTTTGGAATTGTCCTTCACGCAAAAAGGTCATTGAGGCTCGTGCCAGGCAGATGAAAGATAATATCCGTTACGATAACGGTCGTTTCCGGAATTTGCCTGGTAGAGTATCAAACAATGCTCATTTTTCAGTTAACGATCGCTTGATCATGAATCATACCCATCAGGAAGATCATAATCATGCTCATTCACAAACTAATTTTAATCCGTCGGGTAGCCGTTCGAATCTTTCTATTTCGAATGTATCTACCCACGGTAAATCCTTTGCCGATATCGTAGCAGGAAATTCGAACTCCTCCCCTGTTCGATCCATGGGTACCCATTCTACTTGTTTCAAATCAAATGGAAAAAACCCTACCGCCACAGGTAACTCCGCTTCTTCGTCTACCGGAAATTCCAATGGGAAATCACATGACATGTCTGCCTCTGATTTTAATTTTCTAACTGAACAATTGAATCTAATGATTGATGCAATGTTCAAAGCCACCACTATGACTGAATCAGTCCAAGTAGGTGTAAAATTTACAAATCAAATTGTTATTGGATTACGTTTTTCTAATGGATCGAAATAATAATTTAAATATTTTAAATTGGAATGCTCGTTCTCTGAATGGTAAAGAGGACGAGCTGTTTAATTTTCTTACGGTTAATAACGTGCATATAGCAGTTATTACCGAAACGTATTTAAAACCTGGATCTAAACTCAAAAGAGATCCTAACTTTTTTGTTTATCGTAATGATCGACTTGATGGGGCATGTGGGGGAGTTGCAATCATCATTCATAGGCGTATAAAACATCAACTGTTTTCATCATTTGAAACTAAAGTTTTTGAAACTTTAGGTGTTTCTGTTGAAACACAGTTTGGTAAATATACTTTCATAGCTGCCTATTTGCCTTTTCAATGCTCTGGACAGCAAGTTAATTTGCTCCAAACTGACTTGCGTAAATTGACTCGCAATAAGTCAAAATTTTTTGTCATTGGTGACTTTAATGCCAAACATCGGTCATGGAATAATTCTCAAAGTAATTCCAACGGCAGAATTTTATTTGATGAGTGCTCTTCAGGATATTTCTCAATTCAATACCCTGATAGCCCCACTTGTTTTTCCTCTTCTAGAAATCCATCTACGATTGATTTGGTCTTAACCGACTCTAGTCATCTTTGTAGCCAACTGATTACTCATGCTGATTTTGATTCTGATCATGTCCCTGTTACATTTCAAATATCCCAAGAAGCGATTCTCAATCCTATCAGCTCCACTTTCAATTATTTACGAGCCGACTGGAATATATATAAAACGTATGTTGATTCCAATCTTGATGTTAACATTTCTTTAGAAACTAAACTTGATATTGACAATGCTCTTGAAACTTTAACAAATTCCATTGTTGAAGCCCGGAGCATTGCAATTCCAAAATGTGAATTAAAATTTGAATCCGTGATTATAGACGATGATCTTAAACTCTTGATCCGTCTTAAAAACGTGAGGAGAAGGCAATTTCAACGCACTCGCGATCCTGCTATGAAAATTATATGGCAGGATTTGCAGAAAGAAATCAAGAAACGTTTTGCTCAATTAAGAAACAAAAATTTTGAAAATAAAATTTCTCAATTGGACCCTGGCTCTAAGCCCTTTTGGAAATTATCGAAAATCTTGAAAAAACCTCAGAAGCCAATACCGGCATTGAAAGAGGAAAACAAATTATTACTAACTAATTGCGAAAAAGCTCAAAAACTTGCTATGCAGTTTGAAAGCGCGCACAATTTTAATTTAGGACTTACTAGTCCAATTGAAAATGAAGTTACTCAGGAGTTCGAAAATATTCTCAATCAAGAGAACGTTTTCGAAAATGCCTGGGAGACTGATTTGGAAGAAGTGAGAACTATTATTAAAAAATTCAAAAACATGAAAGCTCCTGGCGATGATGGAATTTTTTACATCCTCATCAAGAAACTTCCAGAAAGTAGCTTATCATTTTTAGTTGATATATTTAACAAATGTTTTCAATTAGCATATTTTCCTGACAAATGGAAAAATGCTAAGGTTGTTCCAATTTTAAAACCAGACAAAAATCCTGCAGAAGCTTCTAGCTATCGTCCAATCAGTTTGCTTTCCTCCATCAGTAAACTTTTTGAAAAGGTTATTTTGAACAGAATGATGGCCCACATCAACGAAAATTCAATTTTTGCCAATGAACAGTTCGGATTCCGCCATGGACATTCGACCACTCATCAACTTTTACGTGTAACAAATTTGATCCGTTCCAACAAATCTGAAGGCTATTCTACTGGTCTTGCTCTTCTAGACATAGAAAAAGCATTCGACAGTGTTTGGCATGAAGGTTTGATTGTAAAATTAAAAAACTTTAATTTTCCAACATACATTGTTAGAATAATTCAAAGTTATCTGTCAAATCGTACACTTCAAGTTAATTATCAGAACTCCAGATCTGAAAGACTTCCTGTAAGAGCTGGTGTTCCTCAAGGCAGCATTTTGGGACCAATATTATACAATATTTTCACATCTGACTTACCGGAGCTACCTCAGGGATGCCAAAAATCTTTGTTTGCGGATGACACAGGCCTCTCCGCCAAAGGACGAAGCCTGCGTGTCATCTGTAGTCGATTGCAAAAAAGTTTGGATATTTTTTCTTCATACTTGCAGAAATGGAAGATTTCTCCTAATGCTTCCAAAACTCAACTAATAATATTCCCACATAAACCAAAAGCTCTTTATTTGAAACCTTCAAGTAGACATGTTGTCACGATGAGAGGGGTTCCAATAAATTGGTCAGATGAAGTTAAGTATCTAGGGCTCATGCTAGATAAGAATTTAACTTTCAAAAATCACATTGAGGGCATTCAAGCCAAATGTAATAAATATGTAAAATGTCTCTATCCCCTTATTAATAGAAAATCAAAACTTTGTCTTAAGAACAAGCTGTTGATATTCAAACAAATTTTCAGGCCAGCCATGTTGTATGCTGTACCAATATGGACTAGCTGTTGTAATACCAGGAAGAAAGCTCTGCAGAGAATTCAAAATAAAATTTTGGAAATGATTCTGAGGCTTCCTCCCTGGTATAGTACCAATGAGTTACATAGAATATCCAATGTTGAAACATTGGAACAAATGTCAAATAAAATAATAAACAATTTCAGGCAAAAATCGTTACAATCTTCTATTGCCACGATTAATGCGTTATATGTTTAGGTTAATTTAGGTTGAGTATATTAAAAACTTTTTTTTTCTCTTATAAGCAGGTGAAATCAACTCACCTGTAAAAAAACTGAACTGCTACGGCAAATGAAATGCAATATGTTGTTAACAAAATGTTAATTAAATCTTAAATTTGTTTTACCAAATTAGGATGATAGTGTTGTCAAATAACACAGAACACCTAGATATAAGAAATGAATGTAATGTTTGGAATGATACTAATGAAGAAATTGAAAAAAAAAAAAAAAAAAAAAAAAAATACATATGGAATATGTTTTCCCGACGTGTTCGTTAATTTCCAGCGTGTTTCCTGCATTTATCCCAGTCATTTGAAATTTTCGGGTTTTACCCGCTTTTCCAGGACCAAAGAACACTCTGTGTTTAAAATTTAGGGCAAGTAGGCCTCCATGTGGAAGCTTTGTTAGCGCAAACTTAACTGTACACCGTACAGAAGTTTTAAACTTAAAGAAAATGTAAATTTCAAATCGGCTCGAACTGCACTTATGAACTCTTATGAGGTTATGGCACTTGTTATAAAACAGTTGTTTGTGACTGTTGATTTGTTCAGTTTTAACAACAGCAACAGATGTTGGAAAAAAAAATAAAAACAGACTAAATTATCGCTTGTACTTGAACCGATGTATCTCGACCAATCACATCTTTGCGAAAATTCTGGTAGCACATAAAAGTTGTAGTCCAGGCTCACGCTGGTTCCAAGCCGAATACAGTGGAATATTTTAACTACTGAGGCAAACTAATAAAACATAGTACAAATTATTAGCAAACTGTAAAATTAATGATGAAATTTAAACTTCGTGAGGTTGATATCAGAACTGTAAAATGTGCTGAATAATAATAAATATTCGAGCTGTTTAGTGGACCACCTATAAGTAAATGAAAACCGAATTTAGTACTGTATAAACTCCACTAGAGTTTGTGTCCTTTGACTGATACGCGTATTTCGATCTCAACTGTAAGGCAGTTTTCACTGTCGATGGTAAGAATTGTTTTCCATAAACCGTTTTTCCTTACAATTTTTTTTCGTTTCAATAATTGATGACTGCATAAAGTACACACAAGGAATCTGTAAGAAACTCAAATAAATTTGTCGGTAAACAATTAATGTTATGTGATATGAACTCAAAATTGAGAAATTCGTTTCATAGAATTCACTTTATACAGTCGACTCTCCACATCTCGATGTTCTACATCTCGATATCTTTCCCTATGTCGATGAATTCTCATGTCCCTTCATTCTGCATACAATTTCTCTCTCCACGTCTCGATACATATTCTCCTAATCTCGATATCTCCGTATCTGGATGTGTTTCAGTTGATTTTCCGTTCTTACTTTTCTCTCTATATGTTGATATGCCCAATAGCGATGGTTACTAGACCAAATTTTTGGGGCTCACAACAAATTAGGAACGCGCAATGACGTTTGATTGTTTATTAATTACTTGGTAACGGAGTGTTAAAAATTTGTTGTTTGGCTCGATCTCTCCCTATCTCGGTGGTCCCTTCGATATCGAGATGTGGAGAGGCCACTGTATAAAACAAGATTTTTGGATTTTTGTCGCGAAATTTTGATTTCTGTCCCATAGTGGGCGGAGGGCGCAGAGAATGGACACGGCCGCCGCTGCTGCTGGTTGATGATGGGAAAACATGCACCCTTTTGTGCCGAGAGTTCGCACCCTCCTTATGGCTAGCAAGCGAGAGAGAGAGACAGAGACACAGATCGTTACGTGCGGCGGCGTTGGATATTCCATTGTTTTCCACGCTGAAGGCGGATGCCAGACGCGAATTACACGCGTTCCTTAGAAATTGCGGTACTTGCGCAGTAGCCCGGTGGCAACCAGGATTGCCGAATCATCATCACCCCGAACCGGAGAGGGTTTTTTGAAACATCCAAGCAACCCCCTCTGTTGGATTTTCTCGAGTACGGGAATAGGGATCTGTAGCCACGTCCACGTCATGCCTCCATGAATCCGTTCGCACACACATACCACTGCAAATCGCGGGTAGAACCCTGTGTCTACGTGCGCACAGCATCGGATTCGCCATATTTATTTTCCGCTTTCCTGTTGCTGCCTTTTTGCCTGCCTGGTTTGATAGATATCCCCGCCTCCTGTGCCCTAGCTAGATACTCCTGTCGAAGTGGATTCCTCCGAGTGGATGCCATTTCATTTCGTTCCATCTTTTCTGCTCATCGTCCTCGCCGATGTTCGACTTCGTGGCAATCCAAGCAACCCTAGATCAACTGAACCATAGTCAGTGCGGTATGGTGTAGTAGGCTGGTGGCCCCCCTTGGAGCTGGAGCGCAAATCATCGTGGAAACCTTCTCTCTAATGTCTGCCTTAGTGCCTTCTTGTACATAGCTATCTAACTACCACGACCATGACGACGACAACGAAGACGATAGAAGGCATAAGGAGCGAGCGTCGTCGTCGTCTTCGTTGTAGCGTGAGACCTTTCCGGCTATCTATATTGCCTTCGCTATTTACAGCTCTGCGGCCTACTACAATACAAGGGGTGAACCGCCGAGACGAAGCGACGATGGGAGCACAGAGTGCCTCCCCCTCGCTTCGCGGTAGGACAAAACCGAGCGCACACAGATGCGATAAAAAATACGTGTGGAAAAAATAGCGTTCTATCATCCTATCGGAGCATCAGCGTGGCGGCTGGCTATCAACTGAGCAGCATCGCGAAGCTCTAAATTAGTTGGATAAAATTTGAGCGTGAGGAAAGGCCCCACCCGAAGCGCTACGGGCAACTAAAGCTGGAAAGAGTCAAATTGGTACAAAAAGAACAAAGCAATGAGCTCAAATAATGCAAAATTGATTTCTTTAGGTACTTTTTTCATAGTGTTGATCAGTATTAATTCAACAAGTATAGTCTAATCACAAAAAAAAAGAAAAAAAAATGATTAGAAAGAGAATTGAATTAAAATCGAGCTTTTTTAAAATAAAGAATATCTAATGTAGTTTTTTATTTTGTCGGCAACAAAATTGAAAGCAAGTAAATTAGAATAATATATTTTACACATTGAATTGAGCAGCGGAATCCTTATCCGAAGATCCGTTCTGTCCAACCAGTTTTTGAATTTCTTCACAGATCTTCACCCAGAGACAATCAACGCCAGCGGAAATCACTGATTGGTTGTAGTGTTGATAGATTTTCGCTCAAATTTCAATTAATAAGCTCTCTCGCGAGAGCAAAGTGATTCGCAAATCTCACGCTTGAGATTTTCATGCAAAATCGCTCAATCACACTCAGGCCGTAAAAAACTCATGAAAACTGAATGTTGTTGTCTACGTCAGAAAGGATTATTATATTTTTAACAGACTAACAAGAAATCATGGCTTTGTGCGAGAAAGCTGTAGACGTACGAGGCGAAGAATAAAACAGATGAGCAATCGCATCCATGATTTTTTGACTGCTGAGTTGCGGGGTTGACAACTCACGCGTGAAAAATCTCAAGCGTGAGAATTTGAGTTTTTCATAACACTGTTTGCTTGATCGGGATGGTTTGACTAAGTTGGGCTTCAATTCCAAACAACCATAACATTTTTGTTAGATCTCCCTACAGTCTTACAGATTTCCAACGAAATATTCAGAAATGTTGAAAAATCATAAGGTGTCTTAGGATCTTGGATAATCTCTCTCTATATCCTTGTCTGGCGCCAATTGTAAATCATCAACTTTTTTAAATCGATTGGCTCATAAAGAAATTTCTAAAACAATTTCGACACCTTACTACAGATTCCACAGTTATTCCTGGAAATGAAATACCCAGTATAATGTTACGAGAAAACCTAAGAAAATCATGTCTGGCATCACTGCACCTCAGTGCTGTTTCGCCAAGACTACGCTATGCGGCTGGGAAGGAAAATGATCTCTCGCAGCGAAGGAGGCAACAAATAATGAAGAATTCCCGTCCATCTCCTTTTCTGTGCGACTCCGTTGAACTTTTTTCTTCGCTTTGACTGTATTTGAAGCGATTTTTTTTTCCTACTTCTTTCCTGCATCACTTGTCCCTCCTTTGAAAGTTGTTTGTGGCAAATTTGTGACGGTTTTAATTCCGTTTTTTTTGCTCTCTCGCTTGCTGCTGTAATCGATCCTCTTCGTTTCGTCAAGGCGAAGGAGTAGGGTAATCCGATTCTCCATTCTCGGAGGACCAAGTCGAGTGACATTTCGGTTTTAGGAATTGCACAGATGGATAGACGAAGACTGCGAAGACGACGATCCGATCGTGCTTAGAAGGAAGATGCCACACCCAGTCTTGCTGTGTAAAGTGCGTGGACGTGGACGACGACGACACACGGCTCGAGGTATGTGTCACACTTGGAATCCACGTGTGTGTCACAGTGTGAGCTCCACCTCGGATTAGAGTGGGTCAAATTACAGCAAAAAAGTTTGAAAATGACGTTGACATCTCCCATCTCTCTATTACAATCTTCATGATTAAAATAGGAACAAAATGGAAATGCATCGGAATACAAAAATTCACAGTTATTTCTGAGCAACTTACCAGATGTAGTAGCGTTGAAGTGTTCAAGGAATTCCTGGATCGAACTCTGGAGAAATTCCTCCATGACTTTTTCAGAGACTTGCATTAAAATAGAGACTAAGTATCTAAAACAAGACCTGTTACTGTAGAAGTTTACTGGACTATACGACCTAATGGAATTAATATAAATCTACGAAAATCTCATATTCTATCCCACGGATTGATTTACTATCTTTACACACTTTCTTCTCCATTATTGGAATAACAAGACTACGATGTTTGGCACATTTTTTTGATCTTCTCAGTCTTTGAGTCACTATCGAATTTGCCGAAAAATTGACGAAGCTCTATTTTCATCATCTAAGAAATCGCAAGGATGGAATAATGATATGGAAGATACGGTTTTTAAACCCTTTTTTGTAATTTGAACCACCCTAACCTCGCACCGAGCCACTCCATCAAGAAGAGGAAGCTCATAGAACAACCAACACATTGTCAACGGCCGTCGACGGTAATTATAGGCTGCCTCTTCCAACGAATCCAAAATAGACTCGCTAGTGCAACTCTGTGGAGTGGAGATCCGTTTGTAATGAGGGGAAGCAAGGGGGTCCCTGGCGGCAAAGGGCGCACTGGGTAGGGCTCGCTCTCCTACATACCAGGCGTGCAACGAAATGAAAAACTCGTAAAAAGCGCAACAGTTAGCTTTTGGATCCGGAGTTTGTTTTGTTTCCCCTGCTTCTGTCCTTTCCCCGTCTTGGATGACCTGGCGGACGACGAACGAACTAACAAGCGGCGAGCGAGCTCGCTTGTTGCTTCCCATGGCCTCGTGGTGTGGCCTGACAACGAATACCCCAGTCGTTCGCATGCATGGGGCTGTGCGAGTGGAACGCATTCTTTTTTTTCCATTGTTATAACAATAGGATTTTTTCCGTGGAAACCCGCGACAGGGACGGCGGCGGCAGCTTTCGGAGGTACAACGCGCAATGTGTTTTGCAAAATACGCCTAGTTTCGCGGACAGCAGATAGAATGGCTTGGGCTGAATGAACAGGTATAAATCTCATGTGTCCATAAGGCCACTTGTTAACTAGATAATTTATTTCTAGAATTCCTAGAAAATCGATCTCAAAATTGAACTTAATCCACGCAGAATTCATCTCTTTTTGATTAATTATTAATTTATTGAATTTTTATTACTGAAACATAATGTGTGTTGTATTTTTACGTCTATAGGGTAAAAAACTACTTGAGCACATCCGTGAAGTCTAAAGAAATAATTGAAATTACCTTCTTCCGAAAATATTAGGGATAGAAAAATAAATCTCTACGCAAAAAGAAAAATATTTCTCATCTGAAAGCTATTTGAAGATATCATCAGTGTAATTTCTACATTGTTGACTTATGCTTTTACATTTCAAACGAAACAGCTGCTGGCTTTTTTTCGATTTGTTATTTTATTTCTGTTATTGTGTCATTTTAAATTTCGAAAATTCGCTTGAATTTTACTTGGGCCTTAAGGAATTCCTAAACACAAGTCTGGATGAATCCCAGAGGAAATGCAGGTGCCATTTTAACGATTAACTAGTGGACCACACACTCCATAGTTGCTACTCCTTGATCAATCAGGATAGTGAGGAAAAAATGTTACAAATGTGAGAAAGGGGCGGGTCTGGGATTGAACCTACGATTTCCTGCTTGTGAAACAGGAATGATAGCCATTACACTACCGATCCCGTCTCCAGAAGAAGTAAAGGTATTTCAAGATAAGTCTCCTCGAACATGAAATTTTTGGAACAATCCTAGGATGAAATCATATTGAAAACGTAAGAAGATTTTTCAGAAAGACTACCTAAACAGTTTTTTTTTTGCGAGAAATTATCAAGAAATACTTGGAAAACTGTTTGATAGTTTGATAGAACAATTAGGAGTTTTTTTTATTTTGTAGTATTTTCCTATTATTATATTGAATTTCACTGGAGTAAGCAATGGAGAAATCTTTTAAGGAGTTTATAGCTAAATCGTCCGATATATTCATGAAGGTATGCGACAGAGCAACATATTAATAAATTTTAAATGTTATCTGAAGAAACCCCTGAAGACTTTTCCTAGGAAATGTCTTGAAACATTTCCAGAAATAAAACTTGTCAGATTTGATAGATGAAGCTCTTGAGCAAGAGTAGTTCGTTAGGCAACCCTTGGAAGAAACTGTTAGCGAATTTCAGTCGGAATCCTTGGAGAAGTTTTGCAGGTACGATTGCAGAAGTATTGAGCCTTGAAGGGAATACTAGAAAAAAATACTGATGAAATCTGTGGAGAAATTCTGGGAGGAAGCCGTGTTAGAGTGAACGTGAAGTATTTCAATCAATATGAAACTTTTGGCATCATTATCTCTAAAATTAAATGAAAAAAAAAAACTTTGAAGCACGCCAAATTTTTCCTCATTTTACTCAAAAAATCATCCTTGTTTGACCATATCTTCATGAATACTCAACCGATTCCAAATCTTTTTACAAGCTTTTGGAACTAATTTTGTTCAAAACTAGCTTACCCGACATGGCTAGCCACGTTCCAACAAAATCTGAAAGCAATGTTTCTTCTCTGAAAGATTGATATAGTCAATGTTGAACTGCAAAATGACTACATAAAAAGAGATTTCTCTGTCCATAACTGTGAAATTGCTCTATGAATAATAAGGTGAAGCACCTTGAACCTGGACTGGATCTGGCGAAATCCGTTCACATATTCAATCCCAATCCGGGAGTTCGACCGAACTTCAATTTGCTGGAAGTTGGTTTGTTATCATTTCTAAAATCTACCTTAACTTCTTAAAACGAAAAAAATATAGAAATTCGAGAATATTCCACGAATTGGGAAGACCAATGTTCCAGAAAACTACAGAATATTCTGTCAAACAGCTGTTGTAGTGCTCTATTATTTGCGATCGTGAAGTTTCAGCATTTGAAATTGCTTTTAAATTTCTGTTGTAGCGCTCATTGAAACTTTACGATGAAACATTTCAAAACGTTACTGACGGACAGAAAACTTTGGGATTTTATATATATATGACTGGTTTTGACCAAGATATTTAACAAAAACTGCACAAAAACATGTCTTTTTCAATGAAAATACCAATTTTGTCATTATTTTTGCCAGCTAAATGTTTTCTTCAAAGCTGAATTTGGTTTTTCTCTTTTATTTAACCTTTAGAAAGGTCTTCGCAACAATTTTTAATTCTATAACAACAATATTTGTGTATGTATTGAACAATATGTGCACTTTTTAATTCGTATTTAAAACAAGAAGTATTATAAACTTTAGTTTTATAGTAAAAATAATCTATAAAAAGGTTTTTTTTTACTAAAAAAAATCATGTTTTTGGGGAGTTTTTGTTGAATAATTAAGTCAAACCCATTTTTTAGTTCAATGGGTGTTGTATACCCAGTCTAGGACCAACTAAATTAACTTCAAAAGCATGTAAAGAGATTTGAAATCGGTTGAGCATTCATGAAGTTATGGTCAAACCAAGAAGATTTTTCCAGTAAAATGAGCAAAACTTTGGAGAAAACCACTTTTAACTAAGACTAGCTATGATTTTAGACAAATATGGCATTCTCAACACTTTTCATGAATTTAAATTTGAAGAGAATGGAGCTAAAAGTGGTCAAAATTGGTTAGAAAATAGCGAGGTTACGGTGATTACACTGAAGGTCCTTTTTTATAACTTGAACATTCACCTTAAAGACGCTTGCGCTACCTCTAAATCTTCATAGTTTTTGCTCAAACTTCGAAGGTTTTTTTTATGTGATATTAATTCAGAAGAACACACGAATTTTTGGTTTTGAGAACTTTTGGTAAAAATAAGCTGCATTCTCGCTTTTGATCTGTTGATCGAATAATTTTAAAGAATATCCTTGAAAAATCCCAGAAGGAACACCTGGATGATGTTTTTTTTGTATTAAAAAACATCAAGATAAACTAGTTGCGTAATTTTTGAAGATATTTTCTGAGGAAATTATATTGAATTTCTTGGAACTGATTTTCTGCCGGGATCAGTGGTAAGACTGTCCATGAAAATTCGTTGATTGACCGTGATCAATTCCTTGAACATTTTTTTTTGTTGGAATCGCAGGGGGACTGATGATGGATATTAGAGATGGGCGGCTCACTCACGAATCATTCAAAAGAGTCGACTCTCAAAATTGAGTGAACGAATCACGGTTCTTTTCAAAAGAGTCACGATTCATTAGCATCTCAGAGATGACCCGGAAAAATAACCAAGGATTATATTTTTGAGTTAGAGTTATCATAGTCAAGTACCCTAGGTATGCATAAATTGTTGCAGTAGCTTTAAGAAAAATGATCTTATCCAAAAATGGTTGCATATATTATTTCTTAGGCAAAATACCTGATTTTGTTCTGATGTTTTAAGTGAGTCACTGAATCGATCAAAAGAGTCGACTCACTTTTGTGAGTGAATCATTTACGATTCGTTCCCAAAATTGAACCATTTTGCCCATCTCTAATGGATATCGTAGGTAATACATTGAAGGTTTGTACATAATTTACTGATCTCGCCCCAAAAACCATGTGTAACCGAAGGTGTAGCTGCTTGTTTCTAAGCAAATGAATGGCCCAGGATGAATACTATAACCTACCAGTGATAAGGGAGGATTTTTTCTTCATCCTAGCATTGTTCAATAACGTGTAAAACCTTTCATTTGGTCGATAACAACAAGCTACACAGCTGTTAGGGCGAGATCACAGATTACGCGAGATCATCTGAAGGAAGAAACCCCGAATGACATTACCTTGAATTCCTATATCACGGGGAAATGTAATCATGTCAAGATAATTGTGTGTTGCAATTGTAGATCGGCGAAATGACATTCGGGGTAATAGGGTAGAATCCTTGTTGAGGGTGACCCATTTCGCATAAAGACGTTTCACATAAGGACGTTTCGCATAAACCAGTTGCATATAAGAACAGGTAGCATTTTGAGGAAGGCCTATATTTCTCATTATGCAGGGTGTCCATTCAAAACTAGTTTTCGATTCCCGGATTTTTCCCGGATGCCCAAAATATTAAAAAAAAAACAGATAACTAAAAGATCCTGATTTTCGAATTTTTTTTTCATACTAAATGGTCAAAGTTGAAGGCCCTAATCTATCTTATTTATGCATTATTTTTGATTAAATTAAGAAAATACTGTGATTTTGAAAGAGTTTTGGACAAAAGTATATAAACCATCTGTTTTCTAAGACCTTCCACCCCTTGAATTTATAGGAAGTTCATAGAGATTTTGTATATTAATTTAGACTATAAATCCAAAAGAGGGCAATAACCAACCCATTACCATCTAAGAATCTCTTCGGAATTATGCGTTAGATTTGGTCCATGTCTGACCCCTGATCTGGTGAAACTCATGTTGGATCCAAGGTGAAATCGGTGACTAGATCGATATCTCCAAAAATATTTTATTGTTCTCTTATGAAACTCGCTAAAATTATTAACTTTTATCCAAAATTGCATCTCCCAAGAAATCTATCAAAGAATTGGCCAAAAATGGCATGGAAAACTTATCAAAAATTTGGCCAAGAAAACCAAATTTATTCATGAAAAAACTTACAATAAATTTGTTGGGAATGATTGGAAGAATTCGCTGTAAATCTGCAAAAATCCATACAGAATCTCCTTCGAAGCCTCATGGGAACTTCGTTATAGATCAAGAACTAGTCAAACTAACCCAGAAAAGACTTCACCAAGAATCAGTATCATCAATAACCCCGGAAATCCACGAGTTAATAGATCCAGGACTTCAGTAGATCTCCCAAGAAATTTTCCATATAATTTTTGTTGGCTCAGTTTTTCGCCAACCTTTAAAAATTTATCAAGAATTTTAAGCAAAATCAGTCGTAAATCTTTTCTAGAATGTTCCAAAAACCCTTTTAGCAATGTAGGCATTAACTTATCGGTGCCAAAAAGAATTCTCAAGAAATTGGTCAATTGTTTTCCGTTAGAATTCTAGCAAAGATCTCATTAAAAGTTTGTCATGAATCTAAATGGAAATCAAACAAGCATATCACCAAGAATATTGCCAGGAACCCCTAAATCCCCTTCTAGAAATTGTTCAAGGATCTTAATCGTTAACTATCTCGATGCCAGCTGACCAAAAGTTAGTCATGATGCGAAGTACGAGTAGTCAAAAAGCTGTGCACCTACTAGAAAACCTATAGTGCTGTAAATTGGAACAAACCGATATTCTTATCTTTAATGAATGTTCGAATCCTCTGAGCAGAATCTCAAATAGAGAAACTTAAAAGTATATGGAGTACCGTGTACCTTTAAATTCCGCTCCTAAATGCTTATCTTTGACAGATACGCGTATTTCGACTACCACTTGCAGTCTTCTTCAGTGTCAGTTACTCGTAGTGGATACGAGTAACTGACACTGAAGAAGACTGCAAGTGGTAGTCGAAATACGCGTATCTGTCAAAGATAAGCATTTAGGAGCGGAATTAAAAGGTACACGGTACTCCATATACTTTTAAGTTTCTTGATATTCTTATGTTTGAAATATATGATTTCCTGGTGTGTTCTCCAAAGTCCCGGATGTTTCCTGCTTTTTTCCCGGGTCACTTGTAATTCCCGGGTTTTCCTGGGTTTCCCGGATGGGTGGACACCCTGTTTATGCCATACGTCCATTATGCGAAACGTCCACCCATAAAATTATGCGAAACGTCCTTATGCGAATCGTTTTTCCTTGTCTACTGTTTACCGAACATGTTAGGCAATGTGGCGAAATTCATGTTATGCTACAAATTCAAAATATCAGCTATTGAGATCCTTGAGGTTGAGCTATTGAGGTTCAAAAGTTCTAATTATAATCTGGTCTTCAATTTTGGAACCTGCTGACTAACATTCCGAAACCTTGAGCCAGAATTTTGGCGTTTGCGCTGAAATCTTTTTAGTGGAATTAGTTGAAACGGTGTGTTCTACTAGATACAGTTTAAGAAATTCTCTAAAGGAATCATGAAAATTCTAACAGTAGAGACGTAGAAAACTGCAGGCGTAGCCTTGAGTATATCTGAATATTCAACCGTGGTTTCAGGACTTGCCTTGAAACCTTAGAAAGCCTGTTAGAATAAGAGAGCTATAAACACGATATTTCATATTTTATGATCCTTAGAATCTCATTAAAAAATAAATTGTTTTCGTCTACATCTGGAATAAAGAAAAACAGTATTGCGTATAATATTCCATGAAATGTTCCTGATATCACATTTTCGTCTGTGGTGCAAAGATACAAGGGATATTTTCGGGTGCATTCGTCGTTATTGAGGATCTTTTGGCGAAAATTTTAAAGAGTTTTTTGGCCGAATTGCTAGCAATTTTTTTCATACTAGCAGGGTAATAATCAGAAAAAATGCCCATAGAACTCAAATTATGGCGGAATACTTTGCAGTTTATTGGCGGAATATTAAAAAAATTGTTTGTGAATGATGTTTTGTAAAATAAATGGTGGGGGAATATATGAAGCAAATTACATAAACCAAAAGGGACATTGAGAGGGGAAAATGTCTAGAAAAACTCTAGTATTGTGACTCCTTTGAAGGCAGTTGTTTATTAATGGATCTTTAACAGAAATTACACATGAAATTTCCCCAGAAGTTGTTTTAGTAGTTTTAGTACGTTTGAAAGATGTCGTAGTTTTTCACTTGTCTCTACGTCTGGTTTTTGAAAATATTTGCTCATCGAAATCTTGGTACAGCATCGCTCTCTATTTAATAATTTCTAGCAAAGAATGACATTCGTAAGGAATGCTAGCTGAATATCATAAAGAATATCTCGTAATTTTCCTAAAGTAATTTGTGGTAGAAATCATAAAAAATCCATAAACAAATTTCTGGAGGAATTTTTAAAACAATCAGGTTGAAGAGTTGTGGAAACTTTTTGTAGAATTAAGGTGAAGATGCATCGAAGTCAAACCTCGAATTTTGAAGAGCACAAATATAGCGAACTAGACAAGCGCTCACGTTGAACAATTGATCGATTGTTCCCTCGCTGTTGGTGACTAATCGATCACACTTTTAGTGCAGACCATTCTTTAGTCCTTCAGATTTGTGCTCTTGAAAATTCGAGTCGTGGCTTCGTTCTATAATCATCTTAAGGTGAATCGAAACCACGTCTCAAACTTTCAAGAGCATACATCTGTAGAACAAGAAAACCATTCACTCTGAAAATTTGATCGATTGGGCACTACCACCAATCCGTGACGATCACATTTTCGGCTTAATGGATTGTCTGGTTCTCCAGATTTGCGTTCTTGAAGATTTGATATTTGTCTTCAATTCATCTTCACCTCAATGCGGACAGATACTTCCTATTCATGGAAATCTCTATAAATACGCTTTATTCCAATGAATGTCGTCAACCTTTTGCCAACATTTTCAAAATGATAGAACCCCCTTCCATCTGGCAACCCCGTCCAGCGCGCACACAATCCATCGGAACGATGACGGCCAACTGTGGCGAAAGGCAACCCCGCCGAACGAACATGCCGTTGGTTGTGTACGCGAACGAAAGGAGGAAGAGGAGCCTCCTTAGTTCACATAGAAAAGCAGCGCAGCAAAAACTAAGAAAAAAAATCATGAGAAAATAATAATCTCATTTTGTGTTGTGTTTCTTCAGTTTCCCAGAGCTGGCTGCTGGTAACTTTTGCCACTCCTTCTCCACCTCCTCCTCCTCGTTATGCGAGCATCTAGCTAGAGTTCGCATCACAATTGGCTCCGGCTCAGCTCCTCTATCATCCTTTCCCGTCACTGCTCTACAGACATTGCGAAGGCAGATCGCTGGGAATTAGGAAGCACCCACCATCTTGCATAACCGGCAGTGGGAATCTAGATCTCGGATCGTATGAAATGGCTGTTTTTGAGTTGGAGAGGAATGCGCGATATCAAGTGGGCGCCGTTGGAAATCCTTATCATCATCGCAAGTGTTGGCTGTTGAGACTTGAATACACACTCATTAAGGCAATGAAGAACCGCAGAAAGTCCTTGAGATTGGATTCAATGCTCGCGGTTCGCGATGCGAAGAGGAATCAGATAATGCTTCCCCTCAGGACGGTTGAGCATTTCAAGTCTTAGAAGTATGCAACAGTGTGGCGACTAACAGGCAAACGAGTAGGACGATATTAGCGCGCACGAAAGCAAGAAATGAATTTTAATCCGGTCCCAAGTCGGGTTCGCCCACGATTCGCCGTTCGCGGTTGATATCCTTGGCATTCTTGTCTCCCGAAGTCCCCATCCATAATTGGATATCCTACCGTTTGGAAGGTTCTCTGCGAAAAAAGGGAGACTCACTTGACGGGTTTCCGGGTCACGTTACTCGATACACCACGCTGCAATCCTGTGATGTCCTTTTGCTGTCCTTGAACAGTGTTCGCAAGCTTTACATCGCTCCATCCGCATACCGGCGACTACAGCGACACATAAGCTCCTTTCCAGTACCGTACGTACGAAAGCACCAGCCAAAGGCAAACAGAATATCCACTTTGAAAAGCCAATTGTATACACATATGATTCGAATAACAACCGCACACTCAAAGTCTGCCCAGTTCACAGTTGCACTTGGCAATTGGTGAGACCGTTTCGTCCGTGCGCTCCCTAACACGCCGTTCCTGACTGCACCGCTATCCGCCCTAGACTACAGTCGGTCGAACTGCACAGCGAGTGTATAGGAATTTCAAATCGCTTCAAACGCTAGTAGGCAATGCCGTGCAAGGAAGCCCCGCTCGCATACCAGTGCAGTGTTGGGGATCTGAGCTCACCAGGATAGGGCGGATCGCACCAACACACCTCTCACGAAGAACCGCTTCCCACATCGTCGGAAAATCAAAACATATCGCGGTTCTCTCGCTTCGTAGCTATAAGGTTGTGTTGTGACTAGCAAACATCGAATCGCGTGTGCTAGTGTAAGCGATATCCATCTAGTCATCCGTCCGTGGAGAGCACATGAGCCGGTTTCGCGTTCATGCGCGGCACTCTCGCGCTCGCTCCTTTGCTTGTGATGTGTCTTAAGACGCGGCGACGACGACGCGAAGAGCAACAAGCAAAGCGGCGTTCTCGAGGTTACGTCAGCAAAAGCCAAACCTCGCTGAGCGCTAGCGGACTATGGGTCAGGAATCGAAATTTGGGGACAAAATTATTATGTTAGATGAATTTCTCATCATTGAGAACCAATGGCGACTCGTAACCTCAATTTTACCTGTTCAATAACCCTAAATATGTACTGTAGTTTCTACATATTTAGAGTAACTCATAAGATGTTAATTTGTATCCGAATTCAACAATTTCAATTCGTTGCACAGGTAGAGTTGAGGTTATGGAATCACCACTGTAGAGAACATGTCTAGCGTAACATTTGAAAAGGGCCTAACTGCAAAATGTTAATAAACTTTACAAAGTGGAACCGAGAAAAACACCATTAGGTGAATTATTCATCGTCTCACCAATTTCGAGCACTGCTCGAGAAAAACATAATTGAGTGTCTAATCGAGCAACGGAACGCGCGGAATGGTCGTCACCGATGACGACTGCGACGACGACAACAACTTGGAACAACGACTGCCCGGCAGTCGTATTGGAGTAATAACAGATTGAAAGTGGAAAATCAAATTAATCTAACTGTATAATTGACGGAGAGCTTAAGCCCGCTTTTGTTGTTGTGGCGCTCCGGTTGATTGGGCAAAAGCGTTTTTATGGGGCTCGTTCACACTAAGCAGCGGGTATTGTCTCATTTCGCAGCATGCCATGGATCAGTTTTGCCGCAAGCTTCCACACCGTGTTCTAGTTTTGATGTGTAATAAGTCGCGGTTTGCCTGCTGTTTTTTCCCTCGCCTCCTCGATGGGAAATCCGTTGATTAGGCCGGACGAAATTGTCGGTTAAGGAGAAATCGGAGCAAATTTGGGTCACGTCAGCAGTAAAACCATTGATTTACATCTCGCTGCGCTTGACGCACATGTCCCGGGAGTCGTTCTATGTTTTTCGAGGCGCCTAAAACATCGCACCGGAGATCCCGTTACTAGATCTGGTTTTCTAGTTTCGCCCGGAGGACAGCAATTAGCATCGATCACTCGATCGACACGAAGGCGACATTCACTCAACGAGCGAGTTAGCGAAAGAGAACACTTGGAAACGATAATAATCGTTGTTTGATCAAAATTTACCCAGGGTCGTGACCGCCATCATCGCCATCGTCATCATTCGATTGCGAAAGAATCCTCGCCTATTTCGTCGTGGCAATTCCTGGAGCGGTTTACAGTTCAGCGGAAACCTTCTTTTCGTCGTTCGCTCCGCTCCAACGAAGCAGGCCGAGGATGTGCACACAGAGCTGGCGAGAGGACGGCTGAGGCGCGGCTCTTACTTCTAGCTACACCGAGCACTATGGGCCAGGAGTCGAAATTATGCGATGAAATTCCAATCATTTTAATGATGAACAAAAAAATAATCATCCATGAGTACCCCGGATTGATCCCGCACCGAATTTGGTACTTGAGAAGTAAATTGATTGTATATAAGTTTAAAAATGAATTGCAGCTCCGTAAAGCGTTAAACGCCATTGAGCCTCTATGAAATGAATCAAAATTTAACACAAACTCAAATATACATACAGAAGTCATGTTTGGAGTGATTAAGGTGCATTTGAATCAAATTATTGTTAGGATTATGAATTTTAGGGGAAAAAATATACATGCATAATTAATTTTCAAACATATCTCGCGTAACTTTTCTATCTAACATTGACAGGCTCTCTTTGTTTACTTACTCTTCAATCAAAAACTGAGCCATTTCAACCTCTTCTGTTACTTTTTTCATATGTAACGCTAGTCAAGAACATTGTCTTTCGATCTATAGTGGTGAGAAACCTAAATGCTCATAACTAACGCTCGAAATTTTTCATGCGTGAACTGTCAATCACGCAACTCAGCGATCAAACAATCATGGATGAGTTGGCTCATGAGTAGACCTATTCAAATGTCTGGAAGTTCCTCAGTCAATCAATGTTTTGACTTTTCATGTCGAAATGAACTCCTGGTCAAAATTTCATTCGATTAGGAGAAAATTTAGATGTGCTTCAAATTATGTGTTTTTGGACTATTTTCAAGCATTGGAAATTTATAACTACTGAACGGAACATTAAAACTTATCGAAAATACATCTACATAGTAGTATATTCAATTCTACAAGATTTTTGTCGAATACGGTTTTATGATTGGAGCAAGTTTAAACATAGTTTGGTTGAGATTTGTGCTACAAGATGCTTGAAAATCACTATTTTCGGGGAGTGTTCTCCCTGGAAAATATACCTGTATGAAAATTTCGGATTTTTAATTTCCAGAACATGATGACTATGCATTTTTTAAACTCAATCCCGTTTAAAGATACCTTTTATCTTACGAAAATAAATTGTAAAAAATAGATAATTGGGAAGCATATTCGTAAAACAGCTGTGGGTGAGCCAAGAACACCACCATGAGCTTCAAGGAATGTAAAAAACGGACACGTTAGCACTGCTTTTTCTCAGTCGATGATAATGATTGTTTTCAAATCGTTCTGTATAGTCAGTGAAATACGATCAAAACAATCATAATGTGTCATGCACGATTTAACATTAACTATCATCAGGTTGGGATGGGTTGTTCGATCTTTGTATTTTTTTTTTCGAAAAACAAAATGTAAGCTGTTAATGGTTAATAATTTCATAGATTTATTATGCTTGTTTCCCGTTGACTAGAGCCTGGAAAAATAACGCCAATGTGTGTTTTTATAGCATACATATTCAGAAAACGGTGATCTCTGGGTACTGTGGAGAACAAATCTCGATCAAACTATGTTTAAACCTAATTCAATCTCATTGGCGTGTTCGACAAACTTTAACAGAATAAAATTAGCTTTCAATAGGAGGTAATGAAAAGTGATTTTGATTTATGAGTATCGAATTATGATTTTTCAAACCTTAAAATAAGCCTTAAAACACAACTTGAAGCATAGTGGAATCTCTATCAAATGAGCTGAAAATCTCTCTTCTAGTTTTTCGCATTGATTGATAATCGTTAAATATCTACGAAATGCAGTTAAACATCGCAAAGCGTAAATATCATTATAAAACATCGCAACGCAATTGTCACCTAGTATGCCACTATTGGCGGTATGATAAAGGTAAGGCATTTCAGTTTGCTGCCATGCACATCCTAATTTCAATCATTTCTGCAACAGTTACAGAAGATAGCCTCTTAATGAATGTTCCATTCTTCTAAATTTCTGTCGAACATGTATCCAAATGTTTGGCCTGAAATTTAATCAAGATTTGCTCACAATTTTTTTCTAGGAATTTTCCGAAGAATTTCTGTCAAATAGTCGGCAGTTTTCCAGCATGTTTCCGGAAGTATGCTACAGACGTTTTACAAATTTCACACAAGAATTCATGGCAACATTTTTGGAGGAATCCTTACTTTTGTATAATAGTTTCAATGAAGAATCGAATATAGAGGAACTCTATCAAAAGTCCATAGTTGAAGAAAATAATATATTTTCCGGAATCATGGAATCAACAAATGAATTTCGCCAGATTTGTTGAAATAATTTCATATCTTTTTGAAAAAAAAATCGTCTAGAAATTTATTGAAAATCGCTAAACAAGAATTTTCGAAGGCTAGAACAATTTCATTCACTCTCATGCATAATGGCAGAAAGTTAAAGCTCTAGAAGATTTACACCTGGAAGTGATCCGAATCCACAAAATTCGGGAGGAAAATATTTCGAATCCAACAAAGCTTGGCAAAATTCTAAGAGAAAATTTGGATCAAGTTTCCGTAAGCAAAGTACTTTATGAAACTCTCAAGAGAAATCGTGGCGATATCCTAGTGAAATATCTATATTAGTTTCAAGATTCGATTCAAGAGTCATCATTATGAATTCTTAGCAATTTGCTTAAATCGTGGAATATACAAATGCATTTCTCACAGAATTCATAAAATAGTTTCACAATCTTCTTGAGGTGTCCCAAGCATCCAGGCATTTCTGTAAAAATCTGAAGAATAACAATTTTTGGCAGCAATCCCAACAAGTTTTCTATAGAATTTGTCGGAAATTTTCCATAGGATTCTAGAAACAATTTGTGCCAAAATACTTGCCGAAATTTTGGCATATATTAGAACGAAATTTAGCGACAATCCACTAACTTTGGGAGAATTCACGGAAAGAATTTCGAGTCGAGCGAGGCGTGGCAAAATTCTAAGAGAAAATTTAATTCAAGTTTCCATAAGTATGCCAAAAGTATTTTATTAAAATCTCAAGGGAAATCTTGGTGAAATCCTGCTGCAATATTTGTATTAGTGATCAGGAGGATTCAAGAGTCATCAAGAACATTATGAATTCTTAGCAATTTGCTTGAAACGTGGAATGTACAAATGCATTTTGTGTCCCAGACATTTAGTAATTTTTATAAAAATCTGAAGAATTATCATGAAGAACAATATTTTTTGGAGGTAATCCCAACATGTTTTCTATGGAATTTGTCGGAGGATTCTAGGAAGAAATTTGTGCCAACATTCCTGCTGAAATTTGGACGTATCTGGGAAATAGTTCCGAATCGAGCGATGCTTGACAAAATTCTAAGAGAAAATTGGAATCGAGTTTCCGTAAGTTTGCCAAAAGTACTTCGTAAAAATCTTAGGAAAAATTTTGGCGAAATTTGTGGAGAAATCCTGCTGTAATATCTATATTAGTTGCTAGGAAGATTCAAGAGTCATCGAAAACATTGTGAATTCTTAGCAATTGGCTTGAATCGTGAGACAAGAATTTCTGGAGGCTAGAATTTCATGAACTCTCATGCACAATGGCAGAATTTCAAACTCTAGAAGATTTACACTTGGAAGTGATCAGAATCCACAAACTTTGGGAGAAATCTCGGAAAGAATTCCGAATCGAGCAATGCTGAGCGAAATTCTAAGAAAAAATTGGTTCCTTAAGTTTGACAAAAATACTTCATGAAATAGAATACAAATCCTGGGCGAAATTTGTGGAGAAATCCTTGTGTAATATCTATGATAGTTGCTAGGAAGTTTGATGAGTTGATGACTCTATAGATTTTTAGCAATTTGCATGCTGACGGAATTCTTAAAACAGTAGCACAATCTTCTTGAGAGGTCTCAGGCATCCAGGCATTTTATTGAAATTCTGAAAAACAACAATTTTTGGTGGCAATCCTAACATCCCAGCAAACATTCCTTGCTGAATAAGAGTTGAACAAGCCAATTTTCAGTTGAATAGATCATAAATCAGCTAAAAAAACTTTTATTCAGCCACCAATGTTACTTGGGATGTTTTCTATAGAATTTGTCAGATAATTCTAGGCGCAATTTGTACCAATTTGTATTTGTGCTGAAATTTTGGCATATTGTTTAAAGAAATTTATCGAAAAATTCCTCGAAATTCACAAACTTTGGGAGGAGCCTCGGAAAGAATTCCGAGTAGAGTAGTGTTTGGCAAAATACAGTGGGAAAATTGAGATCAGGTTTCTGTAAGTTTGCCAAAAGTACTTCATGAAAAATCTTAATTGAAATCGCGGTAAACCACAATTTTTGGTGGCAATCCTAACCTGTTTTTAATAGAATTTGTCGGAAATTTTGCTGGAATTTTGGCATATTTTACAAAAAAAAAAACGAGAAATTCCTCGGAATCCACAAACTTTGGAAGGAATCTCGGAAGGAACAAAGAGAGCTTCTCAATGTTAGATAGGTTCTTTTTTGAAGTTACGCGAGAATTCTTCGAAACAGCTGGTTAATGAAAGAAATTTGTGGCAAAACTCTTGTGTCCTGTTTATCTCTGATGATTCTCACATTACATTGAAGTCTACAAATCTAAAAATTTTAGCAAAACTAGCTGATTTACGCAGCTAATAACCATAACATTTCTGAAAAACTGACTGAAAACTTTTATTGTTGCTGAAAGAACACATGGGGAAATTTCTGGTGATATCGATGGTGAAACTCTTAAAACTGTAAGAATTGCGAAAGCGAAATTCAGCATGATAAAGGGAGAAACATAGGAAACCCTTGGTAACAAATCACTGAGAAATTGCTTGCAGATTTCCTGGTGGAATTTTTTAAATGATTCGGAGAAATTGCTGGATTAAATCATATCTATAAAATCCCAGATTTGTATGTCTGTCAGTAACACTTTTAAATGTTTCATTGAGCACTACGACATAAATTTCAAAGCACTACAACAGTTTTTTTTAAATGTTACAACAGCACAACAGCCGTTAAGCAGAATATTCGAGTTGCTCACTGAACAGCTCAGGAGCATTTGGATAGCGGTGCAACCAGCAGGGTGTCCATTCAAAATCAGTTTTCAAATTCCCGGATTTTTCCCGGATGTCCAAGAACTCAAAAAACAGATTACAAAAAGATCCTGCGACTCGATATCAGGGCTGTTACAACAGTCGCGAGTTTCGCCAGGCCAGGCGCAAACGTTTTCGTTCAAAATCAAGAAAATTTACTTGAAAGACAATGCATTCACTATATTCAATTCTTCAACTGAAACACAGTGAACACAATTTCATCGTATAAGCTTCAGTTTTAAACTGAAAAACTGTTTGTGAAGTATCGATGATGGCAATAATTACGATGACGGATTCTTGAAAATAAAAAATGTGGTGTAGGAAAATATAAAAAGCAATAACATTTCATCTGTAATTCGACATTTAACAAAAAGCATAAAAGAATATAAAATCTGAAGGCACTTGCTAAGATGGTTAGGATTCATTGTGTATTTAGATATAATATCGGAAAAAAATGTCAGTTAAACAATTTGCTACCATTCTGAAAATGCACAATCCGAAAACTTATAATTTAAAAGTCAATAACGGTGGCGGCCACGTCCTTACGGTTATCGGGGAAGGGAAAGAATGTTAGACAACCATTGTTACTAGAGACCGAGTATACCTCTGCATATCCACAGTTTTCGTGGAAAGGATATTGGGTTAAAGGGATAAGGAAAGGATCTGCGAGTCAAAATATTCACGCATCTTTTATAAAACGTCGAAAGAGTTTTAAATGTATAATGCAATGTACTGTATATTGGTCAATTACTGTCGGACTAATGAAATGTTACCGTAATCCGGGTCATTTGGCGAATTTGGTCGGTATCAAAAAGCAATATCTTTTAAGGATCTTTTAATCATACGAGCCAAGATTTCAAACAGTTTTAGTTTTATAAGGATAGGTTTGCACAGAAATATTAACAGTTTTTTTAGGTGTAAGCAATGCTGTTGGAAAAGTCAGTACTAAACAATCCGCTGGTGCTAAGTTTATATGCAAAATTTGAGTATATGAATTTTGTTGAACTATTGAACTCGATTTTAAAATCATACTGCATAACTAGCGTAGTTTTTCGAACCGTTTATTTTCGGAAAACGTGCCTATTACAAGGTAAATAAACTACATTTAGGTATATTATTCTAGTTTCCAAAGATAAACTTCACAATTTTATTTGACCATTTTAAATGCAAAAGCTGTAAGATTTTTTTACGTCATTTTCTGTATTAGGAGACCCACATTTAGTAGATGGAGAAATTTATTATTCTTATTTTTACTTTATTGTATGGAAATCAATTTCGCCCCATTTTCTTTTTCTTTTTTTTCAAGCTAGGTTTATGATACATTATTATTTCCTAAAAAAATAGTTACATGCACTGATGGAGATCAACGAAGCACTGGTTTAGCCGAAATTAAGTTGACAATATCTCAGTTCCTAAGTATAATATAACAGAAAATTATAGTGATTAATTTGCCCCTGGATTACGGTACTAAGAAAAGTGCATCAAAGAACACAGAAATTTGTTAAAACAATCAAGTTTACACAACAATGTTAAAATATTTTTTACGAAAAATCGATTAGTTATTGTGACATGGAGATTTCGATGACAATTTGAATATTTTTTTGGCACGGATTGGTGCTTCTGCTGATTCTACCCCATTACCCCGAATTACATTAACCCGAACGCCATTACCCCGAATTCCAAAACCCCGAATGACCCATCACCCCGAATGACATTACCCCGAATTTCTATATCGTGAGGAAATGTCATCAAAACCATAATGTGAAGATAATTGTAAATTCGGGGAAATAGAATTCGGGGTTATGGAATTCGGGGTAATGGTACATTCGGGGTTGTGGCATTCGGGGAAATGGCATTCGGGGTAATGGGGTAGAATCGCTTCTGCTTCCAGTCGCGGATCGAATTTCAGAAGTCGCGGTTTTCGCGGATAACATTTTGAAGTTTTTGTAATAGCTCTGTATTTTTGGTTAAAATTTTTAAAGAGTTTTAGATCAAAAGATATAACATATTTGTTGAAATATCTAAAAGATCGTGACCCCCTCGAATAGGGTCTTAAAGCCCTGTCCCAATTTTAGTACCAAACGCTAAGACTTAGACCAGAAACACATGTTTACTAAATATTTAAATGGTTTTCGTTGGTGTAAGTCCAAAAAACATTTTCTACGGTTTTTGAGATTTTGTCAGACCCCTTGGTTTAAACTCAAATTTTGGGTATATTTTGTTTACCGTGTTCCTTCCGAAATGTCAGATAGGAATAACCCTAATGTTAAAACTCTCAGGTTAAAACTAAAAGCCCTGTGGCGTTTCTTTTTTTTTTGACAAAGTGATCGTCAAACATGATCAAAAGTGTCAAGGTTCATACTTGGAATTATTTTTAAAATAAAGTTTAAATATGTTATATCCGTTATTTGAGCTTGAAAAATTGCTAAAATAGTCACAAGAACATGCTCTTTCGTATTATTAAATAAGAACAAGAATTCATTAAACATTTTAGGACCCAATTTATAGCAAGTTCAGAGAAATTTTGGAATTATATATATATGGCTCATTTCCTTCTAAGAATGCCTTAGGAATAATGCGTTAGACATGGCTTAAAAAAAAACAAATAAAAAAAAAGTTGATCTGATGAAACTCATGTTGAATCCAAGAAAAAAAATTACAGAGACGGTATTTCCAAATACATGTTATTGTTCTCCTATGAAACTGGTTGAAACTTTTGACATAAATCCAAGATTGCAATTTCCAAGTAATCTTCAAAAGGTTTGATTAAGATATCAAGAATCTTGTCAAAAATATAACAAAAATCTGGTCAAGAATACCTAGAGGCCCTCGTTATTATTTTATCCATCAAAGATCTAGTTACGAAATTTGTTTTGGATGATTGAAAGAATTCGCTGTCAATCTGCAGAAATCTACACAAAATCTCGTCGGAGGCCTTATAATAACTTTGTAATAGATCAAAGACTAGTCAAATTAGTAATCCTGACAAGGCTTCATCAAGAATCAGTATCATCAGCAACCCTAGAAATCCGCCAAAGGGAACTCTTAATGAATCTGTCCGGGATTTCGGAAGATCTCCCAATAAATGCAAACTTTTTTTGGCTTAGTATTTTGTCAACCTCTAAAAATCTACTAAGAATTTCAAGCAAAATCAGCCTAGGATCTTTTATAGAATCTCCTAAAATCTTATTAGCAATTTACTAATACTTCAGTGATCTCTCAGAAAGAACTTTCAAATACTGGTCAATTATCGGTTCGATTCCAGTAAATATCTTATTAAATATTTACCAAGAACTAAAATGGAAATCTAACACTCATCTCGAAAAGCACCTTGCCAAAAATCCTTAAGTACCCTTCTAGAAATGCTTCAAAGATCCTACTTACCAAAAATTATTCATAATGCGAAGTACTAATAACAGACGACTTAAAATTTAAACAAACCGGTAGTTTTATGTTTGAAATACATATTTTCCCGGGGTGTTCTCCAAATTCCCGGGCATTTCCCGTATTTTTCCCGGTCATTTGTAATTCCCGGGTTTTTCCCGGTTTTCCCGGATTTCCCGGATGGATGGACACCCTGAACCAGTGGCGATTCCCTAACCTCAAATCTACCTGTTCCACGAATTGAAATTCTTGATTTTATGCAACCAATTTGCATCTATCAAGTAAAGATTTGCTAGAAAGGAAGATTCCAATCATTTACTATTTGCTTTATGATCTCAATTTGTCGAAAAAGGCATTTTTAGATGCGTAGAACAGGTAAAAAGTGAGGTTACGAGTCGCCTCTGGGTGCAACCGACATTTTTTGGGAGGCTTTGACGCAAAAATCCTTTGCCATGTACATATTCCAGCATGAATGACTGCCTCAGAGAATTTTCCCTGATTGTCATCGAAATTCGCTGAGAACTCTAGATTCAATAAAATTTCCTGATTATTCCAGGTTTTTCCAGGTAGTATAGACACCCTGATTGGCAGCAACTCATTGAGAAATGGCTTGAAGATTTCCCACAGATTAACAACATTTAAGGCTTAAATAATTAGAACCGTACAATCGCACTGAGGCAACATTTTTTTGTTAGAGCATGACTTAAGACGATTCTTAACATTACTCCAATGCTTTTCGGTGTTCTCCAAGCACTTATACATTTATGAACAGAAACATATTTCTAAAGTTCTATATTCATTATCAATCTTAGGAAGATCATACATTGTTTAACGCTTCCAAATTTCATTGGAACGTGGCTAGTCACGTTGTAGTTTAAGTAGATTTTCGGCTGTAGAAACTCTAGCGATTTCCCGTGTAGAAACTCTAGCAGAATATATTGAGCGAAATTTATGAAGAATTTCTCTGAATTGTTAAATAACTTACTCCTAACAATTTTGGAAGGAATCTCAAGAGAAATTTTTTGTGTGTTTTGTAGGAGTTTTTAAATCTTTGGACTGACTTTCATCAGAATTCTTCAATGCATTTATGATGCGATTAGAACAATTTAAGATCCTGGAATTGTGATACAGTTTTATGAAAATACATTGGGGAATTGCAGATGTTTTGGGTATATTTCTGGGCAGTAGTTTCCAGGAACCCGTCAAATGTTTCTTCAGAAATTCAAGATTTGTTTTCGAAAATTTCTTAATGTAGTTCTACAAAGATTCATGCAAGAATTGCTATAGTCTCTATTTGGAGATTTGATGAATTAAACTCTTAATTCTATCCTGAATTCTATAAAGACCATAAGAAATCTCATAAAAATAGGGCGTAATTTACCTCAAATGTTTAATCATTCGTAAAAATACATAAGAAAATATTCTGAAATTTGTGTAGAAATTCATTAGAAACTCAATTAACAGACAGAACCTAATTTAGGAAGAAGCTAGTACTGGAATCTAGAAGATAGAATCTTGCTGTCGCCAGTAATTGCTCAGAATTTAGTAAATAACGTCGAAAAACATCGCATATCTTACATAAGTTACACTTAAAAGACTATTTTCAAAATATTGACTAATGTGCTACTAATCCGATTTAATTGAAAATTGACAAACCTCCATCTCTATCCGGTGCCATTCTTCAGAAACAGAAACACAAAATCACATCCGATAATGATAATTTCCGAGTCGAGTCGAGTCGGGCTTTTGCTTCATTTGTGACCGCAGCACAGACTTCAGGGGCTGGGAGCTCCGCGTTTCATGCGGAGAGGCAGCAAAACAACACTGTGTGACGAAATCAGTGAAGCGGAAAATAGATAGTGGCGAAAGAAACGAACGAACGAAAACGAAGCCAAAAGGAAAGAAGAAAAAAGAGCTTCGTGTAAGCCCAGCGTAACTAACAACCACCGCACCGCACCGGCAGCAGGAGACGAAGGAAAAGGAGTGCTGAAGAAAACCGAGGAGTGTACGTAGATACGGACGGATAGACGGACGAACCGAGACGCCGATGGAGGTCAATCACCGCGCTAGGCTGCAGAGCTAGCTGCTGACTGTTGCCTAGCAAGCAAGGAGAGGGACCCCCGAACCGGCCACGATTCACACCATTGGATTTCCATGGAAGCCATTTTCCTGATTAGTTAGAAGAGGTCCGTCCGTGGAGGAAAAGGAGTCTCGCAAAAGGAAAAGGAGAAATGCAACTACAACACACTTATAAGAAGCCAGGTTCGGCATCGAGGAGTTTATCACCTCGTGCAATTTTCTAGTTTGTGTTCGCTCATTCGCTTTTGGGTTGCCTCATTTTCGGTTTCGGCGGCATTACGCCAGTTCCGAAGGGGTAGGTGTACTTCGGGGTCTAATTCCAAAGAGCAGGGTTTCACACGTTTACAGACCCTTCGCCAATGCGGTTTCCAAGTCATTAAACTGACGTTGATTGGTTTTTCGGGTTTGAGGGTGGTCCGAAAGTGTACGACCAGCTGGAGATCAGCTGGCACTTTGAGTTTTCAGAATTGGAAACGTGTGCAATTTAAGAAATCCCGACCTATCTAACATTACAAGACTCTTTTTATTTACCTTCTCTTCAATCAATTACTGAGCCACATTAATCTCTTCTGTCGCGTTTTTAGTATGAAACGCTAGCCTAAGACATTGTCTTTCAAACTATAGTGAAAAACTTTTCAAAAGCTTTGGTAATTTACTTTTATAATCGAAAGAGAGCGAATAGTAGAGAATCTCTCATTGCTACATAGGCTCTTTTGAAAAAAATCGCGAGAAATGTACTTTGAATAGTATATCAGTTCATAATTCGAATCCCTTGCAGTTTTCCGATTGTTCCGATTTGTCGAATCAAGAATTTGACTGAACTTGTTGCACTAACTAAAATGACTGATTTCTTCACAGAAATTCAAGTTAAATATTATAATTCAAACTTTATTTACACAAACTGTTACTTAACTTTGACGAGCAATTGTTTTGTCTGAATTATATGCACGAAACTGAAATTTCATCAAAATTAGCATACAACCCTAATGAAATTATATTACCGAATTCGGGACAGATTGATCAAAAACGAAATAAAGACATAGGCTTCGAAGAGCATCAGTTCTAGTACTACATTTGATCCTTTGGTACTACACTCGGCACCCAAGTTTGACAGATCGCAGTACTGTTCACAGAATTTCAGCTTTTGCCATAATATACTGGCCAACCGCAAGAGGCATAAGCTTATTTATTTCGTCTCTGGCTTGATCACAAGCACTAAAAGGGCTGGGAATAGAATTCTCACATTACTTCCAATAACAAAAAAGGACATAGTTGACTCGTTCTTTCAAGTGATTAGGGTTAGCGATAGTTTTTTGCCCTTATCCAAAATCTGGTGTTAATTTCAATATGTTTCATTTTTACTTATTTCTGGATGCGTTTCAAGACAATTTTGAGAAAGAATATAAAAAAATAGAAGTGTTCTAAATAGACGTATTCATTTTTCAAATACAAATTTCCCCATATCTAAAAATGCAGCAAACTTAGGGATGCAAGCGATCGAGAGTTCCTTGAGGATTTCCAATAATTTTCTGGAGGATTTCTCGAAACAATCCCTAAAGGAACTTTTGGACTAATTCCTGTGAGAATCAGGGGGGGAAGCGGTCTTATCACCAGCGCTGTGAAAAAAGCTTGACAAATTACTGAATCTCTGCATAGGTATTCCAAGAGGGATTGTTCAACAATTCCACTAAGCATTCCTTGAAAACTCGCTGGAGGACAATTTCAGTATGAATCTCCAAAGTGAATAAGCACTTAATACAGAATGCTGTGAAATAGTCATGTATAATATTTTGAGTCTCTCAGGATTTATACTAAGGGTTCTTTACAAGGACTCTCCCACGAATTATGGCAAAAGTTCAATTTTGATTACTGAAGAGAGCTTCAGTATTTTTTTTTGAGAAGCTGCAAAACCTGAAGCAATTGTTTGAAGCTCTGTAGACATTCTTCGAGAATTTATCGGATAACATCAGGAGATATGATCCTTTGATTCAACTTCTACTTATCTAATCAAGACACCTCAACCAAAGCGTCCAAAACTTCAATGCTTGTAGCTGAACAACACAGAAATAGTATTTACTTACTTAGCACTTTTAGAGAGCAAGGAAACATAGTGACAAACACTTGTTCACTTAAAGCATGGTTTTAGGCACTAACAAAGCTGAGGCTATATGCTCTTATTATTTTCTAGAGAATGCAAGCAGCTTTTTCTCAAAGCGGGATTCCTCGTGACATTAGAATAGTTATTTCTTTAGATTTTTTCTGACCAATTTCTCTGCGAATTTCATCAGAAATAAGCTCAAGCATTAGTCCAACATTTCGTTCAAGATTTGTTTAGGAGTTTATCCAGCTTTAGGAGTTACTGTTGATAGATGTTTTAAAAAACTGCAGAAGATTTGCCTCCAAATTACTTCATAATGTTTCTCAAGGTAGTTCTCAAACTCTTCAAGAATGTTTCAAATAAGCCTTCTATAGAATTCCCAAGGATTTCCTTCCAAAACACCTTTCAGGATTTTTTTTCAGAAAGTGTTTAGGGATTTCTTCCAGAATTTTTGCCTACGACTTACCTAATGATACCCCAAAGAATTATTCCAGATTCCTGCTTGTTCTTTCTTTGGATTTTTCTTCATAAACTTCACCGGAATCATTCCAAATATTTCTCAAGAAATTTATCGGGAATAAATGCAGAAAATTGTAAAAACTAGAGCAATTTCTGGGAGATATAAGGTGATTTTTTAAAGAAATAACTCAAAGAACTATCAAAAATCTGCGTAGAAATGCCTGGAGATGCTAAAATATTGTGAGCTCAGAGTGGTTTAAATTTCAAAAGAGTTTTGGATAAAAGTATACAAAATAAGAGATGAAATATCTAAAAATGATCTTGGAACTATATGAACAATTTTTTGCTCTGTGTTTCTAAATTTACAATATATTTTCAAAAAACGGCAAAGTCGAATAACCAACCTTACCTTCTAAGAATGCCAATGTGTTAGACGTGGCCCATGGCTGGCTTCCTGAAGGAATTCTTCATGTGAAACTCAAGTTAGAATAACAGTAACAATATCTATTGCACAATTTTCGACATAGATTCGAAAAAGCATCTTTCAAACAATATATCAAACATTTGTCCAAGAATCTTGTCAAGAACTCAACAAAAATCTGATCAAGAATACCTAGAAGACCTCGCTATTTGCTTATCCATTGAAGATGTTCCCAATTTGACGAGCATGATTGGAAGAATTCACCTTAAATCTGCATAAATCCATACAAAATCTTGTTAGGGGCTTAAAAACTATGGTAAGTAGTAATACTGACAAGGCTTCATCAAGAATCAGTATCATCGGTAACTCCAGAAACCACGATACGACATTGTTTATGGCTCAGCTTTTCGCCCACCGCTACGAGTCTACTAAGAATTTAAAAAAAATCACCTAAAATCTTTTCTAGAATCCACCTACAACCTTATGAGCAATCTATCAATTACTTTCTTAGTGATCTCCTCTCAAAGAACTTTCAAGAAACGGGCCAATTATTGCCTCGATTCCTGTGGATGTCTCTGCAAAGATCTTATTCCAAAATGGGCCATGAATCTAAATGTAAATCTATCAAGCATCTCACCAAGAACATTGAAAGGATTTTTTAAGTACCCTACTAAGAATATTGTTGTTCTATAAAATCTCCTTTGAAGTTGTTCAATATCTATCCGCAATAAATCTACAGAGGAATTCGTCCTGTGAAATCAGTAATTTTTTTACAGATGTTTTCACAAGATATTTATTTATATCAACCTAGATTCCTGCTGATCTTCCTTCAGATATTTTTTTTATAAATTCCTTTGGCATGATTCCAAAAGTTTTCAAAGGAATTTATAGAAAAATGCCAGCAGGAAATTGTCACAAAAAAATCCGCGGAGATTTAAAAAAAAACAGCCAAATTATTACTGAAAACCTACGTAGGAGCTCCTGGAGAAATTCTAGTACGATTTATTGGAGGTTTTTCCAAAGGAATTCCTGCAAGAATTAAATAGAGTAACTGAAGAAAGAATGCCCGGTAGAAACTCTTTAGGAAATCCTGGGAGAACCCTTCAGGTAATTTTCGCAACAATACATGTGGAAATAGACAGCAGCGTTGAACTGCTGAAGAATTTTCTAGATGGAACCCTGTAAAAGCTCACTTCAGTATTGTTTTCTACTTCCGTTTAACAGATTTCATAACGAACAGAGATGCTTCGCAATGAATCAGTACTTGAATCGCTTTTTTTTCTTAAGAATGACGATTATTTAGAGGTGTTAAACTTTTAGAAAAATCGTTGTAGGAATTTTTGTTCGATTTTCCTCTCAGAAGTGTCTCTCAATGCATTTCTGAAGGAATCTCTGACCTAAGTTTCCCAATGCTTTTCTTCGATCAATTTGTGATGGAATGCTTGCAAACCACGAATCCTTGGATCCTTCAGGATTTACTCCAGGATTCTTTAAAAGAAGTGTCTGACGAAATGTTGCAGGCATTCGATTCTGATTACAAAAGGGATGGTTCCTATTAGGGTGAAGAACTTTTTAGGATCCTCCACCATTCGTTTTAAATTTCGATAGGAGTTCCTGAGAATTCCCTTGCCGCAAAACCTGAAGAAATAATTCGAAAATATATGAAATGAGGTCTGAGGTTTACTTAGAATGTATATGTAGGTGTGATCTTTCGGTTGAGTAACTTTATCAAAGATAAAATAAAGATTTCTTGGAGAAAATTGTTAGAGAATTCTACTAAGCATTCGTTGGGAAATCGCTGGAAGAGTTTCTGTACGAATATTTGGAGGATTTTCTGGATGAATTTCTAGAAGGATCTCTAGAAGTGTTCCTAAACGTGTTTCTGGAAGAATCTCTGGAGTAAGGATTTAAAATTATTGAAGTTCATTCTCTAGAAATATGTGAGGAAATTCCTCCAGTTACTGTACAAAAGTCACGTATGATTTTTTGGGCCCTCCAGGATTTTCACCCCGATTTTTTACAAGGACTCTACCACGAATTGTTGCAAAAATGCACTTTTGATTACTGAACGAAATATTTGCGAGGATTTTACAGGAGTTTCTTGCCAAGGAAATTTCCATAAACTATGAAAAAAATAATCCATGAGATATTTCTCAAAGAAATCCTGAAGTAATTTCTGATGAGACTACTTGAGATATACCTGATGAATTCCTGCAAGGATCTCTAAAAACTTCTGGACCCTCACGAAGGTCTTCAAAGATGTTTTACCGACACCAAATTTATTGAGACATCCTCAATGAATTTCTGTAGTTTTCTGGAGGATTGCTTGAAGTAATCATCAAAAGAATTTTTGAAGAATCGGTGTTGAAGGGAGTTTTGAATGCAATCACAGAGTAAATGAGCTTTAATAATTGCTGAAACTTCTGAGTATGAACTGCTGAAGAAATTATATATATGCATTGAAAATAATTAATCTGGAAACAGAACTGACGACTGTTGAAAAAACTTGACGACTGCTTGTGAAACTTGTCGAAAAATTCTACTGAACATTCCTTGATGAATTGCTGGATAAAATTATGTACGAGTCATTGGAAGACTTGCTAGATGAACTTCTGTAGAGATCTCTAGCAGTGTCCCTAAATGTGTTTCTGGAGGTATCTCTGGAGTAGGCATTTTAAAAAGATTAACCTCTTTCTCAAGGAATCTGTGAGGAAATTTCTTACAAGTTCTGGTAAAAGAGTCACGTATGATTTTTGGATTTTTCACCAGGATTCTTTACAAGCGATCTTCCACGAATTATTGCATAATCAATTTTGATTTCTCAAGAAATACTCCATGATTTTTTTAAGAAGCTGCAAAACTCGAAAGAATCGTTTGAAAAGCCGTTTTAGGAAAACTGCAGCTCTGTAGATATTCTAATCGAGATATCCAACCCGATAACTAGTTTCACCGATTATGCGTATTGTTTTCAGCAAAAGTTAGTTCATAGTGAAATAATAAATGGCAAATATTTCAATACAAAATTTAGAATGCAGGGGATACTACAATGACATAAAAATAGAGGCTTTTTAGAGATTTGCATTCTTAATAGTGACCAAGATATGCTATTGCGAGAAATTCACATGTTTTAAGCAATGTTTCCTAAGAATAAAAATCAACCTGAAAACTTCGATTGCGATTTCAGCCCTCCAGAAGCATCGAGAGAGCGGCCGGTCTCGGCCTAACGGTTTACCAGTCGTGAATCCAATCGTGGACGAACAGATGGGATCTGCCGATAATTGCCTTCCCTAAACGGCGTCTGAGGAAACCCCATGAAACTGGATTACGTCGTTTCTGCTTCCATTCGAAGACCATTTTTTTGGTTTCGAGTTGTGAGGAAACACTTGAATTCATAACAAAATTGCAACAGTAATTCGATCAGTGTTCTTATACGATCGACTTAAGAAAACATCGCATCAAGAGATCCAGGAATGTCATTTTTATCACTGAGAATTTTATTACACTAAAAAATACACCGAGAAAAAAACCTAATAATTTCTTAAGGGATAATTATATTTGGCGCCACAACGAACGATTGTTGATGAAATTTGTAAGTTTTGATTATGATTTTGGTGAAGAATTTCATTACAGAATTTCATGATTCATAAAGAATTCAAATATCTCACTTAGTAAACTTATCATCCCATATGAGAAATTGTTAAGCGTTCAAAGAGATAATAATTTCACTGGTTCACAAGTCGTGATTTATAGAAAACCTAAGTATTTTTGCAAGTGTTTTTTACATGCACGGAAAATGTAACACAAGATTAGACTGACGTCGACCTGATATCAGGTTGGTTGTCTGTTTCGTACCCAGAATCTTCCAGCCTACTGTTCCACAATGTTTCCCCGCAATGAGACACCACTCAAGAACCATTCAACCGAATCAGCGAGAAAATAACTCTAGTTGTTGCCACGTACCTTCTATTTTACATGTTTCTCTCCTCTTTCCGGGCCCTTGGGGGTTGCGAATTTAAACAATTTTTTCTCCGGCTTATTTTTCCGCACACTAACACCTCAATAATTCACAAACAGGGCACTTCTCGTGCAAAACTTTTCTCCACCGCGGCGGCACCACCTTCGTTATTATTTATCGTCGACGCCGTGTTTTTTTTTCTCTTCTACGGTTCGGTTCTCGTCGAACAGCAAACTTCCTTTTTTCGAACACTACTGAGCAGCGCACACAATAACTACGCGATGGGGACAATCCGCGCGCGCCTACTTTGATTTGTGTGTTCGCGAACTCGGGACTCGCCTACTCTTCGGGCGATTCGTCGTCGGATTCGTTCTTCGTGCGGTACTCAGCGGAGGATGTGTTGTTCAACTTTTTTCTTCTATACACTTTGGAACCGGACGGACACTTACAGCAGGAGGGCAGGGCACCACCGGAGACGAAGTGCTGTAGTTGTAAATTCCTTCGCAACAACTTCCTCGACCAGCGATAAAAACATTTTCCACTTTTTTCTACGAAGTAGGCTTATTTTTCTTAGGCACTCAGCTCACTGTTAACAGTGTGTCGGTTTTGTGATTGCTTGGATTGCTGTTAGCCTCACATTTTTGTTTCGCTCAACCCACTTGAACTTTTTTCCTGGCCTACTAGAACTTTTCACTTCTTCCTGTTTTCCGTTCGAAATTCGAGACACGAATGACTTCACGAACGCCACTGATCCCGATCTTGCTTCAAAATGAGATCCCGACTGTTTAATCCTTGAACTCACGCGCACGCGTTCCTCGAAAAAA
This sequence comes from Aedes aegypti, assembly GCF_002204515.2. Classification (NCBI taxonomy): domain Eukaryota; kingdom Metazoa; phylum Arthropoda; class Insecta; order Diptera; family Culicidae; genus Aedes; species Aedes aegypti. The sequence goes on along the minus strand of NC_035109.1, from coordinate 25,910,413 downwards.
TAAATCACCGCTTTTATTCTTAACTCAAAAAAAAAAAAAAAAATCTTACAAAATAGCAAAAAAAAAATCACAAGTTCCCGAACAAAGCGAGGAATACAAAGGGGATCCTTTTCGGGTCGGTGCCACACCTAACTGCGCCGACATGCACTGACTTACTGACTTCTAATGGACTCTTTAAAGTGCAAGAGGTCCTGCCAGAGCGAGAGAGAGGAAGGCGGAATAACGTTGTTACTCAAACCGCGGCACATATCCAACTAAAAGTATTTTAAATATAACTTTTCGACTTCCACACGAACGGCGCGACGACTGACGAGGCGAGACGGCGCCCCGATTGAATGAGCTGAGCTGAGCGGGAGCGCCCACTCACCCACACATGCAAGTCGCGGACGAACGGAACCGATGCGGAGCCGAGTCTCGCCGAAAGGCGATTTCAAAACCTGCTGCGTCGCAACGATTCGATACAATAGGACGGTCCTTCGGGATCTGCTGGTCATTAGTTGTAGGCCATGGCAGAAGGAGGGAGCGAGAAAAGGATAGCGAGCAAAAGGAGCGCAGCACGAAATGGTGAGTGCCGGTTGAATGAATTCATTCATCCGGTAATTCAACACGTCGCCGACGTGTTGCTCCTCATATAACTGTTGCTTGTGTGATACGCGAGTACGCTGCCGTTGGGTAGTAGTAGTGTGGTGCGGTGTGGGAGCGCGATGAGATTCTTCCTTTTTGTGCAACAATATTTTTCTTGCGGGTTTGATTTGAATGGAGGGAGGGTGGCGACGGCGACGACGCCGACGACGAGTGCGATGCGCAACAGTCGTCGTCGCCAGTGATTGAATGAATGGAATGGATCATGTGAGTGTAGTGGTGCGTCTAATGTGTGGTAATTGGAGAATCAACAGGGCAAGTCTTCTAGCTTTGTTTGCGGGTTGGTATGGAATATGGATTGTGGTTGACTCGATCAATGGGCATAGTAAAATGAAATTTATGCATGCATTGATTGATTGTGGGACTGTTTTCAATAATTACACTGGACTCTCCCTGACTTGATATTTTGCAACTCGTTATGTGTTTTCTACCACGAACTGTAATCTATAACTAGCTACAGGATAGTTGTACCAATCATTCCACGGTGTGGATAAGAAATAGAATTTAGCTACGTTTCTGAAAAGGAGGCACGACTTGTTTATGTTAAATACTAGTTTGAAACCTTGTGACCAGATGAAACAAAAAGAATGAGTATTATATTGACTTATTTATTTATTTATTCACTAGTGGTCCCGGCAAACTTCGTCTTGCCATCAAGTAGGCTGTTCAAAAATGTCATGAAACCTTGCACGCAAAACGGTAGATTAATTTTCTCCCGTTTTCCTGACTATTCCGAAAACTTTCCTCGACTTTTTCCCCGCACGAACACGTCGCATCCCCTGTCGAATACAACAGTGAAAGAATTATGCAAATCCTTTGACCCGTTCAAATGCCATTTCGTGACATACAAACACCATTCCATTTTTATTTATATAGATTTTAACAAAAATTTGGAAGAGGGGAAAACCCTTTTGAGTGATTTGTTTTTCCAAAATACTTCTCAAAAGGGCACAAAACCTCTTCATCTTTTAGAAATATGTTATAAAATAAGTAAAACTAATACTAAAGGCTCAACCGGAAACAATCCATAACCGAGCCAATATCTTGAAGGAAAAACATCGATCAGCAATAGTTGAGGGACAAATATGTTTCTTGAACTCTGAAAAGAAAATTTGAAAGGCAATATCAAATAATATAACGAATTTCATTTAAATATTCAAAAATAATTTTCATCATAACAAGAGATTTACTACCAAGAATATCTCGAACCGATGTAGGTACAGAATGATTTATCTCCTTGACATAACATACGTCTGACAATGAAAAACAATGTGATCAATGTCTTGATAAGATGCACCACATTCACATAGATTAGAATCTACAATATTAATACGAAATAAATGACTATTGCAAATATAATGTCCAATCAAATGAATGAAATAAGACAAAAAAAAATTTCTGCCAACAGATGAATTTTTAAACCAGGGTTTTTTATCCACATTTGAACATATGGAATGACACCAACGACCTTTATCACTTGAGTTCCAATCATTTTGCCAAAGGTTGATAGAGTATCTTTTTAATTTAGAAAAATATTCTGAATAAAAGATGTCACGGTTGAAAATAATGCCACGAGAAGCACCTAGCTTAGCTAAGGAATCGGCTTGTTCGTTACCTAATATTTGACAATGTGCTGAACCCAGACAAATTTAATGATAAATCCTCGAGGATGCAGATCATATAAAAGCTTGCGCAATATTAAAATTAAATGATGTGATTTAGAATTGAAACTAACGGATTTAATAGCATTTAAGCAGCTCAAGCTATCAGTACATATAATATAAATATTTGGAGAGCATTCCTTGATTAAATTACATGTAAAATATAAAGCACACAATTCGGCTACAAAAATAGAACAAGGAGATTGCAGTTTAAAAAAATGTGCGTTATCAACATGATAAACACCAAAGCCAGAATTATTATTGATAAAAGATCCATCCGTGTAAAACATACATTGAGAATCAAAACCATCAAATTTCCGCTCAAATAATAATTTAGCAAATCGCGAAGACTCATTAATTGGAATTTGTTTCAATTCCATTTGTAAAGATATATCAATTAATGGATGAAAAGAATGAACATTTATATCACAATTATGAAAAATATTGGAATGAAATGGAACAATATTTTCCGTAGAACAATAATCAAATACTGTTATCATTTTACATGTTGGATTAATTTCTTGTAAATCTTTTAGTATAGTAATTATTTGATGATTATTATTAAAACATTGAACTAGGAATTTACATTTTAACTCATTAAAACGAATTTTGAGAGGAACAACTCCCGCTAAAACTTCAACAGATTTAGTATGAGTGGAATTCATTAACTTTAAACAAATCCTTAAACAGCGTATTTGATTTTTTTCAAATTTTGAAAAATATGGTTGACTAGCACAACCAAAAGTAAAACATCCATACTCCAAAACTGAGCGTATTGTAGTATTGTAAAGAGTTATCATATCAGAAGGATGGGCACCCCACCAAGTGCCAGTAATGATACGAAGAAAATTGATTCGTTTCGAACAAATTTTCTGAATGTATTTGATATGTGAATTCCAGTTCAATTTAGAATCAAACCAATTCCCAGATATTTATACTCATCTACTTGTTCAATTTCGAATCCATTAAGGTATAAATTTACACTTATGGTGGAATATTTACGTGAAAATATAATATATTTAGTTTTTGGAACTGAAAAAGAGAAACCATTATTAAAAGCCCATAATCCAATATTATCCAAACAAATTTGCATGTAGTCGAATAATTTCTCTGTTTTTTCCACTAACAGAAATGACCTTGTCATCTGCAAATTGATAAAAATAACATCCATTTGGAATTACAGCTGATATATCACTAGTAAATAAATTATATAAAAAAGGACTTAAGCAAGAACCTTGAGGTAGACCGAAATAACTAAAACGGACCATTTTAGAAATGCATTATTTTGAAAAAAAAAAAAAAATAAATTGTAGAGAAAATTAGATAAAATGGGAGGAATTTCATAATCATTCATTTTTTGAAAAAGTAAATCAATAAGCACAGAATCGTATGCACCGGATACATCCAAAAAAGTGAAAATAACATCCTGTTTTCTATTGAAACATAATTGAACTTGAGATGCTAAAAGTGCTGTGCAGTCACGGGTTCCACGACCTTTTCTGAAGCCAAATTGAGAAATGGATAGAATTTCATTCTTTTCAGCCCATAACTCAAGGCGATTTAGAATCATTCTTTCCATAAGTTTACGAAGGCAAGACAGTAAACTAATTGGTCTACGACTATCAGCCAGCGAGGGATCTTTACCAGGCTTTAGTATACTAACTACTTTAATTGAACGCCATTCTAACGGTAAAATATTTTGCAAAAGAAAACAATTATATATTGAAAGTAAATGAATTTTTCCTTCATATGGTAAACTTTTAAGAACAATAAATTTAACATTGTCAATACCCGGAGCAGTATTGTTAGTTATAGATAATGCTAAATCAAACTCATCTATTGAAAATGGAGAACAAAGTTCAGGGAAACAATTGATGGTCAGTTTGTTTTTAAAATTTATATTACAAGGAACAAAATCAGGACAAATTTTAGATGCAAATTGATTAATCCAACTATCTGAATATTCCAATGTATTGGGAGTAGAATTGTCATGATTTCTTAAATTTTTTGCAACAGTCCACAATTTTGATAAAGAAGTTTCTCTATCAAGATTTTCAATAAAATGTTTCCAATAATTCCTTTTCTTGAATTTAGTAATACGAGTAAACATAGCTTCCTCTCTACAATATAACGAATAGTTTTCTCTAGTACAAGAGCGACGAAATTTTTTAAAAGCATCTGATTTGGTTTTCAAAGCGCTAGAACAATCTGTATCCCACCAAAATGTAGGACGCCTATTCTTTTCAATTTTAGAAACTGACTGTTTTTTCTGTGATTTTTGTAAACCTTTTACTAAAATTTTAATGAATTGATTATATTTTTCAATTGGAGAACAAATGTCTTCTAAATGTATTAATGAAGTGGACATCAAATCAGAAAATTTGATCCAATCTACAGTTTTTGAAAAGTCAGGAATGTGAGAATTATTTGAATTTGCACTACATGTTGAACCAGCAACTTGAATAAAGATTGGAAGATGATCACTTCCATTTGGATCTTTTATTGTTTTCCAAGATGATAAGAAAGCTAAATTACTTGATTATAACGATAAATCAATACATGAATTTTGTAATAGTGGCACAGCAACTCTCGTGTATGAACCATCATTTAGAATATTCAAATTGAATTCATCAATAAGATCCATAATTAACAAACCACGACCATCAACTTTATCACTTCCCCAAGAATAATTGTGGGCATTAAAATAACCCAAAATAAAAAAGGGAAAAGGAACATTATCTATAATCATGTTCACTTCAGATATTGAAAAAGACGAATTTGGAGGAGCACATAAACAAATAATACAAAAATTAATATCATTGTGTTTAACAGAAATTATAACATGTTCAAGTTGTATGTTTAATGATAAATTCAAATACTTTAACTCAATGCCACTTCTAATACCAATCAGAACTCCTCCAAATGGAATATCCCTATCTTTCCGAATAATGTTAAAGGATTGATAACATAAAGCTTTCGAATCAGTTAACCATGTTTCATTCAAACAAAAAATATCAATGTTGTTATTTGCAATCAAAACTTTTAATCTATCTACTTTAGGAATAATGCTTCTGCAATTTCACTGTAAAATATTCAGAGAACTTTTATTATTATAAGCCATTACGAAGAAAATAATGAAGCAATAATTGGTCCGAATGAATTCAATTTATCAAGTATTGAAACTAAAAATGGTAAAATCATTTTTATTATTTACTTCTAAAAATCACTGAAACCCAATAGTTCTATTAATTCTTCCAAAATACCTAACATTGAATTATCATCTTTACAATTTTTGTTTTCATCTGAAGAATTTGTATTTGCATTAAAATCATTATTTGGTGGATCAAACTCAACACGTTGAAATCCTGGGATTGTATTAGAAGTGGAAGGAATCAAACAAGGAAAATTTTTGTCAAATGATTTTACTTTAGTATTATGACTTTCTAGAGGTTGACTAGATGATTTGAGAATCCTTTTTCTTTTAGGGGGCGGCTTGTGAACAAAATTATCTGAATTTAATGAGTTATCCTGTTCATCATCAAGTAAAGATTCATAAACATTAGGATTTGAAATGTCTTTTGGATTTTTCAAAATCTCTGAATATGAAAATTGATTTCTATTTTTAAGCTTTTGATTATGTTTTGATTGATTACTAATATATACAGGACAATCCTTCAAGGCAATGTGTTTCTGATTACAATAAATACAACATTATGAATGTTTTTTACAATCGGATGATAAATGGGATTGTGCACATTTTGAACATTTAGGTTTATTCGAGCAAAATTGAATAGTGTGTCCAAAAAGGAGACAACGTTCGCAGTGCATCAATGTAGGATAATAAAGCCTTACTCGAAAAATAACTCCATCAACTTCTAGAAAGTCCGGAATTACTGATCCAGCAAATGTAATCTTAATGCAATTGGAGTGAACATATTGAGTTCCTTTGTCATTTAAAAAAAGCTTAGATAATCTGTGGCAATCTAAAACATTTACAGTCGAAATAGCTTTATTTTTGAATATTCCAATGCCGTGATTTATAATATCATTGCAATCTAAAGTTTCATCATATATAACACCACTGATTTCGCAAAAATCACATGGTGCGTATACACGATAAGAACCAGCAAAAATTTGGGACTCCAAAAGGGAGTTGGCGTCATCGCGAGAACCAAAAACAACTCGTAACTTTTCAAGAGAAACTTTTTTGATTTCTTTGACAGACGAGTATTTTTCATATATTTTAGCCGAAATCAATAAAACATTGATAGGCTTATCTTTTTTTCTAAAAAATACTATAAAGGGCCAGAAAATGATGTAGGGTAAATTTTATTTCGCGTTGGCTTTGTAACAGAAGATGGTCCTGGTGGAGGATCATCTTCTTTTGAGCCAGAATTTTTATCGTCCACATCCATAGCCGTGGTAGTAAATATCAATTTAAAAAAAAAAACTAAACTAACAAACGTAACAAACTATAACAAAAATGATACTTATCAAAATTTTGAAAAGTCAACTTGATCCGGGAAAACTTCAAAATGTCTTGAAATTATTCTCCACGCAATAAAACGTCCAACTTTGAAGGGATCCGGAAAAGTAAAATCTCCCTCGAAAATTTTCTCCTTTCACACCACACAGGATGTCTCCTACTTCTCGCGCCACACAGGAAATCTTCTTCTTCCGCGCCACACAGGAAATCTTCTTATATTGACTTAATAGAACTCTTCTGTCATTTGTTAAAAAAATCGTTTTGGACTAATTATTATTTAATTTCCATAATTGGTACGAAAATTGCGGAACATATTTTTTCTGGAATTTTGTTTTTAATTATTATTAAGTCAATTCATTACAAAAGTTTTATGGGAGTAAATACAATTTCGGTCAAAATGCTTTTGGGAATAAAAAGTCCAGTTATCCTCAAAATCAAATAATTTCATCATTCCTGTAAATATTAGCCGTTACATTCTAATAGAACAATAAAATAAAACTATTTTTGTTTCCACCAATGCCATAATAAGTGCAACAAATAACTAAAATTGGTACATGCATCTATCCTATTTTCGAAGTGGAGTTAGAGTAGCTAAGGAAGGCTTTTTAAATTTTTCACAAATGAAAAATTGGTATCAAATCGGAGTCAGCCATTTTTGTCCAATGATTTGTTTTGCTCTAATATGAACGAATACGATTCTTGCGTAACTGTTCAAAAGGATCTATCTAACATTGAGAAACTTTCTTTGATAACTGAGCCACATTATCCTGTTCTGTTGCGATAGTAAAAATCTTCCCAAAAGCTTGAGTACTACACTGTTATAATAGAAAGAGAGCGAGAGATGAGATAATCTTTCATCGTAACTTAGGTCCTTTAGTAAAGTTCAGTAAGAATTCATATAAATAAATAAAAAAAAAATATATTCTTATTACAGGATTAGATCAAGTAATTTATGAACCTTTTTTTTTGGTAAATATTCCACCAAACGTCAGCTAAAACTTGAATTTCATCATTTTTATTTCTTTTTTGATATCAAAAGTTTGCCGAATATCTCACGTAGGATTTTCAGATATTGAGAGAAGTCGTTTATATTGTTTTGCCGAAATCTATGTTTATTTCAAACCGTTATTGCTCTGATCTAATTAAAAAATGGTTTCAATTCAGGTTACGCATATCTTTTCCGTAATTTGTTTGATTAACCGTTTCGTTCTACTTCAGTATAAACTGATGTAAACTGTTCTTAACCTATTACTACACGCTTTGCCAAATGCGCAAATATTTGGGTAGGCATAAATCAACAGACGAACATAGATTTCAACTCTGACAAAATCTTCACAAACTTAAACGTTTATTTAGCGCTGTTTCAAAACTAGCCAAATATTTGGCATGGTGAAAAGGTAGGTAAAGTTAAAATCACCGAGTAAATCAACTTGCAATTCCTCAACGATTAGTATTTCATTTTCTTTTGCAATATTTTAAGGTAAAGATGAACCGAAGCCACAATTCAAATGCCATAGAGCACAAATGTGAAGAATCTGACATGCGTTTACAATGAAAACTTCACCAGTTGGTTTGCAATCTGATTTAATTTTTTTTTAAATTCCTACCAGGATTCCATCCTGCAAACTGGATTTTTCTTCAAATCAAATGGTCAGAATATTGATTTGGTCCAGGATGTGTAACGAATTTGTCTAGGAGGGTTATTTTATTTAAAAACGATCATTTGTCTGGAATTTAAATATGGATATTTCTGATAATATAATTAGTTATTATATTTATCAGAACGTATGTAAGCTAGGCACGAAATCAATTGACATTTACAGTAGAAGTTACCCTTCAGAACTCTTGAATAGTTTAGAATCCTGAACAGAATTGTTATAATCTAGAATAAATCAGATAATTTTCAAGCTCAATTTGCTGTGAGAGAGTTGTTGAGGAAAGCTTACATACTATCTCTTGAACGTGGGTTTTCGGACCATTTTGACCTATGATTCTGAACACCTTAAATCTTCAAGTTTTTAAATGCTTACGGAAAATATTTTGTATTTTAATTGCGAAACTCCAAAAGAGATTGTTTGGGGCGTTATTCTATCCTGAAATTCTGAAAACTATTTTCTTTGGGAATCAACAACAAGGATCACTACCGGAATCCATAAAGAACTCTTAACAGCACCATCTCAATCGAAAATGAACAACGTTAACGAGATATTTTTCTGCAATCGTTGTCCAAATTCAAGAAATGTTTAACAGGGGGTCCAAAAAACCATGCCGGCCAATGCGCAACCATGCTAAGAATCGTGAATATGAATCCCACAGGTCGAAAATCTTTTCGGGGTGTAAATGTAGTTTGGAACCCATATTTCAAATTTTATTTTTCAACTAATGGTTATGAAAACATCATTACAATGTTAATACATCATTTGTATGGAATCATAAGGCGTTGAGACTTTGAAAAGTCTCACTTCGAAGCATTTTCCCGAAGGGCTATACTATGCTATGAATCTATAGCCCCGTAATGTTAAATCTGGCAAACATTTTTCTGGTGGCGTTTTTACGCCTCAACGTCTTCAATAACACTACGGAACACGTTTTTGTCTCCAGCACCAAAATACCGCTGTTCACTTAATTAAGGGCTGCTGAATCCATTGCCGTTTTCAGAACTATCATAGCATAGTTTGCCAGCTTGTAAGGCAATTTATTTGCTTAACCCCTCTACCGGCAGCTTCATTTTTTACCGCCAAAAAAATATTCAAATCGCAATAACTTTTTTGTTTCCCAATATTTTTGCACCATTTTTTCACAAGATCTCAAAAAACTCTTCTAGTTTAAGAAGCCGTGTCGATATTAATCATTGATTATCTGGTTTTGAAAATATTCCGATGTTCCTTGGGGGATCGACATTTTCCATATAAAATGTCTTTGACGGCCATTATGTTTTTGGTCAATTTATCAAAAAAATAAAATGTGTACTATACAATACCAGGCAATAAGGAGCTACTCTGAAAAAATCATACAAATCGGTTCAGTATTCTTGGAGAAATCTGAAAATTACAATATGAGGATTTTTTTAGAGTTTTCAAGATTTTTATTTGTCCAGAGTGGTACCAGAAACATAAATGCTCATTACTCAAACACGGCTGCACCAAATTGGTTCATTTTTTCACAACATACTCGCATTAAGGTATCATTTCGAGGAGTGAATATCCGAATACGATAAAAATTTCTGTAGCCTGATATATTTACGTGGGTTATGGCTACGCGTCGGTCCCCCAAGGAATTATGGAATATCTTCGGATCCAGATAATAAATTATCAATATCGACACATATTCGAAAACTAGAAGAGTTTTTTGAGATCTTGTGAAAAAATGGTGCAAAAATAACAAGAAACAAAAATGTTATCGCGATTTGAATATTTTTTTAGTGGTAAAAAATGAAGCTGCCGGTAGAGGGGTTAATTTGCCACAGAATTCAAACTTTATGTGTATAACAATACTTATCATCAAAGTTTATAATACTTTCAGTGCGGAAAAGTTATTTTTTGATGGTTTAGAGAATTGTTGTATTTTTCCATATAGAAGAAACGAAGAATTTTGTATGGAGACTGCAAGCATGTTGGAAAAAACGGTTTAATCGAAACTTAATCGTGCAATTTCAATCAAATTATATGTGAAATGAAAGTTCAAGTTCTATTTTGCATCGCTAGTGGATTAGATTACAATAACATTTGATAGATTGTACTTTAAATTTCATGTAAACATCATTGAAACCAGTGCTTTATACAACTTTGTCGACCTGTAGCTAAAAATTGTGACGTGCTGGAACATTTCTGAGAATGGCTTTAGATTCAGCAACCCGAAATCTACTAGAGACACATAATTTGATCCGTGAGGCACGCAAAAATTACATTTTTGTTACGCTGTGTTATTTTTTAGAAGCTTCATGTATAATTTTTGTATAAGAGGGCCTTGTAAAACTATTAATCGCATAAGTGACTTTTATTGAAGAACTGGACATTTTCTTAAAACTATGAAAGAACATGAAAAAAATATTTTATTTTATTTTTTTTTTAATTAAATGATCATTTAAAATTGGTTTACGCTGAAAAATTCGGCAAGTTTAGAATTGCTCCTCCAATTTATGTTTCTGATAAAGTAAAGTAAACGTGAGATGATGCATAATGTGACTTGTAATTTTGTGGAATTTAATTTCTAATAGAGCTTGATATATGTTTTACACCTACCTTATGAAATCAACTGGAGGATCCTGTTATGAAACCTCAAGAACTTTATAGGAATCTTCAGGTTCTCATAATAAATATACAGAAAAAACGCTTGAGCTCTGATGCATCTTGCCAAGCAGTCGTTGGATCTCGCATAGAGTTCTCAGGATCTTGCTAAGGAATTTGATAGGAGTTAACATCTTGGAATTCCGCTGCGATGTTGCGATCTTGCTGAACATTCTCAAGTCTCCGATGAAAAATTTAAAAGTTTATGTTTATGTAGGAACCTTTTCAAAATCCCCAAACTTTCGCCGGAAATATTAAAAATTCTACTATAAATTCACATTATCCCGCTTAAAATTTACAGGATGCCCTAGAGTTTATTAGGAATCACCAGAATTTGGACATAATCCTCCATAACCAATTATACACTCTATGGATCCCTCAACAAGCCCTCAGTGTGCACTTGTAATCTGCAGATATCCTCATGAATTCGTTAAAATTTCTGAAAAGTCATACAAGAACCAAGAATCCCTTAAGGATTGTCCAGGGTACAGTTAGGAAACTCATAGACTCAGCTCGTAAGGAACATTTTGATGATGTTGCGACCCGTATCCTTGATTAACAATCTTGTACAGAATTCTGGAGCGTCTATTAACAAATCTAACGACTTACAGAGTCTATAGAAAACAGGGAACGTAGCTTTAAATTGTAGACGCAGAAAGATCAATACACACCAATAACACAGACATAAAGTTAAAATACTCTCAATCGTATTAATCGCACGCTTCAATGATATTATTGAGAATACATTGTAGTTTGGACTGTATTCGCATTTGTCATGTTATTTAATGAAATTTATTAAAATTTATGATACACGACATTTTGCTGTACATATTTGTATCTATTATTGCGGTTTTTACATGCGCAATGTATGTAAATACATAATAATCAAGACAGTGAGCCAAAAAGTTGAGACAAAATTTATGATTGTAACTCTGTGTGAGTCATAGATTTTTTGTTGCTCTTATGTCGGTGCTGGTGCTTTGTTCAAACAAGCTGTTCCAAATCTGGAGAACAGTGTTTTTTTTTTTTATTTTAGCACCTACTGGCAGACTCAAGTGGGCTGGTCACTCAATATGAATGCCTAAGAAAAGAGATTGGTCTTTAGTTGAGCTACTGGTGGAGTTTATTGGCCTCATGAAACGTTGCCAATGTATGACCAATGACCATTCTGAAGTAAAAAAGCGCGTACGCGAGTCCTAACAACTTGGTGAGATTTGGGGAAATATCGACGAAAATGGAGCTCTGGAATGTAATCGGTGTGGAGTTGACACGCTATTCAAATAACTAAAGCAACAGACACGATAATGTTTACAAAAATTTTCAAATTTTAATGGTATTGAAAAATGTTGCCAAAATCGCCGGATCCATTTTGTTGCCAAAATCGGAGGATGCCAAAATCGGAGCATGCCAAAAACGGAATCCCACTGTATATACGATTGGATAATAGTAACTGTGAGTTAGTTTCTTGCAATGCTATCATTAATGGCTTGCCGATAACTCCACAAGAAGAAAATTCTAGTTGGACCCCTCAGTGACAGTAACAGCCAACATACTCCATGCGTGTGCTTAACCAAATATGTTTGTCACTATTGAAGGACTGATAATACAATATCAATATGAAACGAGTTGTCTGCTCTAAAAGTTGATATACTACATGAACTCAAAAATGTTCAGCAAAAATTTCCCCTAGCTTATGTTTTGTCTAGCGCTGAGGTAGAGATTCTTGTCATAACTACAAAGTCTTCGGGGCCAATCTGTATTAGAACTCGCTCTGATGTTGACTAGATCTCTGAACATCTGTTTAAAAAACTATAACGAACTTATAACGAAGTAGGGAGCAAGATTTTGTATATTGAAACACATATACAGCAATGCACTTTCCCACGTGATTCGAACTACTTCAATGTAATACAAACAAATATTCGGGGAATGAACGACGTTGAAAAATTGAATTTATTGGCTATGTTCATCGATAGTTTGGGTGTTCCTGTTGACGATTTTGTAGTTTGAGAAACTCAAAAAGGAAAAAGGCACGCTTCTACAGGATCAAAGGATACTCCAATGTGTACTCTTGTCGACCTTAGTCTGCGGAAGTATTAGCTGCCTTCGTTAAAAATTTATTATTATCCGAAATCCTTAGAAACTTTGAATTGGATGGATATCACCATATAGAAGTGAAAATAAATCTAAAAAACATTTAGTTGTACATGGGATCTATAGATCTCTTAATTTCGATTTCCATTGATTCAGCAGTTTTCTAAAACAGATTTTATCTACGTTGAATTTATCTAAACCTGTTTTCATCTTCGGAGACACGAACGTTGCAGTCAATCGTGTCAATAAAGCTACTGAGGGATTACGTAGATTTTTTTCACATACAGTTGCATGACAATTTTCAACAACAATATTACAAAACCCCAAAGAGGTAACATTCTGGACCATGCAATTGCACGTACAGACGACTTTGGCAAAATTATAAACTGTGTAATAAAGTGCGATCTCAGTGATCACAAGTATATGCTTACAGTATTCGATACTAGGACTACTGTGAATTGTAATAGAACCTTAACCAAATCTGCCATCAACTACAAAGCACTGAATGAGCAGTTCAATGATAAACAAAAAGCCCATTCCAAGATTAGATGAAATCGTTGTAAAATACCATGAGCCAATTGCTAGAAATTCTTTTAGGTTGGGAACCTTTGTTGTTCCCACTCAGGCTTTGTCCTGGGCCTCAGGGTCGTTTCAATCGCTGCAAGAGGAAATTATAGGAGAATGGTTGGGAATCAATACGACCACTAAAACTATGAAAGTTAGACTTAAGAAGGATAGTTGTCCTTGGTATAGCATCGATATGAAAATTCTGGGTAATATAAAGAATAACGTGCTAAAATGGGAGGAACCTGTTGTAGGGGTTAGAAAACACACAACTCTCACGCCGAGAACTTGGGATTGAATCCCATCCCCGAGATAGCCACTTATGACGTAGAAGTTATAGTGACGATTTCCCTCCGAAGAGGGGTAAAGCCGTTGGTCCCGAGATAGACCAGCACAGGACTAAAAATCTGGTTAATAAAGATAAAAAATCGTGCTAAAATGGAAAGCAATTACTTAGAGAAGATTAAAATATGACTGAAATGTTGAAGCAATAAAAAATACTGCTGTGAAAAGAAAAGCCAAGAATGAGTATGTAGTATGGAGCGCTACATACTCTTTCTTGGCTTTTCTTTACATTTTTCTGGAAGCGGGTAAAAGCATTATTAGGTGCAAAGACGAAGGAGGAAATTGCTTCTATCAACGTCCATGATGATGTCGAAGGTTCTGAACTACCTAAACTCTTTAATGAACATTTCACCTCTATTGACCATAAACTAGCTGAAAACTTGTCCTTTTCAGGTAGTATTAACCTGCATCGTACTATAAGAGAAAAATCGACCTGTTTTTTTTTCGTAAGACCCATTATACCGAAGGAAGTAGCCATTGTCATCTAATCTGAATAGTGCAGAGGCCACTGGCTTTGAAGGTCTGCCGATATCCACCATCAAACATAATCAATATGCACTGTCCGTTATGTTATGCAACGCCTTTAATTACTCTCTGAGTAGTGGAGTTTGTCCGGACTGTCTAAAAATAGCTGTAGTTTTTCCAGTGTTTAAACATGACAAACGGAAAGAACTCAACAATTATCGTCCAATTTCAGTAATTTCGGCACTTAACAAGATATTTGAAAAGCTTCTTGTGCAACGTCTTTTAAATATTCTGGATCCCGTGCAAGTAAGGAATTTGGAATGGATCTTTAACTTTAACTCATCAACCAGATGGAGGAAGACCTGCGAACTGTTTATGCGATCCTGGAAAATAATCTGCTGTCACTTAATGCATACAAAACCAAATGTATGAAATTTATGGGACGTCGAACAGTACTTCCTATGTAGTCTAGTTTAGCATTCAAAAAATATTACAATTGAACAAGTTGAAAGCTTCAAAGAGATGGGAATCTACCGTGATTCTTATCTGTCTTGGAAGATACACATTAGACACTTGATTCAAAGCTGTGCTCCACTAAGAAGTATTCTTAGGAAACTTGCTTATTTCTTGCTTAAATATGCAATGCATTGTTGAATATTTACCATGTTACAGAAGTTACCAATATGCTGCCTCTGTATGGGGCTCTGTAGGCAGGAATCAACTGAAAGGGCCGCTAGTGCAACAAAATAGATGCATTAAATCTATTTACAAACTTCCATTCCTTTATCCAACAATTGATGTGTGCAATAAAACTAATGAGAATATAGTTGCAAAACGCGCACTTCATGATTATAAGATTTCCATAATAACTCATCGCATAGTTTGCATACGATATATATACCATATTTATAGTCTTATAAATCGTTATGAAACTAGAAATCTCAATTGAATTATAGTATCAAATATCAACACAGAAAATGGCATAAGACGATTTACTCCTAATGTTCCTCGCATATAATAAAATAAATTACCGATTGGAGCGAAAAACTTTAATTCCATTCACAGTTTTCAGAAACTCCTTAAGATACATTTGAAAATTAACTTAGGCAGATATTTGTAATGGAAGATATAGGGGAGCTCAATGTAATCATAAACAGGTAACAACAACAGTGCGTTTGAGATTTTTTTCGAGGAACAACAGTGCATTAGGATTGTACCGTTTGGCATAAAGTCATTTGGCATAATGGTCGTTTTGCCTAATGGCCGATTGGCATAATGATGGACTTAGCATGAATATCGGAATGTTTGAAGCTTTTATCGAGATCAACACCACCGAGCCCATAGCATTTTTTTTGGTAGGTTCTCAACAAGCGTGGTGTTCGTTCAGAGATTTTCCAAGCTATGAATGTCAAAAATTGTTGTGACATTGAGGAGCATTACTAAATACAACTCGTTACGGGTCTGGTGGAAGATCTTTTCGGAATAATATTTTTTTCTACATCCCAGAACATAGAGTATCTTTGAGCTTGTTGCGATATACATATTTGAAAATAGTAAACTGGTAAAGAAAGTTCGCAGTTAATAATAGAGGGAACGCTCATAGAATATTTCGCTGCAGATCAAGCTCTGTCCCAGTTTGGACGAAACCCTTGATGAAAATTACTTGATAAACGAAGGGCAAATTTATTTGCACAATATTTGAAGCTCTAATCCAAAGATCTATTACTGCAGCTTAATGCAAAAATAGCCTATATTCGAGAGCAGATTATTTTTCGTTTAAATGTTAATGCTCTAACGCAAAAAAAAAATCTTCTCACAGCATAACTGAAATGAACAACATATTTTTTTAAATAAAAAGATTTGTGGCAAATTTTCCAACGATTCAATATGAATTTTAATTTTGCAAGTGTCTATTATCGAAAGAGAAAGAATTAATAATTTGTGATTGAGATAATATTTTTCAAGCATATCTCGAAAGGAAATCACGCGTTTGCAAAAAAAAAAAATATGTTGAATATAGGCAGGTGCAAAAGTAATTATTATTATAACAGCACGTCTTGTAAGAATTGATAAAACAGTAATATAAAAATGGTTAACATTTAGCTTAACTAAATAATAAAATTTTAAACAGTATACTTATAAAAACAGCCAGTTTTTAAAAGAAGGTAAAATTTATGATTAAACCAATAGAAGATTGGACGCCAAACATTATTGCGGCACAATAAAACGAAAAGACATCAACAACTGCGTTTAGAATCATCGAAGCCGTGCTGTTCGATTCCTGCCGCAGGCTGAAAAACTTTTCATGAGGAATGTTTTCCGACTGTGTCACTGGGCGATGCATGCTACCCAAGTAACCAGTAAGCACGATAATGCGGCACGGTAACAGCATTATATGCGCATATAGGGTAATCATTTGATGCATGTCAGTTTTATATACGCATATAATGCTATTATAATGCCAGAAAAGGCGAAATAGCGTGCCATTATAGTGTCAAGATATAACTGTGCTTCTCTGCACCACTAATGTTGATATAAGACCACGTGAGAAACGTCAGTTGTTTTCGCCAGGTTTTTAGGGCGAATATTTTGTGCTTTCACGTACGCAGCCAGAAAGCTTTCGCGTATGCGGCCAAGCAACTGGTACACGAGGTAAATAAATGAATGAATGAAAACGGAAACCTCTAATAGTATGCAAAAAATGTAATAAAATGATACAGATAGTACTTCTCCGTATCAGACATATTCGTATTGGTAGTTTTCATCCTTTTGAGGACTTGCAATTGCCACATTTTGATCTTCGTTATGATGATGAAATTCCTCATTTTGCGTCTCGAACCTGCGACACCCGTATTTTTGAGTTGTTGTCCTGCTCCTTTGCTCCTACGGCCACATAAGATGAATAGTATTGGAAAGAAAAGAGACCAATTTAAACCATCACTTTTCCTCGTCATAAAACCTGCAATTGTAGTAGTGAGAAGATTTATGTTTGACTCCCTCTTACCACTATATGCAAACACAAAGCACGTGGTATATCTGTCAAAATACTGGATGGCATTTATACATGCCCTGTATTCGAATATAAAGCCAATATAGTGCTTATTTAATGCCTGTATGCATCAGGCTTAGAAGCATTAATGATGCTGTAATAGGGTTTCTATGCAGCGGAAGCGCTGTTATAAAGTGTGTAAGCATTTGTGGTGCTATTATAATGCATGTACGTATCTTTGATGTTGATTAAGGGCTTATTATTAGTGCTTATGGTTACTTGGGTAGTCCGTTGTCTAGTGTTGTGCTTCCTTCAAAGGGCTAATAGCCCACTGGAAGCATTAACGTGTAGTGTCCTAATAAAAAAGTGATTGTGCTACTTTTCCCCAAGTGTCGTTTCTCCGAATGTCGGTTCCCCGAATGCCAGTTCCTCGAATGACCCTTTTCCCCGAATGACCTTTTTCCCCGAATGACCAGTTTCCCCGAAAAGTGGTACTATTATAGTCTTCAGTGGCTGGATAGTGAACGAGAAAGAACAATAAGCAATCAAAAGAAGGAGGTATTCTGTCTTTCTCAGCAATACACATGTTGGTAGAAATGCTGAAGACGGTAGAACTCGAAAGACCCACCAATTAAATATACAAGGGTGAATATTAGATGGTCAGTTCGTTCACCACCCTGATATGTATAAAGTTGCAACAATTATGAGTGCTAAAAGCTTCTCTGGGAAATGGGGTAATCAGAGAAACGGGATATTCGGGGAACTAGCATTCGGGGAGCTGGCGTTCGGGGAAACGACATTCGGAAAACCGATATTCGGAGAGAAGTAACTGCAATAATCGATGTCTCTTTTCGCTGATAACTTGAGCTGATCAATGTTATCGAATGCCGCCCTTTTATCTTTTGAAAACAATAAAATATTCAAAAGATATAGCTCCAAAGAACAGCCTATGTATGAAAGAAGGTGGAATTTAATTTTAAATCAACAGTTTTTAAACCTATACTTATGGTTACATCATATTTAGAAAAAAATAATAGAACGTGTTTGAAAGAAGGGTTAATTTGTACTAAATATATCAAAATTTTAAGTGCAAAAATGTATTCCAATAGCGATACTCAGAAGAAGAATTAATATTTGAGAGAAGGGTAATTTCTGGATAAATAGTAGAATACTATTGGTTGTTGAATTAAGTGTCATTTTGTATCAATTGACTCCAGTAGCGCAACCAGGCTTTGGCTCTAGGGGGGCTTTGTAAACTTGTAGATAATGTGTTTTTGGGAAAATAAAACGGGTGTAAAAAATTTCGCATAATTAGGCTTTTCTCTTCCACCCTGAGCATTCATTTTTATTAGGATATACCACAAATTTTCCATATTTTGTTTCCGAAATACGTTTATTGGGTACGGAAAAACCCGTTCTTTACAAACATTGTTTTAGATTCTACTTTTTAGTTATGAATGGCTAAGGGATGGCACACAAATTATGTCACGCTAAATTTCAACTTTTTTAGCCCCCCCCCCATCTTTGTCACGTTTTTTATATGAATCCTCCGACATTTTTGTAAGACTTGTCACGCTTGGCTTGACCCCCTCACTCCCTCGGAGCATAACGTAAATTGTGCATGACCTCTTAACGGGATTACAATATATCTGCTATAGTTTAGATGTTCAATTTTCGTAGTTTGTTTATCCAAGCTACATATGGAGGCACGGAAATACATTGGTTTGAAAGCATTCTCTTCATCTGTTTTGTTCCTTACATACGTTTTCAAGTTTTTCAACGAACAAAATGATCTTTCAGCGTAAGTCGCAGTAAGAAACATTGCGACTATCATTAGCAGTTTCTCGAAGGCAAATCAGCATTACAGATATTGAAGCATTTGCAGATGGTAGACGAAAATTAGTTATATTTCAGCTTAGAAACAGAACCACGATCTCCCTTAATCTTTTCTAGTATTTTTATTTGTAATCATTAAAAACTAAAGAATTGCTTCTCCGGGAATCCACGTGTTCTCTGGAAAATATAATTGCTGGGCCGAAAAATCAAATTTTGATGTAATATGCAGCTTTTTAAGCGGTGCTGCTGATATGAATACATCTCTGCAAAATTGACAAACTTCTTTTCAAAAACCTGATGCTTAACAGAAAAAGCGAGAAAGTTTCGTTGTTATAAACTTCTGGAAGGTCTTCGAGTTAGAAAGCCACAATCTAGAACAACATAATTGTTAATACAACTTACTGCTCCGGTGTTTGTAAATTTTAGTGTTGAAATTCAAAAATATATTTGACAATTCTTATACAAAATTTTTGCTCTGGGCGGGGTGGTTTGACCCCCAAAACCCCCTCTTGGTTGCGCCACTGATTGACTCTAAATTAAGCTTGATGTCATCAGAAAGATTCAATAGAAACGTTAAAACGAACGTCATCTTAAGAAATTCTTTGTTTAAGACTCATTATGCCAAACGACCATTATGCCAAACGACTTTATGCCAAATGACCTACCATCGTTCGTTAAAGTCTCATTTTGCACAGGTTGAATGTTAATCAACAAATATGAACTAAAAAAATAAACTTTTGAATTAACAAAAATGTATTTTTTCTAAATTATTTCTTTCAAATTCTGAGCCGGTTCTCAAAACATCTACTGAAAGCTTTAGTACAATATCAAGCATTGATCAGGACTATATCAAAAATACAAGAAATGGTTCTCAGAATCCTCAACTATATTTTTTTTAGCGATTCCGATTGTTAAGGAATCCTAATAAAGATTCTCTTTGAGAATCCTGGATTCTACTTTACAATCCTGAACCTCATTTCAAGAAATTCGAACATGTAGACGGGATTCTCTTTATATATTATTCTCTCCCTCCCTCTCTTGGTCTTTTGTACACAAAATAAAGTTTATATGAACCGTGGTCTCTGACAAGACCCCCTCTTCCTCATAAATGCCTTCGTGGTTCATGAACGGCTTCAAAAATCCTGTACAGAATTATCTGTAAACTCTTAGAACAGAATGAATAAACTTCTAACAAAAGTCTTTCCCCAAATCCTTTAGACGAATTTCTACCGGTATCTTGAATAGGGTTTTTCCCCAACTCTGAATTCAAATGTCTTCTGGAATTCTGTCTGAAATCGATCTGTCTCCAGTAATATTATACAGAACTATTACGAAACCCTAAGAAGTATTGTCTAGACGGGTCCCAAACATCCTGAACATGATTATCTCTTAGAATATTGAATGGAGAGAATGTGAACCGTGAGAAATATTGAACTTGATTCTCTGAAAGTATTTCAAAAATTATGCTTTAAGCAACTTTTTGACTAACTCACTTTGAGAAGATGGATACTAATCTTCAATAGGATTTTGGTACCTTAAGTATGATTCTCTCCTATATTCCGAAAAGTTATTACCTAAAAGTATTATTGTCAAAATTCTTATAACAGCTTGTATATCCTACAATAACAAATCCACATATCATAAATTTTTTCTACATCATCATCATCATCATTAGATATGACTTTTTACAGTAACAACCCGAGCAGGAGAAAATTGCTACTGCATATCAAACTTAGGTATTCCACACCACATAATTTCCAATACAGTGGGATTCCGTTTTTGGCATGCTCCGATTTTGGTATGCTCCGTTTTTGGCACCCCCCGATTTTGGCAACAAAATGGATCCGTTTCTGGCAACATTTTTCAATATCTTAAAAATTTGTATTTTTGGAAATATCATTGCGTCTTTTGTTTGAGTCATTTGAAAAGCAAGCCAGCTTCACGCTTACTACATTCCAGAGCTCAATTTTCGCTGATATTCCTCCAAATCTCACCAATTTCTAGAAGTACCGTATTCGCTTTTTTATTTCTCGACGGCCGTGTGGTCGCAACGTTTCATAAAGTCATCAATCTCTATGAGTACTTCGAATAGAATTCCAACATCTTTTCTCAGGCATTCACGCTTCATGACCAGCCCACTTGAGTATGGCGGAAGGTGATGCAGTTAATAAAAGTCAGTTTTCTTCAGATTTGGAACAGCTCGTTTTAACAAAGCAACATTGACATAAGAGGAACCAAATGTCTATAACTCACACAGAGTTTATATCTGAAATTTCGTCTTGCCCCTTCAGCTCACTGTTTTTTTTTTTATTGTAGAATTACATGCATTGCGTATGTAGAAACATACCATAGCAATCGAAGCAAGCCAAGCAAAAAAACGCGTTCTTCATTTTTTTTTATGGAATTTCATAAAACAAATCGAGTATTTGAATTAAATTCGTATTAAAGAAATTTCAGAAGTGTCAAGATATAATCCATATATTTCAAGAACCGATCCAACATTCTATTCCAGTCAGGCATTGCAGAATTCGCTCTCAATTGAGTATGAAGCGCGATCAAAGCAAGCAAAGAAAAACATCCCATCTGTTGCGGTCCATGATCGTCATTGTATCGCAAGGTGTAACAAGTCTGATAAATGGAAGCAGCGAGCGAGAGCCCCAAAGAGAGAGCGATGATAATAGTAGTTTACGTAACAAGTTGCAGAATGACGATTTTTACAGCACGAGTCGTACATTTGTCCAACGAGGCTTGCCGAGTTGGATAACTTCGACGAGTGCTGAAAAAATCGAGTTCTGCAACGAGTTGCGTACAACATTTTTTGCAATTTCGTTGAACACCACTGGAGGGTATCAGAAATAACATCTGGATGCTTGCACCATCATTTTGAAATTTCTGAAAATAGTTGGGTAATGAGTCATTACGCAACTCAAAACAGTTGCGTAATGAGAAAGCGTTGCGTAATGGACCATTACAGCACTGGTTTCAGTTAGGTAATGACTATTCCCGCACTGCATACTTCAGTGTAGGAAAGTAGGCCGTTTCATGACAGATTGGCGTGATGAAAAACAGCCTATTACGATGAGAAATTGCAAAAAATCCATTTTTCTCGCTTGTTTACCGTTGGGGATAGATGTTTTTCTTCACTGGCATGATAAACAATCCACGAACTTCCAATAGCAATAGTACCCCCCAGGCTTGGAGCATGTTTAGAGGGGTTTTATCATGTACTACTATCTCCCCAAACTGATCAAACTTGTAGCAGTATACGATAAACTGTCTCTCATAATGTGCAGCATGTTATGATAGTTACAGAGAGCGATACGTGAGAGATTCTCTCAATTTTCTCAGGATTCAATCCCTGATTCCAGTGTTGTTCAAGCTAGAATATACTGCGTGTCATATCAAGATTTTAATCAAGTACAACTGCCCCAAGAAATTATCAAAATGTTCCTTACGTAATCCTGGTGACCCCTAGTTGGGGCTAGGAGTTCTCTAACTGGTTTCTGTAGAATTCGTTGGAATAGGCTTCTCAGAGTTCTCATTTTCAGCGAATTCCTGAAAATACTGAGTGAAATCTGGGTATTCCTATCGGATTTTAGGGATTTCTTGCGGGATTCTGAAAATGTATATTGGGATACTGTGCGAAGTCTGTCGATTCCTTGTGACCTCATATGATTCCTACGGTGGCCTGTTTAATATTTCTGGCAAGATCTTGATCGCCTCCCCAGAATTTTCAAATTCTCAGCAATATTCTCAAAATTGCTAGCAAGCTTTTGGGTAGGTGTCAAATCTTATCTGACTCCTTAACAAGATTCTGTGGATTCCTAGCGAACTGCTTCAGAGTTCTAACGAGTTTCTGTAGATTCCCAACGGACACTTGGAGATTCTTATCGGGCACTTGGGGTTACATAGCGGAGTCCTGCGAATTTCTTTTGTATTCATATCCAAGCTCAATTTCTAAAACACAATTAAAACTCATTCTAAATTAAAGTCATGATAAAATTATTCCAAATTATGGGCTAGAGTAATGGATCTTAGGGTGCCGCATGTGGAGCATCACTGTTCCATACCATTTTGTAAAAATTTCTAGAGGAATTTTCATTCATATTTAAGAGACAATTCACACTGTCTTCAGTCAAACGCTGCAAATGAACATTACTTATATTATATAACGGACACTCGGAACTATTATTGGACCAGTGAAGAATTTTTCGTTTGACGAAAAGATTCCTCCGACAGGGGTGAGAATCGAATCCACACTCTGTAGTATGATGTCCCTAAACGGCTGACGCCGCTAAGCGCACGGCTATGAAGCCCACATTTCTATGGAAAATCCTATTGAACGCTTTGTCAATATTCTATTCCAAAAATAGTTAGTGTACAGTAATTTATTTCAGCTTTTCCTGTGTGCCCTTTGACTGTAGGCAATCATTTGATATGAGATGCCTTACTATGAAAGAAATATAATTCAAAAGAGTTTCTTTCAAATTATCGAATATTTTCAAATTTAAACTTAAAAGATGAATAAATTGACACTTATATTGAGCTGTTCGGTAATCCAATCCGCATGGTTATTAAATTAATTAACTCATTACGCGTGGTAAAGATGGACAAATTATGGGTGAAATTATGAAAAAAATCCACGTACTCGGCTGGGATGAATCCCAGCCGAGCAGGTGGATTTTTTTCATAATTTCACCCATAATTTGTCCATCTTTACCACGCGTATTGAGTTAATTAATTTAAAAGATGAACTTTTTTCTGGGTGCTATTCCGTTAGGCCGAATGCCGCCGTTAGGCCAAATGTCGTTAAGCCGAATGTCGTTAGGCTGAAAGGGTCATTAGGCCGCAAGGGTCATTAGGCCGAAAATGGCCGATAGTTCTGAAGAACCGTAAGGTCCATTGGGTAACTAACAGGGATATGTCAGGACAATTTGCATTACCTAGAAGCCGCGGAATGAACTTTCAGGTCGAATGAATTGTCAGTTGTTAGATCAGGATTATTAGATTAGAAGCCCACAATATCCGCTGTGATGTATAACTAGAAAGAACAGCCTTTAATTAAAAGAAGGAAAAAACATTGATGAATATGTTAGCCATTTGATAAAGTAGTAAATGATCAAATGTTTTTTTTCGGCCTAAATGGGTCGGCCTAACGACATTCGGCCTAACGACCTGCACCCTTTTTATGTTTTTTGAGCTAGAATCATTCAGTTTTGTTACACTAAGAACTTTTTTTGTAAATACGTTTTCAATTAATTTTCTGTATTTTAACACTATTCTGATAAATTTTTCTGTTCTTGAATAAAGGTCACTTATGGGATTATTGTTTTACATGACCTACACTGAAAACAGCGTTAAATTAAATATACAACGCCACTTGATTTGTGCAGACTAAATTTGCATTTATTTCGAATATGTTGTGCATTCAATTTTACCATGGTACGATTTTGACAGTAAAAATTACTATATCATGGTTAAAAACTTGCAGCAAGCCAGAATCGAACCGAGGATCTTGCGATTGTCAAGCGCGATCGCTTACCGCTCGGCTATCAATGCGGTTGGATGGAGAGAGTCCAAAACGCAAATAAAAAGCGCTCTTGATAGCTCAATCGTGATTGGTATAGTAAATTTAAAAACTTGTTCATGGTTCTCATTACTTCAACGCTTGTTTCAGTGTATGTGTATACATAAAACTTATAAAAACCATTGAAGATATTTCAGCAAGTGTGTAGAACGCCTGTCACAATTTATATGACGGGTCTTGAGATTTATAACACAATCCAATCCTATGGAAATCTACTTCAAAATGGACCGTTCGGAAGTCTGGCCATCATTTGGTTCTATAATGATGATGGAATCAAGTCTGAACTAAATTTTTGAAATAAAAAAATGGGTTCCGATTTTGGCACGGTTCCGTTTTTGGCAACTGAAAATTTCGACTTTGTTGCCAAAACCGGAATCCCACTGTACTTCAAATACACTACCTTATCTTAATATCGGTTTGGTGTTTGTAGAATATGATTGAGATATTTGATGTATTTTACCTCTTATACAGGGCTCATTCATACCACATTCAGGATGTAAGTATTGGAAATCATCGGGTATGAAATAATTTTGTGTGGTATTCAGCATAAATTTCCTTCTGCTCGAGTTTTTCAATACCTCTAGCAGTCGTCAATAGCTGCCGAATACTTCAATGAAGTATTTTTAATTGTTTTAAACATTTTTTCGATACTGTTATAATACCAAATTGAGGTATTGACTACAGAACAATACCTAATTATTGTATGATATCAAAATATAGTATGCATAAATTATTGCGAGTTATTTTTTCATCCCAACGAACAAAAGGGCAACCAATCCCCTACGAAAGGTAGCCCCATTTGAACAAAACCCAGATGAAGCATCTCTATTCCCTAGCGTTCAGCATCGTATCCACTTTACCGTAATTTCTCTGCCACTGACCTCCCTCCCCTCGAGCTCCATTCCCCGCTTTCTAAAGCATAGACCAACACAATCCTCCAAAAGCACCATTACCCGAGGATAGGAATCACAACACGTGGAAAAATTTATCAACTCAGTCAGCCCTCTCCCATTTTTCCCTCAAGTAGAGACGATTGTGGTCGACTCTCATTCACCCTTCTTTTGGTTCAGAAAAGAGAAGTATTGAACAAAAAAAACCTTCACTCCTTACACTCACTTGCTCATAGCACAATGCCGCACAATGATCGCGTGAGAAAAACTTCCTCCCCAATACACCAACACAAGACGATCGTCGCACACCACGTTGCAGCCTAGAGTTGGAGTTGGTAGATTTTAATTTATTCGCCCCTTTATCATCTTGCAGTCAGGCAGCGATCGTCGTCTACAACAACAGCGATAATTAGCGCTTCTCGGGATTTCTTCCTCCCGGTCAGCTAGATCGAGAATCCCGGTCCCAAGGGGGAGAACCCACTCGACTTTTCGTGTCGTGTCGTGTCTCGTCGTTGCATCACGTTCCATTCGTGTCTGCTACGCTGGATGTCAAATATGGGTTCACTTGCTGTGTGGGTATCCACCGCAGCCTTATCCGAATCCAGTTGAGTCCCCCTTCGGGCTGGAGCCGCTGTAGTGGTGAAACCCTCTAACAAGATTCTAACGAACGAGCTGTGGTTGCGTTCATTCTCTGCCTGTAGCTCCCCATCAGGGATGCCAGCTTATTAGGTAATCGAGTCTAGTACACGACACTAAAGACGGTCGTACAGTTGAGGTCGAAATTTTGAGGAATTCTTGAAGGAACACCCAATGAAAATTTTGGAAGGACTTCCGGGAACGGAATCTTCAGATATTCTTGCAGGATGTCCTAAAGGAATATATGGGGGAACTCTTGAAGGAACTTTTGGAGAAACTGCCGGAGGAATTCCCGGATAACTTTCGGAGAGATTCCTGGAGAAACTACCAGGAAGAACTCCGGTAGAATTTCTGGAGAAACCGTCAGCGGGATTCTTGAGACAATTCGTGGGGTGGAATTCCTGAAGGAAATGCTGAGCAATTTTCGGTGAAGTTGCTAAGGAATATCCGGATGAACACCAAAGGAATTCCCGGAGGAATTCGAGGCGAAGCTCCGATGAAATTCTTGGTGGAGCCTCGGAGACTTTTACGGAAGAACCGGTGGACCTCCAGAGGATCTTCGGAGGAATTGCTGGAGTAACTCCGAAGGAATGCATAGGAGAATTTCGAAGGAATATATGGAGGAACTACGAAAGAATTCCTGGAGGAGCTCTGGCGAAATTCCTAGATCAACTCTAGAGGATTTCTCGGAGGAACTCTGGAGTATTTCTCTGAGGAAATTTGAAGAAATTCTCAGAGAAACTCGTGGAGGAACCCCTGAATAAATCCTGGTGGAACTCCAAAGGACTTTCTGGAGGAACTCTGAAGGAATTTCTAGAGGATATCTGAATAAAATATTAAGAAACTTCGTAAGAGTCGGTGGAATAACTCCGAATCCTGTCTTAGAGGAACTCCGGAGGTAATTGCTTGAAGAACTCTGGACAAATCCTTGAGAAACTATTCAGGGAATCCGAAGAAATTCCCGGTGAAACTTCAAAAGAACAACCGAGGAGTTGCTGGATAAACTCCAAAAGAGTTTATGGAAAAACTTCGAAGCAATGCCCGGTGGAACTCCGGAAGAACTTCCGAGAAATTGCTATATAAAATCCAGAATAATTTCTAGAAAAAAGCAATTCCTGGAGGAACTCCGGAGGAATCATAAGGAATTATGAAGGAACTCCGGAGGAATTCTAGACAAACTCTCGACAAATTCCCGGAGGAATTCTGGAGGATTTCTCGGAGGAATTCTAAGGGAACTCTCGGAGTAACTCCAGAAGAACTCTAAGTGGATCTCCGGAGGATTTCTGAGTAATTACTGAAGGAACTCCGAAAGAAATTCATGGAAAAAATCTGAAGGAATTTCCGGCAAAAAAAATTTAGTATTCCTGTAAGTATTCCTGGAATAATTTCTAAAGGACTTCAGACAGAAATTATGTGGAAACTTCAAAAGAAATCCTTGAAAAACTCAGAAGGAATTCCTGAAGAAACTCCTAAGCAAATCTAGGAGAAGCTCTGAAGAAATTTTTGGAGGAATGCCCGGAGTAATTCTGAAGGAATTCCCGCTGGAACTCTTTAGGGATTCCCGGTGGAGCTCTGAAGGATTACCCGGAGGACGTCGGGAGGAGCTGTTGGAGGAACTCTGAAACAGTTTTTGAGGAAATGCACGGAGCAACTCTGAAAGAATTCTCGGAGAAACTCTGAAGGAATTCCAGGAGAAGGACCAGTGGATCTTCGGAGGAATTACTGGAGGAACTCCAAAGGAAAGTGTATAGGAATTCCGAAGGGATTTCTGGCGGAACTACGAAGGAATTCCTGGAGGATTTCTGGAAAAAATGGTGAAGGAACTCCGGAGGAATTCCTGGTGCAAATCCCCAGAGAAATTCATGGAAGAAATTTTCGGATAATTGTTCTGAAAAAATCCCCAGGGGACTTCACGGAGGAACTTTGAAGGAATCCCAGAAAAACTCCGGAGCATTCGGTGGAGGAGCTTCGGAGCCAGTCTTAGAGGAAATCCGGAGGTGTTCCTGTAGGAGTTCCGGAGGTGTTCCTGTAGGAACTCCAAGGTAATTGCTTCCGGTAGGAACTCCGGAGAAATCCTTGAGAAACTATCGAGGAAATCCGAAGAAATTCCCGGTGAAATTTCAAAAGAACAACCGAGGAATTGCTGGAAAAACTTAGAAGCAATTCCCGGTGGAACTCCGAGGGAACTACGAGGAATTGCTGTATGAAATCCAGAAGAATTTCTGGAGGAACTCTGGAAGAAAGGAATTCCTAGAGGAATTCCGGAGGAGCCATTAGGAAGTATGAAGGAACTCTGGAGGAATTCTAGAGAAAATCTCGAGAAATTCTTGGAGGAATTCTGGAGGAATTCTCGGTGGGAATCTAAGGGAACTCTCGAAGTAACTCCAAAAGAATTCTCAGTAGATCTCCGGAGGATTTCTGAGGAATTACTGAAGAAACTTTGAAGAATTCCTAGAGAAACTCCTATAAAATTCCTGGAGGAACTATGGCGGAATTCCAAAAGAATTCTCGGTAGATCTCTAAATGAATTTCCGGAGCAAATCTGGAAGCAATTCCCAGAGGAACTCTGAAAAAATCTTGAAGGACTTCCAAAAGAATTTCTTTAGGAACTCCGAAGCATTTGTTGGAGGAACTGCGGAACATTTTTATAGAAACTCCGGAAAAATTCCTGAGAGAACTATGGAGGAGATCTGAACGCATTCCCGGCAAAAAATTTGAAACTATTCCTGGAGCGATTTCTAGAGAAGTCATAGAGAAACTCCAAAAGAATTCCTGGAAAAACTCCGAAGGAATTTCTGAAGAAACTACTATGCAAATCTAGGAGGAGCTCTGAAAAAAAAAATTGGAGTAATTTTGAACGAATTTTCGCAGGAACTCTTGAGGAATTCCCGGTGGAGCTATGAAAAATTACCCGGAGCACATCGGGAGGAACTCCGGAGGAATTGCTGGAAAAAATTCCCGGAGAAACTCTGAAGGAATTCCAGGAAAAGGACCAGTGGAACCGGAGGAACTCTGGAGGAATTCCCAGATCAACTCTTAAGGGCTTCCCAGAGGAACTCTGGAAGAATTCTCAGAGAAACCCCTGGAGGAACGCCGGAAAAAATCCTGGTGGAACTCCGAAAGAATTCTTGGAGAAACTTCCGAGAAATTGCAGAAGGAATCATGAAGAAAACCTGAGGGAATTACCGATAGAGCTCCGAAGAACTTCCCGAAGGAACTCTGAAAAAAATCATGGAGGATATATGGAAAAGAAAATCCAAAAGAACTACCGAGGATTTGCTGGATCCAATCCTGAGGAATTGCTGGAGAAACTACGAAAGAATTTATGGAAGAACTTCGAAGCAATTACCGGTGGAACGCCGCAGGAACTTCCGAGGAATTGGAGGAACTTTGGAAGATTTCTCGGAGGAACTTTGGAGATTTTTTTGGAGGAACTCTGGAGGATTTCTTGGAGGAAATCTAGGGGAATTCTCGGAGTAACTCCAGAAGAATTCCTAGTGGAACTCCGGAGGATTTCTGAGGAATTACTGAAGGAACTCTGGAGAATTTCTAAAGAAACTTCGACGAAATTCCTGAAGGAACTATTGTGAAAATCCGAAAGCATTCCTGGTGAATCTCCACAAAGAAATCTGAAGGAATTCTCGGTTGAACTTTTAAGAAATTCCTTGAGGATCTCTGAAAAATTCTTGGAGGTGCTCAAAAAGAATTCCTTTAGGAACTCCGAAGAATTTGTTAGAGAAAATGAGGAAAATCGTTTACAAAAACTCCGGAAAAAAAAAACTCCCGAAGGAACTATGGAGGAAATCTCGAAGGAACTCTGGAGATTTTTGTTGGAACTCCGAAAAAATTCCTGGAGGAAAAATTTTAAATTTACGGCAACATTTTTCAAAGAATTCCTAGAGGAATTTCTAGAGGAACTTCGAAAGAAGTCATGGAGAAACTCAGAAGCAAATCGAGGAACTTTGAAGGTATTCTTAAAGGAATGCCCAGAGTAAATCTGAAGATACTCTTGGAGGAATTCCCAGAGTAAATCTGCAGGAACTGTGGAGAAATTCCCGGTGGAGCTCTGAAGGATTTCCCGGAGGATGTCTGGAGAAACTCCGAAGGAATTGCTGGACGAACTCTTAAATAATCTTGAACAGGAGGAGGAATTCCTGGAGGAAGTTCTCAGAGGATATTCTGGACGAAATACCCGGAGGAGTTGCTATTGGAAATCCCTTGAGGAATTCCTAGAGGAAATCTCCGGATAAATTCTTGGAAAAAATCTACGTAGAAATTTCTGGAGGGATCCATAGAGCTGCAAAAAACGGAGGCTCATTAGGCTCATGCTCATGCTCAAACTCAAACAGTCATTATACTAAAATCTTGATAGAATATTAATAACTAAATCCGTATGGCTATCAACTTTGTACATAATTCTAATATAATAACTGGTTACACTTGTAACGGTATATACTCAAAATAGTTCTGAACTGTCGTTGAACTCGAAACTTGCCGGAATTTGCATGCTCATATGTGAGTATAAATGATGTTTAAAATCTTCAGTCAGTCAGTCAGTCAGTTAGTCAGTCAGTCAGTTAGTCAGTCAGTCAGTCAGTCAGTCAGTCAGTCAGTCAGTCAGTCAGTCAGTCAGTTAGTCAGTCAGTCAGTCAGTCAGTCAGTCAGTCAGTCAGTCAGTCAGTCAGTCAGTCAGTCAGTCAGTCAGTCAGTCAGTCAGTCAGTCAGTCAGTCAGTCAGTCAGTCAGTCAGTCAGTCAGTCAGTCAGTCAGTCAGTCAGTCAGACCTATTGACAGACTCAGAATAGCATTAAATTGTTGTGTACGGTATAATTTGTTGAGCCTCTTCCGTGTGTCAAGGTGTTTGTTCAAGGTAATACAATTTGCAAAACCTGCATATTTATACCAAATCTTATACCATTTACAAAGCTATCCCACCGGAAACTTTATAATACCAGGTATTAAGTAACTTTAAGTTACTACAAATATAAAGGCTAATGAAGGACCATAATTCAATTAACAATATAACTGATAACATCTATTTTACTAAAACAAATTGTAGACGCAATTAAAAAAATCGTAACATTTCACAATGCAACGGAAGGACGATGAGTACTTTATACTGAATTCAAAATAGCAGTCCAAAATAGTCACCCGGCCAAATAACTGGCTGAGGAGAAAATCAATGGAAAGGAACCGTTCACAGAAATATCATGGCACGTCTAGTTTTTGAGATATTGGTTGTTGAAAATGCAAAAATTGACTATTTCAGCCAACTTGTATGCAAGTTTGCCAGCTTGCAAGGCAATTTATTTGCCTTGTTTGCCACAGAATTCAAGCTTTATGTGTATAACAATACTTATCATCAAAGTTCATAATACTTTTGATGCGGAAAAGTGATTTTTTGATGGTTTAGAAAAGTAATGTGTTTTGCCATATAAGAGAAACGACGAATTTTGTATGGAGACTGCAAGCATGTGTAAAAAAAATCGGTTTAATCATTAATTTAATCATAAAACTTCAACCAAAATGTATCTAAAACGAAAATTTAGGTCCTCTTTTGCATGCTCGGTGGATGAGATCACAGAAAAAATTGATAAAATATACTTCAAATTTTAGGTAAACATCACCTGTAGCTAAAACCTGTAGCTAAAAATTGTGACGTGCTGGGAAATTTCTGAGAACGGCATCAGATTCAGCAACCCAAAATCTACTAGAGACACATAATTTGATCCTTGAGATACGCAAAAATGTCATTTTTGTTGCGCTGTGTAATTTAATATTA
The DNA here is from genome assembly GCF_002204515.2 of Aedes aegypti. Lineage (NCBI taxonomy): Eukaryota > Metazoa > Arthropoda > Insecta > Diptera > Culicidae > Aedes > Aedes aegypti. The sequence goes on along the minus strand of NC_035109.1, from coordinate 25,878,151 downwards.
TCTTCCAAATGTCTTCTAAATATCTTCCGCCCTACTCAAATGTCTTCCAATGGAAGACATTTCTTCCAACCTGGCATCCCTGATTGCTCCCCATCGCGGTGCTGTTGATGCTGATTCTCCATCCTCTACCACCCACTCGCGAGCCGAACGGCGTGAAACGGCCTACTCGCTGATCATTCCAAGCGATAGGGTTTCCATCCAGGCTAGCTCTAGTGTTCCGCTTGGCTAGCAAACGGTGTCTGGCAACCCTCGCGTCTCCCCTATTTCATTTGAAATTGATCTACGTGCCTGGACTGCTAGCTTGTATACCTAGGTGGTGCACAATCGTAGCAGGCGAGGATCTCCGCTCCGAGATCGCAGCAAGCCGAGCGCAACACTAGTAGCCTGGACGAACACCACACTAGTGTGGTGTTGGTAGGATCGTTTTGAGCTGGTGGATGTTGGTTAGCCTATTTCTATGAAATTAGCTTTTATTGCACGGACACGGACTGTGGGGCTTGGGACGCTTGGATGGGGAGCAGCCGATGAGGGAAAACAAAGCGAACGAATGAGATGGAGCGATTGTTGGAGGATGGCTGCGAGAATGGGATACCGAAGGTGGGACTTCGACGTCGTGGTTGAGTCGATACAGAAAGGAATCGTTTGTTGGTGTCTATTTCATCTGAGTAAAATACAAACTCAACGCCACACTAGCAGGGAGCTAGAAGGAACTACAAGTGGAGTCGAAATTAGAAAATTCCGCCAAGAGTGAAGTCTTTTTCCGCCATTCGTTTGTCTTTTTTGTGCTCTCAACAAGGATGATCGGGGAGTTTGAAGCGTGCTTGAATTGTGTGGGCTTAGAATTAAATAAAACTGTGTAAGATGTGTTTAACGTTGATGAGAATCAATTTGATTTCATGTTTCCTGTTTTTTCATAAGATTGGCTAGAGTCATAATATCCGAGTACTAAGTGTATTGGCCATTTCAACTAAAGAAAGGGTTTCATTATGATTATCTGTGTTGAACTGTACCGAACTTGGAATTACGTCCTCACTGAAACAGAGCCTACTTCTCAGCGTAGTGTTCAATAAGCACTTGCACAGTTAATAACTGTGAACTTTCTTTGCAAAGTTGTCATTTTCGCATTCGCATATCCAGGGAAGCAAAAACATAAATATTTGCATCAGTCTAGAGTCCAACCAAACAGATTTCATCTTTGCTTAAAACTGAATGAGAGTATGAATCCTTATTGCGGCATGGGTCATAAAATTGAAACAAAACTGATTGTCCCTCGCTTGAGCGTGTCGAATTCCCATCTCAAAGTCATTCAATCCACGCGGTCGGTGCACGAATCCTTACTGCCGGATTTTTTTCGACTCACCTCCCACACACGATCCGTGCGCCGAGCAGTTTGCGCCATACGCTTACCAAAAACAGGCTAAATTTAGAGAATTTATTTGTTCTTGGCGTGGCCTCCACTCATCCTATATCGCACGATCCTCGCCATCGTCATCATCTTCCTCAAGCGGACGAAACGATCACCATACTCCACCGTTTGGGTTTTATCTCTCGTTCAATACATTCAACCTACACTGCTCATAAACAAGGTGGCCCATTTTTTGTTTGAAAAATATTTAACTTTAAAAATCTTTTGTTACACTCCTCAAATTTGTTTATTTGAACCCCCAGAAGCTACTGTGGAAGTATGAGCGGGACCCATCATCTCTAAGCGAAGCTTGAAATTTGTATGGAAGAATATGTGGGATAAACTGTTCCAACTACATTCTGAACATAGACCATTGTCAATGAAATTCTGAAATGTGGCTTAAAGTTCTATTAATTTCTTTACAGGTAGCATCATTTTTACGATGGTAAATCCAAATCACGACAACTCTTTTGTTTTTCAATATTTTTGCTCCAATAACACTCAAAAACTCTTATATTTTTAGAATTTGTATCGACTTTAATCATTTATCATTCGAGATATTCCAAAATATCTTGGGGTATCGACGCGCCTACGTAGACATTTCAGGCCACTTGATTTTTCTCATGTTCTCCAAAGAGCATCATTTTTAAAATTTGAGATTTCTTGGTGACAAACAACTCAACCACCCTAATTATTCTTTTTAGAAAAGCTTCTTAGGACTTAACATTGTATTGTCCATAATTCAGTTTTTTAAACTTAAAACTAAACTAAAAGCAAAATGGCGGACAATTTTGTTTTATGTGTTTTATGTATTATTGTGGCGCTCATTTTAAATCCACATCCAGCGGCGGCGGTAACGCGCAGAAGATATTCGCGCAATTTAAACGCAACGTCAAAACTCAAGTAGGCTTGGATTTTTTCATTCTTCAAGGATGCAAATGTTTCAAATTTGCTAAATCTGAAACATTTGGTGATTTTTATTATCACTGCGACGATATATCGTCATTTTCATATAAACGCATTACGTGGATTTATCTTGCAGAGTGCAATAACTCCAATTAGTCGAAAATGTCGAATGTGACTGTTTTGCAGTTATGGGCAGAGTAGGCATTGAGTAAATGAAATACCAAGTGTGCATTTTAGGGCTGTATGGAAGGAAACTAAAATTTATAAAAAATACCGGGAACTGTGAATAATCAGAAAATAATTCTGATAGAAATTTCCTTGCTATTACATTACGAGGCTCATTTATAATCTCGATGTGACTGTTATGCGGTTATAAACACCAATGTGACAAAACAATTTTGTATTTTTTCCGAATTTTCTAGAACAATCTCACAGATTTCAGTAAGTTAATCGTAAGTATTTATCATTTGATGACTTTCCACGGTAATAACACCAATTTGTCAAAAATGTCGAATGCGACAAATATGCAGTTATGAGCAGTGAAAGTGTCATATATTCTTTTGTCTTTTACTGTGCGCCGTGTGTTGGTGTTGTCTCGCTTTCTTACGGACAATTCGAGAACAGGGACGACAGTAAATGTCAAACTTTTTTTAGCATGTATAGGCTCATGTTCGTTACAACTGACATGTTGGAATGCGATATCATTCCAACATGTCAGTTGTAACGGTATTAATTATCGTTTTCCGCACGGATTTTGTTTTGCTCGTTTTCGGAAATTGGCAATTTTTTTTCGGTTTGCGCGTCGGTGGCCTCTTATTAAGTGAGTGCTACATCAACATTTCCTTCTTCTATCCCAAGTTATGGTAAAGATGGGCGTGGCCAGGAATAGCAATATTCATACGCTTGGTAATATTATTCAAGATTTGTTCAAGGTTTATTCCCCAGCCTTGTTCCTGACGACAGTATGAAGAAGATTATCAAACTAAACAGTAATGCTGCCAGTATCCAATCTACGAAGCATACCGTAACTAAGCTAACGCCTTTTATGATTGGTCCATTTGGTACATCATCGAAAGGTAATTTCAAAATTCATATTTATATTTTCAAATTTATTTCTGTACGCTACAAAACCTATAATATTTATCATGAATGGGTAACAGGATCACATAAAACCAATATTTTTTAATTATGAATTTAGTGGCTTAAGTGTCCAAAAGTCGGGGATCTTCCTTTATCGTTTTCATTGGCGTAGCTAGGATTTTTTTCTAGAGGGGGCCTAGGGGGGCCTAGCAAATACTAGTTTTACAGAAGTAATGTCGGTCGCAATAATCAAGATTTTCACAAATTTCGTAATTTTAACAGATTTGTATTGTTTTATTTATTTGTCTCATTTCGTGGTACATCATTTATATTTGTAAATTTCAATTTTCGCTACGGAAAAGATTCATTATTGCTGTAATCCAGTTTAAAATCCTTTAGGAATTCTAAAAAAAACTCTCAAGGAATGTCCTTTGTGATGCTTCCACGATTTTTTCAGGTATTCAACCATGTGCTTTGAAAAGATTCCTCTGTGAATTCCTACGGGAATTTCTTCATGAATTATTTTCGTACTTTTCAGTGCTTTCTCCATGACTCCTTTACCAGTTTTCACTGATTTTGCCTGGGATTCTCACAGAAAATTATTCCCTGACTTTCTGATCACCATAAAATTTTTCGAAGAAATTCTATCGAATTGCTTAAAAATCTGTTGAAACATTCCACCAGAAATTCATTAGAAATTCTTTTAATATTTTCGACTGGAAGGTCCTCTACGTACTTGTTACAATTTACTTTTTATCAATTGTTACTTTAAAGTATCCTCCAGTTGTTCATTATTAATTTGTTAATGATTTTCAGGAATTACTCAGGATTTCTCCAAACAAAATAGTATACTAATATCTAGAAGTCTTACCAAAAATGTCATCAGTATCACCAAGCATGGATTCATTCCACGAATTCTTCAAAGAGTTGGCCAAAAGTTTATCCAACTTTTCTTTTGAAATTCATGCTAAAGTTCCTCTACAGGAGTGTTTGAAAAAAATCGCAGACTTCCTGCAAAAATAAAAAATGATTCTTCCAGGTGTTAATCCAAGGATTCCTTGTAAAATCCCACAAGTATTTCATGAGTAATTAAAAGGAATTCGATTGGGAACATGTTTCTCAAAGAAGTTGTCCGCAGATCTATCAGAGTTTTTTTCACAGATAATTACTTTTTTAGATTTCTCTAACATCAATGAGCAACATCCCGCATTCTTTCAAAACCCTCTCAAAAACCCTAACTGAGAAATATTTATAGAATTCTAACTTTCCTATAAAATTTCTAGCTGAAAACGTTCAACAGTTCTTTCGAAAACTCTTTTGTGAAAATACCCAAAGATTTCCGGAGTAATTTGTTCAGGGATTTATTAGAAAACTACACTATCGTTTCCTAAGATTCTCCCGAAAAATTTACCAAAGATTTATCTAAGTATTTTCCAGTGAATTTTAAATCACACTAACGATTCTTTTGGGAATTTTTGAAGATATTTTCCATCAAATTCACTAAGATTTCGTAATTCATTCTTGAACTTCTTAAAAAAAATCTCCAAAACTTTCGTCGGGAATTCTATCAGGTTCAATAAATAAGTCCAATGGTAATCTCAGGATTCTTCCATAAATGTTATTTAAAAATGTATAAACTCTTTATTTTTTAGTTCAAAAACTACTCCAGGAAATTATCAATATTTTTAGGGATTGCTTTACAAATTCCTCTACGAATCACTCCATACCAGATTTCCAGGGAAACACATGTAAAAAATTTAAAAGAATTTTGTTCAAGTTTCATGAGCATATTGATGTAGAAAGAACCATACCTTTAAAAATTTCAAACAAACTTTTTCAAAGTGTCTATTATAGATTATTTTGTAGTACTGTAGAAGTTCAACGCGAAAATATTGCTGGATTTTTTAAGAACATCACCAAAGATGCATTGAGATTATATTTGTAGTGTAAGATGTGAATGAATTTAAATCTTAGGAGAAACTTTTGCATTACTTTGCAAAATTGTTGAGGAATTCCTGATGGACTTTCAAAAAACAGGAACCATACTATTAGAATTCGGTAATTTTTCAAAACTGCTATAATTTAGCTTATTTTTAAATTCTTTAAAATGATGCTTTTTGAAGTATGGAAAGCTTTTTGTACAAGGTTCCTCAAAGCGTCATGCGAAGGAAGGAGAAGCAACGAAATGTTGAAGCTGGGAGAACAAAAGATAACAATGAAAAATAATTTATAATCTTTTCTCAAGAGGTAAATTACATAACTGTTAAACCTCTGTAATGAATTTACAAATAAAACAATTTCCTCAATAAGTTCCATCAGAATCTTTTTGAGAATTTACCTTGAAATCTATCCTTCCTTGGCCGCTGATTTTCTAGAATCCTGCCAGAAAGCCTCTAGAAATTCTGCCCTCGTATCGCACAAAAATTCAAATATGGAATTGGATTCTGACAATAATTGGTAACATTATTTCTAGAGAAGTGTTTTGAGGAAGATCAATACAAATTTCTTTAAGAATATCTTTATAAATCGTTTCCCTCTTCCCAGTTATTTCGTTTTTCTACAGATTCCTTTACCGCTATGCTAATTTCGAAAGCAAAAGTTTTCCTGGGGGTTTTCAACAAATTTCCTCTGAAGATTCGAAGGCAAGAGACATTTCAAAAACATGTTTCTTTCAAAACTTCTGAAGCCACCTTTCAATATTCCTTGAGGATTTTGATTATACTTAAATTCTATTGAGAATATCGAAAAGTTTTATGACAAAATTTTGCTACAAATCTGCCGAGAATCATTCAAATAATTTATGAAATAATAAGTTTTTTTTTTAATTGAGTTGAGCAATTAATTTATTCTTGCGAAAATACTTCAAACATTGAATCGATAAGAATTTATCGTTGGAATAAAACACTATGGTCGATTTTGTTACATTTTTTTCGCACCAGGTTAAATTACTTCCATTTATCTGAAGAAACTTGGCCATGTCGAAATTCCTTGGAGGTTAAGCCTCATTTTTCGACAAAAATTACCACTATGCATTGTCTAAAAAAATCCTTTAGTAGTTTTGTCTATTTTTACGGAAATTTTAAGAGTTGAAGTTTTTGTTCTCGTATTTGTAATCTTAGTAATATATATTCTTCAGTGAATTCTCATAGGGGAAATCATCATCACCGAACACATGAGAAAACACAATGCAGTGAATATGCTGCATAATGCTCAAACAGCATTATTTGGATTATTCAGAAAAAAAAATTTTAGAAATCAAATTTCCAGGATATTGACGCTTTTTTGTACCACGGTATTTTAGCAACGGAGATGTCGAAAAAAAAGCGCTAATCGCATACAATAAGAAGCTACTTCCAACAGTAACTGATCGATCGACAGCCGAACGATTAAGCTTTCGGTTGTCGCGCGATTCACCGAAGTCAGAGCCGCCACGCTGATGTTGTGTAAGACAAGCGAGGTTTTCTCTAAAATAACGTAACTACTTACAGAAGAGATTTTTGTCAATAACAAGAGCCATGTACATTGATTCAAAAGTTTTTGGTTCGTCTTATGTTGTTATTTTTTTAATTTAAATTTTTATTATTATCAAAAATTCTGGGGGGGGGGGGGCTGGATAGTCCTGAAGGGGGCCAGGCCCCCCTGGCCCCACTGTTCCTACGCCAATGATCGTTTTAAAGGCAGACAAGTTAAAAATCTAGGGGTTTCCATTTGTTTTTTTTTGTATTTTTTAAGTGTAATCTAAAGTTTCTACGTTTGCTCAAATATGTTCACTGGACTTGTAATAGCAAGTTTATGCCGAAAGAGCTAGCTATCATTGCTGTGAATTTGGATTCGCATGCAAACAATTTGGAAACCTAAAGAGAGACGTATTTTTTTTTATCGAGTAAAACAAATTTTGACTGTAATCAATAATTTCTATTTATCCAAGTGAAATAAGTTTTGATTGTAACACAAACAATCTATTTCTGCTGATACATTTTCACTGCACTCCTACAATAAATTTTATGTTGAAAAAAACTATATGCCATCACCTTGAATTTAATTTTATTGTTGGATTTTTTTTTTTTATTTTAAATGATAAGAAGTATCTTTTGCTAAATACTGACCAAAGATGCCATTATGCACTTTCAGACCGCCATTTTGGACCTCGCCTTATTTTTGAGAAGGGCGTATCGGAAAATGCATGGCAAATCTTTAAAAAACTGTAACTCGAAAACGGTTTGTCCGATCGATTTGAGTTCTTCTACAAAGTTGTAGGTATTTCTTAGGACTATATGGAGAAAAATATGCACGGTAAAAAAAATACAGATTATTTTTTATTTCAAATACAAAATTTTAAAATCGATTTTTCCAGTTTCGCAGTTTCGATTTTTTTATTTTTGGATATGTTTTAGGGGACAACTTATTGCACAATGTTTCAAAATGGAAGAATTATGGACAAAAAAGTTATGTTTTTTTAAAAAATTACAGATTTTGAAAAAATTGAAATAGAGGAAAACAATAACTTTTTATGTGATTATTTGAAAGTACAAAAAAATTACAATCGAAAAGTACTAAAGTAAATTTTTTCTAGGTTGCCTCAATTTCGAGATATATACTCATATTTATATAAAATTTTCAAATAAAAAAAGAAAAATAGGACCTTCTCAAGCATATTTCGTGTTTCTCCATTCCAAAAAATTTTACTTGAGTATTTTTCGATAGAAATTTTTCATATTTAAAAATATATAGTTATATTTCTGTACTCAAAAAAAAAAACGCACCAAAATATCGTTTTACATAAATTCGTTTTACAGTGAAACCTCCATGAGTTGATATTGAAGGGACCATCGACTCATGGAAATATCGAGTCATGGAACAGCAATCCATTGGAAAGTGGCTTCTAGGGACCATCATAGTAACCATGAAATTCTGTTTTTAGTATGGTTCCATGAGTCGATATCGAGTCATGGAACATCGACTCATGGAGGTATCACTGCATTTATTTTTTGAAATTTATTTTTCATCCAAAAATTTTCCGTTTTGAGGCATTGTGCAAGAAATTACAAACAATATGCTGCAAAACATATCCAAAAATTAAAAACATCAATTTTGCGGTTTTTAAGAACAATGAACTTCAAATTTTCATTTGAAAATTTCGTTTGTATTTTTTTACCGTGCATACTTTTTTAAATACTTTAGTATATAGGTTTTGATCAAACAATAAACAATTCAGCTACGATTCACTCAATCGAAATAAAATATTTCTGGAATGGAGAAACACAAAATATGTTTGAAAAGGGCCTATTTTACTTTTTTTATTTGAAAATTTTATAAAAATATGAGTATATCTCGAAATTGATGCAACCTAGAAAAAAATTACTTTTGTACTTTTCGATTGCAATTTTTCTGTGCTTTCAAATAATCACATAAAAATCTGTAATTTTTAAAAAAATCATAACTTTTTTGTCCATAATTCTTCCATTTTGAAACATTGTGCATTAAATCACATAAGTTGTCCCCTAAAACATATCCAAAAATAAAAAAAAAATCAAAACTGCGTTTCTGGAGAAAATTGATTTAAAAATTTTGTTTTTGAAATAAAAAATAATCTGTAACTTTTTTTTACCGTGCATATTTTTCTCCATATAATCCTAAGCAATACCTACAACTTTGTAGAAGATCTCAAATCGATCGGACAAACCGTTTTCGAGTTACAGTTTTTTAAAGAATTGCTATGCATTTTCCGATACGCCCTTCTCAAAATAAGGCGAGGTTCAAAATGGCGGTCTGAAGGTGCAAAATGGCATTTTTGGTCATAAAGAATCTGTATGCAAATTTTCAGGCGATTCAAAAAATACAAAAATTAAATTAAAAAAAAAATCGCCATGTTCCGTGCAATTGCTCCTGTTTGGAATAAGGACTGTTCATTTTATAAAGTGGACACTTTGTTTATGCTATATCTTTTTTATTTATTGATAAAATCGTAATCGGTTTTCTGTGTATCGTTGACCTATTATTCTTAAATGCTATGAAAATATAAAATCTTTGAAAATGCTTTTGGTTGAAGAGCTAAATAGTTTTTCCAAAAACTCTTAAAAAAAGCTGTCCGTCAAAGTTTAACATTATTTTTCGCAAAAAAAAATCCTTATTTTTATGAACAAATTGTATGTTTGTATCCTTTACTATTCTACTAAAGGTAAAGCTTTAAAAATATCAATTATATTCCACCATTCTATGACATTAGGTAACTTTAGTGATTTACCCATTTATGGCCAAATTTGCTAATACACCATCCATTCACTCCCAGCAAAAGAGAAAAGTAAAAAGCGTGTTCAAAACTAGTTTGGATTACTAAAGAAACTATATTAGTATAAACGAAAGCTAATTCGTGAGATTAAACTACAGTCTTAAGTATAAATTTTACTGTTTATGGTAGTTTTACTAAAAAGTCTCATACTTTTAGCATATTTATCGATCTACAGCAAATTGTAAACAGTTTTCTCCGAATTTTTCAATTGGTAATCTCAGAATAACATATTATGAAAATAATATGTGGAAAATAAAATCGATTTTATTACAGCAGTGTTGCCAATTTTGATGATTGTCAATGTACTTTGATAGGTCTTCTAAGAATAAAACAATTGTGTTTCTGTTGTGCTTTGAATGTGACGTGGGGACTTACTAAGTAACTCTATGAAGGCGTAAGTTATTTTTCATATTAATACTATATTAGGACTTCCGTCAGGACGTACTTTTACACAAAAAATTCTACTCATATCAATTCCCATCAAATTTAAAAAAAATTCTTTAAAAATATACGGGAAAATTGATTTTATTTTATAAAATGAACAGTCCTTATATCAGGTCTATGAATCAATTATTATCCAAACAAAATAATAACAATAAATTATGTACTGTTTTCAAGTTTGGTCCATTTGTCCTCAAAACAGGACGTTGGCCGTTATCGGGTTTGAAGTTTGATAACCATGGACCACCCTACTGCGTATTCTGTATTCGAGTTCCCCCAGAGCATACATTTCAATGGCTAGCGGCGGTGCTTCCTCGCTTGCTTGAACAAGCATCGCCCCACACTCAGCTCAGCACACAGGAGCAAGGTAGAGGATGACAGTCGAACACAAGAGAAAAAAGGCATAATGTACGAATACGGATTGCCGTCCGGTCGGTCCGGTGTGTCGATGTGGTGCGAGAATTGACTTGGAGCTCGAGGAATCGTCCCCCCCCCCATTCCGAACGAAAACGACACACAAAGTGCGCATGTTTGGAAGTTTGGTGCGTGGCAGGAATTTATGATTCGTTGCCTGCTATTTCAATTACCCCTTCGTCAATCTCACGGGACACCGCCGGGCAACGATACGGAACCAACGAAACGTTTGATTTGATTTGGTTTCCCCTTGTGTGGGGTGGAGTGGTTTGGGCACAGGAGGGACGGGGGACCAGATCTCGCCACAAAGGAATGGAGGAAGTTGCGCGTTTTGGTGCGTTGGCGTTTCCCGCATCAGCGAGTCGTCGTCGCCTTCGTCGTTTGCATGCTTAGAATTGGTAGAAACCTACACTTGGGGGATCCTCAAGAAGTTGGATTCAACTGGGGAAGTAGCAAAAGAACACACAGCAGAGTCCGAGAGTCAAGTGAAACGATTCGTCCTCCTCCGCATGCGTTTTTTTGTCAATTCTCAGATCTCCTCCGCAATGGGACGAAGAAGACGACGATTTGATGAGTTTAGATATTTACCCTTGACGAAAAAGATGTCCATTTGGGGGATGACGTAATCCTGGGGGAGCAGTCGCGCAATATCCCCATAGAAGTTTTCGGGTGCGAATGAAATCTCATGATGAGTCAGGGATGGGAATCGCAAAAAAAAAAATGACGAGTCGCCAAGATAAATCTTATCTGTAGTATGGATTAGACAGACACAAAGTTTAGGGATGCATCGTTTAGGCCATTAATTTTCGATGACATCCAATTGGTATTCCTGTTTTTTAATCATTGAATGAAAAAGACATTTAGAGAAAAAAATAATCACCAAGGAATGTATAAAAAACGTTTCATTTCCGGTATCGACTGAGAGTTGTGGTCGAAAAAAATAAGAAATCAAAATGGCTAATTCCACCCCCATTACGAAAAGATCCTGGACTGACCGGGAATTGAACCTAGGCACGTTCAGCATGGCTTTGATTTTCAGTCGAGGACTCTAACCACTCGACTAAGGAAGGCCCCTGCAGGCTCACCATCTGTTTATTCATTTCGAGGCGGCGTACGATTCAGTGAAAGGAAATGACCTGTGGCAGATGATGTATGAACACGGTTTTCCGGCGAAACTAATTAGACTGATACGTGCAACGCTGGGCGGTTCGAATTCAAGTGTTCCGATTGCAACCGAGGTGTCAACCTCTTCTACATTGCACTCGAGGGTGTTGTGAACAGATCTGGCGTGCAGAGAAACGGCATTGTGGACGACATCGAGCTCTTTGGAATCTAGTCGAAAAACTTTTCGGATTGAAAATTTTCTCGATATCCAAAAAAGGATGGTTAAAAGGATATTTGACATAAAAAATCTTTAGTAGGTACACCAGAAATTTGATAATTAAGCAATATATTTTTTTTATGCAAACTAAGCCCTAATTGAACTACGTTGTTAATATTCTTGGTGAAGTCAAAAGAAACAACTTTACCATGAGCAAAAACATCCAACGAGGCAAAGAAAACGCTGACGCCGAATCCTGAAATATCACACCCTTTTCGAGCGTCCGTTGTCATCCGTCTCCAAGTGGAGGAACCCCCCCCCCCCCCCCCCCCCATTCTGTTTTGCGCAAGTATTAGTAACTAAGTATACATAGGTATCGATGCTATTCAGCAGCAACGTTCGCAAGAAATTCCCGACTCACCCAGGTCTGGCCAAACGCGATGACTCGGCTTTTGTACGCTTCCTTCCACGAAGCGCACAATCTTCGATGGGGACACCACGCCACACCCGCAGAGAGTCCTCTTCGCGTCCAATTCAAGCAAGAGTGAACAATCGCAAGTCAGGATTTATTTTTAGGCCATCACCACACACCACCATACGACCGCAGGCAGACATAGTCACAGCAATAATCATCGTACTTTTTTCTCCTCCTTAGTGAGTCTGATTTTTTTTTAAACGGACTCCCTTGTGCGTCCTGCGTCGAAGGCCAAAAAGGCGACGATGACGACGACTACGTTGTGATTAGACCTGTGTGCCGAAATGTTTTTGATGAGCGACGGCGTCACGCTATTATCGAATTTCATCGAGGAGACGTAAAATTCTTCTATATGGAGGAATGTTACAAGGAACTCATGGTGGGAATTCAGGAGACTTTCCAGAACCAATTTCTAATTCATTTCTTTGAGGAATCCATATAGAACTTTAAAACTATTTGTAGAAATTACTAGAAAAATACTTCAAGAAGTTTTGGAAGGAACTTCTAAGGGAATATTTGTATGATTTTCGTCCACCTAAAATATTTGAAGAAAAGTATAGAAGAACTTGAAAAAATCTAGCGCGGCAAAGTCTGGAAGGATCCCTGAAGCAATTTCGGGATGAATACGCAATGAATTCCTCATAGAAATTTCTGGTAGAATGCCCAGAAGAATGTTTGGTAGAATTCGTTTCGTATTAAAATAATTAATGCTTTTTCATGCAAAGGTTTTGGAGGAATTCCTTGTTAATTTTATTTAAGATGTGAAGGAATCACTGAAAGGATACAGAACTATTACTACAATGTTTTAAAGCAGCGGTTTTCCGATCATGCTTCGCGGAGCATTTGGTGCTCCGTGGCATTGGCAGGTGCTCCGCGACAGCCTTGAAAATTTGTGCCAATGCATTGAAATATCTCAACTTGCCTCAAAATATGCATTTAATTATACCAAACCAAGCCAAATATAAAATTTCCAAGAGTGCGAAATAAGGGAACAAACAACAACCGATCGTGCTGAAAATTTGATCGATTGGTAACTCGTTGATTGGGGAGGAATCCGATACTACACATGAAATTGGAAACAAACTCAAGAAAATTCCAGTTCGCCAACGACAACGAAGGCGGGCTTGGTGAAAATCACTAGTTTCGTTTAGTTGTGAACCTTCGATTATTTTGAGCCTCCTTTCTCTATGCATTGAACTTTCATTTTTAGTGTTGTTGTAGCAATGTGGATGTGTATAAACCAAATCTTTTCTGCTTATTGTCATCTTTAACCCCTCTAACGGCAGCTCTAGTTTTTACCGCAAATAAAATATTCAAATCGCGATAACTTTTTTGTTTCTTGGTATTTTTGCAACATTTTTTCAGAAGTTCTCAAAAAACTCTTCTAGTTCTAGAGTCTGTGTCAGCATTGATCATTGGTCATCTGGATCCCGAGATATTCCGAAATTCTTTGGGGGACCAAAGCGTAACCATAACACACGTATATATCTCAGGTTACAGAATGTTTATCGTGTTCGGATATTCATTATTCGCTCACTCGCATTAATGAGAGTATGTTGTGAAAACATGAAGCAATTTAGTGCAACCGTCTTTGTGTAATGCGCATTTATGTTGCTGGTACCACGCTGGCCAAATAAAGATCTTGAAAACTTCAAAAGACCTCATACCGTAATTTTCATATATCTTTAAGAATACTTAACCAATTTGTATGGCATTGTACAGCACATATTTTATTTTATTGATAAGCTGACGTAAAACAAAATGGTCGCCTAAGACATTTTATATGGAAAAAGTTGGTCCCTCAAAGATAATAGGAATATCTTTAAAACCACATTAACAATCATCAATATCAACACGGATTCTTAAACTAGGAGAGCTTTTTGAGAACTTGTGAAAAAATGGTGCAAAAATGTAGAGAAACAAAAAACAGTTCGTGACAGCAGAATCTCGGCAGATCTTCTTTACGTACTCAAATTTCGTACGTACTCTCGTAGGTTGCGACTAATAGATCTAATTTTCGTTTAAGACAATACTTTTGTTCTCTAAACAACAACTTTGGAATTGAACAAATCGATTTTTTCCGACAGAATATTTTGAAACATTCAATGTGTAAAAGCTTTATCGAAAAAAATCTGAGGTAGGGATAGCTGGGGTAATATGCAATAAAAAATTAATTTTTGGGGTTTGTATAAAGATTTTGAAATAGATAGGGTAACGGTCGTTTTTTGGACCCTCTAAGGAAGTGATTTAGTTTTTTGTCCTAAATAATTAATTTCACAGGATAACCAAGTCGAAAAACATGCTAAAATGTAGAGAAAAATACGGTGATGTAAGATCCAGCGGTAAACGCGCAGCTATTCAGCAAAAACCAAGCTGAGGGTCGTGGGTTCGAATCCCACCGGTCGAGGATCTTTTCGGGTTGGAAATTTTCTTGACTTCCCAGGGCATAGAGTATCTTCGTACCTGCCACACGATATACGCATGCAAAAATGGTCATTGGCATAGTAAGCTCTCAGTTAATAACTGTGGAAGTGCTCATAAGAACACTAAGCTGAGAAGCAGGCTCTGTCCCAGTGGGGACGTAACGCCAGAAAAAGAAGAAAGAAGAAGATCCAAAAAGCGTTGAAAACAATTGAATTTTAGGCATTGTTTTTCATTATTTAGGACACACCAATACACTTTGGACACTGAAGGTATATATTTTGGACACCCGGTATTTTTTATCGTTTGGCGACAAAGTCCACGACACTGGTTGTATAATATACTTGCACATAGTCTAATCAATCGATTGACAATGGAAAACCCAAGAAATTCTACGCTTTTAGTTCAGAAATTTCAGAGCTTCAAATAATCAGAAATATGCACTGCTCCTCTGAAATAACTGGAATTTTCTCAGCAGACAATTAATAGTATTTCAAAACAAATTAATAGTGATCAATAATGTTTCATTTTGTGAAAAATTGCATAATATTTTTTCAAACAACTAATTTTACTGAAAATATTATTCTACAATATTTTTCGTTCTCTGATTTCGTATTCAACACTTTGCCAATTTTGTCATATTAGATTGTTTACTATGGGGGCATGTGGTTTAGTGGTTAGAGCAAACGCCTCTCATGCTGATAATATGGGATCGAATTTCATTCCACTTATGACGTGAGAGTTATAGTGACAACTTCATTTGGGAAGTAAAGCCGTTAGTCACGAGATGAATTTGTTCAGAATTAAAAATCTTGTTAATAAAGACATAATAGAAACTAAAAACATAACTCAAAGTTTGTTCATAAAAAGGTTTGAGTTATTTCACAGTTGCGTTGAAGATTTTAGGTTATCGGAGCGCTAGGAGACGAGATTAAAACCTTCAACTTTGATAATTTCGTATGGAAAACGGGCAATGACTTTGTGAGGTACTTGAAAATACCAATGAAATTATTGAAAACTTTTCCTTGCCAAAAGATCCTTGATGAACACTAGAACAATTTGTTGGAGGAAATCTTAGAGAAATTCCTGAAAAAAAAAACGATGTGATTCCTGAAGGAATCCAGTGAAATGCAGTGGAATTGAGAACTGTTCATTTTGTAAAGTGTACACCTTGCTTATGTTATATCTTTTCTATTTATTAACAAAATCGTAATTGGTTTTCTATGTATCGTTCAACTACTATTTTATGATGTTTTGTAAATATAAAATCGAACAAAATGCTTTCGGTTGATGAACTAAACATTTTTTCCAAAACCCACTATTAAAAGCTATTCTTTAAAGATAAACATTATTGTTCGCTAACAAAAACCCCTATTTTTATGAACAAATTGTATGTTGGTATCCTTTATTGTTCTGCTAAATAAAGAGCTTCAAAACCACCAATAAGTTTTGCTAAAATTTTTCTTTTACTTTCATAAAACAAAACCTAAAATAAAAAGCTTGTGCAAAATGGGTTGCCCCCGCCGGTGGCGCAAAAGTTCGCTGATAAATAAATTCGACTAATAAATTAAAAAGATATACAATGCACAAGAGGGTGTGGCTTATTTTTTCGAAAGTTCTCAAAACCGAAAAATCGTGTGCTCTTCTGAACTCAAATCACATAAAAAGAGATACTATTTAGAGCTAAAAATATTAAGATTTATAGGTACCGCAAGCGGGGCCTTCCTTAGCCGTGTGGTTAGAGTCTGTGGCTACAAAGCAAAGCCATGCTGAAGGTGTCTGGTTTCGAATCCCGGTCGGTCCAGGATCTTTTCGTAAAGGAAATTTCCTTGACTTCCCTGGGCATAGAGTATCATCATACCTGCCACACGATATACGAATGCGAAAATGGCAACTTTGGCAAAGAAAGCTCTCAGTTAATAACTGTGGAAGTGCTCATAAGAACACTAAGTTGACAAGCAGGCCCTGTCTCAGTGAGGACGTAAATGCCAAAAAGAAGAAGGTACCGCAAGCGACTTGAACGTGAATACATAGGGTATAAAATTAGACTTGCAGTGAAGTATTCATAACTTTGTTATTTCTTAATTAATTTTAAAGATTTTAGCATCATTGTTTTCAAAATTATATTTTTAAGTTTGTAGAACATCAAGTTGGTTGGTAAATGGCTGAGCATGGCGTACCATTGGTACCTCGCGTACCTGAAGGAATAAAATAGATCCCTTTGTGCGGTCCTTAGCCTTTTGCCCAGCAACTCCTATCCCTACCTCCTCGCGGTACTGGCCGGGGTACGAGTAACCTTGGGGAAGATCGGGTAACCCACCCCCGGTGGGAACTTTGGTCGTATGCTTTTGCTTCTGCAAACCTTGAGCGTCTGTACTCCATTTTAGGAGCGGCTCACAACAGCGTCTGTTCCCCAAGTCAGGGGCGGCTGATCATCGTCCGAGTGCCAGAGAAGGACTCTAAGCTAAACTGTGCACTATGGTCCTCCGAACATTTAGGGGGAATGGTCCTCCGAAAATCTAAGGGGTTGGTGTTGGGCCTTGCAAGCCAGCCGTAAAACAAATCAAGCAACGAATAATCAACGAGAGAATACGAACCGGGACAATCGGCATAGACCACAGCGACGTAAAGGGACTAGCGATTGGAAGCTCGGTACGTGGAACTGTAAATCTCTCAACTACAGCTGCCTGAAATGTCGACTTCGGAAAAGCAAGCCAGTGGTACCGCGTATGGCGCCACTTCCTGTTCAGCGAATGCAGCCTTTCGTGCGTGCCTTCAGTGAGGTGGCGTATAGTCTAAGCACTTAACCATGTAAGCAAGCGATCCGGCGATTCATTCGGCGACGTGGCTCTTCCGTCGAGATATTTTCAGACAACGGTACAAATTTTGTGGGGGCTAGTAGAGAGCTGCGTGAGGAACTTGCGAGAATAGATCTAGATTGTGCAAATACGTTCACGGGTGCAAACACGAAGTGGACCTTCAAACCATTATCTGCTCCTCATATGGGCGGTGTTTGGGAGCGAATGGTGAGGTCCGTTAAGGAAGCAATGGCAGCTTTAAGTGATGGACGGAGGATGACTGATGAAATACTTGTTACGACCTTGGCCGAAGTCGAATATCTTTTCAACTCTCGTCCGTTAACCTATTCTGGAACAGAAGACGCTGAACTGGATGCTGTTACTCCGAACCACTTTCTCCTTGGTAGTACTTCGGGACAACACTTGCCGTTCCAAGTACCAATCACTGTGGCAGAAGAATTGAGAAGCAGTTACAAGCGTTCGTTGGCATTGGCAAATGAATTTTTGACCAGATGCTGTAAAGAATACTTGCCGACATTGAATCAACGTATAGCTAGTGGAATGCAGATTACAGGTCGATCAAAGCAGGAGACCTAGTCTTCGTCAGAGATGATGGCGCTGTAAGAGTTCGGGGCATCGTTGAAGAGGTTTTTGCTGGGGTTGATGGGCGAGTGCGACAAGCAGTTGTTCGAACTACGGGAGAAGTCTTCAGACGACCGGTCTCTCGGTTAGCAGTCCTCGAAATAGATGATAAACCTGGAAAAACTTCCGAAGGAGAGTATGACCAGGGTTTATGGGCTGGGGACTGTTCGGATCAGCGAGAATAGACTGTCCGGTGGTGAATCCCTCGACAGCTTGATACTGCGAAAGATCAGACAGCCCAAGTAACAATTTCAGTGCTTTTTAATCTTAGATGTTATTTATGGAGGTTTTATTAGAGATGTATTCATTCCTAACAGATTTAATAAAGCATTGCAAAGTACCAAACGTTCTTTTCGATAAAACCCACTTTAAAATGCTTTGTAGATATCTACAATAGCTCCCGTTAAAACTTATTTGCTGGCCACATTTTTTGATAATAAATTGTATTTTGAAGGAGCTGTGTAGTGTCTATTAAAACCTATACTTAAAACCTCATCTTGCTTGTCTTGTCAAGGTATAAGTAAAACTTCTAAGACTACGCTAAGTCATGTTAAAGCCTTCTTAAATGCATGTTATTGGAATGCAGTCTGCGTGTGGTTATCAATATCATTATGTTGATAATGATAATCACGTAGTGAATTATGTATTTATCAGAACGCAAACATGGAAATGACATATATTCCTCTCGAAGAATTAACAGACTATCGCATATTTTTCCCATACTTGCCTGAACTTCCCGTTCTAGTGGGACAACTATGCTGGACACAACAGCTGAGCTACACGAAAAAAGCTTTCATTTTTCAGGCACTTATCACTTACCGTTTTCTGCATCAATACAACCGATCAAGCACGACATATAACAATTCATTCCAATAAAACAGTTAGATATATAACGACACAAATTTAATAAAATGATTTGCATCACAAAATTTAATCTTCCGATTTGTTTACCTTTTTGACAGCACTACCCGCATAGATACGAACCATATTTGTACTGTTTCCCGTAGTGTACTCAACCATTTCCAATCATATCTGAATAATTTCATACAACATGCCATGTAATAATAAATGAACCATACGGCGAACGGTTTTGACAGATTGGATAATAGCAAATGAGAATATAACAATGTGGGGAATAGGCGGTTAAGTTATGTAACCATTTGAAAACGTCGATTTTTTCAAACAAAATTTTTCATGAACAGTTTGCCGAAAGGTAGATATACCATCCATTTTTCGCTAAATTTATGGTATGGTAAACAGTTAAGAAACATTAAAACCATAAAATTCTAAGAAAATGAATAATGTTTGGTTAATTGTTGGTTTATTGTACTTTATGTGCTTTTCACTGTATTCAGTATTATCCTTTCAAATTTATACCATTAAAAAAATAAACAACCCATTTCGAGCATCTTAAACAGTGTTACAAATCGTATGGCAAATTTAACTATTTTCATAACTCGCCATACGATTTGTAAATCTGCTGAAGATATTTTTAGAAGAAATAAAGGAAAAAATGTAGGAAATAATACAATAAGTAATTATTTGTACGAAACATTATTTTGATACGTTCAGCTTATTTACAAAAGAACACTTTCAAATGAACAAAATCTGCATTGATAACATATTGCATTATTCCACATTAAGAAAAATTTAGACTATCAATGTTTTATTCTCCACTAACAGAATCGGGTATACACTATTTTGCCGACCGCAATGAAAAAGTTTCCGATAGATTCCTAGTTGGCATCTTCCGAGCAGCTTATAGCTTCCGCTAGTATACCAATCCTTTAACAGCTTCTTTACGGGAATGTGTCTCGGAAAACATTGAATTCCAAGCTTTCCATATTCTTGTGGGGGTAGCAGCAGCAGCAGTCTGGTTCCGATAATTTTACTGGGGTGGAGGGTTCGATTGGTTCCGCATCAGTTTCCGTCGTAAAGAAATCTGCATCAAAGCCTGTTAGTATTAAAAAAAATGAAATGAGTCGTGTGTTACCTGTGATTAGTTCGATTTATTACTTACCATTACTACTATTAAACCGAATAATTCTTGGTGTTCCGCTCAAAAACTACAAATATTTTCCACATACAAACCAGCAAAATATTTTCACTCTGTTCACTCTCGTTATGATTGATTAAAACACACACGCTAGAAAACTATCACATCAGCTTTTCTTATTTTATTATATTGACTGTTTAACGAGAAACTTGCGGCGATCGACGCGCCACCATAATTCATATAACGGAGGGTATTAGAACTAACTTGGAGGTGATGATTTCGCAATTTGGAGGTTAAAATCACCTCCAAACACTAGCGATTTTGCGGTGGGATGTTGACGTTTGATCACGAATTCCTACCTAAATTATTTATTTTAATTATCTGTTTTCACGCAATTTGTTCAAAAAGTGTTAAAACATAATGAAAAAATGTTTTCAGATCAAGTTATTCAACTTAAGTTCGGCAGGAACTTCTTCAACTTTTTAAAAACTTTAATTCTAATTTACAACCACTTTATTCACTACACTATACCTCTACCACCGGTAGTTGATCAGACACCTTCAGGAAAAAAGAGAACGAGCCACGCGGTCACTACCTTTTTATAATATAAATCTGCTGACTCGGCGGTTGACACCATCCATGCATGTAAGTATCGCCATCCATCCGGTGTGTCAGTGTATGCGAATGACTACGTTTCGCTAACGGCTCCCCTTCTAGTTAGAAGCCGTCCTCGGCTTCCTCTATTGCTGCGGGATAAGCGATATGCTTCTCGACTCAGGATGCGCCTCGGCTGAACTGCTATTTTCCTTGGTTCCTTCTCGCATGTTCGGTGCAAAGACTGTTTTGAAAATGAAAAGCTTGAAGACTATGGTTATGATTGTACCCAGTATGAAGACCAGTAACGTTGTTGCTGAAGCCGAAACTATCCACCCAAAGATGTTTAGTTTCCAATGTATATTTTCCGTTGTTAGGTTGAGGTGATCTATGTGGTTCCGATGCTCTAAATGTAGTTCCTGTAAATGTTCCAACGGGATATGGTTTATCACATTGGTTGGATTTACCTTGATTGTGGTAACCGGTGTGAACGGTTGTATTTCCAGGTTAGTACTTGTGTACTCCTCATCGTCCAGGTTTAACGTACAGTTTGAATGCTGAATGAGGTATGATCCACTAAGGAATCGGGTGGTTGAACAGTTGGACCTCAGGGTGATGTTGTCTCCGTGAATAACAATATTGCCATCGTTAACTTTTCGTATAGTTTTATCTCCATAGATTCGTTCCATGGGGCAATCAGCTGTCTCTCCGGAGATTAGTTGTTGCATACATTCTGTGAGTGGTTCTAAATTGGTATTGGAACACACGAAGAGAGCTTTTAACTTAGAACATGGGCTTTGTGAGATGAATGAAGTTTTCCCTTTCAAGTAAAATGGTTTTGGTAAATGAATGCGGTAACCTTCTGCAATTACTGGTTCAACGAAGCTGAGTGTGTACGGTACGTTTTTGATTCTGGGTATTTTCAGTATGTATATGAATGTGTCTTTGTTGAACATTACGTAAGCACTGGCGATGTTCAAAATACTGTCAACCGAGTCAAGTCCAAAGCCATTGCCGTTGAGGATTCTTTGTATGGCTTCCAGTTCCCGTTCGTGAATGATGCGACTGTTTGGGATGCTGCTTCTCGCCAATGTAATGGATTCCTCGACAACTTCTAGGTAATACAATAGTTCATCAAGTTCGAATACAAAATTAAGTGAATCAAAGCTTTTAAATGTAACATTTTCTAATTTTTGCTCGTTATCTATCAGAAGATTGAAAGTTCTTGTAAGGTTTCTCATTCTTTTCTCGAATACATTATTAATGTGTATTTGATTATTATTTTCAGTTACTAAAGAATTGATTGTTGAGTTAATGACTTTCAAATCGTCCGCATCAGGACTGCCTGATACGTATTTCCACGCCCTACCGAGTGATTCCCATCTCTTGAATCTGTTTTGAGGTACAATTCTGTTGAACGTTAAGTGTATTTTATTTATCTTTTTTCTAATAACTTGATCGAAAAGTGAATTATTTAAATCAGAATTTTTAGTTACATAGTCAAACAAATCTATAGCATCTTTTATGGCTGTTAAATTTACGGGATGAATTACTCTGATATAACTGTTACTAATCCTGGCCTGTCCGAGAGGTATGATTGCTATGGGATTCTTAGTCAGGTCGTAAATGCGGATGTCTGTCCAAGCTGTAGATGTCCAGAATAGGAAACATAGTCTGAAATAAAGTCAGAAAAAGCAACATACCTCGTCAATCCCATTAGAGTTTTAAATTTTTCTTATGAATTTTGATGTCCGTTGTGTCGGTAATTGTTTTGTCATTCTGTTCCTTTACCTCGACCAGTCTATATCTATTGCTATATGGAGATGGTTTGGCTTTAGTTTTGGCAAGAATTTCTTTGTTTTTGATGTCTTGATAGTCTTTGTCCGTTTCTACTATTTTTGAATTATGTCTGGTAGCTATTCTGGCAATATTGTCTTTGGCAGTTTGTATTATTTGTTGTTTCATCATGTTTATGTCTTTCAAGTCTAGTGAAGTCGAATTTCCGAAGATTATTTGTCTTGGTGTGAGATTCGTTGTTGTATGCTTTGCGTCGTTATACAGTGCTGTTATAAGTGAAAGTCCTTGGTACAGAGTTAGATTATTGATTTTGCTTCGGTTTGCCATAAACATCTCTAGGAGGGTGTTATGGAACCTCTCGATGATGCCATTACTATTGCTGCTACTAGCATAGTGAACGGCAACACCGTTTTCTTCCAAAAAGGTTTTGAAATTTTGGCTCCGAAATGATGTAGCTTGATCACAAGTGATCAATTTTGGTATTCCAAACGTTTTGAAGTATTTAATGAGAGTTTCGATTAACTCTTCGCTTGTTTCGCTACTGATTTTGTAAAGTTGTGCAAATTTAGAAAATGAATCGATGACTGTTAAGAACTTCTCTCCTTCCTTGACGTATACGTCTATAAAGATATTCTCTAAAGGTTTCTCATATGTTCTTCGCGTGATTGGAATTTTGAATGGATGCCGTTCGTATTTGGCAAATTTACAGTCTTGGCAATTTTTCGCGAAGTTCTTAACAATCGATATCATATCCGGGAAAAAGACTGATTGACGAAGTTCTTCGTAATTAAGCTTCCAACTTCTATGGTTAAAGTTGTGCGTTTTACGAACAAATTCGTCTTGGTCTTTTTTGGTTATTAAATCTGGTAATTTCAGGTTGCAAAATTGAACTTTCATCCCTTTAAAATTGTCATTTATGATTTTGAAGCACGATTTTGCAACCGACGGATGGGCAAAGATTCCGTTTGTCATTCCGGGAGCTAAATATTTTTTTAAAATTTGCAATAGCTGGTCCTCAGTGTATTCTTCCTGGTGAAATATGTGTCTGCTAAAACCTGAAAATACGGAATAAAATATGTGAGGGGATTTTTTCTTGTCTTGGGATATATGCATAATGAGTTGATTTTTGAATTTATTAATGATTTCCGGTCCGTAAATAGGATCGTTTTCGAAAAGCTCATTTTCAAGTACTGTTTGAAGATTCACTTCATCAACCCGTGGTATTCTGGACAATCCATCTGCTACCACGTTTTGTTTTCCTTTTTTATAAATTAACTCGAAATCGAACTGCTCTAGATACAATCGTTGGCGAGTTACTCGACCTGTAGCATCAGTCAGTTTGATTTCTTTGGTTAGCGGTTCATGATCTGTATAAATAGTAAATTTCTTACCATACAGATATGGCCGAAACTTTTTTGCTGCGAAATATATGGCCAAGAGCTCTTTTGCTGTAGCGGAGTACTTTTCCTCCGCTTTCGATAAGGTGCGCGAAAGGTACGCAATCGGTCTTTCGTGTCCGTCTACCAATTGAGTTAAAACGGCTCCAATGGCGTAATTCGACGCGTCCGTTGTTAGAATAAACGGCTTATCGAAATCGGGATAGATTAATAGAAGTTTAGAGCTCATAATTTCCTTTAATTTTGCAAATGCTTCCTCATATTCCGGAGTAGAAACGATAAGTTTGTTTTTCCCCCGAAGCATACTAGTCATTGGTTTTGCAATTTGTGCAAAACCTGGTATAAAACGTCTATAATATGAAATAGTTCCTAAGAACGATTTAAGTTCTTTCGGTGTTTTCGGGAGAGGCCAATTTTCAACTGCCTCCACCTTTTTTGGGTTAGGTTTAACCCCTTCCGTGGTTACAACGTGTCCAAGGAATTCTACTTCCTTTCGAAGAAATTCCGACTTGTCACATTGTATTTTCAAATTTGCTTCTTTGAGAGTTTTCAAAACTTTCTGCACATCTTTCATATGTTCTTCCAATGAACTAGAGAATATAATGATGTCGTCCATATAGACGAAACATCTTACTCCCAAGTGTTTACGTAACACAGAGTCCATGAGACGTTGGAATGTCGCGGGCGCATTCTTTAACCCGAACGGCATTCTCACGAATTCATATTTTCCATTGTCAACATTAAATGCTGTCTTTGGAATGTCAGCTGGTTCTACCTCTATTTGATGGAATCCGCTGGCTAAATCAAGCACAGAAAAATATTGCGCCTTGCCTAAGCGATCTAGTATTTCACTTATCTCGGGTATTGGGTAACGATCCGCAGGCGTGACTTTATTTAATTTCCTATAGTCAACAACTATGCGGTACTTCTTCACACCTGAATTGTCTGCTTTCTTCGGGACGACCCAAATGGGGGAGGTCCAAGCAGAAGACGATTCTCGTATAATACCGGACTCTAACATTGTTTGTATATGGTCACTTACTATTTCTCTCAAATGGTATGGATATTTGTAGGTTCGCTGGTGGATCGGATTGCTGTCGGTAGTTTCAATTTTATGTTTTACTTGATGTGTGAAATCTAATTTTTGTCCTTCTTGATAAAAAATGCTTTTATATGGTTGTAGAGTCTTAGCTAAGAGTTTGACTTCTTCTCTGCTTAGGTGATCCGCTGGGAAGTTCAGTCGCGGACACGTTTCATGTTGATTAAGGAAATAGCGTTCATTTTCGAGCGGTTTAATTTCGTTCAGTTTAGCACGCTTGGTACTGAATAAATGCACTGTGGCACGATTATTTTTAGCTGCATATAAACCAGGTTGTAACGTAACACCGGTCGTTAGGTTTAACTCGTTCTCAATGAGAAATGTCCCATCGGAGGTGGTGCATATCTCAGCTAGCTCCTCCGTTTGTTCGTGAAAGTTCCATGAACGTGGATAATATTTTGAAAGTGGATACTGAATGTTTCTTATCAACAGTTGATGATTGCCTGAGTCAATTTTGGCTTTCATTGCTGCTAAGTTTTCGTAGCCAATGAGGCCGTCGAAAAATTCATGAAATTTAAAAACGTGAAAAGGAAGCTTTTCATTGGATACTCTGGGGAAAATATTTATGTGGACCATTTTGTCGATGATAAATTTACCGTTTTTGTTCGTTACTATTGCGGGCCGATCCGTTATTTTGGTCCTGTGCACATGTTCCGGACTAATGTAAGATTTATTTGCGCCCGTATCGATTAAGAATTTAAGCACTCCTTTATTTGTCTGGTAATTAATGTAAGGTATAAAATTGTTTATGTTGCTGCCTGCTGACGCTCTTCTTCTAAAAAATTTGAATCATCACTATGCACTTCACTGTTTGTCACATTGTCATCGTTGTCGTCACCATCGTCATCGTCGTATTCATTGGCCACGTCGATCTCGTTAGTATTGTATTCTGCCCGAGGTTTATGCTGTTGCACTTGTTTTTTATAAACAAATTTACTCGCGTTTGGATTTGTTTTGCCGTTATTGTTATTATATGGACCGCTGCTTTTAGGGTCGTTATGAGGTCTGGACTGTGAATGAAATTTAATAGGCTTCGTTCTAATTTCTGCGTTTTGATTTATGGATACGGCTTCGTATGCTTCTTCCAACGTATTTGGCTTCGATTGTCTTATTATGGAAGCTAAAGGCTCCCCAATGTTATCTAAATATCTAGTTACACTTAAAACATCTATAATTTGTCGAACGGATAGAGGATTCGACAACAAATTTGCTTTAAGTCTTGTGTTGATGTCTTTGCAATCGTTGTAAAACCTGAGGTGGCTTTTGTCACCTCGCCGTAAATTGAATAACGACGACACATTGGTCGCAAAGTCTCGGTGGTCACCATATTGTTCGATCAAAATTTGTTTGATACCATAGATGGTATCGGGATCGCCATTTGCGCATAGAATCGCGCGGGCATCTCCTTGTACTTTATTTTTTATTGCTCTTAAATACATAGAGCTTAGTGAGTCGGGCTGTCCATTCGCGCCCTTTATTTTGAACATGTCGTCAGGGATAGGGTGCGACTCAAAACTCTTTCGGTGCAGCACGCGCTGCTGGGAGACAGCACGTTCAATTTGAAAGAGACGTGCGAGTGCAATATGACGGGTGTTGCACCCATCCTTTTTTGTGTGTTAAAACTCCCATGTGTCGTTTGTATCTTGCTGAGAATCTCTCTGAGCATTAGGCAAAGCACTCTCAAATAACATCACTTTTCATTGATGATGGAGTACGGATGGATAATTTCGATGACTTCGGTATTCTTTTCGTGTTGACCAGCAGTATGGACCAATGCACGCGTTCACTTGTTGACGTTTGAGCGGTGCCGTGTTATTTATGTGACCATGGAAACGCGTGAACTTAACACCGCTCAAACGTCAAATAGTGAACTCTTGCATAGGTCCATGGACCGATGCACGAGTTCACTAATCTGACGTTTGAGCGGTGCCAAATTCACTAGTTGTCATGGTCACATAAATAACACGACACCGCTAAAACGTCAAATAGTGAACCCGTGCAAAGGTCCATTGAAAATTTCCTGAACAAACGATTGCTTTGATACTTACATCTACTTTGATACATGTACATCTGACAACATTTTCGCGTGATCGTTGTTTTTATGTTATTGCTGTTTGCGTTTGAAAGGCAAATATCAAATGCGTAAAGACCAAACGCGGTAAGAGTTTTTTTTTTACAAAGAAGGTGAAGTTGAGGATTGCTTTTCTTTGCTAGGTTGTCGGTGAATTCGATAATGGTTGCTAATATCGAATTCGTTTTTGGACCTAGGTTGGAACTGGCGCAACCCGTTCTGAATCACAGTTTCAACCCTAACCCGATTCAGGTTCGACAGAACTACAATTTGCCGAACGTTGGTTTGTTTATGTGTTGATCACCGACCCAGTTCCTAAAAACAAAAATGACATAAGTTTCACAAAGCATAAACATATTCTCTTGTTCTGTTACGAATAGTATCACACATTTCGCCCTCAACAGCCCTTGACAGCAAAATATACATTTAGGATAGGTCTTTTCACGAAACGTTTCAAATCAGCTGATCCGGAAGCTTCTTCTTTCTGGTGTTACGTCCCAACTGGGACAAAACCTGCTTCTCAGATTAGTGTTCTGATGAGCACTTCCACAGTTATTAACTGAGAGCTTTCTTTGCCGATTGACCATTTTTGCATGTGTATATCGTGTGGCAGGTACGAAGATACTCTATGCCCAGGGAATCGAGAAAATTTCCATCACGAAAAGATCCTCGACCAGCGGGATTCGAACCCACGACCCTCAGCATGGTCATGCTGAATAGCTGTGCGTTTACCGCTACGGCTATCTGATCCGGAAGCTCTTTGACAGTTTTTCTATGAAAATGACAGGCCCGTGTTAGCGCCGGTCCTCCGCCGATGTAAACAAATGCATAGACGGACCTGTCACTTGAAAGACCTATTGTTTATCTGTTTTGCCTAGAGGAGACGCGGGGATGTCAAGATTTTGACACCCCTGTTTCACTCCCTCCCTCTCCACATGACTCCCTTTCCACATAATTCCTTACGTAATTAATTCACGGCCTCTAATAACAAAAAAAAATTGATCATTGTATGAAATGTACTACGCCGTAGTTTGAAATTCATGCACTTGCAGCGTACTTGAGCAAGCAAAAAATGATTCGACACCGACGTCAATCACATTAGTTCTCGATTATGTCTCCTAATAAAAGCACCAAACGAAGCACATTGTGCTTTACTCAACGAGTTTCAAAGAGTAGAGCTGGAGCTATCTTTTGTCTCTCACACAGTTGCGGCAATACTCGCACCTTCTTTTGTGTCACTCAACAAAAACAGGAGACGCACGCAAAAGTCGGGTGCAGCACGTGCATATTTTGCACCGCTCCGAGTTTTCTGCCGTTCTCTGCATGTCGTATAACTCATCCACTTCGCGTAGCCAGCTCGACAGTTCCTTCTTGTTGCCGGAAAATTCCGACAAATTTTTGATTGGATCGGGAATGCAGAATTTGCTGCTATTCCCGATCGTCATCAACGCTTTGAGCTGTTCAATTTCAGCTCGAAGCGCCTCCATTTCCGAAGCCCTGGTTTCAGGCATTGTATAATATGAAATTTAAAAAGTATTGGTTTGAAAAATAGGATTAATTAGTTTCTACTTACAGTCTTGAAGTCTGCATCCGGGTTTTCTCGATCGTGCGGCGGGACTGTTTCCTCTATTTTAACACCTTCACGATCCCACTTCTGACACCACTTAAGTTCGGCAGGAACTTCTTCAACTTTTTAAAAACTTTAATTCTAATTTACAACCACTTTATTCACTACACTATACCTCTACCACCGGTAGTTGATCAGACACCTTCAGGAAAAAAGAGAACGAGCCACGCGGTCACTACCTTTTTATAATATAAATCTGCTGACTCGGCGGTTGACACCATCCATGCATGTAAGTATCGCCATCCATCCGGTGTGTCAGTGTATGCGAATGACTACGTTTCGCTAAAATTTTAGTATGTCACTTTGCAAATATCACATAGCTGTTATGGGAATTTTTCAAGAGTGGGTGTTACGACACGCTCACGAATACTATAACGGGTAACTGTTTCCCAAACTGTAATGTTAAGGTAAAATAAAGTAAAAGACACATGTGTGTAAGTGTGTTGCGTAAAAAGCAGTACGAACAATTTCACAGATGGTTGTTTTATAATGCAACAATTTCACACAAGTCTCCATTCCCATATAATTTAACAATTTCTGAACAGTATCATATACTGTCACTATTTTCCCTACATTACAAAAACAGTTTTTAATAGTCTAGAGCTGTGGAATTCATATAGTCCAACAAAAAATGTACCGTTTGTGATATATTGACTCTAACAGATAAAAGAATCTTATTGTTTGAAAAATACGACAAATTGTATTTTTCTATGCGGGTAGCTTTCCTGAGTGCATTAAGTTTAAGTCAAAACCAATTTATCTTAGTGCAGAACAAATATTTTGATTTAGGAATATTTTAGCCAGTGAGGGTTTTGCGCACGGGTTCTTAAGATCAAAAGCGTTTATGAATGATTATATTGTTCGGAATAATCACCAATTGATCTTAAACCATCCCAGACAAGACCAGCAAGATTTAACTGGATGGAATCCATTTTTATTGTCGCCGTTTCGGATTGATAATTACAATATTCGTGGGAAATTACAGTTTATGATTGAGATGAGCATGAAATCATTCTGAAAATGGAATGGAGTAAAATATTGGATAGCTAATAATGATGTCGTAATTGTGGCGCGTTGCTGTAAATCGAAAAATTTTATGTCATTCCACCAGTAAATTTTTATTCGCAGGACTTTCACGCGATCGTAAGGAAATTTTCTGCCACGCAAAAAATGATTATTTTAATTGATTATTATGAGTCGGCAGACATCATGATGATTTCAATATAAAAAAAGGTTATGGTTTATAAACAAATTATTGGTTGATGTTTGTTCAATCATAAGCTCTTAACATTGGCTTTATTCCGTGTATAAGGATATCGTAAAAGATTTAATACCGCTAGTTGAGCTCAATAAGGCTATACAATAGCTCTTATGAATGTTTTATAGCATACTACAAGGGTAGATGAATTCATACGATACAAAACTAAGAAGTTTAGAAACGGTTTTAAGGTATAGTCTTAACAAACTCCTGTAGTGTGGGCCTTTTCGGGCTTAACGGAGTTTTTTCAAAGGTTTATTAAGGTTATTAAGACTAATCAGTTCTAAAATGAGTTTTAACGATATGGTGGTAACAACAGCTTGTAATAAATGAAAAAACTAAAAATGTTTCTTGGGAGATGTCAATGTCAAATATGAAACCTATATGTGTGAACTGAGGTTGCAAGAATTATAAATACCTATAACATCGAAACGTGCAAGCCATATGCGATTGGATGTGATTTACTGCCTGGGAATTAAATAAGAATTTCGGTGAATTCGTGTAAATAGTAGAAGCCTTTATGATATACATTGTGCTTAAAAGTTGGTAAGTGCGTATGAAATGCACGATCGATAAATGCTGACTGAAATTTCACTATTTTATAAACTATAGGTTAGCTTCGATACAGACAATTGATGCGGTTTATGAAAGCCATTCCCATATATTAGCCTAAATTATCGTAAGTCTTCGTAACCTTTTGCTTTGAACTTAATTATCTAAATTGTATAATTATCTACAGTAGGATCTGCGGAAAGAAAATTATCTGAATTTGTTGGTGAGCCTTTCTGGATGGGGAAAAATTAATGTAAGAAACATGATTTTACCTAACCTCAAACAAACACTGAACTAAAATATAACGTATATTTACAGCTTTGAGCGTAATAACCAAAATCGCTTCAGAGAAGTTTTTCATCGCTCCTACAATCCGAACAATTAGCAAATCCAAAAATGGTAGTTTATTATCCTTTTCCTTTTCATGAGTAAATTTTATATCTTTGTGGATATTATTAATTGCTACTAAAATTTTGGGCAACTAATCCTTTTTGATAATGCTAAACATATCATCTACATATATCTACCAACGCTGTGGTAACAAATCTTTCTTTTTTAAAATGCTTTCAAAACTGGCTATAAACAACTCACTCATAAACGGAGACAACGGATTACCCATAGGTGCACCTTTTGTCTGTTTATAAAAATTACCACGGAAGCTAAAATATTTCTCTTCCATACAAAATCGGGTTAATTTGATATAATACCGAACTTTGTTTTTCCAATTTGACTCATTATGTTTGTTCTTCCAAAAGATTTATGGCTTATTTAACTGGCACAATAGAAAATAATGCTTTACCATCAGAAGAAACCATAATTTCATCATCTTGAATATACCCAGAAGCCTGAAGTTGGCGTGCAAACTCCAGAGTATAGTTAATCGAACGGCTTTCAAAAGGTTTGGGCATGGATTGGAATTCCTGAACCAGCCACTTTACAAGTTTGTGTGTAGGAGACCCTTCTGCTGATATATGTAATTTCTCTCATTTCATTGCCAGGTTTGTGAATTTTTGGCAAGCTTTTAATTCTTGGTAGATCTGGATTAGAAACTTTGAGGTGGCTAGTGTTATCTCCAAGAAGCGCCTTACATTCTTTCAGAGTTTTTTTTTCTACATGTATCACCATTGTGGGAAGTGGATCGGCTTTAAAATGCCTATAGGGACTCGTCCACTTTATAAAATGAACAGTCCTCACAAGAAAAGTACAGTACACTTAAGTTTTGAAGGTTTGATATCAGCTTGCAGTGCTCCGATTGACCTAAAATTAAACCTGAGCGCTACAGGTTTTCCTTAGCCTAGTGGTATCGTCCGTGGCTACAAAGCAAAGCCTTTGCTGAATGTGTCTGGGTGCGATTCCCGATAGGTTCAGGATCATTTTGCAATGGAAATTACTTTGACTTCCTTGGGCACAGGTATCTGCTACACTATAAACGAATGTGAAAATGACGACTTAGGCAAAGAAAGCTATAATGAGCTGATAAGCAGATTATGTTCTAGTGGGAACGTTATGTCGAGAAGAACAACAAGAAGAGTACCGTCAAACGGGGTGACTTCAACTTCAATCAACCAAAACCATGATCTAAACGTCATTTAAAAATCTAAATTCCCTGTAGAACTTTTAATGGCTGGCCCGCCTACAGAATGGGAAGACAGAAGATTGAGTCTAATTATTTTGTCATACCAAAAGTCATCAAAAAGGTGAAATTTTTTAAACGTCCTTGTGCGGGGTGACTTGCAACACTCAATGCTAATATTGTTTTTGCCAACAAAATGTTGATATTTTTTTTTAGTCACACATGTTAAGTATTGTTATTCATGTATTTAAAGCATTCGAGCCAGTACAAGTGCATTTTGAATACGTTTTTGTAAGAAAATAATCGAGCTATTTTTGTATGGCAAAAAGAGGCGTTAAATCATCAAAGTCCAATATCTTAACTGAACAATATTTTTAACAAGTGTCTGTAGTTGATTGACGAATTATTTCTCTTTTGATTATGAAGTAGACCTAACACAATAGTTTTTCACTTTTATAAAACTCTAAATTGCTTAGAAATAAAGTGTTGCAAGTCACCCCGCATAGGTACATTTTAATAAAAATGATTTTTATTAAAAAGTTTTTGTTACAATTTCGTAAAATAAAATTCGTCATATTATCAATTATTAGTTATAGAAATACCATGCAGAGTATTACTTTTGTAAATTAAACCTATTTCATGTTTTCAGGTCACGATTTTGAACCTCCATCAAATATCAGTTTTCAAGACATTCAAAAGAATTATGTTTAATGTATAAACATGTTTATAATAGCACCTTTTTCGTGGCCCCTACTTGAATTGTGAGTCACACGTATTGAAGCACTGATTTAAAACAAATTTTGTTTTGAAATTTGTGTTTTATAGTGAAATTTAGTTGTAAATTGCTATGTGTTGCAAGTCACCCCGCCGTTGCAAGTCACCCCGTTTGACGGTACTAGAAGCCGAAATACAGGTCTCCAAACATGATCGTTTGATGAAAAATGATGAGAAACAGCTGAAGCGAAACCATATCTGTACCAATACTTGTAGAACTAATGGAGGAATCTTAGGTGAAATTCCTGGTATCTTCGATGGAATACTTGGAATAGTTTCCGAAAGAATCGAGTACTAGTTCATAAACAAATTACCGAAGTAGTGTCTGAAGAAGTCCATTCCAAATTTGTCAATATTCTAAAAGACATTCATGGAAGCAACTCTAGAAGTCTAGAGTAACTTCTATGAGAATTTTAATAGAATTCGGAAAAGAACCTCTAAAAGGCTGCTAAAAATGATGAATGTCGCAAAGAGAAACCCCAGGAGAGATTCTTGGATACATTTAAAAATCTGTACGAAAATTGCTGTACAAATTTCTGGAACAATTTCTAATTATAATACATAAAATTGTGGACGTCATGGCCTTGCGGTTAGCGTCGTCAGGCAGTTGAGCGCATCGTGTCATGGGGTGTGGGTATGATTCCCACAATAGCCGGTGAACCTTTTGTTGAGAATCTTTTTCGGCTGTGCCACTGGAGGATGCTTGTCTGTTATCCAGTATTAGATTACTGAGAACTAAAAAAAGGTTTTCTTTTTTTTTTATTGTGCGTTTTTTGTATATATATTAACATATTTCTCGAACCGATTTATTATTATTTGACCTGAAAATACAAAATAGCGTGCCGCCTATACCTCATTCGGCTTTGCGTGTCGTACAATGGGTCGGTGGCGGCGGCGGCGGCGCACAGGTCTAATTGTGATTGTGTGTGCATGACGCGCTCGCTTCGCACAAGGATGACGGACGATCGCGGGGATGCTTCGAAGAAACTCGAAGGAGTCATCACGTGGGTTGATCGTGAAAGCGCGTG
Source organism: Aedes aegypti (assembly GCF_002204515.2). NCBI lineage: Eukaryota > Metazoa > Arthropoda > Insecta > Diptera > Culicidae > Aedes > Aedes aegypti. The sequence continues at coordinate 25,844,193 of NC_035109.1, read as the reverse complement.
CATGGGGTTCTGGGTGTGCGAGGCCACGGGGGAGGGGAAGTGAATCCGTAAAGAAAGAGCAACATTGAGAAGAATATATGACATATTTTCCGCGTCGCTCCCCAACAAAGACTTCGTTTGTGTTCCTTATCTGGGTGTGTTTCGTTCGTCGAGGAGCGAGCTCCTTTTTGTCGAACGCGAAGATCGGCCGGGGGTTGCCTACAAGGGATACATTGTTCGGTGACGGACCGTAGTTCCACGAAATCGAGCCGAGGATGCCGGTTTTTCTTGCCTTTTATTGCCATAAAAATACCATTAATCTCTTCCTTTTTGCGAGTTGGTTTCGCTCGCTGTGGGATCATTTTTGCAAGGACATGGTCTGACGAATAACACTACCGAGAGGATGGTTTGGTAATAGGAAGAGCTTTCGAAAGGTTTCTGGAAGGACTTGAAAGCATTCTTGTTATGATTTTTGGGAAATTTTCAATCAAGATTCATCGAAAAATTTCTCAGCAATTTCTAGGAACGTATCATAAAAGCCTACAAGCTTCTCAGGAGAAGCATCTAAGCTTCTGAGGAGAAGCTTTCAAGCTTCTGAGGAGAAGCTTTCAAGCTTTTGAGGAGAAATTTCCAAGCTTCTGATGAAAAACTTACAAGCTTCAGAGGAGAAGCTTCCAAGCTTCAGAGGAGAATGTTCCAAGCTTCAAAGAAGAAGCTTCCAAGCTTCTGAGAAGAAGCTTCAAAACTTATGAGAAAAAGCTTCAAAGCTTCTGAGAAGGAGCTTTCAATCTTCTGAGATGAAGCTTCCAAGCTTCTAAGAACAAGCTTCTGAGGAGAATCTTCCAAGCTTCTGAGAAAAAGCTTCCAAGCTTCCGAGAAGAAGCTTCCAAGCTTCCGAGAAGACACTCCTCGAAGAAGTTTCGAAAGTATTTTTACAGAAAGGCCCGACTGCGTGCGATACGTTGTCATCCGTACATAGTAAATTTAGTAAATTTGTATGGGGTGTTGACTTCGGTCTACTCTTGTTTTCGAAATGCGGCCACGTTGTTCATGAACAACCTCTTGCTTTTTACCTTCCTAGTTTCTAACCTGTCCAAAATCTTCCGATCGTCCCTCCCGCAGGGGCAACTTTTCACGGCTCAATCTTTGTCGGTATCGCTTCGCTTTCATCATCTCTTCCCCATCCGTTCCATTATTGAATTCGTATTCCACAGCAGCGCAAAAAGGCTTCGCAAAACGGATTCGCTCGGTGCCTTCGAGCGAGGTCGCTCTCAATCCACCCTACCCCATGTCAACCCTTCTACCTCCATCCACAAGCTCCTTCGACTTCCAAACGCCACAGAATCGACTTTGTGCGTTTTCTTGATTTTCCTGAATCCTGTTCACGGAGCCGTAACGAACCAACGACGAGTGCTCTGTGAGTTTGCCGGATGAAGGAAAGGCACCACTCGATCTCGGCACCGATGGATGAGTCGACCGCCGCGCCTGTGTAGTGTCTGCCTGGCGAACCCCTTTTTGCAGCGGACGGACGCAGAGAAGAAAGGAAGAGCACCAGCACCAGCTCCACCGTCACGGAACGGAGCACTTTCGTAGGGTTCGTTCTGGACCTTGATTTCCTTGCGTTGGTATTGGCCGTTTGTTGGCTGGGGCTGAGTTGGCCTCTGTTCGCTGCTTGCGTGGCACTTTCATTGTGCTGCTCGATGGGATATGCGAGACTGGGACACGATCACGGTGCTCCCCAGACCGTTATTATCAGAACAAATTTTCCTTCAATTCTGAACTCACTAGTCGATTCCTATGGTCCTTACAGAAATCGCAGCGTGAAATCTGGGAAAAATCCATGAAATATGAAATATTTCTATAATTTTTTTTTTTGAAACCGTTGAACAAATTTTCAAAGAAATTTAGGCAGTATGTTTTGCGCAAAATACTAAATATTTTAAATAGTTCAATAATTTTTTTTTCTATCCTATTAGGCCGGAACAAATCTTAAAATCTTCTTTTGTCACCTTTCATCAAAATGTGTCGAGGGGGGGGGGGGGACAATATATAATAAAATGGAAATTCAGGTGAATTTAACATTATTTTATTCTCAAATGCTGCAAAAACATGTTTTTGCCACATATATACGTCAAACCAAAATGTTTTGAACAATAATCATGTCAATTTGTTTATTTTGCATAACATTAAACTATAACTTTTTTATAATTTGATTTTTCATAACAACAATCTCAGGGTTTTGCCGTCTTTTTTCCTTGAGTTTTGGTGAGAGAAAATATTGAACTTTTAAATTGTGTTTAAGCTAATCAAAATTTTAAGAACATTGCACAAATGGATGCAACTTTAACTTAAATTTAGATTATATTAAGTAGATTTAACATAATGTAACATTTTGTTTGCAATTTTCCACTAGATTTAAATAAATTTGAAGAAAATTGGTTCTGTGAAATACATTGCATACCTTAGCAACTGTGAGATAAATATGCATAGGACGGCAGACAAATAGGTTGAATATTTATACATCCAGAAGAAGAAAAATCTACTAGGAAAATATGTATTCAAATAAATTTTAAGAACCGATTGCTGAATTGATTTGACAAATTGATTGTTCATTGAAAGTTCATGGAAAGCACTACAATATTCTATTCTCAAAGGCTACACTGTTGCAACAAAATTGCGCAACTTGATTCTAAAAGAAAAAAAAAACTTTTAATAAAAATCCAACGAACAGATTTAGAATTTATAATCCAATTTTTAACATCTGTTATCTCATGTAATATCGTACACGGTAAAAATTAAGCAAGATGCTATCAATAGTTCTGCACTCGGATTTGCACTACTGTTAAATCTTCACAATATCAGGCTAACAGCACTTGAATTCAACGTTGCATGTTTTGATTTGAAATAAAAACAAGTTAAAATAAACATTTCCGCCTTATCCGGATTTGAACCTTCAATCTTCGGAGTGCAAATCCTGCATCTTACCTCGACACCAACTCGCATATGTTGAAAGGGGTTTAATTGATCTCAATCTCTTTCTACAACGAGCTGTCAATGATTGCTTTCATACAAAAGACATGATGTTCGAAATAAACGACTTTTCACTTCAGAGTCTAGTGCTAAAGACAGTAGAGCACATCCAAAATTAGAACTCTTCAAATCATGGTAATTGGTGTTTTGAATTGAATCAAGTGATCAATCCATTCAATCGAACGTGCTGATTTTTTACCTGGCTGTTTTGCTACTGACAAGAAAAGGAATCGCCTATCTCGATGCGTGGAAAATTTCTTCCAAGAAATGATCAAGAAAATCACATTTTTCTGATCGCAGTACGCAGTTGAGAAGAAATGTCACTTCAAAGGGGGCTCTCTGTTGGAAATTTCTTGACCCATTCAGTCAAGGAATTTCTTTACTTTTCTTGAGCGAAACAGCATACTTAGCTTAAAGACGAATTACAAAACTAGCTAAAAACACAAAAACAATGAAAACCAACACTGAAAATTAGAAATTTTATTTATTCCCCCCCTCTGACTTTTTGAAAAATTTGAAGGGGGGGGGGGGGGGTGGGGGGTTGAAAAAAGTAAAATTTAAAATTTGTTGTACATATATTAAAAGCTATCATTTCATAAGTATTTATTTATTTATTTATTCTTCTATATTTAGTAACATGAGACATATGTCTTTATAACCGTTACAATTGCGGTATGATATATAAGTGCCACTATTCTAAACTTAGTTTAACTGAATTCATCTTGTTATTTCGCTCAAATAATTATATCTAATTCATGTATTTTAATTAAAGTGTTCGATATATTTCCTCTTAAAAACTGCCCAGATGTTTTTAGGGTCATTCATTTGGCCAAGTATTCCAATAGGAAACACCTCTTACGAAGAAACTTTTGCTATATTTAGTGGTACGATGCCTTCTTATAACAAATTTCTTAGATCTTTCACTAAGAAATTGATTGAGTTTTGTGAATAAATAGTCAGAGCTTTTGTTATGGATTGGATTGAAAATAAATTGACAGCATCTTTGCTTACAAAATTTTTCAAACGAACAACCTATAAGGTGCTTCTGCAAATGTGTGACATGAGAAAAATGAGACAAATTGAATACATATCTAACACATGCATTGAGAGCATTTTTTGTCTATTATATCATCCGCAAAGACTTCAATTTTACATTATTTAAGAACATTAGGTAAATCGTTCACATAAAGCGAGAATAATATTGGGCCCAAAATTAACTCTTGCGGAACGCCAGACGAAACAGGTAATAAATCGGAATACTCATTATTTGAGTAAAAGTTGTACACATAGAGCTTTCCACATAAATATTACAAATATTACTTACCTTGATACCTTGATGGCTACAGCGTACCGTCACGCCATTGCCGGGCGTATTGTAGACTTCCATCTTCGTCGGTCTTGGGCGAAACTTCTCCAGTTGTCCCGAACGTTTAGGGTCGCCAGGTCCTCTTCCACTGCGTATAGCTAGCGTATCCGTGGTCTTCCCCGAAGCCACCGACCGCTACCTGGTTCCCTGCTAAATATTATTTTCGCAATTCTTTCTTCCGACATTCGCACTAAGTGACCAGCCCACTGAAATCTGCCGTATTTTACACGCTTGATAATATCTTTGTACATTAGTGTCCGCAGCACTTTACTCCGAAAACACCGAGAGCTATCCGGTTGACTCTTTCAACGTCCACGCTTCGTGCCCGTAAAGAGCCACCGGAAGAATCATTGTTTCATACAGGGCGAATTTTGTTTCCGTTTGCAAGCTGCGGGACCTAAGCTGGTTGAGTAGTCCGTAAATGGCCCTATTCGCAGCCGTAACACGTCTTTTCACTTCGCGGGAAACGTTATAGTCACATGTCACAAGTGTTCCAAGGTATACAAATTCTTCAACAACTTCAAACACATCCCCATCAAACACCACCTCAGCACCTACACCACCATGCCTGACTCTATCTCTACCTGCAATCATGTACTACGTTTTGGTATAATTAATGGACAGGCCTATCCTCGCTGTCTTTCGCTTCAGAGGCACGAAGGCCTGTTCCACTGCCTGTGCTTCTACCCTACCTTAAAAACGTATTACTAGATTTTTAAAGGCTAAGATACCCGAAACGAATGCGTTTTGGTAGTCATGCTGACTTTGCAGCTTGCAATTTCAAAGTAATAACACTCAGTCATAGGGGCCTTTCATAGCCGAATGGTTAGAGTCCGCGGCTACAAAGCAAAGCTATGCTGAAGGTGTCTGGGTTCAACTCCCGGTCGATCCAGGATCATTTTGTAATGGAAATTTCCTAGACTTCCCTGGGCGTAGAGTATCATCGTACTTGCTATACGATGTACGGCTTTGTAGAGTTGACAGCAGCGCACTCTATTTCCATTGTTGAGGAATGGATGAAGCCTAGGAAATTTGGACTGGCCCGTTACATGACCGAGATGGTGGCGGTCACCAACCGCAAGTCCGAGCAACGGGTGCTTATCTCGGTAGGTGATTGCACCGTAGAGTCCAAGCAATCCCTTGGGCATCTTGGGGTAATGATCGATGACAAGCACAGCTTCGCTAGCCACGTTGAATATGCCTGTAAAAGGGCATCTACGGCTATACCGGCGCTAACGAAGATGGTGTCAAACAGCTTTGCTGTAATTGCCAGCAAACGCAAGCTCCTGGCAGGGTTAGCACGATCCATACTAAGGTATGGACGACCAGTCTGGTCAAAAGCGCTTAGAACGAGCAGAAATCTAAAGCAGGTGGAAAACACGTATAGGGTCAAGTGCTAAAGAGTAGCAAATGCATACCGAACGGTTTCTAAAGAGGCCGTTTGAATCAAACCTGGGATGACGCCCATAATGCTTCAACCGAAAAGGTACCAGATGAGTTCGAAACGCGTGTATAGAGGCAACGCTCAGAGGTTGGCAGCAGGAATGGTACTGTTGCGGAGGAAACAGCGGAGCATGTCGTGTTCGATTGCCCGCGTTTCATTGTTGTGGGAGATCGCATGCTCGCTACATGCGAAGGGGACACGTCCACCTATAATATAATCCAGAGAATGTGTGCGGATGCCGAGTGCTGGAAAGCAGTAGTTACGGCTGTCACTCACATTATGCTAGATCTGCAGCGTCTATGGCGTGCCGACCAAGAGTCGCCTGCAGTGGATTAGCTTTGCCGAGGCTGGTTCCCTGTAACATTGTTAAGGTCGGCTAGTAGAAGCAGTTTGCCTAGGCTACTTCTGCCACATGTGTTAAGTGTTATATACACTGGCCCCTTCCCGAAGACATACCGTGAGGTAGTTCCGGGGGTCTGAGGCCAAGGGTAATGTCTGTACACTCTGTACACCACTTGAGCAATTCGATTGGAATTGCTCAAGTACAGTGCATGGTCTGGTTTTGGTCGTTGGTGCGGCATCCCTATACTCTCTGAGTTATCTTCTCAGGCCAGGCGCTGGTTCCATTTTACCGATTTCCAGTCAGCCCAAGGGAAGGTTGCCTAGGACGTGGCAGGGGTTCAATGCAGGGCTCTGTTGAACTCCTACAAAAACCCATAGGTACGCAAGCACGTCTCCGTACAAGCGACCCGTACCGCTTTCAAAGCACTTTAGCCCATCACCAGGAGCGCCACTCGGCGCATTAGGATCCAGGCCAGCGAGACCCTTATTATGGAGGACTGGTAGCATAAGACCATGGAGCATGGACACGACTACGGGCCACGCATATGAATCACGCTCCAGAGCTGACAGCCGTGCTATTCTGCACTCTTAGTAAGGATGGATGATACCTCCCTGAAACGGCGAGTGGGTCAATGGTATGGTTATCCTCGTTCCGTTAAAACCTTGGCAGGCCCCAAAGTACGTTCTAAACCCGCCATCTTAGCGGGTGGTTGAGCCTTTCCTGACTTGCGTCGATCTGGCTCTGAACTTGGCACCCTATAAGAGACTGGGCCAACCCTAGTATGGCGTCACTGCTTGCAAACATCACCATGAGAGCGGCTTAGGTGGGACCCACTATATTAAATGGAGAATTTCCAAAACGATACCGATACAATGGAGTTCAACACAGCAGAAGTCGAGGACGCGATCGCGTTCCAGCAAAGCGGTGCCACGTATTACAGTAGCTCTAAGCAATGCACAATGGTCGGGCTCCATATAAAGGAGCGGCCAAAACTACCCAAACACTTTTTTGAGATTTTTATGGTTTTTATCATTTTAAAATATACCTCATGTATTATATTATTATGATTCCTGGTTGAAATTTAACTAAAATTTAAATTTCTTTGACTTTTATGACGTCAAACTGACATAAGTCATTAAAAGGTAACAAATTTCAATTAAGAGGTCAAAATAGTGATGAGGATAAAGTTTTGAGTGAACTTCGGGATAAGTCGGTATACTATGTAAAAGCGGACAAGGGCAATGCAGTGGTTATTTTGGATAAAGATGATTATGATAATCAAATGAACGAAAAAATAACCACTGGTCCCTATAGGCATTTTAGAGTCGATCCACTTCCCACAATGGTGAGACATGTAGAAAAAACTTTAAAAGAATGTAAGCCACTTCTTGGAGATAACACTAGCCGCCTCAAAGTGTCTAATCCAGTTCTGCCAAGAATTAAAGGATTGCCAAAAATTCACAAACCTGGCAATGAAATGAGAGAAATTATATCAGCAGAAGGGTCTCCTACACACAAACTTGTAAAGTGGCTGGTTCAGGAATTCCAATCCATGCCCAAACCTTTTGAAAGCCGTTCGATTAACTATACTCTGGAGTTTGCACGCCAACTTCAGGCTTCTGGGTATATTCAAGATGATGAAATTATGGTTTCTTCTGATGGTAAAGCATTATTTTCTATTGTGCCAGTTAAATAAGCCATAAATCTTTTGGAAGAACAAACATAATGAGTCAAATTGGAAAAACAAAGTTCGGTATTACATCAAATTAACCCGACTTTGTATGGAAGAGAACTATTTTAGCTTCCGTGGTAATTTTTATAAGCAGACAAAAGGTGCACCTATGGGTAATCCATTGTCTCCGTTTTTGAGCGAGTTGTTTATGGCCAATTTTGAAAGCATTTTGAAAAAGAAAGATTTGTTACCACAGCGGTGGTGGAGATATGTAGATGATGTGTTTAGCATTATCAAAAAGGATTATTTGCCAAAAATTTTAGAAGCAATTAATAGTATCCACAAAGATATTAAATTTACTCATGAAGAGGAAAAGGATAATAAACTACCTTTTTTGGATTTGCTAATTATTAGGGAATCGTCTCACTTTGAATTTGAAATTTACCGGAAACCAACTAATACTATGCGAGTTATTCCGAGTACTTCCAACCACACTTATCAGCATAAAATGGCGGCTTTTCATCATATGATACATAGAATGCAAACCCTTCCTTTAAGTGAAACTGGAAAATCAAAAGAACTGAATTATATTTTTGAGACGGCTAGGCTTAACGGATATAGGAATAGTACAATACAAGCAGTAGTAGATAAGAGGGCAAGAGATAAATATAGAAAAAGTATGACAACACTTACTGCCGAAAAAGAGGATTTAAAAAGAGTAGCGGTGAATTTTGATACCAAGATTACACAGCCTTTGGCTAAGAAATTTCGAAAATATGGAGTAGATTTGGTTTTCAGCAGTAGGAGTAGTCAGCTTAAATCTAGATTAGGATCAACAAAGGATAAAATCAATAAACTGAATAGAGCAGGAGTATATAAAATTTCATGCCCCCATTGTAATAAAATTTATATAGGACAAACAAAACGAACTCTAGAAATAAGATTCAAAGAACATATTGCTGAGGTAAAAAAAGCGGATAAGGAATTAAAAAAGGGATTAGCGTATGATTTTAAATCAAAAGTGGCTGAACATGTTTTCCAGGATGGACATCAAATGACAAGCGATAACATAGACATCGTACGAAGCGTATTTTCATCTTGGAAACTAGACGTCGCTGAAAGTTTAGAAATTTACAAACAAAAACCTTCACTACTTCTTAATAGGGATCAAGGAAACGGACAATCAAGGCTGTTTAAGTTTGTACCTAAGAAATATAAACGAGCTTGAATACATAGGTAGACAGTTAGGGATTTGTATAATTATTATTATCCCCCTTTTCAATTTTTGACCAAGACATGACAGGTATACTCCTGTCGAAATTGTTTCCTAGGTAGTTTGATTGTGTAGGTACTTATCTGGTGTTAGTATTTAAGGTAGAGAGATGCGACGATTTCTTCAGTGGATACGAGTAACTGACACTGAAGAAGACTGCAAGTGGTAGTCGAAATACGCGTATCTGTCAAAGATAAGCATTTAGGAGCGGAATTAAAAGGTACACGGTACTCCATCTACTTTAAAGTTTCTCTATTTGAGATTCTGCTCAGAGGATTCGAACATTCATTAAAGAGTGACATAAGTCAAAAAATTGAAAAATGTAACAATAAAATAAAGTACAAAATGCATATTTAAGGAATGCAATATTTTCCCAAAGTTACGCAATATCTGAAAGCTTATGGTTCAACACTTGTATCAAGCATGAAGATGGAAAAAAATATTTGGTTGAAGCTTTAATACTGTTCAATATTACACTTTAGTAATTTTTATGATTTTGAACATGAAAAACAACTCTTGTCGCGTCATGTCGCCGCCATTTTGAATATTGCACTTTAAAATGTATCCTTAGATCTTACAAAAAACGTTTAAATTTTTTGCAAAAAAATGCTGATTTGCAAGTTGGAGCTTTTTGAATAATTCAATATTTTCATACATTTTGACGATATTTTTCATACAAAGTTGATATAAAATATATTTAACCACTCTTCAAACATATTTCAATCAAACTCGTTAAAATACAAACAAAATTTGTGCTTTCAGCCAAATTTTATTGCATTTCTAATAAAAAAAAAACTTAAAAAAATAATTACGTAATATGTGAATAACCCCTTCTGAAACAATAAAAACGTCAAATAACATATTCAGATTACATATTAAGGCGATAAAACGAGTTTTGGCCAAACTTCGTTTTTTTCCGACCATTGTGCAATGTGAGGCACAAGGACAACGAGGAGGATTAGGGATACAGAGTCCAGTGTACACACCGTAATCGACCAACAACGCTGCTTAAGGAGAGCAACAACCTGAAAACTCGATCGAGGTTGACGGAAAGCTCGATGCACTCAACCAGTTTGTCAAGGATCGACACAATGAGCATACCGCGTATAAGAGCAGGCTGACGGGCATCAAATCCTCTGTCAACGCTGCCATGAACGAGCAGAAAACGAAAAGCCACCGAAAGAGGTTACGGAGCAATCAGTGCAGCCGCTAAGGACCCCTAAGGTACGAGATGACCAATCTACGAGGAAGCGAGACAGAGAATCACCAGGAGAAGATGAAGACCCAAATAAGCAGCGCAATGAGCAAGGAAAAGGACGGAAACGATGACGGATGGTAAACCGCCGTCAAACCCAAACGTAAAAAAGAAAGAGAAGGTAAAGAAGAAAAAGGACGGGAAAAAGAAACGCCTGCAGCGTGAGTGGTCGAAAGGGGATGCCATACTTGTTAAAGCAAACGACCAAACAATGTACGCCGAATGTTTGAAGGATACATTTAACGATGATCCGAACCTGAAGGAGAAAGGTCAAGTTCTCTATGAGCTGAAAAATGACCCAGCGATCAAGAGCTCGGCCTGTCAGGAGCAAATCGCAAAATGTTTGGCAAACGAGGCGGACGTAAGAGCTCTCACTTAGGAAGCAGTTGTTGAGTGCCGATATCTGGACGAGATAACAACCGTGGATCCTCTTTGGAGAGGTGGCCACGGCAATACGTCTGAGAAACTCGTACGACGGAACACTGTCAGCGACGATTCGGCTACCAGTTGACACGGCGAACAAACTGGTGGAGAAAGGCAAGATGAGAATTGGCTGGTGGCCACCGAAGCGATGCTTCATGTGCATGGACTTCGGACACCCGTCGGCTAGCTGTAAAGGTCCGGGTAAAACCGAACTGTGCAGGAAATGTGAAGAACGAGGTCACTTTGGGAAAGACTGTAAGAATTGAGTGCCGTGCGCACCAAAAGGCGATCGCAGCCCAACAGTAACGAAGGTAACGCAGATCAACCTGAATCAAAACATCGCACAGCATCTGTTGTGGCATTCGAAAAAAGATGCTAAGTGTGACGTTGCTCGAAGATTTTAGTTGAATGTTAGAGAAGTTGAGGTGAATCCGATAAGGCGTGAATATCTCAAGGATCGCATCACCAACTATAGGTGACTCTAAGATCCTAACCTTATCCAACTAATCCATTATTCTTTCCATGACAACTGCGGAGATGCAGAAGATTCTTCGGTCTCTCGTGACAATGGTTATGTAACTAACATTCAACAACTAACAATGGTTATTTAACTTAAATTCCAATGAATTTAAGGACGTGGCCGTTATTAACTTTTAAAATATGAGGTCACGATTTGTGCACATTGAGAATGGTAAGCTAATCCCAAACCCTTTTCACTGAATCCCTGAGCAACTTTAATTACTCTGGTCAATGACGGAGTAGCAAATTGTACGATCAAGCTATAAAGCATTTCGGGATGATCAATTGAAATGTGATTTTGTAGCACGACAATATGGAGAGCCTACAAAAAAACAAAACAAAAAAAAAAAACAAAAAAACAGCCGGCTTCTCACAAGGAAAGGTCACGATGGTGCCACACGGGGTTTTCAACCGTACTATTTTTGTTAGATTCTACATGTCGAAATATGAAAAACCCCAAAGCCTTTCGGGTGATGGACCAGTGGTGTAGCTAGGAGGGGCTCTAAAAGGGGAAATTTTGTACGTATATTATAATATTAAGTTGATTGGAAATCTGACAAAACTTTTTTTTTATTATTTATTGTGATGGTAGAGAACAGAATTGACATTAATGTATGTTTAAAATGTATTTTTCCATGCGAAGCTTGCTGAGTTGAATAATTACGACGAGTGCTGTAAAATCGAGATCTGCAACGCATTGCGAACAACATTTTTACAATTTCGTAGAAGACCACTTGAAGATATAAGAGATCATATCGGAGTGAATTCACCATTATTTTACAATTTCTGAATGTAATGATTCATGACGCAGCTCAAAACAGTTGTGTAATGATAAAGCGTTGCGTAATGAATCATTACAGCACTGGTTTCAGTTGTGTAATGACTATTCCCGCCCTGCATACTTCAGCGCAGGAAAGTAGGCCGTTTCATGACAGATTGGCGTGATGAAAAACAGCCTATTGCGATAAGAAATGGCAAAAAGCCATTTTCAGTACTGCTAGTATGACATTATCAGATGGAGAAATTCGTATGGTAAAGTGTACAGGAGACGGACAGATGGCAACAAAGTACATCAAGTCTGAAAGTATTTCTTTCAAAAATGAGAAGTTTCAAATGCGAGCATGTGCAATATAGAAATCCTTTATAAGAGAAATTCGCGGAAGCTGACATTTCTGTCAAAGTGTGAGCCAATCGAGCAGCGAGAGCTGTCAAAGTGTGAGCCAAACGAACATGCGTTATGTTTGTTTTGAACTTTTCTTGAGGAGTAATGTAATCCGCTTGAAATTATTTCGGTAGGGTAACTCGGTATAATATGCCCCCCCTTAAGCAAAAATGGATACATCTCGGTCAAAAGCACTATCTCTAATGAAAAAAGCACTTCAATAGGACCATTATCTTACTAGTTGTTAAACAAATGTAAGCTTTTCCGCAACATCTATTTAATTATCTGAAAATAACATCTTTTTTACAATCATCTGAATCACGCACTTCAAAAAGAGCCTGGGCAATATGCCCCAGTATCAGTATAATACGCCCCACAACAAACGGATAGTACGCCCCATGACAAATGGACAGTATGCCCCACAACACAGGGGTTATATGCCCCAGGACTGTCAGCTGCTTATGCACGCTGAAAAACTGCTAAAGAGCTTGCTCGGAAATAGATGGCATCAAGAGTGGGGCATATCATCCGGCCCGTGATGGGGCATATTGCCCAGGGATGAGAAGTTGTTGGAAAACGAATATTTCAGTGAATTTCCACTCTTTTTGGTCATCCTTACTAATGATATTCGTTCATTAGTTCAAGAGCCAACGTTTTACAATTGGTTGCTTTTATGTTGTGGTATTTGACTCAAAAAATGCTTAAAAACACTGCGTGAAAAATTACATCGAAATTCGACTTTTGATACTTTTTGCATTATCTCTGTTGTGCTGCGCGTTATAACTGTCAAATTTTCATAGTGAGACAGTCTCATGAATTGTAAGGATTCTCAGTCATTTTCAATTTCATATTGAATCTGGTTCGTTAAATATCGAGGAGGGGCGTATTGCCCGGGTGGGGCGTATAACACCGAGTTACCCTAAAAGTAATTTTGCATGAAGCAAAAAAATGAAATGTTTTACTTTTTTGAATTTTTGTCAATGCGATTTTTAGTTTTTGATTTTTTCGGCTGTTTATTAGTTTTGATATGTAGCTCAGAGATCTATAACGAAACAAAATATACTTTACAGCAATGAGGAAGTCATGTCCGGGTTACAATATTATTCTCGACGCCGAGCAAAATCAGCACTGCTGGTTGTTGCCAAACCATTCCATTTTACTTCCGCTTATCTCTCTATAAAGGATGACTAGTGCAATAGTGTACATTCCGATAAAATTCAGAAAGAGGACTTCGCTCAATTTCCTCTTCTTTATCAACGAACTTAAGGTAACACACGATAGACTCATCTTGGCATCCATGAACAATCTATGTTCGAACTATCATTGAAAAGAAAAATTTTCTGTTTTATATCATATCGGTCATTTGGTGATCTATCGGATCATATGCTTGCTAACAACAGGCATGTTGATACACTTTCAGTTCATCTCTGTCCGGTAGAACCGATATCACATCCTCAAAACTACAAAATTGATCATCATTTATGGATAGCAAACAGTTGCACCTTAAGCACCGCCAACACATTCTCAATCGGAAGGATTTTGGCGCGCTCGAACTGACAAATCCTCCGTTGTGGTGAAACTTCATCCGTCGACGTGATGTTGGACTGTTTTCAAAAACAATCGAGATAAAAGCCGAGCCGGCAGAGCAATGACAGTTAGTTCGTGCAAAACTTCCCCCATTAAACATTTTGACAGTTAACAGCCGACTAAATTTGTTGAAAAATCGGTCGATTGTTGCACCGACGCTTATGGAAGATTAACACAGGGATCAACCGAATATCACCCGATTTGATAGGGTGGGCCGACGTAATCCTACTAAATAGGTGGATAAATCGGTGTTTTAAGTAAAATCCAAGCAAGTTGACCTACTAAACACCAGATTTCGTCTGCTACCCGATTTAATCTGGTGATTAGTCAGTTGATCGCTGTGTTAAACTTCCAAAAGCGTCGGTGCAACAATCGACCGATTTTTCAACCGATTTAGTCGGCTGTTAACTGTCAAAATGTTTAATGGGGTCGCTTCGGAAGTCCAACCGGCGAACTCCAGATTGGTGCTGCGAAGTCAATAATTGTTTTGTAAATAAATAGGCGAAATAATTGGATCTGTAGTGCCTCACAGCAAATGAGCGTTTTAAAATCAGTCAATTGAGATATACTTTTATAGTATGTTATTGCGGTTTGCTAATGAACTCATTTGTTGACGATTAAGGGTAATCGAATGCTACGTTAAACGACTTAAATTAAATGTTTTTGGCGGTTAAAACAAACGCAACTCCAACATTAAATTGTTCTAGTTCATTCTATAGCAGTTTAGTTATTGAAATCATCAGTTTTGATGGTTATTTTCCCCTGATAATGACGGTCTAGGGAGCACCGTGACGATTTCTGTGTGTTGTAACAATTCCATCGGGTACAGGGCCATAACGACAACGACGATGACGATCGGTGCGATGCTACCAAACGCTGGCGATGGATGAGGATCGGTGAGTAAGGTACAAATTTTATGAATAAATAAAAACATTTCAAATCACACACACATAATATAGGAACCCGAACCTCGCCCTGAGTTGTGAATGGTTGTTTTCTGCTGGGGAGTTCAACCGGTCATGGTTCGATGGGTTTATTTTCATTTCGCCCCAGGTATTCCGTGGGGACGAATGTTTCTGAGTTCGGTTTGCTGAACTGATTGCAGAGGACGGAAGCTACTTTACGGATGTTTTTTAAGCTATTTTGATTTTGTATTACAATGTGAAATTAATTTCATCACAAGGGTGATCATAACCCACGTGATAAGATCCTCAACCGGCGGGATTCGAACACATCACTCTAAGCATGGTTATACTGAATAGCCGCGCGTTTACTGTCACAGCATTTTAGGCTGAATTTGGAAGAATTAGTATGAAGTAATTCATAGATCTTCCTAGGACTTTGTGATGATTTTTGGTTTATTTTAATTTTTTCCTTATACATTTGGATTGTGTACGGATTTCTTAAGTAATAGCTACAGAAAAGGATTCAAACTTTTGGATTCGCATTAATCAAATGTACCACATTATCGCCCTCATCTCGTCAAAATTCATCCTCCTTGTCACGAATGTCCTTTGAGCAATTATTGAAAATTGTTTCATACAATAGCTTGATTCTTGTACCAGCAGAATGATTCTTACCGAACAATAGTGTGATTCCCATCAGTATCAAGTTCGGTTCATCCTTCCTTACGCCAGTAATGCCGACTTTTGCCACGCGCTTACGCTAGAAATCAACCTTGTCAATTCAATCGAGCAAGACAGAAGCTAAATTATGATCGTGGTTGCGTGCCTGTCTACCTACATCGCATCACAGCTTCGCGTGCTGAAGTCCTATTTTGAACGCGGCACACGTGACAACCGCTATATCCGCGCAGCTATTCTGTCATCGACATCAGCAGGAGACAGAGCAAATCCATCCACCAGTATCTTCTACAGAATCAAAACTTGGACCAAGGGGAAAACTCAATCTCTTACCGCTACCACTACTGAGAAGCATGTGATTGTCGTCAGCAGGGAATCGACTTCTTCATACGGGGTCACTCAAGACTAATTCTGGCGGCGCGGATGGGTTAATTTTAGACACCCCTTTTTCGGGAATCTTCTCCGAATGTAGCAAAAAATAAAACGCCCAAAGGAGTTGTCGTCGTTCGGAGGGATAAAAAATATGTTTTTCATGATTTATGCTGTCGTTCGCTTCGAGGAGTGCTACCACAGATAAATGTTTGCTTCCTGGGAGAGGGTAGCGTCCTTTTTCCCCTTCCAAAAAACCCACTTCTTCCCATGTGATATGATTGAGTGGCGGGTAAAATGGGACGACGGCGACGATAAAAAAAAATATATGAAGCTGAAAGCAATTGTGAAACCCACGCCGGACCAGAAACATGCTGGCGCTGAAGGGGCTAAATGGTCCAATTTTAATTCGAATTAATTAATTTTAATCAAACTAACTGTCGAACGGAGCTGTTGAACCCGGTCCAATCTGGGGGTATGTTTGGTTTGGCGGCAAAGCGAAGTCCTATCATCACATCCATAAAATAGCTGCTTGGTGGCATATGAAGGCGCGCATACGTGGATGATGAGGGTGAAATCAATAACACGTTGATTAGAGCTGTGCGCCGCCGCCGGACAAAATATCCGAAATTCGTGTTGAGTTCCGAATACATTTCAAAGCTTATAACTTATAATTTCTCAAAACTTTTTAAATACCAAGTCGTTCAGAAAATAAACATGGTCAGCCTCCAGAAATGTAGGATTATTTTGAAAAACAAAAACAAACATTTGAGCTAAGTATTCCTAGTAGGAGCGAAGTACTGACAAATAAAGCGTGATATTGACTTGATTGACATAAAAGATCTGAAGACAACATGAAAATTTGGTTCGTTTTTTGTATGTAGTTAATTTTTGATATCGTTTCCAGATTGTATGTTTTTTTATCTATCAAGTTAATATCACTTTTAGCTATCCATATTATAATTTGCTATTACTAAGCTTTGTTCGCCTGCTCGGGATATTGTTCCGTACAAGAAAAGTTTCTTCGACAGAATGGATTAAATAAATTTCTATAGCGAGCTACATTTGAAATGACATTTACTTGGCCATTTCTGAAAAAATCCTACACGTCAAGAAACTCGAACAATATTCTATTCAGGCGCATAGTCTTCAGAATACTTCAAATGATTTAACTATTTCTTTAATGCATAATAGGTTTATGAGAAATACAAATAAATAATATAATTAATTATAACAAATATAATTTATAAAATAAATGAATTTCAATTTAAGTTAATGAATCATTCAAATTGAAGTTTCGAACAGAGTTGTGTTTGATCCTTCGACCTTGACGCTTGCTCCTGCGGGGGCCGACGATGAGGGCAGGATCAAACATGTCGCGCATCGGTCGAGTAAAGTGAAAAAGTGCCGTGTTCGATAAGTTCTTTTTGATCTTTCGACGTTGACGCTTGCTCCTTGGCAGTGCGTCAAGAAAGCCCGAGCAGTCGTCAGTTGTTTTCCCTCTCGGGTCGCGTGCCTATTTTCTCTGTGTGTTTTTATATAGCCGAGCAAACGAGTAAAGCTGAAAGTGGATTGTTGCTGCTCAAGGATGACGGATCAATTGGTGAGCTCGTTTCATGCTACTATAATCTACTATAATCTACTAATCTATAAAATATGTATGATTGCACCTTTAATCGTTACAACGGTGAGACGTAAATATGATTTTTCGACAAACTATGAAAGGTTCGTCACTGTGAGTCTCGACATAAACTCTGATTCATAAACTATTTACGTCCAATTTTTTTCTCAAAACACCTTTTTCCTTTTACTTTTATTTTTGTACTTAAAAAAAACTTTGAATGGTTCGACACTACGAGTGTAGACTAGCAAAAGGTTCACTTTATTCAACAAACTTTGATAGGTTCGTCACCTCAAGTGTCGGCATAATTTTTCTCTACATAGATATTGTTCACACCAAATGAAAATATTATATTTACATATAATCATATTAAAAGCTCACAAATAATTATTTATCATGGTCTAATCGCTTATCAAAGTGAATCCTGTGACCCAACGATCCTCCCCATTAACAAACATCCCTCCCAGTAACCTTTGTGGAGATGCAGAGGCAAACACGGTCTCCAAATAGCAAAGGTTACACACTAACATTCCTTCCCCCAATCCCACCTGACTGCAAGGACGTGGCCGGCGCCGTTATTGACCATGTATAAATAGAGGCACTGAATTATGCACACTGAAGAAGATTATGGCCAATCCCAGCCGATCTTCTAGTTGATTCTTTGTGCATTTTCACTGACCTCGGTCAATCACGGAATAGCAACCATTGATATGTGTAGTCAGTTTAAGCTAAGCTAAGCTAAGCATTCAAATTGAAGTTTCGAACAAACTAAAACTTATTATGAAATTAGATTAAGGTGAAGATGCATCGAAGCCAAACCTCAAATTTTCAATAACATAAATCTAGAAAATTAAACATCCGTTCAAGCTGAAAACTTAATAGATTGGTTACCACCAGCGTGTGACCAATCGATTAGGTTTTCAGCCCGAACCGCTGCGCTGTCTGGTTCTCTAGATTTGTGCTCTTGAAAATTTGAGGTTTGGCTTTGATGCATATTCACTTTAATCAATTTAGACTGATTTCACTTTGTGTAAATAAACATTATTTTTGACCATCATTGACATAAATTTTCTCACTGTGCGCTAAAAATAGCCGACTGAACTCAGCTTGGATCACCACTAAACAGCAGCTGAATAATATGCTTGTTCAGTTGCTGATTAGCGTGCAATGTGTTGATTAGACGATGTTGAATAGAAGTTCAAATATGATCAATATTCAGCTATGAGATGTTTATATTTTGCACTGGACGATTTATTCATCAATTCTAGGATGGCGCAGATGGTGAGGCATACCACTGGCGATTGGAAGGTCTCGAATTCGAATCCAGTATCCAGGAGATTTTTAAATGGTCGGTGTTCAGACAGACTGAATCAAGTGCTTTTTTAATGATTTCAAGAAAACGTATCCCAAGTGTCCAGAATAACAAAATATTCGCATTTTTTGCTATAATAATGGAACTTATTTGTTTGATGAAACATCTGTATCAAAATAGCATCGGAAAAATCAGAATGGACGGAGTTCCTGGCTTATCTTTACAAGGCCAAAATATCATCTAGTCCGGTCTGTCTGAACACTGACCAAATATGGTTGTTAGATCATGATAATTGTGTACACTACATTTGAAAAGCCTAGAAAAACATTTTTTTGTTTTTTATTGCTTTTTAATTATTTTTGGACCAGTCGTATAAAAGCTGAACTAAATGCTTGTAAAATGTTTTAAAAGCTTTATTTTTCAGCTTGGAATTCAATGACATGCTCTAAAGTTTCTCCAAATTTGTGTGAAGTACGCCTGAAAATTGAAAATTGTTAAAATGTTATTAAACATGACAAGCTTCAGTTCAGTGGTGGTCGTCAGCATTCGTCAAATATTTTATAGCATTATTGTTTTTATGGTGAGCGTTCCATTCAATAAGTAATAGTCTCAAAAATATGTCAAGCGTGTAAATAAATCTCTTTTAAGCTTTGTTTATGGGTGATAAAAGATCAAAAAGAGCATTAAATATTTCCTCAAATTGACATTCAAGCACCAACGTAGTTTTAGAGAGGTGAAATAGAGCAACTGTAAAAAATTGTTGTTAATTTTTTAAATCGATAATTTTGAATGATTTTAATTAACAGCAAGTGTTACAGATTTGATCCTTTTACATTTTGAAGTCTTTTAGAATTATCTATGAAAAATGTGGCAAAAATCATACAGAACCCAAGAGCGATTATTCCCGAAACACGCAAAAGACGTAAAGCAACAGAAAACAGACAGATATCTGGACTTGAATTTTTGTTGAAAAACTTTGATATTTTTGATATGTTAATAAATACGAAAAGGCAAAACATGGTAAAGCTGGTGAAAGTTTGGTAGGTTTCCTTGTTGCAAATTGAATTCTAATCTTGTTGTGAATCTTATGGCGGAGCTTGATACGATGTTTAGTCAAAAATAGAACATTAAGTGCAAATAACTTCCATTCATGGTACAATCATCTTAAAGCATATACTCAAACTACAATAACATTTGAAGAGTGGAAATACAGATAAGAAAAAAGTTACAGAACTTTGAATTTTCCAAGCTTAGTTCGTCACAGTCCTTAGACTGATGTGAAAATACGGCACAATATTGGTCGCTTAATGCTGCCTGAAGAATCACCAGATCTTACATGAACTTTAATTAATTAAACAAACTGCTATGGATCCCGCTAGACCCCGCAATTGTTTGTGCATATAATCAAAGGGTATAGGTTGTGGTACAGCATGATGCTAAAATTAGCTGCTATTACTTGCAACTTTAAAAGGTATGCACACTTAAATTTGATTTAAAAATATCAGAAATCGTTCGTAAATCATCAAAATGAAGAGCTACCGCTTCAATGTCCTCGAAAAAAAATGTATTTTAACAGCACCTTAAACATTGTAAGTATTTGGAGATTCAAATTTAGAAGTTATGGGGAAAATATAAAAAGGAGGTACCCATCATTTTTACCCCCTAACTTCTTCATTGTAAGAGATACCGTACACCCCCGTTAATTTGAACGGTACCTCATGTAAACTATCGGGGTTCATTTTTAATTTGAACATCTAGTTACCCTAGAAACGTGTTTCTGGTTACCTCTTTCACTGTTTTGTTTTGATTCTGCATTTCGTTCCATAGCATTCCATTCCACTTTACTCCGTTCCATGAGCTACATGACGTTTGACCCATTTTTAATCTGAACGATGTGCAAATTAGCGGGGTACAAATTAAAAAGTGTTCAGATTAAATGTGATCAAACCAACGGGGGTACCCGGTAGAGCTTTTCCATCTTCGACAAACTTTCATGAAATGATATCGCCTACAATACTTCCTTAGAGAGTTTTCATTTTTGACAATAATTAAAAAGTTATTATTTTTCTCAGTGTATATCACCTTAACCTTTCAGTCGTCGCGCGGTTTGCCACCGTCAGAACCACCACGCTGATGTTGTGAAAGGAAAGCGAGGTTTTTTCAACAGTGTTGTACAAAATACAACAGCGCGACGACTGAAGTGTTAAGTGATTTTTTTCAGTGTCTAAATGAAGTACTCAACAAATGATGAAACTTTGTAGAACATGTCGAAACGCTAAACCCGATGGTTTCAGCACAAACACACATGTCCCACTTTTTTTATTTCGTCCCACTGTGCACCGTAGTCTTGTGTGCTTGACATAACAGCGAAACTGTCACGTCCCCATTCAGAAAAAGTCTGCACGGAGAAATATTTTTACCTAATTTTTGAGTTTACTTTACCCAAAATTAAGTATATCGATTATAGTTTCAACCCAAAATCTCTCGGTTTTCTCATTCTCCCACACGAATGTTGTCAAAAATAGATAGACCTGCATCTACCCAATGGGGGTACTTTGGCCCAATAAGCCAAATTTGGGTAAATGCAACTTTTCTTATGTTTGGGTCGAAAGAACTCAATTTTGCGTTCAATCAACCCAAAATTGAGTATATTTTTCTAATGGAATTAAAGCCAAACTACCTAGCTCACTCCTTTTTTCAAAACACAAAATGTGCTCGCGGTCGTGCTCGTCCAGTTAAATTTACGCATTTTCGCCGGTTTTTCGACAGTACAATTCGTAAAAGTGCTCCCAAAATGTATCGAATGCTTAGCCTAAGAAGCCTTTCTAGAAATAAGAACAAACTGCTGGCCAACAAGACCAGCGTGGTGCGACTTAATCCGGAACTGATCTGCTTCCAGAATTTTTCTCATTTATGTAACCAGCAACTGGGAGGATTGGCAACCGAGGAAATTGCACTCCTCAGAAACGGTGAGTAATTCGATAGGGACCTATTTCGGTGATTCGTTGGCCTTGGTTTCCGGTATCAGGATCGATAACAGTTTCCGTGAATGGGAATTGCGTATTAATCCTTGCCAGGGACAATAACTGGTGAGATAGGTTATGTTTTGTTTGTTATGCAATCAAAACAAACAGAGGAAGAACGAAGAAAGTTTGTAAACAATACTAGGGTAGAAGGACCATACCTATACGAGCTTGATAGAAGATAAAGTATTATGGAGATTCAGTAACAAATTCTCTGACATGAACAGAAGTTCTGGTAACAAACAGTTCGTTATTGAAATAATTATAATATACAATCATCTACCATAAAATATTAAATCATTGATCGTCTATAAACCTTTTTCGTTTGTTTCAGATGTTTCTTCAATAAAGTATGACATTATCAAACGTGTTCACTCAACAACTCCAACGCCTGAAATGCTGGAACTTTCAAGCAAGAAAAAACGGAAGAAAAATGTCAAAAAATTTACTGAACTTCTAAAGGGTAAGAAAATGTATGATTTGAGCCCTAGAAAAGTGGCTGTACGTGACATTTTGATTAGTTTTTAATTAGGTAAAATGCAAAATTCTGATGGTTTCAAACTGTTGGAAGAACAGTACCATCAGTGCACCAGATTCCGCTCATTTAAGGGAAGTTATGTGTTCAAATGTTCGTTATAAAATAACTGTTGTGTTGATCAACACTATTTTTACGTCACAATGTAGCTCCAAGTAAAGGGAATCAGCGGCAAAAAGGATTTGAGAAATTTTCATACAAAAATATTGCATTGCATTTGCTAAAAAATTACTAAAAAAATGCAGTATTTCGAATTTCGTTATATGCATGATATTTTTCATAGTCAAACCATAGCTACTACTGCAATAAAGAAGGCTGTATACTAAAATCTACATTTTTTCTTTAAAATTTTGTGTAATTTTTTGCATGAGCGGTTATTGGAACACACAAAAAATACCTAGTGATCCAATAACCGCTCACGAGGTCTTGTGTTTTCAATATAAAGAATTATTGTATTAAATGAAAATAATGTCAGATGACTTCATTTGAAAGTTGTTAATACATATATCAGTGCGAAAAATGTTGGGTAAAAATAAATTTTTACACTAGTGAGCGGATAGGGGAAAAGCACCAATTTTCGACTATCCATACGATTTCGGCCTACTTTGTATGAAAATCCGAAAATTGGCACAGAATTTTTGTAGTTTTGAAAGTAGTGCTGTTCCCCTGGTGCAATGATGATATTTGTAGGTAAATATGTCCGTCCAAAAAAAAAACATAATATAATTTGAATAGAATTGACATGTTTTTGACTCCTACACAAATTGGTAATTTCGATGAGTTTTTTATAATCCTAACGGGAAGCGAGACGATAATTGTTACTCTTTGTGGTATATTTGAAAAGGTAATTAGAGGATTGCCAATAAGATTTGCAATCAATCATATGAAAGGTGTTTTTTAATGTTTTTCTCATCTTGTTCCGACTTACCCTACTGAGTTCTGTCTGATCTTTCGACCTTGACGCTTGCTCCTACGGGGGCCAGCGACGAGGGCAGGATCAAACATGTCGCGCGTCGGTCTAGTAAGTGAAAAAGTGGCGTGATCGGTTAGTTCTTTTTGATCCTTTGACCTTGACGCTTGCTGCTGGGCAGTGCGTCAAGAAAGCCAAGTTTTTTTTTTCCTTTTCGGGTCGCGCGCCTTTTTTTTTTTTTTTTTGAGTGCTTTTATATAGCCGAGCAAACGAGTGAGGCTGAGAGTGGATTGTGGCTGCACAGTGAAGGATAACGGATCAATTGGTGAGCTCGTTTCATGCTACTATTTCTAATCTATAAAATATGTATGACTGCACATTTAATCGTTACAATTGTGGGACGTAAATATGAATTTTCAACAAACTATGAATTATTCGTCACTGTGAGTGTCGACACAAACTCTGATTCATGAATTATTTATGTTTCACTTTTTTTTTTCAGAACACCCCTTTTTACCTTTATTTTTGTAATTAAAAAAAAAAACTTTGAATGGTTCGACACTACAAGTGTAGACTTGCGAAAAGTTCACTTTATTCAACAAACTTTGGATGGTTCGCCACAGTAAGTGTCGGCATAAGAATAAGAGTGTTCTAAAATGTTCCAACCAATCAAGTTTTTTGTTTCTTTTCAAATAAGTAAAATATAATAACACATGCTTTCGTCCTGACAGCTGTAGGAATGTTACATTTAGGTATTTGTTCAACAAACTTTGAATGGTTCGTCACCTCAAGTGTCGGCATAATTTTCCACTACATAGAAATTGTTCATATCAAATGAAAATACTATATTTACAAATAAGCATGTATATATCTCACAAATCATTATTTATCATGGTCTAATCGCTTATCAAAGTGAATCCTGTGACCCAACGATCCTTCCCATTACCAAACATCCCTCCCAGTAACCTTTGTGGAGATGCAGAGGCAAACACGGTCTCCAAATAGCAAAGGTTACACACTAACATTCCTTCCCCCAATCCCACCTGACTGCAAGGACGTGGCCGGCGCCGTTATTGACCCTGTATAAATAGAGGCACTGAATTATGCACATTGAAGAAGATTATGGTCAATCCCAGCCAAACTTCTAGTTGATTCTTTGTGCATTTTCACTGACTTCGGTCAATCACGGAATAGCAACCATTGATATGTGTAGTCAGTCTAATCTAAGCTAAGCTAAGCAAATAATGATAGCCCTTGAGCCACTGAACTACTTTGCCGAAGACACTATCTTTCTAAGTGGTCAGGTTCCTGAGATATCTGGAAACAAAAGTTTCATGCTCACTAGTGCCGCCTAGTGGCAACATTTTGAATTAACTAGCTTGAACAATGATAGTCCTTAACATACTAAACAACTTTGCCGAAGACACCATCTTTCTAAACAGACTGGCTCCTGAGATATCTGCAAAACAAAAGCAAAACTTCCATGCCCTCTAGTGACACCTAGCGGTCAAATTCTGAATTAAATGAGGTACCATCAGATAGCGCTTCAACTTCAGAACAACTTTACTAAAGACCCCAAGTTTCTATATTAGGGTAAGTGTTCCCTTAGTTGTGGGTGTTCCTATAGTTGAGGTAGTGCCGTTTTCACTTATTTCATTAAATTAGCCACAGA
Organism: Aedes aegypti; assembly: GCF_002204515.2. Lineage (NCBI taxonomy): Eukaryota > Metazoa > Arthropoda > Insecta > Diptera > Culicidae > Aedes > Aedes aegypti. Next base: position 25,819,115 of record NC_035109.1, on the reverse strand, counting down.
ACCGACACTGCCAATCGACGTATTGGCTTGTTAATACACGAAATAGTTGGAAAGAGCGTTCAAATTGCTTTAAAACTGATGAAATATCACTAAAATAGCTAAAACTGTTATTGCTTGTACCAATAGTTGCGGTAAAGTGTTCCTATAGTGGAGGATCCCATAAGAAAACAACGGATACCGCAACTATAGGAACACAAATTAAAAATATACCGCAACTAAAGAAACAGTGAACCAATAGTGGAGGTATTATTTTTCACTGACATGCCGTGGATTACTGCGATGAAATATTTTTTCTCATTAAGCCAATGGCCGTTACTTCCCGTAACAACACTAACATGTACATTAATTGAGCTTCTTGAATTTAGGCGGTTAAATGAAGTTCAATAGTGCTTAATACCTCCACTATTGGTACATCTACTCTGGATTTGAGATATAACGATTTGGAACTGTGGTTTCCTTGAACCGTATATAGTGCGTTCATTATTATGCGACTTCCATGTACAGTTGTTGATTTTACCGTATTGTAAAGGGTCATACTGTAAATAAAAACTGTCGAGTATTGTTCTTAAGAAGATTCTTGAGGAATACATTTTGGTTTGGTGTAGATCAGAGGCGCGTCCACATTTGAAATCATGGGTAGGACAAACGTTGGCAAATTTTGTGTACACAGTGAAGTTTAAAAAAATAACACAGGGCAGGAAATTGAAAGTTACTGAGGGAAAAAAATCTCCAAGTATTTTGTTTAGGATACCTCAAGAATTCAACCTGAATTTTACCAAGGCAAATCGCAGAAATGAAATTTCTTTGATTATTTCAGAAATCATCGGAATTCCTCCAAAAATTCTTTGAGATTTTTTTCAAGAAAGTCCTAACTCCTCTAAGATTTTATACAGTGATTCATCCATCGATTTTCTGGGACATCATCCAAAATTCCCAGTCAAAACGTCTTTTATAATTAAACCAATAACTTCTCCAAAAATTTCTAGGGGTTTTCCTTTAAAATTGTCTTTTAGGATTTAAAAAGGATTTCAACTAGGAATTTCTCTAAAGAAACGTTTAGCTATTGCTTCATAGATTCCTTCTAAGATTTCTACATTAATTCTTTGAGGTTTTCTTAAGTAAGATTTTTAATTTTTTTTTTCAAGATTTTTCCAGGAATGTCTTCAGGGAAATTAAATTTTCTGAAAAATAAATTCGTAAGAAATTTTCAAATAAAATTCTAAGATAATCATAGGATTTTATGAAGAAATTTCTGGAAAAACATTGGACAGAATCTCTATAGAAATTGGTTTAGGATTGTGATAGGAGAAATTAAAGGACAAATTGCTGTAGTATAAACTGATGTAAAAACCTTAAAATAATAAAAAGAGTACATGGGGATTTTTCGGGAAACTTTTTTTAGAAATGTTTGGTAAAACTGCAGGAGTAATATTTGGATGAAATGCTGGACAAGTTCTTAGAAAAAGTAGATAGGCTATTTTTTTTCAATCACTCTGAAATAAGGCTTTGTGGATTTCCTCGGAAGAAATTCTGTAGAAATCTTTGGAAGATCTCCTAGAGTAATAACTTGAAAATTCGGTTGAAGAAAAATCTGGAAAATATCTGGAGGAAATTCTAGGATAGTTTTGGAAATAAAAAATCAAAGTAATACCTAAGGAAATTATCGCAAGTATTAGCTTTGTAGTTCTCTAGGATTACCTGGAGCAAATTCTGGAGAAATTCTTCTAAGTATCCTTTGAACAAATGCCGGAATATTTTATTGGAGAATTGGTTGAGAAATCTCTACAAGAATTTCTGGAGAAATCCCTGTAGGAGACCCTGAAAGTATTCTAAAAAAATCACTTTGATAATTCCTGAAGCTTTTCTACGAAAAATCTAAGACTTGAAATTTCATCAGAATTCTATGCAAGTAGAATATGTAAAGAAGAGAAGTCTGAGACCATTATGGTTAAAACAGATACTTTAGAGACTTTCCATTAAAAAGAGCCTTCTCAGAGACTTGCATCAAAACAGAGACCAAGTATCTAAAAAAAACTACAACCAGTTCTGTCTTTAGTTTAATTCATTGGATCAACTTCTGTTAATATTCACATTAGAAAAAATGAATATTCTTAATAAATAAATTTTATTTAACAAATTTAACACAAATATACCAATACTGCTCTTTTTTTGTTGAATCATGGGTAGGACAAACCTTTGAATGTCCTACCCAGGTGTTTTTGTGCGTAGTACATGTCCTACCTGTCCTACCCACTTCCCGCGCCACTGGTGTAGATAGATATCTTTGTTGCAAAATGATAGCATATAAATCACAACTGTTGTACAAAGTACAACAGCGCGACAGCCCGAAGGTTAAACCCAAAATAGCGTCAAAACTCAAAATGGCTACCAGATTTTATCACTTCAAAAGGTAACCCTATTCTTCGTACGATCCGAGGAAAGAACCAGCGATCGAAAACCAGTTGCTTTGCTGTACAAAAATTATGTTTGTATTGATTGCACTCGTCATACACGTCAAAATCGTGGAACATTTTATTTTATTTTTGTTTTCTTCTGATGGTGATATCAGAATATAATTTTGATGACAATCCCAAAACTCAAAAAGAGCGGTGGCTAATAGTAAAACAAAAGTTTTCTGATAAAATTCAAAATGGCCGTACTGTTTTAGCGTCTATACCAATGTTTCCCAAACTTATTTGACTTTCGTCTCCTTAAGGACAATATGTTTTTGGAATCGCTCCCTGTTATATACTTGAAATATTTGTTTTCAACGCTTTAATTTGATAAAATTGTGATCAATATATTCCCATAAGAATATCGAAGATTGTTAAGGTTATCAAGTTTACTGATGTCAAAATGTAAAACATATTTGGTTTTGGACTGTCCATTTACCACGTGGTCATTTTTTTTAGGGATTCAAGACCAACCCTTCCCCCTGGCGGTCATTTGTCCATTCAAAAAAATAAAATAAAATTTGTATGGACCGTGGTCATTGGCCAACACCCCCCGCCTCCCTCATGTATTTATGGACGACCACTTTTGAAGCACATTACACACCAAAAATCCCTTGACTCTCATACCCATGAAAAAGTCGTGCGATCACTATCATATTGAACTGTCCCAACAAATCTAATTGACATACTTTCTTAACCTCTCTACCAGCAGCTCAGCACAAAAAATATTCAACTCGCGATAACTTTTGTTGTTTCATTTTTGCACCATTTTGTTTACAAGTTCTCAAAACACCGACATTTTCCATATAAAATATCTATTGTGGCCATTTTGGTTTTGCTCAATGTATTAAAAATAAATAAAATATAGGATATACAATGGCAGGTAATAAGGAGCTACTCTAAAAAATCATACAAATCGGTTGAGTAATCTTGGAGATATCTGAAAATTACGAAATGATGTTTTTTGAAGTTTTCATGATCTCTATAAGACCAGCGTGGTACCAGAAATCTAAATGCTCATTATTCAAAGACGGCTGCATCAAATTGCTTCATTTCTTCACAACATACTCTCCATAAGGTATTGTTCCGAAGAGTAAATATCCGAAAACGATAAAAATTCTGTTGTCTGATAAATTTACGGGGGTATGGCTACGCGGTGGTTTTTAGAAATATCGACAAAGACTCTCAAACTAGAAGAATTTTTTGAGAACTTTTGAGAAATGGTGCATGAATATCGAAAACACTTCTTCGGCGTACAATGCGATTATCGAATAATATCGCGAATCCGGTTAGGAGTGATTATATCATGGATAGCATCACCAAACATTGGTGATTCCCAGATAGGCTTACCAGAAAAATATGTTAGAATGGAGGGCATTTTGCTTTATTGATTTTGAAGAAGGATGACATTTCACAAATTTGCCATACCAGAACAAAAACCTAATTTTGAAAAAAATGAGAATTTTTCTAAAAAGACATATAATTGAATAACTACCGAAAAGCTAAACATTACATATAATTTTGCATTTGGATTAGATGGACAAATTGATGTGAAGATTTGCGAAAAAGTTACACGTCTTCTCAGTGAGAATCGAACTCACGACTCCCCGATCTCTAGTTGGGGCGCGTTACCACTACGCCATGAGAGGACTCATGAACGCAGAAGTTAACCTGAATTCGATTTCAGCTCAATAATCACGTGGTCCTTTTTCGCAAAGTGCACCTCTTTCGGAAGAATTAGATGCCCATCCAAACACAACGCTTTCTGTATATATCCAATGCCTAGCCCGAGAGCGCATTATTTTTTAGGTATTGAAATAGCACACTACACTAGCCAGCAACTTCGCTGGCTGAGGTCTCGTGGGCTTCCAATGGGTCGCGACGTTCTCAAACGACCGGTTACGGAACATTACATATAGTATAGCTTTTCGGTAGTTATTAAACTTCCACTCGGCTGATTAGCCGTAATCCACGATTCATAATTAAAAACAAGTGCTTATATTTCTGTTTTCTTTGATACAAACTTAAACTTCTAAGCAGTGCTGGGAATGGTAATAGTAGTAGGCTCGAATTTCGCGAAAATCACGTGGCTCTTCTCAGTACAGTAGTTCAAAAACGTGAATCTCATCAAGTAGCCTATGTTAGTTGCATGAATTTCCTAAATCATTAGAGTCATTGAAAGCTCAAAATGCGGGAAATGCAGCGGGAAATTGAACATTTTTCCACAGTAGTTTTGGGTTGCCCTTAGCAACGGGTGTTTTGCAATTTTCAAGGATTTTTGCCTACAGCAGCGATGGGCGTGAGTTTCACTGGCTTCGCTGACTGTGATTGGCTTTGTTTAGCTACTGTAGTGTGAATTTCAGAATTTTTCCCAACCCTGCTTCTAAGGGCAACCTTGTAAATATATTTTGTTTTAGACTTAAAAATGCAAAGAATTGTTTGAAGAATTCATTTAAATAAGATTTTTTTGTTGATTTTAATGTTTAATTTAACCCCAATACACTCGATTCTATTTTTGCACGGATTTTTTTTACACGGCCGTGCAAAAAAAGTTGCCATACAATTTTTTCCACCAAAACCTTATTTTTGCATGGAACGTCGAAAAATTGTGTTAATTTTTTTGCACGGTTTTTGAAATTTTGAACTGAAAACTTATTTTGCACGGTACGCATCTCCCGTGCAAAAACAGAATCGGATGTGCTCGTAAATGAAGTGCAAAAAAAAATGAGTATTTAAGACAATTTTCAACGTCTTCAGCTAAAGGCTACACAGACTGAACAATTACTAACAACATTACGCAACGGACAACAAGAAACACCCAGTAGCCCAGTGATGAATTTATCGTTTGACGAAAAGTTTACACCATCTGGAACGGGAATTGAACCCACAACTTCGTGGCACAATGCGCCTGAACGGCTGACGCCGTCAACTGTAGAAAATATCAAAAGCATTTCAAAATTCCTCATTTTGCGTCTCGAACCTGCGACACCCGTATTGTTGAGTTGTTGTCCTGCTCCTTTGCTCCTACGGCAACATAAGATGAATAGTATTGAAAAGAAAAGTGACCAATTTAAACCATCACTTTTCCCCGTCATAAAACCTGCAATTGTAGTTGTGAGAAGATTTATGTTTGACTCCCTCTTACCACTATATGCAAACACAAAGCACGTGGTATATCTGTCAAAACACTGGATGGCATTTAAACAAGCCCTGTATTCGAATATAAAGCCAATATAGTGCTTATTTAATACCTGTATGCATCAGGCTTAGAAGTATTAATGATGCTGTCATAGGGTTTCTATGCAGCGGAAGTGCTGTTATAAAGTGTGTAAGCATTTGTGGTGCTATTATAATGCATGTACGCACCTATGATGCTGATTAAGGGCTTATTATTAGTGCTTATTGTTACTTGAGTACGGAGTAGCAACTAAGAGTTGTACGGTCATCTATGCTTATGCTTATAAGATGAAGCTGCCATTAGATAGGTTAAACTTCAATAAATGACGATTATTAAAATGATGTACCGTAATTTCAGGTGAAATTGATCATTTTTCACATTTGTTCTAGTCTGTTTTCTATAGTGTTAACAAAGTCAAACAGCTAAATGCAGGAAAACAAGTACAAAGGTGAGCCTCATCGATTCATGTACTGAAATTTTTTATCAAATGTTATGTTAGTGTTAACAAATATCTCTAAAATAAAAAATCAGGAGATCTCATTTCGGGGTGAAATTGATCACTTGTCAATGCCATTATTGTTAGATTTCAAAACAACTCTACATGATAAATTTGAGCTCCCTGAATCCGAATATGCTTGTCAAATTCTTAACAATGCAATATTTATATAAATAACGAATAGTTAAATTTCAAGAATTACGCGGAAAACGCCTAAATGTATGCAATTTCCTAAGGAAATCGATGATATCTAACAGAAATTCAATTATATCAACCATTTGAGCTGATTGGTACGAGTTTTGGTGATGAAATCTGGTTCGGTGATATATCTTAAGCATCCTCATAAACTTTCAGGTTTATACCATGTTTAAATCCTTGCTTAGAAATAGAAGTTCATAGGTGTTTGTCGATACTTCACCGTGAATGATTTTGAAATTTTACATTATTTTCATAGTAATAAACATTCTTTAACGCAAAAAACTTCACAACACACATTTCGACAATAGTTACGACAAACAACGTTCATTTACTGCAGCTTACATTGATATTTGTACCGTAAATTCGGGTGAAATTGATCAGTAGGGTGAAATTGATCACTGTGTCACACGATTTTATTTCCCTCTAATAGAGCACAGAAACCAATGCAATTTATGTAAATGAACGTTGTTTGTCTTAACTATTGTCAAATTGCATGTTGTGAAGCTTTTAGTGTTATAGAATGTTTATTTCTATTAAAATAATAAGAAATTCCATCATCGTGTTCTGTGTGGTACTGGCAGACATCAATAAACTTATAGTTTTAAACAAGGATTTGGACATGGTGTCAACCTGAAAATTTGTAAGGATGCTTGAAATATATCCCCAAAACGAATATTATCGTAAAAATTCGTACCAATTTGTCCATTTTATTGTAATAATTGAATTTGTGTATAGATATCATCAAATTCCTTCGGGAATTGCCTACATTTAGGCGTTTTCTGCGGTATTGCTGAAAACTAATTGTTAATTATTTCCGTAAATTTTGCATTGTTAAGAATTTGGCAAGCATATTTGGATTCAGGAGGCTCAAATTAAATAAGTAAAGTTGTTTTCAAAACTAACAGTAATTGTTTTAACAGGTGATCAATTTCACCCCGAAATGGAATTCCTTGATTTTTTATTTTAGAGACGATTTTCAGCACTAAAATCACAACTGTATGAAAATTTGAGTGTATAAACCAATGAAGCTCACCGTCGTACTTGTTTTCCTGCATTAAGTTGTTTGGAATTGGCAACATCATAGAAAACAGACATGGAAAACAGTGAAAAGTGATCAATTTCACCCGAAATGACGGTACTCCATTACCAATAAATAAAATCGTGTGATACGATGATCAATTTCACCCGTCTGATCAATTACACCCGATTTTACGGTACTGGTTAATAATTTATAAAAGCAAATGGATTGTGGATTATCAAGCATATGAATTTTATTGGATAAAAGTTATTTTCTACTGAATAATTTGTTATTTTTTTAATTGCTACAGTAAGTTTCACAAATTTTGTGTGTTAAATGTTAACCAACTTTTAAATGACAAAACTTAAAAAAAACATTGGAAGATCCAGAAATTTGTTCATTATTGTTTTATTTCTGAACTTCTGGAGGTTTTAATAGATGTTTCTTTTAATCTATTTTTTGTTCCATGATTTACGTCTTCATTAGTGGTTTTAACTTTGAAATTTGATTTTTGCTGGTTAAATTTTCTGAATTTTATTATTAACAAAAATATTGCGGGGAAATTTAAAAATTTGGATTGCCTCGCAGAAATAACGCGCAACGAGCAATCCCCGCATAGAGTAAATTAACCTTAGTAAGCATTGCAGTTTTAGACATGATTCAAACCATTGACATCACAGATTTGCTGCATGTCAATGGCTGAAGTACGGCACCGTATTTTCTTCGACGTTCTGTGAAAGTATAAGGATAATGGAAACGAAATGACTAACTATTGTTTTAAATGAAACAACTAGCTCAAAGCTACGGCTTTCCATGCATGAACAATTTTTAGGCTGACATAGACATAGAAACGAAAAATAAAGTAGGGGAAGAAGAACATATGTTCATTATTTCCATTATTTCCTACATAAAAGATACATAAGTACTAACGCGTTTCTTCGACATGAAAGACCAAACAGCTGTATTAAGGCATACTATTGGATACTCCTTTAAAATTACAAATACTGAATGCTGAAAGATTCTTGTACAATAAAGTAAACCAATGAGCAACATAGCTAAGATAACATGATGATTTGTTTAGGCGTTGGACAATGCATTTTCTGGAGTTTCCGAAAGGGGTTCGTTAGACTACCGAAAGTTCTGATGAAATACTTTGAGAAGAATGAATGCATCGTAACATCTCGTTCGGTTATAACATCATCCGCAACTATGGTCATTTTGGTGGAAAATTTTGTGATAAACAGGTCTGGAATTTCCAGGAATAATTTTTTTTTCTTGCAACGCGTAATAATTTATATGATCAAAGTTACCCAGGTAACCATAAGCCGAATATCTGGCCCAATCCCCCATATACGGCTTATATAGTGCTATTTAACGGCTTATTAGCATTATATCAGCCGTAAAACAACATTTTGGCCCAATATACGGCTTATTGGTTACCTGGGTATGGTTGAAATAATAATGTGCTAAACTGTGGGTAGGTGGAAGTGACAGCTGGCGGGTTTGTGTACATGATTGTTTTTTTTCTTGAAGCTGAAGGAGAAGAAAATTTTCCGAACCATAGAAGCTGTTCGAGGTTTCGGTTTCCGTGTGTGCTGTGGCGTTTCGGATATAAGTTCCAGGAGATTGTGGCGAGCGTTTGGATGTGATCCGTTTTCTAGATTTGGAGATTGTGACGAGCCTTTGGAAGTGATCCGTTTTCCAGATTAATCCGTTCTGGAGAAGAACTTTTGGATCTTTTGGATTCAAGCTTGAAATACTTTCCCGGACGTTTTTTTTGAGTTTATTTGGATTAAGCTGAGTATAATTTTTAATTTCTTTATTTCTATAATTTTACGGTAAGATACTTTAATAACACTATATATGATATATTACTATATATTGGGTATTGGGGAGGGGTAGCCTAAGGGAGTTAATTGAACTGTTGACTGGATGAAAGTGCGTGGGGTCGCCAGCCTTTTGTCATGAGAAAACAGCCTTAGTGTTGTCTTCCCGATGTGATTCTGCAGCCATAGGTAATCCTTGCGCTGATGGTGGCTAAATAATCATCATCATCATCATCACCTGGGTATGGTTGAAATAATTGTAACAAAATATCAATACAAGTTGTGACGAAAACTTTGTCTGCGAGGACCCGTGGCATTAGTTACCCAATTTTCAAGTTCTTTCACAAAAACAACATCATATTTTTTAGATTTTTGAACCAATTTTCAAAAAATTCACATATTGTATACTTTAAAACACCTTTTAAGTTATCTATGAATACAAAAAGATACGTAAATCTGAATATTGAGGTGAATAAACTGGCTAATTAAGTTTAAAGCCTCATAAATAAATACAAAAAAAAAATCTGAATACGTTATCTCTTGAGAAAGTTTCAGTTGTCGATTTGTAATTCATAGTCAATTTCAACACTTGAGCTTTAAAAAAAACTAACAAAAATATTTCGTGTTTGGGGTTGTTTGTCCAAATTTCGAATATCGTGATTATGAAAGGAGCATGTTAAGATCATTACAGTATTAGGCGGCATCCACAAATTACGTAACGCTCGAAGGGGGGGGAGGGGGTAGGCTCAAGCGTTACGACTCATACAAAATTTTAAAAATTTCCATACAAAAAGCGTTACGGAGGAGGGGGAGGGGGTCGAAAATTTCCGATTTTAGCGTTACGTAATAAATGGATGCCGCCTTACATATTTTCTATTAAATTAAGTGCTTTCAAAAAATGGTACCAAACGCTCCCTTTCTAGTTTTTTTTCGCCCTCCAAATTACATTCTACAAATTTTTGCCCTCTTGGCTCTGCATATCACCCCCAGGGGGCGAATTTGCCCACTTTGAGAATCACCAGCGTATAGAAACATGCTCTATACGCTGCCACTTTGTATTTCAAGGAAAATATGACAATATCACATGAAGAAATACGCAAGATTTCTCAAAACATTGACTTTTCCGTAAATTCTGGACAAACTTTTCAAAAGGGCACATCGACATTGGTAAACATTGGCTTGGCAAGACGCTGATGAGCCCAATTCAACTCGATCACGCTCACCAATACCACTATCAGGAAGAGCTAACACCGCTAACACCAATCTTCATGATAGTGGTGTTAGTTTGCTTGGGCGGGCTAAAAAGGGATCAAAAGCAACGTTTCTAAAAATAGGCTCAAGACCTCTTGGGCCCTTTTCAAATGTTTGTCCAGAATTGTTTAGCTGGTCCATCAATTTAAGGCCTTTTGGTGCGTCATCACAAAATGGCTTCTTCCAAAATCATTAACATATTGTTATGATAGTATTGGTATTTGCAGCATCGATGAAATATAACTGCTTATCACCTGATTTAATGGAAAATTTATGCAAAGAAAAATGCTTCAGATGGTATTTCAATATATAAACAACACTTTCAGATACAGCATTATCAATTTAGCGACAATATTCATGAGATTTATATTCTCGAAAAAAATCTCCGATTTTATGCCGCATTTCATTGCCTCACACAACTACACTTGTAAATAGAAGGTGCTTACCTTTTCCATTGTAATTCTGCAGCAAACATTTGTATTTTGGATTTTATATTGCGTTCACTACACTTCCACTAAACAATTCTTTCATTCACTTTCCTTAAAGGAACACATTTCAAACGGGAATCAAATATTTATAAAGTTTTATCAACCGCAACACTCAAAACTATTATGGCGGTGGTTTTCACTTGCTGCGAATCGACGCCGCCACCGCACACTGAGACATGCCTGTGTTTATAGTCTAAAATATCCAACTTTTTTTCCTGTTGTATTAATTTTCAGTACGGAAAGGTTGGGCACAGCATAGAAACTTGAAACTCATACGTTGTTTGTTTTTCGATTCTCTCAAATTACGAAAACCATCTCTACGAAGCATAAAATCATACCAAGAGTTTATCAATTTGGACCACCCAAAATAATTGAAAAGCTCCACAGTGCGATGCGTCGGGATGCGTCGGGACGCGTCTATCGTGTGTGCACAATCATCGCGATCGTTGAGCGCAGTGATGTCAGAGTTGCTATCTGTAAAATCATAGCATTTAATGTGAATTGATCACAAAAATCATGATGGAAAACTATTTGCAAAATGATAAGTTTTTATAATATGCAGCAAATGTTCCAAAAACAAGCATATAACAATTGCTAGAAAAATCTGTCACCCATCACCTGGCAACACCGTCATACCATGCAAACATAAACCGTACCGATGCATAACAAAAATATGCGATAAATTCAATTAAAAACAGAGAAACACCGTTGCCCTTCATTAAATTGTAATGTTTTCTTTTGATATGTACGATTGAAGAGTTGATTTTGATTTCCAATACTCGTCAATCTACTAAATTTCCCATGTGTTTACATAAAAATATGCTAAACACAAATGTTATATTTTTTGTTTGTTTGTTTTGAAAATATACATGGAAAGGCGACACTACTACTATTACATCAATGATGATTCTAATGATTCTTTGAGTTACACGCCGCTTCACCTTAAGTTACTCAAAACGCTTCTCCTTTAGACCAGAGAGAGACGAATAGAGAGATAGTGGATACGAATAACTGACACTGAAGAAGGCTACAAATGGTAGTCGAAATACGCGTATCTGTCAAAGATAAGAAATTAGGGTAGAATGGATTACTTGCTTTGCTCTTGTCCACAGTTGATTAGTAGAAGTTTTCTCATTTAATTTTGTATGAGGAAAGGCATCTAACTTCAAAAATGTTGTGGATGGAAGCTTTAATCATAAAAATATTTGGTAGGGTGATGTGCTAGTATCCATCGTATTAAGCATTGATCAGTGAGAACTGCAATTTTCCGGTATTGCGGTGAATGATGCTGATACAAACCGATGCCAAACAATTCTTTCTCAAAACGGCTTTAGCATTGTACAATAACATTTTGATAAATCTTGATCTCTTTTTGGAAATAATGCAAATAAAATGCATCTTACCGTATTCTCAGTCCGTCGTATCGTTTTCAACTCCGTCGCAATCAGTTTCCAGATTCGTCTCACAACTTACGGCTCACTGTGTGTATTGAATGGTTAAAACACAACATATCAACGCTATAATAAAATGTTTCACTAGAATATATAGATCTACGGGCATCTCCCTCCATTCCTTCAGCATGATGGAATATACTAATTTCCTTTAAAATTAATTGTTCGTCATCATAATTCAGCCCAAACATATGAACACAATACTTTTTGACCGTACAATTATGGCATTTGCTCACAGTACAGCGAAAACAACACAATCAAAGGAACCGTATTTTTACGTCGAGCGTCGCGCACACATCGATGCGCTCAACCTTTTTTTCTCAGTACGACGGATAGAACTTTGTTTACATTCTCAATTATACGCGGTGGTTGAGGAAATTTCGTAAAATTTGATAATTTATTGAAGTTTTACGGCGTGTGATTGGAATGAAATCCTTCAGTGAAGAAGTACGAAGTAAGTCACCCACGGGGGCGGGAAGAAACTTGTGTTGAAAAGTGGTGTTTTTTTTTTTAATTTCTTTATTAGTATCATTCCAAACATTACATTCATTATTTCTTATATCTAGGTGTTCTGTGTTATTAGACAACACTATCATCTTAATTTGGTAAAACAAATCTAAGATTTTATTAACATTTAGTTAACAACATATTACATTTCATTTGCCGTAGCAGTTCAGATTTTTTACAGGTGAGTTGATTTCACCTGCTTATAAGAGAAAAAAAAACGCTTTGAATATACTTAACCTAACTTAACCTAAACATATAACGCATTAATCGTGGCAATAGAAGATTGTAACGATTTTTGCCTGAAATTATTGATTATTTTATTTGACATTTGTTCCAATGTTTCAACATTGGATATTCTATGTAACTCATTGGTACTATACCAGGGAGGAAGCCTCAGAATCATTTTCAAAATTTTATTTTGAATTCTCTGCAGAGCTTTCTTCCTGGTATTACAACAGCTAGTCCATATTGGTGCAGCATACAACATGGCTGGCCTGAAAATTTGTTTGAATATCAAAAGCTTGTTCTTAAGACAAAGTTTTGATTTTCTATTAATAAGGGGATAGAGACATTTTACATATTTGTTACATTTGGCTTGAATGCCCTCAATGTGATTTTTGAAAGTTAAATTCTTATCTAATTCTAGATACTGAAATTCATCTGACCAATTTATTGGAACCCCTCTCATCGTGACAACATGTCTACATGAAGGTTTCAAATAAAGAGCTTTTGGTTTATATGGGAATATTATTAGTTGAGTTTTGGAAGCATTAGGAGAAATCTTCCATTTATGCAAGTATGAAGAAAAAATATTCAAACTTTTTTGCAATCGACTACAGATGACACGCAAGCTTCGTCCTTTGGCGGAGAGGCCTGTGTCATCCGCAAACAAAGATTTTTGACATCCCTGAGGTAACTCAGGTAAGTCAGATGTGAAAATATTGTATAACATTGGTCCCAAAATGCTGCCTTTGGGAACACCAGCTCTTACAGGAAGTCTTTCAGATCTGGAGTTCTAATAATTAACCTGAAGTGTACGATTTGACAGATAACTTTGAAATATTCTAACAATGTATGTTGGAAAATTCAAGTTTTTCAATTTTACAATCAAACCTCCATGCCAAACACTGTCGAATGCTTTTTCTATGTCTAGAAGAGCAAGACCAGTAGAGTAGCCTTCAGATTTGTTGGAACGGATCAAATTTGTTACACGTAAAAGTTGATGAGTGGTCGAATGTCCATGGCGGAATCCGAACTGTTCATTGGCAAAAATTGAATTTTCGTTGATGTGGGCCATCATTCTGTTCAAAATAACCTTTTCAAAAAGTTTACTGATGGAGGAAAGCAAACTGATTGGACGATAGCTAGAAGCTTCTGCAGGGTTTTTGTCTGGTTTTAAAATTGGAACAACCTTAGCATTTTTCCATTTGTCAGGAAAATATGCTAATTGAAAACATTTGTTAAATATATCAACTAAAAATGATAAGCTACTTTCTGGAAGTTTCTTGATTAGGATGTAGAAAATTCCATCATCGCCAGGAGCTTTCATATTTTTGAATTTTTTAATAATAGTTCTCACTTCTTCCAAACCAGTCTCCCAGGCATTTTCGAAAACGTTCTCTTGATTGAGAATATTTTCGAAGTCCTGAGTAACTTGATTTTCAATTGGACTAGTAAGTCCTAAATTAAAATTGTGCGCACTTTCAAACTGCATAGCAAGTTTTTGAGCTTTTTCGCAATTAGTTAGTAATAATTTGATTTTCCTCTTTCAATGCCGGTATTGGCTTCTAAGGTTTTTTCAAGATTTTAGATAATTTCCAAAAGGGCTTAGAGCCGGGGTCCAATTGAGAAATTTTATTTTCAAAATTTTTGTTTCTTAAATCTGCAAAACGTTTTTTGATTTCTTTCTGCAAATCCTGCCATATAATTTTCATAGCAGGATCACGAGTGCGTTGAAATTGCCTTCTCCTCACGTTTTTAAGACGGATCAAAAGTTTAAGATCATCGTCTATAATCACGGATTCAAATTTTACTTCACATTTTGGAATTGCAATGTTCCTGGCTTCAACAATGGAATTTGTTAAAGTTTCAAGAGCATTGTCAATATCAATTTTAGTTTCTAAAGAAATGTTAACATCAAGATTAGAGTCAACATACGTTTCATATATATTCCAGTCGGTTCGTAAATAATTGAAAGTGGAGCTGATAGGATTGAGAATCGCTTCATGCGATATTTGAAATGTAACAGGGACATGATCAGAATCGAAATCAGCATGAGTAACTAATTGGCTACAAAGATGACTAGAGTCGATTAAGACCAAGTCAATCGTAGATGGATTTCTAGAAGAGGAAAAACATGTGGGGCTATCAGGGTATTGAATTGAAAAATAACCTGAAGAGCACTCATCAAATAAAATTCTGCCGTTGGAATTACTTTGAGAATTATTCCATGACCGATGTTTGGCATTAAAGTCACCAATGACAAAAATTTTGACTTATTGCGAGTCAATTCTCGCAAGTCAGTTTGGAGCAAATTAACTTGCTGTCCAGAGCATTGAAAAGGCAAACAGGTAGCTATGAAAGTATATTTTGGAAAGTGGTGTGGCTCAGTCGATCGCTAAGCATTTCTCTCAAATCGTGTTCGTCCATGCGATTTCGGTGAAAAAGTGCAAAGTGGATAATTGAACTGAAGTTATTTACCGAAATACAGTAGTTTTATTGCATTTTTGGTGTACAAGTGTACAAACCATAACAGCTTTCACAAAATTACACTTGGATAATGAATCTATGTTGCAGGTAAGTTTGAATATCCGCCGTAGTGGAACATTTAAAGTTTGATACGACGAATAATAGCGCTTACGACGAAGTAGAACAAAACCCTAGGCGTGTTAACCATCATCATTACGCATAACCGGTACTAAATTTTTTTTTTGAAAATGGTTCCCAATTTTTAGAAATAATTTGTTAGATGCATTTCACCATACAAATATTTTCTGCGTTGCATTTTAGCGATTTTTCGTGCATAGACACTAGCGCATGTGCGTTACTATGTGGTGAGTAGCGAATCAGGCCATGTATGTAACCCATTAAAAGCAAAAAGTTACTTCAAACTATTTTTTTGTTTCTCTAATGAGATTCTGCTCAGAGGATTCGAATACATTAAAAAGAGAAAAAAAAAAACAGGTTTAGTGTTCTGTAACTCAATACCTCAATATCGAGTTATGGAGAGTTGACTGTATTAGGTGTTCTTGCATTTGTAGTGCTATTATAATGTCTCTTGTTCTGATTCTTTAAAAGTGTTTTCCATAATACATGGAGGTTTTCGATAACCGCAATTGGGTCCATTTTGTCCACTGTGCGTCACCGGTGCTAAAATAGCCCTACGTCGCCGCTGATAAAAACATATATCGGCGCACGGGTCTAGCGCTGAGCAGTCAGTCAGGCAACTAGTTACGGCGGGACAAACGACTGCAAGTCTGGTAGTGGAGCGACGACAACCGTAGTACGGTTCATATTATTATCAGCCCGGCCGTCAGGCAGGCAGTCCTCCGGCTCCGTTTGCCACCACAAAACCCACAGAAAACGGATATACCACACCACAGAGCACAGAAACGGACTGTATCCACAGTCCGATGATGAGGAGCAAAAAAGTGACACTTGAACAGTTACAAAACACGGTTGCTTGTTGCGCTTCTACGAAGAACCAGCTCCGGGTCGAGCCAGGCCAGACCCAGACCCAAGTGTAGATATACCTATCAACTCAACAGCCAGCCAGCAGGCTGATAGAGGAGGGTATACAATTTCCCGTTATCAGCAGTTTTGTTGTCCTAGTTTTATACGGACATGTTTTGCCTTATTGTGTGAGCCGAGGCAACGCTCGTGTGCTCCGTCTGTTTATAATTTCTGTTTTGCACAAATGTTGGTCGACTAGCTTTCGCTCAGTGCTGGCTGGCAATCGAGCAATGCCTTTTCTGGCTTCTGGAACCTTACCGGAGCGATAACCACACGATGAGGGTCGATTTTTCCAGCCAGGCTATCCTCCTTCTCCTCTTCCTTGGGAGGTTTGTTGTTTTCCCAGGGACAGCTGGAAAATTTCCATATCTACTGTTTGGTGGTGGTGGAAGTTGTCAGCCATGTGGGATGATTTGATGGTTTTCCTTATCTTACCGGAGGGTGGATGTTTCTGAAAAATTAGGGGAAGCGATCTGGAGGAAGGTGAACTCTGTAAAATGGCCTAACGATGTTTCCTACAATCAGCTGTACCCAGCAAAATGAACGCATATTATACAAAACAGGAGCATTTCCAATACACATATTTCCTCTAGTCAAACATTTCTGGAGGGCGAATGCATTCATTGGCTTACAGATTATTCCTATTATTACTCATTTAATTCTACATTAGACACTAAGTTATAAACCGACTATTATCGAGCAACAGTAATGTTAAAATTTAATTCACGAACTTAACGCAAAAACGACAATTACATTCCACCTCTGCACTCTTTTTCATGCAACGCTAAACTAAGCAAAACAGGGTCCAATTACAATTCCAAGACGTGTGTCGTGGTTCATTGACGGTTTTGAAAATTCCCTATGGTCTAATCCAGTGGTGTACTAAATTCACTCGGTCTGAGAATTGTGACACTTGAGCGGGGTACGCTCCTGTATGCTCCCCACGTGACCTGGACCCGCTCTAGCATTCCCAATTAACCAAGGCGCACTTAACACGGCATACATTCAGCATTATATGTGCCCGCACAGCAATGCATTTAATGCTGGCTGAACGTATAGCTGCATACAGTGCTACCTCAATGCAGGTTTTGGCGAAATAATGGGCTGCTTCAATGCTGCACCTTCAGGAACGTTGAATCCTGCTGTTTAAAAAAGAGTAGCGCCTCCGCCGCTGCAGTAGCACATCAAAACAAAAAATATGTGGCATCATTGTTGAGCAGCAGTCGTGGGTTTTTATCGTGTCCGATGATTTATTCAATCTAATGTGTTTTTACAATAGTTTAATCACGATTTTCAGTGTTTTTGTTTGCCATGAACGTTGATTTACGAGAAGATGTTGAAAATAACGCACTCGAAGTGATAAAACAACAAAAAAGCGATTTCCAAAATGATTTTGTTTTTCACTCATTCGTGGATTATTTTTTCTTTTCATGTTGCGCGCGTTGTCGGGTTGTGAAGAATGTTATATGCATCATTGTGGTAGTGCAGCTATACTATTTGACAGTCAAAGCGTTTGGTCAAATGGTGATGTGTTCCGTAAGACAAGGCAGACATGTCACAATGCAAAGGTGTCGCCGAAACCAAAGCTAAGTATCGTTTTTTTTGGAGGCTGATGCAGTTGTATATTATTTTATGGAGTCCAATCGAAGGCCGTGATGTGACTGTATTCATTACACAGGTGCACGCTTAACTTCGGTTACACGTTGGATGAGTGGGTCTCTCACGACCGCCCGGGGGGTTTCTATGTAGTGGTGGATCTGCACTCATCAATGTGATGTGTAGCTATATTATAGCGTGGGATTGCGTGGAGGTACGAGGGAATTTTCGGGCGTCGTGGCAGACTTATGCATTTGATACGTGACCAGGGTTGAGCGTGTGGGTGTAGAATTTCACTCGCTTGAATGTAGAACGATATCGTAAGCGTGACATAGTAGATGAGTTCGTTCTTAGTAGGCGCGTTTTTTGTTTGGTTTTCTCCGTATCTCCGGTGCGCGATGATTTGTGTCAAATGGCATGTTTTGGCAGAATATTCGCTTGGGAACCGCGTAAATTTGTTTCTCTTTGCGTTCTCAGTGCGCGTACGGTAATTCCGCCGTTTCCTCTAAACCTGCACAAACTGGACATTCGGGAGAACCCGCATGAACGAAGCGGTGTAGATACTGTCTAAAGCAACCATGGCCCGAAAGGACCTGTGTCAGGTGGAATGTTAGTTCCCCATGGCGCCTATTGACCCAGATATCTAACCTCGGAATCAACCTGTGAGTCCACACTCCCTTGGTGGAACTGTCCCACGCACGCTGCCATTTGACCATAGATGCCAGTCTGGCAGTCCTGCGTATGCCTCTCGTGCCGCGCCTTTCGAAGCACTCTATGTCTTCCATGATAAGGATACCAATAGGCACCATACCGGTAATGACGCAGAGTGCATCGTGTGACACGGTACGGTACGCGCTCGCAACCCTCAGGCACATTAGCCTATTAGTACTCTCTAGCTTGCTACGGTAGCTAACGGTACTTAAAGCCGTGCCCCAAGCCGGGCTACCATACCTCAGTATGGACGAGGCGACACTGGCCAGAAGCTTACGCTTACTGGCGTACACCGCAGAGCTATTGGACATCATCCGGGACAGTGCCACAATAGCTGTGGAGGCTCTCTTGCAGGCATAATCGACGTGGCTACGGAAGGTGAGCTTATCGTCGATCATCACCCCCAAGTGTTTGACGGAGCGCTTCTAAGTGATCGTGCAGTTGCCTACACTAATCACCGCTTGCTGCACCGACTTTCGGTTGTTGACAACAACCGCCTCAGTTTTGTGGTGAGCCAATTCCAGTTTCTTGGAGCTCATCCACTCCTCCACAATTGCGATCGAGTGGGCTACAGTCAATTTCACTTCTTCGATCGATTCACCGTAGACGTCCAGCGTAATATCGTCGGCAAAGCCAACGATGACCACACCCGCCGGGAATTTTAATCTCAACACCTCGTCGTACATGACATTCCATAACACCGGACCCAGGATGGAACCTTGCGGGACTCCTGAGGTTATGTGAAATCACTTCCGACCCACCTCTGTGTCATAGACTAATACCCGATTCTGGAAGTAACTTCCGAGAATCTTGTACAGGTACTCGGGTATCCCCAGACACAGGAGCGCATCAGCAATAGCCGCCCAACTAGCACTATTGAATGCGTTCGTTACATCCAGAGTCACTATTGCGCAGTAGCGAATCCCCCTCCTCTTACGCTGGAGTGCTATCTCAGCGGTTTTCTTAACCGTCAGTTGCTTGAGAGACCATTTACACCCTCGGTGTACCTCAACAGTCTGTTGAGGATGATCTTCTCGAGCACCTTCCCCGCCGTGTCGATCAAGCATATTGGTCTATACGCCGACGGGTCACCGGGTGGTTTTCCCGCCTTTGGCAATAGTACCAGGCTCTGCCTCTTCCACACATCTGGAAATACTCCCTCGTCCAGGCATATCTGCATAGCAGATCTGAACATCCCGGGAGCCTCCAAGATTGCGACCTGGTGCCTTACCTATACTGAGGGATTTTGCAATCCCTTCAAGTAACTCATCGGTTGCCCTCTCCTCATCGCCAGCCCAATCCCCGGCTGTCCTACGAAAGGAGGCCAAGGGCTAGGGTTGTGGCGTGGAAAGAGCCCCTCGATGATCCTCTCCTGCATCTCTGGAGATTGCTCTGTAGGAGCCATTGTACCTCTTGTCTTTGCCATAACGATCCTGTAGGTATCGTCGCACGGATTCGCGTTGGCACTCTGACAGAGTCCCTCAAAGCAGGCCTTTTTGCTTGCCCTTATCTTGGACTTCAGCGCGACTTTGGCAGCGGTGAACACCACCATTCTTCACGCTCCTCCTCGGTACGTGCTCGCTGCATCCGCCTCCTGGCCCGTAGGCAGGCACGGCGCAGGTTCGCAATCGCTTGAGTCCACCAGTACGTCGGTGGTCTCCCATTCCTAAAGTGGACTTGTCTACCCAGTCAACATTTTGGTTGGTATAACTTTTGTTATACATCATTCTATATGAATCAATTCAATCGTATAGAATGCACGAAAAGGCTATATACATACCAAAGTGGAGGCTATATACGTACTTGGCACGACTTTTTCAGACTTTCTGCGATCATATATACGATGCCAACAAACTTGAATGAAAATAAAAATAAAAGTCTGCAGCAAGCCTCGAACACAGGACCTTTGGATTAGAAATCGGATATCTTACCACTGTACCACCAAGGGTTTCATGAAAGACGTGTCATTGTTTGCCAATATAAATACATGTTTAATAGACTGGCTCAGCTCAGTATGGAAGAAAAATAAAATTGTATAATTCCACGGGGCACCCCCCAGAATTATTCATTAGGGTTAGAGGAAGACTTCCTGAAAATTTCAGCTCATTTGGTCGTTCCATTGGCGTTTGAATTGAAGTTAATATGGGATTCCTAGCTCAAGCATATGGGAAACAGTACATCATCTACTGTTCTGTTCAGGAAAACTGTTGTTCGCGTTCAATTGAACCCAGAATTGTAAAAACACTACTTGATACCATAGCGAACAATATTGTAGAAGGTTGTATCATGATTAAAAGTGATAAAGTTGGTGTTTTAACTATCTGAAGTAGATCTGCAATACAGCTATGCATTTCTTCAACATAGCATGATGGTTAACACTAGGCGCATCATAGCCACCTATGACGCTGGGCGAGCTGCTGCGCAAGACGCATGCATATATGTGACTGTACGGGAGTTCCGATCTAAGCCTTACTTCCAACAACTGAAATGTTAATGAAAATGTGCTTAAATCCAGATACAACCTTCTGCAATTATGTTCATTAGAGTATCAGCTAGTGTATTCGTCATTCTGGGCCCAATTGAACACTATCAATTAGTATACAGAACGAAACAGTGACCATGGGTCAATTTTCTATATATTTGAAACGAAAATCCCATACAAACTTCGAATTGAATGCGCCAGCTGGTGACGCAACCAATTGAGTTGAAATTTTGAGAGACCTTTTTTCTTACCCTAAAGCACATATCTAGGGGGTGCCCCGTTGAGTTTTACAACTTTTTTGTTTAAGGGCCAGTCTAATGTTTAATGTACAGCGACACATACTGTGTTGTTCTTGGAGGCCCATCGCCAGCAGAACCAAGTTTGGGTGGCAATTTTTGCTAAGTTATTGCGATTTCATACGATGCTTTCTGGATTGATATATGATCTGTCAGTTTATACAACTTAACGTGATTCTATGTTGCACTATTTACGACATGTTTTGTTGTCAACACAAATTGTCGTTTATGAATCGTATTGGGGATTTATATACAACTTGTGTTTACATTGATAGCGTTTAATTAGGCATGTTGTGCGATTGTGATTTTTGACGGACGAATATGTGATTTTGGATACACATTCTTATACGATACGTGTTTCACTGGGTAGGCATGGCCGCATCGCATGCAATGCGGACTATGTAACACACAGTCTGTACTACTCTTTGATTGCATTTGTACAGCAACAAAAGATCATTTCGATGGCTGAAAACGGAAAACAACCTGTGCTGTGGAGATGCTTATTAATAACCAAAAGATTTGAAATAGCAGTGCTTTCGCTAACTCACGGCAGCTAAGCAATCATGCTGCTTAGATAGGACAGCAATCGGATAAAATGCTGTTAGACTTCTACAACGCGGCTTATCCAAATGCTTATTGGTTACTGGGTTTATTGCAAAGATTCCTCTGTTAACTATTCCAAAGATATCTCCAATAATTTTCCTGGATTTCTCTAATTATTTTTCTAAGTTTTCTAAGAAATTTTTCAAACAGTTTTTATTTGATTCCTGTAATAAACATCGACATTCCTGAAACAGCCTCTAAATAATTCAAGATAAAATTAATTGTACCATTATTATACAATTAATTTTATCTTGAATTATTTAGAGGCTGTTTCAGGAATGTCAATGTTTATTACAGGAATCAAATAAAAACTGTTTGAAAAATTTCTTCTATTTTTTTCATTTTTGTTTCTTGGAATACTGTTAAGATGTAGCACTGAAGAAGATTATGGTCAATCTCAGCCGAATCTCTAGTTGATTCTTTTTGCATCTTCACTGACTTTGATCAATCACGGAATAGCAACCGTTGATATGTGTAGTCAATCTAAACTTAGCTTGGGGTACTGTAAGGATATAGCTTTAGACATTACTCCTAGTGTTTCTTCATTTTCTAGGGCACTGTCATACACAGATTCTTCCATCTGTCTATTTAGAGTAATTTGTTAAAAAATTTGGGATACATCTAATGATTCAATGATTTATTAACCTTCTGTTTGTGTGATGGGGAAAAAATTACTCCAAATTTTACGGACAGCTTCAAATTCCGGACACTTTACTTTGTTTGGAAAACATTTCACATTTCGTCCGGAATAAGAATCACGAATAGTCTACATATTTGTATTTAGTTAAAATTATTCAAGTTGCAGAATCAAAATCTTCACTCACCATTCGAAAATTAAGTGTTTTAAAGTCTCGATTACGCGAAGGAATCATCCAGAATGGTTTATTTTATATGCTTTTTGATGACTTTACTTCACTGAGGCCTTAAGTGTCCGTAATATGAATCAAAACGGTAGTGTTATTAGCTATATTCATAAATTAAAAAGTTCGGCGTTAAGTCAGAGTGGACCAAGTGACATTTTTCATGTTTAGAGAAAAATGGACATAAAGTCTAAAACAATATAACGTAAAGTGACATTCATGCAAATCCATAGTCCAAACCTCCAATAGAACAATTTATTGACGGAATAAATGTACTAGGTTCACTCTGACTGAACTGAAAAACACCGTTCAATTATTTGATTTACTCTGACTAAACAATTCCTTGGAAAATAACAATATTTAAATTTTTACATGGTCAAAGTGAGCTCATGTATTTGCATTATTCCAAATAAATGATGAAGATTCATTAAAATCTTATTGCACAACGTGAAAGCCGGCTAGGGAAAGAATAGTTAGGCATCGGTTTGTATCAGCATCATTCACTGCAATTGGGATACTTGCAGGTTTTTACTGATCAATACTTAATACGATGAATATTAGCACATCACCCTATGGTCACATTGTCTCTCCATATTTTAGAGCGGTGAATATAGTGATTATTTTGAGAAATTTGAATTCTGACTTAAGTCGTTTTGTAAATCCGGAAATTAAATGGTCTAAGTGTGAAAACCGAGTAGGTTTATCTCGTTGTTTCCATACTTGGGCCCATTTTTAGTTTTGGCTTGAGTTATCAGACCAAAATTACCATACCTGTCCTGTACGTAAATTCAGGCACTACCGATGATCGGTGCAGAATAATTTTGCAGTGCTCATTAACCCAAAAGCGACCAGTCATCATTTGTCTTAATTTTCCTCCTGCACACAATGCTCACGGAAAGAGTCGTCACCTTTATGAGCCCCCATCCGGTGTGTGATATCGCGCTCGCTGCTGGGCCCAAATGTGCTCGCCAACCCAGATCCCGGTGAGGGGAACCGTTATCCAAAAAGGTTTTGTAACCATTCATCAGCACCAGAAGCAGTGGAGGGGAGGATGAGAGCAGTAGGGTGAAGTGGCAAAAGTAGAGCCGCTCACAGGCAACAATACGACTTTTTTGTCACGTTTCCAGAGCGCAGAGTGCGAAGCTCAGCTCATAGAGCTTGACGAGTTTCACACCTCTCGACTCGACCGTCAGCGAAACATTTGCACTTTGAGTAATGAGACAAATTAAACTGGTCAAAATAAATTCTGAGTTCTATGGAGCATGGAAATGTTTTGATCATTTGTTGGGAAATTTCTGCATTGTGTTTTCTGTCACGATTGTGATGAGGATCTGTAACGAACAGGTGACTAGATGCGCATATCATGCAGTTCATGAAACTCTCATGGACTTCGTCGTTTGAATGTGTATGGATAGGGGAAGATGGTTCGAAATGTCAACTTAAGCTACAAAAATGGAAAAATAAATAATCAGCTTGTTTCCTTATTACGCCGGTACTGAAATCTGGTATCCCTTTGAAGGAGAGAGTATATTTCTGGAAATTATGTTACACTATACTTTGTTATACAAATAATCTTACAAATCTCATTAAAATGTGAATCTTTTACCCCATGAGGGCATTTCCAACTATTTTATCCTACCTATTTTATCATAAACACAGTTTTGAAAGCAAGCTCAGGAAAAAAGCGTGAACTTCCCCAACGACAGGTCGGTTCCGCGAGGCGCAAAGCGTGGACGAGTTCTGCGTTCAACTTGTCCGTGTGATGGTTCTCTGTTTACAGTCGATGTTTACTTTTCGCGTTCCGCTATACTTGCTAGGCTCAATCGGGCAGCATGGTGCTCCTCCGCGAGTTTGTAGGTAGCGATCGGCCAGAGACTCAGTCATCGTTTTTGTTGTTGTTTGCAACCGGCTTGGCGCAGCTCGCCTTTGCGCATCACGAGCAGCGGGCCCGAGGGTATGCCCGGAGCTCGTAGAGGAAATGAGGGCCTTCCTTTCCTGTGAAAATTGTCGGTCCCCTCGTTCCCCCATTCCCAAGTACCCAGTTTATGGCTCCACCGATCATAGGAACAGTAGGAAAAGGCAACTAGCATCCAGTGGAATCGCGTGTATGAGTTAGATATCGTCAGTCGTAGTCGTGCGGATGGAAATAGAGTTAAACAGCAATTGAAGGAACTGAAAAAAAAAACTGAAGTGTCATCTTCACCAATACCAGAAGCGCGAGTTTAGATTCGCTTGGAGTGCACAATACACCATCGAATCGGTTCTGTACTGTTTGCTTTTTTACATTTTTGCCTTTTTATGCTCGCGATCCCCCTTTGGTTCAGCGTTGATTCGGACGCACCATATGGGCAAATGTTTCGCTCTCTCTTCTATGCTCTATTTTGATTATATTGTTGCTGAGACCGTACACAGCATTCCTCGGCATTGGTATACGTTTGTGTTGGTGCAAATATGCAGTGTCAATGAGCGGCACTAGTGGGCCAAAAGAGTGCAACAAGTGCCTGAAAGGTTATATAATTGATGACGCATTGTTGTAGGGCTGGATAGAACTTGAACTGACTGTGCGGTAGCAGCCAGGCGGCCAGTTTGACGACACTTGACGAATGAACTTCATGGACGATGAGAAGTGGTTTCACAGTAAAAATAAAATTGTATTGCGGCGCTTATATTAAATCCACATCCAGCGGCGGCGGTACACTATGGGCGGTTTCCATACCGACTGGCGGCCAAAAATATTTTTTCCATCTCATGTCGTATTTATGAGTTTTATGATACAAATTTGATGTTTTATTTTCAAAAACAAGTTTTCGAGACTAACTTTTGATTAGGGCCTATAGCGAAATATTGAACTTTGTTACTTATATTGTATATAAGAAATTTATGCGATTAACGTTGTGCAAACCATTATGAATATTAAAACTTACATAAAAATGATGATTTGAATGATTTAGCGAAATTCAGTTATTTTCTGAATTAGTTTTTAGCTGTTTTCAATAGAAAATGGTTAAAAATATTGGAAAAATTCAAAAAGCCTTAAATAAAAAAAGTGCAAATTTGTGCAGCTAAATTCTTCAAGATCCTTTAGTTTACATCTCGAAGTACCCTTGGAACTGAATTTAAGCCTGGGACAACTTGGGACAAAAAAAGTACTCGATGTGTTAACTATAAATTTATTCGATTTTTTAACCGCTTTATAAAAAACATCAAAAAAGCCACTATTTTGAAGCTTTTTTTTATTTTTTTTATTGTTTCTAGGAAGCCTTTTTTGTAAGCTTTCAAATGGTGTAAAAACATTTTACGTAAGAATTATAGAAAAAAAGTTATATTAATTTGAGTAAACCATAGTTTTTGTTAATAAAAACAAGTTTTTCTCCATAGGCTCAACTTTGGCACCTCATATCTGAGTGTGCAATGCAAATCATGTCCTAATATTTTGGGGATTTCTTAGCAGACATGTTTACAATGATATGGCGAACAAGAATTGAAATTTGGGGCACATAACTTTTTTGATTATTGGCCACCTGATAAGCCATAGTGCGGTAACGCGCAGAAGATATGCGCGCAATTCAAACGCAACATCAAAATTCAAGTAGGCTTGGATTTTTTCGTCCTTCAAGGACACAAATGTTTCAAATTTGCCCAATCTGAAACATTTGGTGATTTTCATTATCACTGCGACGGTATATCGACATTTTCAGATAATCGCATTACGTGGATTTATCTTGCAGAGCACAATACAGCGGAAGGGATACAGGGCAATTCTCGCGTAACTTTTCAAAAGGTCCTATCAAACATTGAGAGGCTCTCTTTGTTTAATTTCTCTTTAATCAATAACTAAGCCACATTTACCTCTTCTGTAGCGTTTTTGTATAAAACGCTAGCCAAGGACATTGTCTTTCGATCTGCAGTAAAAAAATTTCCCAATACTTCAGTATTGCACTGTAATAATCGAAAGAGAGTGGAAGAGAAGAGAAGTTATCATAGGTCCTTTTCGTCCATTTTCGACAGCTTAGTCCTCGCCGTCATGAATGATGTTTCGAAACCCATGCTTGCTTTGGGCTCAAAATTACAACATCATTATATATTGCAACCTCCATGAGTCGATGTTCCATGACTATGTATCGACCAAACTAAAAACAAAATTTCATGGTTGCTATGATGATATCTTCAAACAGATTTCCAAAGCAGCCCTGTCGTCGAAAAATTTGAGCTTCTTTGTCGTCACTTATATTGAGGGGCGTTTTTAAAGTCTAGTGGGAGCTTCGACTTTTCGACGTTTATGAGGGGGCTTCACAAGAAAAATGTCACAAATACTTTAATATAGGAAAACATGAAACAAATAGCACTTTAACTAGAATTTTTAGCAGAGGAACTTTACTTGCCTTTCATAGCAGAATTTCCAGGGAACAGATATGTCCTGCACATAAAGAAATAGAGTCATTATCGACATCTTTTCTGTTGACATAGCTTGAATTTTTCTAGAAGGCGCCAAAGTATGTCCTGGTAAAAATGATGTAATGTCCCTCGAATTTAGTTATTGATCTTTTTGATGGTTGCAGCGGATCGTTTTTATTGTGTGTTTCATTGAAAAATTCTTCATAAAATCCCCGTCGTCGATCGTGCATTTGTTCAAATCAAGATTGAATTGCCATCATCTTCAAAAAATGGTAGAAAATGTTTGGAGATTTAATCAGTGATGCTTTCAGAATTATCTTCAGATTTCTCCAGAAACTTACAAACATTACGAACATTACAGAAATTGCTCCAGAAAATTCAGGGACTTTTCCAGAAATAACTACACTTATTCCAACAATTTCATCGTAAGAGTAATTGTAAAAGTTCCTCCCAAGATTATTTATTATTCTGTTAAATTAACTCTTTCAAAAATTCTTAGAACAATAATTCTTTCAGTGAATCACCCAAACATCTCTCCAGGGTTCCTGAAAGAATTTTTCCAAATAATTTAAAGCGAATTAGAATACCACTACGAAGCTTAAAGTTATACCATAATTCAGGGGAAAATCTAAAACTAGTGATGCACAGCAAACAATTCCTCAAAAAAATGTGTTTACAAATGTCGTGTTAAGGTCACCTCGTACAGTTCTTTGTGACCATTTACCGTGCGTTTTATTTTCATAATAATTTAATTTTGTATCTTAAAAATAACGTTGTTGGTGGAGCAATTATGTTGCTAGTAGTGTGCGCCCTCATTCTTATTTTTCTTGGCATTTACGTCCCCACTGGGACAGAGCCGGCTACTCAGCGTAGTGTTCTAAGAGCACTTCCACAGTTATTAACTGAGAGCTTCCTTTGCCTTAGTTGCTATTTTCGCATTCGTATATCGTGTGGTAGGGTATGATAATACTCTATGTCCAGGGAAGTCAAGAAAATTTCCATTACGAAAAGATTCTGGACCGATTGGGATTCGAAACCAGACACCTTCAGCATGGCTTTGCTTTGTAGCCACGCCCTCTTAGCCCTCTTACCACTCGGCTAAGGAAGGCACCCTCACTTTTAAGGATATTTAAATCTTAATTTACAATAAATGTCATAGAAAGTTGAAAAAAAAAATGGCTTATTAATTATTTTTTCATTAAAATCATTATAGGAGGTTTAACTGTGTAAATATGAAGTAGGTAAATCATGGCTTTACAATAAATCCAATGATGCCCAATAATTCCATGCCTTTTATACTATTGCACAGTAATAAAAAATCTTAAAGTTTATACGATAAAATACATCTTACTTGTAGTATCTGCAGCTTGATCACTTGTTGAAATTATGTAAAATTTGATATTCTAACGTTAAAATGTAAAATGTGATTTTTTTGCGTCTCTACTAAGAATGTTAAAAAATCTCATTATCAATCAGAATTCACATGATTTTGACTACATAAACTAAATTTTTCAAAATTCATTGTGATAAGAACTACAGTAGTTTCTCGATTTTGTCACTGTTCGCTTTAATATCGCTTCATTATGCCACTCTCGATTTTAGCACGGTTTTCTGTTCGATTTAATCACGCCATAATAATTGTTTGAAGTTCATATATTTTACATTAAAAATATCACTAAACATTCAACATACATCTCTCAGGCCCATCTATAATGTGATTTAAATTTCATTCGTTCTATTTCTGCAACATAAAACTCAAATTTTAATGAAAATTATATGGCAGAAAAATACATTTTCATTACATCACGCTTCGGTATATCACGCCAAAAAATTTTGGGTCCGTGATATAATCGAGAAATTACTGTACTTCATTTCATCAGTTGTACATTATTTTGCCAAGAAAACAATAACTTGAGAAAATTGTATGCATTGAATGTATTCTATAGGAATTTGCATATGTGTACGGCAACTGGTGACTTAACGGCCATTTTTTTCTCAGAAAATTTGTGAAGATTTTCTACAGAATCTAAAAATTTCGTAACACATACCTACTTTCCTTAATTAAACTCTCTAAATCAGTGAAAATCACGCCTATAGCTGCTGTACGAAACATGCATTGAAGCCAGCAAAACACCGGTTGCTCCAGACCTGAGAGAGAGGAAACAGCTGGCTTAGTTTGCGAGCTCCCAAAAGTCATGGGAACCTGTCACCAACTGTCACTGGAAAACCGCACATTCGAAGGGCAGAGCGTGAAAAAACGTCAAAATTGAAGTAAACTAAATCAAAATTTCTGGGTGTTTTTCGATGATTTCACATTTCTAAAAGGTACTAAATATAGTTGTGGTTGGTGGCAAACTTCGTCTTGCCATCAAGTAGGCTGTTGAAAAATGTCAAGAACCTCCCATACAAAATGATATATTAGTATTCTCCCGTTTTATCGAGTTTTCCGAAAACTTCCTTAAGCTTTTCCGTCACACGAACGCGTCGGAATCCTTCAAGAAGACAACAGTGAAAGAATTGTGCAAATCGGTTGTCCCATTCTCAAGCCATTTCGTGACATACAAACACCACTCCATTTTTATTTATATAGATAACCTTTTTCATAGTGAACAACAAGAAAAGAGTATACTTTTGACTAGAATAAGTTCATCTGACCGTTGTGCACAACCCAAGAACAGAAGAAAGAGGTCAAAATAGGCAAGAAAACATGCCAACTGTCAATGAGCTGTCTCCTCTCTCTCTCAGCTCTAGACAACCCAGAATTAGTAGTAGTAGTAATTTTACGCTGGATTTCCAGCATTTAGAGGCTCTCTGGGCACTATTGCTTCGGAAAACTCATGCGTCCAACTACAGGCTGCTTGATGAGACTAACGCATTTAAGGTGATTATAAAACGAAGCCAAACTTTGAATTTTCAAGTGCAGAAGACGAGAGTATCCGACAACAGTTCGCGTTGAAAACCAATCAACTTGCTTGCTTGCTGGTGGTTATCAATGGGATAGATTTTTAACGCGGAGCGCTGTTTGGTTCTCAAATCTTGTGCTCCTGAAAATTTGACGTGTGGCTTCGTTCTATAATCACCTTAAACTACTGTAGTAAGGTAGACAAAAGGTCGAAAGACAAAAGGTCGAAAATGATTTGCATGGTGGGAAATTTTTCCTTCTTTGAAAAAACTTTGTTGACCTTTTGTCCCTTCTTTTTGTTCTTAGACCTTTTGTCATAGATTCGTAGTGAGAATTTCTACGTGAGATTGGCGAAATTCAAGCCAACTACTTACCATCCCCAGCCCTGTCCGGAAATATTGAAAACAAATTATCAAGTATTACTTCTAACTGAATCTGTATCGGTTTTGATCATTGGTCATATGGATCTGGAGGTATTCCAAAATTCCTTGGGGGACCAAGGCGTATCCATAAACCATGTGAATTTCTCAGGCTACAGAATTTTTATCGTGTTCATATATTCACTCTTCGGAAGAATACATGAATGAGAATATGTTGCGAAAAAACGAAGCAATTCAGTGCAGCCGTCTTTGAGTAATGGTCATTTAGGTTTCTGGTACCACGCTGGTCAAATAAAGATCTTGACAACTTCAAAAAGCATCATATTGTCATTCTCAGATATCTCCAAGAATACTTAACCGATTTATATAATTTTTTCAGAGTAGCCTAGGTAATAAACCTAGCATTGTATAGTCCACATTTTATTTTTTTTGATAAATTGACCAAAAACAAAATGGCTGCCTACACACTTAATGTAGAATGCCGAATCTCGGCTAATTTTAACCGACATCCGCACAGCCGAGTAGTCGGCAAACAAATTTCCTGGGATCTCAGCAAATAAAAGCCGAGTATCAGTAAATCGTGCATCGTTGCTAAGCAACCGGACGATTTGTTAGCTGAGTCTCGGTTAAAATCGGGAAACCGAGATTCGCACAGCCGAGCTCGTGAAAAAAATCTAAGTGTGTAAGACATTTTATATGGAGAATGTCAGCCCCCCAAGGAATATAAGAATATCTTCAAAACCAAATCACCAATGATTAATATCGACGCGGAATCTTAAATTAGAAGATATTTTCGATAACTTATAAAAAATGGTGCAAAGTTATTGAGAAACAAAAAAGTTATCGCGATTTGAATATTTTTATTGCTGTAAAAGATGAAGCTGCTGGTAGAGGGGTTAAAAAAGTTTTTCTAGGAAAAGTATATTAAGGAATGTGTTACAGTATTCTTAGAGTAACAGTCACACCTAAGAAAATTTCATGAATTGAATACCCTGAGCATTTTTTTTACAAACAGTTTGAGGATTTTTTGTTTGAGGATTCACACGAAATGTTTCAATATTTGCCGTTGAAAATTCCACATTTGTGGGGCTTATTTTAGTTGCAGAGTCAAAATCTTCACTCATAATTCGAAAGTTAAATGTTTTCAAAACTCTATAACTTTGAGGAATCATACATAATGATTTTTTTATATATGTTTTTATAAGTAATACTTCACTGTGGCATAAAGTGTCCGTATTTTGAATCAAAACGGTAATGTGTAGTGATGATCATGTAAAAACATCACTTGATAAAAGAATCTTCGATTGACTTATGTGCATTTAGTTCACCGACACTGAACATTTTTTGTCGATTTAGTTCACTCTTACTGAACGATTTCTAGGAAAACAACAATCATTAGTTTTTTGCATAGTCAAACTGGGTTAAAATAAAAAAAGGGTGTCATTAGTATCGTACATTCTTCGAGAATCCATACTTTCGATTTCGAAATCTGTGAGTTGAGTCTCTACTTGAGTCTGAAAACTAAAGTTACGTTTGCTCGAGGCATAGATTTTTAAATTATGACAGAAATCTGCGTGAGCCGTTGGGATTTGAACTCGAAACTTGTGACCCAATGGGAATTTATACCAAGGTGTGGAAGGAGAAGCAATGGCTACGTATTAGTAAAGAGAAAAAACGTAAACAAAAATAATTACGTCACTAATTTACACGGCTTCTTATGGGAGCTCGCTCGCTTGTAGTTGTGAATCATTTTGCACCGTACACGGATACCACGCACACTAAATGGATATTCCACACCTCATTATATATTCTCATTGCTTGTGACCTTCTCTGCTACTGGATCTTCTAATGGCCCAGTAGCTTGGTTGGTCAAAGCGCTCATCTATCCTATTGTGGGCTCAACTCCGCATGTGGATTTTTCCCATAATTTAGCTGATACTGCTAGAAAATTTAGCTTGAAGTCCTACAGGGCGTTAAAATGATCATTATCCCAAAAAAAAAAAGTTCGGAAAGGCCAAAATTCACCAGAGTGTTGATACAACTAGGAAATTTCGATCGAAATTATGGAGGGCGTTAACATACTCATGACCTTTTAAAGATCATTGTGAGATAAGGTCAAATCACTCCAGGACGCTGAAAAGCTAGAAAGTTTCGATTGGCATAAACATTTTCATGTCTTTGCAAAAATCTACGTAAGAACAGGTCAAAATTCATCAGGGCGTTGATACTGCTAAAAAATTTATATGAAAGTCATTCAAGGTTTTAACATGCTTTTGACCTCACAACGATCTACGTGTGATCTACGTTGTCCTACAAGGCGCTAACATGACCTCGCAAATATTTTTGCGAGATAAAAGGTCAAATCACTCCAGGGCGTTGAACAGCTAGAAATTTCGATTGAAGTCACGAAGGGCGTTAACATGCTCATGACCTCACAAAGATCATTGAGAAAAAAGGCCACATCTCTTCAGGGCGCTGATACAGCTTGCAAATTGCGATTGATGTCCTACTGGGAGTTAATATGCTCATGACCTCACAGAGATCTACGTTCGATAAGGTTCAACACTCCTGGGCGCTGAAATAGTTACGAAATTTAGATTGATGTCTTAGTGGGCAATGTTAACGCCCTCATGACCTCGTAAAAATCTACGTTAGATAAGGTCAACATTCACCAGGGCGTTGTAACAGCGAGATAGTTTAGATTAATGTCTTCCAAGGCGTTAACATATTCATGACCTTGCAAAAATCTGTATGACAAAAAAAAATGTCAAAATACTACAAGGTGCTTGAAAAATTGAAGAATATTGAATGCAGAATTGTAGAAGGGCGTTAACATTCTTATGGCCACGCAAAAATCTACGTCAGATAAAGTCAAATTACACTTGGGCGTTGTTACCTCTTTAAAATTTCTATTGATGTTCTGCAGGTGCGTTCAAATTACTTCAGGGCGCTAACACAGCTTAAAAAGGTACAGGGAATCAACATGCTCCTGATCTCGGAAAGATCTATTTGAGTTAAGGACTAATTTTCTCCTGGGCGCTGATACAGCTCTGGAATTCCGTTTGATGTTGTACAGGGCGTTAAGAAGCACTTAATCTGGCCAAGTAATACATCTACAAAACTTATTATTCTTTATAAATTAAAGCGAAAACAAGTCTAAAAAGCTTTTTAGTCGTCGGCTGATTCGAAAGCATCTCTGTTCCATGACTCGATATTTCCATGAGTCGATGGTCCCTTCAGATATCAACTTGAGGTTTGTCTGTAATATGTATAAAAACATATTTCAATGCTGAATTTCAGTCAATTCTGCAGTCCGGAATCCTTCACACCTCAGATGAAGAGCTTTCGGTTTATATGGGAGTGTACGATTTGATAGATTACTTTGGATTATTCTATCCATGTATGTTAGAAAACTAAAGTTATTTTTTTAATTTTATAATCAAGCCTTCATGCCAAACACTGTCGAATGCTTTTTCTATGTCTAGAAGAGCAAGACCAGTAGAATAGCCTTCAGATTTGTTTAAACGAATCATATTTGTTACACGTCAAAATGACCTTTTCAAAAAGTTTACTGATGGAAGAAAGCAAGCTGATTGGACGATAGTTAGAAGCTTCTGCAGGATTTGACGAATGTCAATTGTTATAGGAAATAAAGGGCCTATCAATTAAGGTCGGATATATTACACCGCCAATTTTCGTTGCAGCCCATCCTATTACACTAAACTCATCCACCCGTTGATATACCGATTCGATCATCCCCGTTAGATCTGATCATGCGTGTGACACAAATCGCCTCCTACTGCAGACGGGGTTTATGACCTCTTTATGTGTCTCCTTTCGTCCATCGCCGCATTGATTCCACTCTTTTAATGCCAACTCGAGTCAATAGGCAAGCCGCACATTCATGCTCTCGTCTTCACTTTTTCCTTTTCCTCCATCAAATAATCATCCATCCATTGACAGTGCCTGTCTATGGGACGACGACTATGACGGAATTGGACGATCGACGAAGACGACGACATTAACCAGTCATCAAGTGTGTTCCTTCTTCGATTATGCTTTGCCCTTCGTCGTCGCCGTCTTCGTCATCTATGCTCATCACCGAATAGAAGTTGTTGCTTCACGGTTGCGTGAGCAAAGGCATTCGATCCGAGCGTGATATTGTTGTGTGTGAATTACTGGTACCTATATGTTGAATGCTAGCAGCCTTCTCGAGACGTGGGGATTCAATTTGAACCAGTAGGACATACTTGCTCGAGGTAAACTTGACTCACCGCAACTTTCGCCGTAAATGGCCAAAGGCAACACCTCGCTGACTGGACGAGGTTTGTGCAAGAGACAGTTCTCAGGGTCACCACCTGAAGGGCCCTCGTTTCATCCTAATGCACTTGCACCTCACAACACACAGCCCGCATCAGGGACAATGTCACGTCTATTTCTAAATCGTCGTTCGTCGTCGTCTCGGCGCGCGGGAGAAAGCTCACCTTGCTTACTTAGAAATTGCCAAAGGGAAGCAGACCAAAACACGAATTAGCCACGTACGGAATTCTACCTTCTGGTTGGGTTGTCTTATTCCGGTGAAACCGTCAACAGTTGTGCCTGCCTTGGGTTGCGAAAAAGTACAATTATGAACGCGATGGCACGGTCTTCGAGCAGCGACGGTGGAGCAACAGGTCATTGAGGAACTTCTTGGGAATTTCGCACCGGGTTCGTTGTTTTTGCAACTCGGCTGAGAGATTGGCCCCAGCCAGCCACTTGCACTTGTTCTGCATAAAAATGATGGCAAAAGGGAAAACATTGCATGCCTTGGCTGGTGGTTCCTCGTTGTATATGTAGGGTTGATAAGAACATGGGAAAACGTCGCGCTAGTGGCACGCACAGTTAGCTTTAGCATTGAAACTGAAAATGTTCTCCAGAATATGTTGTTTGGTTTTTCGAGCTGATACACTGAAACAATCATTTACGTTAATTATATTTACGTACATTCCATTTACGGGCTTTATGTTAATGAGATAGGATTAAACCAGTCCAACAACTTTGTAAGGTTATCGAAGAACTGATTTGAATACAGGCATTCAAATTTACTTAACCAATGGCCTCTTTGGTGTTCAAGAATTTACACAAAAACAGGATCAATAAATACGTCTTACCAAGTTTTGAATACAACGATTGCTCACGGTTATCTGAGAACTCATCTGGATATACGTCTTTAGATCTACAGGCGTAACCAAAGATCTCGCGGACTCTTGTATACTAGACGAGCGTTCTACCAACTAAGCTACCGAGCCACTTGGTGATTCAATAACTCAGATGAGGGACCGAAATCCGTTCAGGCTCAAAATTCGTACACTTCATACAAATAGTAGGCGTTTTGTATGAAGTGGACGGATTTACATTCATTTCGATCCCTCACGTTACAAGTTTCGAATTCAAATCCCCATATATCACGCAGACCCCTTTATGGGTTAGGCTTCTCTGCATATACCGTTTTGTCTCAAATTCCGAACAGACTCATATTCCGAACACTCGGTTTTTGTATGGCGACGTGTTTGAAATGTTTCGCTGAAATATGTCATCAAATTACTAGGAAATGGCAGCCAATTGCAATTCAATTTTAACCTCTTCCAATCTATTTTATACCTCTGGAGTAGTGATGATTCTCTAGTTTGAGACCAGTAGAACTAGCTCAGATAAATTTATTTGCGAAATTATTCATTTGAATACGATTAATTCGTGCTGTTCGGAATTTGAATCAAGGTGTTCGGAATATGAGACAGAATGAACACAGTGTTCGGCATTTGAATCAAAATGGTGTTCCATACTTTAACGTAAAAATAATACTAAGTAAGCCGAAATAAACAATTTTATTGTCACACCCAACAACTAACAGTTAGACTTAGCGAATAAATTGAAATTTTCACAAATATCAGCTAATTTATGCCTATCAGATGCATTTGAAGTCACTGTTGGCCTTAAGTGTTCGGAATATGAGTCAAAACGGTATGCAGTAAAACATAGTAACCATGATTTGTAGGTGATATCTTTCACGCCAGATGTAGCAATGTTGCTTGTTCAGTAGATTGAATAATTTCCATGTGGATGTATATCAATAACTAATTACTGCGACCCAGAGGCGCGTCCACGTTCAAAACCATGGGTAGACAAACGTTGGCAAATATTTTGTGCACATTGAAGCGAAGAAAAATTTTAACCCTATGGAATCCTAGACTGGAAATTTCAAGTTACTGTATTTGAAGGGCTCAAACGTAAAAGGGTGTAATTCACATTTTGGTCGGTTTTGAGTTGAAGAAATTCTTCTATTTCAGCTCTAAATATTTTTATGAACGATGCTACAAATATCAGTAGGAGTTTGATCAAATACTTTTTCAGGAACTAGCTGTGGGAGTTACATAGGGATTTCCTTGAAAATCGTCAATAAATTCAGCATTATTTTGATAGATTATATTAAGACAAGAGTGATCGCACTTTCAGAAATCGCTAGCATCATCACACTCGTGCTGCGTATAACACGATGGGACCGGTTTTAGATTAATCCATTACTTTATCCAAAAATTCTTCAAGATTCTTTTGATAATTAACTATGGAAGTTCCAGGAACTTCTCAAAAATAACTTCCAAGAACGCTCATAAGCATTTTTTTAAATTATCGGACAGGTTTGGGCCGGAGGTTCTCCGATTTGCATGAAATTTTCACCAGAGGTAGAGCTCGTGGATACATGACCAAAAGTGAAATTCAAAAAAAAATATAGTGGCCTTTTTTCCCGGAAAACTCTACATGAATTTTCACGATTTCTCTATATACCTCAAACTTTGAAAATTCATATCTCCTGAACTATGCATCGTAGAACAACAATTTCTAAGTGAAATTGAAAGGAAATTTTCTCAGCAATCTCTTAAAAATATAAAAAGAAAAACATTTCTCGGAAAATTTTTCACCATGGAGAAAATTGTCGGAAAAATAGCGAAAAAACTATCGTCTGTATCATGAAAAATTTTCAAAAAAATATTTTTTGTTTCATCAATCCATACTCTAACTTTCGTCCATATACGTCAAAGTGGTATCTTTTACCGTTTAGGCGACAGAACTGAAAAACCGATGACCACCCGCACGCTTCCCATAGGAAAATGTGTTCTATTGTGGGCCTCATAACCGTGCGCTAACGGCGGCAGTAATTTACACGCATTGTAAGTGTAACACAGTAAACAATCCTTTCCTTTCCAGTCAGAAAAAGCTTTTCGTATATCGGAACACTCTCCATTGGTCAGTTGGGTGTTTTGTGTGCCCTTCATCAGTAACGTTATTTAGTATTAAAGCTAACAGCCTCTATGAAAGCCGCACGGGAAGTTCTTGTTACAATCAATCATTATGGTAACGTTTGAAGGATCAAATCTCAAAATCCATTTTCTTTGAATACTTATGAATATATTGTTAATATGTTGTTTCGGCCAGGACGTCTTTCCTACGTTGTGTCTTTCACGATACAACGGACGGCAAATCAAGCGAACGGTTTTACTTTAACATATTTATTACCACTGAGAGGCATGTTTCCCTCACTCGCTTCCACGCACAGTCGGGAGCGAGAAAGCCGTTTTTTTTTTAACCAAGCCGAACGTTTTAATTTCCAGTGCCCATTCTGCTTCTTCGGCGAGCACTAAGCGAAACAAAAAAAGGCATCTGATCAGTCGAATGCAATACCAAAATTCGGACAAAGGACAAACATTTGAAAAGGGCCCAAGAGGTCTTGAGCCTTTTTTCAGAAACGTTGCTGTTGAGCCCTTTTTAGCCCGCCCACGCAAACTAACCCTACTGTCAGAAAGATTGGTGTTAGCTCTTCCTGATAGTGGTATTGGTGAGCGTGATCGAGTTGAATTGGGTTCAACAGCGGCTTGCAAAGCCAATGTTTACCAATGCCGATGTGCCCTTTTGAAATGTTTGTCCAGGAATGATTGTTTACATTCTGATTCCGTTCGAATGGCATTCGGATTTGAGTGCTAATGAGCGTTCACTGACTGGCAGTCCACACCACGGAATGATTCAGTGAGTAGAAATCCTCTCAGTCAGTTCAATGCATTTGGCGAATGGATGCTAAGTGCATTAACTCGTGCCTCGCAGATACAAGTGTATTGGTATTCACTTCTCTTCGCGTTCCTTCCGATTGTCGCTTTTACACAATCGGTTTCGACGCTTTCATGCTACACTCCGCCTAGGACGGTTCAGCTATCACTGAATGTTCGATAGCAGCAGATTTTTTGCTATTTTTCATCGGTGGCGTTCGGGTGAGTGAGTGAATTTTCCTATGCTTGCTGAGGGTCAGTTCCTATTACCTATATTATTAAATGTTAGGATCGTTTTCAATTAAAGGCTGTTGGTCTCAATAGTAAAGTTTACGAATAAAGGACATACAAAACACCCAACAGACCAAAGGAGAGTGCTCCGATTGACGAAAAGCTTCTTCTGACTGGAAAGGAAAGGATGGTTTACTGCGTTACACTTACAATGCGTGTAAATTACTGCCGCCGTTAGCGCACGGTTATGAGGCCCACAATAGAACACATTTTTCTATGGGAAGCGTGTGGGTGGTCATCGGTTTTTCAGTTCTGTCGCCTAAACAGTAAGAGATACCACTTTGGCGTCTATGGACGAAAGTTAGAGTATGGATTGATGAAACAAAAAACATTTTTTTGAAAATTTTCCATGATACAGACGATAGTTTTTTCGCTATTTTTCCGACAATTTTCTCCATGGTGAAAAATTTTCCGAGAAATATTTTTCTTTTTATATTTTTAATATTTATATTTTTTGCTGAGAAAATTTCCTTTCGATTTCACTAAAAAAAATTTGTTCTACGATGCATAGATCAGGAGATATGAATTTTCAAAGTTTGAGGTATATAGAGAAATCGTGAAAATTCATCTAGAGTTTTCCGGGAAAATAGGCCACTATATTTTTTTTGAATTTCACTTTTGGTCATGTATCCACGAGCTCTACCTCTGGTGAAAATTTCATGCAAATCGGAGAACCTCCGGCCCAAATTGTCCGATAATAAAAAAAATCCCCTCATGCCAATTCATCCCAGAGCATTCACCGGGTTGGCTGTAGATATTTTGCAGAAACTATCCATTGAAAAATCAAATAAAAATATAAAATAAATAAAAATGTCGCAGAGAACTTTTCAATTTGTTTTTTTTTTTTTCTAGCGGTTTAAGTAGCTTCTTGTTACAATTATTACAATTAGATTCCCAGGATTTTCACTATAGATATTCTCAATCGTTCTTCGCACGGGCTTGTATGTATATTGAACAGATGATAAATAGTTTAATTTATTTTTCAAGTTTTCTTCTGATCTTGTTTTTTTGCTAAATCGTGGGTAGAACAATCCTTTGGCTGTCCTACCCAGGTGTTTTTGTGCGTAGTACATGTCCTACCTGTCCTACCTACTTCCCGCGCCACTGCTGCGACCGATTGAATGAATTGCTTGATTTTCTCGTAGTAATTCCCAAACAAACTATGAATTGCTTGTGCTGTTTCAGTTTTCATCCAAATGAGCTAAAATTTTGGGAGGACACTCAGAATGAGAAGTGTGGAGAAAAAACGATTTTTTGAACCAAGAATGGGCATAATTTGTGTATGAAATGATTTAAAAGTTTACTCATTATACTTGTAGATCAGATGACCTATACTCCAGATAGTTCTTGAATAATCTTGAACAGTCATTATTACTATTTAAGAACTTGGAACGGGGGTAAATCATTTTTAACCGTAGTTTCTTCTGGAGTCATTTTTTTATTCCCGTTCGGATCCGTCACCGTGACCAGTTTTTAGATCTGTTGTGACATAACTGGAGATGGACAAAAAGAATCGGATCACTCAAAACAACGAGTGGTCCATGACTCGTTTTTGGCTAGAGCCGGTTCATTTGATCAGTACCGATCAGACAAAAAGTGACCCGGAAAAAGAACGAACCGAGTATTTTCCCCTATTCTCCTTCGTTCGTTTCTCGGCACGTGTCTTGCTTTGCGCGCCACGCCACACATGCAAGCAAAGTTCTCTGCTGCACCGTGCTCTCTGCGCTCTCACCATACACAGACCCATTTTTCTCGCCCATTTGCACACAGGAAGATGTGAGATACAGAGAAAAATTGCCCACTGGAATGGCATGCACATTTTTTGCTTTTTTTTTTTGGCACGGGTAAGGGAAACCGGCCGTGAGTTTC
This sequence comes from Aedes aegypti, assembly GCF_002204515.2. Taxonomy (NCBI): domain Eukaryota; kingdom Metazoa; phylum Arthropoda; class Insecta; order Diptera; family Culicidae; genus Aedes; species Aedes aegypti. The sequence continues at coordinate 25,778,057 of NC_035109.1, read as the reverse complement.
TGAGGAAGAATGTATGAAGAATGAGAGAGGGAAAGATACGATAGGAACGACGCATGTCGCGCAACAGGAAGTGAACCGCTCTTTTTCGGTTCGCTCTTCTTTTGCGAACCGCTGAGCCACTGAACCGTTTCAAAGATCCGGCTCAATAAAATGAGTGATTCGGATCGGATCCGTTTACTGAAATGAGCCGTTTTGCCCATCTCTAGACATCACCCGCATCTTTTGTTTCGTATTACTAAATTGTCATTGAGAGGCATGGTGCTTCTCTTTCCTTTATCCATAAACTTATGCAAATTGAGGCATTTTCAAAAATTTAATTTTTTCATGTGTAAATTTTTCGAAACTGTGATTTTTATGATTATTGATGACACTACCGAAGATGCATGCCTTACATGAATTCTGAAAATAATATAAGCACGACAAATACTGGAATAAAAATAACATCGCCGAAAACGATTTCGTTGTCAAAATTTTTATAAGTATGTTCAATTTTGCAAAATGATCAAATAACTATGAAGAATGCAGAATTTTCTTAAGAAACAGCCTATTTCTGGGTGTATTCCGCCATTCAATATGTTTTTAATATAAACTTTATCATATTTGACTTGCAGGATTTTGGCCTTCAAATTCGGTTAAGGGAGCATAGTTTTAGTAAGTAACGACGTTTTTAACATTACCGACCATTGTTTGCATGAATGATCATAAGCATAATTAAAAAAATCTGAAATAGCCAAAAAAGGTATGCAGTCGGGAGAGCCAGCACTTTTCTATATAAAATTTGCAACATATCCATTTACAAAGGAAATTTTGAAGAAATACGCAAAAAAACTGATCAATATTACCCCAGATTACGGTACTGACATTTGACCATGCATCGAAACCCTAGCCTCACTCTGCTGTTAAACTATCCCCAATAAATCACAAAGCACCCGGGACTTATTTTTAATAAACAAGAAGGTTCGTTCAGTAATATGGAATCTCGAATGTTTCTTGAATATCGGCATTGAACAGTCTTTGAAGAGTTAGAACATTAAGAGATCCATGGGTTCCAATGGGTTCATTTTTATTGATTGTATCAAGTTCAGCTCTATCCGACCTTCATGTTTTTTTTAACAAGATGGTGTTAAGAAAATGATGATCAATTCAGAGACTGTTACCGATATTTAGTTAGGATTAAATGCTGCAAACCCTTATATTACAACAACAACAAGCACCCAGGCTATGTTACAGGATCCAAAGCTTAACTTTTTTGGGAAAAGCCCAATCCAATTTTGAAGAACACAAAACTAAGCATGGATATGTCCTTTTCCTTGGAGACGAGCTTGACAATTTCATCATCAACAGGCAATCCGGGAATTGCTTCAACCATAGCACAGATAGCGTCATTTTCAACATCAGGTCTGATTCTGGACATGTAACACCAAAATTTCTTATCGTTCTTGTTGTCACAGCACAACGGTTCAAATTGACAAACAGACAATGCTGTTGGGGCCCAGATAGCCGTAGCGGTAGACGCGCAGCTATTCAGCATGACCATGCTGAGGGTCGTGGGTTCCCACTGGTCGAGGATCTTTTCGTAAAGGAAATTTTCTCGATTCCCAGGGCATAGAGTATCATCGTACCTGCCACACGATATACACATGCAAAAATGGTCAATCGGCAAAGAAAGCTTTCAGTTAATAACTGTGGAAGTGCTCATAAGAACACTAATCTGAGAAGCCGGCTTTGTCCCAGTTGGAACGTAACGCCAGAAAGAAGAAGACAATGCTGTATCGTGTCAGCACCGAGGAGGTAGCCTCTCTAGTACGATGTAGGTAGCGCAACCCTGGTTAGGTGGCCTATCGAAGACTCTTCACCAACCAGGAAAGGCAAAAGTAGAGCAAAAGGATTGATTTTACGGCAACAGACCCGGCAACGAATAAATGACAACGATTGGAAAGTTGGATCTTGGAACGTGAGAACTTTGAATGAACCCGCGCGTGTTGGGATCCTGGCTCGTGAACTGCGGAATGTCGGCGTGAACGTGGCACCTATCCAGGAAATACGCTGTCCGTGAACTGGAGAACGTGAATTCCGTGCGGTGGACCCCGACAACACTTCATTCAAGTACCACATCTACTACAGCGGTGGCGACAGAGCAGAACGTGGAGTTGGCTTCATAGTGATTGGGAAGCAGAGGAAGCGAATTATTCGGTGGAAACCGGTAAGCGACCGAATCTGTGTGTTGAGAAAGAAGGGCAAGTACTTCAACTACAGTAGGGTGCGGCTTATTTTTCAAAAGTTCTCAAAACCAAAAATTCGTGTGCTCTACTGAATTCAAATCACATTAAAAGAGAAACCTCAAAATCTGAGCCAAAAATATTAACATTTAGAGGTGGCGCAAGCGTTTTGAAGGTGAATTTTCAAGTTATAAAAAATGACCTTCAGTGAAGTACATATAACTTTGTTATTTTTCAACTGATTTTGAATCTTTTAGCACCATTATCTTTCAAATTAAATTTATGGAAACTTTGTTGAACACCAAATTTGTATAAAATCAAAACTTGACAAAGTTAAAAATACTTTTATCGAAATATTTCCTCATTTAGCTAAAAAAATACTTTTTGTTTGACCATAACTTCATAAATACTCAATCGATTCTGAATCTTTTTACATGTTTTTGAAGCAAATTTAGTTGTTTTCAAACTGTGCATACAAAATATTTTTCTAAAAAATGGTTTTACTTAGTTATTCTACAAAAACTACCCAAAAACGTGATTTTATATTGAAAAAATCAAACTTCTTTGGATTTTTTAAGTTTTTTCGCCGGGAATTGCATGTTTTCTATTAAACTTAAATTTATAAAGCATCTTGCCTTAATTACGAGTTGAATAGTGCACATATGTTTTAAAAAATGCAAACATATTTTTGTTTCAAAATTATTTAAAAATTGTTGCAAAGTCCTTCCCAAAGGCTACACAAATGAGAAAAATCAGTTTCAGCTTTAGAGATAATATTTAACTGGCAAAAATTTAAAAAAAACTTGCATTTTTCATTAAAAACTAATGTTTTTGTGAAGTTTTTGCTGAATAACTTGGTCAAGGCATTTGTTTTGTGAAATGTGATGTATGAGAGGTTTGAAAACAATTAAATTAGCTTCAAAAACATGTAAAAGATTTGAAATTGGTTGAGTAATCATGAAGTTATGGTCAAACAAAGTTGAAATGTTTAGTAAAATGAGGAAAAATTTGAAGTAAATTACTTTTTACTAAAACTTGTTTTGATTTTAGTCAAATTTGATGTTCGACAAAGTTTTCATAAATTTAATTTTGAAGGTATTGATGCTAAAAGTTTTAAAATTGGTTGAAAAATAACAAAGTTTTATGTACTTCACTGAAGGTCATTTTTTAAAATCTGAAAATTCACCTTTAAGACGTTTGCGCCACCTCTAAATGTTGATATTTTTGGCTCAGATTTTGAGGTTTCTCTTTTAATGTGATTCGAATTCAGTAGAGCACACGAATTTTCGGTTTTGAGAACTTTTGAAAAATAAGCCGCACCCTAAACTACAGCCTGATCAGCATATATGCGCCAACGAACGCTGAGCCCGATGACATGAGGGATGAATTCTATGAGAGCCTGGATAAGGCCTACGGAGAGTGCCCAAAACAAGATGTCAAGATAGTCATCGGCGATGCATATGCGCAGATCAGGAAAGAAGATATCTTCCGACCCGTCATTGGAAATCCTCCATTCCGTTACCAATGATAATGGCCTGCGGCTAGTAACCTTCGCTGCTGCTAGAGGAATGGCAATCAGCAGTACCTACTTCGCACGAAGGAATATCCGCAAACACACCTGGTGACACCCGATTGGCGATGCCTGCTTTAAAATAGATCACGTGCTGGTTGATGGGCGACATTTTTCAGATATCATGGATGTCAAGACCTTCCAAGGCCGTAATATCGACTCGGATCATTATCTTATTGTAGCTAAAATTCGGACGCGGTTATCCAGCGTCACGAGTTCCAGAACAAACAGAACGCTGCGCTTCAATATACAACGCTTGTCGACTGATAGGGTAGCTGCACAGTACCGCCAGCAGCTGGATGAGCAGTTGGGAAGAATCAACGTTTCTGGAGATGTCAACAGCCTGACCCTATCCACGAATCTGTGATAACAACGGCGCGGGATGTGATTGGCACTGGTCAACCACAAAGGCGGAACGACTGGTTCGATGAAGAGTGCCAGAAAGTGACAGACGTGAAAAATGTCGCCAAGAGCCGTATGCTCGTGGCAGAACAGAGAGCGGTAACGAAAGCCGAATCCATCGCAGAAAGGAAAGGTAGCTGACCGATTAAACGGCAGTGGCAGCCAGATGGAAGTGGCCCTTTCAGCAGTTGTGAAAATGTAAATGTAGCGAGAAATATTGTGAACACTGATGATGACGAAACGTGGACTCATCGACCATTGGGGAGGTTTTAAAAGGCTGTTGGGAAAGACAAAATCCCGGCTTCTCAAGCACTGAAGTGACCAGTCGATCCTTCAAGTACTTCTGAAGGTATGGGAGGACGAAGAAATAATATTTATTTATTTATTTATTTATTTATTTGTATCACCGCCTTCGACATAGAGCCGTACAGACTGTATAACTTAAAATTATGCTTTCGAATGTTACAATGCGTTCTATTCTATTGTGAGCAACATTTACTGTGATACATACAACATTCGAATTAAAAACAAACAGGAGCACGAACTTAAAGCAAAAACAACACAGTTCTCTTCGGTAAATCAAACAAAACAGAAACACTTTTAAACTATAATATAATAACAATTAAACTGTTTCAAAACCTCAAAACATGAATTAATACCGCAACAACATGTTTTACATTATCCAATCCAGCAATCACAATTCGAAATAATTTGGAATATATTATAGTAAAACAAACACATACAATCGATTCATCAATCAATATCATTAGAGTTAACATTCAAATAGAAGGCTTCCACGTTTCACTCATCCGGTTACGAAACTCGCGAAATTTAATTCCCTTCGGCCATGTAGAAGCGCTCAATGCTAGTGGTTTTAACTTCACATTCAAGAGAACTTTGAAAGATACGTAATCCAATGTGTTCGTGTTCTTGTGTTTTGAAACAAGCTTCACTACTTCCTTACAACAAGAAATAGGAATATGCAATGAGCGTGATACCATCTCACTTATAACATTCTCAGTTACGCTTCTATCGATATTGGTGAGGTATATCGAAAACGATTCGCTTTCAGGCATCTGTTCGGAACACTGCGACGACTCCGTTGGTAGTCTTCCACACGAGCTGATTTCATCAGATCCATCCAAAACATTGGGCGATGACGTAGGCGTAGAATGACGAAACGGAGTTGCTGCTTCTAGTTTCCGCACGACATTCGCGAGGGTTTTGGAAATTTCTGCTACGGTGGACTTGAGATCATTAATTTCATCTTCAGTCGATCTGAGTGATTCTGTGGTTGTAGACACATCGACATGCATTCGCTCTCTTATTCTACAAAAGAACACCATACAAGCATCGCAGATCCAAATAATGTTGGTCGATAGAGCACACAAGGCGGTTTCTGTGATACCAACACAGGTGGCATGAAACAATTTGGCGCACTGTCCTTCACACACCGTATATAGTTCACTGTCAACATTGATTTGGAAAGAGCATTTCTCACAAAACTTTGCCATTGCGATATTTAGCTTCAACGCACGATTTTTCTTTGTCAATTTTTCCAACCGGTGAATTCTATGCAATTAACGTTATACTCTGGATAAATAGCCCAGCGACTCATGAACAATCTGCTTCAATATCGAGGATTTTAGACAAACGGTTTTGCACTATAATTCGATATTATACGGTCAATCAAGAAGGAAGGGCACAGACCCGAGTGTGCCAATGACAAAAGGATTACCCTGCTGAATTTGGCGTACAAAATAGTGCCACGCATCCTGTTTAACAGACTGAGACCGATCGAGGAGTTCTTCGTCGGGAATACCCAGCTGGTCTTCGTGAGGACCGATCGACGAGGGAACAGATGTTTATCTTGCGAATGATCTTAAATAAATTCCGGGAGTATAACTTGCCGACCCACCATCTGTTTATAGTTTTGAAGGTAGTGTACAATTCAGTGAGAAGAGATGAGCTATGGCATAAATGGTTTTCTGGCGAAACTAATTAGGCTGATACGTGCAACGCTGGATGGTTTGAAATCAAGTATTCGGATTGCAGTCGAGGTGTCAACCTCGTGTGACGTTAAACAGATTAAAGCAAGCAGACGTACTTAGGAATTCACTGTTCAACATTGCACTCAGGGTACTATGATTAGTTCTGGAGTGCAGAGGCACGTCACATGGTTGCACATGATTTTGGCTTTGCGGACGATAACGACCTTATTGGAATCGATCACAGGTCACACGGATAAAAATCTGATTCCCACACCATGATTTACAAGTCATGAAATTCATAAATTGGTTAGGCCATGATATCAGGACGACAAATCATGGTTCCTGGAGCCATAATCATGATTCTTCATAAACGCAACATCCAGAGCGACAACACAAAGCGGTGCACTTTGCTTCAAGTCATTCGCATCGATCACCCATTATACATCACGATAGATTGGTACTGTGGTTAAGTACGTGGCTCTCAATCAGAAGGTTCTTGTTTCGAATCTTGCTCTTCAATATTTTGTTTTTTTTTTGTTTTCATTTTATTGGGATGGCTGACAGAAATAGGTAGTGCTTCGTGAAGCCCAAGCAGGACAGTTCGGTTTTGCGTCGTCCGATTGATTTTGCTGACGGATTCGCGCGTTTTCGTTGCCGGAGAATTTTTTCCCCCTGTTTTGGAGCGTCTTGCTGGGTAGTGCTTCGTCAAGCCCAAGCAGGACAGTTCGGTTTTGCGTCGTCCGATTGATTTTGCTGACGGATTCGCGCATGTTTTCGTTGCCGGAGAATTTTTTTTCCCTCTGTTTTGGAGCGTCTTGCTGGGTACGTATTTGGGAAGGCCCAAGCAAGACGGTTTATTTTCGGGACGCCAAGAAGTTTTGCTGTCAGTGTCAGTTTTGTGTTCAGTCGAGAATGGATTACCAACTGGTGAGTTCGTTTCATGCTTATGATAACACATATTTTCTTGAAAGCGTAACTTTTATGTAATATTAAAACAAACTTTGTATGGTTTGTCACTATATGTGTCGGCATTATGCTGTTTTCTTATACAATTTGAATATACATATAGTTTTCTCTTTTTGACATTATTAAAAATTATCTTTTGAATTGTTCGACATTGTGAATGTTGACGTATTTTCTAAAACTTCTACCATATCGAGACAAAATGCACAGTAATACTCATATGTAATTTTTAAACAAACTATTTATGGTTCGTCACTACAAGTGTCGGCATTATTCCTGTTTCATATAAGTTGAAATATATACATGTAATTTTCAGTTTTCGTCATTAATAAAAACGTCTTTTGAATTGTTCGACTTTATAGATGTTGACGTATTTTTTCCAAAAACTTCTCGAGACAAAAATACAAAACTAGCTTTAAATACAAGTCGTATATTTCCCCCTTGTCCATGGATCGCATCACCGACCAGAGATGACTCCCAGATCTTTTCCTCCCTCACTAATAAACACCCTTCCCGTGGTGATTGTGGAGATGCAGAGGTATTCTCGGTCTCTAGAAGCAACAATCATTACACCCTAACATTCCTTCCCCATCGCAACTGACTGTAAGGACTTGGCCGGCGCCGTTATTGATCAATAATATTAGATCTGCTAAAATTGCACTTAGAGAGTAAGCGGAAACTCCCATCCCTTATTCATTTGGATCGTAGTGCAATTCTTACCAGTTCCGATCAATCACGGAGTAGCAACCATTGACATGTACAGTCAGTCTATGCTATGCTATGCTATGCTATGCTATTGGGATGGCTGACAGAAATATAAATAGATCCGAAATGGATGCGCGAATCATGATTTTCGAGCTTTCGATGCATGATTTCGAGCACGCTGCTGCAACTTGTGTCGCATTACGACAATCTGACTCATGATATCGTGAGCTTAAATCATGGTGTATTTTCATAAGATGAAAACACACTGGAATCATGATATCCGGGTGCATAATCATGATTTTGGATTCTGATTTCTACCCGTGCAGTGGAAAAGGCCTTCGTACCTCTGAAGAGGGAGACAGCGAGGATATTACTGACCATTACTTCTACCAAACCGTAATAGATGGCTATAGGTAGAGAGAGATGTGGCCCTAGTGGTGTTGGTGCTAATGTCATGTTTGATGGGGATGTGTTTAAAGTTGTTGAAAAATTTGTTTTTCGTAGACCTCGCTGCAGTGAGGACAACTGATTTTGTAAACATAAGCCTTGTTCAGTGTGTACCGGATCCTTGACAGAGCCTAACAAAGTCTTGAGTTGGTTGTATCTGCTGGAAAACACCAAATCGATTCCGAAATTCCTTAGCTTTGGGTGGAGCTGTTTGCTGATGTATGGGACGGAGACTCTTTTGATGATATGAGTGTCGTCAACGCACTCCGTATGTGCTCCTTTTGTCGATGATGGCTTTTATCGTCCTTTCCTTGTATCCGTTGATCCCAGCCGTCTCGTAAATATATTCCAGTTTCTGTGTCTTTCTATCTTCGCTGAGGGGAAGAGTCTGCATCCTGTGGACCATGTGGTGAAACGCTGCTATCTAATGCTGGAACGAATGATTCGACTCGCTGTTTGTAAGCTTAAAAACGGTAGTTTTCCACCCCTCTGCTCCTCCTGGGTGGTATGTTGCGCAGACGCATGAATCACGAATTAAATCAAGTGTATAAAGATGCGAATATTAGTAAACATTTAAAATACGGCAGACTTCAGTGCGCTGGTCACTTAGTGCTAATGCTGGAAGAAATAATTGCGAAAATAAAATTCAGCAAAGACCTGGATACAGGGTAGGCAACTTCGTGGTAGACCACGAGTACGGTGGCTGTATCAGGTGGTAGAGAACCGTTCGGGGCAACTCGGGGAGCTCTACAATTCGCAACTACGAAGATGAAAGCATCGTACCCTCGTAGACTCGAATATGTCTGGCAATAGTGCGATGATACGCTGTTGCCACAGGGTAGGTACTTGAATTTATCATTCATTTTTTCTCAAAACTTATCCGTTTATGGAATGGGAAGAAAAGGTATCGACATTTTAAAAATTCTGGAGGAAATAAGAGAAAAATGGTCTGTGGCCCTCAACGGGGCAAAGGTTAATACACTTCAACATATCGTCCATTTAGATTGTTATGATCATTTGTCATAGTAACTCATTTTTTGATATGTATTTGATGTAAATAAGGTATCAATAATTTAAAACGAAACGCATTTAAAAATAAATGTACTTTCGGAACAGGAATAAACTCCATCGAAAACCAATTCACCAAGTTTTTGTTCATCATTTATGAAACAGTTTTCCCAACAGCTTGAACTGTCTAGAATGAAGAACTTTATATTAAAGTTTTAGTAGCTGTCGTATTTTTTAATATGTTTCGCTGATTTTAACTCTAAATTATCGAATTTACAGTTTTTTTTCAAGATTTCTTCTAAAGGCTTCGAATATTCCATCGGAAACTATTTCAAGGATTCTTACAAATGCTATTTCAGGCTTTTTTAACTGATTTGACCAGCAACTTTATAAAAATTGCAATAACAATTGCCTGAGAAATTCCTCCAGTGAAATATTCATTTTTATATAATATTATCCTTTTATTCTTGGACGAAAATACTGAAGCGATTTTTTGGACGAGGGAAAATTAAAATTGATTGACAGACATATGAATTGTTTATTCGGCAAGACTATGTTGAGACTCGCCAGTTCGAATCCTGCCTGTCGAGGATTGTTTCGGGTTTGGCTTAGAGATCTTCATGCTTGCCAAACGTTATTCATATGCAAAGATGGTAAGTTGACAAAGAAAGCTTTCAAATAATAAATGTGAAAGTGCTCATAAGAACACTAAACTGAGAAGAAGGCTCTGTCAGAGTTAGGGCGTAAGATCAGAAAGAAAAAGCAAGAATGCAGCCATGATAATAATCACTATTTAAATCGGTCGATTCCATGATCGGCAAGGGCAGACAATTTCACTGGAGTTGCCGTCAATCCTTAAATTGCTTTAGCTATTAAACGAGGAAGTAGTTAACCATTATCGGCATGAAAGACCCAATAATCCGTGCACACGAAATCGGTAGGCATTTCTTCCGCTCTATCTCTCTGAGTGGCAATTGTTCCGTAACGCAGCAATGACCTCACCACCTCCCCGGGTCAGCCAGGCTAATTTATTCGTCCACGTCCTGTTTGCATCATTAACATAACCGAGCGGCGTTAATTTTCGGTACCAAAGCCAAATTGTGAGTCAGCAAACTCTTCACCATATCGCCACCCGTTCCCGTATGCGATATAGAGGAACGGACGGAGGATTGCCTCTCTTTCACATGAGCGCCACGTCACAGACAAACGGACGTAACACTTAGATCTTGGTGATCATAATGTACGAAATTCTATTTTGGGCAAAAAAGCCTACAGGAGGCGCTAATGTGAAACGACAAATAAGTACGAAAAAACAATGCGCGCGCTTCTGGTTATGACGTATTTAACATAACGGATTTAAATTGATCTTTAAATGAGTGTTCTATGAAAATTTCGTCAGTTTTACGTCTGTTTGTCTGTGGCCACACTCGTTGAGGTACGACTTACCTCCTATCATGCTCGTCACTCAACGAGACGACATACCTACGATCAAAAACCGACCCAACTGCGAGCGAGAAGGAGCGATCGCCGAAAGGCGAACAAAAAGGAAGGCCGAAGACACACTTTAGCATAAAATAATCTTCTGTTTAGCCCAAAAAGTGTCATATATCCGCGCAATTAAACCATTTACTCAAACGTAAGCGCAAACAAGGGCTCGTTGTGTAGTTAGCTTGGGGAAGCGGACGGATGGTCTTTCCTTTTCCTGCGCGATCGGCTCTACGCCGAAAAAAAAAAGCGGCGAAGCGTTGACCCCGGGTGGTGTGCGGTACGGTATTGCACGACGAAGAATAACAACGATGACGGTTGTTTGTCGTGGACACGGAGCGCTATCCTGGCGACGTATACGTCGACGATAAGACAGGCATTAACCTTTGCTTCGCTTATTCAACGAGTGATGACACGGCGATCATGATGATAAAACATTCCTATTTCATTTTAGTTCTCATTTGTTTCGTTTTTTTTAATTACAATATTTTGAGCCGAAATTTTAAAAGATTAGCATTGATTACCATCAACCTCTTCCTCTTCTTCTTCTTGGTATTATGTTCTCACAAACTGCTTTTCAGCTAGGTGTTCTAAGAGCACTTTCACTGTTATTAACTGAGAATTGTCTTTGCCAAAGTACCATGTGATACTGTGATAGGTAGAATGATGCTCTATGCCTAAAGAAGTCAAGGAAATTTCCATATAGAAAAGATCCTCAACCAACCGGGAATTGAACCCAGACACCTTTAGCATGGCTTTGCTTTTTAGTCGTGGACTCTAAGGCTAAGGAAGGTTCCCCAACAAATGATCAAATTTACAGCGTACTGGTACGCCATATTTTTTGAGAATTTAACATTCTACTTAAAAGCTGTATTCTACATAAAAGCTTTATTTTTACGAATGTTCTGTAAGTATTTATAGTGGCTTGAGTTCTATTCTTAAATGTTTTAATAGTTAAGGTTTAAATGAGTTGAAGTTCAATTTACAAACTCCGTTTTTATGCATGATCGGTTCCCACTCCTCGGGAGCTAACGTAGTACATCTATATAAATAAAAATGGAATGGTGTTTGTATGTCACGAAATGATGCGTAAGTCTTTAGTATTTTCCACAACTTTCAGTCTTCTTAACCAACGGGTCGGATTCGTTAGTTAAAAGGCAGTCGTCTTCCAACCAGCGAATCCCAGCTGTAATGGGATCCTTCTTTGTCGGTAATTATCACTCTTGTAGTGCTGGTGACTTCCGCTGGAGAATGTGGTACAACTATAAACGGAGTTTTCAATACGTTTTCAGTTTCACTACAATATACATGCTACCATCGAGTTTGATACTAATCGCACGGATTGCAAACCCTCATCAATGTCCGTTTAAAACAAATAGCACTTTCCAGTGATATTTGTTCAGAGTTCAGTTAAATTGAAATTTGTATTTCGAAGAATGTTTTCTACTTACTATCAAAGTGCAACGATCAACAATGAATAATGCCATGGCGACGATAGCAACAGCCAGAGGAGGAAAAATCACAAAAATAAACTCGCAAGCTGTCACTTCTACCTCCACTGCAGATGACCTCACCTCGCACCCACTGACTGCTTAGATTGCTGAACCTCCCTTCAAGAAATCTTGATCCAAGCCGAAGCCTATCTTCTGAAAGTGGGCTTTGAAGAACAACAGAGTAAGTGTCGCTGTACAGGAAAAATGTTTTCATATTGGCAAATACTCGCTGTACCGTCATGTATCACTTGGTGGTGTAGTGGTATGGTGCCGAGTTATAAATCCAAAGGTCTCGTGTTCGAGACTTGCTGGAATATATTTTTTTAAGTTCTATCGAATTTCTTTATATTATTTTTTCGAAATAATTTATATTTTGTGGCGTTGTATTGCTAACCACGGAAAGTCTGAAAAAGTTGTGCAACCTTGATATGTATATAACATTTTTTAATAAGATTTTTACACACGTTTCATAAATATTTGAAGAAATCATTGCAAAATCTTGATGATATACTTGGAAAACCCGTTGAAAAATCTTGGCAAAAACCGTCAAAAAGGGTTTTAGTGATTTTCTAATAAGATTTTTGGTCGAGTCTTTGAATCATCTTTTTCAGACTCCTCGTGACATTTTGACGTATGATCCGTTGCAAAATCTTACACACATAGCAGTTTTTAGAAACATCGTCGGCGATTTGTTGGGAGATTTCAGTGATGATTTTGAGGTCATTGCCATCCAGTTTTGGAGATACCAGCAGTTGGATTATTTAATGATTGTAGTCAACAGCTAAAATATCGGAACTAAGAAAAAACCTTATGTTCGCATTAAAAATCACATTGGTCAATATAAGCCACCAGAACCAGTTTGAGCAACATTTTTAACATTGGATCTTAAACTGGCCAATTACATTGATGGTACCGGGTCATTTGGCCGAACGCCGTTTGGCCGAATGCCGTTTGGCCGAACGCCGTTTGCCCGAACGCCGTTTGGCCGAACGCCATTTGGCCGAAAGGGTCATTTGGCCGAATACCATTTGGCCGAATGCCGTTTGGCCGAATTTTAAAAAAATAGTGAACTACAATTACCATGCATTTTGTAATCAATTTCAAAACTGAATTTCAAAGAACAGTTTAGAGGAACATCCTAGATGTAAGCGATTTTTCACTTCTTTGCTAGCGGAAATAGCTGCCAGCATAAATTTTCGTATTGCATTTGTAGTCAGTCAGCTTCTGACAGTTACTAAAACGGTTTACGACTTATTCGTCCTTCTGTAGCATCAGTTTGCTTTAATCATCCTGATCGTACTTAGTAAATTAATTAATTTTTAGCAACCACAAGTTTGGTTTCTTCTCCACAACTGTGAAACAGTGAGCTTATTTGATGTAAGTATTTTCCGACTCGTCCGGTTTACTGATATACGCAATCAACGGTACAGAGTTCAGTTAACACTTTGTAATATTAATCTTGCTGGAGAATGATATCACATCATCTCTTGTGTTAAAAATTATATGTTTTTAATAAAACTCTTTACTTAGACTGAATTCCAATAACTATGAAAAATATTCAAATATGAAAGAACAGCATATGATCAAAAGAAGGAAAAATCTCTTATAAATTTTAAGCAAGTGTAACGCAAATAACTGTCACATCAGTATAACTACAAAGAACTGCCGATGATTTAAAGAAGGTAAAATTCCCTTTGAAAATATAAGCTAAATTATTTCCAATAAAAATGAACCAGTACGAATCGAAAGAAAAGCCTATGTTTGATAGAAGGAAAAAATTCTGATGAAAATATAAAAAAAACTCCAAACCCTAACACACCGTTGGTAATCTACAGCTTAGAGTCTTGACGCGAGCTCACAACTTCGTCCGGAATGAACGGATCGTATTGATTATGCTCGTGGAGCACTTATATATCGACAAACATGATATCCCGCCTCATCGTAAAGATCAACATATTGATTAGTTGATCAATTATTGGGCCACACTTAAGATAATGCTTCACATCAGTGTTGAAAAAAAAGAGATATTTTTGTTCGTTATTCGGCCAAACGGCATTCGGCAAAATGACCCGTTCGGCCAAATGGCATTCGGCCAAATGGCGTTCAGCCAAACGGCATTCGGCCAAACGGCGTTCGGCCAAATGGCCGGACACCACATTGATTTCTCCTGGGAATGGCCAAATAAAGAATACTCTGGTCAAATTAGGTGTATGAAAGGTAAAACTAAAAGGATTTTTTTTTCCTTAAATATGAATGTAGCTCTAACGTGTGAATGTGTGCGACTTAATACGAGATGTTTTATGCTTATTTGTTGTATAAAACGATGTATAATCCACTATGACTACAATTGGGGATATGCCAATGCCGTTGCTTCTACCCTGTAGGAACACGAATTAGAAATATACCGCAACTAAAAGAACAGCGTACTCTTGATCGTCTGAACTTTTTTTTACGATCCAGCCGCAGTCATATTCGTTACAAAGTTAACATTAATGGGGAAAAAATATCCCGCCAAAATAATATCACGAGTTTTCAAATGAATAACAGAAGTTTGTCTATGTTTAAGTGATATATATCAGGAGCAACTAAACATATTGCGTGTGCTTGCTATCTAGTTCATATTTCGTGTTCAAAATTGAAGATTCTGTTCTTTTCGGTGGTGGCTGCGCTCATAATCAGTTACTCTTAATAACTGGATGAAAACTCAGGCTGAAAAACGAATTTCAGTTTCCCAAGCTAGGGTGCAGAACCACTTGGACACTTCCATGATTCACTTTGGGATGGAGGTTTTTCTCGTTAGAATTTTCTGAGACTTTGCAATGAGAAGCGCATCAGTACGACGCATATTGTGACCAAATATGAACTCTGTAGCACTGCCGAAGTGAATCAGAAGTGCGAAGAATAGGATCCGGCTGGGAGGGAGAAACCGATACAAAATTTCTGTACGTCAAGGTGAGCCGAGATTTCTGCTGTCACGAACTGTCACTGTGAGCCCAGATCTTGAAGAGTGGACAAACATGGAAAAAGCGCGTAATTGATTAAAACTTATTTCTGCATTTCATCCAAGTTGACAACAATCGGTTGAAAATCAATTCCTGCACGTCAAAAAGCAATGTCACGATAGAATCTTTTATTATGATTGAATATTAGTGTTGAAACACGCATCTTTTAACTCTTTTCAAATGAAAATGAAAATAAAATGCACAGAAAACTATGGTCCTTTTCCCATGTTTGTCCAGGGAGATCGAATGTGCGCAACAAAAGAAAATTAGCGATTTTCCCCAAGCCTGCCTTGATTGTCGTTGCTGAGCTGGAGTAATCTTGCAGTTTGGAAAAGTTTTGTTTTATATTTCGTGTGTGGTATCTGTGCCTCCCTCCCAGGGATCCGGCTCCCTATAACTGAGTTATCTCTAAACGTGGAATTCTCTTCTTTATCAGTTGATGAATTTTCAAATCAATAACGAAAGAAATTCATAGACTACAGCACTATCTATGGTCAAACAAGTAATTAGTTTAGTCCCTTGGTTTGGCTTCTCTTAAAAATAATGAATTCCGCTGAAATTTTCACAGTAGTTTCTGAGGATCCAACTGAACAAATTTTGGGTGTAGTTGAAAACTTTTACGGCTTGTTTTTTTACCCTTATGTAAAGCTTTTTGATTTAAAGCGGTTAAATGAAGTTGAATCGTGTTTAGCTTTTACAGTACTAAGTGCCACAACAAAGTTTAAAAAATTTCGTTCGATTTTGATGAAATTTTCAGGATAAATCACAGTTGAGTTATATATTTGAATGAATCAAAAACTTTAAATTTTAAAATTATTCAGGAATGATGGACAAAAGCAAAAATCAATGTAAAATGCATCTATTTGAATAATAAATCACCCTTTTAAGTTTGGAGACTCAAATGCATAAGTTGTCAATTTTCTAAGAAAGTTCTAAAAATCGATTTGACGATGGCGAAACTAGAGATTTTAAAACTTTGTTGTCGGCACCCACTACTGTAATTTGCTCAACTATTTCTTACAATATAAGTCATTGAAGCAGCAAATACTTCAAATTTATGCAACTATGATAAAGTGGCCAGACGTCCCGGATTGTGCGGGACAGTCCCGGATTCAAGCCACTTGTCCCGCATTACTAAGCGTCCCGGAAAACGTCCCGGATTTGATAGATTGCCAATAATAATTGTTATGCTATCATTTGCTTGCCATTCCAAATTTTGTCATGATTTTAAAATACCAGTACAAATTATGAATATTTTTTATCCTCATGGTAGACAATAGAACAACAACAAAACAATCACGAGCTTGTTTTCTTTCTGGTTTTAACTTTTGACAAAGAAGATAAAATGCTTATAAAATTTAAAAAAAATGCAACTACAGTGTTGTACTACTTTTATTGTCGTATTGGAAAATACTTGAGACAAAACCAATACTTTTACAGAATTTACTCTTCATCTTATGTCATTTGGCGTAGTCAGACCAGCACTGTTTGCAATGGTTATGTGGAAACCCGAGGAGGAATAAATAACTCCCCAATAACTTATGCATACCATATTTTGGTATCATACCAAAATTAGGTATTGTTCAGTTGTTAATACCTCAATTTGATATTATAATGGTATTGAAAAAAATCTTTAAAACAATTAAAAATACTTCATTGAGGTATTAGACAGCTATTGAGGTCTGCTGGAGGTATTGAAGTACTATTGAAAATTTTTAACTTTTATATGAAAATCCATCAAGTATTATTGAGGTATTACAATACCTGATCTAATTATCAGTTTGGTGTTCGTAGAATATACTTGAGATATTATTTGAGGTATTTTACCTCTTATGCAGGGCTCATTCATACCTTATTCAGGTTGTAAGTATTGGAAATTATCTGGTATGGAATACCTTAGTTTGGTATTCAGAAGTTATTTTCTTCTGCTAGGGAAGAAATACAAATTTTTTAATTATAAAAAACTGGGTGCAGCTGGATACTGTTAGCAAGAGATTTATGTGTAAGAAACCGTAATTGAACCGATACCAGTAGTTGTTATGAAAAGTACCGCTAAGGTTGCAGGACCAATTCCTTGGCAATTCCTCGTATTTGTTGGACAATCGATCTAATTGTATGCCATACGTAGTGAGAGCCCTTGCGTTTAGGTGGAAACTGCAGAAAAAAAAAAACAACAGAATACAATAGATATACGGGGCCCAGATAGCCGTAGCGGTAAACGCGCAGCTGTTCAGCATGACCATGCTGAGGGTCGTGGGTTCGAATCCCACTGGTCGAGGATCTTTTCGTAAAGGAAATTTTCTCGATTCCCAGGGCATAGAGTAGCTTCGTACCTGCCACACGATATACACATACAAAAATGGTCAATCGGCAAAGAAAGCTCTCAGTTAATAACTGTGGAAGTGCTCATAAGAACACTAATCTGAGAAGCAGGCTTTGTCCCAGTTGGGACGTAACGCCATAAAGAAGAAGATATACAATAGAAATTTTGTAGCTCGTTTAGAAAAGCAGGTTTACAACAGGAAAATGGGATTAAAAGTAGTCATCGAGCGTTTAAGCACTTTCTTTTTATAATTATAATTTTCACAAAAACCTTTCTCATAACTGCTTTTATTGCGAATTCTTTAGAAGATTTTAGAGCTACCCGTCCAGCTGAATTTTCTTACTTTATCACCGCCAATCATGAGATTTTGCAATTATTTTCAATGCATCTACTCTAATATGGTCAAGAACAGCTAGGTACTACACAAAGTATTTTCAATCTGATTCATAAACAGCTTGATTACTATCTGAAGTGTCATTTTATGCCTTCAAAGGAAATTATTTCATGTGAAATTTTGCATTGCATTGAATACGCAGTAACCGTTTTACGCAACTTTAAGTGAATACCCCTATTATTTTCTTTCAAGTAAAAATAGTTTCTAAAATAAAATGTTAACGCGTAATAAATTAAAAAAAATGAGTTTATTTTTCATGTTCATGAAGAGTGCTGCACAATTTCAGCCATAAGTTTAAACGAACTTTGGGTTTTAGGAATTAAAATTCAGAAAGAAAAGATTATATTGTGAGCGATTCTTGTGCAAATATAATAGCACTCCAATTGTTTTGGAGAGTTTTATTATGTTTCAATAAATAGACATTCATTTTAGATTACAGCTTAAAATTGATAATAACTCTAAAATTGAAAATTTACTAAAATCATTTTCTCAAAAACGTGTAGGTACACACATATCAATCACATGATTTTTTCCATTTTTCATGGATTAGAACTTGATGATGGGTTCATTCTTAGTTTTGTAGTAATGTATTGTATTGTCATTTTTTTGTAATAGTTTTGAATGCTAGAAACAAAACACGAACTTTGTGGAGTTACTGGATACATTTTTTATATTTTTGTCCCGGATTGGAGCAAAATGTATATGGTCACTTTAAACTATGAGTGTGATTTCTCGGACCCCAACGTGACACCCGCTATACAGTTCTCGTCAGCTGTATTCTTCCGCAGGAGAATATAGATACAGTTAGGTGTACGGATGGACTCAACGGCGCGTGACGACGTGTCCATTCGCACTGGTCTTTCGAACAGGTCGTCGATCAAGGAAAGTTCCTTTTGCGTGCTGCTGACTGTTGAGACGAAGACGACGACGACTAAAACGAGCGCCTCATTATTTTTATACACCATCAGCATCTACTTACAATATACATAGCTCGGTTCCATTGTTTCCCATACCGCAACGGCACTAGCCTCATCATCACCTTGTGATCGAAGAAGTACCGTAGCGTGAAATCTAGATGAAGTCTGTTCAGGATTTATTATGTAATTGAATATTTTAGTGTCCTCCAGTTCTCAAGTTTTGCAAACTGTTTCTACTAACCCTCATTGTGTTGTGTGGTTCATACGATACCCTTTTTTTTGAGAGCAAGAACAACCACAGCGATGGTGGGTAGGCAGCGGACAAAGCACCGGTTTCAACTCGATTTAATGATCATGGGAAAATGCCCTTATCTTTCGTATAATTCATAATTTTTCTCCTCTATTTACGGCCAAGTTCCTACCAGTCCGAGACAGCGATTAAGTCACCAACTGATAATGGAGCATTCGAGATATGCATGACTCTATCTTTTCTATGGTAAGCCTGTATGGGTTGGCGAGAAATCCTACCGCTTCAGACGGGACGAACCCGAGCTAACATTGGAAGAATAGAAAAAAGCGCCTATGTGGACCAACGTCAAGAAACACAAACGATAAAGTGGAACATCTTCGTCGTCATCGTTGGAGCTGGCAATTGAACACGGTAAGGTACCCCTCCGAGCTACTTGCTTACTAGTAGGGGAGTATGGCCCAATACGCATCTTTGGGATAAAATGACCCGACTCATTGAATCATTCCTAGAAAGATTAAATTTGTATTATTTGCCAAATGATGTCAAAATATGTTAACATTAGAGCTATTGGCAAGCCTTGTATAAAAGCTCATAGATTTTCCTTAAAATTTCTGGCGAAATTGAAGTTTTTTTTTTCAACTTTTTGCCAAAGTTATAAGATTTGTCGATGATTTTTATTAACGAATAAGCGTGTCCATGCAAAGGAGAATGATCATTTAGTAAAATACCTATAAGTAAATGAAACTCGAAATTAGTACTATACCATATAATTCCCCTAGAGTTATTATCCTTAGACTGGTACGCGTATTTAAACGTCAACTGTAAGGCCGTTTTCAGTGTAGAATACTAGACTCGACTACGAAATTCGAATGTAGTTCCTTAAAACGACACAAACTATTAAAGTGGCATTCTGTACCACTTTACCCTACACAGTTCGGTCTGGTGTTCCATACGCAGGAATGAGGTTGTGTTATCCAAATAAAGGAGCTTGCTCACCAAACAGAAATAAAACGACGCAGGTTCGGTGTTGGGTTTGCTGCGCGCAAAGGAATTCTCATCATGAAATTTATATAAAAAAATGTGCGTGCTGTGGTAAAAACTGGCGTGCCTTTATCAGCTGGGGAACATGTGCTTTCGTTATAAGGGTGAAGATAAGCAGGAGTGCTATGTGGTATCAGTAGAATTGAAGAGAAACCTATCTGTTCACCAACAGGTTATACGTCACTAGAAGGATATGACTAAGTAAAATACACAACTTTGATTTCTTATTCGGAACACTTATTAATAGTGGTGAGAGAGTGACGTGTATGTTCATTTACAGGATTTTACTTATTTCGTTTTCCATGATTTACTTTACCATCACCAAATATTTTACACCAATAAATTTTTATGGGCAGCATAACTCTCCCATATTGATTTTTGAACCAACTTGTTTTTTTTCTTCTCAACATTCATGTTTTAATATACACATTACATTGCATATGAAAACTTATACACTTTGTTTACTGCCGTTATACGCATAATTGTCCCATGTTCCAAAATATGCAATCGAGAAAATTGCGTTTAAAGATTTTAACACATTTAGGCCTCGTATTGACCAGGTGTGTGATAAATTAAATCAAAATCTTTACAATAGTATAAAGAATAGCATGTTCATTGAAGGCAAGAGTTTGTATTATGGAAATAAAGAGACTTTACTACATCCTAATTTTGTACATATTATAGCTATGCTTCTCATAATAAATTCACCCTTCTTTTCAAAATAGGCTGTTCTTCAGAGCATTGCAATGTGGCTGTGTGAATCTTCCCAAAATTAGAGGACAAAACTTAGTGTGTAAAAATTATTTGCAGAACAACTAGCTGCTTTTTTATCTTCTAATATTTGAAAAATACATTTCTGAGCCAAACTCGTGAAATACTCAAAAGGAATCGTACAATTATCTCCCCACTCTTTAACTAGAATATGTCTCAAAATGTTATCCATTCGGGGTAGTGGCGTTCGGGGTAATGACCCATTCGGGGTAATG
Source organism: Aedes aegypti (assembly GCF_002204515.2). NCBI lineage: Eukaryota > Metazoa > Arthropoda > Insecta > Diptera > Culicidae > Aedes > Aedes aegypti. The sequence continues at coordinate 25,756,861 of NC_035109.1, read as the reverse complement.
GCTTTCGGGGTAGTGGCGTTCGGGGTAGTGGCATTCGGGGTAGTGGCGTTCGGGGTAGTGTCATAGAATCGAAGAAATATGATGTTATAGTTTGGGATGGAAAGCGAAGTTTTCTGTTTGTCGTATGTGTGATAATGAGAAAATGTATGAGCTAGTGAAAAAAAAAAGTGGATGAGTAGGTTAGAAAGTTTATAAGATGTAATAAATTCCTATATCGACTCTTCCAGCTACAGGCTTGGCAGAAACTCACCTGCGAATTCAAGGTTATTCTGCGGAGAAAATATTTAACTCAAAATTCACGACACAAATCTTCTCACGGCTTGACATTTCTTTGGACTGGGTTTGCAAAATCGTGATACAGTCGACTCTCCACATCTCGATGTTCTACATCTCGATATCTCTCCTTATGTCGATGATTTCATAAGTCCCTTCAGTCTGCATACATTTTATCTCTCCATATCTCGATATCCTCCTTATCTCGATATCTCCATATCTCGATGTGTTTCTGTTGATTATCTGTTCCCAATTTTCTCTCCGTATGTCGATATGACCAGTTTCGAAGGTTATTAGACCAAAGTTTTGGGATTCAAAACAAATTAGGAGCGTGAAATGACATCTGTTTGTTTATTACTTTCTTGGCAACGGAGTGTTTTTCAATCTAGTATTCATCATGTGTTCTTTGTCTCGATATCTCCCTATCTCGATAGTCCCTTCGATATCGAGATGTGGAGAGGCGACTGTATTTGGTACATCGCAAATTAAGTTTTAGAACCGCCAACATATTTGCCACTTGCACCGAAGAACCACTTATACGGAATAACCCAGTATGTTGCCAGGTCATCTTAAACCTCTTGAACTATTCTTCTTTTGATTTGATTTGCAAATTCATGAAGTTTGATAGGTCGCAATATAAGTCTCAGTATTGCCAATATAATGGCTACTTCCTCTGGGGAATAGGGTATCCAAAACAACCTGGCATGTTATCAAGTCATCCAAGAACTTTGAATTACCCTTCATTAGCCTGGGAATTTATGAAGTTTGATGTTGCCAGCTTGGTTTCAGAACTGACAGTTTAGTTGCCATTTCCCCCAGGGAACAGGGAATTCAGAACTATCCAACATGTGGTCAAGTAATTCAAATACATTTGAACCACCTTCAGACTTGATTTGAAAATTCATGAAAAATGATATGTCGCAAGCCAGGTTTCAAATTCGCCAATATAATGGCCACTTCCACCAGTGAACCGGTATTCGGAACAACCCAGCATGTGGCCAAGTCATCCAAAAACGGTTTCGACCGTTTATTTAGAACTTGGTTTGCTAAATCCTGAAGTTGATTTGTCGCAAGCCATGGACTCGAAATTAAAGTGGTTACTGATTCTTCAAGTGTGATTACTTCAGTACTCCCCGTGATGAATCCAAAATTCCTATAAATTTCTAATCGATGACCGCGGTTCCAAAAACTAGAAGAATTTTGTGATGGAACCTGAAAATTCAACTCAAATTCATTGAAAAACGGATGGGAAACAATATTTTGATATTGAAAATTCCAATCAAATTTGACGCCAGGCTCGCATGAATGATTAATGCATCCCGATAATACAAACACATAAAACAGGTTGTGTTCCACATGGGATGTAAAGCCAACATGGGAAGATGTTCAAAACAATTTTCCCAAACATCAGCTAATTAAAAACTATCTACTGAACATTTTGCTCGAGATCAGCGCAGCGAATTGTATAGTGTGACAGTTATGCGTAGAAATGCAGTAGTAGGACAGTTATGCGTGGAAATTAAACAATGGGACAAACTGATTTGCTAGAAAATTATAAACATTTGTATGAGAATGTAAACATAAAAATTGGAGCGCTGTTTTCTCAGTGCCTATTAATTATATATGGGACAGTTATGCCTCTATGGGCAGTTATCATCTGTACACCCTACATTGGCCATGCATATCTCTGTTAGCAGTTGAGCTAGACATGATTGAAGATCGATGTTCATTTTGATGTTTTTAAAATCAAGTCGTTCTTCCTCTTGGTATTAACGTCCTCACTGGAACAGAGCCTGCTTCACAGCTTAGTGTTCGTATGAGCACTTCCACGGTTTTTAACTGTGAGCTTTCTTTGCCAAAGTTGCCATTTTCGCATTCGTATATAGTGTGACAAATACGATTATACTCTATGCCCAGGGAAGTCAAGGAAATTTCCATTACGAAAAGATCCTGAACCGACCGAGAATCGAACCCAGACACCTTCAGCATGGCTTTGCTTAGTAGCCGCGGACTCTAACCACTCGGCTTAGGAAGGTCCCATCTACAAAACTATGAAACAATATTAAGAAAAATATGTGAGTAACATAGAAGATAAGTATATTTAATTGAGATCATAACAAAGACAAAAACCATTAAAGATTGTATCTAGAACTCGTTTTAAATATTTTTTCAGAAAAAAAAAGTATATTTTTGACAACAAGTGGGGTGTTTAGGGAGTATATATTCTACTTTTTCTAAGTTAATAACTCATTCGATTTATGGTGTAATTCATTTCAAAATACCTTTGGTTTGTTCCGTGAAGAGAAACTGCATAGTAAAAGTTAAGGGGTCTATTTTTTAGTCCTGAATATCAACAAAAATGGTCATTCTCGAAATTCTGTAAAACTGGTAGGAAAACCTTGATAAGAACATATTAATGTGAATATGGGATATATCTTGATACCGTAATCCGGGGTATCATTGATTGGAATGACCCATCTCGTAAAAAGTTCGTATCACCATTTATTGAAGGAATATTTTCAAATCATGAATGGTGCTTCTCTTTCTTATATTCATTAGCTAATGAAAGTGGATATTTTTGCGCAAATTGCGTTTACCTTATGCGTAAATTTGTCAGCTTTTCGAAACAATTATTTCACTGGGTAAGGATGACTCTACCGAACATTCACGTCTCATATAAGTTCTGCAAACGATATGAGCAAAGAAAATGTGGTTCTTACTGAAAATGACATCGCCGAAAACAATTCCATTGTCAAAACTTTCGTATGCTCAATTAGGCACGGAGAAAAATATATGGTAAACGAAACCAAATTTTAGCTATTTTCAAACTAAAGTTTAGGTAAAATTTTTCACAAACAAAATTTTAGTTTGATTCAACCTTGTACGGTGGTTAAAACAAACAAACATTTTAGTAGTTTTTATCTCAGTTTTGCATTTAAATTCAACTTAAGTTTGTTCAAAACAAACAAAATATTGGTTGTTCAGTTTGACATTTGTAGAAACAACCAACACTTTAGGTTGTTTCGAACTTAGAAAATTAGTTTGAAATTAACAAAATTGAGTTTGTTGCAAACAAATTTCTTGTATGAAATAACAAATCATTGGTTGCTGGTAGGTTTACTGTTTTTCGGTTCGTATTGATTTATCATTTTTAATGATAATTAAATTAATTAATGCTACATTTGACAAAAGTATGTATTTCTTATTTAGGTTACGGATTTGTACACACATGTAATGAAGTTAAACCACATTCTGCTACTGCATCCTTCGTTGAATTTTTCTTTTATAATATGATATTGCTCGCAAGGATCTTGCTTTTTTTGCGATGGTGAGGCGATATCAAAGAATTTCTGTGAATAAAACGTGGGTCTATTTGTCTTGCTATTGAATTCTTAATACCTAATGGATAAATACCTTTCTCCAGCTTGGGTGAAGTTCAGGGATCTTTTCAATGAATCTGAATACGTGTTGATTCTGGAATCATATTCAAAATATTATTTATCTATGCGATAAACAGTTGTAGGTATATTACAGATAATATTACCTGGTTTCACCTCCAAACTGAAAATAGCTAATAAAAATTTGTTCAATCACCAATCAACTCCGTTGATATGATACAAGCTAGCTTACACATAATGTTGGTGGCAGTGAAAAATAACAACCCACATTTTGTTAAAAATTAACTGAACATATGTTAAAAACATATAAAATATCAGTTTAAAACAAACAAAATTTTATTAGGGTCAACCTAATTTCTTAGGTTGACACCAACTATGATTCTATTTTGTTTCAATAAAAAATAGAGATTTGCATCAACTACAGTTGAAAACAACAAAAACTCTATATTGAATTTCAACCAACGAAATGGTTGTTTCAAACTAAGGTCGATTTTCTCCGTGGGCAAAATTAAAGAATACAGAATTTAATTAGGAAATTGCCTACTTTTAGGCGTATTCCGTGGTTCGAGGTGTTTTTAATTTTAAAATAACTTAAAAATTAAATGACTTGTAAGCGTTTGGCCTTCATATTGGGCATCGGGGGCCATGATTTAAGTAAGCAACGACATTTTCAATATTACCGAACATTGTTTACATAGGTGATTAATGTTACCCCATATCAGCTAAATCAAAAATTCACTTAAAATATTTTTTTAAACATGGTTAAATCTTTCAAAAAACAAAATGCAGTATATAATCACAAGCTATGGGTGGCAGTACTTGTTTTAAAAATAAAAAAATGCAACATTTATATTTTCAAACGAAATGTTTAAGAATTATTCGAAAAAATGATCAATGTTACCCCGGATTACGGTACTATTTTCAAAATTCGTTCGATCACATTGGTAAAATGTTTGAACACAGGAATGATTTCATTATTTGGAGATGGTTTTGAAGTCATTTTAAGCACAACATAGATGAACAATAATAATGTTTTATTATTTCTGAGCTCTTTTTGACAAACTTCGTGGCTATGAAAAGAGTGTCGTGGGGAATTGGGCGCATTGTAACATAGAGTGTGCGTTAGATTTCCGCTCTAAACGGGAACACTTTGCGTTAGGATTTTTCTAATTATGCTACTGGGTGTTGAATTCAAATACGTTGTTTAGTATAAGGCTTTATTTATATGTTTTGTGAATTGTCAATGGATCATTTAAATAACCAAAACGGCCGCTATGGAAAGCATAGATAGCGCCACCGTAGCCTTGTGTGTTTGACAGAACAGCAATGCTGTCACAATGTTAAATTCCATATACAGTGGCGCCTTTGTTTTGATGCGGTGAGCACTAACAAAAACTACCTTCAATGATCCATTTGCATTACAAAAGTTACAAATATATATAGGTTATGATCGTATGTACATGAGACTTTACTGCATCCTAAAATTAGAGGACAAATCCAAACAAAACTTAGTATGTAAAATTATTTGCTGGAAAGCTATCTGCTTTTTGATCTTCTAATATTTGTAAAATACATTGTTGAGCCAAACTCATTAAACACTCATAAGAAATCGTACAATTATCTCCTCACTTTCTAACCAGAATAAGTCTCAAAATGTTATGCATTTGGGGTAGTGGCGTTCGGGGTAGTGTCATAGAGTCATCTTTTAAATATGCATGAGCATAAATTGAAATTTTGGAAAACACTCAGATTTTTTTACCTTAAACTATTAAAATCTTGTTTGTTTTAGGCTCTTTGACTGTAATTCAAAATTCATGGTAATGATATTTTTTCAACAGAACATTGAATGTAGAAGTATTGTCAACACGTTAGAATATTAATAAAGCTTTTTGTGTTGACTGAAAATTTCTTTTACTTCAAAAGCTACTAGAAACTCGAAACCTGTTAGCCTGGAAACCAAAATGCAAAGTAATGGCATGCTGTTTTTTTAACATAAAGATTTCGAGTGAACATGTTGGAGCAGAAACATAAATTTTGGATAACACTCAAAATGTATTTTACTTAAACAAAACTAGGAAGCATACTAATATTTAATTATTTTTTATCGTGCATCAAAACTCGAAGGGATGACACGTTGTTTTTGACTTAAATTGAAAAAATTTTTCAAATTGTTTCAACATGAACATGTTTGAACATAAATAAACAAATAGCTATCTAGAAATGTTCACTGGACTTTACATGTCTTTGTTTTAATATTTAAGATTTGATTTTGAGCTCTGTGTTGAAAAGAGCTTTATGTAGATTTTTAAGTAAAATAAATGTTGAAGGCAATCACAAATTTCGATATCTGCTCATGTTCACTAAAGTTTTATAATAAAATTTATGGCGAAAATCCTAGATGGTGCTATACATTTAGATATATTGGCAAATAGTTAAAGCAATTGGGTATTTCGTTGTTTTCAATTTAAAATTGTTTTAAAGTGTAATCGAAAATGTATGTTTCTGCACAAACATATTCACTAGATTTTAGCAGTCATATTTCAGTCGAAAAAACTACCAGTTATCGCTTAGAATTTTGCGTTATGGTCGAAAAGAAAAAAAAATGAAGTTTTTCGTAGTTTTAATAATTCAAAGATGTTTTGAGTGTAGCCGAAAATTTCTGTCCATGCATGTTTGCTAGGCTTCTACAATCAAATTCATGTAAAAAAAAACTACAGGACACAGGGTCGAATTTTGATTTGTAGGAGAACAGGTGATTTTATACCAATTCCCGGAATGAAATTTACCGGAAGACCACTTACCGGAATGCACAATTGCCCGGAAAACCAAATTATTATCAGTACATTCCAATGCCATTTTTATTTTCTTTCATTGATGCTTAGCACAAATTATGTCACGCTACCCGAGCAGAAGAAAATAACTACTGAATACCAAATTGAGGTATTCCATACCAGATAATTTCCAATACTTACAACCTGAATGAGGTATGAGTGAGCCCTGCATGAGAGGTAAAATACCTCAAATAATACCTCAAGCATATTCTACGAACACCAAACTGATAACTAGATCAGGTATTGCAATACCTCAATAATACTTGATGGATTTTCATATAAAAATGAAATTTTTCAATTGTAGTTCAATACCTCCAGCAGACCTCAATAGCTTTTTAATACCTCAATGAAGTATTTTTAATTGTTTTTAAGATTTTTTTCAATACCATAACATCAAATTGAGGTATTGACAACTGAACAATACCTAATTATGGTATGATACCAAAAAATGGTATGCATAAGTTATTGGGGAGTTATTTGTTCCTCCTCGGGTAGCCATGGACGTTCTTGACTCCCTCGGTTTCCATAGACACTTGCTCGTAAGACATCTCTAAACTGCTATAGACTAAATGTGTTGAAGAATCCGATTTCAATATATCAAAATATAAAACACAGTTATCTTGCGAGGGAAGCGACATGAAAAAATTCTCATTTTAGCTTTGTGATTGGAGAAAAGTTAAAAAAAAAAACCAAATTTAGTTAAGTGCATTGGTAATCGAGAATAGGGACACGATTCGCCATTGTGATGTGCATCTTTGGATTCCGAGATATTGCAAATGAACAGGTTAATTTGCTTGATTTTGCTATTTTTCTCCAAATGACATATCTCTGAATATCTGTATACCACATTCAGTGTCAGGGGAGGAACAATAACCAATCATAAGAAGAAGATATTTGGTTATTTCGGCCAAAACACATATTGCCAAAAATGCCAAGGTCGATGGAACTCAAAAGATCCGCCAACCAAATAAAGAAGGGTGAATATAAGATTACCCAAAAAAGGGCATTCGAGGAAAAGGGTTATTCGGGGGATTTGCATTCGAGTAATTAATGTGTGCTAAAACGATATTCGGTGAACTGGCACTCGGCGAAAAGTACCACAACCGTTATCGTATTATAATTCTAATCATTGCTTATTTATAATCAATTGGACATTTGGAGAACAGACGGAGGAATATTCAAAGTAAAGTTACATATTTGTAATCAACTTTAGCTAGTTCAGTCAAGACAAGCTCTGAAGTTGAAAGAACAACTTATTTAATGAAGAAGGGTTAATCATCTTCTTTCTGGCGTTACGTCCCAACTGGGACAAATCATGCTTCTCAGATTAGTGTTCTTATGAGCACTTCCACAGTTATTAACTGAGAGCTTTCTTTGCCGATTGACTATTTTTGCATGTGTATATCGTGTGGCAGGTACGAACATACTTCTATGCCCTGGGAATCGAGAAAATTTCCTTTACGAAAAGATCCTCGACCAGTGGGATTCGAACCCACGACCCTCAGCATGGTCATGCTGAATAGCTGCGCGTTTACCACTACGGCTATCTGGGGGTTAATCATCTATGAAATGCAAATATTCGAAGATGGTGCATATTGACATGTTCAAATATGTAGGTATATTAGACTCATCTTCGATGATTTCATAAGTCCCTTCAGTCTGCATACATTTTCACTCTCCATATCTCGATATCCTCCTTATCTCGATATCTCCATATCTCGATGTGTTTCTGATGATTTTTCGTTCTCAATTTTCTCTCCGTATGTCGATATGACCAATATCGTAGGTTACTAGACCACTGTTTTGGGATTCAAAACAAATTAGGAGCGCAAAATGACGTTTGTTTGTGTATTACTTCCCTGGCAACGGAGTGTTTTTCAATCTAGTATTCATCAAAAATTTGTTCTTTGTCTTGATCTCTCCGTATCTCGATGGTCCCTTCGATATCGAGATGTAGAGAGGCGACTGTATTTTTTTGAGCTTGAGTACAATTATGGGATACCTTAGGCGTTAATGAGTTGAACATAAATTGAAAGCTTTCATTTATTGTTTTGGCTTTTGATTGATTTATAAAAAATATATTTCCCGAAACCGAGTGGTTAGACTCCGCGGCTACAAAGCAAAGCCATGCTGAAGGTGTCTGGGTTCAATTCCCGGTCGGTCCAGGATCTTTTCGTAAAGGAAATTTCCTTGACTTTCCAGGGCATAGAGTATCATCGTACCTGCCACACGATATACGAATGCGAAAATGGCAACAAAGAAAGCTCTTGATTAATAACTGTGGAAGTGCTCATAAGAACACTATGCTGAGAAGCACGCTCTGTCCCAGTGAGGACGTTAATGTCAAGAAGAAGAAGAAAATATTTCCTTAAGGTGGCTGATACTGGTACACCTACCCTATTTAAAAAGTAAAATCTAAGATAACCTCTAAAATGTGCGGAGCTCTGTGAGATTGTTCTAGAAAATTTAAAAAAATACCAAGTTGTTTTGACACATTGGTAGTTGTAACCGCAAAACAGTCACATTGAGATTATTCATGATCCTCGTAATGTAGTAACAATGAAATTTCTATGAGAATTTTTTTCTGACTATTCACCCAGTATACGATATGAGTTGTACAAAACTTTAGCCTCAGATAAGCACTTCTACGATCTTGGCAATTTTTAGAAATTTCAGTTTCCTCTCATACTGCCATAAAATGCACACTTGGTATTCCATTTACTCAATGCCTACTTTTGTCGAATGTTACAAATATGCAGTTATGGGCAGAACAGTGGGGCCTACTTCGACTGTACGAATATGAGTGGTGAACTGGAGAAGCTTCAGCTCGCAATAAATGTTCCGCTTTTATCAAATGTTGGCTTAGAAATATGATTGAGTTATTCAACTCCAAATTTGTCATGCTTCTTCCCAAAAGGCTATACTTTCAGGATAACAAAATTCCTCTCAGAACCAAACCCTGGTTGCGCTTCTGATGAAGTGAATATGTTTCAAACATTGATTTGATTTTTTTCGATTCATTTCTAAGATAATTAGCCATGTGCTATTTGCGAAGATTGAACCCCGTTTGGCATAAAGTCGTTTGGCATGAGGTCGTTTGGCATAAAGCCGTTTGGCATAAAGTCGTTTGGCATAATGGTCGTTTGGCATAATGGCCATTTGGCATAATGGCCGTTTGGCATAATGATTAGAAATAATATCGGAATTTTTGAAGCTTCTACCGAGATCAACACCATTGAGCCCATAGCAAAAATTTTTGGTGGGTCCTCAAGAAACGTTCGTTCAAAGATTTTCCAAAATTGTTGTGACATTAGAGAGCATTACTAAATTAAACTCGTGACGTATCTTTTCGGAATAATAATATTTTTTACATCCTAGAATATAGAGTATCTTTTCTAGCTTGTCGCGATATACATATTTGAGAATAGTAAATTGGCAAAGAAAGTTCGCAGTTATTAATAAATGGAACGCTCATAGAATATTTCGCTGCGGATCAAGCTCTGTCCCAGTTTGGACTTAACACTTGATGAACATTACTTGATAAAAGAAGGGAAAATTTATTTGCAAAATATTTAAAGATCCAATCCAAAGATCTATTACTGCAGAATCATCCAAAAATAGCCTATATGCGAGAACATATTATTTTTCGTTTTAAATATTTAAGGCTCTAACGCCAAAAGTATCTTCTCACAGCAAAACTCAAATGAACAACACATTTTTAAAAGAAAATATTTTTGGCAAAACTTTTTAACAATTCAATATTAATTTTTTTTTCGGAAGTGTACAACAAAAACACAATTTATTATCGAAAAAAGGGAATATTTGTTATTGCGATAGTATTTTTTCCAGCATATTTCCATCATGCGTTTGAAAAAAAAAAAAAACAAAATATGTTGAATATTGGCAGGTTCTAAATTATAACAGCATGAATCGGTAAAACAGCAAAATATAAAAATAGTTAACAATTAGTTTTACATAATAATAATATTTAAAACAGTATAAATAAAAAGAACAGCATAAGAGGTGAACCCGCCTAAGGCTGAAAGCCTCTATAATAAAGAAAATCAAATCAAAAAGAACAGCATATTTTTTAAAAGAAGGCAAAATTTATTATTAAAACAATAGAAGATTGAACGCTAAAAATTATTGCAGCATAATAAAACGGAAAGACATCAACAATTGCGTTCAGAATCATCGAAGTGATTGTGCTACCTTTCTCCGAATGCCAGTTTCTCGAATGACCGTTTTCCCCGAATGCTATTTCCCCAAATGACCGGATTCCTCGAAAAGTGGTGCAGTTTAAAAAGGTGCTATGATAGTCTTCAGTGGCTGTATAGTGAACGAGAAAGAACGATAAGCAATCAAAAGAAGGAGGAATTCTGTAATTCTCGGCTATACACATGTTGGCAAAAAGGTTGAGGATGGTAGAACTCGAAAGAACCGCCAATTACATAAAGAAGGGTGCATATTAGATGGCCAGTTCGTTCACCGCCCTGAAATGTAGAAAGTTACAACAATTATGAGTGCTAAAAACTTTTCGGGGAAATGGGTTAATCGGGGAGACGGGATATTCGGAGAACTGACATTCGAGGAATTGGCGTTCGGGGATACGACATTCGGGGAACCGACATTCAAGGAAAAGTAGCACAACCCATCGAAGCACTACAATAATCGATTTCTGTTTTCGCTGATAACTTGAGCAGATCAATGTTATCGATTGCCACCATTTTGTCATTTGGAAACAAATAAATATTTAAAAAATATAGCTCCAAAGAACAGCCTATGTATAAAATAAGGTATAATCTATTTTAATTTTAAATCAACAGTTTTTATACCTATAATTATGGTTACATCATATTTAGAAAGAAAACAGAACGTTTGAAAAAAGGGTAAATTTGTGCTAAATATATTGAAATCTTCAGTGCAAACATTTATTCCAATAGCGAAACTCGAAGAAAAATTAATATTTGAAAGGAGGGTAATTTCTGGATAAATAATAAAATACTATTGGCAATATCTTTCTTAATATGTTTAAGTTCATTCAAGAGCATATGATTGTTGAATAAAGTGTCACTTTGTGTCAGTTGACTCCAAAACAAGCTTGATGTCATCAGAAAGATTCAATGGAAACGTAAAAACGAATATCATTTTAAAAAATTCTTGGTTTCAGACTCATTATGCCAAACGACTATTATGCCAAACGACCGTTATGCCAAACGACTTTATGCCAAACGGCTTTATGCCAAACGACTTTATGCCAATTGACCTACCACCATTTGCGAAAAATGTCACAACTTCATGTAAAAATTTAGTAAACATTTTTGGAAAACTTGTTTGGACCCTTCTAGTGTTCTTCTTGTTTGTCTGTCTTCTTCTTTTCGCGGCTGATAGCTGTCACTCAGCTGTAAAAGACAGATAGCACTTTTACAGCTGAGTGACAGCTATCAGCCGCGAACAGAAGAAGACTATGGCCTGAAGAATACTCTTAGACGCCGTCCATTAGTTATGTAAGGATAACCAAAACAACAAATCAAACATACCTGCATGCTTACTAGCGTAATCACTTCTAGAATTAAAAATGCTAACGGTTATTTTTATACACGTTAAATCACAGCTTAATATGTGGCTTCAGTTTTTAGTGATTCATACATTATTAGTTTGACATTGGTTGATCCTATTAATATTGCTTGCCAGAGGACAGCGATAAAAATAAATTTAGTGACCTTTGGCGTTGCAGCTTGCTCTATAGAATTTTTCAAGTGTTATCCATCTTGTTCCAAGGATCTAATTGCCCAAAGCTAGGACAACACGTACCATCATTGTAATCATCACATCTTGGCCCCGCCATATGACGACCTTCTTCCAATCTCAAAAGGCACTAGAACGTAAGATTTGCACAGAAGATCTATTTTTTTGATAAATCAACTGACGGGTATCAGCATTTTGTTGGCTGCATTGCACAGAACCTAGCGTGAAAAATTGCCGGAGGACACTACTCTTCCACGTGATCGAAACCTGGTACGGAACGGTGCATAAGAAAGACACGTGCCTGCTCGTTTCGTCGTCACCCGGAAGCCGTCGTCGTCCGCCTCCTCTGAACCTGTTTTCCGTTTTGGACACAAAGTTGAAAACAGCAACCTACCAAATGATCAAGGTTCGGTAGCCAGGGTCTGGATCCATTACTGAAATGTGCACTCGTAACAGACAGCACTTGAAGGTCACACCCGAAAACGGTGGTTGCAACTTGTGATTAACGAGATTTTCTGAAGTCCACGCTTCGATCTAGCTTTGGTTTAGATAGGTGGTGTTGTTTCCCAGATTGATTATTGATATATGTGCAGAATTTTGCCATAAATGTATTATTTAGAAAATAAATACACATCATAATTTACCAATATAAATGTATTTGGATTACGTTTCTCTAATTGATCTAAATACATTTTTGAGCATTTTATATTGATACGTAAATTTTCTAAAGCTAATAACATACATAACAGTTATTGGGGGCCTTTCTTACCCGAGTGGTTAGAATCCGCGGCTACAAAGCAAAGCTATTCTGAAGGTGTCTGGGTTTGATTCCCGGTCGGTCCCGGATCTACCATTTAATTCCACATCATTATTCATACAGCATAATTGAACTCAATTATGTTAACTTTTGAAATAATTGACCTCAAATTCAAAATTCAAGGGACAAAGGTTGTCCTTTATATTTCTCAAGTGATATAATTGCCCATTCTCACATCCTTCAAGTGAGAATGGGCAATCACGTGAAGCCAATTAGACTTGGATTTGCTCCTCAGACCCAGCCATAATTAGCTAAGTACTGACTTCCTTCCTGTCGCAGACTTTGCGCCAAACCCTACCGCTTAGAATCGATTTTAAATTATACACCCGATTTGAGCGCGACCATATCCAGGATCAGCCAATTACCAAACAGGTGCTTGTCCCAAGAAAAGGCACACTTCGCACTGACTGGACGGTGCAGGTAGATCACTCACAATTCCTTTTCGGCTTTCCGCCATAAGGCAGGAAGTTTTGCGCTTAGCCAACTCTCTCCTCGGTCGATCCCGTTTCCATTTTGGGACTTTTCGATCCACATTCCTCCTCTGTCATTAGGGACCAGGGCTAATGTTGTTTGACCACTGAGAGGTGAAAAGGTCCGGTTCGGGATTCAAACAGGAGAGACCGAAGCAGAAGCAAACAGTCATTATATCGTGCACCGGGGGTTACATCACATAACAGCCAGTTCTAGCCTTCTCGTCAGGTTATTATTACAGGTGTGTTTTCACCTGAGTCGGCAGACGGGCCAGGGCAGTAGCTTACCGGTTGGTTTCTCTCTGCTGCTGACTGGTGCCACACAAAAGCAGTCAATCAGATCCCTTCGATTTCGATGTTTCCGTGCGGCACACTAGGCAGATTGCTGTTCTTGACGGTCAAAACCTCTTGTTCCCTGGATACGCATCATTGAGGTTTGGTGTCTTTGGCAATATAAAAACATCAAAAAGAACGATTTTACCCTATTTTCGTTAAAAAATAATCTGTGCTTAACAGAAATAACGTTTATGCTTGTCTCAAGGATCAAATCATGTGTAAATTTGGGGTTACAATGTTCTAGTTCAGTTTTGAGCTACACTGAAAATAATCCACACGTTCGATTCATATTCTTTTCAACGTGGATCTGTCGTGACAAATGGCACGGTAAAATAACGTGTAAACTATTTTCGGATGGCTTTCTCAGTCTGGAAGTCGAAAAACGATGTTTTTTACATTCCCGACGTTTCGGCCGATGGGTTTTGGCCTTTTTCAAGGGGTGTAAGGTCTATCGTCTCTCGTTATAAATAAATTGTCGTCTGATTGGCGACGGAGAGCGCTTTATCATGCCTGCGTTTTAATTTTTAGGTTTGACGACGGATTTTATATTATAACACAACACAACACTGCAACGACTTTTTCAAAATGCTTTATTTTTTTCTCAGTCTGGAAGTCGAAACTCGATGTTTTTTTACATTCCCGACGTTTCGGCCGATGGGTTTTGGCCTTTTTCAAGAAAGCCATCCGAAAGTAGTATTCTAGTTCCAGTCGAAATTGCCATTACCATAACGTGTAAAACTTGTAATTCTGTGAAGGTTTGACTTTGATTCGATAGCAAAGGCTTTTACATAGAATTTCAACGTGTTTCGCGATATTAATCACTAGGGTAGAAGCACCGGTTTTGGCTATACGCCAGTTGTAGCCATAGTGGATTATACACCGTTTTACATAGCCAATCAGCATGAAACTTTTTGTGTGCAGTAGATCACATTCATATGATAGAGATATATTCATTTACTTGTTCAAATTGATTCAAAACATAAGAAAAACAATTAATTTTCCTTATAATTTTTACTCCCATACACCTGATTTGGCCAGGGCACTCCTAATTTGGCCACTCTCATGAGAAATCAATGCAATTGGCCAATTTAGGAACCGAAGTTAAATCTCTGGCAGAAACTGGTTCCGTTGGCCTATATTGACCAACGGGATTTTCAAAGCAAAAAAATGGCTTTGGCTCAGTTTTGATATTTTACACATATAATATGGACTGAAAGCTTGCATTTGACATATTTGTTGTATAAATACGGCTTCCCATTCAGTTTTTATTGACATTTTCTCTTAGGCTGGACAAAACCGGTGCTTTTACCCTAGTAGAACTAGTTTGCCTAACATGACAAGGACTTACATTTGCGATCCATGCGTTACATGTTTATTAATATGTTATATTTTGGGAAACCGTGCGCCCGTAATGAGTGCCTGGTATCAGAAAATCAAGAAATCGCTAATAAATTCTACAGAAAAAAATTCGAAAATTTGTAAATTAACGTGTTTTACACCATCGATTGATGTGTTTTACAATGAGTGAAAATTCACGTGTGAAACACATTGATCAAGCTTGTAGAATGTTTTCAGTGTACAGAACGCCAAGGTTGCATACTAGTTTACTAATGTTTGTTGATGTTCATATGTAATTCAAACTATGATTTATCAAACTTTTTAGTGCTCCAAACCATCAAGTATGCAAAACAGGACAAAAACTTTTGGGTATGATATAGTTTGATATTTTTAAGATGCATGCAGTCTCCGTACGAAATTCTTCGTTCCTCTGATAGGGCAAGATACAAAACTTTTCGAAAACATAAAAAATAACTGTTGAGCATCGGAAGTATTGTATGTTTCGTTTATAAATATTCTTCAACACCAGGGCTGCTCAACGAACGGCTCGCGAAAAGTTTTAAGGTTTGTCAAGCCGTTGGTTGTTCTGACAACTTTAAGCTTTAAAGTAGATGGAGTACCGTGTACCTTTTAATTCCGCTCCTAAATGCTTATCTATGACAGATACGCGTATTTAGTGTCAGTTACTCGCATCCAGCGTTAATACACACAATTCAGGGAAAAATTCAAGCAAAATCGCCCAGCAAACCAGAGATCATACAAGGACGTTAATTTAAAATTGTTTAAATGTTCAGTTTATGTTAGAATTGGATATGTTTTAATTGATTCAGATTGTTTATGGAGCCAGTAATTTGATCTGATTCCAATTTGCATCTAAACAAACCACAATTTCATTTATTCAAATATGTAACTTTAAATTGTCATTCGCTTGTGATTTCTATTGCACTTGATTTGATTCTATTATAATCTTGAATTTGAGATTAGGTATGAGTTCATTTGATGTAAATATAAAATCATACAGGGGTAGAGTACACATCGCTGGATGCAACTCAAACACCAAGCATAAACCGAACAAGAGGATTATTTACTTGAATACATTGATATACAGGATGATAAACATCATTAAAATATTGCGTCCGATAAGCAAGCCTCATAGTAAATAAAACCAATTCTTCACTGTTATAGTTACCACAGAAACCTTTACTGGAATATGACTACTAATGAACTTCTCAAAATTTGGCAGGTGGTGGAATTCACATTTCTACAACGCTATGGAACTAGTTTCTTCTACGGGAGGGGCCTATTACTAGGATTGTTTTGAAGCTAAATAAATTGCACCTTGACATCGAAAACTATAGAATGCAATAGAGCTGTTTTCACTTAGGCTGTGCGTATTTTACCTTTTTACCTTACCGGGTGAGCGGCTGGGATCACAGAACGGATCGTATTTATACACGATACTGTTATAGCTGCATTCGATGAAAACCACACAAGAAATATGCCTCAGCGTTCAACTAGCTAATTATTAGAGCACTTATTGTAATAACTTGATTACTGACGGCCACTAATTTGCAGTCTGTCTCAGCCTGCCTGCTTGTCTTTTGTATTTATGTTTCTTTGATATGTTTGCAAAAATTAAATCATATAAAGTGCAACACTCCGTCATATACGTTAGTCATAGTATCAACTTGTTTAGAGTAGTATTGGCCATGATGGCTTGGCAAATATGGCCCCCAAATTTGTGCAAACAGAGAGAATTCGTGCATTACCAACATTTTTTTACCGCATCAACGATCTCTATTACATATGTGAACAAGAGTTTTGACTGGGTAATAATTGCTAATGTACTATCATCAAATGAGAAACAAATACCGACGACAAATTCTTTTGAACATGGGTGGCAGTATGGATGGAATAGACGAACATACAGATCAGCTATATTGTTGAGTTTATATTTGCCAAATTTCCGTGTCTTTCAAAAGAGACTGAACGGAACAGTGGTAGCCAATATGATTAGCAATCTGAAGATCATTGCGTGGAAGTTTGCAGCTACTTGTTTTCCCTTTTTATTTTTTGTTTGTTTGTTAAAATAAAGTCATACAAATTACAAAATACTATTATACACGAAATTGCAGAAAACTCCAAATGAACTCGTCTGAAGTTGTCTTCAGCACACTGCATTTTCTGGAATGTACGTATATGACCTCCACTTTAGTTCACATAGAGGGAATCTATGCATTTTAAACAACCTCTTATTTCCAAATAAGCGTTCACTTTCCTGAGCTAAGTTTCAGTTATGTGAACAAATTTGTTGGCTGGGCGTGGACAATATTGTCTAATATATAATGAAGATTTCTCTCAAAATTTCGGACTCAATTCTCACAAGTGTTGAGCATTGTAATAAACACTGAATCTTGAAGATAAATCTCACAAAATCATGGACAGGGAATTCTTAGACAATGCTGAGCAGGATTCATATAAAATACTGGATAGCAATTTCACAGATTCTTGGACGGGATTACAAAATTAATAGATTCTGACATAATGCAATGCACTATAGAGTCCTAAAGCTGTCCCAACCTTAGTACCAAACACTTAAGTTTAGGTCAGAAACACAGGTTTACTCAATTTTTGAATGCCTTTCGTTGGTTTGCGACCAAAACAACAGATTTTTTCTGATTTTTTTGTCACAGCCCTTGGTTTAATCTCAAATTTTGTATTTTGTTATCTGTGTCCCTTTCTAAATGTCAGATAGGAACAACCTGAGTGTAAAAAAGTTGGGCCTCTGTGGCTATTTTGTCGACTAAGTGAACGTCAAACATGATCAAAAGTGTCAAGGTTCAACTTTGGACCCATTTTTTTAAATTAATGTTAATGTTAGCCGTTGTTTAAGCGGGAAAATTTGCCGAAGTAGTAACAAGAACACGCTTTGTCGTGTTATTCAATTAAAACAAGTTTTCATCGAAAATTGTAGGACCTTTTTTTCACAAAATCCTGTGAATAAATCTCATTTACCCCGGACAAAATATTCGCTAAACCTTGGGCAGCATTTTCACAAAAACCAGGACATGAGTCTTTTGGCATCCTAGATAAAACTTAGAGGGACAACTAGAAGTCTAACAACATTATTGATAGTTTTATTTTTATGAAATGTTGAACTTTTTTTTTAATGCACGGCAAGATTAAAGAAAAAAACCTGGGCTAGTTCTCACCGAATCCTCAAGGAAGGTGCTCTGCAGCGAGTATTTTTTGTTTTAATATCTCCAAAAAAAATGTCAATGAGAAAAGTTCATTTTATGAAAAGGGGTTTGAGTGTGGACTACAGAAAATTAAATTAGACAAAAAATTGTCATACAAGATAGTATTCGTTAAGCAATGCACTTTCAACAAACAATATCTTTGTGAAACTTTAAAAATATGCAAAAAATTCAGCAACCCACAATCAAGCAAATAGCAGCTTTTTTATGCTTTAGGTAAAACAATGTTCCGCAGTGTAGTGGGAAAGTTTTTGAGCCAAGACAATAACCAAGTTGGTGTGTTGATAACATTTACTCACAAAAATTCTAATTCTAACGATACTTACACACTCCCGATAAATCATGTGACGGCGTTTAGATAAAGAAGCGATTTGGACGACGAAAATTTGTGTCGAATAATCAATACGTTAGTGTTCGGGAAATGTCGATCACAGTGCCATAGTTTTCGTGTCCTTCATGTAAAATTACATTTTTTGTTCAACACATCTTCCAGAACACGGTTTTGTGTTTTACATCACTTGCTTCAATCAAAACGTGAATCACCTCCACAGTTATTCTCATTTTTTTTATAGTGTATATTAAAAATCGTTTAAAAATGGTGCGTAAATAACTAATGAAGTTGCAAAAACTAAAGTTTTGTTCATGACTAGGCAAAAATATGTTATTCACTAACGTGGAATAAGAAAAGTAGTTCGTGGGGTTGTTTTGCTGAAACAGTTTTCTGTTTTGAACAAGCAAATACAGTCAAAGCTTGTTATAACGACATCACAAGGGACCGTCGTAATAGGGAGAAGTCGTTATAGAGAACGGTTATAACATTAAAATATTTTTCAAGAGACTGAAAAATGTCGCATTAGAGAGCCCATACCAGGGCTGGCATCTCCTTAGCGCAAACAGAAAAACACAAAGAGATTGCACTTTGTGTTGATCATGAATTTGAGTGCAGTGCGACGGCTACCCTTTCTCACTGGTTTTTACCTCTTTGAGGCCTCTTTGTGTTTCTGCTCTCGCTGCAATGCATCCTTCGACACAAAGTGTTGATGGAGAATGGTGAGCACACACTCTTTGTGTGCACAGAAAAAAATCCGTTCTCGTATCCGTGGACAGCAGACGCGAACTCGTCAACAAGCAAAAATACACCGTGAACTAGATCATGTTCATGCGTAAACATGATGGTAGTTCATGGTGTATTTTTAACAGTTCACGTTTTCCAGAACTCTTTATCGAGCGTGTGGCTCATTGAGTACCTACTAAATGGGGAGAATTTCTATAGGAAAATATGGGAGAATCGATGGCGACTTCCGGTTTGTGCGACGAGTAGATGACGGAAATCGATGTCCGACGCCATTTTGGAATCCAAAATGGTGACTTCCGGTTTGTGAAAATCATATTGCGTGGTTTTCAAGTAATTTTCACAGACCGGAAGTCACCATCTTGGATTCCTAACTGACGGCGTACACCGATTCTGTCATCTACCCGTCGGCTCCATTCCAAAAATACCCATATAGCATAGGTTTGAAGTGATTTTCACAACCGGAAGTCGCCATCTTGGATTCCAAAATGGCGTCGGACATCGATTTCCGTCATTTACTCGTCGGTCCCATTCCAGAAATACCCATATTGCATGAGTTTGAGGGGACTAGTGCAAACCAGAAGTTGCCACTAGTGGTTTTTTACGGCCGTTTTGCTATAAATCTTTTGAAAATAGTTTTTGACATGAAAGTCAGGAGCTATATATCTAAGTACCATTGATCACAGCTCGACTTTGTTCAAAAAATGATCGAAATAATTAGTTTTGCTTAAAATTTGAGCGCCCTTGACCCTATAGTAAGCCTATTGTTCCTGTAGTAGCACTACTGAGAGTAACCAATGGCCAATTATACCGAAGGTAACGACCATGTAAAATATTCTGCTCGAAGCTAAAAAAACCTTTATGGAATCAGCATACGACGTAACGGTCACGATGAAAACCAACGTAAGACCAATCGGACCAGTTGTCAAATTCTTCTCCTGAAAAATTCAAATAATAACAACAATTTTTGGTCATTGAGCAATTTTCAAAGCTCATAAAATTAACTTTTGATATTGTATTGTTATTACATGATAAACAGTTTACAGATTATTTTAAACCCAAAAACTAATAAAAACCATTCACTTTTGTTCAAACAAAATGAATCGAAAATAGAGTGACTAGTATAGAATAATATTTAATAAAACCAGGAGGTTATAGGAAAGTTACTTGGGCTTCCACATTATTAACTAAAAGTTTTTTTCGTAAGATTTTTTAGGATGCATTTATCAAAAGATAACACTGATCTACAACAGATAGAACCTATCTTGATTTAAAACCGAAGGCGTCAAAATTTAGTTTGAATTATTCCATAGCGTTTTGTCGTAGACACCAAACTTCTAGGAAGCATATCGAGAATACTAAGGATTTTGGCCTTCAAAAAGAGAGTTCTGCCTCAAAGTGCGTCAAATCGCAGGTCAAAATGAAACCCTTTCCAGAAATTCCTCTGCCCTTTTCGCTGCGGAAGGAGTTTTATGTATAATGGAAGGTTTTTATTAGATTTTCTTGCATTCATAAGAAAGCGGACCCGGGAAATCCATTTATCATCCGAGCCAGGCGGTAAGGAGGTAATCAAGGGTACAATGAAATTACCACCGAGATGACCTTATTAAAGTTCAAAAACCCTTTTTCCTTCATCTTGGTGCCCATATTCTCCTTACTATCGAGTCGACGTTGGAAACTAACACACGTGGCCGGTTGCTCATTTTCCTAGATGGAGCACTGGACCAAGACCAACAAACGCCCCAAAAGAAGGAGAAAGGAAACTTCGAAGCGAGGCCAGAAGACATTGGACGGTCTTACATAGACAGTGCCGTAGCGTGCGGTTGGCCAGGTTGGCAGCCGCCAAGGGCGCCAGCTCTAAGGGGGCGCCAAAATGCGTGACGCACTTGGCAAAATTTTGGGAGAGACATATCCAATGAGTACCAGATTCAAAGTGAAAAATAGAAAACATTACTGATATTTTAACAATATGTGTTTATAGCATCGCAGAAGATTGCATTATTCATAACTTGAAGATTATTGAGATATTGTCATGAAATTATCAATATAAATTAATTGAATCTATACTGAAATTTACTTAAGGTTTTTTGGTTTTTTAACATTTATATTTATTTAATACATATTTAATATATAACAGATTACAACTACTTTTCTTTTCTCTTTTCTAATAAAATAACATCATTACTCCGATTTGAGATTCAAAATAAGAATTAACAAGGTTCTTTTTATAAATCAGAACAAAATATATGAGCATCATAAGATACGCTTCCTCTCCTATGCCCTTTAAGCTGTGAAACCGGCAAAACTGTATGTCTGTATGTCTGAAGTTGAAGAATAATTGTCACTCTTAAGAAAGTTCGCCAAGTACAACTAATATATTCGTGGATCGGAATTCTGGAAAAAAAAATGTTTACGTAAATTGGGTACTGTCGTTATACATTATTGAGTATAGTTCTTACATTATCTTAAGCAAGTTTTCACAACATTGGCAAGGATTGATACAGAATGCTCTGCAGAACTTACAAATAGGAATCTCACACAATCGGGGTCTTAGGGGAACGAGTGTAGTTTCTGCAGTTTTTACTATTAGTAATGAAAGGTTTTTGGATGTCAAACATTCTGAAATTTAGCCTAACGATAAATTTTTATGCGAAGAAATTTTATCACTGGAAATTGTGGATATATCTCTTAATTCAATAATAATATTTGGTGTTATATTGATAGAATACTTTTGATGAAATACTGAGCATAAATCTGTGAATATCTCAATATTGTCTGGGGCACAATTTTCAAAAAATCTCCTGACCAGAATGATTTCACCTTCAGAATCCTGAACAGAATGATTACACCAACATTACGTTTATAAAAATTATTGAACATAAATAACATATTTCAACGAACTAGTCCAAAAAAAAACTATCAAAAAGTTAAATTTAACAATATTTAGATTTGTTATGAATGATTGTGCTACTTTCCCCTGCATGTCGTTTCCCCGAATGCCAGTTCCCCGAATGACCCGTTTCCCCGAATGCCGTTTCCCCGAAAGACCCGTTTCCCCGAAAAGTGGAGCAGTTCAAATAGGCAATAAAAAGAAGGAGGTATTTGGTCATTCTCGGCTATACAGATGTTGTCAAAAAGGCTGAGGACAGTGAAACTCGTAAGATCCGCCAATCAAATAAAGAAGGGTGCATATCAGATGACCCCCCGGATAAAAACGTATCATTCAGTGAATGGAATAAACCATTAATTTACAATATAACGTATTGGATACAATACAGCGTATTGTAATTGAATGTCGAAGCAATATTATTCTTGTTTGGATATACAATTCAAAAACAGTATAATATATTGTAACAGAACATTGTATTGTTTTTAATTGGTTTTATACCTTACAATTTTGGTCAAATTCCTA
This sequence comes from Aedes aegypti, assembly GCF_002204515.2. Classification (NCBI taxonomy): domain Eukaryota; kingdom Metazoa; phylum Arthropoda; class Insecta; order Diptera; family Culicidae; genus Aedes; species Aedes aegypti. The sequence goes on along the minus strand of NC_035109.1, from coordinate 25,733,909 downwards.
TTTTAGCGTAAAACAACTGTTGCTTTTTTCTATGTAGCTTTGCTGAAAGAAATAAACAAAACAAGTTCAGAAAGCAAGAAATGTTGGGTGAAAAATATTCAAAAAGTAAAAATAAGTAGTTTTTTAGAAGTCACTTGACATTAGCTGTAACGACGAATGCAACCATGATACAGTTCGTTGAATTGTTTTTGTATTGTACAACAATACACGAATTGCTAATCAAGACAATACATGAACATTATATCGTATTGTATTTTCAAAATGTTTGTATGAGAAAATATCTATATTTGTATTGTTACGATACTTAACCACCCATACATTATATTGCAAAAATCTCATATACCATACAGTGAACTGTTCAAAACAATATATTGTACTGTATTTGTATTGTCATTTTACATATACTGTATTGTATTTCCAATATATTGAATGGTACTGTTACAATACGTTATATCGTTTTTGTATTGTATTTTTTATTCGGGCCGTACGTTCACCACCCTGAAATGTATAAATATATGACAATTATGAGTTCCAAAATCTTTTCGGTGAAGTGGGTTATTCGGAAAAACGGGATATTCGGGTAACTGGCATTCGGGGAACTAGCGTTCGGGGAAGAGTAGCACAAACGTTATATGTTGAAAATATTTGAAGCGTATTGTTTTTCTGAACTAAATATGTTTTGCTGAGAGTTTCATTTAAGAGATCAACTGTTGATTTTCGCTGAAAAATATCCCAAGAATTTTCGAAAAAAAAATAATAATAAATTCGACAATTCCAAGAAGTGTGTAAGAATCTGAAAAACTAGCTGAGTCTCCAACAAACACTTCATTTTTAGTCAATGCATTTGATAAAAATATAAATCGCAAATGTTTGCCAAATGTAAAACTATTAGATGTTTCTGCCAATTTCATGGAATTCTAAGGCAGTTCATCCAAAAACAAATTTATGAGCTTGTTCACAATTTATCAACAGTTCAATGTAATATTAAATATAAGGGAATACTCAAGATTTAGCATGATACTTCTTCAATGTTTTGGTAAAGTTTATATAGACATAGAGGAAGTTTTTGAATTTTGAAATAAACCTTTAGGTTTTTTATGGTATGTTTAACGCAATTTTGTTTTATGAAAAGAAATCGATAAATTTTGACTTTGACTTTGACAAGGGGGCGCCCAAATGGAGGTTCGCCAATGGCGCCATGAGGTGACGCTACGGCTCTGTACATAGATTACGATGGAAATAGAAACACTCATAGATGATGACTTGGGCCTCGAGCTGGTGTGAGTTGCACTGTTTCCTACGAATGAACACTCTGAGAGAGCATGAATTGTACAAAGCATAAGTCAAAATTATGATCGCTCTTTTCAGGCCGAGCGAAACAGGGAGGAAGGGGGATTTTGGAGCTCGGGTAGCTGATCTCCAGCTCGCGCTTCCTATGCAACCGAGTGATGGGAGTCATGGAAAGCAAGAAGCGGGGAGTGAGGACGTGACTACTACTTGGAATTGAATGGCAGGAAGCGCACAGTCAACAGCAGCCCCAACCCTTTCCTAGCGACGATGACCGGGTTAGATGCAATGGTGCGTTGCATAGAAACGGCTACATCGGAGGCACACACAAAACATAAAACTGTGCTTTTTGTATTGTTGTCTCGAAGCGATACAAAGTTACACTTTTGATAGATTTCCTAGTGGAGTTCTTTAAAATCCTACAGTTGGGGCTACGTATTCTATGCTATGTGTAAATTTTGTGTCATAATGCTATTTTAAATTTTGTGCACATGGTAATCAAAAAACTTCTTATTGATACACTCCCGTGCATAAGTTTGGGTTCACCCCCTAAAAAACATGCAAAAGTGTTCAGTCCATATCTCTGTGATTTCACGTCCAATTGAAACTCTTTAAGCCGCATTCGAAAGGCAAAGAGTTATTCTTACTTCGTATGTATTTTTTCAAAAACATTTTTTAAATTTTGTATACTAAATTTTATATTAAAATTGTTACATTTTTCAAAAAACACCCTGAAAAATCATATCTAATTTCCTCAGCATTGGGTCGACCAAAATTTTAAATCAAAGTGTCATTAGAATCGTGATCTTATATTCTTTGAAGAGACCCGGCGGAAAAATCGGGAAAGTATTCAAAATCAATGAAACAGTCAGTCAAGTCGTCGTGCAAAAGTTTGGGTTCACCTGAACTTACTTAAATCTGTTAAATCTCAAACCAATCATGTACGCGCCATTATTTGCGCTCAAAAAAGCTCTAAACTATTAAAATCGGTTGAAAAATGGCCGAGATATTGACAAAAATTATGCGCGTGCGGATCAGGTGAACCCAAACTTTTGCACGATTCAGTATGATACTGAGGGGTGAACCCAAACTTTTGCACGACGACTTGACTGACTGCTTCATTGATTTTGAATACTTTCCAGATTTTTCCGCCAAAATTTCGTGGGGTCTCTTCAAACAATATAAGATTACGATTCTAATGACACTTTGACTTAAAATTTTGGTCGACCCAATGCTAAGGAAATCAATATGATTTTTCAGGGTGTTTTTTGAAAAATGTAACAACTTTAATAAAAAAAATAGTATACAAAATTTTAAAAATGTTTTTGGAAAAATACATACGGAGTAAGAACAACTCTTTGCCTTTCGAATGCGGCTTAAAGAGTTTCAATTGGACGTGTAATCACAGAGATATGGACAGAACACTTTTGTATGTTTTTGAGGGGGTGAACCCAAACTTTTGCATGGTAGTATAGGTGCTCTTCCAAGTAACACCCGTTCATTCAGATTCCAAATATCTAATTTTGGCAATTTTATTCAACCTTAGGCTTATTCGAAGCAATTGTACTTCTCAGCAAACTTCCTTAACTTCTTTAAATGACGATAATTGTAATTTTAGAACTGGAAGCAACAATGTAAATTTAACTTCGTAACAATTTTGATTTTGATTTGGTCTTCTAGTATTTTTTTTTGTTTTGAGACTGTAATGAACCCATGATAAAATCAGAAATGTTGATTGGGTAACAGGCTAATTTCCAGCAACTTGTAACATAATTTTTGAAGCCATTCTTCGTTGTTTTCAGAAAAATTTCAGAACAAAAAAATTCCTCAAGAAATATAGAACGGTGGCTTTTGCTACAATTCTTTTGGAAATTAGTCAAATGATGTTGTGAGGTTTGGTAATACTTTCAACGTGAATTTTTCCTGGAGGATAACAGTTCCTTCTACTTTCCATATTCCATCCATATTCTGGGATAGAATTCTTATGCCATTCCAGGGTGACATTCGTAGAGGCTTTCTGGTGAATCCATTTTCACAGTAATGAATATTTTTTTAAACCCGGTAAATTTAGTGAAATATCTTCTTCTTGGCATTAACGTCCCTGCTGGGACAGAGCAACTCAGCGTAGTGTTCAAAGAGCACTTCCACAGTTATTAATTGAGAGCTTTCATTGTCTTAGTTGCCATTTTCGCATTCGAATATCGTGTGACAGGTACGATGATACTCTATGCCCAGGGAAGTCTAGGAAATTTCCATTACGAAAAGATCCTGGACCGACTGGGATTCGAACCCAGACACCTTCAGTATGGCTTTGCTTTGAAGCCGTGGACTCTAACCACTCGGCTAAGGATGGCCTCTCAGTAAAATTTATTATCTAGTTAAGACGAATTCCATGTCAAATCGGTCTGTCGCAGAACTCGACCATCTTCATTTTGCAAATGTTTTTGGTATGGTACGAAACTGTTGATTTTAGAGAAAAATGTTCTATGAAGAAATTGTAGTGAACCGTTTGGCCTACAAGCAAAAAATAAACACTGAAAAAATATTTTATGTTTTGTCATGAAAAATCCAAAAGTTTAACTTAAATTTTAAATTACACAAAACCCCATTTTTGATATTTTTTAAATTTTCACCATAGAATCTTGATAGTAAACAGATGATTGGGACAAAGTTTCATGACGGAGAAATTTTCAATAAACAAGTTTTCCTAAGAACAACTTTTGGTCGATTATATAAATTTTGTTTTTCTGTCAAAATAAATACGTTCTGATGATACAATAAGAATCTTGAAATGTATCTTAACCATACTGATTATGCGAATAATTTCTCTAGCAGAAGCCATTTTTTAATTATATCGAGTTTAATGCAAAAAATATCATTTAAATATTCAAATAAGCCATTTTCATTAGTTATTCGCGATTCTCCATCAATAATAATACGTTTTCGAGAGTAAAGACCATATTTTTCTGCTTACTTATATTCCTTCATGGAGAATCGCGAATAACTAATAAAGGTGGCCTATTTTAATATTTAAATGATATGTTTTGCATTAAACTTGATATACAGTTATACCTCGATATAACGTAACTCGATTTTTATTTTCGTTACGTTATATCGAGGTTACGTTATACCGAAGCAAAAGATTTATTTTCTCAATTTCGTTCAACATGTATTGTTTGATGAGAAAATTGGTCTAGCATTTATATTATTTAACTAGCAGGCATTTTCAATTTATCTTACATATTTTTTTTCGATATATTTCCGTATTCTTTTTTTATTTATTTTTCATTTTTATCACTCTATTGCAGTAATCCTTAAAAAATGTTTTCAGGAAAAATCTATGGATAAATCTTTGAACACGTGGTAAACTATACAAGAAATTCATATATGAGATCTTTCAGAAATCTTTAAAAAAGTTAATGTTGAGCAGACCATTATCATTTCTAGCAGACAATTGTGGAATTTCAAGAATTTTGTTATGAGGAACTCATGGTAAAACTCCTAAAGCAAATCTTTTGTAATTTCTTGACAGAGTTTTAGTATGAATGTCCCAAGAATTTTTTAAAAAGGTTCTTTTTTTTTCAGAGCTTATGAAGAAATCACTATAAATCTCAATGGGTTAGATGCATAGCCTGATTCGCTACTCACCGTACAGTAACGCACATGCGCTAGTGTCTATGCACGAAAAATCGCTAAAAGATAACGCGACAAATATTTGTATGGCGAAATGCATCAAATTTCTCAAAATTGGGAACTCTTTACGAAAAAATATTTGGTACCGGTTGTACGTAATGATGAAGCCTACCACGCCTACCAAATATTTTTTTCGATTAATGCTTTCATTTACGAGAAATTTGAAGTTAGATGCCTTTCCCCCTAAAAAATAAAACGAGAAAACTTCTGCTGATCAACTGTGGACAAAGCAAAGCAGGTAGTCCATTAAAAACAATCCATGCAAAAATTTCCGAACGAATACGTGGTGGAATTATTGGCAGTATTCTAGGAGATTTTTTTGGGAGATCTGGGGAGTTTCATCAGTTTTTGGATGAATCCATAAAATATATTTTTGTAATAAAAAAAAATCGTAGAAACATTTATAGACTTAAGACTTTGAGAATCACTTGAAGAACCCAATAAAAAAGAATGATTGAGGTTTATCTTAACAAATTCCTGATGGAATCAATGGAGGATTTCAATTCACATAGAATTCTTGAAGAAGCTTAAGTAGTACATATAATGGTTTTTGCATAAATATTTGAAGAAAACTCTGCAGAAAATCGTAATAAAATTACTGGAGAAACGCCAAGAAAATGTTTTTTTCAGGTTTTTGGACGAATACCTGTACGATTTTTTGGAATAATTTGTAGAGCATTCCAAGAATCATAATTGTTCTCTAAAAAACCCCTGGAAGAGTTCATGAAAAATTGCTGAAATAATTTATCAATCTTTAGTCTCCGAAAAATATAAGGTATCATATGCAGAATGGTTTGAAAAAATCATAGTTGAACCCACTTTATATCCTGAAGAAATCACTTAAGAAATTCAAAACTATTGAATTTCATATTCCTAGAATCCGGAATTCCTTGGACATATTCTGGAAAAATTCCTTATATAATATTTAAACCATTTCTTGGTGAGATTGGATGCTAACTTTCTGATGAAATGAAATTAAGAATTCAAAACGGGAATCCGTTAAGTCAAAATTGATGAAATGCTCCTAGAAACACTTAGAGGAATCTTTGAAATCGCCTAAAAAAATCTGGTGGAATCCCTGGCATCATAACTGACGAATATCTTACAAGTTTTTAAACATGAATATCAGGAGGGTTAACTGTCGAAATTATTTTAAGAATATGTTTCAAGTTTTATTGTATTGTATTGTATTGTATTGTATTTCAAATAATCCATCTGACACAATGTAGTCTTAATGAATAAACTAACATGAACTAGTTATAAATAACACAAACATGAACAGTCAGTTTCTACCAAAGTACTGCACAAAACGATTCCGAAGTGTTGTAATCGAAACGTTGAAATCAAACAGATTGAAGACTTCGTTGAACTTTGCAGTCATGAATCTTACAGGATCATGCTGTCCATAAAGAGTACTCCGACTTCCTAGACTAATGAAGTGACGCCTACGCAATGGTCGTTCTGGTGCATAGACATTTACATCAGCCAATAGGGAAGGGGAGTCGATTTCACCTTTCAACAGTTTGGAAACAAATGCTGTTTGAGCAACATGTCTCCTGTTCTCCAAGGTCTCGATTCCAATAAGGCGGCAACAGTCGTGGTACGGTGGCAAGTTTCATGGATCGCGCCACGGTAGGTTTCTGAGAGCTCGGCGTATAAATTTCCTTTGGACAGATTCGATTCGCGTGATCCAGCTAGTGTGAAAAGGGCACCACACAACTGCAGCAAATTCCAAAATAGGACGTACTAGAGCACCGTACAACGACTTTAGGCAGAGCGGGTCCCTGAACTCATCAGACACCTTATACATGAATACCAGGAGAGTTTAGGATGTGTCCTTGGAGAAATTAATGGCGGAATCTCTGGAGGCATCCTCGGAATGATTGTAGTGTAAATCCTGATCTAGTCGTTTTGAATGCAAAGTCTAAATCAATAATTACACAGCGTTACAAAAACGACACTTTTGCGTGTCTCAAGGATCAAATTATGTGTCTCTAGTAGATTTTGGGTCGCAGAATCTGATGCCGTTCTCAGAAATTTTCCAGCACGTCACAATTTTTAGCTACAGGTCGCCAAAGTTGTTTAAAACTCTGGTTTTATTGATGTTTACATGAAATTTAAGGTATGATTTATCAAACTTTTTTATGATATAATCTACCAAACATGCTAAATATGACTTGAACTTTCAATTTAGATACAAATCACTTGAAATTTCACTATAAAATTTAGTTTAAATCGATTTTTTTCAACATGCTTGCAGTCTTCATATAAAATTCTTCGATTCTCTTATATGGCATAATACAATGCTTTTCTGAACCACCAAAAAAATATCATTTTACCATCGAAAATATTGTGAACTTTGTTGGTAAGTATTGTTTTATACATGATGTGTGAATTCTGTGACAAATTGAGCAAATAAATGGCCATACAAGTTGACAAACTTGCATACAAGTTGGCTGAAACAGTCAAATTTTGCATTTTCAACAGTCAATATCTCAAAAACTAGACGTGCCATGATATTTCTGAAAACGGCAATGGACTCAGCAACCCTTAATTTAGTACATAGCGGTATTTTGGTGTTTGAGACAAAATCATGTTCCGCAGTGTTATTAAAGTTTTCATATAATTGAAGTTAGTAGCAGGCTTGGTTCCAGTGAGAGCGTAAATGCAACAAAAATGAAGAAGAATGATGTATACAAATATACAGCAATGACAAAATGATGGTTTTAACATTAGCTTATAGCTCACTCGATATCGATTTATGACTGCATTCAGTGATAGTAAACGCTTGTATTGCTTTGATTTAATATTTGTTGGTGTTTGAATCTTGAAAAATGTTTATTGCAGTTCATAAACCATGTTTTTAATAAAAAATGGAAAACTAAATGGGAGCCAAGAAAAAAGTTACGTTATATCGAGGTAAAAATTACGTTATATCGAGTTACGTTATGAAGAGGTTACGTTATATCGAGGTTACGTTATATCGAGGTTACGTTATATCGAGGTATGACTGTAATTCGAAAATGACTTCTTCCGCAGAAATTACCCATGTAATCATTATGGTTCAGAATAATTTCAAGGTTCTTATTGTATCATCAGAATGTATTTATTTTGACAAAAAATCAATATTTTGGAAATCGGTCAAAAGTTGTTCTTAGAAAAACTTTTTTATTAAAAATTTCTACATCATGAATCTTTGTTTGTTTACTTTCAAGACTCTATGGTGAAAATTAAAAAATATTAAAAGTGTTTTTTTGTGTAATTTAAAATTTAAATGTTATTTCTGATTTTTTATGAAAATAAACAAAAATATTTTTACAGTATGTGTTTTTTTTTCTTTTAGTCCAAACGGTTCACTACAACTTCTTCATAGAAGATTTCACGCGCTTAGTATCATACAGGCGTATCTGCATTGATCGATTTCTCTTCGTCGATTTTCTCTTTGGGTTAGTACATAAAAATCAAACGGTTTTCGTCACATTTTGCGATGCAGTATGAAGAATCGAAAAAACCTATTGAAAATAGTCATCCGGCCGAGTAATAGCCAAAGAGAACATCGATGAAGAGAAATCGATCACTGCAGTTACGCCCTTATGATAGTGAGCGCGAGATTTGCTCTAATATCAGCAGTTTCAAAGTTAGAATTTTTCAAATAAGTTGCATGCAAAAATTTATAGGCCATTTTCAAAAGTTATGTTTGAGTCAAAATGATCGATTTTTCCATGAAATACACTTATTCTACCATACAAAAAACATGTGCAAAATTAAATCCAAATCATAGACTATCGAGTACGATTATTATTTTTTTCGACTCATTCTGGATGGAATTCATCTTAAAAAAAAGTTTCACCAAAAATTTTGTTTGTTTGAAAAAAAAATGGTTTCTACATAAAATCATTTCGCCATAGTATCATGAAACTTCGGTGTTTATGCAAACCATTTTTAATTTAATACAAATACCAACATTGACAATTACATCCGTTTTATTGTTAATCGTTGCACGTTATAAAAAACTTAGAAAAAAGAACAAGAATTTTTGAAGTTATTCCCAAAAATAACACCTCAGCTTTTTAGTGAGGTACATCATCAGGAATTTCGAAAATAAGGTCTCAATAACTCTACGTTGAACTCTTGAATTTTCCGACAAGAACTCAGTTTTTTTTCCTGAATTCAATTTAAGCTGCAATTAACCAAAATAAAAAAAGTTTTGCCTCAGTGCATGAAATCGACGAAATCTAACACAGTGATGATAAAATTTCAAAAGCTGGAAAATACAAGCGTATGAGAAAACAGTGATTTAAATTCAGTAATTAACTTTGCAACTATTTGCACTAAAACAGAACTTGCATATGCTGCACTCTCACTTGGATTTTTTACGGAATATATGGTTGGTGTTTCAGATGAACATTGCGAAAGACTTCACCAAGAAGTTCGAAGAGTAAGAGGGCTGAACACTAGACTGATGCAAATTTTGAAGTTTTGCTCCCCTATGCTTAAACGATGTCAATTATGATGCAATTAGCAGATCTAATATTATTGATCAATAACGGCGCCGGCCAAGTCCTTACAGTCAGTTGGGATAGGAAAGGAATGTTAGGGTGTAATGATTGTTGCTTCTAGAGACCGAGAATACCTCTGCATCTCCACAATCACCACGGGAAGGGTGTTTATTAGTGGAAAAGGAAAAGATCTGGGAGTCATCTTTGGTCGGTGATGCGATCCATGGATAAGGAACGTAAGGATAATTTGTTATTATTGATAACAAAGTCTGTATCATGCTGAGATGATCATTTAATTACTTTCAGAGCAACACTGCTTTTTTGCTGTAGAACATAGTAGCCTGGATTACTTTGATCTATTCTACCCGCCAGGAGCACCACTGTTGCCTGCCGAACAGTTATTGAAGCATGCTACATGCAAACCAACTTTATGATGATGAATAACAATTTATCCTGACGTCCAATCGAAAAGTGGTCTTCGGCAAAGTTGTAGCTGGGAGGATTTTACATTAGAAGATTTGTTCACTTTTTCATGAAATTTCATGACAAAGAGATAGAGGGCTGAACACAAAAGATTGACGTTTTCCATAGTAATCTCCATATAAACTTCAAATGGCGTGTGCAAAGTCAAATTTCTTCCGAATCACTTCCAACTTTGGAAGGATGCTATTTACCACAATTAAAATTGTTTAAGCATAGGGGAGCTAAAATTTCAAAATTTGCATCACTCTACTGAACACAGAAGATTCCCGAGTAACCACAAGCATATCTGTCAATCAATGATCCATTTGAATAACATTATAAATGCTTTGTAGCATTATTTTAATACAGCATTATGCTAAGCGTTTAGAGTAAATATACAGTTATGATGTCATACAAAATTACATAACCTCATTAAACGCACAATCTGTAATAAATAAATAAGACGATCGAGCTCGTTCGCACTCGCTCATTACGTTTGGTGGGATATGGAAGAAGAACAATTTTTTATGATGAAATGACTTTCTTTCATTTCGAACCCTCATTTCATTATCTAAGAATATATGTATTCATTCAGAATTATGTTGTATTTTATCTATGAAACTCTTATATTCATAGGGAGCGAGAAAAAATGTCGATCAATTTATCTACCCTGAAATCTTTTCAATGCGCTAGGGCTTTGTTTTGTGGGTTAAGTTCTGTTATTTCCTCTACGAGAAAGAATGAAGATCAAATTCTTTCTATTGATGTTTCATTTAGTGAGGAAAGGAAATCACTGTTGTTCAATCGCCGAAGAGAATTCTTTTCATTCGTAATAACTGGGCGAATAGTAATGATTAACACCACAGTGGCTTCGTTTATAAGGAACTTTTATCCTACCTTATCACATCAGCAGCTTTAGCACAGGACTTTTCCATTGATACTTGAAATGGCGTGTGCACTACCATTTTTTTCCGCATTATTATAATTATAATCCTTGAGAAAATTATATTGAGGGGAAAACACCAATTTTCAACCTACAACAATTACACAGCGCAACAAAAATGACATTTTTGCGTGTCTCAAGGATCAAATTATGTGTCTCTAGTAGATTTGGGGTTGCTGAATCTGATGCCGTTCTCAGAAATTTCCCAGCACGTCACTATTTTAGCTACAGGTCAACAAAATTGTATAAAACATTGGTTTTATTGATTTTTACCTATAATTTAAAGTATATTTTATCAAACTGATCTTATCCATTAAGCATGGAAAAAAGGACTAAAATTTTCGTTTTAGATATACTTTGGTTGAAATTTCACGATTAGGCCTGTATTGAACCGGTTTTTTCAACATGCTTGCAGTCTCCATACAAAATTCTTAGTTTCTCTTATATGGAAAAATACAATACTTTTCCAAACCATCAAAAAATAACTTTTCCGCATCAAAAGTATTGTAAACTTTGATGTTAAGTACTGTTATACACAAAAAAATTGAGTTCTGTGGCAAATTAAGCAAATAAATTGCTCTACAAGCTGGCAAACTTGCATGCAAGTTGGCTGAAATAGTTAATTTTTGCATTTTCAACAACCAATATCTCAAAAACTAGACGAGCTATGATATTTCTGAAAACGGCAATGGATTCAGCAATTCTTAATTAAGTAAATAGAGGTATTTTGGTGCTGGAGACAAAAACGTGTTCCGTAGTTTTATGTGCCAATGTGAAAAAATATGGGTTATGCAACCTAAAATTTACAATACTTGTCATAATGTATGAGTTTTGCTGTGAAAATCTTAATTTTGCTCCTTGTTGTGTGAACATCCAATTCAGTAGCGTTTGACCCCAATAAAAACGCTTTGTTCTCAGAGCACACCCAGCACCAATTCCTCCTCCAAACAGGCAACCGACGAAAAAGATTCCCAACTGAAACAATTTCTCCTTTTGAGATCATTCACCCCGGTTTCGTATTTTGTGTGCAGGCACAAATTTCTTCCTTCGCCATAGGCATGCCACGCTTCAATCCTACACGTTCCTATTTTAGATAAAACCAAATCGTCGAATCACTCAAACGTTGTGGTGGTGTATTCCTGGAGCTGGGGCATACCAGTGCACTCCAAGCTGAGATATTGCCTGTTGCCTTTTTCCATTCGACGAAATGCTACTCCTGAAGAGAGTGTGGAACGGACTTCACAACATTTTCTCTTTTGTTCACTTCATTGTCTATATTTTCCTCCCTTGGATGGTTGGTACATTGCACTTATTTCTCTGAAGCCCAAACACTTGAGCTGCCCAAAGTTCTTCTCAGCCAACACCCGAGCAGGAACGAATAACTTGTACCTATTTTTACATACTATGATTGACATTGTATACCTAAATTAGGTATTATTCGGTTGTCCAGATATTGTCCACACCTCAATTTGGCCGTATTATTGTATTGAACATGTTGTTCAAAACAATCAAAAATACTTCATTCAGGTTTTGGAGAGCTATTGAGGATTTCTTGAGTTATGGATCTACTATTGAAAGATTTCACTTCTATATGAAAATGCGCCATGTATTATTTAGGTTATGCAATATCTGCTTCAACTACCAGTTTGGTGTTTGTAGACATTTTTTGAAATATTTTACTTCTTTATACAGGGCTTTTCATACATTATTCAGGTGGTAAATATTGAATACTATCTAGTAAGGAATACCTTAGTTTTGTGTTCTGGAGCAGCAATTTTCTTCTGCTCGGGAAGGCAACCAACCAAAGGAATGACACAACAGAATCGGGCGGTTTTTAGGATTTTTTGATTACAAGTGCCTCCACTTTACGATTTACGATTTGTTGCCCGCGGAGTGGAATAAAAATAAAAAAGAAACCATCCCGACGAGGGATAGGACTTCTCTACGCGTATCACGATTCCCGAACAACGAAAAGAAGATGACCAGCCCAGTGCTATTCGAAGGAGAAGCGCTCCACGCTTGTGTGCCCCATATAGGAGAGGACGGGGTAAAAGCATCTGCCGGTGTAAGAGTATTGGTACAAGTATTGGTACTCGCCATCCCAATTTTCAATACAAAAACAAAGTTTCTGACCAGTTCTTACATTGGTCCTGCTGAACATGGACTGAAATCATTCGTTTAACGTATTGACAGTAATCGAAGGTTTTGATTCGAAGGATTGATTTATAAATGAAATAAAATATTTTTCCTTAGGGTGGCGAATATTGGTAACTTTCTATATATTGGCTGTAATGTTAGCTCACAACCTTACCAGAGGCACTACATACCTGTATGTAGAATTGACATACAGGTATGTTCCGTTTTTATCAATACGATCGGCAATTTTAAGTTGACAAAATCGGAACCGGCATAATTTTCTTAGACAAAATATTTTAAAAATTTGAAAAGAAAATTGCATTTTTGTCATGATAATACACATTTTCATTATAAAAATGCACAGTGTTGAGTGTAAGGAGCATTTGAGTTGTTCATTATTATAGGTTCGTAATGAAAGTTGATTGCAGACTCCTATCTACCAATATGATTTTGTGATAAATCATTAATAGTTTTAATCAATAGTCTTGGTTAGAATTTCAATAAATGTATAAAGAATATTAAAACGATAATCACATAAGTGTCCTTTGCATCATAAGGTGCGTCATATTTGTAAAAAAACTACAAGGCAGTGGGTCAAGCTGATCATTGTTTTTTTTTTTTTTCAATAAAGATTAAACAAGATACAACTTTTTTCTACTGTTCATCCTCATTTTTCTGCTCCTTTTTCTTTTTTATGCCCGACTGAGAAAGAGCCTTCTTCTCAGTTTAGTGTTTCTAAAACTTCCACAGTTATCAATTGGGAGCTTTTTTTTGCCAAGGTACATTTTTGCATTGTTGGCCACACCCAATTGGCGAATAAATGTGGAGCTATTTCGAGAATTTACGGTTTCCTGTGCTTTGAATTGCCAATATTTGCCAACTCGCGAAGACGAAAAATATCAACGTCATATGCAGCCCAGACTTCGCTGTCACGAAACGTCAAATGCAGCCAGTTTTTATGGCTGAATAAGCTGATATTGAAAACCTCAGTCAGCGGAGCAGTTTTTCCAAAGAATAGTTATTTCTGATGCCTCCAATGTTTGCTGGCATGTAATGCAACAACATTTAGCCGAGATGCTCATGTGAGGGTTTGAACGATTTGCGCATGATTGATATAAACACAGAGTGGAATAAGAAAATACTTAGTAACCACAGAAAAAGAAAACACTTGAACAATGCAACAGTGAAATAATCATGTAAGTCTATGAGCCCGTTCTCAGCCATTTCATGAAATACAAACATCATTCCATTTTTATTTTTATATAAGTTCATCGAAAATACAAAAGTGTACAAAGTCTAGAAGAAGCATCACCAAATTAGACCTTTTTGGTAAGAAACACTTTTGTAAAGTTCAATGAATAAGCGTATGTGGAATAGAATGTGGAACAGAATCTAATCAATGGCTGTTTGCTATAATTTGTGCAATTCTATCGAGTTTGAGAGATAGAAGATTATGTCCTTAATATATGACGGGGTCGATAGTCCCATCAAAAATAAAATAAATGGAATCGTCCATCAATCACTAAGGGGTTATGGGGGACGGGTTTGTTTGAGATATCTTACGTGACAGACAATTTTCTTTTATTTTCATACAAAAAATTATACTGAAAAACCGCCAAAATTATCTTACCTAATTAATGAACTGGCCCTATGTCTATCAAATTTTATTCTTTGATGCCATGTTATATAGGGAAAATGAGAGGTCTCTGCAACTCTCTTAAGTACGTCTTCAATAAATCACAAATTCCAGTGGTTGATAGGACGTGGCCAAAGCAACTCTCAATTGTTGAAGGAAGGGTCAATCTTGTCCAACAGACTATGCTAAGTTTGAAAACTCCAATTGATTAGTGGATAGGAAGGAGACCAACCTTATTGAATCGTATATGACTTCACACCTACTATGTATCGTTGGTGCTCAACATTAATATTATATGGAAAATTCAACTCTGAGGAGATTGCAAAATCATTTAAATTGCTTCACAATAGGTATTTAGTTTATACTCTAAACATTTAAAAAAAAAAATAAATCAATTTTTGTATGTTGATAAAAACGGAATAATTTGTTGACGAAATCTGAACGTGACAAAATCGGAACGTGATAAAATCGGAACATACCTGTATTTGAAATGACTTTTTTCAATTATGGTGTCTTCGGCAAAGCTGTATATAATTCAGATACAAACAGTTTTACCTAAGACACCTAGTATATACACATGCAACCAAATTGTACGAATAACGAAATCACCTTTTATGTTATGCGTTGATTATACGAGTAAAGATTCCGTGTAAGATAACGTCAAAAAGCCTAATACGTACAGTGCTGTTCTGAATGATTCTACCCCATTACCCCGAATGCCATTTCCCAGAATGCCACCACCCCGAATTCCATTACCCCCAATGTACCATTACCCCGAATTCCATCACCCCGAATGCTTTTTCCCCGAATTTACAATTATCTTCACATGATGATATCGATGACATTTCCCCATGATATTGGAATTCGGGGTAATGTCATTCGGGGTGATGGATCATTCGGGGTTTTGGAATTCGAGGTAATGGCGTTCAGGTCAATGGCATTCGGGGTAATGGGATTCGGGGTAATGGGGTAGAATCGTTCTGAATAATAGCAGCGCATGTCGATTTTCATACAAAATGCTCAACTTTGACATGCTGCAGTTTTGTTCCCTTTCAAGCAATCGAGTTGAAATTTTCTCCACAGAACTACAAATATGCCCAATTTTGTAAACACAAAATTTCAAAATTTTCTAAGCCCCTGCCGGAAAGTGAGATACTAGGTGAAATTGTTCGAAAAAATAGCAGTTTTAAAAATTTGAATTTCGGCTTGACATTATAGTTTTAAATTGTATATCACTTACCATTGGAACAATCTCCTCCTACTTATCAAACCTACACCTAAACCGAAAATGTTTAAAATATTTGTAGAAGAAAAATTTTTAAATGAAAAACTGCTATTTTTTCGAAAAATTTCACCTAGTGTCTCACTTTTCGGCAGGGACTCAGAAAAAACTGAAATTTTGTAGTTACAAAATTGATCATATTTGTAGTTTTGTGGAGAAAATTTCAGCTCGATTGCTTGAAAGGGAACAAAACTACAGCATGTCAAAGTTGAGCATTTTGTATGAAAATCGACATGCGCTGCTATTATTCAGAACAGCACTGTACAAACGAGGAGGCGACGTTCGTGCATATTTCATACAATGAAAAATGGCATACAATGCGTGAGTATATATTTTATTGCGAACTAATCTGTAATCTTAGCAGACTTATTTAATAATAACAACGTTGATTAGACAGCTACTGCGAATTGATTCGACTTGCTTTGTACGTGTATACGAAACGAAACAAAATGCACTAATGATCTCAGAAAATGACGCTTTGTGCCAGGAAACTCGTCAACAAAACGGTTTCATACATCGTTTTGTGCAGGATTGATTTAATTCATACTAGTAAACAACATTTTAGTAAGCTATTATGCGACTTCTGGTTGTCTGGGTATCTAGCTTTATTTTTAAAACACAGGACTAGCTCGATTATCCGGAGATTCGATTATCCGGGATTCTATTCTTATTTTCCACAGTTCACATGTTGACAGTTTCAAAAAACGACTGTGAACCTTATAAGTAGAAGCAATAATTTGATACGCTAGAGTACCGATGCATGGTCAAAATCAGTATCATTCAACCAGCTTAGTGGCCGAACCTGATTAAGGGGCACGCTTTTGAGAGTTTAATGGTGACAAACTGTTTTCTCCAAAAGGTATCAATAACGGTATCTTTTTGTAAAGAAGCTCTATGCAAAATGGTAAAGAATGATATTTGTATAAAAAACGACTACTTCATTATTTCTCAATAGTAATGGAGTAGAACGACATGCACTAAACAAAGGACACGGGTATACCACAAAAGATCAATGAAAACTGGTCGCAGTGGTTCATCCCGAACAGAAACAGAAGATTCTTATTTTTATTAAAAAAAATAATATAATATTAAACCATACAATATAGGTAACCATACAATATAGGTAATCAACAGTATTGAGTGTAACCATAAGGAAGGAGGGGTGGGGGAGGGTTTCTTAGAGAGGGGTTGTTTTTTATATTGATGTTTGTAAAAAATCCATGAATTCCAAAAGATATATTCAATTTATTTTCACACATGTTTGATTGTTTGAAGAAAAATGAATATTATTTGGTCCGAAAGAGGCTTTCCATATGTATATTCAATTCTGAACAATAATGCATCATCCAATCAGCAATGATCGAAAATTAAAAACTAGATTTCTTTTCCATTTTTTTCTCAAAATACCAGGTAATAGGGTGCAGAACCACTTGGGCACTTCCATGATTCACTTTGGCATGGGGGGTTTTTCTCGGCCGAATTGTCTGAAATTTCGCAATTAGGAGCACTTCACTACGACGCAAATTGTGGCCAAATATGAGCTTTGTAGCTTTTAAAAAACCCCACTGCCGAAGTGAATCAAAAGTTGACAAAAATTGGGTCCGCTTCTACCTACCTAACAGAGGGTGATAAAGATTAAACTCGGAAGAATCGCGACACTTTGTTTTGGGTGTAACTTTTTATCGCGTGGGTAAAAGAGTAGAGTGTGATCCTTTGACTGCGACGCTTGCTCCTGCGGGGCGGGTGAAGCGGTCAGGATCAATCGTGTCAGTGGCGTCGTTTGCGTAGTGCTGTGGAACAGTGATAGTGTATTATTGCCGTATTTGCATTAAGCAATTCGCACAAATTCGTAGGTGGTACAAGTCCTTGACCGTTGTATGAGGGTTGCCTCCTCCCCGTCCTTTACCGAAGTCATAGATTTGGGACCAACCCTCGACTCTTAGACAAGATTGACGCATCTTCCAACAGTCGAAAACTGTCCTGGCCACGTCCTTGCGAATGCTGACGAATGGAAAGGAATGATTAATTGAACACCTACTTAGGAAAGATGCAGAGAACTCTACGAGCTTTCTTAGGTGTTACGAGATATTGTGGAATGTTAATGGGATGGGTAAGGCCATAGGATACGTTTGGTAGACGTTCTGGCGCATATGAATAATATTTGGGCATTGATTCATATTAGAACAAACTAACCGAATTCTGCATTTGGAACCTCTCTGCAATTCACCTTTCATTCGACAGTCCAAACAAAACATGTCTACACACGGGTCTGTGTAAACAATCCTGGTGGCACAGATCGCATTCGTAAAACACTGGACAGAATTTACAAAATCCGAGAAAAAACTAATTCCAGCGACGCACAAACCGAACTCGCTTGCTAATTTGCTTTAAAATTAGTTGTTCGTCATCAAAATTCAGCCCAAACTTAAGCCCTCAGTACACTCTTTGCCAAGTGTGCAAATTTTTCCACACGCATAAACTAACACTTCAATATCCACTTGACACTTCAGATGTTTTGTCATTGTTGAGACCGATGTTTGCATGTTGGTTTATGCGTGCGGAAAAATTTGCACACTTGACAAACAGTGTACTGAGGGCTTTATGAACACAATTCCTTTTGACCGAACAATTATGGCATTTGCGCACAGTGCATCGAAAACAACACAATCAAAGGAATCGTATTTTTACGTCGAGCATTGCGCACACATTGATGCGCACAAGCTTTTTTTCTCAGTACGACGGATTGAACTTTGTTTACATTCTCAATTTTTCGTGAATTATAGAAGTTTTACGGCGTGTGATTGGAATAAAATCCTTCCGTGAAGAAGTACGGAGGTTTTCCAATGTGAAAATAAGTGCCCGGTAAAGTAAGTCGCACAGGGGGCGGAAAGAAACTTACGTATCATAAAGTGGTGTGACTCACTGGTTTTGGCAATTTAAAACCGGTCGCATCACTCGCTTATGGTGGATCGGGTAATGCGCCCCAATTGGGCAATACGCCCCGCTTTATTTTCGAGGGGTTGAAGCTTCTTTGACACGTAAATAAATATCCGCGAAAAAAACAATGTTGCGCATATCAGATCTTTGAGAGGTATAAACAACCAATAGAAATTCCTAAAATATCAAACATCAGCTTTTGGCGTAAAATTTTGCGTCCGATAACAAAGTCTCGCTGTAAATGAAGGCAAAAAAAAAATATTATTTGTTCAAACCCTGTCTCAAAATTAATCATTCAGAGAGGTTTTTAGAGCACACCGATGATTTGTTGAAATCATTTTAGGAAATATTGAAGATTCCACGATAGGCTTCACTGAACAATGACTCCTCCTTGAAATTTATTGTGAATCGAAATACTATCTGGTACTATTTTTTAAATCATACTACAATATCTATCAAAATCATTCAAATTTAATGTCGGGTGAACTAAAATAATTCATCAGCATATTTTATTAGTTGTAAATATTCTTGCAAGACCACTATTACAAGGAGTTTCTCAAAAAACAAATCCTAGAATTCAAGGATTTCGACCGAGTTCCAGCAAAATATTTTCAAGGTATATTTCAAAATTTTCCCTAAAATAACCTTTATGAGTTGCTTTGGGAAACCCTCATAAAATACAATCATGAATAAAATCAAATATATTATCTTGGTTGCCTCCTAGATCTGCATAAAAAAGTACAACAAAGAATTTTTCAGTGATTTGTGCAATACTAAATTTCAGAAACTTGTCCAGCGATTTTATCATGTATTTTTCTATAAAATCTCGCATACTCTGAGATAACGCCCTAAAAGCCATTGGTAGCCAGGTGTGTAGCTCGTTGTTTTTGAGCAAAAGAAAAAATAAGCGTTCAAACCAACATCACTAGCAGGTAGATAATGATCTGTTCTTCCTCATAGCGTTGTTAAATAGGATGAAAATCTATTCAAATGCTCAGAAACAACAAGCTACACACATGGTTACCAATGGCTTTTAGGGCGAGATCAGAAGTTATGCGAGAAATGTTCCATGATTTTTTCAAGAGTTTCCAAAGATTTGAAAATTAGAAATAACCATAAGCATACTACTAAATACCGTACAATATACAGAAAGTTACCCAATAATATCTTTGAAATTGTCTGTCGTACATAAATATATATAAACTTCTGAAGCCATTGCTTCATATAGATATTTTTTCATTCTACAAGATGTAGCAAAAAATAAGATTCCCTGGTCATGCCCTCGCATGTGTGATTTTTTACCGGTAGAATATTTTTTACCTATTAATCACGAAATTTTCTTCCAAACGTTAAACGTTTTCGAAAAAAAATGTTGAAGGTACGCTGTATTCGCTGTATTTAATCACTTTTTTAAGGCTGATGTTTTTTTAAATATACCATCTTTGAAAATTTTAAAATCATTCCTACGACTTGTAAAACGGTGTACTACGACAGAAACTGGATTTATTTATTATTGATTCTAAATATATATAATATATTAATCCTAACTTTGGTGGGCGAGCTTACCCCGTCCTCCCCTAAAAGTAAGGCAATGGGACCCCAAGAAGGGTGCCTTTCCTATCTGATGCTTGTTTTATTGACTGTTTATAATGGTGCGCTTCCAAATGACCAGGGTCACGTCTTATAGCAGCCAACCGTTAAGTAGAACCGCCGCGCCGCTGCCACCACTAGGTAACTATTTGAAACTCCTACACATAAATTTCGGAGGCCCCTCCATTCGTCCGTTCGCGCACCCACACCCAAAGTGGAGCCTAGGCTTCGTCTCGTCGGAAGATATGCCTATGGGCGAGGTCATTGCGTGGATCCTCAAATCATAGCCCGTGGTTGTCAAAAAGGCACAAACAGAACCCTAGTTACACTCCCGCTTGAAAGTATGGGGTCACCACTTTGAAAACATACAAAAGTGATTTGTCCCTATCACTGTTATTACCTGTCTAAATGAAACTCTAGATTGCTCATCCAAAGAACAATGCGTTAGTCTTACTTCGTATGTATGTAGACGAAAACATTTTTTTCAATTTTGTTCACAACGATTTTACTTGAAATTGACGTTTTTCAACAGTTGCACTAAACATATGGAATGACCAGAATTTTAAATCAGTATGGTGTTTTGGTGTAAAATTATGAAAACTATTCAAAATTATTAAAACAGTCATTCTAGTCATTGTGCAAAATTTTCGGGTCACTCCTCAGTGTAATTTGCATTTATTTAGTTAACATCTACACAGATAACACTGAATCAACAATTTCACGCCACAATACTCGGTTCGTGGCCGCATCTCTCCATCCTCGGTTCTGCCCCACGCTCGCCAAATCGATACGCACTTGATCCGCCCACCTAGCTCGCTGCGCTCCACGCCTTCTTGTACCAACCGGATCCGAAGCGAACACCATCTTTGCAGGGTTGCTGTCCGGCATTCTTGTAACATGCCCTGCCCATCGTATCCTTCCAGCTTTGGCCACCTTCTGGATACTGGGTTCGCCGTAGAGTTGGGCGAGCTCGTGGTTCATCCTTCGCCGCCACACATCGTTCTCCTGCACACCGCCGAAGATCGTCCTAAGCACCCGACGTTCGAAGACTCCAAGTGCTTGCAGGTCCTCCTCGAGCATCGTCCACGTTTCATGCCCGTAGAGGACTACCGGCCTTATGAGCGTTTTGTACATGGTACATTTGGTGCGGGCGTGAATCTTTTTTGACCGCAGCTTCTTCTGGAGGCCATAGTAGGCCCGACTTCCACTGATGATGCGCCTCCGTATTTCACGGCTAACGTTATTGTCAGCCGTCAGCAAGGATCCAAGGTAGACGAACTCGTCGACCACCTCGAACGTATCCCCGTCTATCGTAACACTGCTACCTAGGCGAGCCCTGTCGCGCTCGGCCCCACCAGCTAGCATGTACTTTGTCTTGGCCGCATTCACCACCAGTCCAACTTTTGCTGCCTCGCGTTTCAGGCGGGTGTATAGGTCTGCCACCTTTTCAAATGTTCGGCCGACGATGTCCATATCATCCGCGAAGCAAACAAATTGACTGGATCTCGTAAAAATCGTACCCCGGCTGTTAAGCCCGGCTCTCCGCATAACACCTTCTAGCGCAATATTGAACAACAGGCACGAAAGTCCATCACCTTGTCGTAGTTCCCGGTGGGATCCAAACGAACTGGAGTGTTCGCCTGAAACCTTCACACAATTTTGCACACCTTCCATCGTCGCTCTTATCAGTCTCGTGAGCTTCCCGGGAAAGCAGTTCTCGTCCATGATTTTCCATAGCTCTACGCGGTCGATACTGTCGTATGCCGCCTTGAAATCGATGAAAAGGTGATGCGTTGGGACCTGGTATTCACGACATTTTTGGAGGATTTGCCGTACAGTAAAGATCTGGTCCGTTGTCGATCGGCCGTCAACGAAGCCGGCTTGATAACTTCCCACGAACTCGTTTACTACAGGTGACAGACGACGGAAGATGATCTGGGATAATACTTTGTAGGCCGCATTTAGAATGGTGATCGCTCGAAAGTTCTCACAATCTAACTTGTCGCCTTTCTTGTAGATAGGGCAGATTACCCCTTCCTTCCACTCCTCCGGTAGCTGTTCTGTTTCCCAAATTGTGCCTATCAGCCGGTGCAGACAAATGGCCAGCCTTTCCGGACCCATCTTTATGAGTTCAGCTCCGATACCATCCTTACCAGCAGCTTTATTGTTCTTAAGCTGATGAATGGCATCCTTAACCTCCCTCAAAGTGGGGGCTGGTTGGTTTCCATCTTCCGCAGTACTGACGAAGGCATTTACTCCGTTGTCCCGTCTTTCATTGCCTGTGCTCTCAGCACCATTCAGGTGCTCGTCGAAGTGCTGCTTCCACCTTTCGATCACCTCACGCTCGTCCGTCAGAATGCTCCCATCCTTATCCCTGCACATCTCGGCTCGCGGCACGAAGCCGTTGCGGGATGCGTTGAGCTTCTGATAGAACCTACGCGTTTCCTGAGACCGGCACAGCTGTTCCATCTCTTCGCACTCCGTCTCCTCCAGGCGGCGTTTTTTCTCCCGAAAGAGGCGGGTCTGCTGTTGCCGTTTCCGTTTATAGCGTTCCACGTTCTGCCGGGTCCCTTGCTGCAGCATGACCGCCCGCGCTGCATTCTTCTCCTTCAAAACCTCCTGGCACTCCTCGTCGAACCAATCGTTCCGTCGACTCCGTCCCACGTACCCCTGCATCGTTGATGGCTGCTTTTACTGTTCTCCAGCAGTCCTCAAGAGGGGCTTCGTCCAGCTCACCCTCTTCCGGTAATGCAGCCTCGAGTTGCTGCGCGTATGCCGCTGCGACATCCGGTTGCTTGAGCCGCTCTAGGTCATGCCGGGGCGGCCGTCGGTACCGTACGTTGTTTACGACGGAGAGTTTTGGACGCAGTTTGACCATCACCAGATAGTGGTCAGAGTCGATGTTAGCGCCACGATAGGTCCTGACGTCGATAATGTCGGAGAAGTGCCGACCATCAATCAGAACGTGGTCGATTTGCGATTCTGTCTGCTGTGGTGATCTCCAGGTGTATCGGTACGGAAGGCTGTGCTGGAAGTAGGTGCTACGAATGGCCATATTCTTGGAGGCGGCAAAATCAATTAGTCGTAGGCCGTTTTCGTTCGTCAGCCGGTGGGCGCTGAACTTTCCAATCGACGGTCTGAATTCCTCCTCCTGGCCAACCTGAGCGTTTAGATCTCCTATGATGATTTTGACGTCGTGGCTTGGGCAACTGTCGTACTCGCGTTCAAGTTGCGCGTAAAAAGCGTCTTTATCATCATCAGTGCTTCCGGAGTGAGGGCTGTGCACGTTTATTATGCTGAAGTTGAAGAACCGGCCTTTGATCCTCAACTTGCACATTCTCTCATTGATCGGCCACCACCCGATCACGCGCCTTTGCATATCACCCATCACTATAAAAGCTGTTCCCAGCTCATGTGTATTGCCGCAGCTCTGGTAGATGGTATGGTTACCTCTAAACGTTCTCATTATTGATCCCTTCCAATACACTTCCTGCAACGCTACGATGCCGAATCCACGGTCCTTCAGCACGTCGGCGAGTATGCGTGTGCTCCCGATGAAGTTGAGAGATTTACAGTTCCACGTACCGAGCTTCCAATCGCTAGTCCCTTTACGTCGCTGTGGTCTTCGCCGATTGTCCCGGTTCGTATTCTCTCGTTGATTATTCGTTGCTTGATCAGTGTAATATATTGTGCAAAAGTTTTGATCGATCAAATGCCATATTTTTAAGTGTAATTTTTCAAAAATGTCGGAACTTGAAATGGAAAATTCTTTTCTTTTTAAATGCATAAAAAGTAAGATTAACTCATTGCCTTTCAAATGAGCCATAGAGAGTTGCAATCAGATGTGTATTTGCAAGGATTTGGACAAAACTCTTTTGTATGAGTTTTATGGGGTGATCCCAAACTTTTGCACGGGAGTGTATGTGGTCGTCAAACTCATGCGCCTCAGCCCCAAACAATCTTACCTCGCACAACTTATTGTGACACAATCGCAGCAAATAAATCTCGACCTTTTAGGAGAAATCATAAACCAATTTTTATTGGTGGTGGGAGCTCTTCTTTTACTGCGTAGCTGGACCGTGCTGCTACATTGTATTATGGTAAGTCAAAAGATTCTGGCAGGATGATTAATGCCGCGAAAAAGGATGGGACCAGCGGAGATAGCGGGCTTTAGGGTACCGTTTTTGACCTGGACGAACACTGCGATAGGGGTCGTGAAATTTAAGTTACGCTTAGATGAGTGAAGCTGAATAATCTTCATGAAATTGGAGCTCAGGTTAAAATTTTCGAAAGTAAGTGAGAACTTAAACTTTAATTTGTCTTCTTAGTCCACTCAAGGCAGTCAACCATTTGCTATGATTATTTTAAGGGGGATGGGGAGGGGCAAAGTTCAGTGTTCTAATACGGTCGCCTCTCCACATCTCGATATCGAAGGGACCATTGAGATAGGGAGAGATCGAGACAAAGAATGATTTTTTGATGAATACTAGATTGAAAAACACTCCGTTGCCAAGAAAGTAATACACAAACAAACGTCATTTTGCGCTCCTAATTTGTTTTGAATACCAAAACTTTGGTCTAGTAACCTTCGATAATGGTCATATCGACATACGGAGAGAAAATTGAGAACGAAAAATCAACAGAAACACATCGAGATATGGAGATATCGAGATAAGGAGGATATCGAGATATGGAGAGTGAAAATGTATGCAGACTGTAGGGACTTACGAAATTATCGACATAGGGAGAGATATCGAGATGTAGAACATCGAGATGTGGAGAGTCGACTGTACTATTATTATGAAAACTATTATGGATCAGTAACACTACCATCAAACGTCAACTGATTCTGCTTCTGTTTCTGCATTCTGCTTCTATTTCTTCTTCTGCCTATGCATTCTACTTCTGCTTCTGCTGCTTAAGCTTCTACTGATTTTGCTTCTGCTTCTGTTCTGCTTCTATTTAAGATTCTGCTTCTGCTGTTGCTTTTGTTTCTGCTTCCGCTTCAGCTTCTACTACTTCTGCTTCTGCTTCTGCTGCTTCTACTGCTTCTGCTTTTAATTATGATTCTGCTTCTGCTTCTGCTTCTACCTATACTTCTGCATCTGTTTCTGCTTCTGATTCTGCCTCTGCTTCTGCTGCTTCTACTGCATCCGCTTCTACTGATTTTACTTCCACTGATTTTGCTTCTGCTTCTGTACTGCTTCTACTTCTGTTTATGATTCTGCTTCTGCTTCAGCTTCTGTTTCTGCTTCTGCTGCTGCTTCTACTGCTTCGCTTCTGTTACTGCTTCTGTTTCTACTGCTTCTGCTCCTGCTTCTGCTTCTGCTTCTGCTTCTGCTGCTTCTACTGCTTCAGCTTCTACTGATTTTGCTTTTGTTTTGCTTCTACTTCTACTTATAGTCGTGACCAGAGCAGCTTTATTTCTATTAAATCCGCTTCTTTCGACGGCCGCAGTGAGGAATACACTGGGCGCCGATTGCTGCTCTGCTGTGTCTCGACGCTCCGACGAACAGAGGGCGGTGCCACCCGCTTGCTCATCGTCGGAGCGGTGTAGCTTTCTCCACTGTTGTTCCGCTGCTCCTTTTCGTCCGTCCGCTTCATCTATCGTCGATAAACTGATGTGACCGCATCAGGCGGTGCCCTTTTATACGTTTGCTTTCCCGTTCATCCTTGACAGCTGTCTGTTGATTGGTTCAGTCGATCAACCAATGAACAGTCGCATGACGTGGAAGACTGTGTTTTATAAAAGCTTATGCCTTTTTTTTATATCTTTATTAACGAGATTTTTAGCCCTGGGCTAGTTCATCTCGGGACAAACGGCTGTACTTTCCTTCCGAAGGAAGTCGCAACTGATTTTTTTTTTTTTTAGTAACTATTTCGGGGATGGGATTTGATCCCAGGACCTCGGCGTGAGAGGCGTGTGTTCTAACCACTACACCAGGTCCGTCCCCATAGCTTATGCTTGCTTTTTTTTCATTTTCATTATGGCTCAATCTCTTATACTACACTTATGATTCTACTTTTGCTGCTGCTTCTGCTTTTGTTACTGCTTCTGCTCCTGCTGCTTCTGCTTCTACTGCTTCTGCTTCTGCTTCTGCTTCTGCTGCTGTTTTTGCTTCTGCTTCTGCTTCTGCATTCTGCATTCTGCTTCTGCTTCTGTTTCTGCTTCAGCTGCTTCTACTGCTTCAGCTTCTACTGATTTTGCTTCTGCTTTTGTTTTGCTTCTACTTCTACTCATGATTCTGCTTCTGCTGCTGCTTCTGCTTCTGCCTTTACCTCTGCTGCTGCTTATGCATCTGCTTCTGCTCTAGTTACTGCTACTGCTTCTACTGCTTCTGCTCCTACTGCTGCTTTTGCTTCTGCTTCTGCTTCCACTGCTGCTTCTACAACTTCTGCTTCTGCTAATGCTGCATCTACTGATTTTGCTTCTGCTTCTGTTCTGCTTTTACTTCTACTTATGATTCTGCATCTGCTGCTGCTGCTTCTGCTTATGCATTCTGCCTATGCATTCTGCTTCTGCATCTGCTTCTGCTTCGGCATTCTGCTTCTGCTTCTATTGATTTTGCTTCTGCTTCTGTTCTGTTTCTACTTCTACTTATGATTCTGCCTCGCTTTTGCTTCTGCTTCTGTTTCTGCTTCTGCTTCAGCTTTTTCTGCTTCTACTTCTATTTCTGCTTCTACTTCTATTTCTGCTTCTACTTCTATTTCTGCTTCTACTTCTATTTCTGCTTCTGCTGCTTCTACTGCTTCTGCTTCGGCATTCTGCTTCTGCATTCTCTTTCTGCATTTTGCTTCTGTTTCTGCTTTTGCTTTTGCTTCTGCTGCTTCTACTGATTTTGCTTCTGCTTCTGACTCTGCTTCTGTTCCGTTTCTGCTTTTTCAGGTTCTACTTCTACTTCTGCTTCTGCATTCTGCATTCTGCATTCTGCTTCTGCATTCTGCATTCTGCATTCTGCTTCTGCATTCTGCTTCTGCATTCTGCTTCTGCATTCTGCTTCTGCATTCTGCTTCTGCATTCTGCTTCTGCATTCTGCTTCTGCATTCTGCTTCTGCATTCTGCTTCTGCATTCTGCTTCTGCATTCTGCTTCTGCATTCTGCTTCTGCATTCTGCTTCTGCATTCTGCTTCTGCATTCTGCTTCTGCATTCTGCTTTCTGCATTCTGCTTCTGCATTCTGCTTCTGCATTCTGCTTCTGCATTCTGCTTCTGCATTCTGCTTCTGCATTCTGCTTCTGCATTCTGCTTCTGCATTCTGCTTCTGCATTCTGCTTCTGCATTCTGCTTCTGCATTCTGCTTCTGCATTCTGCTTCTGCATTCTGCTTCTGCATTCTGCTTCTGCATTCTGCTTCTGCATTCTGCTTCTGCATTCTGCTTCTGCCATTCTGCTTCTGCATTCTGCTTCTGCATTCTGCTTCTGCATTCTGCTTCTGCATTCTGCTTCTGCATTCTGCTTCTGCATTCTGCTTCTGCATTCTGCTTCTGCATTCTGCTTCTGCATTCTGCTTCTGCATTCTGCTTCTGCATTCTGCTTCTGCATTCTGCTTCTGCATTCTGCTTCTGCATTCTGCTTCTGCATTCTGCTTCTGCATTCTGCTTCTGCATTCTGCTTCTGCATTCTGCTTCTGCATTCTGCTTCTGCATTCTGCTTCTGCATTCTGCTTCTGCATTCTGCTTCTGCATTCTGCTTCTGCATTCTGCTTCTGCATTCTGCTTCTGCATTCTGCTTCTGCATTCTGCTTCTGCATTCTGCTTCTGCATTCTGCTTCTGCATTCTGCTCTGCATTCTGCTTCTGCATTCTGCTTCTGCATTCTGCTTCTGCATTCTGCTTCTGCATTCTGCTTCTGCATTCTGCTTCTGCATTCTGCTTCTGCATTCTGCTTCTGCATTCTGCTTCTGCATTCTGCTTCTGCATTCTGCTTCTGCATTCTGCTTCTGCATTCTGCTTCTGCATTCTGCTTCTGCATTCTGCTTCTGCATTCTGCTTCTGCATTCTGCTTCTGCATTCTGCTTCTGCATTCTGCTTCTGCATTCTGCTTCTGCATTCTGCTTCTGCATTCTGCTTCTGCATTCTGCTTCTGCATTCTGCTTTCTGCATTCTGCTTCTGCATTCTGCTTCTGCATTCTGCATTTCTGCATTCTGCTTCTGCATTCCTGCTTCTGCATTCTGCTTCTGCATTCTGCTTCTGCATTCTGCTTCTGCATTCTGCTTCTGCATTCTGCTTCTGCATTCTGCTTCTGCATTCTGCTTCTGCATTCTGCTTCTGCATTCTGCTTCTGCATTCTGCTTCTGCATTCTGCTTCTGCATTCTGCTTCTGCATTCTGCTTCTGCATTCTGCTTCTGCATTCTGCTTTCTGCATTCTGCTTCTGCATTCTGCTTCTGCATTCTGCTTCTGCATTCTGCTTCTGCATTCTGCTTCTGCATTCTGCTTCTGCATTCTGCTTCTGCATTCTGCTTCTGCATTCTGCTTCTGCATTCTGCTTCTGCATTCTGCTTCTGCATTCTGCTTCTGCATTCTGCTTCTGCATTCTGCTTCTGCATTCTGCTTCTGCATTCTGCTTCTGCATTCTGCTTCTGCATTCTGCTTCTGCATTCTGCTTCTGCATTCTGCTTCTGCATTCTGCTTCTGCATTCTGCTTCTGCATTCTGCTTCTGCATTCTGCTTCTGCATTCTGCTTCTGCATTCTGCTTCTGCATTCTGCTTCTGCATTCTGCTTCTGCATTCTGCTTCTGCATTCTGCTTCTGCATTCTGCTTCTGCATTCTGCTTGCATTCTGCTTCTGCATTCTGCTTCTGCATTCTGCTTCTGCATTCTGCTTCTGCATTCTGCTTCTGCATTCTGCTTCTGCATTCTGCTTCTGCATTCTGCTTCTGCATTCTGCTTCTGCATTCTGCTTCTGCATTCTGCTTCTGCATTCTGCTTCTGCATTCTGCTTCTGCATTCTGCTTCTGCATTCTGCTTCTGCATTCTGCTTCTGCATTCTGCTTCTGCATTCTGCTTCTGCATTCCTGCTTCTGCATTCTGCTTCTGCATTCTGCTTCTGCATTCTGCTTCTGCATTCTGCTTCTGCATTCTGCTTCTGCATTCCTGCTTCTGCATTCTGCTTCTGCATTCTGCTTCTGCATTCTGCTTCTGCATTCTGCTTCTGCATTCTGCTTCTGCATTCTGCTTCTGCATTCTGCTTCTGCATTCTGCTTCTGCATCTGCTTCTGCTTCTGCATTCTGCTTCTGCATTCTGCTTCTGCATTCTGCTTCTGCATTCTGCTTTCTGCATTCTGCTTCTGCATTCTGCTTCTGCATTCTGCTTCTGCATTCTGCTTCCTGCATTCTGCTTCTGCATTCTGCTTCTGCATTCTGCTTCTGCATTCTGCTTCTGCATTCTGCTTCTGCATTCTGCTTCTGCATTCTGCTTCTGCATTCTGCTTCTGCATTCTGCTTCTGCATTCTGCTTCTGCATTCTGCTTCTGCATTCTGCTTCTGCATTCTGCTTCTGCATTCTGCTTCTGCATTCTGCATTCTGCTTCTGCATTCTGCTTCTGCATTCTGCTTCTGCATTCTGCTTCTGCATTCTGCTTCTGCATTCTGCTTCTGCATTCTGCTTCTGCATTCTGCTTCTGCATTCTGCTTCTGCATTCTGCTTCTGCATTCTGCTTCTGCATTCTGCTTCTGCATTCTGCTTCTGCATTCTGCTTCTGCATTCTGCTTCTGCATTCTGCTTCTGCATTCTGCTTCTGCATTCTGCTTCTGCATTCTGCTTCTGCATTCTGCTTCTGCATTCTGCTTCTGCATTCTGCTTCTGCATTCTGCTTCTGCATTCTGCTTCTGCATTCTGCTTCTGCATTCTGCTTCTGCATTCTGCTTCTGCATTCTGCTTCTGCATTCTGCTTCTGCATTCTGCTTCTGCATTCTGCTTCTGCCATTCTGCTTCTGCATTCTGCTTCTGCATTCTGCTTCTGCATTCTGCTTCTGCATTCTGCTTCTGCATTCTGCTTCTGCATTCTGCTTCTGCATTCTGCTTCTGCATTCTGCTTCTGCATTCTGCTTCTGCATTCTGCTTCTGCATTCTGCTTCTGCATTCTGCTTCTGCATTCTGCTTCTGCATTCTGCTTCTGCATTCTGCTTCTGCATTCTGCTTCTGCATTCTGCTTCTGCATTCTGCTTCTGCATTCTGCTTCTGCATTCTGCTTCTGCATTCTGCTTCTGCATTCTGCTTCTGCATTCTGCTTCTGCATTCTGCTTCTGCATTCTGCTTCTGCATTCTGCTTCTGCATTCTGCTTCTGCATTCTGCTTCTGCATTCTGCTTCTGCATTCTGCTTCTGCATTCTGCTTCTGCATTCTGCTTCTGCATTCTGCTTCTGCATTCTGCTTCTGCATTCTGCTTCTGCCATTCTGCTTCTGCATTCTGCTTCTGCATTCTGCTTCTGCATTCTGCTTCTGCATTCTGCTTCTGCATTCTGCTTCTGCATTCTGCTTCTGCATTCTGCTTCTGCATTCTGCTTCTGCATTCTGCTTCTGCATTCTGCTTCTGCATTCTGCTTCTGCATTCTGCTTCTGCATTCTGCTTCTGCATTCTGCTTCTGCATTCTGCTTCTGCATTCTGCTTCTGCATTCTGCTTCTGCATTCTGCTTCTGCATTCTGCTTCTGCATTCTGCTTCTGCATTCTGCTTCTGCATTCTGCTTCTGCATTCTGCTTCTGCATTCTGCTTCTGCATTCTGCTTCTGCATTCTGCTTCTGCATTCTGCTTCTGCATTCTGCTTCTGCATTCTGCTTCTGCATTCTGCTTCTGCATTCTGCTTCTGCATT
This sequence comes from Aedes aegypti, assembly GCF_002204515.2. Lineage (NCBI taxonomy): Eukaryota > Metazoa > Arthropoda > Insecta > Diptera > Culicidae > Aedes > Aedes aegypti. The sequence goes on along the minus strand of NC_035109.1, from coordinate 25,702,632 downwards.
CTGCTTCTGCATTCTGCTTCTGCATTCTGCTTCTGCATTCTGCTTCTGCATTCTGCTTCTGCTTCTGCATTCTGCTTCTGCATTCTGCTTCTGCTTCTGCATTCTGCTTCTGCATTCTGCTTCTGCATTCTGCTTCTGCATTCTGCTTCTGCATTCTGCTTCTGCATTCTGCTTCTGCATTCTGCTTCTGCATTCTGCTTCTGCATTCTGCTTCTGCATTCTGCTTCTGCATTCTGCTTCTGCATTCTGCTTCTGCATTCTGCTTCTGCATTCTGCTTCTGCATTCTGCTTCTGCATTCTGCTTCTGCATTCTGCTTCTGCATTCTGCTTCTGCATTCTGCTTCTGCATTCTGCTTCTGCATTCTGCTTCTGCATTCTGCTTCTGCATTCTGCTTCTGCATTCTGCTTCTGCATTCTGCTTCTGCATTCTGCTTCTGCATTCTGCTTCTGCATTCTGCTTCTGCATTCTGCTTCTGCATTCTGCTTCTGCATTCTGCTCTGCATTCTGCTTCTGCATTCTGCTTCTGCATTCTGCTTCTGCATTCTGCTTCTGCATTCTGCTTCTGCATTCTGCTTCTGCATTCTGCTTCTGCATTCTGCTTCTGCTTCTGCATTCTGCTTCTGCATTCTGCTTCTGCATTCTGCTTCTGCATTCTGCTTCTGCATTCTGCTTCTGCATTCTGCTTCTGCATTCTGCTTCTGCATTCTGCTTCTGCATTCTGCTTCTGCATTCTGCTTCTGCATTCTGCTTCTGCATTCTGCTTCTGCATTCTGCTTCTGCATTCTGCTTCTGCATTCTGCATTCTGCTTCTGCATTCTGCTTCTGCATTCTGCTTCTGCATTCTGCTTCTGCATTCTGCTTCTGCATTCTGCTTCTGCATTCTGCTTCTGCATTCTGCTTCTGCATTCTGCTTCTGCATTCTGCTTCTGCATTCTGCTTCTGCATTCTGCTTCTGCATTCTGCTTCTGCATTCTGCTTCTGCATTCTGCTTCTGCATTCTGCTTCTGCATTCTGCTTCTGCATTCTGCTTCTGCATTCTGCTTCTGCATTCTGCTTCTGCATTCTGCTTCTGCATTCTGCTTCTGCATTCTGCTTCTGCATTCTGCTTCTGCATTCTGCTTCTGCATTCTGCTTCTGCATTCTGCTTCTGCATTCTGCTTCTGCATTCTGCTTCTGCATTCTGCTTCTGCATTCTGCTTCTGCATTCTGCTTCTGCATTCTGCTTCTGCATTCTGCTTCTGCATTCTGCTTCTGCATTCTGCTTCTGCATTCTGCTTCTGCATTCTGCTTCTGCATTCTGCTTCTGCATTCTGCTTCTGCATTCTGCTTCTGCATTCTGCTTCTGCATTCTGCTTCTGCATTCTGCTTCTGCATTCTGCTTCTGCATTCTGCTTCTGCATTCTGCTTCTGCATTCTGCTTCTGCATTCTGCTTCTGCTTCTGCATTCTGCTTCTGCATTCTGCTTCTGCATTCTGCTTCTGCATTCTGCTTCTGCATTCTGCTTCTGCATTCTGCTTCTGCATTCTGCTTCTGCATTCTGCTTCTGCATTCTGCTTCTGCATTCTGCTTCTGCATTCTGCTTCTGCATTCTGCTTCTGCATTCTGCTTCTGCATTCTGCTTCTGCATTCTGCTTCTGCATTCTGCTTCTGCATTCTGCTTCTGCATTCTGCTTCTGCATTCTGCTTCTGCATTCTGCTTCTGCATTCTGCTTCTGCATTCTGCTTCTGCATTCTGCTTCTGCATTCTGCTTCTGCATTCTGCTTCTGCATTCTGCTTCTGCATTCTGCTTCTGCATTCTGCTTCTGCATTCTGCTTCTGCATTCTGCTTCTGCATTCTGCTTCTGCATTCTGCTTCTGCATTCTGCTTCTGCATTCTGCTTCTGCATTCTGCTTCTGCATTCTGCTTCTGCATTCTGCTTCTGCATTCTGCTTCTGCATTCTGCTTCTGCATTCTGCTTCTGCATTCTGCTTCTGCATTCTGCTTCTGCATTCTGCTTCTGCATTCTGCTTCTGCATTCTGCTTCTGCATTCTGCTTCTGCATTCTGCTTCTGCATTCTGCTTCTGCATTCTGCTTCTGCATTCTGCTTCTGCATTCTGCTTCTGCATTCTGCTTCTGCATTCTGCTTCTGCATTCTGCTTCTGCATTCTGCTTCTGCATTCTGCTTCTGCATTCTGCTTCTGCATTCTGCTTCTGCATTCTGCTTCTGCATTCTGCTTCTGCATTCTGCTTCTGCATTCTGCTTCTGCATTCTGCTTCTGCATTCTGCTTCTGCATTCTGCTTCTGCATTCTGCTTCTGCATTCTGCTTCTGCATTCTGCTTCTGCATTCTGCTTCTGCATTCTGCTTCTGCTTCTGCATTCTGCTTCTGCATTCTGCTTCTGCATTCTGCTTCTGCATTCTGCTTCTGCATTCTGCTTCTGCATTCTGCTCTGCTTCTGCATTCTGCTTCTGCATTCTGCTTCTGCATTCTGCTTCTGCATTCTGCTTCTGCATTCTGCTTCTGCATTCTGCTTCTGCATTCTGCTTCTGCATTCTGCTTCTGCATTCTGCTTCTGCATTCTGCTTCTGCATTCTGCTTCTGCATTCTGCTTCTGCATTCTGCTTCTGCATTCTGCTTCTGCATTCTGCTTCTGCATTCTGCTTCTGCATTCTGCTTCTGCTTCTGCATTCTGCTTCTGCATTCTGCTTCTGCATTCTGCTTCTGCATTCTGCTTCTGCATTCTGCTTCTGCATTCTGCTTCTGCATTCTGCTTCTGCATTCTGCTTCTGCATTCTGCTTCTGCATTCTGCTTCTGCATTCTGCTTCTGCATTCTGCTTCTGCATTCTGCTTCTGCATTCTGCTTCTGCATTCTGCTTCTGCATTCTGCTTCTGCATTCTGCTTCTGCATTCTGCTTCTGCATTCTGCTTCTGCATTCTGCTTCTGCATTCTGCTTCTGCATTCTGCTTCTGCATTCTGCTTCTGCATTCTGCTTCTGCATTCTGCTTCTGCATTCTGCTTCTGCATTCTGCTTCTGCATTCTGCTTCTGCATTCTGCTTCTGCATTCTGCTTCTGCATTCTGCTTCTGCATTCTGCTTCTGCATTCTGCTTCTGCATTCTGCTTCTGCATTCTGCTTCTGCATTCTGCTTCTGCATTCTGCTTCTGCATTCTGCTTCTGCATTCTGCTTCTGCATTCTGCTTCTGCATTCTGCTTCTGCATTCTGCTTCTGCATTCTGCTTCTGCATTCTGCTTCTGCATTCTGCTTCTGCATTCTGCTTCTGCATTCTGCTTCTGCATTCTGCTTCTGCATTCTGCTTCTGCATTCTGCTTCTGCATTCTGCTTCTGCATTCTGCTTCTGCATTCTGCTTCTGCATTCTGCTTCTGCATTCTGCTTCTGCATTCTGCTTCTGCATTCTGCTTCTGCATTCTGCTTCTGCATTCTGCTTCTGCATTCTGCTTCTGCATTCTGCTTCTGCATTCTGCTTCTGCATTCTGCTTCTGCATTCTGCTTCTGCATTCTGCTTCTGCATTCTGCTTCTGCATTCTGCTTCTGCATTCTGCTTCTGCATTCTGCTTCTGCATTCTGCTTCTGCATTCTGCTTCTGCATTCTGCTTCTGCATTCTGCTTCTGCATTCTGCTTCTGCATTCTGCTTCTGCATTCTGCTTCTGCATTCTGCTTCTGCATTCTGCTTCTGCATTCTGCTTCTGCATTCTGCTTCTGCATTCTGCTTCTGCATTCTGCTTCTGCATTCTGCTTCTGCATTCTGCTTCTGCATTCTGCTTCTGCATTCTGCTTCTGCATTCTTGCTTTCTTGCATTCTGCTTCTGCATTTCTGCTTCTGCATTCTGCTTCTGCATTCTGCTTCTGCATTCTGCTTCTGCATTCTGCTTCTGCATTCTGCTTCTGCATTCTGCTTCTGCATTCTGCTTCTGCATTCTGCTTCTGCATTCTGCTTCTGCATTCTGCTTCTGCATTCTGCTTCTGCATTCTGCTTCTGCATTCTGCTTCTGCATTCTGCTTCTGCATTCTGCTTCTGCATTCTGCTTCTGCATTCTGCTTCTGCATTCTGCTTCTGCATTCTGCTTCTGCATTCTGCTGCATTCTGCTTCTGCATTCTGCTTCTGCATTCTGCTTCTGCATTCTGCTTCTGCATTCTGCTTCTGCATTCTGCTTCTGCATTCTGCTTCTGCATTCTGCTTCTGCATTCTGCTTCTGCATTCTGCTTCTGCATTCTGCTTCTGCATTCTGCTTCTGCATTCTGCTTCTGCATTCTGCTTCTGCATTCTGCTTCTGCATTCTTGCTTCTGCATTCTGCTTCTGCATTGCTCTGCATTCTGCTTCTGCATTCTGCTTCTGCATTCTGCTTCTGCATTCTGCTTCTGCATTCTGCTTCTGCATTCTGCTTCTGCATTCTGCTTCTGCATTCTGCTTCTGCATTTCTGCTTCTGCATTCTGCTTCTGCATTCTGCTTCTGCATTCTGCTTCTGCATTTCTGCTTCTGCATTCTGCTTCTGCATTCTGCTTCTGCATTCTGCTTCTGCATTCTGCTTCTGCATTCTGCTTCTGCATTCTGCTTCTGCATTCTGCTTCTGCATTCTGCTTCTGCATTCTGCTTCTGCATTCTGCTTCTGCATTCTGCTTCTGCATTCTGCTTCTGCATTCTGCTTCTGCATTCTGCTTCTGCATTCTGCTTCTGCATTCTGCTTCTGCATTCTGCTTCTGCATTCTGCTTCTGCATTCTGCTTCTGCATTCTGCTTCTGCATTCTGCTTCTGCATTCTGCTTCTGCATTCTGCTTCTGCATTCTGCTTCTGCATTCTGCTTCTGCATTCTGCTTCTGCATTCTGCTTCTGCATTCTGCTTCTGCATTCTGCTTCTGCATTCTGCTTCTGCATTCTGCTTCTGCATTCTGCTTCTGCATTCTGCTTCTGCATTCTGCTTCTGCATTCTGCTTCTGCATTCTGCTTCTGCATTCTGCTTCTGCATTCTGCTTCTGCATTCTGCTTCTGCATTCTGCTTCTGCATTCTGCTTCTGCATTCTGCTTCTGCATTCTGCTTCTGCATTCTGCTTCTGCATTCTGCTTCTGCATTCTGCTTCTGCATTCTGCTTCTGCATTCTGCTTCTGCATTCTGCTTCTGCATTCTGCTTCTGCATTCTGCTTCTGCATTCTGCTTCTGCATTCTGCTTCTGCATTCTGCTTCTGCATTTCTGCTTCTGCATTCTGCTTCTGCATTCTGCTTCTGCATTCTGCTTCTGCATTTTCTGCTTCTGCATTCTGCTTCTGCATTCTGCTTCTGCATTCTTGCTTCTGTGCATTCTGCTTCTGCATTCTGCTTCTGCATTCTGCTTCTGCATTCTGCTTCTGCATTCTGCTTCTGCATTCTGCTTCTGCATTCTGCTTCTGCATTCTGCTTCTGCATTCTGCTTCTGCATTCTGCTTCTGCATTCTGCTTCTGCATTCTGCTTCTGCATTCTGCTTCTGCATTCTGCTTCTGCATTCTGCTTCTGCATTCTGCTTCTGCATTCTGCTTCTGCATTCTGCTTCTGCATTCTGCTTCTGCATTCTGCTTCTGCATTCTTGCTTTCTGCATTCTGCTTCTGCATTCTGCTTCTGCATTCTGCTTCTGGCATTCTGCTTCTGCATTCTGCTTCTGCATTCTGCTTCTGCATTCTGCTTCTGCATTCTGCTTCTGCATTCTGCTTCTGCTCTGCTTCTGCATTCTGCTTCTGCATTCTGCTTCTGCATTCTGCTTCTGCATTCTGCTTCTGGCATTCTGCTTCTGCATTCTGCTTCTGCATTCTGCTTCTGCATTCTGCTTCTGCATTCTGCTTCTGCATTTCTGCTTCTGCATTCTGCTTCTGCATTCTGCTTCTGCATTCTGCTTCTGCCATTCTGCTTTCTGCATCTGGCTTCTGCATTCTGCTTCTGCATTCTGCTTCTGCATTCTGCTTCTGCATTCTGCTTCTGCATTCTGCTTCTGCATTCTGCTTCTGCCATTCTGCTTCTGCATTCTGCTTCTGCATTCTGCTTCTGCATTTGCTTCTGCATTCTGCTTCTGGCATTCTGCTTCTGCATTCTGCTTCTGCATTCTGCTTCTGCATTCTGCTTCTGCATTCTGCTTCTGCATTCTGCTTCTGCATTCTGCTTCTGCATTCTGCTTCTGCATTCTGCTTCTGCATTCTGCTTCTGCATTCTGCTTCTGCATTCTGCTTCTGCATTCTGCTTCTGCATTCTGCTTCTGCATTCTGCTTCTGCATTCTGCTTCTGCATTCTGCTTCTGCATTCTGCTTCTGCATTCTGCTTCTGCATTCTGCTTCTGCATTCTGCTTCTGCATTCTGCTTCTGCATTCTGCTTCTGCATTCTGCTTCTGCATTCTGCTTCTGCATTCTGCTTCTGCATTCTGCTTCTGCATTCTGCTTCTGCATTCTGCTTCTGCATTCTGCTTCTGCATTCTGCTTCTGCATTCTGCTTCTGCATTCTGCTTCTGCATTCTGCTTCTGCATTCTGCTTCTGCATTCTGCTTCTGCATTCTGCTTCTGCATTCTGCTTCTGCATTCTGCTTCTGCATTCTGCTTCTGCATTCTGCTTCTGCATTCTGCTTCTGCATTCTGCTTCTGCTTCTGCATTCTGCTTCTGCATTCTGCTTCTGCATTCTGCTTCTGCATTCTGCTTCTGCATTCTGCTTCTGCATTCTGCTTCTGCATTCTGCTTCTGCATTCTGCTTCTGCATTCTGCTTCTGCATTCTGCTTCTGCATTCTGCTTCTGCATTCTGCTTCTGCATTCTGCTTCTGCATTCTGCTTCTGCATTCTGCTTCTGCATTCTGCTTCTGCATTCTGCTTCTGCATTCTGCTTCTGCATTCTGCTTCTGCATTCTGCTTCTGCATTCTGCTTCTGCATTCTGCTTCTGCATTCTGCTTCTGCATTCTGCTTCTGCATTCTGCTTCTGCATTCTGCTTCTGCATTCTGCTTCTGCATTCTGCTTCTGCATTCTGCTTCTGCATTCTGCTTCTGCATTCTGCTTCTGCATTCTGCTTCTGCATTCTGCTTCTGCATTCTGCTTCTGCATTCTGCTTCTGCATTCTGCTTCTGCATTCTGCTTCTGCATTCTGCATTCTGCTTCTGCATTCTGCTTCTGCATTCTGCTTCTGCTTCTGCATTCTGCTTGCATTGCTTCTGCATTCTGCTTCTGCATTCTGCTTCTGCATTCTGCTTCTGCATTCTGCTTCTGCATTCTGCTTCTGCATTCTGCTCTGCTTCTGCATTCTGCTTCTGCATTCTGCTTCTGCATTCTGCTTCTGCATTCTGCTTCTGCATTCTGCTTTTGCATTCTGCTTCTGCATTCTGCTTCTGCATTCTGCTTTTGCTTTTGTCTTCTGCTGCTTCTACTGCTTCTGCTTCTATTGATTTTGCTCCTGCTTCTGTTCTGCTTCTACTTCTTCTTATGATTCTGCTGCTGATTTTGCTGCTGCTTCTGTATTCTGCTTCTGCATTCTACTGCTTCTGCTTCTATTGATTTTGCTTCTGCTTCTGACCCTGCTTCTGCTTCTGTTTCGCTTCTGCTTTTTCTGCTTCTACTTCTACTTCTGCCTCTGCTGATGCTTTTTCTTCTGCATTCTGCTTCTGATTCTGCTTCTGCTTCTGTTTCTGCTTCTGTTCTGCTTCTGCTTCTGCATTCTGGTTCTGCTTCTGCTGTTTCTACTTCTTCAGCTTCTACTGATTTTGCTTTTGCTTCTACTTCTATTTCTACTTCTGCTTCTGCTGCTTCTACTGCTTCTGTTTCTAATTATGTTTCTGCTGCTTCTGCTGCTTCAGCTTCTACTGATTTTGCTTCTGCTTCTGCTTCTGCTTCTACTTCTACTTCTGCTTCTGGCTCTGCTGCTGCATCTGCTTCTACTGCTCCTGCTTATTCTGATTTTGCTTCTGTTCTGTTTCTACTTCGACTTATGATTCTGCTACTGCTTCCGCATTTTGCTCCTGCTTCTGTTTCTGTTTCTGCTTCTGCTTTTTTGCTTCTACTTCTATTTCTATTTCTGCTTCTGCTGCTTCTACTGCTTCTGCTTCTGCATTCTGCTTCTGCTGGTGCTTCTACTGTTTCTGCTTATGCTCCTGCTTCTGCTCCTGCTTCTGCTATCGATCCCAATTCGGATCTTCTTCAGGGATAAACAATAGCAGAGATTCGGCATTCTAAATGAAGTGTGTAACACTGCAAGCCAGAAACGATTCTTTAAAATTGTTCGTTAAGATTGTTCGCAATACCTTATCCAAGATTAAGATAAAGTATATACTCAAACAGATTCGAACAAACAATTTTCTTCAAATTTAGAGTCCAACTGCTTTCGGAAGTTATCTGAAGCTATTATTTGCCTTTGAATCTACTAGCGTAATGAGATATGTAGTTTATCTCGGTGTTACACAATAAGTCTGATTGCCTTAACAAGCTCTCATGATTATCAACCTTATTTTCAAATCATAGAGAGCCAACCGATTACAGTTATGGCTCAGAAGGACTCTTTATGTTGGAGTTCTAGGATAACTTTTAACTGTCATTGAACACAAATCTTGGTAGCACCTAACTATATGAGCTTGTATGAGTATAACTATAGTTTACAAGATGCTGAAATGCCACTTATTATGCTTTTAGATTAGATGACCTGAACACCAAATAGTTCTTAACGCTTAACAATCGTTGAAATCAAATCTTGGCAAAGTATAGTCATATAAGGCCATATAGGATTTAAACCTGCTCTAAATCTCGGAAAGATTACTGTTTACGCTTGTAGATCTAAAGACCTGTACTCAAAGAAGTTCTTGTATAACCCTGATCGGTGATTTAATTAAAAACTTGACGCGATATATTTGCATGAGTCTATATGGGTGTAAATGTTGTTCATAAACCTACGAGAGGTCACTACACTTCGCTTGTAGATCTGATGACTTATTCTCAAAGGTGTTTTTGGATACGCTTCAATAGTCATTGAACTCAAAACATAGTAAACTCTAATTTAATGTGCCTGTATGGATATTATCCTAGTTTGCATGATTCTGAAAGGTCACTCGCAATGTTTGTAGACTGAATGACCTGAAATGAAAAATGGTAATTTTTGGCGTTTCTACTAAGAGTGTTGAAAAATCTCATTATCAAACAGAATTCACATGATTTTGACTACATAAACTAGGTTTTTCAAAATGCTTTGTGACAAAAACTACTTCATTTTATCAGTTTTATCTTATTTTGCTGACAAAAGAATAATTTGTGAAAATTGTACACTGAGCCAATTAATCCGATTATATTTATGTGGAAAATCATATACACGCATCAGAATTCACATTTGATAGGTTTCATTAACACCCAATAAAGACTATATAAAGGTCCAATGAGGTTAAAATAATAACCATATGGAAATCGTTGGAAATTCACATATAACTTATTGGACATCGTTTACCCATTAAGTCATTGAAAAATCAGATACATGGTATATGATTTTGTATTGCGAAAAAAATCTGTGTTTATATTTAGTGACACGATGGCGGCCACTGCATTCATTTTGCTAGCAGATTAAGGATTTACGACGAATTCTTGCAAGTTTTTAAAGGTAAGCGAATAAATAACAGTTTTTCAATAATTATATAGTTTTATGTATATATTTTAGAATCCAACAGGAACCATTATTTACTTCTCGTTGAATAATTTAGCTTCTAATTCCATACTTCTGTTTGACGATATCTACAGATATAGGTGAGTTGTTTTATTCGGCAGTTAGTTTTGAGCTTAAATTGTGTTAACATGGTTTTATTGTTTTAGATTTATATACCGACCATGCTACAACAAAAATCCCTTTTGTTCAAGTTCCAGTAGCTACTGTGAGATGGCTTTGCAGGGTAGTGGATCCAAATACCCGGATGATAAAAAATTTGAAGACTGTCTTCTTCTTCTCAAGTTCTTCTCAAACCATGTCAACGAATAAATCTTTTTCGGTTATTCTAATATTATCTTAAATAAATATTTTTAAAATGTAGTACTTGAACGTATTTTTTTTTTAAATTTAATTCAAATATACTTGTATTGAAGGCCATTTGAAAACCATTTCAGTTTTATAAAAGAATCAATTATTATCTATATTAGTTTCTGACGAAATGTATATGATTTTGTCTATGATGCCAACTTCCATTGGATTCCATATCCATCGTCTTTATACTTGAAAGGTATGTGATTTTCATAATGAACTCTATCTATACGATTTGTAAATAAGAGTTATGTGAAAAGCATTATGGAAAAAAGCTATATGTTTTTGATAATGACTTGAACATGATTACTTTTCAGAGTGCATGAATATTCTGTAGGAATTTGTATATCTGCACGGTGAATGGAGCCCGCACGGTGACTGGTGACTTAACGGTAATCATGAGCCTATACAGCTATTATTCACAAACCTTCTAGAGATCGCTAGTTACGATAATCGGATTTCGTATTTCAGTAACAATTGAGCGTTGATTATTTTAAATCATTGCTGACGTTTCGACCCAATTGTTGGGATCTTCTTCAGGGCCTGTTATTTATTGTTTAAAATGTAAATAGTGTCGTGTTACATGATTTAAGTTTCTTCTACTCACTCGATAGGCATCAACTTGTAGAAAGGGGTCGAAAATATAAGGCCAAAAATAAGCATCTAACTTTCGCCTTCTGTGCGACCAGTCGACGTCTGTCCCATAAATTACAATTTAACGGTAGAGCACCGATTCGAACGCAATGGTTCCGGTCATGGCGTGCCCTTCCTTCCTTCCTTGCCCGTTGATTGTTGATCCATATGGCCATATTCAGGTGGAAGCAACTATCATCAGATTTCACCTGTTGCGGACCGTTGATTTTTCCCCTTCATCATATTGTGAAACAAATCCTCTTTTATTTTTCCAGAGAGAGGGAGACTTATGGTAATTTCCATTTCCTTGAAGTTTGATGCGCAAGGTTGCAGTCCGGCGTGATTAGCGAAGCGTGAATCGTTTTCAACGATGAAATCGGGAGAAGGGAACCAGAAAGGGATTCACAGCAGGATTCACTTGTACCTTCCAGATGGGTAAATGTGATATTTTCATTAGGCAAGGAAATGGGGTTGCCATGTTTCATGAATTATCACTTTTAGAAAGTCTCGGGATACGCTTCCGAGCATTCAAGGAGCAAGCAAGCGAATCGCTGGCAGTTGCAACGGGAAGTCAACTCCATGCGCCCCTCCTCTTGTGCGGTGAACTCTCTGACTTGCGGAAAGACAACGGCTTTTCTGAAGGAGTCGTTATTTTTAGATGTAGTCATCTTTTTTTTCCCCTTGCTCCATTCCACCCTCGATCCTGGCGGAGGGTGCGAAGGAATTTCAATTTGCGGTGCAGGAAGTTTTCACCTTTGCCTGGTGCACTATCCTCATTGAAAATGCAGCGTTTTTTTTCCCTTTACGTCTTGGTCTTAGATCTGATAGGGACGTTACTTCCCATGACTTGAGTGTATCTACTCGAGTGTGGCGAAGGAAAACATGCACGCAGGAGTCGGGCGGAAGTGCCGTCTTAGCTAGGCGATGTGAGTCCTTTTCGGGAAGTTTGTATTTCTAATGAGGGATCGGGGGTGCGAGGTTGAAAACGCAGACCGGAAAAGACGATGTTATCAGAAATCTTGGAAGGAATTTTCGATCGTTAGTTAGAGGGTGAATTTGGGCACATATCAAACTATTGAGAATGTTGTTCCCACGTAACTTTCATTGCTTCTAGTTAACAAAACATGGTTGAGGAAAACAGAAGTTATTAAAAACATGAATATAATTCATTTCAGATTTTTTTTTCTGTGCAAAGATATTGAATATTCACGAGTTTGAACGTAGTCTTCAAAGGCAGAATCAGAATCAGACAGAAGAGTAGAAGTAGAAGCAGAAGCAGAAACAGAAGCAGAAGCAGAAGCAGAAGCAGAATCAGAGAATCAGAGAATCAGAGAATCAGAGAATCAGAGAATCAGAGAATCAGATAATCAGAGATTCAGAGATTCAGAGAAACAGAGAATCAGAGAATTGATTATGATTATCATTATGACAAATATTGAAATTTATCGAAAGCAAACACCTCCAGTTTGTTCGTCATTTTCTGTGAACCCTTCATGTACCCAGGCGACAGATAATTCCACCATGGGGGAAGCACTCCCTTCACGACTGCTTTCGAAATTTTTCGACTACTTGTTGAGCCCTCCACCCTAGGCCACCTTACCACAGACAGGGGAACTGGAGTACACAAAGATTCCTTTTGATGTGAAAAAGCGACTTCAAATCTCAACAAATTTAACGACCATTAACGAGTGTTTCGACTACGACAAACGTCTTCTTCGTCGTCGTCGTCGTCGTTGGGATATTCCCTACTTCCAAGGAAGGGGTTCAACGAGTGATCGCGCAGCGTGGGACACAAATCCCTGCGGTCTGAAGGAGGACTACGCGGATGAAGTGCGCGGGAGGACAATGGAGGAAGCATTCCCGCACCCGCAGTAAGGCGAGATAACAAAAAATACCGGTTTTTATTATATTGTTACTTGACTTGGGTAGGAATCGAAAAGGCAGGCTCAGCTCTCGGTTCGAGACGTGGCCGATGATGACGATGATGCTGGCTCTCTCATTCTCTGTGAGACGACACCGACTCATAAGGATACATCATCGGAAAGGAAAACGAAAATTTCGTTTCAAGGATAAGGTCAGTGACTCTTCGACGATGTTCGTTTTCATCCCTCGGCAGGGGCGATCGTGAAGACGCCGTCGATCGCGCTTCGGTTGAGGATCGTGTTCGTGGAGATGCGATGGTTGGACTCTTCGCGATCCGTGAGAGGATCCATGAGGGAGTGTGGGTAGGTGTGGAAGGCTTAAGTTATTTATGGGATGCGTGGAGGTGAAGAAAGGGGGTACGGCACAGAACAGGATTTGTTTCCTTTTGAATCAAGGACTCGTTTTGTCCGTTGGAGATCTTGTCCATGCACCCAAGCCGATGCTGGCTGGAGTGAAAACTTGCTCGTTGAGTTTTATGGTCGAGTAGTTTTGATGTTTCTTCGGAAGGACAAATCGGGATGGAAAAAATTAAATATGCATGAAAACAGCGTCAGTTCAATGATGAATACAAGAGACCTTGAGAAGTACACTGGAATATCGGTTTGTGACCAAAATGTTTGAATCTGATCTGAGATTTAACAAAAAGGGTTCAAATGTACAAGGAAATTTTTCCAACAACTTAAGAGGAAATAACTTAGAATTCGAAAATTAACAGCCTATTCACCTACGTAGTAAAACTTCAAAGGCAAAAAACTCTGACTTCATCGCATTATCTCCATCAGTCCTCTCTTTCGTTAAGAACATTGTCAAAATAATACTTCCGCAATCTCCCTAGCTCACGATGTGCCACGATTATAGATTCCGCAATCCTTAATCGTGCAATATCGAAAAGAGGTTTGAAAAGTGAATCAGTTTTCTGTAATAATGTGAAAAGTGCAACGACGAAGAGAAACCGATCATTGTTCTTGCTGTGCAGTCGAAGATGGAATATCAACTGGTGAAATTGTTTCATGCTCCTGTTTCAAATAAGTGAAATTTGATAGCTTGCATTACTATCGGTACAGCAAACGGGATACTACGTTAATGTATTTGTTCAACGAACAATGAATTTTCGGTTTCTGCGAGAAAACGTCTTATTTCACGTTTTACATGCAAAATAATACAGGATCTTTGAATGGTTCAACATTAGAAGTGGCGACTTCTTTTTTAAACTGATATATAAGTTCAGTAGATATGATTCGTCATCGAATGTGTCGGGGGTGGTCCATTTCGCACAAGGGTGCCAAATACGTTATGAGCATTTCGTATAAAGTAGTTTTTTTAAAAAGAACATGTAGTATTTTAAAGAAGATACATCATTCTCATTATGCCAAATGTCCTTATGCAAAACATTTATTTCAAAGTTCTCGCAAGTACTGACCTATTTTGCGACGTTCGCATCGCTTCCATGGTCAGCAGTCAAATGATTTCTCTACACTCATCCGATACCATCGCCTCTCACACACGGCACGAGTGGTAGAATGAACATCGAGAAACACAAAAACTGTGAAATGAAGGTTGTCTGACACGACGACATTTTAATACATCATGAATTTTGCATAGATTTTAGAAATTTTCGATCATAACCAACACACAGAAATTGGTAGCAGAAATATCACAGAAATTTATAGCTTTCAGTGAATTTGTTTCAAATACAGATCATAAAATAAGCTTTTAACACTAGCAAGTATCATAATACTGCTTAAATATATTCATACACTGCACCATATTGCTCCAATAAGTATTAATTTAAGACTTTGGCTTAGTTTCTGCCTAGCAGTTTGGGAACTATTTGGTATGACCCTTATTTCCATTATTACTCTCTACTTTCATTATGACCCCCTCCCAACATGACCCTGTTTTTACTCCCTCTTATGAGGTTAAGGGGAGCATACTAGATTTCAAATGAGGCGAAAGGAATGCACTAGCACTTTATTCACTCTTCTATTTCCCATAATTGTTCCCTATGTTGAACAATTAACATTCTAATTGAAAATATCCTTAAATCTCTCTTAAATTTACTATAAACTGCTCCCCTTCCATTATGACCCTCTTCTTACACTCTTTATGAGGTTCAGGGGTAGATTATTAGTATCCGAGAGGGTCGACATCAACGGATTTCACCCGACATTGACCCAACTACATTTTGATCACTGACCCGACACTGAACCGATTCTAACCCGATGTCAACAAAACGTTGGTCCGACATCGGGTAAAATTTAAGTAACTGTTCTGCTGATGGGAGGATATGAAGAAGTCTGAACCAGAGAATGTTGTAAAATGTAGAACTGCTTCTACCCAAGTAGCACTGGTAACAAATGTGAAATTTTAGAAAAATAAAACAAATTACATTGCCGTTGCATTTCAAATACTTTGCAGCATATCTAGTTAACAATTGTCAATATGGTTACTAAGCTACAACATTGTAACTGAAGCTTTATTGACACTACATAGGTGTTGTATTTTGCCTCGTATGTAACTTATTCTAGAGCTGTCAAAGGGAATGAGTTACATTGAAGTTGAACAACAAGGTTACATATAGATTGCTAAGTCACATGTGTGTAACTGGATGAAGTTTGACAACAGTGTAATGTATGGCATTTTTAGTATAGTTACACATAAGTAATATAATAAAGTGAGATTTCATGATAACTAATGTGTAACAAACTAATCACTGACAGCGGTAAACACTTCATTCCAAAAGTTATCATATATATTGTTAATTTTGATATAAGAACTGTTTTTTCGTGATTTTTTTTTCCAGTGATGAATTGAAATAGTTGAGTTTACAATTTGCAGTCTCTCTAAAAAGTGTTCAATAGTTGTCATCATTACTTTTGGAAGTGTATCTGCAGCAAGATGTAATTAAATGGCGAGTTATGATTCGCAATTGCGAAAAATCAAATGTGGGACATAAAACACGTGATTTCTTAATTACAATCTTTACAAATAATATAATGTAAATGAAAAAAAAAAACTACTGATTTCAATATCAATGTCAATTTCTATTTCATATTGCACTTATCCCAGACAATCCAAGTGTCCCTTTTTAACTTCCTATAAAATGTTGCTGATAAGTTTATCAGTGTTCGAGAGTATTTTAGAAAGAAATAATGAGGTCCAGGGCTGTTGGAAAGGATTTACAACGGGAGATTTAGGAGGGTACTACAGATTTCTTATTTCTTCATTACATCTGAATGTTATTTACGTTCAACAAATTATTTTTGAGATACCCTTATGCATGCTCCCTCTTCTCCATTATGACCCCCTTTTTACATCCCCTCATGAGGTTCAGGGGTAGTTCAATGGCGCCCGAAAGGATTTTAGAGGGCAAAAATGTGATTCAGTACCGTTTGAAGGGTTTCCAGGGGTCGGGGCAAACCAGTTTCCAGTATTAGCGTAAGAGAGGGTCTAGCTGTTCAAGAGGTTTTAGTGGGGAAAAATTGTAAAATCTCAATATCCCTCATTTGAATACATTCAATTTTCATTTGTTATATAATTCCTTTAAAATCTATAAGGATTCCCCACTCATATTATGACCTCCACATACAATTCCTTTTGAGGCTCTGGAGGTTTATTAAAGTGGACAGTGGGTTTTTGAGGAAAAAAATATATTTTTATGACCATTCGAGAAATTGGTGGAGGCATACCACATTCCAGTAGGGACGTAAATGGCTTGTGCACTGAGAACAGCGTTGTGGTTGAAAATACTATATCATAGGGTTAAATTAAATACACAACGCCCCTTTTTTGTGCAGACTGAATTCGCATTTATTTCGAACAGTTTGTGTTTTCAATTTTACCATGGCACCATGGTTAAAAACTTGCAGCAGGCCAGAATCGAACCGAGGATGTAGCGATTGTCAAGCGCGAACGCTTACCGGTTTTCGGAGAAATGTCGGAGAATCAATATCGATTTATATATATGTATATATCAAAATCCTAATAATTTCGAAACATGGGGTCTTCGGTAAAGTTGTTCTGAAGGTGAAGCGCTATCTGATGGTACCTCGTTTAATTCGGAATTTGACCGCTAGGTGACACTAGTATGCATGAAACTTTTAATTTTCTTTTGCAGATATCTTAGCCGTCTGTCCATTTAGAAAGACGGCATTTTCGACCAAGTTGATCAGTAACTCAAAGGCTATCATCATTTGAGCAAATTAATTCAAAATTTTGCAACCAAACGACGCTAGTGAGCATGAAACTTTTGTTCTGCAAAATATCTCAAGAGCCTGTCCACTTAGAAAGATGGCATCTTCGGCAAAGTTGTTCAGTAGTTCAACAACTATCATTATTATCATTATTAAATTTTGTCACTAGGTGGTGCTAGTGAGCATGACATTTTTGTTTTTTTTGGATATCTCAGGATCCTGACCATTAAAAAAGATTGCATCTTTGCCAAAGTTGTTTCATGCTTATTGGCGTCATCTGGTGGCAAATTTTAGAATCATTTAGCTCGATAAATGATTGCCTTTGCCATATCGAACAACTTTGCCGAAAACGCAATTTTTTAAGGTGCAGTTTAATCGAAACCAAATTTAAAATTTTCAAGTGCACAAATTTGAAGAATCGAACTCCCGTTAGAGCTAAAAACTTAATCGATTGATCACCACCAGCTAGTGACCAATCGATTAAGTTTTCAGCTCAAAGGGATGGTTGGTTCTCCAGATTTGTGCTCTTGAAAATTTGAGGTTTGGCTTCGATTAAAGAGTAACATTCGACGTTTTATGGATTTTGTGTTTTTGCTGGGATCACCTTAAATAAGTCTTTGATACGCATAAAAAATAATTATTATTAAGATTTTTATGCTCTAGGTATTAAAAATATTTGTAACATTGATATAAATGCAGCTAAACATAAAGTCGTCGATATCTCGAATCGATATTTTTGCGAAGGTTAGTGTTATGCAGTTATGGGCAGCAGCTGCAGAGCGTCGAAGTGGCCATCTTCGTGCTCACGTAGCAGCAGATTGTGCTAGGCAATCCTGGAAGATGAACAAAATTCTAAAAAACAAACCCAGACCAATTCCACCGTTGATCCCTCTAGACAACACCGGCTCTTAGGATCGCCTGATAACCCTTACGGAGAAGGCTGCTGAGATAGGTTGGCATTTCGTCAGCTCACACAATCTAGGGCTAAACATTCCTGGCCCACACGAAGCTGCTGTCTCCGAACACGCAGCTAACCTACATTGATCTCCTAACTTCTCGGAGGAGTTGAAGATCACTGCTGTCGAATTTTTGGCCTATGTCAAAACATTCAAAAACATGAAGGCCTCAGCTTTCGACAACATGCTGAACTTGGAGCTCAAGCAATTGAATCTCCAGCTCTATCAGCATCTGGCACTATCATCATCTGGATTTTCAATCAGTGCCTTCGACTTAGCTACTTCCCCTCGCCGTGGAAGTCAGCAAAAGCCATCCCCATCAGGAAACCTGGGAAGGATCCTGCCTCCTCAAAAAGCTATCGACCCATCAGCCTTCCCTCAGGGTTATCGAAGTTTTTTGGAAAAACGATCAACAGACGGCTGCTTTCGGCAGCCGATCAATACAACATCTTACTCGAGGAACAGTTACGTGACAGTGCTACGTCATTTATGGACTGGCACTGACATGACGGCCTGGTGTACAAGTTGCACCGCTACAATTTTCTCACCTATTTGGTGAAAATCATCAAAAACTATCTGTTTGACAGGGCGTTCAGAGTTTCTCTCAATGGAGTCAACTCAGATCCACGTAACATCCCCACAGGTGTTTCACAGGGAAGTATTTTAGGTCCTCTACTATACAACCTGTTCACCTCGGACATGTTTCAGTTCCCTGAAGGCGGCTCTCTATCATTGTTCGCTGACGACACCTCAGTCGTCTACAGCGCCAGATACACGAGAGCGTTAACATTATTTGAAGAGCTGGAAGATCTGTTTCAACGCGGCGTAGACCAAGGTCATCCTCTTCTCCTATTCCAAATCCCCCAGAATTGTTCCGACTGAGGAATATAAAATCACCCTCGGTGGATCAACGGTGGAATGGTCTGATGTGGCCGACTACCGTGGTTTAACGTTAGGCAGCAAGCTGCTCTTCAGACAACAGGTTGACAAAACGGTCACCAAATGCAACATCTTGCGTTAAGCACTATACCCACGGCTTAGGGACAAAATGTCGAAAGCCAAAACGTCGAAAGGGACAAAACGTCGAAAGCGTCGAATTTTCAACATTGTTTGCCAGATTTTTTTTTTCACAACGGGGTTGATTAAAAATGCTACAAATAAAGTTTGGCACATAATGAATTAGGGGCCCAGATAGCCGTAGCGGTAAACGCGCAGCTATTCAGCAAGACCAAGCTGAGGGTCGTGAGTTCGAATTCCACCGGTCGAGGATCTTTTCGGGTTGGAAATTTTCTCGACTTCCCAGGGCATAGAGTATCTTCGTACCTGCCACACGATATACACATACAAAAATGGTCATTGGCATATTAAGCTCTCAGTTAATAACTGTGGAAGTGCTTCTTATGAGCTAAACTGAGAAGCAGGCCCTGTCTCAGTGGGGACGTAACGCCAGAAAGAAGAAGAACATAATGAATTATTTTTTCTTTCGGAAAATAATCATTCTTCCAAGAAATTTCGTATCCTTCATTTTTTTTTAATTTTCGACGTTTTGTCCTTTCGACGTTTTGGGATTTGACGTTTTGTCTTTCGACATTTTGTCACCCAACCTATACCGTGGTGCATCAATACCCGGACGCTTAAGACGACATGAATGTTCAAACTACGATTTAAGTATGTTTAGTTAGAATTTTCGCAATGTTTTATTATGTAACACATTCTTACACTTCAGATCTTCATCAAAGTCATGGAGTTATTGGAATTATTCAAGATTTTTACAAATAAATCAATAAAATATTGGAGTCTATCTTGTCTTTAAATCCGGACACCTAATGCAAATGATGTTTTTAAATCCGGACACTTTCAAATCGAAATCCGGACACATATGATATTATATGAAATATTTATATATCTTTTCAATAAAACTTCATAAACTTGTTTAAATATCTTTCTTATATCAATTCGATGTATGTATTTTCCCTATAATGTCACGAAGAACAAAACGTAACTATAATTAGAGCTTAACACTCCACAAAATTATACTTCACGCACTTTTCATTTAACTAAACGTTGTTCGTGCCTTGGCTCATGCGTGCAGAGATCGTTAAACTTAAACTAAAATGAACCGCGATGGAATGACGTTCGACAGAAACATCGAACTTATTGTTATTTTTAATAATTATTTGGCAGTGTTAACTAGATTGAAATGATAGTGAATAATCTTCAGTGTTTAAAGTAAAGAGTAAGAATAAATTTCAAACATATTAACATTCAAATTAGGCTGAAATTAATGAATATTAAAAGAGTGTCCGGATATTGGTACCGTCCGGATTTTGATTCACCACGGTATCAACCGAAAGTCAACTTTGTCTTTGAAGAACAAGCTTGCTGTTTACAAACAGGTCATTCTTCCGGTCATTGAATATGGCGTACCAATTTGGGAGAGCTGCGCCAAAACCCACCATCTGAGGCCCCCAAGGGCTCAGAACAAATTCCTCCGGATGATTTTCAAAAGTCCTCCGAGAGTAAGAACAACTGAGGTCCACCGTCTGGCCGAGATAAAAACACTCGATGAGTGCTTTGGTGACTCGATCGATAGATACTGAGCTCGCTGCCAACAATATGGTCAGCAGGTCATCCGAGACCTCGTTCTCCCCTAGGTTATCAAATTTTTAGTGTAGATAGTAGTTAGGTTATCAAATTGTACTTTTAAATAACTACCAGAGCCCATACGGCCAAACGAAAAACTAGGGTAAACCACCAGATCTCAACCTATGCATAACAAATGTATAGAAAACAAAGCTGAAGGACCCCTCGGAGTCAACCTCTTAATGGGGGCAGGATCCGTCATTGATTTTGGAATTTTCGAAAGCAGTTTTTTCGTTCAAAATCAAGAAAATTTTCAGGAAAATGTGTTCACTGTATTGTATTCTCCAATTGAAACACAGTGAACACATTTTCATCGAATAATTTTCAGTTTTGAACAGAAAAACTGCTTTTGAAGTTTCGATGATGACGATGATTACGATGACGGAGCGTTGAGCGTTAAAATGAAAAATCAATTACAATGTAAACCTAAAAATGTAAATAAACATGAATTGAATGCAAAAAAAATCAGAGGCTAATGTAAATGACAATGGCTAATGTAATGTAAATCACATGATTTTTTGGGAGTGTGTGTGGTTCCATTGCAGTATGCTTGTTGCTCGGGCCAGAAACAAGGAACGAGAAAAATAGTAGTTGTTAGGCGGTCGAATATCTATCTGATAACAGAGCAAGTGCATCTCGAACAACGACATCGCTTATTTGGCTCTGTATTTTTGCCCCATTCAAATGTTCTAATTAATATTATCTCAACCTTTCAAACATTTCATATTGGTTACGATGCTTTATAATCCCATTTAGTTTATGAGGAATGTTTTTTTAACCCTTATAATTGAAATTGTTGTTATTTTAACATGATGTTAATCAGTGGATCATTAGATCGTAGATGTGAGCTGTATCGATAGGTATCTATTTTTATTCAATTGTTGTGTACTTTTGTGTGTTTGAATATTCATTATCCAACTAAAACTAATCACACTTTGATTAGATTTAATATCGAAGATGAAGCAAATTTCAATATTTATAAACTAAGGATGCATGCATGCAACCTCTGAAATCCTGCCGTGTCATGTTGATTGACCGTTGAATCTCAACAATATTTTTCAAACCAGTTCCCTTCCACTCATCCCAACTGATGAATCCTTTCCCCCAAATTGAATCAAACCTGTCCGTACCTCCTAGAGCCAACAAGTGTAGATAATCGGGAATTTCCATAAAACAAATCAAACATTGAACCTGACGCTCCTGATGACTGGTGTAAAGGAACAAAGCATGAAGATGAAAAACAAACTCCTTTTTCTAGTTTCGATAGATTCTCGACTCCACCACACTTCTGTTGCTGCTTTGGTCGATGCACTGCATCGGAAGGTCGATGACTTGTACATTTCGTTTGTATCTTGTTCCTTTCTATTTAATGTTTTCGTAGTTTTTTTTTCGTTTGTAGCACTCTCTCATCGGTTCAAGTGTGTTTCTTCGTTCATCCTCTACTGTAGATGAAGGATCTATTGTGGAAGGGTTTACTTCTGGGTGATGTGTTCAACTATGCGTTTCGATTTGAGTGTTACCTAGAAATAGTCTCGAGATTAATAAGTTTATTCCTTCAGTTAAAGATTTCGAGTATGAATAGAAACATATTTGCCATTTGATAGTTAAATCCTAAATCACAGTACATTCCCATGCTGAAACGCATAAAAATCCACATTCATACAGTCCTCCAACATAGCTAAACCAATTTCGTTCAAACATGCACACAACCGAAACCACGAAAGTCATAAAACAGAGAAAACGAATCGGAGAACTCAACGCCTAGGCGCGAACATCAACAAGTCCTTGACTTGACTCCGGACGGCAAGTTGAATGACCTCCTTTTCCTTAGAGAGCGTGTAGAGATTAGATTTTCTCCGCTTCCTTCTTCAACATAGAGCTAATAGGCAACGAACAGGCATATAGCATAGAGCAGAAGCAACGCTCCGGCCGGGATCTGATCATCAGGCATCGTCTTCATCGTGTCGTCTTGCCATTGCCAAGCGTTCGTAGCGGGGTCCGTTCTTTCCCTTTTGGCTGCCGGAGTGTTCCTAATAGAGGAACGAACCTAGCAATCTCGAGACTCTCCGTTCGGGGCATGTTGTGTGCCACGGAGCTATTATACGCGGCTTTGCCCTTCTCGCCTCCCCAAAACAATGGTACCCACACATGGGCGTATTCAGAATCTTCAAATTTTGGGGAAGTGGGGGGTAGGTTGGTCGAGTGACCTAAAATATATAACACTGCGAAACAGTTTTTGGCTAAAGTTCCCAAATACCTCTACTTACTTAATTAAGGATTGCTGAGTTCACTGCCGTTTTCAGAAATATCATAACTCGTCTAGTTTTTTAGATAATGACTGTTTAAAATGCTTTATTTAGCGAATTTAGGTAACTTGCATTTCAGTTTACAGTTTGGCGATTTATTTGCTATTATTATCACAGATTTCAAATTTTTGGCGTTAAAGAATATTTGAGCGGTTCCATTTGAATTCGAATGTCGGTTTACTTTTGTATTTTTTGATTTGGATGAAATTTTGCACATGCTTTCTTTATGCCCAAAAATGCCTTTTTGCATCATCGGCTCGCCATTTTGACTCTAGCCTTACTTTTGAGAAGGGCCTAAGAAAAAAACCCTTAATAATTTTTAAAAAATTATAACTTAGAAACGGTTTGTCCGATCAGTTTGGTGCCTTCCGCAAAGTTTTAGGTTATTGTTGAAACTATCTGGAAAAAAAATATACACCGTAAAAAAAATGTTGTAATTTTTTATACATCGAAAATAAATCAATTTTCTCAAAAATCGTATTTTTGATTTTTTTTATTTTTTTATATGTTAAAGTAGACAAAAAATGAAGTCTTTTGCACAGTGGGTCAAGATGGAGAAATCATGGACAAAAAAGTTATGATTTTTTGAAAATATGTGAATTTTTGAAAATGATCATAATAAACTTTTTAAATATTTTTCAACTCGATTTTATGAAAGTACGCAAAATTTACAACAAAAAAGGTATACGGAAAAATCAGACTATCTTTTACCGTTTTAAAGATACAGCGAATTTTCAATTTTCGGTCATTATAATGTAACTTAGAAACGGTTTGTCCGATCAGTTTGGTGTCTTCCGCAAAGTTTTAGGTTATTGTTGGGACTATCTGGAAAAAAATATACACTGTAAAAAAAATGTTGTAATTTTTTAATATATCGAAAATAAAGCTTAAAAATCACTTTTCTCAAAAATCGTATTTTTGATTTTTTTTTTTTTTATATGTTGAAGTAGACAAAAAAATGAAGTCTTTTGCACAGTGGGTCAAGATGGAAAAATCATGGACAAAAAAGTTGTGATTTTAAAAAACGGTGAATTTGTTGAAAATGGTCATAATAAACTTTTCAAATGTTTCGGTAGCAATTAGCAAAATTTTCTCATAAACCTTTTTTTGTTGAAAATTTTGCGTACCTTCATAAAATCGGGTCGAAAAGCATTCAAAAAGTTTATTTAGACCATATTGAAAAATCAACCTTTTTTAAAAAAAAATCATAACTTTTTTGTCCAAATCGATTGGACCAACAGCAGAGCACTCCCCTACCTGCTCGGTGTGAGAGCAAAAGAGCAGAAGAGAGTGAAAGCAGATGTAAATATAGATTAGTTAAAAATAGAACTGTATCGGTAAGGAAGATACAGATAAACTGATTCCGGCACAGTAGTGGCCACAAGCACGGAGTGCCTTAAAAAAAAAAAATCACTCCAGTCTGTTGTGAAACGTCCTGAAATCAGTTGCGTTATGATTACTAAGCAACGCTTTTTTCACTGCGCAATCCTTTTTTTTCCTATTATGCAACGCTTTTTCATAACGCAAATGCTTTAAGTTGCATTTGCGTAATAAACCATAACATACAATTTCTTACAAATATCAAAATAATGATGAATGCATCGTGATATGATTTCTGATGTCCTCAAATGGTCTTCTTCGTTGTAGAACTCGATTTTTACAGCACTTGTCGACTTAATGTACGACTCATTATTCAACCTGCTTTTTTGGGAAGGTATTGTTGATATTAGTATATTTCACCATTTCGACACGCATAGTAAGAAACAAAATCACAATACACTATCGTGATACCATTCATTTGCCAACTTATCACATGATTGCTTATAATTTAGTATGAAATTACAAAAGCGGGGGGAGGGGGCGATAAACGCACATTTTGCATGCAGACTAATATTGCCACCACTGTTGTACTCTTATTCGCATTCATATACGATTTTATGTATACTGAGTGCTCTCTGTTCATCTGTGTTGATCGTTACATTCTTTCAACAATAATGATAGCATTTTTCAATCAAAATCAATGCCGATGGAAGTTTAAGTATCCTATCCCTATATTAAACGATTAGCTACCCAAAAATAAGACTGATGGTCAAAACGTGTTTGGCTTACAATTTGAAGAAATTTTGTCCAAGTATATGTTAACACCTAAAAAAAATACTATAATTCAATTTTCTTTTTAGATTTTTTTTCGGTAGTGAGTCGCCAATGCGTCTATTCATCTAATGCGATAAATTACACTTTTCCAACAATTTCACAATAAACACCATATTTTTGTTCACTTTCCCAAAAATAAAATGTATTTCATGATCAACACTAACGACATCTCCAAATTTTTGAATTGTCAAATGTGATAAAAGCTGAATGCTTCGATTGTATTCTATGTTTTTACGTAATCTTAAAAAAGCCAAAGAATTGCTTCTCCTGGAATTTATATTGCTTTGAAGGTCGGAATATTTGGCTAAATTCTAAGCTTACTGAAAATGATTGATGTTCGGAGCCCTAAATCTCGGTTTCTGGTGATTTGGTTAATTAGAATTTTTTACCGCAAGTCAGAACCTCCGGTTCATTTCTTTTACATGGCAAGATACAATACTTTTTAAATCATCAAAAAATTACTTTTAAGCATCGAAAGCATTATGGACTTGGTTGATAAGTATTCTTTAACACATTAATTTTCAATTCTGAGTAAATTAAGCTAATAAGTTGCATGCAAGTTGGCTACTAAAGACAAACAATGAATTTTTAACTGCCGATATCTCAAAAACTAGACTTACTATGATATTTTTAAAACAACAATCCCTCCAAGAATTCTTCTCTAAAGAGCACAAATAATTTGTTTGTAAGTTTTTGTAAACATTTTGGCAGGAATTCCTCCAAAGAATACTTCAAGGGTTTCACCATGAAATTTTAAAGAACAACAATTGGAATTGGAATTCACCCGAGAATTCCACCAACAGGCACTTTTTTCTCTCAAGAGCGATAGGGGAAGACGGGCTAGGGCCGCCAGCCTAAGCAATTCAATTTATGTGTCAAAATAAAGAATTATTAAATCCTTTCTCGACGCATTATGTCATTTTTTGAAGCCTTTAGCATGATAAAAAGTTATCATAGGTGTTGTATGTGCCCAACCACGATTTGAAACCGACCACTCCTGATTCTAAGCAGTATTATGTTTTATGAATTCTACATTGTTTAACCTGGATGTTGAATCATCTTTTCGGCTTATTGATTATCAAAACATGAATGTAATGTATACCTATTATCACCTTGAGACATTCATATTATAGAGAAATATATGAATTTAACCTGCAATTTTAACACAATTGATTTCATATTTCATGAATAACGGTATACAATGAAGTAGCAACTTAAAAAATTATTTGGATATTTTATTTGGTATAAATTAGAGGTGGCGGTCTTTCCCCATCAACAATCTACGCAATTTTCACAATTAGAGTCTAATTTCAAAGCTAAAATTCATATTTCACTTCACTTTTCTATTTCTGTTAATGCGTGCACGGGTGTCATCGAGTCTTTACCAGAGTTTGGATTTCGATCCGAATAAGTCTATCAGACCATATTCAGAGAGTATAACAGCTCGCGAATCATAACAGTTCGTGGCACATCGCTTTCGGTGAGCACTATGAATGTTGATATTTACTCTCTCGCATGGTACGTGACGAGAGAGCGTTCAAAAGCATTCAACTCTTAGAGATAACAACAATACCATTCGAAAGATTTATGTTCTGCTGAAAATTGGCGACAACTTCATTTTTTTCTAGAAATGCAGCACTAAGCAACTTAATTATAATCTATTGGTTCATATAGCATCTCTTTGGTAGCAAAGATTATACAGAAAATGGAACATATTTGCTTATGTTTCTTGAACAAAATGAGAGAGTGTCACAAAATTTACTAAGTAGTGACACACAGTGATCGGCGCCTGTGGATAGTGTGTCTTTTTTTCTCTATCGTGACTCATTATCTTTCACGAACGATGAAAGTCATGCGTGTTGTGTGAATGCGGGCGCAAGGGGTAAAATAATGATCGTCAAATTTTTTAAAGCCTTTTATTTTCAAAAAAATCTCTTTTACAATCATTATATAAGTAACAATTTATCAGTAATTTGGCTTTCGTGTGGATTTATAAATATTTTTTACAGTTACGTGAATGCTACAAAAGTTAGAGGTGACATTTAACGCTGCCAAAAGATGAAGTTATGTAATTCGGCTCTTGGCTGTTTTCAAAACCTTTTAGAGCCAAAATATGAAGTGAAAACTCTGTGGCCACAAAACCAGCTTTATTGCAGCATACAATGCCGTATTTTAACGACTTGCCGTAATCGAATGACTATTATTTGTTACAGCTATGATAAAAGACGCATATAATACACCTTGTTGCCATAAAAGCTGCTTTCGAATTCCATGATTTCCACTTGACTTCTGATAACTTATCTTATGTATGCCTCTTAAATCAGTATTTGGGTTCCTAAGACGCAAAAGTACCATTGGCAATGCAAATATATTAAACGCCACACCAATATGACAACTCAAGTATTGCGTTACTTTGTTACACTTATAACTCTGTTACTTTTATTCCTAATGGAAAAATGCAAAACTAATATCCGTTTTCTTTATTGTTGCGTATATTCTTAACACAGCACGCCCAAACTGTCAAACTTTGTTGAATGCTGTTTAGTTATCACAAGAAGCGAAAAAAAGCTGAATCATCTTCAATCAGCATTTATTTAGGCAATTTAACATTCACAAATGCTGTGTATTTGTGTATTTATGATGACAAAACAGCATTTGTCGATAGCAATCTATCAATTATTATTCCGCCATATTTATTTCATATTATCTCCATATTATCTCCATATTATCTTCATGAATTCGCTCATAACATGCCATGGTATGATCATGAGCATGAGCATGATTGACCGCCCGCAGATGCTACTCCGTTATTGCAAGAACAGTAAGTACTGGTGCTCTCATTATTATAACAAACAATAACGGCGCCTGCTGCATTCGGACGCAGGTCAATTTGGGAATGGGAGGGAAATGTTGACGTGTTACTTGCTTTATGGAAGCCAAGGAGTCCTCTGCACTTCCACAAGTAGACACTGGGAGTTTGAATATGGGGTAGGGATTAGTTTTGGTAATCGATTAATATATAATTTGAAATGAATGCGCCTAACCGGATTCGCGATATTACTCGAAAAACGCATTCAACGCCGAACAAGTGTTCGTCACTCACCCCCATAGGAGCAAGCGACAAGATCAAATGATCCACACGATTGATCCTTTCGGTTTTACTCAACGCGCGACATGTTCGATCCTGCCCTCATCGCCCGGCCCCGCAGGAGCAAGCGTCAAGGTCGAAAGATCAAACACAACTCGCTCATAAGATGCTATGGTATGATGATAAAACTGACTAAATATAATTTATAGCACAATTACTGCTCAATAAAACAAATAAATGTTGAATATGTTATATTCTTCACCTGGTGGTTTATTTTAGCAAATGCTAAATAATTAGAAATATACCATTTTCAGAAGGAGCACAGGAAAATTTACTTATTTTATATCACATTTCACGGTAAATCTCACTCGGCACTAAACATTTCAGCACTATATCCAGCTTTTCACGCTAGGTTAAAACTACAGGGTGTGAATTATATTTGAAATTTCTTGTCCACAAGTTTCATAGCTGGATCTCAGTAGGCTATAATTTAAGATTGTTGATTGTACTGTCAAAAATTTTCACTATTTACATTTGTTTGTACATCATGGTAGTTACAGGAGCTTCAATTTATATTTTTTCAACATTTTACTTTTTTGGTAACTAATTTGATTTATTTTTAGGAATACAATAAAAGCATCCTTAAAACTTCGGAATGAGCAAAAATATGGATACGATAAGATCTGCATCATGGTTGAATTCTCTAAAATACCTAGTATAAGCCAATATGGGAGCGGCCATGGATATGAGCCGTACATGGTTGGTGGCCCAATGGGAACGTGCTAGAAGGCTTGTTCAAATAAACAGAGTTTTTCTATGTGACTGGATTACTATGGGAGTCGACGGGTGACATCTGAAATATGCATGCTTACTTTGATCGACAATGACTTTAGACGAGTCACGTGAATTCGCTCGAATTACAAAATAGACCCCTTATAGTCTATTTTCGAGCAAAATATCGCTAATCACCTTGTAAACTTATATCTTCTGAACACTTTACTAAATCACAAGGGCGTTCAGTGGTAATAAAAAATTCGTTGCTCAGTGGAAGGTCCCGCTGAAGAAAACATTTCAACATCTTGTTTTTTGTCCAGCTTGTAAAGCCATGCAGATTCTTCATGATGCTTTGACCTGTTCTCCAAGTTGCTGCTTTCAGATGCTTTTCATTGACCTAAAATAACGAAAAGTGATGAAATAATTAAACAAGAAACATTTTTTTCTATTTTGAAAACCAAGAACAAAGACTTCTGACGTTTCATGACAATTTTTTACATCAAAAAGCTTGCTTTGATTTTGCCATGAACAAAATCATAGTGTGGGCAAGACATGTCAGAAGGGGGTGATTCAAATTTTATGGTATGCTAGCGTAAAAAGCTGGATATAAAAAAAAAATCACTTTAAATAACAAGCGCTACAAAATAAATTATCACAGACGTGTTTTCGATCTAATTTTGTTTTGTTTACGTTGGAATAAATCCGGAAAGATCGACGTTATGATAAAATCATTTTCAAGATGAAGCGATATTCATCTAGAACAATAGCTACCATTAATGCTATTTTGCTTTAATTGTGTGACATAACTATACACTTCATAGCCTCTTAGAGAGTGGGTCAACTACACTCAGAAATATATAAAGACATTAATGCATATTTTTCATGCAAAATGCAGGTTTGCCTGGGTTCATGCATAAAATATCTAAAATGCGAAAAGACAGAGACTGTAGTCTCGATCTAGTCTACAAGAGGTTTTCGGGGATGCGATGAAGGCAAAAGTACCTTGACCGTGGTTTTATGGGCGTTTATTTATAGCACCCTGGAAGTAATTTGTAAAACTTAAATTGTTACATGGGTAAGGACGTAGGGACCCCCATACTATTCTTGGCATTTTTGATTCACTTCGGCAATGGGGTTCGTTAAAAGCTACGAAGCTTATATTTGGCAACAATATGCGTCGTATTGAGGCGCTTGCAAAGTACCAGACAACTCGGTCGAGAAAAACCCCCGATGCCAAAGTGAATCATGGAAGTGCCCAAATAGCTCTGCACCCTAAATGTTAAATGTAGGTCAAATTCAATGTCGATGAGTTTACACAAATATTACCAAAAATGCTTTGGAATAACAAAATCTTGTGTTTAGGTAAGGCGGCATCCACAAATTACGAAACGGTCTAGGGGGAGGGGGGGGGGGAGTTGGCTCAAGCGTGACGGCCCAAACAAAAAATTAAAAATTTTCATACGAAAAGCGTTACGGAGGGGGGGGGGTGAATTTCATTTTCTTTTGCGTTACGTAATTAATGGATGCTGCCTAATATGCTTGGTGAACTTTCAAGAAAACCGCCATTTTCACGTTAAACTGGTGGTGGTCCGTGTTACCCTGGCGGACGCTTTTACACCATCTTCTCCTGAATCTATGACATTTGGTCGAATGACGTTTAGTCGAATGACATTTAGTTGAAAGTACATTTGGTCGAATGGACATTTCGTCGAATAGACATTTGGTCGAAAAGAATTAGCTGCTTTAAGAAGCATATGATATTTTGTTAAAAAGATTTTCAATCGAAAAGAGATTTTTAAGATTATTTTACAGAGTGTAATTTTGGCATTGAAACACAGTTATTGAGTCGTCGAAATAGGGGAAAGCATGTATGGTAGGTGCTATTACTGGAAGTTGCATATGCTAGAACAATATGATAGAGTGCAAAAAACCTGCGTTAGTGTACTGGTATTTCTTAGACAAACTTCTAGGCTTCAATATGCGATGAGCGATATTTTGGGGTATCAGTTGATCCATCAGACTCTCCCACAAATCCGATTGATTCCTTGCGTTGTTGACGTTACTTGATGTCTTTTTTTTTCTCAATCAGGCTTATTCTGCAGGTCGGATGCATCGCGACAAGCTGATCTCAAATGGAAGCAAATAAACTTTTGTCACCCAAGTCGACTCGTCTCGCGATTTACAGGATTAACACAGTTCTCTTTTTTGATTAGTTTCGGTTGCATTGATTATCAACTTGTTATCAATCGAATCGAAGTTATATAGCTGGAAGTCACAATCATAACATAATATAAAGACCATGAGTAGGAAAACGTATAATACAGGTAATACTTTTAAAGCTTTTCTTCAAAATCATTCACTCTTATATATGCAGACATTTCAAGTTGACCAAATTGCTCTATTGCCAACCTTATCAGGTCTGGTCCCTGCATTCCGCATTCCAAATTCCTTTATCACGCTGTGAAACTTGAATGGTAATAATGGTTCCAAGCACTCACACTGGAAATGGTCATTGGGTAAAGACTATCAGTCATGTATAAAGAACGATGCCGTTTTGAAAGAATAATTAATTCAGAAATGTTTAATTCCAAAAAGTGAGCTACGAAAATATTAAGGATTTTTTTTACAAATAACGATGATATTTTGAAAGAATTATGAATTCAGCATAATGATCCAATGTTGAGCAATAAATAGACACAACTATTTTTGAACTTCTACAAAATTGGGTAAATCCCGTCCTCTTATTCAAAAAGGCTGAATATTAAATTCATTTTCAAGAATAATATATCATGTAGGGTAGAAGCACCGGTTTTGGCCATACGCCAGTTGTAGCCATAGTGGATTATACACCGTTTTACATAGCCAATCAGCATGAAACCTTTTGTATTCAGTAGATTATATTCATATGATAGAGCTACATTCATTTACTCGTCCAAATTGATTCAAAACATAAGAAAAACAATTCATTTTCCTTATAATTTTAACTCCCATACACCTAATTTGGCCACTCACATGAGAAATCAATGCAATTGGCCAAATTAGGAAGCGAAGTTAAATCTCTGTCCGAAACTGGTTCCGTTGGCCTATATTGACCAACGGGATTTTGAAAGCGAAAAAATGGTTTAGCTCAGTTTTGATATTTTACACACATAATATGGATTGAAAGCTTACATTTGACATATTTGTAGTATAAATATGGCTTCCCATTTATTTTTTATTTACATTTTATCTTAGGCTGGCCAAAACCGGTGCTTTTACCCTATAGGACGCCAGTAAAATACTAACCAAATTGTTAAGCGTAGGTAATAATTACCATGTAGATAGATTCATAATTGACTTCAGATGAAAAATACGTTTGCCCAAAATAAACTTAAGATTATTATCCACAGAACAAAAATGCTAGTTTGGTTTTATATCCGTTGAACCAATCGATTTTTTGATCAACCGTTACTAAATAATCTTTCGACGAAAGGTTCTAATGCCATTCGACCAAATGTCCTAAAACCTCTTCTCATACTGCATTATTTTTTCAGCAATCAATTTTTTTTCAATAATATCTTCCAAAATTTACCCAGAAGTACTTTGTCGATATTCTCTGGATGATTCGTTGGACATTCTTCTTCTTCTTTCTGGCGTTATGTCCCAACTGGGACATAGCCTGCTTCTCAGATTAGTGTTCATATGAGCACTTCCACAGTTATTAACTGAGAGCTTTCTTTGCCGATTGACCATTTTTGCATGTGTATATCGTGTGGCAGGTACGAAGATACTTGTATTCCCTGGGAATCGAGAAAATTTCCTTTACGAAAAGATCCTCGATAAGCGGGATTCGAACCCACGACCCTCAGCATGGTCATGCTGAATAGCTGCGCGTTTACCGCTATGGCTATCTGGGCCCCGTTGGACATTACTGTTGATAATTCTTTCGAGGTTCTGCCATGAATCTGCTATGAATTGTTTTCTCGGATCCCTTTTCTGAGGTAATTTTCAGGAAATCTATAACTAAATGCATCCAAGAATGTATCCAAACAACTGTCTAGGTTTCTTTCATAGATTGCCTTAGATTCAGAATGAACTTCGACAACTAGGGTAGGTGTACCAGTTATGGCCATAGTGGTTCCCTATTTCGCCATACGTGCTAACTTGAATTTCTTCACATTTTGAACAGTTTTGCGTGTTTGAGCAGTAAGATAAAGGCTGTATCTAGATGCTAAAACATTCAAAAGTATAAGAAAAAGTGAAAGTTATCGAAATTTCACATATGGCCAAATAGGGAACCACTATGACCATAACTGGTACACTTTCCCTACTTCTCCCTAACAAAAAAAAAATTCCTCAAATGATTCATTCCAAAATGTTTTGAAGGATAGCTTTAGAAATTCGCCGGAACTGCTAAAAATTATTTCCTTAAGGTGAAAGTTCATTGAGCACGTAAACATAATGTTGCCACCCACTCGAGCCACCCGCTAAAGCACCCTCTCGAGCCACCGTACAAGGCGGAGCACCAAGTTATGTGCGTCGGCCAAAAATAAATCATCATGTTCCAAGTATACCTCCACCCACAGAATTATGTAGGCAGTATTACTTGCACACGTTTCATACAAAAGTATTATTGTAGATATGAATTCATCAACAAGCTTCATAAAAGCTCAAAATCACAATTTATTTCATTTGGTAGTGAAAACATGTTTTTTGACCAAAATTATAAGTATTTTTCACACCATGCGTGTGTTGTTTACTTTTTTTTGGCAGTTTTCTCCTCTCTTCTCTCGCTTCTCACGGACGGAGAAAGTTGCCATCAGTATGCATTTGAATTCTACAGTCAATTGTACTGTATAATACCTAATATTCATTTTTGCTGTTTAATAGCGTCGTACATTGTTTCTCTCACGCATAAAAATGTTTTGCAACACTTGTGACATCGTGTACACCTTTTGAGTGTTTTGAAATTGTACATTACGAGGTTGAATGAAGCGTATGAATATCCGAACAATTTTAATTCCAAACATAAAACTGACATCACTTCCAATCAACGAGAGCTGCGCCTCCCATTTATAAACAATGTTGGCTCAGTGAATTCGTTACGGTTTTGTTTTTAGAGCACAATTCGATGAATTTAAGTGATTGGTTACTCCGAGGACCACGGCGCGAGGAAAGTTTAAGTGTTTCAACTATCGCATCAGATTTTTAAATAGCTACGGTGAGTAGGAAAACTATTAAAAGTGAGTTTTAGAACGGGCACCGAAAAGCCAACAAACAACAACACGGTGCGCGAAGAAGAAGTAATTCGGTAGTGAGTGATATTTTACAACACAAATCACAGCAATAACTACTTGTCTACTGGTAATTTGTGAAAAACACATTATAAAATGCTTTCAGTTAAGAAACCACCCCTCTACAATAAGGTTAGTAATTTCAAATAATCATTTTTTGTGATCGCTCTCCAAAAAACTGTGAGAAGCGTGGGAGGAGGGAGCGGAAAGTGAAGGGGAAGTAAGGTGCCATATTAGAGGCCATTTTGGTACTCATGGAGATATGTCCTTAAAAGCTGCTATTGTGATTCAATGAGAATATATACCGAGGTGAGGAAGACGATATTTAGTGTGCGTGACATCCGTGTACGGTGCAAAATGTTTCACAACTACAAGCGAGCGAGCTCCCATAAGAAGCCGTGTAAATTAGTGACGTAGCTATTTTTGTTTACGTTTTTTCTCTTAACTAATACATAGCCAAAGCTTCTTCTTCCACACCTTAGTATATATTCTCATTGATTGTGATTCCTTTGAACATCACACTATAAAAAATTCGGTCAGATGTTCATTCAGAGATATCTTCTTGAATTTTCATAAGCATCCATTGAAAAATTCCCAGGAGTTTTTGGCAATCAATTCTGATGAAATATTGAATGGATTTTTATTGTCTATAAATCTATTTTTAATGTATACATAGATAAAATATCTGTGGAAATACTGGCAAAAGATAACATAATAAGTCAATAATTCTTAGAGAAATACCTGTAGCGGAATTTCTGAACATATTACTCGATAACCCAGACAACCAAAATGTACGTATAACCAAATCACCTGGAGGCTTTGTATGTGCAACATTTCACTTATAAAATGTCGCGAAAAGGCCTTCTACGTACAAAAGTGGAGGCGATATGCGTGCATACATTATGTGATGAATAATAACATACAATGCGAGTGTATAAATTTTCTACCGAACTAACCTGTGATCTTATGCGACTTAACTTATGATAACAAATGTTGATTTGACAGCTGCTACGGAGTGATCCGATTTTGTTTGTACGGGTGTACAAGACGAAGCAAAATGTACAAGTAAACTCAGAAAAGAAGTGTTTTATGCGAGGAAGGTCATCAATCTGACGAGTTTATCCAGGGTGTTTTGCGGGTTTGATGTAATTAGTATGAGTAAACGAGTTGTAACGTGAACTTTCATGCGATTTCTGGTTGTCTGGGAAAGCTCTAGATTTCCCAGATAATCAAAATGTACGTATAACGAAATCACCTGGAGGCTCTATATGTGCAAAATTTCACTTATAAGATGTTGCGAAACGACCTTCTACGTACAAAAGTGGAGGCGATATGTGTGCATATATTATGTGACGAATAATAACATACAATGCGAGTGTATAAATATTCTACCGAACTAACCTGCAATATTATGCGACTTAACTTATGATAACAAATGATGATTTGGCAGCTGCTACGGATTGAGCCGACTTACTTTGTACGTGTGTACGGGACGAAACAAAATGTACAAATGAACTCAGAAAAGAAGTGTTTTATGCGAGGAAACTCATCAATCTGACGAGTTTATCCACGGTGTTTTGCGAATTTGATGTAATTAGTATGAATAAACGAGTTGTAACGTGAACTTTCATGCGATTTCTGGTTGTCTGTGTTGGGAACGTATGAATTGAAAAAAGGCGAATTATTTGCAACCCACTAGAAAAAAAATCGATTATTGACTGTTGTTCTATGTCCTCTTTGAAAAAAGTAATGAGTTGCCTAAAAAACAAAATAAATAATCAAAATAATGAGCAGCTTAAAATAAATGAAATCTCATTATAATCATTATTGCTCTCAAATTTAAAATGAGTCAGAAAAATTTCAATACTTCATATTGTTGTAAGTGCTGAAAACGTCCAAGTCAGAATCTTCGTAGTTTCATAGTTATGACAAGATTTTCAATGTACCACAAAAAATGTTCATTGTTTAACGGTAACGATTTAAAAAAATCAAATTTCATTAATGATATTTGAAAATGTATGTAGACCTCAAGTCTTGAATATTTTGTTACAAATTAATGGCTGCAATACAGAAGGCATATAAATGATGCTCAAAAGCATATCATTTTAAAATTTCTAGATCAATGCAGCTCAAAACCAATCAATGAAAATATAGATTAGATTAACATTTGTAAAATACATACCAATATACATGACATCCACTCATGACACACCAGCGGGTCGCGACCTATTGTATGGGAAACTATACTTTAGTAGAAAGGCGAAAACAATGAATTCCTGAAACCATGAAATGTAGCTAATAATTTCTCGACGAAATCGTTAAGGATTCCTCAGAAGAACTTCAAGAAAACATTTCCAATAAGGCTTTCAAAAATCTCTGGTAGCATAGCACCCTCGAGTGTCACCTAGAAACACTCCTACAGGAATCACTTTATTATTATTATCTTCATTATCGAGACTTTCAGCCGTTGGCTGGTTCGTCTCCGAGGAATCTCTTTAGGTATTTTCGATGTAATGCCCCGTGCTTAGTAAAATTCAAAAAGGTAGATTAAGACAATATTCAAGAGACATTCTTTTAGATAGAATACTATCAAGTTACTTATATAAAAGTAAAAATAAGATTCCTGGAGAAATTTAGGCCAGTTTCACAACAAATTATGAAACTTTATAGAAAAATTCCTGTAATAAAGAGAAAAAAGGAATGAAATGCACTTCTTCTTCTTGGCATAACGTCCTCTCGTCCGTTTTGTGTTCTAAGAGTACTTCCAGAGTTATTATCTGAGAGCTATCTTTGCCAAATTTTTCATTTTGGCATTCGTATATCGTGTGCCACGATACTCTATGCCCAAGAAAATCAAACCAATTCCTATTATGAATAGTTCATGAACCGTGTGGATCCCAAACACCTTAACGATCAACGCTCCGTCATCGTAATCATCGTCATCATCGAAAATTCAAATGCAGTTTTTCTGTTCAAAACTAAAAATTATTCGATGAAAATGTGTTCACTGTGTTTCAGTTGGAAAATAGAATACAGTGAACACATTTTCCTGTAAATTCTCTTGATATTGAACGAAAAAACTGCTTCGGAAAATTCGAAAATCAATGACGGATCCTGTCCCCTTAAACCGGATGCTAGCAAAAGGAAAAAGCTTAAAATGCTTCTATTCCTTCGTTCCAATCGAATCGTAAGGATATTTAGTTTTTTAAGATTGTTTTTTAAAGATGTTTTGGAAATGTCCACTCGTCCGGAGGTTTTCCAGTTTTCCAGCTTCTTGTAAAGCTTCGAATGGTTTTAAGCATTTCTAGTTGGACTCTAAGAAAATAATCGTTACGCAAAATTTGTGAAAAAGAATGCTTCAAACAGCTTTGGAATAATCCAAAATAAATATTTACTGTAAACCATTACTATTTTATTTTAGTCGGTCAGTCGGTTTGGGAAGTGGTCAACGTCCCCTTTCTGCCCCCTCTGGCCTCGCCCATGTACCCACATACAGAGAACTAACTATTCCTGCCGACTGAACCGGAGTCCCTCTCTCGCTCTTCTGCTTTCTATGATCTCAATATGGTTTTATGCTATTTACAGAAGTGTTTGTTGCTTATGCGTTGGATGCAACTCCGGCGATGTAGCGATGGATCGCCTTTTCCAGCAGGAATAAACAAATTGCGCTCTGAGTGGTGGTCCTCCACGATCTGGACGACGATGGGAACTCTTTCTCCTCGGCGGCCGGCGATTAGATGTTGTTGGATCGCCGGCTAGAAGAAGATTCCTGTTATATGTGCTACGGCTCCGTGATCCGGCACGTTTTTTTCTGGGCGAAGTAGGGGTTTGCGGGGACGAAGTGGTTACATAGTTTTCGGGTTCTCTCCTTTTCGGTACGTGCACCTCGTCATGACCACGTGGGAAGATGAGTAAGGTGCCTTTTCAATTTCGAGAATGAGGTTTTTAACCTTTCGTCGGCTTTCGATCTTGGAGGAAGAAGAAAAGAAAATATTTTAAGGATTGTGATTATCATTTATTTTTAAATGAACGAAGGCACACATCTAAAAATAATTCGACGCCTTCAATAGTCTTGTGTTTTAATATTTTTTTTCCGAAACCAACTACACTTACAAGGAATAAATAATAATAATAACGGGGCATAAGTGACATTTTAGTCGATTTTGAATCAAGTATACTGAAACATTCTACTAATTTCGAACTTCCCAACAGTATTTCTAGGTAATTTTTACGTCCAACAGGAAAAATATTATAATTCGTAGAAAATTGGAATGTTTTTTGGCTCCCATACAATTTGTATGGAATGATAAACTGCCCTTCTACGCCTACTTGTCTCATTTTCCATGTAAACCTTATGGACCACGAGACAAATATGCATAAGGGATCATTCAAAAATGACGTCCTTCATTTGTGGGAAGGGAGGTCTACGAAAGTGTGACAGTGCATGTATATAAGGTATTGGAAAAAGCGTGACAGAGAGGGGAGGAGGGGTCTAGAAATCCTGAAAAACGATGGACGTCATATTTGGACCTTCCCTAGAACGGCAGTATATTGCTAATAAATTGCAAAGCCGTTTTTTTTTGCAAAAGTAGGTTTTTGTCGCTTACACCCCTTTGCTCCTAACGCAAATGAAAACACAATTTCCCATTTTTTTTTTTTTGCTAAGAATATATAATCTACAGTTTGGAAAATATTGAGAGTGGAAGACAAATAAATTGCTTCCGGATTACCTACGTTTTTGATTCAATTTATTTTAGCCATGTTTCAGTGTGACTTTGAAAATGACAAAGTTGGATACCTAGATTCACGAGTTTATCAACTCAAGCCACCCTTTTGGGGTTTCAAGGCTAATATAGGGCTTGTTAGCTTTATAATAGCATTACAGTAGCAAGCATGGCGAATTAAAGTACTATTTGGTTACCAGAGAATTTTTATCAAAACATGAGTGTTTCAGATGTTTAAAAAGGAACGTTGAACAATGTTTTAAAGGGAATGAAAAATGTGACATTCTAATCAAAAATGTTTGAAACAACGGTTCAATTCATACATTTTTTTCCAAAAAATCTTTCATATATTGAAGCTCAGTGCTCTCTACTTGAAGGTTGTCGACCTCGCTCATGCCACCCACTTGCATTCGAAGTTCGTCTATTTAAATAAGGATAACGCACCCACGATCTGTCGGCATGCTGGTTGGGAAAACGGTTATTTATGGAATCGTTTTCCGGATAACAAATGAGGGTAGCTCCTTGTCTGGTTTATCATACCCGTACCTCTCGGCTAATAGGGGTTGCGCTCCGAAAATAGCTTCCCTCGGTCATTCATCCCGCATATCGCCTCTTTGCTCGTAATAATTCCTTTTCCCGACTTCTACGTTCCCATCCCATGAAGTCGTTCTCGAAACCACACAGACTCAGACACTTCTATCCGAAGAATGCTCAAACAACTCGATCTGGCCGGGTTCTTGTGAATGAAATTCGATGCATTTGATTTGACCGCAAAGCGTCAAAGTTAATATAACACTTATTCGAGTTTTGTTTATTCTTTTTCGACATTCACACCATTTGGACATAGTATGATGTTCAATTCGTATGCCGCCGGTCGTATCCTACCAATTCACCTGTTGCGGTTGGATTGAGTGTCAAATTACCTTCGCTCGATGGTAAACACTGAACGGAGGAAGGTGGTGGCAATAATTCCAAAAACTTCCAGGATACCCTCTTTTTTGTCGACTGTTGGTACATGACACGTGATCCAAACATATTGCTTCAACACAAAGATTGAACCCTTTTCCGAATTCGATCCTAAACAAATCAATTTCGGTGGAATTCGGTCGGGAAACAAAACGATACAAAATAGGTAGATCAACAAGTTGAGATGTGCTGGATGCATTACACAGTTCGACAAAAAAAGTCGATATGAATGCACAAAGACCGGACACACCGGGCTTTAAAGTATAAAAATAAACAAAAATAATGGCGTTTTCAGAATGTTCGTTTCTGCCCCAGGTCATTTTTAAAATATACTTGAACATTAGGCATTTTTTATTTGAAAATCTAATCTAATCAATAATCCGACACAGTGTTTTATACTCAGGAGAGCAGAATCCATGTGCCATATTATGTTTTAAACTTGAAGTTCAATATGAAGAGTTGTACTAAGATTTGCATGAACCCCCCCCCCTTTTTTGTACCCTTCCCATTTTTAAAGTATTGCAAATGATGGAATATTTGATAAAAACACTAGTGACACTACAATCCACCAGCTATCTCTCCAGAAATATCGTGATTTATGAACAACCCCTTTACCATACTGTGGAACCGTCCATAAATTGCGTGTTCATTTTAGGAGGGGGGGGGTCTGTTCAAAGGTTACGATACATGACCCGTAAGAAAAAATTGAATAGTTGATCACAAGGAGAAGAGGGATTGAAAATACTAAAAATATAACTACGTGGTTTATGGAGGATCCCTTGCAGGTTGTTTTGTTTCTTGTTTGATATAATTAATTTATAATCTAACAGGCTAACGAAGTTTTCACTTATTTCTATCAAATTCTTTGGCATAATTATCTTTGCTTCATTTCTCATATACATATGAACAGCGCTATGACAATACTTCATTTGGTCACTAAAAGTGCCTTTTAATTGTTATTGGACATTTAAACCTTTTTAACAAATATCAAAAATATACATTTTCAAAACGAATTTATTTATTGTTCACGGAGGTCTACAATTCCTTGAGACAACAGTAAAGTTTATTTGCAGCTACATTATCTTCTGCTTTATTTTTTGTACATCACCTTTTTATGC
The DNA here is from genome assembly GCF_002204515.2 of Aedes aegypti. Taxonomy (NCBI): domain Eukaryota; kingdom Metazoa; phylum Arthropoda; class Insecta; order Diptera; family Culicidae; genus Aedes; species Aedes aegypti. The sequence goes on along the minus strand of NC_035109.1, from coordinate 25,661,884 downwards.
TTTTGCTACAATGTAAATTAGAATTTCGGATTGAGAAAAATAAAATGGAATATATGTTTCATTAACCTTTTTAGTTACCTTTTTTCTACATGTATCGAAAAACGAAATATTTTGGTTTTGTTGGTGATTGTCTTTTATGTTCTTCTGGATATTTTTGTCGAACTATTCCCCAACAAAATGTTCCCATTGCATTGACGTTATTTTTCCCTTTAAACCGTTGTTCGATGTCCTTAAAATCTTGATGTGCTCGCTCACCCTACTCGTTTGATGAACTTCCAAGGTTTGAAGAAAATCTTGTAAGATAACGAATCAAAGAATACATTTTTAATGTAACATTGATGTCTAGTTTTTTGTAGCTAGCCTGTTATAACACTGTTTTTAAAGCACTGGTTTGTTGTCTGGGTACTTATCAAAAGAAGGACATGATAGCCATGCTGATTCATTATCCCCATCATTGCTTCTGTCCCACATGCAAACAAAACATGGAAACTTTGGATTACCCTTTTCAGCCCCATGAGAATATTGATTAGCTTGAAATTTGCAATTATTTTCAAATCAGGGTTATTAATCAAATACAAAATGTCTTGCAGCACGTTATATGCCTCTTTATGTAAATGTAAGTATAATCCACTGGAATACTGGAGTAAATATTTCCATTGTGCAGGCTTTTGAAGACACTGTTTGTACACTTCCGTCTATAAAAAGACGCCCTTCGGTTGGATCGAAAAATTCAAACAGCCGGCGAATATTCATCAAATATGTTATTCCCTTGTGTTCATCGAACGTTGAGCGGAAATCATCGACCTTCGACCTATTTGCGGTTCTTGTGCCTGTTTTTAACAGTTTTGTCTCCCTCAATCTGGATCCTAACAATTCAAATAGGTTTAAACAAATTTAGATCCCAGGTTAAATCATTAAAACTAGCTTGACCAACCAGGTCGGGATTATCAGCATGATCCGCCGACGTAGACGGTTGTGGATGATATGATGAACTTGTTCCTATTGTAGGCTCGAGTCCATTAGCGGTAAGTCATCCTCATGGTTATCAGGACTCCTCCTCAGCATCAATCTCGTCAGATGGTAAGACTTTTTCTGGAAGAGTGCATGACGACCTTTTTGGATATTGAATTTTATTCATTTGGCACCATTATTTTGCCCACTAATAAGGGCATTAGACATGAATAACAATGCATATGAGCCACACCAGGAGCTGACCAGTGACCATATCATAGGCACTGCAAGTAATGACCGATGTTCCCTCTTGAACAGCATTGAATGGCAGCAAACACAATGATTAATTTTAGACAAATCGTTGATTTGTGGATCCCTTCTAAAGTACTGTTTGTACTTGTCAATTACTAGTGGAGTGAAGCAATTCTCGCTGAAACCAGGCCGCCATCGGCACCCATCGTTAGAATTCCAATTTTATGTCATTGATTGCTAGTTTTCGATAGAACTTAAGGGTCCTTTTTGTTTTCTCAAATTGGTGGACCCCTCGTACGCCAGCTAGCTAAACAGTTTGCGAAAAAGCCCATTTTTTTAAAAATTTGGCTATTTCATGACGTGATATGTCTCATATTTCGCTTGGAACATATAGCAAACTTAGTGGCATCGTATAGAGAAAGGATGTAGCTTTCATGTGAAGTCAAAAAAATTTTGGCGGCAATCTTGAATTTCGTTAGAAAAATCGATATTTCACCATTAGCGCACTGCTCGTTTTGAATTCTGAGATCACCATCAGAAAGCTGAGGAAAAATTGCGTAAGATAGGCTACATTAGACCTGTTCACTTTTTGAAAAAAGTTATCCGACTCTCTGTGCCACATTGAATTCTGAACTTATTTATCAAAACAAGTTATCTGTCCAAAAATGAGCCAATTTGGTAAAGTTTTAGAGGTGTATCAAATCGATTTTGTGGTTTTTTTTAACTTTTTCCCCGAAATGCGTTCCTGAAACCTAGAAATATCATTGAAAATGATTCGAAAATACTACTAGCCTTTTGCTAACGCAATAGTCTGTCACTTTGCCGAAGACACTAGGGTGTTTTGACCGCTTCTTCATTATGCTTTTAACGAAATTAGTCAAAAAATCTCGAAAAAAGCAATATATTTTTCCAGTTTGCCATATGAATTCCGATAAAAATCTTATTATATTTTGTATCCAATTCGACTATCTATTTGATCTAAGTGGTACGAACATATCGTTCATACATCATTTTCATGTGAGAATTGATTTTCACTGCGAAATAATTGAAAGTGTATCACTCTATACCCTAAAATCTCATAGGGTTGCCAACACAAATACACTCTATGAAAACCTCAGTTACCCATGATTTAGATTTCATGTCTTTGGACCCTACAGTCCATCGCCATCGGCTCAAAATAGAGTTGACGGAAAGGTTTGGGCCTGAAGATCAGAAGATTCATGGTTCAAGTACAAGGGATAATCTTTTTTTCTTTATTTTTACACCAAGCTAAGATTTGTAATTATTTGACCTGATTTGAAACATTTGCATGTTCAAATTTCACTCACACGGGATGAAATCTTTTGTTCCTTAATACAGCACCATTCTTAAAAAGCTCGTTACAGGAAGATCTACTTTTTAACATATAAAGGCAACTACAAGTGATGACTCAAGTTAAATCAGCGTAGCAACAGCCTTGAGAACTAGAGCTCTAATGAGTCTTCCAGTCTTTGAAGACTAAACCAACATCGTACTAAAAAAACTAAATAAAGCTAATAGTTATATTCTATCAAGCATCGCATCAATGATCGAATTGCACGGGCTTATTCACAAATTCCATGACGCTGAAAAGGGGTCGTGGGTAACTTCATGATATTACGGCTCATACAAAACTTGTAGAATATTCATACAAAAATCTTTACGATGGGGGGTGATGATAAGCTACGATTACTGTTGATTATGGAAAAAAAGATTATTATAGATTAAGTGCAAGGACTTGAACCGTGAATCTTCTGATCCTTAGACGCAAACCTTACCATCAACTCTATTTTGAGCCGATGGCGATAGACTGTAGGGTCCAAAGACATGACATCTAAATCATGGGTAACTGTGGTTTTCATAGAGTGTATTTGTGTTGGCAACCCTATGGGATTTGAGGGTATAGAGTGATACACTTTCTGTTATTTCGAAGTGAAATTCAATTCTCACATGAAAATGATGTATGAACGATATGTTCGTAACCCGCAGATCAAATAGATAGTTGAATTGGATACAAAATATAATAAGATTTTTATCGGAATTTATATGGCAAACTGGGAAAATATATTGCTTTTTTCGAGATTTTTATACTAATTAAGTTAAAAGCATAATGAAGAAGCGGTCAAAACACCCTAGTGTCTTCGGCAAAGTGATAGACTATTGTGTTAGCAAAAGGCTAACGGTATTTTCGAATCATTTTCATTGATATTTCTGGGTTTCAGGAACGCATTTCGGAGAAAAAGTCCAAAAAACCACAAAATCGATTTAATACACCTCTAAAACTTTACCAAATCGGCTCATTTTTTGACAGATAACTTGTTTTGATAAATAAGTTCAGAATTTGATGTGGCAAGGGTACCTTAAAAAAAGTGAACAGGTCTAGGCTACATGGAATGGTATTTACCCTATGAAATGAACGATTTTCTAAATCATGTTCTACGATTTTGACGTATATGGCGAGTGCAATCAATGCAAACATCATTTTTTGTACAACAGAAACAAGTTTTCAATCGTTGGTGTATTATTCGAGTCAGATGAAGAATAGGAGTATTATTTTGAATGAAAAACTCTGACGACCATCTTGGATTTTGATGCCATCTTGGTTTTAAGCAGTAGAATGGATTTTTCACCTTGATAGCACTCAACCTGTCGAATTTAGAGGCTATCAATGAAAACAAGGTTACTTGTACTCTTCTTCTTAATATTCTTCATTTTACTGACGTTACGTCCATACCGTAACCGAGCCTGATACTCAGCTTTATTAGTTATAAATACAGGTTATTAAATAGGAACTTTTTTCTATCATGCAATTTTTGATAACAGAATAATTTTTCGACATATATAATAGTAATAATGAATAAATAAATTCAATAAATGAAAACCGTCCAAAAACATTGATTGAAATAAACAAACATTTTTTTACCATATGCATTGTTGTTCATTGAATGAAGTTTTTAGATTGCGCGTTGGGACATTAGTAAGTCTTGCGATAATATCTATAGTTTTAATGTAAAAAAATTGCCTGATGTGCATAAATTAAAATTGGAAATCTTAAATTTTTAAGCAAAAAAAATCCTTGATTATCTGAGCCATAAAGTATCGTTTTACCTACCGCCGAACATGCATTTGCAAAATAGCGAAATTGAAAGATGAGAAGCAAGCTTTGTTCTATTGTGGACGTAATGCCGACGCGCAGATGTATTATTTTAATGTTGGAAAATCTGGCGGCCATCTTGGATTTCGTCGTTATCATGGTTTATAGCAGTTGAATGATTTTTTTACCTTCTCAGCGCTCATCATGTTGAATTATGAGGCCTCCATTAAAAAAAAAATCAGATTCTTTCTTTCTTATCTTATCTCAGCTGTTCAACTGATTGTTCATTGCTATCAATGGTTTTGAACCAAATAAATGAAATACTTAATGCTATTTTTCAACTCGAAGTTATGCTAAAGAATAATTCAGGTAGCAAATAAGCGTTAAAAAATCCTACTTGATAATTTGTTTCTAAAGCTGTTTAAGCTGAGGGGCTGGCTCTGTTCCACTAGGGACATAACGTCAGGAAAAAGAAGAACATGAAGAAAAGTAAGTGTAACGGTAGCATTTAAATTCAACATGTTGAGTGCTAACAAGGTGAAAACTCATTCTACTACTTAAAACTAAGATGGCGTCAAAATCCAAGATGGCCGTCATTTTTTTGACTTTAAATGAAAGCTACATCCTTTCTCTATACGATGCCACTAAGTTTGCTATATGTTCCAAGCGAAATATGAGACATATCACGTCAAGAAATAGCCAAGATTTATCAAAAAATGGGCTTTTTCGCAAACTGTTTAGCTAGCTGGCGTACGAGGGGTCCACCAATTTGAGAAAACAAAAAGGACCACCCTTAAGTTTTATCGAAAACTAGCGATCAGTGACATAAAAATGGAATTCTAACGATGGGTGCCGATGGCGGCCTGGTTTCAGCGAGAATTGCTCAGTGAAGTTTATTTGCTTGTGCCTTGGCATGTAAAACCACAAATGTAACACAAAAGACTTCTAACCAAATCACACCTAGAGTTATCCATTTTCATCTTGCAATTAACACTTTGTTTTTTACTTGAATGAATAAGCATATCACGTCGAAAAAATATTTTTATAAGTAAAGGTATAAATCAACTCAACGGCCGAATGTGAGGCGATGTTTGAAAAGATGAGTTTTAACTACCCACTCGAAAAAGAGACAATTTTACACCGTCTTCAGCACATAGGCTGTACAGACTGAACGATCACTAACATTAGGCAACGGACAACACGAAACACCCAGTAGCCCAGCGATGAATTTTTCGTTTGACGAAAAGTTTTCACCGACTGGAGCGGGAATCGAACCCACACCTCGTGGCACAATACGCCTAGACGACTGACGCCGCTAACCGCAAGGCCACGAAGCCCACAAGCAAGTTTGACAACACTCGTTCTTCAGCATTCCTTCTGCGAGGACGAACTATGGTCAGCATGAACCAATACGCAGCATGTCCCGTCTATTCAATAAGTGTTATTTTGTGTTTGATTTTAATGTGTCACGGGAAGCTAATAAGCGTAGTTTTAAACGTGTATTCTGTTATTAAGATTTTTTCTATATTGTACGTTTAGCTTAAGTTTTGTCATTGGGGTGATTTCTTACCTGTTGACTAATTCAATAAATAAATAAATAAACAACAAAAATCAACCGATTTCTATAAATTTATCTTACCTGTAAATCGTTGGCCAGGAGCCACAAGTATTGTTTTTTACAATCAATCAATGTGAAATGTACCGATTTTAAATAGTTTCAATTTCAGCATTGTTCATTCTTTAATGTTCAATAACCAGAACAAAGCAGTTTACGGGCACCATATTGATAGGATATTCATAAGAAGGTATAGTTATCACACAAGCATATGATAAATTCAAAACTAGTTCAAAGTCCGTTGATCTGTCAGAGAACATTCATAAACCAAGTGGAATTTATTTGGAAATCAAGATCACTTCTTCTCCGTCATGGCCTTTTGTCCATATACAAATTTAAAAAAGCCACGTGGTTTATGGATAGCCCCTTGATTTGATATTGTAAACATGAAACATAATAGCCTGCAAGGGCCCTTCATAAACCACGTGGATATATTTTTGGTATTTTTCATCCCATCTCCCTTGTGGCCAACTCTTCAAATTTTTTATTTTTATTTATACGAACCGTAACCTTTGAACAGACCCCCCCTTAAAATGAACAACCAAATTTATGGGCGGCTGCACAGTATGGTGAAGGTATTCATAAACCACGATATTTCTGGATTTCTGGAGAGATCGCTGATGGATTGGAGTATCACTAAAATCGCTTATTTCATGCATTTATATCATATATTCCATCATTTGCAATACTTCAACAATGGGGAGGGAACAAAAAAGGGGAGGGGGCTCATGCAAATAGTACTTAGTACAATTCTTTTTGTGGTTTACGGCTAACCACGATTCATAATTAACGGTATTTATCGAGCAACGGACTCATGTTCCGTAACCGGTCGTTTGAGAACGTCGCGACCCATTGGAAGCCCACACAATAAATACCTCAGCCAGCGCAGTTGCTGGCTAGTGTAGTGTGCTATTCCTATACCTAAAAAACAATGCGCTCTCGGGCTAGGCATTGGATATATATAGAAAGCGTTGTGTTTGGATGGGCATCTAATTCTTCCGAAAGAGGTGCACTTTGCGAAAAATGACCACGTGATTATTGAGCTGAAATCGAATTCAGGTTAACTTCTGCGTTCATGAGTCCTCTCATGGCGTAGTGGTAACGCGCCTCAACTAGAGATCGGGGAGTCGTGAGTTCGATTCTCACTGAGAAGACGTGTAACTTTTTCGCAAATCTTCACATCAATTTGTCCATCTAATCCAATTGCAAATTATATGTAATGTTTAGCTTCTCGGTAGTTATCTCTTCGTATTTTATCCAAAATCCATTTCGTAAAACAAGATTTCGTACATATAACGCTATTTTCATTCATTGTACGAATTATTTGTACTTGACAGAATTTCGCGATTCAGTGACTTTACGAAGTAATCGTAAGATGTACGATATACAATTCGTAGATGTGCGTTATCGTGTTGTTCGTATTACGAATTGTTTAGTATTACGAAACTGATCGTTTAACCTACGAAAACATTCGTTGTTTTCTTTACCAACATGACACGACCGCAGCCGAGGGAGGTAAGAAGAAGCGCGTATAAATGTTCGTTCTAAATACGAAACAAACGAATTCCGATTACGAAATGTTTAGTACATTATAAGAATCATTATTTGTTTTGATTTCGAGCTTTAATCATATTACGAAGCTGGTTGCATACATTTTACGAAACTGTTTCGTTGCAGAAAACAACGAATAATTTCGTAGTTCAAACGAACGATTTCGTAATATAAAACAATATATATTTTCAGTGTACAGAAATCGAGGCTGAGAGGGAAATCAATTAAAATTAAATAGTAAACGCAATAATATTCGTTCAAATGCAATAAATTTATTTTCAATTCGGATGCACCAATCGCTTCATATGGATCCCGTCTATGTTGCAATGAGCGAGTTTTGCCAATTCATTCAGCCAAAACCTTAGCCTCGGTGGTTTTGTGAGACGCATGTTTGATACATTGTTTTTCATTAGATTTTAAGGCTCAAGAATCCATCATTCGATCATCAGCAATCATCAAAAATGAAAAACCAGTTTTTTTGTTCAAATTTGAAGAGATCCTCATGAAAATCTATCATCGCATTACAGATACCAATTGGAATGCATGATTTTCATGAAATTTGCTTAGATTTTGAGCAAAAATACTGGTTTTGAAAATTTGTAATATGATGATGGTTATTTTCCTCTTAATAAGCCTAGGTCGATTTGTAGTTAGCCTCGATAGAACCCTACAACAGCACATTAAATATCGAGGCTAACTACAAATTGCTCCTTTCAGATTTTCTGCGATCAGATATACGATGGCCCATCGTCAGCAAATACCAAGTTTAGGTGACAATTTTTGCTAAGTTATTGCGATTTCATATGATGCTTTTTGGATTGATACATGATTTGTCAGTTTATACAACTTTACGCGATTCTATGTTGCACTATTTTCGTCATGCTTTGTTGCCAACACAAATTGTCATATATGAATCGTTGTGGGGATTTATATACAACTTGTGTTGACATTGACGCTTAATTTGGCATCCTGTGCGATTCTGATTTTTGACGTACGAATATGTGATTTTGGATGCACATTCTTATACGATACGTGGTTCACTGGGAAACCTTATTTTTGCATGAAACGTCGAGAAATTGTGTTACTTTTTTTGTACGGTTTTTTTAAATTTTGAACTGAAAACTATTTTTGCACGGTCGCATCCCAGAATCGGGTGTATACAAATTGTTACGTGCTGGAACATTCATGAAAACGGTATCAGTTACAGCAACCCAAAATCTACACATAATCTGATCCTCGAGACACGCTAAATTGTTATTTTTGTTACGCTGCGTTATATTATATTAAATGGTACTTCAAGTTCCAAATATACTGTAATAATATTCATTTCATCTTATTAGTATCCCACATTCATGAGTCGCGATTGATAGCGTTACATTTCGCATTCAACAGATCCCTTTTAGCAGTAAATTTTTCTTCGCCTAATTAGTTCCAAACGTCGGCTTCCTAATTCTCACTCCAATTTCTTTGTTTCGGTTTTTCGCTTCCGGCATCGCTTCTTTATGCCCCCTTCATCTCCTCGAAGCTTCTCAAGGTGTACGATCGCGATGATGAACAACAAGCATCAGCTAGCAGAGCTCGATGCCCCAACTCCAGCTTCGCTGCCGTGAAATAGAAAACCAATCTGTTAGATTCCTTCCCACTTGTTGCCGCCTTTCGGATCCCAAGCTTACGTGGCGGCATTCGGTGGAGCTCCGTTTTTGTTTGTTTCTCCCAAAAAAAATAATCTTATTTTTCATTATGTATCCCCCCGAAATAGGTTACACGCTTGCTCCGTCTCGCTCTCTCCCACGTGAATTCCTTGGATTGGTACTTTGGCAGCGAGGAGAGCGCGCAAGACAATCACGAACCGACCTGTTGTGTGTCGAACGAAACTCCCAGCCCCACATCATCCCGGATCATGATTGGGGTTCTGGAAGCAATGCTTTTTCCTCAGCCTAGGCAAAGGGAATTTAATTTCTCTTCCTTTTGGCTGCGTCTCTATTTGTCCGCTTCCCCTTCTGCGCACGACGACGAACGCTCCCCTTGGACTATCATTTTATGGGCCGGTCGGTCGTGTGATGCTTCCAGCTCATCCCTCATCTCTATGGGATTGGAATTGTATGCGGATGGCAAAGAGGAAGCGTTCCCGAGTCAATAACCGCTCGGCTGGAATGGGCGCGGTTCACACAGTGCTTCTTTCGGTCAACCGCGCCAAGGCACAGCATAGGGTTGGAAAAATCTCAAGAAAAAAGTGGAACATCATTACATCACATCCACACGAAGGATGACATATTACTTCCCACCCGCTGTAAATCGCTGCCAGATTACGGCCATTCCGTCAACACCATCGCATGCGCATAGCTACATCTCATTGTCTCGTCATACAACGGGAAAGAACTTCCTTACGTCCATCCGTCGTGGAGAAGGGCGCAAGTACAATCGAAACAACAACAACAACAACAACAACAACAACAACAACAGCAGATACAAACTGCTTTAAATTCCAACGACCATGTAATGATACGCTCGGTCGTACCCCAGAATACATCAGCACAGACTCGTACAGACGATACGACTTTTCCCTCCGACACTGGCTCCTTTGACTTCCTTCACTTCTCTGGAGCAGAAATTACAAACAATTTTCTGCTGAGAGTTCGACTGTATTTTCAATGATTGATGAAATATCGGCAACGCAGTCTTTTCTATTAAAAACGAGTTTTATTATTTAAATAATAAAACTCGTTTTTAATAGAAAAGACTGCGTTGCCGATATTTCATCAATCATTACAAACAATTTCAATTCAATCCCTCGGCAGACAGAAACTACACCATTATTGTAAGGCGCAGGATCTCGAGCAGAGGAAAAGAATGGTGCTCTCTGTCTTAACGTTTTTTTATTCCCCGACGTCGCCGGTTCTACCGAGCGAGGATGAACTTCTTCAAGAGTCCCGCACTATTCAACAACCAAGGCGCTCCGGTTATAGCTGCTACAATAATGCTGATACAAAATAACGTGTTGAGATTGTTCCAACTGGGTAAGGATCAGGCAACCGTAACCGAAAGGGAGGTACATTCAAGGAGAAATGAATCGCCCGTATCGTTATAGTGCAATCATGATTTCGGGAGATTTTAAATTTATTTTAAAGTTAAGAAATCACTTAAATAATTAAAGATTGATTTTCTACAATACAATACATTACAAAATTGCATCGAAGTGAGCAATCAGTTCAATGCTTTAGACAAATTTTATGAACATCAAATCAAAGAAACCTCTACTCCAGGTTTTTTTTATTCAAGTGAGGAAACAAAGAGTTTCGCCAATCGTTGTCAGTTATTCCGAATTTGGGGCACTAAGGCAGGAGGGTGGTAGGTCATTTGGCATAAAGTCGTTTGGCATAATCAGCCTGAAACCAAGAATTTTACAATTTTACGTTTTTACGTTTCTAATGAATCTTCCTGATGACATCAGGCTTGTTTTGGAGTCAATGAATACAAAATAACACTTTATTCAACAATCATTCGCTCTTGAATAAGTTTAAGCATATTAGGAAAGTTATTGACAATAGCATTTTATTATTTATCCAGAAATTACTCTTCTTTCAAGTATTAATTCTTCTTTTGAGTTTGGCTATTGGAGCAAATTTTTGCACTGAAGATTTTAATATATTTAGCACAAATTTACCCTTCTTTTGATTGTTCTATTTTTTTTTATAAAAATGATGTAACCATAATTAGAAGTATGAAAACTGTTGATTTAAAATTTCAAAAAAATTCTCCTTTTATGCATAGGCTGTTCTTTCGAGCTATATTTTTTAAGTATTTTTTTTTTTGTTTCCAACTGACAAAAGGGCGGCAATCGATAACATTGATCAGCTCAAATTATCATCGAAAAGAAAAATCAATTACTGCAGATACTTCAATGGGTTGTGCTACTTTTTTCTGAATGCCAGTTCCTCGAATATCCCGTTTCCCGACAAGCCCACTTCCCCGAAAAGTTTTTGGCACTCATAATTGTCGTAACTTTATACATTTCAGGGTGGTGAACGAACTGGCCATCTAATATGCGCCCTTCTTTATTTAATTGGCGGTTCTTTCGAGTTTTACCGTCCTCAGCATTCTTGCCAAAATGTGTATAGCCGAGAATGACAGAATACTTCCTTCTTTTGACTGTTTATTGTTCTTTCTCGTCACCACTTTTCGGGGAAACCAGTCATTCGGGGAAATGGCAGTCGGGGAAAAGTAGCACAATCACTTCGATGATTCTGAACGCACTTTTTTATGTCTTTTCGTTTTATTATGCCGCAATATTTTTTGGCGTCTATTCTTCTATTGGTTTAATTATAAATTTTGCCTTCTTTCAAAAATAGGCTGTTCTTTCTTTTCATACTGTTTTAAATTTTATTATTTAGTAATGCTAAATGTTAACCATTTTAATATTTTGCTGTTTTATCAATTCTTGCCAGATGTGTTGTTCGAATGGAAATTTCTAAAGTAACAAGCCAATATTCCACATATACTTTTTTGGGCAAACGCGTGATCTCCCTCCGAGATATGCTGGAAAAATTATTATTTCAATCACAAATTTTCGCTTCTCTCGATAATAGACGGTGTTTTTGATGTACACTTCCAAAATCAGAATTTATATTGAACCTTGGCAAAACTCCACAAATATTTTCTTTTAAAGATGTGTTGTTCATTTGAGCTATGCTGTGAACAGATTTTTTTGCGTTAGAGCCTTAAACATTTTAAACGAAAAATAATCGGCTCTCGTTTATAGGCTATTTTTGCATTTTGTCGCATTGATAGATCTTTGGATTAGAGCTTTTAATATATTGCAAAAAATAATCCATTCTTTTATCAAGTTATTTTTATCGAATGTTACGTTCAAACTGGGACAGAGCTTGATCTGCAGCGAAATATTTTATGAGCGTTCCCTTGATGAATAACTGCGAACTATCTTTGCCAATTTACTATTTTCATATATGTATATCACAACAAGCTCTAAGATACTCTATGTTCTGAGATGTCACGAGTTTTATTTAGAAATGCTCTCTAACGTCACAACAATATTTAAAATTCTTAGCTTGGAAAATCTCTGAACGAACACCACGCGTGTTTAGAACCTACCATTTTTTTTGCTATGGGCTCGGTGGTGTTGATCTCGATAAAAGCTTAAAAAATGCTGATATTTATTCTAAGTCAATCATTATGCCAAACGGCCATTATGCCAAATGACCATTATGCCAAACGACCATTATGCCAAATGACTTTATGCCAAACGGCTTTATGCCAAACGACTTTATGCCAAACGGGGTACAATCAGGCAGGAGAACAACACACATGCTAAATGCATGAATTGTGAAGGTTTTTCTCACGCTAAGGACATCTGTCCTGTGAAGAAAGATATCAATAAGTTTGTATACGCAAATTGCGGGGGTAACTATATAAGTTCTAACTTTTGGGATTGCCCTTCGCGCAACCGAATCGTTGAGGATCGCACCAGGAAGATGAACGGTAACGTTTTTCATAGCCGGATTCTCCAAGCAAAATCTCAGCAATTCTAATTGTTCAGTTAACCATCGCTTGTCTAACAATCATACCCATTATTATAGTATATTAGGTATATTATAGTCGCGCTCATTCACAAGCTAATTTTCTTCCATCTTCAGTGTAACCGGTCAAATATTTTAAATACGAATGGAAATATCCAAGGAAATTCCTATGCCAATGTCGTCACAGGTTATTTCAGTTTTCCCCATGAAATTTTCATCACACGGCTAACCGTTCGATTTTTTTCTTTTCAAATCAAATGCCCATGCTTATGCCTCTGCAGGTAACTTCTATTTAGTCGCTTCATCAACGGAAACTTCCAACAGAAAATATACCTACTTCTAGTAATCTGTCTAGTCCTCTGATTTTGATTGCTTAACCCTCAAAAACCCGAAACGAACCTTGGTTTTTGAATAGTCACAATTCAGAGACCAGTTATCAATCAATTTGAAATAAATTTTAAAGCAAATGCGGCTAGTTAGTTTTACAATCCTTGGGTGAGACATCCCCCTGACCCCTCGCTCTTATCAGGGGAACAAGAAAAGCGTGAACATAAGGGGTAAAAAATTGACATTACAAGGATATCTAAAGATCCCGATGAGCTAGAAGATTGGTGTCTTTGATAAATTTGTTCAGCAAATCAAAGGCTATATGGTAATGAAAAATCTAATGGATTATTTATTCCCCTTGGCGGCGCTAATGACTATTTTATTCAATCATCTGCATCTCAAGACCCTTGTCAGCTATCTGGAAGAAAAAAAATCTAGTTAATAATTTATCCGCTAGGTGGTGCTAGTAACTGTTTTTCAATCGTCTATATCTCAAGATCCTTATTAGCTATAAGGCAAAGTGTCTTCGGCAAAGATGTTAAGCAATTCAAGGACTATTTGGAGATTTAACATTTTATCTAGAATTCATCCGCTAGGTAGCGTTGTTAATAAATTTTCTTCAATTGTCGGTATCTCAAGATCCTCATCAGCTGTTTAGCAGATGTGGAGGCTATCTGGAGGTGAAAAATTCAATTACGAATTTATCCGTTAGTGGCGCCAGTTACAAATATTATGCAATCGTCAATATCTCAAAGTTCTCATTAACTAGAAGGTTGGTATATTCGACAAAAGTGTTCAGCAGATCGAGGGCTATCTTGTGGTGGGAATTCTGATTTGAAACACATTCACTATGTGACGCTATTAATAGTTTTTCTTTACTCTTCCATATCTCAAGAATCTTATCTGCTTGAAGGTTGGCGTCTTCGCTAAAGATAATTACACGCAAACAAATTTTGTTGTATAATCTACCGAATCCATGGTAGAATTAAGAACTGCACCAACGATTTTCAACCGACTACAAAAATCTGTTAAGTTTACTATAATCTGGTGAAAATCACTGAGCAGTGCAGTAAATTTGACTATGTCCATAGTAGCATCCACTACAAAGCATTGTATTTCAATCCGTGACACCCACCGTACAACACAGTGTGGTCAAAAGTATGATGCTAAACTTCTCAAATCAAGAATGTTTCTAGTCAAAAATACTAAAACTCTGATTAAATCAACAGAAGAAATTTTCTTGTGTAGTGATGTTGACTATGTTTTGGTTGAGTTAACAGATTAATGTAGTCGGTTGAAAATCGTTGGTGCAGTTCTTAACTTTACCATGGATTCAGTAGTTTCGACAATAAAATTCATTTCAGTGTAGCAGATCAAGAGCTATCTGGCGGTTTATCTAATTGGGAATCAATCCACTGAGTGGTGCTTGTATTTGCTTTCATTCTGTTTTTTTGAAAATAATGATAAGATAGTAGATTGGTGGTACCGAAAATGATCTTATGTTCCGTTCAACGGATATCTCAAGATTGCGGTAGTCTAGAAAGTGGGTGATTTCGGCAGAGGGTTCTTTGGTATTAAGGGCTTTTTGGTAGTTTAAAATATAATTGAAAATTTATCCGCTAGGTGGCACTATCAGTAAAATTTATTTAATCTTTGATTCTCGAGGTTCTGATCAGCTAAAAGGTTGATGTATTCGACAAGGATTTTCAGCTGATCAAAGGCTATCCGGCGGTAAAATAAAATTATCAGGGATTCAACCACTAGGTGTTGCTAGTAGTTATTTTTAACATTATGTTTTTCAAGATCTTTGTAAGATGGAGCGTGGGTGTTGTCCTCAAAGTAATTTAGCATAGATCAAGGGTTTTCTAACAGGAAGAAATTTGTTTTGAAATCCATCTGTTAGGTAGCTTTAATAACGATTTATTTCAGAATCAGAGCTGCTCGATGTCACTATCAATGCTTAAAATTTACTGATTTGTACAGGCCGACTGCGATACAAGTCGGATCATCACATCAACATCATGCTGTCTACTCCATCACCAGTGCATTGATGGCGATAGACTATGGATATCACTGATGGGTTAAGTTTAGCTTTAAATTATGCAGATAAAATGGCAATTTATCAGTACGATATTTTCGACAGTGTAGCAGATTGATTGAAACTATGTGTTGGTCACTGAAAAACATTAATAGCATGGATAATGACCACGTGATCACGCATTCTGCAGTGATTTTGATCTAGAGTGCGATGTCGCATCACTGCTGTTGGTTGTCAAATCAAAGTGATATTGAGAGCTCGCAAGTGATATTGATAGTTTTAGACCATCAGCCATCAGCTGATATGATTGATATTAGGCAACTCTGTTCAGAATACTAAATGTCAAGATCATGATGAGCTAAAAGTATGGTGTCCATATGAAAAAACAATCAAATGAAGCTTGACAACTCATTTTGGGCTGAAAAAAATGAATTTATATGTGTTATTAATGTTCATACCTCGAAACTACTGCTTCGCTTTCCAAAATATAATACCTTATCCAACAAATACACTCATCTACTGGTGACGACGACACATGCTTCACATACCAACGACTATTGTATGACTATTGGTGCCACACTATATCTATTCCGACAAAAACACGCGGACAATGTCTTCAGAAATTTAGCTGGACAAACTGTAATATAACATTAGACAACTCACAGGCCCAACAAGCGCATAATTTTAATGAACAGTTCGGATTCCGGCATGTACATTCGACCCACGGTGTCGATTTGGACCGATGATAGCGAAGATCTTCCTCTTTCATTTGCTGCTAAAATCAAAATAATCCATTGGGGGGTCTAGGGCAACTATTTTTTTTTAAGTTTTATTGTTCGTAATATCATTTCAAATACACCGTAAATCATGAGATTTAGCTAAGGTAAACTGTTGAATCGGATTTAGATAAAAATAGTGTAAAAAGTTAGTGTCAATATCTGGTAGATTATACTCTAGACCTAAAAATTCACAAGCATGGGTCCGAGTAGTCCTCCTTTCCTTTGCTTTCATCCAATGTTGAAATTTGTATTGCTTTCACAACTATGTATGCCAAACAATCTCTTTTAAAACTTGGTTTGTAATTCAAAAGCAATATTCATCTCCCTGGCATGGTTAAGGAACAAAAAGTGAAAAAACAAAAGGTCGAGAATAATTTGTATTTTTGGAATTTTTTTTTCATCTTTGACATAAGATTTTTAACCTTTTGCCCCCTCTTTATTCCTCTTCGACCTTTTGTCCTTTCGACATTCCAATATTCGACCTTCTGTCCTTTCGACCTTTTGTCATATAATCCAGAATATTGACAAGTTCACATTTCTGTCAATGACAGCCGCAATACAACATTTTTCATAAATTCAGTATTCCAACCCAATTGCCTGCATAGTAATGCAACGTTGACACAATTATCTTTGTTTGCTGTGGAAACTGACAGAACATTGTTTTTGTTTGCTATGGAAAAGAAAACACAAACAGAAATGCTTACGAATACACACTTCCTTGTTAAATTTATGTTAGAAAAAGTGCATATGAATTCTAACAAACATCGATATGTTTATTCATAAAAAATCTACCGACGAAAGAGCTATCGTGTGATAGTGTTCGTAACATTTTGCTTGGAAACCTCATTAAGCTGCTGTAATGTTTAGCTCTGCCATCGTTTTAACAGGGTTATACGGAGTTCTATTACTGTAGCATAAAACATAAATAAATCCAATCGGGTTGGAAAATGTTACTCAGAAACTTGTTCATGAAAAACATTTGTAGAAAGTCTCGATAAAGATACTTCACTTACAAAATTATGGTCCGTAGCTAGAAATTTGAGGAATTATGATTGTACTTCTCCAAATGTGTTAGAATATTCAGAAGAGTGGATTGATCTATTTGCATCCAAAATATGCCCAAGTTTTGTTCCCAATTTTGTAAATTACAAAACAAGATGTGTGAATCATTTTCCTGATTTGTGTATTCCATTTTCTTTAGCGGAGATGAATTTGGCCTTATCACTAACCAATAATACTGCTCCAGGTATTGATAATATAAAATTCATTGTTCTTAAAAATTTACCAGATGATGGAAAATAATATTTGCTTTCGATATATAATTCATTTATTTCTCAAAATATTATTCCTTCTGAGTGGCGTTTTGTTAAAGTAGTAAGTATTTTAAAACCTGGTAAGGATCCATCTTTTGTTGATAGTCGAAGACCTATAAGCTTACTTTTATGTTTGCGTAAGCTTATGGAACGTATGTTATTAAATCGTTTGGAACTGTGGGCTGAGAGTAATAACATATTTTCTTCTTCTCAATTTGGATTTCGAAAAGGTTGTGGTACTCGTGATTGTACTGCGCTCTTAGCTTCTCAAATACAACTTTCGTTTAACAAGAAACAAGATGTTGTTTCTACTTTTCTTGATGTTTCTGGTGCATATGATTCTGTTTTGATTGATTTGCTTTTCGACAAAATGAATAATTTAAAAATTCCTAACATGATTTCAAATTTCATTTACAATTTATTTTCTTTAAAAATTATGCACTTTTTCCATAATGGATCTTCAAGAACTATTCGTTATAGTTGTTTTGGACTTCCACAAGGTTCTTGTTTGAGTCCATTTTTATATAATTTATTTACTTCAGATATGGCTTCTATTATTCCTAATGGTTGTTATTTAATACAATTTGCAGATGATAATGTTTTATCCATTAGTGGGAAAAACAGAGAAATCATACAACATTTTATGCAACTTTCCTTAGATAACATTGATACCTGGGCACATAATAATGGTTTCACATTTTCTATTTCAAAAACAAAATATATAATATTTTCTAGAAAACATTCAATCACTAATATTTGTTTATATTTAAACGGCTATGAAATTGAACAAGTTTTTGATTATAAATATCTTGGTATATGGTTTGATTCAAAATTAAATTGGAAGAATCACATCTCATATATTCAGAAAGTATGTTCGAAAAGAATAAATTTTCTCCGTACTATTACTGGTACTTGGTGGGGTGCTCACCCTTCTGATATGATAACCCTTTATAAAACAACTATTCGTTCAGTAATGGAATATGGATGTTTCACATTTGGTAGTGCTATTCAAACTCATTTTTCAAAACTAGAGAAGATTCAATTTCGATGTTTACGAATTTGTTTAAAATTAATGAGTTCAACTCATACTCAATCCATCGAAGTTTTAGCTGGCATTGAACCTCTTAAAATTCGTTTTCACAAATTAAATTGTAAATTTTTGATTCAATGCATTTCATACAATCATCCAATAATTAATACCTTGCAAACTTTATATGAAATTAATCCCACAAGTAAAATATTAAGTTCTTATATTTATTGTTCCGCGTTAAATTTAAATCCTGATAATTCTATTGGTTTTCATAATTACAATATAAATGTTCATACATTTCAACCACTAATTGATTTTTCTCTATATGAAGAGATGAAACAAATTCCAAAACATGAACATTCTCGTTTAGCTAATTTATTATTTGAAAGGAAATTTGAAGGCATTAATCGCAATCAGTTTTATTTCACGCATGGTTCTTTTATTCAAAATGTTGCAGGTTTTGGAGTATATAATACTGTGTTAGGTCATTTTTTGAAACTACAAAATCCTTGTTCAATTTTTATAGCTGAATTAACTGCTTTATACTATGCATGTAACTTAATTAATGATTGTGAACCAAATTTATTTATAGTATGTTCTGACAGCATGAGTTGTCTACATGCATTGAATTCCATTAATTTCAATTTCAAATCACATCATATATTTTTAGCACTTAAAAAAACGTTATTTGACTTATATTCTCGAGGATTTTTGATAAAATTTGTTTGGGTACCTGCTCATTGTAATATATATGGCAATGAACAAGCTGATTGTTTAGCAAAACTGGGTGTTGCTCGTGGTATAATTTATAACCGTAATATTTTTGCTTCAGAATACTATTCTAAACTTAGATCATTTTGTTTAGATGAATGGCAAAATTCTTGGAATTCAAGCGACAAAGGTCGATGGTGTCATTCTATTTGTCCTGTAGTTAATTATTCTCCCTGGTTTAAAAATATAAGTTTTAGTAGAAACTTCATTTGTTGTTTTTCAAGATTGATTTCAAATCATTATATTTGTAACAGTCATTTATATCGTATAAATTTGAAGGATTCAAATTTATGTGATTGCGGTGATTTTTATGAAGATATTGATCATATTTTATTTGTATGTTCAAAATATGTCCTACCTAGAATTAAATTTGAGAATCGCTTAAAAAACATTATGAATTGTATTCCTGGATCTGTTCGTGATATACTTGGTAGCAAATGTCCTTCTATTTTGAAATTATTATTTGACTTTTTGAATGAAATTTCATATATTGTTTGATACTCGTGCATTTTTTTTGTTTGTTTATTTTCAGATTAGTACCATAATTTCGTGATGACCCTCCTTTATCCATATGATGTTGTTTCCCCTGGAAATTCATGCACTTGGCCCTGTTATGGTTTATGTCCGTTGGAGCCTATAGATTATATATTCATATTATAACGTTTTGGAAAAGATGAAAAGGTTTTGTGCCTCTTTGAGAAAGATTTTTATAAAAATCACTCAAAGGGGTTTTTCCCTCTTCCAAATTTTTGTTAAATAAATAAATAAATAAATAACTTGTTCATGAGCCTAATTACAAAAATTGCCAACTCCTACGAAGCTTGAACAAACATCTCAGGTGAATTAGAAAAGTTTTCAATCGCACCAAAAAGGAGAAAAAACGGTGAATTCCAGTGCAACAAAACTTGTTTGTCATTTATATCCAGCAGATCTCATGTATTTACTATGTTTCGTATGACTATGGTGTGTTCAAAACTTATAAAAGCGCCAACTCGAAAGTCTTTTGATAGGAGATTAGGCCTATTAAAAACAAACTAAAAGTCAGTTCTATTCTAAAATCACGAGAAAAAAAGAAATACATATTTTGTTTGTCCAATTTAGTTTAAAATTTGCTATTAGATTTAAAACTTTCATTTGGATAGCAAAGAATTGAGTTTAACATGCACTATTTGCGCGTCACTATTTTGAGTAAACTACTTTGAATTGTTACAAATATAGGTCGAGCTATAAAAAAAAATGAATAAACTATGCTCATTTAAATTTAATACCAAAATTAGCATGTTTGAACTGTTTAATAAAATTTATCCACTATGTTTACTCGACTAGATTTATGAAACAAATTCATCAAATTCATCCAGAATCTAGAATGAATTTCCCGAAGGTTTGGAATGTAGCATCTTTGAAAAAGAAGGAAATTAGAAACATTTGTTAACATTGCAAAATCTACTTGTTCGTGCATTATATAATTGATTGTCTTTCATGATTATCATTAATCAAGTAAATGTAATAAATTTTAAACCCTGAATTTACAAATACTTACAGCTGTTAAACTAATTGTATTGTATGCTTGTTGGACTTTTCGATTTGGAAGATCTTCCACACATTATATAAAGATGAAGCTATAGCAACCATGATTTATGTACTTGTGTAACATAAGTATTTCTTGTGATTTTTTGTTTATCGTATTTTCTTTACTTGCTAACTGATCACGTATTTGCTGTTGCAGTTCTAACTACTGATGCACCGGGCATGAACCCCACGTGACTAGCTTTTAGGATTTTATTGGGTTGAATTATTTTTCTTCATACTTGCAAAAATGGAAGATTTCTCCAAATGCTTCTAAATGTAATAAATATGTAAAATGTCTAAATCCACTTGTAAATCAAACGTGTGTTCTAAGATCAAAATTTTGATCTTCAAAAAAATTTTCAGGGCAGCCATGTTGTATGCTGTAACAATATGTACTAGCTGTTGTAATACTAGGAAGAAAACTCTGCAGAGGATTCAAAATAAAATTTTGAAATGTATTCTGAAGCTCCCTTCTGGTATTTAGCATTAGCACTAATGCGTTACAGAGAATATCCAATGATGAAATAAGAACGAATGTCGAACGGAATCTATATAAATAAAAATGGAATGATGTTTGTATGTCACGAAATGGCTCACGAACGGGGCAACGGATTAAATGATTCTTTCTCCATTTTGTTCGTCAAGGGTTCCGACATGTTTGTGTTTATAAAAGTTCCAGGTTGTTCACCGGGAAAGTAGGAAAAACGGTACTGAACGGAACTGTCATTTTGTATGGGACGATTCATAGCGGTTTTCAACAGCCTACTTGATGGCGAGACGAAGTTTGCCGGGACCACTAGTTATTAATAATTATAGACAAAAAATCGTTGCAATCTTCTGTTGCCACGATAAAAGCGTTGTACATCTAGGTATAGCTAGGTTAAGTAAATTAAGGCGAAGTAGGCTGTCATTGAAATGTGTACGTGTCTTTGATGATTGTTGCTAATTCATCTCACGATTTAGAATCAAAGAAAATCAGTTGGTTTTGTACTGACACAGCTGAAAAAGTATCAGCATACTTTATGCATGTTAGCGCGTACAGTGATACTTTTTCAAGTCAATATTATATATCCGGTAGAAATCAAGACCAACATTTATTTATAATTATTTTTTTCTCGGGCACCGTGCATCGCAGCTAATATTTGAATAGTGCGCTGTGTTAATAAAAATCGTAAGAATGCAGCGCCATACTAAAAAACTTATTTCAAAATGCGGCGAGTTGAGGCGCGTCGCGAGTCTCACTGGCGCGATCCGGTTTGATGGCGGTGCGACAATATAAACTATCAAGACTGAGTTTTATCACTTTAAAATGCAAGCTGAAAAGTCATCATTCTTGTTAAAACGAATGACGGGCTACTTAGCAGCATTTTTTTTCTCTTATAAGCAAGTGAAATCAACACACCGATTCTATGCCAATTCCCGGAATGCCACTTCCCGGAATACACCAAAAATAGACTTTCGCGGATTTTATTTTTTATTTTTTGCTTTTTTTTGCTAGATTAGAATATCAGAACGGCTTACAAGATCCCTAATATTCGTAACGATTAACGAGCAACTATTCAGCAAGACCACAGCTAAGAGTTTTGGTTTTCAATCCCGCCGGTTGAGGATCTTTTTGGGTTGGAAAATCCTTCTACATTCGGAAGCTTAGTTTGTTTGTTTGTTTCTTTGTCATTTGGCGAAAAATATTATTAGTTAATCACTGTGTAAGTGCTAATTTCAATATTTAGCCGAAAAGCAGGCTCTGAGCTAGTTGGAACGTCATGTCAGAAAGAAAAATAAGAAGAAGATACCTATATTATTTGTAATGGCTATATCGGTCATGCGACTCAACAGAAAAGGGAGACTATACATGTAGAAGATTTTTTTACTAATGATGAAATGAATAGGTGGATAGACGTCGCAAAGGGAGCGACAAGATTGAAATTAATTAGGTGGTTAAAATTGAGCAAACCATAGGGGAACCAGTAAAGCATCGAAGAATCCCATATTCTACCTAGCTTCTCTTCTGGAGAATGGTTGGCTTAAAGCTTTTTTTTTTTTATTATTTTTAACGTTGATTATTTTAATTATTCTTGAATATCTCTCCGGGAAATGGAGCATTCCACGAAACGAATTTCCGTGAAAAGATTTCCGGGAAGTGTCTTTCCGGGAAATTGTAAAGAACTCAACTCACCTGTTAACAATCTAAACTGCTACGGCAAATTAAACGTAATATGTTGTTGACAAAATGTAAATAAATGCTTAATTTAGTTTTACCAAATTAGAACACAGAACACCTAATAAAGATTGAAAAACATACAAAGCTTCAGATAGAAAACGAATGCAACGTTAAAAATGGTACTAAAATAATAATTGAAAAGAAAAACTGATTTGAAAATGGAAAAGAAGAGGAAGATGTATGAGAATTTAAAGGTTTGCATGAAATCGTTCCAATGTTAATATAAGAAATTAAAGGTAATTGGATTATTAGTTAAGAACTTAAAAGTAAACCTTTTCAAACAACATTATAAAAAAAAATATACATCACACGTGTTGGACTTTCTAACCCTTAGGGCCGCCACTCTCTCATTGATATTTTTAAGGCATATTGCGGCGAGAAGGAAGAAATGCTCCTTCGTTGGTAGTGGTGGAACCAACATAGAAAGATCTCAGCGTAAAAACATAAAAACTCCTCTTCCCCCGTGGCATAGGTACCTAGACACTGCAAGCATACAGGAATGGGCTACATAGGAATAGGATGACCATCGTGTTCGGTTCGGTGCTCCCTCGCCTGGGGTGGCCCGAAGAGCGAAGGAAACTCTAAGTAGGCAAGCACTGACTGACTGAATGTAACAAAAAGTCTGCTCCTCGCGCATGCTTTGCTCCGATAGAGAGAAGTGAAGAAAAAAAACGTCGGAATCGAAAAGAAGAAACAACGAGCTGAGCCAGTTCGTTGAACCGAGGAACGGAGGAGGCTCAAAAGGAGCTATTCGGATTCGGAATAGATGCGTGGATGAATTATGTATTTCATGCATGGCTCTAAGCCTGCCATAGGGGCCATCTATTAATAACGTAAGGAGTTATGTAGGAAGGGTGGTTTGAGATGTCTTACGCGCCATACAATTTAATTCGGGTTTTCATACAAAAAAATCTTACCGTGGGGGGAGGAAAAAGCGTTTAAAAATCCCGAAAATTGTCTTACGTAATTAATGGGCAGCCCCATAAAGCCCCATAAATGAAGCATTTGAAGAAGGAAATGTTACAAGTTGCGATTGCCGTGAGATTCGATCTACTGGAAATCAGTGCTGGAAATGTTCGCATCACGAAGCAGCTCACGAGTGTATACCAACGCATAACAAACATCACAGACTCGGGATCTGGCTAGGTGTGAGTAAGTCCGCACCCGTCTGCTCGGGAGAACATGTCAAAAGAAGTAGCAACAAGCTCGCGAGCGTTTACTCGCGAGTAACCGAGCAAGGTGTGATTTATTATGGTTTTAACAGACAAAATAATTGTATAACCATCATACTGACAGTAAACTACTAGTTTGTAGTCAAAAGCCCTTGAAAACTATAAATCACGGAGGGTAAGCAGCTTTTTTCCCAGAAGCACAATATGACTCTGAGCAGCTGCGAACACGTTCGCGAATCACTTTTAGCTTCAGTTACTCGGGAGTCGACAGATGCGAGTAAGCCAGCGCTCTGACGCTCGGGAGCGTTTGGTTTTGTTTTTGTTCCAGTTCAGATGAAGCGTTCGCCACTTTCCACCACTGCTGGAAATGCGTTATCACAGAGCAGTCAAATCAGGGGGAAATTCCTACTCCAGTGAAATCCCCACAATCGGAATAGAGTGCCCTATTGTGAGAATTGTACGCACCCTTTTGGTACGCAAAATCACCGTATCGCGCTTTGATATGATGAAAATTTACAATTCAAATCCATGCTCACTGCCGGGACCCCCGTTATGGGAAATGAATTTTTTTTCGCCTCTCTCGGTGCTTTCTACAATCCGTGGACAACGACAGCGTTTCCCGTTGAATAATTTCATTGTGATTATTTTTTTGTTGAAATCTATGCTCCGTAACCGTGACATAACCCTAACCAGAGTAAAATGGGACACCCGCACGGCACCCAAATGGATCCCATTTCGTGGAATCGGAATGTCCTGGGAAACTCCGGGGTTGACCTCTGAATGGCATAAAATGACCGCAAATTATGAGAAAATCAAATTCACATTACGACACCGACCGTCGGAAGGAAATTACCCAGACCTACCGCTTCGTGCTTAGGGCGAAGTGGTTTAAAATGCACTCGAGGGTTAAAATGGCTCAGTTTACATTACGATTTCAAATATTGCGTAATATCGATACGATATTCGATAGTTTTGGAATCAAGCTTGAAGTAGATAGATCTTACATCCAGGGCCGTTCCAAGGATTTTTTCATGGGGATCCCTAGATACTACACGGGTAAAAATGCGGCACTCGAAATAAAGAGAATGAGTCATGATTTCGGGAGCAAAGTGTGTTTTCATGTTATGAAAATACACCATGACCAAAAGTCATGAAATCATGAAGCATTTTACCGTAACGCCAGCTGTACGTTACGTTTTCAATTTAAAGCGAAGAAAAATGTCAGCTGGAATCCTCAAATCATGACGCAGGTAAGTATACTGAATAGAAATATTAGTAGTAGAACGCTAATGGCGTTGTTGTCCCAAAACTGATTTTAATTATTATTACCTTAAATCATGGATTTCCATTATTTGTTCAATACCATGTCGTTGTTTTGGTTTCTAAAATTAATCTGACACTTTGAGGCCCGGTACTCAAGCTGTCAGTTCGTGGCAAACTAGATGTTGGTAACACGAACAGCAGCGACATTAGCATTCATAGCTTAATGCTTCTACTGTATACTGGAACCATGAATAAAATTCATGGAAACATAAGCACTATTCATGGATTTAGTCATCTGTCATTTATGATTCCTATTTTTGATACGAAAAGTGGCAATTTCGGTCATGAAATCATGAAGCAGGATCTGATATCATGAACACAGTTCATGAAAACATAAGCACTATTCATGTATTTAGATGGCTGTCATTTATGATTCCGATTTTGTTGCTGAAAAGTGGAAAGTTGAGTCATGAAATCATGAAGCAGGATCCCTGAATCATGAACTCATTTCATGAAAACGGAACATTATACGTCAATGTAGATCCCAGTTTATATTTGCTATTGGTAAACAAATGAAATGAAAATTAAAATCGTTGCGACTTTTGTGCCGATAGTTTCGTAATAAACCGCGAACACATTCCACAATTGTCAACCTAACGAGTGCCAAATCTTTAGCAGGTACGCGAACATTCAGTGGTTAGGGTTTTACGCAAAATATTGTTTCGAACATCAATTGATTTGACAAATGGTCCCTGGGCTCACAAAATGCTGGTGGATTGCATGAGTAATGGAACACTCCTTAACAACACTGTGGATGTGGAAAGTGAACAGGAACATCCGGCTGCCGAAGGCTTTTTGTGAGCTGCTCTGCTATAGGACATATGGAAGGCAGCACATCCGAACAGTTAAAATCGCCGACGAGTTTGTGAAGCGAAATCTTCGCCCTAAGTCAAACATTGCCCGGTTCTGCAAAATCAGGATGAAGGCTAGTAAGTATATTTTGGAACATCCAACAGCTCCGGCAGATTGATTGTGTCGTGACGCAATGTGGGAACTTACGGAAATCTGGTCAAGAATGTCATCGATACGATGGCAAGGTTCTGAAGAGCAGTGTCTTCAATTTAAACTTTTTCAAAAACAAAACTTTTTATATAATTCCACTAGAAAAATATCACCAATCGCCATGAGACGCGTTGACTAAGATGAAGAAAGTGTTCATGAATCCGGCAACCGATTTTTTTCCGTGTAGAGATGGTCGGGTTTCACATTTTGCAAACCCGAACCCGACCCGTACCCGAGTTATTTTATTTCTTCAAACCCGTACCCGACCCGAACCCGAAAATTTTTTCGCTGTCTAAGCCCGAACCCGACCCGTTACCCGAAAAAAAATTGTAAGAAAAACCCGAATGAAACCCGAGTTTCAAAAGATGGTAAATCCATCGATTCTGATGAATAGGGAAGCTTGTAGGTTGTTACTCTGTTTACAATTCTCACCAAACCCGACTTTTTGTAAGCCCGAACCCGATAAATTTGTAGCCTTCAAACCCGACCTGAACCCGAAAATTTTCTAATTTTCTAACCCGAACCCGACCCGACGGGTTCGGTAGGGTTTCGGGTTTGAAAACCCGAGACCTGACCATCTCTGCTGGATTCCTTGAACTAGAAGATTTCAAATCTCTTTAATCCCCTTCAAATCCTTTATGACCACCTTCTCCCGCTTTCCTTATAACCACCTTTACACACTCCTTCAGGAGGATCAAATGGAATTTATTAGAGTCGGAGAAGATTTTATAGGGAAAAAATTACAATCCAGGGTCGTCTGAAAGGTTTTCCAGGGGAAGGGACTTCAGCATAGTTCTTCAGCGGATTATGGACTGTCAGCTAGAAGGCTGAACTGTTCAGCAAAAAGGGCAATCTGGTGGTGAAAATTCTTCTTCTTTCTGGGGGCCCAAATAGGCTTAGCGGTAAACGCGCAGCTGTTCAGCATTACCATGCTGAGGGTCGTGGGTTCGAATCCCGCTGGTCGATAATCTTTTCGTAATGGAAATTTTCTCGATTCTCAGGGCATAGAGTATCTTCGTACCTGCCACACGATATACACATGCAAAAATGATCATTCGGCAAAGAAAGCTCTCAGTTAATAACTGTGGGAGTGCTCATAAGAACACTAATCTGAGAAGCAGGCTTTGCCCCAGTTGGAACGTAACGCCAAAAAGAAGAATTAGATATACACTCCCGTGCAAAAGTTTGGGGTCACCCCCTCGAAAACATACAAAAGTGTTCTGTCCATATCTCTGTGATTACACGTCCAATTGAAACTCTTTAAGCCGCATTCGAAAGGCAAAGAGTTATTTTTACTTCGTATGTATTTTTCCTAAAGCATTTTTTGAATTTTGTATACTAAATTTTTACTTAAAGTTGTGACATTTTTCAAAAAACGCACTGAAAAATCATATCTAATTTCCTCAGCAATGGGTCGACCTAAATTTTAAATCAAAGTGTCATTAGAATCGTAATCTTATATTCTTTGAAGAGACCCCACAACATTTTGGCGGAAAAATCTGGAAAGTATTCAAAATCAATGAAACAGTCAGTCAAGTCATCGTGCAAAAGTATGGCTTCACCCCTCAGTATGATGCAAATCGTGCAAAAGTTTGGGTTCTCCTGAGCCGCACGCGCATCATTTTTGTCAATATCTCAGCCATTTTTCAACCGAATTTAATAGTTTAATGCTTTTTTGAGCGCAAATAATGGCGCGTACATAATTGGTTTGAGATTTCACAGATTTAGGTAAGTTCAGGTGAACCCAAACTTTTGCACGATATACCATACTGAGGGGTGAACCCAAACTTTTGCACGATGACTTGTCTGAATGTTTCATTAATTTTGAATAGTTTTCAAATTTTTCCGCAAAAATTTCATGAATGGTCTTCAAAGAATATAAGATTACGATTCTAATGATACCTTGTTTTAAAATTTTGGTCGATCCAATGCTGAGAAAATTAGATATGATTTTTCAGTGTGTTTTTGGAAAAATGTCACAACTTTAAGTAAAAATTTAGTATACAAAGTTCAAAAAATGATTTTAGAAAAATACATACGAAGTAAGAATAACTCTTTCCCTCTCAAATGCGGCTTAGAGAGTTTCAATTGGACGTGTAATCACAGAGATATGGACAGAACACTTTTGCTTGTTTTTTAGGGGGTGAACCCAAACTTATGCACGGGAGTTGGTTTGACTTTATTAACGAGATTTTTAGCCCTGGGCTAGTTCAATGCACGGGAGTGTATTTACAATTCATATTCCCTTGTCAAAATATCATATCTCTCTCAACAAACCCACACATCTCCCGACCACTACTGTATCTGGTACCGTGATACATCAATACTAGAGTGTCCATTTCCCGGCCATTTTGCTCGTCCCGGGATTCGGGACAAAAATCTATGCTTGTCTCGGGAAATCCCGGGATCCCGAGATTTATCAAATGTTCAATAAAACTAGTATTTTGATTGAAATAGAAGTACAAATTTAACAATACATTTTTTTTTTCAATAAAATAAACAGATAATGTAACTTTTCAAAATAATATTTTAATTATAGCAAATCACAATTCAGATAAGACTTTCTTATTCGGATGAAGTAACCTAACAAAAATCAAAACTTAGCTTGACTAATTACGGGTTTGCTATGTTTTTTTTTAATTCGTTGATATCGTATGATAAAAACTTAAGTCATAATTTTGAAACAAATTTAAGAAGTCATAAAAACTTTAGAACAAAATAAACGAACAAAAATCGTTGAAGGTGTTGTAGATCATGCTAAAAGTTAATTACTGAAAATAATTGACTGAAGTTTACTTCGCAAGTCAGTCCCATCTGCATTTTGGTCAAAATTGAGTTGATATCAGTTTTCATAATATTTTCTAATGATCTTTCGCTGCAATAACGAGAAATCATTATTTGTTCAGTTAAATTAGGAAAAAACACCAAGTCGAATTGTGCCATAATGAAAAATAAACGCAGGTCAGTTCCACTGCAAATTTTTGCATCGTGTAACACAAAAATGAATCGTTATTTGGTCATCTTTATATTATTCTTGAAAATGTAATGGAGTGAAAAGCAAATTATGAAAGTTTCATTAAGATCGAAACATGTTCCGATCCCCTGGAAGTTTTTGAATATTTGAATGGAAAACGAGATTGAAAACTTCTCAGTCAATTTTCTCAATGCCTACTTTTTATAGATGGCACTGACTTGCGAAACTAGACACATAAAAATATGTGTTTCTTACTTGGTAAATTGATCTTTTAATGAAAATAAGTACTCGTTTGATAAGGACTCGTTTGACACTATCAAATTGATAGTGAGGAAAAATATCATTGTTTTTCAATGAAATCTAGTGGTTTTCATCAAATTCTATGTGCATTTCGGGAATCCTGGGATTCCCGGGATGTCAGAATTAAAATCCCGGGAAACAGGAAATCCCGAAATTTGTCGAATCCCGGGATATTTTGTCCCGGGATGTCCCGGGATGCACACTCTAATCAATACCCAGACGCTTAAGCTGACACAAATGTTCAAACTCTTATTTAAGTATGTTTTGTAAGATGATGGTAATTTGGTAATTTTTCACATTTCTTTAGACCAGATCTTGATGTAAATGAAGAATATTTCAATATTAGTTGTGTTTTTATTTGAAAATTACCAAAATAAGAGAGCTTGTCTTGTCTTTAAATCCGGACGTCTGATACTAGTAAAATAAATCAAATCAAACTACAATCAAATATCAATATTTAATCGATACATTGTTTGTATTTGCCCTACAATACTGTAGAGAATGGAATGTAAAGAAAATGAGTGTTTTGAATACCTGGACTGACGGGTGACTTGCTTGAACTAAAGTACAGTATGGTCCATTAAAAATGCGAAAATCGTCATATCATGTTTTATGCTAGTTTTTATATAAAAAATGTGAACGAAACATAAATGTTATTCATCATTTGTTTTGACAATCTTTTCAGACTCTGAATTTCGTTACATTTTTGGGTCCTTCCTTAGCCGAGGGGTTAGGGTCCGCGGCTACAGCAAATCCGGACACTGTTGGATTGATATCCGGATATCCGTGTTAAAGCATGCAATATTTGAATATTGCTTATGAAAATCATGTCAAACTCAATTATATATCACTCTACAACCAACCCGGTCAACCAGTCAGTGATTTTCGATAGCGATTGATATCGATTCGTTTTGAATCGTTAGCGATCGCCATCGTTGGACAAAGATCTATAAAGAATAATGAAGACTGGTTGATCGGGAAATCTATGTACGCATTTCCCGTGTTGCAGACAAGTGCAGTGTTGCAAATAATAGAAAGTAAGCAATATTGATGTTTTGGTTACCTGAACTGGATCATGTGTAGTTCGAACTGAAGTACATGTGGCTTGATTGTCAATAACAAAAGATATATGCGATTTATCTAGCATTAAATCAAACCCTGATTACGCACACCGCTTTTCATGATTTATTTTTCAAATCTTATCCTATTTTTCCATTCAAAAATCACTTTCACTAGTTAAAATCACGCCTTCTACATAATGTCCGGATTTAAAACCACTAAATCGTAATCCCGGACAGTCTACTTACACACCGTAAAACACAAATTTGCATAGTACTTTTCAACAGTGAGGTTATCGAACATTCAAAAAAGTTTTTTGTAAACCATTATGTGTACAACGCTGCATAAAAAATGTTTCACAAGTTTTTTCTTCAGCAAAACGTTGTTCCTAATTTGGCTTGTGCGTCCTTAGATTTTTGAACTTGGCTGTACATAGACCACGACGAATTGACGTCCAACAGGAACAACTAGTTTATTATAATTTTAACAATTATTTGGCAGTGGTAACTAGATTTAAAATAATAGTGCAATGATCTACAATATTCAAAGTAAAGATTATGAGAAATATTCAGTAATATAAGCGTTCAAATATAGCTTTAATTTATTAATACTGTTAGAGTGTCCGGATATTGGTACCGTCCGGATTTTGATTCATCACGGTATAAAACACTTATGGACCGATGCACGAGTTCACTATTTGACGTTTTAGCGGTGCCGTGTTATTTATGTGACCATGGAAACTAGTGAATTCGGCACCGCTCAAACGTCAAATTAGTGAACTCGTGCATCGGTCCATTGTTCTGGACTGCCGCACTAGTGGACTGTACCGTGGTGCATCAATACCCGGACACTTAAGTTGTCACAAATGTTTAAGTCCCATTTTCAATAAATATCTTTCTGAATTTTATGAAACATTTATATGTGACAAACAGATCAATGATAGATCTTAGTGAAAATGATGAATTTTACGATAAAAAATATCATTATGTCATGAACGTTAAAATACAGAAGTTTGTCTTATCCTTAAATCCGGACACCTCAGCAAGTCTTGTTCATTAATCCGGACACTTTTGAATCAAAATCCGGACAGCTCTATTTTAACGTGGAATTATTATATTGAACCATGATAAAGTTTTGAAACCAACCGAGTTTAAAACATTTTCAAGAACTTATGCAATGCGAATGCCATATTAACATTTTAACATATAAATGTAAGAGAAGTTTGTGGTTTGATTGCCTGATCTGAAATGCCTGTTATTCGAACTACAACAATCACTGATATGTTCAATTTTTCTGTCTGAAACGATACACTGCATTGTTGTTTTTATACATTTTAGAGGTTTAAAACATGCTTATCAATTGGTAATTATGTTCCTACACTATCAAACTATAGGATACAAAAACAATGTCCGGATTTCAATTCACTTGATTCCAATGCTGGTCAGCTCGTTTACACTGTTTTAAATATACGTTTATTCCAATTTTGTGAAATGTGGTATCACTAAACTCTTCAACTATCACGTTGTAAACATATTTCAGGAAACACTACACGAATATGTTCATTTGAATGCATTTTAGTTTGCTAAATGTTGTGGGTGCATTCGTTGACTCAATCACAAAAATCACTTGTACCGCGAAGAAAGAGCATTCAACTGAAGCAACATTTTCGTTTTTGTTGTTATTTATTATTTGGCAATGGTAACTAGATTATTAATTGATGTTAAATGCTCAGATATGTTTATAGAAGAAGCCAAGAATTGAAACTAACATATTAACATTTAATTTAGCTCGTAATTGATTAATATTGCAAGAGTGTCCGGATATTGGTACCGTCCGGATTTTGATTCACTACGGTATAATTAAAAAACGAATGCAAGTCCAGAGCCACTTTAATAGGTCATAGACCTGATCACTGCACTTCGGACACCGAATAGAAATCACTCGTTCTGCGGATGAAAAAAGGACTATATTCGACCGGGTTTCGTGGTACACTAACTTGTATTTCAAATTCTCTTGGCTATCGAGCTATCTATTTGATTCGATCATCGATCGTATGTGATCGGATGGATTTATGCGAGAGGAGAGCAAAAACTGTTCTACATAATAGCGCAAGTTGGGGTTCCATAGATGGTTTGTTCGCAAACACTTATATTCATCAAAATTTACTATGGTGATGACAACGAACATTCAAATAACATTCTCCATAAACAACTATGCTAAAACACATCTTCAAAATTACCAAATTTTATTATGCCTTCACACTCAATCACGATTTGCTTGTTCGGTAATTTTTTATACTGGGTACGAATTATAAATCATAAAACATACCGAACTTTCAGCTTTTTGATTGAAAACTTCTGAGGTTCAGTAATAATTTTTACTTTTTACTGAACTACGGTTGCTGTCAGACCCAATTTTCCAGCATTCCCGAACAGGCCGAAAAGTCAGTAAAAACAATTACCGACTATTCAGTAGTTCATGTTTTTTACTGACTTTTCGTCAAAATAAAATCAAAACAAACTTATGCGCATGCGGGGAAGTGTCAAATGAGAATCTCCTGCTGTAAAATCGTCCGGCGCCGAGAGACACGGCTATGGCAACCAATCTTTTCCTGCACTTATTTTGCGCTTTCTTGTGGTAAGTCGAAATTTAGTGAGAAACTCAACCATTTTAAGCAACCAAAAAGGCTCAGGACTGCTTACTTTGGTAAGTTCGGTTGGTTTACATACAAGAGGTAAATTCATCTGAATCATTGAGTTTGCCTCTTGTATGCAAACTATCCAAATGATGATTTTGTCACACATTTTTCGATTACTTCCACTGAGCTATGAGCATACCGTAGATGTTTATTCGTACGAAAAATGCATGTCGATGTCCATGTTCATGTCAATTGGGTTTTAATTTGTATTGATTTCTGAAAAAAACAGTATCCGGAAAAGCAAAGCATGGAGCATGGAAAACTGGAAAGCCAGTAAAAACGCTCTACAATTTTACTGATTAAGTCAGTAATTTCCATCAATCAAAACATATTGTGATTTACTGGGTTTTTTCGGTAATCGTAAAAATTACCGAAAAAACCGTAGTTCCAAAACCTAGTAAAATTTTACTGGGGTCGGTAATCTGAATTGGCTGTGTTGTTCGTGCGTTTATCGATCGTTGAACTTGAGTTCAAACGAACCGGGATGTGAAATGATGTCCAACAGGTATTGTAATTTTCACGAATGATAAGACTTTCATGACGAAATTGAGAAGCTGCCAATAATGTACTGATGGTACATTTTCAAACACCATTCACCTTTCTTCCTTGATTTCAGTCACTACCGGCTAATTTTGACAAGATAACTCGATTACTTTTTCAAATCGACGTAAGTAACTTTCATACGGTTTTGAGAAAGTTAATTAAGAAGAATCACAACCTTTTTTCTAAAACTGATTTAAAATGAATCCCCTTTTTTAACATTTTTTACCGTGTATATCGCTTAAATTTATAGGTAATTCCTATCGTTTCTCACAAAAAATGTATGACAAAATTATAAGCCGTTTCAATCAGTTACTTACGACGTTTTTGTGCCAGTGTAAAATCGACTCAAGTAGTGTTTTGTTTTGATTCGTGGTTAAGTCAATTTGTCTCCCATACAACAGAGCGGCGAAAGTAGCGGTTAGGTTGCAAAAGTGGAGAATCTTACTTTCGTCGTTTTGTAAATCCGGAAATTAAGCGTTCTAAAAGTGCAAAATCAAGTTGGTTTAGAGCGAAACGTGTAGAATTTCGTCTGCGAAACACGTAGGATTGATAAAGTAAGTTTGTTGACTTTTCTGACTTGAGTCTGTTTGAATAAGTCTTCGAGAATTAACACGACCAGCTGGAGCATGAGAACAATGACGATGACTATTCGCTCCCAAAACGACAATTCGTCCGCTGGGGTGTGCTGCTATCGTCATGATGATGGTTTCCGAAAGCAATGTCAAACCGATTCATGATTTCAAAACATTCGGAAGAATATATTTATTTTCACCACTTAAGTGAAGTAATGTATGAAATTGAATACGATCCAATGGTAGAAAACTCATTTCTCTATCCAATGGTATTTTTAGAGGCAACGGAGAATGTTCCGAAACGTGTTATATTCAAGCACAAAAATTGCGCAGGCGAAAGTTCCAATGAATCTAACCTCACATGTCTTGATTTTCCAATCTCAAACTAGCGCTCCTACAAGGCGGATCTCAATTTTTATGAAAGTAGTTCAATAACACAAAAAACAAACGTATGTAGAACATAGAAAATGGATATTCCTACCTCTTCCGCTTAACTGTCTCACTGTTTTCATAAAAATTGAAATCTGGCTGATAGGAGCACTAGTTTGAGGTTGGAAAACCAGGATAAGTGAGGTTAGTTTCATTGGAAATTTCGCCTGCGCGATTCTCGCGCTTGAATAAATCACGTTTCGGAACATTCTCCGCTGCCTCTAAAACCACCTTTGGATAGAAAATGAGTTTTCTACCATTGGATCTCATTCAGTTTCATACATTACTTCACTTAAGCGGTGAAAATAAATATTTTGTTCCGAATGTTTTGAAACCATGAAAGGGTTTGACATTGCTTTCGGAAACTATAATCATGACGACAGCAACACACTCCAGCGGACGAATTGTCGTTTTGGGAGCGAATAAACATCGGAGGACCAGCTGGTTTTGTTGTGTAAACCAGACCAGCTGGTGAGCCGAAAACAAAGAGAAAATGGTAAACACTGAGCCGTCCGGAGTAAACTGTCATGAACATCAGGATAATTCAAGACTAACAATTCAAAAGGCCTCATCTCCAAAAAGTAAACAATGAGAAAAATGCAATCTTGTTTTGTCAAACAATAAATCAAATTTAAATTATGAATTTAAGCATTGTATGTTATTTTATCGTCCAGAAAGTCGATGGATAAACTGATTTATAGCTATGAATAGTCATTACTATCATTTTAGCAAAAAATCATGCTAAAAAAAACGAGTCAAAGGAAATGAGGCTTTTATTTCACCAAAAGCTGTGCAGCCCTTTTCATTTGTGCCCATAGACGCCGGCCGACGCTGATGAGGCCTGTGAGTTGACGCCTTTGTTTACTCTAAAATGTGTTGAGGCCTTCTAGTTGTGGCTTGTTTTTTCATCATCTTCTGATGTGGCCTTTTGAAAATCATTCAAAATTGATGATGAAATAAGAAATTTGAAGTGTAGAAGAGTGTTAAGTGGTGAAGTAAAGTACATGGAGATCCCTACAGCAAGAGAAGATTCGTGCGGTCGATCAAATATGTGATTGATTGAACCCTTCGTCATCCATGAACCAGTGCTGGAAAAGTTCGCATCACGAAGCAGCTCACGAGTGTATACCATCGCATAACAAACATCACAGACTCGGGAACTGGCTAGGTGTGAGTAAGTTCGCACCCGTGTCATCGGGAGAACATGTCAAAAGAAGTAGCAACAAGCTCGGGAGCGTTTACTCGCGAGTAACCGAGCAAGGTGTGATTTATTATGGTTTTGACAGACAAAATAATTGTATAACCATCATATCGACAGTAAACTACTAGTTTGGAGTCAAAAGCCCTTGAAAACCATAAATCTCGGAGGGGAAGCAGCTTTTTTCCCAAAAGCACAATATGACTCTGAACAGCTCCGAGCACGTTCGTGAATCACTTTTCGCTTCAGTTACTCGGGAGCCGACAGATGCGAGTAAACCAGCGCTCTGACGCTCGGGAGCGTTTGGTTTTGTTTTTGTTCCAGTTCAGAAGAAGTGTTCGCCACTTTCCATCACTGCCATGAACATTATGTATGTGCTACGCGAGTTTGTCGTCGAGAAAATGTATGGAAATATTGGTTCAATTGAAATAATATTGCAATTGAACGTTATTTTTCATGCAATTGAAACCAAATCGTATTTTGGTGATAATTTGTGAGGCTGACACAGGTATTATTAAGTAGTATGATACAAAATACATCAGTCTACAAGAACCCGATAATGTTCGCCGTTTAGACAACCACTGTATAAAATAATACAAGGAGCAGTCGCTCCGTAGTATAACCTGCATCTACTTAGTGAATTTGGAACGTTTTTCGCAATCTACATTACAATTTTGATGTTTGTTTAACAGGCCTCAACTCGGTTTCCGTCAGATATAAAAATGAGGCCTTGTTGAGAAAAGGCCGCATTTGCGATGAATATCCTTATTAGCGGAAAATGAGATGGGGCCTTTTAGAAAAATGTTAATTTTTCAACTTTTATGCATATTTTTAAATGACTATTGTATGTTTTAGTAAGAATAGGCTCTTATACACTGAAATCAGCAGAAAACCGATTTGTTTACATTTTCGACTTGAGGCCTTTTCAATTGTTGGTCTTGAATTGCATGAGCGGCGGTGATCGAAAAGGGGCAGGCGAAATCTGAGAAAGACAAAATTCAGATCACTAAAGTCTAAGTGGTAAAAAAAATCGCAATACAACTTGTTTATTTTTAATTTTATTTTTTTTTTTTTTTTTGCAGTGGTAACTTTGGTTCAAACTTATAGTAAAATTATCAATAATGGTAAAAGTAAAGAGTACGACTGAAAACCAATTGAAATAGTAGTGAAATTAAGCTTTACCGTGGTGAATCAGAATCCAGACGGTACCAATATCTGGACACTCTGATAATATTTATCAATTAGGGGTAAAATTGAATGTTAATATGTACGAATTTATACATAACTTATACTGTAAACACTGTTGATCATCCTACTATAATTTCTAATCTAGTTACCATTGTCAGAAAAATATTAAAAATAAAAACATAAATGTTCCCCCAGTTTGACGTCATTCCTTTGCTCGTGCTAGTTCAATTTTACAAAACTGTGACGAACGTTGCACCACATTCAGTCAGCGAAAACGTGCTTAAATTACATTGTTTGATAAGTGTTTGCAACATAAAAGTAAAAGCGATGATTATTGAAGGATTTGGTTACATCGTGGGCTTAAGATATAGTATAAGTAGGCAATTAATGTTATGAACAAATATTGTCCGGGATTACAGGCAAGTGGTTTCAAATCCGGACATGCATTACTTGTTTAAACGTGTAATTGAATAATATGAATACAATATTACGACAACGTTACTTTAAAAAGTGTTATTAGTGAACAGAATGTCGTTTCTCGGCCAAACCGCGAGTTTCACGGTTCCCCAAAACTAATATATGAACTAATTATGAATTTGTAAAAAAAAATCAATTGAATTCGGCTCCGTTATGCCTAGTGGCGCTTGAGCCTGTTAAATAAACGTTTAAATAAAAAAAAATGAATGTCGTTTGAATGTCAAAAAATAATCTATTTGAATAATCAACGCAATAATTCGAACCCACAACGCAGAATCGG
Source organism: Aedes aegypti (assembly GCF_002204515.2). Lineage (NCBI taxonomy): Eukaryota > Metazoa > Arthropoda > Insecta > Diptera > Culicidae > Aedes > Aedes aegypti. The sequence continues at coordinate 25,623,606 of NC_035109.1, read as the reverse complement.
ATATCTTTTGCTTCAAGTGAAGTAATCAAAGTTGAAAAATAATTCTCTTCCATTCAATCATGAATTATGAAGCTCGTTCGTGCTTAAAGTTCTTAGGAATGAGGTATTTAACCAATTATAGCAGTGCTTTTGAAAAACAATACACTTTTTTCATGTTTTGTGTAGCTGTCCAGATTTTGATACGAAAGTGTCCGGATTTAAATACAAGGCTTGCTTCTGGTGTCCGGATTTAAGGACAAGGCATGCCTCATTATATCAGCGATTTTCATGTTATGATAGTGGTTTTGAGCGTTAAATTTATCACTATTACCTGAATATAATACAAAACTGTCTTATACTAACTGAATTTAAATCTTACTCGAGGAGAATTTATTGTAAACTGAGTTTGAACATTTGATCTTGCTTAAGCGTCCGGATATTGATGCATCACGGTACCATATACTACTGAGAAAAATATAAAGATGATCAAAACACGGTTCATTTTTGTGTTATACGGTGCGAAAACCTGCAGTGGGACTGATATGCGGTTACATTTCATGGGACAATGACTTGGGACAATGACTTGGTGGGACAATTTGACTTGATGTTTTTTCTTACTGTTTTCCGAACCAATCTTATTATCTCATTAGAGCAGCTGAAAGAGTATTGGAAGATATGTTGAAAACTGAACTTAACTGAATTTTGACGAAAATGCAGATGGGACTAACTTGGGATTCACGGCAGTTAAGCCGTTTCAAGCAGTTTTTAGCTATTTAAATGATTTAAAGCCGTTTCAAGCCATTTTAAACCTTTTTAAACCATTTTTAGTTATTTTTAGCCAATTCAAGCTATCTTAAGCCGTTTTAATCTGCTTCAAATTGTAGGCCAATTTAAGTCATTTTAGGCCGATTAAAGCCATTTTTAGCACAGCTATTCAGCATGACCATGCTGAGGGTCGTGGGTTCGAATCCCGCTGGTCGAGGGTCTTTTCGTAAAGGAAATTTTCTTGATTCCCAGGGCATAGAGTATCTTCGTACGTGCCACACGATAAACACATGCAAAAATGGTCAATCGGCGAAGAAAGCTCTCAGTTAATAACTGTGGGAGTGCTCATAAGAACACTAATCTGAGAAGCAGGCTTTGCCCCAGTTGGAACGTAACGCCAGAAAGAAGAAGAAGAAGAAGCTATTTTAAACCGTTTTAAGCTACTTTAAGCTATATTTTAGCCAATTGTAGCCAAGTTAAGGCATTTAAGCCATTTTAAGCCTTTCTGAACTGTTTTAAACCATTTTTAGTTATTTTATAGGAAATTTGAGCCTTTTTAAGGCAATTTGTGCCGTATATGTTTCAATCTATTTCAAATTTTAGGTCATTTTAAGAGATTTTAAGCCATTTCAAACCATTTTAAGTTGTTTGAAGCCGTGTTCAGCCATTTTTAATTTTTTTAAACCATGTTACTTGAGCCGTTTAAGCCGTTTCAAGTTATTCCAATTTTAGGCCATTTTAAGCGATTTTAAGCTGTTTAAATCATGTTCAGTCATTTTAGTCCATTTTAAAAGATTTTAAGACGTTTCTAAACATTTTAAGCGGTTCTTAGCCGTTTCAAGTTATTCTAAACAATTTGAGGCCACTTTAAGTAGCAATTTTAAGCTATTTTTATTTATTTTAAGTTATTGTAAGTGATTTGTAGCCGTTTCAAGCCATTTGAGGCCGTAAACCATTTTTAGCTATTTTAAGCCAATTTTAAGCTATTTCAAGCTACTTTCAGTCAATTTATTGTTTTTTAAGGCTATTTTGTGTTTTGAGCCGTTATAATCTATTTCAAATTTTAGGCGGTTCTAAGATATTTTGAGCCATTTTAAGCTGTTTGAAGCTGTATTGAGCCATTTTGAACTTTTTTCAATCATGTTTAGCCAAACTAAACCATTTTAGGGCGTTTTAAGTGATTTGAGGCTGTGTTACTATTTTGAGCCGTTATGGCCGGTAATGTTATTTCAAGTTTTAGGCCATTTCAAGCGATTTTAGGCCATTTTAAGTCATTTTTAGCTATTTTAATCAGATTTTAGCTCCTATTTTTAGCCAATTCAAGCTAAGTTAAGACTTTTGTTCAATATTGCGCTTGAAGGTGTCATGCGGAGAGCCGGACTTAACAGTCGAGGCACGATTTTCACGAGATCCGGACAACTTGTTTGCTTCGCGGACGACATGGATATTATTGGGAGAAAATTTGAAACGGTGACAGATTTGTTCACCCGCCTAAAACGCGAAGCAACAAGAGTCGGGCTAATGGTGAATGCGTCGAAAACAAAGTACATGCTGGTTGGCGGAACTGAGCGCGACAGGACCCGCCTAGGGAAGCAGTGTTACGATAGACGGAGATACCTTCGAGGTGGTGGACGAGTTCGTCTACCTCGGATCCTTGTTGACGGCTGGCAACAATGTAAGTCGGGAAATACGAAGGCGCATTATCAGCGGAAGTCGTGCCTCCAGAAGAAACTGGCTGTCAAGAAAGATTCACCCCCGCACTAAATGCACGATGTACAAAACGTTCATAAGACCCGTAGTCCTCTATGGGCATGAGGCGTGGACTATGCTCGAGGAGGACTTGCAAGCTCTTGGGGTTTTCGAACGCCGAGTGCTAAGGACGATCTTCGGCGGCGTGCAGGAGAACGACGTGTGGCGGCGAAGGATGAACCACGAGCTCGCTCAACTCTACGGCGAACCCAGTATCGTGAAGGTAGCTAAAGCTGGAAGGATACGCTGGGCAGGGCATGTTGCAAGAATGCCGGACAACAACCCTATAAAGATGGTGTTCGCTACGAATCCGGTCGGAACAAGAAGGCGTGGGGCGCAGCGAGCTAGGTGGATTGACCAGGTTCACCAGGACCTGGAGAGCGTGGGTCACACTCGAGGATGGAGAGAAGCGGCCATGAACCGAGTGAATTGGCGAAACATTGTTGGCGAGGCTTTATCAAGATAATTGATGAAAAGCCAAACAACTCAACAACTAAGGCTTTTAAATCATGTTAAGCCGTTTTTAACCGTAACCAAGCCATTTTTTAGCAATTTTAAGCCGTTTTAAGCCGTGTCGAGCCATTTTAGGCCATTTTCAGCTGTTTTAAGCCATTTTAATGCTGCCTAAAAATTAAAGTTTTACGTTAAATAAACTTGTTTTATGCAAAAATAATTGATTAACATTTTTTTCATAAATTATTCAAACAGCCTTATCTTCGAAAAGTAAACGATTATAGATTTATCGTAATTCGCAGACAATATTTCATACATTCCACATTGAACCTACTCAGTTTTCAGGATTTATAAAACAGCTTAGGTCAAATTTTCATTTTTCGCAACTTAACCACTATTTTCAAAACACTCTATGAGTCGATTTAACACTGGTTCAAAAACGTCGTAAATAATTGGTTAAAACGGTGTATACTTTTGTCTTTAAATTTGTGTGGGAAATAATAGAAACCTCATAGCTTTTTGAGCGCGAGCCAATTGCATGCAAAATTTAAGCGAGGAAATCGAAAAAATGTAGAAAAAGTGATTTATTTTACAGCAGTTTTGGAAGACAGGTTGTGATTCTTTATAATTAATTTTCTCAAAACCGTATGAAAGTTACTTACGTCAATTCGGAAATATAATCAAGATTTCTCTGTAATACGTGATTTGACTTCAGTTGGCATTTTGAACCATCTTACCCTACGTTTTGTATCGCTTCGTTTGTTTCGGTCTGCTTCAGCTCATTTCCTTTTACTTTCCATCCTTCGTCGTCGTCTTCAAGAGAACCTAGGAGGCTACAAGCTGCTGGCTGAATCGCGTAACTGCACTGGCTGCGGGTCGTCGAGAATAATGCGTGTCTGTCCTGCTTTAATAGGCCATAGGCCTCTGGCTGTGGGCCGGTGCCTCTGGACATTGCCTAGCTAGATCGTATGTAGTGTCGCTTGCCGGTCCGGCTTTTTGCGTCCGTCTGCCTCATGGCTGATTGCCGATTCCTGTTTCTACGGGCATGATCCTCCACCGAGTGGGACAGGTCCTCCCGGTTTCCAATTCCCAATATTGTGTTGCGAGCGTATGCGTATAGAATTGATTGATGAGCTAACGATGCCAATTCTTGACGGTCTTCCCCGCTGGTGTCATCATTGGCGAATGGAGTTTCACCGTTAGGCTAGAGCGACTCGACTGATATGACTTTGTGGGGAACCGGTCTTGGATAGGCAAAGGAATCAATTCGATTCCAATTCCAACATGATGTAGTAGCTTAGTGAATGTGGTACATCTGGCTTTGATTTACTTGGAACACCTCGGATTTTGAACATCAACCGAGATTTCGTTTAAGGATTTATCCACATTTAATTTGCAACGATTTATGAAGTTTCCTGATATTTCTCCAGAAATTCCTCTGGCAGCTGCAAGTGGGAAAAAATCATGACAATGTCTTATAAGGCTTATGTTTACAGAGGTGAACGAACTCGGCCGAATTTACATATGTAGAGCAAATCATCAATAGTTCAATTAGTTTTGTTCTCGTTTTTTGTTATTATTTGTTGAATCTTGAGTAGAATCCTTTGACTACCCTACCCATTTTTTTGTGCATAGGACGTTTTCTATCTGTCCTATGAACGATAATATAAATCACTACAAATAAATACATCTAGATTTTTTTAGTATTCCTATTGTCCTTCTCTTTAGCTTCCACTATACATTTAAATAAATCTCTTGAGAATTTTTTTGGACTTCGATAATCGAACAGTTCGAAGTTGCTACTCCGTGATTAAGGTGACACGGGAGACCATGCTATCTCCCCTAACTTTTGTATCACTCTGTGCACTTCCGTGTGAAAGGAATAAACCCAGCGCTGAGATGACGTGCCTTATAAAAAGAGGTCTTACCAGTTGGAGTTGTCGGACGAGAAAGAGGCTGTTGCTGGGCACTTCTTGGCGGGCTCGCCGATGTTATGTCGAGCGTCTGTCGATATATCTCATGTCGACTTTTCCAAGCTTGTTGACAATTAAGGTGTATACATTCAGTACACTGTACACTGTCGACAAACACTCTAATGCATGCCACACATTCCCCCTTTTCTCGAAAAAAAAAAGTTTTACTCGTCATAAAAATAACTTATATTTCTGAAGAAAGAAAAAACGGTATACGAATTTCATCTTTTTGGTAGATTTTTTGTTCCGTGTAAGTGTTCCGACGTGAACATCTCTTTCTCTGTGGGGTAGCTGTTGTACTCAACATTATTTTCGGTGGGAATAAATTTGACAACTCATTGTTGTTGTTGTTTACATCGATCTAACTCCCACGGTCTAAACGTCTAAACTTTAATGTTTTGCCTTCTCTGTGGAGAACAACAAAATTTGTAATTTAATTACTGCATCCACGACAAAGACGAAGCTGATTTCAGTAGGTTTGTTTCTTCCAAGCCAATCAAAAACCTTTGGATCGCTACATTGGATTGCACTGGACCTGTATTCGATCCAAAACTTTTGGATCTAGGATAACACTACATGAATAAGGGGTTTGTTTCCCAAAAGGGATATGATAATACAAAGTTATAGTTCAACGTTTATTTTGTTTATTTTAGGATGTTCTACAGTTCGACTGTTACGTCTACTGTTCTTCCAAATTCCTGATGTAATCCTTTAGGTACGAAGGAGCAGTCCGTTTGCGAGCTCGGAGATTGACGTCGGATTTTATGGGTTCTGAAAGATATTCCGAACCTTCTACTTCCTTCCGAGATTCTGTTACCTCTTGCCAACCAGATGCTTTGCTGGATTCGAGTTGATGCTCTGGGTTCATAATTTCTTCAAAGTGACAGCCTGAACCTCTTGCAGATCCTGGTTGGTTCTCCGTATTCGCAGATTGATCTTCGTCACGCCAGCGAGACACTTTTCTAACCTGTGAGACATGTCGTTTCAGTACGACACCTTCTTTATCACACAGTGTCAAACTGCCGTTGCTTTCTTCGGTTACGGTGTACTTTTTCGTAGAAAACCGTGACTCCCCTTTTGGTCGCACGTGATTTTCCACTATCACTACATCACCTGGCTTCACCTGGCACGGTCGTGCACCGCGACGTCGATCCTCGCGATCTTTTGCTGCTAGCTTAGCGTCCCAGTCCTTTTTCGATAGCAGCTCGTCATCGATATCCGCCTTCCCGAAGTCAAGTAGTGGAAGCCCACGTTTAATTTTCCGTCCAGTCATTACTTCCTCTGGAGGAAGCTTAGTCACACTGTGTGCCGCGGCATTATGGGCCTGGACGGATTTGCGTAGCTCTTCGACATAGTTCGTTTTATTCGTTGCAGCAATGGTCATGGCTTTATTTATGACCTTCATGTAACTCTCCACGAGTCCGTTCTGTTGAGGAAACAACGGCGTGGAGAAGATCGTGGTGATAGATCGTTCCGCGCAGAAACGCTTGTATTCGTCACCATTAAAAGGCGGTCCGTTATCAGTTTTTATTGATCTGGGAAAGCCTTCTCGCTCGAAAACGTCTTCCAAAACTTTTTTGGTACTCTCGAAGCTCGTTGACTTGACCGGCCGGGCTATCAAGTATCTTGATCGGTAATCAACGATGACGAGGACCGAAATTCCACCGAATTTCACATAAGGACCGTTAAAATCCAGTGCGATGGTCTCCCAAACTGTCTTTGGAGCCTGTATGCGCTGCATTGGAGTAGGTCTTTCTGGTCTACCGTTTACTGCACATGAAGAGCATGACTCTACCCACTTTGCAACGTCGCTTGCCATGTTGGGCCACCACACGCGTCGTCGCAGTATGCTTTTTTGCTTAGCTGCCGAGGGATGTCCTTGATGAGTTGCTTCTAGTATGCGTTGCTGAAGAGTTTCAGGGACAACTACACAACCAGTCTTAATCAACAGGCCATCTTGAGAATACAAATCGTTTTGGAGAAGCTGATATTTTTGTAACTTAGAAGGCCATTGTTCTGAATGTAGGGCTTCTATCACGGCTTGAAGAGTCTTGTCATTAGTCGTAGCTGATTTGATTTCATCGTCGGTAATAAATTCTACTGCGTTAGCTTCCAGGTGTGCAATCTCCCACGGGCTCGATGAGTCATCAAATGGTTCGTCGTTACCAACGTATAGCCGTGAAGGAGAATCGGCGATGTTCTGTGATCCTCGGACGTACTCGACTACGTAATTGTATGGACTTAAACGCAGCGCCCAACCATCGGCACGCGTCAAAGCTCGTTTAGATTCCTCTCGAGTTCGGTTGAGGATGAACGACACTCCCTGAGCATCGGTGCGTAATGTGAACCGTCTACCAAGTAAGAAATATGAGAAATGCTCAACGGCCCACACTGCTGCAAGGGCCTCTCGCTGGTTTTGAGCATATTTCTTCTCTGTAGCGGTAAGGGATTTTGATGCGAAGCTGATAATTCGCGGAACGCCGCTCTCATCCTCTTGGACTAAAACAGCACCGAGCGCTACCGGCGACGCATCTGTATAAACGATAGTCTTATCATCGTCTGAGAAGAATCCAAGCGATACGCAGCAGTCTAGAATTCTTTCTTTGACTGATTCAAAGGCCTGCCGCTGCCGAGGTCCCCATGTCCATGATTTTGCAGCTACAATCTCCCAAAGAGGGCTGGTGATGTCCGCAAAGTTCCTGACGTGTGGACTTATGAAGGAAGCCAAACCCAGGAAGCTTCGCAGTTCAGATATCGTAGAGGGCTCTCGGAAGTTACGTATGCTTCTTATCTTACTGTCGTCTACGTTGAAACCGTGTTCATTTAGCTCAAAGCCCAAGAAGTCAATCCGCGTTTTATCGAATTCGCATTTTGCTCTATTGAGCGTTAGATTGTTCGCTCTGAGTATTTCCAAAACTTTGCAAACAGTTTTCCTCAAACCCTCTAGGCTGTCTGCAAAAACAAGAATGTCGTCAATGTAGACGATCTTGTTTTTGACTTCCTTGAGGATTCGCGACATTTCCCTTTGGAAGATTTCGGGGGCACAATTCACCCCGAACATCAACCTTGTGAATCGGTACATGCCTGGGAAAAAAAATCAAGTGAACATGAATAAAATGACTAGGCATAAGTGGCTAATCCATTACATACCGTCCTCTGTTAAAAATGTTGTAAGGTCGCGAGATTCGTTGTGCAATTCCAGATGGTAGAATGCATTGCTTAAGTCAAGTTTAGTGAAAAATTTTGCACCGTGGAGCTTGACTTTCATTTCGTCGAGTAGAGGAAGTCGAAAATACTCTCGGTTTATAGCTCTATTGGGTGCCCGCATATTCACCACCAGTCGGAAGTCGTTCTTACCCTTGGCTACAGCTGACATTCCGCTGATCCAGTTTGGGGCACTTGTAACCTTCTCGATGATACCCTGACGTTCCATTTGTTCTAGCCGTAACTTCGCTGCCTCACGGTAAGCCGCAGGGACGTTATAATACGCATTCTTAACGGGCGGTACATTCTTATCTACGCTGAATCTCACCTTAATCTGAGGCATTTTCGGGAACACGTCTGTCTTGCCATCGCCTTCGACATTGTTAACGGTAGTTGTAACGTGAAGAAGTCCCATGTCACTGGCAGTTGAGCGACCCAGGAGTGACCGTGATCCGTTACGAATTACATGAAAAATTGCTTTTGTAGGTCGGCCATAGTGATCCGGTGCAATGATTTCAGATTCGAACAAACATTCTACTACCATTGGAGTCAGAGTTCCATACGCAAGGACGTTTTTCTTGTTGGAATTTTTGATTATGTTCAACTTTGCGATACCCGACAAATGCTCTTGTTTTAGGCGAACCCAGTCTCTCCCACCAATAACGTTTATATCCGCACCAGAGTCAATGAGCATTTTGAATGGACTTGATGAGCCGAGACGACAGGCGACTAAAACGTCGTCGAGTGAAAGTGTATTCACGTGCTATAATATTAAAACAAATGTGCATTGGATTAGAAATAACAAAACAAAATTTATTGCGCATTTATGTCTCGAGCGTGTTATACCTGATCATGATCGACGTGATTATCGCGATTCGGAGACTCGTTGGGTTGAACTTGGAGCTGTCGAACTCGTGATCGCCGGCATGCGGCTGCGTAGTGCCCACGTTCTCCGCACGAGTTACAGTTCCTGTTCAACGCTGGACAAGGATAGTTCGAATGTGGGAAGCTGTTGCATCGCCGACAACGAGTACGCCGTCCACGGTCCTGTAGATCTCTTCGAGGCGCCTGCTGATGATCTCGGAAACGCTTCGGTTGCGACCTGTCTATCAAGCTTTCTGGCCCGGAACGTTTTCTGAAGGATTCGCGTTGTGGTGGTTGGCTTGAGCTCTGTCTATGTATGCGATTAATCACATACGGCTCCGAACTATGGATTGCTGAGTGATTCGCGATCTCTGTTTCATATGCTTCATTCCGCGTGGCCGCCAGTACAATAGTGTTAATGTCGTGCGCGTACGTCCTTGCCGTTTTCACTAGTTCCCTATTTCTCATGCCCTTCAATAGTTGCGGTCGTATGAATTTGTCCTGATCGTTAGGACTAAATTCACATTCCAACGCCTTCGCGGTTAGGCGGGCATGGAATGAACTTACCGATTCAGTTTTGCCTTGCCGCATATTGAAAAACGTTTCGTGTTCGGCAGCTGGATCCGTCATTGCCTTCAAATGGTTCTTGATGTTGGAAACGAAATTCCGATAGCAGTTCGCATCGTCCAAGCTCGGTCTAAGCTTCGCTGCTCTCACGATGTTCTGCAACTCGTCTCCAATCGAAAGGAAGAGAAGTTGTGATCTGCGAACGGGATCATTCGCATTGCTGAGGGAGGCGGCGATTTCGAAATTCTCGATATATCGGTTCCATTCCTCCCACATTTTGTTGGCGGGTACCCCAGCTGGGAAGGGTTTGATGTTATCCCACCGAATACTCGGCAAAGTAATATTCGGCGAGTTGCTTGGTTGCATGTACGACGTACACCAGTCTTGGTTTGTCACGGGGGGAGGTTGCATTGTTTGCAAAGAGTTGAGTGCTTTGGTCATGTCCGAAAGAGCGTTCTCCATCCTTTGGAGTCGCTCGTTTGTATCCGAAAATGGCTCACTGTTTCTGGACTTGGCGGAAACTTCACTTGCATTGTTGCTTGTGGTGTTTTGGCCGAAGCTGGACTGTTGATGTTGGGATGGCGGATCTTCGGAGGTAGATACGAAGTGGCTTGCGGAGTCGCAATCACTATCCTCGTCGCTCGATGTGGTGGCATCATCCGGATGATTCGGCTCACTCTCCTCATCACTGGTCTGCGCGTGCAGAAACTTCGGGGCACGGACGTATTTTCCGTTGCTAGACATTCTGGATGGAATCAATTTGCGATCTGTAAAAACACAACTGGTAACGGACTTATATAATTATACTTATTATTTCTGATTCGTTTCTATTTTGAAAGATTGTTGGATCCTGATATTTTTTTCAAATTTCATTGACATAAGGGTTGTTTTTGAGTTGGAGGTTTATTCAATCGAAGCGTCAAAAATTTTCCAATAGGGCTAGATTTTTCTTTGCGGACATCCCGTCACGCCATGAACAGTTTTGAAATTCAGGACAAGCTTTGCGGACATCCCGTCGCGCCGAGAACAGTTTTGAGTTAAGCACAAATTTTGCGGACATCCCGTCACGCCAAGGGCTTTTTTTCGAGCATTGCTTTAAACTGAGTCAATTTTGTGCGCGGACATCCCGTCACGCCATGGACTTCTTCTTTTATCTTTGAACAACCACCAAACTCTGAACAAAAAACATGTTTAAAAATGCAGCGTCTGGGCTATTCCCTTCATAATTGTATAATCCGGTTCCACTAGTATTGTAAAAAGAGCCTGGCAGGAACGCCAATGTGCACTTCCGTGTGAAAGGAATAAACCCAGCGCTGAGATGACGTGCCTTATAAAAAGAGGTCTTACCAGTTGGAGTTGTCGGACGAGAAAGAGGCTGTTGCTGGGCACTTCTTGGCGGGCTCGCCGATGTTATGTCGAGCGTCTGTCGATATATCTCATGTCGACTTTTCCAAGCTTGTTGACAATTAAGGTGTATACATTCAGTACACTGTACACTGTCGACAAACACTCTAATGCATGCCACACACACTCTAACAATTATCATTAAAACTTTGTGGAAGTAAATCTCGAGTTTTAGTGAACCGATGAAGCTGAAAATTTATTGGGTTGTGCACTACATATATAAAATCATAGTGATACATTTTTCGCATCGATATATGGAGTGTTTCTTGCGATTTGCTTCTTGAAATGGATAGGGTGATTATGATGACGTCCCGTGCGGCCTTAAAAAATAATCGAAATTGAACAGTGATCCAATGAATGGGGCTTGTGATTAGCAAACCAAGTAGGCCATGTTCCAATGCAAATGTGATACCACCAGTGTTGATCACACTCAAAATCTCAATCAATACGCTCTCCCGTGAGAGCAAACTCATTAGAGATCTGCTTCGCAAATCTCACGCTTGAGATTTTGATGCAAAATCAACTCAATCAACTCAAACGAAAAAAAAAGATTCAATCGCAAAACCCGGCAAAAACTCATGAAACCCGAATGTTATTGTTCACGTTAGAAAGCATTAACATAATTTTACCAGACTAACAAGAAATTATTGCCGTGTGTGAGTAAACTGTGGAAATACGAGACAATGAGTTAAAAAGGTGAGCCAACTCATCCATGATTTTTTGACTGCTGAGCTGCATGATTGATAACTCACGCATGAAAAATCTCAAGCGTGAGTTGTGAGAAATTGAGTTTTTTTTTTTGAGGTACGTGGAATCATACACCTGATCCTATGTAGCACCTGAACTGGTGCCATATCCAAGTACTTCGCGTTCAGGTTCCTAGCCCTGCCATCCGTAAACAGCGATAAGTAACCATTTTTAGTATTGTCATCAGTTTCCAGCAGTTAACATTGTTGTTATATAACGAGCTACTGGCCTGTACAATGCAATGGCACAGCCAGAATCTCCTGCGTGCACCTGCCTACTGCGTGGGCATGATTGTAGAAACGCGGTAGAGCAATACGAAGATTTAGTTTGAATTTCTTGTTCTAAAAATGGCTTAGTTGTTAAGACCATTTAGGCCATTATAATTAATGTTGGTTGTGAAGAGTATCACTATATCCCAAGAAGCATATGAAACCTTTTAAAAAAATCTCCAAACATGGTTTTGAAATAAAATCAACAAATTCAAGTTTATTAAAATGTGTGCTATAATTATAAATGCAGTCGTTTGCAACTAAAAGCCTAAAAGAGCGCCATGGGTCGTTTTGACTCAATGGTGCATATTACCCCAGATTCCTTTAATTGTTTGTAAACATTGTGATTCAGAAATCACGTGTTATCTGTCCCGCAGTTGATTATTCTTAATTGCATATCATAATTCGCCATTCACATTCATCTTGCTGCAGTTACGACTCCCCCAATTACCACGAACGCCACTACTCCGAATGAGCCATTTCCACGAATAGGGTAAATTATGTATTTTGGACAGGCTAAAGATTTGTCTGGAAACGGCGATCGATTAACTGCCTTAGATACTAATATTTTATTACGTTATGATACTTATATGCTTAATGTATCATTGTTTTCTGAGTTTCTGGAGAGAAAAAGCTTGCAAGCTGTAGCAATAGGTGCCAAAATAGCGTTTTTTAATTGCCTGTCACATTTCGGACATCAAATATACATTTTGGACACCCTCATGTGAATATAATTTGGACAGGGGCGTTATCTCACTATCTATTCAAAGGTTTCTTAAAAGGACGATCGTATCATAATGTTTGAAGAGTTTACATGTGTCTTATGCATTTTTTCGCTTATTGGATGTGTATATTAGTGATAATCAATAATTTCATTAAATGGAAGCAAATATCATCAGATCCACGAAATACGCCTGCAATTATACATGCATGCGACATTCCAGTGCGTTTCATCAGATGGCTAAATTATATCAACTGAACAAAAACCGTAATCTATTTTGGATACCACCTGATTTATGCCTTATATACTAATGTTAAGATTTTAGATGAACTTAGCTTCAATTTTAGACATATTTTATCATATTGCCGCCTTTAAACTTTTAGTGAATGCCTATTCTGAGCGCTATTATTGCGTTTAAAGTATGTTCTTGAAACGTACATCCTCTTGCATTCGTAGGTTTCACAGGTATTCTTTTGATACAATTTACAGTTTTGATATTTTTGGAGCCAATTTCTAATTCTTATGAAATTGGCCATCATTATTAAGTAGCATAGTGTATCAATAATGCAATGCATGATTTTCCGTACATAAATTCCTCATAATCTCATTGTAAATGAGCATAGAACAAGCAGCCTGTCCAAATTTTTTGCATGTCCAAGTTATATACGTTACCCTAGTATGAAATATAGTGCAATATCTTGTTTTGTGGCCAAAAAATGTTGACGATGCTGTAATATTGCAAACTAGCAATTAATGGTTTGTAAAATTCGTCGGTAAAATTTTCATCGTATGTTTTTTTAGGTCTGTTTCTCAGCTCAGTGAGTAACCCATTAACCCATCACCCTTAATATATTCTTACTGAACAGCTTCGCGTTCACCGCTGTTTGGACTCCATATTTTAATTTTGTGTTTTTTCTTTACCAAATATTTTCCTTTCTTATGAACAAAGGTTATGCCATAGAATCACGTTGTTGCAGTGTTTATTTATTTATTTACGTCATAGCTGCATGCACTTCATTAAAAATTTGCCCTTTTTTCTTAAATACGCTGTTAAGTTACCCAGAAACCAGGGAATGTCAGCTGTATAATAGCCCTAGGGTAGGTGTACCAATTATGGATGCAATATGTCAACTGGATGGATAAAAATCAAGTTTAAACCGCGTTTCTAAGGCGTAAGCATGACTTGTTGGTGTTAATTACTAGTTTGAAGCCTTGCAAAACAGTTGAAATAAGCAGTTTTAGTACTAAATTGACTTTTAGTTTCTAAAAATTGGTTTTAAAAAACGTTGTCTTTGTACCAATTATGGCAATAGTGTTCCTAGCATTCGACATAAAAGTGTACCAATTATGGACTATCGAATGATTGCACGAAATGAACTCAAACGCCATCCAGAACGAATGATAATGCAACGCTAATATGTAATAAAGTGATTGCACATAAAATTTTCCAAAAAAAATGTGTTAAATAGATGTTAAATCAATTTATTGCAATGGGTTCACGTGAGCAAATTATTTTTTGAAAATAAGTCTAAATGTAGTGAAATTGCAAATTACTATACAAAACAGCATTAATGAACTCATATTACCTTTCCAGCGCCTAAATTTAACGAAAAAGTAGGGAAAAATAAAAAAATCGAGTGTCGCTGGAAACCCCTTTCTACCATGAAATTAGCATCTTCCGCTTACGAACGTTTTCGAACGTGTGATTGAAAAATCTTAGTAATTGAGTACAAAATATGAAGATAATGCCTTACCGAACCGTCTCGTCGTGGAAGTCACCCGTAAAATAGCTTTACTTCTTTTATTTCACTGATCAAAAAATGTAAACAAACCACCTCCAGAGTATAGCCATAATTGGGCTCTCATACACTCTTTGTACCAGTTATTTCCAACTTAAAACAGTAGATTTGATTGCTCACCAGCTAAATCTTTTCATTTGTTTTCACTAGGCAACATACGTTTATCGGCTGAAGCAGTTTTTCCTGATGAAAACATGAATTTCGTAACGGGTGTTCTTTAACAAACTGCTAAGAAGGTGTTATATGTGTGAGGCAAAATTTTCAAATGTTCATTTCTCGAAGCTTATTGCACGAATGATCTCATCAAGGTTTAGTTACCATCAAATACAAATAGGTTTATCATTCCTGTGAATATTAGCCGTTATATTCTAGTGAAACAATAAGAAAAATGTCTTTTTGTTCCCACTATTGCCATAATTGGTGCTATAGCCATAATTGGTACTTCTACCCTATATCATTTTTTTTTTTCTCAAATTTGTTCGAGGTGGATAGGAATGACGTCGTCAAGTAGCTGTCAGTTTTTAGAATATATCGCCTTCCTAATATAGTACACCGTGGTGTTCCGGAATAGACAACTAATTCAAATTGTTTTTAAATGATGACAATCGATCATTATCCTAAGTTTTACATAAAAACCAGAATTGCTCGCTGTCACTGTCAAGGCTTAAAATTTGCTGATTTCTACTGGCCGACTGCGTTACAACTCAGATCATTGTGTATACCCAAGGGGGAGGTCACTCTGCACACTTCAGTCGGCACTGCTGTGCCTTCAGAGCGCCAAAGTGTGCCAAGCGTGCCATGCGTGCTATAATACTATACTGCCGTGAATCACAAGTCAGTCCCATCTGCATTTTAGTCAAAACTGAGTTGAGTTCAGTTTTCAACGTATCTTCCAATGATATTTCAGCTGCACTAATGAAATAATATGGTTTTCCAGAAAAAACTCAGAAAAAACAGCAAATTTGTCCCATAATAAAAAGTAACCGCATATCAGTCCCACTACAGATCTCCGCACCGTGTAACACAGAAATAAAATTATTTTTGATCATCTTTATATTTTTCTCGAAAAGATATCGTAGTGAAAAGCAAGTTGTGAAAAATTCATATCGTAGTGAAAAGCAAGTTGTTGAATTTTCATTGAGATTTGAGCATGTTCCAATCCTCTGGAATTTTTTGAATATTCGTATGAGCCTCTGTACGTGCCATAAATTCTTTTGTACGTTTGACTTTTACTGTGCGCCGTGTGTTGGTGCTGTCTTGCTCTCTTTCACGGGCAACTTGATAACAGGGCGCACAGTAAAAGTCAAACGTTTTATAGCATGCATAGGCTCAAGGAAAACGAGTTTGAAAACTTCACAGCTCATTTTCTCAATGCCTACTTTCTAGAGATGGGACTGACTTGCGATTCACGGCAGTATATGCCATAAAAATTCAATGAACTGAAATTACGGAAAACGTTCTCAGCAAGCCTTGGCATATAGGGGAAGGGGTGGTAAAATGAACACCTTAAGGAAATCATCTTGTTTCTGATAGCAAAACGAGAAATTTGTATAGTTCTATCACACAACATCAAAAATAGGAATGTAATCTATAGCAGCGACATGGATTCAGACTAAAATAGCTAAATTTTTACATGTTTTCATCGGTAACAAAAAGCGATGCAAATGTTCATTTTACCTGCACTATGTGGGTAAAATGAACAGCGGTTGGTGGTAAAACGAACACCATGCAAAGAACGTGAGCAAAACAAATATTTCTGAAAATTTCCATTGCCCCTCCGAAAATACATCCATTAATGATTGTAACCCATTCAAAAAATATTCTAAGAGTATCAGATTTTACATCATATCATAACAATATTCACCTTACCGAAAAACCTCAAGTCTCCCGAGCTAAAAGTTACGTCAGTTCTAATTTTCAAACGTGGTTTTCTAAAATCTTAGTTTTCGTTGATACTTTTACTTCAATTGACCTACGTATCAACTCGAACACTCAGATTTATGCTCTAAATCGTCCGTGCGTGATAAAAATTCATCGAAATTTGTTTTTTCTCGGTAAAATGCACGGTGTTCATTTTACCACCCCTGTTCATTTTACCACCACTTCCCCTAATTTAATTTTTGACAATTTTCTTCTTGTTTACCTCTCGTTGTGCAAAATGCAGATGGTCTGAATTTTGTATAGATTCATTGTTAGGAACTGCTTCTTATGCGGCGGAGATATTCCGAAATACGTTTTACATTATCGCAAACGAATTTTTTATACAAAAGTTGTTACGTTGGGGAGGGAAGGGATCTAAAATTGGCAAAGTTTGCGTTACGTAATATTTGAATCATTCTCACGACATGTGAACCACTGAAGCCATCTGGACACACGGTGACGATGATATCGAGCTCGAAAAGAGACAAGCAAGGATAACCCAAAAAGATGTTGGTCATGTTTTTGCATGTGCCGTAGCATGGGTATTTAAATATGCCGAATGTTATGTAAATTTCCTGAACTAGAGAATATCAAATGACAGGAGGGTACGGACATTCTGCGGTCATTCCACTGTCAGTACTTTCGGACCATTAATCTAATATGAGGAGCTGTAAGAATTAAACTTATTTTCCGTTTACAGGACGAGTTGAAGCATTGACTCCTATTCTTCCAGATTTTTTCTATCCATTTTCCCGCCTGCGGAGTTTGCTATAAGTTGACGACAAGGCAACTGACACTTTTTTATATCTATCTTTTAATATTACTTTTTATTCAACATAGATTTTAGTATAAGAAATTACAGTAGAAGCATTAACCTAAGAATGCTAATGTCGCTGCTGTTCGTGTTACCAACATCTAGTTTACCACGAATTGACAGCCTGAGTACCGGGCATCAAAGTGTCAAATCAATTATAAAAACATAAACAACAACAAGGCATTGAACAAACAATGAAAAACCATAATTAAAGGTTATAATAATTAAAATCAGTTTTGTGACATCAGCGCTACTAGCGTTCTACTACTAATATTTCTATTGAAATTACCAAAGCCGATCTTATAACCTTCAGTTCGGTTCGATGGGCCCTGCACAATTTTTCGTGTTTGAAAGATAGTAAACAACTCAGAAAACTCAATGGTTGCAAAGTTGCTAAGACTGGAATTTCAGTTCACTGTGATTTTTTATAGCAACCCATTTTGGAAAGCTGTGCCAGACAGTGCGCCGAAATGTGCCATGGACCAATGCACGAGTTCACTAATTTGACGTTTGAGCGGTGCCGAATTTACTCGTTGCCATGGTCACGTAAATAACACGGCACCGTTCAAACGTCAGATAGTGAACTCGTGCATTGGTCCATAGCTGTGCAAGGCACACTGCGTAGAGTGACCACCCCCTTACTTACTTATTTGGCTTTATATCAATTATCTTGATAAAACCTCACCAACAATAATTCGCCAATTCACTCGGTTCATGGCCGCTTCTCTCCATCCTAGCTCCTCTACCTAGCTCGCTGCGCCCCACGCCTTCTTGTTCCGACCGGATTCGTAGCGAACACCATTTTTACAGGGTTGTTGTCCAGCATTCTTGCAACATGCCCTGCCCAGCGTATCCTTCCAGCTTTAGCTACCTTCACGATACTGGGTTCGCCGTAGAGTTGAGCGAGCTCGTGGTTCATCCTTCGCCGCCACACGCCGTTCTCCTGTACGCCACCGAAGATCGTCCTTAGCACTCGGCGTTCGAAAACCCCAAGAGCTTGCAAGTCCTCCTCGAGCATAGTCCACGCCTCATGCCCATAGAGGACTACCGGTCTTATGAGCGTTTTGTACATCGTACATTTGGTGCGGGGGTGAATCTTTCTTGACCGCAGTTTCTTCTGGAGCCCATAGTAGGCACGACTTCCGCTGATGATGCGCCTTCGTATTTCCCGACTAACATTGTTGTCAGCCGTCAACAAGGATCCGAGGTAGACAAACTCGTCCACCACCTCGAAGGTATCTCCGTCTATCGTAACACTGCTTCCTAGGCGGGTCCTGGCGCGCTCAGTTCCGCCAACCAGCTTTGTTTTCGACGCATTCAATGAAACCTGCTGACGCCGTCGATGAAACCTGCTTGATAACTTCCCACGAACTCGTTTGCTATAGGTGATAGACGACGGAAGAGAATCTGGGGTAGCACTTTGTAGGCGGCGTTTAGGATGGTGATTGCACGATAATTCTCACACTTCAGTTTGTCGCCCTTTTTGTAGATAGGGCATATAACGCCTTGCTTCCACTCCTCCGGTAGTTGTTCCGTTTTCCAGATTCTGACTATCAGCCGATGCAGACAAGCGGCCAACCTGTCCGGGCCCATCTTGATGAGTTCGGCTTCGATACCATCCTTGCCAGCGGCCTTGTTGTTCTTGAGCTGTTGAATGGCATGCTTAACTTCCCCCATCGTGGGAGCTGGTTGGTTTCCACTGTCCGCTGTGCTGACGTAGCCATCGCCTTCGCTGTCCTGACCTTCTGTGCCTGTGTTCTCTGCGCCATTCAGGTGTTCATCGTAGCGCTGCTTCCACCTTTCGATCACCTCGCGTCCGTCCGTCAAGATGCTCCCATCCTTATCCCGGCACATCCCGGCTCGCGGCACGAAGCCTTTGCGGGATGTGTTGAGCTTCTGATAGAACTTCCGCGTTTCTTGAGAACGGTACAGCAACTCCATCTCTTGGCATTCCACCTCTTCCAGGCGGCGCTTTTTGTCCCGGAATAGGCGGGTTTGCTGTTTCCGCTTCAGTCTGTATCGTTCCACGTTTTGCCGCGTACCATGCTGCAGCATTGCAGCCCGCGCTGCATTCTTCTCCTCTAAAACCTCTTGGCACTCCTCGTCAAACCAATCGTTTCTTGAGCTCCGTTCCACATATCCGACAACGCTTTCGGCAGCGTCGTTAATGGCTGCTTTGACTGTCCTCCAGCAGTCCTCAAGAGGGGCCCTATCGAGCTCGTCCTCATCCGGCAACGCTGCCTCAAGATGCTGCGCGTACCCCCTTGTGTATAACTGTGATTACGATCTAGAGGGCGGTTTCGCTTCATTGCTGTTGGTTGTCAAATCAAAATAATATTGATAGGTCGATAGTAATATTTATAGTTCTAGGCCATCAGCCATCAGTTGATATGACTGATATTGTGTAACTGGATGGATGGATATGGGTTATGAAAGGGGTCCACGTGGTCTGTAGGGATTTGAATTCTTAACTTGTAACCAACCCAGTTATTGGGTCACCAAGTGGCTCGGTAGCTTAGTTGGTAAAGCGCTCGTCTAGCATACAAGAGTCCTGGGTTCAAATCCCAAATTTCACCCATAATTTGTCCATCTTTACCACGCGTAATGAGTTAATTAATTTAATGAATTTACGTTAACTTTAATCCACAACTATTTACGCATGTGATAAAAAAACATTCCCACGATTGAAATCATTGTTTAAATAAGAGCTTCAGTTCAATAGTAATAAGCTATTTCGGACAAAAAAAATACTACAAATCCATCAAGGTTTTGCCTAGTTTTTGATAATTGTCAATTTATTTAAAATGAATGTAGTAACTGTATGTTCAAGTTTTTAGCTAAACTAGTAAAAATTTGTAAAGAACTAGTCCTTTCTTTAAATTTTACTTATAGTTTGACACAAATTTGATGGTGTGCAATCTTTTTATCTGACTGTAAACAATAAAGTTACCAAACTCAAAACTTTACTGAAGGTCTTATATCATACTAAATTCATTTTAAGCCACTTGCGCCACCTCCGAATCACGATAGTTGTGGCTCGATCTTTTAAGTTTCATTCATGTCCATTCATCTGAATTTGAAAAGTTTATACCGTATACCCCCGCTAATTTGAACGGTACCTCATGCAAACCATCGGGGTTCATTTTTAATTTGAACATCTAGTCACCCTAGAACTGCGTTTCTGGTTACCTCTTTCACTGTTTTGTTTTGATTCTGCGTTCCGTTCCATAGCGTTCCATTTTACTTTACTCCGTTCCAGGAGCTAAATGACGTTTGAACCATTTTTAATCTGAACGATGTGCAATTAGCGTGGTACAAATTAAAAAGTGTTCAGATTAAATGTGGTCAAACTAACGGGGGTACCCGGTATGTTTCAAATTCAGAAGAATGGACATGAATGTGGGATTTTAAAATAGAATATTGAACCTTATTTGCGGCAATAATAAAGGCATTTTTAAAGCTTATTCGAATGATTTAGTTGGTTGGTTTGACTTTATTAACGAGATTTTTAGCCCTGGGCTAGTTCATCTCGGGACCAACGGCTTTACTTCCCTTCCGAAGGAAGTCGTCACTATAACTTTTACGTCATAAGTGACTATGTCGGGGATGGGATTCGATCCCAGGTCCTCGGCGTGAGAGGCGAGCGTTCTAACCACTACACCAGGTCCGTCCCTTCGAATGATTTGTTAAACTGAAATAATTCTGAGATCATTACGTTTACGACTTCGTCAAATCAGTAAACCACTTAAAATTTATAGCATGAGGAATGTCATGTAGATGTAGAACCAATTTTTGCAATCCTATATTTTTTTAAAAAACTTATTTGCTTGTCGCACCGTCTCTACAGTAATTTAGCAATGTCAACTCTGTCCGATAATTTCATCCTACCGAACAGGTATCCGCCCTCGCCTCTCTACGAGCCCCGCGAAACACAATGACGAGAAAGTTCCTTGTCATACAGAAGCCTAGAACCCTTCGCTGTAACCTACTAGAACGCCATAAATCTCGTCGACGGTTCGGCCTTACGCTAGCTACGGTTGCAGATGACCGACAGCGATGATGATGATGATGTTGACGACATGCATCTATTTCCAGCCCAGTCCAGCCTAGTGGATTCTCGGTCACCCCAGCAGGCAAGGCTCGTCGTATTCAGCTAATGGTGGCGGAAAAATTGCGACTCAACCAAGCGTGACCATAAATTTACGACGACTGATTGCCGAGACTGGAAAAAGGGGTTACAGCCTATGCACACATCACCCAACAGGTAGCCATGCACTGTACATGTAGTTATCAGCGCCCTGCGAACGCGGCGCGGCACGGTTGAATAGATTTGCAAAGGAAATGACCCCGATGGCCTTCTCGGGCGGATAGGCTTTTCTTCTTGCAACCCCAAATGAAGTGGAAGCGGCGGCGGCACTCCGAAGGGCCTTAACCGAGCTGAGAAAAACTTACCCCCAATCGGTAGAGTCATTGGGGCGTAGTTCCCCCCCCCCCGAAGTGCTGTGAACTAAGGGTCGAATCGATCGCACACACCACATGCGGTGATGGTGAAAAGTCAAACACTATTAACTACTTCTATCCATCCGATGGAGAGAAGGGTGGAAAATTCACACGTTTCGATTGAATTGAATTAGCATAAATTTTCAGCCGGAGGCGACCGCGGCCCACCAACCAAATATCTGTGAATGGCCATCGGCTGTACAATTCCCATACAGTTCCGTCGCGGTGGGTGGCAGAAGCGAATGGTGGAACTTTGTGCTTGCAGGTGCAATCGACGATGGCAGCGGAAAACAATTACCTGTTGTGTGAGATAATAGACGGTATATGGACCGGCTAGAGCAGAGGTTCCCAAATTTTTCATGTTCGTGGTGATTCGCTGATTTTGAAGACCCTTCTGATTCATGGTTATAATGTATTTTTTTTTATGTATTTTTATTTCATGTTTACAGGTACAAGCTGAGGGTAACGATTTTTCAACAATTTATTGAGAGCTTTTGAGTACAAATTCAATTGGGTTCCAATCAGATTCTTCACAATTTAACGGCGATCGATTAACTTTTAAAGGTTTTAAGTTCGTTGGAAATAAATTAGCAGCGCAGCTGGAGAAGTGCTACGGCACACCAAGGCACAATGGCCCGAGGGCGGCCAAAACCTCAAAAATCAAAGTTGTTTTCTCCGAACGATAATATTTTTCCCGACTTCCTTAATACTTCTGTGATTTAAAACCAAAGTTTGAAGCAGATTCATTGGATTTTATATTTTATATAACTCCTTGAGTGGACTATGGATATAATTTTTCAAGATTTTTTTATGCGATCCATAACTCAGCAGCCATTTAAGAATTAGAAGAGAGCTTAAACCACAATGGTATCTTCAAAGAAGTTATTTGTATATAATTAAAGTACATCTGAGCTGATTTTTTTTTTATTAAATTCATAAGAAGTGAATCAAAGCAAAACATTGTTCAAAAATATACAATTTTTTCAAAAAAGTACCCTAAGACTTAAGTAGCCCGCAAATGCCCGCGATGAGAATAAGTTCATTCTAAAGCTTAAAACAAGAGCTTGCAAGTAAGCTACAATTTATTTTGCGAAAACTTTTGATACGTTTGAAGTTGTATGGAACGCAATTTTTATTAAATGTTAACAGCCCTGTGCTACGCTAATACGTGCATTGCAATCGTAGTAGCCATGAATAGCATATGGTGTGATTTGTATTACGATCTGAACAAATAAATTTTAACTATTTACACCACGTGAAATTTTACCATTTAAATTTTCCTATGTCACGCCTTTCGTATCAAATTTCCATAATAATTGTATGGATTGTCATATTTACTAAGATCTACTTTTTCTATCAGTGTTTTGTGTTTTATGGACGCTCTCCTACAATTATTTTGCGAGTTTTATAAATAGTGGTAATAAACGAGTGGTCAGATTTCATGCTAAAAATGTTATCAAGATTCATGATAACAATTGAACTATTTCCTTCTGCCTTTGAAATGTATAAGGCGAAAGATCTTGGGCAGCCCTGTCGTCGTAAAATTTGAGCTTCTTAGTCGTCCCTTTTTGAGGGGGCGTTGCTGTAGCCCAGAGGGCGCTTCTACTCCCAGGCGTTATGATGTCGTCTTATTAGAAATATGACAACAATTTGAATTTATAGGGATCGAATGTGATGGAGATTGTGTTGCTATTTTCGACTTTTAGTCTATACAGATCATCAACTGAAATCCTGAAACGGAAGCTGAATCAGTTGCAACATTTTAATACATATATAAAAATTACGAATATCACAAATACTTCAATATACAATCCTAACAAACGAAAATCAATATGCATTTTTTTTTCTGTTTGTTTGTGTTCCATTTCAATAAGGGACAAAGAGATCATGTACATGGACTTAAACATTCTTCAGCTGAAAAATTTCGTACAACGACTTCTTTACATGTGTCTATTTTATAAAAGGTACTCAAATTCAAAAGAAGTGTTCAAGTTTATGGATCAATTGAATTTATTATAAATTATCAAATTATTCCTCAGGTAAGAGGTTCAATAAATAATATGAAACTCCAACGCTTTGTGAATTGAACTAAGAGCTGAACAAGCACCGTCTTGGAAGTTCACTATCTACTGTACATATGAAATGAAGATTTTTTCAGCTTCAAACTTTAACATATTTCATCGAAGCTCTAGATTTGCTTGAGATAATTCGATCGATATTGTTTCACGCATACTGAAGTGTACGTCAAAATTTCAACATAATTTTGCTTTCCGTACGAAAAATGTAATTTATATACCAGGGAGCGAATTAAACATTTATTTGTGACGATGGGGCGATAGTCCGGAAAAAATGGATAAACACTACTTTTTCTTTCAACAATTCGTTCATTGACTTTCAAGTGGATCATAAAGATCCCCTGAGTTTCTACAAAACAATTAAGGGCTATGAATAAACCACATTGTTTAATTTTAGAGCTTTACGAACCCATTCGCATCCCAATCATCGTGTTTTTTGTCCATACATTTTTTTTTTTCAATTTATATGAACCGTGGTTTTGGGCCCCTTAATGATCACTTGCTTTTATCGAGAGATCTCTCGAAATAATTTAACCAGAAATTTCTTCAATAATATTAAAATAATCATTTACTTAACGTTCAACGCTCCGTCATCGTAATCATCGTCATCAATCAATAGGTACTTCAAAAGTAGTTTTTCTGATCAAAAAAGAAAATTCTTCGATGAAAATGTGTTCAGTGTGTTTCGGTTGGAGAATAGAATACAGTGAACACATTTTCCTGTAAATTTTCTTGATTTTAAACGAAAAAAATTGCTTTTGAAAATTCCGAAATCAATGACGGATCCTGCCCCCTTAAGGGATTGTGCTACTTTGCCCTGAATATTTGTTCCCCAAATGTCGTTCACTCGAACGCCAGTCCGCTGAAAGTCTATTCTCCGAATACCCCGTTTTCCCAAAAAGTTTTTGGTATTCAAAATTATCAGAACTTCATACATTTCAGAGTAGTGAACCCTAGTATACACCCTTCTTTACTTGGTTGGAGGTTTTTTCGAGTTTCACCGTCCTCATTATATTCGGAAAAAGGTAAAAAATGACCAACAATGATTGCTAATCGTTCTTTCTAGTCCACCATCCTGTAACTGAGGACTATTCTCGCACCTTTATGGACAGCATTACTTCTCGGAAAAATGGCATTCGGGAAACTGCAAAAAATGGAATAAAATAAAGATATTATAAAACAATATATAACACACATTTCAAACAGAAAGAAGTAATCAAAATATTGAATAAATTGATCGGAATATACAATACGTTAATCACCATTGATCCTGATTGCGTCACTCGTTCCCGCAAGAGCAGACGACGCAATTAAAGGATCAAACACTCTTCTTCACTTGATATACATTAGTTAAAGTCATAAAGTAAACATAATTTGATTGGTTTTCTTCAGGGCGTTAAGACGCAGCTGATCTACGTGAAACAAGGTATAATCACTCCAGGGCGTTGGTACAGATTATAAAATTCGATCGATTTTTTTTACAGGGCGTTAAGAGACAATTCATCTATGTGGACTAATGTTAAATTACTGCAGGATGTTGATAAGGGCTTATTCACAAATTTCATAACGCTTTAGGGGGTGGGTGGGTGTCTTCATGATGTTACGGCTCATACAAAATTTCTTAAATTTTCATACTAAAAGCGTTACAAGGGGGTGGGTGGGTGTAAAAATGGCCATTTTTTGGCGTTATGAAATAAATGGATGAGCCCTAAAGCTCTGAATTTTCAATTCATGTCCTACAGAGGTTTGTACCTGATCTATGTAGGATAAAGTCAAATTATTTCAGGGCGTTGATATTGCTAAGAATGTGTAATTGATATCATACGGGGCATCAAGATGATCTACATGAGACAAGATTAATTATTATAGGGCGTTTCGTAAATTTCGATTGATGTCATACAGGGCCTTAAGATGCACCTGATCACAGTAGAAGTTGCACCTGATCTACATAGGATGAGGTCAAAATAGTTCCAGGGCGTTGATACAGTTTGGAGTTTTGTATTGATGTCCTACAGGGCGTTAAGATGCACCTAATCTACATAAAATAACCTTAAATTATTCCAGGGCGATGATAAAGATGATATTTTTTTTTCAATTGATGTCCTTGCGGACGTTATGATGTATCTTTTATACATGAGAAAAGGTCGAAATAATCCAGCGCATTTAAAAAGCTAGGAATTTTAAATTGATTATTCAGTTAACGCCCTGTTGCGCTTGCTCTACGTACGACAAGGTCAAATTATTCCAAGGCGTTGATACATCTTGACTATTTGGATTGATGTCAAACAGTTAAAATGCACTTGATATTCATAGTATAAAGTCAAATTACTCCCCAGAGCGTTGGTAACTGCTAAGAAATTTCAATTGCAAAGATCAACGTGGAATAAAGTCAAATTCCTCCAGGGCGTTGATATAGATTGACCGATTGATGTCATACAAAGCGCCAAGGTGTTTCTGAACTACGTAAAATGAGGCCAAATTACTCCATAAGGCTTGGACTTTTTCATTGATGTCCTACAGGGCTTCGAGATGTACTTGATCTACATGGAATGAGGTCAAATTACTCCAGGGCGTAAATACAGATTGCAATTTGAATCGATATCGAACAGGGCGTTTATGTGACGCTGATTTACATGGCACGAGGCCACATTGATATATGGAATTTTCAATTGATGTCCTACATGACGTAAAGATGCACTTGGTCTACGTAAGATAAGGTCAAATTACTGCAGGGCGTTGATAAAGCTTGAATTTTCCATTGATGTCCTACAGGTCGTAGAGGTGTACTCTATCGATATAGGATTAAGTTAAAATACTCCAGGACGTTGATAGAGCTTGGAGTTTCTATTGATGTCATACAGGGCAGTAAGATGCATTTGGTTTACATGGGATGAGGTCAAATAAATCCAGTGCGTTTATACAGCTTGAAATTTTTTACATTGTCTAGAGGGCATTAAGATGCAGCTGATCTACGAGAGAAAAGTTCAAATGAGCCAAGGGCGTTTATACCTCTTGACATTTGTTCCACAGGGCGATAAGATGTAGCTGATCCACATGCGGCAAGGACAATTTACTCCAGGGCGTTGATTAAACCTGGAATTTTTAATAGATGTTCTACAGGGCGTTAGATAAGGTGAAATTACTCTAGAGCGTTGATACAGCTCGTGAATTTTGATTAATTTTCTACAGGGCGATAATATGCTCCTGATCTCGAAAATTTGTAGATGAAATAAGGTAAAATTACTCCAGAGCGTTGATACATGTTGGAAATTTCGATTGTTGTCTTTTGGGGCATTAGATTGTTGTTGATTTTGCAAAGCTCTATCACATTTTTTTTTTTTTTTTTAATTTTTTTATTAGTATCATTCCAAACATTACATTCATTATTTCTTATATCTAGGTGTTCTGTGTTATTAGACAACACTATCATCCTAATTTGGTAAAACAAATCTAAGATTTTATTAACATTTTGTTAACAACATATTACATTTCACTTGCCGTAGCAGTTCAGATTTTTTACAGGTGAGTTGATTTCACCTGCTTATAAGAGAAAAAAAAAAGTTTTTAATATACTTAACCTAACTTAACCTAAACATATAACGCATTAATCGTGGCAATAGAAGATTGTAACGATTTTTGCCTGAAATTATTGATTATTTTATTTGACATTTGTTCCAATGTTTCAACATTGGATATCCTATGTAACTCATTGGTACTATACCAGGGAGGAAGCCTCAGAATCATTTTCAAAATTTTATTTTGAATTCTCTGCAGAGCTTTCTTCCTGGTATTACAACAGCTAGTCCATATTGGTACAGCATACAACATGGCTGGCCTGAAAATTTGTTTGAATATCAAAAGCTTGTTCTTAAGACAAAGTTTGGATTTTCTATTAATAAGGGGATAGAGACATTTTACATATTTGTTACATTTGGCTTGAATGCCCTCAATGTGATTTTTTAAAGTTAAATTCTTATCTAGCATGAGTCCTAGATACTTAACTTCATCTGACCAATTTATTGGAACCCCTCTCATCGTGACAACATGTCTACTTGAAGATTTCAAATAAAGAGCTTTTGGTTTATGTGGGAATATTATTAGTTGAGTTTTGGAAGCATTAGGAGAAATCTTCCATTTTTGCAAGTATGAAGAAAAAATATCCAAACTTTTTTGCAATCGACTACAGATGACACGCAGGTTTCGTCCTTTGGCGGAGAGGCCTGTGTCATCCGCAAACAAAGATTTTTGACATCCCTGAGGTAACTCAGGTAAGTCAGATGTGAAAATATTGTATAATATTGGTCCCAAAATGCTGCCTTGGGGAACACCAGCTCTTACAGGAAGTCTTTCAGATCTGGAGTTCTGATAATTAACCTGAAGTGTACGATTTGACAGATAACTTTGAATTATTCTAACAATGTATGTTGGAAAATTAAAATTTTTCAATTTTACAATCAAACCTTCATGCCAAACACTGTCAGTTCTATCACATTATTTTTTATAACTTTGAATGAAAAATTCTAAAAACGTCTGAGAAAAGCTTCTTAGTCGTCGACTAAGCGTGACTAAGCAGGACGACAGGGCTGATCTTGGGTAAAAACTAAAAACTAAATTTTATCACCCTAGGGGTAAACGTGAACTGCATAAGGCTTGTATTATTGTTTATCTTTATTTGAATGGCTTTTCGCCCTTGGCGATTTCGCCACTTTTCAACAAGGCTCGCGTTTTTTAAAACATGCAATTTTTGTGGTATTTATGGAGAGTTTCTCATCTGAGTTCCTTAAGTCAGAATACTTTAAGGCAAACTTTGAATTGTAACTAAATTAACACGTTAAACCATCTTTGCTTATTAAGGTGATTTCGGAATGCAGCCTCCAGACAAATAGAAACAAATTGGAAAAAATCATTACCTACTTTTTCTACCAAATCAAGTATGGGAACAGATTAGAGCCATAGACATAATAATGATGCTGAGAATGATGAAATAGATGATACTTGCATTGCATAAAAGGTTGACAAATTGAAATCATTGAACATTTTCAAAACTTAAAGGAATAAATTCTCGATATTTTCCGAAATTTATACAAGATGATCATGACAGTTTTTGTGTAAGGCTCTCAAAAAAAATATCACTTTAGTCTAATCGTTATTACTCATGAAATCATGATTAGAAAAATAACTCAAATATATTTTTTGATCCAAGTAATCTTATGTGCAATGAAAATCTAGCCTGCTAAAGTTGATCATTTTGTATGAAAAATTGCAAATGTGTTGTCCAATACTGTATACTCTAATTATCAGTCCAAAACAAGAAATAATTGAAAACAAACGCGCATACTGCTAGAATATGGTATAAAACATGTCGAACATATAATTTAAGCCATTTAAAAGGAAGTTTGAGGTTTTGGCTGGCATTTGTTCTAGATCGCACCACTGTGCAGGGCGCCGCGGCGCACAGTTTGGGATGTACTGGACAACGTCCGTCCGCGCCCCTTTCTCCTGTCTCGTCGGAACAGTATTTAGCTGATGGGGACGCGAATCATGTGTGTAGGTTTTTGTTATTATTCATTCAACAGAGCAACCCCAATTCTTAATTGGGATTGGGCTGAGGTAGCTTTAGAACAGTAGACAGTAGTTGACCAGATGCAATTTGGATGGAGCGTTCTCACGTTGGCTTGCGTGGATATGTTTTTTTTTAGATAGGATCCTACTTTGCAGAACAATGCTTGTTGTTGTAGTTGGAGTACGTTCATTAATTTGTTAATTGTTATTGAACCTTGGTGTACAAACATGCTGCCTGCGACGTCAAACAGAAATTTATTATGTCAGGCTTGGATAAAATTATCCAGAACAATGTATACAAAATGAGGAGCTTTCGCACATATTTTAACTGACATGCGGAAATAAACTCGCAGTAAATCTCAATTTTTGGTAATCGCTCTTGGAAAAATTCTCATATCAATCCAAACGACAGGATTCGATTTGATGGGAGGTCTTCAGGATACATCTTAATTCAATACCCTTAGCTACAGCCCTACTGGTTTTTCACTTTTAGAAACCTTCCTACGATTGTAGCCAACTGATTACTAGCGCTGACTCTGGCTAATAATGCAGATCATATCCCTGCTATATTTCAAATTTCTGCAGATAGTAGAAGAGGGCATACCATATGAAACAGTATTACTTGAAACATCCTTCCTTGTGGCTAACGTCCCCTATGGGATCGGCTTGATGTGTTTTTAGAATGACACTACCAAGATAGCAGGCCAAGATAGTAGCCACAAGGAAGGACGTTTCAAGTAATACTGTTTCATAGACTCTATGACACTACCCCGAACGCCACTACCCCGAATGCCACTACCCCGAACGCCATTACCCCGAATGGGTCATTACCCCGAACGCCACTACCCCGAATGGGTCACTACCCCGAACGCCATTACCCCGAATGCATAACATTTTAAGACTTATTCTAGTTAGAGAGGGAGATAATTGTACGATTCTTTATTTGGCTCGAGTTTGGCTCAACAATGTATTTTTCAAATATAAGAAGATAAAAAAGAATTTAGTTTTTCTGCAAATAATTTTTATATTATAAGTTTTATTTGGATTTGTCCTTTAATTTTGGTGAGATTCACACAGCCACATTCCAATGCTACGAAGAACAGCCTATTCTAAAAGAAGGGTGAATTTAATATGAAAAGGATAGCTATAATATGCACAAAATTAGGATGTAGTAAAGTCTTTTATTGGACGTCGGTACCCACTGCCTTCACTCATTTTTGTAGGTGTTGGGCTACTTGCATTAAGATCTTCTTAAAGATTTTGTTTCGTAAACGATGGTAATGAAAGATCATCCTGAGATAGTCACTGCAAGTGTTGTTCTATGGGACCCGCTTAAAGACCAACCTGATAGACAATCATTCCGTTATAGCAAGGAAACGTTAATACACTTGTACATGTTAGAAAAACGGCGGCTTCTAATTGTCGCTACAGTTAAAACTTTCGTTGGTTTGTGGGATCATTAATTTGAATTTCGATGAGATAACCACAAAAAAAAAAGTTGTTTATTCAAGACAATGGAGAAATGATGATGGCAGAAAAGTGGTGATCAAATCCATAACACGGCGCTCCAATCACCGTTATTATCAAATAAAATATACCATCCGAACGGCAGTCAGCAGTTGATTCGTAACGTTGTTCTGCACCTCTGGGCCGAATTTGAAAAAAATCCTTAGTCAGAATTTTGAGATTCGCCCTTTTGAAGTTTATATGATAGAAATCACATGATGTATGGTACTTTAACCTGTTTAAACAAACAGATTATAACAAAATATTATAGTTTAATTTTTTTCTGGTTTAAGATATTGAAAAATACTTTTTCTAAAATTTATCTAGACTGACATTTGAAAAGGGCCAATGCTATGTTTAATTATTACTAATCAGCAAATACACGAAAAATGATATCAAAGATTTCGATTCTGGCTTGCAGTCTTATAAAGGGCTCACGAATTTATTTTCTTGGCTCCAACGTTTCGATCCCAATTTGGATCTTCTTCAGGGATAGATAGAAGATCCAAATTGGGATCGAAACGTTGGAGCCAAGAAAATAAATTCGTGAGCCCTTTATAAGACTGCAAGCCAGAATCGAATTCTTTAAAAGCAAAAACCCAGTCGAATATCATTAGAAAAATGATATCTACCAATCTAACGCATGACAGTGATTTTAGGAAATTGTCCAATGCATTCAAATATGTATGAATAATTCTTGGACAGGAAATTTAGATACGCCCTTTTTGAAGTTTGGAAAGAATATTGAATTTTGTTCCATCTATAATCAACGGTTAGGTACATACATAATCATTACATCATTGCGGTTGTTCTTTTTTCATTAAATTTAGCAAGCTGCATAAAATTTACACGCGCACATATTGTCTAGACTGACATTAGAAAAGGGTCAAAGTAAAATTGAAATATATACAAATTAATTTAGCTGAACAATAACTGTATCAAAGTTGATCGTAACACTCGAACATCACATATCTGTATCTATATTATATATCAGTATTCTATTCAATTTTCTATTCTTGTCTGTTCTATTCTATTCTAATCTACTAAATTTATTCTATTCTGATCTATCCTATTTGTTCTTATACATATTTTTGCAAATGGCAACTGTAAATCTCCTTAATAAAGCTATAATAATAATAATAAATGGCAATTGTCGTAATTGACAACTGCGCGTAAAAGATTTTAACGGTACACTTTCGATGTTTGTACGGCTGTATAGCGCTGACAGATCTGTGAAACAGCGCTTTGAGCCTCTGTACGAGCCATAAATTTGTTTGTTCTTTTGACTTTTACTGTGTGCCGTGCGTAGGTGCTATCTCGCTCTCTCTCACGGAAAACTTGAAAACAGGACGCACAGTGAAAGTCAAACATTTTATGGCATCCATAGGCGCATAGACACCGACGCCTGCTCATTATGTCAGCCTAGCCCTCGATCAGTCGCATTGCAGAAGTTTTTTACAAGAAACATAAAGATATGATATTCCGAAGATTTCAGCAGACTCAGCTCTTCCCAGCTCTCGACAAACTTGTCCATGTTACCTTCAAAACTAAGATCCAGCTTGAGTGAAAAGCATTTAATACAAAATGCTTTAATTCCATAAAACGGATCAAACAATAACATATATAAGTTGAAACCCTTATTTGAACTTACAGTGAAATAATCATTCAAATCTTTATTTTCTTAGAGCATATGAGAAGCACCGATTAGGAATCAGAGTCTGTGTATAGAGATTTTTCACAGACCTGTCAGCGCTATACAGCCGTACAAACATCGAAAGTGTACCGTTCAAATCTTTTACGCGCAGTTATTGATTAAAACAGTGTCCATTTGTAAAAAAAAGTATAAAAACAAGTAGGGTGCATCAGAATAGAATATATTTAAGTACAGTATAATCGAATAGAATAGAACAGACTATAATAGAAAAGAATGAAATTGAATTGAAAAGAATACCGATATAATACAGATACAGATATGTGATGTTCCAGTGTTTCGATTAACTTTGGTTCAGTCATTGTTCAGCTATGTTGATTTGTATATATTTCAATTATACTTTGACCCTTTTCTAATGTCAGTCTAGACAATATGTGTACGTGAAAATTTTATGCAGCTTGCTAAATTTAATGAAATAAGAACAACCGCAATGGCGTAATGATTACGTATGCACCTAACCGTTGATCAGGGCCGCATTTATGGGGGGGCCGAGGGGGCCATGGCCCCCGGGCCCCCACATTTCAGGGGCCCCTGCAAAACTCTATAAAACATATATATGGGTGAACTTTTACGAATAATTAGAATTAATGCAAGCAATCAAGAATATTTGGAATTACACCATATGAAAGATAAAAGTTGTTCCATAAATCTGGAATGACGGGTGAAATATATGCAAATAAACTCATATGAAATTACTTAAACAACATATTAGAACATCAAGAATGGGATTCTGTTGACTTCAAAAGAAAAAAAAAAGATGATTAAGAAAGATTCAAATTAGTGATGGTGTTGCGACTGGGAGGACAATTGTAATTTTATGGCTTTCTCAGTCTAATAAATTAAAACGGCTTGTTTGGCTAAGCCGGAGAGATGGAGCTTCTTGTAGTGCCATTTAACACTGGGGGTTAAAAATCTAGGGGGTGGGACTGACTACACTACGCACTACTCAACGATAACACAATTCGCAAACTGACTATTGTCAACTGTAAATTTGAAAATATTACACGAAAGATTCAAAAACGATGTGGATAAACACGTGGAGTGACATTCTTTTGCTTAAATTCCTTTCGATGTTCTAACCAAAAAAATACCCTAGAGATTCCGTCAGGAATTTCTTCAAAAATTCTTTTATTTATTTTCCAAATCCAATTCCATCGATTTTCTAAGATTATCCAACATGGTTGAGAATCCGTTGAGAACATCTTCAAAATTTTTTTGGGAGATCTCATAGAGTAACAACTAGAGAATTCGGTTGAAGGATTAGTGAAAAGATATCTGAAGGAACCCCTAGTATGGTATTTGAAAAAAAAAACGATGTAATTTGGGAGAACTGGTAGTGGAACCTCTACAAAAAATTCTAAAGAGATCCATGTAGGAGTCCTGGACAAGATTTCTTAATGTTTTTCCTCGGCGAATATGGGACAAAATTCTTGAAGAACTTGCTGAATAGCCGCGTTATACTCTTTGAATTTTTCTCTGGATCCTGTAGAATTTTTCATCAGAACAATCAAGGCTTTAGAGACCATTTTGATTAAAATTGAGACTTTAGAGACCTTCCATTAAATATAGGAACTTAAAAAAATCAAACAGAGACCAAGTTTCTAGAAAAAGACCTGCTTACAGCCCAACACCAATATCTTCTACTCAAAACTGATAAGTAAATCTGTATTTTAAACAACTTGGATAATACCTACAAGAAGGTAATAGCCAAATGGATTTTGTTGTTCACGATTAAACTAAAAAAAAGTGATTTTGACCTTAACATATGAAATTTCCAAGGATACATAAAATATTAAAGAAAACATTAGTAACAATATTTCAAATTTATAATTGGTATACGTTCATAAGAGATCTAAAGCATTTTTTGAACGTTTTAAAATAGTTCGACTTCTGATAATGTAAACCTTACAAAGAACATTAAAAAATATCTAGTCTATTCTTAGGTATCAACACGACTTGTTGGGAAAAGGGCCCCCAACAGACAATGGCCCCCGGGCCCCCACATTCGTAAATCCGGCCCTGCCGTTGATTATAAATGGAACGAAAATCACTATGCAATATTCTTCACATACACTTCAAAAGGGCGTATCTAAATATACTGATCAATAATTATTCATATATATTTGAATGCTATGGACAATTTACTAAAATCACTACCAGGCGTTAGATTGGTAGATATCATTTTTCGTGTATCGGCTGAGTAGTAATAACTGAACTTATCATTGGCCCTTTTCAAATGTCGATCTAGATAAATTTTAGAAAAAAGTGTTTTTCAATATCTAAAACCACATTTAAAAAGTAAAACTACAAAATTTTATTATAATCTATTTGTTTAAACAAGTTAAAGTGCCATACATCATGTGATTTCTATCATATAAACTTCAAAAGGGCGTAACTCAAAATTCTGACTAAGGATTTTTTTCACATTCGGTCCAGAGATGCAGAACAACGTCAGCAATCAACTGCCGACTGCCGTTTGAATGGTATATTTTATTTGATAATAACGGTGATTGGAGCACCGTGCATAAGAGACCTGTCTGTTCCAATACAAAAGGATAAAATAAAGGAAAAATTTCTGATAAGAATTATAGCAGGATTCACTTTAGTGAATGCCTTCTGTATATATTCCTTAGAAAAGGTTTTTCATATGGAAAAATTAGTGACTAGTTTATCCAACGAACACTTGGAAGAAAAGTCTATTTAAGAAAGAAGGGCAAATTTCTGGTAAAATGTTTGCAGCTATGACGTGAATGATCACTGTAACAACGTTATGCTATGGCACAACCTATATTCATAAGAAAAGAAAATATTTGTTTAAAAACAAAATTAAAATATGAACATAACCAAGAAGTTCAAATACGGGAGATCACGTAGCTGTTCAGCAAGGGTTATGGGTTCGAATTCTTCCGGTGTCAGATCTTATGCATTGAACATTTCCTTGAAGTCTCTGGGCATAGAAGCACATGTACAAGAATGGTAAATTGACAAGGAAAGGCTTATTTAATTGAAAACTCATTCGCAAATTTCGTAACGCTGAAGGGGACAAAAAATGCTGTGAGTTGTTGTCCTCAAAATGTTACAGCCCATACACGATATGTACAATGTTCATTCAAAAATTGGTACCGTAAACCGGGGGCAAATTGATCACTGGGGCGATTTTGATCAGGTCGGTACAAAAACACAATTCCTCCCAAGGATGCTAAAGGTTTCGTTGGCACTAAACAATCCACTGGTGCTATGCCTACATGTCAGCCTTAGGTGTTTAAAATGTTGTGTAAGCTTAAGTATGAACTACTGAACTCATTTTTGATATCATGCAGCATAGCAAGTATATATTTTTGCTCAAAAAACCGTTTATTCTCAAATAATTGCCTACATTTATGCGTTTCAGGTAGATTTTCAAAGTTTAATTTTGCAATAAAATGATTAAATACTCGACTTGTAAGAATTTTGACATCATTTTCAGATTCAGGAGACTCAAATTTAGTAGAAAGGGATTTTTTTTTGTTTTTAAACCTGCTTTTTTGTATGGTGATCAAATGCGCCCCAAAGTGACATTTTATTTTTTTGATATTAAAACTATTTTTGAGATGTGTTAAATTTTATTTCATGAATATTCGATTACGTAAACTGATAAAGATCAATGGAGTACTGATTTTGTCGAAATTCATTTGGCAATATTTGAATTCCGAAGGACAACACAATAAAAAGTTGTAAAATAGTGATCAATTTGCCCCCGGTTTACGGTACTAAGGGATAGTCAAAAAAAAATGGCAATTTTTGGCGTTATGAAAGTTGTGAATGAACCCTTCTTGAACTGCGAATGCCCACTCAGCTGCTGTCTCGGAAAGAATGAAATGCGTTCGGGGTAATGACTCATTCGGGGTAATGGCTTTCGGGGTAGTGACCCATTCGGGGTAGTGGCGTTCGGGGTAATGGCGTTCGGGGTAGTGGGATGGAGCCGTTTCATATGGTATGCCCTCTTCAACATCTAATCCAATTTCTCTCGCCGTTCCCTTACGGTACCTATCCATCTAGTATTCATTGCTTTCTGCTCCATGCTTCCTCTTACTTCGAGCAAAATAGACCGATATGCCGGTAAACAAATTCAAAATATAATTATCACGGTCGATACCTTTGTATGTAAGATAAAAATATGTAAAAAATTTAACTATTCAAGTCTGAATTCGTGTCGCTGCTATAGATAACATCCCTATTTTTGATGTTGTGCGATAAAACGATACAATTTCCTCGTCTTTCTATCAAAAACAGGATGATATCCTTAGGGGAAGTGGTGGTAAAATGGACAGGGGTGGTAAAATGAACACCGTGCCTTTTACCGAGAAAAACTAATTTCGATTAATTTTTATCACGCACGGACGATTTAGAGCATAAATCTGAGTGTTCGAGTTGATAAGTAGGTCAAGAAAACCACGTTTGAAAATTAGAACTGACGTAACTTTTAGCTCGGAAGACTTGTGGTTTTTCAGTAAGGTGAATATTGTTATGATATGATGTCAAATCTGATACTTTTAGAATTCTTTTTGAATGGGTTGCAATCATTAATGGGTGTATTTTCGGTGGGGCAATGAACATTTTCAGAAATATTTGTTTTGCGCACGTTTTTTGCATGGTGTTCGTTTTACCACTAACCGCTGTTCATTTTACCCACATAGTGCAGGTAAAATGAACATTTGCATTACTTTTTGATAGCGATGAAAATATGTGAAATTTTATCTTTTTTAGTCTGAATGAAGAAACAAGATGATTTCCTTAAGGTGTTCATTTTACCACCCCTTCCCCTACGGTGTTCATTTTACCACCTCTTTCCTTATCTTTGATTAGCGTGCGTGGTGAGGTGTTGAAATCAAGTTGGACCATTAGATTTTGAAGATTTTTTAAATTTAAATTCAAGCTCATAATTTAACTTTAATTCACAGGTATTTCATTAAATAATATACACAAAAATCGACCAGTTCGCTTAGTCACATGTGATGGAAGAAGGAAGGAAAAAGTATGACTTTTTAACACGACTGTAGTATCTAATACTTGACAAATTGCCTAAACATAATCTACAGGCTCTGGAAGCATTTAATTACCCATTGAATAACAAAACTACCGCATCTCGTGGCGTTCCTATTAGAAGCTGAGTGTGTTCGTCCGTGCGGTACAGTAAGTACAGTTACAATGCAACAAACGTTGCGGTCGTCGATTGTCGTCCGTTCCTGTAAACGGACAAGGGCCTGTCACGTACTAAATACCTGTGTAACTACATATATGAAATAGTTTGAATGATTGCTCTCTGCTTGACATCCATATGCAATAATGGGTAGATTTCTACGACGTGACAATCATTCCAGGAATGACTATCCAAATTACGATCTATTCCATTTTAAAAACTATCAGATATGTCGGGTTATTTTTTCGTCCAAAATAAAAATCATTTTTACTTTTACCCATCAAACAAGTGTCCTTGCCGTGGGAACCCACCTGTTGGCCCGTCATTCTACAGGTGATCAAAAACTTTTTCCCAGGATACTAAAACTTGACCAATTTGAATAATTCATCATTAAATTGTTATCCTTTCACCCCTTTTGACGAAACAATCGACGGAAATTGCCTCGATGTGGCTTGTAAGAGAAAAAAAAAGTGTAAATTCATCCCCCTCAAACATAATCGTCTGACCGAATCGGACTCACCCTTCCGTTCGGTATAACTCATATTCCAGCCTCAGTAGTAAAAAATCCCCCTCGATTTCCCTTTTTATTCCACAGGTAAAGTCATAAGTCAGACAAAACAATAATGATCGTCACACCGGTGATTCCTGACTGTGCTTTCATTTGTATCCGAAAATGGAATTAATTTGTCGCTTGGTTAGGCACCCTCTCTCCCTTCGAAGGCGGCCGGCGTGCGACTAGCTGACCGCGACGACAAGTCCTGCTACCTTTCCAGAGTGAATCCTTGGGGCGACGCACGGCAGGAAAAGGGCTCGTCCTGATCGTTCCGGCTGCTAACTGCGCCTCAATTGAAGAAGACTCGCCAGCGAGCGAAGGGAAGCGATATTTAATTGTTCACGCTCAGCAGCACCAACAGGAAATTGTCGGACGAAAGGGAATACCTGCACATATTATTAAAATCCCTGCCTTTCGGTCGAGTCACGCAATGGACACAGGCAGGTACCCAGACCCACCTATTCTGGTGGGAAGGATGGGTGAATGGGACAGGAAGGAGTGAATGATCGGACGGGAACAACAGGTAACCCAAAGTGGCGAGTATTTGACATGTTTTGAAATTGTTTGCGCCGGACAGGGGTGCAGAATACGGTTTCAGGGGAAAAAGTGCATTTGGGACAAGTGTATGATAAATACCTCGCGAACAGGGCGAGGGCGATTTGACTGCGACGGTGAATTGCTTTTCATTAGAAACTTATTACACGGAGTGATACATTGTTCATGCAAATTTATGTGGGAAACTGATGGAGGGAAATTCACATAAATGAGCAAGTCCTTCGCTCAGGAGATCACATAGTATTGTTTACTGTCGCCTTGGACAAAGTAACGTGGGAGCTAGATATTGGTGTAACTCGAGCTTAGAATTTGAGAAGGCTGCAGTTTCGATATTATGCTAAAACTTTGAAAGTCCGAAATTACTTCTGAATTTCTTCCGGACAGACATTTTAAAACACCATGTGTAAAACAAGTCATGAGCTGATAAAATATTGTTAGAATTCTAGTTACAGTAACAGGCAGATATCCGGTGCAAAGAAATCGTTCAGAAATGATTTGCAGATTCTTTGCGAAAGTATCCTTTAGTGAGTTTCGTTAGAAATGACATATTTTCAACTGCGTAGCTCTTCTTTCTGCCATTGTGTCCCTGTACTACACTCAGGAAAAAAATTTGACTCAGTCCATACCTGAACCTTCCTCGCATCAAAGATCACCAAAAAAATTCTTTGAGCTCCATAAAAAAATAACTCAGTCGTTAAAATAACAAAATAAATCTGATTAAAGATTGGATATACATATAATCATATTAATGCAGAATATTTTTTATGTGTTTGATAAAAAAGATTCTTGAAATTTCATATCTTGACCATTTTGAAGGCGTTTTGTTTAAATGACCAAATATCAAAGGGCTGTTCACCTTTCTACTGTGGTAATCAGGATCATACCGTAACAAAATTCTCACCATGTGTACCACTTTGAAAATATCTTGTATTCTAGCGTAAACTTAAAATATGTCATTTTTTTCTTGTATGAATATTAATATATATTAATCGATATTAATATCAGTATTAATGAGTGTCCTACCCCATGCCAGTTATATTTAAAATGTTGTGAAAAATCTTGCATTACTCCTATTTAGCCCTGCATGTTATAAGGGGAGAACGTACCGAACAGCACCCAATACCGGACAAAGTCGAATAATTGAGAATTTACACAAACATGAAATATTCACATCATTTGAAAGCATGGATATATTTTGTACCGTATTTAAACTATATATGGACAAACTACAACATTGGTCAAGCACCTGGGGATTTTTTTTTATTTCCGTACAAAGTGGGCCGAAGGGTCTCAGATTTTCATGAAACTTTTTCCACAGGCAGGGCTCATCAATATATATGAATAAAAAAAAATTGAGAAAAATTCAGGGTCGCTTATTTTTCCGGAAAACTCAGTTGGATTTTTTTTGTTTTCCTCTGACACTACTTACTTTGAAAAATCATAACTCAAGAACGAAGCATCGTAGAAACAAAGTTTTTTTTTATGAAAATGAAAGCAAATTTTCACAGGAATAAAAAAAAATTACTGGAATAAGTTTTCCACAAAATTTTTCACCGTTGAGAAAATTCGTTAAGAAAAGCCGGAAAAGCTATGCTCCAACTCGTGGAAAGTTTTCAAAAAAAATATTTTTGAGAAGGTAATTTCATAAGCTTTAATCGCTGAAATTTTTGAAA
Source organism: Aedes aegypti (assembly GCF_002204515.2). Classification (NCBI taxonomy): domain Eukaryota; kingdom Metazoa; phylum Arthropoda; class Insecta; order Diptera; family Culicidae; genus Aedes; species Aedes aegypti. The sequence continues at coordinate 25,583,064 of NC_035109.1, read as the reverse complement.
TGTACTTTTTTTCGTGTTTGAGTTATGGCCAATTTTGTAAAATATGTGCAAATGTGCCATTTTGAGCCTTTTCTTTGAAAAATCATAACTCAAGAAAGAAACATCGTAGAAACAAAGTTTCTTCATGATAATGAGAGCAAATTTTCTCAGGAATAAAAAAAAAATAACTGGAAACAGTTTTCCACAAAATTTTCCACCGTTGAGAAAATTCGTAAAGAAAAGCCGGAAAAACTATGTTCTAATCAGTGGAAAACTTTCAAAAATATATTTTTGAGAAGGTAATTTCATAAGCTTTAATCGCTGAAATTTTTGAAATGTATATTTTTTTTCGTTTTTGAGTTGTGGCCAATTTTGTGGAAAATGACCATATAAGCCTTTTCTTTGAACACCCATATTTCAATCGAAGCATAGGAAAAACAAAGATTTTTTATCAAAGCAATTGCAAATTTTCTAAAACATATGAAAAAAAGATATGGGATTGGTTTTAATGAAGTATAAGTCGGAATGGATGATATTTTTCATGAAAAATTACCCCGCTAAGAAAAACTAAAAAAAAAACTGTTTCTGCCTCAATTTTTCATTACACTGAAAAGGGATTCTTTCTTTTCTATGGAACAAATAAGTTCATTATTATTTTTTTTATTTTGTTTATTCAATTATTCAGTGTATAACTTACATTTTCATCTTAATACTTTTTTTTTTCAACCGGGAAGATTGCCTTTGGTTGCTAACACCAGAAGCTTTTCGTTTCTTTGTATTATTAAGAACAAAGTATTGGCTGTATTTTCTTGGTTTTCATGTGCATCTGAGAATTCACTAGCAACAATGCTTCGTTCGTCTTTTGGTATAAATGAATGATATTTTTTTGTTCCAGGAATTGGAACAAGATTAGAAAATCTTTCCTGAAGAAATTTTTCGGCCTCTGAATAGTCATTTTCAGTTGCATAGATAAATTCCCAATCTTTTAAATTGGTCTTTCACCTTTTGCGACACAGCCCAGTCGAAAAATTGTTTGGCGTTATTAATTTCTGCTGACTTTCTAATACTAGCATCTCTAGCCATTCGCTTAACCCTCTAATACCCAAATTTTTATTTTCAATCTAAATATCATTTTTAGTTATCTAAAATCGTTCTAAACACTTTTTGGACAATGATTTATTTTTATTCGCAAATCTATGAATTTTGGTTTTTGATTTTTATAATTTTTATTTTTGAACATCCCAACCATTTTTAATTTTTTCTTGAAGCCTCTTATAGTTACTGATTTTTAGCAATAATAAAAATTCAAGTTTTAACGGAATTTTTAAAAATATTAAATTTTTAATTTTTTTCTGGAATTATTTTTATTTTCCGTGTAATTAACGGAAAAACTGGTTTGATATTATTTTAATACCACCAAACTCTTCTTCTGCGATAGGTTGATCGTAGAAAAATATAAAAGGTACGATTTTTTATATTACACGTTAACTTAAACCCAGGCATTTGTAGATTATATAAGAATACAATTTTTCAAACAATTTTCAAAATTACAAAAATGTTTCAAACGTCATAAAAAACTTTTCTTGTATGTGTGTTATGAGTCAAGGTTTAAGCCAAAAAATAAACCATTTTGATTCCAGAGCTACGAAAAAAATACACAAAATTCCAAAGTGTACCCCGTCTAAAGGCGGGGTTGGGTATTAGAGGGTTAATGTTGCCACCGATACCATCACAAGGACCTTTTCCATGTGAGGTTGGGAAAAAGTGCCATTCCCGGTTGAAAAAAAAAGTATTAAGATGAAAATATAAGTTATACACTGAATAATTGAATAAATAAAATTGAAAAAAATAATAATAACAGTCTTATTTGTTCAAAAGAAAATAATTAGCACGCTTAACTTATTTGTTCCATAGTAAAGAAAGAATCCCTTTTCAGTGTAATGAAAAATTAAGGCAGAAACAGCGGTGTAATTTTTCATGAAAAATATCATCCATTCCGACTTATACTTCATTAAAACCAATTCCATATCTTTTTTCAGATGTTTTAGAAAATTTGCAATTGCTTTGATAAAAAATCTTTGTTTTTCCGATGCTTCGATTGAAATATGGGTTTTCAAAGAAAAGGCTTATATGGTCATTTTCCACAAAATTGGCCATAACTCAAAAACGAAAAAAAAAGTACATTTCAAAAATTTCAGCGATTAAAGCTTATGAAATTACCTTCTCAAAGATATATTTTTGAATGTTTTCCACTAATGGAACATAGTTTTTCCGGCTTTTCTTAACGAATTTTCTCAACGGTGGAAAATTTTGTGGAAAACTGTTTCCGGTTAATATTTTTTTTATTCCTGAGAAAATTTGCTTTCATTTTCATGAAAAAACTTTGATTCTACGATGCTTCTTTCTTGAGTAATGATTTTTCAAAGAAAAGGCTCAAAATGGCACATTTGCACATACTTTACAAAATTGGTCATAACTCAAAAACGAAAAAAAAGTACATTACAAAAATTTCAGCGGCTTTAATCGCTATGAAATTATCCTCTCAAAAATATTTTTTTGAAAATTTTCCACGAGTTGGAGCATAGCTTTTTCGGCTTTTCTTTACGAATTTTCTCAACGGTGGAAAATTTCGTGGAAAACTTTTTCCAGTTAATATTTTTTTTTATTCCTGAGAAAATTTGCTTTCAATTTCATAAAAAACTTTGTTTCTATGATGCTTCGTTCTTGAGTTATGATTTTTCAAGGTAAGTAGTGTCAGGGGAAAACAAAAAATTTCCAACTGAATTTTCCGGGAAAATAGGCGACCCTGAATTTTTCTCGATTTTTTTTATTCATATATTGATGAGCCCTGCCTGTGGAAAAAGTTTCATGAAAATCTGAGACCTTTCGGCCCAAACCCGTACGGAAATTAAAAAAAATCCCCACCTCTCTGTTATTATTGCATCAGTATCTGACTATATGCAGCCATTCCATGAAAAACCGATCTAGTGGGTCTCCGAATTCCGTGAAAATTTGCTATTTTGTTCCTTATCCGAAATAAGGATACACGTATTTTTGGGTTTTTTGATTAGGGTGACCATTTCCGAAATAGGGTGACCAGAAAAATCGCGATTTTGCAAAATTTTTATTTAAAAAAAATTATAACTTTTGAACAGTTTGACCGATTTTCAATCTTTTTGGACGAAATGAAGGCTAAAGATTTTGACTTTTCAGGAAAAATATAAAATTTCACAAAAATTGTGTTTTTTACATGAAAAAACTCAGTTTCCGTTTTTTCGTGCTTTGAAGGCCTCGAGACCAAAGGGGCTATCGCTGTTCTCATTTTTTCTTGAAAGTTCAGAAAATTTTACGTATACTGTCAACTTTTCAGCGATGTATGTTTTTTAGTTTTTGGGATATATTTTTTTGAAATAAAAAATCAGTCATTTTTTATCGGCACATACTGTAGGTCTCAGCGCATTAGATTTGTAATGTTTAAAAAAATTATAACTTTTGAACAGCTCAACCGATTTCAAATCTTTTTGTATGGAATGAAAGCTTAAAATTTCAACTATTCAGACTATAATATAATAATATAATATAATAAGAGCAGCAATAGTTCCTTTGGTCCCGAGGCCTTCAAAACACGAAATAACGAAAACTATTGAATTTTTTCATGTAAAAACACAATTTTTGTGAAATTTTATATTTTTCCCGAAAAGTCAAAATCTTTAGCCTTCATTTCGTCCAAAGAGATTGAAAATCGGTCAAACGGTTCAAAAGTTATAATTTTTTTTAAATAAAAATTTTGCAAAATCGTGATTTTTCTGGTCACCCTATTTCGGAAATGGTCACCTTAATCAAAAAATCCAAAAATACGTGTATCCTTATTTCGAATAAGGAACAAAATAGCAAATTTTCACGGAATTCGGAGACCCACTAGATCGGTTTTTTATGGAATGGCTGTATGAGTATTAACAGCAAACAATACTACGCGGCACGGCTCTTGGAAAATGTAGATCAGTAGATCAGTGAACATTCTTGACGGATGGACATAAGTTTTAATACAGTCAACTCATCCTTACTCGATATTATGTTACCTGGCATTTCCCCTAATTCTATAGAATGAACGGTCCCTTCAATGTAACATACTTCGAACCCTACTAAGTCAATATTTCCTTTACTCGATGCGATTTGTTCCAGCTTCCATTGTAAGTTTACCTCTCTAACGTTATGTTTCCATGAAAAGTTCAAAATTTGCTCCAAAAACTGATAAATTTAACGTTTTTACATATTAACCTTCCTTGTGCATTGGGGTCATTCTTGACTAAACGGCACGGTAAAGAAGCTGTAACTTTGTGGAGAAAAGAGATGAAAATCTGAAATTTTCTGACTTTCATTAACTTCCGAAAACAAACATTTTCGTGCTAAAAGAAGCTTCCAGCGACCTCTAGGAGTGGTGCTACAAAAAAGTGACACATTATGTAAAATGGGTAAAAAATTACCACTGTTTTAGGTCGCTCTCAAAAATCAATTTTTAAACTGATTTTCGTTCTTTTAGTTTTAAATTAATGATATGGATTCCTAGATTGGAACTCCAGACATTTTCCATTCTGGGCACAAGGGCCCAAGGGAACCCGAAACCTGTGTCAGAAGGACCTGGCACATATCATATTCATAAGTTCATACGCATGATTGTAGGACGGTTCCAATTTAATGGTCTTTCTTTTCGATTTACAAGAGCATCAAGAGGACCAACTATTGGATTAAACTACATTTTATTGCTGACAAATTATAACTTTTGACAATAATCGCAATTTTTGGACTAGTTCAAATGTGGCTCCAGTAAATCCTTAAGGAAAACCTCTTTAAGGAATTAAGAATTCCTCTCAAAATATTTCTAGAGACTCTTCCAGAGATTTCTACAGGAATTATTTCGAAGATTCCTCCAGAGAATTTACTAGACAATCCTCCAAGATAATCTTTTCGATAATCCATACAGCGATTTCTCCAGTGATTCCACCAGGAAGAACTTTTGTTTACCATGACATTTTAGTAGAATAAAAGATGAAAAAACCCCTCTAAATCTTATTTCAGCTGAATAAACTGTTATTCATCTACTAATGTTACTTGGGATTTTAGACCGGTTCTGACCTTCAGCGATTCCTCCAGGGATTGTACTAACGATTCCTGCAAGAACATATCTACAGAGATTCCTTTAGAGATTACGCAAGGAGTTCCGAAGATTTCTCCAAGTATTTTTCAAATTACTTATTTCTTGTGGTATTACTCCAGAGATTCCTCTAGAAAATCTTCCACTAATTTCTACAACGATTCCTCCAAGAAAATCTTTACAAGGATTCTTGCAGAGATATCTTCACGGCTTTCTCCGGGAACTCCTTCAGGAGTTACAATGGGCGAATCTCATCAAGGATTACTCAAGATATTTCCATAGCGTTTTCCCTAGAATTTCCTCCAAGGATTCCTCTACGGATACATACAAAGATATACCCAAACAGTTCTCTAGAGATTCGCCCAGAAATTGTTCCGCAGATTTGTTTCGCGATTTCATCAGGAATTCCTCCAGGTGTTTAACAACTCACGAAATCCTCAAGGGATTTTTCAAGAATTTCCTCCGGGAATTCTCCCAGAATTACCACCAGGGAAATCACTACCACTACTTACTCCAAGGATGTGTCCGGATAAACCTTCATGAAGGTAGGGACTCCCCAGGAATTTCTCCAGGAATTCGTTCTGGGCCGCCAAAAATTCACCGGGGATTCCTCCAATAATTCCTCTTGAAATTCCTGCAAAGTTTCTCCCATGAGCTCCCGCAGGAATTTCATCAGACATTATTCTAAGAGTTTCTCCAGGGATTACTATAGGAAAATCTCTACAAAAATTCCTCCAATAAAAACTTCATAGATTGCTTTAGGAAAATCTCTTCATGGGTTTCTCTAGAGATTTCTCCAGAAATTTCGCCGTGGATTACTCCATTATTCCAATGGATGATGGAGAAATCCCATATTTTTTACCTCGAATACCTCGATGGATTCTCCAGGGATTCCTCCAAAGATGTTCCCAGGAGTCCTTCAGTAATTAGCTTAGATAATCTTTCACGGATTTCTACAAGATTTTCTCCAGACTCTCCTCCAAGGATTTCTCTAGGAAAATCTCTACAGACATTCCTTCAGAGATCTCTCCAGTTTTTTCTTCAGGAATTTCTCCAAGGATTGCTACAGAAAAATCTCTACATAATTTCCTCTTGAAATTGTTCCAGCGATGAGCTGGTAGTGAATCGACTACGCTTTTTGTCTACACGTTTTGTGTTTGAAATATATTTTTTCTCTACGCGTTATTTGTTTTTCCAAAAAGTCGTTAAAATTAAAGACTGCGTAGCCAGGAAGAATATTTGATATTCCAGGAATTTCTTCAGGAATTCCTCCAGAGATTTCCTCTTGAATTCGTCCATAGCACTCTGCAAGAATTTCTCCAGGAATTCAACCGGGGAATCCTTCAGGGATTGCCCTGGATTTTTTCTAAAGGTTCCTCCAGGGATTTCTCTAGGAATTTATTTTGAATTTGTTTATCGGCATATCGGTCTATTTTGCTCGAAGTGAGAGGGAGCATGGAGAAGAAAGCAATGAATACTAGATGGATAGGTACCGTAAGGGAACGGCGAGAGAAATTGGATTAGATGTTGAAGAGGGCATACCATATGAAACAGTATTACTTGAAATGTCACTTCCTTGTGGCTAGCGTGCCCTATGGGAACGGCTTTGGTGTGTTTTATGAATGACACTACCAAGACAGCCCTAGGAACTTATCCAGCGGTTTCTCAAAAAAAAAAAACTTTTGTGGGAAAGAAGTTCCTGGAAGAATCTCAAAAAATATGGTGGAAGAAACCCCGGAGGAATTCTTATTCTTCTTGATGAAATTCCTGAAGGAATTCATGGATGAATTTCTGTACGAATTCCTAGTGAAATTTTTGAAAGAATACTCTATCGGATTTTTTGGTGACCCAGAACGAATCTTTGCAGAATTTTCATAGGCAATCCCTGGAGGATTACCAGGAAAATCCTTTAGAATAATTCATGTAGCGATTTCCCTGGAGGTATCCCTGGAAGAATTACGTAACGGTCAATAAGTTCTCAGTAAATATTTTGTATTGATTCGAATTTTATGTTTGATTTATGGCACGGTATCTATTTTAAACTGGATGAAAAATCGAGTATTTTGATCCGTCACAACCGGTTTCGGAATGCTCCGACCAAGTCCGGCCAAATCTATTTGTTGGTACCTTGCAAAAATGACAAATGCAAACAAAATCGATGCAATACAACATATTCACATGAAAAGAATTGCTTTTGCTCGGAACACATCGCATTTCGTCCAGTTTTGGAGAGCTTCACAAGTAGGCGTCTATGCATGTTTTCAATCAATTTTAGGACTTGATTGGCAACTACGATTACAGCATTTTTTAATTTTTCGACGATATTCGCTGAAAATTAAAGCAAAAAATTATTCGTGAGAAGTTAAATTTTTTGCAATGAACATAAATAGATTTAAATTGAAAAACTTGTACTCCCATTATAGCTAATAAAATTTTAACTTTTTGCTGGAAATATTTGTCATCTCATTATCACCATCAAAAATTATTCGTGTATGTTTAGACGGCAAACCACCTTACGGTGAGCCCCTCCCTGAAGAAATGCCGTAAGGTGGTTCCGGGGAGATAAGGGTCTGAGGCCAAGGATCATGTCGATGCAATACAAACAGAATTGCTCAAGTACAGCACATGGGCTGGTTTTAGCGAGTTGTCGTTGGTGTGTCATCCCCGCATTCCCTGAGTTACCATCTCAGGTGATCTGTTTGCAGATTTCTCCCTTGTAAAAAACAAAAAAAAAATACGGCAAAATTGCAACAATAATATCCTGATTCTACCCCATTACCCCGAATTCTGGCTTCATCCCATTACCCCGAACGCCACTACCCCGAATGAGCCATTACCCCGAATAGTATGAGATACAACCCACCCAAGTAACCACTGGCCCGTAATTCGCCTTTTTGGACTTATACGGCTGGTATACAGCTAATATGGGGCATGTCAGCTCTCTAATAGCCCTATATTAGCACGGAGGGCGAATTAAAGTGCTAGTTGGTTACTTGGGCAGTATTTCATATTGTGGGCAAAAATGTTGATCATACTGTTTAAAAAAATTACTGACCATAGATGTATGCGTCTCTTATGTGAACCGGTAATTAGTAGTGCGTAAAATTCTTCGGATATATGATGAACATTTTGCCCTTCTTTTATATTCCAGCTATTCTTTCGAAATATTTTGCTGGCAACTATCTTCTTCTCTTTCTTTCTGGGACCTATTTCTCAGCTCAGTGGGCACTTTCACAGTTCTAGGGTTCATTCACGTCAAAAATAGCCATTTTTGATACCCACCCTCTCGTAACAATTTTTGTATGGAAATTCTACAAATCTTGTATGAGGTTTAACATTTCGAGGACCACAAAAAAAAATGAAATTTGTTTGCCTCCTACAGCGTTATGAAATTTGTTAATAGGCTTTTAATAAAACAAGCCTTCTATTGACTGAGAGCTTTCGTAGTCAATATTCTTAACATGTGTCTCTATGCCCAGAGATGTCAAGGAACATTTCAATGCAATAAGATCCGCCATCGGAGGATTTTGAACCCATACCTTCAATATTGTCTTGCTGATTTTTTTTTAACATAAATTGTCCTCTTTTATGAATAAAGGTTGTCTGATAGCACCACATTGTTACAGTTATTATTCACGTCATAGCTGCAAGCATTCCACCAGCAATTTGCCCTTCTTTCTAAAATAGGCTGTTCTTCTAAATGGAACGGCTTTTTTAGAGCAGGGTATCCTTAAAGCATTTATCGAAGTTACTCTTGCTATAATTCTAATCCCTTCTTTTATCTTCTTGCATTAAAACAGTCATCTTATATTTATCTAATAAAATTTCAGATGAATGATCCCATAAACCAACAAAAGCATTTACTGTAGCGATTGTCTATCAAGTTGCTCTGTAAGCGTTCAGAGAACATCACTTGCTGCGATAATATCAGGGAGATCTTCTATTCTATCGTTAACGAAACAAAATATTTTAAAAGATCCTAATTCTAGTAGATCGAGATTTAAAATAAATTGAATGAAAGAAAAGGATATCAGTGAGAATTTATTACATCCTAATTTTGTGCATATTATAGTTATCCTTTTCATAATAAATTCACCCTTCTTTTCGAAATAGGCTGTTCTTCAGAGCATTACAGTGTAGCTGTGTGAATCTCATTAAAATTAGAGGACAAATCCAATCGTATTTAAAATAATATTTGCTGAAAATAGGAGCTCGATTTTTATCTTATAATATTTAAAAAATACATTGTTATGTCAAACTTGTGTAATACTCATAAGAAATCGTACAATTATATCCCCATCTTCTAATTAGAATTAGTCTTCAAATTTTATGCATTCGGGGTAATGGCGTTCGGGGTAACGGCATTCGGGGTAGTGGCGTTCGGGGTAGTGTCATAGAGTCCGAATTCCTTTAACCTGAACGCCATTACCCCGAATTCCAAATCCCCGAACGACCCATCACCCCGAATGACATTACCCCGAATTCCAATATCATGAGGAAATGTCATCAATACCATCATGCCAAGATAATTGTAAATTCGGGAAAATAGCATTCAGGGTGATGGAATTCGGAGTAATGAAACATTCGGGGAAATGGAATTCGGGGTAATGGTGTAGAATCCATTGATATGTGTAGTCAGTCTAAACTAAGGTATTGTTGTTACTGTTTGTTTTTTGTACCGTACATTTATTAATAAGGTGAATTGTGAAATAGATCCCAGTTATTAGGTTAACATTTTCACTATCCGGCCATAGAGGATTGCAATGGTTTCACAAAATATTGCTTTTCTTTGAAATTCTAAATTTTCTAATAAATTTTGGTACAAACGATGCAAAACTTACTGAAGTTAACGTATGAAGGCAATTCAGCTTAAATTATTAGCAACATTTGTGGCTAATGTTCGATAGCAAGACTGGTTCTGTGGGTGTGATCATCCCGAAAGTTCAACGCAGCGCAATCCTTGGGTATCTCGAAGGGGTGGACTCGATGGCAGCCAACACGTTTTGAAAAGTGGGCATTTTATCACCGGTTTTCGCGGTCTTTTGGCGTAGCACAGTAGAGATCGGGTTTTAACTTTCAACACACACCGTACTATAACTATGGTTTATTTGACTGAATTACTTATACTGTTTACACAATTAGAAAATTGAATTGGAATACAGTAGAAACCCAATTTTGTCAACCCCTCAATGAATTTTAGGCTGACAAAATGGGAAACCTGACAAAATCGAGTCATATTTTTTATTTCTGTTTTTTTTTTCAAATTTTGACGTGCTGATAATTGCTTATGAACCACGTTTACAACCTTTTTAAAAATTTCAAGGGGGCTAGGGACATGTGCGTAGCCAGGTTATTTTGTTTATCATGGGGGATGAGAACAGCCCTCACAATTTCATTCTAAAATTTCGTGCCGAAACGATCTTTATTCACTACCTATGCACTCTTTTGGCATGGAACATAAAACTATGCAGGATATCCACCCTACTTTTGCACAGTAAGCGGAGAAAGGTCATAAAAGCGTCTTGAATAACGGTTCCATCTGACATCTTGGAGAATTACTCATTGAAAAAATTCTGAAAATTCATTTCGATCATTTCAGATCACTTTTTGATCGGTAACAACACTATCTTTCCAGATGGTTGTGAATGTTTACTGTATAAAACCCGAGAAAAGTTTTGAAGTTTTTTTTTATATAGCATTGATGGTTTTCATTAGCGAGTAGAAGGACTTTCATTAAAACTGAGAAACTCAGATAAAAACCGCACAACCAGAAAATAACATATTCACATGTCATAATACCTCTGTTACAAATCGTATCGGATGTAAAAAATAGTTCATTGAATTGTGTTTCACTTTTTTTTTTTCTTTTCGGGGGCCCCCTTCATCGGGGGGCCCGGGGCATTTGCCCCCTTGGCACACCATCCCCCCACCCAAATGCGGACCTGGCCACAGAGAACTCCTCCCTATTAACCTGATAAACCCGATTGAAATTCAAATCTTTTTAATTTGTTTATGTTAACAAAAATCTGACATTTTTAGGGCGTTTAGGATTTCTTTTAACTCAATCTTTTATTTTTTACTTATTAAAATTTACTCGAATTCTCAAAATTATAATGCTTCTGGAGTAAAAATTTTATTTTTTTTTTCTGATACTGAAAAAAATGTCCTGGTTCTATATCAGAAAAGATACAGTTCGTCTGACGATATTTTATGCTGAAGTTTTCGTCTTCGATGTAAGGTGGTAATAAGCCATGTTATTAATACTTTTAACAAATAAGTAACATTAGGTTAGTAAGCATTCTTCGATAGAAAAATAAATAAAATAGGATGCATGCAATTGACCAATCAAAGAGTACAGACCGATTAAGCACAGCCAGGATTTTTTTTCGATAGGGGAAGTGGTGGTAAAATGAACAGGGGTGGTAAAATGAACACCGTGCCTTTTACCGTGAAAAAACAAATTTCGATGAATTTTTATCACGTACGGACGATTTAGAGCATAAATCTGAATGTTCGAGTTGATACGTAGGTCAATTGAAATGGAAATATCAACGAAAACTAAAATTTTAGAAAACCACGTTTGAAAATTAGAACTGACGTAACTTTTAGCTCGGAAGACTGGAGGTTTTTCAGTGAGGTGAATATCCTTATGATATGATGTCAAATCTGATACCTTTAGAATTCTTTTTGCATGGGTTACAATCATTAATGGATGTATTTTCGGTGGGGCAATAAATATTTTCAGAAATATTTGTTTTACTCACGTTTTTTGCATGGTGTTCGTTTTACCACCAACCGCTGTTCATTTTACCCACATAGAGCAGGTAAAATGAACATTTGCATCCCTTTTTGGTAGCGATGAAAATATGTGAAAATTTAGCTACTTTAGTCTGAATCCATGTCGCTGCTTTAGATTACATCCCTATTTTTGATGTTGTGCGATAGAACTATACAAATTTCTCGTTTTTCTATCAGAAACAAGATGATTTCCTTAAGGTGTTCATTTTACCACCCCTTCCCCTATGTTTTATTACAATAGAAAACTGTTGAGCAGCAAATGTCCATCACTGTAGGTAACTGAAATAACTGAAAAATTTCTGGACATAATCTTTTGCATTTTACAAGAACTTCTACACTTTTACGTATTCAAACCGCCACATTAATTTCACTCCGGTTGGCACAATTTTACTATTTTCAAAATGAATTATCTCCAAAATCCATTTTTTTTCATTTTGTATAGTTTACGTTAAAATATATCCAGTAAGATCGAATTATTTTCATTAATCGTAAAACATTAAAATCATTTTCAAGATGAAGTTACATTCATCTACCATTAATGCTATTTTGATTTATCTAAGTGACATAACTAAATAATTCATAGCCTCTTTTAGAGTGGGCCAACTAGTCTAGTCTACAAGAGGTTTTGAGGGATGCGATGAAGGCAAAAGTACCTTCACCGTAGTTTTATGAGCGTTTATTTATAGCACATTGGAAGTATTTCGCAAAACTATAATTGTTACTTGGGTAGTATGTTTCCCTCAGTGTATGCTTATCGCATCAGCTCGATTCAGCCAGTAGGGTAGGTTTACCAATTGTAGATGCAATAAGTCAACAGTATCAATCGCTTTTCTCAAACGTAAGCATGACTTGTTGGTGTTAACTACTGCGATACGGATGATTTCAACATTCTTAGTACGAATTTGATTTAAAACTTATAAAAGTAGCTTTTCAAAATCGTTGCTTTTATACCAATTATGGCAATAGTGTTCCCAGCATTCGACATATAAGTGTTCCAATCATGGAATATCGATTATTGGCACGAAATCAACTTAAATGCCATCCAGAGTGATTGATAATGCAACGCTAATAAGTAATGAAGTACTGTAATCCGGGGTATCATTGATCAGCGGGGTAACATTGATCGGAATGACCCATCTCATAAAAAGTTCGCATTATCATTTTTTGATGGAACATTTCCAAATCATGAATGGTGCTTCTCTTTCTTATATTCATCAGCTGATAAAAGTGAAGATTTTTGCGAAAATTGCGTTTACCTTAGGCGTAAATTTGGCAACTTTTCGAAACAATGATTTCAATGGTTAAGGATGACACTACCAAACATTCATGTCTCACATAAGTTCTGTAAATGATATGAGCAAGGAAAATGCGGTTCTTACTAAAAACGGCATCGCCGAAAACGATTCCGTTGTCTAAACTTTCATAAGTATGTTCAATTAGGCAACATTACCGAATTACTGTTAAGAATGTAACTTTCCATCAGAAAATTGCCTACCTTTAGGCGTATTCCGGAATGCAAGATGTTTTTAATTTTAAAATAACTCAAAAAGTAAATGACTTGTAAGCATTTCGCCTTCATATTCGGCTTCAGGGGCCATGATTTTAGTAGGTAACGACATTTTCAATATTACCGAACGTTGTTGACATAGGTGATCAATGTTACCCCATATCAGCTTAATAAAAAATCACTTAAAACATTTTTTTTAACATGCTTAAGCCTTTCAAAAAACAAAATAAAGAATATAGTCACGAGCTATGGGTGGCAGTACTTGTTTTAAAAATGTAAAATTTGCAACTATTGTATTTTCGAACCAAATATTTCAGAAATATTCAAAAAAAATGATCAATGTTACCCCGGATTACGGTAATTGCTTATACAATTTTCCAGATTTGTTCCGTCAAATTGATTTTAAATCAATGTTGTTGGCAATGAGTTCATGGGTTCAAATACATTTTTGAAAAGCGAACGGAATGTTATGGAAATTCAAAAGCAAAATGAATGCAAAACTGCATTTATGAACTCACATTGTCTTTCCGGTTCACAATTCAGGGGAAAGAACAGCGAAAATTCAAAAATTGAACATCGCTAGAAAAGCCTTTTCAACCATGAAGACAGCAGCTGATGCTTGCAAATTTTATCAAACATGTGATTGAAAAATCCTGGTAATTGAGCACAAAACTTGCAGATAGTTATCATCAAAAACTAATAGTTTTATCATTCCTGTAAATATTAGCCGTTAAATTCTAGTGGAACAATATGTTAAATCTCTTTTTGTTCCCACTATTGCCATAATTAGTACTATAGCCATAATTGGTACTTCTACCCTATATGACAAAAATCAGTGTATCGCCTGTGTTATATTAGAAAAGAAGTTGATCTGGTTTATTCTACTGATTTTTAGATTTTTTTGAGAATTTCCACTGTCAGTAAAATCTGGAAAGGAGCACACTGCCTTAAAATATTCTGTACTATTCTTTTTTGCTAAATGGGTTCTTAGCAAAAAATAATAGTACAACATATTTTAAGGCAAAAATCCTAAGATATTGAGATATCGAGATCGAGATAAGGAAGGAATATCAAGATATGGAGGAAGAAATTGTATACAGAATGAAGGAATCAAATAAATCATCGACATAGGGAGAGATTCCGAGATGTGAAGAGTCGACTCTATCTAGGTGTTCTGTGTTAGGTAACATTATCATCCCCCCGACACGAATGCCCTAACGAGGGTAAAGTGTCGTTAATAAATAATAATAATAATAATAATAATAATAATAATAATTATCATCCTAATTTGGAGCCAACTCGATCACTCCTATTTTGAATCTATATAGGGAAAGTGTACCAGTTATGGCCATAGTGGTTCCCTATTTGGCCATATGTGAAATTTCGATGACTTTCACATTTTTAAACTTTTTGAATGTTTCAACATCAAGATATATCCTATATCTTACTGCTAAAACACACAAAACTTTTCAAAATATAGAGACATTCAAATTATCACGTATGGCGAAATAGGGAACCACTATGGCCATAACTGGTACACCTACCCTATCTACAAATGTCTTATTTTTTTGCATTAGCCATCACTAACTTTTACAAATATTGGGAATCATTAGAAAGAACTGTAACATTTTTTTCTGATTATTACAAAGGAAACTATAAGTTTTCAAGTGCTAAATATTAACTCGTAAATGGACTCATTGTATTGTCCGCAACTGTAAGTGCAAGTTAGCTGGAGCACTGACTGCACGCAACTCGAACGATACAAACCATACAAACAGGGAAAATGCATTTTCTGTTGCGCTTCCCTTTGACTTTGACTGGAAGCTCGTGGAGTTGCGGAGTGAAGTCGAGTCGGGTTTTGATTTCCTTTCGGTTCGACGTTGCTCTTTCCCTGCCTGCCTGCGCGTACAATTATCCATGTGAACAATAATAATGCCTGGGATGGGATCCTTTTATATTTAAATCTCGAAAACTTATTCTAACAGACTCAAGTCAAAAAAGTATACAAACTTACTTTATCGATTCTACGTGTTTCGCAGACGAAATTCTACACGTTGCGCTCTGAACCAACTCGATTTTTCATTTTTAAAACGTTTAATTTCCGGATTTACAAAACGACGAAAGTAAGATTCTCAACTTTCGCAACCTAACCACTACTTTCGCCGCCCCGCTGTATGGAGAGACAAAGTGACTTAACCACGAATCAAAACAAAACACTACTTGAGCCGATTTTACACTGGTAGAAAAACGTCGAAAGTAACTGAATAAATCGGCTTATCATTTTGTAATATTTTTTTTTGTGGGAAATAACAGGAACTCCCTAGTTTTTGAACGCGAGCTTAATGTATGCAAAATTTAAGCGATGTACACGGCGAAAAAAATTTAAAAAGTTGATTAATTTTAAAACAGTTTTAAAAGACAGGTTGTGATTCTTCTGAATTAATTTTCTCAAAACCATATGAAAGTTACTTACGTCGATTTGAAAAAGTAATCGAGAAATGGATGCAATGTTACAGCGATCCAGACCAGCAGACCGTGGCGAGACAAAGCACCTACCAACTTGCTTTCGCCTTCGGAGCTGTACCACGTGATGGATATTATTCATATGAGGGTATTTTTTCTCCTACTGCTGTAAGAGGATGTGATGGAGTTGCTGGAGAGTAGTCTGTATCAGTAAATATGATTATTCTTTAGATGGTAGTTGAAAAAAAAAACATTGTTATTTTAAGTATTTGTTTTGTTGCTAGTTTCCTGGTGAAATCTTTGGTCGTAATTTTTTCCTCAAAGTTCTCAAAATATGTGACGAAGATTAAGTAATCTGTTATAATCTCGTGAAATTCGACCGAAGATTTCACCAGGAAACTAGCAACAAAATAAATACTTAAAATAACAATAGTTTTTTTCTCAACTTCCATCTAAAATATATTCATATTTACTGATATAGACTACACTTTAGCAGCCCCATAACATCCTCTTACAGTAATAAGTAAACTGCAAAACAAACTTTTGATGATTTCAAAATTTCCGAGAGTTACACTTTCAATGGATCATTGATGGTAGTTTTTGTCAGTGCTTACCGCATCAAAACAAAGGAGCCACTGTATATGCGATTTAACATTGTGATAGCATTGCTATTCTGTCAAACACAGAAGGCTACGGTGGCGCTATCTATGCTTTCCATAGAGGCAGTTTTGGTTATTTTAATGATCCATTCTTAAGTGGTCTCATTGTTTTTGTCCGTAACTGTATATTGCAAACAATCGCTGCGTTCAAACCCGAACTCGAACGCAGTCAAAGCAAAAGCGACGGCGCGGCGTTATCATCATCGTTTATGCCAGTCGCGCATCGTTCGTAAATATGCCTCTGCTCTGCGTCTCTTCTCAACACACACGTGCATTTCGAACCGCATGGTCGCCCATTCCGTCGCGCACACACATGTGTGTGACGATGCATTTTATGCTGATGCACCCTCGGGTATGCTCGTCGAAAGGGAAATGCACCCATACTGCAATCGGGTACTCACTCATATCGTGAAAGCCGACGCAGGGGTTCATTTCTACCACCAATAAGTGGAAGAAAAGAGTCATATAGTCACATCCATACAAAAAACATCAAGTTGGTGTTGCTTTTCTTACTAGAACGAGAAATGCAATGAATTTGAATTCAGCGGAGGAGGGTGACGGGTTGCAGCGAAGAAGGGGGAAAACCCAATAAGAAATGTGAGACAATCGAAGCACGTGTTTTTCCACTTTTGCCTTTTAATATTTAAGCCAGGGGGAAATTTAAACCAGATAGGAGGATGCAGTTCAAATCTGGATACGCGACCCCTTCGCGCTAATGTGGGGGATGTTTAACAACGAGATGAGTTGGAAAGCCTGGGAGACGATTTGGCGGAGGAGGTTTCAGTATGTTGATTACCGTTCTATGAGATATCTATGAGATAAGAAGCAGATAATTAGCTAAAAATTTCCCAAGATTAAATTGTATTTGAAATAAATTTATCCTATGTGATATATAATTAACTGAGAATCTGATACTGGGATTTTTGAGCCCGCTTTGAAATTTTCCAATCGTTATGGATGGAATGCTTTAGGAATCCCCAAAGTTATATTCATGAGTATTCGAACATAAAAAATCAATTTCCATAAAAAAAAAACTTATCGCGATTATAATTATGTTTCGTGGTGGAAAAAACTGATGCTGCCGGTAGAGAGGTAAATATAGAGCATGTCAGGTCAAAAGGCAAAAAAAAAACATTTCGAGTCTAGTACACGACACTGAAGACGGCCTTACAGTTGAGGTCAAAATACGCGTAGCTGTCAAAGGATATAAACTCTAGCAGGGGTTTTCAGTCTTCTTGGCTCGCGGAGCACTTCTTAAAACAAAATTGTTGCGCGGAGCACCTGTTCTTAGTCACCTCTCAGTTTGAAATCTGGACTTTAAATCGACGTTATAATTGGTACGAAAATCGTGAATGAATATTTATATTGGCCAATCTTGCATTAAGGTGGAGATGATTCGAAGCTGCATCTGAAATTTTTAAGAACACGAGTCTTGAGAACCGAAAATTCGTTTTTTTTCTGAAAACTTGGTCGATTGGTCCCTTTTCGGTTGATTAATAATTGATCAATATTTCAGCTCAAACGATTTTTTGATTCTCCAGATTTGTGCTTGAGAAAATTTTAGGTTTGGCTTCGATCCACCCTAAACTCAATATTGTTCAACTTTCAATTCTAATCTTTTTTTTTGCTTGAGATTTTTTTTTCTACTTCAGGCTTAAGCAATTAGGAACCTAAACGAAACTTTTCAAAATATTAAAAATTCATGGTTTGAAGGCGACAGAATCGCTCTGGTTAAAAATAATCGATTTTTAGATTTTAATTCGAAAAACAAGAGCGCAATTTTTTAAGACTATATTAATGTGTTTGAAAAGATTAACCACATGTTCAGCGTATTTTCATAACTTTGATAAAGCACGTGAAATATTTTTCATTTTGCATCACGGTATCGAAATGTCGATTATTATCGCATTAATAGATTGCATGTTCTTCAGATATTTTTTGACGAGGATAAGTACCCCGGAAAAACTTTCACGCCCAGATAGTTTCAAAATATTCTGTCGTCGTTATACTTTAGCTGCAGGGTTTCTTGAATTTAGTATGGAAAAGAACTTTTAAAGTTGAAGAAAAGCTGTATTAAGCCATAACGTCGAAAACAACGTAAGGTGAACAAGAATCAAAACTTCTATATTTTCAGAAGTACTAATCAAGAGAGCAAAACACTGGCCTAAAATGAAAATTCTATCGCTTCTTCTTCTGTCGGGTGTGGGATCACTGCGTCCATTTTTTAGGACTATTGTGATATACCCTATTACTCTATGTACACAATGTTTTCCAGTAGCAAATGTGCCTCCGGAATACTTTGCGCATTTGACTGAACTTTGAACCATCTGCCATTGATGGGCAGAAGTCCTAGGTTGCAGTGTTGTAGTTCCCCCAATCTGGCGTGATCAGCCTAATAAAGCTAACCACCTCCCTGGGGGATGCGTTCCAAATATCAGCTGGCTGTAAGTAGTGCTTGCCAAATATTTTGAACCTACGATGGATGTGTGCACTGCAAGAGCAGAGAAGGTGTTGTGAGGTTTCGTCCGTCTCGTCACAGAAACGGCAATTTGTGTTTTGGACGACACCGATCTTGTATAAGTGGTATCTGCTTGGGCAGTGACCAGTTATTAGACCGATGTATGTTCTGAGATCCCTTTTGTTGAGACCTATAAGTTTTTGTGTTTGTGTCGTGTTTATTGTTACGAACCTTTTGGACTGATTCGCATTGGAAACTGTATTCCAATTTGATTGAATTTGACCGAACAACCAGTTGTTCAATTCCGTGTTTAGTGCAGAGTTTGAAATGCCAAGGAATGGCTCTGGACCAATGAACATATTGGTTGATCCATTCCTTGCTAGCTGATCGGCAAT
Organism: Aedes aegypti; assembly: GCF_002204515.2. Classification (NCBI taxonomy): domain Eukaryota; kingdom Metazoa; phylum Arthropoda; class Insecta; order Diptera; family Culicidae; genus Aedes; species Aedes aegypti. The sequence goes on along the minus strand of NC_035109.1, from coordinate 25,563,653 downwards.
TTCGTTACCCTCTAGACCCGTATGTCCTGGGATCCAATATAGTTTAACTCGATTGCGTTCAGCTAGGGATTTCAGTGCAAGAATGCATTCCCACACAAGTTTTGAGTTACAAGTGAAAGCCTTCAAAGATTGAAGCGCTGCTTGACTATCAGAGAAAATACAGATGGTGGCATGTCTGTAATTTCTTTTCAGACACAGCTGCGCACATTCCTTGATTGCATAGACTTCTGCTTGAAATACTGTAGGCCACTGTCCAAGAGAGACAGAGATTTTGGTTTTCGGTCCGTATACTCCAGACCCTGTCAAATTATTCATTTTTGAACCATCTGTGTAGAATTTAATAGATCCCGGTGAAATGGTGGGTCCACCTCCTTCCCATTCCTCACGAGAAGGAAAGACCACCGTGAATGGCGAGTCATAGTTTACCACTTTTTCCATCCAGTCACTACATTTTTCAACAATAGGATTTATCGAAAATTCGTTTAATATACTGAGGTGACCTGTTAAGTCCCCTGACAGTAAGACTGTTGATCGTTTTAGCCGAAGAGCACTTTTCTCAGCATCCAGCTTTATGAATTGATCCAGCCGGGGCAGATTGAGTATAGCATCTAGGGCAAACGAGGGGGTACTACGAACTGCACCGGTTATGGCAATACAGGCAGTACGTTGAATTTTGTTCAGCTTAGCTCTAGCCGTAGCTTCCTTTGTCTTAGGCCACCAAACAAGGGACGCATAGGATATTCTAGGCCGAACGATTGTTTTATAGATCCACATGATCATACTGGGTTTTAGACCCCATGTTTTACCACAGGTCTTTGAGCAAACCCAGAGTGAATTGAGACCTTTATTTGTGATTGTTTGAAGATGGGTGTTCCAATTTAGTTTTGCGTCAAGTGTGATGCCAAGATACTTGACCTCATTTGAGTAAACTAATTGTATTTGGTTCAAGAAAAGAGGGTGGAGTTGTACCTTTCGTCTTTTTGTGAACGGTACAATTGTTGTTTTTGAAGGGTTTATTCCTAGTTTCTCTTTTTGACACCAGGAGAGTGTGTGATTGAGAGCAATTTGCATCCTTGATGAAATAACGCTGTCAAATTTGCCTCGTACAATAATGACTACGTCATCTGCGTATCCAACAACTTCAAAACCCCTTCTTTCTAAGCTATCTAGCAGTTCGTCCACTACTAATGACCACAATAAGGGAGAGAGTACTCCCCCTTGAGGGCATCCCCTTGTAGCCATTACAGTAATGCGCGAATCACTCAGCTCAGATGAGATCTGTCGATTTGCTAGCATAGCATGTACCCAGGTTGCAATGCATGGGTCGAAGTTTCTCCTCAACATTGCCGAACCTATAGACGAATAAGAAGCGTTATCGAACGCGCCCTCAATATCAAGAAATGCTATAAGAGCGATTTCTTTTGCATTAAAGGTTTTCTCGATCTTGTTCACTAGCGTGTGCAGTGCTGAGACCGTTGATTTTCCGCTTTGATAAGCAAATTGGGATTTAGAAAGAGGCATAGTTTTCATAAATTTAGAATCTATATACTCGCATAATACCTTCTCCATGATTTTAAGCATTACCGAGGATAGGCTTATCGGTCGGAATGCTTTAGGGTTGGTTTTGTCCTTTTTTCCTGATTTTGGAATAAAGACAACTCGAACTTGACGCCAATCATTTGGAATGTGTCCCAGAACTAAACTTGCCTTAAAAATCTCTACCATGTGTGGAATCAGTGTCTCTTCCTCTTTTTGGATAAGCGCTGGGAAGATTCCATCCATGCCAGCAGATTTGAATGGCTCGAAAGATCTCACTGCCCTAACAACCCTATCGCGAGTAAAAGCTTCTTTGGCAACCTTTATTGCGTCCCTTTTTGCTCCTGAGTCCCCTGATAGGAACCCGTGTGGAACTGAGACGTCAAGTCTGGCACCTTCAGCATTTAGACTCGTTTGTGGGATTGAATCAGGAAAGTGAACTCTTAGCATTTCACTCAGTGTTTCACGAGGTTCCACAGTGAGTGAACCGTCAGTCCTTTGAAGACTTCCCAAACCATTGGAGTGATCCTTCGAAAGAGTTTTATGAAGTCGAGCAGCTACGGGAGTTTTCTCAATGCTTTCACACATGAGAACCCATGATTTCCGTTTTGCTCGTCTCATTTCTTTGTTATACTCTGTCAGAGCCTTTCGGTATAGACTCCAATCAGAAGTGCGTTTGGCTCGGTTGAATTCCTTCCGAGCAGTTTTTCTGAGTTTATCAAGGTTGAAATTCCACCATGGAACATCTCTGTTCGAACTTACTGTTTTGATCGGACAGCTCTCTTGATAAGCATTTAGAATTTTGTTTTTAATAGAATCCGAAGCTGCTTCTAACTGTATAATAGTCTGAATATTCGGCTCTATTATATAGTCTTCAGAACGGAGAATAGCTGAGTAGGTTTCCCAATCAGTTTTCTTGGGATCTTTAAACGACTTTTGAATCATTAGACCCCCTTCCCACTCGAAGACTATATGTTTATGGTCTGACATAGATATTTCATTAGAAACATGCCAGTTTTTTATTTTATCCGAGATGGATTGACTGCATAAAGTCAGATCAAGGACTTCTTGTCGTAAAATGTTTTCAAATGTAGGCTTATCACCGACATTGCATATGTCAATATTTTTGGAGGAAAGAAACTGCAAAAGATGCTCACCTCTGATATTTGAGTTTGTACTTCCCCATACAAGGTGATGAGCATTGGCGTCACAACCGATGACGAAGGGGATGTTGTGTTTTTGACTGTAAGAGACAAGAGCAGCCATCTCTGGAGGAGGAATGTCTTCTGCGTCGCCAGGGAAATACGCTGAAACCATAATGATCTCAGTACTGCCCCTAGCAGTAGAAACCTCCATCCTGACCGCCACGATGTCCCTTTTGATGAATTCTGTAATTGGAAAACATTTAGTATCATTGCGTATTAGAATAGCTGCTCTGGGAGAGAGCTGGCTGTCATCATATACCAACCTATACGAGTTTAGTTGAATACCTTGTATTCGAGTTTTGTTGACCCATGGCTCTTGAATCAGTGCCACGGAAAGGTGTTCTTTTGTGAATCTCCTGCAAAGCACATCTGTTGCGCACTGAGCATGATGGAGATTCACTTGGAGGATTTTAATCATTGCTGAGGCATTCCGCATTTTCCGGACGTTTGCCGTCCTTCTTTGGATGTTGCGGATCATCAACTTTTGATTTTGGGGGATGTCTTAGATTTTGGTTTATGTCCTTTCCCTTACCTAGGCCTGCTGGCTTATCCCCTGTGGTCAATTTTACACTTTTGACATTTCCACTGCCCTTATTGGGAGCCATTGATGTGACACCGCTTGGGCCAGGAAGTGAGATCAAACATGCATCTTTTCCATCAGAGGAAGACAAGCTAGCCTGTATGGTGGGAGTTGGTTGTGGGATGCTACTAGAGGCCTCCTCAGATTTCTCTTGGGTCGGCTGTCCAGTTGGATTGTCATTGGAGTTTGGGGTTGTGCTCTTTACTTTCCTCAACTGTATTTCTCCAAAGCGGTAGTTGAGGATGAACTTGGATTGAATGAGTTTTTCCATGGACGGTCCATCTACATTAAAGACCCACACCACATGCTTGTTGTTAGGAGTGAGCCGTTGCATGACACGCCAGTTGTTGGTAATCAGATCGTTCTGACTCTCGATGAGAGCTTTGATACGATCATCGGTGTATTGTGCGCTTTGAGGGAAGAAGGCTCGAATCAGTTCTGGACGTTGAATCTTATCCTCATCCATTGCAACCAACTCAACGCCTTCCAGGGGATTTAATGCAGGTGTTATCTCCTTTACCCATTCCGCAGTCTCCTGATCCTTACAAATAAGAACCATATGGCCAGACTTGTAGATAAGGTTAGAGAACTTGGGCTTCATTGTCGCGTTCCGTTGTTGTTCAATCCGAAGCAGCAGTGCCTCCTGGAGAACGTCCAGCTGAGTCGTTGAAAGTTGGGTCGTGGGGAAGTCTTTTGGGATTATTCCGACTCTCCTGCGACTGGTAATTCCACCGTAGCTTAGACTAGTCTGTTTTTTATCTTCTGGTGGGGGTTTGTTGATCGTCGAGGCTGTTGAGCTGTTGGTTTCCTGTTGCCCAACGCGCTTTCTCGGATTCAGGTGTTGTTTCATCCGTTTCTGCTTATGTTCTTCTTCAGCATTTGTAGACTTGTCAAGGTCCTGCCGAGTGCGTTTCGAAGGAGTTGACACCATAGCCTCACCCCCCGTGATTCTGGATAGGGCCTCAGGGCGGCTTAAGCCACTTTGTCGGAGTGCTTTTAGCTGCTTCCTTTGGCTCCGAGTGATCTTTTTGGTGCCAGTAGGTTTTTGTTTGTTCGCGTCATCTGTTGGATGTTGATCGGTCTTCCCATCAATAGGACCCGAGGTGACGTTCGATCCTGTGATTGATGGCTGCGATCCTGTCAAGTTTATTGTGACTGTAATTCCATCCTCTTCGTCGTCCATTGGTTCAACCGAAGGATGGAGTCCTGGGTCGTTCGGGAGTGTCAGAGGGAGGTCGGTTTTCATGTTTTCATGCGAACTACTGAGAAGCTCATCTTCGGTCAGTCCAAGCTTACCAAAAGCATTCTCTGTTTCCGTTTCGTCCGACTGGGAGAGGCCTTTTTCGAACTGAGGGAGGCAGTCGACACCTTTTATTTTGGTTTGCTTATTTGCACTCATTTTTGGTCCCACGAGTCGCTGGGGAAAGACGGTCCGCTGCATCATTGCCCCGCCCTAATGCAGTAAGAGCTACATACTGGAGAGTTCGCCCTGGTGCTCTCCAGGCTCCGTTAGCGATTGAGCATATTTTAAACCCCCTCAACCATTCATCCATCAGCACGGGTCGCATCACACCTTGGGATTGGGGTTACCTGATTAGTAGATTTTTACTACAGGATCAGGCAATCCGTAGTGTTATTCTTAGCCAGTTGAGACAACCACTACCGACACTACACGGCTATCTAGGCTGCTTGGAAAAGAAGATAACATTGAATATTAACTTCTATGAACGACCAAGCAGCCGGTCATCGTTCTATCGCTTGGTCGCAACAAGTGTTGGGAAAAACTCAATGTCTCATAACTCACGCTTGAGATTTTTCATGCGTACACTGAGGCAAAAAAACTTAATAGTTTCTTAAGGAATAATTATGATTTGGCGCCACAACGATTATTGTTGAAATTTGTAAGTTTTACTTATGATTTTGGTGAAGAATTTCAGTAATGAATTTCATAAGTCAATCAATGAAATTCGGTATTAAACGCAATGATAATAACTCAAATCGAACTATCAATCGATAATGTTGTTCGCCTTTTATTTCAGGCGTGCACAAAAATTGACATGTTTTGATAACATGTGATCTGTTTTCGATTAACTTGTAGCCAACATCGAAAGCGGAGTAGTTCTTCTAGGGATTGCTATGATAAATATGTCAAGTAATTGTTATTAAAGAATTCAAAGCTCTCACTTATGAAACTTATGATCCCATTTTCGAAATTTTTAAGCGTGCAATGAAACCATAATTTGGCTGGTTCATAAGTCTTGATTTATGGAAAACCTAAGTATTTTTGCCTCAGTGTAAGTTGACAATCACACAACTCAGCAGTCAGGGGCCCAGATAGCCGTAGCGGTAAACGCGCAGCTATTCAGCAAGACCAAGCTGAGGGTCGTGGGTTCGATTCCACCGGTCGAGGATCTTTTCGGGTTGGAAATTTTCTCGACTTCCCAGGGCATAAGATACTCTATGCCCTAATCGTACCTGCCAATTGGCATAGAAAGCTCTCAGTTAATAACTGTGGAAGTGCTCATAAGCTGAGAAGCAGGCTTTGTCCCAGTTGGGACGTAACGCCAGAAAGAAGAATAAGAAGCAGTCAAAAAATCATGGATGAGCTGGTACACCTTTTTGACTCATAGACCAATCCGGTTGCCTACGTAATAGTGCAATGTTGACAAAATTTTCTTTGTTTGCTGTGAGAACTGTCACAACATTGCTTTTGTTTGCTGTAAGAAAGCAAACATAAACAGAGTTGCTGCCGAGTATTCACTTCCTTGTTGGAGTTGACTGAAAGCTCAAATGACGTCAAACAAACATCGATACGTTCTCATTCTGAGGAAATCGACTTGTGTAAGATTGATCGTGCGTTGGTATTCGTGGCAGTTTGCTTAGAGACCTCAATTGTCTCGTATTTCCACAGTTTACTCAAACACGACAAAAATTTCGTGTTAATCTGGTAAAATTATAGTAATCCTTTCAAATGTAAGCAACAACATTCGGGTTTCACGAGTTTTTGACGGGTTTTGCGTCTGAATCATTTTTTGCGGTTTGAGTTGATTAAGTGATTTTGCATCAAAATCTTAAGCGTGAGATTTGCGAAGCAGATCTCTAATGAGTTTGCTCTCACGGGAAAGCGTATTGATTGAGATTTGAGTGTGAGTCTATCAACAATGGTCTCAACCAACGAATTATTAATCGGACGGATTCCATGTCAAATCGGTCAGTCACAGAACTTGACCATCTTCGATTTGGATTAAATTTTGCACATATTTTTGGTATGGTAGAATAAGTGTTTTCCATAGAAAAATTGATCATTTTGAATCAAGTGTAACTTTTGAAAATGGTCTATACATTTTTGCATGCAACTTTTTTTAAAAATTCAAAAATAAAACTTAAATTGTAAATTACACAAAAACCCCATTTTTAATATTTTTTGAATTTTCACCATAGAATCTTGATAGTAAAAAGATGTTTAGGACAAAGTTTCATGATGGAGAAATTTTTAATAAAAAAGTTTTTCTAAGAACAATTGCTAATTGCTATTTCTCTCATACCGAGTAGGTAGAGGAGAATGCTGCCGTTGGTCCAATCCATATCCAATATCGAAGTCCATTTGGTGTGCGGTGGTTTATTTTGCCATGTATATGTGTCGTGTGAGGCAACAGCCTACAAAGAGGGTCAAGTCTGTCTCAGTCACCATCCGATACTGACGAAGGACGGATGTGTTCCCCAAACACGGTCCTTCGTGCGGCGTCTTCTGGTGGCTGGACGGAGTTTTTTGTGTGGAGGGATTGGGAATCGAACCCGTGACCTTCCGCTTACGAAGCGAAAGTGTAACCTCGAGGCTACGGACCCCCCCCCCTGTTCTTAGAAAAACTTTTCTATTAAAAATTTCTTCATCATGAAACTTTGTCCTCAACATCTTTTTACTATCAAGATTCTATAGTGAAAATTTAAAAAATATTAAAAATGGGGTTTTTGTGTAATTTACAATTTAAGTTTTATTTTTGAATTTTTTATGAAAATAAATAAAATATTTTTTCAAAGTATTCTTCTTCCTTATAGTCCAAAAGGTTCACTACAACTTATTCGTAAAACATTTTTCTCTAAAATCAACAGATTCGGAGTTAGAATTTTTCAAAAAAGTTGCATGTAAAAATTTATAGGCCATTTTCAAAAGTTACACTTGAGTCAAAATGATCAATTTTTCTATGGAAAACACTTATTCTACCATACCAAAAACATATGCAAAATTTAATCCAAATCGAAGACTATCGAGCACAATTTTTATTTTTTTCGACTCATTCTGGATGAAATTCGTCATCGATCGATTTTTTTGTTTTTAGTTTTCTAACTTTGTACTCTTGAAAATTTAAAATATGGCTTAGTTGGGTATAATTGAAACCGTTCTTTGAAGCAAAAAGTTAAGCTATTTCAAGGCAGCTATTTCAAGCAATTGTCAAAACTGTCGCGGAGCACCTGCTAAAGCTTCGCGGAGCCCCGAGTGCTCCGCGGAGCACGATATGAAAACCGTTGCTCTAGTGGAATTTAATGGTATAGTACTAAATTCGGTTTTTTCATCTACTTATAGGGTTATTGAAAAGATAAAGAGGTTTTGTGCCTCTTTGAGAAAGATTTCCAATAGAAATCACTCAAAGGGGTTTTTCCCTCTTTCAAAATTGTAGTAAAAATAAATAATAATAATAATAATAATCTACTTATAGGTATTCTACTAAAGAGCTCGAAGATTTATTAACATTTTCAGACCAAACAAATGATTTTTGGTGAATTCAATATCGAAATATGAGAATCAATCGATAGTTATTATGCAATATGATTTTATACAAACTCTCATAGACTCATATTGATGTTTTTCATGTTTGTGTCAACGTAAATCACGTTTATAGTGAGAGGACCAGTACCGGTCACCATACCATATATGGTCATAACTCCAATATTATTAGTTTTATGCGACCTTGTTAACTATATATTGAAATTCAATGATGTATTTCAGTACCAAATTGAGCAATCTTAAATTATGGGCTTCAACACTGGATACAATCTAGAAAAATGTCCAATTCTCAATACTTATGTGAACCCACTGTTTTTTATTCTATAAATACTAGTTCAATGCCAATTCTAAGCATTTGAAACATTCACATGTGTAATTTGAGTTTTACTTAGCCTGCAAGTCGTCCAAAAACCACTCCATATATGCTATATGAAAGATAACATTTTTTCGGTATTCAGTCCTCTTATTCTTATTGCATCTTTGATGCCATGATCGACAAAACCCGTGTATTATTACTAAGGTATTAATCTCGGCGGGGCCCAGATAGCCGTAGCGGTAAACGCGCAGCTATTCAGCAAGACCAAGCTGAGGGTCGTGGGTTCGAATCCCACCGGTCGAGGATCTTTTCGGGTTGGAAATTTTCTCGACTTCCCAGGGCATAGAGTATCTTCGTACCTGCCACACGATGTACGCATGCAAAAATGGTCATTGGCACAGTAAGCTCTCAGTTAATAACTGTGGAAGTGCTCATAAGAACACTAAGCTGAGGAGCAGGCTCTGTCCCAGTGCGGACGTAATGCCAGAAAGAAGAAGAAGTATTAATCTCGAATGGGTCATTACCCTTAAAGCTATTTCCAAGAATGCATATCATTTTGAAATTAATCCTAATTAGAAGGTAGGAAGATAACTGTACGGTTCTTTATGAGCACTAAACATCTTTGCCCTAAACAGTGTATTTTTTTTTTTTTTTCAAATAGGAGATCTAGTACAAGATGAAAATGAGCTAGCATTTTTACATACATACTAAGCTTCGTTCGGCACAATGCCATGCCCTTAAGGAAGTCTATTCTGAAAAGAAAAGGGTGATTATATTATGAAAAGGATAGCTATATTATGCGCACAATTACGATGTAGTAGAGTCTCCTTCAGGATGCTGCTACCCACTTCCAGTACACATATTTTTTAAGATATCGTTTCACTTTTGTTCTATGGGACCCGCTTCCTTGTGCGTTGGGGTCATTTTGGCCATTTGGCACGGTAAAGATGCTGTAACTTAGTACAGAAAGAGATAAGTTCCGAAATTGTTTGACTTTTCCTAATATCTGAAGACGAACATTACAAAAAATGGCACATTATACATTAAGGGTCAAAAATGACCTACGACTTTGAAACGATCTCAAAAATAAATTTTTGAACCGATTTTTGATCTTTTAGCTTTATATGAAAGATATTGAACCCTAGAATGGAGCCTTGGACAGTGAGTATGACTATTCTGGGCACAAGGGCCAAAAGGCAGCTGGATCCTGTTCCAGAAGGAACTGGCACATATCATACTCAGAAGTTCATACGCATGTATTTCCAATTTCATGGTTTTCCATTTGGATTTATAAGAGCATAAAGAGTACCAACAATTATATTCGGCCGGTTTTGGTTGGAGTATTCTAGAACTGGTTCCGGTAGGGTGTGATGTGGATATTTTCAAACCATCATGTAGTTCCATCACCTTAAAAGTCATGAGCTTTCGTCAAGTCATTGCTCCAGTAAAATATTTAATGGGATTTATCCAGGAATTTCTGCAAGGATTTCTCAAGGAACTTTTCCAAGAATTACTACAGAGATTACTTCAAGGACTTCTTCAGATTGCTTCCAAAGATTCTTAAAGCTATTTCTCCTCCAAAAAATCTTCTAGAGATTCTACAAGAAATAATCTCTTGTATTCATACAGGAATTACTTAAAAGTTTTATTTAGTGGTCCCGGCAAACTTCCTCTTGCCATCAAGTAGGCTGTTGAAAAATGCTATGGATCGTCCCATACAAAATGACAGTTCCGTTCACTCTCGTTTTCCCTACTTTTCCAGTGAATATCCTGGGATTTTTATACATACAAACACGTCGGAATTCTTGAGGAACATATCTGATAAATTATCATTCAAATACGTTGACCTGTTCGTAAGCCATTTCGTGACATGTAAACACCACTCCATTTTTATTTATATAGACAGATAGATAGATAGATAGATTATTTAGGAAAATCTCTACATGAATTATTCTAAAGATTTTTCAAGGTAATCCTCCAGGTATTCCCTTTCAAAGTTCTCTAGATCATAGTTTCCCAAACTGTGGGTCGTGAGCTGGTCTCTGGTGGGTCGCGAAAAATGTATCAGATTTCATCCCAAGTAACAATTCCACAGCAATTCGGCATTCGTGTGGATTTATTAATGTTTTATGACAGTTACGCAAATGCTATGATAGCTAGAGGCGACATTTAACGTTGCTAGAAGATGATATTTTGTAAGTCAGCTCTTAGTTGTTTTCAAAACCTTTCAGGGACAAACTATTAAGCGGGGATTAAATAAGTAATTCTATGGAGGCGTTAGTTATTTTTCATATTAATACTATATTAGCACTTCCGTCAGGACAAACTCTAAACCATAAAATTCTACTTATATCGGTCCCTTCAAATTTTAAAATATTTTTCTCTAAAAATTTTGAGGAAAAATGATTTTATCATATTTGTAAAATTGATGCTCCAAAGATAATTTTATTTTTTCCATCAGGCTGGTGCTTCCAAAAAACAAGCCTTTTTTGGAAATAAAAAATATAGATTGTCGAATTTTCCAGCCATTTTCTAACAATCTTTGATTCTTATAACCTCCAAAAATCGTGCGTTCTAAACGTTGTTCCATATTCGTGTAAAATTTAATTATTTTCGATATTTTTTTTATTTATTATTAGACTGAGCTTCGACCAGTTTTAAGCATAAGCATTCGATTGAATGAATTTCCCAGCTCGTCAAAATATTGCAAAATATTCTTGACAACTATCGACAATGTCTTGAATCATAAAAATAATTTTAAAGTGTAAAAATCTGCTACTTCCTCAGGTAATGTAATGTGTAATGAATATGTAAACCTGAATATGTAAACCTATACCGTAATTAATTATTTGCCCTGTAACACAAGTTGCTCTGATTCTTCATTAAAATCTTTTTTAAATAAATGACCGATCATCTGATGATGTAAGATGATATATCATTCATGACATTCAAATGGCATGCTCCTCTTACCAACATTTTTTTTTTACTACTATCATGGATTGGAAGCTGGCTCAGGGGTAATATGTCTGCTTTCTGAGTGAAATGACGAGAGTTCATTCCCTGGTGTTACCATCTTCTAGTTATCTTCATGATTTTGTTTATCAGTTTTACAGATCATTCGATGCTTTCTTACAAAATGATCAACGATTGGGATTAAATACGGTTCAATTTCACTGAAAATCTAAAAAATAATCTACCCATGTAACCAATTGCCCGCTAATTCGTCCTTTTGAGCTAATATATATTCTAATGTAGGGACTGTGTTTTCGCAGCGATCTCTTCACGAACTTTGACTTTCAATTTCGACACTGATCCGAACTAGCGCGACTATACGGTACGGTATGACGATTCCGACGGTTTTAAATGATAAGAACTGGGTTTATTCACTTTGAATACAAGATTGTATTTTCGACTTCGATGCTGGTTTTGAACTGAATTGTACATGATTTGGGGTGCGTATTTATATCATTTTTCATCCATGGATTCATATGGGACCTATTGTGATAGATCTATTTCATTTAAAGCTGTTGTTTCAACTTTCATTTGTCTTCTAAAGCCTTTATAATTTTCTTTTGCTTGCGTGATCATGATTGTTCAACGGTCAATTTGTGTATATGTAAACACATACTTTGAACTGACATTTGCTTTCCCTGTCTAGAGAACTTGTATGCAAGTTTTAATGATTTTTTGCAATTTCTCATCGTAATAGGCTGTTTTTCATCACGTCAATCTGTCATGAAACGGCCAACTTTCCTGCACTGATGCATGCAGTGCGGGAATATTCATTACCTAACTGAAACCAGTGCTGTAATGATTCATTACGCAACGCTTTCTCATAACGCAACTGTTTTGAGTTGCGTAATGAATCATAACACAATAATTGTTCAGAATTTGTAAAATAATGGTGAATGCATTCCGACATTATTTCTGATACCCTCAAGTGGACTTCTATGAAATTGCAAAAAATGTTGTACGTAACTCGTTGCAGAACTCGATTTTGACAGCACTCGTCGTTTTTATCCTACTCGGCAAGCCTCGTAGGATAAATTTACGACTCGTGCTGTAAAAATCATCGTTCTGCAACTTGTTCCGTAAACTACTATTACAGCGGCACAGTTCTGCCAACGCTCTAATGTGTGGATGGTAACTCAATTGCCTACTACTACTATTGCGTAATCATATGTTGCTACTGTGAACTTGGCAGAAAATAAACAAACATAACAATTTGGAGTGTGAATGATTTGGTTGGTAAGTAGCTAATCGATTTTTAATGATTTACTGTCTTCTAATTCAACTTTCTCTTCTTTCTAGGGACCTAAACTGCTCGGCCAGAACAGACTGTAATTTCTATAATAGCACTATTTTAGTTACTTGGGTAATAAAGTACAAAATTGATTTCTTATTGATTTCCTCCTAGTGGGTCGCGAGGAAGACGCTTAAAGTCAAGATGGGTCGCGCACTTGAAAATTTTGGGAACCTATGCTCTAGATATTCGTTCTCAGCCTCCACAAAATTCGACAGAGGATTCCTCCAAGAATTTCTCTAGAAATTCCTACAGAGATTCATCTATGAATTCTTCCAGGAATTGCAGCAAGAAGAATAGATTTTTTTTTTTTGATTTTTTAGATATTCCTCCAGAAACTCCTTCCCTGTAACAATTTTTGAGAATTCGCTGGATAAGTTCCTGGAGAAAGCAATCCCTGGAGGATCCTAAGAAAAAAATCGAGAGTAATCACCAGAGGAATTCTCGGTTGAATTCCTGGAAGGTTCGCTGGAGAATTTCTTGCGGGTCAATGGAGGGGCTGGAGCAATTCGTGAAGAAATCCCTGCGCAGTCTTAATTTTTTCAACGAAATCATTATAACAAAGAGCGCGTAGACAAAAAGCGTATTTCTTCAAAATACAGAGTCAATTTTCTACCAGCTGGATTCCTCCAGCTCCAAGTATTTGGAGAAACTCCTTCAGATATCTCTGAAAGAATATCTCTGTTTATCACTGAAAGGCTTCTGGAGGCATCTCGGCCGGATTTGACGTGAACACCATTTTTGCGGGATTGTTGTCCGGCATTCTCACAACGTGTCCCGCCCATCGTACCCTTCCAGCTTTGGCGACTTTCGTGATACTGGGTTCACCGTAGAGTTGTGCAAGCTCGTGGTTCATTCTTCTCCTCCATACGCCGTTCTCACATACTCCGCCGAAGATCGTCCTAAGCACACGTCGTTCAAAAACTCCTAGCGCTCGCAGGTCCTCTTCGAGCATTGTTCACGTCTCATGCCCGTAGAGGACTACCGGTCTTATCAGCGTCTTGTACATGGTACACTTAGTACGGAAGTGAAGTTTACCAGTCCGTAGTAAGCACGACTTCCATAAATGATTCGTCTTCAAATTACTCTGCTGCAGTTGCTATCCGACGTTACCAATGATCCGAGGTAGACAAATTCGTCCACCACCTCATCAAGTGTCTGTCAATGCGAGCTCTATCGCGCTCGGTTCCTCCTGCCAGCAGATATTTCGTCCTCGACGTGTATTTACCTTTAACCCAACCCGTTCTGCTTCACGTTTCATCCTGGTATACTGTTCAGCAACCACCTGGAACGTTCCCGAGAATGTCCACGTCGTCAGCGAAACAGATGAACTGGCTGGATTTATTGAAGATCATGCCCGCATGTTGAAGCCCGCTCGTTTCATAACACCTTTTAGCGCAATATTGAACAGGAGATAGGAAAGACCATCACCTTGTCGAAGTCCTTAGCGTGTTTTAAGTGGGACCGATACACTATCCCTCGTTGCCTTGATCAGGCTAGTAAATTTCCCGGGGAAAAACATTCTCGTCCGTAATTTTCCATAGCTCTTCGCGATCGATTGTATCATAGGCCGCTTTGAAATCGATGAATAGGTGTTGCGTAGGAACTTGATATTCGCGACACTTTTGTAGGATCTGCCGATTTGGTCCGTTGTCGATCGCCCGTCCACGGAACCGGCTTGATAACTTCCCACAAATCTGCTTGCCAGTGGCGATAGACAGCGGCACATTATAGGCTGCGTTAAGTATGGCGATTGCTCGATAGTTTTCACATTCTAACTCCCTCCTTCCACTTCTCCGATAGCTGTCCTGTATCCCAGATCCTGGCTATCAATCGACTGCTATATCTCTCTTGAGCTATTTGATAGCATCCTTAACTTCAGCTATTGTGGGAGTTGCCACGACTTCCTCATCCACCGTATTGATGAAGTCATTCCTCCTGCTGCCTTGGTCTTCCTCCTCTGCGCCATTTAGGTGTTCATCGTAGTGCTGCTTTCACCTTTCAATCACCTCACGTTCGTCCGTCAAATTTCGGCAAATGCCTTTTACGGATGCATTGAGTTTCTTGTAAAACTTGCGCGTTTCTTGAGAACGATTCAGCTGCTCCATCTCTTCGCTCTCCAACTCTTCCAGGCGGCGCTCTATATCTTGGAATAGATGGGTTTACGTTTTGACGAATGCCTTGCTGCAGCATAATCGCCCGCGCTGCATTCGTCTCGTCCAAAAACCGCCTGAAACTCCTCGTTGAACTAATCGTTCCGTTGATTTCCTTCCACAAACCCAATGGCACCTTCCGCTGCGTTGATAATGGCTGCTTTGACACAACTCCAGCAGTCCTCAAGAGGGGCTACGGTGAGCTCTCCCTCATCCGGCAACGCTGCTTCAAGGCTTTGCGCGTAATCAGTTGCGACTTCGGGTAGCTTGAGTCGCTCCAGATCGTACGGTGGCGGGCGTCGGTACCGAATGTTGTTCACAACGGAGAGTCGTTGGCACACTTTAATCATCGCAAGGTCCGTATCAATGTTTGCGCCGTGATAGGTTCTGACGTAGTACTTCAAACAGCTATTACCGTGCAAATTTGAAGTTGACAGCTTTATTTGTAATAAGTTTCAATCCTTCAATTTGATGATTTGGGCTGCATGGTGCTTTAGTTTGTAAAGTCTTCAACTATAACAAGAATAGAATTCCTACTTATGTTCAAATTCATAGAAATTTCAAAATTTCAATAGTTACCTGTTAAGAGCATTAAAACAATGAATAACTCGCTGCTGCAATACTGAGCAACAAATAATCCTAGTTTTTAAACGTACATTACTTTTGTCTGCCGTTTTACATATTAATTCATCCAATCTAAAATTTAAAACCACTAATTCAAACCGAATTGGAATGACTGACATGTTTTCTACTTTGTATCCCCTTTGTATTATTTATATATTTGTATTTCATTCGAGTTTTATGTGATTGGGTAAGAAACGTCATATCAATCGGTTTGAGACACTTTTGAGGTAATGATCTATCACTGTATGACAGACAGTACGCCGCTGTAATCGGTTCATAAATATTATGGAAACAAGCATTGCAAAGTTATGTAAGACCCAGTGTTGTTCAGACTCATTTCCCCGAAAATAACGTTTTCCGAACTACGAAGCCACGAACTACTACACCCATGATCTATCCTCCTAAGATAGAAAAGCAGATGGTTAAGCTTGAGTACTGCACACAAAATCGATCAATTTTGATCCCAGAGAGTCACAATTCAAGTTTCGGTTAAATGAAATGAGTGAGTGAGTGAGTGCGAATCATTTCACCGAAACTTGAATTGCGGCCCACCGAGATCGAAACTGTCGGATCCCATGTGCAACACTCAAGCCCAAACACCTCCCCCTCCATCTCAGGAATATAACGCACAGTTATAACAGTTCATGGCTTCACAATTCGAATTTCGGGGAAATGAGTCTGATCAACACTGGTAAGACCTATACAATCTATTAGCTCTATTGAGAAGCGATCATGCCCCTCTCAAGTCTGATGGCTCATCTGCTCATCTACATCAATATTTTAACATTATTAAGTGCTGATCTAGTAGTAAATATGCATATTTCGTATGGATTAAATACAAAAATAACAATTCGAATTTGCAAGCATAGAGTTCCGCATATGATAAAACTTGTTATAAAACATCCCCTCACGACGGTAAACTTTAAAATATGTTTTAGATTATCTATAAGCCTCTGCTTTGCAAGTAATATAAATAGGGTTTAAAGAAATTTTCATTACACATAGAAAGAACTACATGCGATTTTCATTCGGTGACCGTTTTGTCCCATAGACTATGGGCCATAGTGGTGAAAAATACGTTATTTTGGATGATATGTGAGAAGCTGAAAAACTAATACTATTTTAGGTTATTTTTATTTAAAATGGCACAGTGCTTATGAAAGCATGAGAAACTAACATCGTGAGGCTATTTACAATGGTGGGTTTGATAAACTTTGGACAAAGTAGGAGAACAATTTGCTTAAGGTGCCAATTTTCTGTAGGAACCCATTTAGTTATTTCTCTAACAATCCCTGGGAAATATTCCGTATATCTTATCAGAATTTAATTTCTGAAAATCAGATGAACATGCTTTGAAAAATTCCGTATAAATCTTCTTCAGAAATAGTATTTGAACCAAACAAATATTATCACATAAATTGCAGTCAAACTTTTGGATGAGATTCAAATGTTTTAGAGAAATTTATGAAAAATCTATTATTTTCAAGAAATTTATTGAAGAATTTCTGACGAAATTTCATATAAAACCTTGGAGCAATGACTGACAGAACTTAATTGAAACGTTCGACGAAGCAGTTCTTACAGATATTGTAGATGTGTAACATCTTCTAGTTCGCCGTAACTTCTTCTGGGAATAACAATCAAAATATCTTCATGAGAAAATTTCCCATTTCTTTCAATTTAAAATTTCACCCTAGAAACTTTCTGTTAGGCTTGTTGAAAACTCTATCTTTCTTAACATGAAATGGCTAGAAAGCTGTTGTAGATCTAAATAGATGGTGGGCAACCGTAAACTGTTTATGAGTTCAATGTTTATATTTTTCGACAGCTTTAAAAGGAAAACAAAATTACTCATAAGACACATTAAAACTCGAAACAAATCAGCGTATCCTTTTTCCCCAGTCACTTCCTTTGTAGACAACCTCCTAATCACTAAACACACATTCCGATGGCAATTTCCTATATTCCGTCTGCCTGCATGCATCATAATAACGGCAATGACTGATCCTTCAACCATATAGGTTCAAAAGGCAAAACGGAACAAGGAAGAATCTACAGTTTAGGTACATGCAGGCGAGTCGTCCTCCTTATCATCGTCCAGCAAATGCGACAGTCTTCGTTGCCATCATCGTCAAACGACAGCTTTATTTGCAGAAGGAAACCATCTAACTCTAACTGATAAAAGTCGGACCGTTTCGTCCCTGGCGCTGCTGGGCAAAGCCTATTAGGGCAAGCATGTCCTGTGGAACAACAAATAGGCCTAGTCTAACGCATTATTGACTGGCGTTGACACGACGACGTTGGAAACACATTGAGTGACTTATGAATCAGTTGGTCAGGCAGGGAAAAGGGCAACCGAGCGAAGGATATTTCTCGGTTGTGGAAGTTAAGCGATAATTCAATTATCGCTTGTTGGGACGATTCAGCTGGTATGTGGGTTGATAAGGTATGAAGATATGTGGCGAATATGAATGTTTAAATATTCGAAGTTTTTTCAATGACATTAGAATACAGAAGGAAATATTCACTTATTAGAGTTTGTGCCCTGATATTCACACCAGCAGAAGTCAAAATGAAATTTGAGTAAGAACAAAAGGCAAAGTCAAAAAAAAAGCCAAAGCCAAAGACAAAATTAAGGCCAAATCCAAAGTCAAAACAACAGCCTAAGTCAAAGTCAAAACGGAGGTCAAAGCCTAAATAAAAAATAAAGCCAAAATCGAAACGAAAGCCAAAATCAGAACAAAATCCAAAGTCAGAACATCCAAAACCAAAGTCAAAACTATGGCCAAAGCAAAAGTCTAAACGAAATTCAAAGCTCAAGTCAGAACAGCATTCAAAGCTAAAGTCAAACGAATGGCCAAAGTCAAAAAAAAGTCAAAGCCAGAACCAGATCAAAAGCCAAAATCAAAATGATGGCCAAAGCCAAAGTCAAAACGAAGTTCAAAGCTTAAGTTAGAACAACATCCAAAGCTAAAGTCAAACGAATGATCAAAGCCAAAGTCAAAACGAAGTCAAAGTCAGAGTTGAAACAAATGCCAAAACCAGAACAAAAGCAAAAGTCAAAACGATGGCCAAAACCAAAGTCAAAACGAACTTCAAAGCCAAAATCAGAACATCCATAGCCAAAGTCAAAACGATGGCTAAAGCCAAAGTCAGAAGATCCAAAGCCAAAGTAAAAACGATGGCCAAAGTCCAAACGAAGACCAAAGCCAAAGTCAAAACGAAATTCAAAGCAAAAGTCAGAACATCCAAAACCAAAATCAAACGAAAGCCAAAGTCAAAACGAAGGCCAAAACCAAAGTCAAAACGATGGCCAAAGTCAAAATGATGACCCAAGCCAAAGTCAAAACGAAATTCAAAGCCAAAGTCAGAACAACATCCAAAACCATAATCAAACGAATGGCCAAAGCCAAAGTCAAAATAAAAGTCAAAGTCGAAACGAAAGCCAAAGTCAACACGATGGCCAAAGACAAAACGAAGGCCAAATCCCAAGACAAAACGATGGCCAAAGTCAAACGAAAGCCAAAGTCAAAACGATGGCCAAAGCCAAAGCCAAAGAAGAAACGAAGGCCAACGCCAAAGTCAAACGATGGCCAAAGCAAAAGTCAAAACGAAATTTAAAGCCAAAGACAGAACAACATCCAAAGCCAAAATCAAACGAATGGCCAAAGCCAAAGTCAAAATAAAAGTCAAAGTCGAAACGAAAGCCAAAGACAAAACGAAGGCCAAAGCCAGCCAAACGAAGGCCAAATCCAATCCAAATCCAATCCAAATCCAATCCAAATCCAATCCAAATCCAATCCAAATCCAATCCAAATCCAATCCAAATCCAATCCATATCCAATCCAAATCCAATCCAAATCCAATCCAAATCCAATCCAAATCCAATCCAAATCCAATCCAAATCCAATCCAAATCCAATCCAAATCCAATCCAAATCCAATCCAAATCCAATCCAAATCCAATCCAAATCCAATCCAAATCCAATCCAAATCCAATCCAAATCCAATCCAAATCCAATCCAAATCCAATCCAAATCCAATCCAATCCAATCCAATCCAAATCCAATCCAAATCCAATCCAAATCCAATCCAAATCCAATCCAAATCCAATCCAAATCCAATCCAAATCCAATCCAAATCCAATCCAAATCCAATCCAATCCAAATCCAATCCAAATCCAATCCAAATCCAATCCAAATCCAATCCAAATCCAATCCAAATCCAATCCAAATCCAATCCAAATCCAATCCAAATCCAATCCAAATCCAATCCAAATCCAATCCAAATCCAATCCAAATCCAATCCAAATCCAATCCAAATCCAATCCAAATCCAATCCAAATCCAATCCAAATCCAATCCAAATCCAATCCAAATCCAATCCAAATCCAATCCAAATCCAATCCAAATCCAATCCAAATCCAATCCAAATCCAATCCAAATCCAATCCAAATCCAATCCAAATCCAATCCAAATCCAATCCAAATCCAATCCAAATCCAATCCAAATCCAATCCAAATCCAATCCAAATCCAATCCAAATCCAATCCAAATCCAATCCAAATCCAATCCAAATCCAATCCAAATCCAATCCAAATCCAATCCAAATCCAATCCAAATCCAATCCAAATCCAATCCAAATCCAATCCAAATCCAATCCAAATCCAATCCAAATCCAAATCCAATCCAAATCCAATCCAAATCCAATCCAAATCCAATCCAAATCCAATCCAAATCCAATCCAAATCCAATCCAAATCCAATCCAAATCCAATCCAAATCCAATCCAAATCCAATCCAAATCCAATCCAAATCCAATCCAAATCCAATCCAAATCCAATCCAAATCCAATCCAAATCCAATCCAAATCCAATCCAAATCCAATCCAAATCCAATCCAAATCCAATCCAAATCCAATCCAAATCCAATCCAAATCCAATCCAAATCCAATCCAAATCCAATCCAAATCCAATCCAAATCCAATCCAAATCCAATCCAAATCCAATCCAAATCCAATCCAAATCCAATCCAAATCCAATCCAAATCCAATCCAAATCCAATCCAAATCCAATCCAAATCCAATCCAAATCCAATCCAAATCCAATCCAAATCCAATCCAAATCCAATCCAAATCCAATCCAAATCCAATCCAAATCCAATCCAAATCCAATCCAAATCCAAATCCAATCCAAATCCAATCCAAATCCAATCCAAATCCAATCCAAATCCAATCCAAATCCAATCCAAATCCAATCCAAATCCAATCCAAATCCAATCCAAATCCAATCCAAATCCAATCCAAATCCAATCCAAATCCAATCCAAATCCAATCCAAATCCAATCCAAATCCAATCCAAATCCAATCCAAATCCAATCCAAATCCAATCCAAATCCAATCCAAATCCAATCCAAATCCAATCCAAATCCAATCCAAATCCAATCCAAATCCAATCCAAATCCAATCCAAATCCAATCCAAATCCAATCCAAATCCAATCCAAATCCAATCCAAATCCAATCCAAATCCAATCCAAATCCAATCCAAATCCAATCCAAATCCAATCCAAATCCAATCCAAATCCAATCCAAATCCAATCCAAATCCAATCCAAATCCAATCCAAATCCAATCCAAATCCAATCCAAATCCAATCCAAATCCAATCCAAATCCAATCCAAATCCAACAATCCAAATCCAATCCAAATCCAATCCAAATCCAATCCAAATCCAATCCAATCCAATCCAATCCAAATCCAATCCAAATCCAATCCAAATCCAATTCAAATCCAATCCAAATCCAATCCAAATCCAATCTATCTTTATGTGAAAATCTGAAATTTGGCATCAAATGTTTGTAGGTCAAAAATTTGTTCATTTTACAGTTTATAATCTTTGGTAAGCATCAAATCTGAAGATACCGATCAATTTGGTATTTTTAGCCCACATCGACTTTCCGTGGCCCCAAAGGGATAACGATCGGTGTCATTGCTCTCATCGGCATTCGAACCATATCCCTCCCGAGTGGGCTCATAAAATCTGAAACATGAAATCCTGTCTCTTTCCAAGATTGTCTTTTCCAGTACCTTTCGTCAGGAATCGCTAACTATCTTCGGGCGGCAGCTATCTGTGCGATTATGGTTCCTTATGGGTATGGGTATGGGAGACCAGTATTTTTTGCCTCTGCGATGTCCCCCAACATCAAAACGATATGCAGGCAGATAATAATTTCAATAATTCGCAAATAAAGTACGACATTTTATTGGGCGAACTTTCGGATCGATTATTCTTCCTTACGTGCAAGTGGGTTCCTTGCTGGGCATGTTTCTCGTCCTCCTCGCGGGAGAAAGATCTTCCCGAGCAGCGGATCGCAAAAAAATTGTTTCACTGTTACTTCATTTTTTTTATAATAAATTTCGAATATTACTTTTTATCATAATAAAGGTTGCTATAAATTTGCTTTGATTAAAAACAATCGTATAGCAGAATTTGTTACATGGAATCTGAGAGCAATTGCTCATACGAAATCATTTTTCTGGAATGTTGAGAAAACAAAAAAAATTATTATGATTCAGTTATGGAAAATAATACAATGAGTTATATATTTTCAAAACAACATATTTCGTTCCATTTTTTTAACGTGGAGAAAATTTTGTAATAATGTTGTATTTTACCAATTAACCAACCAAAATTATAACAAAATTTCTTAGAAAAAATCGTGCCAAGTATGTAACAAACTCTGTCAAAATTCTGTTATAATGCACTGATCGGGTTCTGGGAGTCGAGCGGCCATATCCACTGGGATTTCAGTTGACACGGCCGAAATTTAACCTCAATCAACCCACGAACGGACGGCAGTGATGGGAGGACTGTCCGTCGAAGATGCGAAGGCCAGTAATTAACCTTTCACCAATAAAAGTTTGCGTTGGATGGGTTTCGCTTTGAGGACCGGGATTTAAATTGATCCTGCCTGAGAGCAGTCAACCCAAATGACTGACAATTGGATCGGTGTCAACGACTTTTATAATGACAAAGATCCACAAAAAAAAAGGGTAATCCCGATGGTGTCATTGCGATATAGCTACCCTCACTGGTACGTTTTATAGCTTCCAGGAATATTTTCAACCGCACAAAAGTTTGTCGTCCTGCAAACCACAGTAAGTAACTCGACTCGCATTGTTCGCTAAAGAACGTAATAATCATTTAATTTTATACTCATTTCTTTCTTTGCAAGTGTCCTCCCGCGTTCCGGCTTTTGTTGCACCACTTAGGGACGATGACGGAGTTGGGTAGATTCATGGGCGTAGCGAATGGCTAGAGATGTTTGTATTAAAAAGTCAGCAGAAATTAATAACGCCAAACAATTTTTCGACTGGGCTGTGTCGCAAAAGGTAAAAGACCAATTTAAAAAAGATTGGGAATTTATCTATGCAACTGAAAATGACTATTCAGAGGCTGAAAATTTTCTTCAGGAAAGATTTTCTAACCTTGTTCCAATTCCTGGAACAAAATAAAAATCTCGACCAGCGGGATTCGAACCCACGACCCTCAGCATGGTCATGCTGTATAGCTGCGCGTTTACCGCTACGGCTATCTGGGCCCCGATAAGTCCTATTGATACCTAAGAAAGGCAATGAATATAGAAAACTTTATAAAGATACAGTCCGAGATAATTATCCACTACCGGTCATCGATGAATTATTCGATAATATCAGATTCTTAAGACTATTTTGAGAAATCTTTCTTTTAACAAAGGCTACGCATACTGGTTACTGACACTTCTGTTGTATTCTTCTACTTCAAGAGGCACTTGTACGTGGTAGAGCTGTTTAAATAGGCCGGGGATCAAAAGATTCGACCAATAACTGAAAGGCATCAGTAAATCTTGTGAGTGTGAAAGGTCCGAGCCAGAGGATGGATGGAAAAGCAATACACATAATTGCTACAATGTCAAAAAACGTTTGATGATCCAAATTAGAATTAGAGACTGGATTAGAGTAGGTTACCCTATTTAATTTTATTAAAAGTTTGGTGTATTTGCACAAGCTGCTCTCAAAAAATCTGATAGGTATAAATTTTGGATAGTATCCATCTCACCGTTTCTGTTCAGGATGAATCACAGCGATTAGTTTCCATCGATCGTTTGTGGTATACCCGTGCCCTTTGCTAGTACAAGTCGTTCTACTCCATCACTTTAGGGATATAATGAAGTAGTCGTTTTAATGCAATTATCATTCTTTAACATTTTTCAAAGAACCTATTCAGAAAAAGATACTGCTTTGAATACCTTCAGAAGAAAATAATTTGTCACCATTAAACTCTCAAAAGTGCACCCTTTATTCAGGTTCAACCATGTAACCGTTCAAATTCCACGAGGTTTTACTTAAACTCGGTGGCTTAGGCGCCACTCCCGGAAACCGAGAGACCACCGGTCGTTTTCAACTTTGCCCGACTACTTTGAGACTTTTCCCTCAGGGGACTCATGAACTCACGATACCCGTTATTCCAAGACCTTAAACTCGTTCAACCCGATCGTAACCTAAATGGAGCTTGGAAGTCTGAAAGGCCAACCTACCAGAAAACGAAAAGCAAAACGTATATAAAAGGGTGAATTCTCTGAATTGCCCAAAACGAAAAATCAATTATCTTTCAGAACTTCTATTACTCTTAATTAACGAAAACACATTCGGGTTGGACCTATTTACTGACGGGTATTAAGGGAAACTATCATGGCCACGAAAAAGGTTTTCATGTACCTGCGCAGGATTTTCGGTGACTCGATGACATTCAACGTATCCGGCGGTTGCCGGCGAAGGACGGTCGTCGTTTGATCGCTCCTCGGAGCAATGGCGGGAACGTTGCTTGTCCGCTAAAGCTGCTGTAATGGCGGCAGCGACGAAGGGTCTGAGCTCGGGGAGTATGGCCGAATTAACGTTGCGGAGGAGGTGGAGGCTGGACGGAAGGCTTCCGGTTTGGTCTGCTACGAGAACCGCAACGACAGATTGTCGTGCTTTCCGGGTTTGACCGCCTCTTCAGGGTCGAGGCCAACGTACCTTCGCATGATGATGACATAATCCCGTAGGAAAATGTACTAAGTGAAACTTTCGTTCCACACAAAAAACACATCAAAATGATGGCAATTAGCGAAAGGAACTAAATCTAGAGTAAGTTTACATAAAATTCCTAGCCTTACAATAGTTCAAATCTACTTAATGGCTATGTTAATGTTATATCTATATTAGTAATAAAAGAGGGATAGTTCGAAAGCTATAAGTTTAAAAAAGCACTCACCAGTTTTTCTGTTTGTCATCATTCGACATTCGGGTCGCCGGGATGATTTTTTTTTTGCGTCGTCGTGTTTCCGCTTCCGTGCCCGGTACGGACAGGAGTGTGAGAGTGGTACGTCGCGACGTCCACTCCCACACTACCTGGGTACATTCCCGGGGAAGAAGTTCCGCACTCCCGTTTTTCGTCGCGCGTTGAGGTTAAAGTTGCAATATCTTCGAAGATCGTGGATGCTCCGCCTTATTCGGTAGGCATCAGTTCGGCCGCCGCGGTGCCTCGGGATGTTGCCGGAAGCCGATCTGCGGTACTGCAAGCATTCCTGGGCGGACACAAGATGGGTTCTCCGGCGAAAAAGGTTTTCACCCGCGTGGTGATTGCCATTGCGTTTTCGTGTGCAAACGTCTGCGCTATTTTTGATTCCCTTGCTGACTACCTGTAAATAAATAGCACAAAAAGCAAATTATTCAAATTTTAATTGGGATGTAATGTTGAATACTCCCCCGTTTAATAATTTTCGGTGAAAATTTCACTTTTTCAGTTTTTCACTCGCGCCGCGTTACGCTCACTCGTGTCGGGTCAAAAGTAAACACTGAATCGCAGTCTTTCCGTTTTATTTTCTGTGCGTTCCAACAGGTGACAGATGACAGTGCGATGTTTTCACATGTCGCGCGTTGACAGTGCGATGAATTTTTTAACCTGTCAGTTCGATTTTGCTGCATGGGTCGATGTTTAGTTTGATGAAAATAGAGTTGTGTGATTCTTTTAGTAGCAAATTCTGGTGTCGGAAAGAGATCCGAATTTTGAATTTGTTTAAGTTTTCGGTTTTGTTTAGGAGAAAACAGGTGTTAGGTCAGACAGTGGTTTCTGGTTCATTGTTTGCAAATCAAATTGATCATAATTAATTATCTTATCTTGCTCAACCTTTGTAAATAAGTGGCAGGACAATCATCATCATCATCATCACAACACCATACATCGGTACTCTACCGTATTTAATAATAGTTTCTACTTATTAGGTCCGAAGCTGTTTTTTTAAACTGTGAATAGGTTTACTAGCATCAGACATTTCGGTTTCTCACCCTATTCTAGAAACAAGAAGCTTATTTTAGAAGGCGGTAGATCTGCTGCTCCATTGATTCGGATCATTCACCTCCTAGATATCCAAAGATAAGCTCATGAACTCGTGTCTCATGAATTGAAACCAACCTCGGATGCTGATTGAGTCATTTCTTCACTTCGACCTCCTCATCATCTAGGACAAATAGGTAGGCTTATTACTCCCATACACCTTCCGAACCTAACTTATAAGTATTAACAATAACAGCTACAACTAGAGTACAATATGGTAGATCTTAGCTCGTAATGCAATTCGAAAAGGTGTTCTACGCGCATTACGGGTCAAACAATATTTACCAAAAATCCTGGAAGAATCACTACAGGAATCTCGTGCCACTGTTCTGTAATAATAAGGTCCTGAAATTTTAAATGAAATTGTGTTTTGATTTAAGGAAATCTGGGGTAATATGTACCCTTGAGGCAAATTCCAAATATGAACTTTGACACCTTTGATCATGTTTGACGTTCACTTAGTCGACACAAACGCCACAGGGGTTTTGTTCTTATCTGACATTTCGGAAGGGACATGGGAAACAAAATACACTCAAAATTCGAGTTCAAACCAAGGGGTATGACAAAACCTGAAAAACAGAAAAAAAAAATTTTGGACTTCAATCAATAAAAAACATTTAAAAATTGAGTAAACATGTGCTTTTGGTCTAACTTTAAGCGTCTGGTACTGAATTTGGGATAGGGCTGTAGAACCCTATTTCCATTGGATTATTTGAAGGAATTCTCCGAAAAACTTACCTGGAATACCTGGATATATTTGGGAGCTATCCCAGATCAGCTGATCACTGATGAAAAATTTCTCGGAGAAAATGTATGATATCTTGATTGGGACCGTAATAAATTGTTAAATGAACCCGTTACGCAGTTTATACATTAAACCTGTAATTTGCTCATTGTGAAAAAGTAAGATAGATATCCTTTAAACACAGAGAAACAGACGTAACACTTAGAGCAAATCTCGATCAAAATCATAGTCGCGAAATCATGTACGCCCAATGCTAAAAACACTGTAGTTGGCCGATGGACCAACAGGTGGCGGTAGTGTGTAAACGTCAAACACGAACAAAAACGACGCGAGCGCTGCCGGTGGTCGATTGACCACCTACCTAATATTTGAATCGATCGTTAAAAAGTTGGTCGATGGACAGCGATGAGAGTGTGACGTCTGTTTGTCTGTGCTTTAAAGTTTCATTCAATAAGAGTGCAGAGGCTTGCACGACATTCAATATTGAAATCCTGGCTACGCCCACGGCGAGGTTCGTTCTTACTCACAACAAGTCGCACCGCGTGCAATGAAATAAATATCAACATTAATTTCCCATAAAATGCACGAAAAAGTTGGCATGGTATAATCTGTCACCGCCTGGAATACGCAAAACGCTGCGCGAGGAATACTAATCGTGTGGTAGATATCCGCGTCGCATGCGGTTTGGCTCGGCTTCGCTCCTGGCCGGTCCTGTCCAGTCGTCTTCTCACAGTAATGTCTGCCGCAGCTGTGTATCCGCCGAAAAAAAAGGAAGCAAAGCTAACTCCAAAGTCGTGATCCCGCGACAGCCGAACGTGTGGCGAAGCACACCCAGGGTTGCTACATATACAAATTTATCAGTATTTTACATGATGATAATAAATCTTCGAGCTAAATACTTAAATGAAAACCCGAATTTAGTACTACACCGTGTCCAATATATTCTCATACACTTTTTCTTTTCTTTGGTATAACTTTACTGAATGTAGGATAATCCAATGTTGTACTATTTCATTGTAGTCTGGTAGTATTATACTAACGTAGAATAGCTTGTTTTATGAATAAGAAAAAATATTTGTTATGATAAGTGATGAAATGTCCATTGAAGTCGTGTTTTGGACTTAAAATGAATTTTTGTTCATATTGATCTGGTTAACAAAGTGAAAATCAGAGCATTCACAAAAAACTTTCAGAAACTTTAAATTAATCACATTGCGTTTTGAATAGATAAATATTGATAAAATTTGATAAATATATGTGCGATAACTGCAGATTGAAATTGGGCTCTGCCTATGAGCGTGCCGCTGGAAATATTTTTCGTAAATTCTTAAGTTGATAAAATAAGTTTATAATTGGAATATTTCCAAAATATTTCCTGTAGTGAATCAGTATTATAACCACTTTCAAAAAATATTATCACCAATGATGTCAGTTAAACAAGTGCAAAGTAATGTTATCTCGAATTTGTATGAGAATATACTGGACACGGTGTGTACCATTTAATTCCACTAGACTTTGTATCAGATTGACAGATATGCGTATTTCGAACTCAACTGTTAACTCGTCTTCAGTGTCAAGTCTAGTACACTACAAACATAGTTCTCAGTTCAAATTTTATGGTATACAGATTTATAATACTGATATTTTACTCCAAAATATAGAAATATAGTTACTTCCGGAAAAAAAACACAGATTTCAATGGGACAACCCTGACCACACCTTCCAAAGCCTGTGTCTCAGAGTTTGCGAAGGAAATTAATACCTCATCCAGATCGCTCGGACGGAACGTCCAAACGAGGAACGAGGTCAATCAAATAATCCTTCCAGAGCTTTACGTGAGAGTGGTCGTTCTTTACGCGCCTGGATGGCATATGGAGAACATTTTACCGAAGTTGAGCTCTCATCCACAAGTCGGCACGCTTTTTCGCACTTTTTGCTCTTCGGAAAGAACAAAGTCCCGCCTGGGAAGGTAGCCTGGGAGTGTTTAATGCCGTTATCGGAATCATGAATCACGACACGAAGTGAACCGTCCAGCAGATGGAAGTGTGAACTAGTAATACGATTAGTCGAACTGAATTTCAGTGATTTTATGGTTTTAGGAGGGTGAAAATTGGTTCTTTTAGAAAAGCGAGGATGACCCATGTAGTGGAGTTGTGAACCAAAACATCAATATCTATATAGTACTAAATCCAGTTATCATTTACTCACTTCACAGTTATTTATTGAGAGCTTTCTTTGCCAGTTGACCATTTTTGCATTCGTATATGTATTGTGTGGCAGGTACGAAGATACTCTATGCCCTGGGAAGTCGAGAGTAATTCCATTACAAAGATCGTCGACCGTTGGGATTCGAACCCACGATACCCAGCTTGGTCTTGCTGAATAGCTGCGCGCTGACCGCTATACGGCTATCTGAACATTTTTGTACAAAGTAATGGATTGAAACTGGATATCAATGACACATAAGTATTTGTGTGTGGCACGCTCCACGCCGTCATGGTTCAATCTCAACGTCTCGTGGGGGTTGCGTGTGTGACACTTTAATAGAAGGTTGCCCTGGGGAGCGCGGCAACAGAAGCGTAGATGATGCTCTTCATACATGCACCATCATCATGCAATCACCCGATGGATCATCGGCAGCCCTGCCCTGCTCTCCGTCCGTGGCATCGCCGGCACGGGGATCGTTACCTACAGGCTACATGGGGGCTAGGTTATGCTTCAGTGCTTGGCTAAAGTATGGCTTAGGAAGCTGCGCCCAGCAGCTTCTAAACGTGCCATGATCGTCTGCAGTAGCATGTTTGAAGTGGCACAGAAAAAGCAGATTGGAAGTATGAAGTGTATTGTTTGAATCGACAGCAAGTGCATTTCATGGCGGGGGTTGTATAAACCGATAGCAATCGGTGACGTCATACCAGAATCAACACAGCAAACAACATATTCAGAGGTAACGATGAGATGATCGACGAGAGAGAGATTGAGCGTGCCTCTTATTTATTGTTACCAGTGTTTGAATCCAGCATTTTGTTTTACTTTTTTGTTTACCTTTAATCCGATTCTCAGTAAGAGCGAAAAGCTACTCAAAAAGAGATAACCTAACTAACTAACCCGATACTGTTTCATCTTTGTACATCGACGAATACTTCCACAGTTATAACTTCAGAGCTTTCATTGCCAATATGTCATTTTAGAATTTGTATATCATGTTACAAGCACGTTATGAAAAGTTTATAAAATAAACTGGAAGATCCTACTTTTGTACAGATTACGTATACACTAATTCACAAAAAGGCCAAGCTTATGTTGAAACGAACAACCATGAAGAACAAAAGAAGAAAATAACACAAGTCGACAAAATTGAATCGACGCTTTCGAAGGAAACTCCTGTATTCGATAAGTTTCCACAAAAAATGCTTGAACGTACATGCAATTCTTTTGTATCGGAATTTTTCGAAAATTGTTCTCTCGAATCCCTCCAAGTGTATGCTAAAAAATTTCTGAGGGCCTTCCTTAGCCGTGTGGTTAGAGTCCGCGGCTACAAAGCAAAGCCATGCTGAAGGTGTCTGGGTTCGATTCCCGGTCGATCCAGGATCATTTCGTAATGGAACTTTCCTTGACTTTCCTGGGCATAGAGTATCATCGTACCTGCCAAACGCTATACGAATGTCAAAATGGCAACTTTGGCAAAGAAAGCTCTCAGATAATAACTGAGGAAGTGCTCATAAGAACTCTAAGCTGAGAAGCAGGCT
Organism: Aedes aegypti; assembly: GCF_002204515.2. Classification (NCBI taxonomy): domain Eukaryota; kingdom Metazoa; phylum Arthropoda; class Insecta; order Diptera; family Culicidae; genus Aedes; species Aedes aegypti. The sequence continues at coordinate 25,533,256 of NC_035109.1, read as the reverse complement.
CTGTCCCAGTGAGGACGCAATGCCAAGAAGAAGATGATTCTATCATGAATTACATCCCATTTTACCTCTAGAAATTCCACAATGTACTGCTCAAATTATTCTACCAGATATATTTCAAGAAATTTCTTCTTATTGCTTTGAATATTTTCTCTCAATCCCACTATGAATTCTTTCACAAATTTTATCAAAACGTCCATCAGAAATGCTTCCAAAATTCATTTATTTATTTAACATCTAAACAGATAACACTGAAACAACAATTTCATGCCACAAAACTCGGTGGCTCTCCATCCTCGGTTCTGCCCCACGCTCGCCAAATTGATGCGCACTTGATCCGCCCACCTAGCTCGCTACGCTCCACGCCTTCTTGTACCAACCGGATCCGAAGCGAACACCATCTTTGCAGGGTTGCTGTTCGGCATTCTTACAACATGCCCTGTCTATCGTATCCTTCCAGATTTGGCCACCTTCTGGATACTGGGTACGCGTAGAGTTGGGCGAGCCCGTGGTTTATCCTTCGCCGCCACACACCGTTTTCCTGCACACCGCCAAAGATCGTCCTAGCACCCGACGTTCGAAGACTCCAAGTGTTTGCAAGTCCTCCTCGAGCATCGTCCACGTTTCATACTAGTGGAGGCCTACCGGCCTTATGAGCGTCTTGTACATGATACATTTAGTGCAGGTGTGAATCTGTTTTGACCGCAGCTTCTTCTGGAGGCCATATTAGGTCCGACTTCCACTGATGATGTGCCTCTTTATTTCAATGCTAACTTTGTTGTGAGCCGTCAGCAAGGATCCAAGGTAGACGAACTCGTCGACCACCTCGAACGTATCCCCGTCTATCGTAACACTGCTACCTAGGCGAGCCCTGTCAAGCTCGGTCCCACCAGCTAGCATGTTCTTTGTCTTGGTCGCATTCACCACCAGTCCAACCTTTGCTGCCTCGCCTTTCAGCCGGGTGTACAGGTCTGCCACCTTTTCAAATGTTCGGCCGACAACATCCATATCATCCGCGAAGCAAACAAAATGACTGGATCTCGTAAAAATCGTACCCCGGCTGTTGATCCCGGCTTTCCTCAACTGGAACCTTCCAGCGCATTATTGAACAACAGGCACGAAAGTCCATCACCTTGTCGTAGTCCCCGGCGGGATCCAAACGAACTGGAATGTCCGTCTGGAACCTTCACACAATTTGGCACACCTTCCATCGTCGCTCTTATCAGTCTCGTGAGCTTCCCGGAAGAGCTGTTCTCGTCCATGATTTTCCACAGCTCTACGCGGTCGATACTATCGTATGCCGCCTTGAAATCGATGAAAAAGTGATGTGTCGGGACCTGGTATTCACGACATTTTTGGAGGATTTGCCATACAGTAAAGATCTGTTCCGTTGTCGATCGGCCGTCAACGAAGCCGGCTTGAACTCGCTTACTATAGGTGACAGACGACGGAAGATGATCTGGGATAATACTTTGTAGTCCGCATTTAGAATGGTGATCGCTCGAAAGTTCTCACAATTTAACTTGTCGCCTTTCTTGTGGATGGGGCATATTACCCCTTCCTTCCGCTCCTGCGGTAGCTGTTCTGTTTCCCAGATTGTGCCTATCAGCCGGTGCAGACAAATGGCCAGCCTCTCCGGACCTCTTTATGAGTTCAGCTCCGATACCACCCTTACCAGCAGTTTTATTGTTCTTTATTGTTATTGTATGGCATCCTTAACCTCCCTCAAAGCGAGGGCTGGTTGGTTTCCATCGTCCGCAGTACTGACGAAGGCATATCCTTCATTGTCCCGTCCTTCATTGCCTGTGCTCTCAGTGCCATTCAGATGTTCGTCGAAGTGCTGCTTCCACCTTTCGATCACCTCACGCTCGTCCGTCAAAATGCTCCCATCCTTATCCCTGCACACACTGAACGGATTCCCCCGCCTTGAACTGAATGATTTTCGATTCATCCGAGCCCCATGCCTACTTTCAGACACATTCAGGATGATTTTCATCTCTGTAGAAATCATCTGTTTGCAAATCACGCCGAATGAAAATCATCCGATTTTGAAGCAAACCACATTGCATGCTTAGTAATAAAACATCACAATAATTCCAATGGAATAAAAAAATAACCAAACGTTGATAGTTTAATGCACTTCATTATTTATTTCCATCATTCACAAATATGAGTTTATGACATGTTCGCAGGAGTAGCTGTCTGCCCGTTGTAACTCCACCAAATCCTCGTCCAAAAACCATAATTGCACAAAAATACATGATTGCACGAACTGTGCATAAGCGGTCTCGATATATCCCTGAAAATAAAACAAACAGTACTAGTTGCCACCTCGGTTGATGCCAATAGAGATTATAGTAATTTCTCGGTTATATCACGGATCCAAAATTTTTTAGAGTGATATACCCAAGCGTGATATAATAAAAATGGTTTTCTTCCATATATTTTTCATCAAAATTTGAGATTTATAATGTAAAAATTGAACAAATTAAATAAAAAGCACGTGAGAGATGGGTCAAATAGATATATGCTGATTGATTGGGGTTATTTTTTGTTGTAAAATGTATGAAAATCAAACAATTATTATGGCGTGATAAAGTCGAACATAAAACCGTGTTTAAATCGAGAGTGATATAATGAAGCGATATTAAGGTGATTATAGAACGAAGCCACACCTCAAATTTTCAAGAGCACAAGACTTGAGAACCAAACAGCGCTCTGCGTTGAAAATTTATCCCATTGGTCATCACCAGCAAGCAAGCAATTTGATTGATTTTCAACGCGAACTGCTGTCAGATTCTCCAGTCTTGTGCACTTGAAAATTCAAAATTTGGCTTCGTTTTATAATCACCTTAAAACGAGTAGTGATAAAATCGAGAAACTACTGTATTTAGCAGAATTCATTTTAAAATTGCAATTACCTACGAAATCCATGATGGAAAAGCCAACACACAATGCTGCTGCACCATATTTTTACAATGTTTTCAAGGACGATTTGACAGTTGGGATTTTCTGTATGATATTTTAGATGGTAATTGAATGATTTTCAAATAAGGACATGGAAGGAAATAAAATCCTTCAGAAGCTGTAGGTTATTGATTTGTGTTGACTTTATTCAATTATCTACTTATTGTCATACGGTTATGTACAGCAAATCATTACTAAATTGGATTATTTTCGTTCTGTAGTCGGTGGAAGCATCATCTTCTTTCGTAGTCATTCAAAATAAGGAGAATGCAGTTTTGGGGCCATGTGAATTACGAATCGTTCAATATAAAGAAGGTGGTTTTGTTCAGTGCATCTCGGCTCGCGGCACGAAGCCGTTGGGGGATGCGTTGAGCTTCTGATAGTACTTTCGTGTTTCTTGAACCGGCACAGCTGTTCCATCTCCTCGCACTCCGTCTCCTCCAGGCGGCGTTTTTTCACCCGAAAGAGGCGGGTCTGCTGTTGCCGTTTCCGTCTATAACGTTCCACGTTCTGCCGGGTCCCTTGCTGCCGCATGACCGCCCGCGCTACATTCTTCTCCTCCAGAATCTGCCTGCATTTCTCGTCGAACCAATCGTCCCGTCGACTCCGTCCCAACCCAAGTAACAATTTAGATTCTAACTGGCTTTATTTATTTTTATGATAGCTTTATCGTTGATTTGCATATTATTCTAGGTTTTATAGTGATTTTCACCCAGTAGAAATGATCTTGAACCGTTTTTGGTTTTAAATACTTCTTCAAGAACACTTCGGATGCATCACATAAAACTTCATTTTCAATAAGAACAAGTGACCTTGGCAACAGTTTTATGAAACTCTCGTACTTATCTGTAAGAACGCGCTCGAGCGAGAGTAAGAACTCTTGACCGAGAACATCATAAATTTCTCCCCCATTAATCAACGCACTAATATGTACATTATTGATTGTTGTATTATGAACCCTTGTGTGGATTTTCGATCTGTTCTTCACGGAAGTCGTTGTTGAACTCACGGCGCACAACTCACTAATAACGCAAATTACCAGTTCCAGTGGTGTTCCTCCCCTTGGCCATGATATAGGAGCGGAGCTGGACCACTGGACACCTCCTTGCAAGGTGGACTTCTGGATGTTGTTAAATGTTTGCTTTCCCTGCTCAACATCTGGGCCTTATTAAGAAGTTATCCACAGCTGGTAATACTTACCTTTAGCCGTTTTGTAGCTTTAAATTTCATGCCGTAACAAAATCTAGCATGAACGTTTTTCTCCAAAAACGAAAAGTGTAAATAAACAAACGTCAAAATGTGCTCCTCTTGAATAAAACGGACGAATCTTATCACGTTCTTCAAGAAGATTAGTTTGTCTTCATCAAGATCACCTTAAACCTAAGAACTCTCAAGTGATATTTGTTACGCCTGCCCGAGTTCAGCAAAATGTATCATGGTTCTATGATGGTGTTGAGTACAACTACCGCCATGATTGTAATTATCTATGCTTTGGCAAGGGAGCCATGATGGGAGAATCCATGTATGCTGGATTGTTCAACATTTTCGGGCACCAAATTGATGAAATTGTTTTTCTGAAAATGCAATATTGTCGAGGCGCATTGTGCGTTTCGGGTGTTTCATGCATGATATTCACGATGTAATAAGCGTGACAATCGAAACACAGGTAGGTAGGTATCGAAAAAAAAAGCGGAAAGTTATCATCACAAATGTTTTATTTTGGATTGTGTTTTATTATTGATTGATAATTTTATTAAGAAGTATTTATAAATTCGTTAGCCAAACCAACATGATAAACATATTGTGAGTTTAACTTGTCTTGAAAACTACTTGTGGAAGGTTTATTGATGTGTTGAGGATTGTCATAAGTGATAAGTGAAGTTTTAAGAGATACTTGACAGTTGTTCTCCAACACCGTCTAGTGTGGGCCACTTTAGACTTATGAAAGGTTTATCATTGGGTTAGCGTAGGTTTGTAGAATTACTGGTTTTATTTGTAGTTTTATAGAATTGGTGTAAGAGAATACTTCAAGAATAGCATAAAATTAACTTTGCTACTTGGGAAGTACCCGACGTTGCTCTCAGATGCATCGTAGATGGGTGCTTTCTGTCCAGCAGTCCTCAAGAGGGGATCCATCCAGCTCACCCTCTTCCTGTAATGCAGCCCCGAGGTGCTGCGCGTATGCCGCTGCGACATCCGGTTGCTTGCCGCTCTAGTTCATATCGAGGCGGCCGTCAGTTGTTAACGACGGAGAGTTTTGGGCGCAGTTTGACCATCACCAGATAGTGGTCAGAGTCGATGTTAGCGCCACGATAGGTCCTGACGTCGATAATGTCGGAGAAGTGCCGTCCATCAATCAGAACGTGGTCGATTTGTGATTTAGTTTGCTGTGGTAATCTCCAGGTGTATCCGTATGGAAGGCTGTGCTGGAAGTAGGTGCTACAAATGGCCATATTCTTGGAGGTGGCGAAAAAAATTTGTCATAGGCCATTTCTATTCGTCAGCCAGTGGATGCTAAACTTTCAAATAGTCGGTCTGAATTCTTCCTCCTGGCCAACCTGAGCGTTTAGATGTCCTATGATGATTTTGACGTCGTGGCAGCTGTCGTACTCGCGTTCGAGCTGCGCGTTAAAAGCGTCTTTATCATCATCAGTGCTTCCGGAGTGAGTGAGTGAGTGACGACATCTTATATGGAAACTTTGCACATATAAGCATCGCATAACGCGAACGTTGATTTCGTTATAAGTACATTCTGGTAGTCTGGGTTACTATATTCCAAGCATTGATTAATTATGTACAATTAAATTTTCGTATCTAATTTTGTTTGAGATTTTTAAGTTTGCGGGACATTAATCTTACATGTAGCAGAATAATAGCAAACAAACTCATGAATATCTCTTCCCTCAACTATCGCATTGAATATTTTCTCTTCAGCAACTTTATGTGATAAAGCTTTTAACTATGTAATTGATTAGTTTTATCAGCGAGCTCAAGAACTGTAAGGCTGCCGGGAAGAATGAGATCTCGGTCGACCTTCTTATGCACGGAAGTGAGCAGCTTTATCAGTCGATCCACCGAGTACTTCTGAAGGTATGGGAGGATGGCCTTATACGCCCAATCTACAAGAAAGGGAGTGGAGTGTGCCAAAGGGACTGGAGTGTGCCAATTTCAAAGGAATTACCCTGCTGAATTCGGCGTATAAAATTCTGTCGCGCATCCTGTTTAACAGACTGACACCGCTCGAGGAGTCCTTTGGCGGCGAATACCAAACTGGTTTTCTTGAGGGCCGTTCAACAACGGACCATATGTTTAGCTTGCGAATGATCCTAGATAAATTCCGGGAGTATAACTTGCAGACTCACCATCTGTTTAATGGTTTCAAGGTGGCGTACGACTCAGTGAAAATAATTGAGCAGTGGCAGATAATGTCTGAACATGGTTTTCCGGCGAAACTAATTAGGCTGATACGTGCTACGCTGGATGGTTCGAAATCAAGTGTTCGGATCGTAGACGAGGTGTCAACCTCATTCGTGACGTTAGACGGGTTGGAGCAGGAAGACACACTTTCGAATTTACTGTTCAACATTGCACTCGAGGGTGCTATTAGGAGATCTGGCGTGCAGAGAAATGGCACTATTATCACAAGATCGCACATGCTCCTTTGCTTTGCAGACGATATAGATCTAATTGGAATCGATCGCAGGGCAATGGAAGCGGCCTTCGTGCATCTGAAAAAAGAGACAGCGAGGATAGGCCTGACCATTTATTCTACCAAAACGAAGTAATGGTTGCAGGTAGAGATAGAGTCAGGCTTGGTGGTGTAGGTACTGAGGTAGTGTTTGATGGGGATGTGTTTCCTCTGCTTTGCATGGGAAACATTTCACACAAAATGTTTCAAATTTTTATGTGCAAAAGTTCTCATTGTCGAGGCTCGTTATAATAAGCATTTTCCGTAGATAGGGTGCAGAGCTACTTGAGCACTTCGGTGATTCAGGGGATTTTTATCGGCCAAATTGTCTGAAACTTTGCAAAAAGAAGCACGTCAATACGACGCATATTGTTGCCAGTGGCGCGGGAAGTGGATAGGACAGGTAGGACATGTACTACTCACAAAAACACCTGGGTAGGACCATTGGCGTAGGAACAGGGGGGGGCAGGGGGGCCTGGCCCCCTCCAGAATCATCCAGGCCCCCTCCAGAATCATCCAGGCCCCCCCCCCCAGAATTTTTGATGATAATAAAAAAACACAACAAATTAACACGTAGCAGAATCTTCTGAATCAATGTAACTACTGAAGAGATTTTTGTCAATAACAAGAGTCATGGTTATTGACAAAAATCTCTTCAGTAATTACGTTTTCTTATGTGTAACAACTGAAGTGAGAAAACCTCACTTGTCTCACATAGCAGCAGCGTGGTGGTTATGTCCGTTGCTGTCGATCGAATGGTTACTGTTAGAAATAACTTTTTGTTGTATGCGATAAGCGCTATTTTTCGACAATAAAAGTGTCAATATCCTGGAAATTCGATTCCTAAAATTTGTTCCAAATCCAATTAATACTGTTTCAGCATAAAGCAGCATGTTCCCTGCATTCTGATTGTAACCGTTCGTAAAACTTTACTAGAGATTATTAGCAAACTCGGTGGCTTAAGCGCCACTCTCAATGAGAGACCACCAGTCGTGTTCAGATTTGCCCGACGTTTAGAGACTTTTTCTCTCTGGGAGAGTTTTGAACGGTTCTTGGTAAACAACACTAAAAAATCCAACGCAAGAATGACTTTTACTCCTCCACAGCCTTAAAGTTTTAGGGAATTCAGAAGAGGATGCTTACTCAAATGAGCTAATAAACGGAACGAAACGTAATGTAAGTTAGCGAGTAGTTTTATTTAAGCATAGTTAAACGTAACGGAAAAAGTAACTAATCTTTCTTCAAAACTGTTTATTTTAGGAAACGATTCACCATTCATTCGGATTGGACTAGCAAAAACCGTACGGAATGGAAAAGAGCAAACATGGCCATGTATATAAAGCTCTTCACGTACCTGCGCAGGCTTTTACGTTGACTCGCTGAAGGCTCGTTGACGGGGAACGGAACGTCGACTCCGCAGACTCGATGATGGCGACGATCGAACTCGGCGATGGCGGTAGCGAGATGGCGACCACCGGTGTGTCCGTGCCGCAAATTGGCGGGCAGCGGAGAATTGACCCGCGTGCAAAATGGCCGAAATAACGTTGCGGAGGGAGTGGCGGCTGGAACGGAAGCTTCCGATTTCAGAAAACGAGAGTAGCACGGCGATCTCGCCAAGTAATACCCGGGACGATCCGCTCCTGCCAATAGGAATACACGTACCCAGCGACCCGGCTTCGCGTACCTGTCCGCTAATCCGAGCGGGGAGTAATGCAGCCCTATCTTTGGGTTAGGATCGAGGTTCGCGGCGTGTAATTGACGTCACGCTTCGACGAACCAAACTCTCGATGAAATGGCCCACAAAGTGTAGCGTGATTGGGACCTTTACCCTCGGTAATTGACGTCCGAAGGAAGAAATTCGCTACTGAAGAACTTGAGCGACTTCACTCGCGCCTCCGTTTAGCTACCTGTTAAAAGGCGGGCCTTTGCACTGCACACGGGTCTGAACGATGAACGGACTTCCGGAATTCTCGACGAACGGACTACCAAAACTCACGATTCGGCGGCGACGGATGCCAAATGCCGACGTAAAATCCAGCCGTACGGAAAAAGCACGGGGCGCTGCATGTCCAACGCGAAATCACATTAGTTTTTAAGTCTTCATGCAATTAATTAATTATAATTACCTTTTTCCGTTGAGATAAACTTAATAAAACCTTTTGCGCAGAAACGCGAATTATTCACGGACCTCAGTCCTCTAAGACTTCAAATTTAGTTTCACCAGATTTAACTTCAACTTTTAAAATTTACTGCAACTGAACTTAATTTTATCACACGACTCGCGCACTTCTGCTCTCCAGCCAACTTCGTAGCGAAATGATCGAGTCGAAGAAACTCTTGCGCCAAGAAACTGCCTATTCTGACCGCCCAACTATTCAAACAAAAAGCAACTATTATAGAAAATCGCGCCAACTGCTTTTGCATGGCGTATGGTAGGTATGGCGACAAATCTGAATTACGCCTGTAGTCCGCCAAAATGTGTACATGGCGCTTTGCGAAGCTTTCACCAATTCGTTATGGCAAACGCAATCCACATACGCTTACGCTACATGGATCGCTGCATTTTACGAACGCAAACAAAATATTTTGATTCAACGCTATAAAAAACTAAAATCCTTTTTTGTTTATTTTTTTTTGTTTATTATTAATGTTTTTAAACTACAAAAAACGTAAAACGTTACATCACCCCATCCATTTTTATGAAAATTTGATCAATAACTTGATCAAATTTTCATAACTTACAAAAAACTTAAGCGTTGCAACTCCACAAAAACTAAACTGAACTGAAAAAAGTAACATACACTAAGGTCATTCATTCATCAACGTACAAATTCTATTCAATAATCTCTCTAGCTGAACTCAACTGAACTGAACGTAACGTAAGCCATGATCAAACAACGGAAACTTTACCGTCAATAACTTGATCACTCAACGAACTGCAATTAAATGCAACATCAAAACTCATTTTGACACAATCTGCATTTAAAATTGCTTAAACGTTATCCTTACAGGACCGCAATACGAATTCTACCCATCAATTTGAAACTTGACGAAAAACATAGAATTCTAACCAAAACCGAAAATGAGAATATCGAACAGACCTATAACATCGCATGAACTACTTTGACAGCTTAGCGAACTGTCACTGTCATCCGCGCGGTCGCTCTGCGTGTGAAAAAGACTATGCCATCCCGACAAACGTCAAATCGTCAGAGTGGACAAAGCAAAACAGTGAAGCAGACCGGTGGAACAAAAATTGGAAGAATGGAGTAGAAAACTGCTGATTCTTCATAAACCGGGGGAGTATTTCCATTTTAGTGTTTAATTAGGTAAGTTGTTTATGGTATTAATGTCTTCTCTGTTTCTTTTTTATTTACAGGTAACTCAACGGGTACGGACTGAACGAGCAACTACAAAATGGGCGATTCTGGATTCTACTGAACTGGATTCTAATAGGACTGGACTATTGGCTGTTAATTGAACTGGCGTATTGGATTTTGGATTCTTATTGGACTGGACATTGGACTTTATACTATTGGAACATCTTTTTTCTGAACTACTGGCTATTGAAACTATGGGATGTGATGGAGGAAAACGAATTATTTCAACTTTTTGGACGGAACCTAAGGAGGCTTACTGGAAGCAAAATAACACCTGACAGAACTTAAAAATAAAGAAAACAGTGACTGGACAACTAAAATTGAGTTTTAAGGTAAGTAAGACAACTAAACACTTTTTTTTTTGTAGAAAGTAAACATATATTCTAATTACAGGACCATAAACATTGAATTTGATGACCAGACTACAAGTATCAACGACGGAAATGTAGCAACTGCACGACCACTAGAGGACTCAACGGAGAAGGATTTTTACAGTAATTTATGGTGAGATTGTAGTGTAATTGATAATTTTAAGTAATTCATCTACATTTTAAGTAAATTTTAGGGCTAGGCTTGCGATTTTTTGGATCTTACTAACACTAGCTTAGAATATACCTGTTTTTACCATCGTTTTCGGTGGATTTTCCTGATGTGTTTTGTGTTATTCTTGTACAATTCGATTTTACTCTCATGTCATAGCTTGAACTTCTTTTCTCTAAAATTTCTTCAAAAAATTAACGTGAAATATTCCTAAATTGTTGTTATTTTCGTCTACCAGTTCGTAACTGTCTCCTAACGTTCTTTTGACGTAAGCTTCAGTGTATTTAGGTGCTAATTTAGCACAAAAGTCCTTTGATTTATCTGATTGGGTCGTATTCTTTTTTAAAACCTTCTCAAGAATCTCTTCTTGTCCTCTAAATTCTCTCTTTTATCGACCGTTTGTTTGCGGAGACGCAACTCAAAATTTACTTCCTCCTCTAACAAATGATCAACTGTTGCTCGAATGTTTGGACCAGCCATTTTTAACTCCCAAAACTCAATTCAAAATTTACGAAAATCTTATAACTTTTAATGAAAAATACTCAATTCGATGATTCTAAAAAAAAAGGAATTCAAAACAAAATTCGTAGGATACTCAGAAAAAAATTAGATCAACTAATGTAGAAAATAGAATCAAAAATAGGCTTGGCTAGAAAAATAATTCAGTTCAGTTTAAATTCAGTTCAGATTAATTTTATTATGAAAGAAAAAAATCAAATCAAAAACTTACGGACTATTTAAAAGTTCAATTCAATTCAATTCAAAACCTTAAAACTAGAAAGTAACTCAATAGAAATTCCAATTCAGATCTTTAAAACTATAAACAAAATTCAATTCAAAATTAAAAATAAGGTTGGCAAACAAAATTCAGTTCAAAATAAAAGTCAAGTTCAGTTCAGTTTAAAATTAAGTTCAAGATCTTAGAAACAACATACAAAATTCACTTCAAACTTATTGCTAAAAGAAATCAATGTAAAATAATAAAAAATCGATTTCAAAATTTCTTACAGAATAAAATAAAATTCAACTGCAAAATTCACTTTTTTCGAATTAGAATAGATTTTGAAAGAAATGTAACGTTTAAATCTTTTTAGTTGGGCGCCAATGTAACCGTTCGTAAAACTTTACTAGAGATTATTAGCAAACTCGGTGGCTTAAGCGCCACTCTCAATGAGAGACCACCAGTCGTGTTCAGATTTGCCCGACGTTTAGAGACTTTTTCTCTCTGGGAGAGTTTTGAACGGTTCTTGGTAAACAACACTAAAAAATCCAACGCAAGAATGACTTTTACTCCTCCACAGCCTTAAAGTTTTAGGGAATTCAGAAGAGGATGCTTACTCAAATGAGCTAATAAACGGAACGAAACGTAATGTAAGTTAGCGAGTAGTTTTATTTAAGCATAGTTAAACGTATCGGAAAAAGTAACTAATCTTTCTTCAAAACTGTTTATTTTAGGAAACGATTCACCATTCATTCGGATTGGACTAGCAAAAACCGTACGGAATGGAAAAGAGCAAACATGGCCATGTATATAAAGCTCTTCACGTACCTGCGCAGGCTTTTACGTTGACTCGCTGAAGGCTCGTTGACGGGGAACGGAACGTCGACTCCGCAGACTCGATGATGGCGACGATCGAACTCGGCGATGGCGGTAGCGAGATGGCGACCACCGGTGTGTCCGTGCCGCAAATTGGCGGGCAGCGGAGAATTGACCCGCGTGCAAAATGGCCGAAATAACGTTGCGGAGGGAGTGGCGGCTGGAACGGAAGCTTCCGATTTCAGAAAACGAGAGTAGCACGGCGATCTCGCCAAGTAATACCCGGGACGATCCGCTCCTGCCAATAGGAATACACGTACCCAGCGACCCGGCTTCGCGTACCTGTCCGCTAATCCGAGCGGGGAGTAATGCAGCCCTATCTTTGGGTTAGGATCGAGGTTCGCGGCGTGTAATTGACGTCACGCTTCGACGAACCAAACTCTCGATGAAATGGCCCACAAAGTGTAGCGTGATTGGGACCTTTACCCTCGGTAATTGACGTCCGAAGGAAGAAATTCGCTACTGAAGAACTTGAGCGACTTCACTCGCGCCTCCGTTTAGCTACCTGTTAAAAGGCGGGCCTTTGCACTGCACACGGGTCTGAACGATGAACGGACTTCCGGAATTCTCGACGAACGGACTACCAAAACTCACGATTCGGCGGCGACGGATGCCAAATGCCGACGTAAAATCCAGCCGTACGGAAAAAGCGCGGGGCGCTGCATGTCCAACGCGAAATCACATTAGTTTTTAAGTCTTCATGCAATTAATTAATTATAATTACCTTTTTCCGTTGAGATAAACTTAATAAAACCTTTTGCGCAGAAACGCGAATTATTCACGGACCTCAGTCCTCTAAGACTTCAAATTTAGTTTCACCAGATTTAACTTCAACTTTTAAAATTTACTGCAACTGAACTTAATTTTATCACACGACTCGCGCACTTCTGCTCTCCAGCCAACTTCGTAGCGAAATGATCGAGTCGAAGAAACTCTTGCGCCAAGAAACTGCCTATTCTGACCGCCCAACTATTCAAACAAAAAGCAACTATTATAGAAAATCGCGCCAACTGCTTTTGCATGGCGTATGGTAGGTATGGCGACAAATCTGAATTACGCCTGTAGTCCGCCAAAATGTGTACATGGCGCTTTGCGAAGCTTTCACCAATTCGTTATGGCAAACGCAATCCACATACGCTTACGCTACATGGATCGCTGCATTTTACGAACGCAAACAAAATATTTTGATTCAACGCTATAAAAAACTAAAATCCTTTTTTGTTTATTTTTTTTGTTTATTATTAATGTTTTTAAACTACAAAAAACGTAAAACGTTACATGATTTATAATGTTTTTGGAGGATACCCTGCTCGAGGTGTCCGATAATGAGAGTTCACTAAAGAAATCCATACATTAACTCCAACTCGTATAGTGTCCGAAAAAAATAATTGAAAAACATAGACAGAATTTCTAAAGGAATTTCTAAGACAATAATAGCGAAAATTCTTGTTGAAAATTAAGACATAACTTTCATGAAATTTTGGCGTATCCAAGTTTTCTTTAGATGATGTGAAAAGATGTAACACAATTATCGCTTAAACTATGTTTTTCCAAAAATACTTATTACTTCATAAATTTTAATTTGATTAATTTCCAACAGATTTGTAGAATTTTTTAAAAAACTTCGATATTCTTTACAGAATTTTAGTATAATCAAATCCCTCAAGGAATATTGAAAGGTGGCTTCAGAACTTTTGAAAATGTCTTGTAAATAAGTCAAATAATATTGTGGGACTTGTTCATATTTTCATAGTGAATTCCTCCTTGTTGACATTCATTCCTTACCGAGCAGAAGAAAATAACTACTGAATACCAAATTGAGGTATTCCATACCAGATAATTTTCAATACTTACAACCTGAATGAGGTATGAATGAGCCCTGCATAAGAGATAAAATACCTCCAATAATACCTTCTGCATATTCTACAAATGCCAAGCTGATAATTAGATCAGGTATTGTAATACCTAAATAATACTTGATGGATTTTCATATAAAAGTGAATTTTTTTCAATAGTAGTTCACCTCCAGCAGTCCTCAATATCTTTCTAATACCAAAATTAAGTATTTTTAATTGTTTGAAACATTTTTTTAAATACCTTTATAATACCAAAACGAGGTATTGAAAACTGAACAATACCTAATTATGGTATGATACCAAAAAATATGGTATGCATAAGTTATTGCGATTTATTCTTTCCTCCTCGGGTTGTTTGTCTATTTTTCATTAGCAAATTAATTTCGGAATATGTTACCGGATTTACCTAAAAAATGTTACTAAATCTTTCACAAGTTCAATTTTTTCTCGCAATTCCTCAAAAAGTTGATTCTGTCAAATCTAATACTGAGATATTTTGCTGATTGTTCTACTAGAAATTCTTTTGCGAATCCCTTTAAATATTTTTTCCATAAATTTTATTACAAACTCATCCGCAAAGTTCATAAAAGTCCTTAACAAATATTTCCAAAATACATAAAAAAATGCGTCAAACATTCTTCTATGTTTTCTTTTTCGAGAAAATTCTCTTCAAATCCCCGGATTTTTCTAGAATTGAAAAAAAAGGTTTTCAGATGTCGCTTGCCTGCGAATTCTTCAGAATTGAAAACCCCAGAAAAAGTTTTGCTTCCGAAATTGGCATAGCGGTTCAGCAATCTGTAGAGATATATGTAGCAAAATAACTGAGAACTAGAAGAGTAAAGAAAATTGTATTGATCTTCCTTAAAACACTTCTTTGGAAATAATGTTATCAATTATTAGCAGAATTAGAGAGGTTTTAACTATTCTGTAATTTACCTCTAGAAATAAGATAAATAATCACTTGACTTTCATTTTACCATTAACCATCTATTGCTCTACCTGCTTCAACCTTTCAACCTGCTTTTGTTTCTCCTTCCTTCGCATGACGCTTTGAGGAACTTCGTACAAAAATCTGTCGTACGGTTATGATCTAAACATACCGGCAATGTTTTCGCGTTAAACTCCTACAGTATTACAGAAGACTAGACCCTTCAAAAAAGTTTGTTTTGAAATTCTGAACGTAGGAAAAATTCTACATCAATATGTTCACCAGAGTATTATAAAACTTCGGAGTTGATACAAAATTTTATCCAAGATTTAAGTTACAAATGCTTTCAGTAAAAACACCAATAATTTTCTATTATAGGAGACGAGGAAAAAAAACCAGATTTGTTGTAGAAAATCTCACAAGAACCACTTAACTTTTCTATGAGGTACATTGTCAATTCTTGAATTTTACGACAGGAATTCTGTATTTTTTTCCGAATAATGTTGATTCAAAAGATTACCAACAAAGTACTTTCAAACCTTTTTTGTATGTGTTTCTCTAAAAATCTGATATGGAGTGACTTGTAGGGGAATATGTAAAGCAATCCCTAAAAATATTGTAATATTCCCGGAGTAGTTTTTGAACCAAAAAATTGAGAATGGATATTTTTTTTAAATTTTATTCATGGAAAAATCCTAAGATTACCATTACCAAAAAAAAAAAGAGTTGATTCTAGCCCCGTAAGAATATTTGATGGAATTTCTAGAGAAATTTTTAAAAAGTTCAAGAATAAATTGCAAAATATTAGTAAATCTGATGAAAAATTTCTTCAAAAATTCCGAAAAGCATCGTTAGTGCGGTTTAAACAAAAAAAATCTCTGGAAAATATTCAGATGAATCTCTGGTGAATTTTTCGGAAGAATCTTAGGGAAACTAAAAAAAAATCTGTGAAAATAATGCAGATACAAATGCGGAGAGTTTCTCTGAAATATCGTGAATAAAATTTTCTCAATTGTATTTTTTTTTTTTTACAATTGCTTATGAAATTCTTGTGAAACATTACGAGGAATTCTTAGAGCAACACCTGGAACAATCATTTGATTATTTTGCAGGAAGTCCGGATAATTTTAACTGCGGTTTTTTCCCTGCAGAGACATTCAGGAAGAACTACGAAAGCAAAGTGGGAAGGACTGTTGATGATCTATCTGAAGAATTCGTGGAATGAATCCTTGCTTGTTGATCTTGAAGACATTTTTAGTGAGAGTCATAAAATTTTTTGTACTATTTTTTTGATGAAATTCTCAGTTATTCCTGAACATCCTAATCAAATTTTTAATGGACAACTGGAGGATACTTTTAACTAACAATTGGAATTTATATGTAATAAGTATGTAGAGGGCCTTCCAAGAGAATTTATTAAAAGAATTTTTAATGCATTCTCTGGAGAAATTCTTCAAGTGTTTTTTTTTATTTTTTAGCTATTTGATAGAGAAATTTTCTAATGATCAATAAGTCTAAGAATGATTTTTCGTGAGAATCCCAGGATGAGCTCAGTGGAAACCGGTAAAGGAATTCTTGGGCAAAGCACTAAAAAGTACGAAAATAATTGAGGAATGAATTTCTTCTCCAAGAAGGAATCTCTTTTAAGCACGCGGTTGAATGTCTGAATAGTCCGTGGAAGTACCACAAAGGACAAGCGTTGTAAGTTTTTCTTTCTAGAATGCTTGAAGAATTTTTGACTGGATTACAAAAAGAATCCAGTAGCGAAGATTGAAATTTACAAATATCGCTGATGTGCCGTGAAATGAGACAAAATAATAAACAAATAAAATCAATGCAATTCTGGTAAAACTACGAAGTTTGGGAAAATCGTGATTATTGTGACCTGTGAAACAAGTGTTTTCTAGGCCCCCCCTAGGCCCCCTCCAGAAAAAAATCCTAGCTACGCCAATGGGTAGGACAGTCAAAGGATTGTCCTACCCACGATTTAACACAAAAAAAGCTTGAGAAATGAGTTACACTTTTCATCATCTATTCAATATACACACAAACTCGATCAATGTCGTACTTATTCTTATGGAGAATTGAAGAAACGATAAGGTTTTTCATGGCATTCGCATAGTAAAGCGTGATATGGTTTGTGCATTATCCCCGAAAGTTCAGAATCGTGAGAAGAAGGTCTCTAAAGTATGTATTTAAACCAAAAAGCTATCCAAAGTATCTTCTTTCTTTATTTTGCTTGCATTGAATCCTGATGCAAAATTATACAGACTCCAAAAACTATAAAGGCTTCAACAATCTTTTTCAGTATTTCGGATTCCTTGGGGAAACATAAAAGTTCAAAAGTTTCAACGGATACTTAAAATAATTTGCTCCAGAATTTGCTCCAGGAAATCCTTGTGATTTCTATAGCTACTACCTTCAGTAATTTCCTCGGGTATTGCTTTGATTTTTTTTTTCCAAAACTATTCAATTATTTCTTCCAAATATTTTTTCACTAAGCCTTCAAGCGAATTCTCCAGTTTTTACTCTAGAAGATCTCCCAAAGATTTCTACAGGATTTATTCCGAGGAAATTTACAAAGGTTTATTCCAGAGTTTAAAAAAATAACATGAGGGTGTTTTTCAAGAAACCATGCAAGAATTCCTTTGTTTGTACATCCATGAAAATCCTTCAATATTTTGTCCACGTTTCCTCCCAGAAATCCAAAATTCTATGTGGGATTCTTCGAACAAAGAAAAGAAAATCTCAAAGAATTATTGTAGGAATTTCTGTAGAAAGGAATCTCTAAAGCAATTGTTGAAGGTATCTTTAGAGATATCCCTAGTTGAAATCATATATAAATCCTGAAAGATAATTTTAAAGGGAATCCCTGGAAACTTCTGGAGGAGTTATTGATTGAAGAAGACGTTTTGATCGTGAGGCTTGGAGGAAGTTCCAGGGAAATCGATGGATGAATCACTGAATAAAGTTTTGAAGGGGTTAGGACCTTCTTTAAAAATTTATCAATGAATTTTTGGAGGAGTTAAGATGATTTCTGGAATAGTCTTTGCATAAAATCTATTTCCGATATTCTTTTTCGAAAAATCTAGGTTGCATTCTTGAGGTAAACTAAATAAAATTCTTGAAGAAATTCCCAAAGAAAATCCGTGGACAAATTCCTTTGGAAATGATCACTAAATGAACTCTTGGTTCCTGTTTGGTCTCTACTCAGCCTCTTTTTGGTTACTTTTAGGTCTCGTTTTGGTTTCTTTTTTCTGGCAAGAGGTCTCTAATTTCCTATTTTTAGGGCACTCAATCGCTATCAGCTTTGAAAAGACGAATCTTGTGAAAATAACCGGCATGAAAATGAGGGGATTATAAGCAGAAGAGTGTCAATGATAAAAACCTAGTTTAGAGAAAATCTACTTTGAAGTATTCTCAGCAATTTTTCATTCTATAAAAATTGTATGACAGTCAAAAAATACAACTCAGTCTTCTAAGAATTATGTCATTTTTCTGTTGAGCGGAAAAATCACCTGAGAATATCGTTAAAATGCTTGGAAACAGTAGAATTTCCTCAACTCAACTCAAAACCGTCAAAAATGTAACAAAACTTCCAGTCTAGGATTTCAAACGGATACAATTTTTCTAAGCTTCACTGTGCACACAATATTTGCCAACGTTTGTCCTACCCATGGTTTCGAACATGGACGCGCCTCTGATTGTAGCCAAATATGAGCTCAGTAGCTTTCTAAAAACAACCACTGTCGAAGTGAATCAAAAGTGCCAAGAATTGGATCCGGCTCCTATATATGAAAATTTATAATGCCCAACTGTCTTGGACGTCTCTTGAGTGGTTTGACGATTTCAATTGATGATTTGGCTTTTCTAACTATGATTTTTATGAGTTGTCCGGAATTCGAATCTAAGTGTCCGGAATATGAGGCAAAAGTAAAAAATCGTCCGGAATAAGAAAAATGAAGAGTCAACACATTTATATTTATTTAAAATTATTCATGTTACGGAATCAAAATCTTTACTCGCGGTTCGAAAGTTAAGTGTTTTGAAGGCTCAATAATGCAGGGGAATCATGCATTTTATATGATTTTTGAAGAGTTATACGTAATATGAATCAAAACGGTAATTGCTTGTTGAACAATATAGTTTGAATATTTCATTTCGTGAAAATAAAAACATATTTTTAAACTGTGTGTGTTACAACATTTCTGAGAATAGTTTAAAAATCAGCGGTTCACCTTTTGCAAGTGATCAACGTTGCTTGAAAAACTGTGGCCTAATGATAATGTAGAATAGCAATAATAGTCTTACAACTGACCCACCGCTGATTTCTTATGATTCTTCTTACGTAGCCATCTCCGTTCTGAGATGCAGTAAGTAGATTAATAGCCCCAGTTACGCAATATGAGTTAATAACTCTCCGTGGCACCACGCGACGATAAGATCACATCGCGATGAACTGCAGCGGATATTAACTAGCATCTCGTTCGCCACTGTCGACTTTTTCCTATGAATCACCACCAGTCAATTTGTCCGAAGAGCAAAACACATCTCAGCTGAGAATTGTTATGAAGCTGTGCTCCTCCTGCGAAACGGCGCTCCTCCAAGGCTTGCCCTATTCGGACAAACCCGATAGATTAGGGTTTCCTCCACGCGCGCCCGACAGGTATCCATAAATCTCACAATAATTCCCCATCCGGTGTGTCAAACCGTGTTCTGCTCTGAGCCCTGGGACCTGAAACCGAAACCATAGAATACAGAGGCAGAGCAACCTTGACTTAGTAGCCGATGTAAGTAAATTACACAAACACATGTGTTTCCTCGCATCTCGGGCCTCCCCCACCGACGGAGGGGCAGCTCTTCTATGGGTATGGCCCTATTGAACAGGTTGACCGGTAAACGGCGTGTTGTTTGATGGAGCGCCCATTGTCTGCCCGGTTGGAACAACAGTACAAACGGTCGACCCGTTGTTGTCTTTTTCCACTTAACCCTTTCAGGACGACTTTTTAAATGTTACAGGAAAAGCAAAATATACAGTACTAGTAGTTTACGTAACAAGTTGCAGAATGATGATTTTTACAGTACAAGTCGTACATTTATACAACGAGGCTTGCTCTCACGGCATAAAAATTAACAAGGCAGGCTCTTTACTGATGTAAATATCAAGTTTGATTGTAAACATGTGACGTCACTCCTATCGTACCATATATCTTCCGGACCACTAGATCATTTTTTTCGCAAATTTGTTCGAGGTGGATAGGAATGGCGTCGTCAAGTAGCTGTCAGTTTTCGGAATATAACACCTTCTTAATTTTGTCCACCGTGGCTTGCTCTTAATTAGCCCAGAATACTTTAACTTTGCATTGAGTATATCCGTCCTGAAAGGGTTGAGCTGTACAATGCAGCCTCCACATCGCAGCACCAGCCACCAACACGGGATGGATGAAGGGGTTTTTGTTCCACCCGCGCTCAACCTTGGGGTCCTAATTACTCCGCTTTTTTCTCCGAGCCTCTCTTCATTACCATTAAACACGATATGCGCTGCGATGCGGCGGCACATGGCATGCTGAGGTACGAGGGCATACAAATTTCATATGCGGGCCTCGCGAGAGACGACGACGACGGCGACGCACCATCAGTTAACAAGATGCGAATGAGTCGGCGGCGAAGAGGATGGATTGTGCGAGTTTGCGTTCACGGTGCTCCCTAGCCCGATGTTCTCAAAAAAAAAATGTACATCAAATATGTGCTCACAACTTGATAATGACGCTGCTCTCGAAACTTTAACAAATTCCAATGTTTAAGCACAGGACA
Organism: Aedes aegypti; assembly: GCF_002204515.2. Classification (NCBI taxonomy): domain Eukaryota; kingdom Metazoa; phylum Arthropoda; class Insecta; order Diptera; family Culicidae; genus Aedes; species Aedes aegypti. The sequence goes on along the minus strand of NC_035109.1, from coordinate 25,512,489 downwards.
TTGCGATACCGAAATGCGAAGTAAAATTCGAATCCATGATCATAGAAGATGATCTTAAACTCTTGATCCGTCTTAAAAACGTTAGGAGAAGGCAATTTCAACGCACTTGCGATCTTGCTATGAAAATTATATGGCAGGATCTTCAAAAATAAATGAAATAACGTTCGACTCGATTAAAAAACAACAGTTTTGAAAATAAAATGTCTCTATTGGAATCTGGCTTTGGACCCTTTTGTAAATTATTAAAAATTTTGAAAAAAACTCATAAGCCAATTTGGCATAGAAAGATGAAAACAAATTATTACTATGTAGATTTAAAACCGATTTTATACTAATACAATTTGATTCCACTAGCGTTTGTATCCTTTGACAGATTCGCGTATTTCGACCTCAACTGTAAGGCCGTCTTCAGTGTCGTGTACTAGACTCGGCTTTACAGTTGAGGTCGAAATACGCGTATCTGTCAAAGGATACAAACTCTAGTGGAATTAAATGGTATAGTACTAAATTCGGGTTTTCATTTACTTATAGGTATTCCACTAAACAGCTCGAAGATTTATTATCAAATTATTACTAACTAATTGCCAAAAAGCTCGAAAACTTGCTCTGCTGTTTAACAACCTGCACAATTTTAATTGAGGACTCACTAGTCAATTGAAAATAAATTTACTCAGCATTTGGAAGGCATTCGGGTGGTAAATGACTGGACAATGCGTACCATTGGTACTTCGCGTACCTGCAGGTATAAAATAGACCCCATTTGTGGTCCTTAGCCTCTTGTCCAGTAACTTCTATCCCTACCTCCCCGTGGTGCCGCCTGGGGTACGAGTAACCGTAGGGAAGATCGGGTAACCTTGGTCGTATGCTGACAGGGAAGGGGGGCTCCTCTCTTCTGAGGGTGTAGCTTATCAGAGCGTCTGTTCTCCATGTCAGGAGCGGCTCAAAACAGCGTCTGTTCTCCATGTTAGGAGCGGCTGATCATCGTGCTAGTGCCAGCGTGGGACTCTTAACAGTGCTGTGCACGATGATCCTCCGGCGAGACAGGGGGTTGGTGCAGGCCTTACAAGCCAGCCGTAAAAACCATCAGTACAGGAAGCATACAATGTAAATTCGTACCGGAACAATCGGCATAGACCCAGGCATTGAAAACGGACTAACGATTGGAAACTCGGATCATCGAACTGTAAGTCTCTTAATTTCTTGGGAAGTACCCGCATTCTTTCCGAATTATTGAGGGTCCGCAAGTTCGACATCGTAGCGCTGCAGGAGGTTTGCTGGAAAGGGTCGACGGTACGTACGTATAGGGATGGTTATACCATCTACCAGAGCTGCGGCAACAGACATGAGCTGGGCACAGCTTTTATCGGGATGGGCGAAATGCAGAGGCGCGTGATTGGGTGGTGGCCAATCGACAACAGAATGTGCAAGTTGAGGATCAAAGGCCGTTTCTTCAATATCAGCATAATCAACGTGCACAGCCCTCACCTAGCTGTCATGTCTACCTGTCTCAAGTGATACTAATTACTCTACCTTTTGACTTGGTACCTTTTATCTGTTCGTACCTACGGTAGTTCTGAGCTATAAGTACTGGCTGCAGTTGGCGCAGAAAAGAGAGACTTCCCGAACTGTGGACTGATTAACATATTATTTTATTCTTTATTTACAGGATATAAACTAGCAAATGACGATAAGGACGCTTTCTACGCGCAGCTGGAACGTGAATACGACGGCTGCCCAAGCCATGATGTCAAAATCGTTATCGGAGATCTCAACGCTCAGGTTGGCCAGGAGGAGGAATTTAGACCGATTATAGGGAAGTTCAGCGCTCACCAGCCTAGGAACGAAAACGGCCTTAGACTGATTGATTTCGCCGCCTCCAAAAACATGGCCATACGTAGTACCTACTTCCAGCATAGCCTCTCGTATCGGTACAACTGGAGATCACCCCAACAGACTGAATCGCAAATCGACCACGTTTTGATCGATGGAAGACACTTTCTCGACATTATCGACGTCAGAACCTATCGCGGCGCAAACATCGATTCGAACCACTACCTAGTGAGGGTTAAAGTGCGCCAACGACTTTCCGTTGTGAACAACATTCGGTACCGACGCCCGCCACGGTACAACCTGGAACGACTCAAGCTACCCAAAGTCGCAACTGATTACGCGCAAAGCCTTGAAGCTGCGTTGCCGGAAGAGGGAGAGCTCACCGAATCCCCTCTTGAGGACTGCTGGAGTAGTCTCAAAGCAGCCATTAACAACGCAGCGGAAGGTGCCGTTGGGTTCGTGGAAGGAAATCGACGAAACGGTTGGTTCGATGAGGAGTGTCGGACGGTTTTGGACGAGAAGAATGCAGCGCGGGCGATGATGCTGCAGCAAAGCACCCGTCAAAACGTGGAACGATACAAACAGAAGCGAAGACAGCAAACCCATCTATTCCGGGATAAAAAGCGCCGCCTGGAAGAGTTGGAGTGCGAAGAGATGGAGCAGCTGTATCGTTCTCAAGACACGCGTAAGTTCTACAAGATATTCAATGCATCCCGCAAAGGCTTTGTGCCGCGAGCCGAAATGTGCCGGGATAAGGATGGAGGTATCTTGACGGACGAACGTGAGGTGATTGAAAGGTGGAAGCAGCACTACGATGAACACCTAAACGGCGCAGAGGAGGAAGATCAAGATAGCAGGAGGAATGGCTTCATCAGTACGGCGGATGAAGGAGACGTACCAACTCCCACAATAGGTGAAGTTAAGGATGCTATCAAACAGCTCAAGAACAACAAAGCAGCTGGAAAGGTTGATATTGGAGCGGAACTTATTAAAATGGGCCCGGACAGGATGGCCACTTGTCTGCACCGATTGATAGCCAGGATCTGGGATTCAGAACAGCTACCGGAGGAATGGAAGGAGGGAATAATATACCGAATATACAAAAAGGGTGACAAGTTGGAATGTGAGATCACCATTCTTAACGCAGCCTATAAAGTGCTTTCCCAGATCATCTTCCGCCGTCTTTCGCCACTGGCAAGCAGATTTGTGGGAAGTTATCAAGCCGGTTTTGTGGACGTGCGATCGACGACAGACCAAATCTTTATGTTGCGGCAGATCCTCCAAAAGTGTCGCGAATATCAAGTCCCTACGCACCACCTATTCATCGATTTCAAAGCGGCCTATGATACCATCGACCGCGAAGAGCTATGGAAGATTATGGACGAGAATGATTTTCCCGGGAAACTGACTAGACTGATCAAAGCAACGATGGATATTGTACAGTGCTGTGTGAAAATATCGGGTGCATTATCGGACCCGTTTGAAACACGCAAAGGACTTCGACAAGGCGATGGTCTTTCCTGCCTCCTGTTCAATATTGCGCTAGAAGGTGTTATGAAACGGGCGGGCCTCAACATGCGGGCACGATCTCCAATAAATCCAGTCAGTTCATCTGCTTTGCTGACGACGTGGACATTGTCGGAAGAACGTTCCAGGTGGTTTCTGAACAGTATACCAGGCTGAAACGTGAAGCAGATCGGGTTGGATTGAAGGTAAATACGTTGAAGACGAAATATCTGCTGGCTGGAGGAACCGAGCGCGATAGAGCTCGCATTGGCAGATGCGTGATGATCGACGGGGATGAGTTCGAGGTGGTGGACGAATTTGTCTGCCTCGGATCATTGATAACGTCGGATATCAACTGCAGCAGAGAAATTCGAAGATGTATCATTGCCGGAAGTCGTGCTTACTAAGGACTCCACAAGACCTTGCGGTCTGGTAAACTTCACTTCCGTACTAAGTGTACCATGTCAAGACGCTAATAAGACCGGTAGTCCTCTACGGGCATGAGACGTGGACAATGCTCGAAGAGGACCTGCAAGCGCTAAGAGTTTTTGAACGACGTGTGCTTAAGACGATCTTTGGCAGAGTATGTGAGAACGGCGAATGGAGGAGAAGAATGAACCACGAGCTTGCGCAACTCTACGGTGAACCCAGTATCCAGAAGGTCGCCAAAGCTGGAAGGGTACGATGGGCGGGACACGTTGTGAGAAAGCCGGACAACAATCCCGCAAAAAATGGTGTTCATCTCAAATCCGGCCGGTACAAGACGAAGGGGAGCGCAACGAGCTAGGTGGTTTGACCATGTGGATCTTGGAAGTGTGGGGCGATCGAGAAACTGGAGGTTAGCAGCCATGGACCGAGTTAATTGGCGTAACATTGTGGCGCAGGTCATGTCTTGAAGGACGTAAAGCCAGCAAAAGTAAGTAAAGTAAAAGTAAGTTGGAAGGCATTCCCAATCAAGAGAACGTTTTCGAAAATTACTGGGGGACTGATTTAAGAGCGGCGGCGACACGGAACCGGATACCTCGGTTGTTGCTGCGGTACGGTCTCGAGAGAGATTTCAGTAGGTTCAGGCAGCTAAGACAGTTGGCTCTGACTGCTTCACAGTGGGGCTTGAAGGCCGCGGTCTTTGGCTGTCTCACGAACATGGATAGCTTAGTTGTTGATGACGATCGGAGGCCCACTGACCATATGTCCAGATGAGCATATGTGGCACCGAATGCTCGTTGAAGCCGACATGGTAAAACCAACGGAGGTGGCCCATTTGGCTACTCGAGAGACGGCTGTTTGGGCTTTTCTGCGTGTAGCTGCGATTGTCCGTCTAGACACTACTATTAGTATATCGTCCGCGTATACAAATATTTGGACTCCGGTAGGGAGCTCATCGAAAACGCCATCCATCATAATCAGGAACGGGGTTACCGATATGACGGAACCCTGTGGAACACCGGTTTCCTCCTTAAAGGATGCAGACTTTGTGTCCCCTATGACTACCCTGAAGAAACGGTTTGTTAGAAAATTTCGAATGAAATGCAGAATATGACCGGTTAGGCCCCAGCTGACCAGCTTTTCTAGCACGAAAGGCGTCCAAGGCTTTCGAGATGTCCAACGAGATCATCTCGGTGTGATAGTTCTTATCTTTCGCTTCTTGCAAGACCTCGCCATGGGCCGCAAAGTAGATATTGCTTCCATACCCCGGCTTAAAGGCGTGGTGCGTTAGTCGGCGGTTTACCATCCTCTCTACTACCTTCGAAAGGCAGTAAGTGAGGGATATTGGCCGGTAGCTTGCTGAATCCCGCATTTGATTTCCGATTTTCGGGATAGGCACGACGAGGGGGTAAGTGTTGCAGGTCCACAAGTTGTTAATCAGCTCGATCAGTACTAGTTTCCCTGGTCCATCAAGCCTCTTCAACATAGGGTAAACAATGTCATCGGGACCGGCTGACTTGCCTTTACTTCGGCTAAGAGCGTACTGCAGCTTTCTTACCGGGAATGGTTGGCTGATGAAAAGTTGGGTGTTGCTCTCAGGTACGTTGAAGTTGACTATGTCATCACTCGTGACATCAGATCGTCGAATAAACTCCGGATCGTAGCTGTTGAAGGCAAAATGATCAGCGAAGTATTTGCCAAGACCATTCACTATGGCCGTTGGTTCCGCAGTAAGGTTTCCTTCGATAATGAGTGTGGGCGGAGCGGCGACTCGTTTGCCACTAAGGGCATTAACTTTGGCCCAAAGATCGGCTGTTGTTTGTGTAGCATTAACACTGTCGAGAAAGTCTTCCCAACAAGCTCTTTCAGCGTCCCGTATGACTTGCCGACATTCGTTTTGCTAAATCATAATTCAACAACACAACAAAAATGGATTGGATAAATATATGCGTAAATTGCGAAAACTACTATTATAACAAACAATAGGGTCCTAAAGGCCTGTCCCAATTTTAGAGCCAAACGCTTACATTCAGGCCAGAAACACATGTTTACTCAATTTTTTAATGTTTTTCTTTTGTTTAAGTCCAAATTTTTTTTTTTTTAGATTTTGTCACACTCTTTGGCATAAACTCAAATTTTGGGTGTATTTTGCTTTCCGTGTCCCTTCCGAAATGTCAGATAGGAACAACCCCAGTGTTAAAACTAAAAGCCCTGTGGTGTTTTTGTCGATTAAGCGAACGTCAAACATGAACAAAAGTGTCAAGGTTCATTTATGGACCCAAATTTTAAATTAAAGTTTAAATATGATGTAGCCGTTATTTGAGCGGGAAAAATTGCCAAAATAGTTGCAGTTACATGGTCTTTCGTGTCATTGAATAAAAACAAGATTTCATTAAACATTTTAGGACCCAATAGACCATTTCCGTGAAAAAATATTATTTGCTCATAAGCTTTCTATTAATTTACTGGACAAACTTTCCCAAGGGACCCATATGTTTTGTGGCCTCTAACTATTGAAAAACAACGAAAAACTGGCGGCACAGTAGTTCACCCCACGGTCCCCTACAATTTATATCTCTCCGACGTTTTTGGGAACCCCTTTTTACTCTATGAATTTATCTCCACGTTGTGGTGAATATTAATCAGCTGTTCCTCCGCGGTCTCCACTTTGTTGCTCTTTGGATTCAGATGTGTTTGTTCTGTTTTGGCATGGTGCATGGTGACAAAAACTTTGCTATCTCTGTTGCTCTCTCATCATGGCCAATTGACTGTCCTGCTTTTTGACATTTCCTGCAGGAATTGTTTACATTTTTGTATGGAGTTGACATTTACTGCAGGAATCGTTGACTTTGGATTTATTCGAAGTTTCGAGGTTTAGTCAAGCGTGAAACGATCTATCTCCTCCTTTGATGCAACTTCTATGGTGGCAGGAATTCCCACATCCATCCCAGGAAACCACCTTGGTGCTGGTCGTCAACATATCTATATTTACAGGTTCCACCATATTGTGCTCTGCAAGATAAATCCACGTAATGCGATTATCTGAAAATGTCGATATACGGTCGCAGTAGTAATGAAAATCACCAAATGTTTTAGATTTAGTAAATTTGAAATATTTGTGTCCTTGAACGACGAAAAAATCCAAGCCTACTTGAATTTTGACGTTGCGTTTGAATTGCGCGCATATCTTCTGCGCGTTACCGCCGCCGCTGGATGTGGATTTAATATAAGCGCCGCAATATAGGAAACATAGTTTAATTGTATTCGAAAGGCGAATACATATTTCCCCGTTTTTTTACTCCCCAAAACATTTGCCACCATCGAAGTTCAACTAATTTGAAGGGGGAAGAGAACCATCCACAACCATCATAAAGATCCTCCATATCCTTCGCATGAAGCTGTACTCCGGATGAATAGTTCTCCAAACAGGGTCTTGCTCTCTTGGTTTTGTAATCAGATGAAAACTGACGACGGAAATTCCACTGCGTGGGAGCAAATCATTTTCTGTTTGCCCTCTACTGAAAAACCGGAAGAGTTCCTGTGCCGAGGTTGCAGGAGCTCCTCGTTTGCCATATTCGAACTAGGTCCAGCTTCCATGGGTACCAATTATCGAGAAATATGCTACAGTGGAGTAAAATCTTCGTGGCTATTTTCCGCCGATCGCAAAACCGAAAGAGAACAGGACCAAAGGGACCCTTGTCGAGGAATATCGCGGAGCACCACAGCAGCTTCAGCCAAGGAAATGAAGGCGATGTATAGGATTCCGTACTGGGATGTTCTTATGATCCCGGTAGCGGTCCGTATTCCGTTTTGGGATGTTCTTATGATTCCTGTAACAATTTGAGGTTCCATGTTGAGTATGTTTTGTTGTGTGCTGGAATTTGACATTTCATCATGTCTACAAACATTCAACGCAGGGGTGTTATGGAACATTGTGGAAAAATCTCCACTCTGTATGCCCATAGGGTTGAAACAACTGTGCCGCACGACGATTTTAAGCTCAAAATGTGGTGAATTTTCAAGTTTTCAAAAAATTGTAAGAAAATCAGGACTGCATATAAACAAAATCAAAAAGCGTCAATAATCATTAAAAACAATCTTCTATTGAAGAAAAATATAAAAACAGGGGGTAAGGTTTGACGGAAATGGTCTATTGTGGTTTGTCATTGACAATATTTGAACATGAATGACGGTATTAGAATGCCTCATTATTCTTTTCGCAATTTGTCATCGTAATAAAGGGCAAACACGAAATTATTGCGACACTGAAAATGTTATGCCAATTTTCTTATAATGTTTAAAATCAAACCAAAGTTTTAGTGTAGTTTTATACATATACTTACTTCAAAAATCAAAAAAAAAGTTAATCGATGGAACCTTGAGTGTGAAATTGAAGACATTTTCACTTGATGCCCTCCATCAAAGTCTTTACAGTGTCATACGGTACTAGTTTCTCAGTTTTTTTTTTTTTCATTTTCTTAACATGTCGTTCTCGTCTTCGACTGTCTTCTTGCTCTTCCGAAGTTCCCGCTTCATTATTGCCCAGTACTTCTCCACCGGGTGCAGCTCCGGACAGTTTGGCGGATCCATGTCCTTTGGAACAAAATGGACAGAACTGGCCTCATACCACTCCAGAACACTTTTAGAATAGTGGCATGATGCCAAATCTGGCCAAAATAGCGGAGCTTCGTCGTGCTGCTGCAAGAACGGCAAAAGGCGCTTCTCGAGCCACTCAGATTTGTAGATCTCGCCATTTACTGTGCCCTTTGTCACGAAAGGCTCACTCCTCAGTCCGCAAGAGCAGATGGCCTGCCATATGAGATATTTGGAGGCGAACTTCGACATTTTCTTCTTCTTAAATTTGTCGTCCACATCGAACTTGCTCTTGCCGGTGAAAAACTCCAACCCCGGAATTTGCTTGAAATCGGCTTTTATATACGTTTCGTCGTCCATCACACAGCAGCCATATTTTGTCAGAATCTTCTCGTAGAGCTTCCGTGCCCAAGTTTTAGCCGTCGATTGTTGCCGCTCATCGTGGTTCGGGAAGTTCCGTACCTTGTATGTATGTAGTCCAGCTCTCTTCTTTGCATTCTGGACGTAGCACTGCGACATGCCGATCTTTTTAGCCAAATCACGGCTTGAGACGTTGGGATTTGCTTTAATCATCCGCTTCACCTTTCCCTCCGTCTTTTTGTTCTCCGGTCCCGGTTTTCTTCCTGCTCCTTTGCCGTGGTCTACCACTCCTGGAACCGCTTCAACACTCTGGAGACAGTTGAATGGTGAATGTTCAACATTTTTCCCAACTGCCGGTGCGACAGGTCAGGAAATTCCAGGTGTTTGGAAAGAATTTGTTCTCTCGATTCGCGTTGGTTCACCTCCATTTTCGTTGAATCGAAAAACACGACTTCGAGTTTGACAGCATGTAAACAATACACATCAATTAGAAAGTGTGCAAAATTTGGTTGATTTTCAGCCAATGGTAGAAAAGTTATGCCCTGTTGAATGTGGCGCAATAATTTCGTGTTCGTCCTTTAGGCTGTTTTTCATCACGCCAACCCGTCATGGAATGGTCATTGTCGTATGAGTTTATTACCTAACTGAAAAGCGCTTGGTAATGACTCATTACGCAACTCATTTTATTTGCGTAATGATTCATTACGCATCGCTTTTCAATAACGTAATGAAGTACTTGTACATTATATAAATATTATTATTGGAAGAAATGTGAGAGGTGCTCTTAAGATTTATGTAATTATGATTATTAGGACAAAATTGAGGCTTAAGAGAGTTCAATAAGTTGTTCTTCCTACTGTGGGTCTGGAATCTTCAGCTGGAAATTCAATGACTTCTCCTGCCGTTATTCGCACTGAACTCGAAACAGACGACGAGCGAGGTTCTGGGCGCACATCAACGCTGTTGTGTAATTTCTCATAATCTAGCTGCTCATGTTTTTTGATACACTCATAAAAATGCTTGAAAGCTTCTTTGCATCTTGCCTTAGATTTCCCCGGTAGGAGACCAGCCAAAGCCTTTTACGCTGCCGACTCAATATCAATCAGAATCGGAATCGCTTCTTCTTCATCTTCTTGGTATAACGTCCTCTCTGGGACAGAGCCTGCTTCTCAGCTTAGTGTTCTTATGAGCACTTCCACAGTTATTAACTGAGAGCTTTCTTTGCCTTAATTGCCATTTTCGCATTCGTTATATCGTGTGGCAGTTACGATTATACTCTATGCCCAGGGAAGTCAAGGAAATTTCCATTACGAAAAGATCCTGGACCGACCGGGAATTGAACCCAGACACCTTCAGCATGGCTTTGCTTTGTAGCCGCGGACTCTAACCAGTCGGCTAAGGAAGGCCCCAATCGGAATCGCTCATTGTTTTGAATAATTGTGCGGTTTGAAAAATTGTGACAATTGCTCAGTACAACCTGGGTACTATGTTCAGAATTTAGCAGACATGGCTACGGACGGCCATGTGCAAATTGATGAAAAATAGATTTGAATTTACTCCTCAAGTAACCTTTCATGAAATTTCAAAAAAAAAATGTTCGCAACAAGCAAAATTATATCAAGATTTGTTATAAATAACAAATTTTGTTTCATTTTTGTTAGAAGCACTTTCAGTTGATGGAGGAAATTATAACACAATTAAAACAAAATCAACACACAAAAGTTGTTTCAAATTTGTTTGAATTGAAAACTAAATTATAACATAATTTGTTATAAAAAATTCGAAAACAAAGAAAATAACAAATTTTGTTATTATTCAGTTATGAAAAAAAAGAGTTATATTTTGTTTGATTTGAATCATAATGATAATTGCTAACTGCTAACTGAGTAACAAAATCTGTTACAAGTCTGTTGTAATCCACTGGTCGGGTTGTAGGATAAAAGTACGACTCGTGCTATAAATATCTTCATTCTGCACCTTGTTGCGTACACTACTATTATGCTTTTCATGGTTACACCGTAAAAAGGGAGTAACTGGAAATTTTGTCGATTCTCTAACTTAAAAACTTAACAAACGAAACTCTGACCTAATTTTATGTTATATTTGTTCTGATGATCACGATATTTGAGAAACTATTTATTTTTTAATTCTTTTATATTTTTATTTTACTTAAAAAGGTGTAACTTCGAAACGGGACCTAGGAAAATTTTTACCAGACATGTAGCTTAGCCATAGAAAACGGCTGTTAAGCACAGATTTGATAAAAAATTTGAACTAATAACGATCTGGAAAGCACCGGGTCGTTGCGTTGCGCTTGTATATCGCTTCAGCTTCGCGTCGTCGTCACACCTTCGCCCCAGTCGTCAGAGCCAGAGAGCTTGCGACTTGTGGGAGTAGGTATATCGCGAGCGCGCGAATGTGAATAGGTAGATGGATGGATGGATGAATGAATGGGAAATGAATGAATGATATTATGTAAATATTGATGCAAATTAGCATAATTTATCTGCACGCTTGGTTCGCTTTTACAGGCACGTCATCGAAGGCTTGCTCGTTTCGTTGTTTGTTTGCCTCCCGGTCGAGTGTGCAGTCAGTGAGTGTAGTGGTGTGACAAGTTGCATTTCAGTCATATACGGGAGGAATCGGAAATGTGGGACTCTTTTCCTAGCACGTGACTTATGGGAAACTCTTGTTATGTAACAAATTTAAATTGATTCAAAGGATGAATGGAGTGTTCAGCGATCAACTGTCTGTCTACCATGAAAGCGCAACGGCTTTGTCTGGGTCCTCTGCTGAATACTACATTTGCTTGTCGCTCTTCCGGCATTCTTGTAACGTGACTAGCCCAACACAGCCTGCCGTGATTTATATATATGATAATATCCACTTATTTATATACTTAGAATATATACTTGTTCAACTCGCGATTCATTTGATGGCGTCAGTTTCCGTGAAAATTGTTATTTGCAATCAAACTTTAATGCATAATAATACGTCATGCTTGTAAAATTACGTCTCATATGACAGAAAAGTTTTGGGATCAGAACAAAAACAAATTCAATGTGACTGAAGATAAAAAAAAATAAAGTCGTTTACTTGCTTTAATATGTCGCACACATTTAACGTTAATTTACATGATTTTTCTAAGTTTATACATATTAACTTTAGGGGGGCAAGATCCGCCATCAATTTAAAAATTTTCGAGCAATTTTTTCGTTTAAAATCAACAAAACTTACATGAAAGAGTGTTCACTGTATTCTATTCTCCAGCCGAAACACAATGAACATATTTGCAGCGAATAAATTTCACTTTTTACCTGGCTTAGAGAGTTAATAAATAGGATTAAGTGCATGCACAAAATCTTTAGCTTTTCTGATACTCATAAATATAGTGATGGTCACATCTTAGAAGCAAAGCTGCCTAAGACGTTGTTGATTAAATAAATGTTTAAAACTGAATCCATTTCATGTGTGCCGAAATTTGAAGCGATGGTGCCCAAATTACCCTCATCAAGAAGGTCCTCACGTGTGCAACAGTTTACCCGAAAGCTCATATATTCCAACGCTACCTACTTATCATTCTCCGCTTTCCAACCCCAGCCCCCCATATACCTTCACAACCATCCAGAAGCATTCGTTGACCCGCTTCGGACTCATCACCACTACCGCCCCACCAGCCCTCATCCCCGCCTTCGGCTATCGTCCGTTATGAGACAGTTTTATTTAATTCTTTCCTTTTATAATTTTTCTCTTTATTGTTATTGCCGCGTTCACATACGTATGCACTTACCGACCGAAATGCACATCCTGATGTACATTTACTTTTTATATGTAAATGCCCTTCTCGGTAGGGTGTCCCAGAAAAAAATCAGTGTTCTAAAAGTCATGGTGCTCTACCCTAGATCGAAAAATGTGCTTATTCATAACGTTTTATCAACTTTAAAAGAAATTTTTAGACTTACAGAACTTTTTTAAACCTGTTGAATGCCGATTTTAACATTTTTTTATTAAAAAAAAAAAATTTAACATATACGTACAATTTATATTCAAAATTTTGAAAACCCAGACGGGGCTGGTGGTCCAATGGCTACCGTTTCTGCTTCATAAGCAGAATGGGTTCAATCCCAGGTCCGTCCCTTTCCTCATACTTTGTAGTTGTATTTTCACTTATTTTTGTGTGCCATTCTTAATATATCACAGTTGATCTATCACAGTCCATAGCACTTACTAGAACCCGAGGCGGCAAAAATACGTTTCCCTCTGTTTCCCTATGCTTCCATTCTATCATCATTATAGCACGTCTTTCCTTACGCCTGATACATAGGCAGTCTGCTAACCAAACACCAATTATACCAACCCTATGCCTTCCCGCATGAACTGGCGTAGACGCAGTGGTATATACGGTCTACTGTGGGAGCCAGTTTAATGCATCATCAATTGATCCCCCTTCCCCTCATTGGTCTGCATTCTGACGTGGCAGATGCCATTATCGCCTAAAAATAAGTAGAAGATCATCAGCACTTATACACTGAGGGTGTCTGTAAGTCCCAAGCAGTCGTCTGGTTGGTTCCTTGTGTAAGTGCAGCTGATCTGGCGATACTGGAGTAACAACCACGGGCGGCCAATCGAGTTCAAGCTCAATTTCAATTCCAACTCCTGAAAACTCAATTTGATAGTACTATGAATAATATTTAGAAAAAGATTGAGAAAAAAAATATTAACAGGGGACTGAGAAATTGGTGTTTGAGTAAATGAGAAGAATATCACTACATTCAGGGGTTGAATTCTGAGAAAAGTGAGAGTATCTCTCACTTATCGCTCTCTGTAACAATCATGATCCACAACACATCATGAGAGTCTGATTATCGTCAACTGCTACAGCTCTGATTATATCAGGGGTGCATAATAATATACATCTAAACCAGCTCCAAACCGGAGACACTATTATTATCGGATTTTCGGGGATTGTTTATCATGCCAGTAATGCAGCCCACCTGGAATTTCTCACAGTTTCAACTGGGATTCCATCAGTAATTCCGCTAGAGATCAGAAGTTATTCTAAGGAATTGAACACGAGTTCATCCAGACATTCCTTCAGGAGTACTTCTAAAGATTCAATCATGAATTCCACGAAAGATTCGCTCAGGAGTTCCTTCGGGGTTTTAATCAGGAGTCCCGCAAGGGATTCCATCGGAAGTTCCTCTAGGAGAGTTCTTATATGGATTCCATCACGAATTCCTTCTGGAATTCCTCCAGAGATTCCATCAGGAGTTCCTTCAGGGATTGCACCTGGAACTTATCTAGGGGTTCCATTAGGAGTTTTTTCAAGAATATCATTAGAAATTCCATCAGGAGTTCCTCCGGATTCCATTAAGAGTTTCTCTAGGGATTCAATCAAGAGTACCTTCAGGGCTTCCATCAGAGTTCTTCTGGGGATTTCATTAGAAGAACCTCCAAGGATTCCTTTGAGATTTCTTTCAGAGATTCCACCTGGAATTCCTCCAAAGATTCTATCAGAAGTTCCTCCAGAGATTATATCAGGAATTCCTCGATGAATTCCATCAGGATTCCATCTGGTGATTTCATAAGGAGTTCTTCCAGGGATTCCTACAAGAGTTTTATCAGGAATTCCTCAAGGGATTCCATTTGGAGTCCCTCCAGCGATTGCACCAGAAATTTCTCATGGGATTCCATCAGGAGTATCTCTAGCAATTCCATCAGAAGTTTCTCCAGAGATTTCATCAGCAGTTCCATCAGAGACTTCACATGGAATTCTTCCAGGGATTCTATCAGGAATTCCTGGAAGATTTAAGAGATTCTATTAAAAGTTCCTCTAGATATTATATCAGGAGCTCCTCGATGAATTCCATCAATATTTCTTCTAGGAAGAAGCTGATCTAGGAGTTCTATCAGGAAACTTATCAGGAATCCCTACGGGGATTTCATCAGAAATTCCTAAAGGAATTGTATTAGGAGTTCATCTTTGGATTTCATCCGTAGTCACTTCAATGATTCCACCAGGAATTTCTCCAAGGATTCCATCAGAAGCACCTTTTGTGAACTTCTATCAGAGTTCTTCTAGGGATTTCATCAGGAGCTTCTTTAGCGATTCCAACAAGAATTCATTCAGAGATTCCGCCTGGAATTCCTCCAAGGATTCTATGAGGAGCTCCTTCAACGATTATATCAGGAGTTCCTCAAGGAATCCCATCAGGATTCGTTCTAGGTATATAACAAGGAATTCCTCTAAGGATTTCATCAGGAGTTCTTCAAGGGATTTCATTAGGAGTTACTCTAATGATTCCATCAGGAGATCTTTCAAGATTGTCTTTAGAAAATCCTACAAGAACTGCATCAGGAGTTCCTCCGGATTCCACCAGAAGTTTCTCTAGGGATTCAATCAGGAGTACCTTTAGGGCTTCCGTCATAGTTCTTCTGGGGATTTCATCAGGAGGTCCTCCAGGGATTCCTTTGAGATTTCTTTCAGAGATTCCACCTGGAATTCCTCAAAACATTCTATCAGGTATTCCTCCAGAGATTATATCAGGAATTCCTCGAGGAATTCCATCAGGATTCCTTCTGGGGTATCATAAGGATTCCTTCCAGGGATTCCTCAAGGGATTCATCAGGATTCATCAGAAGTTCCTTCAGCGATTGCACCTGGAATTTCTCAAGGGATTCCATCAGGAGTATCTCTAACAATTCCATCAGAAGTTTCTCCAGAGATTCCATCAGCAGTTGTAAAAGAGATTCCACATGGAATTCTTCCAGGGATTCTATCAGGAATTCCTGTAGGGATTCCATCAGGAGTTCTCCAAGGAATTTCATCAGGAGTCTTTCAACAATATCTTTAGGAATTCCTCCAAAAATTTTATCAGGAGTTCCACCAGTGGTTTAATCAGGAATTCTTTTAGGGATTCTATCAGGAGTACTGTAGGAAGAAATATTGAATTTAAATAAAATAAAATAAAATGTTGAAAAACGTGAATGAAAATTTATGACAGTGTTTATAGGATTTACGAAACGAACAAAGAGTAGGATTCTGCAGATAATGATTTTTTTTTTTTTTTTTTTTTTTTTTTATTAGTATCATTACAAACATTACATTCATTTCTTATATCTAGGTGTTCTGTGTTATTTGACAACACTATCATCCTAATTTGGTAAAACAAATTTAAGATTTAATTAACATTTTGTTAACAACATATTACATTTCATTTGCCGTAGCAGTTCAGTTTTTTTTACAGGTGAGTTGATTTCACCTGCTTATAAGAGAAAAAAAAAATGTTTTTAATATACTTAACCTAACTTAACCTAAACATATAACGCATTAATCGTGGCAATAGAAGATTGTAACGATTTTTGCCTGAAATTATTAATGATTGTATTTGACATTTGTTCCAATGTTTCAACATTGGATATTCTATGTAACTCATTGGTACTATACCAGGGAGGAAGCCTCAGAATCATTTTCAAAATTTTATTTTGAATTCTCTGCAGAGCCTTCTTCCTGGTATTACAACAGCTAGTCCATATTGGTACAGCATACAACATGGCTGGCCTGAAAATTTGTTTGAATATCAAAAGCTTGTTCTTAAGACAAAGTTTTGATTTTCTATTAATAAGGGGATAGAGACATTTTACATATTTGTTACATTTGGCTTGAATGCCCTCAATGTGATTTTTGAAAGTTAAATTCTTATCTAGCATGAGCCCTAGATACTTAACTTCATCTGACCAATTTATTGGAACCCCTCTCATCGTGACAACATGTCTACTTGAAGGTTTCAAATAAAGAGCTTTTGGTTTATGTGGGAATATTATTAGTTGAGTTTTGGAAGCATTAGGAGAAATCTTCCATTTCTGCAAGTATGAAGAAAAAATATCCAAACTTTTTTGCAATCTACTACAGATGACACGCAGACTTCGTCCTTTGGCGGAGAGGCCTGTGTCATCCGCAAACAAAGATTTTTGACATCCCTGAGGTAACTCAGGTAAGTCAGATGTGAAAATATTGTATAATATTGGTCCCAAAATGCTGCCTTGAGGAACACCAGCTCTTACAGGAAGTCTTTCAGATCTGGAGTTCTGATAATTAACCTGAAGTGTACGATTTGACAGATAACTTTGAATTATTCTAACAATGTATGTTGGAAAATTAAAGTTTTTTAATTTTACAATCAAACCTTCATGCCAAACACTGTCGAATGCTTTTTCTATGTCTAGAAGAGCAAGACCAGTAGAATAGCCTTCAGATTTGTTGGAACGGATCAAATTTGTTACACGTAAAAGTTGATGAGTGGTCGAATGTCCATGGCGGAATCCGAACTGTTCATTGGCAAAAATTGAATTTTCGTTGATGTGGGCCATCATTCTGTTCAAAATAACCTTTTCAAAAAGTTTACTGATGGAGGAAAGCAAACTGATTGGACGATAGCTAGAAGCTTCTGCAGGATTTTTGTCTGGTTTTAAAATTGGAACAACCTTAGCATTTTTCCATTTGTCAGGAAAATATGCTAATTGAAAACATTTGTTAAATATATCAACTAAAAATGATAAGCTACTTTCTGGAAGTTTCTTGATGAGGATGTAGAAAATTCCATCATCGCCAGGAGCTTTCATGTTTTTGAATTTTTTAATAATAGTTCTCACTTCTTCCAAATCAGTCTCCCAGGCATTTTCGAAAACGTTCTCTTGATTGAGAATATTTTCGAACTCCTGAGTAACTTCATTTTCAATTGGACTAGTAAGTCCTAAATTAAAATTGTGCGCACTTTCAAACTGCATAGCAAGTTTTTGAGCTTTTTCGCAATTAGTTAGTAATAATTTGTTTTCCTCTTTCAATGCCGGTATTGGCTTCTGAGGTTTTTTCAAGATTTTCGATAATTTCCAAAAGGGCTTAGAGCCAGGGTCCAAATGAGAAATTTTATTTTCAAAATTTTTGTTTCTTAATTGAGCAAAACGTTTCTTGATTTCTTTCTGCAAATCCTGCCATATAATTTTCATAGCAGGATCGCGAGTGCGTTGAAATTGCCTTCTCCTCACGTTTTTAAGACGGATCAAGAGTTTAAGATCATCGTCTATAATCACGGATTCAAATTTTACTTCACATTTTGGAATTGCAATGCTCCGGGCTTCAACAATGGAATTTGTTAAAGTTTCAAGAGCATTGTCAATATCAAGTTTTGTTTCTAAAGAAATGTTAACATCAAGATTAGAGTCAACATACGTTTTATATATATTCCAGTCGGCTCGTAAATAATTTAAAGTGGAGCTGATAGGATTGAGAATCGCTTCTTGGGATATTTGAAATGTAACAGGGACATGATCAGAATCAAAATCAGCATGAGTAATAAGTTGGCTACAAAGATGACTAGAGTCGGTTAAGACCAAATCAATCGTAGATGGATTTCTAGAAGAGGAAAAACATGTG
Source organism: Aedes aegypti (assembly GCF_002204515.2). Lineage (NCBI taxonomy): Eukaryota > Metazoa > Arthropoda > Insecta > Diptera > Culicidae > Aedes > Aedes aegypti. Next base: position 25,494,341 of record NC_035109.1, on the reverse strand, counting down.
GGGCTATCAGGGTATTGAATTGAGAAATATCCTGAAGAGCACTCATCAAATAAAATTCTGCCGTTGGAATTACTTTGAGAATTATTCCATGACCGATGTTTGGCATTAAAATCACCAATGACAAAAAATTTTGACTTATTGCGAGTCAATTTACGCAAGTCAGTTTGGAGCAAATTAACTTGCTGCCCAGAGCATTGAAAAGGCAAATAGGCAGCTATGAAAGTATATTTACCAAACTGTGTTTCAACAGAAACACCTAAAGTTTCAAAAACTTTAGTTTCAAATGATGAAAACAGTTGATGTTTTATACGCCTATGAATGATGATTGCAACTCCCCCACATGCCCCATCAAGTCGATCATTACGATAAACAAAAAAGTTAGGATCTCTTTTGAGTTTAGATCCAGGTTTTAAATACGTTTCGGTAATAACTGCTATATGCACGTTATTAACCGTAAGAAAATTAAACAGCTCGTCCTCTTTACCATTCAGAGAACGAGCATTCCAATTTAAAATATTTAAATTATTATTTGGATCCATTAGAAAAACGTAATCCAATAACAATTTGATTTGTAAATTTTACACCTACTTGGACTGCTTCAGTCATAGTGGTGGCTTTGAACATTGCATCAATCATTAGATTCAATTGTTCAGTTAGAAAATTAAAATCAGAGGCAGACATGTCATGTGATTTCCCATTAGAATTTTCGGTAGACGAAGAAGCGGAATTACCTGTGGCGGTAGGGTTTTTTCCATTTGATTTGAAACAAGTAGAATGGGTACCCATGGATCGAGCAGGGGAGGAGTTCGAATTTCCTGCTACGATATCGGCAAAGGATTTACCGTGGGTAGATACATTCGAAATAGAAAGATTCGAACGGCTACCCGACGGATTAAAATTTGTTTGTGAATGAGCATGATTATGATCTTCCTGATGGGTATGATTCATGATCAAGCGATCGTTAACTGAAAAATGAGCATTGTTCGATACTCTACCAGGCAAATTCCGGAAACGACCGTTATCGTAACGGATATTATCTTTCATCTGCCTGGCACGAGCCTCAATGACCTTTTTGCGTGAAGGACAATTCCAAAAATTGGACTTATGGTTAGCCCCGCAATTACAACATATGAATTTGGTGGTATCTTCCTTCACTGGACAGACGTCTTTGGCGTGAGAAGAACCTCCGCAAATCATGCATTTAGCATCCATGCGACAATTTTTTGTACCATGACCCCACTTTTGGCACCGACGGCACTGAGTGGGGTTCTGGTAATTTCCTCCAGGTTTCTGGAAATGTTCCCATGTCACACGGACATCAAACAAAAGTTTTGCTTTTTCTAAAGCTTTAATATTATTTAGTTCTTTTTTGTTAAAGTGAACTAAATAAAATTCTTGAGAAAGCCCTTTCCGAACAAGGCCAGATTGGGTTCTCTTTTTCATAATGATTACTTGGACTGGGGAAAATCCAAGTAAATCATTTATTCCATTTTTGATCTCTTCAGGTGATTTATAGTCACTTGAGAGACCTTTCAAGACAACTTTGAACAAACGTTCAGTTTTGTCGTCATAAGTAAAAAATTTGTGCTTCTTCTCTTCAAGATGTTTGAGAAGAAGCTCACGATCTTTAAGAGTTTCCGGCAAAACGCGACAGTCTCCTTTCTTTGCGATTTGGAAGGAAACCTTGATTCCCCTAATGGAGTTCAAGATCTCCTGCCTAAATCCCCCAAATTCGGAACAACTGACCACGATAGGCGGCACTCTTTGCTTCCTCACTTGAATCAAAGAGCCTGGGCTAGAGGCTGCTTCGATTTGGTGTTCGGAAAATTTGTCAAGAGCATCGAACTGATTGCTCATTTCGATACAATTATTCATTTCACCCTTGGAAGAAAGTTCGCATTCCGAAGAAACGTCCTTTCTTCCATTCTTGCCACGTGTAGTGACAGTTTTAAAACCCACTTTTTTGGAAGGAAGTAGTGAATTCAGAGATTCACCCTTCCTTTTGTTTGTTGTTGATACCATGTTTAATTAATAAACGAAAGAAGACGTGACCTTCGAAAGGTTTTTTCCCAAGACGGTGTCCAAGAAGGATTACCACCGCTAGCTTTCGCCAACGGGTCCAACGAAAAATCGAAGGCACGGGTCCAAACAAGGATCGTAAAGGGATCAATAGTAGAAAAATAGTACTGAAAAGTACTGTTTTAGTAGCACTGAAAAGTACCGTTTTTAATTTTAGCACTGAAAAGTACTGTTTTTGTAGCACTGAAAAGTACTGTTTTATTGCTTTAGGTAGTTTTTAAGAAAACTTCCAAGAGCAGAGAGAATTCGTGTACGCACAGCACGAAGGTACGATGCGCACTGTTGCAGATAATGATGATTCAGCGTGACGACACGGATTGAGCTTCCTCAAACTCGGGTGGCTAGAAAAAGGCAGAACAAGAGAGACAACAGATGGACGTGAATGGAGCGAAAAGAAACAGAAGAGACGTTGGTGGACACGGATTGAGCTTCGTTAAACTTGTGTGGCTAGAAAAAGGCAGAGCAAGAGAGACAACAGATAGATCTGAATGAGGATAAAAGAAACAGAGACATTGGCGGACAGATTGGTTCAATATGTTTGACTTTAGTTTAGAAAAAGGATTCAGTCGAGGAAATACGCGTTGTTGTTAATCGGAGTGGCAGTGTGTGTGAAAAATGAATAAACAAAATATGATTCGTTTTCCGAAGTGTTTCGTTTATATTCTCTTGTCGAATCCTACAAGTACCTTTAGAGCTTTCATCAGAGTTCTTCAGGGGTTTTCAACAGGAGTTCCTCGAGAAATTCCGTCAAGAGTTCCTTCTGGGATTTCACCTGAAATTCCTCAAGAGTTTCCATCAGAAGTCTTTTTCGAGATTATATCAGGAGTTCCTCGAGGAATTCCATCAATATTTCTTCTAGGAGTATCATAAGGAGTTCCTCTACTTCTTTTTCTTCTTCTGCTTCTTCTTCTTTCTGGCGTTATGTCCCAACTGGGACAAAGCCTGCTTCACAGATTAGTGTTGCCGATTGACCATTTTTGCATGTGTATATCGTGTGGCAGGTACGAAGATACTCTATGCCCTGGGAATCGAGCAAATTTCCTTTGCGAAAAGATCCACGCCCAGCGGGATTCGAACCCAGGACCCTCAGCGCGGTCATGCTGAATAGCTGCGTGTTTACCGCTACGGCTATCTGGGCCCCTCGAGGAGTTCCTCTAGGGATCCTATCAAGAGTTCCATCAGGAATCTTATCAAGAATTCCTCCATGGAATTTCGTCAGGAGTTCCTATAGAGGTTCGATCAGGAGTTCATATAGGAATATCTCTAGGGATTCCATCAGGAATTCCTATAGGGGTTCTATCAGGAATTCCTATAGGGATTCTATCAGGAGTACCTCCAGGGCTTCCATCAGAGTTCTTCTGAGGATGTCAAGGGATTGAGGAGTTCCATCAGGAATCTTATCAGGATTTGCTACAGGGATTTCATCAGGAGTTCCTATAGGGATTCTATCATAAGTTTTCTTATGGATTTCATCAGGAGTTTCTCCAATGATTTCATCTGGAGTTTCTTTAAGAATAGCTTAAGGAATTTGTACAAGGATTCTATCAGGACTTTCTCCAGGGATTCCATAAGAAGTTCCTCTAGGGATTACATCAGAAGACCTTTAGGGATTACAACAGGAGTTCGTCCAGGGATTCCATCTGGAGTTCTTCTATCATTTATTTAACCAGGAGTTCCTCAAGGGTTTCCATTAGGAGTTCATTTAGAGATTCTACCTGGCGTTTCTACAGGAATTCCATCAAAAATTTCTTTCAGGAATTCCATAAGAAGTTCCTCTAGGGATTACATCAGAAGACCTTTAGGGATTACAACAGGAGTTCTTCCAGGGATTCCATCTGGAGTTCTTCTATCATCTATTTAACCAGGAGTTCCTCAAGGGTTTCCATCAGGAGTTCATTCAGAGATTCAACCTGGCATTTCTACAGAAATTCCATCAAAAATTTCTTTAATGATTACATCAGGAATTTCATTGGTTTATGCAGGGATCCTCCTGGGATTCAACCATGAACACCTTCTGGGAACGAATCATAAGTTCTGTCAGGGATTCTATCAGGAGTATTTCTAATGGTTCTTTCAGGATGATATTCCGGGCTTCTTGAGGCCTTTTATTACGGATTTTTTCCAGAATTAATTAAAGGATTCTACACGAATTTTCTTCCAAGGATTTCTCTAGGGAGTTCTTCAAGAGATTCATTCAGGAACTCTTCAAGGTAGTCCTGAACGAATTTATAGAGAAAATTGGTGAAGAATTTTCTGGAGGAATCAGTGGAGGAATTACTAGGGAAATCACTAGAAGAATCACTGGAAGATTTTTGATAGGAACAATTCCTGTTGGAAATTCTTGGTGGAATTTTGGTTGGGATTCCTGTATTAATTTCTTGGAAGGGGTTTTTGAGCAATCACTTTAAGAATTTCTAGAGAAATTCCTGGTGGAATCGCAGGAAAAACCTGCTAGAATCTCCTTAAAAAATTCCTGAAGTTTCACTGGAGGAATTCTTAAATAAATCTTTGGACGATTTCTTGGTGGAAATCTCGAAGGAAGCATTCGATGAATCACTGAAGAAATCCCTCGGGAAGTTTTTGCATAAATCCCTGGAGGAATCCTTGTATAAACCCCTGAAGGAATCGTTGTATTAATCCTTTGAGAGTAACTGAAAGAATTCATGATGTGATTCAAATATCGATGACTGCTCAGAATATTCCCCTACGGAGACCCCTCATAATTCCAGAGTTTTGCCGGAATACTTCGTGCGAAATATAACTGGAATTCCTCATCAATATCCATTTCCTTCGGTATTTATGTTTTGAAAGTTTTGCTCATCCTTAATACCACTATTGTCAAAAAATCGTAGCCCCCACAGTCACAGAATTCGAAAAATATAACAATCACAGATTCACTAGACTTGTCAAGATAATTCAAAACATGCGAAGAAATATCGTGTTGCTGCAACCAACTGTGACAGTCAGTCAAACGGTTGCATCAACATAAATCGGTTTGACTAACTTGGGGGCGGAGTCAATGGTAATCAAACCGTCAGAGCGTCTATAGGATGCATAAAGTAAAACACCTACTCGCTCTCTCTCTTTGGGGTTCTCTTTCGCAACTGCTATTTATCAAACTTGTTACAACTTGCGAATCATTGCCAATCATGGACCGATGTGATGTTTTTCTTCGCTTGCTTTGATCACGCCTCGAAATCGATTGAGAACGAATTCTGCATTGCTTGCTCCCTGGAGATCAAGTCTACCCAGCCTTTTCTACTCGTTGGAAATAAAATATGTTAGAAAAACTGTGGGCTTTGAAAACATCTGCAAACAAATTAAAAAAATGTGACATAATTCATCAAAACTGACAATTTTGCATGAATCAATAAGGCGGAACCCCTGAACATTGTTTTAGAGAGTTGATGTGTTATACAAAAATGTTATAAATAAGCAAATCCTTCGATCTATTGTAGAGCACCATGACTATTCTAATATTGTTTTTATTTTTTCTGGGACACCCTACTGCGCACTCAACCCGACGGTCACGTCTTTTCGGTCTTTCGGTCCAACCTTGATTCCTTTCCAGGGCTTGCGCATCCGTACGATCACACAAAAGTCAACGATCCCTGTTAACATGAATTTTTCGTCGGATTGGTCGTTGACTGGTGACGAACTCCAAGCGCATGTTCACCAGACACCGGATTGGGTTTTGGGGTGACCGTTAAGCTGATCTTACGGGTCCTTTCGCGCGAGGATCAGGACTTGACTTGCAGCCAAATCTGATTCCGAATGTTAACGACAAATTGGAATCGCTCGTTTTATGTGATCAAAAGTCCGCTTGCGCAACAGTCTTCATTTGAGCCCAAACGCGAAAGGAGATCGTCTCCTCCCGTCGTCGGATGTTTTAATGTGATTGTTCGGCCCCGTTCCTCCGGTGCATTTTAAACATGGGAAAAGTTTAATAAGACACACAGAGCTTCTTTCATCTTGCTTTAATTTCTTTCACCACACTATGGGCTAGAGATCAAAATTTCGCGTCCAAAAGTCCAACTTTTTTTTTCTAAAATTAATTAGAGTTGATTTTTTCATAGTTGTGAACCGACTATCTTATTCGATTTATTATTACACCCCGAATTACGATACTTAAGTTAGTACTACTTTTAGGAATTTTGTCGTGAACTTTCGATTCCCGGCCCATAGTGCACCACAAGCCGAGAGCAGCAAAAGGCGAAAAGTTGGTTTGGCTGATGAGTCGGCGTCCGTCATTCTCCGGGAGGTTCAGATTGATCCGGCGTGCATAAAGTCAGTCAGTCAGTGGTGTAACTTTTCTTTTTTTCTCCCATCATATTCATTGCCTGCCATATCGCCAGCACCAGGAAGGAAGCAAGACCAAGCCAAGACCATTCACCTAACCTGCCAAGCCGACTGCCGCATATAATGGAAGAATCGAGTAATTAATGCCGAAAAGGCTTCCTCTAATCGGTATCTGGTGCTGCTGCAGCACTTCAGAGGAGTTGGTAAAGGGTTGCACTGTGAGGAACCTGTTACTCAGTCACAATGCCTTAAATTGAAATTTAACGACGTATTTGAATTGAATAAAAATTAAATAGTACATCTGTATAATATGTAATTTGTCAAGGATACAATAGTACTTTCCATCAAATCATCAGAAATAAATACATCGACAAATAAGCCTGTGTCTCACTCAAGACATCCCGTTACGTCGAAGCCTAGTTCATCAGCATTCCTTAACATACATAAATAAGCTGCCCCCATTAACCTGCCTCTCCTCGCAAAGCCATTTTTTTCTCCCCAGTAACGTTGCTGGTTTGAATCTTCCTTTTTAGATTCGTTTCTTCTCAACGCTTCTTTCCACCAGATCCGCGGAGCTCCTTACAGCTATGCTCAGAGTCAACCTACATGACCGAAGCAAAAGGAATCTTTCTCAGCTAGGCCACACGGGACTTCGTGCTTATGTATAAATAGAAAGTGCTCTCGCCACAGGGTGAACAACCCCAAAAATAGACAAAACGCGTCTCATCGTTGGATGGAGGACGCCTATCTAAGCCGAGAGGAGGAATCGGCTTATGCCTTCAGGTTCAGGGAAATAACCAGAGGATTGTGATCTAAAACTGAAGGAGTGCTAGAGCATAGATTTGGGACATTGGTGATGCTGACCAATTATGATGTGTGCAGAGGTGGTGCTAATAATCAGCAGAACACGATTTTTTAGTCTTTATTAGTATCATTGCAATGAATGTTATGTTTTTAGTTTTTTTAAGCTGAAATATTTTTAAAGTTGTTATGAAAGTGATTGAAAATTTCGAACGTTCCTACTTTTAACTTGAGTTGCCTCCAACAGGACAACGATAATGATATGTAGGAGAATTGGGTTGTTTGGCGATAAAAAAGTTACCTTTATCAAAAGAGCACATTTTTCAAAATATAAGACAATTTTATTGCGCTCGAGTATCATATTTTTGACATTATGAAATAAATGAAGATTTCATTATGTAGACCTAATGACATTTCAATTTATCTACATAATGACAGCTCGTCCCGTAGTAGAAAAGATCATAGCAAGCCATGCGCGCGGGTGGTTGCGTTTTTAATCTTCTCTCTTCGGTTCCTCGTTTTCAATTCGGCTAGCGAAAAATAGAATCGGCTGATGCTAGTGAAACAATACGAATCTTTCGAAAAAGTGAAAAGTGAAGAACGAATATTGTGTGTGTTCATTGCTAGAAAAGCGACGGATGTTGAGGAATTCCAAAAAAGGAATTTGGTGAGTTTGTTCTGATCAGCAGTGCATGATCACAATGCGTACATAATTTGTCGGCCAGAACGTCTATCGAACGTATCCTATGGTACTACCCTTTCCATCAACATTCCACAATATCCTGTAACACCTATGAGAGGTCGTAGAGTTCTCTACATCTTTCTTAAGTAGGTGTTCGATCAATCATCCTTTCCCATTTCCCAGCTTTCGCAAGGACGTGGCCAGGACAGCTCTCGACTATTGGAGGATGCGTCAATCTTGTCTAAGAGTTCGAGGTTAGGACTTTTGTAACGGACGGGAAGAAGGCAACCTTCATACAATGGTCTAGGATCATACCATCTACGAATTTGTGCGAAATGCTTAATGCTAATGCTAATAATGACAGCTCGTCCCGTATTAAAATTTGTAAAGGGGGGATTCGAAAGTAATTTCCATACTAACTTCAAACGTGTTTTAAAAATAGTTCCATATTACGGAAAATTATGAAATTTTGGGTTCAGGCTCAATTTTTAATGTAGAATCAGAATATGTAACAAAACTGGATACCACTAAGGAAATGGCAGTCAATATCAGTTCAATTTGAACGTCTTCCAATCTATTTTATACCACGGGAGTAGTGATAATTCTCTAGATCCAGACCAGTAAAATAGGCTCAGATAAGTTTATTGGCGAAATTATTAATTTGAATTAGATTTATTCGTGCTGTTCGGAATTTGAGACAGAATGAACACAGTATTTGATTCAAAATGTTGATCCATACTTTTACGTAAAAACAATACTAAACAGGTTTAAATAAACAATTAAAATTTTCCCAAATATCAGCTAATGAATGCTTATCAGATGCATTTGAAGTCTTAAGCGGGGGCCACAATGGTCCGTCAACTTCGACTTCGACTTCAGCGTTAACGCATCCGTCAAGGTACTAAAAACGTTGACGGATGCGTTAATGCAACACATGCACACAATACTGCGTTGCGTCGTGCGTTGTTATTATTGTTGAATTGCGTCATTCTCATCGTAGTCTTGTTTACCTACATCAAGTTGTGATCAATTTTTCCTCGGAGTTGAACTTTTGTGTGATTTTGACTGCATTTCTAGCGGAATCCGAAGTTTTGCCATTTTTTAAATTTTGAATCTTCCTTCACGCGTTGGCTGCTGCGTCAACTTTGAAGATTTTCAAAGTTTAGCACAGCGTCAGCGTTTTTAGTACATGCGTGCGTTTGACGCAACGCATCATTGTGGGTTGCTGCATTGAATATCATTGCTTTAAACTTAGCTGTCAGTTAAAGCTGACGGTGAAGTCGACGCTGACGGACCATTGTGGCCGCAGCTTTAAGTGTTCGGAATATGAGTCAAAACGGTACTTTGTATGGAAATCCATAAATTGGCACAGAATTCTTGTAAGTCGAAAATTAATGCTTTTCCCCTATGAAAAATGGAAAGTCAACATTTAAACTCCTCCATGAGTTTGCTCCGTATCATGCAAACGCTTGTTCGTTAAAAACAACATCAGAATAGCTTACAGCTTAGATAAAAAAAAACTCAAAATTGTTGAATTTTACTGAGAAATTAAGGAAAATCTTCGAGTTTATCTTCAAAGCTTGTAGCGGTAACTCTAGGGTAAACATATTTCGGCATAGTTTGGCGAAATTACAAATTAAATCCATCTAGGAATGATTTAATGAGTCGGACCATTTCATCCCATCGGACCATGTACCCCTTCTCAGTACATTCGAACGCAAGGGAACAGAACGGAGTGAAAATAAATCAGTTTTGTATCTCATCATCCATCCACCCCACCATTGAATACGCGGATTTCCCCTCCGAGCTCTGCCCTGCCCCTCCTGGATGCTGTCACACGTGGATGAATGAAAAAGGCGAAGGGGCAATAGGAAACCCGATGGGAGAGCATTTGGTCGTTGGCCTTTCCTCGATAACTTCCGTGGGATAAGTTTGTGCTCTTTTTTTTCGCTACAAGATTGTTCCGCTCGACTTTCGGGGGATGGCAGGCTATTTTTGGGTGGAATCTGATTTTTGGATCTAGGTTAACCTCGGACACCGTAGCGATGCTTATGCTTCCCGTAGAAAATTGATGCTTAACGGTTGGTATTTAGAAGGGAAATAGTTAGTTAGATGCTGAGTAGTTCGATCTTAATGCGGAAAGGTGAAGGAAATGGTCCGTTAAAACAACAAGATTTCTTAAAAAATCATAATTTGTATGCAAGAATGGTAATTCAAAACGTTGGATTTATTACAAACTTCACAATAACTTCTTCGATAGGTCAGACACCCTTAGCGTAAGATGAACCTTCAGAAATCATGCATTTAACATCTATGTGGCAATGTTTGGTACCATAGATCCACTGTTGGCACCAAACCGGCACTGAAAATAACCTCGAGCCTTTTCGGAAATTTTTCCATGACACATGGAAATAAAACATTAGTCTTGCTTTTCCAAACAAAACTGTTGAGAAAGATCTTCCCGTCGATTACAAAAAATAAGTTCTCATTTTAATTTTGATTATTTGGAATGGACAAAATACTAGTAAAAGATAAATTTCCCCAATTTCCCTTTTGATCTTTTCAGGTGATCTATAGTAACTAATCGTCCGGTCGTCGCGTGGTTGGCCGCCGCCATACGAAATACAACAGCGGGGATACTAAAGTGTTGAGAGACTTTTCATGACAACCTTGAACATACAGTCGACTCTCCACATCTCGATGTTCTACATATCGATATCTCTCTCTATGTCGATAATTTGTTCATGATTCTCCATATCTCGATATCCTCCTTATCTCGATGTGATTTTCATTCCCGATTTTCTCTCCGTATGCCGATATGAGCCTCTGTTCGTGCCATAAATCCTTTTGTTCTTTTGACTTTTACTGTGCGCCGTGTGTTGGTGCTGTCTCGCTCTCTCTCACGGGCAATTTGAAAACAGGGCGCACAGTAAAAGTCAAACGTTTTATAGCATGCATAGGCTCATGCCCTTTATCAAAGGTTACTAGACTAGATTTAAGAGATTGGAAACAATTTCCAAAGACGAAATGACGTTTGTCTGTTTTCAATTTTCCTAGTGGCGGAGTGATTTTCAATACACAATTTTCATACTATGACGATTTTCTGAAAGATTTTTTTGCAGAATTGTTGTAGAAATTGCAGCAAAATATTTGATGGAGTTTCTGCGCGCTGATTTTTTTTTTTTTTTCAAGTATCTTCAGTTTCGCCTTAAAACCTATGCGATTAATCATCTTCGGGGCACTTCGGAGCAAAAATAAACAAATTCACAGATTTTTTGCTGTTGTCAAGAAAGCGTTGAGGAGCTCAGGCCAACCTACCCACTTGGTTGTAAAAGCAAGCAGTTTGCTCTATTTTTGTCAATAAACTGATTTTAAAAAGATGTAAATATAAGCGTTTTTTATATTTTGTGTGTTTTTTATATAAGTGTCTATTTCAAATAAATAAAAATTGAATGGTGTTTGTATGTCACGAAATGGCTTACGAACGGGTTAACGGATTTGAATGATTATTTCTCCGTTTTGTTCTTCAAGGGTTCCAACGTATTTGTGTGTATATAAATCCTAGGATATTCACCGGGAAAGTCGGAAAAACGAGAGTGAACGGAACTGTCATATTTTGTATGGGACGGTCTATAGCGTATTCATCAGTCTACTTGATGGCAAGACGAAGTTTACCGGGACTACTAGTTTCAAATAAAAATGGTCTTTAAAGTCCCTTTTTCCTTATTCTGCTGCAATGAATCCTGATGCTAAATAGCACCGGCTCCAAAGAAACCTTCAGAGGCCATAACAGGTTCAACAGGCTTTTCAAGAATTGCGTCTCAGACTCCTCCAGAAAAAGCTTCAGGAATTATCATGGTAATTTTATTTGGAATACCTTCAGGGTCGCCTACAGGGATTTCTCCAGAAATTCGTCTAGAATTTGCTCCAAAAAACACTTGAGAATTTCAAAGCTACTACATTCTGTGATTTCTCAGGTATTACTTTTTTTCAAAACTCTCCTAGAATTTGTTCCAGATATTTTTTTTTCACTGATCCTTCAATTGAATTCTCCAGTTGTTGCTCAAGGAGATCTTTCCAATATTACTACAGAATGTCTTTCGAAGAAAGAAATTCCAGACTTTTTGCGGAATACTATCTCGAAATTCGATTTTATTTTTCGATTATCTTAGCAAATTATCTAGGAAATATTTTTAAACTTTCTTAAGAGTTCAGGAGATTTTTTTACAGATCCTTGTTCATAAAGGCTGATTTTAAAACCAGCAGAAGTTTTATCAGAGGTTACTTTTGGATTTCCTGTAGAAATACCTTGGAATTTCCCTGGAGACATTCCTGGAAAAATTCATGAAAAAACTTTCAAGACTTACTTGAGAAAATATCAAAGAATTAATAGAGGAATTTCTATAGAAATCTTAAACGGAATCTCTGGAGCGATTGCTGAAGGAAGTTACATAAATCCTGAGAGACAATTTTATAGGAAATTTTTAGCAATTTCTGGAGAAATTACTGATTGAATTTAAAAAGACGTTTTGACGGGGAATCTTGGAGGATGTCCAAAGGACATCGATGGATTAATCACTGGATGAAATTTGGGAGAAGTAAGGACTATCTTGAAAAATTCTCAAAGAATATTTGGATCATGATTGGAGAAATTCGGTTTCATTGGTTATACTTGGGAAAATCAAAGTTGAATTCTTTTGTGTACCCTAAATAAAATTTTTGGAGTAATTTCCTAGTGAAATTCGAGAAGAAATTCCTTGGGAAATAATCACTAAACGAACACCTTTAGAAATTTCTGGAGGAATATCTGATCATTTGGACAAATACTTTAATAAGTTTCTGATGAGATTTCTCGAGAAAAGCGTGTAAAAATACATTCAGAAATACTTGTCGGGGAAAAAATGCTTAGTTTTTGGAGAAATGTCCCCTCTGTTTCTATAAAAAAAAAACTCCTAACTCCTATCTCCTCTAATTTCCTATTATGGAAGCAAATCGTTACTAGCCCTGGAAAGACGAAAAACTTCCTTTATCTTGTGGTAACGACTGGCGTGGAAATTATGAGAGTAGAGGCATCAGTGACGAAAATCTTGTTTGAGAAAATCTACGTTGAAGTTTTTTCAGCAATTTTTCTTTCTACACAAATTGTATGGGAGTCAAAAAACAATATTCATTCTATAGATATTCTCCGTTTAAGCCAACTCTGATCCATGTCTGTGTGCTATCCATAACTGTGGAGTGACTGTATTTTAAGAATTATGTTATTTTTCCTGTTGAGTGCAAAAATTGTCTAAAATTTCAACTCAAGTTCATTCAAAACCCATAAAAATGTCACTTAAACCCCTCTACGTTTTAGCCCCTTAAATATAGTAACTTTCAATTTCCAGCCTATGATTCCATAGGGATAAAGTTTTTCATAGTTTCACTGTGCACAAAATATTTGTCAGTGTTTGTCCTACCCTTGGTTTCGAACGTGGACGCGCCTCTGATTATGGCCAATCCCAGCCGAACTTCTAGTTGATTCTTTGTGCATTTTCAATTGATATGTGTAGTCAGTCTAAGCTGCGCTAAGCTAAGCTCTATTACTCAAGTTAGGCATCATGCACAAATTATGAAAGGAGAAAATAATTTTCCTAGAGCAACATTTTTTGCTATATTTTTTTTAATAAGGATAGGTTCTTGTGTGCGAGCTACGTAATGAGAGGGGAGGAAGTTCGGAGAAATGCTACTTATACAGTCGCCTCTCCACATCTCGATATCGAAGGGACCATCGAGATACGGAGAGATCGAGACATAGAACAAATTTTTAATGAACACTAGATTGAAAATCACTCCGTTACCAGGAAAATAATAAACAAGCAGACGTCATCTCGCGTTATGAAATTATTTTGAACCACTAACATCTAGTCTAGTCACCTATGATTATGAGTCATATCGACATACGGAGAGAAAATTTAGAACATAAAATCAACAGGAGCACATCGAGATATGGACATATCGAGAAAAGGAGGATATCGAGTTATGGAGAAAGGAAATGTATGCAGACTGAAGGGACCGAAGAAATCATCGACATAGGGAGAGATATCGAGATATAGAACATCGAGAAGTGGAGAGTCGACTGTAGTTACATAAGGGGAGGGGGTCAAAAATCTCGTTTTTTAGCGTTACGTATTTTGTGTACCATGCCTTATCAATCGAAGTCTACCCTAACGGCACCCGCACTCGCTATACTTCCATATTCTGTATACGGGTGGCTACAAGAAGGAAGTTAATTCCTCTTCATTTTGCACAGTTACTTCCAACATAACGGTAGGAGTGGTTCCCTATTGCTTTTGTGCCTTCCGACTCTCATGACGTCGTCATTCATCGAGCATCGCACCTAGGCTAACTGCTCACGGGATGAGATGGGATAACCTTGCGAGATTTAGATCAAAATTGCGCTTCGCCCAAACACGGGAAGAAAGCTTACCAAACTGATGTCCCAGTTCTGCGCATCGTCTTCCTTTCGATGCTGAGCTCACGCCCACCAAGGGGGCTTTGTGTCAGGGGAAAAGGCTAGGTTATGAAATAAAATCGAAACAGGGAGAACGCAGGGAAGAGCGGTGATTGACCACCAGTGCGCGCCGGTACTTGGCTTTCTGGAAATTACACTAGATCCATTTTTTCCTGCATCCGTCCGTTTGTTCGTTAGCGCTTGGTCAGCCCGGTCAATCTCATAGCAGCAGAGTCTAGGCACAGACAAACAGACGTAACACTTGGTATGAATTTCTATAAAATCCATCGTCCAGTTCACATCACCATTATCACCATTAGTTTGCAAGAAATACTGTTTGTGTAAAAAGACCTGTAGATGGCGGTCAATGAAAATGTCATCAGTGTTACGTCTGTTTGTCTGTGGTCTAGGTCTATCCATTTCCTTTGCTCCTCGCTTAATTTCACGTGGTGAATGCGGTTAGGTGTAATTTGGTACACCAAGAAGCCCTGGTTCCCATCGGACATGTAGCCCCACAGTCATAGTCGATAGACTAGACCCCGGTCGGTCCCCCTTGTTTTCCCTTGCTCCACATTGGCTGTCGTCGTCGTCGTTTCCGAAAGGAGGAAAGGCACAACACCGCTCGCCGGACGACACGAATACGACTCTGAAGATGTTGTGAGCGCTCTGGACGGATCTAATTTGTCAGTTAGTTCGCCTTTTCCCGCGTGCATTTGATTTTTTGAAGCTTTGCAATGTTCCTTTTCTTGCTCTGTGGGTCTGTGGAGTCTCTAGTGATCTCGGCGGTGGAATTAATGACGATCATGATGGGAGTTTGATTCCGAATTGTGGTTAAATAAGCGCGGGAAGAGTTGGTCCAGGGGAGGTAGGGGATGAAGAATGTACCGGATGGCCGCGGTCATTGATCAATGATCAGTGTTCTCCGTGCGATGGAATACCGATGATCTATTTTTGATCGATAAGATATTGATGCTTTGATCAATAGGTTTTAACCCTTTCTACTCCAACATATTTGTTTTGCTTAACAAATTACTTGATTCGTGATAACTGGCTGACTGACTGACTCACTGAATGATTTAAAGAATTGTCAAAACAATTTTACGCAGGTATATGATCTTTCATAATGATGGTCACACACTTGCTCTAAATAACGCTACTATTAAGTAGCATTCGGCGATAATGATTTTACAACAACAATTATACATGCCTACAATTTGTTCAAAGTGTTACGTCTATTCATTTGAAAAAAAAAATGAAATATATATCCTACATGTACTGTTCATCCTGAAATCAAACTCTTCATCATCAGAACCATCCAAAACCCAGGCACTGTCTTACCCTTACTGATCCATCTACCGTATATTCCCCTCGTCGTCTTATAGCGTTGAACTCTTAATTAAATTAACATGCCCCCTTCACTCACAAATTGTAAACGCGGCCCTCCATCGTGGCCACTTTCTGCCGCCGTCCACTCAGCGAAGGAAGGAAACCCATCCGCGCAGTTGTTTATGTCTTTTGAACATTTGATCATTCAGGCTCCTCAACCCGGGGACCCCGAACCTGATTTGCCTTTCATCGACCGAGTGATGGTCGAGTATCGCGTCCTGTGATTATGACCACTTCCTTTCCAATCGTGCGAGGACTAGAGCTATAAAAATATACAACTTCAACCCAAACTGTCGTTCTCCATCGATGGGGGTATTTCCGGAGAGGATCGGACTTCTTATGTTTTTTTTATCGATGAACTGCGCCTTTATAATTTGATTTCACTTCTTCCCTGATATCCCAATCCCACAGCATCCGATGAAGAAGGCAGCGAAATCATCTCGAGAGGAGACCCGTTCTTACGCTCTTTTTTGCTTCTAATTGATGATCACAACAAGGTTGCTATAAGCCAGTGGTTTTCAACCGGGCGAATTCCCACCTAAGGAAGAATGTGACCAGTCACCATAAACTTGTTTTGTTGTCAATTATTCAAGTACTCCACAATTTTACATTTTTTTGCCAACTGAGGTATACATACAAATAAATATCACGGGTTTTGTTCTCTCTCTTCAAGATGATAAATGTGTAGACGGGGTTGGTGGTCTAAAGGCTACCGCTTCTGCTTCATAAGCAGAAGGTCATGGGTTCATTCCCAGGCCCGTCCCTTACCCTCGTTGTTGTATCTTTCACTTGCTTCTATCTACCACTCTTAATATATCACAGTTGATCTATTACAGTTCATAGCATTTGCTAGAACCCGAGACGGACTGAAATAAAACGTTTCCCTACGCTTCCATTCTTCCATCATTATAACACGCCTTTCCTTACGCCTGATACATAGGCAGTCTGCTAACCAAACCAGCAAGCCTCTCTGCCATAAAAATTACCCCACCCCTTTCAACCTTCACGCATGAACTGGCGTAGACGCGTCTACCGTGGGAGCCAGTTGAATGCATCGTCAACTCCTTCCCCTTCCCCTCATTGGTCTGTCTTGGAGTTAAATGAAAGTATAACCGACTTGGTTGATGGTCTAACGATAACTGAGAGTTTATTTCGAATTAACTTATAAATATCGCACTTGCACATGGGCCTACTTCAACACTCCTCCTTAAAATGTCCGCTCACTACTGTTTAAGAAGGGTGACTGATTACGGGGGTATTCTTCCGGAGGGTAGCTTGAAAAAGAACAACTTGTGTTCAGATTAACTTCACGATCAGAACTGATCTTACGATCTCTTTATTGACATCAGAACAGCTAGCAAGTAGCTGGCAGTGTTGCGCGTAACGCTTTCTTTTCTTAACATGATTGCTGAATATGCATATGCACGTATAAATGTTTTCAGTAAAATGGTATTTCAATATACAATAGTCCTTTCCCCTTTGGAAAGTTTGAAGGAAATACAATTCTAGTGATATAATCTTGGATTTAATAATATTCGAATTCACTGTCTAATCTCGATCTCTTAATTCTACTTGAACGTCTCGGTAGGCCAGTAAGCTCTGCCGGTTCGATATGTTTTCTTTTCCTGGTTCTTCTTGTTGTACTAACTTCTGTTGCATCGTCACTCAGATCAGGTAACTGCCTGAAAGTAATCTCGTCGTTCTCGATGGGCATTCTGGGATTCTGGGATTCTGGGACATCAGTCGGAAGTTGCCGACCAGTCTGGACCACAGGCATCGACGTCCTGTTCTGGTCAGATGCTCCACGTCCATTCTTAACGACTCGAATCTGCGTTGGATGGGCGGTTGTTGTTGCCCCGCTTCCAACCATGATCTGTAAAAGATTTTTCAAAAGTCTTTTTAGGAATGATGCTTTTATCCATTTTTCATGCATGTGTGGAACGTTGTGCTTGTACCACAGTATATTATATTATTATTGTATATTAGTATGATTTGAAACAGTTACAGACTCAACATCGGGGGTTTTTGGTACCAGCATCTGCCTATAGTGTTTCTTTGGGTTAACCAAATCGATCAACATCTTTGGAGTATAAGCAAAAACCTTTTCAGAAGGAAAACTGCCTTCCATCGTCAAATTGTTATTTCTATAGTTAAATAAAAAAAGATTTATCTGGTCTTCCAAACTCAATTTTAGCATTTCTGGTTCTAGTAGGAATTTCTTAAGCACGTCCTTCACCGTTCTTACGAGTCTTTCCGCCTGGCCATTACTAGCAGGAAGGAAACTTTTAAACGAAAACGAGTTAAAAGGAGGACCATTGTCCGACACTACAACGTCTGGCAATCCAAAACGAGCGAAATATTCAATAAGTTTCGTTAAAACTTCTGAACATTTAGTACCTTTGTTCATCACTTCTACCTCCACCCATTTAGAGAAACTATCTACCAATAACAAGAAAGTGTGATGCTCAAAATAAAAAAATCTATATGAATCCTACTAAAAAGTCTTGAAGTGGGTGTCCATTTCGTAGTAATATTTTGATTCGGGACGCTTGCCATACTTGAACAGACATCACAAGCAGCAGCAAATTCTTCAATATGTGCGTTTATTCCAAACCAGTATACCGATCTTCTAGCCAATCTATTCATTTTGACGACGCCTGCATGGTTACTGTGTAAAAGTTTCAAAATCCTGTTTTGTAGCACCTGTGGTATGACAACCCTATCTTGAAACAACAAGCACTCATTGATAATCTCTAAATCATGCTGACTTGCAAAAATAATTGCAAAACGTTTAGGTATCGTTTTTGGCCAACCCTGGCACATGAAATTCATAATTTCTTGTAGAAACGAATCTTGTTTTGTCTCTTTCGCAATAAGCAGAAAATCAATGGGCAAGGTATCTCCAAAATCAACACTTTTTACAAACTCTTGGTCATATTCAATTGGCACCGCCTCTTCTAATGGAAACCGCGAACAAAAATCCGCATTCCCCGTTTTTGTAGACGGTCTGTTCTGTATTTCAAAATCATATATGGATAATTCTAATATATATCGTTGAATTCTTGTTACAAATATTGAATGTTTGCCCTCTTTACCAAAAATCCCCACCAACGGTTTGTGGTCGGTAGAGACAGTAAATTTTTGTCCATATAAATATTTATGAAATTTTTTTATAGTGCATACGAGCGCAAGGGCCTCTAAATGTAAAATAGGGTATTTTTTCTGTGCTGCATTCAACGAAATGGATGTGAACCATATCGGTTTCTCAATTTCATCAACAACATGAGCAATCACCCCACCTAAACCATAGCCAGAAGCATCTGTGACTACAATGATTAGTTTTTCTGGATCATAAAACTCCAAAAAGTCAGTTTCTAGCAACAAGTTTTTAGAATTTTTAAAAGCTTCATCACAATTACTATCCCACTCCCATTTAACGTTGTTCTTCAACAAATTATACAGATAATATAATTTAGAAGATAAATTGGGGATAAATTTGTTATAGTAATTGATAAGGCCCAAATATGACTTGAGATCTGTGACATTTGTAGGAATCTTAGCTTCCCTTATTGTTGCAATTTTGCTAGAACATGGTGTTAGGCCCTTTCCACTGATTATATGACCAAGATATTCCAATTCAGTCACAAAGAATTTGCATTTGTCCCAATTTATTTTGATATTTACTTTAGACAACCTATTCAAAACGATAAAAAGTTTTTCTTTACAGTTCTCAACATCTTTTCCTGCAATCAATACATCGTCCAAATAGACGCAAACGTTTTCAATACCATGTAATACTTGATCCATAATTTGCTGGAAAATAGATGCACTAGAGGAAGCCCCCTGTGGCAATCTATTATAGGTAAACAGTCCTTTAATTGTGTTAATTATCATTAACTTTCTTGATCGTTTGGATAATGAGAGCTGGGTATAAGCGCCCTCTAAATCCAATGCACAAAAACAGTACATCCAGCCAAGTTAGCGAAAAGATCTTAAGGAACAGGTAATGGGTAAGTGTTTGGAATAATGAACTTATTAATAGAAACCTTGCAGTCAATTACAAGCCTTATATCATTATTTTTCTTCGTGACTACAATTATAGGCGAAGCCCACTCACTGGTTTGAATAGGGATTATAACTTTTTCCGCTTCAAACTTGTCCAAATATCCTAAAACTTTTTTCCTCAAACGGTAGGGAACGTCATACGCTTTTTTAAAAATTGGAACGTCACTTTTCAAAACCAAATCTGCCTCATAATGTTTTATGGGTGTAGACAAATTCTTAACAAAAGCGTCAGAAAATTTTCTTTTAACTTCGTCAATTAGTGCGTCGGATTGATTTTCTAAAATATTGTTAACTTGATCAGAATTTCCAAAAAAATGTCTCCAGTTGGGAAAGAATTCATCCAACCACGGTCTACCAAGCAATGGGATGAACTGGTAATCGCAATCCAGCACCAAAATATTTAATTTTGTCTTTCTACCATTGTACTCAACATTAACTTCGACTTTACCTGACACTTTCAATTTAGACCCATTTATCACAATTAGCTGTTTGGAGCTGTTAGATAGAGCAAGGTTGAATTTTGAAGCAAACATATGTTTTCCCATTACAGATACAGAAGAACCACTGTCTATCTCCATCTGTATGGGAATTTCCTCAATGAGAACATTTAACAAACAGGGATCACTAATCTTATTGATAGAACCAACATGCATACATTGTAATTCACCTGAATCATCGTCGTCCGAATCCCAATTCCCGGTTCTCAGCATGGTCAGTCGCTCCGTCAAACTATCTGTTTCGTTGGCAACTGCCTGAGCGTTGATGTGGTTGACACCTTCGTTCCGATCATTTTTCAATTTGTAACACTTCCTTCGCACGTGTCCATAGCGCCGACAGAAATCGCAATAACGTTGATCTAATGGCCATTGTCCTTCGTCCTTCCGAAATCGGTTATAAGATGGACCAGCGGATGAATCACGATATCTGGAATGCTGCGACTTGAAGTGTACACGTGAACTATGCGGGCGATCTTCTGCCGGTCGAACACCTAGCCGGCTTTTTACAGGACCACGGAAACCTTGGGATACTTCCCTCATCCTTTGGATAACTGCTCCTCTACCACCAGTCAGTGGGTTCCTAGTATTCAACGAAGCCACCAAGCCAACATGTCAAAGCCTTTGTATGAGCCGCCGCCATTTCCCAAGTCGCGATAATCTTTTCGGCTTGATCCAGGGTCAATTTTGTGCTATCTTCCGTGAAAATACGATGTTTGAGTGACCCATCAGCCAGACCAACGAGAATACGGTCAAGTATAAGGCGGTTCTTTTGGTCACCGAATTCACAGTGTTCCGCAAGAAGCTTTAAAGAAAAAATAAAGTCACTCGCTGACTCGCCAGCTTGCTGAACTTTGGTACTAAAATTGTATCTCTGGAGCAAGACAGAATCCGTCGTGTCCAGGATTTCTTTGAGCTTCTGGGTAAGTACCTCATAGGTCACTTCCTCTAACAGCGCTTCCGTAGGATAAATTTTCTCGGCTACGCTGAATAAATAGTCGCCTCCCAAGAGGAACATCTGGTCCTTCCTTTGACCATCGTCGACCTTATTAACTTGGAAGTGAAAAGCAAGTTGCCGTATCCACGTAGCGAAAGACTGTCCCTTATGGTAGGGTTCAATGTTGGGTGTCACCACATAAGATGACATATTAGCCAATATCTACACGAAACACAGATAATAAATTTATGAATGGATGCACAACAATAATTGGCAATTGTTCGTTGAACAGTGCAATTTTTTTTCTAGTCGAAAATTTAATCTAATATTTTTTTATCCCTATTTTTTGAGCAAAAAAAAACTCAAAATGGAAGAGGCACAATTTATGCAACTCCGTTGCAACCACAAGGTTAAAATGTCAAATGTTTCAAAACTCACCTGAACAGATTATCCCCCAAACCAAGATGCTAAGAAGGCACCAGAAATCCACCGGATGAAACGTAGTAGATCCTTAACGGCAAGGGCAAGGTCCGCCGCAAGATGTTACGATGTATAACCTCTCAAAAATAAAGGAAAAAGACACTCTTAATAACTGATATTTAACTCTTCAATATATTTAAAAGAATTCATAGTAAGCAGAAACGTAGTCCTACTCCAAATTCTCAGTTCTAATAAACTATTCTTTTTTTCACAATGAAACGACGCCACGCCACCAACGAACGCAAATGGCGTTCCAATTAACAAAGGCGCTTTATTTCCTTTTGTTACCACCGAAAAACCACGCCAACTGTTCACCTTCAAACAATAGCTGCGGTTTCACCACTTTTTCCGTTATTACCTTCTACCTTGAACCGGATTGTCACCAGCTAATTTTCGCTGCCTACTCTAGCTCGTTCTTCGGAAAGGGAAAATCCGTTCTTCGAAATGGTCGTGCCAGACTCCACCGCTTCCAAATTCTCTCGTCGCCACTAAAATGTCCGCTCACTACTGTTTAAGAAGGGTGACTGATTACGGGGGTATTCTTCCGGAGGGTAACTTGAAAAAGAACAACTTGTGTTCAGATTAACTTCACGATCAGAACTGATCTTTCGATCTCTTTATTGACATCAGAACAGCTAGCAAGTAGCTGGCAGTGTTGCGCGTAACGCTTTTTTTTAACATGATTGCTGAATATGCATATGCACGTATAAATGTTTTCAGTCAAATGTTATTTCAATGTACAATACTCCTCAATGACGATATTCTGCAGGCCGATCTCCTCCCGCATCTTCCTCAGTTTGATCCGGCTCAAGGATTTTGTTAGCACGTCCGCCAACATATCCTCAGTCGGACAAAACTTCACTTCAACGAATCCAGACGTAGCCACATCCCGGACGAAGTTGTACCTGGTATCGATGTGCTTTGTCCGTCTGGTCCCACCTTCGTCGCTCAGCATACTGATGCAACTTTGGTTGTCCTCGTGGATGGTCACGGGGTTTGGATGTCCAAGCCAAATCCTCGCATCAGCTTTAGTTACCATAACAACTCCTTGCTGGCTTCGGCAAGTGCGACATATTCCGCTTCGGTGGAAGACAAAGTCACACACTCCTGTCCAACTAATGGTTCCTTCTCCAAGTTTGAATAAAAATCCGGAATTGGACTTCCGGTCGGTCCAATCGCTTTCCGTCGGTTTGCTGACTTTACGCCCAAGAATGAACGCTGTTATTGCCAGATCAGGCCGCGTGCAAACGGCAACGTAGAGTAAACATCCCACCAGGCTCTTGTACTTTTCGGTGGTGGTCATTTTCTTCTCTTCCTTTTGCTCTGCGGTGACGTATCCTGGATCCATCGGAATTGGTGATGGTTTCGCTTGCTCCATTTCGAATTTGAAAAGCATTCTTTCGATGTAGCTTTCTTGACTGAGAAGAAAACTTCCATCCTCTTGCCGCTCGATGTGAATGCCAAGGTAATTTTTCACATTACCCAGACAACTAATTTTGAAATTTCTTTCCAGGTGCTTTCGTACTCGCTCATACTCCCTGTCCTCCTTGGTGACGATCAGCATGTCATCCACGTAGAGTAGGATGAACGATGGTCCATCTGTCTTCGTGGAAAGGCAGTTGTCGGCTTCCGTGGCTTCATATCCCAACTCCTTCAAAACATCGGTGATAGTCCGGTTCCAGACCCTTCCAGTTTGGCATCCTGAGTAATAATGAAAAATAATTTTTAATTCTTACTGAATAGAGTACCCGAGAAAAAAACATCTTCTTCTTTCTGGCGTTACGTCCCAACTGGGACAAAGCCTGCTTCTCAGATTAGTGTTCTTATGAGCACTTCCACAGTTATTAACTGAGAGCTTTCTTTGCCGATTGACCATTTTTGCATGTGTATATCGTGTGGCAGGTACGAAGATACTTCTATGCCCGAGAAAATTTACCTAGAACCTTTACGAAAAGATCCTCGACCAGTGGGATTCGAACCCACGACCCTCAGCATGGTCATGCTGAATTGCTGCGCGTTTACCGCTACGGCTATCTGGGCCCGAGAAAAAAACATCTTTTGGAAAAAAAAATTTAGGGCGATCATTACTTCATCAAAGTTTTAGATCTTTTTGTTTTCAACAACTTTGCTGAACATACTTGATATTTTTGACATTGTTTTCACGGTGATATTTTTTAATTTTATCAATTTTACCATAAATATCAGTTTTTTGACCAATTTTATGATTAATGTGCAATTTAAGAACATAACATGTTCTACAACATTTTATATATTACAAAAATACACAACTTTGCCGAATATACCAAAGCTGTGAAATAATCACATGAGATGATATTGAAATTATGGTTAAATTTATATAATTTTTGATCAGTTTTTCTAGGCAAGTATCTCTTGATTCGGCACTTTTCTTCAGCCATATTTGGTATGCTTTGATGCCTTATTAATTAATTAAATTGCATTGCATATTGTTTATCATATAAAATATGTACGTATATCGCCTCCCTTTTTTGTATGTACAAGGCCTTTTCGCGACATCTTATACATGAAAATTTGCACATTAAAGCATCGCGTAACGAAAAAAGTAATTTCTTTTGGTAGTGTCATTCTCAAAACACACCAAGCCGTTCCCATAGGGGACGTTAGCCACAAAGAAGGACGTTTCAAGTACAGTCAACTCTCCCTTACTCGATATTGAAGGGACCATCGAGTTAGGGAGGTATCGAGTTACAGAACACAAAACCAATGCAACTGCGATCCAAGGGACCATCGAGTTAGCCATGAAAACCAACTTTTACTATGGTTCTCTTACTCGATATCGAGATACGAAATATCGAGTAAGGGAGAGTTAACTGTAATATTGTTTCATATGGTATGCTCCCTTCAACATCTAATCCAATTTCTCTCGCCGTTCCCTTACAGCACCTATCCATCTAGTATTCATTGCTCTCTTCTAGACCTGTGCACCACCGCGCCACGCCGCCGCCGCCGATCATTTTCACGTCACGCCGACGCCGAATGAGGCATCGGCGGCGCGCCATACGCCGATCAGCACTTCGCCGCCGATTTTGTATTTTCACGCCGATAAATAATTCGGCTCGTAGAATTTGGTAATTTTATTTAAAAAAAAAAGCTTAACAAAATAATTCAATGTTGGTTACGGAATTCCTATAGAGATTCTTACAGAAATTCATCAAGGAATTAATCAATGAATTCCTCTATGTATTTCTTTGGAAACTTCAGGAATTTAACTATCAACTCCATCTTGAAACCTTCCAGAGATTCTTCAGGGATTTATCCTGGAATACATACACGGATTTCTCCTTGAACCCCTTCAGAGTTTCCTGTACGAATTCCTTCAGATTTTACATTAGCATTCTTATAAGACCAGCAATTATTCTAAGAATGCTTACACAGATTCCATCAGCAAGCTTTCAACGAATCTCAAAAATATCCTCGATATAATTCAATTGACTTTTTTTTACAGGAGTTACTCCAAGACACTACTCAAGAATCTCTAAAGGAGGATTATCAAATATTTCTCAAATAATTGAAGCAAATATATGCCCAGGAATTATTGCCAAAGAAGTTTTTTCAATGTTTTCTCTCATATGCTTGTTTTAGGGAATCCTCCTAAATAATTTCACAGATATTTCTAAGATTCCTCTGGCGTTTCTTATAGAACTGATTTAAAATTTCTTACTGAATGAATTTTTCTAAATATTCTCTCAGAAATTACTTCAGAGATTTACCCTACAATCTTTTTTTGAAAACAATAGTGTTATAAGGGGCGATCCATTAATTACGTAAGACAATTTTGGCGGTTTTTAGACCCCCCCTCCCCCCATGGTAAGATTTTTTGTATGAAAATTGAAAATAATTTGCATGGCGCGTAAGAAATCTCATACCCCCCCCCCCCCCCTCCCCCCATAAACCCTTACCTAATTAATGGATGACCCCTAACAAATAATGCAGGGGTTTCTTAAAAAAAAAATTGTAGGAATTCTTCTATAAACCCACAAAAAAAGGACCCTTACGGGATTTTTTTTATATATTTCTGTACTAATTCCTCCAATTATATGATTAAGAAGCACTTCAGAAATTCCGTTGGTAATAACTTCGAACGTTGTTATACGGATTTATTGAGAAATTATTACAAAGATGTCTTCAAGATTTCTGCCAGCAGTCTGGAATTTCTTAAAGGATTACATGGATATAGGATACCTACATTTCTCAATCGCATTTGTGAGTAGGTAATCCATTGAGAATCACTCTGAACATTCTCAATCAAATTTCCTAGAGTTTCAACCAGTAATTTTCACATGGATTTTCTTCATCGACTTCTGCCGAAATACCACCGAAGATACTTCTTCGATTTTATCCATCAAATGTTCATTCAAAAATTTTTTCAAGGAAAATAATTTAGAGCTTGTTCTAGGATTCTAGGACTATCTAGTAAATTTTACTAGCTTTTCCTTTGCTAATTTCAACAAGAATTCTTTCAAAAAATTTCATAACGGTTTAAAAAAAAAATTGATTTTTGTATGGTGGCTATGTAAATTTCTATGAGCGCACCTGTATTTTCAATGTAATTTTTTAATGGATTAACAAAATAAATCAGTAAAAATTGCTGAAGAAAGTAATTCTACAAACACAGCGCTTGTTTTCCATCAGAAAAATGTAACAATAGTGGTTTCACAAGTTAAAAATACCACTTTTTTAATAAACCCAAACATATTATTTTATGCACATTTTTATCGTTCTATCCGAGCGGTTGAATGATAGATATCTATACTTGTTATTGACTTGACTTCTTACATTGAACTAGGAATTCTGTTAATATAGAAAATAATAACAATTTTCTTATGAAATAACATGATAACCAAGTCAATAACTGGTTAAATTTTTCATTATAGTTAGAGTTTCGGTTATTTTTCATAGTATGTATACTGTAATAATATAGTATTATGAGTGCTTTGAGAAGGCTCAAACTGTCCGATTAGTTTTTCTCGCGCTCGGAGTGTTTTTTCGGTTGGCTTCGTTTGCTTGAGTAGGGCTTTGCGAAGGCCCAAGCTGTCCGATTCAGGTTTCGCGCGCTTTGAGTGTTTTTTTTTCAGTTAGCACTTCATTCGCACGCCATCGGAGTGATTATGTATCCCTGCTTATGCGTGTTGACGCTGAGATTGTGACTGGTCAGTCAAGGATGGATTACCAACTGGTGAGCTCATTTCATGCTTGTTATAACACATTTGTACCATGACATGTATTTTTATGTATTTGTTGAACGACCTATGGATGGTTCGACACTTAAAGTGTTGATGTAATCGCTTATTCATGTTTTATAAAATTTCGAGATTCAAAGCTGTGAATAGTTCGATGTTCAAGATGTCGACGCATTGATAGATAGCTTTTTAAACAGAGGTTACATGAATCGCATCACTTACCAAGGTGAATCCTGATCATGTAGCTTTTGAGATGTCACACTAACGTTCCTTCTCTTCCCCGATGACCGTAAGGACGTGGCCGGCGCCGTTTTTGACATTACTGATTCCAGAGTCCTCGAAAATCGACATTGAAGATGGTATGCTACTCCCAAGCTACATCTCCTGTTTCCCTATACAATTTCGATTATTCTGGTCAATCACGGAGTAGCAACTACGAATTGTACGGTCATCAATGCCTATGCTTATGTATTAATATAGTATTATTTTAATCGGCGAAAATGTATTGTGTTTGATGGAAAAGTTGTGTGCTAATTGGAGTTCCACGCACTACAGATATTCCTCTTAGAGCTCCTGTTCAAGAGCTACACCAAGAACTACTTAAACCATTTTCTAGGGATTCTTCACTATAATTTTTTAGGTAATAAGGTACCGTGGGGTAAGTGGATACAGAAAAATTAATAGTTAACTTCATTGTTATGTACAGCAAACGTGAATAATGTAATTCAAACTTTTTTTCTGTGGATAACAAATGAGGGACTATTATTCTTCAAATCGTCATTTATTTCGATTTTGCTTATTGTTATGTATTGCGTATGAGGGGTCTACCCCGTTTGGCATAATGCCATTTGGCATAATGCCGTTTGGCATACAGTCGTTTGGCATAAAGTCATTTGGCATAATAGTCGTTTGGCATAACAGTCGTTTGGCATAATAGTCGTTTGGCATAATGGTCGTTAGGCATAATTTGAAAAAGGAAGATACTGCAGTGGTACAGTAATATGCCGTACCATAAGATACGTCATAAAATTCCATGTTCCTTTTTTTTCAAATGACATGGAATAACTTAGGCGTTGGATATATTTTTGTTTAAAATGCGCCATAATATCCCGGACTTAATGACCCCGGAAGTCATGTATGATGCAATTCTAAAAGAGCTTTATTGGATATTGGTTTTCTTGAAAAATGATGATTAGAAGTATGTCCTATCACTAACTGACAACGGAATGTACGATCGTGAGCAGTTTATGCACACCCCTTGGCTTAATGGAAGGAATTTGATCAAATTCAATGTTTTTCACAATTATGCCAAACGGCTATTATGCCAAATGGCGATTATGCCAAACGATCGTTATGCCAAATGGCATTATGCCAAACAGCTATTATGCCAAACGACTGTATGCCAAACGGCATTATGCCATACGGCATTATGCCATACGGCATTATGCCAAACGGGGTAGACCCAGTATGAGGGACATAAAAATTTGCGCCAAATTATCCACTTGCCCCTCCATGGTATGGTACACAGTTTTTTGATAAATCACACACATTTTTTTACCAAATATTCTTGTGATTTCCTTTCTGGCTCGTCGAGTATTTTTGTTGGTTTCCAATTATTTTCTCAAGGATTCGTCCAGGAACTTTCACCCTCATTCTTGTTTACGGCGGATCTAACTTTCGATCGAATCCTATTCGTATGAATCCATTGCCCATCTGATTTTGATGGCGTAAACGAGAATGCGAAAGGGCTTTCGATCGAAAGCGCATTCGTACGTAAACAAGAATAGGGGTGTTTATTCAGATTTTGTCCGAAAACTAATGATAATGAATAATTATTTCAAATATATTCGGTTAGTATCCTACCAGGGGATATACCGTTTTGACTCATATTCCGAACACTTAAGGCCAACAGTGACTTCAAATGCATCTGATTGGCATGAATTGGCTGAAATTTGTGTAAATTTTAATTTCTTCGCAAAGTCTAACTGTTAGCTGTTGGGTGTACCAAAAATTATGTTGATTTAACTAGTTTTAGTATTGTTTTTACGTGAAAGTATGGAACAACACTTTGATTCAAATGCCGAACACTATGTTTATTCTGTCTCATATTCCGAACACCTTGATTCAAATTCCGAACAGCACGAATAAATGGGAACCAAATGACTAATTACTTTGAGCAAAATAGACCGATATGCCGATAAACAAATTCAAAAAATCAAAATAAAACAGCCAAAGGGTTAACCAGAAACACGGTTTTAAGGCAAATAGACGTTCAAATTAACACTTCAGTCGTCGCGCTGTTGTATTTTGTACAACACTAGTGAAAAAGCTCGCTTTTAGTTCACGACAGCAGCGTGGTGGTTCTGACGGTGGCAAACCGCGCGACGACTGGAAGGTTAAAAACTGAACACCAATGGTTTGCCTGAGGCACCGTTCAAATTTGCGGGGGTAAACGGTATATAAATAATTGATCATTTTCAGGGTAGTAGAACATATATAGTATGATGTAACGAGTTTTACGATATGATTTTTTTTTCAGGAAATCATTTAGGGGAGATCCAAATATGACGTCCATCATTTTTCGGGATTTCTCTTCCCCCCTTCCCCTCTGTCGCGCTTTTTCCAATACCTAATACATGCACTGTCACACTTTCGTAGACCCCCTCCCGTACCCTAACTGATGGACGTCATTTTTGGATGCCCCCTTATTGGAACGTTCAGTTGAAATGTAGATATTAGGATATTAGTGTATTTTTTTAGAAGAAAGAGTTTAATTTACCAGAAGTTCTACCACAAGTTTGCTAGGGTTTCTATATTTTGCTTGTTTTGAGTAATATCACTTATATATTCGGCCAGAATTATTAAGTAAAAAGTTGAATCTCCAATCCATTATCTTTTTTATCATTTTTTGTAATCAAGTCTTATTCTGGACATATGACTGTTACAATAAACATTTCCAATAATTACAGCTGTTCTCTACTTTCGAAATTTAATATGTACATGGGATATATCCATATAGAACATATTCTCATTTCTAGTATATTTTATGACCAATATTTGTAGTTTTGAAGTCAGTTTTAGAACACTTTTTGGTCACTATGTTGATCATTTTGGTAACTAAAGTCACTACTATAACTACTATTCCAGGGGATAATTTTTAATGAGAATTCCAGGATAAACACAGTGCAAACTGGTAAAGGGAGTTCTCAGAGGAAACTCATAAAAATACAATGTTGAATCTTTGAAAAGTTCGTGGAAGAATCATAAGGGATACTTCCCGTTCCTTGGAAGAATTCTTGAAAAAGTTTTTACTAGATTAGACAAAAAATAAATATTTTCCGTAGGAAAAATTGAAATTGCCAAACATCACTGATGTTCAACGATATGATGCAAAGTCACAAACAAAAAAAATAATACAAATCAATACAAACTACGGAATTTGTGAAAATCGTGATTATTGAGGCCGACATTACTTCTGCAAAACAATAATTTGTTAGGGTCCGAAAAAAAATCCTTGATATTAAATTTTAGAAAAATATAACTGATTTGAAGAGAAGAGAATGAGGGTTATAAAAATTTCAAAAGGGGACACGAGAAAAGGAAATAGTAGTTTACGGAACAAGTTGCAGAAAGATGATTTTTACAGCACGAGTCGTAAATTTATCCTACGAGGCTTGCCGAGTAGGATAATTACGACTCGTGCTGTAAAAATCATCTTTCTGCAACGAGTTACGTACAACATTTTTTGCAATTTCGTAAAAGACCACTTGAGGGTATCAACAATTATATCAGAATGCATTCACCATTATTTTACAATTTCAGAAAAAAATGTTGTGTTATGATTCATTACGCAACTCAAAACAGTTACGTAATGAGAAAGCGTTACGTAATGAATCATTACAGCACTGGTTTCAGTTGGGTAATGGCTATTCCCGCACTGCATACTTCAGTGCAGGAAAGTAGGCCGTTTCATGACAGATTGGCGTGATGAAAAACAGCCTATTACCATGCCCATACAGTTACGGATCACCCACAGTGACGGATCACTTTGGCGTTCAACATCGGATAACTCGCTCAAAACATAAACGTTGACGTAAAACATATTTTTCCCATGTTATACTATTTGTCTTCTACCATTTGTAATGTTGAGCACAACATTCAACCGCTAAATAACGGTGTTTTTGGCAAATGTTTAGTTGGTACCACACAGCTATCATTATATGGTCGTTTTCTGTAAGAAGTGCCGTCAGCATTCATAAGCTCCCACAGGTGGTAAAATTCAAATGTTATAGCATGTTTTATGCTCGTTCGCTTCGATTTAGTATGAATTCATCTTTGGAAAACCTTTTTTTTCTTGAATTTTTATTCAAAATACCGAATATTAGCACTTCTAACTAGTGATCCATAATATGGACCAGGAAAAGATTGTTTACCACGGTTATGGATCACTTCCAAAGAATGTAGATTTCTGCTATTTTATGCATTGGATTCGACATTTTTAGACAACAGCACTAAGGATAAAACTAATAAAACATCAAGGCTTGTAAATTTCAAATTTTAGCAGACAAAAATGGGTGGAAAACTTGGTGTGGAGCGGAAACAGTTCATGTCTCAGTTACTACAATGCAGTAGCACAAAAAAAGGGCATTTTACCCTTGTTTCCAGCTCTAACACTGCTATTTTTTGCAGTAATATATGACACATTGTTAACTTTCGCCATACCATGCAATACAGATGCATTGAGTTGAAAATATCTTGATTTTGCGCACTGATCCGTAATATGTCACAATTTGATCCATAATATGAAAATTGATCCATAATATGGTTTTCAGGAACCGACACAATTTTTATTTTTTTTTGCAATCCTATGTAAATATTACACTCAAAACAGTTTACTAACCGAAGTTCCAATTTGAAACGATTCGATTCGTGCTTTTAAATTACAATTTTACGTTTTCCATGTCGTTTTATTGAATTTTACAGGTTGGACTCCACACTATTTGATCCATAACTGTGGGGTCATGGTACGATGAGATATTGCAAAAATATTGAAAACCACTGCTATAAGCGCATGAACCGTTCGTCGTTGACCGTTTGGATGCTGCGCTCAGTGGTGGCTTCCTGTCCCACTCGACAGGATGCCCTCTTGACACTGTCATTTCCTTCGACGCCACTGCGGGCAGATCACCCGCTAGTTGATGTCATTGGTTTTTTGGTCTTTTCCTACACTGAAAGGAACATCACTCGCCAACATCGCGTCCGTTCGGTGTCGGTATTGGGAGAAATGCCATCACTTCACCATCCTAAGAAGGAAGCCGGCCGAATGTGAAATTGAATTTGCATTCACACGCGGTGTGATTTTGTCTTTTGTTTCGGCCGAGGGACGTCAGAAGCCGTTGGACCGGATCATTAATTACAAATTTATTGCGACGATCAGTTTGGCGGTTACTGGACTCGCATCGCAGCAGTTACTTTTCCGAGCAGGGTACCCTTGTAAGTCGTTAAAGGCTCCTCCGTTCTCCGATTCCTTTCGAAGCCGAAAGAGAAAAAGAAACTTTCGAACAGGAATAAGGCAATAATAAAAATGATGTGTAAATTGGATTTTAACACGAATTCAACGGTTCACCGATGTTGTTAAGATTTTTGATACAAATCGATTCCATTTCATGGATCACTAGTTCAATTCATACAGGCCATAGTTACAATAAAGGTAATTACATTAAAACCTCGTTCTACGAACCCTTTCCAAATTACATAATGAATAGATACTGCCTTAGTTGAATACCTTAACTTGCATACATTTTAAGCTGATCTGGATCCACAAAAATTAATAATGCTTAGAACACTGTTTCATTCCAAGACAGACTCCAAAATGCAAAATCTTTATTTTAGAAATTAAATTCCTTTGTTTTGAAATTGAGGTTTCAGTGTATTTAGTTCACGGTATACTACAGTTAACTCTCCCTCACTCGATATTCCGTATCTCGATATCGAGTTAGAGAACCATAGTAAAAGTTGGTTTTCATGGCTAACTCGATGGTCCCTTGGATCGCAGTTGCATTGGATTTGTGTTCTGTAACTCTATACCTCCCTAACTCGATGGTCCCTTCAATATCGAGTAAGGGAGAGATGACTGTATATTAAAAAGGTGATATATTCCGAAAACTGACAGCTATTTGACGACGTCATTCCTATCCACCTCGAATAAATGTGTGAAAAATGATCTAGTTGTCCGGAAGATATATGGTACGATAGGAGTGACGTCACATGTTTACAATCAAACTTGATATTTACATCAGCAGAGCCTGCCTTGTTAATTTTTATGCCGTGAGTTCATAGTATAAAGTGTTGTTTAGTTCAAGCAGGTCCGTCCGACTCGGGCTCAGATTGGGTACCACTTCTAGTACTGCATTTGGTCCCTCGGTAGTGCAAAGAGTACCCAAGTTTGACAGATCGCAGTACACTTTTCACGGCACTCTAGATTACCTTATGAGCCATAATTTTTTGGGCAATTGCAAGGGACATGGAGGTCTTCAATGTGTCTTTGGTTCAAGCATGCTTTGCTGCTGGAAAGGAATCGCTGAAGAAATTTCTCGTCGATTCCTCGCAGAAATTTTCTACAGCGATTCCCGTTTAAACTGACATTTCTTTTCAACTGCGTACTGCGATCAGAAAAAAAAAACGCTTACTTGATCGATTCCTTGCAGGAATGGATCTTTGAAAGTAGTTTTTATCAGTGCTCACCGCATCAAAACAAAGGCGCCACCGTATATGGAATTTAACATTGTGACAGCATTGCTGTTCTGTCAAACACACAAGGCTACGGTGGCGCTATCTATGCTTCCCATAGCGGCCGTTTTGGTTATTTCAATGATCCATTTCCCATGCATCAAGATAGGCCAAGAAATTACTTGGCAGCAGCGAATCAGGCTTCATAGTATAAAGTGTAGTGTGCTTCATGACCGTGCGGTTAGTGTTACAAAGCATTTAGCCGCATCGAGTCGAGGAGTGTGGGTTCGATTCCCGCTTCAGTCCGGAAAACTTTTCGTCTTGAACGTATTCCAACTAGCGATGGGCGATTTTGAATCGATGTTCCGAACATCAATTTTTCCGTTTCGATTAATCAATTTTTTGAATCGATGTTAGGATCACTCAAAATCGAGTGAATCGATTCTTCATAAGATTTTTTGTTTCGATTCAAAAGTATGAAATTGATTAGAATTTTTCAATGAGTTGATGAATCTTAAACCTAGTTTTGAAGTATTGAATGTTTAATTTTCAATTTCAAACGTTATTTGATTGATGGTTTTAAATGATCGAATACAAGTTTTATTTTTAAAGCTTTTATTGTAAATTTTCATATGAGCTTGAAAATCGAATCGATTAAAATGTTTCGATTGAATCGGTGAATCGATTCGACATATCGAATTTGAATCGATTCAGCAACATCGATGTTCTGGTTGAATTTGCCCAACGCTAATTTCGACTGGGCGATGCAAGCTAGTCCGTTGTCTAGTGTGGTGCTTCACAGTTAAAAATATGTTGTAAATTCAAGTTTATTTTCATGCACATATTTGGAGCATAAAGAAAAACCTAAATTTCAACGACCAATCCATTATTTTTCAATCGAATTCACTTTAAATTTACACGATCATGTAATATTCAACCATTATTAGTTGAAAATTAAATGTTTATTCATTTAAATTTACATGATGCTGTAACAACACACGAATTTGATTTATTTTTACAGTAGACTTCAGCTTACATCACATTGAAAATTAAATATTTTTTTCTGTGTTCCTTCAAAGGACATAATCGTCCACTGGAAGCATTAACGTGTCGGTGTCTTTAAGTGTACTTGACTGTATTTGATAAAATAAGGGGATCAAGTGTTTCCAAACTAAGGAATAGATTTTTTTTTTTGAAAAACCTGTAAAGCTCGCCCTTTTTCTTAGAAGACTCAAAGACAATCCCTTCATTCATTTTGCAACGTCATCCTGTTCCCCATATTAAATTAGCCACCAACCAGTTGAGCAGGCGAACCCGCAAACGGACCGTCGTCGGTAAAAGCAAATAAATAAATGAATACAATTCTCGTAATAGCCCACAATTAAAGTCCCGGTCGAGAGCGAAAGGAACTCCTCGCGGTACGGATCAAGATGACCTCGACCGATTAGCGGCACTTCAACAGCTCGGGGAGGTCGCTGCGTGAGATCACATTACCTACTGGCTGGCTGTGGAGTGTGCGGTCTTCATTCGACGACGAACTCAACTCATCGTCATAAGACTCGAAGACAACAACGACCGACCTGTGAAAGTAAAGAACCGTCGAAGAAATGGAGGAACCCATATGAGCGCAATTATGAATCGTGATTTTAATGAGCTCACCATCAGTTTCGCTGCTAATGCGCACAAGCAGATGATAAGCAATTTGCATCCTCTTCTGATAGTTACGTTCTACTGCGGGATTAAGCCAAGCGATTGCTATCTTTATGTCCTCCATGCTCAATGTAGATCTCTAGCTCCTTCGAGAGTGGTTAGTAGGCACTCGATATGTGATTTGATTGAGCCGTGATTTTGTTGTTTATTATAAATGTTTTCTGCTTATTCACTTACTTACTTACTTTTTTGGTAACCGTAAAACGGAACAACTTTCATAGTTTTCTATTGAACAATTATGCATGCTGTTTCAAAGAATTATAA
The DNA here is from genome assembly GCF_002204515.2 of Aedes aegypti. Classification (NCBI taxonomy): domain Eukaryota; kingdom Metazoa; phylum Arthropoda; class Insecta; order Diptera; family Culicidae; genus Aedes; species Aedes aegypti. The sequence continues at coordinate 25,458,706 of NC_035109.1, read as the reverse complement.
TTTATATTTTTAAAACAAGTACTGGCATCCTAGCTATTGATTGCAGTTGATATATTTCCAAAAGATTTGTTTAAGCTAAGTATGCTGTTCAGCTCAAGAAAAGTAAAAATTTCTGCGAAAAGAAATGGTCAAGAAATTTGCTACAGTGAGTCCCATTTGAATTGACATTTCTTTTCAACTGCGTATTGCGATCAAAGAAAAATGCTTTTCTTGAGCATTTATTGCAAGAAATTTCCCACGCATCGAGATAGGCGATTACTTTTCTGTTAAAGTGCATACTTCCCATTAGAATGGATGTATATTATTTCAAATAATGGAAAATCGGTTTTCTGTTTTGGGACTACTTTGATAAAGAAGTATAAATCGAACAAAATTGAATGAATTACCGTAATCCGGGGTAATATTGATCATTTTTTTGAATATTCCTTAAATATTTCGTTTAAAAATGCAAATGTTGCAAATTTTATATTTTTAAAACAAGTACTGCCACCCATAGCTCATGACTATATACTGTGTTTTGTTTTTGAAAAGATTTAAGTATGTTTAAAAAAATGTTTTAAGCGATTTTTTTAATTAGCTGATATGGGGTAACATTGATCACCTATGTAAACAACGTTCGGTAATATTGAAAATGTCGTCACTTACTTAAATCATGGCCCCTGAAGCCGAATATGAAGGCCGAACGCTTACAAGTCATTTACTTTTTGAGTTATCTGAAATTTAAAATTACCTCGAACCACGGAATACGCCTAAAGGTAGGCAATTTCCTAAGGGAATTCTATATTCTTAACAGTAATTTGTTAATGTTGTCTAATTGAGCATACTTATGAAAGATTATTTATTTTGATTTCGGAATCGTTTTTAGCGATGAGATTTTTAATAGGAACCGCATTTTCCTTGCTCATATCGTTTGCAGAACTTATGTAAAACATGAATCTTTGGTAGGGTCATCCTTACCCATTGAAATCATTGTTTCGAAAAGTTGACAAATTTACTCATAAGGTAAACGCAATTTCCGAAAAAATCTTCACTTTCTTTAGCTTATGGATATAAGAAAAAGAAGCACCATTCATGATTTGGAAATGTTCCATCAATAAATGATGATACGAACTTTTTACGAGATGAGTCATTCCGATCAATGTTACCCCGCTGATCAATGATACCCCGGATTACGGTACGTAGAATTTATAGGGCATTGCATATCTCTAGGCGTTTAACGTTATATGGAAATTTCTGACTTAGATTACAAAAATGGTCCCAGTTTGTGAAAATGCTTTTCGCTAAGAGATTTGAGACTATATTGAAGTTCTATGATAACTAGGCTGTCAAAGATAAGTGACCAACTATTCAAAAATACATCAAATAGTGATCGTAGAACAGATTGCACTATGGGCCAGGGACGTAATCTGGCGGGACAAAATTAATAACTCGGTAACGGAGCGTTTCCGGTATTTGGTGTCTTCGGCAAATTTTTTGTAACAACGAGGACCATCTACTGACATAAACGGCGCCACAAGCTAACTTTTTACTGTGACGTTCTAGGGACTTGACATGTTCGACGAAGTTGTTTATTTTGATAAAATAAACAACTCTCTCAAAGACGTCAAATTTCAACAGCCTTCTTTTATTGGCAAAATTAAAGAAAATTAGTGAAAAAACGATTTTTTCACCGAATTTGACATTTTTTCTAAGAACCATATCATATAATATTTTTAGCTGATAAATATATAACAAACGCAAGCTCTGGTGGAAATATTTTAATAATACGACGCATAAAAAATTAGAAATTACTAAAAAACTTGAAAAATAGAGCAATTTTTGAACCTTAATATCTCCAAAAGCGCAAAATTTCGAAGGGTCGAATTTTCAGGCATCATAGAACAATACTTGATGAAACGGATGTCAAAAGTCCAGAGAGGTATATTTTGGTGTTTTTGAGATATTGTATTTTTTACAATGATCATATTGCTCCAATACAGTTAATTCCCATGAGGAATCTGAAGGGACGATCGACTTCAAGAAATAACGAGTCGTGGAACAAAAACTTTCAGAAAACTGTTTAAAAAAGCCATCATAGTAGCCATGAAATTCAGTTTAAGAGCAGTTCCTTGAGTTGATATCGAGTAATGTAGATGAAAGTGTAGATTAAAACTGGGTACCGTTTTCACTTATATTCCGAACACTTAAGGCCATCAGTGACTTCAAATGCATCTGATAGGCATAAATTAGCTGATTTTCGTTAAAACTTCAATTGCTTTACAAAGCCCTACTGTTAGCTGTTAGAATTGCTGATAAAATTGTTTATTTAAACTTGTTTAGTATTGTTTTTACGTAAAAGTTTGGATCAAAATTTTGATTCAAATGCCGAACACTGGGTTCATTCTGTCTCATATTCCGAACACCTTGATTCAAATTCCGAACAGCACGAATAAATCATTTTCAAATGATTTATTTCGCAAATAAATTGATCTGAGCTTGTTCTACTGGTCTCAAACTAGAGAATCATCACTACTCCCGCGGTATAAATTATATTGGATACGTTAAAATTGAATTGCAATTGACTGCCATTTCCTTGTTATTTGGTGACATATTTCAGCGAAACATTTCAACCAAATCGCCATATAAAAACCGAGTGTTCGGAATATGAGTCTGTTCGGAATTTGAGACAAAACGGTACATAATTGTTTTTCTTCAATTATTCAAATGATATAGTATGCCCTTGAAAATTTTGATCATGTGTCAGTCAATTGTTGTCATCATGGTTTGAGATGAGCAATTTATTTTGTGAATTAAAAGTAACAAAAAAGTAACATGGGAAAATCAAATTTTATAGCATATTCATGTCGATATCTCTAAATTCTAAAATTTCAGAGCGCACGATCTCTTGTCCGGAGCTTGTAGATTTGTTTTAAAGCGGAAAGAGCGTTGATCCTTGGATGTTTCGAAACAGAGGATACAGGTTGAAGGTATCAATATGGAGATTCCTTCGATTTTGAGAACTGTTCGGTTGTTTAACCTTAAATATGTGTTTAGTCACCGGACTTGCTTAAATTTTGAGCTTCCAGAAAACTGTAACAACGAATTGGAGATGAAATCCAAAGCCAGCTTGTACTGTGAGAAGATAGGGTAAATGATGGCTTCGGCACCCTGAGGATATTTTCGGCAACACTAACTTATCGTCCTTGTTCGAATTTATCTACGGAACAAGGGTTACCTTCAATGTACTCAACATGTTCCTTGAACTATAATCTTCCATATAAATCACATTCTTGACGAAAATATTATATTACATGGGTTTTATTATTAAATGAAATAAATGCTTTCGAAATCATCGTCATTCGTGAGCTGCCGAACAGAACAACACAAGAACAGCTTAGGAAAAACTCACCACTTCGAAAGGTCCAATTCTCCGCTCCAATGCCAATTTTTTCACAAAATCTACGCACCGATCACTTATGCACAATTAAACTTTTGATTGGTCTATAAAGCACTCGAAAATACTTAATTTTTATGCTTCAAATCACAAGTAAAAAATAATGAACTTTGTTTTCCTCGGCAATCACTTTTTATTACTGCACCAGGTTGCCAGAAAACCATATTCAATTGCGGTGTAATTATTATTCAGGATTTAAATTCACAGAAAAGATCGAACACAACTAATTAATTTATTGGAATTATGCAACAAAGCACGCATGGGTAATAATTGAGTCTTTCAATGTCTTCCTGAAGAATTGTAGCGCATAAACCTCAAAATACTGAGAAACATAAAAAATACGTCTTTTAATAGGTTAACTATTTTGGCAACACTCCTGTTGTTCTACAGGCAATCAGTAGATGATGTGATTGTGTCAAATCAAAAGTGAGTAGATTTGAAAAGGGTCTATTCTGATTTTCTCATACACTGAGAAGAATATGAACCTTAAAAATTACTGGCAAGGTTTGGATATTGATCCGAATTAGCTGATCTAACCATATTCGGAGAGTGATATTCAAAAACAAAAAAAAAATTAAATCCTGGGACATCGCAATCGGATTTTTTTTAATACACCCCAACCTCTTTTTACGACCGTTATCGGGGGGTCGTAAAAAAATCTGGGTAATAATTATGTTTTTGAAAAATGCAACGTCTATATGCGGAAATACTGATTCGGGATATTCGGCAAAGTTGAAGTATGGGTTGAGAACTTTCCAAAATGGCCGTTCAAGTTTTCATATTTTGGTAATAGATGGCAACACTGCTCGATTGTTATCACAAGAGCCAACTTTATGGGGGTGCGATTATCAAATACCAAAAATTTTTAAAGATAACGATACCGAATGTTCACCAAAGTTGAAGGAAGTGTTGCGTGCTATACAGTCGGCCGAATCACAAATGTTCATGTGGCTGGCAGCACTGTTCAAGAAGAATAAAGAAAAGATCAAAACCATAAAACTTGAGCGGAACCGAAAAATAGAATGCTTAGCAACATAGCAATACTCTTCAACTGTAATCCAGTTTTTCATGAAGGGTTCAAAATTTTGTCTTAGCTGGCAACACTGCTTAAGTGAAATTGCGTCACTGGCAGTACAAGTGTGCATGCAACTTTTGTTTTGCGGATATCTCAGGATCCTGACCACTTAGAAAGATGGCGTCTTCGGCAAAGTTATTCAAGAGCTCAAGGACTATCATTATTCTGGCCAAGAGGTTCGAGATTTGGCCACCAGGCGGCGCTAGTGAGCGTAGAATTTTTGTTTTGCGGATATCTCAGGATCCTGACCACTTAGAAAATTAACGCCTTCGGCGAAGTTTTTCAGAAGCTCAAGCGCTATCATTATAAAAGCTATGCGATTCAAAATTTTGCCAAGGGCTATCATTATTTTTGTCAAAAGATATAAGGTTTTTCCCACCAGGCAGCGCTAGTAAGCACGATATTTTTTGTTTTGCGGATGTCTCAGGATCCTGGCCACTTAGAAAGATGGCGCCTTCGGCAAAGTTATTCAGAAGCTCAAGCGCTATCATTATAAAAGCTATGCGATTCAAAATTTTGCCTCCTGGTCTAGCGCCACCAGCATGAAACTTTTGTTTTGCGGGATCCTGACTACATAGACATGGCGTCTTGGGCAAAGTTGAGCTTCTCAGCAAGTTTATCGAAGACGCCATCTCTCTAGGTAGTCAGGATCCTGATGTATCCGCAAAACAAAAGTTTCATGCTCACTTGTGCCGCTTGGTGGCAAAATTTTGAATCTCATAGCTTTTATAATGATAGTCCTTGAGCTACTGAACAACTTTGCAGAAGGCGCCATATTTCTAAGTGGTCAGGATCCTAAGATAACCGCAAAACAAATGTTTCATGCTCACTAGCATCACCTAGTGGTAGAATTCCGCAATTCAGTGATGGTGGTGCTAGCCCTTGAACTACTGAACAATTTTGCTGAACAACATGATCCTCTATTTTGAATACTTTGTAAGATATTGGTCATTTATAAAAACGGTCGTTAATCTGAATTTCGGTCGTTAAAAAGTGGTCGTAAAACGAACCGTCGGTAAAAAAACGGTCGTAAAAAGAGGTTGGACTGTAATACCATTCATTCTCTCGGTACTAACTTGGTGAAAGAGCGTTCAAGAGCAACAACCTTTACATACCAAAACCATATCGAGTCATTCAGCTTGTCAGTGAATAGTTCAATTCACGGTGAAATTCTTGACATTAAAAAATGAAAACAACTATGCAAGTTCCATCGTTGGGGGTGAGATTTGGCCAAAAATGCGTAATTTCTCATTTATTTTTAAATAACTTTCACAATTTGATTTGATATGTTCGGTTAAATATGAGAATACGTTGCAAATGCAATTGAAATCTGATTATTTTCCTTTAAAAAGGAATCATTTGCAAATTGGCCCAAACTCACCCCTTCGAGAAGGTGACATTGGGCCAAACAAACTACACTCAGGAAAACGAACTATCGATAAACATAGGAACCCCATGTGAAAATTCGCCACAAGAAATTGGATTGAAATTCATAAATTTACGTCATGGAACCGAAATTTGAAAACAAAAATAGTTTTCGCGGCAACCTGTAATCGAAAGACCTTGCTTAGTTTTGTAACAAAAACTACCCACAAAAATAATTTTTATGAAAAAATCGAATTTCTTTGGATTATTTAAGTTTTTTTGCCGAATATTACATGTTTCATATAAAACTTATGTTTCTAAAGCATTTTGTTTGAATAAAAAGTTGAATAGTGTATTTTTTTAACATGTGCAAATATATCATTGTTTCAACATTATTTAAAAAATGTTGCCAAGTCCTTTTCAAAGGTTTAACAAATAAGGAAAACCAGTTTCAGCTTTAAGAATATTGTTTAACTGATAAAAATTAAAATGTTGAATAACTTGGTCAAAACAGTAAAATGCGGTGTATGCAAAGTTTGAACACAATTAAATAAGCTTCAAAACCATGCAAAAAGATTTGGAATCGGTTGAGTATTCATGAAATTATGGTCAAACAAAGATATTTTTTCAGTAAAATAAAAAAAAATTGGAGTAAACTACTTTTTATTGAAACTAGTTTTGATTTTACACAAATTTGATGTTCTACAAAGTTTTCAAAAAAAATAATTTTTAAGGTAATGGTGCTGAAATTACCGAAGTTATGGTGACTTCACTGAAGGCCATTTTTTATAACTTGAAAATTCACCTCCAAGACGCTTACACCTCTAAATTTTAATATTTTTGGCTCAAACTTCGAGCAGATTCCTACATTAACATCTTGCTGGAAAATCTGGAGGTTTCGCTGATCCAGACGGGCCTTGAAGAGAAATTCATATTTCTCTAGAACAACGACCCGAAGCATACTGGAAAGAAGACCAAGTCTTTTTTCCGGTCTTGTCGGATTAAACCGCTGGAATGGCCTCCACAAAGCCCAGACCTCAACCCCATCGAGAATTTGTGGGCGATTCTCGATGCCAGGGTTGAAAAAACTGGTGTTACCAACAAAAATAATTATTTTGAAGCCTTGGAGCGCGCCTGGGAAGAACTAGATCCACAACACCTACAAAACCTGGTGAAAAGCATGCCGAAGAGCCTCCAGCAAGTCCTTAAGGCCAAAGGAGGACACATTAACTATTAAATTGCTTTTTATTTTTCTTAAATCATCTTTTCTGGGGCCAAGAAGGAAGTGGGCACTTATTTTTGTCACTACTTTTTTTTCAATACAAATTGATTTTCTTTTTCTTTAAGTAAAATTCTTTTTTTTATCAAAATTTCGTAAGTGCAACTTTAAAAGAACATCAAAAATAAAATATCACAAAAGATTTAGGTGTGTTAACTTTAATTTGAACCAAATCAATGAGAGAAATTCGAAAACTGGTAAGGTGGGCACTTTATTTTGCCTCTCACTGTAACTCATTCAAACGCAACTCTGAAATTCAAGTAATCCGATAATCGCGTTCCGTAGATTTTTCTTGCAGAGCACAATATTATGAATCAATTAACCATGACGTCACGCTGCAACTTCTAGGTTGGATTCGCACCTGCTGTAAGTTTATTACCATGACATGGCCATTTTTAAAGCCGAAATGCTGCCATAGTGAGATTGAATACAAAATTTATTCGATAAAATAAATGAAAATGAAATTAGGCAGTGTCTATTTATGACATAACGTTAAAATGTACAATTTTCGACCATTCCCCCTCCGCAACGGTCTTTGCATGAAAAAAAAATTGTGTTTGAGCCGCAACGTTTGAGCCTACTCCCCCTCCCCCTAGAGTGTTACGTAATATGTGGACGGCGCCTTAGTCCGCATAAATTTAGTGGCGTTGTGTATTCAGTTTGAATCTCCGCTATTTTATTTCTAACTGCAATTATTTTCTCAGTGTAGTCTGTATTTTTCTGCATTGGCCCTTTCAACGTGTAGAACATAATGAGTGACGTTTAATTTCAGGAATTGTCAACAAATACGAAATGTTACCAATACATAAACTAGTTTTTGCGCAGTTTTGGATTGCCGAAGTGAACATTTTTGTTGCCGATAATAGTAATTGCATTGCCGATAAAAGAACAAGTGCCTCGTGACTTTGGTGAGGAAAAATAGAAGATTAAGAGAGCAAAATAGTGTTTCAAGTATAACAATCAATAAACGAAGAGTGCTCAAGTGTAGTTCAGGTGTCTCCTGCTAATTGTTGTGCTCCATTGTTGCGTAAAATTGCCTTCTTAAAAGTTCAGCTGCTTAGGCTGCCGACAATACGTAAGTTCCCCTATAATAATTTCATGAAACAATAAAATATATTTTTCCGCTTATTTTAGAATACACTTAAATATTTGCCACAAATATCTTCTTCTTCTTCTTTCTTTCTGACATTACGTCCCCACTGAGACAGAGCCTGCTTCTCAGCTCAGTGTTCTTATGAGCACTTCCACAGTTATTAACTGAGAGCTTACAGTGCCAATGACCATTTTTGCATGTGTATATCGTGTGGCAGGTACGAAGATACTCTATGCCCTGGGAAGTCGAGAAAATTTCTTACCCGAAAAGATCCTCGACCGGTGGGATTCGAACCCACGAACCTCAGCTTGGTCTTGCTGAATAGCTGCGCGTTTACCGCTACGGCTATCTGGGCCCCTAACCACAAACTACGGCTATCTGGTGCCACAAACATATTAATCGCGTAATTAAATGAAAACCCCATACAAATTAAAAAATCTCGAAAACACCAAAATATACCTCTCTGGAATTTTGACATCCATTTCATCAAGTATTGCTCTATGTTACCTGAAAATTTGAGCTTGCGATTTTTTGCGCTTTTGGAGATATTAATATTTTTGCACCATTTTTTCACAAGATCTCAAAAAACTCTTCTATTATATACAGACTCTATCAATATTGATCATTGGTCATATATATATATATATATATATATATATATATATATATATATATATATATATATATTTTTTTTTTTAATTTCTTTATTAGTATCATTCTAAACAATACATTCATTTTTTATATCTAGGTGTTCTGTGTTATTAGACAACACTATCATCCTAATTTGGTAAAACAAATTTAAGATTTTATTAACATTTTGTTAACAACATATAACATTTCATTTGCCGTAGCAGTTTAGATTTTTTACAAGTGAGTTGATTTCACCTGCTTATAAGAGAAAAAAACGCTTCAAATATACTTAACCTAACTTAACCTAAACATATAACGCATTTATCGTGGCAATAGAAGATTGTAACGATTTTTGCCTTAAATTATTTATTATTTTATTCGACATTTGTTCCAATGTTTCAACATTGGATATTCTATGTAACTCATTGGTACTATACCAGGGAGGAAGCTTGAGAATCATTTTCAAAATTTTATTTTGAATTCTCTGCAGAGCTTTCTTCCTGGTATTACAACAGCTAGTCCATATTGGTACAGCATACAACATGGCTGGCCTGAAAATTTGTTTGAATATCAAAAGCTTGTTCTTAAGACAAAGTTTTGATTTTCTATTAATAAGGGGATAAAGACATTTTACATATTTATTACATTTGGCTTGAATGCCCTCAATGTGATTTTTGAAAGTTAAATTCTTATCAAGCATGAGCCCTAGATACTTAACTTCATCTGACCAATTTATTGGAATCCCTCTCATCGTGACAACATGTCTACTTGAAGGTTTCAAATAAAGAGCTTTTGGTTTATGTGGGAATAATATTAGTTGAGTTTTGGAAGCATTAGGAGAAATCTTTCATTTTTGCAAGTATGAAGAAAAAATATCCAAACTTTTTTGCAATCGACTACAGATGACACGCAGGCTTCGACCTTTGGCGGAGAGGCCTGTGTCATCCGCAAACAAAGATTTTTGACATCCCTGAGGTAACTCAGGTAAGTCAGATGTGAAAATATTGTATAATATTAGTCCCAAAATGCTGCCTTGAGGAACACCAGCTCTTACAGGAAGTCTTTCAGATCTGGAGTTCTGATAATTAACCTGCAGTGTACGATTTGACAGATAACTTTGAATTATTCTAACAATGTATGTTGGAAAATTAAAGTTTTTTAATGGATCATTGAATGTAGTTTTTGCAAGTGCTCACCGCATCAAAACAAAGGCGCCACTGTATATGGGATTTAACATTGTGACAGCATTGCTGTTTTGTCAAACACACAAGGCTACGGTGGCGCTATCTATGCTTTCCATAGCGGCCGTTTTGGTTATTTTAATGATCCATTTTACAATCAAACCTTCATGCCAAACACTATCGAATGCTTTTTCTATGTCTAGAAGAGCAAGACCAGTAGAGTAGCCTTCAGATTTGTTGGAACGGATCAAATTTGTTACACGTAAAAGTTGATGAGTGGTCGAATGTCCATGGCGGAATCCGAACTGTTCATTGGCAAAAATTAAATTTTCGTTGATGTGGGCCATCATTCTGTTCAAAATAACCTTTTCAAGAAGTTTACTGATGGAGGAAAGCAAACTGATTGGACGATAGCTAGAAGCTTTAGGGGGGTCCGTAGCCTTGAGGTTACGCTTTCGCTTCATAAGCGGAAGGTCATGGATTCAATTCCCAGCCCCTCCAAAAAATAACCCGTCCAGCCACCAGAAGACGCCGCACGGAGGACCGTGCTTAGGAGGGGAGCACATCCATCCTCCGTCAGTTTCAGATGGTGACTGAGACAAACTGACCCACTTCGCAGGCAGCTAGCCTCAAACGACTCAGGAACACGGCAAAACGAACCACCGCGAGAGCAATGGACTATGGCTTATGGCAATCGATTGGACCAACAGCAGAGCACTTTCCTACCTGCTCGGTGTGAGAGCAAAAGAGCAGAAGAGAGTGAAAGCAGATGTAAATATAGATTAGTTAAAAATAGAACTGTATCGGTAAGGAAGATACAGATAAACTGATTCCGGCGCAGTAGTGGCCACGAGCACGGAGTGCCTTAAAAAAAAAAAAAAAAATAGCTAGAAGCTTCTGCAGGATTTTTGTCTGGTTTTAAAATTGGAACAACCTTAGCATTTTTCCATTTGTCAGGAAAATATGCTAATTGAAAACATTTGTTAAATATATCAACTAAAAATGATAAGCTACTTTCTGGAAGTTTCTTGATGAGGATGTAGTAAATTCCATCATCGCCAGGAGCTTTCATGTTTTTGAATTTTTTAATAATAGTTCTCACTTCTTCCAAATCAGTCTCCCAGGCATTTTCGAAAACGTTCTCTTGATTGAGAATATTTTCGAACTCCTGAGTAACTTCATTTTCAATTGGACTAGTAAGTCCTAAATTAAAATTGTGCGCACTTTCAAACTGCATAGCAAGTTTTTGAGCTTTTTCGCAATTAGTTAGTAATAATTTGTTTTCCTCTTCCAATGCCGGTATAGGCTTCTGAGGTTTTTTCAAAATTTTAGATAATTTCCAAAAGGGCTTAGAGCCAGGGTCCAATTGAGAAATTTTATTTTCAAAATTTTTGTTTCTTAATTGAGCAAAACGCTTTTTGATTTCTTTCTGCAAATCCTGCCATATAATTTTCATAGCAGGATCGCGAGTGCGTTGAAATTGCCTTCTCCTCACGTTTTTAAGACGGATCAAGAGTTTAAGGTCATCGTCTATAATCACGGATTCAAATTTTACTTCACATTTTGGAATTGCAATGCTTCTGGCTTCAACAATGGAATTTGTTAAAGTTCCAAGAGCATTGTCAATATCAAGTTTAGTTTCTAAAGAAATGTTAACATCAAGATTAGAGTCAACATACGTTTTATATATATTCCAGTCGGCTCGTAAATAATTGAAAGTGGAGCTGATAAGATTTAGAATCGCTTCTTGGGATATTTGAAATGTAACAGGGACATGATCAGAATCAAAATCAGCATGAGTAACTAATTGGCTACAAAGATGACTAGAGTCGGTTAAGACCAAGTCAATCGTAGATGGATTTCTAGAAGAGGAAAAACATGTAGGGCTATCAGGGTATTGAATTGAGAAATATCCTGAAGAGCACTCATCAAATAGAATTCTGCCGTTGGAATTACTTTGAGAATTATTCCATGACCGATGTTTGGTATTAAAGTCACCAATGACAAAAAATTTTGACTTATTGCGAGTCAATTTACGCAAGTCAGTTTGGAGCAAATTAACTTGCTGTCCAGAGCATTGAAAAGGCAAATAGGCAGCTATGAAAGTATATTTACCAAACTGTGTTTCAACAGAAACACCTAAAGTTTCAAGAACTTTAGTTTCAAATGATGAAAACAGTTGATATTGTATACGCCTATGAATGATGATTGCAACTCCCCCACATGCCCCATCAAGTCGATCATTACGATAAACAAAAAAGTTAGGATCTCTTTTGAGTTTAGATCCAGGTTTTAAATACGTTTCGGTAATAACTGCTATATGCACGTTATTAACCGTAAGAAAATTAAACAGCTCGTCCTCTTTACCATTCAGAGAACGAGCATTCCAATTTAAAATATTTAAATTAGTATTTGGATCCATTAGAAAAACGTAATCCAATAACAATTTGATTTGTAAATTTTACACCTACTTGGACTGCTTCAGTCATAGTGGTGGCTTTGAACATTGCATCAATCATTAGATTCAATTGTTCAGTTAGAAAATTAAAATCAGAGGCAGACATATCATCTGATGATTTCCCATTGGAATTTTCGGTAGATGACGAAGCGGAATAGGAGTTACCTGTAGCGGTAGGGTTTTTTCCATTTGATTTGAAACAAGTAGAATGGGTACCCATGGATCGAACAGGGGAGGAGTTCAAATTACTTGCTACGATATCGGCAAAGAATTTACCGTGGGTAGATACATTCGAAATTGAAAGATTCGAACGGCTACCCGACGGATTAAAATTAGTTTGTGAATGAGCATGATTATGATTTTCCTGATGGGTATGATTCATGATCAAGCGATCGTTAACTGAAAAATTATTATTGTTCGATACTCTACCAGGCAAATTGCGGAAACGACCGTTATCGTAACGGATATTATCTTTCATCTGCCAGGCACGAGCCTCAATGACCCTTTTGCGTGAAGGGCATTCCCAAAAGTTAGCTTTATGAGGGCCCTTGCAATTGGCGCATTCAAACTTTCTGGTATCTTCTTTCACAGGACAGACGTCCTTAGCGTGAGAAGAACCTCCGCAAATCATGCATTTAGCATCCATGCGACATTTTTTTGTCATGACCCTACTTTTGGCATCGACGGCACTGAGTGGGGTTCTGGTAATTTCCTCCAGGTTTCTGGAAATGTTCCCACGTCACACGGACATCGAACATAAGTTTAGCTTTTTCTAAAGCTTTAATATTATTTAGTTCTTTTTTGTTAAAGTGAACTAAATAATATTCTTGAGAAAGCCCTTTCCGAATAATGCCAGATTGGGTTCTCTTTTTCATAATGATTACTTGGACTGGGGAAAATCCAAGTAAATCATTTATTCCATTTTTGATCTCTTCAGGTGACTTATAGTCACTTGAGAGACCTTTCAAGACAACTTTGAACAAACGTTCAGTTTTGTCGTCATAAGTAAAACAAATGTGCTTCTTCTCTTCAAGATGTCTGAGAAAAAGTTCACGATCTTTAAGAGTTTCCGGCAAAACGCGACAGTCTCCTTTCTTTACGATTTGGAAGGAAACCTTGATTCCCCTAATGGAGTTCAAGATCTCCTGCTTAAATCCCCCAAATTCGGAACAACTGACCACCACTGCTTCGATTTGGTGTTCGGAAAATTTGTCTAGAGCATCGAACTGATTGCTCATTTCGATACAATTATTCATTTCACCCTTGGAAGAAAGTTCGCATTCCGGGGAAGCGTCCTTTCTTCCATTCTTGCCACGTGTATTGACAGTTTTAAATCCCACTTTTTTGGAAGGAAGTAGTGAATTCAAAGATTCACCCTTCCTTTTGTTAGTTGTTGATACCATGTTTAGTTAATAAACGAAAGAAGACGTGACCTTCGAGAGGTTTTTTCCCAAGACGGTGTCCAAGAAGGATTACCACCGCTAGCTTTCGCCAACGGGTCCACGAAAAATCGAAGGCACGGGTCCAAACAAGGATCGTAAAGGGATCAATAGTAGAAAAAGTAGTACTGAAAAGTACTGTTTTAGTAGCACTGAAAACTACCGTTTTTAATTTTAGCACTGAAAAGTACTGTTTATGTAGCACTGAAAAGTACTGATTTATTGCTTTAGGTAGTTTTTAAGAAAACTTCCAAGAGCAGAGAGAATTCGTGTACGCACAGCACGAAGGTACGATGCGCACTGATCATTGGTCATATGGTTTTGAAGATATTCAGATGGTCCTTGGGGGACCGACATTCCCCATACAAAAATTCTTTGGGCGCCATTTTGTTTCTAGTCAATTTATCAAAAAACTAAAATTTGTGCTATACAATGTCAGGTTATAAGGAAATCTGAAAATTACAAAAAGACGTTTTTTGAAGTTTTTAAGATCTTCATACGGCCAGATTGGTACCAGACACATAAATGCTCGTTACTCTAAAACGGTTGCACCAATTTACTTCATTTTTTCACAACAAACTCTCATTGAAGTATTGTTTCGAACAGCGAATGACCGAACATGAGAAAAAAATCTGTAGCCTGATATATTTACGTAGATTGTAAAAAAAAGTTGGTCCCCCAAGAAATTTCGGAAAATCTTTGGATCTACACAACTTATGATCAATATCGACACAGACTCTCAAAATAGAAGAGTTGTTTGAGGGATTGTGAAAAAAATGGTGCAAAAACATATTGCGATTTTTTTACCACTTAGACTTTAGTGATCTTAATTTTGTCTTTCTCAGATTTCGCACTCGATTTCGCTGCCCCTTTTCGATCACCGCCGCCCCTGCAATTATCCTGATGTTCATGACAGTTTTCTCCGGCCGGCTCAGTGTTTACCTTTTTTTCTTTGTTCTCGACTCACCAGCTGGTTTTGTGGACACAACAGAACCAGCTGGTCCTCTGATGTTTACAGTCATCGTCATTGTTCTCATGCTCCAGCTGATCGTGTTCTTGTGTCAAAACCAGCTGGTAAAAACTGAAATCAAGGATGAAAGGTGGATGGTGTTTGAAAATGTACCATCAGTACATTATTGGCAGCTTCTCAATTTCGTCATGGAAGTCTAATCATTTGTGAAAATTACAATAGAAAAACGAAAAAGTTATCGCAGTTTGAATATTTTTTGTGGTGAAAAAATGAAGCTGCCGGTAGAGGAGTTAATAACACAACATTCACGATAAAAATTCAATCATGTGCTTATGACATTGATTAGCATCACTTGTGATCCCTTGACGACCACAATGTGAACAATATTTTTATTGTCAATACTTTTCCTCAGCATTTTTACCGCGTTAAAGTCAGGTCAACCATGTTGGGTTTCTATGAACAAAAATCGAATAAATTTCATGGTGCCGAAATAAATCATTTGACAAGCACGAAACATGGTTCACTTCGGCTGCTATTGATCGAGATCAAAATGAGAGGGGAAAATAGGGGAACATTTGAACACAGATCAAACTTTCCTGGTGTCAGCTCAACATTCCCATCAAAATATATATTGATGTCACACTCAGACGACATCAATACATTAATAAGTTACATAATTGCAGCAATATATTGATGTCGTATAGAGGCCGCTTGATATATGTTGAAATCACTAGCGTCATAATATAACGTGTTAAGGCAACGACCGTTAATGGATCATTGAAGGTAGTTTTTGTCAGTGCTCACCGCATCAAAACAAAGGCGCCACTGTATATGGGATTTAACATTGTGACAGCATTGCTGTTCTGTCAAACACACAAGGCTACGGTGGCGCTATCTATGCTTTCCATAGCGGCCGTTTTGGTTATGTTAATGGTCCATTGTCTCACACAGTATTGTAATCAGACTTCAACGTCTGTTATCTATGCATTTATGTACAATATAAAAATAGAGCTAGAAGAATGGCAATGGTGTTTCCTTTGTTCTCGCTCGGAAACATGTCAGGTACATAACTGTCAAACTGCAAACTGCATACATTTTCGCGTTGACAAATCCTTAGCCAAACTTATCCTTAGCCTGTCCAAAATGCATGATTTACCCTATCAGATACAATACAGCGTATTGTAAATTGAATTAAAACTTAATACAATCTTAAGAAACAATGGATCATTAAAATAACCAAAACGGCCGCTATGGAAAGCATAGATAGCGCCACCGTAGCCTTGTCTGTTTGACAGAACAGCAATGCTGTCACAATGTTAAATCCCATATACAGTAGCGTCTTTGTTTTGATGCGGTGAGCACTGACAAAAACTACCTTCAATGATCCATTATGATTTGGCGCCACAACGATTATTGTTGAAATAAGCAAATTTTTCCTCTTCGCTAGTCTCTCACAGATTTTCTCCACTTTCTCCCACTATCCACTGACCTTTCAAAAGCTATCACACGGGGCCCGCCACCAGAGTGCGCCACCGCAGCAGTAAATTGCGCTTGAAAATGTTTCCACGTCGACTATTTGCTTGCCACTGGCCCGCACCGGAAGCTGTCAAACAGACAGCCGAGCAGCCCCCGTTTGACAGTTCTTGTTTCCTGCGCTCTCTTTTCGTTTGTGACTGAATCGACGAGAACATCAAAATGGTACGTGGTGGTGCGAATTTTCGCTGTTTTCACGCTCGGAACCGGTGAATTGTGTGACAAAATGTAAAGGAACGGAGAGAAGATTATCGCCGCCAGGCGATTGAGTGAAATTCCGAACTAAATCGGCACCTTTTCCAGCGAAAACAGTGAAATGTTTTGTGTCTGTTTCTGGCACCCTTGAGGTTAAGGGTGTTTGTGATTTGAACCCGGCGCTCGGAACTAATCCCGGTCTCTCAATCTGCTGTTTTTAGGTCAACGTACCCAAGCAGCGTCGTACCTACTGCAAGAAGTGCAAGGTGCACCGCGTCCACAAGGTCACGCAGTACAAGAAGTCCAAGGAACGTCAAGCTTCGCAGGGTCGTCGCCGTTACGATCGTAAACAGAAGGGTTTCGGAGGGCAAACCAAGCCCATCTTCAGAAAGAAGGTAAGATTCGTTCCCCCGGGATTAAGTGTGGGTGTTGGACTAGATTAGTGACCAAATTGGAGAGAATTTTGGGGATTATTTTTGTGCAAGAAACGATTTTTAGGAAAACCATATGTGGGTACAGTGATTGCCCGATTTTGTGAACAGCAGGGCTGGTAGCAAATCTCGCACTGAAGACCAAAAAAGATTTCTCGCATTGCTTATGATTTCGCCCTAAAAGCCATTGGTAACCAAGTGTGTAGCGCGTTGTTACTGAACAAACGAATGGATTTACACGTTATTTAACAATACTACGATATGAAGAGAAGATCTTCCTCTATCTCCCAGTGGTGTTAGTTTTTATCTCGATCCATTCATTTGCTTGATCCTCTCTTTCCCACGACTTTGATCGACTATTAAATAGAAATTTAAAAAAAATTAAAGAAATTTTCTTTACCAAAAAAGCGTTCAAAAGTGCTTGAACATACACTGTTACAAATGGTCGTCTTTGGTTTTATTTATTAAGTAAACGGAGTGTTTATTGATAGTTTTACTATTATAACAATTATTAGTTGATTTGGAAATATGGATTTGGAATAATCTGATGAGTATACAATCCTTTTTTAGTAACTATTGAATAGTATTCATCTTATTAAGTTTGTCTCAAGTTCATTGAAAATCAATAGAGCTCTGGAGCTACCATGGGAAAGAGAGGGAAAACAACGAATTACAAACTTGGTTAGCAATCCCAGGTTACCAATAGCTTTAAGGATGAGAGCAAAACTTATACGAGATATTTTTGATAAGTTTTAAAATGATCTCATTGATAATGGGATACACTTAAAGGCCTCAATGAAATCGACCAAAAGCATAAAGCATTAGTCTTTTTTTACATTTCTCGCGTTCAGTATCATAAGGACTTAACTGCAATCTTCGGGGTGCAAGTCTTATACCTTACCTCGACACCCACTTGCATCTGTTAGAAGTGGTTGAATAGAGCGATATTCAAAATTGAAAAGGTAATAGATGGCTCTTTTCAGTGGTAGTAAAATCGAAATCCTGAAGCGAAGAAAGCACCCATAGCAGATGAACTAAACACAAAATGTTATCTATTCACATTACGCTCGATCCTCTGATGATCCTCTACTATACGTTGAGATGCAATCTCTGCCCCAGTGGAGATGTAATGTCGGAAACATCTCCACTGGGGCAGAAATTGCATCTCAACGTATATATAAATGATAGGTAATGAAGTTTACAGTTCAATTATTATTTATCAATTTTTGAAAATCTATCTATAGGTAGCAGAAATAGAGCAAGTCCTAAACGGGAGCTTTGCCATTAGAAAATTAGTTCTTCTGGTGCATGTAAATATTAAGTTTGCTTTGACAACCACAATCAATAGCAAAATTCCATGCATACCTGATAATATTTTTAATGTCTGTTATAATATCGTTAATATATTTTAATATTTTGATACCAGATCTAGTGTCCTACCCTTTGGTCCAGAAGCTTCCTCAAAGTTATTTCTAGGAGTTTTCTCCAGCAAGAGTTTAACATTATCAGTGATTACTTTAGGATTCTCTTAAACAATCTTCTCGGAGCGGATCCCAGACTTCCAATAATTTCTGATAAATTCGCTGGAGAAATTCTTGGAAGAAGTCCTAAACTGTAATCTTGAGGAAAATCCCAGGATGATTTCCGAGAGAACTGAGCGTTCTTTAAAACATTTTTGGATAAAATCTGAACATAAGAAATCTCCAGAACAATATATGTATTTTTAGAGGTGTTCTTGGAAAAGTCTTTGGATGAATCTCGATAGAAAATTTTGGTGGAAATCCTTGAAAGAATCATTTGGTCAATTCCTAATGAAATTTTTGGAGTAATGCCTGAAGCAATCCTTAACCCTATCCCGCCCATGACTTTTTTACATGATTAAAAATAGAAATGTACATTTTAGTGCAAAATCATAGAATAAAACCTTGTTTTTTAGTTATGAATTAGTGTCCTAGATAACTTAAAATCAAATATGAGGTGGTGCTCTGAGGCACCACCAGGAACATGGAGTACTTTATGACTTGATCGTATATTTTCATATGTGTTTTCTTAAAACGCTTTTGTTGAACAAAAAATGTATTGTATATATTTAAGCCTTTCCAAACAAGAATATCGATGATTACAGAACATATTTAGCAGATATCTATAAATCGTAGCTCACTTCAAAAAGACTTTCTTCAAGCAAAAAAATGTTTGCATATGCATACAGGTAGCATTTTCATCGTTTCACTGCGCTCTGAAGGAGCGTCAAAGTTGTTCACGTTGGAAATTGATGGTATGCCGAAAAGGAGTTTCTTTCTTTTGTCAGGCGAAGCGGGAGTTTACATTTTGAAATACGTAAAATGATTACGTTGATTGCATTGACGGCATCGTTGCCTATTGGCAGTTTCAGGCCAATGAGATAATCCATCATAACGGACATCAGTCGATGGTGTTGCCTGCACAACCTTAGGTTTCTTCGTCTCAGCGGCTAGTGCTGCTTTCGATGGCCTTTCCCGCCGTTTGGCAATATGCTTCCCGTATTTGATAAGGGAACTGGCGACATCCATTCGAAAGTTTAATAACGTCATATGTGCTTCATCCACTCTTTGGGAGCAATGACGACGATACACAGGAGCCATGCATTCACTACACAAACGTCCAAGAGGTGTTGAAAACAGGGTGGCCACCGAACCGGAAAAGCGGGAAAAAGACGGGAAGAACCGGGAATTTGAGAAGATCACCGGGAAAATAGTTTTGAACGAACATCTTCAAGCTGTAATCTGCAAACCAACCTCCAAAATAATTTATAGAAAGTAGTTATGTTTAATGACATTTCCATGAGACAGCAGCAATTTTGAGCAAGTATCTTTCAAACACCAATGAATTAATTTCTACTATGCTACACCATATTTCTTAAAAATGTTTCACTATTTTCTTGGCAATGTTTCGAAATATTTTTTTGAATTTTTGTTCTCGAACTACAAGGGCTCAAATTTTTTGAACTTTTCTCCAACTTGTTTTACTAGACGTTTTAAACCAAGGTTTAATTACTTATTGCGGATTGGCTTAGCACTCTTCTGTAATTATTGAATACCACAACTAATCTTGAAAACAAATCTCTATGAAAGCTTTCAATATGTTATTAGTTATCTAATCGACGAAGTTTTAAATATTGGCTCATTTACGATCTTAATAACGATCAAACCATTACAGCTCATATACAATTTGTAAAGTATCCATACAAAAAGCATTACGAGAGAGTGGGTGGATGTCAAAAATGATAATTTTCGGTGTTATTAAAGTTGTGAGCACTTACTTAGCTTCTAGGTGTGTGGCCTTGTTTCATTCATATCTTGAACTTATTTGCGTTATGGAATAAAGTTCAAAGGATTAATAGGGTGATCAAAGTATTTTGGACAGACCGTTACGCGTATATAATTTGGCCATTTACGGCAAAATCAAAAGGAGGTGGCCAAATTATATACGCGTAACGCTCTGTCCAAAATACATAAAACACCCTAATTCAAATAATTTCAATTACGGCAAAGAACTACTTGGGCATCTTGATGATTTACTTAGGAACCTAGGGCTTTTGTTGGTCAAATTATCTCAAATTCAGCATTAAGATGCATTATAAGATGATTATAAACCAAAGCCAAAACTCGAAATTTCAAAAGGCAAACAGAGCTTTGAGCTAAAAATTTTGATCGTTTTATCATCACCAGAATGCAACCAACCCATCAATTTTTTAACGCGAACGATTGTCAGGTTCTCTAGATCTTAAAACTTGAACTTGAAATTTCGAAGTTTGGCTTAAAGGGCATATTGTTGGTAAATATGGTTCAGATAGCATTCAAATTAAACTCCTGTCGTGTCAAGAGTAGGATCTGTTTTATTAGCACAATTAACTATATCTTTCCCATGATAGATAGCTCCAGAGCTCCATTGATTCTCGATGAACGCGAGACAAATCGATTCAGCTAGTATACTAAGCCATAGTTTTCAAAATAAGATTCTATGTAGATTAGAATACCAAAACCGGGAAAATTATGTAAAATATACCGGGAAAAGCGGGAATTTCAAAACCGAAATTTGGTGGCCACAACTGGTCGTTTAAATCGGTACCTCCCATAGCTTGATTAAAATCTTTGACGACTGCTGGTCTAGATATGTCCACAAATTGTTTTTCGCTTGTAGGCCATCGTTTCACCTACGATAAAATAAATAAAAATAAAAAATAAGTGAACAAATAAATAAAATTCATTTGAATTACCGTATCTGTATTCAGCCTACAGCTACACCGTATGTAGATATAAATTGTATAACTTTGTTATCCATCCACTTGACAACCTTGATTCCATCATCAGATGTCCTAGAATCATGAGAGTCACGGCCATTTTTCTTCAGTTGTTCATCTGACTTCATAACGACTTTTGGTATGCGATTCTTTCTGATTGTACCAGTATATTCGAACGCACGTTGTTGTAATTCCTTAACAACAGCATATGAAGAAAACCAATTATCGGCGAATACCCGGAAGTGCTTATGTTGTTCCAGCGTAGAAACTAACTTAAGAACAATATCACCGCTGACTCCACATGTACTTGCAGAACCATGGCAGGTTATCCCTTCATAAACTTCAAAATCATGTAAGAATCCACTTTTGCCTGCCCGTCCGGTTATTTTGATCCCAAACTTATGAGGTTTGTTGGGTTTGTACTGTCGAATATTGCATCTGGCTTTTGTTGGAACCATTATTTCATCAATACTCTGTTCCGGTTCCGGTTCAATTTTTAGAAAATTAACTTTTACTGCATCAATGAAAGGACGTATTTTGAAAAGCTTATCATATCCAGATTCCCCTCTTTGCTTCATCGAGGCATTATCGTTAAAGTGGATTAACCGTTTTATTTCTTCAAAACGGTTCCAGCTCATAACATCTGCTATTGTCACGTATCTTGTTTCACCAGACCAGTACATACGGAAGATGGCATTTTTACAATGTCGGTTAGCAACAAGGTCCCCAAGTAGTGCTCGAATTCATCACAAGTTATGAATGCATCCTCACCGGTTTCTTGTTCAGCATATTTGTTGGTCTCAGAGGTTATGTCGGTTGTAATGTTTGTGTCCATAAATAGCGAGAAATATTGGTAAGGCGTCATCGGTTTTCTAGGAGGTGCAGGATACGTACTATCACAGTTCGGAGGCGTCACAGATACATGTTCGTTTTTACTCCACTTTGGGACAGACTGACCAGTTTTCCGGGAAGAACGTTTTTTCTTGGATCGAGTTAAGACTGATGACTGTATATCTTTCTTAGAAGAACTGGGTCGTTCCTTATTTTCTTCTTTACCTAACTCGGTACCTGATTCATCCACTTCAGATGTATAATCAAATACTTCAATGTTTTCCGGCAGTGGAAGCACCGTCAACTGGTTTACTTCATCTTCATTATCGCTCATATGAAAATTCTCCACTTCCGATTCATCTCCTTCGGGGACAATGATGAAGTGCACGGTATCAGAATCTGTAATATAGTTGTAAAGATAAACCGCTTACGATACGATTCTAATTTTAAACTTACTACTGGATCTAATCGATTTCCGAACACGCCTGGAGATTTTCGACACTTCATCTGTAGCTTCGTCAAAGCCACACAGAGCATCTGAGTCTTCATCGGCAAATCCGATAAAATCACTCTCTGCATCACTTTCGTAAAGATATGCCATATTTTTGGAAGATTTTTCAATAAAATTCACGAACTAATCAGTGTAAACACTGATAACATTTCGATACTAAACTTATTTTGTGCGCCGTGCGCCCAGTGGTGCATATGTGCACCATACAAATTTCATCAAACTCAATGATTGCGAAACAGAAATGTGCTCTTCTGAACATATATTAGAACAAATAAAGATTAAATCTATTGGAAAATAATTTTAGTGTAACTTTCGGGATTAATCCTCTTTGTTGTATCAATCTTAGAAATCATGCAATATTTTTCGGGCGGTAAAACCCATTACTTCATACATTTTTTTCGTAAAAGAATATGTTAAATGTGTTTACATCCATAAAATAAGGTATTGAAGTGAATAATTGCATTATTTTGAAATTTCTGAAGAAAATCATGAGAATGTATAGAGAGCAGGGATTGAATCCTAAAAAAAATTGAGAGTATCTCTCACTTATCGCTCTCTGTAACAATCATGATCAGCAACACATCAAGAGAGCTTGCTTATCATCTTCTGCTACAGCTCTGATTAAATCGGGACGATAACAGTGCATGATGAAACCCCTCTAAATAAGCTCCAAATCTGGGGCCACTATTGCTATCGGAAGTTCGGGGATTGCTAAGCATGCCCCAGTCGAATAAAAAACCTACACCTAATGGCAAATATAAGCGAGAGACATGGGATTTATTATGTAATTTTCAAGCTTTTCTCAAAGTTACGAAACATTGCCGATACAGATGGGATGTTTTTTTTCGCTTTCTTTTACCGTGCTTCGAAATCATATGAGTAATATTTGGCTCAACGTAACGAGGAATCCCTAAAGACATTCTTAGAAATAACCAATAACAGATGTTTGTTCGGATTCACTGAAGAATCCTTATTTAAACTGAGTATTTCATGGGCTCTATTTCGCTCTTGTCCAGTATTTTTCTAGACATCAGGTCTCAGTAGTTTCCATTTTTAAGACACTCAAGCACACTGCCAACCACGAAACTGTAACATTTGACCACCTTTTATTAACAAAATGCAACTCTCTTTCTCTTTTCTCTCCTCTTTCAGGCCAAGACCACGAAGAAAATCGTGCTGCGTATGGAATGCGTCGACTGCAAGTACCGCAAGCAGACCCCGCTGAAGCGCTGTAAGCACTTCGAACTGGGAGGCGACAAGAAGCGAAAGGGACAGATGATTCAGTTCTAAGCTGCTCGTGTATTTCCAATCTTTAAGGAACTCATGTAAAATAAACCCGCTGAATACAAAAGTGGGCTGAAAAGCCAACTGAAGGAACCCGGATTCCAGGTTTCGGAAGTGACCAAAAAAAAAAAACTCTCTCTCGTTAGTTGTAACACGTTTATTAGCCTAGAGATATCACAATCCAGTTACTCTTCGTACGATTCGGCGTCTTCCTCGTCCTCGTTGGGATCGTCGTGACGACTGCTGGTACTCGTGGTTCCATTTGCAGCCAGCATCGACTGCCGGATTACGGCGGCCATCTTCGCACATCGCACCGGCCGATCGTTTTGGCAGCAGAACTCCCGCCCAGCCGAAAGGTTACTGTTGACCCATCGGGGCGCACAGTTCTGATAGAAGAGATAGGCCCTCTCCCGGAAGCAGTCCCGGTCGATGGTTCCGCAGATCAGGGCCGGAGAATTGGGCAGATGCTTGAGGATGGCCTCCAGACAGCGATTCGAGCATTGCTTGTTGCCCGTTGCAGAGCAGGGATAGTGCTGCAGCAGTTCCATTTGGATTCCGGGATTCCCTCGCGGAGGTTCCGATCGGTTCTGCTTGTTGAACTGTCCCGTTAGGAAGATGGCACAGGAACAAGGTACGTTGTCGGACTGAACCACGCTGTTAGTTTCTAGATCGGCATGTTTTGCCTTTCGGGGTCTCACCCTTAGAATTCGAGTACTCTCGACAGGACTTAAAATGCCCACAATCAGAACAATCTTGATGATGACGATCACGGCGCGAATTCGGTGAACCATCCTGAAGCGTTGTTGGAACGGAACTGACCAGTCTCCCGCGGCGCGGAGATTTTACGTGAATGAAGAAGCTATGCAGTCGACAATGCGCTGATGAAGCATTTCTCGGTGCATACCGGGGAGATTGACCTTAAACTTTTCACGGCTTTTGCTGAGTTAGCATCGAAGAAGCAGTGTTTCTCAACATGTGACATATGTCCCGCAATGAAATAGCCACGGAGCTCGTTTCATTAAAACAAATTTGAAGCTATTAGTTAGTCACTTTTTTAGTGACTGGATCACTATTTTGAAGCCAATCCTTAGAAAGTTTCATGTTTTAACCGCATTACTAATCATCAACTGAAGTTTCTATTTTCAAATGTTTTGAACAAACATTTATTCAAGTCAAGTTGTAGTATTGGTTGTCCTTTCATTTCATCTATTTAGTTCACATCTAAACAGATAACACTCAATCAACAATTTCACGCCACAATACTCGGTTCGTGGCCGCATTTTTCCATCCTCGGTTCTGCCCCACGCTCGCCAAATCGATCCGCCCACTTAGCTCGCTGCGCTCTACGCCTACTTGTACTAACCGGATCCGAAATGAATATCATCTTTGCAGGGTTTCTGTCCGGCATTCTTGGAATATGCCCTGCCCATCGTATCCTTCTAGCTTTGAGCACCTTCTGGATACTGGGGTCGCACTAGCGAATTAGTCGTAATAAATTTCGCTAGGGAGGTCATCCTCTTTTTTAGTTTTCACAAATAACCAAACTATTTTGGATTCCTGTGAAGCTTATCCTGCATGCGTTTAGTGTAGCCATTGAACAGTAAACGATTGTAACTGCGGTAATCATTGCTTGCAAGGACAAAAGATTGCTTGTTAACCGGGTTTTTATTTTCAATGTACTTTCATAGTGCTTTGGACCTTAAATGCTTCAAATATCGAATGTATGCGTTCAAAGGATTCCTTACAGAAGCTCTGGAGATCTTCTTGAAGAAACACCTGGAAGGTTTTCTGTTGGACTATATGGCTTTATAAAGGTATTGCTATGAAGCATGCTGAAGGAATCTCTGGAGGACTTTTCGAAATCATGAATGAATTTCGGGAAGCTTTTTCTGAAGAACCTTTAAATAGATTTCTGAAGGTGCTCCTGGAGGTCCCTAAGAAGCATTTCTGGTAAGCCTTCTTGAAAAAGTGAATACCAGAAGAAACCCCTGAAGTATATTACAGGGCTGGTACCAAGTCACTTTTTAGTGACTTGGTCACTTTTTTCGACCTGGTCACTAAAAAGTCACTATTTCCAACAAAAAGTCACTTTTCAGAAAAATGGTCACTATTTTCATGATCTGATGATAAATCAACCAGATTATCGCCAATTTCTTAAACCTTAATGCCAATTTCTTAAACCTTAATGCCAGTCCAGCAATGTCTTACTGGTTTTTATTAGAAATCCTTTATAAGAGAGATTCGCGGAAGCTGACATTTCTGTCAAAGTGTGAGCCAATCGAGCAGCGAGAGCTATCAAAGTGTGAGCCAAACGAACATGCGTTATCTTTGATTTGAACTTTTCTTGAGGAGTAATGTAATCCGCTTGAAATTATTTCGGTAAAAGTAATTTTGCATGAAGCAAAAAAATGAAATGTTTTACTTTTTTGAATTTTTGTCAATGCGATTTTTAGTTTTTGTTTTTTTTTGCTGTTTATTAGTTTTGATATGTAGCTCAAAGATCTATAACGAAACAAAATACACTTTATAGCAATGAGGAAGTCATGTCCGTGTTACAATATTATTCTCGACGCCGAGCAAAACCCGCACTGCTGGCTTGTTGCCAAATCAATCCATTTTACTTCGGCTTATTTCTCTATAAAGGATTACTAGTTTTTATTATTCTAATTCCCTGGCCACGATCACAGGGTTTGACGGTGCCAAAGTAGAAGGTGCACCATAATAATACCCGTCTGTGAAACATATCACCTTACCAATACTTTGGCACACCTCCAACGGTTCATGATTTATCATGAAACGGCTGCATTCAGGCAGAGGATCTGTTAATATGTTTCGGCATATTATCAGGTCCTCTTCGAACCGAGGGACCGCCAGGGCTCATTAGTTACTTATAAACCAGTGCTGGTTGTTGATGTTTCAGTTCGTTTACACAAGCTGTAGCATCCTTTGTACTAATCAGCAATGGTGGTTAAGTTTCGAAGCCAACGTGTGATCAATCGTTTTATAATGCAACATAAGGGGTGGGTGTTTGGTGGAACTGTGCGTTACACTCGTCGTTATTAAATTTTGTGATTATGAAGGTGCTAATAGTGATTTTATAATAAAATCTATGGTGATGAAAATTTGAAAATGAAAGTGAAAGTGATTCTGATAGTTTTGATAAAAATATAATAATAATGATGTGAACTCTACTAATTTAACAATGGCCATAATACATTGTGCATTTGTGCAATCATTTCTCTGAATATAAACTTTATTGCCTAGCTCTTCAAACGTGCATGATAAAAGTGTTAATAACGACAGCGAGTGCAGAAGAATGGATCGAAGTGATTTTTTTACGGTAAATTTCTTGATCATAGTGCTAAATCGTAGTTTGAATAGTAATGACTCTACAGCAACAATATAATTATACATTTAAATTGAATATCTTTTAATTACTTAGTAATGGTAACAGATGGTAAATGGTAATAACAGTGAATTTATATGAAAATGGTGTGATGTGAAAAGTGATATAATGGAAAGTATATCAGAAGTGTATTACCAAAGTTGATGAGTGATAATCGGTGATATATGTGATAGTGTCGAAAATAAAAGTGACGATAGTAAGTGATGAAATGAAATGGGGAATGAGGACCTTTTAATAAAACTATTTCGTTCTTCACTTTAACCACTCTAGTAGCATTTCAGGCCTTATCATAGTTTGATAGTAGTCTGAACTAGTAGACTGCAAAACTACGGCAAGGGCTGATTGCTGCTAGCGTACACAGTGACCATTTGAGCAACATTGCTTAGGAACGTCTGTGTGATGAACGCAATAGAGGCTTATAAAAGCAAATGCTGGGAAGGAGCTTAGGGCAGATTAAGAGTGCCAGTACTACCCCTATCGCTACCTACAAAAAAAAAAACTAGTTTTTATTATTCTAATTCAAACATTTTTTAAGATCAATGAAGTGTCTTAAGAGGAGAGGATTCTGTGCTAACTTTCTGGAAGAATTCAGGTGTATACTGCAGACATTTTTTTACAGAATATCTGGAATTTATTTGGTGGGTATTGTGAAAAAAAAAGTTCTGATTTTATTTTTTTAAATGTGAATGACGGCTCAATTTCTGACAGACCTGCTGAGTATATTTAGACGAATTTCTGGAGAAACCAACGGAAAGACTGAAGAGATCTATAGCCTACCTTTGAATAAAATTCAACAAAAGTGGTTCAATATAGAAGCCTGAAACTTCTCTGAAATTTTAACTAAACATAATTTAACAAATTTGTCGAAAACTTGTTCAGGAATCAGATTCAGTTTTTCTCCAGTTATAGATAAAGCTTCGAAGCTACCTTTGGAAAGTGAGGGTTAAATTTTAAATGATTTCTACTGGGATGCTTTTCTCTTCTATTTTAAATTCTCGATTCTGCCAAAAATTCCACAAGATTTCACTAAACAATCTTCCTTTATCATCGTAAATTTACTCTCGAACTCTTCCTGAAACTTCCCAAGAAACAACTTTCAAGAATTTTGGCGATTGAATTCGCCATTAATGACAAAGAATTTTGCCATAATTTCTTTCTTCAGACTTGATGAATTTTGAATTTCCAGGAGATTTTCTGTACGGACCTGAATCCGAGTTTAAGGTGAAACAGTTTGGAATCAACTTCTGAGATTGCACCAAAACTTCGAAGGCACAAATCTCGCGAAGAAAACATCCCACAACAGTGAACTTTTTATTTTGGCTTTGTGCACTAGCAGAAAGCTTAAAATAAGAAGATCAGGTACGTGTGCCAACTATTTCTTCAGTTTTGTGCCTTTAAAAACGTGAGTAGGGGAAGAAGTCGGCCATTGTGACGGCCATCTTTGGATTCCGAGATGTTTCGCCTTAAAGTTATAGCATATGCCTAACTCTGCGGCCTAGCGTTTATGCGCCCCGTACAAGATTTACCAGGATTTTTGATAGGCACGTTCTGTCCCTTGATGATGTTTCATATCTATTGTAATTCAGTGAAGTGATTTGTATAAGTTTCAAACATTCAACTGTTGAGACATACTTGGTAATATTCTTAATTATAGAGTCCATGTTTTCGCTTTTGAACTTAAATTTTGCACTTATATTTGTAGTTATGAAGTCATCATTTTAGAAATAACATTTGTGTGTACTGCAGTTTCCTACATTCTACATTCGCGTACGTATTTTTATTTCTGGTCATTTTTATGACTAAAACTTGTTGTTTGCAAGTCACTTTTTGGTCACTTTTTTATCATTTTGGTTACTTAAGTCACTATTATTTTGCTGTCTGACTGCTACCAGCCCTGATATTATGAAGGGATTCCTGAAGAACTTATTGATCAAATCCCTATATATAATTCCAGATAAAACTCCTGAAAACTTTTCTGCAGAACTTTACTGAAGAGCCCTGAAGGACTTCCCTAGGTAATATCTAAGGGACTTTCCAAAGAAATTCCTAAAGGCTCCCCGATAGAATCCTTGAAAAGCTTTCCGAAGGAATCTTTGAAAGACTTTTTTACGGAGCTTTAGAGGAAAGCTTCCCGAAACTCCGAGAAGATACAGCTAGTGAAAATGGATACACCCTGACCAAAAATGGCAAACATGATTACCACTTGCGTGAGGAAAGGAAAAACTGTTACAAGAAAATTCAATGCGAATTTGTATGAAATGAAATGGTTATGCGGATCCGAAAATTTAGATCGGTTGTTCTGCTGGCTTTGTTTATTATTCAAAAAAAACAGGACAAAGGGGAATGTGGAACGGAACCGGGTGTAACGGTTGTCCGACATTTCGCGGTAAACCATTTCGCGGTTTACCGTTTTGCGGTTAGTACCATTTCGCGGTGTGGTTTTTCCTACGAGTTGCACTGAAAATTGTTGGCATTTTCACTAATAATATTTTTATCAGTGATTTACCCTTTTTTTGAACACCGGATGTCCTTCAATTTGCACTGTTGAGATAAATGAAACATCTCAGTACAAACCGCGAAATGACATGCCGCCAAATGGTACTAACCGCGAAATGTCGTACCGCGAACTGGTACACTGCGAAGTGGATTACCGCAAAATGTTATACAATCGATATAACGATTGGAACCATCTTGGCACCACCGCTATCAAAGTTCACGTTGTGATCACATCGACAGTGCGATGGCATACCATACATTTGGAAAGGTACGGATCGACGAAGCGATTGATCATGGCCGGGAAGTTCAAAGGAACAATCATAATATGTAAATGAAGCGAAATCGCGAAGGATTGACCAATTCAATTGAAATCGTGTGCTACTTAGCGACACATATGGGTTTATTCTACGAGTGGCGTGAGATGACAATTGTCGGTGTCGTATAGCGAGGTGACAATTCTCGACTCGAGTGAAGTGACTCTCCATTTGATTTACACGGCGAGTCACTTCACTCGAGCCGAGAATTGTCACCTCGCTATACGACACCGACAATTGTCATCTCACGCCACTCGTAGAATAAACCCAATAGTTTAAGTTTTCGTGGTTTTGACGAGAGTGAACAATCTTCAAACCGTGAGAATTGCCGAGATCTCTGTGTTTTCCTCGCGCACCACAGCAAGAGTAATGTATTCTCGGGAGCTTCCGCTACTACACAAAACGAGCTGATTATGATCATAGGCGAAACGATGATCGACGAAATGATTGGAGAAGTACAGGAAGCGAAATAGGGTGTTTTATGTATTTTGGACAGAGCGTTACGCGTATATAATTTGGCCACCTTCATTTGATTTTGCCGTAAATGGCCAAATTATATACGCGTAAAGGTCTGTCCAAATTACTTTGATCACCCTATGCAGCAGTGATGGTGGATGACACGACTGACAATTCCAGAAAATCCCAGCTTGGCATGACACTTCGGTATTGTTTGAAAATGGTAAGGAATCTAAACAAATGTAGGTTTCTTAAGTGACAACAAGTTAACCTTTTCAGGGAAAGCCTTTGAACGTTTGGTACAGATCGAAGACGTGAGTGACGATAAATTAGCAGCATCTATAGCTGAGCATGTCATGCAAACCCTGAACATGTTTAAGATTGGTGCAGAGAATTTTGGTAAGGTGTAGTGGAAAACGACGGTTCAAATAGGAAGCAGAACCGACCTATGACTCCAGTAGTCAAGGAAAATCACAATATTTTCTACGATATTTTGTTTTACCGGGCTTTGGATTATATTTTCCAGGGAGCGATGAGTTTTGATGATTGATCGCTGTCGTTAGTAGTTTTGATTTAGATGTTGGGTGAATTTTAAAGCAATGGCAGCCTTTTTATTACAAAATTTAGATTTTATCTTCTGACCTTAAGATTCTGGTTAAACTACTGTACTATGCAGTTGGGCTGCACTAGGCTATCACTCATCAAAATTACTTTCACTTCGGGAAAATATAATTTCAAGCTGGCGAGAAGATTACGAACTGAGGGTGGATTAGGAGCACAATCAGACCCTTGAATGTGCAATGTGGGGTTGTAATTGGGAATGCCATTGACGGTTTGTAATCTTCTACGAGGTTTTAGAAAACCAACAGAGCGCGTGCACCGGGTTGCGGATAGGAGCAAAGGGAGATCAATAGCATCTACCTAAAATAATAGAGCAAAAAGCCGTTCCATGATTAGGTAATGGTTAGCGATCTTCAATGGTGTTCTAGTACTATAAAATTCTTCACTCACTGGGAATTCTGGCCTTGATAATATCAGTAGCAGTGTCGTAAAAATTCAGCCGAATGATACCCGATCAGTGCGAAAACGAACAAAAACAAACTCCGCTAGCAAGAAGCCAATCTGACTTCGAGTGCGAATGCGACGAGAAAGAGAGTGGGTGCAACACACGCACACATTCAGTTTCACCCACTGTTGGTGTCATTTCAAAATTCAGTTTCACCTAGAGGCACTGAAATTGAAAATTGAACATAAAAAATTACAAATGAATTTTATATTACTGGTGTAAGAAAACGGCAATGTGATGCCTCCAGTTGATGAATCAGGATTGTCTTTTAATAAAAAAAATACAACTTTTGCAATTTGCGGATGTTTTGTGGGGTATTCTGACGGAAATGATTTTTTTCACTAGTGAAATTGAATTTGAATGTCAGTAGTGGATGAGAATTAGTGTAGCAAAAGTAATTGAAAAACTGAATGCACGTTCTACCAGATTCGTGCATGTATTGTCAAACAAACATTCACACAAAGAAGAATTCAACGATGACGGAGCCTACTGAGGATCGGCGTTGTTGACTGTATCTTGAAATATGCAGACACTGATCAGTAGTGATAAAAACCTAAAATAATACCTAATACTTAATAAGTACAATGTAGCTTCAATGTAGTAATAAATGAAATAAAATCATTTTTCTATACTAGTTTTGAAGACAATCAATGAGTGAAAGAACTACCTATTAGAAAAGCCACATCAGCTAAGGCTATACATATACAAATGTTGGTCATAGGGTCATGGCGAGCATTCGGTGTGTATGTCTATGGCTGATTCTTATCTAATAGGGGCACTAGAAGACCACGCGGACAATTTCGAAACAAATTATTTTTATACATCAGTCTTTCGATCCGAAAGGCTCAGCTATGCTGCAAATTCATTTTACAAGCAATTCATTACTGCTGCTTAATTGTTTATAATTTTAACAAAACTACATAATTAACTCATTACTAATCACTGTTCCTATATTCTCTTTTTCTCTACTTCTTATCTGTTGCATGATTATGAGCATCACTAATATAATGCATGAGCATGCACAATAAGAATAATTTCAGGATTGAAAGCAGTACATGGATACCCGGGTAGAATAGCTTCGAAAAGGGTGCTCAAAATATAATATTTCTGTTCAGGGAAGTATTATCATCAAGGGTATGTAAAATTTTTCCATTATTAACACCTGGATCACACAAACAAATGAACTAATAATATCAAATAGTTTTATATAAATCAGCATCGTCAATCAGTGCAAAAACAGATAAAGTTTGTAAAGTTAACACCATCGATTGAATAGGGTCCTAAAGCCCTGTCCCAATTTTAGTGCCAAACGCTTAAATTTAGGCCAAAAACACATGTTTACTCAATTTTCTAATGTTTTCCGTTGGTTTAAGCCCAAAAAAAACATTTTTTTAGATTTTGTCACATCCTTTGGCTTAAACTCAAATTTTGGGTGTATTTTGTTTTCCGTGTCCCTTACAAAATGTCAGATAGGAACAACCCCAGTGGTCGAACTAAAACCCCTGTGGTGTTTTTGTCGACTAAGCGAACGTCAAACATGATCAAAAGTGTCAAGGTTCATTTATGGACCAAATTTTTAAATTAAAGTTTAATCATGATATAGCCATTATTTGAGCGGGAAAAATTGCTAAAGTAGTTATTGCGCATTTCTTTCACCACTGGACTATCGCAGAAGTTTTTACAAGTGCGGGAACGCTAATAAAAGTGCGCGATTGCATCAAATCAGTCCATAGAATAAGTGCTCTGAAGACACCAACATGATTCGATGCATTCTCGCACTTTTATTAGCATTTTCGCACTTATCAAGTCGCACTTCGCAGTCCAGTAGTCAAAGAAATACACAATACAGTAAGATGCTTTTTCGTGTTATAAAATAAAAACAAGATTTCATTAAAAATTTTAGGACCCAGGACACATTTTAGGATTTTAGGATACAGTGAATGAAAGCTTCCAATTCATGTTTAGAAGGAAAACTGAAACATATAAGCACTGGTCAGATTTTTTTTCTTTTGAATTCGCCATTTACGTAGATTTCTTGATGGTTGGAGATTGATGGTGGTGAATTCAGGTACACTATGGTGTAAAGATGCAAATATTTTGAAATTTTTTTCCTATAATTTTCTGAGAAAAGTTTGAGATTTCTAAGAATATTGCCGAATAATTGTAAAACGATTTGACTAACACGCTACGGTTTTTGCCTATATGTTTCGTACAACGGTATACAATTCGAGGCGGCGAATACTGGTACATCTTCCCTACATAAATCAAAAACCTGATAGGCTCCGATAGCCAAACATGAACGATTATCCGCTGATTATTGACTTTAGCATCCTTTTTGGTTTAAATTGTCTTTGAAAATGTGTTAAAAATGGTGTGGTAAGTGGTAACATCCTTTATGGGCGACCGGAGTTTTCGACCTGAACCAACCATTATCAAGTTCCCCCGTCCCCTTGCTTCACGGGGAATGAATTTGTTATTTAACTTAGAAAAAAATCGCTAATTTCAATTTTCTTCCATCCTGTAAAGAAAAAGATGTCGAAAATAAGTTTCCCTTCATGCAAACACTGTTTTTGATTAACGAGTTTGATTTTTCTGTTCAAACACAAACTCGTGCCCCCAAACCTCTTCCAACACATTGTTTGTTTTGTTTATTATTTTCACCAAAGGTTTGCTATGATGTGAGAGAAGCAGGAAAAACAGCTGTCAGTTTGATGTGGAAATTTTTAGACGAGTGCAAGGTTGATTAATTTGACGTGGTTTAATGCTCTTTCTTTTCGTTGAAATAAATTAATACAAATCTACTTTGCTATAGCACCACTAGTTTGGAATGCATGAACAAGATTTTTCTCCAAATCCTCAAACTAAGCACTCGATATGGCGCATCAGATCCACTATCCAGAGTAAATGACTGACGTCTGGTTCATAGCCAGGGAAGAGAAATTATTAGAAATTCCGGTATTCAACCAGTGTCGAGTTCTACAAAATCGAAAAAACGTATGAATTTCTAAGTTGTTGTTTGTTTTACCAATGGGATTTATACTAATTTTTGTCATTTATCTCCCCGATCTTAAATAGTGTGGATCGTAGTACGGGATGTCGAATCAAAGTGTGGGAATAAGTCGGTTCGCTTAAACCGTAAGCCACGTTTAATAAACGGGGGTGAAGAAATCGGCCACTTGTAGCGTGAAACGACGAATAAGCGCGGTGTAGACCAAGGGTGGTATTAGCGGCTCTTTAAAAAGACACGGACTTCGTCTTCAGCCATTTAGCTACACAGACTGTAACTTAACACTAGACAACGGACAAGCATGCTCCAGTGGCACAGCCGAGAAACATTTCTGACGAAAAGTTTTGACGGCTGAAGCGGAAATCGAACCCACACCTCATGACACGAAGCGATTACTGCCTGGCGACACCAACCACTCGGCCACGAAGCCCACAACGTTTCGCTGGTTCTAAAAAGTAACCAACCATACAAAATTACGACCAAACAATGATTAAGGCGTAATCAATTTTCTCAAAATTATCCATTATGGGAATTTTTCAGAATTTGCTGATTAAATTGCCAACAGCACACTGCAGTAGAACGTAGCAAATAACTGCTTGCAAACAATATCTTCCAAGCGCATAGATTACCTGTAATTTTACGAATAATTATTTTTACTTATCCGCGTTAAGCCATAAAACTGGTTCTGGACTTAGGTTGGCGGCTTTTCAATTTTACTTCCAGTTGACAGCCGCCCTCCACCCTTTGTGTAGACAGCAACCTGATCCGACGTAATCACGATACTTGACTTCATAAGTGCACATTGTCAGAAATGCAATTATTGGTCAACTAAATTTATATTGCTTCATTAGTTAAAATAATACTAACGTGACTTAAGATGATGCTAAATGACTCTATCAAGGTTTTTTTTTACTGAAATATGATCTGCGATTGATCATAATGGTCGCAAACTCTAAAAAAACTCCTTTTGACTTTTTTTTTATTATTTACTAGTGGTCCCGTCAAACTTCGTCTTGCCATCAAGTAGGCCATACAAAATTGGCAGCTCCGATCACTCCCGTTGAACATCCTGAGTTTTTTATACACACAAACACGTCGGAACACTTCAGGATCATATCATAATGTAAAATTTCAAAATCCGATAGCCCGTTCTCAAGCCATTTCGTGACATACAAACATCATTCAATTTTTATTTATATAGATAGATAGATAAAATCATTATTGTTTGTATGGCATCAAAATTTTAAATCTAATTCCATAATTTTTCACCAAAAGTACAATATTTTTTTACCTAAAGCTGAGAGAGAGAGCAGACAGCTCATTGATATTTGGTTAGTTTTTCTTGCCTTCTTTTTTTAAATCTTGGGTTGTGCACAACGGTCATATGAACTTGTTTAGGTCAAAAACATATTCACTTCCTGTTGTTCACTATGAAAAAGGATATGAATATAAAAAAAATCAATAGCAGTTCGCCAACACACAACTATATATTTAGATAGGATGGGCATCTAATTCATCCGAAAGAGGTGCACTTTGCAAAGAAGGACCACGTGAATATTGAGCTGAAATGGAATTCAGGTTAACTTCTGCGTTCATGAGTCCTCTCATGGCGTAGGGGTAACGCACCCTAACTAGAGATCAGGGAGTCGTGAGTTCGATTCTTACTGAGAAGACGTGTAACTTTTTCGCAAATCTTCACATCAATTTGTCCATCTATTCCAATTGCACGATTCATAAAAACAAGTATATTTAGATATTCAACTTTTTAAAATGTGAAATCATTGAAAAACATCTAAAAATTTTAATCACGTTGACTTTTTATGGAATTTTTACGGTATTTCACGCTCCGCCCTTCAAATGTGCGGTTTTTCGGTAACAATAGGTGACAGGTACCCTTGACTTTTGGGGGCTCGCAATCTAGGCCAGCAATCTCCTCTCTCTCTGACCCAAGTAACTGAATTTATCATGGATGACCATGAACCTAGTGCAAAAAACCAGCAAGCTGATGAAACTTCAAAATGTGTCCGGGGCAAAGTATCATTTTCTTACATACAGTACTGCAAAGAATAAAGTACGCGTTATCATCGCAGCCACCGAAAAACGGTCAATGCGTGCTTAATTCTGCTCCGGTCATTAGTTATATTCTGCTTAAATTTCCAATCATTAGTTATATTCCGGTCATTAAAGTCATTAGAAATTAAGAATAATTGATTTCTATATTTTTCTCTTTTAAGCAGCTGAAATCAACTCACCTGTAAAAAATCTGAACTGCTACGGAAAATGAAATGTAATATGTTGTTAACAAAATGTTAACAAAATCGTAAATTTGTTTTACCAAATTAGGATGATAATGTTGTCTAATAACACAGAACACCTAGATATAAGAAATGAATGTAATGTTTGGAATGATACTAATAAAGAAATTTAAAAAAAAGATATCTAAAATATTTGAACACAAAGGGCGTGGGTTCATTCTTACTCTTTCTCTATGAGGATATAAAAAATAATACAAAACAACTAAAAAACTATTTTTAATGAACATTTACCATTCATATTCGAATTCAATTAAAAAAAACTATTGTACAATCTGATTAATAAAACAGAGAGATAGTGCAAAACCATTTTTCGTTACCCTCAAAATAAATGAATATATTCCACTCCCTCTGGAGATTACCTTCGTTTTGCAACAACCTTGGAGTAGAAATCCTAAAAAAGATTTAGACGAGTTTTCTTGTCTAATTCTGTACATTTTTCGAAAAATTTACTGTGTAAAAAGCTTGCCCGCCGCCACCAGGTGCGCTAGTGTTCGTGTTTATTTTGGCAGCTGTCATCTTTCCTATCTGTTCTGTGCTATTACGGCCATTACCTTTCCCTTCCCCCGGCTTTGGACTGACTTGCGCTCTCATTGCCCCACCAAACGCTGCAAAATGAAAATGATATTTCGTTTTACCGATATGTTGTACCTTACATTGCAGTTGAAAGATTTAGATTTTGTTGCATGTATGAAAAGCGTAAACGAGACGAAAGAGAATGTTGCTAGATTGCAATGTGAATCAAGGTTTAATGCGATACTCTCATCGTGCTTTGAGACAGCGGGTGTCTCAAATGATCGTCGACATGCATATGAGCCTATGCATGCTATAAAACGTTTGACTTTTACTGTGCGCCCTGTTTTCAAGTTGCCCGTGAGAGAGAGCGAGACAGCACCAATACAGTAAAAGTCATGAGAACAAAAGAATTTATGGCACGTACAGAGGCTCATTCAAAATATTACAAAGTTTATTGTACTTTGATTTATCGCATATGAGCCTATGCATGCCATAAAACGTTTGACTTTTACTGTGCGCCCTGTTTTCAAGTTGCCCGTGAGAAAGAGCGAGACAGCACCAACACACGGCGCACAGTAAAAGTCAAGAGAACAAAAGAATTTATGGCACGTACAGAGGCTCATTGCATCGAATCGACGTTCGTTTCAAAGATCTCCATAATTTTCAGTACTCTGCTTTGCTAGATAATTCAAAGTTTGATGAAGCATTTCCCAAAGATTTGGTTGACAACTTCTGTGATCGATTTAAATCGCATGACAGAATGAAGCTTACAAATGAACTGAAAGTTTTGTATGACAAAAACGAATTTAAAGGTCAAAGTGTTATGGAAATCGTTTCGTACATTCATGAGACAGAACTAGATGTGTTTTCAGAAGTATTTGATCTTGGAAAGCAAATTTTGTGTCTTCCAAGCACTACTGTGTCCGTGGAAAGAAGCTTTTCGGTCTTGAGGAGAGTCAAATCATATTTGAGAAGCACAATGAATGAGGCGCAACTAAAATGACTAATGATAATGTGCGTTGAACGAAAGCTATTGCAAGATTTGTAAAAACGAGTAGGCTTTTACGATAAGATTATTGAAAAATTTGCTAAACGAAGTGACAGGAGAATTGCTCTAATGTATAAATAAGTCTAGATAAGTACCCTAACGTGAAATGTATACGAATTGTTCAAATAAAGTAAAATAAATCAATTAAGTGGTTTTTAGATTTTTTTGATAAAAAAAATCTCTACCAAAATTGTGTTTTTACTTGTTATTTTCGCCTTCGAGTGGCTGGTGCACATGTGGCTTGAAGAGCCCCGCGACGCCTCTGTCAAAATCCAAACACTAGTTCATTCAATACAATGAGATTCACTTTATTTAGGGGACGGACCTGGTGTAGGGGTTAGAACACACGCCGAGGACCTGGGATCGAATCTCATCCCCGAGATTAGTCACTTATGACAAAAAGGTTATAGTGACGACTTCCTTCGGAAGGGAAGTAAAGCCGTTGGTCCCGAGATGAACTAGCCCAGGGCTAAAAAT
Source organism: Aedes aegypti (assembly GCF_002204515.2). Lineage (NCBI taxonomy): Eukaryota > Metazoa > Arthropoda > Insecta > Diptera > Culicidae > Aedes > Aedes aegypti. The sequence continues at coordinate 25,419,621 of NC_035109.1, read as the reverse complement.
CTCGTTAATAAAGACAGAAAAAAACTTTCTTCATTTGAAGCGTTCCAAAGTGTTGGTTAACCCCTGCCTTATAAGGTTATCGGACTCGCCAGCAGCGAAAAAAAGGTTTAGTCTTGCACTTGACTCATCTTATGACCGCGAAAGCGAAAGTTTATTAAAACACTCTCGGTCCAAACATCAACTACCCCCCTTCACTGCAAACAATTTGGCCGTTCCCTCGAATACCGTCTGCTCCCCTTGGCTGCATTCATATGAGACGGTCACAATCTTCCTGAGCCCCTCCACCTGCACACGAAATTGAACCTCCTCGTCCACCCGGCACCGATTGGGAAATCGAAACTCCTGCGAGGTCACCACATAGCCCGGAAAATTACTCCCAATAATCCCCGCCGTCGTTGCATTCAGCAACGCCCCATTTACGAAACTCTGCTGATCCCGTCTGTGTATCGGATTGCTATCCCCCGTAAATTCCGCAAACTTGTCCAAATCTTCGCGCCGAAACACGCGACTTACGGTGAACACCTGTCCTGTGGAAAAGCTACTGCTGAACCACCTTCTCAGCTGAAGCACTCGCATTGTTCTCCAGTTGGACCTCTGCCAGATTCGCAACTATCCTGTTCGATCCTTGCTTCAATTTTACTAAAATCCGTCGGAAATCGACATCCAGCGGTTCTCGATCTACGTAAACCAAGGTCGTCAGAAGGTGGCCAACAAGTTCGCTCTTGGTCTGATAACGCTCTATCAACTCGCGAATCCGTTTCAAGGTTCCACCAAGCCTCAGATACTCGGCCACTTGCGTATCGAGGCAAAGGTTGCAAATTCCCGCGGCAGCGTGGACCAGTAAGGCCGGATCAACCGAACCGTTCAGGATTTCGACGAACAGGTCGTGCGCCTTGGCTTGTTTCAGATGGTTCCAGTTAATGGGGTCGTAAGCGAAATTGGCAAGGTTGGCAGTGACCTGCTGTTGGGATTCTGCGAGATCGGAGAATTCATAAATTAATATCGCTATCCAGATCAAGGTATACCTCAGCGTGGGGCATGTTTTTGTCTCGATTCAGTGATTTTTCAAGCAGAGAAGATACTTTGCTTGAAAAATCACAAAATCGAGACGAAAACCGCGTAATTATGTCCGCCAAACTATGCTTTCTGGACCAATGTGCAGTGACTCGTACCAAGATTGGATGTTTCGTAATACTCGTCCACAAGGAGGGTGATGAATTCGCGCCGGTCGATGCCGTCCTTCGGTGTGCGACGCTTGAGCTGATCGTGAGTGCTAAACATCACATTCAGGGCAAACTCTAGCGTTTCTTTTGCCAAGAAGCCTTGGTTTCTCAATTTGAAACAGATCCAACAAAAATTCTTTAAAATTGATAATGTTTACACTTTTTGATTCATTGTTTTGATTTGTGTGCGAGTGCATCAGGCGATGCATTTGGGTGTCGGCATATTTACCGCACGTCATTTATTTTTTATAGCACATTGTTCCGAATCTTATCATTTTTATGGATACAGTTTGGATCCGAATCCTGCCCAATCACTATGGGCCCATTTAGTGATCCTTTATAGAGAGATAAGCGGGAGTAAAATGGAATGATTTGGCAACAGACCAACAGTGCTGATTTTGCTCGGCGTCGAGAATAATATTGTAACTCGGACATGACTTCCTCATTGCTAAAAAGTTTATTTTGTTTCGTTCTTTGAGCTACATATCCAAACTAATAAACAGCCGAAAATATCAACAACTAATAATCGCATTGACAAAAATTTAAAAAATAAAAATATTTCATGTTTTTGCTTCAAGCAAAATTACTTTTACCGAAATAATTTCAAGCGGATTACATTACTATTCAAGAAAAGTTGAAAACAAACATAACGCATGTTCGTTTGGCTCACACTTTGACAGCTCTCGCTGCTCGATTGGCTCACACTTTGACAGAAACGTCAGCTTCCGCGAATCTCTTTTATAAAGGATTACTACTTTCTCGCGTTAACGTTCATAGCAGCAACATCGGGAAGTAGAAGCTGGTCTTGTTTGAGCTTGTTTCGCGGACACGCGGTTTTTGGAAAAACAGAAAGTTTTAATATTATTGATTGAAGTGGTGGAATTGTTCATGATTAAATTGAACTTAACGCGTTTTTTTATATATCCATTAACTTTTACTATCTTTGAATTCAGAAATCTTAGAGAAAAAAAAATTATCAGCTAGAATAGGTTAGGTTTAATTTTAGTGATAAGTGGTGTAAATATAGGTTAAGTTTTACAGCGGGGGTTCGCTGGTTGGAACACGACTGCCTTCCATCTAGCGAATCCGACCCGTTAGTTGGAACGACTGACAGCTGGTAAAAATGCTCCACACTAACGCATCTGGAGAGCAAATCGTCACAAAACGCACATATACATACGTATTTGTTCTATATATGGAGACTTCAATGCGACGGTACTCAAACGTCAAAGTCAGTTTTACATTTTCTGGTGACATTTCAGTGCTTTTTAGTTGGAATATTTTCCAACCAGCGAACATCCAACAATCGAGTCATTCCATGTAGCGGACCCCCAACGAGCGAATCCCCACTGTAGTGGATGAGCTCAAGTGGTAGTGAGTTTTTGGGGTTTGAGGACCAAGATGGCGTAAACCAGGACTCATTCCCAGGTAAGAACGGCATAAAAGACGGATTAATGAAATGTGGAGTTAGACGAAAGTTGGAAGAAATTATCGAAAGTCAAAGAGCAAAAACCTGTAAGGTTGACAAAGGAACGGAAATGGTACAACGAAAAGAAATGACGAACAATCTGACAAACAAAATGAACGTCGATGGGACAGAAGAAAATGAAACAGACAAACTGAATGAAGCAACTGGAATGGAAAACAGAAGGAATATGAAAAAGGACCCGAAAACTAACAAGTACACGACCCGAGAAAACTGGATCAAGAATACGACAGACACAGTTTTCTTCATTGAGAGGGAAAATCCAAATGACAAACCAGTGCACACGATGGAAATGGCCAAAATTCTTCATAATATTGGAATAAAAAACTACAAGGAATTGAAATTCGCAGGACAAGGACGATACAGAATTTCTTTCAATCGACCGAGAGACGCAGAGGATTTGATTAATTCAAAACTACTGACCGAAGAATTCAAATTCAAGACATACGTACCTAACATGCTGAAGGAATCCGTAGGTATCGTTAGGAATGTCCCCCCTTCACTGACCGACGATGAAATATTAAACAACATCCAGACTGGAGGCAAAAAGAAAATTACGAAAGTGGAACGAATCAAAAGGATGAAGGACGAAAAATTGATACCGACGTACACAATCAAAATTTTTGTTGCGGAACAAGAACTACCTGAAAATGTTGCTATTTACGGGGTAGCGGCGATGGTGGAAGCTTACATCTTCCCCATAAAAATGTGTAGTAAGTGCTGGCGCTATGGACACAGACAAAAATCATGTAAGAGTAGGAATGACCGCTGCGAAAACTGCGGTCTTGAACATGACAAGCAGACATGCACGAATCCGACTAATTGCTATCACTGCAAACAGACGCACAGAGTGACGGACAAAAACTGCCCGGAAAGGATTCGTCAAGACAAGATTCGTTACGTTATGGCTAATGAGAGACTGACCTTCATCGAAGCATCAAATAAATTCCCAAAACCACAGCAACTACAAGGCAGACTGGAATCATTGACAGAATTTCCCCCCATGACAGGAAACGACTGTAACAACACCCGACCAACAACCCGATCTCAAAATTCACTGACAGGTACAATTCACAAAACAGGAAACCATTTGAAACAACCACACGAAAAACCGTCCGAAGTATCTACAATCATAAACAAGATAAGCGCAATACAGAAATCCATCCTCAAACACGCGGATAAATCTAAGAACAACAAAGACACTATTGACACCGACATTCTACTGATTAACATAAGCGACCAAATTAAGTCGATAATTGAATCGGAAGTTATGAAAGGTCAAGCCAACCCAGCAAACGCAGCATGGACAGTTACAGGAATTTAAAATTTATGCAACATAACATCACTAGTATTCGTCCTTCTGACACTCGTAAAGTACTGATAAACTTCCTCAATACAAATAGAATTGATATAGCTCTTTTACAAGAAATTTGGATTAAACCTAATGAAGAATATAAATTTGCAGGATTTCAATTTGTTAAATTACTAAGAAATAACGGTGTTTGACCGGGGATGAAATGGGCCGCGAATCCTGGTCACGGCACCAATGTTTCGTCTGCGGACGGGCCCTACGTTGTGTTGGAAGAAGGATGACGGGGACAACGACGAAGAACAACGGCTACGTTTTGAACTTCTAACTTTATTGCCACCGAGAGGCAGCGTGCCTACTCGGTGGGGAACGAGTGAAACTATATAATATGTACAAATCGGGTGCGCCTTTTATAGGCGCACAGAATCTGGAAACAATATTCATTTACGCGCGTTCTGCTTTCTCTAGTTTGGCGCGCTTGCCTGTTGGCGCCAAAGCGAAGAAGCATCACGCTGGATGGTGACGAAATATTCCGTTTGCTGTTCTGAATGGAACAATAGATAGCAGCAACAAGGCGGCATCCACAAATTACGTAACGCTCTAGGGGGAGGGGGGGAGTAGGCTACAGCGTTACGGCTCATACAAAAATTTGAAATTTTTCATACAAAAAGCGTTACGGAGGGGGGGGAGGGGGTCAAGAATTTACAATTTTAGCGTTACGTAATAAATGGATGCCGCCCAAGTGGTGTGGTGTGAGCGCAAACAAACGGTTACGGAGGCGTAGGTATACTAGTCCGTAATGAAATAACATTTAAAAAATTTAATTTGCCAGATTTAAGCCCATTAGAAACAATAGGCATTAAAACATTAAACACAGAAAAACCTCTTTTAATAATTTCAATATATATACCTCCACTCCCTATAAGGAATCAAGACATTAAAGACCCGTTAACAAAATTACTAGAAATAATTGAAAAATCAGATTTACCAACAATATTAGCTGGAGATTTCAATGCTCATAGCCAAACCTGGAATTTAAAACAAAATAATTGCCCAAGAGGAGAGTTACTAGAAAAACTATTAGAAAATACAGCTTTAGTTAATTTGAATGACGGTTCCCCTACATTAATCAAATCACCAAACACAACTCCATCAACCATTGATTTAACATTTGCATCATCAGATATAGCACATAAAATAGAATGGAATATACACTTTGATGAAATTATGAGTAATCACCGAATTATATCTTTTGAAATATTAAACTCCGCTAAAAAATATAACTATCAAATTGAATGTATAAACAAAGCAAAAGCAATCCAAATGATCAATGAAATTGATGTGGAAACAATAACCGATCAACATAAAATTTTACCTATTATAAAAGAAAAAATCGACGAATGTAAGTATTTGAAAAACAACAATAGAACTTCCAAAACATGGTGGAATAAAGAGATTGAAGAACAATTAAAAATGAAAAACTTTCTTCTAACACAATATTTTAGAAATCCAACCTACGAAAATCTAATGAAATTCAAAAATGCAAAGGCTAAATTAAAACAACTCATACGAAAAGCTTCAAGAAATAACTGGAACAAACTGATTGACTCGATTAGACCTGAAATGGACTGTAAAGAACTATGGAATATAATAAAACGAATTGGAGGAGGTTTTCCTACCAAAAACAATAATCACTTATTGAATGATGCAAACTTAGCTTCCAATTTTGTTGATATAAATTTTCCAGAAATAATTCAAGCTATAAACTATAATCAATCTCCAAATACATTCACAACTAACATTTCAATTTCAGAAGTACACAAAATTATACATTCCAAGAAAGATACTTCAGCTCCTGGAACTGATGGTATATCATTTCACATCCTTAAAAATCTAAATTCATCATTAATAATTAAAGTAACAGATATGCTTAACGTAGTTCTAAAATCATACGATATTCCTGAAGACTGGAGAGAAATAAAAATAGTTCCTATTTTAAAACCCAACAAAGACCCACTACTATCATTCCTTGCTGTGCGCTTGAACAAGACAGTTCAGTCTTTGGCAGTCGGTAGTTTTTTTTTTTTTTTTTTGGTTTTTTCTCCCACCGCTCGAGTGGGTTTTTACCAGTGCAGTTTACTTCTGTAGTGCTATAGACCGCGCGCCGTGAAGGAAGCGAACCAGATTGGCAAAGGTCAACTGGTATCGTGCCACCATTTGATTAATATTATCACCATCATCCCCCGGTGATTGGTTCCCCGCATACATCAGTGTAGCAGACCAGCAGCGGTCATCGAACGGGAACGGATAAGTATCAATTTGTATACCTACTCCACATCTATTGAATTGCTTTCGCATCTCCGAACAAACAGTGTTGAGTTCAAGGTTGTTTGTTGTTTCTCCTCTGTCTCTCTCCCGGTGCAATTTCGGCCGTATAGGGGAGTTGGGTACAAAATAGCCCACTGATTGGTTAAGTTTTTTTCTCGATTTTTATTTTTTTTTTTTTTTGTTAATTTATTTTGCCTACTTAGGGGAGGTGTGTACAAAATAGTCCACTGATAGGTTAATTTTTTTTTCTGCATTTTTTTTTGTTTTTTTTTTTTATTATTATTTTTTTTTATTATTTGGTTGCGGTTGAATTCTTTTCCGCATGGACGAATCGGATGGAGGCGATACGCCTCCTAAAGATCTCGTTGCTCGAACGCGGTTTTATCAACCGTCTTCGGCTGGGCCTTGGGTTGTCTATTTCCGGCGCAAAAATAAGATTTTGAATGTGCTCTCGATCTCTAGAGAGCTGACGCGTAAATATCCTGGGACCGTTATTCACCAAGTGAAGCAATCCAAGCTGCGTGTAACTGCACCTAGTTACAAAGCAGCGAATGAGATTGCTCAGCATGAGGCTTTTACTGTGGAGTACTTTATCTACATACCCGCCAGAGAGGTCGAGGTGGAAGGGAAAATTATCGACGCGAGTCTGACATGTGAAGACATTAAGACTGGCAAAGGCATTTTTGAGAACCGGTCCATTCCTGATGTGGCTATACTGGATTGTAAACAATTGCAATCAGTTTCCATGGAAGGAAATAAGAAAGTGTTTTCGCCGTCAGCCTCGTTTCGTGTAACTTTTCCTGGTTCCGTTCTCCCGAAATTTGTTTGCATCGATAGTGTTTTTTACCCAGTGCGCCTATACGTGCCGAAGGTATTTAATTGTACCAACTGCAAACAGCTTGGTCATAGTGCTAGCTTTTGCGACAACAAGCCCCGTTGTGGCAAATGCAACCAAGCTCACTTGGAAGATGCTTGCACACAGGAAGCTGTAAAATGCAGCTACTGTCGTGAGGATCTTCATGACTTGCAGAAGTGCCCGGCATACAAAAGGCGCATTCGAAATGAGAGTCGCTCCATTGTGAAGCGCTCCAAGAAGACATATGCGGAAATGGTAAAATCTTTAAAAAATCCGCAGAAGAGTCTTCATCAGCCATCCCAGTTGGTAACTCTTTTCAAGAGTTGTCTTCCGATGAAGCGAACGACGACGAAACCGATGGGGGAGATTCTTCGGAGGTACACGCACCCGGTAAAAGAAAGTCTCCATCTTCTCCGGGACTGCGCCGTAAGGTATTGAAATCTTCCCTCAGAAGTTTGCCTAATCCCAAAGGAGGTGGGGCAAATTTAAAAATCCCGAAGAAACAGGTCTTTGATGCTTCCGTTCCGTGTTGCAGCAAAGATCTGCCGCCCCCGCCTCCACCGACTAAATACACTTCGAAAAGAAGCTCTAGACAAGATAGCAAGAAAAAAGCTACTGAAGTCCCTCGCTCTTCCTCGAAAACCCCCCGGGCTAAGCGAGGACTGTTAACTTTTACGGCCCTTGTGGATCGCATATGTAATGCTCTCGGAGTTTCAGACTCATTCAGAGGCATACTCGACCTTTTTCTCCCCGCAATAGAAGAGTATCTCAGGGAATTAACTATTTCGTGGCCCCTCCTTGCTTCGATCATATCTTTCGATGGCTAATTCATCAAGTGAGGTACAAGATATGATAACTGTGCTACAGTGGAACTGTCATAGTCTAAAACCTAAATTAGACACATTTAAGTTTTTGCTTCACAATTCCGATTGTGATATATTTGCACTCTGTGAAACATGGCTTTCTTCTGAAGATGATCTTAACTTCTACGATTTTAACATTATACGCCAGGATCGAGATGATAATTACGGGGGTGTGCTTTTAGGGATCAAAAAGTGCCATTCATTCTACAGAATCCCCATCCCGACTCATCCAGGCATAGAAATCGTTGCTTGCCAAATAAACGTAAAGGGTAAAGATCTTTGCGTAGCTTCTGTTTACATTCCTCCAAGAGTTTCAATAAACCGCCGTCTTCTTTGGAATGCAGTCTCCATGCTCTCATCTCCAGTTTTAATACTGGGTGATATGAACTCACATGGTACTGGATGGGGCGAATCTTATGACGATTATAGAGCGGCTATTTTCTATGACTTATGCGACGATTTCAACTTGAACATTTTGAACACAGGTGAAGCGACACGTATTTCATCCGACGGCAAAGAAAGCCGCATTGACCTATCTTTGGGTTCAAGTTCACTATCATTCGATTGCATGTGGAAGGTGATTGATGACCCCCATGGTAGTGATCACTTGCCCATAATAACCTCTATCAGAAATAATCTTGAAAGGTCAGAACAGTCAATTCAGGTTCCTTTTGACCTCACTAGGAATATCGATTGGCAAAAATTTGCATCAGCGGTAACTTTTGGTATCGAATCATTCAACACTCTCCCACCGTTGGATGAGTATCGATTCCTAACAGAATTGATTTATAAAAGTGCATTAGAATCCCAAAAACAACGAGTTCCAAGTGCATCCTTCAAAAGACGACCAGGCACGCCTGGTTGGGATGATGAATGCACTCAGTTGTATCGAGAAAAATCTAATGCCTTCAAAGCTTTTCGTAGATATGGTACCTCAGAACTTTATTTAGAGTACTCGAAGCTCGAAAAAAGACTGAAGAATCTTATTAAAGCGAAGAAGCGTAGCTATTGGCGACGTTTTATCGATGGCCTCTCACGAGAAACTTCAATGACGACGCTTTGGAGAGTGGCTCGCAACATGCGAAACCGCTCATCCTCAAATGAGAGTGACGAATACTCCAACCGATGGATATTCAACTTCGCAAAAAAGGTCTGTCCTGACTCAGTTCCAGCTCATCCGCCTTTTTGGGAAACTCCAAGAGACGATTCTTTGGACAGACCATTCACTATGCTGGAATTTTCTATGGCTCTTCTTTCATCAAACAACTCCTCTCCGGGACGCGATATGATTAAGTTCAATCTTCTTAAAAATCTCCCCGATATCGCTAAAAGACGGTTACTTGACCTGTTCAACTCATTCATGGAGCACAACATTGTTCCACCTGAATGGAGACAGGTCAAAGTAATAGCAATTCAAAAGCCTGGGAAACCAGCGTCTGATCATAATTCATACCGCCCGATCGCTATGTTATCATGTTTAAGGAAATTGTTCGAAAAAATGATCCTATCGCGACTCGACCACTGGGTCGAATCAAACAACATGCTTTCCAGTACACAATTTGGCTTTCGCAAGGGCAAAGGAACAAACGATTGTCTAGCGTTGCTTTCATCAGATATTCAACTAGCCTTTGCGGACAAGGAGCAATTGGCTTCGGTTTTCTTGGATATTAAGGGCGCTTTTGATTCAGTTTCCATAGAAATATTGTCAGAAAATTTGCACAATAGTGGACTACCTGGAATATTGAATAATTTCTTGTACAATCTGTTGTCAGAAAAACACATGAGCTTCACTCTCGGTCAACTGACAACTTCCAGAATTAGCTATATGGGCCTTCCCCAAGGCTCATGTCTGAGTCCCTTGCTTTATAATTTTTATGTTAAAGATATTGACAACTGTTTGAAAGAACCATGCACGCTAAGACAACTTGCAGATGATGCTGTGGTTTCTATGAAGGGCCCACGAGCGGAAATCTTGCAAAGACCATTGCAAAATTCCCTTGATAATCTATCCACTTGGGCTAGAAATTTAGGGATCGAGTTTGCTCCGCAAAAAACTCAACTGGTCGTATTTTCAAGGAAGCGGAACCCTGCCCAACTAAAGCTTAAGCTTTTGGGAACAGACATCGACCAGTCTTTGACTTCAAAATACCTTGGGGTCTGGTTTGATTCAAAAGGCACTTGGCGAACTCATATTAGGTATTTAACGGAAAAATGTCAACAAAGGATCAATTTTCTACGAACAATTACCGGAACATGGTGGGGTGCTCACCCGGAAGACCTCATAAAACTCTATAAAACAACCATTCTCTCTGTTCTAGAGTATGGCTCTTTCTGTTTTCTCTCAGCAGCAAACTGCCACTTGATTAAATTGGAACGAATTCAATATCGTTGTTTGCGTATCGCCTTAGGGTGTATGCACTCAACACATAATGCGAGCCTAGAGGTTCTGGCAGGGGTTTTACCGCTACAGAACCGATTCTGGGAGCTCTCGCTAAGAATACTTATTAAGTGTGGAGTGAGCAACACACTCGTCATCGAAAACTTTGAAGAATTGCTCAAACTGAACACTCAGTAAAAATTCATGAGAGTTTATCTCTACTACATGTCATCTGACATTAGCCTTCCATGTTATAACCCTCCACGTGTACGCTTCACCAATGACAGTTCCTCTGTTGAATATGATGTGTCCATGAAACAAGCTATTCATGGAATTCCAGATCAACTTCGATGTATAACTATTCCACGTATTTTCAACGCAAAGTTCCAGAATGTTGATTCCTACAGGAGATATTTCACTGACGGGTCTCGTATAAATGGATCCACTGGTTTCGGTGTCTTCAATGAAAATTCTTCCGCCTTCCGAAAACTTCAGGAACCTTGCACGGTTTATGTTGCTGAGCTGGCAGCAATCAACTTCGCTTTGGGGATGATCTCAAACATGCCCGCAGACCACTTCTTCATCTTTTCGGATAGTCTCAGTTCAATCGAGGCACTCCGATCGATGAAACCCGTAAAGCATGCATCTTACTTTCTTACAAAAATAAGAGAGCAGATGTGTGCACTGGTCGAAAGATCATACAAGATTACCTTTGTATGGGTCCCCTCACATTGCCTAATTTATGGCAATGAGAAGGCGGACTCTCTCGCAAAGGTGGGCGCTGAGGAAGGTGAGATTTATGATAGACGAATTTCACACGATGATTTTTTTCATTTAGTACGTCAAAGTTCTCTTCGCGGTTGGCAAAGCGATTGGCTAAATGGCCAACTGGGACGGTGGTTACATTCCATAATTCCTAGAGTTTCCTTGCGAGCCTGGTGGAAAGGTTTGGACATAAGTCGAGATTTCATTCGCGTGATGTCAAGACTTATGTCCAACCATTACTCGCTAGATGCACATCTCCACAGGATTAACCTCGCGCTGAGCAATATTTGTAATAGGTGTGGTTCCGGTTATGATGACATCGATCACGTAGTTTGGCAGTGCCCGGATATGGACGCCTCCAGAGCGCAACTTTTGGATACCCTTGCGGCCCGAGGTAGACAACCCTATGTTCCAGTTAGAGATGTGTTGGGCACCCGCGATCTTATTTATATGGTCGCAATTTACGATTTTCTTCGCTCGTCTTGTATAAAAGTTTAATTCTCTTGTGTTCTCTTCCCCAGTTTTTTTTTTTTTTGTGTTTTGTCCACTTTGTGTTGGATTGAGGATCCTGGCCATCCGGCAGTCGAATACCGGCAAGAAATCGCTACCAACGCCATGAAACGAGAATCAAGATGCCACGTTATACCTCCCGGATGAGCTGCTGAGAACCCTGATTCCAATCCCTACCAAGTCCTTCCTTCAAAAATTGTGACCACTAACCTCGAGCTGCCACGAGTACCCTGGCTCCATCCCATATTAATGTTGAAAAAGCCAATTAATTGTATGTAATAAAAATACAAAAAATGAATTTCGGCTCCGTAAAGCGTTAAACGCATTTGAGCCTCAAATAAACGAACTAGATAAAAAAAAAAAAGACCCACTAAAAGCAGAATCATATAGGCCAATTTCGATGCTTTGTGTTTTTCTTAAACTTATTAATTTTGTAGTAAAAAAACATTTAACAAATTTTCTAATGGAAGAAAAATTATTACCGGAATATTCATTTGGATTCAAACAAAAAATGTCAGCAGTAAACTGTGTTAACGCATTAATATCTCATATTAAAGAAGCAAAAAGAGAAAAAGAAATAGTAATTGCAACCTTTTTAGATTTATCTAAAGCCTTTGATAACGTCAACATTGAGAAATTATTAGAAATCCTTAACAATATACAGACTCCCCCCGAAATAATCAATTGTATATACCATTATCTTAGTAAAAGAAAAGTCATATTGACACTAGCTAACGGAACAAAGATAATAAGAACTACTAATAAAGGTCTTCCTCAAGGTTGTCCTTTATCACCTGTTTTATTTAATATTTATACTATGGAATTGCATAAGTTATCAGGAGAAGATAAGATTTTCTTTCAATTTGCAGATGATTTCACTGCTATAGTTAAGGCAAAAACAATACCTGAGGCAGAAGAGAAAATGAATACTTTTTTAAACCAAATTTTAAATATATTTAATAGTTTAGGAATGCAAGTAAACCCCGACAAATGTGCAACAGTAATTTTTACTAATAAATTTCACCCCACAACAAGAATCACAATAAATAATGTACCAATAGAAATAAATCCCTTTCACAAATTTTTAGGAATAATTCTAGATCACAGATTAAATTTCAATAAACAGGTGGAATACTCTACTACAAAAGCTAAAAGAAAAATAAATATATTAAAAATGATAACAAAAAAGAAAAACGGAGCACATCCGGAAACTTTCATTTTCATTTTCATTTTGCAGCGTTTGGTGGGGCAATGAGAGCGCAAGTCAGTCCAAAGCCGGGGTAAGGGATAGGTAATGGCCGTAATAGTCTATGCGGACCACTTGAACACCATCGGAAAGGATAAGAAGGGTTGGGGTAGGGTATAGGGAATGGAGAAGACTTGACACAGTAATGCGATTAATGCTGCAAAATGTAAATGTGCTGAAAGCAATTTAATTTGAGTTTTGAAGTTTGATTTGACTTATTGAAATTCCGAATAGATCGGCCATTGTACAAGTAAGAAAGAATATGCTGATCGCTTTCTAGAAATTTTATAAACAACAAAATAATAACAATATGAGAGTGATGCTAAGGGCTGCTGATGGCACAATGAGACGCTTTAGGAGATTTTGATACTGATTGAACATTACTATACAGAGCGCAATTTAATCGATGGTGATAACTTTACAAACTTTATCTGTTTTTACACTGATTGACGATGCTGATTTATATAAGAATATTTTAAAAATATTTGATATTAGTTCATTTGTTTGTGTGATCTAGGTGTTAATAATGAAAAAATTTTACATACCCTTGATGAAATACTTCCCTGACTAGAAATATTATATTTTGAGCGCCCTTTTCGAAGCTATTCTATCCAGGTATCCATGTACTGCTTTCAATCCTGAAATTATTCTTATTGTGCATGCTCATGCATTATATTAGTGATTCTCATAATCATGCAACAGATAAGAAGGAGAGAAAAAGAGAATATAGGAACAGTGATTAGTAATGAGTTAATTATGTAGTTTTGTTAGAATTATAAACAATTAAACAGCAGTAATAGCTTATAAAATTACTTTGCAGCATAGCTGAGCTTTTCGGAACGTAAGACCGATGTATAAAAATAATTTGTTTCGAAATTGTCCGCGTGGTCTTCTAGTGCCCCTATTAGATAAGAATCAGTCATAGACATACATACCGAATGCTCGCCATGACCCTATGACCAACATTTGTATATGTATAGACTTAGCTGATGTGGCTTTTCTAATAGGTAGTTCTTTCACTCATTGATTGTCTTCAAAACCTTGTCAAGTATAGAAAATTGATTTTATTTCATTTATTACTACCGTCAACATACCAGTACCCGCTCACGCTCCAGTAGCCCGCCCACGAGCTTAAAAAGTACAGTAATTTTAGTAAATACACAAAAAAATTTCCACAGTATGATTCAATTTGTCTATTTGAACCGTATAGCGGCTATAGTTTTCAAATTTACTTTGTGCAAACTTATCTTTTTTCAGTGTGAGCGGGCTACTGGAGCATGAGCGGATAATGGTGCACTGATGGTACATTGAAGCTACATTGTACTTATTAAGTATTAGGTATTATTTTATGTTTTTATCACTATTGATATTATCAAGGTCAGAATTCCCAGTGAGTGAAGAATTTTATAGTACTAGAACACCATAGAAGATCGCTTAACATTACCTAATCATGGAACGGCTTTTTGCTCTATTATTTTAGGTAGATGCTATTGATCTCCCTTTGCTCCTATCCGCAACCCGGTGCACGCGCCCTGTTGGTTTTCGAAAACCTCGTAGAAGATTACAAACCGTCAATGGCATTCCCAATTACTACCCCACATTGCACATTCAAGGGTCTGATTGTGCTCCTAACCCACCCTCAGTTCGTAATCTTCTCGCCATCTTGAAATTATATTTTCCCGAAGTGAAAGTAATTTTGAAGAGTGATAGCCTAGTGCAGCCCAACTGCATAGTACAGTAGTTTAATCAGAATCTTAAGGTCAGAAGATAAAATCTAAATTTTGTAATAAAAAGGTTGCCATTGCTTTGAAATTTACCCAACATCTAATCAAAACTACTAACAACAGCGATCAATTATCAAAATTCATCGCTCCCTGGAAAATATAATCCCAAGCCCAGGGAAAAACGGAGCACATCCGGAAACTGCTCTTAAAATAGGGTCCTAAAGCCCTATCTCAATTTTAGTGCCAAACGCTTAAGTTTAGGTCAAAAACATATGTTTACTCAATTTTCTAATGTTTTCCGATGGTTTAAGTCTAAAAAACATTTTTTTAAATTTTGTCACACCCCTTGGTTTTAACTCAAATTTTGGGTGTATTTTGTTTTCCGTGTCTCTTCCGAAATGTCAGAAAGGAACAACCCCGGTGTTAAAAAGTTGAACCCCTGTGGTAATTTTGTCGACTAAGGGAACGTCAAACATGATCTCAAGTGTCAAGGTTCATTTATGGATCCAATTTTTAAATTAAAGTTTAAATATGATATATACGTTATTTGAGCGGGAAAAAATGCTACAGTAGTTGCAGTAACATGCTCTTTCGTGTTATTAAATGAAAACAAGATTTCATTAAACATTTTAGGACCCTATTGCAAAAACGATTTTTCAACCCCATCTCGATTATGGACTTACAATATCAGCAGGAACGTCGAAAACATCATTTACAAAGCTAGAAACTATCCAACACTTGTATATTAGAACCGCAATGAGATACTTAAAATCTACACCGAATCATGTTATTTTAGCCGAAACAGGAGAACTACCGTTAAAGGAAAGAGCAGAATATTTAGCTTTCAAAGAAATATCAAAAAATATTTACCATAATAATACTCCAATAGTTCCCATTCTAAATAAAATGATAGGATTAGAAGAAACACCACAACACTGTTCATACTTAGAAAACATAGCTAACATTAACAACTTCCATTTACTACAGCTAGCAAAACCTAAACCATTCAAACCTGTCAAAAATTTAGTAATTAAATCAGAAATAAAGAATTTAACAAAAAAGAATATTACAAACAATGTACAAAAACAAATGGTATTAGAATTAATTCGATCACAATATACAAATAAATATCTGATATACACTGATGGATCTAAAATACAAGATAGAACTGGATACGGTTTTTATGATAGTAATGAAAAAACGTCATATAGCGGTAGACTTTAAACGCAATTTACCATAATGAATGCTGAACTATCTGCGATACTGAGGGCAATTGAACATATCATTGAGAAGAATATTAAATACCCAGTGATATTAACAGACTCGAAAAGCGCAACCGAATTATTAAAGAACATTGAACCCACAGAGAATTATTTAATCAACGAAATTTTTCATAAAGTTAATCTTTATAACGACGAAATAATTATACAATGGATCCCCGGACATGTTGGACTTCTAGGAAATGAAAGAGCAGACTTGGCAGCAAAACTAGGAACGAATATGAATAAGATTGACGATCTGAAAGTAACTAATAGCGACCTTTTACTAAACGTTAAGAAAGAAAACTACTGTGTTTGGAATCAAAGATACAAGACTATTTCTTCAGAGAAAGGTAAGCAACATTTTCAAATTCTACAAGACGTGACTTCTAAGCCATGGTTTTACAATTCCAACTTACCCACAGACTTGACTATAATATTATCTAGATTAAGATCAGGACATACAGCAACAAAATATAGATTACATAGTTGGAAACTTATTGAATCCGATAGATGTGAGCAATGTAATGTAACAGAAAACTTAACACATATTTTGCACCACTGCCCGAAATTTCAATCAGTTAGACAAAAATATCCAATACTATCACAATTTACAGACATTACACTTATTTTAGCTGAAAATAATACAGATAAAATAATCCAGATAGCTGAATTCATTAGAGAAATAAAAGCTGGTGTTTGAATAGAAAAACCGTTTTGTAAACTGAATTCCAAGTAATACCAAATAAACTTAAATTGACGTTTGGTCAGAACATACTCCCGGTACTGAAATCAAATATATTTGACTTGTTTATCACCTTTTCGTCTAAAAAATGACATACGATGATGTCAAAATGCAAAACAAGACTTGGCTGAAATGGACCGATAGGTCTGCGCCAAAGCGAGAAGAAAGAAAGAAAGAAAGGATTACTAGGCCCATTCACATATTTCATAACGCTGAAAAGGGTGGGTGGGTGTCTTCAAGATTTTACAGGCCATACACAATTCGGAAAATATTCTTACAAAATGCGTTATGAGGGGGTGGGTGAGTATTGTCGCTGCAGCACTACTCTGCAATTCGCTGGAGAGTCCAGCGACGCGACAATTTCTGGCGACGTCAAAAGAACTGTCATTCTTAGTTTTGACATTTCAGAATTGATGGACGTCATTCAATTGAAAAAGAAAAAAATATAACTGAACAACAAAAACATTCACAAAACATCGATTGATTTACAACATCGTGTGGAATTAAAGTCAAGGTAATTAATAATTAAAGGCCGGTTTGTTACTGACAAGAAAAGGAATCGCCTATCTCGATGCGTGGAAAATTTCTCCCAAGAAATGATCAAGAAAATCTTTTTTTTTCTGATCGCAGTACGCAGTTGAGAAGAAATGTCACTTCAAAGGGGGCTCTCTGTACGAAATTTCTTGACCCTTTCAGTCAAGGAATTTCTTTACT
Organism: Aedes aegypti; assembly: GCF_002204515.2. Taxonomy (NCBI): domain Eukaryota; kingdom Metazoa; phylum Arthropoda; class Insecta; order Diptera; family Culicidae; genus Aedes; species Aedes aegypti. Next base: position 25,402,216 of record NC_035109.1, on the reverse strand, counting down.
TTTCTTGAGCGAAACAACATACTTAGCTTAATTCTGTACTTTGAATAGGGTCCTAAAGCCCTATCTCAATTTTAGTGCCAAACGCTTAAGTTTAGGTCAAAAACATATGTTTACTCAATTTTCTAATGTTTTCCGATGGTTTAAGTCTAAAAAACATTTTTTTAAATTTTGTCACACCCCTTGGTTTTAACTCAAATTTTGGGTGTATTTTGTTTTCCGTGTCTCTTCCGAAATGTCAGAAAGGAACAACCCCGGTGTTAAAAAGTTGAACCCCTGTGGTAATTTTGTCGACTAAGGGAACGTCAAACATGATCTCAAGTGTCAAGGTTCATTTATGGATCCAATTTTTAAATTAAAGTTTAAATATGATATATACGTTATTTGAGCGGGAAAAAATGCTACAGTAGTTGCAGTAACATGCTCTTTCGTGTTATTAAATGAAAACAAGATTTCATTAAACATTTTAGGACCCTATTGAAAGATAATCCAAAGACCGTATCCTTCCAGATGAGAAACGTTGTACTCCATGCAGACCAGAAGCTCCAAGCGAACCGTGTATCATGCGTTGTATGGACACTATTATTTGGGTATATCCAAAAAGGATCTTGCGAAAATCTACGGTAAAAGCCAATCTACCATATATTCTTGGTTCCGTAAGTTTGAGAAAGAGGGTGTATACCAGCGGAAGAAACGTGCTCAAGTTTACAAAAAGTTTCGAGTGGAAATGAGGATATGGTTGGTTCAGTTATACCAAAAGCATCCATTATTATTTTTGGATGAAGCTAAAGAGAGATTCCAGAAGCAATTTAAAATCAATATCAGCGTTTCATCGATTTGCTTCATTTTACATGAAGCCGGACTTTTGTGGAAGACTGTTGAAAGGAGAGCGATGCAAATTAGGGAAGAAGAGATTGTGAGATTTATGCGAGAACTTCTGGCAATTCCCTGGGATATCTACAACTTAGTTTTCCTGGATGAAGTCAGTTTCGACAATCGGGACATGTTACGCTGGAAGGGGTATGGTGTTGTGGGGCAAAAAGTGATCTACAGCGGTGAGTTTTGTCGCCGCCCACGTTTATCATTCTTGTGCTTTCTTGGAGTTGAAGGCATTCTAGACAGCTTTTGGACTGATGGAACATTCAATCGCGTTAAATTTTTTGAATGTTGTCGAGAGTTTGCACTACGAAATCCAAAAGTTCGTCAGTACCCAGGATGCTATTCGGTTTGGATACTAGATGGCGCAAAAATTCATTGCGATGCAAATATCATTCGGTATTTGCGATCGATCGGCATTATTCCCATATTCCTTCCGGCGTACTGTCCCTTTTTTAATCCTATTGAGATCGTTTTTGGTTTTGTCAAAAAACATTTGCAAAGAAGACACCAAGAAAACACTCCAATAATGGGTGATGTCTGCGATGCAATGAGCTTTTTCAAATAATATTCCTGCCAAAAACTTTTTGCTCATTGTGCCCGCATAGTAAAATACAATTTGTTACACTTTCCAAACAACATGTTTCTTATATCTGGAAGGGTTAATGTTCCACAAACAGTTGCTATTTCATTGAACAATATGAAACGCAAAAATAATTACTATTAAAAACGGTTTGAGTAGTGTATCCCAAATTGTGACAATAAAATATAGTGGACGAATATAAAAGACAATTTACACCGTCTTCAGCCATAGGCTGCACAGACTGAACATAACTTACATTAGACAACGGACACACGGAACGACCAGTGGACCAATAAAGAATTAATCGTTTGACGAAAAGTTTTCTCCGACTGGGGCGGGAATCGAACCCACACTCTGTAGCACAATACGCCTAAACGACTGACGCCGCTAACCGCACGGCTACGAAGCCCAGTTGGATAATATAAAAATAAAATAAAAAAGAAGTTGAGTTGGTACAGAGCGGTATGTGTAGAATTCCGCCTGCTTAACACGTAGGATCGACAAAGTAAGTTTGTATACTTTTTTGACTTGAGTCTGTATGAATAAGTTTTCGAGAAATGTTGACTTTGCAAATTTGCTCCTTTTTCTTGTCCCAGAAAGATTGCAATAAAAACTGCTGCCGTCTATTTCCGTGCCACATTATTGGAAAAAAGACAAGACGTAGGTATTTCAACGTGTCCTTAAGTTATAACGGTGTTTACGGCATTTGTTATTGCAGGTTTAGGAACCGAATCAACACTAATAGGCAACATCGAATAGAATCCAGTTACCTGGTAAGTCGGTGGCCGTAAGAAGAACAGGCGTTGGAAGCTTCGAATGCCGATGCAGTTCCTTTGAATCCCACTCTGTCTACAGTAGTTCCTACCCACAACAAAACAGCAGTTATTACCAGAAGGCGGTCCCAGAAAAGATGCCGACTCTTGCTAAAACTGTCCTGTGCCAACAGAAGCGACCAGCGCTTTTCCGAAGTCTTGATACGCACAGAAGGCAACTTACGGCAAAACAATTCACAAGGAGTCAGTCCGGAAAATGATGCGCAACAAAACAACTAAAAAAATATGTTGATGAAACGCGAAGCTGTAATCAACTCGGGGCTGCAATCATCTATTATTTTTAGTAATGGAATTTAGTTCAATGTATGTGAGATAGCTTAAGGTTTAATAAAAAAACACAAAATTCTCATATTTGGTATAAACGTTCAGTTTCATTTTTTTCTTCTTCAATTAAGTCGAAAATAATTATAATTATTCTTATAATATGAACATATCAGTCTAGTAAGGCATACGGTTGAACAATCATAATCAACCACAAACCACTTATTACACATACATTACTTTTCTTATTTCTATTTTATAGTTCAACTATTTTCTAACTATTTGCGTTAATGTGAATTTCGTGAAAAGGCACAATATAACCATCATTTGGCAAACTGTAAACGAAAAATTTTGTTCGAGAAAACAGACGTTTTCAAATGGTTACATAACTTAACCACCCATTTCCCACATTGTGATTTTCCCGATTACCATTCACCAAACTGTCAAACCAGTTTGTGAAAGGGTTGGTTTATTGTTATTTTGGATGTCATTTGGAACTATTCTAATATTGTAGTTAATGGTTATGAACAGTTAGGGAAACAGTAGAAATACGGTTCATGATTATGCGGGTGGTTACTTCCCTGGAGAACATTTTTATCCTGAGAAGGGACTGCAACAAAATCCAAGCGATTTAGGCTTAAGTGTAATTCCTGAGTGAATTTATCACAATATTTGCTGTTCTTTTTTTCTTTAAAATAATGAATAAAATCGGATTTGAGATGAAAATATAATCGGTTATTTCATTTCATTCAAATTACATCGTTCTGTTCACTTTTGTTACATGTGATCAACATCTGGACAGTCAGTTACACTGTCAGCCAGGACTTTTTACCTCTGTCTCCTCAGGGCGAACTGCAGATTGGACAGCAATAATAATTTCTTCAGCTGCTTTTTCTTTCGCAATCATTCCTTCCAATTTACGAGCAATATTCGAAAGAATGGAAACCGCCGAAGAAATGCCTTGAAAAACTTCCTCAACATCTTTCATCCATCCTCCATTTACAGCATGAGCCACTGATGCCCCCCGATGAACAGATTGTAGTCGGGCTGCTTCCGAGACGCCAGTCCACCTGAAATACTTCGCAAGTTCCAAAGGAGGCGACGGAGCATTTTTCATTTCCTCTTGTTTATGCGCCGCTGACAACCAGGAACTGTGATGGCCTTCCAGTTCAGGATGGTTGTTCTTCAACTCTTTTGCTAGAGCTGCATTATCCCGGGTCGAATGAGCTCCCGAACGATCTGGATTGTTGGGTGCAATTAACTGTTTGAGGACCATTTGGTGTTGAGGGTTGGTTTCAACATTTACCGAATATGCATGAATGAACATTTTGATTTGCTTGCCTCTCCATGAAGTGAGCAGTCGAGGAGTGACTCCAGAAATAGTGTAGGCCTTCCTTTTCATTTGATCTTGCATCGTGACGAACTTCTCAATATCTTCTTGGTCCGGGACTTGCTTTTCAGCCCACTTTGGTCCATCATCATCAAAATTGATATATCTCGATACATGCGCTACAGACAACTTCCAAATGCATTTAATTACGTCCTCAACAGAATCTCCAAAAACATTCTTAGTTCCCACTTCTCTTGGGCGCATCTGACCTCGATAAAGCCGACGGAACATTGTTGCTTTGAAAAAGTACAAATAGTTCTCCGCAGCGTCATCGGATACTATCGAGCAATTAAAACATGAATGGTCGTCATCGTCGGAACCATCGACAGGGAGAAAATGGTTCACTTCACTCAAATCATCCGGAATCGGTAACGGGTCCTGAGAACACAAAGGCTGCGGAGAGGGTGTTTGTTGTTGAGGAAACCATTCATTATCGTGATGATCAGAATCCATGTCTCCCGGCTCTTCCAAATACTCCTCCTCCTCGTACCGTACACCCCCGTTAATTTGAACGGTACCTCATGCAAACCATCGGGGTTCATTTTTAATTTGAACATCTAGTCACCCTAGAAACGTGATTCTGGTTACCTCTTTCGCTGTTTTGTTTTGATTCTGCGTTCCGTTCCATAGCGTTCCATTTCACTTTACTCCTTTCCACGAGGTAAATGATGTTTGGACAATTTTTAATCTGAACGATGTGCAAATTAGCGGGGTACAAATTAAAAAGTGTTCAGATTAAATGTGGTCAAACCAACGGGGGTACCCGGTACCTGCGTATGGGACGATGGAAATTTTCATCTCGATGATAAATCTCAAGTTCCACATTACTTACGCATCCTTATTGCACTCCATTTAGTATTTTTACGAATCAGTTAATACTCCGGCAGCTGAATTTTACACAAGTTTGGGTTGTTTATTTACAGTTTGAAATGAAAATCGGATAAAAAAAGACAACAAAACACCGTCAATGTGAATAAAACCATGGTGTGTCATACGCATGAAGTTGTCTTGGTGGCAGTACTTATGATGTTCGGTTACCATAAAATTTTTGAAAGTAATGAATTAGTTTCAAAATTATTTCGCAGTTTTAAATATTGCTCTTCGAATGTTCTTATGATTTGGTAATAAAAAGACAACTTAAAGACAAAGACAAATTAAAGACCTCCATGTCCCTTGCAGTTGCCCAAAATTTTATGGCTCATAAGGTAATCTAGAATGCCGTTCAAAGTGTACTGCGATCTGTCAAACTTGGGTACCTTTTGCACTACCGAGGGACCAAATGCAGTACTAGAAGTGGTACCCAATCTGAGCCCGAGTGTGACGGACCTGGTTTTACAGTATCTCAACGGCATAAAGAATCTCAAGCTGAAGTTCGGACCCAAGGACGGATGGAACCTGGTAGGATATTCCAACTCAGACTGGGCCGGAGACAGACGTACTCGACGATCGACTACTGGTTTTATATTTTTCTACGGCGGAGGACCAGTCAGCTGGAACAACAAAGGCCAGGATTCGGTAGCCCTATCATCTTTGGAGGCCGAATACAACGTTTTAACCAGGTCCGTCACACTCGGGCTCAGATTGTGTACCACTTCTAGTACTGCATTTGGTCCCTCGGTAGTACAAAAGGTAGCCAAGTTTGACAGATCGCAATACACTTTTCACGGCATTCTAGATTACCCAAGGGGGTGGTCACTCTACGCAGTGTGCCTTGCGCAGCTATGGCACATTTTGGCACACTGACTGGCACAGCTTTCCAATGTGGGTTGCTATAAAATCACAGTGAACTGACATTTCCATCTGAGCAACCATTGAACCACCTGAGTTGTTTGGTATATGTCAAACATGGATTTCACGAAATTTTCACGTTGGGTTCAGGAGGAATCTCACAACAATATACAACATGTTGATTTTATATTCATAAAATTTTTATATTTCAGAATTAAGCTATAGAGCGGCACCAAACCAGCTGGATCGAACTGAAGGTGATGGAATCGACCGAACTGAAGGCGGTTAAATGGGTGAAAAAATGTATGGGAACCTGGGGAAACAAACATAGAAGAATCAATGCCACTCTTTACTCGAGCTTTAAACGAAGAACCCGTTGAAAAGTTGTAATATCTTTTCTCAACTGGACATAAAAGCTAATTTCGGAAGGTTATGCAGTCCCTCATATGAAAGTAAACCCCCGAACGCACTGACAGCGCATTATCAATATTTCATTATTTTTTTAAATGAACTGGAACATGATTTAGGGCTGAAGACTCTTTTTTGGGCACATTTACAAATTTTTGGTTCTCGTAGAACAAAATTTATGTTTTCCATACATTTTTAGACTCTCAACTTTTTCGTAAAACTAAAGCTTAGGCAAACTTAGGCAAGAGGAATCTTTTTCATTCGATTACGTTGACTCAAAATCGCGTTACATTTTTTTAGCATTGGGTGATGATGTTTGTGTTTCGTTATTGAAAAAAACAAAAACTGAATATTGTTCTAGCTGTAACGTCTGTTTGTCTGTGCTTCTGTCGTAATATTCTTCCAATTCTTTGCATCCCTTTATCTTCCATCATGCTCCTGTACATAACCGTTGACGCTTCGTATCGAAGTTCCCGTCTTGTCTAGAATTCGTGTGGGCGATTTCCTAAACCTTTCCATTAAAGATTTACATGTACATGTCACGAAAGTAATGCAACATTTAGAGCATTTTAAATTTTGTATGACAAGAGACAAACAAGAAAAAAAACTACATGTCAATGCTTGCTGAGAACATTTTTCCATAATTTCAGTTCACTGAATGTTTATGGCATGTAATTTTATAGGGCGTTTGGCGCGCTCGGCACACCTCGGCGCACTAATGGCACAGTTGTGCCAAATGAAGTGTGTAGAGTGACCTTCCCCTTGAGATTACCTTATGAGCCATGAAATTTTGGGCAACTGCAAGGGACATCGGGGTCTTTAATTTATCTTTGCTTCAACCTTGGCCTGCTAAGAGACGATGTGGCTACGACGACTTTTAGAGAAGATGGACGACGTCAAGAGAAACCCACAACTTTGTACGAGGACAACATGGGATGCTTGAGTTTTGCAATAGCGGAGCGTTCTAGTGGACGAGTAAAACATATCGATACGAAAAGGAATTTCATACGTGAGTTGTGCGTACAGAGAATTGTTGATTTAAAGTATTGCCCTAGTGAAGATATGGCAGCCGACGCTTTGACAAAACCAGTCGGACCTGTCAAATTGAGTATTTTTTGACGAAAATTGGATTGCAAGGACAATAAAAAGATGCTCATCCAGGAGGAGTGTTGGGAATGAATGAGCACCTTAGTGTATAGTCACCTTAGCTTAAGAGAATAAAAACAAAGTCGAACCTGACAACACTGTATTCAACGATTTTTCAGTTTCAATAAAGCCAGTGACTTGTGTACACGCGTCTCAAGTTTTTCTATCCGAGGAAGTGCCCCGAGCTATAGCCCAACTAACGGGAGCCCAATTAAAACGTACACTCAAAATAATCCAAACGTCATTGTTACGTGGAAACATACGTGGTTTTTTTTCCATCGCACTTTCCACGTAGCTCTTACGTTACTCATAGGTAGCCCAGAATGAACGCATGAACTTTTGAACTTTGTCCATTCCACCGGTGCTACACGTAAGAGCTACGTGGATTTTCCGGTAGCCTTTACAAAGCGTTTCAATAGGACCTAGATGGTTTTGCATTAAATTTAACTGGAATAAAGACCAACCTTATCTCTAATAGGCTTTGGAAGGAAAATGTAGACCTAAAAGATTGTGATATTTTTATATTCAATCTGAGCATTGTGAATCCTGTTTCCCAAATGTTGTGAGTTTGGTCTGTCTTGTTGTAGCCTTCGCCTTCGCGTGCTATCATTGATAGAGGTTATAAATCAGGTATAAAATATGAAGTAATGCAGGGATTCTTCGGTATTCAAAGCATATGTACCTTGCAATCAATCTAACACCGGGTTTAACCCTCTAATACCCAAATTTTTATTTTCGATCTAAATATCATTTTTCGTTATCTAAAATCGTTCTAAACACGTTTTGGGCAATAATTTATTTTTATTCGCAAATTTGTGAATTTTGGTTTTTGATTTTTATAATTTTTATTTTTGAACATCCCTATTCTTTTTCATTTTTTCTTGGAGCCTCTTCTGGTTACTGATTTTTGGCAATAATAAAAATTCAAGTTTTCACGGTACTTTTAAAAATATTAAATTTTAATTTTTTTTCTGGAATTATTTTTATTTTCCGTGTAATTAACGGAAATACAGGTTTGAAATTATTTTAATTCCACCAAGCCCTTCTTCTGTGATAGGTTGATCGTAGAAAAATGTAAAAGCTTCGATTTTTTATATTACACATTAAATGAACCCCAGGCATTTGTAGGTTATATAGGAATACAATTTTTCAAACAATTTTCAAAAATACAAAAAAGTTTCAAAAGTCATAAAAAACCTTACTTATATGCATGTTATAAGTGAAGATTAAATCCAAAAATAAAATCATTTTGATTTCCGAGCTACGAAAAAATACACAAAATTCCAAAGTGTACCCCGTCTAAAGGCGGGGTTGGGTATTAGAGGGTTAAAGTTCAGCAGCTTCTGAAGCTCCTCAAAAATCAAGCGGGCGCCATCTTAGGATTTGCGCTCAACACCGAATGTACGTACAACATGCAGATGTCAAAATGAACTTAGGCACCTACGTGAATTTCACGTAAGTGCGATAGGTAACCTCAGTAACAATTACCGATTCACTATTTGATGGTTATGAATGGCTTAGTGATCTTTATCTTAGTCAGGTAAAGTGAAGGCAAAATGAATTTGGAATGATCTACGTGATTTTTCACGTAGCAATGACGTTTGGATTTTTTTGAGTGTGTACAATCAATGAAATTCTTTCACTAGGTGGGCTACAGGTTTAGTGCCACGAACGAAAGTTGGCTGTAATTGTTGAATTGTAAAACTGTAGGTAGCGAGGAATCTTTCAGGACTCACTTCGGCAGGGGGTTTTTAGAGAGATACTCAGCTCATATTTTACTACAATATGATTCGTATGTATGTACGTAAGTAAGTGTATCTTATTCCCGAGTTTCAGATAATTTGACCGAGCAAAACCCCTGATGGCAAAATGAAATGTGAGGATAGCCAAGTAGTTATTTACGCCATCAATTAGAACTATGTAAGTGCTCTTAGAACACTTAAGCTAATATCCGGCTCCATCCCAGTGGGAATGTTAGACCCATAAGAATAAGGCTTTCTCTAATAACAAGCTCATATAGTTAGTTAATTTCGACGAATATATTGTAAATAAGACATCCTCCAACATGCTTACCAGCCATCACTGCTCATCATCGGTGCCGTATTCCTTCCACCGCGGATCGCTGGGATCGTTCATATCGCAATCCAGCCATCCCTTCCGCTTCAGGTACGGCGTGCACTGCTGCGGAATGGTCAAAAACCGGCGCACCTTCTGACGCATCTGTCGCCACGTTTCCTGCTCGTAGTTCCGTTTATCCGCGGCCATCGCCTTGTAGTTGAACCCGTACGTGTCGATCATTCCGGTGACGAACTGCACCTGACCCTTGGACAACCGGAAACGAATTTCCACGAACTCTTTGGAGTCCTTCTCCAGCCGTTTGGCAACGTGCGCTTTGGGTGGAGGATTGCGTGCTTCCGATTCCGAATCGGAAGCATCCTCTTCAAGGAAGCCGTTCACGTAGCGTGCCAGTTTGGCGCGCTCGCGTTTGGTGTTTGGGACCGGAATTGCTTTGTTCACATCGAACGCCAGGCCCATTTCCGAGATGTTGGTGTTCAGGTTCTTCCGGAAGTCCATGTCGTTCTTGATTTCCGGGCTGTAGCGGGGGGAAAACGATTGAATTAGGGATCGAGGGAACAGTGTCGCTCTCTAAAGAAGTGAACTCAATATTTTTTGAATTCCTTCTTTAGAATCATTTAAAACATTTTGTCAACATATCATATCACATTTTATTTACCGTAGCAGTTCAGATTTTTTGCAAGTGAGTTAATCGTTGCAAGATCATAAGTTATGGAGAGTTCTTATATTTTTCTTGCTATATATAGATTTTAAGCTTTCGTTTCACTTACGATATTCACTAGTCTTGATATTTATAGAGAATAAGGTGCCAAATACTAGTATAGTACACATACCCTATACAACCAGCAGATGGGCGAATATCGGTACATCTACCTTAGGGACATTCCGATATTGTGAGGTATCGATATTTGATTCGATACGATTATCGAATCGAAGTATCGATACCACCGATATATTGAATCAAAATCGTAATATCATTTGATATATTTAAAAGGGGCCAAACTTCCTGTATCGTTTAGTTACCTGACGTTGAGTTTTCTACAATTTGCAAACAATTTTTTGAATCCTCAATATTATCGGAATTTTGATCGATAGATATTAATCTTCTTTTATGATACATCATTAACAATTGGTATGTGAACTGTTTTCAAGTATTTAAAAATCAATTGTTTTTCTAGAAACCCCTACAATTGTTATCCAAATTTTGGTATACGATATATCAGAAGGAAATATCGATACCATCGATACACGGAGAACAATCCAATGTTTAAAATACAGCGGGGGTTCGCTGGTTGGAACACGACTGCCTTCCATCTAGCGAATCCGACCCGTTAGTTGGAACGACTGACAGCTGGTAAAAATGCTCCACACTAACGCATCTGGAGAGCAAATCGTCACAAAACGCACATATACATACGTATTTGTTCTATATATGGAGACTTCAATGCGACGGTACTCAAACGTCAAAGTCAGTTTTACATTTTCTGGTGACATTTCAGTGCTTTTTAGTTGGAATATTTTCCAACCAGCGAACATCCAACAATCGAGTCATTCCATGTAGCGGACCCCCAACGAGCGAATCCCCACTGTAATATTAAATTTTAAAAACGATTCGAGAACTGAACCAATAATTAACATCATGTAACATTGTTACATTCGCCCTAATTCTAGCATACGCTTGAATTTTGATATGGCTTACCATTTCACAGTGCCGGTGCCGTGAATCTTCTTGTTAAGTCGCTTCCGGTTTTTGTTATAGTTGTACTTTTGACTTTTCTTGGTTCTCCTCAATCGGCGCACCATTTTGAGAGATTATTCGGTCGTGTAAAGCTTTCAAAACTACACAATTTAAAGAAAGTTTGTGCACAAATTCGCAGCTAACGACCGACGCACGTGTTGGACTCAACTGTAAACAAAAACACACGAAAGTGCATTGCCGAAGTTTGACGTTTTCTCGACTACTGTGAATCTAACACCCATTTTTCATCACCTTTTTTTTATTTTCCGTGTTGGTGGGAATCTAACACCCAGTTTTTGTACCGGTGTTAAAAAATGGAGTGACTTTGTACAGAATAACATTTTTCAATGGGAAAAAATGTTATAAAGTTTTTTTTATTGGCGAACAAGTAAGATTAGGCGCGATACATGGAAGAGATAGCATAAGGGTAAAACTGTATAGCCATTTCGGATTGTCGTTTTCAATCCGGATGAAAAAAAATAAAAATGGTTGTTAAAAATTGCCATCTTTGTTCGTCGTTTGGCAAAAACTGCACGATAAAATTTTGACGAAACCCTCTCAGATCTTTAGTATGAGCCTCTGTACATGCTATAAATTCTTTTGTTCGTTTGACTTTTACTGTGCGCCGTGTGTTGGTGCTGTCTCGTTCTCTCTCACGGGCAACTTGAAAACAGGGCGCACAGTAAAAGTCAAACGTTTTATAGCATGCATAGGCTCATAGACCTCAAATTGACCCTCAATTGGGAAATTGAGAGGCGACGGCTGAGACTTTATTTTATGGAAATTTTCAAAATTGATGAAAAAAATTAAAAATGGTTGTAAAAAATTGCCATCTTTATTCGTCGTTTGGCAAAAACTGCACGATAAAATTTTGACGAAACCCTCTCAGATCTTAAGTATAGACCTCAAATTGACCCTCAATTGGGAAATTGAGAGGCGACGGCTGAGACTTTATTTTATGGAAATTTTCAAAATTGATGAAAAAAATTAAAAATGGTTGTAAAAAATTGCCATCTTTATTCGTCGTTTGGCAAAAACTGCACGATAAAATTTTGACGAAACCCTCTCAGATCTTAAGTATAGACCTCAAATTGACCCTCAATTGGGAAATTGAGAGGCGACGGCTGAGACTTTATTTTATGGAAATTTTCGAAATTGATGAAAAAAAAATAAAAATGGTTTTTAAAAATTGCCATCTTTGTTCGTCGTTTGGCAAAAACTGCACGATAAAATTTTGACGAAACCCTCTCAGATCTTTAGTATAGACCTCAAATTGACCCTCAATTGGGAAATTGAGAGGCGACGGCTGAGACTTTATTTTATGGAAATTTTCGAAATTGATGAAAAAAAATAAAAATGGTTTTTAAAAATTGCCATTTTTTTTCGTTGTTTGGCAAAAACTGCACGATAAAATTTTGACGAAACCCTCTCAGATCTTTAGTATAGACCTCAAATTGACCCTCAATTGGGAAATTGAGAGGCGACGGCTGAGACTTTATTTTATGGAAATTTTCGAAATTGATGAAAAAAAAATAAAAATGGTTGTTAAAAATTGCCATCTTTGTTCGTCGTTTGGCAAAAACTGCACGATAAAATTTTGACGAAACCCTCTCAGATCTTTAGTATAGACCTCAAATTGACCCTCAATTGGGAAATTGAGAGGCGACGGCTGAGACTTTATTTTATGGAAATTTTCAAAATTGATGAAAAAAATTAAAAATGGTTGTTAATAATAACCATTTTTATTCGTCGTTTGGCAAAAACTGCACGATAAAATTTTGACGAAACCCTCTCAGATCTTTAGTATAGACCTCAAATTGACCCTCAATTGGGAAATTGAGAGGCGACGGCTGAGACTTTATTTTATGGAAATTTTCGAAATTTATGAAAAAAAATAAAAATGGTTGTTAAAAATTGCCATCTTTGTTCGTCGTTTGGCAAAAACTGCACGATAAAATTTTGACGAAACCCTCTCAGATCTTTAGTATAGACCTCAAATTGACCCTCAATTGGGAAATTGAGAGGCGACGGCTGAGACTTTATTTTATGGAAATTTTCGAAATTGATGAAAAAAAATAAAAATGGTTTTTAAAAATTGCCATTTTTTTTCGTTGTTTGGCAAAAACTGCACGATAAAATTTTGACGAAACCCTCTCAGATCTTTAGTATAGACCTCAAATTGACCCTCAATTGGGAAATTGAGAGGCGACGGCTGAGACTTTATTTTATGGAAATTTTCGAAATTGATGAAAAAAAAATAAAAATGGTTGTTAAAAATTGCCATCTTTGTTCGTCGTTTGGCAAAAACTGCACGATAAAATTTTGACGAAATCCTCTCAGATCTTTAGTATAGACCTCAAATTGACCCTCAATTGGGAAATTGAGAGGCGACGGCTGAGACTTTATTTTATGGAAATTTTCGAAATTGATGAAAAAAATTTAAAATGGTTGTTAAAAATTGCCATCTTTGTTCGTCGTTTGGCAAAAACTGCACGATAAAATTTTGACGAAACCCTCTCAGATCTTTAGTATAGACCTCAAATTGACCCTCAATTGGGAAATTGAGAGGCGACGGCTGAGACTTTATTTTATGGAAATTTTCAAAATTGATGAAAAAAATTAAAAATGGTTGTTAATAATAACCATTTTTATTCGTCGTTTGGCAAAAACTGCACGATAAAATTTTGACGAAACCCTCTCAGATCTTTAGTATAGACCTCAAATTGACCCTCAATTGGGAAATTGAGAGGCGACGGCTGAGACTTTATTTTATGGAAATTTTCGAAATTGATGAAAAAAATTAAAAATGGTTGTAAAAAATTGCCATCTTTATTCGTCGTTTGGCAAAAACTGCACGATAAAATTTTGACGAAACCCTCTCAGATCTTAAGTATAGACCTCAAATTGACCCTCAATTGGGAAATTGAGAGGCGACGGCTGAGACTTTATTTTATGGAAATTTTCGAAATTGATGAAAAAAAATAAAAATGGTTTTTAAAAATTGCCATTTTTTTTCGTTGTTTGGCAAAAACTGCACGATAAAATTTTGACGAAACCCTCTCAGATCTTTAGTATAGACCTCAAATTGACCCTCAATTGGGAAATTGAGAGGCGACGGCTGAGACTTTATTTTATGGAAATTTTCAAAATTGATGAAAAAAATTAAAAATGGTTGTTAATAATAACCATTTTTATTCGTCGTTTGGCAAAAACTGCACGATAAAATTTTGACGAAACCCTCTCAGATCTTTAGTATAGACCTCAAATTGACCCTCAATTGGGAAATTGAGAGGCGACGGCTGAGACTTTATTTTATGGAAATTTTCGAAATTGATGAAAAAAAATAAAAATGGTTTTTAAAAATTGCCATTTTTTTTCGTTGTTTGGCAAAAACTGCACGATAAAATTTTGACGAAACCCTCTCAGATCTTTAGTATAGACCTCAAATTGACCCTCAATTGGGAAATTGAGAGGCGACGGCTGAGACTTTATTTTATGGAAATTTTCGAAATTGATGAAAAAAAAATAAAAATGGTTGTTAAAAATTGCCATCTTTGTTCGTCGTTTGGCAAAAACTGCACGATAAAATTTTGACGAAACCCTCTCAGATCTTTAGTATAGACCTCAAATTGACCCTCAATTGGGAAATTGAGAGGCGACGGCTGAGACTTTATTTTATGGAAATTTTCAAAATTGATGAAAAAAATTAAAAATGGTTGTTAATAATAACCATTTTTATTCGTCGTTTGGCAAAAACTGCACGATAAAATTTTGACGAAACCCTCTCAGATCTTTAGTATAGACCTCAAATTGACCCTCAATTGGGAAATTGAGAGGCGACGGCTGAGACTTTATTTTATGGAAATTTTCGAAATTGATGAAAAAAAATAAAAATGGTTTTTAAAAATTGCCATTTTTTTTCGTTGTTTGGCAAAAACTGCACGATAAAATTTTGACGAAACCCTCTCAGATCTTTAGTATAGACCTCAAATTGACCCTCAATTGGGAAATTGAGAGGCGACGGCTGAGACTTTATTTTATGGAAATTTTCGAAATTGATGAAAAAAAAATAAAAATGGTTGTTAAAAATTGCCATCTTTGTTCGTCGTTTGGCAAAAACTGCACGATAAAATTTTGACGAAATCCTCTCAGATCTTTAGTATAGACCTCAAATTGACCCTCAATTGGGAAATTGAGAGGCGACGGCTGAGACTTTATTTTATGGAAATTTTCGAAATTGATGAAAAAAATTTAAAATGGTTGTTAAAAATTGCCATCTTTGTTCGTCGTTTGGCAAAAACTGCACGATAAAATTTTGACGAAACCCTCTCAGATCTTTAGTATAGACCTCAAATTGACCCTCAATTGGGAAATTGAGAGGCGACGGCTGAGACTTTATTTTATGGAAATTTTCAAAATTGATGAAAAAAATTAAAAATGGTTGTTAATAATAACCATTTTTATTCGTCGTTTGGCAAAAACTGCACGATAAAATTTTGACGAAACCCTATCAGATCTTTAGTATAGACCTCAAATTGACCCTCAATTGGGAAATTGAGAGGCGACGGCTGAGACTTTATTTTATGGAAATTTTCGAAATTGATGAAAAAAATTAAAAATGGTTGTAAAAAATTGCCATCTTTATTCGTCGTTTGGCAAAAACTGCACGATAAAATTTTGACGAAACCCTCTCAGATCTTAAGTATAGACCTCAAATTGACCCTCAATTGGGAAATTGAGAGGCGACGGCTGAGACTTTATTTTATGGAAATTTTCGAAATTGATGAAAAAAAATAAAAATGGTTTTTAAAAATTGCCATTTTTTTTCGTTGTTTGGCAAAAACTGCACGATAAAATTTTGACGAAACCCTCTCAGATCTTTAGTATAGACCTCAAATTGACCCTCAATTGGGAAATTGAGAGGCGACGGCTGAGACTTTATTTTATGGAAATTTTCAAAATTGATGAAAAAAATTAAAAATGGTTGTTAATAATAACCATTTTTATTCGTCGTTTGGCAAAAACTGCACGATAAAATTTTGACGAAACCCTCTCAGATCTTTAGTATAGACCTCAAATTGACCCTCAATTGGGAAATTGAGAGGCGACGGCTGAGACTTTATTTTATGGAAAATTTTCGAAATTGATGAAAAAAAATAAAAATGGTTGTTAAAAATTGCCATCTTTGTTCGTCGTTTGGCAAAAACTGCACGATAAAATTTTGACGAAACCCTCTCAGATCTTTAGTATAGACCTAAAATTGACCCTCAATTGGGAAATTGAGAGGCGACGGCTGAGACTTTATTTTATGGAAATTTTCAAAATTGATGAAAAAAATTAAAAATGGTTGTTAATAATAACCATTTTTATTCGTCGTTTGGCAAAAACTGCACGATAAAATTTTGACGAAACCCTCTCAGATCTTTAGTATAGACCTCAAATTGACCCTCAATTGGGAAATTGAGAGGCGACGGCTGAGACTTTATTTTATGGACATTTTCAAAATTGATGAAAAAAAATTAAAAATGGTTGTAAAAAATTGCCATCTTTATTCGTCGTTTGGCAAAAACTGCACGATAAAATTTTGACGAAACCCTCTCAGATCTTTCGTATAGACCTCAAATTGACCCTCAATTGGGAAATTGAGAGGCGACGGCTGAGACTTTATTTTATGGAAATTTTCAAAATTGATGAAAAAAATTAAAAATGGTTGTTAATAATAACCATTTTTATTCGTCGTTTGGCAAAAACTGCACGATAAAATTTTGACGAAACCCTCTCAGATCTTTAGTATAGACCTCAAATTGACCCTCAATTGGGAAATTGAGAGGCGACGGCTGAGACTTTATTTTATGGAAATTTTCAAAATTGATGAAAAAAATTAAAAATGGTTGTTAATAATAACCATTTTTATTCGTCGTTTGGCAAAAACTGCACGATAAAATTTTGACGAAACCCTCTCAGATCTTTAGTATAGACCTCAAATTGACCCTCAATTGGGAAATTGAGAGGCGACGGCTGAGACTTTATTTTATGGAAATTTTCGAAATTGATGAAAAAAAAATAAAAATGGTTGTTAAAAATTGCCATCTTTGTTCGTCGTTTGGCAAAAACTGCACGATAAAATTTTGACGAAACCCTCTCAGATCTTTAGTATAGACCTCAAATTGACCCTCAATTGGGAAATTGAGAGGCGACGGCTGAGACTTTATTTTATGGAAATTTTCAAAATTGATGAAAAAAATTAAAAATGGTTGTTAATAATAACCATTTTTATTCGTCGTTTGGCAAAAACTGCACGATAAAATTTTGACGAAACCCTCTCAGATCTTTAGTATAGACCTCAAATTGACCCTCAATTGGGAAATTGAGAGGCGACGGCTGAGACTTTATTTTATGGAAATTTTCAAAATTGATGAAAAAAATTAAAAATGGTTGTTAAAAATTGCCATCTTTATTCGTCGTTTGGCAAAAACTGCACGATAAAATTTTGACGAAACCCTCTCAGATCTTTAGTATAGACCTCAAATTGACCCTCAATTGGGAAATTGAGAGGCGACGGCTGAGACTTTATTTTATGGAAATTTTCGAAATTGATGAAAAAAAATAAAAATGGTTGTTAAAAATTGCCATCTTTGTTCGTCGTTTGGCAAAAACTGCACGATAAAATTTTGACGAAACCCTCTCAGATCTTTAGTATAGACCTCAAATTGACCCTCAATTGGGAAATTGAGAGGCGACGGCTGAGACTTTATTTTATGGAAATTTTCAAAATTGATGAAAAAAATTAAAAATGGTTGTTAAAAATTGCCATCTTTATTCGTCGTTTGGCAAAAACTGCACGATAAAATTTTGACGAAACCCTCTCAGATCTTTAGTATAGACCTCAAATTGACCCTCAATTGGGAAATTGAGAGGCGACGGCTGAGACTTTATTTTATGGAAATTTTCGAAATTGATGAAAAAAAATAAAAATGGTTGTTAAAAATTGCCATCTTTGTTCGTCGTTTGGCAAAAACTGCACGATAAAATTTTGACGAAACCCTCTCAGATCTTTAGTATAGACCTCAAATTGACCCTCAATTGGGAAATTGAGAGGCGACGGCTGAGACTTTATTTTATGGAAATTTTCAAAATTGATGAAAAAAATTAAAAATGGTTGTTAAAAATTGCCATTTTTTTCGTCGTTTGGCAAAAACTGCACGATAAAATTTTGACGAAACCCTCTCAGATCTTTAGTATAGACCTCAAATTGACCCTCAATTGGGAAATTGAGAGGCGACGGCTGAGACTTTATTTTATGGAAATTTTCAAAATTGATGAAAAAAAATTAAAAATGGTTGTTAAAAATTGCCATCTTTGTTCGTCGTTTGGCAAAAACTGCACGATAAAATTTTGACGAAACCCTCTCAGATCTTTAGTATAGACCTCAAATTGACCCTCAATTGGGAAATTGAGAGGCGACGGCTGAGACTTTATTTTATGGAAATTTTCAAAATTGATGAAAAAAATTAAAAATGGTTGTTAAAAATTGCCATCTTTATTCGTCGTTTGGCAAAAACTGCACGATAAAATTTTGACGAAACCCTCTCAGATCTTTAGTATAGACCTCAAATTGACCCTCAATTGGGAAATTGAGAGGCGACGGCTGAGACTTTATTTTATGGAAATTTTCAAAATTGATGAAAAAAATTAAAAATGGTTGTTAAAAATTGCCATCTTTGTTCGTCGTTTGGCAAAAACTGCACGATAAAATTTTGACGAAACCCTCTCAGATCTTTAGTATAGACCTCAAATTGACCCTCAATTGGGAAATTGAGAGGCGACGGCTGAGACTTTATTTTATGGAAATTTTCGAAATTGATGAAAAAAATTAAAAATGGTTGTTAAAAATTGCCATCTTTGTTCGTCGTTTGGCAAAAACTGCACGATAAAATTTTGACGAAACCCTCTCAGATCTTTAGTATAGACCTCAAATTGACCCTCAATTGGGAAATTGAGAGGCGACGGCTGAGACTTTATTTTATGGAAATTTTCAAAATTGATGAAAAAAAATTAAAAATGGTTGTTAAAAATTGCCATCTTTGTTCGTCGTTTGGCAAAAACTGCACGATAAAATTTTGACGAAACCCTCTCAGATCTTTAGTATAGACCTCAAATTGACCCTCAATTGGGAAATTGAGAGGCGACGGCTGAGACTTTATTTTATGGAAATTTTCAAAATTGATGAAAAAAATTAAAAATGGTTGTTAAAAATTGCCATCTTTGTTCGTCGTTTGGCAAAAACTGCACGATAAAATTTTGACGAAACCCTCTCAGATCTTTAGTATAGACCTCAAATTGACCCTCAATTGGGAAATTGAGAGGCGACGGCTGAGACTTTATTTTATGGAAATTTTCAAAATTGATGAAAAAAATTAAAAATGGTTGTTAAAAATTGCCATCTTTATTCGTCGTTTGGCAAAAACTGCACGATAAAATTTTGACGAAACCCTCTCAGATCTTTAGTATAGACCTCAAATTGACCCTCAATTGGGAAATTGAGAGGCGACGGCTGAGACTTTATTTTATGGAAATTTTCGAAATTGATGAAAAAAAATTAAAAATGGTTGTTAAAAATTGCCATCTTTGTTCGTCGTTTGGCAAAAACTGCACGATAAAATTTTGACGAAACCCTCTCAGATCTTTAGTATAGACCTCAAATTGACCCTCAATTGGGAAATTGAGAGGCGACGGCTGAGACTTTATTTTATGGAAATTTTCGAAATTGATGAAAAAAATTAAAAATGGTTGTTAAAAATTGCCATCTTTGTTCGTCGTTTGGCAAAAACTGCACGATAAAATTTTGACGAAACCCTCTCAGATCTTTAGTATAGACCTCAAATTGACCCTCAATTGGGAAATTGAGAGGCGACGGCTGAGACTTTATTTTATGGAAATTTTCAAAATTGATGAAAAAAATTAAAAATGGTTGTTAAAAATTGCCATTTTTATTCGTCGTTTGGCAAAAACTGCACGATAAAATTTTGACGAAACCCTCTCAGATCTTTAGTATAGACCTCAAATTGACCCTCAATTGGGAAATTGAGAGGCGACGGCTGAGACTTTATTTTATGGAAATTTTCGAAATTGATGAAAAAAAATTAAAAATGGTTGTTAAAAATTGCCATCTTTGTTCGTCGTTTGGCAAAAACTGCACGATAAAATTTTGACGAAACCCTCTCAGATCTTTAGTATAGACCTCAAATTGACCCTCAATTGGGAAATTGAGAGGCGACGGCTGAGACTTTATTTTATGGAAATTTTCAAAATTGATGAAAAAAATTAAAAATGGTTGTTAAAAATTGCCATCTTTGTTCGTCGTTTGGCAAAAACTGCACGATAAAATTTTGACGAAACCCTCTCAGATCTTTAGTATAGACCTCAAATTGACCCTCAATTGGGAAATTGAGAGGCGACGGCTGAGACTTTATTTTATGGAAATTTTCAAAATTGATGAAAAAAATTAAAAATGGTTGTTAAAAATTGCCATCTTTATTCGTCGTTTGGCAAAAACTGCACGATAAAATTTTGACGAAACCCTCTCAGATCTTTAGTATAGACCTCAAATTGACCCTCAATTGGGAAATTGAGAGGCGACGGCTGAGACTTTATTTTATGGAAATTTTCAAAATTGATGAAAAAAAATTAAAAATGGTTGTTAAAAATTGCCATCTTTTTTCGTCGTTTGGCAAAAACTGCACGATAAAATTTTGACGAAACCCTCTCAGATCTTTAGTATAGACCTCAAATTGACCCTCAATTGGGAAATTGAGAGGCGACGGCTGAGACTTTATTTTATGGAAATTTTCAAAATTGATGAAAAAAATTAAAAATGGTTGTTAAAAATTGCCATCTTTGTTCGTCGTTTGGCAAAAACTGCACGATAAAATTTTGACGAAACCCTCTCAGATCTTTAGTATAGACCTCAAATTGACCCTCAATTGGGAAATTGAGAGGCGACGGCTGAGACTTTATTTTATGGAAATTTTCAAAATTGATGAAAAAAATTAAAAATGGTTGTTAAAAATTGCCATCTTTGTTCGTCGTTTGGCAAAAACTGCACGATAAAATTTTGACGAAACCCTCTCAGATCTTTAGTATAGACCTCAAATTGACCCTCAATTGGGAAATTGAGAGGCGACGGCTGAGACTTTATTTTATGGAAATTTTCAAAATTGATGAAAAAAATTAAAAATGGTTGTTAATAATACCATTTTTATTCGTCGTTTGGCAAAAACTGCACGATAAAATTTTGACGAAACCCTCTCAGATCTTTAGTATAGACCTCAAATTGACCCTCAATTGGGAAATTGAGAGGCGACGGCTGAGACTTTATTTTATGGAAATTTTCGAAATTGATGAAAAAAATTAAAAATGGTTGTTAAAAAATTGCCATCTTTATTCGTCGTTTGGCAAAAACTGCACGATAAAATTTTGACGAAACCCTCTCAGATCTTTAGTATAGACCTCAAATTGACCCTCAATTGGGAAATTGAGAGGCGACGGCTGAGACTTTATTTTATGGAAATTTTCGAAATTGATGAAAAAAATTAAAAATGGTTGTTAAAAATTGCCATCTTTTTTCGTCGTTTGGCAAAAACTGCACGATAAAATTTTGACGAAACCCTCTCAGATCTTTAGTATAGACCTCAAATTGACCCTCAATTGGGAAATTGAGAGGCGACGGCTGAGACTTTATTTTATGGAAATTTTCAAAATTGATGAAAAAAATTAAAAATGGTTGTTAAAAATTGCCATCTTTATTCGTCGTTTGGCAAAAACTGCACGATAAAATTTTGACGAAACCCTCTCAGATCTTTAGTATAGACCTCAAATTGACCCTCAATTGGGAAATTGAGAGGCGACGGCTGAGACTTTATTTTATGGAAATTTTCAAAATTGATGAAAAAAAATTAAAAATGGTTGTTAAAAATTGCCATCTTTATTCGTCGTTTGGCAAAAACTGCACGATAAAATTTTGACGAAACCCTCTCAGATCTTTAGTATAGACCTCAAATTGACCCTCAATTGGGAAATTGAGAGGCGACGGCTGAGACTTTATTTTATGGAAATTTTCAAAATTGATGAAAAAAATTAAAAATGGTTGTTAAAAATTGCCATTTTTATTCGTCGTTTGGCAAAAACTGCACGATAAAATTTTGACGAAACCCTCTCAGATCTTTAGTATAGACCTCAAATTGACCCTCAATTGGGAAATTGAGAGGCGACGGCTGAGACTTTATTTTATGGAAATTTTCAAAATTGATGAAAAAAATTAAAAATGGTTGTTAAAAATTGCCATCTTTGTTCGTCGTTTGGCAAAAACTGCACGATAAAATTTTGACGAAACCCTCTCAGATCTTTAGTATAGACCTCAAATTGACCCTCAATTGGGAAATTGAGAGGCGACGGCTGAGACTTTATTTTATGGAAATTTTCGAAATTGATGAAAAAAATTAAAAATGGTTGTTAAAAATTGCCATCTTTGTTCGTCGTTTGGCAAAAACTGCACGATAAAATTTTGACGAAACCCTCTCAGATCTTTAGTATAGACCTCAAATTGACCCTCAATTGGGAAATTGAGAGGCGACGGCTGAGACTTTATTTTATGGAAATTTTCAAAATTGATGAAAAAAATTAAAAATGGTTGTTAAAAATTGCCATCTTTATTCGTCGTTTGGCAAAAACTGCACGATAAAATTTTGACGAAACCCTCTCAGATCTTTAGTATAGACCTCAAATTGACCCTCAATTGGGAAATTGAGAGGCGACGGCTGAGACTTTATTTTATGGAAATTTTCGAAATTGATGAAAAAAATTAAAAATGGTTGTTAAAAATTGCCATCTTTATTCGTCGTTTGGCAAAAACTGCACGATAAAATTTTGACGAAACCCTCTCAGATCTTTAGTATAGACCTCAAATTGACCCTCAATTGGGAAATTGAGAGGCGACGGCTGAGACTTTATTTTATGGAAATTTTCAAAATTGATGAAAAAAATTAAAAATGGTTGTTAAAAATAGCCATCTTTATTCGTCGTTTGGCAAAAACTGCACGATAAAATTTTGACGAAACCCTCTCAGATCTTTAGTATAGACCTCAAATTGACCCTCAATTGGGAAATTGAGAGGCGACGGCTGAGACTTTATTTTATGGAAATTTTCGAAATTGATGAAAAAAATTAAAAATGGTTGTTAAAAATTGCCATCTTTATTCGTCGTTTGGCAAAAACTGCACGATAAAATTTTGACGAAACCCTCTCAGATCTTTAGTATAGACCTCAAATTGACCCTCAATTGGGAAATTGAGAGGCGACGGCTGAGACTTTATTTTATGGAAATTTTCAAAATTGATGAAAAAAAATTAAAAATGGTTGTTAAAAATTGCCATCTTTGTTCGTCGTTTGGCAAAAACTGCACGATAAAATTTTGACGAAACCCTCTCAGATCTTTAGTATAGACCTCAAATTGACCCTCAATTGGGAAATTGAGAGGCGACGGCTGAGACTTTATTTTATGGAAATTTTCAAAATTGATGAAAAAAATTAAAAATGGTTGTTAAAAATTGCCATCTTTATTCGTCGTTTGGCAAAAACTGCACGATAAAATTTTGACGAAACCCTCTCAGATCTTTAGTATAGACCTCAAATTGACCCTCAATTGGGAAATTGAGAGGCGACGGCTGAGACTTTATTTTATGGAAATTTTCAAAATTGATGAAAAAAATTAAAAATGGTTGTTAAAAATTGCCATCTTTATTCGTCGTTTGGCAAAAACTGCACGATAAAATTTTGACGAAACCCTCTCAGATCTTTAGTATAGACCTCAAATTGACCCTCAATTGGGAAATTGAGAGGCGACGGCTGAGACTTTATTTTATGGAAATTTTCAAAATTGATGAAAAAAATTAAAAATGGTTGTTAAAAATTGCCATCTTTGTTCGTCGTTTGGCAAAAACTGCACGATAAAATTTTGACGAAACCCTCTCAGATCTTTAGTATAGACCTCAAATTGACCCTCAATTGGGAAATTGAGAGGCGACGGCTGAGACTTTATTTTATGGAAATTTTCAAAATTGATGAAAAAAATTAAAAATGGTTGTTAAAAATTGCCATCTTTATTCGTCGTTTGGCAAAAACTGCACGATAAAATTTTGACGAAACCCTCTCAGATCTTTAGTATAGACCTCAAATTGACCCTCAATTGGGAAATTGAGAGGCGACGGCTGAGACTTTATTTTATGGAAATTTTCAAAATTGATGAAAAAAATTAAAAATGGTTGTTAAAAATTGCCATCTTTGTTCGTCGTTTGGCAAAAACTGCACGATAAAATTTTGACGAAACCCTCTCAGATCTTTAGTATAGACCTCAAATTGACCCTCAATTGGGAAATTGAGAGGCGACGGCTGAGACTTTATTTTATGGAAATTTTCAAAATTGATGAAAAAAATTAAAATGGTTGTTAAAAATTGCCATCTTTATTCGTCGTTTGGCAAAAACTGCACGATAAAATTTTGACGAAACCCTCTCAGATCTTTAGTATAGACCTCAAATTGACCCTCAATTGGGAAATTGAGAGGCGACGGCTGAGACTTTATTTTATGGAAATTTTCAAATTGATGAAAAAAATTAAAAATGGTTGTTAAAATTGCCATCTTTATTCGTCGTTTGGCAAAAAACTGCACGATAAAATTTTGACGAAACCCTCTCAGATCTTTAGTATAGACCTCCAAATTGACCCTCAAGTTGGGGAAATTGAGATGGCGACGGCTGAGACTTATTTATGGAAATTTTGAAATTTTCAAAATTGATGAAAAAAATTAAAAATGGTTGTTAATAATGCCATCTTTATTCGTCGTTTGCAAAACTAACGATAAAATTTGAGACCTTTTCGTCAAATTATCGTGCAGTTTTTTGAAACAAAACGACGAATAAAGATGGCAATTTTAACAACCATTTTTAATTTTTTTCAATCAATTTTGAAAATTTCCATAAAATAAAGTCTCAGCCGTCGCCTCTCAATTTCCCAATTGAGGGTCAATTTGAGGTCTATACTAAAGATCTGAGAGGGTTTCGTCAAAATTTTATCGTGCAGTTTTTGCCAAACGACGAATAAAGATGGCAATTTTTAACAACCATTTTTAATTTTTTTCATCAATTTTGAAAATTTCCATAAAATAAAGTCTCAGCCGTCGCCTCTCAAATTTCCCAATTGAGGGTCAATTTGAGGTCTATACTAAAGATCTGAGAGGGTTTCGTCAAAATTTTATCGTGCAGTTTTTGCCAAACGACGAATCAAAGATGGCATTTTTTAACAACCATTTTTAATTTTTTCATCAATTTCGAAAATTTCCATAAAATAAAGTCTCAGCCGTCGCCTCTCAATTTCCCAATTGAGGGTCAATTTGAGGTCTATACTAAAGATCTGAGAGGGTTTCGTCAAAATTTTTATCGTGCAGTTTTTGCCAAACGACGAATAAAGATGGCAATTTTTAACAACCATTTTTAATTTTTTTCATCAATTTGAAAATTTCCATAAAATAAAGTCTCAGCCGTCGCCTCTCATTTCCCAATTGAGGGTCAATTTGAGGTCTATACTAAAGATCTGAGAGGGTTTCGTCAAAATTTTATCGTGCAGTTTTTGCCAAACGACGAATAAAAGATGGTATTTTTAACAACCATTTTTAATTTTTTTCATCATTTTGAAAATTTCCATAAAATAAAGTCTCAGCCGTCGCCTCTCAATTTCCCAATTGAGGGTCAATTTGAGGTCTATACTAAAGATCTGAGAGGGTTTCGTCAAAATTTTATCGTGCAGTTTTTGCCAAACGACGAATAAAGATGGTTAATTTTAACAACCATTTTTAATTTTTTTCATCAATTTTGAAAAATTTCCATAAAATAAAGTCTCAGCCGTCGCCTCTCAATTTCCCAATTGAGGGTCAATTTGAGGTCTATACTAAAGATCTGAGAGGGTTTCGTCAAAATTTTATCGTGCAGTTTTTGCCAAACGACGAATAAAGATGGCAATTTTTAACAACCATTTTTAATTTTTTTCATCAATTTTGAAAATTTCCATAAAATAAAGTCTCAGCCGTCGCCTCTCAATTTCCCAATTGAGGGTCAATTTGAGGTCTATACTAAAGATCTGAGAGGGTTTCGTCAAAATTTTATCGTGCAGTTTTTGCCAAACGACGAATAAAGATGGCAATTTTTAACAACCATTTTTAATTTTTTTCATCAATTTCGAAAATTTCCATAAAATAAAGTCTCAGCCGTCGCCTCTCAATTTCCCAATTGAGGGTCAATTTGAGGTCTATACTAAAGATCTGAGAGGGTTTCGTCAAAATTTTATCGTGCAGTTTTTGCCAAACGACGAACAAAGATGGCAATTTTTAACAACCATTTTTAATTTTTTCATCAATTTTGAAAATTTCCATAAAATAAAGTCTCAGCCGTCGCCTCTCAATTTCCCAATTGAGGGTCAATTTGAAGGTCTATACTAAAGATCTGAGAGGGTTTCGTCAAAATTTTATCGTGCAGTTTTTTGCCAAACGACGAATAAAGATGGCAATTTTTAACAACCATTTTTAATTTTTTTCATCAATTTTGAAAATTTCCATAAAATAAAGTCTCAGCCGTCGCCTCTCAATTTCCCAATTGAGGGTCAATTTGAGGTCTATACTAAAGATCTGAGAGGGTTTCGTCAAAATTTTATCGTGCAGTTTTTGCCAAACGACGAACAAAGATGGCAATTTTTAACAACCATTTTTAATTTTTTTCATCAATTTCGAAAATTTCCATAAAATAAAGTCTCAGCCGTCGCCTCTCAATTTCCCAATTGAGGGTCAATTTGAGGTCTATACTAAAGATCTGAGAGGGTTTCGTCAAAATTTTATCGTGCAGTTTTTGCCAAACGACGAATAAAGATGGTTAATTTTTAACAACCATTTTTAATTTTTTTCATCAATTTTGAAAATTTCCATAAAATAAAGTCTCAGCCGTCGCCTCTCAATTTCCCAATTGAGGGTCAATTTGAGGTCTATACTAAAGATCTGAGAGGGTTTCGTCAAAATTTTATCGTGCAGTTTTTGCCAAAACGACGAATAAAGATGGCAATTTTTAACAACCATTTTTAATTTTTTTCATCAATTTTGAAAATTTCCATAAAATAAAGTCTCAGCCGTCGCCTCTCAATTTCCCAATTGAGGGTCAATTTGAGGTCTATACTAAAGATCTGAGAGGGTTTCGTCAAAAATTTTATCGTGCAGTTTTTGCCAAACGACGAATAAAGATGGCAATTTTTAACAACCATTTTAATTTTTTTCATCAATTTTGAAAATTTCCATAAAATAAAGTCTCAGCCGTCGCCTCTCAATTTCCCAATTGAGGGTCAATTTGAGGTCTATACTAAAGATCTGAGAGGGTTTCGTCAAAATTTTATCGTGCAGTTTTTGCCAAACGACGAACAAAGATGGCAATTTTTAACAACCATTTTTAATTTTTTTCATCAATTTTGAAAATTTCCATAAAATAAAGTCTCAGCCGTCGCCTCTCAATTTCCCAATTGAGGGTCAATTTGAGGTCTATACTAAAGATCTGAGAGGGTTTCGTCAAAATTTTATCGTGCAGTTTTTGCCAAACGACGAACAAAGATGGCAATTTTTAACAACCATTTTAATTTTTTTCATCAATTTTCGAAAATTTCCATAAAATAAAGTCTCAGCCGTCGCCTCTCAATTTCCCAATTGAGGGTCAATTTGAGGTCTATACTAAAGATCTGAGAGGGTTTCGTCAAAATTTTATCGTGCAGTTTTTGCCAAACGACGAACAAAGATGGCAATTTTTAACAACCATTTTTAATTTTTTTCATCAATTTTGAAAATTTCCATAAAATAAAGTCTTAGCCGTCGCCTCTCAATTTCCCAATTGAGGGTCAATTTGAGGTCTATACTAAAGATCTGAGAGGGTTTCGTCAAAATTTTATCGTGCAGTTTTTGCCAAACGACGAACAAAGATGGCAATTTTTAACAACCATTTCTAATTTTTTTCATCAATTTTGAAAATTTCCATAAAATAAAGTCTCAGCCGTCGCCTCTCAATTTCCCAATTGAGGGTCAATTTGAGGTCTATACTAAAGATCTGAGAGGGTTTCGTCAAAATTTTATCGTGCAGTTTTTGCCAAACGACGAACAAAGATGGCAATTTTTAACAACCATTTTTAATTTTTTTCATCAATTTTGAAAATTTCCATAAAATAAAGTCTTAGCCGTCGCCTCTCAATTTCCCAATTGAGGGTCAATTTGAGGTCTATACTAAAGATCTGAGAGGGTTTCGTCAAAATTTTATCGTGCAGTTTTTGCCAAACGACGAACAAAGATGGCAATTTTTAACAACCATTTTTAATTTTTTTCATCAATTTTGAAAATTTCCATAAAATAAAGTCTTAGCCGTCGCCTCTCAATTTCCCAATTGAGGGTCAATTTGAGGTCTATACTAAAGATCTGAGAGGGTTTCGTCAAAATTTTATCGTGCAGTTTTTGCCAAACGACGAACAAAGATGGCAATTTTTAACAACCATTTTTAAATTTTTTTCATCAATTTCGAAAATTTCCATAAAATAAAGTCTCAGCCGTCGCCTCTCAATTTCCCAATTGAGGGTCAATTTGAGGTCTATACTAAAGATCTGAGAGGGTTTCGTCAAAATTTTATCGTGCAGTTTTTGCCAAACGACGAACAAAGATGGCAATTTTTAACAACCATTTTTATTTTTTTTCATCAATTTTCGAAAATTTCCATAAAATAAAGTCTCAGCCGTCGCCTCTCAATTTCCCAATTGAGGGTCAATTTGAGGTCTATACTAAAGATCTGAGAGGGTTTCGTCAAAATTTTATCGTGCAGTTTTTGCCAAACGACGAATAAAAATGGTTATTATTAACAACCATTTTTAATTTTTTTCATCAATTTTGAAAATTTCCATAAAATAAAGTCTCAGCCGTCGCCTCTCAATTTCCCAATTGAGGGTCAATTTGAGGTCTATACTAAAGATCTGAGAGGGTTTCGTCAAAATTTTATCGTGCAGTTTTTGCCAAACGACGAACAAAGATGGCAATTTTTAACAACCATTTTTATTTTTTTTCATCAATTTCGAAAATTTCCATAAAATAAAGTCTCAGCCGTCGCCTCTCAATTTCCCAATTGAGGGTCAATTTGAGGTCTATACTAAAGATCTGAGAGGGTTTCGTCAAAATTTTATCGTGCAGTTTTTGCCAAACGACGAATAAAAATGGTTATTATTAACAACCATTTTTAATTTTTTTCATCAATTTTGAAAATTTCCATAAAATAAAGTCTCAGCCGTCGCCTCTCAATTTCCCAATTGAGGGTCAATTTGAGGTCTATACTAAAGATCTGAGAGGGTTTCGTCAAAATTTTATCGTGCAGTTTTTGCCAAACAACGAATAAAAATGGCAATTTTTAAAAACCATTTTTATTTTTTTTCATCAATTTCGAAAATTTCCATAAAATAAAGTCTCAGCCGTCGCCTCTCAATTTCCCAATTGAGGGTCAATTTGAGGTCTATACGAAAGATCTGAGAGGGTTTCGTCAAAATTTTATCGTGCAGTTTTTGCCAAACGACGAATAAAGATGGCAATTTTTACAACCATTTTTAATTTTTTTCATCAATTTTGAAAATGTCCATAAAATAAAGTCTCAGCCGTCGCCTCTCAATTTCCCAATTGAGGGTCAATTTGAGGTCTATACTAAAGATCTGAGAGGGTTTCGTCAAAATTTTATCGTGCAGTTTTTGCCAAACGACGAATAAAAATGGTTATTATTAACAACCATTTTTAATTTTTTTCATCAATTTTGAAAATTTCCATAAAATAAAGTCTCAGCCGTCGCCTCTCAATTTCCCAATTGAGGGTCAATTTGAGGTCTATACTAAGATCTGAGAGGGTTTCGTCAAAATTTTATCGTGCAGTTTTTGCCAAACGACGAACAAAGATGGCAATTTTTAACAACCATTTTTATTTTTTTTCATCAATTTCGAAAATTTCCATAAAATAAAGTCTCAGCCGTCGCCTCTCAATTTCCCAATTGAGGGTCAATTTGAGGTCTATACTAAAGATCTGAGAGGGTTTCGTCAAAATTTTATCGTGCAGTTTTTGCCAAACGACGAATAAAAATGGTTATTATTAACAACCATTTTTAATTTTTTTCATCAATTTTGAAAATTTCCATAAAATAAAGTCTCAGCCGTCGCCTCTCAATTTCCCAATTGAGGGTCAATTTGAGGTCTATACTAAAGATCTGAGAGGGTTTCGTCAAAATTTTATCGTGCAGTTTTTGCCAAACGACGAATAAAAATGGCAATTTTTTACAACCATTTTTATTTTTTTTCATCAATTTCGAAAATTTCCATAAAATAAAGTCTCAGCCGTCGCCTCTCAATTTCCCAATTGAGGGTCAATTTGAGGTCTATACGAAAGATCTGAGAGGGTTTCGTCAAAATTTTATCGTGCAGTTTTTGCCAAACGACGAATAAAGATGGCAATTTTTTACAACCATTTTTAATTTTTTTTCATCAATTTTGAAAATGTCCATAAAATAAAGTCTCAGCCGTCGCCTCTCAATTTCCCAATTGAGGGTCAATTTGAGGTCTATACTAAAGATCTGAGAGGGTTTCGTCAAAATTTTATCGTGCAGTTTATGCCAAACGACGAATAAAAATGGTTATTATTAACAACCATTTTTAATTTTTTTCATCAATTTTGAAAATTTCCATAAAATAAAGTCTCAGCCGTCGCCTCTCAATTTCCCAATTGAGGGTCAATTTTAGGTCTATACTAAAGATCTGAGAGGGTTTCGTCAAAATTTTATCGTGCAGTTTTTGCCAAACGACGAACAAAGATGGCAATTTTTAACAACCATTTTTATTTTTTTTCATCAATTTCGAAAATTTCCATAAAATAAAGTCTCAGCCGTCGCCTCTCAATTTCCCAATTGAGGGTCAATTTGAGGTCTATACGAAAGATCTGAGAGGGTTTCGTCAAAATTTTATCGTGCAGTTTTTGCCAAACGACGAATAAAGATGGCAATTTTTTACAACCATTTTTAATTTTTTTCATCAATTTTGAAAATTTCCATAAAATAAAGTCTCAGCCGTCGCCTCTCAATTTCCCAATTGAGGGTCAATTTGAGGTCTATACTAAAGATCTGAGAGGGTTTCGTCAAAATTTTATCGTGCAGTTTTTGCCAAACGACGAATAAAAATGGTTATTATTAACAACCATTTTTAATTTTTTTCATCAATTTTGAAAATTTCCATAAAATAAAGTCTCAGCCGTCGCCTCTCAATTTCCCAATTGAGGGTCAATTTGAGGTCTATACGAAAGATCTGAGAGGGTTTCGTCAAAATTTTATCGTGCAGTTTTTGCCAAACGACGAATAAAGATGGCAATTTTTTACAACCATTTTTAATTTTTTTTCATCAATTTTGAAAATGTCCATAAAATAAAGTCTCAGCCGTCGCCTCTCAATTTCCCAATTGAGGGTCAATTTGAGGTCTATACTAAAGATCTGAGAGGGTTTCGTCAAAATTTTATCGTGCAGTTTTTGCCAAACGACGAATAAAAATGGTTATTATTAACAACCATTTTTAATTTTTTTCATCAATTTTGAAAATTTCCATAAAATAAAGTCTCAGCCGTCGCCTCTCAATTTCCCAATTGAGGGTCAATTTTAGGTCTATACTAAAGATCTGAGAGGGTTTCGTCAAAATTTTATCGTGCAGTTTTTGCCAAACGACGAACAAAGATGGCAATTTTTAACAACCATTTTTATTTTTTTTCATCAATTTCGAAAATTTCCATAAAATAAAGTCTCAGCCGTCGCCTCTCAATTTCCCAATTGAGGGTCAATTTGAGGTCTATACTAAAGATCTGAGAGGGTTTCGTCAAAATTTTATCGTGCAGTTTTTGCCAAACGACGAATAAAAATGGTTATTATTAACAACCATTTTTAATTTTTTTCATCAATTTTGAAAATTTCCATAAAATAAAGTCTCAGCCGTCGCCTCTCAATTTCCCAATTGAGGGTCAATTTGAGGTCTATACTAAAGATCTGAGAGGGTTTCGTCAAAATTTTATCGTGCAGTTTTTGCCAAACAACGAAAAAATATGGCAATTTTTAAAAACCATTTTTATTTTTTTTCATCAATTTCGAAAATTTCCATAAAATAAAGTCTCAGCCGTCGCCTCTCAATTTCCCAATTGAGGGTCAATTTGAGGTCTATACTTAAGATCTGAGAGGGTTTCGTCAAAATTTTATCGTGCAGTTTTTGCCAAACGACGAATAAAGATGGCAATTTTTTACAACCATTTTTAATTTTTTTCATCAATTTCGAAAATTTCCATAAAATAAAGTCTCAGCCGTCGCCTCTCAATTTCCCAATTGAGGGTCAATTTGAGGTCTATACTAAAGATCTGAGAGGGTTTCGTCAAAATTTTATCGTGCAGTTTTTGCCAAACGACGAATAAAAATGGTTATTTTTAACAACCATTTTTAATTTTTTTCATCAATTTTGAAAATTTCCATAAAATAATGTCTCAGCCGTCGCCTCTCAATTTCCCAATTGAGGGTCAATTTGAGGTCTATACTTAAGATCTGAGAGGGTTTCGTCAAAATTTTATCGTGCAGTTTTTGCCAAACGACGAACAAAGATGGCAATTTTTAACAACCATTTTAAATTTTTTTCATCAATTTCGAAAATTTCCATAAAATAAAGTCTCAGCCGTCGCCTCTCAATTTCCCAATTGAGGGTCAATTTGAGGTCTATACTAAAGATCTGAGAGGATTTCGTCAAAATTTTATCGTGCAGTTTTTGCCAAACGACGAACAAAGATGGCAATTTTTAACAACCATTTTTATTTTTTTTTCATCAATTTCGAAAATTTCCATAAAATAAAGTCTCAGCCGTCGCCTCTCAATTTCCCAATTGAGGGTCAATTTGAGGTCTATACTAAAGATCTGAGAGGGTTTCGTCAAAATTTTATCGTGCAGTTTTTGCCAAACAACGAAAAAAAATGGCAATTTTTAAAAACCATTTTTATTTTTTTTCATCAATTTCGAAAATTTCCATAAAATAAAGTCTCAGCCGTCGCCTCTCAATTTCCCAATTGAGGGTCAATTTGAGGTCTATACTAAAGATCTGAGAGGGTTTCGTCAAAATTTTATCGTGCAGTTTTTGCCAAACGACGAACAAAGATGGCAATTTTTAACAACCATTTTTATTTTTTTTCATCAATTTCGAAAATTTCCATAAAATAAAGTCTCAGCCGTCGCCTCTCAATTTCCCAATTGAGGGTCAATTTGAGGTCTATACTAAAGATCTGAGAGGGTTTCGTCAAAATTTTATCGTGCAGTTTTTGCCAAACGACGAATAAAAATGGTTATTATTAACAACCATTTTTAATTTTTTTCATCAATTTTGAAAATTTCCATAAAATAAAGTCTCAGCCGTCGCCTCTCAATTTCCCAATTGAGGGTCAATTTGAGGTCTATACTAAAGATCTGAGAGGGTTTCGTCAAAATTTTATCGTGCAGTTTTTGCCAAACGACGAACAAAGATGGCAATTTTTAAAAACCATTTTTATTTTTTTTTCATCAATTTCGAAAATTTCCATAAAATAAAGTCTCAGCCGTCGCCTCTCAATTTCCCAATTGAGGGTCAATTTGAGGTCTATACTTAAGATCTGAGAGGGTTTCGTCAAAATTTTATCGTGCAGTTTTTGCCAAACGACGAATAAAGATGGCAATTTTTTACAACCATTTTTAATTTTTTTCATCAATTTTGAAAATTTCCATAAAATAAAGTCTCAGCCGTCGCCTCTCAATTTCCCAATTGAGGGTCAATTTGAGGTCTATACTAAAGATCTGAGAGGGTTTCGTCAAAATTTTATCGTGCAGTTTTTGCCAAACGACGAACAAAGATGGCAATTTTTAACAACCATTTTTATTTTTTTTTCATCCGGATTGAAAACGACAATCCGAAATGGCTATACAGTTTTACCCTTATGCTATCTTTTCCATGTATCGCGCCTAATCTTACTTGTTCGCCAATAAAAAAAACTTTATAACATTTTTTCCCATTGAAAAATGTTATTCTGTACAAAGTCACTCCATTTTTTAACACCGGTACAAAAACTGGGTGTTAGATTCCCACCAACACGGAAAATAAAAAAAAGGTGATGAAAAATGGGTGTTAGATTCACAGTAGTGTTTTCTCGTGGATTGATGAAGATAGGGTGACCATCGCTGGGTTCGGTAAAATGACCGAGACCCCTTCGTGGATGCTATAAAAACGCGAAACGTCAAAGTTGGGTGCATCGCTGACTGGATCGGTGCATCAGTTTTGTTTTGTGAAAAGTAAAAGTGCAAAAATCGTCACTCCGTCGTCAGCAAAATTTTACGTTTTCCGTAATATTTACGCGATTTTCCTATTCAAACTATTCCTAAACCATGCACTAACATCTGTAGTGTACGTTTCGAGTGTTGAATCTTGATTTCCAGCGTTGAAAATGGACGGAAACGTCCCATCCGATCAGGTATGTAAATTTTGCTTCCCATCAAAAGTGACCTCAATGACGACGACGACGACGAATGATGATGGTGATGTCAACTTCTAATTTTGTGTTTATCCATAGGAATCGGTCGCTTCCGGTGGATCCGGCACCGCCAAGAAGGGTCCGGCGAGTCCGTTCGATAACCTCAGCCGGGAGGATCTGGTCAAGAAGTGTCGCGGTTTGCTGGGAATCGCCCAGAAGGCAAAACAGGCAAAGGATGGTAGGTTTCGTGTCAGAGTACAGTGACTCATACACATATTCGTACAGGGCACTGTTTTAACATCAAGTTGGTAAAGGCGATCTCATGTCGCTTAAGAATTATTCTCGTATAACATGTGATCTCGCCCTAAAAGCCATTGGCAACCGAGTGTATAAGCCATTTTACGAAGCCTGGTCAAATGACAGGAGACCTAGGATTTTTCAATCATCGTCGTCAGTTTTCGCGATGATGATGGTTGATGACTGTGCGCATCTCTAGCGTAGCTTTTCATCCAGGCAAAAACTTAAATGGAGAAAAATTATTAAAATATTTCTGATCACAAAAGTGCTTTTTTATGTGCAATTTGGGTAACAAAGAGGTAGCTGATACAACAACTAGATGTAATGTAGTTTTTTAGTAATCTCTTTTTTGTCATTTTCTCCATGTCCCCATTTGGTAAGATGAGGCGTTGTTAAAAATCACGCTGGATTTAATCCCAGGTCTCCTGTCAATTGACGCCGTTTCGGTGATCAGCTGTTCCGAAACGTCTCGTAAAATGGCTTATGAGCCATTTTACGAAGCAGGTCAAATGACAGGAGAGCTGGGATTTTTCAATCATCGTCGTCAGTTTTTGCGATGATGATGGTTGATGACTGTGCGCATTTCTAGCGTAGCTTTTCATACAGACGAAAACTTGAATGGAGAAAAAATATTAAAATATTTCTTATCACAAAAATGCCTTTTTATGTGAAATATAGGTGAAAAAGAGGTAGCTGATACAATATCTTGGTGTAATGTTGCAGTAACGGACATTTCTGGATCTCTTTTTTGTCATTTTCTCCATGTCCCCGTTTGGCAAGATGAGGCGTTGTTAAAAATCACGCTGGATTTAATCCCAGGTCTCCTGTCAATTGACGCCGTTTCGGCGATCAGCTGTTCCGAAACGTCTCGTAAAATGGCTTATAGCATGTTGTTACTGAGCAAACGAATGGATTTGCACGTTATATAACAATGCTATGATGAAAAGAAGATTCTCCTCTATCTCCCAGTAATGATAGTTTTAATCTTTGTTCATTCATTATTGTTTTATGGCTTTATCGGTCATGCGACTCAAAGGTAAAGGGAGTCTATAGAAGCAAATGATGGAAACGAATAGGTGCATAGGCGTCGCAAGGGAGCGACAAGATTGAAATTTAATTAGGTGGTGAAAATTGAGTAAGCCATTTTAAAGTCAGTAAGCATCGAAGCGTCCTGTATTTTGCCTAGCTCCTTACTGGAAAAGGGTTGGCTCAAAGCTTTGAGCTTTGCTACCAACACAGGCAATTCTCCAAAATGCTATTCCAGAATTTCCTTCAAAGATTATTCCATCAATTCCAGTTTTTCACCGATTGTGCCTGTAGTTAGTCTAGCAAATCTTCCGATACATAAAATAGTTCTAAAAAAATCTCCAATGGTTTATTCCAGATTGGATTTTGTTTATTGTTTTTCCAGGGGCTCCTACGAGAATGACTCAAAGAGTTATTACGTCCATTTTTCCGGTTATATCTCCAGCTATTTTCATATGAACACATTTGTGAATTCATATACGCGTTGGCTCAGAAATTGTTCCAAAATGCTTTCTGGCATTATACCTGGAAATCTGTTAAGAACTCTTCCAGGAAGTCCCCAATAATTTCTATCAACCCAATTACCGTATTTTCTGGTGAAATGGATCACTTATCATGGTTTTTCAGACCAGAGGGGGGGGCTTGATATGCTACGTATTTTCCAAGGGGGGTATCAGCATTTGTGACGAAATGCTACGAGGGGGGAGGGGGGTGTAAAAAATCAGTGAAAAAATGCTACGTCATTAATGGACGGCCCCTTATTGTTAGTTTTGAAAACAACTCTAAATCCTTAAATTGGGCAGGCTGGTCATCCATAACTTACTATGGTAGCGCCACGCTTGCCAGGAGCTTGCGTTTGCATGCAATTACAGCGGAGCTATTAGACATTATTCTCGGAAGCGCCGCTATAGCCGTAGATGCCCTTTTACAGGCATGTTCAACGTGACTAGCGAAGCTGAGCTTGTCATCGCTCATTACCCCAAGATGCCTGAGGGATTGCTTGGACCCTATGGTCACATAAGGACATCGGAATGTCAAAAGTGTTATACCACCAATACATCAATCGACATTGCACATTGGGCCAGACCGCAAAATTAGGGAAAAAAAATTTGATTATGAAGATGATTTTTAAGAACAAAACTGTCTTCGGCAAAAATGTTACATATGATGAGGACTACATTTTGATATTCAGTGACATTAGGGTGGTCCAACAAATCACGGAAATATGTTTTCCAACTTTTATGCTTTTCAAGCTAGCGCTTTGAACTGTTCTATAAAGTTGTTCTCTGTTAAATTTTGAACAACTTTGCCCAAGACGCCAACCTTGTAAGTCTACTATAACCTTGCTATGGCGCTTTCAATGTTGCAAAGTAGGGTTGTCCATGAAAAATTTATATTTTGCCCATAACTTTTTTACTTCAAATTCTATCAAAATTACGTCTTCTACAAAGTTTTAGAACTGGTTAAAACGCGCATTTTAGCGAAAGAGTAAAGTGATTTCATTTATTCGTTTATGAAATATGATCAGTTTTATTTAAAAAAAAAATCATATTTTTCAAACGTAAATATCAATAACAACGGGGATCCAATTTGCACAGGATCTGAAAGGTATAACTTAGAGGTTCAAATGGTATATTGTATTACTGGAGAATATTGGAGGATTTACCTAAAATTTTGATGAGAAAACGAACATATTGAGTATGAGCATAGATGACCGTACAATTCGTAGTTGCTACTCCTTGATTGACCAGAACAATCAATGTTGCACAAAGAGTTAATGAATGGGGCTTGGGATTAGCTTACCATTCTTCTATGTGCACAAATCGAGAACTCAAATTTAAAAAGTTAATAACGGCGAACTCAATTTTGATGAGAAAACGAACATATTTTAGAGGTATTACTGTAATATGTATGAAATGTATTAAATGGAATAAGCGAAATGATCAGAGTACAATCTATGACATAACGACATACTATGAAATGGCTTTTACAAGCATTTACACATGTTGTTCAATGAAGCTGAACGTTTGTTCTTTGTAATGTACACTGATCCAAGCTCAAGCACATGCTTATCAATTGCAAAGTATTTTTTTATACAAAACCAAAAAGCATTGCAATTTCACAGTCTAATTATTTTTTTTTATTAAATTTGATCACTTTCAACCATACACAGCCTAATCATTGGAAATGTACAACGAATCAAAACGATTTCATTGATGATTAAAAAAAGGATTATATTCCGAACATTTTGTATGGCGTGGTGGTTGAAATATTCAACTGATATATGTCATCCAATTCTCAGGAAGTGGAAGTCAATTGCAACTTAAATTTATTGTGTTTGAACCTATTTTATACCCTGGGAGTAGTAATGATTTTCTGGCTCGATGTCAGATAAACCAGCTTAGATTAATTTGTATGCTAAATTATTTATATGAATAGGATTTATTCGTGCTGTACGGAATATGCGGCAGAATAATCACAGTGATTGACAATGGAAACAAAATATTATTCAATACTTTAAAGAAAAACTTACAATAAAAGGAGATATATTAATATTTTTATCGCCAATTCAGGCTGATTTTTGCTTATTAGCTGCATTTCAAGTCAGCCTAAGCCGCAAGTGTTCGGAATATGAATCTAAACATTATATAAATAAGTATAATATGCTAAAAAATATTCAGTTTAAAAGTTTTCAACCAATTTATGTTTAGAACTTTGCAGTAATGTTCAACAGGCAGAGAATTGACAGCCATTCAAAATAATAAATATTTTTGTTGTTTTAAATAAGTGTTTTCAATTTGTTGTAATAAAAAAAATTGTTGAAACAACAATGAATTTTATCAGAACAATCCAGCTTTTTACGCTAGCTATAAAACAACGGGGGGTGATATGATTTTGACATTTCTTGGCTATCAATTTTATAGTTTAGTCTTATTAGGCGACAATTGAAGATTGTTGATTGAAATGTCGATAGTTTTCGCTGGATTTGTTTTGCTGCTGCGGTTTTTCTGTGCATATTGCAATGTCTACTCTATTTCACACAAAACTTTATTGAATAAAAATGGTCATAACTCATAAACGAATGAATATAATCACTTAATTATTTCACCAAAATACGCGTTTCAACTAGTTCTAGATCTTTGTAGAGGACGTAATTTTGATAGAATTTAAAATAAAAAAGATATGGGCAAAATATATATCCTGCATCATTGAAAACTCCATAGGAACGGCTACAGTAGACTTACAAAATTAGCGTCTTGGGCAAAGTTGTTCAAAATTAAACAAAGAGCAACTTTATAGAAGCGGTTAATTGCAATGCATAAAAGTTGCAAAAATATTTCCGTATTTTGTTGGACCACCCTAATGTCACTTAATGTCAAAATGTAGTCCTCATCATATGTAACATTTTTGCCTAAGTGTTCTAAAAAATTATCTTCATAATCAAAATATTTTTTTTCATCTAATTTTGCGGTCTGGCCCAATGACGCATTGTATTAAATTGAACCAAAGATAACATATATCCAGAGTGGCAACGAAGGGAATGAAAATAACTATTTATGGTACAACTTTAGAATGAGATTTACACCACTCGTATTCGAGATAATTTAGTCAATGTATTAGATATCTATGTTGTAATGCTAGAATTATATTCTTTAGGTGAATGAATGGAAGGATTTTCGAAAGCAAAAGCTTTTTCACGTTATGAAACAGGAAGTTTTTTTTATAGGAAATAATATTTTCGAAACGATCATATTCTGTGGTTATAAAACATGAATATTAAATAGTACACACTTAAAATAAATCGCAGTATCCTGTGAAATAAATCATCGAATTCGAACTGTAAACAGCAAAAATACAGATTTTCCTGTGAAATCTACTATTTTACCGACAAATTCCGTAAAATCAACGAATTTACCGGATAAAATCCGTGAAATCTTTTATTTTACCGGAAAAAATCCGTGAAACAAACAATTTTACTGTAACCCTGTGAAATTCTAACGAACAGTTCGGTAACAGCATTATTTTCACCGAACTTCTGTGAAATCGTGTGACAGCCGCTCTGGCAGGCATGAGCTTCCTTTTTATTTCAGTTTTTGCACACCACTAACAAGCAGTGAAAGCTGGCTTAGTGGTAGCAAGCCTGCTTCCTGATCGATAGGTCGGAAGTTCGAATCCCGGTCAAACCATTTTCTTGTTTTTCTTTATATTTTCGTTTAAAGATTTTACGGATTGTTCGGTGAAATTTCACCGTAATCCGTAATTTGTTTTAAGTGTGTATGGCAGAAAAAAATACATTTTATGAAAAAATAAATATGTTTTATCTTAAGACATTGCACATTGGTCCCAAAGCCATATCTAGGAAGACAAAAATGATTGCGCCTAAACAGTCAATTTTAGATATATGGTGTCTTCGGCAAAGTTTCTCCATATTTTTCAGACATTTTTTTCAGAGATGTGAAATTAGGGTGGCCTACATCGTTTACGAGATCAGCACATAAACTTTTTTGCTGACGCATTTAGGACTACACAATGTTCTACAATGTTTAAGAACAACCGATTTGGAGCAACTTTGCCGAAGAACCCAAATTTCTATCTCTTATGGGTCGCGAGTTATGATTTTTTTAACAAAAAAGTTAGGGTGGTACTGAAAAATCAGTTTTTTCTTGATAACTTTTTATACCATAATTTCTCGCAAAAACTTTGTTCCGAGCACTTTTAGAACTTTTGATTGCGCAACTTTTTGCCGAAAAAACTACTGGTCTATCTCTTATGGTTACAGAGTTATCAGAAATTTTCTTCGAAAAAAATGGTTGTTTTCAAATGCCGATATCTCCGAAAGGCGCAAACGGATTTTCAATCTTTTGTCGGCATTAGAAATATTATTTCTTTCTTTGTTTATGGTGAAAAAACTGTGAGGACGTTTTTTGTTTGAAAAGATTGACAAAATTTTGAAAATAATATGTTTCTTAACCGAAAATTGTCTATAACTTGAAAAATATTCGAGATAGCTCTTTGGTGCCTTCAGCAAAAATGTACAAAATTGAAAGTTCTTATAGTGCTTCATACAAGGTATTCATAAAAAATCAACGATTACACATATATTCACCATAAACCGAATTTTATATGGTAAAGAAAGCGAAAAATGAGATATTTGCTAGAACAATCGAATTAACTGTATGTATGTCATTTAAAATTTAATACATATGTATTGATATCGATCATAGTAAGCGGAATCTAAGGAGTTGAAAAAAGGAAAATTATTTTCTGAAACAGTTTTCAAGTGATCAAGGCCCACCTTCTGGTTCGTTACTTTAGATATTTGGGATTTATATCTGGCTCTTGTTCAAGATTCATGCATTCTTCAACAGGCGAATGCTGCCCTGACTAATTCGTTGTGGCAGATTTATTGGATTTGATTGAATTGAATGGGATAAGTAGGATGCCCAGATTTCTATGGGAGGATATCACGGGTAGTAAGGTTTTGGTAATTTGAAGGAATTCTTCAAAGTATACGTTTTGTTATCGTTTGGGGTTGATAATATAATAAACGGAACCGGTATTGAACGCATGACCTTCTGCTTAATAAGCCGAAGCGGTAGCAATTTATAACCAACCACGGCATAGGTTAGCTGGACAAACATTATGTCGCGTGAAATAACAAGACACCGTTTATGGATTAATGTTCCATGGAACACTGTTAAAACTGCTTCAGCAACTAATTATCCCTAACTCCAAACATTTCGCTTACTGTGATCGATCTTATTTCATTACATATATTTTCAATTTTAAATGACTTTACATACAGTTATTCCGGTTGTTCCAGCAAATATCTCTTTCTTTCGCTTTCTTTACCATACAAAATTCGGTTTATGGTGAATATATCTTAAAGCAATGATTTTTTATGAATACTTTGTATAAAGCACTCTCAGAACTTTCAATTTTGCACATTTTTGCTGAAGACACCAAAGAGCTATCTCGAATATTTTTCAAGTTATGGACAATTTTCGGTTGAAAACCATATCATTTTCAAAATTTTGTTAATCTTTTCAAACAAAAAACGTCCTCACAGTTTTTTCACCATAAACGGAGAAATAAATAATCTTTCTAATGCCGATAAAAGATTGAAAATCCGTTTGCGCCTTTCGGAGATATCGGTATTTGAAAACAACCATTTTTTCGAAGAACATTTTTGATAACTCTGTAGCCATAAGAATACTGTTTCGTCGGCAAAAAGTTGCGCAATCAAAAGTTCTAAAAGTGCTCGGGACAAAGTTGTTGCGAGAAATTATCGTATAAAAAGTTATTAAGAAAAAACTGATTTTTCAGTACCACCCTAACTTTTTTGTAAAAAAAATCATAACTCGCGAACCATAAGAGATAGAAATTTGGGTTCTTCGGCAAAGTTGCTCCAAATCGGTTGTTCTAAAACATTGTAGAACATTGTGTAGTCCTAAATGCGTCAGCAAAAAAGTTTATGTGCTGATCTCGTAAACCATGTGGGCCACCCTAATTTCACATCTCTGAAAAAAATGTCTGAAAAATATGGAGAAACTTTGCCGA
Organism: Aedes aegypti; assembly: GCF_002204515.2. Taxonomy (NCBI): domain Eukaryota; kingdom Metazoa; phylum Arthropoda; class Insecta; order Diptera; family Culicidae; genus Aedes; species Aedes aegypti. The sequence goes on along the minus strand of NC_035109.1, from coordinate 25,359,647 downwards.
AGACACCATATATCTAAAATTGACTGTTTAGGCGCAATCATTTTTGTCTTCCTAGATATGAGTGCTTCGTGATGCCCAAGCAGGACAGTTCGGTTTTGCGTCGTCCGATAGATTTTGCTCACGATTTCGCGCGTGTTTTTTACGTGTATTGTTATTTTATACAATCCGATGACTCTGGAGGGATCGGTTTTGTTTTTTACTGGCTATTGAGCAACAATATGACTGCACAATCGACAAGCATTTCGCGAAATACTATTTATACTATAAATAAACTATTGTTAAATTGAAAACACTTAAACAACAAATGTTTATGGTCTATCGCCAGCTTTCTAGGCGAATCCTGACAATATACCTTCCCCAACCTCCAACTCCGTAGCACTTATGAGGGTGTCGCTGAGTCGGTGGCCTCTCATTAAGTAATTGCTACATCAACATTTCCTTCCCCTATCCCAAGTTACGGTAAAGATGGGCGTGGCCGGGAATAGTGATATTCATGCTTTTAGTATTCTTGTTTATGATTTGAACAAGGTACACTCCCCTGCCTTGTTCCTGAAAGTAGTCAGGATGAGATTATTAAAAAGAAACATGAATGTTGCTAGTATCCAATCTACGAAGTATACCGTAACTACGCTAACGCTAACGCTAATCATTTTTGTCTTCCTAGATATGGCTTTGGGACCAATGTGCATTGCATTCCAACGTTGTCGATCGTCCCCCGATCTTAATGTCTGTAATCTTCGCAGCAACTGGTCTACTGATCGAATCATATGTTTTTTGTTTACTATTGGTAATGACAGTTCGATGTCTTCTATACTAGATATACCACTTGCCAGCAGCTGGAAGTGGGTACAACTTTTCAACTCGCTTTCACTTCGGAGTTCCACTTATGTTATGTGGTTTAAGGCTTAAGCGGTGGTGAAGAAACCGCTTATAAGCCTTTTAACTCTCTTTTTTAAGCAAAATGTTCTTCAAGTCACTTCTTTTCAACTTTTCCTCCTGGCTCAAGATTCCTCAAGGAAAACCGTTAGTAATTTTAGATTTGTTACCCCTGCAAAAGTTCCTCTGGAGATTCCCTAACGATTCTTCCAGAACATCCTCCAGGCATGCTTATAAATATTTCTCAATGAAAAGCAACGTAAGCAAAGTAATTGACACAGGGATTATAATGATAAACTTCTTACAATTGTTACCCTAGCAAAACTTCCGAAAATATCTACTGGAGTTCTTCCAAGATAACTCTCAAAGGTTCATTCCACTGTTGTAGAAGAAATTCGTTTAGAGTTTCTTCTCGGAAATCCTATACTAGAATTCCTACAGCAGAGCTGTTCTCTTTCTAATGGAAGGTTTTTAAGTCTCTGTTTTGACTAAAATGGTCTCTAAAGTTACTATTTTCCTCCTTTTCCTTGCAGTCTCGCCTAGTGCATAATTCTAGACGCTTCGGAGAAACCTTCGGAGTTCTTACAAACATTTCTCGAGTAATTTTCAAATGAAACCAAAACTGTTTCTTTAAAATTTCATTTGAGGTTTCACATCGAGATTACATTCAATGTTTTTCTAGATTGTTTTTCAGTAAATTCGATTGTTTATTATTTCAACAAATATCTCAGCAATTAATTTAAAAGCAATCCAGAATGACTTTCTTAGTCATTCGGGAGTTCTTGCAGAGATCTTTTCTTGAGTTCATCAGGAATTTCTACAGAAGTGTCTTCAGATAGATTACTTTAGGATTTGTTTTAAAAATGTCCTCTTTTATGGTATTTCTAAAACAAAATCCCTGACAATTCCTTAGCTTAGCTTAGACTGACTACACATATCAATGGTTGCTATTCCGTGATTGACCGAAGTCAGTGAAAATGCACAAAGAATCAACTAGAAGTTCGGCTGGGATTGGCCATAATCTTCTTCAGTGTGCATAATTCAGTGCCTCTATTTATACAGGGTCAATAACGGCGCCGGCCACGTCCTTGCAGTCAGGTGGGATTGGTGGAAGGAATGTTAGTGTGTAACCTTTGCTTTTTGGAGACCGTGTTTGCCTCTGCATCTCCACAAAGGTTACTGGGAGGGATGTTTGTTAATGGGGAGGATCGTTGGGTCATAGGATTCACTTTGATAAGCGATTAAACCATGATAAACAATGATTTGTGAGATATACATGCTTATACGTAAATATAATATTTTCATTTGATATGAACAATTTCTATGTAGAGGAAAATTATGCCGACACTTGAGGTGACGAACCATTCAAAGTTTGTTGAACAAATACTGTTCGCGCTTATCACAGACGCGTCATCGCTAGTTGCCGCTCAATTGAAGCGTGTGGAGAGAGAGACGCTACCTATTGTGCCATTCATCGGCGCAGTGGAATATTCCACTGCCAGTCAGCGTGCAGCTTCTTCAGTAGGCGCCAATCCAACATCGCGCCAAACTGCGAAGGGAAGCATGAGCGGGAAATGAATGCTTTTTGTCTATCCGTACTGTGGGCCTATATAAGGCGCACGCATTAGCATGTAAGATTTGTAGTCTGTATCGTTTCCCCACCGAGTAGAGGCACGCTGCCTCTCGGTGGCAATAAATTAGTAGTAAAAGTTATTCGTTGTTCATTTGAATCGTCGTCCACACCGTTAAACCGTAAAACACAACGTAGGGAAAGACGTCCTGGCCGAAACAAATACCTAAATGTAACATTCCTACAGCTGTCAGGACGAAAGCATGTGTTATTATATTTTACTCATTTGAAAAGAAACAAAAAACTCGATTGGTTGGGACATCATAGAACACTCTTATTCTTATGCCGACACTTACAGTGGCGAACCATCCAAAGTTTGTTGAATAAAGTGAACCTTTCGCAAGTCTACACTTGTAGTGTCGAACCATTCAAAGTTTTTTTTAATTACAAAAATAAAGGTATATAAGAGGTGTTCTGAAAAAAAAAAATGTGAAACATAAATAAATCATGAATCAGAGTTTGTGTCGACACTCACAGTGACGAACCATCCATAGTTTGTTGAAAAATCATATTTACATCCCACCATTGTAACGATTGAATGTGCAGTCATACATATTTTATAGATTAGAAATAGTAGCATGAAACGAGCTCACCAATTGATCCGTTATCCTTGACTGAGCAGCCACAATCCACTTTCGGCTTCACTCGTTTGCTCGGCTATAAAAAAGCACTCAGGAAAAAAAAAATAAGCGCGCGACCCAAAAAGAATAAAAAAAAAACTGTTCGGGCTTTCTTGACACACTGCCCAGGAACAAACGTCAAGGTCGAAGGATCAAACAGAACTAACCGATCGCGGCACTTTTTCAGTTACTCCAACCGAACTCACCGATCACGCCACTTTTTCACTTACTAGACCAACGCGCGACATGTTTGATCCTGCCCTCGTCGCTTGCCCCGGCAAAAGCAAGTGTCAAGGTCGAAATATCAAACAGAACTAACCGATCGCGGCACTTTTTCACTTTCTTCAACCGAACTCACCGATCACGTCACTTTTTCACTTACGAGACCGACGCGCGACATGTTTGATCCTGCCCTCGTCGCTCGCCCCGGCAAAAGCAAGTGTCAAGGTCGAAAGATCAAACAGAACTAACCGATCGCGGCACTTTTTCACTTTCTTCAACCGAACTCACCGATCACGCCACTTTTTCACTTACGAGACCGACGCGCGACATGTTTGATCCTGCCCTCGTCGCTTGCCCCGGCAAAAGCAAGTGTCAAGGTCGAAAGATCAAACAGAACTCTAAAACAAAATCCCTGACAATTCCCTGGATAAATTCTAAGAGTACTTTCTATGGAAATTTCTCAATGATTTCCTGGGAAACTTCCTGAAGGAATCTTGAGAGGAATCAATGGAGTTATGTTTGAGGGTATCCTTAAAAAATCACAAAGCTATTTGATGTTATGAAGATGCCCTAAACGGAAATCTTGAACAAATTCCTAGCAAAATCAGTTAAAATATCTCTTCATGAACTTCATGAACATGACTTGAGATTTTCTAGATAAATTTTGTTAAATAATCTTTGAAGTAACTCATGAAAAAGTTAGTGAAATCTCTGAAGTAAATTTTGGATTACTGAATTAATAATAAATTAATGATAAAACTTAAAAAAATCCACGTTGAATTTCATGGAGGGATTTCCATAGAAAAACCGATAAACAATCAATAAATAAATTCCTGAATTAATATTCGGAATAACACCTGAAGGGATTAAGGAAAGGAAGACTCTAACGGAAAGCGATTTTCTTTTTTTTTTTTTTAATTCCTTTATTAGTATCATTCCAAACATTACATTAATTCCTTATATCTAGGTGTTCTGTGTTATTTGACAACACTATCATCCTAATTTGGTAAAACAAATTTAAGATTTAATTAACATTTTGTTAACAACATATTACATTTCATTTGCCGTAGCAGTTCAGTTTTTTTTACAGGTGAGTTGATTTCACCTGCTTATAAGAGAAAAAAAAACGTGTTTAATATACTTAACCTAACTTAACCTAAACATATAACGCATTAATCGTGGCAATAGAAGATTGTAACGATTTTTGCCTGAAATTATTAATGATTGTATTTGACATTTGTTCCAATGTTTCAACATTGGATATTCTATGTAACTCATTGGTACTATACCAGGGAGGAAGCCTCAGAATCATTTTCAAAATTTTATTTTGAATTCTCTGCAGAGCTTTCTTTCTGGTATTACAACAGCTAGTCCATATTGGTACAGCATACAACATGGCTGGCCTGAAAATTTGTTTGAATATCAACAGCTTGTTCTTAAGACAAAGTTTTGATTTTCTATTAATAAGGGGATAGAGACATTTTACATATTTATTACATTTGGCTTGAATGCCCTCAATGTGATTTTTGAAAGTTAAATTCTTATCTAGCATGAGCCCTAGATACTTAACTTCATCTGACCAATTTATTGGAACCCCTCTCATCGTGACAACATGTCTACTTGAAGGTTTCAAATAAAGAGCTTTTGGTTTATGTGGGAATATTATTAGTTGAGTTTTGGAAGCATTAGGAGAAATCTTCCATTTTTGCAATTATGAAGAAAAAATATCCAAACTTTTTTGCAATCGACTACAGATGACACGCAAGCTTCGTCCTTTGGCGGAGAGGCCTGTGTCATCCGCAAACAAAGATTTTTGACATCCCTGAGGTAGCTCAGGTAAGTCAGATGTGAAAATATTGTATAATATTGGTCCCAAAATGCTGCCTTGAGGAACACCAGCTCTTACAGGAAGTCTTTCAGATCTGGAGTTCTGATAATTAACCTGAAGTGTACGATTTGACAGATAACTTTGAATTATTCTAACAATGTATGTGGGAAAATTAAAGTTTTTTAATTTTACAATCAAACCTTCATGCCAAACACTGTCGAATGCTTTTTCTATGTCTAGAAGAGCAAGACCAGTAGAATAGCCTTCAGATTTGTTGGAACGGATCAAATTTGTTACACGTAAAAGTTGATGAGTGGTCGAATGTCCATGGCGGAATCCGAACTGTTCATTGGCAAAAATTGAATTTTCGTTGATGTGGACCATCATTCTGTTCAAAATAACCTTTTCAAAAAGTTTACTGATGGAGGAAAGCAAACTGATTGGACGATAGCTAGAAGCTTCTGCAGGATTTTTGTCTGGTTTTAAAATTGGAACAACCTTAGCATTTTTCCATTTATCAGGAAAATATGCTAATTGAAAACATTTGTTAAATATATCAACTAAAAATGATAAGCTACTTTCTGGAAGTTTCTTGATGAGGATGTAGAAAATTCCATCATCGCCAGGAGCTTTCATGTTTTTGAATTTTTTAATAATAGTTCTCACTTCTTCCAAATCAGTCTCCCAGGCATTTTCGAAAACGTTCTCTTGATTGAGAATATTTTCGAACTCCTGAGTAACTTCATTTTCAATTGGACTAGTAAGTCCTAAATTAAAATTGTGCGCACTTTCAAACTGCATAGCAAGTTTTTGAGCTTTTTCGCAATTAGTTAGTAATAATTTGTTTTCCTCTTTCAATGCCGGTATTGGCTTCTGAGGTTTTTTCAAGATTTTCGATAATTTCCAAAAGGGCTTAGAGCCAGGGTCCAATTGAGAAATTTTATTTTCAAAATTTTTGTTTCTTAATTGAGCAAAACGTTTCTTGATTTCTTTCTGCAAATCCTGCCATATAATTTTCATAGCAGGATCGCGAGTGCGTTGAAATTGCCTTCTCCTCACGTTTTTAAGACGGATCTAAGATCATCGTCTATAATCACGGATTCAAATTTTACTTTACATTTTGGAATTGCAATGCTCCGGGCTTCAACAATGGAATTTGTTAAACTTTCAAGAGCATTGTCAATATCAAGTTTAGTTTCTAAAGAAATGTTAACATCAAGATTGGAGTCAACATACGTTTTATATATATTCCAGTCGGCTCGTAAATAATTGAAAGTGGAGCTGATAGGATTGAGAATCGCTTCTTGGGATATTTGAAATGTAACAGGAACATGATCAGAATCAAAATCAGCATGAGTAATCAGTTGGCTACAAAGATGACTAGAGTCGGTTAAGACCAAATCAATCGTAGATGGATTTCTAGAAGAGGAAAAACATGTGGGGCTATCAGGGTATTGAATTGAGAAATATCCTGAAGAGCACTCATCAAATAAAATTCTGCCGTTGGAATTACTTTGAGAATTATTCCATGACCGATGTTTGGCATTAAAGTCACCAATGACAAAAAATTTTGACTTATTGCGAGTCAATTTACGCAAGTCAGTTTGGAGCAAATTAACTTGCTGTCCAGAGCATTGAAAAGGCAAATAGGCAGCTATGAAAGTATATTTACCAAACTGTGTTTCAACAGAAACACCTAAAGTTTCAAAAACTTTAGTTTCAAATGATGTAAACAGTTGATGTTTTATACGCCTATGAATGATGATTGCAACTCCCCCACATGCCCCATCAAGTCGATCATTACGATAAACAAAAAAGTTAGGATCTCTTTTGAGTTTAGATCCAGGTTTTAAATACGTTTCGGTAATAACTGCTATATGCACGTTATTAACCGTAAGAAAATTAAACAGCTCGTCCTCTTTACCATTCAGAGAACGAGCATTCCAATTTAAAATATTTAAATTATTATTTGGATCCATTAGAAAAACGTAATCCAATAACAATTTGATTTGTAAATTTTACACCTACTTGGACTGCTTCAGTCATAGTGGTGACTTTGAACATTGCATCAATCATTAGATTCAATTGTTCAGTTAGAAAATTAAAATCAGAGGCAGACATATCATCTGATGATTTCCAATTGGAATTTTCGGTAGATGACGAAGCGGAATAGGAGTTACCTGTAGCGGTAGGGTTTTTTCCATTTGATTTGAAACAAGTAGAATGGGTACTCATGGAACGAATAGGGGAAGAGTTCAAATTACCTGCTACGATATCGGCAAAGGATTTACCGTGGGTAGATACATTCGAAATAGAAAGATTCGAACGGCTACCCGACGGATTAAAATTAGTTTGTGAATGAGCATGATTATGATCTTCCTGATGGGTATGATTCATGATCAAGCGATCGTTAACTGAAAAATGAGCATTGTTCGATACTCTACCAGGCAAATTCCGGAAACGACCGTTATCGTAACGGATATTATCTTTCATCTGCCTGGCACGAGCCTCAATGACCTTTTTGCGTGAAGGACAATTCCAAAAATTGGACTTATGGTTAGCCCCGCAATTACAACATATGAATTTGGTGGTATCTTCCTTCACTGGACAGACGTCTTTGGCGTGAGAAGAACCTCCGCAAATCATGCATTTAGCATCCATGCGACAATTTTTTGTACCATGACCCCACTTTTGGCACCGACGGCACTGAGTGGGGTTCTGGTAATTTCCTCCAGGTTTCTGGAAATGTTCCCATGTCACACGGACATCAAACAAAAGTTTTGCTTTTTCTAAAGCTTTAATATTATTTAGTTCTTTTTTGTTAAAGTGAACTAAATAAAATTCTTGAGAAAGCCCTTTCCGAACAATGCCAGATTGCGTTCTCTTTTTCATAATGATTACTTGGACTGGGGAAAATCCAAGTAAATCATTTATTCCATTTTTGATCTCTTCAGGTGATTTATAGTCACTTGAGAGACCTTTCAAGACAACTTTGAACAAACGTTCAGTTTTGTCGTCATAAGTAAAAAATTTGTGCTTCTTCTCTTCAAGATGTTTGAGAAGAAGCTCACGATCTTTAAGAGTTTCCGGCAAAACGCGACAGTCTCCTTTCTTTGCGATTTGGAAGGAAACCTTGATTCCCCTAATGGAGTTCAAGATCTCCTGCCTAAATCCCCCAAATTCGGAACAACTGACCACGATAGGCGGCACTCTTTGCTTCCTCACTTGAATCAAAGAGCCTGGGCTAGAGGCTGCTTCGATTTGGTGTTCGGAAAATTTGTCTAGAGCATCGAACTGATTGCTCATTTCGATACAATTATTCATTTCACCCTTGGAAGAAAGTTCGCATTCCGAAGAAACGTCCTTTCTTCCATTCTTGCCACGTGTAGTGACAGTTTTAAAACCCACTTTTTTGGAAGGAAGTAGTGAATTCAGAGATTCACCCTTCCTTTTGTTTGTTGTTGATACCATGTTTAATTAATAAACGAAAGAAGACGTGACCTTCGAAAGGTTTTTTCCCAAGACGGTGTCCAAGAAGGATTACCACCGCTAGCTTTCGCCAACGGGTCCAACGAAAAATCGAAGGCACGGGTCCAAACAAGGATCGTAAAGGGATCAATAGTAGAAAAAATAGTACTGAAAAGTACTGTTTATGTAGCACTGAAAAGTACTGTTTTATTGCTTTAGGTAGTTTTTAAGAAAACTTCCAAGAGCAGAGAGAATTCGTGTACGCACAGCACGAAGGTACGATGCGCACTGAAAGCGATTTTCTTTTATTTTGCAGAATGCCTGGAAGAGAACCGGATGCTGAAGGAGCAGCTGTCGCAGGCGGAGACGCAAAAGGCAGCCGATAAGGATTGTCTGAAGGCCATGCAGGAAATGGTGGGTTCACTGACGGAACAGAAGCTTAGCGCGGCCATGAGGGTGGATGAGCTGGAAAAGGCGGTGGCAGGTTTGAGGCGGGAAATCGATGGCGCTGCCCTGCTAAGGGATCAACTGGATAAACTATCGGTAGAGAACGAAGCCTTTCAGAGGCAGATCAAACGACTGACGGATGAGAATGAGGAACTGCTGACGGATTTGTCCTCGATGGAAGCGAAGATGAAGGAGCTGGGGGAAGAGAAGGACAAGGTAAATACCAGCAAGATAGCTTTAGAGCAGGAATTGCTCAAGGCTAAGAACGAAACGGCACTGTCCGGAAAGGAAGAGAAGCTTATACGAAAGCTTAAGCTGTACAAGAACAAAGTGCAGGAGATATCTGCAAAGGTTCTGCTGCTGAAATCAGACCGAAAAATCCTGATGAAAACCGTGAAGGATTACTCGGAGCAGGTTCCCAAGTGGCAGCGGGAATTGCTGAAGGCGTCAGACGTGTTGTTCACCCGAATTCAAACGCTGGAAAGGGAAAACGCCGCATTGAAAAAGGCAAACGCAGAAAGCGCGAATCAAAAGGATGTTCAAGAACGAGAAAATGAGTTGGAAAACAAGTTGCAGGAAATGATTACCGAGAAGGTAGCACTGGAAACTAGTATCGTGGATAAGCAAAAAGTCATAGAAGACATTGAAACCAAGAATAGTAATCTGAATACGGTCATTGTGCAAATGGAGGAAAGACTGCGACAGGAAGAGGTAGAACATCAGAAGCTTCAGACAGAACATCAAAAACTTTCGGAAGAGTTGGATCGCTTGAGTGCTGAGTCAACAAAAGATCAATCCGAGTTGCAACAGCAAATCGACGATGTTCGAGAGAGATTTGCCCAACAGACAGAGGAGCTTGAAATCAAAAATAGCCAGCTATCGGAATATGAGCGAAAGCTACATCGTGAAGAAGAGGACAATGAAAAAGTTGCAAGACTGCAAAAATCACTTACTGAGACTCATGAGACCCTTTCAGAGAAGGATAGTCATCTACAGCAACTCCAGGAGAAATTGCAGGAGTCTGTTTTAAAGCTGGAAGATCTGCAGGCGCGGTACGACAACCTGCAAGCATTAAATGATGAAAATTTGACCGATAAAGCAGAGCTCCAAGCAGAGCTCGAGCGCCTCGAGGTGAGCAATCGTGATCTACAAGATCGGTTGCAAGAAGCTGAATCGACTACTAAACAGCTTGCCGAAATGATTGAGCAACTCAAGGCGGACTCTGCACAAGTGGCGGCGAAATTCGTTGACTTCAAAGAACAGAACAAGAAAGAGTTTGCCGACGACAAAAACCGCGAGGAACTTCAAAGTTCTCTTTCAAAAGCTGAGCATGCGCTCTCGAGTAAGGAAAATGAACTGCAGCAAGTTCAAGCTCAAGACGAAGCTCTGAAAGCGGAAATCAAAAACCTTCAGAAGCGTATTTTGGACGGAGAGGAAACCGAAGAAATCGAACTACTTCAAAAAAGTATATCGGAGGCTTATGACCAATTAGATTCAAAAGATGCAGAATTGTTACAGTTTGAACAGAAACTCCGCCAGGAAGCTGAACAGAACGAGAAAGAACGTAACGCGATCGCTGAGCTTCACAGTTTGATTGCAGACAAAGATGGAAAGCTCCAGGAATCGATCTCCTCCTTAGAGGCCATCCAAGGCCGACACGACGTTCTTGTGGCACAAAACCAACAACTACAAACCACAAACGACGCCCTATTCGATGAAAACTGCACCCTCAAATCAGACCTTCAAACCGTACAGTCCAAACTGGAGCTGGTCAAGCTGGAAAACAGCGACCTTTTGTCGGAACTCAAAGAAATCAACGAAATCCTGAAGGAACGCGGAGGCGTAATCTCGCTTCAGCTGTCGAAAATATCTGAACTGGAATCCCAGAAAGCAGCCCTCCAGCAGAACTCCCCGGACATTGACGAACTCAAGCAACGTACCCAAGACCTGGAACGTCAACTCGCCGAAAAGGAAGCCGAACTGAGAGATCGGGACCGCAGTTTCGACGCCCAGAGCGACGTCATGTCCACTTCGACGATTTCCCGTGCTGAGGAATCAGCGCGGATGCGAGACGTGGACGACAGTTTCGAGGAGAAGTACAACAAGTTGCGCTCGTTGGCAGTGAAGCTGAAGAAGAAGGTCGCCGAACAGACTCTACAGCTGCAAAAGTTCGAGAAAGAGCGTGAAACACTGACCAGCGAGAAGAATTTGCAATCTCTACAGGCAGAATACGACCGGGTGTTGGATCAATTGGAAGCGGAACGCCAAGGCACTCAACAGAAGCAAGCTGAACTGAGCGAGTTGAAGGAACGGCTCGAGAAGCAACAGCAGGAGATTGAAACGCTCAATCAGGTGCGCACCGAACTAGACAATAGCAGCAAGAAGGACAAGTCATCACTGGAGACGACGATTCGGGAGTACCGAGAGCAGTTGCAGAACTTGAAACGCGAAAAGGAGGCGTTCAATCTGGCGAAGAAGGAGATCGATTCGGAGAATCAGAAGCTGAAGGCGACGCTCAAAGCCAAGGAGAAGCAGCTGAATGACGAATTGGAAGCGCAGAAAGAGCTGAAAGCGGAGGTTGAAAAGTGTCGTCTGGCGGCCAAGAAAGCCAACGTTTTGAACTTGGAGATGGAAGCGTATGAAAAGTCGTTGGCTGAGCTGAATAAGAAGCTGGAAATGAAAAAGGTACACGAGAAGGAGTTAGAAGGGACAATCGAAGTTCAAGAGGGAACCATCAAGAGCCTGAAGAGTCAGCTGACGCTGCTGGAACAGAGCATGAACGCGGAGAGAAGCCACTCGCTAGAGTTGAAGAAGAACGTGGACATGCAGCAGGAAAAGCTAAGGATCAGCGAACACCAACGAGGGGAAATCAATGTGGAATTGGCCCAACTTAAGGTGGAATACGAGCGAATCAAACTGGAGATGGAGTCGAATCGAGTGGAACTGAGCGAAGCAGTCACCGAGAAGGAAAAGACAAACAATCTGATGGAATCGGAGAAGAGCAAATTACTGAAGCAGATTTATGCTTTGGAGTGCGACGCTGAGGAGTTAAAGTCAAAATTAAAGGAAAAATCGCAAGAAGTAGAAGACGTTCGAACGGAATTCGCCAGCTACAAGATCCGGGCGCAGTCAGTTCTGAGGCAAAACCAGAACAAAGAAGGCGGTAAGGAACGGGAGCTTCAGGAAGAGGTCCAAACCCTCCAGAAGTCCCTCGAGCTGTCTCAACTGAAGATGCAAACTTGTTCACAGCAAATCTCCGAACTGAGCAAATCTTGCGATGAGCTGCGAGAAGACAAAACGAGACTTCAAAACCGTTGCAAAGAGCTTCACGATCTTCTCGAGGAATCTCGTCTTCAAAACGAATCCCTCATGGAAGAAAGCCGTCGCTCAAACCTCAACCACCAGGAAGCCCTGAAAACGCAACGCCTTCAAAACGAAACCCTCATCAGCTGCTACAAAAAGCAGATCGAAGACCTTCAGGAGCAACATTCCAAGGAAGTGGCAAACCTTCAATCTCGCATCTCCCAAGCCTCCATTCATCATCTCTCGGACACTTCCAGCGACTCCCGCAACAACAACCATTCCATCACAGCCGCCAGCGCCGGTTTTGGCTTATTCCGCGGCCAGCACATATCCGACGAGCAGAAAATCAACCTTCTCCTGATGGAGCGTGAGGACGGTGAAGGTTCCGAAAGCACCTCCTCGCACCCCCAGAACCTCCCGTCCGCAACGCGACGGAAATCCTCTAACTCTAGTCAACCGCCTCAACAGCAACGCACCCGTTCCAATCGGGACCTGATCCCGCTGGACGAACTGCTGAACTCATCCTTCGACGACGGTTCCACCGTTTTCGAGGCAGATTCGGTGGCGGACCATTCGGCCTCGGGATCCCCAACCGTGGAACTGCAGCACACCAAAGACAAGCTGACCAAGCAGGAGAGCCGGGTTCGGCACCTGACGGCCCTGTTGGCCGAAGCCGAGCAGGATCTGGCCAAGCTGACGCAGCTGAACGAGCTGCTCAAGGAGGAAGTCCGAAGGCACGAGCGGGCCATCGAACGGGAGAAACACGTACATAACTCGGAGTATCTGAAGAATGTGATATTTAAGGTAAGGTCCTAGCAGGGTGGATATTAGGGTGCGGCCTATTTTTATTTAACTTTCTCGAAAGCTAAAGTTCGTGTGCTCTTTTATTTTCAAATAACACGAAAAAAACAAATCTCAAAATTTGAGACAAAAATATTGACATTTAGAGGTGACGCAAGCCGAGCTTTCTTATGCTACGTTCAGACTAGAGCTGATATTACGTAATATAGGCTATCTTGATATTAAACGTCATACTTTTTATTTCAAGTAAAAACTAGAAGAAGCTTCACCGGTGGTCCAAATCACTGGTTGGTTCCAAATTTTTGGACCATGTTAAAAATTGTAGCTTGCGCCGGTGTTGCAAATTATGTTCCATTTTATTTTATACCAGTTTTCTGGTCTATTTTTTTGGAAGAGCCTAACTGCCTGGTCCAATTTTAGTCAGATTTGGAACAAGATTTGAGCTGTTCCAAATCTGATTTGACACACGATTGTTTACCAGTTTGGATTTTTCTTCCTGAAACAGGAAGCTTGATAGTCTACGAAAGCCACGAAGTGAAAAAAAGTGATCTAAGAAGGAACGCCGAAAACAATCCTCCAGGAATCATCAGATTGTTTCTCTAGGGAATCCTCCGGGGAAGTCCGCCAAAAGAAATCTCTTCCAGGAATTATACCGAAATAACTTCTATGTTCCTACAAGGATTTTAACCAGTAATTCCTCCTTCGATTTCCTATGGGGTTTTCTTCCAGACATTCATCCGGGGATCTGCTGCAAGAATTACGCCAGGGATTTGCTCCAGGAATTCCTCCGGAGATATTTTCAAAAGATTCCTCCGGGGATTTTCTCCAGAAATTTCTCAAAGAATTTCCAATAGCAATTCCTCCGGGAATTTCAGCTAGGGATCCTTCTGGGAATTTCAATAAGAATTTCCTCCAGGGATTTCCCACAGGAATTTTTCCGGGATTTCCCTCCAGAAAATCATTCGGAGATTTTCTCCATGAATACCCCAGTTCCTCCGAGGATTTCCTCTAGAAACTCCTCTGGCGATTTGATTCAGGAATCCCTCCGGGGATTCCCCCAAGAACTCTTCCGGGGATTTTCTCTTGAGGAATTCCTTCGGAGATTTATTCCAGGAATGCCTCCGGAGATTTCTTCCAGGAATGTCTCAGGGGATTTCCAACAGCAGTTCCTCTGTGGATTTCGTTCAGAAATTCTTCGAGGGATTACCTCCAGGAATAACTCCGGAGATTTCTTCAAGTAGCACCTCCGGGGATTTCCTCCCAAAAATCTTACTGGGATTTCCTCCAGAAATTGTCCCGGAGTTTTCCTCCAGAATTTCCTTCAGAAATTTTTCCCAAAAATTCCTCCGGTGATTTTCTTCAGGAATTCCTCCAGGGATTTCCTCCAAGAATTCCTCCGGTGATTTTCCCCAGGAATTGCTCATGGGATTTTCAATAACAATTCCTCCGGGGATTTCGTCCAGAAATTGATTAAGAAATTCCTTCATGTATTTTCTCCAGAAATTCTATCGGGGATTTTTTTTTCTGGAAATTTCCTCTAGGAAGTTTTTAGGGATATGCACCAGGAATTGCTCCGGGGATTTCCTCCAGGAATTCATCCGGGGATTTCGAGGAATTGATGAGGAATTGCTGTGGGAATAGTCTCTAGAAATTCCTCTGGGATTTCTTCATAGAATTCCTCCGGAGATATGCTACAGGCATCCGGTGATTCCCTCCAGGAATTGCTCTGAGGGTTTCCTTTAAAAATTCTTTCGGGAATTTTCTCCAGGAATTAATCCGGGAAATTGTTCCAAGAAGTCCTCTTAAGCTTTTCACAAAGATTTCCTCCGGGGCCGAGAATTTCCTTCAGGAATTTCCTCCAGAAATGTCTCCGGAGAAATTGCTCCTTCTTTCCAAAAATTCCTCCGAAAATTCGTTTGGAGCTCCACTAAGAATTCCTTCGCGTTTCCTCCATAGTTCCCCACGTGTTTCGGAATTTCTGCAGAAATTCTCTAGAGTTTCTCAAGTGATTCTTCGGAAATGCTCCGGACTTCCACTAGGCATTTTTCTGGAGCTACTTCGAAAAATTCCCTACATTACCTTTGAGAATTCCTTCAGAGCTCATCAGGAAATGTCTCAAAAGTTTCTCCGGGAATTCCTTTAGACTTTCGAAGCTCCTCCAGGATTTTTTTAAGTCCATTCCGAAATTCTTTCGGATTTCCTCCGGCAATACCTTCGGATTTCATCCAGCAATACCTCGGAACTTCCTCCGGATTTTCACCGGATTTTTTTCCAAAGTTACATCAGAAAATCCTTTTGTTGTTCCTCTAGCGATTCCTCTGGATTTCATCCAGTAATTCCTGAAAAGTTCCTCTGGAGGTCCATCGGCAATTTCTTAGAATTTCCTCCTTATTGCCCAGTAGTTCCTCTAGAAACGCCTCCGGTGTTCCTCCAGGAATAGTTCCTACAGGATTTCCTTTGAAGATTCTCTAGGAATTCATCCAGAGTTCCTCCAGGAATTCCTTCAGTGTTCCTCCGAGAATTCCTTCGTAGCTTCAGTGGTAATTCTTCCTGATTTTCTCCAGAAATGTATCCGAATTTTTACCAGAAATTCTTCTGGGTTTTAACCAGCTATCCTCCGGAGTTCCTCCAGAGCTCCACAGGGAATTTCTTTGGATTTGGGATTGTTTCGCAGTTCTTTCCGGAATTTCCTCATGAATTCCTCAGTAGATCCTTCAGCAATTCTTCCGGAGTTCCTTCAGCATCCGGTAATTTGGCGGAGTACATCCAGTAATTCATCAGGAGTTCCTCCAGGAATTATTTAAGAGTTGGTCCAAGAAATCTTTCAGAGTTGCTTAAGGAATTCTTTCAGAGTTGCTTCGGGCATTCCTTCAGACTTACTTCTGGAAATCTTCCAGAGCTCCGCCGGGAATTCCTTCAGAGTAACTTAGTTACTCCAGTCCAGGCATTCCTCCTCTTCAAAGTTCCTCCGGGATTTGCTTCCCAATTTTTCCAGGAGTCTCACCAGGATTTCCTCCATAGTTCCTTCAGGTTTTTTTCGTAGTTTCTCTTGAAAATATTCCGCAGTTCCTTTAGCACATCTTTCGGTGTTTCTCTAGGAATTCTTTTGGAGGTCCTCTTCAGAGTTCCTCCGGGATTTGCTTCCCAATTTCTCCAGGAGTCTCACCAGGATTTTCTCCATAGTTCCTTCAGGAATTTTTTCGTAGTTTCTCTAGAAAATATTTGGCAGTTCTTTTAGCACATCTTTCGGTGTTTCTCTAGGAATTCTTTTGGAGGTCCTCTTCCCTGTTCCTCCAGGATTTGCTTCCCAATTTCTCCAGGAGTCTCACCGGGATTTTCTCCATAGTTCCTTCAGGAATTTTTTCGTAGATTCTCTAGAAAATATTTGGCAGTTACTTTAGCACATCCTTCGGTGTTTCTCTAGGAATTATTTTGGAGGTCCTCCAAGAATTTCTTCAGAGTTCCTCATGGAATTTCTTCGGAGTTTCTTTAGAAATTCCTTCAGATTTCCTCCTGAAATTACATTGGAGTTTCACCGGGAATTCCTTCGGATTTCCGCCAAAATTCGGAGTTTCTCCTGGAATTCTTCAGAGTTCCTTCAATAATTTATCTGAAATCCTCCGGAGTTCCACTAGGAATTCTTCTAGAGTTACTCCGGGAATTTCCCTAGATTTTCTCCGAGAAATCCTCCAGTGTTCCTTAAAAGTTTTTTTCCTGGAATCCCTCTGGACTTCCTCCAGGATTTTGTTTTTCTTCCAGAAATTCCTCCGGAGTTCCTCCAGCATCTGGAAGTTCCACTGAGAATCGCTCTAATTTTGTTCCATAAATTCTTTCAGAGTCCCTCACGTTATTCCTCTGGATTTGATCCAGCAATTCCACAATAGTTCTTTTGGAGCGCTACCGGAAAATCCTTCGGCTTTCCTCCATAATTTCTCCAGGAATTTCACCGGAGTACCTTAAGCAATTACCTTGGAGTCTGTCAGGAACGCCTTCGGAGTTCCTCTACCGATTCCTCCAGAGTTCCCCTAGGAATTTTTCAGCTATCTTCAGAGGAATTACTTCAGAGTTCATTCGGAGCGCCACCGTCAGATTTTCTTCTTGGTTCCTCTAGGAATTTCTTCGGAGATCCTCCAGAAATTCTTTCCGGGTTGCTCCAGGTATTCCCCTGCAGTTTCTCTAAGAATTCCTTCAGAATTCTGCCGGGAAATACTCCTCCGCACTCCTTCCAGGAGTTCCTCTATACATTGCTTTGGAGTTCCTCTGGATCTCCACCGGGGATTTCTCTGCAATTCTTCCGGAAAAGTCTCTAGAGCTTCCTTCGAAGTTCTGCCGGGAAGTCCTTCGGAGCTCCGCCGCGAATTCTATTGGAATTTCTCCAGGAATTGCTTTGAAGTTCATTGGAGGTGCTTCGGGATTTTTGTTGGTTCAATGAATTCTGCTTTAAAATTCTGCTGGTTCAATTCACTATTGGTTTGTTTTTGTTGATCTCTTTCGAAATGGATAGAAAAAAATAATACAACAACCATGCGCGTGCGGTTTGGTCTAGTTTTACGGGTCTATTAGGTCTATTTTTGGTAAAAATTTTAACCAAACAATGGACCCCCGGTGAAGTTGCCCTAAGCTTTCTGATATCAAGAGAGCCTATATTCGTTATATCAGCTTAAGTCTGAACGTTGCATTAACCGAATGGTTAGCGTCTGCAGCTACAAAGCAAAGCCATGCTTAAAGCGGAATGCTCTGATGTGTATCGCTGGTGGCCTGGTTTCAGCTAGAATTGCTCCTAAACGTGCTCTGATTAATTCGAAATAGCAAAAAACGATATTTAGATCATACATTAAAAAAATGGGTTTTATAGGATTAAAGAGGATAATGCTAAAAGATTTTAAAAAAAATGCATTTTTTGATAAATAACAAAGTTATGTAAACTTTACCCAGATAGCCGTAGCGGTAAACGCGCAGCTATTCAGCATGACCATGCTGAGGGTCGTGGGTTCGAATCCCACCGGTCGAGGATCTTTTCGTAAAGGAAATTTTCTCGATTCCCAGGGCATAGAGTATCTTCGTACCTGCCACACGATATACATAAGGTACCGCGGGGCAAGTGGGTAAATGGGGTAAGTGAAAATAATGTGTATATTTTACTGAATATGTGAATTAACGTTTCAAAATCATGCGTAAACCGTTGAAGCCATTCAGAACATTACGGTAGGTAAGAGATTCCTGAGATTGTGCAACCATTATTCCATAATAGAGCAAAAGATTGTTAACCTGTTAACTGGTACTCCGTAACAAGTTGGCGGTGTGCAATCTTATTTTAATATTTTCAGTAGAAAAAAGTCGCGGAACAAAAAAAAATACTGTACCACTTCTAAGTTGTCCCCTCTGACAGTTTTAAACTGCAATAAAAAAAGTTTTAGAATTAATTCGACATAGACCTAAAAATAACTAAATTGAAACACCGTCAATTTTCCAATCACGTGGGGCAAGTGAAAAGTTTCTCATTAGAAATTGAATTTGTGTTTTCTCTCTGGGTAGCTATAAGTACACAAGGTTCGCAATTATCATAGAATAATAGAACGTGCTTATAACTCAAGAAACACTATACTAAAAGCGTAAAAAGCTATTATCATGGCTAAATCATGGAACTTCTTTTAAAAATAAGGTTGCCAAATATTACGGTATTAATATGTTTACTTCGGACAGCCGATTAAAAGGAAGACGTTGATTTGAAAGTTCCAATATAAGACAACGCACGCAAATCTCGTGGAATGTCTATGTAAAGCTAGTTCAAAACATAAAATGGGGTATAGGTGTATCCACATAAAAAAGTTTCTAAATACTTTATTGAAGGATTCCGTTTGATTTCTTTTTAAGAGTTATCCAACGTCATATTCGACTTTCTTAAAAACAAATAACGAGCGGTGGAAAATCTACAGAGCAGAAATGCAATTGCTGTCCCATGATGTAAAAACTAACATTGGGAATGTTGCAGTTATAATGTTGTCGAATCATTTCAACAAACATAACTGAATAGAAGAAAATTCAAGTAACAAGAATAAAATTTTCTTTGTATACATGTTACTTATGTTATTGTTCATTGAGACGCCTTAACAAATGTTAAAGGTAATAGAAATCGTGAATGTAACTGTTAGTTTTTGGATTTATTGTTCAAAACGATAAACTTTTCACTTGCCCCACCTGTGGGGCAAGTGAAAAGTAAAGAGACTATTTTCGAAAACTTTTTCTGTACTTTTTTCTTAAATTTTACATAAAAATCAATTTCAGTATACTGCTTATTTTATAACATGCCAATTTAACCTCTAATCGCCTGCGCTACCTCTAAATCTGAATACTTTGGCTCAAAATTTGAGGTTTCTTCATGCATGTAGTTTGTAAACAGAAGAGTGCACGATGTTTTGGTTTTAAGAATTTTTGAATAATAAGCCACACTCTATTATCCTAGTGTGATGTTTAAGACAAGGTTTACTCTAGGGTAGATGGTTTGTTCGATTCGATTCTAAATCGGGATCCTCTTTCAGTTCTTAACCCTTAACAGTGGCGACGAGAAGTCACACCTGGTTCCTGTGTTGAACACAATTCTTAGGCTAAGCCCGGAGGAAACGCAGAAGTTGAACAATGTGGCGAGAGGTAAATTTTACAGACTATCATCAGCTTGGATTAGTATCATCATCAATTGTATCTATTCTACAGGTACTGATGGTGGTGGACGCGGCTGGACCGGTATACTTTGGAACTAGTACCGTCGTACGCTTAAGGTAAGTTTAGCGTAACGGATCTTCGACGTTATTCCGTTCAGATTTTCTGAATATTTAGCGTTCCATAATTTCATCGATAACTTTTAATTGATGGGAGTTTTACAATGGATAGCTAGTGATACACTGTTTTACCCATAGATTTATAAAGACGGCACAGTTCTAACTTGATTTCTTATTTAATGAGGCCCAATAGTGCTATACGGATAGATAACCATGCAAATTACGAAGAAGAGTATTAGATTAGGGATACAAATGAGGAATAATATATGAAGTTATCTGATGATTTTACATTTTTTCGTACTTATTCTGAAAGAACTCCTAGAAACTCCAGAAACAAAGAAGTCCTCACCAGTACTTAGGCATTGAAGCTCTACGTATGATTATATATTTAATTTTAATTATATATTTCCTTAGCGTACCACTGAGTGGTCCTTAGAACATTACTCACCAACTCATTTATTCCCCACAACCCACGGTTCGCAGCTACCTTTCTTCATCCTCGGCTGCAGCACCCGATCACACAAGCGCGTTCGCTACGTTCCACGTATCCTGTCGGGTACTGTTTTGCCGTGTTTTTCGTTATCGACGCATTACCCATCAGTTATCAGTACTTTTATTGCTTCACGCTTTAGCAAGGTTACATATCCGCCACCGTTTCCAAATGGACATAGTTCTATGCCATCAGTGAAGCAAACAAGTTGACTGGATTTTGTGTAAATCGTAACTCGGCTGTTAAACCCGGCTTTCCGCATAACACCCTATAGCGCGATGTTGGAATGTAGACACGAAGACCATAATGACACTGGCGTATTCTTGGCATGATCTTTACGTTATTCTACACACCCCTGAGAGGGAGTGTGGGGATGCCGCACCACCGACGACCGACTAAAACCAGCACACAGTATTTCGATCGGCCTAAATCGTGAACTTAATTCTGCAGCACCTTTAAACGTGATTTTTTCGGAATGGTGTTTTCGGACGAAAATTTTCTAAAAATATAGCGCATATATTGACGGTAAATGATAGTTCGCAACTTTGCCACGGGCGGCGCTGCGAAAATATTTTTTTTTGAAATGACGATCTTTAAATATGATGTCTTCGGCAAAGTTGTAGATAATTCAAATACAAACAACTTTGCCAAAGACATCTAGTGTGTATTCTGCCGCATTTCCAAAATACGGGAGTATTTTATGAACGACCCCCTAAAACTAGTTTTTCTCCGATATTTTGAAAATACGAAGTTTCCGGTAGCATTGTTGCAAAATTGTGTAAACATTCAAAATGAATCATTCTCTAGAAGACACTAGTTCCAGCTAACGGGTCGGATTCGCTAAATGGAAGTCAGTTGTGTTCCAACCAGCGAATCCCCTCTGTAGTGATTCAATGATTTATTCTTTTCTCAACATAATATTTCATCAAATTTGCATAGCTTGCACTTACTATAGTGTCTATGTACGAAAAAATAGCTAAAACTGCAAGCGAAAAATAGTTGTATGGCGAGTCATTTTGTAAAGACTAATTGAGAACTTTCTTCATAAATGTAATTGGAACCTATTGGTTATGCGTAATGATGAAGAATGTGTCAAGAAGAAGAAAAAGAAGAAGTATGGAGCCACATAGCCCTCTACCCATCATATAATTAAGTACTACAGGGTAATGAGAGTCATTGATGAAACTTCCTCTAAGTTAAAGGGATACTCGTGGATACTAATGACACTATCGACATTTACAACTACTAATGATGTATTTTGAATGCTACTAGGTTTCATCTGCCACCAGCTGCCACCCGAATAAATACACGGACCCCAAAAATGACTGATTTTTGCACTTAAACGGTTATAACTGCTTTTCCTTGATCTTTAGAAGACTAGTGTCTTTGTCTTCTAAAGAATGATTCATTTTGACTGTTTACACAATTTTGTAGAACATTGTTGCTACCGAAAACTTCGTATTTTCAAAATATCGGAGAAAAACTAGTTTTAGGGGGTCGTTCATAAAATACTCCCGTATTTTGGAAAT
Organism: Aedes aegypti; assembly: GCF_002204515.2. NCBI lineage: Eukaryota > Metazoa > Arthropoda > Insecta > Diptera > Culicidae > Aedes > Aedes aegypti. The sequence continues at coordinate 25,337,657 of NC_035109.1, read as the reverse complement.
GCGGCAGAATACACACTAGGTGTCTTTGGCAAAGTTGTTTGTATTTGAATTATCTACAACTTTGCCGAAGACATCATATTTAAAGATCGTCATTTCAAAAAAAAATATTTTCGCAGCGCCGCCTGTGGCAAAGTTGCGAACTAACATTTACCGTCAATATATGCGCTATATTTTTAGAAAATTTTCGTCCGAAGACACCATCCCGAAAAAATCACGTTTAAAGGTGCTACAGAATTAAGTTCACGATTTTGGCCGATCGAAATACTGTGCAGCAGTGGCGCGGGATGTGGGTGTGACAGGTAGGAGACATGTACTACCCACAAAAAAAAAACCTGGGTAGGGCAGTCAAAGAATTGTCCTACCCACGATTAAAAGAAACGAGATCAGCAGAAAGCTCGAAAATCAAATTAAACTATTTATCATAGGTTCAATATACATACAAACTCGATCAACGTCGTACTTATACTTATAGAGAATGGAATACACGATATAGTTCATATCTAGTGAAGTGATTTGTGCATGACCCCCAAAAAAGTCTAACTAAATGTAAGAATTGTAACGAGAAACTTCTTTAATCGTTAGAAAACAAACTATTGTACCAATCCTCTATGGCATTTCTGAATGCATCAATGAATAATTTCTTAACAATATTAACGACCAACCCTGTATATGTTCTGGGACAAATTTCCGTGAGCATGAAGAAGTAAACCATAAGATGTTTTTGGAAGACTCTTGAATAATCTCTTAAAAAGGTTATGAATTAATCTATGATCAGTCGCATCGTGTTATACAAAGCACGAGTGTGGTGGTGCTAGCGATTTCTGAACATGCGATCACTCTTGATATAATCTATCAAAGCATTGCTGAACCACATGACGATTTTCAGAACACTTCCTATAGAGCTCTCAGAGTGTCAAGAAGTTCTTGGCCGATTCAGAATAGCCGTAGAATTTTTTGGAAGTAATTCTAAGTTATTTCTTGAAAAATTATTTCATCAAATTCTCACTGTTATTTTGCGGTTTCTATTTTAATGCAAATTTCTAAAAGTCTCTACTTTAATGGGAAGTTTCTAAAGTCACTGTTTTAACCTAAATGGATTCTAAATTCTATTTTTTCCTCATTCTTCTTGCATTGAGTCCTGATGCAAAATTGTACAGCCTCCAGAGAAACCTTCAGATACTATATCAGGATTCTCCAAGGTAAAGCTTCAGAAATAATCATAATAATTTTTATTTAGAATACTTTCAGAGTTCCCTAATAAGACCTCTTCTAAAATTCTCTTAGAGATTTCTCTGTCAGTTCTCCCAGAAATTCTTCCAGCGATTTTTCAAAGCATGAAAGAAGCATAGAAGAATTTCTGCAGAATTTGCTCCAAGGAAAATCCAAAACTTTTACCTATCACCATTAAGTTCCTCAAGTATTGTTTTGATTTTTTTCCAAAACTATCCTGGGATTTCCTCCAAATATTTTTTCACTAATCCTTCAACCGAAATCTCCAGATCTTCCAAAGATCTCCAGAATGTATCCCGAGGAAATCCGCAAAGGTGTATTCCATAGTTTTTGAAAAAATAGCTTGAGGGTGTTTTTTTAGAAACCCTGCAAGAATTGCTCCACCTGTTCATGTGAATTACTTCAAGAATCCATCCACTACTCCCAGGGATTAAGGATTCCCTTGAGGGGTTCTTCGAACAAATCTATTTTTTTCTATTAATTTCTCTAGCATTTCATCCAAGAATTTTCCAGCATTCAATCCAAACATTACCCCTGCTGTTTTTCCAAATATTCCTTAAAATGTTTCTCAAAACATTCCCATGCAAGCTTCAAAAATCTATTTAAGTTTTCACATTGGTTAAGCAGAGGTTCCCAAACTTTTTATATTCGTGGCGCCCTTAACATTTTTCTGGGAATGGCACGGCGCACCAGTATGAAAAAACGCGGAATTTGAACAATTTAATCATTTATAAATTTAAGACATTTTGAATTCTTCTAAATCGCATTGTTTTAAGTATTATTAAAAGAAAAACATCACAAATACTTAGAGGTAAAAAGTACTACTGAAAACAAAATTTCTATATATTGGCTAGCTTGCTTTTCTCAGGCTGTTTCGGAAGAATTAGAGTTATCTTTGAAATTACAGAACAAATTAAATGTTTAATGTTGAGTTATGAATGATATATTGATATTTAGCCAAATTCTAGGCTAAATATCACGACAGGATATCATTCAAAACTCAACTTTAAAAATTCTCACAAATAAAGGATTAAATGCAAAAAATATATGAACGTAAAGCTTCTGTGTCAATAAGGAAATATTCCACTTTGATGGTGAAGATGCATCAAAGCCTAGCTACAAATTTTCGGAAGAATAGAACATAAATTGACACTAAAAATTTGATCGATTGGATCCACCAGCGATCATGTTTTCAGCTTAAACGGATATCTGGTGCTCCAGTTTTGTGCTCTGGAAAACTAGAGGTGTGGCTTCGATTAATCCTCACCTTAAACATTATTGGCAACATTAAATTTAATTTTAATTTATGCATCACAATCAATACACTAAACGTCATTTTACACCAGTTTCATCTCCATATTTTATATTTTCTTTTAAGAGAATATAATTTTTAATTTTTTGTTTGTTTTTGTACTACTTTTTGACATGCAGTTCTATTTGTTTTAGATTATTGATAATTGAAAAAGGTGAAATAATATTTAATTTAAAAATAAGTAGAGAATGTGATAAATGGGTATAATCGTTAGAAATATCAATCAAAATGGTAGACTTTCATAAGAAAAATATAAAATGTGGTTTTTCGACCTGACGAAAATGCATCGTTCCAGAAACCTACTCTAAAAAAATGATATGTGGTCGACATTCGAATAAAAATAATGATGTTTTCAAAATTACAAAATTAAATCCACTATCCTTCTTACTTGTACATCTTAGCCCTTTAGGCAAATAACGATGCCAATATTATCAGAAAAATTATCGAAATGTTCAATAAAAGTCAATGACTACAACTATGAAGGGGTCAGTATCGATGTCATCACATAATTTGAATGTTGTTAGGTAAACTTTCACCTGATTACAATTGTTTCAACATTTTTATTAAATATCTAAAATATTGAGCACGTACTAGATTATGAGCTTATTTTCAAGTTTGGTAGGGATCAACTCGCGGCGCACCTGGAAAAGTTCTACGGCGCAACAGGGCGCCGCGGCGCACAGTTTGGGAAGTACTGGGTTAAGCTATAGTAATTTTCGCAATAATTCCTCTAATCATTCCTGGCACTGATTCATCGTATTTCGTGGAGGAAATACGGGGAGTGAACGAATTGCCTCTATTGAGCTGAGACTATTCGCAAAAATGTAGTATTGATCAGAGGGAAGAGAGGCAATTCGCTCTAATGCGTAATGTATAGCCGCTTAAGGGTGACACTATGGAACTCCAGTGGAATTATTTGTTTTGGACTCGTCAGTGAAAAACTTTTTTGTTGCTACTGACGTGACCGTATTTGTTTGCAAAAAATATTAGTATGTGCTCCGTGCGGAGTGGATCTGGTATTCCACGGGTATCTTGCCTCATGGTCAGATCAAAAAGTATAGTGGAATTGGAGAAGTCAGGTAGGGGATATTCAAAGAAAGATTAACCTCCAGAGTCATGTACGAATAGAACAGCGTCATAAATTTTGTTAGAGGGGTTCGTTCAATCAGCTTTTCAAAATTTTCTATTACCAATAGGTTTAACACTTCAAAACGGATGAAGAACCTTAGTGACAGGTCTATGAATCGATCTGATAAAGGCAGTACTCCTGCTAATACATCTAAACTCATTGTATGAGTCGAGTTCATGCAGCCTAACGCGATACGAAGACAGCGATATTAAATACGCTAGAGCTTCAGCATGTGAGTTTTCGCGGCGGATTGGAAACAAAAACTATTGTACTCTTTGATCGACAGAATCGTTGTTCGATAGAACTTTATCAGATCTTCCGGGTGAGCTCCGCATCAGATATTCCGGTGAGTGTACATATGAAGTTGATTCGCTTCTATCACTTCTGATGTAAATACTTAATGTGCTTTTCCCAGGTGCATATAGAGTCGAACCAGATCTTTAGATACATATGCGAAAAACCCTGAGTAAGTTCCTTACCCATGAATTTAAGCTCTAGTTCTGCCGGTTCTCGCTTCCTAGAAAAGACAACTAGCTCGTTTTTTTCCAGAGAGAATTCGATACTCAGCTTTAAGATCCAATTAGACAAATTCTTCAGAGTATCCTGCAATGGTCCTTGCAGATCATCCGTCTCTAGTCCTGTTACAGAAATAAAGGCGTCATCCACAAGCTCTCTTATCACGCTATTTTTCATTAGACAGTCTCTCTAACGTAAAAGATAAAAAGAAAGGGACTTAAGCATGAGCCCGGAGGGGGGACCTATGTAACTAATTCTTGATGTTGTTGAGAAACCCTGAGCGGAGTTCATATGTTTATCAAACAACAAACTGTTCAAGTAGTTGTTCAAAATTGGTGAAAGCCCACACTCGTGGAGTTTGTCTGAAAGGACATCAACGCAAACCGCATCAAAGCCCCCTTAATATCAAAGAAGACTGAATTCCATTTTTTTCCATCCTCACTTGTCTCCAATCATCCGGAATAATGTTGTCTTCCAAGAATACGTTGAACAAGTTCAATAAGCGCCTCTTCGCGACGTCTAGGACGTTTTTCAGCAAATTGAACTTAATTCTATCCATTCCTGGGGCAGAATTATTACATGAAAGGAGAGCTAGTGAGAATTTCAGCATCGAAAATGTTGAATCAATTTCCCTTTTTCGTGTGGATAATCCCGAACATTCGCTTGTACTGGAACGTAATCCGGACAGACTTTCTTCGAAATTTCGAAAATCTATCCTCATTCACCGAAACTGCATTTCACACCTCCTTCCGACCGACCAAAGTGTTCGCATTTGGGTTTATTCTACGAGTGGCGTGAGGTGACAATTGTCGGTGTCGTATAGCGAGGTGACAATTCTCTACTCGAGAGAAGTGACTCGCCGTGCAAATCAAATGGAGAGTCACTTCACTCGAGTCGAAAGTTGTCACCTCGCTATACGACACCGACAATTGTCACCTCACGCCACTCGTAGAATTAACCCAATTGAAGTCTCCCGTGATAGACCATTCACGAAGTTTCTCCAAAAGCCGCGTTTTTTCGCCTCTACGAGGCTCTTGACCTTCGATCGTAATTATCTCGTGAACCGCGCTTCCGGTATGCTTTAGACGCGGTAGATCTTTCTCGTTTATCTCCGGTAGATTCGTCATACCACCACGGAGTGGGCGGCCGCCGACGCGTCGGGGATCCTGGATTACAATACGTCGCGACGTATTGATGATCCTGATACTGTGCGACGCGGTGCTTGAAAAGCACTATCAATGATCAACCCAGATTAAAATCGATATTCTTCCAACGGAGGATGAACCTCGACCGACTGCTCGCCATCGGTGATAAACTCAGCGTATTTCCCCCAGTCAAAATGTTTCGTGACGTCGTTCGCAAGGTCAATCTGGTGAACTTGACACGAATTATTGGTAATTGAAATTTCGATCGTCAAGTGATCACTACCACGATTGCTTTCAACGTACAATCCAAAGATAGTGAATTCGAACAGATTGAGAGGTCTAACATACTTGAAGGGTCTGGAGATTTTATTCCAGTTGCTTCCCCAGAGTTCAAAACTGTCAAATTGAAATAGTCGCAGAGATCATAATGACATTGCGCGATTGTCGTCTTTCGGTGACCCCCAGGCTGTACCGTGAGAATTAAAATCTCCTAAGACCAGCGTTATCGACTTAAAGAGAGACTATTTACACCGTCTTCAGCACATAGGCTGCACAGACTGAACGATTAGGGTCAAATGGTCCAAAATGCCACTTTAAGGATTTGTGTCGTTTTCTCCTAATGAGATCCACATTTCAACGCCATTCGAAGTCCCAACAGTAACTTTACAATATTTGCCATTTAGTATGGAGAATCAGTAGTTATCAACCATGTTTCTCCATGAGTTTGCTCTGTGGTATGGAAACGCTTATTCCTTAATGAAATCATCGGAAAACCTTAATGTTTAGGCAAAAAAGGGAAAAAAGTTTAATTTCACTGGAAAGTTAAGGAAAAATCTATGAGTTTATGTCCAAGGGTTGTGGCGGCAACTCTTTGGTAAACATATTTTAACATCGTTTGGCAAAGAGTACAAATTGAAACGTTCTAGGAATGATTTAATGAGGTGGGCCATTTTACCCCATCTTGGACCATGTCTTGGACCATGTTCCCCTACTAACATTACGAAACGGACAACACGAAACACCCAGTAGCCCAGCGATGAATTTTTCGTTTGACGAAAAGTTTTCACCAACTGAAGCGGGAATCGAACCCACGCCCCGTGGCACAATACACCTAGACGACTGACGCCGCTAACCGCAAGGCCACGAAGCCCACGACTTGCTCGTGTTGGCGTTCGTGAAGACGAGTTTGCTGGTTTACTGGGCGAGAAAATGGACCATCTGGGGTTTTTGATGATCCCGAATGTAAAGGAAACTCTTTAGCCAAGAATTTAAAGGCAGGAGGTGAAACCTTTTTGGTTTCTCCGTCACTTTTTGATTTAACCGCAGATTTTTGAAGAGCCTTTTGGACAATCGGAGCGTTTTGAGAAGCCTGCTGTTGCACGTACCAACAGCACACTTCCTTTTCACGCCTGCTTCAATTATGGTATTCGCGACTACGAAACAAAAAGAGATTTACAAAGCACTCGCACTTATGGAAAACCTCGTAAAGAACTGTCATCGTGTGCGTGAAAAAAAGCAAAAAATATATCTCTCCTTATTTTTCTCACAGAAAACCGAGGAAAACAGCAGCAGCTTCGTAGTCCTGAATACACTTCGCCATCTTCAGAGTCAGACCCACGGTAGACACAACAAGGTAGGCTATTCCCACGTGTAAACAACGATTTTCCATCAAAACATGTGTCGTCATTCCTATCGTCAAGTATGAGGCCTAGAGGATAGTAAAGGAGAGCAGGCCTTGCTTTCTTTTGCACTCGTTCGAGTTTGCGATAAGAATGACGTCACCGCCAAATGTCATTTTTCGGAGTATAATACCTTGTTTCTTTTTACCGTGAGTCAGACCCTTCAGTGCGCATCGTACCTTCGTGCTGTGCGTACACGAATTCTCTCTGCTCTAGAAAGATTTTTTTGAAACTACCTAAAGCAATAAAACAGTATTTTTAATGCTACTAAAACAGTACTTTTAATTACTATTTTTTTCTACTATTGATCCTTTTACGATCCTTGTTTGGACCCGTGCCTTCGATTTTTCGTTGGACCCGTTGGCGAAAGCTAGCGGTGGTAATCCTTCTTGGACACCGTCTTGTGAAAAATCCTCTTGTGAGGTCTCGTCTTCTTTCGTTTATTCACTAAACATGGTTGCAACTACAAACAAAAGGAAGGCTGAATCTCGCTGAAGTGAGGAAGCAAAGAGTGCCGCGTATCGTGGTCAGTTGTTCCGAATTTGGTGGATTTAGGCAGGAGATCTTGAACTCCATTAGGGGAATCAAGTCTCCTTCCAAATCGCGAAGAAAAGGAGACAGTCGCGTTTTGTCGGAAACTCTTAAAGATCGCGAACTTCTTCTCAAAAATCTTGAAGAGAAGAAGAACATTTTTTAACTTATGACGACAAAACTGAACGTTTGTTCAAAGTCGTCTTGAAAGGTCTCTCAAGTGACTATAAGTCACCTGAAGAGATCAAAAATGGAATTAATGATTTACTTAGATTTGCCCCAGTCCAAATAATCATTATGAAAAAGAGAACCCAATCTGGCATTGTTCGGAAAGGGCTTTCTTAAGAATTTTCACTTTAACAAAAAAGAACTAAATAATATTAAAGCTTTAGAAAAAGCAAAACTTTTGTTTGATGTCCGTGTGACATGGGATCATTTCCAGAAACCTGGAGAAAATTACCAGAACCCCACTCAGTGCCGTCAGTGGGGTTATGGAACAAAAAATTGCCGCATGGATGCTAAATGCATGATTTGCGGAAGTTCATTTCACGCTAAGGACGTCTGTCCAGTGAAGGAAGAAACCGATAAGTTCATATGCGCCAATTGCGGGAGCAATCATGAGTCAAATTTTTGGGCTTGCCCTTCGCGTATGCTAGTCGTCGAGGCTCGGCCAGGCAGATGAACAATAATATCCGTTACGATAACGGTCGTTTCCTGAATTTCCCTGGTAGAGCTTCGAACAATGCTCATTTTTCAGTTAACAATCGCTTGATTAAGAATCATACCCATCAGGAAGATCATTATCATGCTCATTCACAAACTAATTTTAATCCGACGAATCTTTTAATTTGGAATGTATCTACCCACGGAAAATCCTTTGCCGATAACGTAGCAGGTAATTTGAACTCCTCCCCTTTTCACACTACGAGTACCCGTTCTAATTGTTTCAAATCAAATGGAAAAAAACCCTACCGCCACAGGAAACTTCTACTCCGCCTCTTCGTCTACCGAAAATTCTAACGGAAAGTCATCAGATAATGTACCCACTTCAAGTGATATGTCTGCCTCTGATTTTAATTTTCTTACTGAACAATTGAATCTAATGATTGATACAATGTTCAAGCAACCACTATGACTGAAGCAGTACAAGTTGGTGTAAAATTTACTAATCAAATTGTTATTGGATTACGTTTTTCTAATGGATCCAAATAATAATTTAAATATTTTAAATTGGAATGCTCGTTCCTTGAATGGTAAAGAGGACGAGCTGTTTAACTTTCTTACAGCTAATAACGTGCATATAGCAGTTATTGCTTAAACATATTGGAAACCTGGATCCAAACTTAAAAAAGATCCTATCTTTTTTGTTTATCGTAATGATCGACTTGATGGGGCATGTGGGGGAGTTGCAATCATCATTCATAGGCGTATAAAACATCAACTGTTTTCGTCATTTGAAACTAAAGCTTTTGAAACTTTAGGTGTTTCTGTTGAAACACAGCTAGGTAAATATACTTTCATAGCTGCTTATTTGCCTTTTCAATGCTCTGGACAACAAGTTAATTTGCTCCAAACTGACTTGCGAAAAATGACACGCAATAAGTCAATTTTTTTTTGTCATTGGTGACTTTAATGCCAAACAGTGCTCTTCAGGATATTTCTCAATTCAATACCCTGATAGCCCTACATGTTTTTCCTCTTCTAGAAATCCATCTACGATTGATTTGGTCTTAACCGACTCTAGTCATCTTTGTAGCCAACTGGTTACTCATGCTGATTTTAGTTCTGATCATGTCCCTGTTACATTTCAAATATCCCATGAAGCGATTCTCAATCCTATCAGCTCCACTTTCAATTATTTTCGAGCCGACTGAATATATATAGGAAACATTTATTGATGTTAATATTCCTTTACAAACAAAACTTGATATTGACAATGCTCTTGTAACTTTAACAAATTCCATTGTTGAAGCCAGGAGCATTGCAATTCCAAAATGTGAAGTAAAATTTGAATCCGTGATTATAGACGAGAATCTTAAACTCTTGATCCGTCTTAAAAACGTGAGGAGAAGGCAATTTCAACGCACTCGCGATCCTGCTATGAAAATTATATGGCAGGATTTGCAGAAAGAAATCAAAAAGCGTTTTGCTCAATTGGTCGGTGTTCAGACAGACCGGACTAGATGATATTTTGGCGATCTAAAGATACGTTAAGGACTCAATCAAATGTGATTTTTCCTATCTTATTTTTATACAGATGTATCATCAAATAGATAAGTTCCATTATTACAGCAAATAACACAAATATTTGGATATTTCGCATGCCTGGGGAACGTTTTTCTGGAAACATGAAAAAACACTTGGTTCAGTCTGTCTGAACACCGACCAATTAAGAAACAAAAATTTTGAAAGTAAAATTTCTCAATTGGACCCTGGCTCTAAGCCCTTTTGGAAATTATCTAAAATCTTGAAAAAACCTCAGAAGCCTATACCGGCATTGAAAGAGGAAAACAAATTATTACTAACTAATTGCGAAAAAGCTCAAAAACTTACTAGTCCAATTGAAAATCAAGTTACTCAGGACTTCGAAAATATTCTCAATAAATAAAACGTTTTCGAAAATGCCTGTGAGACTGATTTGGAAGAAGTGAGAACTATTATTAAAAAATTCCAAAATATGAAGGCTTCTGGCGATGATGGAATTTTCTACATCCTCATCAAGAAACTTCCAGAAAGTAGCTTATCATTTTTAGTTGATATATTTAACAAATGTTTTCAATTAGCATATTTTCCTGGCAAATGGAAAAATGCTAAGGTTGTTCCAATTTTAAAACCAGACAAAAATCCTGCAGAAGCTTTTAGCTATCGTCCAATCAGTTTGCTTTCCTCCATCAGTAAACTTTTTGAAAAGGTTATTTTGAACAGAATGATGGCCCACATCAACGAAAATTCAATTTTTGCCAATGAACAGTTCGGATTCCGCCATGGACATTCGACCACTCATCAACTTTTACGTGTAACAAATTTTATCCGTTCCAACAAATCTGAAGGCTATTCTACTGGTCTTGCTCTTCTAGACATAGAAAAAGCATTCGACAGTGTTTGGCATGAAGGTTATCTGTCAAATCGTACACTTCAGGTTAATTATCAGAACTCCAGGTCTGAAAGACTTCCTGTAAGAGCTGGTGTTCCTCAAGGCAGCATTTTGGGACCAATATTATACAATATTTTCACATCTGACTTACCTGAGCTACCTCAGGGATGTCAAAAATCTTTATTTGCGGATGACACAGGCCTCTCCGCCAAAGGACGAAGCCTGCGTGTCATCTGTAGTCGATTGCAAAAAAGTTTGGATATTTTTTCTTCATACTTGCAAAAATGGAAGATTTCTCCTAATGCTTCCAAAACTCAACTAATAATATTCCCACATAAACCAAAAGCTCTTTATTTGAAACCTTCAAGTAGACATGTTGTCACGATGAGAGGGGTTCCAATAAATTGGTCAGATGAAGTTAAGTATCTAGGGCTCATGCTAGATAAGAATTTAACTTTCTAAAATCACATTGAGGGCATTCAAGCCAAATGTAATAAATATGTAAAATGTCTCTATTCCCTTATTAATAGAAAATCAAAACTTTGTCTTAAAAACAAGCTTTTGGTATTCAAACAAATTTTCAGGCCAGCCATGTTGTATGCTGTACCAATATGTACTAGCTGTTGTAATACCAGGAAGAAAGCTCTGCAGAGAATTCAAAATAAAATTTTGAAAATGATTCTGAGGCTTCCTGCCCTGGTATAGTACCAATGAGTTACATAGAATATCCAATGTTGAAACATTGGAACAAATGTCAAATAAAATAATAAATAATTTCAGGCAAAAATCGTTACAATCTTCTATTGCCACGATTAATGCGTTATATGTTTAGATTAAGTTAGATTAAGTGTATTCAAAACGTTTTTTTTCTCTTATAAGCAGGTGAAATCAACTCACCTGTAAAAAATCTGAACTGCTACGGCAAATGAAATGTAATATGTTGTTAACAAAATGTTAATTAAATCTTAAATTTGTTTTACCAAATTAGGATGATAGTGTTGTCTAATAACACAGAACACCTAGATATAAGAAATGAATGTAATGTTTGGAATGATAATAAAAAAAAGGCCATAAGCCTATTAGAAGATTGGCTACTTAGTCAATATGAAGACACAGATTGGATAAAACAAGTACGTACATACATTAAATTAACTAAACTTTGCATGGAAGAAAACTATTTTTCCTTTAGAGATGAAACTTATAAACAGTTGAATGGAGCCCCAATGGGAAACCCTCTTTCTCCATTTTTAAGTGAGATTTTTATGGCAAATTTAGAGAAACGATTAGAAGATAAAAACCAGCTCCCGAAAATCTGGTGGAGATACGTTGATGATGTTTTCAGCATAGTTAAAAAACACACCTTACCCCAAACTTTAGAAACAATCAATAAGGCTCACAAAAACATTGAATTTACTTACGAAGTGGAACAGGATAACAAATTGCCTTTCTTGGACTTACTTATTGTAAAGGAACACTCATCACTCACATTTGAAATCTATAGAAAACCAACTAACACTCAACGTATTATTCCAAACACATCAAATCACTCACACCAGCACAAAATGTCTTCCTTCAATCACATGATACATCGAATGCTAACAATCCCCCTCAGTGAAACTGGTAGAAGAAAGGAACTTAACTACATTTTTGAAACAGGACAAATAAACGGTTACACAAGACAAACAATACAACAACTCATTGACAAATGAACACGAGAACAATACAAACGTTCACTTACTACTCTGACACAAGAACAACCAACACTCAAACGTATAGCCGTCAATTACAACGATGAAACAAAAAAGCTACGACCAATCCTACGAAAGTTTGGTTTCGAGTTAGTTTTTACCAGTAGAAACAACCAACTCCAAACTCTCCTAGGTTCAACAAAAGACCCAATTGACAGTTTATATAAATCAGGCGTTTACCAAATTACATGCGACCACTGCAATAAAATTTACATAGGACAAACAAAACGGACTCTCAATACACGTTTTAAAGAACACGTAGCAGAAGTTACTAAAGCACACAAAGACACAGAAAAAGGACATGTACACCATTTCAAATCAAAAGTTGCAGAAAATATTAACAATGAACAACATTTCCTTAACACAAAAAATATCAAACTCTTACGACATATTTCAAATCCTTGGAAGCTTGACGTAGCGGAAAGCATAGAAATTTTCAAACAAAACAATAATAAATTACTAAACAAAGATCAAGGAAATGGGTACTCTTGGCTGTTTAAACTTATACCTAACCTTCACACACACAATACATAAACACATTAATTGACCACCTGCCAAACAAGCAGGAATTTCTAATTTTGACAATCCTTTCATTTGATTAGGTACACAATTAAAAAATGACCCCCTGTATACGATTACAGGTAGAATCTAGTTCTAACATACCCACACACTTTTTTTTCTAGTACAGTTAACTCTCCCTTACTCGATATTCCGTATCTCGATATCGAGTTAGAGAACCATAGTAAAAGTTGGTTTTCATGGCTAACTCGATGGTCCCTTGGAACGCTGTTGTACTGCTTTTGTGTTCTGTAATTCGATACCTCCCTAACTCGATGGTCCCTTCAATATCGAGTAAGGGAGAGATGGCTGTATAAATAATAGATCCATGCGATGTTCTCTTCAAGTCGAGCACTCGACACTGAAGAAGTCTGTAAGTCGCAAACGAAATAGGCCTGAAAATCTGCCAAGATAAGCAATACATATTAGAGTTTAAAGGTATTTGCTCGCCTTACTAGTGATTTTAGTATTTTTTTTTTTTTGCAAAAGTGAAGTGTTAAAGTTCAATTTGTAGTTTTTATTTTAAAATGACTTAAAAAGTAAATGACTTGTAAGCGTTTGGCCTTCATATTCGGCTTCGGGGGCCATGATTTAAGTAAGTAACGACATTTTGAATATTACCGAACATTGTTTGTATAGGTGATCAATTTTACCCCATATCGGCTAAATCAAAAATTCACTTAAAACATTTTTTTAAACATGCTTAAATCTTTCAAAAAACAAAATGCAGTACATAGTCACGAGCTATGGGTGGCAGTACTTGTTTTAAAAATATAAGAATTGCTACATTTTCAAACGAAATATTTAAGAAATATTCAAAAAAATGATCAATGTTACCCCGGATTACGGTACTTTTTATTCACATCCTTATATCGATCAACCGATCGAATACATCGGAATTTCGACCGATCGCCTACACGCTAAATGTATATCACACTTTGAAGGAAGCACCACACTAGGCAACGGACTAGCATGCAACGCTCAGTGGCACAGTCAAACCCACACTCCTTGACTCGATGCGCACCGAATTATCCCATTCCTGCTGTAAACTTCTGAGCCTTTTCTCTTTACACGTGTTGCGGACTCCTTAACATCTTCTTTGATAATGAGTTCGATGGGCAATATTTTATAGACTTTACTTCATGCAGCTTCGAGAAAGTCTACAAAATATTATATTGGATATTTTTGGATAAAAAATCTCTGAAATAGGAAGTATGATATTGGACCTCCAGTCTGGAGCATATCCTCTGAAAATTTCGGTCAAATGTGGTCCAGCTGGAATGGAATGGACAGCTCATAAAAAATCAGATCATTAATTAGATTCATCAAGCTATTAGATAGACGTAGGGATAAGTCGCTTCAGTATTCCAAATTTTATAGCTAGCTATGAAAAATGTTTATTAAAACGAGTATATCTAGATGTGACAGAGAAAAATTCTACAAACGTTATAACGTAATAGACGTTATTGGTGGGAGTAATCCCACCCCTATTCTGTTTCGAGACAAATTCCCATCCAAACGACTATTTCAAACAACTCGTCCGAACAACCATCGCACAACTTCGACCGATGACGATGGCGATGTTGCACTTTCGCAAAAATATCGTTTTTGCGCCATTCACCCATTTCCCGTTTCGCACATTCGCTTTCCAACCGACTCAAAACGGACGTCAGCCTGCACACTCGAAGATTCATCCCATCATTTTCGCGACGAGCTTCCTTTTTCACCACCCACCACCCCACAAGCCCAACCGCAGTAAATTTATTTTCATCACCTCCCCATCTCCGTATAGGTACCAAGACGAGTCAAGGATGAAGTTCATATCATCCCGGCCGGCGCGCAGGCAGCTGACGAGAGGATGGAACGCTTCAGAATGAGGACAACGATTTTGTTTCCCACCGGTTCTGTACGCGTGGGATACGCTTATGATAATACACATATGGTTTTCGTGCAGAATTGGCGCGGAAAAAAAAAATCAGAAACTCGTCACGGTCCCCATCTGCTGGCACGCAAGCCTAGAGGTTTTTCCTCATTTTCATTCCAGCTGGCACCGGTAGTGGACGACATGTTTCTGAGGATGAGAGCTCGGCTCGATGAACTTCATCCGCTCGGTTTGGTGTTGGTATGTTGAATACTGGTATGTAGCCGATGGCACCCAATCCTGGAACTACATAAATCGATAATCTTGCCTGGGTGTGCCTGTCCTCTCTGGCCTGGGACATCTGGCGAAGGCGACGAATGCACATTTCCAGCCACGTGGAGTAAGAAGCATGGACGGGTGGGTAGAAGAGTGAGCACTCGAATCCGGGAGGCGAAAGGACCCCCCCGCCACGGGTTCATCCGTGATGCCATCTCTGTCCCTCTGAGTGTGGAACGGGTTCACGACTTCGGCAGGGATCTGTCACGGCGCCGCTGCTGCCGCTGTTTGTCGACGCGAATATCGTCGCGCATGTGCGAAATCACGCCAAATTCGGCCTTTCATTTCTTTGTGCTCGTGGTAAGTGGTACGTTTTTCGATGTGCTCCTGAAAATTTGTGAAAATTTCTGGAAAATCCTGCCGCCGGATATGGCTCGCGGTGGTTCGGTTCGATTCCGGAGGAATGCGACTGGTGATTGTGGTCGAAATTTCCGATGATCAATGAAGAATTTTTCATAAATTTTCACAAACTTCCCTAGGATTAGGTCCTGTAGGCTAGGAATTTCCCTTTCTCAATGTTCACGAAAGTGTAGTGTTCGTGTGTTGGGTCCACCCGGTGAAGCGAGTTGCATCCCGAACAGGGCGTTCCATTCGTGTGGGCGATCGGGTGGTAAAGGCTTTCGACACCGGGGGAGCCCAACGGCACTATCATTCCAAGGTTCGCCTCCGCTCGTGCAGACGTGCAGAGCGATTTTTCCAGAAGTGTGGTGCTAGATAGCAAACCGGAGAGTGAAGTGTGAAAAACGGCAGCCATTTGTGGCTAGGACTGGAAACCGACCGAATTGTATTCTCAATAAACTGTGAATTTTAGCCGGCTAGTGAAAAACAGCTTACCCGTAAGTGTTTAACCCCACTTTTCCAACACTTTCATGTGCAGAAAGAGATAATGCATGTGCGAATCCCCCCTCGAAGTGAAAAATGTGCTTCTGCTAAATTTAAAATGTTCCCATCACCAGGCATGAATCAGCGCTGCGAAATCGATTTCACAGTGACAACTGCTGAAAATGCAAACGTGGAAATTCATGCACCAATCGATTCGTTTTTCCGGGTCATCCATACGTATGTCCGTTATCGTGGGGGAAAATGTGACTGGTTACGTACCTAGTACCGGTGTCGGAAGAGAAAAAAAAATCACGGTGGCATAAGATGGTGAAATTGTCTGGACCTTGAAAGCCGGCCATCTTTATTGCTTGCATATTGGTCGGCATCGGTTTTCGCAAGTCCTAAATCAGGCCGTTTGCCGGCAGCAATGTGCCGGGCTCAGATTTCGATTGTGAAGTTCTCCAAAAGTTTCAATCGAGAGAGATACCCAGTCCTATTGTAGGATGAGTTTTTGTTCGACGATTTTGGCTACCCACGAGTGTAGTCCTTGAAGGAAAAATCGATGGAAAAGTCTCGACGCAATTACTGATGAGAGGAAAATCTTCTGAACCCCTTTGACCATGTGGTAGCTATCATGTAGCTGAAAAAAAGAAGTGTTCCTGTAACTTTTAGCATACAATAACTGTACGTAATTATTATTATTATTTTTAGGGTAATTTCAACCAAATAAACCAATTTTTACCACATTTCTCCTAAGAACCCAATTATGCTACAAGATTTCAACTAATGATAATCTGAAGCAACGTTTCTCAAATTATTTCTACTTAGGTGCGAAAATTGTTTATATTAACCCGTATCTGCTCAGCAAACGGATAACATGTAGACAGCCTACCAATCCACCAGTTTTCCAATTCAACTGGGTTTTAAAGTTTTGATTACGGTTGCCATGTTTTAAAACTTCCTGTATATTTTCAGCCGATTAAACCACATTTCAACCTTACTATCTGTTTGAAAAATATGCATGTTCAATTTGTGTCTATATGATTTGAATGTAATATCTCTCAAAAACCACACTACATCGATTTAGCAAATTGGTTTTCAGCCCGAACTCGACTTTATGTTTGCACTCTTATTTGTGTCTGATTGTGTGAACCCCTGTATGAATGAAATTTATTATAGATTCCTTTTTCTTTTCTTAAGATGTAGCATCTTAATTGTATCATGATTTCTGCATTTTTGAACGATGCCCGGGGGTGGGAGTTGTGTTCGGGGCAGCAAGAGAGCAAAAAAGAGATACTCGATAACACAGTTGGTAGTTCAATCCCAGTGGAGCTGGGCTAGAAGAAGTATATGAAACTATTGTTTTTTTTTAAATTTTCTATGAAGAACTCTATCGAAATGTCCCTCAGAAATTTAACCACAATTATATAATTATATTTGTTCAATTAGATTATTTGTAACTTTTAATCTGATTTGACTCAAAACTTGGTAAATTATGTTTGGTTGGGTTTGCTTGAATATGAACCTCACTCAGAAACGACCGAGAGATCATTGGTTTTGTTCGTATGCTTGTACTCAAAGTTGATTTCCATTAGCCGTGAACAATCTTTTCGCACACTGACTACTGTTCCAGTATGAACATCAGAGGTAATTTTTGAATCACCGTAAACAACATATACCATATATTTTCGACTAGCATAAAACCTTTGATAGATACGCGTATTTCTACCTCACGGCTTATAATTCACGTGAATGTTTTTTTTTAGAGTATTCAATGCAGTTTGTTTTTCATACAAATGTATTGAACATAAAAACTGCTATCAAAGCTTTAATAATGACGATTATTACGTTAAAATGGAATTGGTGTCAGTTTTGTTGGTAGTAAATGTTGATTTAAACTGACGGTATCGCTCAAAACGCTAATACAGAAAACTGAAATAATTCATTAAACTAAGGCATGTACTTGAAAAAATGCACCAGACAAAAATGTTCGCCAAAAATTTATTTTAAGTCGGATTTTCTAGAAACTTTCAGGGAAGAACCATGCTTTATTCAATTCCAGCTCGTTTTAAACACCTTGGACGATTTTCGAATTTTGGCCTTCATTATAGCCCACAATCTTTCCACCGGCCGGGCAACAGACGCTTTTCGAGGCAATCGGTGCGATAAATTTCACTGTTGATGGTACTAGACCTGTGCGCCGCCGCGCCACGCCGCCGCCGCCGACCCATTTCACGTCACGCCGACGCCGATTGATACATCGGCGGCGCGCCATACGCCAATCAACGTCTCGCCGCCGATTTTGCGTTTTCACGCCGATAAATACATTAACTCAAATAATTTATAATAATAAAAAAATAACCCAGGTTATTTAGGTATCGACTAAGGATAAAAAAAATCGTACATCAATGTTTCAAGGGATTTTTTTTTCAAAAATTTGTCCCGAAAATCGCCCAGTGGATCCTTCAAAATTGTTTCTACGGATCCCATGGAGAATCTTTTCAAAGTTTCTTTTAAGAATACCTTCTGGAAGTGAATAATTCTTGAGATCCCACCAGGATTTTATTTTTTAAGATTAAGTCTTTCGTGAAATTTTATTTAAATTATTCTAGTGATTTTACCAAGATTTTCTTCGGCGTTTCCTTCAAAAAATTGTTCTCCAAAAATTCCTTACTTTCCAAGAGCTCATGTATACATCGATAGATTTCCACCTCAATTTTTATCATGAGTTCACCCTTATTCATGTAAAATCGTTCAAGGATTGTCCAGAATTTTTGAATGGATTTCTCTATTATTTTTTTCGAAAAGAGTCGCTGAGACACCTAGTTCTTGAAATTCTCATAGTAATTCCTTTAGGATTTTTTTTAAAGAATTTTCTTCTGGAGTTTTTCTAAGAATTGCAAAATTAATTATTGTAGGAGTTGTTTCTAGCACTTCTTCAAAACTGTTCTAACGATGCGGAATAAATTTATTCAAAAATCTCAATCACCTTACTAGTGTGTGAGAAAAATATCGCCTTAAAAAAACTACAATGAACTAGGAGAATAAATAACTTACGGCACATTTATTCTGTCAAAAAATCATGTGAGATTTCCTCTAGGAATTTCCTCAAAATTTGTTCAACTATTCCTCCAAGTTGTTTTTTATGGAATCCTAACATTGAATATTTTTGGAGTTTTTCTAATAAATCGTACAATAGTCACTTCAAGAATTCCAACAGTAATTCCGCATTGCATTTTCTCAGGAATTATTCAATATGTTTCTTTATTATTCCTGGAGTTTCTTCTGGGATTTCTCCGATGAATAGGGTCCTTAAATGTTCAATGAAATCTTGTTTTTATTCAATAACACGGAATAGCATGTTACTGCAACTTCTTTAGCAATTTTTCGAGCTCAAATAACGGCTATATCATATTTAAGGTGAAGATAAATCGAAACCAAACTTCAAATTTCAAGAGCACGGATCTGGAGAACCAAACACCCGTTTGAGCTGAAAATCTAATCGTTTGGTCACCACCAGCTAGTGACCAATCGATTGAGTTTTCAGCTTAAACAAATGTTTGGTTCTCCAGATCCGTGCTCTTAATTTTGAAGTTTGGCTTCGATTCATCTTCTCCTTAAGTTTTTATTAAAAAATTAGGTCCATAAATGAACCTTGACATTTTTGATCATGTTTGACGTTCGCTTAGTCGATAAAAACACCACAGGGGCTGTAGTTTTAACACTGGGGTTGTTCCTATCTGACATTTCGGAATGGACACGGAAAACAAAATACACCCAAAATTTAAGTTTAAGCCAAGAGGTGTGACAAAATCTAAAAACATAACAAATGTTTTTTTTTGGACTTAAACAAACGAAAAACATTTAAAAATTGAGCAAACATTTGTTTTAGCCTGAACTTAGCGTTTGGCACTAGAATTGGGACAGGGCTTTAGGATCCTATTCTCCAGAAGTTCTTACACGGTAATCTTGAGATGTTTTCTTCATAAGTTTCATGCAAGAATTTTTCTAGATTATGCTTGAATTACTTCAGTGGTTCAGTCAGAATTTTGTTGAATATTCTTACACGAATTCCTGCAGAGCTTCATGCACTTATTTTCCAAAATTTCATTCTGAAAATTCTTTTAATATATCCTTACAATTTTTTTCACTAAATGCTCCACGAATGCTTGAACAGATTTTTCTATATAATCCTTGAATTATTTCTCCAGAGTCTTTTAAGGAACTATTTCTTGAGCATGTTCAGAGATTTACAAAGAAAGTTTGCAAGAATTCCTCTAATAAAATTTGTAGATATTCCACCAGGGGATCTCGTATGAAATTCAGTGTTTCTATGATCTTTGAAGAATATTTCCATAAATCAGTGAGTTGCTCTTCTCTCTTTAAAAGGTGTCATGCCATCAATATTCATGAACACTCCTCTAAAAAAGTATTTTACTATTAATTCTCAAAAATATTTTTCAGGGTCTGCTATAGTACCGTTAAGTCACCAGTCACCGTGCACATATGCAAATTCCTTCAGAATATTTATACAATATTCGCAAATTATTCTTTTGGCAGCAAAATAAGACAAAACTGATGAAATGAGATAGTTCTTGTCACAAAACATTTTGAAAAACCTAGTGAATGCAGTCAAAATCATGTGAATTCCGTTTAAAAATGCGATTTTTCAATACTCTTAGTAGAAACACCGAAAATTAACATTTTTCATTTCAACGTTAGAGTATCACATTTTTCATTATTTCAATAAGTTTTCGCTGCAGATACTTCTAGTAAGATGTATTTCATCGTATGAGGTGAGCCATGAGGTTTTATGCAAATCAGATTTTTTTTCTTGCGATTCAGTCGAAACACAAGTGCACGGTGAATGGACCCTTTTCAATATTTATGGTTCCTTTTATCGTGCCTTAGTATAAAAGGCTTTAAATTATTGGGTAATATTGGGTTTATTGTTATATCGCGATTTAACTACTTTATATTTAGTTTTTGAGCAAATATGAAATGGTTTGAACAAAACAGTCAAACCTCCTATAACGATTTTGATGAAAAATTAGTGATTTAGTTATTTTTTCAACTTTCTATGATTTTTATTTTAACATAAGATTTGAATACCCTTAAAAGTGAGTGCGACATATTTTCTCCACCAACAACGTTTCTTCAAGTTACAAAATAAATCATGTCGAAAACTATACGCACGGTGAATGGTGATACAGAATGGTGCGAGGCGACCTCAACATAATATTTGTAAAAATATTTGAGTATTTTTTTTGTTATGCATCACTGATTTTTTTTTCCCTGAATTATGGTAAAATTGCACGCTTCGTAATATAATTCTAGTTCGCTTATAATGATTTGTAAAAAAATATAATTTATTGAAATGCATATATTTTTTTTGATGCACGGTGAATTGTAGCTTGACGGTAATTTATTCTGTCATTCTCATTGGAAACCTTGAAAAAATGGATGGACAATGTCCCTTATTTTTCGTAAATGTAAAATGTTAAAAGTTCGTCATTGTAAAGTGCTCGTTTTGGTAAGAAAAAAATCAGGTTATAATTTGAAGTCCGTACGTGGACGCTAAGTGGTCCCCCAACGACCCTAAAGGTATTAGGTAGAGATGAACCCTGTGCCACAAATCGAGCTCGCTGCTCTAGTGTACGCAACATGAGTACGAAAAGCCACTAATAACAAATTGATAATCAGCATGGACTTTTAAGTAAAATAATTTTATATTGTGGATACCTTCATAACACTGCACGCTGACATAAAATTCAAAACTACAAAGGGATCGTTCAAATATTACGTAACGCAACAGGGGGAGGGGGGTCTTATGTAGTGTTACGGTCCTTACAATTTTTTTTTTCATACAGAAGTTGTTATGTAGTAGAGGGAGGGGGTCTAAAATTGACAAATTTTGCGTTACGTAATATTTAAATCATCCCAAAGAAAACAAACTTCTATGCTGATTATCAACACGCGCAGAACAATTTGTTACTGGTGGTATTTCGTACTCATGCTGCGTGCACTAGAGCAGCGAGCACGATTACGCTCAAGGGGTCATCTACACGAAATGAATTCAGGGCCGTTGGGGGACCACTTGGCGTCCACGTACGGACTTCAAATTTTTACCTGATTTTTTTCTTACCAAAACGAGCACTTTACAATGACGAACTTATAACATTTCGCATTTTCGAAAAATAAGGGACGGCCTAATGGACATGGATTTTTCTTCGAATAAGTGTCTTTGGTATCTTCCGTTAGTATGACAGGAACAAATACGGGATAACAATTTCAGACGCTTGAGTACGGTCGTCCCGCCGCTTTGGATCAATGTTTGATGAAGTACAGAATTATTCATCATATAATTTTGGAATACAGTACTAACCCGATTTTGTTAGTCCCTTTTTCAGAAATCTTGTTGTTCTCACTGTTTGAATAATGAATTTCAACCAAGTATTTTTAGTCATGTTACAGCTACTATTAATATTCATAACAAGGCAAATATAGAATATTGATCAATTGTTTATATTTTGAAGGAGAGCGTCACAAAGTTTCGAAAAAGAGGCTGACAAAATCTGGGCATCTAATGTAAACAACATTTTAAACATTAACATTAACATAAACATTAGTTATATTCAGGGATTGAATCCTGAGAAAATTGAGAGAATCTCTCACGTATCGCTCTCTGTAACTATCATAACATGCTGCACATTATGAGAGACTGTTTATCGTATACTGCTACAAGTTTGATCAGATTGGGGGGATAGTAGTGCATGATAAAACCCCTCTAAACATGCTCCAAGCCTGGGGGACACTGTTGTTATTGGAAGTTCGTGGATTGTTTATCGTGCCAGTAAAGAAAAACACCTATCCCCAACGGTAAACAAGCGAGAAAAATGGATTTTATCATCGCTCTCTCGTTGGGGCTCTCGCTCGCTGCTTCCATTTATCAGACTTGTTACACCTTGCGATACAATGACGATCGTGGACCGCAACAGATGGGATGTTTTTCTTTGCTTGCTTTGATCGTGCTTCATTCTCAAATGAGAGCGAATTCTGCAACGCCTGGTTATATTGGAAACTAATGTTGATACTGTGATGCCGCAGATTTTGATTACTCAGCTTCTTATCATTTTGATCATTTTAACAGTTAAAATATCAAAACTGAAAGCAGAAACCTGTTCCTAAGAAATCAAATTAAAAACGATTTTTGCCATAAGTGACAGTGATGTTAAATATCATGACTCTGACAATTGAATAATGCGAATATCTTCCATCCTCGCGGAAAAAGTCATTGGAAAATGTTTTTCTCTGGGGATCATATCTGAACTACTTGCAGTTGGCCATATATTGGCTTAGAAAAACGCTGTAAGCACTTCAATGTTTCCGAAATTTCGACATTTAACAGCTCTCAGTGAAAGCAATTTAAAAATTTGAAAACTTTTTCCGCAATAATCAGGTCAGATAATGTATCTTAGTAGCAACAACGGAGATATAATATATTATATAATAGTTTTACTAGTGTTGAAACTACGATTTTTTATATGAACATCCAAACTTTGAATTCTTACCAAATGACTGAAAGTATTCCTGCACTCTATTTCAATCATAAGATTGTAAGACAGATATGGGAAATGGAATTTCAAGTTCGGTTTCGATTGCATTGCGTATGCGTACACGGTTTTATAAGTTATATGTTCGATTTTTTTTAATGTTCAATTTTTGTCCACGCCGATGTACGCCGCCGCCGAAAATAGTCAACGGCGTGACGCCGATGACGCCGCCGCCGCCGGTACAAAAATGCTCTGACGCCGCCGCCGATCAAAAATATTTCGGCGCACAGGTCTATCATCCCGTACATTAGGTTTACTCAGTTTACCGCATTAGCATATGGCCTGCCAGAACAAGTAATTTTTGATGAATTTGTCCATTGTTCTTTTCTTCCTTATGTATTCCGGAACATCAAACCGTGATTTGGCAACGTAGAACTCCTGCCCCGGTATCTGCTTTGCGTCTGCCTTGATGTAGGTTTCGTCATCCATAACCACACATTTCGGTTTCGTTAACCACTCTCGATACAGCTTCCTTGCGCGGGATTTGGCCGCCGTGTTTTGTTGATCACGCCGGTTTGGTGCCGTCCGGACCTTGAATACACGAAGCTCAGCTCGTTTCATGGTTTGCTGAACGAACCAGGCGGAACACTTGGCCTTCAGAGCCGCGTCGCGAATCGAAAGGTTCGGATTACGCTTGAAATAATCCAACATCTTCCGGGCCTTCACAGGGTCAGCTGCCCTAGATTTTCTTCCACTTCCAGCTAGCCGCTCGGTTGTCTGGGTCTCTTTAAAAGATTTAACCACCCGAGAGACAGTTGAATGGGTGATTCCCAGTTGTCTTCCGATCCATCTCATGCTCGCAGTCGGATTTTCCATAACAAAACGCAAAATTCTCCGCAAAAATTTTCTTCTTGTTTCGATGTCATCTCAATAATCACTGAACCGATTGTTATGAAATATTTCACATGTAAACAATACAATACACTCCAATCTACAGTCGACTCTCCACATCTCGATGTTCTCTCCCTATGTCGATGATTTCATAGGTCCCTTCAGTCTGCATACATTTTCTCTCTCCATATCTCGATATCCTCCTTCTATCGATCTCTCCATATCTCGATGTGTTTCTGTTGATTTTTTATTCTCAAGTTTCTCTCCGTATGTCGATATGACCAATATCGAAGGTTACTAGACCAAAATTTTGGGATTCAAAACAAATCAGGAGCGCAAAATAACGTCTGTTTGGGTATTACTTTCTTGGCAACGGAGTGTTTTTCAATCTAGTGTTCATCAAAATTTTTTTGTCTCGATCTCTCCCTATCTCGATGGTCCCTTCGATATCGAGATGTGAAGAGGCGACTGTAGTTATTCCCAGATTTTCATCAATTTTTACCCACGGACCAAAAAATTTAAACACGGATAAGATGCATTTTTTCGAGTACAAGCCTTATTACGAGCATTTCGGAAGTTTTTTTTATTATAATATTCACAAATCACTAAAAAACCAGCTTCAGACCGCATCACTTATGAAGCTGTTTTTTAGTGTTCGTATATGTGTTAAAATTATGAGCTTCTTAGATTAGTAGCGCTGTGAGATCTTACAAGGATTGGCCTGAGTAACACAAATGCTTCAAAGGTATATCTATTGATATATGACCAGATCTGGTCATATAGTAGTAAATTATAACATGTGTGCTACTGGCGATTTTCATTTCCCATGAGTTGAGTCGTTAACATCGTTATCGATAAAGTCTTCAAACGCTAACGTTAACAAATAGGATAGTTTATTTATTAGACTTGTAAACTTCGTGGCCGTGAGGTTAGTGGAACGAAGCATTTAGCCACATCGATCCAAAGAGTGTGGGTTCGATTCCCGCTTCAGTCCGGAAATTTTTCGTCAGCAACGTATTTCGACTGTGTCACTGGGCGTTGTATGCTAGTTCGTTATCTAGTGTGGTGCTGCTTCCTTCAAAAGACATAACCATCCACTGGAAGCATTAACGTGTCGATGTATTTTTTTTTTAATAAATGGTTCAAGAATACCGAAAAATAAAACAGTTATCGCTTTCTTTTTTTTTTATGGTAGAAAATGATGCTGCCGGTAGGGGAGTTATTGCATTTGTATTTTGTTGGTAAGCACGAAGATACCGATACTATGGACTGAAAAGTCGAGACAATTTTCAATCTGAAAAATCCTTGATCGCCAGTGATTCAAATCTGCCACCTTATGGTATCTTCTCTTTTCTTGGCATTACGTCCTCACTGGGACAGAGCCTGCTTTTCAGCTCAGTATTCAATGAGCACTTCCACAGCTATTAACTGAGAGCTTTCTTTGCCAAAGTTGCCATTCGCGAATTCGTATTCACCCGATTCTGTTTTTGCACGGGGAATGCGTACCGTGCAAAAAAAGTTTTCGATTCAAAATTTCAAAAACCGTGCAAAAAAAGTAACACAATTTCTCGACGTTTCATGCAAAAATAAGGTTTTGGCGGAAAAAAAACGTAAGGTATCGCGGGACAAGTGGGTAAATGTGGTAAGTGAAAATAATTGATATGTTTTACTGAATATGTAAATTAACGTTTTAAACTCATGCGTAAACCTTTGAGGCCATTCAGAACATTACGATAGGTAAGAGATTTCTGAGATTTTTCAGCCATTATTGCGTAATAGAGCGAAAAATTGTTAACCTGTCAACTGTTACTCCGTAACAAGTTGGCGGCGTACAATCTTATTTTGATATTTTCAGTGGAAAAAAGTTGCGGAAAATAATTTCCTGTACCACTTCTTAGTTGTCCTCTGTGACAGTTTCAAACTGCAATAAAAAAAGTTTTAGAATTATTTCGACGTAGACCTAAATATAACTAAATTTAAACACCGTCAATTTTCTTATCAGGTGGGGCAGGTGAAAAGTTTATCATTAGAGATTGAGTTTGTTTTTTCTTTTTAAATAGCCATAAGTAAACATGGTTCGCAATTATCATAGAAAAACATAACGTGCTGATAATTCAAAAAAAACTATACTCAAGCGTTAAAAGCTATTAGAAATCATGGAACATCACTAAAATATGTTGCCAAATATTACAATATTAATATGTCTACTTCGGGTAGCCAATTAAAAGGAAGACGTTGACTGAAAAGTTGCAATATTAGAGAACACACGGAAATCTCGTGGAATGTCTATGTAAAGCTAGCTCAAAACATAAAAATGGGGTATAGGTCTATCCACATAGAAAAGATTATAAATACGTTATTGAAGGGTTCCGTTTGATTTCTCCCGAAGAGTTATCCGACGTCATATCCGACTTTCTCAAAAACAAATAACGAACGGTGGAAATTCTACAGAGCAGAAATGCAATTGCTGTCCTATATTGTAAGAACTAACATTGGAAACGTTGCAGTTATAATGTTGTCGAATCATTTCAACTAATATAACTGAACCGAAGAAAATTCAAGTGAAAAGAATAACATTTTCTTTGTTTACATGTTACTTGAGTTATTGTTCATTGGGAAGCCTTAACAAATGTTAAAGCTAATAGAAATCGTGTTTGTTTTTGAATTTATTGTTCAAAACGGTAAACTTTTCGCTTGCCCCACTTTTGGGGCAGGTGAAAAGTAAAAAGACATTTTTCAAAAACTTTTTCTGTATTTTTTTCTTCAATTTTTCAAATCAAATTTAGCATGCTGCCTATTTTTGGTGGGAGTCAAGCTAAAAAATATACACGACCTCATTTGTTTCAATTTAATGTCTTTAGAATTTAAAGAATCTCAACTATGCGAATTCCATTACCCACTTGCCCCACGGTACCTCATGGAAACTTTTTTTCGGCCGTGTAAAAAAAATCCGTGCAAAAACAGAATCGGGTGTATCGGGTACGATGATGCCCAGGGAAGTTAAGAAAATTTCCATTACGAAAAGCCGAGCAGGAATCGAACCAAGACACCTTCAGCATGGCTTTGCTTTGTAGCCGCGGACTCTAACCACTCGGCTAAGGAAGGCGCCGCCACCCTATGGTCTTACTGAGTAATTGCGCCTTTACTAACATGATCATGTGGGACCCATATATCCAAACTGGCATCTACCTTGCATTGAAAACCACCTGATTTAATGGATCATTAAAATAACCAAAACGGCCGCTATGGAAAGTATAGATAGCGCCACCATGGCCTTGTGTGTTTGACAGAACAGCAATGCTGTCACAATATTAAATCCCATATACAGTGGCGCTTTTGTTTTGATGCGGTGAGCACTGACAAAAACTACCTTCAATGATCCATTGGCTATGCTACGTGTACGTGACCACTTGCACTCAAAACAAATTTTCTTTTTACTCCTCTTGATTTTTGGCCGCTGTTTTATGAATCAAATATTTACGTTTGCTTAAGTTCTCCAGAGGTGGCACCTTTTAATCGTCGGGCGCTGATAAGCAGTGAACCGCGCTTTCTCCCATCTAGACACCAAAACCACAACGGACTTTCACCGAGTTTCCGATCCATCCAAATTATGCAATTTAAACAAAGCTCACGCTACTGGACGATTCCGCGAGGAGTAATGGTACCCCGCTTATCATCGGGGTGTGATTTATTGTAATCATTCTGTAGTCATATTGGACGTAAACATTCTGTGGTATCGTTTCTATGAGGAAATTCTGTAAAGTGTCCGGCACAAGCCTTATCACTACAGTGTGGTCGAAAATCGAAAACTATATGATAAAAACTTAAAGAAGCTACATTCAGGTGTCTTATTCTGTCGAGAATCTGCAAGAACACGATTCATGAACAAACTTCAATAATTTTTCCTATATTTTCCCTAGACTGGGCCACTGTGCACTCAAAGGCTTCTTCCTTTCGTTGGAAATTTCCAAACCACAGATAATAGACTTCGAAACTTTTCGAGTAAGGTGCAAGAATTATGATCGGTATCGTATTGTTATCAATGCGATGCACCTAAACTATTTATTGCGTAAATCAACCATTTCGATAACTTTGAAGTGGACGGCAATATTTGTTGTTCTTGTAAATTTGAATTGGGATGTCCGGTCTCTGTGTCCAAAATGGGTTTGCACTGGATTAAAGACGGATTCATTGCTATCGACTGTTTGGGTTATTTAGAACTTCGCATGATAGTGACTAAACTTTGGCGAATGGCTTGTCAGCGGACTGTTTTCGCACCAACTGTAATCAACAGCCAATGGCACGAGCTAATGGCAATTGCAAAAAATTACATATATCATCTTAGGTTGACCTGGAGATCATGTCGCTATGTGGCGTGATCATCATAAGATGCATCATATTCCGTTTCTTTTTTTTCCTGGCGTTACTAGGACAGAACCTATTTCTAAGCTCAGTATTCCTGTGATCACTTCGAATTATATTAGTTGAGGGCATTCTATGACAATTGACCATCATCTTTACATTTGTAAATATATCGTGTCACAAACATGAAGATACATACTCCATGTCCTGGGAAATCGAGTAAACTCTCAAAACCGATAAGTTCCTGAACCGACGGGATTTGAGCATACGATCATCAGGATGGCGTTACTGAATAGCAGACAATTTTTAAACAATGACTTCTTCAACAATTCCAGTTTACATAATTTTACCTGAACTTTTTTTAATTGTTTTTCATTATTCTTAACACTTAAATCCACCAAGAAATTACATTTTACCCAGCACATAGTTCTGAGTATAGTCGTTCCAGCATTAAACCGTATAGCGCCTTCCGCTTTTTTACTAGCGCTGCTTTTCTTGTACGTTAAACTTAATGACGGAAGTAGTGCGCTGTATAGCACATCAGATAATCTACTCAGCCTTCTACTTCCGGCATTATGTTTAACGTACAGGAAATGCAGCGCTAGTAAAAAAGCGAAAGGCGATATTTGTTTTAGTGCTAGAACAATTTCTATTTACGAGTAGTATGTCTCGCGTTCAGTATCATAAGGGCGTAACTGCAGTGATCGATTTTTCTTCATCGAAATTCTCTTTAGATAATTTCTTGGCCGGGTGACTGTTTTCGACTGCTGCTTTTGACTCACTAGAAAGTATTTATCATCCTTCATCGTACTAACCCGTAAAATGTTTTGGAAATCGATTAAATTTCGTGTAATAATGTAAAGGGAAAATCTACGAAGAGAAATCGATCACTGCAGATACGCCTGTATGACACTCAACGGGAGATGTGGTCTTTTCATTCCGTTGCATGCTCATGTGAAAGAAGCGACGGAATCGAGATCAATCGTGAACGGTAAGCGTCGTGCGAACGCGAAAACTTATTCGTGGTCAGTCGAGGATGGATTGCCAACTGGTGAGCTCGTCTCATACTTATGATAACACATTTTTATCGTGACAACGTTACGTTAATGTAAGTTTGTAACAAATTTTGAATGGTTTTTCACAACAAGTGTCAACATAAACCCTTATTGCTGTTTCATATAATTTTAATATAGACATAGGTACCATTCTTTTTCCACATTTCTAAAATAACTTTTAAATAGTTCGACATAATGGATGTCATGGTACTTTTTTAATCTTCTACCAATGTCGGTTCGCTATGAGATGATCGATCTTATTTCATTACATATATTTTCAATTTTAAATGATTTTACATACAGTTATTCCGGTTGTTAGAGCAAATATCTCTTTTTTTGCTTTCTTTATCATATAAAATTCGGTTTTTGGTGAATATATCTTAAAGCTTGATTTTTTATGAATATTTTGTATGAAGCACTTTCAGAACTTTCAATTTTGCACATTTTTGCTGGAGGCTCCAAAGAGCTACCTCGAATATTTTTCAAGTTATGGACAATTTTCGATTGAAAAACATATTATTTTCAAAATTTTGTCAATCTTTTCAAACAAAAAACGTCCTCACAGTTTTTTCACCATAAACAGAGCAAAAGATAATCTTTCTAATGCCGACAAAAGATTGAAAATCCGTTTGCGCCTTTCGGAGATATCGGCATTTGAAAACAACAATTTTTTCGAAGAAAATTTCTGATAACTCTGTAACCATAAGAGATAGAACAAAAGTTTTTTCGGCAAAAAGTTGCGCAATCAAAAGTTCTAAAAGCGCTCGGAACAAAATTTTTGCGAGAAATTATCGTATAAAAAGTTATCAAGAAAAAACCGATTTTTCAGTACCACCCTAACTTTTTTGTTAAAAAAATCATAACTCGCGAATCATAGGAGATAGAAAATTGGGTTCTTCGGCAAAGTTGCTCCAAATCGGTTGTTCTAAAACATTGTAGAACATTGTGTAGTCCTAAATGCGTCAGCAAAAAGTTTATGTGCTGATCTCGTAAACCATGTAGGCCACCCTAATTTCACATCTCTAAAAAAAAAATGTCTGAAAAATATGGAGAAACTTTGCCGAAGACACCATATATCTAAAATTGACGGTTTAGGCGCAATCATTTTTGTCTTCCTAGATATGGCTTTGGGACCAATGTGCATTGAATCATGTAAATAACGAGTCATGGAAAAGAAATTCTTTGCAAAGCTGTTTCGAGGGACGATCATAGTAACCATGAAATTTTGTGTCCGTTTGTGCAGTGCAACTTTCTCTTTCTTTCACTCTTACATAACATCTGTAAACAACAAGGCCAGTAAACATCAAAATCCCATACAAAATCAAAACATTGCAGAGCCCTATTGTTCCATGAGTCGATATCGAGTCATGGAACATCGACTCATGGAGGTTTCACTGTACAACGCTGATGTGTAGGATCCATAAGTGTGGCCCAATAACCTATCAGCAAATTAATTTGTTTATTTTTATGATGTGACGAGAAGTTATGGTTGTCGCTATACAAGTGCTCCAGAAGAATGACGAAATCAACTCGTTAATTCAAGAAGAAGTTGTGAACTCCATATATCATATATCATATAAAGCGTCAAGACTCTTAGCTGATGGTAGATTCGTCTCTAGTTTACCAACGGTATGCTAGAGTTTCCAGTGATTCTTTAATTATTTCATCAGAATTCTTCCTCCTTTTAAGCATAGGCATTCTTTCGAGTTATAACTGGTTTCATAACTGATAAAATATGTATTTGCATTGGCTTAAAATTTCATAAGATTTTTCCTTCTGTTGGTCATAGGCTTTTCTTTCAAGAGAAGTCGTAAACCGCTTTAGTTACTGTCAAAAGCAATGCGAAAACCTCTGCTGACAGCTATTACCGTTAGCAGAGAAGTGAATTATTGCTTTCGTGACAAATACAAAGCTAACACTGCGGAACACGTTTTTGCCACAAGCACCAAAACACCACTATTAACTTAATTAAGGATTGCTGAATCGTTTTCAAAAATACCATAGCACGTCTAGTTGTTGAGATATTTACTGTTGAAAATGCAAGTTAATTTTTTTCAGCCAACTTGCATGCAAGTTTGTCAGCTTCTATGTCAATTTTTTCGCTTAATTTGCCCCAGAATTCAAACTTCATGTGTATAACAATTATTATAAACAATATATTTTAATTATAAATATATTTAATATTTTCGATGCTCAAAAATTATGTTTTGATGGTTTAGAAAAAAATTGCATTTTTCCATATAAGACAAACAGAGAATTTTGTATAGAGACTACAAGCATGTTAAAAAAGTCGATTTAATCTAAATTAAATCGCGCAATTTAAATCAAATCATATCTTAAATGAAAATGTTAGTTCTATTTTGCGTGTTTGGTGGATTAAATCATTAAATAGTTTGATAAATCATGCACGCAAAAAAATTGTGCGGTAAAAACTACCATTTTAAGGGGTTAACTTAATCGCTCGCACCGGCAATTTTCAGCAGACTAGAAATGCGCTTGATTTTACCATGTCTGTAGTCGAAATCAGATTGTTGTAAATTATTTCTGTCAAATGTACCAGTAATGTGGTGGGATGTACCGTAAACATGGTAAATTGGTCTGAAATTCCATGGTAGTTTCAGGAATGGGCGTAGTCAGCTAAAATAGTAATTTTTACCACAGATTTTTTTCCCGTGTACATTAAATTCCATGTAAACATCAATAAAACTAGTGCTTTATACAATTTCACAATACGGCATCAGATTCAGCAACCCCAAATCTTCTAGAGACACATAATTTGATCCTTGGGACACGCAAAAATGTCTGTTTTGTTACGCTGTATAATTCCTTCTTTCAGAATAAGCCAAACAAGTTCTTTGAAATTCATTACAAATGCATGCTAGCTGTAGTTCACTATTGGTTTGCAATTTCGGCCAAATGGCATTCGACCAAATGTCCCTTCAGTCAAATGGCGTTTGACCAAATGGCCCGGAACGGTTTTAAGCAAGAGTCGTATTTTCCCTCCTTATCCATGGATCACATTACCGATCAAAGGTGACTCCTAGATTCTTACCAGTTCTGATCAATCACGGAGTAGCAACTATTGCCATATACAGCCAGTCTATGCTATACTATGTTAATACACAGTTCTGGGTATTTGCGGGTTGAGAGTAAAGCCTCATACTAGAAAATGAAATCTGGATTCCTTAAAACTAAAGTGTGGCTTACGCAGAAATCTTTGCCAAACTTTCAACAGATCAACTTTTAGGAAAAAAATCCCATTGATTGGACCCGAATAAACCCATATTAGCAGTGATCAAAAGACATTAACATTTAGAGATTACAACACAAATATCAACATATTATTCTTTAAAACTAAGATACAATGAAGCCTCAATGTTTTGTCATACTATTCAGCTGTTGAAAGTTCGGTTATAAAATTACAGTATACTGTAAAATTTTCCATGTGTTTACCATTTCAAAATCTTTCTATGTCCATCTGACATTACGACTTCAACTGGTGTTCTTGTGAGCCCTTCTACAGTTAATAACCAACCAATTGCCTAAGTTTGCATTAGTATATTCGAAGATACTCTATGGCCTGGGAAGTCGAGGAACTTTCCAACCCGAAAACATCCCTGCCCGGAGAGATTCGTATCCACGACCCTCAGCTTGGTCTTGCTGAATAGAAGTCGGATTAGTATATATTAGAATATGTATGACCGTCAATAAAGTTATGGATGAAACGAGATTCTTTTGGACTATCGTAAAACGGGGTATCTTTGGTATTGCGGAACCCACCACATACTGAATGAAATATGATCATTTCTGTTAATAAGTTGAGCAAAACGAATGCGAAAGTAAAGATTATTAGTATGACACTTTATGTCAGAGCTATTTTTGTTGGAATCGAAAGCATTTGAAGCATTACATTCGAATATTAAAAATTGATTAGGCATCCATTTATGAATTTTTGACCCCCTCAATCCCCCTTTGTAAAGCTTTTTGTTTGAAAATTTAAATAAATAAAAAAAATAAATAAATTTAAAATGTTTAACTCGTAAAGCTTGACGCGATCCCCTCTCTCCCTTCAAGCGTTACGTAATTTGTGGACGGCACCTTATCCGTGATTATATCATAAATCGCATCACCACCCAAAACCCTTCCAATGGCAACTGTGGAATGGTTGTCTAACTAACATTCTTTCCCTTCCTCAATGCTGCAGCTAATCCAATTTCGATTGTACGATCATCTATGCTCCTGCTAATGCTCAAGTTTTGAAGACTTCGTTACTTATTATTGATAACCTACGTGTCGTAGAAGCTAAATTCGATCCCAAATCTCTTAGCGCAAAGCATTTTTACAATTTGTGACCTTTTTTGTAATCAGTCAGAATTTTTCATGTAACGCTGAACGCCTATAGATTGCAACGACCTATATAGGTTAACCAATATTTTTTGGACCCCTAAATATTTTGGACCCCCAGGGCTATTTTCCTGCATATTTCCCAGTTAAAATCGAAAGACCAACTCAATTCGCATTTCATAGAAAATGTGCTTATTTTATCTGAAATTAATTTAATTTAATCGATTCATCCATGCAACCGTTACAACACGTTACACACAGAAATTGAAGCTGTCAGAAATTTTTCAAATGTAAACAAAAACTATTATCAAATTTTTGAACTAAAAGCGTAGAATTTCTTCGGTTTTCCATTGTCAATCGATTGATTAGCATATTATACAACCAGTGTCGTGGACTTTTTCGCCAAACGATAAAAAAATGCCGGGTGTCCAAAATATATACTTTGAGGGTCCAAAATGTATTTGTGTGTCCAAAATAATGAAAAACAGTCTTCACAATTCAATTATTTTTATTCAATCGGTTTTTGGATCCTACATGACCGTATGGGCATTTTTTTCACGTAGAGGAAGTTTTTCGCTACATTTGGGCATGTTCTGTGATTTGGTTATACTGTGCAGTTAATTAATCAGGACAAAAAACTGAAATCACTTCCTCAGGGGGTCCAAAATACGACCGTTACCCTATCTTCCGTAATTCATTCGATTTTGTTCAAAATCGAATATAAATATAAACAAAAAATGCCATTAGACCGAATGCCGTTTGGGTCATTTGGCCGAATTACGAACAAAAAATAAATAAATAAATTGCTTCATCGCTATTGAGTACAATTCATAAGTGTGGACCAAAAACTGATTAGCTAATTAATTTGTTTATTTTTATGATGTGGCCGAACGTCATGTTTGTCGCTATATTAGTTCTCCGAGCGAATAATTAAAACGATCCGTTAATACAGGACTGAGCTGTGAACTCGCGTCAAGACTCTAAGCTGATGGTTGGTTCGTTTGTGGATTACCGACAATGTGCTAGAGTTTAGAGTGATTTTCATCAGAAATTTTTCCTTTTTTCAACATAGGCTATTCTTTTGATTTGTACTGGTTCCATAACTATTGGCAATTATTAAGTTTATATTTTAATTGGGAATTTTACTTTCTTCAAATCATCGGCAGTTCTTTGTTGTTATACTGATTTAATAAATATTTGCATTACATTTGTCTAAATTTTTATAAGAGATTTTTCCTTCTTTTGATCATCGGCTGTTCTTTCAAATTTGAATATTTTTCATAGTTTATTGAAATAATGGCTTATAATACGCTCATAAAGATTTATTAAAAACATAACTTGTGTGAGATGCCATTCTCCTCCAAGACTAACTCTGCACCGTTGCTTGCGTATATCAGTAAATCGAACGACTTTGTGAACAGTTACCTCAAATAGGCTCACTGTTTATCCGTTGTAAAAAAAGCCAAAACTTGTGGTTGCTAGAACTATAAATTAATTTAATTGGTACGATTCAAAGGATCGAAGCAAACCGATGCTACAAAAGAACGCATAAGTCGTAAACTGAGAGAGAGAGGAGACAGCTTACTGACAACTGGCTTGTTTTCTTGGCTTCTTGGATTCCTTCTTCTCATGTTTGGGTTGTGCACAATGGTTCGGAGAACACAAACTAGGTCAAAACCATTTTCACATCCGATTTGTTATCAAAATGATCATAAAATTAAAAAAAAATCAACATCAATTTGAGTCCAATCGACAATATTTAAATATTCAACAATTTTATATTTCGAACATCATCAAAACCTATCAATAATGTGAGAAGAGAATCACAGCCAGTTTTAGTTTGGCCGAATTTTGACGGTTTTCACGATCTGCCCTTCGAATGTGCGGTTTTCCAGTGACAGTTGATGATAGGTTCCCTTGACTTTTGTGAGCTCGCAATCTAAGCCAGCTGTCTCCTTTCTCTCAGGTCGTAAACCTTTTTAGTTACTGTCAAAAGCTGACTACAAACGCAATGCGAAAACCTCTTCTGGCAACTATTTCCGCTAACAGAGAAGTTAATAATTGTTTACATTTAGGATGTTCTTCTTTCAGCACTGACTTTTTCTTGAATTAATACTAAAGAGCTGTATATCAATTATGATTTACCCTTCTTTTACAATAATCTGCTCTATGAAATTCATTACAAATGCATGCTTACTGTAGTTCACTATTGTTTTCAATTTCGACCAAACGGCGTTCGGCCAAATGATCCTTTCGGCCAAATGGCGTTCGGCCAAACATCATTCGGCCTGACCCGGAACCACAAAAAACGTTTGATTAATGTTGAATTTGAAATATTAGAATCAATCAGTATGCTTTCAAAAATAGATAGGCTTATAGGGCAAGAGCACCAATTTTCGACCCATCCTTACGATTTTGGCCTACTTTGTATGAAAATCCGAAAATTGGCACAGAATTCTTGTAGGTCGAATATTAGTGCTTTTCCCCTAGACTTTTTTTTTCAAATTCCCATAGACCAGTGGTTGTCAGCCTTGCTGATTTGGCGGGCCACCTCAATGCTTTCAAAATACCATGTGGGCCGCAAAATATGAGGATTCAATTTAACGACTTTCCATGGGATTAAAAATATTAATTTTCAAAACTATGCATGAAACATTCATGCATTCAAGTCAAATATCGGTATTTTTATGATTTTCATAGATTTCTTGTATTTTCATTTATGAATCAAGAATTTTTTTTTTCAATATTTTCAAACAAGTCAAAACTAAAAAAAAAGATATTTTTTTCAGAAAATTCTGAGGTTTGCGGACTTTCTACAGATTTTCAAGGCCTACTAAAATTCTTAAAAGCTGCTTCAATAAATTTTAACCAATAAACTGATATTAATTACTGCAAAGCAAATTTAGGAAATCTGGAAGTTTGAAGCATTTTAGCTTACAGTAGCTACATTTTTGAATCAAATTAACTGCTAGAGATTTGAAGAACCTAAGAATATTAACCAGTTTTGAGATATTTTTCATTATAATAAATTAAAGTAATTTTCTTGATAACCACTTATGGTGGTAAGCTCCATCGAAGTTAATACGCCAATCGCGTATTATCCTCGATTTTACTATAGTAAAATCGAGGATAATACGCGATTGGCGTATTAACTTCGATGGAGCTTCCACCATTAGAGTTATTCGATTTACCAATATGGAGAAACACAGACAAACTGACAAAGATTTTATGTTTGCAAAAACGAAGAAGGTTACGTTAACGAGCGGGCCTCGAGACATCAACATTCAAAAAACATTCAACTTGGAGGTTTCTCTTCTCACATTATTGATAGGTTTTGATAATGTTCGAAATATAAGCTGCATCCTACTTAGCTGTCAGTTCATGGTTCAAAGTCTGAAAAGTTTTGATATTGTATATTGACTACAAAACTCGGCCAATAACTTAGCACATTTCATTACCGTCAAACGGGGTAACTTGCAACACTTTTTGATTTCAATTGAATATTTCTCAAAGTATTTCAGCTTTCAATGAAAAGTAAAAATGTGTTGTACACTAATTACGGCTAGTTTAAAACTGTGGGACACTGTTTTTCCATATATCGTACTTTGTTTACTCAGAAAAATTCAAAAACATGCGTTCTGCAAGTTACCCCACATATGGGGTAACATGCAACAATACGAGAAAATGCTTTTCGATTGCAGTTCTTTATTATTTCTATTGAAAGTTGTTTTCAATACGATTAGAAAATGAATAATTACCATAAATACGGTATAATACATATATAAGGGGCCGTCCTTTAATTACGTAAGGCCATTTTGATGGTTGTTCAACCCCACCTCCCCCCATAGAAGATAATTTGTCTGAAAATTAGAAATAATTTGTGAGGCATGTAAGGAATCTCAACCTCCCCTCCCCCATAATCCTTTACGTAATTAATGGACAGCCTCTATCGTAACTTATAGTAAGCTCAGTCCTGCCACGCACAAAGTATGGTAAATAACTACTTGGGCACCTCCACGATTCACTTTGGCATGGACGGTTTTTCGCTATTGAAACTTTGTAATAAGAACCACTTCAATACGATGCAAATTGTAGCCAGATATGAGCTCAGTAGCTTTTGGAAAACCCCCTTCCAAAGTGAATCAAAATGCCAAGAATATGACACAGTTCTATTACACAAAGAGGAGAGGGAATCTATTTCAAAGAAGTAATGTACCATACTAATATAGAAATCTTTTAGCAAAAACTCCCAGGGATCAGCATATCAGTCAATGAATAATAATAAAATAAACAAAAACAAACGAATTCATTTTATTCAAATAAAAGGGATAAGAATATTTCCAATTATAGTACGTGTCAAGGCTGAACCATTCAGATTCTCGGTTTCTTGGTTGGGCGTTTTGGGGCTGCTGTCACCAGTTTCTTATTTCCTGCTGCGTTATCTGTCTTCACACGATCCTTGTTAGATTTTCCATTTCCCGCCTTCTTACGTTTATTTCCAGCCCGTGGATGTTCATTTTCCTTTTTTGGAATCAACAAAGGATCCTCCTTGCTTGCATTGCCAGTAGATGGTCTCTTATCTTCGTTGCTGGACTGCTTGTTCGTTGATGAAGGAATATCCTCAACCTTAACGGTCTGACCAGGTTCAACTTGGATCCTTTTCTTGCGTTTTTGGGTGACTGACTCATTTCCAAATCGAGCTTCTTTTAGAACATCGACGAAAGCAGCTGACCACGACTCGTCTGCGTTCTTACCTGCCTCGCTCTCAGTCGATGGCAGCTTCTTAAGGACTTGAAAACGATTCAACGGATAAATACCTGATGCTCTGAATCCTGCCCGCAAATTGTCGCTGGCCTTGTCCATTCTATCGAGGGCTTTTTTAAGGAGTCCTGGGAATACGAATTTCGGAACCGTTCCCTTATGTTTGGTCTTGTATTCAGCCAACACTTCCTTCCATTTGATCTTAAGCGGCCGAAAATATGCAACATCTAGAGGCTGGCAAATGTGTGTGCTGTTAGGAGGCAGGAACACAAACCGGATGTTGTGATCTCGACAAGCTTCGATCACTGAAATTGAGAGGTGACTGGCCAAATTATCTCCGATGAGCAACTTGGGGACAGTTTCCCCAACTTTTGAGTCGACATCCTTGAAATGTTTCAGAGCAATTTTAAAAAACCATTGCTCGAACAGATAGTTATCAAACCATCCGCTGTTGGAACAGTCATAGACAGTTCCACCAGGCCCGTACTCAGTCCACGTGTCGTAGATAAACTTGCTTTTATACACCACGAATGGAGGAAGTACCTTACCCGATGCTGTCCCGGCAAACATTGCTGACGTACTGGTTTTGGTAGAGTCCATA
Source organism: Aedes aegypti (assembly GCF_002204515.2). NCBI lineage: Eukaryota > Metazoa > Arthropoda > Insecta > Diptera > Culicidae > Aedes > Aedes aegypti. The sequence continues at coordinate 25,298,129 of NC_035109.1, read as the reverse complement.
ATTCGTTCTGCATGTTTGGCTCCACGACGCACGATGACTTGAGAACGACCTGGATCATCGGTCAAATTCGTTTCATCGTAATTGATGATAGCATCCGGGGAAACATCTTTCAACGTCACTTCCAAGTTATCAAAATAGTTCCCGATTTGCTCTTTCGACACAGCTGCTCTTGACCTCTTAATATTCTCACAACAACGAGTCTTCGGCTCCTTATGCCGATTCAAAAACGAGATGCACCAGTCGATACCGGGAAGATTGTCCTTGAATCGTGTTTCTTTTCGACCTTGCTTGTCAAGAAAGCGTTTTACTACGGTCCGCACTTCGGTTCGATCAAAAGGCATCCCCCACTCGGCAGCCAATAGGAGGCCATCAACGAGCCTCTTCTCTTCCCCTGCTGTGAGAGCCGTAGGTCTGCCGTAGGACCGTTCCTGATAAGGTTTATCTTTTTTCATGTTCCGGCTGATCGTGGAATGACACAGACTGTACTTATTTGCTGCCTCACGGATGCTAATTCCTTTCTTTTTAACTTCAGTCATTGCCATTTGCAAATTGCTCCCCGAAAAGTTCGCATAGGCACGGCTCCCGGGTGCTTTTTTGCTGTTTCGGGGCATGTTTTTCTCACAGCTGTAAAGAAAACAAAAACAAAACAAAAAATCAACGCTGTTGCATGTTACCCCACAGAGTGAACCAGAAGCAATTTTTACATAATTTTGAACTTTGTTGAGATCTTCGGAAATTTTTTAGTATGCTTGTTTGTTCACTACTGTGTGTCCTATCTATTCGTGGTATTGTTGAACTTTATGCATTTAACTTCTGAGAACAACGAAGCACGATATCATACCTTGTTATTTGTCGGAAAAACAGGATCTACTTATTTGGCCTCCAGCTAAACAACTAAATGAAACAGAGCTGCGAAATTTGCACTACACTACGTTGACATACACTGAAGTTTGACAGCTCAGATGTCCAAACATAAAAGTAAACAATAACGTTGCAAAATTCATCAATTTGTGTATGTGTCGATGTGTTGCAAGTTACACCGCTGTTGCAAGATACCCCGTTTGACGGTACGTTTATCAAGCCAAGAAGAACATGACTACATCCTTCACCTGGACAGATCCCAACTCGGAACGCATGCGTACTCATTCCTTTCGATTCAACAGCAAACTGCAGCCAGCTACCTGACTATTGACCGGGTCGGTGCATCAGTACGGAAGCTAAAATTCTACCGGTGGCAATGAAAAGTTATTTGCATGCTGTCCTTTCGCTAAGGAAAGAGATATACTTCCGCAACAGTCATGTCCTATTACCGGAGACCACTTCCTAGTTTGTACCAACAAGAAGAAAATGGATGTTTGTGGTAACGATAGCCCCTGGATTATCGATTTTCCCATCCTTTTGTGTGCTTGATGTTTTCCAGTTTGGTTGTACCATATTTCCAAAGTTTTCCCTTTCTGAATGACATAATGTGACCAAATCATATGGCGACACATATGATATTCAGACAAATCTGTTGAACGAGCATGAAAAAAGGTCATGGTTTATTACTTTGCAGAGCATTCAAGTGCTCTCTAACGGGGGTCTTCCTTAGCCTAGTGGTAACGTCTACGACCACAAAGCAAAGCCATGCTGAAAATGTCATTGTTCGATCGATTCCCGGTCGGTCCATGATCTTTTCATAATGGCAATTTTTTTTGACTTCTTTGAGCATAGAGTATCATGGTACCTGTCACACAATATACGAATGCGAAAATAGCATTAGAAACTTTGACAATGGAAGCTTTGAGTTAATAACTGAGGAAGTGCTCTTGGAACTTTTATCATAGAAACAGGCTCTGTCCCAGTGGGGACGTAATGCCAAGAAGAAGAAATCAAAGGAGAAGAAAGCATCTAAGTACAGTTCGCCAAACGTACGGATCTACCTACAAAGTCTCACACGGACACGGGGATGCAACTGTCGCTCCAACTGACTAATGCTCTTCTAAATGGTTGTTTTTCGCTGCCGGCAAGTTAAATTTAGACATGCGTTCGGATGGATGGTAGAAAACAGGCAAAAAATATTATCGAAATTGCGACTGAGTGACTGATACACGGTGGTTTGCGAATACCCTTTAATGGGTAAAAAATTACTCGTTTTGAAATAGAACGGATATCTGTCACAAAATGGGTGAATTCAGATATGTTAAACGGGTAAATAAATACCCATTTTAGAAAGGAAAGGCACTTTAAAAATGAGTGTTTTTAAACCCATTTATGGGTGAAAAAATTGTTGGGATTCATTTCATAGTCGTTGGCCGCAGCTGCATGCAATTTCTGATTTTTAAATAATTATTAATATATCCATTGGTATAACCTTTGTGTACACCATGTATTCACGTTGAAGGAATTAGAGAAGCGGTAAGTTTTGAACGCACATGCTATTATTCAGATAAACTGATTGCCTGATTGCTTACAAAAAATCGATACTTCCAGGTAGTCTCGTTGTTTCTGCCGCAGACATCTTCTATGACCAGTGACCAGAAAAAAGGAGAGATTATTCCAGCAGCAATCTATCTAACGTATCATTATTTTGACTATGTTTAAAAAACAATGAATTCCTTGAATAAAAACATTTTGACATTTTTAGTTTGTTAATTTCATTATAATGTTAATAAGATTCATATTGAGGTTATAATTATATATGTTTATCATTCACAAAATGGGTAAATTTTTACCCTTTTTATGGCGCGAGCGCGATTTACAAAATGGGTAAAAATTTACCCATCCTTTGACATAGACTGCGTTTACCCATTAATGAGTAAACAGGGTTTACTCATTAAATGGGGAGAGGCACTTCTAGCGGAAATGGGTATTTTTTTACCCATTAAAGGGTATTCTCAAACCACCGTGTAGGGAACGAGAGTATGTGTTGAGGTGTCTTGTCTGGCGCGTCTGGTAGGATGCTGGGGAGGAAAATAACGACATGCGATCCGTAGACAGAGTTCACGAAGCATGATGGGGGGACTTTCTTTTTCTTCCATGGCGTGCGCACAGAACGGAATGCAGAATCGGTGTGGTACGAAGCGAATTTCTTTAGGAAGCTTCTAGTTACTATACGGAGCTTGAACCAGAGGGTCTTTTTGTGTTGATAAGGCGGGAGCAGTCCAGGGGATCTATGGCGGTTACGTCACTTACTTGTACTTGAATGGAGAGACTGATTGCTAGGCTTCCAGTGCTGTTCTAGACGACTTCATGTTCACCTTTGATAATTTGGCTAATAACGGCCGTTTTACTCGAAGCATGCGCGCCCAAATGGTAAACAAATGTAGATTATTGTTCGGTATAATTTGAATGTACTGCTATCGTATTTGGGGGCCTGTTCTTTGGTGCGATTACTGAGGATGCTCAGCACATAAAAATCCAGGACTTGAATTATCTTGAGATGTGTAAAACTTTGTTCCGAAGTATAGATTTCAAGCCATAGCATAATGGGACCATCCTTAGCCTAGTGGAAACGACCGCGGCAACAAAACAAGGTATGCTAATGGTGTCTGGGTTCGATTCCCGGTCTGTTCAGGATCTTTTGGTAATGGAAAATTCATTGACTTCTCAGGGCATAAAGTATCATCAAGGTATCGACTTAAATAGAGATCGTAGTTTGTTAGATTGAACGGACCACGCATTCGATCGAATTCGAGAAATACCGATGAAAAGGTAGTTGATTGTGTATAGCTGCTTGGGATTATGAATGGAACTAAAAACTTTAATCGTGATCACCTAACTTTGAATTTCTTGGGTACAGTCCTTTGCTATACCCTAACGCCTTTTCAGTAAAAGACAATAAGAATCAGCATACTAGTCAGGCATAAGAAAACACCAATAAAGCAGATATGTTCAGCTGACTTGTTCTTCTTATTCTTGGCATTACGTCTCACTGGGATACAGCCTGCTTCTCAGCTTAGTTTTCAATGAACACTTCCACAGTTATTAACTGACAGTTTTCTTTGCCAGAGTTGCCATTTGCGCATTCGTCTATCGTGTGGCAGGTACGATGATAATCTATGCCCAGGGAAGTCAAGGAAATTTCCATTACGAAAAGATCCTGGACTGACCGTGAATCGAACCCAAACACCTTCAGCATGGCTTTGCTTTGTAGCCGTGGACTCTAATCACTCGGCTAAGGAAGGACCTCAGTTGACTTCTTATTAGCGTTATGCATTAGCAAGGTATAATAATTTGACGCCAAACGCGTGTCTCGCATGTGATCACATCGGAGAGAGGCGCGCTTCGCGCAAACCTTCTTCTGCGTACAAACAGCTATACTTATCACCTCCAGACTTCTTCCAATTAGCACCCTCGTTTGATACGACCGGCAAATCCTTTGGTTGGATGCCCTAATTGATGGTATACAGCGTAATTCCAGTCCCGCTTCTTAACAAATTCGCGAATTGGCTTTGCGGGATGGATTGATGGACCATAACTCAACGCTGGTTGGTGTTTGTTGCTTGTTGGTGCAGTGAAGCCATGACCAAGTCTGATTTTGTTTTGGCGAATGAGGCTTATCGCGACGGTACTTCTGCCCTATCGCCCCATTACCTCAAGATTCGAGGTAAAGCTATGCAATGAATAGTGATCAATGTCTACAACAATATGGGGCCTTCCTTAGCCGAGTGATTAGACTACGCGGCTACAAAGCAAAGCAATGCTGAAGGAGTCTGAGTTCGATTCCCGGTCGGTCCAGGACCTTTTCGTTATCGAAATTTCCTTGACTTTCCTGGGCATAGAGTATCATCGTACCTGCCACACGATGTACGAATGCGAAAATGGCAACTTTGGCAAAGAAAGCTCAAGTGCTAATAGTTACTTACTAAATTGCTGCGAAGCAGGCTCTGTCCCAGTGAGGGCGTAATGCCAAGAAAAAGAAAAAGTCTACAATAATAACGGGATGAATGATCACAACATAGAATCCTTGACTTTTGGCGGTTGTTTGTCTCAGACTTTGTAATGTAAAGCTACGTAATAGATATGCTTGAATGCTACTTGTTTTTACAAACGAATCATTTCGGATGAGTAGTGCAAAGAAAGTTTAAACATAAAAGTCTTCTTCCAAATAAATAAATGAAAACCGAATTTAGTACTATACCATTGAATTCCACTAGATTCTACATGTGCAAGCTTCTTGTGAGTTTCTCAGCAGTTCCTTATTAGTCTTCGGTGAATTTGTAGTACTTCTTTAGAAATTCTTAAAAATCTTGGCAGGATTTCTTGCACAATTTTCTATGAGTTTCTAGTAAAATCTTTGATGCTAATCTGTGGAGATCACGAGCATTACTTTTGGTACAAATGATACCAGATTCTATTGAAATCAAGCAACTATAATTAAAGCTGCATAAAATGTGCTGCTATAGATGCTTTGTAGGAAATGCCACACATGTATTTGGCGTGAGACAGGACCCCGTGGTGGTCAAATAGCTATCGCTTTTGCTTTATATGCAGAACATCATGGATTAAATCTCAGGCCCATCCCTTTCTCCGTACTTTGTAGTTATACAGTCAATTCTTCCTTATTCGATCTTCTGCATCTTTATATCGAGTTAGAGAACCATGTGTTTTTGTTCGGAATGAATTTATGTCTTTTGTTTAGTGCATGCCGTTCTACTCCACTGCTATTAAGAAATAATGAAGTAGTCGTTTTCATACAATTAACATTGTTTACCATTTTGCATAGAGCTTCCTTAGAAAAAGATACCGCTATTTACACGAATAATGGGAAGTATGCACTTCAACAGAAAAGTAAACGCCTATGTCGATGTGTGGGTTATTTCTTTTCAGAAATGGTCAAGAAAAGCACTTTTCTTCGATCGCGGTACGCAGTTGAACGTAAATGTCATTCAAATGGAGCTCGCTGCAGAAAATTTCTTGGTCATTTCATGCGAAGAAATTTTTACTTTTCTTGAGCGGTACAGCATACTTAGCTTAACTGTAAAATTAAGCCCTCGATTGGCAGAACACTCCCAATAGATGGGGTCGAAGAGCCCGCCCTTAAGGTGAAGATGAATCGAAGCCAAACTTCAAATTTTCAAGAGCACGGATCTGGAGAACCAAACATCCGTTTAAGCTGAAAACGTAATCGATCGGCCACTTAAGCTTTTGGCGCTGAAATTGGGACAGCGCTTTAGGACCCTATTGTCAATGGCGTCGGCCTTGTGAACATGAGCAGTATGTATGCTCCACGGTGGGTTAGCTAAACGTAAGATATTATTATTATAAAGTTTTTACAATTCTCAGCAAAAATGCTGGAAAATTTCACCAATCTGTATGCCAAAGGGGATTAGGCTCTGTGGATCTCATTTATCAGTTTTTCTTATCCTAGTAATGCTGGATGAGCTTCTCAGTTGTGGTGATTCAGGAACCGTCTCACTATACTTCACTATGGACCTATGCTTACTTACTTACCAGTCAGGCTAAGGCCTGGGTGGCCTCTGTTGTACGTAGTAGACGTCTCCATTCGACTCGGTCCATGGCTGCCCGTCGCCAGCCACGCATTCTGCGAAGGGTCCGCAGATCGTCCTCAACTTGATCGACCCATCTTGCTCGCTGCGCACCACGTCGTCTTGTGCCGGTCAGATTGTTTTCGAGAACCATTTTCACCGGGTTGGTATCCGACATTCTGGTGACATGTCCGGCCCACCGCAGCCTCCCAATTTTTGCGAGGTGGACAATGGTTGGTTCTCCCAGCAGCTGGTGCAATTCATGGTTCATCCGCCTTCTCCACGTTCCGTCTTCCATCTGCACTCCGCCGTAGATGGTCCGCAACACCTTGCGTTCGAAAACACCAAGGGCGCGTTGATCCTCTGCACGTAGGGTCCATGTTTCGTGCCCATAGAGGAGTACCGGTCTAATCAGCGTCTTGTAGATGGTCAACTTCGTGCGATGGCGAACTTTGCTCGATCGGAGCGTTCTACGGAGTCCGAAGTAGGCACGATTTCCAGCAACGATGCGTCTCTGGATTTCTCTGCTGGTGTCGTTGTCGGCGGTCGACAACCTCGATTTCATTACCGTCAATATGAACTCGAGGTGGGGGGCGTGCCGTGTCTTCTCTTGAGCCCCTCGCTATCATGTACTTCGTCTTTGACACATTGATGTTCAGTCCGATTCGCCTAGCTTCAGCCCTTAGTCGGATGTACGTCTCCGCCATCGTCTCAAAGTCTATCCCCGCTCTTCTTATCACACCCTCTAAAGCAATGTTGAACAGTAAACACGAAAGGCCATCACCTTGCCGTAACCCTCTGCGAGATTCGAAGGGACTCGAGAGTGTCTCTGATACTCGGACTACGCACATCACTCGCTCCATCGTCGCCTTGATCAATCTTATCAGTTTGTCCGGGAAACCGTATTCGTGCATAATCTGCCATAGCTGTTCTCGATCGATTGCGTCATAGGCCGATTTAAAATCGATGAATAAATGATGTGTGGGTACATTTTATTCGCGGCATTTCTGCAACACCTGGCGGATGGCGAATATCTGGTCCGTTGTTGCTCGTTCGCCCATAAATCCTGCCTGATATTGTCCAACGAATTCTCTAGCAATTGGTAATAGACGGCGGCATAGAATTTGGGAGAGTACCTTGTAGGCGGCGCTCAAAATTGTGATCGCACGATAATTGGCGCAATCCAACTTGTCGCCCTTTTTGTAGATGGGACACACGACACCTTCCATCCACTCCTCCGGCAATACTTCCTCCTCCCAAATCTTGGAAATAACCCAGTGCAGCGCTCTTGCCAGTGCATCACCACCGTATTTTAGCAACTCGCTCGGAAGTTGGTCCACTCCAGCGGCTTTGTTGTTTTTCAACCGTCTAATCTCCGTTTTTACCTCTTGGAGATCTGGAGGCGGAAGTCTTTCGTCGTCCGCGCGTGCTCCCAAAATTATTTTCGTGCCACCTCCGCTACTGGCCACATCACCACACTATGGCTTATCAGGTGGCCAATAATCAAAAAAATGATGTGCCCCAAATTTCAATTCTTGTTCGCCATCTCATTGTAAACATGTCTGCTAAGAAATCCCCAAAATATTAGGGCATGATTTGCATTGCACACACAGATATGAGGTGTCAAAGTTGAGCCTATGGAGAAAAACTTGTTTTTATTAACAAAAACTATGGTTTACTCAAATGAATATAACTTTTTTTCTATAACACTTACGTGAAATGTTTTTACACCATTTGAAAGCTTACAAAAAAAAACTTCCTAGAAACAATAAAAAAAATAAAAAAAGCTTCAAAATAGTGGCTTCAATGATGTTTTTTTAAAAAGCGGTTCAAAAATCGAATAAGCTTATAGTTAACACATCGAGTACTTTTTTGTCCCAAGTTGTCCCAGCCTTAAATTCAGTTCAGAGGATACTTTGAGATGTAAACTAAAGGATCGTGAAGAATTTAGCTGCACAAGTTTGCACTTTTTTAATATAAGGCTTTTTGAATTTTTCCAATATTTTTAAACATTTTCTATTGAAAACAGCTAAAAACTAATTCAGCAAATAACTGAATTTCGTTAAATCATTCATATCATTATTTCTATGTAAGTTTTAATATTTATAATGGTTTGCACAACGTTAGTCGCATAAATGGCATATATGCATTATAAGTAACAAAGTTTAATATTTCGCTATAGGCCCTATTCAAAAGTTAGTTTCGAAAACTTGTTTTTGAAAATAAAACATCAAATTTGTATCATAAAACTCACAAATACGACATGAGATGGAAAAAATATTTTTGTCCGCCAGTCTGTATGGAAACCGCCCATAGTGCACCATTAAGGTGCTCGTCGTAGTGCTGCCGCCACCTTTCGACCACCTCACGTTCGTTCGTGAGAAGATTTCCGTCACAGTCTCTGCACATGTCGGCTTGTGGCACAAAGCCTTTGCGCGAACGGTTAAGCTTCTCGTAGAACTTCCGTGTGTCTTTAGCGCGGAACAGCTCTTCCATCGCTTCGCGATCTCGTTCTTCTTGATGGCGCTTTTTTCTTCGAAAGATCGAGTTTTGTCTGTTCCGCGCCTGTTTATACCGTGCCTCGTTCGCCCTCGTGCGGTGTTGCAGCATTCTCGCCCATGCTGCATTCTTCTCATTCTTCAACTGCTCGCATTCGCCGTCGTACCAGTCGTTTCTCTGATTCGGGGCCGCTGGACCTAGAGCTGCTGTTGCGGTACTACCTATGGCGGATCTTATGTGCCTCCAGTCATCTTCAAGAGTGGCGGCGCCAAGCTGCTCTTCCGTTGGTAGGGCCACTTCCAACTGCTGCGCGTATTCTTGGGTTACTTCTGAGTCCCGTAGCCGCTCGATGTTAAGCCGCGGCGTTTGGCTTCGACGCGAGTTGTTCACCGTCGAAAGTTTTGAGCGCATACATACAGCAACTAGATAGTGATCCGAATCTATATTCGCACTGCGGTATGTGCGAACATTGGTAATGTCAGAGAAGAATTTTCCGTCGATTAGAACGTGGTCGATTTGGTTCTCGGTTAGGTTATCGGGTGATCTCCAGGTGGTCTTATGGATATCTTTGCGGGGGAAGAAGGTGCTACGGACTACCATACCACGAGAGGCTGCAAAGTTGATGCTTCGTTGGCCGTTGTCGTTAGATACGGCATGCAGACTGTTCCGCCCGATCACCGGTCTGTACATCTCCTCTCGTCCTACCTGTGCGTTCATGTCGCCAACAACAAGTTTCACGTCACGCGGAGAGCATCCGTCATAAATCTGCTCCAGCTGCGCGTAAAACGTCTCCTTCTCGTCGTCGGGTCTCCCTTCATGTGGGCAGTGTACGTTGATGATGCTGTAGTTGAAGAAACGGCCTTTTATCCTCATCTTGCACATCCTTGCGTTGATCGGCTGCCACCCGATAACGCGTTGTCGCATCTTGCCCAACACTATGAAGCCAGTTCCTAGCTCATTTGTGGTGCCACAGCTTTGGTAGAAGGTAGCCGCTCGATGCCCGCTTTTCCACACCTTCTGTCCAGTCCAACAAAGTTCCTGCAGCGCTACGATATCGAAGTTACGGGGATGTAGTTCGTCATAGATTATCCTGTCGCAACCTGCGAAACCAATTGACTTGCAGTTCCATGTTCCAAGTTTCCAATCGTAATCCTTATTTCGTCGCGTGGGTCTTTGCCGATTGTTCCGGGTCGTATTATCCCCTATGTTATTCGCAATAAGGTTTTTTACGGGTGGCTTATTGGGCCTACGCCAACATTCCTGTCTCGCCGGAGCGCCATCGTGCCAACTCTGTTTAACGTCCCAAATAACACTAGGACGATCGCGCTGATGGGGCTACCACCTTGGATTTAGCTGTGCGCGATTCAGCATTTCTTACTCAGCCGCTGGATACCAGAACAGACGCTGTTTGAGCCGCACCTCCTGGTGAACAGACGCTCGAGACGTACCTCCCCAATCTAGCTGATGTCAGAAGGACAACAGTGCCCAGGCTGCACTACCAGCTAAGTACGCAATCCTTAGCTGGCGGTCTTTGTCATCGTTTGACCCGTGGAAGCGTGAGGTAGGAACTTGTGAGGACCAGAGCTGTGTTGAACGCTCCTTCCTAGTTGTCGACTCACCGTTTTGCAGCCCATGCACAAGTTCACTATTTGACGTTTTAGCGGTGCCGTGTTATTTATGTGACCATGGAAAACAGTGAGTTCAGCACCGCTAAAACGTCAAATTTGTGAACTCTTTCATCGGTCCATACTTCTGTTGGATGTTGTGTAGGTCCTTCTTCAATTCCAGCTCGTGCACCTTAGGAGAAATTTCGGGACAGTTCCGGAACTATGCGGACGTCCTCTAGGTACCACATCTGCTACAACTTCTCCGCAAAGTCGTAGTACTTTGTTATCTTGTTAGAGAACGTTGATTGAACATTGTGATCTAGCGGTACAGCGATGTCGATGAGTGTAACTCGTTTCATCCTTTTGTCGTAAACTAGAATGGTAGGGTGACTCTGTCAATGGACGATTTTGGGTGGCGCAGTCGATGCTTTGTGAACGCCACTCGTACTGCTCGTTCGATCGCCTTCAAGTCAGTCCACTTTACCACTCCGAAACTATTCTTCAACAGGGGCACAGCAAAGGTGTTGATCGCCTTCACCTTGTTGCCGGCAGACAGAAAGCTCTTCAAAGTACAGTTGACACGAGACTAGAACTTTTCCTACAGATTCTTCTTGATCATCGTGTGGCGAATACCTCTAAGTTGCAGGAATCCGAGGTATTTATACGTTTCGCCTCCAACCATATTCCGAATCTCCTCCTGCTCGTTGACGCGGAAACAGGTGGCATCCATAACTTGACCCCGACGTAGATGAATTGACCGGCATTTGTCAATATTTACTGAACTCCATTCGGATGTCTTTACTGAATGTCGTAACCAGCTGAAACAACTGATTTCGCTTCAGGTCATCCATATAGAAGGTGTGAGTAAGTTTTGTACTCCTTTCCCCACTTTTCAGCAGAGTGTCGTGTTTCTCATGTATAGCTAAATGAGCTAGTGTGCCATGCGATATTTCATATCGCAGCTCTCAGTTATGTGAGACACGAGATGCGGATACGTACAAAATACATCTCATGAGGCTCGTCACATGCGCTTACTAGGAGTACTTTTATGCAGTTATGTTTACCTAGTACAACAACCCCACGGAATCATACCTACGACTTCGGTCTATGCCTATGCACATATTTGTGCATAAAAATAAACTGAAATTTACAACATATTTTTAGCTGTGTAGTAGCAGCGAATCACATACCGTTCTGATTCAAATTCCGGACAGCTTCAAATTCCGGACACTCAACTTTGTATGATAAAGGTTTCAATTGAAATGTTTCAAAATTTGCCGTTGAAAAGCTCACAATTTGGAGACTTGTTTTAAAGAGATTTTTACATAGCAATCCATGAAAATTTACAATGCGCAACTAGTTTTGACGTTTTTCTAACGGCTGGCCCAGACAACCAGAAGTCGCATAACAGTTCACGAACAAAGTCGTTTATTTATACAAATTGCATCACACCCGCACTACATGGTGGATGAAATCGTTTGAATAATGGATTTCTTCGTAAAAAACGTTATTTTATGAGTCCTTATGTACATTTTGTTTCGCCCCGTATACTCGTCCAAAGATAGTCGGATCAATCCGTAGCAGCTGTCAAATGAACTTTGTTATCATAAATTAAGTCGCATAAGAGTACAGATTAGTTCGCAATAAAATCGTTACACTCGTATTGCATGCTATTTTTCATCATATGAAAATGCACGTATATCGCCTCCACTTTTGTACGTATAAGGCCTTTTCGCACCATCTTATACGTGAAACTTTCCACATATAAGCATCGCATAACGCAAAAAGTGATTCCGTTATACGTACAATCTGGTTGTCTGGGGGTAGTGTTTATTTAACAATTCAACTTTTCCAAGTTTGCTTTTCACGAGCTGTCCGGAATTCGAATCAAAGCGTCCGGAATAAGAAGCAAAAGTGAGGTGGTGTCCGGAATAAGGATCATGAAGAGGACTCACATTTCTATTTATTTAAATTTATTGGAGTTGTGGAATTCAAATCTTCACCTACCATTCGAGAGGTAGGTGTCCTGATAGCATAATAACGCTGAGATATCATAAAGATTGATTTAATTTATATGCTTTTAGATGGCTAACACTTCGAAGAGGCCTTAAGTGTCCGTAATATGAATCGAAACGGTACATATTCATCTCCTCGTCCACATGATCCGCTGCCGATGCGAGTCAAATAGTCATGATTTTTCAATCTTTATTCTGTTCTTTCACTGAACAAAATGAGTTTTAAAAGATTGTATTCTAAGATTTGATTTAGAATTCATATAAAACAGTTTTTAATGAGAAAATATCGAAAAAAAATAAAAAATATCGAAAAAATAAAATGTCTGGCTGTTGAAACAAAAATGTCCGTAATTCGAAGCAAGATATGTTTTGATTTTTGATTGAATTTAAATATTTTGGATACACATACTGCAATCTTTTATACTGTACAAGGAACATGACACATTAGTTGAAATAGCAACGTACATAATATTTTAAACGCTTGCCAAATTTCATTGAAAATAATAATTTCGAATATTTCAAGTGCTTAGATGTCCGGTTACTTGAATTTATTTAAATTCATTTTACAATAGGTATTTGAATGATAAAGTTCCCAATATTTAATGTTCCAATTGAAACTGAAGTGTATATGTAATTGTGTGTCTACATTTTCCGACCCTAAAAACTGAAATGCTCGGAATTTACGATTTGGGTGTACCGCGCGCTGTTTATCAGCTTTTCCCGTAAATACTTTACGGTGATAAACCCGCAAACAAAAACATCAACATCGGTGCGTACGTCCACCACCGGGCTGACCGATGTAATATTTTGTAATCGAATCCAAAAATACCGTTTACATCTACAGATAGCGCGCCCTTTTGGGACACGCGCTTCTATGTTTGCGATCGCCTTTCTATCATGGACTATATAGACATATCACCAGCAACAAAATACTCACCGAAAAAAATAACTTCACTAATAACATGTGGCAACAGAAGAGAAGTCAGTCAGTCGGACGGCGGAGTAAACCATCATCGTACACTTATCAGTGGCCGAATCTTTCGCGCTTTTGGAAGAACGCTCACCTTTAGTCCACGAGACGGCTTATTGCCAGCCGAATTCCTGACCGCCGATCAGTTCGATGGCAGATTTCGGCTGAGACAGTGAAGACTCTAGTGTCCCCCCGATCCAACGGGATCTTTCACATGACATATCCTATACCTTACTACGTACGGTCGTGTTTTGTATCACTCTGGTCAACATGAAGATCTTTCACGTTGTTCTCATGTCGTACATTTTCTGGATATTGATGGTACACTCCAAGCAGATCACTGCCAAGTTCAAGCACATAAAATGCGAAGAAGAAGAAAAGGTCGCGATCGTTTGACCGGTGATATATGCGTAGTGCGAAGTACTAATTTTTTCGTTTATTTGGTTTCGTTGCAGATTTTCGGTAAATCCTACGAGTAACTGTGTGAACAAACGCGCAGGGCCGGACCAGATCTCCAGTTAGTGTCGTTTCCGTTGAATAAAGCAGCAGCAGCAGCATGGGTAAGGAGAAGATTCATATTAACATCGTCGTCATTGGACACGTCGATTCCGGCAAGTCCACGACGACCGGTCATCTGATCTACAAGTGCGGTGGTATCGACAAGCGTACCATCGAGAAGTTCGAGAAGGAAGCCCAGGAGATGGGCAAGGGCTCGTTCAAGTACGCCTGGGTCTTGGACAAGCTGAAGGCCGAACGTGAGCGTGGTATCACCATCGATATCGCCTTGTGGAAGTTCGAAACCGCCAAGTACTACGTCACCATCATCGATGCCCCTGGACATCGTGATTTCATCAAGAACATGATCACCGGAACATCGCAGGCTGATTGTGCCGTGCTGATCGTTGCCGCCGGTACTGGTGAGTTCGAGGCCGGTATCTCCAAGAACGGCCAAACCCGCGAGCACGCCCTGCTGGCCTTCACCCTGGGTGTCAAGCAGCTGATCGTTGGCGTCAACAAGATGGACTCCACCGAACCTCCGTACCACGAGGCTCGCTTCGAGGAAATCAAGAAGGAAGTCTCGTCCTACATTAAGAAGATCGGTTACAACCCGGCCTCGGTTGCGTTCGTTCCGATCTCCGGCTGGCACGGTGATAACATGCTCGAACCATCCGACAAGATGCCGTGGTTCAAGGGATGGGCCATCGAGCGCAAGGAAGGCAAAGCTGAAGGCAAGTGCCTGATCGAGGCACTCGATAACATTCTGCCCCCGTCGCGCCCTACCGACAAGGCTCTGCGTCTGCCCCTGCAGGACGTATACAAAATCGGCGGTATCGGAACGGTACCGGTCGGTCGTGTCGAAACCGGCATCCTGAAGCCAGGTAAGATCATCACAGCTTCTACTACGACCATGTTCCTCATCATTTGATCATTCCGAAACAGGTATGGTGGTTGTATTCGCCCCGGTCAACATCACCACTGAGGTTAAGTCGGTCGAGATGCATCACGAGGCGCTGCAGGAGGCCCTGCCCGGCGACAACGTTGGCTTCAACGTCAAGAACGTCTCGGTCAAGGAGTTGCGCCGCGGTTACGTCGCCGGCGATTCCAAGGCCAGCCCACCTAAGGGTGCCGCCGATTTTACCGCTCAGGTAAGTGACTGGATGGGATACTGTGATGAAAATTTTACGAAGTGTATTATGAGTGGAATGAACTATCATCTGATAGAGTTTATACAAGACAATTTAGGACATTCTGGAAAAAATATAGAACATCTCAGATGATGCCTATTTAAAAAAAATCAAATTATCAGAAGGATCGATTGATATTCACCTTCTAGTGCTAAAAAGTTTTTCTCTCGAAAACTATACTGCCCATAACTGGATATTTGTAACATTCGACAAAAGTAGGCATTGAGTAAATGGAGTACCAAGTATGCATTTTATGGCAGTATGAGAGGAAACTAAAATTTATAAAAATTACCAGGAACTCAAAAGTGCTTATTTGAGGCTGATATTTTGTACAACTCTTATCGCATAATTCTGATAGAAATGTCATTGCTATTACATTACGAGGCTCATTCATAATCTCAATGTGACTGTTATGCGGTTATAATTACCATTGTGAAAAAAAAACTTGGTATTTTTTTCGAATTTTCTAGAACAATCTCACAGATTTCAGTAAGTTGATCAAAAGTATTTATCATTTGATGACTCTCCCCGGTATTAACTCCAATTTGTCAAAAATGTCGAATGTGACTGTTATGCAGTTATGGGCAGTATACGACACGTGTAAAAATGTACGTTTGCCAGCCTTCCGATACGTCATATACAGTAAACAGGTCAATATTTTTCCGATTTCGATTGTTTACTCGGTCCCTTTAATCTGCATAAAACTTTCCTCTCTTCATATCAATACCCAGACAACCAGAAGTCGCATAGCAGTATACGAACAAAGTCGTTTGTTTGTACAAACTGCATCACTCCCGCACCAAATGGTGGATCAAATCGTTTGATCGATGAGTTTCCTCGCATAAAACGCTATTTTCTGAGTCAATATGTACATTCAATTTCTTCCCGTATACTTGTACAAAGTAAGTCGGATCAATCCGTAGCAGCTGTCAAATAAATTTTGTTATCACAAATTAAGTCGCATAAGAGTACATACTAATTCGCAAGAAAATCTACACACTCGCATTGCATGTTATGTTTCATCATATAAAACATGCACGTATATCGCCTCCACTTTTGTACGTATAAGGCCTTTTCGCGACATCTTATACGTGAAATTTTGCACATATAAGCATCGCATAACGCAAAAGGTGATTTGGTTATTCGTACATTCTGGTTGTCTGGATATCTCTTTATCTAGATATTACCTTATCTCGATAGGTTATTTGTTAATGCCTGTCGTTCTTTCTTACCTGCGTGGAAAGACTATATTGTAGCTCAAACTATAATTTACACTAAAGTAGTTCAAAATTCAAAGTAACGCTATTCTGGAGGCAATGGTTATCCTTTGTTCAAGATTATCCTTTGATAATAATACCCCAAAGTATCTACAGTCAACTTTCCCTTACTCGATATTTCGTATCTCGATATCGAGTTAAAGAACCATTGTAAAAATTGGTTTTCGTGGCTACCTCGATTGTCCCTCGAATCGCAATTGCACTGATATTGTGTTCTGTAACATCTCCCTGACTCGATGGTCCCTTCAATATCGAGTTATGGAGAGTTGACTGTATATTCTGGTCTTAGCAATTACTGCTTCGTAGACGCACATCGCGGGTTCGAGTTTACATTTCGGAATATACTGTCGAATCAGGACCGCTATAGATTAGTCATTTTCCTGTTGAGTTGCTGGTGTCTGAGGTTGCTGACATCCACTAGTGCCCGAACAACTTGGGCCGCAACTTTGTAATTTCAAGACTTATGACATCTGAAGCACCAAGGGCCCATTAATAAATTGCATAACGCTAAAGGCATAGCCTAATAGCGTTGCCACCTATGTGAATCTTTGCGTAGATGAACCGACGCACTGGCTACATCGTCTACATCGCAATGACGAACTCCGCTTTCATTTCTTCATCTAGGTTTTTACATTGGTGACACACTTTCGTAAGACTTACTTTGACCTCGTTTCAAGAACCTGCTGTATCAGCTGTTTATCGCTGATATAGGTTTTTATAACTAGGGTCATACCCAGGGAGGGATTTACAAATGTGGGGGCCCGGGGCCATTGGCTAGTGGGGGCCTCTTTTTCAGAAAAACTTGTTCCTTCAGATTAGATTAGATATTACTAATGTTTTCATTATCAGAAGTCATGTTTAGGTGAAGGCGTGGTAAAATGAACACCTTAAGGAAAGCATCTTGTTTCTCTTTAATGAATGTTCGAATCATCTGAGCAGAATTTCAAATAGAGAAACTTAAAAGTAGATGGAGTACCGTGTACCTTTTAATTCCGCTCCTAAATGCTTATCTTTGACAGATACGCGTATTTCGACTACCACTTGCAGTCTTCTTCAGTGTCAGTTACTCGTATCCACTGAAGAAATCGTCGCATCTCTTTACCTTAAATACTAACACCAGATAAGTACCTACACAATCAATCTACCTAGGAATTTTTTTTCGACAGGAGTATAGCTGTCATGTCTTGGTCAAAAATTGAAAAGGGGGATAATAATCACAATACAAATCCCTAACCACATCCATCGTCATTTTTGCGTAACATCTCTTTGAGTCTCATTGAATTTGTTCGATTGGAACCACGTTTGACAATTCAATTGGAACCTTTGGGTTCAGAATCCGCGCTTCTCTATATAAACAAATTCTCTGGTACGTGGCACGAGAGCGTTCAAGAGAAGCAACTCTCACAGACTGCAACAGTATCGAGCCATAAGGCTGATTTATGTTTTGCATTAAATTGGTAACGACTTTCATATTTTCTGGTAAGACAGCCTTTAACAACCTAATTATAATCTATTGGATCATTGAACACCCCTTTGGCGGCAAACATAGCACAGAAAATAAAAAAAAAACATTCGCCTTTGTGTCTTGATCAGAATGAGAGTGGGTCAGCGAATGTTACAAGTGTTGACACACAGTGATCGGTGCCAAGCAGTGGGTGCACTTCTGTTGTTCAAATCCAAAGTTTGAAGCAGATTCATTGGAGTTTGAATTTTATACAGCTCCTTGAGTGGACCGTGGACATGATTTTTCAAGAAAATTAATATTTACGATCCATTTTTCACAAGCTATTTATGAATTTAAAGAGAGCTCAAGCCGCAATGGTATCTTCAGAGAAGTTGTTTTTATATACATATAGCATACCTGAGGTGAATAAAAATTTTCATTATATTCATACAAAGTGAATTAAAGTTAAAATTGTTCAAAAAACATATTATTTTTTATAAAAGTACCCTAAGACATTAGTAGCCCGCGAATGCCCGCGATGAGAATAAGTTCATTAGAAAGCTAAAAACAAGAGCTTTCAAGTAGGGTACAAATTATTTTGCGAAAACTTGCGATAGACCACTTTCTACGCGTTTGAAGGAGTAAGGAGTGCAATTCTAATTTAATAATAATAATCCTGTAATACGCTAGTAATTGCAATCGCAGTAGCCATGAATTGCATCCCTTTCCGAGAAGAAACGAAAAACTTGCTCCAATCTTCTTCTTCTTCTTTTTATTTCTAGTGTTACGTCCCAACTGGGACAAAGCCTGCTTTTAAGCAGGCAGATGTTATTATAACCACCTCCGCAGTTATTAACTAAGGACTGTCGTTGCCGATTGACCATTTTTGCATGTGTATATTGTCTGGCAAGTACGATGATACTTTATGCTCTGGCAAGTCGAGAAAATTTACTTTACCAAAAGACCCTCGACTGGTGAGATTCGAACCCACGATTCTCAGGTTAGTCTAGCTGAATAGCTGCGCGTTTACCGCTAGGATTCTCTGGACCCCTATATATGCAATATTTTGGTGTTATACCTGAGATAAACATTGTCTATACCTTTATTTGATACTAGTGGTCCCGGCAAACTTCGTCTTGCCATCAAGTAGGCTGTTGGAAAACGCTATGGATCGCCCCATGCACAATGACAGTTCCGTTAACGCTCGTTTTTTCCGACTTCCCCGCTGAATATCCTGGGATTGTTATACACACAAACACGTCGGAACACATGACGAACAAAACGGAAACATAATCATTCATATCGGTTGACCCGTTTGGAAGCCATTTCGTGACATACAAACACCACTCCATTTTTATTTATATAGATTATTAGGATATTGAACCACCTTGAATTTAAAATTGAGCTGTTACTAAATAGAATAACACAAATTATCTCGGCTTATTAAGATGGTTGAACGAAACTATTTCCTTCGACATGCAGCCTCCAGATAAAATGAAACAAATTGAGAAAAAAAAACATTCCCTACGTGGACTTGCTTTAGCTGTTAAAACAAGTATGATAACATACTGAAGCTGAAGACATGACAATCATGCTGAAACTGATTAAATGGATGATACTTGCATAAAGGCAGGGTTAGATCTGAGATATTTATGGAGAAATGTGTATGAAATTTTCACATTTTTATTTCAGACGTCACATGAATTTCAACATATATTTTTGAGTGGTTTTTTCCAATCACGAGTTCATCGTAGTTTTTTTACAAATTTGAAAAATTGGCGCATTTAATTAATAAGGTGGCCATTAAGACGAGATGAACATATTTACTTATGATGGTTTTTGTGTAGTGCTTCCATATCTTTGGATGAATAATATATTTGTCAAAAATTGCGTTTTAGTCTAGTTGTTTTTACTATTGGAGTTGTGCATGGAAAAATTACTCAAAAATATATGTTGAAATTCAAGTAATGCCTGGCATGCTGTGAAAATTTCATTTCAATCCGTTAATAAATAACTGCGAACCAGCCTGCCTAAGTTGACCATTTTGTAAGGAAGATTGGAAAAGTTGAAAATGTATCGTGTAATAGTTCAATATGGCATAAAATATGTCACATATATGATTTCAGCTATTTTAAAGAGAGTTTGAGGTTTTGTCCGACATTTGTTCTAGATCGAACCACTGTGGGGTGGTGTGTGTCTGTCTTGTTTTCGTTCATGGCTCGTTATTTTTCACGTTAATTTTTCCAAAGCCTGCTTTGGAATTTACGTATGAGCCTATGCATGCCGTATAACGTTTGACTTTTACTGTGCGCTCTGTTTTCAAGTTTCCCGTGAGAGAGAGCGAGACAGCACCAACACACGGCGCACAGTAGAAGTCAAAAGAACAAAGGAATTTATGGCACGTACAAAGGCTCATTGTCGGCAGTCTAAGCCAATACCGAGTTTCTTTTGTAATTTCTTTTTTTTTCAAATTACATGTTTGTCTGTTTACATTTAAGCGCTGATCAATACTTCATCAATTCACACCGATAGACATGTTAAAAGCCTTTTGGAAACGTTTTTTTATAACGCTTCGAACATCCCATGTGCGTGTAACTATTGTCGGCAAATCTCTTCGGAAGCTCCAAATCAGTCGCATTTTGAGGCGTTTCCATTTGAATTGATGACATCTCTGACGAAATTGTTTGATCAGTCTCGAAAATCTCGTCAGCAGGAAGCTGACAATACAATGAATCTGAATCTGTATCATCTGAATGATTTTATTGATGTGTTTTGATGGAAAATTACTGTGTATTTGGCGTTTGAAGTTTGGTTGACGATAATAGTCGAATGGTGCCGAAGCCGTAAATTACCCTACGTTTTTAATACATTTACATGCTAACACAAAATAGAAAAATAATTTCGAAATTATTGCTTCTTACTGAGATAGGCAAACTGAAATTTTTCGGAGATGTTATTTCTGAGTCATTAGTCATGCTAAAGACGTTTTCTCCCTAAAATCTAAAACAAGATGAATCTAAATTTCCTATTATGATCTGAAATAACTTACATGTCAGTGACTGAAAATATAAATTATACGATTCAAATCCAAATCCATGGAACTTTTCCTGCCGTCATAAAACACGAAAAACAGCTCTCGACGACCATTCAACACATTTATTTGTTTTTTTTTTTTCAAAGTTTGTACGGATGATTTTCGGACACCCTGTATGCACTTAGAAACTTTCTATGAATTCGGTAATATGTTACAGAACATACTTCACACAATATTGTTACTGAGAATTGGCCTTTGGTTCAACAAGGCAGAGCAGGCCTGGTCTAACGTCACAAACGAGGTTGACACCTTGTCTCCTATCCGAACACTTGATTTCGAACCATCCGGCACTTAATCAGCCTCATTAGTTTCGCTGGAAAACCATGTTTAGACTGATCTGCTGCTACTCATTTCTCTTTATCGAATCGTACGCTGCCCTAAAATCAACAGCAGACGATGAGTAGCTTGTAGCCAGTATTCATCTGAAAGATCATTCGCAAAGTGAACATTAGTTTTGCTGTTGATAGGCTCTCACGAAAACCAGTCTGGTATTCGCCGAGAAAGAACTCCTCAAGCCTGCTCAGGACGCGCGGAAGTGTTTAATACGTCGTATTTATCAAAAGATTTCCTCTGTAATTGGCGCACACCAATCTATGTCCTTCTAGGGTGCACGACGTTAGGCATAAGGACGTTAGGCATAATGGATGTTTGGCATAATGGACATTAGGCATAATGGACGATAGGCATAATTTTCAAAATTAAAATTGAAATTGTTTGTGTGAAAAATGAGCTGACTTTTTTGGTAATTGTGGAGGGCTTCAAATATCAAAAGTGTGTCCTTTGAAATGCGATTTCAGTCATCCCATAATTGTGAATCCTTTGATGTCAATTTCTAGGACAAGTTCGGTTCTAAGTTGATCCAGGATCCTTGGCCATGAAGTATAATCGTGCTCATGTATCGTGCACAAATAAGAATGCTAAATGGCCATTTTGGCAAAGCAAACTTTTGGTTAATAACTGTGGAAGTGCTCCTCGAACACTGAGCTAAGAACTTGGGTTCGGGCGTAATGCTAAGAATAAGAACGACGTTGTAACTGCTGCTCATCTTTTGAGTTTGTTTATACACATATTATTGGCTAATTTTTCATCAGAGATTATCCCTTCCTTAAATTGAAGGCTGTTCTTCATAGTTATACTGACGACAACATTATTGGAGTTTTTGCTGCTAATGTTTTAATCAGCAATTTTTTCTTCTTTTATTATTAACTGTTCTTTCGAGACATACTTATTCAGTAACTAATGTCATTATTCCTCTTAATATTCCCAACATACATTTTCCCTTCTTTGAATCATAGGCTATTCTTTATACTTATACGGTCAATTTATTGACTGGAAGAAAGAGGCCTTCTTCCAATAATATGTTGTTTTGTGGATTCTTGCTATTCTTATAGTTACTGGAATTGTAAATGCAACTATTTCAATCAAAAAATGCATGCCATGCTATATGCTGAGTACTGTGCTATGTTTAATTTGAGCTTGACTGTTAAATTGACTTTGAAATCAAATTTTACTTTTAAAATTCGATGAATTTCAAATGTTTTCAAAATGTTTCGGCAATGCTCACATATGTGGCTGATCAAAATTGTTTGAAAATCATCGAAAATTGTTGGCAGAAGAGGGAACTGTTTCACTACATTGAATCGATGAGAAGACTCGAAGTGAGAATTTAACGCTTTTTTTGCGTCACACTACCAGAATATTATTGTCGAAGAGAATGCCACCTATCATAACATGAATTTTTGACTTGACTCTAGATTGTTGTCTTCACGAAAATCATTTGTATTATAAGTACTAACAATTATATGGAAGAATTCATTTCTTTAAAATCAACGTAACTATGTAAGAGATATATAACAAAAAATGTTATATACTCTCCAAACTAAACATCATAGAATTTAATAACACTTGCACATCGCAAATATAAATCGATACTTACAATAATGGACTGAACCGGACTTCAGAATGATAACAATGATCATGACAACAATCTTCTTGCATATCTTGCGATAATGGATTCATTGTCAAATTTCATAACACCGAAAATAGTTATTTATAACCAATCAATTAACCTCGTGAAGCTTTTTGTATGAATTTTTCACTATTTTTTATGATCTGTTACATATTAAGAACGGTTGTGGTACTTTTCCCCGAATGTCGTTTCCCCGAACGCCAGTTCCCTGAATGCCAGATTCCCGAATACCCCGGTTCCCCGAAAAGTATTTGGCACTCACAATTGTCATATTTTTATACATTTTAAGGTGGTGAGCAAACTGATTATCTGAAATGCACCCTTCTTTGTTTGATAGGCGGTTCTTTCGAGTTTCACCGATCTCGGTATTTTTGGCAATATGCAATATTCGCCAAATATCTTTTTGGTGAAACGGGTCATTCGGGGAAACGATATTCGGGGAAAGTAGCCCAATCGCTACCCCGAAAAATCGATATGAGATGAGTTTTGAATGGCACACACGCAAGTTATTTTATGGCAAAAGTCCATTATGCCTAAGGGGCCGTCCATAAATGACGTAGCATTTTTTCACTGATTTTTTACACTCACCACCCCCCCCCCCCTCGTAGCATTTCGTCACAAATGCTGGCACTCCCCTCTGGAAAATACGTACACGGGAAAAAAAAACTGTGGTAAAAATTACAATTTTAGCTGACTACGCCCATTCTTGAAACTACCATGCAATTTCAGACCAATTTACTATGTTTACGGTACATTACACCACATTACTAGTACATTTGACAGAAATAATTAACAACAATCTGATTTCGACTACAGTTGCGTGTAGCATATCAAGCACCCCCCCCTAATGGGGCTCTGCACGGTTTTGATTTTGTATGGGATTTTGACGTTTACTGGCCTTGTTGTTTACTAATTTCATGAAGGAGTGAAAGAGATGGCATGATTTTTGTGCAGAGCCCCATATTTTTTTTATTTGTTTTTCTTAGTGACTGGGTTGAAACAAACTATTGGAATTGAGAAGTTCAATACAAAGTTTGATATTAATTACTGACTGAAATGTAAGGATAATCTAATCTAACAGTTTGATATACAGAAGCGATCAAAAGTAATTTGGAAAAGTTTTAAATAAACATTTTTCTTGGTTTTGGTTTCCAGTTTCATATAGGTTAAATTATATTACTTTTGCTGTTCTTACTATAAAAAATGTGAAATTTTTTTTGATTGGATTGATGAAGCTCGTTACTGTCGAGTTAGAGTCCAATATATTTTAAAATATATTGAATAAAAATTTCGTTATATTACAGGATTGTTTTTTAAATTATTTGTTTTTTAGGAAATAGATTTCAATGAAGATGATCAAGAAAATATATTAATTTGAAAAGAATCATCGTTAATATTATCCAATTTCAAATCATTTTAGCAAACAGTGGTCAGATACATAAAAGATTACACTTGAAATATTTGGAATGTTTAGAAAACTTTAGCGATTATTATACAAAAAACAATAATCTCTATTTATACTTCAGTTGAATTTCATTATCGTTGCCATACTGGAATAATCTTACACAACCTATAATTAAACAGTTAAATAATAAAAATTCTTCAAATTACCGAGTTATTAAGAAAATTTAATGATAGGGCAATTTTGATAACATTCGAATCTATTACCCTCATCAATATTCAGGCTATTCCAGCAAGAGCATTGATATATTAAAACAAATGATGAGTTGATTTGGTGGAGATCTCCTGCAATATTGAAGACATAATTCACGGTATAAATATCTTTATGATATTTGCCAAGAATAACATGTTCTATTTTCTTGAAGAAATAAAGGCTCAACAGAAAATATGGATAATACTAAAACGGCTGACCTTATGTCATGTTAACAAATGGCAAAAAAATGTACTCCAAGTAGTTAGTGCATTGATTTTTAAACAATTTATTAAACTTTTATTTTGTTTATTTATAAATTTATTAATCATAATTTTATAACCCAAGTTTATAAGTGAAAAAAAGAAGTTTGAAAAAAAAATAATTGTACATATGCATTTTTTTTCAGCGCCTTTCTTTTTACGAACTGGATTCAAAATGCTACGTCCACTAGCTAGGACCCCTCCCTCCTCCTCGTCACACTTCGTCACAAATTCTTAAATACCCCCCTCCCTCCTAAAAAGCTACGTCATTTATGGACGACCCCTAACTTATTTTATGCCTAACATCCATTATGCCTAATGTCTTTATGCTTAACGTCCATTATGCCTAACATATTTATGCCTAACGTCCTTATGTCTAACGTCTTTATGCCTAATGGGGTATACTCGTCCTTCTATGTGGATTGCACGTATAAGGCCATCCAATCAATCGGTGAGCATTTCTTCATGCTCTCATATCTTCATAAGTACTTCTCTGTAGGGGAAGGCGGGGCAGTATGGTCATACGGGGTGAAACGGGTCACCTTCCATTTGAGCTTAAAAAACAGTTTTTCACCTCGATAACCTTAGGACCTCATAAAGTATGCTTCAATTAGCCACCAACGTGAAAACCACGCGAAAATATGATTTTGTACTTCATATATCGATAAAAATCTGAAACGTTGATGCTACTACGAAAATCTTATAAGATTTTGGATGTAAAAATAAGCTTTGCATAAAGTTTTGTTTATTGTTTTCAATTTTTTTCACAGCAGTTCGTTCTTTCATTATTTAATGGCATTATGTGCACGAAATTGTATAGATTCTAAAATAAATTTTCAATAAAACATAATTTATATGAAACATCTGGGAACGGGGCAATATGGTCATAGCCGGTCAAAGCTATCTTATCACAAAAATAATCAAAAATGGCATGTAATTTTTGCAGTTTCATTGCAATATTGTCGTTGCACGTGATTTTAATTAAAACTAGAATTTTTAATTGGTTCAACTTATTTGAATGATAATGTTTGAAAACTGAAGCTCTTAGAACCATGATTTTTTGAACGGTCAGCAAAACATACCTTTTCATGATTCAAAACAGACTTCAACCCAGTTTTTGTACTTAACTCTATCATGTATAGTGCCTTTCTTCTAAATTAAGCCTTACGAACGGTTTTCCATTTAAAATAATAGGACTTAGTATGGTGGCTCATATTGCCCCGTAGGAGGGACCATTTCGCCCCGTATAGTGTAGAGTCACACACAAAATAGTGTTTTTCAAAAATGTTCCCAACAAAATTCTAAGTAATTTTTTTACCAAAATACAATTGTGGTATGAAAGGAAATACTTCAAACTACAAATTAAGCTTATGAATCGATTAAATTGTATTTTGTTTCTATGCATTTCAAGAACTTTTGCTTAGGTGGACCATACTGCCCCTATTGACCCTACGTCAGATATTGGGTGCAAAGATTAACAGTACAATGTTCGTTTGATTTTGGAACGGTTCGATTCAGACAACATTCATTTTAACACCGCGCGAACGGTTTTCCAAAATTTTATTAGCATGCCAATTATAATCAACAATTTCTACAATTTAATCAAAACTAAAATTTAAGTATGACTTTGCAAATTAATTCACAACAAATTGTGCTACCGAAAAGACCGTTCGTTTTTGGCAACATTATCTTTTTGGACGTGTTGCCAAAATTGAACAGATGCTGTACCTAAATTCGGCGGGCATTTCTTCGTCCTTCAAACACTCGATGGACCGATTGATAAAGCTCCACATTTTCGTGCTTAAGAAGCATGATAAGGATCTTGTTCTTCCCAGAAGCCTTTATAATTTTTCAGTTCGCATTTTCTACGTCTTTTATGAGACGGGGTTGGGGTCTACTTTACATGAAGAAGTTCATGGGTTCAAACCCCAGGCCCTTCCTTGTACTTTGTAGTTGTATCTATAACTTCCTTCTATCTTCCACTCTTAATGTATCACACTTAGTATATTCGTTCATAGCAATCGCTAGAACCAGAAACGGATAAGGAACCGTTTTTACGCTTCCATTCTTCCATAATTATATCATGCCTTCACTTACGCCTGTTACATAAGCAGTCTGCTAACCTCTCTGCCAACCCCAACTCATACACTCCCGCATGAACTGGTGCAGATGCAGTCGCACGTGGCAGGCGCCATTGTTGCCAAAAAATAGAAGATCTTCTCTTCACTTCACCTCTTTCTCACCTGCCTAAGTATAGTTAAGTAGGAATAATCCAATTTTATTAAAATGTATCTCAGTTAACTTTATCAGATGGATGCTTTTCAAGAAATGGTTATGGACCTGAAATCGTCGAATCAAAATCGAAGATACAATCTGAACCATCTTGCTGATGTATTCCCTTTTCTCCACCGCTTTTTGCAGGTCATTGTCCTGAACCACCCGGGCCAGATCGCCAACGGTTACACCCCGGTGCTGGATTGCCACACCGCCCACATTGCGTGCAAGTTCGCCGAGATCAAGGAGAAGTGCGACCGTCGTTCCGGCAAGGTCACCGAAGAGAATCCCAAATCCATCAAGTCCGGCGATGCGGCCATCGTCAACCTGGTGCCAAGCAAGCCACTGTGCGTCGAAAGTTTCCAGGAGTTCCCACCGTTGGGACGTTTCGCCGTACGTGACATGCGTCAGACCGTGGCCGTCGGTGTCATCAAATCGGTGAACTTCAAAGAAGCCACCGGGGGTAAAGTAACCAAAGCCGCCGAGAAGGCCCAGAAGAAGAAATAACTAGAGACACAGGAACACCGGAATACAGTAGTAGCGGTAGCCAACAGCACTGCTAGCAGCAACAACAACAGCAACAGCATCACTAATTTTACCACTACTACTACAAAAAATAAACCAAACCAATTCTCAACATTATTATTATTGAATAATGATGCCCGAATGTGGACTTTTATTGACTGTGCAGTCCGGTCGGCGGTTGCCTTCAATAGAAATCATCCATTATTATTAAATAATAATTTAAGAAATAATATTAATCGTAAACTACAACTTAATAGTAATCGTAATAATTTAAAGAAAAACACTGACAAAAAAATTCAGGCCGGCTGGTGCATAGAGGATTTTATTGGTAACTACTTTGCGAACACAACCACAGCAGAAACAGGAACACGTTCATCATCACCACCATTACCATCATCCACCCTATTGTCTTGCTTCAATCAGCTGACTTCAATGTCGGTCCTCGCCTCCAACAGCAGCATCAGCAGCAATGATCACTATCCATCTCCATCGTCAGCATCATCTGCTAAGAAGACTAATTTATTTTACCACCATAGAAAGGCATTTCGAAGGAAAGAAGACAGCGGCACCATTGTCGCCAACATTACCATTGCGATCTTATCCGTTGAGTATCTTCTTCTCTCCATCATTTCCAACGCTCTCAAGATCCTCACTCTCATCACCACCATCACCACCACCACTACTACTTCTAGTTTAGTTGGTTCTACTAATTTCGCGACCGCTTGGTCATGATACGATCGTTTAATACCAAAGATTTTGGAATGATTTTTAACGTTTAAGTCTCACTTTACTATGTTTAGGCGTATTAGTTCTATGTAGTGTTTAACAAAAGACATCATCTACTCTATGTTCCACTGAGTGATCATTTGCTGATGAGAAACCCAAAGAACAGAGAGAGAGAACTGAATAAAGAGTGATCCATCACACGGAGAGACGGACAAGGAAATTGGCTGATTGTTTTTTGCAAACTATACCGATTTGTGATATCTGACTTTTTTTTATTTCCGATAAGAACTCATGTTTTACCCAATGATTTTCAAACTGAGATGAATCTGAAGCATAAAAGACATCCGTTCCCCTCTTGCATTCGCAAAAACTTCACAAAAGAGAAAAAGATCATGTGCTGCGTTAGATGTGGCTTTGCGAACTCGGTGTCTCTCTGGATTCCACGCACATTTTATGCCCAGTGTTTAGTGTAGTGTGCAATGTGCCATTCTGGACTGCCAGTTTCAGAACCTGGTACGAATTCCTTCATCATTCACGCTCGCATCACACAATACAGACACAAAAATACACTCACACACATACGAACGAACGGAGGGGTGGAATTTCATGACAAAAAAAAATCAGAACCATTCGCATATGGATGTAGCAATGTGCAAGCAAGCATACTAAATGGAGAAAAAACAGTAATACTGATAAAACTGGGAAAAATTGCCAATAAAAATCAAGACAAGGCTTGAAAAAGGTTCAGTGCGTTTTTATTGAATGCCGAAAGTTGTGTTCTTTTTTTTCCTTAGATTTATTTGGCTTACTTATACTTTACTTATAATAACACATAGCCTGCCAAGTGGTAATTCAAGTATAGTTCTCTTTAATGAATGTTCGAATCCTCTGAGCAGAATCTCAAATAGAGAAACTTTAAAGTAGATGGAGTACCGTGTACCTTTTAATTCCACTCCTAAATGCTTATCTTTGACAGTTACGCGTATTTCGACTACCACTTGCAGTCTTCTTCAGTGTCAGTTACTCGTATCCACTTCCACTTCGTATCTGTCAAAGATAAGCATTTAGGAGCGGAATTAAAAGGAACACGGTACTCCATCTACTTTAAAGTTTGTCAAGTAAGGTACCGTGGGGCAAGTGGGTAATGGAATTCGCATAGTCGAGATTCTTCCAATTCTAGGGACTTTAAATTGAAACAAATGAGGTTGTGTATATTTTTTAGCTTGACTCCCACCATATATAAGCAGCATGCTGAAAACGATTTTCATGAAAAATTGAAGAAAAAAATACATAGAAAGTTTTTGAAAAATGTCTCCTTACTTTTCACTTGCCCCAAAAGTGGGGCAAGTGAAAAGTTTACCGTTTTGAACAATAAATTCAAAAACAAACAGTTATATTCACGATTTCTATTAGCTTTAACACTTGTTAAGGCTTCCCAATGAACAATAACATAAGTAACATGTAAACAAAGAAAACGTTATTCTTTTCACTTCAATTCTCTTCTGTTCAGTTATGTTAGTTGAAATGATTCGACAACATTATAATTGCAACATTTCCAATGTTAGGTCTTACATTATAGGACAGCAATTGCATTTCTGCGCTGTAGAATTTCCACCGCTCGTTATTTGTTTTTGGGAAAGTCGGATATGACGTCGGATAACTCTTCGGGAGAATTCAAACGGAATCCTTCAATAACGTATTTAGGGTCTTTTTTATGTGGATAGACCTATACCCCATTTTTATGTTTTGAACTAGCTTTACATAGACATTCCACGAGATTTCCGTGTGTTCTCTAATATTGCAACTTTTCAGTCAACGTCTTTCTTTTAATTGGCTGCCCGAAGTAGACATATTGATATTGTAATGTTTGGCAACATCTTTTAGAGATTTTCCATGATTTCTAATAGCTTTTAACGCTTGAGTATAGTGTTTCTTGGATTATCAGCACGTTATGTTTTTCTATGATAATTGCGAACCAGGTTTACATATGGCTACTTAAAGAGAAAACACAAATTCAATCTCTAATGATAAACTTTTCACTTGCCCCACCTGATAAGAAAATTGACGGCGTTTAAATTTAGTTATTTTTAGGTCTACGTCGAATGATTTCTAAAACTTTTTTTATTGCAGTTTGAAACTGTCACAGAGGACAACTAAGAAGTGGTACAGGAAATTATTTTCCGAAACTTTTTTCCACTGAAAATATTAAAATAAGATTGTACGCCGCCAACTTGTTACGGAGTAACAGTTAACAGGTTAATAATTTTTCACTCTATTATGCAATAATGGCTGAAAAATCTCAGAAATCTCTTACCTATCGTAATGTTCTCAATGACCTCAAAGGTTTACGCATGAGTTTAAAACGTTAATTCACATATTCAGTAAAATATATCAATTGTTTTCACTTACCCCATTTACCCACTTGCCCCGCGGTACCTTATAGTACTATATATCAACATCACATGCGATAATAAAATCGGCTATTGTCTTTAAAACTTCTAAATCTTGTTCCCTAAGCATTACTTGCAAATCTGGAATTATTTGTTTTCTAATTAACATCGTCCACAATGTACGCCTTTGATTGAGGAATCTAGTGCATCCGAATATTATGTGATCCGGATCGCAAGGTGCTTCACCACAGGAACATGAATCATCCTCAATTACCCTATAGAGCGCTGCATATGACGAGCCTAACCTCACTTATTTGACAGCTGCTGGTCCTGTTGTTTACGTTTCGGACTTAGTCGTTTTTTCCATCATTTTTTCATCTTCGCATTTCTATCACCAGCATGCTGATGGTGACGATTTTCCACGGTAGGAAGATAGAATAATACGATCCGTGGATATCTGCAGTGGAATTGACCTCTCCTCGCAGCAAACTTTCACGAAATTAAGAATGATTTGAAAAAAGTACTAAGTCCAAACTGTAAACAACAGGACCAGTACCTGTCAAAATTGATGCGTGACGTCACAGTGCAGTGGAGTATTCCGTTTGAGATGGGCTGGCAAACGTGAATGATTACTGATGAGTTTAGACAGTATAACCACCTGTCTCCGATTTAAATTACTATCTACGAACCACGGTAGTTGTGAAGTAGTAGGAAGTATGCTGTGACAGAAACGACCCATGGTTCCATCCCTCCAGTTATTCTGCCAGATATGCATTCCCTGTTGCTTCGCCGGATACTTTACATCAAAATAAGTCAGTCGATGAGGTTGTTCGACTCCACTAATGCACGCTGCTTTTGCTAATTCATCAGCCTCCTCGTTCATTATAACTCCGCTATGAGCTGGGACCCACAAAAATGATAATTCAGATCCTTCAAATTCAGCTAGACGTACTGCCTGCTTTACTTCGAACCACGCCATTGGAGTCGATGAATCTACCGATTGGGTTTGAAGACTTTTTAGGGCACTCATGCTATCGGTCATGACAACATATTTACCCATGGGAGCTTCTTTGATGAGGCGAACTGCGTCGAGTATCGCAAATAACTCAGCCATGTACACTGATATATTGTGCGGTAATTTCACACTAACACAAGGTGCACCAAAATTGTTAACAACGGCATATCCTGTTCCATCTACACTTTTGGATCCATCAGTAGCACATACACTGAATCCATTGTACGATTTTACCATTTCTCTTTGAACTAGGTCATTTGCAGGAAGATCCGTAGATTGTTTCATAGCCGCCTGAATTCTGAAGCTAATAGAAAGACGTTTGCTCCTTACGGTAGAGCCAACGAGGAAACATGGTAGATTTGGAAGGGTATGATTCCATGGAAAGAATTCTCGTAAACGAATAACTGCATCTCTCAGAGGAGATCTCGATGACTCTATGGCGTGTCGTGTTGCAAATTGTCTCTCCCAAGGAGCGAGACCAATCCTCTTGTTGACGAACCGCAAAATAGCTACGTCTCGACGAATTTCAAGAGGGGTTAAGCCCGCCATGACTTCCAGAGAACCTGTATGTGTAGTTTTAGTTGATCCGAGGCAAATCTGTATGCAGGCATACTGAATGCGGTCCAATGCTAAAGCATCCCTTTTTGGAACGTTTCTTAAGAACACTGCACCATATTCGAGAATTGGCCGCACGCACGATTTGTAGATTTGGAGCATGGTTTGCGGGTGCGCACCCCAGTATTGACCAGCGATACTTCTAAGGAAATTGACATAGGGCAGTGAACGTTGCTTCAGATGTGCTATATGGCGAGACCATGACAGTTTCGATGTTAGGAAGATGCCTAGTAGTTTCATCGACTCTACACAAGGTATTGTTTCTTCTCCAATATGGATTTGCGGCTCTTCCTCCAAGGGTTGTTTTGAGATTACCATAACGCTGCACTTCGGAGACGATATGTCAAGCCCTAGTTTCGATAGGTCATTCACCACACCATTCAATCCAGCTTGTAGATTCGCACTTGTTTCTTCTAGCTGTTTTCCGCGAACTGCAATGGTAACGTCGTCAGCATAACCCACTTTGATGACACCGCGAGGGATATTGTTCATTATCCTGGTGATGAAAATGTTGAAGCAAACAGGACTCAATGGCGAACCTTGTGGAAGCCCTTTCCAGGTTGTTCGATAAATTTGTTGATGATCGTTTGTCGTAGCTACAATCACTCTCTCTCGGAATAGCCAGTAAACTGCCTTGATTACGCATTCTTCGATGTCAATCGCTCTCATTTCTGCGACCAAGCAATCGATGTCTACGTTGTCGTATGCACTTTTAATGTCAACACTAC
Organism: Aedes aegypti; assembly: GCF_002204515.2. Classification (NCBI taxonomy): domain Eukaryota; kingdom Metazoa; phylum Arthropoda; class Insecta; order Diptera; family Culicidae; genus Aedes; species Aedes aegypti. Next base: position 25,264,912 of record NC_035109.1, on the reverse strand, counting down.
ATATCAGCATATGCTCACGATTTTGTAATGCCCGGTAGGATTCCTCAACTATGATGTTGGCTGCATCAATGGTGCCTTTCCCCTTACGAAATCCGCACATTTCGAATGGGAAAAGTTGCATGTTCTCAATCCGCCATTCTACCCTTTCTTTGAGTAGCATTTCATATGTTTTACGGAAGCAGAACGCTAAAGCTATTGGACGAATCGATGAAGAAGAATTCACCTGTTGCCCCTATTTTGGGATAGCTACGATTTGAAACAGGTTCCACTCACTAACTGTTCCCTCCTTCAGTGTTGATAGACTCACACTCAAAATCTCAATCAATACGCTCTCCCGTGAGAGCAAACTCATTAGAGATCTGCTTCGCAAATCTCACGCTTGAGATTTTGATGAAAAATCAACTCAATCAACTCAAACCGTAAAGAATGATTCAATCGCAAAACCCGGCAAAAACTCGTGAAACCCGAATGTTGTGGTTTACGTTAGAAAGGATTAACAAAATTTTACCAGACTAACAAGAAATTATTGCCGGGTGTGAGTAAACTGTGGAAATACGAGACATTGAGTTAAAAAGGTGAGCCAACTCATCCGTGATTTTTTGACTGCTGAGTTGCATGATTGACAACTCACGCATGAAAAATCTCAAGCGTGAGTTGTGAGAAATTGAGTTTTTCACAACACTGCCCTCCTTCTCGAATGTTTCATTGTAGATTTTCAGCAAGGCTCGTAATCCAACAAACGGTAGGTGTGCAATAGCTGAATACGGTACACCATCTATGCCTGGAGCCGAATCCTTCCCGGTTTTCATGACAGACTGTAGATCACACATTGAGAAAAAGTTGCCCTCAATATGATCCTCACAAGTGCAATCTGAAAACTGCATGGGACTATTCGGCATACTCGTAGGGGCTAATTTTTCCAGCAACTCTTCCAAAACAGGTTGGGGTACACACTCTCGTCCTCCTGATGAAGCGCGCCCTTTGTATCGACGTGCCATCTTCCACAGCGTGTTGACTGAAGTAGTGCCATCAAGTCCGTCACAGAATTTTCGCCAGCTGGCAGTTTTCTTTTCCTTAATCATCTTCCTAAACCTTAGCTCTGCCGCATTATAATCGTCATAAGCGTCTTGTGTCAGCATCCGTTTCCAAGCTTTGAAAGCTGTTCTAGTCTCCTGTTTGGCAGCAGCAAGTTCATCGTCCCAATATGGTTGCGGAATCTTCATCTTGTCAGTTCTTGGAGAGGGGTTTTGTGCGGAATGTGTCAGAGCATTCCATACCAGACGAAAGAATCGGATAGGATCCAACGACCCTGTGTATGCGGCAAGGTCATCTTCAATCTTCTTAGCGTAAGTCTCCCAATTGATTTTTCTCCAGTTCAATTTGCTACGCCTTTGGTCCACTGTGGTTCCCAGTAATCCAAATACGATAGGGAAATGATCACTTCCCGTGGGGTTCTCCTGGAACCAGTTCGGGTGAGACTATGGTGATATCAATTGCACTCCACGAATTATTTGCGTCGTAGCGAGTTGCATCACCGTTGTTAAGTACAACGAGGTTTACGCTTTCTAAAGCATCATATAAACATCGACCTCGTTGATTTTCTGTATTATTGCCCCATAGCGGGTGTTTCGCATTAAAATCCCCACCAATGACGCAAGGTTTTGGTACGGACCGAAGAAAATGAGCTAATCCGTTTTCCGAAACATTAGCTTGTGGGTGGATGTACACAGACACCACCGTGATTACTCCTAGACTAGTTCTGAGTTGGCAGGATATATGTTGAATATCGACGGGAACGTTTAGTTGGAATGCGGTGGGGTGTAGTTCTCTCCGAATCGCCAGCGCAACTCCCATTGAGTTGCTCCGATGATCCTTGCGAAATATAGAATGATTGGGCAAGTTGAAGTACATAGTATTATCAAGATGTGTTTCATTCAGTAAAATTATGTTGCATTCTAATTCATTGATAAGGTTGATCAGTACCGAGCGTTTACGAAGTAAACCTCGGCAATTCCATTGAAGGCAGCGTAGTGATTCGGTATTCACTGAGTCAGCTGGTGTGGAGCATTATCATAACCTTAAAGTATCAAGGTATTTTTTGACACGGTCGTTGACCAGCTCAGTGATCCTTCCCAGAACATGCTCTCGAATTTTAGCTCTTGATTCCTGGTCTTCGGATGCAACCTCCAAAACTTCCGCCATTACCTCCATTATACTGCTTCGCGACTAAAAATGGGTGAACCAGCGTGCGAACTTCGATTTTTGACCAACTTCGCCGCGTCGCGAGTCGCTTCGCTATAGTGCGCATCTATGCCCTTCACCGTGTGCATTATGCGCACTATTGAGAATCGAGTTGCGACGCGGCGAGGTTGGTCAAAAATCAAACTTCGCACGTTGGTTAACCCATTTTTCAACGCGAAGCAGTATACCTCGTTCGATTCGATACCAGACTGAATTGATTAACAGACCCCTTCCGAAGTATGTACCTCGAGTTGGGGCAGCTCATCGTCACAGTCAGTATCCCTCAAACGGCGCTTTGGGGGTGGAGCACTAGTGGTTGCAAGGTTATTGGTAGCCGATGCTCGAGGATCTGAGTGAACCTCCGCATGTTGAGTGTTTTTAACATTATTCTGCATAACGTTAGAATCCGCTTCCTCGGGAGCCAATGTGCAAAACCAGGGTGTCAACTCAATTTTGAAAATAAAATTCCCTGACTTTCCCTGACCTTCCAGTCGTTTTCCAGAAAGATTCCAGGCCACTCAATTGGTTAAGTTGAACCAAAATTAGTACGATTTGTACAAGAAGATACATATCCGATAATTTGCATGATGTAAAGTTTATGTTATAGGTCGTATGAATAAACAGAACAAAAGCTATTACTTTACTGAAATATATTTGTCAGATAACATTTTTAGCGTTTATTCAAGTTGATATGTTAAAACTGAGTAATTGAACTAAGGTGTGCTATTACGATCATCCACGATGCTTTCTAAATGTAAGAAATTTATCCTGAAATTTGGCTATTACTTTTTCCAGGTAAAATTCTAGCCATTGCCGAAAAACTTTTTAGGAAAATGGCTTCAAGAAATTCCCCATAGATTTCTCAGAAATTCTTCTTGAAATTCCTAAACATATTTTTACAGATATTTCTTCAATACTTCTCCATGTCGATTTCCCTTAGCAGCTCCTCATCTCCAGGGTTTTCTAAAAATTGTATTTCTTTCAATCTTGAATTTCTCCAAGAATAGAATTTGGATTTTTTTAGGATTATTTCTAGCAATGTTGCTGAACAACGATCGAAAACGCGAGGCACGATGAATTTTCGTAGGCATCCAAACAGAATCTGCGAATAAACACAAACAACCGTTCGGGCGCTTCATTCGTTCGTGTTTCATTTTCGGATCACTATTCATTTCGATCATCTTCATACGGGCTCGCAACAATCACGCTAAACTTGCTCCGCACAAAAATGAGTGCCGAGCGCACAAAATTGGCCTCTTTTCGTGCAGCACAGATTCTGTGCAAAGGGGCTGTACACAGTTTTGTGCAAACGGTGATAAACAAAACTGAATGAGTGAAATCAGCACAGAGGAGGAACGCTTGGAATGCGGAATTCACTTCCAATTTTAAAGTTTTTCAGTGATTTTTTCATTTGAATAGCCGAAGTGGAAGGAAATGAGGTAAAAACTTTCGCATTTGCGACCATCTTTCGGCTTTTCGCTAGAAAACATCTCAGAAAACTCCCCATCTTACCAACGGCCAACTGTTTGCTGCCGCGCGGGAGATCATTGACAGTTCCGTTTCCATCGATCCCCGCACAGCCGAAGGCCAACACGTCGGCAACTCACAGAATGAGTGTGACCTACACAGAATTTTCACTCGGTCAGCCAGTTTTGCATTGGTTGTCTCATTCTGTGTAGTTTTAGTACATGCGCTGCGTGGAGCTGGCTTAGCGTGGAGTGTTTGCTTGACTTTACTAGAGGAAGCAACCTTGCAATGAATCACCAGAATGAACAGCGCGTGGATAAATGAATCCTACGAGTGGAAAGGCTTCGCGAACCACTTAGGGGACGTTCAAATATTACGTAACGCAATAGGGGGAGGGAGGGGGTCTTACATAGTGTTACGGTCCATACAAAAATTTAAAATTTCCCATAAAAAAGCTGTTACGTGGGGGAGGGAGGGGGTCTACAATTGGCAAATTTAGCGTTACGTAATATTTGAATGAACCCTTATCGGTGTGTTCGTTTTGCTTCTTCGGCGTTGCATCCGTTCGCTTTTTGCGATGCTCTTCGTGATGCAAAAATGAAAAATGAATTTTGGCGAATGTTGGATCGCGAAGATGCGTCGATCATTGTTCACGAAGAAGATCCATCGCAACACTGATTTCAAGAACACGTCTAAAGATATTTTTCAGGAATCACATAGTTTTTTTTTTCCAAAATGCTTTCATCTTGTTTTTCTTATAATACACCCCAACCTCTTTTTACGACCGTTATCGGGGGGTCGTAAAAAAAATCAGGGTTATAATTAGGTTTTTGAAAAATGCAACGTCTAGATGCGGAAATACTGATTCGACATATTCGGCAAAGTTGAAGCATGGGTTGAGAACTTTCCAAAATGGCCGTTCAAGTTTTCATATTTTGATAATAGATGGCAACACTGCTCGATTGTTACCAAAAGAGCCAATTTTATGGGGGTGTGATATGCAAATACCAAAAAATTTTAAAGATAACGATACCGAATGTTCGCCAAGGTTGAAGGCAGTGTTGCGTGCCATACAGTTGGCCGAATCACAAATGTTCATGTTACTGGCAACACTGTTTAAGTAGAATAAAGTAAAGATCAAAACCATCAAACTTGAGCGGAACAGAAATATATAATGTTTAGCAACATAGCAATACCCTTCAACTGTAATCCAGTTTTTCATGAAGGGTTCAATTTTTTTTCGTAGTTGGCAACACTGCTTAAGTGAAATTGCGCCACCAGGCAGTACAAGCGTGCATGCAACTATTGTTTTGCGGATATCTCAGGATCCTGACCACTTAGAAAGATGGCGTCTTCGGCAAAGTTGTTCAGTACCTCAAGGACTATCATTATTCTAGCCAAGAGATTCGAGATTTGGCCACCAGGCGGCGCTAGTGAGCATAGATTATTTGTTTGCCGGATAGCTCAGGATCATGACCACTTAGAGAGATGGCGTCTTCGGCAAAGTTGTTCAGTAGCTCAAGCGCTATCATTATAAAAGTTATGAGATTCGAGATTTTGCCACCAGGCGGCGCTAGTGAGCATAGAATGTTTGTTTTGCGGATAGCTCAGAATGCTGGCCACTTAGAAAGAGGGCGTCTTCGGCAAAGTTGTTCAGTAGCTCAAGGACTTTCATTATTACAGCTATGAGATTCAAAGTTTTGCCACCAGGCGGCGCTAGTGAGCATGAATTTTTTGTTTTGCGGTTATCTTAGGATCCTGGCCACTTAGAAAGATGGCGCCTTCGGCAAAGTTGTTCAGTAGCTCAAGCACTATCATTATTCTAGCCAAGAGATTCAAGATTTGGCCACCAGGCGGCGCTAGTGATCATAGATTATTTGTTTGCCGGATAGCTCAGGATCCTGACCACTTAGAGAGATGGCGTCTTCGGAAAAGTTGTTCAGTAGCTCAAGCGCTATCATTATAAAAGTTATGAGATTCGAGATTTCGCCACCAGGTGGCGCTAGTGAGCAAAGAATGTTTGTTTTGCGGATAGCTCAGGATCCTGACCACTTAGAAAGATGGCGTCTTCGGCAAAGTTGTTCAATAGCTCAAGCGCTATCATTATAAAAGTTATGATATTTAAAATTTTGCCACCAAGCGGCGCTAGTGAGCATAGAATGTCTGTTTTGCGGATAGCTCAGGATCCTGACCACTTAGAAAGATGGCGCCTTCGGCAAAGTTGTTCAGTAGCTCAAGCGCTGTCATTATAAAAGTTATGAGATTCGAAATTTTGCAACCAGGCGGCGCTAGTGAGCATAGAATTTTTGTTTTGCGGATAGCTCAGGATCCTGACCATTTAGAAAGATGGCGTCTTCGGCAAAGTTGTTCAGTAGCTCAAGCACTATCATTATTCTAGCTAAGAGATTCGAGATTTGGCCACCAGGCGGCACTAGTGAGCATAGATTATTTATTTGTCGGATAGCTCAGGATCCTGACCACTTAAAAAGATGGCGTCTTTGACAAAGTTGTTCAGTAGCTCAAGGACTATCATTATAAGAGCTATGAGATTCAAAATTTTGTCACCAGGCGGCGCTAGTGAGCATTAAACTTTTGTTTTGCGGATATCTCAGGATCCTGACCACTTAGAAAGATGGAGTCTTCGGTAAACTTGTTGAATAGCTCAACTATGCCCAAAAAGCAATGTCTATGTAGTCAGGATTCTGATATATCCGCAAAACAAAAGTTTCATGCTCACTAGCGCCACCTGGTGGCAAAATTTTGAATCTCATAGCTTTTATAATTATAGCGCTTGAGCTACTGAACAACTTTGCCGAAGACGTCATTTTTCTGAATGGTCATAATCCAGAGCAATCCGACAAACAAAAATTATGTGCTCACTAGCGCCACCTGTTGGCGGATTTTCAAATCTCAAAGCTTTTATAATGATAGTCCTTGAGCTACTGAACAACTCTGCCGAAGACGCCATCTTTCTAAGTGGTCAGGATCCGGAGCTATCCGCTAAACAAAAGTTCTATGCTCACTAGCGCCGCCTGGTGGCGGAATTTCGAATCTCATACCTTCTATAATGATAGCGCTTGAGCTACAAAACAACTTTGCCGAAGAAGCCATCTCTCTAAGTGGCCAGGATCCTAAGATAACCGCAAAACAAAAGTTTCATGCTCACTAGCACCGCCTGGTGGCAAAATTTTGAATCTCATAACTTTTATAATGAAAGTCCTTGAGCTACTGAACAACTTTGTCGAAGACGCCATCTTTCTAAGTGGTCAGGATTCTGAGCTATCCGGAAAACAAAAATTCTATGCTCGCTAGCGCCGCCTGGTGGCAAAATCTCGAATCTCTTGGCTAGAATAATGATAGTCCTTGAGCTACTGAACAACTTTTCCGAAGACGCCTTCTTTCTAAGTGGCCAGGATTCTGAGATATCTTCTTCTTTCTGGCGTTGCGTCCCAACTGGGACAAAGCCTGCTTCTCAGCTTAGTGTTCTTATGAGCACTTCCACAGTTATTAACTGAGAGCTTTCTATGCCAATTGACCATTTTTGCATGTGTATATCGTGTGGCAGGTACGAAGATACTCTATGCCCTGGGAAGTCGAGAAAATTTCCAACCCGAAAAGATCCTCGACCGGTGGGATTCGAACCCACGACCCTCAGCTTGGTCTTGCTGAATAACTGCGCGTTTACCGCTACGGCTATCTGGGCCCCTGAGATATCTGCAAAACAAAAATTCTATGCTCACTAGCGCCGCCCGGTGGCAAAATTTCAAATCTCATAACTTTTATAATGATAGCGCTTGAGCTACTGAACAACTTTGCCGAAGACGCCATCTTTCTAAGTGGCCAGGATCCTGAGATATCCACAAAACAAAAGTTTCATGCTCACTAGCGCCGCCTGGTGGCAAAATTTTGAACCTTATAGCGTTTAAAATGATAGCGCTTGAGCTACTGAACAACTTTGCCGAAGACGCCATCTTTCTAAGTGGCCAGGATCCTGAGATATCCGCTAAACGAATATTTCATGCTCACTAGCGCCGCCTGGTGGCAAAATTTTGAATTTCATAGCGTTTATAATGATAGTCCTTGAGCTACTGAACAACTTTGTCGAAGACGTCATCTCTCTAAGTGGTCAGGATCCTGAGATATCCGCAAAACAAAAATGTCATGCTCACTAGCGCCGCCTGGTGGCAAAATTTTGAACTTCATAGCATTTATAATGATAGTCCTTGAGCTACTGAACAACTTTGTCGAAGACGCCATCTCTCTAAGTGGTCAGGATCCTGAGCTATCCGTAAAACAAAAGTTCTATGCTCACTAGCGCCGCCTAGTGGCAGAATTCCGCAATTGAATGACCACCATATGTTAGCCCTTGAACTACTGAACAATTTTGCTGAACATCATGATCCTCTATTTTGAATACTTTTTAAGATAATGATCATTTATAAAAACGGTCGTTAATCTGAATTTCGGTCGTAAAAAAGTGGTCGGAAAAAGAACCGTCGGTAAAAAAACGGTCGTAAAAAGAGGTTGGAGTGTGTTTTCAATAATGCTTCACGATGATTAGTTCAGGTATTTTTTTTTAGTTAATATTTTAGGATTCCGATCCGACTTGGTTCACTAGATTTATGCTCTTGAAAATTGGAGGTGTGGATTCGTTGTATCTTCAATTAAAGGTGATTATGGATATAGCCAAATTTTGAATTTTCAAGCTCACAGATCTAGAAAACCTGACCTAGGTTGGTTGCATTCTGGAATGCTCAAACGATAAAATTTTCAGTTCAGAGCTCTGTTTGGTTCTTTAGACTAGTGCTCTTGAAAATTCAAGGTAGGGTCTCGTATTATAATCATCTTGACGGAATGCATTCAGGGATTAAATTATGCGCTAATAATAAGTGTTCAGATGCTCCTCTTGAATTTGTCGAACGGTCCGAAGAACTTCTCTAAGAATTCTTTTATGAGTATCTCCAAGTAATCTCACAAAATGTCAAGAGCTTATTGAATAGGTAGATAAAAGAACCGAATTTAGTACTACACCATTTAATTCCACTAGAGTTTGTATCCTTTGACAGATACGCGTATTTCGACCACAACTGTACGGCGTCTTCAGTGTCGTGTACTAGACTCGACTTCAGATTATTTCAAACGATATTCCTGGAATTTCTGCTTTTCAATAATGTTCTGGAGAATTTCCTGGGTATATTCTAAGAAAAAAAAAAAAAAACTGGTCATATATATGAGAAAGCTCTCGATAAAAATCCTGAAGAAAGGCGGTATTATCTGAACAAACTATTTTCAGAAACAACTTGAAAAAATAGACAAGAAATATCCTGTCCATATCCTGATATCTGCAACATCCGTATTTTCTACAGAATTTTAGTTTTTTTTATTTATTTTCTCGTGCTGCAATTTAACATCAAATATAATAAAAGTAAAACTGTCCATCGGGACCACGAATCCAGAAAATCAAACAGTGTTAAGAGCTGAACAATTGATCGATTGATCACCACCAGCCAGTGATCAATTGTTTTTCAAATAAATTATTGTTTAAGATTTATGCTCTTGGAATTTCGAGATTATAGGCTTTTATTCATCATCACTTAAATACGAGAATCCTTATTGGTTTTTGTCTATACTTAGTTTCACCAGTTCTACTTGGATATTTTGAGCAAACTTGTAAGGATTGACATAATTTGATGGATTGGACTCCATTTTTTCAAGATTTTGAGCGAATGCGCCAAACTAGGCATTGAGTTGATCTATGAAACTTAACAACAAAACATGTTTAACGCAATCCACGTCAATTTCGAAGAAGTTGTTCGGAGAGTACTGTTGATGCTTTTTAATTCAGAAAATTTGAATTCTGAGAATAAATACAAGCCGTAAAGTACAGTTTACTCTCTCATGAATAAGATTATTTCCTCAATGGTTAACTGCTATTTTAAAAGATTGATTACCCTTTTTATTCCATATATCGTATTGCTGACTTAGCCTGAACAATAACTTTCCAGACAATCAACTCGTTTGATGTTGTAGTATTGATGTTTTTCCCTGACATCAAGTGAAATTCCCTGACTTTCCCTGACCTTCCAGGTCAAAAAATTAATTCCCTGACATTCCCTGACTTTCCAGGTTTTTCCAGGTAGTCGACACCCTGAAAACCAGTCCGTACGCCCTTGGGAGTAGGTGGACTGACGTTCAGCATCCTCCTGCTTTTTAGCGATTATTTTCTGGCACCGTCGATAGTCGTTTGCCTTGTGATCACCATGACAATTGACGCATTGTGGCGTTTCTTGGCCACAATTGTGATCAGAATCAATGTTTCCTTCCAGACAGCTGGGACAGCGAATAGCACTTTTGCAGTTTTTTCTGTCGTGACCTAACCGCCAACAATTAGTGCATTGACGAGTAGGGTACACATAGGGATTAACTCCATACAGTACCTGCTTTATCTCGACGTGGGACGGAAGGGTTAAACCGTCGAATGTTATTATGACGGTGTACAACAGTTTTATTGATCCATCGTTCGCTTTTTTGGTTATGCGTCTCGTTTCGACTACCGCTGGGTTTCCATCCTGAATCAATTTTGCTTTGTCGAAGGCCACCGCTGTATTTAGCTCATCTGAATCAATTTCGGGCTCGATGTAAGCTACACCTAGGCACTCGATGAGGCGTTGGGGGATTGAGAATTTAATATTTTCCTGCTCCATGATCACCAGTTGGTTGGCTGCCTGACGTGAACGCATCAAAATTTTCATCTTCTTTTTTGTCATTGGTATGGAACGCACATAATCCCGGTCGAATTTTTGGATAAGCATCTTAGCGATTTTGGACGCCACGATTTTGCCATTAGAAGATTCCGCAATTACCAGGTACGGTCCAGTGTAAGCTTCGTTGTAGTTTCTAATCCGCCACTTTGGCCGGTTGGTATCATCACCGGTGTCCGGCATTGTACCGCTCAACAGAAGAGTTGAGACAATGCAAGGGGTAGAAACAAAAACGATTGTTATTGACTTGCTATACAGAGCGAACGATATCGATGTGCTACGTACCGATGCACAAACAAGACTGGAAAGTTGTGTTCTTGAGTAGCAAAAAAGCTATACATTTAGGCCTACTCAATTCGAAAGAAGAACCTCCTAAGTAATGATTCCTAATATCTTCACTTCATTCAAAACGACTAATATTCTTATAAACTCATATGAATATTCTAACACCAACCAAAATTTTGAAGAAATGTGATATCTAATTAAGCTAACACATATCGTTTTATATTACTCCAATATTCTTTTTACTAAACCATATTGTCTTAACTAGAATTTATGCAAGTTTTAACAAGTTCTTTAACTACACTGTGTTGCCACTTTTGGACTGTAACTCTCGTAACTCTTCGCTCCCGGTTATTGACTTGTTAGAAACTAAAGTTTATAGATCTACCGATAAAGAGCTGTCTATAGATATCAAAAACGCTGCTATTTAAGATACACGGCTAAAGTTATATTACTACATTATCGCTTAACATTTTCAAGAAAACGAATTGACACTTTAAGAATATATAAATTAGCTCTTTGCCTACCTGCCTTGCACTTCGTTTATTCGACTCTTCTCATACCTCGTAGGTAAGCTGCATTGCCAATATGCTCTATTTTAAAAACAAAATCCTACAATATTCCGTTAGAAATGTTTGAATGAATCGATATATGTATACTACAAGTTTCCTACCGTTGTGTGGTTGTGATAAAATAACATTTTGCAATTAAATAAAACAAAACTCGAACTGTAACTCAAAAACAAATCGATGATTCCTAAGATTTAAACCGCTTTCTAGATAAAACAGAAAATATTCTTACGGAAGTAATTACAATGTGAAGGCTCTCTCGCTATGTTACAAAACTCCCTTCCCGGCGTTAGGAAACAACTATCTACCGCCTTCCTAGTTGTGGTTCTTGGACTTCTTCTTGGAGAATATTCTGAAAACTCCGCTGCTGCCGGCCTTCTTGTCCTTGGCCTCCTTGGTGCTTCCGCCGCCCTTGATGAAGCTGGCTTCGCTTTCGCTGGAGCTTTCCGCAGACTGCTGCTGGTGTCTTCCTAGAACAAGGCCAGACATGTCCCCGGGGCTGCTGACGGTCGTCGGGGGAACTCCTCCCACTGGGAGCGAAGCCGGCCGATTGGCTTCGTGGCGTGATTGTCCCCAGCCTGGAAAGAGAACGTGGAATGGTGTGGGCGTGCTTATAGTTTTTGCTTGTGGAGTTCGGTTTGGTTTTGTTGAGAGGAGTAAGTGTAATGTTAATGGCACTCGGTGAAGCTAGTACGCAACTTTTAATGGAACGGGTGGTAACATAGATTTGATTAATGCATATGTGGATTAAAGATGAGCGTTCTTATATTAAAATTAAACAAAGGTGATAGCATTGCTTTAGCCAATTCTAACTCTTCATGAAAGGGAATTTCCTTAGTCTACGGCGGGTTTGGTTCATTTGGCATAATATTTTTAATCAAGAATAGGAATCTTATGCAAAATGGCCCGCTCCCGTCCACGGCTATATAAAGCGAAGCCATGCTGAAAGTGTCTGTGTTCGATTCCTGGACAGCCAAAGATCTCTTCGTAAAGGAAACTTTCTCAATTTCTCAGAGCGTACAGTATCCTCGTACTTATATGCGGGACAAGTGTTAACCAATGATAAAACATTTTCATAACACTCCCGAAAAAATCTGTGAAATAGTCCCAAACATCTTGAAGAATAATATAATAAAAAATTATTCTTTTAAATAAATTATTCCGGTAATTCTGGCAAAGATTCATACAAAGAACATTAAGATTGTCAAAAGATTTCTTCAGGTATTCGTCTAGCGTTTCTGCTAATGGAACCTCCGGGCAATTCTTTACGTATCCTTCAGCAAATTGACCCGCAGGATTCGAACACATGATCCTTAGATTGATCGTTTTGAATAGCTGCAATTTTGGACTACAATGCAACACATAAAATATATAAATTCTGATATAAAGTAATCATTATTATTTATCAGTTTTCAAATTTTGGGTGAGAGCATTTGAAATATGGTTAGATTTGGCGTTTTAACGTCAAAATGAAATGAACTCAACGGGGCACCCCCTAGATATGTGCTTTAGGGTAAGAAAAAAGCTTTCTCAAAATATCAACTCATTTGGTTGCTTCCCCAGTTTGTATAAAATATTCGTTTCAAATATACTGAAAATTGACCCTATGTCACTGTTTCGTTCCGTATACCGTCAAGCTACCATTCACCGTGCATTTAAAAAAAAAACTGGACTTTAAAACATTGTACAACTTTTTCAAACAATTTAAAGTGTACTAGAATACCACTACGAAGCGTACATTTATACCATAATTCAAGGAAAAATCTAAAACTAGAGATGCACAACAAAAAAAAATACTCAAAAATTATGTTTACAAATATCATGTTAAGGTTGCCTCGTACCGTTCTATGTCACCATTTACCGTGCGTATAGTTTTCGTCATGATTTAATTTTGTATCTTGAAGAAACGTTTTTGGTGGAATAACTATGTCGCTAGTAGTGTGCGCATTCATTTTTAAGAGTATTCAAATCGTTATTTACAATAAAGCCATGGAAAGTTCAATATATGGCTAAATAATTAATTTTTCATTTAAATCGTTATAGAGGGTCTGACTGTATTGTCCATATACCATTCCATATTCGCTCAAAAACTGAATATGAAGTAGTTAAAACACGACATAACAATAAATCTAATATTACCCAATAATTTCATGCCTCTTATACTAATGCACGGTAATAGGAACCATATATATTGAGAAGGGTCCATTCACCGTGTATTTGGGTTTCGACTGAAACACAATAAAAAAATTAATTTGCATAAAACCTCATTGATCATACGATGAAATACATCTTGTTTGTAGTATCCACAGCGAAAACTTGTTGAAATTATGGAAAATTTGATACTCAAACGTTAAAATGAAAAATGTGAATTTTTGACGTTTCTACTAAGAGTGTTAAGAAATCTCATTATTAAACAGAATTCACATGATTTTGACTACATAAACTAAATTTTTCAAAAAGCATTGTGACAAGAACTACTTTATTTCATCAGTTTTGTATTATTTTGCTAACAAAACAATAATTTGTATAATTTTTATGAATATTCTGTAGGAATCTGTATATGTGCACGGTGAATGGAGGCCGCACGGTGACTGGTGACTTAACAGTACTAGTTAATCGCGTTCAATTGAGCCCATAATGACAAATTCACTAGTTGATACCCTTATAAACATAGTTGCAGAAGGTTATATCTGGATTTAAGCTAATTTTCATTAACATTTCAGTTGTTGAAAGTTAAGCTTAGATCAGCACTCGCGTACAATCACATATATGCAAGTATCTTGTACCGCAGCTCGCCCAGCGTCATAGGTGGCTATGATGCGCTTAGTGGTTACCACCCAGCTATGTTTAAGAATACTGAGCAGTGTTGCAAATCTACTTCAGACAGTTAAAACCAGAGGGATGACGTCCTATTTTTTCACTATGGAATTTGACAGATTGAGCTGTGCCTCCTTATCCGGAGCATCCAGAGTCAAATTCCACTTACACGCCTATATTATTCTGATGTTTACCTTTTCCTACGAGAGAAAACAGTACAAAACGCATGAAGCGCAGCGAAATCTGCTTAAGCTGATGATGGTAATGAGCTGCAGAAAAGCAAATGTTCATCAATCAATCAAACCATAGATAACAGACAAAAAAAGGAAGTGTGAATTAATTTCTTCAGAAAGAAACGCAAGTAATGCGTTGAATTTGTGTGCCGTGGTTCATTTCCCCACATTCGCACCAGCTACTTTGTTGATGCGCTCATTCGTATGGGTGAGCTCCCCTATCGTTTTATAAGAGGCAACAGAAAAGAATTAATCCTCTTAGCAATCCCTTGGTTAAAACACAAACTTTCTCAATTTTAATCATCATACAACCTTCTACAAAATTGTTCGCTATGGTATCAATTAGTGTTTTTGACATTCTGAGTTCAATTGAACGCGATCATCAATTTTCCTGGCTCAAACAGGAGATGATGTGCTGTTTCCCATGTGTTTAAGCTGAAAATCCTATATGAATTCCAATTCAAATGCGCCAGCTCATGGAATGACCAAGTGAGCTGAAATTTTCAGGAAGTCTTCCTCTAACACTAAGGAATAATCCTGAGGGGTGCCCCGAGGAATTATATAACTTTATGGTTCTCCCATACTGAGCTGGGCCAGTCTAATAAACATCTACAAGCCTCTCGTTTATGCTAAGAATGATTCATTATTTATGAATGTATTACAAAATGTTCGACTGTGATTGATTTGAAATCTCAAGAAGTTGAAAAAATCTGTTTTCTAAGTAAAATTAATGGATAATTCAAAGCACATTTATTAGAGAAAATCGAAAAATACTATCACCAAAGTTTTTTAAAATACTCTTTAAGATATGCTTGTTCAAGTAGCGGGAAAAGTTTTTGATTTCACTTGCGCCATTTTGAAATGTTACGCTTGGAAAAGTGGATGAAATAACTACAAAAACGCTTCTATCTTTTCATATGAAAATTTCAGAGGTGTGACGTCTTCAGAGAAAATGTGTATTTAGCTCATATCTAAAACTCCCCCCTGAAAAATTGATTTATATTGAGGAAAACCCGATTTTTGATCATAAAGTTGTAAAGTTACCTACATCTCTAAAACTATCACATATAGAAAAAAATGATGTTCTACAAAGTTTTCATATTTCCTATACTCTTCAATATTGATATTGTAGAACATTTTGTTGCGCTTTTGAAATAAAAAAAAATAGAGCCAATCAAACATAGGAAACATTCACTCGAATATTGCATTGCGGAACATTACTAAAGGACCTATCTAACATTGAGAGGCTCTCTTTGTTTACTTTCTCTTTCATTAATAACTGAGTCACATTAACTTCTTCTGTTGCGTTTTTTGTATGAAACGCTAGTCAAGGAAATTGACTTTCGATCTATAGTGAAAAACTTCCCAAAATCTTTAGTATTCCACTGTTATAATCGAAAGAGAACGAGAGAGGAGAGAATCTCTCATTTGTACATAGGTCCTTTAGTAATGTTCCGCGAGATTTCTCTCGCTCACATCCACAAGCGGTCAAGAGCGAGATTGCCGTTTCTCCGACCAAGCTGAGTGTTTCAATTTCCAATGCGCTTTCTTCTTGTTCGCCGAGCGACAAGTTATGTAGTTTTTCTTTATTTGCACCGCCTGCACCGTTTTCCCACCGGTGTAGCAAAAGTTGCACCCAAACCGTTCTTTTATTCCGCAGGTAGCACACCGTTTCTACACCCGATTGCCACCGGTGCAGAAAATCCTACACCCTGATCGAGCTGGGTGTAGCAGATAATGCACTCTTTTTACCAATACATATATGGTTCTTAACTGTCAGTGGCGTTCTTGTTTTGGTCCTTTTGGCAGATTTTGTTGTTTTCGGTAACGAACAAGCAAGATCTTCATTTGCGCTCATTTTCGACTGGGTGGATAAAATTGATTTGTTTCGGAATTGTTTTTTTTTTATTCAGTAAAAGAAGAAATATTCTAAGCATTTATTAATGCTACAATAAATACAGGCTTATAAGAATAATAAAGGATACTGAGTATGTATCATCATTAGTAGCTTTTACGGCTTATATTAAAAAAAGGAATTCTCTCAGATGTTTGAATTGCATGTATACCTTACGTACTATATTGAAAACACTTGAGTTCAGTCAAATTTTCCGAAATTTGCTCATGGATGCATATTTTTAAAAATATTGACGAATGATCGATATTGATTTTCCATTAGAATTCTATTCTAATGCAATGATTGATTTCCGTTGCTCTCTTCGCCTTATTACAAAAAAGAGATTCACCTTTTGCATCGTGAGCTAGAAATACTGCAGAAGTATGAGTTTTGGCGAAATTATTAGCCCGAAAGATTGGATGAAATTAAACAAGTTCTTACAGTATTGAAGATTCAATTACAGTATATTATTCAATTACGAAACATGTATCATGGTATCATGGAAAAATAAATTAATGTACATATACCAAACATTTATTTAAACATTTTATATTCAGCCAGTGCTGTAAACACCATTAACAAACTATACAAAACACAAACGAATCTAATGGTTCCGAATCCCTTACAGCAAATTAAGAATAACAGAAACAGCTGTTCTATCTGTTTGAAGAATGACATTTTGTTTTGATTGACGCCTTCACTAATACTATCATACGCTGTCAAAATATTGCACCGAAACCGTTCTATTTTCCGGTGTCAATTGTTACACTCGCGCGGTGCACCGTCGGGAATAATCGAAAACGACATTAGACAAAAACGGCAATAGAATGATTCACTACCGACTCCTTGTGCCGAGGGCATTCGATTGCTGTAGCGAATGATTCTTTACATTCCGATTCCGCACGAGTGGCATTCGTATTTGAGAGCTGAAGAGCGTTCACTGGCTGGTAGTACACAAGGCGAAATGTTTCAGTGAACACAAAATCTGTACATTTCGCAGGAAGCTTTCAGTGATCGAATGGCGAACGCGTTCTTTCGTGTCTCCAATTTGAGAGAGGATAGGTGCTCTCTCCGCTCCGTATATCTTTTTATTTTTGGTTTATCTCAATCGTTTACGATTCGTCGGGATTGCGCTCACCCTAGTAGCGTTCGGCAGTCGTTGAACATTCGGTGGCAGCAGATACTTTGCAGATATTTCATCGGTAGCGTTCGGGTGAGTGAGTGATTTTTCCCATGCTTGGAGCCAATTTCGAAAGCTATGAAATTTGGCGCTTAGGACACTTTTGCATATAACGCGCCTTGACGAGACAAACAAATGTTCAGAAGACACCAAAACCATATCTCTTATATTTTGCAAGTTATTAATTAAAACCACTTAATTTCGTTCCGTAGACCAATGTGTAATCCGGACCAATTTAGCAGGAAAAAAAGTGTTTTCTCTGTTCTCGTCGATTTGAGGCGTTCTATGTCTTCAGAGAAGTTATTCGTAATTGAGCATCTTCTAAGAAAAGAGTTGAATAGAGTGGCCCTTATTGAAGTTTAAATTTTGACTCAAACTTTTTTGTTTGATGAAATTTGTGGCTGCGCTCTTCTGCAAACTATTACAAAATGTTATTTCGAGCAGCTTTGTCGAAGACACTTTTGGTCTAACTCTTCTGCTAATCCGCACCAAGTACCGAAACCATTGTTTTGAGATATTTAACTTTAAAGTTTACTCACTTACGAGTAGATCGCGAATGACTCTTTTCAGAGTTCTATAGCTCACAAATGACTAACAGGGTCCAATAATGTTTCATGAATAGCAACAGAAGAAAACAAATGAAGACAAATGGTTCGTATTATCGCCATGCATGTTGAAATGCTTGTTACAAACTGTTAAAGATGAGTAGGGGGGCTGGGGGCAAGAAGGACACCTTAAGATATATAGGTTCAAATCATGGTTGATTAGCACAATTTTTGAAGATTATTCCAGTGTAGGGGTAAGCTCAGCTCTTGTTCTAAATGATGTTATCGATAGATTTCAAAAATATAAGAAACACATGATGATTTGAGATTTTTGAAAATGTCCCTTCTTATGAGGTTTTTAAACGAGGCACGGGGCAAGAGTGCCACTCGTATGGGGCAAGAAGACCACCAGAGCAAAATGCCACAAATTTTGTATATTATTATTTCCCCGCCTAAAGAATAAATTGTAAAGTAAGTAAAGATAAAAACTGAGGGATAAAAGTTGACTTATAGTTAAAAAGTAATTTTACGAAATTAATTTAGTTTTCATCCTATTTGACTGTAACAATAATAGTAAAAATTTTCAGAAACCATTTTGAATGTCCGAGAGGGTTTATTTTGATTTTATTTAGTAGGAAACATTGATTGAATGCAATATTAAACAAGAAAAATAAAAGTTCATTTGATTTTATATGAGAAAATTGCGGTGTCCCTCTTGCCCCATAAGACATACTGTTATTATATATGTAAAATTTAATGTCAAAAGGACTTTTTCGAAAAAAAAATCCTCACAGCTATATTAAACAATTGAAAATCATCAATACTGTGCGGAAAAATCAATATGTTTTGTATTTATTGGGAGTCAAACCTTGTTTTCCAGTCTTACATTCTTATAATATTTCGCATATTTTGCGTTGGTGAGTTAAAGACATTTTTCTATTTTTTTGTACTAAACATTTTCAACTTTAATATTTACACAACCCTCAATTAGTACTCAATTTATACTTATCCTGCGTTAAACATCAAAAAATTGATTTGAACTACGTGAAATTAGAGGTGGCACTCTTGCCCCGGGTGTCCTTCTTGCCCCATGTCCCCCTATACACTACGAATGGGAATGATTTATAATTTTCCATAGAACTGCCCCACCATGTAATGTTGGGAACTTATGTGAACAAAAAATTGGTACAAGGCATTCTAAACGTATTCGATCTGTCTTTCTTTTGGTAGATTATCTATTTTAACAGAAATTATGTTGAATCAAGTCCCTCGCGTGCACGGTGTACTATATTGAGAAGGTGATATATTCCGAAAACTGACAGCTACATGCCGACGTCATTCCTATCCATCTCGAACAAATTTGTGAAAAAATGATCTAGTGGTCCGGATGGTATATGAAACGATAGGAGTGACGTCACATGTTTACAACCAAATTAGATGTTTACATAAGTAAAGATCCTGCCTTGTTAATGTTTATGCCGCGCTCGCGTGTACAATAATGATGTAGGGTAGGTGTACCAGTTATGGACATAATGGTTCCCTATTTTGCCTTACACACTTAAACGGTTTCGCCGAGAACCCAACAGCTGATATCTCAGTAATAATTTGACGATTCTCGGTAAAACTTTTGGATTGCCGAAATCTCGGTAAAATAAGTACCGAGATTCGGCATTGAAAATTACCGAATTCTCAGCTGTTGGGTTCTCGGCGAAAAATTTTACTGAGGTCGGTGAAATAATTTAAGTGTGTACGTGATAATTCGATTATTTTCAAATTTTTAATCATTCTGTGTGTTTTAGTAGTTTGGCATCAAATGAATCTTGATGTTAAAACCACAGAGAAACAGACGTAACACTTAGAACAAATCGCGATCAAAATCATAGTCGCGAAAACATGTACGCCCAATGCTAAAAACACTGTAGTTGGCCGATGGACCAACAGGTGGCGGTAGTGTGTAAACGTCAAACACGAACAAAAACGACGCGAGCGCTGTGATCACCTACCAGATATTTGAATCGATCGTTAAAAAGTTGTTCGGTGGACAGCGATGAGAGTGCGACTGTTTTTCTGTGTTAAAACGTTCAAAAATATTCAAAATGTAAAAGTTTTTGAGAAAGCACATATGGCCAAACAGGGAACCACTATAGCCATAACTGGTACTCTTTTCCTAGGTAAAAATTCTAAATTGCTTCTGCTCTATAGTTCAAAAATAGTCACATAAGCTGAAAGTTGATTGATTTTTATGACAGTCTCTTACGATCAACGTAAAAAAATATTGATCGGGATTCGAACTCGTGCCCTTCGAGTGGTGATTAGGCATGCTACACACTTAGATTAAATTACTGGGGTCGGTAAAATTTTACTGGATTTTGGAACTACCGAAAAAGTCAGTAAGAGCCGTGTCCAAATCGGACGACACAGCAAATAAAAAAAAAAGCTCTCTTCAAAATTTCAGTGAAAAATCTCAGTTTTTCGATTTCTGACATTTTTTTTAGTTTACTGACTTTTTCGGTAGTTCCAAAATCCAGTTATTTTTACCGAACAGATTGAATGTATACCTCTCGGTCATTTCGAACTGTTGAGTTGAGAGCTATAAACTCGAAACAAGTTATGCACACTGTGATCAAATAGGCTTGATGGTGAAAACGTCATTTTCTGTACAGCTAAAGCGCACCAAGTGCTACCAAATTATACAAACACCATCAAATTTATATGTCTTGTTATTTCATTACGGCACCTGCATGGATCCATCAACATATTATATAAAAAGCAAAGATGATGCATGCAAGCATGATGAAACCTTTTCTTCATACGAAAACATGATGTTTATATAAATGGTACTCGGTGCAGTGTGGGTAAATAAAATTTCAATGAAAATACATCAGCACCACCGAAACAATAGTTTATTTTACATATCCGCTCGCTTACAGTACATGCTAAAATCCGTTGGTGTTGGTCCTATATGTTTTGCGGAATGGCGCAAACTGGCCAATGTTTAAGGAAGAATTCGAAAAAAATGCCATTTTAAATCAGAATACTGAATTACCTCCAATGACAAGCTTAGGTTTATGGTACGCTCTGGTTGAATATAATTTCAGTTTTATATATATATCATGCCAGAGAAAAAATTGAATCTATACAACGAGGGACGGTTTAAATTATTTTTTAAATTATGTAATATGGAAAGGTTAGGGTAATCTTAATCCTCTTGTGTGAATGACTCATTTAAAAAAAATGGCATTTGGTGCGGTTTGGCAGAACCCGACCATTTGAGCTAAGTAAATTGATTTTAAAAGTTTTAATTTAGGGTGGACCCGAAAAATCAGTTATTTTGGTCTAACTTTTTTGTTTTTAGTTTTACGTGAATGAGGTCTTCAAATTTTTTTGAACGTCGCAAATTTGTAATTCTTGTAATTTTGAAGCTATAAGAAAATTTAAGTGCCCATGACTCATAGAGTAGGTTCGATAAAATTTTTCTTTGGGTGACATTCGAAAGGCCATACAATATGCAACTTTTGCTGCAAAAACTGTGAGAACGTAATTTTTGTAAATTTATAAAATTCACTTGAAAAGTTCGAAATTCGCCAGTAATTCACAAGATTTGAAAGTAAACGACGTGCTGCCTTCAGCAAAGTTTTAGAATTTAATTAGATCTACAACTTTTCCATACACCACTTTTTAGAAAAATGTGAAACAAAATATGTTGAAACCTTATATTTATTACTATGAATCATTTAGTTAGTGCATCCCTAGTCGCTTTCATATACTGGTTGTTGTGAACTTTGTATGGTATTACGATTTTATTATTATTTTATCAGTACTCACTGGTATAATTCACATAGAATTCAAAATATAAATTAGTGCAAATGCAACATAAGAAACTTAAAATATTTCGTCATTGTGACTGCTATTATTCTGATCGAATACATACAACAATGTCCTGGATAGAGAACTGTGGAAATGGTGGAATAATCTAACGTCACTGAAAAAGCCAGTATTCAATAGAGACGAATGCCCCTTTTGAAAATGTATCTCTAAACAAAACAATTGAAAAAGCCAAGGTTATCAAAAAGTGTGCAGGGTTTGGAAATTTATTGATATAATATAAGTACAATTATATTGCTACTACTTGAATAATTTTGTACTAACTAATAGTAAAATGTATTATAAGTTTTACATTTTTTTTTGTTTCACATTTCTCCCTAATGTTCCAAATTAAAAAGTTGTAGATCTAGTTACAGGCGAATTTCGAGTTTTTAAGTGTATTTTTGAAGTGAATTTTCTCAATTTACAAAAATTACGTTCTCACAGTTTTTGCAGCAAAAGCCTATTGTATGGCTATTCCAATGCCACCCAAAGAATTTTTTTTATCGAACCAGCTCCATAAGTCATGGGCATCTAAAAATTTCATAGTTTTTCACTTCAATTTGCTTATAGCTAGAATTACAAACTTGCGATGTTCAGCAAAAATTACTTCCTCTGCAACTCTTCTGAAGACCACATTCACGTAAAACTAAAAACAAAAAAGTTAGACCAAAATAACTTATTTTTTGCAATTTCTAATCGTAATAGGCTGGTTTTCATCATGCCAATCTGTCATGAAACGGCCTACTTTCCTGCACTGAAGTATGCAGTGCGGGAATAGTCATTACGCAACTGAAACCAGTGCTGTAATGATTCATTACGCAACGCTTCCTCATTACGCAACTGTTTTGAGTTGCGTAATGAATCATTACACAACAATTTTTCAGAAAATGTAAAATGATAGTTAATGCATTCCGATATCATTTCTGATACCCTCAAGTAGTCTTCTACGAAACTACAAAAAGTTTTGTACGTGACTCGTTACAGAACTAGATTTTTTCAGCACTCGTCGTAATTATCCTACTCGGCAAGCCTCGTAGGATAAATTTACGACTCGAGCTGTAAAAATCATCATTCTGCAATTTGTTCCGTAAACTACTATTTCGGGTCCAACTCATATCTAGGAAGACAAAAATGATTGCGCCTAGACCGTCAATTTTAGATATTCGGCAAAGTTTCTCTATATTTTACAGACATTTCTATCAGTGATGTGAAATTGGGGGCTTTAGGATATTTCGTCGAATGACATTTGGTCGATAGGACATTTGGTCGAATGGACATTTGGTCGAATTGCTTTGGAACATTTATGTTGGTAGAATTACGTTTAGTTTAGTTTGCGGAAATTTGGTTGAAAGCTTATTTTCGAATGGTTTATTGAAAGATCATTTGGTAAAGTTTTTGAAAGTTTGTAAGGTAACGTAATCTTTTGAATGATCTGAATCATTATCTTTGTTGAATATAAATGTGACATTATTATGTAGTCTTATTTTAAAATTTCATACATCTTTTTATTTATAATTTTAAGTTTAGCCAAAATCTAGGATTTTGACGATTGTTCAAATGTACTTTTTAGAAGTAGTTTTTTTTTGTACGTTGACTGTAGTATGTAGCTCTAGTGAATTTATTATTCTTTGAAAATATCATCATTCTTTGAAAAACTGCTCAACAAGTTATTTTATTACTCAACGATGTGAACATAATGTTTTTATTATTTATTATTCTTTTGAAATGTCATCGTTCTTCGTAATGAACTGCTAATCTTCATCTGATTGAAGCATTCGGAGCGTGTGGTCGGGGTCTTTCCTTGAATCCTCAAGCAAATATATGGCTTTGCTGACAGTATTGATAACCTCGGGTGAATAACAGGGCATAGAGTATCTTCGTACCTGCCACACGATATACACATGCAAAAATGGTCATTGGCATAGTAAGCTCTCAGTTAAGAACTGTGGAAGTGCTCATAAGAACACTAAGCTGAGAAACAGGCTCTGTCCCAGTAGGGACGTAACGCCAGAAAGAAGAAGAAGAACAGTAGAAGCTTTGAATTATTAAAAATGAAAATTGTGCTAAATCTATGTATCGGGAAAGGAAAGACGAGTTGACTGAGGCGACAAAAGTTGCTTCCATTTAATATCAGCATATCTCGAATTACAGAACATCAGAACATTCCTGAACTAAAAAGCATCATGAAACGTCAAAAGCGCAAGAGGTTGACCAATATGTTGGAATAGCGCCCATCAAATTGAATAACAAAACTTTAGCAGTCGTGCATACATTGTTGATAGAATGGCTGTATATCTTTCAATTATTCAATCACTCTTGTATTAGCGACAAAATGCTACTCTCGACGATAGTCAGACTAAACGTTAAACTCTGTTTTCATACTATTTAGATTCGACCACTCTCCTTTCCACGAAATGTCGGTTCGACCAAATATCATGTGCTTGCTGTTGCAACTAAACATTTTCGACCAAATGTCCATTCGACGAAATGTCCGTTCGACTAAATGTACTTTTGACCAAACGTCATTCGATTAAATGTCATTCAACCAAATGTCTTTCGACCAAATGTCATAGATTCGAAATTAGGGTGGCCCGCGCATGGTTTACGAGATCAGAGTAAAAACTTTTATGTTGACGCATTGAGGCCTACACTACACTGAAAATATTACGAAGCTGATGAACGAAGCGCATCAGAATTAAAACTTTTGTATCAAACAACGTCTTGAGGTTTGTATGATTGATTCGCAAAACACAATATATTTTTGGCTCAGCCATTTTGGAATTATCACTGAAACACGATAATAAATCTTCGAGCTGTTTAGAAGAATACCTATAAGTAGATGAAAAAACCGAATTTAGTACTAGACTCGACTTGTCGACACTGAAGACGGCCTTACAGTTGAGGTCGAAATACGCGTATCTATCAAAGGATACAAACTCTAGTGGAATTAAATGGTATAGTACTAAATTCGTTTTTTTTTTTTTCATCTACTGAAACACGGTATTTGGAACTCAGAAGCAACCGTGCCCTGATATCGTGTGTTGGTACCAGGCGATCGCAATCTAAAATTATTTTTGTTTGTTTGTGGGTATAACTTTAGTATAAATTTGTAATAGCTGTCTATAGACTACTCAATATGCTGACGTTTGTGACAATCATTAAGAAAAATAAATAATATAATATGCTATAAATCCACATAGTTCCCAAATACACGGCATTAGGCAACACACGGAATTAGAGCAGGTCACGGTAAATGTACTGTCACACTTTCGTAGACTAACCCACCCCCCTCCCCCTTCCAATTAAGGACGTCATTTTTGAATGATCTCTTGAGGAAATTATGGATCGATAAGATGGATAAATTATGAGAAAAGTCTAATAAATAGATAATTAGATGAGTTTCCGAAGAACATTTTTCCATGTTTTCTTCATTCTATGGAAATTTTGTTGAAATTCCGGGAACGATTTTGAAGAAAATTTCATCACCCGAGTCTACATCTTTTTAAATCCGATATTAGCTGAAGGATTCGATTTCTGACGGAGTGCCTTGAAAAAAAAATCGTTGATATAGTAGCGGAATTTTTGGTGGAATTCAAAAATATATCTAGTGGAATCACTGGAGGTATTGGCAAACCATAAATTATGGTATTTTTTGGGGGATACATAATTAGATTTTTTTATACAGAGGTATTGAACAATATTCCAGTACATATCAGAAAATGTTCCTGACTTTCTGTTAAACTCAATTAATTTACTTCAAGTATTCCTTCCGATATTATTAAAAAAAAAATAGATCACCAATTTCTCATTGAAGTTCAGTTTTCAACATCAGAGATTCTGTTCCAATGCTCTTTCAGCTGCACTAATGAAATAATATGATTTGTTCGGAAAAATTAGGGAAAAAAAAACAGCAAGTCAAATTGTCCCATCATGAAAAGTAACCGCATATGACGAATTTCACGCCAACTCGACAAAGGGATTGGCAGCACCCCTTCAGAATTCAATGAAACTTTCTGGGTGTGAAGACTATGTGAAACTAAGATACTTTACATACTTTGTTTTTTTCAAAATCGATCTAGACTAACATTTGGAAAGGGTCAAAGTTTATTTTTACTTTTTTTATAAACCCGTATTCGAAAACGGTAAGACCTACAAAAAAGTGTTATGGAGGACTGTCGTGCAATTTCCTGACGTTTTAGAGAAAAATATTGAAAAAATAAAAACACATTTTTTACACTGAAAAAGAAATATTCAAAACTTTAAAGTCGATTAAAAAAAAAAACGGCCATTTCAGATTTTGATCATCCTTAAGCAAAAAGTTTCGTAATTAAATTTACTAACAGTTGTCCATACATTGCACATTGGGCATATTTTAGGGAAAAAAGTTTTTCTAACTTCGAATTTTTTAAGTCCAAAATGATTTTTTTATTTCGCTTTAAATAGTCTAGTATGATCATATTTTCAAGTGATAAATGAGTTTTAATCACAAAATAGATTATATTTGTTTTATTGGGAGTAGTTAAAAGAAATAAAACGGAATTATACAGTTTTTTTTTTAATTAAATTCAATTGATCTTAAATCGACTTTAAAGTTTTGAATATTTTTTTTCAATGTAGAAAATGTGTTTTTATTTATTCCATATTTTTTTCTAAAACTTCAGGAAATTCCACGACAGTCCCCCATAATACACTTTTTTGTAGGTCTTACCGTTTTCGAGTTATACGGGTTTATAAAAAAAGAAAAAAAAAAAACTTTGGGACTTAAAAAATTCGATGTTAGAAAAACTTTTTTCTCTAAAATATGCCCAATTTGCAATGTATGGACGACTTTTAGTAAATTTAATTACCAAACTTTTTGCTTAAGGATGATCAAAATCTGAAGTGGCCGTTTTTTTAAATCGACTTTAAAGCTTTCAATCATTTTTTTTTTCAGTGTACAAAATGTGTTTTTATTTTTTCAATATTTTTCTCTAAAACTTCAGGAAATTTCACAACAGTCCCCCATACAACACTTTTTTGTAGGTCTTACCGTTTTCGAGTTATACGGGTTTATAAAAAAAAGTAAAAAAAAAACTTTGACCCTTTCCAAATGTTAGTCTAGATCGATTTTGAAAAAACAAAATATGCAAAGTATCTTAGTTTTACATACTTTTGACATCCAGAAAGTTTCATTGAATTCTGAAGGGGTGCTGCCAATCGCGTGTCGAGTTGGCGTGAAATCCGTCATGGGGCTCTGCACAAAAATCATTCTCTCTCTTTTACACTTGCATAGAATTTGTAAACAACAAGGCCAGTAAACGTCAAAACCACATACAAAATCAAAACAGTGCAGAGGCCTATGGGGCTCTGCATTGTTTTGATTTTGCATGGGATTTTGACATTTACTGGCCTTGTTGTTTACAATTTTTATGGAAGAGTGAAAGAGAGAAGAAGATTTTCGTGCAGAGCCCCATATCAGTCCCACTACAGACTTTTGCACCATGAAACACAAAAATGTAACTTGTTTTGATTATCTTTATGTTTTTCTCGGAAAGATGTTGTAGTTAAAAGCAAGTTGTCAAAGTTTCATTAAGATTGGAACATGTTACAATCCTCTGGAATTTTTTGAATGATCGTATGGAAAACGAGTTTGAAAACTTCACAGCCCATTTTCACAGTCCCATCTTAAATTATTTCTCAAAGAAATATGCCAAAAATTTCCCCAATAGGAATTCTGCTGCAATCTCTGAATCCTTCTATGAGTTTCGCCTGATTTTTTTTTGTGTGGTATTCAGTTGGAGCTGCCTAACAGCTTAACTTGTCAAGGTTGAACCCTCGGTCTGGCTTTTGCCAAGTTTCCCCTCTCCTCTATCAGGACCAATAATCAGACGGACTAGGCAATGGCGCCCACATGAACACTGCTTTTTTTTATTAGTATTGTGACGTGGTAGTTTTTGAAAAGTACCCATATCCCCTTGCTTCTGAGAAAAAGAAGCATTGTGAAAATCAGCAGCTCCATCAGAATTTGTTTGAAATAGTAGTGTAGTAGTGTCATTACTAATACTGTCTAGTCGAAATGGTTTTGAATAATTTGTCATGCAAGTGCTATTCTGATTACTCCTGTCTTTTACGTAAGATTAGAGTCTTAAGGACATATCCCCATGAGTACCAAAATGGCCTCTAATATGGCACCTTACTTCCCCCTTCACTTCCCGCTCCCTCCTCCCACGCTTCTCACAGTGTTTTGGAGAGCGATCACAAAAAAATGATTATTTGAAGGTACTAACCTTATTGTTGAGGGGTGGTTTCTTAACTGAAGGCATTCCATAATGTGTTTTTCACAAATTACCACTTTTTGAATGCAAACACGTAGTTTTTGCTGTGATTTGTGTTGTAAAATACCACGCACTACCGAATCACTTCTTCTTCACGCACCGAGATATTGTTTGCTGGATTTTCGGTGCCCGTTCTTAAACTCACTTTAAATGGTATTTCTACTCACCGTAGCCATTCAAAAATTTGATGCGATACTTGAAACCCTTTAACTTTTCACGCAACGTACTCCTGGGAGCAATCAAACACTTAAATTTATCAATTTGTGCTCGAAAAGCAGCACCGGAACGCAAATTCACTGAGCCAACATTGTTTATGAAACGAGAACGCAATTCTAACTGATTGGAAGTGATGTCAGTTTTTATGTTTGGAATTGAATTTTTTTGGATATTCATACACTTGCTACAACTACGTATTTTACAATTTCATAACACTCAAAAGGTGTACAATGTCACAAGTGTTGCAAAACATTTTTATGCGTGAGAAAAAACAATGTACGACGCAATTTAGCAGCAAAAATGAATATTAGATATTATACAGTACAATTGACTGTAGAATGCAAATGCATACTGATGGCAACATTCTACGTCCTTGAAAAGCGAGAGAAGAGAGGAGAAAACTGCCAAAAAAAGTAAACAACACACGCATGGTGTGAAAAATGCTTATAATTTTGGTCAAAAAACATGTTTCCACTACCAAATGAAATAAATTGTGATTTTGAGCTTTAAGGAAGTTGTTGAACAATTCATATCGACAATAATACATTTGTATGAAACGTATGCAAGTAATACTGCCTACATAATTCTGTAGGTGGAGGTGTACATAGAACATGATGATTTATTTTTGGCCGACGCACATAACATTGTGCTCCGCCGTGTTGGGTGGCTCGAGAGGGTGGTTCGAGTGGGTGGCAACATTATGTTTACGTGCTCAATGGACCTTCACCTTAAATGTCATTTGTCGTCAAGTCTTAACAAAATTAGGCTGTTTAGTAAGAGTTCTAGTTAATTTCATTTTTTATTGTTAAAAGTATTTATTGGTCATTATGTTCATATATCCTTAAAGAAAAAAGTCGCTTTCCTTGTCTGTTCAACAATTTTTCGAAACTAGCAAGTGTACCCTAATGATCGATCTCAGCGCCTTACTTTCCATAATCATTTTTATAGTGAATATTGAAGAGTAATGTTACCTTTGGCTTCTATTACAGTCTCCTACAAGATTCACTTTTCGGTGGCAAATGCATTGCTTCACAACACATATTTTCTACTTGTAAATTTTGCGAAAATGAAGCTGGAATTAGATTATTTATACCGCTGTTACAAAAGAGGTATTTCTTACTATGGCAATGTAAAAACCATATTAAAATTGTCGCCACTTATTTCTACTCAGTGAATCTACTAGTCATTTTCCTAAGAGTTCCTAAGTATTCCCTACGTCGTATATGATAAAGATGTATCTAGCTAGCTAATAGTAAGAGTGGCTACGGATCATTCTGGTTAGCAAAAGGCAAACTGAACGTCACCAATACTGCCCATACTCGCATAACAGTCCCATTTATATAGGAAATCCCATGTAATATGGGACTGTTATGCGAGTATGGGCAGAATAGTATTAATGTCCACTTCGAATAGATTAATGGATCATTAAAATAACAAAAACGGCCGCTATGGAAAGCATAGATAGCGCCACCGTAGTCTTGTGTGTTTGACAGAACAGCAAAGCTGTCACAATGTTAAATTCCATATACAGTGGCGCCTTTGTTTTGATGCGGTGAGCACTGACAAAAACGACTTTCAATGATCCATTATTTGAAATGGGCATCAATTCTATCAATGACGCAGAATGTCCGTTGGATCACATCCGAGATATTATTGCGTCTATGCCATATGAATTATGACGCGGCTTTAAGCAAAAAATGACAAAATGTGATACCACCACTACAGGTTACGCCTTTGGTTTCCATCATATGGGCTAATGGATTATGCCCTCCCATCGCGGCAAGGTCGCATAACCAAGGGGAGGGATTTTTATGATGGATTACATTATGTACCAAAAATGGTGTGCACTGAAAGTTTCGCCTGAAATTTATATAAAATTCCTCCTGTGAATCTGACACGACAATTTCTGGTTTCTGAACGAAATGTTTTTATTTTGGGTTGTTCCTCAATAACCCGGTTATGTTTCTAATAGAATAATTTGTATTGGACATTTGCAAGGAGGGTGTATTTAAACTCATAATATGTTGTTATAGCTGTTTTGAAATTGAGAAACTAGTCGTGTCATAGCATTAACTTTTGTTACTCGGGATATTAAGAATTCAATACTGAATATAAAAAATACTGATTTTACTCTGTTAGTGCAAATGTACTGAGATGATGGTTATAGGCTAATTGGAAAAAACACGCTAAAACACACGCACACAAGGAATAGATGGGACTCCGACACCGCCAAACACTGTACTGTAAGGTCTAAAGATGGTAGATGCCTATATTGAAAGGAATGTCCGCCGCCAGCAACAGACCCATCACCCCGGGTTAGACCCCCGCTGGTAGCGTTGAAAAGTGATTAATGAGACCATGACCATCCCCGAGAGCGAGCACGCGACCCAGATCAAGCAAAGCACAAGCTCTAACCGGAAGTGTATCCGTCCAGGTTGATGTTGTTCCCGAAGGTGTTGCTTCCGTTGTTGGTCTGCTGTTGGTGGTGGTGCTGGTAGCTGTAATCCGTTCCGCCGTTGGACCCCTGGGGGACTTGAGGCGGTGGCGGAGCCGGCATGGGCAGGTGGTGATGCCACGTGGTTCGTGACGCGACGTTATTGCTGTTGTTGTTGGTCTCCCGGCCCGTTGGGCTGCTCATCTTCAGATAACTGCTACTGCCCACGTAGTTGTTGTTGCTGGCCGTCTGCTCGCGTTCCCGTTTGAGGAACTGGTCCTGCATCTGAGCCTGCTTCTGGTGCTGCTGCTGGTGATGGTGGTGGTGCTGATAACCGGATGGCGGTTTCAGCGGAGAAAACGTACTCAACGGCGGGGAAGTCGCCGGAAGTGGCGGTGCAGGGAACTCTGCTCACGCGGATCGGATTCAAGTTCAACGGGACAGGGGTATTGCACATTACACAAAATGGTGGGGAAGGGACAGAACAAACACAATGAACGTATTGTAAGACAAAATGAGACATTCAAGGGATCTAGCGCAGGATAGTACTTTGGGTGAGGGGTTCAGAGGTCGGATAGGTACTTACCGGATGATCTCAATTCACTGTGACGTAACCAGACGTCTTCGCCGTTTCCGTTGTTGTTGTTGCTGCCGTTGACGGGGACGCCTCGTTGGGTGGCTGTATTCGGTTGATGGGAGAAGGGTCGAGGCGCATTGGTGTAGTTGCCGTTGTCGTAGTCTACAAAGAGATCAAGAAATGAGTAAAACTTCTACTACTCAAGTAACAACTAAACCGCTAATTCGTATTTTCGAACGGGAGCGGGTCTTGGGTAAGCTGTAGGAAGATCTTACCATTTCCGTTGTAACTACCACTGCTCCCACTGCTAGTTTTGGGTCGAATTTGTACTGTGCTATTGCTGCTGACGTTGTTGTTTAGGACGTTTTCTGTGCTGGACTGTCGTTGCGGTACGGGTGGTGGAACGCCCCTCGGCGGTATTGGAGGTTTGTCGGCTAGTCCGTAGAATTCCTGCGTTGGACTCTGTGGCGTCTGGAAGGTACTGATGTTCTGCTGTTGTTGTTGCTGCTGCTGCGATAGCCTTTGCTGTTGGATCAAACACAAATTCAATTATTTCTTGCCCCGGATTTCAAACTACCCAAACATCTAGCGAACCTGATTCTCTTGCTCTCTAAGTTCCTTCTGCTTCTGCAGAAAAGCGATCTGCGGAGTTTGGAGGCTGCTACTGGCATTGCTACCGGATCCACCGGATTTGGCACTGTTCAACGACGCTCGGGAATCCCGTCGCTGCGAATCCGGCGACGAGGTTCGCGAGCTGATGGACGAGTTGGCATCGCTACGGTCCAGGATTGGGGATTGGGGATTGATCTGCAGGCGAACGGGTTAATACAAAGCGCAAAAGCATTAGCGAATTCTACTCAGCGTCCGACAACACTAATTCGAAAAACTTACCTTCATCGATTCGTCGTAGCTCATCAGCTGCAGATTGGGAGGCAGGGCAGCGTGGAAGGCGATCTTGTTGACCCACTCGTTCATCGATTCCTTCGATCCGGTCAAGAACAGGAACTCCGATGCGTCCTGCAACACCAACCGGAAGACGTTCTTCTTCTTGGTGTAGTCTTCGGCTCGTTCGCATTTTGCACTAAGGATGTTGACCGGAGCGGTGGCTGCCTTCTTCTGGGCAAAGTCCTCTACGTCCTTGAAGAAGCACAACAGCTGTCCACACAGCACGGTGTAGAAGGGTTTCCACGATCGAACGGGAGCCTTCTTTCCGCCGGATTGCGACTCATGCTTTCGCTCCAGCATTCCTTGCATCTCCACCGGTGGTAGATCGGATTCGGCCGGTTCAAGTCCACGCTGATTCTTGCGGAAACTCTGGGCTCTCCGCCTAGTCGTAAACGATGGCGTTCGCTTGGCCGGCTTCGGACCGATCTTCATACTTTCCGCTCGTTTGATGTTACCTTCGGAACCTCGACGCAGACGTTCTTGAAGCATCGTGGCGAACGAATTAGACTTTTGCACCGGTGACATATCAGGAGCTTCCTTGGACAATCCAGCTGCACTCGCTGGCGAGAGATGACTAGGTGTTGACGACTTGATAGGGGTGTCGTAACCGTTGACGGCAGATGAGTTGGCATCGTGTCTTCGCCGCTCTTCGGTGATTCGCTGCACTTCTTTCTGTTTCAGCGCTTCGTGCCGTTCACGCTCGATTCGTTCCTTCTCGGCTATGCGGGCAGCATGCTCGGCTTCCAGTTGTTTCTTGAACTTCTGTTCCAGTAGCGTGATTCGCTTCAGCGCAAGTACCTTCTCCTCTTGCGCTGCCACGGTTTTTTCAAAGTCTTCATGCTTCCGAATAAGATCTTCGACCTGAGCGATGGAATCTCCCAGCTTGCCGTCCTTGAGCTGAACCTGTCGCGTAATAATCCAACTCTCGATCACTTCTGCCTCCTTCAAGAATAGCTGCGTGTCCAGGTTGAGCTCGTAGATCTCCGCTCGCTGCGAAATAGTATTATCCAAGAGGCGCTTTCGTTGTTCCAATACACCGATCTTAACCTGTACTTCGTTCGCCAAGAGGTGTCCATCCTTGATCAGCTTATTGCCCGTTTTGTAGAACGTTTCAAACGCTTCGCTTCTCGAATCGACCTCCGTCTTGTGTTCTTTGATTTTGACGATCAAAGCTTCAGCTCCGGCCACGTCCTTAGCCAGCTCAGGCGCCGTAATCTGCGCCAACATTTCGTTGATCCACGCCATCAGATCCCGATATTCATCGAAATAGGCTTGCAGCTGCTCGGCCTGCATGAGCTTCTCTTTACGCTGAATAGTCTTCTCTTTCAGCTCGGACCATGCTTCGATCGTTTCGTCCCGCTTAACTTCGATTGTTCTTTGGCATCGGGGAAAGTATCGCCGAGTTTTTGTGCTTCGGCCACCACTGATTCCAGCTGTTCCTTGATGGCACCCAGCTCCGCTTCGAAGCCTTCGTGTGTTCGCACCAAGGCCTGAATCGTTTCCAAATCGTGACTGTAGTCTTCCGATAGGACAGCCGAGATTTTTTCGTTAATCCATCCGATTGTTTCATCGGCTGTGCGATCGAATACGTGCACCTGTTTCGCACCGGCCAACGCTTCCTGCCGAGCCACAACCAAGTCCTTCAGCTCTTCCCACAGCTGTTTCGTTTCATCGCGTTTGCCCTTGATGATGTCCTTGTTCGGATTGCCCTCGTTCAACAACGATTCGCCCTTCGCCACGCAAGCATTCACGCGCGCCTCATTGGAGTTCATGTTCGAAACAAACGACTCAAACTGGGCCGTCAGTTGCTCCACGTGTTCCACATCGGTTCCGTACTCCTCGGATCCAGCCGTGGTCATTTGCATCTCGATCCATTCCTGCAGATCGTCAATTTCCCGGATGAACTCGAACAGCTTCTTCGTCTCGGCAAGCTTCTTCTCCCGTTCGCCTGCCAACCGATTCAGCTCATGGAACTGGTACTGGATCTTATCGTTCTTTGTCTTGATCTTCTCGCTGTCGAAGTGTCCTCGCTCCTGCAATCCAACAGCCAGTTTATCGATTTTCTCTACAGTTGGTTTGAAAGCCACCAGCTCACGCTGCAGCGCATCGAGTTTCTTCTGCAATGATCCAACTGAATCCTCGTCCTTTCCGTAATCGTGTGATGAAATGATTGGCTTCTTCTCCTTGAGCCAGGACTCCGCTTCGTTGGCTTCAGCGTAGAATTGTTGGCTCTCGACCGCATCCAGCAGCCGTAGTCTTCGCACGTTGGTCAAATCCCTCAGATTCACCAACTTTTGCTGTAGCAAATTCGACTGACTCTCGATCTGCTCCACGGCGTAGTGGTTTTCGCGGATCATCTGCTGTCCTCTTTGGATCAAAGCGGAGATGGTCGGTTCTTGCGAGAGGATTTCCGCTTCCAAGGCTTGATGCTTCTTTTGTAGGCTCTGAACAGCGGTTAGACTGCTGCCAAGATCCTTTGACGCCGCCAGTGGTTCCTTCTCGTTCAACCACAACAGTTCGTCTTCTGCGTCGCGCAAGAATTGGTGCAGCTGAAGGGAATCCTCCAAGTTGTCCCGCCGTATGGTGGTTGGCTCATGGAGCGAATGGTAACGCTTGATAGTCATCATAGCGCTTTCGTGAAGTTCGTCTTTCATGAAGTGATCGGAAACGAGGAACTTGTCGTCAGCAGCCTTGATCTGCTCGCAAGTTTCCAAATGGTGAGCGACGTCCGCTTCCAGCATTTCATGTTTCTTCAGCAGGTTGTTAACGGAAGCTAGATCCTTGCCGTAGTCTTCCGACGACAGCTGGCCTTCAACTTCGTCCATCCAGTTATTAAAGTCGTCCAGGTTGCGCTCAAAGAGTCGCGCTTCATAGGCTTCGGCCAAACATTCCTTCTTCTCGCGGGAAGCTTCACGCAGCTTCTGCCAGTCGGCCTCCAGAATATCTAGCTGCTCTTTTACCAGCTCACTAGCGTAGTGTTCTGCGTTGATGAGCGTTTCGCCTTCATCGATGATTGCCGTCACACGGGTAGAGTTCGCTCCCAATTCAGCATCGAAAGCGACATGCTTCTGGATCTTGCTTTGAAGATTACTAGGCTCGCGATAATTTTCATCCAAAGCGACCTGCATTTTCTGTGCGATCCATTTGGCAACCTCGTACAATCCTCGCAGGAACTGCTGCAGCTGAAGTGATTCTTGCAACTTCTGTTTGCGAGCTGCCGAAGAGGCCAGCAGTTTGTTCTTCCTGGCGATCACCGAGCAGAGGCGCTGCTTGATTACATCCGCTTCGAAAGGACTCTCCGCCAGAATCTCCTCAGCGAACTTCTCCAACTCGTCGGTTCTGCTGGCAGCAAGCAGCTTTTCGAACGCTTCGTGCTTCTTGATCAGCGCTTCCACCGCGGTGAACGTATCTCCCAAATCATCATTGTTCAAAAACGCTTCTTTGTTGGCCAACCAGGCTTCAATTTGATCCGCCTGTTCCTTGAACTGCTGCAACTGGTAGGCTTCCTTCAAGAAACGATCCTTACCCTTCCAGGAATCGTGCAGATGTTTGTTCAAATCTTCCAGCTGGCGTAATGCCTTCTCCACGTAATCATTCTTGACACCCATGGCTTTGTTATTCGCCACGAGCCGTTCGCCGTGCTCCTGTAGGGCCTTGAAGATCTTGTCTCTGCCATCGATTTCAGCCTTTCGCTCTCGGTGAAGCTGAATTTGCGCCTGGCATTCGGCGATCGTGGTAGGATTGGAGGACGAGTCCATTTTCTTCATGATGTCGTTGGTCCACAGCTCGAGTTCTTTGACATCCGCTGTGAACTTGTGCGCCGTGTAGCCATTCTCCAGAGCTTCCGCTCGTTTTACGCTGGCTTCCTGCAGGTTGTTCCACTGTCGCTTAAGTTCTGCTAGTTTCTCTTCGATGTTAACCGCATTATCAGGGTACTTTTGGGCCAGTAGTTTAGCTCTCTTTTCGTGTTCTTGGATTTTCTGCTGAACTGCAGTCATGTCACGTTTCATGGCGTCTTGTTTACGCTTGAGCGCTTCTACTGCGTTCAGGTCTCTGCCGGTGTCGTCCACGCTCATCGCAACCTGCTTCTCGCTGATTCGCTCGGCTGTGTCGTCAACGTCGCGGTTGAACACATGGATTTCGTAGGCTCCGTCCAGAAGTTCTCGGTACTTGTTCAGAGCTCCTTGCAGGGACTTCCACTTGTTGTTGAAGTTGTTTCGGCGCTGTTGTACGTTCTTGGCCTCGTTCGGGACTTTGTCCTGAGTGAGGAGTTTGTCCGCCAGAACGTTGATAGTTTTGATCCTCTGGTCGTCCACTCTCATGTCCGAATCGACGTCGTCCAACTTCCGTTTCAAAGCATTGCAGTGTTCCAGATCTCGACCGGTGTCACTGGCATGGACCATCATTTCCTTGTCGCGAATCCAAGCTTCCAGTTTGTCCAACTGGCTGTCGAACTCAAGAATGTCCTGAGCTTCCTCCAGACCGCGACCTCGTGAAGCCACTTCGTTCAACAAAACGTTCCAAGATTCGCTCAACTTTCGCACTTCATCCTCGATTTCTGCTGCACACTCGTGTCGCTTCTTGATCAACATCTCGCCCTTCTGCTTAACCTCTCTGATTCGACCTTCGTTGGCTGCCACTTCGGCCTGGAAGGCTTGATGTTTCTGGAGCTTTTTGACCTTGTCTTCCATGTTGGAAACATCGGCGAAGCTCGTGGCATCGGCTTCCAGTTTCTTCTGTTTCTCGTTGATCCATGTGCCGGCTTCGGCACAGTCACGAATGAACTGGGTGTACAGTAAGGCATTCTGGAGCTTCTGACGTCTTAAGGCGCACAGCTCCTTAATCTTCTGTCTGCGATCTACGATTTCTCGAAGTCGTCGTCTAATGTTTTCACTGTCGTAGTGATTCTGTTCGACCAGTTTTCTTCCATGGTCTTGGAGAATCGCAACCTTTTCATCTTGCGTTTGGATTAGCTTTTCAAAAGCGTCGTGTTTCTTGATCTGGTCTTGGACTACCTCTACAGTTTGTCCAAAATCAGAGCTGGAGAGCGCCGCCTCCTGGCCGCTGCTCAAATTATCGATGACCTTGGCATCCCGCATGAAGCAGAACAGGTCGATCTTCTGTTCCAGCAGTATCTTCTTCTTGTTGTAAGCCGAGTGCAGCTTGGCGCGTTCATCCAGAAGCGCAGAACACTTTTCTTCCACTTCAGTAGCAGCGTAGTGACCCGTCTGAACCATCGAATCGCTTAGTTCGTTCAGGTAACGGAACGTCTCTTCTCGTGCCTCGATTTCGCCGTAGATTGCATCGTGTTGAATCTTCAAAGCTGTAGCTCCGGTGGCGTCACTGACATGCTCCTCGGCTTGCAGGGTCGCTCGTAGATTCGTGGCCCACGACATCAGGTCCCGCACCTGGGTGAGGAAGTGCTGTAGATCGCAGCTGGCCTGCAGTTGATCGTTACGCAGAGCGGACTTCTCCTTCAGGATGTTCCACGCCTGAATGACGTTTTCCTGTTCGGCAGCGATGGCCTTGGCGTTGTCACCGGGGTACTTGGCCTGCAGACGCAGCGAGTCGTCCACCAAGAACTGCAGTTGGGCCTCCAGGGCGACCAGTTCGTTCTCGAAGGCTTCCTGCTTGCGACTCAAAGCCAAGGCCGAGTTCAGATCCTTGCCCAATTCCGTAGATAGGGCGGCATTTTTGTCCTTTTTGGGGAGGATTTAAGATTTTGGGAAGTTGAAGTGAAAAATTAGTAACACAAATATGAAAGTCAAAAAGTGGAGACACGGGAAGGCCGATATCTAAGAAGTGGTATTACTAACGGGTCAACGAGACTTGATAGTGAATGATACCAAAGAACCTTCCATTATTATAAAATGTATGGGAAACTGGAGAAATTGGGTTCATGATACACACAGAATTTCTGAATTTTTAGTCTGGGACATTTTGGACCTTTGT
Source organism: Aedes aegypti (assembly GCF_002204515.2). Lineage (NCBI taxonomy): Eukaryota > Metazoa > Arthropoda > Insecta > Diptera > Culicidae > Aedes > Aedes aegypti. Next base: position 25,226,618 of record NC_035109.1, on the reverse strand, counting down.
AGAACTCATAAATAACCTCATAACTCAAAAGCTCTCGAATATCTCAAGGAAACTGTATATTGACGTTCTGTGGTTTACTTAGAGAAAATTATTTTATGACCCATTGAAATGATCCCCGAAGTCCAAAACAAGCCCATTTGATCTTCCAAGTGTTCTTATTTCTGGAATAAGTTGTTTTCAGACTTACCTGAATGCGGAACAGGGCCTCTGCGGCATCTCTGTGGAAACGATGGATTTCACCGGCGGCATGTAGCTTCTTCTCGCGAGCTGCCAGTTGCTTCAGCAGATTCTGCCAGCAATTGCTGAAAAGGTTAAATTCAAATGAACAGCTGCGCTTTTGAAGGGATTGTCTTAGTGATTTGTGTTAATGATGAAAATGAAGTTTCTGAAGTGTCTGTGAATGACTAAGTGTGAAAAAAAATCAAGCTATAGAATAAAATTGGTCAAATTTCAGGACATGATGTTGTTCTGTAAGTTCCAAGTCTTGGACAAGGTCGATAAATAGTCGATCATGAGTATTTCGATATGAGTTGTTACATCCACTATACGTTACGAAATGCAGTGAAACTAGACGACACTAAGGATTACACATAAAGCGATCAAAATTCTTATTGTTTTACCAGATATGGTCATGCTGTTCAACGACATCCAACTGAGCTTCGGTGTAGACCGGCTGCCTCCCTCTAGTCAATTCAGGGACATTCATAGATCATGTTCAGGTTTAGCCAAGGCATTCCCACCAAAAGGCATGCATTATTTTGTTTCAAGGTTAAAAGGAGTAGAAGAAGAAGTAGGTTGCAAGAAGAATAGTAGAGTTTCAAGCTATGTACAAAAGAAGTATCATCCGGATCAAGCTACCTGGTAGAACGCGGAAAACTTACCTTAGCTGCTCTTGACGCTTCTCGATGTCCGCCACGTATGGACTGTCACTGCCGATGAGCTTCTTGGCAAACTCCTCACACTGGTTGAATCGTTCGGCTCCGACTTCGATGCGGTGCTTCAGGTCGTCAAACTTGTTCTTCAAGATCTGGTGAAAGAAATGGATATTAATCTACCGATATCCGAGGACTTCTTACCAGCGAAAGACTTACCAATAAATGTTCATAATCATGGCCGTAGTCTTCCGAGTTGACGGCCTGCTCCTGCTCCTTGATCCACTGCTCCAAGTCGGCGGACTCCATAAAGTACTCGTGCCGGTACAAACTCTCCATCAACCGTAGCTGCCGTTGAGCTGCCAGCTTCTGCAGTGACTTGAGCATCTTCTCGATCAGCTGCTGCTTGGCTGCGATCACCTTACTGTCCGGATGTTTCGACGAAACCATGGCCGATGCAGCGTGACCCATCTCCGACACAATTCCCGAATATGTGTCCAGCTCCAGTTCGATGCCCTTGTGCTTCGTCAGCAGTTTGGTAGCGGAGTCACGGTCCCGCCCGTAATCCGTCGATCGCAGCACATTGTTGCGCTCTCCAAGCCAGGTCTCGATCTCCCCAGCTTCCGACAGATATTGCTGCGCCTTTAGCGATAGTTCCAGCTTCTTGGAACGCTCATTGCCCTTCTCCTGTAGATCATTCCAAGCTAGCTCCAGCGTGTTGCACAGCTCTTTGACCTTCGCCTTCTCCGGGTGATCCTGATTGATTAGGTTTTCTGCCGAGGTCAACGTACGGTTGATCATGGGCTGATGGCCCTCAATTTCCGCTTCCAATTTCTTGTGCTTCTTGTACAGACTCTGAGCCTGGTGTAAGTTCTGTCCGATAACTTCGGAACTTGCAGCCGGTAGATGCTCATTAATCCACTGCAGTTCAGCATCCAGTTCAAACACAAACTTGTGGAAGCGCAAGCTCTCATCCAACGCTTCGCGTCGCTTTGCCGCCGGTCCCTTCAAGTGCTTGAACTGGTTCTGCAGCTTCTTCGTCTCGTTCTTGATGTTGTTCGCATCGAAATGTCCCTCATGGGCCATCTCCTCGCCGGAAGTCACCAATTCGGCTACCTTCTGCTCCCACATGCCCACATCGTTCTCCAAGATCTGATGCTTGTTCATCAAATCCTTGCAGCTGCGCAGATCGCTACCGACCTGTTTGCTTTGCAGCGCAGCACCCAACTCCTCCAGTTTGCTCTTGGCATCCTCAATGTTGCGGTTGTGCTCTCTCTGCAGAGAAGCCTGCTCCAGTCGTCTGCCCTTCTCCAGCGAGGATTGATTCAGATCCTTCCACTTCTGGTTCACCGCTGCGAGCATTGACGTCACTTCTTCTGCACGGTTGTTTGTCTTTATCAATGCTTCTCCCTCTTTGTTAACTGTGCGCAACTGTCCCTCATTCGCACGAAGTTCCCGCTCGAATGCTTTGTGCTTCTGCAATTTTCGAGGTAGATTAGTCAAATCCTTGTAACTTTCGTCGCCAGCAATCTTGGCCTTATCCGCCAACCAGACGTTCAAATCATCCACATCGGCACTGAACTTCTGGAAGTCCTTGGAGGCCTGCAGCGCATTGCGCCTCTTTTGAGCCAAATCCTTGACCCTCTCCCTTCGCAGCAGGACCTGATCCCGTCGCTCGGCAATGTAATTTGCATCGTAATGATTGTTCCGAATCAGCTTATCAGCCCCTTCCGAGAAATTCTTCAGGATCTTATCCTGAGCTCCGAGGCTGTTTTCGAAATCGGTGTGGCGCTTCAGAATGGCCTCAACGTCATCCAATGAGCTACCCAGATCGTCGTACTCCAGATAAGCTTCGTGACTCTTAGTGGTGGCATCGATCTTATCCGCTTCCCGGTTGAACACCTGCAGCTCAATGCACTGCTGCAGTTTCTGCTCTTTGACCTTCCATGCCGCGTAGAGCGCCTCTTGTTCATCGGCCAGCTTCTTTAGAGTTTCTGGTACATCCACTAGATTGGGATTTCGTTGCATTAGCTGCTTACCGAGTTGCGATAGCTGTTTGAATTCATCGTCGTGAGCTTTGATGTCTTCGCCAAGATCGTTGTGCTTCTTCCACAAGTTTTCTGCGGTTTCGACGTCTCTAGCAGGCTCCGCTGCATTCAGCTGGTTATGAACTCCATCGATCCAGTTCAACAGAGCCTTCGAGCTGTTGGTGAAGATCTGCTGACCGACGGCGTTCTCCAAGCGCGATCTGCGTTCCTTCGCCTTCTCCTCGACTTTCCGCCAAAGGGCCTGGATGTCCTTCTGCTTCTCGGTGACGTTATCTCTCTCGGATGGATACGAGTTCTTCACCGTATTTCCGAGGAGGTTAACTCGGCTTACCTTTTCTTGTACGGGTGCGAGTTCCCGTTCGAGGTTCTCGTGTCGCCTCTGAAGAGCCTGTACGGTCTTCAGATCTGGACCAACCTCGGCCGTATCCAGTTGGGTCATCTTCTCGTTCATCCAGTCGATGGCTTCCTCGCAGGTGCGGTTGAACAGCTCAACACTGGACGCCCCTTCCAAGTTCTTCTCCTTCTGTCCCTTCAGGTAGTTCAGATGTTCCCACATCTGATGAATCTGTCGCTGACGAGCTTTGACCTTATCCAGTTGGGAATGTCCCTGTCGGACGAAGTCTTCGACGTCGGAGTCGATGGCTTCCACTCGCTTCGACGAAGCGGACAGATCGGTGAGGAAAGTTTCGAACTTCCTCTTGGCGCTCTCGACGTTGTCCTTGGGGTCATCGGTACGCAGCATCTTCTCCTTGTCTTTGATCCATTTCTCGAAGTCATCGCACTCGCGGTAGAAACGGAACAGACAGATTGAGTCTTCCAGCAAGGCTCGACGCCTCTCAGCCAGTTCCTGCAGCTGATCGTACGTGCTGTTGATGTCCTTTTGGCGCTTGTCGACGCTATCGTTGCTGTCGATCGAGGTGTCTCCTTCGGTGCGTCGTTTGACCAGGGGTTTAACCTGGCTGACCTTCGCCGGCCGGACGCGCTTCACCGGTACGACCTGCTTGACCAGAATAGTCTTTTTCACTTTCTGCATCACTTTGACCTTTTCGGCTTTGCGAATAAGGCATGGGACCGGGCGTGCCTCGATCTCTTTGACGTAGTTGGCCGGGACGAAGCCTTCGGAGCCGTCCAGCTTGCGGACGTTCCACCAGTCTGGGTTGGTCTTGTTTTGAAGGATCATGATTTCGTTCTTGGCCATCTTCATGCCTTGTCCCTCGAAGGGATACAGCGCTCGGACGTGAGGAAGAAGTTTGTTTTCTGTGACGGTTTTATGTTCCAACCGTTCGACGGGTTCCTCTTCCCATACTTCTTTGGGGACCAAGCGGGTCTCGTTGACCCATTCTTCTTGTTCCAGTTCTTGAGCCGGTTCGGGTTCGGCCGATAGATCTAGGGTGCAGATGCCGGCTTTGATAAGTTTGTCGGCCTGTTGGTTCAGGTTGAGGATGTCTCCGGAGTAGGCGTTCAGTTCGCCCTGTAGATCCCGATGGCGTTGGAGTAAGGCTTGTGCCGAAGGTTCGTCGACTCCGAAGTCGTCAGAAGCGACCAGCGCCATCTTTTCGTTGAGCCACGAGTCGGCCTCGTTGGCGTCGGCGTAGAATTGGTACGCCTCGGCAGCGTCGTCCAGCTGGCGCTTGCGTACGTCCGCCAGGTCTTCGAGGGCTTTCCAGTGTTCCTGGAGGGATTCGATTTTGGTTTGTACGTCCGCTTTACGGGGGTGTTTGTCGGTGATCAGTTTCTTGCCGGCTTCGGTGATTTGCAGGGTCTTCGGTTTGCGGACTTTCATCTCGTCTTCGAGGGCTTTGTGCTTCTGCTGCAGGGAGACAACGGCGCGCAGATCTTTGGCCGTTATACCGGCCTTGCAGATGCGCTGTTTGTCTACCAGCCAGCCTTCTTCGTTTTCGTGATCTTCTACGAATTGGTAGAAATCGTGGGCTTCGTCTAGACGTGCTCGGCGTTCGGCACTGCAGCCTTGCAGCTCTTCGTAGGACTTTGCTAGTTCTGCGAGCTTCTGATCAAGCTGGCTGGTGTCCTTTGTTCCAGACTTTTTGAATGCTTCTCCTTGTCGGATGTATCTTCGCTGGGTTTCACCTAATGTGGTGACTTGGAGTTCCAAAAGGGAATGTGCTTGTAGGAGTTCCTCAACTCCGAGTAGATGCGGTCCAACATCTTCGGAAGCGAATTGCACCTTCAGGGCTTGGATTGTGCTCATGGTGGCGTCGATTTCCCGCAGGAGGTTCATTAGCCCGCTCATTTGTGTTAGTTTAACTTTGTGATTTTCCAGTAGTTCTAGCAGTTCTTTCCATTTGCCGATGACTTCGGTTTCCCGTTTCTTAACCCGCTCCTTTCCGTGGTAGTTCTCGTTGTGTAGTTCATTGCACATGTCCGTGAGGTCGTTGAACCGATCCGCTCGAGCCAGTATGTCGGCGGAGATGGCTTCGTGCTTCTTGACCGTGGCGTCCACCTGTCGAATGTTCGCTCCGTAGCGTGGATCTGACAGGACCTGGATCATTTCGTTGAGGTATCCTTCTCGCAGTACTGACTTCTTTTCGAATTTGTAGTTCAGCTGTTCTAGCTTTTCCTGTCTGAGCAGCTCTTCTCGGAGGGCCACTTCTCGGTTGTGTTCGGCGTTTTCCAGCCGCTGCCATGCCTTCTCTATATCGTTGATCATCTTTCCGTCCTGTGGGGTGTAGTGGGGCTGGTTCAGCGATTTCAGCAGGGTGTTGACGTGGAAGAACAGAGCTTCGATCTCTGACCGTTCCTTGTATTTGGGTGGTTTCTCGATGGTTCGGTACTCTTTGAATGCTAGCAGCTCCCTCTGGATGCCCTCGACCGAGTTGGGGAAGTTCCGTTTCTCCAGCTCGGTCGTCTTGTTCCGGATCCAGCTCAGCAGATCGGTGATGAGGTTTTCAAACTGCATCTTTTTCTTGTCGGCGTCCATCAGTTTGTTGACGATCTGGTTTTCGGATCGTGAGGAATTTGTAAGGGAGATGTTAAGACAATCGATTGCATAGATAAAGAGGGGGTTTTCATGGATCTTCTAGGGTTTATAAAGGTACTTACATTCGCAATTCGCTTGCCGCCCTTCTGTTCGTTCTTCATCCGGGCGAACGTGTGATAGTAGCTGGCCACGTACGTCAGGATCGATTTCTCGTCCGGCCGGGCCGTGTCGATGTCTTCGGCGTCCAGCAGCCTAGGGATGCCAAGTTCCCGGTCGGCCACTTCGAAGGCGTGGTTGAGGTTCTCGATGTTCCGGCCCGGCATGAGACTATTGTAGTCGAACAGATCCGGCCGGTGCGAGTGGATGAGCGCGTTGAAGCCCAACCCAGATCGCCACGAGTTTGTGAAGTCGGTAATGTGCACATGTTGGTAGCCCTGGGTCTTGCGTTGGCACCACAGCAAAAGGGCGTCTTTGGCGGATTTCTTCTCGGATGACTCGTTCTCCTCGTCCTACAAGCGGAAAGCAACGGAGAAAGAAGAAGCAACGTTTAGCCGAAATTAACCACAACTCTCTTACAAAAATATGATCGCTTTCAAAAATCCCGAACCCCCTCAAGGTCGAATAAATTAGTGCTAATTTCGTTTTCGGAACTCTCCAACAACGGTCCTCATTAATCCTGATTAATGATTGTTTAGCCATAGTAAAGCGAGAGAGAGAGACCTCAAATTTGCATGACATGAGTAATATAAATGCCGAAAAGAAGCGAATCAGCGCGAAGATCGGTTGAAGATTGTGGTGACCAAGTTCGTGCGGCCAAAAGGCAAAAACCGGTTTCCTTCCCTGGCAATGCGAGATAAGGAACAGAAACACGAAAAGAACATAACGTAGCTATAATCGCAAATATTTTCCTTCGGCATGGGGACGAACGGACAGAGAGATAGAGACTACAGCCGAAAATAAGGCCGTCAATCAAAAAGTGAATTCGGTAGCTTGGTGCTTTGTTTGCGTAGGACAAGTGTAGGTTTAAGCCGCAGTCGATCGGTTGGCCGATTTGTATCCTACATGTAATCATGCCTTGTGATCAAAACAAAGCACGAAAAGCTGCGAGATTTGGACCCATAATAATAGTAATCATTCGATCGTTTGCCAGGTTGTTGTCCGAAGTCTCTATCGACAGACAAGTGTTAGAGGAATCGCTTAAAGGTTGTACATAAATCACGTATGCCTGTTTTCACTTTTAAAGCTCATCGTTGGTTTTGAACAGTCCCCAATTCAAATCCAAAAAGAGTCAATTCATCAGTCCATATTGAACGCCGCTGGTGGCAATTTCGTGAGTGATTTACTATTATTTTATGCCGAATTTTTTCGCTACCTCGAAGGAACTTTGCTTCTCTGGCGGGAGTCTATCATTTCGTCCATGTCGGACTACAGAGGTAATGGTTGACCTTCGTTATGTTCATTCATTGTGTTGCGATCAGCCTCGTTTGGTTGGTGGATTGATATATTGACAATGCTAGTCAGTTAACCGAATTGAAATTGACGACTTGAAAATGTGCAACACACTTAATAAAATTTTGTCGACAGTGCCCGTATTACCAACATTAGTATTTTTTGAACAATTTCCTCGAGAGAAGCTTCAAGGTATTTCTTTGGTAAATGGTAATAAACCAATAACTATTTTAACTCCAAGGTGATCGCACTGTGTGCTAAGCAGGCAAGGCCTAGCAAATACACGCTTAGTGTCGTACGTTCACAAATAGGTAAGATTGGAGCAGCAAAACTGTGTTGAGTAAATTTCGCTCGTAATTTCAAGAGCATGTTTTCAGCTGATTCTCAGTGAAGATTTGGAGATTTGGTACTGATCGTAGTTAGACAGTATTTTGAGTTGAGTAGGTCTTGGCTATCTGAACAACTTTGCCCTAGACATCATCTCTCTATCTCCTCAGGATATTGATATTGATAAAAGTCCGTACAATCATTGAAGATCTTAAAATTTATGATTTTTTATCCAGAGCTGGGTTGTTATATTCACCAAAATGGCTTTGATGAGTGAATTTTACGGATAGCGCCAACAATTTTTGTTGCATAGGATTCATCTAATTTAGCGCGGTTGTTGCACCTTGACCAGATTCTTTTCCCGAGCGCGTGCACGGAAAGAAATTACAAATGTGATTGAAAACAAATATGTAGAGGAAAATCAACTGATGATCATTGTCGTTCTACTATTATCACACGTTGCGGGAATCATTATTGCAAAAAATATTAATCATAAAAATAAAATGCTTTTAGAAGTACGCAGCAATGGTAAATCGGTCTGATGTATTCTGCGCAGTTCATACTTATTTTCCACATGCACCTCAAGCTTCCAGTAATCGTTTTTAATCCACTTCGATACCGTCGATCGTTTGGGGGCGAACCGGATGGCGTACAAATCACTCAGCTCGTCAAAATTTGTAACTATGTATTGAGCATTGCTCATCATTCATGTAACTTTCATGTACGTGACGTATATAAGCTATATGTTACAAATATGTTAAGGTGAAACAGTTTGGAATCAACTTCTTAGATTGTACTAAAACTTCAAATGCACAAATCTCTCGAAGAAACTGTCCAACAACAGTGCACTTTTTATTTTGGATTTATACACTAGCAGAACGTTTTCCAACTATTTGTCCAGTTTAGTGCCTTTGAAAACGTGAGTAGAGGCCCAAGTCGGCCATCTTTGAGATGTTTCACCTTAATATATTAGTTGTGGTTCTAGAGGACTTCTTGAAAATCCACTGAGATTCATTCAGAAACCCTACTGAAATCATTATATGTAGTTAATTCTCTGATCGCTCTGTGACTGTTCCAATAACTTCCTTGGGCATTCCTATTGGATTAGCCCGGAAACCCCTCTTGGGTTTTTCTATATCTTTTTAGGATTCTTGCGTAAAATTTCCCTTGAATTCTGCCGAAAATGATTTCATGATTGCTTTCCAGTGGAATGGAATCTATTTGAAAAATATGGGTTTCTACTGGGTTCGGAGATTCTCACAAAATTCCTCGGAATTTCTTTTTAAAATCCATCCGAAATCATTATTTAAATCCTTCTGATATTTTCCCTGAAATCCTCCAGTAGTTTTTCCGTGAATCTCTTTGAAACTTCTTCGAATATCCCTCTGTGATTCTTTCAGAAAAAATGTCGTAGATTATTCCTATTCATCTGGAAGGTTGTGCTACTTTTCCCCGAATGTCGGTTCTCCGAATGTCGTTTCCCCGAACGCCAGTTACCCGAGTGTCAGTTCCCCGAATATCCCGTTTCCCCGAATATCCCGTTTCCCCGAATAGCCCACTTCCCCGAAAAGTTTTTGGCACTCATATTTGTCATAACTTTATACATTTCAGGGGGGTGAATGTACTGGTTATCTGATATGCACCCTTCTTTATTTCATTGGCGGTTCTTACGAGTTTTACCGTCCTCAGCATTTTTGGCATGCATGTATGTGTATAGTCGAGAATGACTAAATACCTCCTTCTTTTGATTACTTATCGTTCTTTCTAATTCACCATCCTGCAACTGAAAACTATTATAGCACCTTTCTGAGCTGCTTCACTTTTCGAGGAAACGGGTCATTCGGGGAAATGGATTTCGGGGAAACGGGCCATTCGGGGAACTGGCGTTCGGGGAACCGATATTCGGGGAAACGACATTCGGGAAAAAGTAGCACAATCCATCTGGAATACTCTCGGAAAGACGCCTGAGACTATAATAAAAAAATCTATTCTTTCACTTCACTTTCTTCCGTGCAAATTCTGGAAATTCCTCTGGGATTCTTTTGTAAATCCCAATGGAATTCTTCCAGAAATCCCTGTGCAATACTTCCGAAAATCCTGTTAATTGCGTGGTTGACCACCGTCAAAACCACCACGCAGCTGTTGTGTACGAAAAGCGAGTTTTTTTCACCAGTGTTGTACAAAATACAACAGCGCGACGACTGAAGTGCTAAGAAACTTCCAGATGACGGATTTCACGCCAACTCGACACGCGATTGGCAGCACCCCTTCTGAATTCAATGAAACTTTCTGGATGTCAAAATTATGTAAAACTAAGATACTTTGCATATTTTGTTTTTTCAAAATCGATCTAGACTAACATTTGGAAAGGGTCAAAGTTTTTTTTACTTTTTTCATAGACCCGTATAACTCAAAAACGGTAAGACCTACAAAAAAGTGTTGTATGGGGGACCGTCGTGCAATTTCCTGACGTTTTAGATAAAAATATTGAAAAAATAAAAACACATTTTCTACACTGAAAAAAAAATATTCAAAACTTTAAAGTCAATTTAAACAAAACGGCCACTTCAGATTTTGATCATCCTTAAGCAAAAAGTTTGGTTTTTAAATTTACTAAAAGTCGTCCATACATTGCAAATTGGGCATATTTTAGAGAAAAAAGATTTTCTAACATCGAATTTTTTAAGTCCCAAAGTTTTTTTTTTTTACTTTTTTCATAGACCCGTATAACTCAAAAACGGTAAGACCTACAAAAAAGTGTTGTATGGGGGACCGTCGTGCAATTTCCTGACGTTTTAGATAAAAATATTGAAAAAATTAAAACACATTTTCTACACTGAAAAAAAAAATATTCAAAACTTTAAAGTCGATTTAAACAAAACGGCCACTTCAGATTTTGATCATCCTTAAGCAAAAAGTTTGGTTTTTAAATTTACTAAAAGTCGTCCATACATTGCAAATCGGGCATATTTTAGAGAAAAAAGTTTTTCTAACATCGATTTTTTTAAGTCCCAATGTTTTTTTTTTTTACTTTTTTCATAGACCCGTATAACTCAAAAACGGTAAGACCTACAAAAAAGTGTTGTATGGGGAACCGTCGTGCAATTTCCTGACGTTTTAGATAAAAATATTGAAAAAATAAAAACACATTTTCTACACTGAAAAAAAAAATATTCAAAACTTTAAAGTCGATTTAAACAAAACGGCCACTTCAGATTTTGATCATCCTTAAGCAAAAAGTTTGGTTTTTAAATTTACTAAAAGTCGTCCATACATTGCAAATTGGGCATATTTTAGAGAAAAAAGATTTTCTAACATCGAATTTTTTAAGTCCCAATGTTTTTTTTTTTTACTTTTTTCATAGACCCGTATAACTCAAAAACGGTAAGACCTACAAAAAAGTGTTGTATGGGGGACCGTCGTGCAATTTCCTGACGTTTTAGATAAAAATATTGAAAAAATAAAAACACATTTTCTACACTGAAAAAAAAAATATTCAAAACTTTAAAGTCGATTTAAACAAAACGGCCACTTCAGATTTTGATCATCCTTAAGCAAAAAGTTTGGTTTTTAAATTTACTAAAAGTCGTCCATACATTGCAAATTGGGCATATTTTAGAGAAAAAAGTTTTTCTAACATCGATTTTTTTAAGTCCCAATGTTTTTTTTTTTTACTTTTTTCATAGACCCGTATAACTCAAAAACGGTAAGACCTACAAAAAAGTGTTGTATGGGGGACCGTCGTGCAATTTCCTGACGTTTTAGATAAAAATATTGAAAAAATAAAAACACATTTTCTACACTGAAAAAAAAAATATTCAAAACTTTAAAGTCGATTTAAACAAAACGGCCACTTCAGATTTTGATCATCCTTAAGCAAAAAGTTTGGTTTTTAAATTTACTAAAAGTCGTCCATACATTGCAAATTGGGCATATTTTAGAGAAAAAAGATTTTCTAACATCGAATTTTTTTAAGTCCCAAAGTTTTTTTTTTTTACTTTTTTCATAGACCCGTATAACTCAAAAACGGTAAGACCTACAAAAAAGTGTTGTATGGGGGACCGTCGTGCAATTTCCTGACGTTTTAGATAAAAATATTGAAAAAATAAAAACACATTTTCTACACTGAAAAAAAAAAATATTCAAAACTTTAAAGTCGATTTAAACAAAACGGCCACTTCAGATTTTGATCATCCTTAAGCAAAAAGTTTGGTTTTTAAATTTACTAAAAGTCGTCCATACATTGCAAATTGGGCATATTTTAGAGAAAAAAGTTTTTCTAACATCGATTTTTTTAAGTCCCAATGTTTTTTTTTTTTACTTTTTTCATAGACCCGTATAACTCAAAAACGGTAAGACCTACAAAAAAGTGTTGTATGGGGGACCGTCGTGCAATTTCCTGACGTTTTAGATAAAAATATTGAAAAAATAAAAACACATTTTCTACACTGAAAAAAAAAAATATTCAAAACTTTAAAGTCGATTTAAACAAAACGGCCACTTCAGATTTTGATCATCCTTAAGCAAAAAGTTTGGTTTTTAAATTTACTAAAAGTCGTCCATACATTGCAAATTGGGCATATTTTAGAGAAAAAAGTTTTTCTAACATCGAATTTTTTAAGTCCCAAAGTTTTTTTTTTTTACTTTTTTCATAGACCCGTATAACTCAAAAACGGTAAGACCTACAAAAAAGTGTTGTATGGGGGACCGTCGTGCAATTTCCTGACGTTTTAGATAAAAATATTGAAAAAATAAAAACACATTTTCTACACTGAAAAAAAAAAATATTCAAAACTTTAAAGTCGATTTAAACAAAACGGCCACTTCAGATTTTGATCATCCTTAAGCAAAAAGTTTGGTTTTTAAATTTACTAAAAGTCGTCCATACATTGCAAATCGGGCATATTTTAGAGAAAAAAGTTTTTCTAACATCGATTTTTTTAAGTCCCAATGTTTTTTTTTTTTACTTTTTTCATAGACCCGTATAACTCAAAAACGGTAAGACCTACAAAAAAGTGTTGTATGGGGAACCGTCGTGCAATTTCCTGACGTTTTAGATAAAAATATTGAAAAAATAAAAACACATTTTCTACACTGAAAAAAAAAATATTCAAAACTTTAAAGTCGATTTAAACAAAACGGCCACTTCAGATTTTGATCATCCTTAAGCAAAAAGTTTGGTTTTTAAATTTACTAAAAGTCGTCCATACATTGCAAATTGGGCATATTTTAGAGAAAAAAGATTTTCTAACATCGAATTTTTTAAGTCCCAAAGTTTTTTTTTTTTACTTTTTTCATAGACCCGTATAACTCAAAAACGGTAAGACCTACAAAAAAGTGTTGTATGGGGGACCGTCGTGCAATTTCCTGACGTTTTAGATAAAAATATTGAAAAAATAAAAACACATTTTCTACACTGAAAAAAAAAAATATTCAAAACTTTAAAGTCGATTTAAACAAAACGGCCACTTCAGATTTTGATCATCCTTAAGCAAAAAGTTTGGTTTTTAAATTTACTAAAAGTCGTCCATACATTGCAAATTGGGCATATTTTAGAGAAAAAAGTTTTTCTAACATCGATTTTTTTAAGTCCCAATGTTTTTTTTTTTTACTTTTTTCATAGACCCGTATAACTCAAAAACGGTAAGACCTACAAAAAAGTGTTGTATGGGGGACCGTCGTGCAATTTCCTGACGTTTTAGATAAAAATATTGAAAAAATAAAAACACATTTTCTACACTGAAAAAAAAAATATTCAAAACTTTAAAGTCGATTTAAACAAAACGGCCACTTCAGATTTTGATCATCCTTAAGCAAAAAGTTTGGTTTTTAAATTTACTAAAAGTCGTCCATACATTGCAAATTGGGCATATTTTAGAGAAAAAAGTTTTTCTAACATCGAATTTTTTAAGTCCCAATGTTTTTTTTTTTTACTTTTTTCATAGACCCGTATAACTCAAAAACGGTAAGACCTACAAAAAAGTGTTGTATGGGGGACCGTCGTGCAATTTCCTGACGTTTTAGATAAAAATATTGAAAAAATAAAAACACATTTTCTACACTGAAAAAAAAAATATTCAAAACTTTAAAGTCAATTTAAACAAAACGGCCACTTCAGATTTTGATCATCCTTAAGCAAAAAGTTTGGTTTTTAAATTTACTAAAAGTCGTCCATACATTGCAAATTGGGCATATTTTAGAGAAAAAAGTTTTTCTAACATCGAATTTTTTTAAGTCCCAATGTTTTTTTTTTTTACTTTTTTCATAGACCCGTATAACTCAAAAACGGTAAGACCTACAAAAAAGTGTTGTATGGGGGACCGTCGTGCAATTTCCTGACGTTTTAGATAAAAATATTGAAAAAATAAAAACACATTTTCTACACTGAAAAAAAAAATATTCAAAACTTTAAAGTCGATTTAAACAAAACGGCCACTTCAGATTTTGATCATCCTTAAGCAAAAAGTTTGGTTTTTAAATTTACTAAAAGTCGTCCATACATTGCAAATTGGGCATATTTTAGAGAAAAAAGTTTTTCTAACATCGATTTTTTTAAGTCCCAATGTTTTTTTTTTTTACTTTTTTCATAGACCCGTATAACTCAAAAACGGTAAGACCTACAAAAAAGTGTTGTATGGGGGACCGTCGTGCAATTTCCTGACGTTTTAGATAAAAATATTGAAAAAATAAAAACACATTTTCTACACTGAAAAAAAAAATATTCAAAACTTTAAAGTCGATTTAAACAAAACGGCCACTTCAGATTTTGATCATCCTTAAGCAAAAAGTTTGGTTTTTAAATTTACTAAAAGTCGTCCATACATTGCAAATTGGGCATATTTTAGAGAAAAAAGATTTTCTAACATCGAATTTTTTAAGTCCCAAAGTTTTTTTTTTTACTTTTTTCATAGACCCGTATAACTCAAAAACGGTAAGACCTACAAAAAAGTGTTGTATGGGGGACCGTCGTGCAATTTCCTGACGTTTTAGATAAAAATATTGAAAAAATAAAAACACATTTTCTACACTGAAAAAAAAAATATTCAAAACTTTAAAGTCGATTTAAACAAAACGGCCACTTCAGATTTTGATCATCCTTAAGCAAAAAGTTTGGTTTTTAAATTTACTAAAAGTCGTCCATACATTGCAAATTGGGCATATTTTAGAGAAAAAAGATTTTCTAACATCGAATTTTTTAAGTCCCAAAGTTTTTTTTTTTTACTTTTTTCATAGACCCGTATAACTCAAAAACGGTAAGACCTACAAAAAAGTGTTGTATGGGGGACCGTCGTGCAATTTCCTGACGTTTTAGATAAAAATATTGAAAAAATAAAAACACATTTTCTACACTGAAAAAAAAAATATTCAAAACTTTAAAGTCGATTTAAACAAAACGGCCACTTCAGATTTTGATCATCCTTAAGCAAAAAGTTTGGTTTTTAAATTTACTAAAAGTCGTCCATACATTGCAAATCGGGCATATTTTAGAGAAAAAAGTTTTTCTAACATCGATTTTTTTAAGTCCCAATGTTTTTTTTTTTTACTTTTTTCATAGACCCGTATAACTCAAAAACGGTAAGACCTACAAAAAAGTGTTGTATGGGGGACCGTCGTGCAATTTCCTGACGTTTTAGATAAAAATATTGAAAAAATAAAAACACATTTTCTACACTGAAAAAAAAAATATTCAAAACTTTAAAGTCGATTTAAACAAAACGGCCACTTCAGATTTTGATCATCCTTAAGCAAAAAGTTTGGTTTTTAAATTTACTAAAAGTCGTCCATACATTGCAAATTGGGCATATTTTAGAGAAAAAAGATTTTCTAACATCGAATTTTTTAAGTCCCAAAGTTTTTTTTTTTTACTTTTTTCATAGACCCGTATAACTCAAAAACGGTAAGACCTACAAAAAAGTGTTGTATGGGGGACCGTCGTGCAATTTCCTGACGTTTTAGATAAAAATATTGAAAAAATAAAAACACATTTTCTACACTGAAAAAAAAAATATTCAAAACTTTAAAGTCGATTTAAACAAAACGGCCACTTCAGATTTTGATCATCCTTAAGCAAAAAGTTTGGTTTTTAAATTTACTAAAAGTCGTCCATACATTGCAAATCGGGCATATTTTAGAGAAAAAAGTTTTTCTAACATCGATTTTTTTAAGTCCCAATGTTTTTTTTTTTTACTTTTTTCATAGACCCGTATAACTCAAAAACGGTAAGACCTACAAAAAAGTGTTGTATGGGGGACCGTCGTGCAATTTCCTGACGTTTTAGATAAAAATATTGAAAAAATAAAAACACATTTTCTACACTGAAAAAAAAAATATTCAAAACTTTAAAGTCGATTTAAACAAAACGGCCACTTCAGATTTTGATCATCCTTAAGCAAAAAGTTTGGTTTTTAAATTTACTAAAAGTCGTCCATACATTGCAAATTGGGCATATTTTAGAGAAAAAAGATTTTCTAACATCGAATTTTTTAAGTCCCAAAGTTTTTTTTTTTTACTTTTTTCATAGACCCGTATAACTCAAAAACGGTAAGACCTACAAAAAAGTGTTGTATGGGGGACCGTCGTGCAATTTCCTGACGTTTTAGATAAAAATATTGAAAAAATAAAAACACATTTTCTACACTGAAAAAAAAAATATTCAAAACTTTAAAGTCGATTTAAACAAAACGGCCACTTCAGATTTTGATCATCCTTAAGCAAAAAGTTTGGTTTTTAAATTTACTAAAAGTCGTCCATACATTGCAAATCGGGCATATTTTAGAGAAAAAAGTTTTTCTAACATCGATTTTTTTAAGTCCCAATGTTTTTTTTTTTACTTTTTTCATAGACCCGTATAACTCAAAAACGGTAAGACCTACAAAAAAGTGTTGTATGGGGGACCGTCGTGCAATTTCCTGACGTTTTAGATAAAAATATTGAAAAAATAAAAACACATTTTCTACACTGAAAAAAAAAATATTCAAAACTTTAAAGTCGATTTAAACAAAACGGCCACTTCAGATTTTGATCATCCTTAAGCAAAAAGTTTGGTTTTTAAATTTACTAAAAGTCGTCCATACATTGCAAATTGGGCATATTTTAGAGAAAAAAGATTTTCTAACATCGAATTTTTTAAGTCCCAAAGTTTTTTTTTTTTACTTTTTTCATAGACCCGTATAACTCAAAAACGGTAAGACCTACAAAAAAGTGTTGTATGGGGGACCGTCGTGCAATTTCCTGACGTTTTAGATAAAAATATTGAAAAAATAAAAACACATTTTCTACACTGAAAAAAAAAATATTCAAAACTTTAAAGTCGATTTAAACAAAACGGCCACTTCAGATTTTGATCATCCTTAAGCAAAAAGTTTGGTTTTTAAATTTACTAAAAGTCGTCCATACATTGCAAATCGGGCATATTTTAGAGAAAAAAGTTTTTCTAACATCGATTTTTTTAAGTCCCAATGTTTTTTTTTTTACTTTTTTCATAGACCCGTATAACTCAAAAACGGTAAGACCTACAAAAAAGTGTTGTATGGGGGAACCGTCGTGCAATTTCCTGACGTTTTAGATAAAAATATTGAAAAAATAAAAACACATTTTCTACACTGAAAAAAAAAATATTCAAAACTTTAAAGTCGATTTAAACAAAACGGCCACTTCAGATTTTGATCATCCTTAAGCAAAAAGTTTGGTTTTTAAATTTACTAAAAGTCGTCCATACATTGCAAATTGGGCATATTTTAGAGAAAAAAGATTTTCTAACATCGAATTTTTTAAGTCCCAAAGTTTTTTTTTTTTACTTTTTTCATAGACCCGTATAACTCAAAAACGGTAAGACCTACAAAAAAGTGTTGTATGGGGGACCGTCGTGCAATTTCCTGACGTTTTAGATAAAAATATTGAAAAAATAAAAACACATTTTCTACACTGAAAAAAAAATATTCAAAACTTTAAAGTCGATTTAAACAAAACGGCCACTTCAGATTTTGATCATCCTTAAGCAAAAAGTTTGGTTTTTAAATTTACTAAAAGTCGTCCATACATTGCAAATTGGGCATATTTTAGAGAAAAAAGATTTTCTAACATCGAATTTTTTAAGTCCCAAAGTTTTTTTTTTTACTTTTTTCATAGACCCGTATAACTCAAAAACGGTAAGACCTACAAAAAAGTGTTGTATGGGGGACCGTCGTGCAATTTCCTGACGTTTTAGATAAAAATATTGAAAAAATAAAAACACATTTTCTACACTGAAAAAAAAATATTCAAAACTTTAAAGTCGATTTAAACAAAACGGCCACTTCAGATTTTGATCATCCTTAAGCAAAAAGTTTGGTTTTTAAATTTACTAAAAGTCGTCCATACATTGCAAATCGGGCATATTTTAGAGAAAAAAGTTTTTCTAACATCGATTTTTTTAAGTCCCAATGTTTTTTTTTTTACTTTTTTCATAGACCCGTATAACTCAAAAACGGTAAGACCTACAAAAAAGTGTTGTATGGGGAACCGTCGTGCAATTTCCTGACGTTTTAGATAAAAATATTGAAAAAATAAAAACACATTTTCTACACTGAAAAAAAAAATATTCAAAACTTTAAAGTCGATTTAAACAAAACGGCCACTTCAGATTTTGATCATCCTTAAGCAAAAAGTTTGGTTTTTAAATTTACTAAAAGTCGTCCATACATTGCAAATTGGGCATATTTTAGAGAAAAAAGTTTTTCTAACATCGATTTTTTTAAGTCCCAATGTTTTTTTTTTTACTTTTTTCATAGACCCGTATAACTCAAAAACGGTAAGACCTACAAAAAAGTGTTGTATGGGGAACCGTCGTGCAATTTCCTGACGTTTTAGATAAAAATATTGAAAAAATAAAAACACATTTTCTACACTGAAAAAAAAAATATTCAAAACTTTAAAGTCGATTTAAACAAAACGGCCACTTCAGATTTTGATCATCCTTAAGCAAAAAGTTTGGTTTTTAAATTTACTAAAAGTCGTCCATACATTGCAAATTGGGCATATTTTAGAGAAAAAAGATTTTCTAACATCGAATTTTTTAAGTCCCAAAGTTTTTTTTTTTACTTTTTTCATAGACCCGTATAACTCAAAAACGGTAAGACCTACAAAAAAGTGTTGTATGGGGGACCGTCGTGCAATTTCCTGACGTTTTAGATAAAAATATTGAAAAAATAAAAACACATTTTCTACACTGAAAAAAAAATGATTCAAAACTTTAAAGTCGATTTAAACAAAACGGCCACTTCAGATTTTGATCATCCTTAAGCAAAAAGTTTGGTTTTAAATTTACTAAAAGTCGTCCATACATTGCAAATTGGGCATATTTTAGGGAATAAAGTTTTTCTAACATCGAATTTTTTAAGTCCCAAAGTTGTATTTTACTTTTTTTTATATAAACCCGTATAACTCGACAACGGTAAGACCTACAAAAAAGTGTTGTATGGAGGACTGTCGTGAAATTTCCTGAAGTTTTAGAAAAAAATATTGAAAAAATAAAAACACATTTTCTACACTGAAAAAAAAAAATATTCAAAACTTTAAAGCCGATTTAAGATCAATTAAATTTAATTAAAAAAACTGTATAATTCCGTTTTATTTCTTTTCACTACTCCCAATAAAACAAATATAATCTATTTTGTGATTAAAACTCATTTATCACTTGAAAATATGATCATACTAGACTATTTAAGGTGAAGATGAATCGAAGCCAAACCTCAAATTTTCAAGAGCACAAATCTGGAGAACCAAACTTCCGTTTAAGCTGAAAACTTAATCGATTTGTCATAAGCTGGTGGTGACCAATCGATTAAGTTTTCATCTCAAACGGGTGTTCGGTTCTCCAGATTTGTGCTCTTGAAAATTTGAAGTTTGGCTTCGATTTATCTTCACCTTAAAGCGAAATAAAAATAAAATAAAAAAATCATTTTAAACTTAAAAAATTCGAAGTTAGAAAAAAAATGTTCCCTAATATATGCCCAATTTGCAATGTATGGACGACTTTTAGTAAATTTAATTACGAAACTTTTTGCTTAAGGATGATCAAAATCTGAAGTGGCCGTTTTTTTTTAAATCGACATTGAAGTTTTGAATATTTTTTTTCAGTGTAGAAAATGTGTTTTAATTTTTTCAATATTTTTTTCTAAAACGTCAGGAAATTTCACGACAGTCCCCCATACAACACTTTTTTGTAGTTCTTACCGTTTTCGAGTTATACGGGTTTATAAAAAAAGCGAAAATAAACTTTGACCCTTTCCAAATGTTAGTCTAGATCGATTATGAAATAACAAAGTATGTAAATTATCTTAGTTTCACATAGTCTTCACACCCAGAAAGTTTCATTGAATTCTTAAGGGGTGCTGCCAATCCTTTTGTCGAGTTGGCGTGAAATCCGTCAGATGTCTCACGGGGATTTTTCCAAAAACCCTTTTTTTATGGAAATCTCTCCGAAATTTTTCAGGAAATTTCTTTGAAAATCATCCGAAAATTCCTTTGAAATTGTTTGGATATCCTCCGAGAAATCCTTCTTATATTCTTACAGAAATCATGATTTATTGTTTCAAGAAATCTGTCTGAGATAATTTTGAAAATCCGGAATTTTTCCGGAAAATCCTTCCTGATTCTTAAGAATTTTTGTTCAAAGATTCTTTGAAAAAACAAAATCTGAGATTCTTCTGGAAATTCATAAGCAAGTGTTCTGGATTTTTTTTTGTGATTTTTAAATGATTTTCCTTGGAACTTATGGAGAATCTTCTGAAAGTAACTTTTAAATGGATATTCCGGAAATTCCATTTGAAATTATTACGTATATCTTTCTGGAGTTCTTCTGGACATCGTAATTATTCGGACAATAATAATAAAATCTTCTGGATGTTTATGAATTTTCTTCAAATCTTTCAGGGATTCTTGAGAAATGACTTCTGGGATTCTTTTGGATGTCACTGTAAAAAAAACATTCAAAATCCATTTGGAATTCTCATGGGATTGTTTCAGATATTTACGAAAATCCTTACATAATTCATTTAGAAATCTCCCTGATAATATTTTAGTGATTTCTCTGTGATTCTTCTGTGAATTGACCTGGGATTATTCCGGAAAGCCTTCTTCAATTCCAAAGCAATTTCCTGAAGAATTTTCAGAACGATATTTTCAAGGATCCTAGATATTTTTTCCGAAGAATCTCAATAAAATTTCTGGAAAAATACTAGAACGATTTACGGTAGAATCTTACGAAAACTTCCGGTAGAATTCATGAATGCTTATCATTCAAGCAGAATTCCAGTCGTATTTCTGGATGAATCTCGGCAGGTTTTACGGAAGAATCCCAGCAGAATTTCTTGAAAAATTCCAGCAAAATTTCTGGAAGAATCTTCGAAAGATGTTTGGAAGCCCTCCAGCAGGATAACAGAAAGGGGGTATTACAGAAGAGTTTCTTAAGGGGGATACTCGAAAGAAAAATAGAGTTTTCATGAAAAATTCAGGATTCTAGAGGTAATTCGGGAAGCATTTCTGCAGGAATCCTTAAAATATCTAGTAGGAAGGATTTCCGAAAGAATCCCAGAAGGTTTTCCGAAAGAATACCCGGAAGAATTCCTACAGGATTTTTGGAAGAAACCCAGAAGTATTTCGAAAATATTGACGTAAAAATCCCAGTGGCATTTCTAGAATAATTTCCGACAGATTTTCGGAAGCATCATCTCAGGTGGTTTCTGGAAGAATACTAGAGGTATTCTCATGAGAATCCCAGAAGTATTTCCTGAAAAAATCCAGAGTTATTTTCGGAGGAATTCCCGAAGAGTTACTAGTAGAGTCGTAGTTATTTTTTTGGACAAAATGCTCTAAATATATCCAGAAGAATTGCATCAGGATTTTTGGTAGAATCTTCCATAGTATTTCCAAAAGAATCTTCAAGAATTTCAAAGAATTTAATTTCCAGGATAAACGCAAAATCACAAAGAGATTTATGCAAAATTCCAATAAGATGTCCAGAAGAATCACAAAGGGATATCCGAAAGAATCTCATAAGGGGTCGTTCATAAACCACGTGGACATTTAAGGGGGGATGGGGGGTCTGGTCAATGATACAAATTTTAATTTTTTTGTATGGTCAATTGACCACGAGGGGGACTGGAGTGGGGGCTAGGTTTGAAATTTCAAAAATATGAACACTGCCAAAAAATTCTAGAGTAATTTCTGGACCAACATTTTTTTCATATCATAAATGCTTTGAATCAAATTCATTTCTTGTGTAGCATTAAATTTTACTGTGGACACAGCTCATAACATCTATAATAAATTTAGTTAATAAATCTTTATCCAGGTGTCCTCTCGTGGGATAGGGGTAACGCGTCCTAACTAGAGATCAAGGAGTCGTGAGTTCGATTCTTGCCGAGAAGACGTGTAACTGTTTCGCTAAACTTCACATCAATTTGTCCATTGAACCAACAACGAGCATTGCTTTAAATAGTGAGATTTTTTCGTAATGCACAACCAGCATAAATGTTCTCCCCCTGTTGTTTATGTACTAATTATAACTTAAAGTCATTTTAATTGAATTAGTTATGTTGTCTACTGTTGTATACGGCAACATGTTGCAAAATAAGTGAAGCTTCTTTTAAAACATTTTTTTTACATCGATCAACAAAACCATAGAACATCTAATAGCGGAAAAATAATAATTTAATAACCGATCATTTCAAATCGAGCCGACTGGCGCTCTTTCCTTGCGCGCGCTTTTTACAGAGCTGTCAAAACATATTTTTGTGTATTCCTTCTTTCGCTCTCTTTCAACTCAACCATTCAGCACGATCCACTTCGAGATGCAGTAGCGTAGCTAGGGGGGTGCGGTGGGTGCGGTCCGCACCGGGCCCCGAGTTCATAGGGGCCCCCAAATCGTGGTAAGTGTTTCATTTACTATAAAGAAAGTTGATTTCTAGAAAACTAACAGGTTACAAGATGAAAACTCAGTTTGACGGTGACCTTGATCGGCAATGTGTAGGGCCCCATAATCAATGGTATTAGTGATTAGAAAAGCTTAAATACCTCAAAATTCATAACTCAGTTGAATTTTGAAATTCATAGGGATCTACCTAAATGTGCGGGGCCCATAACCGTATCTGAAACTGATTTGGAGGTATGTTACAGACAGCATGAGAAAATTCACTCACTCACCCGAA
Organism: Aedes aegypti; assembly: GCF_002204515.2. NCBI lineage: Eukaryota > Metazoa > Arthropoda > Insecta > Diptera > Culicidae > Aedes > Aedes aegypti. Next base: position 25,203,796 of record NC_035109.1, on the reverse strand, counting down.
CGCTACCGATAAAATATCTGCAAAGTATCTGCTGCCACCGAATGTTCAATGACTGCCGAACGCTACTAAAGTGAGCGCAATCCCGACGAATCGTAAACGATTGAGATAAACCGAAAATGAAAAGATATACGGAGTGGAGAGAGCACCTATCCTCTCTTAAATTGGAGACACGAAAGAACGCGTTCGCCATTCGATCACTGAAAGCTTCCTGCGAAATGTGCAGATTTTGCGTTCACTGAAACATTTCGCCTTGTGTATTACCAGTCAGTGAACGCTCTTCAGCTCTCAAATACGAATGCCACTCGTGCGGAATCGGAATGTAAAAAATCATTCGCTACAGCAATCAAATGCCTTCGGCACAAGGAGTCGGTAGTGAATCATTCTGTTGCCGTTTTTGTCTAACTTGTCGCTCGGCGAACAAGAAGAAAACGCATTGGAAATTGAAACACTCAGCTTGGTCGGAGAAACGGCAATCTCGCTCTTGACCGCTTGTGGATGTGAGCGAGAGAAATGCAATATTCGAGTGAATGTTTCCCATGCTTGCTCACCGTATTTCATTTCAATTATAATTTAGAATAGAAATCAGTAACCATCTTCGGGACATGGTTTGTACATATTCAAGGCTGGTAGAAGATCTCTTTTTAGAGGCTTAGCCTCTATTTTAATGCAAGACTTTATTTTTAAAGGCTCTATTTTTAAGAGATCTTGAAAATAGAGCCTTTTTAGAAAAAAAAATACTAGTTCTTTAAGAATTTCTTTTCAGATTCCTCGAGAAATAACTTCATAAATTCTGATAGTGATTTTTTTTTCATAGATTCTAAACACATTTACAATACCTAATTGCCTCAGACGTCTATTCAATGGTTTGTCGATTTAAATTGATGATTTGACCTTTCTAACTACGATTTACATGAGCTGTCCAAAATTCGAATCAAAGTGTCCGGAATACGAGGCAAAAGCGAAGAGGCGTCCGGAATAAGAATCATTAAAAGGCCACACATTCCCATATATTTAAAATTACTCCACTGTGGAATCAAAATCTTCACCCAACATTCGAAAGTTAAGTGTTTTGAAGGCTCGATAACGCTGATTTATTTTATATGCTTCCTGATGAGTTATACTTCACTGAAGCCTTAAGTGTCCGTAATATGAATCAGAACGGTATAGGAGATGTTCCCTAGCTTCATAAAGGAGCTCTTTAAAAAATACTATACAGTTCATTTGCATTTGAGGATTTTTCAAAGAATTCCTAAGAGAATTCCTATGCCAGTTTCTCCAGTTTGCCATACAGGACTTTTTACAGCAGTACTTCGATATAACATAGCTCGATTTTTATATTCGTTACGTTACATCGAGGTTACGTTATATCGAAGCAAGTTTTTTTGTATCTAAATTTCGTTCAACATGTATACTTTTATTGGAAAATGGATCATGAATTGATGTTATTGACCTAGCAAGCATTTTTAGTCTTTCTTACATATTTTTGCGTGTTTATTTTTTTATTTTTCTTTTAATTTGTTTTTTTTTTATTGTTACGTCTCTATTGCTGCAATCTTTGAAGAAATGTATTCCAGAAATATCTTTTGAGGAATCCTTGAACACTCAGAAAAACTCTGAAAGAAATTCATAAACGAGATCTTTCAGAAACCCTTAAAATGTTAATGTTGAGCCGTCCATTAACAGTTCTAGTAGGATCAATGTACCAATAACCACATAGCTAAGAACAAAAATTGGTATAAAATCGAAAAATAACGCTGGCGTCATTATTTTTACATCATCTGAAAGTTTTTATCTTGGTTTTATGGGAAAAATATGAAAACTACGAAAACTCAAATGTTGGTATTTATTATCGCGTGTGCCACTTATGGAATACATGTGCCTATAGTAGCACTCTTTCTAATTTCTGTTCCTATAGTAGCACTAGGATGACGTCGTTGGCAAAATACTCATCAAAACAGTATTTTTACAAAAATTCTATATTTTTCCTACAAAGTGTGGATCAAAAGCTATCGTTTGATGCAAAAAAAGTTCCAAAATTAATCAATTATTTTGTAAAATAAAAAAATAGTTTCTCTCAGTAGTGCTACTTTAGGAACAAAAGGTTTACTATAGGCGCAAGGGAGCTCAAATTTTAAGCAAAACTAATTATTTCGATCATTTTTTAACAAATTCAATCTGTGTATCAATGGTACTGACCTTCATGTCAAAAAATGTTTTGAAAAGATTTATATCAAAATGGCCGTAAAAAGCCACTAGTGCGACTATAGGGGGCTGTCCACTAAGAGAACACCGACCCTAGGCAATTATGGGATTTGAAGAGTGTTGTTATGAGGAACTCTTGAAATAAATCCTTTTGTTATTTCTTGACAGAATTTCAGAATAAAATCCCCAAGAATTCTTTTAAAAACGTATCAGTAAATTGATGAAGGAATCACTAGAAAACTCCATTCAAAGAAGAACTAACGTTGAGAGATTTTCCATGGAAAAGTTTCAGAACGAATACGTTGTGAGAGTATCGGCATTATTCCAGGAGAATTCTCTGGGGGATCTGGAGATCTTGATAAGTTTTTGAACGAATTCCCGAATATATTTTGTAATACAAAATATCAGTAGGATATTCTATAGACGAAAACTTTAAAGATTACTTGGAGAACCTACTGAAAAAAATCCTAAAGAACTTTCTTAAGAAATTCCTGATGGAATCAAAAGGAAGGATTTCGTAATTAATTTACTGACGATATTTCGAGAAGATTGTTTTTCAGGTTTTCGGACGAATACCTGTACGAGTTTTTAGAATAATTGCTAGGGCATTTCAATAATCATCACTGGATAGTTCTTCGAAAGAGTCGCTGGAAGAATTCATGATAACCTGCTGGAATAATTTATGAATTTCTATACTCCGGAAAAATTAATTATTAAATTAAAATCGTAGGCAGAATGGTTTGAAGAATTTATAGTTGAATCTTCTTTATATCCTGGAGAAATCACTTGGTGAAATTCTTGATCAAAGGCATAGAAGAATTCATAGATATATTTGAAAAAGAAACTATTGGAGAAATTCAAAATCCTTGAATTTAAAATCCCTAGAATCCGGAATTCTTTGGAAACAGTTCTTGGACATATTCTGGATAAAATCCTGGAGGAATTTAATTACAATTTTCTTATGAAATTTCTCAAGAAATTCTTGGGAGGGGAATCCGTTAAGTCAATCAAATGTTTATAGAAACTCTTGGAGCAATCTCTGAAATCGCTTTGAAAAAAAAATCTGGTGGAATCCCTGGAATTATTTAGAAGTCTGCTTATATTTGGTCATCGTTTATTTCAACAGTTGATTTCACATTAGCGTTCGCATTTGAACGGCGTTCACATTACTTTCTTAAGGGCCCCTAAATGGAACACCGCACCGGGCCCCAATAATCCTAGCTACGCCACTGTCGAGATGGATTGGTGAGCTATCTGGTTGATGCAGATGAACACTTATCGTGTAACGCGACATCATCATTGCCACCAAGATTGCAACTTATCAGAAAACGATAGGTATAATTAACCATAGCCCATGCCATATAACAATAGAACAAACAAAAAAGGTTATATCAGGATTCCCAGAAACGGTTTAGATCGTGTAGAATCATGACAATATAAGATAACAAATCAAATTCAAAAGTAAAAAGACAGTAAAACTGTCGACCTGTAAGAACTTATGATTGCTATCAGATTCTTTGAATCGGTTCAAATAGCTCTGCTGAAATTCCTGTCATTTTAAGTAACTATTCGAACTTCAGTTCACATGAAGTTCGTTGAAGTTGCTTATAAAGAATGATATTAACCTTAAAGTACACCACGCGTGCTAATCATAGACATATCGAGCATCCGATGAACTGTCGAAGGACAAAGGGTTTGTCGGATAATGTAACATGTTGCGATAAATGCGAATCAATTCAAAATTCACGGATAAACTATCTCACATACCATGCACGATTGACTTTCAGATTAAATACGACAAGCTAGGAGACCAATCGTGGAGTGCAATCAGAAAAATCATCCAAAATTATGACTTTGATTCGCGAACAATTGATCGTGAGCTCACAGGCCGAGCGATTCATTTTTCGCGGAGCGGAGTTTGTTGTGATGGCTTGACCACTAAGGGTTTATCGTTGTTGCTATGCTCGCACGTTAAAGAACAACCACGATGCATCATTTGTTTTATCATGACCACTAGATTTCCATCCTTGGGAATAACTGGAAGAAATCCTGAGTAGGGTAAGTGTTCCCTTAGTTGTGGGTGTTCCTATAGTTGCGGTAGTGCCGTTTTCACTGATATTATTACATTAGCCACAGAACCGACACTGCCAATCGACGTATTGGCTTGTTGATACACGTAATAGTTGAAAAGAGCGTTCAAATTGCTTTAAAACTGATGAAATATCACTAAAATTGATAAAACTGTTCTTGCTCGTACCCATAGTTGCGGTAAAGTGTTCCTATAGTGGAGGATCCCATAAGAAAACCACGGATACCTCAACTATAGGAACACAAATTAAATATATGCCGCAACTAAAGGAACAGTGTACCAATAGTGGAGGTATTATTTTTCACTGACATGCCGTGGATTACTGCGATGAAATCATTTTACTCATTAAGTCAATGTTCGTTACTTCCCGTTACAAGATTTACATGTACATTAGTTGCGTTTCTTGAATTGAGGCGGGTAAATGAAGTTCAATCGTGCTTAGTACCTCCACTATTGGTACATCTACCCTAAATGCTTTTGAAATAATCTCTGTAGAAAAAAATCTGAAGGAATCCCAGGATTAGTTGAATGAAATTCTTAGGTAATTCTTGGATAACTTTCTGGAAAAAGAACCAAACAAAAAAAAAGAAAGCTATGGAAGTATTCCCAGAAACCTGGAGAAATCTCTAAAGGAACTTTGTAGGAATCTGCGAAAAATTCCTATAAGTATTCCTGGAGGAATCCTTGTAGAAATCTCATAATAAATCTTTAGAAAAATGTCTGCAGGAATTCTAGAAAGGATTTCTGGTGAAAATCCTGGAGGATCCATTTCTGGAAGAATCTCATGAAACATATCTGGAAGACATGCTTGAATAATGCCTGCAGGAATGTTTGAAGAAATTCGCGGAAGAATGCTCTCACAGTAAACCAGCGAAGAGAGTGTGGGAACTTCAACTCAATCTACAAAAGAATATTAGCCCAAATCAGAAGAGTTCCGTAATAGAGAAAAATTGCGAATGAAAGGGACGCGGTAAAACGAAATAAGAAATTTGGGTGCTACCTGAGTTGCTGCTTCAAATGGATCATTGAAATTCCCGCTTTTTTCCCGGTTTTCCGGTATATTCTTCATATTTTTCCCGGTTTTCAATCCATTCCTTCTAAAGACTTTAATTGACTTTTCTATATCAAAAATCGTTTCTATGAAAAGCACCGCAATATTTTTGTTTTTTTTTGAATCGGTTTAATTTTGTTTAGTTGTTTTTCTATAGTAATTTGATAATTTATCAATAGTTTCACTATTGGAACAATAAGTTCACTATTAGATTAATCTAATCTACATATAATCTTATTCTGAAAACTATGGTATTCGTCTGAAGCGATTTGTCCCGCGTTCGTCGAAAATCAATGGAGCTCTGGAGCGATCTATCATGGGCTTTGGTTTATAATCATCTTAAGTGCATCTTAATGCTGAATTTCAGATGATTTGGCCGACAAAAGCCCAGGTGCCTAAGTAATTCATCAAGATGGCCAAGTACACGCAGCGAACTGGACTATCGAATTTCATACAGGTTGCCTTATGAAAGGTGGAATGATTATTGCAATGCGAGCGCTTTACGTATTGTTCTAGCATCATTCCACATCAAGGCGTCGATAGGCGCGTGATATACGCACGGGCCTATCGATCACAATGTTCTTGGTTCGATTCCAGATTGCCGCTAAAACATTTTTTGTTTTCAAACTTTGGTTTCATAAGGCAAATTCATGAATTTCAACCCGATTCTTATGGCAAATTTCTATAAAAGGTGCTTTTATATTTCGATAGTCCATTTTCCTGAGTGTAGTTCTTTACCGTAATTGAAATAATTTTAATTCTTAAGGCTAAGTAGCTCGTCATTTGGTTTGGCAACAATGATGACTTTTCAGCTTGCATTTCAAAGTGATAATACTCAGCCTTGATAATTTATATTGACTTGAAAAAGTAGGGGTACCGGGGGCAGTATGGACACCCGGGGCAGAATGGACACCCCATGTATCTTTGCATATGCGAATAATTTTATACTTTAGATGCAAACAATATTTCAGTTGCCTGTCGAAACAGTAAGTTGTCCACTAAAATTTCAGAAAAATTGTTTTAAACATTGATTTTAAACCAAAAAATGGAGCATGATTTTATTGGGTTTTAAAATTATAACATTCACACCTCACCAAATAAGGTTTCAGATGCAAATGACTGCAAGCTGACCGAAAATGTAGCTCTTGAGTGAATCTTCAATTATTTATGCTAAATTCAAAAATATAGTAGATTTTTTTCTGCTACTTTCAGACACTGAAAAACTTATATGAAAATTTCCTATACTGTTGGGGCAATATGGACACCGAGTGACAAAGTAGAGCTGACACTTTAAAGAAAAAGAAATGTAACTTCATACACAAAACTATCCACAAATATTTAGCGTGCAATGCAGTGATTATGATTCGGAACCACAAATCGGTTGAAAAACGTCAGTTCTGTATTAAAACTAATCTGGAGGCAATATTGAAAGTATCACTACGAAAAATGTCGTAAATTGGTTTTAATCATGTTTTCAGTGGCACAGTGATCTATCACTATGGTTTCCTGAATGTGTCCTTCATTTTTCGTGGTTTGGGAATGATCGTGGGACAATTTTCCTATAAACGTTAAGGTGTTCATACTGCCCCATGGGGGTGTCCACTTTGCCCCGCTAGCTTGATGGTGACCACCAAATATAAGCTTTTTTTAAACCCATTTTTGCAAACAAAGTATTTTTTTCAAAATTTTGCAACAATGTTTAACAAATGCTTGAGAACATAAGAAGCATACTGCATATGAAAAACTGTATAATATTCGTGTCTTTACAGTCAAAATAGGAAAATTCCTTAGGGTGTCCATACTGCCCCGTGTTCCCCTATCACTGTACGCGCTAACATGCAGAAAGTATGCTGATACTTTTTCAGGTGTGTCAGTGCAAAACCAACGAAAATCAGTTTGATTCTAAATCGTGAGATGAAAAGCAACAATCATCAACGACGCGTACCGTTTTCACTCGAAATCCGGACACTTAAGCACCGGGTTAACTTCAAGCACCATTTTTATAATTCATAATTTATATTTCCTTTTTTTGTGGTTTATCATGAAGTTAAATGTTTATTCTATTGCATGATGCAATAAAAAAAAGCGATTTGTTGCGCAAAAAACGTTTAAATATGCGAAAACATGAGATGTGTCTTGATTCGAAATCCGGACACTAATAATAGGTTGCTTCGAAATCCGGACACTTTTGCTTCGAATCCCGGACACCTCTTTTTGACTAAATATTCGCATATTTTGTATAAAATTCAATATACCAACTCTAAATTCCATAATTTTGAACAGTTTACTATATGTAATCACAGAAGTCTCGAGTCGGAAAAACGCTGAAGCTGCCAGAAAGGTACACAAAGTTTTGGCAAAAATTACTTCACTCACCTTATGCTAGCGCCTGTATTCACAATGCATTACCCCACCTCACGGTGTACTATATTTAAGAAGGTGATATATTCCGAAAACTGACAGCTACTTGACGACGTCATTCCTTGATGTTTACATCAGTGAAGAGCCTGCCTTGTTAATTTTTTATGCCGTGACCCCACCTATAGTTTGATTCATGGTCACACTCTTGATTTAATGCATCACCCAAGTAACCAATAAGCCGTACAGTTTGGCACCAAATCGGTTCTATAGTCGAATAAAAGACATGTCTAACAGGGCAATAGGAACTATATAGTAATTAAGGGTTACCTGGGTTAAAGAGCCACTTTTGGCGAATTATTTGGCTGATATACTGCCTACTCGTACCGTGTATCTGGAGCGAGAGACGTCAAAATTTTATAGCAGGTTGGTTAAAGAAAAAAGAAAAAAAAGTTTGTTTATCTCTTGTACTTTTCTCTCTCTCTCTTTGACCTTTTCCAAGTTATTTTTTTTTGTTAAGTATCTTGGACTCGAACTGTTGTTTTCCAGGCTCCTATTAGATGATTCGGTCCCCTTTTCCATCTGCTCCATCTATGCTTTTATGAGTTGCCTTGCTCAATATAGTTTATAAGGCAGAGAATTATTGGAGGCTGGAAATACCAGCAGTTTAATTTGGATTAATTTGTACTTTATTGCGAAATTAGTCAGAAAGGAGTTTAATATGAAGTATGGGGAATGTTTGGGAGAATGAAAACTTTGAAAAGACCGTAAAAGTATCAAGTATAATTGCTTGCATTCATATTTCCAGGCGTCGTAAAGTAGATCGTAGTCCCTGAAATCCAGATGACCTCCGGGACCAATACAGCTTGAGTTTCGGCCTTATAAAAGGACTCCCGTCGTTTCGGAGACCATCAGAAATCAGAAGATCACGACCATGCGCAAGTATTTTTCGATAGCAACGATCCTCCTGCTCAATTTATATCAGCTCTTATTTTGTAATTCTGAATGAATTCAATCATCACGGGATTTGTTTTGGGTGAAGCCATATTTGATCCGATTGACATAAACGTCACGTATACCAGCCTTTCAACAGCATTGACAGCCGTTGTATGCGGCTTGTGGGCACAGGGCTTACAAGCACTGCGGTATGGCATTATATACGCATATACGACTTATTTCAGTGCTCGAAGGTGACAGTACCTAAAAGCACTTGAAAATATTATATGAAGTCTGTTGGCACTGAAAACCTGTTGAGCGGCTCATATGCCGCCTATGACAGTGCTTATTGGTTACCTGGGCAGATACAAAAGTAACACATTTTTTTCTTTGTAATGTTTAAAAATTAATGTTCGTTGGTTAACTAGACACAACAGCTCCCAATGAACTGGATTAAACTTAGTTTTCTTCAAATATTCGTGTGCGTCCGGCTTTCGAAGCAGTCAAATAATATGCCTCTTAATCCGGACACTGAGAATTTTCCACATAAAACCATTAATCCGAGCATTTTTGGTCATTTCCACTTCACAGCAATAGGGCACAATAGTTAGCTCTTCACTTAAAACGCGATTTCGCACAATAACACTGTTTTCAATTCAATTTATATTGAATCTTCCTTCAACGGCAACTGTAAGATGCAATCTAGCAAGGACTGAAATGTGTGGAGTGTCGATACGCATTTTGTTTTTTTTTTAATTTTTATTTTTAATATACTGCAGCCTACTGCGATATATTTACAACTATAACATACAATTAAAGTTGAAGAACAGTTTTGTACAAAATGAACATAGAAAAATTTGAATTTATATTATTAAAAATGTAAAAACAGTCATAGTGTCCGGCTTTCGAAGCGTCCGGCAATTCGAAGCAAAACGGTACAAATTTCAATGACGGCCTGCTTCGCCTTAATCCTTTGAATTTCCCAATAAAAATAAAGAGTTCTTCAAAGCAAATAAGTCCAAAATATGAATGAAACAAGGCCACATATGTAGAAGCATTTACTTAGGGCTCACTCACATTTTGAAAAACATATTTTTTGACATCCACTTACCCTCTCATAATACTTTTTGTATGGATATTCTACACATTTTATATGAGCTGTAACAAATTAATCGTTATTAAATCGTAAATTATTCAAAACTTTGTCACATATTATAAGCTTTTATAAACAAAGGCTTGTTATCAAGATTAGTTGTGGTATTCAGCAATTACAGAAGAGAACCAATCAGCGATAAGTAATTAAACTTTGATTCAAAACGTCGAGTAAAAAAAGTTAGAGGAAAGTTCAAAAAATATAAGCCCGGACAGTGCAAGAACAAAAATTCAAAAAAATATCTCGAAACATTGCTAAAAAAAGAGTGAAACATTTTTTGGAAATATGTAGCATAGTAGAAAATAAATCAATAATGTTTGAAGATATTTGTTTAAAATTGCGGGTGCCTCATAGCAATATCAATAAACATAACTACTTTCTATAACTTATTTTGGATGTTGGTTAGTAGATTACAGCTTGAAGATGCTCGTTCAAAACGATTTTCCCGGTGATCTTCTCAAATTCCCGGTTTTTCCCAGTGGATTCAAATTCCCGTCTTTTTCCCGCTTTTCCCGTTTTTCCCGGTTCGGTGGCCACCCTGATTATTCATTGCCGAACTCTTGGCCTTTTTAACAGTGTTTTTGGATTATATTCCGTTTTTTTTTTCGAACAATCTTGTGTATGTGACTTTGTATTGGTAATAATGTGACTAATAAATATACATATGATATTTAAAAAAATAATGAATATACATATGTTATTTCGAATATGATCAAAGAGTAGTAGGTCGAAACGCGTAACGATACTGTGCTATAGCTTTTTTCACCGAGAAAAGCCAATAAGTTTTCACATAAAAACTCCGTACGACAAACATATCAGAAAAAAAACATTTACTTTGGAAACATTTTTTCAATTTTTGAAAAAAGTTTGAAAAATTGATTTTTTTTTGTAGGCATTTGTAGGCCTGGGTGTTTTAAATTTAACTTCGAAAACTGTTTTTTCGTTAGTAACACGGAAAATAAAACATGTTACAAAAAATTTCAGCAGTTTTCAAAAATTTCAAAGCGTGTTCAAAAGCGGAAATAAAAAAAAATATATATAAAATCGTGAATAAAAATAAATCATTGCTCAAAATGTGTTTAGATCGGTTTTAGAAAGCGAAAAATGAAGTTAAGATTAGATAAACGTATTGCAAACGTTTGCACGTGGTATAACATCAGGTTAATAATAATAGTATACAATCACAAAATTTTGTATATTGGTTTCACAGCTCTATTACAAAATGGATATTTAAATTTAATATTTATTACAAAAATGATCCCTTAATTACTTACCACATCGATTTCAATCTCCTGAATTTGAAACCGCAAGATGATGGTCCAGATGAGGCCCAGAATCAACCGGGGATTGTGATCGACAATGTCTTCCGCTCCGATGGACTCGAGACGGACCTGCAGAGAAAGAAAACCGAAAAAGAAAAACCGTGAATAATAGATAAAAACAAACACATTAGATTCGCACTTTACACGGCGCAAATGGCGTAAATGCCAGAAGTACGGAATTATTCCGGCTGTTCACGCCCGCCGCCAAAGTAAAAGGGCAGACCCCCAATTGGACGCGCTCAATCGCAACAGATGGGTAGGCAGGCATAGTTGGGCAGGAACAAAAAAAAAAAAGAAGAAGCAGAATTGTAAATTGAGATTAGAAGAAACCGTCGTCGGACCGTTAGACACTTGGAAGGTACACTTCCGGGCGAAAGATTGGGGTCATTCCTCAAGTTATATACGAAAGTGTTTTGTCTACACCTCTGTGATTCCATATGTATCACAACAATTTTTTTTTTAATTTTGCGTACTAAATTTTTACTTGAAGTTGTGAAATTTTTCATATTTTTCCGCCAATTTTTTGCAAGTGCTTATCAAAGAGTTCTACAAATGCCATACTTAAAAAAAAATTGGTCGATCCAATGCTGAGAAAATTGGCTATGTTTTAACAGTGTATTTTAAAAAAAATGCAACAACTTGATGTTAAAATATCGTAAACGAGATTTGAAATTTTTTTTTGTTGAAATACATAAAAAGTATGATTAACTCATTGCCTTTCATTGGACGAGTAATTATAGATACATGGACAACATATTTTTGTACATTTCTAGCGGGTAACCTCAAACTTTTGCACCGGAATGTACATAGTAGGCGCGCGGTATTGCCGAAATTCTCCGAAACGGTTCCACGGACCTCCCAGAGGTATCACCGCGCTGCCGCGATGCGCAGTGGAAAATTATCCGAACGCAGAATAACAATGAGAGGCTCGACGAAAGTTTAAAGTAATTAACCTATTCTGGTCCGGAGACGGAGCACAGAGTGCTTTGTGAAGCCCAAGCAGGACAGTTCGGTTTTGCGTCGTCCGATTGATTTTGGTGACGGATTCGCGCGTTTTCGTTGCCGGAGAATTTTTTTTCCCCTGTTTTGGAGCGTCTTGCTGGGTAGTGCTTTGTGAAGCCCAAGCAGGACAGTTCGGTTTTGCGTCGTCCGATTGATTTTGCTGACGGATTCGCGCGTTTTCGTTGCCGGAGAATTTTTTCTTCCCCCTGTTTTGGAGCGTCTTGCTGGGTAGTGCTACGTGAAGCCCAAGCAGGACAGTTCGGTTTTGCGTCGTCCGATTCATTTTTCTTACGGATTCGCGCGTGTTTTCGTCGCCGGAGATTTTTTTTCACCTGTTTTGGAGCGTCTTGCTGAGTACGTATTTGGGAAGGCCCAAGCAAGACGGTTTATTTTCGGGACGCCAAGAAGTTTTGCTATCAGTGTCAGTTTTGTGTTCAGTCGAGAATGGATTACCAACTGGTGAGTTCGTTTCATGCTTATGATAACGCATATTTTCTTGAAAGCGTAACTTTTATGTAATATTAAAACAAACTTTGTATGGTTCGTCACTATATGTGTCGGCATTATGCTTTTTTCTTATACAATTTGAATATACATATATTTTCTCTTTTTGACATTATTAAAAATTATTTATTAAAAAAATTCTTTTGAATTGTTCGACATTGTGAATGTTGACGTATTTTCTAAAACTTCTACCATATCGAGACAAAATGTACAGTAATACTCATATGTAATTTTCAAACAAACTATGTATGGTTCGTCACTATAAGTGTCGGCATTATTCCTGTTTCATATAAGTTAAAATATATACATGTAATTTTCAGTTTTCGTCATTAATAAAAACGTCTTTTGAATTGTTCGACATTATAGATGTTGACGTATTTTTCCAAAAACTTCTCGAGACGAAAATACAAAACTAGCTTTAAATACAAGTCGTATATTTCCCCCTTGTCCATGGATCGCATCACCGACCAGAGGTGACTCCCAGATCTTTTCCTCCCTCACTAATAAACACCCTTCCCGTGGTGATTGTGGAGATGCAGAGGTATTCTCGGTCTCTAGAAGCAACAATCATTACACCCTAACATTCCTTCCCCATCCCAACTGACTGTAAGGACTTGGCCGGCGCCGTTATTGATCAATAATATTAGATCTGCTAAAATTGCACTTCGAGAGTAAGCGGAAACTCCCATCCCTTATTCATTTGGATCGTAGTGCAATTCTTACCAGTTCCGATCAATCACGGAGTAGCAACCATTGACATGTACAGTCAGTCTATGCTATGCATGCTATGCTATGCTATTCTGGTCCGGAGACGGAGCACAGTGGCCGCACCCCAGACAAAAGAACGAACCGCACTCAAATCGCTCAAAATTTCCAATCCAATTTTTACTTTTAAAAGCAATTTGATAAAAAATAATCGCTGAAACAAAAAAATCGATACTTCCGATACATTTGGCAGTATCAGTATAGGTGTCAGGACATTGGGTTGAAACTTTCAAAACGTAACAAGAATAAGACATTTTCCCTTGTGTTATTATAGACTATTCTTTCTTCGTTTTTGACACATTAGACTTAATGACACGTTCGGCCTAATAATCCATTCGGCCTAACGTTCTTTTGCCAATCATCGTGTAGGAAATTGCTTTTCAATATTTGAGAAAACCAGAAAAATATGAGTCAATGAATTTGAAATTTCAATTCTCTTGACTATTGCCCATCTTTGGGCCCCTGTGCAGAAGAGGGTCGTTCACCGATACGCCCCAAACAAAAAAAACAGCGAACGAAGGAAACATAAACAAAAACATCGCTCTCCGAAGATTGGTTGGCATGGGGACGAATCGGATGCTGCGCACGCCGCCTATTTTACTTTTCTTGAAAATTCAATGAACTGATTCGGTTTCGGTTCGGGGTTTACAATGAGGGGCAAGGTAGGGGGACATGGGGCAAGAAGGACACCCGGGGCAAAAGTGCCACCTCTAATTTCACGTAGTTCAAATCAATTTTTTGATGTTTGACGCAGGATAAGCATAAATTGAGTACTAATTGAAAGTTGTGTAAATATTACAGTTAAAAATGTTTAGTACAAAAAAATAGAAAAATGTATTTAACTCACCAACGCAAAAAATGCGAAATATTATAAGAATGTAATACTGGAAAACAAGGTTTTACTCCCAATAAATACAAAACATATTTGTTTTTCCACACAGTATTGATGATTTTCAATTGTTTAATATAGCTGTGAGGAAATTTTTTAGAAAAAGTTCTTTTGACATTAAGTTTTACATATATAAAAACAGTATGTCTTATGGGGCAAGAGGGACACCGCAATTTTCTCATGTAAAATCACATGAACATTTATTTTTCTTGTTTAATATTGCATTAAATCAATGCTTCCTACTAAATAAAATCAAAATAAACCATCTTGGACATTCAAATTGGTTTCTGAAATTTTTTACTATTATTGTTACAGTCAAATAAGATGAGAACTAAATTAATTTCGTAAAATTACTTTTTAACTATAAGTCAACTTTTATCCCTCAGTTTTTATCTTTACGTACTCTAGAATTTATCGTTTAGGTGGGGAAATAATAATATACAAAATTTGTGGCATTTAGCTCTGGTGGTCTTCTTGCCCCATACGAGTGGAACTCTTGCCCCGTGCCTCGTTGAAAAACCTCATAAGAAGGGACATTTTCAAAAATCTCAAATCATCATGTTATTTTTATATTTTTGAAATCTATCGATAACATCATTTAGAACAAGAGGTGAGCTTTCCCTTACACTGGAATAATCTTCAAAAATTGTGCTAATCAACCATGATTTGAACCTATATATCTTAAGGTGTCCTTCTTGCCCCCAGCCCCCCTAATGGCTTTCTCGTTCTGTTCTCATCTTCAATGCTTGACAGTACCGTTCCGCGCCTTGGTCTGACTTCCAGAATTTATGTTAGTTGACCCGCACTTGAGCAATTACTTCTTGTTTCGGAGAACTTTTGTTTATCTTAATTGTTTGTTGTTTCGGTTATGGTTTGCTTTTAATGGTGGTGCATTTCTATGGGAAATATATATTTTCTCAACGCATTTCTTCAACTGAGTTCATTGAAGAGTTGTGGAGTAGAGTGGCAGATGTTTACGCCAACAGAACACAAAACCATTGCAACTGCGGTCCAAAGGACCATCGAGGTAGCCATGAAAACCAACATTTACTATAGTAAACATATATGATTCTCTTGAGATATGGAATATCGAGTAAGGAAGATTTGACTGAGATCATTCAGAGCTACAAATTTACAATGGAAAGCAATCATCTTTGTCGCATATAGGTACTAGGTAAAAATGTGAAATTTCTGTAATTGATCGGTTCTGAAAATCGATAATGAACAACTTCTTATACCTTTATTGAATGTAATTCTATCCCTTCTCGGTTCGATCTAATCAACCGCAAACCTATCCCTTTTCCTACCGGCTTCGTTTCGAAAGTAAAAAGTGCACAATTCCGGCAGGGGCTTCATTTACTCATCTAACTATGCTTTCGGTCTCATGGAGATCGAATTTAATTCCGACCGAACGGTCACACTTTCCTCCTTTAGTCAATTGGCGCTTATTTAAACCGCCGCCAACTGCGATCGACCGTTGTTGTTGCGATGGCGCAGGAGGAGGAGGATCACACTTTGCGAAGTACTTCAAGTGGTGATCTGACTGAAGTCGTTGAACCGACCATATTGCCTTTGCGATGGATGAAAGAAAGCGATCGGACTGAATTAATTGATGTAGGCGATGAATACGTTGTCTTCATCGTTATCGCGTCATTCCCAATTGGTATTGTGCTTTCAATTAAAAATTCAGTTAGAGCGATTATCTTACAAGGCTGTCATCGATGGACAAAACATATCCGCAGTGAAGCGTCACGTGCAACCAATGCAGCGTTTCATGATGTTGTGATCTTTTTTTTTCTATTTTTATTATCGAGATTTTTAGCCCTGGGCTAGTTCACTATAACTCTTCCGTTATATAGGCCTTTTCATGTGACAGGTCCGTCTATGCATTTGTTTACATCGGCGGAAGACCGCTGCTAACACGGGCCTGTCATTTTCATAGAAGAACTGTCAAAGAGCTTCCCGATCAGCTGATTTGAAACGTCTTGTGAATAGACCTATATGACTGTCTTGGCGTGAAAGGCCTGTGTTCTAACCCTCACACCAATATGATGATGATCTATTTTGCTAATTAAAGTATCAATTTATATACTAAAAACTCTGTGATCGACGATTACATCATGAGTAGTAATATTCAATGCTATGAACTGTTGTGTAACGCAACTTTGACGTTTCAATAATGAGCCTCTATAGGCCTATTCAAATGACGTCTCAAATCAGCTGATCGGGAAGCACTTTGACATTTCTTCTATGAAAATGACAGGTCCGTGTTAGCACCGGTCCTCCACCGATGTAAACAAATGCATAGACGGATCTGTCACATGAAAAGGCCTATGAGCCTATGCATGCTATAAAACGTTTGACTTTTACTGTGCGCCCTGTTTTCAAGTTGCCCATGAGAGAGAGCTAGACAGCACCTACACACGGCGCACACACAGTTCGAACGAAACGTGTAAGTTTCTGAGACATATAATGCACATAATTGGAGCGTGGAATATCATGGATATTTACATGATATGTCATGTAAACTTCAATTATATGTCATGTAATTCATCAGGATTCTCTGTGATTACATGGCATATAACACATTTTTACATGATTTCAGACTTAAATTTACATGACGTCATGTTTACATCGCATAAATGAAGTTTACATGACGTGTAAGCATCATTATTTTTAACTGTGCAGTAAAAGTCAGGAGAACAAAAGAATTTATGGCACGTACAGAGGCTCATAATTTCTTTTGTTATCTTGACTTTTACTGAGCGCCATGTGTTGGTGTTGTCACGCTCTCTCTCTCACGAGCAAATTGAAAACGTTTTATGGCATGCATGCATAGGCTCTTAACGATCAACGCGCCGTCATCGTAATCATCGTCATCATCGAAAAAAGCAGTTTTTCTGTTCAAAACTAAAAATTATTCGATAAAAATGTGTTCACTGTGTTTCGGTTTGAGAGCAAAGTACAGTGAACACATTTTCCAGTAAATTTACTTGATTTTGAACGAAAAAACTGCTTTTGAAAATTCCGAAATCAATGACGGATTCTGCCCCCTTAACATCTTTTTTTTTGGCAAGAAGTGTCACCAATAAAAATCTGTTTCTGTGTTTTTTTTCTTCGACTACTATCATTCTAGTCGATGTCATACTTTGTTACAAACGACAAGCAATACACATGTTTTAAGGCTCAAGACTTTATCATTCAATCATCAGCAATCACCATATAACAAAACAGGTTCAAGGATAAACAATTCCCTATCTACTAAATTTGGGTCTCCTAAATTTGAAAACGATGTTGAAATTCTTACAACTCGAGTATTATTACATCGTTTAATAACAAAATTAAACTTTCGAAATTCGGCCCAATACGCCTAAATGTAGACAATTTCTCTTGAAACAAGCACATTATTTGAGAATAAACGTTTTTATTGGTTAAAATCTATACTTGTTATGCATTATGAGATAAAAAATGAATTCAGTAGTTCATACTTAAGCTTACACAACATTTTAAACATTCAAAGTTAACTTGTAGGCATAGTGCCAGTGGATTGATCAGTACCGACATTTCCAACTGTATTGCTTGCACCTTCAAAAAGTGTGAATATATCTATGCAAAATTGGCCCTAATAAAAATAAAATAGTTTAAAACAATCATTATTCATTAGACATCCATAAATTTAAATACATGGAATGTCTGTGGAGCAAACGAAACCTTCAACATCCTTGGGAGGAAATGTTATTTGGTACCGACCTGATCAAATTCACCCCATTGAACACTGCCTCTGGGTTACGGTAAACAGAAGTAAAGAATGTTAGTGTGACACTTCATGTCAGAACTATTTTTGTTGGAAGCGTTAACATATGGAGCTTTATATTCGAATATTGAAAGTTGATGAGATTTTAGCTTTTTTGAATACCTTACAAACAATCTGTTCTACGATGATTATTTGATAACATTTCAAAGGGTTCGTCGCTTATTCCTGACAGCCTGGATAAATTAGAACATGAATCCTGTCTCAAATCTCTTATCGATTATCATTTATACAAATTGTGGTCATTTTTGTTATCGTTTTAAATTTTCATATAATGTTGAACGCTAGAGGTCTACAATGTAACTAAGTAACTCATTCGATTTTGTTCGAAAATGACTTGTTAATATTCCAAAAACGTTTGGTTTATGTTGAATTCAATGTCTAAACGTAAATATCAATCGACATATAACTTAAAACACTTTTGTAGGCGAATTTTTCTATAAATTCTGTTATTTTATGAACAACAACTAACCCACGTTCTCCATTTACATTCTCCAATCAAGTTTCAACTTCAATGATACCAAACCGTAGTTTGGTTGTCAATTCTCATGTCTTTACATACCAATTTTAAAAATTTTCGGTCTATTTAATAGACTTTCGATTATATGAAAAATTATAAGTCCATTCAAAATTAATCGTTGAGCAATATTTCAACTACAATCGATAACTGAGATACCAGTACTTGTTTGAAAACTATAAATTAAAAATCTTCTAAACAGAATGCAGAAACATTCAGATTGTCTTCCAAAAAAAATATCAAAGTTACCCCGTTAAACGGTACCCTTTTTCTAAGGAGTAACCATTATAATTAAATTTTAAATAGATTAAAGAGACGATCCAATATCGTTTATCATGTTCATATGTTATCAATGATAAACTGCAGTTGAAAGCCCTTTTTTTTTAATATACTGAGTTTGTGTAGGCTCAAGCGCTCTCAAGGCATTACGGAGCCAGATAGATCATGCAACTAATTTGTATGTACAATATTATGGATAATTTGATGAACATGTACTCACGTTTCAATATATTTCACATACAACACATGGTTACATGTTGTACATATGATAAGCGCACCTTGTACATATAATGAAGTATATCTAAAAAATATGTCCAGATTTTATGTTTTTGGTTTTGGGTACCCAAGTAAGCAAATAGCACTTTAATTCGCCATCCGTGCTGATATACGGCTGTTATTGTGCTGACATGCCCTATACTAGCAGTACAACAGCCCTATAAGCCCAAAAAGGCGAATCAGCCGGCTAGTTGTTACTTGGGTAGCCGGCTAGTAGTAACTGGGTAGCTGACTTGTTAAGTTTTTACTTTACTGTTTTGATTTTTTGATCATTGGGAAGATGCAACAAAGTAGGACAGACAGCTGCACACAATCGTAAGCTAAAGTTTCTAAAGACTACTGGCATAGTGACTGCAGCAAAGTGAAGTTAAAATAATGTTTAAAGTGAGTTTTCAAGTTTTCCTTATTATACAGATTATAATCAGATTACTTCTAATAATAATATAAAACTGTCTCCATAATGTTTTACAGCAATTGAGCCATTGCAACATGAATTGATTGTAGATAACCCTTTTAAAAATGATAGTATATCTCTTCTTGAAATCGCGGTAAAAGAAAAAGCGTTTGAAAATCACTGATTTCCTTCGAATTGGTGGACTTACTACTTCAAAAAGGGCGTAACTTCAAAACGAGCCCTACACGGAGAAAATGAAGTACTCAAAAATGAGTTCATTCCACTCAATTTTGGGGATTCGTGCGTTAACCTAATTTTGAGTTGATGGGGTACAAGTTGTTTTCATTTGCAGGCAGGTGAAAAAATACCTATACTGGCTTAGTTCTTTTCACTCAACCGGCAGATCAAATTACTCAACTTTCAGTACTATGCCACTAGCTCAAATTTGAGGTAACGCTCAAACCCAGACAACCAAAATGTACGTATAACCAAATCACCTTTTGCTTTATGCGATGCTTATATGTGCAAAGTTTCACGTATAAGATGTCGCGAAAAGGCCTTATGCGCACAAAAGTAGAGGCGATTCACGTACATATTTTATATGATGAAACATAACATGCAATGCGAGTGTGTACCCAGGCAACCAAAATGTGCGTATAACGAAATCACCTGGAGGCTTTATATGTGCAAAATTTCACTTATAAGATGTCACGAAAAGGCCTTCTACGTACAAAAGTGGAGGCGATATGCCTGCATATATTATATGATGAATAATAACATGCAATGCGAGTGTATAAATATTCTACCGAACTAATCTGTGATCTTATGCGACTTAACTTATGATAACAAATGCTGATTTGACAGCTGCTACGGATTGATTCGACTTACTTTGTACGAGTGTACGAGACGAAACAAAATGCATAAATGAACTCAGAAAAGAAGTGTTTTATGCGAGGAAACGCATCAATCTGACGAGTTTATCCACCGTGTTTTGCGGGTTTGATGTAATTAGTATGAATAAACGAGTTGTAACGTGAACATTCATGCGATTTCTGGTTGTCTGGGTAGATTTTCTTGCGAATTGGTCTATACTCTTATGCGACTTTATTTATGATAACAAAGTTTATTTGACAGCTGCTACGGATTGATCCGACTTACTTTGTAAAACTATGCGGAACGAAACGAAATGTACATATGAACTCATAAAATAGCGTTTTATGCGAGGAATCTCATCGATCAAACGATTTCACCCACCATTTAGTGCGGGAGTGATGCAGTTTGTACAAATAAATGACTTTCGTCGTATGCTGCTATGCGACTTCTGGTTATCTGGGAAGGTTCGGTTTTTGGGTTGTTTTGCTCTTCGCTCTCTGACAACAATAGAAGGAGCGAATGAAATAGGGAGAGAAAAATAACTCAAAAGTAAGTTAAAAAGTACTCAAATATGGGTTTTCCGTTTTCTCCGTGTACAGTTTTTTTTTTAACTTTGACCAGACATGCATGAGAGCCATATAAAACGACTGGTGAGCTTAGATTTAATGGAAAATTTTTGTCTAATAATTACGGTCTGAGAAGTACCGTGAGGTCACGACCTGTGAAAATCTGTGGGTTTTCAAGGTTCATAGAATATTTACAAAAAATCCATAAATCTGAAAAAAATATCAGCGACCTCTAAGATCCGTCATTGAATTTATCCAGGAATTAGTCTTAAAGGTTCCCAAAAATCAATCAAAGATTTACCAATAGTTTCCTCAAAGTTCTCTCGCCCGTCGAAAATGTTCCCAAGAACTCCTATCAGTTGCCCGTAAAGGGTTTGTTTATGAATCTCAATCAAATCTCGCCAGGAATTCGCCAAACTCTATTCATCATTTTTTCAGGAAAGGCTGGTTTCAAGAACCTCTAGAAAAATCCACCTCGTCATAGTTATCAGATCTCACAAAGAATTCGGGATTCGTGATCAAGGATCTCGTCTGGCACCCGCTTAGAATCACATCCCAATCCATAAAAGATCTTGTGAGAAGCCTAACAAAAATCTGGGAAACATAGCCAAGGTTAAGGTTCTCAACACGAATCAGGCACGATTTTTGAGAGGTATCTGCCAATGATTACTTTCAGTCAATGGCGTTGAAAAGCATCTTGGAAATAATACAAGGATGAGATCCTGAAGAATCTTGATAAGATTGGAACTTTTCTTGAATCTTGTCAGTTACACGACAGCGCTCTAATGGGTGATCTACTAGCTAAGAATCTCTGGAGGAATCTGCCAATAATTTTATTAGTAATCAAGGAAACATTTTTGTAAGAGTACATTACGAAACTCCCAAGAAATTTTTCAATTGAATTACGTGTGATTAGATTGATTCATGGGGGCCTTTCTTAGCCGAGTGGTTAGAGTCCGCGGCTACAAAGCAAAGCCATGCTGAAGGTGTCTGGGTTCGATTCTCGGTCGGTCCAGAATCTTTTCGTAATGGAAATTTCCTTGACTTCCCTGGGCATAGAGTATCATCGTACTGTCATACGATATACGAATGCGAAAATTGCAACTTTGGCAAAGAAAGCTCTCAGTTAATAAATGTGGGAGTACTCATAAGAACACTAAGCTGAGAAGCAGGCTCTGTCCCAATGAGGACGTTAATGCCAAGAAGAAGAAAAAAATCATGAATGATTTGAAAATTAATTATTAGTGATTCAAATGTGATTTAAAAATGAAGTAGTGAAACTCGAAATCCCGATCTCTTACTCGAAATTCAAAGTTAAAAAATGCCGGAGAGTATTTAAAAATGAAATTCCCTATCTATTGAAATCGCTTTCTCTATCCATATCGATTGCATGGGGTTCCGATAACCACTACAACATGGTATGACAGAGTTAGATCGTGACCGCAAGGCGATGTGCTCCCGTTCAAACAAGGCAGCACTAACAACAACGGTAGTCTACCGTGTTGTTACCGATCCACTCGGCAAAAACTCTCCACCAACACTGAAAACGTGACTATTGCTCTGCCCGTATTCGCAAACTAACATGTCCCATTTGCACACAATTATGACTAATGCCCGGTGAATGTGACCGCGATAGTGTCTTCTATCCTATCATATCGTCGTCGCCGTCGTCGTCGTCATCGTCGATTGAATTGATTAGAATTCTATCACGTCAGGGTCCCATGGAGCGATGGTGAATTTCAATTGACACTGACCGATGATGGGTTCCTCTATCGGCGACGGCGATAGATACGAGCCCTTCAAATTCCCAGATTTCTCGTTTTTTTGCCTCACTGTCATCTCTGATTGTTGCTGCGGCGGTGTGTGCTGGTCAGAAAATATTCAATAGCCAACGAACCGTGTGTGTGGCACTTGACCTATATCTGTGCATATGTAAAATTGATTGTCCATCGATTGACAGTGACGGTGATGCGATGTAGCTGACCGATAGGATACTCCTACTCTATCTACAGTGTTGGACAATGCATTTGCAACTTTGTTGATACTTCATACAAAATGGTCACTTTTTGGGGGTTAGATCTGAGGTTTTTTATGGACCGATACGAATAGATCAACAATACGTCATTAACTTTTTTTCTTTCACGAGGTCAAAAACAGAAAAAGTTCAACTAAAGTGAAAGTTGAAAAATTTTGAGAATTGACATATAAAATCAAAAATCGAAGGAAACAGCTTCGTGATATCTTCAACAAAGTTGAACATTTGGATGAGACGAACAAATTCGCTGAACATAGTTTTTGCGTAGGCTTTTCATATTTTGAGATAAAGCATTTATATTTTAACTTTTGAAATCGTAAATTTAAAGTTACCGTAAATTATATGTAGAGAATCGAATTATTTCCAACGCGATGTGAAGCTATCAGTTAAATAGATACATACATAACTAAAATCTAGCTTTGCTGGACAATTTTGTATGAAAAATAGAAAAACTTGCAAACGAATTGTCCAACACTGTGTACAATCGATAAATGAAATTGTGTCAGACTCCCGAGTGCGTGCAATGGGAACGAAATGGCACTGACTGGAAGTACATTCGATTCGTTTCATCATGGGTTTGTAGTGCTGATAGCAGTCGTGTTGTCAATGAAGTCTAACAAGTTCCGTGACGGTCACCTAATCGATGCGAACTCAATCGATTGCATCCGGGGGGAGACTGGGAACTGTTCGAAAATTGCGATCGCGGGTATTTTTTTTGTGGAAACATAACTGATCAATTCATCGTCAGTAATGAGTGACATTTCTTCCAAGACTAGTTTATTGAAAAACTTCTTTGACAGTACTGGATAAAGTAGAGTATGGATTTGGTAGGTAATTCTTCATACACAATATTTAAGTTTGGAGGCCATAATTTTGGTTTGCAATTTTCCGACTGAACTGAAATTTCCGCCGTAATTTAGAAATTACTTGAATTCAAAACAAAACAAAAAAAAAGAAATACACAAAATATTAAATAAACGCAAATTACTAATTTTACAAAAAAAGAACTACTAACAGAAAAAAAATATGTTTTTTCCATGATGATAATAAATCTTCGAGCTGTTTAGTAGAATACCTATAAGTAGATGAAAAAAACCGAACATAGTACTATACCATTTAATTCCACTAAAGTTTGTATCCTTTGACAGATACGCGTATTTCGACCTTAACTGTAAGGCCGTCTTCAGTCGAGTCTAGTACACGACACTGAAGACGGCCTTACAGTTGAGGTCGAAATACGCGTATCTGTCAAAGGATACAAACTCTAGTGGAATTAAATTGTATAGTACTAAATTCGGTTTTTCATCTACTTATTTTTTTCCGATTTTCATACAAATTGATCATGTTTGGAGTATTTCTGTAATTAGTTCTCCGAATGATATGAAATTTTGGTGAAGAACTGAAAATAACTAGAATTTTTGATTACAGGGTGTCCATTCAAAATCTTTTTTCTAATTCCCGGATGCCCAAGAAATTAAATAAAACAGATGAAAAAATGATCTTCCGAGTTGATGTTTTTAATGTTTTTTTTTTCATACAATATGAACAAATTCGAAAAACTTTATCAAACTTATTTATAAATTTTATTTAAAAAGGGAGATTAGGGGACCCCCTTATTCTCTGAGAATATGCATATTTCATAAATTTTTTATGCATTGTGTGAAATCTGTTTTGAGCTTGAGCTTGAGCTTGATTTGCCGCCCGTGGATGCTACTCCAGTATCGCCAGATCAGCTGCACTTACACAAGGAATCAACCGAATGACTGCTTGGGACTAACAGGCATCCTCAGTGTATAAATGCTGGTGATCATCTATTTTTTTTTAGACGACAATGGACCGATGCACGAGTTCACAAATTTGACGTTTGAGCGGTGCCGAATTCACTAGTTGCCATGGTCACGTAAATAGCACGGCACCGCTCAAACGTCAAATCGTGAACTCGTGCATCGGTCCATGGTGCCTGCCAAGCCAGAATGCAGACCAATGTGGGGAACGGGGAGGAATTGATGATGCATTATACTGGCTCCCACTTAGACCGTATATACCACTGCATCAACGCAAGTTCATGCGGGAGTGTTTGGATTGGGGGAAAGGCATGGCAGAGAGGTTTGCTTTTGTGGTTAGCAGACTGCCTATGTATCAGGCGTAAGGAAAGGCATGCGCGTGGAAGAATGGAAGCGTTAGGGAAATGGTTTCTTGTCCATCTTTGGTTCTAGCGTTTGCTATGAACGAATCGTTTGAGGGTGATAAATTTAGAATGGAAGATAGAAGCAAGTGAGAGATATACAACTACAAAGTATGAGGAAAGGGACGAGCCTGGGATTGAACCCATGACCTTCTGATTATGAAGCAGAAGCGGTAGCCATCAGACCACCAACCCCGTCTACGTGTGAAATCTGTATTGTATATGCACTGTTTAACTGTATAAAAGTGTGTGTTTTGCTTCAATTGTTTCGGCCTAAATTAGGTCATAAGCAAGGTGGAAGAATTCAAATAACTAACCTAGAACAGTTTCTTCTAGCTAATGTGAGATACAGGGGGGGCTTTTCTGCATACCGTAATGTTTGACACCCATTAGTAATATAATTTTCTCCAAATTCCACGAATGTGTTCATTTCGCCCCGATATTTTTTTACATGCCTTGTTTTTTGACCCAATTTTCAATCCTGTTCCTGACATTTGAAATGTTTTTTTTTTTTACCATAAATGAATACCCAGACAACCAGAAGTCGCATAACAGTTTACGAAAAAAGTCGTTTATTTATGCAAATTGCATCACATCCGCACTACATGATGGATGAAATCGTTTGATTGATGAGTTTCCTCGCATAAAACGTTATTTTCTGAGTTCATATGTACATTTTTCTTCGTTCCGTATACTCGTACAAAGTTAGTCGGATCAATCCGTAGCAGCTGTCAAAGGAACTTTGTTATCATAAATTAAGTCGCATAAGAGTACAAATTGATTCGCAATAAAATCGATACACTCGCATTGCATGCTATTTTTCATCATATAAAAATGCACGTATATCGCCTCCACTTTTGTACGTATAAGGCCTTTTCGCACCATCTTATAAGTGAAACTTTCCACATATAAGCATCGCATAACACAAAAAGTGATTCCGTTATACGTACATTCTGGTTGTCTGGATACAATACATCGTACCAACTACGAACTTGGTGATCAGCTGAGGGTAACTGAAAAATATTGTCAATTCATGGTCTTAACATAAGCATTTGCTAAATGTGTTGATTATGCCCCCAATCCCCCTAAACTTGTAAAATACTTTGAGCTCAAAACGGTTTGGATTTCGAGAATGTTTTAAGATATGAAATTGTTTTTGAAATATTTAAAAGATCGTCCACTCCCTAGAATTTAAAAGAAAATTCAGTAAAAATCTGGAAATATTTAAACAAATTTCTGCTCAGTGCATCTAAACTTCGACATAAGGGAAAGGTTCAATAGCCAACACATTAACTTCTAAGAATGCCTTCGGAATTATGGTTCCTGGAGAAATTCTTGATCTGGATTTAACGATTTAAGGAAGGATCTTTTTAACAGAAACGATATCTCCAAATACATTATTTCTCCTATGCAGTTGGCTTAAACTTTTGACACACCGTGCACCCCCGCTAATTTGAACGGTGTCTCATGCAAATCATCGGGGATCCCCCTAGAACCGTGTTTCTGGTTACCTCTTTCGCTGTTTTGTTTTGATTCTGCGTTCCGTTCCACAGCGTTTCTTTCCATTACACTTCGTTGCATGAGCCCAATGACGATTGAACCATTTTCAATCTGAACGATGTGCAATTTAGCGGGGTACAAATTAAAAAGTGTTTAAATTAAATGTGGTCAAACCAACGGGAGTGCCCGATATATCCATGATTGCATCTTCCAAGCAATCTTTAAAAGATTTGATCAAGAAACTTGTCGGAAATTTAACAAAAATGTGGCCAAGAATACCAAAAGGAACTCCCTATTTATTTTTTCATCAAAGATCTTGAAATGGAAGTTGTTGATGATTGGAAGAATTCCCTGCGAATCTGCAGAAATCCATACCATATTCAGGGCCTTCATAAGAATTTTGTCAAAGATCAAACTATAGTAATCCAGACAAACCTTCATCAAGAACCATGTTGATGATAAAACAACCCCAGAAACCCGACAGACGAAATTTTTAATTAGTAGATCTTTCAAGAAACATACCAAACATTTTATTGGCTGAGCATTTCGCCAACCTCTATGAATGTACTAAGAATGTCAAGCAAAATCAGCCAAGATTCTTTACCAGTAATTAGCAATCTACTAATAATCATTTCGATGATCGCCCAGAAAGAACTTCCAAGAAACTGGTCAATTATCGGTTCAATTCCCGTTAGGATTATAGCAAAGATTTTATTTAAACTTTTTTCATGAATTTAAATGGAAATCTAACACACATCTCGCCAAGAACCTTACCATGAAGACCCAAGTATCCTTCTAGAAATGTTTCAAAGGCTTTAAGTGTTAACTATTTTATCTTTGTCTTATGTTTTAAATATAGATATTGTCTCGGGTTGTTCTCCAAATTCCCGGGTATTTCCCGTATTTTTCCCGGTCATTCATAATTCCCGGGTTTTTCCCGCTTTTCTTGGATTCCCCGGACACCCTGGATTCATGTTGCAATTTAACATATGCCTTAAAGTTTTAGATGAGTTAAAATTGAAAATAAAATTTGGCAGCCCCCTCTCAGAGATCAATGAAACTTTCCGGACTTTGACTATCTAGTCACTTTTCATACTTAGTTTTCCAAATTTATCTGGATTATCTCTCGGAATAAACCAAACTTTTTAACTCATTTTTTTTTAATTAATGTAATGAAAAATAGCAACTCCCACAAAAAAGTGTTGTATGGATATAATTGTTTAAATTTTTGAGTTAAAATACTGTAAAAAATCTTAGGCCTACACTGAAAGAAAATAAAGTCAAAATTTATGGTCGATATAAAAAATGTTCTTTTTTATTTGAAAAAACATTTGGCTACCAACCGTCCATACTAAAGATGGGCAAAAAGAATCGGAACCGTTCAAAAGATCCGGATCACTCAAAAGAACGAGTGGTCCATGGTTCTTTTTTGGCAAGAGTCGGATCATTAGAACAGCATGGATCATACAAAAAATAGCCCGAAAAAAGAACGAACCGATTCTTTTCCAGTATTCTACTACTTCGTTCGTTTCTTGGCTTCATCATAACGCTTGACCCGTTCCTTGCTTTACGCGCCACGGAACACATGCAAATACAGTTTGCGGCAGCTCCGTACTCTCAGCATACATAGCCAATCAACTAACTTGCTCCGCTCACTTGCATACAGGCATAGAGAAAAAGTGCCCACTTGAATGGCAAAGCCAATTTTGGTTCTTCCTCTTAGTTCGGGTAGGGGAAATCGGCCGAGTACATCGTGAGTTTTTGGGAGAGAATGTACAACGAATAAGAGAGTGAAAGATACGAAAGGTGCGAAGCATGTCGCGCAACAGGGAGTGAACCGTTCTGTTTTCCGTGCGCTCGGTTCAGTTCGCTCTTCTTATACGAGCCGCTGAGCATAAAAAATGAGTTTAAAAGATCCGGTTCACTAATATTAGTGATTCGGATCGGAGCCGTTCATAGAGATGAACCGTTTTGCCCATCTCTAGTCCATACATCGCGAAATAGGAACTTTTGAGGAAAAAAAAAATATTCTAACAAACACTGTTTCTTGCACTGATTTTTTTTTTGGTGAGTCATTTTCAAGCAAAACTAAACAAGTCTCAATAATCTCAAAATTCAATGAAGCTCAATAAGTGAGCCAACTGTCTAATCAGTTTATTTTAAATTATAGATATTTCCGCATAACGCATAACGCGTTTCTCACCACATTATATTCGTAGTTGGCAGTATTCTCTTCGAATACAAAACAATCTTTATTGTCTTTTATTTATTTTTTTTTTTCTATCTTTATTAACGAGATTTTTAGCCCTGGGCTAGTTCATCTCGGGACCAACGGCTTTACTTCCCTTCCACCTCAATTTTTTTTTGTCAGTGACTATCTCGGGGATGGGATTCGATCCCAGGTCCTCGGCGTGAGAGGCGTGTGTTCTAACCACTACACCAGGTCCGTCCCCTTGTCTTTTATTGTCTGTCTAGTACCGAAGGTAAATGGGATAACATGTGAGAAGAAAAAACATGATTTTTCATTTTTCAATCATCGGATATCAGTTCGAAATCGAATTTTCCTTAAAAGTGTCCATTTCGCGATTAATGGACGGTTGGTAGTAAACATAATTACCTATCTTGAGACAAAATATCATTAAAATAAAAAAACATATTTTTTTAACTGACTTTAAAATTTGAAAATCTTTTTTTTTTTCAGTGTGGGGGTTCATATGAGATTTGTTGTTAGTATTTTGCTCAAAAAATTAAACAATTATCAATAAATCATCCATACAACACTTTTTGTAAAAATTAATCGATAACATTATTCTCAAAAAAAAAAAATCGAGTCAAAAAGTTTGGCTTTTTTTAAAAAATGGTCCAAATTTGGAAAAACTAAGTATGAAAAGTGGCTTAGTTAGTCAAGGTCTACGTTTCTACATAGTTTAATTCAAATCAGTACGAGAATATCTTTTTACTTCACAGAAATAAGTAGAATAAAAATATAAGTAGAAAAACGAATTCATTGCAATTAGAATTTGTTACAATTGAAAGATACGCTTAATTCTACCTCAACTGTAAGGCCGTCTTCAGTGCCGAGTCGAAAGTTACACAATTCTTCAAAAGTTATTGAAATACTCAATTTGATTTTTTTGAAAATATACATTTATTCTATGAAAAACCGATCTAGTAAGTTACCGTAATCCGTGAAAATTTACTACACTGAAATCAATTTTATTGTAGAAACTACTGAATCCATGGTAAAATTAAGAAGTGCACTAACGATTTTCAACCGACTACATAAATCTGTCAACAATAACAAAACATAGTCAACATCACTACACAAAAAAATATGTTCGGTTTATTTAACCAGAATAGCAGTATTTCTGACTAGAAACATTATTGATTTGACAAGTTTGGCATTGTACTTTTGTCCACACTATGTTGTAAGGTGAGTGTCACGGATCGAAATACAATGCTATGTAGTCGAGGCTACTATGGACACGGTCACAGTTACTGCACTGCTCAGTGATTTTTACCAGATTATAGTAAACTTAACAGATTTTTGTAGGCGGTTGAAAATCGTTGGTGCAGTTCTTAATTCTACCATGGATTCAGTAGATTATACAACAAAATTCGTCTGGGTGTATTTTGTTCCTTATCCGCAATGGGGCTCTGCACAAATATGTACCTCTCCCTTTCACTCTTTCGTGAAATTTGTAAACAACACGGCCAGGAAAAGTCAAAATCCCATACAAAATCAAAACAGCGTAGAGCCCCATAAGGATACACGTGTTTTTGGATTTTATGATTAGAGTGACCGTTTCCAAAATAGGGTGACCAGAAAAATCACGACTTTGCAAAGTTTTTATTTTTTTAAAAATCATAACTTTTGAACCACTTGACCGATTTTCAAATGTTCTTGGACGAAATGAAAGCTAAAGTTTTTGACTTTAAAGAAAAATATAAAATTTCACCCAAAAGTTTTTTTACATGAAAAAAAAAAAATCGAAAATTTCCGATTTTTCGTGTTTTGAAGGCCTTGGGACCAAAGGGGCTATCGATGTTCTCATTTTTTCTTGAAAGTTCAATTTTACGTTTACTGTCAAATTTTCAGCGATGTATGTTTTTTAGTTTTTGATATATGTTTCTGAAAATAAAAAATCAGTCATTTTTTATCGGCACAAACTGTAGGTCTCAGCGCATTAGATTTTTTATTTTTTTAAATCATAACTTTTGAACAGCTCAACTGATTTCCAATCTTTTTTTATAGAATGAAAGCTTAAGACTTCAACTTTTCAGAAACATATAAAACTCTATTTTTAACATGAAAATATATAAAAATTGTATGTTTGTTAGGCTTGTTTTAGTTTTCTTTGGGATTTTCCGGTTCTGGGACCAAGACGGGTATTACTGTTCTCATTTTTTCTAGAAACTTCAGAAAATTCAACGTATACCCTCAAATTTTCAGCGATGTATGTTCTTTAGTTCTGTAGTTTTTGAGATATATTTTTTTGAAATTTGAAAATCAGGTACCCCACAATGATAAATTATTTAAAATTCAAGTGAACTTTGATGAATATATCTCAAAAACTACAAAACATACATCACTGAAAATTTGACAGTAAACGTAAATTTTTCTGAACTTTTAAGAACAAATAAGAACAGCAATAGCCCCTTTGATCCCGAGGCCTTCAAAACACAGAAAAACGGAAATCGATTTTTTTCATGTAAAAAAAAAACAATTTTTGTGAAATTTTATATTTTTTTTTGGAAAGTCAAAATCTTTGGCTTTTATTTCGTCCAAGAAAATTGAATATAAGTCAAGCGATTCAAGAGTTATGATTTTCATTAAATAAAAAAATTTGCAAAGTCGCTATTTTTCTGGTTCTTATTTTGGAAATGGTCACCTCAAGAAATTCAAAAACACGTGTATCCTTATTTCGGATAAGAAGCAAAATAGCAAATTTCTACGGAATTCGTTGACCCACTAGATAGGTTTTTCATGGAATGGCTGTATAGTTATCGCTCTATATTTGAAAGCGTTTGAAATCATTTTTTTTTTAATTGTGCCACCATGTGACGTTAGTGAACATGTTTTTTTTTTAAACACAGATATCTCTGGAACCTGTTTACCTAATTAGAGGCTATCCTCAACAAAGTATATAAGTTTTTCGAAAATCAAATTACCAAATAATAATAGATATGGAGCATCTTGAAGGGAAATGTTGTACCAATAAGTTGATACATACGAAATCTTTCCATTTTCGCGGATAGAATTTATTTTTTTCATTTCTTGAAGTGATAATCATTTATTAAGGGTAATTAATTTAGCTCCTATTCTAGACCCTTCATACAAAAAAGTCTAAAGTTTTGTAAGGATGAAAAACTAGTGCATCAACCTACGTACTTGATAAATTGGAGAACTTTTAGATATCGTATGGGTACGAAATTAATTTGAGAAAAGTAAAATGCCTTAAGACGTCTTCAGACAAACGGACCCTGTAGATTTGATAATGTTACATTCAACCCATTTGGTTCATAAAGAGCAAGTGAGTCGTTCCCTCTATATAGCGCCTCTACAGGCCAAGTTATTTACTAAAAATATGATCTTCATTTCAAGATGGAGGAACGTAAGAGACCTAAAACTTTATCGAAGACTTACTGAGTTATCACTTGAAACGCTCTAAATGATCAAATCTAAATAATTAACAGCATTTCGTCTATTTTTCCCAGATATAAGAAGCGTAAGAAATCAATTCTAAATTTAGATTAATTTATTCACCTTGGACTGGCCACGAACGATTAGCGAGCGTTTCCCGTCTGTATAGCTGCAAAAGTGCAACAACGCTGCGATTCATGACACTGACAATAAAGCTCAAATTAAATTGCATTCAATTAGCCATTCGAATGTTTACTACGACGAACTCACGAACGGCTCATTAGCGCAATCGATTGGAAGTTGGTTTTGATTGCGCGTGCAATTTACTCCGAGGTGGTGGTGTGATTGTTCTCTGGCATGACTCATACTGCTGATCGGTGTGTATTTGATAGAACTATCAAACGGCTGAATTCACCGATTTTGAAAAGGGCGACAAAACATTTGTAATTCGAAGTTCTTTCCTTTCACCACACGCAAAAAAAAACTACCATTTTAGGGGGTTAACTTAAGCGCTCGTACCGGCAGTTTTCAACAAAGCAGAAATACGTTCGATGTTACCATGTCTGTGGTCGAAATCAGATTGGTTTTTGGTTTCTGTCAAATGTACCGATAATGGGGAGGGAAGTACTAAAAACATGGTAAATTGTTTTAAAATTCCATGGTAATTTTAGAATTGGCGTAGTCAGCTAAAATGGTAGTTTTTACTACAGATTTTTTTTCCCGTGTACAGACATACACACTAATTCTCGATTACTTTTTCAAAGCGACATAAGTAACTTTCATACGGTTTTAAGAAAACAATTAAGAAGAATCACAACCTGTCTTCTAAAACTGTTTTAAAATGAATCACCTTTTAAACATTTTTTCGTCGTGTACATCGCTTAAATTTTGCATACAATCAGCTCGCGTTCAAAAACTAGGTAGTTTCTATTATTTCCCAAAAAATATTTATAACAAAATGATAAGTCGTTTCATTCAGTTACTTCCGACGTTTTTCTACCAGTGTAAAATCGGCTCAAGTAGTGTTTTGTTTTGATTTGTGGTTAAGTCATTTTGTCTCTCCATACAACGGAGCGGCGAAAGTAGCGGTTGGGTTGCGAAAGTGGAAATTCTTACTTACGCCGTTTTGTAATTCCGGAATTAAACGTTCTCAATGTGAAGAAATCTAGTTGGATATGGGCGGAAACTAGTCAAAAGGCGTATGAGGTGAAAGGAAGAAGCTTCGATTGTCAAAGTTTGTTCCGCCCTTTTCACACGTTAGTCTAGAATTGGTTGTGCGTGTGCCTGCTAAGCTAACAATGCCACCGGTGAAGAAAAAAAGCGCTCATAATTAGAGCAATTACACCCGTGTCAACACCTCTCTATTCGCTTTTCATTTTCATCTTGATTCGCGGGGCAGAGCGGAAGCGAAATTTTTCCCGCCGCACAACGGAACATTATGTTCGGGGAACAACACACCAAGAGCCGATGTCGCCGCCGCCGCCTTTGTCGTCGTTTTCCAGCAAACAGACAATTGTTTTTTTTTTTTCCTACCGCCTTCTTGTGTCCACCTTCCCTGCCCTGTTACATTGAAACAACCAACTACTGCGCCTTTACTAGCCTACTGTGTGTGTATAACCAAGAAGTGAGACTATTATTATTATGTGCTTGCGGTTGGCATGTTTCACCTACTTACTTAGTTTCCATTTTTTTCCGCGAACGCTCATTTATTTGTGCACCTACATGCAGTTTGGATGAATAAGTACGTGTTGCATTATGCGACGTCCGAATGTATGTGTGGATTAGGGTGTCTCAGAAAAATAAATGTTCAAAAAGACATGGTTTTCGCCTCTAGAATGAATTATGTGCTTATTTATAACATTTTTGTACAACAAATCAACTTTCTAAAAATCGTGGAGTGGTTTGGCAAGGTATTGGTGATATGGTATTTTTTTGGTACAAAAAGGGTCCTAAAGCCCTGTCCCAATGTTTTAACCAAACCCTCAAGTTTAGGCCAGAAGCACTTATTTAATTAATTTTTAAATGTTTTCCTTAGGTTTAAGTTCAGAAAACCTTTTTTCCTGTTTTTGAGATTTTGCCACACCCTCAAGCTAAAACGCAAGTTTTTGGTGAATTTTGTTTTCCGTGTACCTTCGGAAATGTCAAATAAGAACAACTCCAGTGTTAAAAAGTAAAACCCCTGTCGCATTTTTGTCAAACAAATAAGTGTCAAGGTTTCAATTTCGACCAGTGAATCAAATTATCATCAAAACAGACGAAAAACAAACAACAAAGCAAGCTCGCTCACAACCGTGTTCCTTCAGAAATTCCTCGGAGCTACTCCTGGAATTCTTTTGGAGGTCCATCAGGATTTTCTTTAGCTTTCCTCCGGAATTTGCTCCATAGTTCCTTCATGAATTTCTTCGGTTTCTCTAAAAAATATTCCACAGTTCCTCCAGAAATTCCTTCAAATGTCCTCCAGAATTTTTTTTAGGAACTCCACCGGTAATTTCTTCGAATTTCCATAGTTCCTATAGATTTTTTTGGAATTCCTCCAGGTATTCTTCAAAGTTCCTTTAGTAATTCTTTGGAAACCCTCCGAAGTTCCACTAGGAAATCACCTGGAGTTACTTCGAAAAAATCCTTACTCCGGAAAATCCTCCAGAGCTCTTCAGTAAATTTCTCAAGAGTTTCTCCAGGAATTCCTCTAGATGTCCTTCGATAATTCTTCCAGAGTTTCACATGTAATTCCTCCAGGATTTTTCAAAAAAATTCTTCCGGATTTCCTGCAACAATTCTTCTGGATTTCATCGAGCAATTCCTCCAGAGTTTCACCGATTCTTCCAGAGTTCTTTCAGAAACTCCTGTTATCAAAGTTATTCTGTCGATTTCTCTGGAGATCTTCCGACAATTCCTCGGGATTTCATCCAGTTATTCCTGAAAAGTTCCTCCGAAGCTCCATCGGGAATTCCTTCGAATTTTCTCCTTAGTTTCTGCAGAAATTTGTCCGGAGTTCCTTCAGAAATGCATCCGGAGTTTATTCAGAAAAGCCTCCGAAGTTCCTCCAGCAACGTTTCCGAAGTTCATTTGAAGTTTCTCTAGGATTTTGTCTAGAGTTCCTTCAGGAATTCCTCCGGAAATCGCTTCAGAGTTCCTCCAGAAATTCCTTCGGAGCATCACCGGTAATTCCTCCTAAGTAGCTAGAAAAATTCTTAAGAGTTCTATCAGTAATTCTCCTGAATTTTATCCAGGATTACCTCCAGAGCTCCACAGGGAATTAATTTGTATTTTCTTCATAGTTCTTTTTGGACTTTTTTCTGTAGTTCTTTCAGGAGTTCCTCCAGGAAGGTTTTTTTTTTCCATGATTTCTTCTAGCAATTTTTATGGAGTTCCTTCAGCAATTTCTCCGGAATTCCTCCAGCAATTCATCTGGAGTTTTTCCAGGTATTCCTTCACAAAGTCTTTAAATAAAATATTGCCGGGATTTCTTTCGGACCTCCACCGGGAATTCCGTTAGACTGTCTTCATGGGTCTACCAAGAATTCTTTTAGAGTACCTCCAGAAATTCCTCGGAGTTGCTCCGGGATTTCCTCCATAGTACCTTCAGGAATTTCTCCGGAATTTCTCTAAAAAATATTTCGCAGTTCCTCCAACAAATCTCTCGGAGTTCCTAAAGAAATTTCTTTAGAGTTGCTCATCAATATCCTTCAGACTTCCTCAGGAATTTCATTTGGAGCTATACCGGGAATTCCTTCGGATTGTCGCCATAGTTCCTCCAGAGATTGTCCAGACTTTCTAGAAGAATTCTCCATTAATTCTTTGGAAATTCTCCGTAGTTCCATTAGAAATTCTTCTGGAGTTACTCCGAGAATACCCCTAGACTTCCTCTGAGAAATCCTCCAGAATTTCTCCGGGAATTCTTCAAGTTTTTCCTAGAATTACTTCGAAGTTCCTTCTAGAATCTCTCCGGAGTTCCTCCAGGAATCACACAAGAGTTCCTCCGGGGATTCTTTGCTCCGGGCATTCATCCAAGATTTTTTCAGAATTCCTCCAGCAAATCCACAGGAGTTCTTCTGGAAATTCTTAAAAAAATGCCAGGATTTATGTTTTCTTTATTGATTATTCAGGAATTCTTTCGGAGTTGCTCCGGGATTTTTTTCCATAGTACCTTCAGGAATTTCTCTAAAAAATATTTCGCAGTTCCTCCAGCAAATCTTTCGGAGTTCCTCCAGGACTTCCTTTGGAGGTCTTCCAAGAATTTCTTCGGAGTTCCTCTGGGATTTCCTACGGAATTTTCCTTGGAGCTCTACCGGGAAATCCTTCGGGTTTCCGCCATAGCTCCTCCACGAATTTTTTTCGACTTTCTCTAGGAATTATTCAGAATTCCTCCAATAATTCTTTGGAAATCTTCCAATCTTCCGTAGTTCCACTAGGAATTCTTCTGGAGCTAGTCCGAAAATTCCCCTGGACTTCCCCAAAAAATCTACCAGAGTTTCTCTAAGAATTTCTCATGAGTTACTCCTAGTTCCTTCTGGAATCTCTCCGAAGCTCCTCCAGGAATTCCTTTCTATCGAAAATTCCGCTGGTGATCCTCCAGCAATTCCTCTGGATTTCATTCAACGATTCCTCTGGATTTATTTCAGCAATTCCTCGGAAGTTCCTCCGGAGTTATAAGTTATGGCTTTCAGTCTGTTATGCTCAAGAACGGATTTTATGTTTTCATCCAACGGAAATTGCTCCGAAATTCTTCCGGAGTTCCTCTGGATTTGATCCAGCAATTCCTCAGATTTCCTCCATAATTTCTCCAGGAATTTCTTCGGAGTTCCTCAAGCAATTACCTTGGAGTTCTTACAGGTACGCTTCAGGAGCTCCTCAACGGAATCGCTTCGGAGGTCCTCCACCAAATCCTCCCGAGTTCCTCCATGATTATTTTTTTAAAGTTTCTTCGGCAAGTTCTTTGGAGCTCCACCGATAATTCCTCCCTTCGGAGTTCCTCCGGGAATTTCTTCGGAGTTCCTTCAGGAATTTTTCCGGGGTTCCTCCAGGAATTTTTCCGGGGTTCATCCAGGAATTCTTCCGGGGTTTCTCCAGAAATTCTTGCGGGGTTCCTTCATGAACACCTCAGGATTTTTTTTTTATTAACGATATTTTTAGCCCTGGGCTAGTACATCCGTGATTCCTTAGGAATTTCTATGAGAATTTATTGAGACTTCTTACGAGAAATACTCCAGTATTCCTCCGGTATTTGCCCCGAAAATTTTAAATAAGTTCTCCCGGAGTTTCTCTGGATTTGATCCAGCGATTCCTCAGTAGCTCATTTGGAGCTCCACCGGAATTTTCCTTCGAATTTCCTCCATAGTTTCTCCAGGAATTTCTTCGGAACTCCTCAAGCAATACCCTTGGAGTTCCTACAGGAACGTTTCAAGGGTTCCTCTAGGAATTGCTTCGGAGTTCCTCCACCGAATCCTCCAGAGTTCCTCTATGACTTTTTCAGAGTTCCTCCAGCAAGTCGTTTGGAGCTCCACTGATAATTTCCTCAGATTTCTCGGGAATTTTTCCAGTACTTCCTTCGGAGTTCCTCCAGGAATTCTTCCGGGATTCCTCCAGGAATTTCTCAGAATGTTTTGTTCTATTTTCATTACCGAGATTTTTAGCCCTGGGGTTAGTTCATCTGGGATTCCTCAGGAATGTATATGATAATTTCTTCAGACTTCCCCCGAGAAATACTCCAGTGTTCCTCCGGTATTTGCCCCGAAATTTTTCAATAAGTTCTCCCGGAGTTCTTCCTCAGTAGCTCGGAGCTCCACCGGAAATTTCCTTCGAATTTCCACCATAGTTTCTTCAGGAATTTCTTCGGAGTTCTACAAGCAATTACCTTGGTGTTCCTACAGGAACGCTTCAAAAGTTCCTCTAGGAATCGCTTCGGAGTTCCTCCACCGAATCCTCCCGAGTTTCTCTATGATGTTTTCCAGATATTCTCCAGGAATTTCTTCAGAGTTCCTAGGGGAAGTCTTTCGGAGCTCCATCGATAATTGCCTCAGATTTTCTTCATGATTCCTACAGCAATTGAGAATTTCCTCAGACTTCCTCCGGGAAATCCTCCAGAGTTCTTTCGAGAATTCCTTCTGAGTTGACCTTGGAATTCCTCCGCTCTTCCTCAAGAAATTCCTCCGGAATTCCGCTATACATTCCTTCGGAGTTCCTCAAGCAATTCCTCTGGAGTTCCATAGGGAATTTCTCAGCAGTTCTTCCAGAAGCCTCCGGAGCTCCACCGGGAATTCCTCCGGAGCTCCGCTGGAAATCCTTTCAGAGCTTTGCTGCGAATGTCTTCGGAGTTCCCCGGGAATTCTTTTAGACTTAATTCAGGTAATCCTTCGGAGATTCTTAGGTATCTCTTTAGCAGCTCCACTGGAAATTCCTCTAAAGTTGCTTCCGAAATTATTCCAGTTCCTCCAGTAATTCTACCGTAGGTCCTTCAGGAATTTCCCCCGCGAGTTGTTGCAAGAATCCACTAGGACTTTTAACGGAGTTCCTCCAGAAAAATCCACTGAGTGTTCCTCCAGGAATGCTTCCGGGAATTCTCCAGGAATCTCCCTGGTATTTCTACAGAAACTCCCACGGGAATTCCTTCAAAAAATACTTCAGAAGTTCCTACATAAATTCGTTTAGGAGATCCTCCTCCAAGAATTTCTGAGGATTCCGTTATCAGGAGTTCGTTCGAAATTTTCATCGGGAGTTCCTTTCAAGACATCCTCCAAGATTTCCTAAGCTCGGCTTCAAATCAGAAATTATACGATTAGTTCCACTACGTAGAGATGACTAAGTAAGACGCCAAATATTTCTAAGTTCGCCAGTAATTCCTCCAGGATGAACGAACTGTTGCGCCAAGCACTTCTTTACGCGAAATTCCTCCAGGGATTCTTCCAGCTTGAATTTTACTTTTCCAAGAATCACCAACATGGGAATAATTAATCATTCATTGTTTAAGTTGAATATTCACTCCATATCATCCAAAGTTGATGAATTTGGTTGTGATATAAAAGAAGATACAGACAATCTTCAATTGTGATGAAGATAAAACATAGCCACACCTCAAATTTTCAAAAGCACGAATTTGGTGAACCCGATAAGCGATGAAATTTTGATGAACATTCGTCAAAAATTACTATTTACATAAATTGAATATCTAAATCGTTTATAATAAGGTTGATTTGTTCCACAAAAAAGCTATAAATAAGCAAATCTCGAGTAAAATTTCAAAAGGGCCTATCATACATTGAGAGGCTGTTCACTTTCTCCCAATTCAATAACATAGCCACATCAACATAGTGAAAAACTTCCCAAAAGCGTCAGTATTGCGCTAATATAATCGAAAAAGAGCGATAAATGAGAGAATCTCTTAAGTTACATAGGTCCATTAGTAAACATCATGACTTTTCCAACATTGATTTCCAATGGGACACCCTAGAGCGTGTATGCAACGGTGCATCATCAGTGGGACAACTTTTTATTCGCATTTTCTCTTTCTCTTGGCATGGCAATGACTGGTGGTAGCGGCGACCGGAGACAATAAAAAAACCGGTTGTTAAGTAGATGAAAAAACCGAATTTAGTACTATACCATTTAATTCCACTAGAGTTTGTATCCTTTGACAGATACGCGTATTTCGACCTCAACTGTAAGGCCGTCTTCAGTGTCGTGTACTAGACTCGACCTGAAGACGGCCTTACAGTTGAGGTCGAAATACGCGTATCTGTCAAAGGATACAAACTCTAGTGGAATTAAATGGTATAGTACTAAATTCGGTTTTTTCATCTACTTATAGGTATTCTACTAAACAGCTCGAAGATTTATTATAACCGGTTGTTGTTTTATCGAATGTAGGGCCGCTGAGTAAAAGTAACATTACATTATGCACACGTGAGCAACAACACGGGTGTGTAACACATATTGGCATACTGCTGAAGGGGTGTAATTTGATAATGAATTGTTTTGTTTCTTGATAATTAATTCGTCTAGCGAGCATAACATTCGATTTATGGGAGAGTAGCGATAAAATTTACGGATTTTTTTTTTCGAAAACTTACAAAGTTATACATTTTTTATGTTTTTTTTTTCGAATGGTCTTAAGCAAAATTGAAAACCCTTCGTTTAGTGGGATTCTTAGAAAACGTTCTCCATTCAACGTGAGACTTATGACTGTCATACAGTTTAGGTCTTCCCGGTCCCAAAGTTCACCTGAATCGAGTAAAATAAACGTGACGATTGTGATAAGTGGTACTTGTATGAAGGGCCGAAATGGATGGGCGAAACCTATTCCAAGTTTCTGTAGTATACTTTTATATATGTAATCCACTTGAAATTGATACTTAAAAAAATTTGGTAAAAACAGCGGTTCCGTTCTAATTATGGTGTGATTTGTACCTTTTTCCACACAATTTCTTATGGAATTCAACCTTGCAATCATGTGCGCTAGAATGTCAAACCACTTGTAGTTTCTCCACCATGCCCCACATAATATTGATGGTTGGCCGTTCCATAGAAACTTCCTCTACGCAATCAATTAATTAAAGGTGTAACATTGATTGATCACTGCATTCCGTCGTCGTCGTCGTTGTCGTCATGCGTCGCCTCTATCAATAAAGATAATTAAGTGTTGTTTTGAAATAATGTTTACAAGCCGGCGTCCGTTGTCGCTTTCGTCGCTGATACAGAGAGAGGTGACGCCGTAGCGATGGAGCCATCGACGTGATCAAGCGGCCTTTCAGTTCAATATCGTCAGTCTTGAAACTCGTATAGATCGAGCTGTACCGGCATGGACGATAGTCACAGCTGACCAATAAAGACATCATTGGAAGTTTACTCGAGTGCGATGATCGCTTCCAGATTTACATTTTACATCAATAAAGTGATTCGATAGGAATTTACGGACGATACTCGTTTGGCATATGGACACTTGACATAAGTACGTTTGGCCAAAAATAAATCACGGAATAAGTAGAAACCATTCGAGAAAAAAATCAATAAAAATGGAACATTCTGATTGAAATAGTATCAGCTTAGTAATAATTATAATTTTAACAGTATAAACCACCAGAATAGTCTATTAAATTGAAAAAAAAAATTCGGTCAAACATCCATTCGGCCAAATGTCAATCGTTTCGCTCCCGAGTCTCGAATTCACGCTATTGTTCCATGCTATATTGACTAAACTTTAGGTTTAGAGAAATTTCATCATCGTCAAGGGCTTTCATACTACTGGAACACAGCCTTGTCATAAAATTAATGTTCTTTCTTAAACTAAAGCCATCTCATCTGGTGAATTTGTAGAAAAACCGCAACACGCAATCCTACGACTTCTACCTGTCACACGCCAACCGGTCTGGGAGAAAAGCAATCAGGCAAAGATGCTCCTCCATCCAGCCAGTTTGTCTTAAGTCTGCCTCGGTGACCTAGAAACACGATTCCGCAAAAGCGTAAAGTGGAAAAATGTAACCCCGCGTGTAATAAATGACTCCGAGCGCACCTACAGGGTGGACTGAAAGTTTCGATACAACTGTCTTCTACCTATACAGGTGCATTCTCTAGGACAGATGGCTACTTCGATCGTTCAAAAGCCATTAACCAACCCTGTCTCGACAGCGGCTAAGACGACGTGCGTGCACGTAGGGTTAGTTGCGTTTCGACTTAACGCGTCTATGCACCCCCGAGGCAAACTAAGAAACGAGCGAAGATGATGCACTCACGCAAACAGCAGCATCCATCATCCATTTATCGCTGTTTATGATCTGGGAAGAGGAAAAAATAACTAGTTCGTGAGAGATCTCGGTGCCAATGAGACTCTATCAGGGTTGGTAGCGAGTGAGGGCCTTTAAAATAGGAACCTCATCCTGAGGCCTCAAGGATGTCTCGAAGCAAATTATGGAGAAATTCCTTTAAGTATCCTTTGAAAATCGCAGCAGCAATTTCTGGGCAATATAACAGCAGAAAAATGAAGAAAGTGACCTTTAAGACGATTTTGCTTTAGAAGAGACTTTACAAACCTTCTATTTAAAAAAAACAGACTTTCCAGAGACTTGCATTGAAGTAGTGATCAAGTTTCTAAAATGGGAACTGCTACCACCCCTGCTCTAACTATAATCTCCACCATGCACCAAGAGCTCGAAATTGAAATGTTGGTTGATGACCGTAACGGATTTGACAACCCCCTGTTACGCCCCCTCCTCTCGAGGATGATAAATGTTACACTTGAGGATGGCTTGCGATCGGTTACACGGCGGCTACTAAACTACGGTGAAGTGAGTTCATGCGATTGATGTTACGAATGCACCCCCTGAAACGGATACGTACCCTTTATGCCGGTGCTATAGTCAAGGTGGCACGTAATCGCAATCGCGTAAGTAGTGCTGAACCGCAACCTCGGCGCAACACACGCAAGTAGGAAAACCGCAAATTGCTTCTCCTGGTTTGATTGATGATGACGACTACCACGACGAGGAGGGTGGTTGATGTTGCTGCAACTTAAACTCTGACTCCGATTCGGATCGACCATCTCTCAGCTGCCCGATCATAATCATATAACAAGAATGAAATACGTTTCAATCAACAGCAGTC
Source organism: Aedes aegypti (assembly GCF_002204515.2). Taxonomy (NCBI): domain Eukaryota; kingdom Metazoa; phylum Arthropoda; class Insecta; order Diptera; family Culicidae; genus Aedes; species Aedes aegypti. The sequence goes on along the minus strand of NC_035109.1, from coordinate 25,160,852 downwards.
AAAAATAACAGAAGTTGATGTTATTTTGTTTTCGAGAGTGCTTTGTTCTTCACTTGTTCTAAGTTTCGTAACAGATTTATAACAACATTTTTTATATTTTTGACATTACGTTTCTAAGTCTATTGTAAATGACAACCGAAAAGTAACATAATTTGTTATGACCAGGCATTGCAGAATTCGGGCTCATTTGATTTCGAAGCACGATCAAAGCAAGCTAAGAAAAACATCCCATTCGTATCGGTTCATGATAGCCAATGGTTGTAAGGCAAGTTATAACACCCTTCCCCCTCATTGAATCAGAGCTGTAGCAGAAGATGCTAAACAAGCTTTCATAATATGTTGCGAATCATGATTGTTAGAGAGAGCGATAGGTGAGCGACACTCTCAATCCTCTCAGAACTCAATCTCTGGTTAAGATTTGATTGTATTAGAACATCCTTGAAACACATTTCATTAATTTTTGTTATAATTTTAATAGGATTTGTTATATTCTTGTTTCTTTCGTCTGGTCGGGTACTTACTCGACGACGTCTTCGGGTCGTCAGATGAATGACAAAACGGCGCGCCAGTAACTTTTTCTCTCGTGCTTTGATGTGACGAGAAAGCGAAATGCCGAAAACTTCAGCAGGAGTTCATTGGCTTAAGCCGGCTTGTGTCCGACCTGCGAGTTGTTTACCAATGGAACGGATTTACGGATTGCGCCATTCGGTAGCCGAGAAGTGAAGCAAAAAACCGAGTGAAAAATGAGCGTGGAATTGCGTGCAAATGTGTTTCTAATGCCGAACTGATGATTTTGCTATGACCGAGGGAGGAAAGATATCAACAAGTTTCATGGAGATTTGGTCGATAGTTTGGACGACGATCCCCAAGTTTTCCTACATTATTGAACTTCAGTTATTTGTATTAGCTTCTAACTATCGTGTGTTGAATCTGGGAGATGATTATTTCTGTCGACAATTTGAAGTTCGCGTAAAATGCAGGTTGATGATCTATGTGTATTTTTACAGCTGTTACAAAGAAACTTTCCAGTTTCTGTGAAGAAGCTTTTCAGCTTCTGAGGCTTTTTACCTTCTGAGAAGAAGCTCAAAGGCTTTTCAGCGTCTCAGAAGAAGCTTTGCAGCTTGCAAGAAAAAGTTTTCCAGCTTCTGAGAAGAGGCTTTTCAGCTTCAGAGAAGAGGAGAAAAGGCTTTCCAGCTTATTAGAGAAGTTTTCCATCTTCTGGAGAGAAGCTTTCCAGCTTATTAGAGAAGCTTTCCAGCTTCTGGAGAGAAGCATTCCAGCTTCTTTCCAGCTTCTGGAGAGAAGCTTTCCAGCTTCTGGAGAGAAGCTTTCCAGCTTCTGGAGAGAAGCTTTCCAGCTTCTGGAGAGAAGCTTTCTAGCTTCTGGAGAGAAGCTTTCCAGCTTCTGGAGAGAAGCTTTCCAGCTTCTGGAGAGAAGCTTTCCAGCTTCTGGAGAGAAGCTTTCCAGCTTCTGGAGAGAAGCTTTCCAGCTTCTGGAGAGAAGCTTTCCAGCTTCTGGAGAGAAGCTTTCCAGCTTCTGGAGAGAAGCTTTCCAGCTTCTGGAGAGAAGCTTTCCAGCTTCTGGAGAGAAGCTTTCCAGCTTCTGGAGAGAAGCTTTCCAGCTTCTGGAGAGAAGCTTTCCAGCTTCTGGAGAGAAGCTTTCTAGCTTCTGGAGAGAAGCTTTCCAGCTTCTGGAGAGAAGCTTTCCAGCTTCTGGAGAGAAGCTTTCCAGCTTCTGGAGAGAAGCTTTCCAGCTTCTGGAGAGAAGCTTTCCAGCTTCTGGAGAGAAGCTTTCCAGCTTCTGGAGAGAAGCTTTCCAGCTTCTGGAGAGAAGCTTTCCAGCTTCTGGAGAGAAGCTTTCCAGCTTCTGGAGAGAAGCTTTCCAGCTTCTGGAGAGAAGCTTTCCAGCTTCTGGAGAGAAGCTTTCCAGCTTCTGGAGAGAAGCTTTCCAGCTTCTGGAGAGAAGCTTTCCAGCTTCTGGAGAGAAGCTTTCCAGCTTCTGGAGAGAAGCTTTCCAGCTTCTGGAGAGAAGCTTTCCAGCTTCTGGAGAGAAGCTTTCCAGCTTCTGGAGAGAAGCTTTCCAGCTTCTGGAGAGAAGCTTTCCAGCTTCTGGAGAGAAGCTTTCCAGCTTCTGGAGAGAAGCTTTCCAGCTTCTGGAGAGAAGCTTTCCAGCTTCTGGAGAGAAGCTTTCCAGCTTCTGGAGAGAAGCTTTCCAGCTTCTGGAGAGAAGCTTTCCAGCTTCTGGAGAGAAGCTTTCCAGCTTCTGGAGAGAAGCTTTCCAGCTTCTGGAGAGAAGCTTTCCAGCTTCTGGAGAGAAGCTTTCCAGCTTCTGGAGAGAAGCTTTCCAGCTTCTGGAGAGAAGCTTTCCAGCTTCTGGAGAGAAGTTTTCCAGCTTCTGGAGAGAAGTTTTCCAGCTTCTGGAGAGAAGTTTTCCAGCTTCTGGAGAGAAGTTTTCCAGCTTCTGGAAAGAAGCTTTCCAGCTTCTGGAGAGAAGCTTTCCAGCTTCTGGAGAGAAGCTTTCCAGCTTCTGGAGAGAAGCTTTCCAGCTTCTGGAGAGAAGCTTTCCAGCATCTGGAGAGAAGCTTTCCAGCTTCTGGAGAGAAGCTTTCCAGCTTTTGGAGAGAAGCTTTCCAGCTTTTGGAGAGAAGCTTTCCAGCTTCTGGAGAGAAGCTTTCCAGCTTCTGGAGAGAAGCTTTCCAGCTTCTGGAGAGAAGCTTTCCAGCTTCTGGAGAGAAGCTTTCCAGCTTCTGGAGAGAAGCTTTCCAGCTTCTGGAGAGAAGCTTTCCAGCTTTTAAGAGTAGAGTATCCCAAGCTTCTAGGAGGAAACTTTCCAAGCTTCTGTGAAACATCTTTCCGAGTTTCTGAGAGAAGGATCTTAATCTTCCGAGACGATTATTGTCATATTTCTGATAGGAAGATTTATCATCTTAAGATAAATTCTTGAATTTTTTTCTCAATGAATCTGAGAAAAAGAAATGCGGAAAAAACTGTGGAATAGTGGCGTAAGAGTCTCTGAAGTTTTCTCTGGAGCATGTGAAATTTTGCACCAAAATTCACAGCAGAGACCTTTAGAAATCATTATTTTTTTAAAGGCTTTATTTGATTAAAAACAGAATCTTTTTAGAGACTTGCATGAAAATAATGACAAATTCTTTGAAACAAACCTTCCCCAGCTTCTGAAAGAAAGCTTTCCAAACATTTGAAAAGAAGCTGCGTAAGCTTCTGAAGGGTTTTGGAGAAAACTTTCCAGCTTCTGAGAGTTATTGAAATGTTCTTCATGCTCCTGAAAATAAACTTTCTAAGATTCGGTGAAGGACTCTCCTGAACTTTCGAGAACAAAAAGACCAATTTTATAAGAACAAGTTTTCCATGCTTGTGAAGAAGCTTTCAAATCTTTCCTAGCTTATAAATGAACCCACCCATGCTTCTGAGAGAAAACTTTTCAAGTTACTGAGAAAACAGTTTTTTACGATACGTCGAGGTGCCTTTCCATGCTTCGGAGAGGTAGCTTCTCAATCTTAAAAAAAAGCTTCCGTAATGAAAAAATAAATAATAAAATATATAATAAAAAAAGTAATAACAAATTAAAAACTCTCAAATCTACGAAATGCAAGCTTTCTAAGCTTCTGAGAGTCTCAAAAGAATCGAAGCTTCTGAGAGGAAGTTCACACAATTCCTGAAGGAATGCAAATCCGAGCTTCTGAGAGGAACTTTTCAATTATCTACAAACTTTCCAATTATCTACGAAGAAGCTATTCAAGCATCTTAAGCTTCTAAAGAGCAAGCTTTCTAAACTTCTGATGGGATACATTTCCAACTTCTGAGAGGAAGCTTTCCAAGTGGCTAAGGGTTAGTTTGGCAAGATTTTCAGAGGTTGCTATCAAAGCTTCTAAGAGGAAGCTTTCCATGATTCTGAAAGAATTTCCGAGCTTTCGAAAAAAGCTATCTAGAGAAGAAACTATCCGAAAAGAAGCTTTCCTAGGTTTTGAGAGGTTTTAAGTTTTTATGCTTCTTAGGAAAAACTTTCTAGTTTCTGAAAGGAAGCTTTTTAGCTCATGAAATGAAATTCCACGCTTCTGAGAGAAACCATTCTAAGCTTCTAGGAGGAAGCTTTCCAAGCCAATGAAGGGACGCTTCACTAGTTTCTGAAAGAATGTTTTTTATGATTTTGAAAGTAAGTTCTGAGAGGTAGCCCATTTTCTGATCTGATACTAAAGAAACACGCTGTAGCTCCAACATCAAAGAAGTATAAGAGATTCAGGTCATCGATACCCCTAAGAAGAGGACTTCGGTTATCTTTTAATTGAAACTTATCTCACTTTTGTCCAATGAATAGGATTTTCCACTGAAATCGTTGGAATGCAGATGTTGTCCTCTTCTCCTATCATTTCATAAATTCGTCTATGAATTCAACAAAAATGTGTCATTGCAGCTACCGACACTCTGTGTCTACTCATGATTTAAGAATTTTAGCGCATACAACTTTTTAGGTCGAAATATTTTCAAAAGAAACCTCACAAATCGGCTAACCTTACCAGAGTTGGGTAGCAACCACCACCAAATTCAAGCAGTTTCGCGTGTTTCAGCAATAGCCACCCCGTCCGGCTGTTTTCAATATATACATTTTTATTTAGCTTCTCAATTGTTTCACCCGAAAAGGCACGTCGCGGTGTTGCTTCCAAAAATGAGATTAAAATTGTGCAAAATAGTAAACACATGAATGGCCAACCAACCGGCTTGGACTTGACGGACTATCTGACTGACCGCTTTCTGTATTGTCCCATCATCCATCCGCAGCAGCAGCAACAATTCGGTCGGGTGTAACACATTTGAGGGTTTAGGCTGTTGGCACCGTCCTCCTCCGGTTTATACCTTTTTATGGCTAGAGCTGTGTGAGCCATTGAATTTCGGTAGATACCGTTTTTGGGCAATCTGGCCTAAATATGCTGCGGTTGACCACAACAACCTGCAATTCTTTGTGCAACCCGTGAAATGACGATTCACGATGACGACGGTTTGTGCCGCGCGGCCGGATAATTGAGGGGTGCTGTTGAATTGTATACCGCCGAATGAGACCGTACATCCGAGTATACGGTTTCTGTTTTTTGGTTTCAGCTCCATAACCATGCGGCGATTGTCAACTCACGCGGCTCGGAGAACAACCACTATGGGCCAGAAATCAAAATTTCGCCGCAAAAGTTCAAAAACTTATGACAAATTTCATATCAAATCGGCCAGTCACAGAACTCGACCATCTTCGATTTGAATTAAGTTTTACACATGTTTTCAGTACGGTTGATGCTTGGGATAAAGTTTCTCAATAGAGACATTTTTAAAGAAAAAGATTGCCTTAGAACAACTGTTGGTCTATATTAAAAAATCTGGGATTTTGTTTAAATACATTTTAATTATTAAATAATTATCTTAAAATTATTCAGAATCATAATGGTTTTTATGATCACTTCTCTAGAAGTAGCTATTCTCGAGTTATCGACAAAAACGTCGATCTGAATGCACAGAGATGCGTCAAAGCCCGGGGTTTAAAGTACATAAAAATGAAAAATATTGGCGTTTCAAGAATGTTTGTGTCCGTCTCAGTAAGATTTTAAGATAGTTCTGAAAATTTAGCATTTTTTATGATAATATTAAATTGAATCAATAATTTAACACAGATTGTTTTTTTTTTTATTTTCAGGGAGCCAGAACTCGTGTGCCATATATATGCCCGTAAAATATGGACCATACTGTCATTTCAAGTCATCTTAGTGCATCCACAAATCAGATTTTCAAACATTTGATTCTAGCACTAGAGTAGATTTTGAATTTTGAGTGTTTTATTTGATTGTAAATTTGTATGTAGCGAAACATTTCTTAAAAGACCTCAAGACTTTTCACAATCACGTTATTTATGATAGACTAGTTATATTGTACAGAATTGATGCGATTGTTGATCAGAATGTCGCTTATTTAATTTAAAATTATCAACTTATGTTCATGAAAACCGAAACGAAAAAAAAAATCTAATTCTAGTGGTCGATTTGAAAATGGTCTGAAACAAGTTCTTATATTTACGTTGAAACATGTTCAAATCAATAAAATTATGTTGCTTATCCAAGAGAACAGGGATTTGCCTTAAGCATATCTGAAAGTTATTTTATTACAATTCAAAATACCTGAAAAATTTATAACTTTGTTATGCTGTCTTTGTCTGACTTTTTTTTAGAATTTTACAATTTTAACAAGTGTCAAGTGTTAAACATGTAGAGTACAAACTGGTTATAATGACAGCGAAATTTCCCGGTGCCTTGGAAAATATTTTAATAATTTAAGCATTTTTTATAACGAATTTTTTATATTACGACTGTCCCTTTCTATGTCGTTATAACAAGCTTCGACTGTACTTGACCCTTGATAAAATCTTTTAATTTTGCAGGTTCTACTCTTGAACGTTTTTAACGAGTGACTTCATTTTCTGATACAGTTTTAGACTTACTCTTACCCCCAATCCTTTTCAAATGAGCTACGTTGCGTCTATACTCCTTCCCTGATTCCAAAGACTTAACTGTCACATCCCCTCCTACTTTTCTAATAACTTCGAATTCCTCTGCTGAAAAATCTGCGTCTAGTTTGTTACTATTTTTCATTCTTTTAAATACGACAAGATCTCCTGTGCCAATCTCACCCTTTTTCCCAGTCGCTTTCCCTACGATTACCAGAGGAGAAACCCATGTAGACGGTCCTTGTTTTACTTCGATAATGTCGCGTATCAACAATCGCTCCAGATTCCTGTTTACTGCATCTTTCATTGGGATTGGATTCCGACATAGTGACTGGAACACAGGGCGAGCGTCTTCCACCATAGGTATGTGTGCTTTGACTCCATTTACTCCATTTACAAAGCCGTCTCTGCGTTGATCTGGTTCACATTAATGACGACTTTTAACACCCCAAGGTTTCTCGCAGTTGCGTCTCCCAAAATGTTTACAATAAAAAACTCAGCCATCGTAGTGCTTCATCGGTTCACTAATTGTGATAAAAATATTTTTTACTAGCTTTGTTTCAGTAAAACGAAAAAAAAAACTTACGTTTGTACTGGCCGGATAAGAATTGGTTCTTAAGGCGAAGTAGGCCGTCATTGAAATTTGTACGCGTCGTTAATGATTGTTGCTAATTCTTCTCACAATTTCGAATCAAAGAAAATCAGTAGGTTTTGCACTGACATAGCTGAATAAGTATCAGCATACTTTATGCATGTCAACGCGTTCAATGATACTTTTTCAAGTCAAATAAACTATCAAGACTGAGTTTTATCACTTTGAAAAGCAAGCTGAAAAGTCATCATTGTTGCCAAAACGAAGAACAGGCTACTTAGCCTTAATAATCAAAGTAAAAAAAAGGTTTTTTGATAAAAGAAAATTATCACAGGTATTCTTCAACAAATTAATATCATACTCTGTAAGAAAAAACCGTGCTATCACTAAGTTAGCACTGTTATTATTCTATTGTATCAAGCTTTCTTAGTTTCTGATAAAATGCCTTTAAGCTGAAGGTAGGCTTCATAGCCGTGCGGTTAGTGTCACCACGCATTCAGCCGCATCGTGCTAAGGAGTGTGGGTTCGATTCCCGCTTCAGGCCGGAAAAGTTTTCGTGAGCAATGTTTTCCGACTTTTTCACTGGGCGTTGCATCCCGAGCAAAGTTGGGTAACAAAAAAATAACAAGTTGTGTTATCCGATAACGAGCATTTGAAAACATAATTTGTTTCCATTTTGGTTGAATAAGCAGGCAACATAACAAACGTGATAACAAGGGTTTATTCTGAAGATATCATATAAATATCTCATTGTGTTATCATTTGAAACACATTGATAGCAGATCCAGCCAATTTCCCTCATTGGTAACTCATAATGGTATCGATTAGTTATAGAGATCGAATTATGATAACAAACATTTGGCGTCATTCACCCGTTGGTGCCATTTTCGATCTGACAGCTCAAAATTCGTTGATAACAAGAGTCTTCGTATTGATAACAAAAAATAACAAAATGAAATCATGATGTACATCTTGTTATCACTATGTTATGTGGCTGTTATTCGACTTTGCTTAGGATGCTAGTCCGTTGTCTAGTGTGGTGCTTCCTTCAAAGGGCAAAATGCCCACAGGAAGCATTACCGTGGAGGTGTGTTTAAGCTTCTTCGAGAAAGCTCTCCAGACTTCTTATAGAAAACTCCACGCTTCTTATACGAAATTGTCCAAGCTTCTGAGAGGAAGTTGTTCAAGCTTCTGAGAGGAAGCTCTCCTAGCTTCTGATAGAAAGCTCTCCAAACTCCTGAGAGGAAGCTCTCCAAGATCCTGAGAGGATGCTCTCCAAGTTTCTGATAGGAAGCTCCCCAACCTTCTGAGAGAAAGCTCTCCAAGCGTCTGATAGGAAGCTCTCAAAAGTTCCTGAAAGGAAGCTCTTCAAGCTTCTGAGGAGAAGGAAAAGAGGAAGCTCTCCAAGTTTCTGATAGAAAGCACTCCAAGCTTTATTGCTTGTGTATTCGGCAGAAATTATGTATAATGAATCTTCGAGCTTTTTACTGGAATATGTACCTATAAATTAAAGAAAACCGAATCAAGTAATACACTATTGAATTCCACTAGAGTGTGTATCCTTCGACAAATACGCGAGAGAAGTCGACATCGTATTGCATGAAAGTTTGCATCATCCTTGCATGCTTTACACTCTAACAATTTTCCATTTTGGCTGCGCTAGCTTCGACAAAGCTCGAAATGTACTAGTCTAACAATGGATGAATAAAATTTACATGTATATGGGGTGCCTTTAATTTTTATCATTCTGATATTGATTTTTAGATTACCTCTCAAGCTATAGGGAGCCGGAATATATTCTTGGCACGTTTGATTCACGTTGGCAGTGGGGTTTTTTGATAGCTACAGAGTTGATATTTGGCCACAATATGCGTCGTACTTCTTATTGCAAAGTTTCAGGCAATTCGTCAGAAAAAAAAACCCTGGGGTTGATTCAAATGAGTGATTCCAAGCAACAGCACCAAAATTTGGTAAATTTTTTAATTCATTTTTTTCTATTGAGCTGAAACTTTGCACAGTTTTCCAGTTCCATCTAAATCGTCATTTTCCGATATCAAATCTTCAAGTTGAGTCACGACTAACTTTTCAAAAGGGTGTATGTGAAAATGGTTCAAAAATATTCAAAAAGCTGCACAGCAAAAACGGTTCGTTCGATTGTTAGACAACTAAAGAAACAAAGTTAGACAACTAAATAAAGATTCCAAAAAAAAAAAATACACACAGTAAAAAGTTTTTTTTTTTGCATTAAAAACATAATTTTTGACACAAAAACTCAAATATATCTATCGGAATACCAACGTAATTTTTTGAGGGAAAACGGTCCATTATATTAGCTATCTACCATAAAAATTTGGTAAACCAATAAACAAAAAAGTTATGACATTTCAAACATGTCACAATTTTCACATTTAGTAGAAAAAAAAAAATTTCGGTGTAAATTATTACGGGAACCGCAGTTTGTTGCTGATTTTATTGTTAAGGGCCTTGCGTGAATTAAACAAGTCGTTTTCATGTATTCATTAGTATTATGTATATTATATGTATAAATATTATGTATATGTATATATGTATAAATTAAAATGAATTAACAGATGACACGAAAATATTTTTTTTTTTACCAGGATATTTTTTTTTAGAGTATGATCGATGAGTTTCTAAATGTTATATATAAACTTTAAAAGTTTTGGATTTGGGTATGCGTTATGAGATCATGAAAACATTTTATTAATACTTATTTATTTATTTATTGTTATTCAATTTTTTTACAATATCGAACACTTTTGCATCATTATCAGTACAGTTCGAGTATAGTTTTGCTTTAATTTTATTTTCTGACAATGGAATGAAACAGTGAAATTTTTGGGTTCCTTGGATCGTTTTCGCGTTATTATATTGCTCGCTGAGCTCTGATGCCGTTAATTCGTACTCTTCAGTAGTAGTAAAACAAAATGATAATTTTGTTAAATCTTCTTCTTTTCTGCGATTCGCCCAATCAAATAGTTCTTTTGCAGTTTTAATTGGATGCTCACGTTCTTTGGCTAAACTTGCTCTTGTGGCCATGCGCTTTATGGTTCCTCCAATAGCATCACAAGGACCTTTGCCATGTGACGTAGCAAAAAAAAGCCATTCTGCATCAATTCCGTACTTTGATTTAAATTGACATAGGCTCGAAAAATTCTTACGGTTTTTGTACTGCGATGCTGCTCCATCAGACATGAAATATATCTTTCTGATTTCTTTATCCTTATCAACGCGTAAAAAGTCAATCATTTTGGCAATGAACAAATTTACAGATACTGAGTCGTGTCTTAAATCTGCGGAAATTACAATAAAACTAAAATGTTCAATTTACGTACTTCCATTGAAATAAATAACGAATGGATGAATTGTAGCTTGTTGTACGTTCCAGTGATGGGACTGCACTTCATCTTGCAATACAAAGCTATAGTTTTCAGAAAAATCACAAATGACTAAAAATTCACCATCTTGTAATGTATTTTTCGTATTTTTTAAAAAGCGGGATTGCTCTGTTTTAATAAAGTCGTGAGGAATTAAACTTTCTAATTTCAAGCAAAAAAATGACACAAACTCATCTACAGGTTTTACAATAGTTTCTAGGTCACACCTATCCGTGGTCACCCATTGCTCAAATGATAACTGATCAATACAATTTTCTTCAAACTCAGCGAATAAAGTATTTTCCAATGATGAAGAATCTGGACAATCCGAACAAGATCGTAGATAACAATTTGATGTTGTATTTTCACACAAAAGACTACCAGTTAACATTTTAATATCCTTTGATAAATTGATTCTTTTCAAACTATGTAAGATTAGGTTAATATTTTCGTGTGTTGTGCACACACAAACATTATGTGTTCCTGAATTGGATAGAAGCTTGCATTGCCTTGGACGAAGGCTTGCAAATGAGGAAAAACCTACCTTAATATTTTCGTTAATTTCCTTGAAGCGTGTATACACTTCTTTCAAAGTAGTCATCATTAATCGTTTTAGGATTGCTTGACGCTTTCCATCTTTTTTTTACAGATACATAATCTTTTTGGCCGGGCATAGCTCTACTTACTTCATCGTCTTCAAAATATTGAATTATTTTTTATTTTGTCTCATCTGTTAATGAAGTACTCGACCTAGCATTTTTGGTTGCAAGACAGTTATTTTTGAATTGTTTTGCCTCTTTTGCTGCATTTCTATTGGTTTTGAACTCATCAATGGCGTCTTGAATAGACCACGAGCTTGGCAGCATCGACAAAATCAATAATTTTTCTTTCCTTGTCGTGGCTAGATTCGAGAACCTTTTCCTTCATATTCATAATTACCTCATCGTAGTCTGTATTTTCCACATCCTCAGGTCCTAATTTGAAGAGGTTTCTTCGTACAGCTTCGTTGATTTCACGGTATTTTTTCTCGGGATAATTGACGTAACCCATCTTCGTCCATTTAATCGGAGTCACTTTTATTCCAGCTATCCCTTCGTTGAAGCGTTCGATGTTGACCTTCTGGATGCACTCATCTTCTGATTGATTTGTTGAAACAGATGTCGCTGATGGTACCGTGGCAAGACTATCTGCACTTGGTACTTCTGGTAACTCCTCAGTTGTTGTTGTTTTCGAACTTCCTGCAACCTGATCCACCGATGATGTACAGATTGCCCGTTTGTCAACGTTTAAACGGCAGGACGTACAAATGCGTAAATTTGTATTCAATGTAGACATTGGAGCATAACCAGCCGCTTTCAGTTTATCTATGGTGCTTTCGGTGAGATTTCGTAGCTCTTTCGAACACTTTTTTTCTGCAAACGGCCTGCAACAGTTGAGAAAGCGACTACTCATCTGCCCATAACTGCAAAACAGTCACATTCGACATTTTTGACACAATGGAGTTAATACCATGGAGAGTCATCAAATGATAAATACTTTCGATCAACTTACTGAAATCTGTGAGATTGTTCTAGAAAATTCAGAAAAAATACCAAGTTGTTTTGTCACATTGGTAATTGTAACCGCATAACAGTCACATTGAGATTATAAATGGGTCTCGTAATGTGATAGCAATGAAATTTCTATCATAATTATTTTCTGCCAATTCACCTAGTACGCGATATGAGTTGTACAAAATATCAGCCTCAAATAAGCACTTTTGAGCTCCTGGTATTTTTTAGAAATTTTAGTTTCCTCCCATACTGCCATAAAATGCACACTTGGTATTCCATTTACTCAATGCCTACTTTTGTCGAATGTTACAAATATGCAGTTATGGGCAGTCATGTTGCTCGTTAGATTTTAATAAACAAAATCACTTTTAAGTTTTTACTGACTAGTTTGGTGTCGTTTGCTTGACTGAAGAAAAATTTTACAATTAAATCTTTTATAACCATAGTGGTAGTATATTTTTAGCTTTTTCGTGAGTATGTTCATGGTATGTACCTATCATGTTTTTGATGTTGTTGAAGTTACTCGCTTTCTCCCAAATATGATTAACAAAGTCTATTCTCAACCAAGGCGGGTCTATACCCAGATGTGTTCAGATTTAAACTTTGTGGAGAAAACCAGCACCGAGAAAACCGACCTGCTTTACGTATACTAGATCACCTGGGTATAGACCCGCCTTGTTCTCTACGAGGTAAACTTTTTGCAGGTAAACTAGTCGTATACCTGTATAGAAAACTTTTTTTGTAGCTTTTGTCTTCAATATTAGATTTCTTATAGGTTTCTTTTATCAAAAGGTTTCAATACTATTGAGAGAATTTTTCTTCAGTTACGTACAATAAAAAATATGACACTATCAAGACTTTAGATCACAACACTGGATCGCGTCTAACTTTCTAATAGATGCTATAATAGTTATGAATAATTAAATAAAATATCATGAAAACAACTTGTTAACCTCATGTGATACCCTTAACAAAAAATTCAGCAACAAACTGCGGTCCTAAAAAAAATTAACAATGAAAAAAAAAATTCACTAAGTGTCAAATTTGTGAAATATTTGAAATGTCATAACTTTTTTGTTCATTGACTTACCATCACTAAATTTTTATGGTAGATAGCTAATATAATGGACCGTTTTCCCCTCAAAAAATTACGTTGGTATTCCGATAGGGTTTTGAGATATTTGAGTTTTTGTGACAAAAATGATGTTTTTTAATGCAAAAAAAATTTTTTTTTTACCGTGTGTATTTTTTTTTTGGAATCTTTATTTAGTTGTCTAACTTTGTTTCTTTAGTTGTCTAACAATCGAACGAACCGTTTTTGCTGTGCAGCTTTTTGAATATTTTTGAACCATTTTCACATACACCCTTTTGAAAAGTTAGTCGTGACTCAACTTGAAGATTTGATATCGGAAAATGACGATTTAGATGGAACTGAAAAACTGTGCAGTTTCAGATATTTTTGAAATGGTCGATCAGAATCGACTTGCATGCCTCCGTGGAATCATGAGTATTTATATAACGTCCATCGTATTTCAGGATTTCAAGACCCCCTTCTTTCACGCTTTTTCCAATACCTTATACACGTACTGTCACACTTTCGTAGACACCCCCCCCCACCCTCAAATGATGGACGTCATTTTTAAATGACCTCATGCCAAACTGAATCATGGAAGTGCCCAAGTTGCTATGCACCCTAATATCCTTCTAAGTTGGTGATCAAACACTTAATATTTTTCGTGCAAAATATTTTTTATTGGTTCCACACATGTATGCTTCAGATCGTATACGTATTACCAAGCTGTGAATGTATATGGGAGCTTCGATATATGGGATTTGGTTCAACAGGGGCAGTAGAACAGGTTAAACGCATTGAAGAACGGCATGACTCTTCAGCCTTTGCGCTGCACCACGCTCGTGCTGTGGATATCAAACGAACTATTTTTATGAAGGATGTATACGACGGGAACGATTTTGGTGTGTTGAGAAAATTGTCATGCTATTTTCCATCTAGTGAATAAGAACCCGCACATGGTCTACCTGTTCTATGAACAGGTTGAACAGGCTGACAAGACGCCGCTTCTGATAGAAAGCTTTTCAAACTTGTGGTAGGAAGCTCTCCAAGCTTCTGATAGTAAGCTCTTCAAACTGCTGAAAGGAAGCTCTCCAAGTTGCTGATAGGAAGCGCTCCAGGCTTCTGAGAGGAAACTCTCCAAGCTTCTGATAGGAACCTCTCCAAGCTTTTGGAAGGCAGTTCTTCAAGCTACTGATAGGAAGTTTCTAAGCTTCCGAGATAAAGCTCGTCAAGCATCTAAGTAGAAGCTTTACGAGCTTTTGAGACAAAGTTTTCCTGGCTTCTTAGAAAAAACTTTCCAAGCTTCTGAGAGGAAGGTTTTAATGCTTCTAAAGAAAGCTTTTTAAGCCTATGAAAGGAAACTTTTCAAATTTATGAAAAGAAGCAAGGTTCTGAAAGAAAACTTTCGAAGCTTTGGGAGCTCTTTTCCAGCTTCTGAGAGAAACATCAAAAGCTTCTGAAAGAAAGCTGCTTGTTTGATCTTTGTCATGTGTCCATTTCGAAGGGGTGGGAGGCTCTGTATATAGCCTACGATCCATACAAATTAGAAAAATATGTTTAAATATGACTATGAGGGGGTAATGGGGATATAAAACTTCAGAATACATCACGTGGTTTATGAAGGACTCCTTGTGGACTACACACTTAATTTAGTATGCATTTTGTTGCTAAGCAACCGGACAATTTCTTAGCTGAGTCTCGGTTAAAATCGGGAAACCGAGATTCGCACAGCCGAGCTCGTGAAAAAAAATCTAAGTTTGTACAATATTTTTTGTATACTACGCTGAGTATAGGATCTAACAGATCTACGAACTTCGCATGAGTTTCTAATTTACTTCTTGTTTTTATGATGACTGTACCATCGTTACTTACACAAGCATTTGCAATAAATAGAATCACAACTCGCTTTCTACCACAAATTTGAGTCGTTTCGGTTTACCGTTCAGTTCATTTAAAGATTGCAAAGAAGGTGAGACGATGAACACTAGGTTGTCTAAACGAACATGGATGAACTTTTTAGTCTTAATAGTAGTTCATAAAGCATTTATCACCTAAGCACCAGGTTTTTTTTATAAAAAAAAAATGTTACGTGGCTCAAAAATTTGGGTTTTAAAGACAATTTTAAACAACTGAACTGTGATTGGAATGATCTCAAGAGCCCTTGGACATTGGAGACTTATTACTTCCTGATCGCATTTTCCAGGCATTTTCAAGTATTTTGAGAAACTTTATACTGTATTTTGCAAAACACTTTAACATGCGTGAAAAATGTTCATAAAAATTAAAAAAAAAAAAAAATGTTCCAGGGCTAAAAAATTTCAGAAAAAGATCATTGACTACTGCGTTCTCGTGCAAATTCGGATTGGGAACCGTTCACTTTTGGCTCGCGTTCAGTTCAAAATACTTCACTGTTATGTATTTTGTCACATGAAAAATTAGCAAATTTACAATTCATAATCCAGACAGTTATTCCAAACTCGACTGTAAATTGATCTTACTTACCCAAAATAATACTTTTAAATGGAAGTTTGAGTTTCTATTACTTTTAGGTTGATTGTCGTTCATTATTGGGCTCGGACATTTTTTTCGCAAAATTCAGATTCCTGACCCACAGTGCCATAATAGGGCAGGCGGCGGCGGGGGGAAGCTAGATTAATGCAGATTGTCTCTTATTCCTATGTTAATGTGACTCAGCTTGGATAGGAGGAGTGCCCAACCGCGAACGATGATCGGGACGGGCTTACGGATTTTGATCCGGCTTGCGGCAAGGACAGTGTGAGCAGTGTTGGGTGCGGCACTGTGGGAAAATTGCACATTGTTAGGTGATTTCGGAGTATGCGCCATTAGCCCAACGAGCAGACTCCCATCATCATCTCCGTTCGACAGGTGAGTGGCGGCAGAAGGGTTTGAGAGTTTGAGGAATATTCCCAAATGTAAAGTGAGAGTTTGTTTGGTTGACTCGTTGCGAAGCATGTTTGGAATAATTTTGCATTTTTTCGCAGAGCTTCTGCGTCGTCAGTCAGTCAGTCAAAGCCGGAGTCGGTGGCAAACGTAACTTTTCGGTTTTTGTGCGGAGCGACTGATGATTAATAATGTTTTTATTCGTGGCAGACACTCTTCTGATTTGCTTTGAATAATGCACGGAAATTTGACGATGAGGTTTATTTTTATTACCGAGTTTGGAAACGCATTCGGAATGGTAAAGAGCCGAATTGGTTAACTCATCGCCACGGCGACGAAGAGAGCGCTCACAATTTGATTTCGTTTAAATGGGTTTTGTAACAATGGAATGCCAAATTGTCGATCAGT
Organism: Aedes aegypti; assembly: GCF_002204515.2. NCBI lineage: Eukaryota > Metazoa > Arthropoda > Insecta > Diptera > Culicidae > Aedes > Aedes aegypti. The sequence continues at coordinate 25,144,430 of NC_035109.1, read as the reverse complement.
TTCTTCAATGTATTGATAGTATTGAAAATTTTGTAATCGATTACAAATCAGGATCGATTTCTAATTAGTCTATTTGTGTAGAAACGAGATTTCAACAATGCTCTGCCAAATTTATATTCTTCAGCTAGTTTTACATAACTTGAATGAAACCATCTGATGAGGAGTTAAAAAATCTCCTTAGAAACGTCAAAAGCTCTTTCTCAAAAACTTGACATTTCAGCAGCTGTTGTTCAGAAAGTTTTCAAACAGTTCCGAGGCTAGAAAGCTTCCTCCCAAAAACTGGAGAGCTTTTTCTCATAAGCGGGAAAGGCTGGAAAGATTCTTCCCAGATGCTGGAAAGCATCCTCTCAGAAGCTGGAAAGCTTCTTCCCAGAAGCTGGAAAGCTTCTTCCCAGAAGCTGGAAAGCTTCTTCCCAGAAGCTGGAAAGCTTCTTCCCAGAAGCTGGAAAGCTTCTTCCCAGAAGCTGGAAAGCTTCTTCCCAGAAGCTGGAAAGCTTCTTCCCAGAAGCTGGAAAGCTTCTTCCCAGAAGCTGGAAAGCTTCTTCCCAGAAGCTGGAAAGCTTCTTCCCAGAAGCTGGAAAGCTTCTTCCCAGAAGCTGGAAAGCTTCTTCCCAGAAGCTGGAAAGCTTCTTCCCAGAAGCTGGAAAGCTTCTTCCCAGAAGCTGGAAAGCTTCTTCCCAGAAGCTGGAAAGCTTCTTCCCAGAAGCTGGAAAGCTTCTTCCCAGAAGCTGGAAAGCTTCTTCCCAGAAGCTGGAAAGCTTCTTCCCAGAAGCTGGAAAGCTTCTTCCCAGAAGCTGGAAAGCTTCTTCCCAGAAGCTGGAAAGCTTCTTCCCAGAAGCTGGAAAGCTTCTTCCCAGAAGCTGGAAAGCTTCTTCCCAGAAGCTGGAAAGCTTCTTCTCGTAAGCTGGAAGGTCTCCTCTCAGAAGCTGGAAAGCTTCCTCTCAGAAGCTGTAAAGCTTCCTCTCAGAAGCTGTAAAGCTTCCTTTCAAAGCTGGAAAGCTTCATCTCAGAAGCTGGAAAGCTTCCTCTCAGAAGCTGGAAAGCTTCCTCTCAGAAGCTGGAAAGCTTTCTCTCAGAAGCTGGAAAGTTTCCTCTCAGAAGCTGGGAAGCCTCCTCTCAGAAGCTGGAAGTTTCCTCTCAGAAGCTGGGAAGCTTCCTCTTAGAAGCTGGGAAGCTTCTTCCAGAAGCTGGAAAGCTTCTTCCCAGAAACTGGAAAGCTTCTTCCCAGAAGCTGGAAAGCTTCTTCCCAGAAGCTGGAAAGCTTCTTCCCAGAAGCTGGAAAGCTTCTTCCCAGAAGCTGGAAAGCTTCTTCCCAGAAGCTGGAAAGCTTCTTCCCAGAAGCTGGAAAGCTTCTTCCCAGAAGCTGGAAAGCTTCTTCCCAGAAGCTGGAAAGCTTCTTCCCAGAAGCTGGAAAGCTTCTTCCCAGAAGCTGGAAAGCTTCTTCCCAGAAGCTGGAAAGCTTCTTCCCAGAAGCTGGAAAGCTTCTTCCCAGAAGCTGGAAAGCTTCTTCCCAGAAGCTGGAAAGCTTCTTCCCAGAAGCTGGAAAGCTTCTTCCCAGAAGCTGGAAAGCTTCTTCCCAGAAGCTGGAAAGCTTCTTCTCGTAAGCTGGAAGGTCTCCTCTCAGAAGCTGGAAAGCTTCCTCTCAGAAGCTGTAAAGCTTCCTCTCAGAAGCTGTAAAGCTTCCTTTCAAAAGCTGGAAAGCTTCATCTCAGAAGCTGGAAAGCTTCCTCTCAGAAGCTGGAAAGCTTCCTCTCAGAAGCTGGAAAGCTTTCTCTCAGAAGCTGGAAAGATTTCTCTCAGAAGCTGGAAAGTTTCCTCTCAGAAGCTGGGAAGCCTCCTCTCAGAAGCTGGAAAGTTTCCTCTCAGAAGCTGGGAAGCTTCCTCTTAGAAGCTGGGAAGCTTCTTCCCAGAAGCTGGAAAGCTTCTTCCCAGAAACTGGAAAGCTTCTTCCCAGAAGCTGGAAAGCTTCTTCCCAGAAGCTGGAAAGCTTCTTCCCAGAAGCTGGAAAGCTTCTTCCCAGAAGCTGGAAAGCTTCTTCCCAGAAGCTGGAAAGCTTCTTCCCAGAAGCTGGAAAGCTTCTTCCCAGAAGCTGGAAAGCTTCTTCCCAGAAGCTGGAAAGCTTCTTCCCAGAAGCTGGAAAGCTTCTTCCCAGAAGCTGGAAAGCTTCTTCCCAGAAGCTGGAAAGCTTCTTCCCAGAAGCTGGAAAGCTTCTTCCCAGAAGCTGGAAAGCTTCTTCCCAGAAGCTGGAAAGCTTCTTCTCGTAAGCTGGAAGGTCTCCTCTCAGAAGCTGGAAAGCTTCCTCTCAGAAGCTGTAAAGCTTCCTCTCAGAAGCTGTAAAGCTTCCTTTCAAAAGCTGGAAAGCTTCATCTCAGAAGCTGGAAAGCTTCCTCTCAGAAGCTGGAAAGCTTTCTCTCAGAAGCTGGAAAGTTTCCTCTCAGAAGCTGGGAAGCCTCCTCTCAGAAGCTGGAAAGTTTCCTCTCAGAAGCTGGGAAGCTTCCTCTTAGAAGCTGGAAAGCTTCTTCCCAGAAGCTGGAAAGCTTCTTCCCAGAAGCTGGAAAGCTTCTTCCCAGAAGCTGGAAAGCTTCTTCCCAGAAGCTGGAAAGCTTCTTCCCAGAAGCTGGAAAGCTTCTTCCCAGAAGCTGGAAAGCTTCTTCCCAGAAGCTGGAAAGCTTCTTCCCAGAAGCTGGAAAGCTTCTTCCCAGAAGCTGGAAAGCTTCTTCCCAGAAGCTGGAAAGCTTCTTCCCAGAAGCTGGAAAGCTTCTTCCCAGAAGCTGGAAAGCTTCTTCCCAGAAGCTGGAAAGCTTCTTCCCAGAAGCTGGAAAGCTTCTTCCCAGAAGCTGGAAAGCTTCTTCCCAGAAGCTGGAAAGCTTCTTCCCAGAAGCTGGAAAGCTTCTTCCCAGAAGCTGGAAAGCTTCTTCCCAGAAGCTGGAAAGCTTCTTCCCAGAAGCTGGAAAGCTTCTTCCCAGAAGCTGGAAAGCTTCTTCCCAGAAGCTGGAAAGCTTCTTCCCAGAAGCTGGAAAGCTTCTTCCCAGAAGCTGGAAAGCTTCTTCCCAGAAGCTGGAAAGCTTCTTCCCAGAAGCTGGAAAGCTTCTTCCCAGAAGCTGGAAAGCTTCTTCCCAGAAGCTGGAAAGCTTCTTCCCAGAAGCTGGAAAGCTTCTTCCCAGAAGCTGGAAAGCTTCTTCCCAGAAGCTGGAAAGCTTCTTCCCAGAAGCTGGAAAGCTTCTTCCCAGAAGCTGGAAAGCTTCTTCTCGTAAGCTGGAAGGTCTCCTCTCAGAAGCTGGAAAGCTTCCTCTCAGAAGCTGGAAAGCTTTCTCTCAGAAGCTGGAAAGCTTTCTCTCAGAAGCTGGAAAGTTTCCTCTCAGAAGCTGGGAAGCCTCCTCTCAGAAGCTGGAAAGTTTCCTCTCAGAAGCTGGGAAGCTTCCTCTTAGAAGCTGGGAAGCTTCTTCCCAGAAGCTGGAAAGCTTCTTCCCAGAAGCTGGAAAGCTTCTTCCCAGAAGCTGGAAAGCTTCTTCCCAGAAGCTGGAAAGCTTCTTCCCAGAAGCTGGAAAGCTTCTTCCCAGAAGCTGGAAAGCTTCTTCCCAGAAGCTGGAAAGCTTCTTCCCAGAAGCTGGAAAGCTTCTTCCCAGAAGCTGGAAAGCTTCTTCCCAGAAGCTGGAAAGCTTCTTCCCAGAAGCTGGAAAGCTTCTTCCCAGAAGCTGGAAAGCTTCTTCCCAGAAGCTGGAAAGCTTCTTCCCAGAAGCTGGAAAGCTTCTTCCCAGAAGCTGGAAAGCTTCTTCCCAGAAGCTGGAAAGCTTCTTCCCAGAAGCTGGAAAGCTTCTTCCCAGAAGCTGGAAAGCTTCTTCCCAGAAGCTGGAAAGCTTCTTCCCAGAAGCTGGAAAGCTTCTTCCCAGAAGATGGAAAGCTTCTTCTCGGAAGCTGGAAGGTCTCCTCTCAGAAGCTGGAAGGTCTCCTCTCAGAAGCTGTAAAGCTTCCTCTCAGAAGCTGTAAAGCTTCCTCTCAAAAGCTGGAAAGCTTCCTCTCAGAAGCTGGAAAGCTTCCTCTCAGAAGCTGGAAAGCTTCCTCTCAGAAGCTGGAAAGCTTTCTCTCAGAAGCTGGAAAGTTTCCTCTCAGAAGTTGGGAAGCCTCCTCTCAGAAGCTGGAATGTTTCCTCTCAGAAGCTGGGAAGCTTCCTCTCAGAAGCTGGGAAGCTTCCTCTCAGAAGCTGGAAAGCTTCTTCCCAGAAGCTGGAAAGCTTCTTCCCAGAAGCTGGAAAGCTTCTTCCCAGAAGCTGGGACTAAAAGTAAACTCTTACCCTTTTTTAGAGGTGTTGATGATCAGAATCTCTCAGAAGCTGGGAAGCTTCCTCTCATAAACTGGAAAGCTTACTCTCAGAAGCTGGAAAGCTTCATCTCAGAAGCTGGAAAGCTTCCTCTCAGAAGCTGGAAAGCTTCTTCCAAGAAACTGTAAAGCTTCTTTCCAGAAGCTGGAAAGCTTTTTCCCAGAAACTGGGAAGCTTCTTCTCTTCTTAGAAGCTGGAAATCTTCTTCTCTTCTTAACAGCTTCTTCTCTTCTGAAAGCTTCTTCACAGAAGCTGGAAAACTTCTTCTTAGAAGCTGACTTTCGCAGGATGTCTTTCAAAAAACAAAACGTTCATATTTCACCCAATACTCAACGAAACTGAAATCACCAGTGTAATTTCAACTATTTCTCCACGGGGAGTTATGAGATTTCATTACACTTCACCGCTTAATGTGATACAGAGACACAGCAACTCATCTCCGCCGTAAAATAATAAAGTTATTAAACCGCATAACGAGAGCAAAAGTAGCGCGTCCAATATAAGCGCAAAGCGCAACATTAAATACCATCTCAGTGGAAAAAGTTTTCTTTCTTGTCGTAACTTCACCCGAGAAACAAACAAACAGCTGAAACTGGTTGGCAAGCCCCTCAAAGCAATGATTTTAAGTAGCTACATCATCAAAAAGCAAGCAACGAGCCAGACAGAGCCCGGAGATGAGCCAACTCCTAAAACTGAAACAATAAATCCATTTAATGACCATCGCTCGCTCGCTCAATTCGTGAAACAATTCATCGTCGTCCGCTTTTTTTTTCCATCCTCACCTGGCTCCGCACCTGGATTAGGTTAAGTAGACCAAACGACCAATTCCGCCGAGAGCAAGACGATGACGCACAGTGGTCGCACTTCATGCAAATTTGGCCATGAATCGTTCAAAATTGAACAATGAATTGACAAAACAAGATTTTTTGAAAAAAAAAAACTATACAAGACAAGATTTTTTGAAAAAAAATCATGAAGTTATTCCTGAAAAAAAAAATTGATTCTTCCGATGCAGTATCGGTTCAAAAGATACTAATTTCGTTTTATTTTTTGAATAAAACGTTGTCAACATCAAAATTAGCTGAAACAAAATATTTTGCATATCAATTTGAAGTAGAATAGCGTGGGCAAACTTTTTGCGGTTTCTGAATGTGATGTTGAAAGAAAGTCTGGTGATCTGATTAGCTGTGTAACAAAATATGACATATTCAGTGAGGAGTAAATGAAAATTTTAGAGCATTTCCTAGATATTCAACAAAAGTTTTGTAGAAGTGCCAAATGGAACATTTTTGAACAATTGTTGACATTTTCGAATGGTAAACCATTCAAATACGGTTAAAAATATCTCCAGGACACAGAATGAAGTCTGTTCTGTCATATAATACCCGTTGAGCTAGATTTGTTTAACATTTAGTACAAAAACAACGGTTTCGATGAAAAAAAAAACTAAAGTAATTAAAAAAAATCAGGAGTGGTCATTTCAGCTAACTTATTTACAACATGATGTAAAAAATCGAAATATTCACCAATCGATCTAAAACTTTGGGGAATCGCCTAAATTACTTAAGAAAGCAAGAAAAATATCAATAAATAATTCTCAAACTTATTGTTTTTTTACTTTTGGACCACTGTGCAACGACTTGACTGATAATTGTTTAAGGCAAGTCGGCTTAGTTTGATTTGATGGTCATCAGCTTCACTCTCGATACCCCCTAGCCGACTTTAAATGGTTGAATGCGATGAGATGCCTCAGGAGCGATGAGTATTAGTGGTGGGTAAGGTGAGAAACAACACACCCCAATTTAGGGGTCGACGGCGGCAAGACTCTCAAATCGCACAGCGAATGTGGGGTTCGTAAAAAGTGAAATCCGAATCGTCGAGAGTGAGGCCCGATTCGGTAATTCCGGTGCCAATAAATATTTGGTTCGGCGCGCATTGGAAATGGACGGGCAGAGAGGAAAGTAATTATTGGTTCGAGCGCAGTGGTTCTCAAATAGGAGAAAAGTATTCGATTAAAAAAAATGAGTTTTTTTTAAATGACAAAATCTGTTTTCAAAAATTGAAATTTTATTAGATATTCAATTAGTTTTGTTATCAAATGTGAATTGGTTTGTTGGCCAAATATGCACCATTTATGGCAGATCTGTGAATGAATTAATTCATTTCCAGTGTTGCCATAGTAGTTATATATGTTATCCAAAGAAACTAAAACAAAAATTTTGAAACTATATATTTTTTTTTTCGAATGAGTTATGTTTTTTGAAGTATTTTTTTACGTAAGTCAAATTCACGTAACTAACGATTTTCGTAAATTGAGTTAAGACGATTCGATGGAAAACTCGAAACCCCAGTTGGGAACCCCTGTCGTAATCGATGGAACACACCCGCAATTAGCAATTGATAGCCAAATTAGGCGAAAATAAAACACCAAATCGCACGAGGCAATTATCCGGCATGGAAGTGCAACAGAAAATTGAAAACCGATCCATCCAATCGAGTGGGACCGACTTAAAACGCGATCAACGATTGACCCCGCCAAACTAATGGAGAGGTGCGACTTACCTTGGTGTGCAGGAAGGCCAAGCTCTTGTTGACGTTCTCGATCTTGTGGACCCGCATGCGGCCGTTGTTTGGCTTGCCGAGCTTTTCGCCCGAGATGATCTCGAGCAGCTTGAGCAGTTTGATGCCGTCGGCCAGGTCGGTGAACAGGTCGTCGACCTCCATCTTGGCCTGTCGGGACGTGAGAGAGAGAGAGGAAAGTGTGGAAATTATTAATATTTATGGGTTGAGTTTTTTTTCTGTCTTCTTAGGTCTGACACAATGGGGGTGTTTCCGAGTACGGTAAATTATATTGGTGGGTTAGTGGGCCCTGGATACACGGAGGAGTCGAAACTAGGGTGTGATTTATGCCTAGATTCAATTTGTGAGTTTGGGACCGGTTTTTGTGTGAACTGGACGATGTGGGGGTAGCTAATAGATTAAGTTTTGTTCATAATTAATAAATGACTGGACAGAAATATGTTATTCTATTTTTGCTATTCGAAGTAGAAAAAGATATATGATGACAACAAAAACCAAACAGAAACAAAAAAGAACATGAATAATACCTAATAATATATGGTCCCAGGAGTCAGTGCCGGATTTAGGCTTCGGGGGGCCCGGGTAAGATCTCATAAAAGGGGCCCTTTTATACAAAACTCAACACGTTCTGGGATTCCACAAATGATCGTATTGAATTTGATTTTTCAACGAGATGGTCGATCCAAAGATATAAGAGGTCCAAATGCAAAAAGGTGTAGGTGACATTTTCGGTTGTAAGCTATAAACATTGAAAAATTCAACTGTTTTCAAGCTTTCCAATAGTGTTTTTAAGTGATTTTCCCGTCCATTGGGAAATAAATAACAATTCTTAGAAAATTGGCTCGTTTTTAGGCGTTTATATAAATTGTATGGAGATAAAACTGAAAATCATCAAAACCGTTTTTCTGCAAAGCTCCTTTAGATTATATTTACTACAAGTTTCCAGTTTGTCTCTGGTTGGAAAAAATATTTACAGTGCTGGCTAGAATGAAGTACACAAAAGCTGATTTTCATACAAAATGGTCAAGATTGGATACCTGCTTCACTGCTTCTAGCAAACCGATTGACCTAAAATTTGAACTGCATGTAATAAATAATTCAAAATTAGATCTGTGAATAAATCATCAAATTCTATGCAAACGCGACTAAGTTCTTAAAATTTGCCAATTTTAACAAAAATGTCAAAATTTTGATACTGGGATTTTTTAAAAATAAACAATTTACGATAAGTTATATTCTACAAAGTTTGCATTTCAATTAAGTGAACAAATTTGCAAAAGCTGCCTGCTTCTAAATATTCCCATTTCAAAAATGTCCCAATTTGGATTTTTTGGTATTTTTTTCAAAATATTTATTTTTAATATCTACCAAACTGTCGAGTAGAATTTTATTAATTTCCCATAAATCAAATTCCAAGTTATTTATGAGATGTAATTCAAACGTCAGGATAATCGATTCGTTAGAAGCTGTTATACAATTCCCTAAACTTGAACATTTTGTATGAACATCGGCCTCTATATACTTTTTTCTTGCCAGTACTGCATATTTAATGGATTGCATTTAAAGCTAAGCCTTTACTGAAGCAAATCTAAGCCTATACTGAATTCAAAGAAAACTTCATCAACTATGGCATACAAAATAGTAAAGTATTTAAAAATACTACTTACCGCGTCACAAAAGAATTTCCCTCAAACTTAAAATTTTTGATAGAATTGCAAATAGTTTTAAAGTTCTGATAGGATCCCAATAAGCTCTTTGAATTGAGCAGTGCTTTACAGTCGCATTTTTTAAGATCCTTCAAAACGCATTTTCAATCCAATATTTCTTTAAAACTAATCACAGAAGAATTTTGAAGATTTTGGCTTAACATTCATGTTGTAATATATTGAATCATTGACCGCAGGGTGGCCACCAAATTTCGATTTTGAAATTCCCGCTTTTTTCCCGGTTTTTCCGGTATATTTTACACATTTTTCCCGGTTTTTAATCCGTTCCTTCTAAAGGCTTTAATTGACTTTTTCTATATCAAAAATCGTTTCTATGAAAAGCACCGCAAGATTTTTTTTGAATCGGTTTAATTTTTTTTAGTTGTTTTTCCATAGTAATTTGATTTTGTATCAATAGTTTCACTATTGAAACAATAAGTTCAATATTAGATTAATCTAATCTACATATAACCTTATTCTGAAAACTATGGTTTTCGTCTGAATCGATTTGTCCCGCGTTCGTCGAAAATCAATGGAGCTCTGGAGCAATCTATCATGGGAAAAAAGAAGGTTAATTGTGCTAATAAAACATATCCTACTCATGACACGACAGAGGTTTAATTTGGATGCTATTTGAACCATATTTACCAACAATAAGCCAATCTTCTAATTTTCAAGTTCAAATGATAAGATCTAGAGAACCTGACAACCGTTCGCGTTGAAAATTTAATGAACTGTTTGCATTCTCATGATGATAATACGATCAAAATTTCAGCTCAGAGCTCTGCTTGGCACTCTAGACTCGTGCTCTTGAAGTTTCGAGTTTTGGCTTTGGTTTATAATCATCTTAAGTGCATCTTAATGCTGAATTTCAGATTATTTGGCCGACAAAAACCCAGGTGCCAAAGTAATTCATCAAGATGCCCAAGTACACGCAGCGAACTGGACTATCGAAATTCATACAGGTTGCCATATGAAAGGTGGAATGATTATTGCAATGCGAGTGCTTTAGGTATCGTTCTAGCATCATTCCACATCAAGGCGTCGATAGACGCGTGGTATACGCACGGGCCTATCGATCGCAATGTTCTTGGTTCGATTCCAGGTTGCCGCTAAAACATTTTTTGTTTTTAAACTTTGGTTTCATAAGGCAAATTCATGAACTTCAACCCGATTCTTATGGCAAATTTCTATAAAAGGTGCTTTTATATTTCGATAGTCCATTTTCCTGAGTGTAGTTCTTTACCGTAATTGAAATAATTTTAATTCTTAAGGCTAAGTAGCTCGTCATTCGGTTTGGCAACAATGATGACTTTTCAGCTTGCATTTCAAAATGATAATACTCAGCCTTGATAATTTATATCGACTTGAAAAAGTATCACTGTACGCGCTAACATGCAGAAAGTATGCTGATACTTTTTCAAGTGTGTCAGTGCAAAACCAACGAAAATCAGTTTGATTCTAAATCGTGAGATGAAAAGCAACAATCATCAACGACGCGTACAAATTTCAATGACGGCCTACTTCGCCTTAATCCTTTGAATTTCTCAATTAAAATAATGAGTTCTTTAAAGCAAAAAAGTTCAAAATATGAATGAAACAAGGCCACATATGTAGAAGCACTTACTTAGGGCTCACTCACAATTTGAAAAACACCGAAAATTATAATTTTTGACATCCACTTACCCTCTCATAATACTTTTTGTATGGATATTCTACACATTTTATATGAGCTGTAACAAATTAATCGTTATTAAATCGTAAATAAGCTCTTATTCAAAACTTTGTGACATATTATAAGCTTTTATAAACAAAGGCTTGTTATCAAGATTAGTTGTGGTATTCAGCAATTACAGAAGAGAACCAATCTGCAATAAGTGATTAAACTTTAATTCAAAACGTCGAGTAAAAAAAGTTAGAGGAAAGTTCAAAAATATTAGCCCGGACAGTGCAAGAACAAAAATTCAAAGAAATATCTCGAAACATTGCTAAAAAAGAGTGAAACATTTTTAGGAAATATGGTGTAGCATAGTAGAAAATAAATCAATAATGTTTGAAGATATTTGTTCAAAATTGCGGGTGCCTCATAGCAATATCATTAAACATAACTAATTTCTATAACTTATTTTGGATGTTGGTTTGTAGATTACAGCTTGAAGTGCGCGTTCAAAACGATTTTCCCGGTGATATTCTCAAATTCCCGATTTTTCCCGTCTTTTTCCCGGTGGATTCAAATTCCCGTCTTTTTCCCGTTTTTCCCGGTTCGGTGGCCACCCTGTAACCAAATAATTGAAAATCATAGACCAAACTATACTGTGAGATTCAGATATTACGTGAAGAAAAAAAAACTTAAATATTGGAAAGTTAACTTAAACGTTCGAATTATATGTTCAAATATTTAAAGAGAAAATATTGAGAGGTATTTCCAAATGTTTTTTGTTCTGAATTTTAGATCCTCGGGGGGCCCGGGGCATTTGCCCCCTTGGCACCCCCCCGAATCCGGGCCTGCCAGGAGTGTCACAGGAGTTAATGAATAAATAATGCGAAGTATGAAGTCCCACGATACCTTCAGGTTCCACGTAAATGACATATTGTTCATTTAACAAAAAATAGTATAAAACCAGCTCACCAATTTACTTTATTTAGTACATTCCATTATGAATAAAGTGAAAACAGATAGTTCTATGTTACGAAATGAATTCTTCTACTTATAATTACGATAGAGCCTGGTTCTCCGATTGGTGTTCTATGAGCACTTCCATCTTGGTAACCAAATTCAATATCGTACCAAAACTTCGAAGGCACACATCTCGCGAAGGAAGCATGAAAACGTACTGAAAACAAGCCTACGCTATCAACATTGTCTTCTTTATGTTCACGAGCTATTTAAAGACGAACTATTTCGTGACTCTCTGAGGATACATATAGGCAAAAACAGCTTCCAAACTATCATATGGATCAGCATTTGTTCCGTTGATCTCCAGGATCATTATGTCGAGACTTCATGCATCTCACAGTATTCAATGTACCAAACAATGGTTGTCACGATACTTCAGGATGTAAAAACTTGAAATAGTCCCATAACATAATTGTATATATTATGTGAATCTGTCTTGACCCTGTAGGACTTCGAGTACTGATCTTGCGAATAGTTTGGATGGTGTACGATATTCAAGAAATTGTTAAAACTTTATGCACATTATAAAAAGAATCCAAGGAGGCTTTCTGGATACACTGAAAGCATTTTTTAATTTCTTATACACCAATATCTATACAAATATTAATTCTTAGATACCTATGAAGTTGTTTTATCCAAATTTCAGAGTGTTTTGGAAAGCCTCAAGCATAAAAAACTTAAACCATATAATGATCGACTTGAAGCTTTCAACCTTATATAATAGAGCTAGCACAAAATAATTCACTATTACAGTTATTATGACTCGAAACTCACATTCATGAATATCGCGAGACCTATACAAGTAATTCATTCTTGTTTAACATTGGATGCAATTTCGTGAAACCTCAATAAAGTTAGAGGCTGTACTGCGATCCCGTATTCTGAGGTTTAATATTAGAGTAGAAAGAACGAGTTCACCAGTTTATTTTCTTGAGAATGTATAAAATTATGAATGAATTTCTTGAAAACGATGTGTAATTTTCCACTCCATACTATCAATAATTTCAAAATCTATTTTTTGTAAAATAAGCAGTAGTTAGACGCCATTGAAAAAAGCAGACAATCTCAAGTTAGATCAGACACTAATACAGACAACAAACGTCTCTGTAGGCACACAACACGAACAATGTTTAACAACTTTATCATATCAAACATACAATCACTTAAGGATTTCTATATCCTTGAAGAAGGCAAAATGTACGCCGAAACGTCGGAAAGTTGAAGCTAAAGTCGTTTCAGCTGTTTAACCCTTTGGGGCCTGATTTTTTCCAAGAACTATTATACAGTTTTTTGAACGCCTTTCAATAGTTTTGGTGCTCAAAATGCTAAACATAACAAGAAATGATGACAAATATTTTTTTTGGGAGGTGCTAGGTCTTCCAAACTGCTCTTGAGTTCATAACTTGAAGTCTATGCTTGTAATAACAACCTTGTTCATCATACAAGGTGATGAACTGTAATCTACCGTATATTCTGAACCTTCTGAGTGTTCAGCAAATATTATCAGATCATTTCGAATGTTCTAGATTATCTAACTTGTCGGGATATTCAGTACATAAGATCTACAACGCAATGAGAGTCAGGATTTAGTGGTAATAAATTAATAACCACGAAACGAAGCACTTCCGAAACATGGTGTATTCGACAAAGTTTCCAGTCATAATTAGCGACATCTATTGGGAACCATCCATAAATTATGTCACGTAAAAAATATACTATTTTCAACCCCCCTGCTTTTTACCTTTTGTTTGAGAACAATTTGTGAAAACGTCAGTAGAGTCTAAATGCGTAAACGAGTAGAAACACGTTTTGAATATATGTGTTTGTCGAAGAATCTTCTTCTTTTTTCTTGGCATATCGTTCCCACTGGGAGGAAGCTGGCTTCTCAGCTTAGTGTTAGTTTAGCACTTCCACATTTATTACCTGAGATCTTTCTTAGCTAATGACCGTTTTGCATGGATATATCGTGTGGCAGGCATGCGCCCATACTCTGTGCCCAAGGAAGTCAAGACTCTTTCCTTTACGAAAAGATCCGGTAATCGTCATACAAATCTCGAGCTCTACTTCTTTTTTGCAATCGTGCAACACGACTATCCGTGTAGAGGCGTCACTACTGTACTGTCGCAGACAAACAGACGTAACAATCTTGAGAAGCTCATGGTACATGCGTTTAACGATGAATTTGAATTTCATTTGACCGACGCGATCGTTCCACCAGAGGCGCTAGTGTTCGACCGCTTTGACTTTTGATAGTGTACACGTTGCTGAATGATGCGAACAAAACTTACAGGCAATTCGTGTAGTAGTGTGCGTGTTAGGCAAACGTCAACTAAAAATCCATCATGGCAGACAGTGCTTCGCGCGGTTCTTGCAACAGATGGCAGTGTGGACTATAAGAATATCCATGAGGACACTTCGCGATTGGGTTGACAGCTCAAAGTGCAAGCACAGTGAACACTAAACTTACCGAAATTTCGTTAAGCGTCATCAGTGCTTACCAATCTCCTTTGTTCCTCAAGCGATGATTGTCAAAAATTCATGGTAAACAAAAAAATTAAGCTGATCACAGCTGTCTCATGGATTGCTTTATTGTCAGTTAAGCACTTGGTACACTCTTTGCCAAGGGTGCAAATTTTTCCGCACGCATAAGCTAACACTTCAATGGAAGCTTGCGCAGTGACGACATTATTTATCTCCACCTCTTTCTCTCATTCGGCGTCGCTCCGTATAGCCGAGAGGCTTTAGAAGTTTCACGACACTCCCACCCAAATCTAGTTGAGAGTCTTCCATAGGGCACTTGGTGGCTTTGTTTAGGTGCTAAACGGCTCCATTTTATTCGGCTGGAAAATGCATCGTAGTGCGTTTTTCGTTCCAAACCGTTTCCCAGCCGAATGAATTACAAGGCTTCAAATGATGTAAAACGTGTAAAAAACTTGTTTTTTATTACAAAATTCCAAAACATATCAGAAAAGGAAGTGTGGCTTGGAAACGTTTCAGATGGGAGGTTGAGTGTGTGTTGTAGTTTTGAATAGCGTCAAAACTTGGAGGCACCAAAGGGCTAAAGAAGAACTATTCCTGAAGCATTCTCTGAAGGTGTTACTGAAAAATCCTTATAAACGAATAATTCTATTGATATTTACTCCTCTTTATTGATGTTAATCAAACCCTAGCAGCAAACCATGCGACCAGAGCCGACCCCCAGGTTCACAGATTTCGATTGGTTATGTAAGCGAAAACAACTGATGTTACGGACTAGGCTACGACTGTAGATTTCAGGGACTGCTGCAGGGCATTGCGGATGACCCTGAGTATCTCAAAAGTATTTTGCAATACCATTTGATCACGCGGAAAGTTCAGTGAACCTGGTAGATTCTTCTTCTTCTTGGCGTAACGTCCCCACTGGGACAAAGCCTGTTCCTTAGCTTAGTGTTCTTTGAGTACTTCCACAGTGTGGAAGGCACGAAGATAAAGGGTGTCCACGATGAAATTGCCACACACAAAATTGATTCGCAAAATTCGAGTTTTCATCCGATTGCCATCAAATTTTCAGGGATTGAGAAATAACTAATAAACTTCATTTTACAATTTTACTCGTATTTTATTAACAGTCCATACGGAAATGCCCGCACCTTGGCCTTAACACCGGCCATGAGATTCTGCACAACCTGTGAATCAACCGTTTTTTGCATGTGAACCCATACTTTCTTCAGTTCCTCGACTGTCTTCACTACCTTAGGTCGTTTACACACTTAGTTTCCGAAATCGACTTCGGTAAAACGGATTGCCGAGAATCCAACAGCCGAATCTCGGTAAAATATTTGCTGAATCTCGTCAAAACTTGTACCGAGATTTCGGTAAACCATTACCGAATCTCGGTAACGTTTGCCGAAATCTCGGTAAAAAAAATTGGTTTGCCGAGATTCGGTAAAATTTTAACGATATTTCGGTAAAAAGTTTACCGAGATTCGGCATTTTTTTTACCGAAATCTCAGCTGTTGGATTATCGGCAATCCGTTTGCTGAGGTCGGCAAAATAATTTAAGTGTGTAAGAAGGTGCTGCTTCATAATCGCCCAGGACTTCTCGATGGAGCGGAGCTCCGGAGTGTTGGAAGGGTTGAACATTTTCGGCACGAAATTGACCTTATTATCCGCATACCACTTCAGCACGTCCTTGGAGTAGTGGCATGAGGCCAAATCCGGCCAGAAGATTGTTGGGACGTTGTGGGCCTTCAGGAGAGGGAGCAGCCGCTCCTGGAGGCACTCTTTCATGTACACTTGTCCGTTCATCGTGCCCTAGGTCACGAAAGGTGCACTCCGCTTCCCGCACGTGCAGATGGCTTGCCAAACCAGGAATTTCTTCGCAAATTTGGACCTCTTCTGAGTGCGGACATGCTCCGGAACGCTGAACTTATCCTTGGCCGTGAAAAACAGGTTGCCAGGGATCTGTTTGAAGTCGGCCTTCACATATGTTTCGTTGTCCATGAAAGTATGGGTTTACATGCAAAAACGGTTGATTCACAGGTTGTGCAGAATCTCATGGCCGGGGTTGAGGCCAAGGTGCGGGCATTTACGTATGGACTGTAAATAAAATGGATGAAAACTCGAATTTTGCGAATCAATTTTGTGTGTGGCAATTTCATCGTGGACACCCTTTACTCTATGCCCAAGGCAGTCAAGAATATTTTCATTACCAAAAGATCCTGGACCGACCGGGAATCGAACCCGGAACCCTCAGCATGGTCATGATGAATACCCGCGTCTTTACAGCTTCGGCTATGGGGGCCCTATATAACCTGGTAGATTATATAACTGAACTCTATTTAGCGAAAAAAAAAACACTGTCACAAGGGCAGATTTGAAGTTCTGAGCTCCAGGATAGTTTGGAAAAGCTATTGAGATTCTCAGAGGTCAATAGATTCCGTTTGAGTTGAAAATATTATTATTTGCAGCGTTGCCAGATCTACGGAAATTTCCGTAGATTTACGGAATTGAGCACTTTCTACGCATCCGTAAGATAATTCTACGGAAAATGTATATTTTCTACAGAAAGCTACGGAAATTCTCATTATTCTACGGTAATTTACGTATTTTTCCAAAGGAAATTTACGGAATTGCAATGCCGGGGATCTCTCCCCCAGCTTATCACTTTTCGTCTACGGAATGATTTCCAAAGAAATCTGGCATCGCTGATTATTTCTAGCGCAAGCAACTACTGCTGTAAATTTCGAGAATTGAGCTTCGGGATAGTCTGAACGTCG
The DNA here is from genome assembly GCF_002204515.2 of Aedes aegypti. NCBI lineage: Eukaryota > Metazoa > Arthropoda > Insecta > Diptera > Culicidae > Aedes > Aedes aegypti. The sequence goes on along the minus strand of NC_035109.1, from coordinate 25,127,891 downwards.
TAGAATATCCCAGGACATGAAAAGGCATGTGAAGCAGCGTTTTTATTGACATAATAGGTATGTATTACCAAGTACGAACATCAATTGTATTTACAAAAGGCATTTTAAGCTACTTTTATACTAATTATTCTATTTGTCAGACTTCTGCATGTTCAGGATGTTCTAGGTTGCCAAGTAGGACATTAAGGCATACACCTAAAATTTTTCCCTGACAGGGAAGTATATTTGCAAGGACTTTTCCGAAGACAATAAATTTTATTCATTGGTTCTTTTTATACAGCCATTTTCCGACTGTGGTCATAAATGACCGTGCCGGCCCCAAAGGGAAAACTTTGATCATTTTAGCGAGAAAAGTTACTGGAACAAGGGTAGACCTGAAGTTCTGAACTCCAGGGTAAATTGGAGGGCCTGGAATATCACCAACGTTCCTTGAAATAGCCAATTGGTCTGTGAGAAGGTTCAGTGAACATGGTAGATTATATAACTTCACCCAGTTTAGCAAGAAATACTACTGGAATAAATGTAGACATGAAATTCAGATTTCCAGGGTAATTTGGAGGGCCGGGAATACCTCAAACGTTTCTTGAAGTAGCCTTTTGATCCGTGACAAGGTTCAGTAAATATTGTAGATTATATAACTTTACTCAGTTTAGCGAGAATAACTACTGGAACAAGTGTAGACCTGAAGTTCTAAACTCCAGGGTAATTTGGAGGGCCTGGAATATCCCAAACGTTCCTTGAAATAGCTCTTGAGATTCTCAGAGGTTGGTAGATTCTATTTGAATTTGTAATGTTATTGTTTTTAACCCAAACAATTACTGTTACGGTTGTAGATTTCAAAGAGTGTGCTTCAGGACAGTTTGGACGTCCTAGAACATCCCAGGACATAGCAAAGTAAGTGAAATAGTGTTTTCGTTAAAAGAGTAATTCTGTATTATCTAGCCTGAACATCATTTATGTTCACAAACAGCATTTCACGCTTCGTATGTACTTATAGTTCAATTTTCCAAACTTCAGGATGTTCAGGATGTTCTAGGTTGTCAATTAGGTCATAAAGGCATATACTTCATATTTTTCTCTGATAAACGAGTATATTTGGGACAACTTTGCCGAAGACAATATATACATTTGTTCATTGGTTCTTTTTTACAGGCTTTTTTGTACTGCGGTCATATATGACCGCGCCGGCCCCAAAGGGTTAAAGACTGATAGAGCAGATAAAACTTCAGTAATTAATTCAGATATTCATCCATAGCAGTTACGGAAGTTTTTAAGGAAATATATGTCCCCATGTTTACTCTTACTGAAGTTGTACCAACAATATCCAATTTCTTTAGGTTCTTGTCTAGAAGTAAACCTTACAGTTTTCCCAGCATTTTGTAGAATGATTTTTTCCTGAATTCTTCTGTGGTTTATCCCAGACAACCCTTCTAAATTCTTTCAGGAATCCTTTTAGGAATATCTTCTAAAGGATCTTCTTCTTAACAATGAAAATATGAATCATTTCTGGCAGCTCTAAAAGGTTTTTTTTATAGGCACTCCGTGCTCGTGGCCACTACTGTGCCGGACTCAGTTGATCTGTAGCTTCTTTATCGATACAGATCTATTTTCAAAACTTATCTATATTTACATCTAGTTTCACCCTCTCCTACTCTTTTACTCTCAAACCGAGCAGGTAGGAGAGAGCTCTGCTATTAGTGAGGCTAGCTGCCTGCGAAAAGGGTCAGTTTGTCTCAGTCACCATCTGATACTGACGGAGGATGGATGTGCTCCCCAAAGCACGGTCCTCCGTGAGGCGTCTTCTGGTGGCTGGACGGTTTTTTTGTGGAGGGGCTGGGAATCGAACCCATGACCTTCCGCTTATGAAGCGAAAGCGTTACCTCAAGGCTACAGACCCCCCTAACTCTAAAAGGTATTATCTTCCACAAATTTATAGTCCACCATGAAATTCTAATTTGATACTTTGTCAGGACATTGATGAATTTTCTAACCAGTCGTTAATCTGAATTTCGAACGTAAAAATCGATTTATTATATAGTTTTGAGAAAAAGGTCTTTTTATAAAATCTATCGTAAATGTACTTGGATTTTACTTACAGTGTATTTTTTGCTAATAGTCCTTGGAAGTTTCTTAGAAGATATCAAAGATATGAAACGTTGACAGAAATTCTTCGTTTCGCTCACAGAAATCCCTAACATAATGAATGAAGAGAATTATCGGCGAATTCACATTTGTGAATGAAGAATAATGATTCTGTAACTTTAGGATGATTCGACAAACGACAGACGAGATATTTGGATTGGAAATCGATGACAGTTTGGCAGGTCTGCTTTTATGTTGAAAAAAATAAGTTCCGTATCAAAATTTGATTATGCTAAGAATTGTAATAAAATGCATAAAATGTAGAATGTAGGGTTTTAAACATTCAAGAAGTGAACAAATCTGATGCTTATGTCAGAACATAATTCATCTTAAGATGAAGATGAATCGAAGCCAAACCTCAAATTTTCAAGAGCACAAATCTGGAGAACCGAACAGCCGTTTGAGCTGAAAACTTAATCGATTGGTCACCACCAGCTAGTGACCAATCGATTAAGTTTTCAGCTTAAACCGATGTTTGGTTCTCCAGATTTGTGCTCATGAAAATGTTAGGTTTAGCTTCGCTTCATCTTCACGATAATGATGTCTGCTGAACGGGCAACGGCTGAATTATGACTGGTTGAAAACGGTTTGTAGGATTTGAAGGCGTGTCCCAAATGGGGCATCTTGATCTTCAATGCGAAAAAACTTTAACAAATTTTCTCGATTCCCAGGGCATAGAGTATCTTCGTTCCTGCCACACGATTACACATGCAAAAATGGTCAATCGGCAAAGAAAACTCTCAGTTAATAACTGTGGAAGTGCTCATAAGAACACTAATCAGAGAAGCAGGCTTTGTCCCAGTTGGGACGCCAGTAACGCCAGAAAGACGAAGAAGAAGAAGAAGAATCAATAAAAATAATAGACCTACTGAAACTTCAACCAGATTTTTTTTCTGGAAATTATATCCTATTCATTCAAATTTTATTGTAAAAGCAAATATTACAGCTCTTGGTAAAGATTTTTCTTCGAATATGCATTTTTTATTTTTTAAGAAATGGTTATTAGCTTTTTGAGTATTAATCATTGACATGCTCACTTTATTTGATGTTTTCGGCTGGATGACCCATTTTGGAAAATGGCGTTCGGGAAAATTGTTTCTAATTAAGACATATAAAATATATTTATCTGAAGAACTCAAATTGATTGTCAGCAAATTTATAAAGTAGCATGGTGTTGCGTCTTTCTAAAAAGTATCTAGAAGGAACCAGCCAAACGTCCATTCGGCCAAATGACCATAAGCCGAAAATTAATGTGCCAAAATACAAAACATACTACTTCAAATAAAAATGTTTATCATGTTCTCACTTTAATATGTCAGAGTATCACAAGAACGAATTTATGTTTTTTTTTAGTTTAATATGTGTCACACATAATTTTGAATATCAGTTACTCCAAGCATTTGGATTTTATAACAAACTTAACAAATTTTCATCTAATTTTACATCAGTTAGCACGTTGAATACCTTTGGCAGCAGGAACATGAAAAGCTTTCTGTATGTAAACTACATTACATTTTTTTCGGGGGAATGGTGCATACGGAAAAATAAAAAACGTCATTCGAGGGCATTGCATTCGGGAAAATGCCAGACAATCGTATGAAACAACGACCATAATGAGTACTAACAGCTTTTCGGAAAATAGGATATTCGGCAAAACGTGGTATTCGGGAAACTGGTGTAGCACAACCACTTCAAACGTATTCGTAAGCCATAGAAAACTCAGGTTGGTCCGGGCCTCTATTTGGCACTGGAGAAGTCTACCAGTAGTTTTTTACGATTGAAAATAATCCATACCCAGGGTGTCCGTTTTTCCCGGTTGCCCAAAAAATTTGAAAAACTAATGGAAAACTGATTCTGGAACACTTTTTTATAGGAAATGGCCAACTTTAAAAGAATTTAACTAACTTTTTTATAAAAAAAAATAAATTAAAAAATACTGTAAGCATAAAACGGTTCAATCAAATATCTGAAAACCATTCACCTACTAAAAAGCATAGGAAGCTCAGAGTGATTTTTGAATTATATTAACAAATTTGTGCTCTATGTATTATTTAAATTTAGACTATATTTCTATTTTTAAGGGTCAAACCATTACCTTCTAAGAATGCCTGCGGAATCATACGTTAGACATGGCCCTGATCCATGGTTGGTTCCTTCAGAAATTCTTGATCTGATGAAACTCTTGTTGAATCGCATGAGAGATATTTATGACAGAAACTTTTTATTGTTCTCCTATGGAGTTGACATAAATCAAAAATTGCATCTTCCAAGCATTCTATCGAAGATTTGGCCAAGAACTTCGTCAAGAACTTAACAAAAATCATACCAAGAATACCTTAAGGACTCCGCAGCCTATTTATCCATCAAAGATCTTGCCATGAATTCATAACCCGGGTATAGGAGAAAAATGTACCATTGAAATATAATGTTTAAATGTCAAAATTTGTAGCCTTGTCAAAGTTCGTTCTGAAATGGAAACGAATTCGCACCTATAAATATTGGATGACATTAATACTATTTCCGTTGATATACTTAAAAAATGATGTAACATGTGCTGTACTCTTACAAATACAGAAAATAAATAGTTTTGTTACCAAGACTATACTATAGAACCTCACTTTTTTGAGTATGTACACCATTTATAAGGTTTTCATACTGAATTGTATTCAATTCTTGCAATCGTTGGTATAGTGTATCAATAGATTTAGATCATGAATTTTCTTTTAAAACTTGTTCTTGAAATTATTCTATGACCTTAAAATTTTGGGCAAATGAACTTCGGGAAATATTGGATAGTACCCTTTTTCCTCAGTGGAGAGCAACGTTGCAACAACGGGACATATATTTCGCGCATAACTTTCGATCTCGCCCTAATAGCCATTGGTAATCGAGTGTGTTGCTCGTTGTTTTTAAGCAAACGAATGGACCATAGCATAGCAGACTGACTGTACGTGTCTTTTATTGCTATTCTGTTATTGATCAGAACTGGTAAGAATTGTACTTCGACCCAAATGAATAAGGAATGGGACTTATTCGCTAAGTGCTCATTTTAGTAGATCACATATTATTGATCAAGTAACGGCGCTCGCCAAGCCCTTAAAATCAGTTGAGATAGGGAAGGAATGTTATTTGTTAATGAATGCTGCTTCTAGGAACCATTACAACGATAAAAATGAGTTATCAGAAGCATGGAACGAGCTCACCAGTTGGAAATTCATTCTCGGCTGAACACGAATCTTTTCGCACTCGAACAACGCAATCCAAACACGATTAGTCTTGATTCCGTCGCTCGTCCCAAAGGAAATGGCTTTTAGGGCGAGCTCATAAATTAAGCGAGATTTCATACTATAGAACGGTATGAACGCTTAATCAATCCAGAACACTTTCCAATATATGACGTTCACGACTTTTAAATATGAACGATTACCTTAAAGACGTAGACACCACTCCCAATCACTGATTACACAATACACCCATCCAACAAATGGCCAGGTGCGAACGTCACGTGTCTCATTAGCATGCGGTACTCAAACAGAACGCAATTAGGAGACACCTTTCTCCCTCGCTATTACAAGAGAGCTCGGTCATAATTTATTGGTTTCGGTTCGAATGAAACACCACCGAAGAACCCATTCATACATTACCGGAACAACACTGCTGGCATGCGACCATGAGGTCAACGCATATCTACAGTCCAACCTCCGCGAGTCGATGTGTTCCAACTTGAACGAGGACCAAACAGTTTTCAAACAAATTATATTTTTGTACTGTAAATCACTCCATCACTCAATGGTCTTTCCATGGAAGCTTGACTGTTCACAGCAACGAAGACTCCAATCAGAAAGTCAATAATGAACCGATTCTGGCGAAGCCGGACGGTGAAAAAAAGCGAGTGAATGGGAAAAAATGTCACCGGTACGTAAAAAATGTACAAGGGACAGACTTATGATTGTGGATGGAATATTGACGTAGGACTACGGTTCGAATATGAGAATTCGATTGCTTGACATAATTATAAAATTGAATGTTAGTAATAAAATGTCCAACATCAACAACAAGAAATCATGTGTCAGAACCACCTCTAACATTTTCGAACGAAGCCGTAGTCCTACCTCAACAAATCCAAAGTACCCCAAGCGGGACCCCTTTTTGTACACGACGTAGGTACGTTTGTTTGCTTCCATAAATCAAGGGGACGCGCACGAGCAAACACGTTCGCCCTGCGGGAAGTGAAGAAACATCTCGTCGGAAGTAGTGTGGAAGAAGAACCCTTGCCTCCAAATGGGAAACCAGGTGGTTTAAAAAGCAGAGTTCTTTTTTGGATGTTTGTACTTCGTTTTTACGCATGAAATCTGCGTTTATGAAAAGTGGGTTCAGAGCAGAGCTACCAGACGATTTAATAGATAATCTGTATATGTCTTCTTTAAAAATCTACGTCTCATGCAACAAATAAACTATGTCCATACGAAAATTGTTGAATAAAACTCTAGCGACACCTACCTTGACCAGGAACGAGTTCATCCATTTTGTGAACGTTTTCTTCTGGATGTGCAACCGTTCCTCCTGCAGGGTCTTGATGCGTTCGTTCTCGAACTTGATGATGCCCTCGCGTTGCGTCATGTTGGAGCGTTGCTGTATCTGGCTTGCGTAGCCTCCTGGCTCATACTGTGAACCTGCTGAGGGTGGAAGAGAAATAAAACAAGATTAGAGTTTTTTTTATATGAGAAAAGGTACGAATTGAAACTGAATTGAGGGACATTCGGTGAGAATCCCCTAGAAGGTATATTCTGTCAGAATCGATTGAGAGGTAACCTGTCAGAATCTTTTGAGTGGTAATCTGTCACAATCCTGTGAGAGGTGTTCTGTCAAAATTCCTTGACGACAGTTCTGTCCGGATCTGTTGAGAAGTATTCTTACAGAATCTCTTGTGGAGTATTCGCTCAGAATCAGAATTACAGTGAATCCACAATTAAGAATCACCCACAATTTATGAATCAGCTGCCTTTAAAGGACAAAATAACAGTAAAAAATAGCACAAAACATCACGGAAACATTTTCGCTTATAATTTATTTTGAGTAAAATTGTTTACGTGATGTTTTGTGTTGATTTTTGTTGTTATTTTGTCATTTAAAGTCAGCTGATTCATTAATTGTGGACGATTCTTAATTGTGGATCCACTGTACTTGAAGGGAATTCTATCAGAATTCCTTGAGGGGTATTCTGTCAGAATCCTTAGAGGTGTATTTGGAAATCCCTTTGGGAGTATTCTGTCACAATCTTTTGAGGAGTATTCTGTCTGAATCCCTTAAGGGGTATTCTGTCAGACTTTTTTAGGGACATTTTGTAAGAATCCCTTGAGGGGGATTCTGTCTAAATTTTTAAAGGGTAATCTGTCATAATCCTTTGAAGGGTATTCTGTCAGAATCCATCGAGATGCCCTTGAGATGATCAATTGAAAAGTATTCTGTCAGAATTTCTTGAAGTGTATTCTGTCAGAACCCCTTCTGTCATAATTCATTGCGGAATATTCTGTCAGAATCCCCTGAGGAGTATTCTGTGAGAATCCCTTGAGGTGCATTTTGTTAAAAATTCCCTGAGGGGTTTTCTGTCAGAATCCTCCGAGGAGTTCTATGTCAGAATCCCCTGAGGGTTGTTCTGTTAGAATACCCTTAGGGATACTTTTTCAGAAGCCCTGGAAGGCTATTCTATTAGCAGCCCTTGAGGGGTATTCTGTTAGAATCCCCTGAAGAGTATTATGTTAGAATCCCCTGAGGGTTATTCTTCCAGAAACCCTTGAAGGGTATTCTGTCAGCAGCTTTTGAGAGGTATTCTGTTAGAATCCCTTGAGGGATATTCTTTCAGAAGCCCTTGAGAGGTATTCTGTCAGAATCCCCTGAGGGATATTCTGTCAGAATCCCTTGAGAGGTATTCTGTCAGAATCCCCTGAGGGGTATTCTGTCAGAATCCTCTAAGGGGTATTTTGTTAAAATCTCCTGAGGGGTATTATTTCAGAAGCCCTTAAAGGGTATTCTGTCAGAATCCCTTGACGGTTAGTATGTCCTTTTCCTGGAGGTTTCCTGGAGGAGTATTCTGTCAAATAAATATAAGGGGTTTTCTGACTGAATCATTTGGGAGAAATTCTGTAAAATCTGTAATATATTAAAGCTTCAGGACATGCGACCATAATTGTGAAGTACTATGTTTGCGTTTGACATTGTATACTTTATCCTACAATCTAGACTGTATTAGAGAATGTGTTAACGGTGTTCTATGCCACGTTCTTACAGTTCTATCCATGCTATACTTTTCACTACCATGTACAACGCCACCCAAACTGCAACAGCCAACATCAGCCAAACCACACTCGCCATCATGTTGCGCAGCCTCCAATGCCTTTCAGCAAACTTTTCGATCTTCCTCGCCATATCCTGTTTCACGTACCGAAGGCCCGAAGCATACGGGGTCTGCCACTTGGACGTTACATTGGCCCACGCTTCGCATCGCTGTTCGGCTAAAGTACGATCATCTGGTTGCAGCTCCGGGAATGTGCTCCCAGCGGGTCTGACCCGATCGAAGATTATCGATTCTCGAGGGTCGCAAAGCAGAAGGTTGACGCGTTCTTCGGCGGAATTGGTCACGGCTACGGCGGTCCAATCTTTGTTGAACCCTCTGAATACGGCACCGTGCTGGATATCCTCCGTGTGGATGGTTTGCATGAAATGACTTGCCCTGGTCCAAGGATTGATCACCACGATGGCCATGATGTGCGTCGGGAGATTTTTCTGGCAGCTTATCACAAGGACGAAGATTTGTGGAGTTGCCGGAACCAGGAAGTATATCATATCCGAATGCGGTAATAAACGGGCTAAGCGGAAAATTCCCAGCTGACGATCAGTGTACGGGTCCGTTACGAACTTCAGTTCATCTTTGGATATGACGATGTAAGGACGGCTTCCAACTGGGTTAGTAACGATGGATTCAGTTCCGGATGGGCACTTAGAGCGGGCACCTATTTGTGATGGCAATGTGCTCCAATATACGCCAAAAAATAGCATTATTCTCGGAACCATGGCCTCTGCAATGCTTGGAGTGACCAACAAGTAATCGAAATCAACATTCATAAACTTTGTTGGATAACAGTAGAAGATAGGTGACGAAATGTTGGAGTTGGAGGAAAAGAATTGATTGCCGATAGTGTTGCCTAACCTCTCTAGAAAACTTCCTGGTGGCACTTATTATTAAAACGTTGACTGAAAGCTTTTGACGCTCATCGCTGATAGTTTGAGAGTGATGGATAGGGTCAAGGACATGAATTTTTATCACCCTATTTGATGCCCACACTCTTACAAACTGCTGAAACGAGGAAGGGAGGATTCTATCCAATCGCTAGAATATATCAAGGAATAATCTGCTAGAATTCCATGAGGGATATTCTGGTAGAATACCTTGAGGGGTATTACGACAGAATCCTCCGAGGGGCAATCTGTTAGAATCCCTTGAAAGGTATTCTTTCGAAATCCCTTGAGAGATATTTTATCAGAAGCCCTTGGGGGGTATTTCGTCAGCAGCCCTTGAGGGGTATTCTGTCATGATCCCTTCAAGGGTATAGTGTTAGAATCCCTTGAAGGTTGTTTTATCAAAACCCCTTGAAGGGTGTTCTGTCAGAATTTCTTCAAAGGTATTCTGTCAAAAAACTTTGAAGGGTATTCTATCAGAATCCCTTGAGGGGTATTTTGTCAGAATCCCTAGATGGATATTCTATCTTAAGCCACAGATAGGTATTCTGTCAGCATCCCCTTAGGGTTTTTCTGTCAAAAACACTTGAGGGATATTCTGTCAGAATCCCTTGAGGGGTATTCTGTAAGAATCCAATGAAAAGTACTCTGTCAGAATCCCTTGAGGGGTATTTTATCAGAAGCCCTTGGAGGGTATTCTATCGAAATTCCTAGAGGAGTATTCTATCAGAATCCCTTGAGGGGTATTCTGTCAAAAAAACTTAAAGGGGCATTCTATCAGAACCGCTTGAGGGGTATTCTGTTAGAATCCTGTGAGGAGTATTGTCCCTTGAGGGACATTGGGCCGTATGAATAAAATGTAGTAAAGTTGAGTTTACTACATTCTCGGTAGTAAACGCTATATGTGAAACACGAGTGGAACATGTTTGTGTCATTTTTCTCTCTACACCTTTCGAACATACTACAAACAACGCATTGCTATGAATAAAGGTAGCGTTTACTACAAAGCTACTGGTAGTTAGCTTCAGAGGTTGCTACACATGCTTTGAGTTTACGGAATTGAATGGAATAATTTACTTTTGAGTAAAAATCATGGGAAAACGATATGAGTTTTGATATATCGGAAGGTATTTTGAGTTTTGCAAAGGAATTCTGAGGTTACGAAAACTTTCGCTCTGCCAATTCTGAGATTCCGGTAAGATTACCGGCAGTAGTAATTTGTAATATCCGTGTGAATTCTGGCATTACGATAATTATGTAATTTTCTAGGAATTTTAGGATGTCGGTAGGAATTCAGATATTGATAAAGTAATTCTGAATTTTACGTGTAAATTCTGACATCTCAGATTTCCTTTTGAATTCCGGAATTCCTGTAGGAACTTTGAGATTCCGATAGGGATGTCGGATTTTTTATGATAATTCTGAAAATTTAAATACCATTCTAGGAATATTGCGGAAATATTAGGAATCTGGCAAAAACTCTAGAATTGGGGTGGGAATGGGATTCCGAATAATAATCTCTTGGAATTCTGTGGGTATCTGTGAGACGATATTTCTGTAAGAATCTATGAGATTGCGGTGGGATTCCTGCGAATTATTGTGTGAATATTTGTAATTCCGAAAATCAATCTTTGTAATTATTGTAAAAAACCTTTAAGATTCCGTTGATCTCCAGTTCCGTTGGAATTTCAAAGTAAAGCTTTAATATAAACGTTTTGAATGTCGGTAAATATTTTATAGATTTCAATGGGATTTTTTGTGGAATCGTTAAGAATTTTAATAATTTCAAAGGGAACCCTGGTGTTTTAGGGGAGATCCTCATTGAATTATAACGACTACCAATGGAATCACTACAATTCTCATAAAAATCTCTACATTCTAAGTTCTAGACATTCCAAGGATACTATCAGAAACCCCACCAAAATAACGAGAATATCGCAGAAACACTTAGAACTTCCGGAATTCAACATGCTGTTAAGAAAACACACGGGGAGCATCAAAATTCTACCGCAATTTCACCAGAATCTCAGTACTGGTACTAGAAAATATGTGGTTCCAAATTTGATAGCTGTAATCTCAAGATCTCTTCATAGATGTTAAGCTAGTATTTAAAAAATCATCGGCGTTGGCGAAGGCCGAAAACCACCCAGAAAATTCTTTGATGTACCATCATCATAAAATCATAGACATAGAGAGAATACCAGACTAATCGCAAAATTACACTACAAATCTTGTCAAATAACAGCACCTTCATGGTTTGTGCAAATTGTCGCGTAATCGATTAGATTCCATGCATTTTCTTCATGATTGTATTAATTTTAAGCGTCACTCTGAATTGTGGATTTTGTTTTTGAGTAGATGCTACATGTAGTAAAGTTCAAAGTTTTTTATTCATATCACCCATTATGTCTGAATTCCTGGAGGAGTATTCTGTCAAAACCCCTTGAGGTGTATTCTGACAGAAACCGTTGAGGGGTTTTCCGTCAGAATCCCTTGAGGGTATTCTATCAGAATCCCTTGAGGGGCATTCTGTCTGAATCCCTTGAGGACTATTTTTTCTGAAACCGTTGATGAATGTACTGTCAGAGTCCGTTAAGGAATATTTTGTAAGAATCCCTTTAGGGGTGTTCTGTCAGTATCCCTAAAGGGGGGTTCTGTCAGAATCCCTAGAGGGGTATTTTATAAGAAGTTCTTGGAGGGTATCCTGTAAAGAAACTCTTGAGAGGTATTTGAAGAGTGTTCTGTCGGAATAGTTGGAGGGGTATTCTGTCAGAATCTTAAGAGAATTCGGTGAAAACCTCTTGAGGGGCATTCTATCGAGATTCCTTAACAGGGTATCTACTCGTTCACCGAAATGGAATTCCCTGATATTTCCAGGTTTTATAAAAATAATTCCAGGTTCAAGAAATACTCTAATTTTATATATCTAAAACAAATTAACGACAAATTTTAGAGTGTTTTCAATTTAATAGCTATTTATACACTTCTAAACATTATGTAGAGCATGCTGAAACTATTCCAATATACAATATTACAATATGAAGATGATAACAATACCAAAGCTAAGTTGTATTCAATTGAATCGTATTGGCCAATGATGATGCCTTTTATTCCGTTTGTAAGAGCTCTGTGAACTGAACGGAACTTTCAAGTGCATCAGTATGTGTCTCCTTGTCATTTTTTAGTACCGTAAAACGGGGTAACTTTGATAGTTTTTTCGAAGAAAACTTGAATATTTCTACATGCTGTTTTAAAGAATTACAATTTATATTTTTAAAACAAGTACTGACATCCTAGCTATTGATTGCACTTGATAGATTGCCAACAGATTTATTATGAATGGATTTATAATTTTTCATATAATCGAAAGTCGGTTTTCTGTTTTGGGGTAACTTTGATAATGGAGTATAAATCGAACAAGATTGAATGAACTATGGAACATTTATAGGGCGTTGCATACCTCTAGGCGTTTAACGCTATATGGAAATTTCTGACTTAGATTACAAAAATGGTCACAGTTTGTAAAAATGGTTTTCACTAAGAGATTTGAGACAGAATTCATGTTCTACTATAACTAGGCTGTCATGGGTAAGTGACGAACTCATTATGACTTTATCGAATAGTGGTCGTAGAACAGATTGTTTGTAAGCGTTGCAAAGATGCTAAAACCTTGTAAATTTTTAATATTTGCATAAAAATTGTCAAATGCACTTGATTCCAATGAAAATAGCTTTGACATGAAGTGTCATACTAATATTCTTTAGTTTTGCATTCGTTTTTCTTAAATGATTGACAGAAACTTCATTATTTCGTTTAATTTGTTGGGGGTCCCGCACTATCAAAGTTACCCGCATTATCAAAGTTACCCCGTTTTACGGTACAAATTATGTACCATTCATTTCCATCGGCCGTTTGGATAACTAACTATAGTAATTCCCATATAAACTTTGAATTGCTTGTGCAGTCTCAGTTTTCATCCGAATGAGCTCAAATTTTGGGAGGACTCAGAATTTGATCTTGAATCGAATGAGCGGTGTGGAACAAAAACATTTTTTGAACCACTCTAATATATATCCATATAAATTAACACATATAATTCGTAAAACTTTTGGATCCCGGATCCATTTTTTTTAATAGAAACATAGATTATCAAGCCCCTAGGTAATCACATTCGACTGTATAACATTAAACTCTCGCATAATCTGGGATAACGCCCTAGTGACCACATGTGTAGCTCGTTGTTTCTGAGCAAACAAATTATTAAGCAACCAAACCAACACTACTGGCAGGTATGGAATGATCCTTTCTTCACCATATCGTTGTTAAATAACGTGAAAATCCATACAAATGCTTAGAAACAACAAGCTACACACATGGTTACCAATGGCTTTTAGGGCTAGATCATAAGTTATGCGAGAACTGTGGGAATATAAAGAAATGATAATTTTTTTGCATTTCATTCGAAAAAGTTCTAAATTTATCATGATTGTTCGAAATTTTGAATTTGAAGTTGTTTAAATTCCAGTTTACTTCTCGAAAATTGTTTTTATCATTATCTTAAAAATTGTTCATGGTAAATAAGTTTCTTGAAAATATGAAAGTAACCAAAAAGAGACTGAAAAGAGACAAAACAGTAATCAAAAAACGAAACAGGAACCAGAACAAAATAGTTTGATCAGACCAGACATTTCTCTAAAAATATTGTTAAAACTGTTTTTTCCAATTTTTTTTTGTGACATTACGACAACATACAAGCGCATCTGGTATATGCCAGTAAAGTACAAACATTCATTGATGTATTGCGACGACATTACGAGAGGGATGGATTGAATATCTATATTTGAGATTTTCACTCTCCAAAAATTTTACTAAGGAATTTCTAAAAAAAAAATTGTTTTGGATATCTCAAAATAGAACCAGCATTTTTCCATAAAATATCACAAAAAAATATCTCAAGGCTTTCATCAGAAATTCCTTCACATATTATTTTAGATATTTTTTGAAAAAGCCCTTGGTTCTCGAGAATTTTATCAAGCATTCTTTCAGGAGTTTTATCCAAGGAAATGTTGATGGAATTTCAAAGAAAGCTAACAAATTGTTGAATAAATTCGTGACGCATTCCTAAAGCAAATTTACGGGCATCTTTTGTTACAGTTACTTATGTCATTTCTTAGGTCACCATTGACTTACTCTTGAAGAACTTTTGGAAGATTTCCAAAATTATTACTAAGATAATAAAAAATAAGAAAAATCAAAATATCTCGCAGGATATTGCAAAGGATTTCCTGGAACACAGGACGAAATTACTAGAAAATTGTGTAGGAACAATCATTCCTACAATCGAAGGATTTCATAGAAAAAAATCGTTGTGGTATTAAATTGTGCGGAACCCTTACATGAACTTTTCAATATTCCATGGGAATTTTTTGAGGATTTCATTGAAAAAAGTTTGGATGAACTCCAGTAATCTTTGGATGATATGCTGGAGAAATTCCTAGGAAAAAAAAAATCTAAAGAAACTTAATAATGAAACACAGGTCGAATTGAGGGAATTATTTGAAATTTTCTTAATATATTCACTCGAGGAGCTTTTGGATTTATTCTTTGGAATAACCATAGATGAAATGGCGTTGACATTCTTGTCGGGTTTTCTTGGGAGAATTCTGTGGGAAACTCGGTTGAATAGCTAGTGAAAAATATCTGGAGGAAGTCCCAGGATAGTCTTTGTTCAAAGTACTCCCTGAGAAAATTACTAGAGGATGTAACGTTGAAATGTTCAAGGATTTCCTGAAGCAAATTATGGAGGAACTCCTGTAAACATCCTATTTAAAAATGCTAAAGGAATTTCTTGAAGAATTCTTGATAAAATCTCTGGAGAAACCGCATGGATATTTCCTGAAGCTGTTCTCGAGAAATACGAGAAGAAATTTTGCATCTCAGTTTGCAAGCAAGTTATGGAAAAAAGAGACTTTAGAGACTATTTTGGTCAAAATAGAGACTTCAGACACCATTTATCAAAACTAGAGACTTTTTAGAGACTTGCATAAAAATGGTATCTAAAAAGAAACCTGCTACCAGCCTCAGATATGTTAATCCTTTACCGAATAAATTTAGACCTTGTTTTGATAAGCTGATGAAATTTCATACTCGAATGGATCCTCAATGAACGGCTCATATAGTATTTTAAGAGCGGCGCAGCCGAATTTTTTTTCGAATGAAGAGTTTTCTGGCAATTAAATTCTGGCTCTGGGTTATGACGCAAAAATACTTTGGCGTGAAAATATTCTCTCATGAATTACTGCCTTAACATAATTTCCCTGATTGTGATCGAAATTCCCTGAGAATTCCAGGTTTTTTCCAGGTTGAATAAAATTCCCTGATAATTCCAGGTTTTCCAGGTTTTTCCAGGTAGTAGACACCCTGCTTAAAGAGTGCTGCTAAAATCCCAGAAAAGGAATCTATCACTCAAAGAAGATTCTGCTGGTACGCTCTTACTAACTGCTAAGCTACGTGGTAACCTAAATGTAAGCTCCATTCAGAAATAAAGATGCAACGAGAGAACCACAACATACAGCAAACCACACGAAATCATTTCAACTGCGCTAGACCCGAACCGAATAGTCTTATCTCCCGCCATGAGCCAAGAAGTCTGTTGACAGAGCCGCTTTTAATTAGCTGACTGAGTAATCAAGGTTGTTTGTACACAGCAAAGTATGCTGCTACCATGTGAAGGTCACAAATATCTGGAGCGAAGAGACAACTTGTACAGAGTGATGTTCAAAATAAATTATTGCAAAATTATTACATAACATAAACCACTAGCTTTCTTAGAAGGCATAATCTGTAAGAAGGTAATCGTTTTCTAATCGATCGTGAACCGATTTTGAAATCTATGTTTTGATTCGAAAACAGAAACAATCCGCATCTGAATGCCGCCCACTTTGAAGCTTCTCTCAAAACATTTCGTTTGATTATCTCCCGTCCGAGGCAGTTGGTCTCTGCAATACGGCATATAATTACCGCCACAGTTTACGTTTCCAGGTTATACAGGTGATAATTGGTCGCTTATCTGCGACGGGTAAATCAGTGAAGGCAAATCGTTTCATTGGACTGTTTGGTCCGAGTTGATGTAACAGAATATTTTTCATATTCGTACATACACTGAGGATACGTCGCCTAAGATTTTCATATGATCTTTTCTTTGAAATACCTCAAAAGAAAGTTTATATGAAAATCAAACGTCTTTATTATCAAGAGAACACTATTATTTACTATTAACCAAGTAGATTCTTGAAGCGCCAACGGACGTGTGTGTAAAGTACTAGCTTTCTAATCTGGGGTCCTTGGTTCGAATACAGGAAGCGACTTTTTTTTATAATAAATCTTTGAGCTGTTTAGTAGAATACCTACGTATAAAATTATGAAAAACCGTAAAAAACCGTGTAGTACACAACACTGAAGAGGGCCTTACAGTTGAGGTCGAATTACGCGTTTCTGTCAAAGGATACGAAATCTAGTGGAATTAAATGATATAGTACTAAATTCGGTTTTTTATTTTTTTTTTATTTTTGAATAACCTAATTATAAGATGCCCTATGAAGGACATTTCATAAGAATATCGTTTGAAAATTAAAACTTTTTGCTTTGTCATCTTACGCTGGTACAAAAACGTCGTAAGTGATTGGGAAAAACGGTGTCATTAAGTTTTTGTGGAAAAACCAGAAGTTTTAAAGTTTTGAGAAAACACGTGATGATAAATATCTCAAAATCTGGGTTTATTTCGTAATGAAATCAGAGATAAGGTTTTGATTCTACTCATTTTTTTCAAAAGCCATGTGAAAGTTACTTACGTCGATTTGACAAAGTGATCGAGATTTTTTGTATGTTTTTGTTGAAATCGCTTTAGGTATACAATGTCGTTTTAATTTTTTATTTCGCAAATTTGCGGACGGTTGATAAACATTCTGTATGCACTCATCGTACCCGTCCGATATGAATAAATGTTACGACGAACCCATATTTGAACAGTGTGGGACCCGTTATCTTCTAGCCGTGCGGGTTTCTGAGGATTAAAATCCTCATACCCATGCCGTAACGACGCCGTGACGCCAAAAGGCAAACATACAAGCTTTGCGTCACCGGCGTCGTCGGTAACTTGGGCTGAGTCGTACGAATGTTGGATGTTTTCTAGGAAAGTCATGCCTGATTGTTCATAGATCAAATAATGAGCAATTCTTGCTTTGAGTAGATGATATGAAGATCTAGGCGTGGAAAAGTCATTAATTTTTACGGCCAATAAAGCGCTACTCAAGGATTTATAAGCATTATTTAACAATTTAGGGAGAATTCAGACAAGAATCAGTTTAAATTTACACCAAGTGCACTATTTTGATACGCATTGGTGAGCTTGTTTTATATTATTATTATGGCTTGCAAAAGCTCGAAATCATCTGCTATATACTTATCAGAAATTTTTTTTCCGTATTTCGAAAGCCTGATTTTGTAACCGATCAGGATGTTAATTGTCTCGCAGAAACTAGGTGTCCGAGAGGCATCGGGAATCGTATCAGATACGCGGTTTGTACAGCACAACATAGGAACATATGAAGTTATGACAACTATGAGAATCAAAAACTTTTCGGAGAAATGAGCTGTTAGGTGAAACGGAAAATTCGATGTAATATTTCTAAGAAGTGTTCAAGAAATTCAATGGATAACTCTTCCAGGGATTTTTCCAGGAATTCCTCCAGAGAATTGCCACAAAACAGGAATGTTTAGACAATTCCTTAAAAATACCAGGAGGCATTTCTATAAAAAAGAAAAAAACATATACAATACAACATTTTTTTTGAATGAAAAATTCAAAAATAAAACATAAATTGAACACAAAATCACAATTTTTATTTATTTAAATTTTATTCAAAGAATCTTGATAGGAAACAGATACTTGGGATAAAGTTTTATAATGGAGACTTTTCTAGTCAAAAAGTTTTTCTAAGCACAACTTTTGGTCTATTTCTCAAGATTCCACAGTATTAGTCTTATTTCTCTCTTCTGACTTAATGTTCTTAATGAAGAATCGCGAATAACTAGTGAAAATGACCTATTTTATTAATCGGATACTAAAGTTTTGCATTAAAATTAAAATAAATCTAAAATGGCCACTTCTTGAAGAGTGAACATGATTATCATTATGGCTCAGAATAATTTACAGATTCTTATTTGTTCATCAAAACCTTTTTATTATATCGAAAAACCAACATTTTTGAAATCGGTCTCCATCATGAAATTTTGCCCCAAACATCCATTTCCTATCTCTGGTGAAAATTTGAAAAATATTAAGAATGGGGTATTCGTAAAATTAAAAATCTATGTTTTATTGTAGTTGGAAGGGTCGACTGGTACTTGAATTGCTAATTTATTCGGCTATCTCAGTCTTAATGTTTTACAACGATTTTATTTAATTCTGCCCGACGTTTCGGCCACGGATTTTGGCCTTTTTCAAGGGTAAAATTGTCTATCGTTTTGTCCTGGTTGAAATCGTCGTTTCTTCTGTCAGTTTTTTGTAGTCATTGCTTTTTTTTTACTATTTGTCTGAAAAGCAATGACTACAAAAAACTGACAGAAGAAACGACGATTTCAACCAGAACAAAACGATAGACAATTTTACCCTTGAAAAAGGCCAAAATCCGTGGCCGAAACGTCGGGCAGAATTAAATAAAATCGTTGTAAAACATTAAGACTGAGATAGCCGAATAAATTAGCATCTATGTTTTATTTTTGAATTTTTCATGATGAAAAATATATTTTCTTAAACAGTTTACTACAACTTCTCCATATCATGTATATCTTCAAAATTTACATTTTCGGAGCTAGCATTTTAAAATAAGTAGTTTAACTTAGCTTATCTTGGACTGATTATGGTTGATGTTTAGTAATTGACCGAACTCAGTGAAGATGCACAGCAAATCAACTAGAAGTTTGGCTGAGGTTGGCCAAAATCTTCTTCAGTGTGACAATTCAATGCCTCTATTTATGCAGAGTCAATCACGGCGCCGGCCACGTCCTTGCAGTCAGGTGGGATTGGGGAAAAGAATATAAGTGTGTAACTTTTGCTTTTTGAAGACCGTGTTTATCTCTGCATCTGCACAAATGTTACTGGAAGTAATGTTTGTAAATAAAAAAGGATTGTTGGATCACGGGATTAGAATTTTTCTAATGAATTGCAAGCAAAAACTCATACGCCATTTCAAAAGTAATTCTTGAGTCAAAGTTATCGCTAAAACATGGGTAAAATTAAATTTAAATCGAAAATTTCTAATAAGGCTGATCCACGTATTAATTTTCTTTTATGTCACCGAAAATTTTGAAGGGGAGAAAAAAAGAAGATTCATAATTTTTTTGACATCACTCAGGTTTTTAAAATTATTAAAGTGAAAAACAGATAAAATATTGACCCAGAGGACGATTGAAAAAAGTTTAACAACTATCGTTAGAAAAAAAAAATGAAAAAAATTACTTTTTTTTTCATTTTTATTTTTTTGTTCCTTATTTATTTTTATCCCCCCCCCCTCGTACCTTCCAAGTGGTCTCGGACATAAAAGAAAATAAATATTTGTATCAGCCTAATTTCGACTCATTCTGTAGATGAAATTCGTTAAGAGTCCCTGGAAAATCTCTTGCAGGTTTCTCTTAAGTATTTGCAGGATGTCTGGATGATCTCCAAAATCAATTCCTGGAAGATTCTAAGGAGCGATTCCTGGAAGAAACTGTAGGAGAAGGAATCCCTTTATAAATGGCTTCTGGAATAAGTTAGAACATCATCGTAGCATCTCCTGGGAAATTTCTTGTGGGACTTCCTGAAAGAATATAGAACCCTTTGAAATGTTTTTTGGAGCGAAGATTGGAGAAATCGGAGAATGAATTACCGGAAGAATCTACGGGAGAAAGTCCTTGAATAGATTCAGAATAGACCCCTACTACTTTCTGAATCACATACTAAATCCAGCCCACAAATCACGCGCGCAATATATCGCTTTGATTTCACCAATCAACTGCTTCACCTCAACGGCGACAACAACTATCATGTAACAATTTGATAAGATTAGATGATTAGAAAACGTGCACAACTCAATGCGTCGAAGGATTGGCATTTCTCGAGGACTCAAGTTGCTCAAGACGACTTCGTCTGCAAATCATTTTACGGGGTTTGTCCCAGTCGGAGAATTGCAATTTGCCGAATGTATCCACATAATCTGCCACCGAACGATTAGATAAATTTGTGGGGAAAACGTTTGAGAGAAGATTAGGACTCTGCGTAAGACGCTCAACCTTGGGGGAAGAAAGCGAACATTTTGCAGATAGCGGCTTGTCTACAGGATTATTTATCCATCAGAACGGAGACAACGGGTCTGCAGCTGCAAGGGATTTCTGGATTTGCGTGTCTATTTCCCGAATAGTTTAGATTGATTTTACCTATTTTTTACCAAAATTATTGCTGGAGGTCCAATCATTGATTACTGATTTTGAAACAACAATCACCGAATCTCCATGACGCTATAAATAAGCAGAAGATGTAGTATATCCTGATGTTTAATATTTTGGTTAAGTGGCTAACCAGAGCGAACTTGTGCCGTAAATAACCTTTTTCTCGACAGCTATTTGGGTATTTGAGGAGTTAATGAGCACTGCTTTTCATGCAGGGGGTTCTGCTTGAATCTCGCAGGAAATTCTGTCGAGTGATTCGCCTTAAACAAGGCTATCCATGAGGACTTTCCGCGATAGGACTGACAGCTAAAAGTGTGTATGCAACTGAAATGGAAGAGTCAACCAAACATGCACGTGTTATCGGAGCTTTACATTTTTCTTAGAACGGTCACTCCGATCACGAAACGTCAAAAGCTCATGGTAAACAAAAACTCAGCTGATCGCAGGTTTTAATTTGAGCTCCCGTAGTTGAAGTTCTCAAGGAAATTAGCAATGCACTTTTTATTTTGCCTTTGTATACTAACGGAAAGCTTAACATCAGAAAATAAGGAACGTTGGCCTACTATTTCTTTAGTGTTGTGTCTTTGAAAACGTTAGTCAGGGACACATGTCACCCATGGTGATGGCCATTTCTAGATTCCGATATGTTTCACCTTAATGATGAAACATTGGTCGAATTAAAGAAGAGTTCCAAATAGATTTCCTGGAAACAGTTTTGAGCGATTCTTGAGGTAAACCGTAGATGAATTTACTAAGGAATCTATAAAATGGCTGAAAGAAATAACTGAAATAATCGACGTAAAAGTTGAGCAATTCTTGTAGGAAAAACCTTTAACAAATTTCTTCAAAAACTCTGGAATAAACCCTTGTGCATTTTATTGAACGAATGTATGTAGGGATCTTTGGAAGATCTAGTTTAATGATCGGTGGAAAACCCGAATTGGTGTCAAAATCTTTAAAGGAAATTCCTGGGTAGATATTTCGAATCAGAATTCATTGCAGGCAGAACAAAAATAGTGAGCTTAGAGAGCATTTTGGATAAAAATAGACTTTAGCGACCTCCCATTAAATATAGAGACCTGCATTAAAAAGGAAGCCATGTCTATAGAAAGAGACCTGCTACCAGTTACCATCGTTATGCAATCTTTCAACTGCAATCGATAACAAAGACAACAGTACTTGTTTTTAGAATGTAATATACAAGACTTTGAAACTAAATGCAACACAACCAACTATCAAATATGTATGTATGTACCGTTTCACGGTACATACAGTACTGGACAGAATAAAGTACGCATTGGCCGTTTTTCCATACAAAATGATCAAGTTTGGAGTCTTATATCTCGGTTTCTAGTTGTCCGATTGACCTGAAATTTTCACCTCAGCTTGAAAGTAACCTCAAATTTGCTTTTCTAGCCTAGTTTTTCATAAACGAACTTTCAAGTTATCGCAAATCTCAAATTTTGATAAAAATGACAAAATTTTAAAGTAAAAGTAATTTTAAAATAAAAATATTTAGAGCAATATGTCCTTCTGCAAAAATGTACAATTTGATAAGACACACAAGTTTGCAGAACATCATTTTTCGGTAAAACTGATTGTTTTCAAAATATTTTTTAAATTAAATTTTGCAATTTTTTGCAAATTGAGAGATTTTCAATAATTTAAAAGATTGTGTTTCAAATGCAGTGATATTTTAATTGAGTAAAATCTATGTTATATCTAGGCTGTGGTGAAAATTTCAGATCAATCGGACCACTAAAAGCTGAGATTCAGATCTCCAAACTTGACCATTTTGTATGGAAAAATGGCCAATGCGTACTTTATTCTGTCCAGTACTGTATATCATAAGAACGTAACTGCAAATATCGATTTCTCTTCATCAATTTTCTCTTCAGCTATTTTTGATTCTGTAGGCGGTACGCATCCAGAGCAGCACAGTTTGTTCGAACTCAAGAATAAAATTATCTCTTGAAACCATTAAAAGTTGTCAATTGTTGAAAATGTGCAATTGCACTGAATTGAAACGCAAAAAGCGCAAAAGTCTGAACGAAAGAAATAAATGAAAACAAAAATATGAACGAGAATCGAACTTCCGAGCTCAAGATCACCAATCTGCTCCTCTACTCATTACTCCACCAGCTCTTCGAACAATTGCTTCGCCAATGCATAGTGCATTGGAGATCACATGGCCACACATCAAAGCTTGTTGCTTACAACTTTACTGTACCCTTCGCAATACAAGTTCATTACTGACAAAATAAGGCCACGGATGAAGTAATCTATACTTTTCGCAAAAACCTCCGCGCAAAACATGAGAAACTCGTTTTAAACAAACAAACTGATGCTAGACTATGTTTTCGTTGTTAAATGACGTAAGGTGCAACTCAACCATATTGCAACTGGATTGAAACAAATAAACTTCTAGCTGTCATACACGTAGTTAAGTGCAACTTTCTCGCAACTGGGATGATTCTTCTTGAGTTGTGGGTATGAAAACGAAAATTGAATGCAAGTTGCGGATGCTTCAAATGAAATTTATTTGACACATAACATTAAAACCGGCATTTTGAGAGAAATTTCAAGTGTTTGTTTGAAAAGTTCCTACAAATATCTTGATAAACTTGACTTTATTGCTATTTGCAAAGGACATTTGCAGCAAATCTCGTCGTTTCAAACATGTTGAATGTCAACCACTTGGGATCGTCCTTCATCAGCATGCAATGTAGCTTTGTAAAATGTTACGAAAATCGATTTAATTTTGTTTGCTGATTCATCTTTACTCTCATTTTGCAGCGTTTGATCGGGCAATAAGAGCGCAATTCAATCCACGATGATAGGAGGAGTAATGGTTGAATAGTAGGGTGTGGCTTGTTTTTTCGAAAGTTCACAAAACCAAAAACTCGTGTGCTCTACTTCTGAATTTTCTGAATTCAATAAGAAGAGAAACCTCAAAGTTTGATTATGAAGATTTTGTGTCCCAAAAACGTTACAGTCTACCATATATTACTGTTTCAAAATAATTTTCCTGAGTGTAACAGAAATTCCCTGAGAATTCCAGGTTTTTTCCAAGTTGAATAAAATTCCCTGATAATTCCAGGTTTTTTCAGGTAGTAGGCACCCTGAATATACTGTCGTACCTGTTTTAATTGTTGCTCTTTCTCTACAAAGTATATTTATTTTGTAGAACAAGCGAACAACCATATTGTAAAAAAATTGGAATGTTCTCAACCATGTTTCTGCTCATCAACAACACCCAACTGTACTTGTATTTACCAACCTGGCAATCTTAAGTTCTGCTTCATTGTCTAAACATGTTTATGCTGAATTACTAAAAAATCATGGGACTGAACATCAAAGCATTCTGATAGCAGCCAAAAAAAAATTAATTGAAAAATTTTCGGTTTAAAAGATTTTCGAAAAAAGGACATATTTTACCATGTTTTACTAATTCAAAAAAAATTCTCTGATTGTGGCCCTGAGAATTGCAGGTTTTCCAGGTTGAATAAAATTCCCTGATAGTTCCAGGTTGTCCAGTTAGTAGACACTCTGTAATTGTACTAACACTTCACTTCACTTTTGCAGAAGAAAAAATAAAGTACTAAAAATCACTAGTAAGGCTAGCAAATACCTTGAAACTATAATGTGTTGCTTATCTTGACAGATAGGCCTATTTCGACTGTGAATTACAGACTTCTTCATTGTCGAGTGAGAACTCGAACCATGAGATTTCTTCTTCAATGTGTTTTGAATTCAAAAGAATTTTTGGTTTTGTGAATTTTCGAAAAATAAGTCGCACCATACTGAATAGTCTATGCTGACCACGCAAACACCATGGGAGAGGGAAAATGGGATGGTGTAGGGTGTTAGGTAATTAGTATAGACTTGGCACACTAATGCAAAATGTAATGAAATGGTAGGTCAAACAATAGACCATTTCCGTCAAACCTTACCCCCCATTTTTATATTTTTCTTCGAAAGGCGTATATTTTTTATGATTATTGACGCTTTCAGATATTTTTTATATGCACTCCTGATTTTCTTACAATTTTTTGAAAATTTATGTATTCACCAAATTTGAGGTAAATTTCGCCGTGCGGCACAGTTGTTTCAACCCTATGGCACAACAAAGTGGAGATTTTTCCTCAACGATCAGTAACATCCCTGCATTGAATGTTTGTAGACATAATGAAATGTCAAATCCCAGCACACAACAAAACTGGCTCGCTCGCTCATATCCGGGATGCTTCGCAATTCGGGCGAAACAAATAAAATTTTTCCCCTAGCGATAATTTAATTATTGACTTCGGGGTAAAGCACTTAACAGGCGATATTGAAAATGATATCCATGACAGGCTTTTATGTTTGGGATGTACAGACATTCTGCACGTTTCGGCGAAACTTGATAAGATATTTTTAGAACCAAGTAGCAACGAGATTGTAGGAGATATGTGTAATATTCATAGAGGTTTTGAAATAGGTTTATTAAATGTAAATTAAATTGAAAAGATTTAAGTTTGATTATATTTTCTTCAGTTAGGACTGAAGATTGTACTTGAAAATTTCATTTATTATTTTATCATTGATTGTTATTGATTAGTTAGATAAGCCCTAATCGCAAATCTCCCTCGATATAAAAAATGAGCTGCATTTGATTATCAAATTGTGGTCCTCACCGTCAACAGAATTATAAGGACTCCCGGAAAATGGCCATCAATGTAGCTTCATGCTCTACTACCAATACGGAATCCTACATGATCACAACAAACATCCCCTTCATCTCCTTACCGGAAGCAGCTGTGGTGCTCCATGATTGACTTTACGAATAGTCCCCGGAATGGATCCTGCTCTCTTCCGATTTTGCGACCGGCAACGAAGTTGCAAGCCCGGCAGCATATTATTGTTATTCCTCGGGAATCGATACCTATAAAAGCTGTGAGAAATCAAATGACATGCCAATCGAGAAGCCATTGAAACCTCGTAGCTTCCGGATTTCCAGTTAGGATCAAAAAGCTTTAAAAATTATATTAACCGAGATGCCACGCAGTTAAATTTTCGTCGCCACTATTCCGCTTGCCATAAAACCAGGAGAGAGTTACTCACCGGAATTATTCTAGGTTATTCAACAGCAGCTTCGATTCGATGGATACGAAAACCTTTATTGTGGTCATGAAGGATTTCGTCGTGATGGTTCTGGGGAGTCTAAGAAAAAAAAGAACGGGGAATATGTAGGCGCGGGCAATTAGCCTTATGTCTCCGATGGTGGAACCTGTTTGATCTTTGCACGCCTGACATAACCTCGTAACTCCATATGAAAACATGTCAACATTTTCAGCAGTGAATGTCAAAGAGCAGGACAATAAATTGAGCGTGATAAAAGAAAAACAGAGAAGGAGAATCACGAATCAGAAAGAACAATGTGGAGACCACGGTGGAACAGCTGATCGAAATTCACCACAACGTGGAGATAAAATCATAGGGGAAAAAGTGGACCGTGGGGTAAAATAGTGTGCCGCCAGTTTTTCATAGTTTGTCAATAGTTAAAGGCTCCAAAACATATCGGTTCCTTAGGAAAGTTTGTTCAGTAAATTGACAGAAAGCCAATAAAAAATTTTCACGGAAATGGTCTATTGTATTGATTATTTTAGAACCTACGAAAAAAAATATTTAATATATTGACACATATTTTAGGCTGATCGGTAATCCAGTTCGCATGGTTCATCAATCAACTCATTACGCGTTGTAAAGATGGATAAATTATGTGTGAAATTATGGATACATTATGAGTTGGAAAAATTATTCATCAAGTGGCTCTGTAGCTTAGGTGGTACAGCACTCGTCTAGCATACAAGAGTGGTGGATACAAACCCCACCTGAGCAAGTGATTTTTTTATAAATTCACTCATAATTTATCCATCTTTACCACGCGTAACGAGATAATTAACGTAAATAAATGTTGAAATAGTGTTTTGAATAACATTAATAATGAATTTGTAAGGAAAAAAAAATACATAATTTTGTGAAAACAACTACTCGAATCTTATAAATTCGAGAAATAAACTTGGAATAGTAGCTTGAAATGAAATGAAAAACAGCTAATTATAAACAAAACAAATAGTTATGCGACTAAAAAACTGAGTGTACTAAAGTTGTGTTGAACGTCGTTGTTGCACTTTGTCATGTCATTCGTATGATATTCACAAATTTAGTATTTGTCTGTCAGATTAAATCTTCATTGTGATTTGTTGTTACTGAAATTAGAACCCACCATGTCATCCAAATACCTACAAAGTCAAGTATGTGTAACTATTTGTGGAACCTGAAATGATCGTTGGTCGCTCAAGATCTTTTAAGTCAAATTAAGGTAAAGTTTAATCGAAGCCAAACATCAACAAACATCGTGATGTGGGCCGCGATATGCAGCAGCTAGAGCACCACTGGTTTAGAATCACTATAACCTACCGGTGATTCTAAACATGTTGGAGTACCGTCAAGCTACCATTCACCGTGCATTTAAGAAAAAAATGCACTTCAATGAATTGTATAACTTTTCCAAATAATTTGATGCGTACTAGAATACCACTACGTTTCGTGCAATTATATAATAATTCAGGAGAAAATATAAAACTAGTGTTGGATAACAAAAAATACTCTCAAAATATGTTTGAAAATGTCATGTTAAGGTCGCCTCGTACCGTTCTATGTCACCATTTACCGTGCACACTGGTGCACCATTCACCGTGCATATAGTTTTCGTCATGATTTAATTTTGTATCTTGAAGAAACGTTGGTAATGCAGCAACTATGTTGCTAGTAGTGTGCGCACTCATTTTTAAGAGTATTAAAATCTTCATTTATAATAAAAACCATAAAAAGTTTTAAAATTTACTAAATAAATAATTTTTCATTAAAATCGTTATAGGAGGTTTGACTGTATTGTCCAAACCATTTCAAATTCGCTCAAACACTCAATATGAAGTTTTTTAATCACGACATAACAATAAATCTAATATTACCGAAGAATTTTAAGCTTTTTACAGTAATACACGGTAATGGGAACCATACATATTGAAAAGGGTCCATTTACCGTGCATTTGGGTTTTGACTGAAACACAATAAAAAATTATAAATGGCATAAAATTTTATTGCTCATACGATGAATTACATCAAACTAGTAGTATCCACAGTGTAAACTTGTTGAAATTTTGAAAAATTTCATACTTTAACGTTAAAATGAAAAATGGTAATTTTTGGCGTTTCTACTAAGAGTGTTGAAAAATCTCATTATCAAACAGAATTCACATGATTTTGACTACATAAATTAGGTTTTTCAAAATGCTTTGTGACAAAAACTTCTTCATTTTATCAGTTTTATCTTATTTTGCTGACAAAAGAATAACTTGTGAAAATTGTATGAATATTCTGTAGGAATTTGTATATGTGCACGGTGAATGGAGCCCGCACGGTGACTGGTGACTTAACGGTATTACAATATTGACAACGGGTTTCGCAACACTTGGCCCAATAAGCCAGAGCGTCAAACGCGCAGCAATGCCAAGTAAGTAGGAGGGACCTATTCTGCGCGTCGGATAAGGTGACGAATCAACGATGAAAACGCGCTCATGCGCTGGAATTACAATTCGCTTATCGGGGGGCGATCATTTGGAATGCGGCTGGAGCAGCGCGAATCAATGCCTGCCAAATTCCAAAACGCGATTGATTATGATTTGTAAACACAGAACCCCGCGTGATAAGGCCGATGAACAATTTCGCTGCTGCAGTGCAATATATCGCAGTCCTCGACGTCAGTCCCCCCAAAATAGCCTGCAAATTGCGATAAAAACTCATCGGGGTGGAATGTTCGCGATGGTAGCTGATAAGATCCACTGGACGGTTTCGTTCTACGGGCCTTACCGTATCTTCTGCTGTATCGATTGTACAGCGACATGTTTAATCCAGTTTGGCGATTGCTTCGGATTGCGTAATGGTCTTCTTACTCCACTCACTTAATTCACTTATCCACTTTGTATGACTATTTAGAACCTCGAGATTGCTTTTCGTGCGATTCTGACTCAAACCGTAATCACTTTCGCGCCTTAGCGAATATGTTCCACCTTTTCGGCAGACACTTATCGGAAACACTGATGATGACGATTCACATTCGATCAAGTTTGCCCTAGCGGACGTCCGCGCTTATCAAACCACCACTATCTCTCCGTGCAGGATGGTCAACGAAAACAACTCCCCGTTTCGGACGATCGGGTGTCACAATTCACGCTTCATCGGCTCCGTCGTCCACCGACTTTATCACATTAACACTTTCGCACCTGGACAACAAGATTAGGTACCACATGCAGGCAAGAGCGCGTACTTCTGGGTTGGTTCGTAGTTCAGCGCGGACTAACCGGCGAAACGATGATCGGACCGCAGTTCGCAACTCGGGAGGTATTTTGGATATACCTTTATCTATTTCTCACAGCAGTGTCGGGCCGGCCCATCATGTGTAAACAGATACCGGAGGCACAGATAGAGACATTCACCCGGTCGAAAACCCATACCATTATTATTGTGGCTGCTGCTAGTGCTGATGGACCGAGTTGTGGATGGAATGAGTCCACTATGAGCAGGGGACAAAGCCCTGCTCAGCGTGGTGTGACGGACAGAGTCTGACGAAAACAAAAGCGACATTCAAATAGACTAATCATTGCTTCGCCGCAAACCGATTGAATTGAACCCTGATGCGTTGATTTTCTTCTTTCTTGATGGTATTACCTTCCTACCGGGACAGAGCCTGCTTCTCAGCTTGGCGTTCTTATGAGCACTTCCTCAGATTACCCGAGAGCTTTCTTTGCCAATTGACCATTTTTGAATTCAATATCGTGTGGCAAGCACGAAAATACAATCTGCTCTGGGAGGTCGAGAAAATTTGTAATCCGAAAAGATCCTCAACCGGTGCAATTCGAACCCACGACCCACAGCTCGGTCTTGATGAATAGCTGCGCGTTTACCGCTACGGTTATCTCTGTCCCTAATGAGTTGGTGTGGTAGGCTTATCAGTTGGTATTATCTTTGGTACCTACGTAGTAGCAGCGTTTCGCGTTCTCGTGGTTTTAGTGTCGCTGTGGCATTTTCAGTTTTGTCAATAGGGTAGCCATGAAAACATGCATACTTTATGATAAGGGCGTGAAGCCCAACGGATTTTAGGTCAAGTGTGCAGTACGTTATTTCTGAGCCTAAAAACATATGCGAATCAACAGCACTGATATGTAGAGATGAGATTCTATAATATTTCTTGATTGTACCCCGTTTGGCATAAAGCCGTTTGGCATAATGATCGTTTGGCATAATGGTCATTTGGCATAATGGCCGTTTGGCATAATGATTGACTTGAAATAAATATCGGCATTTTTTAAGCATTTACCGAGATCAACACCACCGAGCCCACAGCAAAAAATTTTGGTGAGTTCTAAACAAGCGTGTTGTTCGTTCAGAGATTATCCGAGCTAAGAATTTCAAAAAATGTTGTGACATTCGTACGGGTCTCTACATCTCAGAACATAGAGTACCCTTGAGCTTGTTGCGATATACATATTTGAAAACAGTAAATTGGCAAGGAAAGTTCGCAATTATTCATCAAGGGAACGCTCATAGAATGTTTCGCTGCATATCAAGCTCTGCCCCAGTTTGGACGTAACACTCGTTGAAAATTACTTGATACCATGCCCACACAGTTACGGATCACCCACAGTGACGGATCACTTTGGCGTTCAACATCGGATAACTCGCTCAAAACATAAACGTTGACGTAAAACATATTTTTCCCATGTTATACTATTTGTCTTCTAGCATTTGTAAAGTTAAGCACAACATTAAACCGCTTAATAACGGTGTATTTGACAAATGTTTAGTTGGTACCACACAGCTATCATTATATGGTCGTTTTCTATAAGAAGTGCCGTCAGCATTTATAAGCTTCCACAAGTGGTAAAATTCAAATGTTATAGCATAAAACATGCTCGTTCGCTTCGATTTAGTGTGAATTCATCTTTAGAAAACAGTTTTCTTGATTGTTGATTCTAAATACCGAATATTAGCACTTCTAACTAGTGATCCATAATATGGACCAGGAAATGATGGTTTACCACGGTTATGGATCACTACCAAAGAATGTAGATTTCTACCATTTTAAGCATTGGATTCGACATTTTCTGACAATAGCACTAAGAATAAAACTAGTACAACATCAAGGTTGGTAAATTTCATTTTTTAGCAGACAAAAATGGGTGGAAAACTTGGTGTGGAGCGAAAACAGTTCATGCCTCAGTTACTACAATGCAGTATATCACAAAAAAGGACATTTTACCCTTGTTTCCAGCTCTAACAATGCTATTTTTTGCAGTAATATGTGACACATTGTTAACTTTCACCAAATCATGCAATACAGATACATTGAGTTTAAAATCTCTTGATTTTGCGCACTGATCCGTAATATGACACAATTTGATCCATAATATGAAAATTGATCCATAATATGGTTTTCAGAAACCAATGTAATTTTTAATTTTTATGTAATCCTATGTAAATATTACACTCAAAACAGTTTACTAACCGAAGTTCCAATTTGAAACGATTCAATTCGTGCTTTTCAATTACAATTTTACGTTTTCCATGTCGTTTTATTGAATTTTATAGGTAGGACTCCACACTATTTGATCCAAAACTTGATGATTTTTTTTGCAAAATATCAAAAGCTCTAATCAAAAGATCTATTAATGCGACTTAATGCAAAAATAGCCTTTATACGAGAGCAGATTATTTTTCGTTTAAAATGTTTCAGACTCTAACGCAAAAAAAAAAAAATCTTTTCACAGCACAGCTCAAATGAACAACACATCTTTATAAGAAAATATTTGTGGCAAAACTTTTCAACGGTTCAATATAAATTCTAATTTTGGAAGTGTACATCAAAAACACCGTCTATTATCGAGAAAAGGGAAAATTTGTGATTGAAATAATATATTTTCCAGCATATCTCGTAAGGAGATCACGCGTTTGCTCCAAAAAAGTATATATTGAATATTGGCAGGTTCCGAAATAATTATAATTCTAACAACACATCTGGCAAGAATTGATAATAAAAATGGTTCACAATAAGCTTTACTAAATAATAAAATTTATAACAGTATAAACATAAAGAACAGCCTATTTTTAAAAGAAGGCAAAATTTACAATTAAACCAATACAAGAATTGACGCCAAAAATTATTGCGGCAATGACTGTTCCCCCGAAAAGTGGTGACGAGAAAGAACGATAAACAGTCAAAAGAAGGAAGTATTCTGTCATTCTCGTCTATACACATGTTGGCAAAAATGCTGAAGACGGCAAAACTCGAAAGAACCGCCAATTAAATAAAGAAGGGTGCATATTAGATGGTCAGTTCGTTCACCCCCTTGAAATGTATATAGTAACGACAATTATGGGTGGGCTAGTCGAGGAAACGGGATATTCGGGAAATGGCATTTGGGGAAACGACATTGGGGGAAAAGTAGCACAACCCATCAAAGTAACTGCAGTAATCGATTTCTCTTTTCGCTGATAATTTGAACAGATCAATGTTATCGATTGCCGCTCTTTTGTCAGTTCTATACAAAAATAATTAAAAAATATAGCTCCAAAGAACAGCCATAAAAATGCATAAAAAAAAGGAGAAATTTATTGAAATTTAAAATCAACAGTTTTCATACCTATAATAATGGTTACATCATATTTAGGAAAGAAAATAGAACAATTAACAGAAGGGTAAATTTGTGCTAAATATATAAAAATCTTCAGTGCAAAAATTTGTTCCAATGGCGAAACTGAAAAGAAGAAATAATATATAAAAGAAGGGTAATAAATAATTAAATACTATTGGCAATAACTTTCCTAATGTGCTTAAATTTATTCAAGAGCAAATGATTGTTGAATAGAGTGCCATTTTGTATCAATTGAAACCAAAACAAGCCTTGTGTCATCAGAAAGATTGAATAGAAAAGTAAAAACGAAAATTGAGAAATTCTTAGTTTCAGACTCATTATGACAAACGACTATTATGCCAAACGACTTTATGCCAAATGACCATTATGCCAAACGACTTTATGCCAAACGGCTTTATGCCAGACGACTTTATGCCAAATGACCTATCACCAAATTTGTTGTAATTTCATCGCTAGAAAATGTTACACCAAGTTGCATGATATATAACAAAATGACCAGCACCACATTCATCACATTTTTTCATCAGATTTTAAAATTACAGCTTAACCTCGATATGGACTAAACTTTTTTTTCTCCTTTTTTCTTAATTTATGGAAGGGATTATTATGGACATGGAGTTTGCATACAATAATTCATGCAAGGAATTCTTACGAGTATAAGTAAATTTACAAGTTTTTATATTTACATTAGGTGTAAAATTCATCTGTGTTGTTTTCTATTTGATTGATCAGGTTAACCCGTATAGGCCTGAGTGAAAGTAAAAATACTAAAACTCTCACCGCTCAGCGAATACTTGACGGATTTCAGTATACTCGTCCACATATCTACTTTCTGAAAGTTGCTGAAGGATCTCGGGTATGTTCTTGTGGTCGGAGTTATTCCGGTGGGTCACTGGCAGTGATGCATTTGAACGCATTCACGTCGCGTTCCAGTTCAATTTGTTGAATGCAGTGATCAAGTACCCGAGGAGCAACAAACAACTCGTAATAATCTATCCATACCATATTTTGGTATCATACCATAATTAGGTATTGTCAAAACCACATTATGGTATTACAATGGTACCAACAAAAACATGCTTAAAACAATTAAAATACTTCATTTTGGTATTCGGTAACTATTGAGGACTGCTGGAGGCATGGAACAACTATTGAAAAATTTCACTTTCATATGAAAGTCATCCTGTATTATTTAGGTATTACAATACCTGATCTAATGAGCAGTTTGGTGTTCGTAGAATATGCATGATATATTTTTTGATGTGTTGTGGCCCAGATAGCCGTAGCGGTAAACGCGCAGCTATTCAGCAAGACCAAGCTGAGGGTCGTGGGTTCGAATCCCACCGGTCGAGGATCTTTTCGGGTTGGAAATTTTCTCGACTTCCCAGAGCATAGAGTATCTACATACTTGCCACACGATATATACACATGCAAAAATGGTCATTGGCATAGTAAGCTCTCAGTTAATAACTGTGGAAGTGCTCATAAGAACACTAAGCTGAGAAGCAGGCTCTGTCCTAGTGGGGACGTAACGCCAGAAAGAAGAAGATTTTTTGATGTATTTTACCTCTTATGAAGGGCCAATTCATACCTCATTCAGGTATAAAATGTTGGAAATTATCTGGTATGGAATACCTTAGTTTGGTATTCAGTAGCACTTTTCTTCTGCTCGGGTAGGCTTGAACATTGTGGGAAAAAAAAGTAACAAACCGACGAAGAATTCTGTATCTTCTGAACGCAACGAGTAATCCTTTGGAAAATACTTGTATCTTATGTAAAAATGTCCAAGGAATTGAATGAAAGTGGTTCTGATGGCCGCACGGATCGTTATAATGCCCGTTTTATCCAAATTCCCCATTTTTATTAGGTTTTTGATAGGATTTCTCACATTATATGCAGAGAAACTGTGTATGAGCTATTAAAATAACGATTTTTAGACGATAGGAATGTGAAAATGTGAGTACAGGAGCTGTACATGACCGCTCGGATAGTTATCATGCCCATTTCACCCAAATTCCCCATTTTATCAGATTTTTCATATGATTTATCATATTATACGCAGGTAAACCGTTTATTAGCTATTGATATAACGTTTTCTAACCACTAATAGCCTAGAGAAGCGAGTGCATGAATTAAAACTGGCCGCACGGATCGCTGCCAAGCTCATTTTACCCAAATTCCCCCATTTATCAAGTTTTCGATGGGATTTTTTATATTATATGTAGGGCAACTGTTTATGGGCTTATAAAATAACATTTTTAAGCGATAACAGTCTGATTAGATGAGCGCATGAGTTTAAGCTGACCGCACGGATTGATATCATGCTCATTTCACCCAAATTCCCCATTTTATCAGCTTTTTCCATGTGATTTATCAAATTATACGCAGGAAAACCGTTTATTAGATATTGACATAAAGTTTTCTGAGCGGTAATAGCCTAGAGAAGCGAGTGCATAAATTAAAACTGACCGCACGGATCAGTATCAAGCTCGATTCACCCGAATTCCCCAATTTATCAGAATTTTTATAGAATTTTTCATATTATAAGCAGAGAAACTGTTTATGAGTTATTGAAATAATATTTTCTAAGCGACAGTCTGAGTATATAAAAGCAGGTGTTGCAACTGACCGCACGAATAGTTAGTATGCCCATTTCACTCAAATTCCCCATTTTATAAGGTTTTTCATAAGATTTATCATATCATATGCAGGGAAATCGTTTATTAGCTCTTGGCATAACGTTTTCTTAGCGATAATAGTCTAGAGAAGGGAGTGCATGAATTTAAACTGATGGCTCGGGTAAGTATTAAGCTTATTTTACCCGAATTCCCCAATTTATCAGGTTTTCGATAGGTTTTCTCATATTATATGCATGAAAACTGTTTATGAGCTGTTCAAATTATATTTGTTAGCCGATAGGTATGTTAAGATGTGAGTGCAAGAGTTGGACCTGACCGCACGGATAATAATTATGCCCATTTCACCCAAATTCCCCATTATATAAGGTTTTTCATATGTTTCATCATATTATATGCAAGGAAATTTTAATGAGGATATAATGTTTTTCAAGCGATAAAAGTCTAGAGGAGGAAAGTGCATGATACCATGATGACCACACGAATCAGTATCATGCTTATTTCACCCAAATTCCTCAAAATAATAAAACTTTGATGACGATTTCTGATACTATGTGCATGGCAACTGTTCATGAGCTAAAAAACGTTTTCTAAGTTTTAAAACTCAGCGGAAGGGAATACAATAATAACAATTGATCAAATGGATCGTTATCATTCTCGTTTTACCCTAAATTCTCATTTGTCAGTCTCTTGACTTCACATGTTACTTTTATAGGCAATTCTAGTCGAAGGAAACGAGTGCTGGAATTAAAAGTTATCACAAGCGTTGTGATCATGCTCATTTCACCCAAATTCTCCAGATGACTATCTGATACTTGATTGAACTTCTTTTATTATATGTAAAAAAAACCTCTAATGAGTTATTTAGGAAACGTTATCTAAGCAACAACAATAAAAAAGTGGGTGCATTAATTAAAACTGAGCAAACAAATTGTTGAGTTATAATTACTCACTTACTTGCTAAGAATATTTTCGCCTAGATAACTTGATTTCAAAAACTCCAATTACGATGGCAAAGCCTTATTTAAAAAAAATAATGATATATCCCAACCAACCAGTCTTCATAATTCTTTATAGATCTTTGACCAACGATGGCGATCACTAACGGTTCAAAACGAATCTATATCGATCGCTATCGAAAATCACTGACTGGTTGACCGGGATAGGGGGAGATCCCCCAGTACCGGACACTTAATCCACTAAATTTATAATTTAAAAAATATTGTTTTATGTGATTCTGTTACCCATTTATGAAAAATATATCATTTTTGTAGCGTACAAAAATTAATTTGAAAATATAAATATGAATTTTGATATTCTATTTTTATGTTGTATTCTAGTACAAAATTGACCAATCATGAAAGGTGGATCCCAATACCGAACACAACCTGGAAATTGCTAGATTTCCGTAAATTTGTACACCATCGAATGTTTTTATTCCAGGAATAGTATTTCATAGCCAATTTAATGCATTTGCAACATTTACGAAGCATAATTTGAGTTTTACTTAGTATGCAAGATGTCCATCAAAAAACTCTTTCATATATGGTGAAAAATAACTAATTTTACGAAGTTGTTCTGAATGTTTATTTTTCTTATTTTTATTGTTTGTTTGATACCATGATCGAAGGAATCCATGAAAAATGAAATATTTTGACACTCACTGGGGCAAAAATTACAATGATATCAAATAACAAATCAAGCTGCCCGAACCTGGGGAACTAGAGGTGCTCAACGAAAATTGTAGTTTGTCCACATTTAGTTTAAATATGGTTCAAATTACACTCAGACTTTCAAATTATGATTATATTCGATCATGCTTTCGTGATCCAAACTGTTTTGCCTTATTCAAAATAATTACTAATTAGGCTCAAATTGCAGAAACCTGATCATATGGGGAATTTGGGGTAAAATGAGCATGATAACCATCCGTGCGATCAGTTTTAATGCCTAAATTCACTTTTTTGACTATTATCGCTTAGAGAAGGTTATTGCCTAGTTCATAGCTTAGAAAACATTATATCAATAGATAATAAACGGTTTTCCTGTATATAATATGATAAAACATATGAAAATCCTTATATAATGGGGAATTTGGGTGAAATGGGCATGATTATCCGTGCGGTCAGGTCCAACTCCTGTACTTACATCTTAATATTCCCATCGTCTAACAAATATAAATTGAACAGCTCATAAACAGTTTTCATGCATATAATATAAAAAAAAATCCTATAGAAAACCTGATAAATTGGGGAATTCGGGTAAAATAAGCTTAATACTTACCCGAGCCATCAGAATAAATTCATGCACTCAATTCTCTAGACTATTAACGCTAAGAAATCGTTATGCCAAGAGCTAATAAACGGTTTCCCTGCATATGATATGATAAATCTTATGAAAAACCTTGTAAAAGGGAGAATTTGAGTGAAATGGGCATACTAACGATTCGTGCGGTCAGTTGCAACACCTGCTCTTATATTCTCAAACTGTTATCGCTTAGAAAATATTATTTCATTGGCTCATAAACAGTTTCTCTGCTTATAATATGAAAAATGCTATAAAAAACCTGATAAATTGGGGAATTTGGGTAAAACAAGCTTGATACTGATCTGTTTGGTAAGTTTTAATTTATGCACGCGCTTCTCCAGACTATTACCGCTTTGAAAACGTTATGTCAATATCTAATAAACGGTTTTCCTGCGCATAATTTAATAAATCACATGGAAAAAGCTGATAAAATGGGGAATTTGGGTGAAATGAGCATGATATCAATCCGTGCGGTCAGCTTAAACTCATGCGCTCATCTAATCAGATTATTATTGCTTAAAAAATGTTATTTTATAAGCCAATAAACATTTTCCCTACATATAATATAAAAAATCCCATCGAAAACCTGATAAATGGGGGAATTTGGGTAAAATGAGCTTGGCAGTGATCCGTCCAGCCAGT
Source organism: Aedes aegypti (assembly GCF_002204515.2). NCBI lineage: Eukaryota > Metazoa > Arthropoda > Insecta > Diptera > Culicidae > Aedes > Aedes aegypti. Next base: position 25,089,685 of record NC_035109.1, on the reverse strand, counting down.
TTTAATTTATGCACTCGCTTCTCTAGGCTATAAGTGGTTAGAAAACGTTATAACAATAGCTAATAAACGGTTTACCTGCGTATAATATGATACATCATATGAAAAATCTGATAAAATGGGGAATTTGGGTGAAATGGGCATGATAACTATCCGGGCGGTCATGTACAGCTCCTGTACTCACATTTTCACATTCCTATCGTCTAAAAATCGTTATTTTAATAGCTCATACACAGTTTCTCTGCATATAATGTGAGTAATCCTATCAAAAATCTAATAAAAATGGGGAAGTTGGATAAAACGAGTATTATAACGATCCGTGCGGCCATCAGAACCACTTTCATTCAATTCCTTGGACATTTTTACATAAGATACAGGTATTTTCTCAAGGATTACTCGTTGCGTTCAGAAGATACAGAATTCTTCGTCGGTTTGTTACTTTTTTTCCCACTGTGGCATTGTGCTGTTCCAAAATTTGAACCTGTGCGAGCCGAAATTTGAACCCAATTAACTTTGACTGAATTACGATAAAAATCTATGTCAAAGTTATATTTGTGGTATGCAAAACATCAAAGGCTGTATGTTTTTGTTTGTTTATGAAAATTTACGACGATTATTTCATATAGTTCCCTAGTGAGAGCTCCGATCATAATTGCGAGCTGAACACGCTCTTGGTTCGTTGTCTACTGCATTCTCGTGCAAATTTGACTCGGGCTCCGTTCACTTTTTGCTCGCGTTCAGTTCAAAATGCAACACTGGTCACTGGATCAGGTCGCTTGAAAAGGGTGGTGTGCTTTTGTACCCCTGGAGGTAGGCAAATTTCAAGTAACAGATAATTTCAGGAATCGGCTATAATGTGGCCATTATGTCTTGGAATTTACACATCAGCGTAAACTTTTTGTCCGCCTTTTCCCCGAAAACCATTTCCCGAATGCAATTTCACCGAATGATGGCTTCCCGAATGAACTACTTCCCCCAAAATTATTTTCCCAAATGTACCATTTCCCTGAAAAAATCGCAATGTACTCTACATACTGGAAAATATTATTCATGATTATGCTGTCATTAAGTGTTTAACGTGTTAACTGGTTCATGTTTAGGTGAAAATTTGATTAATTTGCTATAAAATCCATGTGTAAAGATATCTGATGTTGAAAACAATGTGCCACGCGCATTAAACTCAAAACAATATAGTGCCATGAAAAATAGAGCACATAATAAGCGGTATGTTTGGCATATAGATGTTAGGCTTATGGTCATTTGGCCGAAACGACGTTTGGATGAATTTTGCCATCTAAGAACAATAGGCTATTGTTTTAAGTTCTATTGTTCCATTAATTATTTGCACAAAGCTGATAAAATTTCAATTATTTGTTTTCCCTTTTTTGACTATAGGCCGTTCTTTTAAACTTTTTTCGTATTATTTTGCAAAGATACATTATTCGGCCAAACGTATTTATGCGATATAGAGGGGTCTCATAGCGTAGTAACGGTATATTTCGTAGATTGGAACTTGCTAAATTCATGTTATTTTTTCTTTGATAGTCTCATCAAGAATGCTTTCAGGAACAATGATTGGGAGTTAGTCGTGATCTAATCTGAAACAAGAATACCAAATACGCCCATCTTTTGCTGTAAGGGTTCATTCATTTATTTCATAACGCGGAAAATTGCCATTTTTGATGCCCACCCACCCCCCGTAAAGCTTTTTGTATGAACATTTGTATGAGGACACCCACCCACCCCATTTAGCGTTATGGAGTTTGTGAATAAGCCCTAACTTGGTGTAGCGGAAGGACATGTTGAGGTAGCACTCACTTAATGAAAGGCCACCGACTAAGCGACGCCCCCATACCTGATACGGAGTTAGAGGCTGGGAAAGGTATTAGGGGCCGTCCATAAATGACGTAGCATTTTTTTACTGATTTTTACACCCCCTCCCCCTCGTAGCATTTCGTCACAAATGCTGGTACTCCCCCCTGGAAAATACGTAGCATATCAAGCACCCCCCTATAATTTTTTTATTTCTTTTTCTTAGTGACTGGGTTGAAACAAAAAATTGAGAAGTTCAATACAAAGTTTGATATTAATTACTGACTGATATGTAAGGATAATCTAATCTAACAGTTTGATATACAGTAGCGCTCAAAAGTCATTTGGAAATGTTTTAAATAAATTTTTTCCTTGGTTTTGGTTTCCAGTTTCATATAGGTTTTATTATATTACTTTTGCTGTTCTTACTATGAAAAACAAGTTTACTATAAAAAAAGTGAAAAAAAAATTGATTGGATTGATGGAGCTCGTTACTGTTGAGTAAGGGTCCAATATATTTTATAATATATTGAACAAAAATTTCGTTATATTACAATATTGTTTTTTTTTTAATTATTCGTTGTTAGGAAATAGATTTCAATAAAGATGATCACGGAAATATATTAATTTGAAAAGAATCATCGTTAATATTAACAAATTTCAAATCATTTTAGCAAACAGTGGCCAGATACATAAAAGATTGCACTTGAAATATTTGGAATGTTTAGAAAATTTTAGCGATTATTATACAAAAATAATAATCTCTATATATATTTCAGTTGAATTTCATTATCGTTTCCATACTGAAATAATCTTACACACCTATAATTAAACAGTTAAATAATAAAAATTCTTCAAATTACCGAGTTATTAAGAAAATTTAATGAAAGGGAAATTTTGATAACATTCGAATCTATTATCCTCATCAATATTCAGGCTATTCCAGCAAGAGCATTGATATATCAAAACAAATGATGAGTTGATTTGGTAGTGATCTCCTGCAACATTGAAGGCATAATTCATAATAGCATGTTTTATTTTCTTGAAGAAATAAAGCCCGAACAGAAAATATGGATAATACTAAAATGGCTGACTTTATGTCATGTTAACAAATGGCAAAAAAATGTACACCAAGTAGTTAGAGCATTGATTTTAAATCAATTTATTAAACTTTTATTTTGTTTATTTATAAATTTATTAATCATAATTTTATAACCCAAGTTTATAAGTAAAAAAAAGAAGTTTGATAAAAAATAATTGGATGTATTTTTTTTCAGCGCCTTTCTTTTTACGGACTTGATTCAAAATGCTACGTCTACTAGTTAGGACCCCTCCCTCCCCCTCGTCACACTTCGTCACAAATTCGTAAATACCCCCCTCCCCCCTAAAAAGCTACGTCATTTATGGACGACCCCTTAGGTCAGGATTCGCCAAAAAAAAACTGGCAATATACCCAAAACATCAAATTGTTGAAAACAAAAACAAAAAAAAAGTAAACAGTAAACAGTAAACCCATTAAGTCTTACTAAGTTCGTTAGGCTAGAGATAGAATCTGTTACATATTGTCTTGCATAATAGAACGTATTTTGTCCTACCACATTTGAAGCAGATTTGGTCACAGTTTGCTTCTCAAACGCAAACAGCAATAATTTGTTTCAAATTACACGATTAAATTGAGATTAAACTGATTTTTTCAACATGTTAGGAGCCACCATGCAAAATTATTCGTTTCTCTTATATGGAAAAATACTATACTTTTCTAAACCATAAAAAACAACTTTTCCGCATCGAAAGTGTTATGAACTTTGTTCATAAGTGTTGTTTAACGTATGAAGTTCAAATTTTATGGCAAATTAAATAAATTGCCATACAAGCTGAAAAGCTTGCATGCAAGTTGGCTAAACTCGTCAAATTCTGCATTTTCACCAGCAAATATCTCAAAAACTGGATGTGCTATGATATTTTTGAAAACGGAAAAAATGGATTCAGCAACCCAGAATTTAGTTAATAGCGGTATTTTTATGCTTGAGACAAAAAAAGTGTTTCACAGAGTTATTAGCCCAGTAAAATGAGGAAGAACAGCCTATGTTTTAAAGAAGGGATGTTTATGAATTTGAAAGCTATCAAATTTTACGTTATTAGTTATTGTTACACAAAAAATTCAAAAATTTCTGCCTATGATTTCTGAAACACAAACTACCAACGTGGTCAACTAATAGCCTCGACACAATGTCCCAATGTCACAATCTTTGCTTTTCAAACAAACTAATTTTGAATCCTGTAAAATGTTTCCAACCACTCGAACATTATTTCACAATTCTGTCATTGTCTGTTTAGCCAGATTTCATATAGATTAATTATGTGTCACTTCTTGAATATTCTTTCAAAATCAACCCTCTACAATTTCTGCATTTTATGACGATTCTTAAATATCAAACATATTTTTAACATAATTTCCAAAGCAGACCTGTCAATAATAACTATCACAAATTTTCATCCAACCTTAATCTCGGCTGTCGATTTTCGATTCTAATCATTTTCGGGTCTCGATTTGTCATGGTTTATAAATTTCTTTTGATTTGTCTTGTCTCAAAGAAAATTACATTGAATACATTTTGTACGTAGATTCTAAATGTCGAAATATGAAAAACCCCAAACCCTTTCGGGTAATGGACCAGTGGTGTAGCCAGGAGGAGCTCTGAGAGCGGCAATTTTGTGCGTATATAATATTATTGCTCCCCTGACCGTTATTATAAGAAAAAAATCTCCATCAAATCTGTGCTCACCAGTCGTTTTCTATAGCTAAACTGCATGTCTGGGCAAAATTTTTAAAAAAATTGTAGGGCCCATTTTGAAGTTACGCCCTTTTGATTGTATAAGACCACTAATTCAAAGGTAATCTGAAATATTTAAACGGGTTTTCATTGGCCGTGATTATCAGATGAAATATACCATCGAAATTTGAATCAAAAATGGTTTATTTAGTTATTTGTAACTTCTTGGTGGAGTTTTGAATGAGAAGATAGACGAAATTTGGAGTTACTTCCTTTTGGAGGCGTTTTCATTGAAAACCCTTATTTTGAATAGATTAATTAGGCATTATTTTAAGCAGGCATTCCGTTAAGCATGTTCAAATGTTTTCAATGACACATTGCACTAACATGTCGCCAAAGTCTTTCACAATTGCATATTTTTTCAAAGGCTCAAGTGCTGTAAGGCATTACGGTGCCATTTTCGTGTCATTATTTTTATTCATAAAATATTGTTGACTCAACTAGCTACCTTGGGCCTTCCTTAGCCGAGTAGTTAGAGTCCGCGGCTACAAAGTAAAGCCATGCTCAAGGTGTCTGGGTTCGATTCCCGGTCGGTCTAGGATCTTTTCGTAATGGATGTTTCCTTGACTTCCCTGGGCATAGAGTTTGATCGTACCTGCCACACGATATACGAATACAAAAATGGAAACTTTGTCAAAGAAAGCTCTCAGTTAATAACTGTGGAAGTGCTCATTGAACACTAAGTTGAGAAGTAGGCTCTGTCCCAGCGGGGACGTAATGCCAAGAAGAAGCTACCTCCTCGGCTATTCCGGCTAATTTTGTACTGCTACAGAACATAAACTTCAATTGCTGAGTAATGCACTATTGGCCAAAGTATAGAACTCTAGACCACTGTCAATACTTTTGTGATCATTTGTAGCATACATTACTACATTTAGATTTTTCACTCGTGAAGAAAAAGCCTCAGTTCTTGAAATGTGCCCAAGAAAAGTAAGAAACATGCGATATTATTTGGTTTCATTGAATTTAAAATCATAACACTTTCAGAGCCTCATGTTACATGTCTCCCTTGAAAATCAAAACTCCCTTGAGAAGATTCTATACCTTAACCTCGAATTGCATTAACCCGAGTGTCATCACACTCGCATGACATTGTCCCATGGTAATGGAATTCAAAGTAATGCCATTCTAGAAACTGGAACATGCGGAGATGATCTTCAGGTATTCGGTGTAATGAAATTTAAAGTTAAGGGGTATATATAAAATATGGTTAAAACAGAGTTGTTCATGGATTTTACGTAAATTACAGTTTTGGTTACCGGAAAATCGTAAATTGTTTTGTTGCCCTGTTGATACCCTGCTGGTCTAAACTTTTATTTGTTTTTCAATCGCAGACTGTGCTTGTAAAGACTCACAAGTTGCTATGACCAGTGCTGGGAATGGTAATAGTAGTAGGCTTGAATTTCGCGAAAATAACGTGGCTCTTCCCAGTACAGTAATTTGAAAACGTGAATCTCATCAAGTAGCCTATGTTGGGTGCATGAATTTTCAAAATCAATAGTGTCATTGAAGGCTCTATATGCGGGAAATGCAGCGGGAAATAGAACATTTTTCTACAGTAATTTTGGCTTGCCCTTAGCAACGGGTATTTTGCTATTCCCAAGGCTTTTTGCCTACACCAGCGATGCGGCAACGCCGACTGTGATTTGCTTTGCTTGTCTACTGTAGATTGAATTTTATGATTTTTCCCAACCCTGGCTATGACTCATCACAAACGAAAAAAAAAAAAATCTATGGGAGCTTCACATAGTTTTCGAAACTGACAGAGACAAACATTTAAAATGCTACGATTTTGAACTCCATTAAACAAAATAATAACGGATGTTCTAAATTTTGCATTGTTTTCTTCCATTATGTATCGCTGTTTTCTACGTTATTAATTTTATTTTATTATATACACTGCTACCCATAACCGAAAACATAACTCCTAAAGTATTCCTTGACGTATACTTCAATTCGATATACAACAAGTAGCAATCAATTGCATGTAACATAATCTGACTCGTGAACACATGGGTTCACCAAACTATCCAGAATATCGTGTTACAAGAACTAATTTGGTTACATGATGAAGTTGGCTCCGTAATGCCTTAAAACACTTGAGCCTATGCAAAATCAGTTGATTGTGAAATATTTTGGCGGCATATAAGTGCAATGTGCCATTGAAAACATTTGAATATGTTTAAAGGTATAAAAATGTCTAACAAATCCTTCGGAAATTAGTGTTTTCCATGGTTACGCCTCCAAAAGGGCGTAACCACAATTTTTTTTATCTTCTCATTCAAAACTCCTCTCAGATGTTACAAATAACTAAATAAACCAACTTAGATTCTAATTTTGATATTATATTTATTTTGATAATCACGACCAATGAAAACTTGTTTAAATATCTCAGATTTCCTTTGAATTAGTGCACTCACAAGTTCAAAAAGGCGTAACTTCAAAACGGGCCCTACGATTTTTTTTTAAACATGCAGCATAGCTATAGAAATCGACTGGTGAGCACAGATTTGATGGAGATTTTTTTCTGATAATAACGGTCAGGGGAGCACCGTGCCGCGTTTCTTGAGAACGGTACAGCGAATCAAACGAGAATACAAAATTTCCATTTTATGTTAAATTTGAGGTGTTTATTTATTCAACTGCTCAAAAAAGGAACTTGATCAAATGTTTACCTGACCTGACCAAGGAGGACACCGGAATAACTCCGGCCATAGAGAAAAAAATGGTCCACTTCTGTTAGAATATAAAACTAGAAGCCTTTCGATTGAATGTAATGAAAACCGTATCTATGCATATCGGTTGAATTGAACGTTCGCAATAACAATATGAAAACAAAAACTTGACCCGGTTGGATATGGATTTGTTATGCAATAATCCCTATAGTTACGGTAGTGACATTTAATCTATTTTATTTAAACTACTACTGAACCTACGGCATTACCCAGAAAACCATTTACACATACTGCTATATTAATGAAACTTATTTGAAACCTGAATCTAAACTCAAAAGGATCTAATCGTTTTTGTTTATCGTAATGATCGATTGAATGGAGCATGTAGTGGAGTTGCTATTATTATTCATATACGTGTAAAGTCAACTTTATTCTCAATTTGAAACCAAAGATCTTCAAACTTATACTGTACATTGATCTTTTTTATATGTTCCCATAGAATTTAGCTGTCATCGACTTGATAAAGTTCTGTTGTAATACAACAGTGTGTTTTCATCTATGAATAACCTAATCGTAAATCGTCTTTCGTCCGATTGAAATCATCGAATTTGTCAGAAAAATACTTCAATCATTATCATCACCCTGACGAGCTGAAACACTCTATCACTCAAGTTCAATGACTCAATGCATTCCGTTTTCGACTGAAATAGGTTTGGTCAGTGGCACAACCGGTTTCATCACCACAAAGTCCATTCGAAGTGTGAAATCATCGATGGCCTCTGTGTAATGTCATAAATCCGGAGCTAAGTATAATCACATCACCCACCACCTATCACTCGGGGTAAACTTAGGCATCAGTGATGACGAAACTCAGCCCATGTTGACACCTGCTGGCTTACTCGGGTTTACTGACCTAGAGCAACTATTATTTCTAAATAATTCGGAAGGTCACTATCTAATCGAACGGCCCTAGAATACAAGCTAATTTGTACCTACTCAGTTCCCAGGTAAATCCTCCCTATAGGTCACGGTTATCCGAAGCAATGACAAACCTGCAAGAAAGGAAAAATAATTTTCAGATTAGGATAAGTCTAAACGCAAATACAAAGCTTAACGAGGACAGTACCCGACCAAACGGAAGTAATAAGATTATAACGGAATGTGTTTCTCTGATATGATTTTTTCATATCACTAGTTGTTATGAAATATGTTCCGTTAATAGTTCCGTTTCGCTATACCAACTTCTGTTATTACATTTCTGAAAATGATAGAAATGTACTGGAATCTAGTTATGGGACTTTCGTCAGGTAGGCTTACAACGATAATCCAATGTTATCGGACAGACATTGGAAGGCATTTCCATACAAAAAAAAATCTGCCGATCACCCGCCATCATCCACTTGAAGTGCTTTGTTGATTCAAGTGTGGAACAGAAAACAAACAATGACATATTCTAACTGTCAACCACCGCATGCCCGATGATGGCGTCAGTAGCAGCAGCTGACAACTGCTTTCTTTATCACCTCTTGCAGAAGTGGGTAATTGCGTACTCTTGTTTTCAAGATACGACACGAAATGGCCTTCCTCATTCAGTGATCTACTATGATAGATTGACACGTGATATCAACATGATTCTCACACTGGAATGTCGGTCAGACATTGATTGCTGTCGTCGTAGGAAGTAATCAAAATCGAAATCGGATTTGGTTCGAAATCGGTTCGAAGTCGAATGCTCTTTCGAATTCATTTGGGAGATGTTGGAATTCTGTGAAGACATGAAATTTCTTTCATTAGCGAAGAGAAGTTAGTTCAATAAATTTATTTGTACTAAAATTTAATGGATTTAAACGTCCCTTCTCCACCAAAATTCTACTGTGCGCTGGAAACTGTTCCTCGATGACATAATTTCCTCACAACATACTGACCATGGCTATAGCCAGAAAAATAATCAAAAAAAAAAAAACAAACCGAAAGAAGTACAATTCCAGTTCCAGCTTTCTTATCCTGAAAGTGATGCCATTGGTGCCGAAAGAATGCCTTGTACCACGAACAAGTGCAGCCAAACTTAACGTCGTAATAATCTTCGAATGGCTGATAGAGTTTCGAATAGGACACCTGATAGTGCCAATCCGAAGGTTCCTCCAAAATACAAAGCGGAAAAAAATCCTCCAACATCTCGCAGCTGGAAATCCGCGTTTGGTTTCCGTCCGGGTGCTGGGACTTCGACGGCGGTCTCGTGAGAATGGCTTCGAACACTTTGGTCCGATCGGAGCAGCTGTACGATGCAAGTACGGTATTTGGCCAATTCGGAAGCACGACAGTTCCACGCTGATGCAAACCATAGGGCGAGAGTTTTAGGAAGCCTTACTGAAGCAGGGTAACTCGTCCACTTTCCACGGTGAGTAGTTCAGTATTGGACAGTTCTCCGAGATTCCGAAACTCGGGAAGATAAGGATATAGAGAAGCAAAGGTTTCATATTAAGGGTGTGAAAGTTCTGAGCTTCCTTATGTACTGATACATAGGATATAGCCATACCATTGTAAGTTGATAAACTTATTTGACTAAGTGTCATTGCTCATGACGTAAAGGTGTAATGAGGGAGGGTGAGAAAACAGCGTAATGCTCACAATGTATACGAGTCAGCAAGAAGCCTAAAAAGCTCCAATTCAGAAGATTGGGAAATTTCCATTAAACATTTCCAGCCAGAAGCTTGGAAAACTTCAAATAAGAAGTTTGGAAAGTTTCCAGAGAGAAGCTTGAAAAGCTTCCAGTGAAAAGCTTGGAGAGCTTCCAGTCAAGAGCTGAGAAAGCTCCAAGTCAGAAGCTTGGAAAGCTTCCAGTCAGAAGCTTAGAAAGCTTCCAGCAAGAAGTTTTGAAGCATTCAGCAAAAAGCTATGAAAGCTTCCAGCAACAAGCTTGAAAATCTTCCAGTAAAAAGCTTGAAAAGCTTACAGACAGAAGCTTAGAAAGCTTCTAGACAGAAGCTTAGAAAGCTTCCAGCAAGAAGCTCAGAAAGTTTCTAGCAACAAGCTTAAAAAGCTTCCATTAACTAGCTTCAAAAGCTTCCAGTAACAAGATTGTAAAGCTTCCAGCAAGTAGTTTTGAAAGCTTCCAGCAAGAAGCTTTGAAAGCTTCCAACAAGAAACTGTAAAAGCTACCAGCAACAAGGTGTTAAGTTTCTAGTAACAAGCTTGAAAAGGTTTCAGCAAGAGACTAGAAAGGCTTCCAGTAACAAGATTGTAAAGCTCCCAGCAAAAAGCTATGAAAGCTTCCATTAACAAGCTTGAAAAGCTTCCAGTAACAAGATTGTAAAGCTTCCAGCAAGAAGCTGTGAAAGCTACCAGCAACAAGAAGTGAAAGTTTCTAGCAACAAGCTTGAAAAGCTTCCAGCAAGAGGCTAGACAAGCTTCTAGTAACAAGATTGTAAAGCTTCCAGCAAGAAGCTTTGAAATCTTCCAGCAAGAAGCGTTGAAAGCTTCCAGCAAGTAGCTTTGAAAGCTTCCAGCAAGAAGCTTTGAAAGCTTCAAGTAAAAAGCTTGAAAAGCTTCCAGTAACAAGATTGTAAAGCTTCCAGCAAGAAGCTGTGAAAGCTACCAGCAACAAGCAGTGAAAGTTTCTAGCAACAAGCTTGAAAAGCTTCCAGCAAGAGGCTAGACAGGCCTCTAGTAACAAGATTGTAAAGCTTCCAGCATCATTCCTTGTTGTGCGCTCTTACGAGTAGGTCGACAAAGTTCCTATCTCAGTCATACGGCACGTAATCCTACATTTTTTCGCCCACTTAAGGGTTTTTTTTTTGCGATTATTAATCGCTGAATCGCGCAGTGATAGTGCTCAGGTGACGCGCATTCCGAAGGAAGCAGCTTACCTGTGACGGTGGACAAGCCAAAGCAGTTCCCCACACCGGTAGGACTGTGCAACTTTACCCACGCGAGCCGGCATTACATCCAAAAACCGGCACCAGTATCGTCATCAAATCATCATCATCAAATCGACGATAGCTGCTGAGAGCTAGCAGCAAAGCATACATCACCGACGGTATCGCCGGCGAGCGATTTACCGTACCTACGCTCCAAGGCCATCCATCCAGTCGCTCATTGTTTCGGGTGTATGGACTGAAAGCAGTGGTACCGTAGTTGAGGTAAACAAATTTTCGCATTTTTCGAGCCTTCTTCTCCGCTGATTAATTAACCCATTTAATACCAACTTTTTTTTTTTTCTCAATTTTTTTTTTTGAATTATTATTTTGAAAAGTGATTAATTCACATAAAGTGCAAACCAATTCTTCCTTTTAGAACTTTGTACCGACCTTGTGTTTTATTTTTTTTTTTTATTTTTTATTTTTTTTTTTTTAAACGCCATTAGGAATAGTTTTTTCTATCACCATTCGTGTGGAGTGGAAATCCCACGATGGAAGATTCTGATGAGGGCGGGGGTCCATCGCAATTCTTTATTTCGGATGATGAAATTACTCCTTCTATCCTTCCATTCGAACAAGTTTTGTTATCTGAGGATGTGAATACCATGGAGACGGACGAAAATGGAAAATCCGCTCCGCTGAATAGCGCAGTAAACCATTTGACATGTAGCCAAACAGAATCGCTCGAATCTGCCTCCACCGCTAATCTTACATCCGTCTCCCCTTCAACTTCTGGTACTGCGCAAGCGACCCCCCGCCGCCGAGCTTATCCACCCGGATCTAAGGGTCCCTTTCTGGTTTTTTTTCGGCCCAAAGGAAAACCGTTAAACAAACTACAAATTGAAAAAGATCTGACAAAGTCGTTCCGAGGCATAATCGAGGTCGCTTCTCCCAGCCGTGACAAATTGCGCATCACAGTGAGTGATCGCGAACAGGCTAACAAGATTGCTGCCTTTGAGCTGTTTTTGATGGAGTACCATGTTTACATCCCGAGCGCTACGGTAGAATGCATAGGTGTTGTCACCGAACCCTTTTTGACACGTTCCGACATCATGTCTGGAACTGGGGGGTTTAAAAATCGTGCCGTTCCTCCGGTTCAAATACTTGATGCGATCCAAATGAATCACGTGTCACCGGATGGCTCAAAAAAGCCGTCAAATTCATTTCGAATTACTTTCTCTGGGTCAGCTCTCCCGGATGTTCTCGTGATTGGTTTACTTCGATTACCTGTGCGTCTTTATGTTCCGACGGTTATGCACTGCGAAAAGTGCCAACAGCTGGGTCACACCTCATTGTACTGTTGCAATAAACCACGTTGCAACAAGTGTGGCGAGCAACACATCGAGGGTTCTTGTACCAAGGATCCAAAGTGTGTGTGCTGTGGGCAGGCTCCACATGAGCTCGCGGCATGCCCGAGGTACATTGAAAAAGAGCGACATACCCTGCGCTCTTTGAAACAGCGGTCGAAGCGATCTTATGCAGAAATTTTGAAAAAGATCTCTCCGACTGCAGCACCATCAGCCTCTTCAAACACTAGCAACAACATCTTCGCATCTCTGCCGGATAATGATCAAGGCTCTGGCTCTGAGGATTGCGAAGTGTACACAATAATTGAAACAGGTTCGAAAAGGAAACGTGCTGCTACAAAGCGGCACTTGCAACAGCAGGCTTCTAAGAACGTACCTGTTGTTCAACAAACGCATCAAAATCCTCTGGAAAAATCAAGAAGTGCCGGAAATACCAAAAAGACTTCACCTCCAGGCTTCACATTCTCGTCTGGAGACTTCCCGTCACTTCCGGGAGCATCAAAAACCCCAGATGCCCCAATTTTTCGCTCAGAAAACCAACAAACCTTCCGGGGAAATCGGCCAAATCAGGCCGAGGCTTCTGGAAAAATGACTCTTTCTGGGTTAGTGGATATCATCTTCGAAACGTTGGAAGTCTCACCCACCATTAGAAATCTTATCAATATGATTCTTCCTTATGTGAAACCTCTTCTGAAGCGATTGGCTTCAAGTTGGCCGATTCTTGACTCGTTCATATCTTTCGATGGATAATTTAACCAACGAGGTCGGGGATATGATCGAAGTACTACAGTGGAATTGCAGAAGCATTATCAAAAATATTGACGCGTTCAAATTTTTAGTTCACAGCAGCCGCTGCGACATATTTGCTCTTTGTGAAACATGGCTCACTTCAGATAAAGACATCTCTTTCCACGATTTTAACATTATCCGCCTGGATCGAGGGGATGGGTATGGAGGAGTACTCTTGGGGATCAACAAGCTTCACTCCTTTTATAGAATTGATTTCCCCCCGATGACAGGCATTGAAATAGTTGCATGTCATTTTACAATCCGAAGTAAAAGTATTAGCATAGCCAGTGTATACATACCGCCGAGTGCTAAAGTATCTCGCCGAGACCTTTCGGCTATATGCTGCGCCATGCCAGCGCCGTGGTTGATCCTAGGAGATTTTAATTCTCACGGTACAGCCTGGGGGTCACCGAAGGACGACAATCGCGCAACTATGTTGTATGACCTCTGCGACTATTTCAACTTGACAATTTTGAACTCAGGGGAAGCAACGAGAATAAAACCTCCAGATCCTCCAAGTATGTTAGACCTCTCAATCTGTTCGAATTCACTATCATTGGATTGCACGTGGAAAGTGATTCAGGATCCCCATGGTAGTGATCACCTGCCAATCAAAATTTCAATTACCAATAGTTCGTGTCAAGCTCGCCAGATCGACCTCGCTTATGACCTCACGAAACATATTGACTGGGGAAAATACGCCGAGTTGATCACCGATGGCGTGCAGTCGGTCGAGGATCTTTCTCCGTTGGAAGAATATCGATTCTTATCCGGGTTGATCATTAACAGTGCTCTTCAAACTCAGCGTCGCGCAATACCGGGAGCATCAATACGTCGGCGGCCGCCCACTCCGTGGTGGGACGACGAATGTACCGGAGTTTACCGAGAAAGATCCACCGCGTTTAAAGCATACCGAAAACGCGGCGTACGAGATAATTACGAGCGGTACACCTTACTCGATCGTAAGTTCAAGAGTCTAGTGAAGGCGAAAAAACGCGGTTATTGGAGAAAATTCGTCAACGGATTATCACGGGAGACTTCTATGCGAACGCTCTGGACGGTTGGTAAAAGAATGCGCAACGCGTCGTCAGTTAACGAGGACAGAGAAAGCTCGCCTCGATGGATTTTCGATTTCTCGAAGAAAGTCTGTCCGGATTCCGTTCAAGTACAGGCGTTATTTCGTGAATATTCAAATGAAAGAACTGAAATGGATTCACGCTTTTCAATGGTAGAATTCTCACTCGCTCTCCTTTCATGTAACAATTCAGCTCCAGGAATGGATGGAATAAAATTCAATTTGCTGAAAAACCTCCCAGACGTCGCGAAGAGGCGCATAATGAACTTATTCAATGCATTCTTGGAAAGCAACATTGTTCCGGATGAATGGAGACAAGTGAGGGTTATTGCCATTCAAAAGCCTGGAAAACCCGCGTCGGACCACAACTCGTATCGTCCGATTGCAATGCTGTCGTGCCTACGGAAGCTTTTCGAGAAGATGATCCTACATCGGCTCGACAAATGGGTTGAATCGAATGGCCTTCTATCAGATACGCAATTTGGTTTCCGCAGAGGTAAGGGGACGAGCGATTGTCTTGCGTTGCTTTCTACAGAAATTCAACTGGCCTATGCTCAAAAAGAACAAATGGGCTCAGTATTCTTGGATATTAAGGGGGCTTTTGATGCAGTTTGTATGGATGTCCTTTCAGACAAACTCCACGAGTGTGGACTCTCCCCGATTTTGAACAACTTCTTGTACAATTTGTTGTCTGAGAAACACATGAACTTCTCTCATGGAAACTCAACAACTTCACGAATAAGTTACATGGGTCTCCCCCAGGGCTCATGCTTAAGCCCCCTGCTTTACAACTTTTACGTTAGAGACGTAGACGATTGTCTCATGGAAAATTGCTCGCTAAGACAGCTTGCAGATGACGCCGTTGTTTCTGTTACAGGACCAGAGGCGGACGACCTGCAAGGACCTTTGCAAGATACTCTGGACAATTTGTCTGCATGGGCTGTAAAGCTGGGTATCGAATTCTCTCCGGAGAAAACTGAGCTAGTTGTCTTTTCTAGGAAGCGTAATCCAGCAGAACTAGAGCTGCAATTTACGGGTAAGGCACTTACTCAGGGTTTATCGCATATGTATCTAGGGGTCTGGTTTGACTCCAAGTGCACCTGGGGAAAGCACATTAGGTATCTGTATCAGAAGTGCCAACAGAGAATCAACTTCATGCGTACACTCACCGGAACATGGTGGGGAGCCCACCCGGAAGATCTGATAAAGCTATATCGAACGACAATACTATCGGTTTTGGAATACGGTAGCTTTTGCTTTCAATCCGCCGCGAGAACTCATATCCTGAAGCTGGAGCGTATCCAGTATCGATGTCTTCGGATCGCGTTAGGCTGCATGAACTCGACTCACACAATGAGTTTAGAGATATTAGCAGGTATACTGCCTTTATCAGATCGTTTCGTGGAACTGTCGTTTAGGTTCCTCATCCGTTGTGAGGTGCAAAATCCTTTGGTAATTGGCAATTTTGAAAAGCTAATCGAACGAAATCCTCAAACAAAGTTTATGACACTGTACTATTCGTACATGGCTCTGGAGGTTAACCCTTCTTGGAATGTCCCCTATCATGGTTGCTTCTCCAACTTCTCTGATTCTGCTGTAGTTTTTGATCTGACCATGAGGCATGAAATCCGTGGAATTCCAGATCAGCTCCGATCGGAGCACATTCCCAAAATTTTTGCAAGCAAGTTCGGTCACGTCAATTGCGACAGAACGTTTTACACTGATGGGTCAAAAACAAATGATTCCACTGGATTTGGTGTATTTAATGAATTTCATAGCGCCGCCCATAAACTTCAAAATCCTTGCTCCGTATACGTCGCAGAACTAGCGGCTATACATTATGCATTAGAGCGAATTGCCTCTCTTCCCTCTGATCAATACTTCATTTTTACGGATAGTCTCAGCTCCATAGAGGCTATTCGATCAATGAGGCCGGTAAAGCACTCCACGTATTTCCTCCGCGAAATACGATCTAAACTGAGTGCTCTATCTAATCAATTATATACCATCACCTTGGTTTGGGTCCCTTCTCATTGCTCCGTTCCGGGCAATGAGAAAGCGGACTCACTTGCTAAGGTGGGCGCTATGGAAGGCGATATTTATGACAGACAAATCGCTTTCAACGAATTTTTCTCAATTGCTCGTCAGCAAGCCTTGATCAGTTGGCAACAAAAATGGGATGCAGGAGAATTAGGCCGATGGTTACATTCCATTCTCCCACAGGTATCAAAGAAACCATGGTTTAAAGGGTTGGACTTCAGTCGAGACTTTATCAAGGTCATGTGTCGACTGATGTCCAATCACTACGCTCTAGGCTCGCATCTCCATCGAATAGGGCTCACCAATAGCAATCACTGTAGCTGTGATGCAGGCTATCAAGATATTAATCACGTGGTGTGGGAATGCCCTGAATACGACTTTGTCAGATCTGTTCTTAGTGCATCTCTCAGAGCCCAAGGGAAACCAGAAAAGGAAGACATTAGAGATGTGTTGGGTAAGCAGGACCTTGTGTATATGGAGCTTGTGTACAATTTTTTGAAGCAAGCCGAAATCCATATTTGATTCCTCCGTCTTGTCGTTTGTTCCTCCACCTTGTGCCCCCTCGAAACTCGCTTGTTGTGTCGTTACAGGTTTTCGGTTTGTCCACTCGAAGTTTGACGAGCAGCAAAGATGCCAGAATACCACGCTGCTGAAAGTCAACGGAATGATCCCTCAATCCTATCCTTCCCTAACATATTGTTCTCCTTAACCTCGACTAAACCGCGAGTTTTACGGTTCCCCGAAGCTAACCTTAGATATTAATAATCAAAACGAAATGTAAAAAAGATTTCAAATGAATTCGGCTCCGTTATGCCTGCTGGCGCTTGAGCCTTGTAAATAAATGAACAAGTAAAAAAAAAAAAAAAAGCTTCCAGCAAGAAGCTTTGAAAGCTTCCAGCAAGAAACTTAGGATGCTTCCAGCAAGAAGCTTTGAGAGCTTCCAGCAAGAAGCTTTGAAATCTTCCAGCAAGAAGCGTTGAAAGCTTCCAGCAAGAAGCTTTGAAAGCTTCCAGCAAAAAGCTATGAAAGCTTCCATTAACAAGCTTGAAAAGCTTCCAGTAACAAGATTGTAAAGCTTCCAGCAAGAAGCTGTGAAAGCAACCAGCAACAAGCAGTGAAAGTTTCTAGCAACAAGCTTGAAAAGCTTCCAGCAATAAGCCTGGAAAGTTTCGAACAACAAGCTTGGAAAGTTTCCAGCAACAAGCTTGGAAAACTTCCAGCAAGAAGCTTGGAAAAACTTCCAGCTAGAAGCTTGGCTTCAATCAAGAAAATTGAAAGGCTTCCAGCGAGAAAATAGGAAGGCTTCCCGCAAGTAGCTTGGAAGGCTTCTAACAAGAATCTGGGAAGGCTTCCAGCAAGAAGCTGTGAAGGCTTCCAGCAAGAAGCTTAGAAGGCTTCTAACAAGGAGCTTAGAAGGCATCCAACAAGAAGCTTGGAAGGCTTCCAGCAAGAAGCTTGGAAGGCTTCTAGCAAGAAGTTTGGAAGGCTTCTAGCAAGAAGTTTGGAAGGCTTCCAGCAAAAAGTTAAGAAGGTTTCCAGCAAAAAGCTTGGAAGGTTTCCAGCAAGAAGCTTGGAAGGCTTCGAGCAAGAAGCTCGGAAAGGTTTCAGCAAAAAACTTGGAAAGGTTTCAACAAGAAGCTTGTAGAGCTCCTATCAAGAAGCTTTGAAATCTTTCAGCAAAAAGCTTGGAAGGCTTCCAGTCAGAAGCTTAGAAAGGTTTCAGCAAGAAGCTTGTAGAGCTTCTAGCTAGAAGCTTTAGAAGCTTTCAACTAGAAATTTAGAAGGCTTCCAGCAAGAAGCTTGGAAGGCTTCGAGCAAGAAGCTTAGAAGGCTTTGAGCAAGAAGCTTGAAAGGCCTTACAGCTTTTAGGAAAGCTTCCCGCAAGAAGCTTTTGAGGCTTCTAGTAAGAAGCTTTTAAGGCTTCTAGTAAGAAGCTTGGAAGGCTTCCAGCAAGAAGCTTAGAAGGATTCCTACAAGAAGCTTAGAAGGCTTCCAACAAGAAGCTTGGAAGGCTTTCAGCAAAAATCTTGGAGGGCTTCGAGCATAAAGCTTGAAAGGCATCCTGCAGAAAGCTTTGAAAAGTTTCAACAAAAAGCTTGGAAAGGTATCAGCACCAAGGTTGTAAAGCTTTTAGCAAGAAGCTTTGGAAGCGTTCATCAAGAAGCTTGGTAGGCTTCGAGCAAGAAGCTTGAAAGGCTTACAGTCAGAAGCTTGGAAAGGTTTCAGTAAGAAGCTTGGAAAGGTTTCAGCAAGAAGCTTGTAGAGTTTCTACTAAGAAGCTTTGGAAGCATTCAGCAGAAAGCTTGGAAGCCTTCGAGCAAAAAGCTTGAAAGGCATCCAAAGTTTGGAAGGCTTCCAGCAAAAAGCTTGTATCCGTTTCAAAAAGAAGCTTGTAGAGCTTCTAACAAAAAGCTTTGGAAGTTTTCAGCAAGAAGCTTGGAAGGATTTCAGCCAGATGCTTGGAAAGGTTTTAACAAGAAGCTTGTTAAGCTTCTAGCAAAAAGCTAGAAGCTTTAGAAGCTTTCAAAGGGAAGCGTGGAAGGCTTACAGCAAGAAGCTTGGATGGCTTCCAGCAAGAAGCTCTGGAGGCTTTTAGCAAAAAAAAATTGGAAGGCTTCCTGCAAAAAGCTTGGAAGGCTTCGAGCAAGAAGCTTGAAAGGTATCCAATCAGAAACTTGGAAGGCTTTCAGCAAGAAGCTTGGAAGGCTACAAGCAAGAAGCTTGAAGGGTTCCAGCAAAAAGCTTGGAAAGGTTTCAGCAAGAAGCTAGTAGAGTTTCTACTAAGAAACTTTGGACGCTTTCAGCAGAAAGCTTGGAAGGCTTCGAGCAAGAAGCTTGAAAGGCACCTAGCAAGAAGTTCGGAAGGCTTCCAGCAAGAAGCATGAAAGTTTTCCAGCAGGAAGCTTGGAAAGGTTTCAGCAAAAAACTTGGAAAGGTTCCAGCAAGAAGTTTGTAGAGCTTCTAGAAAGAAGATTTGGAAGCTTTTAGCAAGAATCTTGGAAGGCTTTAAGCAAGAAGCCAGGAAGGCTAGCAACAAAAAGCTTGGAAGGCTTCGAGCAAGAAGCTTGAAAGGCATCCAGCCAGAAGCTTGGAAGGCTTCCAGCAAGAAGCTTAGAAGGCTTCCAACAAGAAGCTTAGAAGGCTTCCAACAAGAAGCTTGGAAGGCTTCCAGCAAGAAGCTTGGAAGGCTTCCAGCAAGGAGCTTGAAAGACTTTCAGTAAGAAGCTTGAAAGGCTTCTAGCAAGAAGTTTGGAAGGCTTCTAGCAAGAAGTTTGGAAGGCTTCCAGCAAGAAGCTTGGAAGGCTTCCAGCAAGAAGCTTGAAAAGGTTTCAGCAAAAAACTTGGAAAGGTTTCAACAAGAAGCTTGTAGAGCTTCTGCCAAGAAGCTTAGGAATGGTTTAGCAAAAAGCTTGAAAACTTGGAAAGGTTTCAGCAGAAAGCTTGTAGAGCTCCTATCAAGAAGCTTTGAAAGCTTTCAGCAAAAAGCCAACTTCCAGTCAGAAGCTTGGAAAGGTTTCAGCAAGAAGCTTGTAGAGCTTCTAGCAAGAAGCTTTGGAAGCTTTCAACTAGAAGCTTAGAAGGCTTCCAGCAAGAAGCTTGGAAGGCTTTGAGCAAGAAGCTGGAAAGGCTTTCAACAAGAAGCTTGAAAGGCCTTCAGCAAGAAGCTTTGAAGGTTTCTAGCAAGAAGCTTGGAAGGCGTGCAGCGAAAAGCTAGGAAGGCTTCAAACCAGAAGTTCGGAATGCTTCCAACAAAAAGCTTGAAACCGTTTCAGCAAGAAGCTTGAAAAGTTTCGAGCAAGAAGCTTGGAAGGCTATCAGCAAGAAACTTCGAAGGTTTCAGCAAAAAGCTTTGAAAGGTTTCAGCAAAAAGCTTGGAAAGGATTCAGCAAGAAGCTAGTAGAGCTTCTAGACAGAAGCTTTGGAAGCTTTCAGCGAGAAGCATGGAAGGCTTTCAGCAAGAAGCTTGCAAGGCTTTCAGCAAAAATCTTTGAGGGCTTCGAGCAAAAAGCTTGAAAGGCATCCTGCAGAAAGCTTTGAAAAGTTTCACCAAAAAGCTTGGAAAGGTTTCAGCACCAAGGTTGTAGAGATTTTAGCAAGAAGCTTTGGAAGCGTTCATCAAGAAGCTTGGTAGGCTTCGAGCAAGAAGCTTGAAAGGCTTACAGTCAGAAGCTTGGAAAGGTTTCAGTAAGAAGCTTGGAAAGGTTTCAGCAAGAAGCTTGTAGAGTTTCTACTAAGAAGCTTTGGAAGCATTCAGCAGAAAGCTTGGAAGCCTTCGAGCAAAAAGCTTGAAAGGCATCCAAAGTTTGGAAGGCTTCCAGCAAAAAGCTTGTATCCGTTTCAAAAAGAAGCTTGTAGAGCTTCTAACAAAAAGCTTTGGAAGTTTTCAGCAAGAAGCTTGGAAGGATTTCAGCCAGATGCTTGGAAAGGTTTTAACAAGAAGCTTGTTAAGCTTCTAGCAAAAAGCTAGAAGCTTTAGAAGCTTTCAACAAGAAGCGTGGAAGGCTTACAGCAAGAAGCTTGGATGGCTTCCAGCAAGAAGCTCTGGAGGCTTTTAGCAAAAAAAAATTGGAAGGCTTCCTGCAAAAAGCTTGGAAGGCTTCGAGCAAGAAGCTTGAAAGGTATCCAATCAGAAACTTGGAAGGCTTTCAGCAAGAAGCTTGGAAGGCTACCAGCAAGAAGCTTGAAGGGTTCCAGCAAAAAGCTTGGAAAGGTTTCAGCAAGAAGCTAGTAGAGTTTCTACTAAGAAACTTTGGACGCTTTCAGCAGAAAGCTTGGAAGGCTTCGAGCAAGAAGCTTGAAAGGCACCTAGCAAGAAGTTCGGAAGGCTTCCAGCAAGAAGCATGAAAGTTTTCCTGCAAGAAGCTTGGAAAGGTTTCAGCAAAAAACTTGGAAAGGTTCCAGCAAGAAGTTTGTAGAGCTTCTAGAAAGAAGATTTGGAAGCTTTTAGCAAGAATCTTGCAGGCTTTAAGCAAGAAGCTAGGAAGGCTAGCAACAAAAAGCTTGGAAGGCTTCGAGCAAGAAGCTTGAAAGGCATCCAGCCAGAAGCTTGGAAGGCTTCCAGCAAGAAGCTTAGAAGGCTTCCAACAAGAAGCTTAGAAGGCTTCCAACAAGAAGCTTGGAAGGTTTCCAGCAAGAAGCTTGGAAGGCTTCCAGCAAGGAGCTTCAAAGACTTTCAGTAAGAAGCTTGAAAGGCTTCTAGCAAGAAGTTTGGAAGGCTTCTAGCAAGAAGTTTGGAAGGCTTCCAGCAAAAAGCTTGGAAGGTTTCCAGCAAGAAGCTTGGAAGGCTTCAAGCAAGAAGCTTGGAAAGGTTTCAGCAAAAAACTTGAAAAGGTTTCAAAAAGAAGCTTGTAGAGCTTCTGCCAAGAAGCTTAGGAATCGTTTAGCAAAAAGCTTGAAAACTTGGAAAGGTTTCAGCAGAAAGCTTGTAGAGCTCCTATCAAGATGCTTTGAAAGCTTTCAGCAAAAAGCCAACTTCCAGTCAGAAGCTTGGAAAGGTTTCAGCAAGAAGCTTGTAGAGCTTCTAGCAAGAAGCTTTGGAAGCTTTCAACTAGAAGTTTAGAAGGCTTCAAGCAAGAAGCTTGGAAGGCTTCGAGCAAGAAGCTTGGAAGGCTTTGAGCAAGAAGCTGGAAAGGCTTTCAACAAGAAGCTTGAAAGGCCTTCAGCAAGAAGCTTTGAAGGTTTCTAGCAAGAAGCTTGGAAGGCGTCCAGCGAAAAGCTAGGAAGGCTTCAAACCAGAAGTTCGGAATGCTTCCAACAAAAAGCTTGAAACCGTTTCAGCAAGAAGCTTGAAAAGTTTCGAGCAAGAAGCTTGGAAGGCTATCAGCAAGAAACTTCGAAGGTTTCAGCAAAAAGCTTTGAAAGGTTTCAGCAAAAAGCTTGGAAAGGATTCAGCAAGAAGCTAGTAGAGCTTCTAGACAGAAGCTTTGGAAGCTTTCAGCAAGAAGCATGGAAGGCTTTCAGCAAGAAGCTTGCAAGGCTTTCAGCAAAAATCTTTGAGGGCTTCGAGCAAAAAGCTTGAAAGGCATCCTGCAGAAAGCTTTGAAAAGTTTCACCAAAAAGCTTGGAAAGGTTTCAGCACCAAGGTTGTAGAGATTTTAGCAAGAAGCTTTGGAAGCGTTCATCAAGAAGCTTGGAAGGCTTTGAGCAAGAAGCTTGAAAGGCTTACAGTCAGAAGCTTGGCAAGGTTTCAGTAAGAAGCTTGGAAAAGTTTCAGCAAGAAGCTTGTAGAGTTTCTACTAAGAAGCTTTGGAAGCTTTCAGCAGAAAGCAAAAAGCTTGAAAGGCATCCAAAGTTTGGAAGGCTTTCAGCAAAAAGCTTGTATCCGTTTCAGAAAGAAGCTTGTAGAGCTTCTAACAAAAAGCTTTGGAAGTTTTCAGCAAGAAGCTTGGAAGGATTTCAGCCAGATGCTTGGAAAGGTTTTAACAAGAAGCTTGTTAAGCTTCTAGTTATTTAGAAGCTTTGAACAAGAAGCGTGGAGGGCTTACAGCAAGAAGCTTGGATGGCTTCCAGCAAGAAGCTCTGGAGGCTTTTAGCAAAAAAAAGTTGGAAGGCTTCTTGCAAAAAGCTTGGAAGGCTTCGAGCAAGAAGCTTGAAAGGTATCCAATCAGAAACTTGGAAGGCTTTCAGCAAGAAGCTTGAAGGGTTCCAGCAAAAAGCTTGGAAAGGTTTCAGCAAGAAGCTACTAGAGTTTCTACTAAGAAACTTTGGACGCTTTCAGCAGAAAGCTTGGAAGGCTTCGAGCAAGAAGCTTGAAAGGCACCTAGCAAGAAGTTTGGAAGGCTTCTAGCAAGAAGCATGAAAGTTTTCCAGCAAGAAGCTTGGAAAGGTTTCAGCAAAAAGCTTGGAAAGGTTCCAGCAAGAAGTTTGTAGAGCTTCTAGAAAGAAGATTTGGAAGCTTTTAGCAAGAATCTTAGAAGGCTTTAAGCAAGAAGCTAGGAAGGCTAGCAGCAAAAAGCTTGGAAGGCTTCGAGCAAGAAGCTTGAAAGGCATCCAGCCAGAAGCTTGGAAGGCTTCCAGCAGAAAGTTTGGAAGGGTTTCTTTAAAAAGCATGGAAAGGTTTCAGCAAGAAGCTTGTAGAGCTTCTAACAAAAAGCTTTGGATGTTGTCAGCAAGAAGCTTGTAAGGGTTTCAGCAAGAAGCTTGGAAGGCTTCGATCAAGAAGCTCGAAAGGCTCGTCACAACAAACGGCTTTCCAGTCAGAAGCTTGAAAGGCCATCAACAAGAAGCTGGGAAGGCTACCAGCAAGAAGCTTGAAAGGTTCCAGCAAGAAGCTTGGCAAGGTTTCAGCAAGAAGTATGTAGAGCTTCTACCAAGAAGCTTCGGAAGCTTTCAGCAAGAAGCTTAAAAGGCTTTCAATAAAAACCTTAGAAGGCTTCAAACAAGAAGCTTGAAAGGCTTCCAGCCTGAAGCTTGGAAAGGTTTCAGCAAGAAGCTATGGAAGCTTTTACCAAAAAACTTAGAAAGCTTTCAGCAACAAGCTTGGAAGGCTTCGAGCCACGTCCTGACGACACTGTCTTCCATCTGGTTGACATCACAAACGTGAAATGTAGTCGAGTGTACACAATGTCCACGGATTGCATTTCTGGAGGGTAATTCGGATTCACCAGTATGATGAAGTAACTATGCTCCTATAGGGCCCGCCTCAAACAGACCTTGGATTGACAGTTCTGTTTACGATACCGAACCGAAGTGTATCGTGGGATATGATGACTGTAGCTATAGTCCTCGTGATATGGATTAGTACACTTGCTAAAGTTTAATTAAGTATATCGGTACCGTCGATACTTATTTCAACACATTAAGAGGTAACCAAACTTTTAATGGTCCAAATCCAGGTAGTGTTCTACTTCGGTAAGTGGCCAGTTTCACCAATAAACTTTATACAGACTTTGTTGTGCAACGTTAATGCGTCTCCAATTGTTATAAAAGCCCTCATCACAAGTTCATCGCTTCCAGAGCTTCATACGATTTCCGCAACAGTACACCCAACATGGATACAGCCCTGAAGCTACTGGTCATAGTCTTCTTCCCGAGTCTTACAGTTTCCCAAATCAAAACTTGCCCCACGTTGCATCACAGCTTGGAGGAACTCGAATCGCTACCCTGTATCATAGATGACTTCCGCCAGGTCAAACCTACCGCGAAGTGTACCACGGTGGATCTTCAGTGCAGAAGCTTCGCCGACGCCCCGGAAGAAGTATCGTTCAAATGTACCGATCAGTCGTCGGTGCTGTCCGTCGGCATCCGGAAGGCTCAGGCCGTCGACGAATACGCACTGAACGAGAACATCATCGAGTCGAACCGGACGCGAATCACTGCCTGCCGAATGGATAAGGACATAGCAAGCTGCGTCATGTACGAGAGAGACTTCGGCACGGATT
The DNA here is from genome assembly GCF_002204515.2 of Aedes aegypti. NCBI lineage: Eukaryota > Metazoa > Arthropoda > Insecta > Diptera > Culicidae > Aedes > Aedes aegypti. Next base: position 25,064,858 of record NC_035109.1, on the reverse strand, counting down.
GGACGTACGAGGTCAAGTACTCGGAGGCAATCGATCAACCGACGTCTGAATTTGCCAACAACGATAGCCGTTTGGCCAGCACGGTGTACAGCTGCGATTGTGTGCGGTACGGGGCCTTCTTTCGGAATCAACGGAAACGCTGCCAGGAAGAGGTGACGTGGCAACTTTTTAGGAAGAATTACGTGATGTTCGGTTGTGCTGCTGCGGTTTTGTTTTGCGTGGCGTGCAAAGTGGGCTACGACTATGCCGTTAGCAAGGGTTGCCGCCATCGCCAAGAGGTTGCCGATCAGCAGCAGTAGGGCAATCAGGTCGATGCGAAGTGGTTGGTGAGATCGTTCTATTTTGTTTTTATTGCGGAACAAATGCGTAAAGAAGTGTAGAAGTTAGATTCACTGTAATTTTGTGTGGATTGTTACAATTATTTGAGCTGCACCAGAATATAAAATAGTCTATGCACCAAAAAGCCTAAAATAAGTTAGATATTATGCCAATATAGCGTGTAGTTTGTGTGTATTTTTTTTAACAATTTTCAGTTGAAACTCTGAATTGCCCGAATAAAAATTTACATTAAGTTTATTCAAACACCATACAACCTATGGTGTACTATATAGTCTATAATTATAATAGTTGAATGTTTCTGCAGACTTGAAACTTATTATTACAGCTAATAACATACATATAGCAATTATTACTTAAACTTATTTGAAATCTGGATTCAAACTCAAAAGAGATCCAAACTTTTTTGTTTATCGTAACGATCGACTGGATGGAGTATGTGAGGGGGGTGGGGGGGGGGTTTGCTATAATCATTCATAGGCGTATAAAACATCAACTTTAGTCGTCATTTGAAACCAAAGTGTTTTTGAAACTTTAGATGTTTCTGTTGAAACACAACTTGGTACATATATATACTTTCATAGTTGCCTGTTTGCCTTTTCAATGCACTGGGCAGCAAGTCAATTTGCTTCGAACTAACTTGCAAAAACTGACTCGCAATAAATCTTTTTTTTTTTTGTCAAAGCATCGCTCATGGAATAATTTGAAAAGCAATTCCCTACAAACAGCTTTCCACAGCATTTCAGTTCCATTACTCGATATTTCCAAGAGTCGATGGTCCCTGCAGATATCGGGAGGTTTGACTGTAATTTTCTTATTTTGTATTCGTCCTTACAATAAAGGCATTTCTTCACATCTTGTATCCCTTATTGTAGCTGTTGATGACAGTATTGAAATTAGTTGCCAAGCTCTTGAGTGAGCTCCTCTCAACCAACTTCACCTAGCATCGATTCCTTCAGACTACCAAGTTCCTTTCAACACTGAAGACCTTTGCCTTAGATAATTCAGCATCCGAATCTCACTATTTTTTTTCGACGCATTGACCTCAAAATCTTAGTTTATCGACCATGCTACCTGCAGACTACACATCAGCCCCTAGGCTATATCTCCACGAAGAAGTTCTGCTTCCGCGCCCAGGCCCTGTCTCCTCGTCCAGATTCTATTTCCTTTTCGAACCAGCCTTAGCATCTCGTTAAGATTTCAGGAGTATACAGACAGAACCTTTATCTTGTTTTATGGATCAGCAATATGTATTTCGTGCTATACACCCGTATGTGTCCAGAACCTCATATTGGTCCATGGCAATATAGCTGTGTAGTTCAGGATAAAAAATCATGAATTTTGAGGCGTCGCACGATATGAGTGAATAGGATTACAAAAGTGTCCCTCTGAGGCCTTCTCGGAACCGATTCCAGAGTATCCGGATGTGGCCAGAACCTCATATTGGTCCTTGGCACTTTATCTATGATGATCAGGACAAAAAATCAAGCATTTTGAGCCGTCGCACGGTTCTACTCCTAAAATTTCATAAAATGTCCTCTTTTGGTACATTCTGGAACCGGTGCCAAGTGACCGGATATTCGAAATGGCCAAAATCAATGAGAAACAATGTCATTCGACCTTGCGGCAGCTTTCTACTTATAGAAAGTACACAATGAATAATTTTCTTACCGCTAATCTTGAAAAATCTAGGTGAACCATCACTTCAGGAACGGATATACCCCATTTGAATCCGGAACAACTCCGGGACTATGTTCTTCTTCTTCTTCTTCTTTCTGGCGTTACGTCCCAACTGGGACAAAGCCTGCTTCTCAGCTTAGTGTTCTTATAAGCACTTCCACAGTTATTAACTAAGAGCTTTCTATGCCAATTGACCATTTTTGCATGTGTATATCGTGTGGCAGGTACGAAGATACTCTATGCCCTGGGGAGTCGAGAAAATTTTCAACCCGAAAAGTTCCTCGACCGGTGGGATTCGAACCCACGACCCTCAGCTTGGTCTTGCTGAATAGCTGCGCGTTTACCGCTACGGCTATCTGGGCCCCGGGACTATGTGCTCAATCCCATTTCTTCTGGACAAATAATAAATCTTGAAGAGTATGCGGTTTGTTTGAGACCAAAAGATTCAAAATCGATCTATAATTGGCCAAGTTATGATTTTTTAAAGTTCATTTTTAATGAAAAGTCAGACGTTGGAGGTTTGAGAGTTAATATAATATCGATAGTAATTTTGACGTTAACATTTCTTTGCAAACAAAGCTTGACAAGACTACCAGCGAGAAGCTTGGAAGGCTTCCAGTATAAGGCTGAGAAAACTTCCAGCAAGAAGATTGGAAGGTCTCCAGCAAGAAGCTTTGAAGGCTTACAGCAGAAGGCTTGGGAGGCTTCCAGCAAAAAGCTTAGAAAGTTTCGAACGAGAAGCTTGGAGGATTTCAGAAAGCTAGAAAATTTGAAAGCTCCCAGAGAGAAGTTTTTAATGCATAGCGTTAGCGTTAGCGTTAGCGTTAGCGTAGTTACGGTATACTTCGTAGATTGGATACTAGCAACATTCATGTTTCTTTTTAATAATCTCATCCTGACTACTTTCAAGAACAAGGCAGGGAAGTATACCTTTTTCAAATCATAAACAAGAATATTAAAAGCATGAATATCGCTATTCCCGGCCACGCCCATCTTTACCGTAACTTGGGATAGGGGAAGGAAATGTTGATGTAGCACTTACTTAATGAGAGGCCACCGACTCAGCGACACCCTCATAAGTGATACGGAGTTGGAGGTTGGGGAAGGTATATTGTCAGGATTCGCCTAGAAAGCTGGCGATAAATATTTGTTGTTTAAGCGTTTTCAAATTAATCTTTTGAATGCCGGCATTCAAAAGAGAAAACAATAGCTTATTTATAGTATAAATAGTATTTCGCGAAATGCTTGTCGATTGTGCAGTAATATTTTTGCTCAATAACCAGTAAAAAGCAAAACCGATCCCTCCAGGGTCATCGGATTGTATAAAACAACGATACGCGTAAAAAAAAAAATCACGCCCATTGAAAAACTGTACTGTGCCCATTGAAAAACTGTACTGGGTGGTACTGTATTTTTAGATAATCGAAAAACGAAAGGAAGCGCGTTCGAACTAAACACCCTGGGATAACACAGTCGGTTTTTCTGCTCAAATTATACGAAAAGCAGAATCGATCCCTCCAGGGTCATCGAACGGTTAAAAAGCATCCACAACCGATTGTTAGTTGCGTAACACCCGCCCGGACAAAATGCGCAATCTGAACATAATTATCAAACTCCGAAAATAACATTTTCCGTTCAAGAAACGATCAGAAGTTCCACGACGCGGACAAAAACGATCCGGAAGGCTCACAAAAGAAAAAGTATCATACTGGAACAAACTCACCGGATTGATTTTCTAAATTTATGTGCTGCCTGTCACTTCCGGATGGTTCGGTGAACTTACACGCTAAGATCAGTTTACCCATAAATAGGTAGTCGATTCACCCATTTATGAGTTTTTTATATTAAACCCATAATATGGGTAGAATTTACCAATAAAAATTGGTAAAGTTCACTCATATTATAAGTAAAATCGTTTTACCCAAATATGGGTATTGTCATTTACCCATATTTGGATGAAAAATAGAACATCCACAATCGACGATATCCAGTTACAGTCTTTGAACAGCTTTTTTCCATAACTGTTTAGCTATTGAAATTAATAGTTTTAAGGTAAGTAGATATGTTTATTTACATTGTCAAAACATAAACATACAAACCAGGATTACTAATCTTGAACTATTCTTTGTTTCAGATTACATTTATGGCGATATATGCTGGATCGTCCAACTTTGGCTACTTTGGCATTCAACTCAACCATCACAGCCGATCATATGAATACTTGGCAGAACCTGCGTTCTCGAAGATTGTTTGTTTATGTGTATGCATAATATATGTAATTTGTCTATTCCGATACTAAGTAATATTCAATTAAATCACTACAGTATATATTTGTGAAACTATTTTATTTAATTTTATCAAAATAATTAAAAATCAACAAAGAAAAGAAAAACAAAGTACTCATATTTGAGTACTTTTCTGATATTTTTGCTCATAATCGTTAACTCATTTATGGGTTTTGGGAGTATACCTATTTATGGGTAAAGCCCTCTTTACCCATAAAATGAGTGTGTGCACTTTTCGGTGATTATGGGTAAACTTTACCCATATTTGGGTGGACTGATCTTAGCGTGTAGAGCAGCCAAAAACCAACAGTACTGAGGACACAAATCAAACAAATCACTTTTTCATTTTTCACTTTTCACTATTCCATTTCTGAATGTAAAAACTGTCCTGCTTGGGCTTTACGAAGCACTACCCAACAAGACGCTCCAAAACAGGAAAAAAAAACCTTCGGCGACGAAAACATGCGCGAAACCGTGAGCCAAATCTATCGGACGACGCAAAACCGAACTGTCCTGCTTGGGCTTCACGAAGCACTCCAGAGAGAAGTTTTTAATGCATCCAGCAAAAAGTTTTCAGAATGGAAGCCATCCATTCCAACAAGCAGCTTGGAAGTCTTCGAGGAAGAGGCATGGAAAGCATCCATCAAGAAGTTCAGAAAGCTTCTAACGAGAAAATTGGAGGATTTCAGCAAGAAACTAACAAAACAGCTTAGAAGGTTTCCAGCAAGAGACTTGTAAGGTTCCAGCAACTAGCTTGAAAAGCTTCCAGCAAGAAGCCTGGAAGAGATCCATCCAGAAGCTTAGAAAGCTTCTAGCCAGAAACTTGTAGGCTTTCAAAATGAAGCTTGAAAGGCATCTAGCAAGAAGCATAGAAAGCTTCCAGCAATAAGCTTAGAAAGCTTCCGGCAAAAAGCTTAGAAACCATCCAGCAAGAAGCTTAGAAAGCTTCCAGCAAGAAACTTAAAAAGCTTCCAACAAGAAGCTTAGAAAACTTCCAGCAAGAAGCTTAGATAGCTTCCAGCAAGAAGCTTGGGAGGTATCCAGCGACAAGCTTTGAATTATTCCAGCAAGAAGCTTGGATGGCTTCCGGCAAGAAGCTTTTCAGCAAATAGCTTGGAAGGCATCCAGCAAGAAGCTTGAAAGGCTTCCAGTAAAATGCTTGGAAGACTTCCAGCAAGAAGCTTGAAAGCTTTCCAGAAAGTAGCTTAGTAAGCTTCTAGACAAGAAGCTTATAGGCTTTCAAAATGAAGCTTGAAAGGCATCTAGCAAGATGTTGGAAAAGATTCCAGCCAGAAGCTTGAAAAGCTTCCAGAAAGAAGCTTGGAAAGCTTCCAGAAAGAAGCTTGAATGGCTTCCAGCAAGAAGCTTGGAGTGTTGCTAGCAAATAGATAGGAAAGCTTCCAGCATCACGCTTCAAAAGCTTCCAGCATCCAGCCTACAAACCTTCCTGCAAGAAGCCTGGAAAGCTTCCAGCAACAAGTTTAGATAGCTTCCAGCAAGAAGCTTGGGAGGCATCTGTAGTAGGCTGATATTGGTCAAATCATGTGAAGTAGGCTAGTCTTAGATTGGAAGAATAAATGTCATTCTTGTTTGTGCACCCAGTTTGTAAAGACCTCTTTTCATAGAATACTATATTGGCGACGAGATGAGTAGTGTTTGATCCTTCGACCTTGACACTTGCTCCTGCTGGGGCGGGTGATGAGGGCAGGATCAAACATGTCGCGCGTCGGTAGTGAAGCGGTGGAAAAGTGATCGGTTCGTTAGTAGTGTTTGATCCTTCGACCTTGACGCTTGCTCCTGCGGGAGCGGGTGATGAGGGCAGGATCAAACTTGTCGCGCGTCGTTCGCTCAGAGAAATGAAAAAACGCCGCGGATCGCTAGTAGTGTTTGATCTATTGATCGCGTCGCTTGCTCTTGCGTGGGCGAGTGACGAACACTTGTTCGGCGTTTAATGCGATTATCGAATTATTTCGCGAATCCGGTTAGGCGTGATCATATCATGGATCGCATCACCAAACATTGGTGACTCCCAGATCTTTACCTTATCCCACTAACCCAATATCCTCTCCATGACAACCGTGGAGATGCAGAGGTGATCTCGGTCGCTAGTAACAACGGTAGTCACACTAACATTCCTTCCCTTCCCCGATGACCGTAAGGACGTGGCCGGCGCCGTTATTGACTTTTAAATTTGAGCTCTCGATTTGTGCACATTGAAGAATGGTAAGCTAATCCCAAGCCCCATTCATTAATTCCCTGTGCAACTTCGATTGTTCTGGTCAATCACGGAGTAGCAACTACGAATTGTACGGTCATCTATGCTTATGCTTATGCTTATGCTTATGCTTATGCTAATACTATATTGGCGACGAGATTTGCAGAGTTCCCACTGATTCAGTTGTAAATTATCGTCCTATTAACTTTGGGTGTTTTTTTGAGAAGAAAATTGTGAGAAAACAACTAGCTAATGGTCAAACAAAATTGCTACTGAAAAGTGAAACCAGCTGAATATAAGAATAGCGTGTAGAGTGACCGCAAAAGAAAATATCAGCGTGAGCGTTGCTGTTTTTGAAGAGTGTTGATTCGACAGATAAATTTGAATCTTTGAGAAAAAAAGTTGTGGTGACTATCGGAGCGGAAATATGTATTCGATTTCGTTTGAAAAAAAAAGTTCATCAATCCTGATAATGTCCGTATCGTTTTTAGTAATGCCTATATGTGTAGCAGTAAGTTAAATGTGTATTATTTGTGTTCGAACGGAAGAGATGTTCGTTGATATTATGAGAATTCTGGAGTGTCAAGACGTATCCATGGCAACGAAGTTTTGCACTTGTAACAAATGCTGCAGAAACAACTTGTTTGCTTCGATTGTGATGTGTAATGAATGATTAAAATAAAAGACTTGGATATCCTGGAGACAAACTCAGAAAACTGTGGCATTATGAGAACAACGATGACTATTTCATATTGTACCAAGATTTATAAAGGAAAAACCTGGTGTGACAATTTTTATGTGAAATGAATTGAAATATTTCAAATAACAGCTTATGTATGTAATGGTATAATCATAGACAAATGGTATAAAAGTTCTCAAAGAAGGAATCATGGAGTGTGAAATTATGTGACATATAATTGTATAATTTGTTCGTACAACGAAGAAAAAGTGTGAAATCAATTGAATTACTTGCTCAATGAATCAAAATCTGACGTCCTTCCCAAATAATATTAGAGTCTTAAAATGTTGATGTTTCTTTTATTTTTTCGAAAAACATAGAGAATCATTTCATGTAATATATCAAATAATCCGATAATAGATTAAATTAAATTAATACTTCAAATGAATGTTGAAAATATGCAAAGGCACTAAGATTAGTAAATCATAGTGTATGAGACAGAGAAATACTTATTTTGTTGAAATATTTGAAAAGTACAGACGACATTAGGCTTTCAATTTACATTTGATTCTAACATTTTGTTTCTAATTTTGTATTTTACATAAGGAAATTTGTTCGCTAGAGACATTTAATGTGCAGCTGAAAAAAATATCTCTTTCTAACAATATGTTTAGTTAATATTTTGTTGTGTTCTCGTCATGACTTTTAACAACAATTATCAAATTATTATTATGAACTCTTAAACTGTTTTGTTAAAAAAAAAATTGCTGCTTGGAATCAATTGATACAACGCTGAATTAATGAATTTTTGAATATTCATTAATAGCTAAATTACACACGAATTCTTCCAGTTGAGCTCCAGTTAAAATATAATTAAGTACTTCAACAGGGAATGATTAAATTATTTTGTAATAATAACAGGTTTAGATTTAAACGTCAAATTCAGGAATGTGTAGAAGAATACTACCATCATAATTGTAATATGACACTATTATTTTTCAATGCAATTGAAATTATTACCCATAAAAATCAATTGCATACAAAAATTCGCTCTTCATAAAAAACGAATGTGATAGATGTTTAAATACGCATATATATATATATATTTAGGCGCCTTTTCAAACTTCAAATTCGCTTTGTCGAGTCAAGCATGAACTGTTTGGCAGTGATGAGCAAATATTGAACAGAAATAATAGAGTGTCGCGAGTGACCAATAAACAATTTATCTTAAATTCAAATTTGGATAGGAAAATGAAGGAATGAAGGATGACGGAAAGAGGATGAAGAAAGAATTTTGATTATCATGTTTTAAAATCATGAAAACTATAAAATGTAGTCATCTGTCCACAAGGCTTAAAATTGAGCTTAAAAATATGAGTTTATTTGTTCGCAACATTCAAACTAAAGATTCAACTTTAACTGGATATTACGATATGTAGTAAGTGAGATATGATCTCAGTAAATAACAAGTATGGTTCTGATGAGAATCGCTTAGAGGATTGAAAAGATAGCAGTTGATAAATCACAAATAGCCGTTGTAGTACGAGCATGTTATAAAGAACATAAGTTCAAGTCTACTTACAAAAGAAATTGCTTCAAGGAATTATAGGAAATTCAAAGAATTTCAGTCTAATTCCTAATAAGAAACGTAGGGAACATTTCAAATGTTCTAGTCCGTTTCTGTATCCAAATATAGGGAATAGAGTTATCCTAGTCTATTTGGAGTAGAAATATAAAAGGAATGAAGGGGATTACGGATCCTAGTCCATTCTTGTTGTGAAGAGAGCCTTGGAAGGCCAACGAAATCCAAAATGAAGGAGTACGACTCAGTTCATTTGGTATAAAATCTAGTCTATCACAAGATGAAGGAAGCAGGATGAGCTTCAGTCCATCTCAAACGGTGATAAAGAGATATGCGAAGTGATCAGAAATGTTTCAATCTGCAATAGAAAAGACCAGATGTAGGAGATCAGTCTCAGTCCTTCTGGTAATCCAGTCTACTATGAGATGTAGGAAGAAAGTCTTCGGTCCATCTATGGTAAAGGGATATGCATAGGAAATGAAATATTTCAGTCCGCAATAAAAAAGACCAGATGTAGGAGATCTCAGTCCTTCTGGCAGTCCAGTCTATCATGAGATGAAGGAAGTATGTCTTCAGTTCATCTATGGTAAAGGGATACGCAAAGGAAATATAATGTTTCAGTCTGCACTATGATATACCAAATGTTGGAGATTTGTCTCAGCCCATTTGGCAGTCCAGTCTACCGAGATGAAAAAGAAATATATTCAACGTTTAATGCCCAACGATCTCTCATCTAGTGGTAAAGATATTTTTCATGGTTTTTGAAGTTGAATATGGTCAAGTATCCAGGACACATTTTTTGGACCTAACGGAAAGTAACAATCAAGAAAGAAAACAGACAATGAATATTACGACTGAAAGAAAAATAAATTGACCGATAATTAAATATTTGGACGCTAAGAGTAAGTTACTATTTTTTCTTAATAAAAAGGAAAAAGTGAAATAGGACAAAGATAAGTATACAGTCAATAGTAATAACCTATATTGTTCATAAACAATTTCTGATAAATGATTCCATTTACATCTAGAGATCAAAAGAACACACTTCAAGATGGAAGAAAAGGGATCGGATCACCTGGAACCTCCACAAACTTAAAAGAAGCGGGATGATATCGACCACTATGCAAATAATATTATAGTTTATTTATGTATTATTATTTCGATACAATGTATATTGTACAAAAATATTGGTTAATGTTTTTAGGTTCATACAACAAAGTACAATCTAATCAATTTAGAGAAAAGGAGAGATGTAGTAGGCTGATATTGGTCAAATCATGTGAAGTAGGCTAGTCTTAGATTGGAAGAATAAATGTCATTCTTGTTTGTGCACCCAGTTTGTAAAGACCTCTTTTCATAGAATACTATAGCATCCAGCAATAAGCTTTGAATTCTTCCAGCAAGATGCTTCGATGGCTTCAAGCAAGAAGCTTGAAAGGCTTTCAGTAAAAAGCTTGAAAGGCTTCCAGCAAGAAGCTTGGAAGCTTTCCTGCAAGTAGCTTAGAAAGCTTCTAGACAAGAAGCTTGTAGGCTTTCAAAATGAAGTTTGAAAGGCATCTAGCAAGATGTTTGAAAAGATTCCAGCAAGAAGCTTGGAATGCTTCCAGCAAGAAGCTTGAATGGCTTTCACCAAGAAGCTTGGAAGGCTTCCAGCAAAAAGTTTGGAGTGTTGCAAGTAAAAAGTTAGGAAGGCTTCCAGCAAGAAGCTTGAAAGGCTTCCAACAAGAAACTTGTAAGGTTTTCAGCCTCAAGCTTCAAAAGCTTCCAGCACCTAGCTTAAAAAGCTTCCAATAAGAAGCTTGTAAGGCTTACAGCATCAAGTTTCCAGCCTAAAAATCTTCCAGCAAGAAGCCTGGAGAGCTTCCAGCAAGAAGCTTAGAAAACTTGCAGCAAGAAGCTTAGAAAACTTGCAGCAAGAGGCTTAGAAAGCTTCCAGCAAGAAGCTTGGAAAGCTTCCAGCAGGAAGATTGGAAGGTTTCCAGCAAGAAGCTTAGAAAGCCAAGAAGCTTGAAAGGCTTCCAGTAAAATGCTTGGAAGGCTTCCAGCAAGAAACTTGGAAGCTTTCCAGCAAGTAGCTTGAAAAGCTTCTAAACAAGAAGCTTGTAGGCTTTTGAAATGAAGCTTGAAAGGCATCTTGCAAGATGTTTGGATGGATTCCAGCGAGAAGCTTGGAAAGCTTGCAGCAAGAAGTTTGGAAGGTTCTAGCAATAAACTTGATATACTTCCAGCAAAAAGCTTGGAAGATTCCAGTAGGCTTCTAGCATCAAGCTTCAAAAGCTTCCAGCTTGAAATGCTTCCAGCAAGAAGCATAGAAAGCTTCCAGCAAGATGCTTGGAAAGCTTCCAGCAAGAAGCTTGGAAAGCTTCATTAGCTTCTTATGAGAAGCTCTGATGTGAAGCTTTCTCAGCTTCTAATGCGAAGCATTCATGTGAGAGCTTTCTTAGCTTCCGATGAGACACTTTCTCAGCTTCAGATGAGAAGCTTTCTCAGCTTCAGATGAGAAGCTTTCTTAGCTTCTGATGAGAAGCTTTATCAAATTCTAATGAGAAGCTTTATCAGCTTCTGATGAAAAGCTTTCTTAGCTTCTGATAAAATGCTTTCTCAGCTTCTGATGAGAAGTTTTTTTCAGCTTCTGATGTAAAGCTTCTCAGCTTCCGCTGAGAAACTTTCTCAGCTTTGGATGAAAAGCTTTTTCAGCTTCTGATGAAATGCTTTATCAGCTTCAGATGAAAAACTTCCTTCCTCTCATCAGAAGGAGAAGCTGTCTCAGCTTCTGATGAGAAGCTTTCTTAGTTTCTAATGAGAATTTTCCCCAGCTTCTGATGAGAAGCTTTTTCAGCTTTTAAAGATTAAAAGCTTTCTTAGCTTCTAAAAATAAGCTTTCTCAGCTTCAGAAGAGAAGTTTTCACAGCTTCTGATGAGAAGCTTTCTTAGCTTCTTATGAGAAGCTGTCTCAGCTTCTAATGAGAATTTTCCTCAACTTCTGATGAGAAGCTTTATCAGCTTCTGATGAAAGGCTTTCTTAGCTTCTGATAAAATGCTTTCTCAGCTTCTGATGAGAAGTTCTTTTCAGCATCTGATATAAAGCTTCTCAGCGTCTGATGGGAAGCTTTCGCAGAACAAATTTTCTCAGCTTCTGATGAGAAGCTTTCTCAGCTTCTGATGCAAATCATTCGCAACTGATAAGAAGCTTTCTCAGCTTCTAAGGAGATACTTTCACATCTTCTAAGGAGAAACTTTCTTAGCTTCTGATGAGAAGCTATCAGCTTCTGATAAGAAACTTTCTCAACTTTTAATGATAAGCTTTCTTAGATTCTGAAGAGAAACTTTCTCAGCTTCTGATGAGAAGCTTCCTTAGGTTCTGACGAGACGCTTTCTCAGCTTCTTATAAGAAGCTTCAGATGAGATGCTTTCTCAGCTTCTGATGAGAAGTTTTCTCAGCTTCTGATGAGAAGCTTTTTCTGCTTCTGACGAGAAGCTTTCTTAGCTTCTGATGAGAAGCTTTCTTAGCTTCTGATGAGAAGCTTTCTTAGCTTCTGATGAGAAGCTTCCTCAGCATATGATGAGAAGCTTTCTCAACTTCTGGAAAAAGATTCTTCAGTTTCTGGGAGAAGTACTCTCAGCTTCTCGAAGTAGCTTTATCAGCTTCTAGAAGAGACTTTATCTGTTGTATTAGGGAATTAACGTGGGACAATCAGGATGCTCTGTTGATTTCAAGCGACTTGGTGGACTTTTTTTTTGTTGGAGAGGCTGAGAATTAAACCCCTGCTAATCCGCTCATAAAAATAACGTCCCAGTCAACATTTTGGTTGGTATATTTTTTACTATACATCATTTTATATGAATCAAATCACTCGTATAAAGTGCATGAAAACGCTATATACACACCAAAGTGGAGGCCATATACGCACTTCCCACGAATTTTTCAGACTTTCCATGGTCAGCAATACGATGCCACAAAATTCCTACAAAAATAAAAATAAAAGTTTCCAGCGAAACTCGAACACCGGACCTTTGGATCTCTAACCTGGTACCATACCACTGCACCAAAGACCACTTCATGAATAAGGTGTGATTATTTGCCAACATAAAAGGAAGTTTGCTACACAGCACACACGCTTTGTTGTTCTTAGAAGCCCACCGCCAGAAGAGACCAACCTCGGGTGGCAAATTTTGCTAAGTTCTTACGATTTCATTTGATGCTAGTCTGCATTGATATATGATCTGTCAGTTTTTACAACTTGATGCGATTCTGGATTATATTATTTACGGCATGATTTGTTGTCAACAAAGTTTGTAGACAATGAATCGTAGTGGAGAATTGTATACAATTTGTGTTAACATTTATTCGTTTTGATTTGGCATATTGTGCGATTCTGACTTTTGGCGTATGAATATGAGATTTTTGGCGCACATTCTTACACGATACGTGGTTCACTGGGGTGTAGCCAAACCGTGGTTCAAGCCACGCGTGACAAGCCATACACAATTTTCGGAGGACTCATACAAAAAACGTGACAAAGGGGGGGGGGGGGGTCTAAAAATTTGAAATTCAGCGTGACATACTTTGTGTACCATCCTTATTATTCTCCTTTTTGGCGGCGTCGAGTTGCATGTTTCCAAGATTCCAAACTTCTCAAAGACGCCATTGCAGGTAAAATTCTGTCAGTGTCTTGGTCAGTTTACAACTTAGAGATAAACGATCAGTACGACGGGACCATTTGCGACACAACATCACGCATCTTTTCTTACCTGTGACAATAAATTTGATTTCAATGTTCACGTACCTGTGAAGAAAAGAAAAAAAATGTTTTAATTATTTGATCAAAGCGGTAATTAGTGCCGCAATAAAATTTGCTTTCTAGTAGAAATCGAACGATCTGACGTCGGGCCTTTTTTCATTCGACATCAAAACGATAAAATTGATTATCAGAAAAGTCAGACAGCTGTCAAACGTCAAATTAAAAATCTGGATAGATGTATTGCCCATTGCACGGTGACGTCATCAGAAAATCGCTCTTTTTCCCTCCTCCGGGAAATCTGAAAACAACGGTGTCAGTTCCTGTCAAAGTTGGCACCATTGTTTTCAAGTTTCGTTGAAGAGCGAAAGAGAGATAATTTCGCCGTGAAATGCCTAATAGCATTGGCGATCTCATCGTTCAACTGTCAAACATCGAAAGAAAAACGTGTAATCGTTTGCTTTTTATCAGAAACCGAGCTTAAATCCAGCTTTTTACTGGCGCTAATGATCGCCAGAAGTAAATTCGCTTTCTGGTAGGGATCAAACGATCTGACGTTTGGCTTGTGTTGTTTGACAACAGAACGATAAGATCGGTCATAAAACTTTTCGATCAACTGTCAAATAATTAAAACGAAAAGCCCTACTAAAAGCGAGAAAAAACTTATTCTACCGTTCTTAAAACATGTGTAAAATTTAATCGAAGATAATCGGGTACGATTTTCAATAAATTTGACTCATTTTGGATGGAATCCGTCATAATGGAACGGCTCACCAATAAGTCTGCTTATGCGTTTGGCCTCGCATCGTTCTCTCGTGTTTTTCGAACACAAAACCTTACTACTAACAGAAGTTTTGATACGAAACAAAGTTATAAAACTGTATTGCTGAATGCTATTTTTTTATACTTTTCCATTATATGTCTGTGAAAAATGTGATTTGGATTTTTCCCAAAAGGTAGCAAATGGAACTCACATATATCAGTATAAAAGATGACAAAGTTGCATTCAAGTTGACTGAAATCGATGAAAAGCGCATTTTCAATAGTAAATATCTCAAAAATCAGACGTGCTCTAACATGTTTGAAAACGGCAATAGATTCAGCGATCTCAAGACAAATAATTTGTTATTTTATAATGTCCACCCTGGTCAGCTTTCCAAAATCACATTTCAAGTTTACTATAACTTTGGAACTACATACTCTCGAGCATTAAATAAGTTTATTCGACCAAAGCTGTCATCAAGGGTTTAGCCATCGTATAAACTGTGGGAAAACATCTAATCTTATCATTCAAAACTTCAATTCCAGTGAATATCTCTTTCCCAAACGTTACCAATTGAGACTGGCATCGTCCAAACCACGTCAAAACACACTATGAGAAACCGAAAGCCCATTAATAAACCATGGAATAGCCCGAAAAATGAATAGCTAAATTAACACTCCTAATGAGAACGCGAGACACGCGATTTGGAGAAAGAAAAATATCGAGACTTGACGGCGATTGTCAGAGCCCGGTCCGTCGATGATTCGACGATTAGGAGAAAATTTGTATCTCTTTCAAACGACGACGACGACGACGACGTCGAAGGCGGAGCGCAATCGAAACGGAACGATTGAATTCGTCTCGCTTTGGGGATTCGTCGTTCTCTCCTCTCCGCGCCTGGCTCTTGAAGGTATTCATTTTCCAAGCAACTTAAATACCCAGCCGTTCGACGAGATCGAGGCACCGACCGACCAGATGTGAGGCGTGAAGCGTTGCAATGGAAAGCGGAAATTGGATCCGAATCGAAACCTTCGTCAAGTGCCGCCGATCGGAGAGAGGATTAACAGGGGACTTTCGATTGTCACGAGGGATACAAAAAAAATCGAGCACCAATTAGACCGCTGTAAGGACGCCCCCAAAAGCAGGCTAAATGCGCAAATGGGAACCCATCTTCTTGTGATTAATTGGATTCGTCCTCATCAATGGATGGGATCTAGATAGCCGTTACGGAAAACGCGCAGCTATTCAGCTGGACCAAGCTGATGGTAGTGGCTTCGAATCCCACCGGTCGAGCTTTCAGTTAATAACTGTGGAAGTGCTCATAATAACACTGTGCTGAGAAGCAGTCTCTGTCCCAGTGGGGACGTAACGACCGAATGGATGAGTAGGCGGAGGAGGATTGATGAAATAGAAACCGGTTTCGATTCGCTAATTCGACGGGTGCAGCCTCCCGAAGACAAATTTGTCCACACGAAGAGCACTCAAAGCCATTTGGGAAACGAGATACACCACCCACAACCATCAGGTTACCGCTTTGAACCCCTGCGGGGTCGGGGTGCATTTGCGCATTGTTGGTGGAGCGTTGTCGGGTTCTTCAACTCGAGCGCGTGCGACAGTCTTGTGCAAAGTTCATTGCATCAATAATTGGACGAGATGAAACTATGTGAGTATATTGCTGGCATCGCGGCGGCTACCCGATCAGAAGAGTGAACCAGAATTAAAACAAATGGTGGTCAACTGTTGTCTGTAACAGAGTGTGTTACACAGCGAAACAAAAACGACATTTTTGCGTGTCTCAAGAATCAATTTATGTGTCTCTGGTAGATTTTGGGTCGCTGAATCCAATGCCGTTCTCAGAAATATTCCAGCACGTCACAATTTTTACCTACAGGTCGCCAAAGTTGCATAAAATACTGGTTTCATTGATGTTTACATGAGATTTAAAGTATGATTTATCAAACTTTCTCGTGATCTAATCCACCAAACATGCAAAATAGGACCTAAACTTTTGATTTAGAAATATTTTAGTTGAAATTGTTCGATAAAATTTAAATTAAATCGATTTTTTCAACATGCTTGCAGTCTCCATACAAAATTCTTCGTTTCGCTTATATGAAAAAAATACAATACTTTTAGGAATCACCAAAAAAAACTTTTTACCTTCGAAAATATTAGAGTAAGGTGGGGCAAAAGTTCGACCTTAGTGGTATAATCAAAGTTTCCAGGAAAACAATAGCAGTTAAAACAAAACAAATACCATACAGTGAACCTTCAACATATTGGCTATAATTTTGCTGAACAAACTTGTGTCAAAATATTCACCCATTCTTAGTTATAACAGTTTCAAAATTAATTGTCTTATTCGAACTTTTGCCCCACCGGTGGGGCAAGAGTTCGAATCTAGTGTGGGCAAAAGTTCGCTGTCTAAAACACAAAATATCGATCCTTTTATGATAGGCATACTTTACACCAGCCGTAAACTTAAGTTTGCCGAAAAATACACACTAAATATTCATCAAAAAATTGCCCACAACCGGGTTAATTGTAATATACTCAAAAATAGCAGTTTTTCGCAAAACTATGTGGAAATGTAAAATTTTGGTGACAGTTTTCACACGATCAGACAAATATAACTAAATTTGAGGATAATATGAGGATTTTAGGCAATTTGCAAATTTTTCCGTGATTTTATACATGGGTCGAACTTTTACCCCGCTGATTCGAACTTTTGCCCCACTATGGGCCAAAAATTGTTTTCAAGCATTTATGTAAAATCTAATACACTTCAAAGCAACCTTATGATAGGCCTAGAAACGCCCTTACATAAAATATTGAAAAAGATTTTATCTTCAATTGGTTCCATGCAACGAAAGTTTGACCAAAAATTACAATATTCACGTCGAAAAACAACAAATAGCCATAACTTTTCCAAATCTCAATCGATTTTTATGATATTTGGAGTAAAAGTCTCTTACTTGAATAGCATTCGAACCACAATGACATTTAGGGTAGGTGTACCAGTTATGGCCATAGTGGTTCCCTATTTCGCCATACGTGATATTTTGAATGCCTTCACATTTTGAAAAATCTTTTGTGTTTTAGCAGTAAAATAAAGGATAAATCTTGATGTTAAAACATACAAAAAGATTAAAAGTGTAAAAGTTATCTAAATTTTGCATATGGCCAAATAGGGAACCACTATGGCCATAACTGGTACAGTTTCCCTATAAGATTTGTTTTGAATTGAGCAAGAAATCTTAAAAAGAAACTCTTACCCCACTCGAACTTTTGCCCCACTTTACTCTATGAATTTTGTTGATAAGTATTGTTTTACACATGAAGTTTAAATTCTGTGGCAAATTAAGGAAACAAATTGCCATAGAAGCTGGCAAACTTGCATGCAAGTTGTCTGAAATGGTGGTAGGCCATTTGGCATAAAGTCGTCTGGCATAATAGCCATTTGGCAAAAAGTCGTTTGGCATATTGGTCGTTTGGCATAATGAGTCTGAAACCAAGAAATTCTTAGGATGACATTCGTTTTTACGTTTCTATTGAATCTTTCTGATTACATTAGGCTTGTTTTGGAGTCAATTGATTCAAAATGACACTTTATTCAACAATCATATGTTATTGAATTAACTAAAGCATATTAGAAATGTTTTAGCCATTTTTTTAAATTATTTATCCAGAAATTACCCTTCTTTTAAATATTAATTCTTCTTTTGAGTTCCGCTATTGGAATGAATTTTTGACCTGCAGATTTTGTTATATTTAGAACAAATTTACCCTTCTTTCAAACATTTTTTTTTTTCAAAATATGATGTAACCATAATTATAGGTATAAAGACTGTTGATTGAAAATTTGAATAAATTTCACCTTCTTTTATACATGGGCTGTTCTATGAAGATATATTTTTTAGATATTTTTTTGTTTCCAACTGAAAGGAAGGCGATAACATTGATCTGTTCAAGTTATTGGCGAAAAGAGAAATCGATTACTGTAGTAACTTCACTTGTGCTACTTTTCCCCGAATGTCGTTTCCCTGAACGCCAGTTCCCCGAATGCCAGTTCCCTGAATATCCCGTTTCTCCGATTAGCCCACTCCCCCGAAAAGTTTTTGGCATTCATAATTGTCGTAACTTTAAACATTTCAGGGTGGTGAACGAATGAACCATCTAATATCTTCATTATTTAATTTGCGGTTCTTTCGAGTTTTACAGTCCTTAGCATTTTTGCCAACATGTGTATAGCCGAGAATGCCAGAATACCTCCTTCTTTTGATTGCCTATCGTTTTTTCTCGTTCACTATCCAGCCACTGAATAATATTTAAATTTCACTGGGGAACTGGCATTCGAGGAACCGATGATTCTTAACGCAATTTTTTATGTCTTTTGGTTTTATTATGCCGCTATAATTGTTGGCGTCCAATCTTCTATTGGTTCAATAATAAATTATGCCTTCTTTTAAAAATAGGCTGCTCTTTATATTTATACTGTTTTAAATTTTGTTATTTATCAAAGCTAACCATGAACCATTTTAATATTTTGCAAACACATGATCTCCTTTCGAGATATGCTGGAAAAAAAATCAATTACAAATTTCGATAATAGACGATGTTTTTGACGTACACTTCCAAAATTAAAACTTATTTTGAATCGTTCAAAAGTTTTGCTGCATATATATTTTTTTTAAATATGTTGTTCATTTGAGTTATGCCGTGGGAAGATTTTTTACGTTAGAGCCTTAAACATTTTAAACGAAAAATAATCCTCTCTCGTTTATAGGCTATTTTTGCATTATGCTGCAATATTAGATCTTTAGATTAGAGATCACTGCGAACTTCCTTTGCCAATTTAATATTTTCAAATATGTATATCGCAGCAAGCTCAAGAATTTTTACTTCAAGTTCTGGGATGTAAAAAAAAATATTATTTCGAATAAATCTTTCACCAGACCCGTCACGAGTTGAATCTATGACATTTGGTCGAAAGACATTTGGTCGAATGACATTTAGTCGAATGACGTTTGGTCGAAAGTACATTTGGTCGAATGGACATTTCGTCGAATGGACATTTGGTCGAAAAGGTTTGCAATATTTGGTCGAACCGACATTTCGTGGAAAGGTAACTGGTCGAATCTTAATCGTTTGGAAACAGAGTTTTACGTTTAGTCTGACTATAGTCGAGAGTAGCATTTTGTCGCTAATACAAGAGAGATTGAATAATTGAAAAAGTATCAGCGATTTTTCTAACAATCTCTGAACGATTAGCCAAATTTTGATATTCAATTTGATGGAAGCTCTCTCAACATATTGATCAACCTCTTGCGTTTTTAATGTTTCATGCTGCTTTTTCGTTCAGGTATGTTCTGCAATTCGAGATAAGTTGATCTTAAATGGAAGCAAGCCATTTTTTGTCTCCTCAGTGAGCTCGTCTTCCTTTACCCGATTCATAGAATCAGCACAATTTTCATTTTTAATAATTCAAAGCTTCTAATACAAACTATGTTATTCATCCGAGGTCATCAAAGCCATATATTTGCTTAAGGAATTTTGTTGAGCTGGAAGTAACAATAAGCCAATTGGCCATACATGTTTTCCTTAAAGCAACTTTTTCCTGCCGTTTTAATTATGATTTCCGCATTCAAAAATCTTACCCACTTCCGTAAGCAGAAAGACCCGGAATTCGAAGAAAGATCCCAAGCACTCTCTCCGAATTCTTCCATCAGATGAAGATCAGCAGTTCATTACAAAGAACAATGACATTTCAAAAGAGTAATAAATAATGCAAGCCTTCACAGCGTTGAGTAATACAATTAAAACTTGAGCATTTTTTCAAAGAATGATGATAATTTCAAAGAATAATAAATTCACTGGAGCTAAATATTTCAGTCAATGTATAAAACAACTATTTCCGAAAATTTCATTTAATCAAAAGATGTATGGAATTTGAGAATAAGACGACATACAATGTCCCATTTTTTATTCAACAACAGGTTATGACATTATCTCACCAAACAGATATACATTATCTCACCAATTTTGCAAAACTTAGAAAACAATAATTAATTTTAACGAGTGATAATAAACCATTTAAAAATAAGCTTTCAACTAAATTTCCATTCAACTAAACGTCATTCCAGCAAAAAAAAAAGTTCCAAAGCAATTCGACCAAATGTCCATTCGACCAAATGTCCTTTCGACCAAACGTCATTCGACCAAACGTCATTCGACCAAATGTCATTCGACGAAATGTCCTAAAGCCCACGAGTTTTGTTTAGTTACTAGTGGTCCCGGCAAACTTCGTCTTGCCATCAAGTAGGCTGTGGAAAAAGGCTTTAGGACATTTCGTCGAATGACATTTGGTCGAATGACGTTTGGTCGAATGACATTTGGTCGAAAGTACATTTGGTCGAAAGGACATTTGGTCGAGTGGACATTTGGTCGATTTCCTTTTGAACAATTATTTTGGTCGAATGACGTTTAGTTGAACGGAAATTTGGTCGAAAGCTTATTTTCAAATGGTTTATTGGGCTTTAGGACATTTCGTCGAATGACATTTGGTCGAATGACGTTTGGTCGAAGGACATTTGGTAGAAAGTACATTTGGTCGAAAGGACATTTGGTCGAATGGACATTTGGTCGAATTGCTTTGGAACATTTATTTTGGTCGAATGACGTTTATTTGAACGGAAATTTGGTTGAAAGCTTATTTTCAAATAGTTTATTGAAAGATCGTTTGCCAAAATTGAAAACTGTTTTCTAAGTTTCGTAAAGTTGATAAGATAACGTCTTCTTTTGAATAATGATCACTAGCTCAATCACTAGCTGTTGTTGAATAAAAAACGGGACATTTATGTAGTATTATTTTTAAGTTTCATACATCTTTTGATTTATAATTTGAAGATATGCAAAAATCTAGGATTTTGATGATTATTCGAATGCACTTTTTAGAAGTAGTTTTGTACATTGACTGAAATAATTAGCTCTAGTGAATTTATTATTCTTTGAAAATATTATCATTCTTTGGAAATCTGCTCAACAAATTTTTATTTTATTATTCAACGATGTGAACATGATGTTCTCATCTTTTATTACTAATTTGAAATGTCATCGTAGGGAAACGGTCGTATTTTGGACCCCCTAAGGAAGTGATTTTAGTTTGTTGTCCCAATTAATTATTTGCACAGCGTAACCAAGTCAAAGAACATGCAAAATGTAAAGAAAAACTTCCCCTGCGAGATAAAAATGCCCCTACGATCATGTAGGATCCCAAAAATGTCGAAAATAATTGAATTGTGATGCACTGTTTTTTATTATTTTGGACACACCAATACATTTTGGACCCTCAAAGTATATATTTTGGACCCCCGGCACTTTTTATCGTTTGGTGACAAATTCCACGACACTGGTTGTATAACATGCTTGCCCATAGTCAAATCCATCGATTAACAATGGAAAACCGAAGAAATTATACGCTTTTAGTGCAGAAATTTGAAAAACGTTTTTGTTTACATTTGAAAAATTTGTGACGGCTTCAATTTCTGTGTGTAACGTGTTGTACCGGTTGCATGGCTGAACCGATTAAATTAAATTAATTTCAGATAAAATAAACACATTTTCTTTGTACAAACGGTTGATTCGAGTGCGGAATAGTCCTATCTTTCCAAATGGCATGCGAATTGAGTTGGTCTTTCGATTTAAACTGAGAAATTTGCAGGAAAATGGCAGAGGGGGTCCAAAATATATAGGGGTCCAAAATATATTGGTTACCCTACTTCGTAATGAACTGATGATCTTCATCTGATGGAAGAATTCGGAGAAAGTGCTCGGGATCTTTGAATTGAATTCCGGGTCTTGCAGCTTACGGACATTGGTGAGATTTAAAACGACAGGAAAAAATGCTTAAAGAAAAACCTTTATGGCGAAGTGAATGCTAGGTGTCGGTAACTCTACTTATGGTCAGTTGGGAGAGAGTCCTTAAAATTCAATAACAAAATTTTACTATTCGCTTAGAGATGATTGGTAAAATGGCTGATACTTTTTCCATTATTCAATCACTCTTGTATTTGTGACAAAACGCTACTCTCTGTGGTAGTAAGACCACGAAATGTCGGTTCGACCAAATATCATATGCTTTCTGTTCCAAATAAACCTTTTCGACCAAATGTCCATTCGACGAAATGTCCGTTCGACCAAATGTACTTTCGACCAAACGTCATTCGACTAAATGTCATTCGACCAAATGTCTTTCGGCCAAATGTCATAGATTCGTGGAAAAATGTCATGGAATCTCCTATACAAAATGACATATTAGTATACCCCCGTTTTACCAAATTTTCCGACAACTGCCTTAAACTTTTTTGTCACACGAACACGTCGGAAACCTTCAAGAAGACAACAGTGAGAAAATTGTGCAAATCGAGTGTCCCGTTCTCAAGTTATTTCGTGACATACAAACACCACTTCATTTTTATTTATACAGATGCTCTTCAATGTCACAATTTTTGAAAAATATTGAGAACCTACCAAAATTTTTTACTATGGGCTTGGTGGCGTTGATCTCGGTAAATGTTTCAAAAATGCCGATATTCATTCTAAGTAAATCATTATGCCAAACGACCATTATGCCAAATGACCATTATGCCAAACGACCATTATGCCAAACGACCATTATGCCAAATGACTTTATGCCAAACGGCTTTATGCCAAACGACGTTATGCCAAACGGGGTACAATCGTCTGAAATAGTCAAATTTTGCATTTTCAACTCATGGTGTCTACTCATTTACAGAAATAAAATTCCCTGATATTTTCAGGTTTTTCCAGATTTTGAAAAATAATTACAGGTTGAAGAAATGCTCTAAAATCATTAATGACGAATGATTAAATTTTGATGACTAAAAATTTTTAATAATTTTTAATTACAGGTAGTTTGGCTTCGAAACACTTAAAATATTTTAAAAATATTGTTAATTTGTTTGTTCTAAATGTGTAAACATGATAAGAAAAAATAGATAAATTAATGTTTTTATTTAATTTACACCAACAACAAAAAATGTTTATGAAATGATCTGGAAGTATATATCACTAACAACATCAGATATGAAAAAGTATTCTATGTGGTCTTGAAGAAAAAATAACCTTTCCATTAAAGTGGGATTCAGATTTATCGATAATCAGCGACGTACCCAGAATATTTCTCTGGAGGGCGTTTTTTTCCTTGTTAATATCTTCGGGAATACTGTAAATTTCTTGCACTTATTACTCCAAAGATCTGTTCAAGAGTTTGTTTTATGAATTTTACGAACTTTCTCATTAAAACTAGGCTCCTGCATCTACCACGGCTGGTTTTCTTAATACAAATCATGGTTTGAATTCGAAAGATTATAATATTGGTTGGGTCTGTATTATGGCGTAGAAATTACTTCGAAGATTCAATCGGGAATCCCTTCAAGGATCGTTTTAGACATTTTGCAAGGAAGTCCTAAGATCTTCAGAAAATTATCCATTGAGTCATTCATTGATTGCCCTAATTAATAATAATAATAATAATTAATAATTCATTGATTACTCCTAATTTTTTTGATTGACGAAATCCCAAGGAAATCTTTAAATATTTTCTCTAGTTTATTCATCCAAGGTTGTCTCCAGGACAGGCCTAGGCATTGCAGAATTCGCTCTCTTTTGATTTTGAAGCACGATCAAAGTAAGCGGAGAGAAACATCCCATCCGTTGCTGTCTATGATCGACAATGTATCGCAAGTTGTAACAAGTCTGATAAATAGGAGCAGCGGACAAGAGCTCCAAAGAGAGAGAGAGCGATGATAAAATCCATTCTTCTCGCTTGTTTTTCCGTTGGGGGTAGGTGTTTTATTTAACTGACACGACAAACAATCCCCAAACTCCCGATAGCAATAGTGCCCCCCAGGTTTGGAGCTTTGGAGTTTTATCATGCACCGCTATCCCCCCGATCTGATTAAAGTTGTAGCACTATACGATAAACAGTCTCTCAAAAAGTGCTGTATGTAAATGATAGTTACAGAGCGCGATGCGTGAGAGATTCTCTCAATTTTCTCAGGATTCAATCCCTGCTCCAGGAAAACATCTAGAAAATTTTTCAGTTTCGTTTGCATCAATTTTTGGAAAATCCGTTTGGAATTTGTAAAGAAAATCCTAGAGTAATCTCTGATTAAACTTATGTGAGTTTTAAGTATGCCTTGATAATTAAATGTCCAACAAAACTTCTTGCGAAAATTCGGATAAAATCCCTGAAGAAATTTATCAATAAATGATCGGAGAAAAACTGTAATAATTGCTGTAGGGTAGAAGCACCGGTTTTGGCCATACGCCAATTGTAGCCATAGTGGATTATACACCGTTGAGTAGACCACATTTATATGATAGAGCTACATTCATTTACTCGTCCATATTGATTCAAAACATAAAAAAAACAATGCATTTTACTTATAATTTTAACTCCCATACACCTAATTTGGCCAGGGCTCTCCTAATATGGCCACTCTCATGAGAAATCAATGCGATTGGCCAATTTAGGAACCGAAGTTGAATCTGTGGCCGAAACTGGTTCCGACGGCCTATATTGACCAACGGGATTTTCAAAGCAATAAAATTGTTTTAGCTCAGTTTTAATATTTTACACACATAATATGTATTGAAAGCTTGCATTTGACATATTTGTAGTATAAATACGGCTTCCCATTTAATTTTTATTGGCATTTTCTCTTAGGCTGGCCAAAATCGGTGCTTTTACCCTAGTATTAAGGTTCCACACCAGACCTCAAATGAAGTTTTGAAGAGTCCATGGAGAATAAGAAATTGTATTTGAAAAATTATTAATGAAGTGTTTGAACTGCAGCAATAATATTTTGATGAAATTCTGCAGAATTTTTTAGAAGAACATAATGATAAATCTCAAGTGGAATTTATCGAAGACTTTTTTTTATTTCATCGAATAATGCCTTTAAAACAATTCCGGAGAGTTATATATATATATATATATATATATATATATATATATATATATATATATATATATATATATATATATATATATATATATATATATATATATATATATATATATATATATTTTTTTTTTTTTTTTTTTTTCTGGTTCGTCGAAAATTAATAGAGCTCTCCCTGAGAACTCCAGGTTTTTTCCAGGTTGAATAAAATTCCCTGATAATTTCAGGTTTTACAGGTTTTTCCAGGTAGTAGACACCCTGAGTCAATATCTCAAAAACTAGACACACTAAGATATTTCTGAAAACGGAAATGGATTCAGCAACCCTTAATTAAGCAAATAGCGGTATTTTGGCGCTTGAGACCAAAACGTGTTCCGCAGTGTTATCAAATAAGCTGATAAGCTAATAACAAAAATTATGACAACATATACACAGACTGTAACTAGGTTATAAAAAACGCTTTCAACTAACTTATTTTGACTTAACCTAGCTATACAACGCACTTATCGTGGCAATAAAAAATTACAACGATTTTGATCTAAAATTATTAATATTGTTTTTTCGATATATTTTCCAATGCTTCAACATTGGATATTCTACGGAACCTATTAGTACTATACCAGGGAGGGAGCTTCAGAATCATTTTCAAAATTTTGAATCCTTTGCAGAGCTTTCAACAGCTAGTCCATATTGGTACAGCATACTACATGGCTGGCCTGAAATTTTGTTTGAAAATCAAAAGCTTGTTCTTAAGGCAAAGTTTTGATTTTCTGTTAATAAAGGGATAGAGACATTTTACATATTTGTTACATTTGGCTTGAATGCCCTCAATGTGATTTTTGAAAGTTAAATTATTATCTAGCATGAGCCCTAGATATTTAACTTCATCTGACCAATTAATTGGACAACATGTCTACTTGAAGGTTTCAAATAAAGAGCTTTTGGTTCATGTCGGAATATTATTAGTTGATTTTTGGAAGCATTAGGAGTAATCTTCCATTCTTGCAAGTAGTCAGGATAAAACAAACCTTGATATAAACATCAACCCTTCACATAATTGTGTTTTAACTTTGTTATTCCTTCCTGATCGGAATACCTACCACTTTGCAATGCACGCGCAATGAGGGCAGAAGCAGATGAGATCAGATCTTGAAAAAGTTGACGCGATGCGACGATGATGATTCAACTAACTTAAGATTCAACTAGTCCGAGATTAGGCTGCGCGGCCGTATGTCGCCTAATGGTAATGAGTTCATCACTTTGCGCGGGATCGGAGATGTTAATGACGAAAATGTGCCTCGGTCGTTAACGAGTGCGAAATGACATTTGACGAACAGTTGTGAGACTTGGACACAGGCAGAAAAATATATCAATTTAGGGGTCCAAGACGATTGTGAAGCCTTATTTTTATGACTATGAAAGAATTAGGGACGCAAAATAATTGGTCTTCAAGAGGTTACATAGATTCGATTCTAAGGTTTATGGTTTACCCTGTAACATCAAGATGAATCTCTTTCAAAAATTGTAAGAAATCTTATAGATCATAAAGGGAAATTCTCCCAGATTTTCTCAACTTAAGGAAGCCAAACCTACAATTTTCAAGAACACAAATCTAGAGAACTTGACAACCGTTCGCGCTGAATATACCTACAAAACCCGTCATAAATACGAAATCGGTTGAAAAAGTATCGCAACACTCAGCTGGATATTGAATCACCCTGAAAAGTTTAGCATCACCTCAAAACAGAAACATCCATGATGCTATATTTCGAGATGCTCATTATCCAAATAATAACGTTGTTTAGAAGGACAAAGACATCCAAAAAGCAAACTATTTGGTTCGATATTTTGCCGCCAGATGGAGCTAGTGAGCATTTGAAATTGAGCATTCATTACTAGTGTGATCTTATGATTCAAATAACATAGACATATCGAGCCTTTGTTAAAGTTGTTAAGAAAGATAACAGCATCCGGAAAAAAGATTGATTTATAATTTTGCTATCAGGTGGCGGTGTTGATCATGTTTACTTTAAACTAGTTCTAACTCATAATTTTGATAAAGAAGAATGGTGAAATTTTTGGTAAAGTAGTTCAGAAGGTCAAGAAAATCCGAAAAACAAACAGCTTAATTGATAATTGAACACGGCAGTGATCATGTTGAAATGAGAATTTTAAGCTAGTTTTGTATTGTAAACCTGATGAAATAACAAGTTCGAGTATTCGGCAAAGTTGTTCAGGCAGTGAAAGAAATCCGGACGGCACAGTTTGATTTGTTATTCTCTCTATTCTAGTGATTCAGGTATGATGGGTGGGACATTTCGCATAAAGACGTACCGCATACGGACGTTAGGCTTAACGAAATTTATATTTATATAAAAACGAACATTTTGACTCAAGAATAACTTTTGAAAAATGGCCTATAAGGTTTTGCATGCAATTTATTTGAAAAATTCTAACACCAAAACTGTTGATTTTAGACAAAAATGTTCTATGGAGCGATTATAGCGAATCTTTTCAACTACAGAGCTTGAGCTTGAGCTTGATTGGCCGCCCGTGGATGCTACTCCAGTATCGCCAGATCAGCTGCACTTAAACAAGGAACCAACCGAATGACTGCTTGGGACTAACAGGCATCCTCAGTGTATAAGTGCTGGTGATCTTCTATTTTAAGGCTATAATGGCGCCTGCCACGTCAGAATGCAGACCAATGTGGGGAAGGGGGAGGAAATGATGTTGCACTTATACTAGCCCACTGAAGACCGTGGAGTCCGACTGCATCTACGCTAGTTCATGCGGAGTGTATGGATTGGGGGAAAGGTATGGAGCAGAGAGGTTTGCTTTTGTGGTTAGCAGACTGCCTATGTATCAGGCGTAAGGAAAGGCATGCGCGTGGAAGAATGGAAGGTTTCTTATCCGTCTCTGGTTCTAGCGTTTGCTATGAACGAATAGTTTGAGTGTGATAGATTTAGAATGGAATACAGAAGCAAGTGAGAGATATACAACTACAAAGTACGAGGAAAGGGACGGGCCTGGGATTGAACCCATGACCTTCTGCTTATGCAGCAGAAGCGGTAGCCATCAGACCACCAACCCCGTCACTTGTAGCGAATCTTTTCAACTACAAGAGAAAATATATACTGAAAAATCATGAAAAATTTAAAATAAAAGTTAAGTTGGCCTATTTACTATTCTTTTTTTTGTATTAAACTTGATATAATTCGAAAATGGCTACTTCTGGAGAAGTGATGATGCAGAGGTGATCTCGATCTCTAGTAGCAATGGATGTCACACTCATAATCCTTCCTTTCCCCGATGACCGTAAGGACGTGGCCAGTGCCGTTATTGACTTTATTATGTTTGGAGTTCTCGAAAGTGTACATTGAAGATGAAAAGCTACTCCCAAGCTACATCTGTTGGTTCCTTGTGCGCCTTCGATTATTCTGGTCATTCACGGAGTAGCAACTACGAATTGTACGGTCATCAATGCTTATGCTATTCTTAAGCGACTTAACTTATGATGACAAAGTTGATTTGACAGCTGCTACGGATTGACCCGACTTAATTTTACGAGTATACGGGACGAAACGAAATGTACATATGAGCTTATAAAATAGTGTTGTATACGAGGAAATACATCGATCAAACGGTTTTATCCACCATGTAGTGCGGCTATGATTCAAATTGTACATATAAACGACTTTTTTGGTAAACTGTTTTCGCGTTTTGCTGGGCAGTGTAATTCAGAAGCCCAAGCATGCGGTTTTGTTTTTTTCGCATTCAATTTTTCCATTCACTTTGCTTTGCAAACAGGATTCAAATGCAGAATTCGGTGAGTTTGTTCCAATATGAACCAATGCCCAAATATTATTCATAGGTGCCAGAACGTCTGACAAACGTATCCTATGGCCTTTCCCATCCCATTAACATTCCACAATATCCCGTAACATCTATGAGAGGTCTTAGAGTTCTCTGCATCGTTCTTAAGTAGGTGTTCAATTTATCATTCCCTCCCATTCCTCAACATTCGCAAGGACGTGGCCAGGACAGCTCTCAACTGTTGGAGGCCCGAGCAAAGTTGAATAGCAAAATGATAATAAATCTTGTTATCTGGTTATGATCATTTGATAACTGATTTTGTTATCATCTTGGCTGAATTACCATCCGTATGAGTAAATGACAGGGTGGCCACCAAATATTCATTTTGAAATTCCCGCTTTTTCCCGGTTTTGCCGGTACAAATTTCATTATTTTCCCGGTTTTTTATTGAGGAGCCCAAACTGAAAAAAAATATACTTCAAGCTTTTCAATGGCATTTTAAGGAGATTTTACGACCAATCGGAAAAATAATATTATTTGTAGAAGATTGGCTTGTTTTTGGCTTCCACACAATTAGTATAAAATGGAAAATAACTGAAAAAACTTGAGTTTTTTTGCTCAAAACTAGGTTTCTGTCACTTATACCCTCATTTAGCTCAATTGTGCTATTCTATTCTTGGCACTTTCAATTCACTTTGACAGGGTTTTGTTTTAAAAGTTACCAAGCCCATGTTTACCAACAACTAGTTGTCCCGGCAAACGTTGCATTGTCCAGTAGGCCGTACAGCAGGCGTTCAAAAAAACCCTAAATTTGTGTCAAATTTATAGTATTCGTTTTCTCAACTTTCTCTGAGGATTTTGAAAAATATTATTCAATACGAAAACGTCCAACCCCTTGAGGAAAACAAAAGTGAAAGAATTGTTCAAATCGATCGTCTTGTTCTCAAGCCAACTCGTGACATAAAAACACCATTCCATTTTCATTTATATAGATATGCCTCTTTTGTGCATCTTACTACAATGTTCAAAAGTATTTCAATACATAATCTTTTTTTTAACTTCATAGAAATGAAGAGTTTAAGGTAAGGATGAAATAAAGCATACAAAGCCAACGGTGTTGAATCATGTATCTCAACTTGTTTATACAATTAGGTAACGAATGACTCATTAGAAGCTCTTACGAATGATTTTCAAGAACATTTGGATTTATTGATTTATTTAAAGCAACTAAAGAAAATTTTGAGTGCTTAAACTGTCTGCAAAAGGTTTTGAAACTCTAATTCAAAACTTCAAGTCAGATTAGTAAGAGAAAAATCAAGTCAATAGTAAGAGGAAAAAAATCATAAAATGTTTCAAAACATTGCTAATCAATGAGTGAAGTGAAACAGTTCTAAGAAGTATAGTGTAGCAAAGTAAATTATTTCTACAAGAAATTAAATCATTATTGTTTAAAAGTTATAATGTTATTTTGAATATGTTTAATGGCATTACCATCAACCGTAACAACTTTCTACGACTAATTTTGTAGATTTAGAGCTTAAAGATTTTCATTCGAAATTATTTTCCCGGTGATCATCTCAAATTCCCGGTTTTTCCCGTCTTTTTCCCGATGGATTCAAATTCCCGTCTTTTTCCCGCTTTTCCCGTTTTTCCCGGTTCGGTGGCCACCCTGAAATGAGTACTCAAATTTGTTTGTAGAATAACAAAGTAATAGTAAATTATGTTATCACTGAGTTCAAGTTGATAACTAAATTTAACATTTTTTTTTTTTTTGAATTTTATGGTCATAAATCACGGAAAAATTTTGAGAAATGAGTGTTTTAGATTGAACTTACGCTTCAAATAATTTACCGAAATTTTGTATAACGAAAAGTCATCTTTGTTTATCAACACACACTTTGTAAAAATGTTATGGGAAAGATGTGTGATAACATATTTTGTTATCAACCTGTTATCAATAATGTCTGTCACGGATACAATGATAAACAATTTTGTTATCATTCGGTTATCATTGATAACAGAATATCAAATTGATAACAGCGATCATGAAAGTTGTTATTTTATTGATATCATCCAGTTATCCGCCTTTGCTCGGGGGATGCGTCAATCTTGTCTAAGAGTCAAGGATTAGTCCCAAATCTTTGACTTTGGTAACGGACGGGGAGGAGGCAACCCTTATACAACGGTTTAGGACTGTACCACCTACGAATTTGTGTGAATTGCTTAATACTAATAATAAAAAACCTACACATGTTTCAGAAAACTCTTCAATAAGATTTTATCAAACTTGCCAACTGATAAAGAAAACATAGCTATCGAAATATTTTTCTGAGTCTTTTCGACATTTGACCCAGAATACCTGGGGAGCATAGAGTAAGCGTTTTTGAACCTAGGTTGGAACTGGTACAACCCGTTCTGAATCACAGTTTCAATCCCAACCAGATTCAGGTTCAACTAAACTACGATTTGCTTGACGTTGTTTTGTTTGTGTGTTGATCACCGACCCAATTCCTAAAAACAAAAACGGCATTAGTTGTTGAACTTTGTCGAAGACACTACATTTAGGCGGATGTGGGTTAAGTGATTCAGGTCTGACATAATATTCAAGAGTTTCAGTTCTGATTCACTTCATATTCTAGTGATTCAGTCCTGATTCACTTCCTTTCCTAGTAATTCTGGTCTAAATCATTGGATGCTCAAGACTCCAATTTTTTCTCTTATCTGGATCAGAAGATGTAACTCGCTTGAAATTCTTCATTTTATTTGCTCACTAGCATCAAGCGGTTTTTTTTTTTTAATTAAAAGGTCTGCTTTCTGTATACCCTCGACATACTGAACAACTTCGCCGAAGGTTCGAGCTTTCGATCTCTTGTGGATCACAAGCATGACTTGTTTACAATGCTCAATTTTAAACGCTCAGTAGGATCACCTAGCGGCAAAATTTTGAACCAAGCTGTCTGTCTTTCGAACAGGCATGGGAAATGGAAATACTCACTCGAGTGTGCCCCTCGCTCACTTCCACACGCAATCATGAGTGAGATCGCCGTTTCTCCTACCAAATTGAGAGTTTTCTATTTCTTCATCGAGCAACAAGTTAGACGAAAACGGCAACAGAACGATTCACTACCGACCCCGTGTGCCGAACTCATCCGATTGCAATAGCGAATGATTATTTACATTCCTATTCCGCTGGAGTGACATTCGTATTTGAGTGCTGATAGGCGCTCACTGACTGGAAATACACCCGGCAGAAATTCGTACATTCCGTTGAATGCACTCAGTGATTGAACGCGTTTTTACGTGTCTCCCAGTTGAGAGCGGATTGGTTTTCTCTCCTCTCTGTGAGTCTTATGATTTTCGGGTTATCTCAATCCTTTGCGATTTGTCGGGATTGCGCTCAGCCTAGTAGCGTTTGGCTGTCACTGAACTTTCGGTGGCAGCAGGTACTTTGCTATTTTTTTATCGGCATCCCTAAAAACTGTCCACGTGGTTAATGGACAGCCCCTAACATTTTTCGCGGAATTCTCATCAGAATCTATTAACGATTCCAATCAGATTTCATCAAAATCATCGCAGCATTCATATCAGATTCTTCGCAGGATTCTCTTCTGTTCAGAATCCTCTCAGGATTCTCATCAGAGAAAATATCTCTAGATGCTTGTTAGAACCCTCGATGAAATCAGAAATCTTACCAGGATTCTCATAATAATCCTTTCAAAGTACTCATCAGAATCCTTTCAGAATTTCATCAGAATTGATCTAGCATTTTCATCAGAATCTCTACAGTAGAGTAAAGTGGGGCAAGAGTATCTTTTTAAGATTTCGAGCTCAATTCTGAACAAAACTTACAAATTTCATAGTGGTTCGAATGCTACTTTCACTCCGAATATCATAAAAATTGATTGAAGTTTGGAAAAGTTATGGCTATTTGTTGTTTTTCGACATGCATGTTGTAATTTTTGGTCAAACTTTCTATGCATGGAACCAATCGAAGATAAAATATTTTTCAATATTTTATGTGAGGGCGTTTCTAGGCCTATCATAAGGATGCTTTGAGGTTTATTAGTTTTTGCATAAATACTTGGAAACAATTTTTGGCCCATAGTGGGGCAAAAGTTTGACCCATGTATAAACTCACGTAAAAATTTGCCAATTGCCTGAAACATATAATCTTCAAATTTATCAAAATATACCTGATCGTGTGAAAAATGTCACCAAAATTTTACATTTCCACTTAGTTTTGCGAAAAACTGCTATTTTTGGGTATATTACAATTAACACTGTTTTGGGCTATTTTTTGATGATAATTTAGTGTGTATTTTTCGGAAAACATAAGTTTACGGCTGGTATAAAGTATGCCTGTCATAAAAGAATCGTGTTGTTTTGTGTTTTAGCCAGCGAACTTTTGCCCCACACTAGATTGGAACTCTTGCCCCACCTTACTCTAATCTCATTTGAATCCTTTCATAATTTTCATCAGGATCTATCCAAATTTTTCTTCAGAGTACTTCCAGGATTGCAACATAAATCATCCAGGATTTGTATTCAAATCTTTCCAGTATTCTTATTAGAACCCGTCCTGCATCCTCATCAGAATTCTTCCTGGATTTTCATAATAATCTATTAGTAATTCTTCCAGGATGCATAATTAATTTATGCAAACTTTCTAGGATTCTCATCGGAAACAATGCAGAGATCTCATCTGAAATTTCGGGACTCTCATAAGAATTTGTATTCAAAACATAAGTTTCCTTAAACATGGAAAAGGTGTCAATCAATGCAAACGTTTTTGGTCAAACCAGTCAGTCAAATATCAAGATTTAGTTTTAAGGTGAAGATAAAACTAAACAGCACAAATAATTTCCAAGAACACAAATCTAGAGAATCGAGTATTGCTCTGAGCGAATAATTTGAATAATGGGTCACATAAGCAAATAATCTTCAACTTACTGTTAGTAAATCTATTACAGAAATTAAGATTGAATCTTCTGAGTTGTGTTCTCAATGACCAATCCTAAATTCAAGTCAACCCTTCCCAGTACAAGTTGAACGATCTACACTCCCCCATTGAAGGTTCATGTAGTCAATCTCATTAAATAATATTGCATCGTAAATTCCTTCTCTTACCAAACCCAAGCAACATATCTGAGGGTAAGTTGATGCTTTGTGTCTGAAAACACTGAGATGCGGGTGGGACCTTTCAGTTAGATTGACTGTTGCTTTGGCACGTGATCGCATCCTCTATGACCCACCACTCCTCGGTTTTCATCCAACGACGATCATCTTACAGGAATCCCCCGTCAAGCACTAGAGACGCGTTTAATGTACGAAGGAAATTGAACTCCCCCCTCAACGACGACGATGATGGCGAGAGTCTACAAAGTGAGGGACGAAGACTAATGGCTGTATTCTACAACAAAACATCTGGGGGCACGCGTGCGACCGATGAAACATACAAGTGCAACCGGCAATGCTGACTCCTACCAGAAGGTATTACAAGTCATTAATTTTATCCACTGTTGCATTCAAAAACATCGCTGGTAATGGGACTACACACGATGGTTATCCCCCTATGACCGGCATCCACCATCGCGCCAAAGAAAAATGTGAAATGGGGGAGGGGAGAGTGCTTGACCGGAAGTCGACGGCACGTGTCACAGACACATCGGATGACCTTCATCGTGGAAGGTTAGTTCGTTTGTACGTTCGCTGCCAGAAATCGATTAAGCCCCGGATCGATGCGCGTAAGGTTTCTCTCGCCGCGTCTTCGAGGGCCAGCCCTCGTACTGATCCAATTTCTTCGGAAGGTGCCCCGTTTTCCCTTCCAGACGCTGCTGTTTCTTCTGGATCGGAACGCAGCAATATGGATTGAGGGTTTCTTTTGTTATGTAAATCAACAAACGCGCTCGGAGAGTACAGACGTTCAGACCGAGACTCTGATGGTTCTGAATTCAAAACACAATTTGTGCACCACATGTGCGCTGCCATCAATGCCAAGTCGGAACGGGAGAAAGGTTTCTGGGGAGGAAGTGGTGAACAAAACGGGAGACTTGGAATGAAAACGAAGGAAACCTTTGCTCTCTGGGCGAGCTTCGTTCTACTCGAGAAGCTAGCGCACTTGTAGTGCACAGGCAGCTGCGGATCGATGCCCGCTGAGATTGGCGCACATGTTGGAAACGTGACCCTTTGTACCGATGAGTGGTGCTAGTTCGGTTAGACGATAACAGTTGAAAGATTTAAAAATGTAATTTGGAGAAATGTTTTCAGCATATAAGCATTACGTCCTCACTTGGAAAGAGTCTGCTTCTAAGCTTAGTGTTCAATGAACAGTTTCACAGTTATCCACAGAGTTTTCTGTACCTAAATTGCCATTTTCGCATTCGTATATCGTGTGTCAAGCACGATGATACTCTACTGCCTGGGAAGTCGAGGAAATTTCCGTTACGAAAAGGGATTATAGAAGAATATGACTGCGAAATTTCCAAATGGAATTCTTCAGAAGTCTCCGAAAGAGATTCCTTCCTAAGAAATAATTCCTTCGGCATATTTCAGAAACATTCCCCCGAAACCGCTCACGAGAATTCTCCATAATCCCTCCGAGGATTTCGGAGAATTCCTTACAGGGATTTCTGAGAAAATTCCAGAGGGAACTTCGAGAAAGACCCTGAAGGAACTTCGAAGATCTCACAGCGGCAATTTCCAACAAACTCTTTTGAAATCTTTGAGACATTCTTTTGATTCTCTGTAGTCACTGAACGGGATACTTCTCTGACAATCCTAGAAGAGATTCTCTGACATCCCTGGAAGGGATACTATACAATTCTGGAAGGGATTCTCCGAAATCATCGGAAGGAATTCTCCGGAATCTTCGGAAGGCATTCTCCAACATTCCTGGAAGGAATTCTCCGAAATCCCTGGAAGGGCTTCACCGCAATCCCTGGAAAGGATTCTCAGAAATCCCTAGATGGGATTCTCCGGAATTTCTGGAAGGGGATTCTCTGACATCCCTGGAGGTTTTCCGACATCCCTGAAAGGGATTCTCCGACATCTCTGGAAGGGATTTTTCGGAATCCCTGGAAGGGATTCTTCGCAATCCCTGGAAAGGATTCTCCGAAATCCCTGGAAAACATTCTTAGAAACCTCTGGAAGGGATTCAACGGAAACCCTGGAAGGGATTCTCCGAAATCTTTGGAAGGGATTCTCCGAAATCCTTGGAAGGGATTCTCCGAAATCCTTGGAAGGATTCTCCGAAATCCTCGAATTCTCCAAAATACTTGGAAGGGATTTTCCAATTTTTTTCTTCGAAATACCTAAAAGAGATTCTCCGAAATCCGTGGAAGGGATTCTCCAAAATCCTTGTAAGAGATTCTTCGAAATACCTAGAAGGGATTTTCCGACATCACTTGAAGGGATTCTTTCCCATCCCTGGGAGGAATTCTCTATTATTCCAAGAAGCGGTTCTCCGACATTCCTGGAGAGGATTCTCCGAAATTCCTAGAAAACATTCTTCGAAATCTATGGAAGGGATTCTCCGAAATCCTTGGAAGGATTCTCCGAAATACTTGGAAGGGATTCTCCAAAATTCCTGGAAGGGATTCTTCGACATCCCTGGAAGGGATTCTCCAACATCCCTGGATTCTTCACCATCCCTGGAAAGAATTCTCCAACATTCCAGGAAAGGGTTCTCTGACATCCCAGAAAAAGATTCTCCGAAATCCCTGGAAGGGATTCTCCGAAATCCCTGGAACAGATTCTCCGAAATCCCAGAAACAGGTTCTCCGAAATTCCTGGAAGCGATTCTCCGAAATTCATAGAAGGGATTCTCCGAAATCCTTGGAAGGATTCTCCGAAATCCTCGAATTCTCCAAAGTACTTGGAAGGGATTTTCCAATTTTTTTCTTCGAAATACCTAAAAGAGATTCTCCAAAATCCATGGAAGGGATTTTTCAACATACCTGAAAGGGATTCTTCGACATCCCTAGAAGAGATTCTCGGAAACCCGTGGAAGGGATTCTCCGAAATTCTTGAAAGGGATTCTCCAAAATCCCTGGAAGAGATTCTTCGAAATCCCTGAAAAAGATTTTCCGAAATCCCTGAAAGAGATTCTCCGAAAAACCTAGAAGGGATTCTCCGGAATCCTTGGAAGGGATTCTCCAAAATCCCTGGAAGGGATTTTTCGACGTCCCTGGAAAGAATTCTCCGAAATCCTTGGAAGGGATTCTCCGAAATCTTTGGAAGGGATTCTCCGAAATTCCTGCAACTAATTCACCGAAATCCCAGAAACAGGTTCTCCGAAATCCCTGGAAGCGATTCTCCAAAATCCCTGGAAGAGATTCTTCGAAATCCCTGGAAGAGATTCTTCGAAATACCTAGAAGGGATTCTTCGACATCTCTGGAAGAGATTCTCTGAAATCCTTATAAGAGATTCTCCAAAATCCATGGAAGGGATTTTTTACATACCTGAAAGGGATTGTTCGAAATCCTTGAAGAGATTCTTCGACATCCCATGAAGGGATTCTTCGACATCTCTGGAAGGGATTCTCCGAAATCTCTGAAAGGGATTTACTGACAGTCTAAGAAGAGATTCTCTGACAATCCTAGAAGAAATTCTCTGACATCCCTGGAAGGAATTCTCCGAAATCCTCGGAAGAGATTCTCCAAAATCCATCGAAGGGGTTTTTCAACATATCTGAAAGGGATTCTTCGACATTCCTAGAAGAGATTCTCCGAAACCCGTGGAAGGGATTCTCCAAAATCCTTGGAAAAGATTCTCCAAAATCCCTGTAAGAGATTCTTCGAAATCCCTGGAAGAGATTCTCCGAATTTTCCGAAATCCTTCGAAGGATTCTCCGAAATCCTTGGAAGGATTTTCCAAAATCCTTGGAAGGATTCTCCAAAATCCTTGGAAGGGATTCTCCGGCAAATAATGGAAATGACTCAGAATTCCTACCTAGCTAGAGGTTCGAATCTAACTTTTTGACCATCATTGATGAGGTTCTCATCAAAACCGCATAAATTACACAACACATCCCATCGTGATTAAACCATATCACGCCAAACATCGCATTCGTGACTTGCTCGTCAGCCATCGCAGCGAGAACACATTTCTTCCCATATTAGCGAGTCTACCTCCTCCTGTAGTCGTCTCTTCATCCATCCAAGCTCGGCAGCCGTTATTATTCTCCCAGACAAATCCAATTTGTCACCGCGTACACGCTAAGCATTATTCACACAAACGAAATTGGATTTATGATATTTAAATATTTAACACTGCGAGAGCATTACAGTGATAGGAATTGAACTTCCATTAGGTTCTATATGGTAGCTAAATTCGGGCATGTCAACAAAATCAACCAAACAGCCTGAGCGTGTCGATCCTCCTATTCCCCCCCCCTTCACCCCACAATCTCCTTCGGTGCGTTCCAAATTTAGAAATGATGTGACTAATTAGAATTCAGAATCCACACGAAGATGATAAGTCAACGCGCGACCGCATGGTGTGACTGACTGACTAACTTCTTGAGCGACTCATATTGGTCGTTGCGTTCCCCCCAGTAGTCGTCATCATCGTCCGTCACGAATGGTGATGATATGTCTTGGGGCAGGGTGACATCAACGGGACGATTGTTAGTGGCCCCTAACGTTTTTGGGTGGATCAACCGTTTGCTCGGGTTTCGCGGCATTTCTTGACTGAACTTGATGAAATTCAAGCTCACGATCTTCGTTTGCCTTTTTGCTCCGACAACAACGGGGTGCGCTCCATTGATATACAACTGCAGATATACAGTACATGTGGCCATCAGACCTGCCGCTGGCTGGCTGGGAGACTAAACAAATATGCCCGCCAGATGCAGTGCAGCCGCAGAAGTAGAATCAGAAGCAGCCTTTAGTTTCTCAAGTGTTTAACCCATTAGCGCCCAGTGATCTATTTTGAGATTAGTTTATACTTTGTAGCTTAGTTCAGACTTGTTTAATCTACACAGTACCAAAAAATAATGTGATTTACGTCTTTTGGGATGCACATAAAAGAAGCGAGCCGAATGACGTAAATTTGTGTCGAGTTTCAAATACGTTAGTGTCTGATTTGGCAAATGTCGATCACAGTTCCATCGTTTTCGTGTCCTTTAACATTTAAAATTACATTTTTTGTTCAATACATCTTCAAGGACACGTTTTTGTGCCGTTCCATCACTTACATCATGTGTCATTCAGTCATAACCAGAATTACGTCCAGAGTAATTTTCATTATTTTTAAGAGTGTATGACTTTTTGTCATTATCATAATCATGCCATAAACTTCAGAATACTCTGGAATATATTCTCCAGATCTACAAGCGTGATTAATGAACCTTTGAAATCTTCTAAGAACTTCAGAACAGTATGTTGCTTTGATTTTGCTGTTGTATTGTTGTGTTGGATGTACTGAGTCATCCAAGAACTTCTAGGAATATAGATCTTGGAATCTACACACGGAATAAGGTGCATAGTTGACGATTATTGATGCGGTACGTACTATTAGTAATTCTCGCATACTCTGAGATAACGCCCTAAAAGCCATTGGTAGCCACGTGTGTAGCTCGTTGTTTCTGAGCAAAAGAAAGAATAAGCATCCAAACCAACATCACGGGCAGGTAGATAATGATCCTTACTTTCCCATAGCGTTGTTCAATAACATGAAAATCCATTCAAATGCTCAGAAACAACGATCTACACACATGGTTACCAATGGCTTTTAGGGCGAGATCAGAAGTTATGCGAGAATTGAATGAAGTATGTTTCATTAAATCTAAACAAAGATCCTTTAAAAAATGTTTGATAATCACGGTCATCCAAGAACTTCCTGAAATAGAGTACCTCAAATCAACGTGCATAACTATATCACATTGAAGAATTTGGGATTTGGTACATGCTCAGAAATTCAACTGTGAATCTTGATCAATATAACGGAAGTTCTTAGTCATCTAAGAACTTCCGGAAAGACAATCCATAAGATCTACAAGATCTTCCAGTGTAATAACTGATTGTTTGATAAAAGGTACATCTCCAGTAGACTCGTGTTATTGAGATCTTTGAGTTGTTGTGTTCAAGAGACTTCTGTTCGTTAAAAAGCATCTTGAAATATATATCATGTGATCTTTATCCACAAGAAGTGACATATCGTTAGATAGCCTGCATTGGTGGATCAAGATCATCGGTACAAATTCGCACAATATTCTGATCTCTTCAAATAATAGCAAGGGGTACAAATAAAATTAAAGCTCAGTATACTTATATGAAGGGTTAAGAGATTATGACATAATTTAAAACAATCAATGAACAACTGCTTATATATGTAGATCTGAAGACCTGTACTCCATGGACAGGGTGTCTACTCGTTTACATGAATGAAATTCCCTGATATTTCCAGGTTTTTCCAGCTTCTACAAAATAATTCCAGGTTTAGGAAATATTCCAATTTCAGATATACAAAATGTTATTGACAAAATTATTTGATTCAAAAGCGTTTCAAGCTTCCAAATTTTGAATGCATATTTAAGCTATTTCAAGGTGGCACAATATCAAAGCTTAAGTTTTTGTCAATTGAATTGTATTTGAAACAAAGCCTTAATAGGGTCCTAAAGCCCTGTCCCAATTTTAGTGCCAAACGCTTAAGTTTAGGCCAAAAACACATGTTTACTCAATTTTCTAATGTATTTTGTAGGTTTAAGTCTAAAAAACATTTTTTCATGTTTCTTTAGATTTGTCACACCCCTTGGCTTAAACTCAAAATTTGGGTATATTTTGTTTTCCGTGTCCCTTCCGAAATGTCAGTTAGGAACAACCCCAGTGTTAAAACTAAAACCCCTGTGGTGTTTTTGTCGACTAAGCGAACGTCAAACATGATCAAAAGTGTCAAGGTTCATTTATGGACCCAATTTCTAAATTAAAGTTTAAACATGATATTGCCGTTATTTGAACGGGAAAAATTGCTAAAGTAGTTGCAGTAACATGCTCTTTCGTGTTGTTAAATAAAAACAAGATTTCATTAAAAATGTTAGGACCCAATTGTATTTGGTAAGAAGATTAATGTTTTATCACTTGTGAGAATTCTGATCATCATTGTAAACTGAACGGAACTTCAAAGTGCTTCATTATGTTTAACCCTTAAAGTTTATTGATTACAGCGTACTTGTGCAAAAACAGATGCACTATTCATTTTTGACCCGCGTTTAGTAAAGAAATCTCAAATGGTAGTCATGGGCAGTTTGGATACTTAAGACAGCTAAATGGGCGAAAAAGAAATACTTACAGATGTTTGTGACAACATTTCACAGTTAAATTGACATGTCGTTAAACATGTTTTTCGACAATTTTTTTTTCAATTATTTTCTCAAGGAATTTCTCCATTATTTCAAGTATTTGCCTGAAGATCCAAATGATACGAATATTTACTCAGGCTAGGGTAGATGGATGGATTTCTTTATTTGTAAAATATGCAGCACGATGCTGGCTCACCTCTCAAATGTCTTAAATGTGTTCATGTAGTGATTATTTCCCATGGAATCCCTTCGAGAATTTTCCTAAGGAATTCGTAAAAGAATTTTGTTTAAGATATCTCAAACACATAACCTGGTTTTTGCCAAATATAACCACAGAAATTAACTCAGAGATCGACAGGAATTTCTTCACTGATTCTTTCGGATGTCCTCCAAGGTTTTATCCAGTGATTCTTCCATCGATTGTCTTCATAGGACATCCTCTAAGACTTCCGTTTAGAGCTTCTTCAAAAATTTAACCAGAAGTTTATCTAAAGATGCCTCAAGGGATTTCTTAAAAATTGTCCTTCATAATTTCTTTAAGATTTCAACTTCAAATTTTGCTAAGGATAAATCCAGGAATTACTCAGATTTCTTTAGGAATTCCTACAGAAATTCGTTAAGATTTCTCAAAAAAGGCTTTAAAGATTTGGCCAAGTATTCGGTTTCTCTTGGAAAAAATACAGTAAACATCCTTAGAAGATCTCCTAGAATAACAACTAGAAAATTCGGTTGATGAATTAATGAAAGAAAATTTCGAAAGAAAGTCCTAAATAGTTTTTCCTGGAGCAAATTTGGGATAAATTACTCAAGATCTTCTATAAAAATCTCTGGGAGAATATCTTAGAGATTTGGTAGAGGAATTTCTAGAAGAATTTCTGGAAGATCCCGATTCTTGGAAGTATTCCAGATGAAATCTCCGGAGAAACAACTAGGATTATTCCTGAAGGTTTTCCTTGAGAAATCTTAGATTAAAATGGTAAAGAATTAGTTGAAATGTCTCGTAACAGTCTCTAAAGGTTTCTCTGGTGCCTACATAATTTTGCATCAGAATTCGCTGCAAGCAAGATATAGAAAAAAAAAAGATACTTTAGAGACCATTTTGAAAAAAAAGACTTCAGAGACCTTTCATCAAAAATAGAGACAATCATGTCTTGGGAAGTCGATAAGATTCACTGAACAACTAAAGGAGCGACAGCGGCGCAGCCGAAATTTTTTGGGGAGTTTCGACCTTTGTCATGTACACATTCTATCATGAATTACCGTCAAACGGGGTATCTTGCAACAGGGGTGAAACTTGCAACACTTCGACATGTAACCGAATAGTCGTTTCGTTCAGCATTGAGTTGAATTATTATGATTTATTCCGCCGTTTGTTGACCTTAGGTATACAACAGAAGGTTTTGACAAGGGTTTGTGTATCGTTCCTTTTTTGGTGAGTTTGATGGAGGTGAAAATCATATTCAAATTTGGATTGTATAAAACTAATCTTGAAAAACGTTCTTCGTACCACACAAACGGTAGAAATATGTCATTCGAGGCATTTGCTATCAGTTACAGTACATAGTAGTGTACAAATTGACAACATAAAAGTTTTGATAATTTTTTTCTTAAACACTATAAAAATTCAAAAACGTTTTTGATTACCCTTGTGGGGTAACTTGCAACAGCAATTTTGTTCTCAATTGTTTGATAGTTCCTGCCGTTTGTCATCGAAAGCACATGAAAAGGCAAAATTGAACATATATTTGTACAGTAACATTAAAATGTTTGTACCTCAATCAATTCAATACACTGTTTTTATTAAGTTTTGAGAAATCTAAGTAAGTCGTATTATTATATGATTTGGTCTTATTTTTTTTCATGAAAATAAAGAATAATTTAGAAAATCTGCAAAAAAATAACTTACAGATCAGTCATTGGGAACTCTCTGCATGAAATATGATGAAAGTTATGTCAAACCAATTTTACATATCAATATGTTATACGTTGCTTTGATTTAAATATGTCTAAAAAATAAGTTATGTGAAGTAAAACCTAAAATACCATCGTATTTGTAAAAAAGTTGCATTAAAACGTTTTGATGGCTTTCCAAAAACTGTCAAGACTTAAAATATGCTAGAATCTTCCAGTGTGCACACCCTATACAATGCCAATGAAGCTTTCAATCA
This sequence comes from Aedes aegypti, assembly GCF_002204515.2. Taxonomy (NCBI): domain Eukaryota; kingdom Metazoa; phylum Arthropoda; class Insecta; order Diptera; family Culicidae; genus Aedes; species Aedes aegypti. The sequence continues at coordinate 25,021,308 of NC_035109.1, read as the reverse complement.
AATCAATTCAATACTCATAATACAATCGATAATAATTAGTTTTCTAAGAGAAAAGCAGCCTGTTTCTGATAATTGTCATGTTTTTACTGTAGATAATTATTAAATGACCATAATAACACAATATAGGATAAATTTTTAATAGTGTACTTCAGGTATCATTGTGTGTTGCATGTTACCCCACATCAGGGGTAGCATTAAAAATGCATATTTTTCGTCTCTCCTGATTCCAGAAAACTGAATACTGATAAAATTAATACCGCGTGGTATTCTTTACGTAGCGATTAGGGTACCAGACGGTTTTTGTCTCATCTGAATCCTCAATTTTTTCTTCCATATAGCTTTGAAGTTGAAAATTGTTACAAGTTACCCCGTTTGACGGTACTGCCAAAAAGAAATTTCCCTGATTGTTGGTGAAATTCCCTGAGAATTCCAGGTTTTTTCCAGGTTTAACAAAATTCCCTGATAATTCCAGGTTTTTCCAGGTAGTAGACACCCTGCATGGAGTTCTTGTAGAGTCAAAAACATCGGTAAGAATCAACTCCGTAACTCCGTTCTTTTATGTAAATGGCAAAGGGACTGTGTCATAATCGAAACCTATCAATATAACATTGGTTACGCTTACAGACCCTGAGGCCTATATTCGATGGAGTCTTTTTAGGACCAAGCACATTCGTACAAATCAATGCAATACTCCGTTTAGTTACATGAAGATTTAAGAGTCTATGCCATTATTAAAAAAAAACATCAATATGCAACTGCTGAGGCTTGTGGATTCTCAGGCCTGTATTTCATTGAGTCCTTCTCCTTAGGACCAAGAACACCGGTACTAATTCATACATGTTATGCCATAACGAAAACCATCAAAATATTGCTTATCACACCGATTGAAGGTATTTATTCCAGGAAGTTTTTGGATGAACTAGAACAATTAGAACATAGATAGACCAAATAGGAACCAACAAGAGAATATCTAACGGTACTGGACCCTACACAATTGTACAGTTTGTGTCGTCAAGATATCCGTTTTGGTAACTAGGTCAGTACAATGGATTATTAGAAATAATGAATGAATCTTGCCAAAACTCCAAATAATTTTTGAAAGACCTTAACTTGTACACAAGAAGCATTATTTCTCAACATAATAAAAAATGATGTCTTACAAGTACACTCCAAAAGGCAAAAACTCGTTCTACGTAAATTGGCTTTACAGTGTATTAAATTTTGGATTAAATGGTAAAATAATTCATAGAGAAGTTGCTATTAAAAATTCATCTTGAATCCAAGTCAATTTTATTGATGAATTCTTGGAAAAGTTTTTAATAAATTTCCTGGAACAATCTATGAATGAATTATTAGTATAATTCCTGAAAAAAACATAGATCTAGCCCAAGGATGAATTCTTAAAGGAATCCATATAAGAAGATTTATTGAAAATTCCAAAAAGAATTAAAAGAAAATGGAATAAATTATTAAAAATTCTGGAAGAACTCTCGTAGAAATATTTTTTGGAAGATCTGCTAGAGTTATAATACAAAAATCTCTTTAGGAAGTCTTGCGAGTTTCCAGGAAAATTTTCAGAATAATTCCTATGAAAATAACCGAACATAATAGCGTTGAACTTCCTAAAGCGAATTCCAGGGCTGGTAGTGACTGATTGTTCTTAAAATAAAAGAAACTGTAAGACCTCAAAATAAGTGAAGATACCAAATAGAAACCAATAAGAGACCGAAAAGAGACCTAACAATAATAGAGGAAACAAAACGAAACCTAACAGGGAGCAGCAGATAGGAGTTTGATTCGTCATGGAATCAGATCACACATTCCTTTAAGTATATTTTTAAGACCTTCTTCGGGAATTCTTCGTGACATAACAAGTCAAGTAATGCTGCCATGCATTTTCCATGATTTCTCCTAGTTTTTTAGATTTCTTAAAGAGTTCATTTAGTAATGATTTCGCATGGAATTTCACCAAAAATTTCCCTAAACTGGATTTCCACAAGAATAGCCACAGGATTTACCTCAGTAATTCCATCAGGAATTTGTTCAAAGATTCTTTTAGATATTTCTCAAGAAGGGGCTAAGTCCTCCAAGAACATCTTCAAAATCCAACTAGACACTTCATCACAGATGCTTTCAGGGATTTCATAGGATTTCCATCAAAATTGTCCTTCAGGGTTTTTTCATGCTTTAAACTAGGAATTTTTCTAAGGTTTGTTTCAGGAATAACTTCAAAGTTTCCACTTAACATTTCTCAAGTAATTTCTACGGAAGTCTTCAAAAATTTTCCCAGGCGTTCTTCCACGAGCCTTTTCAGGCATGACTACAGATAAATGTCAAGGAAAATTTTCAAAAACTATTAGAGAAAGATTTTGGAAAAAAAACCGTGAGATATTTGCAAAGAAAATTTTCAAGTTGCTTCTGATGAAATTTGTTTAAGTTCTAAAGTCATCCTGACGAATAATTTTTTTTTCAAGAACTTATGGACTGCTGAGAAAGATTTAGATGATTTTCTGGTCAATTTTTGGTTTTCGTTCACTCACAGATATTCCACTAAACAGCCAGAAGATTTTTTATCTAGGTAACTTGCAAAGATAATTGAAAAATTACCAGACGGAATCCCCAAAGAAACTTTTGTAGGGATGTTCAGAGGACTTCCTGGTAAAACTGCTGAAGCGTTAAAAAATTGTTGACATTTTTGTAAGAACTGAAAGTGCAATCCTTGGATTAAATGCTGGTGAATGATCTAGAAAAAAATCAACAAGAGCTCAACAACGAATCACAGATGGAGAAAATCTTGGAAAGTTTTTAAAAGCAATAACCCCTCGAGGATTTTTTGACCATTTCACTAATCAAGTAATCATTCAACCGAATTTACTAAGTTTTGAAGAAATTTCTTTAAGCATTTTTTTCCAAAAGTTCTAAGATAGGTTTTGAAAAAATGTTCGAAGTATTCCTTGAGGAAATTACTGAAGGTAGTAAGTAGCATTGGAACTGGAAATCGCTGGAAGCATTTATGGAGAAATCTCTAGAAGAATTTGTGGAGGGATCTCTGTAATTCTTGAAGAATCAGTTGAATAGCCACGTAATAATCTCTTAACCCGTATAGGCCTGAGTGAAAGCAAAATTACTAAAACTCTCACCGCTCAGCGAATATTTGACAGATTTCAATTATTTTTTGTGAGTATACTGGAACACATATCTAGTTTCTAAAAGTGGTCAAAGAATCTCGGGAATGTTCCTGTGGCCGGAGTTATTGCGGTGGATCACTGGGTCAGGTCGGGTGACAAGGGTTTTTTTTGTGCTTCTGTACCCCTGGAGGTAGGCAAACTTCAAGTCACAGATAATTTCCAGAATCTGCTATCGTGTGGCTACTATATCAAGGAGTTTTAAGAAAAACGCAACAGCGTAAACCATCTGATAATCGATTATATTGAAAAATTATGCCAACCGCATTTGATTAATCCTACAAATGACCATTTTCGGGCCTCCAGGATGCCTCAAATCTATGATAAAGTGCACAATTTGTATCTTAACATCTGTGTCAAGCTTATGGGAACGCATTTTAGTGAACTATTATATTCGATCTATACTTTTAGAGATTCGAAACGGGTAAACACCTCATAAACCTAGAGGCGGTTCTCCAGGACATTAAGTCCGATTGGCCGCATCTGGTGCACTCTAAACGGTGCAAAACTATTAATTTACAATGTTGAATATCAGATCTAAATGATTTATGCACGATAAAATGAATGCCATTGGAAATAAATATAGATAACTTGTGATGTCCCAAAAAATCGCATTTTTTTACCCGACTTGACTTAGTGACCCATCACAATAACTCCGGCTACAGGAGTATTCCCGAGTTCCTTCGGCCATTTCTAGAAACTATATATGTGGGCCAGTATACTGACAAAAAAATATTTGAATCCGTTTAGTATTCGCTGAGTGGTAAGGGTTTTGGTATTTTTGTTTCCTAAGAAATAATAACTTGAGTATCTCTAAGGATTTCTCTGTGGCCTCTTAAACACTATAATTCACTGAATAGAAGTAGCATTGAAAAAAAAACTTTAGAGACCTTTCATTTAAATTTGAGACTCTTTAGAGACTTGTATTCAAACAACGGCCAAGTTTTTAAGAAGAGACTTGCTTCTTCTTCTTGGCATTAACGTCCCCACTGGGACAGAGCCGACTACTCAGCTTAGTGTTCTTATGAGCACTTCCACAGTTATTAACTGAGAGTTTTCTTTGCCAAAGTTGCCATTTTCGCATTCGTATATCGTATGGCAGGTACGATGATACTCTATGCCCAGGGAAATCAAGGAAATTTCCATTACGAAAAGATCCTGGACCGACCGGGAATTGAACCCAGACACCTTCAGCATGGCTTTGCTTTGTAGCCGCGGACTCTAACCACTAGGCTAAGGAAGGCCCCTTGCTATCAGCCCTGTAATGTTATATATTTGTATCTTGATTTTACGACTAGATAAGTTAACTATCTTGAGCGAAGTTCATTAGGGTATACAGAGCGCTCCTGTACACTGTTTTTCCCCCAGGGAATAACAGGGTTTTTATGTTTTTGGGAAATGCAACATCTAGTGGAATTACAGATCGAAGATATTCGGCAGAGATGAAGTATGTAATAAGTATTCATATTCTGATAATAGAAGGCAACACTGCTCGATTGTTATCAAAAGAGCCAATTATATGGGGTGTCATATGCAGACACCAATAAATTTTTAAAATAACGTTGAAGCAAGTGTTGCATGCCGTAAAGTCGACTAAAGTACAAATGTTCATGTGGCTGGCAACACTGTTTGAGAAGAACTAAGAAAAGATGAAAATAATAAAACTTAAAACGCATTCTAGGGGAACTTACGTATTGTCGGCAGCCTAAGCACCTGAACTTTTAAGAGGACAATTTTACGCAATAATAGAGTACAACAATTAGCAGAAGACACCTAAACCTGGGAGGGAGGCACCGATACTACACACGAAATATAGAACAACGTTTGTTTGAACTGCAAGATAACTCCAGCTTGCCAACAAAAATCAAGGCAGGCTTGGGGAAAACCGCTAGTTTTCTTTTGTTGTGTACTTTCGATCTTTCCTGACAAACATGAAAAAAGGGCCACAGTTTTCTATGCAATAAATAATAATTTTCATTGGAAAAAGTAAAACGATGCGTTTTTCAATGCTTTATATTCAATCAGTTGGAAGGTGCTCACGAGACATTACTTACATTTTGTGTTTGAATTGATTTTCATTCAATTTTTGTCACTTTTGATGAAATGCGAAAATGTGTTTTAATCAGTTACGTGCTTTTTCCATGTTAGTCCAATGTTTGAGATCTGGGCTCACAGTGACAGTTTGTGACAGCGGAATCTCGGCTCACTATGACGTACAGAAATTTTGTATTGGTTTCTCCCTCCCAGACCTAAACTACACTTGAGCACACTTCATTCATTAATTATTATACACAAAACACTATTTTATTCTCCTAATCTTCTATTTTTCCTCACCAAAGTCACAAGGCACCTATTGCAGAAAAATACAGACTACACTGAGAACAGAATTGCAGTTATAAATAAAATAGCAGAGAGTCAAATTGAATACACAACGCCACTAAATTAATGCAGACTAAGGCGCCGTCCACAAATTACACAACGCTCTAGGGGGAGGGGGAGTAGGCTCAAGCGTTGCGGCTCAAACACAAAATTTATTTATTTTTTTTCATGCCAAGTCAGTTACGGAGGGGGAAACGGTCGAAAATTGTACATTTTAACGTTATGTCATAAATGGACGCTGCCTAATTTCGTTTTCATTTATTTCATCGAATATTTTTTTGTATTCAATCTCACTATGGCAGCATTTCGGCTGTAAAAATTGCCATGTCATGGTTATAAACTTGCAGCAAGTGTGAATCCAACCTAGAAGTTGGAGCGTGACGTCATGGGTAATTGATTCATAATATTGTGCTCTGCAAGAAAAATCCACGGAACACGATTATCAGATTACTTGAATTTCAGAGTTGCGTTTGAATGGGTTACATGCATGCCCCTTTTCGCTACTCACACTACTGTTTATTAGGGTGCGCTTTAATTTTCAAAAGCTCTCAAAACCAAAAATTCTTGTACTCTTATGAATTTAAATCATATTAGAAGAGAAACCTCAAAGTTTGAGCCAAAAATATTAAGATTTAGAGGGGGGGCAAGCGTCTTGAAGGTAAATTTTCAAGTTATAAAAAATGGCCTTCAGTGAAGTCACCATAACTTCGGTAGTTTCTAAACAATTTTGAAACTTTCAGCACCATTATCTTTAAAATTAAATTTATGAAAACTTTGTAGAAAATCAAATTTGTGGAAAATCAAAACTAGTTTCAATAAAAAGTAGTTTACTCCTAATGTTTCCTCATTTTACTAAAAAAATATCTTTGTTGGACCATGACTTCATGAATACACAACCGATTCCAAATCTTTTTGCATGGTTTAGAAGCTTACTTAATTCTTTTCAAACTTTTAATACACCACATTTCACTAAACAAATGTTTTGACCAAGCTATTCAACAAAAACTGCACAAAAACATGAATTTTTAACGAGAAACGTCATTTTTTTTAATTTTTGTCAATTAAACAATATTTTTAAAGCTGAAACTGGTTTTCCTTATTTGTTAAACCTTTGAAAAGGACTTGTCAACAATTTTTAAATAATTTTGACACATTAATATTTTTGCTCATGTTAAAAAATATATGCACTAATCAACTCGTAATTAAAACAAAATGCTTTATAAACACAAGTTTTATAGGAAAAATGTAATTTTTAGCGAAAAAACATATATAATCCAAATAGATTCGATTTTTTCTTCAATCATGTTTTTGGGTAGTTTCTGTTACAAAACAAAGCCAAAACCTTTTTTTTTTAAATGTGTTGTATGAACAGTATGGAAACAACTATTTTTTGCTTCAAAAACATGGACATACCAAAATTTGAAATCGGTTAAGTATTTATGAAGTTATGGTCAAACAAATATGAACTTTTCAGTAAAATGAAGAAAAATTTCGAGAAAACTACTTCTAACAAAAACTGTGTCGATTTAAGACAAACCTGATGTTCTACACAAAGTTTTCATAAATTTAATTTTGAAAATAATGATGCTAAAAGTTTTAGAATTGGTTAGAAATAACCGAAGTTATGGTGACTTCACTGAAGACCATTTTTTATAACTTGAAAATTCACCTTCAAGAAGCTTGCGCCACCCTTCTTCTTCTTCTTGGCATTAACGTCCTCACTGGGACAGAGCCTGCTTCTCAGCTTAGTGTTCTTATGAGCACTTCCACAGTTATTAACTGAGAGTTTTCTTCGCCAAAGTTGCCATTTTCGCATTCGTATATCGTGTGGCAGGTACGATGATACTCTATGCCCAGGGAAGTAAAGGAAATTTACATTACGAAAAGATCCTGGACCGACCGGGAGTCGAACCCAGACACCTTCAGCATGGCTTTGCTTTGTAGCCACGGACTTTAACCACTCGGCTTGCACCACCCCTAAATCTTAATATTTTTGGCTCAAACTTTGAGGTTTCTCTTCTCATTTGATTTGAATTCATAAGAGCACACGAATTTTTGGTTTTGAGAACTTTTGAAAAATAAGCCGCACCCTAGTTTCCATACGCAAAAAATCGCTTAAAGGTAACGCAAAATTGAAAATTCTACAGGCTTTTTTTACATATTTTTTACGTTCATATTATTTTCAGTGTATGAGAAAATTAGAATTAGCCCTTTGCAAATCCATTCACTTATGATTTGACACAAATACATCATCCTCTGATTGCCTGTAGAACAACAGGAGTGTTGCCAAAATAGTTAACCTATCGAAAGACGTATATTTTATACGTTTCTCAGTATATTGAAGTATATGCGCTACAATCTTCAGATAAGGAAAGTATTGAAAGGCTTAATTAATACCCATACATGTTTTGTTGCCTAATTCCAATGAATTAATTAGTTGTGATCGATTTTTCAATGAATTTAAATTGTGAATAAAAAACACACACCGCAATTGAATATGGTTTTCTAGCAACCTATTCCCATAATAAAAAGTGATTGCCGAGGAAAGCAAAGTGCATTAATTTTAATTTGTGATTTGAAGCATCAAAATTCAGTATTTTTGAGTGTTTTACAGACAAATCAAAAGTTTAATAGTGCATGAGTGATCGGTGCGTAGCTTTTGTGACAAATTGGTATTATAGCGGAGAATTGGACATTTCAAAGTGGTGAGTTTTTCTTAAGCTGTTCTTGTGTTTTTTTATTCGGCAGCTCACGAATGACGATAATTTCTTAAGCATTTATTTCATTAAATGATAAAACCCATATTATATAATATTTTTGTGAAAGATGAGGTTTACATGGAAGATTATAGTTCAAGGAATATATTGAGTACATTGAAGGTAACTCTTGTTCCGTAGATAAATTTTAACAAGGACGATAAGTGAGTGCTGCCGAAAATACCCTCAGGGTGCCAAAGCCATCATTTACCCTATTTCGTTTTAAATTTTATTATATGCAACATATAGGACCACTCTTCAACTGTAATTCAGTGTTTCATGAAGGGCTCAAAAGTTTGTCTTTGCTGGCAACACTGCTCAAGTAAAATTCTGCCTCCAGGCAGTGGTGCTGCATGAAACTTTTGTTTTGCAGATATCTCAAAATCCATACCGCCTAGAAAGATGGCGTCTTCGGCAAAGTTGTTCAGTAGATCTAGGACTACCATTATTCTAGTCAAGAGATTCGAGATTTTTCCGCCAGGTGGCGCTTATTAGGCAGTGAGGGACAAGAAAAACTATTGCACTTCAGAAAGTATCGATGATTTGCTGCTTCATAGTGAGTGACTCATTTTCTCGAAACACTTCACATAAAACGGACGAAGTATTGAAAATTTATCAAAATTTTGAAGAAAGATTGCAAAAAACATTTGTTGCTACAAATAACAACTTAATGTGTTAAAATTTATATTATTATAGCCAAATCTAAGGCTCAATACTACGACTTCAAATGAAGCCTATTGACCTGAAATTGGTTATGGTTTTGTTGAGATACAGCTGTTTGAAGTTTGATAGGTAAACCATAGTTGATGAATATTAAGCAGTCCAATTTTGCTGACTTTCCCGCACTTACGATGCTGCCAAAAACCGAAAATAAAACAGACCAATCTCAAATTTTGAGAAATTGTCACTCAATGATATAAAAGTCTATTAAAAATATTACCGAGGGATTTTGAGAACATGAATTTTTGAGATTTTGTCCGGCCATGCGCCACTGTGCGTTTATTATTTTGATGTTTGTATCTCAAAATTTTTTTTTGCAAAACTCTGTTTATTCAAGGTTTTGAATAAATAGTAGAGAGGTGGTTTCGGTAAAATTTATCAAGAGATAAAACAAACTATCCAGGGAACACTCGATTGGTTTTGAGTTTTTTCGTATGGCTTGGATCAATGCACGAGTTCACTAATTTGACGTTTAAGCGGTGCCGAATTCACTCGTTACCATGGTCACCTAAATAACACGGCACTGCTCAAACGTCAAATAGTGAACTCGTGCATCGGTCCATAGTTAATGTTTGTATCTTAACATTAGGAATAAACATAATTTAGATTTGTTTTACCAAATTAGGATGATAGTGTTGTTTAATAACACAGAACACCTAGAGATAAGAAATAATGGATGTAATGTTTGGAATGATACTAATAAAAAAATTAAAAAAAAAATTAACTCTCAACAGTCCCAAGACCGTTATCATCAGAAAAAAATCTCCATCAAATCTGTGCTCACCAGTCATTTTCTATGGCTAACCGGCATATCTACTCAAAATTTAAAAATATTCGAAGGCCCCGTTTTGAAGTTACGCCCTTTCGATGGTATAATTCCAGATATTCAAAGGAAATAAGAGCTATTTGAACAGCTTTTCAATTGATCAATTGATAATCAATTAAATGTGCCATCAAAACTTAATCCAAAGTTGGTTTGTTCAATTATTTGTGTACTCTGCGCAGAGTTTTGAATGAAACATTTTGAGTTACGCCCTTTTTGCACCGTAAGGCATTCAGTTTGTTTTAGTATTGTCACTCACAATCCGCAATTGCTTGTAGCAAAAGTTCTACACAATTTACAAATGTTTAGGCTCAAGTGGTGTAAGACATTACGGAGCCAATTTTATATTACTGATCATTTAACACTTTTTATTGCACAATAATCTGAATAACTAGATGAACTTGAGAATTCACATAACATTTTTTAAACTTTGCTTCAAATAATACTTTGTATCCGTCTTTTTTGCTGAATTATTCTTTTCAATTGTGATCTTTTTGATGGAGTCTAACTCAAGTGAATAGTACAATCTAATGAAGCTTCAGAATAGCTTGAGCTTGATTGGTCGCCCGTGGTTGCTACTCCAGTATCGACAGATGACTGCTTGGGACTAACAGACACCTTCAGCGTATAAGTGCCGATGGTCTTATTTTTTTCAGGCAATAATGGCGCCTGCCACGTCCGAATGCAGACCAATGAGGGGAATGGGGAGGAATTGATGATGCATTTAGAACTGACTCCCACAGTAGACCGGATATACCCCTGCATCTACGCCAGGTCATGCGGGAAGGTTTAGAGGTTGTAATTTTAAGACATAGAGGCTCGCTGTTTGGTTAACAGACTGCCTTTGTACCAGGCGTAAGGAAAGGCATACTATGATGATGGAGAAATGGAAGCGTAGGGAAACGATTTTTTGTCCGTTCCTGGTTCTAGCAAATGCTATGAACGAATAGATAACCTGTGATAGATTAGGAGTGGAAGTTAAAAGTAAGTGAAAGATACAATTACAAACTAAGACAAAAGGGACGGACTTGTGATTGCACCTTTGAGTTTCTGCTTATAAATCAAAAACGGTAGCCATTAGTAGACCCTCAACCCCGTCTCATCAGATCCACAAATTTTATTTTCCAATAATGTGACCTTAGATTTGATTTAAATCACGCTTTTTTACTTTCCTTTTAAATGCTGCAGAGACATGATCTGTGACATGATTCGGCCCTGAATGGGTTAATGTTTAGCATTCTTCATGTCTTCCGCGCATGGGAACTCGACTACCGAGAATGCCTTTCTCCCTCCTACGGTCGCTTTAGTTGGGCTGTTGTTTACGAAACATTCCGCCCAGAATGTATGTTTGTGCTTGCTCCAGTACTAATTATCCCAAGAAACCAATTGAAGGAACCATATTTCACACCACACTTGGCGAACAGAATTCTTCCCGTTCCCCCGGTAGAAGTTCTGATCCATGAAATTGGAGAATTCGCTGGAATGCCATTCCGTGCCTTTGTTCCACTTGCCACCACCATAGATACAGAGAGTGGGGATCACATTTCGGAAATCTGCCCCTCTCGTTCTAGGGCAGTCGGCAGTCGAGGATAATTGGTCTTTCTTGGGTTCACCGCAACGGCGTAAAGGGCAATAAACGAAAAGGTCGGCCCGATCACGTTTGGGTGGTTGATCCGCCGCCGCCTTATGGACTGTGGACGGCAAGCAAGCGATGATCTTGTGGTCAGGGTTGGTAGCGGCTGAGTGTCTTGAGAAAATTTATTGACCTCTTGAAAAACAAAGACCAAGAAGAGACCTACGGATATATTTTTTGAATTGCAACCAATATTGTTCGTAGTATTACGACAAGATTTACAGTAGGCATTTTTACAAATTTTTTTCTCAAAGGATAAAATTAGAATAATTTCAGAGTATTCCTGAAAAATCTCTGAATAAATAATAAGAAGTATTCTTGTAGCTTTTCCTCGGGGAATTTATAAATAAATTCCTGAAGAATGGTAGAGAACATGTTGTTACAAAAAATGATTTTAGAGACCTTCCGTTAAAAATAGAGACATTTTAGAGATATCAAAATGAATACCAAATCTCTGAAAAGAGACCCGCTACCAGCCCTGTAAGGTCGATTCTATATGCGACTACGTGCGTACAATGCGGTCGGTCCATGTGTCACGCAATTATGGCTATTTTTCCCCCGTTTGATCATACACACAGGGCGAAAAAGGCAAACAGAACGAAAAATTAAACGCTCCGTGCATAATTTCTGTAATTAAAATAAATGATTGCTGGTGTTGAATCGGAGAACGTTTATTGGTGGGATGCAGGGGGGTTCCGTCCGATCACGTGCGCCGTTCCGTGGATTGGGGGGTATTGCTGACGACACACGATTCGGTGGAATATAAACGCTTGGGATCAAAACGTTTTTTGACGATTACGTTAATCATCTGATCTTGGCTAATAATAATGGTCTCTGTGATTATCCTTATTTTTGCATAGTTGTAAGGATAAAAGAACAAGAGTTTCCATAGTTCATGTTAACTTACTAGCTATTGAGAATTGATGATCAGAATGACTGTATACCTGAAACGAAAAAGAAAACGATTATTAGAAATGTATTACACTTAATTATTATTTGATAGATACGCGTATTTCGACTACCACTTCTTCAGTGTCAATTACTCGTATCCACTAGATACGAATAACTGACACTGAAGAAGTCGTAGTCGAAATACGCGTATCTGTCAAAGATAAGGCAGCATCCTTTTTCTTACGTAACGCTAAAATTGAAAATTTATGACCAGCTCCCCCCCCCTCCATAACGCTTTTTGTATGAAAAATTCCAAATTTTTGTAGGAGCCGTAACGCTTGAGCCTACTCCCCCCTCCCCCTTATACGTAATTTGTGCATGCCGCCTAAGCAAATATGGCGGAATTAAAAGGTACAAGGTACTCCAACCTACTTTTTTGTTTCTCCAATCATTTCACGTTTGCATGATCAAACTGGGTTGATATCTCTAAGATATACAGATAGCCAACATCCTTCGATAGTACACGGATAAAAATCTGATCCCCATACCATGATTTACAAATTATGAAATTCATAAATTGGTTAGGTCATGATATCAGGATCACAAATCATGGTTCCTAGAGTCATAATCATGATTCCTCATAAGCGTAACATCCAGTGTGAAAACACTAAGCGGCGCACTTTGCTTCATCACATTCGTATCGATCAATCTCAATTCAAGATGCCGAAGCGTTTGAGTGGTAGAGTACGTGGCTCACAATCGGAAGGTTCTTGGATCGAATCTCAATGCATGCTACTTTTAACTTTTTTTTTATTTTGTCGATCATAAACGGATGCGCGACTCAGCATTTTTGGCGTTTGAATCATGATTCCGAGCAATGAGCTACAAAAACCTAACGCGTGTGTTGCGTTACGGCAATCTGACTCATGATATCATGAGTCCAAATCATGGTGTATTTTCATAAGACGAAAACACGCTGGAATCATGATATCATGAGTCATAATCTTGTTTTTGGATTCTGATTTCTACCCGTGTAGTATTGTAAAATCTTCAAGAATCTATATATTCAATTCCGAAATCAGTAACATTACGATAGCTTGAAATTTTTTTCATTGCTGCAGTAGGCCTTGACTAGGAAACACGTATTTTTTCTGCACCTGACATTTTTCTCTTTTTTTCAGGAGGAAAAAAATCTCGGAGTACGGATATTGAATTGGTTTCGTGTTTCATGGTGGCGAATGTTTTTGGATGCGAGGAAAGTGATTCAAGATTCTGATTACGTTCGATGATTGGATTTGAAGAGAGCGATCGAAGTTTTCTGAATCAAGTTCAGATTGTGGGCTTTGGGAAGTTTTCAAGCTTGAGGTGATTTCTCTCAAGAAAGAATTCATCAAGTTCTCTATTGAATTTGATAAGTATACTTTTATTTACTTTCTTATTTTATAAGTTTTTGTTGTTATTACTTCTCGATTGTTGATTATTTATTTATATTCCCCGTTGTTTTCCTAATATGGAAACTGACGGGGAATCGTCGAATTCTAAAGAGGATGATCATTCTAATCTTCCTCCTTCCAAACCATTTAGAGTGAAAATTTGTCCATCTACTTTTCTTGGTCCTTATCCTGTTTATTTTAGAAAAAAGGATAAGCCAATTAATGTTCTCTTGATTTCAGCAGAAGTTTATAAAAGATTTAAATCCGTTAAAGAAATCAAGAAAATTTCGTTAGATAAATTAAGGGTAGTTTTTGGTTCTCGTGGAGATGCCAATACTCTCCTGGAATCCAACTTATTTGGTAGTTCATACCGTGTATATGCCCCTTGTGACTCATGTGAGATTAGTGGCGTCATTTATGACGAATCTTTGAGTTGCGATGACATTAAAAATTTTGGTTTAGGTTTTTTCAAAAATAAAACCATTTCTCCCGTCAAAATTTTAGATTGCAATCGTTTATCTAAATTAACGTTCAATGGCAACAGTTCTAGTTATACTCATTCCAATTGTATAAAAATAATATTTGCCGGATCTGTTCTTCCGGATTTTGTTTCAATTAATAACGTATCATTTAGTGTAAGACTTTATTTTCCTAAACTTATGCATTGCACTCATTGTCTTTTATTTGGACACACTTCTTCCTATTGTTCAAATAAACCTAAATGCTCCAAATGTGGAGATTCTCATTCTTCATCTGTTTGCGATAAACAATCTGATGTTTGTATTTATTGTAATCAGAATCATTTTTCAATTAAAGACTGTTCAGTTTATAAAACTAATCAACAAAAATTCAACCAACAAATTAAATTTAAAAATCGATGTTCTTATTCAGAGATTTTGAAAGCATCTGGTGATTTTAGTTCTTCCAATATCCAATATCTGATTATGATGATGATGACTTGAATGAGGATTCTAATCAATTTATTTATAAACCTCCTACTAAAAGAAAAAGGGCTAATTTATTATCTAACAAACATAATGCAATTTCTGATCCTCAACCATCAACATCTTTTGATAAAAACTTTCCTCCACTTAATGTTTCTTCTACTTGCCATACGATTCCTGGGTTTCAAAGAGTAGAGAATGACAATTCTTTTGATGATAAAAAATAGGGATAATGTTGATAATTCATCCAACAATAATGATAATAAAGACATTTTGAATATTTTGGAACAAATAATAAATTTATTAGGATTCAGTGATTTTTGGAAAAATTTGATTAAAAAATGTTTACCTTTTTTAACGTTTATTTTTGAAAAGTTAAATTCTTTTGGACCCCTCCTTTCTTCATTATTTTCAATGTAATGGCTACCTTCAATAAATTAAATATATTACAATGGAATTGTCGTAGCATTATACCCAAAATTGATAGATTAAAAGCTCTATTATTTAATCACAATATAGATATATTTTGTTTAAATGAAACTTGGTTAGTGGAATGTAAACACTTTCGTATCCCTACTTTTAATATTATTAGAAAAGATAGAAATGTTTCAGCTGGAGGAGTGTTGATTGGTGTTCGTGGAAATATTCAATTTAAATATTTGAATTTACCATTTAATTTTGCAATTGAATATATTGCGATATCTGTTAAACATTTGGGTAAGGAATTTTCTGTCATATGTTTTTATATTCCTCCAAATTCTCCTTTTTCATTATCAGAAATAAAGACTATATTAGACAATGTACCTTCTCCATTTTACATATTAGGAGATTTTAATATGGGCATTAAAATCTCCTAATATGTAAAATGGAGAAGGTACATTGTCTAATATAGTCTTTATTTCTGATAATGAAAAAGGAGAATTTGGAGGAATATAAAAACATATGACAGAAAATTTTTCTGCTTGGGGTAGTAGGAATAGTGATGGTAGAGGTAACTTGATCATGGATTTGGTTGATGAATTGAATTTGAATATTCTCAATGACGGATCATTTACCAGAATTGCTGTTCCTCCTGCTCATCATACTTGTATTGATTTATCTCTTTGTTCTAATAGTTTAACATTCCTTTCTTATTGGAAAATAATTAATGATCTTAATGGTAGTGATCATTTACCTATTTTGATCGAAATTTGTAATAATGACAATAAACAAACAAATAATGAATCTCTTAAGCCTGATTTATGTAGAAATGTTAATTGGTTAAAATTTTCGGATCTAATTTCATTTTCGTTAACTCATTTTGATTATTCATTATCTCCACTCGATAATTATAAACAATTTTGTGAGATTATAATTAAATGTTTAATAAAATCTCAAAAATACAAAATATCTCCAATTTCTTCTAGAAAAAAATGTCCTTCATTTTGGTGGGATAGTGAGTGTTCTATGGCTTTAAAAAATAAATCCGAAGCCTTTAAAAAATTTCGTCGTTTTGGATCAAGGGAAAATTATTTTTTATATTGTAAAGCTGAAGCTAAATTTATTCGAATTACTAAATTTAAAAAAAGGAATTATTGGAGAAATTTTATAGAAAATCTTGATAGAGAATCTTCTCTATCTTCTCTTTGGTCTGTTGCTAGAAATTTAAGAAATTGTAATTCTTCTTCTCCAAATATTCAGGAATATTCTGAAGAATGGATTAATAAATTTGCTTCTAAAATTTGTCCTGATTTTGTTCCATGTTCCATAAATTTTAAAAATTGTCAGAGATATAATTATTTTCCTGAACTTAGTGCTTCATTTTCATTAGGAGAATTAGATTTAGCATTATCTGTTACAAAAAACACATCACCGGGAATTGATAATATTAAATTTATTGTTTTGCAAAATTTACCACATGATGGAAAAATACATTTGTTAGAGTTGTACAATTCATTCCTTTTTCAAAATATTTTACCTTTGGAATGGCGTTCTATTAAGGTTGTCAGTATTGTAAAATCAGGTAAGGATCCTTCATTAGCTGATAGTCGTAGACCAATTAGTTTATTGTCATGTCTTCGTAAGCTTATGGAAAGAATGTTACTTAATCGTTTAGAATTATGGGCTGAAAGTAATAAATTTTTTTCTTCTTCCCAATATGGTTTCAGAAAAGGTTGTAGCACTCGTGATTGCACTGCTCTTCTAGCTTCACAAATTAATCTTTCGTTTAATAAGAAGCAGGATATGGTTTCAACTTTTCTTGATGTTTCTGGGGCTTATGATTCCGTGTTATTAGATCTACTTTTTGAAAAATTAAAAAATTTTAATATTCCAAATATAATTGCCAATTTTTTATATAATTTATTTTCTTTCAAAATTATGCATTTATTTCATAATGGCTCTTCCAAATTGATACGATATAGTTATTTTGGTCTTCCTCAAGGGTCTTGTTTGAGTCCATTTCTATATAATTTATTTACCAGTGACATAGCATCTGTTATTCCAAATGGATGTTATTTTTATCAATTTGCCGATGATAAAGTTATTTCTATCAGCGGTAATAATAGAGAAATTATTCGTCATTTTATGCAATGTGCATTAAACAATATTGAAATTTGGGCAAACAATAATGGTTTTTCTTTTTCTGTTTCTAAAACTAAATTTATTTTATTTTCTCGTAAGCGTTCTATTGTTAATATAAATTTATATCTTAATGGTCATGAAATTGAACAAGTTGATGATTATAAATATCTAGGAATATGGTTTGATTCAAAATTATTGTGGAAAAAACATATTCAATATATCCAGATAATTTGTGCAAAAAGAATAAATTTCCTTAGAACTATAACAGGTACTTGGTGGGGGGCTCATCCTACTGATTTAATTACACTTTACAAAACGACCATTAGATCTATTATTGAATATGGATGTTTTACTTTTGTAAATGCAAGTCAATCGCATTTTTGTAAACTAGAAAAGATTCAATTTCGGTGTCTAAGAATTTGTTTAAAATTAATGAATTCAACTCATACTCAATCTATTGAGGTTTTAGCTGGAGTGATTCCACTTAAAACTCGCTTACATGAATTAAATTGTAAATTCATGTTGAATTGTTTTATGAAAAAACACCAAATAATTGATGTTTTGAAATGTTTAAATGATATAAATCCAACTTGCAAAATTTTAGATTCATACAAATATTGTTCTTCTTTGAATATTGTTCCTACAACAATTTCTACATTCAATTATCATAATTTTGATATTAATGTTCACTCGTTCCATCCAATAATCGATCTATCGTTATATGAAGAATTAAAACAAATTCCTAGTGTTGAGTATTTTCGCTTCGCTCCTTTATTTTTTCGGCGTAAATTTATTGGATTAGATTCACATCAACTTTACTTTTCTGATGGATCATTAATCCAAAATGTTGCTGGTTTTGGAGTTTATAATTATTATTCTGCTTATTTTTTCAAATTACAATCTCCTTGCTCAGTTTTCATAGCTGAACTAACTGCCTTGTATTTTACTTGTTCTTTGATTAAAAAATGTTCTCCAAATATTTTTATTATATGTTCAGACAGTTTAAGTTGTTTGAAAGCACTCAATTCCGTTAATTTCAATTCTAAAACTCATCACATTATGTTGTTGCTGAAAAAAGAATTATATCATTTGAATTCTCAGGGTTACATTATTAAATTTATTTGGGTTCCTGCTCATTCTAATATTTATGGTAATGAGCAAGCTGATTCTTTAGCAAAATTAGGGATTCGTTGTGGCAGTATGTTCAACAGACAAATTTCTTCGTCTGAATATTTTGCAGATTTAAAACAATATTCTTTAAATAATTGGCAGCTTTCATGGGACTTTAGTGATAAAGGACGATGGTGTCATTCAATTTTACCTAATGTTTGTCGATTTAGTTGGTTTAAAAATTTTGCTGTCGGAAGAAACTTTATGTGTACATTGTCAAGGCTTATATCCAATCATTATATTTGTAATAGTTATTTATATCGTATCAATATCAATGATTCTAATTTGTGTGATTGTGGTGTTGCTTATGAGGATATTGACCATATTGTTTTTCATTGTACGCGTTTTGCTATACCTAGAATTTTTTTCTTTAGAAATTTGAAAATATATCATCGTTTGCTCCCTCAATCTGTTCGTGATATTCTGGGAAGTAAATTCTTACCCTCGTTAAAAATACTTTATAGATTTTTAAATGATGCTTTATATTACGTATGATTCTGCTTCTTTATTTTTTTCTTTTTTCAGGTTTGATGGAAACATTTTCAACAAACTCATTTAAGGATGGCATCAAGTAGTTTTCGAGTCATGGCCCTTTTTTCAAGATTTTTGGCTCCGTAATGGATAAATGCCGCCTGAGCCTTTAGATTTATATTTTATTATTATTACCATTTTGTAATGTTATTTTGAAAAGATAAAGAGGTTTTGTGCCTTTTTGAGATGAATTTCAAAAGGAAATCACTCAAAGGGGTTTTTCCCTCTTTCAAAATTTTTAGTTAAAAAATAAATAAATAAATAAATAAATAGCTTGAAATTTGAGTTTTGTTGTGTCAGGTAATTGAAGACCAGAAATATTCAAATATGCGTTCAATCAGAACGGACCAAGTGAAAAACTTGAGTACCGGGGAAAATATACTTATCCAAAAGGTGGGAATTTAGGATATTCCATACAGTATGGTGTCTGTCTAACAAAAACTTCTATCGAACTCTGGAATCGACTTGAGGAAGACTCATTCCATGCCAGAAAAACTGTGAAATCATTTGAAATGTTTTGCATTTCTCAAATTCCTGAATGCGCTGATCGTGTTCATTGGTTAAGTAAAACTCTGACTGCATAATTTTATCGATTTTTATTGATCATTCAAAGTAAATTTGTTGCCTACTTCTCGTAGTTTACAACATTTATCAAATCTGGTCAAAGTGAAATGAAGTTAAGGTAATTTTTCATGACAGAATAATCAGATTTTTTAAATTTTGTTCTTGGTTCACTCTGATTTAACACCGACCACTTGGCATGTTTTTTTTTTGGAATTGATCCATAGACTCTTTTACGGACTTTCCATAAAAATCATTATCGAAGATTTTCATTCATTTAGGATTTGTTTTACGAATACCTACCGAATCAACAACATAAATTCTTTTCGAACGATGATACAATATGATAGCATAGCAATGAATGATTGTACATTAGACTGATGCAAATTTTGAAATTTTTGCTCCCCTATGCTTAAACGCTGTCAATTATGATAAAAATCATTCTCCCAAAATTTGAAGTGATTTGAAAGAAATTTGTTTGTGCACACGCCATTTTTCCATAGTAATCTCCATATAAACTTCAAATGGCCTGTGCACAGTCAAATTTCTTACGACTCATTTAAAACTTTGGGAGGGTGCTATTTACCATAATATGAGTCGTTTAAGCATAGGGGAGCCAAAACTTCAAAATTTGCATCACTCTATTGTACATATCAATGGTCGCCACTTCGTGATTGATCAGATCTGGTAAGAATTGCACTTCGATCCAAATAAATAAGGGATGGGATATTCCACATATTCTCGAAGTGCATATTTTAGTTGCGTCGGCCAAGTCCTTACAGTCAGTTGGGTTGGGGAAGGAATGTTAGTGAGTAATGATTGTTGCTTCTAGAAGCCAAGGATACCTCTGCATCTCCCCAATCATTACCTGAAGGGAACAGATTAGTGAGGGAAGAACAAGATCTGTGGGTCACCTTTGGTGGGTGATGTGATCCATCGATAAGCATGAGCATAGATAACCGTAAAATTCGTAGTTGCTACTCCGTGATTGACCAGAACAATCGAGGTTACACAGGGAATTAATGAATGGGCTTGAAATTAGCTTACCATTCTTCAATATGCACAAATCGAGAGCTCAAATTTTAAAAGTCAACGTCACGTCCTCACGGCCATAGGGGAAGGAAAGAAATGATAGTTAGACTACCGTTGTTACAAGAGACCGAGTATACCTCTGCATCTCCACAGTTGTCATGGATATGATATTGGGTTAATGGGATAAGGTAAAGATCTGTGAGTCACCAATGGTTGATGATGCGATCCATAATATAATCACGCCTAAACGCCTAATCGGATTCGCGATATAATTCGATCATCGCATTGTACGCCGATCAAGTGTTCGTCACTCGCCAACGCAGGAGCAATCGACGCGATCAACAGATCAAATACTTCTAACGATCCGCGGCGCTTTTTCATTTCACTACGCGAACAACGCGCGACACTGCCCTCATCGCCCGCCCCCGCAGGAGCAAGCGTCAAGGTCGAAGGATCAAATACGTCTCCTGAATGATGTGATCCATCGAAAAGGAGGAAAAATATGGCTCTTACTCAAAACTAGTTTTGCATTTTTGTCTCGTGGTGAAAAGATAGTGGTAGAAGATGAAAATACGTCGACAATCATAGTGTCGAACTATTCAAAGTTTTTTTTAGTAATGCCAAAACAAATGTGTTCGAATTATATGCAACAGCAATAAAAGTTGCATAAACGTTAGGGCATAGTGATACAAACGTGATATCATAAGCCTGAAACGAGCTCACTAGTTGGCAATCCATGACGTCAAAATAATAACGCAAAAATGTGTTCTTAGTCGACTGTAGGTACATCGACCCGAATTCCTTTTTTCAAAAAAATTGATCAAGGAAATCCGCAGCTATGCCGGAATGCATTTTCCTCCAGAATACCTTCTTCCAAGAAGGTCTTCTTAAAACATTACGAATATTTTTGTTAAGGAAATTTTAAGATTTTCTTTCCACAGACTCATTTTTTTCGTTCGGAATTCCTCGAAAAGTTCTTTGAAGATTTGAAGAGAAAATTCTCTAAGAATAACTCTCAACTCAATATTTACTACGGAAGTGTGACAGAGCCTGCGGGTCAAAGAGAGGGAAGGGGGTCTAGAAATCCTGAATTTGAATCTTCCCAGACAACCAGAAGTCGCATAATAGTTTACGGAAAAAGTCGTTTATTCATACACACTGTATCACTCCCGCACTGCATGGTGGATGAAATCGTTTGATCGATGAGTTTTCTCGCATAAAACGCTATTTTATGAGTTCATATGAACATTTGATTTCGTCTCGTATACTCGTACAAAACAAGTCGGATCAATCCGTAGCAGCTGTCAAATAATATTTGTTATCACAAATTAAGTCGCATAAGAGTACCTACTAATTCGTAAGAAAATCAACACACTCGCAAAAAGTCAATCGTTTTACAGCATGCATGGGCTCACGGTCTACAGTGGGCCAGTATAAGTGCAACGCCATTTCCTCCCTCTTCCTCATTGGTCTGCATTCTGGCGTGGCAGGCGCCATTGTTGCCTAAAATAGAAGATCACCAGCACTTATACACTGAGGATGCCTGTTAGTCCCAAGCAGTCATTCGGTTGGTTCCTTGTGTAAGTTCAGCTGATCTGGCGATACTGGAGTAGCAACCGCGGGCGGCCAATCAAGTTCAAGCTCAAGATGGATCTTCCAAGTAACCTTTAAAAGATTTGGTCAAAAAAGTCGACAAAAAAAATTGACCATGAGTACATCAAGGACCTCGCTGTTTATTGATCAAAAATCTTTCCATGAAATTTGTTAAGAATGATTGGAAGAATTCATTGTGAATCTAGAGAAATGAAATGAAATGAAATTGATTCTTGATTAAGCTTTTTTTTTCTGGAACAAATGTTGCCCTTAGTGCTTAAAATTTAGAGTTACCGAACAACTTTGCCGAAGACGCCATCTTTCTAAGTGGTCAGGATCCTGAGATCCGCGAAACAAAAGTTTCATGCTCACTAGCGCCGCCTAGCGGCAAAATCCCGAATTTCATGGCTCAAATAATGATAGTCCTTGAGCTACTGAACATGTTTGCCGAAGACGTCATCTTTCTAAGTGTTCATACTCCTGGGATATTCGCAAAACCAAGGGTGTTGTACAAAGTACAACGCGCGACTACTCGCGTTACAAAAATTCGCGCGACGACCGGAAGGTTAATATGGATATTAGGTAGCATGATTTTTTTCTAAGTGTGTAGAGTAACAATTGGAGAAATCGGTAGAAGAATTATGGAATGAATCATTCAAGAAAACCCTGGGAAAGTTTTGGGAGTAATATCTGTGGAACTTACTGCAGGTATTAGCGTGGAACTGCTGAAAGATTTCCTTGTGCAAATTCTGAAGGAAATCATCTAAGCATTCCTTGGCTTATCACTTATGGAATTACAGGACGCAACATAATAAAGACCCCTGGAGAATAGTTGAAGCTTTCCTCGTAGAGTCTCTGCAGAGATTGTTGCGAGAATAATGAATATAATCTGATGATAATCTTTCGATCCTCAAGAATTTAGACCAGAATTCGCTGCATGTAAACTGGCGACTTCAGCAAACTGATTTACTGAGAAAGAGACTTTGTAAAACTTCTATAAAAAATGCACACTTACTAGAAACTTCTCGCATATTTTATGATCTCGCCCTAAAATCCATTGGTAATCAAGTGCGTAGCTTGTCATTACTGAGTAAATGCATGGATTTACAACTTTTTAACAATGCTATACGATGGAGAGAAGATCATCCTCTATCTCACATCGGTGCTAGTTTTAACCTTTGTCCACTCATTTGCCCCAAAACAACGAGCTACACACTCATTGAGGCGAGATTTGAATTAAAGTAATGATTAAGGCTCTGCTACCAGCCCTGCTGAGTAGATACTACAGCATCAATTGAATCTGTTAATCAAAAAATCATACAAGACACAGACAACTTAGCTGGCTAGGGAGCTGGCTCATTCACAACTGGGATGTAATTCCAGGAGAGAATATAACGATGTGACTAACGTAGCAACTATTCCAAATGTCTCGTCGTTATCCAGCGGCATCAGAACTCTTCCGGCATTTATTCCCATAAATACATCATCTGTAGTCGTCGTCGTCGGAATGTAACATTTGAAATAAACCACATGAACTTGAGCACCTTCTGACATGAGATTCCGCAGAAGCAACAGTGCCTCTGCTCGTAAACCACTCTCAGCTCAACAATTGCTCCAGCAGCTGCTGCTTGGTTTCACAGAACTTTCCTTGTTCTGCTCAACTCAGTGCTCAGATTAATGATGCTTGGTGCTCTTCTCCGCAGCTCGGCGCTGTTGTTGTCCAATGACTTCTACGGGAGACTCAATTAACCGAGTGGAGGGGTTTTACGTCAATAGTATAGAGAATGAAATAAAAACACCGCCACCGATTTCCCATCAAACGAACAAAACCTGCTCCATCAAAGGTAGGAATTCTTTTATTGTGGCAAATCCGCGCGTCGCTTTTTTCAGTGGGCTCTTTCCCGCCGAAGTAGGATCTTTTTTTTTCGCGCGAGATTAGCCAAAGTCGTCAGGTGCTAAAAACAATGCCAAATGCCACCAACAGAGACTTGACCCCAATCCTGCTGAGGAGACCATTTCGGACAATCATCGTGCGGACAAGGCAGTCAGTGTGTCATTCGTCCTCCACCATACGACAGGCAGGTACCTAAGTGACTAAAGCGAATCGATGCCTTCCCGGGAAGATTAGCTCCTTAAATGCATTAAAAGCGACACGAGCAGATTAAGCTGTTTCTGCAAGTCGTCGTCTTCGTCTTAGTCATCGTCGTGGCGATGGCCAATAGGGTGTCCCGGAAATCATCAATGTTCGACAAGTTATAGTGGTTAACCCAAAAATGATGGATATGTTCGTTAAGAATTTTTTATAGAATTTATCAACTTTCTAAAAAAAAGTTTAGATTCTTCATATGTTGCCGTTTTGTGCAAAGATTTTTTGGGCCTACACGGAGAAAATTTGTTTTCGGTCGATGTTCCCTTATTAGACAGTCCCCTGTAGTCTCACGAGTGGATTTTTATGGCCCTTTTGCTTTACAAAATTTTGCGTTGCAAAATATTTTTTACATAAGGATCAGGAGCTATTTATCTAAGTATTATTAATTCACAGCTCGATTTTGTTCAAAATTTGATCGCTATAGTTTCATTTAAAATTTGAGCTATCTTGCACCTGTAATAGGAATATTGAGCCAACAATAACCAGTCATTGCAGAATTCGCTCTCAATTGATTTCGAAGCACGATCAAAGCAAGCGAAGGAAAACATCGCATCTGTATCGGTCCATGATCAGCAAATCTTTCGCAAGTTGTAACATGCTTGATAAACATCAGCATATTTTTCATTCAAGTATCGAGTCCCATGACTTTTCAAACATCGGTTTTTATTCTGGAACACCCTAATGCCCAATCCGCAACGTGCAGCCCTCTTGAGAATGATAAACAACATCGGGCCAATTGTGTGTGATTGTTGAGTAAAGTCACTTAAGTCACGTCACAAGCCAATGCGGAACGTGAGCTGGTCTGAATGTTTGTATATCTACCGGACGGTGGGACGGACGGACGGAATGATTGCCCAACAGGTTCTCTCTCTGCCAGTCAAGGTGAACCCCGGTGAATAAATTTAATTCTGTGACAGTTTGTTGCTGCGACAATAAGCGATGTGGGGTTGTTTGTACTCGATCTGGGATTGCGATCCTATCCAGACAAGAATTGGGAATAGATTCCCGATTCTAAATGTCGAAGTTCATCCGCCGAGTGTGGTCTCACCTCGCTGACGTTGAACAAGATTAGCGAGGTTGGGAAAGTGATGCGCAACGATTGTCAATTTAAAGAAATTCCATTCCTTAGTTTGAAGCAATTTTCGCGTCAACCGGCTTCGGATGGCGTCATGATACGAAATTTGAGCCGCTTCCGAGCCAAAACAAAAAACATGCCTCTTTCCAAGCCGGTTTCGGGTTTTCGGGCATTCTAATGTGCGCGCGCTTCTCTGCAAATACCTTGTTTTTTTTCAAGAGGGAAGTGATTCAACCGCCCGAACGGAAGAGAGTCAAAGAGCATAAACGCAAGAAACGAAGGAAAATACAGAAAAACACGATGGGATAAACGGCCAAACCGAAATTGTCGAACTTTCCTCAACCGCTGATGCTGACTGTTAAGCTATTCGAAACCAAGAAACAAGAAGAAAAAGTGGACCCGAGAATGGAAACTCGTATAAAGTTGGTAGTAAAAAAAAAAACACAAATACGGTTGCTGAAGAGAGCCAACCACCACCATCATCATCATCGAAGGAGGAAAGCCCAAATCCACTCAAGGTCATCGAGTCATGGCTGTTGGGGTGAAGAGGTTTGGGCTTGGTGGACCGGTATGTTGGTATGCCGCAGTTTCGTCAATGGTAGTGTGGTTGGGATTTCTCTTAGCTTCGGCGTGGAAACGTGATGGTGAGATGTTGTAATCGTGCGGAGTATCTACCCCCGGAAAGCATGGACGCCGGTAGGGTCCGAGAAGTGTGGAATTTGCGAGTAGAGCTTGGAATTATACATGATTTGGATTTTAGATATATTAATACTTCAATGGCAACAGCACAATAATAAGAAGGTAATAGAATTAAAGGAGTTTATGAAACACTTTTGTGCAATTTATCAATGTAATAGACTGTTTTTCATCACGCCAATCTGTCAAGAAACGACCTACTTTCCTGCAGTGAACTATGCAGTGTCCTGAAAGTCGTTACGCAACTGAAATTAGTTGTACTACGCAACTGTTTTCAGTTTTGTAATGCATCATCACACAACAATTTTCAGAAATATATAATAATGATGAGTAAATCGTGATATGATTTCTGATATCTTGAAGTGGTCTTCTACGAAATTGCAAAAAGTTTTTTGCAATTTCTCATCGTAATAGGCCAGTACTTCCCAAACTGTGCGCCGCGGCGCCCTGGTGCGCCGCAGAACTTTGCCAGGTGCGCCGCGTGTAAATTATGAACTGACATGAAAATTATCTCATAAAGATCGAAGGAAACTTTAATTCACTGATCGCTTTCGATTATCAACACACTAAAGCAAACGCATTAAATGTTTGTTCGATGCCCTAAGCCTAAAGTTACAATTCTCGCATAATTTGTGATCACCCTAGATGCCATTGGTAACCGAATGTGTAGCTTGTTATTACCGAGTAAACGAAATGATTTACACGTTATTCAACAATGCTACGATGAAGAAAAGATGTCTCCTAGTGGTGATAGTTTTCATCCTGGTCCATTAATTTGCTTAGAAACAAGGAGCCACACAATCGGTTACCAATGGCTTTTAGGGCGAGATCACATGTTATGCGAGAATTGTATTTTTCAATTAGGTTTTGTAAGGTTTTGTTGAGAAAGTATCTCTCTACTAACTCGTTAACTACAGGAGTGTTTTTAGAGAGCGGTCGGGTGGCGTTTGTTGTTTCCTCACGTTTAAAAGCGTTCACGATAAAAATAGTTCTCTTCACACCTAATTATGTTTTTGTGAACTAACTTTAATTCTTCAAAACTTAAAAACTCAATTTCTAAAAGATTTGCCTATATTTCCTGATACTTTAGCAGTGTACTTATGTTTGGAGCTCGTCCTGATAGCTGGATTTGTGATTATTAGCGCATGCAATGTTTGAATAATGTTTAGAGTGTGCATGCCGCATAGGATGCAAGAGAAAGTGAGAGCATAATTACAAACGATTTCATGTTGATGTTGACAGCTCACGAGTCAAACTAAATTTAATTCGCTTTACTTGCTTTTGTTTTCTGGTGTTTTGAGTGAACATTAACGAAAAACAAACTTGTAAGTAGCACAGCAATCGTCAAAGATTATATTTTACATAAAATATTATGTGATATCTTTCAGCTCAACCATGAAGCGATTCCTGATTCCAAAACATTCCAAAGATGTTGAACAGGATGAAGATACCAAGAAACAAGACGAAAAAAGAAAAGCTAAGATGCGAAAGTATGACGACAGCTATCTTGAATTTGGATTTACAGTGGTCACACTATTATGGGTCACCTTGTCACGATTATTAGTCACTTTGTTTCACATTCAATGTAAATGGAAATGACCCATATTAGTGGGTGACCCATAATAGTGTAACCACTGTACGCATAGGGAAGTAAATGGTGAGGATTGTCCGCAATGTGTCTTATTTCGCTCATATTTGGCCACAATATGTATCGTACTGATGCGCTTCTTACACCAAAGTTTCAGACAATTCTAACGAGAAAAACCCCCCATGCCAAAGTGAATCAGGGAAGTGCCCAAATGGTTCTGCACCCTATGTTTCAACAAAAAGAAAAAAAAATGGGTTGTAGAGTTTTAGTATATTTTGTTTTGAATATGCATACTTGGTTAAACTCATTAAACAAGATTAAAATACATAACGCATGATAATGCTCAATCAGCATTTATTTATCTGTGTTTGTTGAATATTTACCATAGCATTCGTTGTCGTCCCATGTTACATTATTCGATATGCAGAAGGAGAAAACATTATCTGCGTAATATTTTAAAACTGAAGAAACGATTCTCCGGAAATTCATGTGCTCTGAAGGTCGGGAAAGTTTGCAATGTAATGAGCAAATTGAAAGATTATTTATGCTGCGGATGGGACCTTTTTCCCAATATATTTAAATGGATGACCAACTTCTGACACAAATGCTTCAGTTAAGTTTTCAGAAAAGGCAAAACAATATTATAGCCTTACAGCACTGAACAGAATAAATTGCCCACGGGTCGCTTTTCATATTAAAAGATCAAACTTGGAGACCTGGGTCTTGGCTTCTAGTGGGCTTTTTGTAATTTGCACTGAAATTCATTAATAAGCTTTCACTCACTTCACATAATTTCACTCAGCAGAAAATTTATGATATTTCAAACTCAAACTTCTTTGTCATCGTATGTTTCGCATCGTATGAAAAATGTCTTAACTTTCACTTTGATTTTATTTGAATACAAAATTTTCACTTGATAATATAGTTCTAAAAACAAGTTTGAATTATTGATCTATTTCGCAAAATAGTGGAATGAACAGTTTTATTTTTGTGTTTTTGTTAAATTTGAAGATTTATTATTACTCAAAAGATTGATTTTTTAAAGCTGCAAATTTCCGGCTAACCTATGTATTTCCAATTAGGATGTAAATTTTAAGTCAATCCAAGTACTAGAAGCCGAGATCCAATCCTCCAAACTCGACCATTTTGTTTTGATAAAACGACCAACTTGTACTATATTTTGTTCAGTACTATATTATAGTACAAGTTTGCAAACATTTTTGTTTTATTAACCTCTTCAGAGGTCTAAGAATTTAAAGAAAACATAGAACAAGAATGTTACTGTTATAACCACTGAAACTCAGAGTGTTAATACGAGCCTAAATTACTGATCCATAATTGTAGAATGTTAATGAACTACAGAAATATACAAGATAAGCCTTATATTTTTTCGGCTCTGGGGGGAGGGGGGGTTTACCTTGGTTGCGCCACTGGTGAGAACAAACTTCAGCAAGCTTCTTTTTCGAGACAAACTCACGTGAATAGTAACGCATTGTTGGCATCTTACAAAGTGGCGTATCGAATTGCGCAGTGTAAGAAACCTCACACAATTGCAGAAGAATTAATCCTACCTGCCGCGATGGATCTTGTGTCAATTATGATCGGAGAACAAGCTAGTCAGCAACTACTGAAGGTACCGGTTTCAAACAACACGATTCGTCGCAGAATCGATGATATGGTCGAAGATATCAACTATCAGCTTGTTGATCTACTGAAAGTCAAAGAATATGCTCTGCAACTGGATGAAGCTACGGACAATAGCAAGGACGCACATCTGATCTGTTACGTGCGATTTATCCACGATTAAGTCAACTTCTGGGAAGACCTGATGTTCTGCAAGCCGATTACCGGAGGGACCTCTGGGCAGGAATTATTTGTTGAAGTTTGCACGGATGAAGCTCGTGCCATGTCTGGTCGTTTTCAAGGATTACAAGCACGGATTCGCAATAAAACTCCTAATGCTCTGTGGACTCATTGCATTATTCATCGAGAAGCATTGGAAGCAGAAAGTCTCAGCAAAGACATGAGCGATGTTGTTGAAACAGTTGTTAAAGTGATAAACTATGTGAAGACTCATCCAATGAAAGCTAGATTTTTTGCTTAATTATGTGACGACATTCTAGTTTGCTTTTTTATAGCAGCGCTCGTTGGCTCTCATTTGGAAATTCATTGTGGAGAGTATTTGAGCTCAAAAATGAAATTTATGCATTCTTGGTAGACGAGAAGCACCCATGTGCTTCAAAGTTCAACGATCAAGAATTTTTGTCTAAAATAGGTGTTCTCACTGATTTGTTTGAAAAGCTAAATATTTTGAACCAGTCGTTGCATGGAAGAGAGCTTTCTGACAAGATTGCTGCTTTCAAGAAAAAACTTGAACTGTGGAAAAACTATACGACAAAGGAAGATTACACATGTTTCTCGCAGCTCAATATTTTCTTGAAAGATAATCAAATAGCATTGCCAAAAATCCTCAAGAGCGTTTTTCAAGACTGTTTGACCAAACTATCTTTGGCTTTGGACAGATATTTTCCGGAAAACGAGACACGTCACATGAACTGGGTGAGAAATCCATTCATCGACAAGGAATTCTTCACTATCCAAGAAGCAGAACAGTTTGTGGATTTGTCTACTGATTCTAATGCAAAATTCAGATTTCAATCCTTGCCACTTGTTGAATTTTGGAGCAAGACGACCAAAGAATACCCACTAATTAGTACACTAGCTCTGCGCGTTCTTGTTCCTTTCGCAACATCATATCTCTGTGAAACAGGATTTTCAACGGTGGCGGCTATAAAAACAAAGTATCGTTCAAAACTCGATATCGAGAAGGAAATTCGTGTCGCAATTTCGAAGATAACGCCGAATCTAGATAAGTTGTGTAAAGAGAAGCAAGTTCACCCTTCGCATTAACTCTTTGAATTCCGATAATATTTCAAGATTTCATTTGGTTTGGTTCATTTGGTAGTTGTATCGTTGTAACAAAATGAAATGTACTGTAAAATCTATATAAATAAAAATGGAATAGTGTTTGTATGTCACGAAATGGCTTAATAACGGGTCAACGGATTTGCGCAATTCTTTCACTATTGTACTCATCTAGGGTTCCGACGTGTTCGTATGAAGAAAAAGTTTAGAAAACTCTTCGGAAAAGTTGAAAAAACTGGAGAAAACTTCTCTGTCAATTCGTATAGGAGAGTGCATGTCATTTTTCAACAGCCTACTTGATGGCAAGACGAAGTTTGCCGGGACCACTAGTTAATAATAAATATAATTTTTCATAAGATAATTCATTATATCTATTATTTATACTGGTGCGCCGCGCCACGTCCAGAAAATTGCAAAGGGCGCCACATTATCACAAAGTTTGGGAACCGCTGTAATAGGCTGTTTTTTTATCACGACAATCTGTCATGGAACAGCCTACTTTCCTGCACTGAAGTATGCAGTGCGGGCATAGTCATTACACAACTGAAATCAGTGTTGTAATTATTCATTACGCAATGCTTTCTCACTAAGCAACTGTTTTGAGTTGCGTAATGAATCATTACACAACATTTTTTTAGAAATTGTAAAATGTTGGTGAATGCATTGCAATATAATTTCTGATACCCTCAAGTCTGCCCATAACTGCATATTTGTAACATTCGACAAAAGTAGGCATTGAGTAAATGGAATACAAAGTGTGCATTTTGGTATGGTAGGAAACTAAAATTTCAAAAATTACCAGGAACTCAAAAGTGCTTTTTTGAGGCTGATATTTTGCACAACTCATATCGCATACTAGGTGAATTGTCAGAAAAAAAAAATCTGATTGAAATTTCATTGCTATTACATTACGCGGCTCATTTATAATCTCAATGTGACTGTTATGCGGTTCGAATTTTCTAGAACAATCTCACAGATTTCAGTAAGTTGATCGAAAGTATTTATCATTTGATGACTCTTTATGGTATTAACTCCAATTTGTCAAAAATGTCGAATGTGACTGTTTTGCAGTTATGGGCAGAAGTGGTCTTCAACGAAATTGCAAAAAATGTTGTACGTAACTCATTGCAGAATTCTATATTTAAAGCACTCGTCGTCTAGCCTCGTAGGATAAATCTACGTCTTGTGCTGTAAAAATAATCATTCCGGAACTTGTTCCGTAAACTACGCAGCTTGTTTCAGAATTCGATTTTTAGAACACTCGTCGTTATTATCCAACTCGGCAAACCTCGTACGACTCGTAGCGGAATTTGGGGCAATAGTGCCATCTTAAGCAAATTGTTTTCTAACATTGTCCAAATCTAATCAAACTCACCGATATAGCCTCATGGTGTTAGTTTATCATCGCTTCATAAGCACTGTGTCATTAAAAAGGAAAATTTAAAAAAATATTAGTTTTCGATATTTTTAAATATAGAATTACCGTGCTCAGGTGGGAGAAATTCGATTCGATTCGATTCTTGTGTGCTAGACGAGTTATTTACCAACTAAGCTACTGAGCCACTTGATAACTCAGAAGGTTACAAGTTCCGAATCCAAATCCCAACAGGTAAACAGACCCTTCTCATAACCAATATTTATCTATCTCATGTATATTTTTTAAACAACCATCCGGATTAGATTACCGAACAACTCAATGTGTAACAATATAGAATTTGTAGCAAAATTCCTGTTCGTGAGGAACTTACTGTCCAAATTTAGTGAATATTTTGAAGTAGAGGTAAAAAACAAATTACTTTAAGCATTTTTAACACCTCAGTCGTCTCGCTGAAGTATTTTGTACAACACTTGTTAAAAAAAAACCTCGCTTTTCGTTCACAATAGCACCGTGGTGGTTCTGACGATGGCCAACCACACGACGACTGGAAGGTTAACAAATCTGCTGGAAATATCGAGAGAAAATGCTCGATTGTAGATAACGTTGTGGCGGTATTATAAAAAAAAGTGGTTGAATTGAATTCTAGAAGAAAATCTGTCAGAATCCAAAACAACAGAATTTCAGAATCCAAAAAAAACAGAATTTCAGAGTAAATTTGTGGCGAAAGTTCTGTAAAATTAAACCCTTTTCCCACAGTAACTCCAGAATGCAATTGATTTTTAATAAACTTGAAACAAACCGAATTAGATCAATGCACATGATGACGTTAGGGAATCGCCATTTATGCCATATATCAATGGAAAAATATATAGCTTGGGTATTTGTTAGAATTTCTAATGTAATTTTTGAAATGATTGCTAACAAAATTAGTATTCACTTTTGAAGTCCAGGACGAACTTAATTATTTTCTTTTGTTTGTTATTTCTAACCGTCTCTGGCTTATCTTCCGGAGGAGTTTTGATGAGGTTCAGATTCCTTCTATAGCCGCAGAAAGTTCACTAATAATTTATTCAGCTTATCGGGTAGGCATTGATTCTTGTTTCCCGTCAAAATGTATTCAAATATTTCGGCCTGAAAATTTAACCCAAAGTCGGTTTCTAAGTTTTGTTAAAATCTCCAAAGCTTCAGTCAGAAATTTTTACATTTTCCGTTGGATATGTCTACCTAAAATTCAACTGAATTCTCCCAGACAGTTAGCCAGGAATCCCTAACTTTCTTCACACCTTGAATTTAAAATCACACTACAATCTTTATACAATCAACTCTCCCTCACTCGGTATTCCGTATCTCGATATCGAGTTGGAGAACCATATCCAAGTAACCACTAGCCCGCTAATTCGACCTTTTTGACAGCTGTATAAGGACTGTTCATTTAAGAAAGTGGACACGTATTTTTTAAAGCAAACTGTTTATTTTCGGACAAATTCATAAGTTCTCTGGAAATACATGGAAATCAAAGTAATCTCGAGCAAATTCACATAAGTTTGAACATTTATTGAGCATTCCTGGATAATGCTCTGACTTTTCTCTTGATGCCTCCCATCGGGTTCTGCACAACTTTGTTCGTAACTTTTCTTTGTGTTGCTTACCACATTTTCTTCAAAAAATCCATGGAACTTGCTTATCTTCCATCCTTCTTAAGATGTTGTTTGATTATTGCCCAATATTTCCAAATGGGGCGTAGTTATGGGCAATTCGGTAGAATCTGCCATGTTTCAACAAATTCGACTTTTTCCTTCTTGATCATCTCCAAAGTAGCTGAAGCATAGTGAGTCGATGTCAGGCCTGGCCAAAACAATGGAGGCTTGTTATACTTTCGGTAGATGGGCAGAAGACGTTTTTAAATGCATTCAGTTCTGTAATTTTCGCCGTTGATTGAACCCGTCGTGAAAAATGTAGTACTTTTCATACCGCAGGAGCAAATTGCTTGCCATAAAAAAACTTTTTTCCCAATTTTTTTCTGTTCGGATGTATTGCTCGTCGTCATAAGCATCTGTTTTCGATACAGAGTTGAAAAAATGGAAATTGGACACTTCGCGATTTAAGCCAAATCTCGGAACGACAGCTTTTCTGAACACCATTTGTGCAGAATAAATCTGCGAGTCGCCATGTTGAACCGACCTATCGCTTGGAATTTACAACTGTTTGATGTCAACTTTCTTCTGCTGTCAAAATAAACACTTGACTACACACTGAAACAAAATTTGAATTTTTTCCTTGGAATTTCCACACCAAAATGTTAACAATCAGGTGTCCACTTTCTTTAATGAACAGTCCTTATAGCACGCAGGGCGAATTAAAGCGCTATTTGGTTACTTGGGTAGTAAAAGTTGTTTTTTTATGGCTACCTCAATAAGTCGATGGTCCCTTCAATATCGATTTATGAAGAGTTGACTGTATTAACAAATTTCTATTTCTTGCTGTTTTAGTTTGAAATGCTGACCCAGCCTTAAATTTCATTATCAACATCACGAAAATAGTGACTTTTTGAGGCAAATAGTGATTGTTTAGTGATCAAGTCGAAAAGATTGACCAGCAGAATCTATCTTCTATATAAATAAAAATGGAGTGGTGTTTGTATGCCACGAAATAACTTGAGAGCGGAACACCCGATTTGCACATTTTTTTCACTGTTGTTTTCTTGAAGGGTTCCGACGTGTTCGTGTGTTGAAAACACGTATATGGCAACCCTAATCCCACCTAATGGATTTGACAGCAGCCAAGATCTTTTGAGTATCCGCATTGAAATGCATTTGAGTATCCAACGGTTGCTTAGACCATGTTGGATTCGAAAAGATGGCGGCGCCGCATACTGCTGGTTGAAAAGTATAGGGAAGTTGTCGGAAATTTGGTTAAACGGGGGAGAACTAATGTGTCATTTTTTATGGGAGATTCAATGACATTTTTCAAAAGCCTACTTGTAACATTTCTCTCTTTCGAAAAATAAGGGATGGCCTATGCTACAGCCATCTCTCCATAACTTTATGTTCAGAATCTTTTTATCGAGTCATAGAACCATATTAAAAGACGGATTTCATGGCTTCCCTTATAGTCTCTTCAAGCGCATATTACCTCTAGATAGCCCTCAATCTGCCGAATATCTTTGCCGAAGGCATCACCCTTCTAGCTGATAAGAAAGTGCGGCACTTAGCGGATATATTTCCAAACAGACTCTTTACCACTAGAGAGCCCTTGATCTGATGAACGCTTTGCCGAAGACATCAACCTTCTAGCTGAAAAGGATCTTGAGGTGTTGAAGTTTGAAGATTTGTTTTACTAGTGCCACCTAGTGGATGAATTTCTTTGCCAAAGACACCAACCTTCGAAGAATCAGCCAATTGAAGAAAATTTGTCACTAGCGCCACACAGTGGGAAAATTCTCAATGGGTATAGGACATATCGTTGTTTTCTAAGTTTTGCGAAGTTGGTAGGATAACGTATTATTTGGAATAATCTGAATCATTAACTGTTGTTGAGTAAAAAAGGGACGTTTAATGTACCGTCGATGGAGGTGACAATGAGTCTAGGGGGTGAGATTGGGTGAAACCGGAAAAATATGATTTATGAAATATTTCAGCAAATCTCGATTACTTTTTCAAATCGACGTAAGTAACTTCCATACGGTTTTGAGAAAATTAATTCAGAAGAATCACAACCTGTCTTCTAAAACTTTTTTAAAATGAATCACCTTTTTAACATTTTTTCGCCGTGTACATTGCTTAAATTTTCCATATAATAAGCTCGCGATAAAAAACTAGGGAGTTCCTGTTATTTCCCACAACAATTTTATTACAAAATGATAAGCCGAATTATTCAGTTACTTTCGACGTTTTTGTATCAGTGTAAAATCGGCTCAAGTAGTGTTTTGTTTTGAATCGTGGATAAGTCACTTTGTCTCTCCATACAGCAGAGCGGCGTAAGTAGTGGTTAGGTAGCGAAAGTTGAAAATCTTACTTTCGTCGTTTTGTAAATCCGGAAAGTAAACGCTCTAAAAGTGAAAAATCGAGTTGGTTTAGAGCGAAATGTGTAGAATTTTGTCTGCGAAACACGTAGAGCTTAGCTTAGCTTAGACTGACTACACATATCAATGGTTGCTATTCCGTGATTGACCGAAGTCAGTGAAAATGCACAAAGAATCAACTAGAAGTTCGGCTGGGATTGGCCATAATCTTCTTCAGTGTGCATAATTCAGTGCCTCTATTTATACAGGGTCAATAACGGCGCCGGCCACGTCCTTGCAGTCAGGTGGGATTGGGGGAAGGAATGTTAGTGTGTAACCTTTGCTTTTTGGAGACCGTGTTTGCCTCTGCATCTCCACAAAGGTTACTGGGAGAGATGTTTGTTAATGGGGAGGATCGTTGGGTCATAGGATTCACTTTGATAAGCGATTAGACCATGATAAACAATGATTTGTGAGATATATACATGCTTATACGTAAATATAATACTTTCATTTGATATGAACAATTTCTATGTAGAGGAAAATTATGCCGACACTTGAGGTGACGAACCATTCAAAGTTTGTTGAACAAATACCTAAATGTAACATTCCTACAGCTGTCAGGACGAAAGCATGTGTTATTATATTTTACTCATTTGAAAAGAAACAAAAAACTCGATTGGTTGGGACATCATAGAACACTCTTATTCTTATGCCGACACTTACAGTGGCGAACCATCCAAAGTTTGTTGAATAAAGTGAACCTTTCGCAAGTCTACACTTGTAGTGTCGAACCATTCAAAGTTTTTTTAATTACAAAAATAAAGGTATATAAGAGGTGTTCTGAAAAAAAATGTTAAACATAAATAAATCATGAATCAGAGTTTGTGTCGACACTCACAGTGACGAACCATCCATAGTTTGTTGAAAAATCATATTTACATCCCACCATTGTAACGATTGAATGTGCAGTCATACATATTTTATAGATTAGAAATAGTAGCATGAAACGAGCTCACCAATTGATCCGTTATCCTTGACTGAGCAGCCACAATCCACTTTCGGCTTCACTCGTTTACTCGGCTATAAAAAAGCACTCAGGAAAAAGAAAAATAAGCGCGCGACCCAAAAATAATTAAAAAAAAAAAAACTGTTCGGGCTTTCTTGACGCACTGCCCAGGAGCAAGCGTCAAGGTCGAAGGATCAAACAGAACTAACCGATCGCGGCACTTTTTCAATTACTCCAACCGAACTCACCGATCACGCCACTTTTTCACTTACCAGACCAACGCGCGACATGTTTGATCCTGCCCTCGTCGCTCACCCCGGCAAAAGCAAGTGTCAAGGTCGAAAGATCAAACAGAACTCAGAATTTTGTCTGCGAAACACGTAGAATCGATAAAGTAAGTTTGTATACTTTTTTGACTTTAGTCGGTTTGAATAAGTTTTCGAGAAATAATGCTGATATTACTAAAATTAATAATTCATATGTTAGGGAACATATTATTACACGTAATCCATCACAATATACATTTTTAGAAATAGTTTACTATATCAATAAACTTGTATGGGGCGATCCATTGATTACGTAAGACAATTTTCGGGGGTTTTCAATTCCCCCTCCCCCCATTGTAAGATTTTTTGTATGAAAATTAAAAATAAATTGTATGGCGCGTAAGAAATCTCAAACCCCCCCTCCCCCCATAAACCCTTACATAATTAATGGACAGCCCCTATGTTGAAACTAGATAAAATTTACAACATTAAATTTCTCCTGTGCAAAGTATCACGCATATACTTGACCCTCTATCGTTATATTAGTAGGAGGTTGAAAATCTTTTCATTATACTTCACACGTATTTTCAGGAATCTATTTGATTTTTCCACAAAATTTAATTTTTAATTTTTAATGTCTTAACCATCAAAAATAGGGGTGAGATTGAGTCAAGCAAGAACGATAGTAAATGAAATCCAAGTCCACTTTTTTACATTTTACGGTGCCGGGTGTTCTTTTTTTTTTCATTAAGATGAGTTTATTCTTTTTAAATACAGCATCTCTGAAACATCAAACAAGTCTGAGTATTCTGAGTATTCTGTGCGTTGAATAACAATGCAACGCATTTTGACAACTTCTCAAACCAGCAACTTTATTTCGTGCGCAGCAACATCGCATAATTTTATCAGATGGACTTTCTTTTAACTTTAATTAATTATTAGTGTTTTCATATTATAGAAACATCTCACGAAAGTACAAATGAGTTGTATCGCTGAAATACCGGGATTATGGCATCAACATCTGCCTGAAATGTATTGATCGTGGAATGTCGCACCGAAATTTAACTATTTGCGATGATTAAAATTATCACTGTTTCAGTACATCTTTTGGGGAAACTGAATAGGCTTCATGGCAATAAAAATGGGACTTTGAAGACAATTTGAGGCAGAAAACAAGAAAATTTATGTAAACTTGACGATAAATGTTGGGTTTACATATGTTTTCTCACAGTCCTTCAATTTTTTGGTATAATCGTTCTTTTAAATGGGTTTATCATAATTGTGAAACATTTGAGATATATTTTCGTCTTGTTTGCAGCGTATTTCAACAATATTTTTCAGCTGTGAATGGTTTTGCAATAATATTCTCAAAAACGAGTTATGTTAATTACAGTGACCCAATGTCACCCCCTCTATGGCCCTGTGGGGTGAGATTGGGTCATTTTTCATTCCATTGTGGTGCCGCTGTGAATAAATATTTTTCTTTAATTTTTTGAGCAGTTGTTTATGTACCATCAAAGTACAAACACACCAAATTTGAAGTTTATTGGAGTTAAATTGTTATAGTTATTCAACACATAAATCGTAAATATCCTTTTTTGACCCATTCTCACCCCCAACGACGGTAGTCTTGTTTTTGAATTTCATACATCTTTTGATTTGTAATTTGGAGTTATGACAAATTCTAGGATTTAGATGGTTATCCAAATGAATTTTTAAGAAGTAGTTTTTTTGTACATTGACTGAAATATTTAGCTCTAGTGAATTTATTATTCTTTGTAAATATTATCATTCTTCGACTGCTCAACAAGCTTTTATTTTATTAATCGACGATGTGAACATAATTTTTTTCATTACACTGCGGAACACGTTTTTGTCTCCAGCACCAAAATACCGCTATTCACTTATTTAAGGGTTGCTGAATCCATTACCGTTTCCAGAAATATCATAGCACGTCCAGTTTTTGAGATATTGACTGTTGAAAATGCAAAAAATGACTATTTCAGCCAACTTGCATGCAAGTTTCCCAGCTTGTAAGGTAATATATTGGCTTAATTTGCCACTAAATTCAAACTTTATGTGTATAACAATACTTATCATCAAAGTTTGTATTATTTTCGATACGGAAAAGTTATTTTTTGATGGTTTAGAAAATTGTTGTATTTTGCCATATAGAAGAAACGAAGAATTTTGTATGAAGACTGCAAGCATGTTTAAAAAATCGGTTTAATCGAAATTTAATCGCACAATTTCAATCAAATTATGTCTGGAATGAAAGTTCAAGTTCTATTTTGCATGTTTGGTGGATTAGATTACAAAAAAGTATGATAAATTGTACTCTAAATTTCATGTAAACAATAATAAAAGCATTGTTTTGTACAACTTTGGCGACCTGTAGCTAAAAATTGTGACGTGCTGGAACAATTCTGAGAACGGCATCAGATTCAGCAGCCCCAAATCTACTAGAGACACATAATTTGGTTCTTGAGACACGCAAACATGTCATTTTTGTTACGCTGTGTTATTTATTATTCTTTTGAAATGTTATCGTTCTTCGTAATGAACTGCTGATCTTAATTTGATGGAAGAATTCAAAGAGGAATCTATGACATTTGGTCGAATGACGTTTGGTCGAACGGACATTTCTTCGAATGGACATTTGGTCGAAAAGGTTTAGTTGCAACATATAGCATATGATATTTGGTTGAACCGACAATTCATGGAAAGGATAGTCCTCGCATCTAAATAGTATGGAAACATTGTGTTACGTTTAGTCTGACTTCCGTCGAGAGTAGCATTCTGTCGCTAATACAAGAGTGATTGAATTATTGAAAAAGTGTAAGCCATTTTACCAACAATCTATATGCGGTTAGCAAAATTTTGATATTCAATTTAATGGCGCTCTTCCAACATATGATCAACCTCTTGCGTTTTTGACGTTTCATGCTGCTTTGTCGTTCAGGCATGTTTTGAGATTCGAGATAAGCTGATCTGGAATCAAGCCGACTTTTGTCACCTCAGTCAACTCGTGTTCCCTTACCCGATACATAGGAATAGGACAATTTTCATTTTTAATAATCCAAATCTTCTACTGCAAACTCTGTTATTCACCCGACGTCATCAACACTGTCAGCAAAGCCATATATTTGCTTGAAGAATGTAGAGCTAAGTATCTCAGTCAAAGTACAAAAAAACTACTAAAAGCTCATTGGAATAATCATTGTATACCTAGATTTTGGCATAACTTTAAATTACAAATTCAAAGATGTATGAAATTCAAAAATAAGACTAAGCATAAGCATTGATGACCGTACAATTCGTAGTTGCTACTCCGTGATTGACCGGAATAATCTGAATTGCACAGGGAACCAACAAGAAGTAGCTTGGGAGTAGCATAATTCTCAATGTACAATTTCGAGGACTCCAAATTTAAAATTGTCAATAACGGCGCCGGCCACGTCCTTACGGTCATCGGGGAAGGGAAGGAATGTTAGTGTGACGTCCATTGCTTCTAGAGTCCGAGATCACCTCTGCATCTCCATGGTTTTCACAGGAAGGAGTTTTGTTAGTGGGAGTGGGCACAAAAACTACATGATCAGGATTCACCTTGGTAAGTGATGCGATTCATGTAGCCGTTATTTGAAATGTTATCTATCACCCGGCACCAACGAATTTACTTTGCGCACTGCCCACGAGAAACCTATTCCGAAAACATTTCCCTCCGGAGACGCGAAAACCGAATCCGCTAGCTTGGGCTTCATGAAGCACACTGTCCAGCGGAATGTCAAACCGAAAAACAAACCACAAATTTCACTCCACCGACGCAAAAAACCGATTCCGACAACATTTCACACCGGAGACGCAATATCAGAATCCGCTTGCTTGGGCTTCACGAAGCACACTCTGTATGAAATTTAAAAATAAGACTATATAAAATGTCCCATTTTTACAACAGTCAATGATTCAGATTATTCAAACATTATCTTATCAACTTTGCAAAATTTAGAAAACAATAATCAATTTTACCAAATGATCTTTCAATAAACCATTTCAAAATAAGCTTTCAACCAAGATTACGTCCAACTAAACGTCATTCGACCAAAATAAATGCTCTAAAGCCATTCAACCAAATGTCTTTTCGACCAATGTCTTTTCGACCAAATGTACTTTCGACCAAATGTCATTCGACGAAATGTCCTAAAGCCCCCCTGACATGCTGAATAACTTTGCCGAAGAAATCAAACTTCTAGCTCAATTGGATGTTGATATATCTGTTTAAAATCAACGATTTTTCTGTTACCTAGAAAAAGGGGCGGTGGCCAGGGAGATGTCTCACCCAAGGATTATAAGACCATCAAACCGCATTTACTTTAAAATTCATTTAAAATTAATTGATCAACTGGTCTACGAATTGCGGTCATTTGAAAATTCTAGGTTCGTCTCGGGATTTTAAGGGTTAAACAGGAAAAGCTACAAAAATTGAACAGTGCCAGGAATCGACTCCTTCAGTATGGTGTTGAATGAAACCCCAAACATTGTTACAAAGTTAAGGAAAGCTTCTTATTCTTAGATAAAATTTATACAATTCCTTCATTTAACAAAATATCAAATTAGATTCTCAACAAACCCGTTTAGCTGCCGGAACAAAAAGCACAAACACGCGATCGTTAATTTGTTGGCTTTGGCTTGATTGCTGTCCTGTCCATCTCCGTCGTATTCGTCTTCGTCATCAACATTTCGACGACGATGGTTTTGTCATTAGGTTGCTAATGTGCCAAGAATTTGTGATGCGAGCGATTACAAGCTCACTGGACTGACTGGATGATCCAATCCTTTCCCCTTGTGTGTGAGTGGGTTTGGCGGAAACAACCGGTTGGTCATCATCATTTTCGAATTAACAGATTATCTCAGTGTAGGCATTCTTTGGTGTTTTTTTTTCTTCGAAGAAAACGCCGAAAAGCAGGTGACTGATTCGACATCGACTTGGATCGACTGCTTGTAATCCACAATACGGAATTAGTGGCTGTTTTTGAGAGGGTGTGGCGTTCACCGGTTCGATGAAAAAGCCTCAACTTGAAGCGACACAAGTGGACAGCACCAACTTCTTGTGGATACCGGCAACAAAGACAAGTACTTTATGGATACAGAGCAAACCGACCGGTTACCTTCGAAGTAGAGCTGCAGAGGACTTAGCATAGGGAACGAGGTGCCACCAAACCAAACCACACCTTGAAACAACATTTCAGCGAAGAATGCAGCAACAACCCAATGTGTGTTTGGCACGTTCCGACACATTATCTCTTTATTTATGAACGAATTGGCAGCGGGTAAAGCCGATATAAAGTTACGACAACAGCCATAACATGAGGCGCAATGAAAACATCGATAACTTGCTGCTAGTTGGTTCTTTCTAGTGCGATGTCGCGTCATCACAAATGTACATTATGGCTTAGAGCAACGCGTTTTGTTGTTCAACTTGACTTCCACTAAATTGGTTCATAATAAAACTTGCGAACTCGATTGCTCAAGTGGAGTTGATCATTATTTGGCATTGTTTAACTACCAGACAACTACTATTCTGAGGATTTTCTTACGACTCAACTCATACAAGGTGATGGATTCCATAAAATCAAGATACTTAAGCAGATGGTAATAAAATGCACCGAACATTACCTCGGATGCATCCCCATTGCAAAAGCCTAATTGTACTTCAAACAGTGCCACACGAATGATTCTCGTGTTTGTATTACGTCAGAGAGAGTCATTAAAAGCGCTCCTAGAATCTACCCTCTCGTATAAATGAAGACCAAAAGGCTGCGCCGCCGTCGCCGCCGCCAATATCAACACGACTATTTATGGGTTCAATAATAATGGGCAGATTGTTATTGATAGCGGATGCGCAGACTGCAGTCGGCGGAATCGACTTTTGGAATGTCGTTCTGAAATGTTGTGTAAGGTTTTCTTACCGTGACTTTTGATTGATTTTGAACTAGAACATTTAAACATCTACCGTAAAAGTTACACGTCTTCGAATCGAACTCACGATTCCCTGTTCATTGAATAAAGCGCGTTACCTCTACACCACGAGAAGACTCATGGACGAAGAAGTTAACCTGAATTCGATCTCAACTCAATTATCACGTGGTCCTCTTTCGCAAAGCGCACCCCTTGCATATTGCCAAAATTGAACTAGCACTTGTGGGAAAGATCTCTCTGCCACATTGATTCAAAACGTCAAATTCGATCCCCATTTGTGATCAAACCATGTTCCCAAACTCTTCAGCAAGGCGTGTCTCCCGAGCAGCTAAATCATAAATCAGTTACCCGTGTGGCAGCTGATTTATTCAAATCCGGACCGCACCGACCGCATTAATATTGCATCAACAAAATGCCACTAAGACGACGACGCACATCATGACAGCAATCGGTACAACAAAGTTCCGGAGTGATCCAACTGTCGCCAAAGGCTCTCCCCTATCTTTCTGCGCTCTTGGGACCTACCCACAGAAA
This sequence comes from Aedes aegypti, assembly GCF_002204515.2. Lineage (NCBI taxonomy): Eukaryota > Metazoa > Arthropoda > Insecta > Diptera > Culicidae > Aedes > Aedes aegypti. Next base: position 24,977,499 of record NC_035109.1, on the reverse strand, counting down.
TGTCAAACTTTCCATTTCCGAATTACCGGTCGTCGCGCAACAAAGTCTTACTTCATTCCTGCCCGTAGTAGCTTTGTACAAACGTTAGTTGCATTATTTAGATTCGGTGATTCCGCGCCGCGCACCGTGGCCAAAGCTGAATGACACCAGCGCGAAGCTCCAGTTAGTTGCAGGTATGCAGGCAAGGTAACTCCACATTGGCGTAAATAAGGGGGGGGGGCCTGGCCAGTGGCAACCCCAAAACTATTTGACAAAGTTTTAAAGTGTTCGTCACTTATGTTTGACTACCTAGTTATAGTTGAACTTGACTTCCAGGGTGTCCATTTAAAATCAGTTTTCAAATTCCCGGATTTTTCCCGGATGCCTAAAAACTTAAAACCGGATGACATCATGGTCCTTATAACTTTGTATTTCCCTAACATATGTATAGGAAGTTTTGATATTTGTTTGAACCTTCAAAATATTCGTTTTCAAACTACGGATTTCAAAGTAGCATCTTCAAATGGATATTACTTATGGTTTCCACTTAAAAAAAACTTTATACATTAGTCAGTATGTAGATTGACCAATAATGAAAAATAAATATCAAGTTCCTGAAATATTAACTATAAGAAAATGTTAACTGCAGTTTCATAAATATTGTAACAAAGGGAGTAGATGGTTATTTAAGGTAATTATAAAACGAAGCCAAAATTTGAATTTTCAAATGCACAAGACTGGAGAATCTGACAACAGTTCGCGTTGAAAATCAATCAAATTGCTTGCTTGCTGGTGGTGACCAATTGGATAAATTTTCAACGCGGAGCGCTGTTTGGTTCTCAAGTCTTGTGCTCCTTAAAATTTGATTTGTGGCTTCGTTCTATAATCACCTTAAACCTCTACCTCTTTTGCAAATTCTACCAAACTTTTACCAAACTTTAAAGAACTGAAAATTTGCTGAAGATACCTTTGGATTAGGTCTTTGATGTTTTAGAAATATCAATTCACTTTTCTTACCAGAAAAAAATCACTTGTATATTTAGAAACCTTTGAAAAAAATGTTTGGCATAGTAAAAATAACCTTCAATACTTTCATTCGAAAGAGTATAGGATGCCATGAATATATTAGAAATCATAGTAAATCCGGTAACATTTTGAAATTATGGGAAAAAAATATTTCTACAAAACAACAAAGTGTGACATGGTCTATGGCTGGTTTCTAAGTCCTGGTAAAACTTGCCAATGGCTAGCTAGCTAAAAAACATATAAATCCAAACAAGCATCTAAGCAGGAATCCTTCAAAGATTTTTCTAAGAATGTCCCCACCATGAATTCATAATAGATCTCACAAGCAATGCGTTTCATTGGAATGTGATGAAATTTTGAATCATGGTTCAGGAATATTTAAAAATAAAGCAATTTTGTCAGTTAAAATTTTGGAATGTGTTCGATTATCGAAATTATTATTTTCAGATAAAGGTTCTTCATATACACATTCGAATTGCATCAAAATCACATTTGAAGGATCTGTTCTTCCTGATTTTGTTGTTGTTGACAATGTAAAATTTCATGTTAGGCTATTTTACCCTAAAATTATGCATTGCGATTGTTGTCTTCTTTTTGGACACACGTCGCATTTTTGTTCCAATAAACAGAAATGTTCAAAATGCGGTGGAATTCATTCTCCATCAGATTGTAACAAAATTTCTGACATTTGTATTCATTGTGGCAAAAAACATAATTTTTTGAAAGAATGTGCTGTTTTTATAGCTCATCAAAAGCAATTCAATTTGAAAATAAGGAATAAGAACAAATTATCTTATTCTGAAGTTATTAAAACATCTAATGCATTTTCGTCAAATAATATTTTTGAACCATTGACTCAAAAGGTTGATATTGAGGATTCAAATGAGGAACACAATTTTGTGTATAATCCTCCTACTAAAAGAAAAAGAATCAATAAAACAAACAATCAAAACAATATTTTTGATCCTCAACCATCAACATCTTATGAAAAAAAATTTCCTTCAACTAATTTATCAAAATCTCAAAACATTCCTGGTTTTCAGAAAATTAATCAAGATTATTTTGGGAACAAAAATGATGATATTAAAAAGACTACCAATAATTCTAATGTTCAAAATGATGATGGGGGTAGTATTTTGAAAATTTTAGAAAATATTATAGAATTTTTAGGTTTAAATGATTTTTGGAAAAAATTGATAAAGAAATGTTTACCATTTGTAGCTAGTATACTAGAGAAATTGAATTCTTTTGGACCCCTCATTAGTTCCTTGTTTTGTTCATAATGGCTCAAATCAAAAATAGTAGTTTGAATATTTTACAATGGAATTGCAGAAGTGTTATTCCAAAAATTGAAAGACTGAAAGCTTTAATAGTCAATAATGATATTGATATATTTTGTTTGAATGAAACATGGTTAGTGAAAAATATTTTTTTTAGAATTCCTTCTTTTAATATAATTCAAAAGGATCGTAATATGGCATATGGAGGTGTAATGATCGGAATTCGTCAGAATATTGAATTTAAATTTTTAATTTTTTCATTGGACTCACCAATTGAATATGTTGCTATTACTGTCAAACATAATGGAATAGAATTTTCGATTTTATGTTTATATATTCCTCCACAAGCAAGTTTTTCATTATTAGATTTGAAAACAATTCTAAATAATATACCTTCTCCATTTTACATACTTGGTGATCTGAACGCTCATAACTTGGCTTGGGGTAGTGAGTTTTCTGATGGCAGAGGTTCATTAATCATGGATCTGATTGATGAGTTGAATTTAAATATTCTGAATGATGGCTCATTCACTAGAATAGCAGTTCCTCCTGCTCATCATTCATGCATTGATTTATCATTGTGTTCAAGTAGTTTGGCTATAAAATCAACTTGGAAAATTATAGATGACCCAAATGGTAGTGATCATTTACCTATTCAAATATCTATTAATTTTCTTCTTCGTGATCAACATCACCAAGAACCATTTGTTCCTGATTTAACAAAAAATATTGATTGGTCCAAATTTTCAGATTTAGTTTCTACTGCTTTAATCAATTTCGATTATTCACTTTCTCCTCTTCAAAATTATAACAGGTTTTCAGTCATTCCAATAAATTGTTTACAAAAATCTCAGACTAAAAAAATATTTTTGGGGCCAACCAAAAGAAGACATAATTCTTCTTGGTGGGACCATGATTGTACTGTTGCACTTAAAAATAAATCTGAAGCCTTAAAAAATTTTCGTAATTCAGGTACAAGGAACAATTATATTTTTTATCGTAAAACTGAAGCCCAGTTTACACGAATTGTTAAGTTTAAAAAAAGGAATTATTGGAAAAATTTTATTGAAAATCTTGATTCAGAAACGTAATTAAATAAATTATGGTCTGTTGCTAGAAATTTAAGGAACTATAATATTCCTTCTACCTCTGTTTTGGAATATTCTGAAAATTGGATAGATCAATTTTCTTCGAAAATTTGTCCTGATTTTGTTCCTACCCCCATCATATTTAAAACTCATCAATTGTACAATTATTACCCTGATCTTTGTAATGAATTTTCAATTGAGGAAATGGAATTAGCATTATCTGTTACTAAAAATACTGCTCCAGGTATTGACAATATAAAATTTATTGTGTTAAAAAAATTACCTGTTGATGGTAAATTACATTTACTATCTCTATATAATTCATTTTTGTTTCAGAACATTTTTCCTTCTGAATGGCGATTCATAAAAGTAATTAGTTTACTTAAACCTGATAAGAATCCGTCATTAGTGGAAAGTAGAAGACCTATTAGTTTATTATCATGTCTTCGTAAACTAATGGAAAGAATGATACTTAATCGTCTGGAGTTATGGGCTGAGAAAAATAATATATTTTCATCATCTCAATATGGGTTTAGAAAAGGTCGCGGAACTAGAGATTGTATTGCTCTTCTAGCTTCGCATATTGAATTATCGTTCAATAAAAAACAAGATGTAGTTTCTACTTTTCTTGACGTTTCTGGTGCATATGATTCAGTTCTTATTGATTTACTTTTCAACAAAATGAATGATTGTAAAATTCCAATCATTATCTCCAATTTCATATGTAATTTGTTTTCCTTCAAAATAATGCATTTTTTTCATAATGGGTCTTCTAGAATGGTCCTGCTATAGCTATTTTGGCTTACCACAGGGTTCTTGTTTAAGTCCCTTTTTATACAATTTATTTACCAGAGACATCATTTCCATTATTCCAAATGGATGTTATTTTATACAATTTGCGGATGATAATGTCATTTCTGTCAATGGTCATAGCAGAGAAGTTATTCGTCATTTTATGCAAAATTGTTTAGATAATCTTCACTCATGGGCACATAATAATGGTTTTACTTTTTCAGTTCAAAAAACAAAATTCATATTATTTTCTCGTAAACATTCTCCAGTAAATATTGATTTGTACCTTAGTAATCAACAAATTGAACAAGTTATTGATTATAAATATCTTGGGCTATGGTTCGATTCGAAATTAAAGTGGAATAGTCAGATTAAATATATTCAAAAAATTTGCTCGAAGCGAATAAATTTTCTTCGGATGATAACTGGAACATGGTGGGGTGCACATCCTAATGACATGATCACTCTCTATAAAACAACTATTCGTTCAGTAATGGAATATGGTTGTTTTACTTTTGGGAGTGCTGCACAAATACATTTTTCCAAACTAGAAAAAATACAATTTCGTTGCTTGAGAATTTGTTTAAATTTGATGAATTCTACGCATACTAAATCTATTGAAGTCCTTGCTGGTATTATTCCACTCAAATATCGATTTCATGAATTGAATTGTAAATTTTTGATACATTGTTTTTCAATGGATCATCCTTTAATTGGTACACTAAAATCTTTGTTTGACATCAATCCTTCTAATAGAATATTGAAATCATATATCTATTGTTCTAGAGAAAATATTGTATCAAATGTTTCTCCACATTTTTATGAATATAGCATAGCTGCTCATTCTTTTCAACCATGTGTGGATTTATCTTTACATGAAGAATTAAAACAAATTCCTAATCATGCTCGTTCCCGTTATGCCAATTTATTATTTAAACGTAAATTTAATGGGGTAGACAATGATCAGATTTTTTTACCGATGGATCTTTAATTGAAAATGTAGCAGGGTTTGGAGTGTTTAATTTTCATTTGGCCCATTTCTATAAATTAGAATCTCCTTGTTCAATTTTCACAGCTGAATTAACAGCTATATATTTTACATGCAAATTGATTGAGAATTATTCTCCAAATATATTTATGGTGTGCTCAGATAGCCTTAGTTGTCTTCAAGCTCTGAATTGCATCAGTTTTAATTTCAAAATCCATCATATTGTTCTATTAATTAAAGGGTTATTAAATGATTTATATTCTAAAGGATTTATAATTAAATTGGTTTGGGTTCCAGCTCATTGCAATATTTATGGTAATGAACAAGCTGATTTGTTGGCAAAATTGGGGGTTTTTCGTGGAATAATTTATAATTGTGATATTTATTATTCGGAATATTTTACTAACTTGAAAAAATGTTCTATGAATGATTGGCAAATTTCTTGGAATACAAGTGACAAAGGTTGATATTGTTATTCCATATGTCCGAAGGTAAAAATATTTCCTTGGTTTCGCAGTCTTCCTGTTGGACGTAATTTTATTTGCTCCTATTCTAGACTAATGTCAAATCATTACATTTGTAGTAATCATTTATATCGCATGAATATCACAGATTCAAATATTTGTGAATGTAATAAATCATATGAAGACATAGACCATATCGTTTTTGAATGCTCTCGTTTTAATACACCTAGAGAAAAATTCCTTGATAGAATAATCAGTTTAAGTCATGATATTCCTGTGTCTGTTCGGGATATTCTGGGAAATCATTCTCTTCCTGTCATGAGAATTTTATACAAATATTTGAATGAAATTTCTTATCGTGTATGATACTGCTCGTTTGTTTTTTTTCTTTGATTTTATTTTCAGAGACATCAAGTTTGGTACCCATCCATCTAATCGATTGGCTTCTGAACGCGTGCTAGAGAATATTCGTGATGACTGAACTTGGAAAACTTTGGCTCCGCTATGGATCGATTCCGGGAGAGCCTTTATTTAATAAATATTATTTTATAACGTTATTCGAAAAGATAAAGAGGTTTTGTGCCTTTTTGAGAAAGATTTCATTAGAATATCACTCAAAGGGGCTTTTTCCTCTTTCAAAATTCATAAGTTAAAAATAAATAAATAAATAAATAAACAAGCAATGCGTTATGGAAAACAGTAAGAATTCGGTAAATCTACAGAAACCATAAGAAATCCATCAGAACCATCAGGGATCTCAAGGACTGTGGACTAATTAAGCCAGTAATTTCACCAAAAATCAGTATTAGCTTCTCTAGGAATCCACCAATCAAGAATCATTGATAAAACTGTATAGGATTTCAGTAAGAAACTACTCAGCTCTCTAAGAAATTTCACAGGAAAAAAATTAAACTCAGTTTTTATAAACTGTTATGAATCTTTTAAGAACTTCATGAAAAAATCTTTTAGAGAATTCACTAAAAATCTCTTATGAAAATTTATTTTTGGGTCATTTTCCGAAAAACTTTCAAGAATTTGATCAATTATCGTCTTGATTTCCGTTAGGATTCTTACGAAAATATTATCAAGAATTTGCTATGAACATTAATGAAAACTAATCAAGCATCTTACCAAGAACCTTGCCAGAAATCTTGAAGTACCTTCCTAGAACATTTTCAAAGATCTAAGACTTCGCATGAATATGCTCAATGTTTTCAGCTAAAAATTTACAAAAGATCTAACAAGAAACCAATTAATATTATAAAAACTAAAGATTTTTTACAAAAATTTGCTATAAAAAATAACTATCAACTGACAAAATTAGGGACGGACCTGGGGTTAGAACACATGCTTCTCACGCCAAAGACCTGTGATCAAATCCCATCCCCGAGGTAGTAACTAATAACGTAAAATTTATAATGACGACTTCCTTTGGAAGTGAAGTAAAGCCTTTGATCCCGAAATGATGTAGCCCAGGGCTAAAAATCTCGTTAATATAGATAGAAAAAAAGAAAACTCACATAAAAGCATGATATCAGTCATGATAAAAAGTGTGAATTGTAAAGCAATAGTGCCTTCGTTATAAAATTTTCTAGTTTCGCCCAGAGTGCTTTTCCCGGCGTCTTCTACAATTTCCCGGGTATTTCCCGTATTTTTCCCGGTCATTTTGAATTCCCGGGTTTTTCCCGGATTTCCCGGATAGATGGACACCCTGGACTTCAGTCTCAAATCTCTAGACAACAAGAATTTTTAACAAATTGGAGCCAATTTTTTAATCAAAGTAAGAATTTTCTAATTTTCATGTATTAACTTACTATTAAGATAAACTAGAGAATGACTTTTCGTTCGAAAACTTCAAACTTAAAGCTTTCAATGATAGTTAGGGGCTGTCCATTAATTACGTAAGGGTTTACCGGGGGAAGGGGGTTTTTCAGATTTCTTACGCGTCATACAATTTATTTTTTATTTTCATACAAAAAATCCTACCATGGGGGGAGGGGGGGGGTTGAAAAATCACGAAAATTGTCTTACGTAATTAATGGATCGCCCCTTATCTCAATTATGCGTAGTTATAATGAGTTATAAATAGTGCTCAGATACGCATAATCAATACTTATAAGTAAAAATATTCAATTTTTAAACTGGCAGAAAAGTGGCAAAGACACGCGAAGACACGGATGAGATGTTGGTTTTTCTGTTGCATGCAAATTTGTTTGCAACTTTTTGCAACTTTTCGAGATATTTTAGTGTAAAAAAGGTGAATTTTCCACAATAAAATGCTTATAACTTATAGAAAAAATGAAGATATTGTCTTGGTATATTCAGCAAGTTTTGTATTTTGAAAATACAGTGGGATTCCGTTTTTGGCATGCTCCGTTTTTGGCATGCTCCGATTTTGGCACCCCCCGATTTTGGCAACAAAATGGATCCGTTTTTGGCAACATTTTTCAATACCATTAAAATTTGTAAATTTTTGTAAATATTATCGTGTCTGTTGCTTTAGTCACTTGAATAGCATGTCAACTCCACACCGATTACATTCCAGATCTCCATTTTCGTCGATGTTTCCCCAAATCTCACCAACTACTAAGGACTCGCGTACGCGCTTATTTACTTCAGAATGGTCATTGGTCATACATAGGCAACGTTTCATGAGACCGATAATCTCCACCAGTATCTCAACTTAAGACCATTCTTTTTTCATAGGCATTCATATTGAGTGACCAGCCCACTTAAGTCTGCCAGTAGGTGATACAATAAAAAAAAACACTGTGCTTCAGATTTGGAATAGCTTGTTCGAACAAAGCACCAGCACCGACATAAGAGCAACGAAAAATCTATGACTCACACAGAGTTACAATCAAACATTTTGTCTCGCTGTCTTTATTATTATGTATTTATATACATTGCGTATGTAAAAACACACCGCAATAATAGATACAAATATGTACAGCAAAATTTCGTGTATCATAACTTTTTTAAATTTCATTAAATAACATGACAAATGCAAATACAGTCCAAACTACAATTTATTTTCAATAATACCATTGGAGCGTGCGATAAATACGACTGAGAGTGTTTTTACTTTTTATCTGTGGTATTGGTGTGTATATTGATCTTTCTGCGTCAACTATTTAAAGCTGCGTTCTCTCTTTTCTATAGACTGTATAAGGCGTTAGATTTGTTAAGAGACGATCTAGAATTCTGTACAAGATTGTTAATCAAGGATACGGGTCTCAACATAATAAAAATGTTCCTTACGTCTATGAGTTTCCTAACTATACCCTGGAGAATCCTTAAGGGATTCTTCGTTCTTGTGGGACTTTTTAGAAATTTTAACGAATTCATGAGGGTATCTGCAGATTACAAGTGGACACTGAGAGCTTCTTGAGGGATCGTTAGAGTGTATAACTGGTTATGGAGGATCATGTCCAAAATCTGGTGATTTCTAATTAACTCTAGGGCGTCTTGTAAATTTCAAGCGGAATAATGTGAATTTCTAGTAGTTCTTTTTTTAATATTTTCGGCGAAAGCTTGAGGATTTTGAAAAGGTTCCCAGAGGAATTTAAGGTGTGCTAGTGGTAGCCTAATAATAATAAACTTTTATTATTTTTTATCGGAGACTTGAGAACGGCAACATCGCAGCGGAATTCCAAGATGTTAACTCATAGCAAAATCCTTAGCAAGATCCTGAGAACCCTATGCGATATCCTTCGGATGCTTGGCAAGATGCTTCAGAGCTCAAGCGTTTTTTTTCTGTAGATTTCTTATGAGAACCTGAAGATTCCTATAAGGTTCTTGAGGTTTCATAACAGGATCCTGTAAATTTCAGTTGATTTCATAAGGCAGGTGTAAACATATATCAAGCTGAATTAAAAATTATTTCAAGTAAAAATTAAATTCTACACAATTACAAGACATTCATGCATCTTCTCATGTTTATGTTTGCCCTTTTGATACAGTCATTCATTCATTATAAAATGCTTTACTTTATCAGAAACATAAATTGAAGGAGCAATTCTAAACTTACCGATTTTTTTTTAAATTTTATGCTTAAGTCCAAAAGTTAAACTGATTTTAATTGTTCATTTAATTAGGAAAAAGTCCAAGCCGTTTTGCAATACCCAGCGCTTTTGATTCGCAAATACGTCTTTAAAAGAAAACATTTTTGTTTTCGTTTTCTCTCATAGTTTCAAGAAAATGTCCAGTTCTTCAATTAAAGTCACTTATGCGATTATTGGTTTTACAAGGCCCTGTTATACAAAAATTATGCATAAAGCTTCTAAAAAATAATTGAAGACGTTGAGGCGTAAAAACGCGACCAGAAAATCGTTTGCCAGATTTAATATTACGGAGCTATAGATTAATATTATAGATATAGTATAACCCTTCGGGAAAATGCTTCGTAGTGAACCTTTTCGAAGTCTCAACGCCTTATGATTCCATAAAAATGATGTATTAACATTGTAATGATGGTTTCAAAACCAATAGTCGAAAAATATAATTTGAAATATGGGTTCCGATTTTGGCACGGTTCCGTTTTTGGCAACTGAAAATTTCAACTTTGTTGCCAAAAACGGAATCCCACTGTATATACATTGTAAGCCATGAGAATCGCTGCGAAAAAAGTTAAGTGAGTATTTGTACTTTTGAAGTGGTTTTTATATGAAAATCGCTATAAATCCTTTATTTTAATAGATAGAGTTAAAGTGTCTTCGACAACTTTTCTTCATTTAACAATTCCAACAACTTTGTCGAAGACACCAATTGCTTTTAACGACAAACAGAGAAAATAAAAATTTTATATCACTTATGAGTAAATTCATCAAAAATTTGTGAATGTCAAAAGTTGCTGCTTCATATATACACAGGCTTTATTTTGCTCATCTTGATCTGATAGATGGAGCGACCTCGTACGCTCACAACAATTATGCACGCTAAGCCTGCTCAACGCAGCGCATGTGTAAAAACTACACAGAATGAGGCAACCAATGCAGGACTCTCTGGCTGAGTGAAAATTCTGTGTAAGTCGCACTCATGCTGTGTGTAGCCGATGTGTTGGCCTTCGGCTGTGCGGGGATCGATGGAAATGGAACTGTCAATCTCTCCCGCGCGGCAGCAAACAGTTGGCCGTTGGTAAGATGGGGAGTTTTCTGTGATTTTTTCAGGCGAAAAACCGGAAGATGGTCGCAAATGTGGAAGTTTTTTCCCCATTTGCTTCCGCTTCGGCTATTCGAATGAAAAAATCTCTGAAAACTTGAAAAATTGAATGTTTTTTTTTTAATGTTGTCAGAAGCAAAACAAAAATGGAAGCGAATTCCGCATTCCAAGCGTTCCTCCTCTGTGCGCATTTCACTCATTCGGTTTGTTTACCACCGTTTGCTCAAAACTGTGTACAGCCCCCTTTGCACAGAATCTGTGCTGCATGAAGAGAGGCTGATTTTGTGTACTCGGCACTCATTTCTGAGCGTGACAAGTTTAGCGTGTTCTCTTTTGTAGTTGATCATTAAAAGGGGGAGAAAGAGGATAAGTCAAGAGCAAGGAAGAAGCCTGTATATACAGTAACTTTGCCGAATATAGTATTCACTATTTGATACTAAAAAAGCTGATGATCGTGTTTGTTTTGTTTTAAACCACTGTACAGATTGCTGGATCGTCTAAATTCGGACTGATCGCAGTAGGCCGTGCCACGGACGCTTGTGTTTTGAACTGCTGTCACGTTTTTTCGCATTCTGCGTACATAATTCCGCTGGTGGTTCGGCCGGTACTACGCCACCCAGATTAGTTTTTTTCTCGTTTGTAAGTGAAATTTAGATGGATTGTGATGGAGAATAATATCAGTTATAGTTATTTAGAATGAATGAATGTTTTTAGGGTACTGCAGGAATCTGGTGTTTATATAAATGTTTTATAATAAAATTAAGAACTTGTTTCAGATGTTATGATGATATACACGTTCCGCAATGACTGACGGGGCTTTGTAAGTTTTTTTTTCTCGCTTGTTTGGAATGTGGTATATTTCTACAATTTACTCATTTCAATCATTCGCTTTTCAAGGAGTTTTCTATCCATTATAGGTGCCCGGACGATTTTTTTTTTGAGTGTATCTTTTTCGGTTTGCGCGTTTTGGCCGTTCGGTTGTATGTTTTTTTTAACTGTTCGATGACCCTGAAGAGATCTGTTCGGCTTTTAACATTTTAATGAGCAGAAAAATAGTACATGATACAATATTGTTAACACTGTAAATAAAGCATTGTTTCTTCCTTTTGGTTGCCGGCATTCAAAAGATTAAATCAAAAACAATTAAACATCAATGGCTCTGGCTCTATCGCCAGCTTTTCAGACAAATCATGGCCCAATATCCCTCCCAACCTCCAACTCCGTAGCACTCATGAGGGCATTGCTGAGTCGCTGGCCTCTCATTAAGTAAGTGCTACATAAACATTTCCTTTCCCTTTCCCAAGTTACGGTAAAGTTGGACGTGGCAGGGAATGACGATATTTATGGTATTGATATTCTTTTCTAAGATTGGATCAAGGCTCACTTCCAAACTTTGTTCCTGAAAGCAGTCTAGATAAGATTATCAAAACAAAAACATAAATTTTGCTAGTATTCAATCTACGAAGTATACCGTAACTACGCTAACGCTAATGCTAAATATAAAATGAAAATTTTCAAATTTGTCTGATGTTCTTTCTAAAAACTATCAAAGTTATAGTAACACACATATTGAGCTTTTCGGTAATCCATTCCGCTTGGTTATTAAATTAATTAACTCATAACGCGTGGTAAAGATGGATTAATTATGGGTGAAATTATGAAAAAAAAAATCACGTGCTCGGCTGGGATTTGAACCCAGGACTCTTGTATGCTAGACGAGCGCTTTACAAACTAAGCTACCGAACCACTTGGTGACCCAATAACTCAGTTGGTTAAAAGTTGCGAATTCAAGTTCCCACAGATCGAGCGGACCCTTTTCATAACCCACAACCATTCATCTCATGTAAGCTACACACGCGCAGAGCGAGTGCGATTTATTTTGTGTTGCCTATCATACCCACATCGCTGGATTACCGAACGACACGATGCAGGGCTTTCTCCATCTACACAATTCCTCAATACAGTTGTTGTGGAAGCGATTTAATCGTCTTTTCCTCCTCCACCAGTGGAAGCCAAAACAGCCTTTTTCAAGGTTTGAGTCATTTCGAATCCATTCCAGTCGAGCTATCGGTCCTGTGCCCTGTTGCATCAAGCAACAGGTTAGCGGACGATCAGCAGATCGTTCCGTTTACACTCACCAGAGCAAAACCCCGTTGCACGCCGCAACAGTAGGTAAACTCCAAAAAATTTCTCAATATTTAACAGAAATTCAATTATTTTAGCAAAATAAGCAAATAGTAACGAATTTCGATAATACAATCTGGTTTGGGGATATCAAGGTGTCCATTAGGGCGGTCAAAATTAAAAAAAAAAAAAGTTTGAAAATTCAATCTTCCATATCTTCCTTATATTAGTGTTCTGTGAAATTTTCAGCATTCTAGATTATGATTCACATGTGGCCCAAAGACGATGCAGATTCATATGCAAGCATGGGAAAATTCACTCACTCACCCGAACGCCGCCGATAAAAAATAGCAAAAAATCTGCTGCTACCGAACATTCAGTGATGGGTGGAGTGTAACATGAAAGCGTCGAAACCGATTGTGTAAAAGCGAGAATCGGAAGGAACACGAAGAGAAGTGAATACAAATACACTTACCGTCAAACGGGGTATCTTGCAACAGGGGTGAAACTTGCAACACTTCGACATGCAACCGGATAGTCGTTTCGTTCAGCATTGAGTTGAATTATTATGATTTATTCCGCCGTTTATTGACCTTAGGTATACAACAGAAGGTTTTGACAAGGGTTTAAGTATCGTTTCTTTTTTGATGAGTTTGCTGGAGGTGAAAATTATATTAAAATTTGGATTGTATAAAACTAATCTTGAAAAACGTTCTTCGTACCACACAAACGGTAGAAATATGTCATTCGAGGCATTTGCTATCAGTTAAAGTACTTAGTAGTGTACAAATTGATAACATAAAAGTTTTGATAATTTTTTGCTTAAATACTCTAAAAATTCAAAAACGTTTTTGACTACCCTTGTGGGGTAACTTGCAACAGCAATTTTGATCTCAATTGTTTGATATTTCCTGCCGTTTGTCATCGGAAACACATGAAAAGGCGAAATTTAACATATATTTGTACAGTAACATTAAAATTTTTGTACCTCAATCAATTCAATACACTGTTTGTATTAATTTTTGAAAACTTTAAATAAATCGTATTTTTATTAGATTTAGTCTTATTTTTTTCATGAAAATAAAGAATAATTTAGAAAATCTGCAAAAAAAAAAAATAACTTACAGATCAGTCATTGGGAACTCTCTGCATGAAATATGATGAAAGTTATGTCAAACCAATTTTACATATCAATATGTTATACGTTGCTTTGATTTAAATATGTCTAAAAAATAAGTTATGTGAAGTAAAGCCTAAAATACCATTGTATTTGTAAAAAAGTTGAATTAAAACGTTTTAATGGCTTTACAATAACTGTCAAGACTTATAATATGCTAGAATTTTCCAGTGTGGACACCCTATGCAATGCCAATGAAGCTTTCAATCAAATTGATTCAATACTCATAATACAATCGATAATAATTAGTTTTCTAAGAGAAAAGCAGCCTGTTTCTGATAATTGTCATGCTTTTACTGTAGACAATTATTGAATGACCATAATAACACAGTATAGGATAAATTTTTAATAGTGTACTTCAGGTACCATTGTGTGTTGCATGTTACCCCACATCAGGGGTAGCATGAATTCTCAATTTTTTCGTCCTTATAGCTTTGAAGTTGAAAATTGTTGCAAGTTACCCCGTTTGACGGTATATCTGTGAGGCACGAGTGAACGCATTTAGCATCCATTCGTCGAATGCATTGAACTGACTGAGCGGATTCCCACTCACTGAGTCATTCCGTGGTGTGGATTGCCATTCAGTGAACGCTCATCAGCACTCAAACCCGAATGCCACTCCAACGGAATCAGAATGTAAACAATCACTCGGTATGCATTCGGTTGGCTTCGGCTTTCAGAATCGGTAGCGACTCAATCAGTTGCCGTTTTTTGTTTCGCTTGGCACTCGTCGAATGGCCACTGGAAATTGAAACGTTCGGGTTGGTTACAGAAACGGCTTTCTCGATCCTGACTGTGCGTGGAAGCGAGTGAGGGAAACGCAAAAACTGAGTGAGTGTTTCCCATGCTTGTTCATATGAAAATTAGTATGAAGAAGTTGTGTTTCAAACACGTAAATACTGGAATGTAAGTTCAAGCTTATCATGATATAGTGAAAATACATTCTACAATCCGAGAGCAATTCAATCAGACGGATAGGAGAAGATACATTCATGAGTTTATTTGCTATTATTTAGCTTCAAATGGGATTATAGCCCTGCAAACATCTACAAAATTATCAACCAAAGTTAGCTCGAAAGTGATTTGTTTCTTCAAACATTTTTAAATTTTGAATCGCCCTAGTGCTCATTTAAAATTATTTTTTGAATTCCCGGATTTTTTCAGGATGCCTAAGAAATTAAAATACGAATGACAAAACATTTGTTGAAATAGTAAAAAGACCGTCCATCCCCTAAGATTCATAGGAAATGCAGAGAGATTTTGGAATTATAATAACAAAATGTCTATTCAAACTTCCACAGAAGGGCAAAGTTCAGTAGCTAACCCATCATTTTTAAGGAATGCTTCCGGAATTAGGCGACCCATGGCTGATACTCGAAGACATTCTAGTGAAACTCTTGTTGGATTGAAGGAAAAACCTTTTCAAAAGGAACGATATCTCCAAATACATTTTATTGTCATCGTATGGAGCTGGCTAAAACTTTTGACATAAATTGTTGGGTATGGAATAATTCACTGTGAATTCACTGTGCAGAAATCTATACAAAATCTCGTAAGGGGCCTCATAAGAACTTTGTCACTTGTAATCCAGACAAGGTTTTATCAAGAATCAGTTTCATCAACAACCAGAGAAATGAGCCAAACGGAACTCTTAATGAATCTGTTCAGAATTTTAGTAGATCTCCCAAAAATTTATTCCATTTTTTTTTGCTCAGCTCTTTGCCAAAATCCTTGGCTGATTTTGCTTGAAATTTTTAGTCGATTCGTAACTACTATGAATTTCAAGCAGAATCAGCCAAGAATCTTTTCTAGAATCCACTAAAACCTTATTAGCATTCTATTACTAATCATTTCAGTGAACTCTCAGAAAGAACTTTGAAAGAACTGGTCAATTATTGGTTTGATTTCAGTTAGGATTCCAGCAAAGATCTCAATAAAAATGTTCCGTGAGTGTGAATGGAAATCCAACAATCATTTCGCCAAGAATTCCTAACTTTCAAATCTTAACCCTCGCTTCCTATGAAGTTGAGGCAAATCGAGTCGTATGAATACTATGTAGTACTTACTAAAATATTATTTTACAGCAGGCCGCACTATTTTTCGAAAGTTCTCAAAATCAAAAATTCGTGTGCTTTTCTGAATTGAAATTTAGGGGTGGCGCTAGCGACGTGAAGGTGAATTTTCAGGTATTTTTTTTAACAATTTAACAATGAACTTCAAATTATTTTTTTCCACCTTTTACTAAAACAATAATCTATGTTTGACCATGACCCTACGAACAACATAAAATCGTACTTCTGGTTTCCCCTTTGACTGTTTTGATTCTGCGTTCCGTTCCACAGCGTTCTATTTCACTTAACTCCGTTCCATACTGAAGATGTAGTAAATAAATAAATAAATATGATGCCGTTTGAACCATTTTTCATCTGAACGAAGTGCAAATTAGCGGGGTTCAAATTGAAAAGTGTTCAGATTAAGGGATCTATTTTATAAATCAAGCAAATTCATGGGACTCATCTGTAATCACTGTCGATCAAAGCAAGCATGCATATTTCAGATGTCACCCCTCGACTCCCATAGTAAACCAGTCACATAGTGTGACAACTGTCGAATATCTCGAGTGACAGAGCCCTGTCGAGCGTATTTTTTGGTCGACAGTGACTCCAGTCGAGTCATTTTGCTCGACTCGACTTATAAAATAGAGCCCTGAATGTGGTATATACAGTAAGTGACATAAGTTAGTAACCAAATGCTGTTTTTCCATACAAAATGCCCAAGTTTGGGGTGCTGTATCTCAGCTTCTGGTTGTCCGAATTGGTTGAAATTCGGATGAAGAACTACAAATAACTTGAAGTTTTGCCTGTAAGGGAATTATTACATTACAGTCATTGTACACAGAGTTTCAGAGGGTTGTTCAAAGACAAAAGTAAGTAACCGAGAGACTTTTAAATTTAATTCGAAAACGGTAAGTCGTGGAAAGTTGGTCTGTTCTACAAAGTTGTTCAATTTCAGAAGTCACAAAAATTTGTAGAACAAACCAACTTTCCATGACTTATCGTTTTCGAATTAAATTAAAAAGTGTCTCGGTTACTTACTTTTGTCTTTGAACAACCCTCTGAAACTCTGTGTAAAATGACTGCAATGTAATAATTCCCTTACAGGCAAAATTTCAAGTTATTTGTAGTTCGTCATCCAAATTTCAGCCAATTAGGCCTACCAGAGGCTGAGATACAGCGCCCCAAACTTGGGCATTTTATATGGAAAAACAGCATTTGGTTACTAAATTATGTCACTGACTGTATTTGAATCCTATGTCATTTCATCTGATTGGGTAATAACATCATCTCGGCAAAATATTTCGAAAATTGATTATTATTTACGTATATTTCTATTTTCATGAAAGTGATATGACATCAAATAATGTTACTAAATCCGCAGCTTGTACGTTGAAGCGCCCATCTAGCGAATAGGAAGTCGTGGGTTCGATCCCCACCGGAGCACGTGGTTTATTTTCGCAGTTTCAATTTCAATTTGTACATTTTACACGTATTTCGTCGTAAACTACAAAATGTCAAAACCTTATAACAGCAAGATTCCTTAGGCGGGAATTGCCTATAACTTGACCATTAATTAACTGTGCTATTACTAAATCAGTTTAGGACTTTTAGAGGTTTTGACCTACTTTTGTATGGAAGTGCGCAACTGTAATCGGTTCACAATTGGTCGGTGTTCAAACAGACCGGTCTAGACGATAGTTTGGCTTATGAAGCTAATAATAAATCTTCGAGCTGTTTAGTGAAAAAACGAATTTAGCACTATTGCACTAGAGTTTGTATCCTTTGACAGATACGCCTAACTGTCTGGTACACGACACTGAAGACGGTCTTACAGTTGAGGTCGAAATACGCGTATCTGTCAAAGCATACAATCTCTAGTGGAATTAAATGGTACAGTATTAAATTCGGTTTTTCATCTACTTATGAAGATAAGTCAAGGACTCCATCAATTCTGATCATTCCGATCAGATTTTGCAACAAATGGATAAGTTCCAATATTACAGCAAATATTTTGTCATTCCTAAAGCTTAGCATCAACTATCTACCACTTCCAATACAAAAGGGCTATGTACCCCCGTTATTTGATAGCTATTTACGCCTATGCACCTCCACAAGACTTTCTCCGCGGTCTCCCAAGACGGACTTTGATTGACAGCGAGTCGGTGGTTCGGTATCTTGGGTTGCTAGTTGCAACGGTAGGCCCCCGAGAAGCCGAGGAGCCACGCTCGATAATGGGCTTCCCGTGACTTGGGTCGGAAAACGAAAAACCGCAAGGAAAGTTCGAAGAAGTTGCGCAACCCCGGTAGTAGTTTGGGCGGTGAAGGAGGGAACCTCAGTCGACTACTTGTGGGTAATCGGTTTTTGAACCGAAATGCGCAAAATGTGACTGGGCTGCATGTCACACAACGCCAATGCGAAATGCATAGGAAATGTGCTTTGTGGATATGATTGTAGTGCGACTATGGAAAGAAATGTTATGAAGCACCTATCGAGTATCATGCGACCCGAATAAAAACATTCGGAAATGTTGAAGCATAGTTTGAGAACTCTTAAAATGATCATTCATGAATTAGAATACTACTTTGAATGGCAACACTGCTCGATTGTCATCAAAAGATACCATTGAATTTTGAGGGTAATCGATACTGAATGTCCACAAGTTGGTAGACAATTTTGCTAAGAAAGATTGAAAGAAAGTTCAAAATCCCCAATGTACATAAAGATCTACCAAATTGGAATCAACTTTGCGAAATAGTATGACAATTTATTTTGAAACCTTCTAAAGTTATTAATTATTTATTTATTTATTTAAATTTCAGACGTAAAAAACTGCCTTGAAAAAAAGGATCGTAAACCGAGGTTGAGGAGTACAGTGATGTACCGATCCGGTTTCCCATTTCCACTTTTATCCGGGTCAGTTTCAACAGTCACCCATTTTTTTCTCTCTCTCTGCAGAAGCTGGTGTGAAGATCGAATTGAAATGAATGCACTTAGAAATTCCGGTAACTCAATCCCACGCCTCGGGTGTCATATTTATTTAGCAGAAAACGGCATCACCGTTCGTACGTTCGTTCGTTTCGTCTGACTCTCAGCGTTTCACACTCCCTCTCTGAGGCTTTGTCATGTGAAGTTGACTTTTGCAGCCACATTAGCTGATGTAAGCAGCTTTGCGTGAGCCCTGCCCCTTTCTCCCTAGCCCCAATATCGTTTCGTCAAGCCAATAGTCGGTTGTTAGCGTTGTTGTTTTGACACTAACCCAAAGTGACATCGATCGACGGGCTCTCCCTCTCGACGATCCCGACTATAATCACATAACAAGATTGTAATATGATTCTATCAACAGCAGTTTAAAACAATAAAAGTTGATTACGACGATAAAAGTTTCAACGAAAACAACCGTTCGATTTAGGCAACATGAATATTTTTGACATCTTGCCAAAATCGAACAGGCACTGTACCAACGGTACATGTGTTATAACAGCTGGTGATATAAAAAAAAACTCATATCAGAAAAACACACGTACGCTATGTAATTTAAAAAAAAATGTTTTTATGTTGGAACATCCTTTTAACATTTTTTTATTATAATTTTGTAAAAATTATAGAAAGATTTGATGTTTGGTGGAAATTTTGTTAGAATTTTTGATTTTAACTCCTAACGGTACTCGTTTTGCGTTTTTAGGGACTTCCTTAGCCGAGTGGTTAGAGTCCGCGGCTACAAAACAAAGCCATGCTGAAGGCGTCTGGGTTCGATTCCCGGTCGGTCCAGGATCTTTCCGTAAAAGAAATTTCCTTGACTTCCCTGCACAGTACGAACGAAACCTGTAAAATTATAGCGAGTCGAATGTAACAAAAGGACTCCATCATATATGGTAGATATTTATGTGCGCTCTTAAAATTACATTGCTGCATGTTTGAAAATGAGCTATAATTAGCTACCAAACTAGATGAATATATAAAAAAAATTCTAAACGGGATTTGAACTCACGACCTCTGGAGCGATAGTTACACGCCCGAGCTCTCATGGCTGTCTCACCACCTTAACAGGTGGTTGACAAAAGTTGAACACGTTCTGCCTAAAATGAGTGTATCACAGAATCGCTTCGACGGTTGGCCGTTTCATCGAGAAGTGATTGAAAGAGCAGACAACAATGCAGAGCGTTCTCTCGGTCGCGTGATAGTTGAGCGTGTCTGGGTTTGTTTTGTGGCAGATTCATGTAAATTTGTAGCGGATTTAACTGAAATATAGTTGGAAGGGCTCTGATTGGTTGACAGATTATCATATTTGCTTCAGCTGTTGGCTAACGCTTATAATTTTCAAATGCCTGCCACAATTTTCCGTCGATGTCCAAATTGCAGGGCTGGTAGCAGTCAGACAGCAAAATAGTAGTGACTTTAGTGACCAAAATGATAAAAAAAGTGACCAAATAGTGACCAAAAAGTGACTTGAAAACTACAAGTATTAAACATAAAAGTGACTAGAAATGAAAATACGTTCTACATGTATATTTACCCCTCTACTAGCACCATCATTTTTTTACAACAAAATTTGTTGACATTGCAATAAGTTTTTTGTTTGTTTTTGTTCTCCAACACTTCTATTTTTAGAATAAGTGTCGATTTTATTCATTGGTCTTCTGAATCCGGAGATATTCCCAAATTCCTTGGGGGCCGACGCGTAGCCATAGCCCACTTTAATATCTTACAGTTTTTTTTTCTCGCGTTCGGTTGTTCATTTTTTGAAACAATTTGTTGAGAATCTGTTGAAGATGTCTGATGATGATGATGATGATGACTGAAGAAATCAAACGATTTGGTTGAGTTTTTGAGATTTGAGCATTTTTGTCTGGCCAAAGAAGGAACTTGAAAATTAAAAAAAAAAAAAACACCATATTGTAATTTTAAAATTCTTGAAAAAGACTCAACTGTTTTTTTTTTTCAGAGAAACTCATTATCTATCATTGTACAGCTCATATTCTTTCATTATCTATCATTGTACAGCTCATATTTTATTTTTTTGATAAATTGTCCAAAACAAAATAGTGGCCAAAGAAATTTTATATGGGGAATGTCGGTTCCCCAAGGAACATCGGTAAACCATTAAAGATCAATACCGACGCAGATTCTGAAAATAGAAGTTATTGAGAACTTGTTAAAAAATGGTACAAAAATATAGAGAAACAAAAAAGTTATTTGAATGTTTTAATGGTAAAAAACAAGCTGCTTCTAGAGGAATTGATCATTAAATTAAAATTAAAATAGAAAATCATGCTAAATTTGTGGTATAATTTCTGTAAAATTAAACCATTTCTCCCAAATAAACAATTAATCCAGAACACAATAGATTATTGTCGAACTCGAGATAAACCGAATTAGAAGAATGTTGCGCATAAAGAACTAGAATATGATTCCATGCGTACTTCAAGTATCTATATTTTAACTCAACGTTTCAATAAATGAATTACTGAAAATAATCATCACTCAGTGGTGACTCATAATCTCACGTTTTATCTGATCTACGACCTTGAAACTTACTAATGTTTCATGCTTAGATTATAATGCAAACAGTAACCGATGGAAATCGCATATTTGTGGCTGAAATGAATGAACAGGTAGATTTGACGTTAGGTAATCGCCACTGATATCACTATTGAATAATTATTATCTTCCAACAATGTTCAAGAATTCATTATAGAAACGTGTTTTTGTATAGAAATAGTTGACAAATCCTCCTAGCCGTCTCTAGCTTATCTTACGGAGTAGTTTTGATGATGCTCTTTTGGAAAGCTGGTCTAGGATTTCTTCTAAAGCCGTAGATTATTCAGATCAGATATTGGTCCTGGTTTTTGCCAAAATTTTATAAAATACTTTGGACAAAAACAATAATCCCAGAGTTACTTTTTAAATATTGCCAGAATCTTCTCCAAAACTTTTCCCAGGAAATTTTTACATTTCCTGTTGGAAAAGTCTACGGAATATTGACTTGAATTCTTCCAGAAAGTTAGCTGGGAGTCCCTATTTTTCTTAAGTAAAGAATCTTGACGGTTTGATTCCCAAATCACACTATAGTTGTCTTTATAATAACAAATATCTATTTCTGATTGTGTTTGAAAAGCTAACCCAGCCCAGAATATTAAATTAATTATCATCAGAACACAAAAAAGTGACTTTAGTGACAATTTTCCTGAAAAAAGTGACTTTAGTGACTTTTTGTTGGAAATAGTGACTTTTAAGTGACCAGGTCGAAAAAAGTGACCAAGTCACTAAAAAGTGACTTGCTACCAGCCCTGAAATTGCGTGCTGCTTAATATTCACAAATTTTTGCTGTGTGGGCATAGAGTATCATCGTACCAGTCACACGATATACGAATGCGAAAATGGCAATTTAGGCAAAGAAAGCTCCCAGTTAATAACTGTGGAAGTGCTCATAAGAACACTAAGCTGAGAAGCAGGCTCTGTCCCAATGAGGACGAAAATGCCAAGAAGAAGAAGAAGAAGGTACTTGTTTTACACCAGCTGCTGATATAAAAACACTCGTATCAGACAACATATTTTGTTCTAATCTTGTTTCTCCCGTCTGGTCGGGTTTGCAATCGATATTTCATATTTCATTTCCACCGTGTCCGGTCCAATCAAGAGGACCATGATGTGGTGACACATAGAGTGAGAGATCGAGTGCAGTGACCGTTGTCTTTCTTGCCTATGACGTGGTGGAGCAGTGATTCTCCGTAATGTAACGGGGGTTGGGTTCGGGAGATCGAATGATTAATTGTGGCAGTTGTAAATATGTGATTTGTGGCATGATTAAAGTACCTACATTTCAAAGAATTGTCGCCAAAGGTCTGCTGGATTGAACCTTGAATTTTTTTTTGATTCCCTGAGCACTGAGCAGGTCATTTTCATCAGGACCAACCCTTATACTTTATAGATTTTTATTAATATAATTGATAGTGTCTTTCATCTATGGTTTCTTGATGATTTTTCAAAGATCGTCATACGCACTGTATAATTTCATATGACAAATTCATTGCTTCGAGAAACATGGTTTTTGAAAAAAGTTTACAGAATTTTCTTTGGAATTTTTGCATTTCTACTCCTTCAAATCACTTGAGTTGCAAACTAAAGAGTCAACAACCAGGAAGAAATCTTTATCATACGATTTGGTACTAACAAGTTTCAACGGAAATCCCTACAAAATAGTTCTATCTGTCAAGTTTTTTTTTTTCTTAGCTAGTAAGATCATCGCGGATCATGGTATTCGAAGGCAAGAGCTGGCGATGCCTTACCTTAAAAAACACGGATGTTCTTTTAGAAGTTCAACGTATCCTACAAAGGCTTTGTGCCGCGAGCCGATATACACTACCCACCATAAGTATGGAATCGCATAATTCAGTATTGCAACACCCCAGTTGAATATTGCAGCACCCTGAAAAGTTTAGCATCACCCATAAACTATTACACTTGGAAACCTTACTTTCTAAAAAGCTGTGGTCTTCAGCAAAAATGTTCAGAACCCTTACGGCGTTCATCAGCAGAAATTTTTAATGCGCCTTTTTGCCACTACGTGGCGCTAGTGTGCATGTAATTTGGTCATATTCTAGCAGGTTCTAGCACATGAACATGACCACTTCGAATGTTCGTGTCTTCAGCAAAGTTGTTCAGAAGCTTAAAAGTAATCTGAGGCAGCACTGATTAGTTAGCAATTTGGCCGATCGTGGCGCTAGTGTGTATGTCATTTGATCATATTCTAGCAGGATCTAGCCCATGAACCTGACCACTTAGAATATTCGTGTCTTCGGCAAAGTTGGTCAGAAGCTTAAAAGCAATGTGAGGCAGAACTGCTTGGTTAGCAATTTTGCCGCTACGTGGTGCTAGTGTACAGCAGAGAGAGGAGACAGCTCACTGACAGTTGGCATGTTTTCTTGCCTTCTTAAACTTATTTCTTTAGTTCTTGGGTTGTGCACAACGGTCTAATGACCTTATTTTGGTCAAAATCATTCACTTCTTGTTGTTCACTATGAAAAAGGTATGAATAAAAAAAATCAATAGCAGTTTGCCAACACACGACTATATTTAAGTATTCAACTATTTAAAATGTGCAGTCATCGAAAAACACCTAGAAAATTTAATTACCTTTACTTAAATTTTGACGGTATTTTACGCTTTGCTCTTCAAATGTGTGATTTTCCAGTGGCAGTTTATGACAGGTTTTTTTTTATCAGGGGGGGGGGGGGTTGAGAAGATCGGTTCTTAACATTTCATTCACGATTTTCACGACAAATTCACATTCACATAATTTTTCCTAAACATTGTTTTAAAACTCAATGTTTGGAAATGGAAATGGAATGTATGTAAAAATATTTCTTACTGTTTGAAAACCAAGAAATTTTCTTTAGTTTTCATGGATTTTTTTTCTGGGTTTTTTAGCGCAGAAGTATTCATAAATTACATAACATGAAGTTGTGAATAAATCTCATAAATTATTCTTATACCTAAGGGATGATTTAATGCTTCAAAATGTTTTTGGTGAAATTCCTAGTCAAGTTCCTGAAAATCTCGTGAGATGATTCCTGTGGAAATCTTTCAATAAGCATGGAAATTAAAAAAAAAGAGAAAGAGAAGAAAAAGAAAAAGAACGGTAGGGTGCCGGTGCCATTAGTGGACTACCTAAGCTATAAAAAATCATAACAAAATAACGAAAAGCCTCAACAGAGATCTTTTGGTGTCAACAGAAAGATTTCAACCTCTACTATATGGGAAAAATACAAAAAAGAGTGATAAAACTATTTTTTTAACATAAAATCGCTTGAGCCACTATTGGTACACGTGTTCCAGTAGTTGCGCTAGTGCTCCAGTAGTAGACGTTCGGGAATGGTATAAGGAATTTCAAACAAAATGGTAAATTTTTTAACATTTTTCCCTCGGAACAGCAATTAATATCTTTCGAATGAAGCATAAAGATCATCTCTAGGGCTTTTCTTCATTTTTTTACATCCATTTTAAGAAGTGCTTCCATCCGTTGATCCACTACTGGAACACAACGGCTACTACTGGTGCAAGGGAGCAATTTTTTTGCATAAACTTAATTATTTATATGACTTTTTGATAAAATAAAAGGCTGAAATTTGGCAAATCGACTAAGCTAGAGACGATCTATCCACCAAAAATAGCACATGTCGTTTATATCGAAAAATGTTCGTTTTATTCCATAGTCCAGTACCTGTAGATTACATTACAACCATTGGTACCGGCACCCTAATTGGATGAATATCCAAAGAAATTTTTAAAACAGTTTTTAGAGGAATATCGGAATTATAGAAAAATAGATTTTTAATGAGCCCTAGGTCAAACTTCATCAAGAATATCCTAAGAAAGCTTCAACTAAACTTTTATTTAAGGAACCTTTTAAACAGTTTATTGTAGGCACAATCTCAATAAAACTTTAAGGAGCAAATTTTGAAGATTATCTCGAGACATACTGAAGATAAAAATGGAATGAATTCAACAAGGACTAAAAGAAGATAACTATTGAAGTAATTACTTGAAAAATAGAAATATTTTATTAGAATTTTGAGTGAAGTTTGTGGTCGAGTTCAAGTTCAAGCATAAAAAAATATTGAAATAGACGAAAATCCCTTTCGGTGTACCCAGTATGTTTTTGAAACAATTTATAAAATTATTGCTTGGAAATTTTTGAAAAAAAATTTTAAACGGGAATCCATAGATTAATTCTTAAAATAGTATTGAGTGAAATTCTCGGAGGAATTCATGAATGAACCTACACACATGGTTTTGTTTTGCCATAAGCTCGGCTGTATGAATCCTGTTTTTTTTAAGCATGATTTAAGGCTAAGTAGCCTGTCATTTGTTTTGGCAACAATGATGACTTTTCAGCTTGCATTTCAAAGTGATAAAACTCTGTCTTGATAGTTTATATTGACTTCAAAAAGTATCACTGTAGGCGCTAACATGCATAAAGTATGCTGATACTTTTTCAGCTGTGGCAGTGCAAAACCAACTGATTTTCTTTGATTCGAAATCGTGAGATGAATTAGTAACCATCATCAACGACGCGTAAAAATTTCAATGACAGCCTACTTCGCCTTAACTAGCGAATTGCCAAGTTGCTTAGTAACGAAACACAGTTTTATGATACTTATGATCGCTGTACATATCTCGTTTAATATTTGGCATACTAAATTGAGTTTTTATGGAAGAATTTTTAGAATCACCTCCAGAAAACACCTTTAAATTTTGTTGAGGAATCTCTGGAGAAATTCGAGTTACAGCCAGGAACGATTTATAGAATAATTTCAGGAATAATTGGAGAAACACGTTGAAGAAATATCTGGAGGATTATGAATAATATCTAGAGTGGAATTCCTGGGGGAAATACGAGGAGTTTTATCCGATTACTTTAATGATAATATTCTGCTGACAATAAATTTTGTAGAACCTTTTTAAGTTTCCCAACAGATTTGATAAACCCTTCGAATAATTTATGGCAAGATGTTTTTCAAAAGACTGATTGTTTGGTATACTCCATAAGTTTTCCAATTTATCATCATGTAACAATTATATAAATATGAGTGCTGGAGACAATCTCTTAAGAATACAAACACATGATTAATTCCCGTAATATTGTTTTTAGCATCTTCCAAAGGGGAGGAGGCATTCCCATGCCCCCCTCTGGCTACGCCCATGCGTGCATGACATTAAACATCATCATCAATTTTAATGAAAATGTGGTAAAACATGGCGAAAACAATTTTTTGATAAATTCAAAACAGGCTGACAAAATCGGGTCAAAAAGCAGACAAAATCGGGGGTGGACAAAATCGGGGGCAGACAAAATCGGGTCAGTACTGTATAATTGTTTTCTATGTGTTAAAAAAAATCAAAATTTGTCATTTTTTGTTAAAAATGTTGGCTATATTTAATGCTTTAAGGAATCGTACACAGTTTTAATTTAAAGTTACCGTCGTTGGGGGTGACAATGGGTCAAAAAGGGATATGTGCGATTTATTTTTTGAATAACTATCGCAATTTAACTCCAATAAACTTCAAATTTGGTGTGTATATACTTTGATGGTACATTAACAACTGTTCAAAAAAATAAAGACAAATATTTATTCACAGCGGCACCGCAAGTGAATAAAAAATGACCCAATCTCACCCCATAAAGGGGGTGACATTGGGTCACTGTAATTGAAATAACTTGTTTTTGAGAATATGATTTCAAAAACATTCACAACTGAAAAATATTGACAAAAAACGATGCAAACAAGATAAAAAAATATCTAATATGTTTCACAAGTATGATAAACCCACTTAAAAGAAAGATTATACTGAAAATTGAAGAGCTATGAGAAAAAATATGTAAACCCAACATTTATCGTCAAGTTTACATAAATTTTCTTGGTTTTTCCCTCAAATTGTCTTCAAAGTTTCATCCCCATTGCTATAAAGCCCATTCAGTTTCCCCAAAGGTGTACTGAAACAGTGATTATTTTAAACCTTCGCAAATAGTTAAATTTCGGTGCGACATTCCACGATCAATAAATTTCAGGCAGAAGTTGACGTCATAATCCCAGTATTTCAGCGATCCAACTCATTTGTACTTCCTTGAGATGTTTCTATAATATGAAAACACTGATAAAAAAAACACCCTTTTGATAAAAATTTACGATGCTGCTGCGCACGAAACACAGTTGCTAGTTTGAGAAGTTGTCAAACTGCGTTGTATTGTTATTCAATGCACGGAATACTCAAGTAGACTTGTTTGATGTTTCAGAGATGTTGTATTTAGAAAGAATAAACACATCTTAATGAAAAAAGAGAACACCCGACACCGTAAAATGTAAAAAAAGTGGACTTGGAATTTCATTTACTATCGTTCTTGCTTGACCCAATCTCACCCCCATTTTCAATGTTTTAGACATCGTACCGAAAAAAATGATTTTTTTGTGGGAAAATCAAACAGATTCCGGAAAATACCTGTGATGTGTAATGAAAAGACTTTCAACATTCTACTAATGCAACGATAGAGGCTAGAGTACATGCGTTATACTTTGTACAGGAAAAATTTAATGTTGTAAATTTTATCTAGTTTCAACATGCAAGTTTATTGATGTAGTACACAAAAACTACTATTTCAAAAATGTATTTTGTTATGAATTATGTGTAATAATATGTTCCCTAACAAATGAATTATTAATTTTAGTAATATCAGCGTTATTAGCTGAAATATTTCACAAAACATATTTTTCCGTTTTGACAAAATCTCACCCCCTAGACCCATTGTCACCCCTATCGACGGTATTTCCAACATTCAGTTCAAATTTCGGATCCATCATTTCGCTAGAAGCAGAGCCACCGTCGTCAAAATTGCTAACCAAGCAGTTCTGCCTCACATTGCTTTTAAGCTTCTGACCAACTTTGTTGAAAACACGAACATTCTAAGTTGTCAGGTTCGTGAGCTAGAGCCTGCTAGAATAAGATCAAATGACATGCACACTAGCGCCACGTAGCGGCAAAATTTCTAACCAATCAGTGCTGTCTCAGATTGCTTTTAAGCTTCTGAACAACTTTGCTGAAGACACGAACATTCTAAGTGGTCATGTTCATGAGCTAGAGCCGTCTAAAATATGACCAATTTACATGCACACTAGCGCCACGTAGCGGCAAAATGGCGCATTAAAAATTTCAGCTGATGAACGCCGTAAGGCTTCTGAACAACTTTGCTGAAGACCGCAGCTTTCTAGAAAGTAAGGTTTCCAAGATATTGCGACATTAGTGTAATAGTGCTAAACTTTTTGGGGGGTGCTACAATATTCAATTGAGGTGTTGCAATACTAGATGGTGCGATTCCATACTTATGGCGGGTAGTGTATACAGGGTTTCGAATGGGAGCGTCTTGATAGACAAACGTGAGATGATCGACAGGTGGAAGTAGCACTTCGTTGAACACCTGAATGGTGCGGAGAGCGCTGGACATAAAATTACTACATCAGTTCAGTCCCACGAAACTTTTCAACCATTCAACAGCTCAAAAACAATGCTGCAGCATTTGTCTGCTTTGGCTGATCAATACAATCCTACAATTCATTTCTGTGAATGTTTTTACGGAATTCCTCGAGCGAATGTTAGAGGTTCCTTCTGAAATCCATAGCGCATTTCTTTCATGTGTTTGCTAACATTTGGAAAAGAGGTTCCCAATAGTAAGACTAGAAAAATGTTTTTTTTTCTCAATCCGAAGAATCTTGTGACAGAATCCTTCAATGACTTTTGGATAAACCTCAAGAAGAAAATCATAATCGGCTTTTTTCGATGAACGCGATACTACTCAAAGTGGATATTCTTCCTTGCTCTCTTCCACTTTGAGAAGTATCGCGTTCCCTGGAAAAAGTCAATAAAATGCTCATTATGATAAAGTCATGCGGTGATTAAACTTTGGAAATAAACTCAAGAAGAAAGGTTGGATAAATTACTGATGCAACTTTTGTAAGTGTTTTAGATGCAATTCCGATAGTATTGGTATTGCCTTTTCAACATGAGATTTCTCTGACGATACCTTCAGCATTTCTATGTAATTTTCTAGAGTAAATTTTGTTTTAGAAACACTTGTAGGAATGTCTCCAGATATCCAACATTATTTTTTCCGTAGGATATTACTAAAGAAAATTCTAAAGTAACCTCTGATAAAACCTTTGTAAGTTTTAAGGTCATCCTGAATAAATAAGGATCCTTGAAAGAACTCCTCTACTTTCGAAGAAGTTTGACGAGATTTCATAGATAAAATCCGTCAATCTTTCATAGATAAAATCAATCGAAACTTGGGATAGTATTACTCAATTTTTTCTAAAGGAATTTCTCAAAAAAATTTGACAGAAGAAACTTGTGCAGGATTGATCGGAGAAATTTTTGGAAAAATTTATGTAGTATGAACTGGTGTAAAAACTTAAATAATCTTTTGAAGATTGGATGAGAGATTGTTGACAAACTTTCGAAGATATTTTTGGAAAAACTGCAGGAGCAATACTTTGAGGAACTTATTAAGAAATTTAGGATTTCTGGTGGATGAATTCTTGAAGGAATTCACATGAACAAGCGGAGGAAGTATTGCAGGATTTCTTTGAAAAAAAACCCTTGAGCTATTTTTTCAAAAATTCTGGAATATACCTTTGTGGGCTTCCTTGGATGAAATTTGGTAGGATTTTTTTCGAAGATCTCCTAGAGTAAAAACTGGAGATTTCGGTTGAAGGATTAGTGAAAAATATCTGTATAAGTTTTCTCATGGATTTCCTGGGGAAAATTCTAAAGAAATTATTTAAAGTATCCTTCGAAAAATCGCCTCTAGGTGACCTAGAAAGTATTCTTAATAAAATCACTAAGACAATTCCTGAAACTTCTCCTTGGGAAATCTGAGACGAAATTCTCGAAGAGCTTGTTTAACCAGCCATAGTCTCTGGAGCCTGTACAATGTTGCATCATCATTCAATAATGCAAGAATTATAAGGAACAAAGGAATTCAGAAAACAGAGCATCCTTTATATTTAAACCCTTTCCAACAAGTTCATTAAACCAATTCGACAAAAGTAGAACAAACTGTTCGCCTATACAATCAGTTGGGTTGTTAACAAATGGATGAACAGCAAATAATATGTTAATTTTTGTTGTTTATTTGTCTATGCACCGACTTGGCTAATCGCAAAGGATTTCATGATAAACTGAAGATTCATGGGAAATGTTTCAAAATGCAAAATGCACCAAATTAAAAATGCGAATTTGACCCAATCATTTTTGAACAATTGGGCAAATTTTCTTTAGCGACTCCTTTTCAGCAGCAAATCAGGCTTACAGAAGTTTCTAATAATAATTCTTACAGTTAGTTTCCCAAGATTTCCACTATAGATATTCTCAAACGTTCTTCACACGAATCAGAACTTTTTCGGCGTCATGCACAAACCAACCCTTCACTAGGCATGAGAAAACAATGGAAAACCTTATCGTATCTTCCATTCTCCATAAGAATAAGTTTGACATTGATAATAGTTTAATTTATTTTTCAAGCTTTATGTTTAACTTTTTTTTTTGTTTTTGTTGGATCGTGGGTAGGACAATCTTTTGACAGTCCTACCCAGGTGTTTTTGTGCGTAGTGCATGTCCTACCTGTCCTACCCACTTCCCGCGCCACTGTTCTAGAAACTTGGCATGTTCGGCAATGTTATTTATTTTGATAAAGTGTAAGAAACTCTCGAAGACGTCAAAATTCCACGGCCTACTGTTTTCGAGTTATTGACAAAATAAAATCAAATTAGTGAAAAAACGGTTTATTCACCAAGTTTGACATTTTCTTGAGAACAATGTCATATAATATTATTTGCTTTCACCGCTCATTGAATTATTTTGAGAAATCTGATCAAATTTTCGCAATAAAAGTTATCATCATGTATTGGCATATCAGAATGGAATGTTTATTTCAACATTTTCCCAGCACAAACAAATATTTTGTCTTACGTCTGGTGCAAGAAGTTTTGTAAAATGTCAAAAAACCTATTTTTGGCAGAATTTAACATGTTGAAATGCTGCAAAATGAGCAGTGAATGGCGTCCTTACGGTACACGTTTTTGCCTCAAGAATAAAAAACACCACTATTTACTTAATTTAGGGTTGCTTAATTCATTTCCGTTTTCAAAAATATCATAGCACGTCTAGTTTTTGAGATATTGGCTTTTGAAAATGCAGAATTTGACGATTTTAATCAACTTGCATGCAAGTTTGCTAGCTTGTATGGTAAATAATTTGCTTAATTTGCAACTGAATTCTACCTTCAAGTGTTAAACAATACTTATTAACAAAGTTCATAATATTTTCGAAGTTAAAAACACGGTGCTCCCCTGACCGTTATTATCAGAAAAAAATCTCCATCAAATCTGTGCTCACCAGTTGTTGAGTTAAGTTAAGCTGCATGTCTGGGCAGAATTTTAAAAAAAAATCGTAGGGCCCGTTTTGAAGTTACGCCCTTTTGATTGAGTAAGACCACTAATTAAAAGGAAATTTGAGATATTTAAACGGGTTTTCATTGGCCGTGACTATCAGATGAAATATACCATCGAAATTTGAATCAAAGTTGGTTGATTTAGTTATTCTGAACCTCTTGGTGGAGTTTTGAGTGAGAAGATAGACGAAATTTGAAGTTACGTCCTTTTGGAAGCGTAACCATTGAAAACACTAATTTCCAATAGATTAATTAGGCATTCTTTTAAGCAGGCATTCTGTTAAGCATGTTCAAATGTTTTCAATGTCACATTGCACTTACATGTCGCCAAAGTCTCTCACAATCGATTATTTTTCCAAAGGCTCAAGCGCTGTAAGGCATTACGGAGCCATTTTTGTGTCATTGTTATTTTTCATAAAATATTGTTATGACTCAACTTGCTACCTTGGGCCTTCCTTAGGCAACTGGTAAGAGTCCGCGGCTACAAAGTAAAGCCATGTTGAAGGTGTCTGGGTTCGATTCCCGGTCAGTCAAGGATCTTTTTGTAATGGAAATTTCCTTGACTTACTTGGGCATAGAGTATGATCATACCCGCCACACGATATACGAATGCGAAAATCGCAACTTTGTCAAAGAAAGCTCTCAGTTAATAACTGTGGAAGTGCTCATTGAACACTAAGCTATAGAACTCTAGACCACTGTCAATACTTTTGTGATATTTTGTAGCATACATTACTACATTTAGATTTTTCACAAATCTATAATTTCACCTTCAGGTTTCTTGGTCTTTTTGATTACACAAACTCGTAAGAACTATGGGAAGGTGGGCCGTAGTCGTAATAATAAAAACAACCTTCTACTTCAGTGGGCAAGAACAGAATGAACAAATTTATTTTTCTACTCATTTACAATTATACGTCAGCTAGCCATAGCCTACTGGAGTTTCATAGTCGCTTCGCTTCCAACACTCCTCCTCGACGGATAAACTCCAGCTGCTTCTCTGAATCTGGTCAGCTTCACGTTGGTCAGGGGCTTTGTTAACATGTCGGCTATCATGTTCTCGGTTGGGCAATACTGCATCCGGATCACGCCATCCGCCATCAGTTGGTAAACGAAATGGTATTTCGTATCCACGTGTTTCGAACGGTTGGTGGCACGTCCGGACTCCATTTGCTTAATGCAGGATTGATTGTCCTCATGAATCAGGATCGGCTTGATAGTTTTCATCGAAAAATCCGTTAGCAATCGGTCAATCCATTGTAGCTCTTGACAGCTCTCCGCCAGTGCTACAAATTCAGCTTCGGTGCTACTGAGGGCGACGCATGTTTGCTTGCGGGACCCCCAGCATATTGGACCACCGCCGAACAGGAAAAGGTACCCAGAGTTGGATTTGCGACTCTTCGCGTCATTCGCCCAGTCCGCATCTACGTATATTTCCAGGTCGGATTCGTCTTCTCCCAGCACAAGTTCGTGGTCCATGGTTAGCTTGAGGTAGCGAAGTATTCGCTTAGCTTCGTTCCAATCGGCATGTGTTGGTGCACTTACCGATCTTCCTAGAATTGAAACGCTTACCGCAATATCCGGCCTAGTATTCACCGCCACGTACAGCAAACTTCCAATGAGACTGGCATATTGATGGTTGTTGGCCAGCTTCTCTTGCTCCTCCTTTTGCTGAATGTGGCCAGGATCAAGAGGATACTTGGACGGCTTCGCTTGATCCATGCCGAATCGCTCCAAGACTTGTTGAATGTACGTCTGCTGGTTCAAGGAAAATCCTTTCTCGTTGCGTTTGATCTTGATTCCAAGAAAGTGACTGATATCGCCCAACGATGTTACCTTGAAATTCCGGTTTAGAGTTTTGATGATCTCTTCATACTCCTCTTCATCGTTGCAGGCAATCACCATGTCGTCCACATAAATTACCAGATACGTGTAGTGTGCTCCGTTGCGCCGCACGTACAGGCACGGGTCGTTCTTCGACTGCTGGAACCTCATCTGCTTCAAGACTTGATCAAACTTCTTGTTCCAAACATGGCCCGCTTGCTTCAGTCCGTACAAGGATCTTTGTAACGAGCACACCGCATTCATATCTTCAGTTTCGTATCCGGGGGGCTGTCGCATGAAAATTGATTCCTTCAGTTCTCCGTTGAGGTAGGCGGTCTTCACATCAGCATGTTTCACCAGCATTCCTCGTTGGCTGGCAACCGTTAGCAGCACTCGAAACGTAACTTGACGAACCACTGGCGCAAAGACCTCATCATAGTCTGTCCCAAACTTTTGGGTGAAGCCTTGCGCAACTAGACGGGCCTTGTATCTCACCACGTTGCCATCTTCATCTAGTTTCCGCTTGAAGATCCACTTACTGCCTATCGCTTTGCGGCCCGGTGGTAAACCAGTCAGTTGCCACGTACCGTTTTCTTGCAGTGACTTCATCTCGTCGTCCATAGCGGCCTTCCATAGTTCAGCTTCAGGTCCTCTCATGGCTTCCTTGTACGTCCTTGGTTCGTCAGTCAGTTTTCTCACCATTCCAGTTGTTTCTCTGTACCGTTGCGGCAACACACCCTTTGTGCTGCGGGAAGATCGTCTCACAGGCGTATCGGTTTCGCTGCCGTCGTCTTCGTTTGGGGTTTCGTACATACTGGAATCCGTAGCTGCATGCTCCTCCTCAACCAGAGTTTCATCGACGTTGTTAATTTCATCATCTTCGTCGGCGTTGCTACCTTCTTCAGCATCTTCGCCGGCGTTATCATCTTCTTCGTAATCTTCATCCATGTTGTCATCATCTTCTTCTTCTGGACCAGGATAGAACGGAATGACTTCGGGTTCATACTCCACAACTTGCAGTGATCCCGGATGATCGAAAGAATTCTGTGTCTTCGGCTCCTCCATCTCTATGAACTGCGCATCACGACTGATGGTAACCTTGTCGGTGGACACATCGATGAACCGGAACGCTTTATGATTATCGGCATACCCGACGAATGTTAGCTTCTTCCCCTTTGGATCTAGCTTCTTCCGTTTTTCGGCCGGTACGTGCACGATAGCCGCACTTCCAAAAATGTGCAGATTGCTGTAGTCCGGTTGCTTCCCGTACCACAGTTCAAAAGAAGTCTTCTCAACGGATCTTGACGGAAGGATGTTCTGGAGATACACTGCTGCATTGATGGCTTCAGCCCAGTAACGGTGGCCAAGCTTTGCATCGAGTAACGTGCAGCGGGCCATTTCCACTAGCGTACGATTTTTGCGTTCCGCAACTCCATTTTGTTGAGGGGAGTAACCTGCCGTATACTGCGGAACGATTCCGTTGGCTCGATAGAATTGTCCCAAGCGCTTCGCCTTGTACTCACCGCCCTGGTCAGAGCGGACTGCTACCGGATTTCGTCCAAACCGGTTGCGAACCATGGTAACGTACTCCTTGATCACGTCCGCGGCATCCGATTTTCGCTTCAAGAAATACACCACAGTGTAGCGACTGTGGTCGTCGATCATTGTAAGGAAATATCTTGATCCGCCAGGCGTCACAGTATTCATCGGACCGCAGATGTCCGTATGAATCAGGTCCAAAACTTTTGTCGATTGTCGCTCCGTCTTCCTCGGGAATGGCTTCCGTGCAATCTTGCCTTCAGCACAACACTCGCAGGTCTGGTAAATGTCACATTTCTTGATCGACACTCCCTTCGCTAAGCCTTCACGCACAACTCGCTGGATCGCTTCTGGATCTCGATGTCCCAGCTTGCGGTGCCAAGAATGAATGCAGTCCTTCGTGTGGTGCACAACGTTCATGCTTCGCTCGGCACCTGTGTTGAGTTGGTATAGGCCACCTACCTTCTGCGCAACAGCTGCGACAACGCCTCCGCATTGAATCACACAGCCTCGGGATTTTCCAAATGTGACCTCAGCTCCCTTGTTGACCAGACATCCGACGGAAACCAAGTTAGATTCCAGATCAGGCACGTAGAACACGTCACTGAGGATGACTTCTTGCTGATTTCCGCTATCGTCATAGCATAACAAACGGCCGGAACCAATTCCCTGGACAGCCGTCTCGTTACCATCAGCTAGAGTAATGGTCACTTCCGAACTAGGTTTCAACGCTTGAAAAAATGACCGGTCGCAACACATATGGGCGGTTGCCCCGGAATCAACGATCCACGTCTTCATCAGCTTCCGGTTCTTGGACACCGTGAATGCAAAAGGTGTGGTCTTCGCTGCTTTCCCCTTGGGCTTGTGCTTCGGTTGACCGTTTTGACCGCCGCTTCGTCCACCGGATGTGGATGAACCTTCGTTCTTCATCATCGGACAGTCACGCTTCATGTGGCCTGGCTTGCGACATTGATGGCAAATGATCTTCTTCTCGGCACCGACACGTAGGATGGATTCGCTTGGATGGGTCTTCTCCATTCTCTTCTGTGCTTCATCCAGTAATTTGCCTTTTACCAAATCCATAGTGAGGTCCTTGTCTTCACGGGTCTCCAAAGCCGTTGTCAGGTTGTCGAAGGAATCTGGCATGCTCTTCAGAACCATTGCCACTTTCAGGTTCGCATCCAGTTCCTGACCCGCGTTCGCCAGACTTGAGAAAAGTTCTTCCATCTTGAACAAGTGTCCTTCCATGTCGCCGTTTTCATTGTATTCCGCCCGGCACAGCTTCTTCAAAAGCGATACCTTCGTCGTCATGGTCGTCTTTTGATGGTGATTCTTGATGTTGTCCCACGTAGATTGCGCCGTCTTGCTATCGCGAATCAACGGATGTTGGCAGTCGTCCACCAGAAGAGCAATCGTAGCCCGGGCTTTCGCATCGCCTTCCTTCCAGGCGTCCGTCAGAGGGTTGGGGGCGGCCTCCGAAACGTACTTCCACAAATTCTCCCGGACTAACAGCATCTCAACTTTGAACCGCCAAGTTTCATATCCGCCGCTTCGTAGCTTTTCAACGCTAAACTTTCCACCGTCCATCGTAATCTTGAAAATAAACTTCTGAACTACTCGCAGTAAAATATTCTGGGCCAATAACCTATGGGAAGGTGGGCCGTAGTCGTAATAATAAAAACAACCTTCTACTTCAGTGGGCAAGAACAGAATGAACAAATTTATTTTTCTACTCATTTACAATTATACGTCAGCTAGCCATAGCCTACTGGAGTTTCATAGTCGCTTCGCTTCCAACAAGAACTCTGGATAAATACAATAGTGAAAGAATTGTATAAAGCAATCAATCCATTCTCATGCTAACTCGTGAGGAAAAAGCCTCAGTACTTGAAAAGTGCTTGACAAAAGTAAGAAACATGCGTTTTTATTTGGTTTCATTGAATTTAAAATCATAACACTTTCAAAGCTTTATGTTACATGTCTCCCTTGAAAATCAAAAATCTCTTAAGAAGATTTTATACCTTAACCCCGAATTTCATTAACCCGACTGTCATCACCCTGAACGAAGTATTAGTCACGAATATATAATTACATTGCATGACATTGTCCCATGGTAATGGAATTCAAAGTAATGCCATTCTAGAAACTGGAACATGCGGAGATGGTCTTAAGGTATTCGGGGTAATGGAATTCAAAATTAAGGGGTATAATTTTAAGAAGATATATAAAATATGGTAAAAACAGAGTTGTTCATGGATTTTACGTAAATTCCAGTTTTGGTTAGCGGAAAATCGTAAATTATTCTGTGGCCCTGTTGATATCCTGCTGGTCTACCTACCAAAACATGGTTTCAATTCACACAAAATGAAGATTTCCATGTAAACTTTTATTTGTTTTTCGATCGCAGACTGTGCTTGTGAAGTAAAGAGTCACAAGCTGCTATGACTCATTACAAACGAAAAAAAAATTGGTAGCTTCACAAAGTTTTCCAAACTGGCAGAGACAAACATTTAAAATTAAGCTCTGTAAATGCTACAATTTTGAACTCCATTAAACAAATTAATAATTGATGTTTTAACTTTGTATTGTTTTTTTTTTTCCATTTTGTATCACTGCATTCTGCGTTGTTAATTTTATTTTCTTCCATACACTGCTACCCATAACCGAAAACATAATTCGTATCTTCGCTTCGATATACAACAAATAGCAATCAATTGCATGTAAAATAATCTGAATCGTGAGTACATGGGTTCCCCAAACTAGCCAGAATATTGTGCTACAAGAACTAATTTGGTTACATGATGAAATTAGCTCCGTAATTCCTTAAAACACTTGAGCCTATGGAAAATCAGTTGGTTGTGGAATGCTTTGGCGACATATAAGCGCATATATGTGCCATTGAAAACATTTGAATAAGCTCAAAGGTATAAGAATGCCTAACTAATCTATTGAAAATTAGTGTTTTCAATAGTTACGCCTCCAAAAGGGCGTAGCCCCAATTTTTTTTTTATCTTCTCATTCAAAACTCCTCCCAGAAGTTACAAATAACTATATAAACCAACTTTGATTCAAATTTTGATATTATATTTATTCTGATAAGCACGGCCAATGAAAACTCGTTTAAATATCTCCATTTCCATTGAATTAGTGGTCTTACACATTCAAAAGGGCGTAACTTCAAAACGGTCCCTACGATTTTATTTTAAATTTTGCCCAGACATGCTACTTAGATATAGAAATCGACTGGTGAGCATAGATTTGATGGAGATTTTTTTCGTATAATAACGGTCAGGGGAGCACCGTGAAAAAGTTATTTTTGATGGTTTAGAAAAGTTCTGTATTTTGCCATTTAAGCAAAATAAGGAGTTTTGATTGAAAAATAAATGGATTTATCTAAGCTTAATCGTGCAATTTAAATCAAATTATATCTTATATGAAAGTTGAAGTCTCATTCTACATGCTTGGTGTATTAGATCACTGAGAAGTTTGATGAATCATTCCTAAAATTTCCTGTAAACATCAATGAAACCAGAATTTTTTAACATATTTGACAAACTAACTATATTGACATTTTTGGGCAAAACTCGTACAATTCTTTCTGGCGGAATTTGTAACGAATTCTCGACTAAAGTCTTGAACACATTTCAATCATTGAAATACACAATGAAAGTGATCAAGTTCTTGAAAGAATGTCTGGGGCCACCGGATAGTATCTTGTGATTCCTTGACGGAATGTGTGTAGGAAATTTTGTTGGAAAACATTTCTTTGTTATGTCATGCAAATTACTCAAAGAGAAGTTGCACGAGTAGAGTCGTAGATTTAAATCCAAACATAACGACATAAACCGCTTCACGAACGGTAAGAATACGTTCCGCTAAGGATTTTGACTTGAAATCCGACAGCTTCGTACACCAGTGATTCCCAACCTTTTCACTGCACTGCTTAAGAATTACGTCTAAAGCCCTCCAAGGATCTAATTTCATAGAACTTAGATGAGCTCAGCCTACCTATCTTATTTGTGTTTCGTAAAAATATTTCCAAGAAAACAGACACTAATTATTCCAAAACATTAAAAAACCATCAAAATGTCACCAAGAACCTAGCAAAGTTAATGAAAAAAAAAACATGACGATATGATATGATACTATAAATCCTTAGATTTTTTTCTGACAAAAATTGTATAAAAATAAGATCTTTTTTCATACAGTACATGCATGTTATCGAAATTAAGCGACGCATGGTTTTTCAAATGAAACATTTTACGATTTTGATGTAAAAAGTAGAAAAAAACTTTTTTTTTTCTCAAATATGTCCCCTCTAGTAACATTGGAGTTTTATAAAGGTTTTATAGCAGCCCTCGTAAATCACATTATATTACAGAATGGTCTCTGGGCAATACCACAATACCACCTTAAGTTTATCCAAGAACTTCGCCGAGAATCGAACGAGTGCAGAAGGCATATTCAAACACCGAAAGACAAAATGTCAAAAGGACAGAAGGTCGGAAGACAAAAGGTCGAAGAACAAAAAAGAAGGGACAACAAATCCAACATCTTTATACAAAGAAGGAGAAATTTCCCCTAGAGCAAATCATTTTCGACCATAAACCAAATAGATGATATCAAGTTGAGTTCGGATGTACCGTGCTGCACGCTCAAAAAAGAGTTCTGGAAAACGTGAACTGTCAAAAATACACCGTGAACTACCATAATGTTTACATGAACGTTCTCGGAACTAGGCAACGCGTTCACATAAACATGATCTAGTTCACGGTGTATTTTTGCTTGTTGACAAGTTCACGACTGCTGCTGTTTACGGATACGAGAACGGATTTTTTTTCTGTGTGCATAGAATTGCCGAACGCTTCGGAAGCCGGACATTCGCCGTCTGGTATTATTTGAATCGTGGTAAAATACTCGCTTACCTATTTGATCACACCACTTAACTGACCTCAAGTGCTTTAGTTGCGACAGAATTCAATTGAACATGTTTCCGGGCACTTTGTGTGTTCGTACTCTCGAAAACATTATAGATAACCAACTTGCAGCGAAGAACTTGTCTCTGTACGGTGATGATTCCCTACGATGATAACGTACCTGCAATTAGATAAAGAGAAGAAAAACATGACCATCAGTTAATTGAATTTTGGAGACCCGGGGATTTTTTGAAAGAAAAAAAATCACTTTATAAACGAAAGTGTTGGGAAATTATGTAGAATTTTATGTCTTGTCTTTAAATTGATTGGTTTCCTGACAGCGGAAGAGCAACAATTTTCGATCTATAACTAGTTTTCAATCATTTCACACAGTTTTTTTTTTTTGCAATTTCTCATCGTAATTGGGCTCTGCACAAAAATGTACCTCTCCTTTTCACTCTTTCATGAAATTTGTAAACAGCAAGGCCAGTAAAAGTCAAAATCTCATACAAAATCAAAACAGTGCAGAGGCCCATAGGCTGATTTTCATCACGCCAAGCTGTCATGAAACGGCCTGCACTGAAGTATACAGTGCAGGAATAGTCATTACGCAACTCCTGAAACCAGTGCTGTAATGATTCATTGCGCAACCCTTTCTCATTACGCAACTGTTTTGAGTTGCTTAACCTTAGTTAGATACTGGGGTCATAATGACCCAAAATCGAATTTCAACCTGCAATATCTCTGTTGTTATCAAACGGATCTTTCTGAAATTCCCTGACTTTTAATATTTTGTGGAAACGAAGCGCAAGACCAAAAATTTTTTTTCTTAAGGTGATTCTAAGATGGCGCCACAAAAAAACAACTTAATAAGATACTGGGGTCATTATGACCCAGAAATGTATACCCCTATAAATCAGCGAAATATCAACCGAATAATGAAATTTATGCCGCATTCGAAAGATATACTCCTCAAGATTCTGATCACTACCTGGAATACCGGTTCCGGATCCAGTGGCCACCGGAAATCGGCTACGAAGGGGACCATGTTGGCCACGTGGAATTTCAGTACACTCAGTCCAGAAATCTGCAGTCATCACCAAATTGTGTAAGATGCAGGCCATATAGGAATGTACTGTCTTCAGCAAACTTGTTTCGGGGACCAAGAACTTCCACATGGGATACAATTTAGTTCAGAACTCGACCGCGACGTGGCGCTAGCGTCGATATGAACTTCCGGTAGGGGCTAATTATGCGATAACTCGAGATCGCGAGCACATAGAAGGATGCTGTCTTCGGCAAAGTTGCTCAGGAGGATAAAGACTTCCACATGAGATACAATTTAGTTCAGAACTCGACCGCGACGTGGCGCTAGCGTCGATATGAACTTCCGGTAGGGGCTAATTATGCGATAACTCGAGATCGCGAGCACATAGAAGGATGCTGTCTTCGGCAAAGTTGCTCAGGAGGATAAGCATTTCCTCATAAGATACAATTTAGTTCAGAACTCGACCACCGCGTGGCGCTAGCGTCGATATGAACTTCCGGTAGAGGCTAATTATGCGATAACTCGAGATTGCGAACACATAGAAGGATGCTGTCTTCGGCATAGTTGCTCAGGAGGATAAGGACTTCCACATGAGATACAATTTAGTTCAGAACTCGACCGCGACGTGGCGCTAGCGTCGATATGAACTTCCGGTAGGGGCTAATTATGCGATAACTCGAGATCGCGAGCACATAGAAGGATGCTGTCTTCGGCAAAGTTGCTCAGGAGGATAAGCACTTCCTCATAAGATACAATTTAGTTCAGAACTCGACCACCGCGTGGCGCTAGCGTCGATATGAACTTCCGGTAGGGGCTAATTATGCGATAACTCGAGATCGCGAGCACATAGAAGGATGCTGTCTTCGGCAAAGTTGCTCAGGAGGATAAGCACTTCCTCATGAGATACAATTTAGTTCAGAACTCGACCGCTGCGTGGCGCTAGCGTCGATATGGACTTTCGGTAAGGGCTAATTATGCGATAACACGAGATTGCGAACACATAGAAAGATGCAGTCTTGGGCAAAGTTGTTCATGAGGATAAGGACTTCCACATGAGATACAATTTAGTTCAGAACTCGACCACCGTGTGGCGCTAGCGTCGATATGGACTTTCGGTAAGGGCTAATTATGCGATAACACGAGATTGCGAGCACATAGAAGGATGCTGTCTTCGACAAAGTTGCTCAGGAGGATAAGAACTTCCACATGAGATACAATTTATTTCAGAACTCGACCGCTGCGTGGCGCTAGCGTCGATATGAACTTCCGGTAGAGGCTAATTATGCGATAACTCGAGATTGCGAACACATAGAAGGATGCTGTCTTCGGCATAGTTGCTCAGGAGGATAAGGACTTCCACATGAGATACAATTTAGTTCAGAACTCGACCGCGACGTGGCGCTAGCGTCGATATGAACTTCCGGTAGGGGCTAATTATGCGATAACTCGAGATTGCGAACACACAGAAGGATTCTGTCTTCGGCAAAGTTGCTCAGGAGGATAAGCACTTCCACATGAGATACAATTTATTTCAGAACTCGACCACCGCGTGGCGCTAGCGTCTATACGTACTTCCGGTAGATGCTAATTATGCGATAACTCGAGAATGCGAACACATAGAAGGACGCTGTCTTCGGCAAAGTTGCTCAGGAGGATAAGCACTTCCTCATGAGATACAATTTAGTTCAGAACTCGACCACCACGTGGCCAATTTTTAATGTAAACAAAGAAATAAATTGCTGAAAGAAATTCGTGAGAAACTCCAAAAAGAACGAAACAGTAATTTAAGGAGTAATTTTTAAAATCATTGGATAAATAAATAAATTGATAAAATAACGCCTTGAGGAGAACTGGGGGTGTCTCTCCTAGGAAATAATTTATAAGGATGTCCCCGAAAAAAAAATTCTGTGGCGTATCCCTAGAAGAAATAAGAGATAGAATTCCGAAAGAAACTCTTGAGCACATTTCATAAGAAACTTCCTACATTTTCTCACCCCTACTTAAAAAAGTGCACGTCA
Organism: Aedes aegypti; assembly: GCF_002204515.2. Classification (NCBI taxonomy): domain Eukaryota; kingdom Metazoa; phylum Arthropoda; class Insecta; order Diptera; family Culicidae; genus Aedes; species Aedes aegypti. The sequence continues at coordinate 24,934,019 of NC_035109.1, read as the reverse complement.
TAAACTTTAATTTGAACGTAATCTTCTGCTTGAGTTGTGATTATCTAATCACCTACACTATTCTTCGCAAGTTAGAGTAAGTAGATTTGCGAGCATGACTTGAAGTATAAAGATGTGAATGTGTTCGGATAGTGATAATTATCAATATTATAATTGAGATAAACAAAAACTTATAGTACAGTGAAACCTCCATGAGTTGATATTGAAGGGACCATCGACTCATGGAAATATCGAGTCATGGAACAGCATTCCTTTGGATAGCTGCTTCTAGGAACCATCATAGTAACCATGAAAATTTGTTTTTACTATGGTCCCATGAGTCGATATCGAGTCATGGAACATCGACTCATGGAGGTATCACTGTAAAATCAATAGAATGTGTGAATTTGATTTAAAGTAAAATTTAGTGCTGAAGTAGTTGATTTGATTCAGAATCAATTATTTTTGCGTAAGTAATAATAATTAACAGGATAGTAACGCCAAAATAAAACATTCTTCTCCGTTAACTTCTGGACATTTCTTTTGAATCAGCTTCTGCAGAAATTTCAACAAGTATTTGCATAAAGGTTTTGTATGATAACAATTTTGGCAGGAAGAACTCAGAAAAATTTCGTCAGATTATCTTGAAAAAAGGTTTGTAAAAAAAATTAAGCAATTTCGCAAACACCAATGAAAAAATTCCAAAAATCCAAATTTCTCGTAGAATTCTATAATAAAGGATTAGAAGAATCAAATTAGATTGAATAAATGACCGTGCAGGAATTCATACATCAACTCGAACGAATGTTGGAAATATCTTGTGGACTAATACTAGAAAGAACAGCTGGAGGAATTCCAAAAATAGCTTCATTGGGACGCATTATTAAAAAGTACTCTGAAGTGTTTTTAAAAAATCCTCTTGATAAAATTCAAAATTATCCTTTAGAAAAAAATCAGACTATTATTCCGTCAAATCCAAATATAATAATAAGAGAAATACCGGAAACAATTTTAAAATCAGATCGTCGAAGAATTCAATAAAAAAGACCTGTGAGGGAATTGCAAAAACTCTGAAGAATTCACTCCAGATAGATTTCTCCGGGAATTAATCCATCCTCAGGGAACTTTTCCAGGAATTATTGCATAGATTACTTCAAGCACTTCTCCAGCGATTCTTCCAAAGATTCTTCAAGCGATTTCTCCTGACATTCCTCTAATAAAAAATAAGAGATTCCCCTAAAGATTCCTCCAAGAAGATCTCTACAGAGATTTTTGCAGAATGTCAGAAGTTTCTCTATGAAACATTTCTTCAAGGATTACTTAAAATATTTCCACAGTGAATTCTCCAGACATTCCGCTGGTAGTCCTCTCAAGATTCCTCTAGGATTTACTTCTAAGATTTCCTCCAGGGATCGCTCCAGGAATTCTATAACGAATTATTCCAGAGATTCTACCATTCAATTGGGGATTTTACAAGAAATTATTTTATGAGTTCTTATAGGGATCGCTGGAGAAATTCTTGCAAGAGCCCAAGAAGGGATTCTCGAGGAAAGCTCTGGAGGAATTCCTTACAAAAATCCCCGGAACAGCATACATGCTTTTCAGTTACGCAGTCTCTATTTTTTTCAACGTTCTATTTATGATGAAGACTGCGTAGACGAAACTCATATTTCATTTATATATACAGTCAAATCTCTACCAGTTCATTCCTGAAACGATATCTACAGGAAACCATGTAGAGATTTTTGTGTAGCGATCCTTGGAGAAATTCCTGAAGAAAAAGCTGGAGAAATCTCTGCAGGAATTCCTGTAAAGATTTGCATAGAGAAATCTCTGTAGGAGTCTTTGGATAGACTCATGTACTGCCCATAACTGCATATTTGTAACATTCGACAAAAGTAGGCATTGAGTAAATGGAATACCAAGAGTACATTTGATGACAGTATGGGAGGAAACTAAAATTACTAAAAATTAACAGGAACTCAAAAGTGCTTATTTGAGGCTGATATTTTGTTCAACTCATATCGCATACTAGGTGAATAGTCAGAAAATAATTCTGGTAGAAATTTCATTGCTGTTACATTACGAGGCTCATTTATAATCTCAATGTTACTGTTATGCGGGTATAATTACCAATGTGACAAAACAACTTGGTATTTTTTCGAATTTTCTAGAACAATCTCACATATTTCAGTAAGCTGATCGAAAGTATTTATCATTTGATGACTCTCCATGGTATTAACTTCAATTTGTCAAAAATGTCGAATGTGACAAATATGCAGATATGGGCAGTGTAGGCATCCATGAAGGACTCTTGGAGACATCTTTGGAGGAATCACTGATGAATGGAGGTATCCTAGGAAGAATCGATGTAGAAATTTTGCAGGTGGAATCGCTAGAGAAATCCCTGGAAAAAAACCCCTGTAGATTTTTTGCTGGAAAACCCCCTGTAGATTTTTGTTGGATAAATCCCTGAAAGAATCCTTATAGGAGTATTAAAATAGAAAAATTTCTCGAAAAATCTAAGGTAAAATAACTAAAGAAATCCATGAATAGATTTTCAAAAAAAAAATTATAGAGATTTTACTGTAGGATATGTAGAGATTTTTTTTTTAATGAAATCCATGGAGAAATTTTTAGCATAAGTTCTGATAATATTCTAGCAGGAATTAATGGAAGAATCTCTAGAGAAATTTCAAGAAGAACTCTTGGGGGAATCCATGGAGTATTATTGAAGACCCAGTACGAATCCCTGGAGAAATTCTTGGGGAATCCCTGGAAGATTACCTTGAGAAATTCTTGAGGCGTTTCATGAAATTTCCTTGAGTAATTCGTGAGTTTTAGAACACCTGCAGAAATTCCTTGTGGAATCCTTGTAGAATTTCCTCGTAGAATCATCCCTGGAGGAATCCCGGAATAATTTCTGAACGAATCTCGAGAGAACTGCTTGGGGATATTTTTGTATGTATCCGTGGAGGAATCCTCGGAAAAAATTCTGAAGATATCAGCATGAGCATGAGCATGAGCATGAGCATAAATGACCGTACAATTCGTAGTTGCTACTCCATGATTAACCAGAGCAATCGAAGTTGCACAGTAATTTAGTGAATGGGGCTTGGGATTAGCTTACCAATCTTCAATGTGCACAAATCGAGAGCTCAAACTTTAGAAGTCAATAACGGCGCCGGCCACGTCCTTACGGTCATCGGGGAAGGGAAGGAATGTTAGTTAGACAACCATTGGTTTTAGAGACCGAAGAATCTTCTGCATCTCCATAGTTGTCATGGAAAGGATATTGGGTTAGTGGGATAAGGTAAGGATCTGGGAGTCATCTTGAGTTGATGATGCGATCCTTGATATATTCACGCCTGACCGGATTCGCGATATTATTCGATAAATGAATTGTATGCCGAACAAGTGTTCATCGTTCGCCCTCGCAGGAGCAAGCAACGTGACCAAAGGATCAAACACTACTAACACTAATCACGCGATCCGCGACTCTTATATACTATCGTGCCGCGCGAGTGACGCGCAACACGATTGATCCTGTCCGCATCACTCGCCCCCGCAGGAGCAAGCAACGCGACCAAAGGATCAAACACTACTAACCTCGGAAAAAATTCTGAAGATATCACTAGAGAAACATCTTTAGTAATCCTTGAAGAAATTGTTTTAAGTGTTATTCATGGAGGAATTCCTGGAGAAAGCCTTGGAGATATCTGTGCAAGAATCCTTGAAGACACTTTCCTGGAGAAATCCTTGCAAAAGTCTGTGGAAAATTTTATAGAGGAATACCAGAAGAAATAACTTAAAAAATCCCTGGAGAAATCTCCGGAGAAATTTCGAAGTATTCCTAAAACGAATCCTGGAGGAACCCTTGGAAAAAATCCTGAAAGAATCCCAATAAAGATTTTGTTGGAGGAATCTACGAAGGAATCACTTAAGACATTTCTGCTGGAAACCTTTGCGAAATCTCTGAAGAAATCCTTATACATATTTTTTTTGTAGGAATCCTTGTAAAAATTCCATGTCAACTCCCTGGAGGAAGCTATTCCATGCATGGCAAACAAAAGTTCTTCCTGAATGAATCTCTGGCAAAAGTCCTAGGGAACCCCAGAAGAAATCATTGTAGAGATTAAGGTACAGAATAGCTTGGATTATTTTCTGGTAAAATACTTGGAGGAATGTTCGAAAAATTTCCTGGAAAAATCTTTGGGAGTGTCTCTGGAGATATTTCGAGAGGATGAGGACAGAAGGGCATGGGTTTGTATTCCATCGGATGAGCTCTCGGTAAATAACTGTAGAATCCATCATACAAATCATTTAAGGTTACTGGACTATATCCTTTGAATAACTCCGATGTGAACTACGTCGTGAGATCTAGATAACTTTTTGGAGGAAATCCAGAAGGAATAACTGGTATAAAGTCATAAGATTCCTCCGGATCCAATTAAAAACTAAAGTGCACAGTTACTGCAACAACTTCTAAAGAAAACTAGAAGTAATTGTTTTTGCAACTTCATGACGTTATCTGTATCTGAACTCTTGTTGGAATTTTAGAAGTGAGTACAATATAGTTCATATCATATCATAGAGCTTATTTTATATTATATACAATCGACTCTCCACAACTCGATATTCTCTAACCCGAAATACTCTATAACTAGATGGATTCTCCGGTTCCTTCGAATTTCCATACATTTTGCTCTCCATAAGTCGATATTTCTGTAACTCGATATCTCCACAAGTTGATGTTACGTGAGATGTGAATTTCTCTCCATAACTCGATATCTATTTTATTTTTTTTTTCTTTTTTGGGGAAACGTGATTTAATTTTTGTTTGAAGGTGAATAAATACTTACAAGTTGTAATGACATGAAAATGATAAAAACTATTGTCAGTAAAAATAACGTGATTTTTCGAGCACTTCGAAAAATGTTTTCAAATAATAGTTTGTAAAATGCTATCAACAAAATAATACTGCTTTCTTACAAAAATGATAATAAAAATATTGGAAATACAAAAATTAGTTCCTTCGATTTTGTGTCGGTATATTCTATTATACCATAATTCTATAAGTCGATGGTCCCTTGAATATCGAGTTATGGAGAGTCGACTGTAGTTTATATCGTAACATATATTTCGTGGATCGTGTAGTTAAAAGACACGGACACCGTCTTCAGCCATTTAGCTGCACAGACTGTTACTTAACACTAGACAAAGAATAAGCATGCTCCAATGGTACAGCCGAGAAACATTCCTCACGAAAAGTTTCAATGGCTGCAGCGGGAATCGAACCCACACCCCATGACACGATGCATTGCCTGACGACACTAACCGCACGGCCACGAAGCCCACAAGTTCAGAGTTCATATCATATAAGAGCAATATAATGACGAGCGTCACGCGGAATTTACTACACAGAATTAAAAAAAACTGAACAACTTTGCCGAAGATAAAACCTTCAAAAAAGAGTTCCTTCTGGAAATACATATAGACGCCAGCACCACATGCTGGTTAAATTTTTAACGTATGTTCATGACTAATTCCTTATTCTCTCGAACAATTTTACCGCAGACAGCATCCTTCTATAAGTCGGGTCTCGGGTTTTCAAATCCGGACTCGAATTGGTTCGGGACGGATTTGAAGGCTAGAACATTTTTTTCGAGTACGTCGGAATCGGGCTTGTAAAAATTCGGATTTAGGTGGACTTTAGTAAGAGTTGTGGTAAGAGTAACAACCAAAAAGCTTCCTTATGCATCAGAAACGATGAATTTATCTATTTTGAAAACTCGGTCTTTTCTTACAAAAAATGCTTAGGTTTCGTGTCAGATTTGGATTTGAACAGCGGATTTTTTTTTCAAGTTCGGGTCAGGTCTGAGTACGGGTCGGGTCCGGGTTTAAAAAAAAATAAAGTAAGTCGGGTACGGGTCGTGTTTGAGCTCAAAAAATGTGAAAACCCCCTCTAATAATTAACCTCTATCGGAAATACAAATCGACGTCAAATCCACCGGGTGCTCGAGCAACTTTGTGGAAGACAGCATCCTTCTAAATGACCCATAACGCGGGTAAGTCACAGTTTCATGGTGCGTTATGGAGAAAAGATATACCAGTGAACCCTAGTCCTGACTGCTTCAAACGAGAAGAACAGGATGTTCGAGTAATGAAAGGAACACTTATTAATCCTTGTTACATTTTAAACCTTGTTGAAAGTGACAAGTCTCGGTTTTCCCAGTTGCAGAGAATGGTCTGACAATGATCGAGACAAGGAAAAAAATTGAACAATTTGTTTCATAATCCTTCATTCATTTGATTCTCTAGTTTGATAAGTAGGGACTATGATTCTGATGCACGGACAATATCTGTGTAATTTCTACCGAAAGTCCATATCGACGCTAGCGCCACGCGGTGGTCGAGTTCTGAACTAAATTGTATCTTATTTGCAAGTCCTTATCCTCCTGAACTACTTTGCCGAAGACTGCATCCTTCTATGTGCTCGCAATCTCGAGTTATCGCATAATTAGCCTCTACCGGAAGTTCATATCGACGCTAGCGCCACGCGGTGGTCGAGTTCTGAACTAAATTGTATCTCATGTGGAAGTTCTTATCCTCCTGAGCAACTTTGCCGACAGCATCCTTCTATGTGCTCGCAATCTCGAGTTATCGCATAATTAGCCCCTACCGGAAGTTCATATCGACGCTAGCGCCACGCAGCGGTTGAGTTCTGAACTAAATTGTATCTCATGTGGAAGTTCTTATCCTCCTGAGCAACTTTTCCGAAGACAGCATCCTTCTATGTGCTCGCAATCTCGAGTTATCGCATAATTAGCCCCTACCGGAAGTTCATATCGACGCTAGCGCCACGCAGCGGTCGAGTTCTGAACTAAATTGTATCTCATGTGGAAGTTCTTATCCTCCTGAGCAACTTTGCTGAAGACTGCATCCTTCTATGTGCTCGCAATCTCGAGTTATCGCATAATTAGCCCCTACCGGAAGTTCATATCGACGCTAGCGCCACGCAGCGGTTGAGTTCTGAACTAAATTGTATCTCATGTGGAAGTTCTTATCCTCCTGAGCAACTTTGCTGAAGACTGCATCCTTCTATGTGCTCGCAATCTCGAGTTATCGCATAATTAGCCCCTACCGGAAGTTCATATCGACGCTAGCGCCACGCAGCGGTCGAGTTCTGAACTAAATTGTATCTCATGTGGAAGTTCTTATCCTCCTGAGCAACTTTGCTGAAGACTGCATCCTTCTATGTGCTCGCAATCTCGAGTTATCGCATAATTAGCCCCTACCGGAAGTTCATATCGACGCTAGCGCCACGCAGCGGTCGAGTTCTGAACTAAATTGTATCTCATGTGGAAGTTCTTATCCTCCTGAGCAACTTTGCCGACAGCATCCTTCTATGTGCTCGCAATCTCGAGTTATCGCATAATTAGCCCCTACCGGAAGTTCATATCGACGCTAGCGCCACGCAGCGGTTGAGTTCTGAACTAAATTGTATCTCATGTGGAAGTTCTTATCCTCCTGAGCAACTTTTCCGAAGACAGCATCCTTCTATGTGCTCGCAATCTCGAGTTATCGCATAATTAGCCCCTACCGGAAGTTCATATCGACGCTAGCGCCACGCAGCGGTCGAGTTCTGAACTAAATTGTATCTCATGTGGAAGTTCTTATCCTCCTGAGCAACTTTGCCGACAGCATCCTTCTATGTGCTCGCAATCTCGAGTTATCGCATAATTAGCTCCTACCGGAAGTTCATATCGACGCTAGCGCCACGCAGCGGTCGAGTTCTGAACTAAATTGTATCTCATGTGGAAGTTCTTATCCTCCTGAGCAACTTTGCCGAAGACAGCATCCTTCTATGTGCTCGCAATCTCGAGTTATCGCATAATTAGCCCCTACCGGAAGTTCATATCGACGCTAGCGCCACGCAGCGGTCGAGTTCTGAACTAAATTGTATCTCATGTGGAAGTTCTTATCCTCCTGAGCAACTTTGCTGAAGACTGCATCCTTCTATGTGCTCGCAATCTCAAGTTATCGCATAATTAGCCTCTACCGGAAGTTCATATCGACGCTAGCGCCACGCGGTGGTCGAGTTCTGAACTAAATTGTATCTCATGTGGAAGTCCTTATCCTCCTGAACAACTTTGCCGAAGACAGCATCCTTCTATGTGCTCGCAATCTCGAGTTATCGCATAATTAGCCCCTACCGGAAGTTCATATCGACGCTAGCGCCACGCAGCGGTCGAGTTCTGAACTAAATTGTATCTCATGTGGAAGTTCTTATCCTCCTGAGCAACTTTGCTGAAGACTGCATCCTTCTATGTGCTCGCAATCTCAAGTTATCGCATAATTAGCCTCTACCGGAAGTTCATATCGACGCTAGCGCCACGTCGCGGTCGAGTTCTGAACTAAATTGTATCCCATGTGGAAGTTCTTGGTCCCCGAAACAAGTTTGCTGAAGACAGTACATTCCTATATGGCCTGCATCTTATACAATTTGGTGATGACTGCAGATTTCTGGACTGAGTGTACTGAAATTCCACGTGGCCAACATGGTCCCCTTCGTAGCCGATTCCCGGTGGCCACTGGATCCGGAACCGGTATTCCAGGTAGTGATCAGAGTCTTGAGGAGTATATCTTTTGAATGCGGCATAAATTTCATTATTCGGTTGATATTTCGCTGATTTATAGGGGTATACATTTCTGGGTCATAATGACCCCAGTATCTTATTAAGTTGTTTTTCTTAACATCCGCGGAAGGTTAAAGAATCATCACACAATAATTTTTCAGAAAGTGTAAAATAACGGTGAAAGCATTCAGATATTATTTCTGATACCCTCAAGTGGTCTTCTAAAAAATTGCAAAAAATGTTGTACGTAACTCGTTGCAGAACTCGATTTTTACAGCACTTGTCGTGATTATCCTACTCGATAAGCCTTGTAAGATAAATTTACGACTCGTGCTGTAAAAACCATCATTCTGATAAATTCTGATGAAGTTCCGTAAAGTACTATTTTTCTTGACATTACGTCCTCACTGAAACAGAGCTTGCTATGTTCTTATGAGCATTTCCACAGTTAATCACTGAGAAGCTGTCGTGGGTAAAGCTAGGTATGCTGTTCCGCTCTAGAAAAGTAAAAATTTCTGCTCAAGAAATGGTCACGAAATTTCCTACAGTGAGCTCCATTTAAAATGACATTTCTTTTCAACTGCGTACTGCGATCAAAGAAAAATGCTTTTCTTGAGCATTTCTTGCAAGAAATTTCCCACGCATCGAGATAGGCGATTACTTTTCTGTTGAAGTGCATACTTCGCTTAAAAGTTTACATTTTCGCTTTCGTATTACGATAATTTGTATGAAAATCCGTTAATTGGAACTGATCGAAATTAGTGCATTTTCCCTACATCCTCCATTTGACATCATCACGTCTATAACACCAATTAGAAGCAGCTCGATGCAGAGATCAAGTATCTGTCTGTCCATATGTCCGACACATTCCAGTCTAGATTTGTACCCATTCAATTGACTAATGAGGCATCATCATCATCGGACATAACCTTAAATTCCAGCGCTGAATTGAGATCAAGCATTGGATTAACTTCGTACATTCTCTTAAGCTAGAGTCTTGAGAGTTTAGTTTGGTGAGAAGGGAAGATCAATCTTAATTACTCGTCCAATTAGCGCCAACTGGACACATCTGAGGGGAAACATAAATCCAGTTCCAGTGCAAAGATAACTTGTACCAATGTTTCCGTATGAGTGGTAACACGAAGAATAATTTGCTAATGTTGAAATTACTATGTTAAATACTTTTACTTACGTAAAAATTGCTGATTCGTAATTAAACGAAAAATAATTACAAATTATATTTTTTGTTCTCCGTGAGGATAAAGAACTTCCTTATTCAAATAATCACTTGACTTATTGAAAATTACTCTGGTTAATAATATGTAACCTCAAAAACATCTGTTTTTTTTGCGACTATGATAGCGGTGCATATTACCGCGCACATCGGACAATTACGAAGCGCCTGGTTGAATGCAAATCGAACAAACCGCGAATTACACCGGCGAGGTTACCACCACTTCAGGTATACACAGGCAACCGGTCTACAACAGTAGGAACCGTCCGTGTGTGTTGTGGAGCCGGTCCAATTAATTGCCGCACAATGCGGTGCCGATTATCGCGGTTATATCCCAGTCAACCTACACCGCACGTTGCGTTGACGTAAGTTGATCTGCTGCTCTGTGTACTCGAAAAATAATCGGAACTGAGTCATAAGGGAGGTGTTCCTCCGGTCAATTCCTTCTGGAAATTGGGTCGATTTCAAACTGGATTTGTCTGTCGGAATTTTAGAATCTTCATCAGAATCATGGGTTTTTGCAGGAGTTCTGTTCTTTCAACTGAAATTCTCCATGTGTAAATGATCCTTCGACGTTCTCTTCACCAGGTATTGCAGAATTCGTACTCATTTGATTTCGAAGCAAGATCAAAGCAAGCGAAAAAAACAACACATCTATATCGGCCATGATCAGCAATGTTTCGCAAGTTGTAACAAGCCTGATAAATAAGAGCAGCGAACGAGAGCCCTAAAGAGAGAGCGATGATAAAAACTCATTTCTGTCGAGTAACTAAAAAGTGACTCGCTACCAGTCCTGAACAAGCCCTACAACGCACATAGTTAATATCGTTACTTTTGCGATTAAGTAATGCATTAACGTTTGAGAACCTCTGCTCTGACGTTGATGACGCCGGAACAGTACCGTGTCGGTGGATCGATCAGTAGAGCATTACTGAAGTTGATACCCCTCACAATCCCCTCCCATAGAACCTGATCTTCCTCAAGCTCGTTAATGCATTAATACCTCTCGCCACAGAGTTTGTCCGAGATAACAACACCGCAACTGTCCGACCAGTCCAGCCAAAGCAAATCGTACGAAGGGTCGGGTTCTCAACAGTCACAACAGCGCCCCGTTCTGGCTTCCAAACACCGCGCGATGTCGTCATGTTACAGCTATTTTGCACCCCAAGAGTTATATGAAGCGAAATGAAAAAAAAAGCGCAGAAAGAACTCCTTTCAATGGCAAAACTTCCCTCAAGTAACGGACTGCCGCCAACCGCTAACGCTGTACAGTGGTTCCATTTGTTGTACGAAGCGGTCAGAAATGCAATATCTAATGAAAAATACTATTGACAAATTTCCAAACATAATTTTAACTATCGGAAGTAATCTAGAGATAGTTGTTATTGATAACACTTTGAAAATTCTAATCAGACAGTGATCGAGCAAGTGGTAGGGTTTCAGCTCGATTTCCCCCGCGACAAACTAGGCTTTTAAAGAATTACATATTCGTTCATTTACTTAAACTTATTACACATAACAATAGACGTCTACAGTGTCCTACGTTGTATCACAGACTAAAAATATATCACAGTGATTTACAGTGTGTTCATTATTGTGGGACAAAATTTAGATTCTCGCTCCAGTCAACTTTTTGGATCACATTTAGGTCCCATAACAACTGTGCAAAATTTCAGCTCGATCGGAGAAACTATATTTTAGCGCCAGCCGATTAAAATTTGTATGGGATTTACTTTAGCATAGATTATTAGGAAATTTTGCCCAATTTTGTTATTATTGTTATTCATTTACGTGCTAATCAACGTCACCTTGTCAATAGTTTTTTATTGAATAACTTTTTTCACAAGCATCGGATTGCTTTGCGGTCTTCGGCAATGTTGTTCATCGTAGAAATACCTATCGAGATCTGTGTTTAGAATTTTCATAGAGGACAATAGGCGACCTCTGGCGATTTTTCTTTGCAAAAGTAAGTTTTCCCATAGTGGATCCCATACAAACTTTGAACGACTGACGCTAAAATATAGTTTCTCCGATCGAGCTGAAATTTTGCACAGTTGTTATGGAACCTAAATGCAATCCAAAAAGTGGACTGGAGCGAGATTCTAAATTTTTCATATAATCGTGTTTCAGGCTAGTGTTCATGTGGAGTGTGGAGGTAGTGATGGAAGAGCTCTGCGCCGACTATGCATCCCGCAGAAGCGGCGGTTTGTCCGAACAGACAGTTTTTATACATTAAGTAGGCAGTGTCATTTGACTATATTATGGAAAATTAAAGCGCTATTGCATATACTTATTCTTTATTTCATGAAAGAATAATAAACTAAATTACTTTATTTTTTGTTAAAAAAGAACCGTGAAATCTATACGTTCAATGTTTTATATCAGGATAATTATTGTCTAACATAACCAGATTCTCTTCTTAGAGCTGCTTCACATATTTGAAAGCATAAATTTGAAATATGGAAATAAACAAACTTAATTGCTAAATATGCACTTAGTAAATGAATATAGATGATACTTTTTTTCGATTGATGATGTAATAGACTGGCCCAGCTCAGTATGGGAGAAAACTAAAGTTGTATTATTCCATGGGGCACCCCTCAGGATTACTCCTTTGGGTTAGAGGAAGACTTCCTGAAAATTTCAGCTCAGTTGGTCGTTCCATGAGCTGGCGCATTTGAATTGAAGTTAATATGGGATTTTAGGCTCAAACATATGGGAAACAGCACATCATCGCCTGTCTGGGTTAGGAAAATTGTTGAGCCTGATCAATTGAACTCAGAATGTCAAAAACTCTATTTGATACTATAGCGAACAATATTGTAGAAGGTTGTATCATGATTGAAATTGAGAAAGTTGGTATTTCATCTATCTGAAGTAGATTTGCAATACTGTTAGTATTTCTTCAACATAGATGGGTGGTAGCAACTAAGCGCATCATAGCCACCTAAGACGCTGGGCGAGCTGCGGTACAAGGTGCATGCGTATATGTGATTGTACGGGAGTGCCGTTCTAAGCCTAACTTTCAACAACTGAAAGGTTAATGACAATGAGCTTAAATCCAGATACAACCGTCTGCAACTATGTTCGTAGGGGTATCGACTAGTGTATTTGTCATTCTGGGCTCAATTGATCGCGATCAACTACACGGATAAAAATCTGATCCCCACACCATGATTTACAAATCATGAAATTCATAAATTGGTTAGGTCATAATATCAGGATCACAAATCATGATTCCTGGAGTCATAATCATGATTCCTCATAAGCGTAACCTCCAGTGTGAAAACACTAAGCGGCGCACTTTGCTTCATCTCATTCGTATCGATCACTCTCAATTCAAGATGACGAAGCGGTTAAGTGGTAGAGTACGTGGCTTACAATCGGAAGGTTCTTGGCTCGAATCTCAATGTATGCTTTTTTAACTTTTTTTTTTTTATTTTGTCGATCATAAACGGATGCGCGACTCAGCATTTTTGGCATTGAATCATGATTCTGAGCAATCAGCTACAAAAACCTAACGCGTGTGTTGCGTAACGGCAATCTGACTCATGATATCATGAGTCCAAATCATGGTGAGGGATTCCACGGAGGCATGCAAGTCGATTCTGATCGACCATTTCAAAAATATCTGAAACTTTGCACAGTTTTTCAGTTCCATCTAAATCGTCATTTTCCGATATCAAATCTTCAAGTTGAGTCACGACTAACTTTTCAAAAGGGTGTATGTGAAAATGGTTCAAAAATATTCAAAAATCTGCACAGCAAAAACGGTTCGTTCGATTGTTAGACAACTAAAGAAATAAAGTTAGACAACTAAATAAAGATTCCAAAAAAAAATACACATAGTAAAAAAACATTTTTTTTTGCATTAAAAAACATCATTTTTGTCACAAAAACTCAAATATCTCAAAACCCTATCGGAATACCAACGTAATTTTTTGAGAGAAAACGGTCCATTATATTAGCTATCTACCATAAAAATTTGGTGATGGTAAGCCAATAAACAAAAAAGTTATGACATTTCAAATATTTCACAAATTTGACACTTAGTGAATTTTTTTTTTTTTCATTGTTATTTTTTTTAGGACCGCAGTTTGTTGCTGAATTTTTTGTTAAGGGTACCACATGAGGTTAACCAGTTGTTTTCATGATATTTTATTTAATTATTCATAACTATTATAGCATCTATTAGAAAGTTAGACGCGATCCAGTGTTGTGATCTAAAGTCTTGATAGTGTCATATTTTTTATTGTACGTAACTGAAGAAAAATTCTCTCAATAGTGTTGAAACCTTTTGATAAAAGAAACCTATAAGAAATCTAATATTGAAGACAAAAGCTACAAAAAAAGTTTTCTATACAGGTATACGACTAGTTTACCTGCAAAAAGTTTACCTCGTAGAGAACAAGGCGGGTCTACTATACCCAGGTGATCTAGTATACGTAAAGCAGGTCGGTTTTCTCGGCGCTGGTTTTCTCCACAAAGTTAAAATCTGATTACACCTGGGTATAGACCCGCCTTGGTAGAGAATAGACTTTGTTAATCATATTTGGGAGAAAGCGAGTAACTTCAACAACATCAAAAACATGATAGGTACATACCATGAACATACTCACGAAAAAGCTAAAAATATACTACCACTATGGTTATAAAAGATTTAATTGTAAAATTTTTCTTCAGTCAAGCAAACGACACTAAACTAGTCAGTAAAAACTTAAAAGTGATTTTGTTTATTAAAATCTAACGAGCAACATGAGTAGTCGCTTTCTCAACTGTTGCAGGCCGTTTGCAGAAAAAAAGTGTTCGAAAGAGCTACGAAATCTCACCGAAAGCACCATAGATAAACTGAAAGCGGCTGGTTATGCTCCAATGTCTACATTGAATACAAATTTACGCATTTGTACGTCCTGCCGTTTAAACGTTGACAAACGGGCAATCTGTACATAATCGGTGGATCAGGTTGCAGGAAGTTCGAAAACAACAACAACTGAGGAATTACTAGATGCACCGACAACAACTGAGGAGTTACCAGAAGTACCAAGTGCAGATAGTCTTGCCACGGTACCATCAGAGACATCTGTTTCAACAAATCAATCAGAAGATGAGTGCATCCAGAAGGTCAACATCGAACGCTTCAACGAAGGGATAGCTGGAATAAAAGTGACTCCGATTAAATGGACGAAGATGGGTTACGTCAATTATCCCGAGAAAAAATACCGTGAAATCAACGAAGCTGTACGAAGAAACCTCTTCAAATTAGGACCTGAGGATGTGGAAAATACAGACTACGATGAGGTAATTATGAATATGAAGGAAAGGTTCTCGAATCTAGCCACGACAAGGAAAGAAAAAATATTGATTTTGTCAATGCTGCCAAGCTCGTGGTCTATTCAAGACGCCATTGATGAGTTCAAAACCAATAGAAATACAGCAGAAGAGGCAAAACAATTCAAAAATAACTGTCTTGCAACCAAAAATGCTAGGTCGAGTACTTTATTAACAGATGAGACAAAAGAAAAAATAATTCAATATTTTGAAGACGATGAAGTAAGTAGAGCTATGCCTGGCCAAAAAGATTATGTATCTGTAAAAAAAGATGGAAAGCGTCAAGCAATCCAAAAACGATTAATGATGACTACTTTGAAAGAAGCGTATACACGCTTCAAGGAAATTAACGAAAATATTAAGGTAGGTTTTTCCTCATTTGCAAGCCTTCGTCCAAGGCAATGCAAGCTTCTATCCAATTCAGGAACACATAATGTTTGTGTGTGCACAACACACGAAAATATTAACCTAATCTTACATAGTTTGAAAAGAATCAATTTATCAAAGGATATTAAAATGTTAACTGGTAGTCTTTTGTGTGAAAATACAACATCAAATTGCTATCTACGATCTTGTTCGGATTGTCCAGATTCTTTATCATTAGAAAATACTTTATTCGCTGAGTTTGAAGAAAATTATATTGATCAGTTATCATTTGAGCAATGGGTGACCACGGATAGGTGTGACCTAGAAACTATTGTAAAACCTGTAGATGAGTTTGTGTCATTTTTTTGCTTGAAATTAGAAAGTTTAATTCCTCACGACTTTATTAAAACAGAGCAATCCCGCTTTTTAATAAATACGAAAAATGCATTACAAGATGGTGAATTTTTAGTCATTTGTGATTTTTCTGAAAACTATAGCTTTGTATTGCAAGATGAAGTGCAGTCCCATCACTGGAACGTACAACAAGCTACAATTCATCCATTCGTTATTTATTTCAATGGAAGTACGCAAATTGAACATTTTAGTTTTATTGTAATTTTCGAAGATTTAAGACACGACTCAGTATCTGTAAATTTGTTCATTGCCAAAATGATTAACTTTTTACGCGTTGATAAGGATAAAGAAATCAGAAAGATATATTTCATGTCTGATGGAGCAGCATCACAGTACAAAAACCGTAAGAATTTTTCGAGCCTATGTCAATTTAAATCAAAGTACGGAATTGATGCAGAATGGCATTTCTTTGCTACGTCACATGGCAAAGGTCCTTGTGATGCTATTGGAGGAACCATAAAGCGCATGGTCACAAGAGCAAGTTTAGCCAAAGAACGTGAGCATCCAATTAAAACTGCAAAAGAACTATTTGATTGGGCGATTCGCAGAAAAGAAGAAGATTTAACAAAATTATCATTTTGTTTTACTACTACTGAAGAGTACGAATTAACGGCATCAGAGCTCAGCGAGCAATATAATAACGCGAAAACGATCCAAGAAACCCAAAAATTTCACTGTTTCATTCCATTGTCAGAAAATAAAATTAAAGCAAAACTATACTCGAACTGTACCGATAATGATGCAAAAGTGTTCGATATTGTAAAAAAATTGAATAACAATAAATAAATAAATAAGTATTAATAAAATGTTTTCATGATCTCATAACGCATACCCAAATCCAAAACTTTTAAAGTTTATATATAACATTTAGAAACTCATCGATCATACTCTAAAAAAAAATATCCTGGTAAAAAAAAATTTTATTTTCGTGTAATCTGTTAATTCATTTTAATTTATACATATATACATATACATATAATATTTATACATATAATATACATAATACTAATGAATACATGAAAACGACTTGTTTAATTCACGCAAGGCCCTTAACAATAAAATCAGCAACAAACTGCGGTTCCCGTAATAATTTACACCGAAAAAAAAAAATTTTTTTTACTAAATGTGAAAATTGTGACATGTTTGAAATGTCATAACTTTTTTGTTTATTGGTTTACCATCACCAAATTTTTATGGTAGATAGCTTATATAATGGACCGTTGGTACGTTGGTATTCCGATAGGGTTTTGAAATATTTGAGTTTTTGTGTCAAAAATTATGTTTTTTAATGCAAAAAAATTTTTTTTTACTGTGTGTATTTTTTTTTTTGGAATCTTTATTTAGTTGTCTAACTTTGTTTCTTTAGTTGTCTAACAATCGAACGAACCGTTTTTGCTGTGCAGCTTTTTGAATATTTTTGAACCATTTTCACATACACCCTTTTGAAAAGTTAGTCGTGACTCAACTTGAAGATTTGATATCGGAAAATGACGATTTAGCTGGAACTGGAAAACTGTGCAAAGTTTCAGCTCAATAGAAAAAAATGAATTAAAAAAATTACCAAATTTTGGTGCTGTTGCTTGGAATCACTCTGGTGTATTTTCATAAGACGAAAACACGCTGGAATCATGATATCATAAGCAGTGTTGACCAGACTCATTTCCCCGAAATTCGAATTGTGAAGCGATGAACTGTTATAACTGTGCGTTGTATTCCTGAGATGGAGGGGGAGGTGGTTGGGCTTGAGTGTTGCACATGGGATCCGACAGTTTCGATCTCGGTGGGCCGCAATTCAAGTTTCGGTGAAATGATTCGCACTCACTCACTCACTCATTTCATTTCACCGAAACTTGAATTGTGGCTCTCTGGGATCAAAATTGATCGATTTTGTATGCAGTACTCAAGCTTAACCATCTGCTTTTCTATCTTAGGAGGATAGAGCATGGTTGTAGTAGTTCGTGGCTTCGTAGTTCGGAAAATGTTATTTTCGGGGAAATGAGTCTGAACAACACTGATCATAAGTCATAATCTTGTTTTTGGATTCTGATTTTTACCCGTGTAGTATACCGAACGAAACAGTGACATAGGGTCAATTTTCAATATATTTGAAACGAATATTCCATACAAACTTCGAATTGAATGCGCCTGCTGGGGGAGCAACCAAATAAGTTGAAATTTTGAGAGAGCTTTTTTCTTACCCTAAGGCACATATCTAGAGGGTACCCCGTTGAGTTTTACAACATTTTTGTTTTAGGGCCAGTCTAATGATGTAAATTTCACATCAACCCTCAACCAAGCGAAGAACAAAATATATTGTCCATTTCAGGGACAAAAATACTCAATCTACTCTCGCCTATATTGACACTTGCTAGGTTGAATCATCGTTGATTTTTATTTGCCTCATTGGTAAACCGCTTGCCGCAAGATTGTCAGTTTCCTATTAACCTGCTTTGTGATAATCGGAAACAAAAAATGAAATTCATTCGAAGCAGCTTGATTTTTTTACATTTCACTTCGAGAAGTTGTAATTTTTGCGCGAAGCACACTAAAGATGCGTCAATATAGTCGACTCCGCGCATCTGATCGTTCATTACCCGTAACACAGTATATTTTTTTTAATTAATGTGAACCTCATTGATCCTCATTTTTCTAAAACTGATACTCTTCTGCTTCTGATAAACAAAAACACAAACGACAAACGGACATCGTTGTTTGTTTTCTTCATCTACTTTTGTGCCATCTTTATTGTACAATCATATTGGTGGTGGTGCGGTTACTTTGATGGTGGCATAAATGTCAGTTAATTGAGTATAGTGAGCACGATTTCTTTCGTCCCTTCTTCTTCTTCTTTCTGGCGTTACGTCCCAACTGGGACAAAGCCTGCTTCTCAGATAAGCACTTCCACAGTTATTAACTGAGAGCTTACTTTGCCAATGACCATTTTTGCATGAGTATATCGTGTGGCAGGTACGAAGATCAGGGTGTCCATTCAAAATCAATTTTCCGATTCCCGGATTTTTCCCGGGTGCGTAAACATTTAAAATTGGACAGCAAAATAGCTCTACGACTCCATAGTTTCCAAATGCTTTTTGATATTTGATTTGACTTTAAAAATATTTGTTTTCAAATTATGGGTTTAAGCAGTAGCATAGTAGCTAGGGGGATGCGGTGGGAGCGGTCCGAACTGGGCCCGAGTTAATAGGGGCCCCCAAATTGTAGTAAAAATTTTATTTAATAATATGATATCGATTTCTAGAAAGTTAACACGTAAACAAGCAGATAAAAATTCAGTTTGAAGGTGACCTTGAATGGAACTTGGCAGGGCCCTCATGATCAATGTTATTTGTGATTAGAGTAGCCTAAATACCTATTCTAAATTTATTCTCGATAGCTTGGTTTAATTTTGTAATTCAGAAGGATCTACCTAAATGTGCGGGGCCCATAATTGTATCTAGAACTGATTTGGAGCAGTGGCGATTCCCTAACCTTTAATCTACCTGTTCCACGAATAGAAATTCTTGAATTTCAGCAATAAATTTGCATGTAATGAATAGAGATTTGTTAGATAGAACTATTTCAATAATTAACTGTTTTGTTTCATAATCTAAATTTGCCGAAATAGTCATTTTTAGAGTCATAGAACAGGTAGAAAGTGAGGTTACGAGTTGCCACTGATTTGGAGGTATGTTCTTTCTTAAAGTAGCCGATTTTCATTGCAATCATAGTTGAACAAATAAACCAGTTATCATTTTTGGGACATGTTTTGTACATATTCAAGACTAGTAGTAGATTTCATTTCAGAAGTCTAGTCTCTATTTTAGGCAAAATTGTCTTTAAACTCACTTTCCTTCGGAAACTATTACGCGATTTTTTCACAGGTATCTACTTCAGAAATTTCTTTTCAGATTCCTCGTGGAAAAAATGAGGTATTCTTCTAGTGATTTATTCAAAGATGTCTTCAGGTATACTTTTGGAATCTCCTTAAGAAATATCTCCATTGATTCCACCACCTCCCAAAAAATCTACCAGTTCCTTTGTTTCAAGGGATAGTTAGAGGGTATTTTTCGTAATTTGCTCCAGGAAATCCATTTGCACTACTTTTCTTGACTATTTTGATTTCCCTAGTTATAACAATAGAAGATCTTCCAAAGTTTCCTACAAGGGTTATCTTATAAAAAAATAAACGCATTTGGGGATTTTTCCAGGAAGATCTACGAGAATTCCTATGCCAGTTCCTCCAATCATCTTCAATCAGCAATTCACTTACGGTATCCTTCGAGACTTCCTCAAGAGCCCAAGAGTTCTTTCAGAAAACTTTGTGCGAGTTTCATCAGATGTCACTTTCAGATTTCCTTCTAAAATATCTCCCGGATTATTGAATAATTTCACCAATAATTTCTGAAAAAAATCCCATTCTGGAGATATTTCTGAGAAAATGACTGGGGAAATTTTTGAAGAAATCTTTGGAAAATTTCTCTATATTTTCTAGAATCACTGGAGTAATTCCTGAAGGAATTTTCTGGTTGAAATCTGAACGATAGTTTTGATGGAAATTTTAGAAAATCTCTGGAGAAAATAATAGTTGAAATCTCGAAGATGTTGTCAACGAGAATCATAATGGAAGCTTAAGAAAAGATGGTAAAATCATTGGAAGCATTCCTTGCGCAACTATGATTTACTTAAAAATATTCTGAAAGAATCTTTGAAGAAATTCATGATGGAATCTCTGAGGTCATTTCTACGGTTACCCTTAAAAAATTCTACGTTGAATTTTTGAAAATCTAAAATGAACTCCTGAAGAAATTATTGGAGTTCATTTGATAATTTATTTTAAGCAAACCTTGCAAATTTGTTGACCTTAAAGGCATTTCTTTCATCGAGAGCTTCGAAATAAATCCCGACTCAAAAACACAAAATTGAGAAAATATCCAAACTTTTCTTTGAATACCTAATTAAAGCTGTAATGAATCATTGCTTTCTAGCGCTACTTCGCCAGCTAATATTTCCACTTCCATGTCAATTCACTTCAACTCCTCTCGATAATAAATTAAACAAAGAAGAACTGTAGAGTCTTCAATTGCAATTTTGCCAATAAACTACTAAACATATCAACATAAGTTCCATCTCTTTAGTCATAATTCTACATACGCTATTTGTTCAATGTTTATTTCAACATTAGCATCTTGCATTTAGACGGCGTTCCCCTTAATTTTGAGGGCCTCTTAATCGAACTCCGCACCGGGCCCCAAGAACACTATTTCATTTTTATGAAATTCTGAGATTTTGGAATTATGTAAAAAACTCTGTGTATTTAAATTGAAACAATGGTTCCTAAAAACGGCAATTTATAATAAAAAATGTCGATCCATTTGCTTCTCAAAAGCGCTTTCAAAGTTCTGCATTAGATGTGATCCATGGCTGGTTTCTGGAAAAAATCTTGATCTCATTGGACCCAAGGAGAGATCTTTATGACACTATATTGCCAAAATCACGTGATTGCTCCCTTGCTCAAAAAATGGAATAAAAAATAACAAGCATCTCCTAGGAACCCTTCAAAGATTCTTCAAATCTCGCCTTAAATCTCACAAAGACTTCACCATACATCACGAACCAGTCAAGTTAGTAATCCAAAAAAGGCTTCTTCAGGAATTAGTATCAGCGTACCCAGGAATCTGCCAAAAATGAATTCTCAATTAATCTGTCCTTATTTATCATCAACCACTCAGATAACCCACAAAATATCTAAAAAAAAATTAAGCTTAACGTTTAACCAACCGCTAGGAATTACAAAAAATCTTGAGAAAAATCAGCAAAGTATCTTTGATAGAACCCAATCAAAATATTATTAGCAATCCACCCATTACCTTTTCAGTGTTTTTTTTTTTTTTTGAAGAACTAACTACCTAGTCTAATACCTGGATAATTATCGCCTTGATTCCCGATAAGATTCCTGCGAGATCTCATCAATAATATGGCATGAATCTCAATAGAAATTCATCAATCATCTCAACAAGAACCATGTCAGGTATCCCTAAGTACCCAATTAAAAAAATAGGATCCTGATGATCTGATCATTTGATCAATCTAATTGATATTTTTATCCAGAAATACACAAAGCATCTTATGCACAAAAACCCTGCCAAAATGTCAACAATTAATAATGACGTGAATTGCAAATTGTCTTGTTTCGTTTTCCCGGTACGTTTTAAAATGTCCGTGTTTTTCCCGCTTTTCCCGGATTTCCCGGATGAATGGACACCCTGGAAGATACTCTATGCCCTGGGAATCGAGAAAATTTCCTCTACGAAAAGATCCTCGACCAGCGGGATTCGAACCCACGACCCTCAGCATGGTCATGCTGAATAGCTGCGCGTTTACCGCTACGGCTATCTTTCGTATCTGGTCCATTTTTTCCGGTCAAATAACTACATTTATGGGTTGATTTGGAGATATCTATAAATATAGTTGGCTTGACTTACTTATACTTCATAGTTGTTAACAACTATATTTTTGATTGCATCTACAAATTCAACCGCCAAAATTCAACTATATTTTAGTTGACTTAAACAAATTTCATCGAGAATACAATATTTTGCAATGTTTACTGACCTTTTTTCTGCTTTATCGACATACCTGAAAAGTTTATTGAGGCTTTCCCGACTAGTAGAAAATAGCAAGCCTATGACAATCACATACTAAACTGAACTACAATATTTATACTTTTTATCGGTTTTTATTATACGGAGATGTATAGAGATGTGATGTAAATCATATTATGTTGGGGACGGACCTGGTGTAGTGGTTAGAACACTTGCCTCTCACGCCGAGGACCTGGGATCGAATCCCATCCCCGACATAGTCACTTATGACGTTAAAAGTTATAGTGACGACTTCCTTCGGAAGGGAAGTAAAGCCGTTGGTCCCGAGATGAACTAGCCCAGGGCTAAAAATCTCGTTAATAAAGTCAAACCAAACCAAACCATATTATGTTATTATAAGAAAATTTGGTACTAAAACAATTGAAAAATCACAACAAAGTTTGTATCAACAAATTTTGATTTGATGTGTATGTAAAATGTATAAGAAAGAAGATAATACACACTCAGTTGAGCTCGACTAATTTCCATTCTTCTACCGAGATCCGCACAGCCGAGCGATCAGCAACTGAGTTTTAGCTGATATGTCAGCAAACAATCTGGTTTGTTTATAGCAGTACCTGTGGGTGCCGCTGGCATCAAACGTCACTTTTGCTGAGATGTCTGCAAACGAACTTTAACCGAGATTTGCACAGCTGAGATCGGCATTCTGTTTTAAGTGTGCATCTTCCTGTGTGAACTGTATCATAGCTTATGTGGTTGAAAACTCTAAGGCGATATTACACATGGATGTTTGTCGATGTGGATTGTCTTCTGTTTCTAGAAATAGTCCTAATTGAAAAAAATGTTGTAGGCAACGCGTTGCAAAAATCGATGTTTTTAGCACTCTTTCTATTTATGCAACTCGGCAAGCCTCGTGTACAATCTACATCTCGTGCTGAAAAAAGTCGTCGTTTTGCAACTAGTTGCATAAATAACTATGTTGTAATTCCATTGCACATCACCCTACTTCATCGTGTTCCTAACGGAACAAACAGTACCGAAAAGTGCTTCATTTCAGTACTTTTAACGGTGCTTTTTCAGTTCTGTTTCGGGGATCCGTCGAATTAAATATATGTTTCTCTTTATATGCCATTCATTTGATTTCTATGGATTGGAAAGCTTCTGATTCTTTGGATTCGGAACGTTGAGCGGACGTAGAGGAGACATTAGTGCAAGATTTACTTTACTTTACTTCCTTTTAAGCCCGATTTTTCACGCAAAGATTCGTATAGGCAGTTACGTGATTAGCACTTGAACATTATGGTCTAATATTGCTAGTGACATCTTAGGGGCTGTTCATTAATTATGTAAGGGGTAATGGGGGAGGGGGGGGGGGGGGGGTAGTGTTCGAGATTTCTTACGCGTCATACAAATTATTTTTAATTTCCATACAAAAAATCTTACCATGAGGGGAGGGGGGGCTGAAAAACCGTCAAAATTGTCTTACGTAATTAATGGACCGCCCCTTACCTGTCTGTCCTCGAATTTATAGATCGGTATCGATGAAAAACTTAAATTTTTTGGCAGTCGTGCTTCTGTACCACAGCCTACCTGATTAAAAAACAGTAAGTCAATACTACGCATGGATATCCACACGGGCAAGATTTATTGAAGGGAGGTTCAGCAATCTAAGCAGTCAGTGGGTGCGAAGTGAGGTCAGCTGCAGGGGAAGTGGAAGTGACAGCTGGCGAGCTGGTTAGCTGGCGGGTTTGTGTACTCTGTTCTTCAATCTACCGTTTCTATGGAATTGTTAGGGGTTGGTCACTGCTAGTAACAGCAGTTGAGTGATTTTTTTTTCGCGCTTCCATGACCATCACTTGTTGTTTCAAAATGGCGGAAGGAAGAATCTGGCAGATTGGATTACCTCCCTTCTAAATACCTTGCACACGGGTAGAAATCAGAATCCAAAAACAAGATTATGACTCATGATATCATGATTTCAGAGTGTTTTCAGCTTATGAAAATACACCATGATTTGGACTCCTGATATCATGAGTCAGATTGCCGTAACGCAACACACGCGTTAAGTTTTTGTTTCGGATTGCTCGGAATCATGAATCACATGCCAAGAGCGAGATACGAACCAAGAACCTTCTGATTGAGAGTCCCGTATCATACCATACTACCACTTTATCATGTTAAAATGGTTAAAATTAGGCTATCGAAATCGATGGAGACACCATCTTCGATGGTGACAGATAGGGCTCGATTGGCTTGTCAGATGGATCGGGCACGGGACATCCTGTCTACTGCAAATCGCTGCAGTAGATATAGGGCATGTCCAAAGGCTGGTTAAAATGCAGGTGATCGAAACGAATGAAATGATGCAATGCACCCCGTTATAGTGTTTTTACTCTGGATGTTGTGCTTATGATGAATCATGATTATGATTCCAGGAACCATGATTTGTGGTCCTGGTATCATGACCTATCCAAATTATGAATTTGCACGGTGATGCTCTAGTAAAATTCCATTTTAGAAATAGCAGAAAATAGTGCATGCAACTCGTTGCAAAATTCGACAAGCCGCGTTGGATATATGTGCGACTCATGCTGACTTGTTGCATAAATAACTATTCTGTAATGATATCGATTGATGTTTACTTTTCGACGTTTTTGGAATATAACATATTTCAAACGAAACCGAATAAATTTCTTAAAGCAAATAGGGCGTTGTATAACTATGAAAATTACAACTTCGAGTACAAAAATGGCCCCAATTTTTAAACATTTGAGATTAAACATTAAGAGATTTGTTATTCATGCTTTAATAGAACTGGGCTGTCAGGGAAAAACTTACGAGTTACGAACTTCTTAGAACTACATCAAAGAATGATCGTAGAAGAGATTGTTTGTAGGCATTTCAAAAATGCTAAAACCACATGGATTTTCAATATTTGAATATTGAGCTGAAAATATTCTCAATTCCGGCGAAAAAAGCTCTCACATGAAGTATTATACTTACTTTTGCATTCATTTTGCTTAACTAATTAACCCTCTGTCTGTGCGATAAGGGACGATTCAAATATGACGTCCATCGTTTTTTGGGATTCCTAGACCCCCCTCCCCCCTCTGTCACGCTTATACACGTATTGTCTCTCTTACTTACCTTATACACGTATTGTCTCTCTTTCGTAGACTCCACCCTCCCCCAAATGATGGACGTCATATTTGAATGATCCCTAAGGTGAAATTGACTACATATTCAAGTCTTGATAACTTCACGAAATTTCAATCGACTTTTGTTTTGTCTGCTGTTTTGTAAAGAACATTTAATTAAGTTTTACTTAAACATACAACAAAATTAATAAAGGTGGAGGCTTATTGTGAACAACGGAACAAAAAACGTGAAATTTGATAACTTTGGACGCTTATATCTAAGAAACCGTTTTACATAAAACTACACTTTCTTCGGTAATGATTTGCAACATGGGTAGGGCAACAATGTTGCTCACTGATTAGTTGGGAATTGTTTGGTTAAGTGTGTTGTGGATCCCTCACTCCACAAATTACCCGTATTTTCAAAGATACCCCGTGTTACGGTATAATTCAATTTCTATACATATCTTCATCGTTGCCTCTTTTGAAAAAAAAAAAAACTTTGAAGTTATGCTGCATACTTATTTGCAGTTAGAACCTTTACATGTTTAGCTTCTGCTCAAACATGTTCGATTAGTGTCTAACGTTTGATTAAGTGTGGTTAAGAATATACAGTCAAATCTCCCTTACTCGATATTTCACAATATATATCACAATATTTCCCCTAACCCGATGAAAGACGCGATCCCTTCAATCTAGAATATTTTGACCGCTTTGTAAGTCGATATCTCTCTAACTCGATGCTATCTGATTAAATTTCTTATACAACTTTACCTGTCTCACTCGATATTTCCATGAAAAGTTACAAACATACTCCAAATTGAACAAATTTCTAAAAAAATGAATGTAATAAGTTACAATTTATTTGAGGGCGATAAAAAATTAAAATTTTTGGAGGCTGTTCAAAATCTGACATATTTTTCACGTTAAAATTACTTTTTTCAACGTATTTTGTAAAAATAATAGAAAGTTAGAAACTTGAAAAATATTTGTTCTGTACCTCGATATGTCCTCAACTGAATAGTCAAGAAAATTAGATCATTTTGATCACAGTACCGTTTTGACTCATATTCCGAACACTCAAGACCAACAGTGACTTCAAATGTATCTGGTGGGCAAAACTTAGCTTATATTTTTGAGAATTTTAATTTCTTCACAAAGCCTAACTGTTCACTATTGGCTGTGCCAATAAAAATGTTTATTTAAACTTGTTTAGCATTGTTTTCACCAAAAAAGTAAAAGTGGACCAACATTTGGATTCAAATTCCAAACATTGTGTTCATTCTGTCTCATATTCCGAACACCATGATTCAAATTCCGAACAGCACAAACAAATCGTATTCAAATGAATAATTTTGTAGATAAATTTATCTGAGCTAGTTTTACTGACGTCGAACTAGAAAATAATCACTGCTCCTGAGGTATAAAATAAATTGTAAGAGAATTAAATTGAATTGTATTTGACTGCCATTTCCTAGTAATTTAATGACATGTTTCAGCGAAACACTTCAACCTCATCGCCGTACAAAAATCGAGTGTTCGGAGTTTGAGACAAAATGGTACGCAGCTGAAATTAAATGTCAACTCAAATGGGCGCTCTGTAGAAATTTTCTTGAACCATTTAGTGAAGGATTTTTTTACATTTCTTGAGAAAAACTGCATACTTAGCTTAAACCGGAAAATTAGGGCTGCGAATTTTTGACTTTTACTGCGATGCTTGTTTCCAAATCTCCCGGGAATGAGAGCGAGACAGCACCAACACAGGACTCGCAGTAAAAATCAAAAGAACTAAAGAATCTGGCGCGAACATTATCGCACAATTAGCTACTATATTTTACTGCATATATCCACTGATTCCTACAAAGCAAAAGATTTTCAACTACGACAATTAATAACTAATTACTGATGTGTCCAAAAACAGTCTTCGGCAAGACCACATTGGCAAACACTAATTGAACAAATTGCTTGTTTTCTCCCACAGTAATTCCCATACAAACTTTGGAGGGCTTGTGCAGTCTAAGTTTGTATCTAAATGAGCTCAAATTTTGATTGGGTACTCAGAATTTGATCTAGAATCAAATGGGCGATATGTAGCAAAAGCGGTTTTTTGAATCACCCTTATAGTTATTAATTGAGTATATGTTTATGCTTACTACTCACATTAATACCAGCTCCTCACAGAACACTTATATTTTGGCCCATGACCGGTACCGCTGTGCGCCGCAAGGGTTATGCGAGGGAACGTGACATTTTATAGCCATAAAGCTTAGCGGATCTAGCAAAAGCCGGTTCAACAGGCTCTGTCAGGCAGCGCTCTCAATGCCCGGAATGTGTGTCAGAGATTGTGTGTCCGCTGCAATTGCTGCGATCGCGCCGAAGATTAGCTTACAATGTTAAATAAACGAATCGCACACATTTTCGCGAGCTCTCTGTGGGATGTTAATTTTTTGGCGTTAATAATCGACTTCCAAACCAGTGATTAACCACACTTGGCAGATCGCGGATCGAAAACTCGCGCATAATCAATGAAAGTTTTCACCTACATCTTCTCGTTTGCACGCGCTTGATGCTTCCCCTGCATCGGAGGCACATGTTCGATTTTTTTCCTTTCTATATCGAAAGGAGCACGCGATCAAAATATCCACCCCCGGGTGCAGTCTCGACGATTGGTACACACGAGATCCGACGTCAGAAGCTTCAACAGCAGCAGCTCGAGCTTCGAGACTGACATCGAAAGTAGAAAGTTTCCATTTCATGCATTATCAATGAAAATTTTCCGTCTCATCACCAGAGGTATTGTGTTGTAGATTTTTGAGGAGATTGTTTTTTTTTCGAATTTGAATTTGTTTGATTTTTTGCATAAACAATGCATGCCGGATACTTCGAGACGGTTTTGACTTCCTTTCCACTGATTTTATGATGATACATTGTGCTTTGAGAGATAGTCGGATTCCGATATTTGAAGTTAAAAGTATGAAAGTATAGGCAACATGTTAAAATTTATATGGAATGAGCTCACCAACAGAACCTGTTTCTCAGCTTGGCGTTCTTATGAGCAGATATTAACTGACTTTTCCCCTTTTTTGGCTTTTATCAATTAACTTTTTTGTGAAAGTGATATTTTGTTGTAATTGTATATCATGTGTTAAGCTTGTGATGATACTCTTGGGCTCTAGGCCTTCAAAAGTCAATGTATAACCCTGGCAGTCTCTGCATGACTTTGGTGTATACTTAGCCACGGAAGTTACCAGTTTGAAAACGTCTGGCCCAAAGCAAGGCGACGGGATCCAAGTGAGAAATATTAAATATGTACTATTAATAAACTACTGACTGTTATTACTCGGTTCGAAATGCGATCGCGGTCACCAGTTATATCAAAACAAGGCACTAGAAGACGGGGCGACGACTGCGACTACGTCGCGTTTGATCGCTTTTGTTGTTGTTCAGAAAAGAGATCGGAACGTATGTCTGTACCTTCTTGGTGGAGGTTAGTTTTGCCATTTCAGCACTTGGGTACTCGTCATAATTCTAATTGCCGACAAATGAAGTGGACTAGTAGTGGTCTCAGTCTCGACCTAGCTCCGCTAATTGTGCATTCACTGTCTGACAAATTGATTAGAAGACTGGAGAAGTCAGGGTCGGACGGCAATTGACATTTCCTTCGCTAAGTGAGGGGATCAAAATAAGAGCTAACGTGTGGATATCAGTATTATTCAGTCAAATCGATCGAAATCGTCCACTGGGTTTTAAAATCTGAATCGAGCATGTTGCACGAGCAATCCGAAATTGTCAAAGAGTTAATCCTTCATCTACTCTATCTATAAGAAACGGTACGCAAACCCACATATTTCCATAAGAAATCTGCAACCGAACCAGTTGGAGGCTAACTGTTAAGGCCGGAGCACAATGGATACGTTGCGTTTTGCGTTTGAGTTTGCGTTTATCAATCCGTTTGATCCGGTTTGTACTAAAATGGAAAACGTACGCAAAACGGATAATCAACGCACAATCAATACGTTTGGTTGCAGTTAACCAGTTGAGATCAATCTATTTTTTTTTTTTTTCATATTTTAAAGATTTGCATCAAGTAGATGCTGAACCGAGTCGAATTAATAATTTTATAGGGGATTAAACACCATAATCAAGGTTCCAGAAAAATCACTGTACAGTTTTGATTGATGCCTTGGAAGGTGTTAGGTGGGATTATTTGATAACTCCTCAATACTTCTTGGGGCCCATATAGCCGTAGCGGTAAACGCGCAGCTATTCAGCAAGACCAAGCTGAGGGTCGTGGGTTTGAATCCCACCGCACAAAGATCTTTTCGGGTTGGAAATTTTCTCGACTTCCCAGGGCATAGAGTATCTTGGTACCTGCCACACGATATAAGCATGCAAAAATGGTTATTGGCATTGTAAGCTCTCAGTTAATAACTGTGGAAGTGCTCATAAGAACACTAAGCTGAGAAGCAGGCTCTAACGTAAAAAAAAAGAAGAACTTATTGGATCCCTGAAACAATGCGCAAAGAAACATAGACGAAATTCTGGAGGACGAAAGATTTCTAGAACCGATCCGTAAACAGGTCCTTGGCCAACAGGTTAGATCCCATCTTTCGGGTGATATTGACCCACTCGGGGTGACTTTGGGCCACTATTTGTCAAATTGAAGCTTCGGCGTTCCATGAAGTGGCGATGCGGTGAATGGAAAGTCAAAATGCATGAATTTACGCAGCGTCGATGCCATGGTGATCTAGCAAAAGTGTGCTCTTGAGTTGTTTCTATATATTCACCTAGCGTTTTCCCACAATCTTTAACTTATTTCTTTACCAAATCCACCAGCAGTTCTATCTGTGATTTCATCATAAGTATAATAAGGAATTCCTCCATGGATTGTAACATGAATTCCTACAAGGTATTTCACCAGGAATTCCTCCAGGTAACGCTGCAAGAATTCCTTTAGGAGTTCTACCAAAATTTCTTCATGAATTTCATTGGTAATTCCTTCATGATTCTACCAAGTGTTCAATCATGATTTTTACCAGTGATTTAGTTAGAAATTCCTGTAAGGATTCTTTTTAGAAATTTCTTCCGAAGGTTCACATGGAATTCTTTACGGGAAAATTTCCTCCTGGGACTTTATCAGGAGTACCTACTGAGATTCCATCAGTAGTTCTTCTAGGGGTCAGGAGATTTTGTGGGTATTTAAACATGAGTTCGTCAAGGAATTCCATCGGAGTACTTCTCATCATTCTATCATGAATTCCACAAAGGATTTCATCAGGAGACCCTATAGGGGTTTCATTGGAAGTTCCTCTAGGGATTAAACCGGAAGTTCCTCCAAGAATTCCATCGTAAATTTCTCTAGGGATTCCATCAAGAGTTTTTCTGGGAATGTCATAAGCAGTCCTTCGAGGGATTCCAACAGGAGTTCCTTTAGGGAATCCATCTGAAATTCCTCCAGATATTCCATCACAAGTTCCTTAAGGGATTTTACCTGGAACTCCTCTAGGGACTCCATCAGGAGTTTCTCCAGGGAGTACCTTCCAGGACATCTTAAGGAATTCCTCCAAGGATTCCGACAATAGTTCCTATAGGGATTCTATCAAGAGTACCTCTAGGATCTCCATCAGAGTTTTTATTGGGATTTCATCAGGAGTTCCTCCAGAAATTCCGTCAAAAGTTTCATCGGCGATTCAACTTGGAATTCGTCCTGACATTCTTTCAGAAGTTCCTTTATAGCTTATATCAAGAGCTCTTCGAAGAACTCAATCAG
Source organism: Aedes aegypti (assembly GCF_002204515.2). Classification (NCBI taxonomy): domain Eukaryota; kingdom Metazoa; phylum Arthropoda; class Insecta; order Diptera; family Culicidae; genus Aedes; species Aedes aegypti. The sequence goes on along the minus strand of NC_035109.1, from coordinate 24,902,553 downwards.
ATTACTTCTAGGGGTATCATAAAGAGCTACAATCTACAGATTATAAGGACTGTTCATTTTATAAAGTGGACACTTTGTTTATGCTATATCTTTTTTATTTATTCATAAAATCGTAATCGGTTTTCTGTGTATCGTTGACCTATTATTCTAAAATGCTATGAAAATATAAAATCTTTGAAAATGCTTTTGGTTGAAGAGCTAAATAGTTTTTCCAAAAACTCTTAAAAAAAGCTGTCCGTCAAAGTTTAACATTATTTTTTGCAAAACAAAAATCCTTATTTTTATGAACAAATTGTATGTTTGTATCCTTTACTATTCTACTAAAGGTAAAGCTTTAAAAATATCAATTATATTCCACCATTCATTGACGTTAGGTAACTTTAGTGATTTACCCATTTATGGCCAAATTTGCTGATACACCATCCTTTCACTCCCAGCAAAAGAGAAAAGTAAAAAGCGTGTTCAAAACTAGTTTGGATTACTAAAGAAACTATATTAGTATAAACGAAAGCTAAATCGTGAGATTAAACTACAGTCTTAAGTATAAATTTTACTGTTTATTGTAGTTTTACTAAAAAGTCTCATACTTTTAAAATCATGTACGCATATTTATCGATCTACAGCAAATTGTAAACAGTTTTCTCCGAATTTTTCAATTGGTAATCTCAGAATAACATATTATGAAAATAATATGTGGAAAATAATATCGATTTTATTACAGCAGTGTTGCCAATTTTGATGATTGTCAATGTACTTTGATAGGTCTTCTAAGAATAAAACAATTGTGTTTCTGTTGTGCTTTGAATGTGACGTAGGGACTTACTAAGTAACTCTATGAAGGCGTAAGTTATTTTCCATATTAATACTATATTGGGACTTCCGTCAGGACGTACTTTTACACAAAAAATTCTACTCATATCAATTCCCATCAAATTTAAAAAAAAATCTTAAAAATATACGGGAAAATTGATTTTATTATATCTGTAAAATTGTTGCTCCAAAAACAACTTGATTTTTTCCATCAGGCTTCTGATTGATGATGCTTTCGAAGAACAAGCCTTTTTTGAAAATAGAAAATATAAATTATCGAATTTTCCAGCCAATTTCTTACAATCATTGACTTTGATAACCTCAAAAAATCGACCGATCTAATCGTTGTTCCATATTCGTGTGAAATTTAATTATTTTGGAGAATTTTTATTATCACAACATTGTACAATACTAGTCGAACGATGTGCAAAAAACCGATTGAAATTTCATTGATTAATAAGAAAGATACAGCATGCACAAGGTGTCCACTTTATAAAATGAACAGTCCTTAGGGATCGTTCAAATATTACGTAACGCAACAGGGGGAGGGAGGGGGTCTTACATAGTGTTACGGTCCATACAAAAAATTAAAACTTTCCATACAAAAGCTGTTACGTGGGGGAGGGAGGGGGTCTAAAATTGGCAAATTTCGCGTTACGTAATATTTGAATGAACCCTTATCAGGGGTTCTTCAAGAAATTCCATCAGGATATAATCTTGGGATTTCATAAGGAGTTCCGCTGACATATTATCAGGAATCCCATCAGGGATTTTATCATGAGTTCCTGTAGGGATCCCCTCAGGAGTTCCTTCAGAGATTCTATTAGAAGTTACTCCAGAAATACATCAGAAGTTCTTCTAGGGATTACAGTAGGAGTTTCCATTAGTAGTTCCTTCAGAGATTCTACCTGTAATATAAAAATTTTTTTTTTGGATTCCATCATGAATTCCTCCAGGGATTTCATCAGAAGTTCTTCAATAGATTTCATTAGGAGTTTCTGCAAGGATTCCATCAGAAGTTCTTCCATGGATTACATTTGAAATATTTATAAGATTTCATTATAAAATCCTCCTGGGATTCCATTATGAACACTTTCTGGGATTCCATCAGAAATTCTGTCAAGGATTCTATCAGGATTTTTTCTAAACGTTCGTTCAAGAATTCCTCTAAGGTTATTCTGGGCCTACCAGGTCATTTACCACGGATTCCTCCCGGAATTTATTGAGGAATTCTATCAGAATTTCCTTCCATTGGTTTCTCTAGGGAATTCCTCAAGAGAATATTCCAGGAATTCTTCAATGGAGTCCTCACAGAATACCTCAAAGGATTCCTAATGAAAGTCCTCAAGGGATTTCTCCCAGAATTAATCAAGGGATGTCTCCCGAAATTCCACAAGAAATTAATCTCGGAAGGCATTAAGGAATTCGCCCCAAAATATTTCCAAGGATTCTCGAAGGTTATCTGGAATTCCTCCAGAGATTTTACCAGAAATTTTTTATAAGGATTTCATTAAGAGATTCCTCCCGGAATCCCTTATAAAATTAATCCCGCAAATCCTCAAGAGGTTCTTCCTGGATTTGTTTAAGGAACTTTCTGTGGAATATCTCCAGACATTCTTGCGGGTATTCAGGAGTTCCTCCAGCGATTTTACTGGGGAATATAAGGATTTAGCTAGTGATTTGGGAATCTACCAGTATATCCTCCAGTAACAGTCATATCGGGGATTTGACACCGTTTTCTTTAAAGATGCCACTAGTAATTCCTTCACAGACTTCACCAGTATTTCCTTTAATTATTTCATTATTAAAATTCCGCCGGAAAAAATATACCAGAGTTTCACCAAAAATACTTGAAAGGTTTTAATAGGATTTCTATTTTTTATGTGGGGGGGGGAGGGTGGGTGGTTTATCCCCCAAGGATTAAAAAAAAATTCCAAAGAGTCCACAAGATTTTTGTTTTCCTGAAAAACCATAAATATTTCCACGAAAGAATCGATCAGGAACTCCACGAAAGCTTGAACTATAAATTCTTCCTTCCTCTACCCTAGGTATTCCAGGAATTTTCTGCAAAGTTCCAAAAGATAATTCATCCAGGGATTCCACTTATATTTATTCAGAGTATTAAACAAAGCATTTTCATTAGGGGTTGAACACCTAGAGTAGCACTTGGAAGTATTTTTGGGAAAATTTCTGGAAAAATCAATGGAGCAATGTCTTGAAAAATTCTTGGACGAATCACCAAAGAAATCACTGGAGAAATTCCCAGGGAATACCCAGGGAATTCCCTGGAGAAATTCCTTAATATAACTTTGGAAGAACTTTAAAGCGATCCCTGAAGGAACTCCTAAAGGATTATATAAGTCGATTCCTGGTGAATTCCTTGGAAATAATCCTGCAAAAAATACTGAAAGAAATTGATGGATAAATTCCAATGGGAATCCTCGTAGAAATTTTTGGTAGATCCTTGAAGTGATTTCTGGAGGCATCCCAGGATGAATGCCTCGTACGGTTTCTTCAGGGTTTTCTTCAGGAATTTATAAAATAATTCCTGGTGGAATTTCTGAGGCAACTCCTAGTGGAATTTAAGGAGGAATCCTAGAAGGAATGCGTGATAGAAACCTTGGAACTAACTTCTATAGGAATTCTTGAAGAAATTGTTATAGCAATCTCTTCAGAAATTCTTGGAGGCAGCCTTGAAGTAAATCCTGAAGAATTATTGAAGAAACCACTTGAGGATTTTTTTAGATTGATCTTTAAAGGAAGCATTGAAGAAAATACTGAATAGTTTGTAGAGCAACCTTTGAAGGAATCTCTGAATGCCACCTGAAGGTATGCTTGAAAAATTTCTGGTGGAATCTATGAATAAATGTATAGAAGAATTATTGATAAAATTCCTGGTACCATTCCAGGAAGAATTTCTGGTGGAATCCCTAGTATAGCCCATGGATTCCTGGATAAACTTAAAAATGTTTAAAGAAATTCCCAAAGCCATTCTCATATTGATGACTATTCAAAATAACCCTCAACAGAGATCCCTTATAATATTGGAGTGTTGCCGGAATACTTCGTGCGAATTATAACTGGAATTCCTTATCAATGTCCATTTGTGCCGGTACCTCGATTTTGAAAGTTCTGCTCTTCCTTACTACGATTATTTTCCAAAAATACTCCCAAGGAATACTCCCCCCAGTCACAGAATTCGAGAAAATAACAATCACATATCCACTTGATGGCTGCCGAGATCATTCGATACACGCAAAAAATATATAGTGTTGCTGCAACGAGCTTTGACAGTCGGTCAAACGGTTGCATCAACATATATCGGTTTAACTAACTTGGGGGCGGAGTCAATGTTGGTCAAATCATCTGAGCGCCTGTGGGCTGCATAAAGCGGGAATCGAACCCACACTCCTTACTCAATGCGACTAAATGCTTGGTAACACTAACCGCACGGCCACGAAGCCCACAGATTAAAAAAATAAGAGATAAAACTTTTTGCTAATAAAAATATTACAGTAATAAAACAAAAGTCATATTAACACTCAAAATCATCTTCATAACAGCAAAAGGAAGTTTCTTTTTATCACTTATATTCGAATTATCACCAAATGTTATCACTCTGATAATCACCATTTTTGTAACTTACTACCATCAATCACACTAAATTCTTCCACTTTCTTTATAAGCATTTACGCAATCACTTGTTTAAAACATAATGTCATTACCATTTTTCAATTTATTCGGTACTATTTGTCTTTAAATTACAATGTATGTGTATCAATGGCCTGTTCGTTCACGGTATGAGTTTACACGGTTTCTAATGGTATGCATTGTTAATTAAAATTATTCAGTTATGTTTTCATAGTAATCAAATAACTCGCGTTAATCTGCTAATAACTAAATTTTCATATAGAAAATAAATTTAAATCAACTTTATATTTATTACTTTATTTTGTTAAACCATCAGTATTTAGCTGCTTGTTAGTAGAAGATGATACAATCGAACGTCTTTTATCCACATGCGATTAGGTATGTAGGAATGTGATGTTTTTACTGGGGAATTTATTCCATCTTAGTTGTTCCTCCGAATGTCGCATGTTCTTCAAATGTAGGTCCATTGAGTTTCTTTTAATTTAAGAAATAAAAAATAAAAGGATAAAAAGAAAGTTCAAAACGAAATGAAAAGGAGAAAAAACAATGAACCTATTCATGACCGCTTATTTATTTGCAATGGAATAACAAAAATAAAATTAAATCACTTCTCATAAAAAGATCTAGTACAGTATCGGCTCTTTGGTGAAGTTCATCAAAAGTGTTTAAGTTTGAAATATTTCTGACTCGTACCACCAATAGCACCACTAGTGTGCATCTTTCTCTTAAGAGTAAAGATACATTTAAGCCCCAGGGCCTGACAGCAATCATGCTGATCACAGCCTTTGCCCAGGGATTTTTTTTTTTTAATTTTTGATCATTGCTGAGGATTTTAAAATGGATTCCAGAATCTTAAAAGAATGTCAAGCAACTAGCGGATAAATTTTATAATAGTTTATTGAAGAAATTCCAGACGCAAATGTTGGAAGAACTCCAGAAGAAACTCTTGTGAAAACATCAGGAGAAATTCTTGAAGGAATTACAGAAGCAATTCCTGGAAGAGTTTCTAGAAGCAAATTTTGAAGGAATCATTAAAGAATCTTCGTGGCAAATTCCAGAAACTAATAAATTGAAGAAATCAATGCAAGTCCCAGAGGAATTCCAGAGTTCATTAAAATACCAGAAGTTATTCATTCAGTATTTCTAGAAGCAACTCCCTGAGGAATTCCAGTGGAAACTTTTTAAGGAATTCCAAAAGCATCTTCGTGAGGAATGCCAGCATCAACTATGAAGTAAATTGAAAAGCAACTTTGCGAGAAATTACAGAAAAAACTCTCGGAGGAATTCCGAATGAAACTCTTAAAAGAATTCGATAAGTCACTCCTTAGGAAATTCCAGAAACCATTCTCTGAGGATTTCGAGAAGGAACTCTTGAAGAAATTCCAATACAACAACAACAACTTAATTCCACAAGCATGGTAGAATTCGAAGAGCGGTTACGTGAGGAACTTCAATTTGAGAAATTTCAGAAGCAACTCCTGGAGGAATACCAGGAGGATTTTCTAAAAGGATCCAATAAGTTAATTCCATAGGGAATTGAAAAAATCAAGAGGGAGCTCTAGAAGAAACTTTTGAAGGAATTCCCGAAACGACTCCTTGAGAAATCCCTGAAGCAACTCCCACAGGTATTCCAAGAGGAACTTCAGACAGAGTTTCAGAAGCAATTTTTGAAGGAAATTTAAGAACAGTTTTATTCAAGAAGTACGACCAAATGCAACATCCTGTGAAATTTCAGGAACATCCACTAAATTAATTCCAGAATCTACAACTTTAAGAATTACAGAAGCGGTTTATTACTCTGTAGAAGGAACTTCCGGGAAAATTCCAGATAAAATTCAATTAGAGAAATCTCAATTTTTAAACGAACACTTCAAGGGTTTCAGATAGACCTGTAGAAAGAATTTTAGAAGCAACTTCTGAAACAATTACAAAAGAGTTTGCTAAAAGAATCCAAGAGGTTATTTTTACAGAAGCAGCTCTTGGAGGAATTTGAGGACGAATTTCTAGAACAATTCCAGAAAAAACTCTTGAAGAAATTTCTCAAGAAATATCCAAGGACGCCTTAAAGGAATCCCAGGAGACACTATTAAAGGGACTCCAAGAACAACTTTGTAAAATATACTCGATGCAACTTCGTGGGAAGGACATCCGGGAGCAATTGTCTAAGGAACTCTAGGAAAAACTATTTCAGGAATCAAATTCGCAAAACATATACTTCAGAAGAAATTTCTGGAGAAATAGAAGGACTAATTTTTGAAGGAAATGCAAGAGCACTACCGGTAAAAATTTCAGTCGCAACACTTGAAAAAATTCCAGAAGCAACTTGTTACAATTTTTCAGAAGCCTTTTCTACAGGAATTCTAGATGTAACTCCCGGAGAAATTCCAGTTGGAACTCGAGTAGGAATTCCAAAACAAATCTCGGAAAAACTCCAGTAGGAACTCTTGAAATCTTTTACAGGCAACTCTTTATAAATTTTCAGGAATTGAGGAGCAACTCCTTGTGAAATCCTAGAAGCAACTCCCCCCTCCTCCTCCTCCAATGGGAACTCTTAAAAGAGTTCCAGAAGCATTTCCTTAAGGAAATCCAGTTGCACCAAAGACAAATGAGGAGTTTCAATGCAACTTTCGGGGGAGTCCAAGTTGAACACTTGAAGGAATTTCAAAATCATCTCCCAAAGCAACTTTTGAAGGAATTTCGATAGCGTTTATGTGATAATTCCCAGACGCAACTCCTTTAGAAATCCCAGAAACAATTCTATGATGAATTCCAGAAGTGACTCTTGAAGAAACTCCACTAGGAACTTCTGAAGGATTTCAGAAGCAACCCTAGAATTTATTTCCGAAGGAATTATTGAAGGAATTTCAGAAGCAACTCTTTAGGCAAGCAATTTCCGGAAAATACTAGAAGAGATTCTAGAAGCAAGTATTCCAGTAGCAGATTTTTGAAATAATCTAAAAGCGACTCGTGAAAGAATTCCAGAGGTTCTCATGAAGGACACCCAGGATTACCTCTTTGGAGAATTTTTGTAGCAACTTCTTATAAGAGTTTCAAAGCATTTCTTGATGAAATTTTCGGATATAATTCTTTGAGGAATTCAAGATGCATCAATCCAAGAAATTGCCTCTTAAATTTGAACTGCCAGAGAAATTCTAGGAATTACAGAAGAAAATTCTGGCGAAAATTTAAAGAAAAAATCAATGTTGAATTCCAGAAAAAAAAACTTCTTAGACGCATTTTAGAAGAAATACTTGAAGCATTTTCTGAAGCAGCCACAGAAGGAATTCTAGTAGAAACTTCTGGAAGATTTGCATTACAAATAGGAGAAATTGTAGAAGGAGTCTCTGGAGGATCTTCTGAAATAAAATTAGAAGTCATTTATTGATGAATTTTTAAAACAACTCCTAGGAAAATTCTTTCACAATTTTTTGAAAAATATCCAAAAGAAATCACAGAGGGAACTCCTGGAGAAGTTTCCTAGCAATTTCAGAGTCAACTTCTCTAGATTAAGTCAGAAGTAACTTCAAGAGGAACTTCAAGAGAAATGAGAGAAGCACCTTCTTAATGAAATTCAGGAGCAGCTTTCGAATGAAGAGGCATTCCAGAAGGAACCCCTAAAAAAGTACAAAAGGAATTCTTAAAAGAAATCAAAAAGATTTTATTGAAAGGAATTAAAAAAGAACTCCAGAAAAAAAAACTCCTAGAGGAACTCTAGAAGAAAATCTAGTAGCGATTTCTGGAGTTATTGTAAAAGGAACTCCTAGAGGAATTCCAGAAACAAGCCCTTGTAGAGTTAATACACTTCAGAAAAAATAACATAAGCATTTCCTGGAGGAAATCCAAAAGTTATGCCTAGGCATAGGAATTTCAGAAGAATCTACTGGAAAATTTCCAGAGAAAACTCAAACAGGGATTCCACACACAACTCTTGGAGGAACTTATAAAAATCCTGTAGCCCCTCCTGTAAAAATCCCAGAAGAATCTCATGAAATAATTTTAGGAGGAAATCATAGAAAAATTCCTGAAGTATCTCCTGGAGGATTTACGGAACCAATATTCTCGTTAACTAGTGGACCCGGCAAACTTCGTCTTGCCATCAAGTAGGCTGCTGAAAAACGTCATAGAACGTCCCATACAAAACTGGCAGTTCATTCCTGGTTTTTCTAACTTTCCTGGTGAACATCCTGAGCTTTTTATGCACACAAACACGTCGGAACACTTCAAGATCGTATCTAAATGGAAAAGCTCGAAATATGATGGCCCGTTCTCTAGCCATTTCGTGACATACAAACAACATTCCATTTTTATTTATATAGATAGATAGATTACGAAATATGACCCTCGTTGCACTTCGCTACATGGTCGTTTCTTTCATCGACCAACGATGAATAGAACAGAAATAGATATCCGCAACATCACCAACAGCAGCTTCGACTCCATGCAGGAAATGTTATTCAAACTTCACGGTCAAATTTCACTGTGATGTTAATCACCGCTTCTGTTGCAGCCGAGATTATGCATTGCCCACCAATGAAAATGCTTATCTCACCAGCTCACCACAGATCCGGTTGTATTTTATTTAGTGAAAATTGAACTAATTATGCACAAAAATCACTAAACTTAACAACCGTACACTGTAGAAACCGGTCAAAACAAACAAGCTTTCCGTAAACTCAAGCGCAAGATTTGGAAATTTTCTAATCTTCCGGATGGCTATGCGGTTGAGTTTGCGTTTAGTACAGTTTAGTACCAAACCGCAAAGTCAATCCGGATGCATTGTGCGTTGGCGCATATGATCACGTTCATTTAAAATAGCTGTCAAAAAAACGGATTGTCAACCGGATCCATTGTGCTCCGGCCTTTAGACGAATTTCAAGAATTCGCCTGCATCCAGCGCAATGGTGAACTAGTTAGTTGGACCGTGGATTCAAGTGGCACTTGCAAACCAGGTGCTCGTAACCAGTTCTTGGCCATGGCAGTCGCGAATCGTGAAAGGTCACTCCTCACTGCTGCCAGTTGTTGTTCGGTACGCGCGACACTCTCCTCAATCGGAATTCCGGTTGGGTTTCCCACAAACAACTCCCGGAGCTTCCGCTCCGGTCGCCCCAGCTGTAGACTTCTCCTTATCATCATGTTTGGCGCTGAAACCGGTGTCAGATCTGCAACTCTTCGATCCGCCGGAGCGCTCGTTTGCTGAACGGTGCTTGTCCACGAAAGCGCGGTTTTGGCGGTGAAATGATTGGCGCTATCAAGATTGCAGTTGTCGGTGTCTGCCACCCGGATTGCCAATTGATATCTCTCCGCCAATCACCAGGAGGGAAATCGCAACATTGTGGTGCGGTGCAGTGCCAACATGTTTTTAGGCGCAAGTGGACCGGTCGACGTGATTTGAACTACGCCAGCCAAACATATGAGACATCTATGACAGCAAAGCTATTACACATGGCATTATCATTGATGGATGAGAATCTAACGCAGAACATGGCAACAGGGCATTGGTTTTCCACCCGAAAGGAAGTAAAATACGAGCAGGGCTTAGTGTCCAAGAATAAGAACTTTAGACTCATTAATTTTAAAGACACTTGCTTGAAAAAAGACGTAAAAAAGTCTAACCTCCAAGAATTCTGCTTGACATTTCTCTGAGAGCACACCCAAAAATGGTTAAGAAATCTACCTGTTATTATTATTATTAGGTACAGGTGTACAGTCAAATCAACATAAGTCGAAGTCCTTTGAAATAGACTCATGGAACTATGACGGTCCCATAAAACCAGGGTGGGTATACGGCTGTCAACTGCGAACAAAGCTCGCCTAACAATCATCTCTCACACGGGCCGGTCCAAACAGCACAGGTCGAAAACGCAGGCCAAGCCAGCCAGCAAACGCTGATACTTTTCAACACTCAACAGATTTTTGGAAGACTTTTCAGAATTTGTGAAGCCATTTGGAAGACAATTTTAAATTATTGGCATTTTTAAAATTCCTAGATTAAAAAGACAATTTACACCGTCTTCAGCCAAAGGCTGCACAGACTGAACATTCACGAACATTAGGCAACGGACAACACGAAACACCCAGTGGCCCAGTGATGAATTTTTCGTTTGACGAAAAGTTTCCACCGCCTGGAGCGGGAATCGAACCCACACCACGTGACACAATACGCCTAGACGACTGAAGCCGCTAACCGCAAGACCACGAAGCCCACAACATATGATTTGGAAATAACAGAAACTCTTCTAAAAGATGTTTGCACGTCTAAATCAAACTATAGAGATCCCTCTCCGAATTCCGTTGAAAATTCTCCAAGTGTTAGAAATCTAGCACTCGCTGACTGCTGGATTTACATCACAGCAACCATAGACTTATAAACTGTAATGTAATTTATTCATTCCAATCTTAACCGTCATCCAATAAAGACGTTTGTAATAAAGCTCCAGTTCTTCAAGCTGCATTTTACTCAAGATTTCAAGAGGTTATGGGCGACAGCAAGAAGGAAGTAGCCGTTCACGGGATCCAGCAGTTTTCCGGAACCGGCTACGATACTTGGAAGTTCCGCGTTCAAGTCTACCTCGAAGCCTGGAAGGTGTGGGATGCAGTCGTCAAGGATGTTCCAGCAGAAGCCGGGGAAGCAGCCAAGTTCAAGGACATGGACTGTAAGGCAGTAGCGTAGCTAGGGGGGTGCGGTGGGTGCGGTCCGCACCGGGCCCCAAGCTCCTAGGGGCCCCAAAATCGGTTTGTGCGGTTTTCTCATAGCATTAAAAGATCGACAAAGCTTGTAGGAAATTGACAATTTGTGAGATCCCAAAAAAAAATGAGTATGTCAAACATAAGTTCTGGAGGAGTCTTGGATAAGCGATGTACAGGGGCCCCTTGATTGTTCCTAAGTTTAGGGTGAGACGAGAGCCCCGTGTGAACCGTAGCCTTGCGCTCCCACATTTCAGGGGCCTTTACAAATAAGGCAGAAGTACCAATTATGGCTATAGCACCAATTATGGCAATAGTGGGAACAAAAAGAGATTTTTCTTATTGTTTCACTAGACTATAATGGCTTATATTCACAGGAATGATTAAACTATTTGTTTTTGATGGTAACTAAACCTTGAAAAGAACATTCGTGCAACAAGTTTCGAAAAATGAACATTTGAAAATTTTGCCTCACATATATGTCACCTTCTTAGCTAAGGGACCTCCGTTACGAAATGTATGTTTTCATCCGGATAAACTGTTTCAACTGATGAATGTATGTTACCTAGTGAGAACAAATTAATAAATTTAGCTGGTATGCAATCAATTATACTGTTTTAAGTTGGAAATCGTGTTATTTCCACTATGTCGATAACTGGTACAAATAATGTATGAGAGCCCAATTATGGCAATACTCTGGAGGCGGTTTGTTTACATTTTTTGATCAGTAAAATAAAAGAATTAAAGCTATTTTACGGGTTACTTCCACGACGAGACGGTTCGGTAAGGTATTATCTTCATGTTTTGTACTCAATTACTAAGATTTTTCAATCACACGTTCGAAAACGTTCGCGAGCGGAAGATGCTAATTTCATGATAGAGAGGGGTTTTCAGCGACACTCGATTTTTGAATTTTCCCGCTTTTTCCGTGAAAAATTGGCACTGGAAAGGTAATGTGAGATCATTAATGCTGTTTTGTATCATAATTTGCATTTACACTACATTTTGACTTCTTTTTCGAAAATTAATTTTCTCCCATGAACCCATTGCAAAAAATTGATTTAACATCTATTTAACCCAAAATTTTTGGAAAATTTTATGAGCGCTATCTTTATTACATATTAGCGTTGCATTATCATTCGCTCTTCATGGCGTTTTAGTTCATTTCGTGCAAATAAGTCAATTTAGTACTAAAACTGTTTAAATCAACAGATTCGCAAGGCTTTGAACTAGTAATTGACACCAAAAAGTCATGCTTGCGTTTTAGAAACGCGGTTACAACTTGATTTTTATTACTACTGTTGACATAATGCATCCATAATTGGTACACCTACCCTATTTGATTTGTAAGTTATTGTCCTTTTTGTTGTTCAACCGATTGCACTCATGAGATAACTCAGCCTTCTTATAGCTAAACGCAGCCCTGATGTAGATATTTAAGTTGGCTCATATACCTATGTTGAAGATGTTGATGATTGAGAATCGTTGTTGAATTCATTAATATTGGTATTTATATAATACTTCATGAATTCTTATTTCTAATAGAATCAAACCAAGTTTGTAGGCCTTCAAAAACCTGAAGCATTGGTGAGTTTTTTACTAGTAAACATTTTCTTACTATCTAAACCATTCTCATTGCCATTAAAAATGTTACAAAGACCCTCTTAATAGAATATAAATTAGTTGAAGACCAAAGGTGTACATTTTTGTAAGATTACAATGTTTGAGATATATTCATAATCATGAATTGTGTAAGTTAAATATTTTTATTTTTTATCCAGTGATGCAAATAGTTTTCGTTTATGTTCGAGACCACTTGGGAGGCTCAAAGCGAGGCAAAATATTTAGGGTACAAACAAATAATGTATGAAATAGTAAATTTAACGAATTTTAATTTTATTTTTTGATTTAGATTGAAATTCCTCTAGGTATCGATTTTGAATCATCCAATAATACCTACAAATAAAACATCCAATAGGTTTCATTCTTTACAAAATTGTCCTGGTAATTTATATGAAATTATGCCGTGGATTTAACCCATAATAATACTCCTCAACATCATCAATGTTCGGTGACATACTCTAGAGTAGCGTTCTGCCTTTGCCTCTTTGCGAGGGAGCGAAAAATTGCTGAACAGAGAGGCATCGAGAAATGAATGAGGAAGATGCAGCACAAAACACAACAGAATAAAACTCAATCAAAAAAGAGTGCCATCACAGTTCCCCGAGGACTGTCTTGTTCGGGCGGGACACTCAAGAGTTCCTTTGAAGCGTGAGTAAAGGTGAGCATCGCAACAAGAGAGAGTGAGAACTATAAAATTCTTCGCATTTTTTTGCACTCTCACTCGAATCACTTGAGGATCTGTGTTGAAAATTTTGAGTACAGTATTTAATCCACAGAAAAACAGCAAAATCGCCTCATCTTTGCATCGCAGAGGAGTATCTATCAAGCCTGATTTTACCAATATATTTTATATCAAACGTATCCAGAGATTCATCTAAAATTTCGTTGGAAAAAATACACCATATTTCCAACAATTCATTTTAGATTTCTTTCGAGAATTTTTGCAGGAATCCTATCTGGATTTCTTCAAAATCAACATTAGCAACAAATCCAGAGAACTTTTTTCAGCAGTTTCATGTAGAAACAGTACAGAATGTTCAGAGCAAAACCACCAGGATTTTTTCGTAATTTAGTAAAAATCTATGTGGCGTTCTTATATAAATAAAAGATTTTTAGTGAAATGATTCTTCGAGACTTCCCTACAGCACTCGTTCTAGGAATTTATCCAGCTTTCAACTAAGAATTCCACTGAGGAGACCTCAGAGCATTTTCCTCTGAAAATCTTTGAATGTATTTCTTGGCGTACTCTTCACCAAGAAATCCCGTGGTTTTCCAGAAATCCAGATATCCAGAAATTCTTCCACGATTTTTTTTTTTACTTATTTTAAGCAGGCTTCTTCCTTTCTCTTGATTTAGTATCTTTCTCCCCCTTTCAATGATCAATTACAAAAGAGAAGCGATTTTACTCACACACAAAATGAGCATCCGTGCTCTGCGGGATGAAGAGTTTACACGTTTGTGTTTGCTTATTTTCATTCCCACAGTTGTGAAGAGTTTGTTTTGACAACCTCAGTGCTCCAAAGAGAAAGAGATTCTTCTTCCCTTTCTCAGTTCGGGGAGACAGCTCTTCGTTGTCTCTTTGCAGCTCTTTGTCCTAAAGGGCGAAGAGGAAAGCGAAATCATGCTCTTGCTTTGACGGAGCAACCAACCTCAGTTCTTCTAAAAAGCATTGATGATGTGTTTGCAGAGCTTCGCAGTAAGCAAGAGCTGTCAAATGAAAGATGTGCATTTGGCTAGAGCCAACGTTCCTCTCTACTCTCTCAGCCACGGATTATCCAATGGACATCGAATGCTGACTCATAATTATTGGGAGCGTACGAGTTTGTTCCATCTGTCCGATCAAGATGAGCAAAATAAAATCTGATTTTATTGAGATTTATCAGAGTATCCATTTTAGAATCAGAGTATTTGGTATCCATTATAGAAGTTTAAATTCCTCAGATAATAGGAAAGATTCGTCCTTAATTTTTTGTCAAGTGAGCCCTTCTTGGATTCGTTCATTATTACAAAAAGTTCCTCAAGCAATAAAAGCAGCGATTTCCCCAGAAACTCCTTAGCAATACCACCAGTTTTTTTATGCAAGAATTCTCCTAAGACTTTTTTTATAAGAAGTAATAGAAACAATCCAAGAATTTCAGGAACGAAGTTTCAAGATTTTTTCCTGCGAGAATCTCGGCATGTTTTTTTTCTATCAAGGTATATTCTAGAATTTTCTTCAAGGAACTCATTGATAAGTTTTGCTTATTATATAATATCTATCTGTATAAATAAAAATGGAATGGTGTTTGTATGTCACGAAATGGCTTACGAACGGGTCAACGGATTGGAATGATTCTACCTCCGTTTTGTTCGTCAAGGCTTCCGACGTGTTTGTGTGTTTAAAAATCCCAGGAGAGTCACCGGGAAAGTTGGAAAAACGTGCTTGAACGGAACTGTCATTTCGTATGGGACGATCAATATCGTTTTTCAAAAGCCTACTTGATGGCTAAACGAAGTTTGCCGGGACCACTAGTTTATAATAAAATCAAACATTTGAGTTTGACTTCTTGATCTGCCTCGTAAACCACAACAAAATTTCAGGAATTTGCGCAATACATGAATTTTGAGAATATATCCTAAGAATTCACCAAAATATCTGGTGAATCGTTCCATGATATTTTTGCGAGTCTTCAATAAACTCTTTCAAGACTAGGAATAATCATAAATATACTACTAGAAACCGTACAACTTGTGTCTTTATTTTATTAGATTTTTAGATTCCGCAGCTGGTTCGTCTCTTACAATACAGAAAGTTATTCAAGAATACGAATATCAAAGAAGATCCATTAAACAGAAACAAATAGAAAATTCAGAAGAAATTGCTCTATTTATATTTTTCGTTTCCATAAAACGTAGCATCAAAAACTATTTCCTTGCGGAGGTTCTGGCTACGCCTTCGTTTGGGTGGATTTTTTCGGCAGAATATTTTTAACCCTTATATCACGAAATTTTCTTCCAAATGGTAAACGTTTTCTAAAAAGTGTTGATGTTTCGAGTAAGTTCGGTATTAAAAGGAATATTTTGCTCTATTTGAGGCCCCCCCAAGGGGTTGGACAGCTTTGCTCAGAGCAACTCTTTCAACACCGAGCAAGGTTGAGTTACTCGTTTTTTGCTCAATTTTATGTACGGTTACTTAGATTTCAAAAGCAATCGACATCAGTTGTGCGCGGTAGTGAATATTTATGTCAAATAGTTTCTTAGACTAAAGTGAAGCTGGGCAAAACTTTGAATTCCCGTCCAACCCCCACAGCCACATTTTTGGCTATAATGCAACGAATCAATCGCATATCTAGTGTAGGTATAACTCGTGATAATATTTTTACTCCAGACAATGTTAGTAACAGCAAACAGCTTCCGTGAGTCTCAGAGGTACCTTTGAAAACTGATCCAAACTTAACCATGTGTTATTTTTCAGCTGTCTATAATTCCGATAATTAATTCGTGTCGGTCCTAACAAAGGTCACAGGACCACCAAACTGAAGCAGCTGCAGTAACGGCTGAGATCATAAAGCCCAAGAATCTGCTCGTCTCGCAATGAAATCCAAACCAAACCAAGGATGGGGAGCGATCTGCTCCTTGGCCGTCGTTCATGTCCCGTACGAGAAACGATGCGTTATATTGCTCAAGGTTTTCAAGGAAACGCAACCTCAGTTGCACATCCGTGCCAAGAGGAAGCATAAGTAAACTTGTAACATCCTGACCCATATGTGAAAGGCCACTTACAAGAAAACAGGGGCTACGGCTTATGTGTGTGTGTGTGAAAACTTACTGTACGCTATTTATAGAATGTAATAAAATTAATAAAATGATAAACTGTAGACAAATTCTTATTAAAACTCAGAAGGAATTTTACCTCTCAAGGAGATCACATTATGAAGCGAAATGTAATTTACACTTCTTGTCAAACCTCTGGGGTAAACTTCCACATTGATGAATAGATGAAGTTCTATGCATTATGCACATCAACCCAGCACTGATGCAATTATTTATTTTATATATTATATATTTTTCGAAAAGCCTGCCGTTCAAGGGAAAAGCTTGGCGTTTGATACAAAAATCCTGTTCCAGAAGTGGTTGTTATATGTAGACTGGCATATCGGATTTTACGTTATTTCATTTAGGTAGAAAAGTGATACCCAGGCCAAAAGCAGTGATACCGCATAAATTAACAAAGGAATACTTCCCATGCTCATGATCACTCCTCAGGAATGACATTGTTTTCAACACACTAACGACAGGTTACTACACGGGTTGCTATGCGAGCTTGAAATCAAGCAACGAGAGTTGCTCAGAGTTACTCCGTATCTCGCTCAAGAGCTTGCTCAAAAGTAAAAGCTGTCCCGCCCCTAGGGGCCCCCAAATCTACCTGCGCACCGGGCCCCCAAAACTCTAGCTACGCCACTGCTGTAAGGCGAAGTCCCTGCTGGTGAGCCTTATCTCCGACGAGTATCTGGGATGTATCCGGGAGAAGTCTACAACCAAGGAAATCTGGAAGGTTCTCGAAGATACGTTCGCCAAGAAGTCGGCAGGTAAGCAAACGGTTATACGGAAGCAAATCGCTCGTCTGCAGCTGAAGGAAGGGGCATCTCGTTGTGTGCCCACCTGTTGAAATTTGAGGACCTCGTTCGGCAGCTCGGGGTGGCCGGTTCAAAACTAGAAGAAAGCGACGTCTGTGCGGCCCTCAATTTGACCCTCCCGGAGTCCTACGATCCCCTGATGACAGCCCTTGAAAATTTGCCGGAGGACGAGTTGACATACGAGTTGATGAAAACCCGGTTGCTAAGCGACGATTCGAAGCGTTTGGACCGGATACATAGCAACGACGAAAAACCAACTGCATTCGCCGGTGACCGACGGAAGAAGCAAGGAAGCGAGAAGTTCAACGGGAAGTGCCATGCCTGTGGCAAACGGGGCCACATGAAGAAGGATTGCCGGAAGAAGACGTACGCCAACGTTGCCAGTGAGCCAAGATCGGTTGTCTGTATGGCGGGCGGCCGTGCGGACGGCGGTAAAAGCAAGGAGAGATGCGGTGAGAAGATCGAATTCCTGCTGGACTCGGGGGCCAGCGACCATATGGTGAACACGAAGCAGCATTTTTCGACCATGAAAGTTCTCGATAAACCTGTGCACATTGATGTAGCGAAGAATGGAGAATCCCTCGTGGCCAAGGAATCAGGTGTTGTCAGCGGAATGAGCAACCGTGGCGTTCTGATGCATGCGAAGGATGTTCTCTTTGTTCCCTCTCTCAGGGATAACCTCATGTCCGTGAAAAAGCTGACGAAGGCCGGCGTGGAAGTCATTTTCAACGAAAAATACGTAACGCTGAAGAAGGATGGTGAGACGATTGCGACGGCACAGATGCGGGCAACCTCTACGTTATGGAAATCGCAGTGCAACGGGTCAATGCAAGCTTGGCTGAAGCGGATAGTGCTACCCTCTGGCATCGTCGTCTCGGTCACATCAGTGAAAGTGAAATGGCCACTATGGTGCGTGAGAACCTGGCCCTTGGTGTGCGTTTCAAGCCGGAGAAGATCAAGTTCTGCGACGTATGTGTCCTGGGAAAACACAACCGGGACCCGTTCGATGGTGCAAGAGACCGGGCGACCAGACCATTGGAGCGTATCCATTCGGACGTGTGTGGGCCGATTGAGCCTGCATCCTGGGAAGGAATCGGAAGTTTTTGAAAAATTCAAGGAATTCGAAGCGATGGCGACTGCGGCTTGTGGCACGAAGATTTCAAAACTGACCGTGGACCAGGGACGTGAGTACTTCTCAACCAGCCAGAAGAACTACTACAAAGCGAAGGGGATTCAGGTCGAGTCAACTGTAGCCTACTCTCCGCAACAAAATGGAGTGGCGGAGAGATTCAACAGGACCCTTATCGAGAAGGTACGTACCATACAAATTGAATCTCATGCTCCAAAATCGTGCTGGTGTGAAGCGGTGCTGTCGGCCGTGTCCCTGATCAATCGGAGCCCAACCTCGGCTGTTCCAAGAAACGTTACGCCTGCTTAACTATGGTACGGTCGGAAGCCAAGTCTGGAGAAGGTGCGCGTTTTGGTTGTCAAGCCTATGACTGGATACCGAGTCAACGGAGGAAGAAGCTCGACGCGAAGAGTCGACAGCTGATCATGGTTGGTTACGCGCCCAATGGCTACCGGCTGTGGGACAAGGACGAAAGGAGAATCGTCATTGCTCGTGACGTCAAGTTCAATGAAAATTACTTTCCGTGGGCCAACAATGCAAGAGATGGAAGAGAGACTGGTGGTACCCTTGATCTACGAGCAAGAGGGGGAAGAACATACCAAGGAAGCCATTGATGAGGACGCCATCCAACCTGATGATGCGGCGGTCGGTCCGTTCGACCCTTCCGACCACGAAGGCGAATTTCTAACCGAGGATGATACCGATGACGAAGCTGCGACGGAACTAGCCAACCCTGCGCTCCCTTCGCAATCAGATCTGGACATGTCCTCCGGCCCTAGAGGCGAGCAGTCCGAGAGGCGCAGCGAACGGGAGCGCCATTTTCCGGGTAAGTTCCTTGATTATCTTACTGGATTTAGAGCTAGTGCTGTTGGTCCTCCCTCCCCTTCAGACGTTCCCGAAACATACGATGAAATCTGTACCCGTGAGGATCGTGCCCTCTGGAACCAGGCGGTGCAGGACGAGCTCCGTTCAATGAAGGCCAACGATGTATGGAAGATGGTGGCGTGCCCCGCCGGCGTGAAGCTACTCAAAACGAAATGGGTATTCCGACTCAAGCAGGACGAGACTGGACGATCGGTTCGGCATAAGGCGCGACTGGTGATCAAGGGTTTCCTTCAACGTCCTGGAATCGATTTCGAGGACACGTTCGCACCAGTAGCTAAGCTGTCTACCGTGCGAGTGGTGCTAGCCGTTGCGGTTCATCATGGTTTCAAGGTGCACCAGATGGACGTCAAGACAGCGTTCCTCCACGGTATGCTGAAAGAAGATTTGTTCATGGAAGTACCCCAAGGCGTGAAGGCGAAGCCCGGCAGCGTGTGCAAGCTGCAGAGGTCGTTGTACGGGTTGAAGCAAGCACCACGTTGCTGGAACGAAAGGTTCAACTCAGCGCTTCTGAAGCTGGGATTCAGCAGATCCCACCTTGACTACTGTCTCTACGTGTGCAACACTGAAGGCGATGAAGTTTTCTTAGTGCTGTACGTCGACGACCTCCTGATAGCCGGTCGGAACATTCGAACAATTGAGAAGCTGAAGCGCCGTCTTTCCGATGAGTTCGAAATGACCGATTGCGGCGAACCAAGTTTTTTCTTGGGGATGCGGCTCGCTTATAATCCGGAGCATGGTGACCTGAAGTTGACCCAAGAAACAGCTGCCACGAAGATCTTGGAGAAGTTCGGTATGACTGAATGTAACCCCGCCAAGAATCCGATGGAGAAAGGATTGCAGCTGTATCGTGAAGGATGTCGCACTTCCCAGCCATACCGGGAGTTGCTGGGCAGCCTGATGTATCAAATGCTGTGTGTACGCCCGGATTTGTGCTACCCGGTCAGCTACTTGGGAAGGTTCCAGCAATCACCAACGGACAATCACCGGCAGGCGCTGAAGCGAGTTGCCAGATACCTCAAAGGGACGGCTACCCTGAGACTACACTACAAGAGAAACGAGGACAGCAGACCGCTCGTCGGATACGTGGACGCCGACTGGGCATCCGATGCGGAAGATCGGAAATCGGTAACTGGTTTCCTGTTCAAAGTCTACGGCTCGACGGTATCCTGGGCTAGTCGGAAGCAGCCAACGGTCTCCATATAGTCAAGCGAGGCCGAATACGTCGCACTGAGTGCAGCCGTATCGGAAGCTATCTGGTTGTCCGGAATTTTAGAAGACCTCAACTGCAAGAAGCTGACGGACCCTGTACCAATATACGAAGACAACCGTGGCTGCATAGGGCTGGCCAAGAATGCTGAATCGAAGCGCATCAAGCACGTGGATATCAAGCACCACTTTATCAAGGACCATGTGGCTGCCGGGACCATCAAGATCGAACCGATCAGCACCACCGAGCAGCAAGCAGACCTTTTCACGAAGGCGTTAGATGTCACCCGGTTCCAATTCCTCAGGACCAAGATCGGGGTCATCGATTGAGAGGGGGTGTTAGAAATCTAGCACTTGCTGACTGCTGGATTTACATCACAGCGACCATAGACTTATAAACTGTAATCTAATTTATTCATTCCAATCTTAACCGTCATCAAATAAAGACGTTTGTAATAAAGCTCCAGTTCTTCAAGCTGCGTTTTACTCAAGATTTCAAGACCAAGGATTCCTTCAGATATTGCTCTAAGAATTCTTCCACAGTTTCTTCTAGGAACTCTTCCAGAGATTTATCAAGACATTTTAGTAATGTATTTAAGTATTATTCCATAGAAACAGTTTTTCAGGGATTCCTACAAGGACTTTTTGAAATCTGTTTCAGTGTTTCTCGTGTATTTTTTTACAAATTCATAAACAAGTAGATCCTTTTTTTTTTGCTGAAATTGCTACAATTGTTGCTTCTAAAATTATCCCAGGGATCTTTGGGATCTCTGTACAGATTTTTTTTCAGTGGTTTTTCCTGAAACTCCCCCAGAACAATGGGTAACCTTAGGGCAACTACACCGGTGGTCCAAATTTTTGAATCATGTTATAAATTGGAGAACACTTGCTCCAATAAATATTGTTCCAATTTTATTTAATACCAGTTTTCTGGTCTATTTTCTGGAACAGTTGAACTGCCTGGTTTATTTTTGGTCGGATTTGGACCAAGATTTGAACTGTTCCAAAACAGGTTCGATACATAATTGTTTATCATTTCAGATTTTTCTCGCTGATACTGCCACCGTCTCTAGTTTCTACTCATTTGAGATAAGTAAAAACAGGAACAATATTCCATAGCAGCTGTTTTTTAAACAACATTCATTACTCTTCCAGCGATTCCAGAACACCTCAAGAAATCATCAGGGTATATCTCCTGGAAATTCTTTAGGAATTCGTCCAAGGATTCCACCACGAATTTGTACGGGAAAATATTTAATATTCCACAACGAAGTCCGCTTACAGATATCT
This sequence comes from Aedes aegypti, assembly GCF_002204515.2. Classification (NCBI taxonomy): domain Eukaryota; kingdom Metazoa; phylum Arthropoda; class Insecta; order Diptera; family Culicidae; genus Aedes; species Aedes aegypti. The sequence goes on along the minus strand of NC_035109.1, from coordinate 24,880,659 downwards.
CCAGGAGTTTTCCAGGAATACTACTAAAATTCCTCCGATTTGTCCAACAAAATTTACAACAGGAACTCCTCTGGTGATGTCTTGCAGGAATTTCTCTGGGGATTTGCTCCAGGAATCTCTTCGGGTATGTATTTCGTTCAAAAACTTTTCTCCATGGGTATCGTCTAGAAATTCCTCCGAGGATTTCCTCCAAGAATCCCTTTTAAGATTTTCTCCATAAATTTATCCGGGGATTTGCACCAGCATTTTTTTCCGGATTATTAGTCCAGGAATTCCCTTGGGGATTTTTCCGGAAATTTGTTCCAACAATTCCTCTGGGTATTTTTTCCACAAACTCCTCCGATGATTTTTCCAACAACTGCTCCGTGGATTTTCTCAGTGGATTCCGTCCTGGAGTTCCTCTGGGGATTTCGTCTAGAAATTCATTAAGATGATCCTGCGAGGATTTTCTGCAGAAATTCATTCGGAGAATTTTTCAGAGAATTTATCCGAAGATTTTCTTCCAGGAATATCTGTGAGGATTTGCACCAGGAATTTCTTCGAGATTTCATCCAGAGTTTCCTCTGCGTATTTCATCTAGTAATTCATTCCGGGGGTTTTTTCCAGAAATTGTTTCGGCGATTTTTTCAGAGAATTTTTTAAAAGATTTCCTCCAGGAAGTTCTTTGGAGATTTGCTCCAGGAATGCCTCCGAGGATTTCAAGGATTACTCCGGCGATATCCCCCTACATTTATTCCGTCGATTTTCTCCAGAAATTCTTCAAGGATTCTCAATAGCAATTCCTCCGGGGATTTACTCCAGGGATTCCTCCAGAAAATTTTCCTGAGATTTCCATCAGATTTTTATCGGGGATTTGCTACATGATTTCCACCAGGAATTTATCCGGTGATTTTTCCCTAGAATTCCTACGGGATTTTTTTTGGAACTCCTTCATAGTTCGTCGATTTTTTATATCTTCAGGATTTCTCCAGAGTTCCTCAAGTACAGTCAAACCTCCCTGAGTCGATGTCTGAAAGGACCACCGACTTATGGAAATACCGAGCCATGGAACAGAAATGCTTCAGTAGGTTGTATGAGGGGACCACCATAGTAACCATGATATGATGACTTTTTGTATGGTTTCATGCGTCGATATAGAATAATGAAACATGGACTCATGGGGGTTTCACTATGATTCCTCGGAAATGCTTCAGAGCTCTTCTAGGAGCTATTTTGAAGTTGCTTCGAAAACATCACTACATTCCCTCCGGGAGTTTATCCAGGGTTCCTCAGGAAATTTCTGAAAAAATTCTTTAGGAATTTCACTAGACTTCCTCCAGGAATTCATCCAGAATTCCTCCAATTTTTTTTTAAGTCCTTCAAGAAATTATTTCGGATTTTCTCTGGCAATTCTTCTAGATTTCGTCCAGCAATTCCTTGGAAATCCTCCGGATTTCTACAGGCAATTCTTCTAGATTTCTTCCAGAACTTCCTTTGGGGTTATTCTAGCAATTCCTCGTAAGTTCCTCCGTAATTCCTGGAAGGTTCCTCCGGTGTTCCTTCCCAACAATGGGAATCGCTTCGAATATCCCCTTAGTTTCTCCAGAAATTTCTCCGGAGTTCATCAAGCAATTTCCGCGGAGTTGCTCTAGGAACGCCTCCGGAATTCCTCCAAGAATTGCTTCATAGTTCCTTCTGGAGATTCTCTAGGATTTTGTCCACAGTTTCTGCAGAAATTCCTTTAGAGTTCCTCCGGGGCTTCACCGGTAATTCCTCTGGACTTCTTCCAGCAATTCTTATGGATTTTATCTAGCATATCTTCCGAAGTTCCTCCAAAGCTCCAGCAGAAACTCCGGTGGAATTTCTGAAGGAACTCCGGAAGGATTGCTGAAGGACTCGAAAAGGAATTCATGGGAGAAATTCGAAAAAAAAATCTTGCGCAACAATTCCAAAAGAGCTATGAGTGGAATCCAAAGTACTTCCCGGTGGAGCTTTGGAGGATCTTCGGAGAATATGCTGGATAAATTTATGAAGAAAATCCCTTTGAGGTCGTGCAGGGATTTATTTCTGAAGTAAGTCTCCGGAGGAATTGCTATTTGAGATACCCCGAGAATTTTCTGGAGAAAATCCGCGGAAGAGTTTTTGGGGAAAATCCCCGGAGGAATTCTATCAGAATTTTCTAAAGCAAATTGCCAGAGGATATCCTCGAAAGAATTCCTGGATGAATTCCCCAGAGGAATCCCCGGAAAAAAATCTGGAGGAGTTGCTAGAAGAAATCTCAGGAGAAATTCTCCAAAAAATCCCTGAAGGAATTTGTCAGTGAATTTCTGGATGAAATCCTGGAGGAAATCTTAATCTAATGAAATCTTTGGAAGTACTTCTAGAGTAAAACCCCAGAAGAATTTCTGGATGAAATCCACAGAGGAATTCCTGGACAAAATCTTCGAAAGGTTTGCTGTTCTAAATCTCGTTGAGAATTCCTGGAGAAAATCCCGAAACTCCGGGAGGAAATCCTCGAATGTGCTTCTGAATGAGAAATTCTCGAAGGAAATCCCCGGTAGAATTTCTGGACAAAATCCCTACAGTAATAGCTTTTGAAAAGGAAACCCCGGAAGATTTCCTGGAGAAAATAATCGGAGAAATTCCTGGTATAAAACCTTATTGAAATTCCTGGAGGAAATCTCCTGAAAAAAACTCTGGAAAAATCCCCGAAAGAATTTCTGGGGAAAATCCCCAGAGGAATTCCTTAATGAATTTCTGGACGAAATCCCCAGAGAAAATCCTGGGCCGAATCCCCTCAAAATTGCTATTCGAAATCCTCTGAGGAATGCACCAGGCCAGGCTTGGGAACTGTGACCACAATTTACCACAGTTCATCGATTCTGCCAGTCAACCAAAACACAAAGCAGCAGCAGCATCAATACCATCAGGCGTTGCGCTGCCAACGGTTCACACACTGCTTGACTGTTTTCGGGCAGCCATGTCGAGGTGAATGATTGAAAAAATGTTAAATAATTCAATCGCTAATATGTCGCTAGTGTTTTCAACTAATTGAAATCTATTAGCTCTAACAGCAAGAGCACAATCATTCCGTTGCGATATATATAAACAAATTCAATTTCAATCTCCGGGGGAATTCCTGGAAAAAATCTCCCGAGAAATTTCTGGATGGCTCAATCGGGAATTCCTTTGAAACTCCACGGGAATACGATGAATTTAATCAGAGTTTCTCAAGGAATCCACCAGTAATTCCGCGGAGTTCCACTAGGAATTCTTCTGGAGTTACTCTGAGTATTCCCCTAGATTTCCTCGGGAAATCCTTCAGAGTTTTTCCAAGAATTTCTCCAAAATTCGTCCAGGATAGTGAGTTTCTCTTAGAATTCCGTCAAAGTTCCATCTAAAATCCCTACGGATTCCTTACTTTCAAATATTCTTCCAGTAATTTTTTCGTAGTTTCTCCAGAAATGCTTCCGGGGTTCCTCCAGGAATTCCTGTAGAGTTTCTCTGAATATTCCTTCAGTCTTCCTCCGGGACTTACTCCAGAGTTCCTCCGGAAATCCTCCACAGTTTCTTAAGGAATTCCTCCAAAATTGATCTGGGAATTTCTCCAGAGTTTTTCCAGGAATTCACCCAGAGCTTTTCCAGCAATTCTTCCAAAGTTTATCTGTAGCTCCACTGGAAATTTACAGGCAGTTCTTCCGGAAAAAAGTGAGGTTTTTTCAACAGTGTTGTACAAAATACAACAGCGCGACGATTGAAGTGTAAAACAATAAATAAAAGGAGTTCTAGGGTAACTTGTTTGAAAACAGTTTACGAAATTTTTAATATCGCGAGAAGAACTCAAAGAGGAGTACATAAGATTGAGAAATTTGCTAAAAAGCCCAAAGAAAACCATGAAGAAATATTATATTTTTGCTAGAATTTCTGAAGATTGCTGGAGGAAAAGGTGGGCGTGTTGAGAAAATCTGTATAAAAATTTCTGGAGTAATTTCAGGAGAATTTCTTTGTGAAATTCCGGGATAAATTGTTGCCGAAATCCCTGATTGAACATTTGAAGAAATTCATGGACGAAGAACAAAAAGTTTCTCGATGATTGGCTTGGAATATCATAGAAAATTTCATGTAGCAATCTGTGAAGGTATTTTTATAATTCATAACACAGTGCAACATTTTCGAGGTCTTTGAATGTAAACAGAATTCTGTCTTCAAATCCTAAAAGTGCACACTAGACCAGTTCAAAATTTAAAAATGTTTGAGAATCCAATCTCCCATATGTTCCTTATCATCCTTACCATAATAATAGTGTTGTGTGGAATTTTCAGCTTTCTAGGTGGTGATTTGAAGGTGGCCCAAAGACAATGTAGGTTTATATGAAAGTTAGTATGGAGAAATTTTGAGATATGTTCCAAACACGCTAATACTGTAATGTAAGTACAAACTTATTATACCATAGTAAAAACTCATTCATCAATCCATAATAAAGAAATTTGCTGAAGAGAGGAATTCAATCCGACAGATAGCAGAAAAGATACTCATGGGTTTATTTGCTATTATTTAGCTCAATATGGGAATATGAGGCAAAATTGAAGAGTTTATGTAGTTATGGAAACGTTTCTTTTAGTGTAACTCTAATATTCTACGAACCCATATATCACATAACATATGTGGAACCCAGAAGTGAAAGCGAGTTGAAAAGTTGTACCCACTTCCAGCTGCTGGCAAGTGGTATATCTAGTATAGAAGACATCGAACTGTCATTACCAATGGTAAACAAAAAACATATGATTCGAGCGGTAGACCAGTTGTTGCGAAGATTACAGACATTAAGATCGGGGGACGGTCGACAACGTAAGAAAGCAATGTCTGAAGATAAAACATGTTTATTTTTTCATAAAATGTAATTTTTTTCTGTCATTCTATTTAATATTCATGTTTCATTACAACAGAATGTGATCGTTTCAAAAATATTATTTCCTATCAGAAAACTTCCTGTTTCATAACGTGAAAAAGCTTTTGCTTTCCAAAATCCTGGAAATTCACCTAAAAAATACAATATTCTAGAAACAACATAGATATCTAATACATTGACTAAACTATCTCGGATACATGTGGTGTAAATCTAATTCTAAGCTTGTACCATAAATAGTTATTTTCATTTCCTTCGTTGCCATTCTGGATATATGTTATCTTTGGTTCATTTCAATACAATGCCACATTGGGCCAGAACGCAAAATTAGATGAAAAAAGATATTTTGATTGTGAAGATGATGTTTTACAACAAAAATGGATTAGGCAAAAATGTTACATATGATTAGGACTACATTTTGACATTAAGTGACATTAGGGTGGTCCAACAAAATACGGAAATATTTTTGCCAACTTTTATGCTTTGCAATTTAACGCTTTTAAGTGTTCTATCAAGTTGATCTATGTTTAACTTTGAACAACTTTGCCGAAGACGCCAATCTTGTAAGTCTACTGTAGCCATTGCTATGGCATTTTCAATGATGCAAGGGTAGGGTGGTCCATGAAAAATTGATATTTTGCTCATAACATTTTTATTTCAAATTCTTTCAAAATTACGCCTTCTACAAAGATCTAGAACTAGTTGAAACGCGTATTTTGGCGAAAGAGTTAAGTTATTCTATTCATTCGTTAATGAGATATGACCTTTTTTATTCCAATATATAATATTTTTCAAACTTCAATATCTTCGAAAGAGGGAAAATCGGGGATGCAATTTGTGCGGGATTTGGAAGGTATATTTTGGAGGTTCAAATGGTATATGGTATCTCTGGAGGATATTGGAGAATTCACAGTATAATTTTGATGTGAAAACAAATAATTTTTACAAATTCATGATTTTAGTTGAAATATTGACCATTACGGCAAAGTTCTAAACATAATTTGGGTGAAAACTGTTCAACTGAATATTTTTAGCATATTATACTTATTTATATAATGATTACATGTATATTCCGAATACTTGCGGTTTACGCTGACTTGAAATACAACTTATAGGCAAAAATCAGCCTGAATTGGTGATAAAAATATCAATATATCTCCTTTTATTGTAAGTTTTTCGCAAAATCACATTGTCAATCACTGTGATTATTCTGCCACATATTCCGATCACTGTGATTTATATTCCGAACAGCACGAATAAATCATATTCTCATAAATAATTTAGCATACAAATTAATCTAAGCTGGTTAATCTGACATCGAACTAGAAAGTCATTACTACTCCCAGGGTATAAAATAGGTTCAAACACAATTAATTTGAGTTGCAATTGACTTTCACTTCCTGGGAATTTGATGACATATATCGGTGAAATATTTCAACCAACACGCCATACAAAATCCGCGTGTTTGGAATATGATTCTGATTGTTTAATGTTTTAAATCATCAACGAAAATGCTTCGATTCGTTGTACATTTCCTATGAACAGGCTGTGTATGGTTGAAAGTGATTAAATTTAATTTAAAAAAAAAGACTATGAAATTGGTAATGCTTTTTGGTTATGAAAAAAATATTACTTTGCAATGAATTACCTGCTTCGCTCTTGGGGATCGTCCATAAATGACGTAGCATTTTAGGGGGGGAGGGGGAGTATACGATTTTGCTACGAACCATGTATTAGGTATGGGAAAATAGGCTACGATGGGGGAGGGGGTGTCAAAAATTGGCCAAAAAATGCTACGTCATTTATGGACGCTGCCTTGTCCACAGTTGATCAGCAGAAATTTTCTCGTTTTATGAAATATGGGGAAAGGCATCTAACTTCAAATTTCTCGTAAATGAAAGCTTTAGTCAAAAAATATTTGGTAGGCGTGATAACCATCATCATCACACACAATCGGTACCAAATATTTTTTTCGAAAATAATTTCCAATTTGGAGAAATAATTCGTTAGATGTACTTCGCCATACAAATATTTTAAAATTATACGATAAATCCTCAAATATTCTCCAGTGATACAATATACCATTTGAACCTCTAAGTTATACTTTTCAGATCCTGTGCAAATTGCATCTCCGTTGTTCCCCCTTTTTAAGATATTGACGTTTGAAAAATATGATTTTTGAATAAAAATGGTCATATCTCATTAACGAATGAATAGAATAACTTAACTCCTTCACCAAAATACTAGTTTTAGATCTTTGTAGAATGCGTAATATTGATAGAATTTGAAATAAAAAAGTTATTGGCAAAATATCAATTTTTCATTGACCCTACCCTGCATCATTGAAAACACCATAGCAACGGCTACAGTAGACTTACAAGATTGGCGTCTTTGGCAAAGTTGTTCAAAATTAAACAAAGATCAACTTATAGTAGTAAATAATAATCCATTTATTTATCTTTTGATAATATACATTAAATACATACAAATTCACTTTATTATCTATACTTATTCTTTATCCACGTACAATTTCTTTTAAATTCTGAGACAGATCTTGCATTTCTAACTTCAATTGGTAATTCATTAAAAATTCTAATTCCATTATAATAAATCGATTTTTGAGTACTTGACATAGTAAACGGCACAACACGTAAATCATCTCTTCGTCTAGTTCTATGGTTGTGTATATTTCGTCCTCGTATGATAATATTCGTCAAGTATTCTGGCAAGAGTTCAATTTGAAAATAATAGTTAGCACATTGAAAATTATACGCTCTTTCACAGAAAGCCATTGAAGCGCCTCTAACATGTTTAATATTGGAGTATACCTGTTACAATTTAATATGAATCCCATTATTTTATTTTGTAGTCTTTGCAGTCTATATAGGTGCGTTTCATTTGCCAAGAATAGCATTGAAGAGCAATAATTTGCTCCAAAGCGTGAGACTGTTCAAACGGATCAGCAAACCATATTTTTTTGCTACTTTTTTTACTACGTTATCAATATGCGCTTTAAATGTTAATTTTTGGTCAATTAGGACCCCAAGGTATTTAAAAACATCAACTCTCTCAATTTCATCTCCTTTGATACACATTTTTGATTCAGAATAATTTAATTGCTTCCTATTACTTATTTCCATCGACTTAGTTTTTTGGACGTTTAATTTAAGCTTTTTTATTTTCAACCACTTATTCAATAATTTTATATCACTTCTAATTTTCCTAATTGCTATCTTTTCGTCTTTTTCTGCAATAAAAATGACAGTATCGTCTGCGAATAAATTAATATCACAATGCAGAATAGCTTTCTTTATGTCATTGATATATAAAATGAATAGAATCAGTCCTAAAACGCTACCCTGTGGAACTCCAAGCGGCACAGATTTTGGCGAAGAAATATGATTTCCGTATTGACATACTTGTGTGCGATGAGCTAAATAAGACTCAAACCATTTGAGGACATTTCCTCCCATACCATATTTACTCAAAGTCTTTAACCGTGATATAGTTTCAAATGCACGCTTAAGTTCTAAGAACAAAACAATAATAGTTTTCTTTTCTTCGATCATTCGCTTCCATTTGTACAACAATAAATTTAATGCAGACTCACATGAATGGTTTTGCCTAAATCCTGACTGTCCATTTATTATAATTTTATGCTCGTTCAGGTACTCCAGCAATTGGTCTTTGACAATGATTTCTAACACCTTCTCGTAAATAGGTAACTTGATAGAACACTTAAAAGCGTTAAATTGCAGAGCATAAAAGTTGGCAAAAATATTTCCGTATTTTGTTGGACCACCCCAATGTCACTTAATGCCAAATTGTAGTCCTCATCATATGTAACATTTTTGCCTAAGCCATTTTTGTCCTTATACCAGCATGCAAATATTGTAGTGGGTGCCACTTTTTGAGCTCGAGTTCCACTTATGTTATGTGCATATATGTATATAAAAAAGGTCAAAAATACAAAAAACGACTTTTTAGGTCGAAATACGCATATCTGTCAAAGGGTACAAACTCTAGTAGAATTGAATGATATAGTACTAAATTCGGTTTTTCATTTACTTGGGAGATTTATCGTTGACATTTCAGTTTATTTTGATGCCCCAAATATGTGCATGAAAATAAAATGAAATTAATAACATTTTTTTTAGCTGTGTTGGTGGGTTTTATCATGCATCATGGGTTTTATCAATCCCCGATATAATCAAAGCTGTAGAAGTAGACGACAAACAGACTCTCATGATGTGCAGCGGATCATGATTGTTACAGAGAGGGATTATTAAGAGATACTCTCAGAATTTAACCTCTGATAATTATTCATAAGCAACTGAAATCAGTCGCATAACGAACTCTTATGACACTCAGAAACCGATGCAGGGTGCATTGGCGCAACGAAAAACAGCCCATTTTGATGATTATTTGATTGACACAAAGTTTAATAAAACTACTTTTTACTCGGGTCAGCTGCCAGTGTTGAACTGTTTTAATCTGACTGTCGTCGTCCCCAATGCAGTCCGGTTCACAACGGACGGACAGACGGAACCGGAGCACGGTTGCAAACTGCATTCCCGGCCGCAACTTATTAACTGGTGCCCCACGGGGGAGGAGAAGTTGGGAAAAATTTATCACCGGATTCAGATCGCGCACTCATGCTGGGGCCCTTACTTACTCTGTTTGAAAACACTTTCCACTCGATTATTACGGTCGGACAGTGGAGGCGCAACTCCGGTTCCGACGAAGGGCATTAGGCAGGCCACTTTACATTGTTTTCACGATCATACTCCATACTGCAGCAGTCTCGCTCCACTACTACGAACGGCGATTGTAGATATTTTATTCACATCGTTAGCTCGTTTGCTGCCGGCTTTTTTCCCTTTGAACTACTCTGCAGGGCTGGAAGCAGATCACATACTTATTTAAACCAGTTGCTAGAATGCTTTTTTTATTAGGCCATTTCCATTTTGTTCAAAAATTTCAAGAGAAAATTTAGAATCGGACAAATTTTGAGTTGGTTTGATGATCTTCTTCTTCTTTTTTCTGGCGTAACGTCCCAACTGGACCCTGCTTTTCAGCTTATGAGTTCTTCCATAGTTATTACCCATTTTTGAAACCTCTTTTCGCTACCATCCCTGTACTCAACATAGCTCACGACGAAAGGGGCAGCTCTAGTTTCTCTGCCAACAAACCAGCCGCGCACCTTTCAAGATCAATTTAGCGCACGAGGGCTAGTTTACTCTACTGACTGCACCAATGAATGGAAGTTCCTATTCGGCGCAGTGTTTGTGAGTATCTCGCCTCAACTGACCTATCTCCCCGGGTTTGCTTCATCGATCTGTGTAGTTGCTGCAACGTAGAGCATCGAATGGAGAAAACTAGTAGCCGACCGAGATAAGATCTACCCGCACAAATGATGGGCTCCGGAATGACATGCTACGGCTACCGGGGGTCGGTTTTGGAGAGTGGGTACGGCCACCCACGTGGGGACCACCACCGCCGGATACTGACCAAGTTGACCAAAACTGAAATGTGCATCCGCTTTTCCGCTTTTCTTCACCACGGCGTCCAAGGGTTCGTCTCCTACGGTATCGTAAAAATTGTTCATTCGATGAGCTCGCGAGATAAGCGCGTTACCTTCTTACCTTTGGGTAAGCGTTTATCTCACCGGAGAGCCGAAAAAGTCGCTTGCATAACGGGAGAGTTGTTTGCTACGGTTCAACCTACACTTATGTCCGTAGTAGGTTCTTCACCGCATTTTTCATAGGCGTAACAAGTTTTTCCACCAGGTAGGGTGGGCCTTAGAGATACTATACACAACTCTGCACTATTTGTGCATGAAACATTAAAATATGATGTACATCAACCCTCTTTTTTTCACAGTGAGCGAGGTGGAATAGAATAATTCGGCTCGTAAAGTTTGATACTTTTATAAAAAAAAATAATTACAAAATAATTCAATGTTGCTAAAGGATTACCTGCAGAAATTCATCAATAAATTCAATCAAGAATTTCTCTATGTGTTTCTCTTGGGATTTTAGAAATTTACCTATCAACTCCGTCTTAAAATCTCCCAGAGATTCTTCTGGCATTTCTCCTTGAATTCTTTCAGAGTTTCTTGTACGAATTCCTTCAGATATTACCAAAGAATGCCTATAAGACCAGCAATTACTCTAGGACTGCTTACAGAGATTCCTTCAGTAACGACTCTAACACACACTCCTCCACTACACTACCAGCTGACCCCGTTTGGCATAGCGTCGTTTGGCATAATGATTGACTTAGATTGAATATCGGCATTTTCGAAGCTTTTACCGAGATCACCAAATCGGTGGTGGCCCATAGCAAGAATTTTTGGTAGGTTCTCAACAAGCATGGTGTTCGTTAAGAGGTTTTCCAAGCTGCTAATGTCATGAATTGTTGTGACATTGAAACTGGTTACGGGTCTGCTGGAAGATCTTTTCGGAATGATAATTTTCTCTACATCCCAGAACATAGAGTGTCTTTGAGCTTGTTGCGATATACTTATTTGAAAATAGTAAATTGGCAAATATAGTTCGCAGTTATTAATAAAGGTATCGCTCATAGAATATTTCGCTGCTGATCAAGCTCTGTTCCAGTTTGGACGTAACACTTGATGAAAATTATTTGATACTAGTGGTCCCGGCAAACTTCGTCTTGCCATCAAGTAGGCTGTTGTAAAACGTCATGAAACGTTCCGTACAAAATGACTGTTTTTTTCACTCCCGTTTTTCTGACTTTTCCGTTCAATATCCTTAGCTTTTTATGTACACAAACACGTCGGAACACTTAAGGAACGTAACTATGGAAGAATTTTCAAAATCCGACAGCTCGTTCTCAAGCCATTTCGTGACATACAAACACCATTCCATTTTTATTTATATCGATAGAAGATTACTTGGTAAAAGAAAATTTTTTGCAAATTGAAAATTTATTTGCAGAATATTAAAAGCTCTTATGCAAAGATCTATTATTGCAGAATAATGCAAAAATAGCCTGAATACGAAAGCAGATGAATTTTCTTTTAAAATGTTTAAGACTCTAATGCAAAAAAAAATCTTCTCACAGCATAACTCAAATGAACAACACATTTTTAAAACAAAAAAATTTTGGCAAAATTTTTGAACGGTTCAATATAAATTTTAATTTTGAATGAATTGATGTAAACAACTTCTATTGCGGAAAAAAATGGAAAATATGTGAGTTTATTTTCAGCATATGTTGCAAATATGTTGAATATTGGCAGGTTCTAAAGTAATTATCATTCTAACAGCACGTCTTGCAAGAATTGATAAAACAGCAAAATATAAAAATGTTTAGCTTTACTAAATAATAAAATTTAAAACAGTATAAATATAACGAACAGGCTTTCATTAAAAGAAGGCAAAAATTATTATTTAACCAATAGAAGATCGGATGCCAAATATTGTTGCAGTATAATAAAACGAAAAGACATCAAAAATGGAGTTCAGAATCATCGAAGTGATTGTGCTACTTTTACCGAATGTCGTTTCTCCGAATGCCAGTTCCCCGAAAAGTGGTGCAGGTTAAATAGGTGCTATAATAGTCTACAGTGGCTGGATGGTGAACGAGAAAGAACGATAAGCAATCAAAAGAAGGAGGTATTCTGTCATTCTCGGCTATACACATGTTGGAAAAAATGCCGAGGACGGTAAAACTCGAAAGAACCGCCAATTAAATAAAAAAGGGTGCATATTAGATGGCCACCCTGAAATGTATAAAGTTACGACAATTATGAGTGCCGAAAACTTTTCGGGGAAGGGGGCTATTCGGGGAAACGGGATATTCTGGGAACATGCATCCGGGGAACTGGCGTTCGGTGAAACGACATTCGGGGAAAAGTAGCACAACTTATCAAAATAACTGCAGTAATCGATTTCTCTTTTCGCTGATAACTTGAACAGATCATCTTGTTCTTCTTTTTGGCATTACGTCCTCACTGGGGCAGAGCCTGCTTCTCAGCTTAGTGTTCAATGAGCACTTCCACAGTTATCAACTGAGAGCTTTCTTTACCAAAGTTGCCATTTTCGCATTCATATATCGTGTGGCAGGTACGATGATCCTTTGTGCCCAGGGAAGTTAAGGAAATTTCCGTTACGAAAAGATCCTGGACCGACCGAGAATCGAACCCAGACAGCTTCAGCATGGCTTTGCTTTGTAGCCGCGGGCTCTAACCACTCGGCAAAGGAAAGCTCCAGAAATATAATCTATTAAATTTATTGCTTTGAAGGCACAATGCATGAGTTCATGCGTTCTCTGCTATCATTTGTTGCAGATATAACTCCATAAACTACTCTAGATATTTCTATTTTTCTCCAGGATACCAGTAACTTCAGTAAACTCTTCACAACTTGATATTCCGGGGGTGACCCATTTCGCATAAAGCCGTTTTGCATAATGACGTTTCGCATAAGGACATTGGACGTTTCGCATAAAGCGGTTTCATATAAAAACAGGTAGCATTTTAAAGAAGGCATATAATTCTCATTATGCCTAATGTCCATTATGTGAAACGTTTACCTATAAAATTATGCAAAACGTCTTTATGCGAAATGTCTTTATGCGAAACGTCCCGCCCCCCGATATTCTATAACGCGATATATTCTACAAACATACAAAAAAAAACATTTAAATTTACTTCATGTATGCCTGACATATTGAAGCAAGTAAAATTATGTTAATTTGAAGCACAAATGAAATAATGTTTCGTCACATTAAACTTAAAATTAGTCTGATCACAGGATTCATGTTTTTTTAAGCGCAACTGAAGTAAATTTAGGAAATGATCTCTTTTTACATCAATTATTTTGCTGACCATGAAATTTACGTCATGTGTAATATTAGTTTTTTCCTTAGTCAGGGTGTCGACTCAATTTTGAAAATAAAATTCCCTGACTTTCCCTGACCTTCCAGTCATTTTCCAGATAAGTTCCAGATCACTGAGTTGATTAATTTGAACCGAAATAAGTTGAATTTTTACAAGAAGATACATATTCGTTATGTTACAGGTCGTATGAATAAACTGATCAAAAGCTTTTACTTTATTGAGATATATGTACCTGCCAGATGACATTCTTGAACGTTTATTCAAGTTGATATGATAGAACTGAACAACTGAGAATCTATTTACTTTTCAAACTTGAAGACCCGTATGAACAAAGATGTTCTCGGCTAGTGAACTACCTTAGACCCAATTTAAAATTTTAGGCATGAACGAAAATTTTGGACTCCTTCCTGATTATAACTTTTTTATACAAGAGGCAACACTATTACGATCATCCACCATACTTTTTTTGTTGGAAGAAAGCTATCCTCAAATTTGGCTATTTCTTTTTCTGGCCAATGCCATAGAACTTTCTTGGAGAATTGCTTCAACGAATTCCACATAGATTGCTCAGAAATTCTTCTTGATATTCTTAAGATATTTTTCCAGATATTCCTGCATTACTTCTCAATGAACTCTTGAAAGATTTCCTCCAGAAGCTCCTCATCTCCAAGATTCTGTTAAAATTGTTAGAGAATTTCTTTCAGTCACAAATATTTCTAAAAATAGCATTTGGATTTCCTAGAACTATTTCAGGAATGCTTATATAAATATTAGGGGGCCCAGATAGCCGTAGCGGTAAACGCGCAGCTATTCAACATGACCATGCTGAGGGTCGTGGGTTCGAATCCCACTGGTCGAGGATCTTTTCGTAAAGGAAATTTTCTCGATTCCCAGGCCATAGAGTATCTTCGTACCTGCCACACGATATATACATGCAAAAATGGTCAATCGGCAAAGAAAGCTCTCAGTTAATAATTGTGGAAGTGCTCATAAGAACACTAATCTGAGAAGCAGGCTTTGTCCCAGTTGGGACGTAACGCCAGAAAGAAGAAGAAGATATAAATATTTTTCAGGATAACATAATTCTTTTCCAAATTGTATTCATTTTTTTTTTTTCTTAGAATATCTATGATAATTCTTCACAATGATTCGTTACAGTTAATATTTTAGGATTTCGATATGAATTACCCCTAGTTTTTCTCTCCGAAAAAATATCTAAATATTCTTAACAGAATGCATTCAGGGCTTGAACAATGCACTGATTAGAAGGTTTCTAATCTTTCTCTTGTACTTGTCGTACCTTCAGCAATGCTCCGAGGAACTCTTCTAAGAATTCATCTACGAGTATCTCGCGAAATTCAAGCCTACTACTATTACCATTCCCAGCACTGGTCAAGAGATTATCACGATTATTTCAAATGATATTCCTGAAATTTCTGCTTTTCATTGATTTTCTGGATTACTAAAAATAATCGAGCAACTTTGAGAATCATCCTCAGAATTTCTGGAGAATTTTCTGGGTCCTGATTCCTTAGTCGAGTGGTTAGAGTCCATGGCTGCAAAGCTAAGCCATGCTGAAGGTGTATTGATTTAGCATGATCAATTACTTTGCAGACAATAAACTCGTTTGATGCTGTAGTATTGATATGTTTTCCCTGACCACAAGTGAAATTCCCTGATTTTCCCTGACTTTCCAGGTCAAAAATAAATTCCCTGACATTCCCTGACTTTCCAGGTTTTTTCAGGTAGTCGACACCCTGTCAGTGTGTATAATTCGATGAATTTTTGAGCCGTGCTCTGTAAGGGTGTGAACCGTTTCACCGATTCGTTGAACTTTTAGTTAAAATTTGACAGCTCGATAGTTATTTCTCCTCCGGTTAAAATTGATCCTGCTCTGGAGCATGGTTAAACTTGACAGTTCGAAAGTTATTTTCTGCTCCCGTGAATTTGAGAATAAATAACCATCTGTCAACTTTGTTCTGAAATAACTACTCGACCCATTTGAGCTTTGACATCAAATGGGTCGACCGTGAAGTTCAATTCAACCATTTGAGGGGAAAATAACTATCGAAATGTCAAATTTTAACTAATAGTTAAGCGAATTGGTGAAACGGTTCACAGCCTAAGTCGATATTCCGATAGTTCGACATTACTGTAGCCCAGTGGTTCTCAACTTTTTAGGCGGTCGCGGTCGAGAAGGATTTAAAATTTCTTTAGCTCAACTGACAACTGATAGGGTGCAGATGAATTTTTCGAAGACCTCACTAGGAAACTTGCAAAATAATAGCTGACAAGGATTAAGATTCAGGAATTCATCATTGAATCATCATTAATCGTCAGAACATTAGAACGCACAAACTGGTTTGTAAAATCTGTTGAACGATGATAGTTATTTTCCTCTTAATCCACAAGTATTCCATTTCCTATGAATACCTCTGGAAAAATCTGTTTTACTTTCAAGCTCACACTGCAGAAACTTTGAGCAACTTCGGAGAATTAGAAACAACACGAACGCACGAAGAGTAATTATTTATTGTTTGAAATATCTTAGATAGGCATTAGAAGTATTTTATCAATATTCGCAAAATAAAAAAAGAGATAAATATGTTGAATTTAAATACCACTACATATTTTTCATCAATCCAAAGGCTACGCGAGCCCCCTGAAAAGCCGTCACAACCCCCTAGAGACCCGCGGACCACCGGTTGGGAAACCCTGCTTTAGTCGATGCCACGTGGAGTGAAAATTTCTCTCTATAATTCGATGTCTATTTAAAAAATCTTCCAATTCGGTGAAACTTGGAATACTTCTATTGTGGGAGCGATTGGGTTTGCAAATTGCAAAGAAAGTTTAAACACATACAAAATTAATATATTGGTTATCAGTAACAAACAAAACCATGATTCATCGAGCTTGTCTCCATTTCTTCAATCTTTTTTTTATTATCTACAAAAAGTATAGCTCACAAAATTGATCATCAAAAAGTAAGAAAAGCCTTTTTTGAATTTGGGTTCTATTTGGGTTCTATAACTCGATAATTCTTTAAGCTGATGGTCCCTTGAATTTGAAGTTATGGAGAACCGACTGTATTTTTCAAAGCTTTCAACTAATTGTACATCTAATTTCTCAACCGATGTCTTCATATAATTCCTCCATCAGGAATTCCTCTAAAGATTGATTCAGAAATACTACCAATATGTTTTCAACAAATTCCTTCATATTTCGTTTCACTTTTTTCTAACGCTATCCTCAAGATATTTCTCTAGGCATTTATGACAATTTTTATCGTACTATGGCATAAGTTTTCCAAGAGTTTGTTCAAGGAATGTCTCATCGATATCTTCCTCGAGAAATTTCTTTGGACACTGCGTATGCGGCATACCTACTAGGAATCTTTTAAAATTAACACCAAAAATCCAAGAATCTAAGATTTTTTTCAGATCATCAAAATTCCTACAAAGAGTCATATAAGAATTTCTTCAGAAACTCCTCCAAAATAGCAACAACAAAAAAATCTGCATGAGCTTCTCTTGGAATCCTTATAAGTATTTTTTAAAAAATTCCCCCAAAATTTTAGTTTTCTACACAAATTTTCTCTAGAATGCTTCGGAATATCGCATAGGTGTTTCTGGAGATTTTTTTTTTGTTCTAGAATAACATCAGAAATTCTTTCAGGAATTCCTCCGAAGATTTTTCTAGGATTTTCCATAATATCTCTTCATTGAAAGTAAGAGGACCAAAGCCATAAAATTCAAAATCCCAAAAGTTTTAGTTTTGTGTGATTTTGTTACCAATTTATGATAAATATTATCATTCTTTTAAAGTGCAAAAATCAGAGTGCGGTTTGAAAAGCGTCGGCAGATTGGATTTTTTTTCTCGGTTCTCGCGTTTTGCTGGGCAGTGCTCCGTGAAAACCCAAGCATTCGTGGTTTTGTTTTGTGTCAGAGCGATTTTTTGCATGAGAAGCAAGAATAATTTTTTCGCGTCTGAATTCTTTCTCGGTTGGGCTGTATGCGCTAAAGGGAGCAGAAATTGGATTGTGGCTGCTTAGTCAAGAATGAAGGATCAATTGGTGAGCTCGTTTCATGCTTTTATTCAAATCTGTGGAATATGCATGACAGCACATTTTATCGTTACAACGGTGGGACGTATGTAAGATTTGTCAACAAACTATGAATTATTCGTCACTGTGAGTGTCGGCATGATCTCTTATTCATTAATTATTTATCCAAACACAGACAGCCACTCATTTACAGAAATTAAATTCCCTGATATTTCCAGATTTTTCCAGGCTTCAAAAAATAATTCCAGGTTCAAGAAAATCGCCAAAATACATAAATGATTGATTGTAATTAGTGATTTCGCTTTAATTTCCATGAGATCCAAGAATGCTCATCAAATGATTTGAAAGTGCTTTCGATCATCAAAGTAAGATATGAAGAAAACACTAATCAAACTGAGGAAAAAAAGCCGTTCTTTCAAAACGGGATTCAGATTTAAGGATCAGCGACGTACCCAGGAAATTTTTTTGGAGATCGTTCTGAATATTTTTAAATGACTATGACCGACCCTGAAAATAACAACTTTAAAGACCTCTATCTTGAAAAAAAAACGAAAAAAAAAACTAACTAAACTAAACTAAGAATATTTCTTAGATTTTTTTAATTCTTCGTAACATAGCGACAAATATAACCACTTATTTTGCTGTAGATTTCTTTCACATGTTAGTCCCAAGATCTCTTCTGGAGTTTGATTTGTGGTTTCTAAGTAATTCTTCCAAGGATTTCGTTTTAGATACCTTAATGGAATCAATCTGGATTTTTTCTTAGGATAAAAAACAACCAAAGATTGTTTAATTTTTCAAGGCAGTTGCAAGTTCTCCAGAAATTTATCTAATGATTCTTCCATTGATTTTCCTATGACATTCTGCAACATTTCTGTTTAGAGCATTTCAAGAAACCGAAATTTCTTCAGGGAGTCCACCATTTTTTTTAATTCTCCAAGGACTTTAAATTTATCCAACCATTCATCAAGGGCTGTATCCAGGAACATGTCAATTTTTTCAGATTTTTTGGAGAAAATTCTGAAAAAAGCGTGGAACTTTCAAAAAAATCTTAGAGTGTTCTCCGAAGAAACTTGTGTAAACTCTAAATTTGCCCTAATAAATTTCTGCAATGATCTCGAAAAGAACTCCTGGATTCATGATGAAAATCTGTCTTGGATTTGTCTAATTAATTGCTAAAATAACTAAAAAAAAAAATTCCAATCACTAAAATGTCCTTTAACACTTTTTGAAGTTTTTCCTTCCAAAAAAAACCGGACAGAATATCTGAAGAAATTTATGTGTGATTGGTCGGAATAGTAACTGTAATAATTGTTGTAGTATTCACTAGTGAGAAACCTTTGATGAAGTTGTGAAAAATCCATAGATATTTAGAAATGTTTTTTGAATTTATTTTTTTTTTGTTTTTTCGAGAGATGTTTGAACTGCAGCAATAATATTTTGATGAAATGCTGAAGAAATGCAGAGAGAATTTTTTGGACAAACCTAATGAGAAATATCAGGTTGAATTTATAAAGGAATTTTTGGAAAAGTTTATAATAGATTTCATCGCAAAATGCCTGGATGATTTCTGGAGCAGTTACTGAGAGTAATCGTAGAAGATTTTTTAAAACTAATCTTTTTCAAAATGCCTGGAATAAATAAAATAATTAGCGTAGGAATTATTGTAAGGTTTGGAAAAATGTTGAAACGATTTTTTGTTTCAAACACTGGAATGAACCATTATGGAAGAACTTCTGTAGGATCTGTGGGAAATTTCCTAGAAGTAACAAGTAACAACTGGAAAAATCGCTATAAGACCTTTAAAAAAAATATCTGGAGGAAATCCTGGAATAATTGGATTCTTTCAGAGTAATCCCTTTGAAAATTACTGGAGGTAGTAGCGCTGGAGTGCTCTAGGATTTTCTGGATTAAATTTTGAAGAAATTTCTTTAAGCATCACTTTAGAAATCGCTGGTAGCATTCCTGAAAGAGTTCCTGGAGTATTACAGAAGGAATCTCTGCAGATATCGCAAGAATTCCTGAAGAACTCCTCGGGATCTGAGAAAAATATCACAGAGAACTTGTAGAATAGCCGCGTAATAGTCTCTTAAGGCTCCTCTGGGGCCTCTAGAATGTTTAATAGAGGGGTTAGAGGGCAGCTTCATTTTTTACCGCAAAATAAAAATTCAAATCGTTATAACTTTTTTGTTTTTCAATATTTTTGCACCATTATTTCACAAGTTCTCAAACAACTCTTCTAGTTTTAGGATCTGTGTCGATATTATTCATTGGTGATCTGGTTTTAAAGATATTCCGATGTTCCTTGGGGGACCGACATTTTCCATATGAAATGCGTTTGGCAGCCATTTTGTTTTTGGTCAATTTATCAAAAAAAATAAAATGTGGGCTACATGATGCCAGGTAATAAGGAGCTTCTCTAAAAAAATCATACAAATCGGTTCAGTATTCTTAGAGATATCTGAAAATTACGATATGATGTTTTTTGAAGTTTTTAAGATCTTTATTTGGCCAGTGTGGTTCCAGAAACCTGAATGGTCATTACTAAAAGACGGCTGCACCAAATTGCTTCATTTTTTCACAACATACTCTCATTTTTGTATTGTTCCAAAGAGTGAATATCCGAATACGATTAAATTGCTGTAGCCTGAGAAATTAACGGGGGGTTCTAGTTATGGGTCGGTCCCCCAAGAAATTTTGAAATATCTTTAAAACCAGATGACCAATGATCAATATCGATACAGATCCTAAAACTAGAAAATTTTTTTGAGAGCTTGTAAAAAAATGGTGCAAAAATATTGAAAGCTTAGCTTAGCTTAGCTTAGCTTAGACTGACTACACATATCAATGGTTGCTATTCCGTGATTGACCGAAGTCAGTGAAAATGCACAAAGAATCAACTAGAAGTTCGGCTGGGATTGGCCATAATCTTCTTCAGTGTGCATAATTCAGTGCCTCTATTTATACAGGGTCAATAACGGCGCCGGCCACGTCCTTGCAGTCAGGTGGGATTGGGGGAAGGAATGTTAGTGTGTAACCTTTGCTTTTTGGAGACCGTGTTTGCCTCTGCATCTCCACAAAGGCTACTGGGAGGGATGTTTGTTAATGGGGAGGATCGTTGGGTCATAGGATTCACTTTGATAAGCGATTAGACCATGATAAACAATGATTTGTGAGATATATACATACTTATACGTAAATATAATATTTTCATTTGATATGAACAATTTCTATGTAGAGGAAAATAATGCCGACACTTGAGGTGACGAACCATTCAAAGTTTGTTGAACAAATACCTAAATGTAACATTCCTACAGCTGTCAGGACGAAAGCATGTGTTATTATATTTTACTCATTTGAAAAGAAACAAAAAACTCGATTGGTTGGGACATCATAGAACACTCTTATTATTATGCCGACACTTACAGTGGCGAACCATCCAAAGTTTGTTGAATAAAGTGAACCTTTCGCAAGTCTACACTTGTAGTGTCGAACCATTCAAAGTTTTTTTTAATTACAAAAATAAAGGTATATAAAAGGTGTTCTGAAAAAAAAAATGTTAAACATAAATAAATCATGAATCAGAGTTTGTGTCGACACTCACAGTGACGAACCATCCATAGTTTGTTGATAAATCATATATTTTATAGATTAGAAATAGTAGCATGAAACGAGCTCACCAATTGATCCGTTATCCTTGACTGAGCAGCCACAATCCACTTTCGGCTTCACTCGTTTGCTCGGCTATAAAAAAGCACTCAGGAAAAAAAATAAGCGCGCGACCCAAAAAGAATAAAAAAAAAAAACTGTTCGGGCTTTCTTGACGCACTGCCCAGGAGCAAGCGTCAAGGTCGAAGGATCAAACAGAACTAACCGATCGCGGCACTTTTTCAGTTACTCCAACCGAACTCACCGATCACGCCACTTTTTCACTTACGAGACCGACGCGCGACATGTTTGATCCTGCCCTCGTCGCTTGCCCCGGGAAAAGCAAGTGTCAAGGTCGAAAGATCAAACAGAACTAACCGATCGCGGCACTTTTTCACTTACGAGACCGACGCGCGACATGTTTGATCCTGCCCTCGTCGCTCGCCCCGGCAAAAGCAAGTGTCAAGGTCGAAAGATCAAACAGAACTCACTTGTAAAAAAATGGTGCAAAAATATTGAAAAACAAAAAAGTTATAACGATTTGAATTTGAATTTTGCGGGAAAAAAAGAAACTGCCGGTAGAAGGGTTAATCAAGATTCACAGCAAGCATGTTAAGACAAAACAAGACCTTACATAAAAAGGCATGATAAATACAAAATAGTTATCAAAAGTAGCGTTTAGCGGCCGAAATTTTTTTTGGTTGGAAAGTTCTGGAGTCGCAAAAAGGACATATACTACCATGCATTACTAATAATTTCCCTGATTGTGGCTTAAATTCCCTGAGAATTCCAGGTATTTTCCAGGTTGAATAAAATTCCCTGATAATTCCAGGTTTTCCAGGTTTTTCCATGTAGTAGACACCCTGCCAAAACAAACCACTCCAGAAATTGTAATTTATTGCCAATTCAAATCATTTGTAACGTTCACGTGAGTTACTTGAGTTCTACGCAAGACGTCCTTTCATAAACCACTTCATTTATGATGAAAAATAGCACCTTCTTCAATATTATTCTGAATATTGATTCCTCTTATTTTTATTTTATGTTAGATACAATGACCGACAAAAAGTACAAGCAAAAGTATTCGTTTTTTATCGGTGCGATTCCCTTCTTTCTCCGTTTGCGCGCGATTTGCTGGGCAGTGAGGTAGTGTGTGGTCCTGTGATTGTGTTACATGTTCCGAGTGATGGAATCAAGGTCAAGCGTGTCCGGTTTACGTTGTGCAAAAAGATGTTCGTGTTCAGTCGAGGATGGATGATTACCAACTGGTGAGCTTGTTTCATGCTTTTTTTTTAAGGCACTCTGTGCTCGTGGCCACTACTGTGCCGGAATCAGTTGATCTGTAGCTTCTTCTTTACCGATACAGATCTATTTTCAACTTATCTATATTTACATCTTACTTTCACTCTCTCCTACTCTTTTACTCTCACACCGAGCAGGTAGGGGAGAGCTCTGCTGTTAGTGAGGCTAGCTGCCTGCGAAGAGGGTCAGTTTGTCTCAGTCACCATCTGATACTGACAGAGGATGGATGTGCTCCCCAAAGTACGGTCCTCCGTGAGGCGTCTTCTGGTGGCTGGACGGGTTTTTTGTGGAGGGGCTGGAAATCGAACCCATGACCTTCCGCTTATGAAACGAAAGCGTAACCTCAAGGCTACATACCCCCCTATTTCATGCTTATGATTACACATATATATGGAGGCAACGTTACGTTTTTGTATTTTCCAAATAACTATGGATGGTTCGTCACTATAAGTGTCGACATAAACCCTAATTCTGTTTTAAATAATTTTAATATACATATGCCTTTATTTTTTGTCAATACTTAAAATAACATATGAATAGTTCGATATTACAGTAATGACCCGATTTTGTCAGCCCCCGATTTTGTCTACCCTTGATTTAAGCATCCTTTTTTGCCCGATTTATGACATTGACTACTTCTATACAATTATTTAATGACCGAAATTTTGAAATTTATAATAATTTTCTGGTTGGTTTCTTTTATAAATTTTGCATAACTACTTCACAAATTTACATAGAACAGCATTGGTGCTTTAAACTATTGTTTATCAAGCTTTTATCAATATTGATTTTGTATTTGTGAACAAACTATGAATGGTTCGTCGTAAACCTTTATTCTTATTAAATATAATTTTATGATGCATGTTTTTTCTTGTCATTACTAATAATAACCTTTGAATAGTTCGACATTTTTAATGTCGAAGTATTTTTTTTTAATCTTCTACCTTAAAATATCATTTCACCGCGAGATAGAATGCAAAAATAGTTTTAGGTAAAAGTTGTATTTTTCCTCCTTATCCATGGATCGCATCACCGACCAAAGGAGACTATTTCCTTCCTCGCTAATAAACACCATTCTCGTGGTGATTGTAGAGATGCAGAGGTATTATCGGGCTCTAGAAGCAATCATTACACCCTCACATTCCTTTCCCTTCCCAACTGACTGTAAGGACTTGGCCGGCGCCGTTATTGATCAATAATATGAGATCTGCTAAAATTGCACTTCGAGAGTAAGCGGAAACTCCCATCCCTTATTTCATTTGGATCGAAGTGCACAGGGATTGAATCCTGAGAAAAATCAAGACCAACAATTGAAAAGGCCTCAAGTCCTAAATGTAAACAAATCGGGTTTCTGCTGATTTCAGTGTATAAAAGCCTATTCTTACTAAAACATACAATAGTCATTTAAAAAGATGCATAAAAGTTGAAAAAATAACATTTTTCTAAAAGGCCCCAACTCATTTTCCGCTAACCAGGATATTCATCTCAAATGCGGCCTTTTCTCAAAAAGGCCTCATTTCTATATCTGACGGAAACCGAGTTGAGGCCTGTTAAACAAACATCAAAATTGCAATGTAGATTGCGAAAAACGTTCCAAATTCACTAAGTAGATGCAGGTTATACTACGGAGCGACTGCTCCTTGTATTATTTTATACAGTGGTTGTCTAAACGGCGAACATTATCGGGTTCCTGTAGACTGATGTACAAAATACATACAACCTAATAATACCTGTGTCAGCCTGTCTGTACTTCACAAATAACAAAAACACGACTTGGTTTCAATTGCATGAAAAATAACGTTCAATTGCAATATTATTTCAATTGAACCAATATTATCATACATTTTCTCGACGACAGACTCGCGTAGCACATACATAATGTTCATGGATGACGAAGGGTTCAATCAATCACATATTTAATCGACCGCACGAATCTTCTCTTGCTGTAGGGATCTCCATGTACTTTACTTCACCACTTAACACTCTTCTACACTTCAAATTTCTTACTTCATCATCAATTTTGAATGATTTTCAAAAGGCCACATCAGAAGATGATGAAAAAACAAGCCAAAATTAGAAGGCCTCAACACATTTTAGAGTAAACAAAGGCGTCAACTCACAGGCCTCATCAGCGTCGGCCGGCGTCTATGGGCACAAATGAAAAGGGCTGCACAGCTTTTGGTGAAATAAAAGCCTCATTTCCTTTGACTCGTTTTTTTAGCAGGATTTTTTGCTAAAATGATAGTAATGAATATTCATAGCTATAAATCAGTTTATCCATCGACTTTCTGGACGATAAAATAACATACAATGCTTGAATTCATAATTTAAATTTGATTGATTGTTTGACAAAACAAGATTGCATTTTTCTCATTGTTTACTTTTTGGAGATGAGGCCTTTTGAATTGTTAGTCTTGAAATGAGAGAATCTCTCACGTATCGCTCTCTGTAACTATCATAACATGCTGCACATTATGAGAGACTGTTTATCGTATACTTCTACAACTTTGATCAGATTGGGGGGATAGTAGTGCATGATAAAACCCCTCTAAACAACCCCTCCAAGCCTGGGGGACACTATTGCTATTGGAAGTTCGTGGATTGTTTATCGTGCCAGTCAAGAAAACCCAACCCGGTGCTAGGCAGCCATGTTTTCGTGGTCAGCATCAAACTCAAGAGCAACAACGTACATTGGCCTAATCATATTGGAGAAATTTTCCTCCAATACTAAATGTGTTTCTAGCTAATCACATCAACCCAAATTGACCCAAATTGTTCGAATAACTATTGTTATGCGGGAAAAGAATTTTTTCGGAGAAAATGATTTCGCCATCATCGATTGTTAGTTCTCAAACGGTTATTTGCTTACAAACATTGAGCTGTCAGTGGGAACCACTTCCCAGTGGGAACCAGAGATGTTTGCTCGTTATTTTACAATGGGGTTGTATGGGCGGTGTCAGGAGGCTGAGAAAAACCCCTATCCTCAACGGTAAACAAGCGAGAAAAATGGATTTTATCATCGCTCTCTCTTTGGGCCTCTCGCTCGCTGCTTCCATTTATCAGACTTGGATATTCGAGGTGCGGATCACAACCGATCGAAAAGGGGAACGGAGGGCACGGCTGCCAAACTGGTTCCTCTGCTTTTCACTGTGCCAAAGTTGTCGTCGTCCATGCTTTCTGTGATGTCGCCCAAACCCAAGTCGAAACTTTTCCACGTCTGCGAGCGCGCGCGATTTAGGAACGTGGAAATTCTGGTTTCACGATTCTTGTTGTTAAACCCGTTCCGCGTGTTCGGTTTTGTTGATGGCGGACAGGAACCGTTCCGAGATTTACGCATTGGTTTTCTGGAGTCATCGTTCTATATCGCATATTTTGACAACTAACAAATGGCTTTGATCCTTTTGGTCTTCATTGATGAACTTTTACTGTTTGTTTCGTCAGGTTTTTACGTTTTGGTGCAGAAGTCACGGAAAGAATACCTGAAACGCTTGCTCAAGGACTTCATTGCTCATTAGCGGGGTTCAGATTTTTGACACTTCAAATTTTAAAAATACCGTAATTTCGGGTGAAATTGATGATTTTTCACGGTTTTTCTGGTCCGTTTTCTATAATGTTGACAATGCCAAACAATTGAATGCAGGAAAACAAGTACGAAGGTGAGTCTCATTGACTCATGTACCGAAATTTTCTAACAAATGTCATTTTAGTGCTAGGAAATATTTCTTAAATAAAAAATCGGGAAATCTCATTTCGGGGTGAAATTGATCACTTGTCAATGCGATTATTGTTAGTTTTCAAACCAACTCTATGTAATAAATTTGAGGTCCCTGAATCCGAATATGCTTGCTAAATTCTTAGCAATACAGTAATTACAGAAATAATGAATAGTTAAATTTCAAGATTTACGCGAAAAACACCTAAATGTATGCAATTTCCTAAGGAATATCTCGATATCTAACAGAAATTCAATTATTTCCTCCGAATGACCAAATTGGTACGAGTTTTGGTTATGAAATCTGGTTTGGGGATATATCTCAAGCATCTTCACAAACTTTCAGGTTTAAACCATGTTCAAATCCTTGTTTAGAACTAGAAGTTTATGGATGTTCGTCAATATTGCACCGCACATGATATTGGAATTTTACATTATTTTCATAGAAATAAACATCCTTCAACGCAAAACATTTAACAACACTTAATTCAACAATAGTTACGACAAACAACGTTACATTGATATTTATGCTCCATTAGGAAGAAATAAAATCGAGTGACACGGTGATCAATTTCACCCCACTGATCAATTTCACCCTAATTTACGGTAACTTATTTTGTCGTTTTAAAGTGTCTTTCAGCAAGACTGCTGTAGGTACATTAGTACAACTGCCTTGATTCGACATCTTGACATATCAAGATTATGGCAATATTTGACATCAGTCACATCATAATGACTAGTACAGTCAACTCTCCATAACTCGATATTGATCGGACCATCGAGTTAGGGAGGTACCGAGTTATAGAATACAGAGCCAGTGCAACTGCGATCCAAGGTATCATCGAGGTAGCCATGAAAACTAATTTTTACTATGGGTCTCTATCTCGATATCGAGATACGGAGTATAGGCCTTTTCATGTGACAGGTCCGTCTATGCATTTGTTTACATCGGTGGAAGACCGGTGCTAACACGGGCCTGTCATCTCCATAGAAGAACTGTCAAAGAGCTTTCCGATCAGCTGATTTGAAACGTCTTGTGAATAGGCCTATCGAGTTAGGGAGAGTTGGCTATAATTCAATAATAGTACATATTTAAAACAACTATGTTGTACCGTGATGCATCAAAATCCGGACGGGACCAATATCCGGACACTCAGATAATAATCGTGGATTTCACTGTTATTTTATTTCAATATAATATAAATTTTATATCTGTCTGATAATATGAATTATAAGGTCTCATATTCCCTTTAAAATCAATCTAGTAGTCCTTGTAATAAAACAGAAAATAATAAAAATGACAAGCTTGCCCCCTTCAGCAGTCGTTGTTCATCAGTGCAAAAGTGCATATCGGAATCAGTAACTAACGTGTGAACGTACTTTCAACATGAAAATAAAAGAAAAATGTGTCATTTTACGTTGATATTGTGCTCTACTGTGTACATAGCAGTTAAAGGCTTCGTCGATGTCATAAAAAATAGAAAGTTGTGTAATTTTATGTGTACAATTGGCTGTCCGGGATTTAGAATCACTGTTTTCAATTCCGGACTAATAGTGATTGCAGTCAATGTTCTTGATATGAAACTGTGTACAAATGTTAAACTGAGAAGAAAAATAAATACACATTACATAAACTATAAATAGTGCACATAAAGTGGAATAAAGTAAAATATCTGTGGATTTTCCTCCTATAAAGGCAATGCAGTGGAAGTCACATGGAAAAACAGATTCAGGTAAATAAAATCTAGTTTGGCGAAGTGGTTAGCGCTCTTTGATATTTTACCGAGACAGAAATTTCGAGGAAGAGGTTAAATGAGTATGAATTCGCAGTTTGTTAATTAATATATACTATAAATTCCTTGTAAATGGGCGAATAATACAAATGTCCGGATTTCGATTCCAGTGTGTCCGGTTACGACAAACAACGTTCCATAATTGAACATCTGTCCGGATTTAAAAACACGACGAACAATATAAATTCAACGGATTTGGTGACTAAATCTAATAATTACTACAAAATATGTTACATTCATCAAACTTAGATCTCAACTTGTAATTTTCGAAGCAAAACTTTTGAGAAACTGAACTAGAGCATGTTGCAAATTGTGTTTGAGTATATGGCTCGTCTTAAGCGTCCGGGTATTGATGCATCACGGTACACCTAGACAACTAGACCAAGAACTTCTCATGAAAGTTTTGACTCGATGTTAACAACAATGAGCTCTGAATCGAAGACCGGGACGTCTTCGCACCGGGACAACCCCTCCGATAAGCTCCGTCCATGTGACAGAAACGAGGTACGGGACGACCCGCAGCCGAAATCCGAATCCCACCGTCTCGTAACCGAAGCACTTTAAATTGATCGAACCGTCCGACATTGTGTTTGTTATTCAATCAACATGCCTCCACAATCACAGGGGAAAAAAGAAGAAACATCGCTGCACCCGCCGCTAGGAAGTGAAACTCGATTCTCCGCACCGACCGAAGCTGCTGCTACTGCTGCCGACAATAACAACGGCACCAAAAGGAGTGACCATGACTATAGAAATTGTGTTTTCGCTTCCCTGCTTACCACCGCCCGCCCGAAGGCTCTGGCCACGTCCCGACAAGAGTCATATAATAGGATAATAACACATTTCTTTCAACAGGAGTTAAAAATAACAGATGTTGATATGATTTTGTAATCAAGATGGCTTTGCTCATCACTTTGTTATATATTTTGTAACAAATTTATAACAAAATTTGATATGTTTTTGACATTACATTTGTACGTTTGCTATGAATAATATCCGAAGTTTTGGACAGTAACATCATTTGCAATAATTTTGTTATTTTGTAACATCTTTGAAACACATGCTGTAAAATATTTTTCACAATTTCAAAAGGATTTGGTATATTTTAGTTTATCTTGGTGCAAGAATGTTTGTTATTTTATCTACTCATGGTATATGATATGGTAATATGAAAATCATATCAAGGGAGCATATTCTGTTGTAATATTGTTTCTTCCGCCTGGACGGGGTCCTCTATCGATCAACAGCCCTCGCCTACTAGGTATGGCAAAACTGCATTCGTTTGGACACTGCACCGCGTAATCTACACGGACCACAGTCCCTTTTGGCAGCACTACACACAAAACCAAAGAAAGGCAAGACGACGTGGAAGACTTGAATGGCCGATCGGACGGACAGGCACAGCGAGAAGGTGCGATTCAGTCCGGTGATTTTTCGAATTTGATAGCTTCCATCCAGCTCCTCCGGTGTTTTCTCTTTTTGTCGCCGTTGAAGCGGGCTTCCTCGAAAGTGTCACACACACGTCCGCCGCCGTCACGCTCTTCTGCGCATGATCGAAAACGAAAATCACGATCACGACTAGCTAGCAAACGACGAAGCGATCGTCGACCGGTGACGACGATGTCACGCTTCATCTCCCGCTGAAGATCGTCGTTTGCTCCGCCACGAGGGCAAGTTCAAGGTTGACGCGAAAAGAATTCGAAGAATCTCCAGAGAGAAAGTTTCTAACCTATGCGATCGTTTCACTCATTCTCTCTGTCTCTCGCAATCAGGCTATTTCCGCTCAATTTTGTACGATACATCTGGTAGAATTGTTCAATACTAACCTCTAAAATCGTCGCCGAATCCGTAATCCAGAGTTGTGGCTGTTTAGAACGAACAAATCCAGTGAAAAACGGGCACTATCACTTTAAAAAAAAAACTGCAGAATCCACCAACGATCTCTTCCACCTTTCCGGCTTTCACGTTTTTCTTCTCTTTCTCGGTTTGATAAGTGTCAAACCCCGGCACCACCTTTCAATCAATGATCCAACGATTCAATTCACCTCTCACATTCACTGATTGCACTTTTGCATTCACTAACTCTTCCTCTCTGTTTCACTCTTGGTTTCTCCTACACAGAATTCCAATATCGGTGCTCGCTCGGATTTTTGCCGCAATCCGATGAGAGGGCTGATGACAGCCCACGAAGCTTGATGCTCCGCTGTTTTCAGAATCACTTTTTGTGGTTTTGACGATTTGATTCACTGCACTGGAAGAATACGGAGATTTGGAACGAAGATTAGCCACAGTAGTTGTACTTCTTGGTTGCACACGAGATGATCAATTGATTTTGTTTGTTATCATAAACTCCCTCTCCTATTTATTTGGTAGTCATTGTTCAGAAACAGTGGAATTCACATGAGTTTCTCACTGGCGATTTTCACATAGTTGAGTGGGTTCCTGATCATGACGCACTTAATCTCCAGAATCTTTTCACAGTCCAACATGCAGATATGTCTTTTGTTTGTTTTTTTCTACTGGATGTTTAAATAGTTCAATTTTGATCCCAATTTCTCACATTAAAGCAAATGAGATCTAGGAATACAAAGCACGTGAGTGGCCATCACTCATCCAATGCGTGATTGTAGGCACAAGAGAGAATTCCTGCATAAATATTCTATTATTCTATAATACTTCTAGGGTGTCCAGAAGTTTTTGACGGAATTGTATGAAGAGGCCGATTGAACTTCAGGTGAAGCTCATGGAATATACCGTTTTGATTCATATTACGGACACTTAAGGCTTCAGTGAACGTCATCTAATCGAAACATATATAAATTGAATCGTTCCCTGTACAACTTTAGCGTAATCAGGCCTTGCAAACACTTAAATTTCGAATGCTGGGTGAAGATTTGGATTCCACAGCTTCAAATCACTTTAATCAACAAAAATGTTCGGCTTCTTCATGATTTTTATTCCGGACACAACCACACTTTTGCTTCATATTCCGGACACATTGATTCGAATTCCGGACAGCTCATGAAAAACACAATTAGAATAGTCGAATCATTAACTAAATGCACTAATCCGTTAGAAAGACGTCAAAACTAGTTGAACATTGTAAATTTTCATGGATTGCTATGTAACATGTTTATAAAAATCATATTTCAAATTTGGAATTTTTTGACGGCCCATTTTGAAACATTTCGAGTGAAATCTTTCCCATACAAAGTAGAGTGTCCGGAATTTGAAGCTGTCTGGGTAATTCCTAGTAATTCCTAGAAAAAAGTATGATTTTCTGGTATATCTCATGATTGCTCAGATGAGATTTCTTCAGGAATCCTGTTAGAAATTTCATTCGGGTCAGATTGTTTCTTTCAAATTGATCATGGAATTCTCTAAAAATATATCAGATAATACTATTGGTGAAGTCACGAGTGTTTCAGGAATTACTTTAATAAGTCTACCACAAACTCATGGAATTTTCAAATATCTTCATCAAGAGCTCATCAAAGATTTGCGGCACACATTTTCTACTTCTTTCTATCTGGAAGCTCGTCCCGAAAAATTTTCGTGAATAAATTCGGTTGTATTCGATGAAATATTCCTTTAGAAATTTGAAGGACGTACGAGAGAAGAGCCTAATACTATGTTCATACTAGAGATTATATTACGTAATACAGGCTCTTTCGATATCAGTCTGAACGAAGTAGAATGCTACGTTCAGAATAGAGCTGATATTACGTCTCATTAGGATATCTTAATATTAAACGTCATACTTCTTATTTCCAGTGAAAACTAGATGTAAGCTTTCTGATACGTTCAGATTAGACATGGTTTCTGATATCAAGAGCCTATATTACGTAATATCAGTTCTAGTCTGAACGAAGTATAAGAAACATAAAAACTGGATCGTTCAAACAAGTCAAATTTTTGAAACGAATAGTTGAATTGAAAACTTTTGGAATAACTTCTGAGTTCAATTGCGTAAGTTGCGCTGAAGTTCATGACGGTGTTCTTGAAGACTTTAGGAAGGGATCCTCAAGAAGATATTTACCAAATTCCTGGCAGAATATATTAACAAATCTGACGATTATCTATAGAAATTCCATAAGCAAACCCTGCCGAAAGATAGCTTTTATAGGCTTCAGGAATAAACCTTTGAAGCTCGTGCAAACAGAAGGGTTTATGGATAAACCTCTTGACAATACTCCCATTATATTGATGGAGGTTCTTAAGAAAAACATATATAATCCCCAAATACAATTCGAAAAAAAAATCACGGAAGGAACAACTGGTTGAATACATCGATGTACTTCTGTAGAATTGTGGAAGAAGTTAAAGACAAGCTCTTGAAAGCTGTTGAAAAAACGGAGTGAATTCCTCACTTTCCTTTTGAAACAACTATTGAATAAGTTACTACTATAATATCTTTCCTAAAAGCCTGTAGAAGCGTGAGGGGAAACCTGATGGAAGAGTTTCTAGCAGGAATCCTGAGTAAATTAAGAGGGTTTCTCACTTATCGCTCTCGCAATAATGATTTGCAGCACATCATGAGGGCCTGTTTATCGTCTACTGCTACAGCTCTGATTGAATCATCCCCCCGAGCAGTGCATGATAAAACCTCTCAAAATAAGCTCCAAACCTTGAGGACACTATTGCTATCGGATGATCGGAGATTTTTTATCGTGCTATTAAAATAAAACACCTACCCTCAATGTTAAACAAGCGAGAAAAATGGATTTTATCATCACTCTCTCTTTGGGGCTTTCGTTCGCTGCTCTTATTTATCAAACTGTACAATTTTCGACCCCTTCCCCCCTCCGTAACGGTCTTTGTATGAAAAAAAAAATGTGTATGAGCCGCAACATTTGAGCTTACTTCCCATCCCTCTAGAGCGTTACGTAATGTGTGTTAGTCTGCACAAATTAAGTAGCGTTGTGCATTCAATTTGATTCTCTGTTACTGTATTTATAACTGCAACGCTGTTTTCAGTGTAGCCTGTATTTTTCTGCATTGGCCCTTTCAACGTGTGGAACATAATGAGTGACGTTTAATTTCAGTCATTGTTAACACATGCAAAAAGTAACCAATACATAAGCTAGTTTTTGCACAGCCGAAGAGAACATTTTAGTTGCCGACAATAGTAATTGCATTGCCGATGAAAGAACAAGTGCCTCATGCCTTTGGCGAGGAAAAACAGATGATTTAGAGAACAAAATTGTCACGATAAAAAGAAACAAGGTATTATATTCCGAAAAATGACATTTGGTAGTGACGTCATTCCTATCGCAATCTCGAACGAGTACAAGAGAAAGCAAAGCCTGCTCTCTCTTACTGTCCCTCTAGCCCCATGCTTGGCGATAGGAATGACGACACATGTTTTTATTGCAGGGTGGCCACCAAATTTCGGTTTTGAAATTCCCGATTTTTTCCCGGTTTTCCCGGTATATTTTACATAATTTTCCCGGTTTTTAATCCATTCTTTCCAACGACTTTAATTGACTTTTTCTATATCGAAAATCTTTTCTATGAAAAGCACCGCAACATTTTTTTTTAAATCGGTTTAATTTTTTTAGTTGTTTTTTCATAGTTATTTGATTGTTTATCAATAGTTTCACTATTGGAGAAATATGTTGACTATTAGAGTGTTCTAATCTATATAGAATCTTATTCTGAAAACTATGGCTTAGTATAGTACCTGAATCGATTTGTCTCGCGTTCATCGAGAATCAATGGAGCTCTGGAGCTATCTATCATGGGAAAGATATGGTTAATTGTGCTAATAAAACAGATCCTACTCTTGACACGACAGGAGTTTAATTTGAATGCCAACAATATGCCCTTTAAGCCAAACTTCGAAATTTCAAGTTCAAGTTTTAAGATCTACAGATCCTGACAACTGTTCGCGTTGAAAATTTGATGGGTTGGTTGGGTGATGATAAAACGATCAAAATTTTTATCTCAAAGCTCTGTTTGCCTTTCTAGACTGATGCTCTTGAAATTTCGAGTTTTGGCTTTGGTTTACAATCATCTTAATGCTGAATTTTAGATAATTTGGCCAACAAAAGCCCTAGGTGCCTAAGTAAATCATCAAGATGTTCTTTGCCGTAATTGAAATTATTTGAATTAGGGTGTTTTATGTATTTTGGACAGAGCGTTACAGAATAGTGCTACGCCAATACGCAATAAGTAATTAAACCTTGGTTCAAAACATCTAGTAAAACAAGTTAGAGAAAAGTCAAAAAAAATATTAGCTCTGGTAGTTCGAGAACAAAAATCCAAAAAAAATATTTCGAAACATTGCTAAGAAAATAGTGAAACATTTCTAAGAAATATAGCGTAGCATAGTAGAAATTAAATCATTGATGTTTGAAAGATACTTGTTCAAAATTGCTGATGTCTTATGGCAATGTCATTAAACATAACTACTTTCAATAACTTATTTTGGAGGTTGGTTTGCAGATAACAGCTTGAAGATGTTCGTTCAACACAATTTTCCCGGTGATCTTCCCAAATTCCCGGTTTTTCCCGTCTTTTTCCCGGTGGATTCAAATTCCCGTCTTTTTCCCGCTTTTCCCGGTTCGGTGGCCACCCTGAATGTTTTTATTGAAAATCGTTGTTTACACGTGGGAATAGCCTACCTTGTTGATTAAACCGTAAAAATAGTGTTTTGTGTATAATAACCAATAAATAAAGAATGCTTTAGTGTACTTCAGATGTCTCCTGCTAACTCTTGTGCTTAATTGTTGTATATAATTGTCATTTTAAAAGTCCAGCTGCTTAGACTGTCGAGAATACGTAAGTTCCCCTAGTTACAACTTGCGATACATGACCGACCCTTATAGATGGGATATTTTTTTTTTCGCTTGCTTTGATCGAGCATCAAACAAATGAGAACGAATTCTGCAATGTCTGGTTTCTAGGCAGTGCTGTGAGAAACTCAAATTCTCATAACTTACAATTGAAATTGTTCATACGTGAGTAATTCACTGTTGTCAATCATGCAACTCAGCAATCAAAAGATCATGGATGAGTTGGCTCATCTGTTCGACTGTTGTTAGTCTGGTAGAATTATAGTAGGTAGTCCTTTTTATAGGAAACAACAACATTCGGTTTTCACGAGTTTTTGGCGGCCTTCATGACTAAATCATTTTTGACAGCTTGAGTGCGATTGAGTGATTTTGCACGAAAAATTCACGGATGAGATTTTAAAAGCATATCTCCAATTAATTTGCTCTCGAGGGATAGCTCATTGGTTGAGATTTGAGTGTGAGTCTTGTCAGCACTGTTTCCAGGGGCAATTTTAAAGCAATTGATGATGAAACTATTTTTATCTTCTGTAGGGAGTCCGAGAGGAATTCCAATTGAAAGTGATTGCTTACTGGGCTTTTGGCAAAAGTCAACCGTTTCTAGAGGGATCTTTTTACAGATTTTCAGAATAGTCGATGAGGGGAACTTAGGTGATGATTTCAGGATTCCAAATGGGGAAATGGAGAAATCCACGAATGGATTATTGGTAAGATTTCCTTAGAGAGTCCAGATATCCTACAAAAGGGGTCACTCACTGGATATCCAGAACTTCAGCAAAAGCTTCCAAAGACAACTTCAAAGAAATTGCAGCAGAAACAACACAAGATCATTCGACGAGTACGAACACTGGGTGCCTTCTGGAAAAACATCAGAGAGGAGCTTGTTAAAACATTAGACATAGTTCTAAAAGTATATCTAGGGAAATACGGTATTTGATGGAAGGCCAATTGCGTAATTCTTTTTTTTTCAATGATATACATAAAATTACTCTTGTAGATTTCAGAAGAATATCCTAAAAGAGCTCACCGATATTGGAGGGACTATTGATGCGCTTGATAGTTTCCTAAACATGCTTCAAGAAGAATTTCTGGGCAACTCCCAAATACTTATTTTTTTCAAATCCTAAGAAATACATTGATTAGTTTCTTATTTTCTTTAGTTTTTGGAGGCTTTCCTTGATTTTCACTGGAATAGGGTCCTAAAGCCCTGTCCCAATTTCAGTGCCAAACTCTTAAGTTTAGGCTAAAACACATGTTTACTCAATTTTTAATGTTTTTCGTTTGTTTAAGCCCAAAAAACATTATATATGTTTTTGTTGGTTTTTGTCACACCTCTTGGCTTTAACTCAAATTTTGGGTGTATTTTGTTTTCCGTGTCCCTTCCGAAATGTCAGATAGGAACAACCCCAGTGTTAAAACTAAAAGCCCTGTGGTGTTTTTGTCGACTAAGCGAACGTCAAACATGATCAGAAGTGTCAAGGTTCATTTATGGACTCAATTTTTCAATTAATGTTTAAATATGATATAGTCGTTATTTGAGCGGGAAAAATTGCTAAAGTAGTTGCAGTAACATGCTATTTCGTGTTATTAAATAAAAACAAGATTTCGTTAATCATTTTAGGTCCCTATTCAGAAGAAAACCAAAGTGAATCAATTAAAAATTAGAAGGAACGAAGAATCCCATAATCGATGAGTTTGTAAGAATATTAGTAAATTTATTTTCAGAGACGCAATCCAGAAGGGGAT
The DNA here is from genome assembly GCF_002204515.2 of Aedes aegypti. NCBI lineage: Eukaryota > Metazoa > Arthropoda > Insecta > Diptera > Culicidae > Aedes > Aedes aegypti. The sequence continues at coordinate 24,843,847 of NC_035109.1, read as the reverse complement.
TTGCAGATATTCCTAGGATCAATGTTCGGAGTTAAATTGCCTAGTATTAAAATACAGTTTAAGATTGGGCAATTTGATTGCTTCATTCTAGAGCATGCACACATAACTTATGAGCATGTTCGCTACGAAAAATGCAGTTTCTGACAAGAATCTCTAGAGGACCTTGTGAACATTTTTTGGAAGAAATCTCTGGAGTAGTATGTACCAAGATTCTCGGTTAAGTTTTTCTTAGGTTTCTAGAAGTTTTTGAAATTCTTTGGTATTTTCTCCAAATATATGTGGAGAAATCCAGGTATGATTTCATTAGCAAGTTTCCTATTAACCAAATTTGAGGAATTTCTGGAGTAAAAACGACGGAGTAATATGTAACAAATTTTTTGAAGAATCCTTGAATAAATTCTTATAAAATCATAGCTGTAATCTTCCACACATTCCATCCATTCCATGAGAGATGCCTGAAGAAGTTAATGCGAAAATCCTTAGTTGAATTTTGTTTAAGAAAGGCTGAAGAAATTCTTATAAAATACCTGCAACCTTTCACAAATTAATTATAAAATTGATACAAAAGGTTCTCTATAATCAGAAAATGTGATCCCTATAGAAAGCATCTTGCATGAGCTCCTAGTGAATTTGTGGTGGAATTCCTGGAAAAAATCTTGAGTAATTTGCAGCATAGCAGTAAGAGGAATTTTCACTAGCACCCCTGAGGAAATTAAAAGGAGAATCTGAGGATATTCTTCTTCTTCTTTCTGACGTTACGTCCCAACTGAGACAAAGCCTGCTTCTCAGATTAGTTATTAACTGAGAGCTTTCTTTGCCGATGTGTATGTCGTGTGGCAGGTACGAAGATACTCTATGCCCTGGGAATCGAGAAAATGTCCTTTACGAAAAGATCCTCGGTCAGCGGGATTCGAACCCACGACCCTCAGCATGGTCATGCTGAATAGCTGCGCGTTTACCGCTACGGCTATCTGGGCCCCAGAATCTGAGGATCCCGTGTATGAATTCTTGAAGCGATTTATGGAAAGATCATTCCAGACTTCCATTCCCAGGGTTCCTTAAGAAGCTACTCTAGTTCCTGCAGTATTGGCAAGTTCTTGGTGTGTTGGAAGCTCCTCCTGAGAACTTCTCCAGGGGATACACGAAGTATTCCCAAAAACTCCCAAGCAACATACTTGGGTCGATTCCCTAGAGTTAGACATGGCACAATAACTTCTAAGTAATGTTCTGGGATACGGTTTGAACGATAAAATCTAGAACGAACTTCCGAAAACTTCATCGAAAGCGAAAGGAATTTCACTATGGATTACGAGAAGAATTACGATCTACTTCGTCGCAAGTGCTGTTATTCGTCGTATCAAACTTGAAAGGTTCCACTACGGCGAATATTTGAACTCACCAACAATATAGATTTAATTTTTAAGTGTAATTTTGTGAAAGCTGTCATGGTTCCACTTGTTCACCGAAAATGCAATAAAACTCCTATATTTCGATGAATAACTTCAGTTTAATTATCCACTTTTCATTTTTTCACCAAAAACCGGTGGACGAAGGCGTACCGAACGAAATCTGATTAGCGATCGCCCCCCTGTGTGACTTACTTACTTCACCGAGTACTAATTTACACTATGGATAAGCTTCGTACATTTTCACTTAAGGATTTCATTTCAATCATACGCCATAAAACTTAATTTATATTCTAACGTCAAAGTGGTATTTTATTTTAACGCTGAAGTGGTATATTTTGATCACTTGCTATATCACAATGAGCCGTTGATTGTGGGACGAATCAAAACTGATTGTGACCGAAATGAAAATGGATACGACGAATAGAGACATTTTATTATTTCCAATAAACGATTAAGATTTATCAAAATCTTATTGAATAATGCGGAAGCCGTCTTGGGAAATAATTGTTTGGCATCGGTTTGTATCAACATCATTCACTGCACTACAAGTTCGAACTGATCAAAGCTCACGATGGATATTAGCACATCACCCTACACGAAATTTTATCGATTTTCGTTACATTTGTCCTTTCGAGGCCAAATCCTTTCGATGTTTTGTCTATCAAACTTTTCACTCCAAATCCCATAGACTTAAACGAAAAGTCTCTTGAAAACTGCAAAAACAACCTATTCGACAAGAATGAAATTTCTTGGCAATATTCTTGATGAATCGCAGAAGCCTGTGAGAGAGGAGCTCATGAAAACTTTCCTCTTCAGTTTTGAAATTTCAAAATCTTGGACAAATATCTGGAGAAATCTATCGATAAATATCCCGATCAGTAGATGAAGGAATTTGCCTCATAATGCAATTCCAATAGAACGACAGAAGCAACTCCCGGTTATATTGAAAATACTCTTGAGCAGGTTCTTAGTAGAAACTCTTTCCAGAAATTCTGAGTAAATTTCAATGAAGGAGCTTAAGAAAAAGCTGCTGGAGTCAATTCAAATGAAATTCTTGCAGACTTCTGGAAAGAATTCCTTATCGGGTCCTTAAAACAACTTTTGACAAGTTTTTAGTTGATTATGGAGCTTCAGAAATGATTTCTAGATTTTTCCGATCAAAGAGAATTAAAAAGGAACTTCTTGGTAAATCCACCAAAGGGAAGCACTCAAACGACTTCAGGAAGTAGGGAATGCATTTTTGAAGAAATTCGTAGAAAAGTCTTTGCAAATCATCAAGCGAAGGATTCTCGATGATCATTGTAAGAAAAAAAAGATCAACAGGGCTTTGGATTTTCTAGACGGTATATTGAAAAGCGATTTGTGAAGCGATTATTGTAGGAATCATGCATAAAATATGGAGGTCTTTTGGATAAATTTCCTGAGTTATTTATAACAAAATTCTTAGTCGAAACTCTGTAGTCGAAAGTAATCGAAAGTCGAAGGCGAAGTAATGTGAAGTAATTCTAAGAGAAACTCTTGCATGAAATCCCTACAGAGATTTCCAGAGAGATATGGAAGAATTCATACATATTCTCTAAAGCAGTATTCAGTTTAGCGAGACTCCTAATTTATTACGATTTGTTCTGATTTCGAGTGAATTTTAGGAACATTTTGCTGAGAAAACTTCGCAAATGAGAAATGAAATGCAAATTCCTGAGGAAGATAATTTTGATAAATCCGTGAATTAATAACAAAACTCTGCATTATTATGTATTAAACGATTTACAGAGGAATTTTTGCAAGATTTCAAAGAAACAGGGTGTCTAATATGTGGACCTGGAAAAACTAAACTCATCAGGGAATTTTATAGCACCTGGTGAAATGTAGAATTCCCAAGGAATTTCGATAACAATCAGGCAAATTTCCTTTAATTTCATGGACAAATTATCCGAATTTTCTGAACTGTAAAACAGATTTTGGGAAAGTAGTCTAGAATTCAAACACCTTTCAAATAGAAGTGTCGAACCCTGCTATCTAGAGACTTGGTCTCTTTTTTAATGCAACTCTTCATAAAGTCTCTATTTTTGATGAAATGTTTCTAAAGTCCTAATTTTTTAATCAAAATGGTCTCTTAAGTTTATTTTTTCCACATCATGCTTGAAGTAACAATTATGCAGGCTTCCGAGAAACCTTAAAAAAACCTTCTTTCTCAACTAATTTTTCAAAATGTTTATCTCTGATTTCTCGAGGAAAAACTTCAGAAATTAGTGGTTTCTCCAGAGATTTCATCTGGAATACTTTCTGGAATCTCTCCAGAAACTCTTCTTAAGTTTCCTTTACTAATTTTGCCAGATTATTCCAGCGTTTCTTCAAAGAATATCTTGAGAAATTTCTACAGAATTTTCTCTATGAAATTCCCGATCCCTTCAACGAACTCCAGTAATTTTCTTACTTTGAAAATTGTTCAAACACTAGATTAGGACTTCATCAATATATTTTACAATTGACCTTTCAACCGAATTTTCCAGTTGTTCTCTAGGAGATATTTCAAGGATATTTCCAAAACAAAATCGGCAAAGGTAAATTTTTTGAGCTTTGAAAAAAATGATCGGGGATTATTTTTTCCAAGAGACCCGACAAGAAATCTAAAAGAGTTACTGTTCGAATTCGTGAAGAAATTTCTAAGTAATTCGTGGATATCCTTAACGAAATTCCTAATTAGGATCTCAAAGAAATTCTGAAGGACAATTTTCAAGAAATCCCTAGAGGCATCTTTAGAGAAACTTCTGGTTGAATTTTTGACAAATTTATAAACGTTCCTTGGAAAAATCTATGGAGTAATTCCTGTTTAATTATTCAACAAAAATTTGGAAGAGGGAAACCCCCTTTGAGTGATTTTCTATAGAAATCTTTTTCAAAGAGGCAAATAACCTCTCCAATGAGTGATTCCTAAATGAATGTCAGAAGGAAATTTTAGGGGAATTCCTTGATAATCTTCAATGACTAATACTTGTATGAATTCCCGAGGTAATGCGTGGAAACCTGTAGATTCCGTAGAAACTTTTGAATTCGTCGACGCAGTTTTTGGGAAAACTTTGAAAAAAAATTGATCCCCGAAGCAATTCCGAAAGGATTTTGTGATGTCCGGATTGCACAACTTACTATCCATTGATTCAGCCTTATAGCAACAGGGGCAATTCCAGCACAACTTCATCGCTCAAAATACTTTTTGCAATTTCTCATCGTAATAGGCTGTTTTTCATCACGCCAATCTGTCATGAAACGGCCTACTTTCCTGCACTGAAGTATGGAGTGCGGGAATAGTCATTACCTAACTGAAACCAGTGCTGTAATGATTCATTACGCAACGCTTTCTCATTACGCAACTGTTTTGAGTTGCGTAATGAATCATTACCCAACATTTTTTTAGAAATTGTAAAATAAAGGTGAATGCATTCTGATATAATTTCTGATACCCTCAAGTGGTCTTCTACGAAATCGCAAAAAATGTTGTACGTAACTCGTTGCAGAACTCGATTTTTGCAACACTCGTCGTAATTATCCTACTCGGCAAGCCTCGTAGGATAAATTTACGACTCGTGCTGTAAAAATCATCATTCTGCAACTTGTTCCGTAAACTACTATTACAAGACTGACGTGTCATGCGTTTTTTTCACGTCTGCTTTGATTTATATTGTAACTAAATGTCCTTTTGTTATAATATCTCGTCTAGTACATCTTTGCTTCTTGCCAAATTTATTCTCGAGAACATATCCTTGGAGGCATTCCTGGTGGAATCCCTGTAGGCATTTGTGGAGAAAATTTCATCCTATAATGCTGCTCCGCTTATAAATAATGCAAATGTTTCACACATTTAATCATTTCATCCTGCTGATCAATTTCACTCAAATATTCGGCACTGAGTTGAGTTGAACCTTTCAGATTCTGGAGATTATCCGCAAATTTTTGCACGGCACATCCAAACTAGATTCCCGTCACGAATTAAAGCCAAGCGTATCACAAAACCAAGAAGTACACGTCCGGGTTCCTCGGAATAAAAATAAGAAACCATAATCAACGCGAGCACTAAAATACTGTTCAGGAACGCACACACGAAACGCGCACGCAACGCTTCACTAATGTCGGCCGAAAGTCCTATTCAGTCAGCGACGCACTCTGGCTGGCAGGCGGAGATCAAGCAAGAAGATCCAGCGAGATGTGCGTGTGCGATGGACTCTGCTGGCTCTTCTGGTGAGGCGGCGAGAGATTGCGAGTCATCCCAAATTCCGAAACCGAAACTCTTTTTCAACACTCACACCAGTTTAAGTCCCGTGCACACTGAAATGTTGCTACTTTTTTGGATTCTGGGCAGTTTTGGCAGAGTTGCAAATCTTATAACTCGCCATACGATTTATATTCTTTACAAATATTTCCAAAAATATATTGAACGGTTGACGTGACTTAACGTTATGGATCTAGATTGAACATTTTTGCCCGTATATAAATCTCGTGGAACATTACTAAAGGACCTATGTACAAATGAGAGATTCTCTCCTCTCTCGTTCTCTTTTGATTATAACAGTGGAATACTAAAGATTTTGGGAAGTTTTTCACTATAGATCGAAAGTCAATTTCCTTGACTAGCGTTTCATACAAAAAAAGGAACAGAAGAGATTAATGTGACTCAGTTATTAATGAAAGAGAAAGTAAACAAAGAGAGCCTCTCAATGTTAGATAGGTCCTTTAGTAATGTTACGCGAGAAATGTTCGTCTCTTCGTAGAATCATTCTAGCGTGCACGGAAGGTGTTAATTTGAGAAACATTTTGGGAAGCACAGCCGACTGAGATTCCGGTGATCTTCGCTTCCGCGCGCTCGTTCTTGATTGGGAACCTCACAACACACTTTGATCCTCTCATCAAACAATCCACGCACTGCGATCTCCACTCTCACTCATTTCTCCAGAGTTTGCCTCCTCACACCACTAAACATCTCAGCACTTCTTCTCGTTGCACTCTTGTTCTCACGCTGATCATGATGATGATGCTGGCTTTTCAATATTCGGCACTTGAATGATATTAATTCCCAACGTCTTCAATCGAATTGAAACTTTGGGAACGCCGATACACTCTTAGTTGTTCACGTCACTCGCAATTTTACTCCTCAAAGCGTAAATTCTCCTTAACACCACCCATTCAACACAATATAGGACATTGTTAGCAGCTACAAATGAAACTCTACCACACACCACTAGCAGCTCACAAGCTCAGTAAAAGTTGTCCCGCGACCTACTAAAAGTTTCTAGCGCGTAGCGGTTTCCATGACCGACACGTTCGAAGTTGAGCTCAAGACTGACGAGTGCGAAGTCGCTCTTCGCTCTCCGAGGTTCCCTTGCGTCTTTCTGACTGACCGGGAGGCCATCATCATCATCAGTTCGTTTTGGTGTTTGTGGTGACGAAGCGGTTGATGATGGAGATCGCCTGCTGGACGAACACAAATGCGCGCGCAATGATGATTGCACAGAAAACAAAATCTACGCAAAGCTTGGCCGGGAGTTACCCAATGGTAACTTACGCTCGTAAGTTTTATTCCGACTGTTTCATATGAATTCATTGATATCAATTTAACAATGAATCAATGAAAATGAGAGAATGAAACGTACCTCAGGATGTGGACCAGTAGTGTAGTCAGAAAGGACACTACTTTAAATCAATTTACGATTCCTTCCGGGAAATTTATGTAGATTCCGGAAGTATCATCCGTATTTCTCAGAGATCTACAATTTTTTCACGAATTTCCTCCAATGCTTCGTGCTGTTGTTTTGAACGTACATTCTAAAACTAAAAAAAATGCGAGAACTCGTTCAAACATTTCTCATAATCATCCTAGCCATTGCAACAGACTAGACTATTCTAGATTTTGTTTTTCCTACCATGATTTGAACATCACTGCCAGGCTTATAACCAAAAATATCAACAGGAATTTTGCATAGAATGTGACTTTTCTAAAGATTCTTTTAGAAACGGATTACTCATTTTCAAAATTCATTTCAAAATGCCTTGAAATAATTTCTTTTTGAATATAATTAAAAAAAATCGGGCATTGAGCGGCATCCACAAATTACGTAACGCTCTAGGTTGAGGGGGGTCGGGGGGATAGGCTCAAGCGTTACAACTCTTACAAAAATTTGAAATTATTCATACAAAAAGCGTTACGGCGGAGGTGGAGGAGGTATTCTAAAGTTTCCAATTTTAGCGTTACGTGATAAATGTTATGCTTTGCAGATCCCAATTACTTCATTAAACCTTTCAAAAATCATTAAGCGGTCAGGATCCGTTATTGATTTCAGAATCCTATAAAGAATTGTTTTTCAGTTGAAAGCGACAACGTTTACATTGTTTCATTGTTTGCAGGAGGTACCGTTCAAATTAACGAGGGTGTACGGTATATGAATATTTAACTCAAATAGCAACAGCAAAACGTGAATTGTGTTCAAGTTAATATATTTTGCTGACTAGTAGAACCAAAATTAATTATCTGGGCGGTCGTGTTAAATGAATATGGCACGAATAAATCTACTAGAAAATTATGAACATTTGTATAAGAAGACAAACTTTGAGCGCTATTTAGTCAATGCCTACTTTTTCCATATGAGACAGTTATGTCCTTATGGTCAGATTAGTTCTAGGAAAAATGTTTGCTGATATACATATTTTACAAATTCGGGCTATGCAACGGGCTGTGTCTCAGCTAGAACCTAATTTCCAAACGGAAGAATTGGGTGCTAAAACTTTTGATAAAATAACATGATAGAGCGTGTCCTTGCTACTATTTTGGCAAAAAACTCAAATAACAAATACAACAAATAACGGCTCTATCATATTTGAAAATTAAATTTAAAAAATTGATCCAAAATTGAACCTTGACACTTTTGATCATGTTCACTTCACCGACAAATTTCCACCGGGGTTTCGCTTTTTTAAAAAGTGCTTTTGGGGTTATTCCAATCTGATATTTCGGGAGGGACACGGAAAACAAAATACACCCTAAGTGTTGAGTTTAAATCAAGGGGTGTGACAAAATCTCAAAAAACATAAACAATGTTTTTTTTTAACTTAAACCAACGAAAATACTTTAAATTTGAGCAAACATATGTTTATGGCCTAAACTTAAGCGTTTGATACTAAAATTGGAACAAGGCTTTGGGACCCTACCATGAAAGGACCCATAATGAATTTCTGGAGTTATTCTAGTAGACATTTGCTGAAGAAAACCGAGGAGAAGAACTCCTGAAACAATACTTGAGTGGATTACTACTTACTTATTTGGCTTTACATCAATTATCTTGATAAAGAGCCTCGCCAACAATAATTCGCCAATACCCTCGGTTCATGGCCGCTTCTCTCCATCCTCGACTGTGACCCACGCTCTCCAGGTCCTGGTGCACCTGGTCAATTCACCTAGCTCGCTGCGCCCCTTCTTGTTCCGACCGGATTCGAAGCGAACACCATCTTTGCAGAGTGTTGTCCGGCATTCTTGCAACATGCCCTGCCCAGCGTATCCTTCCAGCTTTAGCTACCTTTACGATACTGGGTTCGCCGTAGAGTTGAGCGAGCTCGTGGTTCATCCTTCGCCGCCACACGCCGTTCTCCTGTACGTCGCGTAAGATCGTCCTTAGCACTCGGCGTTCGAAAACCCCAAGAGCTTGCAAATCCTCCTCGAGCATAGTCCACGCCTCATGCCCGTAGAGGACTACCGGTCTTATGAGCGTTTTGTACATCGTACATTTGATACGGGGGTGAATCTTTCTTGACCGCAGTTTCTTCTGGAGCCCATAGTAGGCACGACTTCCGCTGATGAGGTGCCTTCGTATTTCCCGACTAACATTGTTGTCAGCCGTCAACAAGGATCCGAGGTAGACGAACTCGTCCACCACCTCGAAGGTATCTCCGTCTATCGTAACACTGCTTCCTAGGCGGGTCCTGTCGCGCTCAGTTCCGCCAACCAGCATGTACTTTGTTTTCGACGCATTCACCATTAGCCCGACTCTTGTTGCTTCGCGTTTTAGGCGGGTGAACAAATCTGCCACCGTTTCAAATTTTCTCCCAATAATATCCATGTCGTCCGCGAAGCAAACAAATTGTCCGGATCTCGTGAAAATCGTGCCTCGACTGTTAAGTCCGGCTCTCCGCATAACACCTTCAAGCGCAATATTGAACAACAGACACGAAAGTCCATCGTCCATCGTCCATCGTTGCTCTGATCAATCTTGTGAGCTTGCCGGGAAAGCTGCTCTCGTCCATGATTTTCCATAGCTCTACGCGGTCGATACTATCGTATGCCGCCTTGAAATCGATGAACAAATGGTGCGTAGGGACCTGGTACTCACGGCATTTCTGGAGGATTTGCCGTACGGAAAAGATCTGGTCCGTTGTCGAGCGGCCGTCGATGTGTTACCTATGTGATAGGTCACAATCCAGATTTACATTTTTTGTATTTTTTCTTTTTGTTTTTTATATATTTTCTTTATTTTTGTAAATATTAATATTTTGTTTATATTTTCATAATTTTGTAAATACTCGTAAATTTGTAAATAATTATGCTTTAACCCTAGTTTAAATGTAAATATCTTAATATGTAAATACAATCCCTTTCCCCCTATCCTTCGATACTAGTTACCCTTAATATAACGAATGAATTAAATTAAAAAAAATGAATTTGTAAATATAAATAATTTAAATTTGAATTTGAAACCCTTCCTATAAAACCTCTGGTATCGCCATTCCCTTTATGCACAAAAACCATACGGAATCAAAACTCTCCCGGGAAATGTTCCGTATACTATGCTTCGTCTTGATTTCGAAAAGTGAATTTTGCATATAAGGCGATGCAAGAGGAGCCAAAGGATCTTTTTCGATAACAAAATTCCGACAGTTAAAATCGTCCGTTACTTTCAACTTTTCTCGCATTCCATAGGAACAAAATTCCTACAAGTATTTGTCGTGAGTGATCAAGCGACGCAACCGTTAATTATCATTGGCGCCCAACGTAAATTAAAGTGAACAAAAAGTTTCTACTTTAACCCTAAATTTGAACCTTTTTTTTTAATTGTGCTCCGGGTGAATCCGAAATCGAAAATTTCAATTTCGTTCCAATTTCTTTCATAATTAGAATTACTAAATTGTGCTTTCAAATTGCAAAACCGCATGTGCTAGAACAAAACCATTTTGGATGATGATAAAAGCTTTTTTTGTCCTTTGTCCATTGAACAATTAAGTGTCATTCTATAGCTCATTGTTTCAGTCCTGAATAGAATTATTTTCATTTAAATAACGAGTGAATTGATTTTGTATTGAATAGAATTTCTTTTGTGAATTGATTGTGTAGTGAATTGAATGTCTTTTGTGAATTGAATCTATTGTGTGAATTATATTTATTTTGTGAATTACTTTTTCTGCAATTTGTTTTTTTTTTATTATTTTGTGAATTGATCTTATGGCAATGGCTACGTTTTCAACATTTTTGTCTGACTACATGCAGTTATCTGCAAGACACCCGAATCTGAGTGCTGATGATAAGGCTGTTGTGGAGTCTTTGTTGTTTCGAGTCAAACAATTGGAAAGTAAACTTGCCAAAATGAGCGAAGAAGAATCATTTGTGCAAATTTCAGTTGCCGACGGCAGTGTATCGAGCATTTCCACACACAATTCCGTTGAACCAGAACCGGTAATCGACATTCCAGAAGCCTACATGAATCCTCCGACGGTGATTGATTCTAATCTTTCGAACAAAACGATTACCTCAAATGTATGCCAGAAATTACCAAAAGTTTCATCGCAGTCAAAGTGTAATAATTTACGATCATCGTTAATGAATTACAGCCTAACTTCGCAGTGTAGCCTAACATTATGGGACAATGAGTATCTGTTCAATCTTAGGCAAAAGTCATCCCATGCATTGTTCATTCAGAAATCAACACCCCAATTGCCTATACCATACTCATTCGACCCTGAATTTCATTCTGTGAAACCCACTCTTACCGCTAATCATGCGAAAAGATCATCATCATACAAATACCTTTTCGATTCGTATCATCCCCCACCTGAAGACTGCTTCAATTGCTTCAATTGTGGCAAACATGGCCACCCTGGAGGAAATTGCGAGCACTCAACGTACATTTTGTGCGCAGATTGTGTCTCTGCCAATCGCAATACTGCATAAATTCATAAATAGTGCGTAAAATCGCAGCTTCAACATAAAACCCAAGCGAAAGAGCGAACTTATACTTACACAAACATGACACCAATCAATTAGCCATAAATCATTGTTGGCAAACTCAATTTAACACCCAGCGCAATAAATCGAAGATTTTCATTTTGATCAATTGATTATGTATCACTTATCAATCGATTATGTATCACTTATATATTGTTCTTCGTAAAATAAATAAATAAATGAGTCAATCATTTTCTTTTCCATTCTTTATTAATTTCTTTGTTTAGCTGGAAATGTAACAAAATTAGTCGTAGTTGCACCTGAAAAGAAAGGAAAAAGATTAAATAAAATTTATATCCGCGCATACCTCCATACAAAATCGATGCGTCTGACCTTAACTTTTTCCTGCAAACTGTTGGCAAACCGTGAGAATAGTGGTTATCACGCCCAATGGTATGGGTGCCCTAGTATAGATGTAGTTGTGAACCTTAGAGGAAAACAATATGCACTCTGTCTCGAAAAACACCCAGAATCCGGGTGTAAATTTTTCAAATTGGGTAATATTTCCATATGCATTTTGATGAGTCTGGAAAGCGTGTGCAAGTTTCTTTGAGGAAAACAAAAACAAACTGTGTATGACGAGCGTATGCTAGTCTACGTGAGTTCAAATGTCACTAAGCTCTATAGTGAAAAATCTTCACGGTTCACGGTGTTTCAAATCGTATTTCTGGCGAAATGTAAACATACTTTGACATTTCACACCCACACAAGAGCCTTCCATATTTAGTCGACATACACAGGGCTGAGTAAAAGGTTTTTTCAACCTGGTCGCTGTAGTCATTAAAAGCCTCTCATGTTGCTTGCAATTTTTTCTCGCATGCGAGAGAGTAAAGAAGCAGCATTGAGATCCGTTCATTAAATTTAAGTTTCGCAGTAAGATCACCAGTTCTCTTAGAATAAGAGACGCTAGAGTGATCTAAGGAACAACTATAAATTAAGGGCGCCCTAAAATCATGTTTTAGTAGTAATAAAGAAGGATGAATGTGATTACTGAATGGGAAAGTGTGAATGAATGAAATAACTGGAAAATTATGAATGGGAATGAGTGGAAATGAAATGATTGAGTGGATTGATGAATGTTTGTTAAATGAGATGTTTGAATGTGAATATATGAAAACAAAATCTGGTCCAAGAGAAATCTTGTGACGTCATAATAAAAAAAAGGGAGAAGTAATCAATGTTTTTCTCTCTAATTTAGTAAATTAGTTCTAAGTTATTTTGTCAACCAATGTTGACAAGAAAATAATTAATTTAGGTCTTGTTCAGTGGGTTCTGTGAGTGGCAAAATGCGAGCTTTTCTGACGAAATATGGTTTTGTAATTTCTAGCATATCAATTTTAGTTTGTAGATCACAATTTAATAATTCTAATTAATCCTCGGGACAAATCACATGTCCAGATCATGGCGACATAGAAGTACGTATTCAACTAGATAGTGAGCCTCACTATTTCAAATTCACGTAATTAAGAGCAACAGCACTTGACGCTCAGGAACAATCATTGCTCTCAATTAAATTGAATTTGAAATATCAGAGAACTACTAGTTGAATAGGTCTTCATAGTTGACCAAATCTCGACACGCAGATCCCTCTACCAAATGGAAAGACTTTGGAAGCTCCGGCTCTTTTCTTTCGGGCGACCGGAAAGGATTGCTATATTTCTATTCATAGCAGGCTCACTCTTCCAAATCCAAGTGATTTCGAGGAACAGCACTTGCCGCATAGGAACAATCATTGCTCCAAATTAACCTGAATTTTGAAGAGAAGAGAACTATGTAAAGAATAAACGGCAGTTCTATCCACATGGTAGCTCAAAGAAATGATTCGGAAATTGAAAGTTTTGACAAAGACGAATTCCGCGACAACCAGGCTCACTCTTCCAATTTTATATGATTCCTCGGAACAGCACTTGCCGTCCAGGATCAATCATTGCGAGGAATCAACTAAAATTGGCAGAGCAGAGAGTTGTGTAGCGAAACTTATAGTCAAGTTGGACGCCTGGGAATCCTATAGTCGGAGGCAGAGAACAATAACCGGATTCATGCAAAAGCAGGCTCATTCTTCCAAATTTAGGTGATTTCGAGCAACAGCACTTGCCGCATAGGATCAATCATTGCTCCAAATCAATTAAATCTGGAAGAAGAGAGAACTTTTTCTTGAACTATTTTTACGTAATCTGATCACTCGATTGTAGAGGACCCCATAATAAAAAAAAACTTTGTTTTTTTTTACACCCGATCCGGGATAATTGTTACCTATGTGATAGGTCACAATCCAGATTTACTTTTTTTTGTATTTTTTCTTTTTGTTTTTTATATATTTTCTTTATTTTTGTAAATATTAATATTTTGTTTATATTTTCACAATTTTGTAAATACTCGTAAATTTGTAAATAATTATGCTTTAACCCTAGTTTAAATGTAAATATCTTAATATGTAAATACAATCCCTTTCCCCCTATCCTTCGATACTAGTTACCCTTAATATAACGAATGAATTAAATTAAAAAAAAAAATGAATTTGTAAATATAAATAATTTAAATTTGAATTTGAAACCCTTCCTATAAAACCTCAGGTATCGCCATTCCCTTTATGCACAAAAAAACATGGCGCGAGATACCAACCATACGGAAGCAAAACTCTCCCGGGAAATGTTCCGTATACTATGCTTCGTCTTGATTTCTAAAAGTGAATTTTGCATATAAGGCGATGCAAGAGCAGCCAAAGGATCTTTTTCGGTAACAAAATTCCGACAGTTAAAATCGTCCGTTACTTTCAACTTTTCTCGCATTCCATAGGAACAAAATTCCTACAAGTATTTGTCGTGAGTGATCAAGCGACGCAACCGTTAATTATCATTGGTGCCAAGTGTTTAACGGAGTGGTTGAAGATACCGAGAAGTGCTCGAGTGGTTTGAACGAAGCATCGGTGGTATTGAAGAGCGGCTGGAGAAATCCCTAGCTAGGACGCTAATAGGACGAAATCTACCTAATCCGTCCGTAGCTAGAATCATCGCCTCCCCGGACCCGACCTGGCAGTCGACTTCGAGCTGAAAGGTAGACGAATCGGTCTTCGACAGGTCCTAAAGTCGAATAACCCAGCAACCGCTGTGGTCAGGTGATATTTAACTTGTGCATCCTTTACTTCCCTCAAAACTCCCTCACAATATTGTATATATTAAATAAATTAATGATTTGAAATTTGAATTTGAAAATACAGTGTTAAAGCTAAATTATTTATTTTACGTGCAATTCCCTTCCCCCCCTTTAGTGGTGACAGAATTGAAGTCGCGAAACAAGTGTGGGTTGTGAGTCCGCCCCAGTAGTGATTCTCCCGGATAGACCCTGAGAGGGCTGAAATGTAAATAGTTTTTGAAAATTTGCCTATTAATTAGTTTTTTTTAATTTTGAATTGAAGTTTTTCTAAGTGTTAATTTCCTTAGTAGTCTAGTTTTAGTTTCCTTCTTCTTATTATTCTTGAATTTATATTGAAATTTAAAAGTGAAGAATCGTAGAAGTAACAGATGAAACCTGCCTGATAACTTCCCACGAACACGTTTGCTATAGGTGATAGACGACGGAAGAGAATCTGGGATAGCACTTTGTAGGCGGCGTTTAGGATGGTGATTGCACGATAATTTTCACACTCCAGTTTGTCGCCCTTTTTGTAGATAGGGCATATAACGCCATGCTTCCACTCCTCCGGTAGCTGTTCCGTTTCCCAGATTCTGACTATCAGCCGATGCAGACAAGCGGCCAACCGGTCCGGGCCCATCTTGATGAGTTCGGCTCCGATACCATCCTTGCCAGCGGCCTTTTTGTTCTTGAGCTGTTGAATGGCATCCTTAACTTCCCCCATCGTGGGAACTGGTTGGTTTCCGCTGTCCTCTGTGCTGACGTAGCCATCGCCTTCGTTGTCCTGACCTTCTGTGCCTGTGTTCTCTGCGCCATTCAGGTGTTCATCGTAGTGCTGCTTCCACCTTTCGATCACCTCGCGTCCGTCCGTCAAGATGCTCCCATCCTTATCCCGGCACATCTCAGCTCGCGACACGAAGCCTTTGCGGGATGTGTTGAGCTTCTGATAGAACTTCCGCGTTTCTTGAGAACGGTACAGCAACTCCATCTCTTGGCATTCCACCTCTTCCAGGCGGCGCTTTTTGTCCCGGAATAGGCGGGTTTGCTGTTTCCGCTTCAGTCTGTATCGTTCCACGTTTTGCCGCGTACCATGCTGCAGCATTGCAGCCCGCGCTGCATTCTTCTCCTCTAAAACCTCCTGGCACTCTTCGTCGAACCAATCGTTTCTTGAGCTCCGTTCCACATATCCGACAATGCTTTCGGCAGCGTCGTTAATGGCTGCTTTGACTGTCCTCCAGCAGTCCTCGAGAGGGGCCCTATCGGGCTCGCCCTCATCCGGCAACGCTGCCTCAAGATGCTGCGCGTACGCATTAGCGACATCCGGTTGTTTCAG
Organism: Aedes aegypti; assembly: GCF_002204515.2. NCBI lineage: Eukaryota > Metazoa > Arthropoda > Insecta > Diptera > Culicidae > Aedes > Aedes aegypti. Next base: position 24,827,718 of record NC_035109.1, on the reverse strand, counting down.
CCGCTCGAGATTGTACCGGCGGACGTCGGTACCGTACATCATTGATGACGGATAGTTTTGGGCGCAGTTTCACCATCACCAGGTAGTGGACGGAGTCAATGTTAGCGCCACGATAGGTTCTGACGTCGGTTATGTCGGAGGTGGTCGATTTGCGATTCTGTCTGCTGAGGTGATCTCCAGGTGTATCGATACTAGGGCTGTGCAAATATCGATATTATCGATAATATCGATATAATCGGATCAATTTTATCGATAAAATATCCGATATCTGTTAGCCCGATATTTTTCGATATCGATAAACTATTGTCGGTCTGATAACAAATCCGATAATCAGAACAGTATTTATTGATTATATGAATAAATGATTCCGATTCAAGGGAATTTTAGATATCCGTTGAATATGACAAAGCATCACTACAAAATTCATTAAATGAACTCCATATTGCATTAGTTGATGTTCGTTTTTGCTTTTAAACATTTTTTTTTAATTATCGAATATCGGTTCGATATCGATAATGTCAAATGCGATATATCGCCGATACCGATATTGAACCAACATAATATCGCTGATACCGATAAATGTTCACAGTGCACAGCCCTAATCGATACGGGAGGCTGTGCTGGAAATAGGTGCTACGAATGCCAATATTCTTGGAGGCGGCAAAATCTATCAGTCGTAGGCCGTTCTCGTTCGTCAGCCGGTGGGCGCTGAACTTTCCAATCGTCGGTCTCAACTCCTCCTCCTGGCCAACCTGAGCGTTCAAATCTCCTATGATGATCTTGACGTCGTGGCTTGGGCAGCGGTCGTACTCGCGTTCGAGCTGCGCGTAAAATGCGTCCTTGTCATCATCAGTGCTTCCGGAGTGTGGGCTATGCACGTTGATTATGCTGAAGTTAAAGAATCGACCTTTGATTCTTAACTTGCACATTCGTTCATTGATCGGCCACCACCCGATCACACGCCTCTGCATATCACCCATCACTATGAAAGCTGTTCCCAGCTCGCGTGTGTTGCCGCAGCTCTGGTAGACGGTATGATTACCTCTAAACGTTCGCACCAATGCTCTTGTCCAGCACACCTCCTGCAGCGCTACGATGTCGAAACCACGGGTCTACAGTACATCGGAGAGTATGCGAGTACTTCCAATGAAGTTGAGAGATTTGCAGTTCCACGAACCGAGCTTCCAATCGCTAGTCCATTTTCGTCGCTGTGGTCTTTGCCGATTGTTCCGGTCCGTATTCTCTCGTTGACGTTCCTGTGCTGATGTGTTTTTACGGTGTGCTTGCAGGGCCTGACACCAACCCCCTAGATTTCCGGAGGACCATTCCCCCTAAATGTTCGGAGGGCCATAGTGCGCAGTTTAGCTTAGAGTCCTTCTCTGGCACTCGGACGATGATCAGCCGCCCCTGACATGGGGAACAGACGCTGTTGTGAGCCGCTCCTAACATGGAGTACAGACGCTCCAGGTTTGCAAAAGCAAACCTCCCCCTTCCCTGTCAGCATACGACCAAAGTTCCCACCGGGGGTTGGTTACCCGATCTACCCCAAGGTTACTCGTACCCCGGCCAGTACCACGAGGAGGTAGGGATAGGAGTTGCTGGGCAAGAGGCTAAGGACCGCACAAAGGGGTCTATTTTATTCCTGCAGGTACGCGAGGTACCAATGGTACGCCATGCCCAGCCATTTACCGCACCAGTGGATTAAAATATATGAAAAATATCGCTGGTGTGATACATAGTGAAATTCTTGAAGCATGGAAAATTTCAATTAAGTGCGAGACTTTCATTTTGAGTAAATTACTGCTAGAATCCAAGAGATAGGGTAACCAATATATTTTGGACCCCTATATATTTTGGACCCCGTTTTCCTGCAAATTTCCCTGTTTAAATCGAAATACCAACTCAATTCGCATGCCATTTGGAAAGATAGGACTATTCCGGACTTGCATCAACCGTTTGTACATAGAAAATGTGTTTATTTTATCTGAAATTAATTCAATTTAATCGGTTTATTCATGCAACCGTTACAACACGTTACACACAGAAATTGAAGCCGTAAGAAATTTTTCAAATGTAAACAAAAACTTTTTTCAAATTTCTGAACCAAAGGCGTAGAATTTCTTCGGTTTTCCATTGTCAATCGATTGATTAGACTATGGGCAAGCATATCATACAACCAGTGTCGTGGACTTTGTCGCTAAACGATAAAGAAATGCCGGGGGTCCAAAATATATACTTTGAGGGTCCAAAATGTATTGGTGTGTCCAAAATAATGAAAATCAGCGTTTCACAGTTCAATTATTTCCGACGTTTTATGGATTGTACATGGGTCCATGGGCATTTTTGACTCGTAAAGGAAGTTTTTCTTTACATGTTGGAATGTTCTTTAACTTGGTTATGCTGTGCAATTAATTAATTGGGACAAGAAACTAAAATCACTTCCTTAGGGGGTCCAAAATACTATCGTTACCCTAGTTTCTGAACAGGTTTGAGCCCATTCAAAATTTTCATAACGCTAGACGAGGTGGGTGGGTGTCCTAAGGATGTTACGGCCAATACAAAAATTGAATAATGTTCATACAAAAAGCGTTACAAGGGGGTGGATGGGTGTCCAAAATGATCAATTTTAGCGTTATGAAATAAATGAATGAGCCCTTTCCGAATGAATATCTGTAAAAATCTTGGAGGAATTCTTGAAAGAAAATTGGAAAAAAAATCCTTTAAAATCTTTAAGCTTATTTAAGGAGAAATATTTTTAAGTATTGTTGGAAGAATCGTGGGATAAGTTCTTGGAAGAATTCTAGTTTTAATTTTCACGTGATAAATAATAGAGTCAACTTAAAGTTCAGCTCATCACAATTTATATAACAAATAAATTTTAAACTTTAAAATTGTAGGAAAGTTTTTCAATTAAAAATTTTGGATAAAGATTCTTAACGTTCTATGGCCTTCTTCTGGAATGCTTCATGGATTTTATTTGGAAACGTTCTTTACTTAACTAAATATATTTTTCAGAAAACTCTTTTCAAAAACTTCAACAAATATCCATTGAAAAGTTATCCAAGAAAAATCTCCAGGGATTTCTCTACGAATTCCTCCTAATTTTCATTTATTTCATACACAGCTAAAAATATGTTGTAAATTTAAGTTTATTTTCATGCACATATTTGGAGCATAAAAAAAACTGAAATGTCAACGATAAATCGATTATTTTACAATCAAATGCACTTTTAATTTACACGATTTTGTGCATCTTTGGTTGAAAATTTAACGAAATGCCATAACAATAGATGAATTTGGTTTATTTTTAATCTATGCCTCAGTTTACACTACATTGGGATTTAAATATTTTTATCTGTGTAGTTATGAAATTGTTTTGGGACTGTTTTAGGAATTCTTTAGAGTCTAGATGCTATTCCAATTTTGCATTGCTCAGTAATTTCTCCAAATTACCCCTTAATAATTCCTGCAGGGATTTTTTCAGGAACTCTTTCAGATCTCTTCAAATATTTGAATATTAATATTAAATTCAAATAGTTGCCATTCATAATTTTCTTCAAATCTCTACAGTACCTATTTCTCCAGGGATTCTTCAAAGAATTTTGCAAGAAATTTCTCCAAAAAATCTCTAGGGATTCCCTTAGGAAGAGCTTTCAATCACAACCGTATTTTCTAGACCTGTTCCGAAAGAGCTCCATTCCAGTGCTCTAGGGATTTCTCTAGAGAGTTTTTCCAGAGACTTATGCGGTGATTGCTCCATAAAAAAGTTCCAGAGTATTTCCCAGGTATTTTTTCATATATTTGCCAAATGGTTCAAGCATTACTCAGGGGTTTTTCCACAAAAATATAGGCAGAGATTTCTTCGGTAAAATCTCTACAGTAATTCTTCAAGGACTCCTTCAGCAATTTACCCAAGTAATTCTTCTGAGAGTTTTCCAGCAATTTCTTCAGGAATTTATTCAGAGTTCCTCCAAAAGTTGTTCTAGGATTTTTTCAGGAATTCCTCCAGATTTTCCCGGGTTCTTCTTTCTGGCGTTTTACGTCACCACTGGGGCAAAGCCTGCTTCTCAGCTTAGTGTTCTTATGAGCACTTCCACAGTTATTAACTGAGAGCTTACTATGCCGATGACCATTTTTGCATGTGTATATCGTGTGGCAGGTACGAAGATACTCTATGCCATGGGAAGTCGAAAAAATTTCCAACCCGAAAAGATTCCTCCAAAAAATGCCGGTATGAATTTCTCCAGGGTTGTTTTTTTTTCGAGATTCCTTCAGGTATTCTCCCTGAAGTTCATCTCCTCCGTAAAATCCTAAAAGGATTTCTTGATATTTTTTTCTATAGGTTCCTCTTGGCATTGCTCCGGGAATCCTTCCAAGTATTTATTCAGGAATTCAACTACGGATTTCTCCAAAAATGTCTTCATGGGAAAATTATTAAAGGAATCCCTGGAAGAATTCTTGGGACTATTTCTGATGAAATTCATGATGGAATTCCTGGATGAATTTATGATGGAATCTCTGGAAGAATTTCTAGACGAATTCTTGGAAAGATTCACGAAGGGCTCAGAACAATTCTTCTGGATAAATTTTTAGGTCGGTGAATCAATTGTCATCCAACACGCAACAACAAAGACATTGTCATCTCCTATTCTTGCTGCAACAATTTTATTCCGCAACAATAGTTTACCACCACTTGAACAGAATATGACAATGATCGCTCACCATGTGCGCAGCGATTTTCTGGACTTCGCATAAAAAATTTCTAGAACTTTCTCCGTGTTGGTAAGCATTGTCATATTATCGAACAGCATCCATAAAACAAATTTGGTTTTGTGTTTAAAATAACTGATAAATCGCGAGTTGAAATTAGTGATTGTCATGACAATTTTGCTTTGGATCGTATTCCATTCCGTAAAACTTGGGACAAATGGTTGTGAGCGAGCCTGCTTTATTTATTTTTTGTTTTTGTTCTAATTGAATCCCTCAATGTTTTATAAAAATAGTTAAAGTAATTCTTGTAGCGATTTTGCCATATCTATCTCTAGAAGAATTGCTGGATAATTCTAAAGGGATTGAAAACTCAAGAAGAAATTATTTGTAGACTCCCTGGAGAAATCCCTATAGGAATTCCTTATAGAGTCTCTGAATCCATGGAGAAATCTCCGGAATAATTCCTGGGGGAATTTAGAGATGACTACCTGGGGAATACAGTGAAAGCAACCTCGAAGAAATTTCTGGAAAAATATCTAGTAGTTGTCCTAGTGGTACACCTAGAGGAATCTCTGGAAAATCCTTGCAAACTTCTTTGGAAGAAACCCTGTAGAAGAAACCCTGTAGAAGAAACCCCTTGAAGAAGTCTCTGGAAGAAGTTCTGGAGAAATCTCCGAAGAAACATCATAAGAAATTGCTTAAAAAATACCTGGAAGAATCTCTGGAGGAATCTCTGAACTAATCCCTGAAAATTTCACGGAGGAAGTCTTGGAGATATTCCTGGAGTAATAATATTGAAAATATTACCGAAAGTAATATTGGTATTCTCATTGGAATTCTTTAAGAACTCGTTGCAAAATCTGCGGAGGAATCTCTTTAGAGATTTTTCTGGAGGAATCACTGGAATATTCCTTGGAGAAATCCCTGGAGTAACTCCAGGCAGAATTTCCTGGAAGAATTGCTGTCTCAACCGGTCTTAAAAAAAATTGGTTGCGATCGAAGTATTGTGAAGGAATCTTTGGCGGAATCCTTGTATGGATCACTGTAAATATTGTCTTGGATAAATTTGTGGTAAAATCCCTGGAGGAAACTTAAAAAATAAATCTGGGGGAATCTCTGATGAAAGAGACTTTGAAACACACCGTGCACTGGAAACCTGCAACACCAGGATCCGCATTGCATTCTCAGGATCCACATTGGATTCCCAACATCCCCACTGGAATCCATATTGGATTTCCAGGATCCACACTGAAATCCTAGTATCCACTATTGGCGTACACAGTACCAAAAAATAATGTGATTTACGTCTTTTGGGATGCACATAAAAGAAGCGAGCCGAATGACGTAAATTTGTGTCCATTTTAAAATACTTTAGTGTCTGATCCGGGAAAAGTCGATCACAGTTCCATCGTTTTCGTGTCCTTTAACATGAAAAATTACATTTTTCGTTCCATACATCTTCAAGGACACGTTTTTGTGTCGTTCCATCACTTACATCATGTGTCATTCAGTCATAACCAGAGTTACGTCCAGAGTAATTTTCATTATTTTTAAGAGTGTAGCTACACGAAGAAATACTTACTTGATACTTGATGGGCTACAATTCGCTACGATGAATCTGCGCCGAATGGATGAGTCTTCTCCACTGGGCTCGGTCCTGGGCCAATCGCTTCCAGTCGCCCAGAACGTTTAGTGCCCTTAAGTCCTCCTCAACCGCAAAAAGCCATCGTGTGCGCGGCCTACCACGAAGTCGGCGGCCTCGTCCGGGTTCTCTGTTGAATATTATCTTTGCTTGTCGTTCTTCCGGCATACGGGCAACGTGACCAGCCCAACGCAGCCTGCCGTGTTTTATGCGCTTGACAATATCCACCTCTTTATACACTTGGTACAACTCGTGATTCATGCGACGCCGCCAGATGCCGTTTTCTAGTTTACCGCCGAGTATTGTTCGCAGCACTTTACGTTCAAACACCCCGAAAGCTCTCCGGTCGACTTCCTTCAATGTCCATGATTCATGGCCATAAAGGACAACCGGAAGGATCAGTGTCTTGTATAACGCGAGTTTTGTTTTCGTTTGCAGGCTACGGGACTTCAGCTGGTTACGGAGCCCGTAGAAAGCCCGACTCGCAGCTGCAATACGTCTTTTCACCTCGCGGGTAACATCATTATCGCATGTCACTAGTGTTCCAAGATACACAAATTCTTCCACCACTTCAAACTTATCACCACCTAGCACCATTTCGCTACCACTAACACGTCCGGACCCACGTTGACCACCAGCTATCATGTACTTCGTTTTTGTGGTGTTGATCGTGAGCCCGATTCTCGCTGTCTCCCTCTTGAAAGGCACGAACACCTCTTCCACTGCCCGACGGTCAATCCCGATGATGTCGATATCGTCCGCGAAGCCAAGGAGCATATGAGAACGTGTGATAATGGTACCGCTTCTCTGCACACCGGCTCTCCTGATAGCACCTTCGAGCGCTATGTTAAACAGCAAGTTAGAAAGAGCGTCACCCTGTTTCAATCCATCTAAGGTTACGAACGATGATGAAATCTCGTCCACCACCCGCACACTTGATTTTGATCCATCAAGCGTTGCACGAATCAGTCTAATCAGCTTCGCCGGAAAGCCATGTTCGGACATAATTTGCCACAACTCGTTTCTCTTCACTGAATCGTACGCTGCTTTGAAATCTACAAACAGATGATGAGTCTGCAAGTTGTACTCCCGGAATTTATCTAGGATTTGACGCAGGGTAAACATTTGATCCGTCGTTGATCGGCCCTCTCGAAAACCAGCTTGGTATTCGCCGACAAAGGACTCCTCATACGGTCTCAATCTGTTGAACAGAACTCCAGACATGATTTTGTACGCCGAATTAAGGAGTGTTATCCCTCGGTAATTGGCGCACTCCAGTCGATGCCCTTTCTTGTACAAAGGGGAAATGAGACCTTCCAACCAACTAGTAGGCATTTGTTCTTCCTCCCATATCCTCGATATGATACGGTGAAGGAGTTCGTGCAGCTGCTCGCTTCCGTGTTTGAGAAGTTCGGCCGGGAGCTCGTCCTTCCCAGCAGCCTTGTTGTTCTTCAGCCCATTGATAGCTTTTTTTACCTCATCTAGCGTTGGAGGTTCCACAGCCTGTCCATCGTCATCGATTTGAATTCTGCTACCAGATCCACTTCCATTATTTCCATTCAACAATGACTCAAAGTACTCTTTCCACCTGGCGGCCACCATTGTCTTATCCGTCAGCAAGTTTCCTTCGCGGTCGTTGCACATGGCGGGAGACGGCGCTGTTTTTCTCCGCACACCATTTACGGACTCGTAGAACCGTCGCATGTTGTTCTCTTCCATAGCTTCTTGCGCCTGAGCAATTACTGCCTCTTCATGCTCCTTTTTCTTTCTGCGATGGATCCGTTTTTCGGCTGCCCTTGCTTCCTTGTACCGCTCTCTGCTCTGACGGGTACCAGACACCAGCATCCGGCTTCTAGCCATGTTCTTCTCGTTCGTCATTCTCTGGCACTCCTCGTCGAACCAACCGTTCCTTGGTCTTCGTTGAGCAGTACCTACCACTTCTCGCGCTACTGTGCTCACTGCTCCGTGGACTGACTCCCACAGATCGCTGAGGTTGACGCTTTCGTCGATTTCGCTAATCCGCTCGTCGAGCTTTTGATGGTAGTCCGCTGCTACACCATCTGCTGACAGGCGTTGGATATTGAAACGCAACGATTGTCGATTTCTAGAACTCGAGACGGTTGATAATCGCGCTCGAATTTTGCTTACAACGAGATAGTGGTCTGAGTCGATATTAGGACCCCTGAAAGTTCTAACATCGATGACGTCGGAAAAATGTCGGCCGTCTACCAGAACATGGTCGATTTGGTTGCAAAGTTCGCCATTTGGGTGTTGCCAGGTGTGCTTGCGGATATCCTTGCGTGCAAAGTAAGTGCTACTGATGGCCATCCCCCTGGTGGCAGCAAAGTTCACTAAACGTAGGCCGTTGTCGTTGGTAACAGAGTGAAGGCTCTCTTTACCAATGATAGGGCGGAAGAAGTCCTCTTTTCCGACCTGCGCATTAGCGTCGCCGATGACAATTTTCACGTCGTGTTTTGGGCATTCTCCATAGGTCTTGTCTAGACATTCGTAAAACGCGTCCTTCACGTCATCGGGTTTGTCGTTAGTCGGTGCATATACGTTGATCAGGCTGTAGTTGAAGAACTTGCCCCGAATCCTCAATACGCAGATCCGCTCGTTGATCGGCCTCCACCTAATAACGCGCTTCATCTGCTTCCCGATCACTATGAAACCGACTCCGTGTTCAGCTTTATCGCCACCGCTGTAATAGATGTTGTATTTGAAAGCGGTGTTAGCGACGGGATCTACCGCTCTGAATTCACGTTCTCCAGATCTTAGCCAACGCACTTCCTGAATAGCAGCCACGCACACGCCAACTTTTCGCAATTCACGAGCCAAAAGGCTCACTCGTCCAGGTTCATTTAAGGTCCTGACGTTCCAGGTACCGAGTTTCCAATCATAGTCCTTATTTCGTTGCCAGGTCGGTTGCCGAAAATAACGTTCGTTTCTTCTTCTTTCTCCATTTTTCGTGGTGGATAATGAATTCGGTATGCTACCTTACCGGGGTCGCGCTACCTACATCACGTTGATGGGACTGCCATCTTAGGTGTAGCTGACGTGATACAGCGTTTCGTACTCAGCCGCTGGATACCAGAACAGACGCTGTTTGAGCCGCACCTCCTGGTGTACAGACGCTCAGAACGCACCTCCTCACTCTAGCTGATGTCAGAAGGACAACAGTGCCCAGGCTGCACTACCAGCTAAGTACGCAACCCTTAGCTGGCGGTCTTTGTCATCATCTGACCCGTGGAAGCGCGAGGTAGGAACTTGTGAGGACCAGAGCTGTGTTGGACGCTCCTTCCTGATTGTCGACTCACCATTTTGCACGAAGAAATATTTTTACCTAATTTTTGAGTTTACTTTACCCAAAATTAAGTATATCGATTATAGTTTCAACCCAAAATCTCTCGGTTTTCTCTTTCTCCCACACGAATGTTGTCAAAAATATAGAGAGCTGCATCTACCCAATGGGGGTACTTTGGCCCAATAAGCCAAATTTGAGTAAATGCAACTTTTCTTATGTTTGGGTCGAAAGAACTCAATTTTGCGTTAAATCAACCCAAAATTGAGTATATTTTTCTAATGAAACTAAAGCCAAACTACCTAGTGGGGACCTTGGAAATTTAGCCAAAATTAAGTTATTGGGCTCAACTACGGAATTGCGTTGAAACAACCCAAAATTGAGTTGAATTCCGTCTCCGTGTAGGATTTTTTTTCAGGAGGGGGCCTTGGGGGGCCCAGCGTGTTCTGATGTCACAAATGTTACCGTTTTGAATCATATTACGGACAGCTTCCAATTCCGGACACTCTACTTTGTATGGGAAAGATTTCACACGAAATGTTTCAATTTTTTCTGTTCAAAAGTTCTCACTTTCGAGGCTCGTTTTAATAAGCTTTTTTCATAAAAAAAAATTATGCAAACCTACTATGTCCAATTGCCTTAGACGTCTCTTTAGTGACTTGACGACTTCAACTGATGGTTTGACTTTTCTATTAATGATTTCCATTAGCTGTCCGGAATTCGAATCAAAGTGTCAAAGGCAAAAGCGAGGAAGCGTCCGGAATAAGAATCATGAAAAGGCCACACATTTCTATTTATTTAAAATTATTCAACTTGCGGAAGCGTATTCTTTACCCACCATTCGAAAGCTAAGGGTTTCCGACGCTCGACAACGCTGAGAAATCATACAGAATGATTTATTTTGTATGCTCTATACTGAGTTATACATCACTAAGGCCTTAAGTGTCCGTAATATGAATCAAAACGTTATATACGTCGCAATAATCATAGTTTTCACAAATTTCGTATTTTTCATGGATTTTTAGTAATTGTACTTTTTTTATGATCCGAATGGATGTAAAAGTATTCCAATTCGCTAAGCACATTAAGCGGTCTTCATAAATTTCAATTATGATTATGGGCAACGTTACTTTTTAATTAGTTTAATGTACTTGGTTTCTTAAAAAAAAACTTCCTTCGGAGAATTCTTCCAACAGTTCCTTCATCTCTGATAATTTGTCTTTTGAAAATTCCTCTTTAGGTCTGATGTAGGTTTTTTTTAAGTTTATGAGTTGCACGGTTTTCCAGAACCAGCTCGTAGAAATCTTTCCTAGAGTTCATGTAGGAACCCAGTGAACACGAACTCGTATACGATAGTGTATAAGAGTACAGAAGTGGAGGCGATATACGCACGTGCGCCATAAGGCTGCATGCAAGATGTGCGTATATCGCCTCCAACTTTGTACTCTTGTATACCATCATATACGAGGGTGTGTTTACTGGGAATACTCCAATAATTGTTGCTGATGTTTATTAAGAAATTTGTATTGGGAATCTTGCAGAATTTTGTTCTAAGAATGTTCCACCATGAACATTTGATAAAAATTCTGCGTTGTTCAAGTTTTTTTTCCGAACTATGGAAATTTGCACAATTTTCCTTAGAATTTCGTTCCAAGTTTCTGCTATAAATACATGGATCATTAGATTCCAAAAAAGTTAAAATTTATTCTTGAGATCCTCCATCAATGTCTTCTGGGAATTCATAAGGAATACTACCTTTTATATCCTGTAAATGAAGAATAAAATAATATGTTAATCTGTCCACAGTTCGGGAAGTATCTCTTCTGCTCTTACGGCAGCCAATATTTATAGCCAAGAAATTTAGAAGGTACGAACAAATAATTGGTACCAGAATCATAAGGAGGAATAAAGAATACCGCTCGAGTTAGGTAGACATAGCACTACCCTTTTAAAATTCATGAATTAACTCGGCTGCTCCTTCAAACACTACTCTAGAACTACAGAAATTCTTTGATTTTTTTTCTGGAATTTATCTAGGAGTTATTCTATAAATATTTCTCGATATTTCTACAGAGCTCTTTTCTGGATTTTTTATGGATTAATTTCAGGTAATGTAAAACGGGGTAACTTTGATAGTTTTTTTTTTCAAAGAAAACGAATATTTATGCATTCTGTTTCAAAAAATTACAATTTATATTTTTAAAACAAGAACTGACATCCTAGCTATCGATAGCACTTGATAGATTGCCTAAAGATTTATTCTGAATGGATGTATAATTTTTCATATAATCGAAAGTCGGTTTTCTGTTTAGGGGTAACTTTGATAATAGAGTATAAATCGAACAAAATGGAATGGATTACGGAACATTTGTAGGGCATTGCATACCTCTAGGCGTTTAACGCTATATGGAAATTTCTGACTTAGATTACAAAAATGGTCCCGGTTTGTAAAAATGGTTTTCGCTAAGAGATTTGAGACTAAATTCATGTTCTACTATAACTAGGCTGTCAAGGATAAGTGACGAACTCATTATGACTTCATCAAATAGTGATCGTGGAACAGATTGTTTGTAAACGTCGCAAAAATGCTGAAATCTTGCAATTTTTAATATTTGCATATAAATCCTCAAATGCACTTGATTACAACATAAATAGCTTTGACACAAAGTATCATACTAATACTTATAATAATTACTTTTGTATTCGTTTTGCTTAACTGATTTACAGAAACTTCGTTATTTCGTTAAATATGTTGTGGATCTCGCACTATCAAAGTTACCCGCATTATCAAAGTTACCCCGTTTTACAGTACCTATTATAATCAGAAATAATACAATATTTTTGTGATTTCTACAGGAATTATGATTAAAAGTGAAGCCAAATGTAAGAACATGTTGTGAGAAGATTAGCAATTTGCAACAGAATTTATGGAGATTTTTATGTTTTGCATAAAGGACTAAAAGGCGCGATGTTATTCCTGGCATAATGCCTGAAGAAATGTTTTTCATGATTCCCCGATTATTATCGATGTAAGTTTTAAATGAAACTCATTAAAAAAATGCTTGGAAATAATATTATTTTTTATCTTTGAGCAATAGCTGGTGGATTACTCATTTTAGCGATACATCTGGGAGAATTTTCGATGAAAGGCCAGCTGATATGTCTTATTGACATTATTTTCGACACAATTACTGGCGGTATGCAGGAAGACATTGGAATGGGATTTTAAGAAGTTTGTTTTAGTCAAAAACATTTTTTTTATCATGACTGTATTCTGATTCTTCTTATATTTGTATTCTGAATCTTGGAAGAATTTGTAATTAGGCCTAAGGGAAAAAATCACGATTTTTTGAGAAGTCATTTCAAATATTTTGATATTATATGGGTATTTTTTGGCAAGAGCATATAAATTAATCTAGTGAAATTGACCAAATTTATTGGGGAACGGTCTCAGAAGCCTCTCAATTACTTATCAGGCGATCTTTTTCTTAGTATTTTGACGGAATTTGCAAAGGATATTTGTATTTATTCATTGTGGGAAAATCTATATGAGAACATTTGACAAAATTCTGCCAATTTTTATACAGAAAACAAAAACTATAAAATTGTAGATGGAATAACTAAATAGTAATTCTTAAAAATCTCATATGAAATGAAATTATATAAGAAATCTAATTTTATTTTCTTGTTTTAGCCTAAAGGATTCCATTATGGATTATTCTAGAGTTTTCATAAGGAGTACCTTCCTCAGAAGTTCTACCGAAGATTTCTTCAATAATAGCATTTTGAATTACTGCATAAATACGTCAGTTATTACTTCTCGAGTTCTGTCAAGATATCTGCCAGAATTTCTTTAAACGTCCAATAAGAAGATTTCATCACCATTTTTGTAATTTGAGATAAATAAAAAATACAAGGATCTTCAGGTAATTTTTATCAAATTTCCAATAAGGTTTCTTAGATACATTATTATTCAAATGTTACTTATAGATAAATTCTTTCGAAATGTTGTTTTAGAGCATTTGTTCACATATTTGATAAATTTTGTTTTTCATGGACAAATTATACATTGTTTTTCATGATTTGTGTCATAATTCATTAGGAATTTTTTCACAGTCTGGCAAAGAACCTGGAATAAAAATTTTTGGATTAAAAATTTCAACCTCTAGCATGTATTATTCTTACCAAAAAATTCGGAAGAAGTTCTAACGTTGTACCTGGGAAAATCATAGAGTTGTATCTAGCGTTTTTTAGATTTTTAACAAAATCTACTGTTGAGATAAAAAGTGAAAAAAAATCTTTAAAGTTTAAAGCTTCTGGAACAATTTTCAGAAGAAAATCTTAAGAGCTTTTGATGAAAATTTTCAAAAACAAATATTGATGGGATTTCGGAACTTCCGATGGGTTTCCTTGAATGATTATAGTCAGGGATTGAATCCTGAGAAAATTGAGAAAATCTCTCACGTATCGCTCTCTGTAACGTCTCAGTCTGTAACTATCATAATATGCAGCACATTATGAGAGACAGTTTATCGTATACTGCTACAACTTTGATCAGATCGGGGGGATAGCAGTGCATGATAAAACCGCTCTAGACAAGCTCCAAACCTGGGGGACACTATTGCTATCGGAAGTTCGGGGATTGTTTATCGTGCCAGTTAAGTAAAACATCTATACCCAACGGTAAACAAGCGAGAAAAATGAATTTTATTATCACTCTCTCTCTGTGGGGCTCTCGTTCTCTGCTCCTATTTATCAGACTTGTTACACCTTGCGATACATTGTCGATAACAGACCGCAACAGATGGGATGTTTTTCTTCACATGCTTTAATCGTGCTTCAAAATCAAATGAGAGCAAATTCTGCAATGCCTGATTATAGTAGAAACTTAGGAGTACACTACATTGATACACTTTCTGGTAGACGTTCTGATAATATTTGTGAAATAATTCAAAGTGGGATTTGGAGAAATATTCAAAGCAATACAAAGAAGAGTTTCTTAGAATATATACGGTAGAAGAATTTAAGCAGTACATTGTGGAATTCCTAGAGGTAAGACGTGATATAATTCATGTTAAAATATCCATCAGAAATTTCTTAGCATACTATTAAAGGGATTCGAGAGAACAGTTTTCGAAAAATTCAGGTGCAAAATTATGGGAAATTTAAGTAAAAAGGATTATTGTTCTCCTTGAAGAACTCCAAATGTTCTATCGAATTTCAAGATGCATTATCCGTAGTTTTTTGCAATGTTCTCAAATCAGAAAATAAACGATGACTTGTTTGTGGTTAGTAAGATATCTTTGAAATATCCATGGGAATTGTGGGTTTGGGTCTCGCCACGCCTCTTAGCATAATGAGGCATAAAGTTACAATTAATACATTTCGTGTTGGTTAACATGGTTATATCTGCCTATATTAAATACGTTTCTTTAAAAATATTTTTTTTAATTCATATATGATATCCTAAAAAAATCTGGGGGGGCATGGAGGATTTTGGAGAAGGCCAGGCCCCCCTGACCCCCCCCCCTCCCTTTTCTAACGCCAATGGTATCAACAGTGGAATCCAAAGATCTACATTGGAATCCCCAACCCGGTGCTAGGCAGCCATGTTTTCGTGGTCAGAATCAAACTCAAGAGCAACAACGTACATTGGCCTAATCATGTAAGGGGATTTTTCCTCCAATACAAAAATGTGTTTCTAGCTAACAACATCAACCCAAATTGACTTGGTGTATTGCAATCCAATAGTTTGTAACAGTTTAATTGTTCGAATAACTGTTGTTTTGCGGAAAAAGAAATTTTTAGGAGAAAAAGATTTCACCATCATCGATTGTTATTCCTCAAACGGTTATTTGTTTACAAACATTGATCTGTCAGTAGGAACCACTTCCCAGTGGGAACCAGAGATGTTTGCTCGTTATTTTTCAATGGGGTTGTATGGGCGGTGTCAGGAGGCTGGGAATCCCAGAATGCACACTGGAACTCCAGGATCCACACTGAAATTCCATGATCCATACTGGAATGTATAAAAAAAATAACCGTATTCATAAAACTAACTGATCTCAAAATGATGTTAATCCACTTTACAGGCACAGTGTGTGACCGATTGAAATGAAAGTTTACAAAGAAAGATTAAGTTTATGTAGGACTCCAACCAGTTCTTGACCAGCATACTAAACAACTATGCAGCGGAACAATTCTCGAAAACTTATTCATACAGACTCAAGTCAAAAAAGTATACAAACTTACTTTATCGATCCTACGTGTTAAGCAGGCGGAATTCTACACGTACCGTTCTGTACCAACTCAACTTTTCACTTTTAGAACGTTTAATTTCCGGATTTACAAAACGACGAAAGTAACATTTTCAACTTTCGCAACCTAACCACTACTTTCGCCGCCCCGCTGTATGGAGAGACAAAGTGACTTAACCACGAATCAAAACAAAACACTACTTGAGCCGATTTTACACTGGTAGAAAAACGTCGAAAGTAACTGAATGAAACGGCTTATCATTTTCTGATAATTATTTTTGTGGGAAATAATAGAAACTACCTAGTTTTTGAACGTGAGCTGAGTGTATGCAAAATTTGAGCGAAGTACACGGCAAAAAAATGTTAAAAAAATGATTCATTTTAAAACAGTTTTAGAAGATAGATTGTGATTTTTCCTAATTAATTTTCTCAAAACCGTATAAAAGTTACTTACGCCGATTTGAAAAAGTAATCGAGAATTTACGATTTTCTGAAAACCAAAACTGCTAGTTGCACAGAATTCACAACTATCACCCTTATTGTTGTTTACGGCGGATCCAACTTTCGATCGAATCCTATGGATCAATGCACGAGTTCACTAATTTGACGTTTGAGCGGTGCCGAATTCACTCGTTGCCATGGTCACGTAAATAACACGGCACCGCTCAAACGTCAGATAGTGAATTCGTGCATCGGTCCATTCGTTTGAATCCACGGCCCACTTGATTTTGCTGGCGTAAACGGGAATGCAAAACGGTTTTCAATCGAAAGCGCATTCGAACGTAAACAAAAATAGGGGTGTATATTTTAAGCTGATCGAGGTTCAGAGCATTATAATTTCTAGCTATTATCTAAAGGCCTGCCCAAGCGTGGTCCAAATCTCAGCAACAAAATTTGGTGCCAGGCCAAATTTTTATAACCCAATCTAATTAATTAATATGACAACATTTTTTAGGAAAAATTGACAATTGCTACTACATTTTTCGAGGATTTTGTAAGGACTGTGGTTCACTGAGCATTTTGCTCTAAATTTCAGAACAATACTGTCAATTTTGACTTAAGTTTTCATAAGAAAACTACTCAGAATTTAACCTATCCCTAAAAGTCGTAAAATCATATCCTGGATTTTTTGAGAATGCGGTTTTTTTTAGAATTTTGCCTTGAATTAAATGAGAACCATACGCAAGATTTTGGGAAAAACATCGGATATGGACCAATGCACGAGTTCACTATCTGACGTTTGAGCGGTGCCGTGTTATTTACGTGACCATGGCAACAAGTGTGTGAATTCGGCACCGCTCAAACGTCAAATTAGTGAACTCGTGCATCGGTCCATTGCAGTATGGACCTGTGCACGAGTTCACGAATATGACGTTTGAGTGGTGCCGAATTCACTTGTTGCCATGGTCACGTAAATAACACGGCACCGCTCAAACGTCAGATAGTGAACTCGTGCATCGGTCCATTGTGCGAAATTACCGCCCAGGATTTTGTAAGAGATGGGCTGATTAATTTGACCTACAATTTTTATTGAAGTTCGATGGAAATTCAGTTTATTTCTCAATCAAGTAGTGAACTTCAACGTGATGAAGGACAGTTTCAACTTATTCAAATTTATTAGAAAAAAAATGCATAGACTACAACTACTGATCATTTACTCATTTCCAAAATTTGTAAATTTAGTTAGCTCAGCAAGAAAACGACATTAAAAATTTGTTTGAACTTGGTATACCTACTCTAACTCCAGTTTCCAGAGAAACTCCTGCCTCCGGGAGAATTGCTGGAAAAATCCTGAAGAAAATCTGAAGGTTGAGCTCCGAAGGGATTCCTGGAGGACCTCCAAAGAAGCTGCTGGAAAAACTCCGAAGGATTTGTTGGAGGAACTGCGGAATATTTTTTAAAGAAACTTCGGAAAAATTTCTAAAGGAACTATTGAGGAAATCCCGAAAAAACTCTAGAGAAATTTTTAAGGAACTCCGAAAAAAAATCCTGGAGGAAATCCAAAAGGATTCCAAAAATTTTGAAAGAATTCATGGAGGAATTTCTAGAGAAACTCCGAAAGAAGTTTTACAGAAATTGCTAGAAAAATGCTAGAAGAACTTCGGACGATTCGGTGAGTGAACTCCGGAACTAACTCCAGAAGTGTTCCTGTAGGAACTCCTTGGTAATTACTGAGGTAACGTCGGAGAAACTATGGAGGAAATCCGAAGGAATTATCGGTGGAGCTACCAAAGGAACTACCGAGGAATTGCTGGATCAAATCCACAGAGGAATTGCTGGTAGGACTCCGGAATAATTTATGGAAGAGTAATTCCCGGTGGACCTCCGAAGGAACTTCCGAAGAATTGCTGGATGAAATCAAGAGAAATTACTGGAGGAACTCAAAAACAATTTCTGGACGAAAGGAAATTCTGGAGGAATTCCCGAGGGATTCCAGGAGGAATTACTGGAAAAAAATCCCCGGAGGAATTCTTGGAAAAAAAACCACATGAGTTTCTGGAGGAATTCGTAGACGAAATCGCCGGAAGAATTTCTGAACGAAATCACCGGAGCAATTTTTGGATAAAAGCCCCGATTAATTTCTAGACGAAATTTTGGAAATCCTCTGAGAAATTTCTGAAGAATCTCCGGAGGAATTCTGGGGGGAAATCCTCGGAGGGATTCTTGGGAATGATCTCCAGATAAATTTTTGGAGAAAATCTGCGGAGGAATTTCTTAATGAATTTCTGGACGAAATCTCCAGAAGAATTCCGGGGCGAAATTTCCGAAGAATTGCTGGATAAAATCTCCGGAGGAGTTCTTGGCAGAAGTCTCTGGAGAAATTCTTGGAAAAAAACTCCGGAGTAATTTCTGGAGAAAATCTCTGGAGGAATTTCTGGACGAAATCTGCGGACAAATTCGTAGGGTTTCCGAGAGGGATTCCTGAAGGAAATTCTCGAAGCATTCCTGCAAATCCCAGGATGATTTTTTGGTGAAAATCCTGTGAGACACACCGGAAAAACTTCGGTAGAATTCCTGGAAGAGCTTCTGAAAATTTCTGTAGAAGGACTTCGTTGAGATTTATTCCCGTATAAATTCGTGATGGAATCCTTGGGTTAATCCCTGCAGGGATTCGTAAAGGATTCCCCGGAGAAATAACCTGATGATCGCTTTCCTTCTTAAATCATCTTTAACTTTTGCCAAAGCAGTTAGCCTGTTCCAAAAAAAAAAAAATAGACCAGAAAACTGGTATAAAATATAATTAGAATACCATTTGCAACACCGGTACAAGCTCCAGTTTTTAACAAACAAATTTGGACCAAACCAATGTTTGGACCACCGGTGAAGTTGCCCTTAATGTTTTGTAATACATTCCAATGCAAGTTATTTGTTCAAAATCAGTATGGTAGTTTATAAATTCAGAGCTTGAATATGTTGGTTAGAAACAATTTTCTCGGTGAACATTTCAAATTCTCTGTTTTTCCCGTCTTTTTCATGGTGGATTCAAATAGGGTAAAAGCACCGGTTTTGGCCAGCCTAAGAGAAAATGTCAAAATAAATGGGAAGCCGAATTTATACTACAAATATGTCAAATGCAAGCTTTCAATCCATATTAAAATATCATAACTGAGCTAAAACCATTTTTTCGCTTTGAAAATCCCGTTGGTCAATATAGGCCAACGGAACCAGTTTTGGCCAGAGATTTAACTTCGGTTCCTAAATTGGTCAATTGCATTGAATTCTCATGAGAGTGGCTAAATCAGCAGTGCCATGGCCAAATTAGGTGTAAGAGAGTTAAAATTATAAGAAAAATGAATTGTTTTACTTATGTTTTAAACCAATTGGACGAGTAAATGAATGTGGCTCTATCATATGAATGTGATCTACTGAACACAAAAGCTTTCACGCTGATTGGCTATGTAAAACGGTGTACAATCCACTATGGCTACAACTGGCGTATGGCCAAAACCGGTGTTTCTACCCTACCCGTATTTTTACAGCTTTTCTCGTTTTTTCCGGTTCGGTGGCTACCCTACATGTGCTCTAGATGAGTTACTTGGAGCCTTGAAGTCTCCCTGGCGATGTTTGAAGATTATTACTGTGCTCATAGAAATGTTATTGGTAAGATAAGATCTATAGCAATATCGAAGATTTACCCAACAGTTCGCCAATGATTTGAAAAGGAACAATTTAGTCTAATCAATGCTAGTCAAGTGAAAATCTAACAAAAATCTGTCACTGAACAATAACTTGTCGGTTTTGCAAGAATAACTAAGATCGCCAATGTCTAAGATAGGGGCCGCCCAATAATTACTTAAGTGGTTATGGTGTATTTTCATACAAACAATTTTACCATGGGGGGAGATTGGGTTGAAAAAACAGCGTAACTCTAAATAAAAAACTTGTTATATAACTGTTATGTTTTGTCACTAAATTCCTTCAAATTTGTGGGCGTATATCTTATATCTTATATCTCTGTATACCTTGAGTTATAAAATTTTACCCAGATATGTAGCTTGGCCATAGAAACCAATTGTAGAGCTCAGATTAGATATAGATTTTTTTAATAACAATCTGGGCTACCGTGGCAACACATCAGAACTTGTTCACTGTAGAATTTCAACGGGAGGCGATTTCGGACATTTTGAGCAACCTTGATCATAGATTCACCATTTTCCATTTTTGATTGAATAAAATTTGTACATCGTTTATTGTAGTTTAAATTTCAATACTTTTTGGACTCCAATGTCGAACAGTATAGCTGAGCTCCATTATGGCACTTAAAGTAAAGCAGCGTATGGATATGAGTAGCTATAGGCTGTAAAACGATTCAAATGTTAGCGGAAACTGTGGTAGTTATTTGTGGAATTGCTTGTTGGATCATTACCTAATCCAGGATAGGTGTAGGCTGCGGCGTAGGGTGACACAACACTCGTATAGGGCGATACGTAACTGGAGTAGGCGGCATAGGGCAGGGCATCTACAGAGTATGCCAATGGGGCCGCGGCCAGAAAATGTGCCTTGGGATCCGCTTTCGGCGCCGGAGCCGACAAAACACCGGAGGCGAACAGACCCAGCACGAACAGGATCTGTCCAAAGAAAAAAACAATACATAACAGTCACTTCACTGCTGATCACTCACTAATTTCCAGAAAACTCACAACGATCTTGGCAGCCATTTTATTCTTTTGAAAACTAAGTTTGATAACTGGACAACGACTGGTTTAATTCGAGCTGCGTAATGCAATGATACTTATTCCGGCGCCGGATATTGCTTTTATACCCCGATCGGATCGAATCCATTCCGAATCGTCATCGGGTTCGCGAAGTCTTTGGCCGAAGAATGAGCTGGAAGCCCGATCGTACGCAACGCCCTCGTCCAGCGCCCGAGTAATCCCTGTTAGAGTGAAATTAAATTGACCATTAAAAACAAACCGACTAAACCAAAACAAAACTAGCGAGAATATCTAAATCTGCGCCGGTTCTCCACTCGTAGACCAATCGCACCCTGGGAGCTCATTAGCTATTCAGCTGGCGTAATTCCGTTTTGAGGAGTTCGCGATCGCGCGGGCATTCCACACCTCCATGTAGGTATGCATCCTATACCTATGGAGACGGCCCAAAAGGTGCAACCACATAGTCGACAAGGGGTTGTGGCGTCGATGTCCCGGTCGTCTTCAGCGTAATGATCTAATGTTCGTCGATTCATCCGATCGTTATGCAA
Organism: Aedes aegypti; assembly: GCF_002204515.2. NCBI lineage: Eukaryota > Metazoa > Arthropoda > Insecta > Diptera > Culicidae > Aedes > Aedes aegypti. The sequence goes on along the minus strand of NC_035109.1, from coordinate 24,806,104 downwards.
CGGACGTGCGGATGTTCTTCAACCCAAAAATCCACCCTACCAACACCTGTCTGCCTTATTAGGATCCAATTTGAAAAAGACATGTGACCTTGACGTGCGTGAACTTACTGCCGGCCCAAGACATATAATCAAGGTTGTTCGAAACAATGCGGATGTATTTGCCCATCAGCAAGTGAATTTAATTACCTAGTACTGCTTCGTGATCTACCGTGATCGTACGCATATCCATCATTCATACGAAGACCATCCGGAATGATCTACATGCTAGCAGCTAGAATAATCTAGTTTGATACGTTAGATGAAGTCGGTGCCGTCTGGTTGTGTTTGCGTACGTGTCGATTTTAGGGGCGATTCGGAGATCGTATCACTTAGTCTACAAAACCAACATGCTGTGCTTGGATCATACTTAACGGTAACCATTGAAATCAATGAATATTTCTCAAATATTCCTCCACGAGAATTCACTCTTCAATATCATTCTTTAGAATAGAAGTATCGAAACAGCGACATTCACCACGCAATCTCTCAAGGAATGATTATAGAGGATTTTCAACAAATCGGAAATCAACCAGAACTCTGATGAAATGAATAATTTTGAAAATTGCATCGTAATGAACAATCAGTGCGATATTTAGGAATAGAAATTCGAAGCAGCCTCTAGCATACTTAGGCTCTTCGATTCAAGTGAGGAAGCAAAGGGACCGTCAATCGCGCTCAGTATTTCCGAATTTGGTGGATTTAGGCAGGGGAATTTGAGCACTACTAGAGGAATCAACGCAGTGCGCATCGTACTTTCGTGCTGTGCGTACACAAATTCTTTCTACTATCGAAAGTTTTTAAAACTACCTAAAGCAATCAAACTGTACTTCTCAGTGCGATAAAAATTTTCAAATCGGTACTAGTTTTTGTACTATTGATCCCTTTTCGATCCTTGTTGGGACCTGTGCCTTCGATGTTTCGTTGGACCCATTAGCGAAAGCTAGAGGCGGTAATCATTCTTGGACACCGTCTTCGGAAAAAAAAACCTCTTAGAAGATCACGTCTTCTCTCGTTTATTCACTAAAATTGGTTGCAACCACGAACAAAAGGAAGGGCGAATCTTTGAATTCTGCTAATTGCATCGAAATGAGTAATCATTTCGATGCTTTTTAGACAAATGTTCCGAACACCAAATCGAAGTAGCCTTCAGCCCAGGCTCTTTGATTCAAGTGATCATTTGTTCCGAATATGAAGGTTTTAGGCTAAAGATCTTCATTAGGGGAAAAAAGGTTTCTTTCGAAATCGCAAAGAACGGAGACTGTCGAGTTGTGCCAGAAACTCTTACGAAACAGCATCATTAGATTCTTCCAGTAAAATTTGTTCTTAGATTCATGGATCTGGAATACTCCGGATTAGTGAGATTTCTCCAGTGATTTTTCAAGCAATTTCTCCTGGTATTCTTTCAGATTCCTCTAAAAAAAACTCTACAAAGATTTTTGCAGAGATATCTAATAGGCATTCTTCATGAAATGTTCCAGGAGTTACACTAGGACAATCTCTTCAAGGGTTACTCAATATATTTCTCTAGTGATTTCTCAAGAGTTTCCTCCGAGGATTTCTCCACGGATACATACAAAGATATTCCCAAGTAGTTATCTCGAGATTCATCCAGGAATTATACCGCAGATTTTTTCCTGGATTCTGCAACTCACGAATTTCTCAAGGGATTACTAAAGAATTTGATTAGGTATTCTTCCAGAGTTACCACCAGGAAAATGGCAGCATGACTCACTCCAAGGATCTGTTACCGACGGCTGACATTTGCTTATGAGCAATTCTCGCTGAAACCAGGCCGCCATCGGCACCCATCGTTAGAATTCCAATTTTATGTCACTGATCGCTAGTTTTCGATAAAACTTAAGGGCGGTTGTTTCGGTTTTCTCAAATTGGTGGACCCCTCGTGCGCTAGCTAGCTGAACAATTTGCGAAAAAGCCCATTTTTTGATAAATCTTGGGTATTTCTTCGCGTGATATGTCTCATATTTCCCCTAGAATACATAGCAAACTAAGTGGCATCGTATAGAGAAAGGATATAGCTTTCATTTGAAGTTAAAATAAATTCGGCCATTTTGAATTTGACCGCCATCTTGAATTTCGTTAGAAAAATCTTTTTTTTCACCATTAGCGCACCGAGAAAGCCGAGGAAAAATTGCGAAAGATAGGCTACAAAAACTAGGTGAGCAATGGTATTTAATGATAATTAATGCAAACACATTTTTTTGTACAGCAAAGAAACAAGTTTTCAATCGTTGATATATTATTCGAGACATATGAAGAATAGGAGTATTATTTTGAGTGAAAAAATCTGACGACCATCTTGGATTTTGACGCCATCTTGATTTCAAGTAGTAGAATGAGTTTTCACCTTGTTAGCACACTCAGAAACACGGGTAGTCACAGAATGACTAAAGTTTAGTAATGCCTCTCTTTAATTCTGAAGGGATGTTTATTCCTATTTGTCAATTCGCCTGGGTTGAAGCATCGCTAAGCATCAACCCAGGCGAAATGACATTTAGTGTAGAAATTCACAGCAGAATGAAAGAGAGGCAGATAGAAAATAGTTATTTATTTATTTTAACAAAAATTTTGGAAGAGGGAAAAACCCCTTTGAGTGATTTCCTTTCGAAATCTTTCTCAAAGAGGCACAAAACCTCTTCATCTTTTCATATAACGTTACAAAACAAAAAGAAATCTTATAACTAAAGGCTCATACGGCAAAGATATACCATAACAAAGCCACAAACTGCAACATGAATCCAAGCTATCTGAAGTATGAAGTGATTTCCAAACCAGGATGAGGGAGGGGGTCTACCAAAACAGAATCCATCTTCACATCTGCAAATAAAAATAGAAAAAAAAACACACACACACACAAGGCACGAGTATCAAACAATATATGAGATTTCATTCAAATAACTAAATAAGAGTTTAAGTATATGATAACATCTTGTACCCAGTATATCCCGAATAGATACAGGAATTGGATGGCCATATTTGATTATACTATTAAATAATTTATTCCTTGGTAAAATGAACCTGGAACATTGAAGAACTATATGATCAATATCTTCATAAGATTCACCACATTCACATAGATTTGAATCCACAATATTAATACGATATAAATGATTGTTACAAATATAATGATATGAAATCAATCGCAAAAATGAACAAATAAAGTTTCTGGTTCCTGGTATATTTCTAAACCAAGGAAAATGACTTACTTTTGGACACATTGAATGACACCATCTTCCTTTATCACTGGAGTTCCAACAAGTTTTCCAACTATCAAGGGAATGTATTTTCAGTTTAGGATAATGCTCAGAAGGAAAAATATCACGATCATAAGTTATACCCCGAACAACACCAAGTTTAGCCAATGAATCAGCCTGCTCATTACCGTATATTCTACAATGAGCAGGGATCCACACAAATTTGATCATAAATCCTTGACTATGCAAATTAAATAATATTTTTTTCATCAAAAATAAAACATGATTGTAGCAAAGTAAAAACACATCTTCCGTCTTCAGAGTGATGAATTACAATCCTTTATTCTGAACCTTCCTGTCACAGTCCTTGAGCATAGCCTACTCTAATCTCATCCAATAGCACAATACTACATCTCTCCTTTTTTCCATAAAAAGTGAATCAATAGTTTATTCTAGTTTAAAAACTAATGAACAGTCAAGACTGATTTTCTTTCAATAATGTATGAATGGTCTTTAGGAATGCTTCATTGCTTGAAATATTGTTGATCTCTGCCGGAAAGCATACAGTACGACATCCTCGAGTTTTTTCTCCTTGTACACTGAAAAAAATCCGTTCTGGTATCCGTGAACAGCAGACGTGAACTCGTCAACAAGCAAAAATACACCGTGAACTAGATCATGTTTATGTGATCATTCGTGGTAGTTCATGGTGTATTTTTGACAGTTCACGTTTTTCAGAACTCTTTTTTGAGCGTGTACTGATGAGTTTAAAACTGTGCGTATCTCGTCACACCACCAATGGTCCCTAAACGCAAATGGAATTAATTATTAAACATATAGCATCAATAAGTCAAAACTGAAAGTATACTTAGCTGCATTGAGTTACTTCTTTCTTTTCTTTTATTGCTAAATTATTTATTTTACATTACCGTTTCAATTTCTGCAATTATGCAAAGCATGCTTGATCTTGTCAATTATCCGTTCTTGATTGTTGTAAAAGAGGTTCGCTTAAAATGCTTTAAAAAATCCATGCCGCACAACACTTTTGAAACTACGAAAAATGTTAACAAAAATAGGTAAATGAACACATTTTATATGAATTACTAATGCTAGATATACAATATAAATAAACTTTATTTGTCTAGTACCAAACTGTACTACTAGTAGTACTTTTATTTTCATTGCATGTCCCTTTATCATAGATGTAGGTACTGAAAAAATATTTCCTACACCTCATAATAGACCGGACTGCCAAAAGGACTGAGATGTATCTCCTACATTTGGTCTTCTCAATTGCAGGCTGAAATCTATACATAAACATACTTTTATATTATTTTAATCGATTCCTTTATAACGAAAGGGGCCAGATGATACGTTTCATTTTTACTGTTCTCTTTCGAAAAGGGCCAAATTTTCACGACCTCCCTGCGTTATTTTACCGGAAATGGGCCAGGATTATTTCATCCTCTTCATTTCTTATGGAGAAGTAGACCAGAATCATTCAAAATGTTCTCTTTACTCTCTTCTTTTTCTCTCAGAGCGGACCGGACGGTTTGTTTTATTCCTTCATTTCTTGTCAGAAATGGGCCGAATTTCAACAAACTCCCTACGTTCTTGTTACAGAAATGGACCAGGATTTTTTTCATCCTCTTCATTTCTTATGGAGAAGTAGACCAGAATCATTCAAAATGTTCTCTTTACTCTCTTCTTTTTCTCCAAGAGCGGACCGAATGATTTGTTTTATTCCTTCATTACTTTTCAGAAATGGGCCGAATTTCAACAAACTCCCTACGTTCTTGTTACAGAAACGGACCAGGTTTATCCTCTTCGTTTCATAAGGAGACGTAGACCGGAATTACTTAATGTATTCCCTTTACTCTCTGCTTATCAACATAAATGACTTGTTCGTGTATTATACCCCCTTCATTTTATTCTTGAAATGGAACGAATATTTTCTTCCAATCTTTCATTTCGTTTGCAAAATGGACTTATTTCCTAATATATATGTAGTCATGAACTATATTACAAATCATACATGTTGCAGTAATCGCTTTATTCTCAGCAATTTGTTATTGTTCTCTAAATTTGTTTGACCATAGACAGCATAATTATTCAGTTGTCAAGCTATTTTACATCTGTCTTGTCATACTCTGTATTCGCAGGCTAATTCACATTATTTATTACGCCAATCGGCGAGTCAAAATTCTTTTAAATTTTAGGAATTCAACTTTCTTTAAATTCTTAATTTCCTTAAACTTGTACTTGGTAGCCTTATGCACCTTCTTAACGTATTCAAGAGGTTACGAATTATTTATAATCACATGATTGAGTCATGTACATTTCTGATAATATATTACGGTTGTTAGGAAAATTTTCCGGTTTGCGGTAGCCGCAGAGTTCTACCGCAGCTGTCAAAGTTCTACCGCAGGATTCGAAATCATTCTATCATTGAAGCAAACAATTCAATCATAGTATGCTTGAAAGAGAAAACGCTATGAAAAATAGCAACAAACAGCAATCATCAAGACGGTATCCAAGGTATCATTGAAGCCTACTGATGATTTACCAGTGCAAATCAGTGATGTGACAGCTGCGGTAACTTTTACGTTGAACCGTAAAACGGAAAGTTTTCCCTAAAATTGCAATATTCTAAGTTTATTTCACTTATGATACCTTCAGAAGATTTGATAGAAATTGTAAGCCTTTTTTTTTAATTAAACTTTCCTTCCTTGAATAACGCAAGAGTAATATTATGAAAGCTATTGAGGGTTTTTCCCTCCTATAGACTCACATCTAAATAATTTTGTCACATCAAAATATTATCATACCATGTTAGCCATATATTGGATGGCACCGTAACTACCAAAATAAACATTTGTAATGCACACTGTTGGATTGTGCATTGAATGCAAGGTGCGTGCTTCTGCTAAACCTCCACATAAACAGACGTGTGAATATTTATTTCTCCACGTTGCAAATTTTCTCGAAAACCTATTCGTCAACAAAACGTACAATACATTAATTTATAACACCACTACTACTATACATTGAATGTTATTATTATTATTATAGCTTTATTAAGGAGATTACATTGAATATTTTCTAACTTTAGAATTCAACGATTACAAAAAGATTGTAAAAGTTACAAAGTCGATATTTAGTTTTAGAACGTTAAATAAATATATTGTCCATTATATAAAAATACCGTTGAACTAATCGTTTTGGTGTCTTTCTTATTTTGATATTTTTTTCTTAGTCGACAGATTTTTTTTTTTACAGAAATGCTGTTTCTGGCAACCAGACTATTTGTTTTTTTCTACTGCTCCATTTGCTTTTAAATGCAAATGTTTAAATGTTTCAATAAACTTAGTCCTGTTGTTTTCTTTTATTCTGATGTAATTCCAGATGCATATTTTTATAACAACTAAATTTTTTTTCGGAACACACAATAATTTGAATGAAATAATAATAAAACTCATGATTGAATGTAAACTACATTGCTTTAAATTAATAAAATATATAAATACTCCTTTTCTGCCTTCGTTGTAAAAACCAAATAAGTGACGCCAAAACACGCAATAATGGTTACTATGCAAAAACTCTGTTTTATGAACAACTTCCATGAGGAATGCTTCAATTTGTCAGGACATCTATCCTATGATGCAAAATCATAAATCGCTCATTGAAAATGTTCTTTCGTTATTTCATGAGTATATCGTCGCAGAAGAAGTAACGTTTAAATGAAACTGGTGCCTTTTCCTTACTTTTATGTTCATAACAAAACCATTCAAGTGTTTCCAACGTATCATACTACAGAAACCTCCTTCTTTGTTTATTTATCGAATTAATTCATTTAACATTTTTAACTTATTAATGAACACATCGAGTATTTGATTATATCACTTTGATTAATGGCTATTGTACGCACTTCTCCATGGCTTTAGTTTATCTTTTTCAAAGCCACACAAATGTTGCTTGTGCGAATTTTTCAATTATTAACTAAATTTGACAGATTTCAAGGTAAAAAAAATACATAAACCCAATTGTTTGTCTTTATTAATAAAACCCAACAACGAAGAATAATCAAGTAACTTTTCATAAAAATTAAAACTAGAAATTGATTGACAAATTGTATATTGAATTTTGTTAAAATTCGTTTCTCTTTCCCTTCACTTTTTAAAATTGTAAATTTTGAATTGGATAACATCGTGATACATTGAATAAAACTTCCTTAAACAAACCTGGACTATTTTTTTAGTTCAATTGACGAAATTAACTGTAATTGGATTGTGAATCACGACAGGAAAATCATTCAAAAGAAACTTTCTGAATGTTTTTAAACTTGCCATACCGCCGGCTGTCGAAACCACTCAAAAGTTAACACGGAACAAATAAAACTGTGTCTACCTACATGTATTTCTGATTCCAGATACGTTCCGATCATACGCAGCACAAAATCTGTATCGCAATAATTTTTCTGTTATCCTGTTCCGCCATTTAGTCAGGCGATCCTCCGAACAGCATACAGCCAATTTTAAAGATTCTTGTGCACAAATCTATGAACCGTACACTCGAGTCAAAATGGGATCCGTTCCAACAATCGTCGCCAATGTAGCAAAGTAAAAACACATCTTCCGTCTTCAGAGTGATGAATTACAATCCTTTATTCTGAACCTTCCTGTCACAGTCCTTGAGCATAGCCTACTCTAATCTCATCCAATAGCACAATACTACAATGATGAGTTTTGAAATTGAAAGAGATGGTACTCAAAGCACGAAGACAACTCAAGCTGTCAGAACATACAATGTAAACATTTGGTGGACAATCCTTTATCAAGTTACAAGTAAAGTATAAGGCAATCAATTCTGCAATGAATATGGAGCAAGGAGATTTTAATTTGAAAAAATGAGCCAAAAATTCATTGTATACTCCAAAACCCGCGATACCTTGAGCTAAGGATCCATCAGTGAAATAAAATTGTGAGGAAGTAATTCCATCAAATTTACGCATAAATAAAATATTGGCAAAAGAAGAATACAAATGATTTGGAATTTGTTTCAGTTCATGGAATAGAGAAAAGTCAATCAAAGGTTGAAAAGTGTGAATATTAATTTCAAAATTATAAAAACTATTATATGAAATTGATACTATATTTTCAGATGAGCAATGAATTTAAGATTCCAATATTTTGCTCGTTGGGTTAATTTCGAATAAAGACTTCAAAATATTGATAATTGGATGATTATTTGATAAACAATTCATCAAAAATTTACAATTGAGTTCTTGAAAGCGAATTTTAAGTGGTACGACACCAGCCAGTACTTCTGTTGATTGAGTATGAGTTGAATTCATAAGTTTCAAACAAATTCTCAAACAACGAAATTGTATTTTTTCAAGTTTGATAAAGTGTGTTTGTGCAGCACTTCCAAAAGTGAAACAACCATATTCCATGACTGAACGAATAGTAGTTTTGTAAAGTGTAATTAAATCAGATGGATTGGCACCCCACCAAGTACCTGTAATAGTACGGAGAAAATTGATTCGTTTTGAACATGTTTTTTTAATTTGTTTAATATGAATGTTCCAATTTAATTTAGGGTCAAACCATATGCCAAGGTATTTAAATTCATCAACTTGTTCAAATTCGATTCCATTAAGATATAAATTAATGGAAATGTTCGAATGTTTTCTCGAAAAGATCATATATTTTGTTTTTTGAACAGAAAATGAAAATCCATTCTCATGTGCCCATGAATCAATGTTATTTAAGGCACATTGCATAAAATGACTAATGACTTCTCTATTTTTGCCACTGATAGAAATAACATTATCATCTGCAAATTGAAGCAAATAACAACCATTAGGAATTATTGATGTCATGTCGCTGGTAAATAAATTGTATAAAAATGGACTTAAACATGATCCTTGTGGAAGTCCGAAATAACTATGTCTTAATAATTTTGATTCTCCATTATGAAAAAAGTTCATAATTTTGAAAGAAAATAAATTAATTATGAAATTAGAAAACATACTGGGAATTTTGAAATTATTCATCTTTTCAAATAATAAATCAATTAGAACAGAATCATAGGCTCCAGAAACATCAAGAAAAGTAGAAACTAAGTCTTGTTTTCTATTGAATGAAAGCTGAATTTGTGAAGCTAAAAGTGAAACACAATCGCGAGTACCTCGACCTCTCCTAAATCCAAATTGAGAAGATGAAAAAATGTTATTGTTTTCAGCCCACAATTCAAGACGATTTAAAATCATTCTTTCCAAAAGTTTACGCAAACAAGATAATAAACTAATTGGTCTTCTACTATCAGCCGATGACGGATCTCTACCAGGTTTAAGGATACTTATAACTTTAATAAATCGCCATTCAGTAGGAATTATATTTTGATATAAGAAAGCATTATATATTGAAAGTAAATAGGTTTTTCCATCATCAGGTAAATTTTTCAATACAATAAATTTTATGTTATCAATACCTGGAGCAGTATTTTTTGCAATTGATAATGCTAAATTGAATTCGGCTAATGAAAACGGACAACAAAGATCAGGAAAATAATTTAATGGACTATTTTTAAATTTAATGGAACGTGGGACAAAATCAGGACAAATTTTTGAAGCAAACTCATGTATCCATTTTTCCGAATATTCTAAAACAGTAGAAATGCTGGGATCATAATTTCTTAAATTTCTGGCAACATCCCACAATGTAGATAAAGAAGTTTCTCTATCCAAATTTTGAATAAAATTTTTCCAATAATTTCTCTTTTTGGATTTAGTTAGTCTTATGAATTGTGCTTCAGTTTTACGATATGCAAAATAATGATTTCTGGAGCCTGATTTACGAAATAATTTAAAAGCATCAGATTTAGTTTTTAAAGCAATGGAACATTCATTATCCCACCAGAAAGAAGGGCGATTTTTTTTAATAAATCGTGAAACATTTTTTTTATTTTGAGATTTGAATAAACAATCAATTAATAATTTTGAAAAATTATTGTAATTGTCAATTGGAGATACCGAATCAATAAAATTAATCAATGAAAGGAATACAAGATCGGAAAATTTTGTCCAATTTACATTTTCACATAGATTAGGAACAATCATGGACTGATTTATCACGAATAGGATTTTGAATTTCTATTAAAATTAGCAAATGATCACTACCATTAGGATCGTCAATAGTTTTCCATGAAGATTTCATAGACAAGCTATTAGAGCATAGCGATAAGTCAATACACGAATGATGATTTGGTGGTACAACAATCCTAGTAAAAGATCCATCATTTAGGATATGTAAGTTTAAATCATCAATCAAATCCATAATCAACGAACCTCTACCATCAGTTTTCTCACTACCCCATGCAAAATTGTGTGCATTGAAATCGCCTAATATATAAAATGGAGGAGGTACTTCATTAAATATACTCTTAATTTGGTATAAAGAAAAAGATACATTTGGAGGAATATAAAAGCAAATAATTGAAAACTCACTCTTTTCTTTTTTAATAGAAATAGCAACATATTCAACTTGTGAATGTATTGATAAATCCAAATATTTAAACTCTATATCATCGCGAATTCCAATAAGAACTCCTCCATATGAAGAATCTCTATCTTTTCGAATTATATTAAATTTTGAAATACGAAAGAATTTGGATGGCTCTAACCAAGTTTCGTTTAAACAAAACAAATCTATATTATAACCGCTTATCAAAGCTTTCATTCTATCAATTTTTGGAATAATGCTTCGACAATTCCATTGTAGAACGTTCAAATTATTAATATTTATTGAAGCCATTAGAAAGAGAAAAATGAAAATAAAAGAGGGCCAAAAGAATTCAATTTATTTAAAAAAGTAGCCAATATAGGTAAAAATAATTTAATTATTTTTTTTCCAAAAATCACTCAATCCCAAAAATTCTACTATTTCTTCTAAAATATTCAAAACTGAACTACCAGTATCTTTTTTTACTTTTTCCTCTGGAAAATTATTTGAATTTTGATTTTTACTGTTAGAAGTAGGATCAGTATCTACTTTACGAAATCCAGGAATATTTTTAGAAGAAACAGTATCATTTAAGGGTGGAAAGCTCATATCAAAAGAAGTAGATGGTTGAGGTTCGAAGCATTGATTATGATTGTTAGAAGTTTTAATGTTAATTCTTTTTCTTTTACTAGGAGGTTTGTACACATAATTACCAAAATTTTCTTGGTCTACTTTACCATCATCATCTGACAAAATTTCAAAAGTATTTGTAGAAGCAATGTTATCAGTGGATCTCATTACTTCAGCATAAGACAAGGAATTTTTATTTTTAATTTTTTGATTGAATTTTGATTGATTTTCAATGTAAACAGCACATTCTTTCAAAGAATTGTGTTTCTGTTTACAATAAATACAAACATTCGATACATTTTTACAAGTGGATGAAGAATGAAATTCACCACACTTGAAACATTTTTGTTTATTTGAACAAAAATTTGAAGTGTGACCAAAGAGAAGGCATCGGTCACAATGCATGAGCTTTGGGTAATAAAGTCTCACGCGAAAAATTACATTATCAACATTTACGTAGTCTGGAAGTACAGATCCAGAAAACGTAATCTTGATACAGTTCGAGTGAACATATTTGGAATCATTTCCATCAATAAATAATTTTGATAAACGAACACAATCCAAAATCTCGACAGGAGAAATGGATTTGTTCCTAAAAAACCCTGAACCATGATTCCTAATGTCATCACAGTCTAATGATTCATCATATACAATTCCATTTATTTCGCATGACTCACAAGGAGCATACACACGATAGGAATTAAAAAATAATTTGGATTCCAAGAGAGCGTTAGCTTCATCTCGTGATCCAAAAACTATTCTCAATTTGTCCAAAGAAATTTTTTTGATTTCCTTTACAGATTTATATTTTTTATAAATCTCAGAGGAAATCAGTAAAACATTAATGGGTTTCTCCTTTTTTCGAAAAAATACGACAAAAGGCCCAGGAAAACTAGAAGGGTATACTTTTACACGGAAAGGTTTGGTCGAAGAAGAGGACTCAGAACAATTATTATTTTCTTTGGGTTCTCCCTCATTCCCGTCAGTTTCCATAATGGAAACTTATAACCAAAAAAAAAATACAAGGACTACCAAGTAAACAAGAACAATTAAAGAAATATATAATTAAGATAAAACTATACTCAAGGTTTAGCGGAACGTCCAAAAACAACAAAAGCGACGAAAACTTGAATCCAAATGCTTGAATTGAAACTCTTGAACGGCAACCAAGGATAGAGCTTCAATCAACTTCGGCGACACCAACAACAGCAACGTTAACGGCTGGAATCACCAACACCTACGAGGAGCCTTGCTATTTGAAGCTTTCCAACGATACAACCGATATTGGCACCTTCTATCCAAGTGATCTGCACACAAAATCCAAACGCCTCAAATTGTAAAGCTTCGGAGTTGAAAATCAACTGAAAGTAGAAAAAAAAAAATGACAAGCGCAGAAAAAAGACCTGTAGCCCGGTCAAGGCCTACTTACCGAAGATGAGATAGAAAATAGTCATTAATGCATAAAATTTAGTAATTCTGTGACTATTTTTATTTCTGAGTGCACTCAACATGTTGAATTTTAATGCAACCGTTACACTTAATCTTCTTCTTTTTCCGAACGTTACGTTCGTACTGTAACAGAGTCAGCCCCTCAGCTTAACTAGCTTTCAAAACAAATTATCAAATATGATTTTTAACGCTTATTTGCTACCTAAATGATTCTTCTTCATATCTTCGAGTTGAAAAATGGTATTAATTCTTTTGTCTAAAACCTATATCAATGAACAATCAGTTGAACAGCTGAGATAAGATAAGAAAGATAGAATCTGACTGTTTTTAACGGAGGCCTCATAATTCAACATGATGAGCGCTGGGATGGTAAAAAATCATTCAACTGCTAAAAACCTGAGAGGAGACTCGCGAAGACGGTCTTCTTTTTCTGTGATTGCTGAGTTTTTTTCTTATTCCACTTTGTGTTTATACCAATTATGCGCATGCTGTTCAAATCCTCACATGAACATCTCAGCAAAATATGATTGAGTTTGCAACACATCGAATCATAAATAGCCGTTTGAGTGAAATTTCATGCCAGCAAACGTAGCAGACATTTGAAATAATTAATCTTCTGCTTAGATTTATCATCAACTTTGGAAAAAACTGCTCCGCCGACTGAGGGTTTTAATAACAGTTTACTTTGAACACAATACTTTTCACTTTTTCAACCATAAAAACGGTGGGCTGCATTTGACGTTTCGTAAGAGGGGAATCTGGGCTGCATATGACGTTGATATTTTTCCTCTTCGCGAGTCTCTCTCAGCTAAAAACTAAGATGGCGTCGAAATCCAAGATAATCGCCAGATTTTCCAACCTCAAAATGATACACCTGCGTTTCGGCATTACGTCCACATTAGAACAAATCCTGCTTCGCATATTTTAATTTCGCTATTTTTCACATGCATGTTGGGCGGTACTAAAAACGAAACTTTATGACTCAGAAAATCAAGGATTTATTTTGCTTAAAATTTAAGATCTCCATTCTAAGTAAATGCACTCAATGTTTTACGTTAAAACTACAGATATTACCACAAGACTTACTAATGTCCCGACGCGCAATCTATAAACTTTATTCAATGAACAACAATGTATATGGTAAAAAATGTTTATTTATTATAATCAATGTTTTAGGACGGTTTTCATTTATTGAATTCATCTATTCATTATTATTGATTTCAAAGATATGTCGAAGAATTATTCTGTTGGCAAAAATCGCATTATAAAAGAAAATTCCCATTTAATAACCTGTATTTATAACTAATGAAGCTGAGTATCAGGCTAGGTTCCGGTACGGACGTAACGTCAGGAAAATGAAGAACAATAAGAAGAAGAGTATACGTACCGTCGTTTGGGGTGAGAATAGGTCAAAAAAGGATATATCAGATTTATTTATTGAATAACTTTCGCAATTTAACTCCAATAAACTTCAAATTTGGTGTGTATGTACTTTGATGGTACATTAACAACTGTCCAAAAAATTATAGAAAAATATTTATTAATTGCGGCGCTACAAGTGAATGAAAAACAACCCAATCTCACCCCATAGAGGGGGTGACATTGGGTCACTGTAATTGAAATAATCTGTTTTTAAGGATATGATTGCAAAACCATTCACAGCTGAAAAATATTGATTAAATACTATGCAAACAAGACATCTAAGATGTTTCACAAGTATAATAAACCCACTTAAAAGAACGATTATAGCAAAAAATTGAAGAACTATGAGGAAAAGTGTGTAAACTCAGCATTTATCGTCAAGTTTACTCAAACTTTCTTGTTTCTTTTTACCTTAAACTGTCTTCAAAGTCTCATCTCCATTGCTATAAACCCTATCCAGTTTCCCCAAAGGTTACAGAAACAGTGATTATTTTAAACCTTCGCAAATAGTTAAATTTTGATGCGACATTCCACAATATAATACATTTTAGGCAGAGGTTGATGGCATAATCCCGATGTTTCAGCGATCCAACTCATTTGCACTTCCGTGAGATGTTTCTATAATGTGAAAACACTGATAAATAATTAAAATAAAAAAAACATTTGATAGAATATTACGATATTGTTGCGCACGAAAAACAGTTCCTGTATTGAGAAGTTGTCAAAATGCGTTGCATTGTTATTCAATGCACGGAATCCTCAACTAGAGTTGTTTGATGTTTCAGCGATGGTGTATTTAGAAATAATAAACTCATCTTAATGTTACCGTAAAACGATAAAAAAGTAGACTCCCGATTACATTCACCATCGTTCTTCCTTGACCCAATCTCACCCCCATTTTTAATGTTTTCGACACCGTACCAAAAAATATGAAATTTTTATGGAAAAATCAAATAGATTCCGGAAAATACGTGTGAAGTGTATTGAAAAGACTTTTAACCTTCTACTAATATAACAATAGATATTAAAGTTCATGCGTTATACTTGGCACAGGAGAAATTTAATGTTGTAAATTTTGTTTGGTTTCATCATCCAAGTTTATTGATATATTAAACAAAAACTACTATTTCTAAAAAAGTATATTGTGATTAATTATGTGTAATTATATATTCTCTAACATATGAATTATAAATTTTAGTAACATCACCGTTATTCACATTCCATTTTTTGGGTGTGCTAACGTAAGAACTTCCACTACGATCACATAAAAACGCTACATCACCATCACTAGTGATCCTATATAGAGAGATACGCGGAAGTAAAATGGAAATATTTGGCAACAGACCAGCAGTGCTGATTTTGCTCGGCGTCGAGAACAATATTGTAACACGGACATGACTTCATCATCGCTAAAAATATGATTTTGTTTCGTTATAGATCTTTGAGCTACACATTCAAACCAATAAACAGCCCAAAAAATCAACAACTAAAAATCGCATTGAAAAAAATTAAAAAAAGAAAAATATTTCATTTATTTTGCTTCATGCAAAATTACTTTTACCGAAATAATTTCAAGTGGATAACATTACTTCTCAAGAAAAGTTCAAAACAAACATAACGCATGTTCGTTTGGCTCACACTTTGACAGCTCTCGCTGCTCGATTGGCTCACACTTTGACAGAAATGTCAGCTTCCGCGAATCTCTCTTATAAAGGATTTCTAACCATCACCGTTATTAGCTGAAACATTTCATAAATCATATTTTTCCGTTTTGACCCAATCTCACCCCCAGACCCATTGCACTATGGTCCAGGAATCCGTTTTACGCGGAAAGATGCATTCTGAGCTTTAGAATGAAACATTAGACAAAAACGGTCTTCTACAAAGTTGTTTGTATTAGTTGAGCCCTTTGTTTAGTTTTATTGAAAATTAGGGTGGACCACATTTTCATAGAAATGATTAAACTAACTTTCTTATTTGTAGAAATTATATTATACATGCTTCAGCAAAGTTGTAGACCATTCAATTTCAAGCAACTTTGCCGAAAAAAGTTTTTTTGTATCTCTTAAATTGACCGATTTAGAGCTTTTTTCCTATGGTGACATAGGGTGGTCCGAACAAAACTGGCTTTCTGGCTCTATAGTATTCAATTCAAGTTTCTCATCAAAGTAGTCTATGAAACACTTTTAGAGATTTAAAAAATGCGTAATTTGGTGAGTGAAGAAACTCGCTATCTCCTTCCGTTTAGGAGTTATTGTTGTTTTTCTTCCAAAAACATGCCTACTTTGATTGTGAATTTCTCTGATTGGGGCAAACATAAAAAATATCTTTTGACGGCGTTCAAAGGACAAAATAAAATTGTATATTATCTCAAAAAATTACAGATGTGTTATTTTTGTAACTCCAATAAAACGTCTTGAAAGTCAAACATTTTTTATCACAAAAACTTTAATAACTTTTGAACTAAAATAGATATTAACAATCTTTTTGCATGAAAATTTGCGTTTTGTTAAGTTCCAAAAGTCGTTCATAGACGACTTTGACGAGAAAATAATATTAAAAAAAACTAGAGTTAAAAAACTTATTTTTGTTGGACCACCCTGCTATGAATAGGAAAAAATGCTCTAGATTGGTCAAATTTTAAGCTACAGAAAAACTTTTTTTGGCAAGGTTGATCAAAATTTCAAGTTCTACCGCTTTGCCTAAGAGCATATACCAGTATTTTTGCAAATAAACAAGTTGATTATATGATATGTTTGATATTGTGGACCACCCTAGTTTCAAATGACACAGTATGAAAGCTTACATTTTTAGAAACAATTTTGTAGAAGATCATTTTTGTCTAAAATTTCATTTTCATGCTCAAAATGCAAAATAATAAAGAAATACATACCATGAAAGTCTTCAAAATAGTTTTAGAGCCCTATCTTTTTTATTTCAGATTTCTCGTAAAAGCGGTCTATGACTTTTAGAACTTGAAAAAAAGGCAAATTTTCATGCAAAAATATTGATGATATCTATTTTAGTTCAAAAGTTATTAAATTTTTTCTGCTTAAAAACCTTTGTTTTTCAAGGCATTTTATTAGAGTTACAAAAATAACACATCTGTAATTTTTTGATATAATATACAATTTTTTTTTGTCTTTTGAATGCCGTCAAAAGATATTTTTTATGTTTGCCCCAATCAGAGATATTCACAATCAAAGTAGGCATGTTTTTGAGAGAAAAACAACAATAACTCCTAAACGAAAGGAGATAGCGAGTTTCTTCACTCACCAAATTACGCATTTTTTAAAGCTCTAAAAGTGTTTCATAGACTACTTTGATGAGAAATTTGAATTGAAAACTCTAGAGCCAGAAAACCACCCTATGTCACTGCAGGAAAAAAGCTCTAAATCGGTCAATTTAAGAGATACAAAAAAACTTTTTTCGGCAAAGTTGCTTGAAATTGAATGGTCTATAACTTTGCTGAAGCATGTATAATATAATTTCTACAAATAAGAAAGTTAGTTACACAATTTCTATGAAAATGTGGTCCACCCTAATTTTCAATAACATCAAACAAAGGGCTTAACTAATACAAACAACTTTGTAGAAGACCGTTTTTGTCTAATGTTTCATTCTAAAGCTCAAAATGCATCTTTCAATGAGTAGCCTCTAAATTCGACATGCTGAGTGCTGTCAAGGTGAAAAATTCATTATACTACTTATAATCAAAATAATACTCTTATTCTTCACTCGACTCGAATAAAACACCAACGATTGAAAACTTGTTTCATTGTTAGCATTAAGCAATTCGCACAAATTCGTAGATGGTACAGTCCTAGACCGATGTTGTATTAGGGTTTCCTCCTTCCCGTCAGTTACCAAAGTCAGAGATTTGGGACTAATCCCTGCTTATAAGACAAGAATGATGCATCCTCCAACAGTCGAGGGCTGTCCTAAATACAGTCAACTCTCTCTAACTCGATATTGAAGGGACCATCGAGTTAGGGAGGTATCGAGTTACAGAACATAAAACCAGTGCAACTGCTATCCAAGGGACCATCGAGGTAGCCATGAAACCCAACTTTTACTATGGTTCTCTAACTCGGTATCGAGCTACGGAATATCGAGTAAGGGAGAGTTGTCGGTAGTTCCTACTTCCAAGGGATGATTCAAATATTACGTTACGCAAAATTTGTCAATTTTAGATCCCCACATAACAGCTTTTGTATGGAACTTTTTTTTTGTGTGTGGACCGTAACACTACGAAAAAACCCCTCCCTCCCCCTGTTGCGTTACGTAATATTTGAATGATCTATTTGAATTCTCCTCACGTTTTTAAGACGGATCAAGAGTTCAAGATCATCGTCTATAATCTCAGATTCGAATTTTGGTATTGCGATGCCCCTTGCTTCAACAATGGAATGTGTTTCGAGAGCATTGTCAATATCAAGTTTTGTTTGCTAAGAAATGCAAGAAATGTTATCATCAAGATTACTATCCATGTATTTTTTATATATACAGGCGCCTTTCCACATCTCGATATCGAAGGGACCATCGAGATGGGGAGAGATCGAGACATTAATTAAATGAACACTAGATTGAAAATCACTCCGTTGCTAGGAAAATAATAAACAAACAAACTTCAATTCGAGTTTCCAAACTGTTCTGGATCCCTTAATTCTGGTCCAGTAACCTTTGATAATGTTCATATCGACAAACAAAGTAAAAATTGTGAACAAAAAATCAACAGGAACACGTCGAGATATGGAGGATATCGAGATATGGAGAGAGGAATCGTATGCAGAATTAAGGGACCGAAGCAATCATCGACATAGGGAAAGATATCGAGATGTGGAACATCAAGATATGGAGAGTCGACTGTAATAATTGAAAGTGGAGATAATAAGCCATTTTACGAGACGTTTCGGAACAGCTGATCGCCGCAACGGCGTCAATTGACAGGAGACCTGGGATTAAATCCAGCGTGATTTTTAACAACGCCTTATCTTACCAAATGGTGACATGGAGAAAATGACAAAAAAAAAGATCCAAAACTGTTCGTTTCTGGAACACATAGCTGTTGTATCAGCTACCTCTTTTGACGTTAACTACGTCTTACGGCAATATACTGGGTGTCAATTGAAAATCTAAAATTTTGCGACCGTCACGAAATTATGTAAGATTTTGAACGCTAATAACTCAGTCATTTATCGATAGATTTTCAATATTTTCCCACCAATCGATCGGAAATGTATACAACAATTTCCTCGAATGGAGAAAACTATTGATTATTGAAAATAAACTATTGAAAATTGGGAAAATCTCGACCCCTTTCTTACGCAACCAATCACGTGCAAGCAGTTTTCCACGCTTCTTTTGCGTTCCGCTTCGCACTATAAAACCAGACCGATTCCTGCTTCTTCGCTCATTCTTCTTTTTGCCGTCAGACTGTGAACATGGTCGGCGAGCAAGTCTCGAGTGTCTTTCGCATTCTCAGCTCAGTTTTCAATGGAACGCGAATGGAACAACAACACGCCGCCACGACTGAAACCGCTTGTTGAAGCGCACATCGTCATCGCCACCGCAAACCTCATCGGGAGGATTTCTACCAGTGCGCCGTCAAAATGTGTCCGTGTTACGCAAATTCAACATTTCAATCGGCCCGTTCCAGAGCCAACAAATGTGTTTTAACGAGTTGATTGTGTAATATTCCTTAATTTGTTCGAGATGGCTGAAGAAAATCGACCAAAGCCGCTTGTTGAAGCGCACATCGTCATCAGCACCGAAAATCTCACCAGGCGAGGAGGATTGCAACCAGTGCGCCGTCAAAATGTGTCCGTGTTACGCAAATTCAACAATTCAATCGGCACTTTTCAGAGCCAACAAATGTGTTTTAAAGAGTTGATTGTGTAATATTCTTTAATTTGTTCGAGATGGCTGAAGAAAATCGACCAAAGCCGCCAAAATGTGTCCGTGTTACGCAAATTCAACAATTCAATCGGCCCTTTCCGGAGCCAACAAATGTGTTTTAAAGAGTTAATTGTGTAATTTTCCCTGATGTGTTTACCACATACTTGCTATAATTTCTTAATTCATCTCATAGCAGCATACAATAATTGATTTATTACGAATAATTGACAATACGGCAATTTGAGGATGTTTCCGAGGACGCTTCTGCAGTGCCGTCGGGATGCAATAACAGCATAATGCTAATCATGTAATTCCCTTACCCAGACATCAGTTTCATATAGCCTATTTCCCAGATAAGAAAACGAAGAATTTGAAAGGAGGAGCATCACGTGCTATTCTAAGGGTATAAAGCATCCCTTCTTCGTTGAATTCGGTTTCATTCTGTTTTCGCTTTCGAGCTGGTAAGAGCTCCTGTAAACCTGCTCAGCTCCTCGCTACCAGAGGCAAGCTGTGTGTACGAGATGGCTGAAGAAAATCGACCAAAGCCGCTTGTTGAAGCGCACATCGTCATCCGCGCCGCAAATCTCATCGGGCGAGGAGGATTGCAACCAGTGCGCCGTCAAAATGTGTCCGTGTTACGTAAATTCAACAATTCAATCGGCACTTTTCAGAGCCAACAAATGTGTTTTAAAGAGTTGATTGTGTAATATTCCTTAATTTGTTCGAGATGGCTGAAGAAAATCGACCAAAGCCGCCAAAATGTGTCCGTGTTACGCAAATTCAACAATTCAATCGGCCCTTTCCGGAGCCAACAAATGTGTTTTAAAGAGTTAATTGTGTAATATTCCTTAATTTGTTCGAGATGGCTGAAGAAAATCGACCAAAGCCGCTTGTTGAAGCGCAAATCGTCATCAGCACCGAAAATCTCACCGGGCGAGGAGGATTGCAACCTTTGCGCCGTCAAAATGTGTCCGTGTTACGCAAATTCAACAATTCAATCGGCACTTTTCAGAGCCAACAAATGTGTTTTAAAGAGTTGATTGTGTAATATTCTTTAATTTGTTCGAGATGGCTGAAGAAAATCGACCAAAGCCGCCAAAATGTGTCCGTGTTACGCAAATTCAACAATTCAATCGGCCCTTTCCGGAGCCAACAAATGTGTTTTAAAGAGTTAATTGTGTAATATTCCCTAATGTGTTTATCACATGCTTGCTATAATTTCTTAATTCATTTCATAGAAGCATACAATAATTGATTTATTACGAATAATTGACAATACGGCAATTTGAGGATGTTTCCGAGGACGCTTCTGCAGTGCCGTCGGGATGCAATAACAGCATAATGCTAATCATGTAATTCCCTTACCCAGACATCAGTTTCATATAGCCTATTTCCCAGATAAGAAAACGAAGAATTTGAAAGGAGGAGCATCACCTGCTATTCTAAGGGTATAAAGCATCCCTTCTTCGATGAATTCGGTTTCATTCTGTTTTCGCTTTCGAGCTGGTAAGAGCTCCTCCAAACCCGCTCAGCTCCTCGCTACCAGAGGCAAGCTGTGTGTACGAGATGGCTGAAGAAAATCGACCAAGCCGCTTGTTGAAGCGCACATCGTCATCCGCGCCGCAAATATCATCGGGCGAGGAGGATTGCAACCAGTGCGCCGTCAAAGTGTGTCCGATCACCAAGCGGCGGCAAGTTTGTACGAGGTGGCTGAAGAAAATCGATCAAAGCCGATCGTCATCCGCGCCGCAAATCTCATCGGGCGAGGAGGATTGCAACCAGTGCGCCGTCAAAATGTGTCCGTGTTACGTAAATTCAACAATTCAATCGGCACTTTTCAGAGCCAACAAATGTGTTTTAAAGAGTTGATTGTGTAATATTCCTTAATTTGTTCGAGATGGCTGAAGAAAATCGACCAAAGCCGCCAAAATGTGTCCGTGTTACGCAAATTCAACAATTCAATCGGCCCTTTCCGGAGCCAACAAATGTGTTTTAAAGAGTTAATTGTGTAATATTCCCTAATGTGTTTATCACATGCTTGCTATAATTTCTTAATTCATCTCATAGCAGCATACAATAATTGATTTATTACGAATAATTGACAATACGGCAATTTGAGGATGTTTCCGAGGACGCTTCTGCAGTGCCGTCGGGATGCAATAACAGCATAATGCTAATCTTGTGATTCCCTTACCCAGACATCAGTTTCATATAGCCTATTTCCCAGATAAGAAAACGAAGAATTTGAAAGGAGGAGCATCACCTGCTATTCTAAGGGTATAAAGCATCCCTTCTTCGTTGAATTCGGTTTCATTCTGTTTTCGCTTTCGAGCTGGTAAGAGCTCCTCCAAACACCTGCTCAGCTCCTCGCTACCAGAGGCAAGCTGTTTGTTCGAGATGGCTGAAGAAAATCGACCAAAGCCGCTTGTTGAAGCGCATATCGTCATCCGCGCCGCAAATATCATCGGGCGAGGAGGATTGCAACCAGTGCGCCGTCAAAGTGTGTCCGATCACCAAGCGGCGGCAAGTTTGTACGAGGTGGCTGAAGAAAATCGACCAAAGCCGCTTGTTGAAGCGCACATCGTCATCCGCACCGCAAATCTCATCGGGCGAGGAGGATTGCAACCAGTGTGCCGTCAAAATGTCTCCGTGTTACGTAAATTCAACAATTCAATCGGCACTTTTCAGAGCCAACAATTGTGTTGTAAAGAGTTGATTGTGTAATATTCCTTAATGTGTTTACCACATACTTGCTATAATTTCTTAATTCATCTCATAGCAGCATACAATAATTGATTTATTACGAATAATTGACAATACGGCAATTTGAGGATGTTTCCGAGGACGCTGCTGCTGTGCCGTTGAGATGCAATATATTTTCTATTGTTAAGAAATGATTCAAATATAACGTAACGCAAAATTTGCCAGCTTTGGTTCCCCTTCTTTCCCCATGTATTGGAAGATTTTAAATTTTTATATTAACACTACGAAAGACCCTCTCCCTCCCCTTTTGCGTTACGTAATATTTGAACGCATGTTTTCCAATTTCCGTTGTGATGCACCATCATTGCCAAAGCCAAGATAAAAATTTGCCTAATATCACAAGATGCAAATTCTTCTTCTTCACAGCAGCAAAAATAATCTTGTTTCATAATGTCTATGATAAATTCTAGAAGGGGAGGAGCCTAAGTCTATATTCTGGGGGTATAAAAGATGCAGACATCATCTGTCTGCCATCATTTTCATTTGAAGCGCTCGAGATGACGAAACCAGGAGGTGTCACCACGAAGAAACGCGTGACCTTCGATCGTAGAAATCTTTCTACGATCAAGAAGAAGGCACGCCAACGCAGGAGGAGGAAATTCTTGCAAACTAAGTTTGTAAGTATCGACAGGAGGGTTTTCCGACGGGGTAGTAACATCCTCGTTACTATCACGTACGGAAAAGTCTAGCAACGTGACAACATTACTATTAAAGAGTTGTTTCGAACAGTTTTCCTTAATTCTAATAATAAGCAATTTGGTAAACCACTTATAGGGTAGGTGTACCAGTTATGGACATAGTGGTTCCCTATTTCGCCATAAGTGATTACTTGAATTCGTTTATTCTAATTTTGAAAAGTTTAGTGTGTTATAGCAGATAGATTCAAGATATACCTTGATGATAAAACATTCAAAGAAATTGAAAATGAGAAATATTTCGAAATTTCACATATGGTCAAACATATGGAACGACTATGGCCATAACTGGTACACTTTCCCTATAAGAGAGCTTCGAAGTGGCTCTGTAGTGACTGCTGATAATATATTTATTTATAATTTGGTAGTCATGATAAGAACAACATGCATGTGGAAACATGAAGCGCATTTTGGATTTTTGATTGTTGTCAATTTCCAATTCATCAATATATCGCAATACAATATCGCAATCTCAAATTTCTAATTATTATGCACAGAAATAATGAAAAATTCATCCCATATACCCATATACCCCGTATATACAAAACCAACATAGGAAGCAATGGGGTAGATATAACCTCTATTTTAAAAATATTTATCTCACTGATAGAATTAATAGCAAAACCCGATCAGTTGGATAAATAGATTATTAATAGATTCGATCCAATGCCCTTGCGTACAACGCATGCCAAATAAGGGCTGAGTCACAAATTTCGTAAGGCTGAGGGGGGTCGGTGGGTGGCTGTCCTTAAGGCTTTACGGAGAATTCCCTATCACAGACATCACATTCATGTTTCAAAGTGTTGATAAAGATAATATTCCTCTTTAATTTCCAATTTGAAGTTTTTCTGTTTTGGAGTTTCCCGGAGATTTTTACAAAAACAAGTTTTGAAATAGTGAAGCTGAGAAATGTCGCAGTATTTGGCCACCCTGTATGTAAAGAATTACCGGAAGCGTCCCGGTAATGAGCAGCCAGGAACTCAACCGAAGCAGCCAAGGACCGACGCAGAGCGGGCTCGGAGCTATCGGGAGAGAATGAAGGCGGCCAAAGGTAAAGCGTCTACAACCAGTGGTTGGGACGCTGGCGAAGGGCCTTCAACGCGAGGTACGTGATTTTGTTTATCTTTTAAATTTGGGGAAGTTAATTCTTGCAATAGTTTCCAAACGCTAAATGCATTGCGAAATTATATCAAGAGCGTTAAGCGGTAATTTTACCTTCTTCCACCAAACAATTTGAGTTTTGTGGAATTATTGAATACCCCGATTATCAGCTAATGATGTACAAAACATCTATTGAGTGGAACCTTAATTTGAAATTATGATAATTCATAAACTCTAACCCAAATTATCTGAAATAACACAAAATCAGTGCAACTCAGTCCAAGGGACCATCGAGGTAGCCATAAAAGCCAACTTTTACTATGGTTCTCTCGATATCGTGATACGGAACATCTAGTAGGGGAGAATTGACTATACCTGTTCAGTCAGAAACAACATATGACATACTATTACAAAAGTATAGACTATGTTTAAAATTTGGGATTGTTAATTTTACACAATTCCACACGTAACATTGATAGTATAGTATTGCAGTTTTACTTTAATTTTGGCTCCCAACATACAAATTAAATTTTGTGAAACTGATGAATTCCCAGATTATCAGCTACCTTGTGAAATTCTATTAGAGTTACTGTGCGCTTTCTATGGCACAATTTCTATCTACAGTTTAACATTTTCTCTACAGATATGTCAGTCACTATCAATAATATAAAAACGCAATTATTTTTCCGAAGTCTTGCTGATTGTGTTAACTGAAAATACGACCTTGGCATATATGTATATATATAAATATTATTGTAATATTTTCTTTAAACGAGTACGAGTTTGATAAAATGTAGTTCATGCTTCTTGATTTTATTATATTATGTTATATAATTTTGCGTTGGAACCGATATATCCGTAGTGATAATTCTGCCGATTGAGGATCTTTTCGAAATGGAAATTTCCTCTAATTCCCAGGGCAGAGTAGGGGAACTTACGTATTCTCGGCGGTCTAAGCCGATGTCGCGCTTCTTTTGTAATTTTCTCGGACATCAACAGCCAAATTATGTGTTTACATTCATGCGTTGCTCAATACTCTATCGATTCACACCGACAGACTTGTTAAAATATTTCTGGAAACGTTTTTACAACGCTGCGAACATCTCTTGTCAGTGTGACTATTGTCGGCAGCCTCAATCTCTTCGGTAACTTTCCCATAAACGCTACAGGCGAATCTGTTCGGCAGCTCAAAATCAGTTGCATTTTGAGGCGTGTTCATTTCAATTGATGACATCTCTGGCAAAATTGTTTGTTCCGTCTCGCAAATCTCGTCAGCGGGAAGCTGACAGGGTAAAGAATCATCTGAATATTTTCATTGGTGTGTGTTGATAGATTAATACTGTGTATTAGGCGTTTGAAATTTGGTTGCCGATAACAGTCGAATGGTGCCCAAGCCGTAAGTCTCCCTTTTTGCGTATCTACCACACAATATAAACATGTAAAAATGGTCAATTGTCAGAGAAAGTTGGTTGGTTTAATTATTAGGGGGTGCTATACTGTCAATGATTCTGTGTTGTAGTATTTCCTCCAGCGCGTTCAGTTCCTGATGCAGGTCATGGAGGTGATGGAGATATTGCGATGGCATCTAATGCCGATAGCCCAGTTTTGGGTGGCATTGGAATGTTGTCGAATGCGAGCGGCGACGATGTCAATACCCCAGCATCAGTACCCGAAATACCGTTATCCAACGATTCTATCCAAGGTATGTGATACATATACCACTGAAGCACTAAATTTGTGACATATACCTAATTATTTTAGAATCATTCGAACCGAACCTGGAAGGAGCTACAAGGGAGTTTCGGAAAAGATTCTTGGAGAATCGTTTTGGACATCCGTGTGGTGTATGTGACAGGTTGTGGTTTAAGAACGATCTGAAGCCAGTTACCACCGCTGAAGCCAGTGTGTTGGTCACCTTCACTGAAGGATTGCAGGCATGTTTAACATGTCACACAAGTCTGAAACAGGGAAAGGTGCCAACGCTGGCAGTCTCTAACGGATTTCGTTATCCTAATTATCCAACTAACCCATCTCTTCCACCACTGGATCCGATTGCCGAGCGATTGATTTCTCCGCGACTGCCTTTTATGCAGATTCGCCGCTTGCGTTTTGCGGCAGGTAAATATAGTATCTTATTCTATTTAGAGTTGTTGTCAAACCTTAAGTGTGTTTCAGGAAATTATGGCATCATCGGACAGGTGATCAATGTTCCAGTGGATGTGGATAAGATGGTGAAGGAACTACCGCGACAGTTGGATGACGACAGGGCCTTTAACGTTTCAATCAAGAAACACCTGATCCACAAATCCAGTTATCTGTCTGGATTCGTTAAGAAGGACACCATTAAGGCCTGGCTGCAGTACCTGGGGACGACTCCGCTGTATAACCGATACGGAATTACATACAGCGAGGACAACCTGCAAGCCATTGGTAACGAAATTCGCGATGATGACGCCATCGAAACCATGGACGGCGAAAACGACCTTGAAATGCTGATTGGGCAACAGCAGACGCTTCTGTGGAACGAGGATAAATGTCTGGAAATAGCCCCGGCGCAGAACAGGGTGCCATTATCGATCATTTATGATGAGCACGCTGAGGAGCTGTCGTTTCCAGATATTTATTTGGGCCACCCAAGAGTGTTCAACCCTGAAGTACGTGTAACACCGTTCATGATGGCCACCAGCGAACTGCGGCGCAGTGATCGACGAGCTGCTAAGCCGAAACATGTCCTGTACGTGGCCATGAAAATACTCCGGCTGCGTGTTTCAGAGGGACTTCAGTGTACGTTCAAGTGTATGGCAACGGCCAACATTACACGCGCCATGTTGAACGACAGAGAGTTTCTGGAACAGTGCATCGAAAGGAATTTATCTTTCCTCAAGTCGATTCCTAATTCGGTGCAATACTGGCAGCAGCGCAAACGAGACCTGTTTGCAATGATTCGCCAGCTTGGTAAACCGACGATGTTTCTCACTTTAAGCGCCAGTGAAACCAAATGGCCCCTTCTTCTGCAAACACTGCAGAAGTTGTCAGGTGGAAACGTCCAAGGTGAACCGGCTGATGTCATGCAGCAGCTTTCGGCACTACAGCGAGCGACTTTGGTGAACGAGGATCCGGTGACATGCTGCATTTACTTCAACAAGCTTGTTGACGTAATTATGCAATTACTGCAGTCATCTCGGTATAGCCCTTTCGGAAAGTACCGTGTAGTGGAGTATTTTAAACGTATCGAGTTCCAACATCGTGGCAGTCCCCATGCTCATATTCTCCTTTGGCTGGATTGCGATCCAGGTGAGGCGGTTTCCGAGAACATGCCTGCCACGATTCGCTTGATTGATAGCCTCTGTTCCGTAGCCGCAGAGGACTTACCAGATTGCTATGCAAACCAGGTGCACAAGCACACGTTCACGTGTTACAAACGTGGTGACAAAAGCTGCCGATTCAACATCCCTTATTGGCCCATGGATCAAACCAGGATTTTGTTGCCACTCTCCGGTGATGACGGACGTCGTGGACAGCTGAGAAAGCGAGCAATCGAGATTCATGCTGTTCTGGAGACGAAGGCCTTCGATACACTAGAGCAGTACCTCGAGGAATGTAGTTGCACATACGATTACTACCTGGACATTATTCGTGCGTCAATAACCCGTCCTACCGTTCTGGCGAAACGGTCAATGATGGAGTTGTGGACCAATCCATTCAACCCGTGGATCGCCAACATCCTCCGGTCGAATATGGATCTCCAGTTCATCCTCGAGGAATTCTCTTGCGCTGCGTACGTCGTCGAGTACGTAAACAAAACCAACCGTGGCATAAGCAGTCTGCACCGTGATCTTGTGAAGCTTGCAGAGGAGTTTCCCGATCAAGACCACAAGTCTCTGCTGAAGAAAGTCAGCATCAAGATGCTGAATTCGGTAGAGATGTCTGCACAAGAGGCTGCCTGGTATCTTCTTCGCCAGCCAATGTCAGAAGCCAGCAGAAAAGTGGAATTCATCCCTACTATGTGGCCACACGAACGAACCAAGACACGGAAGCGTACTAAACAGATGGATGAAGAAGGCATCACCGACGATTCGATTGACATATGGACATCGAATGTCATTCAAAAATATGAAGTACGCGAGGAACTGGATGATGTATGCCTGGCTGATTTTGCCGCTTACTACACGAAAGTGCAGAAAACGGCAAATACATATCATCGTCGAACTACTGCAAGAATCCTGCGTTGGCGTGCGTACCCGATGACCGAGCTTCAGGACTACAAACGCGAGATGGTTCTATTGTTTCTTCCGTTTCGCAGCGAGATGCTAGATGTGCTCGATTGCAACAAATTCCTGCAGTTGTATGATGAGCACGAAGGCGATTTGCTGCAGAAGCGGAAAGAATACGACTGTGAGTTCAACCTAGAGCATACGGTCGAGGAATATCTACGATTGCATGGTGCAAATGCTGACCAAGAACAAGATGCTGCTACAGAGAAAAATGCCGAATGTGTCCGATCCATCACCATGGAGCCCAACGACGATGACATCCAGAATTTGCCGACTCATGCATTAGCTGCTGTTGTCAAACAGCGGACCAATGTCATGAGCAAGCAAGCTTACTGCGAAATGGTCCGCGCCACGAACCCTGAACAGCGAGCTTTGATTCTGCACGTCATACACACGATCCACAGTATCGATGGCAATCGCAAACCGTTGCAGATCTTCTTCACTGGCCCGGCTGGTAGTGGCAAAACCTTCACTTTGCGTGTTCTGATGGAGACATACAACCGGTTCAGTCAATCGCATAATGCACAAAATAATGCATATGTTGCTTGTGCTTCGACTGGGAAGGCAGCAGTAGCGATTGGTGGAACAACGGTCCATTCTGCTTTCCGCTTGACCATGTCGCGCAGAAACAACGCCAAGCTGAGTTTTGAGACCCTCCAGCTGTATCGCAATGCATTTGCTCACGTCCGGGCAATAATCGTCGATGAGGTCAGCATGATCGGTGCCAATGTGCTGGATTCCATTCATGCACGGCTGCAAGACATTCGAGGTGAATTTGACGATGCGTTCGGTGGCATTGACATCATCCTTGTTGGAGACTTCCGTCAGCTTCCGCCAGTAAATGCTAGGTTTGCTTGGAAACCGCCAGCAAATTCCATGCATGGTGCAGTTCTCTGGCAATCGCTCCAGTTTTATCCCCTTGTCAGAGTCATGAGGCAAAGTGACGAGCAGTTTTCCACTGTTTTGACAAGGATTGGAAATGGTACTCGGTTGTCAGGTAATATCAAAATATTTCATTCACACAAATGTTGCAACATTCATTATTTGAATTTCAGATGAGGAAACGCAGCTGATAGAAAGTCGCTTTCGAACGGCAGAATGGTGTAAAGAAAATGTGCCCAACGCCATACGTCTCTTCCACCGCAACGTCGACGTAGACCAGTACAATAACGAGGTACTTAGGGGAACCGATGGACTGGATTGTTTAGCTGAGGATGCATTTAGTGGCTACCGGAGTGACGAGCAGCTTGCAAGTGCAAGGAACAAGCTCCACAAAATGAGCGTTGTGGAAGCTGGTGGCTTGCCATATCTGCTGCGTCTCACTGTTGGAATGCCGTATATGATCACCACAAACGTCGAAGTAGATGACGGCATTGTCAATGGCGCCATTGGGGAGCTCATGTACGTGGAGAGTAATGAAGACGATCCGCAGCATCAAACAACCCGGTTGTGGTTAAAGTTTGAGAACGAGGCAATCGGAGCGATGTTGCGGATCAAATCTAGGCCTCTAGTGTATTCCAGACCAGGTGTATTGCAGCCAAATTGGACACCGATCGCAAGGCGCTCAGCAAACATTGCTCTCGGAAACATGAAGTGTAAGAGGGTCCAATTTCCAGTGGTTAGTGCATGTGCTCTTACTGTGCACAAATCGCAGGGAGGGACCTTTCCACAAATCGTGTTCCAGTACGAGAAAGGCCAAGAACAGCAGCTGGTTTATGTTGGACTCTCCAGAGTGTCTTCCTTGGATGGTTTGTACTTGACTAATCCCAAGAACGAATTCAAGTTCCACCATGCCAAGGGAAGCGATTCGCCGAAGATGAAGGAACTTCGAACGGAAATGGAGCGCTTGTCCAATCATCGCCTCACAACTCTCAGTGACGAAGTGCTGGAATTCGTTGCAAACCGAGGCTCTGGAGTTGTGTTGGTGTCTGCGAACGTTCAAAGTTTGATCGCCCATTCTCGAGATGTAGCCACAGATCATGTCCTGATGACCGGCGATTACCTTGCCCTGAGTGAGACATGGATGGATGACGAAACTTTGGCGGAAATAGAGGGGTTTACTTGCATCTCTCAATCAAAACGGACCAGCACGAGAGCCGCAGGCGTAGCAATCTACAAACGGAATGAATCGTCTTCAATTGAAGTTCCTCATGCTATTCACAAACTATGTGCGAGCCATGACGAACAACTTGGTTTGGCAG
Source organism: Aedes aegypti (assembly GCF_002204515.2). Taxonomy (NCBI): domain Eukaryota; kingdom Metazoa; phylum Arthropoda; class Insecta; order Diptera; family Culicidae; genus Aedes; species Aedes aegypti. The sequence continues at coordinate 24,774,918 of NC_035109.1, read as the reverse complement.
ACGAGTATGGAGACGTTTGTGCCGTGGAGATTCAGGTTATGGGTACCCAAACGCTCTTGATTTCGTTGTATATTTCACCGAGCACCACCACGAAACAGAAGAAATTCTTCATCGTGCGGAATCTCTTCACGTACACGACATCGTGCATGCCCATCGTCGTCACCGGTGATTTCAACATAGATGTGTCGAAGGAAGAAAATACTGAATTCATCGCCTTCATGAAACAGTATCTTCACCTAGAGTTAGCTACGGACCCCTCAGAAGCCACAACTCTCGGAGGAACTTGCCTGGACTTGACATTCACACGCAACATTAGTGCGGAAAGTAAACGCTACTGTGCGTACTTCTCGTACCACCGACCTGTACTGTCAGTACTTGCGTTGCCTAGTGGTAAGTTTTGCAATAGTATTAAATGACCGACAATATAGTCTCTAACAAAGAAATTGACTTATTTCAGAACCTCAAGAGTCCACACAACACGAGTAATTCAACGATCATGAGATCTGGACATCGCTGCTGATAGAGGATACCGGCATTTCTCGTCCTTGGCCTGACAATCCAGCGGTAGTCAGTGTTGTTCTCTCATCATTTTTCCTGCAGTCGGGGCAACTCTACCGATTTGAGTTTGGGTCTCGGCCTTGCTCCGGTAGAGCTCTGCTTTGTTCTTGCCAACAACCAACAATGCTTTCGTTCAAACTGCTTCCATCCAAGTGTTGGGATAGTTTTCCTGGGAGATATCTGCATTGCTCCGATATCAACGCTGGCAGCCCGGCGCGTAGATCGTAGCTTCATCATTCTTCCTGCAGTCGGGGCATCTCTGCCGTTTGAGTATGGGTCTCGGCTTTACTCCGGTAGAGCTCTGCCTTGTTCTTGCCAACAACCAACAATGCTTTCATCCAAGTGCTGTGATAGTTTGCCACCCGATATCTCGGACTGTGATTCTTGGCTCATCTGTGAGGTAATTATAATTTGACCAAACCATATAAAAATGTCTGACTTCATTTCGTTTTACACTTCTAGCGCCTACATCCACAAAGGATTCCACACACCGTTGAAACTGTTTCTTCCTCTGGGAGAATTCTGCTTTGCTCCGATATCAACGCTGGCAGCCCGGCGCGTAGATCGGACTCAATCGTTAGTCAGCGATTGTTGGATACGTTCTCTCATCATCGAAAGCTCCATCATTTTTCCTGCAGTCGGGGCATCTCTGTCGTTTGAGTATGGGTCTCGGCTTTACTCCGGTAGAGCTCTGCCTTGTTCTTGCCAACAACCAACAATGCTTCCATCCAAGTGCTGGGATAGTTTGCCACCCGATATCTTGGACTGCGATTCTTGGCTCATCTGTGAGGTAATTATAATTTGACGAAATCATGGAATAATGCCTGACTTCATTTCGTTTTACACTTCTAGCGCCTACATCCACAATCCACAAAGGATTCCACACACCGTTGAAACTGTTTCTTCCTCTGGGAGAATTCTGCTTTTCTCCGATATCAACGCTGGCAGCCCGGCACGTAGATCGGACTCAATCGTTAGTCAGCGATTGTTGGATACGTTCTCTCATCATCGAAAGCTCCATCATTTTTCCTGCAGTCGGGGCATCTCTGCCGTTTGAGTATGGGTCTCGGCCTTACTCCGGTAGAGCTCTGCCTTGTTCTTGCCAACAACCAACAATGCTTCCATCCAAGTGCTGGGATAGTTTGCCGAACGTTTTCTCGGACTGTGATTCATGGCTCATCTGTGAGGTAATTATAATCCGACCAAACCATAGAAAAATGCCTGACTTTCGTTTTACACTTCTAGCGCCTACATTGACAAGGGATTGCACACACCGTTGAAACTGTTTCTTCCTCTGGGAGAATTCTGCTTCGCACCGGTTTAAAAATGGAACAACATGAACAACTTACTTTACACGACGAATTCTTATAATTAAGTCCGATTTCAACGCAACCATTTTAGCGCACGTATAATATGGTGCCAATCTCAATCATTATCCTCCGCCTGCTTCTGTTAAAACCTTGCAGTCATGATCACCATCATCACCACAAAAAATTAGTTTGAGATTTGGTAGATATGATTCGATCGAAATATTGAAAAATATCTTACACTTCGTTTTGTTCTTCTCTTTCAGATACAACATTCGGGCATTGTTCAATCTATGGTATCCATCAAACAAATCTCTAAGATGCTGGACATTACTTCGTCTGAATATAAACAGCTTCGTTTGAAAATGATACCTAATTGTAATCAGCGATCTTCATCAAGCCATCAACACCACAACAAGAAAATCAGCCCTTTTCAGGGCCACCAAGTGTTTACTAAAGAGTTGTTTTGAGTAATATTTCTTATTAAATATATCACAATTACCACTTTTAACGATTTTTGGTAAAATCAAAAATCGGTCCCAGTACCCAAGCTAAAGTATGAGCAGAAACGTTAACATGCGTATGTTTTGTACGCTCATGCTTTCCAGATGTTGTGTGCACTCAGTACACAATTCTTGCTTTTGGATTAATTTCAGGTAGTAATGCATTCCCAAACACAGACATCAAAACAACATACCAAGCAGTCGAAAGATTCTGAACTGATCTTTCATACCGTGTGTATATTGTAAAGTTGTGATTATCATGGAAGACGAACCGAGCACGCAAGAGGTCATCGATTTGTTGGAGGTGGTTGGAGCCATCGAGCAAAGTAAATCCGCTTGCTGCGTGATGAGCTTAAACGTTCGAAGCCTCTTGGTGCATGCATCCGACATAGCAGCTGATCCCATCATGAAGATGGCTGATATCTTGGCCTTGTCCGAAACTGGCAGCCCCTCAGAGGTAAAAGGATTTACCTGCGCCGCCAAGGCCAAGCGTTATTACGCTAGAGCTGCCGGTGTAGCAATACATCAAAACAACTCTGCGTCTACCTTGGCCTTGACTCACACGATCCGCCAAGTTTGTACCAGTCATGATGTGGAGCTGGGCCGTTCAGACCATTATGGTGATATCTGCGCTGTAGAGATAACTATAATGGGCCAGCGAACGATTCTGTTTTGCGTGTTTATTGAGCCGAATACCACAACGAAGCAAAAGAAGTTCTTCATGACGCGGAATTTATTCGAGTATCAGAAGGAGGACAGACCAATGATCATGACAGGAAATTTAAACATCGATCTTACCAACCAGGAAAATATCGAGTTTGTGGATTTCTTGGAGAAGTACCTGAAACTCAAACTAGCTTCGGATCCCTCTAAGCCAACCAATCTCAGCGGTTCTTGTGTCGACATGACCTTCACGCGCAACATTCGGGTGGAAAACAAGAGTTATTATTCTTGTTTCTTCCTTCATCGACCGATTCTTTCGGTGCTACAGTGTTAATCATTCAAACGGCCCTTTTCAGGGCCACCGAATTTTTCAAAAAGAGTTATTAAGCATTGATAAATTGCATTAGACAATGAAACAAAACTACAAACATATGTCTTTTCTAAATTCACAAACCATTACATTCTGGATTATAACTAAAGGAAGGTTGCAATTATGACATTTGACTATAATACAAATGCAGCAAATTTCATGGCGTAGTTAACGTCATGCGGTCGTGTCTTGTACACAACCCCCACTGATTTTTACCCATATTGCACATAAAAAAGCACTTTTGTGATCAGAAATATTTTAATATTTTTCTCCATTTAAGTTTTTGCCTGTATGAAAAGCTACGCCAGAAATGCGCACAGTCATCAACCATCATCATCGCGAAAACTGACGACGATGATTGAAAAGTCACAGGTCTTCTGTCATTTGACCTGCTTCGTAAAATGGCTCATAAGATTGAGATAGCGCTTTTATTTCTTTTTTTTTTAGCAAATGTTCTAATATACAGCCATTCCATGAAAAACCGATCTAGTGGGTCACCGAATTCCGTGAAAATTTGCTGTTTTGTTCCTTATCCGAAATGAGGATACAAGTGTTTTGGGATTTTTTGATTAGGGTGACCATTTCCAAAATGAAGTGACCAGAAAAATCGCGATTTTGAATAAAAAAATATTTTTTTACAAATTATAACTTTTGAACCGCTTGACCGATTTCCAATTTTCTTGAGCGGAATGAAAGCTAAAGATTTTGACTTTCCAAGAAAAATATAAAATTTTACAAAAATTGGTGTTTTACATGAAAAATAAATCAAAAATTTCCGTTTTTTCGTGTTTTGAAGGCCTCGGGACAAAAAGGCCTATTGCTGTTCTCATTTTTTTTAAAAAGATCAGATTCTACGTTTACTGTCAAATTTTCAGCGATGTATGTTTTTTAGTTTTTGAGATATATTTTTTTGAAAATAAAAATCAGAGACTTCGGGAGGCCGTGGCCCCATGACATTGGAGGTGGTGGATCGAATAGAGATAGTTACCTATAGAGGAAGAGTATCGCTGGTGTCGCTGTCGATATTCGTCCTCTATAGTTTTCTACCTCTATTGTAGAACGTTAATGGAGTTCTGTTTGATCTTTCGACCTTGACACTTGCTTTTGCCGGGGCGAGCGACGAGGGCAGGATCAAACATGTCGCGCGTTGGTCTAGTAAGTGAAAAAGTGGCGTGATCGGTGAGTTCGGTTGGAGTAACTGAAAAAGTGCCGCGATCGGTTAGTTCTGTTTGATCCTTCGACCTTGACGCTTGCTCCTGGGCGGTACGTCAAGAAAGCCCGAACAGTTTTTTTTTATTCTTTTTGGGTCGCGCGCTTATTTTTTTTCCTGAGTGCTTTTTTATAGCCGAGCAAACGAGTGAAGCCGAAAGTGGATTGTGGCTGCTCAGTCAAGGATAACGGATCAATTGGTGAGCTCGTCTCATGCTACTATTTCTAATCTATAAAATATGTATGACTGCACATTCAATCGTTACAATGGTGGGATGTAAATATGATTTTTCTACAAACTATGGATGGTTCGTCACTGTGAGTGTCGACACAAACTCTGATTCATGATTTATTTATGTTTAACATTTTTTTTTTCAGAACACCTCTTATATACCTTTATTTTTGTAATTAAAAAAAACTTTGAATGGTTCGACACTACAAGTGTAGACTTGCGAAAGGTTCACTTTATTCAACAAACTTTGGATGGTTCGCCACTGTAAGTGTCGGCATAAGAATAAGAGTGTTCTATGATGTCCCAACCAATCGAGTTTTTCGTTTCTTTTCAAATGAGTAAAATATAATAACACATGCTTTCGTCCTGACAGCTGTAGGAATGTTACATTTAGGTATTTGTTCAACAAACTTTGAATGGTTCGTCACCTCAAGTGTCGGCATAATTTTCCTCTACATAGAAATTGTTCATATCAAATGAAAATATTATATTTACGTATAAGCATGTATATATCTCACAAATCATTGTTTATCATGGTCTAATCGCTTATCAAAGTGAATCCTATGACCCAACGATCCTCCCCATTAACAAACATCCCTCCCAGTAACCTTTGTGGAGATGCAGAGGCAAACACGGTCTCCAAAAAGCAAAGGTTACACACTAACATTCCTTCCCCCAATCCCACCTGACTGCAAGGACGTGGCCGGCGCCGTTATTGACCCTGTATAAATAGAGGCACTGAATTATGCACACTGAAGAAGATTATGGCCAATCCCAGCCGAACTTCTAGTTGATTCTTTGGGCATTTTCACTGACTTCGGTCAATCACGGAATAGCAACCATTGATATGTGTAGTCAGTCTAAGCTAAGCTAAGCTAAGCTATATTTTTTTGAAAATAAAAATCAGTCATTTTTCATAGGCACAAACTGTAGGTCTCAGCGCATTAGTTTTTTTTTATTTAAAAAAACATAGCTCACCCTATTTCTGAAATGGTCACCCTAATCAAAAAATCCAAAAACACGTGTATCCTTATTTCGGATAAGGAACGAAATAGCAAATTTTCACGGAATTTGGTGACCCACTACATCGGCTTTTCATGGAATGGCTGTATACGTAGTACAGTCATCTCTCCGTTACTCTATATTCTGTATCTCGATATTTCCCCTAAATCGATGGAATGCGCGGTCCCTTCAATCTAGCATGCTTTGACACCTCTGTAAGACGATACCTCTCTAACTCGATGTTCCCTAACTCGATGATATCAGTTTCAGTTTCCCAAGTAAGTTTACCTCTCTAACTCGATATTTTCATGAAAAGTTCCAAATGTTCACCAAACGTTAATAAATTTCATGAATTTGATTAATATTAATGCTTAATGTTTAATGTTTTTTAATGTTTGATTTTTGCTGATCGGAAAAAATGTGTTACATAGGTAAATGTTGTAAAATTGTATTGTTTTTCACGTGAAAATAACTATTCTGAATGTATTTTGTCAAAATAATAAAATGTTTAAAATTTGAAAAATATGTGTTCTGTATCTCGATACCTCCATAACTCGATGGTCCCTTCAAAAATCAAGTAAGGGAGAGTTAACTGTATAATCAAGAGCACAGGTGACAAGAGACTATTTCAGTATCGGGTTATCGCACATCCCTGATAGTGAACTCAGCCTTTGATTATTTATTTTGGCACCTTCGACGAACCGTCTCTTGTTGTATGTATACAGTGGGGGACCTAAATCCGTACAGGCTCAAAATCTGTACACTTCATACAAATAGTAGGCGTTTTGTGGAACGTGGATGGATTTAGATTAATTTCTTAGGTACAGATTTCGATCCCACGCGGTATGCGTTTTGTATATACTTTTCATTCCAGATTGTTCCTACACTGAAATGAATTTTATTGTAGAAACTACTGAATCCATGGTAAAATTAAGAACTGCACCAACGATTTTCAACCGACTACATTGATCTGTTAACTCTACCAAAACATAGTCAACATCACTACACAAGAAAATTTCTTCTGTTGATTTATCCAGAGTTGTAGTATTTTTGACTAGAAACATTCTTGATTTGAGAAGTTTAGCATCATATTTTTGACCACACTGTGTTGTACGGTGGGTGTCACGGATTGAAATACAATGCTTTGTAGTGGATGCTACTATGGACATAGTCAAATTTACTGCACTGCTCAGTGATTTTCACCAGATTTTAGTAAACTTGACAGATTTTTGTAGTCGGTTGAAAATCGTTGGTGAGTTCTTAATTCTACCATGGATTCGGTAGATTATACAACAAAATTTGTTTGCGTGTATATTGAATTAATTCATTGCTTTCTAAATAGTCGGGTTTCAATGTCCCTTACAATTTATATAATCTTATCAGAAATCAACATAAATAAATTTGCTGTTGATGAAGCTAATTTCAACTTGTAACGCTTTCTATAGTCACCATCACTTGGAAATTACTGGCATCACTTGCGCGCGTCTGCGCCTGATGCGTATTTTCACAATCTCTGGCGCAAACAAAACCCAAAACAATAAACATAGGAAAGTAGAGCATTCACATCGGCCGCAGAGCAGATGCGAATGTGATAATCACACCCAGCTACGACTGACACTGACTGCTTATCAGCGAAGAAATTATTCAATCAGGAAGAATTCAAGAACAAAGACTCGGCAGAACAGGTTGCTTTGACGCGCTGATCAGTTGGCTGTGAGTCGTTCTTTAGTGTACAGTCGTGAAAAACAAAGTGGTGCCATGGGAAGGGCTAATCGAAGTGTCCTCGCAGGGGGCCTAGCCCTGTTGGTGATGGTTCTGCAGCGTCAGCTGGTCGGAGGTCAGGTATTCTACTACCAACCGGAACAGGTCCATTTGGCGTTCGGAGAGTCCACGAGCGAGATAGTGGTGACATGGAGTACGATGACGGCCACTAATGAGTCGGTGGTCGAGTACGGCATAGGAGGCTATGCGTTGAGGTTTGTGATAAAGGGGCGTACGTACAGTCATCGCACAGTTATGAATCAACTAAGGGTAATAGAAAAGCTATCAGTACACTATGGTAAATATTTGATGTCAAGATTATTGGCGTTTCAACTTATGTTTGTCTTTTGGTTTATGCCTATCCAAATATTTGCACATTCGGCAAAGCGTGTACTGATAGCTTAAGAGAAACCGTAAGTTGTTTCAATACTCAATAAATAATGCACACTCGCCTAAACATTGCATATACAATAGAGAGCGTTGTGTTTGGATGGGCATCTAATTCCTCCAAAAGAGGTGCGCTTTGCGAAAAAGGATCACGTGATTATTGAGTTGAAATCGAATTCAGGTTAACTTCTGCGTCCATGGGTTCCGTTCTTGGTGTAGGAGTAACGCACTCTATCTAGTGAACAAACATAAACGTAACACAACTTGCAACAAGGCATAAACTCATTTGGTATAACGCCGTTTGGCAGTGCCCAAGGATAATACCTGTAATATATACTGCTTCGCATTGAAAAATGGGTTAATCAACGTGCGAAGTTCGCTTTTTGACCAACTTCGTCGTATCGCAACTCAATTTTCAATAGTGCGCATGATGCACACAGTGGAGGGCATAGAAGCGCACTATAGTGAAGCGAGTTGCGACGCTGTAAAATTAGTCAAAAATCGAATTTTTCACCTTGGTTAACCCATTTTTCAACGCGAAGCAGTATATTTTTGATAAAATCTGATCGCTGGAACCACAATAGGATCTTTTATTTTATGCCGATTCCATTTTAGTGCCACCGGAACTGAGGAGGAATTCGTAGACGGTGGATCCGGAAAGCATACTCAGTACATTCATCGGGTTGTGCTGCGGGATCTGCAACCATCGTCGCGGTATGAGTATCACTGTGGAAGCCGTGTGGGATGGTCTCCGGAGTTCTACTTCCACACGGTCCCCGAAGGATCGGATTGGTCCCCGTCGTTGGCCATTTTCGGCGACATGGGCAATGAAAATGCGCAATCAATGGCCCGTCTTCAGGAGGATACCCAGCGACACATGTACGATGCCATTCTGCACGTTGGGGACTTTGCGTACGATATGAACTCGGACAATGCCCTTGTCGGAGACCAGTTCATGAACCAGATCCAGTCGATTGCGGCCTATACGCCGTACATGGTGTGCGCCGGGAATCACGAGGAGAAGTAGTGAGTGTCTTCAAGTGTTGTTTCTGACGACTTTCAATCTGTAACGTAATTCATATCCCAATCCAGCAACTTTTCCAACTACCGGGCCCGGTTCAGCATGCCCGGCGGAACGGAAAACCTGATGTACAGCTTCAACCTGGGCCCGGTGCACTTCATCGGCTTTTCCACCGAGGTGTACTACTTCATGAACTACGGCCTGAAGACGCTGATCAACCAGTACGAGTGGCTCCGGCGGGACCTGGAGGAAGCGAACCGGCCGGAGAACCGTGCCGAGCGTCCCTGGATCGTAACCTATGGCCACCGGCCGATGTACTGCAGCAATGATAACGATAACGATTGCACCCATAGTGAGACGCTGGTGCGTGTGGGTCTGCCCTTCTCGCACTGGTTCGGCCTGGAGGACCTGTTCTACGAGTATGGCGTGGACGTGGAGATTTGGGCGCACGAGCACTCGTACGAGCGACTGTGGCCCATCTACGACTACAAGGTACGGGAAGAGGGGGAAGTCGGGTAGAAGAGTTGCATGCGTGAGCACTATGGGGGCAATGCGGGGAAAATGGTTTTATCGTTTTCATCGCTGTATGATGCATTGGGCTGGATGGTCCTTCATTTGCTTCGTAGGGCCTGCAGTGGTTCCTAAGGATTGTAAGATGCGCAGTATGCGTTCAAGGTGTCGTTCCAATCCCTTTCCAAGTTCGTTTCGAATCCCATCCGAGTTCATTTTGAGCCCTATTCGTGTACCTTGATAGTCTTACTAGAAACAATATGGAGTCCTATTCGATTCTACTTTCAGGATCTACAGTTGCATTAAGTCCTTTTCAATTCCAAAATCCGCTTCTATTCTTGTTTGAATGCGTTTGGAGACCCATTTCGTTTCGTTTAAAGAGTTCTTTTAGAGTTCCATTAAAGTCTGTTTCGAGACCTTTTTCAAGTCTCATATCGATCTGTATTCTGACCCACTTTTTCAAGTCTCGTTCCAAACCGTTTTGATGCCTGATCATCAGTTTAAAATTTCATTCCAAACTGTTTCAAGTCCATTTTAAATACCATTATTTTACTGGTCGAATCAATTTTAAATCCCATTCGAGCCTGTTTCGGGTCATATTCAAGTTCATTTAGAGCGCCATGGGAATTTGCTTCGAGCTCTATCAAAAAATTATTCAAAACCAGTGAATCAAATTGTCATCAAAGGAGACGAAAAACAAACAACAAAACAAGTCGCTCACAACCCGTTTATCCATACTGTTACGGATAGGGATACAATCAGAAGCAAAATTGTCATGACAATCACAGGGCACAACATTGTTGCAATCTTTCCGACTCGAAATTAATCAGTTATTTTAAACACAAAACCAAATTTGTTTTATGCATGCTGTTCAAAAATGTGCCAATGTTTACCAACACAGAAAAAGTTCTCGAAAATTGCAATGCGAAGCCAAGAAAATCGCTGCGCACGTGGTGATCGATCTTTGTCATATTCTGTTCAAGTGATGATAAACTCATGTTGCGGAATAAAATTGTTGCAACAAGAATAGAAGATGATAATGTCTTTGTTGTTGGGTGTTGGGTGACAATTTATTCACTGTTCAAAACCGATTCAAGTCTTACTCAAATCGTGTCCGTTTTGAGTTTTATTAGAAACGATTTCAAATTCTATTCGAAATCCTGCTCCATTCCGTTTACAGGTCTAGTTCTAAACGAAATCAAGTCCCATTTGAATCCGATTCTATTTTTCAGCCCACATTCAAATACTTTTCAAATTCCATTCGAATCTGTTTCGCTTCCCATTTAAGACGGTTGAGAGTTTTATTTCACTCTGTTTCAAAACCGTTTTGTTCCCTGTTTGAGACCGCTTTGAGTCCTATTCTCTGACGCTTGGGAGCGATTGGTTTTGTCAGGGTGGCCAGTGAAAAGTCAATTTCAAAATCCCGGTTTTCTCCCGGTTTTTCCCCGATATTTTAAAAATATTCCCGGTTTAATGATATGCTAAGAAACATTATTGCGATTTTTTTTTACTATTTCAAACGACTTTTAAGTACGAGTTTTTTGTTAAAACCAAAGCATTTCCATTAGGGGTAGACGGAAATCAGATATTTTGCTGCGCATTCAAAATTTTTGGGCTTATACTGATTCTGCTAAATTTCAGTTTGATCTATGAAACGATATTTTACGACGGTCATTTTAGGTGATCGTAAAATTTGTTATGAAAAAGTTCAGTGCTAAAAAACGATTGACCCTTGTTAATACTATGGGATCGAGTCAATCTTTGAATGAATCATAGTTTAAATCTTAAACGGTCACAGGTTTGGTAGACATAATCTCTTTATCAATTGTTCAACATTTCGTTCCATGGTCATCAGCATATAATATTTTGTTATGTTTTATCCCCACTAATCTAGAACATTTTCTCAGGGCAATTATTTCTGATAAAAAATAAAGAATATGTTCTTGGCTTTATTGACTAACTTGGGATTCGAATTCAAAAACTTTAGTAAAAATCCACTAAAGTATAGATCAGTGATTTCCAAAGTGGGCGAATTCACCACCCTGGGGCGAATTTCAGGCTCAAGTGGGCGAAAATTTGTAAAACAGAATTTGGGGGGCGAAAAATCTAGAAAGGGGGCTAAAAAGCTAACACGGGAGCATTTGAAAATAATTACTCATAACCGTTGGAGGACACATATCTGATGGGTAATCAATTCCAAACTTAACTATTTCCAGGACTATTTTACCTTAAACCGTTATATCTCTAACCATGATCATTTTCAAATTATGATAGACAACACTTGATGATTGTGTGATGCATTCAGGTTTTTTAATATCATGAGTTTTTAGAACGAACAAAAAAATCTAATGTGCCCATTTTGATGTTCCGGTTCCGGTTGCACTCTTTTTCATTAGTTATTATGGTACACATCATTTTAGAAACAAATTTTGAAAAATTTAGCAAACAAAAATCGGGTTCCAGCGATTTTAAAGACGTAACTGCTTCAAATGTATTTTTAAAAAGTGTTTTAAAAATACATTTGAAGAATTTTCAGAGATGCGTCAGATTTGAACTTTCAAAACTTCCGAAAGAAATCGAGTTTTCTTGGTGTTAGAAAAATTGCATTGAACAATAAGTTGAAAAACATTCTGGATTTTCATATATGTTTCAGGGTATTTGGATTGGATAAAAATGCGTTCCCAGAAACATCGAACATTTATTATTCACAATTTCTGAAAATTATTGCAGTAATTTTAGAAACGGCAGATGATGGAATGACTGATTCAGTAGCCTATAATGCACGCAAGATATTGTTAAAATCGATATTATAAATTACAGTCCAATAAATCATTCATAGTAACTGTGGGTTATCGATATTTAAGAAATTATTTTTAAATGTACATGAAAGTTATTGCATTATGATTCTATGGATATGCGAGTCAAGGAAATTTTCTGGCGTACAGCGCTTAATTAAAATATGTGAATCACAAAGGGGGCGAAAGTTGAAAAAGTTTGGGAAGCACTGGTATAGATCGTGCTGGTTAAAACATTACTTGGTATGCAAAATTTTCCCGGTACTAATTGAAATTCCCGTATATTTCCCGGTTTTCTTTCGGTGATTCGAAATTCCCGGCTTTTTCCCGGTTTTCCCGATTTCCCAGTGCGCTGGTCACCCTGTTTTGTTTTTGTTCTAGTTTAGCAGAAATGCTCGCCACTTTCCATCACTGCTGTTGGTAGTCCGCTACAAATCCCATTTGATTCCTGTTCGAGTCCGTTTAGAGTTCGATTTGCGAGTTAATTTGGAGCCCAATTCTAGTCTATTTTTAACCCTATTTGAGTCTCATTCAAACCCGAAATAAGAAAATTGAATCATTCGAAAATTGTGTGAAACCATTGCCAAGCTAGCTCCAAATAATTACCAGTATCACACGAGTCCGTTTCGAGTCCTGCTAGTGTTTGTTTGGAGCCTCATTCAAATCCCATCCGAATCCTGTTCCAGTCCGTTTGAAATCCTGTTTGAACCTGTTTCAAAGTCCCATTCGAGTTTGTTTCGGGTCATTTTTAAGTCTTATCCGACACGGTCCTACTGGAACCCATTCGAGTTCGTTTCGACTTCTATTAGAAACAAATTCAAGTTCCATCCAAGTCCGTTTTCTGGACTCATTAAGTTGGATTTAGATTCCCGTTAAAGCCAGTTTCGAGTCTTGTTCCAAACTATCTTTTTAATTTTTCTTTAAATTCCTGCTTGAGCCTATAATTCAAGTCTCATTCAAACTTATTTCAAATCTCAATATGGGCAATATGGGCTCAATATGGGTCGCATTCGTGCCCGTCTCGAGTCTTGTTTGTTTGGAGCTTCATTCCAGTCTGTTTCAAGTCCCATTTGGGTCTTATTCGGAGCCGTTTGAAGTCTAAATTTAATCCCATTCAAGTTCAACTCCGTTTTCAGAATTCATTACGAGCTGCATTACCATATTTGCAGCGAGTTATATTCGAAAAAGGTTTTAAGTCCCATTCGAGTCCAAGTCGAACCCTATTTGTCTTATTGTCGAAACACATTAAACCGCGTTTCGTTTTCAGTTCCGTTCGAGTCTGTTTCTAGTTTCAGGACCTATTCGAGCTTGTTTGAGGACCCATTTGAGTTCGTTTCTAGGCCATTTTAAACATCAATAGAAACTGTATCAATTTGGGTTCGTTAAAGAGAAACATTTTAATTCCGCCCTAATTGCATTATCTGTTAACAGATACGCGTATTTCGACTACCACTCGTAGCCTTCTCCAAAGTTGGTTACTCGTATCCACTGACGAGAATGACAGCTGATATAGAAGAGTTGAGTTTGTTTCAAGTTTCAATCGAGTTCGTTTCTAGCTCTAGTCAAATCCGTTTCAAAACTCATTCGAATTCAATTCAAGTCTTACGAGTCTCTTTCCCCATTCTGTGCTTTCTTCCGTTCTAGTGCTATTTGAGTTTGTTTCTAGTCTTATTCGTGAGACTTTCGAGCCTAATTTAGTCTTAACCTTTCAGTCGTCGCGCGGTTTTCCACCGTCAGAACCACCACGCTGCTGTTGTGATTGAAAAGCGAGGTTTTTTCAACAGTGTTGTACAAAATACAACAGCGTGACGACTGACGTGTTAAATTCATTTACACGGAGCATCTGTTAAAGTCCCACAGTTTTGTGTTAGAATTACACACATTTATATTTCTATCCCTTTTTTGATCACAGTTTGTTCACTCATAATGAGTCATTTATGTGTACTGGTGAACCAAGGTTCCGTATAAATGATTTTAAGAGTGTTCTCTCACATTCTCTCTATTTTCTCGTCGCCCCTCTGTTTATTCGTCATCTGTTTATTATACCGTCGTTTCTCTATTCTTCCGTCGTGTCTCTATTCTATTGTCGCCTTTCTATTCCTTGTTGGTGCTTCGACTGTAGTTTCCTGTTGATGTTGAATTGGCTTTTCATTCTTGGCAAAGTTAAAAACTGTTATTTTATTTTGTTCAACGTTTGGGACCTTCTTCAAGAACTCAAAAACTCTGTAACAATTGAGCCTCTGAAGAAAGTCCCAAACGGATCAAAACGTTGGACGAGATAAAATAACAGTTTTTAATTTTGTCAAAACTGAAAAGCCAATAATTGGCTTTTAGCGAATTCACTCATAAGACGCGACGTGAGACAAGACACAACACTAATTCTTCTTGCAACGGTTAAAGGTGAAACAGGCTAGAGTCAACTTCTAAGATTGCACTAAAACTTCAAAGGCTCAAATCTTGCGCAGAAAGCATCCAACAAAAATGCACTTTTTATTTTGGCCTTGTGCACTACCAGAAAGCTTAAAATAAAAAGATCAGAAACGTTTGCCAACTATTTTTCCAGTTTAGTGCCTTTGAAAACGTGGGTAGGGGCACAAGTCGACTATTCCAGAATGATTTACCTAAAAAGGAATTGAAATCACCTTTTAAATCGACCGTTTTCGGGTTCGATGTTGCCCATCTACGGGACGATGTCCGACTGATTACATAATTTGTCAACATTAGTATCCGTACTGTAATCAGTATACGTCGAGAAGTCTCGAAAACTTATTCAAATAGTCTCAAGTCAAAAAAGTGAATAAACTTACTTTATTGATCCTACGTGTTTCGCAGGCGAAATTCCACATGTTCCGCTCCTACCCAACTAGATTTTTCACTTTTAGAACGTTTAATTTCCGGATTTACAAAACGACGAAAGTAAGATTCTCCACTTTCGCAACCTAACCGCTACTTTCGCCGCTCCATTGTATGGGAGACAAAGTGACTTAACCACGAATCAAAACAAAACACTACTTGAGCCGATTTTACAGTGGTAGAAAAACGTCGAAAGTAACTGTATGAAACGGCTTATCATTTTGCCATAATTTTTTTTTGTTGAAAATAATAGAAACTACCTAGTTTTTGAACGCGATCTGATTGTATGCAAAATTTGAGCGATGTACACTGCGAAAAAATGTTAAAAAGGTGATTCATTTTAAAGCAGTTTTATAAGACAGGTTGTGATTCTTCTCAATTAGTTTTCTCAAAACCGTATGAAAGTTACTTACGTCGATTTGAAAAAGTAATCGAGAAGTGTTTTTTTTTACTTAGCTCGTTTATTTGGCAGGCTCGGGCGCTACGAGAAGTGTTTTTCCAGCTTAGTCAGGTGGAAGAGTGGAGACACGATTGGAGCATCGTCCTCGTTCATCAGAGAACGATTACACTCAGGCAAATTAATTAACGAATTTCATAAATTTTGCCTTATGATGCATTGAAAATTCCATAAAATCCGATTTCAGAAGGCTTATATGGATTCCATACCTTTGGAATGATAATCATAATCAAAAAAATAGGTGAACATAATGAAAGTATACAAATTTCATTGCGCGCCTTATGATTTCCATTGCTTTCATGAGTCATTCCATTAATGAAACCATACATCATAAGGCTATTATATATTTCATATTAGCTTGATGAAAACCATAATTGCGAAGTAAGTTATACTTAATTAACGTATATCAATTTCATTAAACCGCCTTACTATTCACATAGCTGTCTCTAATGTGAAAAACTCATAAGGTTGTTATTATGAAAATTGCAGCTCGAAATCACCGCCATCGTTGAGATCCAACATACTGTGTCACTTTTTCAGAAGTTCAGCAATGTACAACCACGGGGATCCAAAAAATTTCAAATCGAAAATGGAAATTGAGATTGTAATAAACGGAGAATAATGGTCGAGTTTGTAGATATTGTAGTCCGAATAATTACATTCCCAGTTTGTTCAATATCTGTTTTAGAAAATGGTAACCAACGTGTGAAAATCGAATTTTCATTCCTCGACACGTCACAGCTCGATGTGCAATAATACTTTGCTACGTATTAATGTGATACTCACAATACGGCAAAATAGTTGGAAATTCGATTTCCACACGTTAGCTAATCATTTATCTAAATTAGGTAGTAGAACGCATTGAAATTTCTGTTAATACTCTGAATGGAATGCATTGTCAACTGAATATAATAACGAATAATTAAACCAGGATGTCCATTCAAAATCAGTTTTCCAATTCCCGGATTTTTCCCGGATGCTCAAAATATTAGAAAACAAATCTTCCCGGCACACTTTCACCCTCATTCTCTTTTACAACTTTCTATCGAATCCTATTCGTTCGAATGCATGGCTTACTTGATTATGCTGGCGTAAACGGGAATGCAAAACAGTTTTCGATCGAAAGAGCATTCGAACGTAAACAAGAATAGTGGCGTTTGTCCTGCTATCAAGTAGGCTGTTGAAAGACACTACTAGACTCACATACAAAGTGATAGATTAGTTTTCAGTCGATTTTTTAGCTATTCCTGAGAATTTTCCAAAACTTTTCCTTTACACAAACACGTAGTAACACTTGAAGAACGCAACAGTGAAATAATCATATAAATCAATTCATAGCAAATTCAGAGAAGTTTTAAAATTATATGAACAAATATCTGCTTTGTGTATCTAAATTTAGACTGTATTTCATCGAAAAAAAAAAGTTCAATAGCCATTTTTTTTCTTTATTGGTGAGGCTTTCAGCCACAGACTGGTTCGCCTCAAAAGATAGCCAATAAATTAATTTCTAAGAATGCTTTCGTAATCATGTGTTAGACATGGTCCATGGATGATTTCCGGAAAAATCTTGAGCTGGTGAAACTCATGTTGTAGCCAAGGAGAGATCTTTTTAACAGAAACGAAATTCCGCCAAAAACATTTTATTGTCTTCTATAATGTTGGCTTAATTTTTTGACATAAATCCACAAATCAAGCAATTTTTCAAAGATATGGTCGAGATTCTTGTTAAGAATTAAACAAAAGTCTGCATTAAAAACCTCGCTATTTAATCATTTATCATAGAATTTGCCATGAATTCACGAATAATTTTACAAGGAATTTGATGGGATTCCCAAATTGGGAATGATTGAAATAATTTACTGTAAATCTGCAAGGTATCCATAAAAAACTATCAGGGACCTCATAAGAACTTTGTCATAGATCTAGGACTAGTCGAACCAGTAAGACTGACAAAGCTGCATCATGAATCCTCATCAGTAACTCCAGAAATCTTGTCATATGGAATTCTCAATGAATTTGTCCACAATTTCTAAACCTCTACGAATCTACTAAGAGTTTCAAGAAAAATCAGCCAAGGGTATTTTCTAGAATCAACAAGAAACCTTATTAACCTTATTATAAGCAGATTTATAACATTTTCAGTTATCTCTCGAAGAAATTGGTAAATTATCGCCTCGATTTCCTGTAAAAACCTCAATAGAAAATTGGCATGGATCTAAAAGGAAATCTTTCAATCATCTCACCAAGAAAAATCTTGACAGGAATCCCTATATACCCTTTCTAGAGATGTTTTAAGGATCTTATTGGTTTTCCATGAAATCTCCTTTGAGTTTTTTTTAAATATTTTGCCATAACTTTTCACAATAAATCGGTATGAATCATTAGGAAATGTACCCAACAAATGTACCCAGGAAATCAAAGATAATTTTGAAGGATTTTGATTTAAAAAAACCACTAGAAATCGTTAACTATTTCCCTACCAAATCAGTCCAACAAGTCGTGATACAAAGTACAAGTTGATGGGCAGCCTTCTGAAAGCCTCCTGTCAAAAATTTCTAGTATCATTTGGAATTGAAGTAGGCCGGTCTTCATATGTTCGAAACACATATTTTCCCGGTGTGTTCTCCTAATTCCCGGGCATTTCCCACATTTTTCCCGGCCACTTGTAATTTCCGGGTTTTTCCCGCTTTTCCTGGATTTCCCGGATGGATGGACACTAGGTCGTCCCTTATTTTTCGAAAATGCGAAATGTTATAAGTTCGTCATTGTAAAGTGCTCGTTTTAGTAAGAAAAAAATCAGGTAAAAATTTGAAGTTCGTACGTGTACGCTAAGTGGTCCCCCAACGGCCCTGAAGGTATTAGGTGTAGACGACCCCTTGCGCAAAATCGAGCTCGCTGCTCTAATGCGCGCAGCATGAGTACGAAAAGGCACCAGTAACAAATTGCCCTGCGCGCGTTAATAATCAGCATAGAAGTTTGCTTTCTTTGGAATGATTCAAATATTACGTAACGCAAAATTTGCTAATTTAAGACCCCTTCCCTCCCCCATGTAACAGCTTTTGTATGAAAAGATCTAAAATTTTTGTATGGACCGTGACACTTTGGAAGGCCACCTCGCTCCCCCTGTTGCGTTGCGTAATATTTGAACGATCCCTTTGTAGTTATGAATTTAATGTCAGCGTGCAGTGTTATGAAGATATCCACAGTGTAAAATATTATTTTTCTTTAAATTCTATGCTGATTATAAATTTGTTACCAGTGGCTTTTCGTACTCATGTTGCGTACACTAGAGCAGCGAGCTTGATTTGGCGCACGGGGGTCATTTACACCTAGTACCTTTAGGGTCGTTGGGGGACCACTTAGCGTCCACGTACGGATTTAAAATTTTTACCTGATTTTTTTCTCATCAAAACGAGCACTTTACAATGACGAACTTATATCATTTCGCATTTTCGAAAAATAAGGGACGGCCTAATGGACACCCTGTTAAACAATAATATGTGACATAAAAAGTAATGTAGTTTATACTGCTGATAGAAGAAATTCTTAAATTTTTATTTCAATTTTCATAATGCTGTTTTATGAAATAAGCAAGATTCAGATCAATTCATAAGGTGAATCAATGAAATACTTACCGATTTCTTGTGGCTAATAAACATAAGGGAAAATAATGAATATTCATAGTATTTTTGCCTGAGTGATAGTTTCAGTGAAACTCTTTGTTTCTCTATTCCTTTATCGTGTCCCTATTCTCCCGTCGTGTCTTTTTTCCCTCGTCGGGTCTAATTTGTCGTTTTCGTTTTTAGGAACTGGGTCGGTGATCAACACATAAACAAACCAATGACAAATAAATTGTAGTTCGGTCGAACCTGAATTGGGTTGGGGTTGAACTGTGATTCAGAACGGGTTGCGCCAGTTCCAACCTAGGTCTAAAATTATCACACAATACACACCAAACCAGGAACTTTATTGAGAACATCTTCAAGCATTGCTAAGGCAGGGATTCCTTAAAAAAAATACTCCAAAGATTTTTCCAGTAATTTGCCTTGAGTAGTTTAAGATATTTTCCTATCATTTTTTACAGGTTGCTGGTCGAGCTTATTCTACGAAGTTCGTAATTTTTTTCAGATAACTGGAAATTGTTTCGGAATTTTCCCTGTTTATTTTTCGAACATTCTTGTATTATTCTGCTAGAATTTCTCCAGGCTTTTCCCTGGGGTTGCAACAGAGATTTTTACAATAATTTTGTGTAAAAATTCTCCTTGGAGTTATTTAAAGGATTTCTAACACAGTTCATCAAAAAAATTTATATTTTGGAAATTTCATCCAGTAATACTTAAAGCATTATCTCTTATTGGTTTCTCCCGCAATTATTCCTGCAATTTCCTTAAAAATTCTTCTGCTCAGAGCTCCTTCTAATTTTGACACAGGATTTCTACCAAGTATACATTAGGAAGTAGATTAAATGTACAAAACGATTTTCACGATTTCATTCAATTCAAATTCCGTTGGGTTTTATGTTTGTAATTATCTTATTTTCTGGAATTTAACATTGTCAGCAGATTCCAAATTCCATAAATTTCTGTACGGGGTTCTTGTAAAAAAAAACACTAGATCCATCCTTCTCGGACTATTGAAATTATTTCCAAAGTAATTAAAAACCTGGATTTTCCAGGCTTTCTTGTGGAAATTGATTTTATCACGACTTCATTCAATGTTTCCTTCGGGTCTCATTTTAATAATCACGATTTATCTTTGAATATCTATAAGATCATTACCAAAAAATCATCTGCCGAATAGAAAGAAAATATCTCAAGACTACCAGCATTTCATTACCTTCTGCAAGTAATATTCACAAAAAAGTTCCTGGATAAATCAATGGAGGGAAAAAATACTTCCCGATGGATTTTTCAGGATTTCTTGGGTAAAAATTATGTTCAAATCTATGGATAAAACGTCGGGAGAAATCTCCTAGATTATGCCTCAAAGAACTATTAAAAAGAGCTTCTGAGAAAATAACAGTTAGGAGTTTCTAAAGAAACTCACAAAGTAGCTTTTATATGAATTCATGTAGAAATTTTGATGATCTAGGAGTAACTTTTGATTAAAATACTTATTTGTGCTAATTCTGTAGGAATTAAAATTGATAAAAATTTAGAAGAAATGGTTGAAATAATTTTGAGTTGTTTCCTGAAATAGATATTGACAGTATCCCTGAAAAAAATCGGAGTATTATTTCTGAAGGAATTCAAGGGGAAAATTTCGGAGGAATCGGTTGAGAAATTGAATGTATCATTTGAAGAACTTTTTCGAAAAATAGTTAGAGGAACCCAGGAAAAATTACCTGAGAAATCTTCAGAGTAGTTTACGGAGGAGTCTTTGCGATAAATTTTACTAGAAATATCATTAATTTATGCCTTATGCCTATTTTAAAGTTTTGCATTTGATAGGCAACATAACCAGAAAAAACTGAAACTAAAACCTGGAAAAAAAAACTCCACAGGAATTCCGAGGCATTTTCTTGGTGAATTTATGATTTAGAAAACAAATTGAACCAAGATGTGTTTTTGACTCCACTCTTCTAACTGTGAATGAAAAATGGGAATGGATGTCATTAATAGTTCAACGTTCCATGCAAAAACGGTACAAAGTTTTTGTATAATTAACGTTTTAGAGTAAAATTCGTATTTTTTTTTTCAAGTTCGCTCCTAGAAAATCCTAGTTACGCCCATGCTGGAAATCCATCCCTTTTTGAAATATCTCTTCCCTGCAAATCTATCCTCTCTCTCCTCTTATTATTATCTATGTAAGTATAGTAATCGATTCCTTTATTGAAATCTATCCTCTATGAAAATGTATTCTGTGAAAGCTGGAAAATCGATTCTCTCTGAAAATGTTTTTTCTTTGGAAATCAATCCTCTCTGTGCATTTATCTTTTCTAACTTTATATCCTATCAGAAAAGCTATATATTTTTTTTTTTTGAGAGCCAAGCCTCACTCGAAATGTACCTACTTTAAAATCAATCCATTCTAGACATTGCTTATTTCTAGAAATCAATCCTTTCTGGAAATCTATTCCTATCTGAAAAATTTACTGCTTTCTGACACTACTCGAAAAAATACCTTTTTTTCAAATCTACTTCCTCTAAAAATGTATTCTCTCTTGATTTCACTCACTCCCTGGAAATCTACTCCTTCTGGAAATCTATACTTTCTGGAAATCTTTCTTCTCTTGTCATCTATCCTCTCTGAAATTCTTCTTTGTAAGTTCATGCTCCCTGAAGGCCTTTCTGGAATTTATCCTCTCTAGAAATCCAGCCTTTTCCAGACGTATCCTTTCAAAAATTTACCCTTTCTGGATTTCTATCCTGTCTGCTAAGGGTACATCAACATTTGGAAATCGTTTCTGCAGATATGTTTTCTCTGGAAAAGCAAAGAAATCCCTAGAGACCAATCTTCTCTGGAAGTCTGTATATTCTTTCTGGGAATTTTCAAATTTGCAGAGAGGATAGATTTTAAGAGAAGATAGATTCCAGAGAGAATGTAATAATGAGAAATTTTTTCCTTGGCTAGCGTTTCATACGAAGATGCAACAGAAGAGGTTAATGTGGCCCAATTATCGATTAAAGAGAAAACAAACAATGAGAGCTCCTTAATGTTAGATACATCCTTTTGAAAAGCTATGAGAGAAATACTTTTTCAGGTAACCTATCTGGAAAACTATCCTTTCTGGAAATCTGTCTTCTGTAAAATCAATCCTCTATGGATTTCTATCCCCTTCCCTGGAAATATATTTTTTCTGCAAATATATCCTTTCTTGAAATCTAGTTTTGATTAGGATTTTTTTCCATTCTGAAGATTAATCCTTACTAGAAGTCTATTGACGTTTTGTCGCAAAACTTAAACAGTTCATGCGACGCCTAGTTGTAGCGGATTGAAACGAAGAATGATGATTGTTGTTTGGTTTTATAACTTTACTGATCTGAACAGCTGGAAAAATTCACGTTTTTTCGCAAAATTAATCGAAAACCTGTGAAATGAGTTCTGAAGCAGGTAAGAATTTATGTTTTCTTCAACGTTACGGTTATATCGCATTTCAAACGGTCAAGAATTACGAGAAATCTTCGAAAAATCAGAGTTTGCAGTAGGTTATGGTGGTTTGTTTGTGTTTTTTTTATTCATTCCAGCCGACCGCTCAATGGCTGGAGCAAATTAAACTGCATCGGTGGATGATTTCCCAGTGGATGTGAAACTGATCGATATAATCGATTATGTAGGATATTCCGTCCGACCGATCAGAGAGGGTTCCGCAGTTCACAGATCCGGCAAAAACAATGAGACAAGATGGCACGATATATTTCACAATACGGTCAGCCACCATAGCACAAAATTGCAAAAAAACACCTCTTGCAAACGTTGTCAATTCAATCCGCATAAAAATTTACAAAGAACAATAAAAATCTAAGGTATACAAGAAATAGTTTTAGAATTAAATCAAATAATTACACCAAAAAAGACAAATTTTCGACAACTTTCTGCGAAACACTTGTATTTTGACAAATTGAAAACAAAATATCATCATTCATTCAGCAGTGCCATCTGGTTGTCGTTCCTTCGTAAAATCATCAATATTCTCTGCAAATATTCAGAGAGGATAGATTGCCAGATAGGATAGATTTCCAATGAGGACAGATTTCCAATAAGGACTTTTTTATAAGAAAAAAACTAGATTCTATAAGAGAGGACATTTTTTTAAGAGGATAAATGTCTATAGAGGACTTTATTGAGAGGATAGATTTCCACATAGGATAGATATTTTAGAAAGGATAGATTTGTATAGAGGATTGATTTCTAAAGAGGATCTATCCTTTCTACAGATCTATCCTCTCTGAAAATGTAACCTCACCGGAAATATTTCCTCTTCCGAAATGTATAATCACTGGAAATCTGTCCCCTTTGGAAATATTTCCTTGCTGGATATCTACACACGTTGTTAAATATCTAAAGTAATCCTTTCGTTTTCTTCCTTCGCTACCCTTTCCCCCTCTCAGGTCTACAACGGATCGCACGAGGAACCGTACCGCAACCCGCGGGCCCCGGTCCACCTGGTGACGGGATCTGCCGGCTGCAAGGAGGGCCGCGAACCATTCATCCGCCGGATCCCCGAGTGGAGCGCCCTGCACAGCCGTGACTATGGCTACACGCGCATGAAGGCGCACAACCGGACGCATCTCTACTTCGAGCAGATTTCCGTCGACAAGGAGGGAGCGGTCATCGATTCGTTCACCATCGTCAAGGACCGGCACGTGCCGTACCGGAAGCTTTTCGAGGAGGATGATGGAACGAAGAACTGAGCAGCGATTGATGGGTGGTTTTGATAAAATTGTTATATATTTCACGACAGCTCACAACAATTGGAACGATCTGATTCGGAGGTTTTCATCGTGCAGTGTGATTGGTACTTTTAAGAATATGGTAACCGGTTACCAAAAATATACATATAGTCTGATCAAGATCTGAATCTTCACGTATTCTAGTTGGGAAATAAAACTCAATATTCAACTATGGCTTATCACAGTTTGATGTAAAAATACTTTCGTTACTTTCGCTCATATCACCTAGAAACCTAATGGCAGTTTTGCTGTTTGTAAGCACTTATGTTAAAAATACAATTCTTTTGCAAATGAATGG
Organism: Aedes aegypti; assembly: GCF_002204515.2. Lineage (NCBI taxonomy): Eukaryota > Metazoa > Arthropoda > Insecta > Diptera > Culicidae > Aedes > Aedes aegypti. The sequence goes on along the minus strand of NC_035109.1, from coordinate 24,750,599 downwards.
CATCCAGAGTTGGAATGGAAGGCGGGGACCTTGAAGTTTTACCTAAATCTACCGATTAGTGCTCAGGGGAATGCTTTAATGTTGAGTTGATGGCACACCAATTCGATGCTTTCGTTACAATCTGTAAAAGTTTTCTACATTACAGGGACATATGTGGATCAGGACTCTTTTTTTACATATTAGTGGACGGTTTGTGTTGCTTGCTGGCAACACAGTTAAAGTTTACTCTCTTGTACTTGAGATTCGGTTTCTTTTCTTTTAACATCTATGAGATTGGTCCAGGCGAATAACAGCTACGTAGATATTTAAAGATAAAATGTAGGTCAGGCAAGAGATTTACAGAGTGCAGCTTCAATTTCCCTTCGAATATGGTTTTCAGTATTGGTATTGTGGTGAGCTTGTTTTATTCCTAAATATTTCGTTCCGACTCTTCGCCCTGGCAATAGTCTAGAAACTTCTCAGGTTTTATTCTTTTTTCGATTTCCCTGAACAAACCGTTGCGTTTGCGACAAGACATACAAATCCAAAAATCGCAACTTTGATATACAAGGCCTTCAGATAGGGCTGTTGTTAATTGTACCACGATTTTCTGGTGAGTTGCAAGCTTGGTGTCAATGATGATGTCGCGCTACACGATGATTGTTCATCTGCAACAACCAGACAGCTCACCAATCCACCTCGAGGTGGATCGTGCTGAGTTGTTGAGTTGAAGGAGAGCGAAAGAAGGAGCGCAAAAGTCTGGTTTGACAGCTCTGCAGAAAGCGCGTGCGCACGGAAAGAGCGCCAGTTCGGCTCGATTTGCAATGATCGGTTATTATTGTCGCACCGCCACCAAACCGGATCGCGCCAGTGAGACTCGCGACGCGCCTCAACTCGCCGCATTTTGAAATAAGTTTTTTAGTGTGGCGCTGCATTCTTACGATTTTTATTAACACAGCGCACTATTCAAATATTAGCTGCGATGCACGGTGCCCGAGAAAAAAATAATCTATCTTCTATATAAATAAAAATTGAATGGTGTTTGTATGTCACGAAATGGCTTGAGAACGGGCTACCGGATTTTGAATGTTTTCATATCGAAGTGATCATGAAGTGTTCCGACGTGTTTGTGTGTATAAAAAGCTCAGGATATTCACCGGAAAAGTTAGAAAAAATGGAAGTGAACGGAACATTCAATTTTGAATGGGACGTTCCGTGACGTTTTTCAGCAGCCTACTTGATGGCAAGACGAAGTTTGCCGGGACCACTAGTTATAAATAAATGTTGGTCTTGATTTCTACCGGATACATAATATTATTATTTTTCCGCTATTGGATATTCTATAGTTTGGTTGATCGATGTAAAAGTTTGTTTTAAAAGCAGCTCCACTTATTTTGAAACATGTTGCCGTGTAGAATGGTAGACAACATAACTAATTTAATTAAAATAATTTGAAGTTATAATTAGTACATAAACAAAAGGGGAAGAACTTTTATGCTGGTTGTGCATTACGATAAAATCTTTTAACTTAAGCAATGCTCGTTGTTGGTTCTTGTGGAAGGATCAACATGTTCGGCTTAACGAATCCTATTTTAAATATCGAATAACACCAATTGCAATTGCAATTGAACAAGTAGGATGTGATTACAATAGACTTTTGATATTTTCAATTCTGAACCACCGCAAAAAAAATATTGGGAATCAAAATTCTCCTGAGAGGGATGATGTGGTGGAGGCTCATTCTAATTGATATTGTCGTTCAATTATGGGGATAAATTAAAATTGTTATTGCTCCATTCATACTTATTTAATATAATTACTTGTAAATATTGATACAGCACAATTCAAGTTTTTAAATATCAAATAACAAACATAGATATGGTCGGTGTTCAGACAGACTGAACCAAGTGTTTTTTTAATTGAGTAAGAAAAATGTACCCCAAACATGTGAAACATCAATATATTATATATATATTTGCTGTAATAATGAAACTTATCAATTTGATGATACATTTGTATCAAAATAACATGGAAGATTTAAAATTGATGGAATTCTTTACGTATCCTTAGAGCTCCAAAATTCATCTAGTCTGGTCTGTCTAAACACCGACCATATGATCCTCGAAAACTCATGAGAATGGTATTTTACTCTTTGAACTTGTATTTAATTTGGATGTGCTTAAAAGATTTATAAATTAAATTTATTATTGATGTTACGAGCTGTGTCTGCAGTGAAACTTTATGCTACACAAGAAATATATTTGAATCAAAGTATTTTTATATATAAATCATATGACAAAAAATGTTCCAGAAATTACTCTAGAATTCTTTGGGAGCTTCTCACGGGATTCTTCCTTAAATCACTCATGAATCCTTCAAATCCTCTCTGGGATTGTTCTGTAAATCTTGAGATTATTTCTGAATTTTCTTCCAGATATCGCTTTGGGATTCATCCAAAAAAAAAAACGTTACCATTCCGGTACTACTTCTGAGATTCTTCTGGACATCTTTTTTGATTTTTTTTTTTTTTTGCAGAACTCTGTATGTGATTTTGCGTGTATCTCCTTAAGGATTACTTTTGAAATCCAGGAAATTAAATTCTTTGAAATTCTTAAAAATTGTTTTAGAAATACTATGGAAGATTTTACCAAAACACCTGATGCAATTCTTTAGGATATTTTAAGAGGATTTTATCAAAAAATGTACGACTCTACTAGAAATTCTTCGAGAATTCCTCCGAAAATAACTCTAGATTTTTTTCCGGAAATACTTCTGGTATTCTTATGAGAATACCTCTGGTATTCTTCCGGAAATCACATGAGATGCTTTCGGAATCCTTTTAGAATACTTTCGAGGATGCTTCCGAAAATCTTTTTGAAATTATTCTAGAAATGCCACTGAGATTTTTACGTCAATATTATTGAATTTTTTTTCTGGGACTCTTCCGGATATCTTTCTAGCATTCTTTCGGAAAGCCTTCTGGGTTTCTTTCGAAAATCTTTCTGAGTATCCTTCAAATGATTCTGTTGAGGATTCTTGCAGAAATTCTTCTCGAATTACCTCTAGGATCTGGGGCATCCTGAATTTTTCAAGAAAACTCTGTTATTCTTTCGAGTATTTCCCTAGGATTCTTTTGGAAATTCTTCTGAAATACCCCCAGATTTCTTTCTGTTATCCTGCTGGAGGGCTTCGAAACATCTTTCGAAGATTCTTCCAGAAATTTTGTTAGAAATTTTCAAGAAATTATGCTGGGATTCTTCCGTAAAACCCGTAAAACCTGCCGAGATTCATCCGGAAATACGATTGGAATTCTGCTTGAATGATAAGCATTCAATAATTCTACCGGAAGTTTTCGTGAGATTCAACCGTTAATCGTTCTGGTATTTTTCCAGAAATTACATTGAGATTCTTCGCGAAAAATATCTAGGATTCTTACAAATATCCTCCTAAATATTCTTCTGGAAATGGCTTTAAAATTAAAGGATGATTTCCGGTAGAATCGCAGGTCGATTATTATCAGGGAGATTTCTAAAGGAATTATTTTAAGAATTCTCGTAAAACTCGTAAACTCGTATCTGAAACAATCTCAGGAGAATTCCGAATGGATTTTAAATGTTTTTTTACAGTGATATCCAAAAGAATCCCAGAAGTTATTTCGCAAGAATGGATTTTAAATGTTTTTTTACAGTGATATCCAAAAGAATCCCAGAAGTTATTTCGCAAGAATCCCTGAGAGATTCAGAGAAAAGGCACAGACATCCAGAATATTTTCCAGAATAATTCCGATGTCCAGAAGAACTCCAGAAAGATTTATGGAATAATTTCAAATGGCATTTCCCGAACCATTTCAAAGTAACTTTAAAAAGATGCTCAGAAAAAGAAATCAGTAATCAAAAAATCTCATAGGTATTTTATTTAAAGCACTGTCCGGTAGTTTCCTTTAAGGATTTCCATTTGAACTCAAAAGGGATTTTCAGAAGATTCCACCAAGGATTTAAGAAAATTTCCAAGGAAAATCACTGATAAATCACGAAGAAAAATCAAAAACACTTCCTTATGAATTTCCAAAAGAATCACAGGTTTTTTTCTTAAAAAATCTTAGAAAAAAATTCTAAAGAATCACGAAGGAATTTTCGGAAAAATTTTGGATATACAACATTATTTCAGGCAGAAACAATAAATCAATAAAGTCAACAACAATAAATCTGTAAGAATATAAGAAGGATTTCTTGATGAGTGTTTGGAGGATTTCCAAACAATTTAATAGGAATTTTCGAAAGATTTCAATAAATGAAGATTAAAAAAAAATCCCCGAGAGACATCTGGAAGTTTCTTAACAGGATTTTCGAAAGTATTCCATAGGGATTTCGCCATACGTGATTACCTTAATGCCTTCAAATTTTAAAAATGTTTGTGTGTTGTAGAAGTTAGATTTAAGATATATCTTGATGTTGAAACATTCAAAAAGATTTAAAATGTGAAGATTGACAAAATTTCCCATATGGCCAAATAGGGAACCACTATTACCATAACTGGTACACTTTCCCTAGTTCAAAATTGAGTACAGCGAACTTTCCCTAACTTGATTTTAAACTGATAATCGTGTATGAATGATATCGAGATAAAGAAAATATATTTTTTAAATTTTGGAGCTTTTGTTATTTTGACAAAATACATTGGAAAAAGCCATTTTTGCTTAAAATACAGTAAAAGTTCAACATATTGAAACATGGCATGGAAATATCGGGTTTAAAAGGTGAACTTGTTCAAGCATTGAGTCTCAGAACATCAAGTTGGAGAAGTATCGAATCGACATACATTTTTTAGGGTCAAAGTACGCTATATTGAAATGATTATAAAATAAAGCCAAAGTTCAAATTAATGGTCAGAAACATTATATCGGGTAAGAGAAAGTTGATTGTATTGTTCTCAGCACCTGTAAACGTATTTTTTTTGTATCGAATTGCCAAATAAAACATGGAAAGCTGTATCCAAAATAGGCTGTGCTAGATGCTTTTCAAATAACTGGTTTATTGATTCCTTTTTTTTGCGATATTACGTATTTCTTTGATTTTTTCAAAGACTTTTACTTTACCACAACAGAAACAAAAGCAACCATCCATCAATATTACAACTTCTGTGATTTTCTGGCAATTCCAGAATACTTTCTCTGAGTGGAGCTTATTAAATAGACTGACAGCTCGTTGAAAATCATGAGGTCCGTATTGAACCATATCAAAATGTCCGGATTGGACCAACACACATTTTGAGATGTTCAAACTAGTTGAGCACAAACACTGCATAGGCATATCAAAACCATATGGTCAGATTAAAGCTTAGGCTTAGGGGATTCGAATAGAAAATAACATAGAAAAATTGGAGAATTATTGTCAATTACAGAAGCTTGGAAATAATGCTAACCGATAGCACACTAGAGCACTTCAAAACAACAAACTTATATAAAAATCAAACGAATTACTGAAAGGCGTCAAACGTATGGTGTTAGATCCTAGCCAGACGGTGGGTAGAAAAACGGTACACACGATCTTTACAGTAACGCCAGTATTGAGAAATGATTGATGGTCCGAATTAGAACAGGGTCCGAATTGGACCAGCTTCCCCTAATAATTTCGGTTGGATTTCCAGAAGAAATCCCGAGAAATTTTGTGAGAATATAATAAAATAAAATAAAATAGATTCCATTTCACTGGAAAGCAATCATTAAATCATTTTCGGCAGAATTCCAGGGAAATTTTACGGAAGAATCCTGAAAGGATTTCCATAATAACGCAAGATGGGTCTCCGGAATAATGCAATAGGAAGTCCCAAGGAGGTTATTGGAAGAATCACAGAGCGATCAAAGAAATGCCTACATATAATAATTTCTGAAAGAATCTCAGTGGATTTTCAAGAAGTCCTCTAGCAACACAACTAATATATTAACATATAACTATATATGCACGTACGTACATGAATAATGAGCAATGCTCAATACATAATTATAAATTGCGTTGAGCTGAGTGATTTGTACGCCATTCAGTTTGGGGGCGGATCGACGGTATCGAAGTGGATTAAAAACAATTATAGGAGAGCATGTGGAAAATAAGTATGAACTGCGCAGAATCAGACCGATTTTCCATTGCTGCGCACTTCTAAAATCATTTTATTTTTATTAATATATTAATTATTAATAGTAGAACGACAATGATCATCAGTTAATTTTCCCCTACAGATCTGTTTTCAATCACAATTGTTATTTCTTTCCGTGCACGCACTCGGGAAATGAATCTAGCCATGGTGCAACAACCGCGCTACATTCGATGAATCTTATGCGACAAAAATTGTCGGCGCTATCCGTCAAATTCACTCACCAAAGCTATTTTGGTGACTTTAACATCACAGCTAATACTGTAGAAATGTTCATAGAATACTTAGCTGAGCAATCTATGCATTTATAAGGTTCTGATTACGGCTGAACAGCCAAGCTTAGGTTAAGAGTTCGATCACCCTAAATCATTTGAGAGAGATGAAATGTTTTCGGGGTGGTTCCAGACATGCAAGCCGAAACAAAAAAGGTTTTAAAATGTTAAATGTTCTATATAATACTAGAAGATAATTCTTTGCGTAAACTGAAAAACTCTCGAAATTATTACTGCTTAAAACTACAAATCTCTTGCCCGACATCTCAATCATTAACTAACTCACCTCAAAGTCTCATCATACTAACCAGTGCCGTCCCGTGTTGCTGCTGCTGCTGCACCGTGTTCTTATACTCCGCCACGCAGGTCTTGGTCAACGGTTTCTCACTGGGCCGCTGGTAGCAAGCATTGTCGTAACAGCGCTCCAACTCCTGGACAAAGTCCATCACGAGTCGACTGTTACCCCCATTGGGGCCTACATAATAATCGCACTGATACGAATACCGCTTCATATCCCGGATGCAGCAGTCCAGAAACTCCGAATTGGCGCTGAACCACTTGTTCAGGCTTTGGAGCACGATTCCGGCCTTGCCTGCCAGAATCCCCGTTACGTAGGTGTCGTCGATCCAGAAGAAGGGAACCGTCTCCGACTGCAGGACCAACTCCCGGGCCGCACGCTGATTGGCAATGTACAACCAGCCGGACAGATAGGGCGGGTAAACGTCCCGAGGGAACTCCTCTCGCGTCACGAACCACTTGTTGGCCTTCAGTCGGATGACTTTCTTATTGTTGAACACGAATCCCGCCAACAGCGATCCCTGATCCTTCCCCTGCCCCACATCGGACAAGTGGTTCTGCACGAAGAACGGATCGAACACGATATCGTCGTCCATTTTGACCACGAACTTGGCCCTCCGGCAGTGCTCCGTGGCCCACTTGAGGCTCATAACATGCTTGTAGGTGAGATTCCGATACGCCTCCTGGAAACTACCCTGAATCAGATCCCCAAATAGATCCTGCTCGCTTTGAAGGGCCTTCTGCGTGATGAAGCGTTCCCGGTCCGGAATCTCGCCCAGGGAGAATATCCGCAGCAGACCCATCGATATCAGCTTCTGCTGGGAAATGGCTTGCCTGTGAGCTGCCCGCAGGGCGTCGTTTCCCACGTAGGACGTGACCATGATCACACCTGAAATAGCATATCAATCGTCAATACCTTTAATTTATACAATTTCTGAACTCAATGAGCTAATCATCATAATTTTTCATGTAAAATCGTGCACTGAATGATTTAGCCTAAATCCGAAAATGCGGTCGATAGCATTTTTAAACTGTTTTTAAGATAGGTGTCGTGTGCTGCAATTTGTAGAAATTTTGAAAGAAATTCAAAGAAAAAAATCTGCAAATACTTATTGAGGAAACCCTGGTCGAATTTATTGAGGAATTTCGGGAAATTTTATTAATAGATTTCATGGAATGATACCTGGAGCAATTCCTGAGACAAATCGTAAATGAATTCATGGATGAATCCATATGAACATCGCTGAATAATTGGCGTAGTAATTTCTTGAGGAATTCTTTTCGAAAAAAATACATCAACGAATTTCCTTGAAAACTCTGGAATAACCCTTCGAGAATTATCCCATGTTATATGAGGTTTCTTGCATACATGGGACAGTTATGCGAATAGGGGCAGTGCACGGATCTTTGAAATATCTGTAAGAATGACTACTACATACATCGGCGGAAGAATTAGTGGAAAACTTTCTGAAGGAGATCCTGGAATAGATCTGAGAAAAGTTTTAGAGCAATTCCTGTGGTTTAAGACGAGACGATTCGAGTTAGATTCCTTACAGAATCTGGCTAGATTTTTTCTAAGAATATTTCTTGAAATTCTTGTACCTATGTATTTTTTCATGATTATTTTTGTCCACAGTTTCCTTCAGATATTACAAAGATTCCCCAGTAGTTCATTTGGTGTTTTTTTATGGACTTCCTGAAGAATTGCTCAAAAAATTTGTTTTGAAACTTTTGAGAGTTCAACCTGGAATTGTTCTAAGGACAGCCACAGAAATCACCTCAGAGATTCAATCAAGTATTCCTCCAAATATTCTTTCAGAATTGATCCAACCAATCCTCCTCCATCGCTCATCGATTTTCGATTTTAGAACATATCACAGAATTCAACCAGTAAAGATGGGGGAATTTCTTAAGGTTTCTTACAAAATTGTTGATCAGGATTTCATTAAGATTTCAATCAGAAATTTCTCTAAGGATACCATCAGGATAATTCAGCGATAATTTTTAGAAATCTACCGAGAAAGTTGTCAAAAAAATTTCCAATGATGTTTTCACAAAAATGCAAGGGAAATTTTTCAGATTCCTATGGTTATTAAATTCCTTGAAAAACAGGGCATCCGAAGAAATTTGTGTAGGAAAATTATTGGTATATTTACTGGAATAATTACTGTAGTATTAACTGGTGTGAAACCTTCAAAGAACTTTTGAAGAATCAATGGAGCTACTCGAAGCACTGCATAGGTAATCATTGTATGCAAATGCTGGAGGAACTTCATGAAGAAATTTCTGGAAGAGTTCTTAACAGATATCCCCGCATTTTGGAGGCAATACCTGTGAGCAACCATGAATGAATTCTTGATGGAATCAACATGACAATGGTTGGGAAAATCGGCGGAGGTATTCTTGTAGAGTTTGGAAAAAAAACATATTTTTTATAAGACTACGGGAAACTAGCTACTAGCTTTGGAGTGGAATTTCCATGAACAAATTATGTAGAAATTCCTCTGAGCATCTTTTGAAAAATCGCTGGAAGAATTTATGGAGAAATCTCTAGTAGACGTTCTGGATGGATTTTTGAAGGACTTCCTAAAAGTATTTCAAAAGATTTTTCTGAAAAAAAAATCTCAAGAATTTATTGAGCTTTTCCTAGAAATATCTGAAAAGAAATTCCTGAAAACATGTGAAATAGTTGAGTAATAATCTCTTTAAAAATTCTCTGAGGCCTCTAGAATTTCGCACCCTTCTTCTTCTTGTTGGCTTTGACGTCCCCACTGGGACAGAGCCGGCTACTCAGCGTAGTGTTCTTACGAGCACTTCCACAGTTATTGAGAGCTTTCTTTGCCTAAATTGCCATTTTTCGCATTCGTATATCGTGTGGCTGGTACGATGATACTCTAAGCCCAGAGAAGTCAAGGAAATTTCCTTTACGAAAACATCCCCGACCGACCGGGAATCGAACCCAGACACCTTCAGCATGGCTTTGCTTTGTAGCCGCGGACGCTAACCACTCGGCTAAGGAAGGTCCCATTAATTTTGCACCCGTGATACACTTCAAAAAGAAAATAAGAAAGAAGTGACTTTAGAGACCATATTGGTTGAAATAGAGGATTTTCAACTTTGCGAGCAGCCTCAGAAATTCTCGAAAACGTATTCAAACAGACTCAAGTCATAAAAGTATACGAACTTACTTTATCGATTCTACGTGTTTTGCAGACGGAATTCTACACATTTCGCACTAAACCAACACGATTTTTCATTTTTAGAACGTTTAATTTCCGGATTTACAAAACGACGAAAGTAAGATTTTCAACTTTCGCAACCTAACCAATACTTTCGCCGCTCCGCTGTATGGAGAGACAAAGTGACTTAAGGACATATAGGAAGGAATCCCTGTCATGGCAGTGAAAATGGCTTCCTCACATATACAAATACATTTCTGGAAGTCCACATTATTTCTCAAAATAGTTCACTTACCTACACTAAGTTCACTCCCAAATTGCTAACGAGACATCAGAACACTATAGCCTCACGATTTCCGTAGTTTTAACACTAGTAGCTGGTGGAAATTTCATGAACCGTGCTTATTTCCAACGCGGACGTTTAACTTTGCTACAATTGTTTACACTTATCCGACCGCGAACGAAGAACACTTTTCGCCGAATTTTACCACTTTCACTAAACGTAGAACCTCCAACACAGTTTACTTTCACTACTTGTTAATTAAAGAACAATTATTGGTGGATTTCTGATGGAAACAACTTAAAAATTCACCAAACCGTGCTAAAAACAATCACTTGATCACAGCATTTCGCTTTTTTTATTTTTCTAATTTTACGCCGGCTGCTCGCTTGCAGGGCTGTCAGATACGTTGATGGTTACGTACGACATCAAGCAATCTTATTTAGTCGAAGGGGAAAAGACTCAAATTGAAGTAGCGATTACTGGTAACAACATCTTATCAATTCTCGAAAACTTATTCTAACAGACTCAAGTCAAAAAAGTATACAAACTTACGTTATCGATTCTACGTGTTTCGCAGACGAAATTCTACACGTTGCGCTCTGAACCAACTCGATTTTTCACTTTTAAAACGTTTAATTTCTGGATTTACAAAACGACGAAAGTAAGATTCTCAACTTTCGCAACCTAACTACTACTTTCGCCGCCCCGCTGTATGGAGAGACAAAGTGACTTAACCACGAATCAAAACAAAACACTACTTGAGCCGATTTTACACTGGTAGAAAAACGTCGAAAGTAACTGAATAAATCGGCTTATCATTTTGTAATATTTTTTTTGTGGGAAATAACAGTAACTCCCTAGTTTTTGAACGCGAGCTTAATGTATGCAAAATTTAAGCGATGTACACGGCGAAAAAAATTTAAAAAGTTGATTAATTTTAAAACAGTTTTAAAAGACAGGTTGTGATTCTTCTGAATTAATTTTCTCAAAACCATATGAAAGTTACTTACGTCGATTTGAAAAAGTAATCGAGGATTCTCGATTACTTTTTCAAATCGACGTAAGTAACTTCCATACGGTTTTGAGAAAATCAATTCAGAAGAATCACAACCTGTCTTCTAAAACTGTTTAAAAATAAATCACCTTTTCAACATTTTTTTGCCGTGTACATTGCTTAAATTTTGCATACTATGAGCTCGCGTTCAAAAACTAAAGAGTTCCTCTTATTTCCCGCAAAAAAAAAAATATGACAAAATGATAAGCCGTTTTATTCAGTTACTTTCGACGTTTTTCTACCAGTGTAAAATCGACTCAAGTAGTGTTTTGTTTTGATTCGTGGTTAAGTCACTTTGTCTCTTCATACAGCGGAGCGGCGAAAGTAGTGGTTAGGTTGCGAAAGTTGAAAATCTTACTTTCGTCGTTTTGTAAATCCGGAATTTAAACGTTCTAAAAGTGAAAAATCGAGTTGGGTCAGAGCGAAACACGTAGAATTTCGTCTGCGAAACACGTAGAATCGATAAAGTAAGTTTGTATACTTTTTTAAGTTGAGTCTGTTTGAATAAGGTTTCGAGAATTGTTATTTTCTCTATTACCAACAAATAGGAGAATATTTACCACTACTTTTATACAGTTATTAGTGGATTCAAAGGAGTTTCACCTTAACCACGAATCAAAACAAAACACTGCTTGAGTCGTTTTTACACTGGTACAAAAACGTCGAAAGTAACTGAATAAATCGGCTTATCATTTTGTAATTAAATTTTTGTGAGAAATAACAGAAACTCCCTAGTTTTTTGAACTCGCGAGCTTATTGTATGCAAAATTTAAGCAATGTACACGGCGAAACAATGTTAAAAAAGTGATTCATTTTAAAACAGTTTTAGAAGACAGGTTGTGATTCTTATGAATTAATTTTCTCAAAACTGTATGGAAGTTACTTACGTCGATTTGAAAAAGTAATCGAGAATTAATTTCACGCAAATGAGCACAACCTTGAGAGTACCAGAAACCTGAGACGAGACTCGCAAAGACGGTCTTTTTTTGTGATTGCTGAGTTTTTTTTTCTTATACCACTTTGTGTTTATACCAATCATGCGCAAGCCGTTCAAACTCTCACATGAACCTCTCAGCAAAAAATGATTGCGTTTGCATCACATCGAATCATAAATAGCCTTTTGAGTGAAATTCCATGCCAGCAAACGCTGCAGACATTAGAAATAACTAATCTGGTGTTTGAGTTTATCAGCAACTTTGGAAAAAAACTGCTCCGCCGACTGAGGTTTCTAATAAAAGTTTATTGTGAATACAATACTTTTCACTTCTGCAGCCATAAAAACGGCGAGCTGCATTTGACGTTTCGTGACAGCGGAATTTGGGCTGCACATGACGTTGATATTTTTTCCTCTTCGCGAGTCTCTCTCAGATACAAACTATCAAACTTTTCCATCACCAATCACAACGAAACAATAAATAGATTCAATAAAGCTTAACCGTTTTCGCGGCGGATAGGATATAGTTTTTTTTCTCTTTCATTTCACTTAAATTTTCACTTCGTCGCCAAAATGTAGTGTCGGATTCTTGGGAGTAGTGTTTGATCCTTCGACCTTGACGCTTGCTCCTGCGGGGGCAGGCGATGAGGGCAGGCTCAAACATGTCGCGCGTCGGTAGCGAAGTAGTGAAAAAGTGATCAGTTCGTTAGTAATGTTTGATCTATTGATCGCGTCGCTTGCTCTTGCGTGGGCGAGTGACATACACTTGTTCGGCGTACAATGCGATTATCGAATTATTTCGCGAATCCGGTTAGGCGCAATTATATCATGGATCGCATCACCAAAAATTGGTGACTCCCAGATCCCTACCTTATCCCACTAACCCAATATCCTTTCCATGACAACCGTGCAGATGCTCGGTCTCTAACAACGGTAGTCACACTATCATTCCTTCCCTTCCCCGATGACCGTTAGGACGTGGCCGGCGCCGTTATTGACTTTTAAATTTGAGCTCTCGATTTGTGCACATTGAATAATGGTAAGCTAATCCCAAGCCCCATTCATTAATTCCCTGTGCAACTTCGATTGTTCTGGTCAATCACGGAGTAGCAACTACGAATTGTACGGTTATCTATGCTTATGCTTATGCTTAAAATGTAGTGTCGTAATCGGTTGGATTACGTTATTGAAAACACGTCTGTCTAGTTGAACCGAATATCAAAACATGAGCTTATATACCCAAGTAACACCGAACATTATAACATTGCACGTATTCTACTGCATATCAACAATACTGATGCGACATTGCTTTTATTTGACAAATTAAAAGAGCTTTCAAGCAAAAGAGCATTAACGATACATTACAAATGCATCAATGCACTAATATTACTTTATGAATTGCTTGGTTGCTTTATAAACATTATTGCATTAGTTCGACTATATCAGGGCCTTTTTCCACTTTTAAGCTACTTTAATGGGAGGCTTACGGCAATAAAGCTGCTTTATATAAGCAATGATATAATGCTCCATGATTACTTGGGTATTTCTTGGCTACTACGATCTTTGACATTACAAATATCATTCTCGTTCTCGTATGCTCAACTTGTGCACGTGTCCGATCGTACAAACACTAAAAAATACAGCGATCAAAAAGGGTGGCTGATCCAGTGGTAGTGGGTGTCTCAATAATTTCCCATTGCACGGTGACGTCATCAGAAAGTCGCTCTCTTTCCCTCCTTCGGGAAATCTGAAAACAACTGTGCCAGTACCTGTCAAAGTTGACAGCGAACCTAGTGAAAATCTATTGACGACAAGTTGTTGTAAATTCGTAAGATAAACCTGCTGTTTGTCCTGCACCCTCTTCTCGGCATTAGATGTCACAGTCTGGAAAGGAGGCACCGATACTACACACGAAATATAAGACAACTTTATTTTGAACTGCAAGATAACTCCAGCTTGCCAACAACAATCAAGGCAGGCTTGGGAAAAATCGCTAGTTACCTTTTGTTGTGTATCTTCGATCTTTCCTGGCAAACATGGAAAAAGGGCCACAGTTTTCTATGCACTAAATATTCGTTTTCATTGGAAAAAGTAAAACGATGCGTTTTTCAATGCTTTATATTCAATCAGGTTAAAAGGTGCTCACGTGAGATTACTTGCATTATGTGCATGAATTGATGTTCATTCGATTTTTGTCACTTTTGATGAAATGCGAAAATGTGTTTTGATCAGTTACGCGCTTTTTTCATGTTAGTCCAATGCTAAAGATCTGGGCTCACAGTGACAGTTCGTGACAGCGGAATCCCGGCTCACTATAGTCCAGTTGTTAATTACACCTATCGTTTGTCTGGTGAGTTGCACGCTTACTGTCAATGATGATGTCACGCTACACGATAAGTGTTCATCTGCAACAACCAGACAGCTCACCAATCCACCGCGAGGTGGATCGTGCTGAGTTGTTGAGTTGAAGGAGAGCGAAAGAAGGAAGGCACAAAAGTCTGTTTGACAGCTCTGCAGAAAGCGCATGCGCACGGACAGAGCGCGTGCGCACGGAAAGAGCGTCAGTTCGGCTCGATTTGCAATGATCAGTTATTATTATTATTTTTTCGCTATTGGATATTCTATGGTTTGGTTGATCAATGTTTGTTTTAAAAGCAGCTCCACTTATTTTGAAACATATTGCCGTGTACAATAGTAGACAACACAACTAATTTAATTAAAATAATTTGAAATTATAATTAGTACATATACAAAAGGGGAAGAACGTTTAGGCTGGTTGTGCATTACGATAAAATCTCTTAACATAAGCAATGCTCGTTGTTGGTTCTTGTGGAAGGATCAACATGTTCGGCTTAACGGCTTAAATATCGAATAACACCACATGCAATTGAACAAAAAGGATGTGATTACAATCCAGCTTTTTACGAGCGCTAATGGCTGCCGCCATCAGGCTCGCTTTCCAGCCAAACGTCAAATCGACCAATCCCCACCAGAAAGCGAGCCTGTTTGCGGCGGCCATTAGCGCTTTTAAAAAGCTGGATAGACTTTTGATATTTTCAATTCTGAACCACCGCAAAAAAAAAAATATTGGGAATCAAAATTCTCCTGAGAGGGATGATGTGGGGGAGGCTCATTCTAATTAATATTGTCGTTCAATTATGGGGATAAATTAAAATTGTTATTGTTCTATACATACTTATTTATTATAATTACCTGTAAATATTGATACAGCACAATTCAAGTATTTAAATATCAAATAGCAAACATAGATATGGTCGGTGTTCAGACAGACTGAACCAAGTGTTTTTTTTCAATCGAGTAAGAAAAATGTACCCCAAACATGTGAAACATCAAAATATTATAGATATTTACTGTAATAATGGAACTTATCTATTTGATGATACATTTGTATCAAAATAACATGGAAGATTTAAAATTGATGGAGTTCTTTACGTATCTTTAGAGCTCCAAAATTCATCTAGTCTGGTCTGTCTAAACACCGACCATATGATTCTCAAAAACTCATGAGAATGGTATTTTACTCTTTGAACTGTTATTTAATTTGGATGTGTTTAAAAGATTTATAAATTTAATTTATTATTGATGTTACGAGCTATGTCTGTAGTTAAACTTAATGCTACACAAGAAATTTATTTGAATCAAAGTATTTTTATATATAAATCATATGAAAAAAAATGTTCCAGAAAGTACTCTAGAATTCTTTGGGAGCGTCTCCCGGGATTCTTCCTTAAATCATTCATGAATCCTTCAAATCCTCTCTGGGATTGTTCTGCTGAAAATCTTGAGATTATTTCTGAATTTTCTTCCAGATATCGCTTTGGGATTCATCCAAAAAAAACGTTACCATTCCGGTATTACTTCTGAGATTCTTTCGGATATCCCATTGCGATTATTCTGGACATGTTTTTGGATTTTTTTGCAGAACTCTGTATGTGATTTTGCGTGTATCTCCTTAAGGATTACTTTTGAAATCCAGGAAATCAAATTCTTTGAAATTCTTGAAAATTGTTTTCGAAATACCATGGAAGATTTTACCATAAATCCTGATGCAATCCATTTGGATATTTAAAGAGGATTTTATCAAAAAATGTACGACTCTACTAGAAATTCTTCGAGAATTCCTCCGAAAATAACTCTAGATTTTTATCCGGAAATACTTCTGGTATTCTTATGAGAATGCCTCTGGTATTCTTCCAAAAATGACTTGAGATGCTTTCGGAAATCTTTCTGAAATTCTTCAAGAAATTCCACTGAGATTTTTACGCCAATATCTTTGAAATACTCCTGGGACTCTTACAAAAATCCTGTTGGAGTTTTTTTTTCGGATATCTTTCTATTCTAAATTTTTCAATAAATTTTGCTGGGATTGTGCTGTAAAACCTGCTAAGATTCATCCAAAAATACGACTGTCATTCTTCCGGATATCATTCAAGAATTCCACCGGAAGTTTTCGTGAGATTCAACCGTAAATCGTTATGGTATTTTTCAGAAATTCCATTGAGATTCTTAAAAATATCCTTCTGAAAAATTTTCTGTGAATTGTTTTGGGATTATAGAAGGATTTCCAGAAGAATTCCAAGGCGATTCACAGAAACATCACTTCTGTATGAAGGATTATCGTTAATATCTGAAATAATCCCATGAGAATTCTAAATCCAAATTACAGTGATATTCAAAAGAATCCCAGAAGTTATTTCGCCAGAATTCCTTGAAAGATTTAAAGGATATTCACAGACATCCAGAAGATTTCATGAATATTTTCCAGAATAATTCCGATGTCCAGATGAACTGCAGAAAGATTCATGGAATAATTTCAAACGGGATTTTCGGAATCATTTGAAAGTAACTTTTATAAGATCCTCAGAAAAAGAAATCAGTAATCAAAGTAATCGAAAAAATCTCATTATTTCAAGTAATGCTCGTTGGTTCATGTCGAAGGATCAACATGTTCGGCTTAACGAATCTTATTTTAAATATTGAATGTCACCACATACAATTAAACTAGTATGTGATTACAATTCTGAATCACCGCAAAAAAAAATTTAGAATCACAATCAATTATGGCGAGAAATTAAAATTGTTATTGTTCCATAAATACTTGTTTATTATAATTACTTGTAAATATTGATACAGCATATAAAAAGACATTGGTCCAGAAATTACTCCAGAATTCTATGGAATTTCCCTCCTGGGATTCTTCCTTAAATCACTTATGAATCCTTCAAAACCTCTCTGAGATTGTTCTGGAAATCTAAAGATTATTTCTGATTTTTCTCTAAGTTCTTCTGGAAATCACAGAATACTTACAGATATCGCTTTTGAACTCATCTAAAAAACATCGTTAGCATTCCGGTACTATATCTGAGATTTTTTCGGATATCCTTTGTGATTCTTCTGGACATCTTATTGGAATATTTGCATAAATCTGTATGTGAGTTTGCGTTTATCTCCTTAAGGATTACTTTTGAAATCCTGGAAATCAAATTCGAATCGAAATTCTCGAAGATTCTTTCGGAAATTCAATGGAAGATTCTAACAAAAATCCTGATGCAATTCTTCTGGATATTTTTAGAGGATTTTGCCAAAAAATGTACTACGACTCTACTACAAATTCGTCGAGAATTCCTCCGAAATTAACTCTGGCCTTTTTCTGGAAATACTTCTGGGATTATTATGAGAATACCTCTGGTATTCTTCCGGAAATCACCTGAGATGCTTTCGGAATCCCTTTAGAATACTTTCGAGGATGCTTCCGAAAATCTTTCTGAAATTATTCTAGAAATGCCACTGAGATTTTTACGTCCATATTCTTGAAATTTGTCTGGGACTCTTCCAAAAATCCTGTAGGAAATCTTCCAGATATCTTTCTAGCATTCTTTCGGGAAGCCTTCTGGGATACTTTCGAAAATCTTTCTGAGGATCCTTCAAATCCTTCTGTTAAGGATTCTTGCAGAAATTCTTCCCGAATTACCTCTAGACTCTGGGAGTTTCCTGAATTTTTCAAGAAAACTGTTATTATTTCGACCATCTCTCTAGGATTCTTTCGGAAATTCGTCTACAATACCCCCAGATTTCTTTCTGTTATCCTGCTGGAGGACTTCAAAACATCTTTCAAAGATTCTTCCAGAAATTTTACTGGAATTTTTCAAGAAATTCTGCTGGGATTCTTCCGTAAAACCTGCCGAAATTCATCCGGAAATACGACTGGAATTCTGCTTGAATGATAAGCATTCAAGAATTCCACCGGAAGTTTTTGTGGGATTCAACAGTAAATTGTCCTGGTATTTTGTTTAAATACATTGAGATTCTTAGGGAAAAATATACAGGATTCTTAAAAATATCCTTCTGAAAATTCTTCTGGAAATTGCTTTGGAATTAAAGGAGGATTTCCGGAAGAATCCCAGGTCGATTTACAGAAGAACCACAGAGAAATCACTAAAATATTATCAGGGAGATTTCTAAAGGAATTATTTTAAGGATTCTCGTAAATTCCTGAAACAATCTCAGGAGAATTTCGAATGGATTTTGAATGTTTTTTTTACAGTGATATCCAAAAGAATCCCAGAAGTTATTTCGCAAGAACCCCTGAAGATTCAATGAAAAGTCACAGACATCCAGACGATTTCATGAATATTTTCCAGAATAATTACGATGTCCAGAAGAGCTCCAGAAAGATTTACGGAATAATTTCAAATGGAATTTCCAGAACCATTTAAAAGTCACTTTCAAAAGATGCTCAGAAAAAGAAATCAGTAATCAAAGAATCTCATAGGTATTTTTTTAAAGTCCCAGCGACTGTCCAGTAGTTTTCTTGGAGGATTTCCATTTGAAGTCAAGAGGGATTTTCAGAAAATTCTGCCAAGGATTTAAGAAAATTTTCAAGGAAAATCAATGATAAATCACGAAAAAAAATCAAAAACACTTCCTCATGAATTTCCAGAAGAATCACAGAGTTTTTTTTCTCAAAAAAATTTAGAAAAAAATTCTAAAGAATCACGAAGGAATTTTCGGAATAATTCTGGATATACAAAATTATCTCAGGCAGAAACAATAAAATCAATAGCAATAAATCTGTAAGAATATAAAAAGGATTTCTGAAAGAATATAAGGAGGATTTACAAACAATTACAGAGGAATTTTCGGATGATTTCCATAAATAAAGATTTAAAAAAATCCCCGTCATCTGGAAGATTCTTAGCAGGATTTTCGGAAGTATTCCACAGGGATTTCTGGGAGAAATCCATTGGGATTTACAAAAGAATTCCAGAAGAATTTCCAAAAGAATCCCAAGAATTTGCACGAAAGAAAGTGAAGTGAAATAATAGATTTTTTTGATTATAGTCTCAGGCGTCTTTCCGAGAGTATTCTAGAATAATAGGTATAATCTAAGACATTTTTCGGAAAGAATCTCAAAGGGATTTTGAAGAACTTTCAAAGAGTTTCACGGAAGAAATACTGAAGAATTACGAGGAAAATATCAGAATTTAAATAATAATTTCGATTGGATTTCCAGAAGAAATCCCGAGAAATTTTGTGAGAATCCCGAACCCAGATTTTTAAAATAGATTCCATTACACTGGAAAGCAATCATTAAATCATTTTCGGCAGAATTCCAGAATTTTACGGCAGAATTCCAGAATTTTACAGCAGAATCCTGAAAGGATTTCCATAATAACCCAAGATGGGTTTCTGGGATAGTCCAATAGGAAGTCCTAAGGAGGTTATTGGAAAAATCAGAGCGATCAAAGAAATAACTACATATAATAATTTCAGAAGGGTTGCTGAAAGAATCTCAGTGAATTTTCAAGATGTACTCTAGCAACACAACTAATATATACTAATATTTACAACTCAATACTTAATTATAAATTGCGTTAAGGTGATTATAGAACAAAGCCACCCCTCAAATTTTCAAAAGCACAAGACTTGAGAACCAAACAGCTCTCACCGTTGAAAATTTATCCCATTAGTCACCACCAGCAAGCAAGCAGATTGATTGGTTTTCAACGCAAACTGTTGTCAGATTCTCCAGTCTTGTGCCCTTGTTTGGCTTCGTTTTATAATCACCTTGAGCTGAGTGTACGCCATCCAGTTTGGGGGCGGATTGACGGTATTGAAGTGGATTAAAAACAATTATAGGAGAACGTGTGGAAAATACATATGAACTGCGCAGAATACATCAGACCGATTTAGCATTGCTGCGCACTTCTAAAAGCATTTTATTTTATTTTTGAACGATAATGATCATCAGTTGATTTTCCGCTACTGTTTTTTTTAAATCACAATTGTTATTTCTTTCCGTGCACGCGCTCGGGAAATTAATCTGGCCATGGTGCAACAACCGCGCTACATTCGATGAATCCTATGCGACAAAAATTGTCGGCGCTATCCGTCAAATTCGCTCACCAAAGCTATTTTGGTGACTTTAACATCACAGCTTATGACGTACAGAAATTTTGTATCGGTTCCTCCCTCCCAGGTCACAGTTACTCCAGGTCCGTTCCACTCGGGCTCTAGTACTGCATTCGGTCCCTCGGTAGTGCAAAAGGTACCCAAGTTTGATAGATCGTAGTACACTTTTCACGGCATTCTAGATTACCTTATGATCCATAAAATTTTGGGCAACTGCAAGGGACATGGAGATGTGTTTTTGGTTAATCAATTTTATCATCCCTATCGACCATGCCCGTGAAGATTTGCGCATTCATATGCTAGCCCAAAACACTTCACTTCAAGAGTCTGCCAGAGATTCTGCCGGATGGTTCTACAACATCATTGTGCTATAATATATGCTTTTATATCACATTGCTACTACATATTGCACCAGAAGGCATTCTGAAAAATCTTCGTCTCAAGTAAGAATATAATCTTACTATAATCTTCACCTTAAGTAGAAAAATTAGTATAATTCCTCTTTCTAATATGATGAAGACTACAATATAAAATTACAGAAATCATAAGAGTAGTAGATTTGCTCGAATTTAGTCGAAATCTACTGATGGGACTATTATGTCGGTACTTTTCATATGGGACGCACATGGTTTGGTATTTTTTCGAATTTTGTTCATACAAAAGTGCAATTTCGTTAACGATTTCTAAAACTACACTAATACATTCCTCTCCGAACGCTAGCCAGAGTCGGTCGTGTTTTCTTGCTACCTACGAGTCAAGTGAAGTGATTCTTGCAGAAAAGTGAACTGTTTTTTCCCCACGTTGCGTGGTTTTTTACGGTTACTTTTATAGTGCATATAATCGCTTACCCGCGTTCCGGACCACGGAAGCAGCCAGCCTTAAGCCTAGTCTTCTGGCTGGACTGTCCAACTTTAACCAAGGCCATCCGCTGTGCCATCATCATCAGCACACCAGAGGCCATACATCAACAGGCGGCCGTTTGCTGCCAACCGGCTGCTCAATCTTCATTCCTAGCAGCACCCGGACAATACATCCATCTGCTGACCAGCACGTGCTTATCGAAAACAACAGCACCGGAGAAGCATACATTGGATGCATTGAATAAGTATTTACTTCGTTCTGCCGATCTCTTTGTCTACGGTCTGTCCTTTCTCCGACGTTGTTAGCAGGTGATCAATTCACCCACCATCGGTAATTACTTTTCTTACTATTTTTTTTTCTCATCGTTAATTTCGTTTTCATTTTTCATAATAAATTTATTATTAGTATTAAGTCCCCTAAAGGGCAATTCCCTTGTTTTGCTTTTTGTTTTTTTTTCTAACGTTATTTTTTTTTCTGCTGTACATTTTTTTTTTCATTATTATTATAATTATTAATCCGTACATTATTTGTGGTTAATTTACCCAAAGTGCAATCACATTTTGCATTCCCCTTTTTTTATTGTAAATATTTTGTAATTACCTTTATTTGCAATTAGTATTATTCTGCGGTATTATTTTCATTGTTATTAAAACTACCGTTAAGTGCAAACCAGCCAAACACCGTTCACATTTCTTGGTCCACTATAATATTTTATTTGCACATATATTTTGAACTGTCTTTTGAAGGGGTAATACTACCCCATGGAACCAAAAGACAAAGGCGGGGGTTCGTCGCGCTTCGAAATTTCCTCGGATGATGAATCAAGTACGAAACATTCTAACGTTGTCCCAAAATTGATTCCGCTGCATATTGCCGAAATGGAGACGACTGATACAGTTAACCTTTCTCCATTTCTTCCAGTCGCCTCGGAAGAACACGCAAACAGTTCATCCAGCATTGACCCTTCCGAAGATGTTGAATCTATTGAATCTCCTTCTTACGAAATTTTGACCAATGATCAAGTGCCAATGGATACGTCCTCCATCACTCGTAAAACAAATCAACCCCTGGTGCTTTCCTCTTCTTCTGGTACGGTTAAGGAAGCGACCCCCCGCCTGAAAGCTTATCCACCCGGATCTAAGGGTCCCTTTCTGGTTTTCTTCCGGTCCAAAGGCAAACCGTTGAACAAATTACAAATTGAGAAAGATCTGGCAAAGTCGTTTCGGGGCATCGAATCAGTAGATGCTCCCAGCCGTGACAAACTGCGTGTCACGGTTAGTGATCGTGAACAGGCCAATAAGATTGTTGCCTACAAACTCTTCTCGATGGAGTACAGAGTATACCTTCCAAGTCGAGAAATTGAGATCGCAGGAGTGGTCACCGAACCGTATTTAAGTTGTGCTGACATCAAATCTGGTGTTGGAGGGTTTAAAAACCGTGCCGTCCCTCCAGTCGCCATACTTGATGCCAGACAAATGAACCAGGTGGCTCCTGATGGCAAAAAACAGCCCTCGAATTCATTTTGCGTAACTTTCTCCGGATCGGCGCTTCCAGATTACCTGGTGATCGGGAAACTTCGGTTACCCGTTCGCCTCTATAAACCGACGGTTATGCACTGTGATAAGTGCCAGCAAATTGGTCATACATCACCTTTCTGCTGCAACAAACCACGGTGCGCAAAGTGCGGTGAGCTACATGTGCAGGGTGCCTGCAGTTCTGAACCCAAGTGTGCATGCTGTGGTCAAGCTCCACATGAGCTTACTGCGTGCCCGAAGTTTATAGAGCGGGAGAAACATCAAATACGCTCTCTGAAACAACGGTCAAAGCAATCTTACGCAGAAATGCTAAAGAAGATTGCACCTACTGTTGTTCCACCAGCCCGCAACCATAACCGCCACGATCGAGGGGACGGTTATGGGGGGGTGTTATTGGGGATCAATAAGCGCCACTCCTTTTATAGAATTGATTTTCCCCCGATGACAGGCACTGAAGTAGTTGCATGCCAGGTTACTATACGAGGGTAAAACTTTAGCATTGCAAGCGTCTACCTGCCGCCGAGTGCCAGGATATCTCGCAGAGACCTAGCAGACATCTGCTGCGCTATGCCAGCCCCACGGTTGATCGTAGGTGATTTCAATTCACACGGTACAGCCTGGGGGTCAATGTACGACGACAACCGTTCAACCTTGTTATATGACCTATGCGACGACTTCAACTTGACTATTTTGAACACTGGGGAAGCAACACGAATTAAACCTCCAGCTCCTCCAAGTATTTTAGACCTCTCAATATGTTCGAATTCGCTATCATTGGATTGCACGTGGAAAGTGATTCAGGATCCCCATGGTAGTGATCATCTGCCTATCAAAATTTCAATCACTAATAATTCGTGTCAGGTCCGCCAGATCGACGTCGCATATGACCTCACGAAACACATTGACTGGGGAAAATATGCCGAGGCGATTTCCGATGGCGAGCAGTCGGTCAATGCTCTTCCTCCGTTGGAAGAATATCAGTTTCTATCCGAGTTAATCATCAACAGTGCTCTTCAAGCGCAGCGTCGACCAATACCGGGATCGAAAGTTCGACGTCGGCCACCCACCCCATGGTGGGATGAGAAGTGCACCGCAGTGTACCGGGAAAAATCCGCCGCGTTTCAAGAATACCGGAAACGTGGTTCTAGGGAAAACTACGAGCGCTATACCTCTCTTGAACGCAAGTTTGGTAGTCTCGTCAAAGCGAAGAAACGAGGATATTGGCGAAATTTCGTCAACGGGCTTTCGCGAGAAACTTCGATGACTACATTGTGGACCGTCGGGAGAAAAATGCGCAACGCGTCAGCGGTAAATGAAGATAAAGAACACTCTTCTCGGTGGATCTTCCAATTTGCCAAGAAAGTATGTCCTGACTCCGTACACGTGTATGGAACGGTTCGCGATGGTTTAACAGAGAGAAGCGAAATCGATAGTCCCTTTTCGATGCTCGAACTTTCACTTGCTCTCCTCTCATGTAACAACTCTGCTCCAGGAATGGATAGAATTAAGTTCAACTTGCTTAAAAACCACCCAGACGTCGCGAAGAGGCGCTTGTTGAACTTATACAATCAGCTCCTGGAAGACAACATTGTTCCGGATGATTGGAGACAAGTGAGAGTGATTGCCATCCAAAAGCCCGGAAAATCCGCGTCCGACTACAACTCGTACCGCCCTATTGCGATGTTGTCGTGCTTGCGCAAGCTGTTAGAGAAGATGATTCTCCATCGGCTTGATAAATGGGTTGAATCTAATGGCTTTCTTTCAGCTACTCAATTTGGTTTCCGCAGAGGCAAGGGAACGAGCGACTATCTTGCGCTGCTTTCAACAGAAATTCACCTGGCCTATGCTCGAAAGGAACAAATGGGATCAGTATTTTTGGACATTAAGGGAGCTTTTGATTCAGTATGTATTGATGTCCTTTCAGACAAACTCCATGATTGTGGACTTTCACCATTATTGAGCAACTATTTGTATAATTTGTTGTCTGAGAAACGAATGAGTTTTTCTCACGGAACCTCAACAACTTCACGAATTAGCTACATGGGTCTCCCCCAGGGCTCATGTTTAAGCCCCCTTCTTTACAATTTCTATATCAGAGATATTGATGATTGTCTCATGGAAAATTGCTCGCTTAGACAGCTTGCGGATGATGCCGTTGTTTCTGTAACAGGATCAGGGGCGGAAGATCTGCAAGGACCATTGCAAGATACTCTAGACAATTTGTCTACTTGGGCCTTAAAGCTGGGTATCGAATTCTCTCCGGAGAAAACCAAGTTAGTTGTCTTTTCTAAGAAGCATAACCCAGCAAAGGTAGTGCTTCAAATGGTGGGTAAGGAACTAACTCAGGATCCTTCATATATGTACTTAGGGGTCTGGTTCGACTCTAAATGCACCTGGGGAAAGCACATTAAGTATCTGTATCAGAAATGCCAACAACGGATCAACTTCATGCGTACTCTCACCGGAACATGGTGGGGAGCCCATCCGGAAGATCTGATAAAGCTGTACCGCACTACAATCCTATCCGTCCTCGAATACGGTAGCTTTTGTTTCCAATCCGCCGCGAAAACACATATTCTGAAGCTTGAGCGTATCCAGTATCGCTGTCTTCGGATTGCGTTAGGCTGCATGAACTCGACTCATACAATGAGTTTGGAGGTATTAGCAGGAGTTCTTCCTTTATCAGATCGTTTCGCGGAATTGTCACTCAGGCTCCTCATCCGATGTGAAGTATTGAATCCATTGGTAATTGAAAATTTTGAAAAGCTAATCGAAAGAAATCCTCAAACAAAATTCATGACACTGTACTACTGGTACATGAGTCTGGAGATTAATCCTTCTTTGAATGCTCCCAATCGTAGTTGCTTCCCAAATCTCTTCAACTCCACTGTAGGTTTTGATCTGACCATGAGGCGAGAAACCCATGGAATTCCGGATCTACTCCGATCGGAGTTCATACCACTAATTTTTGCAAACAAGTTCGGCCAGGTCAGCAGCGACAGAACGTTTTATACTGACGGGTCAAAAACAAATGATTCCACTGGATTTGGTGTATACAACGAATTTCATAGCGCCGCCCACAAACTTCAGAACCCTTGTTCAGTATACGTCGCAGAATTAGCGGCTATACACTATGCATTAGAGCGAATTGCCTCTCTTCCCTCTGATCGATATTTCATTTTTACGGATAGTCTCAGCTCCATCGAGGCTATACGTTCAATGAGGCCGGTAAAGCACTCACCGTATTTTCTCAGTGAAATACGATCTAAATTGAGTGCTTTGTCGAATCATACCATCACCTTGGTTTGGGTCCCCTCGCATTGCTCGATTCCGGGCAATGAGAAAGCGGACGCACTCGCCAAGGTGGGCGCTATGGAAGGCGATATTTATGATCGACAAATCGCCTTTGAAGAATTTTTCACAATTGCTCGTCAGCAGACCTTGCTCAGTTGGCAACAAAAATGGGATAAAGGGGATTTGGGCAGGTGGTTACATTCCATTCTCCCGCAGGTGTCAAAGAAGTCGTGGTTTAAAGGGATGAACATGAGTCGCGACTTTATCAAGATAATGTGTCGGCTGATGTCCAACCACTACTCGTTAGGCTCGCATCTCTATCGAATAGGGCTCGCAGATAACAATCGATGTGGTTGTGGAGCTGGTTACCAAGACATCAACCATGTTGTCTGGTACTGTCCCGAATACGGAATTGCCAGATCAAATCTATGTATATCTCTCAGGGCCCGAGGAAAACCAGACAAGGAAGACATTAGAGATGTGTTGGGTAGACTGGACTTTGACTACATGTTACTTGTTTACAAGTTTCTGAAGCAAATCGACGTTTTTGTTTGATAATATGCTTTTTGTTCCGCTTGTCCACCTCGTTAACCCCTTCCCGTTTTTAGAATGTCCACCTTGTTTCCCTCGAAACCCGTTTGTTTGTACCGTTACAGGTTGTCGTCATGTCCACTCTGCGTTGATCAGCACCAATAACGCCACTACAATATCCTGCTGTTGAAGATCAACAAGTAAACCCAAAATTCCCATCCCTTCCAAAAATGATTGTTCTCCTTAACCTCGACCAAACCGCGAGTTTTACGGTTCCCCAAAACTAACCTAGATAATAAGAAGCAAATATGATTTTGTAAAATAAATCAATAGAATCCGGCTCCGTAATGCCTAAGAGCGCTTGAGCCTGCTAAATAAATGATAAGATAAAAAAAAACTACACTAATAATGAACGCTATTCATGAAGCTAACTCTGAAGTGACGAAAATTGGAACATGTTCCAGTAATGGAGGAAATGTTTTTTTAGGATATTCAATGATTTTATCATTCTAAGAAAATTTTTTACGTAAAATAGAATAGAATGCTTTCGAATGACGTATTCAGATGTGAAAAACGACCTTCCGTTATTTTCATAACGATTTTTCATTCCTCAACCCGTACTATTGCCTGTATCACTGGCACACACGCCCTATTCAAAATCATCGCACCCTGGAAAATATAATTCCAAGCTCAGGGTAGAAGACATTCAGGGAGAATTTTTAAATTAAATTCTAGAAAAATCTCAAATGGAATCCAAAAGAACTGTCTGAAGATATTTGTAACATTCGACAAAAGTAGGCATTGAGTAAATGGAACACCAAGTGTGCATTTTATGCAGGGTTGGGAAAAATCTTGAAATTCACTCTACAGTAGCTAAGCACAGCACAGTCAGCGAAGCCAGTGAAACTCATGCCCATCGCTGCTGTAAGCAAAAAGTCTTGAAAATATAAAAACACCCGTTGCTAAGGGCAACCGAAAATTACTGTAGAAAAATGTTCTATTTCCCGCATTGAGAGCCTTCAATAACACTACTGATTTAGAAAATTCATGCACTCAACATACTCAACTACTTTATGAGATTCACATTTTTGAACTGCTGTACTGGGAAGAGCCACGTGAGTTTTTCGAAATTCAATCCTACTACTATTACCATTCCCAGCCCTGATTTTATGGCAGTATGGGAAGAAACTAAAATTTCTAAAAATTACCAGAAACTCAAAAGTGCTTATATGAGGCTGAAATTTTGTACAGCTCATATCGCTTATTGGTTGTGGTAGTCAGAAAATAATTCTGATAGAAATTTCTTTGCTACTACACTACGAGGCTCATGCATAATCTCAATGTGATTGTTATGCGATTATAATTACCAATGTGACAAAACAACTTGGTATTCCTACATCATTTGATGACTCACCACGGTATCAACTCGAAATTGTCAAAATTGTCGAATGTGACTGATATGCAGTTATGGGCAGCGAAGTAGTTCCTAGAATAACCCTGGCAGGAAAGCTCGAGGCGTTCTGCAAACGTCTTTTAAGAAGATCAAAAAATATTTTTGGAAAAATTCTCAGGATAGTATCCAATAACAGGGGCCCTCCTTAGCCGAGTGGTTAGAGTCGGCGGCTACGAAGCAAAGCCATGCTGAAGGTGTCTGGGTTCGAATCCCAGTCGGTCCAGGATCTTTTCGTAAAGGAAATTTCCATGACTTCCCTGAGAGTATCATCGTACCTGCCACACGATATACGCATGCGAAAATGGCAACTTTGGCAAAGAAAGCTCTCAGTTAATAACTGTGGAAGTGCTCATAAGAACACTAAGCTGAGAAGCAGGCTCTGTCCCAGTGAGGACGTAAATGCCAAGAAGAAGAAGTATCCAATAACTATTCAAGGCAGATTACTGTGAAGAAACCATTTAGCAATTTCTTTGGGAATCTTTACCCAAGGCAATGTTTGGAGATTTTTCTAATGGTAGTAAAATTCCTGATCGAATCCTTGCAGAAATTTCAGCAGTTTCTTGTGGAATTTCTCAAAACGTTTATGATTATTTTTGAGTTTGGTGTAAATTCAGCAAAAAAAAGTTAATGTTAATGTAGTGTAAGATTTTATTTTATCATATATTTATAGCGAAAATTTCAAAAACAACCCAGGACAAATTTCTGGGAAATATAAGAAGCTATCGCTTAACAAATTCTTTGACGTATTCTTTGAAGAATTCCTGGATGAATTCGTACGATAGATTGGAAGACCCCTGGCATAAACCTGTTGAGTTCAAAACACGATATCTACGTGTTAGTTTTTATAATTTTATATCATGTCAAGAAACTAATTATTCTAAGGAAAATACATGTGGAAAGCAATGTAGATTTTTGGCAGATTACTCTCAAGATATATGGCGAACTGTGAAGAAAACCTTCGATTGATCATCGACAAAAGTCTAATTAATAGGTATTTAATTTAATTTCAACCATAATTTGTCCATCGTCACCACGCGTAATAAGTTAATTAATTCAATAACCATGCGGATTGGAATACCGAACAGCTCAATATAAGCGTCAATTTTTAGGTATTTAATTATTTAATATGAATGCTGAAGCATAGCATAGCATAGCATAGACTGACTGTACATGGCAATGGTTGCTACTCCGTAATTGATCGGAACTGGTAAGAATTGCACTAGGATCCAAATGACTAAGGGATGGGAGTTTCCGCTTACTCTCGAAGTGCAATTTTAGCAGATCTCATATTATTGATCAATAACGGCGCCGCCCATGTCCTTATAGTCAGTTGGGATGGGAAAGGAATGTTAGTGTGTAATGATTGTTGCTTCTAGAGACCAAGAATACCTCTGCATCTCCACAATCACCACGGCAAGGGTGTTTATTAGTGAGGGAGGATAAGATCTGGGAGTCACCTTTGGTCGGTGATGCGATCCATGGATAAGGGGGAAAATACGACTTATACTTAAAGCTAGTTTTATATTTTTGTCTCGAGAAATTTTTGGTAGAAGATTTGAAATTACGTCAACATCTGCAGTGTCGAAATTTAATATGAATGCTGCAGATAATTTACAAATTCAAATGGCCCAACACTCACCCAACAGCTCCGAGTAGCTTCCGTTCTCCTTGCAGATGTCGTTCCCGATCCGGAAGTGGAAATCGGTCAAATTAACCAACCGCTTCGGATCCGGCTCCCTTCCTCCGTCTTCCATTTCGTCAGACTTCAGCAGCGTTAGGAAACCGCTATCACCGCCGCTGCTCTCCAGGGGCTTCAGAAACAGATAGTGCCCTTCGCTGTCCACCGGAAAAGAGTACCGATAGACCAGATACAGGATCAGCAGGGCTATGCTGAACACCAAAAAACGGTGGAACTTTCTCATGGCTGTGGGATTTTGAGGTTTTCACTTAATGCACTAACTAAGGCTGGTGGATGTGGAGGGACATTGGCACGAGGATATGAAACCGTTTTTTTTTTTTCGGGAAACGAGTAAGGAAGGATTTCCTTTTGGCACTCTGGAAGAAATTTAAGGAAACAGAGTGATGCGAATTCGCTGCGGTGATGTAAACAACACTTGACGCAACCCTCGCACAACAAATGATAGGGTAAATGGCACAATTGTTGGCATGATGCGGAATGCGTCGGAAAATGAAACATTCATGCGGATGGAAAATCTCGCATAATTTATAATCTCGCCCTAAACACCATTGGTAACCGAGTGTGTAGCTCGTTGTATATATTGAAATAAGCTCGTTGTATATATTAAAATAAGCTTTATAAGCAAATGAATGGACTAGACTAGAAGATATAGGAGGATCTTCTTCGTCGTAACTTAGTCGAATCTATTCGTTTGCTCAGTAACAACAACCCGGTCAACCAGTCAGTGATTTTCGATAGCGTTCGATATAGATTTGCTTTGAACCGTTAGCGATCGCCATCGTTGGTTAAAGATCTATAAAGAATTATGAATACTGGTTGGTCAGGAAGGTACCGCTATTTCACCAATGGCTTTTAGGATGAGATCATAAGTTCAAGCGTGTGCTAGAACAAAGGCGTAAGTCGCATGATCGATATCTCTTCATTGATCCTCTCTTTTATGAATAATGGTGACTAGACGCAAGGACGCAAGTTTATCAGCAATGTTTCCCCTCAGGGCACAAGATTGCATCGCTGCCAAGCGGTCTGAAGTGAAAAAATGCTAACAAACTCGCATCTTGGAACCTTTATATACAGAAGAGAGGATCGATGAAGAGAAATCGATCTTGTGACTTACGCCCTTATTCTAGCACACGCTTGAGTTATGCGGGAAATACCGTGTATCCTCGTTGGTTTGACCCGTTTGACCAGAGACTTTAAGTTCATTCACAAATTCCATACACTCAGGCAAATGGACTATCGATAAACGTCCCGCATAGAAAATAACAATTACCTTTAACTTCCAAACAGTATGTTTTTTCTAACGGAAATTGTTAGTTTATCCCAAATAGTTGCCTTTTTGTCGAACAATATCAATTAAAAAGCTTAAAATTATTAAAAACACTTTGTAGAGTTCATACCGAACGGTGACAATATGTAAAAATGTCAAGAAATTGTAAAATTATACGAAAAACGAGACGAAGACGGAAACTTGAGATAAATTGTGAATCAATTTGTTCACCATTTGTTAAATGATGTTTTCAAAAAAATCGCAAGAAACATGGCAACACACTCAAACACGAACATCCAACAATATGTTACTTATGCTTCACAATTTGGCAAACAGTCAAACGTATAAGTATATGTGAGCGATTCGTACTGAACATGTATAGTGCGTCGTTGATAATCCAGCTTTTTACGAGCGCTAATGGCTGCCGCAAACAGGCTCGCTTTCTGGTAGGGATTAAATGATTTGACGTTTAGCTTGGGTCCGTTCAATAGAAAACGACCCAAGCCAAACGTCAAATCGACATGTCCTTCCCAGAAAGCGAGCTTATTTGCGGCAGCCATTAGCGCTTTTTAAAACCTGGATTTTCATTGTTGTGTCATTTTTTCACAACAGCCAAAGTAAAAATTGAACTTATTTAGTTACCACTGCTTCTCAAAAACACCTGAAACTCCGTGAATTAAACCAATCTGGCAGCGTCATATTTCGGAAAAAGCCTGATTTTCCTTGCGCCAGGTAAGTTTAAACCCGAATTTCTGACGGATAGCCGCATCTACCTTAAATACATTCTGAAGTTCTAATACTCATCGTCATTCCAGCTATGGCATCGCACAAAACCCCCATGGAATCACCAATGGGGTCCTAAAGCCTTGTCTCAATTTTATTACCAAACGCTTAAGTTTAGGTCAGAAACACATGTTTACTCAATTTTTAAATGATTTTCATTGGTTTAAGTACAAAAACATTGTTTTTATGATTTTTGAGATTTTGTCACACCCCTTGGTTTAAACTCGAATTTTGGGTATATTTTGTTTTCCGTGTCCCTTCCGAAATGTCAGATAGGAACAACCCCAGTGTTCAAACTATATGCCCTGTGGCATTTTTGTCGAAAAAGTGAATGTCAAACAAGATCACAAGTGTCAGGGTTGATATTTAGAACCATTTTTAAAATTGAAGTTAAAAAATGATATAGCCGTTACTTGAGCGGGAAAACTTGCTAAAGTTGTTGCAAGAACATGCTCTTTCGTATTATTGAATAAAAACGAGAATTCATTAAACATTTTAGGACCCAATTACCGTCGGAGCCGATATGACAAAATTTCTATGGTGATCGCCGGCGATGGAACCGAGTGGGTTCATTTTTCATCAAAGGAAACGCCTTCTCCGGATCTAAACACACATGGATGGCAAGAAGTTGAAAAAAAAACTATAGGACTGGTGTAGGAATTGGATTGAGATATTTTTTATAAACCATCGCATGATACTTCAGGGTAGATAAAGTACCCGCATAGAAAAATACAGTTTGCCTAATTCTCCAAACAATAAGATTCTTATAACTGAAACGGTAAATCCATCCCAAACAGTTGTGTTTATGTTGAACAATACAACTCTTAAAGCTATAGACCATACAAAACATTTTGGTAAATCCATACCAAATAATGACAATTTATTACAGTGTATCGATACAGTTCAACAGTATAGGTGTCAAACTAGCGGAAATAGTAGCAATATAAAACACCCTTTCGCCAAATTGTTAGTTCTTACATACGTGCAACACACTTGCACATGTGCAAATTACAATACACAACCTTTATTCAACAGTTTCACAAATTGTCATTATTGGTGAGCGATTTTATACACTCTCAAAAATTAACACGAAAACGCTATAAGCATGATGACTTAATTTTCATATTCAAAAATCTTAATTTTTGCACACAACTCGTCCAATAAAATGATGCATCACTAAGAATGTGAGTTGCCCCACGTTCTGTCGAGATTTGTGAAAGAAAGAAAATAATTTTTAATTGCTGAGTGAGATTTACTCAACTTTTCGTGAAAATTTTTGTGGGTGCTTGTCTTTGCACTGTTTACCAGCGAAAAGAAAAATAAAAAAAATCATCGTTGCGAGTTATTGTCTGTTCCAGTTTTATGAAAATACATTTATTTGCGGAATAACTGGGTGAAAAACCAAGAACAGCAGGTATGTAACAAGACTTTATGAAAAATACATGTAACTAATTGCTTTTTCCATCCAAATCATAAAGCTGCTGCGATCAAATCGAGCGAAAAAGGCAACGGATGTTACACACTATTCTACAACTCCGGAATAAGGATGTTTGGAATCCGATTCATATGAATGAACACATATTCTACATTTGCAGCTGCGGAATTGGCCTCAGTGGAGTGATGATCTGTTGTTTTCTCGGTACAAAAAATACCGAATAATAATTCTATGGATAAACGCGAAAATTTATTATTAAAATTTTGAGCAATTGTGTGGTGACCTAAAGAATATCTTGAAAAAGTAGGACGAATCTTGCAGAATATTATTAATTAATATGATTATAGTGATACTAATAATGATTGTGTTTGCTTTTTTTTCGTCAGAAACAGTGGAACATAAAGTACGTGTAATACAGATTCATTCTGATTGAAATGATTACATCCTTAATAATTTATTTTCAAGCATCATTGTTATCTGTTAAACTAAATTAGACAAATTTTTATCAGAATGAGTTTGTCTTGCATGCATTTTCTTGTTTCATTGTTTTTTATTGAGATAATCCACCAAATATCACATTATGTTAGAAATATAACAGAACAGTACATCATACGATTAATTCACTATATTGTACCGTAAACTAATAATTACCCAAACATTATTTATTTTCATCAGTAATTTATGGTTTTACTGTTTCTAAACTGTTTGCCTTACAATGAATTTGTCAAAAAATGGATAGTATATCTACCATTTGGCGAACTGTGAGTGACAAATTTTGTTCGGGAAAATCGTCGTTTTTGAATGGTTACATAACTTAACTGCCTATTTCCCACATTGTTATTTTCTCATTTACCATTCGCCAAACTGTCAAAACAGTTTCTGTGATTGTTGCTTTATTGTTATTAATCATGGTTCATGATATTGTTCAGATATGGGTGCAAATTGTTGTGGACGTTATGAGAAACAGTACAAATATGGTTCATAATTATGCGGGTAAGTTTTATAAAACCAAATACTTTTCAATAATAAACAACAAAACAAAAATAATTCACATGGACTTCATAATTACTTAGTTTATTGTATGACAGCGAAGAAACAGTACAGTAAGAGGTTAAACTACCATGAAGCACCGTGAACTCATCATTACACATACAGTATCGTTTTTATTCCAATTTTATAGTTAAACAGTTTCTAAACTGTTTGTGTAACAGTGATTTATACAAAAATGGATAGTAAAGCGGGGGTTCGCTGGTTGAAACACGACTGCCTTCCATCTAGCGAATCCAACC
This sequence comes from Aedes aegypti, assembly GCF_002204515.2. Taxonomy (NCBI): domain Eukaryota; kingdom Metazoa; phylum Arthropoda; class Insecta; order Diptera; family Culicidae; genus Aedes; species Aedes aegypti. The sequence continues at coordinate 24,715,874 of NC_035109.1, read as the reverse complement.
CGTTAGTTGGAACGACTGACAGCTGGTGAAAATACTCCACACTAACGCATCTGGAGAGCAAATCGTCACTAAATGCACATATACATACGCATTTGTTCTATATATGGAGACTTCAATGCGACGGTACTCAGACGTCAAAGTCAGTTTGACATTTTCTGGTGAAATTTGAGTGCTTTTTAGTTGGAATATTTTCCAACCAGCGAACATCCAACAATCGAGTCATTCCATGTAGCGGACCCCCAACGAGCGAATCCCCACTGTATATCCAATGTTTGTTAAACTGTAAACGACAAATTTTGTTCGCAAAATCGTCGTTTCTATATAGTTACCTAGCTTAACCGCCTATTCCCCATATTGTTATTTTCTCGGTTACCATCTATCGAACTGTAAACAACGTTTACGCCAAGGTAGGTTTATTGTTTTTTTTTATACTGTACGAAATGGTTCCCATATTGTAGCAAATTGTTATGGACACTACGGGAAACGGTACTAGTACGATTCTTTATTATGCGGGGTAGGAGCCCCTTATGAAAATTCGCCACAAGAAATCGTATTGAAATTAATAAATTTGCCTTATGAAACCAAAATTTGAAAACAAAAAACATTTTCGTGGCAACCTGGAATCGAACCAAGAACCTTGCGATCGATAGGCCCGAGCGAACTGGACTATCGAAATTCATATATGATATATAAACATTTGCCTTATGAAAGGTGGGACGATTATTGCAATGCAAGCGCTTTATGTATCGTTCTAGCACAGACAAACAGACGTACACGGAGAAATATGAAAATGCTAGTTAGAGTACCAATTATTACATCTATCACATTTAAGACTTTTAATCCTCACATGTCATATTACTTTATACTTTCCTATGCATTTCTGAAAATTATTATAGACAGTGCATTTACATTCACAGATGCTACCCTTGGGACTTGGTGATTTTTGCCTGCAGCACATTTAATAACCTTATCTCTCGACGAGAAGCCATTTTTTCGCCGCACCAAATTCCACAGTTTTTATCTTAGATTCGGTAGTATCCAAGTGAAATTTTCGTTTCGGATGTGCCGTTTAAAACATTAAACTTAACGAGGCGACTGTGCACTAGCAAGACCTATGGCAGAGAAATAAACATTCTACCTGCAGACACATGGTAAGTTCAGAAATAATTTTCATGCAGCGTCGTACCAAACTGACTACAAACTTCTCAGGCCAATTTTCAGATTTCCCGTTTTCCCAGCAGCTCATTCGTAGCGGGAGGAAGCAATTAACAACTGATCCTTGGAGGGTTTAGGACAGCTAGCTATCTTGGAAACTACAGAGGGGATCGCAGGAGAATGTTGACTTCACCATGGTCCAGCTGCAGTTTGTGCGGATACCAAAAGCTACGCAAAATTATCGTAATTGTGAACATTGTCAATGTAACTTTAATCAAATAACTTAATTGAATAAATTAATATTTATCATTTTCCCTTTTTGTATCAATTGTCCCTTTTTGTATATTTTTATAGTTTTCCTGGAAATTTTGAAAGTAAACAAAAGCATATTGCAGTGTAGAAATAAAAGGGTAATATGCATTATGATTGATAAACGTCTTTTATACTATGGCTAGCTTAATCCAAAAATATGCACCCGGTGGGGTGAATCGATCGAATATCGTTTTAGTATGACTTCTAAGCTTTTTAGTATTTATTTTTTTAACCGTGTAACACTTAGAACAAATCTCGATCAAAATCATAGTCACGAGAACATGTACGTCCAATGCTAAAATTAGTGTATTTGGCCGACGGGCCAACAGATGGCGGTAGTGTGTAAACGTCAAACGCGAACAAAAACGATGCGAGCGCTGCGGGTGGTGGATTGGCCACCTACCATATATTTGAATCGGCCGTTAAAAAGGTGGTCGATAGACATCGGTGAGAGTGTGACGTCTGTTTGTCTGTGGTTCTAGCATCACTCCATATCAAGGCGACGATGGGTGCGTGGTATACGCTCGGGCCTATCGATCGCAAGGTTCTTGGTTCGATTCCAGGTTGCCGCGTAAACATTTTTTGGTTTCATAAGGCAAATTTATGAATTTCAACCCGATTCCTTGTGGCGAATTTTCATAAGAGGTTCTTATGTATTTCGAAAGTCCATTTGCCTGAGTGAACGGCAGTATTTTCAACCTTTTTGGGCTTGTTCATATATTTCATAACGCTTAAATTGGCCATTTTGGACACCCACCCACCCTCTCGTGACGCTTTCTATTCTTGATCAAACGTCAACATCCCACCGCAAAATCGCTAGTGTTTGGAGGTGATTTTAACCGCCAACTTGCCAAATAACCTCCAAATCATCACCTCCAAGTTAGTTCTAATAGCCTCCGTTGTATGAAATATGGTGGCGCGTCGATCGTCGCAAGTTTATCGTTAAACAGTCAATATTGATAGTCTACTCACAGAGAAACAGACGTAACACTTAGAACAAATCTCGATCAAAATCATAGTCGCGAAATCATGTACGCCCAATGCTAAAACACTGTAGTTGGCCGATGGACCAACAGGTGGCGGTAGTGTGTAAACGTCAAACACGAACAAAAACGACGCGAGCGCTGCGGGTGGTCGATTAACCACCTACCCAATATTTGAATCGATCGTTAAAAAGTTGGTCGATGGACAGCGATGAGAGTGTGACGTCTGTTTGTCTGTGGTCTACTATTTTTGTATTAGCCGTAACAACGTTCGGACACCCACCCACCCCCTAAAGCGTTATGAAATTTGTGAATGGGCCCTTTCATCCAGCAAATTTGCGCACGTGTTCGTGATATACTGCTTCTTGTTAGAAAATGGGTTAACCAACGTGCGAACACAGACAAACAGATGATGAGAGTGTGACGTCTGTTTCTCTGTGGTGCGAAGTTTGATTTTTGACCAACTTCGCCGCGTCGCAACTCGATTGTCAATAGTGCCCATAACACACACGGCGGAGGGAATAGATGCGACTTGCGACGTGGCGAAGTTGGTCAAACATCGAACTTTGCACCACAGACAAACAGACGTAACACTTAGAACAAATCTCGATCAAAACCATAGTCACGAGGACATGTACGCCCAATGCTAAAATCGGTGTGTTTGGCCGACAGGACAACAGATGGCGGTAGTGTGTAAACGTCAAATACGAACAAAAACGATGCGAGCGCTGCGGGTGGCAGATTGGCTACCTAACATATTTTTTAATCGACCGTTAAAAAGGTGGTCGATGAACAGTGATGAGAGTGTGACGTCTGTTTGTCTGTGTTTGCACGTTCACGGAGACGGAATTCAACTCAATTTTGGGTTGTTTCAACGCAATTCCGTAGTTGAGCCCAATAACTCAATTTTGGCTAAATTTCCAAGGTCCCCACTAGGTAGTTTGGCTTTAATTCTCGCGGAACATTACTAAAGGACCTATCTAACATTGAGAGGCTCTCTTTGTTTACTTTCTCTTTCATTAATAACTGAGTCACATTAACCTCTTCTGTTGCGTTTTTTGTATGAAACGCTAGTCAAAGGAACTGACTTTCGATCTATAGTGAAAAACTTCCCAAAATCATTAGTATTCCACTGTTATAATCGAAAGAGAACGAGAGAGGAGAGAATCTCTCATTTGTACATAGGTCCTTTAGTAATGTTCCGCGAGAATTCCATTACAAAAATATACTCAATTTTGGGTTGATTTAACGCAAAATTGAGTTCTTTCGACCCAAACATAAGAAAAGTTGCAGTTACCCAAATTTGGCTTATTGGGCCAAAGTACCCCCATTGGGTAGATGCAGCTATCTCTATGTTTGACAACATTCGTGTGGGAGAAAGAGAAAACCGAGAGATTTTGGGTTGAAACTATAATCGATATACTTAATTTTGGGTAAAGTAAACTCAAAAATTAGGTAAAAATATTTCTCCGTGTTGGTTCATCCATTTTTAGTCGCGAAGCAGTAATAAGGCTATCCATGAGGACTTTCCGCGATAGGACTGACAGCTAAAAGTGTACATGTAACCGAAATGGCAGGGTAATCAAAGCATGAGAGTGTTGTCGGAGCTTTACATTTTCCTTTGTAATCAACCGGTCACTCCGATCGCGAAACGTCAAAACCTCATGACAAACAAAAAACCAGCTGATCGCAGCTGTCTCATGGATTGCTCGGCTAGAGCTCAATGAATCCAAGTGCTCGTTCCGTTTTCATCGATCCTTGCGGGATGGTAGGATCATTTGAAATGTTGGTCCAGCTGTAACTGAAACGCCCAATGCTACGATTGTAAACACACACGCAAACGTCAAAATGACGGAGGGATGCAAACAAAAAAAAAAAAAGAACGATCAACATCGCAGTCGAGTCGAAGAAGAGGAGACAAAAGTTTGGATTAAAAAGCGGTGGTGTTCCTCGTCGTCGTCTTCGTTTGAATGTTGGTTTTATTTATTTATCGCGTCTGAAACCTGGGTGCGGAAAAAAAATACAGTGTCGAAAGTTGCGAGGCCAGCATACAAGTACCTATCTCGCGGTGGTGGCTTTCGGTGTGAATTCGCGGTTCGATGCTGTCCGGATTTTGAAACAGCGCTCAGTCTAGTATGGTGTTCTCGAAGCGAAAGATGAAGCAGCTGTTCGCGTTCGGAGTGGCCATCGTGTTGGGTAGGTTTCGTGGTTCGGAGCGGGGAAGTTGAGTGCGCGATTCCGGTCTGGGGGTTGGTTCTGATTAAGACAGTGTCCAGTTCCAAGACGCTAAGCCGCTGATGCAGCACAAAATCATATTTCGCACCGTTTGCTTCGGGTTTCGAATTGCTTCTTGATAAAATGCTCGAAAGGCAAAATATGTGAACAAGTTCAAAAGTGAGCGCCACAAGTTGGCCAATGAAAGGATTGAAGAGCTTCGGCGAAGATTCAAAGTTGTGTGACCAGCGGATTATGCGTTTTTTTTGCTAGTTTTGATAGTGATACAGGGCTGGTAGCAGACATCTTTTTAGAGACTTGGTCTCTATTTTAATGCGTCTCTAAAATGTATTTATTTTAATGAGAGGTCTCTTAGATTTCTTAGATTCCTAGAGGAAAAAGCTTCAAGAAATCTTCTAGTGATTGCATCTGGAATACTTTCAGCGACTCCTACAGGTATCTCTCGAGGAATTATTCAAGACGTTCCCCTATCAATTCACCAACAACATATTCCAGCGATGCTTTGAGTAATTTCTCCAGAAGTTGCTCCAGGGAAATCCGTGAGCACTCCAGCGCTACTACCTTCAGGAATTACCTTGATTTTTTCTCACAAACTAAAATAACATTTCCTCCAGATATTTTTTGCACTACTCCTTCAATCGAATTCTCCAGTTGTTACTTTACGAGATCAACAAAAGATTCCTAGAGAATTTATTCCGAGAAAATCCACTGATCCATCAGAGTTTAAAAAAAAAAATGATTTAGCATTTATCCAAAAAACCTGCAAGAATTTCTCCACCTGTTCATGTGGATTACATCAAGAACTCATCGACTTCTCAACTTTTCCAAATGGATTTTCTCGAAAAATCCGTTAAGCAATATTTGAAGCAATTTCTTATAGAAATTCAACCTAGAATTCATCATAAAGCTACTCTGGATTTTTTTCCGGGAATTTCTCCAGCATTCCATGGATTATTATTGCCGTTCTTCCAAGCATTTCTCAAAAAATCCCCATGGAATGTTCAAAAGCTTTTGTAAGGTTCCACGATAGCTATTTTCTCAGTAATTCCTCCGACCATTCCTGCACAAACTACTTTAAAGATTACGTCCGATGTTTTTAGACGATTTTTCTTCAGCATATTATCCAGAGATTTAGTGCAATTATCTAAGCAATTTATCTAGGGAGTTTTCTTAAACTACCTAAAAAGTCAAGGAGTTCTTTTAGGCGACTCTAGAGCATACGCATTTTTTTTTAAAGAGCCTCACGGATTTTTATTTCAAAAATTTCTTCTAAATTATTTGAAAAAAAAATGGCCTGGAGACATTCTTGGAAGATTTTTTTTTTCTATCTTTATTAACGAGATTTAATAAAGATAGAAAAAAAAAAATTCTTGGAAGAACTCCTGGAAAAAAAAAATCATTTAGAAATATCTCACACAAATACCGGAGGCGTTCCTGAAAAAAAATCTTAGGAGGAATATCTGGAGGAATTCCTAAATGTATCCTTGGATAAACTCCTAGTTGAAATATTACAGAAATCCTAAAAGACAATTTTATAGCAAATCCTAAGAAACCCATGGAGGCATATTTGGGGAAGATGTTGATTGAATTTTTAACAATATTTGGACTAGACAGTATTTGCAATCGAACTACTATTTCAAACAAATTCTGATGGAGTTGCTCTGGTTTTCACAAAGCTTTCTTTTCTCAGAAGCAAGGGAATATGTGTTTTTTAACTACCACGTCACAATACTAATAAAAACAGGGTTCATCTGGGTTATAGTCCGTCTGACAAGTAAAGCTATCAGGCAGCTCCAACTGAATGCCACAAAAAAAAATTGAAGATGTTCTCTAAACGGGAATCTTGGAGGATGTAGGTATAAGGAAATCGAAGGAAGAATCACTAGACTAAATCCTGGAGGACTTGAGATGAAGATGAATCGAAGCCAATCCTCAAAATTTCAAGAGCACAAATCTGAAATATCGTTTAAGAGAGAAGATAATCGTTTAACCTGAAAACATAATTGATTGGTTATTCGCTGATGATGACCAATCGATCAAATTTTCAGGCTAAACGATTATCTGGAGGAATTCTTTAGGAATTATCTTGGAGGAATTCTTTAGGAAAATTCTTGGAGGAATTCCACGGGAAATAATTACTAAATGAAATCCTGAAGAAATCTTCGGCGTTACATCCGAATCTAGGAAAATACATAAATTAATGTCTAATGATAGAGAACAAAACTCTTATGTTCTGCTTTTTATTAGGTTTCGTTTTAGTTTTCATGTTTTCTGTTTGGTATCTTTACGATCTATTTTTTGTTTGTGGGTTTATTTAGGATTTTTTTGAAACAATTCGTTGAAGGTTTTCCCAGAAAATCCTACAATAACTCCCAGGGTGCCTGATAACTTGAAGTTCGCATTCTGACTAACTGTTGGTGAAATGTTAAAAAAATAGTTAACGGTTCCTTGTATTTTTTACCAGAATCCTTTAAAATCGTAAAATTTCTGGAGAGATCCTATTTTTTGAATAACAATTTATACTTATTTATACTGAAGTAGATTCGAATAAGATCTCATGTAACATTATTGGAATCCTTGAACAATTTCTGAAAGAGTACTTAGGGACTCCCGACTAGTTTCTTGATGCTTGATGCTTTAAGATGCATAGCATGAGATTTTTGCAGAAATACTAACAAGAATTTAGGCGATATTACTATTTACAAGTTACTTGAAAAGTCTTTTTTTTTCTTGACGTTCTAAGTGAGTTTTTTTAACATTCTAATCAGATTTCTAGTGGTTAGTGGAAAGCTAAGCTGAAAGGATTTTTGCAATTTTTTGGGAGATCTAGGTGGTTTTCTACTGAGATCCTAGGCAGATTCATCAAGTGTTCCTGTTCGACGGATTCCTTGTGATATTTAGTGAAGCTTTGTTAGGAATACGACCTTGAATAGTCCTTTTGATCTAAGCAATGTCCCTGAAAAGATTTTGTACAGATTTCTGCACATTTACAGCGAATTCGTCCGGCCATTTTCATAGAATTTGTTTTGAGATCGTTGATGAATTCATGGTGAGATCACTAATACCTAAGCTTGGAAATTTTTCAGAATAATCTTGCTTAGGAGTCAGATAGAAATGACATCTACCCTAGAGCTTACTACAAATTTTGAGTGTATCGCTTTGCATTTTAAGTTTCAACTGCGATATTGCTGAAAAATGTAAAATTTTCCATGAAAATTTTGAAAAGTTCATAAGGACTTCCCAGACTGCTAGCAATTTCCAAATTTCACTGGAAACCTATTCGGAATTCTCAAGATTTTGCCATAAAAAAAATCAAAATACAACTAGAAATCCACAGTATTTCTCTAGAAATTCACAGGACGCCTTAGAAATCAAAGGAGTTTACAAAGAATCGACAGATTTTGCACAGTTATAAGGGATGCTATATTACAATAATTATACATTCTGAGGATCCCACCGGAAAACTCTATAGTCCGATAGGATATTTCGCTCAATATTTTTAAGAATCTGCTATTCGATACCTATAGACGACTTCTGGAGGTATTGAACTACTATTGAAAAATTTCACATTTATATGATAATTAATCATGTATTATTTAGGTATTACAATACCTGATCTAATTATCAACACCAAGCTGATGTAGAATATGCAGAAGGTTTTATTTGAGGTATTTTACCTCTTATGCAGGGCTCGTTCATACCTCATGTTGCAAATATTGAAAATTATCTGGTATAGAATACCTTAGTTGGGTATTCAGTAGTTTTTTCCTTCTGCTCGGGTATTTACAAAAACTTACAAATTTTAATGTTATCAAAAATGTTGCCAAAAACGGATCCATTTTGTTGCTAAAATCGGGAGGTGCCAAAAATGGAGCATGCCAAAAACGGAATCCCACTGTATATCATTTTTTTAGAAAGTTTCATAGGAATAAAAAAGTTTTTGGCGATATGTCATTTTTGTCAGAAAAGATCTCTCCTTGGGTCTGAATTCAAGGAAAGTTTCAACAGAACAGAACAGATTTTTTTTCCTGGGACCAGTTATTGGGATATATTTAACGTAGTGGATCCGACAGATATAAATGATTTTTCGACAAACAATTTGGATTGATTATTGAATACAAAAAAAAATGGTCTGAAGCAAGCAAGTTTTTAGTTTTGATAATTTGAAAAAAAATCGCTCAAATGATCTTTAGTGATTTTTCAATAAACCTTTTATGTTTTCCCAACACTCTTTTGAAATTCGAATTGTCTTGTGCCATTGTTTCCTCTGTAATGGTTTTGCTAACAATTTCCAATACTTGACAACCTATCATGTTATCAAACAACATGAAGATTTTTAATGATGAAAAACGGCTCCAAAATCCAAACGTCTGGTAAATTTCAAGTCGAAGGATCATGGTATCATTGTATTTTTATACAACCGGGGAAAAACGGGAATTGGGAAACTGATTTTGAATGGACACTCTGGTAGATCCTACGTAGATTTTTTTCAGCTATTTCGGGATATTGAAGTAATTGTTCCAAAATTCTTCCAGTTACTCCTTAATAAATTCTACCAGCAAATTAACATTAAGTTCCTTCAGAAATTTATCTATATATTTCTCCAACATTTTATCCAAGAATTACTGCTACAGTTTATTCAAACAATATTTGAGTAATTTTTTAAGCAAAACTTTCATGATTTCTTCATAATTGTTTTTCATAAAAAAATAAGTGATTTTCAAATCGATTTTTTACTTGGCAACCGAACTAGGTTAAAAAACTAAATATGACGTTTTGTAGGGCAACTCATGGGCTTTTATTTGAGGTGTAATCCAGATATGCCGTTTCACAAATTTTCTAAAAAAAAAAAATTTCGGGGTATTGTTTGAACTTGTGCCATTTTGCGAGTACCGCAACCCCCTTGACTAGAGAGGTTGTATTAATGTTTTCCGATCGAGCTGTAATTTACAGGAGTTGTTTTCCTATATAGAAGAAGATATTTTGCAAAATTTCAGGTTTTTATATTAGGGGGAAATAGTACAAAATAATCACTAATGATTTATTTATTTTTAATACAAAGTCAATTAAACTGCTATATCTATAGTAAAAATGCAAGAATTTGTATGAAATTTGGCATGTTTACTTTACGTTCTATGAACTTCAAAATGAACATGGCATTTTGATTAAAAACATTTTTCAAATCGAAAAAAACCTTTTTTAATCAGTTTTTTTTTTCAAATCGACTTTTTTTGTCAACCGAACTAGGTCAAGAAACTAAATATGAAGTTTTGTAGGACAACCCAAGAGCTTTCATTCGCGGTGTACACGCATTCATAATTCAGTTACCATTGACAATCAATTGACAAAAACAAAAAAGTTACTCCAGATTTCCTTAGAAGGAATCTGTTTCAATCTTTTTTAACAATTCCTGCAGGATTTTATTCAGAGATTCAATTTATTATTTGATTAAGTGTTTCTTGATTTAGCAATAAATTCCGGATTTTTAATCAATATGTTAAAAATATTCTTGACGATTCATTGGAGACATCCGTGTATAAATTCATAGAGGAATTCCTCGATAAATTTCTGCTAGTTCTGAATGCTAATTTCTGAAGTAATTATCTAAGGGCTTCGTGGCCGTGCGGTTAGCGGCGTCAGTCGTTGAAGCATATTGTGTCAGGGGGTGTGGGTTCGATTCCCGCTCCGGTCGGTGGAAACTTTTCGTCAATGGAAAAATTCATCACTGGGCTACTGGGTGTTCCGTGTTGTCCGTTGCCTAATGTAAGTGATCGTTCAGTCTGTGCAGCCTTTGGCTGAAGACGGTGTAAATTGTCTTTTAAGAAATCTCTGGAGTAATTTCTAATAGAATCCTCCGAATATATTCTAACCTGAAATCTTGGATGAAATACTATAGCGAAATCGATTGTAGATGAATTCTAGGATTTTGTTGATAAAATTGTAAAATAATATGTGGATTAATTCCTGAATAAAACCATTGGAGTAACTTCTGGGGATATCCCTTAAAAACTCCAGGTTGAATTCTTGGAGGTATATTGAACTAATTTCATAGGGGATTTCTTAAGAAGGCGGTCGAATTAATAAATTATTCTTTGGGCAAATACCTATATTAAATTCCTATGAAAAATCTTGAAAAAATGTATACAGTAATACGAGCACTATTACTCATGATTCTCAAAAAAAAAAATCAAAAATTTTCATAAAAAAATGTTAGACTGGATTTTCTGCAAAGTTCTTATGGAATTTTTGTTTTCTGAATTCCCGTATGGTTTCTTTTTTCGAGCATAAGGTCTCTAAAGTTCGTATATAAATGGCACTTAGTCGCTGCCCTCAAGAAGTTTCTCTAGAGAATCCTTTACCAATTCTCCCAGAATTTCTACCTGTGATTTTTTCCAAGGAATGCTTCGAATATTTTGTCCAGAATTCGAATTTGGATAGGGTTGTTAATTTCCATGTCGATTACTCTTAAAATTTTCTTAACTTTACGTATACCCTATTAATTTCTCCAGTTGTCCAGTCCTATTTTCCCAGAAATTCCTAGGGATGATTAGAGGAATATCTGCCGAATTTTCTCCGGGGAATCCATAAGTACTCCAACACTGCTATCTCCAGTAATTTCCAAAAGGATCACTCTAAATATTATCACCGAGGCTTTCACAGGATTTCCTTTAAATATTATTTCATCGATCTCCCTACTTACTATTCTAAGAGCTCTACTGAAGTTTCTTGCAGGAGTTCCTCTAAAGAAACTATAAAAAATTTTCCATATTTCCAATTTCATTAAGCTGTTTTTCCAAGATATAATTAATCATATACCGATTTTTTCAGTTATTCTTCCAAGCTTAAGGCTTTCTTCAACAATTGATCCACGGTTACTCCCAGGAATTCTTTCAGTGATTATTTGAGGAAAAACTATTGGGAATTCTTCCAGAAATGCCTCGAGAAATTTGACGCCCATGAAATTCTATCAGAATTTTACTAGGAATTCAGCCAGCATTTCCATACTTTACTCCTGAAATTCTTAAAAAAAATTATCGAGTGTTTTCTCCAGCAAAATAACCATAAATTCTTTGGAAGTTCATTTAAGGATGCACACCTGTTGATTCTACAGCAATCATTTAAGTATTTCAGTTTCTTCTAGGATTTCGAGGAAACCATGGTGGATGTTATCCAGAGATTCGATTGATATTTTTTTCCCATTTCTCTTAGCAATTAAATTGGGGCCAGATAGTCCTTAGCTGAGGGTCGTGGGTTCGAATCCCATTGGTTGAGGATCTTTTTGCTTGGGAAATTTTCTCGATCTCCCCAGTGGGTTGAGTATTTCCGTACTTGTCACATGCAAAACAGGTCAATTAGCAAAAAATGTCTCAGTCGATAACTGTGGAAGTGCTCATAAGAACACAGTAGAGTAGCACAAAGAGTAGCAGACTCTGTCCCAGTTTCGACGTAACGCCAAAAAGAAGAAAAAGCAATATATCTAGGAAAATTTTTGAAACTTTCTCAAGCGAGGAGGGAGTTTTTTTTTAGAAATCCTTGAAGGAGTTCATCAAGGTTACATTAGAGTAAAGTGGGGCAAAATCTCGAGTGGGGCAAGAGTTTCTTTTTAACCCCACAACGCCCAGTGTCACCTCTAGGTGACACCTGATTTGTTTTGCTTGTCAAAAATCTAATTCTTCTTTGATTTCCGTGAAATTAGTTGTAAATGAAAGCTATACTTATCTAGTTTGATGTTTGCTTCCAGTGGTCCACATCAATCCGGAATGGCCACCGGGAATCGACTCCAAGCAGAAGAAGTCCATTTTCTGTTTTCTATTATAACAGGAAATCAAAACGACATTTTATTTCAAAACAAACGTAGTTTGCATTGTTTTCAACTGTGCTTCTAATATATTTGAGCTATTAAATTTTTGGACACAGTATGTTCATTTTATTCCGATTTTTTCATCTCTGACAAATTTTCGTCTATGCATTTAACATGGCAATGGATTGCAATAATATTCAGAAAGTATCTGTAAGAAGCAATGAATAATAGTCGTAAGATGTCGAGAAAAATAAAAACTGGCCACCGCGGTCTTAATTATGGTACCCAGAAAGACGACCTCCATCCAGAATGAGTCGAAAATAAAATAAAAACCGTACTCGATAGCTTTCGATTTGGATTTGACTTTGCACATGTTTTTGCTATGGTAGAATAATTGTTTTTGATCATTTTGACTTAAGAATAACTTTTGAAAATGGCCTATAATTTTTGCAAGCAAATTATTTGAAAAATTCTAACTCCGAAACTGATGATTTTAGAAAAAAATGTTCTATGAAGAAGTTGTAGTGAACCACTGGGACTATAAGAAAAAAAATATACCCTGAAAAAAAATAGTTCATCTATTTTCATAAAAAAAATAAAACTTAAAGTTTAAATTACGCAAAACCCTATTTTTAATATTTTTTTCAATTTTCACCATAGAATTTTGATAGTAAACAGATGTTTGGTACAAAGTTTCATAATGGAGAAATTTTTGATAAAATTTATTTTCTAAGGACAACTTTTGGTCAATTTTTTAAATTTTGATTTTTTGACAAAATAAAAACGTTCTGATGATACAAAAAGACTCTTGAAGTTATTCTGAACCATAATGATTATATGGACAATTTCTCTAGAAGTAACAATTTTCGAGTTATATCGAGTAAAAATATTGTTTAAATATTAAAATAGGCCATTTTCATAAGTTATTCGCGATTCTCCATCAAGGGAAATAAGTAAATGGAAAGATATATTGGATTTACTCTTGAAAACGTTTTATTAATGATGGAGAATCGCGAATAACTAATGAAAATTACCTATTTTAGTATTATAATAATTATTTTTTGTATTAAATTCGATATAATTGGAAAATGGCTACTTGTAGAGAAATTTTCATTTTAATCATTATGGATAAGAATCATTTCAAGATTCTTATTGTACCATCAGAACGTATTTATTTTGACAAATACACAACATTTTGAAAGTCGGCCAAAATTAATTTTTCATGAAAAAACGTCGAATATTTTTTCAGTGTGTATTTTTTCTTGTAGGCCAAACAATTCACTACAACTTCTTCATAGAACAATGTACGTTATTAAAAAAGAAAAAGTTAATAATACAATCTTTTTTTTATCACATGGCATATATGCCATAAATAGGGACATATATTTCATACACAGACAAACAGACGTAACACTTAGAACAAATTTCGATCAAAATCATAGTCACGAGGACATGTACGCCCAATGCTAAAATTAGTCTGTTTGGCCGACAGGCCAACAGATGGCGGTAATGTGTAAACGTCAAACGCGAACAAAAACGATGCGAGCGCTGCGGGTGGTGGATTGGCCACCTACCATATTTTTGAATCGATCGTTTAAAAGGTGGTCGATGGACAATGATGAGAGTGTGACGTCTGTTTGTCTGTGTTTCATATATAACGCTATTGAAAGCGATGAAATGGACCGGTTTAATAATTTACATATATTGGTTGTAAATTATGAATGGTTTCATTATGATCAATATTGTTTCAAGGTTTAAAAGTGTACTAGGCCCGTCAATCTGTTAAACAAATATGTAACAATATCAACGTTACGCTTCTACTCAATAAAATCTTTTGAATCTTATAACTATACCTCCAATCGAAATACAATCAACTTTGCCTGATTCTATGTTCCGTAGCTTGATATCGAAGTAAAGAACAAAAGTAGAAGTAAGTTTATATGGCTACCTCGCTGGTCACTTCAAAGTTGAAATTTAGCGTGAAATAATTTGTGTACCATCCCTTACTGGATCTAAAGGGAATCGGTAAAATGAACCAATCAAAAAAGTAGCACGTTTCAGTTGTTCGACTAAATATCCATCAAATAATGCCAGTAAACTTTACTGAGTATCTTAACAACTAAAATTGAAAAATGTACAGGATCAAAAGTGACGAACTAATACAAAGAGTACAACATTACAGTTGTATGAATAATTTGATATCCAATGATAACGGTAAATTTTAAGGGTTATCTTCTGAGAAAAAAAGAATACCGGTGCAAAAATTTACACATTTCAGTTGTACGATAAAACGTATACTAAATTAAAGCAGCAAACTACAGCGATTTACGTCTTGACAGCGTTGCAAAAATCTCAAATGCTCATACCTCTTACTTGAGATTTTTCACGAATGGATTGTAGCTCACGCAACTCAATAGTCAAAACGTAAAACACCATGGATGAGTTGGCTAATCCGCTTAACCTACCAACTCCGCTATAAAAGTAAACTGGTTCAAAAAGAAAGATTTTCCTCATCATTTCACCTCCTGCAACGCTTTATCTAATTACAAGATTCAACATTGTACATACTTCGATTTACATCATTATAAACATATTTCATCATTATCGTCTAACTGAAGAATTACTAATTGAACCGAATACAATGAACCGGTTTAAAAACAACACATTTCAGTTGTTCGAATAATCTGCTATCAATTGATAACAGTAAACTTCACGGGTTATTTTCTGAAATGAAAACAAATGATTTACCGGTTCACAAGCGCATCTGTAAAATGAATCGGTTCAAAAAGTTACAAATTCTAGCAGCAAACTTTAGCGGTAATCTTCTGAAATATAAATTATTGATTTTACCGGTTCGTAAGTGAATCGGTGGTTCATTCATTCAGCGAAGTGGTTCATAAAAAAAAACAAGATTTATTATTTTACAAAACATCGAAATTAAATTTTGATTAAATCAATATGTATAATGAACCGTCTTATCAAGTAACAAGATATAACATTACACGTTGATTCTCATTATTTTTAAAATACGTCCAACTAAAATGTAATCACTAACTGCATAAGTTTCTTTATATGCTGGCTCAAAAGTGGAACGGTAAAATGAACCGGTTCAAAATATGACACATTTCAGTCGAACGAGTTTTCTTCCATCAAAATAAAACAGCATTTTTTCTAATTATCTTGTATGAAATATTTTACCGGTTCAAAAATGAATCGGTAAAATGAACCGGTGCAATAAGTTAAACATTACATTTGTAGGATTAATTTGCTATCAAATGTTAACTTCACGGAATGTTTTCTGGAATAAAAATAAATTTTTCAACCGGTTCAAAAGTTAATCGGTAAAATGAAACGGTTCAAAAAGTAACACATTTGAGTTTACGAAATAACTGCTACCAAATTATAGCAGCAAACTTCAGCGATTATCTCCTGTAATAAAAAAATGGATTTTACCGGTTCGGAAGTGAACCGGTAAATTGAACCGGTTCACCAAAAAACAAGATTAAACATAACGTTTCACCTCCCGTTGGAATTAAATTTTTATCTATAACAGTTCAATTTTGGGCGCTGGAGGGTTAAGATTTCTAGCTCAATTAAAAACAAAACTTATAAATGTCATGGTGGCTCGAATGCTATTCAAGAAAGAGACTTTCACTCCAAATATCATAAAAATCGATTGAGGTTTGGAAAAGTTATGCCTATTTGTTGGTTTTCGACGATAATACTGTAATTTTTGTTCAAACTTTCGTTGCATGGAACCAATTGAAGATAAAATCTTTTTCAATATTTTATGTAAGGGCGTTTCTAGGCCTATCATAAGGATGCTTTGAGGTGTATTAGTTTTTGCATAAATGCTTGGAAACAAATTTTAGCACATAGTGGGGCAAAAGTTCGAATCAGCGGGGCAAAAGTTCGACCCATGTATAAATTCACGTAAAAATTTGCAAATTGCCTAAGATCTACATATTATCTTCAAATGAAGCAAAATTTGTCTGATCGTGCGAAAAATGTTGCCAAAATTTTACATTTCCACGTAGTTTTGCGAAAAACTGCTAGTTTTGAATATATTACAATTAACCCTGTTTTGGATAATTTTTTGATGAAATATTAGTGTGTATTTTTCGGCAAACTTAAGTTTACGGCTGGTGTAAAGTATGCCTGTCATAAAAGTATCGATGTTTTGTGTTTTAGCCAGCGAACTTTTGCCCGACACTAGATTCGAACTCTTGCCCCACCGGTGGGACAAAAGTTCGTTTGAGACAATCAATTTTGACATTGTTATAACTAAAAATGGGTAAATATTTTGCAACAAGTTTGTTCAGCAAAATTATAGCCAATATGTTGGAGGTTCACTGTATGGTATTTGTTTTGTTTCAACTGCTATTGTTTTCCTGGAAACTTTGATTATACCACTAAAGTCGAACTTTTGCCCCACGTTACTCTATAACTCACATAAGTTAATTTATAGGTTGTTTCAGATTTTTTAACTTTTTCAATAATTCCTGGAAAAAATTCCTTTACATTTTCCCTGATGACATTCCTGGAGGAATTTATGGTGAAATTCTCCAACAATCAACTAACTGTTTCAATAATAATACTATTGATAAACAATCAGTAACTTTAATAAATTAAAGCCTGTCCACGTTAAATTTCGGACACCCAAATAACGGCAGCAAAAAAAAGTTACTCATAATTCAACAAAAACAATTGTTTATTTCAGAATAAAAGAGTTATATCTACAAAATAAACAGTTGACAAGGATGTTAATCCTTCTTTCTGTAAAATTCTCGAACTTTCTGTGGTACACCCGCCATCCGTGTCCGAAATTTATCGTGGACAGGCTTTATTTATTATTGGAAAACAACTAAACAATAAACAGATTTCGAAAATTCTAGCCAATATGCAACATTGTTTGTTTGAGCACTTTTGAAAAAAAAATCTTTTTTCGTAAATATATAGTTGCCCAAGGTCGCGGGAAAGGAAGTAACCATGGTAGATGTTGTAAATGTGAGTCTAAATAAGGAAATCGGTGGAACATTCACTGGATAACGTTCTGCAAGACTTCAGAGTTTCTCGTAAAATTCTAGAAAGAATGTTGGAATTCCTTAGGTTGTTTCGGATATAATCCTTAACTCGTTTTTCCCACGACATTGATCGATTATTTCTTTACGAAAAAAGCGTTTTTATAAAAAAAATGCTTGAACAAACAATGTTGAGTTAAATTCTAAATCGGTTGGGAAATATTTAGTTGTGTTTCAATAGTAAATTGATTGTTCACCAATAGTTTTACTATTAAATAGGAAATTGACTATTAGATCAATTTGATGAGTGTGGAATCATATTCTAGTAACTATTGCATAGTATTAATTTGATTCGGTTTGTCTCAAGTTTGTCGAAAATCAATGGAGCTTTAGAGCTACCACGGGAAAGAGAGGGTTAAGAAAGAAGTTCGTAAAATATCACTAAATGAACTTCCAAAGAAATTTTCGGAGTAATACCTGAAAGAAACCTTGGACAAATATGTATCTGAATCAAGTTGTGGTTAAATTGCTGAAGAAAATCTTGAAAATACATATTTTTATTCGAGCTGAAATACACGAGGAATACCCAGAAAAAAGGCTTAGAAATATTTTTAGAGGAATGTCTAGTCAGATTATATAAGGAAGCAAACATTTATCTTCCAGTTCCAGTTAGGTTTCTTTTTGTTATCTTGCTTCCGGTTTGGTCTCCTTTCGGTCTTTTTTTCTGACTACCGATTTCAATTTTCAAGAGATTCAGTCGCTACCAGCCCTGCGAGAGTGATAAAGATAACATTTTAGAAAAAGGTGCTAATTTGCATTTCTCTTTCGATTCTTCTCTGTTCCCTTGTTTTATGGGGTGGGATTTTGCAGTAATCTGTTTGTATAAATCGTGGGGCAGTCCAACGAGTGCCAAGCTAAGCCTTGGAATCGGTAGCGAGAATGAGCTGGAGAGTGGTTTCGAACGGGGGAGATTCGTCCCGCCGCCGAGGCATCAGGAACCTTTGGCCGAGGCCAGAGTCGGGGATGCCCCGGCTTTCGATGGTCACAATGAACAGCTGGACAGGGAGCAGGAAACGAGAATGAGCGAGCTGCACGAGGCTAAGAAGCAGATCTTGCAGTTGGAGCGTAAGATTCAGGAACTGGAAGGGCGGATACCGAGGAAGTATCCCGATGTGACGTTCCTGAACTATAAGAACCGGAAGCGAATACTGGTAAGTGGCTCCATACTTAAATATACATTTCAAGAATTCTTTCATGGAAATTCTGTATTGAGTGACACGCTGTACTCGACAATCATTTCAGTTTAGCCGTTTTCGATCGGCTTGAGTTCTATATATGATCTCTTCAAGCTTTTGAAGAGCTCAGATTCTAGAGCCAGTCGTTGGGGTACAACTTTGGGGGAAGTCATCCATGTGTTCTAACGATGGGAAACATATAGGTAGATAATGATTTGCGCTTCTCTTGTAAACACTTAACGATTTCTTTCCAAAATGTTATCTTAAGCGATGTAAGTACCATTGATGCCAATCAATAGCGTCATAAAATAACAATCTGTTCTGCTACCACAAGTAACTTAGCCACTATTTGGAAGCATTGCCACTGCCCACATTCAAGTAGGCAGAACGTGGTGTGCAAAAATTGTAGCTCATATTCCCCTAGATGATTGGCATTTTATTGGAAAACAAGATATGATCAGAGCATCAGAGAGAAATGTCTCGAAACGCTCCCTTAAATCTGAACACTTTTTAATTGGAAATAATTTACAGTGAAAAATATTTTCTCCTATAGTTGACGAATTCCATGTCAAATCGGTCAATCACAGAACTCGACCATCTTCGATTTGGATTACATTTTGCACATGTTTTTGGTTTGGTAGAATAAGTGTTTTCCACGAAAAAAAACGATCATTTTGACTCGAGAATAACTTTTGAAAATGGCCAATACATTTTTGCTAGCAACTCCGAAACTGTTGTTTTGAGAGAAAAATGTTCTATGAAGAAGTTGTAGTGAACCGTTTGGCCTACAATCAAAAAAAAAAAAAAAAATACACAAGAAAAATTCAAAAATAAAACTAAAAATTTTAAATATTAAATTACATAAAAACCCCATTTAATTTTTTTTTTCAATTTTTACCGTAGAATCTTGATAGTAAACAAATGTTTGGGACAAAGTCTCATGATGGAGAAATTTTGAGAAAAAAGTTTTTCTAACAATAACTCTTGGTCGATTTTAAAAATTCTGTTTTTTTTTCTTGTCAAAATAAATACGTTCTGGTGACCAAACCAACCTCTTTTCCGGGGTCGTAAAAGAAAATGTGGGTTATAATTATGTTTTTGAAAAATGCAACGTCTAGATGTGGAAATACTGATCCGAGATATTCGGCAAAGTTGAAGCAGGGGTTGGGAACTTTCCAAAATGGCCATAGATGACAACACTGCTTGATTGTTATCATAAGAGCCAATTATATGGGGCAGTGATATGCAAATACCAAAAAAAAATCAAGGTAACGATATCGAATGTTCAACAAATTTGAAGTAAGTGTTGCGTGCCATCCAGTCGGCCGAAGCACAAATGTTCATGTCGCTGGCAACACTGTTTAAGAAGAATAAAGAAAAGATCAAAACCATAAAACCTAATCGGACTAGAAAAATAGAATGCATAGCAACATACAGCCATTCCATGAAAAACCGATCTAGTCGTTCTCCGAATTCCGTGAAAATTTGCTAATTTGTTCCTTATCCGAAATAAGGATACACGTATTTTTGGATTTTTTGATTAGGGTGACCATTTCCGAAATAAGGTGACCAGAAAAATCGCGATTTTGCAAAATTTTTATTTTTAAAAAAATTATAACTTTTGAACCGTTCGACCGATTTTCTATCTTTTTGGACGAAATGAAGGCTAAAGATCAGGGTTGGTAACCATCGGTTTCGTCACTGACCGATGACGAAAAATTGAGAAAAATATTCAGTGCGTAAAAGATCGTCATTTTCTTTGTCTTCAATGACTAGCAAGGAGACCACGACGAAACAAAGCCGCAAAAAGTCCACGAGTAATATTTTTCGTCACTCTTCCCGTCACCCCTCCGTACTGAACCAACATAAGCTTCTAATCGTCACCGAGCGCACAATTGCAGAAAAAGAGAGTCTGAGCCACAAGCTACTAGTCAACAAGGTTTCTTGTATTAGCAATTGGGAAAGCACATCTAAAGAAGTTCAGTTAGCTCTGTCGGTAGGCGCGTGCTACTGGTAATCTAAAGGTTTTTTGTTCAACTCCGGAAGCGCGCAGATTTTTTTTTGCGAGTTCCTCTTTTGGTCGGCCTTTCAATTGGCACCGATTAGTTGTCTGCCTTTCCATTCAAGCTGAACATGTTCAACGAAAACACATACAGAGAGAAACGGCAAAGATTTTTCGTCGCGACGAGGTGCTTGGTTGCTGGTAGTTGGGCGTCTAAGTTTGCGCTGAGCTGAGGTAGTGACGAAAACTTTTTATTTTTCGTCACCGTCACTGATAGTCTGTCGAATCCGGCGACTAATAACAACCCTGCTAAAGATTTTGACTTTTCAGGAAAAATATAAAATTTCACAAAAATTGTGTTTTTTACATGAAAAAAACTCAATAGTTTCCGTTTTTTCGTGTTTTGAAGGCTTCGGGACCAAAGGGGCTATCGCTGTTCTCATTTTATCTTGAAAGTTCAGAAAATTTTACGTATACTGTCAAATTTTCAGCGATACATGTTTTTTAGTTTTTGAGATATATTTTTTTGAAAATAAAAAATCAGTCATTTTTTATCGGCACACACTGTAGGTCTCAGCGCATTAGATTTGTAATGTTTAAAAAAAATTGTAACTTTTGAACAGCTTAACCGATTTCCAATCTTTTTGTATGGAATGAAAGCTTAAAATTTCAACTATTCAGACAAAATTGAAAAATCTGATAAAAATATGTTTAAACGTGAAAAATATAAAAATTTCTTTTTTTTTTTTTCAAAGTTTTCTATTTTTTCTGAAAAGTTAAGATCTTAGCTTTCATTCCATAAAAAAGATTGGAAATCGGTTGAGCTGTTCAAAACTTATGATTATTTTTAAACATTACAAATCTAATGCGCTGAGAGTGTGTGCCGATGAAAAATGACTGATTTTTTATTTTCAAAAAAATATATCTCAAAAACTAAAAACCATACATCGCTGAAAATTTGACAGTTTACGTAAAATTTTCTGAACTTTTAAGAAAAAATGAGAGCAGCAATAGCCCCTTTGGTCCCGAGGCCTTCAAAACACAAAAAACGGAAACTATTGAGTTTTTTCATGTAAAAAACACATTTTTTGTGAAATTTTATATTTTTTCTGAAAAGTCAAAATCTTTAGCCTTCATTTCGTCCAAAAAGATTGAAAATCGGTCAAACGAATCAAAAGTTATATTTTTTTTAAAAATAAAAATTTTGCAAAATCGCGATTTTTCTGGTCACCCTATTTCGGAAATGGTCACCCTAATCAAAAAATCCAAAAATACGTGTATCCTTATTTCGGATAAGGAACAAAATAGCAAATTTGCACGGAATTCGGAGACCCACTAGATCGGTTTTTCATGGAATGGCTGCATAGCAATACTCTTCAACTGTAATCCAGTTTTTCATGAACGGTACAAAATTTTGTCGTAGCTGGAAACACTGCTCAAGTAAAATTGCGCCACCAGACAGTCCAGTGTGCAGGAAACATTTGTTTCGCGGATAGCTCATGATCCTGACCATTCAGAAAGATAGCGTCTTCGGCAAAGTTGTTCAGTAGATCAAAGACTATCATTATTCTAGTTAAGAGATTAAAGATTTTTCCACCAGGTGGCGCTTTTTTGTTTCGTGGATATCTCTGGATCCGTACCACTTAGAGGTTACCGAACCAAGAGGTTCGAGTTTTTGCCGTCAGGTTGCGCCAGTGCGCATACAATTTTTATTTGCAAATATATTAGGTTCCTGACATCTTAGAAAAATGACGCAAACTTTTTCAGTATGTATGTTCAAGCCATGCAATTCAATAGTTTGCCCCCAGCCAGCACTAGTGAGTATGAGTTTTTGCCAATAATCCCGAACTTCTTGGCTGGAAAAAACAATTTTTACGAAGACGCCATCTTTCTAAATAGTCAGGATCACAAGATATCTTCAAAATAAAAATTTCATGCTCACTAGTATCACTTAGTGGCAAAATCTCGAATCTCTCTGGTAGAATAATTATAGATCTTGGGCTACTGAAAAGCTCTGCCGAAAATTTTAAAATGATAGCGCTTGAGCTACTGAACCACTTTGCTGAAGGCGCCATCTTTCTAAGTGGCCAGGATCCTGAGATAATCGCCAAGCAATAGTTTTATGCTCACTAGCGCCGCCTGGTGGTAGAATTCCGCATTCCAATGACCACCACATGTTAGCCCTTAATCTACTGAACAATTTTGCTGAACATCGACCCTCTATTTTAAAAAGAAAAAAAAAAGACAATTTACATCGTCTTCAGCCAAAGGCTGCACAGACTGAACAATCACTAACATTAGGCAACCGAAGACACGGAACACCCAGTAGACCAGTGAAGAAGTTTTCGTTTTACGAAAAGTTTCCGCCGACTGGAGCGGGAATCGAACCCTCGCTTCGTGACACAATACGCCTAAACGACTGATGCCGCTAATCGCTCGGCCACAGGGCACAATATTTTGAATACTTTTGAACATATTTATGAATCATAGAAACGGTCGTTAATCTGGATTTTGGTCGTAAAAAGAACCATCGTAAAAAAAGGTCGTAAAAAGAGATTGGAGTGTACTGGATTTCTTTTAAAGGACCGCTGGTAGAAATCATTTGAAAATATCGAAGGTAATTCATATTTAGGCAAATGTCTTCAAGGATATCGAAAGAGTTCTAAAATAATCCTGAATTGAATTCCTCAAATAAATCATAATGTGACCTTTTTTAAAATCTTGGAGAAATTTCTTTAAGTGGTTCTTGAAAAAAACATTCTACGATATATCTGTTAAGCAATCATTAGAAAAAAAACTAGAGAAATGCTTGAAGTGAAACTCTTGGAAGTTCGTGGACATAAATTTGGTGAAATTTTTGGATAAAATCATGGTAGAACTCTTGGGGAGTCTTCTGTTCGGGTACTTGAACAATTTCTTAGAGGAACTCTTAAACTACTTGGAGGATGCCCTGGAAAAAATCTCAGCCTAACTGAATTCTGAGATGATTGTGACCTTTACTTGTTTACTTTTGTTCGGAAATGATACGCTGAAAAGTTTCATTTGGGACAAGAAACATTTTTTTTAGAATGTTTTTCATTGAAATTTCCCATCTCGCGATGTATAAACGGTTGGTAGTAAACATAATTGCCTATATTGAGACAAAATTCCATTAAATTAAAAATTAGCAATTTTTTTCAATCGATTTTCAATATTGAAGTTTTTTTTTTCAGTGTAGGCCACAAAGTGTAAAACAAAAGCTCCTATTTTGATTTGTAATTCACATGGCTACAAATATTCATGTTCCTCGTTTTGATTTTAAATAAAATGATGCATTCACCGACTGCTGAACAAAAATCATCCAGTTTTATGATGATTTTATGGTACAAAATACATTCATACTTTCAAATCATGATTATATTCGATCATGCTTTCGTAATCTAAATTATTATACCCAGGCTTGATGATACTCCTCAACATCATCAGAGTTCGCTGACATACTCTAGAGCAGCGTGCTTCCTAAGTAGAGAGGCAACGAAAATTGAGCGAAGAAGATGCAGCACAAAACACACCAGAGTAAAATTCCATCAAAAAAGAAAGCTCTCACAACTCCCCGAGGACTGCCTTGTTCGGGCGGAACGCTCACGAATTCTGCATCAATAACGGCGCCGGCCACGTGACTGGAAACATGGTGTGATTGGAGGAAAAAATGTTAGTTTGTAACCTTTGCTATTTGGAGACCGTGTTTACCTCTGCCTGCATCTCCACAAAGGTTACTGGAAGGGATGTTTGTTAGTGGGGAGGTTCGTTGGGTCACTCGATTAGACTTTGATAAATAATTATAACAATTATAAATATAATATTTTTTGTTAATATGACACATTTCCAAACGGAATAAAATAAATGCCGACACTGGAAAATTACCAACTATTCAAAGTTTATTGAACAATACATGAGGGCAACATTCTTTTCGCTGTCAGGCCAAACGCGTTATCAAAATTTACTCATTACAAAAGAAAAAAAAACGAACTCTATTAATTAAACCATTGTAGAACACTCTTATGCCGACACTCACAGTGACGAACCATTCAAAGTTTGTTGAATAAAATGAACCTTTAGTAAGTCAACGCCTATAGTGCCAAATTACAAAAAACAATAATAAAGGAGAAAGCTGTACCGTAAAACGGGGTATTTTTGATAATGCGGGTAACTTTGATAGTGCGTTACCCACCACATACTAAACGAAATGTCATAATTTCTGTTAATCGGTTAAGCAAAACGAATGCAAAACTAGAGAATATTAGTATGACACTTTATGTAAGAGCTATTTTCATTTGAATCGAGAACATTGTGCGGCCCGTGAAGAGCTTTAAGACTCTTCTCATATCTGGCCCTTTCACTGCTCTAGAAACTTGTTTGAACATTCCAAGGTTGATCATTAAAAATAAAGATTCTTCAATTTAATGCTGTTTTATTTTGAAGATTCTTCAACTTTTTTGAATCTTTCTAAATTTGCTTGATTTTTTGTTGTTGTTTTGTTGCAAATGTTCCATTTGCAAAAAAGCTTAATTTTATGAGGATGTTGCCAATGTAATTTTCTTTTTCAACATTTATATCAAAGTCGACAACGACAATGAATTTATTTCAAGTTCGAACTAATGTTGTCTACAAAAAGTTTAAGGCATATCTCAATAAATAATCAAGCAAGAATCATATTCCTGAGCATGAATTTTAAACACGAAATTGGCCAGATTAGTATCTTATAGAATTAAATTCTCACATAAATTTCCGGACCAGCTTAGGCAGGATTCACACAAAATGTTGAACAAGATTATCAGAGAATCATATTATGATTTAACAGAATGCTAGATAATCATGCCACCAAATGCATGATATTATTTTAGAAAGATACACAATACTTAATAAATGTCTTGTAGAATCCTGAGTAGGACATACTTCTCCAGATTCTAAAACAGGATTTTTGAATAAGTTGAAGATGGGAGTCTGACAAAATTCTGAGGACAATTTTCACAGAATGCTATGCAGAATAAACGCAAAATTTAGGACTTCAATCTTAGACAACTCTGAACAAGATTTTCAAATAATACTAGAAAAAATTAAAACAAAATTTTCCCATAGAATCTTTGGAATAATTTTTACAAAGTCTTGGAAAATATTCTCACAGGATTGAAGGTGGAATTTCCAAAAACTTTGGCTGTATTGAAGCAAAACCATGAGCACAATTACCACAATATTCCTAATTATTGGACGCAGTGGGTAGAAGGCTCTACAGACATGAAAAATGAGCACAATCACAGAAGAAAATGTCTGTTTTAAAGTTCTTCATAAGGAATTGTTTCTTAGATTTGGCCCGCGATTCAAAAAGGTTGGACAGGCCTGGTTTAGGGTCTGTTTGAGAAATTTCTGAAAGAATATTCGAGGGATTCATGACAAAATATCTGGTGTCAGTCAAGCATGGAAAAATTCACTCACTCACCCGAACGCTACCGATAAAATATCTGCAAAGTATCTGCTGCCACCGAATGTTCAATGACTGCCGAACGCTACTAGGGTGAGCGCAATCCCGACGAATCGTAAACGATTGAGATAAACCGAAAATAAAAAGATATACGGATCGGAGAGAGCACCTATCCTCTCTTAAATTGGAGACACGAAAGAACGCGTTCGCCATTCGATCACTGAAAGCTTCCTGCGAAATGTACAGATTTTGCGTTCACTGAAACATTTCGCCTTGTGTACTACCAGCCAGTGAACGCTCTTCAGCTCTCAAATACGAATGCCACTCGTGCGGAATCGGAATGTAAAGAATCATTCGCTACAGCAATCGGATGCCTTCGGCACAAGGAGTCGGTAGTGAATCATTCTGTTGCCGTTTTTGTCTAACTTGTCGCTCGGCGAACAAGAAGAAAGCGCATTGGAAATTGAAACACTCAGCTTGGTCGGAGAAACGGCAATCTCGCTCTTGACCGCTTGTGGATGTGAGCGAGAGAAATGCAATATTCGAGTGAATGTTTCCCATGCTTGGTGTCAGTAGCGCAACCAGGATTTGGTTCTAGGGGGGGTTTTGTAAATTTTAAAATATATTTGACAAGATTTTTTTCATGAAAAAATCGAGTTGAAGAATTAAAGTATGATTTAGAAATTGCATACTTAAATAAAATTAGAAAACATTACAATAAATTAGCGTGATGCTATACAGCTGCTCTCTTTCTGTGTAGTCCCTTAAATATGTTTTCGAGTTTATCAACAAGGAGAATGGCTTCGACAACAATCTTCAAGCGCAGAGATTTGCAATAAAAATCATTGAAAACTAATTGTCAGATTTTACAGGAGTGCAAAGGTCAAAAATTAATTCTGCTTTCATTGTGGCGATTTTATGTCCAAACATGTGATACAGCTCTTCCGGGAAGCTCACAAGATTGATCAGAGCAACGATGGACGGTGTGCAAAACTGCGTGAAGATCTCGGGCGAACACTCCAGTTCGTTCGAGTCTCGGCGGGGACTACGACAGGGCGACGGACTTTCGTGCCTGTTGTTCAATATTGCGCTTGAAGGTGTCATGCGGAGAGCCGGACTTAACAGTCGAGGCACGATTTTCACGAGATCCGGTCAATTTGTTTGCTTCGCGGACGACATGGATATTATTGGGAGAAAATTTGAAACGGTGGCAGATTTGTTCACCCGCCTGAAACGCGAAGCAACAAGAGTCGGGCTAATGGTGAATGCGTCGAAAACAAAGTACATGCTGGTTGGTGGAACTGAGCGCGACAGGGCCCGCCTAGGAAGCAGTGTTACGATAGACGGGGATACCTTCGAGGTGGTGGACGAGTTCGTCTACCTCGGATCCTTGTTGACGGCTGACAACAATGTTAGTCGGGAAATACGTAGGCGCATCATCAGCGGAAGTCGTGCCTACTATGGGCTCCAGAAGAAACTGCGGTCTAGAAAGATTCACCCCCGCACCAAATGCACGATGTACAAAACGCTCATAAGACTGGTAGTCCTCTATGGGCATGAGGCGTGGACTATGCTCGAGGAGGACTTGCAAGCTCTTGGGGTTTTCGAACGCCGAGTGCTAAGGACGATCTTCGGCGGCGTACAGGAGAACGGCGTGTGGCGGCGAAGGATGAACCACGAGCTCGTTCAACTCTACGGCGAACGCAGTATCGTGAAGGCAGCTAAAGCTGGAAGGATACGCTGGGCAGGGCATGTTGCAAGAATGCCGGACAACAACCCTGTAAAGATGGTGTTCGCTACGAATCCGGTCAGAACAAGAAGGCGTGGGGCGCAGCGAGCTAGGTGGATTGACCAGGTGCACCAGGACCTGGAAAGCGTGGGTCACAGTCGAGGATGGAGAGAAGCGGCGATGAACCGAGTGATATGGCGAAATATTGTTGGCGAGGCTTTATCAAGATAATTGATGTAAAGCCAAATAAGTATGTGATAACACCTTAAAACAACTATTAAACCTTAATTTTTGGATGCCTTTGAAAATCGTGATTCATTTACTATTGTAGTGGGACGCCAATGCATCCATATTTCTAATAGACAAATCCGAGTAATATTTTTCTAACATTTTTTGAATGAACACCCTCATCACCCTTAACACTCAATCCATACATACCTAATCTCAAAATTGTCATAAGTTCCTAATGGGTCCGAAATGATTCTACCGGCAGCTAAATACTTCAAGAGCATTCGAAAATTTTCCTCCTGTCTAATTATCTATAAAGATCAAAGAATTGGTATACTTTAAAGGTCGCCAAATTTGGCAAAATGCTTGAGCAACTATAAGAATTTTGATATTTCGGATGCTGCAGCAATGAAAAGGTTCTGAAGGTTTAGCAAACTGTAGACACAACGCCTTCTGTTTGTTTTTAAAAGAGGCTTGAAAATTTCGTAAAGAGAGGCTTGAAAATTCGCAGATGTTTTTATAAAACTTCCTGAAAAGCTTATGAAGTTTAAAAAATAAAACTTAGATCAAAATAAATGTGAAAATCATTGACATTCCTAGTGTTCCTACGAATCAAACTAAGTTACTGCTCTGTGTTGAATTTCTAAAAGATACTTGGCAACCCTTAATTTTTTTTCGGCTCTGGGGGGGGTTTCGACCCCCAAAACCCCCCCTTGGTTGCGCCACTGTCTGGTGTCATTGTTAGAAAAAATCCAGATTATATTTTTCTTGAACGAAATTCCCGAAGGAATTCCTTGGAAAGTTCGTAAAAAACACTATTACACTTAGAACCCCTGATAAAAATTTCGGAGTAATATCTGAAAGAAACTTTAAACAAAAAAACAAACTTTATTTCTAGTGAAATTCCTAAAGAAAATCACGAAAAAATACATACACATTACAATGCTTGTCTTAATGTTACGAGGAATTATCAGAAAACAAATCTTAGAATTTTCTGGTCAGATTATTTGAGAAATTATTACGCAATTTTAAGATTGAAGATTTAAGATTGAAGATTAATAAGATACGTCATCATTAAAAAAGTTGAACCATTCAAAGGTTATTTTGGTAATGATAAGAAAGCTATGTCTAATGAATTTATATTTAATAAGAATAAAGGTTTATGCCGAAACTTATAGACTGATAGAAGTTTAAAAAAGGTCCATTCACTATTGAATCTTCTTAATTTAATGCAGTTGGATGTAAATAAGTAAAATAGTCATGAAAATTTATGATGAAAAACAAAAAAAAAATATCTTTAAGAAAACGTAACTACGTCGACATTCATAATGTTGAACTATTCAAAGGTTTTTCTTAGTAAGTAATGACGAAAAAAGAAAGGTATATGTCTATTTTTTTATACAGAAGGAGAGTTTATGAAGATACTTGAAGTGACGAACCATCCATAGTTTGTTTGAAAAATACAAAAACGTAACGTTGCCTCGATACCAATGTGTGATCATAAGCATGGAACGAGCTCACCAGTTTATCATCCATCCTCGACTGAATATATTTTCGCACTCGCGCAACGTGAACCGGATACTATTGATCATTGTTTCCATCGCTAGCTCCACACAGGAACATGGAACAGAATCAAAAGACCATACACTACCCCACTGCCCAGCAAATCGCGCGCATCGCCGACGACAAATGCCAAAAAAACACGATTGTTTGGGCTTCCCGGAAGCACTCATTGAACGAAAAATTCCTGGTGTAATTCCTAAACGAGTTCAAGAGGGAATCTAGAAGTGCCATGTTACGGTAAAAATGTGGGTTTTCCGGGGGTTCACAGCCAAATTCTTCAGAGCAGCTCGCAAACTCCGTTGTGTGGGTGCGAATCAGCTTAAAGCTTGAATTTGTTCAATTATTAGGATTACAATTACGAACATTTCTTTATAGGTTACTTACATAATTTGGTTTGAGGCATAATCTTGGATAATTATTCACTCGTAACATCTGCATGTATTTTCCTGAGATTATAACATTTAGGTTAGAATATTGAATTTCAATAGCCTTTACTAACTTACTGTGATATCTGCTGTGATGATTAGTTTAGTTTAGTTCATTTTAATTTATTTTAGTATTTTAAGAAGTAGCTGTAAGTAGATTTATAGATATCAATAAATTAGATCAATTATTAAATCACACTACCGTCAACGTACCAGTACCCGCTCATGTTCCAGTAGCCCGCTCACGGGCTTAGAAAGTAAAGTAATTTGAGTAAATACACAAAAAAAATGTCCACAGTATAATTCAATCTGACGATTTGAACCGCATAGCGACTAAAGTTTTCAAATTTACTTTGTGCAAATTTCTCTTTTTTCAGTGTGAGCGGGCTACTGGAGCATGAGCGGATACTGGGGCACTGATGGTATCTCAAATTACACTGGCATGGCTTTGCACCTCACTACTATTCATTCTAGTGCTCAGTATATTTCTCTCTTACTAATTCTATGTCATATCTTTCCGTCAAATTCAGTCCTAATTGCAATGTCATCACTGGGCAGTGTTGGCAGCAACATGCCATTTTAGACGAATACTTGAAGAAATCTATATAAATATTCCAGTTAATTCGTAGCTAGAATTCCTATTCCAATTAGTGAAGCAATCGTTTTCTTTTTAAATATAAGGATTCATAGATCAATTTTTGGAGCATTGAAGAATTGAAGAATTGAAGAATTGAAGAAAAAATGGGTTCTTTAAAACAAGCAGTTGGCGCCAAACGATGAAAAAACACGGCACCGCTCAAACGTCAAATAATGAACTCGTGCATCGGTCCATAGCTGTGTATTGCGATAAAATAGCAACCTCAGCACTATAACATCAAGGTCAAAGAGAGAAATTCACGAGATCTGTGACATTGAGGGACCCCATCATGACGTACATCATAGCATTGCGCCCAGCGACCAAAATATCTACAAACCTTAAGGCTACTCAATTTTAGGTTTCATCTAATTAATGCGCCACATTAGATGTTGTGCTCGCTCTATGATAGTGCTAAGTATGTCTCAAGTGCCAGAGCCCCGGCATCTAACACAGTTGGAGCGTGAAGGTTGCGTCAAACCCAACCTGTGACCGCAAGTATAAGTGGTCCAACGTTGGCAGACGAAGCAGCAAAAAGTTTGATAGTTAATCTGAGAGGTAGCCAGACAGATTGCTTACAAATGGACGGTTATTTTTCACACGTTGATTTCTCCGGTTCACTCAGGGGAGGTTTTCCAAACGACATTAAGGTGAATTTTGTAATTTGTAACCGGAATGTTCAAGGTCAGCAAACCTACACCTAAAGCAATTCGTAGGGCCACAGTAAACGAGTTTGATCGAATCTTATTGATGCCCCGAAACGCAGCCCTTGATTCAACCAGCCAATGAACCGTGACAGCTTTTGTTCGTAGTGGAATTTTGGGCAGGTGACCCCATCTTAAGCAACTTGGCTCTGACCATAATTAGGATAGTTTCATATCTTCTCATAAGCATTGATTGAAGGGACCATCGAGTTACGTAACAGAACACAAAATCAGTGCAACTGCAATCCAAGAGACCATCGAAGTAGCCATGAAAACCAACTTTTACTATGGTTCTATAACCCGATATAGAGATACGGAATTATCAGTCCAAAACAAGAAACATGAAAAAAAGTTCATAATGCTTGAATATGGTAAAAAATACGCATCAAATGCATCAATGCCTACCAATTAAATAAGGGTTTTTTAGGTTTTAGCCGTCATTTGTTCTAGATCGAATCACTATGTACCGATGCCTTATCCTGGTTTTCTACTATGATTCTGTTGCTGAAGTTTACATTGTTATAAGTTTTTTATACCAACGCCTTTTTATTACTGAACAGGTGGCACACTAGTCCCAAAAGAACAGATTTCAATCAAACAAAATTCATTTGTAACAGTACAAAACTTAAATTATACCACGCTATTTAAAACACAGTCAGTATTATGAAAATCCACTAATATTTGGTTGTTCATACAAAAATCGATAAAAATACGTGGAAAAATAGAGCAATTTTCATAATTTTTTAACATTGCACTCAGACTTATAAGGGAACATACTGTTACACTGAAAGAGAAAACACATTACTCGTTGTTGTAAAAAGTAGGGATGGCCTACTTGCCCCAAACTCCGCTAGTTCCGAGAAACAAAGCGATCCCAAACAGTTGATCTCTCGATTTCAGAAAGCATGGTGTTTGAACGTCGCTAATGTTGCGGAATAGATTTTTTATTAGCTTTAGTGGGTTCGCTCGAGGTCTACATATTTTCACCAAAAAAAAAACTTGTAGAGTCATAAGGTGTTGAGATGGATACCTACCACTTTGTCGGAGTGTAATATGTGCTTATTTGTTGCGCAAACATGATTAGCCACATTGAGAGCCATTTGTGTCCACAGATCCGCGTGCGTGATGGATGGCAGTGAAGTATAGATAGATAGATAGCATGCAAACGTAAGAAAGATGTAATGATAATTATTTCTTCACTTCTCCGCCACTACTGCTACTGACTGTGTGATAATTATTGTGTTCAGATTGGACTGTCAAATCTAAAGAGTGCAATCAGTTTCAATTTCTAGCACTATCCGACCAAGACTGTTTTCTATGCTTTTTGTTTTACTCGACAAAATAGCAACAATCCGTAACACGGATTGGGCAGTTCAAATCAGAATTAAAGTACATTCCGCCCTCTTCCAACGACCGTTTGTGTGTCGTAAAAAAAATCGGCCGTTAAAATACTTTGGAAGCACATATATCGCGAAAGAAGCATCAAACGCAATTTTTATTGTAGCTTTGAGCACTAGCAGACAAAACATAAGAAGATCGACTTCGTAGGTCTGTTGTTTCAGCAGATTAGTGCCCTTGAAATCGTGAGTAGAGCCGTAAAACGGCGTTTGTGACAGCCATTTTTGGATTCCGCCTTTTTTGGTTATAATATTGTTGATAATAAAAAAATACAACGTCATTGAAGCATGGTTTGAAAACTCTCCGAAATAACTATTTATGTTTTTGAATTCTAGCTTTAGATTGCAACACTGCTCGATTGTTACTCATGTAGTAATCTAACAGGGTGTCGACCCAATTTTGAAAATAAAATTCCCTGACTTTCCCTGACCTTCCAGTCGTTTTCCAGAAAAATTCCAGACCATGTTGTTTTGTTTGTTTGGTAGTTTATATGATAAAACTGAGCACTTGGATATTTACTATTCAAACTTGATAATTCGTTTTAATAAAGCGGTAAAAGCTGAGTAGAAGCTAAGAAAATTTTGAGTCATCTACTGATCATATTGAAATCTTCAAGCGCAAAAGCTACTTTTAAAATTGTAGAAAACGATGTATTCGGATATTGAACTAACGCAGATATAATTTCACAAATTTCATGCATAAAGGACAATTTAGGACACCTTCCGCAACCTGATTATACTATTTGTCATACATAAGACGTCACTCTATTAAGATCATTACTAAACTTTTTTAATGAAAGGACTTCCTGAAACTTGGCTACTTCTTTTCCAGGTAAAATTACAGCCATTGTCAAAGAACTTTCAATCAAGGAATTCAACAAAAAAAAACTCAGAAATTCTAGTTTGAATTCTTAAATGTATTTTTCCAAGTATTCCTATTCCTCCAATACTTCTTTCTCTAGGAACTCCTCTAATATTTCTCCCAGAACCTCCTCAAATGTTTTATCAAAATATATGACTTTAATATCACAAAGAATTATGTTTTAAGAACTCTTACGTTGTTCCTCCATAAACTAGTGCAAAGATTTTTAACTAGTTTAAGAATTTTATAATTACACCTCTAGTTGACGAATTCCGGCAGGTATTTTCTTCGAAGAAAAGAAAATTTTCTTGCCGGTGAATAATGGAAGAAAATTTCTTCTCTTTGAAGCAATTGTTCACCGGAATTCACCTACAGGAATCTTTAAAAAATATTAAACAAATTCTTACAGTTATGATTTTTCCTAGAAATTAATTTAGAATTCATAGGAATATTACAAAAATACTTCAAAAAAAATGTTTAGGGATCACATAGACACTTTTTCAAAAATGTATTAATTTTTTTCTGAAAATTCTTCATCATGATTCTTTACAGGTAATTTATTTTAGTTAGTTTTTAGAATCCCGGTGTGATTTTTTTAATTTAAGCAACCGTTTTCCCCGAGAAATTTATTTAAATATTTTTAACGGAATGAAATCTGGAATTGAATAACGCGCTAATAATAAGTTTTCAGATGTTCGTTTTAATGTGTCGTGTCTCCAACAATCCTCGACTAACCTTC
Organism: Aedes aegypti; assembly: GCF_002204515.2. Classification (NCBI taxonomy): domain Eukaryota; kingdom Metazoa; phylum Arthropoda; class Insecta; order Diptera; family Culicidae; genus Aedes; species Aedes aegypti. The sequence goes on along the minus strand of NC_035109.1, from coordinate 24,681,391 downwards.
CAAGTAATCTCACAAACTATCAAAGGATTGTCGAGTAGATTCCTTCAAATTAAATTCTTGAAATTTCTGTTTCTATGGATTTTATGGATTCACGAAGATATCTTAGATAATGATCTTCATATTTTTTGGAGATTTTCTTGGATATTCTTATTAGGGTAAATCGCCAAATGTTGAACAGTTAAGATAGGCGTTTTTATGTTATTTGATTTTAATGGAAATTCTGATAGAAAGGTTGCTAAAAAAAAGCATTCAACACCGTAGGCGATTGTTTAACATTATTCCTGTTACATTTTTGGTACTGTAATGTCCATTTTGAAATAAAAAAATATATATTTAAAAATATAGTTCTACACCCAATTGTTGAACACATACATAACCCATCTTATCCTAATGTTGAACGATTATCGCTAAATGTTGACCGCTTTACTCCCGCGTTCATTCAACTTGCAAGTTCGCGCTTCTCGTCGGTTGTAAGGACAGGGTAAGGTCCGCGCACCACTTTCCCTGACCACTCTGGGCTGAGACGGAAGTGGATCGTCCCCTTCGGCACTCCATAGACTTTAGCGGTTTCTGCTAATGTACATTACCTTCGACATTACAGCATCAATCGCGAGATTGAGGTTATACTCCGGATAAATCGGCAGCTGATGCGCAATTTCAATCATGATGTAAACAAACAAACGGTGATGGCATTGATGCCATAGTGAAGATAGTGGAATTCGAAGAAAGATTCAGGATAAAGCCAGGGTTGCAATTAATTATACTTTACTGAATCGCGTTTTTCATCATTGCAACAGACACCATTATAGGATTTTTTAATAATAATTATTCAACAGATATTTGAAGCAATAAACAATACTATATTGTTTAATGCAATATTCCATTTCAATATAGGTGTTTGCTACGAAAATAAAAAATCTGGCAATACTGTCGATGAAACCAAGACTGTCATGTTATGCTAGTGTTCAACAAATGGAAAATGTACGTGAAACGAAAGTGCAATTGAAAAAGATTTTATGTAATTAATAGGTACGAGTAAATTGTACGGATGTTTAGAAAATAACTAAAGCAGACTTTTACTGATATCGTGAATAGGTGCTTAACCCAATATACGTAGTATGTTTTACTACACAGCTTATTTCATAGCAGCCCCAGCTTAAGTTCGTTTAAGAAATTAATGTGCTAATTAAATTTATTGTGTCCAATAGTACAGCTAACTTACAAAATAATCTGTATAATTTATTGAAACTGTTTGAAAATGGTTCAATTTCCTGTTTTAACGTGGTTTCTACAGATCGTTCAACATTTGGGTAGCGTTCAACAATTAGCGAATTACCCTACAAAAAATAAATTGGACATATCTGTAAGTAAGCTGTTGAATAAAATCGTGAAGTAACGCTTGGAATACACGATATTTTCATAAAATCCTGGAAAATTGAAATTTAAAAATCAAAATTGTAATAGATAGCAAAATGGACAAATATCAATATTAGAGTACTTTGCGGTATTATCTTTATTGTTTCCAGAAACTACATGATAAAAAATACAAGAAATATCCTGTCTTGCAGATTTGTGATCTTGAAATTTTGAGATACGATTTTCATCTTCACCTAAATACGAGAATCTTCATTGGTTGTTCTCTATATTTCGTTCTATCACTTTAACTTGGATATTTTGGGAAAACTTGTAAAGATTGACATGATTTGATGAAGTGGAATCCATTTTTTCCTCAAGATTTTGAAGAGAAGACAATGATTTAATCTAAGAAACTTGAGAACTAAATATTAATAAAGCAAACTACGCCAACATTGAAGAAATTGTTCAGAGAGCACTGTTGATGCTTATCATTTCAGAAATATTTGAATTCTAATAATAAGTATAGATAGTAAAGTACAGCTTACTCTCATATGCATTAAAGCGTTTTCTCAATCAACTTGTTTGATTTTGTAGTATTGAATATTTTTCCCTGACCTCTAGTGAAATTCCCTGACTTTCCCTGACTTTCCAGGTCAAAAATCGAATTCCCTGACATTTCCTGACTTTCCAGGTTTTTCCAGGTAGTCGACACCCTGTCTAAGCAACCATGAATTATACACCTTGACAGGGACCTTAAATAAACATTCATTATTAGTTGTACCTCCTATTGAATAAGGCTGTTTCTTGATCACTACAAATGGCGACGAAGAGTAAAATTTCATTCTCAAGAAACACTTAGAAGATTCCCTTCCTAATGCAAACTCAATGGGAGAAAACTAAGGATGTCAAACATAGCAAACTCTTCAACATCTTATCGTGCAATCTCGTAGGCCTCGGTGACAGCAGCAGTACTATAAAAACTCCTTCGCATCCCGGCCGATTAGCTCCTGTAACAAGCCCATTAAGGCAAAGTAGGCCGTCATTGAAATTTGTACGCGTCGTTGATGATTGTTGCTAATTCATCTCACGATTTCGAATCAAAGAAAATCAGTTGGTTTTGCACTGACACAGCTGAAAAAGTATCAGCATACTTTATGTATGTTTGCGCGTACAGTGATACTTTTTCAAGTCAATATAAACTATCAAGACTGAGTTTTATCACTTTGAAATGCAAGCTGAAAAGTCATCATTGCTGCCAAAACGAATGACGGGCTACCTAGCCTTAAAATACTTTATACTTCTTTGAAATAACGCATTTTGTTACTTGTGCAAATCTCTGTTCACACACAAGTTGAATGAATTTGAAAGATTTGATGTTTTCGGTTCCATTACCGTTGCTGAAATTTTATTGAATACATTGAAATCATTGATAATTTATTACTCTGTGATCCTAGTAAAAATAATATTCGTGAAATTGCAAATAAGTTTGTTTTATCACATAAGCTTCTATCTATCTCCAGGTCATGAACTGTACTAATATAAAAGCAGAAACCTTGTGTGCTGGGTACATGCTCCACCTTCAAAGCAACGTTTGTATACAGAATGCTCTTGTTATTTAACGTGAAATATCTCAGAAGCCAAAAATGGCCGACTTGTGGCTTTTCTTACGTTTTCAATAGAACAAATCGTGAATGAACGAGCCCGATCTTTTTCATTTAAAGCTTCATGTTAGCGCAAAAACGAAAAAAATACTTCGCGAGATTTGTGCCTTCCAGTGAATCAAATTATCATCAAAATAGACGAAAAAAAACAACACAGCAAGCTCGCTAACAACCGTTTGTCGCAACTGTTACGGATAAGGACACAATCAAAAGCAAAATTGTCATGACAATCACAGAGCGCAACATTGTTGCAACCTTTTCAACTCGCGATAAATCAGTTATTTTAAACACAAAATCAAATTTGTTTTATGGATGCTGTTTGATAATGTGTCAATGTTTACCAACACGGAGAAAGTTCTCGAAAATTGAAATGCGAAGCCCAGAAAATCGCTGCGCACGTGGTGATCGATCTTTGTCATACACCCGATTCTGTTTTTGCGCGAGGGATGCGTACCGTGCAAAAAAAGTTTTTAGTTCAAAATTTCGAAAACCGTGTAAAAAAAGGTAACACCATTTCTCGACGTTTCATGCAAAAATAAGGTTTTGGTGGAGAAAATGTATGGAAACTTTTTTTGCACGGCCGTGTAAAAAAAAAAATCCGTGCAAAAACAGAATCGGGTGTATTCTGTTCAAGTGATGATAAACTCATGTTGCGGAATAAAATTGTTGCATCAAGAATATGAGGTGACAATGTCTTTGTTGCTGCCTGTTGGGTGACAATTGATTCACTGGTGCCTTCAAAATTTGATCCAATATTTGCTTTGAATTCCAAGCTGTTTCAAAACCTTCAGCTGAAGATGGGTCTCAATGCATATAGCCCACGCATTGAAAAATCGTTCCTAAATTCAAGCAGATTATAAATAAATTTGTTTATTTTTACAGAAAAAAATATCATAAAGAAAATTGAAAGTCGTCAATAATGTAATTTAACAAATATGAAAATAAAAAATAGTTATTGTAATACGACAATACAACATCGAAGCCTAGCACAAGTAGCGTAATTATTTGATTGGTTCATTTCTAGATTGACGATTGATTGCAAAACATGCAAATGCCGAAAATGAAAATATTTTATAAAAAAAAAATAAAGATTGAATTGGTTATACACTGTAAAATGTCTATTTTTGTTAATTTAATGTTAATAATACAATGCAAATCATAAAGCCAACTAAAATATTTGTGAACGTTAATATAGCTAAATAACATTAACTTATACCTATATTATTAAACTGAATTTGTTTATTTATACGAATATATACGAATATATATAATACGTATAATACGAATCTAAACAAACCTTTATGGGCATAAGCTGCCGTGAATCGCAAAACAGTCCCATCTGCATTTTCGTCAAAATTGAGTTGAGTTCAGTTTTAAACATCTCTTCTAGTGCTCTTTCAGCTGCATTAATGAAATAATATGATTTGTTCGGAAAAATTAGGAAAAAACAGCAAGTCATATTGTCCCAAAATGAAATGTAACTGCATATCAGTCCCACTACAGACTTTAGCACCGTGGAACACAAAGATGTAACTTGTTTTGATTAAGATTGGAACACGTTCCAATCCTCTGGAATTTTTTGAATATTAGTATGAAAAACGAGTTTGAAAACATCACAGTCCATTTTCTCAATGCCTACTTTTTACAGATGGGACTGACTTGCAGATTCACGGCAGTAAGTGTGATGTAACCACATTAAATTAATATAATAGTACATACAGTAATAGCTTTATTTCAATCAAAAGGTTCATTATTTGACGTGACATAACTTTATATATAACTTTATATATAATCGTTGTACCAGAGGAATTATTTCAAATCCAAAAAGCTGTTAGTGAAGTATTTGTCACAGCGATAAACGTTATGTAAAATAGTTAGGAAAAAATTGATGACGGAAACACGTTCTACGCGAAAGTTATAAAATAACTCATGCACACGGTGGCCCGACGAAATCGGGATGAGCCTCTATGTAAAAGTGAGACCCGGGATGCCGGGATGCGCCTCACATATAAAAAACTGAACAGAGTCCCGCTTGACGGGATGATCTTCCAGTGAGACCCAGAAGATCTGGGATGGTTCTCATAGTGTCGCGTGTTGAGGCCCGATAATCGGGATGGCCTCAATATTTTCCAGAGACTCGTAAGCGGTTTCACAGAAAATGACTACTTTTTTCCCCAAATTTCATTTTTATATTTTTTGATTTGGATGAAATTTTGCACATGCTTTCATTATGCCCAAAAATGCCTTTTTGCATCATCGGTTCGCCATTTTGACAGTAGCCTTACTTTTGAGAAGGGCCTAAGAAAAAATTCCTTAATAATTTTCAAAAAATTATAACTTAGAAACGGTTTGTCCGATCAGTTTGGCGTCTTCCGCAAAGTTTTAGGTTATAAGGCTATCCATGAGGACTTTTCGCGATAGGACTGACAGCTAAAAGTGTACATGTAACCGAAACGGCAGGATAAACAAAGCATGAGAGTGTTGTCGGAGCTTTACATTTTCCTTTGTAATCGAACGGTCACTCCGATCGCGAAACGTCAAAACCTCATGATAAACAAAAAACCAGATGATCGCAGCTGTCTCATGGATTGGCTTATAGGCCTATTCACATGACGTCTCAAATCAGCTGATCGGGAAGCACTTTGACAGTTCTTCTATGAAAATGACAGGCTCGTGTTAGCATCGGTCCTCCACCGATGTAAACAAATGCATAGACGGATCTGTCACATGAAAAGGCCTATTGTCGGGACTATCTGCACGGATAAAATGGAAAATGTTAATTAGTGTAATATATATTACTTTATAATCTTTACACATCTTTATTCATTGTAACGAATAAAGGATATGCTTTGCAGTAATATCTTTTATGCATTTGTAAACATTTTGATAATTTATTATTTTCAATGCGTATTATGCGGCAAATTTTAGTCTGGGGACCTCATGAAATAACCGACATCACTCAATTCGATTCAGACATTTTGTTTTCGCTTGTCCTCAAGCCAGGTGATCGTGCGTTACTAAATTAATAATTGTTTCCCTTAAAAAAGTGAAAAGTATAATAAATTGTTCATATGGAACTAGCATGTGTTGCTATAGGTAAGTTCTTTGATTCAGCGGCTCCGTAATTGCATCATTAGGAAACATTTTTGTTCATTCAGAATTCTACCCAAAAGTTCCGGCCATTGGATCTGGAGTGCAACGACGGACACCACCAGCGGAAACGTTGCCGACAGGATTTTGCCTGGCAGAATTAAGCAGATAATAAGAATGGTGCGGAACTACCGAACTACTTTATTGAGCAAGAGTAGACGAGTGGAACAAGTTAGGTCGTCCTTAACGCCTTCACTGGCATAGTTCAATGTGTAATAATTAAATGTTCGTGTCAGCAAGAGGTGCTTTGCATCATAATTATGAATAAAATTATCGTTTTCTTTCACTTTCATTTTTGTTATTTTGTTTTCATATTTCCAAAATGATATAAAAACAGTTTTTATCAAATTCATAGTTTTTTTTTCATCTTTATCAGCCAGAAGGATTATTCTTGATATAAGCATGCTCAAATATAATGAGCGTTTAAACTAGCAATGCATATTGCTTTTATATTCATTCCAATGAGTGAATAGACCAAATATGGTTTTAGAATGGTATTTAACTTATCCAGTATTTTATTTTCTTAGCGTGTGATGGAAAAAAATACACTGTAAAAAAAATGTTGTATTTTTTTATATTTCGAAAATAAAGCTTAAAAAACAATTTTCTCAAAAATCGTATTTTTGATTTTTTTTATATGTTAAAGTAGAAACAAAATGAAGTCTTTTGCACAGTGGGTCAAGATGGAGAAATCATGGACAAAAAAGTTATGATTTCTTAAAAAAGGTGAATTTTTGAAAATGGTCATAATAAACTTTTTCAATGTTTTTCAACTCGATTTTATGAAAGTACGCAAAATTTACAACAGGCTAGAAATCTAGGCTCATAAGCCTAGAAATTTGTTCATTGTCTGAAAGAGCAGATAATTTTTGACTAAGATGTTTGAAAAAATATTGATTTGGTAATTTTTCATGGTATGAGGCGAAATAAAAAATGTGCCCTGTAAAGATGATATATTTATTTTTTTTACCGAAACACAACTTCAACATTCAACATTGTGATATTTTGATATGTAATTATCAAGAAAATATGAAACAAAATATTAAAAAAAGATAATGAAATATTTCCATTCGAAAACAAAAGCTTTATGAGTAGAGGAGTAAAGTGCCCAGTTGTCTCACACAAATATACCTGATGTTTTCTTGATGTACAGCACTTTGGTATATTTTTGTGGTCGGACAGAAACGTACCTAATAGTTGATTCAAGTACCCATGTTGGTATAAAAAGAACTGATGCAAGCTGATGCAGCAAAAACACAAGCAAGTCATAAACAAGCAAGTGATAATCAAGTGAAAAGTAAAAGATAGCTTAGAACAATGAAGTATAAAATGAACACCATCAACAAAGGTTGTGTAAATGTGTTTTCAAAAAAGTGTTCAAAAAGTTACGGAAATCTCACGGAATGCCAAATTAGTTGAACTAGGATTTGCAGATGAAAATCAGCTTAATAAACAATTTAAAATTTGCGATTCGTGTCGTTTACAATTGGCCAAAAGAATAGCATTATCAAGCAGTGATGACTTATCAAGTAGTGAAGAGGAAGATGTTTGCATGGAAGAGGAAACAATAGAAGCATCAGCATCAGCAACTTCAATACAGTCAACGGAATCCAATATGAATATTCCTAGTCAGGAGTCATTGGAAGCAACGTCAGCAACTTTAATAGAATCAACGTATTCCAACTTGAATGTTTCTAGTAAGGAGACATTAGAAGCAACGTCAGCAACATCGATTGAGACAACGGATTCCAACGTCCCTGAATACATCCAAAAAGTGAATATAGATATTTTCAATGAGTCAATAATAATTATAATCGTAGCGCCGATCGATAAGACAAAAATTAGTTCTACTAAATATGTCACGAAAAAATATCACGAGATAGTCAACAGCATTAGACAAAACATCTTTGCGCTAAATAAGGAAGCTAAATTGGATGAAAATAGAACCGGTGAATTCTATGAAATAATTGAGCAGCTCAAAGAAAAGTTTACAAGTGAAGGGACGACTAGGGCAGAGCAATTTCAACTCTTAACTATATTGCCTAAATCATGGACAGCCGAGACAATTAAGAACACATTTGATACAACTTTATACACGGCAACGGAAGCAAAACAACTAAGCAACTAACACAAATTGTCTTTTCTTATGCAACTACAACAGAGTATGAACATATCAAGGAGCAGTTTAATGAACAATATTCGAAAGCAATAACTATTCAGGGAACACAAAAATTCCATTCATTTATTCCAGTTTCCGTAGATAAAATAGAAGTTAGGCAATTTTCAAACTGTAATGATAGTAAAAAAATTGTAAACATTATGAAAAAGTAAGAAATCTGTATCAAAATAGGACGCTCCATCATTGTATAAGAACATGAAATAAAATGCTTTCAGAAAAAAATATTCTTTATTTTATCAAATCGAAAAACATCCGAAAACAACCAAAAGTTGTGAATTTTCAGTAAATTTAATTTTCAAATCGCTGTATCACGGAAACGGTAGCAATTAGCAAAATTTTCTCATGTACCTTTTTTGTTGCAAATTTTGCGTACTTTCATAAAATCGGGTCGAAAAGCATTCAAAAAGTTTATTTATTTATTATGATGCACCTTCTACTTTGGTACCGTCAAACCCTGTGTTCTTGGCCAGGGACATTCGAAAATTCATGAGAGCAAACTGCATTATAATTGTTTAATGAATATATATATATATATATATATATATATATATATATATATATATATATATATATATATATATATATATATATATATATATATATATATATATATATATATATATATATATATATATATATATATATATATATATATATATATATATATATATATATATATATATATATATATATATATATATATATATATATATATATATATATATATATATATATATATATATATATATATATATATATACATATATATATATACATATATATATATATATATATATATATATATATATATATATATATATATATATATATATATACATATATATATATATATATATACATATATATATATATACATATATATATATATATATATATACATATATATATATATATATATATAATATATATATATATATATATATATATATATATATATATATATATATATATATATATATATATATATATATATATATATATTGATAATCTATTTTACTTCAGGCAAAACACACAAACAAATGTCACAGAAAAAATGAAAAGAATCGGTTGAGAAACGGCGGTGATATAGCTCTCTGAAGTTGACCATTTTGTGTGGGAAAACGGCTTTGGTGCATTTTATATGCCCGATACTGTATATGATGAGTGCAATCAACGAAAACATCATTTTTTGTACAACAAAGAAACAAGTTTTCAATCGTTGTTGTTTTCTTTGAATCAACTGAATAGGAGTTTTAATTTAAGTGAGAACATCTGGCGGCCATTTTGGATTTGACGCCATTTTGATTCTAAGTAATAGAATGAGGTTTTCACCTTGTTCTACTAATTAAAACCAAAATGGCATTAAAATCCAAGATAGCCGCCAGATTTTTTTCACTTCAGTTAATAATAGTTTTATTTTTCAATCGACTCGAAGAAAACACCAACGCACAATGGTCCAGATAGCAAGTTTAGGCGGACATGAACTTTTCGACGTCATTTTGTGGTTTTAGAGTATAGGTTGCTTCCCAGAAGTGTTTTGAAATTAGTTATACTACAATTCGTACGAAAGGAATTTTATCTCTGCACTAATCGCAATAGTGTCCTATATGCCAAATTTTTTATGTTAATAGATACCAAGTTGGTATGTTCAGCTAAGTTGTAGCATATTTCAATACAAAAAACTTTGTAGAACAAACTTTTTCTCTATCTCTTATACTTTCTGAGATAATTGACTTTATATATGAAAAAAAATGAAGAAAATCATTTTTTCACTCATAAGTAATTTATTTACAAATTTTAGCAGCCTACTCGGGTTTATTCTACGACTGGCGTGAGGTGACAATTGTCGGTCTCGTATAGCGAGGTGACAATTCTCGACTCGAGTGAAGTGACTCTCCATTTGATTTACACGGCGAGTCACTTAACTCGAGTCGAGAATTGTCACCTCGCTATACGAGACCGACAATTGTCACCTCACGCCAGTCGTAGAATAAACCCAACTATGTTCTACATAGTTTTTGGTACTGCTATATTCTACAACTTTGGTGAATATACCACAGTTGTATTTCTTCTCGTTTTCTTATTGTCTTCTTCTTCTTCTTCCTGACGTAACGTCCCAAAGAAGATTTTAATTTAAAATCATGCCGTATCAAAATCATAAATGGTAATATGTTGCAAGAGTTGAGAGGCATTCAATTTATTTATCTTGAGTCTTTGATTTATGCATAGCAGTAATTATTACAGTAGTTTAAGTCGTATTGAAATCAGTCATAGTAACCATGTCAAAAAAATACAATTGCGATTGCTACTAACATCAGATCCAGTGATCTCACTGACAAATCGTCGAATCGCACAGAAGCATTCGGAATTGCACGAAGAAGCGCAAGAATTATTGGAAAAGTATTGAAAATTATGCTTTTTAACAAATATAGTACACTCTACAAAATCAAACAGGTGTTGATTATTTCGTGCTGAATCGCGGCGGACATGACTTTTGTGTGTTTTATAAAAAAGGTGATTAATTAATGTGTTTTAATTGCAAATCACCCGTCATTGAAAAAAGTCTTAAAAATATATACAGTTAACTCTCCCTTACTCGATATTCCGTATCTCGATATCGAGTTAGAGAACCATAGAAAAAGTTGGTTTTCATGGCTAACTCGATGGTCCCGTAGATCTCAGTTGCACTGGTTTTGTGTTCTGTAACTCGATACCTCCCTAACTCGACGGTCCCTTCAATATCGAGTAAGGGAGAGATGACTGTATAAACATAATATATTCACCAAATTTCACTCAAATACTCTTTAACCCACCGTCGGTCGCCCTAGTGTACTGAGTACACGCACTTTGCGAAAAGTAGAAAAACACGTTGAAAATCGCTTCAAATTGATCCGGGTGTTGGTCCTATTCCAAGATCTACTCTTCTTCTTGCTTGTAGAGAAGAAATTTTTCGAAAAAATCAACGAAAAGTATTCGAAAACATCGTGTTTTTTACCTAAGTTTTGAGGCGTGTACTCAGTACACCAGTGCGACCGCTCGTGTAACTTTTTTTTTACCGGGCCCGTCACACGAGCGGTCGCATCGTGTACTGAGTACACGCGGAGCAATTTTGATAGTAAATTGAAAGCTAAGCAAGATAGAATATTGATGTCTTCGGCAAAATTCTTCAGTTCAACGGTACTAATTGGTCAGTGGACAAAAAACACTATGGAAACATCCTCATCTTCCTGTGGCCATCGGATTGTGCCCCAGGGGAACCGACATAGTGGACATTTCGCAATGCAACATCTCGAACACAAATATCTCAGGATCTAGATTTTTTAGCAATATGGTATCTTCGGCAAAGTTGTTCAGTAGGTCAAGGGCTAACATGTGATAGGCTGCTTGTTTCGAAGTTCTGCCACCAGATGGTGCTATTGAGCATTTAATTTTTCAAACACCGATATCTCAAGATCCTGATTACCTAGAAAGATGATGTCTTCGACAAAGTTGTTTAGTAGGTCAAGGACTAACATATGATAAGCTACCTAACAAGAAAAACTGCCACAAGATGGCGCTAGTGAGCATGCAATATGTTAATCACGAATATCTCAGGATCCCGATTTTTTAGAAAGATGGTGTTTTCGGCAAAGTTGTTCAGTAGTTCATGGGCTACCATGTGATGATCTTCTTGATTCGAAATTCTTTCAATAGATGGCGCTAGTGAGCATGATATTTTTCGAACACATATATCTCAGGATCCAGGTTACCTATAAAGTTCACGTCTTCGACAAAAGTGTTGAAAAGGTCAAGGTCTAGCATGTAATAAGCAACCCAACTTGAAATTCTACCAACATATGGCGTATTTTGATCGCGAATATTTCAGGATAACAATATTCAACAAGATGGTGTTTTCGGCAAAGATGCTTAGTAGATCAAGGACTAAACATGTGATGCGCCGTTTGATTTGGATTTCTTCCACAAACTGACGCTAAAGATGCAATTTTTCGAACGCAGATATTTTTGGATCCTGATCGCTTAGAAAAATGATCCTGAGATATTTTCATTACTAAGAAATATCACCCCTTCGGCAAGGTTGTTCATAAGATGAAGGCCTAAATGCAAGGAACCTCAAGCTTCAAAATTCTTTCAACTGGTGGCGCTATTGAGCATGCATTTTTTGATTGCTAATGTCTGAGGATCCCGATTGCATCCAAATATAAACTTCTCGGTTCAAAAGTTCAGTAAGTCAAGTACAATCTTGTGATGGGCCATACTTGTTTGGGAATTCTTCCACTAGATGGTGCTACTGAGTATGCTATATTTTCAACCCAAATTTCATGGATCGTGATTGCTTAATCATGACAATGACGTCTTCAACTAAGTTGTTTAACATATAATGAACCGTTTGATTAAAAAACGGTGCTCTTCAGCATGAAAATCCCATCAGAATGTACTTCAGAATTTCAAGTACAGTCAAATTTCTAGTCGATACTCAAAAGATCATCGACTCATGGAACAGATATTCATAAGAAAGCTGATAAAAGGGAGCATCATGGTAATTATGATTTTTTGTTTTAAGTATGGTCTCATGAGTCGATACCGAACTATGGAACATCGACTTATACAGGTTTGACTATATTTAAAAATATGACGATCAAAATCATTGCCGCGAAAACGTGTATGCCCAATGCTAAAATGACTTTGTTTGGCCGATGGGCCAACAGGTGGCGGTAGTGTGTAAACGTCAAACACGAATGAAAACGACGCTAGCGCTGCAGCCTGCAGTTGGTGGCATAAGGAGTGTATCGAAAAGTAGTCGCAAACATTTAAAACGGTATATCTCAGAGCATAGTTCACCTTTTTGAAAGCTTTTTTCACGCAAATCTTCATCATGTCATCAAAAATTGAAGCAGCTAAAAAAATATTGAATAATATGCAGTCTTAATATAAATTCAACAAGGTTTATAAAGCATGGAAAACAAAATCTTGCACAAAATTACATTTTGAAGTGTCTTCTGAAGATTCGATGATTTGTATTGAACAAAATGTACATCAAACAAAATAGGATGAAAAGCTTATTCTATCGGAAAATATGTTTACTTCACACAGCACGTAAAAAGAAATTCAAAAAAAATAATTATTGCTCTAAAAAAGCTCAATAGTTGGAACAAGGTCGGTTTTAGAAAGTCACTTTTGTTTAATCAACTTTTGAAGCTCTGTCATATACAGCGGTAAATATAGAGACATATTTTTTGCTGACGTTACTTCATTAATATGCAAAGAAAGTTTTCCAATCAAAAAACAATTTTTTATTCATTACAATCATTCGATATTAGCATTAACGTGTAGAAAGAAAAAATTAAAAAACAAGGTCCCTAAAAATAGACTTTTTTCGATTTTTCTATTTGCTCTTAAATGCTTGTTAATGAATTTTTCAAAATATTGTTTACACTATGTCATCAAAGTTGTGACACAGAATATATTAGAATAAACAAAAATTTTTTTTTTCTTAAAATTTAACACATTTATTAACATATCATTTTTTTCAGAGGTGTGCAAGATTTTCATCGACATCTGTTAGTAATTTGCAAAATTGTCATGCAAAATGCCGCTTTCTTGAAATAATATCACCGCATCATCATTTTTAAATACATTATAAAGCATTTCTGATCAAAACATTGTTTGTAGGTTCAACCCATTATTTTTGAGACTGTTTTGAAAGTTTGCGACTACTTTTTGATACACTCCTTATATACGAATCGGTCGTTAAAAAAATGATCGATGGACACCTATGAGAGTGTGACGCCTTTTTGTCTGTGCTGAAATCAAAGAACTGTCAATGGTGGTTACAATTGAGCAATAGACCTTTTCACGAGACGTCTCAAATCAGCTGATTCGAAAGGTATATGACAGTTCTTATATGCAACTAAAAGGTAAACAATAATACAAAATAACGATCAAATAATGATGAAGGCGTAATCGGTCTTTTAGAAAACATCTATTCTGTGAATTCAACTGAATTTACTGATAAAATTGTCAATAGCATACTGCAGTAGCACGTAGTATTTTTCTGCTTTCAAACAGTATATTTCAAGCACATTGATTGGTTTAAATAATGCGAATAATAGCCTTAAAACGGGTGCTGGACTTAGTACACGCGGCATTTCATTTTTGCTTCCATTTGACAGTCGCTATTCACCCTTGGTAATCATCGGTCCTTCACCGATAGAAACGAATGCAACATGGACCTGTCCCATGAAAAGGCCTATCAAATATCTAATGAGCCTATGCATGCTATATAACGTTTGACTTTTACTGTGCGCGCTGTTTTCAAGTTGCCCGTGAGAGAGAGCGAGACAGCACCAACACACGGCGCACAGTAAAAGTTAAAGAACAAAAGAATTTATGGCACGTACAGAGGCTCATGGGCGGTAGAAAGCTGTTACACAAAAATGAAGATGGATGTGTGTTAGTGCCAAGTGATAGGAGAAACTCGGTCTCTCATGGCGACTCACGGGATGGCACGCACACTACAACATTGTTCGAATCACCTCAAAAGTGATAGTCATTGCCTGTGGTGTTTAAAAATCAATTCAAAGTTCTCTTTGTTCTAGTATGGGCCCATTCACAAATTTCATAACGCTTTAGGGGGTGGGTGGGTGTCCAGCCGTTGTTACGGCTCATACAAAATTTGTAAAGTATCAATGCAAAAAGCGTCACGAGGGGGTGGGTGGGTGTCCAAAATTGCCAATTTAAGCGTTATGAAATATGTGAACAAGCCCTATAACCATATTATGATT
This sequence comes from Aedes aegypti, assembly GCF_002204515.2. NCBI lineage: Eukaryota > Metazoa > Arthropoda > Insecta > Diptera > Culicidae > Aedes > Aedes aegypti. Next base: position 24,666,263 of record NC_035109.1, on the reverse strand, counting down.
ATACTAGCACAAAGAGCACTTTGAATTTATTTGTAAACAATCAGGGAGTGAAATTATCGGTCACGGCGATAATCATGAGCCTATCGTTCAAGCTGATTTTACGGAGGAAAAAGACGCACCATAATATCAAACCCGACCAGTACTGCGAGAGTGTGCTCTCACGAGATGTGCAGCAACGAATTTAGATTATCAGCAGCAACGCGAAGTTTGCGTCCTACTTTTCTACTAAATATAAAAATAATATTGTTCAATTGGAATCAAAAATTTTAAGTAGAATGAACCCTATATGTTAAATTTTATTTTGTGCTTACTGGTATTTCGCTACGTTTTAACATTTTACAAAACGTGTATTGATGAGCCCAAATGATCAGTATCATAAGATGTTCAGAAGATTAAATGCTCACTGGCGCAGGGTTACATAATTCAAAACATAATTGCCAATAACATGTGAGCACTTTCCTTACCTAATAAATTTGATGAAGACGTCAATTTTTAAAATAATCGGGAACATGAGATTCTGTATTTGAAAAAAATTAAACCAGGAGCTCTTTCTCTAGCCTAATGGAAGTATTTGAAATCTAGCAGCCCATTGCATTTTGAATTGAATGTGGAAGAATTTTGAGTAGGTATATTTTACACTTAACACGATGGTCCATGATATACAGAACAACTTCATCACCATCTTTGTAATCTAATTTTATTTTCCTAACCAGGATCCTGAAATAATACAATTCGAAAGTTTCATTTTGTGGACGAATTCCGAATCGAACTGCATATCACATGTTTAGTCCTTGATCTACTAAACATCTTTGCTGAAAACACCATCTTGCTAAAATATCATTATCTTAAGATATTCGCGATCAAAATACAGCATGATCACTAGTGCCATATGGTGGTAGAATTTCAAGTTGGGTGGCACATTACATACTAGACCTTGACCTAATCAACACTTTTGTCAAAGACGCCAACTTTATAGGTAACCTGGATCATGAGATATCTGTGTTCGCAAAATATCATGCTCACTAGCGCCATCTATTAAAAGAATTCCGAATCAAGAAGATCATCACATGGTAGCCCTTGAACTACTGAACAACTTAGCTGAAAACACCATTTTTCTTAAAAATCGGGATCCAGAGATATTCGTGATTAAAAAAGTGCATCCTCACTAGTGCCATCTTGTGGCAGTTTTTCTTGTTAGGTAGCTTATCATATGTTAGTCCTTGACCTACTAAACAACTTTGTCGAAGACATCATCTTTCTAGGTAACCAGGACCTTGAGATATCGGTGTTTGAAAAATTAAATGCTCACTAGCACCATCTGGTAGCAGAATTTCGAAACAAGCGGCCTATCACATGTTAGCCCTTGACCTACTGAACAACTTTGCCGAAAACACCATCTTTCTAAAAAATCGGGATCCTGAGATATTCGTGATTAAAATATTGCATGCTCACTAACGCCATCTTGTGGCAGTTTTTCTTGTTAGGTAGCTTATCATATGTTAGTCCTTGACCTACTAAACAACTTTGTCGAAGACATCATCTTTCTAGGTAATCAGGATCTTGAGATATCGGTGTTTGAAAAATTAAATGCTCACTAGCACCATCTGGTGGCAGAATTTCGAAACAAGCAGCCTATCACATGTTAGCCCTTGACCTACTGAACAACTTTGCCAAAGATACCATCTTGCTAAAAAATCTAGATCCTGAGATATTTGTGTTCGAGATGTTGCATTGCGAAATGTCCACTATGTCGGTTCCCCCGGGGCACAATCCGATGGCCACAGGAAGATGAGGATGTTTCCATAGTGTTTTTTGTCCACTGACCAATTGGTACCGTTGGACTGAAGAAATTTGCTGAAGACATCCATATTCTATCTTGCCTAGCTTTGGATGTACAATCAAAATTGCTCCGCGTGTACTCAGTACACGATGCGACCGCTGGTGTAACTTTTTTTTGAGCGACTGACGGAAGGTTAAGGGGTGTAGAGCCACGGTTACAGGTAGGTTCATTTTCAAGTGCATCTTTGCGAGTTATTTGGCCTGTAATACGGTATGATTTTAAATTAATATCTCCACAATAAGAAAACCAGAAGAAACACAACTGTGGTATATTCACCAAAGTTGTAGAATATAATAGTATCAAAAACTTTGTAGAACATAGTAGGCTGCTTAAATTTGAAAATAAATTACTTATGAGTGAAAAAATGATTTTCTTCATTTTTTTTGTTAATATAAAAAGTCAATTATCTCAGAAAGTATAAGATATAGAGAAAAAGTTTGTTCTACAATTTTTTTTGTATTGAAATATGCTACAACTTTGCTGAACATACCAACTTGCTATCTATTAACATAAAACAGTTGGCGTATTGGATACTATTGCGATTAGTGCAGAAAAAAAATTCCTTTCGTACGAATTGTAATACAACTAATTTCGAGACACTTCTGGGAAGCAACCTATACTCTAAAACCACAAAATGACGTCGAAAAGTTCATGTCCGCGTAAACTTGCTATCTGGACCACTGTGCAACGACTGCAAACATGTTTCTTTGTTGTACAAAAAATGATGTTTATATTGATTTCACTCGCAATATACGGCAAAATCGTAAAACATGATTTAGAAAAAATACCATTGAAGCCTATATTACTCAGTTTTTTTTTCAGCTTGCTGATGGTGATCTCAAAATTCTTAACGAGCCAATGATAAAAATTGTTTTTCTGACGAAAATAAAGATGGTGGCCAAATTCAAAATGGCTGCCATTTTTTTTTACTTCCAAACAAAAGCTATATCCTTCCTCTATACGATGAAATTAAGTTAGCTATGTGTTCCAAGGGAAATATGACACATATCACGTGAAGAAATACCTAAGATTCATCAAAAAAAAAAAAAAAAATGTTCGCGAACTGATTAGCTAGCTGGGTTACGAGTTTTAGCGCTTACTAGCGATCAGAGACATAAAATTGGAATTCTAACGGTGTGTGCCGATGACGGCCTGGTTTCAGCGTAAATTGTTCAATAGTTATGGAGTAGAACGACATGCAATAAACAAAGAACACGGATATACCACAAAAGATCGAAGAAAACTGGTCGCAGTGGTTAATCCCGAACAGAAACAGTAATTCTGGTATTTCGATAGGAATTCTGAAGTTTTGATGGAAATTCTGATAGAAATCGGATCGGATCGGATCGGATCGGAAAAGTCACTTTTTTCAACTATTTTGTGCTAAATTTTCGGGAGAAAAATATGAATCGGCCTTTCTTTAATTTAGTTATAAGATAGGTCATCACCAGAACAACTTCATGTCAGTATCAAAATATTGATTCATGGTTTTCGTGTGAAGAAAGCTTGGGAAAAAGTTAATATTTCATACAGTTGCACGTAACATGTAATAGTATCTAAATTATTATTAGTATGGTGTAAGTTCATTGTTGTAAAACTAAATGTTTAAACGTTAAGTATTCTTTTTGAATGTTTCGTGCATTCTTTTTAATATTTTTTTATACCTTGTGGTGGATAACTAGATGTTAATCTTTTATTGTCGAACACTAAGTTTTAAAATATGCATCCTATTCTGTTTGTCGTCGAAATTTGTTTTATTAATCAAACCATTATGATATAAATCACATCATCTCTTTAAAATTTTGCAAAATCTATAATAAAGGTATTTAACACTATAACGCAAAACAAAGAATAATGATTTAATGTTCTATTTGAGGCTAAAAATGTATAATACTTCTTAGGACAGACTTTATTTACAAACCAAACCTTTAAAAATGGTCGGACCTAGAGTATACTCTACGGTTTTGTTTACGTCGTACCGCGCAATTAAAAAAAAAACGAAGTAAAAAATCGCATCGAGTTAGGGAACATCGACTTACAGAGGTATCAAAGCATTGAAGGGACCGCGCATTCCATAGAGTTAGGGGAAATATCGAGAATCTCCTTGATCGAGATAAAGAATACCGAGAAAGGGAGAGTTGACGATATTTGGTTGAATTGCGGTAGAAATGCAGGGTTCGAAAGAGTATACAAAAATTCCGGTAAGACTGCTGTTGAAATTTTTGAGAGAATCTTGGAATATGAATAGAAATCTTGCTTGGGATTTCGAAAAATTAAACACTTGGGATAACACTCAGTAATTTCAAAGCGCATCTGTTAGGAATTTTGACTGGAATTCAAATGATTTCAACAAAAAACCTCGACTCCAAAAGTAATGCTGGTATTTCGTAAGTTTTGTGGTAATTTTGGCATAAATTGAGTGTTGTAAAGTTTCGGTGAATTGGAATTTTGGAGGAAATTAGGTAAGAATTCTTGAAATCCGAACTCTGATGGAAATACAGCAATTTCAGTGGAAATTACAATGAAAAAGGTTAAAAATGCGATAAGCAGTGGGGTTTTGGAAGATATAACCGGGTATCTCCGTTGCTTTTTTACCGTTTTTAATCTGAACACGTTTAATTTGACCCCCGAACATCGTTCAAATAAAAAATGGTTTAAACGTTATTTAGCTCATGGAACGCAATGAAGTGAAATGGAACATGGTGAAACGGGGCGCAGAATCAAAAACAAAACATCCAATAAGATGACCAGAAATCAGGCTCGACAGAAACTCCTCTGCGATGCGAAGATGAGGCGATTTTGAGGTTTTTCTGAGGAGTAAAAATTGAACTCAAAATTCACAACACTAATCCTCAAAGATTCGATTTTTTTGGTACTCTTTCTCTCTTGCTTCTATGTTCACCCTTACTCACACTTTAAAAGAACTCCTGACTGACCCGTTCGAACAAAACAGGCCTCGCAGAGTTGCGATGGTACTCTTTTTTTATGTTTTTTTTTTCTGCGTTGTGTTTTGCGTCGCATCGTCCTTGCTCATTTTTCGTTGCCTCTCTGCTAAGAATTTCGTCGCTCTCTCCCAAAGAGACAAAGACAGCACGCTGCTCTAGAACATTCTGCCGAACTCTGGTGATGTTGAGGAGTATTAACAGGCCTGTCAGAAACACGTTTTTTTGTAGGGTAACTATAAGTTCAATTTAAAAAGAACCTTGATGGTTTGGTATCGTTCAAATTAGCGGGGGCGCACGAAGTTAGATTCCGGTGGAAATACTGGGATTTTAATAAGCATTCAGAAACTTCGGTAGAAATCCTAGGAATTTGATAGGAATTCCTGGGTTCCATTTGATTTTGGATTTCATTAGATTTTTGGGATTTTGATGGGAAATTTGAGATTATGTGACAAAATCAGAGATAATTGTGAATTTATAGTATGTATTGTGAGATTTCGTTGATAATTCTGGAATTTCGTTAGGTGTATAAGGATATTGGAAGACTTCATTGAATATCTGAGGTACTCCTGTGATTTCAAGACGAATATGGAAATTTTGGTAAGACTTCTGGTATGTAAACTACCAGGATTCCGATGGGATTTCAGGAATTCCTGTAAGAATTATTCTGCAATTTGAAGAGAGGTTCTGAGATTCGATAGGAATTAAAGGGATTAAGTTTAACTACACTGGGTATTTATGTTTTATGATAGGTATCCTAAAATTTCGATGGGGTGTTCCTATAGACATTCTGGATCAGGTATTGCAGAATTCGCTCTCATTGAAGCACGATCAAAGCAAGGGACGAAAAAGATCCTATCTGTATCGGTCCATGATCGGAAATGTTTCGCAAGTTGTAACGAGCTTGGTAAATAAGAGCAGCGAACAAGAGCCCCAAAGAGAGAGCGATAATGAAATCCGTTTTTCTCGCTTATTTACCATTGGGGTAGGTGTTGTATTTTACTGACATGATAGACAATTCCCGAACATCCTATAGCCATACTGCTTTCCAGGTTTGAAGCGTCCTTTGTGTCTGGACGTCCGTCAGTAGACACTGGCACGTTTTTGTCGGATTTCTGGTAACACCCTGGTATGGAAGGTTCCTTGCTACAACTCTGATTGACTTGCAATCTTCGGGAGCTTGTTGACAAACTTGACATACTTTCTTAGCGGATTCCTATTGAATTTGAATTCCATGATAAATCTTTTTCTTCTTGGCCCTACAGACAGAGCCTGCTTTTCAGCTTAGTATTCAATGAGCACTTACAGAGTTGTTAACTGAGAACTTTCTATGTCAAAGTTCCGCATTCGTATATTGTGAGGCACGTGCGATTATACTCTATGCCCAGGGATCCTAGACTAAGAAATCTATGGCACCATTCTAAGGGTGCCCAAGTTCGATTTTTTGAATCAACAAAATTCCTGGAAAGATTTTGGCAGAGTTTTTTTAACTTGACGCATACGTTATGAGATCTCTGGAGGAAGGAATTCTTCAATAGATCCAGCTTGGCAATCATTGACGGATTCTAGTTGAAAATTTGGATTCTTTTTAAAGTAATTCACACATTTTGAAATCTTTGGCAAAATTTTAGCATTTCTTTTCAAGATATCCAACGTTCTAAAACAAAATCTCTCTTTGCAGATAACCGGCGGTGCAGGCTTCGTGGGGTCCCATCTGGTCGACTACCTGATGATGCAGGGCCACGAGGTGATCGTGGCCGACAACTTCTTCACCGGCCGGAAGCGCAACGTCGAACACTGGCTGGGCCACGAGAACTTCGAACTGATCCACCACGACATCGTGAACCCGCTGTTCATCGAGGTGGACGAGATCTACCATCTAGCCAGTCCGGCCAGCCCACCGCACTACATGTACAACCCGGTGAAGACGATCAAGACCAACACGCTCGGTACGATCAACATGCTGGGGTTGGCGAAGCGGGTCGGGGCCAAGGTGTTGATCGCTAGCACCTCCGAGGTATACGGTGATCCGGATGTGCATCCACAGCCGGAGACTTACTGGGGTCACGTGAATCCCATTGGACCCCGAGCGTGCTACGACGAAGGGAAGCGAGTGGCCGAAACGTTGAGCTATGCCTACGCCAAGCAAGAGAACGTCAACGTCCGGGTGGCGCGGATCTTCAATACGTATGGTCCGCGGATGCACATGAACGACGGTCGGGTGGTGTCCAACTTCATCATCCAGGCGCTGCAGAATCAGTCAATTACGGTGAGGAACCATATGGTTAAAGGAACGATTCCTTAATTGATCTTATCGAGTTTCAGATGTACGGAAGCGGGAAGCAGACGCGATCGTTCCAGTACGTGTCCGATTTGGTGGACGGGATGGTCGCCCTGATGGCTTCCAACTACACCCAGCCTGTCAATCTGGGCAATCCGGTGGAACGCACCATCCAGGAGTTTGCCGAAATAATTCGCGACCAGGTCGGGGGCAGAAGTAAGATCATCGAACTGCCGGCGGTGGAAGATGATCCCCAGCGGCGCAAGCCGGACATCTCCCGCGCCAAGAAGTATCTCAACTGGGAACCTCGGGTAAGTTCGAATTGCGTTTCCGCTTGCTTCGGCCGCTTCATTTTGTGTGTTCTTCTCGTGAAAGGTTCCACTGAAAGAGGGGCTCATCAAAACGATAGAGTACTTCCGGAAGGAATTGGCGCGGTCCAATCATTCCCAGCGGAACATCTTCGTGCCGGAAACGACTGAAAACGAAGAGAAATAGCAATAACTAGGCGGACTGGTTCAGGCGACGCGGTGAGTGGTTGTGGTTCTTATATCTCAGTCATGATGGTGTTTTAAAGGTATGGCGCGGTCAGATGAGTGCTGCTGTTCTCGATTTTGTATTTGAGTCTGTCCCATCTGAAACATCCCAACGCTCAATTGTCCCTACATTTCCACGAGAGTACAAATTGTTCACCCCATTCGTAATGGTACAATCTATGCGTCCATCTTGGTCAGAAATTCCTCGCTCCTCTCTTTCGGATCGTGCACCTGAGAAGTAAGTTTCCTTCCTATTTTAGTGGGTCTATTCCTATCTTGTGTACGTGCAGGATACAAAAGCAAACTGGTGTCAATTATTGTTGAAAACGCGGTCTTCAGCCTCCCAGTGCAATGAGGGGATCCTCTAAACTAGCTTAATCTGGATTAGTATAATTTCTCTCGAGTTGGATCTTTTGTGCATATATATTTCCAGAACCTTGTTCTAGTCTTGTTTTATATTTGTGAATATTTTTTATAGTGTTTATGTGGATCAAAACAAAGAAAAGATCATGTTAGTGAATAGTTGAAAGAAGACCCCGTTGATTTTAATTATAAGATATCACAGCCATGATAAACTCAATGTTCAGGTGTTCAGAATTCTTAATAAAAAAAAATCTATGGAAAACATCCTGCATCAATTCTTTAAGAACAATCTGACGAAATCCCTGAAGCAATTTGCGTAAGAATGATCGGAGGAATCACTGGAATAATTGCTGTAGTTTTCGCTGGTGTGAAACCTTTAAATGAACTTATGAAGAAGCTACTGACATTTTACTTTGGAAAATACTTAAGAAACTGCTTTGAAGAACTCCAGGAGTAATTCTTGGCTGCAATGTTGGAAAAATCCTTGAGAAATGAGGAATCTCACGTTAATTTTATAGAGGCATTCCAGGCAGAGTACTAAGCATATTGACTCGAATGACCCCTTTTTTGGGGAATTTTGGCGTAACTCCTGGGTGTAAATGTGGATGAATTCTTGAAGGAATCTATATAAAAATGCCTGGAAGCATAATTGGAGAAACTAACGAAGAATTTCTAGTTGATATTCCTGGAAAATCCATAAACGAACTCGGAAAAAATGAGATACACAAGAATGATCACCAAAATTTCGTTCTAAATTGGATACTTCTCAAATTTTCAGGGATTACATAACTAAATATTAGGATTACTTTGGCATATTTTTATTAAGTTTCGTCATACTTTTCTCCTAACACTGCTCATGAGATCTTGGCGAGGCGTTGCCCATCTTTCTTACACAATTTCTCCCAGTTTTTCTTCAAAGTACCATCGGTTTTGAATGTTTTACCGCTTTTCTTCAACTTTTTCTTCATTATCGCCCAAAACTTTTCGATCGGACGAAGTTCTGGTGTATTTGGCGGGTTCGCCTCCTTCGGGACCACATTACCGCCCTTCGCTTCGTACCAATCCATTAAAGGCTTGGCGTAATGGCACGAAGTGAGATCCGGCCAGAACAGCGTGGGGACCACGGTGAGAGCGGAGGAAGGGCAGCAAGCGCTTATGTAAGCATTCCTCTTCATAAATCTACCCGGTTGTAACGAACGGCTTGCTGTACCTTCCGCACTCGCAGATCGCCTGCCACAATAGGTACTTCGCGAATTCGTCCCTCTTTCTCTTGCGGAACTTTTCCGGAACCTCCATGCGGGACGTTCCGACAAAACACTCGAGGTCGGAGATTTGTTTTGGTGTCCGGCTTGATGTATGTCTCGTCATCCATGACGAGACAGCCTGGCTTGACCAGCCACTCACGGTACAGCTTCCGCGCCCGCAATTTGCATGTCAGTCTAGTTTGGCGCCTTTCTGACCTTAAAAACACGTAGCCCAGCCCGCTTCATTGTCTGCTTGGACGAAAAACTTCGACGAATTGACCTTTTTGGTCACGTTTCGGGTGAAAAGGTTCGGATTATTCTTAAAGTACTGCCTTATCTTCCGCGTCTTCTCTGGGTATTCCATTTTCGGTTTTCGGCGGCTTCCGGGGCGCCTACCAAGCCTTTTGCCAATCCATCTGTGCGACTGACCAGGATTATCGATCGCCGCACCCAAGATTTGCTGGCGGGCTCTTCTTGTTTCGAATGCATCCTAAAAACTACTTGACAGATCGTGATAAAATTTGGCACACACAAACATAACACTCTTAACTAGTATTACCCAACATTTCGTTAATGTTTACCCACGCGATAAAAAGGTACACCCAAAACAAAGTGTCGCATTTTTTCCGAGTCCAATATTTATTGTATTTTTTTTGGAAGAACTCCTGTAGGAGTCTGTGGAAGATTTCATATAGTAACAACTGGGGAAATTGGTGGAAGAACTAGTCGAAAAATATCGGTAGAAAAGACTCTTGGAAAAATACCTTGTGGAAATTACAGGATTGCAAGCCATGGCATCGTTGGAGTGCTCAAGGATTTCATTGCAATTCTGAAGAAATTCCACTAATCACCCTTTGAAACGCCTTTGGAAGAATTTGTGGGTAACTTGGTGGTGGAATCACTAGACAAATTTCTGCACGACAATATTGGAAGAAATCCTCAGAAATGCCTGGTGGCATCTCTGGATAAATTACTGGAAGGTGTGCTAAACGACAATCTTGGAGGAAATCCAGTACAAATCGATGGAAGAATCATTGCATGAATTCCTGGGAGACTTTGGACTCCCTTTAGAAACTTCGGATTGTTGGAAGTGTTTCTGGTGAAACTTCTGGAGTAATTTCTATCGTTATTCTTAGATCAAGGTTGAGTTCTTTAAGGAATCCCATAGGAAGTCTGTAGAAGACCCTGTTTGCCCTTCAGGATGGATAACGGAAAGTGGACAGCATTTGCGATTCCAAGTTCAGTAGGGATTTCTTTCAATGGAAGGGGTAGTGATATGGTGCTTATGTTCTATTGTTCGCACCTTAGACATTTCATTTCTACAACATCAAGCAAACCAGTAATAGTTACAGAGATCAAATGCAATACTTACTCTCAAGTCTGTGGTCTTGCGCCTATTAATCCATCGTAGATTCTCCACCGCTCGATCTGTTCCATACTGCACGACCCTTGTTTCTTCCATTCCTCGTACCGATTGTGGAAAAGCACTCCATCGAAAATTAAAAACGGTTCCTCCTTGAAGCCCAGTAAGGTGGCTGCCTTGTTGAAATGATTGTAGATCTTCTGAAACAGGAATGCTATCCGGAAGGGCCGTTTGCCCAGCTTATGTGGATACCGAACGGATTGCCAGTTGTACGTCTGGAATGCCACGTCGTGGACGACTTGCAGCAGTACGTCCGCCTCGAACAATTGCAGGATCTGTTTCTCCACGAGGCAGTACAACGTTAGTAGCGGGGCGCGTAATCGTTCCGGTACCAACTTTAGCCGATGGTAGTCCAAAGTATCGGAAGCTATCCAGCTGAAAAGCTGCAGCTTCACGTCTTCCAAGCTTGCTTGAATATCACTCTGTTCCGATAGCAGATCCAACAGAGGAGGTGGCATTACATGCTGTGGGAATTCGACCTGGAACGTCTGAAACGAATGACCATCCTCGTGACCCATTTTGATGACAATCGTGCGGGACGAGCAATCCGAGAGCATCTGCCTGTGGTACAGAGCGATACCCGCCTGGCGAAGAACTATCGGAATCACCAAATTTGGATACTGTTCGCCGAATTCGCCTCTTCGCATATCCAGGAAGTATACGGTCACATTGACGGGCCGATTGATCCACATCTGGTAAAGGAACGTGTTCTCCAGTTTGAGCAAGGTAGCAATCACTGGATCATTTGAGACGTTGGTATTTTGATCTTGGTATTCCTACGGATATGAGAAGCTCCCTTAATATTGTTACATTATTAAAGTGATGCTATAACGTTCCCCAGAATACCCCCGAAAATCGTTCCCCAGAATCCACCGTTCCCTGAAAAATCAATCCCCAGAATTTCTTAGAAAACTATGTAAGGCACTTTACGTAATTCAGCGCAGTTAAAGAACTCAACGATTCAAACTGATTATATATCAATATATAAACTACTCAAGCAGAATCTGATTTAAAAATCTTATTAAAATGATATCAAATTTTGGTTGTCATAATACATTGGTGACAGGTATTTGTTAACATTTTCTAGATCTGAAGTTGACTTCAAAATATGACATAATTTTGATATTCCTAAATCCAGAAGATATTTCACTTGTGTAGTGTTCGCGAAATGTCCAGATAGAGATCTAATACCCTTTATCTATTTATAATACAAACACGTGAGAATAAAGTGGTGTGCTATGACAACATATTTGTTTTACACAAATTCTGAATAAATACCGTCCTCGACGTGCAATCGAGTTAGTTGATTACTTGCATCCAAAATGATAGGCTGTTATTACTTTAAACGTAAGAAAACTCAAATGAGGTCGCAGACCTCAAATACTAAAAGTGATTACGAGGAAAAAGGAGAATCGCATGTGAATATTTATAGTGAAAACTGTTAGAAGAAAGCTAGTTAAAGATGAAATTGTGTGGTGAGCAACAAAGGTTGTCGCAACTAAAGTAATAGAAAATAAAAGTGTGTTTAGAAATAAATTAAAAAAAAGAAACTAAAGTTGCAAAGGCAACAAGTTGTAGAGGTCATCTCGGTCATTCCGTTACGAAAGTAACAAAAAGGGCTACTGGGTTCTAAGTGAGTCTCCCTGGTGACTTTTTGTTTTTGTAGCTTTCTAGAAGCTTACACAACTGCACCAGTCAGTACCAGCTTGCCCCGTTGAACGCATTCATCCAGAGAGACAACCGCACAGTAACGGATGCCGCTCCTTTTATGTTCGATTGCCACCTCAGCTGTCTGAACGACCGGCTGGATAGCGTCCAGAGTATTTTTTTTAATTTCTTTATTAGTATTATTCCAAACATTACATTCATTATTTCTCATATCTAGGTGTTCTGTGTTATTAGACAACACTATCATCCTAATTTGGTAACACAAATCTAAGATTCTATTAACGTCCAGAGTAGATTTATGTAGAGAGTAAAGGCCCAAACGCAATGACAGCGGAACGGCAACGGAATGCGGAACCGGTTCGCCAGCATGAACTATAATCAGATTGTCGACTCAGTGTTGATCCAATTTCATTCGTTGTCAGCTCAGTCGAGATGTTGTGATACATGCTGGCGAACCGGTTCCGCATTCCGTTGCCGTTCCGCTATCATTGCGTTTGGGCCTTAACTAAGACGTCTGTCTTTGGTAGTGGTTAAAAAGGAACTAATTTATTTTCTGATAATTCTTACAGCTATGGATATCAAGGCTTGCTGAGATAGTTCTTCAACACTCATCCTCAAGCCGCAGAGATTCCCATAATCTTACGGCACTCTTTAAACTTCGTCCGCTGCACGGTGTACTAAAATTAAGAAGGTGATATATTCCGAAAACTGACAGCTACTTGACGACGTCATTCCTATCCACCTCGAACAAATTTTCGAAAAAAATGATCTAGTGGTCCGGAAGGTATATGGTACGATAGGAGTGACGTCACATGTTTACAATGAAACTTGATATTTACATCAGTAAAGAGACTGCCTTGTTAATTTTTATGCCGTGGTCCGCTGCAGTGGTTTGGTAATGCAGCCCACAGACGCTCAGACGATTTGACCAACATTGACTCCGCCCCCAAGTTAGTCAAACCGATTTATGTTGATGCAACCGTTTGACCGACTGTCAAGGTTGGTTGCAGCAACACGATATTTCTTCGCATGTTTCGAATGATCTCGGCAAGTCTAGTGAATATATATTTGTTACTTTTTCGAATTGTGTGGCTGTGGGGGAGAATATTTCTACAATTTTTTTGGCAATAATCGTAATAAGGAAGAGCAGACCTTTCAACATTTAAGTACCGGAAGAAAATTATGAGGGGTCTCTTTAGGGGAATATTCTGACTGGTCATCGTTTTGGCTATGAGATTTTTTTCAAACATTCTATCCAGAATCTTTTAGTGGTTTCCTCTTGCTATTCTACTTTGATTTTTTTTTTCAGGAATCCATGGATTATACTAAGGAGTCCACCAAAACAAAATGTTCCTGGGATTCCAGATTCAACCAAAAATTCCTCCGGGGAAAATTCTTCAGGTGGCATTCTTCCAAGGATTCCTTTAAAGGTTCCTCTGCAAATTTTTGTGGATTTTCTCCACTGATTCCTTCAAAGATCTATCCAGAAAATTCTTCAAGTAATTTCTTCAGTAATTCTTCGGGGTTTACTCCAAGGCTGCCTCCAAGAATTTCTCCAGAGATTGTTATAACAATTTCTTCAAAGATTCCTTCAGGAATTCCTTTAGAAGTTTTTTCCAAGGATTCCATCACGCGTTACCCAGGAATCATATCACGAATTCTCTCAAATACTTCTCAAGGGATTCCTCAAGAAATTCATCATCAGAAATTCCCCCAAGCATTTAACCAGGACTTTTATAGGGCTTCCTCCTAGTATCCCTCCTTAAAATCCACAAGAAGTTGCCTTAGAAATACCACCAGGAATTTCTTCAGCAATTATTTCTAGTATTTTTTCTAAAGATTTCTCCGAGTGATTTGTTCAGTGATACATTAAATGCTTCCTTCAAATATTTCACCTAAATAATCATCCAAATCTTTATTTAAGAATTTATCCATCGAAACTTCAGGCATTTCAAGACAGATTATATCAGGATTTTTTCCTGCTATTCCAACAGGAATTCCACTAGAAATTCTTTAAAAAAAATACTCAATAAATCCCTACCAAGAAATTAACTTAACTTTTTTAATGAATTCTTGCTTTTATTTGATAATGCGAAATAGCATATTATTGCAACTATTTTAGCAATTTTTCCTGCTCAAATAAAGGGTATAACATATTTAAACTTTGATGTCAAAAATGGTTCCAAATATGAACCTTGACACTTTTGGTCATGTTTGACATTCACTTTGTCGACAAAAATACCACAGGGGTTTTAGTTTTAACACTGGGGTTGCTCCTATCTGACATTTCGGAAGGGACACGGAAAACAAAATATACTCAAAATTAGAGTTTTCTGAGAGGTTCCCCCGGGTTATACTCCGGTTTTCTTCTAGGGAATCTTCAATAAATTTATTTATGAATTCCACCAGTGTTTCCTCTGAACATTCTTCTTTGTGTCTCTGAAGGGACCCTATGAGGCATTCGTCCTGGGATTTCTGCAGCAATTACTTCAATAATCTACCATAAATTTCTCCGAGGATTACGCTAAGAATTTATTCATCAATGTCTTCCAGTTTTTCTTGAAGAATTATTTTACTAGGAGTACCTTAGAGAATCCTTTAGGAACTCCTTCAGGGATCGCTTTAAAAGTTCTTCCAGAAATATATTAAGGAATTTCTCCAGGAAATTCTCTGGAAATTTCTCCAGTGATTTATTTGATGATTCCTCCATGGATTTCTCAAGAAATTACTCCATGGAATTTTCAGAAATTTACAACAACAAAAATCTTTCAGGTTATTTTAGGGATTCAACCTGTAGCCATTCAGAGAAATGTTTTGTATAATCCTCTGAGTAAATATTTTCCTTTGAAGAATTTCTGATAACCCTAAAGGAAAATCCTAGTAAAACCTTTAAAGTATTTTATGGTTGAACTTCTGGCGAATCTTTGTTAGATTTTTCTAGTGGAAATTCTAGCAAAACTCTGGTAATATTCTCAGTGTTAACCCTAGAAGAAAACTTTGTGAAATCCCTTAAAAAACTTCTCTTGCAAAAAATTACAGGTGAAACAATTAGAGAAAACACTGGTAAAGTCTTTGGAGAAATTACTGATGGAATCTTTATAGGAAATTGTGGTCAAGTACCATAGGAAATTCGTTATGGGATCATTGGAGTTCATCTTGGCAGAATCCTCGGAGGAACCTATGGTAGAATTCTCAGAGGGATTCCTGAAGGAATTCTTGTTTTGAATCTCAGGAGGAACTCCTGATAGAATCACTGGATGATACACTGGTGGATTCCCAAATTACAGGTGTAATTTTTTAACAGAATTTTTTGGTAAAATCAATTGGGGATTTCCCTAAAACCCCCAAGAAAAATTCGGGGGAATCCCTTGAGGGATTGATTCCTTAAGGAAATCCGCGAGGAATCCTTTGAGAAATTCTAGAAAGAATCTCTTGAGTAATTCTGGTGATGAAATCCTTAAAAGAAATTTCTGATAAAATCCCTGGAGGAATTCCTGATAACTTTCGAGAATCCTTGGAGATATTCCGGGTGGAATTCCTTGAGATTAATCCCTTCAAAAATTTCAGGAGGCTTCTCTTGATTAATTCCGCGAGAAATCCCTTAAGGAATTCCGGGAGGACTACCTTGAAGAGTCCCTAGATGAGTCTCTTGAAGAATTCTCTAGACAATTCCCTGGAAGAAAATTCGAGTAGAAGTTTTGAATAAATTTCTGGGAGAATTTGCAATAAACTGCCTGATGGAATCCCGAATAACCCTAGAGCAGAGGGATTCCTGAAGGAACCTTTAGGAACATTCCTGACGGAATCCCAGAAGGTGTTCATGATGGAATCCCTACAGGAACTCTCAATGAAATCTGTTGAAAAACTCTTGATGAAATCCCTAGAAACTTGTGGTGTAATCCTTGGGGTAATTCCTGATGAAATCATAAGATAAACTCTAAATTCCTGTAGAACTTCCAGGTAGAATCTCTGGAAAAAAAAACTCGTAATGGACACCCTGGAGGAACTCCTGATGGAATCAACAGAAATTTTTGATAGAATCCCAGTAGGAATTCTAGGTGGAATATCTAAAGAAAATACTAATGAAATTCCTAAAGGAGCTCGTCTTGAAATCCCTAAAACAACTCCTGATGTAATTCCCACAGCTTCTCCTGGTAGAATCCCAAGAGAAACTCCTGATGGAATCCGGACAAACTCTTGATGCAATCCTTGTAGCAATTCCTAAAGATATTCTTGAAGGAACTCCAAATGAAATCATTGGGGGAACCCTTGATAAAATCCCTTGAAGAATTTCTGATAGAATCCCTGAATCTCCGATGATATCTCCAGAAAAAATATTGATGGAATTCCCCGAGAAACTCCTGATATAATCTCTAGAGGAACTCCTGATAAAATCATTTGAGAAATTCCAGGTGAAGGTACTCCTGATAGAATCCCTATAACAACTCCTGGTGGAATCCCTGGAGGTACTTCTGATGAAATCCTTGGAGGAATACCTAAAGATATTCTTGAAGGAACTCCTGATGGAATAATTAGAGGAACTTCTGATGAAATTCCAAGAAGAACTATTGATGGAATCCCTAGAGAAACTCCTGATAGAATCCGTGGAAAAATTTCTGGTGGAATCTCTGAAAGTACTGCTGATGGAATCCCTGGAGAATCTTCTGATGGAATTGCAAGAGATACTACTAAGAATCCCTTGAGGAGTTCCAGGTGCAATCCATGAAGGATTTTGGTAGAATTCCTAAAGATATTCCAAGAGGATTACCTAGGGGAATTGCTGGTAAAATTCCTGATAAAATTCCTGTAGGAATTCCTGGTACAATCCCTGAAGAAATTGCTTGTTGAACTTTTGATGGAATCACAGGTAAAACTGCTGATGAATTCTCTGAAGATAGTTCTGTAAAAACTGTTTGAAGAATAATTAACGAATCCCTTGAGAAAACGGATAGAGATTGTTGAAAATGCTAGTGAAATATATAGAAACAACTCAAGAGCGCACATTTGATAGATCACCGTGGCACCGACGCTGCGTAAATTCACGCATTTTGACTTTCCACCCATCTGCATAGGAAGTACATGGGACGTCGAAGCTTCAATTTGACATGATGACGTCGGTGTTCGTGCAACACCCCTACAGACGATACGATCGGTTCGTCGAACATTTGGCTCCGCCCACCGGTGATTTGAGCAAAATCAAACTCGTTTGATTTTGGCTGACCGATTCGTCAAATCGGTTTCACAAACTGTCAGATTGGTTCGTCAAGCAGCATCACACATGGTCAAACATAGCACCAACCTGGGGGGCGGAGTCAATGTTGGTCAAACCGTCTGAGCGTCTGTGGGCTGCATGAGAGACCATCGGCAACTTGCTCCTCCGTGCCAACGTACGCTAGTTGTACCACACCACGGCTCAGTGCGTCCTTGTTGAAGTGGTGGCATATATCGGTATGCTCTGTGCGAGGATTGTACCCACCATTCTTCGCGATTGCGATAGAGCTCTGGTTGTCACTTCGAATTTCTATTGGATCGTCGTTGGTGTCCAGTAGTGCCGAAAGTCCACGCCACCATGAAGCTTCCTGTACAGCGACTGATACAGACATGTACTCCGCCTCACAGGTAGATAGTGCCACTGTCGGTTGCTTCTTGTACATCCATGAAATGGCACCGCCCTGGGCCAGAAACACGTTGCCGCTGGTTGACTTTCAATCGTCTGGATCGGATCCCCAATCGGCGTTGCAGTAACCAACAATGCTGAAATCTGCGTCCTTCTTATAAATCAGCTTGAAGCCGGAAGTACCACGTAGGTAACGCAGAACGTGCTTCTCCGCGTTCCAGTGCTTGTGTTCCGGATTGTTGTTGAATCGGCTGAGTGTGTTCACTGCGAAAAGTATGTCCGGTTGAGTGCTCTGCTCCAAATACATGTGGCCCCCGACAGCTTCCAGATAAGGAACATCCTTCATCAGAGCAGATTCATCGTCGTCCTTCGGGCTCACTTCCTTCGTAAGCTTCTTACTGTAGTTCATCGGTACTTTCACACGTTTGCATTGATCCATGTTGAACCGCGCCAGAACCGACTCTACGTACAACTCTTGATCCAAGGCGACTCCATGTTTTTCCTCTCGATCCGGATTCCAAGGCAGTGTTGTGCTTGTCCTAGAGATCCTTCAAACGGAAGCAGCTGGATAGCTGTTCCTTCAGCTTCTTCGTCCACATCCGGTCGTTACTGAAGATCATCAGGTCGTCGACGTACAGTATTGGACAGAACATTTGCAACTTTTTCGATTTTCCATACAAAATGACCAACTTTGGTAAGCTATATCTCAGTCATTTATGGACCCATTAGAATGAAATTTTGGCAGAACATCAGACATAACTTGAATTTTCACTTATATTTTTGAGTGATTTTTCCAATCACAAGGTCAAAAGCAGTAACGGTTTGATATAAGTGAATTTTTTGACGATTTCTTATAAATGACATAACTAAATATTTTGAAGGATTAGCTTCATGGTATCTTCAGCAAAGTTGTTAATAGATTTTAACGAGGTGAACAAGTTTGCTGAAGACAGTTTTTGTGTAGGGCTATCAGATTTTGAGATAAATAGTTTTGAATTTTTCGTCGAAAACTACACTTTAGTTGAACCGTTATAACTTAGAAACTCGTGATTGGAAAATGTATTCAAAAATTTATGTTAAAATTCAAGTTATATCTGATGTACTGTAAAAATTTCATTCAAATCGGTCCATAAATAACTGAGATCTGAATCCTTTGTGGGGATTTGAATTCTAAACTTGTAACCAACTCAGTTATAGGGTCACCAAGTGGCTCGGTAGCTTAGTTGGTAAAGCGCTCGTCTAGCTTACAAGAGTCCTGCGTTCAATTCCCAGCCGAGCACTTGGTTTTTTTTTTCATAATTTCACCCATAATTTGTCCATCTTAACCACGCGTAATTAGTTAATTAATTCGATATCCTTTGGTTTCTTCATCGTAGCCCGTTAAAACGCATTCATGGGATTTGGGATCCCACTTGCGCCTCTTCTGCTTCGGAGCTCGAACCATGGCTTTCGTCCCAAACACACGCAGATGTGAAAGGTTGGTTTCCTTCCGCTCCAGGCTTCCTAAGGGGTCAGATTTCGATAATTTACCTTCGAATAGTAGACACCGTGCGATTTCTACTATCGTCCGGTTGGCGCTCCGCCAAGCCATTCTGCTGGGGCGTATACTCGTTCGTCGTCTCGTTTCCATCTGACGATACCCGCCTGGCGGAGAACTATCGGAATCACCAAATTCGGATACTGTTCGCCGAATTCGCCTTTTCGCATATCCAGGAAGTATGCGGTCACATTAACGGGCCGATTGATCCACAACCGGTACAGGTACGTGTTCTCCAGTTTGAGCAAGGAATCAATCACTGGATCATTTGAGACGTTTGGCTTTTGATCTTCGTATTCCTACGGATATGAGAAGCTCTTTGAATATTGTTACATTATTACAGTGATTCTATAACGTTCCCCAGAAAACCGTTCACCAGACTTTCTTCAAAACCAAAAACGTCAATGAATATTGGAGAAGGGGCCCTGATCAGTCGTACGACGCAACTTAGTCGCGATGCACTCACAATTAGCGCTGGACGGCTCTGAGCGGGTCCCAGATAGCCGTAGCGGTAAACACGCAGCTATTCAGCATGACCATTAGACTGATGCTAATTTTGAAATTTATGCTTAAACGATGTCAATTATGATGAAAACGATCCTCCCAAAATTTGAAGTGATTCGGAAGAAATTTGGTTGTGCACACGCTATTTGAAGTTTATATGGAAATTACTATGGAAAAGGCAAACCTTTTGTGTTCAGTCCTCTAACAGCTCGCCATAATGATCTATAGAAAAGTGAACACACTCATCTCATGTGAAAACTTCCCAGCTACAACTTTGCCGAAGACCACATTTTGATGGGAGGTAAGGATAATTTGTTATTATTGATAACAAAGTCTGTATCATGCTGAGATGATCATTTAATTACTTTCAGAGCAACACTGCTTTTTTGCTGTAGAACATAGTAGCCTGGATTACTTTGATCTTCTTCCCGCCAAGAGCACCACTGTTGCCTGCCGAATAGTTAGTGAAGCATGTTACATGCTTACCAACTTATCCATAGTAATCTCCATATAAACTTCAAATGGCGTGTGCACAGTCAAATTTCTTCCGAATCACTTCAAACTTTGGGAGGATACTATTTACCATAATTAAAATCGTTTAAGCATAGGGTAGCTAAAATTTCAAAATTTGCATCACTCTAATGACCATGCTGAGGATCGTGGGTTCGAATCCCACTGGTCGAGGATCTTTTCGTAAAGGAATTTTTCTCGATTCCCAAGGCATAGAAGTATCTTCGTACCTGCCAGACGATATACACATGCAAAAATGGTCAATCGGCAAAGAAAGCTCTCAGTTTACCCGTATCCTTAGTGTATAATGCATGTCGCTATCCATTTCCATTGATAGCTAATGAAGCATCGATTTCTTTACAGTTCTTGTTTTGATTCCTCAGATATTGATACAAATCGACTATGATGAAAAGGTTCCGCTATTTACACCCTTCATAGAAATTTACATCTCAGCGAAGGCGCGCCCCTTAGCAAACATAATCGATTAAATTTCTGAGAAACTAAATCGGTACTACTGATATTTGATCATGCAACGGAACTCTAGTCACATCCTTGTTTCGCTTTTAGTTTAATCCCAGAAAAATACTAGAAAAAAGGGGCTTTATGCTAGCAGCAAAACCAAATCAAGCTAGAAAATTTGTTTAGTAATCAGAATTCACGTGAGTCCTTGAATTACCAGTACTTACAGTCCTTGTTGAGTTAACACTCATGATTGTTATCCTGGCTTCAAGTGTAGTCTCGGGACTGACCAACTCCGAGTCTTTAACCATCTGCTAGGTAAAATAGATTAATTTTCAGAAACTATTGCCAGTAACAAGGACTTTGTACCGCGAATCCTTGAATTATCAAAACATGGTATCCTAGGCGAGGCTCGTTTGAAAGAGTCAAACCCCATTCTTCCACGGATTAAAGGACTACCGAAGATTCACAAACCAGGAAAGGAAATGCGAGAAATCATCTCGGCCGACGGATCCCCCACTCATAAACTGGCGAAATGGTTAGTCAAGGAATTCCAGAGTATGCCGAGCTCATAAATTTTAAGTTAAAATACAATAATGGGTAGGGAAATACGTTTATACCTAGTTTTAGTATATAATGTGTGCATACGATGGTTTTCTTCAAGTCGAGTCTAGTACACGACACTGAAGACGGCCTTACAGTTGAGGTCGAAATACGCGTATCTGTCAAAGGATACAAACTCTGGTAGAATTAAATGGTATAGTACTAAATTCGGTTTTTTCATCTACTTATAGGTATTCTACTTAACAGCTCGAAGATTTATTATATTACCCTAAGGGATCGCTTGGACTCTACGGTGCAATCACCTACCGAGATAAGCGCCCGTTGCTCGGACTTACGGTTGTTGACCACCACCACGTCAGTCTTGTAACGGGCCAGTCCTAGTTTCCTAGACTTCATCCATTCCTCAACTATGGAAATAGAGTGCGCTGCTGTCAACTCTACTTCCTCCTTTGATTCACTATAGACCACTAGGGTGATATCGTCGGCGAAGGTACGTCATCGTACATCGCATTCCATAACAGCGGTCCCAGGATTGAACCTTGAGGTACTCCCGCGCTAATTCGAACGCTTTTCTGCCCCTCCTCTGTGTCATACAGTAGAATCCTACCATCAAAATAGCTTTCTAGAAGCCAGGAGGGTGTACGCAACGATATGCGCCTACCGTTCATGTTTTGTGGGTGTATTCGTTTGGCTCACAACGCTGCTAGGCATCCCGTTGTTTGAGTGTTGAAATGCATTAGCATTTGCTGCCTGGCATGGCCCGCGTTTCGACCTGTGCTGTTTGGGTCGGCCCGCGTGAGAGATGATTGTTAGGCGAGGTTTGTTTGTAGTTGACAGCCGTATACTCACCCTGCTAGAAGCTTACACAACTGCACCGGTACCTTGAGGCGGTGAAGTGCGTGTGCTATTGCTTCCCAGCTTGTGCTGTTGAACGCATTCTTCACATCCAGAGTGACAACCGCGCAGTAACGGATGCCGCTCCTTTTATACTCGATTGCCACCTCAGCTGTCTGAACAACCGACTGAAATCCGTTTGAAAAAGATTAAGAAATTAGAACATCCTCACTTGTTATAAAGGCAAGCAATTTGGTATATTTTTGCCACATTCGTTCAATTAAATAGATAAAAAGTATAACATAAAAAGGATATTCATATTATTTCACATGAATGATAACAACAGTTTTCCCAATTAATGATCTTAAAGACAGTACTGGTAGAAGGTTTCTTTTTTAGAGGCTTAATATCTATTTTAATGCATGTTACTAAAAAGTCTTTATTGTAATAGAAGGTCTCTAATGTGTCTATTTTATCCAAAACGGTGCTTGACTTGAATCTTAGATGCAAAATTGTACAGGCTCTAAAGAAACCTTTAGAGACTATAACAGGTTCAACAGGCTTTTCAAGAATTTCGTATCAGAATCCCCTTCAGGAATTATCATAGATATTTTATTAAGAATACTTTCAGGGTATCTTACAGGGATCAATCCAGAAATTCTCGGAGAGCTATATCCAACATCCCAAAAATTCTTCCAGCATTTTTTTAAAGGATACTTAGAAAAATTTCCTCAGAATTTGCTCCAGGAAATCCTTGAGGACTACAAAGCTACTACCTTCAGTAATCTTCTCAGATATTTTTTTTAAATATCCTAAAATTTCTTCCTGATATTTAACCGAACTCGGTAGTTGTTACTCTAGGAGTTGTTTCCAAAGTTTTAAAGATTTTTTTCCATGGAAATCAATAAAGGTTCATTCCAAAGCGTTTGAAAAAAAAAACATTTTTAATATTTTTTTCCAAAAAGTCCTGCAAGAATTCCTCTACGTTTTTCGAAAAATTTCACTTAAAATCATACGGAATACTATCCCGATATTCGATTGCTTTGTTTTCGACTATATTAGCAAATTGTCTAGGAAATCTTCTCAAACTTCCTCAAGAGTCCAGGAGTTATTTCAGAGATCCTTGTTCTTTGAGGGTGACTTAAGGTGAAGATGAATCGAAGCCAAACCTTAAATTTTCAAGAGCACAAATCTGGAGAACCAACTTAGCTGAAAAAGAGAAGCTGAAAACTTAATCGATTGGTCACTAGCTGGTGGTAACCAATCGATTAAGTTTTCAGCTCAAACGGGTGTTCGGTTCTCCAATTTTGTGCTCTTGAAAATTTGAGGTTTGGCTTCGATTCATATTCACCTTAAGAACTTACACAAGTACAAATCAGAGGTAGCTTTAGGATTTCCCTTAGAAAAACCTCCCGGATTAATTTTTCAGAAAAATTTCCTTGTCATTTCCCTGGAGACATTTCTGGAAAATTTCCAGAAAAAAGCTTTCAAGACTTACTTAAGAAAATCTCAAAGTATTACTGGAGTAATTTCTGTGAAAATCGTAGAAAGATTCTCTAGAGCAATTGCTAAAGGTATCTTTATAGAAATACCTAGTTGAAATCTTATATATATCCTGAAAAACAGTTCTAAAGGAAATTCCTAGAAATTTCTGGAAAAGTGATTGATTGAATTTTAGAAGAGGTTTTGACTGGGAATCTTGGAGCATGTCCTAGAAAAATCGATGGATGAATATGGATTAAATTTTGAACTTTCTTGCAAAATTTCCACAGAATTTTTTGAGGATTTCAGATGGTTTCTGAAACAATCATTGGAGAAATTCATTTCTGTGGTTCTCCTTGGGCTCTAGGCTGACGTCCTAAAACTACTTAATCCTAAACAAAATCGATGGAAAATAATCATTCAATGATTCACTAAGCGATATCCGAAAATTTAGGCGAATACCTTAATAAATTTCTGATGAAATTTCTAGAGAAAATTATGAAAAAACACATACAGTAGCACTTAACCCGAGAAATTCTTAAGAAAATCTTAGGTCTCAGAATAGCCGTAGCGGTAAACGCGCAGCTATTCAGCAAGACCAAGCTGAGGGTCGTGGGTTCGAATCCCACCGGTCGAGGATCTTTTCGGGTTGGAAATTTTCTCGACTTCCCAGGGCATAGAGTATCATCGTACCTGCCACACGATATTACGCATGCAAAAATGGTCATTGGCATGGTAAGCTCTCAGTTAATAACTGTGGAAGTGCTCATAAGAACACTAAGCTGAGAAGCAGGCTCTGTCCCAGTAGGGACGTAACGCCAGAAAGAAGAAGAAGAAGGTCTCAGAAAAAAGTCTGCGCTGATGCTAAAAAGAATAAAATTCTTATATTCTGGCTCCTATAAGGTAGGTTTCTCATTGTTTTCTTGGTTTTTGTTTGGCCTATGTTCGGCCTCTTTTTGATTTCTTTCAGGTCTATTTTTGGTCTCTTTTTTTCTGGCAAGTGGTCTCTAATTTCCTATTTTTAAGGCACTCAGTTTTCCTTTGCGTTTGAGCCCCTTAAATATAGTAACTTTCAATTAGCAGTCCAGGGTTTATTTAGTTTCGCTGTGCACAAAATATTTGAAAACGTTCGTCCTACCCATGGTTTTGAACGAGGACGCGCCTCTGCTCTCGGCATAAGTTTGGGTTCACCCCCTAAAAAACATACAAAAGTGTTCAGTCCATATCTCTGCGATTACACCAAAGACAAATTAAAGACCTCCATGTCCCTTGCAGTTGCCCAAAATTTTAAGGCTCATAAGGTAATCTAGAATGCCGTGAAAAGTGTACTGCGATCTGTCAAGCTTGGGTACCTTTTGTACTACCGAGGGACCGAATGCAGTACTAGAAGTGGAACCCAATAAGAGCCCGAGTAGGACGGACCTGATTACACGTCCAATTGAAACTCTCTAAGCCGCATTCGAAAGGCAAAGAGTTATTCTTACTTCGTATGTATTTTTCCAAAAACAGTTTTTGAATTATGTATACTAAATTTTAACTTAAAGTTGCGACATTTTTCAAAAAACACTGAAAAAACATTTGTAATTTCCTCAGCATTGGAATTTTAAAACAAGGTGTCTTTAGAATCGTAATCTCCCTCCGCTTGGTTATGCGACCTTGCCGCGATGGGAGGGCATAATCCATTAGCCCATATGATGGAAACCAAAGGCGTAACCTGTAGTGGTGGTATCAAATTTCGGCATTTTTTTGCTTAAAGCCGCGTCATAATTCATATGGCATAGACGCAATAATATCTCGGATGTGATCCAACGGACATTCAGCGTCATTGATAGAATTGATGCTCATTTCAAATAATTAATCTATTCGAAGTGGACATTAATACTATTGGTGACGTTCAGTTTGCCTTTTGCTAACCAGAATGATCCGTAGCCACTCTTACTATTAGCTAGCTAGACACATCGTTATCATATACGACATAGGGAATACTTAGGAACTCTTAGGAAAATGACTAGTAGATTCACTGAGTAGAAATAAGTGGCGACAATCTTATTTTAATATGGTTTTTAAATTGCCATAATAAGAAATACCTCTTTTGTAACAGCGCAGGAATGCAATTGTGTCCTTATACACAGGTAACATACCGTGTTCACCAGATGCTTCCCAGCTTCTTCGGGTACTGGGATCCAGTAACGTGAAAACGATGGCTTCAGACATCTTGTCCGTCTTGAGCTTGTAGAACTCCAGGGACTTCACACGCCTTGTACAGTCGTCGATCAACGTTCGCAGTTCCATTGACGACTCCTTGGCCATCTGCTTCATGTTCAGCAACCTTGTCACGTGGCCATGAATCACCATCGAGAAGTTTTCGTAACGTTCTCCAGAATTCTCCATGCACTGTCGTAGTTGTTGTCGTTGAGGGTCTGTGCCAGTGCCAGTGCTCATATTTGCCGTCGAATGTCGGCAATGATGTTTGCTGCAACAACAACGATGGTGGCATTCTATACGGCACGACACTTTCCGGTACGCCACTGGATCTCCTTTTACCTTGAAACTTCAGAGCGAGTAGCTGTTTTTCTCGCTCCAACGCTGCCTCATTCGCAATGGCCTTCTCGATACCTTCGTAGTGCTGTATCATTTCACACAGGGAAATTCGAACAAACTCGTACAGTTCTTCAAACTTAACGAATTTCGGCTCGAAATCTTCTCTCCTATGTGGATCGATTCTGAAAATTGTTGTATTCCTCATAAGAGGAATCGACCATCTTCAGATACAGCTTCAAGCCATGAGGCATGAACTTTTCGGAATCTTGCCTTGCATTCAAAATGCACTACTTTCGCCTTGCAGCGTGGCAACACTGCTCCAACACAACAAGACTTTCCGCCATTTTCTTCTCTTTCTGTCGCTGTTCAGCTTCCACTTATTGCTCGCACACACTACGAGGCACACTGGATTCGCCGGTCGGGGTTGACAATGGCGTCGACGGAAACAACACTTTCTGCACTGTACCATTAGCATTAAGCATTTCGCACAAATTCGTAGGTGGTACAGTCCTGGGCCATTGTATGAGGGTTGCCTCCTTCCCGTCCGTTACCAAAGTCAGAAATTTTGGACTAACCTCTAACTCTTAGACAAGATTGACGCATCCGCCAATAGTCGAGAGCTGCCCTGGCCGCGTTCTTGCGAAAACTGGAGAATGGGAAAGGATGATTGATTGAACACCTACTTAAGATCTCCACTTTTCACTTTTTGGAAAAATTCGAATTGTTCCACTAGCTATTATTGAAAAAATATATGTTGGATCCGTTAACATAGTATATTGGCACCAGCCGAATTGAGTTAATACGAGAAGAATCGTGACGTAAATTTGAAACACTCCCGCTGCGCTAATTGAAACATCTTCAACGTAGCCTTCGGGTTATCTTTTTTTTTTTTTTTTTTTTTGTATGGTATTCAGTTGGAGCTGCCTGACAGCTTAACTTGTCAAGGCTGAACCCTCGGTCTGGCTTTTGCCAAGTTTCCCCTCTACCAGGACCAATACTCAGACGGACTAGGCAATGGCGCCCACATGAACACTGTTTTTATTTGTATTGTGACGTGGTAGTTTTTGAAAAGTACCCATATTCCCTTGCTTCTGAGAAAAGGAAGCATTGTGAAAATCAGCAGCTCCATCAGAATTTGTTTGAAATAGTAGTGTAGTAGTGTCATTACTAATACTGTTTAGTCGAAATGGTTTTGAATAATTTGTCATTCAAGTGCTATTCTGATTACTCCTGTCTTTTACGTTAGATTAGAGTCTTAAATGTCAATTGTCGTCAAGTTTTAACAAAATTAGGCTGTTTAGTAGTAGTTCTAGTTAATTTAATTTGTTGTTGTTAAAAGAATTTATTGGTCATTCCGTTCATATATCCTTGAAGAAAAAAGTCGCTTTCCTTGTCTGTTCAACAACTAGCAAGTGTACCCTAATGATCGATCTCAGCGTCTTACTTTCCATAGTCATTTTATAGTGAATATTGAAAAGTAAAGTTACCTTAGGCTTCTATTACAGTCTCCTACATGATTCACTTTTCGGTGGCAAATGCAATGCTTCACAACGCCTACTTTCTACTTGTAAATTTTGCGAAAATGAAGCTGGAATTAGATTATTTATACCGCTGTTACAAAAGAGGTATTTCTTATTATGGCAATGTAAAAACCATATTAAAATAAGATTGTCGCCACTTATTTCTACTCAGTGAATCTACTAGTCATTTTCCTAAAAGTTCCTATGTATTCCCTACGTCGTATATGATAACGATGTATCTAGCTAGCTAATAGTAAGAGTGGCTACGGATCATTCTGGTTAGCAAAAGGCAAACTGAACGTCACCAATAGTATTAATGTCCACTTCGAATAGATTAATTATTTGAAATGGGCATCAATTCTATCAATGACGCAGAATGTCCGTTGGATCACATCCGAGATATTATTGCGTCTATGCCATATGAATTATGACGCGGCTTTAAGCAAAAAGTGCCAAAATGTGATATCACCACTACAGGTTACGCCTTTGGTTTCCATCATATGGGCTAATGGATTATGCCCTCCCATCGCGGCAAGGTCGCATAACCAAGGGGAGGGTCTTCAACGTAGCCTTCGGGTTATCAGTTTAAAACAAATTTGAATGTCTTCTTGCATCAATATTTCATCGTATTCTAATCGTTACAGTTAACTCTCCCTTACTCGATATTCCGTATCTCGATATCGAGTTAGAGAATAGTTTATACTTGAGCATCATCAATGATGATTCATGATTCATGCATGTCCATGGACATTTTTGAGAACTTCGATGAATAATTCTTACATAAGTTACCGAAAACTTTCAAAAAGAATCATGTTTCAAGTAAACTTGTACAACGCAAACGGCAACGGCTCTGGGTATAGCTTTCTGGAAACTTGTTTTCTGGGGAATGTTATAGAATCGTTAGAGTTACTATTACCAACACTCACCGTTTCGTAGAAATCCAAACTGGCCTTGAAGCGTTCCTTCAAATCGTCGTTGACGGCTGCCCTCCCGAACACCCGACCCAACAATTCACTCAGAGCCGCCGCATCCTGGCTCAGCTTTTCCGGCGGTGGTTGCTCGCGAACAAAATCGGCCAATCTAGGAAACTTCTGCCTGTGATGGCCGAGCGTGGAGTGAAAGTGTCGAACCTCTTCGTACTGGATTACATCGTTCCCGCCCAAAGTGGCCAACAGACGCATCTGCTTGAAGCTCAGGCCCAAGTTTCGAACCAGCTCCACGCGGTTATACTGCATGGTGTCCAGGGTTCCGAAATTGATATCCTTGGCCGACCAGTACTGCCAGAAGCCCTTGTAGATCATGAAGTCGGTATCGTTCGAAATGATGGCGATCGCTCCAACCTGATTCGCGTAGGCGGCCAGTTCCTGGTCGCACTCCCTCGCCACGGATACCATCAGCTCACCGTACTTTGTTGCTATTTGCCGGTTCGGATATAAAGTATTGTTCGGTATAGAATGCTGCAAGCGATTGACGATCCAACCCAGATCCGAACCACGATCCACGGCATTGATGATTTCGAGCATTTTGTGGTACTTCTCGTCCTGTCGCTTGACCCAGGTGTCGTACTTGGTCTCCTGGACCGGTCCATCGTAGAAGAACACCAACCTGGCGCCTAGGTTCACGAGCTTGGTGAAGAAGTTCTCCAGCAAGTTGGCCACCTGGTTGAATCGTCCGCCACACAACAATCCACGCAGATCAGCAAGATTCACCGGACGGTACAAGGACATCAGGTCTATGACTATAACCGGTGGGGCAGGATTCGGTCCTCGTGTCCGGGCATATTTCCTGTTTGAGATTAGGGTAAGTGTACCAATTATGGATGCAATATGTCAACAGTATGGATACAAATCAGATTTAGCTTGCGTGGGCGGGCTAAAAAGACCTCTTGAGCCCTATTCTAATGTTTATCCAGATTGAAAAATCAATTTTCTAATTAGGGGCGATCTATTAATTACGTAAGACAATTTTCGGGGTTTTTCAACCCCCCCCTCCCCCTAAGGTAAGATTTTTTGTATGAAAATTAAAAATAAATTGTATGGCGCGTAAGAAATCTCAAACCCCACCTCCCCCCATAAACCCTTACATAATTAATGGACAGCCCCTTACGTGGAGTAAGTGAAAAGTTCCTTATTAGAGGTTGTATTTGTGTTTGCTCTTTAAATAGCCATATGTTATCGAGGTTCGCTATTATCATAGAAAAAACAGAGCGTGCTGAATGTTCAAAAAACAGTTAACTCAAAGCATTGAAAGGTAATAACGAGTGTTCAATAAAAAAAAATAGATTTTTTATTGGATAATATAGTATTTTTGTTCAATTTAAAAGATGTAGTATTCAAGCACCTTTGCAGATAAATTTGAGAATACTTTTTTTTTCTTTGTATTTGTCGTTCAGACACTTACCCTGTCTGAACCGGGTTTGGTCCATCTCGCCAATTTGAGAATACTTTATCGAAAAACAACATAACTAGAGTACCCTAGAGTCATAATTGGCATATCTACCCTAACACAGTTGGGGTCATTGAAATTGAAACTCACTTAAATGCAACTTACCGGATTTCGGCCTCGATGTTAACTCTGACGAAACCGTTGTGTACTTCATTGCAAACGTACGTTTCCAAATGGCGAACACCCATGTTGTTGTTGATTGGATTCTGAGCGATTTATTTCATTAAAATTGAAGATTCCAAAAAGTGGCACTCGAAATTGCGCTGAATCTGAGACGAACGATATGTCTTTGCTTTTGTCACTACGACTGGCTAATGTCGAATTCGTTTTTGAACCCAGGTTGGAACTGGCGCAACCCGTTCTGAATCACAGTTTCAACCCCAACCCGATTCAGGTTCGACCGAACTACAATTTGCTTGACGTTTGTTTGTTTATGTGTTGATCACCGACCCAGTTCCTAAAAACGAAAACGACATAAGTCCAGGGTTGGCCCATCTCGCTAAACAAAAAAAAACGGTCGAATGTTTGTAAACAGTTTTTGACAGCTAATCAGCTGTTTATGAACTACAGCCATCATAGAGGTCCCCAAGCAAATCGCCACGAACACCAACGCACAATCAATCTTACACAAGTCGATTTCCTCAGAATGAAAACGTATCGATGTTTGTTTGATGTTATTGAGCTTTCGGTCAACGGCAGGCCAACAAGGAAGTGGTTGTTTTGCAGCAATTCTGTTTATATTTGGATTCTCACAGCAAACAAAAGCAATGTTGTGACAATTCTCACAGCAAACAAAGAAAATTTTGTCAACATTGCACTACTACGCAGGCAACTGGATTGGTCTATAAGCCATGTTGACATTTCAGCTCGCAATTTCAAATTGATTAGTCAGTCTACAAGATGAATATTGGTCTGAAAAAGTATCACTATCCAGGTTTTTACGAACGCTAATGGCTACCGCAATCAGGCGCGCTTTCTGGTAGGGATCAGTCGACATGACGTTTGGCTTGGATCTGTTCAATATAAAACGACCCAAGCCAAACGTCAAATAGGCTGAACCCGACCAGAAAGAGAGCGTGTTTGCGGCAGCCATCAGCGCTTTTAAGAGAGGAGTCTGGAATCTGCACCACTTCCTGCACTTCGATGGGACCTTCATCGAGATCTAGCTTGACCAATCCTTTCGCGACTGATATCATGCTGCCGTTGTTTGCCGTGCCTACCTGATGCGCCATAGGTAGTCGCTCAACGAATCCATTGCCACTACGAGACATGTGGCACGTGGCACCAGAATCGAAGTACCATTCTTCACCACTTACCTCACCCATCGCAAAAACGCTGCACAAAGCTTTGTCAGACGTTCTCTGAGGGTTTTGCTTCTGTGGACATTTCGCGGCAAAATGTCGTCATTCTTCGTCGTGCCACCGTTGCTGCCTCATCGTCTCCTAGCCTGGTTGAAATACAACGCACCATCTGCGCTGCCATTCTTTGGCCCATTTTGCAGCTTAATCTCTTGCAAAATTTTTGCCTTTACCGCGTCCGACGTCAACGCAGTACCCGATGCTTCGAGCCCCATAATCATGGGTTCATAATGCTCCGGAAGTCCCATGAGTAACAACGCAGCCAGCCATGAGTCGTCAACCTTGAAGCCGATTCCCGCAAGTTTATGTGCCGTAGACATCAGCTCGTCGACATACGATTCCACGCTGCCGCAGGCATCCAAACGAATTGAAGTTAGCTTCCTCAGTAGGCCGATTTTCCTGGTCAAATCGTTGTCTTGGAAAGCGTTCCGCAGTTTCTCCCAGGACTCTTTGGCGTTCTTTGCGTCCTGAACCAGACTGTAATTGGTCGTCTCCAGGCTCAAGCAAATTGTGGCCAACGCTCGCAAACTAACCTCTTTGTTCACTTGGTGTCCTTTCGGTGGCGCTACCGCGTACCCAGGGTTGCCACATTTAAATCTGTATATTTTTCTCCAATTATCTGTATTTCTGTATCCTAGAAAAAAATATCTGTATTTTAAATCTGTATGCCTAAAAATTGAGATAGAAGTTGAATTTATGCGAGAAATTCATGAAAATATCAATCACTTGTAACTACATTGCGGGATTGTCACATCAAAGATTAAATTTTAAGGTTTTCAAAAATACGAATTCCAATTTTTCTTAAAAATCTGTATAAATCTGTATAATTTTGGCCGAATTCTGTATACAGAATCTGTATATCTGTATTTTTCCACAAAATCTGTAATCTGTATATACAGATTCTTGGTCACAAATTATTCGAGAAAATCTGTAAAATACAGATAAATCTGTATATGTGGCAACCCTGCGCGTACCAAGTGCCTTCGCGAATGAGTGTCATTTTCATCGCGAACGCTCACGTGTTGAAATTTTCACGCCCCTTCAGCTTCTCGTTGATGGGTAGTGCAACCGCGTCACGGTGTCTTTGTGGAGTAATTTTATTACAAAAAAATAGGTAAGTCTGAAATTTCAAACTAAAAACAATTAGACTTTGCTCTTTCATTTGCGACCAAAATCAAAATTATCGGTCGGGGGGTCCAGAACATTTTTTTTTTATTTTGTGTGAAGTATTCATGGATATGTGTAAACATAGATACGGGACAAACTGCAAGATCAAACCATTTGAACACCTTGGCTTGGAAGGTAAAGTTGTTCTTGCTCAAAAGAGCTGTAATAAGCATATATGACATATGATATACGCATAATTGCAAAACTGTCTCAAACGTCATTTTAGTTATTGTCCACGAAAAACCTTGAAAATCGTACTTAAATTAGTCATAATGATGTAAGAAGTTATTAGGAAATATTTTCAATAGGTGAAGATGCATCGATATCAAACCTCGAATTTTCAAGAGCTTGTTTGTAGATTTGTATCTTGAGAACCTGACAACCTTTTGCGTTGAACATTTTATTGATTAGTCGCCACCAGCGAGTGACCAGTGAGTTACCGGTTGTCTGCTTCTCTAGACTTGTGCTTTTGAAAATTCGAAGTTTGGCTTCTATGTATATTCACCCATAAAACCATTGATAACCGAGTGTGTAGCTCGTTTTTATTAAGCAGATAAACGGACCAAAATAAAAACTGCCACCGCTGGGAGACAGAGGAGGATTTTCTCTTCATCGTAGCATTGTGAAATAAAGTGTAAATACATTCGTTTGCTCAGTAATAACAAGCTATGGCTTTTAGGACGAGATCATTAATTATGCGAGATTTCTCTTTTTACTCAGATACAAAAGTGACTTATCCGCCTTTCAAACAACACAATTTCAGTTATAGAGGGCTTCGCATGTGATAAACCTAGTTATAAGGCATGCAATATACTTGCCCCATGGTGCTGCAAAATACGCTAATTTGGATGGTATTTGAGAAGTTTCAAATCTTATATTTTTTATGTTATTTAATGGCACAGTGCTTATGAAAAGATCCGAAACTTACATCATGAGGCTAAAATGGGTTTGGGATTTTTGTACTTGTTTGCAGTACTATAACCCCATATTAACCCCTCTACCGGCAGCTTCATTTTTTCAAAATATTCAAATCGCGATAACTTTTTTGTTTCTCAATATTTTTGAAAAAAATTTCCTCAACTTCTCAAAAAACTCTCTTTTTTCAGAATCTGTATCGGTTTTGAGCATTGGTCATCTATATTCGGAGATATTCCTGTTTTTGAGCAACGAGCTTGTATGTTTTTGGTACCACTCTAGCCGTAACGAGATCTTGAAAACTTCTTAAAACATCATATTGAAATTTTATATGGGAAGTGTCGGTCCCCCAAGGAACACCGAAATATTTTTAAAACCAGTTGACCAATGGTCAATACCGACATAGATTCCAAAGTAGAAGAGTTTTTTGAGAAGTTGTGAAAAAATGGTGGAAAAATATAGAGAAACAAAAAAGTTATCGCGAATTAAATATATTTTTGTGCTGAAAACATGAAGCCGCCGGTAGAGGGGTTAAGCTAAATAATAGCAAACAAACTCATGAATATCTCTTCTGCTAGGGTAAGTGTACCAGTTATGGCCATAGTGGTTCCCTATTTGGCCATACGTGATAACTTGAATGTTTATATTTTTTTTTATACCAATTCATTTATTTAAGGCTCAATCGCGTTTAACGCTTTACGGAGCCGAGATTCATTTTTGTACTTTTTTACAATTGTTTAACTTCTTAAGTACCAAGTTTAGTTCGGGTTGGAGCCAGGGTACTCGTGGCAACTCGAGGTTAGTGGTCACAAATATTTTTAGGAAGGGCTAGGTTGGGATTGGGTTACAGGGTTCTTTGCAGCTCATCCGGGTGGTATTTCATGGTTGCTCGTTTGTCGTATCATGGCGTATACCAACTTCATGTGGGTTTTCGATTGCCGGATGGCCAGGAACATCAATCCAACACAAATGGGACATAACACAGAGAGAAAAAAAAACTGGGGAAGAGAACACAAGAGAATTAAACTTTTATACAACACAAGCGAAGATAATCGTAAAGCGACAACATGTAGACGAGATCGCGGGAGCCCAACACATCTCTAACTGAAACATAGGGTTGTCTACCTCGGGCCGCAAGGGTATCCAAAAGTTGTGCTCTGGAGGCGTCCATATCCGAGCACTGCCAAACTACGTGATCGATGTCATCATAACCGGAACCACACCTATTACATATATTGCTTAGCGCGAGGTTAATCCTGTGCAAATGTGCGTCTAGCGAGTAATGGTTGGCCATAAGTCTTGACATCACGCGAATGAAATCTCGACTTACATCCCAACCTTTCCACCACGCTCGCAAGGATACTCTAGGGATTATGGAATGTAACCACCGTCCCAGTTGGTCATTTAGCCAGTCGCTTTGCCAACCGTGAAGAGAACTTTGACGTACTAAATGAAACAATTCATCGTGTGAAATTCTTCTATCATATATCTCACCTTCCTCAGCGCCCACCTTTGCGAGAGAGTCCGCCTTCTCATTGCCATAAATTAAGCAATGTGAGGGGACCCATACAAAGGTAATCTTATATGATCTTTCGACCAGTGCACACATCTGCTCTCTTATTTTTGTAAGAAAGTAAGATGCATGCTTTACAGGTTTCATCGATCGGAGTGCCTCAATAGAACTGAGACTATCCGAGAAGATGAAGAAGTGGTCTGCGGGCATGTTAGAGATCATCCCCAAAGCGAAGTTGATTGCTGCCAGCTCAGCAACATAAACCGTGCAAGGTTCCTGAAGTTTTCGGAAGGCGGAAGAGTTTTCATTGAAGACACCGAAGCCAGTGGATCCATTTATACGTGACCCGTCAGTGAAATATCTCCTGTAGGAATCGACATTCTGGAACTTTCTGTTGAAAATACGTGGAATAGTTATACATCGAAGTTGATCTGGAATTCCATGAATAGCTTGTTTCATGGACAGATCATATTCAACAGAGGCACTGTCATTGGTGAAGCGTACACGTGGAGGGTTATAACATGGAAGGCTAATGTCAGATGACATGTAGTAGAGATAAACTCTCATGAATTTTGACTGAGTATTCAGTTTAAGCAATTCTTCGAAGTTTTCGATGACGAGTGTGTTGCTCACTCCACACTTAATAAGTATTCTTAGCGAGAGCTCCCAGAATCGGTTCTGTAGCGGTAAAACCCCTGCCAGAACCTCTAGGCTCGCATTATGTGTTGAGTGCATACACCCTAAGGCGATACGCAAACAACGATATTGAATTCGTTCCAATTTAATCAGGTGGCAGTTTGCTGCTGAGAGAAAACAGAAAGAGCCATACTCTAGAACAGAGAGAATTGTTGTTTTATAGATTTTTATGAGGTCTTCCGGGTGAGCACCCCACCATGTTCCGGTAATAGGGTCCTAAAGCCCTGCCTCAATTTTAGTATCAAACGCTTAAGTTTAGGGCAAAACACATGTTTACTCAATTTTTAATTGATTTTCATTTGTTTAAGCCCAAAAAACATTTTTTTTTATGATTTTTGAGATTTTGGGGTCTATTTTGTAAATCGAGCAGATTCATGTGACTCGTCTGAGCTCATTGTCGATCAAAGTAAGCATGCATATTTCAGATGTCACCCATCGACTCCCATAGTAATCCAGTCACATAGAGTGACAACTGTCGATAAATTCGAGTGACAGTGCCAAGTCGAGCGAAATTTTTGGTCGACAGTGTCTCCAGTCGAGTCGTTTTTGATCGACTCGACTTATAAAATAGGGCCCTTTGTCTCACCCCTTGGTTTAAACTCAAATTTTGGGTATATTTTGTTTTCCGTGTCCCTTCCGAAATGTCAGAATCTATCTGATAGGAACAACTCCAGTGTTAAAACTATATGCCCTGTGGCATTTTTGTCGAAACAGTGAATGTCAAACATGATCACAAGTGTCAAAACCGAAACCGAAAAACCATTTTTCGAATTGAAGTTTAAAAATGTTAAAGCCGTTATTTGAGCTGGAAAAATAGCTAAAGTAGTTGCAAGAACATGCTCTTTCGTATTATTAAATAAAAACAAGAATTCATTAAACATTTTAGGACCCAATTGTTCGTAGAAAATTGATCCTTTGTTGGCATTTTTCTACCAAATACTTAGTATGGATTCGCCAAGTGCATTTTGAATCAAACCAGACCCCAAGATATTTTGAAGTCAAAGACTGATCGATGTCTGTTCCCAAAAGCTTAAGCTTTAGTTGGGCTGGATTCCGCTTTCTAGAAAATACGACCAGTTGAGTTTTTTGCGGTGCAAACTCGATTCCTAAATTTGTAGCCCAAGTGGATAGATTATCAAGGGAATTTTGCAATGGTCTTTGCAAGATGTCGGCTCGTGGGCCCTTAATAGAGACCACAGCATCATCTGCAAGTTGTCTAAGCGTGCATGGTTCTTCCAAACAGTTGTCAATATCTTTAACATAAAAATTATAAAGCAAGGGACTTAAACATGAGCCTTGGGGAAGGCCCATATAGCTAATTCTGGAAGTTGTCAGTTGACCGAGAGTGAAGCTCATGTGTTTTTCTGACAACAGATTGTACAAGAAATTATTCAATATTCCAGGTAGTCCACTATTGTGCAAGTTTTCTGACAATATTTCTATGGAAACCGAATCAAAAGCGCCCTTAATATCCAAGAAAACCGAAGCCAATTGCTCCTTGTCCGCAAAGGCTAGTTGAATATCTGATGAAAGCAACGCTAGACAATCGTTTGTTCCTTTGCCCTTGCGAAAGCCAAATTGTGTACTGGAAAGCATGTTGTTTGATTCGACCCAGTGATCGAGTCGGGATAGGATCATTTTTTCTAACAATTTCCTTAAACATGATAACATAGCGATCGGGCGGTACGAATTATGATCAGACGCTGGTTTCCCAGGCTTTTGAATAGCTACTACTTTGACCTGTCTCCATTCAGGTGGAACAATGTTGTGCTCCATGAATAAGTTGAACAGGTCAAGCAACCGTCTTTTAAGGCTGGTTTACAGTTCGGAAAACGTGTCACGGGATTTTGTCCCCCATGTGTTTTAAATGGGAGCGGGATTTGGAAATCCCGTGACGGAATTTGAGCATGACAGTTTTCCTGAAGTGTAGACGCTACCGCGGGATTTGCACTGAGAAGGGAAATGAAACTCTACACAAACTTTCCCGCGCGGGAACAATTCACTTTGAATTGTTTCCGCGCGGAATTTGAAGGTTTGCGATAAGTGATTTCGGTGCAAATATTCAAAATGAGTTCAACTCTCACGCCGAGGACCTGGGATCGAATCCCATCCCCGACATAGTCACTTATGACGTAAAAAGTTATAGTGACGACTTCCTTCGGAAGGGAAGTAAAGCCGTTGGTCCCGAGATGAACTAGCCCAGGGCTAAAAATCTCGTTAATAAAGTCAAACCAACCAAAATGAGTTCAACTCAAGTTGGTTGAGTTTCATGCTGAGCTGGATAATGTTCTGCGCCAAATGCCATTTATGGAGGGCATGCAGTTTTGGCTTTAGCAAATCTTAAACAATAATACATACTGAATAATAACTGAAATGTAATGAAACTTGAACGGAAAATAAAAGACAATCGTATTATAAAACATTGTACACATTTTAGAATTTTAACTGATATCTACCAACAACTATGGAAAAAATATACGACATATTAAGCATATAACAAGTGCGGAAATGAGAATAAAAGTGCAGGAAAACACCAACCCGGGAATAAAAATATACCAGACCGGGGATAAAAGTGCGGGAAATACACCAGACCGATCATTGAATCGGATTACATCGGTAATCCCGCACTTTTATTTACGATTTCGCAATTATAGGGGGTTTAGTTAGGCACTGACACGTTAATACTTCTACAGGCTCTGTTTGCCCTTTGAAGGAAGCACCACACTAGACAACGGGCTAGCATTCAACGTCGTGGCACAGACGGAAAACGTTCCTCTCGAAAAGTTGTTCGGCCTGAGGCGGAATCGAACCTTAGCAGTTAAATTTGTTTTCAAATTCTAATACTTATCGATTTTAACGTAAATTAATTCAAGATTGGTACATGTTTATATTTATTTCATTTCAAGTTAGTCTTTAAATGGTTCGTCGATTTCGTTTGCTATAGCAATACTGCATATGTTTAGTCTAAAATACAGTGTTGAACGGTTATAGAGTACACTACAGCACAAAGCTCAGTGTTCATCATATCAATGGAATGGATCATTGAAGATAGTTTTTGCCAGTGCTCACCGCATCAAAACAAAGGCGCCACTGTATATGGGATTTAACATTGTGACAGCATTGCTGTTCTGTCAAACACACAAAGCTACGGTGGCGCTATCTATGCTTTCCATAGCGGCCGTTTTGGTTATTTTAATGATCCATTGAGTCCCTCAAATTTGTAATCGGATTTTTACTCTTAGGATACGCTGTCGATCTTAAATTATTTGTTAAAGCTTTCCAATTAACTTTATTTTCTCTGGCCGTAGTTCAGTTTAGTATATGTTCAGTTTTTATAGTATGTAAAGCTATTAATTCAACAATAACGGAATTATGTACTTAATGTTAACTAACTGTGCACCATTTAGGGATTTCTGCTGAAACGTTTAAGTATAATAATATACATCTATGTAAAGCTATTCTTTAAAGGCAATTAGCGCGTTCAAACTGAAACGGTAATATGTCGATATTGTTGAAGTATTCAGTCAATTTACGTCGAATAAAGCTTCCAGTTTCATGAGGGCGTCCACGTTTTTGTCCATTGATCTGATCCATCTGCTGAAACGTGCGCCATTCTCCCTCAATAAGCTTTCCATCTCTGTCATAACGGTCCACTACTTTCGCGTATGAAGCATTTCTGTTCAGTAAGAAATTATGAAGCGCACAGCAAGCAGCAACGATGAGCTTCACCTTGTCAGGAGCACAAAGAAATTCTGATCTAAGGCATCCCCAGCGCATCGACAAAATCCCAAATGCATTCTCTACAGTACGCCGAGCACGCGAAAGTCTGTAATTGAAAACCCGTTGATCGTTGTTAAGTTCACCGCTTCCATAAGGTTTTATTGTACGCCGGGTTAAAGGAAAAGCATCATCAGCTATGAAGAAGTGCGGCATGTCAACACCATTGACTGGAGCATCTGGTGGTAGGTTCAAAAATGGATCGTCCTCTAGTATGTGTTTCCCGAAGTCAGTCCTTGAGAAAACATTAACATCGCCATCTGCACCGGGCGATCCAACATCGATAAAAGTGAATTCATAGTTTGCATCACTTGCTGCCATTAATATGATACTATGATACCGCTGTAACGAAAAAAGAGTGTATTATATTAAATTATTGTAAACTGTTGGGAAATACATTTTAAATGATAAACTGTTTGATCATAAAAAATAGTAATACGCAAAACATTGCGTTGATATTATTATTAATTTACATTTTACTATCAATTATTATATTGATAGAAGATATATTATTGCCGTACTCGAAACACATATATTATTTGAAATGATAAAACATCAGGATATATTCTAGTAAAAAGTATATCAATACTGTCCGCTCATTTAAGTTATTTTATATTCTTATCATCAAATCAATAAACTCCAAAATAGGGTCCTGTTTCAAGTATAACTTTAATATGAATTCAAAAATAATTGAAATGAATGTTATCTCACATCAATTATTTAGAGGTATGTACAGCATAGTGCAGGGTAGTTTGTTGTAAAACAAAGTTCGTAATTCGATGTTTCTCGCAGACAAGAAATTGACCTTAAAAAATGTTACGCAACTAGGGTTGTTATGCTTTGAAAAAAAAATTCTTTAGCGGACTTTGGGGCAAGTGTGCCATAGAGACAAGTGTGCCACCCCTGCTTTTTATAAAAACTACTGTATATATTTTCTCTTTGAGCTTAACAATATGTTCCGTTATAGTTCACAGTACAATGCCAAAAATATGATGAAAATTGCTCTATTTTTCACGTATTTACATCGACTTTTGCAAAAACAACCAACAATTTTAAGTGGATTTTTATAAGATTTCGTTGTTTCTAAATAGCATGGTAACAGGTAAATTATTAACATATTTTTTTAACGTACTGTACATCGTAAAACTTTTCACATGTGTAAGTTATTGTGGCATTTGAACGAAAAAAGTATTTAGTTTTACATACGAAATCCAGTTTGGTTGAAATGTATACTTATTGGGGCAAGTGTGCCACCCATTTGGTAAACAAAAATTGTTGAAGTGTAATTTATAAAAATGTAAACATCATCAACAAAATTATAACAATAAATCAAAATGAGGCACCAGTAGTAGTTTCTGAAGTATACTTACTAGGGGAAGAACTGACATGTTTGCCCCCCAAAGTGATTTTTTCCCTAAAATACTCAATAGTAACATGTTTTTAAGCTTATTAATTTCCGTTTTATATATACATCAATATTTTACCGTTATTTAGTGCTGATCTAGTGTAATATTATACATATTTGCCGTAATACAAAGGTAATACATATAATGTATTGAATTGAGACAAAAATAACCAATTTAGTTATTCGAATTGAGTAATAGAGAGTTACGCATGTTTTGAACCTTGTTATAAAGCATCCCCTTATCACGGTAAACTTAAAACTATTTTTCAAATTATCGACAAGCGTCTGCTTTGTAAGTAATATGAATAGGAAATAAAGAAAATTTTATTACAAGTAGAATTACATGCGATAATCATTCGGTGGCCGTCTTGCCCTATATGGGTGGCACACTTGCCACATAGTGTCGAAAAAAAGGTTATTTTGGACGATATTTGAGTAGCTCCAAAACTAATACTTTTTGAAATTATTTTGTTTTTAAATGGCACAGTGGTTATGAAAAGATGTGAAACTAATATCATGAGGCTAAATTGATGGATTTTATAAGCTTTAGAGAAAGTTAGAAAACAATTTGCTTAAGGTGGCACACTTGCCCCAAATTCCGCTAAATGCTGTTTTTAACGAAAGTTTGGTTTACATTGATTAAAACTAACAACTTACAAGAGTTTTGAAGCTATGAAATAAAATTTTTTTGAACGTTAACCTTTCTAATGCATTAGAAAAAGTTATAAATTATGCATTAAGGGTCAAAAATTACTTATGACTTTGAGATGCTCTCAAAAATCCATTTTAAACCGATTTTTGTTCTTTTGGCTGTAGGGAGAGATCTCCCAGTACCGGACAAAGTTGAAAAATTGAAAGTCATGGTCCAATCAAGATGGTGTATTAGAAAAAAAGAAAGCCATTTGCCTAGAATAACACATCATTGAAATATGCATGCCTTTTTAAAAAATAGTAGAAATGTTTGAAAATCGTTGAAAAAATGACGTATCGCTTTAAATTTAAGCCTAGTTTGCTTAAATTTCGTCCAAAAATTCCTCTGGGGATTTCTTCTAGAATTTCATAAGGAAGTTCCTCCGAGGATTTTCTCCAGAAATTTCTTCGGAGATATTTTCAGAGAATTTATCCGAAAAATTGGTCCAGGAATATCTCTGAGGATTTGCACTAGTAATTTCTCCAGAGATTTGCTCCAGGAATTCCTCCGGGGATATCCCCAAGAACTCAAGATTTTCTCCAGAAATTCTTGCGAGCAT
This sequence comes from Aedes aegypti, assembly GCF_002204515.2. Taxonomy (NCBI): domain Eukaryota; kingdom Metazoa; phylum Arthropoda; class Insecta; order Diptera; family Culicidae; genus Aedes; species Aedes aegypti. The sequence goes on along the minus strand of NC_035109.1, from coordinate 24,623,875 downwards.
TTTTTCAGAGATTTTTCCCGGAGATTTCCTCCAGGTATTCCTTTTGGGATTTAAACCAGAAATTTTTCCGAGGATTTCTAAAGGAATTCCTTAGGGGATTTCGAAGATTCCTCCGGTGATATCCCCAGGAACTCCTAGGGGAATTTTCTCCAGGAATTTCTGAGGGGATTTTCGATACCTATTACTCTAGGGATTTCGCCCAGGAATTCCTTCGAGGAATTTCTCCAGGAACTTCTCTGGCGATTTGCTCCAGAAAATCCTCCGGAGAGCTTTTCCTCCATGAACTCCTCCGGGATTTCATCCAGGAACTCTTCTGTAGATTTCATCCAGAATTTTTTCCAGCGATGTACTCTCCAAGGGTTTCTCCAGGGATTTCATTAATAAATTCCGCCGGGAGTAATTTCCAGTAATTTTTCCAAAAGCTGCTCCGGAAATTCTTTTTCCATCAGGAATTCTTTCGGATTTCTTCCATAGTTCGTCCTGGATTTTTTTTTTTAAATATCTCCAGGAGTTCTCCAGAGTTCCTCAAGTACAGTTAAACCTCCACGTGTCGATATCTGAAGGGACCATTGACTAATGGAAATATCGAGTCATGGAACAGAAATACTTTGAACAGTTTTTTGAGGGGACCATCATAGTAACTATGAAATGTTGGTTTTTGTATGGTTCGATGTGTCGATATCGAATAATGGAACATCGACTCATGAAATGATCCAGAGTTCTTTTAGGATTTTTTCTGAAGTTGCTTCGAAAAAATCACTACATTCCCTCCGGGAGTTTGCCCAGAGTTCCTCAGGAAATTTCACAAAAGTTTTTCCCGGAATTTTTAAAAACATCTTCCGGGAGTTCCTCCAGAGTTGCTCAAAGTTTATTTAAAAGTCCTCGAATTTCCTCCAGCAATTCTTCTGGATTTCATTCAGCAATTCTTCGGAACGTCCTCCGGATTTCCACCGGCAATTCTTCTAGATTCCTTCTTCCTCCGTTCCTCCGGAGTTCCTTCCGTGGTAATTGCTTCGAATTTTTCTCTTAATTTCTCTAGGAATTTCTCCGGAGTTCGTCAAAAATAACCCCGTAGTTCCTCGAGAATCGCCTCTGGAGTTTCTTCAGAAACACATCCGGAGTTTCTCCAGGCACGCCTCCTGAGTTCCTCCAGGAATTGCTTCGTAGTTCCTCTATGATTTCCTCTGCAGATTCTCAAGGATTTTGTCCAGAGTTTCTCCTTTATACTTCCTTTATAGTTCCTCTGAGAACTCCTTCGGAGCTGCACCGGTAGTTCCTCTTGAGTTGCTTCAGAAATTCTTTCAGCAATTCTTTTCGATTTAATCCAGCATATCTTACAAGGTTCCTTCAAATCTCCAGGAGGTACTTCGGGGGAATTGCTGAAGGAACTCCGGAAGAATTGCTAAGGGACCAACAGAGGAATTCATAGGGGTAATCCGGGAAAAACCCGGAGGAATTCCTGAAAGAACTGCTTACTACTACTGGGTTACTACTAGAGATCCCCTGGGGAATTCCTGGAGAAAATTTCCGAAGGAGCTCTAGAGGAATATCCCCAGAGAAATCCTTGAAATTCCCGGAGGAATTGCTATTTGAAATTCTCGGAGAAATTCTGCAGTAAATCCTGGAGTAAATCCCCGGAGGAATTCGATGAAAATCTTTAGAGTAGGAGAAAATCCCCGGAGGAAATGCTATTGAAGATTTTCTGAGAAATTCCTGGAAAAAATACCCGAAAGAACTTCAAATTGTCAGAAGAAATCCGGGAAAAAATCTCCCGAGAAATTCCTGATGCAAATCCCCAGAGAAATTCCTAGAGGAAATCTGCGGATAAATGCTCTGAAAAAGGCATAAAGAGAGGGGAGAAAATCACGGAGTAAATGTTTAGGGGAAACCCTGGAGGAATCCTTGAACTCCCCAGAGGAACTTCTGGAGGAAATCTCCGGAGAAATTGGGCCCTAAAAATTTTAAAAAATTTTCCCGCTCAAATAACGGCTATATCATGTTTTTACTTTAATTTAAAAATTAGGTCCATAAATGAACCTTGACACTTTTGATCATGTTTGACGTTTACTTAGTCGACAAAAATACCACAGGGGTTTTAGTTTTAACACAGGGATTGTTCCTATCTGACATTTCCGAAGGGACACGGAAAACAAAATATACCAAAAATTTGAATTTAAGCCAAGGGGTGTGACAAAATCTAAAGAAACATGAAAAAATGTTTTTTGGGCTTAAACCGACGGAAAACATTAAAAAATTGAGTAAACATTTGTTTTTGACCTAAACTTAAGCGTTTGGCACTAAAATATGGACAGGGCTTTAGGACCCTATTCCTGGTGCAAATCCCTAAAGAGCTTCCTGGAGAAATTCCTAGTTTAAATACTCTGAAAAAATCCCCGAAAGAATTTCTAAAGAAAATCCCAGGGTGGCCACCAAATATTCATTTTGAAATTCCCGCTTTTTTCCCGGTTTTCCCGGTAAAAATTTCATTATTTTCCCGGTTTTTTATTGAAACTGAAACAAAAAATCTACTTCAAGCTTTTCAATGGCATTTTAAGGAGATTTTTACGACCAATCGGAAAAATAATATTATTTGTAGAAGATTGGCTTGTTTTTGGCTTCAACACAATTAGTTTAAAATGGAAAATAACTGAAAAAAACTTGAGTCTTTTTTCTCAAAACTAGGTTCCTGTCACTACCCTCATTTAGCTCAATTGTGCTATTCTATTCTTGGCACTTTCAATTCACTTTGACAGGGTTTTGTTTTAAAAGTTACCAAGCCCATGTTTGCCAACAACTAGTTGTCCCGGCAAACGTTGCATTGTCCAGTAGGCGTTCAAAAAACCCTAAATTTGTGTCAAATTTATAGTATTCGTTTTCTCAACTTTCTCGGAGGATTTTGAGAAATATTATTCCATACGAAAACGTCCAACTCCTTGAGGAAAACAAAAGTGAAAGAATTGTTCAAATCGATCGTCTTGTTCTCAAGCCATCTCGTGACATAAAAACACCATTCCATTTTCATTTATATAAATATGCCTCTTTTGTGCATCTTACTACAATGTTTAAAAATATTTCAATACATAATCTTTTTTGTATCTTCATAGAAATGAAGAGTTTAAGGTAAGGATGAAATAAAGCATACAAAGCCAACGGTGTTGAATCATGTATCTCAACTTGTTTATACAACTTTTGGTCAATTAGGTAACGAATGACAAATTAGAAGCTCTTATGAACGATTTTCAAGAACATTTGGATTTATTGATTTATTTAAAGCAACTAAAGAAAATTTTGAGTGCTTAAACTGTCTGCAAGAAGTTTTGAAACTCTAATTCAAAACTTCGAGTCAGATTAGTAAAAGAAAAATAAGTCAATAGTAAGAGGAAAAAAATCATAAAATTTTTCGAAACATTGCTAATCAATGAGTGAAGTGAAGCAGTTCTAAGAAGTATAGTGTAGCAAAGTAGATTATTTCTACAAGAAATTAAATCATTATTGTTAAAAAGTTATTTATGCATAATTGAATATGTTCAATGGCATTACCATCAACCGTAACAACTTTCTACGACTAATTTTGTAGATTTAGAGCTTAAAGATTTTCATTCGAAATTATTTTCCCGGTGATCATCTCAAATTCCCGGTTTTTCCCGTCTTTTTCCCGATGGATTCAAATTCCCGTCTTTTTCCCGCTTCTCCCGTTTTTCCCGGTTCAGTGGCCACCCTGAAATCCTCAGGGGAATTTCTTGAAGAATTTCTGGACGAAATCCCTAGAGAAAATCCTGGACTAAATCCCCGGAGGATTTGCTATCGGAAATCCTCTGAGAAATTCCTGGAGGAAACCTCTGAAGGATTTCCTGGTGCAAATCCCCAGAGAAAATCTTGTATGAAATCCCCTGGAGGAATTTCTATTGGAAATCCCATGAGAAATTCGTGGAGGAGTTCTTGGGGAATTCCTCCAGGAATTTCTCTGGAGTTTCTCTGAATATTACTTCAGACTTCCTCCGGAAATCCTCCATAGTTTCTTAGGGAACTCCTCCACAGTTGATCCGGAAATTCCCCCAGAGTTTCTCTAGGATTTCCTCCGCAGTCCTTACGAGAATTCCTTCGGAGTTCTTCCAGCAATTCCTCCGAAGTTCATCTGGGAGTTAGTAGTGTTTGATCCTTCGACCTTGATGCTTACTCCTGCGGGGGTGGGCGACGAGGGCAGGATCCAACATGTCGCGCGTTGTTCGCGTACCATGATGGAATTGTTTTAAAGCTCTGTCGGGAATTCTTTCAGTACACTAGTAATGCATTATTTATCCAAGCTCAGAAAACTTTAGTATTCAACACATTAAAGTAAAGTTCTTGTCCAGGGGGACGATTCTTAAAAATATTGGTCATAAGGGGGCGAAAGTCTGAACAAGTTTGGGAAACACTGCCTTAGATCAATTCCTGGACAAAACTCTGGAAATTTTTTTAAGAATCCCTATATTCCTCTGGATATTTTTTTATATATATCCCTATATCCCTAATGTCTGGTGAAATACATGGAACCACTTATGGGGAACTTCCTATAGATATTCCTGGAAAAAAGGAAAAGAAGGTTTTTTAGAGGAATATCGATTAGGTGGAATTCTTGAAGGAACCCTAGGAGGAATTTCTGGAGAACTTTCTGAACCAATCTTTCGGGGATTTCTAGAAAAATTTGATGAAGGATTCTCTGGAGAATTTCTGCTCGGGCATGCTTGGAGAAATTTATAGTTTGTGGAGAAATCCTTTGAATAATTGCTAGATTAACACTTGAAGCAGGAATTGAATTTTGAAAAAAAAAAATAGTGAACCTTTCAGTTATTCCTCTCCATTACATTCATGATTCATGATCCGCAACATATAATGAGAACATGTTTATCATCTTCTGCTACAGCTGTGATTTGATTGAGGGGATAACTGTGCATTATAAAACCCATCTAAACAAGCTGCAAACCTGAGGGGCATTTTTGCTATCGAATGTTCGGGGATTTTTAATCATGAAAATAAAATAAAATACCCAGGTACCCAGAGCGAGGAAAATGAGTTTTATCATCGCTCTCTCTTTGGGGCTCTCGTTCGCTGCTGTTATTTATGTTACAACTTGCAAAACATTACAATCATGGATGGTTTTCTTCGCTTTTTATTTTATTATTCTTCTAAATCAAATGAGAACTAATTATGCAATGCCTAAAACGGAGGAATCCTAAAAGCGATTACTAGACAAGCCTCAGAAGGAATTGTTAAGGAATCTCTGGAGGAGTTCCTAAAGCAGGCCTGCCCAACTTTTTTGAACCACGGGCCAAATCACAGAAACAAATTTGTGTCGCGGGCCACATTTTTAAACGCACAAATGTTCGCATGAAGTCTGATAAAAGTCAGCAAATGGAATTCATAAAATCTGACAAAAATCTATGAATAAAGTAAATTTAATTTTAATTAATGCTAAGAATTCTGCAGGATATTGCGTTCCTTTGAAAATCAAATAATAATCCAATTCAGAATGTTTTAAAGAATCTGGAATTTTGGATCTTGTGGGAAAATACCCAGGATTTTATAAAAATCATACTTCGCATCCTATCAGAATCCGACCTAGTATTATAAGCATGACCCAGAATATGCTATATGACCAAGCTATAACAAAAATCTGCGATTCCTTTAGAATCTTACTCAATAATCATTTCGAAAGCTTGAAATTTTTGAGAATGGTAAAAAGTAATTCAAAAGAAACCTGCTCAAAATTGTATTATAAATTTCAAGTTTTTGACGAAAAGGGACATAGCGTTATATTGTAATCTAGCCTAGAATTTTAGAAAATTATGTATTGAATTCGTTGAAAATTCCGGTAGAAGTCCTTGGAATCCTAGTTGACAATTCTGTGAGAATCTCGCCAATGTTTTCCATCAAAGTCGTGTCCAGAATTCTTATTAAAATTCTATTCCGGATTTAGTAAAAAGCCCGTATAGTTTATGATACTGCCAAGGACTCTGTGTGGATTACGCCCAGGTATCGGTTAAATTTATTTACAGGATTTTGTGAGAATATTAGCCTATGATTCAGTGAAATTATGCATGCAAATTTAGCGTTTTACCCATAAGTTGCGTTCCGGCTACATATTTATTTTAACATAATAAACATATTGTTGAAACACTCAGAATTTGAGATTTAGAATTTGAATTATGCATAAAATTAAATATATAAGGAGATTCAATAAACAACAAACAAAACAATTTAAATAATTACCCAGCATAAATATTAAGGTTGACATTAAATTTAAAACTAAATAGTCCTGGTATGCTGTAACTTTGGGTTGATAGAATAGTCAACGGGTCAAATATGAGAAGAATCTTCAAACCTTCCGCGGGCCACACAAAATAAGGTCCGAACGTTGGGCAGCCCTGTCCTAAAGGATCCCTGGAAGAACCCCTGGGGGAATTTATGGAGGAATCCCACTGGATATCTGGATTTTTCAGGTATAACGTCAGTTCAATATGTAACCGTAGTTGACCCCTGAGAGCATTCACCTACCCCACGTTATTCTTAAAGTGGCGCTTTAATATGTCAATTTGCCAAAAAGTGAATCGACCTATGTTATTAACAAAAATCTCTATCCAAATATGTGAAAAATGTAATAATTGCTAATCTAACTAGTATTTCCAAAGTTCTCCGTGTACATAGTGTTACATCAGTTTTATATGTGATCACTGGCCATAATATGGAATGATAGTTACCTTGTAATTGTAATATAAAGATCCTACATTCGACGGACATTTGATTCGGACATGTTTTCCGTCCAGCGATCCAAGACAATTTGGCATGTTCCATTTTTTTGTGTAGTCATCCGCAACGGTTCTCCAGTTGTCTTCTGTGTAGGCCATGAATTCCGTGTTTGCCAGTTCTTCATAAATAATCTGACATGTTTCTTTAATTACGTTGCAACTCGATGATTTGCTTGTACGGTAATTGCTTGCCGCGTATCTTTCGAAAAAGGGTCCCCCAGCAAGATATCTTAAAAGAGAAGTATGATGTTATGAGTATAATAGGGTGCCGGTACCAATGTAATGTACCAGTAGATTGGACTATGGAATAAAACGTACATTTTTCGATAAAAACGACATGTGCTATTTTTGGTGGATAGATCGGCTCTAGTTTAGTCGATTTGTCAAATTTCAGCTTTTTATCTTATCAAAAAGTCATATAAATAATTAAGTTTACATAAAAAATTGGCTCCCTTGCACCAATAGTAGCCGTCGTGTTCCAGTAGTGGATCAACGGTCGAAAGCAGTTTTTAAAATGGATGTATAAAAATGAAGAAAAGCCCTTGAGATGATCTTTATGCTTCATTCGAAAGATATTAATTGCTGTTCCGAGGGAAAAATGTTAAACCTATGTACAAATTTATCATTTTGTTTAAAATTCCTTGTATCATTCCCGAACGTCTACTACTGGAGCACTAGCGCAACTACTGGAGCACGTGTACCAATAGTGGCTCAAGCGATTTTATGTTAAAAAAAATAGTTTTATCACTCTTTTTATATTTTTCCCATATAGTAGAGGTTAAAATCTTTCTGTTGACGCCAAAAGATCTCTGTTAGAGCTTTTCGTTATTTTGTTATGATTTTTTACTGCTTAGGTAGTCCACTAATGGCACCGGCACCCTACACATAATTTATATTGTACTGCACTGCTTTCCACCGAAAAATTGATTAAGGCCACATAGGAAGTCATTGTAACCACTGGGGCGGCTCAAAATTTAGAAAATTGGAAACCATATCTTAGAAATCTTCCTTGAAATCCATATGAAAAAAAAGAGTTCTGTGAAATTTTCAGTTTTTTCGATGGTGATTTAAAGGTGGCCCAAAGACGATGTAGGTTTATAAGAAAATTACTATGAAGGAATCATGAAAAATATTCCAAACACGTTGGTACTGTAATATAAGTACAAACCTATCATCTTATAGAGAAAATTTATTCTGCAAATCATAATAAAAGAAGTTGCTGAAATATCAGTTCTATCCGACGGATGGAAGAAGATATATTCATGAATTTGTTTTCGATTATTCTGCTACATGTGGGTTTATAGTCCTGCAAAAATTCCAAACAAAAATAGTGCAAAAGGGATTAGTTACACGCAGAAGAATTTTAATATGTTGAAACTAAGAACGCATTGGTTAGAATCAATAATTTGTGTATGTATCAAATCAATTCATTCGCATGTTAGCTTCTAAACCAGCATATTTTTAAAACAACAAAATTTCTAGTTGAATGAAAATATGATAGTAGATTTTCGCTTCAACAATTTACAATTATTATTTCTATAATTGTGATTTTTAGAATCTACAATATTTTTTATTTATGGTCGCCATCATGTATTTGTGAGAAAAAGTGACGCGAACGAAATGAATAGAGCTGAAAGTATATCCAGTGAAAAACGATAAGAATTCATTAAATTGCTGCAAATTTTTGATTTATCAGACGGTAAATATTTGAGGCAAGTTAATACTTTCAGAAGGCATTTCATTTATATATCACACAATTTATTTTCAGCCAATATGTGCCGAAGAAATGGAAACTATACTTTTAGCGGCGGGAGGAAAACTATCGCACAAGAAACGCAAAAGGTAATTATAAAAAAGTCTATGTAATTAACAAATGAATCAATTTGCATATTTGTTCCAGAATGTGCCGTCCGGGTTATTCAGCAACGACAACGGCTGGTGAAATTCGATGTGAGCTGCTCACAACCTATAGAACCATCCAGAGATGAACTTTGTTCTAGAACATCACAATCATTCATTCTGATTAGATAAACATGATTATATAATAAACGAGCAAGCATTAATAAAAACATCACCTTTTGCAACTTTGGTTGAGCTTGATTTAAATTAAAATATTATTTTATTGAATGAACAGTTATTATGTTTTGTTTCTACATGACTCATACAGTTACTTCAATACAATGTTTTTATAGATTCAACAAAGGATATTTTCGTTTCAAAAAATATATTTTTTGTATTTGACAGTTAGCTGCTTTGAGGCATTTTTAGAAACAACAATATTTATTGTAGGAATTAATGAGTATATTTATTGAAACAATGATAAATGCTGGTAAGCCGTGAGTCTACAATAAAATTTGTTGAACCTATGCAGAAATCTGTTGGATTTACAATATATTTCTCTGCGTGTATGATTTGAAGAATACGTTTTTACTATGAGATAATAAATGTGTACACACATCGCAGTACTAACGTATTTGGACAATTTCTCAAGATTTCTCTAATTTCCATATAAATAACATCTTTTTGGGCCACCTTTAAACCACTACAAAAAAGCTGCAAATTCCACAGAGCACTATTTTAATCATATGGATAGTAAAGAAGATATGGAAAATATTTTAAAATTTTCATAAATTGTATCCACCCTAGTAGTAATTATCCAAGATGCATTACAAAAATGGTAGTTTACAAACTCTGTTTTTATAAGCGGTCCCTTGACGATCACGATATTGTCAATATTTTCATCACCAATACTTTTCTGCAATATTTGAGTCTGGTCAGCCAGGGTGCATTACACCGCTGCAAAACAGATTATTTTGTATGATAGGGATTAAAATAAATGGCACATTTAGCACAAAACACTCTTCAACATGAATGCTACCGACTACCAAGACCGAATTGAGGAGGAACATTGAAACACTCGATTTAATTTTCCTGATTTCAAAATATTTACATAACAGGAAGAGTGACTGACTCATTTTTGTATTTCAGGGCTGGTAGCGACTAAGTGCTTTGAAAGAACTATTGAGACCTCTTACCTAAAATAAGAGACCAAAAATATATTTTTGTTTAAATTCTCGTGAAATTACGTATTACTGTATGTATTTTTCATGATTTTCTGCAGGAATTTCATTACGAGTTAGTTCAGATTTATCGATGACATCGAGTTGCTCTTCATAACGTATTCTTCAACCTCGCTAAATTATTATCGTTATTCTAATATTAATTTGCTGTAAAAATAGTAGCCCAACATAACCCTTTTGACCCAATGTCACTCCGCACGACGGTATTTTTCTAAAAAATCTCCAGGGTTTTATGCAATGATTTTTATATCGATTTCTTTACGACATCCTCAAAGACTCTCTTTTAGAACATTTTCAAATATTTAACCAAAATCTCTCCAGAGATAGCTCCAGGGATTTCTTGGAATTTCCTACAAAATGGTCTTCAGGATTTCATAACAATTTCAACTAGATTCTTTTGAGGTATCATCCTCTGTCATCCTTGTAATAATTCGATATATTTCCCAAGAATATTTTCACCGATTTCTTCCATACATTCTTCTGGAAGTTCGTAAAAAAAGTGAAAGGATTTTTTTAAATATGTATTAATTAATTATTTCGAAAAAAAAATTTTTTTTTTGAAAGAATTCATGCACTCATGAGGAAGTTTCAGGTGATTTAATAGATAATCTTCCAAGATAATTAGGAAAAAAATCAATCGAATCTTTGAACTTTATCTCACACGATTTTTTGGAGGAATTCCTTACAAAAACATCGGACAGAACCCCTCTTGAAATTTGTGTATGAATGAGCGAAACAATTACTGAAAAAAATGCTGTAATGCTAACTGCTGTGGAACCTTGAATAAAGTTTTGGAGATTACATGGGAATTCTTTGAGGAAGAATTTATGTATGCATTTTTCGAAGATCTCTTAGAGTGGACAAATGGGGAATTTGGGAAATCTCTAAAAATAGTCTAGTATTCCCTGGGACAGTAGCGTTAGAGTGCTGGAAAAGTTGGTTGATTTTTGGAGAAATTAATAGAGGATTCAAGTGTGTAAAACACATCTGTTTTGGCAAATTTGAGAAAACTATAGGTAGGTTGGTAGCTTCATTCCATCGTGTGCATCAAATGCGCTACAGTTAAACCTCCATGAGTGGATGTTTCATGACTCGATATCGACTCATGGAACCATACTAAAAACCAAATTTCGTGGCTACTATGATGCCCCATGAAACAGCTTTCCAAAGGATTTCTGTTCCATTACTCGATATTTCCATGAGTCAATGGTCCCTTCAATATCGACTCATGGAGGTTTGACTGTATTAAAAATCGATTGCTGTGGCGATATTACTGAAAAATCGATAACGTACGCTGATTAACCATTTTTCCAACGCAAAGCAGTTCAAACCTTGGTTCAAACACCAATTAAAATACTTACTCCAAGGTATAGGCCAATCGCTGCTTTGCACTGATTCCATCTGGGCGAGTGCATCTTTTAGGTTCCAGACGATGTCTCACGCGTTGAAACAATTCTTCAAATTGGTCCTGCTCCATATGGAAGTTTTGCGTGAACTCGTTGTTCCATTCCCGCATATCATTGAACTATTTAAATTGATTAGCATGAAGAGGAAAAATAGATGATATAGATCTGTATTGCTCCAGCTTTCGTTCATGTTGCAGTACCTCGCTCACGAGCATAAAAAGTATAGGTTACTAGAGTAAATATAATTATTAATGATTACTCACTGTTTGCTAGGTAAAGAACTACTTCGGCACCCTTGTCCACTTGACTTGAGCTAATACAGCGAGCCGGTATATTGCAAACTTGAGCACTTCCATGACTCACTTTGGCATGGGAGGTCTTCTCGGTCGAATTGTCTGAATCTTTACAATAAGAAGCTTCTCAAGACAACACATAATAGCATAATACGGCTAAATATAAGCTCAGTAGCTTTGAACCAAATCTTCCTGCCAAAGTGAATCCAACGTGCCAAAAACAGGAACCGGCTCCCTAAGGTTAGCGGTTTATTTTGCTTGAGCTTGCCTTTTTTGTGTGTGGGCGAGGTACCGGAACATGAGAGTAACTACTGCTCTTACATCCTGCGCAAATCTTCCTTTTGTGTTCCGTTGCCGCAAATACGGATTTACCCAACAACTCCTGATGTTTTTGTGGGCACTCCGATTTTTCTTCAGTATTAATCCTATGATTAATATCGAAGCGGCCACAATCAAAAGCTCATCTTCTCCAAAACTATTCATTATGAACACTTTAATCAATTAATCTTCACTTTTCACTGTTTCTAGACAAATTTTCTTCACTTTTTTCAGTTCAAAGTTTTCACCCGCGTAAAGTTGGAGTCTCGCACCGATGTTGGTAAATAAACAAATGTCAAATTTCATTTTGTTGGATGTGGAGAGGTGTGGTGAATGTTAAACGGGAAATTTTCCCGAGCTGATTCCCGTGCAAAATCCCGCGCAAAAAACCCGTGACACATTTTCCGAACTGTAAACCGGCCTTTAGCGATATCAGGGAGATTTTTAAGAAGATTGAACTTAATCATATCGCGTCCCGGAGAGGAGTTGTTTGATGAAAGAAGATCCATAGAAAATTCCAGCATAGTGAATGGTCTGTCCAACGCCTCGTTTCTCTGGGTTTCCCAGAATGGCGGTTGAGCTGGAACTGAGTCTGGACAGACCTTTTTTGCGAAGTTGAATATCCAACGATTGGAGTATTCGTCACTCTCATTTGAGGATGAGTGGTTTCGCATGTTGCGAGCCACTCTCCAAAGCGTCGTCATTGAAGTTTCTCGTTAGAGGCCATCGATGAAACGTCGCCAATAGCTACGCTTCTTCGCTTTAATAAGATTCTTCAGTCTTTTTTCGAGCTTCGAGTACTCTAAATAAAGTTCTGAGGTACCATATCTACGAAAAGCTTTAAAGGCATTAGATTTTTCTCGATACAACTGAGTGCATTCATCATCCCAACCAGGTGTGGCTGGTCGTCTTTTGAAGGATGCACTTGGAACTCGTTGCTTTTGGGATTCTAATGCACTTTTATAAATCAATTCTGTTAGGAATCGATACTCATCCAACGGTGGGAGAGTGTTGAATGATTCGATACCAAAAGTTACCGCTGATGCAAATTTTTGCCAATCGATATTCCTAGTGAGGTCAAAAGGAACCTGAATTGACTGTTCTGACCTTTCAAAATTATTTCTGATAGAAGTTATTATGGGCAAGTGATCACTACCATGGGGGTCATCGATCACCTTCCACATGCAATCGAATGATAGTGAACTTGATTCCAAAGACAGGTCAAGACGGCTTTCTTTGCCGTCGGATGAAATACGTGTCACTTCACCTGTGTTCAAAATGTTCAAGTTGAAATCGTCGCATAAGTCATAGAAAATAGCCGCTCTATAATCGTCATAAGATTCGCCCCATCCAGTACCATGTGAGTTCATATCACCCAGTATTAAAACTGGAGATGAGAGCATGGAGACTGCATTCCAAAGATGACGGCGGTTTATTGAAACTCTTGGAGGAATATAAACAGAAGCTACGCAAAGGTCTTTACCCTTTACGCTTATTTGGCAAGCAACGATTTCTATGCCTGGGTGAGTCGGGATGGGGATTCTGTAGAATGAGTGACACTTTTTGATCCCTAAAAGCACACCCCCGTAATTATCATCTCGATCCTGGCGTATAATGTTAAAATCGTAGAAGTTAAGATCATCTTCAGAAGAAAGCCATGTTTCACAGAGTGCAAATATATCACAATCGGAGTTGTGAAGCAAAAACTTAAATGTGTCTAATTTAGGTTTTAGACTATGACAGTTCCACTGTAGCACAGTGATCATATCTTGTACCTCACTTGATGAATTAGCCATCGAAAGATATGATCGAAGCAAGGAGGGGCCATGAAATAGTCAATTCCTTCAGATACTCTTCTATCGCGGGGAGAAAAAGGTCGAGTATGCCTCTGAATGAATCTGAAACTCCGAGAGCATTACATATGCGATCCACAAGAGCCGTAAAAGTTATCAGACCTCGCTTGGCCCGGGGGGTTTTCGAGGAAGAGCGAGGAACTTCAGTAGCTTTTTTCTTGCTATCTTGTCTAGAGCTTCTTTTTGAAGTATATTTAATCGGTGGAGGCGGGGGCGGCAGATCTTTGCTGCAACACGGAACGGAAGCATCAAAGACCTGTTTCTTCGGCAATTTCAAATTTGCCCCACCTCCTTTGGAATTAGGCAAACTTTTGAGGGAAGATTTCATTACCTTTCGGCGCAGTCCCGGAGAAGAGTGAGACTTTCGTTTACCGGGTGCGTGTACCTCCGAAGAATCTCCCCCATCGGTTTCGTCGTCGTTCGCTTCATCGGAAGACAACTCTTGAAAAGAGTTACCAACTGGGATGGCTGATGAAGATTCTTTTGCGGATGGAATCAAAGATTTTACCATTTCCGCGTATGTCTTCTTGGAGCGCTTCACAATTGAGCGACTCTCATTTCGAATGCGTCTTTTGTAAGCCGGGCATTTCTGCAGGTCATGAAGTTCCTCGCGACAGTAGCTACATTTTTCGGCTTCCTGTGTGCAAGCATCTTCCAAGTGAGCTTGGTTGCATTTGCCACAACGGGGCTTGTTGTCGCAATAGCTAGCACTGTGACCAAGCTGCTTGCAGTTGGTACAATTGAATACCTTCGGCACGTAAAGACGCACTGGGTAAAAAGCACTGTCAATACAAACAAATTTCGGGAGGACGGAACCGGGGAAAGTCACTCGAAACGAGGCTGACGGCGAAAACACTTTCTTATTTCCTTCCATGGAAACTGATTGTAATTGTTTACAATCCAGTATAGCCACATCAGGAATGGACCGGTTCTCAAAGACGCCTTTGCCAGTCTTAATGTCTTCGCATGTCAGACTCGCGTCGATAATTTTCCCTTCCACCTCGACTTCTCGTGCCGGTACATAGACGAAATATTCCACAGTAAAAGCCTCATGCTGAGCAATTTCATTCGCTGCTTTGTAACTAGGTGCAGTTACACGCAGCTTGGATTCTTTCACTTGGTGAATGACGGTCCCAGGATATTTACGCGTCAGCTCCCGAGAAATCGAGAGCACGTTCAAAATCTTCTTTTTGCGCCGGAAATAGACAACCCAAGGCCCAGCCGAAGACGGTTGATAGAACCGCGTTCGAGCAACGAGATCTCTAGGAGGCGTATCGCCTCCATCCGATTCATCCATGCGGAACAAAGTTCAACCGCAACCAATGAAGAAAAGAAAAAAAATAATTATAATAATAATAATAATGAAAAAAAAATAAACAAAAAATATATGCGTAAAAATTATTAATCAGTGGACTGTTTTGTACACGCCTCCCCTAAATAGGTAAAACAAATTCACAAAAAAAAAATCGAGAAGAAAAAAAAAAACTTAAGCAATTAGTGGGCTATTTTGTACCCAACTCCCCTATACAGGCAAAATTTCAATGGGAGAGAGACAGAGGAGAAGCGAAAAACAACCTTGCAATCGATATATTTACCAGCACCAATAAGTGCGATGCGAAGACCTTGTTGCTGCGTGCTACACTGAGAAAAATCTACACGTCAAGGTCGTGTGTTTTACTTATAGATTTGCGCAATGAGGAAAACCACATGATTTGAGTGTGGTAGCCATATGGATTTCATCATTGATTTCACGGTATAATAACATGTGTATCAACATTAGGTTGTCATGTGAAACAAACATGAATTTCCAAATATTAAATCATGAAAACCAACTGATTTGCTTATTGAATTCGAAATGTAGTAGCTTTAGATAGTCATGTGTGATAGAACATAAATGTCATGGGACTGAAAGAAGAAATTTGGTAGAAAAACTTTTGCTCCCCAAAATATGGATCCGAGGCTCCTCTGCTTGTCGCAAGCTCTCTTGATTTTTTTTTCAAACCCGTGAGCCAGCAACAAGCGGGGCGCCACAAATCCATAATTTGGGAAGCCAGGGATAAGCATATTCCATTTTTTTTCGAAACTGAAAGCCAGGAAAATCTGTTAGTGGAATCCGATTTTTCTACTAAACTATACATAATAATCAATGTTTTCTTATAGAAAGGTAGAATTCTCGTATATCGGTCAACTTCACTAATAAAAGAAAAATCGAATTCACAAATTTTCATCTAACACTTTCAGCTTCAAAATTTGCTTCTTCTCTTTGGAAGCATGATGATGACTGTCGTTCGACACGAGGTCCAACCGCAATTCAGTTCACTATGCATCCCATGGGTTGATCACAAACAATTTAGAAGCTTTGAACATGGAAATCGATAGCATAGCTCATGGATTTCATCATAACAATCTCATTGCGCAAATCAATGAATCGACCAACTTGAACATGATGATTATGACACAAGATAACCATAAGCAAAACACACTGAATCCGTGTTGGGGTGATGATCTATGCGTCCATAGGTTGACACATACGAATCTGAAGAGAAAGCTTCGGGAACTTATGTGGAAAAAATATGGAATCCCTGTTGTCGGTTGATGAATCAATCCATGAAGCAAAACACAGGAATTTAATGTGTAACACACACGAAGTTTGCAAGAAAATCATAGCAAATCGATATGGACGTTCATGAATAAATCCATAATTTTAAACACACAGATCGAGCGTGTGGATTTTTATCAGTGTATGAGCCTTTGCATGCTATAAAACGTTTGACTTTTACTGTGCGCCCTGTTTTTAAGTTGCCCATGAGAGTGAGCGAGACAGCACCAACACACGGCGCACAGTAAAAGTCAAAAGAACAAAGGGATTTATGGCACGTACAGAGGCTCATTGTGTATGCATACAAAGCTACGTCTGACTGGATGGTTGTTGTTTTTGCACTGATGATCGATGCGTTTGCACGCCGGCGAAACGAGTTGAAGCTTTGTCCGTTTCGACCGTAGGTACTGCGGGTGCGCGTGCACTCGGGTTAGAATGCGCCGCGATGATGACGATGGCGATGATATTCTGGATTATCGACAATTGAATCACGCCGGTTTGGGATAGTACACGTGTGATCTCGTCACACGTGTCTACTTCCTAAGTTGCTCGCGGTTCGTTAGGCACTTAAACTGCGTCCACAGTGGGATGAACTATCGATATAAAAACCACTTGGGAAAAAAAACTCCACCGGCTACGAAGCTAAAGCCTACGACACAGAAACACAACCGATTGTTTCAAGCGAACGACAAGGAATGAACTTGAATGTTTCCACTTTATGAAAGGTTTTGTGTGTTTTAGCAGTAAGATATAAGATATATCTCGATGTTAAAACATTCGAAAAGATTAAATATGTAAAGGTTATCGAAATTTCACATATGGCCAAATAGGGAACCACTATGGCCATAACTGGTACATATCTGTCGAATTGAATATCTCTCTTCAGCAAATTTCTTTATTATGGTTTGAAGAATGAGCTTTTACAATGGGATAATAAGTTTGTACTTACATTACAGTACAAGCGTGTTTGGAACATACCTCAAAATTTCTTCATAGTAATTTCCATATAAACCTACATTGTCTTTGGGCCACCTTAAATCACCACCTAGAAAGCTGCGAATTTCACAGAACACTATTTTTATAGTAAGGATAGTAAGAAACATATGTGAGATTGAATTCTCAAACATTTTGTAATTTTGAACCGCCCTAAATTGAAGAAGAATTAAAGAATTAAAGATGGGCAAATTCAAACATATGTGCAAGTCTCTCGAAATCAAAAAAAAATACTCTGGACCCCCCGACCGATTATTTTGGTTTTAGCAGCAAATGAACGCGAGAAACCTAGACTTTATTGTGGATAAGTTTCAGACTTACCTATTTTTTTGTAATAAACTTGTTCTACGAAACACACCGTGGCGTTGATTTGTCCACTTCCAGCGGATGATCCTCCAACGGCAGGTCTTCCAGCGGCTTGTCCTGCAGCTTCGCCCTTGGCGGCCGGCAGGCCACTTTCGCTTCCAGCAGGACGATTCTGCTGCTGTCTGCTCATCGCCAAACTAATTTTTCACTTTTCTTCTGACTATGGCCTGCCTGGGCCCATAACCTTCTGTAGAGTAAAATCGACCGGTTCGGTTCACTGACTAAAGACTAATGAAATTATTTCAGTTTAACTGCCTTCGGCACCACTTGTTGTTAGGCGTTCCTATGGTACCATTATATATAACAAAGCTAGTACATAAGTTCATTGGTTGCATTTGCTTATTCCAATGTCTACTATGATTTCAACAAATTTTCTTCTCGCCGATGCGCGCCGCCGGCGAAAATTGTCGCACAGTTCTACCACAGACAAACAGACGTAACACTTAGAACAAATCCCGATCAAAATCATAGTCACGAGGACATGTACGCCCAATGCTAAAATCGGTGTGTTTGGCCGACAGGCCAACAAATGGCGGTAGTGTGTAAACGTCAAACACGAATAAAAATGATGCGAGCGCTGTGTGTGGCGGATTGGTCACACTGAAAGAAGCTTGATGGTGAAAATTACTACAATCGGGGTTATAATTGACAGACTCGCACCAACGATTTTCAACCGAAGTGATTTCATGATTAACATAAGAACAAATATTGTCATTTTTACTATTATGGCAGAGGTTATTCAAGGTTGTTGCCTCTACTAACTAAGTTACTATTGCGCGGTTAAATATACTAGATAAATGGTTATTATCACATTGTTGCAGCATGGTAATATTATTTTGGTATTCAATGAGAAATAATTTTTTTCATAGATAATCCAACATAAAGAACAGTTTATTTTTCTTATATTAACAGGTACATAAAAAAGATGTAGTATTAATAAAAGTCATACTATCTATCTTGCAGCTGCAGCATAGGTCAACTACTAGTGCTTAGATTAGGAACGGAATTCCTGCTATGATTTCAATCGATTGGGCACCAAGAATGTGAAAACGCTCCTTAAAGAATAATAAGCGTCTGACGAGGGCTTTACTAGTTTATACACAACTGAAAAAAAAACAATAGCACTGTAATAGCGGCCATAGAATATGCAAAGAAATACTGTCTTACCATTGCATATAGATATCTTTTTCATCAGCAAAAAATATAAGTGGATAACAGATGATCGCGGTAATCTATCTGCTACGATAGAATTTCCAACTGGATCAGAAATCAGAGCTTCATTTGCTGGAAAGAAAAATCGACAAAATGGACTATAATTTGCAACAAATCGAACCGTTTAATTTCATGATATGTTCACGATATGTTTACTTACCAATAATTAATTTCTATACTTCCTGGCCAGCGCTACTCATGCAAGCAGTTTCCAATGATTTAAAACATTATTTTAAGCAGAAAACTTAAGATCTGTACCAGCGTTTCAACATTTGCACAACTAGATTGAAAGAAAAATGGAGGCCAGTGTGTTGATAAACACGGTTGGAAAATTTAACTTCCATGTTGTTGATTTGAACATTGTAAATGCTGTCAAATTGAGAATAGCATTATATTGTACACAATGGAAATAGTTGAATGAGCCATAAATTGTAGAAATTTGTATAAGCTTTTTAAGCACTTTGTGTTGTTATATTTACTATGGAAAATTCACCACTAAAATTGTAAAAATAATAAAATGTGGATAATTTTAACTAATTTTATAGTAATTTTGCAAACATTTGACCACTGTGCATTTGACTATTTGTTGGTCGTTGATTTTAGCATGCAATTAATTTCAGTGCACCTACCATATTTTTGATTCGACCGTTAAAAAGTTGATCGATGGACAGTCATGAGAGTGTGACGTCTGTTTGTTTGTGGTTCTATCCAATCCTGATTATGCGGTGTGTTGGTCCAGAAGAGCTTGATTTTGTTGAACTTCATCTTAAAGAGTACACTGAAATGAATTTTATTGTAGAAACTACTGAATCCATGGTAAAATTAAGAACTGCGCCAACGATTTTCCACCGACTACATTAATCTGTTAACTCTACCAAAACATAGTCAACATCACTACACAAGAAAATTTCTTCTGTTGATTTAACCAGAGTTGTAGTATTTTTGACTAGAAACATTCTTGATTAGAGAAGTTTAGCATCATACTTTTGACCACACTGTGTTGTACGGTGGGTGTCACGGATCGAAATGCAATGCTTTGTAGTGGATTCTACTATGGACATAGTCAAATTTACTGCACTGCTCAGTGATTTTCACCAGATTATAGTAAACTTAACAGATTTTTGTACTTGTTTTTTAATTATGAATCGTGGTTTACGGCTAACCAGCTGAGTGGAAGTTTAACAACTACCGAAAAGCGGCTAAACATTACATATAATTTGCAATTGGATTAGATGGACAAATTGATGTGAAGATTTGCGAAAAAGTTACACGTCTTCTCAGTGAGAATCGAACTCACGACTCCTCGATCTCTAGTTGGGGCGCGTTACCACTACGCCATGAGAGGACTCATGAACGCAGAAGTTAACCTGAATTCGATTTCAGCTAATTCTTCCGAAAGAGGTGCACTTTGCGAAAAAGGACCACGTGATTATTGAGCTGAAATCGAATTCAGGTTAACTTCTGCGTTCATGAGTCCTCTCATGGCGTAGATTTTTGTAGTTGGTTGAAAATCGTTGGTGCAGTTCTTAATTCTACCATGGATTCGGTAGATTATACAACAAAATTTGTTTGCGTGTAGTTCAACCAACTTGAGGAAAAATAGTTTAGCGTGTCGAATGATTACAATGATCGCAATGATCATGATGATGATGATGTAAACAAAAAACAGCTGTTTGTGCAATCCAGTCTGTCAAATATCTCATGTCCAAAATAGTCAACATTCTGCAGTTTGGTTTGGTTTAATTCCAATTTAGAAAGCCAAAAACAATAAGTTATTCTTTCTTGAGTTATTGAAAAGGTGCGCAAAATGGACACGCCTCAAATGGACAGCCTGCAGCTGCTACCGAGCGGTGATCCGTGCCGGCTGTGTTTGAAAAAGTGCGAACAATCCTACGGTCTGTACGTGAATTCTCCGGACGGCTTAATGAGGGAGCTGCCGAAAAAAATTCTGGACTGCATAGCGCTGGAAATTACCGACGACGAGCCGCAGATCTTCTCCAAGCTGGTGTGCAGCGATTGCGTCTACAAGCTGGACTATTTCTACGAGTTTCGGGAAAATTGCCGCAAGTGTCAGGCCTTCTTCAGCGGTAAGAAAAATGGGGGGCGCAGGGCTGGTAGCGGATCTCTTTTAAAAGTAATATCCTTGAGGAATAATTTGGCATGAAAGGTCCCATATTGAAGACAATCAGTCGCTATTAGCTTTGGAGTCTGTGAATATGAGTTTAATTGGACATCTTTTTCAGAAATGTTGATGTTTTGCCAAGCGGAAGCGGCTATCGAGCGTCAGCAGGAGCAACATCACATTCATGACGTGCACCAGCAGATTCTGCCGGAGATCAACTTCCCTGGGCACGATTTCATGCTGGACGGAAACACCAACAAGGACTACGAGTACATCATTCAAAGCCTGGAAAAGGAGGACATTTCATTTTCAGCCAACGTGGAGGCTCTTAAAGTATGTATTGTATGGCTGGTAGAGATTCGCTAATTAAGTTTATTAATTTAAACCATTTGCAGTTGAAACAGGAGTTGGAGATTTCGATACAGCAGAATCAACAGGAAGACGGAAAGTATATTCCCATGGGGGAACCGTCGGATCCGGGTGGGGTCATGCCCAGCGAGGAAACGTGCTTCAACAATTTGGAAGCGATAGTGGAATCGATTGCCCAGCAGAACGCCTCTGTTGGGTATGCGATGGCGGATAATGTCCCGGATGACGATCTCGATTACGATGATTTCGTTGGAATTGAAACCGTCGATGACAACAGGGATGCTGTAAGTTGTTAGAAGCATTGCACACTGGACCAGGTACAGCATTTAACCAAAGAAAACTTCAAACGCTTTGGCAGTGCATTTTTTCGGATTTATTTGCTCTTCGATTATAAAAGTTAGTTGGAAATTTTGCCGCATAGGTGGCGCTGTGATGCAATCACTTTTAGTTGTAGAACGTGGAAAAATACGTCTGGTTGTTAATAACACCAAAGTTCAGGACTTCTTATAACAAAGTTATGGTGGAAATTCAAATACTACTAGAACTTTAAGCAATTTTTTGTACTATTTACGTCAATATCGTCAAAAGTTTCAATTTAAACAGCATGCGTCAACAAAATTGGACTACTTGCACGTGTTGCAATTATTTTGACGTAGGACTACGTCTTTGTTTTCTATATTGGGGTGCACTTTAAAAGTACGGAAAATGAGACATGTAACGAAATTAGGGGAGATTTTGAACGTTAATAACTCAGTTGTTTATGAACCAATTATTACGATTTTAGTATCATTCGATCAGAAATGTATCTACGCATCGTAAGTAATATATCCAATGAGTGAATTTTGTTGTTTAACTATTGAAAATTTGATAAATGTTGACCCCTTTCTTGTCCAACCAATCACGTTCGAGCATTTTTCGACGGTATCGCTTCCCACTATAAAAGCAAACGGATCCATGCTTCTTCCCTCAGTCATCACATCACATCAATTCAGTTTTCAACCACCAGCGCGCGCGGACGTGTATTCGAGAGCGAGTATTTTCCGAGCGATTCAACAGTGAACAGTGCAGTGACATTCCAACCGATCGCGGTTGAAGAAACAGTGAACAGTTAACCACTCTTCGGTGGTACAGTGACAGCGAAACAGGGCAGGTGAAGAAGCTGCTCAGCATGAAGAAACTTTTCGACGGAACGGCGGTGACGGTGGAACTCCACCCCATCTTCAACAAGCGGCGCTGTGTGATTTCATGTCGCGAAATCCAAAGCAAATCGGAAGAAGAGCTGATGGAATGGCTGGCCAAGGACGGAGTGGTCGGTGTCAAACGGATCACTCGAATGCAGGACGGAAAACCAATTAACACCCCAACTGTCATTCTGACACTCAACGGAACAGCGGTGCCCGATCATATCAAGGTCGGTCCACTGCGTATCAAAACACGCATGTACATCCCGGACCCGATGATATGCTACAAGTGCTTCAACTATGGCCACTCCAAATTCCGGTGCAAAGGCGTTGCAAAGTGCCGAAATTGCTCCTAGACCCACGACCTTGAAGGGGAGTGCAACGCAGTCCCTTTCTGCCAGCACTGCCAAGGTGCCCACGGACCTGCGAACCGATCCTGCCCGGTGTATGCGATGGAGAAGGAAATCGTTAGGCTGCGATTCACCAAAGGCATTTCCCAGGAAGAAGCCAAGAAGCAGATTCAATCCGGCGGCGGATCCTACGCTGCCGTCAGCTCAGCAGTTCAGCAGAGGTTGGTCATCGCCCGTACATCAACGGGACAATCAGATCAACTGAAAGCCAAAGACGACTTAATCAAGCAACTGACCGAAACCATCACGAAGCTGACCAACAGGATCGATGAACTGGAAAAGAAGTGCACGAGCAAGAAGGAGAAGAAGCGATCCCGCAAGATCCAGATCTTGAAGGATGAAGGTAGCGGCTCCGAAATGGAAACAGATTCCAGTGCCAAGCAGAGTACCCCCGGACAACCCAGCGTAGGCGTTTCGAACCAGGTAAGTGCTGTACTTCCAAAGCCAAGCGTTCAGAAACACAAACGTCACCCTACTACCGAAATTCATGTCCCTATTGTTAAAAAAGCAAGTGCTGACCAATCGCAACAATCTTCTGATCTTGCTTATCCCCCATTGAACAGCAAATCTCCCCCAAACCACCCTGGCATTCTCGACCAACTGCAAACTCTAATGGATTCCACTCGTCTCAACTCCCCTCACTCACAATCTCACAATGGCCAACACATCAAACCCCATAAATAGTCAATCGTCCTCTAACCAACCAACTCAATCCTGCCTAGCATTACAATGGAATCTCTTCGGACTTAAAGGTAAACTCTCAGAATTACAATTATTAATATCTAAATTCAACCCTATTGCTTTAGCTTTACAAGAAACAATGGTTCCCAATTCAACTTCAAAAAACTTCATCAAAGGTTATGATTTGTATATTTGCGAAAACCCTGATAATCCCTTCAAAACCGGTACAAGTTTAGCCATAAAAGCTGATATTCCTCACCGTAGAATTTCTCTCCCTTCATATGATTCTTTATTCGCAGTAGCCATAGAAATTGATTTCCCCTTAAAAATCACACTGGTTTCCATTTATATCTCTCCCTCACATAACCTCCCCATTAAAGCTAGTCTTGCCAAAATACTTGACCAAATATCATCCCCTGTTCTTCTGATGGGTGATTTTAACGGTCATTCAACTCTTTGGGGCTGCCATCGTAATGATGCTAGAGGATCGATTTTAAGCCAACTCTTTGACGAATATGGCATGACTCTGCTGAACGATGGTAGTCACACTAGAATCAGTCTCTCAACTGGTCAATCATCAGCTTTAGACCTTTCAGTATCCTCCCATAGCCTCAATTCCCAGCTGTCTTGGATGGTCCACAATGACTGTTGTGGTAGTGACCATCTTCCAATTGTTATCCAACTGAATAGAGCTCCTCCTGTGTCTTCCTGCCGTCCTCGTTGGAAATATGAGCTGGCTGACTGGCCTAGCTATCAAAACGAGGTCTTCTCGGTATTTTCCAACAGAGCCCCTTCCTCAGCTGAGGAATTCGTCCAACAATTGTTTGCCATAGCTACGCACCACATTCCCAGAACCAATGGTTCTCCCGGTAAAAAGTCGGTTCCATGGTGGAACCCCGAGGTTCGTTCTGCAGTCAAACTCCGTCGCAAAAAACTACGTGCTCTTCAGAAGATTGCAAAGGAAGATCGTAAAGACTCTACCACTTTTTCTGAATTCAAAGCTGCTAGGAATGCAGCCAGATCGGTCATTAAACAGGCCAAACAGGACAGCTGGGACGAATTCATCTCCTCAATTAACCCTGACAGTACTTCAAAAGAACTGTGGGACAAAGTCCATCGATTAAACGGTAGTAAAAGTAGACAGCCTATTAAACTAAAAATCAGTAATCAAATCACTGACAATCCTTCAATTATAACCGAACATCTTGCTGATCACTTTTCCCAATCATTTTCCTCCTCCAATTACTCTGATAACTTCATTTCCCACAAAAACACCATAGAAGCATCTCCTCCCAATTTCAATACTGATGAAAATCTAGAGTATAACTGTGATTTATCATATGAAGAGTTAGATTGGGCTTTACACAGAGTCCACGGGTCATCAGCTGGCCCGGATGATGTAGGTTATCCACTTCTCAAGAACCTTCCCCTAATAGGTAAATCCATCCTCCTTACAATATTTAACGACATTCGGAACCGCGGTGAAATCCCTAACTCTTGGAAGGAAGGTTTAGTAGTTCCCATTCCCAAACCCGATAAAGATAGAAATAATGCCGACAACTTCCGCCCCATTACTTTATTAAACTGTATTGGGAAGATTCTTGAGAAAATGGTTAACAGACGACTCATCACTCTTCTGGAATCTCGTGGTTTACTAGATAATCGACAGTTTGCTTTCCGCCCAGATAAAAGCACTGATGACTATCTTACCGAACTTGAAGATATCATTAACTCACACCTGGAAAGGGGAATGCATGGTGACGTTGTATCCCTTGACCTGTCGAAAGCATACGACCGTGCGTGGCGTTTTCCCATTCTCAAATCTTTTGAAGAATGGGGAATCAAAGGTCGCATGGGTCATTACGTCCAAAGCTTCCTTCAGGATAGGAGATTCAGGGTCATCTTAGGCAACAACCGATCTGAGTTGAGATGTCAAGAAAATGGTATTCCTCAAGGTTCGGTAATTGCCCCAACACTCTTCCTCATCTGCATACAATCGCTATTCAAGGACATTCCGCCCAATATCTTCATACTAGTCTATGCTGACGACATCACCATACTCACCTTCCACAGCATAAAATCTCTGTCCAGAAAACGAATTCAATCAGCAGTTCTGAGTGTTTCAAAATGGGCTGACGAACACGGTTTCACTATATCCCCTGAAAAATCCCAACTTCTACACATTAGTCGCAATAGAAAAAAGATGTCAAAACTCCCCGACATCATTTTAAATAATACAATTATAAAATCCCAAATATCCCTCAAAATCCTTGGTATTCATCTCGACCGAACCCTTAGCTTCAGGCAGCACCTTAATAGCGTCCGCAAATCCATCAACCAAAGACTTAATCTCATAAAAGTAATCGGCTCCCGTATACCTTGCGCCCACCGAACATCTATCCTACAAATCGTCAACAGTTGGATTCTACCTAAGATGTTCTATGGTATTGGCCTCTTCAGCAGAGGTGGTGATTTGGTAAGCAACAAATTAAGCCCACTGTATAACAAAGCTGTCCGTCTAGCTTCAGGAGCTTTTGCTACAAGTCCCATCTTATCCATTATGGCTGAATGCGGACAACTCCCTTTTGACTACTCCTTAACAACTAACGTTGTTTCCAAAGCTATCAGATGGCTGAGTCTGGGGGGTCGAAATGACGTTCCCCTGGTCACACGAGCCTCTGACTTAATCCAATCCCTCACAAACCAATCGCTTCCAGAAATAACCGTATTACCTAGATCCAAAACCAAGTCATGGAATCAACCCACCCCCAAAATAGATCTCTCTCTTCTAAATCAGGTCAAAGCTGGTGATCCACCTTCTATAATTCAATCACACTTCAACAAACTCCGCTCTGAAAAGTACTCCAACCACCTAACAATATATACAGATGGTTCTGTATGTAATGGTTATGTTGGTTATGGTATTGCCAGCTTCTCTACACTCCCAAACATCAGTTCTGCCCTCCCCCCATCTTGTTCCATATTTAGTGCCGAAGCATATGCCCTTCTAAAAGCCACTCACCTCTGTTCCACCCTATCGGATCGTCCCATAGTAATCTTCAGCGATTCTGCTAGTTGTCTTCGAGAAAGGAATTCTTACTCTTTGAAACACCCCTGGCTTCAGGAGGCCGAAGGACTTGCTTTGGTCAACAGAGCCACCTTCTGTTGGGTGCCAGGTCACTCTGGCATCCACGGTAATGAGGAGGCTGACCGGTTAGCAGGTGTAGGTCGCAGCATGAACCCAGAGGATGTTTCTATTCCATCCATCGACGCTCAGAGATGGTCAAAGGAGAAGATCCATGACTCGTGGAGCACTAAATGGTACAACAGCAGGGATATTGCTCTCAGAAGATTAAAATCATCCACTTTCCCCTGGCCCGATAACATCAACCCCAAACATCGTCGCATTTTAACCCGTTTACGAATTGGTCACACTCGTTTAACCCATAGTTACCGTATTGACAAAATAGATCCCCCTACTTGCACATCTTGCGGTACCCCCTTAACTGTCCACCATATTTTGATTGACTGTCAATGTTACAACACTGAACGCTTGGCTTGTAATTTGGACGGCACCCTGGAAGAGACGTTATCGCCACCAAACGAGGAAGCTTTAATCGCATTTTTAACCACCACCGGATTACTGGACCAACTGTAAAACCCAGCGATAAGGGACGAATGACCTTCGGGTTAAAGTCCCTCTCAAACAACAACAACAACAACAACTTCTTCCCTCAGTCTTCTTTTTGCGGTCCGACTGTGAACACGATCGGGCGAGTCATTCTCGCTTTGCTTTTGCACCCGCGTCACAGTCCAATTTGTGTCGTCGGAAGAGGAAGACGCAAGATTGATTTGCGGCGGCGATGATGGTTTGAGAAGCGTCCAAACCTTCGTCATCGCCGCCGCAAATTTATCCGCGCTCCCAGATTTCGACTCGTGATAAATCGGTGGTCAATAAGCAAGCCCGGTAGGAGCCAAATACCAGAAGCCCCCAGAGTTGCTGATCCGAAAAGAAAAGAGCAGCGAATCGAGCGTCGGACTTATGAAATCGCTCAAGATTTCAAGAGTGAGCATCGTTTCCAGATTTCGCCTTGTGCCCGGTGATCCACTACCCGTTGCTGTTGTGCGCCATCCACGGACCATGGCAATCAACTGATCAATCCCGCAGTGCTCTGTGATCGCATCGAGGCTAAGAAAGCCATCGGCCCTTGTCAGGGCCATCAAATTTGTGAAAAAGTGTTGAAAGAAAAATATTTCCGACCTTATTACATCTTATATTTCTCAATCAATCTCACAGTTTCCTACAAAATTTAATTAGTCATGAATAATTGATGGCACGACAATTTGAGACTATTCTTGGACGCTGCTGCTGTGCCGTCGGGGCGAGTGCTCAACATTCCACATCGATTATAAACTGGAGTGGCATTTCCAACAGTGTCTTTGATTTGCCATATTTAATGGGAGCACTTCGATTATGAAAATAATCACATGTAACAAAACTGCGACATATTTAGAATGGTTTTGTAGAGAAATTCTGATAGAACAACTTTCATCATTTTGGCACCCATTAATCAGAAATCCACCTTCATACTAAAGAAAACTATTGATTATCAATAGCTAACTGTAGAATATTTAGTAAATGTCAAGCATTCCAACTATTCATGTTTGATCAATTTCTCACGCATTATCATTTTTCGCAATTTTCAAGTAATTCTAAGCCTAACACATTATTGGCACATACCCATTTTCCAGATTGGTCGACTAGAAGAGAAGAGCACGAACGGGAGGAGCATCATCTGTTAATCTAAGGGTTTAAAGCATGCTTCCTTCGCCGGATTCGGTTTCATTCCATTTTCGCTTTCGAGCTGGTAAGAGCTCCTCCGAACCTGCTTAGCGAAGAGCACCTCGTAGCCAGAAGCCTGCTGAGCTGTTGATCAGCATCTGGTTTATGAGATTTCGGCTCGTGATAAACTCATCTGTGGTGCAGTCAAGAATCAAGCCCGTTAGGCATCATTACTACTATTATTAGACAAATCGAGCGTCCGGCTTGTGGTATCGCTCAAGATTTCAAACTTAAGCTACGTTTTCAGATTTCGACTTCAGCCGTTTGATCTAATACCTGTTGCTGATGTGTGCCATCCACACCACGAAACATTCAACTGGTTCGTCTTATAAGCAGAGAACTTATACAAATTTCTACACTTGCGTTGAAGATTCTTCGTTTAACCATGGCAATCAACTGATAACATCCTGTAGTGCGATCCA
This sequence comes from Aedes aegypti, assembly GCF_002204515.2. NCBI lineage: Eukaryota > Metazoa > Arthropoda > Insecta > Diptera > Culicidae > Aedes > Aedes aegypti. The sequence continues at coordinate 24,594,942 of NC_035109.1, read as the reverse complement.
TCTATGACAGCATCCGAGCTAACAAAGCCTTTGGCTCTTTTCAGGGCCACCAAATGTGTGTAAGAGAGTTAACAGAGTAATATTTCCGACTTTATTTATCACATTGCCAAGCAATGAATAATATTTCTCTTAAACCATAAGATTAACAAAGCGATGACTGAAGCTTTCATTATAATCCTCGAACAATTTCCATTGCTGTTAAATATTCTTTAATTAGAATTACTTAGATTTTGCTTCAGCATGCTGAACAAGCCACAATCACTACTGTTCTTTCAAATGCTACCATATATTTCATAGAAGGTTACTAATATAATTTCAAAATGATCATACAACCTGAAATGAAACTTCACATTTTCATATATAAATATGACGAATTCATCGGATAAGGATAATGTATATTTGGGACATGATTAAACGTACACTTGGCTGCAAATCGTTATATGCATAAATATTTACGAAAGTTTCGAGCACTGAAAACAATATGAAGTCAAAACGAGCAACAAGAACGACATCAAATTCACTTAAATTAACCATCGTGGTCCTACGTCACCAGTTCGTACAACCCCATAGGGATGTACCCTTATAGTTTTTGCAGGTCAGAACTGTATAAGTACTTACTAAACTGGCAAACTTAGTTTCATTTTAACATATTGTCACAAATCCAAATAAAATTTTAGGTACCCAAACGACCCATGAAAATGAATAGTACCGTAAGTGCCGTAATTCAGTGCAGTTAAGGAATAAAACGATTCAAATTGTTAACTAAAAAAAAGTATTGCATCAATAAAAAAAGCTTTATGAGTGGATCGCTAGCAAATCCATTTTAGATTATGGGAAAAATATAAACTAGACTGTATTCATAATTTAAAATTGAAACGCTTTTCCATATTCCGCGCAGAAGAACGCCTAATTCCGCGCACTCGCGAAGCAATCAAATTAACATTAATTTCAATGTAAGGCAGAATTCATTCATTACGTAACGCTGAAATAGAAAATTTACAACCCCCTCCACCCTCCATAATACTTTTTGTTTGAAAAAAAGTAAATTTTTGTATGAGCCGTTTAGTTTTATTTCTTATATTTTTATGACCATCATATGAAACAGAGATAAACATGTGTTATGGTCTTTTCATTAACGTGGCATTGATACTTGTGAATTTCGTACAGGGGAATGTGGGGCAGTTTGGAGACCTTAAAGAAATTCGATAGAAGTGCAGAAAATATTATAGTATTATCAGTTCTTTGTACTGTTTCCAACAATTTTTAGATCCGCACGATTTCCGTTGTCCTATAAAGTTCACGAATGAATGAATGATTTTTCAAAATTTGTAATTTTTCGTGTCGATTTTTTATCGATGGGATGATATGAGCACCCTATTTTAGATTGTGAAATTATCTCATAGAATCATGTAATTTAATTATTTTGTTCACTCAACTGGAAAGTAATTAGTGTTTAAAAACACTCTTTGCAAAAAGATTAAATTTTAAAGAACATTGTGACAATCAATCATCAACATTCTACCATCAGTGCACCAGTTTCCGCTCATGTTCCAGTAGCCCGCTCACACTGAAAAATGATGAGTTTACGCAACGTAAATTTGAAAACTTTAGTCGCTATACAATTGAAATCGACAAATAGAATCATACTGTGGACATTTTTTTGTGTATTTACTCAAATCCATCCATCCATCCGGGAAATCCGGGAAAAGCGGGAAAAATACGGGAATCACAAATGACCGGGAAAAAATACGGGAAATACCCGGGAATTTGGATAACACACCGGGAAAATATGTATTTCAATCCTCAAACTAATGGTTTGTTTCAATTTCTATAGGACACATAGATTGTTTTCTCTAGGAGGTGCACGACTGGCGACTTGTACTTCGCATCTTGACTAACTTTTGGTTAGTTGGTAGAGATAGTCAACGATTAAAATCATGGAACCATTCGTAGAACGGTTTTAAGAATTCCTGGTTAGGATTTTGACAAGATGCTTGATAGATTTACATTGAGTTTTATTGCTATTTTTAATGAGATCTAAAGATTTAGCTGAAATACTAACGGGAATCGAACCGATAATTGATCAGTTGCTTGAAAGTTATTTCTGAGAGATCACTGAAATGATTATTAGTAGATAGCAAATAAGGTTTTTAGTGGATTTCAGAAAAGCAGGGCTTGGATTTCGATCCGAATAAGCCGATCGAACCATATTCAGTGTAACTGTTCATGAACCATAACAGTTCGTGGCACATTGCAGTCGGAGAGCACTATGACTGTTGATATTCACCCTCTCGTTTGGTACGTGGCGAGAGAGCGTTCAAGAGCGTTCACAGACTGCAACGGTATCGTGCCATTCGGGTGATTTATGTTTTATATAAAATTTGTAATAACTTTAAAATGTTCTGGAAATGCAACCTTAAACAACTTAATTAAAATCTATTGAAACATCGAACACCAAAATATTCTCCTCTGTTTCTTGGTCAGAATGAAAATGTGTAACACGTGGAGACACACAGTGATCTGCGCCAAGCGGTGTATGATGTGTCAGATTTTTTTTCCTATTGTGGCTCGTTATATTCTACGAACGAAAAATGTCATGCGTGTTGTGTGCAGGCGAATAAATGGGTTAACATTTTGGCTCGTGTATCAATGATCGTTACAATTTCCAAAGCCTGTGGGAAACATCCTTGGCTGATATTGCTTAATTTTTTTAGTGGATTCGTATAGGTCGGAAAAAGCTAAGCCAAACAATATATTTTGCATAATTCTTCGGAAATCTACTGACATCCTAGGTAGATTTATTAGAACTTCCATTTAATGGATTTCTGGGATTGTTCACGATACTTGGGTTTGTGTGTAATTCTCCAATTTACAGCGATTTTCTAGTAGGTCCATTCAAAATTTTAGATTGCTTGGAAGATGTATTCCTGGATTTTTGGCCAAAGCTTAAGTCAGCTTCATAGGTGAACAATAACATGTATTAAAAGATATCGTTTCTGTTAAAAAGTTCTCACCTTGGATCCAACATGAGTTTCACCAGACCAAGAATTTCTCCAGAAACCATCCATGGGCCATGTCTAACACATAATTCCGAAGGCATTCTTAAAAGGTGGGCTATTGAACTTTGCCCTCTGGCCGTAATAAAGTCCCAGTTTATATTTGCAGATTTGGTAAAAATATAGTCTTAAGTTTAGATACACAGAGCTGAAATTTGTTTATATAATTCGAAATTCTGTCTGAGCTTCCTTTGAATTTTAAGGAGAGGATGGTCTTTTAGATAAGGTACCGTGGGGCAAGTGGGTAATGGATTTCCCATAGTTTGGATTCTTCAAACTCTAGAGACCTTAAATTAAACCAAATGAGGTCGTATATATTTTTTAGCTTGACTCCCACCAAATATAAGCAGTATGCTGAAATTGATTTTTATATAAAATTGAAGAAAAAAGTACAGAAAAAGTTTTTGAAAAACTTCTTACTTTTCACTTGCCCCATAAGTAAGGCAAGTGAAAAGTTTATCGTTTTGAAAAATAAATTCAAAAACTAACAGTTATATTCACAATTTCTATTACCTTCAACATTTGTTAAGGCACCCCAATGAACAATAACATAAGTAACATGTAAACAAAGAGAATTTTATTGTTGTTACTTGAATTTTATTTTGTTCAGTTGTGTTTGTTAAAATCAGGGCTGTGCATTTTCGAAAGCATTTTGTGAAACACGAAGGTTTGGTTGCGTCGTTTCGATGGTGACGAACAACTGCGTCGCTTCGTTCTTCTTTCACCACTCATTCTTTTCGTAAAATGATTGAAAGCAGCGAACAAGAAAGGTGAAATGAAAAAGTAAGAATTTCGTTTCATTTGATTTCATTGAAATCTTTCAAAATTGTAATTTTACCGTAATTTCGGGTGAAATTGATCATTTTTCACGTTTTTTCTAGACTGTTTTCTATAATGTTGACAAAGCAAAACAACTAAATGCGCCTCATCGACTCATGTACCGAAATTTTCTAACAAATGTCATTTTATTGTTAACAAATATATTTAAAATAAAAAATCAGGGGATCTCATTTCGGGGTGAAATTGATCACTTGTCAATGCAATTATTGCTAGTTTTCAAAACAACTCTACATAATAAATTTGAGCTCCCTGAATCCAAATATGCTTGTCAAATTCTTAACAATTCAATATTTATTTAAATAACGAATAATTAAATTTCAAAAATTTCGCGAAAAACGCCTAAATGTATGAAATTTCCTAAGGAATTCAATGATATTTAATAGAAATTCAATTATTTCAACCATATGAGCTAATTGGTACGAGTTTTTGTGATGAAATCTGGTTTGGGGATATATCTCAAGCATCCTTACAAACTTTCAGGTTTATACCATGTTCAAATCCCTGCTTAGAAATAGAAGTTCATAGGTGTTTGTCAATACAGTAATACCTCGATATAACGTAACCTCGATATAACGTAACCTCTTTATAACGTAACTCGATATAACGTAATTTTTACCTCGATATAACGTAACTTTTTTTTGACCCCATTTATTTTTACAATTTTTATCAAAAACATGGTTTATGAACTGCTATAAACATTTTTCAAGATTCAAACACCAACCAATACTAAATCAAAGCAATTCAAGCGTTTACCACAGACAAACAGACGTAACACTTATAACAAATGGCGATCAAAATCATAGTCGAGAGAACATGTACGCCCAATGCTAAAATTGATGTATTTGGCCGGTAGACCAACAGATGGCGGTAATGTGTAAACGCGTAACACGAACAAAAACTATGCGAGCGCTGGCAGTGGTGGACTGACCACCTACAATATATTTGAATCGACCGTTAAAAAGGTGGTCGATGGACAACGGTAAGAGTGTGACGTCTGTTTGTCTGTGCGTTTACTATCACTAAATACAGTCATAAATCGATATCGAAATTTCTCGACGGATTCTGAGGATGCCTCCAGATATTCCGACAATAATTGCTCCATGGACTTATCTTAAACTGTCCTGGTATTCATGTATAAACTTAAAACCTATTCTTAAAATAATTCCGACAGGGATATTCCAGAAATTCTACAAGTTGACCCTCCAGATATTCATGTGTTATTTCTCCAGGATACAAAGTGGATTCAACTATGCACTCTACAAACAATTCCACATATGATACCTTATACTTTTCCGGAGTCTAGAAATTTATAAATTATTTCAGCATTTTTTCATGAATTCTTCCAGCGGCCTTTTTGAAGAACAATCCAGTTATGATTCTTGGAATGCTCTACAAATTATTTAAAAAACCGTACAGGTATTCGTCCAAAAACCTGAAGATCAATTTTCTTGGCATTTCTCCACCAATTTAATTATGATTTTCTGCAGAAGTTTTTACAAATATTTATGCAGAAACCATTCTATATACTACTTTAGGTTCTTCAAGGATTCTATGTGAAATGAAATCTTTCATTGATTCCAACACGAATTTCTAAAGAAAGATTCCAATGATTTCATTGGGTTCTTCAAGTAATTCTTAAAGACGATAAGTCTAGAAATTTTTCTATGGATTTTTTTTATTACAAAAATATATTCAGGGATTCCAAAAACTGAGCATTTACCTCCGGAGATCCTCCAGAAATCTCTCCTAAAATACTACCGAAAATTCACAACGTATTCGTTCAGAAACTTTCGCATGAAAAATTACTCGAAGACAGTTCTTGTTTTTGACAGTTTTCTAGTGATTTCTTCATGAATTCTAAAAAAAAAACATTTATCAAAGAATTCTTGGGACATTCATTCTAAAATTCTGTCCAGAAATTACAAAAAGATTTGCTTTAAGAGTTTTACCACGAGTTCCTCATAACAAAATTCTTGAAATTTCATAACTGCTTGCTAGAAATGTTCATGGATTGCTCAACATTAACATTTTTAAAGATTTCTGAAAGATCTCATTTATGAATTTATTGTATAATTTCTCCGAGTGTTCAAGGATTCCTCCAAAGTTTTTTCCTGAATACATTTCTTTAGGAAATACTGAAATAAAAAGGTAAAAGTAAAAAATAAAACAAAAAGAAAAATATAAGAAAATTTCATACGGAAAATTTTTTTTTAAAAATATGTGAGATAAACTGAAAATGCCTGCTAGTTCAATAATTTAAATGTAAGACCCATTTTCTCACCAAACAATACATGATGAACGAAATTCAGAAAAAAAAATTTGCTTCGATATAACGTAACCTCGATATAACGTAACGAAAATAAAAATCGAGTTACGTTATATCGAGGTATTACTGTACTTCACCGTGCATGATTTTGAAATTTTACATTATTTTCATAGTAATAAACATTCTTTAACGCAAAAAACTTCACAACACAAAATTCGACAATAGTTACGACAAACAACGTTCACTCACTGCCGCTATCATTGATATTTGTGCTCCATTACGAATTAATAAAATCGTGTGATACGATGATCAATTTCGCCCTTCTGATCAATTACACCCGATTTTACGGTACCTATTTTTTGAAATAGTAATGTATATAACTTATTAGATAATAAATTAAGATAGAGAAAGTATGCGGGCCACCACGTCGTTCATTTGAATTAATCTGCTCCTAAAGTTAGAGACTACAGATTGAAAGACCAGCTCGCTGCGGTGAGGCTCTGATATATGACGCGCGACGCACAGGCAGCACGAAAGAAATGAAAGAATACGCTTGCTGCGATAAAAGGAAATGTTTGTCTGATTGAAACGAAACAGTAGAGTTTCAATCGAAAGGGAAGCTTGAGTCAGTCAGTAGGGGACTGATAATGCTTTCAATGAATTGAAAATGGACGGCCCTGGTTGAAATAAATCGACAACTTTATAACTGCAACATTTCCAATGCTGATTCTTACATCATGGGACAGAAATTGCATTTCTGCTCTGTAGAATTTCCACCGCTCGTTATTTGTTTTTAAGAAAATCGGATATGACGTTGGATAACTCTTCGAGAGGAATCAAACGGAATCCTTCAATAAAGTATTTAGAAGCTTTATTATGTGGATAAACCTATACCCCATTTTTATGTTTTGAACTAGCTTTACATAGTCATTCCACGAGATTTCCGTGCGTTCTCTTATATTGGAACTTTTCAATCAACGTCTTCCTTTTAATTGGCTGTCCGAAGTGAACATATTAATATCGTAATATTTGGCAACCTTTTTTTAGAGAAGTTCCATGATTTGGCCATGATAATAGCTTTTAACGCTTTGAGTATAGTGTTTCTTGAATTATCAGCACGTTCTGTTGTTCTATAATAATTGTGAACCTTGTATACTTAAAGCTACCTAAATAGAACACAAATTCAATCTCTTATGAGAAATTTTTCACTTGCCCCACGTGATTAGAAAATTGATGGTGTTTCAATTTAGTTATTTTTAGGGCTATGTCGAATTAATTCTAAAACTTTTTTATCGCATTTTAAAACTGTCAGAAGGGACAACTTAATAGTGGTACAAAAAATTATTTTCGCAACTTTTTTCCGCTGAAATTATTAAAATAAGATTGCACGCTGCCAACTTGTTACGGAGTGATAGTCGACAGGTTAACAATCTTTCGCTCTATTATGCGAAAAATGGCTTAAAAATCTCTTAAATCTGTTACCTATCGTAATGTTTTCAATGGCCTCAAAGGTTTACGCATGAGTTTAAAACCTTAATTCACGTATTCAGTAAAATATAACAATTATTTTCTTTTACCCCATTTACCCACTTGCCCCGCGGTACCTTATTGCAACAAATATTTCAAGTCTTTATGTCCGAAACTTTTTCGAAATTCAAACCTTTTTAATTCATGAAAAAATTAGATGAAGTCCTCCAAACTTGTACGGTTTGTATAAAAATAAACGAAAATATCAAGTCGCAGGATCAATTTGTCATCTATTTTTAATTTTTGTTTTTGGGCATCTGGGAAAAATCCGGGAATTGGAAAACTGATTTTGAATGGACACCCTGCTCAAATTACCTTACTTTTTGAACTCGTGAGCGGACTACTGGAACATGAGCGGATACTGGTAAATACGTTGATGGTGTTTCGAGTATAGTTTATTCATTTTTCTATTACTTTAGAAAACTGACTTATAACATACATATTGCTTAATTTTTTTGCCAGCTTTGGAGTTGCATTTTACTTCAGTTGAAATTTCAAAAATTTATGCAGTTTCCATGAGGTGCTCATTCCAATCCATAGTCGGGGCTACCCCTATAGGTATTTGTATTCTGCATTGTTCATACAACCCAAGAACCAGTTCGCATTATTGCTTGGAATCGATATCTCGCGAAACTTTACTAAAGGACCTATCTAACATTGAGAGGCTCTCTTTGTTTACTTTCTCTTTAATCAATAACTGAGTCACATTAACCTATTCTGTTGCGATTTTTGTATTAAACGCTAGTCAAGGAAACTGCCTTTCGATCTGTACTGAAAAACTTTCCAAAAGCATTAGTATTTCACTGTTATAATCGAAAGAGAGCGAGAGAGGAGAGAATCTCTCATTTGTACATAGGTCCTTTAGTAATGTTAAGCGAGATATGTCTTAAAAAATTCAATCAATTGTATCCGCTAATGCCACGGGTACCTGAAACTTAAATCTGTTAAGCAAACTAGAAACCTCAGAAGATCCATAAAGTTTATCCATAAATTACGTCTCACAAAATATGGCCATTTGCAATCTCTCGTCCCCGTATATCATACTTTTTGTTAGGCTGATACAAATATTAAATTTCTTTTATGTCCGAGACCACTTGGAAGGTTCGAGGGGGGGGATAAAAATAAATAAGGAACAAAAAAATAAAAATGAAAAAAAAAGTTATTTTTTCGAATTTTTATTTTTAACGATAATTGTTAAACTTTTTCCAAACGTCCTCTGAATCATTATTTTACTTGTGTTTTACTTCAAAAATCGAAAAAAAAACCTAAATGATGTCAAAGAAATGATGAATCTTTTTTTTTCTCCCCTTCAAAATTTTCGGATTTTTGAAGGGGGGGGTGACATAAAAGAAAATTAATATTTGTATCAGCCTTATTTGTGGTTCACAATGTTAAGTAAATTTTGTGTGCACAGATGTATAGATTCTCTCCTCTTGTGGTATATTGTTCAGACAACAATTTTAAAATTTTTATGGGCTTTGGTTTTTGGATAAACTTTTCCTCTCATTATGAATGACCACGTGGTTTCTGGACGGTCGCTTTTAGTTTCCCTGTAAGTGAGCTTTCCCGAGATTCTGCTTGCCCGTGAAACGTATTTATGCATGAAGACACTTTTCAATGAAATAGTTAGATGTGAAGACGAATATAGCATGTTTAACTTGTTTATTGTTCAGCGAAGAACAGTGCGCGGAATTAGGGCATTATAAAAAAAACGTGACCTTATTCCGCGCATTACTTTTTGGGATGAGACTCAATAATTATGCTAATATTTGATAAGATTTCATAGAAGCATCATGAAACATATCTGTAGCAAGTGGTTCCATAGAAAATTGCATAAAAAATAAAACATTTTCAATAAAAAAATCGCTTTTGTTTTTGTCCTACAGTCTTAGCACGGACGCTAAGGAAATGAGAAAAATGGCGTCAACTTCGTCGGGCCTCCACTGATTATTTTTTTACGCCGCGAAAAAATGCTTTATTTGCTTTTATTGATGATTCGAACTTATTCTAAATAGTAGTAGCATCAAATGGCATTGAAAGTTGTTGCAAAATTGATGTGTATTTCCCTATATAAATCGTTTTGTATGAAATGCGCGGAATTAGGCAATGCGCTGAATTAGGGCACTTTACGGTACATTTTTTTTGCGCGAGAATGCAGTACTAAAACAACTTTCAAGAAGAAGCATGAAAGTTCCGTTCACGATGATGAACAAAGCTCTTACAAACGAAATAAAAACTCCATCATTGACTAATAAAATTCATTCGAATAAAACTTGAACTTTGGTATTATTAGCACCTTTATATTGGATATTGGATATTGGAATAGCTTCAGCATGCATTAAAAAAATATCTAGAAGTGTATACATTGCTATTCAATCAAAAACACTTTAAAACTTGTCATTATTTTGTTTTAGTCACACAAAATTAGAGTATTTCTTAAACCTGGAATTATTTTATGATACCTGGAAAATCCTGGAAATATCATTTCATTTCGGTAAACGAGTAGACACCCTGAAAAGATTAGTGTTTGATCCTTTGACCTTGTCGCTTGCACAATGTCCTTTCCAAGATAACTATAGAGATGCAGAAGATTCACCAATCTCTAGTAACAATGGTTCTCTAACTAACATTCCTTCCCTTACTCGATGATCGTAAGGACGTGGCTGGCGTCATTATTGACTTTAAAATTTTGAGCTCTCTATTTGCGCACATTGAGAATGATAAGATTATCCCAAGCCCCATTCATTCAATATCTGTACAACTTTGATTTTCCGGTCAATCACGGAGTAGCAACTACGAATTGTACGGTCATCTATGTTCAATTTCATGCTCATGTTAAACATTGTTCAAGTTCAGTTTTGTCTATCAAATAGTAGAAAAAAAAGTTGTGGAAAAGATTTTTTTCTAGATCTGGAATCTTATAAAATAAATTTAATTATTTGAAATTTAACCTTTTTTAAGGAATTAGGTACCAAACTAAAATTTTGGTTCGATACCTACTGAATCAACGGTTTGTGCGATATTCAAAAAACGCAAGAAATCAACAGAATAGAACGTCTTGATTTCAGTGAGAATCACACCACTCCTTAAGCTCTAGAACTTTTATGTGGAAAAATACTGTTCCTGGCCCAGTGTGCATTTGTATTTTGTGTCCAATGTTTTCGTTATAACAAATCGTTCACAGTCTATTTCAGAGATACAACTTCAACAGATCACTGAAGAACCACCCCCAAAGTATGAACCCGCCGACGAAATCGTTCCCCTCCCATTGGCTTCCGATGAAATCCCAGTGCAAGTCGCACCCATAGAACCGGTCCCAGTGGAGGAGCCACCCGTCCTACTTCCGCAAGCCCCAAACGATCGCACCTGTGATATATGCGGGAAGGTTTGCACAACCCGGACCAAACTGAAGCTCCACCGCAATACGCATCTCAACATTACTCCGTACAGTTGCCACGTCGAAGGTTGCCCCAAGGCATTCAAATCGAAGAAGGGCCTGGACGAGCACATGGCCAACCATACCGGAAATTTCGCTCTCTCCTGCAACATTTGCGGCAAAGGCTTCCTGAAGCAGAGCAACCTGACCAGCCACCTGAGGACACATTCCGACGAGAAATCATTCCGGTGTAACATTTGCAAACAGGCCACCTTCAAGAGCAAGAAGGCTCTCCAGGATCATAAAAACCGCCACCTCGGACTGAAACCGTTCGAATGTGGCCAGTGTGGCAAGCAGTTCACCAATCGGTATTTGCTGCAACAGCACGAGCTGGTCACCCACACGGGAGTTCGGTTTCCGTGTCCCCAGTGTGACAAGACGTTCACCTGTAATAGCTATCTGAAAGTGCATCTGCGCATCCACCAGAACGATCGGCCCTTTGTGTGCGAGGTGTGCAACCGAGGTCACGTGACCCGGAGGGATTTGGAGGTGCACATGACGCTGCATACGGGGGAGAAGAAGTTTGTCTGTGATGTGTGCGGTAAGGACTTTGCACGGTTGATTGCGCTGTCCTTCCACCGCCGGATACACGAGCCTCGGGCGAAGAACTCGGAGGTTCAGCTGTCCCTGAGTTGATGTTGAATAAATTGTTGGCTTGCGAATTTGGTGGTGGACAACCATTTTTAAGGAACGAAATCCCTGTGGTGTTTGTCTTGAGTATTATCATGGGTAAGTATCTGATCGTTTTAAGGCTCATGGTGTCTGTAGAGCACCATCAATTTATCATTTTGCGACGAATCCAACAAAAACTAAAGCGGCTCAAATTCATATTCGCACTGGACACTGTTTTCGCATCAAGTTGGTAAAAAACTATGACGCCATCTGTACGCGAGGGAGCTAACGGGACGTAATAAAACGCGGCGGACTACTCTCGAACTCAGGCTGTGAACCGTTTTACCAATTCGTTTAACTATTAGTTAAAATTTGACATTTTGATAGTTATTGCGGCGCTCATTTTAAATCCACATCCAGCGGCAGCGGTAACGCGCAGAAGATATGCGCGCAATTCAAACGCAATGTCAAAATTCAAGTAGGCTTGGATTTTTTCGTTCTTCAAGAACGCAAATGTTTCAAATTTGCTAAATCTGAAACATTTGGTGATTTTGAATATCACTGCGACGGTATATCGACATTTTCAGATAATCGCATTACGTGGATTTATCTGGCAGAGCACAATGTTTTTCCCTCAAATGGTTAAATTGAACTTCGCGGTCGACCCATTTGAGCTTTGACAGTCGAGTACTTATTTCAGAACAAAGTTGACAGATGGTTAGTTATTCTCAAATTCACGGGAGCGGAAAATAACTTTCGCACTGTCAAGTTTAACCATGCTCCAGAGTGTCGTGACCGTTCCAACAGTTCTTAAATTTTCTAATCCGGCGTAATAATTAAACATTTTTTTTCACATACTTGTTTTTTAATTATGAATCGTGGTTTACGGCCAACCAGCCGAGTGGAAGTTTAACAACTACCGAAAAGCTAAACATTACATATAATTTGCAATTGGATTAGATGGACAAATTGATGTGAAGATTTGCGAAAAAGTTACACGTCTTCTCAGTGAGAATCGAACTCACGACTCCCCGATCTCTAGTTGGGGCGCGTTAACCACTACGCCATGAGAGGACTCATGAACGCAGAAGTTAACCTGAATTCGATTTCAGCTCAATAATCACGTGGTCCTCTTTCGCAAAGTGCACCTCTTTCGGAAGAATTAGATGCCCATCCAAACACAACGCTTACTATATATATCCAATGCCTAGCCCGAGAGCGCATTGTTTTTTAGGTATAGGAATTGACGTTTTGTCGCAAAACTTAAACAGTCCATGCGACGCCTAGTTGTGGCGGATTGAAACGAAGAATGATGATTGTTGTTTGGTTTGCTAACTTTATTGATCTGAACAGCTGGAAAAATCGCGTTTTTTCGCGAAATTAATCAAAAACCAGTGAAATGACTTCTGAAGCAGGTAAGAATTTATTTTTTCTTCAACGTTACGGTTATATCGCATTTCAAACGGTCAAGAATTACGGGAAATCTTCGAAAAATCAGAGTTTACAGGAGGTTATGGTGGTTTGTTTGTGTTTTTTTTATTCATTCCAGCCGACCGCTCAATGGCTGGAGCAAATCAAACTGCATCGGTGGATGATTTCCCAGTGCATGTTAAACTGATCGATATAATCGATTATGTAGGAGATTCCGTTCGACCGATCACAGAGGGTTCCGCAGTTCACAGATCCGGCAAAAACATTGAGACAAGACGGCACGATACATTTCACAACACGGTCAGCCGCCATGGAAACGAAGCACAAAATTGCAAAAAAACACCTTTTGCAAACATTGTTAATTCAATCCGCATGAAAATTTACAGAGAGCAACAAAAATCTAATGTATACAAGAAATAGTTTTAGAATTTAATTAAATGATTACACCAAGAAAGACAAATTTTCGACAATTTTCTGCGAAACACTTGTATTTTGACAAATTGAAAACAAAACATCATCATTCATTTAGCAGTGCCATCTGGTTGTCGTTCCTTCGTAAAATCATCAATAGCACACTACACTGAGAACAGCGTTGCGGTTGAAAATACTATATCAGAGGGTTAAATTAAATACACAACGCCATTTGATTTGTGCAGACTAAATTCGTATTTATTTAGAATATTTTGTGCATTCAATTTTACCATGGCACCATTTGTATAGTAAAATTACTATATCATGGTTAAAAACTTGCAGCAGTCCAGAATCGAACCGAGGATCTGGCGATTGTCAAGCGCGAACGCTAGCCGCTCGGCTATCGACGCGGTTGGATTGAGATGGAACAAAACGCAAATAAAAAGCGTTCATGATAGCTCAATCGTGGTTGGAATAGTAAATTTAAAAACACGTTCATGGTTCTCATTACTGCAACGCTTGTTTCAGTGTACACTAGCCAGCAACTGCGCTGGCTGAGGTTTCTTATTGTGTGGGCTTCCAATGGGTCGCGACGTTCTCAAACGACCGGTTACGGAACATGAGTCCGTTGCTCGATAATACCAATTGCAAATTATATGTAATGTTTAGCTTTTCGGTAGTTGTTAAACTTCCACTCGGCTGGTTGGCCGTAAACCACGATTCATAATTAAAAAACAAGTATTTATCGAGCAACGGACTCATGTTCCGTAACCGGTCGTTTGAGAACGTCGCGACCCATTGGAAGCCCACACAATAAGAAACCTCAGCCAGCGCAGTTGCTGGCTAGTGTAGTGTGCTATTCATATACCTAAAAAACAATGCGCTCTCGGGCTAGGCATTGGATATATATAGTAAGCGTTGTGTTTGGATGGGCATCTAATTCTTCCGAAAGAGGTGCACTTTGCGAAAGAGGACCACGTGATTATTGAGCTGAAATCGAATTCAGGTTAACTTCTGCGTTCATGAGTCCTCTCATGGCGTAGTGGTTAACGCGCCCCAACTAGAGATCGGGGAGTCGTGAGTTCGATTCTCACTGAGAAGACGTGTAACTTTTTCGCAAATCTTCACATCAATTTGTCCATCTAATCCAATTGCAAATTATATGTAATGTTTAGCTTTTCGGTATTTTTTTTCATTTTTTTTTTATTTCAACTTCATCCTTCAAAATCCGTCACAAAACTGACCTACTGGTTTACTTTGATATCAATGCCTACTGTGGTGCCGAGTACGGCCCTGGTGAATAATAAATACAGTATACTGTTGTTGACAAAGGAGCGAAGAACGGCAGGTGCCGTGAAAGCAAAGTGAAGAATTAATAAACGTTTTCTAAATCATTAAATAAGGTTTTACGTATTTATATTGTCCAACACAAATCCTCGGTTACTACATTGGCGACGAGGTAACTGGACAGGTAAGAATGATGTTTTTTAATACGAACGAATGAATACATTGAATTACATATTTGAGCTGTGCTCTTGCAAGCTGCCAGATTTGAGGTTATGGCTACAATGTTTTTTTTTGTTGAAGGTGGCGTTGATTTGTTTATTTCCAACAACTGTCGAAGACAAAAAAAAAAAAAAATTGTCGCTGGAAGCGATAGGCTACTGGGTAGCTACTGCTAGAATAGCAGTGGATTGCATTTCGTCGCTGGAAGCGATAAGCTACATAGTAGCGGCTGTGACAGCGGATTAATCGTCACTAAATGTGATAGGCTACAATTTAGTAGCGGCTGTACAGCGGATCATAAATCGGATCACAACAAAACTGTCTGTTAAGATAAAGGAAAATATGACGAGGTAAATAAAAATTAATGTTATCGTCGATATCGTTTTAGGATACAATCAGACAAGGTTGGATCATGGAAAAGTGGGAAATCCAACCCTTTAAATTCAAGGCTTTACCACGGAATATTGTCCGTAATGAGTGGATTAAATATAAACGGAACTTTGAGTACATTATTGCGGCTTCAGGAGAAACCGATAAAACTCGCATCAAAAACCTTTTCCTCGCCAGAGCTGGGCCGGACCTTCAAGAAGTGTTCGCATCCATTCCAGGAGCGGATGTGGCTGAAGACAAAGAAGAAGGTGTAGATCCGTATGCGGTCGCTATGCAAAAACTAGACGCCTATTTCTCTCCAAAACAGCATGAGACATTTGAACGCAACGTTTTCTGGACACTCAAGCCGAATCCTGAAGAGACACTTGAGAAATTTATGTTGCGTTGTCAGGATCAAGCGAATAAATGCAATTTTGGAAGCACGGCAATGGAAAGCAAGGCAATAAGTGTCCTCATCTTATTCGCCCCGAGTGATTTGAAGGAACAACTGTTACATAGAGATTCTCTAGAAATCGACGAGGTCGCTAAGATTGTTGGATCGTATGAATCCGTGAAACACCAAGCTCGGTTGATGAATTTTGGGCAGTCTGGGCTAGTAGAACCTGTCGACATGGCCACCGCCGGAAATAACATTAACAAAATCCGAAATATCCCGATCAAAGAATGCATGAGGTGCGGAAAACGAGATCACTTCGCCAACGACCAAAATTGCCCTGCACGAGGCAAAGAGTGCATTAAATGCAGGCGAATTGGTCATTTCGCAGCACGTTGTCGTACACCTGCTACAAAAAGAAGATACACTGAGGAACCCAAACCAGCCTCTAGCAAAGGATTCAAACGTCAGCGAATACATGAAATCGAAACTGACGATGAAAGAAAGGATCGCCGCTTCATATTTAATATTAACGATGGAGGAGAGTGGCTCAAGCTTGGCGGAGTGACGCTACAATTGCTGATCGACTCTGGCTGCAAGAAAAATATCATTAATGAGAAAGCGTGGGAGTGTATGAAGAATAATGGAGCAAAGATTTGGAATCAAGATAAGAACTGCACCGAAGTTTTTCTTCCATACGGTAAAGACGCTGAACCGTTGTGCGTTCTTGGAAAGTTCGACGCCCTTATATCTGTAGAAGATGATGGAAGAACCATCGAACAGCTAGTATTTATCAATGCTTAATTTACTCGAGTTTACTTAAAATAACTGCCATGAGTTTGGGTGTACTGGTGATAGGATTACCGAGTACACATGGAGTAAACATGATTGGGTCAGCCCAGAAAAGACCATTTCCCAAGATTAAAGGCGTCCAAGTTGAAATCCCGGTGGATAACAGTGTCGTTCCCGTATGCCAACATCCTCGCCGGCCACCGTTTGCCCTTTTATCTAAAATAGAAGACAAATTAACATCACTGCTTATCAGTGATATAATCGAACCTGTTGAAGAAGGATATCAATGGGTTTCACCATTGGTGACTGTGATAAAAGATAATGGCGATCTCAGGCTGTGTGTTGACATGCGTCGAGCGAACGTTGCAATTTTACGGGAGCGCCATATTATGCCCACCATTGAGGATTTCCTGCCGCGGTTTACATCCGCAAAGTACTTCAGTCGCGTGGATATTAAAGAGGCATTCCACCAAGTGGAATTGAAGGGAGAGAGTCGTTACATTACGACGTTTATAACCCACATGGGTCTCTTTCGATATATAAGGCTGATGTATGGCATTGTTATCGCGCCTGAAATATTCCAACGTATCATGGAGCAGATTTCGAGCCGCTGTGAGCATACCGTCAATTTTATCGACGACATTCTTGTTTTCGGCGACACAGAGGAAGAGCACGATGCGGAGCTCAAACTAGTATTGTCTATTTTGAATGAACGCGGAATTCTCTTGAACCAAGACAAATGTTTGTTTAAGGTGACCAGTCTGGACTTTCTTGGGCATACGGTTTCGTCAGATGGCATAAAACCTTCGGATAGTAAAATTGAATCGCTTCAGCGATTCCGTAGGCCAGCAACCACTGAAGAGGTCCGAAGTTTCCTCGGGCTGGTTACGTATGTCGGTCGGTTCCTCCCAAACCTGGCGACAGTTACGGCTCCCCTTCGCGAGTTGACTCGTTCGGGCCATAAGTTTTCGTGGGGCAAGGATCAAGAGTCATCTTTTGTGAAACTTAAAGACATGATTGGCAACGTTCAACAACTGTACTTTTTCGACAACAAGCTTCGAACAAGGCTAGTTGCAGACGCATCACCAGTTGCGCTTGGTGCTGTCTTGATCCAATTCGACGGTTCAACTGATGTTCATCCGCGCCCGATTGCCTACGCCAGTAAAAGTTTGACAGCAACCGAACGTAGATATTGCCAGACCGAGAAGGAAGTGTTGGCCTTGGTAAGGTCAGTTGAGAGGTTTGCGATGTACCTGTATGGCAGAACGTTCGAATTGGAAACGGACCATAAACCATTAGAAGCGATTTTTCAACCAACTTCTCGTCCTTGCGCTAGAGTGGAAAGGTGGGTGCTACGCCTCCAATCCTTTTCCTTTATGGTAAAGTACCGAAGTGGATCATCAAACATAGCCGACCCATTGTCTCGTCTGGTCGAAAATCGGTCTTCTGAAACATTTGACGCTGAAAGCAAGTTCATGGTGTTGGCGGTTATGGAGTCTGCAGCGATTGATGTCCAAGAGCTTGAAGATGCAACTAACACCGATCCGGTCTTGGAAAAAGTTAAAAAGAGCATGCGTTCCGGGAACTGGGATAAAGAGGAAGTTAAACCGTTTTTGCCTTTCAAAAATGAACTGGGATTTGTTGGCGATTTGTTAGTACGTGGAGACAAACTTGTCGTCCCGAACAAACTGAAGAGTAGAATTCTTGATATTGCTCATGAAGGTCACCCGGGTGAGTCTCTAATGAAAAGACGGCTTTGTGATCGTGTTTGGTGGCCAAGGATGGATAGTGAGGCTATGATGCGCGTAAAATCATGTGAAGGTTGTCGTTTGGTTGGACTGCCGAGTAGACCCGAACCGATGAATCGCCGTCCACTACCCAGCGGACCGTGGATTGACACCGCCATGGATTTCCTAGGTCCGTTGCCTTGCGGTTCGTATCTGTTGGTGATCATCGACTATTTTAGTCGTTATAAAGAAGTGGAAATTATGTCTAAAATCACTGCTAAGGATACAATAAGTAAGCTCGACAGGATTTTCACTCGCTTGGGTTACCTTCGAACTATAACCTTGGATAACGCCAAGCAATTTGTCAGCACGGATTTGGAACTCTACATCAAGCTCCATGGGATCACTTGAATCACTCGACACCGTATTGGCCCCAAGAAAATGGTCTTGTTGAAAGACAAAACCGATCTCTCGTAAAACGACTACAGATCAGCGCTGCTCTCGGTAGACACTGGAAACAAGACTTGCATGATTATCTAATCATGTATTACACTACGCCACACTCGACCACCGGTAAAACACCAACTGAACTTATGTATGGGCACACAATTCGATCGAAGCTACCAGCGATCGAAGACATCGAAACAATTCCACAAAATGCTGATTTTCGTGATAGAGACCAAGAATTGAAAGAAAAAGGGAAGAAGGCAGAAGATATCCGACGTCGAGCTAAGCGATCATCAATTGATTCAGGAGACACTGTACTCATGCAGAATTTATTACCAGGAAACAAGCTATCCACAACCTATAATCCAAAGCAATATATCGTTGTTTCACGGTCTGGACCACGTGTGACGGTGGAAGACCCTCAAAACGGAAAGTCGTACGACAGGAATGTCGCACATCTCAAAAAGGTTGTTGAGCCAGAACAAGAACTAAACGAAACATCTGACGGCTTTCGTTGTCAGAACCAGGTGCAGCTAGACTCATCCTCTGAAGAAGACTTTCGTGGATTTGAGCCCGAGGAAATCACGCCATCAGAAACAATCGTAGCTAGCCGACAGCGTAGATCAACGAAGAAGCCGACGCGATTCAACGATTACCTGATGTAACATCCATCATTTAAACAAAGGGAGATGTGGTGCCGAGTACGGCCCTGGTGAATAATAAATACAGTATACTGTTGTTGACAAAGGAGCGAAGAACGGCAGGTGCCGTGAAAGCAAAGTGAAGAAATAATAAACGTTTTCTAAATCATTAAATAAGGTTTTACGTATTTATATTGTCCAACACAAATCCTCGGTTTTTACACCTACTATAGATTAATTTCATGTTTGTTACAAACACATCCAAATCTGAGAGAGACTCGCGAAGAGGAAAAATATCAACGCCATATGCAGCCCAGATTCCCCTCTCACGAAACGTCAAATGCAGCCCACCGTTTTTATGGCTGAAAAAGTGAAAAGTATTAGCATAGCATAGCATAGCATAGACTGACTGTACATGTCAATGGTTGCTACTCCGTGATTGATCGTAACTGGTAAGAATTGCACTACGATCCAAATGAATAAGGGATGGGAGTTTCCGCTTACTCTCGAAGTGCAATTTTAGCAGATCTAATATTATTGATCAATAACGGCGCCGGTCAAGTCCTTACAGTCAGTTGGGATGGGGAAGGAATGTTAGGGTGTAATGATTGTTGCTTCTAGAGACCGAGAATACCTCTGCATCTCCACAATCACCACGGGAAGGGTGTTTATTAGTGAGGGAGGAAAAGATCTGGGAGTCACCTCCGGTCGGTGATGCGATCCATGGACAAGGGGGAAATATACGACTTATATTTAAAGCTAGTTTTGTATTTTTGTCTCGAGAAGTTTTTGGTAGAAGCTTTAAAAAATAGGTCAACATCTATAATGTCGAACAATTCAAAAGATGTTTTTATTAATGTCGAAAACTGAAAATTACATGTATATATTTTAAATTATATGAAACAGGAATAATGCCGACACTTGTAGTGACGAACCATACATAGTTTGTTTGAAAATGACATATGAGTATTACTGTGCATTTTGTCTCGATATGGTAGAAGTTTTAAAAAATACGTCAACATTCACAATGTCGAACAATTCAAAAGATAATTTTTAATAATGTCAAAAAGAGAGAAATATATGTATATTGAAATTGTATAAGAAAATAGCATAATGCCGACACTTATAGTGACGAACCATACAAAGTTTGTTTTAATATTACATAAAAGTTACGCTTTCAAGAAAAAATGTGTTATCATAAGCATGAAACGAACTCACCAGTTGGTAATCCATTCTCGACTGAACACAAAGACAGCAAAAATTCTTGGCGTTCCGAAAACAAACCGTCTTGCTTGGGCCTTCCCAAATACCTACCCAGCAAGACGCTCCAGAACAGGGAAAAAAAAATTCTCCGGCGACGAAAACACGCGCGAAACCGTGAGCAAAATCTATCGGACGACGCAAAACCGAACTGTCCAGCTTGGGCCTCACGAAGCACTAACTATGGCTGAAAAAGTGAAAAGTATTGTGTTCAAAGTAAACTGTTATTAAAAACCTCAGTCGGCGGAGCAGTTTTTTCCAAGGTTGCTGATAAATCTTAGCAGAAGATCAATTATTTCTAATGTCTGCTACGTTTGCTGGCATGAAATTTCACACAAACGGCTATTTATGATTCGATGTGATGCAAACTCAATCATTTTTTGCTGAGAGATTCATGTGTGGATTTGAACAGCATGCGCATAATTGGTATAAACACAAAGTGGAATAAGAAACAAAACTCAGCAATCACAGAAAAAGAAGACCGTCTCCGCGAGTCTCGTCTCAGATCCAAATATATCTCATTCTCTACACAGAGCAGGGTTATTTCTAACCGGAGGGGAAATAACTGTCGAGCTGTCAAATGTTAACTAAAAGTTAAACGAAATGGTGAAACGGTTCACAGCCTCAAAATGGACTGTATTAACTTAATTTTAATTACACTTTTTACGACCGGTTGGTCAGACCTAAGGTTTTATCCTAAGATAAAGATCGGACAACTGGGTATAAAATTTGATCCAGTTTGTGATCCAGTCACTGATTGGTTGATTTTGGTGTCTCCGAGTGTGTGGCTGCGTGTGGAAAATTACCATCGGATGCGTTTGTTTTGGTTTTGCCTGTGTTGCCGGATGACCTTGTTAGGTTGCAATAATTTGCGGTTGTTAATAAAAGTTCATGTCAACTAGCCGACTGATGTGAATAAAAAAGAAGTGAAACGAAATCAGCGTGAAAATATAAGATATGAAGATCGAAGCCTTTAATTGTGTACGAAGCAGTAAATCGCATCCAGATCATTATTTTTATCGATTCCCGAAAAACCCGAAAGCGAAAAAACGAATGGATTAGGATTTGATTGAAAAATGAGAAGGGCCTACCGTTCTTCAAGCTGACATCCGAATGCAGATTGTGCAGTGTGATATTGGTCCTAGTGCACTTCAATTAGTTCGGTTTGTACAAGAAATATTTTTCTTTTTTTCGAATGAAATAGTGTACCGTCTTCCATACAAATGGCAACACTGTTTTAGCGTAACACACAAAGGTGGAAAATTCACAACTGGACTCATGGATGAAAAGAAGAACAACTAAAAGAAGCCAGTTGTCCGATCTTATCTTAGGTGTGAATCTCAGTTTTCAATTTTAACCGAGATTCAGCTAACAAGTTGTCAGGTGGCTTACCTCATGAAATTTGTTTGCCGACTACTCGGCTGTATAAATCTTGGTTTAAATTAGCCGAGATTCGGCATTAAAAATTAAGTGTGTATACCATGTGGACATTTTGGAGAGGGATTTCTTACCAGGTCTAACGTCACAGGAAGATGTTCATCGAACTACTGCTTCCAACTTTCAATAATCATCCGTTCCACACTAGGCTTTCAATGTATTGCAAATAATTAACAACGCACGATTAGTTATCGTCAAAGGTTTTTATTCTTAATGGAATGCTTTGGAATCGATATAATTTTTGGGAACTGTTTTGTACAAGCCGTAAGTCACAAACATGGCTATGGAGTTTGAAATGCTATTGGGCAACGTAATACCTCCAGATTGCTCCGAAGGAATAGAAGCGCTAGTACGGAGTTCAACTTGTAACTGGACTGGACATCTATTCTGAAGAGGAATCTTTCTCGAGTGCATTGCTTTAAGAATCGATGTTGAATCAACTGGTATTGTGTGTAGTGATAAGCGCTAGGAAGAAACGAACATACAGTAGTACTCTTAAAAGTTACCTTATGGTAATTATTGCTGCTGTGGTGACATTGTCACGCCACTTCGAACAAATTCAGCTCGCCTGATGCGCGGCTTTGGAGAATTTTACAATATTGATCACTTCGCAGTAACAAACATGCACTGCATAGATAAATAAGTTTGTACTATTCTTTATTGAAGTTATCTGTATGTCTACTTGCTGGTTGTTTAAATTATTGTAAATTCTATGATAATCTATCTGTGTCCGTAATGTTGTATGACTTTTACCCGCTAGTTGATTGATACTAATAAAGGTAAAATTCTACTGTTAGATTTATTTTTATCCGAAATAGCATCACATATTTTCCGTTATTCTTGTTTTTTTTTTCTATTTGTGCTACGGTTAAATGAGTCATTTAATTTATCATGGTTGTTTAGAATAAGCAATCGACTCGAATGGATTGAGTCGTATAGTCAAGTTTTACAATGATACCTCTCTATGGCTCTAGGAGTCAGAACATTCCAAAACTGGTTCAATGAGGAACTTCTACTTTTTTCTGTTTAAATATTCTGCTGATACAATGTACAAGTGGCTAAATAGAGAGTATATGCCCTACCTGTGGGTCTTACCGGTATAGATCCAATATGATAAATGTTCGAAAAGAAGTGATTGAACAGTTTTGCTGTAACTATACAAGTGCGGTGACTTGGCCTTCCGCGCGTATCACAAACTTTTCCAAATCTTCCCTAATCTGCTGCTGATATGCCCTCGTTTGCGTGTTGTAGAAAAATCCCGTAGTTCAATTGCTGATTGTGCTGATGCAATCGCTGGCATTCACGTGGTGGCCGCTGATGTCCACGCTGGACTCCCAGGTGTTCTTCAGGTTGTTGCTACTGATGAAGTTCAGCGTTTGCTGATCCAGGTCGGATCCGGTGGAGCATTTCCTGGAGAGTAGTGGGGTTGGAACTAGGCCACCGCTGGTGGCGTTGATGATCGAGGGATTCGAGGCGCACAGCAGAGGGATCGTGTCGGTACAGATGCTGGCCTGGGTGGTTTCGTTGTCCGTTGCGTGACCCCCGCCGCTTCCGTTTGGACCGTGCAGCATCGAGTCGGCACAGTCCAGGCCGGACTTTTCGTGGGTTTCCTCCGAAACGGCGCTTACGAAGGGACAAATGCTCGATGATCGCACTAGCATGCACCAATTCTGGGAAAGATGAAAGGATGATATTGTAATGTTATGACCATACATGTTTTAGATTTATTTGGATATTGTACATGTGGAGGGAGCGCTTTCAGCAGTTGTTGAACGGTGAAAATGAAAATGTACCGAGAAATAGGGCGAACATTGATGATGACGATCAAGCTGTGGACCACCAACCATAGGAAAGATTGAAAAGGCTGTCAACGAGCTAAAGAACTGTAAGGCTGCTGAGCAGGACGAGATCCCAGTCGAGATTCTCAAGCCTGGAAGTGAGCAGCTTCACCAGTCGATCCACCGAGTACTTTTGAGCGTTGGGAGGATGAAGAAATGCCCACTGGCTGGTTGGATGGCCTCATACGCCCATTCTGCAAGTAAGTGCAAAGACTGGAGTGTGCCAATTACAGAGGGATTACCCTGATGAATTCGGCGTACAAAATAATGTGGTGCAGCCTGTTTAACAGACTGAGACCGCTCGAGAAGTCCTTCATCGGTGAATACTAAGCTGGTGCTTGACAACGGACCAGATGTTCACCTTGCGTTGATCTTAGATATATTCCGGGAATATAACTTGCAGACTCACCATCTGTTTATTCATTTCACGGCGGCGTACGATTCAGTGAAAGGAAATGAGCTGAGGCAGATAATACCTGAACATGGTTTTCCGGCAAAACTCATTAGAATGATAGGTAAAACGCATGATGGTTCGAAATCAAGTGTTGCAGACGAGGCGTTAGACGGATTGAAGTTGCGGATGATATCGACCTTAGTGGAATCGATCGCATGTCAGTGGAGGAGGCCTTCGTGCCTTTGAAGAGGGAGACAGCGAGGATTGGCCTGACCATTGATTCTACCAAAATGAAGTATATGGTCACAGGCAGAGATAGAGGTAGGGTTGAATCCGGTTCTGGTGACATGGGAATATTTATATCGGAATGGTTGCTATGCAGTTGTTATACATAACGGTCATAGCAACATGGAAACTAACTGTACATAAACAGAATTCAAATATTGCTGAGTTGCTTTGATTTCAACATCCCCCTTCAGTTATTTCCTTCTAATCCTAACTTACTTCTTAAAGCTACAAATGTAGAAGCGGACAAGGACTTCATGAGGATGTCTGCTTGTTGCTTCTGGATCGGCATATAAATCAGCTTGACTTTACCATCGCCCACTGCATTTCGGAAGAAATGGAACTTCGCGTCAATGTCAACTCTCCTCGTTTCCTCTCGTTCTGCCATCGCAATCGCTCCTTGGTTGTCTTCAGAGAGCGTTACCGGAGTTTCCCGCAGCGTTGAAGATCGGCCGTCAAGGCGGCCAACCAAATCGTTTCGCTCACGCAGGAAATCATGGCAACGGTGGACGACATCTCCACAGTTCACTGCTTCTTTGATGACCAGGCGACAGTGTTTCCGTTCACCCTCAATAGAAATCAGGCAAAGGATTTTCGGTTGCATTCGTCGCTTACAAAGTCACAAAGCAGCTATCTTTGGTTCTTTCTGTTTTCTTCTGTAGACTAATCCTAACTTCTTCGTTGCTTGCAGGTATCGTAGGACGTGCTTGGCATGCTTCCAGTGTTCTTCACCAGCAGCATCCCGCAACCTCACCAAGTATCCAACGGCGTAACACAGGTCTAGTCCAGAACCCATCATGACATACATGAGCCTACCGATGTGCTCGCGGTAAGTGAACTCCCATTCTCCGGCTTCTTGCTTCAACTGCAGTCTTGATTCGGCTGGCGTCTTCACAGAATTGCAGTTTTGCATTCCAAAACGAGCAGTTATCTTCTCGATCTGGCTTGTCTGGGACAGTTTCAACAAGCCACGGTCCAAATGCCTGTGGATCTTGATTCCAAGGAAATGGTGTAACATCTTCATGTCCGTCATCTCGAACT
Organism: Aedes aegypti; assembly: GCF_002204515.2. NCBI lineage: Eukaryota > Metazoa > Arthropoda > Insecta > Diptera > Culicidae > Aedes > Aedes aegypti. The sequence goes on along the minus strand of NC_035109.1, from coordinate 24,569,232 downwards.
TCTGAATCAGTGTGGTCTTCACACGTTCGATGTCGGCCTCATCCACAGCGGCAATCATGAGGTCGACAACGTATACCACCAGGTACACAGTGGCGTATCTGCAGGCCCGAACGTACAAGCGATAATCATGCTTTGATCGCAGGAAACCAAAAGTCGTCAGGAACTCGTTGAAATAGCAGTTCCAACACCTAGGTGACTGTTTCAAACCATAAAGTGCACGATGGAGCAGGCACACTTCATCAGGGCGCGTCTTTACCTCCTCTGTACACTGCATGTACACCTTCTCCTTGAGCTTCCCATTCAGGAAAGCGGTCTTGACATCTAGCTGGTGAATATGCATCCCATTCGTCGTAACTAGTGCCAATAGCGTCCGGATAGTAGTGAATCGGGCCACCGATGCGAAAGTCTCCTCATAGTACACGTGTCTCTTTTGCGCGTAGCCCTTAGCTGCCAGCATCGCTGGATGCTGCACACCCGGGAGCAATTTGCTACCCAGGCGGATCTAGTCGAATTCGTTGAGATTGAATATCCTAAGTGGATCGAAGAGGTACCAGCGAGGGTAGTCGAACGCAATTCGGTCAAGTCGGAGAGAAGAAGCGAGGAATAGTTGTAATTATCGGGTAACTCAATCGGGAGCACCACAGAGACTCCCTGATTCAAAACCTCAGGGTCGGCACGCTCACCAATAAAACTCGCGGTCAGGAAGTTCTCGCACTCAGTTTTGTCTACCACAGAAGTTCTTGAAACACTTTATTACCTGGCTAGCTTCACTCCCACTTTCTTAACCCACCGTCGGTCGCCCTAGTGTACTGAGTACACGCACTTTGCGAAAAGCCGAAAAACATGTTGAAATTCGCTTCAAATTGATCCGGGTGTTGGTCTTATTCCAAGATCTACTCTTCTTTTTGCTTGTACAGAAGAAATTTTTCGAAAAAATCAACGATAAGTATTCGAAAACATCGTGTTTTTAAATTAAGTTTTAACGCGTGTACTCAGTTCACCAGTGCGACCGCTCGTGTAACTTTTTTTTTACCGGGCCCGTCACACGAGCGGTCGCATCGTGTACTGAGTACACGCGGAGTATTTTGATTATAAATCAAAAACTGTGCAAGATAGAATATTGATGTCTTCGACAAATATCTTCAGTTCAACGGTACTAATTGGTCAGTGGACAAATGAAACTTTGAAAACATCCTAACCTTTCAGTGGCCATCGGATTGTTCCTCGGGGGAACCGATGAAGTGGACATTTTGCAATGCAACATCTCGAACACGAATATCTCAGGATCTAGATGTTTTAGCAAGATGGTGTCTTCGGCAAAGTTGTTCAGTAGGTCAAGGACTAACATATGATAGGCCGTTTGTTTCGGAATTCTGCCACCAGTTGGCGCTAGTGAGCATGTAATTTTTCAAACACAGATATCTCAAGATCCTGACTACCTAGAAAGATGCGGTCTTCGACAAAGTTGTTCAGTAGGTCATGCACTAACATATTATAGGCCATCTAACTTGAAATTCTGCTATCAGATGGCGCTAGTGAGTATACAATATTTCAATCACGAATATCTCAGGATCCCGATTTTTTAGAAAGATGGTGTTTTCGGCATAGATGTTCAGTAGTTCAAGGACTAATATGTGGTGATCTATTCGATTCGGAATTCTTTCACCAGATGACGCTAGTGAGCATGACATTTTTCGAACACAGATATCTCAGGATCCCGAATACCTAGAAAATTGACGTCTTCAACGAAAGTGTTGAGTATGTAGGTGATAGGTTATGTGATAGGCCACCTAACTTGAAATTCCACTACCAGATGGCGCTAGTGAGCATGCTGTATTCTGATCGCGGCAATCTCAGTATAGCGATATTACAGCAAGTTGGTGTTTTCAGCAAAGCTGTTTAGTAGATCAAGGACTAAACATGTGATGTGCCGTTTGATAAGGAATTCTTCCACAACACGGTGCAAGTGATTATGCATTTTTTCGTTAGCAGATATTTTAGGATCCTGATTAGGAAAATAAAATTATATCAGAAGCAGAGTTGCTTGTTGTCACTATCAACGCTTGAAATTTTCTGATTTGTACAGGCCGACTGCGATACAATTCGGATCAATCTACATCATATCAACATCACGCTGTCTACTCCATCACAAGTGCATTGATGGCGATATACTATGGATATCACTGATGGGTTAAGTTTAGCCTTAAATTAAGCAGTTAAAATGGCCATTTATCAGTACGATATTTTTGACAGTGTTGCAGATAGGTTGATACTATTTATTGGTCACTGAAAAACAGTAAGTGCATGGATAATTACCACGTGATCACTCATTCCGCAGTGATTATGATCTAGAGTGCGATGTCGCATCACTGCTGTTGGTTGTCAAATCAAAGTGATATTGATAGCTCGCAAGTGATAGTGATAGTTTTAGACCATCAGCCATCAGCTGATATGATTGATATTAAGCAACTCTGATCAGAAGGATGATGTCTTTGATGGAGTTGTTCTGTATATTACGAGCCAATGTGTGAGGGGTAAAATATACTAAAAATATCCCACATTCAATTTAAAATGCAGTGGGCTGCTAGATTAAAAAAACAGAGAATATGATTGTACTAGGGATGCACTCAGAGCATTTTGAATTTATTTATAAACATCACAGGCAATGACTATAGATCGTTGCACGCCTGACATAACCTCGAAGCTCCATACAAAAAAATGTCAATAATTCCAGCAGTGGATGTCATCTCCATATAAAAAATCGAAACGATTCCAGCAGTGAATGTCAAAGAGCAGAACAGTTAATTGAGCGCGATGAGAGAGGGGTAGATAAGGGGAATTTTTTGTGCCGTCACTATGCACTGTTGTATCACATTTGAGCTGATACGAACAATATTGTAGTGTGCGTGTCATCCCGTGAGTCGCCATAATAGACCGAGCTATCCGGTGACTTCACTTTCATATTGCTTTGCTCTAACACACACCCATCTTCGTTTTTGTGTAACAGCTTTCTGCCGCCCATTAGATAGGCCTTTTCATGAGACAGGTCCGTGTTTCCATTCGTTTCTATCGGTGTATACACGGGACTGTCATTTCCATACAAGAATGTCAAACACCTTCCGAATCAGTCTCGTGAAAAGGCCTATTGCTCGAACCGCGTTTGACAGTTTTTTGATTCCAGTATTGGCCTTTTCATGTGACAGGTCCGTCTATGCATTTGTTTACATCGGTGGAGGAGATGGAGGACCGGTGCTTGCACGAGGCTGTCATTTTCATAGAAGAACTGTCAAAGAGCTTCCCGATCAGCTGTTTTGGAACGTCATGTGAATAGGCCTATTCAAGCATATCTATGTAAACAACTTCTGTTGATAAACCCTACTTTCTTGACAATCTTGAACTACAAGTAGCCCAGTAAACACAAATTCGTATACAATAACGCATAAGAGTACATAAGTGGAGGCGATATACGTACATGTGTCATAAGGCTGCATGTACGTATATCGCCTCCACCTTTGTACTTTTATAACTCATTATATACGATCGTGTGTTTACTGGGAGTGTAATAAAATACCTAAAAATGAATGAAAGACGAATTCAGTGCTGTACCATTTAATTCCACTAGAGTTTGTATCCTATGACGCGTATTTCAATCTCAATTGTAAGAACTTCTTGAGTGTCGTGTACTCGGAAAGTAATTCTACTTAAAAAACGATGTAAAAAGTGAATGTGAGAACGAATTTTATAAAAATTGTTTATACTGGTACAGGTCGGACTCGATTATCCGGAGTATCGATTTTTTTAACTCTGGATAATCGAATCACTAAGAAAAAAAACTTCGATAAAAGAACTTAAATATTACCTTTTTTCTTTGTTTTATTTATATGATGCGGTGGCGTAGCCAGAATTTATTTCTAGGAACAGTAGGGGAGTTTACAAGAAAATAAAAGTTTTGATCAGCATACACATAAAACCACTTTTTCAAACCCCCTTTTCTTAAATAGGTTCAAAACTGCAACCATTCATATTGTATATTGCAATACCAAATTATCTCAGATTTATGCATAAAAATCAAGGATGGACATCTAGTGATCATGACAAAATCAAAGACCCATCGCGGTTGTTCTTTATCATGCGAGCATAGCAACAACGATAAACCATTAGTCGTCAAGTCCTAACAACAAACTTCGCTCAGCGAAAAATGAATCGCTCGGCATGTGCGCTCACGATCAATTTTTCGCAAACCTAAGTCATAACTTTTGGAGGATTTTTACGCTTTTATTCCGCGATCTGCCTTCTGAAATATCATTTTAGATCCAAAAGTCAATCGGGTATGGTTTGCGTGAAAAATTATGCCGTAAACGCGTTTTGATTCATGGTAATCGCGACTTGTTACAACATCCGACAAACGGTTTGTCCCGCGACAAACAGTGCATCGGATGCTCCATATACCGTTTTGTCTCAAATTCCGAACAGACTCATATTCCGAACACTTGGTTTTTATATGGCGATTTTGTTGAAATGTTTCGCTGAAATTTGTCACCAAATAACAAGGAAATGGCGGTCAATTGCAATTCAATTTTAACGTCTCCAATTCGTGCTGTTCGGAATTTGAGTCAAGGTGTTCGGAATATGAGACAGAATGAACACAGTGTTCGGCATTTGAATCAATATGTTGTTCCATACTTTTACGTAAAAACAGTACTAAAACTAATTAAATCAAGATTATTATCGGTACACCCAACAAATAACAGTTAGACTTTGCGAAGAAATTAAAATTTACACAAATATCAGTCAATTTATTCCAATCAGATGCATTTGAAGTCACTGTTGGCCTTAAGTGTTCGGAATATGAATCAAAACGGTATCCTAAGCAAGCGCGCGTCTTGAGCACTTCAAATCATGCTTCTGCAAGAGCGACGGCCCTCTTAGACCATTCAAATACTATGTTGTTAGTCGCTAGAGGTGATTTTTTTTTCATCCTTGATAAAAATTGAAAAACAAGAACATCAAAAAACAAGTTCCGGATAATCGAGTCTAAAATTCCGGATAATCGAATCCCGGATAATTGAGTCTCCGGATAATCGAGTTTTGACCTGTACAGCTGATATAGAAAGGAAAATAAATATAATTCCTAACCAAACACAGTTCAGCCGATATTTCATAGGGTTTTTGTAACAGAAGCCAGGAAGCAGTTGAATTATATTTGTTTCAAGAAATATCCAACCCAGTTTGTAAAGAGAGCAGAAGACGCCATTTTTCTAAATACAGTTAAACCTCCATGAGTCGATGTTCCATAGCTCGATACTTGAAACAGAAACAAAAATCATGGTTATTATGATGCTCCCTTCAATCAGCTTTCCAAAGAATATCTGTTCCATGACTCGATATTGATGATCTCTTATATATCGACTGGAAGTTTGACTGTAGTTTAGATTCTGAAGTATTTACTTATGGAATTTTCATGCTGAATTGCGCCGTTTGATGGGTTAATTTCGAATCAAACGGATTATTACAACATACTTTAGCCTTGGACAGAATAAACAAATTTGTTGAAGACGTCATTTTCATGATTATGCAATCATGATCCTAGATATTTGGGTTGAAAATATAGCATACTCAGTAGCACCTTCTAGTGGAAGAATTCCAAACCAAATGAGGCCCATAACATGTTTGTACTTGATTTACTGAACCATTTAGCTGAAAACTTCATCTTTCGATGTGACCGGGATCCTCAGATATTAGCAATCATAAATCTGCATGCTCACTAGCTCCACCTGTTGGATGAATTTTAAAACATGAGGTCCTTCGCATTTAGGCTTTCATCTAATGAACAACTTTGCCGAAGATGTTATGTCTTATTAATGAGAATATCTCAGGATATTTTTTTAGGAATCAGGATCCAGATATCTGCGTTCGAAAAATTGCATGATCACTAGAACCGTTTTTTGGAAGAATTCCGAATCAAACGGCACATCATATGTTTAGTCCTTGATTGACTAAACAGTTTTGCCGAAGACACCATCTTGCTATAATATGAGATAGCTGCGATCAATATACAGCATGCTTATTACCACCATTTGGTGGTGGCCTCTCACATGCTAAACCTTGACCTACTCAACACTTTTTTTCAAAGACGTCAACTTTCTAGGTATTCGGGTCCTGGGATATCTGTGTTTGAAATATGTCATGCTCACTAGCACCATCTGGTGAAAGAATTCCGAATCGAATAGATCACCACATATTAGTCCTTGAGCTACTGAACAACTATGCCGAAAACACCATCTTTCTAAAAAATCGGAATCATGAGATATTCGTGATTGAAATATTGTATACGCACTAGCGCCATCTGATGGCAGAATTTCAAGTTAGATGGCCTATAATATGTTAGTCCATAACCTACTAAACAACTTTGTCGAAGACCGCATCTTTCTAGGTAGTCAGGATCCTGAGATATCTATGTTTGAAAAATTACATGCTCACTAGCGCCAACTGGTGGCAGAATTCCGAAACAAGCGGCCTATCACATGTTAGTCCTTGACCTACTGAACAACTTTGCCGAAGACACCATCTTGCTAAAATATCTAGATCCTGAGATATTTGTGTTCGAGATGTTGCATTGCAAAATGTCCACTTCATCGGTTCCCCCGAGGAACAATCCGATGGCTACTGGAAGGTCAGGATGCTTTCAAAGTTTCATTTGTCCACTGACCAATTGGTATCGTTGAACTGAAGGTATTTGCCGAAGACATCAATACTGTATCTTTACTAGCTTTAGATTGACAATCAAAATTGCTCCGCGTGTACTCAATACACGATGCGACCGCTCGTGTAACTTTTTTTTGAGCGACTGACGGAAGGTTAATCTAATCTAACCTTAGCGGGCCCCTTCTTCTTCTCCACCACTTTACTGCTACCGGACCTCTGCAACGATGGCTTCTGTGACGTAGATCGGTGCAGAGCTCTACCTCGACGACGATGTCTTCTGGGGTGGCTTGGGGATGGGCCTTGTAGATCCACTACGTGTCCTGGTCCTGCCGATATGGTAACGGATCGGCCTTCGGCGGATTCGTTGCCGGAATGCTGCCCAGATGGACACCGGGACACCGCAGGGACGGTCTACAAACGGTATTTAAAACCGGCGGGGTTCTGCATGGAATAATATACCGTCAGGTTTCGTCACAGTGGACTATTTCCAAGATTACCTGCAGTCCACTTCGCCTTCACTTCTTCCACGCCTTAAACTCTCTTTTTTCTCTCTAACCTTTTCAATCCTTCACTTTTTATTATAGCCTTAAACTGCTGACTGTTTCAGTCGACGAACTCTGGGCAATTGAAAGATTTAAGGAGTCGTCGACTGTCTTGCGGTCCCTGACCTCGTTGCTCGGTCATTGCCCTCTTCATGAACTCAACAACCCCATTACTCCACCCCTCAAGGCTACCCAGAAGATGGTAACCAAGCCCTCTGGTGGTGGGCTTTATTACTGCGGTGGGTAGGTGGCTGCGTAGAGTAGTCTAGGGTGGTGGAGTATAACTAAGGCTGCTCGGGAGTTTAAACGGTAGAAACATAACGCTTTTCCTGACATTTCACATTTTAAATTCTACGAAACACTAAACACGAATTTCCCGGTGACACTCACGACATAAAATAACCAACACTTACATAGTATTTGGGAGGAACGAATACAATGGCTGATGGATCTGTGAGGTTAAGGCATGTGTACAAGACTCGCTTGGTTGTCAAGGGATGTTTGCAAAGACCGGGCATCGATTTTGAGAATTTCTACGTTCTAGCCGTGAGGTGTTCAACTATTCGGTACCTGATGGCGATGGCAACCAAGCACAATTTGAAGATTGATGGAGATGGACACCGCAACTGCTTTTCTACAAGGCACAAGGGCAGATTACATAGAAAAGTCCAAGGAATTCACCGTAGATCCGACGAAGGTCTGCAGACTGAAGAAGGTCATGTATAGGGTGAAGCAATCCAGCCGGGTATGGAACCCTATGATGTGGTTCTACGAAAATTTGGTCTGAAACGGTCGAAAGTAGATGCGTGCCTTTAATTCAAGATCGAAGGCGACAAAATGACGTTCTTGACTGTGTACGCGGACGATTGTTTGCTGTTCAGCAACCACAAGAAGCTGAAGACGCCCTTGAAGAAGTTCTTGTGTGAACGATTTCGTATGAAGGACCTCTGCGATACGAAGTACTGCTTGGGCCTACGGATTAGAAGGGATACAGTTAAAGGTGAGTTGTATCTCGACCAGGAGTATTGCTATGCAGTGGCTACACAGTTTGAACTCGGTCTGAGGCTGAGAAAGTCTAAAACAAAACAAGATGAAGACTACCTGAACGATGCACCTTGCAAGGAAGCCATCGGAAGTTTGATGTACCTTTCCCAGAGCACTGAGAGGTGGTCAAACGAATCTTCCGACATCTACGAGGCACCGCTGGCAATTGTTTGTGCTACCGGAGGAGTGAAAATCGAGAAATAATCGGCTAAACAGATCTGAAGCGCCTTGGTGAGGAAACGTTGACACCAGGGAGTCCACGACAGGCTACGTATTCTTGTTGCAAGGTGCCATTTCCTGGAACGTAAAGCGTCGTTGCGTTATCGACGTGCGAGGCAACGTTGAGGACCAATCAAGAGGCGTTGTGGTGACACGGTATGCTGGAGCAGATTTTCGGCAAGCAGAAGATGGATATCCTGTGCGACAAATAATCTGCGATATGCGTTGTTAAGAACGGAAATCCATCCATGCATAGGTGACATGGCGGATGAAGATTATACCAGTCGTCGACCATCACACCAAAGAGTTTCGGAAACGGTGCCTTCAACCGCTGAACCGATTTACAGTTGCTGATCAGCACTACTTCCATTTTATGATGAGCCTCAATGCACATTGACTGCAGTCATCCAAGTCTTGATGTTGTCGGTGGGTAAGCTTCTTCATATTTTCTGCAGTGTGGTTATTGGAGTTGAGGTTAAACGGAACTTTATTAAACAACGACCTTAACTGTTCGAATTCACTTTTACTTTTTGCATTTGGCGCGTGATGCGCAATGATGCTGCTGTTGCTAAAGACCTACAACAGAGAGGCGCAACATAAAGATGTCACCTTAAAGAGGTGCAGAGTGGCATGCTCGTTGTCTATATCAACAGTGGTAAGTTATCGCAAAGACGACGTCATCTGCAAGGATGTTGCAATTCATGTTGACCCCATTCGTTAGTTTCACTGTCAACACTACATCATATGTACATCATATTCGACAGCGTTGAATTATGTATCCCTGTGGAATGCCCGCCGTGAATTTGGCATCTATCCCAAATTCACGATCAGCTCTGAAAGCAACATTCAAAAGCTTGAGGTAGATATCCGGGAAAGGCATTCTGTTTAGGACTGCGGCGATAGCCTCCGAAAGTAACGATTATCTCTTCTGTTTCATTCAAATTGCATTTTAGGCAAAGTATTATTTTTGGAATCCAATTTACAGGAATTTACCAAGGATATAGCAAGTATCCTGGCGGTTATACTGTTGGTAGTACACCGATCTTGCTTTCAAAACGTGTATTTTCGCTTTCAAGCCGGCTGCACGAAGGGTGGTGAATCTTCCACTTCGCCAGTTCCTAGCCTCCAGTTTTATTAGAATTGTTGCGTAACACGCTGTTGTTAACGCTTCTGTTAACTCGGATGCATCCATGTTCGCTTTCTACTTGAAGCGCCTCAACGAAAAGGTCTTTGTCAAAGTTCTTCGTCTTTCACTCTCGTTCTTCATTCCTCGTCAACCATGCTGTGCGGCTTCCCTGGCTGATGCTTTAATGCATGGATCGCCTGATGATCGCTACCAGTGTATTCTTCCAGTTCATATTGTTCATCAGCAATCGGCAGGATAAGGTTCTTCGACCTGTTTCATCTACCGAGGAACGACATTCAAACCGACAATCTCACCTTGATCTCACCAGCCAGTTTTTGGCTGCCTGGCTTGGTAATCCAATCGACGCTATTTGCGTGCACTCTTACGCTTTTGTCAATAGTATTGACTTCAGAAATACTTCCATATTTCTTTGCGACGTACACCTCTAGAAGATTTCTGTTGTGATCTTGTTCAGATCTCTGTGCCTTACTACTACCTCCTGCACGGTGATCCAATTACCGTTATTGTCAAATAAAATATACCTTCCAAACGGCAGTCGGCAGTTGATTGCTGACGTTGTTCTGCACCTCTGGGCCGAATTTGAAAAAAATCTTTAGTCAGAATTTTGAGTTACGCCCTTTTGAAGTTTATTTGATAGAAATCACACAAAATATGCCACTTTAACGTGTTTAAACAAGAAGATTATAATAAAATTTTGTTTTTATTTTTATATGGTTTTAGATATTGAAAAAAAAAACATTTTTCTAAAACTTTTCTCGACCGACATTTGAAAAGGGCCAATGCTATGTTTAATAAGCCAATACACAAAAAATGATATCTATCAAATTGACGCCTGGTAGTGATTTTCGGAAATTGTCCAAAGCATTCCAATTTGTATAAAAAATTCTTGGACAGGATATTTAGATACGCCCTTTTGAAATGTATGGAAAGAATATGGTGGATTCTGCTCCATCTATAATCAACGGTTAGCTAGGTACATACATAATCATTACACTTTTGCTGTTATTCTAATTTCATTCAATTTAGCAAGTTGCATGGAAAAAATAATGTAACGCAGAATTTTCCAAGTTGAGACCCCCTTTCCCCCACGTAACAGCTTTTGTATGGAAAATGTATGAACCGTAACGCTACCGAACCCCCTCGTTACTTAATATTTGAACGATTCCAAATTTACACGTACACATATTGTCTATACTGACATTGAAAAAGGACCAAAGTATAATGGAAATATACACATTTCAATATAGCTGAACAAAGCTGTATCAAAGTTGACCGAAACACTCGAACATCACTTATCTGTACCTATATTATACGTCTGTATTCTATTCCATTCTATTTAATTCTTTTCTATTATAATCTGTTCTATTCTATTCAATTATAGGGTGATGTGCTAGTATCCATCGTATTAAGCATTGATCAGTGAGAACTGCAATTTTCCCAGTATTGCAGTGAATGATGCTGATACAAACCGATGCCAAACAATTCATTCTCAAAACGGCTTTAGCATTGTACAATAACATTTTGATAAATCTTGATCTCTTTTTGGAAATAATGCAAAGAAAATGCATCTTACCGTATTCTCAATCCGTCGTATCGTTTTCAACTCCGTCGCAATCAGTTTCCAGATTCGTCTCACAACTTACGGCTCACTGTGTGTATTGAATGGTTAAAACACAACATATCAACGCTATAATAAAATGTTTTACTAGAATATATAGATCTACGGGCATCTCCCTCCATTCCTTCAGCATGATGGAATAAACTAATTTCCTTTAAAATTAATTGTTCGTCATCAAAATTCAGCTCAAACATATCTCGCGAAACATTACTAAAGGACCTATCTAACATTGAGAGGCTCTCTTTGTTTACTTTCTCTTTCATTAATAACTGAGTGACATTAACCGTATCTGTTGTGTTTTTTGTATGAAACGCTAGTCAAGGAAATTGACTTTCGATCTATAGTGAAAAACTTCCCAAAATCTTTAGTATTCCACTGTTATAATGGAAAGAGAATGAGAGAGGAGAGAATCTCTCATTTGTACATAGGTCCTTTAGTAATGTTCCGCGAGATATGAACACAATTCCTTTTGACCGTACAATTATAGCATTTGCTCACAGTACAGCGAAAACAACACAATCAAAGGAACCGTGTTTTTACGTCGAGCGTCGCGCACACATTGATACGCACAAGCTTTTTTTCTCAGTACGACGGATAGAACTTTGTTTACATTCTCACTTATACGCGGCGGTTGAGGAAATTTCGTAAAATTTGATAATTTATTGAAGTTTTACGGCGTGTGATTGGAATGAAATCCTTCAGTGAAGAAGTACGCAGGTTTTCCATAGTGAAAATAAATGCCCGGCGAAGTAAGTCACCCACAGGGGCGGGAAGAAACTTGTGTTGGAAAGTGGTGTGGCTCAGTCGATCGCTAAGCATTTCACTCAAATCGTGTTCGACCATGCGATTTCGATGAAAAAGTGCAAAGTGGATAATTGAACTGAAATTATTTACCGAAATACAGTAGTTTTATTGCATTTTTGGTGTATAAGTGAACAAACCATAACAGCTTTCACAAAATAACACTTGGATAATGAATCTATGTTGCAGGTAAGTTTGAATATCCGCCGTAATGGAACATTTAAAGTTTGATACGACGAATAGTAGCGCTTACGACGAAGTAGAACGAAACCCTACTCTACTTAAATTTATTCTACTCTGATCCACCCTTCTTGTTCTTATACATATTTTTACAAATAGACACTGTATTAGTTAACAACTGCGCGCAAAAGATTTGAATGATACACTTTCGATATTTGTACGGCTTTTTAGCGCTCCCAGCTCTGTTAAAAATTTCTGTGCACAGATTCTGACTCCTAATGAAGATTTGAATTATTATTTCACAGTAAGTCCAAATAAGGGTTTCAAATTATATATATTATAGTTTTTATGTATTTTAAGGAACTGAAGCATTTTGTATTAAATGCTTTTCATTTGAGCTGGATCCTTGTTTTGAAGGTAATTTGAAAAAGTTTGTCGAGAGCTGGGAAGAGCAGAGTCTGACAAAATCTTCGGAATATCATATCACCAAGTTTCATGTAAAAGGCTCCTGCAATGCGACTGGTCGAGGACTAGGCTGACATAATGAGCTGGCGTCGGAGTCTGTGCATAGTGCTGTATCACAGACCTATCAGCGCTATAAAGTCGAACAAATATCGAAAGTGTACCGTTCAATTCTTTTGCGCGCAGTTACAACATTGGCATTTGTAAAAATATGTATAAGAACAAGTACGGTGGATCAGAATAGAATAAATTTAAGTAGAGTAGAATTGAATAGAATGGAACAGACTAGAATAGAAAAGGATTAAATAGAATTGAATAGAATATAGAATTATGTAGATACAGATATGTTTCGTTCGAATTTTGCGATCAACTTTGATGTTCAGCTATATTGATGTGTATATATTTCTATTATACTTTGGTCATTTTCTAATGTCAATCCAGACAATATGTGTACGGGTAAATTTTATGCAACTTGCTAAATTTAATGAAATAAGAACAACCGCAAAGATGTAATGATTATGTATGCAACTAACCGTTGATTATAGATGAAACGGAATTCACCATGCAATATTCTTTCCATACATCTCAAAAAGGCGTATCTGCATATCCTGTCCAAGAATTATTCATTCATATTTGAATGCTTTGGACAATTTCCTAAAATCATTATCAGGCGTTAGACTGTTAGATATAATTCGTCCCATTGATGCTACAACTAGATAACTCGAAATTTGAAATTTTTGACTTCAATATGCCAAAACATTTTTCTTAATTAGATCTGTAAAATACCTACAGCTCATAAGCGTGTGATTCAAAATACACAAGTTAAAGTTTATTTTTGAACCATATCCTCTGCGATTAACCGTCACCTTGTAAAACGGTCTTATTTTCAAAGTTGCACATCCCAAAATTTTGATTTTCGAGTTATCTAGTTGTAGCATTAAGGGGACGAATTGTTCGTGTACTGGTTGATAAGTAATAACTAAACATTGCATTGGCCCTTTTCAAATGTCGGTCTAGATTTTTTTTAGGAAAATGTGTTTTTCAATATCTAAAACCAGATAAAAAATCAAAACTACTTATTTTTGTATAATCTCTTTGTATATGTTCAATCCAAGCAATTTACATTGATCGCAGTAACCACTGTCTGCGACCAGGGAAGAAAATTTTTCATTCGAAGTGTAAATGTCAAATAGAATAAACGTATTTGTACTTAGCTCTAACAAGCTCTAGTTATTTTCCGGAAGCATCTGGAAAAGTACTTCCGCTGATTTGGAAGTACCTGGAAGAACACTTCAGCTGGCGACGAGGATTATTCTGGATTTTCAAGAGCTCCAGAATTGAACCCGAGGAAGGATGGCGACGAACGAAGAACTCCAAGCGGCGATTGTGCAGATGACCCAGCTACTCCAACGGTTGGCCGTTCCTCAAGCAACCAACCCAGAGCAAGTATTGGAGTCCCTGTCAACCAATATCAGTGAGTTCTGTTTCGATCCGGAGAACGGCACCACTTTCGACAAATGGTTTGCCCGTTACTCGGATCTGTTCGAAAGCGATGCACGAAGCCTGGACGACGCAGTCAAAGTTCGGCTCCTACTCCGGAAGTTGGACACGTCCTCGCATTGTCGCTACGTCAACTATATCCTTCCGACGCTACCGAAGGACGTCACGTTTGCCGATACCATCAAGACGCTCAAGAAAATCTTCGGCAGGCAGACCTCCGTTTTCCACAAGCGCTACCAGTGCTTGCAGCTGGTGAAATCCGAGTCGGAAGACATCATCAGCTACGGTGGCAAAATCAACAGGGCGTGTGAAGAGTTCGAGTTTCAAGACTTGAAGATTGACCAGTTCAAGTGCTTGATGTTCGTCTGCGGTCTCAAGGCTCCACGCTACGCAGACATTCGAGCAAGGCTTCTTTCCCGCATCGAAGGTGAGACGGCACAAGCGCCGGTAACACTCCAAACGCTGATCGACGAATTCCAGCGAATCGTCAACCTCAAGTCGGACACCACGATGATCGAACATCAATCAACAGGGTGTCTACTCATTTACTGAAATGAAATTCCCTGAGATTTCCAGGTTTTTCCAGATTTAAAAAAAATCCAAATTCTGGAAATTCTTCAAAAACATAAATGATTGATGAATAGTTCATTTTACATGACTAAAAATAAATAATTTTTTGGTGTGTTTCATAGTTTTTAAGTGTTTCAAAGCACTTAAACAAAAAAATACTCAAATTTACATAGACCATAAAGGCACAGACAAACAGATGTAACACTTAGAACAAATAGCGATCAAAATCATAGTCGAGAGAGCATGTACGCCCAATGCTAAAATCTGTGTATTTGGCCGGTGGACAAACAGATGGCGGTAGTGTGTAAACGTCAAACACGAACAAAAACGATACGAGCGCTGCCGGTGGTGGATTGACCACCTACAACATATTTGAATCGTCCGTTAAAAAGGTGATCAATGGACAACGGTGTGAGTGTGACGTCTGTTTGTCTGTGATAAAAGTATTTTTCATTTTAATAAACAAAAAATAACATTAGAAAAAAAAAGAATTAAAAATTTTGTGATTTTTATTTGATTTCCACAAAATATAATTATTCTTTTCAAATGATCTGAAAGTGCCTTCAATCATCATAATCAGATGAAGGAAATGGACTATTCGAACATAAGGGGAAAAACCTTTCCCTTAAAATGGGATTCTAAATCATAGACATTAGCGATACATCCAATTTCTTTAGAGGGCATTTTGTATTTTATTTATTTATTTTTTTTTTTCAAGATAATATCGGGCCTGGATAGTCTTAGAAATAAGAATTTTAGATACCTCTCGCATGAAAAAAAAAACAAATAGAGATGAGACGATTATGAATATAAAAAAAACACCATGAACCTCGTCATGAAATTTTTGTTCCTCATTTGAACAGACATTTCTCTAAGGATAATTCTAAGACTTGTCGGAGTCCTTTGACATTACGACAAGTATTAATGCTCGATTTACCGTGGATTTCTTTCACATATTACTCCAACAAACTCTTCAGTTTATTTGGTGATTTTTCAAGAACTTTATAAGACATTCTTTCAAGGATTTAGTTTTTGATACCTTCAAGAAATTTCTGTATTTTTTTAATTTTCCAAATAAATTAAAAAAAAAACTACTAGTCGTTCTTCTAGAGATGTCTCCACTCCAGGAAAATGTCATGGATTTAGAAATAAATTTACTCGGGGATACGACTGTGATGATTATGTTGTAGGTTATGGCCTTCAGTCTATTATGCTCAAAAACGGATTTTAAGTTTTCATCCGACGTTTCAGGCACATCAAATGTGTCCGAAACGTCGGATGAAAACTTAAAATCCGTTTTTGAGCACAATAGACTGAAGGCCAAACCTACAACGAAAGAAATTTAGAGAAAAATCCGCGTGGAATTTCTAAGTGTGAGTTCTAATATGCCTTGATGAATTCCTATGAGGATCTCTGAAATAAGTTCTGCATTCTTGATGACATACTTCTTAGCTAAAAAGCTTAGCTGAAAAAACCCCGTATCTCTGAATATTGTACAAGAAATTAGAAAAGACTCCCTAATACATAATAGAAATATAAGTATGAAAGAAAAACCTGTTAGAATAGCTATCTTATGGGGAACCTTGAATGAAGTTTTGAAGAATCCAAGGAGTTTGGAAATATTGTTTGAAAAATTGTTAGATAAAAGTTTGAACCACCGCAATAACATTTTGACGAAATGCTGGAGATATTCTGAGAGAAATTTCTGGAGAAACTTAATGAGGTATTCCAGGTCGAATTTTTTGAGGAATTCTTGGAAAAGTTCATAAGAGATTTCATCGGAGTCAGGCCTGAGGAAATTTTCGGAGCAATTTCTGAAAGTAATCGTGGATGATTTTTTATAGAATCCATGTGAAAAATGAAAAAAAAAAACGACGTAAGAATTTTTGTAGGAATTCTTACAAAAGTATCGAAACTATGGAATGAACGTTTGTGCAAAGAAGGAATATGTGGTGAATCTCCTATAACTAACAACTGGAAAAATCGGTGAATGAATCAGTGGAAAAACATTTGGAGGAAATCCTATGCTGTGAAAATTACTGGAGGTAATGATGTTGCTCTACAATTTTCTTAACAAAATTTGTGCAGGAATTTATTTAAGGCTCAAGAATCCATCATTCAATCATTAGCAATCATCAAGAATGAAAAACCAGTTTTTTCGCTCAAATTCAATTCAACATTCATGAAAATCTATCATCCCATTACAGATAGTAAGCATAGTGCAATGATAGATTATCTTGAACATTTCTTAAACTTTGAGCAAAAAAACTGGGTTTGAAAATTTGCAAAACGATGATGGTTATTTTCCTCTTAAGCATCCCTTGAAATAAAGCTGGCAGCATCCTTAGAGAAATAATGGTTTTCCAGAAAGAATTACTAGAATATCTGAAGCATTACTTGAAATTTTTTTCAGAAGTTGTAGAATAATCGAAAAACATTTTTGTAAATAAACTTGGAATATTTTCCACCAAGTTCCATATGCTCATGAACGACACCCAACTGTAAATGGGAACTGTACTTGTCTTTATCAACTTTCCAATCATAAATTTATGTTTTATGTTGGATAAATAAAAATCGTTAATAAAAAATAAGGATTTAATATTTGTAGCAGCGTCTTGATGATTTTATGATTGAAAAGATTTTCTGACACGAAAAGGACATATTCTACCTTGTATTACAGATGCAAAATAATTTCCCTGATTATAGCCAAAATTCCCTGAGAATTCCAGGTTTTTTCCAGGTTGAATAAAATTCCCTGATAATTCCAGGTTTTCCAGGTTTTTCCAGGTAGTAGACACCCTGATCAAGTTCGAAAAACTCGGTCCGCAGCGTCTCCGAGAAGAAAACCGGCCATCATCAACGTCCATCGAAACCGGAAAGCAAGTCCGTCCCACGAACTCCCTGCTGGCAGTGCGGACAAATGCACTATGTCCGCGACTGTCCATTCGCCGACCATCTCTGCAAGGTATGTAACCGCACCGGCCACAAGGAAGGCTACAGTACCTGCATCAAAAAGTCTTCAAGCGACTCTTCAACTCAACCCGGAAAGAAGAAGATCAAGACCGGTTCCAGATCTCAAGCCAAAGGAATCTTCGTGAAGCACATCGCAAACAGCATTCCAAAGCGTAAGTACGTGACCATCACCATCAACGACGTCGCTATTTCGCTGCAATTGGATTCCGCAAGCGATATTACCGTGGTTTCCAAGACAACATGGCAACAACTGGGACGACCGAAGCTGGCTCCGTCATCGATCGAAGCATCCAACGCATCCGGTGGACCGCTCGCCCTCATCGGCGAATTCCATTGTGAAGTCACCCTCAACGGTATGGTCAAGCGTGGCAAATGTTTCGTCACCTCATCACCGGACCTCAACGTGTTGGGAATTGATTGGATCGACGCGTTCAACCTGTGGTCGATTCCATTCGACACTCTCTGCAGTCAAGTTGCAGCCGAAACTCGACCATGCCTCGACGAAGTAACAGCACAGCTTCAAGCCAACCATCCAGCGGTTTCTGACAACTCGCTGGGACACTGCACCAAAACCAAGGTAAAGCTTTTTCTCAAACCTAACGCCAAACCCGTTTTCTGTCCGAAGCGCCCGGTTCCGTTCAACACCATTTCGCTGGTGGACGCCGAGCTGACACGTATCCAATCGCTGGGAATCATCACGCCGATCGATTTCTCGGAGTGGGCCGCTCCGATCGTTGCAGTTCGCAAGCCGAATGGTAAGGTTCGCATCTGTGCGGATTATTCTACTGGACTCAACGAAGCGCTGGAGGCCAACCACTATCCTCTGCCTACACCGGAGCAGATCTTCGCACAGCTCAACGGGAGTGCCGTGTTCAGCATCATCGATCTCTCCGATGCGTACCTGCAGGTGGAAGTAGATGAAGAATCGAAGAAACTTCTCACCATCGCCACGCACCGGGGTCTTTTCCAGTTCAATCGCCTCGCCCCAGGGGTGAAGTCGGCGCCAGGAGCATTCCAACGGCTCGTCGACACGATGATTGCTGACATTCCTGGTGTTCGATCGTTCCTCGACGACGCAATCGTTTTTGGAGCAACCTGGGAAGCACACAAGGCGTCTCTGGACAAGCTACTTCAGCGTCTAGAGGAATATGGGTTCCACGTCAAGCTGGAAAAGTGCCACTTTTTCCAAACCGAAATCGGCTACTTAGGGCACATCGTCGATCAAAATGGCATCCGCCCCGATCCGGCGAAGCTCCAAGCCATCGCCTCCATTCCGGCACCAACCAACGTGTCTGAATTGCGATCATTCCTGGGAGCCGTTAACTTTTACGGCCGATTCGTTCGCAACATCCACGAGCTTCGACATCCCCTTGACAAGCTTCTCAAGAAGGATTCGAAGTGGCAGTGGAACTCCGATTGCCAGCGGTCATTCGAGCAGTTCAAGCAAGTCCTGCAGTCCGAATTGTTGCTGACTCATTACGACCCGAAGCTACCAATCATCGTTGCGGCGGACGCATCCAGTACGGGTATCGGTGCAGTCATCTTCCACAAATTCCCCAACGGGTCTCTCAAGGCTATCCAGCACGCGTCAAGATCCCTCACTCCGGCGGAGCAGGCCTACGGACAGCCGGAAAAGGAAGCACTTGCGCTCATCTACGGGGTAACGAAGTTTCACAAGTACCTCCTGGGACGCCGGTTCACTCTCCAGACGGACCACAAGCCGCTCCTATCAATCTTTGGTTCGAAGAAGGGAATTCCATTGCATACCGCAAATCGTCTTCAACGGTGGGCGTTGATGCTGCTCAACTATGATTTTGAAATCCAGCACGTGTCCACAAACGACTTTGGTTGCGCCGACATGCTGTCCAGACTGATCGACCGTTCCAAGCAGCCAGAGGAAGATTACGTCGTCGCAGCGATTTCCCTAGAAGAAGACATGGTGAGCATTATTCGTGACACTATCAAGCAAGTACCAATTTCATTCGCAGCGATCCAATCTGCCACGAAGGCAGATAAAGCACTACAAGCGGTGCTCAAATTCATCCGTGAGGGTTGGCCAAACGAAGCACGGTCAATCACAAACCCAGACGTTCGTCCTTACTTCACCAGGCAGGACTCCCTCACCCATGTCGACGGGTGTATTTTGTTCCACGACAGAGTTGTCGTTCCGAGCAAATTCCGACGGCAAATCCTGAAGCAATTCCATCGCGGACATCCAGGCATAGTTCGCATGAAATCTATTGCACGAAGTTTCGTCTACTGGCCGGGAATCGATAACGACATCGAGGATTTCGTCCGGCACTGCGTCCCCTGCTGTACTGCTGGAAAAACACCGGTCAAGACAACGCTCGAATCATGGCCCATGCCGGACAAGCCGTGGTCACGCATCCATATCGACTACGCTGGACCTGTGGATGGCGTGTTTTACCTGGTGGTAGTCGACCCGTACACCAAATGGCCTGAAGTGTACGCAACGAAAACCACAACGACCAAAACAACGATGAAGCTGCTCACAAACAGCTTCGCAACTTTCGGTATACCAGAAACTATCGTCTCGGATAATGGAACACAGTTTACCAGTCACGAGTTCCAGTCGTTCTGCGAGCAGCAAGGTATTCACCACATCCGCACTGCACCATACCACCCACAGTCAAACGGGTTAGCAGAACGGTTCGTGGACACCCTGAAGCGCACCCTACGAAAAATTCGGTCGGGAGGAGAAACACTGGAGGAAGCATTGCAAACGTTTCTGCAAGTGTATCGCACAACACCAACGGCTGACCTCGGTGGAAAGTCTCCAGCGGAGGTGATGTTTGGACGGCCGATCCGCACAATTTCGTCCATGATACTTCCACCAAGTTATTCCACTGCAGCAGCTCAGTCGAAGGCAGAGAGTCAAAACCAACGATTCAACAAAAAGCACGGAGCAGTTTCAAGGCAGTTCGCTCCCGGTGATTCCGTGTATGCTCAAGTCCATCAAGGTAACTCTTGGCAGTGGCATGCCGCCACGGTTATCGAGCGTATCGGGAGAGTGAACTACAACGTGTTCCTGGAGGATCGTCAGCGGCTAATACGTTCGCACACCAACCAGTTGAAGCAACGTGCGGCCGAGTCTGTTCCAGATCGTGACGCAAACCAAGGTCCAAGCCCACTGTCGGTATTCTTCGACGGTTTTGGCCTAGACGTTCCATCTGCAGCCGTTCAAGCAACAGCAACGAATCATGATCCTTCCATCCCTCAAAACGAGAACGACCTGAGCCTTCAAGCGGAGGAAACCGACGAGTCGCAGTACTACACCGAAGGCAGCGATGAAGAAGGTGAAGGCAATCCGCCGCAGTTGGATCCAGCACCAGTACCAAGTACGCCTCTGGCAAGGGAACGACGACAGATCCGTTTGCCAGCTAGGTTCGAACCCTACTGGATGACTTAAGGGGGGAGATGTTCAATCCAAGCAATCTACATTGATCGCAGTAACCACTGTCTGCGACCAGGGAAGAAAATTTTTCATTCCAAGTGTAAATGTCAAATAGAATAAACGTATTTGTACTTAGCTCTAACAAGCTCTAGTTATTTTCCGGAAGCATCTGGAAAAGTACTTCCGCTGATTTGGAAGTACCTGGAAGAACACTTCAGTATACACAAGTAAAAATGGCATATTTTATGTGATTTCTATTATATAAACTTCAAAAGGGCGTAACTCAAAATTCTGACTAAGGATTTTTTTTCAGAATCGGCAAAGAGGTGCAGAACAACGTCAGGAATCAACTGCTGACTGCCGTTTGAATGGTATATTTTATTTAATAATAACAGTAATAGGAGCACCGTGCCCTGAGATACGGCTCTACCACATGTCTCGTTGCTCAGGGACTTCGCGACGAGCTCCCGATAGGCTGAACTATTGACGGAACTTCTTGAATTCATCAGATGCATATCTTCTTTTCATGTGCGCCTAGTTCCCACCACGTTTTACCCAGTTATTTTTGCTTCGGGTATTTGCTCTAACTTTGCAAATATCAGAATCTTCGTAAATCTCTACGTGGCTGACATTCAACGACCTATTAACCTTCCAGTCGTCGCGCAGTTTGACACCGTCAGCACCACCACGCTGCTGTTGTGAACGAAAAGCGAGGTTTTTTCAACAGTATTGTACAAAATACAACAGCGCGACGACTGAAGTGTTAAACAGTCAGTAGCGTTATTTTTTTCAATTTCTAACTGGGCTCATAACCTTTCGATTCTGTTTGATTATCGATCTAAAACGTGAGTAATTCGCGACTACGAAGCTGCTGATGTTTTCTTCGGTTTTCTGTGAGAAAAACAAGGAGAGGAACATTTTTTGCTTTTTTTTCACGCACACTATGACATTTCCTTACGAGGTTTTCCGTTGGTGCGAGTGCTTTGTGGAATCTCTTTTTGCTTCGTAGTCGCGAATTGTTTCCTCTACTCTGGAAATGAATTCACAGTACAGGTGCATACATGCATGGCCATTTCCTCAAACTTAACGCTAAAAACTTACCAAAATGTTCAAGCAGATGGCAAAAATAACCGGCATTACGCACGAGTGCATGTTCTCCAGTGCGATTACGCTCAGGAACCAACAGATGGAGAAGATCGGCTGGAAGAACAGCCCAAACTTGATCGCTCGCTTGAACTCGGTAAAGTCCTGAATGTCGGACGCCAAACTGGGCGTCGAAAGTTCCGCCAGCGACAGCTGTCCCAGGTCGATCCTGGTATCGTAGCACTCGAGGGACTTCTTGAACCCGCTCACGCTGAACCCGTGCCCGATGCCCGTGGTCTGCTGCGGCAGTGTGACGGCGGATTGGCGATTCTCTATCGATTGGTTGGCGTACTCTTGGCAGCATTTCTCCTTCAGTTCCAACTGGGGATAGCTATTGCTACGATTGGCCAGGTGTGCCCCCACCGAAGGAAGTCTCGGAAACATTATGTCGTTGCATTTGGAGGTGGTTTCTATGATGCTCTCGATGCTTTCACACAGGATCGCCGTTTGCTTGCTGGAGATTCTCTTCAAACTGATCGTCCCCAATACCGTGGTCAGAATGATGAGGAACGAGATCGGAATCATGAAGCTCACGATCATGCCCTTCTGGATGGACATCCAGCAGTAGTGGTGAACCTCGAAAGTGTCGATCGACGAGGCGTACGAGAACTGAAAAACTAGAATATTAGATCATGCATAGAAATGGAACAGATGAACTCACCAGAACGTAGACCGCCGGAACTCCATAGCCCATCAGATAGTTGTACTTCAGTTTGGGTCCACACTCGTTCACGATCAGGTCGTAGATCACGTAGATGTAGATGAAGCACCAAATGCTCGTACACAGGTGCAGATAGTGTAGCACGATAGCGATCAGTTCGCACTTAACCGGATTGCGAGTGGCCTGCACTCCAAGCACGAAGGAGAAATTGGACGCCGCCAAGGTCAATAGCAGGTTCAAACAGATCGGGTAGAAGGTGTTGAAGTGCCTGGGGCGACGATTCCGCAGGAATAAAATTATTGCCGTCAGTATTTGGGGCGCCAAAGCGAACACGGCCCCTATCACAATTACGTTTCCGCCCAGGTCCTTTCGGAGCGTCCCGTTCGTACCGTAGTAGATGTACATGATGTTGTCGATGAAGTCGTGACCCTTCATGTCGTTGTTCAAGCTGTCGAACGAACCGTCGTCGTCGATCCGTGCTTGGGGACTCTTTCGGAGGGATTTCCCAGAATCTGTGGATTGAAATGCCTCGTAAAAATGACAGATTTATCAGGTCCTGAACTATACTCACAAACTTTGATAACATTCTCCTCCCCTGGAAAGCGATTGCGCTTCATGGTACTCTTGTTGAGGAACGTTGCATAGATATGGTCCGGGTCAGGATAAATATCCGGTGGTCGAGTGACTTCCGTTTCCTGCGAAGAAGCACTTGTGCCAGTGCTGATTTCTTCCGGTTGGTCCATGGCTAGCGGAAGTGGAGGAACTCGGTAGCCCAATCCTGCGACACCGTCTTCGTACTCTCGGTTGTACGCCTTTCGCGACGGTTCCGAATCGTAATCGTAGAAAATGGGCTCCATGATGTCCGCTGCTGGGCGGGTGTAGTTGATGAAGTCGTTGATGTACCGGGCCTCGTAGTTCGGGAACTTTAGGCGCGCTGCAGCGACTTTTGCTGGAAAGAGATAAGAAATATGCTCGTGAGAAACTTAAGGCTTCATATTAAAGTTCCAAACAAGTTCCGAAGAGCATCTTGAGCAGGTTTTAAGCTTAATAAGGGTCACAACGAAACCGGTAAGAAGTTTTTAAAAAAGTTAACTTTGAGACACTTCCCAAGTAACCACAAGCATTATAACATTGCACGTATTCTACTGCATATCAACAACATCGATGTAACATTGCTTTTATTCGACATATTTCAAGAGTTGTCAAGCAATAAAGCATTAACTCTACATTACAAATGTATCAATGCACTAATATCACATTATAAATTGCACTGCTGCACTAATGTTACTTTATAAATTGCTTCATTGCTTTATCGTCGTTTTTGCATTAGTGCAACTGTAAAAGAGCCCTTTTCCACTTTTAAACTACTTTAATGGTAGGCTTACGGCAATGCAGCTGCATTATATATGCAATGATATAATGCTCCATGGTTACTTGGGTTATGCAGCTGGTAAGTTCATGGAAGTTCTAATAGATTCATTCATATTATGACTTAAATAGTGCATCTATGGGAGGTATTTTTCGAATTACCTTCTATTTGTTATGTTCGAAATATTAGTCCCTTTTCGCCAAAAGGTATTCCTTATCACTGTCTAATGACAGTGTTACCAATATGGTAGATCTGAATATGTATGGTTATGAAAAGATTCAATAAATCGGGATAAGCCATCTGTTCTTGCTGTACTTTCAACGTGTCAACATCCCGTATAAACTAGCTACTCCAGATCACGGTTAAGTCTGCAGTAAGGCCCAAGTAACATTGCTTATATAAAGCAGCTGCACTGCCGTAAGCCTACCATTAAAGTAGTTTAAAAGTGGAAAAAGGCCCTGATATAGTCGAACTAATGCAACAATGTTTATAAAGCAACTAAACAATTCATAAAGTAATATTAGTGCATTGATACATTTGTAATGTAGTGATAATGCTCTTTTGCTTGACAGCTCTTGTTATTTGTCGAATAAAAGCAATGTTGAATCAGTATTGTTGATATGCAGTAGAATACGTGTTACTTGGGGCCCCTCTTTGAAGGACACAATAGTGGCGACGAGGAGAAATCCAAGTAGAAATAAAAAGAGCGAATCAGGTGTTATAGGAGTGGGCTGCTTATCAACGCTGATAGTGTGATTACGGTTCAGCCAAGCAGCACTGATAGTGTGATTACAGAAAGCATAGTGGCGTAGTGATTTCTTTTTCAGTAAATACCGCGAGCAATATCTAGAGCAATTGCGAAAAATAAGATTGTGTAAAACCACATACAAGAATACAGTTAAACCTCCATGAGTCGATGTTCCATTACTCGATATCGACTCATGGAACCATATTGAAAATCATATTTCATGGTTACTAAGATGGTCCCCTCAAACGGCCTTCCATAGCATTGTCGGTCCATTACGCGATATTTCCATGAGTCGATGGTCCCTTCAATATCGACTCATGGAGGGTTGACTGTATAATATTTCATTGGCCGTCGCTTTGAGACGCCATTTTGATATTATTTTTCTAAAAATTTTGTAACCGATGGTTTCATGATTTTGGTTTGTGACTCCATCACCAATGTAATAATATAACTCCTATATATATATATATATATATATATATATATATATACTCACAATATATATATATATATATATATATATATATATATATATATATATATATATATATATATATAAACACATTGAACGAAAGTGATCTGGTATACCATGGATATCTTGCTTCATGGACAAATCCAATGCTATAGAGGAACAGTCGAAGTCTAGGTAGTTTACACGATTGGTGTTAACCGAAGATGGGCTGACCTCCAGCGTCATGTACCAGTAGTACACACTCATGAAACGAGTTTGAGGGTTATGTTCAAGCAGCTTTTCGAAGTTTTCAATAACCAATGGATTGAAAATCTCACAACGGATAAGGAACCTGAGTGTTAACTCCGCGAAACGCCATTTCTTTCCATTTTGTTCCAAAGGACATGAATCCGTCAAACTGCCCGGAGCTGCGACCGGTGAAGCAGTACTGGGCAATACGCTCCCAATCGCAAAACGCAACATACTGTTAGCCATCTATACTTTGGTAGCGCAACTAGTCAGATGATGAGAGATTTGATTTTTCACGCATCCATCACATGCCGCTGTGGGGAAAAAGGTTTTATTTTCCTGATATAAGACGGTTCACAGTGAAACAGTTAGGCGGAAAAGGTAGGAATATCCATTCTCTATGTTCTACATACGTTTGTTTTTTTTGTATTATTGCACTACTTTCATTAAAATTGAGATCCGGCTGGTAGGAGCACTAGTTTGAGGTTGGAAAACCAGGATATGTGAGGTTAGTTTCATTGGAACTTTCGCCTGAGCGATTTTTGCGCTTGAATAAAACACGCTTCGGGACATTCTCCGCTGCCCTTAAAAATACCATTGGGTAGATAAATGAATTCTCTACCATTGGATCTCATTCAATTTCATACGTAAGTGAAGTAAGGGGTGAAAATAAATATTTTGTTTCGAATGTTTTGAAACTATGAATGAGTTTGACATTGCTCTCGTCAACCATCATCATGACGACAGCAGCACACCCCACCGGACGAATCATCGTATTGGGAGCGAATAATGAAGCGGAAACTTCGAAAGAGCAAGAAAACATTCAAAGACGAGAAGGACATGTTAATAAAATAGAAAAAAAACTGAGAAACTGGTAGGGTCAGTGTTCCCTTAGTGGACAGTCCCCTATAGTCGCACTAGTGGCTTTTTACGGCCGTTGTAATGTAGCGTTAATGCTCTTTTGCTTGACAGCTCTTGTAATTTGTCCAATAAAAGCAATGTTGAATCAGTATTGTTAATATGCAGTAGAATACGTGCAATGTTATAATGTTTGGTGTTACTTGGGGCCCCTCTTTGAAGGACACAATAGTGGCGACGAGGAGAAATCCAAGTAGGAATAAAAAGTGCGAATCAGGTGTTATAGAAGCTTATCAACGCTGATAGTGTGATTGCGGTTCAGCCAAGCGACACTGATAGTGTGATTACGGAAAGCATAGTGGCGTAGTGGTTTCTTTTGACGTTGGATAACGTCTTACGGCAACATACTGGGGTACAATTTCGAAAAACGAAAATCGCTTGCGTCACGAAAAGTGGTTAGATTTTAATTGTTAATAACATACTACCGCCTGGATCGATTTTCGAGATTCTTGCACCAATCGATCGGAAATCTTTCTACGAATGGACTGCAATAATGAAAACTATTGATTTTCATGACTAAACTATTGATAAATGGGTAAATATCGAAGCATGTCTTATTCTCCATAGAAAAGCACATTTTTCTTGCTGTTATAAGGTTTTCACGTTTTGAAGTGTACCGTAATTTCGGGTGAAATTGATCATTTTTCACGGTTTTTGACGTTGGATAACGTTGTAAGTTTCGGTCAGCCAATCGGGAGCGTCTTAGAGACTCCCCGACTCAACTGCCTCAGGGTCGGCACGCTCACCTAAGTTTACCGCGGACAGGGAATCTTCGCACTAGAAATACAGGAAAACCCACAGCACTTCACTGTTCAAAACTCCTACTTTATTGTCTTCACTCTAACAGTTTTATTTGGGCTACAACCTTCTCTCTATCCACTTCTTTTCTACACTTTCCTCCCACTTTCTTATGTACTAATCTGACCTTTCACATCGGGGCCCCTTCTTCGCACAGCTACCACCTGTCCACTCCTTCCTCTCGGCCTGGTATCGGCCGCTGGCGTTCTCCTTCCACACAAGTATGTTTCGGCCACGTCTGGCCACGCTCTCCTCGGGTTGGCTTGGGGGGACTTCGCCTGCAGCCTGCTGGGACCCTCCTACGCGTCCTAGGCTACCGATTTGGTGACGGATCGGTCTTCGGCTAATACCGATGCCGGAAAGTACCCGGAATAGGCCTCTAGGACGTCGTAGGACGGTAATAGAAATACAGTGGTTTCTATACCAAAAAACAGCGGGGTCCTGGTGGAATGGAAAAGGGGTTGAACCACAGTAATAGAAATTGTGGTTTTCTTTGCGGGTTACCTGGTGTCCACTTTCCGCTATCTTCTTCCTCACACAACTCTTCGTCTGCTTTCCACTTAACTTTATAGTTCTAGCTTAACGACTTGCTTCTTCAGCTGTATCCGGGCAAGTGAACGACCAGTAATATATTTTTGACCGTAGAGGTTCTTGACCTAGGTCGTCGGTCATTCCCCTTTCCCATTCGGGTTTTTAACGATGGCCCCCATTTCGCCACCCCTCATGGCCGCCCGAACGTTATGCTACCAGACATCTGGTGGTGGGTTTTGGGAGCTCGGTGGGTGGTAGCCTGCATGGTTACGGTCATTTGACATACTACTGCCCTAGTTGTATGCCTAGTGCTACTGGGGAAAAACCTAGACACCTACTACGAATATTTCCTGTCGTTTCTACGTACAAACAAAATACAAAATCACCTTAACACTATCAACTGACAAACCAAACACTTACAACATCTTACGGCAACATACTGGGGTACAATTTCGGAAAACGAAAAATCGCTCGCGTCACGAAAAGTGGTTAGATTTTGACTGTTAATAACTTACTAACGCCCGAATAGATTTTCAAGATTCTTGCACCAATCGATTGGAAATCTTTCTACGAAAATACTCCAATGATGAAAACTATTGATTTTCATGACTAAACTATTGAAAAATTGGGATATATCGAGGTATGTCTTATTTTTCATAGAAAAGCACATTTTCTTGTGTATTCCTGACACAGACATCATTGCGCGATATCTTAGCCACTTTCGTCGTTCAAAGGGAAACGCCTCTTTCGGTCTTCTTCTTACTTCTCTTTATTATCTCGTGTTCAGTCGAAGCCAATCAAATTCCACTTCACGCGCACGCGCACGACCGCATTTTAATTCAATCGTCTTCGGTAATCTTTTGGTGTGTTTCTGTCTAAGAATGGAATGAAAACCCAGTTCGATCGATTGTGACTACCACCAACCGTCCTTTTCAGGACGACATTTTCATTTTGAAAGAAAGTTATAAGAATTTTACACCCATGAAGAGCGTCATTACTGGTGAATGGATGTCATGGATTCATATTTCGGTCAGTCATTCGCATGCAATCACTCATCAGCGTCAACAATAGTGCTTTTAGAGAATCACGGGGCCAAAAAATCAATTTCCCATCGCGCTAGCGCAGGGCAATCGTCGACATTGTGTGCATGAGAGATAAATTGCGGACCGCACTAGAATGAAGAATCCATCCCGGTTTGCCTAGCATTTAGCGATGGTTGAATAATGCCGTTGTCGTCGTCGCTAACCACATGCATGCCAAAGCAACCAGTATAAACTTATCGAATTGAAAGCTAAAACTTATCAGCAACAGCTTCGTTGATGATTTGATTTGGTAATAAATTGTCGATCGAATCCAAATAAGCGCACAGAGAAGACTGCAAAAATGCTACGGCCGCCCAACGGGAACTTAGGTAAAACTTTATTTGCCATTTCTCTCCGTTTCAAAACTAATCATCCGAAGTTTAATTGGCAATTAAATAAATAAATTAGTTAATAATAATAGGTGAAATATCTCTAGCCGTAACTCTTTTTCGTGGAATGCATTGTTGTGGCTCTGAAAAGGGCCGTTTTGTTTGAAATTGTGTCCCAATTCAATTTAAACTCGTTCACCACGGATACGACGAGCCAGCTAGAAGGCCTTCAGCATGATGGTGACACGATTGACGTGGATCGCGCACATGTTGATACCCTCTAAGATAGGCCTCGCTCGCTTCCTGCAGGGCCATGACGGCCAAGCTCTGTAATCGCAGATCGGGTTTGAAATCCTGAGCGATTTCACGGACCAGGCGCTGGGAAAACAACTTGTGGATCAGCAGCTCCGTTGAATTCTGGTAGCGACGGATCTTACGCAGAGCGCCCGTTCCTGGCCGATAGCGATACGGCTTCTTGACTCCTCTGGTGGCTGGGGCGCTTTTGCGAGCGACTTTCGAGGGGCCGCTTTCCACCAGTGGACGAGCAGTCTGCTTGGTAAGAGCCATCGTCGTAGTGTTGTTCTCTGGACGGATTGAAACAAACGAATGATTGAATTTTCGCGGCTGCCGGTCCTTTTTATGACCTTCTCTTGCGAGCGAGCGAGACGAACAGTGAACAGCGAGCGAGCAAGAAGAATTCATCCATCGCGTACTGCATAAAACAGCCGAGCATCAGTTTTGTTTCAATCGTTGCCGAAGATAGACCGTAGTTTACACGGCCAGACAAGGGAGGCAAAGGACTCGGAAAAGGAAGCGGCAAGTGTCATCGCAAGGTTTTGCGTGATAACATCCTTTGCGTCATCACCAAGCCCGCCATCCGCCGTCTGGCTCGCCGTGAGGACGTCAACCATACCTTCGGTCTCATCTACGAGAAAACCCGCGGTGTGCTGAAGTCATCCGGAACTCTGTCGGCTACGCTCTGAAGTGGCAGGACCGTACGCTGTACAGATTTTTAGGTTCAATCGCCCCCATCACCGACACAAGAATCCAAAACTACCACTGAATCCACTAAGCATGGAATGGCGATCGACGATATCCTCACCCAACCGTCCTTTTTAGGACGTCAAATAAATTTTGAAAGAGTTTTGAAAATATTTTTACCGTGAAGCGCAACATTACTGGCAATACTCACAGCAACAGAACAGTCGGTGAATTAAATAACAGCTTTGTTGAAATTTGTAGTGATTTGCGGTAAGCATTTCACCAAAATAAATAAAATTCCACCAAAATTTACAATCATTACGCTGCTGCAAATCCAGTGTCCGGTTTGTGAAATCGCTGGCTACGAGATGGCTGAAGAAAATCAGCCCAAGCCGCTTGTTCAAGCGCCCATCATCATTACCACCGCAAATCTTATCGGGCGAGGAGGATTTCAACTTGTTCGCTGGCATAACATTTACTCGATTCTCACAGTTCAATCGGCCCTTTTCAGGGCCAACAAATGTATTTTGAAGAGTTATTTGTGTAATATTTGCTAATGTGTTTACCACATTCTTGCTATAATTCATCTCGTAGCATCATACAATATCTGATTAGTTATGAATAATTGACAAAACGACAACACATCAAGCCAGGAAATATAAGAGGCTAACGTTATCCAACGTCAACTTGGCGGTCGTATCTCGGAAACAACCTCTTACTTTTTCAGTAAATACCGCGTGCAATATCTAAAGCAATTGCGAAAAATAAGATTGTGTAAAACCACATACACGAATTTAATATTTCATTAGCCGTCGCTTTAAGACGCCATTTTGATTTTTTTTTTCTAAAAACTTTGTAACCGATGATTTTATGATTTTGGTTTGTGACTCCATCACCAATGTAATAATATAACTCCTTAATGTGACTCTGGACTATGCTCAGCGTAAGAGACTGATGTTCGAAAGCAATGAGAATATATTATGGATCCGACAGAAATAAGGACAAACTTTTTTTTTAATATATTTTTTCTCAATCTCCAAGCGTCGCGACTAGTATTCGAATAGTGCGCTGTGTTCATAAACATCGTAAGAATGCAGCGCCACACATGTCATTATGACAGTTATGTCGGGAACGAGTCACACGTCGCGTGTCCCACACGCGCGTTCCGATTTGGTGGGCGCGCGACAATATACCGAGGTGAGGAAGACGACATTTAGTGTGCGTGACATCCGTGTACGATGCAAAATGCTTCACAACTGCAAGCGAGCGAGCTCCCATAAGAGGCCTTGTAAATTAGTGAAGTAGTTATTTTTGTTTACGTTTTTTCTCTTTACTAATACGTAGCCATTGCTTCTTCTTCCACACCTTAGTATATATTCTCATTGGTTCGAAAGATTAGGCCCTTTTCGGAATAAGGTATTCCAATAGAGGTAATAAACTATAGAGGAAGAATGTCGCTGGCGTCGCTGCAGGAACATCTTTTGCTGGCGGAGATAGGCGGGGCTATAAATGTCAACGCGAAAAAGTATGCAGTTTGACACTTATGTACCCGACATGTTTCTGAGCGAGAACAAAAGGAACAGCAGCGACATTCGTCCTCTATAGTTTTTTATCTCTATTGGTATTCCATATCACTGTCAAATGATGGCGTTACCAATATGGTAGATCTGAATATGTATGGTTATAGAAGGATTCAATAACCCGGGTTAAGCCCTCTGTGCTTGTTGTAACTTCAACTAGTCAATATCTCGTATATACTCGCTACTCCATATCACGTTAAGTCTGCAGTAAGGCCCTTCTTTGAAGGACATAATACTATTTAATAAGAGTGTTGAGTTGGATGCAAAATGGTTTGTTAATCGGATTTCCTGAGAGTGCAACTCTTGATAATGTAGGATACACCACCTTACAACAAAAATCGCATTTTAAGCTCACATGAACTATTCGTCATCAAACGTCAACATCCCACCGCAAAATCGCTAGTGTTTGGAGGGGATTTTAACCTCCAAATTGCCAAATAACCTCCAAATCATCACCTCCAAGTTAGTTCTAATACCCTCCGTTATATGAAATATGCTGGCGCGTCGATCATCGCAAGTTTATCGTTAAACAGTCAATTGCCTAGATGAAAAAACGGAATCATAGGCTTTAGACCATTGCACTGTGTTTTATTTTCTCGATTTCATGCGCTTTTTGAATAGCGCCCAAACCGTTGATTTTAGCGATATAGTTTGTTCGGAGAAGTTTCTTGGTATATTAAAGCGCAACTTTTGACGAAAAAAGTGTTGTGATCAATCCACCTAGCAGTGAGATGGAAGAACTATTTTTTCAAAACATTTAGATAGACATATGGTGTCTTCGGCAAAGTTGTAGAATTGGCAATTTGAAACAACATTGTCGAAGACACGATTTTTCTATTTCTTATACTTTTTGAGATATATGCCGTTATATGTGAATGACCTCTAAAAATCATATTTTTTATCATAACTTTTTTCCAAGATTTTTAACATTTTTTGTGTTTTCTACAAAGTTGTTTGTCATAGAAAAACCCGTGTTTTTGCTGAACATATCATCACCCTATCTTTTGAAGTAACAAAGTTATTCATAAATTACTCTTTTTTCAGCATTCCTTTAAGAATTAAACTAAGAATTAATCTAAGTGTACATCCAGGAATTACTCTAGATTTGTATCCTGGGATTCATATACTGGTTCCTCTGAGATCACATTCAAGAATTAATGAAAAAAATCCTAATGTTCTATTAATGTCCAATCTAAACATTTCACTCTTTACCTCTTAGATTAACCCCTCTACCAGCAGCTTACCATAAAAAATATTCAAATCGTGATAAAATATTTGTTGTTCAAATTTTTTGCTTTTTTTCTGTTTCCTGGCGATATAGATTATTAGTGATCTGGTTTTCAAGATTATACCTCCCTAACTCGTTGGTCTCTTCAATATCGAGAAAGGGAGAGTTTGCTATATTTCACTAAAATTAAAAATAATATGTGGATTTTAGGCGATTTGTACATTTTTCCGCGAGATAATACATGGCTCGAAAGTCTGCTCCACTGATTTGAACTTTTGTCCCACTATGGGACAAAAAGGATTTCCAAGCATTTGTGCAAAAACTAATACACCTCAAAGCATCCTTACAATAGGCCTGGTTACGCCCTTACATGAGAAATTAAATAAGCTTTTATATTCATTTTGTTCTTTGCAATAAAATTTGCACTGAAAATTACAAATTTTTACTTTCAAAATCAACAAATAGACATACCTTTTCCAAATCACAATCGATTTTTATAATATTAGGAGTGAAAGTCCCTTATTTGAATAACGTTTGAACCACCACACAATGGTCGGGCTCCATATAAAGGAGCGGCCAAAACTACCAAAACACTTTTTTGAGATTTTTATGATTTTCACCATTTTAAAATATACCTCATGTATTATATTATTATGATTCTAAATTGAAATTGAACTACAATGTAAATTTCTTTGACTTTTATGACGTCAAACTGACTGAAGTCAAAAAATTGAAAAATGTAACAATAAAATAAGGTACAAAATTCATATTTAAGGAATGCAATATTTTCCCAATGTTACACACTATCTGAAAGCTTATGGTTCAACACTTTTATCGAGCATGAGGATGGAAAAAAAATATTTGGTTGAAGTTTTTATAACGTTCAATATTAAACTTAGGTAATTTTGATGATTTTGAACATGAAAAACAACTCTTGTCGCGTCATGTCGCCGCCATTTCGAATATTGCACTTTAAAATGCAATTCAATATTTTCATACATTTTGACGATATTTTTCATACAAAGTTGATATAAGACATATTTCACCACTCTTCATACATATTTTGATCAAACTCGTTAAAATACAAACAAAATTTGTGCTTTCAGCCAAATTTGATTGCATTTCTAATAAAAAAAAACTTTTTGAAAAAAGTTACGTAATATGTGAATAACCCCTTCTAAAACAATAAAAACGTCAAATAACATATTCAGATTACATATTTCATCGATTAAAACGATAAAACTAGTTTTGGCCAAACTTCGTTTTTTTCCGACCATTGTGCACCATGACATTTATGATATTTGTTTTGAACTGAGCTATAAATCCTAATAAAAACTTTTGCCTTACTTTACTCTTTATGACTGTAAAGTGCACCAGTGCGATAAGAAATGTTTCACAACATTGCATATAATCTTTGATTGACACACATACATCTCTAATTTTAACATATTTTTTTACGTAAAACTAGCTTGGCTTTCCGAAGACGCAAAAACTTTCAGAATTAGTGGTTAAACACATCATGTAAATTCAGGTTTTCCGTTGAAATCCAATATGGCGGCCAAATTCAATATGGCCTTATATGTTTGACGTTAACTACGTCTTACGGCAATATACTGGGTAAATAAAAAAATAAAAAAATTTAAAATTTTGTGGACTACCATTTATCGATAGATTTTCGATACACAGTTCGAACGAAACGTGTAAATTTCTGAGACATATAATGCACATAATTGGAGCGTGGAATACCATGGATATTTACATGATATGTCATGTAATCTTCAATTATATGTCATGTAATTCAACAGGATTCTGTGTGGTTACATGACATATAACACATTTTTACATGTTTTCAGACGTAAATTTACATGACGTTATGTTTACATCGCATAAATGAAGTTTACATGACGTGTACCCAAGTAACCAAATAACACTTTAATTCGCCCTCCGTGCTAATATAGTGCCAATACAG
Source organism: Aedes aegypti (assembly GCF_002204515.2). Taxonomy (NCBI): domain Eukaryota; kingdom Metazoa; phylum Arthropoda; class Insecta; order Diptera; family Culicidae; genus Aedes; species Aedes aegypti. Next base: position 24,534,019 of record NC_035109.1, on the reverse strand, counting down.
AGCTAACATGCCCTATACAAGCCGTATAATAGCCCTATAAGACCAAAAAGGCGAATTAGCGGGCTAGTGGTTACTTGGGTAATCTTCATTATTTTTAACTGTGTATTTTCCCACCAATCGTTCGAAAATTTATACAATATTTTACTCAAATGGAGAAAACTATTGATTTTTAATGATAAACTATAGAAAATTGGGTGTTACTCGAATCTAACGGGCGAATCGACCCTTTTCATGGATAATTGGCAATACGGCAAACTGAAATTTATGATAGCGATGACTGGGGCACTTCTCCGAATGGAGAGCTCTAAATTATAAACTTCTAAAATATAACTAAAGAAAAGTTGCAATTATGACAATTGACTGAAATTAAAATGCAGCAAATCACATGGCGTGGTTAACGTCATGCGGTCGTATCTTGTACACAACCCCCTCTGATTTGTTTTTGCAAATAAAGCCCCTATGTTTCTTTTTTTTTTTTTTCAGATTTCAGGCAGTTTCAGTGAGTCAAAAATTGTCTCCTCTAAAACGGGTTCATAATCATAACTAAGAGAGGTGGAGTTAGGCCAGCTTAAGGAAAACTCAATAAAAGTGTTGAAAATTGTACAGAATCCTAAAATTTGTGCGGGATTTCTAACTACTTTCAGATCAATAAAAAATATTTGCATGATTTTCGTTGTCGAGTTCACAAATCAATCATGAATGGTTTTGCAAAATTTGACTTTTTTGAGTTGATGGGAGGATATTAGCTCAAATAATCTGAACTTTCGAGTATTTTTTCACTACACTTGAAAGTTATTAGTATTTATAATCAACGTGCAAAAAGTTCAAATTTCAAAGTACATTCTATTAGTCAAACATCATCATTCTAAAATGATGAAATTTGAAAGAGCCTTTTGGGGCAATATGGGCAGTTTTTTTGGAACATTGTTTTTTTTAGAACACTTATAACCAGTGCTGTTAAATTTCAAAATTTTGGAAAAATTAAAATGCTTATGGCACCCTTGCATGCGAAATATTGCATCAGCAAATATTAACAATCAAAAGTAATTTGGAAAAGGTCACCGGGAAAAACATTTTCCGATTACTTTTTCCACTAGGAGTGATGATATTAGCAATATTCAAATGTCAAAGTCACGTGAAATTCATGACTTTTAACAGCCCTGCTTATAACATGCCTATTCCTTGTCAGTTTTAGGGTTGCAAGTTATTTCAGATGAAATTTCAAGATTTTATGCAATATTCAAGTGGTGCTCATTTCACCCCATTGGGGAAACGCCACGACTACCCTTAACTAAGGGTCTGTCAATTCGACAATCCGAATTTCTTTACTTACTCGACAGAAGCTTTTTACCTAGAACAAAGTTTAACATTTTGAAACACCAAGTGTAATTAGTGGCCGGTGTCATCCAGAATTGCTCAGTTGCTAAATACCCTATCAACTAAATGTCGAGTACCGTAATCCGGGGTATCATTGATCGGCGGGGTAACATTGATCGGAATGACTCATCTCGGAAAAAGTTCGTATCATAATTTATTGATAGAACATTTCCAAATCATGAATGGTGCTTCTCTTTCTTATATTCATGAGCTAATGAAAGTGAAGATTTTTGCGAAAATTGCGTTTACCTTATGCGTAAATTTGTCAACTTTTCGAAACAATGATTTGAATGGGTATGGATGACACTACCGAAGATTCATGTCTTACATAAGTTCTGCAAACAATATGAGCAAGAAAAATGCGGTCCCTATTAAAAAAGGCATCGCCAAAAACGATTCCGCGATCAAAACTTTCATCAGTATGCTCAATTAGGCAACATTAACGAATTACCTTTTTTTTCTTTTAATTTTCCAATAACTCAAAAGTAAATGACTTGTAAGCGTTTGGCCTTCATATTCGGCTTCGGGGGCCATGATTTAAGTAAGTAACGACATTTTCAATATTACCGAACGTTGTTTACAAAGGTGATTAATGTTACCCTATATCAGCTAAATCAAAAAATAACTTAAAACATTTTTTTAAACATGCTTAAATCTTTTCAAAAATAAAATACAGTATATAGTCACGAGCTATGGGTGTCAGTACTTGTTTTAAAAATATAAAATTTGCAACATTTGTTTTTTTAAAAGAAATATTTAAGAAATATTAAAAAAAAGATCAATGTTACCCCGAATTACGGTATCAATCTTGCACACATTTTTATTTGCCAATAATGTCCAATAATATAACAATGGAATGCAAATTAACTGTTTTTCTCGCCGAAATGACTTCAAATTTACAGAAAAAATGCTAGAATATCATTTGTTTTGAATGCTTGATGCGATCTTGATAGTTATTTGATTACGAATTTATAATGATGCACTGTTAGTAAATATCTTAAAACATGTGAATATACCTTCCAAACTATCATAAAACTTCCAAATTACGATAACTTTCAGTTCCCTTGACGAAATATTTTCAAATTCACGGAGAAGATACTATATCTTCCGAATGGTGGATGCCAAATTTTTGTACAAATATTTTAGTTAATAACGGTTTCAGACACTCCGTGACTCGTACATTCAAATCATCTTAGTCAATAAGGGTCTTCCAACGGGAATTCGTTTTTAGAATGAGTCAGAAAACCTTTTGGTACACCTTGGAGCACAAGCAATGAAGAAAGATATAATATGCGTTTAGGAGCAAGCAGACATGAGATGGTGTAGTAAAAGCAATCACGCAAGTGAGTAAGTATCGCCCAAAATCGATGCTCCGCATTTGGAAAAATTCAATAAAATAAAATTGTTATGAGGACGGAACATTCCACATGCCCCATTTACCATCACCAAGAATAGTAGATAAGTGCAAAAAGTTTGATCAATCAACGGAAGTGAGTCGGAAATGGGAGACAAGCTTCAAAGTTTTGCAATGCCTTATCGTCTTGGGAAAAGTGGAGACATCGAAGAAAATTTGACAATGGTTTTCCATGTGGGTTTGATTTCACTTTACCGATTCTTTCCTTCGCCGAATTGTTCATGTTTCTAATTTCTGAAGCTGGAATTGAAAGAAAATCGATCATTGCAATTAAGATCTAGTGCAACATAAAAATGTAGAATTTATATGTAGTTTCTCTCGATGCCACAATCGTAAAAGAAAACTCAACGCGAATCAATAGAAACGGTGTTAGGCGAGAGGACAGCTACTAAATTCAAGTGGCAGTTCGTGTCGACGAAGTCTTTGGCTGGAATGCAAAAAGGGGTAACTTTAAACAAAGTTCAAGTTGGAGATGGCAAAGTGCCATCGACAACTGAGAAGAGAAGAAGGACAAAGTTTTTCGCTCGAGTAGCCCATCGAGGGCTGTGAAATGGGACCATTGGTGTTTGATGTGAAATGGTCGCAACAAAAATGTATCGGTGGCTGGGAAAGAAAAAGATGCTTTATCATTTAGGCTTTGTGCCTTTTAGTTTCTTCCGTCGAAATGAAAATTGGAACAAACGCGAAATTAAGACATTCTTTTATCAACCATTGTTCATTTCATTTATTTAGTTAAGCTAAGTATGCTGTTTCGCTCAAGAAAAGTAAAGAAATTCCTTGATTGAAAGGGTCAAGAAATTTCCTACAGAGAGCTCCCTTTGAAGTGACATTTCTTCTCAACTACGTACTGCGATCAGAAAAATGTGACTTTCTTGACCATTTCTTGGGAGAAATTTTCCACGCATCGAGATAGGCGATTCCTTTTCTTGTCAGTAGCAAACCGGCCTTTAACATCTAAACAGATAACACTGAATCAACAATTTCACGCCACAATAGGGGAACAGCACACATTTTCGACCCAGCAATAATTTTCTACCCATTCATACGATTTTGGCCTACTTTGTATGAAAATCCGAAAATTGGCACAGAGTTCTTGTAGTTCGAAAATTAGTGCTTTTCCCCTACTCGGTTCGTGGCAGCATCTCTCCATCCTCGGTTCTGTCCCACGCTCGCCTAATCGATACGCACTTGATCCGCGCACCTAGCTCGCTCCACGCCTTCTTGTACCAACCGGATCCGACGCGAACACCATCTTTGCAGGGTTGCTGTCCGGCATTCTTGCAACATGCCCTGCCCATCATATCCTTCCAGCTTTGGCCACCTTCTGGATACTGGGTTCGCCGTAGAGTTGGGCGAGCTCGTGGTTTATCCTTCGCCGCCACACACCGTTTTCCTGCACACCGCCGAAAATCGTCCTAAGCATCCGGCGTTCGAAGTCTCTAAGTGCTTGCAGGTTCTCCTCGAGCATTGTCCACGTTTCATGCCCGTAAAGAACTTTTTAGACCGCAGCTTCTGGTGGTAGTAGGCCCGACTTCCACTGATGATGCGCCTCCATATTCTGTGCTCTCAACACCATTCAGGTGTTCGTCGAAGTGCTGCTTCCACCTTTCAATCACCTCACGCTCATCCGTCAAAACACTTTCATTCTTATCCCTGCACATCTTGTAACGAACTCTCAGTTCGATACATTGTTTGTTATTATGTAAATATAAATTTAGCTTAAGCTAATGAAGTATTAAAATGAAATTGAAGTTATATTAAAGTTTCCCCGTCACATACACCACAATTTGAATTCCCTATAAAAGCCCTTCTAGCTATAAAACCATGTGCGCTGACACAGAAACGAGCAAGCGAATTCTCCAAGAATAAGCAGATGAGTGCCGTAGAAGATTGGGAGTCCCAATTTGGGACCATGTGGAAGCGGTGCGTTCTGTTGGGCATCACGTGAGTATTCAGCGGGAGATTTATTTAAATCTGTGTAGACATAGATTTGGAAGAAGCCGTCTTTCTCACTCGGTAAAGAACAGAACGAAAAAGTGTATGCTCGAGTGACAATTACAAACAGAGAGCATATCGGACGTTTCCCTACACGCAAAAAAATTGTGCGGTTAAAACTACCATTTTAGGGGGTTTACTTAAGGTGATTATAGAACGAAGCCACACCTCAAATTTTCAAGAGCACAAGACAGCGCTCCGCATTGAAAATTTATCCCATTGGTCACCACCAGCAAGCAAGCAATTTGATTGGTTTTTCAACGCGAACTGTTGCTAGATTCTCCAGTCTGGTGCACTTGAAAATTCCAAGTTTGGCTTCGTTTTATAATCACCTTAAGCGCTCGCACCGGCAATTTTCAGCAGACCAGAAATACGCTTGATTTTACCATGCCTGTTGTCGAAATCAGATTGTTGTAAATTATTTCTGTCAAATGTACCAGTAACGTAGTGGGATGTACCGTAAATTGGTCTGAAATTCCATGGTAGTTTCAAGAATGGGCGTAGTCAGCTTAAATAGTAACTTTTACCACAGGATTTTTTCCCGTGTACAGCCTCGTTAATTTTAGCTATGCACTGATCGCAGCAAGCTGTGCGTGCGGGTGGCTGCGTTTGAAATTTCGTGTCACGTTTCGTTATTGCGGGGAATTTTAAAAATTTGGATTGCTACTCTGGAAAAAATATACACTGTAAAAAAAAATGTTGTAATTTTTTATATATCGAAAATAAAGCTTAAAAATCAATTTTCTCAAAAATCGTATTTTTGATTTTTTTTTATTTTTTTATATGTTAAAGTAGACAAAAAATGAAGTCTTTTGCACAGTGGGTCAAGATGGAGAAATCATGGACAAAAAAGTTATGATTTTTTGAAAAGAGGTGAATTTTTGAAAATGGTCATAATAAACTTTTTAAATATTTTTCAACTCGATTTTATGAAAGTACGCAAAATTTACAACAAAAAAGGTATACCGAAAAATCAGGCTAACTTTTACCGTTTTAAAGATACAGCGATTTTAATACAAAATTATGATATAATTTTCAATTTTCGATCATTATAATGTAACTTAGAAACGGTTTGTCCGATCAGTTTGGTGTCTTCTGCAAAGTTTTAGGTTATTGTTGGGACTATCTGGAAAAAATATACACTGTAAAAAAAATGTTGTAATTTTTTATATATCGAAAGTAAAGCTTAAAATCAATTTTCTCAAAAATCGTATTTTTGATTTTTTTTTATTTTTTTATATGTTGAAGTAGACAAAAAATGAAGTCTTTTGCACAGTGGGTCAAGATGGAGAAATCATGGACAAAAAAGTTATGATTTAAAAAAAGGTGAATTTGTTGAAAATGGTGATAATTTATTTTCGATATATAAAAAAATACAAAATTTTGTTTACAGTGTATATGTTTTCCAGATAGTCCCAACAATAACCTAAACCTTTGCGGAAGGCACCAAACTGGTCGGACAAACCGTTTCTAAGTTATAATTTTTTGAAAATTATTAAGGATTTTTTTCTTAGGCCCTTCTCAAAAGTAAGGCTAGAGTCAAAATGGCGAGCCGATGATGCAAAAAGGCATTTTTGGGCATAAAGAAAGCATGTGCAAAATTTCATCCAAATCAAAAAATATAAAAATGAAATTTGGTGAAAAAGTCGTCATTTTCTGTGGAACCGCTCAGTAGTAGGAGATTAGATTGAATTTGAGCAGCATGACAATATTTTCTTGATGCCGCTGCGTGAAAATTGAAATTCTTATCTTTCGTTTAAGTTACTGTTTCTTAAATGGGGTATGATGTGACGATTAGCAGATAAACCTAATCAGCCCATAACTTTTCAAAGCCAAAGACTTAGAAAATAGACCTTGCGATCCGACGATGTGGTCCGCAATCATTTAATTGATACATCATTGAAGTGCATAAGCGAACCGGGCACTTTTGATAGCTATCGAGAAACGGATAACTCATTGAGCATTTTCTTCTACGGAAGGAATACATACATTGCTCCATCCCTAACCTATCAATATTGAGCCACTTGATTCATTCAAAAGATCCGGATTAGAGAATCTGAATACACAGCCCAGACAACCAGAAATCGCATGAAAGTTCATGTTACAACTCGTTTATTCATACTAATTACATCAAACTCGCAAAACACCGTTGACGAACTCGTCAGATTGATGAGCTTCCTCGCATAAAACACTTCTTTTCTGAGTTCATTTGTACATTTTGTTTCATCCCGTACACTCGTACAAAGTAAGTCGAATCAATCCGCAACAGCTGTCAAATCGACATTTGTTATCATAAGTTAAGTCGCATAAGATAACAGGTTAGTTCGGTGGAATATTTATACACTCACATTGTATGTTATTATTCATCACATAATATATGCACGCATATCGCCTCCACTTTTGTACGTAGAAGGTCTTTTCGCGACATCTTATAAGTGAAATGTTGCACATACAAAGCCTCCAGGTGATTTCGTTATACGTACACTCCCGTGCATAAGTTTGGGTTCACCCCCTAAACAACATGCAAAAGTGTTCTGTCCATATCTCTGTGATTACACGTCCAATTGAAGCTCTCTAAGTCGCATTCGAAAGGCAAAGAGTTATTCTTACTTCGTATGTATTTTTCCAAAAACATTCTTTGAACTTTGTATACTAAATTTTTACTTAAAGTTGTGACATTTTTCAAAAAACACACTGAAAAATCATATTTAATTTCCTCAGCATTGGGTCGACCAAAACTTTTAATCGAAGTGTCATTAGAATCGTAATCTTATATTCTTTGAACAGACCCCACGAAATTTTGGCGGAAAAATCTGGAAAGTATTCAAAAACAATGAAACAGTCAGTCAAGTCATCGTGCAAAAGTTTGGGTTCACCCCTCAGTATGATGCAAATCGTGCAAAAGTTTGGGTTCACCTGAGCCGCACGCACATAATTTTTGTCAATATCTCTGCCATTTTTCAACCGATTTTAATAGTTTAAAGCTTTTTTGAGCGCAAATAATGGCGTGTACATGATTGGTTTGAGATTTCACAGATTTAAGTCAGTTTAGGTGAACCTAAACTTTTGCACGATGACTTGACTGACTGTTTCATTGATTTTGAATACTTTTCAGATTTTTCCGCCAAAATTTAGTGGGGTCTCTTTAAAGAATATAAGATTACGATTCTAATGACACTTTGATTTAAAATTTTGGTCGACCCAATGCTGAGGAAATTAAATATGATTTTTCAGTGTGTTTTTTGAAAAATGTCACAACTTTAAGTAAAAATTTAGTATACAAAGTTCAAAGAATGTTTTTGGAAAAATACATACGAAGTAAGAATAACTCTTTGCCTTTCGAATGCGACTTAGAGAGCTTCAATTGGACGTGTAATCACAGAGATATGGACAGAACACTTTTGCATGTTTTTTAGGGGGTGAACCCAAACTTATGCACGGGAGTGTACATTTTGGTTGTCTGGGAGGTTCTCTAACACTGAACACTGGCTATCTCTAATCAGACTTATCATTTAAAAATCAACATATAATCCATTTGGTGTCACGGGCCAAAACTGCCCGTTGACAGTATATATTGTGTCATAAACAAACATAGTTCAATATTTGAGGTCGCGGGTGACTATGATTAATATGGTTGAAAATTTTCCAACAGATAACCCTGGATTTTCCAGGAATCAAAATTTTTCTTGCAACGCGTAATAATTCCGCGATTCTTTCAATTCGGTCGGTGAAAAATTAATTTGGCTGATGGTGCTCTGCCACCCGACAAAAAATGTGAAGAATTTGGCAGTGTTTTGTGATAGCTTACGCCATAATTTTCACGTCAACAAGTGAAAATCGACGTGGCTCACAGGAAAAAACAAGTTTTGGAATGATGGGGGATTACGGGTAGGTGAGGCGGGTGAATAGGCTAGAATCGAGGTGCTGTTTTTATTTTTGATTCAATGTGTGGTATAGTGGAGATTGAGTGTAATCAAGTTGGTGGGCCAAATTAATTTTAAGTGGGATTGTGTGTGATTTAGCACCTGTTGTACGGATTATTTCTGAAGTTTTGGTGGATTTTACAACTGAAAATCAGAAACTTGAAAGAACAAGTTGAAATTCTGATTGACGATTGACGATTCTGATCTGACTGAAATGACTGGACGTCATATTTGAATCTTTCCTTACAAGCTAACGATTTAGACGAGAGCTTTAGGATAATACATAAGCATTGAAGAAACCGGTGAGATCCTTCCATGTTGGATTATATTTTATTTTAATATATTTCTACTACTGTATATATTTTGGGATGGGTTGGACCATAAGGGCACCTGAATGAAACTATTTGGACAGGGAGCTTGAGACTGCCTCCTCCCTGTTGCTAACGTTTCGTGCATTGAGGGCGGGCTATTCTACCATATCTTTTGAAAATGCAGTCGCCTCTCTACATCTCAATATCGAAGGGACCATCGAGATAGGGAGAGATCGAGACAAAGAACAAATTTTTAATGAATAAGGTACCCCGGGACAAGTGAGAATCCGGGGTAAGTGGGACATTCCGTCATAGCTCGTTTGGGAAAAGTTTCTCAAGGGGGTATTCTTCTAGAAAGTTTAAGATACAATGATAAGGAAAGTATTTAGCACAAAAATTATTGTTATTTTTAATACCATGTGCTCTATGTAACAGTTGTCAACTCAGCACCATTTTCAACTTGCATGATAAATTGTGACACGTTTCACGTTCTGCATAGGCTCACAAAAAATAATTGTGCTATAAATCGAATTACCATCGGTACGCTACAATTTTAAGTATTGTTACAAGCTGCTTACGATAAACAGGTATTTTGTTTTCATTTCATATGAAAATTTCTATAGTCTAACTTACCCCAAAATATCTTTGTACCCGGGATAACTGGGACCTATCGAAACAAGCACTAGAATCAAAACTTTTCCTACACGTTTCAAACATTTCCCTAGAGAGTAGCACTAAAACATTCAAACGAATGATTTTTATCAAAAAAAAAATCAATCTTATATCACGTAATTGTTGAATAGGGAGAAAAAAATACTAATTTTTCTAAATATTTTTTTCTATTTTTATGTTTGAAATATGAATTTAAAATTGAACGAAGACAGAGATAATATTTAAAATACATCATGAGAACGATTACTTTACTATTTTTATTGAACTTTATTTGATATTTCTACCAAATTCAGTAGTTGTGGAAAACAGTTCCATCCCATTAAGTGGTTTTTCGCCATGCATATCAGTAATAACAAATAATGAAAACATATTTAAAAATTCGTCCTTGTGAAAGCTGGGGGATGCAGAGAACTCTACGACCTCTCATAGGTGTTACGGAGTGTTGTGGAATCTTAATGGAAAGGGTAGTGCCAACAAAATGCACGCACCACACGAAAAACCGACAAAGAACTGCAGTTCATAATCCATTTTGAACCAAGCATCCATGAATCACATTCAGTTTTTTAATCAACACGTTTAACACACACAGGAGAGTCATGCTTTCTCTTCTTAGTTTATCACAAAAGAAAAAAAACTATCCGGGTGGCGTAGCACTGCCCCAACCATTAGTGGTATTATTTTAAAGTTTAACACATGAAGAACAAATCTTCAGATAGGTATAATCTTTCGAATTAAAAAAAATAACACGTTTATCACTTTAACAGCATGTTTCTACATCATTCACATTTGCACGTGGCATAGCGCCATCCGCCGAATCAAATTCTTCACCAGCCGATAAAAAAAAAGAACTCGAGACGAAGTAAACGTGACACAAAATTCAAAACGCAGCCGCCGGCGCGCACGGCTTGCTGCGATCCTATTTTATTGTTGATCCCTTATATACATTATATATGTACTCAACATTGAAAAACTATGATTTATCAATCCTATTATTGCAATGGTTGACTTACTGATGTGGTTTAACGCATGAAACTGCATGTGTCCAACTTGCCCCGTTTAGCGAGGTAACTGCGTCAAATGACTCATTATTCATCTTTCTTCTAAGGTTTTCACAATTTCGAAATTATTCGATCAAATTCATATGTTGCTAAAATATGATCGTGTTATTGGATTTGCAAAATATTGACATTTTTAAATTATGTAGAATAATCTGTTTGAACTACCGTTTTTTTTTATGTCCCACTTGCCCCGGGGTACCTTACTAGATTTAAAAACACTTCGTTACTAAGAAAATAATAAGCAATCAGATGAAATTGCGCGTTTCTAATTTGTTTTGAATCCCAAATATTTGGTCTAGTAACCTTCGATATTGGCCACATCGACATACTGAGAGAAATTTGGGAACGAAAAATCAACAGGAACACATCGATATACGGAGATATCGAGATAAGGAGGATATCGAGAAGTGGAGAGAGAAATTGTATGCAGAATGAAGGGACCTAAGCAATCATCGACATAGGAAGAGATATCGAGATATAGAACATCAAGATGTGCAGAGTCGACTGTATTCTGTCAATCAAGAGATTAATTACAGTTGTTCGTGAAAGCTTTATTCTGGAAAGAGATTCTCTTCCCCTGATGCGGGTTTCGTGCAAGCATCTCTGCTTGCGGGTCCGCACATCCATTTTTGGACCTCTATACATGAGACTGACTGATCACGAACAACAATACAATCTTGATTAAATTACTTTTCAGATTATTCCAGGGCTTTGCTACAATATATGGTATAGGGTGTACCAGAAAGTATGGACAAGACTTTGATAAGGAGAAACATAATATTCTTCCATACAAATAATATTGTCTATATTTTTGTATTTTTCTTTGGGGCATTTTAAATGCGGCCTGTGAAAATTTTGTTTGAGTAAATAACCTTTAATATTGGAATTTTTAATTTAAAAAAATCGGTTCTATACCATTTCCCGGAAAGACATTTCCCGGAAATCATTTCCCGGTTACCCCATTTCCCGGAAAGACATTTCCCGGAATAACCCATTTCCCGGAATACCCCATTTCCCGGAAAGATATTTAAGTATCACTAAAATCATGACCGTCAATGAAATCTATGCAACTTTTTTTTCAGTTAGTAAGGGAGGTTAAGGTTTGGGCTAGATGTTTTATTAGATCGAGCATTTTTATGGGTAGGATTTTTTTTCCAAACAATCCGGTGCAATCTTAGTTTAGTCTATGTATAAATCATATAGACAAAATTTTCTAGATCTCAAATCCCTTACAACTGTAGACTTACTTAAGACTGAATAATCTCATGGCATTTTAAACCTCTACTATGGTACTATGTAAAGTCTGCAAAGAACTTTTCGGCCGATCTATTTTCGTGTTGTTCTGGTAGAGTTATTATTGTCCATACTATTTATATTTTCATTGGACAATTGTGCTTCTTTCGCTGTCTGGCCATTTGGCCGAATGGGTTGTTTGGTCGAATGCCGTTTGGCCGAATAAAGAACAAAAAAAAAACGTTTAATATTTTCAACGCTTATGTGTAGGATTTATAAGTGTTGCCCTGATCTACCAGTCAACTTATCAATTTATATGATATGGTGGATCGCTATATATGAGCTCCAAGAGAATACATAAAACTATCCGTTCATTCAGGACGACCCAGTAAACACACCATCGTAAATGATGAGATATAAGAGTACAAATGTGGAGGCGATATACGCACATCTTGCATGCAGCCTTATGGCGCATGTGCGTATATCGCCTCCACATTTGTACTCTTATGCGCTATCTTATACGATTTTGTGTTTACTGGAGAAGTTGTGAACTCGCGTCAAGACTCTAAGTTTATGGCTGGTTCGTCTCTGGGCTACCAACGGTGTGCTCGGGTTTGCATAGTTTTTGATAGTTTCATAAGAATTTTTCCCTTCTTTTAAACATAGGCTATTCTTTCAACTTGTATTGGTTTCATTACTATTGGCGATAATATAGCTTATATTTTAAATGGGAATTTTCCCTTCTTTAAATCATTTATAGTTATACTGATATAATAATTGTTTGCATTACTCTAGCTTAAATTTTCATAAGAGATTTTTCCTACTTTTGATCATAGGCTGTTCTTCCATATTTTAATAATTTTCATAGTTAATGGAACTAAGGCTTATGATAAGTTTATAGTCCTAATAAAAATTATACCGAACGACTCGCTGAACACTTACGTTAAAGAGGCTAACTGTTTCTCCTTTGTGAAAAGAAGAAGCTAAACTTGTGGTTGCTAGAAATTATTTAGTTTACTAAGTACTATCAGAAGGATTGAAGCAAATCGATGCTACAGAAAGACGAATAAGTTGTAAACCGTTTTAGTAACAGTCAAAAGCTGACTACAAACGCAATGCGAAAACATATGCTGGCAGCTATTTCTGCTAGCAGAGAAGAGAAACAATGTTTACATTGACTATTCCTTGAACTAACACTAAAGAGCTGTATATCAATGATGATTTATGCTTCTTTCGGAATAAACTGAAATTCATTACAAATGTATGCTAACTGTAGTTCATTATTGTTTTTAATTTCGGTCAAACTGCATTTGGCCAAATGACCCTTTCGTCCAAATGGCGTTCGACCAAACGGCATTCGGCCAAATGACCCGGAACCCTTCTTTCATACATAGGCTGTTCCTTTTAGTTGTGTCATGAAAACAAATGGCAATGTTCAGACTGATAAACAAATACATCAACATGAATTCCAATTATAGCTACTGCCATTTGCATAGATTATCACCCTTCTTTTGAACAATTGTCGTTCTTCCGAAATATACCGACAGAAAATGTTTGGCGAGAAGGCTGCTAATATTGAACATCATAAATTTTCCCTTCTTTCAAACTAAGGTTATTCTGTTGAGTCATTGATTTATACACAAATTATTTCACGCTAAAACTAGACATATTTTACCAAACCCCCCCTTGTCAATTTAGTAATGTTTGTGATGCTTCTCACAACTCCTTCTCCACCTTTGGAATGAGATATTAGCATAATCTTTATCCTGTAATGTGGGTTTTTTAATTAATATCATCCTTTTCTTTTTTTCTGACATGACGTTCTAACTGGGACAAAGTCTGCTTATCGATTCCATGTGCATATTAGTTCTCCCACAGTAATCAACTGATAATATTTTTCGCCAATTGACAAAGAAATTCTATACCCTCGAAAATAGAAGAATTTGCCAACCCGAAAAGATTCTCGATAGGCGGGATTGGAATTCGCGACAATTATCTGTGGTCCGCGTTGATCTTTACATATATGACACTCAGGCAAATGGAATTGAAATACATACAAACCCTTTATGAAAAGTCGCCATGAGAAATCGGATTGAAATTCACACATTTGCCTTGTCAAACAAGATTTGAGAACAAAAAATCGAGTCAAAGACCTTGGGCGCTTTCATCTTTCATAAGAAAAATAGGTATGAATTTTGAAAGTCCAGTTCGCTTCGTGTAGGGTTCTTGTAAGCCCTTCAGTTCTGGCAGTTCTATCGCAAAACAAAATCCGCGAAAATTTATTATTGGTGCATTCCGGGAAGTGGCATTCCGGGAAATGGGTTTCCGGGAAATGGGTCATTCTGGGAAATAGATTCCGGGAAACGGCATTCCGGGTAATGGTTTTCCAGGAAATGTCATAGAACAGGCCTGCCCAACCTTTTTGAATCGCGGGCCAAATCATAAAAATAATTTTGCGCGGCGGGCCATATTATTTTTAATGCAGCAATTTCAAAATTGTTGGTAAAATCAATCAAGAAAAAATTTGTTTTTTGAGGAATTGTAAATGGAAAGCAAATCTGTGATAAATTTGCAGAAGATGATGTGAGATGTGCGCTCATGATCATGACGCTGGAATTCAGTCCAGAATTCTTTTAGAAGTTCTCCTCTGAACCCTGGCAGAATGCTGTTAAGGATTTTAAGTAAATCATTCTCAGAATTCTATCAGAAGTTTTTCAGATGACTCGGCAGAATCCCTTCTAGTATTATTTGAAAATCCTGTCCCGTGTTTTAATCATGATTTTGCGAGAATCCAGCGTAGGATTCTGTGCAAATTGTTAGGATTTCTTTAGAACCCCACCGTCTCATGTATATTTTTTTTTAGAATCTGTAGAAGTTTTTCCTGCTCAGAGTACTGTAAAAAATAATTAAAGATTGAGTGAGAACCTTTTCCAGAATTATATCTAGAATTTGATGATAATTATGGCTAGGATTCTGTGAAATCTTTCTGTGACTATCTTGTTCAATATTTTGTGAGAATTCTGTCCAAATTTTCTGCAAAATTGATGTTAGAATCCTGTGTAAAAATACAAGGTATTAATCTGTCTCTATATCTACCCAATATTTGATATTATATTAATCAATATTCATGCTCAGTTTTGCAAAAATCCATATTATGATTCGATGAAATTGTATTTTGGCCTTAAACTTCTTGTCGAAAACATTTGTTAAAATTTAATGTAAATTCAGTTTTGTTGGTTTGATAGTTACTGGAGAGATTTCTTGAGTATAATCCTCCTACAATTTAGATATTTTTTCTGTATGAAACGATTTCAATCATCCAAAACATCAAGCAATTTTGGAAGATGAAATTGTAATGTAAAGAATCTTCGAAATAAAAAAGATAAAATTTTAAGAATAAGGATAAAAAGTTATGATAATAAGGATTGTTTAAATATTGCGCAGTTCCTACCTTATTGGACCCCGGCGGGTTCATAAGTTCGGAAACGTCAAACCCTTTGTTTTCGCCGTTGGCGGGCAAGAAAAGGCAGTGAATCGGTTTCGCGCCAACGAAAATTGTTTACGTTTTATCAAAAGCATGTGCTCTCAGCAGGGTTGCTAGTTTGTTTGTTTTATTTGTTTCACGAATACTTGCTTGTAAAACATTTGTAAAAGTATGTCAGCCATTTGAAATAGGCTTGTTCGATTATAATTAATTGTGGCAATGATGCAGTCAAGTGCAAATCTGCATTTCGATAGAAAATCCAGTGTAATTTATCGCGTAAATGTACATTTGAAGAACTTTGGGTATGGATCAATTTGCTTAGAAACATATTTGGAATCACTGCTTGGTGACCTTCGAAGTGCGATACACAACTTTCCCAATAATCAATTTATCAAAGCAAAGCACAATATAAAGTTGGCAGAGCAGAAAATGAGCCAGTATGAGAAGGATCCTCAAGCTCTTCGCGGGCCGCACAAAATGAGATGGCGGGCCGGATGCGGCCCGCGGGCCGTACGTTGGGCAGGCCTGTCATAGAATCAAAAAAATCAATTCTTATCAAGCCAGCACAGACCCTACTTTTATGCATGTATTGTCAAAACTTAACTAGTAACGAATGTTTTCATCCATAATGCTTCGATATGATGAGATCAAGTACATTGTATCTAAGACGTTTCACAAGAAATTTTGTTTAAAATTATATTTTACTTTGCTAGAAAACATTAGACGAAATGGTAAAATTCTGAAAAAATCACTAACTTTTCTTTCCATGTCAGACAACTTCCCAAAATCATAGCTTTTCGGGCGTTCTTGATATAAATAAAAATAATTCATTTCAGATTTACTTATGTCAGATATCTTAACTTTTGAATAGGCATGGTCTCGCACAGATTTTGTACAACAAAGTCACTCAAATATAACGCGATTTGTGCAAAGCTGATAAGAGAAACATCTAGAAATGTAATACCATCAACAAACAGGTAGCGAAAAAATCGCTCAAAATTCAAAATCTGCTCTTGGTAAGTGCAAGAATAAAATGCGTGAAAATCAGATTTTTATCTGCACTAGTCATGAAACGGCAGTATGGTAAAGTCGTGCCCATATTTTCTGGGACACCCTATAGTATCACATCATGCATAAATATTTGAACGTAATTTCATTCAGTCACTTCCAATTTTCTACAATATTCCGCTTCAAATGTAAATGAGCGACATCGATGTAAATGCCAACAAACTCTTCTCGACCAACAACACACAGATTGTGTCATATTTATCATAATCCCCGTTTTACTTTTCATTTGTTCATGATTCAAACCTCCGGCTAGTTTTTGTACGTTTGAATAATATAATTGTACATCATATTTGAACGAGAATAATATGCATCTAAAACAGGGCTGCCCAACGTACGGCCCGCGACCTAATTTTGTGCGGCCCGCAGAGGGTTCAAGATTCTTTTCATATTTGGCCCGTTGAGTATCCTATCAACCCGAAGTTAGAACATACCAAAACTATGGAATTTCCAATTTAGTTTCAACCTAATATTTTATTTAAATTGTTTTGTTTCCTTGAAGATTTAGCTACTTAATTTTATGAATGATTCAAATTCTTAAGCGAAGTATGCACTTCAACAGAAAAGTAATCGCCTATCTCGATGCGTGAGAAATTTCTTGCAAGAAATGCTCAAGAAAAGCATTTTTCTTTGATCGCAGTACGCTGTTGAAAAGAAATGTCATTTCAAATGGAGCTGACTGTAGGAAATTTCTTGACCATTTCTTAAGCAGAAATTTTTACTTTTCTTGAGCGAAACAGCACCTAGCTTTAATCTCAAATTCTGTGAGTTTCAACAATGTTTCTACCATAAATTCCTTCGGCATTCAAAAATTGCAGCCTGAACAAAACTTATGGACAAAAGGCTAAGTTTTCATACATAATTTCACTGAATAATAGGCTAATATTGTCAAAGAAACCTGGAAATAAATTTTACCAACACCTGAGCGTTATTAACGCTAATTCCTTGAAAAGATTATAAAAATACAGGGTTTTTACTAAATCTTGAACAGGTTTTTTTTAAGATTTCTGGACACGACTTCCACGGATAACATTGGTAAGGTTCTCACAGAATTTTCACCAGGATTCCACAGACTTCTAGCCTGGATTTTCATCGAATTCAATACATAATTTTCTAAAACCCTCGGCAAAATTACAATTTACCACACAATATACACACCACATTTTGCTAGAACCTTAAGCGAATTTATAATTCAATTTTGAGCTGCTTACTTTTGAAATACTTTTTAGCACTCTCAAAGATTTGAAGGTTGCATTTCAAAATGGTTTTTAAGTGAGATTCCGAAGGGTCACGATTCTTGTAAAATTCCATACATTCTGACCAAGATTCTCGTAAAATCTTGATCAGGATTATAGCACATTTCGGGTCGGATTCTGATAGAATTCGGATTTTGATCTTGAACATTATTATTAAGTATATTCATGTAGACAACTGTCAGATGAATTAATCAAATAAATAAATAAATAAATAAATAAATAAATAAATAAATAAATAAATAAATAAACATTATTCACACACAACCCAACATTTTCGGGGTAGATTCTTCAAAATATTCTGCAAGGGATCATTATATAGTTTTTGGAAAAACTCTCACAATATCCAGCAGAATTATTAACAGTAATCATCTGTTTTTAGATTTCTTCAAATGAAATTTACTTCATTCACTGATTTTTGTCAGTTTTTATGAACTTCATTTATTTACTTTTGTCAGACTTTATGCGAATAGGTATTTATCTTTTTTCTTGCCCGCGGTCCAAAAAGGTTGGGCAGGCCAGATCTAAAATAACGTGATACAGTCGCCTCTCCACATCTCGATATCGAAGGGACCATCGAGATAGGGAGAGATCGAGACAAAGAACAAATTTTTAATGAATACTAGATTGAAAACACTCCATTGCCAAGAAAGTAATGCGCAAACAGACGTCATTTTGCGCTCCTAATTTGTTTTGAATCCCAAAATGTTGGTCTAGTAACCTTCGATTTTGGTCATATCGACATACGGAGAGAAACTTGAGAACAAACAATCAACAGAAACACATCGAGATATGGAGATATCGTGATAAGGAGGATATCGAGATATGGAGAAAGAAAATGTATGCAGACTGAAGGGACCTTTGAAATCATCGACATAGAGAGAGATATCGAGATGTAGAACATCGAGATGTGGAGAGTCGACTGTATTACAATTTATTTTTTGCTTTGTGTGTATGGCGTGCAGCAAATACCCGTACTCGTGCTTTAGAAATCATCATTCTGAAACTTGTTGCCTAAGCTAGTATGTAGTTTGAACACATCACATAATAATTCAACATTGACGATTGACGATGGCCTACTATGATTAAATGTTTTACATAAGCAATATGATAACCGATGATGATTTATACCAGTTTTGTACATTTTTCCAAGCTACCTAAATCCACTTCAACCGTTCCGTTCAAAAATGATATATGTACAGCATATAAGCTGGTTAGCGGTAGTACCCATACCGCCCGTAATAAACTGGATCCAGACACATCAACTAATGTTCTATACTTCCACAGGGACCCCCCACGAAGCGGAAGCCAATCCTTTACGGCGATGAGGACGACAATGTTTATCTGCCTCTCTTCTCTTATGTTCAACGTTCGACAGATGATGCGGGTATTACGTAGGTGGTTTGCGAATCCTTTGAATTTTCATAAAAGACTTCTTATAATCTCCTTTGTTCGCAATTGTGTGTGCCGAAGAACTTAGCATAAAGCCATGAATACACTTACGGTTCCGATCCACTCCAAGGCCAACTACGATGAGTAACAGGCTGACGGAGATGAAACTGTTCTGCGGTATGGTGATGTGTTTGCTTCGTTGCTTGCAGGATATTGCCATTTTGGTTTCCGCTTAATGAATATTTAAAGTATCACTTCATAAAAGGTTACAATTTCAGTTGTGTTTCCGACACAGGATTGCTCGGTTTTTGCACCCAAAACTACGATCAATGATAACTAATCACAGCTAATGATTCAACCAAAGAAATCGCTCGCACTTGTAAAAATATCTTCCCTCAAGCGTAAAATCTAATGTCGCTGGCTTGTCTCTTGCTTCGGCTACTGGAAGACGTAGAATTTTACGTTACAGCTACACATTAATGCTTTTTTGATATCACTTTCCGTAAAGTCGGCCAACTGGGTTTTCCCCGAGGCCATCAAGCCGTAGAAAATGCAAGTAAACGCGAAACGGCGATGAAAATTTTCCGACGGCGCGCCTGCTACGATGTCCTTTACCGTACGAATTTTGCAACCAGTCTGCGGGGCAAATTTCTGTGCCAACAGAGAGAAAGGACACCCGCACTTGGCACCGAGTGCCTTCAGAAGGAAAGAGTCCCATAGGCGTAAATAGATACAAATAGTTCGTTTGAAATTAAATTCAATTCTAAGTCTTTCAGAGCTTAGAAAAATGCGTAATTTGGTGAGAGAAGAAATTCGCTATCTTTTGTCAAATAGAAGTTGTTTTTCTAGCAAAACATGCCTATTTCGATTGTGAACTTGGGACAAATATAAGAAATATCTTTGGACGCCATTCGAAAGACAAAATACATTTCTATGTTATTTAAACATACAGATGTGTTATTATTGTAGCTCTAATAAAATGTATTAAACACAAAGAACTTTTATCATAAATAATTCAATAACTTTTGAACTCAAATAGTTATCAAAAATATACGAAATTACAATTACACTAAAATTTGAGTTTTAACAACTTCTGGAAGTCGTCCTACTACTAGTCGTTGGGCTACTTTGATGGAAAATATGAAATAAAAAAGATATAACAATGGAAATCAAACATAAACCCCCCCTTATTTACGCCAATGAAGAGTCCTTGTCGTCTGGCGCGGAGGGATATTGTCGAAGAGAAAGAGAGAGTGCTCCAGAGGTGGATGTCGTCATGTGACAATGTCCTGAGTACGCAGTTGGTTTTATCACCATTTTTGCTTCTCTTGGCAACTGTGTAGGGAGCAGTGTTATCAACACCTCACCTAGAAGTGCAAACAAACACTCCGGCTGCGGGTCTCCATGGGCGACCGTCGGACTTTTGATTGTGAGGATATTGATAACCACAGCAGGCGCAACCACCCACTCTCAGCTGAGCTCGAATGTGGAGGAAGCATGGTTGGGATGGAAAATGGGTTTTCCATAGTGACAAAAGTAACACCGTGAAAACTGGCCATTAAGAAGTTTGGCGAAATTTGATTTTTTATATGTTCAGTAATACTATCGAAATAATTTTGAAAAGACAAAAAATACCTAACAGAGTATCGTATTTTCCAGTTTTGAATCAAGGGATCAGTTTTTCTCCGACTCACGGTATTGTTTTTGATTCGGAGAGAAAATTTCCCAACGCTATCAAGAGAGTGAAAACTTACTGGTGAGAGTTGTGAGATATCAATGTTGCGTGATAGGGTGGGACCTAATTTACGTTCAAAAACCTACATTACAAGACCAACATTTGACAAATCAAATTTAGAAGCTTTAATAATGCGGTTGCTATGCAGTTTTAAATCTCTTTTAGGAGTATCTGCAGTTCTGGAGCTCAAAAAACCGCAATAAAGAGCAAGAAATTCATTCAATCGGTCATAGTTTTTGCCCATTTGCTCATGAAAGTTCATAGCAACGCTAATACTGTTGAATACATTCATTAACTAGGTACAACATTGCCCTATAGACAAATTTTTAGACGAAATTTTGAGTTACGCCCTTTGAAATGCGTAACAGCAAAAAACTGATTTATAATTCATTAACCCTTAAAAGCCCGAGACGAACCTTGATTTTTTAAATGGCGACTATTCGGAGACTAGTAGATCAATTAATTTGAAATAAGTTTTGAAGTGAATACGGTTAGTTGGTCTTCACGGTCGTTTGCGAATACCCTTTAATGGGTAAAAATTCATCCATTTTCGCTAGAAGTATTTTTTTTTGTATATCTCGCTTGTGGCATAAAAAGGGTAAAAATTTACCCATTTTTGGAAGGGGAATGCAAATTAGCATAACCTCAACTTTAATAATGTGTTTTGAAATAAAGTATTACATTTACAAATACATTTTTATTACAAACAATAAGCATTATTATACAAATATAATTAATTAAAACACACATTTATTTTGTTATCAGTCGTGTAACGAGCATGACGGCGTAGATACGATGGTCGCCTGCGTCGCTTGTAGCAGCTGGCACCACTTCAAGTGTGTAGGTGTCGATCATACCGTCAAGAACCGCCGTTGGGTGTGCCATAAATGTGAACTGGGAACCTTTTCGGGTCTACTCAACCCCCCGCAAACAAAGGATAAGACAGCGAAAAGCGGCGGCAGTAAGACGTCAAAAACACGGAGCAAGAAGCCAGAGAAGACCGTCGGATCTAAAATGAGTGTAACGTCCAGTGCCCGCGCTGCTGCTTTAGAAGCTCAAATGCGCCTGCTCGAAGAAGAAGAACTGCTAAAAGAAAAGGAATTGAAGGAGCAAGAGGAGCTACAACGTCTGGAGTTTGCTGAAGAACAACGGAAGCTTGAAATCAAGAAAAAACTAATGGAAGAAGAAACCAAGCTCAGGGAAGCGGAGCTGTCGAAACAAAAGGATTTGCAGGAGAAAATGATGCTATTGCGACGGGAATCTATGGAAAAAAGAAGGAAGTGATGCGACAACAGGCAGAGCTTAGCGAATCGTCTTCATCGTCGCACGTTTCGAAGTCAGAGAGGGTGAGAGATTGGATCACGTCACAACAGCACACCAAAGGAGACAAGGTTGACATCACACAACAACGGATCTCTTGGCCGACTTCTCATATAGCAAACTCAGCATCACCACAACAGCGAGATGGATCCTTGGTAACACCTAGACAACAATTTTCGAATCTTTCGCTGCATGACGATGATCGCTGCGCAGTGAATCCGGAATTACCAACGGCCTACATGCAAATTGCAGCCAGACAAGTAACTGGAAAGGATCTTCCGGCCTTTAGCGGCAATCCGGAAGACTGGCCGATGTTCATTCGGACCTATGAAGAAACAACGGCAGCGTGCGGGTTCTCGGATGTAGAGAATTTGGTACGACTTCAGAAGTGCCTACGTGGGAGTGCGCTGGAAACGGTCCGCAGTCGGCTTATGATGCCCGCAGGAGTGCCACATGTAATCAAAACCCTTCAAATGCGTTTTGGTAGACCAGAGCTTATCATCCGTTCGCTTTTGGAAAGAATTCGTCGAGTTGCTGCCCCTAAACCTGAGCGTCTTGATACTCTCATCGATTTTGGATTAGCCGTGGAGAATTTGGTGGTTCATTTGCAAGCCGCAAAACAAGAAAACCACCTGACCAATCCTGTCTTGCTACAAGAACTTGTAGCGAAGCTTCCAGCGCAACTCAGATTAGATTGGGCCAGATACAAGCTTCTTCACCAAGATGCCACACTTGCGACCTTTGGAGAATTTATGAACGAGTTGATTCAAGCCGCCAGCGAAGTGTCGTTTGACTTACCTATCAGCCTGTCCTCAAAAGCCGAAAAACCGAAGGACAGAGAGGTTTTTATCCACGCTCATGACGCCCCGGATATGGAATCAAAAAACACCGGTGCGATAAGAAAGACACCTAAGCCGTGTATCGTGTGCAGCGCCATAGGGCATCGAGTTGCGGAGTGCGAGGAATTCAAAGCCAAAAACGTCGAGGAACGAATGCAAATAGTGCGGCAACACAATTTGTGTCGCACGTGTTTGAATTTCCATCAAAAGTGGCCATGCCGAACCTGGAATGGATGTAACATCCATGGTTGTCGCGATAAACACCACTTTCTTCTGCATCCTCCGACGACATCAAGTCCTGCCCATTTCTCCACCAACCATAGTTCCGTAATCAGGGAGGGCTGTGGTCGCTATCCATATTTTCGCATACTTCCTGTACTTGTATCAATGGGAAATAAGCGCCAAACAATATATGCGTTCATTGACGAAGGCTCCTCTTCGACGCTTTTAGACCGATCAGTGGCAGAACAATTGGGATTAGACGGACCTACAGAGCCTCTGACGCTGCAATGGACCGCAAATGTTGCGCGCCAAGAATCCCGGTCTAAAAGAGTAAATTTTCAAATCTCAGGCACTGGAAAGGCTGATACATTCCAAATAACAGAAGCACATACCGTTGAAAGGCTTTTGTTGCCGAAACAATCGCTTCCATATGAAACGTTAGCGAACCAATATCCGCATTTACATGGGCTACCCATCGCCGAATACGACAGTGCCGAGCCAAAACTATTAATTGGACTCGACAATCTTAGCCTGTGCGTCCCACTGAAAATACGGGAAAGGCAAAACAAAGACCCTATCGCCGCGAAATGTAGATTGGGATGGACAATTTACGGGTATAACGCACGTACATCAGGGCCAACAGTGACCGTTAATTTTCATGTACCTGCCGCCCAAGACGCGGATCATGAGTTGAATGAACAACTTAAAGAGTTCATCTCACTGGATCAATCGGCAGCCAATCCAGCGTACGAGATGCCTGAGTCCGACGCTGATAAGAGAGCTAGAAAGTTGCTAGAGGAAACCACGCGAAGAGTGTCCGGCAGATTTGAAACCGGTTTGCTGTGGAAATCGGACCACATCGAATTTCCCAACAGCTTTCCCATGGCGGTGAGACGACTTGAGTTGTTGGAGAAAAAATTGGATAAGGATCCAACTCTTCGTTGTCGAGTACATCAGAAAATGGAAGAATATTTTGCTAAGGGATATTGTCACCGAGCTAGTCGCGAGGAGCTGAACGCTTCCAACAGCAAACGAGTTTGGTATGTTCCGTTGTGCGTAGTAGTCAACCCGAAAAAACCAAACAAGGTACGGGTTGTGTGGGATGCGGCAGCGAAGGTTAATGGCGTTTCCTTTAATTCAGCTTTACTGAAAGGACCAGATAAGCTGACATCCCTTGTTTCTGTTTTGTATCACTTTCGTGAGCATAGAATCGCCGTAACCGGTGACATAGAGGAAATGTTTCTTCGGCTTCTTATTCGACCTCTGGACAGCCAATATCAGCGATTCCTGTGGAGGGAAAATGCTGGAGACGCTCCTTCAGTGTATATAATCGATGTTGCGACATTTGGGTCAACTTGTTCCCCAAGCTCGGCCCAATTTGTGAAGAACGCAAATGCCAGAGAATACATGGAAGAATTCCCCCGAGCATCCACGGCTAATTAAATACCACTACGTGGATGATTACCTCGATAGCTTTGATACGGTGCAAGAAGCTATTGAGGTAGTCAAACAAGTGAAGATGGTTCATTCCCAAGGAGGATTCAATCTGCGCAACTTTTTATCCAACTCCAATGACGTGTTGGCGGCGATCAGCGACACTACTATTGAAGATACCAAACAGCTGAACCTGGTGAGAGCTGAAAAGGTGGAATCTGTGTTAGGCATGAAATGGAATCCATCAAAAGACGTATTCGTTTACACAGTATCTCTTCGAGATGATCTCGTCGAAGTTATCGATTCGACCCACATTCCAACCAAGCGAGAAATGCTCAAACTCGTCATGAGCCTTTTTGATCCTTTGGGGTTTGCAGCTTTTTACTTGATCCATGGAAGAGTTCTGATTCAAGATGCCTGGGCCACTGGAATTGGTTGGGATGTACCGGTCAATAGTGACTTATCCGAAAGATGGTTGCAATGGATTAGTCTGTTACCTTTGCTAAACGACTTACAGATCCCTCGATGCTACTTTCGGGGTAAAATTGAAGAGACGAAACAACTCCATATCTTCGTCGACGCCAGCGATGCAGCATACGCTTGTGTGGCTTATATGCGCGCCAGCGGATCTGAAGGAATAGAACTGGCGCTTGTGGGTGCTAAGAGCAAGGTGGCACCACTCAAAGTTTTATCTGTTCCTCGTTTGGAACTGATGGCAGCGGTAATAGGTGCACGCATGGCCGAATCCATCGTTAGCTCCCATTCATTCAACATAGCTGACACATACTTCTGGTCTGATTCTTCTACGGTTTTGGCGTGGATCAACTCGGATCACAGACGGTACACTAAGTTGTAGGAGTGACAATTGGAGAAATTCTTGCATTGACGAAGATTAACCAATGGAGATGGCTGCCCATAAAACAAAATCCAGCAGATGAGGCGACTAAGTGGGGAAAGGGACCAAGCTTCAAAATCAGTGGCCGTTGGTTTTGTGGACCCAACTTTCTATATCATCCTGAATCTGAGTCAGTGATGCATTTTAAACTGAACGCGAGCCAAAAATGAACTGAACGCGTTCTAATTTTGCACGAGAACCTAGCAAGCATTGAACTCTTGTGCAAAATTCTGCACCTGCTCAAGAACGGCCCGTTCACTTCAAAATGCACAATGAAGTATAGAACCCGAAAAAACTTTACCAGACTATAATACATTCATATCACTCAACATATATGGAATTTCAAATGTTTCTCAATATCTAGCAAAACTTCTGGTTGAAATATGTCGTGTATCTGCCATGAAAACAGTTTTCATTTCAAGTTCCATTTTCAGCTCGCTCGGGTTCAAATTTTTGAACTGCTCAATGAGCAAGCCTACTTGATCTCTCGTTCAAAAGTTTGAACTGGAACGCAAACTGAACGCGTTCAAATGCAACACTGATCTGAGTGGCCGCGAAATCAAAACTTAACTTCCACCGAAGAAGAATCCATTAGTGTTCATAATGTTCATTATGATACTACATCCACGTCAATGATAGAAATTTCCCGTTTCCAAAAATGGGAACGCCTACTGAGGACACAAGCGTACGTGATAAGATTCATTAACCTTCCGTCAGTCGCTCAAAAAAAAGTTACACCAGCGGTCGCATCGTGTACTGAGTACACGCGGAGCAATTTTGATTGTACATCCAAAGCTAGGCAAGATAGAATATGGATGTCTTCGACAAATTTCTTCAGTCCAACGGTACCAATTGGTCAGTGGACAGAAAACACTTTGGAAACATCCTCATCTGCCTGTGGCCATCGGATTGTGCCCCGGGGAACCGATGTAGTTGACATTTCGCAATGCAACATCTCGTACACAAATATCTCAGGATCTAGATTTTTTAGCAAGATGGTGTCTTCGGCAAAGTTGTTCAGTAGGTCAAGGGCTAACATGTGATAGGCTGTTTGTTTCGAAATTCTGCCACCAGATGGTGCTAGTGAGCATTTAATTTTTCAAGCACCGATATCTCAAGATCCTGATTACCTAGAAAGATGATGTCTTCGATAAAGTTGTTTAGTAGGTCAAGGACTAACATATGATAAGCTACCTAACAAGAAAAACTGCCACAAGATGGCGCTAGTGAGCATGCAATATTTTAATCACGAATATCTCAGGATCCCGATTTTTTAGAAAGATGGTGTTTTCAGCAAAGTTGTTCAGTAGTTCAAGGGCTACCTTGTGATGATCTTCTTGATTCAGAATTCTTTCAATAGATGGCGCTAGTGAGCATGATATTTTGCGAACACAGATATCTCAGGATCCAGGCTACCTATAAAGTTGACGTCTTCGACAAAAGTGTTGAATAGGTCAAGGTCTAGTATGTAATATGCCACCCAACTTGAAATTCTACCACAATATGGCACTAGTGATCATGCTGTATTTTGATCGCGAATATCTTAAGATAATGATATTTTAGCAAAATAGTGTTTTCAGCAAAGATGTTTAGTAGGTCAAGGACTAAACATATGATATGCAGTTTGATTCAGAATTCTTCCACAAAACGAAATTTTCGAATTGAATTATTTCAGGATCCTGGTTAGGAAAATAAAATTAGATTACAAAGATGGTGTCTTTGATGAAGTTGTTCTGTATATTTGGTCCATGATATACACGTGTTAAGTGTAAAATATACATACTCAAAATTCTTCCACATTCAATTCAAAATGCAATGGGCCGTTAGATTTCAAATAATTCCATCAGGCTAGAGAAAGAGCTCCTGGTTTAATTTTTTTCAAATACAGAATGTCAAGTTCCTGATTATTTTAAAACTTGACGTCTTCATCAAATTTATTGGGTAAAGAAAGTGCTCACATGTTATTGGCAATTATATTTTGAGTAACCCTGCGCCAGTGAGCATTTAACTTTCTGAACATCTTATGATACTGATCATTTGGGCTCATCAATACACGTTTTGGCAAATGTTAAAACATTTCGCTACCAGTAAATAAATAGATAAGCACAATATAAAATTAAACATATAGAATTCATTCTACTTCAAATTCTAGATTCAAATTGAACAATATTATTTTTATATTTAGTATAAAAGTAGGATGCATACTTCTCGTTGCTGGTGATAATCTAAATTCGTTGCTGCACATCTCGTGAGAGCACACACTCGCAGTACTGGTCGGGTTTGATATTATGGCACGTCTTTTTCCTCCGGAAAATCAGCTTGAGAGATAGGTTTATGATTATCGCCGTGACCGATGATTTCACTTACTGGTTGTTTACAAATAAACTCAAAGTGCTCTTTGTTCTAGTATAATCATAATATGGTTATACTAGCACAAAAAGCACTTTGAATTGATTTGTAAACAACACAGGCAATATCTATCCCATTCGAGGTGATTCGAACAATGTTGTAGTGTGCGTGCCATCCCGTGAGTCGCCATGAGTGACCGAGTTTCTCATATCACTTCGCACTAACACATCCATCTTTGTTTTTGTGTAACAGCTTTCTGCCGCCCATGAGCCTCTGTAGCCTCTGTGCGTGCCATAAATTCTTTTGTTCTTTTAACTTGTACTGTGCGCCGTGTGTTGGAACTCGCTCGCTCTCTCGTTTGACTTTTATTGTGCGCTCTGTTTTCAAGTTGCCCGTGGGAGAGAGCGAGACAGCACCAACACACGGCGCAAAAAAAAGTCATGAGAACAAAAGAATTTATGGCACGTACAAATCAGCTGATTTGAGACGTCTCGTGAAAAGGCCTATTGCTCAATTGTAATCACCATTGACAGTTCTTTGATTTCAGCACAGACAAAAAGGCGTCACACTCTCATAGGTATCCATCGATCATTTTTTTAACGACCTATTCGTATATATGCGACCAACTGCAGGCTGCAATGATTTTGATCGTCATATTTTTAAATATAGTCAAACCTGTATTAGTCGATGTTCCATAGTTCGATATCGACTCATGAAACCATGCTTAAAACAAAAAAATCATGCTTCCTTTTATCAGCTTTTTAAAGAATACCTGTTCCATGAGTCGATGATCTTTTGAGTATCGACTGGAAATTTGACTGTCCATGAAATTCTGAAGTATATTCTGATGGGATTTTCATGCTGAAGAGCACCGTTTTCAAATCATATGGTTTATTACATGGTAAACATGCATCAGTCTTGGACAGAATAAACAACTTAGTTGAAGACGTCATTTTCATGATTAAGCAATCACGATCCTAGATATTTGGGTTGAAAATTTAGCATACTCAGTGGCACCATCTAGTGGAAGAATTCCCAAACAAGTGTGGCCCATCACAAGTTTGTACTTGACTTACTGAACTTTTGAGCCGAGAAGTTTATATTTGGATGTAATCGGGATCCTCAGATATAAGCAATCAAAATATGCATGCTGAGCAGTTGAAAGTCGAACCAGTTGAAAGAATTTTAAAACTTGAGGTTCCTTGCATTTAGGCTTTCATCTTAGAACAACCTTGCCGAAGGGGTACCGTAATCCGGGGTAACATTGATCGTTTTTTTTTGAATATTTCTTAAGTATTTCGTTTGAAAATGCAAGTGTTGCAAATTTTATATTTTTTAAACTAGTACTGCCACCCATAGCTTGTGACTATATACTGCATTTTGTTTTTTGAAAGATTTAAGCATGTTTAAAAAAATGTTTTAAGTGAATTTTTGATTTAGCTGATATGGGGTAACATTGATCACCTATGTAAACAATGTTCGGTAATGTTAAAAATGTCGTTGCTTACTTAAATCATGGCCCCCGAAGCCGAATATGAAGGCCAAGCGCTTACAAGTCATTTACTTTTTGAGTTATTTTAAAATTAAAAACACCTCGAACCACTGAATACGCCTAAAAGTAGCCAATTTCCTAAGGAAATTCTATATTCTTAACAGTAGTTCGTTAATGTTGCCTAATTGAGCATACTTATGAAGTTTTTGACAACGGAATTGTTTTCGGCGATGCAATATTTAGTAAGAATCACATTTTTCTTGCTCATATCGTTTGCAGAACTTATGTGAGACGTGAATGTTCAGTAGCGTCATCCTAACCCATCGAAATAATTGTTTCGAAAAGTTGACAAATTTACGCATAAGGTAAACGCAATTTGCGCAAAGATCTTCACTTTCATTAGTTTATGAATATAAGAAAGAGAAGCACCATTCATTATTTGAAAATGTTCCTTCAAATAAATGGCGATACGAACTTTTTACGGGATGGATCATTCCGATCAATATTACCCCGCTGATCAATGATACCCCGGATTACGGTAATATTTATTAGTAATGAAAATATCTCAGGATCATTTTTCTAAGCGATCAGGATCCAAATATATCTGCGTTCGAAAAATTGCATCTTCAGCGTCGTTTTGTGGAAGAAATCCGAATCAATCGACACATCACATGTTTAGTCCTTAATCTACTAAACATCTTTGCCGAAAACACCATCTTGCTAAAATATCGTTATCCTGAGATATTCGCGATCAAAATACGCCATCTGTTGGTAAAATTTCAAGTTGGGTGGCTTATTACATGCTAGACCTTGACCTATTCAACACTTTTGTCGAAGACGTCAACTTTATAGGTAACCAGGATCCTGAGATATCTGTGTTCGCAAAATACCATGCTCACTAGCGCCATCTATTGAAAGAATTCCAAATCAAGAAGATCATCACAAGGTAGCCCTTGAACTACTGAAGAACTTTGCTGAAAACACCATCTTTCTAAAAAATCCGGAATCCTGAGATATTCGTGATTAAAATATTGCATGCTCACTAGCGCCATCTTGTGGCAGTTTTTCTTGTTAGGTAGCTTATCATATGTTAGTCCTTGACCTACTAAACAACTTTATCGAAGACATCATCTTTCTAGGTAATCAGGATCTTGAGATATCGGTGCTTGAAAAATTAAATGCTCACTAGCACCATCTGGTGGCAGAATTTCGAAACAAACAGCCTATCACATGTTAGCCCTTGACCTACTGAACAACTTTGCCGAAGACACCATCTTGCTAAAAAATCTAGATCCTGAGATATTTGTGTACGAGATGTTGCATTGCGAAATGTCAACTACATCGGTTCCCCGGGGCACAATCCGATGGCCACAGGCAGATGAGGATGTTTCCAAAGTGTTTTCTGTCCACTGTCCAATTGGTACCGTTGGACTGAAGAAATTTGACGAAGACATCCATATTCTATCTTGCCTAGCTTTGGATGTACAACCAAAATTGCTCCGCGTGTACTCAGTACACGATGCGACCGCTCGTGTGACGGGCCTGGTAAAAAAAAGTTACACGAGCGGTCGCACTGGTGTACTGAGTACACGCCTAAAAACTTAGGTTAAAAACACGAAGTTTTCGAATACTTTTCGTTGATTTTTTCGAAAAATTTCTTCTCTACAAGCAAGAAGAAGAGTAGATCTTGGAATAGGACCAACACCCGGATCAATTTGAAGGGATTTTCAACGTGTTTTTCGACTTTTCGCAAAGTGCGTGTACTCAGTACACTAGGGCGACCGACGGTGGGTTAATAACATCAGGTGCCGTTGCAAAGGCCAAACTGCAGATGTCGGGGCGCTGAAACAAGAGGAGATAAGGCATGCAGAGCGTCATCTTTGGAAACAAGCCCAAAAGGAATATTACGGCCAGGAACAGAAATTGTTGCTGGAAACACAAGGAAGCCCGACTGCACGCCACAATGTAGTGCAAAAGTCGAGCACCATATACAAGTTGTGGCCATACATCGACTAGCATGGAGTAATCAGGATGCGTGGAAGAATTGGAGCCGCATGGTATGCTACTGAAGAAGCTAAATACCCCGTCATATTGCCAAAAACGCATTTAATTACATCACTTCTGGTGGATTGGTATCATCGACGTTTTCACCACGCAAACCACGAAACGGTGGTGAATGAAATTAGACAACGCTACGAAATTTCAAATCTTCGAACGCTGGTAAAGCAAGTAGCGAGAAGATGTGCCAAGTGTCGTATAGCAAATGCAGTTCCTCGCCCGCCCCCAATAGCTCCACTCCCCGAACAACGTATAACGCCTTTTGTAAGACCCTTTACGTTTGTCGGGTTGGATTATTTCGGCCCTTTAACGGTGAAAGTCGGACGCTCCGAAGTAAAACGCTGGGTAGCACTTTTCACGTGCCTTACGGTGCGTGCTATACACCTAGAAGTGGTACAGAGCCTATCCAGTGAATCGTGCGTGATGGCTATTCGACGCTTTATTGCACGACGCGGTGCACCGGCCGAGATCTTTAGTGATAACGGAACCAATTTTGTGGGCGCAAATAAGCAACTGCGGCAGGAAATAGCGGCTAGAGATCAAGTGCTAGCCAGTACATTCACTAACACCAATACCCGATGGAATTTCAATCCACCGGGCGCTCCACATATGGGCGGGGCATGGGAGCGTTTAGTGCGCTCCGTTAAAAGTGCTATTGGAACAATCGTCGATGCTCCACGACGCCCCAATGAAGAAGCACTTCAAACAACCTTATTTGATGCGGAAGCGATGATTAATTCGCGTCCCCTTACTTATGTGCCACTAGAGACTGCAGATGAAGAGCCCTTAACCCCAAATCATTTTTTGTTGGGGAATTCCTCTGGAGTGAAGCAACCACCCTCGGAACTGACAAACTTTAGACCTAATTTGAGAAGCAGTTGGACATTAGTTCAAAACATCACTGATGCCTTTTGGAAGCGATGGATCAAAGAGTATCTTCCGGTCATTACCCGGCGGTGTCGATGGTTCGAGAATGTCCGAGACTTCAACGAAGGAGACTTGGTATTAATTGTTGATACTACTATGAGAAACCAATACATAAGAGGACGTGTAGAAAAGGTGTTCTTTGGACGAGATGGTCGAGTGCGTCAAGCTCTTGTACGCACCTCTACCGGATTATACAGAAGACCAGCAGTTAAGCTTGCATTACTCGACGTTGGGCTACCTGGTAAAGGTGGTCAGGACTCGTAGAACCGTCACCATCCTTTACGGGTGGGGGGATGTTACGTCGACCAGCAAGCCCCTCGTACTGACATCCATTTGTGAATAGATCGAAATGACAGCACCTATCTATGACAGCGAGAAATGTTTATGCGTGTTGAAAGAACGATGGCAGGTTTGTCATATGATGATGATTGGCAAAAATTGAAGTAGATCGATAGCTATTGTTGGATTAGAAGTATAAAGTTTACGGATTTCAGAATTAAAAGGTTTAGATAATTGAGTGAAGTAATTGAATTCGAGTGGGTAAGCAAGTCATTTATTCGTGATTATCGTTGATAATGATAAAATTGAATTGTTCAGGTTTTTATGCATCCACATTTCCACCAACGTTGAACTAGGAGAAATAGAAAAGTTCTGGAAAGAAAATTAAATTTATAAGTAAGTTTGTTATTGAATTTCTCTAAGATGCAGTGTACGAAATTAATAATTAACCATAGGCCAACCCATTGACAGCTGGATTTTTAGATAACAGGAGAGGAAGATACCTAATCTGTATCTGTGGTAGAACACCAAAATTGTGAGTCCACATAAAATCATTTGTACCCTTAATTCTAATCACAAATACAAATTTCAGCTTAAAGCGGTTCACTACAAACAACAGTTGTGTTTTGCTAAAAAGATTGGTGATCGTCCGAACAATTAAATTACACAAATGATCTATTTTTAATATTTTTAAATTTTCATCTTAGAATCTTGATAGTCAACAGTTTGGGACAAAGCTCCATGATGGAGAAATTTTCAATAAAAAGTATAAATAAATACGTTCTGATGATACAATAGGAATCTTGAAATTATCCTGAACCATAATGATTATCTTGATCACTTCTCTAGATGTAGCCATTTCCTAATTATCTAAAGTTTATCTAAATACAAGAAATTATCAGTTAAATAATATAATAGGCGATTTTCATTAGTTATTCACGATTTTCCATCAATAATAATACGCTTTCGATAGTAAAGACCATATTTTTTTCCACTAACTTATTTTCTTTGACGAAAAATCGCGAATAACTAATAAAAATTACCTTTTTTATTATTCAATTTAATTATTTTTTCATCAAACTTTAGATAATCTGGAAATCGCTTCTGGTAGAGAAGTGATCAAGATAATCATTATGATTCAGAATAATTTCAAGATTCTTATTGTGTCATCAGAACGTATTTATTTTGACAAAAATCAAAATTTTGAAAATCGGCCAAAAGTTGTTCTTGGAAAAACTTTTTATTGAAAATTTCTCCATCATGAAACTTTGTCCCAAACATCTGATTACTATCAAGATCCTATAGTAAAAATTTAAAAATATTAAAAATGGGGTTTTCGTGTAATTTAAAATTTAAGCTTCATTTTTTAATTTTTCATGAAAACACATAACATATTTTTTCAGTGTGTATTTTTTTCTTGTAGCCCAAACGGTTCACTACAACTTCTTCATAGAACATTTTTCTCTAAAATCAGCAGTTTTGGAGTTAGAATTTAAAAAAAAAAATAAGACAATTTACACCGTCTTCAGCCAAAGGCTGCATAGACTGAACAATCACGAACATCAGGCAACAGACAACACGGAACACCCAGTAGCCCAGTAATGATTTTTTTGTTTGACGAAAAGTTTTCACCGACTTGAGCGGGAATCGAACCCACACCTCGTGGTACAATACGCCTAGACGGCTGACACCACTAACCGCACGGTCACGAAGCCCACCAATTTTCGAATAAGTTGCATACTAACATTTTTGGGCCATGTTCAAAGTTATTCTTGAGTCAAAATGATCAATTTTTCTATGAAAAACACTTATTCTACCATACCAAAAACATGTGCAAAATTATATCCAAATCGAAGTTTATCGAGCACGATTATTATTTTTTTTTTCGACTCATTCTGGATGGAATTCGTCTATAGAGTAATCGCGTAGTAATATCTGGAGCTTCAAGTATTTAAATAAAAAATCATTGCAATGCGAAAAATGGAAAAGGAGACTTTGAATCGATAAAATATTTTGCGTTAAAAGAGACTTTAGAGACTATTTTTCAGCTTTGTTTGCGTTATCGAAATATGTTTTGCTGCTTTCCAAAAATGTGTAAAATATTGTGTACAAAATTCATTTCGGCTTGGTTCAGGATATGGCTCATAATAAAATGTTCCTAAACCTGTTCCTGCCTTCCTCAGGCTCATAGAGGGGCCCCTACTCATTACTTATTCAGAGCCCATCAAAACTTGATTTTTCTTGCCCCGATATATTTCAGTTTGTCAAAAACTCAATTTCTAATGCTATGAAAAATTTCCATTTTTTTCCATGGTTTCGGGGCCTCTAAGAAACCGGGGCCCGGTGCGGATCGCACCCACCGCACCCCCCTAGCTACGCTACTGACAGCCGCTCTAGCAGGCATGAGCTTCGTTTTGTTTCAGTTTTTGCACACCAAGCAAGCCTGCTTCCTGATCGGCAGGTCGGGAGTTCGATTCCCGGTTGAACCATTTTCTTGTTTTTCTTTATGATTGTGTTCAACGATTTTACAGATTGTTCGGTGATTTTTCACCAAACCTTCAGCTGTTGAGATTACGGTGAAATTTCACTGTAATCCGTAAATTTTTTTAAGTGTGCTGTATTTACAAATATAGAAAGACGAACTTAAAGATTTATAATTTTACTTAATCTTCGGAACTGCGCACAACACAGCTGCATCTATGGAATGTTTGCTTTAACTATTTTTTCACCCATAAATGAGTTTTTAAATACCCATTTTTAATCTGCAATAGCCAAAACATAATGGGTGTTTATTTACCCGTTTTTCATTTCTGAATTTACCCAATTTTTAGACAGAAATGTGTGCTATTTGAAAATGGGTAAATTTTCACCCATTAAAGGGTATTCGCAAACCACCGTGTTATTATCCTTTGGGTGAGACATCCCCCCTCCCCCTTTTCTAGGTAACGGAAAATGCGTGGACACGAGGGGTTTAAAATTGGCCTCTAATGGATATCGCAATATCTAAATGAGCTAGACGTTTGGTGTCTTCGGCAAAGTTGTTCAACAGATCAAGAGCTATCTGACGGTGACAGTGAATCAGTTGTCACCCAACAACATTACGCTCCGTGATTGTCATGACAATTATGCTTTTGATTGTATCTTTATCCGCAACAGTTGGGACAAACGGTTGTGAGCGAGCTTGCTTTGTTTTTTTGTCTGTTTCGATGACAATTTGATTCACTGGACGGTGATGATTCTGATTGAGAATTTTTTATCGCTAGGTGGCGCTAGTGACAAATTTTCTTCAATTGTTTATATTATGTCAAGATCCTTCCTAAGTCCTTTTTTGTACAATTTATTCACAAGTGATATTGCTTCCATTATACCTAATGGCTGTTATTTGCTTCAGTTTGCTGATGATAATATGATTTCTATTAGCGGCAAAAACAGAGAGATTATTAGACATTTCATGCAATGTGCTTTAGACAATATTGATATGTGGGCGCATGAGAATGGTTTTTCTTTTTCTGTCCAAAAAACTAAATTTATTGTTTTTACAAGAAAACATTCTTCCACAAGAATAAATTTATATCTCAACGGTCTTGAAATTGAAGAAGTTGATGTATATAAATATCTTGGCATATGGTTTGATTCGAAGTTGAATTCGAACACTCACATTATACACATTCAAAAAGTTTGTGCAAAAAGATTAAATTTTCTTCGAACAATCACAGGTACTTGGTGGGGAGCAGATCCTTCTGATTTAATAACACTTTACAAAACTACTATTCGTTCAGTAATGGAATATGGTTGTTTTACATTTGGTAGTGCTGTACAAACATATTTTGTCAAACTTGAAAAAATACAATTTCGTTGCTTGAGAATTTGTTTAAAACTTATGAATTCAACTCATACTCAATCAATTGAAGTTTTGGCAGGTGTTATTCTACTTAAACTTCGTTTTCAAGAATTGAACTGTAAATTTACGATGAATTGTTTTTCTAACAATCATCCGATTATTAATATTTTAAGGTCTTTATTTGAAATTAATCCCACGAGCAAAATATTAGACTCCTTTAATCATTATTCAGTTGAAAACATTGTTTCAATTCCTTGGAATGCATTTTATAATTCTAATATCAACATTCATACTTATCAACCATTAATCGACTTGTCTCTATTTTACGAATTGAAACAAGTTCCAAAAATTCATCATTCTAATATTTCGAAATTTTTATTTGAGCGGAAATTTACTGGAATCACTCCTGCACAATTTTATTATACAGATGGTTCTTTGATTCATGATGATGCTGGCTTCGGTGTGTACAATTTATTGTCAGCTCACTTTTTTAAATTACAATCTCCCTGTTCTATTTTCATAGCAGAGCTGATTGCCTTATATTTTACGTGCATCTTGATCAAAGATTGTATTCCAAATATATATATTGTTTGTTCTGATAGTTTGAGCTGTCTTCATGCATTGAATACAATCAATTTTAATTTTAAAACTCATCATGTAATTTTTATGATTAAAAAAATACTATTTGATATCAACTCTCAAGGATTCGTCATAAAATTCGTATGGGTCCCGGCTCATTGTAATATTTATGGAAATGAACAGGCTGATTCTTTAGCTAAATTAGGTGTGAATTGTGGCGTTATTTTCAATCGTAATATTTCCCCTTCTGAATATTATTCAAAATTTAAAAAAATATCTCCTTCCAATTGGCAAAATTGTTGGAACTCTAGTGATAAAGGACGTTGATGCCATTCGATTTGTCCTAAAGCAAGTCACATTCCATGGTTTAAAAATATGTCAGTTAGTAGAAATTTTATTTGTTCATTTTCGAGGTTAATGTCAAATCATTATACTTGCAACAGTCATTTGTATCGTATCAACATCACAGATTCCAATTTGTGCGACTGTGGGAAATCCTATGAAGACATTGATCATATAGTATTTCATTGCGACAAATATATTTCTCCAAGAAACAAATTAATGAACAGCATAACTAATTTTGGTCTCTCAGTTCCTGTGTCTGTGCGTGACATACTTGGTGCAAAATGTTATCCAATTTTAAAATTATTGTTCAATTTTTTGAATGAAATCTCATATTCTGTTTGATTCTTCGTTGTTGCTTTTTTCTTTTCAATTTATTTTCAGATATTAATAAGGTTGTGCTTCGTTCCCTGACTGGTTTTTATTCGACTGAATTGACTGAATTGATGCCCTAATTCCAAACGTAATTGATGTCCCTTTCAAGACAATGGCTCTGTTATGGTTCGTTACCGTGTGAGCCTTTAGTTTAAGTGTGTTTTATAACGTTTTGTGAAAAGATAAAGAGGTTTTGTGCCTCTTTGAGAAAGATTTCCTAGAAGAAATCACTCAAAGGGGTTTTTCCCTCTTTCAAAATTTTTGTTTAAAATAAATAATAATAATAATAATAATCTCAAGATCCTTATCAGCTAGAAAGTTGATATCTTCGGCAAAGTTGTGCAGCAGATCAAGGGCTATCTAACGGTGAAGAGTCTGATTGGCAATTGATCCACTAGGTGGCACTTATTCAAATAAATCTTTAATCTTCACTACATCAAGATCCTTACCTGCAATAAGGTCTGTTTCTTTGGCAAAGTTGTTCTGAAGATTGAGGGCTATTTAGCGGATGGTGGTGCTAGTGATTTTTTTTTTCAATTTCTGTGTTTTCAGTAAAGCTCTTCAGCTGATCAAGGGATATCTGGCGTTGAAGAGTCTGATTGGGAATTCATCGGCCAGGTGGCGCTAGTAAAAAGAAATCTTCAATCTTCTCTACCTCAAGATCCTTATTAGTTAGAAAGTTGATGTCTTTGGTAAAGATATTCAGCAGATTAAGGGCTATCAGGAGATGAAAAATATTGGCGCCAATGTAAGGCGAACCAGAATTTATTACCAATGCATTACTAAAACAGTTATGAAGTATGCCATAGCCTAAAGCTGACTAAATAAAAACACTGATCAGATTTGGAACAGCTATTCAAAACCTGATTGGGCGCATGGACGTAGCAAATCGGCAACAATATGCAACAATATTGTTGCTCAAGATCCTTGTCAGGTGAAGGTTTGGTGTCTTGGGCGAAGATATTCAGCAAATTGAGACCTATCTGAAGGTGAAAAATCTTTTTAAGAGTTTGTTTGCTTGGCGCACTAGTAACAAGTTTTCTTTAATTGTCTATCTCAAGATGCTTATCAGCTAGAAGGTTGGCGTGTTCGGTCAAGCCTTTCAAAAGATTAAGGCGATAGCCCTTAACCTTTGATGGGAAATCTGATAAGAATTTGTGTCTCAAGATACTTATCAGCTGATCAACGGCTATCTGGTCTTAAAAAATCTGATGGAGATCTGACAGCTAGTAATTTTTTTTATTCATTCTCCAGCATCTCGATATACTGCAAAACTAAGGGTTCGTGTATATTTGAAGTCTTTGTATTGAGTTATACAACCATATTAAAAGTTGGTTTTCATGGCTTCCGTAATAGTCTCGACACGCAGTTGCATTGATTTTGTAATTTATATGTCAAAATTTCCGTTATTTAGTTTCTTGAAAATAAAGTAATAGATAATTGACATTAATTTGATGTTTATTCAAACTTCAGTATCTTAAAATAGGCTAGAGGGAGTTCCAACATCTTTTAGTTCAAGTGAACAATATCTTTCTGACCATGAATAAATTAAATCTATTTCTAGATGTGTGATTTTCAATCTTTTTGGACGTAACGAAAGCTAAAGATTTGGACTTTTCAGGCAAAATATGAAATTTCACAAAAAATGTTTACATGAAAAAAATCAATAATTTCCGTTTTTACGTGTTTTGGAGGCCTCGGGACCAAAGGGGCTATTGCTGTTCTCATTCTTTCTTGAAAGTTCAGAAAATTTTATGTTTACTGTCAAATTTTCAGCGATGTGTGCTTTTTAGTTTTTGAGATATATTTTTTTGAAAATAAAAAATCAGTTATTTTTCATCGGCACACACTGTAGGTCTCAGTGCATTAGATTTTTTATTTAAAAAAAAAAAACAAAATCATAACTTTCGAACAGCTCAACCGATTTCCAATCTTTTTCTTATGGAATGAAAGCTTAAGATTTCAACTTCAACTGCTTAGCGCATGGTGCTTTTGCACATAGTAAACACTTCCTTGATTTTTAAGATACCATCGAGTCAGGTAGGTTTCAAGGTACAGAGCTCATATTTTAAAATATGTGTTTTTTGGCATTTTTTTTTTCAAAAACACTTTCAAAACAGTATACTGCAGTATTGGCATGAAAATAAGAATAACACAAAAAAATTCACCTTGAAGTTGTCAACCTTCATTTCAATATTTTAATGGAAGACGTCAACCTTCTAGATTATCAGGATCTTCACGCAGAATTGCGAATGATATGGTCTTCCTGTTAGAAAATCCTTAATTAACGCTGAATAATTTTGCCGACGACACCAATCTTCTAGCATATCAAGATCTAGGGATAAAAAAAGTTAGAAAAAGGTTACCTAGAGGATAGTTTCCCAGTCAGATTGTATTCCGTCAGATAGCCCTTGTTCGGCTGAACAGCTTTGCCGAACACACCAACCTTGTAACTAATAAGGATTTTGAGATACACACTATTGAAGAAAATCTATCACTAGCTAAATAAGATAGCTCTCAATCTGCTGCACGAATGATATGGTCTTCCTGTTAGAAAATCCTTAATTAACGCTGAATAATTTTGCCGAAGACACCAACCTTCTAGCTGGTAAGGATCCTGAGATACAGATATTTGAATAAAATTTGTCATTAGCGCCTCCTTTTAAATGAATTTCCAACCAGACTTTTCACAGCCAGATGGCCCTAAATCGGCTGCACAATTTTGCCGAAGAAACCAACTTTCTAGCTGATAAAGTTCGTAAGATATGGACAATTGAAGAAAATTTGTCACTAGTGCCACCTAGCGGAGGAATTCTCAATCAGATTTTTTTCGCCAGATAGCCGTTATTCTGCTGAACAACTTAGCCGAAGACATCAATCTTCTAGCTAATTTAGATATTGAGATATCCGTTAGAGGCCAATTTTGAACCCCTCGTGTCCAAGCATTTCCCGTTACCTAGAAAAAGGGAAGGGGTTCGGGGGGGATGTCTCACCCATGCATTCACTTCAAAACTTATTTCAAATTAACTGACCTACTAGTCTCCGAATAGTCGCCATTTAAAAATTCAAGGTCCATCCGGCCTTTTTTTTAATTTCTTCGTTAGTATCATTCCAAACATTACATTCATTTCTTATATCTAGGTGTTCGGTGTTATTGGACAACACTATCATCCTTATTTGGTAAAACAAATTTAAGATTTTATTAACATTTTGTTAACAACATATTACATTTCATTTGCCGTAGCAGTTCAGATTTTTGACAGGTGAGTTGGTTTCACCTGCTTATAAAAGAAAAAAAAACACGTTTTTAATTTACTTAACCTAACTTAACCTAAATATATAACGCATTAATCGTGGCAATAGAAGATTGTAACGATTTCTGCCTGAAATTATTAATTATTTTATTTGACATTTGTTCCAATGTTTCAACATTGGATATTCTATGTAACTCATTGGTACTATACCAGGGAGGAAGCCTCAGAATCATTTTCAAAATTTTATTTTGAATTCTCTGCAGAGCTTTCTTCCTGGTATTACAACAGCTAGTCCATATTGGTACAGCATACAACATGGCTGGCCTGAAAATTTGTTTGAATATCAACAGCTTGTTCTTAAGACAAAGCTTTGATTTTCTATTAATAAGGGGATAGAGACATTTTACATATTTGTTATATTTGGCTTGAATGCCCTCAATGTGATTTTTGAAAGTTAAATTCTTATCAAGCATGAGCCCTAGATACTTAACTTCATCTGACCATTTTTTTTGGAACCCCTCTCATCGTGACAACATGTCTACTTGAAGGTTTCAAATAAAGAGCTTTTGGTTTATGTGGAAATATTATTAGTTTAGTTTTGGAAGCATTAGGAGAAATCTTCCATTTTTGCAAGTATGAAGAAAAAATATCCAAACTTTTTTGCAATCGACTACAGATGACACGCAAGCTTCGTCCTTTGGCGGAGAGACCTGTGTCATCCGCAAACAAAGATTTTTGACATCCCTGAGGTAACTCAGGTAAGTCAGATGTGAAAATATTGTATAATATTGGCCCCAAAATGCTGCCTTGGGGAACACTAGCTCTTACAGGAAGTCTTTCAGACCTGGAGTTCTGATAATTAACCTGAAGCGTACGATTTGACAGATAACTTTGAATTATTCTAACAATGTATGTTGGAAAATTAAAGTTTTTTAATTTTACGATCAAGCCTTCAGTGCCAAACACTGTCGAATGCTTTTTCTATGCCTAGAAGAGCAAGACCAGTAGAATAGCCTTCAGATTTGTTGGAACGGATCAAATTTGTTACACGTAAAAGTTGATAAGTAGTCGAATGTCCATGGCGGAATCCGAACTGTTCATTGGCAAAAATTGAATTTTCGTTGATGTGGACCATCATTCTGTTCAAAATGGCCATTTCAAAAAGATTACTGATGGAGAAAAGCAAACTGATTGGACGATAGCTAGAAGCTTCTGCAGGATTTTTGTCTGGTTTTGAAATTGGAACAACCTTAGCATTTTTCCATTTCTCAGGAAAATATGCTAATTGAAAACATTTGTTAAATAGAGTAAAAGCACCGGTTTTGGCCAGCCGAAGAGAAAATGTCAATAAAAATTAAATGGGAAGCCGTATTCATACTACAAGTATGTCAAATGCAAGCTATCAATCCATATTACGTGTGTAAAATATCAAAACTAAGCTAAAACAATTTTTTCGCTTTGAAAATTCCGTTGGTCAATATAGGCCAACGGAACCAGTTTCGGCCAGAGATTTAACTTCGGTTCCTAAATTGTCCAATCGCATTGATTTTCCATGAGAGTGGCCAAATTAGATATATAGGAGTTAAAAATACAAGGAAAATGAATTGTTTTTCTTATGTTTTGAATCAATTTGGACGAGTAAATGAATGTAGCTCTATCATGTGAATCTATCTACTGAACACAAAAGATGTCATGCTGATTGGCAATGTAAACGGTGTATAATCCCCTATGGCTACAATTAGCGTATGGCCAAAACCGGTGCTTCTACCCTATATCAACTAAAAATGATAAGCTACTTTCTGTAAGTTTCTTGATGAGGATGTAGAAAATTCCATCATCGCCAAGTTCGGTAAAGTAAATTACTGGAATACATCGGTGATATAGAAATTTACTGATGATTCGGTGTTTTATAGCCCGATTACCGATATCTGTAAATTAAAAGACGAAAGATCTGTGAATTTTC
Source organism: Aedes aegypti (assembly GCF_002204515.2). Lineage (NCBI taxonomy): Eukaryota > Metazoa > Arthropoda > Insecta > Diptera > Culicidae > Aedes > Aedes aegypti. Next base: position 24,490,938 of record NC_035109.1, on the reverse strand, counting down.
ACGAATTTAACGAACACGGTGAATTATTTTACTGATTAATCAGTAAATCAGCCATATTACCGAATTTACCATCAGCCATCGACCGATTTACCGGATTACCGCGAGTTTCAACAAGAGGAAGAGTAGGCCGAACAAATGATTTATCCCAATAAAATATATAACTATGAAATAGAAAATATGGTTTTTGTTGTTTCTTAATAAGATAAATCCGCCTCCACAACAAAAATACAGTTATTCTGTAAAATAAATTACAAACCACTCGTTGAACGTTACCGACCAGTCGGTTAATTTGACAGTTGCTGCTCCTGTCCTAGTTTACAGATGTGTCGGTAATTTTTTCGTTTACCGAATCGATTACCGACGGTTCAGCTGTTGAGATTTCGATAAACGAATCACCGAAGTCGGTAATTTTTCCTTAGTGTGTAAGCAGTTGTATATTGATGGTATTTAGTTATGGCATATGATGTCAATTGTTCATAGAGTCGACTCTCCACATCTCGATGTTCTACATCTCGATATCTCTCCCTATGTCGATGGTTTCATAAGTCCCTTCAGTCTGCATACATTTTCACTCTCCATATATCTATATCCTCCTTATCTCGATATCTCCATATCTCGATGTGTTTCTGTTGATTTTTCGTTCTCAATTTTCTCTCCGTATGTCGATATGACCATTATCGAAGGTTACTAGACCAAAGTTTTGGGATTCAAAACAAATTAGGAGCGCAAAATGACGTTTGTTTGTGCATTACTTTCTTGGCAACGGAGTGTTTTTCAATCTAGTATTCATCAAAAATTTTTTCCTTGTCTCGATCTCTCCCTATATCGATGGTCCCTTCGATATCAAGATGTGGAGAGGCGACTGTATAAGTAAACGGAGTATTGATTTGTACTGATGCTCTTGGTGCTTCATGAACTCCGTGTCTTTAGGCCTTAGCTGTATTGGATATCAAAACAAATATTGGTTTTCAAAACGATGCCGGACATTGATTTTCGTCTTCCCCTCGTCGTGCCCGCAGTGTTGTGAAAAACTCGATTTCTCACAACTCGCGCTTGAGATTTTTCATGCGTGAGTTGTCAATCATGCAACTCAGCAGTCAAAATATCATTGATGAGTTGGCTCACCTTTTTGACTCATTGTCTCGTATTTCCACAGTTTGCTCACACACGGCAATAAGTTCTTGTTAGTCTGGTAAAATTATGTTAATCCTTTCTAACGTAAACAACAACATTCGGATTTCACGAGTTTTTGCCGGGTTTTGTGACTGAATCATTTTTTACGGTTTGAGTTGATTGAGTTGATTTTGCATCAAAATTTCACACGTGAGATTAGCGAAGCAGATCTCTAATGAGTTTGCTCTCACGGGAGAGCGTATTGATTAAGATTTTGAGTGTGAGTCTATCAACACTGCGTGCCCGTTCCGAAAATTCCCATATCGCATGGGTTTTCAGTGATTTACTCCAACCAGTGGTTGCCATCTTGAATTTCAAAATGGCATCTTACATAGAATTTTGCCATCCCCATACTCGATTGTGCGATATTTGCCAGAAAACCATTCGCCAGAAAACTATTCGCCAGAATGACATTCGCTAGAAAGTACCATATGCCAGAAAACCATTTGCCAGAAAGTACCATTCGCCAGAAAACCATTCGCCAGAATGTACCATTCCCCAGAATTTACCATCCCCTAGATTTTTTTTTTCAGATAAATCAAGTTTGCAATTGTAGAGCATTAAAAAATGTGTGGGATTATTTTAGTTAATATACTCAAAAAAGTACAGGGTCTCTTGGACACAACCTACCGTTGACTTAGTGAGCCAGCTTCGAATATCCATATTCTAATTGTTGGACTAGGTACATATAATAAAAATATCGATTTCTCGAGCATTCAACGATCAACAGCAATATCTGAAATTTTATGAATATGAATTTAAAAGGCAACACTTAATACTGGGGGACCGTGGAACTAGAAAGAAAAAAATATACAATAGAACAGTGATCCTCAGCCGCGGCAGTAGAATAACAATTGCATTCATTAAAAGCTGCTTCACTATGTAAGAAAGATACTGCTTACTGATGTAAAGAATGGATATTTAGCATGACGGATAGTAAAGTAAGTTTTTTTTAAATATATGTTGTCCCTGTAAAATGGTATTATGGTTTGAAAGGCTTCACAAGCGGTTCGCCTTTCTTTTCAGCATAAGCTGTTCTTCAAAGTGTTGTTGCTTCTTATGGACAAATTCATTTAATAGATTTCAATATACGTTGCAACTACATGAGATTATGCTATTTTAAAATTATCAAATTCCATCTTTCTGTTTTTTCAGTTTCAATTAAATGTTTTATTTTTTTAATATTATTAAGTTTTACAGGGAATAATGGTTTAAAAAAATATTTCACAAGTGGTGCTCCCTTCTTTTCGTCATAAGCTGTTCTTAAAAGTTTTGTTGCTTCATAAAAGCTAGTTCATTGGATATTTACAAGATTTCGATATACGTTGCAACTATTTGTGCCATCCGTTCGATGAAGTAATGAATGCCTCCACTCGCAAACCAATGTTACATTTACTATAACAACTTTCAGGAGCTTTTAGACAAATAAGACAGTTGTAAAATCAATAAGAACATACTATATAAGGGGAATGGAGAATTCTTATTTGACAAAAACCATGTCAAGTAGCGGTAACCAAATACTTTTTCATGTACTGATATTTAGGTGACCATTATTACTAAAAACCTTTTGGTCTATTTTTACCCGAATGTTGTTCCCACGAATATCATTTCCCCGAACGCCAGATACCCGAATGACACTTTTTCCTGCATTCCATTCTCCCGAATGACCCAAAGTTTGTATGGATCGTGGTATTATGATAGAACCACCCACTTCTACTCCCTCTTGAACGACATGTTCATGGACGGCCCCAAAATAGATGCAGTTCAAAATGGATAAGAAACAATCTTCAGAGACAGAGTGGTGAACTAGGAAGAACGATAAAGAAAACAACAAAAAATGCTGAATTCGGAGAAACTTTAAAGAACCGCTGATTAAAAAAGAAGGGTGCATCTCATATGAACCGTTCATTAGCCTGAAATATTCAATAAGTTCTGATAATTATGAGTGCCAAAACATTTTCGAGGAAATAGGGCACTTGAGAAAACGGGGTATTCAGGGAAGTAGTTTTCAGGGAAACGACATTCGGGAGAAAGTAGAAAGCAAAAACTATCTGGTAGTTGTACGAGAAATTCTGTACAATACAATATTCTGATAAAGAACAGCTCGTGGTGACAGGAAATGAAATCTTCTTAAGACTAGGTAAAACAGCTTAGAATATTGTATCAAAACCTCATAGCCAAAAAATCTCGCAAGAGATGTAGAACAACAGTGTTATATTGTCTTCGCTTTGTGCACTAGCAGAAAGCTTAAAATGAGAAGAACGAGATAGTTACCGTACTATTTGTTCAATTTAGTTCTTTTGTAAAGTGGCACAAGTCGAATATTGTGACGAAAATCCTTGGATTCCGAGTTGTTTCATGATCAAAATCGATAAGAAAAATAATTCTGGGGAATGGTACTTTCTGGCGAATGGTACATTCTGGCAAATGGTTTTCTGGTAAATGGTACATTCTGGCGAATGGTTTTCTGGCAGATGTCATTCTGGCGAATAGTTTTCTGGCGAATGGTTTTCTGGCAAATATCGCACAACCCCATACTCATATTGCATGGGTTTTCAACGATTTTCCCCAACCGGAGGTCATTCCACTACATAATTTCCCATATAATAGTCTTAACTCATTTGGCGTAAATTGAATTTACTTCGTAAATTAGTGACGTATTTTGAATGTGTGTATAAAATAGGATCACGAAATTGAGGTTTTAGTGTAGTAAAAAATTTCTTCATTCACCCTGAGGCTAGCCTATTGGACGTAAAATTTTAATCATATTCATTTTTTTCACGGATATTTAAGATATGTGATCGTGTTTACGTGTAAAAGAAGCCTAATGAATTAATCTGAAGAAAAATTCGAGTTCAATAAACTTGCTGGGTGGATTTTTTTTAAGACAATTTACACCGTCTTCAGCCAAAGGCTGCACAGACTGAACAATCACGAACATTAGGCCACGGACAACACAGAACACCCACACGGAAAAAAAATTTCTGTAGTAAAAATTACTATTTTAGCTGACTACGCCCATTCTTTAAACTACCATGGAATTTCAGACCAATTTACTATGTTTGAGGTACATCCCACCATATTACTGATACATTTGACAGAAATAATTTACAACAATCTGACTTCGACAACAGACATGGTAAAATCAAGCGCATTTCTGGTCTTCTGAAAAATGCCGGTGCGAGCGCTTAACCCCCTAAAATGGTAGTTTTTACCGCACAATTTTTTTGCGTGCAGTAGTCTAGTGATAAATTTCTCGTTTGACGAAAAGTTTCCACCGACTGGAGCGGGAATCGAACCCACGCTTCGTGGCACAATACGCCTGAACGGCTGACGCCGCTAACCGCACGTCCACGAAGCCCAATTTTATAGATTTAGTTAGTGTATTTATGTCTTTCACAAGTGTATTTTATAAATAATTGTTCGGAGATTTTTTTTATAAAATGAATTTCTCAAGAAATTCTAAGAGTATATCTTAGATAATCCAGCTGTCAGCGGCCATGTCCAAAAAATTTCTCTACGGAATATGTGAAATTTTGCCTGGAATATTCCTTAAAATAATTCTTAGCTCATCTTAACAGTCGCGCTGGTGTATTTTTCACAGTAATGCTAGAATCTCGCTCAGCTTACAAACAGCAGCGTAGTGATTTCAACTGGACTGGAAAGTTTAGAAATTTGAAATATGTTAAGCAAAATTTTTTAAGTAATAAATACTTGAAAAAAAAAATTCTCAAGAAAAACATTGGCAGAGCTATTAAGAAAACCCTCTTTTGAATTATTAGTCAAGATTGCTGAACAAATTGATCGTCCATTCTTCCATTCATTCAGGTTTATTAGACTTGTAGTTTGGCTGACAAGGATGGCTAAATCTTAAGGAATTATTTGCCAGATTTTTTCGTGGATTATTATTATTTCTTTATTGGGAAGATTTTGAGTCCACAGCTTCATGAAAGGCAAGAAAAATTTGTTTTGCTCAAAGCTTAATAGTCTCCATGGGAGTTTGGAAAAGAACATACAAACAAGTATAAAACGAGCTCACCAATCCAGCCGGAATTTTTTTTTGTTAGTACATTAATCGACTTCCCACAGCTGGAAACTAACTCATGGCAATTATGACTCCATTTTTACTTCTCAAACAGCATTCAATTAAATTTTCCACAATTTCCTATCTAGTAATTTTTATTAAGTGCAATTGAAATACATATTTTATTACCTATACTATCAGGGACTTGTTTTCGGATAAATATCTACTACGTTTTGATCCATCGGCAAAATAATGTGTGTATAATAAAATCTTTCGTTCTGTAGCATTAAGTACTGTATATAAAAAAGTCTTACAATCGTCGTTTCCTCGTTAGATGGCTACTTAGTAAAAGTAAAGCTACTCTGTGTTCACAATACAATCAAATTAGGCGCTATAAATAAACTACCTGCGGTTGACAACAGTAAAATCAAGCCCTCAATATGCTTAACATCTAGAGGATAGAATCTTTTTAATAATAGTCTGACAAATCAATAAATCGATCGCTAAAAGTTATGCCTAAACACGTTAAAATATCATCATTCAAACGACTAAATCAAATGTGTCTCTTTGTAACGGAGGGATCCTAACAATTCGTGTAAAATAACTTACATCTTTTGCTTTACTTTTGTTCCTCACATATGTCTAATTGATTATTATATAATTTTTAGATTGTTACAATCTTCCCCTTTGTTCTTCTACTACAGACCTATTTTCAATTTGTTTTCTAAGCTTTCGTGTACTACGAGGAATGGAGTGCTTACTTTTTTTTTCCTAGTTCCGTTAACTATTGAAAGGTACTCTTTGACACTTGGGTTGCAATCGACTGAGGCCCAATTGCGTAGTGCACTCGGATTAGTTTGCCTAACTATCTATACTGTTTGCTGCATGGAAGCATCACTGATTTGTTTTTTTTGGTTTGCTATTCGTTTGTCCTAATCTGGGTCTCCTAACCTTAAAGTTGCATTATAGCGCCTTTCCGGCGCTAACTATCTACCTTATTGGATACTTGAGCACCCCCCAGAGTTTGAGTTGTCTTTTTAGTTGTAAGCTTGGGTTCCGACTACAACCGTCTAATCTAGCTAATAATAAGTTGTAAGTATATGCAATTTTAGAATAAGACTTGCAACTGAACAGACGGCCCCAGAAGCGTTCGGTTTTTTAGGTTAGGTAGCTCAGCTTCGTTTGGCTTGCGAGACCACCAGCATCACGAACGAACTCAACAGGAACAGTCCGGCCGGAATCGACGCCAGCATGGAGTAGCGTTCGTCTGTAGAATGGGATGATTGCAAGAGAAGAACGTGATTTATTAGGAATGTGCATTTACAATCAAAATTGGAATGTGGAACAATGATGTCTGCGGGTCGTAAGTTTTTCAGAGTCGTGATTTCAGTTCGAATCTTCCGAGTGCAAAAGTCAATTGCAGATGGGTACATTTGTCCAAGGCAGTGTCATCTGAAATGATTGTCGGTCGTCGTCGAGGGGGTTGGTGTCAGAGGAATGAATGAGGTTCTGTTCTGTTCTACTGGAGCTTATATCACGTTTATCGGTACTTAGAGATGGGCGACTCACTCGCGAATAATTCAAAAGACTCGACTCGACGAGTGAATGAAACGCGAATCTTCTCAGGTGAGTCACGATTCACTAGCATTCGCAATTTTTAGAAGTAATTTATCAAAGAAAATATGTTTGAGTTGGACTTATTATAGTCAAATATGTGTAAATAGTTAAAATATCTATAGAAAAGATGTCTACATTCACAATTTGTAATATTTTTATAATAAGGAACTGAATTTGTAACAAGAAAAATTGTAATGTTTTTATAATAAGGAACTGAATTTGTAACAAGAAAAATTATTCACAATTTGTAATATTTTTATAATAAGGAACTGAATTTGTAGCAAGAAAAATTGGAACAATTTGCCCATGTATAATCGGTACTCCACATCTCCGTTCCACGTGAAGTAACATAGGCTGCAGTGTAGCCAGAAGCATCGAAGCGAAGAGGGAATCAACTCACCTGTCATGGCATCACTCTTCTTGGTGACGGCCCAGCCCAAGCTGCGCTGGACGGCCATTTTCCACTTGGTGTACCGGGCGTTGCGTTCCTCCTCCGTCGTTGTGGGCAGGAATGTTTCGTGGGTGATGTGGAGAGTGTAGTCACTAAAAGATAATAAAAAAATAACATTATAGAATAAATGATAATGAATTCAAAATTAATACTAACACATTAAATATTGAATGTTACCAATAATAGTTAAAATTATCACAGGAGCGTATCCTTATGACCATTTTACCCTATTAATGTAATATCCCCGTGCTGTAAAGTCTATGAAGATGAAAATAATTTCTATTCTCTCTATGCTTTGAAGACATTGAACTAACATTCCGTCCCTTCCTTATCGTTTGTAAAGACATGGCCAGATGTATAATGTTATGCTTTTTTTTTTGTTTGTTTTTTTCCAAATCTAACATGTAAATGTCTGATTTCTCAGAACCGATAGAGTTAACCACGATTTGCATAATCCCCTATCGGGATAATAATTAACTATTGTATTTCCTATAACTGCATTCAACAAAAGTGACATTGAGTAAATGGAAAACCAAGTGTGCATTTTATAAGACTATGGGAAGAAACTAAAATATCTAAAAAATACCAACAACTCAAAAGTGCTTATTTGAGGCTGAAATTGTGTACAGCTCATATCGCATATTGGGTGAATAGTCACAAAATAGTTCTGATAAAAATTCCATTGCTACTACATTACGAAGCTCATGTATAATCTCAATGCGTACAATTACCAATGTGACACTAATTTTCTAGAACAATCTCACAGATTTCAGTCAGATGATCGAAAGTATTTATTAACACATATATTGAGCTTATCGGCAGTCCCTTTCGAAATCATGCAAAAAAATTGCCAAGGGTATTTTCAACAATCTACCCTATTTTTGAATCATGTAACACTACTCTTACATGATTCAAAAATAGGGTAGGATTTTAGAAAAATCATACTCCGAATAATGCCGAAATCTCACCTAGTATTATTCGAAATCTTGCATAGATTATTTTTAGAATCTTAACCCGGAATGTGTGAAAATCCTGTCAAGCATGTGCGAAAATCTTGGTCAAAATTAAGTGAGAATTCTGTCCATGATTTTACAAGAATTGTGCCTAGGATTCCTTCAGAATCTCACCCAATATTCATTTCATAATCCTACCTTGAAACATTTGGGAATGCTGTCCAGGAGTTCAAAACAAAACCTGCTTATTGTTCTATTGTAGATTCAACTAAAACTCTAACATAATCTTATCTTGCCATGAATTTTAAAAATTACGCATTCTGTGACGTTGAGCATGTTATTCGTAAAAGCTGTGTCCACAAGTCCAAGATGTTGTGACAAGTAATCCATTTTTTATAATCCTACCAAAAATTCTGCATAAATCCATCCCAGAAGATGGTTAGCTTCATTACTAGAAATTTGTGAGAATATTGGCATATGATCCAATGAAATTATGTTACAAAATTTAGTCCTCCATAGAACTCACTAGATTTGAACCGCACAATTTTCTTTTTCCAGTCTAACTTGAATCCACTAACCTGTAGATTGCTTCAAATAATAATAGGACATTTGAATTCACCTCTTTTAGGTTTTAGGGATAACACATCTCCAGCGCCTATCTCAGTAACAAACGAACATTTCGAATTTTTTTAAAGTTGTGTTTTGTGTTAACATATAGATGTATTATAAAAGGTACATGGACATTGATTTTTCATTGTTTTCAATGCGAGATCATCTTTCCAATATTTTGCTGTTCGGATAATTTGCGGACACCCTGTAAGAAAGTCATGGTGGTTCGAATGCTACTCAAGTAAGGGACTTTCACTCCAAATATCATAAAAACTGATTGAAGTTTGGAAAATTTATGGCTATTTGTTGTTTTTAGACGTGAATATTGTAATTTTTGGTCAAACTTTCGATACATGGAACCAAATGAAAGTAAAATATTATTCAATATTTTATATAAGGGCGTTTCGAGGCCTATCATAAGGATGCACAGTGAGAAAATCGGGCTCCAAAACGCGACTAAATGCAATATCTCAGCTGGGTAACGGTTCCAGGAAATGATTTTGGCCGTTCTAGAACGGCAAAAGGCTGCTGAATCGATTGGTGGCGGTCCCATTGACCGGAGACTTCGCCCTGGCCACCTAGAGCCCTGGAATCATCCTGAGTTCCTTACAGCAAGTAGAATTAATGGAACTGAAATAAACTGACATGATTACGTTTTGCTGCGAAGCCGCTCACGAAAATATTCTTACATAAGGGATTTAGTGAAATGAATGATTAACCGTTATGGCCATTTTATGGTCCCGGAGAAAACCCGGAACATCCGTAAAATTGGCAATAATAAAAGAATATATTCTGATAGTTCCTTTGTCTCTTGTTTGTTAGAAATAAGTTTTCTTACAATTCGTATTTGATAATCTGAATGTTTGCCCATAACGGCCATTTTATGGTTCCGGAACTAACCCGGAACATCTGTAAAATTTTCCATATTGATAATAAAAGAAAAGATTATTCATATGTTCCTTGTTGATTAAAATTAAGTATTCTAACATATTGGATTTAGTGATATGAATGTTTGATCACTTTGACCATCTTATGGTTCTGTAATTAACCCGGAACATCCGTAAAATTTAAAAAAATGTTCTGATAGTTTCTATATTACATGTAAGTTTTAATTAAGTATTCTTAAATGTCGAATTAAGTTATATGAATGTTTGACCATTATGGTCATTTTATGATTCCTAAACTAACCCGGAACAACCGTAAATATTCCATATTGGAAAAAAATCTGATAGTTCAGGAAGAATGCTAAAAGAAATCTTTGAAAGAACTCGTATTCCTGGAATAATTCCTGAAGAAACTTCCGGAGGAATTCCTGAAGGGTTTCCTACAAGAAGTCTTGGAGGAATTCCTGAAGGAACTCCCTGATGGAATACGTGTAGGGTATCCTGAAGTAAATCATCGAAGATTTCCTGAAAGATTTCGTGGAGTAAATCCTGAAGGAACTCCTGGAAAAATTCTTAAAGGAAATCATGGATGAATTCCTGGAGGAATTGTTGAAGGAAACCCTGGCGGATTTCCTGAAAGATGTCCTAGAGGAATTCCTGAAAGAACTTCTGGAAGTATATTTGGAGGAATTCCTGGATGAATACCTAGAGGAACTCCTGGACTAATCTCAGAAGAAACTCTTTCAGGAATTCTTGGAGGAACTCCTGGAAAGGTTCCTGAAGGTACTCTTGGAGTAATTCCTGAAGGAACTTCTTAAGGAATTCCTGTAGAAACATCTGAAGGAACTCTTGAGGTATTACAGAAGGAACATCTGGAGAAATTCCTGAAGATTCTCTTGGAGTAATTCTTGAACGAACTATTGGTAAAATTCCTGAAGGAACTCCTGGGGCAATTCTTGAAGCGAACCCTGGAGGAAATCTTTATAGATCTCCAAAAGTAATTTATGAAGAAATTGTTAGAGGAATTTCTGAAGATATACCTGGAGTATTTTCTCGAAAGAACTCCTCAAAAGACTCCTGGAGGAATTTCTGTAGAATTTCCTGAAGGAATTCCTGAAAGCACTTCCTGCAGATTTCCTGGAGAAATCCCTGAAGAATTCCTGGAGATATCCCTAAGATACTCCTGGAGCAATTCCTAAAGGGTTTCCTAGAGAAACTCTTGAAGTAATTCCTAAAGGAACTCCTAAAAGAATGTCTGGGGGAATTCCAGAAGAAAATCCTGGTGTAACTCCTGAAGGAATTCCTGCAGTAAATCCTTGAAGATTTTCTGAAAGATTTCCTGGAGTAATTCCTGAAGGAACTCCTGGAAGAATTATCGAAGGAATTCATGGAGGAATTCCTGAAGGAGTTTTTGGAGAAAACTCTGGAGGATTTCCCGAAAGATCTGCTAGAGGATTTTCTGAAAACGCTCATGGAGGAATTCTTGAAGATACTCCTGGAAGATTTTCCTGAAGGAACTCTTGGAGGAACGCTAAAAAAAACTTCTGTCAGAATTCTTCAGGATTGTTTTCCAGGAGTATTTTCAGGAATTCTGTCTAGAGGTTGTTCGGAAATTCCTCCAGGAGTTCCTCCAGATATTCCTTCAAATTTTACTCCAAATATTCCTGCAGGAGTTCCTTCGGGAATTCCTTCAGGGTTATTTTCAGGAATTTCTCCCATAGTAGCTTCAGGAATTTCTACTGGAGTTTCTTCAGATATTTCTCAGGAATTTCTGCAGGGGTTCTTTTAGGAATTTTTCCAGGAGTTCCTTTAGGAATTGTTCTAAAAGTTCCTTCAGGAATTCCTACAAGAGTTTCACTAGGAAACCCTTATGGGATTCCTCCAGGAGTTTCTTCAGGAATTACTTCAGGAGCTCCTTCAGGATAATCCTACAGGAATTTCTTTAAAAATGCATTCAGAAATTCCTCCACGAGATTTCTACAGGGTTTCAGGAGTTCCATCAGGAATTTTACCAAGAGTTCTTTAAGGATTTCCTCCAGGTGTTCCTCTGGTAATACGTCTAAGAGTTCCTTAAGGAATTCCTCCAGGAGTTTAAATAAAAAAATATATATATATATCCTTCAGGAATTATTCCAAGAGTTCATTCAGGAATTCATCCAGTGCTTCAAGAAATTCCCTCAGAAGTTCCTTTAGGTTTTTTTTTCTAGAGTTCCTTCTGGAGTTTCCTCCAGGAGTATCTCCATGATTTTGTCCAGGAATTCCTTCAGTAATACCTCCAGAGATTCTTTCAAGAATTTCTCTAGGAGTTCCTTCAGGAATTCCTCCTGGAGTTCGTTCAGGAATTCCTCCAGGAGGTTCTTCGGAAATTCCTCCAAGTGTTCCTCCAAGTATTCTTTTGAACATTACTTCAAATATTCCTCCAAGAGTTCCTTCGGGAATTCCTTCAGAGTTATTTTCCTTCAGGATTTACTTCGGAAATTACTCCAGGAGTCCCTTAAGAAATTCCTCCAGGAGCTTCTCCAGCGATTCCTCCAAGCGTTTCACGAGAGATTCTCAAAGGAGTTCCGCTAGAGATCCCTTAGGAGTTCTTCCAGGAATTCTTCCTTGAATCCCTTAAAGGATTTCTTCAAGTTCCTCCAGAGATTTTACTTTATGGATTTCTCCAGTTGTTTTTCTAGGAGTTCCTTCAGGGATTCTCCTGAAGTTTCTTCAGGCATTATTCCAGGAATACTTCCACGAGTTCTTTCAAAGATTTCTCTTAGCATTCTTCCTGAACTATCAGATTTTTTTCCAATATGGAATATTTACGGTTGTTCCGGGTTAGCTTAGGAATCATAAAATTACCATAATGGTCAAACATTCATATAACTTAATTCGACATTTAAGAATTCTTAATTAAAACTTACATGGAACATAGAAACTATCAGAACATTTTTTTAAATTTTACGGATGTTCCGGGTTAATTACGGAACCATAAGATGGTCAAAGTGATCAAACATTCATATCACTAAATCCAATATGTTAGAATACTTAATTTTAATCAACAAGGAACATATGAATAATCTTTTCTTTTTTTTTCAATATGGAAAATTTTAAAGATGTTCCGGGTTAGTTCCGGAACCATATAATGGCCGTAATGGTCAAACATTCAGATTACTAAATACGAATTGTAAGAGTACTTCTGTCTAACAAACAAGAGACAAAGGAACTATCAGAAAATATTTTTTTTTTTCAGTATTTCCATTTTTTCGGATGTTCCGGGTTAGTTCCGGAACCATAAAATGGCCGTTATGGGCAAACATTCAGATTATCAAATACGAATTGTAAGAAAACTTATTTCTAACAAACAAGAGACAAAAAAACTATCAGAATATATTTTTTTTATTATTGCCAATTTTACGGATGTTCCGGGTTTTCTCCGGAACCATAAAATGGCCATAACGGTTAATCATTCATTTCACTAAATCCCCCATGTAAGAATATTTTCGTGAGCGGCTTCGCAGCAAAACGTAATCGTGTCAGTTTATTTCAGTTCCATTAATTCTACTTGCTGTAAGGAACTCAGGATGATTCCAGGGCTCTAGGTGGCCAGGGCGAAGTCTCCGGTCAATGGGACCGCCACCAATCGATTCAGCAGCCTTTTTCCGTTCTAGAATGGCCAAAATCATTTCCTGGAACCGTTACCCAGCTGAGATATTGCATTTAGTCGCGTTTTGGAGCCCGATTTTCTCACTGTGGGATGCTTTGAGGTGTATTAGTTTTTGCATATATGCTTGGAAACAATTTTTGGCCCATAGTGGGGCACAAGTTCGAACCATGTATAAATTCACGGAAAATTTTGTAAATTGTCTGAAATCCACATTCTTCTTCTTTCTGGCGTTCCGTCCCCACTGGGAAAAAGCCTACTTCTCAGCTTAGTGTTCTTATGAGCACTTCCACAGTTATTAACTGAGAGCTTTCTATGCCGATTGACCATTTTTGCATGTGTATATCGTGTGGCAGGTACGATGATACTCTATGCCCTGGGACCCTCAGCTTGGTCTCGCTGAATAGCTGCGCGTTTACCGCTACGGCTATCTGGGCCCCTGAAATTCACATATTATCTTTAAATTTAGCAAAATTTGCCTGATCGTTCGAAAAATGACACCACAACTTTACATTTCCACTTAGTTATGTGAAAAACTGGTATTTTTGGGCATTACAATTAACACTTTTCTAGGTAATTTTTTGATTAAAATTTAGTGTGTATTTTTCGCAAACATAAGTTTACGGCTGATATAAAGTATGCCTGTCATAAAAGTATCGATATTTTGTGTTTTAGTCAGTTACCTTTTACCGCACTCTAGATTCGAAGTCTTGCTCAACCGGTGGGGCAAAAGTTCATTTAAGACAATCAATTTTGAAACTGTTATAACTAAAAATGGGTAAATATTTGGACACATGTTTGTTCAGCAAAATTATAGCCTATATGTTGAAGGTTCACTGTATAGTATTTGTTTTGTTTCATCTGCTATTGTTTTCCTGGAATATTTGATTATGCCACTAAGGTCGATCTTTTGCCCCATCTTACTCTATTATTTGATTACTTGGGCAAATTGGTTTGGAATCATATCACGGTTAATTTTATATTTTTTTTTTTCTATCATGTACATTAAATCTATCTTATCAAATTATATTTATGTGTAGAACAATTTTCAGGGTGGGTATACGGCTGTCAACTACAAACAAAGCTCGCCTAACAATCATCTCTCACGCGGGCCTGCCCAAACAGCACAGATCGAAAACGCGAGCCAAGCCCAGGCAGCAAAAGCTGTTGCTTTTCTACACTTAACCAATAGGATGTCAGTGAGCTACACTAACACATTCACAAAACATGAACAGTAGGCGTACCTCGTTGCGTATACTCATTCCCTCCAGAATTTTACTCATTATTAACCCTTATCCTCTCTTGATACGTTTTGAGCATTCGTAAAAAGACTCAAAAAATCATATCTCCGTTATTTCTGGAGCGATTTTTTAAATTTTACCACGAATGCAACCGATCACTTCTCTAGTTTCCATATGTCATACAGAATATGATATTGGCCACATGGTTCCGGAGTTGTTCCGGGGTGCAGTGGGGTAGGTTTTTTCCAGGATTATGATCCACCTACAAAGTGCTCCAGAAACCTGGACTTCGACATGTCATTCTTCATGATTTATCAAGAAGAGGTCACTTTAAACCACCTTGGGCCTTTCTGGCCACTTTGGCTGCATTCCAGTAGTCTTCCGGTCACTTGGTTCCCCTGGGGAAGTGGCCATTTACGGACTGGTTATGAAGCAGGGCTTGCGGAATATCAATCTTCAAGATTTCACGAAACAAGTATGTTGAAGACTATATCAATTGATTTTGGCCACATTGGCCACGTTCCGGAAATCTTCCGGTCACCTGGTTCCCTCAGGAAAGTGGCCATATATGAAACGGTTATGAAACAGGGGTTGTGGCATATCAATCTTCAAGATTTTACAAAACAATTAAATTGGAGACTATTTCAATCGTTTTTGGTCACATTGGCCACGTTCTTGAAGTCCTCAGGGCACCTGGTCCTTTCAGGGAATTGGTCTTATATTGACCGGTTATGGAGCAGGGCTTGCGACATATCAATCTTCAAGATTTCAAGAACCAAATATATTGGTGACTATTTCAATCGTTTTTGGACACATTGGCCACGTTCCGGAAGTCTTCCGGGGGCCTGGTTCCCTCAGAAAAGTGGCCATATATGGGCCGGTTATGAAGCAGGGCTTGCGACATATCAATCTTCAAGATTTCACGAACCAAATATATTGGTGACTTTTCCAATAGTTTTTGGACACATCGGCCACGTTCCGGAAGTCTTCCGGGCACCTGATTCCCTCAGGAAAATGGCCATATGGACCGGTTATGAAGCAGGGCTTGTGGCATATCAAACTTAGAGATTTTACAAATCAAGTATGTTGAAGATTATATCAATTGGTTTTGGCCACTTTGGCCACTTTGGCCACGTTCCGGAAGTCATCCGGGCACCCGGTTCCCTCAGTAAAGTGGCCATATATGGAACGGTTATGAAGCAGGGCTTGCGACATATCAATCTTCAAGATTTCACGAACCAAATATATTGGTGATTATTCCAATCGTTTTTGGACACATTGCCCACGTTCCGGAAGTCTTCCGGGCACCTGGTTCCCTCAGGAAAGTGGCCATATGGCTTGCGACATATCAATCTTCAAGATTTCACGAACCAAATATATTGGTGACTATTCCAATCATTTTTGGTCACATTGGCCACGTTATTGAAGTCCTCCGGGAACCTGATACCCTCAGGAAAGTGGCCATATATGGAACTGTGATAAAGCAAAGCTTGCGATATATCAATCTTCAAGATTTTACAAATCAAGTATGTTGGCGACTATTTAAATCATTTTTGGTCACATCGGCCACGTTCCGGAAGTCTTTCGGGCACCTGGTTTCTTCAGGAAAGTGGCCATATATTGGCCGGTTATGAAGCAGGGCTTGCGACATATCAATCTTCAAAATGTCACGAATAAATATGTTGGAGCCTTTTTCAATCCTTTTCGGTCACATTGACTTCATTCCGGAAATCTTCCGGAAATTTGATTCCCTCAGGAAAGTGGGCACAAATGGACCGGTTATAAAGCAAGGCATGCGACTTATCAATATACAAGATACAAGAAGATTATTTCAATTGCTTTTGGTCAAGTTTTTGTAGATCACGTGTTTTGGAGATTATTTCAATATTTTTTTTGAAATAATCGCATTACACAGTTAAAAATAATAAAGATTACAGGTCATGTAAACTTCATTCATGCGATGTGAACATGTCGTCATGTAAATTTAAGTCTGAAATCATGAAATAATGTATTATATGTCATGTAATCGCACAGGTTTCTGCTGCATTACATGACATATAATTAAAGTTTACATGACATATCCATGTTATTTCGCGCTCCAATTATGTCTCAGAAATTTACACGTTTCGTTCGAACTGTGTAGTCACATTCCGCAAATCATTCAATTATCTTGGAAGTAATTTCAAACATTTTTTATCATATTTCTTACTAAAGATCTAAAAGTCCCCCGGGCACCTTGGAATGGTGACTCTAAACGGATCAGCAGAACATCAATCTTCATAATTTTATAAATCAAGTATGTTGTGACATTTTTGATCATATGGACCATATTCCGAAGGTCTTCCAGCCAATTATTTTTTATCGAACAGGAATATGCTTGTGACATATAAATCTTCATGATTGTTGAACCACGTGTGTTGAAGATCATTTCAAGCATTTATGCCACATTGGATATATTCTTGAAGACTTCCGAACACTTGGTTCCTCTGAAAAAGTGGTCATGAACGGAACAGCTATGACACGTGGTTTGGAACATATCAAACTTCAATATTATATGGATCATATATTTTGGAGTCAGTCACATTTGCCATATTTTCGAAGACTTCCGAGCAGCTGATATGAGAAATTTAGAATTTCGAATTTAGAAATTTAGATCCTTGACCGACCGGGATTCGAACCCAGACACCTTCAGCATGGCTTTGCTTTGTAGCCGTGGACTCTAACCACTCGGCTAAGGAAGGCCCACAGAAGTCATCATATATGTATTGGAAATACAGAAATTTGTTCTTTCGATTTTGGAATTTTTTTCGTAGGTATATTCTATAACTCGATAATTCTATAAGTCGATGATCCCTTGAATATCGAGTAAAGGAGAGTCGACTGTACTAGTGAATAACATGAAAAAATATTCAGAAAAATTCTAAAAGAACTTTGAAAAAAAAAAAATGGTTGAAAAAAAAATGATGATTTATGTATCGTAAGTCTTGTTATAGAACTGATCCGTTTATGGAAGATTCCGATCGAATCAGGAAGATTTCCAGAAAATGGCAATGTGACCGAAAGTGTTTGAAAATGTTTCCTGAATATGTGATACACATAATCTTGAAGATTGATATGTTCCCAACCTTGTGTCAGAAATGTTCCGTTCATGGCAACTTTTTCAGAGGAACCAAGTATCCTGAAAACTTCAGGAATATGTCTAATGTGGCAAAAAATGCTTAAAATGTTTTTCAATATCGCGAGCATATTCTTGTTTTCATTATATACTTTCTAGAGGAAAATCGGTTGACCACAAAGCTTCCAGATTATGGGTTGTGTTTGAAACAGTCACCAACATATATATTCCATAAAATCCTAAAAACTGATGTGTCCCGAGCATTGTTTCATAGTTGATCCATTTATAATTATTTCCCGATGGACCCACAGGACTGGAAGACCTTCAGAGTGCGTCATATTTATATAAAAAATATGTTTGAAAAAGTCTCCAACATACATGCTTCATAACATCTTGAAGACTGATATGTCGCAAGTCCTATTTCATAATTTATAGGCTTATGACCACTATCTCGAGGGAATCAGATGCCCAGAAGACTTCCGGCATGTGACCAATAGGACAAAAACAATTGAAATAGCCTCCAACATACTGGATTCATGAAGCAGATTGCATCCGTCGCAATCATTATTTATAGCTTATTTGTTTATGGTTACTTCTATTAGTGAATCAGGGGGCCAGAAGGCTTCTGGAATTTGGCCAATGTGACCAAAACCGATTGAAATAGAGTCCAATATATTGGTTCGTAACATCTTCAAGATTGATATGTCGCAAGCCCTGCTTCATAACCATTCCATATATGGCAACTTTCCTGAGGAATCCTGGTGTACGGAAGACTTCGGAAACGTGGCCAATATTACCAAAAAATATTGAAACAGTCTCCATAATACGCATGTCGCGCTGTTGTACTTTGTACAACAGTTGTGATTTATTTGCTATAATTTTGTAACAAAGACAACTATCGACACCAAACCAAAATGTATTCCTAAAGAATCTTCTTAAGAACAATACTCGACAGTTTTTATTCACAGTATGGCCCTTTATAATACGGTAAAATCAACAAATGTACATAGAAGTCGCATAGTAATGAACGCACTAAATACGGTTCGAGTAAACCACAGTTTGAAATCGGTATATCTCAAAATACAGATAATATAGAAACTTGGGGTCTTTAGTAAAGTTTTTCTGGAGGTGAAGCGCTATCTGATGGTACCTCATTTAATTCGAAATTTGACCGCTAGGTGACACTAGTGGGCATGGAAGTTTGACTTTTGTTTTGCAGATATTTCAGGATCCTGACCATTTAGAAAGTTGGCGTTTTCGGCAAAGTTGTTTAATAAGTTAAGGACTATCATTGTTCGAACCAGTTGATTCAAAATTTTTCGACTAGGCGGCGCTAGTGAGCATTAAATTTTTGTTTGCAGATATCTCAGGAGCCTGACCTCTTAGAAAGATAGTGTTTTCGGCAAAGTAGTTCAGCAGCTCAAGGGCCATCATTATTTGAGCCAAGAAATATGATATTTTACCACCAGACGGCGCTAGTGAGCTTGAAATTTTTCTTTTGCGGATACTGCAGGATCTTGACTTTTTAGAAACGCACCTTCGGTAAAGTTGTTCAGAAGCTCAGGGACTATCATTATTTTATAAAATCTCGAATTTTAAGGATTAAACAAAGAAAGAATTTTAGCTACTGAACAACTCTGCCGAAGACGCCATCTTCCTAATTGATCAGGCTCCTGAGATATTTGCGAAATAAATGTTTTATGCTCACTAGCGCCGCCTGGTGGCAAAATTTGGAATCAACTAGCTCAAACAATGATAGTCCTTGAAATACAGATCAACTTTGCCGAAGACGCCCTCTTAATAAGTGGCCAGGATCCTGAAATCTAAGGCTCCTGAGATATTTGTGAAATAAATGTTTTATGCTCAATAGCGCCGCCTAGTGGCAAAATCCCGAATTTCTTGGCTAAAATAATGATAGCCCTTGAGTTACCGAACAAATTTGCCGAAGACGTCATCTTTCTAAGTGGTCAAACTCTTGAGATATTCGCAAAACCAAGGGTGTTGTACAAAGTACAACGCGCGACTACTCGCGTTACAAAAATTTGCGCAACGACCGAAAGGTTAAAACTCCAAATGATCTAGAAAATTCATAAATATAAAATTGAGATTTTAATAAATCATAAACTAAGTAGGGCCGAATTCTATTCTTGGAACTTTTGATTCACTTCGGCAGTGAGAATTTTTTTGAAAGCTACTGAGCTCATATTTTTGTATTTTTGTTTTCCTCAACGAAACATGCACACGCTGTCCAGGTTTTTCCGCCTAAAAACCCCCCATGCCAAAGTGAATCATGGAAATGCTCAAGTAGCTCAGCACCCTATTAAAGAAAATTCGAAAAAAAAAAACAATTATCTAGGTGAATCATAAGATTGGAACTGAATTGTATGTTAACCAGTAAGGTCGCGGGCCGTACGTTGAGCAGGCCTGCTTTATATCAATGTTTATCACATGCGGAACTCTACTAGTTATTCGGAATACAGTGGGATTCCGTTTTTGGCATGCTCCGTTTTTGGCACCCCCCAATTTTGGCTACAAAATGGATCCGTTTTCGGAAAAATTTTTAATTCCATAAAAATAGTCAGTTTTTGTGAATATCATCGTGCTTTTTGTTTCAATCATTTGAACAGCAGGGCCAGCTTCACATCGATCACAATGCAGGACTCCATCTCAGTCAATATTTCATCAATCCTACCAATCACTGGGGATCTCGTACGCGATTGTTTACTTCGGAATGGTCCTGTGTTCCTAATATTCCATGAAGTCATTTATTTCTATAAGTATCTCAACTAGAGTTTCAACTTCTTTCTCAGGCATTCATACTGTGTACCCAGCCACTTGAGTATGTCAGCAATTGATACACAAAATAAAAATCATTCTTTCACTCTTCAGATTTGGAACAACGCGTTTGAACAAAGTAGAAGCACTGACACAAAAGCAACAGAAAGTAAATACCGGGATCCAAGATCACTCTAATGGGTTTCAAAGAATTTCAAGTGGATTCTTGAGGATACTGAGCGGGATCTTGTGATTCTGAGAATGTATAATTGGTTATTGCGGATGCTTCGTAAATTCAGACAGTTCCTAGCAAACTTTTAGAAGTGTCTAGGGCTTCTTATGATTTCATAGTTTCATGGATTTAAAGTATTTTTTTTCGCAAAATCCTGAGGATTCTGAATAGCTCCCTGGCACAACTCAAGGGTAGCAGGAGGTCCTATCAGACTTTTGAGAATTCCCATCGAAGCCTTGACTATGTTTTGCAATATCACAGCGGAATCTAAAAATTCTAAGCGATATCATCACCATTTTTGGCGAGCTATAGGGCATATGTCAATTCCCATCAGGATCGTGAGCAAGATCCTAAGCATTCTAGATGGGTTCCTGTGGATTCCTAACGAGCACCTAAAGATTCATATCGGTCACTTGTGTTTTCATGACGGCATCCTTTTAATTTGTGTTTATTTCATATGGTTGACTTATAACATATATCAGTCCAAACTTCAAAAACACAATAGAAACTCCCTTCAAATTCAAATCATTATGTATTCTACGAAATAACGGGGCGCTCTTATAAATCATAAGGTCCGTATGCGGGTCGGCTACAAAAAATAATTTAATTCTTGTGTAATGCAAAGGATCTCAGCTATTTACCATACCCACACAGTTACGGATCACCCACAGTGACGGATCACTTTGGCGTTCAACATCGGATAACTCGCTCAAAACATAAACGTTGACGTAAAACATATTTTTCCCATGTTATACTATTTGTCTTCTACCATTTGTAATGTTAAGCACAACATTCGACCGCTAAATAACGGTGTATTTGACAAATGTTTAGTTGGCACCACACAGCTATCATTATATGGTCGTTTTCTGTAAGAAGTGCCGTCAGCATTCATAAGCTCCCACAGGTGGTAAAATTCAAATGTTATAACATATGTTATGCTCGTTCGCTTCGATTTAGTATGAATTCATCTCTGGAAAACATTTTTCTTGATTGTTGATTCTAAATATTGAATATTAGCACTTCTAACTAGTGATCCATAATATGGACCAGGAAATGATCGTTTACCACGGTTATGGATCACTTCCAAAGAATGTAGATTTCTGCTATTTTGTGCATTGGATTCAACATTTTCAGACAATAGCACTAAGGATAAAACTAATAAAACATCAAGGTTTGTAAATTTCATTTTTTAGCAGACAAAAATGGGTGGTAAACTTGGTGTATAGCGAAAACAGTTCATGTCTCAGTTACTACAATGCAGTATCACAAAAAAAAGGCCATTTTACCCTTGTTTCCAGCTCTAACACTGCTTTTTTTGCAGTAATATATGACACATTGTTAACTTTCGCTATACCACGCAATACAGATGCATTGAGTTGAAAATCTCTTGATTTTGCGCACTGATCCGTAATATGTCACCTTTTGATCCATAATATGGAAATTGATCCATAATATGGTTTTCAGGAAACGATACAATTTTTAATTTTAATGCAATCCTATGTAAATATTACACTCAAAACAGTTTACTAACTAAAGTTCCAATTTGAAACGATTCGATTCGTGCTTTTCTATTACAATTTTACGTTTTCCATGTCGTTTTATTGAATTTTATAGGTTGGACTTCACACTATATGATCCATAACTGTGGGGTCATGGTATGTTTGCCTTTTGACTGAAATCCATCATTCGTTATGAGATGTTCTACTTTGCAATGAACATATTTGTGAAGAGAATTTTTTTACTTGCGAATTTAGTCAAATTTGACGCTACACGCAAAAAAAATTGTGCGGTAAAAACTACCATTTTAGGGGGTTAAGTTAAGCGCTCGCACCCGCAATTTTCAGCAGACCAGGAATGCGCTTGATTTTACCATGTCTGCAGTTGGAATCAGATTGTTGTAAATTATTTCTGTCAAATGTACCAGTAATGCGGTGGGGTGTACCGTAAACATAGTAAATAGGTCTGAATTTCCATGGTAGTTTTAAGAATGGGCGTAGTCAGCTAAAGTAGTTATTTTTACCACAGAATTTTTTCCCGTGTAGGGCTTACAATAAATTAATGTGTTGTATTTATGTATCCTTTCCTTACACAGTTTTGAGGAAATGTCCAGTTTTTGAATAAAGGTCACTTATGTGATTATTGTTCCTACATGGCCCATACCTGTAAATACGCATAGAGCTTATAAACATTGATTAAAATTACGGGTCTATAGATTCATAGCATAGCCCTACGGAAATCTGCTTCGAAGTCAACCTTTCCGAAGTTTTACGGTCATATGATTACGTTGGGATGTTGTAATACCACCATAATGGTATTTTAATTTTTTTTTTAAATAAAGTGAGAAAAAAGGGTTCCGATTTTGGCACGGTTCCGTTTTTGGCAAATGAAAATTTCGACTTTGTTGCCAAAAACGAAATCCCTCTGTAATTGAAACTGATATTTTTGTCCCTATTCCATACGAAATATGTATTACGACTGATATATGACACACCAAAAACATGGAATTATTGAATATTTGGTAGAAAACATCCCTTGGGTGAGTTTTTGTAGTCAATTAGTCTATTTTGACGTATATTATTAGAAAAAAAATTAATAAAATATACTTTATTCGATTCACTTTATTCAATTTGTCCCACTATCATAACTCTCTTGCTATTCAATTTCTACGCATATCTGTTCCACTATGTATTTTTCAGCAACAGTTTCAAATAAAGTGCCAAATTTTTAGGTTTGATTAGTCTGTGTAAAATCTTTTTCATAACATTTTGTTACTTATGCTTTACATCCCACACTATACTCTTCTAAGACTACTGTATTGATAGACAAAATGAATGAGTAATTCAAAATTTTTCCTCAACTCAACCGCTTACAACATTTTGAAAAAAAGAATCAAATTGTATGTATCCGGAAGCACTCGACGGCAAATTTGATCGTGTTTCAATATTTTGCATTGGCCATACATATTGGCCAACGGACATGTTAATATCACAGTTTTTCTGTCACTTGTTTTTGCTTTTTAGCGGTGTTAATTTGTACTGATGTTAACAAATTTCCTTGAAACATGAACCAATTGAAAATAGAATGCCAGCGAAAGAACTAAGATTTAATCGAAATCTTCCTAAATATCTCCATTTCCGTAATACTGGTTCTGGAAAATATGGTGGTTACTCTATAGTAGATTACAGGTACCATGGCGGAGGTGGCCAATTTGAAACACTCCGGAACCATATCAATATGGGTATCAAACTTCAAGATTTTTCAAAATTTCAACAAAAGCTAGACTAGACCCCCTGTTTTATAATTATCATTTGGTGTGTGTTCTCATTTTCATTCGTGTTCCTCTTATATTTCAAACATTTTCAAACAAATGAGTGTTGTTCGCATGTCCAACGAGTGTATCATTAGGTAAAAATGCAAATGCACTTTTTCTCCAGCTTACATACGACTTTTCTCACAACATTGCATTCAAAGGGATGTGCGTCCTTTTTAACTACATTAATTTCCATACTCACATACAGCTCCATTTTTCTACATACCACCAGTGCCATAGCGTGCGGTTGGCCAGGTTGGCACCCGCCAAGGGCGCCAGCCTAAAGGGGGCGCCAAAATGCGTGAATCACTCGGTAAAATTCTCAAAGGTGCATATTAGATTGAGGCTTATTATTAGTAACAATTCCAAAAAAAAAAAAAGGACATAATTAAGAAACATACAAAACAGGGTTTGAAAGGCTTTAACAAAATATGCAATAAGTATTTCAAAAGATATTGTTCATTCCTATATATATTTTAAAAGTTTGAAGTTTAAATAAATACACATAATTTAAGCTTGTTAATGATAAGAAACAAAGATTTGTTTCATTCAGATTTGTATGTATGCTAAAAGTTAGACTGTATGTTTCGATCACTCGTTTTTTTAGTAAAATTACAAGAAATATTTTCACAGAATACTGAACATGAATCTAAGATTATCCTGAGAGAGATCCACGAAATTATGGGCAGATTTTCAACAGAAAATTGGGCAAGGTTCTCACAGAATCAATTACAATATTCTAGGCAGCAGGCTCTTGCTTTATCTTATCGGTCTTTCACATAATTCTAGGCGTCATTCTGATATAATGATGCTTAATTTTTTCATAACTCTAATCATTCTGTAAACTGCTCTATACCTAGACGAAAATTCTCACACAAGACATAATTCTAGAATTTGTAATATATTTTTAACTAGTGTTCCCAGCAAACTTCGTCTTGCCATCAAGTAGTCTGTTGAAAAACGCTATGGATCGTCCCATACAAAATGACAGTTCCATGTACTCTCGTTTTTTCAGCGTTCCCGGTGAATATCCTGGGATTTTTATACACACAAACACCATTTCTTTTTTATTTATATAGATAACCGTAAACATATTCTACACTAGCTGAAACTCGTTTGGTTTGAAAAAAAAAAAATGCGGTGGAAAAGTTGAATGTAACTATTTAGACTTCTTCATTAACATTATTGTTAATATTTGATCACCTTTCAAGAAGTTTGCATGATTGACATTTTCCATGTTCACCTTCTCTTCCACCGTAAAGGTTCTTGGAAAAAACTTTAGATTTTTTGTGAATATTTCCATTTTTCGATATCTTACTGTGAAGAATGCTTTCAATTTGAATGGTAATAGCAATTCCTTGAAAGTAAATTGAAAACTCTTCGATATATTTCAAATATTTTTTTATTGATTTACAAACAGTTTTGCAATAAAGCTTTTAAATAATGTCTTGACTAAATCTACGCAAAATTTCAAATAAAAATATTTCCTTTTAAATCCTAGAAAATTTCCTTTGCTTTCTCTATAAATTTCCTGATAAATTATATTTCTATAAATGTCCAAAGAATCTAAACCATCCTATCATATCTCAGAAAATATAACAATTTTTCCTTTACGATTACTATTATGAGGTTGGTCTTTGTTTAAGAATCATAATTTTGTAAAGGATTTCTATGGCTTTCGAGTTGTATTTCTGGCATAGGCTCTGAAAATCTTTCCAGTTATTCAGAGCGAAAAGTTTTAAAACTCTGCTTGAAAGCAAATGGTCCGACATGTACAGGAGAATTTCTTTAAAAAATTTCATTTCACCAAAATTTACAAATTTTGTTTGAAACATCTAGTAGAAACTGTACATTTATTCTTAGCTATATAAACTCTATATTTCTTCGGAATTTGTCAATGCATCCTTCAGATATTATTCAAAAGTACTCAGAAAATTTTCATTAAAAATAAAAGAATACTCATTTTTTCTTGCAGGAGATTTAGTCAATAATTTAATATGTTCTGATCTCGAGGAAATAATATAACCATTTATGATACTTTTGACTATTTTCATAAAAATTCTCGTAGAAATCGCTCAGATTTTTTTTTTGCTGAGCTTTGATTAAGGGGCGCTGAAATGGAGGTTCGCCAAGGGCGCCATGAAGCCACGCTACGGCTCTGCATACCACATCAGCCTTCGTTTAAACTCTCAACATAGACTTTACATAACACATCTTCACTTTCGGTATAACATTCACGGGAAAGCTAACGTCAAGAGCAATGTGCAAAAATCGTTTTGCTAAAATTAGTGGGACTCTTATGCGTACAATTTCCCCCAAATCTCGGTATTTCTAGGTATAACCGTCCCACTTTTAATTTCCAAGCAAAATTCATTTTTTTTTTTTCGCTAAAACCAACTCTTGACTTTAAAGAACACCAATTTCCTCATATTTTTACAGGACGCTTCGATACTTACTGACTTTATAATGACTTGCTCAATTTTCACCATCTAATAAAATTTAAAAATCATGTCGCTCCCTTGCGTCGCCTATCCACCTATTCATTTCTATCATTTGCAAAAATCTTCTAAAGACACCCTTTACCTTTGAGTCGCATGACCGAATAAGAATAGAATGTTGCATACCTTAGAGGAATAAGTGACATAATCACAGCAGACATTTTTGGAAGAATCCCTGAAGTAATCTCCAAAGGAATGTATTGAAATGTCCTAGGAAAAATCAGTGGAAGAGTCCCTGGAGTGATTCTTGAACGAATCTTTAAAGGAAATCCTAAAGAAATTATTGTCATGATTTCTTAAGAAATCCATGAGAGGAATACTAGAAAATATGGAGAAACCTTCAGAGAAACATCTAGATAAATTCTTTAAGGCATTTTTTATAGAATTACTGTGGACTTACTCATGAACCTTCCTAGTTCATTATGATAATATTTGACTCATTTTAGAAGGGCGGTATATTTTATGCATTTGTCAGGTCAAGGTATATTAGCGGAATATGTTGCAGGAATCCCTGAAATAATCCTGAAAGTGTCCAAGGGATAATAATCCTGAAAGAGAATTCAAAGTAAATTTCTTGAAAAATACCTTGGAATTTTGATTGAAAGCATCATCGTAGAAATTCCCGCATAAATTCTCAGAACTATCTGTAAGAAATCTGTGGGCCCAGATAGCCGTAGCGGTAAACGCGCAGCTATTCAGCATGACCAAGCTGAGGGTCGTGGGTTCGAATCCCACCGGTCGAGGATCTTTTCGAGTTGGAAATTTTCTCGACTTCCCAGGGCATAGAGTATCTTCGTACTTGCCACACGATATACACATGCAAAAATGGTCATTGGCATAGTAAGCTCTCAGTGAATAACTGTGGAAGTGCTCATGAGAACACTAAGCTGAGAAGCAGGCTCTGTCCCAGTGGGGACGTAACGCCAGAAAGAAGAAGAAGATCTGTAAGAAAAATTACTAAAGGAATATATTAAAAATCTGGTTATATTCGAGGAACTTGAACAAATTCATGAATCCCTAGAGAAATACTTGTGAGAATCTCTGAATAAATTCCTGGAAGAATTCGTTGAGGTATTTTAAAAGTAATTTTCTAAGCAACTCTTGAAATATTTTAATAACATTTTGAATAGTATAACATGAGAAAATTCAGCACAGGTATCCGTAGAAATCGTTGTCAAAATTCTTCATTAAATGTTTGAAGAAAACTAAAAGGGTTACTCATGAAATCCCAGGTTGAAAGATTCCTTAGATTAATTTTAGGTCGGACCGTACGGAGTAACTCCGGTATCAATTCTTGCTGTAATTCCTTGGAGAAATACCTTTATAAATTTCTGAAAAAATCCCTCAATGATTTGTTTTAGATTTTAGGATATTACTGGATTTGTAGGGTAATCACTACGCAAATTCCAGGAATATTCACTGGAAAAAATCATGGATGAACCTTTGGAGTTATTGCCTAAGGTATCTCTGAAGCAAGATCTACAAGAATCCTAGAAAGATCTGGAGAAAATCACAAATAAATTCTTAAATGTATCTGTGAAGCAATTAGCAAAGAAATTACTGGCGAAAACCCTAAAAAATCCCGAGAAACTCTTGGAGGAGTTCATTTTAGAAGGATGCTAAACCTGGATCTTGTATAATTTTTTTTTTTGAAAAAATCCTTAATAAATTTTTGGGCGAAAACTTGAACAATTTTTTGAAGGAATCCTAGAACTCATGAAATTTCGCTAGGAATCCCTTTGGGATGGGGAATCCATAGAGAGAATGCTAAAGGAATCCTCGATATATATTAAATAGGTGCAGGTCGTTAGGCCGAAGTAACATTTGATAATTTTCTACTATATTCTGACTAACACATTCATCAGTGTTTTTTCCTCCTTTAAATCAAAGGCTTTTCTTTCTAGTTATATTTTACGGCGGATATTGTGGGCTTCTAGGTATTGCAAATTTGCCTGTTCTAACAAGTAACAATCTATTCGACCTAACTATCGGTTATTTTATGACCATTATGCCTTATGACCCTTTCGGCCTAACGACATTTGGCCTAATGGCCTTCACCCTAACGGGATAGAACCGTCTTAGAGAAACTTCCGTAAAACTATTGAGGTTTTGAAATATTTTCTGAGAATTTTTAATTGATTTCAGGAATTTAGGAAAAATATCTTGCGGCAGCTTCATGATAAATAGTTTTGTAACGTCTGTAGAAATGTAAGTTTTTTGAAGGAATATCCTATGAAAATCCTTTAGAAGCTTCTTGATATTATCTCATGTTGGAGAACAATTTTCATTATGATTTACCACAGTAGCGAACTCTTAAAGAACAAATAGCCACTTTAATAAAGATAAATAATAAAAAAATACGATTCCATGCAATTGTAGAGTGGCCAAAACTTTAAGAAAAAACACCGCGATCACGTTATTCACAGATAAATGCTAAGTAACTTCCATCTGCCCTTCAAAAATCACGGCCTACTAGTTCGCTTCCAACATCGCGAAGCCTATCTACTCACCGATTATCGTTATCCATGTTGTAGAGTTCGATTCCCTTGGCCTGCGCTGCCGCCATCGCCGTTCCGAGTGTCGCAGGATCGCTCACTTCCGTTTTCACTGATTGGTTTGGATTATGCAAAAATAGAAAGCAAGAAGAAGACACACACGCGAAACAATCAGATTCGATTCGTTCGACGGTTGGGACTAAATTAAATTAGAAGCAGGGTTGTACTCACAGACTGGTATCCCAACGAGATCGGCCTGAAGTTGCATCAGTAGTGTGTTGTTGGTCATGACACCGTCCGCGTGCAGTTTGGTCAGGTTGATCCTGTGTGAATGTGCGAATATGGAATTAATTAGATTGGAGGACGGTGCGAGGGGGTGCAATTTGAAATTATCATTTTATGATGGTCGAGGTTCGCCGCCACTTACCCGCAGTCTTTCTTCATTGCTTCGATAATATCACGTGTCTGGAAGCAGACGGCTTCCAGCGCGGCCCGAATGATGTGATGCTTGGTGGTGAAACTGGTCAGACCGCAAATTATTCTGGAAGGAGCGCGGGGAAAATTCATAGAGTTTCGATTAGTAGAAGTCACGTTCAAGTTCGAACACTAATCTATCTAGAGAGAGAGGGGAAACGTGTGCATCTCGCAGGAATGCCATGCACGATCGCGCGAGACATGACATGTTCATCGCGCAGCAGGCGGTGATTTGAATGCAATCCGTTGCTTTGCATTGGTAATGGTGTAATTAGAAACGTGCGCGCAAAGGGTCCGATTGTCTGTGGCGTGGTTGACCGACACTGCACTTGACATTGCAGCAGTAGCAGACGAGACGAGAATCGAATGCGGTGACGCGATTCAGTGAATTACGCGACAATTTTGTTACATTATTGCAAAGTGATCTGTGTCTGTCTATCATTTACTTCTCGATCAAGGGTTGAGCGACTAGATTTATTCGTATTGAGTATGAGACTACCATCCGGGTACATGTAATTGGGTTCTATACTCGCAAAGAAGCGTTCGATCGTCGCCATAAATTAAACGGGATTTCGCTATCTTCATGTAGAATTTTTATGGAGGGCAATATTGGAATATAGCTACTTCTTTCGTAATGTACTGATAATGACAATCAAAAATATTTATGAAAAGGTCAACTGTCCTGACTGACTGACTGACTGACTGACTGACTGACTGACTGACTGACTGACTGACAGACTGACTGACTGACCGACTGGCTAACTGACTGACTGACTGACTGACTTTTTAACAGTTTTAACGAAATGTATTACGGTGCACTACAACATGCATTGTAGAACACTACAACATTTTATTTATATGTTAAAAATCATACAATCGCAATTTAGAAGAGATCAGAAAAACATATTATAGAGCACGCAACAGTAATATATTCTAGAATTTTCGAGGCAATGAAGATAGGCCAGGTTCTGAACTAAAACTTACTGATTTTTTTTAATGTTCACTAATTTCTGGTTCCGAATGCTCTATTCAGTATCACCACGTAACACTGTCATCCAATTTCCGAGAATAGATAAGTTTCAATAAACTTCAGATTGCCCTCCTAAAGCACAATTAATCACCGTCCGCCAACAAGCGTATTCCGCAACCAACTGCAATCCATGTGATTGGAGGAAATTTACCGGTCCGGTTTTGCCTGTTTGATGTCATTAAAAAAAAAATAGCAGTCGGAACTAGGTTTATTTGTGCGCATACGAATAACCCACTTCCAACATTCGTCGTTCAAGCCTAGCAGAAGTTGTAGGTAAATGTGTGTGCTCGAGGAGCAGATTAACCCAGCATCCAGCTGACCCCAAGCAGCGCTGCTCCAATCTCTCTCAATGTCTCTCGGAATTATAAACAAAAATGTCAATCTCGGGCTCGAAGTCCAAAATCAGCCGAAACTGGAAAATTTTGGTTTGTTTCTTTCGAACAGAGTCATCTCTCAGTTTTTTTTTTTTGCTAATGAATTGCAGCGAAGAGAGGGGTACGGTTTGCTTACGCGCGCACGTCGGTTATCAAGCTCAAACTGACGTAAGAAAAAAAAAGTTGCAAATCGGCTTTTTTTCTGCGCTCACAAGTGAATTATACGCCCAATCTAGAAAGAGGCATGGCAGCTGTGGCGGCCATAAATAAAAGATCCAAGCAGGCGGTGTGCCAATTAGATGGCATCCTATCGCAGCAGGCTCGTCCAATTTGACACCGCTCTGTAATTTACTACGTCAAATGGACGTGTTTATCAAACAAGCCATATAATAAACCGACAGATGACATCTGTAAAAGCCATTGTAAAACTGTTTGGGCTTTGGGTAAATGATGGAAGTCAATCGTCGACGTTCCAACTGTCATCCTCGTGCACCTAAGAATCCGGCATTTTTGATAAGGCTTGTCGCACTTAACCAACGTTAATCAAGTCGTCGAACGGTTACAGCTGTTTACAATCGTTAAACAGAGACATTGTCGTATCAGCCAACACTACAACTTTGCTCTGCGACGCAGATGACATAAATATTTGTCCATGACACAACGTGATGAACCCATACGTTTTCGCTCTCTCTATCTCCCTTCCCAGATTCCCGGAAAAAATGATTTTGATTCAGAAAACGGTACTTACCCTCGAGCATCTTTCCTCCAGTAGGGCGCGAACAGGCCCGTGAAGGCAGGTACAAAGTAGACATCGCCGGTTGAGAACACGCTGCCGGCAATCTGGAAGTAGAGGATGCGAATTGATTGGATTAGGTTTCAAACTATGGTGTGCTCAAGATTATGATCTATTTATGATACCTTTTTTTACTTTTTGTGAATTTTGGGACATCTTCACTTATTTAAATATCTATATCTTGTCAGCAGTCACTTTTGGACGCAGTAGACATGTCAATAGTTGTTATTGTTGTTTCCAACTGTTACCCAGGTAACAAAAAAGCATTTAAATATACCGCATACACTTCCGTGCAAAAGTTTGGGATCACCCCCTCAAAAACATACAAAAGTGTTCTGTCCATATCTCTCTGATTACACGTCCAATTGAAACTCTTTAAGCCGCATTCGAAAGGCAAAGAGTTATATTTACTTAGTATGTATTTTTTTCAAAAACATTTTTTGAATTTTGTATACTAAATTTTTACTTAAAATTGTTACATTTTTCAAAAAACACACTGAAAAATCATATCTTATTTCCTCAGTATTGGATCGACCAAAATTTTAAAACAAAGTGTCATTAGAATCGTAATCTCATATTCTTTGAAGAGACCCCACGAAATTTTGGCGGAAAAATCTGGAAAGTATTCAAAATCAATGAAACAGTCAGTCAAGTCATCGTGCAAAAGTTTGGGTTCATCTGAGCCGCACGCAAATCCTTTTTATCAATATCTCTGCCATTTTCAACCGATTTTAATAGTTCAACGCTTTTTTGAGCGCAAATAATGGCGCGTACATGATTGGTTTGAGATTTCACAGATTTAAGTAAGTTCAGGTGAACCCAAACTTTTGCACGATACACCATACTGAGGGGTGAACCCAAACTTTTGCACGATGACTTGACTGACTGTTTCATTGATTTTGAATACTTTCCAGATTTTTCCGCCAAAATTTCGTGGGGTCTCTTCAAAGAATATGAGATTACGACTCTAATGACTCTTTGTTTTAAAATTTTGGTCGATCCAATGCTGAAGAATTTAGCTATATTTTTCCTGTGTGTTTTTGAAAAATGTCACAACTTTAAGTAAAAATTTAGTATACAAAGTTCAAAGAATGTTTTTGGAAAAATACATACGAAGTAAGAATAACTCTTTGCCTTTCAAATGCGGCTTAGAGAGTTTAAATTGGACGTGTAATCACAGAGATATGGACTGAAAACTTTTGCATGTTTTTAGGGGGTGAACCCAAACTTATGCACGGGAGTGTACGTCTTCTAAATTTTATAGTCAGGCATTGCAAAATTCGTTTTCAAATGATTTCAAAGGACGGTCAAAGCAAGCGAAAAAAAAAACAATGCATCTGTATCGGTCCATGATTGGCAATGTTTCGCCAGTTGTAACAAGCTTGATAAACAGTAGCAGCGAAGGATAACTCCAAAGAGAGAAGGATGATACGACCGATTTTCTCGCTTATTTGTCTATGGGGTTAGGAGTTTTAATTTACTGGCATGATAAACAATTCCTGAACATCCTATAGCAATGGTGCTCCCAGGTTTGAAGCTTATTTAGATGGGTTACATCATGTACTGTTATCCCCGCGATTTAATGAGAGCTGTAGCAGTAGACAATAAACAGACTAACGTATTCTAACGGTTTAACATGTATCCATGAGTATTCAAACGAGGAATTATGGGCCATTGTTTTAACCCTTAATATGACCACATCTAATTTTTCATACCTAGAATCATAGAAACCTTTTGTCTCAAAAAAGGTAATACATTTTAACTATTTACACAATATGAAGATAACAACAAGACTATGAAAAATTGCAATGTTTACTAAAATTAAACAGTTTCGTATCCTATTTGCGTTTTAGAACACTGTTTACTTCAACAAAGTTGTGTATTTTGACCATATACAATTGGTACCGTCAAAAACTTGAAATTTGAATAAAACGATATTCTGAGGTCCTTTTATGAAATTTATTTATATTTGAATGAGCCTGATAGTTGCCTAATTAAATTGGGATATAACGGAACAGAGTGCTCAATGGTTAGTTAAAACAGTATTTTCCAAATTAAAGTTAAGGGGCTTGTCATTTTTTGCCACTTTTCACTGTCAACATTTTATTTGAAAAACACTTTTTCTAATGTTCTAAGCGAAATCTTTTCCAAGTGCTTTTCGAACTAAAAATGTCCTATAACTCTTGAACAAACGTTTGTACAATGTTTGTGTCTGAAGAGAAACAATCCAATAATCATTATTAGCATGGAACAGGTTTTATTATTACCTAATTTATCTCCTGAGATTACTCTAGGGTGTGTAAAGCATTTGGACTAGAAATCTGTAATAAAATTGTTACTAGAGTCTTCTAGATTTTCCTCTTTGATTTTACAGTGGTTTCGCTAAACATCCCGCAATTTTTTTTCCAGAAATTCCTCTAAAGATTGCTACAGAGATTACAGAGTTTTCTCCAGGAAATCCTCCAGAATTTTTTTCACCCTAGTAACATTTCTGATTTTATTTCGAAATTAAAAACTATTTTTATTCGATCTTAGTCAGTTATAAAACCATGACAATACCTAAAATACTACAAGGGCAAATACTTCTCCAAGAATTCATTCCTTCATAAATCTTTTCACGGATTCTTTTAAAATTTTTAAGGTGTTTTTTAAGATTCAAGATTGCTGTTGGTGGTTTGAAACCTTTGCAAATAAAATTTGGTTTCCAGACGATATTGCAATTTAGGAATCTTCCAAAAATGACGTAGCATTTTTTGGTAAATTTTCGACACCCTCGTCTCCACCATAGCCTATTTTCCCATACCCAATGTATGGTTCGTCACAAAATCGTAAACCAAGTCTCCCCCTAAACTGCTACGTAATTTATGGGTGAACTCTCGTCTGCATTGCCGAAAGAATATCTGATACAGTTTCCCAACAAATTGTTGAAGTAATTCTTGGTGAAATTCTCAACAGACTCTCAAGTGATTACAAATCTAGTATGAAGTACACGCAATAACCGATAGAACAACCGGACAAAATGTTGTAATATTGAACTATTCTTTCTGGAAATTCTTGTTTCTTTAGAATTTATCCCAAACATCCGGAAATTCTTTCAGCCATTGGTCTAGGGATAACTTCAGAAATACTTCTTAGGATTATCAGACTTGCTACAATGAATTCTTCTACAATTTTCATCATAAATTCGTCACAATATGTCCCCATATATTATTTCTACAACATGTTAAAATATTCCCACAAGAACTTCTCCAAGAATTGGAACTTGGAGTGGTTTCAACAAATATTTTTTTAGGTTCCTAAAATTCCCTTCAAAGATTTTTCAATGATTCTTACAGAAATTCCTGCAAAGTTACCTTTATGAATGTCTACATATACGCCTTGAGTTATTCCTCAAGAATTTCTATCAATAATTTTTCTATGAATTGGATTACAGGAATTCCACTAGAGATGTACAGAATTCCCTTCGAGAATTGCTGCAAAACAACAAAATAGTTGATCAAGGATGTATCAGATATTTTTTCAGGTATTTAACCAGAAAACCACTCAGAGATTGCCTCAGGGATTTCGCCAGAGATTACCCCCTACTCCAAGATGTTTTCAGGTGTACCTTAAGAGGCTTCTCAAAAATTTCACAAAATACAGGATTTCTTTAGAGATTCTTTCAAAGACTGCTCTAGCAACTTTTCCCAGAATTCGTCCAAGAATTTCAACAACCATGTTTTAAGGGGGGTCCTTTAGGACCCTTCTTCGATAATTCCTCAAGAACTTTCCCCATGTTTTTTCATTAGAATTATAATCTTTACGAAAAATTCTACAGATTTGTTTTTCAAAATTGTTCAAAATTCAGGGAATATTTTCAGGAATTTCTCGCCCATTAGAAGTTCTTTAAGTATTAATTTATGAATAATTTTATAATTCTTCTGCCAAATCTTCAAAGTTTTATCCAAGGAATCCAAGGATGATTCGATCATGGTTTCTTTTTGATTGCCTTGGAGTCTTCTTGAAGGAACTGTTGATTTTTTCAAGCAGAAACGAATGATTGAATACAGTAAAACGTTCATAAATCAAGATCCCATAACTAGATTTAGAATCATGAAATCATTGCAATCATTGGTCCTCTTAAATAACTTTCCAATTAGAATTAGAAACATCAAAAACCAAAATACAAAAATTTGCGAATAGAAATAAATGGTTGTCCAGAACGTGTTTAGATCGTTTTTAGAAAGTAATCGAAAATAAAAATGTGGTACTAGCCTTCCTTAATGCCAATAATGCCAATAAGAAGAAGAAAGGTATTAGCGGGTTAATATGAAGCGAAAGTTGAGAATTTCCTATATGAACAACAATTCCGGGATAAAACTATTGAGTATTTCAGAAAAAGCTTGCAAAATGGAAAAAGAAGTTGCAGATTGTGGGCAGCTGTAATAAATTTTGTAACAAAGCTGAAACTGCGAGAAGAAACTGAAGAATTTCAAAAAGGACTCCTGTTATAGAACTTAACAACGGTTTTTAGTGAATCTATTCAATCGCCATCTTAACCTACCACCGGTCGTCACACGGTAGGCCACCGCAGGAAGCACCACACTGTGCTGTGCTAAAAGCGATTTTTCTTTGATTCACCTGTGTAGTGTGACTACTGAAGTGTAAACCGATTTTTTCGAAATCTTTGTAAGTGTATGGTATGTTAATTGATGGTGTTGAGGAGATTTCGCATTTTTGTTTGTTCGTTAAAATATATGACATGTAGGTTTGCGCACTAGGCATACAACTAGGGCAAACACATGTCAGCTGACCGTAACCATGCAGGCCGAGCTCTCAAAACGCACCATCAGATGTCTGTTCAGGTAACCACTAAGCACTGTTATAAAGCGTTACATGGGCTGTTCAACGGCTTTTAGTGCCAATTATCATCATGAGACATTCTTAAATGCTTTTAGGCACTGTGTTCCTCAAGCCCTGATATAAGCCGTGTATGGGTATATGACCCCATGTTACAGGGCTCCGTGTATGGGTATATGACCCCATGTTACAGGGCTTGTAAACCCTGTGCCTATAAGCAGTATACAATGGCTGTCAATGCTTAAACACGGCTTGGTGGAGTGACGTTTATGTAAACTAAAGTAAAATAGATTTCAGACAAAAAAAAATCTAGATTCGACGATTTGGCAAAAATGCACTCTGAATAATTGCAGAAAATAAACTACAGAACAGAAGCGGAAGAAGGGAAGCATTTTATGAGTGCAGTCAACTTTCGTTCGTTGCACTAAACCCGTGGCCCACCTAGTGAAAGACTTTCACTAATCGGGCTAAATTTTGAGTTGTCAAATGATCGATTACAATAGGCCTATTGACATGACGTTCCAAAACAGCTGATCGGGAAGCTCTTTGACAGTTCTTCTATGAAAATGACAGCCTCGTGTATGCACCGGTCCTCCACCGTTTATGTCAAAAGTGACGTTTGCCTTCGTTTTAGGTGGGCTATAGCCCAATTAACGGGAGCCCAATTAAAACGAAGTGCAATCAAACGTAGTGCAACGAACGAAATTCGACTGTAGTTAAATCCACGGATAAGTTATTGCTTGCTTGTTGTTGTATCGTTCCTGGTAAAAGAGTTCCTCATTTGGAAATACAAGGGAAAGGAAAACATACGGAATAAATCGAAGCAGCGTTTTATGGTATATATCGAGATATACTTCATAGAAGCATTGGAAGGAATAGTATAAAAAAAATCAAATTGAAAATTTGCAGATCTTTTCGGAAAAGATATTTTTTGATCTTCTGTTACATAATTATTAGAGTCTCTCACGAAAGTGTTAATTTTAGTCAATCATTGAAATGAGAATGCAAAGAACGTGTTTTGAAATAAAACTATCAATTGACATTAGTTGGAATTAAATGATATCGTCTTTAATTCGGTTTTACTTTACCTTCCAATTGGTACTTATATTGTGCTTACCATTTGGTACTATTGTATAAATGCTCTATACAGAAAATCAATATTTAGAACTCATTTCGATAGTACATATTTGAAATTTGGTGGAGATGATGATTTCTATATATGCGATCCTGAATATCTGTTTGTGAAAAGAAATCCAATCAATTCAATTATACTTATTCCATAGAATAATGAGTAAATTTTTAAAGAATAAAGAAATCACCATGGGGCAGGACACCAGATCCAGTATTAAAATATTAATATTTATTAATGATATTAATATTGATATTGAGAATATTATCAAGTATGCATGGAGTTTTGCTGTTTGCCTGTTGCCGGAGTTGCCAAGGCAAATTGATTATTTATATGAAAAGAACATGTTGTGTTTATCGTCAGATCGTCTGAACAAAATATATGAGAAACCTGTCCGATGCAACACAGACCACACTGTTTGATGCCAACATCCATCTGGTAATCTGGCTAGAAAGAGACTGGCACCTATACGATGCATCACATTCAGTGAAGCTCCATTGTCATCAATGACCTACATCTTTCTACGATTTCCGGGCCATTCCGCAACTCGATTCCGATGACATTTGTCTCCTATGGTATGTCAGATCGGCAAGACATACAATCCACAATCCCTAGCCTCTTATTTATAAACCCCCACCATTCACTTAAGTTCAAGATACTTCTGTCAGATGTCTTTAGGAAAATCGTAGGTCACTCGATGATATCATAAAAATAATATATATTAATCCGTATTAACGGATATTAATACCAGTATTAATGAGTGTCTTACCCCATGGAAATCACTAATTGTCAGCAATCATCTGCCATCAAATTAAATTAAGTCATTGAAATAATTATTTGTACGTAAATATAAAGTTAAACAACATGAACTACGAACACCATTGTGACAATCGCAAAAATAATACATATACTTTTGACTTCGCGTTGTTTCAATAAAATAAAATGGTTTAAGATGATAATAGAGCGAAGCCATAACTTGAATCTTCAAGAGCACAAGTCTTCAGAACCCAACAGCGCTCCAAGTAAAAAATTTGAACTGCCGGCGAGCAATCACCACCAGCGAGCAAGCAATAGACCATTTCCGTGAAATTTTTTTATTCACTTATATGCTTTCTGTCAATTTACTGAACAAACTTTCCTAAGGAACCGATATGTTTTGGAGCCTTTAACTATTAGAAAATAATGAAAAACTTGCGGCACGTTAGTTCACCCCTCGGTCCCCTACAATTTGTTTCACCTCGAAAAAATGCATACCCCTTTTTCCCCTATGGTTTTGCCACCACGTTGTGGTGATCAGCTGGCATGACCAGATGATTTTTGTTTATGTTTGCATTCATCATAATGGGCTCCGCTGGTTTCGCTCCCTCCTTCCTTCACGGTTCGTGAAGTCTCCGTAATCACCGCGGAAACCACCTTCACCGCTTCGGCCGGTTATGACCGCACCCGGCGAACACTACACGGTTGTAATGCAAGGATTGTAGTCGACCGACAGATGCCTGACGAGGATTGGATAAGCCGGAAGATTCCCGCCTGGAGGCTACAACAGCCGCTCAAAATTTTCTTGCGCGGCTGTTGCTGCCTCAAGACGGAAATCTTCCGGATCAACAGCCAACAGATAGATCTAGGCATTTGTCGGTATGAATAGTAAAAAGAACCTCTAATAGGACTAGCAGTGCCGTAACTGTTGGGTGGATGAGAGATTTGTTGTTAGTGGGTGGTTTTAAATTTTGAATCTGTGGAGAAAAAATATATTGTCCTAAAGCAAGACCTGAATCGGGTTGGAGTTGAAACTGTGATTCAGAATGGGTTGCGCCAGTTCCAACCTGGTTCAAAAACGTTTGAGTAATTTTAGTTTCGTTGGCGCTCCTGTTTGGGGTGCCCTGACCGGGATCACGGCAAGGGGTGGATCACTTTCTCAATGTACATCAAATGCACATCGATTTGCATTAAATGCATTTTTTTAAAATTCACATCAACTTAGCTTTGACCTGTACCAGCGTATTGACCTATGGACCTATGCACGGGTTCACTATTTGACATTTTAGCGGTGCCGTGTTATTTATGTGACCATGGCAACCAGTGAATTCGGCACCGCTCAAATGTCAAATTAGTGAACACGTGCATCAGTCCATGGACCAATGCACGAGTTCATTCTTTGACGTTTGAGCGGTGCCGTGTTATTTACGTTACCATGGCAACAGGTTAATTTGGCACCGCTCAAACGTCAAATTAGTGAACTCGTGCATTGGTCCATAGCAATGAGTCATTGTTTGTTGTTTTAAAACTGTTTATTTGATGGTTTGACTCATCGTAACGAAAAAATAACTTTCTTTGATTTTCTTCCATTAATTACAAACTTTATTCGTTTTAGGTTACCTTTCTGAAGGTCAAAACTGAAATTTCATTACATTCGTATTAGAAGCCTGACTCATGCAGCTCAATAATCTGCGAACATAGTGGAGGGGGGGGGGGGAAGATGATGGCTTAGCAGGCATATATTGTCTCCCTCTCCCGTAGACACAGTACCATTTAGAATCAGGATTAATCGGAAACTCCTCCCCGAGAAACGCACAGCCGTACTGTTGTCATTACTAGTGGCGATTGTAAATGCGACTCAATTTTAAAAATCCAAATATAAATGAAAGTTTATCGGGAATTTTTTGTCCAAATAAATTGTATTATTCTCTTCAGTTTCGATTTGGGTTGGGGACAGGTTGGAAGCAGTAAACTCTTGGGGTTGATTAATATATTAATTAAAAAGAACACGACTAAAGCTATCCTCTGAAGTAGGACATGCTTCATCTACGTTGTTCTAAATGTATCCACATCGTTGTCATTCCGTTGAATGTCGGAGCTGCATTGCGATTGTTGCCATAAAGGCTGCTGGAATTATTGAACCGAAATCCCTAGTACAAGGATTATTCACTATTTATTGAACGGTTAACTTAACAAAGCACACTAATTGGCGAACAAGCCATCAGGAATGTTTCAGTCCCACGTTGAATCTGTTTTTGGATGAGGTGGTAACTGTACTTGAGTTTGTGAAAAAACGAGTTTGACACTTCAAAAAAATCAACAGCCAATTGTTGGAGCAAGCCATGAATTGAAAATCTGTTGAGTGTGCATTTAAATGCATTTGAATGTATAAAATTATTTCATTGCATCAGGAGTGATCCACCCATTGGATCACGGTCAGTTTGAGCGCGCACCTGATTTGACGTTTCCAAATGTAAACAAGCATCCCAATGCAGGGGTGAAATCGAAAACCTGTTGCAAAACCACCACGCTGATACCCATAGGGTTGAACAAACTGTGCCGCATCTCGAATTATTTTTCAAAATGTGGTGAGTATCCATGTTTTCAAAAATTTGTAAGAAAATCAGGAGTGCATATAAACAAAATCTGAAAACGTTAATATTCATTAAAAATGATTGTCTTTCGAAGAAAAATACAAAAACTGGGGGTTAGATCTGACGGAAATGGTCAATTCGACCGATTTTCAACGCGAATGGTTGGCAGATTCTCCAGACCTGTGTACATTATTGAATGTGACCGGTGAAGGCGAAAGGAAAGGACTAGACTTGAAGGAAGTTTTAGTGCTTGTATAAGAAGTGTTTGTAAGGAAAGATTCAAAATAGGTTTGAGTTATTGAGAAAGAAAAGGAACACGATGTTTCAACGCAGCAATTTGCGGATTGCGTTGCTAAACGTATTACTCAATCAACGAACCTACATATATTGTCCCTATGGTTGACTGGTTCAGTCACTTCTGCATATACTTTTAATGCTTCAATTTCAATTTGCTCTTTCCGCTTAATCGCTGCTTCGTTCCTCGTTGAAAATTGATGGTAGAGTGACATTTTTCTGAAAATTATGTCCATGCTTACTGTGATAAAAAATGTAAATTTGGTTGTTTCCAATGCCGTCCACATCGCAACCATTTTTCCCTTAGCAACGCTAGCTATCAGATACAAGGATGGAAATCTAGTGATCATGACAAAATCCACGATGAATCGCGGTTGTTCTTTATCGTGCGATCATAGCAACAACGATTAACCTTTTGTCGTTAAAGCCTAATTTGCTGCTGAACAGGAATCGCTAAAGAAATTTCTCGTCGATTGCTTGCAGAAATTTTCTACAGCGACTCCCGTTTGAACTGACATCTCTTTTCAACTGCGTACTGCGATCAGAAAAAAGCGCTTTCTTGATCGATTCCTTGCAGGAATTTCCCATGCATCAAGATAGGCCAAGAAATTACTTGTCAGCAGCGAATCAGGCTTAAGATATCACAACAAACTACGCTCTGCGATTAATGCATCGTTCTGCATGTATGCTAGCGATTAAGTGTTCGCGAGTCATAGTTTTATCATTCCGAGAATTGTTCCATTTTTATCTGATGATATCCCTTCAGATATATTGTTTGTGATTTTAAAATCATTCGCTCATGGTTTTAGTGAAAAAATTCAGGTTGATCGCTACTTGTAACAACATCCGATAAACTCTTTGTCCCACGACAAACAATGCATCCGATGCTCCATATGTCAATAGAGTGCGCGCGTGGTGAGGTGTTCAAATCATGCTTGCTGCTAGAGACGATTTTTTTCCATCCTTGATCAGATACCTTCGTTTGAAAAATTACTGCTTTCGACGTTTTGTCCCTTTCGACGTTTTGGGATTCGACGTTTTGGCATTCGACGTTTTGGGTTTCGACGTTTTGTCTTTCGACATTTTGTCCCTAAACCAACATAAGTAACATGTAAACAAAGAAACTTTTATTCTTGTCAACTCAATTTTCTTCTGTTAAGTTATGTTTGTTCAAATGATTCGACCACATCATAAGTACAATATTTTCGATGTTACTTCTTACATCATTTGGCAGCAATAGAGCGCTGCATATGACGAGCCTAACCTCACTTATTTGACAGCTGCTGGTCCTGTTGTTTACGTTTCGGACTTAGTCGTTTTTTCCATCATTTTTTCATCTTCGCATTTCTATCACCAGCATGCTGATGGTGACGATTTTCCACGGTAAAAAGATAGAATAATACGATCCGTGGGTATCTGCAGTGGATTTAACCTCTCCTCGCAGCAAACTTTCACGAAATTAAGAATGATTCGAAAAAAGTACTAAGTCCAAACTGTAAACAACAGGACCAGTACCTGTCAAAATTGATGCGTGACGTCACAGTGCAGTGAAGTATTGCTTTTCTGCTTTGCGGAATTTCCACCGCTTGTTATTTTTTTTTTTTAAGAAAGTCGGATATGACGTCGGATAATTGTTCGACAGAAATCATTTCTTGGAACCGAATCCTTCAATAAAGTATTTAGAATCTTTTTTGTTTGGATAGACCTATATCCCATTTTTTTGTTTTGAACTAGCTTTACATAGACATTCCACGGAATTACCGTGCGTTCTCTTATATTGGAACTTTTCAATAAACGTCTTCCATT
Organism: Aedes aegypti; assembly: GCF_002204515.2. Lineage (NCBI taxonomy): Eukaryota > Metazoa > Arthropoda > Insecta > Diptera > Culicidae > Aedes > Aedes aegypti. The sequence continues at coordinate 24,447,826 of NC_035109.1, read as the reverse complement.
CAATTGGCTGTCCGAAGTAGACACATTAATATCGTAATATTTGGCAACCTCTTTAAATAACTTCCATGATTTCTAATAGCTTTTAAAGCTTTGAGCTAAGTGTTTCTTGAATTATCAGCACGTTCTGTTTTCCTATAGTAATTGCGAACCTTGTTTACTTATAGCTATCTAAAGAGCAAACACAAATTCAATATCTAATGAGAAACAGTGCTGGAAAAGTTCGCATCACGATGCAGCTCACGAGTGTATACCAACGCATAACAAACATCACAGACTCGGGAACTGGCCAGGTGTGAGTAAGTCCGCACCCGTCTGCTCGGAAGAACATGTCAAAAGAAGTAGCAACAAGCTCGGGAGCGTTTACTCGCGAGTAACTGAGCAAGGTGTGATTTATTATGGTTTTGACAGACAAATTAATTGTATTACCATCATATCGACAGTAAACTACTAGTTTGTAGTCAAAAGCCCTTGAAACCCATAAATCAGTTCAGAAGAAGTGTTCGCTACTTTCCATCACTGATGAGAAACTTTTCACTTGCCCCACAGGATTAGAAAACTGACGGTGTTTTAATTTAGTTATTTTTAGGTCTACGTTGAATTAATTATGAAACTTTTTTATTTCAGTTTGAAACTGTCAGAGAGGACAATTAAGAACTGGCACAGAAAATTATTTTCCCATAGTTTTTTTCATTAAAAAGTACAAAATAAAATTACATGCCAACAACTTGCTACGAAGTTGTAGTTGACAGGTTGACAATTTTTCGCTCTATTATGCAATAATGGTTGAAAAATCTCAGGAATCTCATACCTATCGTAATGTTCAGAATCGCCTCTAAGGTTTACACATGAGTTTGAAACGTTAATTCACATATTCAGTAAAATACACAAATTATTTTCACTTATCTCATTTACCCACTTGCCCCGCGGTACCTTTTGTTTCAAATTTGAACATCAATAAAAAAGGAGCAACCCCATGCAACCAAAAGTTCAGATGAAAGGGCATGTTTTGGATTAAGTAGCTCACTTTCTAAGTAATTGCCCGAGCTTCAGTCCACATACAGTATTGGACAAAACATTTGCAACTTTTTCGATTTTCCATACAAAATATTCAACTTTGGAAGGCTAGATCTCAGTTGTTTATAGACAAATTTGAATAAAATTTTCACAGCACGTCAGATATAACTTGAATTTTAACATATATTTTATATATTCATCACAGTAAGTTGATAGCGTTGGTAAAGTACGGGACTCTTAATCAGAAGGTTCTTGGGTTGAACCCAGCTCTGACAATTTTTTTTGTTTTCATTTTATTGGGTTGACTGACAGAACTATAAATAGATCATAAAGGGAAAAGCGAGTCATGATTTTCGAGCACTCAATGCATGATTTCGAGCAATCAGCTATAAAAGCATAACGCAGAACGCAATGGCTAAATTATATACGCGTATCTTTCTGTCCAAAATACTTTGATCACCCTAATAGTTCAAATTTAAAAAACAATATTGAATTGGAATTAACTTCATTCAAATTCACCAAAAAAATCCACAAATATTCTTACCTGCTCCGAATCGACTGGAATGTCCTTCAGCAGCCCGAGGTTATCACGAAGCCACTTCATGGCCACGCCGGCGACAGCAATCGACCCTTCCAGCGCGTAAACCGCCGGCTTGTCCTGTCCCATCTTGTACGCTAGCGTCGTCACCAGTCCGTGTGTGGAATGTACGCACTGTAATTGAGATTCAAATGTTAATCATCATGTGTGTCTGGCTCACTTAACTTCTAGCTTACCCTGGTTCCGGTGTTATACAGCAGGAAGCACCCCTTCCGGTAGGTGTTCTTCGCCTGACCCTCCCGAATGCACCGCTGCCCTATCAAACTGGCCTGCTGGTTGCCGAGGATGGCACTCACCGGGATCCCGTCCAGGATGCTCCCATACTTGATGTGGCCGTAGATCTCCGACGAGCTGCGAATTTCCGGCAGCATGTCCACGTGCAGGTTGAACGTCTTGATCAGTATCGGATCCCAGAAGAGCGTCTCGATGTTCATGAGGAGCGTTCGCGAGGCGTTGGTGACATCCGTTACGAATACACCCCCGTTGGCGGCGCCGGTTAGGTTCTGTGTGGAAAACAAGGCGTTGAGTTTCCGAGCATCTGTGGAACACTGCTATTCAGAGTCTTACCCAAATCAACCAGGTGTCGATGGTTCCGGCGTAGCAACGCTTCTCCCGACAGGCCCTCCGCACGGCCGGGACATTCTCCTTCAACCAACAGAGCTTCAGGGCGGAGAAGTATGGCGAGATGGGCAGACCGGAAATCTGCCGGAAGTGGTTGTGATTCTGGTCCGGGATTCGGGCCAACACTTTGTCCACCGTGGAGTTTGTGCGGATGTCGTTCCAAACTGGAGAGAAAGAACACAAATAGCTTTGAGTTACAAACACCTGATACTTCCATATTATCAAACTTGATTAAACCTCAAATTTTCTACACATAGTTTTGATTCATGGTCTAAACATTCAGAAAAGGCTTGGGAGTGCTTCTCGATGGCTTTAGATTTACGATTGCATAAATCGCATCACTAACCAGGGTGAATACAGATCAAGTAGCTTCTGAGCTTTCCTCTCTGACAATCTCCTCCCTGTAATAACAATGTTAAGAAAGTGTATATTATTAAAGCTACTCCCAAGGTTTCGGTGACAAAACGTCGAAGGACAAACTATTAGCTATAAATTAGCCGATGATTTTCTGAAAGGTTAGACCATTAATTTTAGGTTCATTCAAGTTTGATAATAATGTGGTTCGAGGTATGCGAAATCGGTTGCGATGCCATCGGCATCTACCGATAAGATATCACAAAATAGATTAAGCAACGTCCCAGGATTTAAGGTTGGTGTAATCTAAATGAACATTCCTGGCGCTGGAATTAAAGTCTCATACCGATTGCATTGTAGAGCGGATCGCCAGTATATTTGTCCCACGCAACGGTCGTCTCGCGCTGATTAGTGATACCGATGGAGGCGATATCGCTCACCAGATAACCGAGGGTTTCCAGTTTGTGGCATGCTTCGACGGCACACAACCGCACGGCTTCCAGCAGTTCGACGGGGTTCTGCTCGGACCAGCCCTCGTGCGGGATGATCTGGGTGATGCTGACCTGGTGCGAGCATAGCTCCTCGAACTGGGGCAGCTTGAAGATCTGTTTCGGGGGATGGAAGAGAATGAGAGAAGTTATTTATTACGGTAAGATCAATGGTCAATTGGGAAGGTAAGCTCTCAGTTCATAACTGTCGAAGTGTCGAACCCAATCGTATTTTGGACCCCCTAAGGAAGTGATTTTAGTTTTTTGTTTCAATTAATTAATTGCACAGCGTAATCAAGTCAAAGTACATGCCAAAATGTAGAGTGAAACTTCCTCTACGAGATCAAAATGCACATACGGTCATGTAGGATCTAAAAAACGTCGAGAATAATTGAATTGTGAAGCACTGTTTTTTTTATTATTTTGGACACACCAATACATTTTGGACCCTCAAAGTATATATTTTGGACACTCGGCATTTTTAATCGTTCGGCGACAAACTCCACGACACTGGTTGTATAATATGCTTACCCATAGTCTAATCAATCGATTGACAATGGAGACCCGTAGAAACCCTACGCTTTTAGTTCAGAAATTTGTAAAAAGTTTTTGTTTACATTTGAAAAAATTCTGAAGGCTTCAATTTATGTGTGTAACGTGTTGTAATGGTTGCATGGATGAACTGATTAAATTAAATTAATTTCAGATAAAATAAACACATTGTACAAATGGTTGATGCAAGTGCGGAATAGTCCTATCATTCCAAATGGCATGCGAATTGAGTTGGTCTTTCGATTTAAACTGGGAAATTTTAAGGAAAATGGCCCAGGGGGGTCCAAAATATATTGGTTACCCTAGACTTTAGACAAGAATATTATACAACCAGTGTCGTGAACTTTGTCGCCGAACGCTAAAAATATCGGGTGTCCAAAATATATACAAAATGTCAGGTGTCCAAAATATATTGAGGGTCTAAAATGTATTAATGTGTCCAAAATAAGGAAAGAACAGTGCTTCACAGTTCAATTAATTCGACGTTTTTTGGATCCTACATGACCGTATGGGCCTTTTTATCTCATAAAGAAAATTTGGCATGTTCTTTGATTTGGTCACGTTGTGCAATTAATTAATTGGGACAAAAAACTAAAATTACTTCCTTAGTGGGTCCAAAATACGACCGTTACCCTACTCATTGTAGTCCACCGCGCAGAAACCCTATTACTACAGCATTATTGCTTTTTAGCTTATATTGGCTCTATTTCTACAGAAAGGGCAGCATTCAATGCTATCCAGGATTTTTGGATAGACCACGGATTCAAAAAAAAAGCTTTTTGGTGGACTTGTCCATAATTGAATTAGGACACTATCTACTTATTCAGAAATCTACGAAAACATGCTCCCTGTATATCCCATGTATATCCAGCTTTTTACGCTAGCTATAAAACTGCGAGGGGTTATTCAATTTTGACCTTTTCTACCTACAGATTTTATAGTTCGGTCATGAGCCTCTGAACATGCCATAAATTCTTTTGTTCTTTTGACTTTTACTGTGCGCCGTGTGTTGGTGCTATCTCGCTCTCTCTCACGGGCAACTTGAAAACAGGGCGCACAGTAAAAGTCAAACGTTTTATAGCATGCATAGGCTCATAGTAGACAGTGATATTGGATTGTTTATTCGAATGTCAAAAATATTCACTTTATTTGTTTTCAGCCGTTTTTTATACCAAACTTAAGAGAATATAATATTTTTCAGTTTTTTTATTCTTTTTATACATTTTAGGCACTGAAGGTCAGCAAACCTACCCGAAGAAATTTTTGCTATTCCCGACCAATACGGAATGTAACAAATGTTAAAAAAAAATTCAGTTAATATTTGGCTCGACTATTATTCTAATAACACGACCATGAGAGGAACAATCCAATTGCATTTTTGAGAAGAAGTATTCATTGCTAAGGTGGACATTATGTGGTAATGGAACTGGTTCTAATATATGTTTCATTCATGTTGTCCGCAAGGGGAAGCGTAGAATGACACGTTCATTTCTTTCACCGAGGTGTATGTAATAATTGATCGGCATCACCTAACAAGATATAGAATATTGCTTTAATCATTCTTGTTTGGAACACCGGGGCATAAAATTGTCCAAATATTGCGCTCACCATTTTCGGGGCCACTTTATATGTATAAGATACAGGAATAACGTCCGAGAAAAAAATCATGTATTGTAAATTTTGCACCCTATCGGACGCGACGATTTGTAATCGTCGCCGGTGAAACCGTCGCCAGCCAAGCAACCGCTGTAAATTTGACTTTTCACCAGTCTTACCAACAGAATGGCAAATCACCTCCTTTGATTTATTTTCTGGCATTTGACGTTTAACCAGTCTTGCCAACACAAAGGCAAATCACCTCCTTTGATCCCTTTGATTGGTTTGCTGGCGACGATTTTTCCAGTCTGTTCGAAAGTTGGCGGCGCGTTTTGTTGCGAATGAAACAGACAATATTTTATTGCAGTGTTGGGAATGGTAATAGTAGGCTTGAATTTCGCGAAAATCACGTGGCTTTCCCAGTACAGTAGTTGAAAAACGTGAATCTCATCAAGTAGCCTATGTTGGGTGCATGAGATTTCTAAATCGTTAGTGCCATTGAAGGCTCTAAATGCGGGAAATGCAGCGGGAAATAGAACAATTTTCTACAGTAATATTGGGTTGCCCTTAGCAACGGGTGTTTTTTGCTATTTCAAGGCTCTTTGTCTACAGCAGCGATAGGGGTGAGTTTCACTGGCTTCGCTGACTGCGATTGGCTTTGTTTGGCTACTGTAGAATGAATTTCAGATTTTTTCCCAACCCTGTTTTATTGGATTCCTGTGGAACAGCATTGAGCGCACTACCAGAATCAAAGCAAAGGATGACCCGTCCACAATGGTTGATCCTTTGACCTTTGATTAAATTATAATGTTCTCTAAACTCTCAATTTCTCATTTGTTTTCGAATACATGTGAAAGTTTTTATGATGATTCTTTGAAAATAATTTGGGCATGATTTCCTTGCATTTTCCTTCAGCATCAATCAGAGAAATTAACTTAGCGGCTTGTTTCTATATACAACCGTAAAATAGGCAGAATTTCAGAATTAAATAGAAAGTTATAAAATTTACGTATTCCCAATTTCTTTCAATGAGAATGCAAATGTTTGATGCTGTTTATCAACGACGATGAATTTTCACTTTTGAATAGCTTACTAAAATCCAACCATAAAAAATATAGTGTATCAAAGAAATGTCAGAAAGGGGTGAATCAAAGTTTATAGCAAGCTAGCGTAAAAAGCTAGATGCCAACGATTTTGCGAAGAATTCTTAGAGAAATCTATTAAAACATGTATATTGTATACTTTAAGGACCCATCAAAGCATAGTGCTAGAGTTAACATAGCTACGGACTTTAAAGACCTCTCAAACCGGGTCTTCTACGTAAGAAATCTACTGGGGATGTCGGGAAAGATGTACTGTGAATCTTTTTAAGAGTCGAAAAAAATACTCATCAGAGGTCTTACGACGATTTTTCACAGGATGACCCAAGTCAATGGATTCAAACCAATAATCTGCACTAGTTCAACACAATTCATCAAAATCTCGCCAGTTTCACCAATGATTATTGCGGGCATCTTCTAAGGAAATTGCTTGAAGTTCGTCATGAGAATTCCTTTAACGTCAAGCGAACATTCAGTAGCAATGCAGCAAGCACATACCTGTCCAAATAGTTTAATAACTGTTTTAAAAGAGAACGTTGATTTCAAGCAAATCTATAAATAGCCGTGCTAGAGAAAAGTTGACGTCATTTGCTTTACACTCTCCGCTTGGATCGCATCTCAGCAGGCAACAGATCGGCTTGCTCTGACCGGGCGTGCTTCTTAGGCACAGACACCGATAGCGAAGGACCCCCCTTTTGTCTTGCTTCGCTTAAACTGACCGTCAACCGACCGAGAGGCCGTCCGAAGCCAAAGCCATCACCGCTGCCGCCGCCAAGAAGAAAAAGTGGAAGCAGTCCTAAACGAACGGAACGTTTCATCCCTGCAGGTGATCGAGAAATACATCGGCGGAAACTAAAACTGTGATGTCGGCAAGACTGCAAGATTGGCAAAAGTGAAGTGAAATCCCGGGAAACTGTGGCTGTGGCTGGCATCCGAGAAGGAGGAGGAGAAAACCAACGAAGTTTCAAAGACCGCCGCGATGAAGAAGACCCAGAAGAAGCCACCACAGCAAACCAAATCGGGCGAGGAGGATTTCAACCTGTGCGCCGTCAAAATGTGTCCGTGTTACTCGAATCCAACAATTCAATCGACCCTTTTCAGGGCCAACAAATGTGTACTAAAGAGTTATTTGTGTAATATTTCCTTATGTGTATACCACACTTGCTATAATCTCTTAATTCTTCTCGTAGCATCATACCGTTTTGATTCATATTACGGACAGCTTCAAATTCCGGACACTCTGCTTTGTATGGGAAACATTTCACACGAAATGTTTCAATTTTTGCCGTTCAAAAGTTCTCACTTTTGAGGCTCGTATTAAAAAGCTTTTTACATTAATATGCATGCGAATTTATAACGCCCAACTTCCTTAACGTCTATTTAGTGGTTTGTCGATTTTTATGAACTGTCCGGAATTCGAATCAAAGTGTCCGGAATATGAGGCAAAATTGAGAAAGCGTCCAGAATAAGAATCACAAAAAGGCTACAAATTTCGATTTATTTAAAATTATTCAAGTTACGAAAGCATATTCTTTACATATCATTCGAAAGTTAAGTATTTCCGACGCTCGATAACGCTGAGGAAACTTCGTCTCGCCATCAAGTAGGCTGTTAAAAAACGTCATGAAACGCTTCGTACAAAATGGAAGTTCCGTTCACTCCTGTTTTTCCAACTTTCCCGTTAAATATCCTTTGCTTTTTATATTCATAAACACGTCGGAACACTTCAGGAACATAACTGTGGAAGAATTTTCAAAATCCGATAGCCCGTTCTCAAGCCATTTCGTGACATACAAACACCATTCCATTTTTGTTTATACAGATGATTTATTTAGTATGCTCTTTGTTGAGTTTTACTTCACTGAGGCCTTAAGTGTCCGTAATATGAATCAAAACGGTACAATATCTGACTTGTTATGAATAATTGACAGTCGCCAATAGGGGCCCTCCTTAGCCGAGTGGTTAGAGTCCGCGGCTACAAAGCAAAGCCATGCTGGCGGTGTCTGAGTTCGATTCCCGGTCGGACCAGGATCTTCTCGTAATTGGAATTTCCTTGACTTCTCTGGGCATAAAGTCTCATCGTATTTGCCACACGATGTACGAATGCGAAAATGGTAACTTTGGCAAAGAAAGCTCTCAGTTACTAACTGTTACTAAAGGGCCTATTTTGTAAATCGAGCAGATTCATGTGACTCGTCTATATTCATTGTCGATCAAAGCAAGCATGCATATTTCAGATGTCACCCATCGACTCCCATGGACCTATGCACGGGTTCACTATTTGACGTTTTAGCGGTGCAATGTTATTTATGTGACCATGGAAATCAGTGAATGCGGCACCGCTCAAACGTCAAATTAGTGAACTCGTGCATTGATCCATAGTAATCCAGTCACATAGAGTGACAACTGTCGAAAAATTCGAGTGACAGAGCTGAGTCGAGTGAATTTTTCGGTCGACAGTGACTCCTGTCGAGTCATTTTGATAGACTCGACTTATAAAATAGACCCCTAAGTTACTAATCTGAGTAGCAGGCTCTGTCCCAGTGGGAACGTAATGCCAAGAAGAAGCGCATGAAAATGTTTTGCGGATATCTCAGTTGTTCAGTAGCTCAAGGATTATCATTGTTAGAGGCAGTTCAAAATTTTGCCACCAGGTAGCGCTAGTGAGAATGAAACTTTTGTTTTGCAGAAATCTCCGAATCCTGGCCACTTATAAAAATGGCGTCTTCAACAAAGTTGTTTAATAAGCCAAGGGCAATCATTGATCGAGATAGTTGATTCTGAATGTTGCCACCAGGTGACACCAATGAGCATGAAACATTTGTTGTGCAGTTATCTCAGCAGTCCGATCAATAAGAAAGATGGTGTCTTCGATAGAGATATACAGTAGCTCAAAGGCTATCTTTATTTAGGCCTTGAAATTGGAGATTGACTAAAATAATAATAGTCGTTGAGCTGCTAAACATGTTTGTCGAAGACGTTAACTTTCTAGATGGACAGGCTCCTGAGATAGCTGCAAAACAAAAATAAAAGTTTCATGCACACTAGTGCCACCTAGCAGCCAAATTTCGAATTATATGAGGTACCATCAGATAGCGCTCTGTCTCCAGAACAACTTTACTGAAGACCCCATGTCTCGAAATTATTTGGATTTTGAGATATATCGATTTCAAATCTACTTGAACCGTATATAGTGCGTCATTATTATGCGACTTCTATGTATATTTGTAGATTTCACCGCATTATAAAGAACCAGAAAATATTGTTTCAAATTTATCTCTAAACTGATCTTTAATTGAAAACGTAGCTGGGTACCCAAGTAACCACGAAGCTATATATGCATACTTTATGTTTGCTCTATAGTGTGCTATCAGATTTTGTTTTAAAGTGACATAACCTTTAAGAGCTTCATAAAGCATAATTAAAGTGGGAAAGGGCCCCACAACAACCAAATTAATGCAATACTTGGTAAAGCAGTTTTAATGCACAAGCCCTACTAAAGCATGTATGTTTGTATATTTAGGGTTCATGATGTATATTAGCTTAAAATATTGTATGTTTAGGGCTTGCGGTGAAAATAAACAAAACAATGAATCCATTGACTACTTTTCAATGGTTTTCTTTACCAGCGTAATGATTTTTTTTGTTGGAATCAGGATTCGAACCCACAACTAGGATGATGGTGTGCTGGATGCCTGGCGCGTTGGTGTCCTGTGCTAAAGCTGCTGATGTAATAAGGTAGGATAAAAGTTCCTTATAAACGAAGCCACTGTGTGTAGTAACATTACTATTCGCCCAGTTACTGTGAATAGAAATAATTCTCTTCGGCGATTGATTTCCTTTCCTCACCAAATGAAACATCAATAGAAAGAATTTGATCACCATTCTTTCTCGTAGAGGAAATAACAGAACTTAATCCACAAAACAAAGCCCTAGCGCATTAAAAAGATTTCAGGGGAGAGAAATTGATCGACATTTCTTCTCGCTCCTTATGAGTAAAAGAGTCTCCTAGATAAAATACAACAATTCTGATTGAATACATATATCCTTAGATCATTAAATGGGGGTTCGAGATGAAAGAAAGTCATTTCATTATTCTTCCATATCCGACAAAACGTAATGAGCGAGTGCGAACGTGCTCGATCGTCTTACATATTTATTACAGATTCAAGTGCGTTCAATGAGGTTATGCTATCTTGTATGACAGCATAACTGTATATTCACTCTAAACGCTTAGCATAATGCTATATTAAAATAATGCTACAAAGCATTTACAATGTTAATCAAATGCATCATTGCTTGACAGTTATTGAATAAATGCATGATAACATTATTCATGCAAAAAATGTTGACTTTCGACCAAATTAATGCAATAATATAATGCTTATGGTTTCTTGGGTATGGTGTGTTTAACTTTCAATTAGCTCATTTTTATAAGTTGGAATCTCCTTGTTCACAGCTAGAAAAATCAATACATGATTCGTAAATTTCTTGGAATACAAGTGACCATGGTCGATATTGTTATTCCATTTATCCGAAAGTTAAAGTATTTCCCTAGTTCCGATATCTTCCTGTTGGACGTAATTTACTCCTTTTCTAGATTAACGTCTAATCCAAGGTATTTATAAGGGAGGTAATGCAATCTGTCATTTAGAGCATTCCGCCATATTGGAAACATATTTGACAGCTGGAAAGTTTGTGCTGCTCCATCAGGTCAGCAAGCCTTGAGATCCTAGCAACTTTTTCCCCTCAATTTTTATTTTGTTTCGAGAACGTCAATCAACAACCATGTGTAAAACTTTGATTAATATTAAAATCAAAAGAAATAATTCATCATGATGACGACATGAGAATTAGGTTGGAAAAAGTCACAGGAAACATAAATGAAAATCACATTTGTCATTCCTTCAGCTGTCTATCGTCGACATAAAGAGAATAAGGATTTTTCCTCAACCTCTTGTTTTTGAATAAAAATATAATGAAAGTGTGCTCATTCAAACAATTCTGGTAACTTTAAGTTTCTTTTCTAGCATAAAGTTTTTATTCATACACTTTCAACACATTATGAATTGTGTCACTGTATCACTGGAACTACACGGGAATAGCACAACTCTCCATAATAGCAAATGCTTGTTTTGCTCCAATTCCCATCTTCAAAACGCACGTTGTGAAGAAGCATCTGAAATTGATGAATTTATTTGTTTTCTGTAGCAGGTACATAATATCCTCCGTAATTGAAATTGTCCTTTTCGAGCCGAACGAATCATGAGCTGCGCTACGCAATCGTCTGTGTCATCCTCACATAAGGAATTTGTTTTATTTCCGATTAATTTCTCGCGTGGCGGAATCACAGCATCCTGAACAACAGAAAAATAGAATTAATACTTAGACCTAATCTAAGGAATAAATTTATATTTTACCTGTACTCTGAAACTGTCGTTGGTATCTGCAGAAAATGTTCCTTTTGAATTTTCAACACGTAATAATAAACATTACGGCACTATGGAGACGATAGCAACCGATGGAGGGGAAAATTGTATTAACAAACTCGCCAGCTCGCCGACTCACCAGCTGTCATTTTCCTCCCCTCGCTGTTTACCACTCCCCGCATCCACTGACTACTTAGATTGCTGTACCTGTACCTAAAGGTACCTTGGTCTAATCATTACATTTGTAGCAGTCATTTGTACCGCATGAATATCACAGATTCAAATATTTGTGAATGTAATAAATCATAAGACATGGCCCATATTGTTTTTGAGTGTTATCGTTTTAATACACCTAGAGAAAAAGATCCTGGATAGTATAATTAGTTTGGGTTACGAAATTTCTTACCGTGTTCGTTTGTTTCCTAATTCTTTGATTTTATTTTCAGAGACAACAAGTTTGGCACTCATCCATCTAATTGATTGGCTTCCTGGATACTTGTTTGAGAACATTCGAAAATACTGTATTTGGAAGATTTCGGCTACGTTATGGAGATTCCTGGAGAGCCTAAATTTAACATATTTGAACAGATAAACAGGTTTTGTGCCTTTTTAAGAAATATTTAATTAGGAAATCACTTAAAGGAATTTCCCCCTTTTTCAAAATTCATAATATAAAATAAATAAATATTCGTTGTGGCAAAAAATCATATTTATTTGTTAAGAAATTATAAAGTTTTTTTGCCTCAGTGTAAAAATTTATCAGCATGACCAATAAGCAAAGATGACCGTACAATTCGTAGTTGCTACTCCGTGATTGACCAGAGCAATCGAAGATGCACAGAGATTTGATGAATGGGGCTCGGGATCAGCTTACCATTCTCAATGTGTACAAATTGAGAGCTCAAATTTTAAAAGTCAATAACGGCACCGGCCACGTCCTTACGATCATCGGGGAAGAGAAGAAATGTTAGTTAGACAACCATTGTTACTAGAGACCGAGTATACCACTGCATCTCCACAGTTGTCATGTAATGGATATTGGGTGTGTTTGGTGATAAGATCCATGATATAATCACGCATAACCACGAAATAATTTGATAATCGCATAGTACGCCGAACAAGAGTTCATCACTCGCCCACGCAAGAACAAGCGACGCGATGAATAGATCAAACACTATTAACGAATCGCAGCACTTTTTCACTACGACGCGCGACATGTTTGATCCTGCCCTCGTCGTCCGCCTCGCAAGAGCAAGCGTCAAGGTCTAAGGATCAAACACTATTCAGAAGCCGGAAAAGTTTCATTGTTCGGAAAAAACTAATCTTGGTTTGGTCGCTTGACCTGTGCAGAATAAATGTTGCTCCAATTCTGTAGGAAGAAATTTGAAATTGATTTTGAAAGGTGCCGTATCATGGAAAGTATTGATTTGTTTCGATGTTTCAAATGTTGCGGATATGGACATAAGTCAAGCGAATGTAAGAATAACCTCCATTGTGCTAAGTGTGCTGAGAGGCATGATGTTAAGGATTGTTCATCTGAACAAGAGTTCTGTGTTAATTGTATCCATTCCAACAAAGAAAGAAAAACCCAATTTGATGTCAACCACTCATCCTGGAGTGTGGATTGTCCAATTTATTTGCAAAAAATTACAATTTCAAGGCGCTACATAAATTATGAGGCATACCTAACTAACATTCACTCATTTAACAAACACCATTATGGCAGTTTTATCCAGCATCATGTTTTAAAACATTTTAATAATTTCAATGGCCAGCCTTTGTTAAAGCATTGTTCACACAAATTTGGAGAAACTTTAAAGCATGTCGTTGAATATCAACTTTATTTTTCAGCTTCAAAAACGTTTTACAAGCATTTAGTTCAGCATTTATACGGCTGGTCTAAAAATAATTAAAGACTTATAAAACAAAAAAAAATATTTTTCTAGGCACTTTATAAATGTAGTGTGCACTATTATTATGATAGTAAATCAATCTTATTTAAAAATCGCCTGTATACTGGATTCACACTCGAGACCTTCCAATCGTCAGCGGTATGCCTTGCCATCTGCGCCATCCTAGAATTGATGATTATACCGTCCAGTGCAAAATATAAACTTCTCATAGCTGAATATTGACCATGTTCGAGCTTCTATTCGACAACTTCTTATCAACACATGGTACGCTATTCTACAACTGAACAAGCATATTATTCAGCTGCTGTTTAGTGCTGATCCAAGCTGAGTTCAGTCGGCTATTTTTAGCGCACAGTGAGAAAATTTATGTCGATGTTGGTCAAAATAATGTTTATTTACACAAAGTAAAAACAGTCTGAAATGATTAATCTAATTTCATAATAAGTTTTAGTTTTTTATAAATTATAGTTTGATTATTTTTTTATTTGTATTTTTCATAAGCCTATTACATATGCATTGAAGTAAAAGTTCTCTGTATGAATATAATTGAATCATTTGAAAGGTTAGTCCTCAGAACCCACCTGAATAGAAAAATATTCGAATATCTTGATGCGATTTTTAATTTCGGAAATGGCCAAGTAAATCATTTTTCTTAGAGCGCAGTAGTTATTCAGTTCTGAAGAAATGTCATCTCAAATGTAGCTGGCTATAGAAATTTATTTAATCAATTCTGTCAAAGAAATTTCCATTTTTCTTGTACGGAAAAACATCCCGAGCAGGCGAAAAAAGCTTAGCAATAGAAAATATAATATGAAATGCTAAAAGTGATATTAACTTGATAGATATATGATATAAAATATCATTTCCAGATATCTAAAATAAACTACTAGAACAAAATTGGCATGTTATATTTAGATTCTGCAATAGCTGCGAGCTATTCATTATCAAATTTTTCATAGGTTTAGAAGGAACAAAATTTTGATATTGTCTTCAGATATTTTATCTCTTATGTCAATCAAGTCAATATCACGCTTTGTTTGTCAGTACTTTGCTCCTACTCGGAGTACTTAGCTTAAATGTTTATTTTTGTTTTTCACAATAATTCTGCATTTCTGGAGACTGACCATGTTTATTTTCTGAACAGCTATTTCAAAAGTTTTAAGAAAGCATAATTTATGAGCTTTGAAATGCATTCGGAACTCAACACGAATTTCGGATATTTTGTCCATTTTATGAAATTTAGCTATAGTATGATCGCTTTTACAAGGCTTATTTATTGCTGAACAATGTGTTTGTTAATCGTCATTTTGGCTTCTATTGGATCAACTGTTCTTATAATATATTGAAGCTGAATTAGGATTTTATAAGATACTTATTCAGCTCTTATTCATGCTTATGTTAAACATGTGGGAATAGCTGAAGTGCAACGCAAGTAAAACGTTAATTCGTGTTCTGTATATCCTTTTATACATATACATTTGTTTAGTGGAATATTGGCTTTTTAATTAGGGGAAACATGTCTTGTTCAGCTCATTTGTAGAACAATCTTGACTAGTCGAATGAGAATCTTTGGAAACGTTTAATAAGTGGCGATTCAACTTTTGTTCATTCTAATGCATAACGTTGAACATTGATCTAAGTTTGTGTTAAAAAAGCACCTTCTCAGCTCTTTATAGAGCAATCAGCTGCCATTACCATTATTGAACAATAATTAAACATGCATGCTTGTTTGTGGCTCTGAATTGTTAGTTGGGAAGGGTTCTTTTAGGAAGAAAAGTAAAAAAAAGGAACAAGCAATCGATTTGGTCAAAAGATGTTGTCTAAAGAAGTTTAAATGCATTTCCGAAAATACTGCAAAACATATTTTGCTGAAAGAATTCCTGTACTTACAGTACAATAAAACCAGCAACATTATTTTGGTTTTCAGCGAAATAATAGTAATGTGTAAATTGATATGTGCTGCTATTATTTTGAACAATACTGTGAAAGAAGAAGAAAAGTATTGTGTACGAAAATTTGTGACATGGAAGAGTTGTTGTTTTGAATTTATCCACCCATGCAATGCGATGATCTATGTACATTAAAAAAATGATTCCAATTTTTATATGCGCTCAAACAATTATCATATAACTCATTTATTGCCTGAGATATCTTAGAACCAAGGTTGTTGTAAAATTGTTCATATAGTTTTATTCTGACGCAAATCTTATCTCTGTGTATTAATTGAAAAGTGTATTAATGAAATCTCTTTTTTTGTAATGGACTATACTGAAAAGAAATATATCTAGAATAACCAAATTTTAAATACCTTTAATTTTAATTATTCAAATCTCAAAAACGTTTTTTAATAAAATACACACAAAGCTACTAAGATTAGCCAAAATCATTCCAAGAATTTTTGTAAATGTTTGTTAATTCAAACTGCTCTTACCTATGAAACTGCTTCTATAGCATTTGCATTTTCTGCACTTATAGTAATTATCATCTATTATAGGATTTAGACTCAAAGCGACACCATGAAAACCACCAGAAAGTAGACCGTAAATAAACTTTCAAACAAATTCGAAGAAAATGAGTATAGGACAGATATAGAAGCATAGGTAGCGTTTCTCTCTTCAAGACGTAAGTAAACTCTCTGTCAAGCTCGAAACAAACCAACCAAAATGCATAAATGTGCAAAACAGAAATCAAGATCAAACAGCTTAACTGATGGAATTTCCGGTTTGTTCTAGTCATAGATTTCTAACTTTTGTCGTGCGTCTAAAAATAGCTTTAAATTCCCAGAATCGTAACACAAAAGGTCCAAAAGTCCCTTTTTGTGTGGTCTTACGATCTTCATCAAACTCTGCTGCATGCTTTCGTTTGCGCACGTGATCGGAATTTTTACCCAATTCCCTTTCATTCCAGTAAGAAATATCCCCTCTTGAGATGGTTAAAAATTCCCATTGCTTCTAAAATCATAGCCTGCTTGCCCTCTGCAGAGAAATGTTGTCACTTACCGCAAAGCGCGCGCTGTTCGTTCCTTCATCGATGACTGCAATCAGCTTGCTTCGTTGCGTCGAACCCATTTTGTAATATTTTTCTTTTGACATAAAGCACACAGCAATATCACAGCTTTCCGCAGCAAACTGGATCAAAGACTGCGGGCGCTTCCTTCTCTTGTTTGCTCACAAAATGCGCGCCAAGATGATGATATCTCGCGATGCGTGATACCACTTCAGTTGCTGGAATTCCACCCTGATAAACGCTTTTTGAGCCGACGGCGAGGAGATCAGTGAACCAGTCACCGGTGACGTTTTCGGAGTCGTCGTCGACAGACAAACAAACGATGACGAAGAAAGCGTGCTATTTTTATTGCCTCAAGCGCCGCCACGTTCTTCACCCGCAACCAGTCAGTCAGTCTCAGTCGTCCTTCATTCGAGTCGCGCAGGTTGCATAATGTCGCACTGAACAGAAGCTGCGAGGTATCCTATATCTGTGAATGAAACATAGAGAGGGGGGAAGAAACGAGTCCCATTAGTTTCCACCGAGATCTTGAAAGTAAAAACCATGAGGGGAATGGATTCCAACCGGAGAAACACACTCACTGATTCAGCCCTTTTAAATGTTTACTACGGCGCGAAAGTCATGATCCGAATCGATCGCGTACACTTTTGATACTAAGTGGGCACTGGCAAGCGAGAAGACGGCCAAGCCCCGCGGGGACCGGTTGTTTATACGTGCGTGATTAATTGACTGGCGATAACGGGATTATCGATAAGAGTAGCGACTCACTCACTCACAAAAACACCGCCACCATCGCGAATTGGATTATTGATTCCCAAAATGAAGTCCAAGCCCCAACGATGATGGGGGCACGCTATACTCAGAGCTAATTGTTGCACACCTATCCTCCTCACTCGTGGCGGTGTGACGTGCTTTTCGGCAGTGCATTGAAAAGAATGTTATCGGGTTTTAGAGGTTAGGGAAAACCCGCGGTAGATGTGGAATGGATGCATAAAATTAATGTGTGCTGGCGCGATAGAACAACTGAAACGGAATTTTTTAATTCAGTAGCATTTCAAAAAGTAAAATAATATGTCAGATGTTGGAAAATTCACGTATTCTATTTTGATATAATGTTTAATTTTATTTTGTCTTTTGAACGCCGTCAAAAGATATTTTTAATGTTTGCCCCAATCAGAGATATTCACAATCAAAGTAGGCATGTTTTTGAGAGAAAAACAACAATAACTCCTAAACGGAAGGAGATAGCGAGTTTCTTCACTCACCAAATTACGCATTTTTCAAAGTTCTAAAAGTGTTTCATAGACTACTTCGATGAGAAATTTTAATTGAAAACTCTAGAGCCAGAAAACCAGTTTTGTTCGGACCACCCTATGTCACCGTAGGAAAAAAGCTCTAAATCGGTCAATTAAGAGATACAAAAAATTTTTTTTTGGCAAAGTTGCTTGAAATTGAATGGTCTACAACTTTGCTGAAGCATGTATAATAAAATTTCTACAAATAAAAAACTTAGTTACACAATTCCTATGAAAATGTGGTCCACCCTAAATTTCAATAAAACCAAACAAAGGGCTTAACTAATACAAACAACTTTGTAGAAGACCGTTTTTGTCTAATGTTCATTCTAAAGCTCAAAATGCATCTTTCCGCGTAACACTTTTTCCTGGACCATAGTGCATTGGTTGCTTGGGAATTCTCTATCTCAGCGGTTTTCATGTCGTGCTCCACGGAGCACTTGATGCTTCGCGAAACCTTGGCTGGTGCTCTGCGGTTCCAATACCTAGAAATATCTCAACTTTTTTGTTTCAAAATACTATTTCAATTATATCAAACCAAGCCACATTTAGAATTTTGAGGAGTTTAGGGGCCCAAACGCAAATTGGTGCAAGTGACATTTTGGTCAATTTTAAGTGAAGTATGCCGAAATATTTTACTGCTTTCAAGCTTTCCAATGGTATTTTTTAGGCAATTTTTGTCCAACAGAAAAAAAAAACGTAATTTTTTGGAAGATTGAATTTTGACGGCCAAACAATTTGAATGAAATGGAAATTTCAACTTAAAAGTCGATTTTCTCAAAACTAGGTTTATGTCACTTACACCACTTTGCTTCTTACCCCCTCAATTTAAAGAACAAAACAAACGATCGAGCTGAAACTTTGATCAAAACACTCATTGATTGCGACCAATCGATTTCATTTTTAGTTAAGACCACTGCCCTCTTGCTTTGTGCTCTTGAAAATTGGTGGATAACGAAACACATTTTTTACGAGTCTTATATATACGGTGTCAAAATCCTTATTGAACTGTTGTGTACCTCGGATATTTTTACTATGTATAACGATCACAGGGCTGGTAGCAGTCAGACAACAAAATAATAGTGACTTTAGTGACCAAAATGATCAAAATAGTGACCAAAAAGTGACCTAGAAGTGACTTCAAAATTACAAGTATTAGTCATTAAAATGACTAGAAATGAAAATACGTTATATGTGTAGCCAATCTACATATTGGGTGAATTTAGAATGTAAAGAACTGCAGTAATTTCAAATCTTAAGCAATAAGCTATCCGGAATGAGACAAAATGATGGCACATTGAAGATTTTACATATCATTTTTTTACGAGACGATCATTAACTTGATATAGGTTACTATTTTATATTTCTGATTTCAGTCGAAAAAAAAATTAAATACATGAACTACGGTACTCGTGATAGAATGTTTAGAATAATTCCTGTTCATGATGAACTTACAGGCAAAATTTCATTGAAGATTTTGAAGTAGAGATGCAAAAACGAATCACTAAAGGCATTTCTCAACAAATCTGTGGAATAAATCGGTGGAAAAATTTTGGTTGAAGATCGTGAAAATCGTGAATTTATTTCTAAGTATTCTGAAAAAAAAATCCTTACAGAATTACAAGTTCAAAAACGAACGAAAAATTAAAACTCAAGCTAAATTTTCGACAGAATTTCTGTAAAATTAAACCATTTCTTCCAAATAAACAACGGTAACTTTAGAACACAACTGATTAATGTTCAAGCATTCACTATAGTAACGTGTTGTTTGTATAGAAAGAGTTGACCATAGTCGTGTATAAAACTGCCAGTTGGTAATCAAAGAAAACATGTATGGTTTATATGTTGGAATATCTAATTAATATCTGCAATGGTTCCTAGCAAAACTAGTACTCGCTATTAAAATCATGGACGAGTTTATGACAAACTTTTTGAACTTTTGCTGTTATTTCTAATCGTCTTTGGCTTATTCGCCAGTGGAGTTTAGATGATATTCTTTCAGGAGGCAGGTTTAGGATTCCTTCTATAGCCGTAGATTACTGCAGAAAGTTCACTGGTAATTTATACAGCACGTCTGTTAGATATTAGTCCTGCTTTGTGTCAAAATTTATCAAAATATTTCGGACAAAAATTTCTTCTTCGCTTCCTAAGTTTTGCCAGAATTTTCTCCAAAATTTTTCCCAGGAAATTTTTACATCACTAAATGTCACTATTTTAGTGACTTTAGTGACATTTTAGTGACCAGGTCGAAAAAAGTGACCAAGTCACTAAAAAGTGACTTACTACCAGCCCTGCGATCAGCATTTGAGCTAAGATTTTGTAATTGGAAGGTTAAAAATATTCTGTCGTTGAAAATTTTTCCGTTATTTTTAATGGGGCAGTTTTAGCTGCAAAATTTGGGTTTCCTCAATTTAATATGGAGAACAGCTGTAAAAGTTAAAAAAATCCAATTTCCCCAGACAGAATATTTTGAAAGTTTCCTTGAAATACTTATCTTCATAGGAAAAAATCTAAGTGCATGAAAATTCGAAAATAATCGAAATTTTGACATCGTTTATTTAGGAATACTTCACGAGTTTCATCAATATCATGAATATTTCCGATTCAGATACAACGAAGAAGAAGGAATATTTTGACACAGAAACTCGCTCAGTTGTTCGAACTAACAACAGTCAAGAATTTTTATTTATTTGTCGTAAAACCAAATACCGTGTTTATTTGATTTGCGCTTCGAATCACCAGTCTTAATTCAACAAAAAAATATTATTTTGTCAACTTTTATAGATGAAGGAAACATCAGACGTCATAATTACAAATCAAAACACGGAATTTGGCCCAAAAATACCCATAAAAAGGCGAGTGTCCGGCTTTCGAAGCAGCATAGTTTCATATAAATGCATATGCATATATTACTTAACGATTTTCGTAGAAATTATAATGTTCATTTAGGCGTGTAACACAATCCGGATTTCAAACGGAGTGCTCCGCGCAACAATTTTATTTCAACAAGTGCTTCGCAAGCCAAAAAGGCTGAAAACCCTCGCTCTATCTAAGGAGTGTATCGAAAAGTAGTCGCAAACATTTAAAACGGTATATCTCAGAGCCTAGTTCATCTTTTTGAAAGCTTTTTTCATGCAAATCTTCATCATGTCATCAAAAATTAAAGCAACTAAAAAATATTGAATAATATGCAGTCTTTATATAAATACAACAAGGTTTATAAAGCATGGAAAATAAAATCTTGCACAAAATTACATTTTTGAAGTGTCTTCTGAAGATTCGATGATTTGTATTGAACAAAATGTATATCAAATAAAATAGGATGAAAAGCTTATTCTATAGGAAAATATGTTTGCTTCACACAGCACGTAAAAAAAATCAAAAAAATAAATTATCGCTCTAAAAAAGCTCATAATTGGAACAAGGTCGGTTTTAGAAAGTCATTTTTATTCAATCAACTTTTGAAGCTCTGTCAAATGCAGCGGTAATTATATAGAGTAACATTTTTTGCTTACGTTACTTCATATATATGCAAAGAAACTTTTCCAATCAAAAAAACCATTTTTTGTTCATTACAATCGTTCGATATTAGCATTAACGTGTAGGAAGAAAAAATCGAAAAACGAGGTCCTTAAAAATCGACTTTTTTCGATTTTTGTATTTGCTCTTAAATGCTAGTTAATGAATTTTTCAAAATATTGTTTACACTATGTCATAAGAGTTGTGGCACAGAATATATTGGCATAAACAAACATCATTTTTTCTTAAAATTTAACACATTTATTAACAAATCAATTTTTTCAGAGGTGTGCAAGTTTTTCATCGACATCTGTTAGTAATTTGCAAAATTATCATGCAAAATGCCACTTTCTTGAAATAATATCACCGCATCATCGTTTTTAAATACATTGTAAAGCATTTCTGATCAAAACATTGTTTGTAGAGTTAACCCATTATTTTTAAGACTGTTTTGAAAGTTTGCGACTACTTTTCGATACACTCCTTATTCACACTGACAGAGTTGTCAAACACTTTTTTGAAACGCTTTGAATTTGTCATGTTTGTGCGACTATTTTCGACAGCCTTTTTTTTCGGCAGCTTTTCCCATATGAACTGCGGGTTAATCTGTTGTTGTATTAACGGCAACTCGAAATTAGCCGCATTTTGGTCGTATTTATTTAAATTAATGACAACTCTGGCTAAATGTATCCCAGGAAAACTAATCCAGGAGTGACCACTAAATTTACCATTTCCAGGATCCTTTCATGAACTGACCGTGTATGAGAAAACTAGACTCTGGCTAAATGTACCTATTGCACTGTTTTCATAGAATTCTGTGAATTTGTTGTTTTAATTCCTGTCGTTTATCCCTCTGCAGAACAACGAATGCCATGCGTCTCCATCATTTTTGTTCTGTAGTGATGTAGAAGCATTGTTGCTTAACATTCAGTGTGGTTTGAAAATTATTTCTTCTTGGCAAATTCAGCGTCAAATTAATTTATGTTGGATTATGAGATTTTTGTAATAATTATCTCATTGACCCATAGGATTAACATTTGTCCATAGTCATCTACCTTTTGAAAGACACCGACACGTTGATGCTTCCAGTGGGCTCAGTTTGCCCTTTGAAGGAAGCACCACACTAAACAAAGGATGAGCATGCAACGCCCAGCGGCACACTCGCAGAACATTCCTCTCGAAAAGTTTTCCGGTCTGAGGCAGGAATCGAACCCGCACTCTGAATGCCTTGGGCCCTGCGGCTAAATGCCTTGGTAAAACTAACCGCACGGCCACGAAACCCGATCTGTC
This sequence comes from Aedes aegypti, assembly GCF_002204515.2. Classification (NCBI taxonomy): domain Eukaryota; kingdom Metazoa; phylum Arthropoda; class Insecta; order Diptera; family Culicidae; genus Aedes; species Aedes aegypti. The sequence goes on along the minus strand of NC_035109.1, from coordinate 24,425,051 downwards.
TATCCGTCTATTTTATACCTATCGAGCAGGCCAGCAAAACAAAACAATCATTCAAAGGAGTCTCTTTTGTGCAACTCTGTTTTTATAGACTCGGCAGTTCTACCCATAAAAGCATAACTGCCCCGTTTGGAAAAATAGGCATTGAGAAAGAACGCCTACAGTTTAAATTTTCTAGTACATTTCTATTGATCAGCAAGAAGAATTGTTTAACACTTGTCCGCCTAAGATATTCGTCACTTACACGGACGACGAAGCCTCAAAATCAGTTGGAACGCTAAATTCAACCCACTATATCTCGGCTGTCCTAAGTCCGATTTTCAAAATTTTGGCACCTACAGAAATGTATGGGCTTCTAGATTCATGTCAGATTTTTGAAATATTTTTGGAAACTACTGTTTGATTTGTAGTACTTAAAACACCGGAGCAAGTCCCTAAAAAAACGAAATTTTGCCAATGCCTGTACACAACTTGAAATTTATCGCGATTACCTCCAGATTTTTTTATTGTATGATGATTGTATTAGCGTAACCAAACAATTGGCATTGAATTTTTGATTGTTAGCCATTCAAATAACTGCAATATATTCACAAAACTGCGTAGAATACAGAAAAAATACATTTTCAACTATAACTTGAAATTTATTGCGATGACCCAAACATTTTATGATCTTAAAATAGACTCATATTTAAGGTCATCAAATATGCAGAACACTGAAAATAAATTTCTGTACGGAAAACTTCAATATTTTCACAAAATACTGAAAAATACAGAAAAATATAGGTTTTCTACAGTAATTTCTTATTTATCGCAATGACTCATCAGTTTTATAATTTTAAACTCTTCGTATGTTCATGAGAAACAAATTTGCTAAACATCGTTGATAGCTGCTTGTTCAATGAACTACAATATATTCACAAAGTCTTGTATAATACAGAAAATTCTTGAAATTCTTCTGCAATTTATTGATTGCCTCTAGATCAATTAAAAGATTTGAAGTATTTTAAGTTATAAAAATAAATATATTTACAGAACATTTTTGATGTTTTTTAAAGAACTACAACAGTTTCACAAAACTATGAATAATTCAGGGAAATTACGATCCTAACAACAGTTTGAAATTTATTGCAATGATACATGGATTTTGTGATTTTAAATATTGTCATATTTAGGGTTATCAAGTTTTCACAATATAATCGATGAAATTTTATTGAAAGAACTACAATATTTTCACAAATTACCATATAATACGAAAATATTCTGTTGCTACTGAAGTTTGAAAATTTTATCATCTATAAAATTTTCTAAATCGTTGTGTATTTTCAATAAAAATAAGTGTGCTCAAAACTACATTATTTCCACAATATCATGTATATTTTTTATGAAAGTTTTTCAAATAATTTCTATATTAACGCTGATCATCTATACTTGGAGCTACAGTGTGACATAAAAAAAGTATTGATCGACTCAATAGTTATTTTAAAATGAACCTTCGAACACCTTACTTCCCTTAAATGAGGGGAATATGGTGCACAGATGGTACTCTATTTCTTTTCTCTGCGAAATAGGAAAACTACGGTGATAGAAAACAGTACGATGTGGTTAAACATTAAAATATCTGTAAGTTTTCCATAGCAATAGGAAAAGAAAGTTTTTTACTGCATTCAACATTCTATTGTGATTGTAGTTCTTTTAAGAATAAAATGATAGTATTTTGAAGCAGATTTTTGAAGATGTGTCATATTCAAATATTATTAAAGTAAAGCTGGTTGAATCGATTCTTTCTGTTTAACTTACTACATGGTAGTTAAAAGTATGTGCTATTAGTACAAAATAAAAATGGATTTGAAAAAGTGGCATGAAAACGGTTTTTCAATCAAGCTCTAGAAGAGACAGTGATTAGGGAAACTGCATATTTGAAATATTTACCTTTATATTTTTATTCATAATTCTTATTATAGGTTATTAGATGGATGGCATCAAAAATGTTTCTTATTTTTTTTTTATGAAAAATTTTTGAACCATAAAATATAAGTCATTGCAAAAATTGTTAAATTACAAAAGAGTTCTTAGTTTTGAATAAATTATTTAACGAAAGTATTTTAGCTCTTTGAGCTAACACGTATCAATTTTCATTTATATTATTTTCTCGTGAACATGAAAATGGTTTGAATGAATAAAATCAATGCGTCATCGCAATGAATATCAAACTACACTAGATATGAGAAAATTTATAAATTGTAAAATTCATGGGTAATAGCGATTATTTTAAACTATAGCTCAAACTATTTTTTTTCTGACATATGCTACGCAGTTTAATATATATGTTGTGATTCGTTAAATGTACAAATTACAATGAAAAATGTTTGGTAATATAAATTCGAACTTCATTGTTAGATAAGTTTCAAGTTATGTACTTATGAGTGTTTGTAGTACTACAAATCAAACCATAGATTCCAAGCACATTTCTATAACCGCACATGAATCTACAAATAAGGACAAACTAGGGTTGAAGCGATCCACTTTTTTTAACACCGTCATCCATGTAAGTAAAATATCATTAATTGCGTTATTATTAGTAGATTAAAAAATGATATCTGTTGTGACCTTACCGTATGCGTTGCTCCTCTACAACTGTCAACAATATCATTGCGACAATAATGGATTAGCTACAACTTGAGTTGTAATTCTCAAATATGAGAATAGTTTAAAACCACAAAATCTATGGGTCATTGCGGTAAATATGAAGTAAGATTGTTGAAGGTATTTTTTCTGTATTATTTACAATTTTTTGAGAATGGTTTAATGCTTTGGAGAAACTATAAAATTTGCTCAGTTAATTTATGGTTTATTATATGAAAAAATATAATAAAATCGTGAAAATGATAACTCCTTGTCACAATTATTATACTGCAACGGAAATCTGATATATTTCTATTATAATAAATAATAATAATTTGATATGATTTGTACAAATATTATCAATAAATAGAAATTGTTATATTACCAATTTTGTAAACTGCTTGTCGTGCTTTGAAACAGAATAATAACTGCTCTATTTTTTATATATATTACGTTGAGAAAATTTCAAATCGTAAACACAACTACTATGAAAACGCAACCATAGTCAGAGACTGTTCTGTATTATTCGTGATTTTGTGAAAATATTGTAGTTTTTAGAGCGAATAGCCATTATAATTGTAGAGAAATTTTTTTTTTTCAAAACTTTTAACGGTTTTGAAAAATAAAATCAATTAGCCATCTTGATAAATATAAAACAAGGGCAGAAATAGTATATTTTTGCATTACATGGTATTTTGTGAAAATATTGAAGTTTTCTCACGAAACTTCATCGGTTAATTTACACAAGCTTGCCAACTCTAAATGATAACATTTTATTTAACATTTTCAAATAATAAAATCCATGGAACATTGTGGTCAATTTCAGGCTGTTATTACGATCTAACTTTTCTGGTATTTTCAACAGTTTTGTGTAGATGTTTTAGTTCTTTAGAAATCTCCAAAAATGTTTTGTAGATATATTTACTTTTATATATGAGTATGCTCCAAACCCTTAAAATGATATGGTCTGGAGGCAATCAGTGATTTGCAGTTGGCTGACAAAACGTCGAAGGGACAAAACGTCGAAAGGTGGGAATTGGAAAAGAACGAAATGATCTTGGAAGAATTATTCTCTTCCGAAAGAATAAAAAAATCGATATTGTTTTCTTTTCGATGTGTTATTCCTTTCGACATTTTGTCATTCAAAGTTTGTTGTGTATTGATACGTTCTGTCAATTTATATGAGAATCTGAAAAATTTTAAACCGCGGAGAATATAAGCCAATGCGGCAATTTCAAAATTACAGGAGAAATTTTAAATGTTTCTGTATTATACACGATTTTTGAGCAAACTTATTTTTCTTGAAAATTTACAACAATTTAGAAAATTATACAGATGATAAAATGTTCAAACTTCTGTAGCAACAGAATATTTTTGTATTTACAGTAATTTGTGAAAATATTGTAGTTCTTTCAATAAAATTTCATCGATCATGTTGTGTAAACTTGACAACCCTAAATATGAGAATATTTTAAAATCACAAAACCCATGGATCATTGCAAAAAAAAATCAAACTGTTTTAGGATCGTATTTTTCCTGTATTATTCACAGTTTTGTGAAAATGTTGTAGTTCTTTGAAAAATATAAAACAATGTTTTAAAATATGTTTATTTTTATATCTAACAATTGAAGCATTGTCTTTAAATTGATAAGGTCTAGAGACAATCAATAACTTGCAGAAGAAATTTCAGAATTTTCTGTATTATACAAGATTTTGTGAAAGTATTGTAGTTCTTTGAACAAACAGCGATCAACGATGTTCAGGAAATTTGTTTCTCATGAACATACGAAGAGTTTAAAATTATAAAACTGATGAGTCATTGCGATAAATATGAAATTACCGTAGAAAATCTGTATTTTCCTGAATTTTTCACTATTTTGTGAAAATATTGTAGTTTTTCCGTACAGAAATTCATTATCAGTGTTCTGCAAATTTGATGGCCTTAAATATGAGTCTATTTTAAGATCATAAAATGTTTAGATCATCGCGAAAAATTTCAAGTTATAGTTGAAAATGTATTTTTTTTTTTCTGTATTCTACGCAGTTTTATGAATATATTGTAGTTCTTTGAACAAACAGCGATCAACAATGTTCAGAAAATTTATTTCTTATGAACATACAAAGAATTTAAAATTATAAAACTGATGAGTCATTGCGATAAATATGAATTTACTGTAGAAAACCTGTATTTTCCTGATTTTTTTCACTATTTTGTGAAAATATTGTAGTTTTTCCAACAGAAATTCATTATCAGTGTTCTGCAAATTTGATGGCTTTGAATATGAGTCTATTTTAAGATCATAAAGTGTTTGGGTCATCGCGATAAATTTCAAGTTATAATTGAAAATGTATTTTTTTCTGTATTCTACGCAGTTTTGTGAATATATTGTAGTTCTTCAAACAAACAGCGATCAACGATGTTCCGGAAATTTGTTTCTCATGAACATACAAAGAGTTTTAAATAATAAGAAATAAGAAATTACTGTAGAAAACCTGTGTTTTCCTATATTTTTCAATATTTTATGAAAATATTGTAGTTTTTTCAACAGAAATTTATTATCAGTGTTCTGCAAATTTGATGGCCTTAAATATGAGAATATTTTAAGATCATAAAATATTGGGTCATCGCGATAAATTTCAAGTTATAGTTGAAAATGCATTTTTTCTGTATTCTACGTAGTTTTTTGAATATATTGTAGTTCTTTGAACGGCTAACAATCAACAATTCAATGCCAATTGTTTGGTTACACTAATACGATCATCATACATTAAAATAATCTATAGGTTATCGCGTCGGCTGTTTGGGCACGTCAGGAGTTAATCATCAATGTTAACTTCCTTTTCCCGAACAGCCTAGATAGCCGTGTAGTGTCGGTAGCGGTTGTTTCAATTGGCTAAGAATTAACACTACGGACTGCCTGTTCCGGTGGTAAAAGTCCATCTCACAGGTGACCCCTAATTCATGTCGCTTTAAGCTTACCGTGCCTAAGAATGAATGGTTAGGGGGGTCTAAAAAAACCTAACCGCAAACGGAGCCTGTGGAGTACCAGGGCGCCCTATACAGTATTGTGCCCTTCCTGTGCTACCCGGAGCAATGGTGCAGGTGACCTTGTGCTTCTCCGAGACAATCGGCTTCTCTTCTTCAGTCTCAAACCTGAGGCTAAATAAGGGTGGGATTATAAGGATGTTGTAAATTAGTTTAAATTTTTCACCCTTATGGCTTCGCATTATGCGTTTTTTTTTTTTGTTGGGGCAGCAGGGACGAAAGTCCAGGGGCTTAACGGACCCCCCCCAGGACCTCTGCGAGTTGGGGAGTTGCCCAGGATGTGGTGAAGTTCGCAGTGGGCTCTGATGAACCTTCATAAAAACCACAAAAATCCGAATGCAACTCTGTCACAGCGACCGGTGCCGCTTAAAGTACCCTAGCCCAAACTAACAGGAGTGCCAACCGGCACATCAGGATTGATGCCAGTGAGATCCTGATTATGGCATACTGGTCGCGATACAAACGGACAAGGCATGGAATTACGAGTAGGAGTGCTTCGAGCACATTGGGACCAACGCCAGTACGGCCCCAATTATGTATACTGGCAGCGCACGATAAAGGACAAGTAACGGTATATGTACTGGATAATATGCTTTGAGGCTGACAGCGGCGACATTCTACTCCCTTAGTAGGGTCGGGTGACACTGGCCCGAAACGGCGAGTGGGTTAATGGCGCAGGCTGCCCCCGTCCCGTAAAACCGTGGCAGGCCTTAGAGTACGTTCCAAATCCGTCGCCTGGTTGTTCCAACTGGGCGGGAGTAGGCTCAGATGCCATTACCTGACCTGCGCCGATCTGGCTCTGAACATAGTACCTCATAAAGGACTATGTCAACCCTAGCATGGCCTCCCTGCTTGCATAGATAACCATGGGATCATAAAGGCGACTATTCCAGCGGAGATGGATAGCGGCTCTTAGGGGGACCCATAAGAGATGATCAACCAAAACAAACAACCAGCGGAATGTGAAGGAGAGGCTTCTGGACCTATCAGTAACCGGCTAAGGTTCCCGCCAAGGAAGGAGGCGACCAACTTTATTGAAAACAGTGTGGGCAAAAGCCTAGATACTGTGACGACGGCAGGCACTGGCCGCTCCAGTGCAACATGTGTGGTGACCGATGGCCCGGGACTAATCGAGGCCATGGATCGCAATAGGGAGTACCTCCCTAAAATGCAGGTAGCTGCTGAGCAACTTGATGTCATCATCGAGTATGTTAAGAGCAAAACAAATATCAGCAAAGACTTGAAAACAAGTCTACTGAAATTGCGACAATCAGTCCTAGCTGCAAAGCAGGACTACGAGAAAGCCAAGGAACAACTTGGCAAGGTAGAAGGCCAAAAAGACACTAGGTCGTGTCAGACCGAAGTGTTTTCCTTCACAGGCAACGCGAATATATCTGATGATATTATTCGATATGCGATGCGGAAGAGGGAAGCTTCCGGGGATGAATACGTGGCGAAAAGACGTATGGTTGCTAAGGGAAAAGTGACCTACGCGGCCGTCCTCCAGAGCGGAAAAGCTGGCACGAGCCAAGCACCGCGATCAAGAGGACATGGCAACAAAGGAGAGGCCAACACCAAGCCTAAGGCCAAGAAAGCCAAGAAAAAGGAGCCACGGGTTAACCGGAACCAGGCAGTGCATCCACAGGAACCACGGGCGCAAGGCAACAGCAACCCGTGGATACGAGTTGGAAATAAGAAAAAACAGAGGAAACCGAAAACGGAGCCCAAGGAGAGCGCTAAACCGAAAACAGCGAAACGTAGGAATTTAGGCGAAGCCCTCGTTATCAAAACGGAGGAAGCAAAATACGCCGAGGTTCTGAAGGCGATGCGAAGCACAGAGAAGCTATCGCCATTGGGCGCAGACGTGCGAAGCATAAGGCGAACTAGGATTGGTGAAATGATCCTAGTCTTAAAGAAGGACGCCAAGGAAAAGGGTGCAGTCTATAAGCAACTGGCACAAGAAGTACTTGGTGACGAGGTTGATGTAAGATCCCTTACTGCTGAAGCGACTCTCCAGTGTAAAAATCTGGATGAGGTCACCGATGCAGCGGAGGTCTCGGCTGCCCTCAAAGAGCAGTGTGACATCGACATAGCCAGTAAGGCCATCCACCTTAGAAAGGGCCCGCAGGGCACCCAGGTGGCGGCGATCAGGCTGCCGGTCGCAGAGGCCAACAAAGCGAAGAACTTGGGCATACTCAAGGTAGGCTGGTCGGTTTGCCGGCTGAGCATACAACAGCCTCCTGAAGTTTGCTTCAAGTGTTTCGGGAAGGGCCATAAGTCGTGGAATTGCAATGGTCCCGACAGAAGTAAGATGTGCAGAAAATGCGGCGCTGAAGGCCATAGGGCAAGCGATTGTAAGCAAATCGCTAAGTGCCTAATATGTGTCGACAGAGCAGACAACGGACACTTAACGGGCGGACCCAAATGTCCGGGCACAAGCGGAGTATCAAAGCAGCCAAAACGGAAGTAACACAGTTAAATTTAAACCACTGTGATGCAGCCCAGCAGCTGCTTTGGCAGTCAGTCTCGGAAACCAAGACTGACGTGGTGTTACTATCGGACCCATACCGCATACCAGCCAACAACGGGAACTGGGTGGCGGATAGGTCTCAACAGCTAGCAGCTATAGGGACGACAGGACGATACCCAATCCAAGAAGTAGTCTCTAGCTCAAATGACGGTTTTGCGATAGCAAAAATCAACGGCGTGTTCTATTGCAGTTGTTACGCGCCCCCAAGGTGGTCGATTGAGGAATTTTCCCACATGGTTGACAGGATGATGGCCGAACTAGCTAATCGGCAGCCAGTAGTGATAGCTGGCGACTTTAATGCATGGGCAGTGGAGTGGGGTAGCCGCTGCACCAATCAAAGAGGCCAACTATTGCTGGAATCCCTGGCCGCTTTAAATGTAGAGCTGGCAAATGTGGGTACAGTGAGTACCTTCCGCAGAAATGGTGCAGAATCGATTATCGACGTGACGTTTTGTAGTCCTAACCTTTTAGGTACCATGAACTGGCGCGTTGATGACGGTTATACTCATAGCGATCATCAATCGATTCGCTATAGTATAATACCAGGCGGGCGGAAGGCAGCGCGATGTAACTCGACCCAAGCCCGAGGATGGAAAACAGCGCGCTTCGACGGCGAAGTATTCACTGAAGCCCTGAGGCGCGAACGAAACACTCTGGACCTAAACGGTGAAGAGCTAGTTGCTATGATATCACGAGCGTGTGATGCTTCCATGCCGAGAAAAGCCCCTCCTAGAGAGAACAGGCCGCCGGTGTATTGGTGGTGCGAATCAATTGCAAATCTTCGAGCAATCTGCCTTCGGGCTAGACGAAGAATGCAACGCGCACGCACAGAAGCACAAAGAGAGGAACGCGGTGCAGCATTCAGAGAGGCAAAGTTGGCTCTCAAAAAGGAAATCAAGAGTCGGAAACGGGCATGCTTTGAAAGCCTATGCGAGAGTGCCAATTCTAGTCCATGGGGTGACGCCTACAGAGTGGTAATGGCTAAGACCAAAGGAGCCATAGCGCCCCAAGAGAAATCGCCCGAGTTGCTGCGATCGATAATCGATGTACTTTTCCCGCACCATCCCATAAGCCCATGGCCCCCAGCGCCGTATGCGGCAGATGAAGAAGAAGAAGAAGTGGCGAGAGTGACGAACGAAGAGCTGGCAGAAGTCGTGAAATCATTCGCGTCAAACAAGGCACCGGGACCCGATGGTATCCCGAATGTTGCCTTAAAAGCGGCAGTGAACACGGATCCGGACATGTTCAGAACCACGATGCAACGCTGCATTGATCAAGGAATCTTCCCGGATGTATGGAAGCGACAGAAATTGGTGCTACTACCAAAGGCGGGGAAACCACCAGGTGACCCGTCGGCGTATAGACCTATCTGTCTACTAGATACGACGGGCAAGTTATTGGAGAGGTTGATTCTCAACAGACTAGTACCGTATACGGAGAGTGCGGACGGCCTGTCCAACAACCAGTTTGGATTCAGAAAAGGTAAATCTACTCTGGACGCCATCCAGTCGGTCGTTCAAACAGCTGAGGTGGCAATCGAGCATAAAAGGAGCGGCATCCGTTACTGCGCGGTTGTCACTCTGGATGTGAAGAATGCGTTCAACAGCGCAAGCTGGGAAGCAATAGCACACGCGCTTCACCGCCTCAAGGTACCGGTGCAGTTGTGTAAGCTTCTAGAAAGCTATTTTGATGGTAGGATTCTACTGTATGACACAGAGGAGGGGCAGAAAAGCGTTCGAATTACCGCGGGAGTACCTCAAGGTTCAATCCTGGGCCCGCTGTTATGGAATGCGATGTACGATGACGTACTGAGGCTGCCCCTTCCGACGGGTGTTAAGATTGTTGGCTTCGCCGACGATATCACCCTAGTGGTCTATGGTGAATCGATGGAGGAAGTAGAGTTGACAGCAGCGCACTCTATTTCCCTGGTTGAGGAATGGATGAAGTCTAGGAAACTAGGACTGGCCCGTCACAAGACTGAGGTGGTGGTGGTCAACAACCGCAAGTCCGAGCAACGGGCGCTTATCTCGGTAGGTGATTGCACCATAGAGTCCAAACGATCCCTTAGGCATCTTGGGGTAATGATTGATGACAAGCTGAGCTTCGCTAGCCACGTTGAATATGCCTGTAAAAGGGCATCTACGGCTATAGCGGCGCTTTCGAGGATGATGTCTAACAGCTCTGCTGTAATTGCCAGCAAACGCAAGCTGCTGGCAAGCGTGGCGCTATCCATACTAAGGTATGGAGGACCAATCTGGTCAAAAGCGCTTAGAACGAGCAGAAACCTAAAGCGGTTGGAAAGCACGTACAGGATAATGTGCTTAAGAGTAGCAAGTACATACCGGACGGTATCTAAAGAGGCCGTGTGCATCATAGCCGGGATGACGCCCATTGGGCTCATCATCAAGGAAGATGTTCAATGCTTCAACCAAAGGGGTACCAGAGGAGTCCGCGACACGTGTAAAGAGGAAACGCTCAGAAGCTGGCAGCAGGAATGGGATAACTCCACTAAGGGTAGATGGACCCATCGACTAATACCAAATGTGTCAGATTGGTATGGTAGAAGCCATGGGGAAGTGAACTTCCACCTGACGCAGTTTCTGTCAGGACATGGTTGCTATAGACAGTACCTGCATAGGTTCGGGCACTCAGAATCTCCTGCGTGCCCCAATTGTGCTGGTGTAGAGGAAACAGCGGAGCATGTCGTGTTCGGTTGCCCCCGTTTCATTGTTGTGAGAGGTCGCATGCTCACTACATGCGGAGGGGACACGTCCCCCGACAATATTATAGAGAGAATGTGTGCGGATGCCGAGTGCTGGAATGCAGTAACTACGGCTGTCACTCACATTATGTTAGAATTGCAGCGTCTATGGCGCGCCGACCAAGAGTTGGCTGCAGAGGATTAGCCCTGCCGAGGCTGGTCCCTTGTAACATTGTTTAAGTCGGCTAGGAGAAGCAGTTTGCCTAGGCTACTTCTGCTACACGTGTTGTGCTATATGCACTGGTCCCTTCCCGAAGAAATACCGTAAGGTGGTTCCGGGGAGATGAGGGTCTGAGTCCAAGGGTCATGTCGATGCACTGTTCACCACTTGAGCAATTCTAAATGAATTGCTCAAGCACAGTGCATAGGCTGGTTTTAGCGGGTCGTCGTTGGTGCGTCATCCCCGCATTCCCTGAGTTATCTTCTCAGGGGATCTGTTTGCAGATTTCCCCCTTGTAAAAAACAAAAAAAAAAAAATAGGTTATCGCGATAAATTCTAAGTTATCTACAAATTACTGCCGGTTAGACATTTTTTTAGGACTTGCTCCGGTGTTTTAAGTACTACAAATCAAACAGTTATTCCCAAAAATATTTCAAAAATTTGACATGAATCTAGAAGCCCATACATTTCTGTAGGTGCCAAAATTTTAGAAATCGGGCTTAGGACAGCTGAGATATTGTGGGTTGAATATAGCGTTCCAACTGATTTTGAGGCTTCGTCCTTGGTGTGTTAATATGGTACTGACTCCATATTTTCCCACAAAGTTTGCTAATCTATGCATGTTTAGTAAAGCGTATGTTAAAACATGAATGTTGCAATGAAAACGGTGTGGGTTCAAATTCCATATGTGACAGTTATACTTTTATGGGTACATATGTCCTGGTTCAGTCAGGCGTGTCCATAATTTAAATTTTATATAATGTGTGGAAACGCAGGGGAATTGGGGCATAACGTGCCTATTAAGGAAAGAAGCGATTTCAGCTTCGCCTCTCCACATCTCGATATCGAAGGGACCATCGAGAAAGGGAGAGATCGAGACAAAGAACAATTTTTTGATGAATACCTACTAGATTGAAAAACACTCATTTGCCAAGAAAGTAATACACAAACAGACGTCATTTTACGCTCCTAATTTGTTTTGAATCCCAAAGCTTTGGTCTAGTAACCTTCGATATTGGTCATATCGACATACGGAGAGAAAATTGAGAACGAAAAATCAACAGAAACACATCGTGATATGGGGATATCGAGATAAGGAGGATATCAAGATATGGAGAGTGAAAATGTATACAGACTGAAGGGACTTATAAAATCATCGACAAAGGGACAGATATCGAGGTGTGGAGAGTCGACTGTATTATATTTGTTTTAAATCATGATCTGATAGACAAACATGTTTTCTATCAAATAGTAAAATCAGCCATCAATTTATTTTTTTCTGGAGTAAATAAATCAATTTTCAAAAATGCGTGCTTATCTGCATTTTTATTTTTATGCGGAGGAAAATGCGCCACCTGAGAAAATACACTGATAAAAAATGAGTGGTATTGCAAACCATTACCGTTTGCTTAATTCTACTATTTCAATCTATAGTTGAAGTAAGCATGCATTTTTTCGCTATCACTACGTTTTAGTTTGGATAACCATGGATGTAAGACAAAGCGCATAGTATCTTCAACTACTTATCATAGTCAACTACAGTGGAAAAAAATATATCGAAAATATCAAAAAGTGTCAGCTTCAGACTAGTTTTGATTGTAAATTAGCACGTTTTATTGAAAGCAATTCACAAAAATTCAGGATAAGTACCAATGATACCTTACGGAGGCATGGGAATGCAGCTACTGATTCTGATAAAAAAAATCAAGCCTCAACAATCGACCATAGACGGAAGAGCCCATCAACTTCACTACTGCAATCCGCGTATATTTTTTCCTTCGCTTGCCCTAATGTAGCTTGCGTCGAACTGTTTCAATTTGATATACCTCAATTTGATAATTAGCGATCAACTCTCGCATAATTTGTGATCTCGCCCTAAAAGCCATTGGTAACCGAGTGTGTAGCTCCTTGTTTCTAAGCAAATGAATGGCCCAGGATGCAACTTATCACCACTGGAAGATAAGGGAGGATCGTCTTTTCATCGTAGCATTGTTTAATAACGTGTAAATCCATTCGTTTGCTCGGTCACAAGAAGCTACACACTCGGTTACCAATGGCTTTTAGGGCGAGATCACAGGTTATGAGAGAACTGTTCGACTTTCTAATTGTTCTAGAACATGGACGTAGTTCCCACAAGTTCCCACCTCGCAGATGTTTCTCGTACCCTGGTCGATTGACGAAAAATACAGGTGGAAGGTGCAGCATTTGGCACACACAGCAAGCTAATTCTAATGAGTGTAGTTGCGTTGTGCGGTATCTGTACAGACCATTCGCGTTAATTCCGATAGTAGCGCCAAATATAAAGATAGACAGTCCCTCAAAACGGAACCGATTTCAATTTCGGGGGCGGCCAGGTGAGCTAGCATTTGACATGGCACTCCGTTCTGCGTTTGTTTTCCGGATCGATCAGAGCCATCAACTTTACCAACAACGCTTCTTTGGCTTTCCATAGCATAGTTTTCAAGATTTGAAAATTAATTAAAAATTTGTTTTCCTAAAGAAACTCTCTATTGATCACATGAACCTCCAAATCAATCATAACGAAATAAAATATGAAATGAAATAAAACAAAACAAAATAACTAAACTGCATTTCCAGTACGACTAAACATGGGGGTTGTTCTCACTATATTTATGAAATCATTATAAACATGGTAAATTTTACTATGATACAACTCACATAGTAAATTTTACGATGGTATGGCGTAACTATACCAATAATAAAATAACATGTGCTGTCAAAATCCAGTGGTAAAAATGTTTTAATTTGACCCTCGACATGGTAAACGTTACTATGCTTTCCCTTTCAGTGTATACGTACACGGGGAAAAAAATTGACAAGTTTTAAACAACCAAAAATTTGGTTGAATTTTGTTTTTATGGGAAGTATGCACTTCAACAGAAAAGTAATCGCCTATCTCGATGCGTGGGAAATTTCTTGCAAAAAATGCTCAAGAAAAGCATTTTTCTTTGATCGCAGTACGCAGTTGAAAAGAAATGTCAATTCAAATGGAGCTCACTGTAGAAAATTTCTTGACCATTTCTTGAGCAGAAATTTTTGCTTTTCTTGAGCTGAACAGCATACTTAGCTTTAACCACAATTTTGTTGTGTGGAAGAAATAATTTTGTTCGAAACAAACTAATTTAATTGCTTGTTTCTAACTGATATCACGACGTTATTTCAATATAAAACAGTTTTGTTCCAAACTAAAGTTGGTTCTAACCTGGGAGGGAGGCACCGATACTACACACGAAATATGACACAACACTTTTCCAAATTGCAAGATAACTCCCGCTCACCAACGACAATCAAGGCAGGCTAGGGGAAAATCGCTAGTTTTCTTTTATTGTGTACCTTTGATCTTTCTGGACAAATTTGGAAAAAGGGCCATAGTTTTATGTGCATTCAATTTTGATGATGATTGGTAAACAGTAAAAAGATGCGTGTTTCATTACTTTATATTCGATCAAATTAAAAGGTACTATCGTGGCATTGCTTTTGGGTGTTGCAGGAATTGATTTTCAACCGACTGTTGTCAGCTTTGTTGGAATGCAAAAATTTGTTTTGATCAATTACGCGCTTTTATCAAGTTCATTTCCCTTCAAGTCCATTCTTCAAGATCTGGGCTCACAGTGACAGTTCGTGACAGCAGAATCTCGGCTCACTAAGGACTGTTCATTTAAGAAAGTGGACACGTGTTTTTTACAGTAAACTGTTTATTTTCGAACAAATTCATGAGTTTACCTAAAATACATGGAAATCAACGTAATTTCGATCAAATTCACATAAATTTGAACATTTATTGAGCATTGCTGGAGAATGCTCTTTCTTTTCTTTTGATACCTCCCATAAAATTCTGCACAACTTTTTTCGGAACTTTTCGGAACTGCTTTTTGAACTGCTGACCACATTTTCTTCAAAAAATCGATGGAGCTTGCTTCTCTTCCATCCTTCTTAAGATGCCGTTTGATTATTGCCCAATATGTTTCAATGAGGCGTAGTTCTGAGCAATTTGATGGATTCGATCATTTTTCTACAAATTCGACTTATTCCTTCTTGAGCATCTCCAAAGTAGCTGAAGCATAGTGAGCCGATGCTAGGTCTGGCAAAAACAATGGAGGCATGGTATGCTTTCAGTAGATGGGCAGAAGCCATTTTTTAATGCATTCAGTTCTGTAATTTTCGCCGTTGATTGAACCCGTCGTGAAATATGTAGTACTTTCATACCGCAGGAGCAAATTGCTTGCCATACCAAATCATTTTTCCCAAATTTTTCTGTTGGGATGTATCGTACGACGTCAGGAATACCTGTTTTGGCCACAGCGTTGAAAAAATTAAATTTGGACACTTCGCGATTTAACCCAAATCTCGGAACGGCAGTTTTTCTGTACACCATTTGTGCAGAAAAAAATTGAGAGTCGCCATGTCAATTCGACCCATCGTTTAGAATTTATAATTTTTTTATGTCAACTTTTGTCTGCTGTCAAAATAAACACTTGAGATCACACTGAAACAAAATTTTATTTGTTTTTATGGAATTTTTACACCAAAATGCTAATATTTAGGTGTCCACTTTCTTAAATGAACAGTCCTTATGACGTACATGAATTTTGTATCGGTTTCTCCCTCCCAGGTTCTAACCAAGATAATCATTGTTTATACCAGTGTTGCATTTGAACGCATTCAGTTTGCGTTCCAGTTCAAATTTTTGAACGAGGGATCAAATAGGCTTGAACATTGATCAGTTCAAAAATTTGAACCCGTAGGAGCTAAAAATTGAACACGCAATGAACATTTGATATTATGGCAGATGCACAACATATTTCAATGCGAAAGATTTACGAAAGTTATTTTGGAACGTTTAACGTTTCATATATTTTGAGTGAGATGAATTGAATACAGTTCGATGTAGTTTATTCGAGTTTTTATCTGCATTGTGCATTTTGAATTCATGAGCAGTGTCAGAATTTTGCACGAGAGTTCAATGTTTATGATCAAAGCTAGGGGGTTTGGAAGCAAAGATATAAGTGACAAAAAAAATGCTATGTTTTTAATAAACAATGTTAGCTAATACAAAAGAATTCATGACGATAAAACTCACATTGAAAAACTTTTTCAAAGTTAGAAACAGAGCTTTATTATTATACTCAACTCAAATACGATCAATATGTCTCTTGCCGTATTGGACAATGCAATTGCAACTTTTTCGATTAATAATACAAAACAGTGAATCAAATTATCAACAAAATAGACGAAAAACAAACAACAAAGCAAGCTCGCTCACAACCGTTTGTCACAACTGTTGCGGATAAGGACACAATAAAAAGCAGAATTGTCATGACAATCACAGAGCGCAATATTGTTGCAACCTTCTCAACTCGCGATTAATCAGTAAATTTAAACACAAAACCAAATTTGTTTTATGGATGCTGTTTGATAATGTGTCAATGTTTACCAACACGGAGAAAGTTCTCGAAAATTGCAAAGCGAAGCCCAGAAAATCGCCGCGCACGTGGTGATCGATCTTTGCCATATTCTGTTCAGGTGATAACAAACTCATGTTGCGGAATAAAATTGTTGCAACAAGAATAGGAGGTGACAATGTCTTTGTTGCTTCGTGTTGGGTGACAATTTACTCACTGATACAAAATGGTCTACTTTAGAGGTTTTTATCTATTTTTTATGGATCGATTCATATCAAATTTTAACACATTTTGAATTCTAATATATATATTTGTAACTTTTATTTTCTTTTACGAATTAAAAGCAATAATAAATTTCAAAATTCACACAAACCAAAAAATTGACCAAATAGATTGATAGTATCTTCAGCAATGTTGTACATTTAGATGAGTTTAACAATTATGCTGAAGATACTTGTGTAGGTCTCTTATATTTTGAGATAAATCCATATAATTTTTCATTTGTTTGTAAATGTTTTAAATACTTAAAAATATATGTTGACACTTAAGTAACGTCCGACATGCTGTGTGAATTTTATTCATATCGGGCTATAAATAACTGAGATTTATCCCACAAAAGTAGACCATTTTGTATGGAAGATCGAAAAAGTTGCAGATGTGTTGTCCAATACTGTACATTTCTTTACGTTCGGGCTCCTCAGCAATTCAGAAAGCAATCTATAGTAAAAAAAATCGAATAACATAATTTTCAAAGTTTTACAGAAAAAGTCATTTTTGAAGTCAAAATTAAAAAAAAAAATCAGCATTCTGCGGACACCTCTGCAAGACCAAGATCCTGGTTCAATTTTGTAAACTTAAATATGTTCAGAAGAGAGATTTTTAGAGACTTAAAGACTTTTTGCAGGCCCATAGCCGTGCCTTCAAGATTCTAAAAGAAAAATCAGGTTTTTCAGAAACTTTGAACCTTTGAATGAGTCAAAGTCAATTTCATATTACTCCTTATGCCATGAAGATGCTTGAACGCAGAAACATTTTACATGATTTCAATGACTGACTTTCCAAGAACAAAGTTGCAAGAGCAAAGGATTAAACACCAGCATAAATAAAAATTATAACATGCGGGCCGCATCACATTAACATTCAAAATCCATTCACGGGCCGCACAAAACCTTCTCGAGGGCCACAGTTTGGTGACCACTGGAGTGCGGTAACTTTTTACAGTTGTCGGTAAAAAATCACCTGAATCCTTAAAATTTTAACGGAAAAATTGTATTTTATTCTACAGAACTGGTCAGCTGTTGAGATTACGATGAATTTCTTACGGATGCCGGTAAAATGAGCTTAGTATTTTCAATGGTATATCTAGACGAGCTTTTTGATGAACTCTTGAATACAATTCGTTGAGTATCTTCTGAGAAATTGAAAATAAATCTAATGAATGTGTAAATTAATTCTTGGATGAGTCATTAGTGGAATGCAAAGGATAGGGTTTGAGTTTTGTTTTCATCAAATGATTTTAAAACTTATTGAGGATCTATTGTTGCATTTGAAAGTAGTGCATTTCATGGAATAACTTGGCGATTTATTTCCTAGGAAAGTCTCAAGTTCCTAACAGTATGTTTAAAATAATTCTTGGAAAAATCTTTTCGAGAAATCCGAGATACGACATTGTAAAACTGTCAACAAATTACATGGAGAAGTCCTTCGCAGAAACTGTTTGCAAATTACCTGTAAAAATTGTGAAGTTATTATTTGAATGCCGGAAAAAATCCTCTGTTTCCTTTTGCTGAAAGGGGCAAAATTTCCTGTCAATAAACCACCAACAATCAAATCATAAGATTTGTCCAGTCTGTTAAATACCACTAACTGAACACGTCTTGAAATTTTATTAAGTACGAGAAAAGCATTAATATCCAAACTACAAGAAATATGTGCCACCTTTCGGATTTTCATACAAATTAGGCCAAAATCGTATGAATGGGTCGAAAATTGGTGCTCTTTCCCTAGTATTTTTGAATCCATTTTGCGCACGTTTAAGGCAGTGATACGTTTCATGCAAAAGTTCAGAATACCCACACAACAAAGGATGCGGAAGGAGTTCCAGATTGTCTTTTTATGAGAAGCTTTGGTTTGGTGTTGTTAATAACAAATAATAAAAAAAATAAAAAAAATCAAATTTTGAGCTCTATTTCATCAATGTCAATATAAGTCAAGTATTTCAGTAATACGGTTTAATTTTAATACTCTGAGAATACACAGAAAAATGTTTAAATTCCAATGGAGACTTCTGTAAAAATAAACTATATGAAAATTTTTCAAATTTTTTTTTTGGGGAATTCAGTACTGATTGTAACACCCACGTTCTTCTGCGTTATGAAATTTGTGAATGGTCCCTTATTTCTACCATTTTGTTTTTTTATTATTATTAAATTTATTTACGACGGGCTCAACTAAAGGCCTAAATATTAAAGATTTTCCAAGAACCATCGCTATTTCAATCCTTCCATCATAAACCCCTACACGCGCATGTGCACCATATCCCGCGATAGAACTGTCAGTGTGCTAACACACCAATAAAACGAAAGCACCTTCAGGCAGGCAACGCACTACATTCCACCAGTAGTGAAAGGTGAATCTCAGAAAACGCCTCACGAGACGAGCCCCTCGATTCGACCAATCAGCAGCCATCTATGCGAAACTACGTCATGGCCTACCGAGGGGCACCCCATCAAACCTATCATCACTCCCTTTATTACGACGTGTCTAAACAGTTGTTATTACGCATTGCACCGCGAAACTAGATCGCGAACTCACTTCCCAGGTGTGGAAAAATTCCTCGCCCAATCGACAACAAAATGACGAACGACCGCACGATAAGATATCACATACAGAACGCCAAGGGAACTCAAAGTCCGCACCGCACTCTTCGATTAGGTATTCTTCGGGGGGCAAAGTTCACCGAGAGTTCGACCCGTAGAACAATGACGATCAAACAATGTATCGCGATTACAACAAAAACGTACCTCTTCACAGCAATTATTCAGCTTCGAATAAAAGACACTGCACCACAGAAATTCACTTCCACCGAATTCTGCTGGACACTGAAAACTGGACACAAGCAACGAACGAGTTTGCCTGAAGGCTTTGGGGTAGCACACCACAACGACAACGACTACGTCGGACGGACGACGACTGCTTCGCTCAAGACTCTGCCGGTAACTGAGCGCATCGCAGCAAGCCGGTATTTAATAAATCGCCGGTAGAATCATGTTTCGTTTCGTCGGCGCTTACTTATCTAGCCATTCAGCTATGCGCCTCTGCTGCGTCCGATGCGCATCGAAAGTCCAACTGGAAGTTGTATGCTACAGCGGAGCATAATATAGAGCAAGCTAACGAGAATCCTGTTATCCCATGTTTTGGACAAATCCAGTTATTGGTAGAGAACATCTAAAAAAAGTTGGTGTAGGCGATGAATTTTTCGTTTTGTGACCCTCATATCACAATTGGATGTTTATTGTGAAATATGCACCTCTGAAACTCAGAAAATGCTTTCAGTCGGTATTGAGAAATTTGTGCTATTGTAGTAGAGTAGTAGCCATGGTCCAAAAACTGAACTTTACCCGTGAATTTCGCCTCGTTTGCAGATTACAGATGCAAGCAAGTCAGGCTACTCTGTTATACTGAGCTGGATCCCAACACCGCCGCTCAACATAATTGGCGTGGAAATACAGTGAAACCTCCATGAGTCGATGTTCCATGACTCGATATCGACTCATGGAACCATACTAAAACAAAATTTCATGGTTACTATGATGGTCCCCTCAAACAGCTTTCCATGCAATTTGTTTCCACGACTCGATATTTCCATGAGATATCGACTCATGGAGGTTTTACTGTAGTAATTGTGCCGTGTTCATATAAACATAGCTGTCCCATATCGATAGGACACCGGTTTCACTGCGGAACACGTTTTTGTCTCAAGCAACAAAATACCGCTATTTACTTAATTGAGAGTTGCTGAATCCATTACCATTTTCAGAAATATCATAGCACGTCTAGTTTTTAAGATATTGGCTGTTGAAAAAGCTAAATTTGACTATTTCAGCCAACTTGCATGCAAGTTTGCCAGCTTGTATGGCAATTCATTTACTCATTTTTCCTCAGAACTCAAACATCATGTTTATAACAATACTTATCAACAAAGTTAATAATACTTTCGATGCTCAAAATATATTTTTTGTTTTCTTTTTTAGAAAAGTATTGTATGTTGCCATATAAGAGAAACGAAGAATTTTGTATGGAGACTGCAAGCATGTTTAAAAACTCGATTTAATCTCAATTTTATCGTGCAATTTAAACCAAATTATATCTGGAATGAAAGTTGAAGTCCTATTTTGCATGTTTGGTGGATTAGGTTACAAAAATTGTTGATAAATCATTGTATAAATTTCATGTAAACATCAACTAAACCATTGTTTTACACAACTTTAACGACCTGTAAATATAAATTGTGACGTGCCGGAACATTTCTGAAAACGGCATCAGATTCAGCAGCCCCAAATCTACTAGAGACACATAATTTGATCCTTGAGACACGCAAAAAGATCATTTTTGTTACGCTGTGTTTTCAGAAGCCTTGGCAGGTGCACCGCGACAGTTTTGAACAATTATATCAATAGGGTGCAGAACCACTTGGGCACTTACATGATTCACTTTGGCATGGAGGGTTTTGCTCAGCCAAATTGTTTGAAATTTTGAAGTAAGGAGCACTTCAATACGACGCATATTGTGACCAAATATGAGCTCTGTAGGTTAAACAAAAACACTGACGAAGTGAATCAAAAGTGCCAACATTAGGATCCGGCTCCCAACATTGAAATATTTTTACTTTTTGCTTTAAAATACGGTTTTAATTATACCAAACATAGCCACACTCAGAATTTTCAAGAGTAGATGTTTAAAGAACAAAACAAACGATCACTCTGAAAATTGGATCGATTAGTAACTCATTGTTGTGACCTTTCAGCATTTAAAGTTTCAACAAAAGAGGGATGGAATGTACCTAAAAGCTCATAAATTTTAAGTTAAAAAAATAATGGGTAGGGAAATACGTTTATACCTAGTGTTAATATATGCATACGATGGTTTTCTTCAAGTCGAGTCTAGTACACGACACTGAAGACGGCCTTACAGTTGAGGTCGAAATACGCGTATCTGTCAAAGGATACAAGTGGAATTAAATGGTATAGTACTAAATTCGGTTTTTCATCTACTTATAGGTATTCTACTAAACAGCTCGAAGATTTATTATCAATCTATTGAACTTAGATATGAGGATAATATGTATTTTATAAAGCTGAGGACTGTTCATTTTATAAAGCTGAAACCTTGCACACAGTATATCTTTTCAATGATTGTACGACATTATCCAGAACGCCATTCCCTAGAATGGGAAATTCCCCACAAAAAAAAAAACTTTCTAGGACTGCTACAATCCAGGTAAATGGACACCGATAGTATTGAGGGGAGGAGCACAAATTTTTAGCATTTGTTTTTGACCCATCCAGACGATTTTGGCCTACTCTGTATAAAAATTGGAACAATTATTGTAGGTCGAAAATTAGAGCTTTTCCCCTACAACAGCATTTAACTGGAATTAATACTAGGCTATAATAATGTTCCTATTAGGAAGGTCTATTCCTATATGGAAAAAAGTTAGCTATTCTCCAAATTGGTTCATTAGGATCCTCAGAAGCTATTCTGAAAATTCGAGTGAAATCCGTCAACTCAAACTCATTTAGCCCTTCCTTAGAGTTGATGGATTCCGTTCAAATTTTCACACTAGGAAACTAGGAATTCCAAAAGCTAAACAAATTTGGAGGGTGTAACTTAAGATTTTTGTAGTCTGATCAACCACCCTAGTGCACACAGGCTTTGATATTTTGCAGCCTTTACGTTTTGTTGCAAAACTGCTAAAGAACTTTATTAAAGAGAAGCGGGCTTTCCTTGTGTAATTCGGTTACATTATTCTTAATAAGACGAAGGCAATAAACCTAGGAATGTTTAAAAGAAGGAAGAATATACGCGTATCTGTCAAAGCATACAAACTCTAGTGGAATTAAATCGTATAGTACTAAATTCAGATTTTTCGTCTATCTAAACTCTTCTAGTTTAAGAATCCGTGTCGATATTAATCATTGGTGAATCTGGTGTCTAAACGCGCAGCTACCCGACTAAAGATACATAACAAAATTATATCAGCACATGCTATTATGTTATAAGGTTTTTTCGAACATAGGTTGGGGTACCCCAAACTTGATGCAGGATGTTGTTAAAATAAATAAAATTATAACAAAAAATGTATGAATAGTAACATAATTATAACAAAATGTGTTTTAATTCTATCAAAAACATATCAAATCAAGTTATAATATTTGATACAAAGTATCAAAATTATAATACTGTTCGATATACGATAATATTGTATATTATTGAGATGCATAACTATCTATTTAATTTGTTATAAAGTTGTTAAAAATGAACAAAAAGATATCTTAAAGGGAAATAAAACACATTATGATATATTTTTGTTTTATTTTGTTCTGTGGATAACGGAGCCTAACAAAATTATATCATAATATGATATGCATATCATATTCTGATAAAATTGTATTATATTTTTGTTACAAGCCTCTAGTCGGGTAACTATCAATTTATTTTGTTATAAAGTTGTAAAAAATAAACAAAAAATGTCTTAAAGGGAAATAAAACACATTATGTTATATTTTTGTTTTATTATGTTCTGTGGATAACGGGGCGTAACAAAATTATATCATAATATGATATGCATATCATATTCTGATAAAATTTTATTATATTTTTGTTACAAGCCTCTAGTCGGGTATTCAGCATGACCATGCTGAGGGTCGTGGGTTCGAATCCCGCTGGTAAAGGATCTTTTCGTAAAGGAAATTTTCTCGATTCCCAGGGCATGAAAGTATCTTCGTACCTGCCACACGATATACACATGCAAAAATGGTCAATCGGCAAAGAAAGCTCTCAGTTAATAACTGTGGAAGTGCTCATAAGAACACTGCTCATAAGAAGAATTTGAGGAGCAGGCTCTGTCCCAGTTGGGACGTAAAGCCAGAAAGAAGAAGAAGAAGATGATCACGCCTACCAAATATTTATTCGAAAAACACAAGTAAATGTAATGATAATTTTTTAACTACCTACAAGTGTTTTTAGAAAACATCGTTATGAATAATGTTCTGTATAACTTATGTGTATTAAATGGATGAATTCTCTCCAAAATTTTCTAGTTATAACGTTTGTTTTTTGTTCGAATTAGTGTGCACTAATGTATGATTTTTTTTATAATGTTTTGATAAAAAAAAATATTTGTTTTATTTTAAAACTATCAACCAATGTAACATAGTACTAATAAAAAAATGAGAGCAATATCCTTCTTACTTAATGTCATCACATTTGTTTTGAGAATAGATTTTTTTTATTGGTGATTCAATTACCCCAGCTTGGTAAACGTCAAAACAATATACAGTCAACTCTTAATAACTCGATATTGAAGGGAGGTATCGAGTTTTAGAACACAAAACCAGTGCAGATACTATCCAAGGGGCCATCGAGGTAGTCATGAAAACCAACCTTTACTATGATTCTCTAACTCGATATGAACATACGGAATATCGAGTAAGCGAGAGTTGACTGTATCTACATGAAACAAATTACAATAACTAAAGATTCAGGAAAACTATACGATTCGAGAAAGCCATGAATATTTCGAAGAATATTTTTTCCCTGATTCGAAGTTCCCTCCAGAAACGCGCAGCTACCCGACTAAAGATACATAACAAAATTATATCAGCACATGCTATTATGTTATAAGGTTTTTTCGAACATAGGTTGGGATACCCCAAACTTGATGCAGGATGTTGTTAAAATAACTAAAATTATAACAAAAAGTGTATGAATAGTAACATAAACATAACAAAATGTGTTTTAATTCTATCAAAAACATATCAAATCAAGTTATAATGTTTGATACAAAGTATCAAAATTAAAATACTGTTCGATATACGATAATATTGTATAGTATTGAAATGCATAACTATCAATTTATTTTGTTATAAAGTTGTAAAAAATAAACAAAAAATGTCTTAAAGGGAAATAAAACACATTATGTTATATTTTTGTTTTATTATGTTCTGTGGATAACGGGGCGTAACAAAATTATATCATAATATGATATGCATATCATATTCTGATAAAATTTTATTATATTTTTGTTACAAGCCTCTAGTCGGGTATTCAGCATGACCATGCTGAGGGTCGTGGGTTCGAATCCCGCTGGTAAAGGATCTTTTCGTAAAGGAAATTTTCTCGATTCCCAGGGCATAAAAGTATCTTCGTACCTGCCACACGATATACACATGCAAAAAAGCTCAACCCTTGGTTTGGATCTTAGCGCGCATGTATGAAACAAACATAAAATGATGCTGAAAATAAAATGTCACCTACATTGAAGAACCAAAACCTACGCAAAGACCATTGTTTACATGTTGTACACAAAAACTTGCTAATCAGTGCGTCTAGGTATTATTGTCGTTCGGTCGTTACAGAACTCTAATGGGATGGTCGTCGTTAATCTTCCACGTGCGAAGATGGGTGGCCTCAGCCATCCGATAACGCGCGATAAGCATTTCTGACTCTCGTCTCGCTAGCTATAGAATGGAAATATATAGTGTTCAAACACTAATAGGATGAGCAACATGTTTGAACATCTCTAACGTAGTGATCTTACATTTGATCAATCTATTATTAAATTTTCATTTTGGCACTCGAAAAGATTGCCATTGATGTCTCACAATTCACAAGTTTTCCAATTCTACATAGAGCACATTGGACAAGTAGGCGTAGAATGGCAGAAGCATCCGACCAGGGTTGGGAAAAAATCTGAAACTTACTCTACAGTAGCCAGACAAAGCCAATCACAGTCAGCGAAGCCAGTGAAACTCACGCCCATCGCTGCTGTAGGCAAATGCCTTGAAAATTGCAAAACACCCGTTGCTAAGGGCAACCCGAAATTACTGTAGAAAATTGTTCTATTTCCCGCTGCATTTCCCGCATTTAGAGCCTTCAATGACACTCATGATTTAGAAAATTCGTGCACCCAACAGAGGCTACTTGATGAGATTCACTTTTTTGAACTACTGTACTGGGAGAGCCACGTGATTTTCGCGAAAAGTCAAGCCTACTACTATTACCATTCCCAGCACTGCATCCGACTGCTTTCCGTCATAGACTGCTTCGATGGTTGAATGTAACATGTTTCTGCCATTTCCAAAACCCAAGGTTGCATCACTATTCTAACACCATCCTGATTTCATACGGAAATAGATGCAACGCATTTCTCGACCCATGATTGCAAAACGTGATAATGGACCAGTTCTTGTGTCTTCTTCAAAGTTACTCCCGCCTCATTAGACAGATTCCGTACAACAGTTGCCGGGCGGGCGGTTTTCGGTTAAACTAGGCGCAACGCCTGCCAGTTTCGGCAATCTTATGGGCAAATTATTGTCCACGAGCCGCACCCGCCCACCACAGCACTCCGGCACCACAGCCATCCACCGATTCCAGTTGGAAAGGATCCTACTGGATCAAGATCTGCCTGGCACTGGGACAGCTTCTGGCCATTGCACATTGGTCCCAAAGCCATATCTAGGAAGACAAAAATGATTGCGCCTAAACCGTCAATTTACGATATATGGTGTCTTCGGCAAAGTTTCTCCATATTTTTCAGACATTTTTTTCAGATATGTGAAATTAGGGTGGCCCACATGGTTTACGAGATCAGCACATAAACTTTTTTGCTGACGCATTTAGGACTACACAATGTTCTACAATGTTTTAGAGCAGCCGATTTGGAGTAACATTGCCGAAGAACCCAAATTTCTATCTCTTATGGTTCGCGAGTTATGATTTTTTTTAACAAAAAAGTTAAGGTGGTACTGAAAAATCAGTTTTTTCTTGATAACTTTTGATACGATAATTTCTCGCAAAAAGTTTGTTCCGAGCACTTTTAGAACATTTGATTGCGCAACTTTTTGCCGAAGAAACTACTGTTCTATCTCTTATGGTTACAGAGTTATCAGAAATTTTCTTCGAAAAAATGGTTGTTTTCAAATGCCGATATCTCCGAAAGGCGCAAACGGATTTTCAATCTTTTGTTGGCATTAGAAAGATTATTTCTTTCTCTGTTTATGGCAAAAAAACTGTGAGGATGTTTTTTGTTTGAAAAGATTGACAAAATTTTGAAAATAATATGTTTTTCAACCGAAAATTGTCCATAACTTGAAAAATATTCGAGATAGCTCTTT
This sequence comes from Aedes aegypti, assembly GCF_002204515.2. Lineage (NCBI taxonomy): Eukaryota > Metazoa > Arthropoda > Insecta > Diptera > Culicidae > Aedes > Aedes aegypti. The sequence goes on along the minus strand of NC_035109.1, from coordinate 24,398,114 downwards.
GGTGCCTTCAGCAAAAATGTGCAAAATTGAAAGTTTTGAAAGTGCTTCATACAAATTATTCATAAAAATCATTGCTTTAAGATATATTCACCATAATCCGAATTTTGTATGGTAAAGAAAGCGAAAAAAAGAGATATTTGCTAGAACAACCGGAATAACTGTATGTAAAGTCATTTAAAATTGAAAATATATGTGATGAAATAATATCGATCACAGTAAGCGAAATGTTTGGAGCTAGGGAAAGTTAGTTGATGAAGCAGTTTTAACAGTGATCCATGAAACATTAATCCATAAACGGTGTCTTGTTATTTCACGCGACATAATGTTTGTCCAGCTAACCTATGCCGTGGTTGGTTATAAATTGTTACCGCTTCGGCTTACTAAGCAGAAGGTCATGCGTTCAATACCGGTTCCGTTTATTATATTATCAACCCCAAACAATAACAAACCGTATGCTTTGAAGAATTCCTTCAAATTACCAAAACCTTACTTCTCGTGATATTCTCCCATAGAAATATAGAAGTATCTGCAATTATTCTATCTGGGCATCCAACTTATCCCATTCAATTCAATCAAATCCAATAAATCTGCCACAACGAATTAGTCAGGGCTGCATTCGCCTGTTGAAGAATGCATGAATCTTGAACAAGAGCCAGATATAAATCCCAAATATCTGTCTAAGGTAACGAACCAGAAGGTGGGCCTTGATCACTTGAAAACTGCTTCAGCAAATAATTTTCCTTTTTTGTTGAGCTGTCCGTAGATTCCGCTTACTATGATCGATATCAATACATGTGTATTCAATTTTAAATGACATACATACAGTTATTTCGATTGTTCTAGCAAATATCTCTTTTTTCGCTTTCTTTACCATATAAAATTCGGTTTATGGTGAATTTATGTGTAAGCGTTGATTTTTTATGAATACCTTGTATGAAGCACTATCAGAACTTTCAATTTTGCACATTTTTGCTGAAGATACCAAAGAGCTATCTCGAATATTTTTCAAGTTATAGACAAATTTCGGTTGAAAACATATTATTTTCAAAATTTTGTCAATCTTCTCAAACAAAAAACGTCATCACAGTTTTTTTGCCATAAACAGAGAAAGAAATAATCTTTCTAATGCCGATAAAAGATTGAAAATCCGTTTGCGCCTTTCGGAGATATCGGCATTTGAAAACAACCATTTTTTCGAAGAAAATTTCTGATAACTCTGTAACCATAAGAGATAGAACAGTAGTTTCTTCGGCAAAAAGTTGCGCAATCAAATGTTCTAAAAGTGCTCGGAACAAAGTTTTTGCGAGAAATTATCGTATAAAAAGTTATCAAGAAAATAACTGATTTTTCAGTACCACCCTAACTTTTTTGTTAAAAAAAATCATAACTCGCGAACCATAAGAGATAGAAATTTGAGTTCTTCGGCAATGTTGCTCCAAATCGGTTGTTCTAAAACATTGTAGAACATTGTGTAGTCCTAAATGCGTCAGCAAAAAAGTTTATGTGCTGATCTCGTAAACCATGTGGGCCACCCTAATTTCACATCTCTGAAAAAAATGTCTGAAAAATATGGAGAAACTTTGCCGAAGACACCATATATCTAAAATTGACGGTTTAGGCGCAATCATTTTTGTCTTCCTAGATATGGCTTTGGGACCAATGTGCATTGGTCTGGTTCTATGCTTATAATTGGAAAGAAGCAATTCAGATTATTGGAATTCGGTACATTTGCTACAACTAGTTAGCTCGAAATTCAAAATCTTTGGATAAGCAGCATTTAAAACTTAATGGCTTAAGGAGACTTTAACCATAATCGTTTAACAGATTTTGTACACCAGCTTTTTCGCTCAAAATTGAAGAAATGTTCACGATGAACTATCTCTGTGGTTTTCTTGCTATATGAAATGACATGATATGATTTTTATAGAGGTGTTTTTGAAATTTGAACGGAAAACCTGGTTGAATGATAAATCTTAAGCATTGAAACATAAACTATAGCTTGCTTACTTCGAATCACTAGCTCGTAAGCTTTGGATATTTCGCAGAACGAATTAAGACATTCTATTTGATATATGTTGCCTATGATATCAAAATTTGTAGATATCTATTTAGTTGTAGAACCTTCTTTCCTATGTATCAGATTGAAACAAACGTATTGTTACATTCTTACCGTATTTGTCGCTCTGGAAAATGTTCCTCATAGTTATTCAATCATAGATATGTGCATATGTGCCACTCAATAAAACTAGTAACTAAAAGAAAGTAGTTACTCACTTTATAATACTTCTCACTTCACACAATCTATCTAAACTTCGGCCCTCGAGAAACGCGTGGAATGTTCCAGAGTTTCCGCCCCATCGCCCTAACCTAACTTGATGATGTCTGAACATTTTTGAACGTAACATATTTCACTGTTGTTCGTTAACTTCACAAGCGTTAGTTTGGAAAACAAAGACTTATTTCAAGTATCTTCTGGAAAACAGAGAAGCTTCTAGAATCTTCTGGGATGGAACCCGGTAAACCGATCCAGCATATCTTGCAAAATTGGGGTAAAGCACTAAAAAGAAAATGTTTCCAAGCGAATTCAATAAACTTGTCCATAATTGTTGTTTTCCAAAAGACTTTTGGATAATTCGTAAAATTTTCTTTCTTTGTTGAACATTTCCGGGTTCCTCCTGTTATTTTATGGAACTAGATATGCGTACGAGTATAGTATACGAGTATACTCAGGTCCATACGGGTTAAATTATTCTGATGTTCCTTTCATTTGCCGGTAATTCATTCCGACTTCTCTGACTTGGCTTTATTGTAAGAACTTAGTCATGGAGCTGGATTCGAATCCCTATTTAAATTCTAACTAATTATCAAGAAATTTTGAATATATTGCCTTTTTTGTCCTAATCAGGATTTTAAACGGTTTTGGGAAGAGCATCATTGATAACTTTTTTTTCTAGAACATACTATCCTATGTATCAGATTAGGATAAATGAACGAACATTCTTACCTTTTTTCATCCAGCTCCAGCGCGATGGAACACATTTACTTATTGAATTGTGTAGATGTGTCACTCAAAACACTTTTATGTAGTAACTCACGTTATAACACTTTTCACTTCACACTATTCATCTATACTTCAGCGATATCTAGTTAATACACTAATCGAAAACGAACCAGCCTTCCGCATTTATATTCAACGTTCCATGATCGAGAAACGCGTCGAATGTTCCAGAGTATTTGACATTTCACGCTAACCTCACGTGTGATGCCTCAGCTTTGTTGAAGCGGCTGTACTCCACTACCCTTTCGTTATCTTGGCCAGCGTTAATTTGGATATCGAAAACTTGTTCCAAGAATTTTCTCGAGAATATGGAAGACTCTAGAATATTCAGGAAAGAAACCTGACAAAACCTACATAGTTAAAACTATTTAAATTTCAATGTAGTGTAAACTGAAGAATATAGTATAAACAAACCAAATTCATCTCATATTACAGCCCCGCGTTTAATTTTCAATTAAAGATGCTTAAATTTTACATAATCGTGTAAATTTAAGGAGCATTCGATTGAAAAATAAGAGATGATCATTGACATTTCAGATTATTTTAATGCTCCAAATATGGGAATGAAAATGAACTTAAATTTACAAGCTATATTTAGCTGTGTATTAGCAAACTTTATAAAAGGTGAAAAAAGCACAAACAAAAAAATGTTTTAAAACGACTTCAAAACAATTGTCCTTAAGTATTGTTTTTCAAAAACTTCTGGATGGTTTATTAGACAATTAAAAACGTTACGTCGAATCCGTTAGTTAGGGGACGGACCTGGTGTAGTGGTTAGAACACTCGCCTCTCACGCCGAGGACCTGGGATCGAATCCCATCCCCGACATAGTCACTTATGACGTAAAGTTATAGTGACGACTTCCTTCGGAAGGGAAGTAAAGCCGTTGGTCCCGAGATGAACTAGCCCAGGGCTAAAAATCTCGTTAATAAAGTCAAACCAACCATCCGTTAGTTAGGATTAAAACTTAAAATTATTAACAATATTCTTATTTCCATACTTCAAGTTTTGCTACAAATTTCCTTTAGGTATCTCTCTTTCAATTTATTCACGGATTTCTCTAGGAAATTCTTCCAGATTATCGTTCAGAATCCTATTCATGAATACCACTAGTAAATTTTCTTAATTTGTCTTCAGGAACTACTCCATAGACTCACGCTATGTCTAAACCAGCAGATAATAAAGATTGAATGTACCGTGGATTTTTTTCCCGCTAGATATCAGTATTCGTTCTATAATTTCATAATCGGAAGGTTTCAAAATATACTATCGGTGAAATTTTTCCCATACATTTTGCTTGGGCTGAAATGTGTAGGAAAACGTGATTTTTATTGATTTTCATAGGCTGTATATGGAAAAATAACAAAAAAGTGGAAAAAATCAAAATTTCAGCGATGGAATATTTTAAAACCTTCCGATTATGATTATATAACCTATTTAGGGGGACATGGGGCAAGAGTGACACCCGGGGCAAAATTGCCACCTCTAATTTCACGTAGTTCAATTCAATTTTTTGATGTTTAACGCAGGATAAAAATACATTGAGTACTAATGAAGGGTTGTGTGAATATTACAGTTAAAAATGTTTAGTACAAAAAAATAGAAAAATGTCTTTAACTCACTAACGCGAAAAATGCAAAATATTATAAGAATGTTAGACTGGAAAACAAGGTTTGACTCCCAATAAGTACAAAACAAATTGATTTTTTCACACAGTATTGATGATTTACAATTGTTTAATATAGCTGTGAGGAAATTTTTTCGAAAAAGTTCTTTTGACATTAAGTTTTACATATATAAAAACAGTATGTCTTATGGGGCACCGCAATTTTCTCATATAAAATCAAATGAACTTTTATTTTTCTTGTTTAATATTTTATCAAATCAATGTTTCCTACTAAATAAAATCAAAACAAACCTATCAAAATATCTAGGACATTCAAAATGGTTTATGACAATTTTTACTATTATTGTTACAGTCAAATAAGATGAGAACTAAATTAATTTCGTGAAATTACTGTTTAACTATAAGTCTACTTTTATCCCTCAGTTTTTATCTTTACTTACTCTAGAATGTATAGTTTAGGCGGGGAAATAATAATATACAAAATTTGTGGAATTTTGCTCTGGTGGTCTTCTTGTCCCATACGAGTGGCACTCTTCCTCCGTGCCTCGTCGAAAAACCTCATAAGAAGGAACATTTTCAAAAATCTAAAATCCACATGTGTTTCTTGCATTTATGAAATCTATCGATAAAATCATTTAGATCAAGAGGTGAATTTGCCCCTACACTGGAATAATCTTCAAAAATGGTGCTAATCAACCATGATTTGAACCTATATATCTTAAGGTGTCCTTCTTGTCCCCAGCCCCCTAGCGGAAAAATCCGAGGTACATTCAATTTGCATAATCTGTTGGTTTGGACACAGCGTGAGACTCCCTCAAATTTCTTTCTAAAATTTCTTGAGACTGTTCTCAGTTCTCCAGAAATGTATACAATCATTCTCCCATAGAATTTTCGACAGGAATTCCTAGATAATTTTTTTTTTTCAAAGAATTCGTTAGGTTTTCCATTAATAATTCCATCATGTTAATAAAAAACTCCCACAGAAATTACTAGAAGTTATCCAAGAGATTTCGCTTGGGCTTTCTCCAGAGATTTTGCAACAAATTTTTCAATGAATTCATAAAAAAACTTTATCAAGACATTGTCAAGGTAGTCTTTCATAAATAATTGTAAAACAATCTGAAGCCTACTTGAAAGAATTTCTAAATGAAAGCCTAAGGTAACTAACTTCTTGAGAAATAACTGATAAATTCCTGTAGCATAAAGCCCATGCAAGAATATCTATACAAACTTTTGGAACCTCGACAAAGTATTGATAGGTTTTTCAAATCGATTGATACTCTGGATAATATTATGGAACAATCCTTGAAAAACTTCGAGCAGCATCTCTGGTAAAACGAGTTTAGCAATAATTGGAGGTATTACTGGAATTTATTGATGACGTATTTCTTCGTGGAGGGACCAGTGCATATAGCACAACACGTGTAGCAGAAGTATATATGCAAACTGCTTCTTCTAGCCGACTTAAACAATGGTACAAGGGACCAGCCTCGGCAGGGCTAATCCTCTGCAGCCAACTCTTGGTCGGCGCTGCAATTCTAATGTGAGTGACAGCCGAAGTTACTCCATTCCAGTACTCGGCATCCGCATACATTCTCTCTATAATATTGTCGGGGACGTGTCTCCTCCGCATGTAGTGAGCATGCGACCTCTTACTACAATGAAACGGGGGCAATCGAACACGACATGCTCCGCTGCTTCCTCCACACCAGCACAATTGGGGCACGCAGGAGATTCTGAGTGCCCGAACCTATGCAGGTACTGTATATAGCAACCATGTCCTTAAGGGGACACGGGAGACCGTGTTATTTTCCCTATCTTTCGTCTCACTCTAACAATAATCATCAAAACTTTGTGGAAGCAAATCTCGAGTTTTAGTGAACCGATGAAGCTGAAAATTTATCGGGTTGTGCACTACATATATAGAATCATAGTGATACATTTTCGCATCGATATATGGAGTGGTTCTTGGGATTTGCTTCTTGAAATGGATAGGGTGATTATGATGACGTCCCGTGCGGCCTTAAAGAAACTGCGTCAAGTGGAAGTTCACTTTCCCATGGTTTCTACCATACCAATCTGACACATTTGGTATTAGCCGATGGGTCCATCTACCCTTAGTGGAGTTATCTCATTCCTCCTGCCATCATCGTTCTACAAATGTTCAAATATTGTTTTTCTCGAAATCTAAAAAATATTGTCAATGCGATTCACCAGCAGTTATCGAAATATGTTTTCTCGGATTCTATTGAAAGTTATTTCCAAAACTAATATAATCAACTATGGAGTTCTAGAAGTCATCCCTAAAGATATTCTTGGGGTTTCTAGTAAACTTAATATAAGAATCCATTTCTGCAAAAAAAAATGCAATCAATTTTCGATGAATTTCAAGAGAAGCTTCTGAGGATATTTCTGTTAGTATTTTGGAGTATATAGAACTATCTTTGGATAAATTTTTAATTGAATGTTTGGAAAAATTTGAGTGATCTGGCAAAAGCGTTTAGTTGTTACTATTGACTCTGGAAAAATCCTAGAGGAAAATCCTCTCACTGGACGATTTTTTGGATAAATTCCTTATGAAAGAAACTCTGGTAGAAATTAATAGCAGAATCCCAAAAAAATTATTAGAAGTAGTTTTTGAAGAAACGTGCTGAGGATTAGAAAAAGAGTTGAATCCAAAAAAATAATACAACTTGCCCCAAATAACATAGTGAAATTTCAATTATTTCCTTAATTTACCTGTTGATAAATTTCTGGAGGGAATCTTAGTATAATACAAGGAAAATTTTTTGTGAAATGAGAGTCTCGAACCCCTTAGTGGAATGGAGCACCATCATTCAAATCTTCAGATTTTATACAACACGTCTAAAACCGTCTACTAAGTCGACAAATTGCATTTGAACTCCGTTTTTTCCATTGTAATAGAATAATTAGATTATCGAATAGATTGTACACTGTTGTTCTGATTAATAGCAGCGCATGCCGATTTTCATACTCAATGTTCAACTTTGTTCAACTTTCAAGCAATCGAGCTAGTAGGGCTTGACCTGAGACGAGACTCGCGAAGACGGTCTTCTTTTTCTGTGATTGCTGAGTTTTTTTCTTATTCCACTTTGTGTTTATACCAATTATGCGCATGCTGTTCAAATCCTCACATGAACCTCTCAGCAAAAAATGATTGAGTTTGCATAACATCAAATCATAAATTACCGTTTGAGTGAAAATTCATGCCAGCAAACGTAGCAGACATTAGAAACAATTAATGTTCTGCTTATATTTATCAGCAACTTTTGAAAAAACTGCACTGCCGACTGAAGTTTTCAATAACAGTTTCTTTGAACACAATACTTTTCACTTTTTCAGCCATAAAAACGGTGGGCTGCATTTGACGTTACGTGAGAGGGGAATCTGGGCTGCATATGACGTTGATATTTTTCCTCTTCGCGAGTCTCTCTCAGGGCTTGGCCAGGTTGAATGTTTTTTTTCCACAGTTTCAAAGTTTCCGAGGCTTTGATTTCCGATTTTGACGAATTGATTTGTAAATTTTCCCAGTGCTTCAAGAGTTGATGTTCACGTTATTTGAATTCACTTTGTTGTAAAAAAGAGAAACCTTTAAATGTTTTGCTTATTTCCTCCGAGATTTATAAAAAGTGTAATTCTTTCTGTGAAGAAATATCAAAATAAAATCTATGGATAAACCACAGACAAACAGACGTCACACTCTCATCATTGTACATCGACCACCTTTTTAACGATTGATTCAAAAATATGGTAGGTGGCCAATCCGCCACCTGCAGCGCTCGCATCGTTTTAGTTCGCGTTTGACGTTTACACACTACCGCCATCTGTTGGCCTGTCGGCCAAACAAATCAATTTTAGTATTGGGCATACATGTCCTCGCGACTATGATTTTGATCGAGATTTGTTCTAAGTGTTACGTCTGTTTGTCTGTGGATAAACTAAGAGTCGTTTTTGGATCACGAGATGATGCTAATGCTCTTCTGGAATCCGAATTATTTTTCCTATCATGTGTGCGAACCTTGTGATTAATGGAATTACTTATGATGAATCTTTGGCCTGCAATGACATAAGAAATCTTATTTCAGGCTTTTTTAGGAACAAATCCATTTCTCCGGTCTATATTTTGAATTGTATTCGTTTGTCTGAATTATTAATTGATGGAAACAATTCAAAATATGTACATTTTAATTGTATCAAGATTACGTTTTTTATATGTGCATAACACGCTATTTGTATGACTATCTTTTTCGAATTTTTTGAAGGAGTCGTAACGCTAAATCACACACCTCTCTCCTCCTAAGGGTTGCGTATTTTGTGGACGATCCCTAAGACATTATTGTGTTAAGACATTCATTCTCAACACAAATCAAAGTTACTAAAATTTGAGAAAAATATAGAAATTGTTAAACGAGAGATGCTTATTTGGTTTCAGTACAGGCCATAACGTTTCAAGGTAATATTGCGTAGAAAACTGATTCAACAATAATATGGGGAAGATTCAAATATGTCGTCCATCGTTTTTCGGGATTTCTAGGTAATATGCTTGTAACGATTATACGCAGGCATGTTAAAACAACTATCAAACAAGTTATGTCAATCTTTCAAGACTTTTCTCCGTGAAATGAATACATGCATCTATTTGAGGACAGCAGCAATCAGAGAGTGTTGAAATAAATCATCAAATGTTATATGTTTTAATTTTGATAACTGTGCGAACACGACATGGAACTAGTTTTAGACAGGACTAAACATCTTTACGATTGATTATTGAACAGATCAGGGTGAGCGATTTTAAAACTATACATACTAGAGTGGTTCAAAAAATAGTTTTTACTCCACACCGCTCATTCGATTCTAGACCAAATTCTGAGTGTCCTCCCAAAATTTTAGCTCAATTGGATGAAAATTGAGACTGCACAAGCCCTCTAAAGTTTATATAAGAATTACTATGAAAAAAGCAACCATAGTTCATTCAATTGGTCATAGTGTTTGCCCATGTGCAATTGGGAATTAGAACGATGTTGATACTGTGAGATACAATAATCAGTTACAACTTTGCCGAAGACCGTTTTCAAATCGGACGCCCCAGTTATTAATTATTGATTTTTGAATGAGTTGTAAAACTTTTGCTATAACTACAGGTCGGACTCGATTATCCGGAGACTCGATTATCCGGGACTCGATTATCCGGAATTTTAGACTCGATTATCCGGAATTTGTTTTTTGATGTTCTTGTTTTTCAATTTTTATGCATAAATCTGAGATAATTTGGTATTGCAATATACAATTTGCAGTTTAGAACGTATTTAAGAAAAGGGGGGTTTGAAAAAATGGATTTCTGTGTATGCTGGTCAAATTTTGTTTTTTTCTCGTAAAGACCCATACAGTTCCTAAAAAAAAATTCCGGCTACGACACCGCATCATATAAATAAAATAAAGAAAAAAGATAATATTTAAGTTCGTTTGTCAAAGATATAAATTTTTTTCTTAGTGATTCGATTATCCGGAGGATTCGATTATCCGGAGTGAAAAAAAAATCGATACTCCGGATAATCGAGTCCGACCTGTATTGGGTTATTCTGCAGGCATCACTGGATATATGCAGTAAAACATAGTAGCCATGATTTGTGCATGCTATCTTTCGCGCCAGGTGTAGCTATGTTGCCCGTTCAGAAGTTAAATGAGCACTGCTGAAGAATTTGTGACTGGATATAAATCAATAACTAATTACCGAGGCGTCTGATTTGAAAACGGTCTTCAGTTAGTCTCAGTTTTCATCCAATTGAGCTAACGTTTTGGGAGGAAACTCAAAATTTGATCTAGAACCGAATGAGCGGTGTGGAGCAAAAACGATTTTTTGAACCACTCTAATACATACACTCAGGCAAATGGACTATCGGAATACATAGGAACCACTTACAAAAATTCGCCACAAAAAATCGGGTTGAAATTCATAGCTTTGCCTTATGAAACCAAACTTTTAAAACAAAAAGTGTGTTCACTGCAACCTAGAATCGAACCAAGGACCTTGCGATCAAAAGGCCCTTGTGTATCCACGCGCCTTGGTGTGAGCTGATGCTAAAACGATACATAAAGCGTTCGCATTGCAATAACCGTTCCATAAGGCAAAATGTATGCATTTCGATAGTCTAGTTCACAGCGTGTAATAGAAGTCCTTCGATATATTAAACCACTTAAAACAGACATCCAAGTCAAAATACAATATTATATTCCTACAAAGTAATTTTAACCGATGCATCAGGAGTTTCCCTTCATGCAAGGACAACGGTCATTTCGAAATCGCCACAGTTTATAAATTATTTGGTCAATTCGCCTACCAGATTTCAACGCCCTCATTGCATTTCACTCATGCAATAATGCTTGCTCTCTTTCTTGAGGAAAGTCCCGTACACCAGAGCGAGAGACCATCTAATTCAGGTCCTCCGTCCCCTTCACTCTCAAGGATTTGCTCCACGCGAGTCGCGGTCGATCTCAGCAAGCAGCAGCAGCATTCGCCATCGTTTGGCACTTTAGCTGGTGCAGTTCCTGCTGTGTCTTTTTCTCTCGCGGACGGAGGTGTGGAAAATTTCCTTCATCGGATTCGAAAAAATCACTCATTTTCCTTGCGTGTGTGATTTTGGCTCACGTTTCATCCGTATTCCGTTCCGGATTGGTGTCGCGTCGATTCGCGTAGTGGAAAGAAACTTCCGTGGAAGAATTTCGTCGGGATATTCAGCAGAACCAGTTTGAAAGTGCGTTTTCGGAAGTCTCGATCGCACACCATCTTTCTTTTCGTGAGAGTGTGACTGAAGGAAGAAATTCCCAATCTCGTGAGTGAAAAACAATCACCTTATAAAGTTTTTGGTAAAAATTCCGGCGACTGGCTGCCTGGATATTAGCCGCCCGGTTCTGGAGGAATTGCAGTGAAAAACTCTGAAGCGGAAAGTGAAGCAAGTGATTGGGGAAAATTCCTTGTTGGAAAAGTTATTTTTTTTTTCTTTTGTTCCATTGAGGGAGTGCACTCTCAAAAGTCTTGTTTAGAAAGGTGAGGAGGAAGGGAAGGTGGGATGGTTGTGTTGTGCGGCCGGGAGAAGAGGCGTACCGTCTCACTCCTGCTAATATTGACAATACCGTGTGTGCATCTCTTTCGCGCTGCTGGCACCTGTGGACAAGTGAAACAATGTGTGTGTGAGTGCATGGCGCACTAGGTGACGTGTTGAGGGTGTGTAAGTGATAACAGGAGGGCAACGAGGGAACTGTCAAAAAACAATCAAGGTGTGCGTGGTGGATTTTGCGATGCGGACGAAAAGTTCAGTGATGCCAGTTCATGAGGTTTTAAGTACAGGTTGTTGTGATTTTTATGTCCAATCGTATTCTTATATTATTTATATAAAAACTTAATATATAAGCAATTTCTTTATCACGGCTTAAGCATTAAAACTACTACACTTTTACTTTAAACTAGTTTAATCATAAGAAAAAGGCAGCGCTAAAACGTGCAGCTAATCAAAAATACCAAGCTAAAGATCGTGGGTTCGAATACTACACGCAGCGAACTGGACTATCGAAATTCATACGTTTTGCCTTATGAAAGGTGGAACGATTATTGCAATACGAACGCTTTATGTATCGTTTCAGCATCACCCCACATCAAGGCGTCGATAGGCGCGGGGTGTACGCACGAGCCTATCTATCGCAAGGTTCTTGGTTCGATTCCAGGTTGCCGCGAAAACTATTTTTGTTGTCAAATTTCGGTTTCATAAGGCAAATTTATGAATTTCAATCCGATTTCTTGTGGCGAATTTTCATAAGGGGTTCCTATGTTTATCGATAGTCCATTTGCCTGAGTGTACTGGTAGAGGATCTTTAAAACATTTCGTATTGAAAATTTTCCCGACTTCCCAGGGCTTACAGTTTTTTTGTACATATGAAAACACTTAAAAACAAGTTGTCGCTCCCTTGCGCACCTATCCATCATATTTGCAAAAATCTTCAACAGACTCTCTTTATGGTTCGTTTAGAATCGTGCATTTGAAAAAAAATTAAAAAAAAATCTATTTTCTTCTGTATGAACAACAAATCTAAAATAATATGTGGTTATTAAATAAATTAATTCATTACGCGTGGTAAAATTGGATAAATTATGGGTGAAATTACGAAAAAAAAATCCATGTGGCTGGGATTTGAACCCACGACTCTTGTATGTTATACGAGCGCTTTACCAACTAAGCTAACGAGCCACTTGGTGACCCAATAACTCAGATGGTTATAAGTTTCGAATTCAAATCCCCTCACATCACGCAAACCCTTTTCAAAACCCACATCCATCGATCTCACACGCGTGCAGAGCGAGTGCGATTATTTTAGTGAAATCCGCTCCGGAGTTTGTCCAAAAGTTCTATCTAGAAGCTTAAAAAAACTTCAGACTTCATCGCAGCTGTTCTCCTGAAATTTCTTCACGGATTCCTGGAGAGAAAGCTTCAGAAATTCTTCTAGTGAATACTGGACATTTCTTCTGGAATACTTTCAGGGATCCATTATCTAAGATGACTCTGAAAACTTTCCAAGACATTAATTCAGAATTTCTTTCAGAAGTTTTTACCACCAAATCTTCTATCGAATGCTCCAGTAGTTACTCTAGCACTATTACTACTCCGATTTCTATCGGAGTTCTTCCAAGCAAATCTTCAATGCTTTACTCGAAAATTTTGAAGGGATGTTTCTGGGAAACTCCACAAGAATTCCACAAAGAGTTTCTTCGCCAATTTTTCCAGTCATTCTTTCAGCCATTTTTATATAAATTCATCGACGGTTTTTCAAAGGAATTGCTACAAAATTCCTTCAACGATAATTCCAGAGAATCTATTAAGAGCTCTTCTAGGATTGATTGATTGATTTGACTTTATTAACGAGATTTTTAGCCCTGGGCTAGTTCATCTCGGGACCAACGGCTTTACTTCCCTTCCGAAGGAAGTCGTCACTATAACTTTTTACGTCATAAGTGACTATGTCGGAGATGGGATTCGATCCCAGGTCCTCTTCTAGGAATTTCTCCATAAAATTTACCAACGATTCCTCATTAAATTCCTCCAGCAATTATACTTGGTGTTGTACACATGGATCTTGTGCTCAGAACGGCAAGAAAAATTTATCGTTAAATATTGTAATTGATGTTTATATTATTATGTGGTATTAGGCATGGCCGATATTTTTTTACGAATTGCTTCTGCTTACTGTCGATATCCAATTTGTTGAACTTTAGGCAAGTCGATATTTCTCGATTACTTTTTCAAATCGACGTAAGTAACTTTTATACGGTTTTGAGAAAATTAATTAGGAAAAATTACAATCTATCTTCTAAAAATGTTTTAAAATGAATCACCTTTTTAACATTTTTTTGCCGTGTACTTCGCTCAAATTTTGCATACACTCAGCTCACGTTCTTAAACTAGGTATTTTCTATTATTTCCCACAAAAATAATTATAAGAAAATGATAAGCCGTTTCATTCAGTTACTTTCGACGTTTTTCTACCAGTGTAAAATCGGCTCAAGTAGTGTTTTGTTTTGATTCGTGGTTAAGTCACTTTGTCTCTCCATACAGCGGGGCGGCGAAAGTAGTGGTTAGGTTGCGAAAGTTGAAAATTAATCGTTCTAAAAGTGAAAAGTTGAGTTGGTACAGAGCGGTACGTGTAGAATTCCGCCTGCTTAACACGTAGGATCGATAAAGTAAGTTTGTATACTTTTTTGACTTGAGTCTGTATGAATAAGTTTTCGAGATTTGATGATTCGTATTTTCGCAGTACCAACACCCTCTAGCAGCCATAGATTTGTCGACGCTGTCTTTCTCCAAACTTGAGGAGGGACCTGCTGATTTAGTTGGCCCTCAAGCGTGTATGAAAAGCTCTTTGTGATTACAGCTTTTTTGTGATTACAGCTTTAGTAATAATAAATATTCCTCTTCTTCTTTCTTGCGCTACATGTCAACTGGGACAGAGCCTGCTTCCCAGCTAATTGTTCTTATGAGCACTTCAACAGTTATTAACTGAGAGATTTCTTTGCCAATTGACCATTTTTGCATGTGTATATCGTGTGGTAGGTACGAAGCTTTCCTATGCCCTGGAAAGTCGAGTAATTTTCTCTTACGTAAAGATTCGACCGGCGGGATTCGAACCTACGACCCTCAGCTTAGTCTTGCTGAATAGCTGAGCGTTTACCGCTACGGCTATCTGGGTCCCTGAAATTAGCATGGTCTACTTCATAAAATGCATGCCATACGGTGTCATACATTGTGTAATTTCTAATAACTCAAGTAAAATCTAAATAGATTCTTCAAAATTTCATCTAAGATTTCACGCCAACAAATACTACAACAATTAATTCTACATACGTCTCTTTAGGGATTCCGCTTAATGTTTCTCAAGGAATTCGTTCAGAAAATCCTTCGGGATATTATACAGGAAAATGATTGATTATTTTTAAATTATTAGCTTAGCTGTTTCTAGACATTTATTTATCAAGTTCCAGTGAAATACACTAAGACATCCGCATATTTTTTTTAGCCTAGTTCATCAGGATTTTCCACAGAAGTTCCATCGGTGATTTATATAGCATTTGTGCTAGAGATATCTCCCAGATATTTTTTTTTCTAAAATTTAACAAATATTTTCTAAAAATATTCTATCTACAGTCAACTTTTCGGAAATATACCTGAAAAAACCTTGTTTGAGAAATTTCTAAAACAAATGTTTTCCTGAAGGAATCTTCTGAGAAATCTCAAATGTACCCTAATGAATATGATTCTGTAAAATTCATTAGAAAACCATTCCCCAAAAAGCTATATGCATATTCAAGTTTAATTTTTTTTATTGAAAATCATCTAGAATTAAGAATAGCGATACACCAAATATTGATATCTGGTCAGGTATTCAGTGATTATGGAGCTAAACTATTTAGTAATCAAACCTTTTTCGACTGGTTCCAACATCTCTGTCGAATATTCAGTACATGCATGGAGTTTTATAAGGAATTGATGAATATTCATCGACGTTTTATTGAACATCTATTAAGGAAAGTGAAATCCTTGGTGAAATCTTCTGAAAATCCCTCATAAATTTAAATAGAAATTCCTTAAGAAATCTTCCGGACATTCTTCTGGGACTCTTAAAAATTAACTCTGAGATTCTTTCGGAAACCTTTCTAAGAATCTTCTGATCTTTCAGGGATCCTTGCGAAACAACTTCTGGGATTCTTTTGAATATCACTGTAAAATACATTCAAAGTCCATTTGAAATTCTTCCAAAAATCCTCATGAGATTACTTTACTTTTGATGACGCTAAGTCCTTCAAGACATGACCTGCGCCACAATGTTACGCCAACTAACTCTGTCCATGGCTGCTAGACTCCAGTTTCTCGATCCTGTTCCACTTGATCAAACCATCTAGGTCGTTGCGCTCCTCTTCGGCTTGTACCGGCTGGATTCGAGGTGAACACCATTTTTGCAGAATTGTTGTCCGGCATTCTTACAACGTGTCTCGCCCATCGTACCCTTCCAGCTTTGGCGACTTTCTGGATACTGGGTTCACCGTAGAGTTGCGCAAGCTCATTGTTCATTCTTTTGCTCCATACGCCATTCTCACATACTCCGCCAAAGATCGTCCTAAGCACACGTCATTCAAAAACTCCTAGTGCTTGCAGGTCCTCTTCCAGCATCTTCCACGTCTCATACCCGTAGTGGACTACCAGTCTTATCAGCGTCTTGTACATGGTACACTTAGTACGGAAGTGAAGTTTACCAAACCGTAAGGTCTTGTGGAGTCCGTAGTGAGCACGACTTCCGGCAATGATGCGTCTTCGAATTTCTCTGCTGCAGTTGTTATCTGACGTTATCAATGATCCGAGGTAGACAAATTCGTCCACCACCTCGAACTCATCCTCGTCGATCATCACGCGTCTGCCAATGCGAGCTTTATCGCGCTCGGTTCCTCCAGCCAGCAGATATTTCGTCTTCGACGTATTCACTTTCAACCCAACCCGTTTTGCTTCACGTTTCAGCCTTGTATACTGTTCAGAAACATCCTGGATCGTTCTACCGACAATGTCCACGTAGTCAGCGAAACAGATGAACTGGCTGGATTTATTAAAGATCGTGCCCCGCATGTTGAAGCCCGCTCGTTTCATAATACCTTCTAGCGCAATACTGACCAGGAGGCAGGAAAGACGCCTTGTCGAAGTCCTTTGCGTGTTTCATACGGATTCGATAACGCATCCGATATCTTCATACAGCACTGTACACTATCCATCATTGCCTTGATCAGTCTAGTCAGTTTTCCGGGAAAACCATTCTTCGTGACTGATGGTATCATAGGCCGCTTTGAAATCGATGAACAGGTGGTGCGTAGGGACTTGATATTCGCGACACTTATGGAGGATGTATTGCAACATAGAGATTTGGTCTGTTTCGCTCGCCCGTTCATGAAACTAGTTTGATAACTTCCTACAAATCTGCTTGCAATCGGCGATAGACGGCGGAAGACGATCGGGGAAAGCACTTTTTAGGCTGCGTTAAGAATGGTGGTCGCTCGATAGTTATCACATTCTAACTTGTCACCCTTGTTATATATTGGATATATTACTCCGTCCTTCCACTCCTTCGGTAACTGTCCTGTATCCCAGATCCTGGCTATCAATCGGTGCAGACAAGTAATCAACCTGTCCGGGCCCATTTTAATAAGTTCCGCTCCAATACCATCCTTTCCAGCTGCTTTGTTGTTCTTGAGCTGTTTTATAGCATCCTTAACTTCACCTATTGTGGGAGTTGGCACGTCTCCCTCATCCGCCGTATCGATGAAGCCATTTCTCCTGCTGCCTTGGTCTTCCTCCTCTGCGCTATTCATATGTTCATCATAGTGCTGCTTCCACCTTTCAATCACCTCACTTTCGTCCGTCAAGATACCTCCATCCTTATTCCGACACATTTTGGCTCGCGGGACAAAGCCTTTGCGGGATGCATTGAGTTTCTTGTAGAACTTACGCGGCGCGTTATATCCTGGAATAGATGGGTTTGCTGACTTTGCTTCTGTTTAAAGCGTTCCACGTTTTGACGGATGCCTTGCTGCAGCATAATCGCCCACGCTGCATTCTTCTCGTCCAAAACCGTCTGACACTCCTCGTCGAACCAACCGTTCCGTCGATTTCCTTCCACGAACTCAATGGCACCATGAAAATGGCTGCTTTGACACCACTCCAGCAGTCCTCAAGAGGGGCTTCGGTGAGCTCTTCCTCATTGGCTAATCAGTTGCGACTCATGACATATTTTCAGATTGTTACGACACACTAATCTCTTACTGTGAATTTCACCGTAATCTGAACAGCTGAACAGTTCGGTGAAATAAAACACCGTAATTTCATCGGAGTCTTACGGATTCCGGTGAATTTTTACCGAATACTGTGAAAATTCACCGTACTCCGTTACTTTATTTTACCGAACCGTTCAGCTGTTGAGATTTCACAGAAATCCGTAAAATAATTTAAGTGTGGAGAATCCTTAAATAATTCCTTTAGAAATCCTCCTGAAATTCTTTCAGTGATTTCTCCTTGAATCTTTCGCAAATCGGCTTGATATTCTTCCGGAAATCCTTCTAAAATCCCAAAGCAATTCCCAGAATAATTTTCAGAAAATATTTTGAAGAATTTTTGATTTTTTTTCCCCGAAGAATCCCAATGGTATTTCTGTGAAAATGCCAAAACGATTTACGGTAGAATCTCAAGAAATCTTCCTGTAGGTCTTGAAAAATTCCAGAGAAGTGTCTGGAAGAATCTTCGAAAGATGTTTTGAAGCCTTCCAGCAGGACCTAGAAATCATTTGGAAAGATTTTCTGCAAGAAAAAATCTAGTAATAAGGATTTGGACGATCCTCTTCAATATTTTCAAAAGAATCACAGAAGGTTTTCTAAAAGAATCCTTCAAAGATATCCGAAGGAATTCCAACAGGATTTTGGAAGAGTCTCAGAGTATTTCAAGGATAATGACATAAATATAATGGACCAATGCACGAGTTCACTATTTGACGTTTGAGCGGTGCCGTGTTATTTACGTTACCATGGCAACGAGTGAATTCGGCACCGCTCAAACGTCAAATTCGTGAACCCGTGCATCGGTCCATAGTGGCATTTCTAGAAGAATTTCAGAGGAATTCTCGAAAGATATCCAAAAGTACATATTTCCAAAGGATTTTCGAAAGCATCTCAGGTGATTTCTTCAAGAATCCCAGAGGCATTCTCGTAAGAATCCCAGAAGTTATTTTCGGAGGCATTTCAGAGAAATTTCTAGTAGAGTCCTAATTAAATTGTGTGAAAATCGTTTAAAAATATCCGGAAGAATTGTAACCCTTAAGGAGATACACACAAAAATCACAGAGAGACACCTTTAAATCACCACCCGGAAAGCTGAAAATTTCACGGAACTTTAGTTTCATAGTTAGAATGGTAAGGAAGATATGGGGATTTTCAAACTTTCTTAAATTTTGAACTTACCTCATATGTAGTGCATACCCCTTAAATTTTCAGCTTTATCGGTTCGCTAAAACTCGAGATTTGCTTTTGCAGAGTTTTGATAATAATTGTTAGAGTGAGACAAAATATAGGTAAGGGACAAGGCGAGTTCAATTCTCTAAGGTGTCCTATTATGCTTACTTTGTGGAGAAAACCAGGAAGGGCAGGTGAGGAAGGGCTGGCCATTTTGTTTACAAATATCTGAGACAGGAAGTTGAGAGTTCAACTCCTGATTGGTTGGAGGAACAGTGTTGTCAAGAACTGTTCTAATCTGATCGCCCCTATTCCTTGTGTGCTCTTCTCTTTTCTTTCTTTTTGACAATTTCGTCCGCACTGATGGCAGCATAGTTAGTAGACTGGCCCAGCTCAGTATGGGAAAAAAAATAAAGTTGTATGATTCCACGGGGTACCCCCTAGGATTATTCCTTGGGGTTAGACGAAGCCTTTCTGAAAAATTCAGCTCAATTGGTCGTTCCATGAGCTGGCGCATTTGAATTGAAGTTAATATGGGATTTTCAGCTCAAACATATGAGCAACATCACATCATGTACTGTTTGGTTCAGGGAAATTGATGATCGCGTTCAATTGGACCCAGAATATCAAAAACACTACTTGATGTAATAGCGAAGAATATTGTAGAAGATTGTACCATGATCAAAATTAATAAAGTTGGTGTTTTAACTATCTGAAGTATATCATGTAATACTGCTTGTATTTCTTCAACATAGCTTGGAGGTAGCCACTAAGCGCATCATAGCCACCTATGACGCTGGGCGAGCTGAGGCACATGTCGCATGCACATAAGTGACTGTACGAGAGTGCTGATCTAAGCCTAACTTTCAACAACTGAAAGAGTAATGAAAATGAGATTAAATCCAGATACAACTTTCTGCAATTATGTTCATTAGGGTATCAACTAGTGTTCTAGTTCTGGGCTTATTTGAACGCGAACAATTAGTATACGGAACGAAACAGTGGCATAGGATCAATTTTCAATATATTTGAGACGAATATCCCATACAACTTCCAATCGAATGCGCCAGCTGGTGAAGCAATCAATTGATTTGAAATTTTTAGAGAGCGTTTTTCTTACCCTAAGGCTTATATCTGGGGGGTGCCCCGTTGAGTTTTACAACTTTTTTGTTTAAGGGACAGTCTAATAGTTAGTTTCAGATTCAGCATCATCGAGGCAAGGCAGTAATGTTTGTAAAGCCGCTTTTGCCAAGTGATTACACTTTACTCTGGCTACAGAGTAAAATCTCGAAGACTTATTCAAACAGACTCAAGTCAGAAAACTTAACAAACTTACTTTATCAATCCTACGTGTTTCGCAGACGAAATTCTACACGTTCCGCTCTAAACCAACTCGATTTTTTACTTTTAGAACGTTTAATTTCCGGATTTACAAAACGACGAAAGTAAGATTCTCCACTTTCGCAACCTTACCGCTACTTTCGCCGCTCCGTTGTATGGGAGACAAAGTGACTTAACCACGAATCAAAACAAAAAACTACTTGAGTCGATTTTACACTGGTACAAAAACGTCGTAAGTAACTGATTGAAACGGCTTATCATTTTGTCATACAATTTTTGTGGGAAGTGTTAGAAACTACTTTGAGTTTTAAAGCGAGTTGATTGCATGCAAAATTTAAGCGATGTACACGGTAAAAAAATGTTAAAAAGGGGATTCGTTTTAAAACAATTTTAGAAGAAAGGTTGTGATTCTTCTTAATTAATTTTCTCAAAACCGTATGAAAGCTACTTACGTCTATTTGAAAAAGTTATCGAGAAATGCACACATTTTGGTAAGGGATAGTACACAAATTATGTTTACGCTAAATCACGACATTTTTGACCTTCCTCTTGTCGTGTTTTTTGTATGGAACATCCAAAAATTTTGCTTCCAATGCTTGTCACCATGCGCCCGTTCGCACATGTGACCGAACTCTAGTGATGTTGAGGAGTATAATCAAGCCTGTTCCAGTGTTACCTTAAATCCTGAACGAGAATGTTGTATGAAATATTAAGAAATTAATGGAGGCATCTCTGGAGAAATAACTGTTTGAATCATTGACTCCTTGTTCCAAATACTGGAGGAAATCCTAGGGAAATAAATCGAAGAATCACATGATGAGTTCCAAGTCCTGGAGGATCTGGAACTTTGCGAAAGAATCTCTGGAGAAATTCCTGAAAAAAATTATGATTCAATCTCTAGAACAATTTCTGAAGTAATTTCTCTTCTGGTGTAATTTCTGAGCTTATCCCTAAACGAAATCCAGAGTTAATTCTTGGTGGTATCGTGAATAAAACTAATGAATTCCTTAATAAGGTCGTTGATGAAACAATTTTGGCCTCATACCGTAATATGTTTCTGATGAAATTCCTGGAAAAAGGTTGAGAAAATGTATTCCTCAGTCGCTAATATCATGCAACGGACATCATCGCTTTCTACTGAAATTCCTCTAATAAGCAAAGGCAAAATTTCATCGTGGAAATATCTGAAAAAAATTCTCGGAGGACTTGAAGAAATACTTGAAAATTTATTCTCCGGATAAATTTCCAGAGAAAGTCGGGGAGTTTCATAATAGTAGTACACGTACATGTTATCCATGTATCGGGCTAAGTGATTTAAAACCCTAAACTGGCATTGCTGTTCATTCCTGTATCGCACCACAACACACACTCTTGCATAAATCGCACATTATTGGAGCCCAAGAGCAACAGGGGGGCCGAGTGGGGGACTCTGAACCGAGTGATGGTGGATTTGGGGGATTTTCATCATCTGTCAAACTGTTCCGAAGCAGGTTGGCACTGGCAGGCAGACAGGCAGGGAAACCATCCTCATTGCGAACTCGGACGAACGAATGCTGCTTTTTTGAGTTGATCTAGTCTACGACGGGGCCAGTTTATTTAGTTGCCGAAAGCTCATCCCACTTAAGATCCGACTCTCGCTGTGCAGTGGTGATTAATATCCGTGAACTTCTAAAAAAACCTGGGGATCCATTGTCCAAGGTGTAGTAGGACCGACCATGTGATTTTGTGGTGTGCGTGTGCAATAATTAGTTGGGGCCTCGTCAAATTTAAAGGGCAGTTTTTTTTTTCCTGTGCGCTGATTATATCTCTTGTGACAAGGTGTGAAATTGCTCTTGTGGTGGCCTCCGAAACTCGTCATATCAACCTGGTGGTAGAGCTCCTGGGTCGAGACATTGACTGAGGCTACGAATTTTCCTGTTAATGCGTTCGCGGATTGAAATTGCCGAAGAATAATACGAAGAATTCTCGATTACTTTTTCAAATCGACGTAAGTAGCTTCCATACGGTTTTAAGAAAATTAATTCAGAAGAATCACAACCTGTTTTCTAAAACTGTTTTAAAATGAATCACCTTTTTGACATTTTTTCACCGTGTACATTGCTTAAATTTTGCATACAATAAGCTCGCATTAAAAAACTAGGGAGTTCCTGATGTTTTCCACAAAAAAATTATTACAAAATGATAAGCCGATTCATTCAGTTACTTTCGACGTTTTTCTACCAGTGTAAAATCGACTCAAGTAGTGTTTTGTTTCGATTCGTGGTTAAGTCACTTTGTCTCTCCATACAGCGGAGCGACGAAAGTAGTGGTTAGGTAGAGAAAGTTGAAAACCTTACTTTCGTCGTTTTGTAAATCCGGAAAGTATACGTTCTAAAAGTGAAAAATCGAGTTGGTTTAGAGCTAAATGTGTAGAATTTCATCTGTGAAACACGTAGAATCGATAAAGCAAGTTTATATACTTTTTTGACTTGAGTCTGTTTGAATAAGTTTTCGAGAATTGAAGACGAATCACCAATTGGAAGACACGGTACTACCGTGAGGGAAGAAAACCACCCATCAGGAATAAAAAGAGTGAAATTCGCACTCGAGAAAAAAAAAAGAGCTACCGAGTGGTTGTGAACTTGGACAGAGTGGACCAGTGGATTGAGATTGGGGTTTGGGGTCCGGGGTGGTGTGTGATGTCGTCGTGTCGGTGAGAAACGCAATAAAAATCAACCGATTCTCAAAGTGATAGTAAATTAATATGTGGTGCACATGTGCTCCTCCGATCGAAGCTTATTCGGACGAAGCGCAGACGAGGGAGTGAAAGGGACCGGACAGTTCGGCCCCAGAGACTGGCCGGCATGCGGCCGGACGAAAGAGATGGACTACTACTACATTATTGGGAGTAGTGCACACACGCTGCTCTACTCTGTTTGCTTGCGCCATTCGGGCGTACGTCGTCTCGTCGTCGGTATACTCTGGTTGGTGGTAGATGGCTGCTGTGGAATAGTGGGTCAGGATGAGATGGTCAAAAATGGGTGGTTGGAAAGTTTGTATGACCCTTAGGCTGTTAGAATGGATCATTAAAATAACCAAAACGGCAGCTATGGAAAGCATAGATAGCGCCACCATTGCCTTGTGTGTTTGACAGAACAGCAATGCTGTCACAATTTTAAATCTCATATACAGTGGCGCCTTTGTTTTGATGCGGTGAGCACTTGCAAAAACTATCTTCAATGATCCATTCATTTAGTTGTGGGCTGAAACGGAGGTTTATACCTTGGAGCCAGACAAAACCAGGGAGTGAAATTATCGGTCACGGCGATAATCATAAACCTATCGCTCAAGCTGATTTTCCGAAGAAAAGAGACGTGTGATAATATCCTACCCGCCAGCACTGGGAGAGTGTGCTCTCACGAGATCTGCAGCAGCAAATTTATATTATCGCCACTCGCCAGCAACGAGAAGCTGGCTTCCCTTTTTTCTACTCTTGTTCCGTCGTTTCCGCATGTAGCTTTTATATATACCAAATTTCTCTCCCCCTTCGTTCAGCTGGCGTGGTGTAGTGGTTATGGTACACGCGCGTTTTGAAAACATTTTTGCTCAGGGACATGGGTTCGAACCCCGTCAGCGGCAAACATTTTTGTTATCTCCCTTGTGATACTTATCGCGATAAGTTTAGAGCCGATAAAGTTGGATCAGATCATATGATCGGATCGATCTTGGCTTTTCGTCAATACAATAATCAACAATTATAGCAGTTCACGAAATCTGTTTCTCGCAGATAAAGGCGGCAACTAATTGTCGGGTTTGCTTGAAGAATGCCTATTTTCGTCTCATTTCCGCGATAATTTCATTCACTGGACAAAAACCCTTTGATGGTTTCAGATCATTTGTTTTTTTTTTTCATCTAGCTCGTTTAAATAGGGTAGGTGCACCAATTATGGATGCAAAAAGTCAACAAATCCGATTTGAGTCGTTTCTTTAAAACGTAAGCATAACTTGTTAGTTTTGATTACTAGTTTGAAGGCTTAAAAAACAGATGAATCAACCAACAGCTTTCTAAAAATTACAATAATTTGTACAAATTATGACAATAGTGTTCCTAGCATTCGCCATAAAAGTTATTCAATAGTGGACTATAGATTATATGCACGAAATAAACTCAAATGCCATCCACAGCGATTGATAATGAAACGCCAATTAGTAAAGAAGTGATTGCTAATACATTTTTCCAAATGTTGCGTTAAATTGATACTAAATCAATTTATCGCAATGGGTTCATATGAACAAATAATTTTTTGAAAAGGATTTAAAGCATCAATGAACTCACATTACTTTCCCTGTTCATGATTTTAAAAACAGCGAAAATTTAAAAAAATGAACATCGCTGAAGATGCTTTCTCAATTATTTATGAAGTCAGCAGCTGCCGCTTGCGGACTTTATCGTACGTGTGATCTAAAAATACTGGTAGTTGAGCACAAACTTTGAGGATAGTGCTTTACCAAACCGTCTCGTCATGGAAGTCACCCATTGAAAAACCTTAATTAATTTTGTTTCACTGAACAAAAATGTGAACTAGCAGCTTCCAGAGTAACGCCATGATTCAATTCCCATACATTTTTTGTACCAGTTATAAACCTAGTGATAATAACACGATTTCCAACTTAAAATTATGGATTTGATTGTTCACCAGCTAAATTTGTTCATTTGTGCTCTCTAGGAAACTTACATTCATCGGTTGAAGTAGTTTTACTGGATTAAAACGTAAATTTTGGAATGGGTGTCCTTAAGCAAACTGCTAAGAAGGTGACATATGTGTGAGGCGAGATTTTAAAACGTTCGTTTTTCGAAGGGTATTGAACGAATCAAAGCCTAGTTATCATCAAATACAAGTAGTTTTAACATTCATTCACAGGAATTAGCCCTTAAATTCTAGTAGAATAATAAGAAATAAGCCTTCATTTATCCGGCCAGCGGAGGGTTCAAAGATTCTTCTTATATTTTGCCGCTGAATATTCTACCAACCCAAAGTTAGAACATACTTAGCCTATTCAATTTTCAATTTAGTTTCAATATCATATTCTACCTTAGTAATTATTTAAATTGTTTTTTTTTTAACCTTCTTAGATATTGAATTTTATGGATGATTCAAATTCAAAATCTCCAATTCTGAGTGTTTCAACAATGTTTCTACCATGACTTCCTTCTACATTCATTCATTCGACATTTATCCTTGATAGGATTATAGAAAAGGCGGGCATTTTACAAAATCGTGAACAGGTTTTTTTAAGAATTCTGGACACGACTTTTGTGGATAAAGCTAAGTATACTGTTTCGCTCAAGAAAAGTAAAGCAATTCCTTGAGTGGACGGGCTAAAAAAATTCCTACAGAGAGCGAGTCCCATTTGAAATGACATTTTTTCTCAACTGAGTACTGCGATTGAAGAAATGTGATTTTCTTTACCATTTCATGCAAGTAATTTCCCACGCATCGAGATAGGCGATTACTGTCCTTGTGAGCAGCAAATCAGTCTTAACAGTGGCAAGATTCTCACAGTATTTTTAACAGGATTCCAAAGCCAGGATATTCAACGAACTCAGTACATAATTTCCTAGAATCCTGGAGAAGATTACAACATAACGCTATGTAACATTTTGACAGAACACTAAACGAATTTGTAATACAAATATGAGCAGGTTTCTTTCGAAATACCTTTTAGCATTTCGGCAAAATTCGGAGTACGATTGAAAAAAATCCCTAGTATTATTCTCACAGGATTAAAAATTTCTAGGATAGATTCTATTTTAAATATTTTGGACTAAATTATCATATAATTTTGAAAGAGATTTTGAAAATGGCCAGCAGAATGCCTGAACTTCATTTACAGGCTTTCATGGGAATATTTGTGCGTTTAAAAATGTGGCCCGCGACACAAAATTATTTCTGAGATTTGGCCCGCGGTTCAAAAAGGTCGGGCAGGCCTGTTTCAAAGATTCATTCTTTCTTCTTCTCCATCTCAGGGCGGGATACCCTTTGAGATATCTTGTATTTTTTAATAGCTTGGAAATTCAAATAGCTCTATTTTTGGATAGTAGATAAAACCATTACACACAAAGAAGGTTTTTGACGTCTTGCAAAATAGTTTTGTATCTTTGAAAATGGTTTGAAAAATTGAATTTTGTTGATAACCTACAAATGTCTGACTCTTCTTTAATCAGTAGTACTAAATTGTGTATTATATGTTTTGAAGGAAAATCATGGAAAAACTACTGTATCAAATTTTGCAGAAACAGATAAATCTGTGGAAGTTTCTAACAGAAACCTTGAAAAATCACTAAAATTACTTCTGAATACGTCCTCAGAGAAAATTTCTGTTGAATTCTTAAGAAAGCATCAAACAAAAATCTTAAAAATATTCATAGAAAAGCCATTGCATTATTTTCCTGGAGAATTTCTTTGATGCACTTGTAAAACAAACATGTGGAGCAACTCTTTGTATTTATATTAAAGATTCATCCGACATCAAGGTCTTTTAATGAATAAAATTGAAACTAAACTAAACTAAGCATCAACTCTTGGACAACACTTAACAGGATACATTAGACCTAGCGATTACGTAACTGATTTTTGAAGGTATTAGTTGAGATGTTAAAATCGAACAAATTGTAATTATCTTGGAATCTCCGGCTTATCGTGTCAATGGGATTATTGAATCCATACGTAATTCGCCTCGATGGTTGATACAGTAGTTGTCTAGAACGCAGCACACGTTGAGGAGCGTATATATTAAGCTGGCGAAGCAATGCTGGGCTGTCTATTTAGGAGCGAAGAAGTTGAGCACCAGAGACGGCTTGGTTCATCTTTCGCCTCTCCTCTAGTGTTTCGATACCCAGCAGTGCGCATCGATGCTCGTAAGGCGGTAGCCGTAATGGGTCAGACCATGGTAAGCTACGTAATGCGCATCTCACGAATCTACGCTGAATCGATTAGATTCTAGCAATCCACACTGCATCATATGGCGACCAGATTACAGAAGCAAACTCTAGAATTGATCTGACTAACGAGCAGAACAATGATTTTAGATACAGAAAGTCATCGAATTCACTTGCTAGGTAAACTCTTGAAGGAATCTTGGAAGAAATCTCTTGAGGAATCTTTGGAGTAATTTCTAAAGGTTTCGTTAGAGAAATTTCTGGTTGCAAAATGAAAAAAAATTATCGAATTTTCCAGAAGAAGACCGTGGAAAGTTCACTAAATGTATTAGATTAGAAATTTCTAGAAAATATCTTTGTAAATACTCTCCAATCAGGGTAACCAATGTACCGGAAAATATGAAAAAATTCAATTTTCAATTCTGGGAAATTCAATTCACCGGTAGAAAACCGAGAAATATAAGGGAATTTCAATTTTATCTGGAAAATTTTGCGTACCGGTTGATGTACCAACCAGCACAATCTCTATATTTTTTACTATAGCTTCAGAATCCCAGGCTAGTTAAGGTTAAACAGTTTGAATTAAAACTTCTATGATTACACTAAAACTTCAAACTTCGCTAATCTTGCGAAGAAACCATACAATAACAGAGCACTTTCTATTTTGGCTTTGTGTACAAGCAGAAAGCTTAGAATAAGAAGATCAGAAACGTTTGACAAATATTTTTTCAGTTTAGTGACTTCGAAAACGTGAGAAGGGGCACAAGTCTCTTTGGATTCCGAAATGTTTCACCTTAATAAAGCCGGGGAGAATATATGGAAATAGAATCATTATACAATTGTTACTAATTGGAACTAAATTGAGCGATATTTCAAAAAAAAGTCTAAATAAAGACTTTTTCATAACCAGAAATTAATTTAACAACAAAAACCTTTCAATGAAGAAAAATCTAACGAATAGTGATTTTTTCATAACGTTTCATGAAGATTTTCATGTTACTAAATACAATGTTTAGATGCTATCAATTACATTTCTCTAATCAAGTTTGCAATTCGCGAAGCTCTTATCGATTGCATTTACAACTTTCTATGAATCTTACCAAAAAAAATGCTTCCACTTAATACTTCAGTTTTTCATTGCTAAAGGTATGTCATGTTGCAAATAGCAATTATAGGCAGCGTATCTTTATTTTTCCAAAGTTATCAACAATTGGCTTATATAACCGAAACATATCATAATCTTGAATCGTATAATTTGGAACAAATCGCATAAATTTCGAAACTTAAGACTTTTAATGGAAAATGGAAAACAATCAAACCTATTCTTGACTTTAAAAGAGAGAGAGACAATTTACACCGTCTTCAGCACGTAGGCTGCACAGACCCCTCAATATTTGCATAAAGTTGACGCCTCTAAGCCTACATAATTGAAATGTGCGGCAAAAAAAATCTGATTTTCATCTAATTCTAATAGGAATGCTGTTGTGTATGACCAAAAAACTCATACTTGAATCCGTTCGAAATGGTAAAAATTCGTAAATTAGGTAAATTAGCCTTTAATTTAGCCGGCAATATTTTTTAACAAGGTGTCTACTATCTGAAAAAACCTGGATTTATCAGGAAATTTTATTCAAAAAAACGATCAAAACGATGTTCTTTACTGAAATTCTCTAGTCATTTTTATTTATTCAACGTAAAATGTGTAGAGTTTGAGATTTAAAAGTTGGTAAATCCAGCAACCCAAATAGAAAAAAAAGCAAAAATTACAGGTACAAAATATATCTCTTCTTAGAGTCTTGGTCACTATTTTGATGCAAGTATTTAAAAAGTTTATTTTTGCTGTTAAGTCTTTTTGGTATTTTTCTGAGATCTCGAGAAATGCTTCAGGATTTCTAGTAAGTTCTCTAGAGATTCCTTCTTAAACTCTTTCAGGAATCTAAGGAAAATTGACCAAGAATGATACCATGCGAATTCTCAAGGGATATTTAGAGGAATTTCTTCTGAATTTGATCCAAAAAATTCTTCCAACGCTACGGCCTCCAGTAATTTTCTTCACAGAGATTACTTTGAAAAACAAAAGATTCTACCCCATTACCCCGAATCCCATTACCCCGAATGCCATTAACCCGAACGCCATTACACCGAATTCCAAAACCCCGAACGACCCATCACCCCGAATGACGCTACCCCGAATTCCGAAATCATGGGGAAATGTCATCAATATGATCATGTCAAGATAATTGTGAATTCGGGGAAATAGCATTCGGGGTGATGGAATTCGGGGTAATGGTACATTCGGGGTAATGGAATTCGGGGTGATGGGACTCGGGGAAATGGCATTCGGGGTAATGGGGTAGAATCATCCTATATGAGTTCTTTCACGAAGATTTATTTCAAAGTTTTTGAAAACAAAATCGTTTCGAGATTTAGTTTGAAACTCTAGAATAATCCCTAACATCCGTTTTTTTTTTCTCTCACGCCGAGCAGGTAGAAGAGTGCTTTGCTTTAGTCCAATCGATTTCATTTCCATAGGCCATAGTCCATTGCTCTTGCGGTGGTTCGTTTTTGCCGTGTTCCTGAGTCGTTTGAGGCTAGCTGCCTGCGAAGTGGGTCAGTTTGTCTGAGTCACCATCTGATACTGACGGAGGATCAGCACGATCCTCCGTGTGGCGTCTTCTGGTGGCTGGACGGGTTTTTTTGTGGAGGGGCTGGAAATTGAACCCATGACCTTCCGCTTATGAAGCGAAAGCGTAACCTCAAGGCTACGGACCCCCCTTAAGACGTTTTTATGGGGATTATTTTAAAAATGCATCTACGATTACTCTCAGGAACTAAGTACTCCAAAAACCGACTTTTCTCCAGCATTTCATAAAAAAAAAAAAAATATTATTGCTGCGATTCAAACATTCAGTTAACACTATGCCAATTATTACAGTTGATGCTCCGATCATTCGTATACAAATCTTTTCGGCGATTCTGTCAGTTTTTTTTCTTAAGGATTTCCAAAAAATCTTGTGCGACATTATTTAGAGATTGAAATTTCTTCATTCATCGTAGTAGTTCATCAAGAAAATCCTAGAAAGAATTTCATAAAGAATTCAGGGGTTCTTTCAGAGATTATGGTAGGAGTTCATCAAGGCATATTTACTTACATAATCGATTGCTCTAGAATTTTCTTTCACGCGGATTTTTTTTTTCAAAATTTTCTCTGAGATCTGAAAAATTTCCTTGGTTTTTCCTTGAAACATCCCTTGATGTATGATTGGAAATTTTTTTTTGAAGACCTTAGGAAATTAAAAAAAATTGACGAATTTCTGAAGGAATTGCTAAGGCGATAAATGGAAGAATTAAACGAGCTTTAGAGGGATTCCTTATTCCTAGAAAAAAACCAAATTGAATTCATGATAGTATCTTAAACGAAATTCATGGAAGAATTACTTGAAATATCACAAATCAAACTTCTGAAGAGATCTTTGGAGTAATATATAAAAAAAATATATTGTAAAGCAAGCAGTTATACGTGTTCTAATATCACGAGGAGTTTTAAAAAGAGTCTTAGAAATATTCTCAAAGGAATGCCTGTTCAAATGCGGGATCGAATACTCATGTCGTGGTTCCTTATGTTTTTAATTGTTTGTTTTTCAGCTAGAGAGGTCTCTAAAGTTGTTTTTTCCTAGACGGTCAGTCACTGCCAGCCCTGATTTCCCAAGGATATCATCATTGCAAAAATACGCCCTTAACAGAAATTTTCTGGGTCTCTTGTTAAGGGAAAAAATATTTTATTTTCTTAAGTTCGAATAGATTATTTACTACCCTGGCCACGATCACAGGGTTTGACGGTGCCAAAGTAGAAGGTGCATCATAATAATACCCGTCTGTGAAACAT
This sequence comes from Aedes aegypti, assembly GCF_002204515.2. Classification (NCBI taxonomy): domain Eukaryota; kingdom Metazoa; phylum Arthropoda; class Insecta; order Diptera; family Culicidae; genus Aedes; species Aedes aegypti. The sequence goes on along the minus strand of NC_035109.1, from coordinate 24,366,738 downwards.
ATCACCTTCCCAATACTTTGGCACACCTCCAACGGTTCATGATCTATCATGAAACGGCTGCATTCAGGCGGAGGATCTGTTAATATGTTTCGGCATATTATCAGGTCCTCTTCGAACGGAGGGACCGCCAGGGCTCATTAGTTACTTATAAACCAGTGCTGGTTGTTTGATGTTTCAATTCGTTTACACGAGCTGTAGCATCCTTTGTACTAATCAGCAATGGTGGTTAAGTTTCGAAGCCAACGTGTGATCAATCGTTTTATAATGCAACATAAGAATGGATGTTTGGTGGAACTGTGCGTTACACTCGTCGTTATTAAATTTAGTGATTGTGAAGGTGCTAATAGTGATTTTATATTAAATCTATAGTGATGAAAATTTGAAAATTAAGTGATTCTGATAGTTTTGTTAAAAATATAATAATAATGATGTGAACTCTACTAATTTAATAATGGCCATAATACATTGTGCAATCATTTCTCTGAATATAAACATAATTGCCTAGTTCTTCAAACGTGCATGATAAAAGTGTTAATATGTAATGACAGCGAGTGCAGAAGAATGGATCGAAGTGATTTTTTTTTTAATGTCTACAGCAACAAAAATAATGATACATTTAAATTGAATACCTTTAATTACTTGGTAATGCTAACAGATGGTAATGCTAACAGATTTATATAAAAATGGTGTGATGTGAAAAGTGATATAATAGAAAGTATATCTGAAGTGTATTACGAAAGTTGATGAGTGATAATCGGTGATATACGTGATAGTGTCGAAAATAAAATTGACGATAGTGAGTGATGAAATGAAATGGGGAATGAGGACCTTTAAATAAAACTATTTCGTTCTTCACTTTAACCACTCTAGTAGCATTTCAGGCCTTATCATAGTTTGATAGTAGTCTGAACTACTAGACTGCAAAACTACGGCAAGGGCTGATTGCTGCTAGCGTACACAGTGACCATTTGAGCAACATTGCTTAGGAACGTCTGTGTGATGAACGCAATAGAGGCTTATAAAAGCAAATGCTGGGAAGGAGCTTAGGGCAGATTAAGAGTGCCAGTACTACCCCTATCGCTACCGACAAAAAAAAAAAAAAAAAAAAAGTTCGAATAGATTATTTACTTCAAAACTGACTCTGATTATGGAAGGCACTTTCAGAAACTAAAGAAAATCGATTTTTTTTTATTTCTTGCACATTTAGAACAAACAGATAGTTTTTTTTTTTTTAATGCAGTGAAACATATTTTGAAATTTAGCTTATATTGAAAGGAAATTATTTTTTTAACCTGGAAATATCAGGGAATTTCATTTCTGTTAATGAGTAGACATCCTGTTTAAATTCCTGTAGAAAATCGGGAATTTGAAATTGTTTTTTCACTGGCCAATAATCAACGATTCCTAAAGAATCACCGAAGTAATTTCTGAAGACGTCCTTAAAGAAATTACCGATAATTCTCGAAAACTTATTCAAATAGTCAAGTCAGAATAGTGAACAAACTTACTTTATTGATCCTACGTATTTCGCAGACGAAAATCCACACGTTTCGCTCTTACCCAACAAGATTTTTCACTTTTAGAACGTTTAATTCCGAAATTACAAAACGGCATACGTAAGAATTTCAACGTTCGCAAACCAACCCTACTTTCACCGCTCCGTTGTATGGAGAGACAAAGTGACTTAACCACGAATCAAAACAAAATACTACTTGAGCTGATTTTACTCTGGTAGAAAAACGGCGAAAGTAACTGAATGAAACGGCTTATCATTTTGTTTTTGAGCGCGAGCTGATTGTATGCAAAATTTAAATGATGTACACGGTGAAAAAATGTTGAAAAGGTTTTTCATTTTAAAACAGTTTTAGAAGACCGGCTGTGATTCTTCTTAATTATTTTTCTCAAAGCCGTATGAAAGTTACTTAATCCCATAAGGGATAATGGGGGGATGGGGGGGGGGGGGGGGTGTTGAGATTTCTTTCGCGCCATACAATTTATGTTTGGGTTTCATACAAAAAATCTTATGAAGGGATGGGGTTTTGGGGGTTTTAAAAATCCTGAAAATTGTCTTACGTAATTGATGGACAGTCCCTTACGTTGATTTGAAAAAGAAATTGAGAATTCTTAAATGAACCCTGAATTGGAATCATTGTAAAAATCCTAAGAAAATCCATGCAAGTGTCGCTGCATGAATTCCTCCAGAAATCTATGAAAAAATCCCTAGATCCCTAGAGGTATCTCTGGAGCACTATTTGGATATATGCTTATATCTTTAGACCTTAGAATCCTAGTTGAATTCCTTATGGTATCTTGAACAAAATCTTGTAGCATTTGCTAGAAAAATCCTTTGATTTGGAGGCAGTTTCAATTATGACCATCCATCTTCGCACTCCTCTCCCAAGTGTGCACGCCAAGTGTCGTGTATGTGCGCAATATTATACGTTCGTGTGCCATGCTGCTAATACGGTACGGTGCGAGAGAGATATGTTATACGGCACGGCACGAATCACGGACAGCGCAGTTAGCCGTCCATCGTTGCTTGCCAACCATCACCGAAACCGAACCGACGACGACGAAAACCCCTAAGCGCGCATTTTACACTCATATTCGCGTGAGCTAACCAACCAACCATGCCTCTCATCTTTTGCAGCAGCAGCAACAGAAGCAAAGAAAGGTGCTGCCGAAGGAATACAGTGCTTTAAGTGGTGAACTTTCCTGTGGAAGGTAGAAAGGACCTGATCGAAGGGATCTCCCGTGGAGATAGTGTCTCGTGAAAGTGAAAATCGCCCAGAGCTACGGGTACAGAATGGACATTGGTGGAAAATTTTAGTGTGTGCAGTTTTTGGTTTTTGGGTGATAACCCACGACGCAAATAGAGCGCGTAGCAGAGTAGGAAGAGGAAGAAGTAGAAGAAGAGGACCCGAAGCATGGATGTGTGAGTGAAATCCCGGCGAGTCTCGGAAACAATCGAAATTGAATATTACGGGCGACCGCTAAAAGGTAAAAAGTCGGTGACGGTGACGGTGAGCGAAGGTCTTCAAAAAACTGACCTGTGTGTGGGGTTGTGAATATCTGCAAGTGGGCGGAAGTCACTCAATCAACCAGCCAGAAAGCGCCTTTTGTTGGGTTGGGTGGGAAACCTGAGGTGCATTTTGGTGAAGAGAATAAGAAGAAAGCGAATCGACGGAGACGAAGATTCTAAGTGAGTGCGAGTTGTTGGTGCGGTCTCGGAACCAACCAACAACTTCGAATCAACCCGGGTCAGGCCCCGCCAAATCCATAACCGAGTGTTTTATTTCGTGAGATGGATCCAGCGGTCGCTTGGTATCAGGAAGAGCAAGAAGGACCAGCCAAGTATCAGTGGATGAAAATCTGGGAGACTATGTCCGAGTTGAATCCTCCATTGACCGTTCCGGTTGAGAACCAAAAGCCTCAACGAGCCGGAACGGAGAAACCGAACCGTGGAATCGAGAATCGGCTCATCGTGGCCGCGGGGGGTGCCGGTGGGGGTGGGGAAGATCACCACCACCATCATCATCATCACCATCACACTAATGCGCTAAGTGAGAACAACAACAACAACAATACCAACACCACCAGCAACAACAACAACATCAACAGCAACAACGGGAACAACACACCGACGGGGGGCGGTGGAGGCGGAAATGGGGGCACTATTCTAGTCAACAACAACGAGAAGAACTATAATCCGACCAGGAAGAAAGCCGGCAGCACGGTGGACAACAAAGCCAGTACTTACAACATGAACAAGCAGCCCATGCGGTTGATCGGAGTGCACGGCGGGTGTCCGTGGCGTCCGAACAACTACAAGTACGGACGAGGAATCCTAGGGTGAGTACCGGAGAACCATACTTTCATTTCTATTGAGCATACACGGTGGGTCTGGGAGCGTTATTAACGAAAAAAATTCGTATCAATGCGGCACTCATCATTCGAAAAATGTAGCAGCTTCCCTGTGAATTTGAAAGTATTGCAAACTGGTAATCGAAAATAATCGTAATTTGAAGCTTTTGAGCTATGTTGAAGGGATATTCACATGATTTGAAATAGGTATTCGCCAGCAGTGTATCATTAACAAATTGTAAAACAGCTAAGAAACGATCATATTTACATTAAGCATTCAAAATATGAAAAAAAAACATGAGATATACTTACAAGCATCTTCTCTACAAATTTGAAAACTGTTCATTGAGATCAGAAGTTACTCCTATTTTCACATTTATCATTATTTCTATAAAATTTTATTACGGGCTTCTTCATATGCTTCTTCTTCTTTATGGCGTTACGTCCCAACTGGGACAGAGCCTGCTTCTCAGCTTGGTGTTCTTATGAGCACTTCCACAGTTATTAACTGAGAGCTTTCTTTGCCAAAGTTGCCATTTTCGCATTGTATGTGAAACAGAGTGATTAATAATCGTCACAAGGTAACTCATAAAAGTGTGAGCAGTATAATTTCTACGGGTATCTTTAGAGAAATTCCTGTCTGACATTTGAAAGGAATTTTGAACGACAATTTTCGAGTAAATTTTAAGTTGCATCTCTAGAGAAATGACTGCTTAAATTCTCAGATGCCATGAATAGAAATCGTGAACGAAATTCTAGATTATTCAATGGGAGGATAACTGAATGAATTTTTGGAGGATATAGGACATTCGTGAGAAATTTGTGAACCGATCTTTTGAGTAGTTTGTGAAAAAAAATCTGATGCAATCCTTGTATTAGTTTCTGGAACATCCTAAGTAAAATTCTAGGTTTAATTCTTGTACATTCAAGAAACGAAATTCTTGGACGATCTCCTTAGGAAATCCAAAGAGAATCACTGAACGAATTCCTGAAGTAATCTTCCGAGTAATACCGAACAGATCCTTGAGCATACATACAATAGTGGTTATCACGCCTAATGGTATGGGTGCCCTAGTGTAGATGTGGTTGTGAACCTTAGAGGAAAACAATATTCGTGCTAATTCATCCCACGATTTCTGAGTTTTATTACTTTGAAATGCATGCTGAAAAGTCATCATTGTTGCCAAAACGAATGACGGACTACTTGGCCTTAAGGGAAGCACTGCCGAATATCAGCGAAAACGTGTTGGCTACCGTGATTGCTTACATTACTGACGAGCAGTAATACTTGTTATGTCACGAGCATTACTGAAAATCCTCATGAAGACTCCATCACTTGATTCCTGTTTGGTCTCTATTTTCAAACACAGTCTCTCAAATATAGATTTTTTAGAACAAAAGTGTTTTAAATTGAAAAAAGATGGAAACACCATTATAAGTCAAGTATTTGCATAAAATTTTATTTCTGAACGAATATCGATTACAGATTACAGAGGAATTGGTTTGAACATCGATTACAACATAAGCCAATAAATTAATTAACTCATTACGCGTGGTAAAGAAGGACAAATTATGGGTGAAATTATGAAAAAAAAATCCACGTGCTCGGCTGGGATTTGAACCCAGGACTCTTGTATGCTAGACGAGCGCTTTACCAACTAAGCTACCGAGCCACTTGGTGACCCAATAACTGAGTTAATTACAAGTTTAGAATTCAAATCGCCACAGATCACGCAGACTCCTTTCATAACCCATATCCATCCATCTCATGTTACTACACACGCGGGCAGAGCGAGCGCGATTTATTTAGTGTTGAAACTGTTTGCTTATCGTACCTACATCGCTTCCACAACAAATGTAGAGTGGAAGAGTAAAGATGTAGGAAGGCTATCAACGTATCGTTCTCACTCAAGTGACGACATGACTACTACAGAGAGGCAGTAACACTTTAATATAAAAAAAATCTGTGGGGATTTGAATTCTAAACTTGTAACCAACTCAGTTATTGGGTCACCAATTGGCTCGGTAGCTTAGTTGGTAAAGCGCTCGTCTAGCATACAAGAGTCCTGGGTTCAATTCCCAGCCGAGCACGTAGATTTTTTTCATAATTTCAACTATAATTTGTTCATCTTTACCACGCGTAATAATTTGATTAATTTAATAACCATACGGATTGGATTACCGAACAGCTCAATATATGCGTCAATTTATAAGCCAATAGTTTTTTATGTTTAAATGTGTAGTTAAATTAAAATTTCTTAGGTTGATTTAAAAAAAATGGCCCCCGTTTGTAAATGTTTTTCACTAAGAGATTTAATACTGAACTCAAGTTCTACAGTGAAAAACTCTTTAAAACTTCATGGAGTAGTGTTCGTATAACAGATTTTGTAAAAGCCTGAGCAGAGAGTATCATCGTACTTGCCACACGATATACTAATCTTCGCGACATTTTAGCACACGCTTGAACTTTGTAATTTTGAACAAATGTCTCAAAATTCATTATTTTTTCATGATATCAAACATGCAAGAAAATATGGAAAATACACTTTGAAAACAATATTGTAGAAAAAGTTATTTTTCGCCGTAACGTGATCTATTCACCTTTTCGAAGTGCGATGGAGTAGGATCTAGCAATCTGAAACCTTGTTCCATATTAATTGTCGGGCTTGGGTGATATATTCTCGTAATTCAAGGATTCACGGTACAAAACCCTTGTTACTGGCAACCGTTTCCGAAATTGAATCAATTTGATAGTTATGGACTCAGAGTTTGCCAGTCCCTAGACTATATTTGTAACAGGACAACAATCATGCGTAAGGACTGCTAAATACTGGAAATTCAAGGACGCTTGTGAGTGCTGATTACTAAACACATATTCTAGCTTTATTCGGTTTTGCTGCTAGTGCAAAGCCCCTTTTTTCTGAGACTAGTCAAAGAGAGAAACAAGGATGAGATTAGAATTACGTTGCAAAGTCAAATATCAGTACTAGGGGTTTAATTCCTCGAAACTCAAATCGATATGTTTGATAAGCCTTCGCTGACAAGTGACAATCCCGTGTACACGTTTACTTTTAATTAGTGTACGTTTATATAATGAAGGCATATAAATGAGTTTTAAATGACAATAATTGAAAGCAGTGGTGATTCTCCAACCTCAAATCCACCTGTTTCACGAACAGTAATTCTTTAATATCAGCAACAAATTTGCATCTTAGATAGGGCAATTTGAATCCTCAACAATTTGTTTTATAATCTAAATTTACCAAGTTAGTCAATTTTAGATTACTAAATTAGGTAAAAAGTGAGGTTACTCACTCGCTTCCACGGATAGTCGGGTGCGAGAAAGCCGTTTCTTTAACCAAGCCGAACGTTTCAATTTCCAGCGCTCATTCTGCTTCTTCGACGAGCACTAAGCGAAACAAAAACGTTCACTCGTGCTTCGTAGATACGATACAAGTGTGTTGGTATTCACTTCACTTCTCTTCGTGATTTTTCCGATTCTCGCTTTTACACAATCGGTTTCGACGCTTTCGTGCTGCACTCCACCCAGTACGGTTCAGCTATCACTAAATGTTCAGTAGCAGCAGATTTATTGCTATTTTTATCGATGGCGTTCGGGTGAGTGAGTGAAGTTTCCCATGCTTGATTACGAGTCACCAATAGGTAATTGCAAAATGGTGAACAGCCAGCGTCTGTTCATGCCAGTGCCAGTGTCTGCATATTTCAATATACAGTCAACAACGCCGACCCTCAGTAGGATCCGTCATAGTTAATTTCTTCTTTGTGTGAATGTTGCTTTGACAATACATGTAACAGGGTGGCCACCGAACCGGGAAAAACGGGAAAAGCGGGAAAAAGACGGGAATTTGAATCCACCGGGAAAAAGACGGGAAAAACCGGGAATCTGAGGAAGTCATCGGGAAAATCGGTTTTGAACGAACATCTGAGCTCTAAGCTTACAAATCCAAAATAAAATATTCATTTAAAGCTGTTATGTTTGATTTTATTGTAACGAAGCATCTCTGCATTTGTACAAATATGGCAAACGCTTTCTTAGTGGAGGTAGTGTATTTGGACATGTTCCTGTCTAATAAATGACTATGTGATATTTTTCTATGATGTACGATGCGAAAATGATACAAACAATCGAATAATTTCCACGAAATTTAATCATTAAGCTATTTAAAACAATTATTTCGCTCAATAATTTTGCTTCTTTGCACCTATAGTGCTGCAACAGTACCCATAGTAGATGGTTCCATAAGAAATCAATGGATTGCGCCATGAAAGAAATCATGCTTAAGCCATATCCCCACTAAAAGAATAGTGTTCGTATTATTGTAGCAAAGGATTTTGCAGAGAATTTTTTAATAAGTCGCGATTTTCATACATTTAAATGATAGAAGGATTTGAAATCTATCGAGTGATTAGTTAAAATCACATATTTTATGATTTTATCAGACAGTTTCAGTTGTTTTCGCTTAGGTGCACCACTTATGATACATCTGAAATGTCTTATAAAATATTAATGATTTGATTTCCACTTTGCTACAGTATGCTTCTTCAAAATATTTTATGCATTTTATGAATGATCAACAATATTTCTATTTATTTTTAATTTTTCCTCTTACTGTTACCCTGAACATTTTTTGGACTTCTCTATAACTTATTTAATTTAAAGTTTTACATCAAAGTTCCTTCAGAAAATGTAAGCACTCAAAAATATTGCTTTAATAATTTTCTTTAGTTACTTAACATTATTACCACAATAAATCCAGATGTTTTTTTAAAACAATATATTATGTATAAGAGTTTGTAATATGACATTAGTAAACTAATCAACTAAGATTAAATGAAGTAGAGATACATGCTTCTACTTATGTGGCTTTGTTTCAGTTTCAAGAGATGCGCCAGCCTCGGCCTGAAAATCTCAAATAAAGTTACACTCTTAAAAATAATGAAAATTACTCTGGACGTAATTCTGGTTATGACTGAATGACACTTGATGTAAGTGATGGAACGACACAAAAACGTGTCCTTGAAGACGTATTGAACAAAAAATGTAATTTTACATGTTAAAGGACACGAATATGACGGTACTGTGATCGACATTTCCCGAATCAGACACTAACGTATTTGAAATTGAACACAAATTCACGTCATTCGGCTCGCTTCTTTTATGTGCATCCCAAAAGACGTAAATCACATTATTTTTTGGTACTGTGTATTCATCTATCCTGTTTCATTTTTAGCTCAAACTTATTTGGTTTGGAGAACCCTTCATTCTCATGAAGAAAGATCCAAGGATTAGAAGTTGTGGAAATATCTTCAACCTCAATAACTATTTGGGGCCCTGGGGTTTTGTCAGCCAATTGTTTTGGCAGTAAGAAGCACCTAAGCAAAAAGCATATTGTTGAAAAATATGGCTTCAATGGCTTGAAAAAAGCCTGCCAAAATGGATAAAAACTGCCAACAATCTCCTTACTAGCACAATTAAAAACCGGGAAAATTGTGAAAAATATACCGGGAAAACCGGGAAAAAAGCGGGAATTTGAAAATAGAATTTTGGTGGCCACCCTGATGTAAGAATCTGATGGAGCGTGCATTTAGTTTTTCATTTACTTTTTCTACACTGATTCCAATCCATTTACTGAAATTCGGTGGCATCAAAATCAATTTTCCCTGTGAAAAAAAAAACATTTCCATCAAAATACACTAAAACATCCGCAAATGGCAAAAGTTTAGTTTTTTTTTAAGAAGACAATCATGATTCATCAATTGAAGGCATCACATTGCCATTTTCTTACACCAATATAATCAAATTCATTTGCAATTTTTTATATTCAATTCTCAATATCGGTGCCTCTAGTTGAAATTGAATGTTGAATCGATACCAACAGTGGGAGAAACTGAATGGATGTGTGTGTTGCACCCATTCTCTTTCTCGTCGCATTCGCTCTCGTAGTCAGATTGGCTTCGTGCTAGCGTAGTATGTTTGTTCGTTTTCGCACTGATCGGGAATCATTCGGCTCAATTACGACACAGGTTCATGCAATACAGAAAAATGCTACCACAACGGTAGTTCCGTTTGTGTGATTGCGTTCTTGCTTTCTTTGCTCATGATCGCCCGAACACAAATACTGTAGAGGGCATCGCATCATTTTATTTTGACATGCACTCACGCATCCGATTCCCTGTGATATTTCTACAATATCACCATATATCGGTCAATTTTCTCATTACTGTCGTATATTAGTTTACAATCTATCTATTATAATCACAATCCACATAATTAATTACAAAAATAGCTATGAACGGAAAAAGGACGGCTCACGCTATGTCTCAAGCAGGAGATTATAGAAATCGATTGTACCCCGTTTGGCATAAAGTCGTTTGGCATAATGTCGTTTGGCATAAAGCCGTTTGGCATAAAGTCGTTTGGCATAATGGTCGTTTGGCATAATAGCCGTTTGGCATAATGGTCGTTTGGCATAATGGCCGTTTGGCATAATGATTGACTTAAAATGAATATCGGCATTTTTCAAGCTTTTTCCGAGATCAACACCACCGAGCACATAGCAAAAAAAATGGTAGGTTCTAAACAAGCGTGGTATTCGTTCAGAGATTCTCCAGACTAAGAATTTCAAAAACTGTTGTGACATTAGAGAGCATTACTAAATAAAACTTGTGACGGGTCTCTACATCTCAGAACAAAGAGTATCGTTGAGCTTGTTCCGATATTTGAAAACAGTAAATTGGCAGAGAAAGTTCGCAGTTATTCATCAAGGGAACGCTCATAGAATATTTCGCTGTAGATCAAGCTCTGTCCCAGTTTGGACGTAACACTCGATGAAAATTACTTGATAAAAGAATCGAATATTTTTTGCAAGATATCAAAAGCGCTAATCCAACGATCTATCAATGCAACTTAATGCAAAAATAGCCTATATACGAGAGCAGTATTTTTCCTTAAAAATGTTTAAGGCTCTAACGCAAAAAAAAATCTTTTCACAGCATAGTTCAAATGAACAACGCATCTTTAAAAGAAAATATTTGTGCCAAAACTTTTCAGCGGTTCAATACAAATTCTAATTTTGGAAGTGTAAAATACACCGTCTATTATCGAGAAAAGGGAAAATTTGTAATTGAAACAATATTTTTTCCAGCATATTTCGGATGGAGATCACGCTTTTGCCCCAAAAAAAGTTTTATTGAATATTGGCTGGTTCTAAAGTAATAATCATTCTAACAATACATCTGGCAAGAATTGATAGAACTGCAAAATATAAAAATGGTTAACATTTGGCTTTACTAAATAATAAAATTTAAAACAGTATATATATATATATATATATATATATATATATATATATATATATATATATATATATAAAGAACAGCCTATTTTTAAAAAGAAGGCAAAGTTTATATTTAAACCAATGAAAGAATGGACGCCAAAAAATATTGCGGCATATTAAAACGAAAAGACATTAAAAATTGCGTTCAGAATTATCGAAGTGATTGTGCTACTTTTCCCGGAATGCCATTTCCCCGAATGACTAGTTTCCCCGAAAAATGGTGACGAGAAAGAACGATAAACAGTCAAAAGAAGGAAGTATTCTATCATTCTCGTCTATACACATGTTGGCAAAATGCTGAGAACGGTAAAACTCGAAAGAACCGCCAATTAAATAAAGAAGGGTGCATATTAGATGGTCAGTTCGTTCACCACCCTGAAATGTATGAAGTTACGGCAATTATGAGTGCTAAAAACTTTTAGGGGAAGTGTGCTAGTCGGGGAAACGATATATTCGGGGAACTGGCATTCGGGGAAAAGTAGCACAACCCATCGAAGTAAGTGCAGTAATCGATTTCTCTTTCCGCTGATAATTTGAGCAGATCAATGTGATCGATTGCCGCCCTTTGGAAACAAAAAAAAAATACTTAAAAAATATAGCCTATGCATAAAAAAAGGAGAAATTTAACGAAATTTTAAATCAACAGTTTTCATACCTATAATTAAGATTCCATAATATGTAGGGAAAAAATAAAACAATTAAAAGAAGGGCAAATTTGTGCTAAATATATAAAAATCATCAGTGCAAAAATTTGTCCCAGTAGCGTAACACAAAAGAAGAATTAACATTTGAAAGAAGGGTAGTTTCTGGATAAAAATTAAAATACTATTGGCAATAACTTTCCTAATATGCTTAAATTAAATCAAGAGCGAATGATTGTTAAATAAAGTGTCATTTTGTGTCAATTGACTCCAAAACAAGCCTGATGTCATCAGGAAGACTCAAATGAAACGAATAACCAAAAAATTGAGAAATTCTTGGTTCCAGACTCATTATGCCAAACGACTATTATGCCAAACGACCATTATGCCAAACGACCGTTATGCCAAACGACCGTTATGCCAAATGACCATTATGCCAAACGACTTTATGCCAAACGACTTTATGCCAAATGACCTACCACCATAGAAATCATATGTACATCGTATCTTTTCTCGCTCGAAGGTTTTAAAACATTCTATCGATGAAATTTTGATTCTTTTCACTTTCATGTGACCCATACAAAATGTATGAAATACAAAATGTATGGAAAAATAGTCATCGATAGACAGAGCCGTAGCGTGGTATCATGGCGCCCTTGGCGAACCTCCATTTTAGCGCCCCTAAATCAAAGCTCATCAAAATTTTTTTTTGACACACTGAGCGGTTTCTACAAGAATTTTTATGAAAATCATCAAAAGTTTCATAATTAGTTAAAATATTTTCTTCAGTTCAGAACGCATTACACTATTGACTAAAATCCGCAAAGAAAATATGTTTATTCTTTTATTTGTCCAATGAAAATTTACTGAGAACTTTTGAATGTTATCTGAAATATGCTCTAAAAAATTCCTAAGAAATTTCAGGGTGTCGACTACCTGGAAAAACCTGGAAAGTCAGGGAATGTCAGGGAATTCGATTTTTGACCTAGAAAGTCAGGGAAAGTCAGGGAATTTCACTAAAGGTCAGGGAAAAATATTCAATTCTACAACATCATACAAGTTGATTTAGAAGATGCTTCTATGCATATGAGAGTGAGCTGTACTTTAGAATCCAAAATTTTCTGAAATGAAAAGCATCAACAGTGCTCTCTGAACAATTTCTTCAAAGTTGGTGTAGCTTTCTTTATTAATATTTAGTTCTAAAGTTTGCTAGATCAAATCATTGTCTTCTCTTCAAAATCTTGAGGAAAAATGGAATTCACTTAATCAAATCATGTCAATATTTACAAGTTTGCCTAAAATATCCAAGTTAAACTGATAAAACGAAATATAGAGAACAACCAATTAAGATTCTCGTATTTAGGTGAAGATGAAAACCGTATCTCAAAATTTCAAGAACATAAATCTGCTAGACATAATTCCTGAATTTTTTATCATGTTGTTTCTGGAAACAATAAAGATAATACCGCAAAGTGCACTAATATTGATATTTGTATACTTTGCTATCTATTTCAATTTTGATTTTTCAATTTCAATTTTCCAGGATTTTATGAAAATATTGTGAATTCCAAGCGTTACTTCAGGATTTTATTCAGGAGCTTACTTACAGATATGTCCAGTTTGTTTTTTGTTCTGAGAATATACAGGAAATTCTCCAAAAATTCTGAAGATCATTATCTAAGATATCTTTGTGTATCGGTAGAATCCATGGAAGCAGAACTTTCAGGAATTTAATTTGAAGGAATCTGCTCGATAATCCTTTGATAGTTTGTGAGATTACTTGGAAGGTTAGTCGGACATCTTCCCGTAGATGGGCTAGACCGAGCTCGAAACCGGTCGAATAAAAAAGTAAATTTAAATCCTTTTTTAATTGTTTGTAAGAACAATTAAAATAAAGACATAACACAGTCCGTTCTCGTGTCGCGTTCTGTGAGTTTACATGAAGTTCTTACGTTAGCACAAACCTCCGAAAAAAAAAGTACTTGGAAGATACTCATTGAATACTCTTTCTTAGTGTAGTTAAATCGAGGATTGTTGGAGGCACGACACATTAAAACGAACATCTGAAAACTTATTATTAGCACGTTATTCAATTCCAGAATGCATCCCGTTAAAAATATTTAGATAAATTTCTGGGGAGAACGGTTGCCTAAATTAAAAAAAAAATCACATCAAAATTCTGAAAATTTACTAACATAAATTACCTGTATAGACATGGTGAAGAATTTTAAGAAAAAATGAATACATTTTGGAAAAAGTGTCTATGTGATCCCTTAACATTTTTTGAAGTACCATCAGTGCACCAGATTCTGCTCATTTAAGGGAAGTTATGTGTTCAAATGTTTATTAAAAAAACTATTGTGTCGATCAATTCGTTTTTTATGTCACAATGTATCTCCAACTATAGGTAATCAGCGGCAAAATAAAAAGAATTAAAAATTTTTTTCCGCTCACGGTAAACAGATTTCGTGACGAACTTACTAAAAAATGCATTATATTGAATTTCTTTATTTATCCTGATATTTTTTATAATCAAACCATAGCTATAATACTGCAATAAAGAAGGTTGTATACTTAAATCGACATATCTTTAAAAAATTGTTTTACTTTTTGCATGAGCGGTTATTGGAACACACAAAAATACCTATTGATCCAATAACCGCTCACGAGGTATTGTGTTTTCTGTATAAAGAATTATGTTATCATATGAAAATAATCGCAGACGACTTCATTTGAAAGTTGTTATTTAACCTTCGGGCTGTCACGCTGTTGTACTTTGTACAACAGTTGTGATTTACATGCCATAATTTTGCAACAAAGATATCTATCGACACCAAACCAAAATATATTCCTCAAGAATCTTCTTAAGAACAATACTCGACAGTTTTTATTTACAGTATGGTTCTTTATAATACGGTAAAATCAACAAATGTACATGAAAGTCGCATAATAATGAACGCACTATGTACGGTTCGAGGAAACCACAGTTTGAAATCGTCATATCTTAAAATCCAGATAATATAGAAACTTGGGATCTTTATTAAAGTTGTTCTGGAGGTAAAGCACTATATGATGGTACCTCATTTAATTCGGAATTTGACCGCTAGGTGACACTAGTGGGCATGGAATTTTAATTTTTGTTTTGCAGATTTTTCAGGATCCTGACTATTTAGAAGGATGTCGTCTTCGGCAAAGTTGTTTAGTAAGTTAAGTACTATCATTTTCCGAGCTAGTTGATTCAAAATTTTGCCACTAGGCGGCGCTAGTGATTATGAAATATTTGTTTGCAGATATCTCAGGAGCCTGACCACTTAGAAAGATAGTGTCTTCGGCAAAGTAGTTCAATAGCTCAAGGGCTATCATTATTTGAGCCAAGAAATAGGGTATTTTGCCACCAGGCGGCGCTAGTGAGAATGCAATTTTTGTTTTGCGGATGCTGCAGGATCTCGACTTTTTAGACAGGCACCTTCGGCAAAGTTGTTCAGAAGCTCATGGACTATCAGTATTTTGCAAAATCTCGAACTTTAAGGATTAAACAAAGAAAGAATTTTAGCTACTGAACAAATCTGCCGAAGACACCATCTTTCTAACTGATGATCCTGAGATATTTACGAAACAAATGTTTTATGCTCACTAGCGCCGCCTAGTGGCAAAATTTTGAATCAACTAACTCAAACAATGATAGTCCTTGAGTTACCGAACAACTTTGCCGAAGACGTCATCTTTCAGTGATCAGGATCATGAGATCTGAGAAACAAAAGTTTCATGCTCACTAGCGCCGCCTAGTGGCAAAATCCCGATTTTTTTTGGATATAATAATAATAGCCCTTAAGCTATTGAACAATTTTGCCGAAGACGTCATCTTTCTAAGTGGTCAGACTCCTGGGATATTCGCAAAACCAAGGGTGTTGTACAAAGTACAACGCGCGACTACTCGCGTTACAAAAATTCGCGCGGCGACCGAAAGGTTAAAGGAAAAAAAACATGACTGAAATAAATTCTTCAATATTTTTTTAGAGATTCCTGTAGGTGAATTCCGGTGAAAAATTTCTTCAAAGAGAAGAAACTTTCTTCCATTATTCACCAGCAACAAAATGTTCTTTTCTTCAAAGAAAATAAGCGCCGGAATTCGTCTACTGGAGGTGTAATTATAAAATTCTTAAACTAGTTAAAATTCTTTGGACTAGTTTATGGAGGAACAACGAAAGAGTTCTTAAAACATAATTCTTTTTGATATTGAAGTCATTGGATAAAACATTTGAGGAGGTTCTGAGAGACATATTAGAGGAGTTCCTGGAGAAGTATTTGAAGAATACTTCCAAAAATACATTCAAGAATTCAAATTGGAATTTATGAGATTTTTTTTGTTGAATTCCTTGATGATTTTTTTATGAAAGCTCTTTGGCAATGGCTGTAATTTACCTGAGAAGGAAGTAGGCAAATTTCAGGAAGAAAGTCCTTCCAATAAAAAAGCATAGTAATGATCTTAATAGAGTGACGTCTTATGTATAAAAATGGTATAATCAGTTTGCGGAAGTTGTCCAAAATTGTCCTTTATGACTGAAACTTCAAAATCCGAATACATCGTTTTCTACAATTTTAAAAATAACTTTTGCGCTTGAAGATTTCAATATCAGTACATGGCTCAGAATTTATTTAGCTTCTACTCAGCTTTTACCGCTTTATCAATACGAATTATCATGTTTGAAAAGTACATACCAAAGTGCTCAGTTTTATCATATTAACTTGAAGAAAATTATCGTTCAACCTATTGCTAATTTTATTCATACGACCTAAAACATAAACTCTACTAAAACAAACAAATCAACATGGTCTGGAATTTTTCTGGAAAACGACTGGAAGGTCAGGGAAAGTCAGGGAATTTTATTTTCAAAATTGGGTCGACACCCTGAATTTATAGTTCATATGGTTAGATGTTTCAGGCAGATTTTTTAAATTATGGTGAAATACAATTTTTTAAAGAAATCCTCCCAAATATCCATCTGTTTTTAGGCAGAGTTTTGAAATTGTTTGCCCTGAAGAACTAGAAAGAATTTAGGAGCTTATGCCCGAAAAAGAATTCGAAAAGAAAAAAATTCAAATATATTTCATTTCTTCAAGATATTCGTACAGAAACCGAAGAAAATTGTTTAAGATTTGAAAAGAACTTTTTTTATAAATTTTGCGTAGATTTAGTTAAGTTTTCCTTTAGAAGTGTTATTGCAAAACAGCAATGTGGAAATCACAAATTTTGTAACTAATCAATAGTAAATTACTTGAAATACATCAAAGAGTAGCCCCTCAATTATGTATTCAAATGATAATCGATATAACCATTGTCTTTGAAAGCTGTTTCCACAGTAAGATACCCAATAAAAAGGAAGTATGTACAAAAATTTTAAAAGTTTTTTAAGAACCTTTTAATTGTAATCCACGGTGGATGAGAAGGTTAATCGAGGATCTATTAGAAGAAAGTTAACCATATATACTTTCGATGAAAAAAACATCAAATATACAAGAAAAATCTTAATCACTGCCAGGTCAAATCTTAATAAAAAAAAATAGAAGAGGTGTAAAAAGTAACATTCAACCATTCTACTACAATCTTTTATGGAACACCAAATGAGTTTCAGCTTGTATAGAACATTCTTTAGGTAATTAAAAATGTATTATAGATTCTAAAATTATGTCTGTTGTGGGAATTTTCGAGCAGTCAAAAATCAAATGAAGATTTAAAAATTACTCAACATTTTTTCAGAATGACACTTGAAATTATGTGTAAGACCGATCAAAACGAAGCGAGAGCTTTGCTTAGACTCCTGTCCTTGATTTCGAGAGAATCTTGACCAATTTTCTGTTGAAATTCTGCCCAGAGTTTCGTGGATCCCGCTCAGGATTATATTAGATTCATGCACATTAGGGTGCGGCTTATTTTTCGAAAGTTCTCAAAACCAAAAATTCATGTGCTCTACTGGATTTGAATCACGTGAAAAGGGAAACCTCAAATATGATCCAAAAATATTAAGATTTAGAGGTAGCGCAAGCGACTTTCATATGTTTCTATATTATGTCCAATAATTGTTTTGAAATTATTACTGATAAGATTTTTTCAATATTCAATATTCCCTAATTTAATATCTTCAAAATAAATACCAAGTGTCTCACGCATTTTGGCGCCCCCTGTAGGCTGGCGCCCTTGGCGGGTGCCAACCTGGCCAACCGCACGCTACGGCACTGTCGATAGAATATTTTTAAACCTTCCGATTATAAAAATGGACCGAATACTGATCATTAGCGAGAACAAATCAGATGTACATTGGATTTTTATAATCTGCAGGTTCAGACATATCGTGCCGTTGTGAGCAAACTCTGCTTATCCAGCAATCACGCTTTTTTTACATTTGTTTTGTTCTGGTTCTCCGATGCAAGAATCTGTGATCAAATCGGTTGCTTTTGGTTCGTGAGCGTGTGAGCGTGGATCCTGTCTAATATTGCTTCATTTTGCGTGAACGGCATGATGCTTTCCACCACTGCTACAGTGATTTGCATCATGATTCTCTCGACGGAAGTCACAAACAAATATTAGATATTATATATTTTGAATGCCTAACCATCAAGTTTGGTTTCTTAGTTGATTTTCGAATTGATTATAATGAACTGTTAGGGAATGTTGTAAATCATGTGAATACTCCTTCAAAACAGCCGAGAAGCTTCAAATCACGATTACTTTTGATTCCCTCTTTTGAATCTTTTTTTCAAATTCACGAAGAAAAAGCTCAAATTTGTGCATATATTTTTTGTTAATAACGGCCCCATACACACCGTGAGCATTCCATCATCCACGAAAAATGCGACGAAATTTTCGGGGGTCGTTCGTCGTTACTGATAAGAACGACAAATTGCACCGGTCGAAACACGGGAGGGGGTAATTTATTGCAGAAGAATACGCGGGTGCAACTGCACTTGTGTGACACTGCCACGACGACTTTGGCAGGGTTCGCTTGTCGCGCTTTCTCACAGCTGGGATTGAATTATTGGCGTAAGGGGCAGAGGCGTCTGGTCAGCCTGTTCAACCTGTTCATTGAACAGGTAGACCATTTGAATCAAAATCGTACAACTAATTTAAAAAAGTAAATCAAATTCAACAAATTTTAAAATAGCATGAGTGTGGGTTCATACGTACTACATAGAAAGTAGCATAACAATTGTCCCAAGGCACCAAGAACGATCGCGTAGTGTGCTGAGTTCACGCACCATGTAAAAAGCTCGCTTGACATCCACAGCACAAGCGTGGTATTTCACCAAAGACAGCAGCGCAAAAGTTGAAGAGAAACTACTGTGCCTGTTCAACTGCTGCTGTTGAACCAAATCCCATATAACTAAGGTCCCACATACATTCACAGCTTAGTAATCTGTACACGCTCAAAAGCATACATGTGTGGAAACAACCCGTTCAACGAAAGAAGTTGAACAGGTTTTACTTTTTCTCCTTCCGAAATATTGGTGCACGCTAAGCAGTTTCCTAATAGAATGCATTTTGTTCGGAATAGATCGGATGTCCAATGTCCATCCAGACATATTTACATCAACTTGTGAGGATATCCACATTATAAAATGAGAGGTTTTAATAATTAAAATCAAATTTATAACAATTCGAATGCATACCAAGCATATGTAAATTCGATTAATCCAATGTTAAACTAATCATTTCTGGTCTTTGGTGAAGTTAGCGCAGTCAATATGGAAATAGAGTGTTCTTAGAGTGCAAATTGCATGCTTTACGGTGCTAACTTTCATGCAATACGAAATCGGTTTCTCTCGACAGGTTCAACCAGCCGATTTGAACAAGCTGAAGAAGATGATAAAAGCTCAGGAAGAATGTATTATCAATGGAATTAGCGCATTTATTTTTGCTCCGTAGACTGCTCCAATTTCCATATTTTAATAATAGAAGATTCCATATCTGTTTTCTCTATAGTTTATTGTGGGATTCATGTAGTTTTTAAAGAAGGATTAACCTTTCTAACGCGATTTTCGGCTCGCCACCGAAGCGGACAGCGTACAAATCATTCGCGATGTGTTCTTACGCTGCATTCATACAATTCATGTACCGCCGTGTGGGGTGACATTGGTCCTAGGGGGTGACTTTGACCGCCCTTTTCGATGCATCTCTTGAATTGCACGGGAGGCAAAAAACTAATCCATGACCATCTAGTGGCTATTTATAACGTATTCTTGAAGCTTGCCACATTGTTTTCATTATTCTGGTTATAGTTTGCTGTAAAAATCTTGGCCCAAAGTCACCCTTATGGACCAAAGACGACAGTATTGCTCATTTTAAATCCACATCCAGCGGCGGCGATAACGCGCAGATATGCGCGCAACGTCAAGATTCAAGTAAGTTTGAATTTTTTCGTTCTTCAAGTACGCGAATGTTTGTAATTATCTAAATCTGAAACATTTGATGATTTTTATTATCACTGCGACGATTTTCTGTTAATCGCATTCCGTGGATCTTTTTTGCAGAGCACAATACGCACATATTCACATATTAGTTGTAATGCCTAAGAGACCAAGAAAATTATTTAAAAAATAGTGTTTTTTTTCTATGTTTCTGCCGTTATTACCGTTTACATAGGCGTTATTTACCCAATTAAAAAATATATTTTTCTTGTTGTTGCACAGGTGGCTTATTTGAGCACGCGACGCCTCTGGTAAGGGGGAAAGGGTTGGGATGGGAGGAAGAGGGGGTTACACATTAGAGAGCGCAGCCAGCAATAACATGCTGTTCGACGCGTGACAAACAATCTGATTACGATCGATATGCGATTGGCGTAATTGATCGGATGGGTATTTTTTTTCCTTCGCGAGGTTTATTTCCGACCGATGTTGTGTTTGTTTTGTCGGACGACTGTCTTGATTAATAGTTAAAATATTTTGATCGCAGAACGGTTTTCAGATGTGATGGAACATGGGGTTACCCGTTAGGAGCTGACGGTAAACCACGTGGTCATGTTTTGGACCAATACCATTTGTCCTTTCTCTAACTATACCAGCAACCATGTATTTCGTTTTTGGTGTAACGTCAGATCTCCTAATCGCCTTGAGTGTAATGTTGAAAACTGTTGAATAATTAATTATATCTCCTTTCTCCCTGGTTCATTGCGTCTAGCGTTTGACAAACGGGGTCAGCCCAATAAGTTTCGCCAGAGCACCATCTTCAGATCATCTACCACAGCCAAGCATTGCAGAATTCGTTCTCATTTGATTTCAAAGCACGATCAAAGCAAGCGATGAAAAACATCCCAACTGTATCGTTCCAAGATCGGCAATGTTTCGCAAGTTGTAACTAGTTTGATAAATAACAGCAGCGAACGATCGCCCGAAAGAGAGAGCGATGATAAAACCCATTTTCTCGCTTGTTTACCTTTGGGAATAGGTTTTTTTTATTTTACTGGCATGATAAACAATCCCCGAATATCCGATAGCAATAGTTTTTCCCAGGTTAAGAGCTGGTTTACATGGGTTACATCATACACTGTTATCCCCCCATCTAATCAGAGCTCTGTAGCAATAGACGATAAACAGGCTCTAATGATGTGCTGTGAATCATGCTTGTTACAGAGAGCGACAAGTGAGAGATTCTCTTAATTTTCTCAGGATGCAATCCTTCTATATGACCCATTAGTTCTGAAAGAGTTAAAAAGTCAACTGTTCCTAGATAAAATTCAACGACATTCGCAAAAGAATTTATTCTACTTTATTGAATAGTAATTCCTCTATATGGCTTACAAAGTGTACACATTTTACACCACATTTTTTTGTCTCCGTGATCGAGCTCGAATTCCTCAATGTCAATGCCCCTCACGTGATGTAAACATTGGCTTCGCTTGATACCGCGCGCGCAGCCACCAAGTAAAGTGATCCTTTCACGTAGATAAACGCTCCTCGACATTTGATACCACCCGCCATAGACGACGGTCTCTAGCCCTATCGTGAACCGAACCTACAGTATGCCCAAACAAAAATGCACAAACACAAGCGTTATTTTAAAGTTTTCGTATGTGAATTTAAGTTCTAATTTATGGAGTGAATTCTGACATAACTTTGCAACATAGAACTATTTTGTCGTTTTCTTTTAACTGATGTGTCATTTGTCAAAGTTAAAGTAAACACTGAGGTATAAACGAACTTTTTATGAAGAAATATGTTCCTTTAGTTGGAGACAACTCAGATCGTCACCGGTTCATATTTTTTAAGGAAAACAGAGCCGCTTAAATGAAACCTTAAAAAGCAGATTAAGCCAAAATGTGTCAAAGTCACCAGTTCTCCAGATGAAAATCTCTTTTTATAAATTATTTTTATTCTATTATCTACTAATTGACATGGATGAATGTTCGAGACTAAAAGTAAAGTTTATCACCACATCTTTGAAAAGCTTTTATGACAAAGATATTGAACTAGATGGCTGTATGACAAAATTTGATATGGTTTGGTATTTATTTGACAAAATTTGGTATGCTTTTAAATATGACAAAATGTGACAAAAAAAATCCTGTCCAAAAAAATCATAGTTTAACAGATTAATCAAATCAAGTAATCAATAAAATATATGATTTGTTTCCATTTCCCATATAAAAGCTACTATAAAAGTAAATTTTCGCGATTTTTTATGGACCATACTGTATTACGTAGTAACGAGTTTGCTAAATTCACGTGCCCTGGCGCTGCCGTGCGGCTGTCGCCTTCTGATGGAACGTCTAATCTAACTAATGCAAGCAAGCACACGAACACTAGTTAAGCAACGCGCTGAGATTAGAGGCGACTTCGCGATTGAACCTCAACTATGTGTGAACTTAACCTTCTTCAGATGACAGCCATGACTAATGCAGTGGGTTCGTATGATCTCGTTAGCGAAAACGGAACTTCTAGTAAACATATGGCAAAATATGAAAATGTTATCGATTGAGAACGAACGTTGTCATTGAATGGAAAAGTGTCCAAGCGTACAAGGCAGTGCACAACTTTGTCGTATGTAGAATAGGTTGGTCCGAAAAATATAAAGTGCAGAAAATAAATTAATTGATCAAATACCTAAGTTCCTATTTCCAGGGTTGGTTGCAGGTATCTAGTCTTAAAGAACCTAAAAAGTAATCATTCTCCTTTTCTGCAGTAAATCCTCGGGTGAAATTCTAGAGACTCCAGAGAAGACTCTTACACAATTATTCTCGAGGAAAAGCTTCAGGAATGTTTCTAGTAATTTCTCTAACGATCTGGAATATTTACAGGCACTTCTCCATGTATCACTCCAGAAATTCTCTTAGTGATTTCCCACAAATTCTTCCAGAAGTTTTTCCAAAAATTAGTCATGCAATTCAACGCAACTATTTCTAGTAATTTCCGTATGAAATATTTTGAAAATTTTCCCAAATACTGATCAAGATTTCCTCCAGGGATTTTTTCATCAATTTTTCCACCTATTTCTGCACAGTAGCTACTCTAGCAGATCTTTCAGGAGTTCTTCGCAGAAAAACCTCAAAAGCTTTTGAAAAAAAATCGGTCAAAGATTATTTTTTATTTTATTCACTAATTACTCCTCTAGTTTTTCCAAACAATTATTGAGTAGATTGAGTGTCGTACCTTCTAATACCGCCCTAATTGCATTAAGTTTTGACAGATACTCGTTTTGCAATTACTACTTACGAGTATCTGACACTGAAGAAGGCTACAAGTGATAGTAGAAATTCGCGTATCTACCAAAGATACAGTGGGATTCCGTTTTTGGCAACAAAGTTGAAATTGTCAGTTGCCAAAACAGAACCGTGCCAAAATCGGAACCCATATTTTAAATTTTATTTTTCAACTATTGGTTTTGAAAACATTATTAGAATGTTAATACATCATCTTTATGGAATCATAAGGCATCGAGACTTCGGAAAGGTTCACTTCGAAACATTTTTCCGTAGGATTATACTATGTTATGCAGCCCCGTAATGTTAATGCTGGCAAACGTTCTACATACTTTTTACGCCTCAACGTCTTCAAAGATTTTCTAGAAGCTTTATGTACACTTTTTGTATAAGTGGGCCACGTAAAATCAATAATTGCATAAGTGACCTTCTTAAAACTATGTACCGTTAAGTCACCAGTCACCGTGCGGCCTCCATTCACCGTGCACGTATACAGATTTCTACAGAATATTCATAAAAAAATATACAAATTATTGTTTTGTTAGCAAAATAATACAAAACTGATCGAATGAAGTAGTTCTTGTCACAATGCTTTTTGAAAAACTTAGTTTATATAGTCAAAATCATGTGAATTCTGTTTAATAATGAGATTTCTTAACACTCTTAATAGAAACGCCAAAAATTCACATTTTTCATTTTAACGTTAGAGTATCAAATTTTCCATAATTTCAACAAGTTAATATTAGATTTATTGGTATAGTATAGTAGTAAAATCACACTACTTCATATTCCGTTTTTGAGCGAATATGGAATGGTTTGGACAATACAGTCAAACCCACTGTAACGATTTTAATGAAAAATAAATGATTTAGTCATATTTAAAACTTTCCATGGTTTGTTTTGTAAATAACGATTTGAATACTCTTAAAAATGAGTGCGCACACTACTAGCGACATAGTTGATCCACCAACAACGTTTCTTCAAGATACAAAATTAAATCATGACGAAAACTATACGCACGGTGAATGGTGCACTAGTGTGCACGGTAAATGGTGACATAGAACGGTACGAGGCGACTTTAACATGATATTTGTAAACACAATATTTGAGTATTCTTTTGTTATAAATCACTAATTTGAGATTTTTCCCTGAATTATGGTATAAATGTACGATTCGTAGTGGTATTTGGAAAAGTTATACAATTTTTTAAAGTCCAGATTTTTCTTAAATGCACGGTGAATGGTAGCTTGACGGTAAGAATACAAAAATTTTTTTTTTGTTTTCTTACAAAGACGTATTTACGAAACAAAAGCGTTGGGTATTTCAAAACGGCATGAGCTTTTTTTTCTAATTTAGTTAACATTTAAAATAAGTTTAACTTTTGGACTTTGGAGTAAAATTTGATAAAATTTGTTAAAGTTAGAATTGCTCCTTTAATTTATGTTTCTGATAAAGTAAAGCATTTCATAATGAATGATTGACTGCAATCAAAAGGGCAAACATAAACATGAGAAATGCGGCTTGTAATTTTGTAGAATTTAATTTTAACTTAAAATATACACAAGAGCTTAATATATGTTTTACACCTACCTTACCTTATGAAATCAACGGAAATTTACAGGATTCTGTTATGAAACCTCAAGAGCCTGATAGGAATCTTGACGTTCTCATAAGGAATCTACAGAAAAACGCTTGCGCTCTGGAGCATCATGCCAGGCATCCGTAGGATCTCACCTAGAATTCTCAGGATCTTGCTAAGGATTTTGTTAAGAATTAACTTCTTGGGATTCCGTTGCGATATTGCTGAAAATTCTCAATAATCCGATGGAAATTTTCAAAACTATTATTATTATTAGGCTACCACTAGCACACCTCAAACTCCTCTGGAAACCTTTTCAAAATCCCCAAGCTTTCACCGGAAATACTGAAAACATCACTAGAAATTTACATTATCCCGCCTTAAATTTACAGGGCGCCCTAGAAATCTTGAGAGTTTATTATGCATAAACAGATTTTTGACATAATCCCCCTCAACCAATTAACCTCAAAAAATCCTCTGTGTAATAAAGACAGTGAACCAAAAAGGCGAGACGAGGTTTATGATTGTAACTCTGTGTAAGTCATAGATTATTTGTTGCTCATATGTCGGTACTTGTGCTTGTTTAAACAAGCTGTTCCAAATCTGAAGAAAGGTGTTTTTGAGTGTATCACCTATACTGGCAGACCCAAGTGGGCTGGTCACTTGATATGCATGCCTAAGAAAAGAGTTTGGTCTCTAATTGAAATACTGGTGGAGAATATTGCCCTCATGAAACGTTGCGATTGCTTGACCAATGACCATCCTGAAGTAAATAAGCGCGTTCGCGAGTCTTTATTAGTTGGTGAGATTTGGGGTAATATTGACGAAAATGGAGCTCTGGAATATAATCGGTGTGGAGTTGACATGCTATGCAAATGGCTAAAGTAACAGACACGATAATATTTACAAAAAATTACAAATTTTAATGGTAATGAAAAATGTTGCCGAAAACGGATCTATTTTGTTGCCAAAAATGGAGCATGCCAAAAACGGAATCCCACTGTACAAGGTACTCAAATCTACATTCTTGATTCTCTATTGAGATTGTGCTCAGAGGGTTCGAATGCATTGAAAAGAATCAATGCAATTCTCCAAAAAATCTAAAATGTAAAATTCCAGCCTCCAGTGAAATATTCAGAGGCTTTTACGTGATTACTTTCCTGGAATTTCTTCTCAGATTCTTCGAGAAAAAGCTCCAAAAGTGCTTCTATTGATTTCCACAGAGGTTTCTTCTGGAATACTTTGGTGGATTTCTAGAGATTTTATACAATTATTTTCAGGAATTCTCACATAAATCCCTCCAAAAAGTTTTTTCAAGGATTGTTCCTATTCCATCAGAATTTGCTCCAAGGGATTCAACACGACAACCTTTAGTAATTTTCACAAGGATACATTAAACAAATCTACTATTCCAGGAGTTTATCCAGAGATTTTCCATCAATATTTCCGACGGTTATTGAAGTATTTACTCTAGCAGATTTTCCAAGATTATTTCTAAGGAAATCTTCCAAAATTCCTCCAGGGATTATCTCAGGAAATCTGTTGAGAATTCCTCAAAAATAATTCAACCAGACATTCTAACATTACTTGGCGTTTTAGCCACGAATACTCCTGCAGTTTTTCCAAACAATTTTCGAGTAATTTCTCAAATAGAATCTCCATGGATTTTTCACAATTTCACTTAATCCGTTAACCAGGGTGTCCATCCACCCGGGAAATCCGGGAAAAGCGGGAAAAACCCAGGAATTCCAAATGTTCGGGAAAAATACGGGAAATACCCGGGAAATTGTAGAATACACCGGGAAAACTATGTATTCCAGATAAAAGAGTATTAATTTGTTTTAATTTTGAAAATACTGTAAACGAAACACACAAAACGGCACGACGACTCCCAGATAAATAAAACTTTGCATTAAAACTAGAGTGTCCATTACCCGACCTTTTTGCTTGACACGGAACAAAAATTTAAGCTTGTTCCGGGAATTCCCGGGATTTCGGGATTTCTCAAATTTTCAATAAAACTAGTATTTTGATTGAAATGGATGTACAAATTCAACAATACAATCACAGACAAACAGACGTCACACTTACACAAGTGTGTTTAATAATTTAGGTTATGATATTAATCCAATTTGCTTCAGACTTTTGAAAAGTAATCAAAATATTAGAACAAAAGAATATCAAGCTAAAAGCTAATTACTGAAAATTATTGACTGAAGTGTACTTTCGAATTTGATTCCTCATCCTAAAAAAGGCTAATGTAGAAGATAGAAGCATTAAAACTTTGCAACCTGACAAATAAAAATATGCTTCTCTTATTTGATAAATTGGGTGGACAAAACTAAATTTTAATGAGATGCTAAAGGGATATTTCATGGTTTTTATTTATCAAAATCTTAGGTTTCTTGGAGAGATTTTCGGCAAATTTTTCCTGTAAATTATAAAAATTTCTTGTAAGATAATTTGAAGATGTCTGGTGGAGAGATATCGAGCCGATTCAAAGGAGATCTTATGAAATATCCTAGAAAAAATCTGGAAGGTACCAAGGGATTATCGACAAAGTTAGATGCTTGATAAATATCTATCAAGATTCGTGGCAATTTATTGATGAGATCATTGCAGTAATCCAAGAATCTAGGCGTTAATTGACTAGATACTTAAAGGTTCTTTGGAAAATCAATAAAATTTTATAAAATTTCAAGTAGATTTCTTAAAACATCTCTGACTGATTTTTATTTGAATTCTTAGCAGATTTCTAGCGGTTAGAAAGAAGCTAATCTTAATTTTTTTTTATTATCTTCTTTGGGATATCTAGGTGGTTTCCTACTGAAAACCTGGGAAGATTTATTGCTGTCTGTTTGTCGGATTCCTGGAGATACTTATTACTGGTTAAGGCATGTTTGGGTTACTAGCTTGACTAATATTTGAACTGGATAATACTGGTCCTTATGAGGTCCCTGACGAGTCTTTGTATGGATATTTACATATTTGAGGTGAATTCTTTAGTGGATGAATAAATTGTGAGATCCTTGAGGTACTGTACTGTACTGGCCAATTTTTGTTTAGTTCTTTTCGAGATTCTTGGCAAAATCTTGGATGGAATGCTGGAAGGATGCTGTTTTGAATTTATGACAGTTTTTTAAAGTGAGCTTGATACAGAGATGCAATCAAAGCTTTTTATTTTGGCAGGATATCATTTAAGCTAAAAAGACATAGTCCATGGCCCTAGAGAAATTCTTGATCTGGTGAAATTTTCATAGCGTCCGAAAAGAGTCTTATGAGAATTTCACCAGATCAAGAATCTCTCTAGAGTCATGGACGGACCATGCCTGATGCCTAATTTCTAAGACGTTCTTAGAAGAGAATGGATTGGCTTACTAACAAAGTTCGGGAAGATACGGAAAATATCAGGTCCAAGGATAATAATGTAATCCGGTTTTAATTTTTTAGGCATCCGGGAAAAATCCGGGAATTGCAGAACTGACTTAGAATGGACACCCTGGTCAACGCCCAGTGTCCTGTTTTGAGGACCAGTAATTTGCGCAAATAACTTGAAAACGGTACAAAATATAATGGTACATATAATGTATCCCTGGGAAATCCCTGGGCCTGGGATTATGTTTTCCAGGGAGTGATGATTTTAGATATTTGATCGCTGTATTTTGTAGTGTTGATTAGAGGTTACATAAGCTTCAAAACAATGGCAATTTTTTATTACAATCAGATTATTTATGGATTTTCTGATTCAGTGATTCATTCATACTCCAGGAAAACATAATTACAAGCTGGTGAGGAGATTACAAACTGAGGGTGGGTTAGGAGCACAATCAGACCCTTGAATGTGCAGTGTGGGTTAGTACATGGGAAATGCCATCGACGGTTTGTAATCTTCTACGAGGTTTTCGAGACCCTACAGGGCGCGTGCACCGGGTTGCGGATAGGAGCAAAGGGCGGTCAGTAGCATCCATTTAAATAATAGGACAAAATGCCGTTCTTTGGCTAGGTGATGTTATGTGATCGCCTATGGTGTTGTAGTACTATAAAGTATTTCACTCTCTGGGAATTCTGGCCTGGATATTGATTTTTCACTTAATAAATAGAATAAAAAAATCATTCACTGCAGTTGTAAATCTGATACCATCAATATTCTATATTTGACAAGGTTTTGAAGAAAATCAATGAGTGAAAGAACTACTTATTAAATAAGCCACATCAGCTAAGTCCATACATAGACAAATGTTTAGTCATAGGGTCATGGCGAGCATTCGGTATGTATGGCAATAGTTGATTCTTATTTAATGGGGGTAATACAAGACCACGCGGACAATTTCGAAACAAATTATTTCTATACATTGGTCTTATTAACCGAAAGGCTCAGCCATGCTGTAAACCCATTCCTTAGAAAATACTAATTAGTACCGTCATGTAACAAACGTAACGCAAGAATGGGTGTGGTTGGGCTCTGCGTTACATTAATTATTCGCGTTTCACAATGGGGACAATAAGGTCAAGATAAACCGAGGCCGCGCTTCAGTTCTGGTTCTCTAGGTTTGTGCTCTTGTAGGATTGAGATTTGACCTAGGTTCATCTTCACCTTAAATTGATTTCATAGACCTTGGGAAACACGAACCATTTCTGGGGTTCAACAATAGTCATACAGGTAGTTCACTTGATTTTTTAGGCATTTGGAAGACATTGAGGATTCTAATTTCTGTAACGACAAATAACAATTAGGATATTTATACAAAATCTGACAAATAAATTTTTGATTTGGGATCATCATACAAATTACATGACAGAGTACAACAACGACATTCAACAATACTTCAATACACTTAGTTTCGATGAATAGTTACGTAATGATTGATTGATTGCTTTACTACTTGTCTCGCTACATTTCATTTTCATTAAACATCTCTCATGTTGCTATTCTGTTTATTTTTTAAATTCAGTAGCTTTCATATATTTTTTATATATTGTTTTTGCCTTACATATATATTTTTAAATGTTAAAAATACTATTTCAATATTGAATCACTTTGCTCGTAGGCTCTTAAATAATCAATAGAATTGTCTGACCTACGGATTCATTACATTTTGCAGCATTATTAGCATTATTGTGTCAAGTCTATCCTATTTACCTAACACCCAAGCCAAAATGAAAATGAAATTGTTAATTATTTTATTTGACATTTGTCCCAATATTTCATCATTGGATATTATATGTAACTCATTGGAACTGTACCAGGGAGGAAGCTTCAGAATCATTTTCAAAATTTCTTTTTGAATTCTCTGCAGAGCTTTCTTCCTTGTATTACAACAGCTAGTCCATATTGGTAGAGCATACAACATGGCTGGCCTGACAATATGTTTGAATATCAAAAGTTCGTTCTTAAGACAAAGTTTTGATTTTCTTTTAATAAGGAGATAGAGACATTTTACATATTTATTACATTTGGCTTGAAAGCCCTCAATGTGATTTTTGAAAGTTAAATTCTTATCTAGCATGAGCCCTAGATACTTAACTTTATCTGACCAATTTATTGGAACCCCATCGTGACAATATGTCTACTTGAAGGTTTCAAATGAAGAGCTTTTGGTTTATGTGGAAATATTAGTAGTTGAGTTTTGGAAGCACTAGGAGAAATCTTCCATTTTTGCAAGTATGAAGAAAAAATATCGAAACTCTTTCCAAACAATCTACTACAGATGACACGCAGGCTTCGTCCTTTGGTGGAGAGGCCTGTGTCATCCGCAAACAAAGATTTTTGACACCCCTGAGGTAACTCAGGTTAGTCAGATGTATAAATATTGTATAATATTGGCCAGTAAATCCTGCCTTGAGGAACACTAGCTCTTACAGGAAGTCTTTCAGACTTAGAGTTCTGATAATTAACCTGAAGTGTACGATTTGACAGATAACTTTGGATTATTCTAACAATGTATGTTGGAAAATTAAAGTTTTTTTTTATTTTACGATCAAGCCTCCATGCCAAACACTGTCGAATGCGTTTTCTATGTCTAGAAGAGCAAGACCAGTAGAATAGCCTTCAGATTTGTTGGAACGAATCAAATATGTTACACGTTAAAGTTGATGAGTGGTCGAATGTTCATGTCGGAATCCGAACTGATCAAAACTGGCGAGAATTGAGATTTCGTTGATGTGGACCATCATTCTGTTCAAAATGACCCTTTCAAAAAGTTTACTGATGGAGGAAAGCAAACTGATTGGACGATAGCTAGAAGCTTCTGCAGGATTTTTGTCTGGTTTTAAAATTGGTACAACCTTTGCATTTTTCCATTTGTCAGGAAAATATGCCAATTGAAAACATTTTTTTAAATATATCAATCAAGAATGATAGGCTACTCTCTGGAAGTTTCTTTGCAGGGCTCCTGTGATTTACGGTCACAGTCGACATAGGATGGAATTTAACCCGACATCGACCCTACGACATTTTGATTTCCGACCAGACACTGACCAGATATTTACCCGACCTGACATTGATCCGACAATTAGACGCGACATCGACCCAGCATCTGGTATCAGGTAGGAATCAGACCTTTAGGAACTAATCGGCCCTCCGCCCATCAGTGCATGATTGTTAAAAGCGGTGGACAGACATGCTGAGGGGAGGGAAGTAAAGATGTCTGAACCAGGAAAAGTTGTAAAATTTAGAACTGCTATGATGCATATCAGCTCCTCACTAATGTGTGTTGCGATGTGATAGCCTCAATGGTAAAGGCAGTTTCGGGCATGTCCCAAACCCGAGTTCAACTCCCATCTTGATCAGATTTTTATTTAAAGTTGGATCTTTTTTTAAATTAATTGTGATATTCTAAAAAGAGAATTCCACCTAAAAATAATATATCAAAAAAGAGAAGAGAAAATAATGATTTGTGTACGATTCTATGAAATAATTGTTATACGACGTCTTATAGAAAATGTTTTCCCAATTAAAATAAAAAATCACAGCCTGGATTTGAACTATAAACGTCGAGATCATAGAGCGCGTCATTTACTAATACGCTCATCGACGCTCCGAAAATCTATTTGAAAACCAATGAATCTGCTCAGTTTTGACGTTAATGAAAATAGAATCAGGACTGCCATAGGAGGTCTTATGGTCTTATGAAAATCTTAGGTGACGTATCCTCAGTGTAGGTCTGATGCTTGGTAGTGCCAATTGTTGCTGGATTTCAGTAACAACTCCTCAAATTTGAGCCTGATATTGTTTCATCCTAATCAGAATTCCTTAAACTCGAATTCTTCGGCCCACCCTAGTGGGCCGTGTGTATGTTTGAATAGCTATATTCGGTTATATTCCACCGCCGAACGGTTCGGCGCTGGAATGTACAAAGTGGCATTTGCATATAATACGCGAAAAACGACTGACCATAACAAAAGATTAGCGAATGACGTCCGTTCCTACAGGCCGGCCAAACATCGTCACCATACCTACTATATAGCGATACACCTAACTTGTGTTCTGTTTTAAAGCCAAATGCAGGAAAAACTATGTGACTATGAGAGCTGTGGGATTTAAATGCTCACTGCCAGTACGGGTATGATTGTCGTTGCGCTTTTCAATGTAATTCCTCTGTCAAAACTTGCCGTGGTTGAGGATTTTTTTCTGCTCGAGTTGATGAGCATATATAAAAAAAAACTGTCTATACGCTAAACGAGGACACCACACCGTGCAAGTAGAATGATGATGATCTTCATCGCCGCCGTCATCGTCTGTCTTTCTGATTCACACTTTGTGTGAGAGAGGAAAAAAAAGATGTTCGCAAAAAATCTGACGTCGACATCTCGAGGTTGACTCGAAGTGTCGTTTTTCGTTGATTTGGCACAACGAGAAATCGGACGGGACTGACCTTGGTCCAATTTACAATTAAGTTTTGGGGAAGATGAGCTCTTTGATGGGTCACTTAATACTCTTAAGAGGCGTGACGCTCGCGGCTCTGCCTAGTAGAGATTCCTGAAGAACAAATTTTTCTCTTCTGAGAATAGCGACTTATTACTCTTATAAACTAGTCTATATTTTCAATGGTTGTTCTCCTTTCAAAACAAAATGTTCTTTAAAGTCACTTTTTTAATTCTCGGTGAAATTGCCTTATATACTTTGTAAGTAATCCATCTAACCCTTCCTTTTCCACGACTTAGAACGACTATTTCATTACAAAAAAAGCAATTTATGAATTTTTGTGAAACCATTTGAAAAGGATTAAGTTATATTTCTATAGTAAAATGAAGGTTTATCAAAAGTTTTGCTATTGAAACAGTTTTATAGTACTTATCTAATTCGAATTGTTTCTCAAGTTCGTCGAAAGTCAATGGAGCTCTGGATCTACCATGGGAAAGAGAGGAGGTTAAGGCTATTTTACTTGCAAAATATAGCGACCAATTTCACCGATATAACACGTCCCCTAATGATAAATAAGCGAGGGAAATGAATTTTATCATCGCTCTGTCTTTGGGGCCCTCGTTCGCTGCTCTTCTTTATCAAGTTTGTTACAACTTGGGAAACATTGCTGATCATGGACCGATACAGATGTGATTTTTTTCTTCGTTTGCTTTGATCTTGCTTCGAAATCAAATGATAAAGAATTCTGCAATGCCTGATCTCGTCTAGGCTGCTTTCAGGAACAAGGTATGGAAGTGAATCTTGATGGAATCTGAAACAAAAATATCGAGAGCATTAATATCGCCATGGATGCCATAACCACGCGCATCTTTACCGTTACTTAGAAGAGAACAAATGAGACACATGTTAGTAATCCCTGCAGATATTATAAGAGAAATGGATGCCTAATATTTTGGAGATTTTTTCTGAACATTTCTAAACTCCCTCCAGTAATGAAGATGGAAATTCTGATAGTTTTTGTTGAGTAAGGACTAAGGATTCCTACGTGAATCCATCCAGGGATGGGAAATATACTGTAGTAAACATTTACCACCTCGACATTCACATTTTTCTACACGACCATCAAAATCCAAAGCAAACCATGACCGTTCAAAACAAAAAAATGTCACGGCTCTTCAAAACTGTAATATTCTTCTTCCCAACGTTTTTCTCAAACCCGAATGCGAAATGACTCGAGCACACGACACGGTTTTTCAGGAATACTTTCTGCAATACTTTTAGGTACTCCTTCAAGGATGTTACCAGCGCCTTTTTTCATTTATTCTAGGCATTTGAAAAAAAAAATA
Source organism: Aedes aegypti (assembly GCF_002204515.2). Taxonomy (NCBI): domain Eukaryota; kingdom Metazoa; phylum Arthropoda; class Insecta; order Diptera; family Culicidae; genus Aedes; species Aedes aegypti. The sequence goes on along the minus strand of NC_035109.1, from coordinate 24,332,396 downwards.
TTTGAAAAAAATCATTTATGATTACTCTTAGAAATTATTCCAAAAACGCCTTCCAAAATTCCAGAAATTTATCCTAGCATTTCTCCAAAAGTTCATCAAAATATATTGCCACGAAAATCATCAAAATATATTGCCACGAAATAATCACATTTCTTCTGAATGAATTCTTCACAACAAGAAATGTCTGTTCGAATTAGAAATTAAGCTTTCACGCCGTGATTCCTGTTAGGTTTGTTTTTGTTTTTGTTTTTTTAAGAAGTCTTCAAAGTTGTAATTTCCAAGACGGTTATTCACTACCAGCCCCGATTTCTCCAAGATATCATCTATGAAATTTACAAAACGCTCTTCAGAGAAATTTCCGGAGAACGTCACTGAATTCCATAATTCTAAATCCCATTTTAAGAGAAATCTTTTCGTAAGTTCCAATAGCATTCTTATTTTTCGTGGAAATTAAACCAAAATCACCATTTTTTAAGTTGTTCACACATTCAGAACACACAGATATTTTTTTCTTTCATATAAGGTGTTTCGAAGCAAAACTCTTATCTTTGAAAATACATTTTAGTCGTCTCAAATGAAAATTTTGTCAATCTTTTATCTATTATGGAGAATGTTTTGATCCTGTAAATATTTTTTGAACCCTGAAAAACCTAAAAATATCAGGGAATTTCATTTATGTAAATTAGTACACACCCTGATACATTTAGACACTCCTCTAAGTATCGCTAAAGAAGTTCTTGAAAAGATTCCTTTAGGACCACATTCAGAGACTCTTTCAAAGATAGTAAAGAGTAAAGAACGTTCCAAAAGTGGCACTGTAATAATCAATGGGACCGGGCCCGGGACTTCCCAGGGCATCTTCAGGGCTGTTACAACAGGCGCGGATTTCGCGATTTTCGCGGATTTGTAGCGAGTGGATAAAATTCTGTCGCGAAAATCGCGGATTTCCCAAATCATGCGGCAAAAATTGCAGTTATATACATACAGTGGTGATTTCATAATTAGGAAATTTCTATTTAAGACAGAAAATCCAAGTCTTCTTCTTGAGAGCAGTAAAGTTCAGTTAGTATAGTCACTGATATCAAAAATACTGTACAGGAAAAATCAGTAACATTTTATTTGTATCATTTTCATTTTACTTGGAGTCATTTTTTTCGAGGTTTGCTAGTCAATCAAAAGATAGTTCCTCCCTAAATTCTTAATGGCACTAATCTAAAATTCTATTCTATTGACGGCGATCTATAGGTTCTTGACTTTAAAATAAACTGGAAATAGAAAATTATACCGTTCAAATCCTGTGAGTTTGAAGGACATTTCTCTTCCGTTAAGAATATTAGAAAATTGCGCTCATTAAGACCACTCAGCACATTTGGCTTGGCTTTGAAATATTTGAAATCAGAAATTTGTCAAATTTACTGATCATGAATATAATATGTCAAAATATTAAACCGTGTAGGAATGCTAAATTTGTTCAGCTTGATTACATAAATTCATGCCTTCAAAGTTTGTACGGATAATATGCCGACACTCTGGCTCAGTGTTCGCGCTGCAGACATAATTGGTTAGCCTATGAAATCTTAGGATCGATAGAAAAGTTTAAAAGATAGCTTTCCAGTCAAATTAGTCAGTGAAGAATAAGTTTTGTAAATCTAGAAGATACAAATTACTTGAAGTTAATGGAAAGCAGCAGTAAAAATTGTATGTATATTTAATGCAATATTTGATTAAATATAAGTAAAAAACCTCTTGTAGTTTAAACTGATCACCATAAAACCTTTTTACGATCTGCTTTGAAAACCAGTGCAACGATTGAATCACCACCACAACACACCGGTTTAAAAGTTAGCACCTGGTGAAATCGCTCAATATAATAGTAGTTTTGCTTGGTAAATTTTTGTTCAGCAACAATGTTGTAATAAAAAATGGATCATTAATGAATTTGTAATTTTGGAGAAAACTGTTGAACACCGATGAGTGAAGAAAAATAAAAAAAAGCATAATGCAGCTGATATCAAAGCTATTATTATTTTGAGCGATTTCATCTGCAGGGTAGCCACCGAACCGTGAAAAACGGGATAAGCGGGAAAAACCGGGAATTTGAGATGGTCACCGGGAAAATCATTCTGAACGAATATTTTCAAGCTCATAATTTACAAACCAACAAAAATAAGTTGTAAAAAGTTGATATGGTTGATAGTATTGCCATTAGGCATATGTAATCTTGGACAAATAATATTTAAACATTAATGATTTAATTTCTTGTACAAATAGTCTATTTTGCTACACTAAACTTAGAAATGTTTCAAAATGGTATTTAATGATAATTTTTATGTTATTTGGGCTTGATTGTTTTTTCTCTAACTTATCCAATTCAAAAATTTGAATCAGAGTCTGAAAACTTCTTGCAGAAGTTTTATGCATTCAAACATATTGGATTCATAATTTTCTTTAGTTACTGAATAATAAATTAATAAAATCGGATATTTTTAAAGTAATGCTTTATCTATAATAGTTTCTGATGCATCATTAGTTCGACTAACATAGACTAAATCGACTAAAAATTGAATAAGTAAGGTGAGATACAAATCTTCATTTTTATGAAGAAAAAAAAACCGAAAGATGTAAAAATTTGGCATATCTATATAAATTAAAAGGGAATGGTGTTTGTATGTCGCGAGTTAGCTTGAGAACAGGTCAATTTGTTTTTTCATACTAATTGTACAGGAGCCAAAAAAAACAAGCCAATCTCCTATAAAATAATGTTATTTTTCCTATTTGACAGAAAAATTACCTAAAAATTCCGTTGAAAAGCTTGAACAAGAATTTTTAGTATTTTCGATTTAAAAACCGACCAAATTGTCCCCATTTTGCGTTTGGGCCCCTTAATGAAAAACCGGAAAAATTTCGAAAATTATACCGGGAAATTTCAAAATGGATATTTGGTAGCCACCCTGCATCTGATGCTTAACTTTTCAACCAAACACATTAAAAAAATCTTTGAAATTTACGTCATATGCTCCCGACATATTGAAGCAAGTAAAATGACGTGAATCTAAGTCAAAAATGACGTAATTTTCCGTCAAAATGGACTGAATATTATTCGAATCACAACTGTTTTCAGTCACATTGGACGTAATTTTACAAGAATGACGTATTTTTAAGTTTTAATGCCATAAAATTTACGTTGCGTACGTAATGTTACCTTTTTCTAAGTGTGCAGTACTATGAAGAATTTTGTGATAAGGAAATTAAAGAGATATTTAGAGTTCTCTGTCAAAATTTCATGCGTTTTGATCATAGGAAAACAAAGTGACACCATGAAAAAATTGAGAATTTTGTATGAAAATCGGCTTACACTACTATTATTCTGATCACAACTGTATGTACTAGAGTGGTTCAAAAAATTGTTTTTGCTCCACACTGCTTATTCGATTCTAGATCGAATTCTGAGTGTCCTCACAAAATTTGAGCTCATTTGGATGAAAACTGAGACTGCATAAGCCCTTTAAAGTTTATATGGGAATTACTATGAGTGAAGCAGCCAATTCATTCAATCGGTCATAGTATTTGCCCATGTGCTCTTGGATATAAGAACTACGTTGATACGGTGAGATACAATAATCAGCTACAACTTTGCCGAAGACCGTTTTCAAATCGGACGCCTCAGTAATTAGTTATTGATTTATATCCAGTCACAAATTCTTCAGCAGTGCTCATTTAACTTCTGAACAGGCAACAACTAAAATTTAAAATTAAATTGATTGAGTATTAAGGCTTGAAGTTTTATAAAAATAAAAACAGTTTTGCATTTCAAACTTATTGTTTAACTGCCCTCATCTCATAAAAAAACAAAAACAATATTTTTAAAAATAATATGATGGAGTTTGCCTATACATGTATTTCATGAAAAATTTAAAAAGTACAGTATTGGTGATCTGATCTTATTAATGGCAATCTTTTCCCTCTCGATAACATCACCACTCAAAATATAGTGTAAAGTTAGATGAGAGAAAAAATCGAAAATTAAATAGAAATTTAAGGTTTTGTATGCTTCTAATTGACAATGTAAAATTACTATGAGTGTTTTTCTTTTTATATTATCATTAATAATCACATTTTGCATCTCCTATTGTATGCACTGATCATATCGAATTGTGTTAAGTATAGTTGCAAACTAGGCCTTCTCTCTGCTTGTAGTGACACTACCATTTATTAAATTGCACGATTTTCTATGAAAAATATATTGAAATGTTGATGACAAATAAATTTTGAGTGATAATGTGGAATACGATTTTCTCCATGAAAAACTCAAATTATTGTTTTTTTTTTTTCGTTTTTTACCTTTATTCCTGTCTATTGGCGCAACTGGAGTAAATTAAATATATTTCATAATTTAACTCTACCCTTAGTGCTGACAGAAATCCGTATACCAACTTGTCTTGCTTAATTGTAGATACTTTAGGATAAGGCGAGAATAATCACTTAGTACCATTAAAAACTAGTTTTTGATCAAGCACGTTTACGCATTTTTTATAATGAGTAGTAGATATGTCAATGAAACAGATTTTTTTAGGCGCGGATTGGAGTTCCTAGGCGCGGATATAATTTCTGAAGTCGCGATTTTCGCGGATACGATTTTAAGATTTTTGTAACAGCCCTGCATCTTCGTACCTGCCACACGATATACACATGCAAAAATGGTCATTGGCATAGTAAGCTCTCAGTGAATAACTGCTCATAAGAACACTAAGCTGAGAAGCATGCTCTGTCCCAGTGGGGACGTAACGCCAGAAAGAAGAAGAAGAAGGGCCTGGTGTAGTGGTTAGAACTCACGCCTCTTACGCCAATGACCTGGGATAGAATCCCTTCCCCGAGATAGTCACTTATGACATGAAGGTTATAGTGACGACTTCCTTCGGAAGGGAAGTAAAGCCGTTGGTTCCGAGCTGAACTAGCACAGGGCTGAAAATCTCGTTAATAAAGATAGAAAAAAAAGTAATCAAAAGTGAACGAGAGAGAGGAGAATCTCTCATTGTTACTTATATCGTTTAGAATGGTTCAGCGAAAATTCATGTTCTGAAAGCTTTGTGTCAAAATATCGATTCCCGATCATTATTTCACAACGATTCATCGATTTTTGAATCACGGTTCGAGCATCACAAAAATTGTACCTATTATGTTATTTTAAGGTTATTTTGCCTTATTTTTAGGAATTTTATCACCATGATTAGGACTTTAAAAACCATTATCGATTGAGTTTCTCAGCGCATTTCATGATAATCAATGAAAAGGTTATTCAAAAAAAAAATCCTAATCTTTTCTCACAATGGCAATAAACGTCTTCGATGTACTATCATGAGTTGCTTCCGTCATTGCAATCGTTTTTATTGATACGGACCCCCTCATGAAAATTACTGAGTGACGTAAATCCAATTCAGAATTCAAAAACTCTGTTGATACGGTAACTTCTTCTTTTTTTTCTGTGCATTACGTTCCTACTTGGACAGCGCCTGTTTCTCAGCTTCGTGTCCTAAGAACACTTCTACAGTTATCAACTGGAAGCTTTCTTTGTCATGCCATTTTGAAGTTGTCTGGGTTTGATTCCCGGTCGGTTCAGGATCTTTCCATAGAGGAAATCTAGCGTAACAATTCTAAAGGGCCAATGAACAAATTGTAAACAAATCGGGGTTTAATACCATTCGTTAGCATTCGGGGTCTTCCTTAGCCGAGTGGTTAGAGTCCACGGCTACAAAGCAAAGCCATGCTGAAGGTGTCTGGGTTCGATTCCCGGTCGGTCCAGGATCTTTTCGCAACGGAAATTTCCTTGACTTCCCTGGGCATAGAGTATCATCGTACCTGCCACACGATATACGAATGCGAAAATGGCCACTTTGGCAAAAAAAAGCTCTCAGTTAATAACCGTGGAAGTGCTCATAAGAACACTAAGCTGAGAAGCAGGCTCTGTCCCAGTGAGGACGTAATGCCAAGAAGAAGAAGAAGAAGAACCATTCGATAGCATCTCCCAACACCCACAAACTATGCAAACATTGTCAATATAATCATAAAACTTACCGTTACAAATCCGATTTTCAAAACGGCCAATAATCGCTTTTTTCCAAATCATTAATTGGTTCTCTGCTCAAAACAGCCAATGATCGGATCCCTTTCCATCATGAGGGCCTACAATCGGAAAATTTCGTAAACTGTCATTAGCCTTGGTGAGCAATGGTGAAAGGCCATGACTCGCTCTTGCTTATTCGTTGAAAACCAAAAGGGCCAAGCACGCTAACAAAATTTAAGTTGACCTATAAAAAAGGCCAATGTTTGGATTAAAATCGAAAATCTGAGGATTCGCCCTTTTGAATTGTTACGCCAGAATGTTTGCTTGCATTCCAAGAGATTCATGAAACGCTACCAGGCCCGTCAACAATATTTGACAAATTGACCAAAGCACTTACAATTCAACAGTCTAATAACCTGTCTGTCGATAATTCTCTAGTTCAAGGTATCTAAGCAAAAACAGATGATTTTCTACCATTCTAGTGACGATGGCTAACTATCTGGCTCCGTTTTTCTCCCAGCCGGACATAAAGACTTGGCCGCAGCAGTTATTTGTAAATATCTGAGCAAAAAGTCAAAGTGAAAGTTAAAACTCAAGCTCGACCTAAGCCTAAAGTCTACTTACTTAAGCCTCTTCCTTTACGTAATTTACCGTCCGCATATTTTTGAAAAGAGAGATAAATGGCTTGTCATTCATAAGATGCACCTAGCGCAGGCTCCAGCCAAATGCTTTTCACATTCATCTCAAATTTGAGATTTATTATAAGCACCCCGTACACTGCACGATGCTCGATGCGCTCGAGTTGCTAACCAGAAAGGCATTAGAGACACCATGTTAAATGTCTATTGTAAACAAGCGACGGACCATCCGGTTTAGGCTATCGACTATCCAGAACAAATGACTCACACTTCCCCAATGTTTTTTGTGTAATATTCAATAGAAATTTATTTTGCCAATACTTCAGTTTTCTTTAAATATAGTTTGTCATGACTTTTTATGCGTTTATTGTAAGTAATTCATTTAAAATTGATTAAGTTTCAACTATTTCAATATTTTATTTTTCACTAATTCACCATCTATTAGTTCGACATTTGAACATTTGAAAAGGGCGTAAGTGCTTTTGTAAGCACCATCTTTGCGGAGCGTATTAACCCTTAAAAGGCGTGCACGACTTTGTTTCACGTTTTTGATCATATCTTTTGACTCAATAGACTTATACTCAAAATTTTAACGGTATTGGGAAGGGGATTAGTTGCACCTTCATATGCATCCACTAGGATTTGGATACTGTTGGCCAATTCGGATACATGGCCGGAAATGTAGTGTAGGAGGTGATCCACGAGTGATTCTCGGTAAAATTTCTTTATATTTCCATTGTATTTATGGGATCGTATATGAATATAGTATGTATAAAGGGGTCATCCAAAAATGACGTCCATCATTAGGGGGATAGGAGGGGGGTGGAGGGTGTGGTGGTCTATAAAAGTGTGACAGTGCATGTATTATGTATTGGAAAAAGCGTGACAGAGGGAGAAGGGGGGTCTAGAAATCCCGAAAAACGATGGACGTCATATTTGAATCGTCTCATAGTAACCGTTAGGTCTGCCGTGCTCGGTGAAGCCAACGTGATACCATACTCCATTTTGATCGTTAGACGGGAAACCGACTGACGTTCCGGCTGCTAAACACCCTTTTTGAGTATCTTCGTCAGCCCGCTCCCTCAGTATTTTTTTTTTCGTTATCTCATGGTGGCAGTATTAGTCGTAGAAGTTCTCAACTGTCTGATTTTTCATTTGTGGTATATTTTTGATTTGTGTTCCAATAGATGCGGTTTTCTTATGTGATCCTCTACTATAGGGTGTTCCAGAAAGTATGGGCACGACTTTACCATACTACCATTTTGAGTCTAATGCAGATAAAAATCTGATTTTCACACATTTTATTCTTTTACTTATCAAGAGTAGATTTTAAATAATGAACGATTTTTTTCGCTACCTGTTCGTTGATGGTGATACATTTCAGGATGCTCTTTTTATCAATTTTGCACAAATCGCATTATTTCTGAGTGACTTTGTTGTACGAAATTTTTGCTGGGTCATAAAGTACGCACAATAAAAAATTTAAAAATATAGTCATCATTACCGATACGATAATTGATCAAACTAACACTTATTTTATTGAAAATTATAAACTTAAGTATGTAAAATGTGAATAGAAACTAAAAATCCGATATCAGCTGTGGTCGATTTTTAAAAGGGTCAAAACCAAGCCGTGTATATCCTATAAAACATGTAAAAACCTAAAATTTGTGTTGCCTATCTAAAAGTAGAAATATAGAACATCTTCTTCTGTCGGGTGTGGGATCACTGCATCCATTTGTTAGGACTATTGTGATATACCCTATTACTCTATGTACACAATGTTTTCCAGTAGCAAATGTGCCTCCGGAATACTTTGCGCATTTGACTGAACTTTGAACCATCTGCCATTGATGGGCAGAAGTCCTAGGTTGCAGTGTTGTAGTTCCCCCAATCTGGCGTGATCAGCCTAATAAAGCTAACCACCTCCCTGGGGGATGCGTTCCAAATATCAGGTGGCTGTAAGTAGTGCTTGCCAAATATTTTGAACCTACGATGGATGTGTGCACTGCAAGAGCAGAGAAGGTGTTGTGAGGTTTCGTTCGTCTCGTCACAGAAACGGCAATCTGTGTTTTGGAGGACACCGATCTTGTATAAGTGGTATCTGCTTGGGCAGTGACCAGTTATTAGACCGATGTATGTTCTGAGATCCCTTTTGATGAGACCTATAAGTTTTTGTGTTTGTGTCGTGTTTATTGTTACGAACCTTTTGGACTGATTCGCATTGGAAACTGTATTCCAATTTGATTGAATTTGATCGAACAACCAGTTGTTCAATTCCGTGTTTAGTGCAGAGTTTGAAATGCCAAGGAATGGCTCTGGACCAATGAACATGCTAGCTGATCGGCAATTTCGTTACCCTCTAGACCCGTATGTCCTGGGATCCAATATAGTTTAACTCGATTGCGTTCAGCTAGGGATTTCAGTGCAAGAATGCATTCCCACACAAGTTTTGAGTTGCAAGTGAAAGCCTTCAAAGATTGAAGCGCTGCTTGACTATCAGAGAAAATACAGATGGTGGCATGTCTGTAATTTCTTTTCAGACACAGCTGCGCACATTCCTTGATTGCATAGACTTCTGCTTGAAATACTGTAGGCCACTGTCCAAGAGAGACAGAGATTTTGGTTTTCGGTCCGTATACTCCAGACCCTGTCAGATTATTCATTTTTGAACCATCTGTGTAGAATTTAATAGATCCTGGTGAAATGGTGGGTCCGCCTCCTTCCCATTCCTCACGAGAAGGAAAGACCACCGTGAATGGCGAGTCATAGTTTACCACTTTTTCCATCCAGTCACTACATTTTTCAACAATAGGATTTATCGAAAATTCGTTTGTTGACCTGTTAAGTCCCCTGACAGTAAGACTGTTGATCGTTTTAGCCGAAGAGCACTTTTCTCAGCATCCAGCTTTATGAATTGATCCAGCCGGGGCAGATTGAGTATAGCATCTAGGGCAAACGAGGGGGTACTACGAACTGCACCGGTTATGGCAATACAGGCAGTACGTTGAATTTTGTTCAGCTTAGCTCTAGCCGTAGGTTCCTTTGTCTTAGGCCACCAAACAAGGGACGCATAGGTTATTCTAGGCCGAACGATTGTTTTATAGATCCACATGATCATACTGGGTTTTAGACCCCATGTTTTACCACAGATCTTCGAGCAAACCCAGAGTGAATTGAGACCTTTATTTATGATTGTTTGAAGATGGGTATTCCAATTTAGTTTTGCGTCAAGTGTGATGCCAAGATAATTGACCTCATTTGAGTAAACTAATTGTATTTGGTTCAAGAAAAGAGGGTGGAGTTGTACCTTTCGTCTTTTTGTGAACGGTACAATTGTCGTTTTTGAAGGGTTTATTCCTAGTTTCTCTTTTTGACACCAGGAGAGTGTGTGTGATTGAGAGCAATTTGCATCCTTGATGAAATAACGCTGTCAAATTTACCTCGTACAATAATGACTACGTCATCTGCGTATCCAACAACTTTAAAACCCCTTCTTTCTAAGCTATCTAGCAGTTCGTCCACCACTAATGACCACAATAAGGGAGAGAGTACTCCCCCTTGAGGGCATCCCCTTGTAGCCATTACAGTAATGCGCGAATCACTCAGCTCAGATGAGATCTGTCGATAGCATGTACCCAGGTTGCAATGCATGGGTCGAAGTTTCTCCTCAACATTGCCGAACCTATTCCCTGGGCTTGGGATTATATTTTCCAGGGAGCGATGAATTTTGATAATTGATCGCTGTTGTTAGTAGTTTTGATTAGATGTTGGGTGAATTTCAAAGCAATGGCAACCTTTTTATTACAAAATTTAGATTTTATCTTCTGACCTAAAAATTCTGGTTAAACTACTGTACTATGCAGTTGGGCTGCACTAGGCTATCACTCATCAAAATTACTTTCACTTCGGGAAAATATAATTTCAAACTGGCGAGAAGATTACGAACTGAGGGTGGGTTAAAAGCACAATCAGACCCTTGAATGTGCAATGTGGGGTAGTAACTGGGAATGCCATTGACGGTTTGTAATCTTCTACGAGGTTTTCGAAAACCAACAGGGCGCGTGCACCGGGTTGCGGATAGGAGCAAAGGGAGATCAATAGCATCTACCTAAAATAATAGAGCAAAAAGCCGTTCCATGATTAGGTAATGTTTAGCGATCTTCTATGGTGTTCTAGTACTATAAAATTCTTCACTCACTGGGAATTTTGGCCTTGATAATATCAATAGTGATAAAAACATATAATAATACCTAATACTTAATAAGTACAATGTAGCTTCAATGTAGTAATAAATGAAATAAAATCAATTTTCTATACTTGGCAAGGTTTTGAAGACAATCAATGAGTGAAAGAACTACCTATTAGAAAAGCCACATCAGCTAAGGCTATACATATACAAATGCTGGTCATAGGGTCATGGCGAGCATTCGGTATGTATGTCTATGACTGATTCTTATCTAATAGGGGCACTAGAAGACCACGCGGACAATTTCGAAACAAATTATTTTTATACATCGATCTTACGATCCGAAAGGCTCAGCTATGCTGCAAAGTCATTTTAAAAGCTATTCATCACTACTGTTTAATTATTTATAATTCTAACAAAACTACATAATTAACTCATTACTAATCACTGTTCCTATATTCTCTTTTTCTCTCCTTCTTATCTGTTGCATGATTATGATCATCACTAATATAATGCATGAGCATGCACAATAAGAATAATTTCAGGATTGAAAGCAGTACATGGATACCTGGATAGAATAGCTTCGAAAAGGGTGCTCAAAATATAATATTTCTGATCAGGGAAGTATTATTATCAAGGGTATGTAAAATTTTTCCATTATTAACACTTAGATCACACAAACAAATGAACTAATAATATCAAATATTTTTAAAATATTTTTATATAAATCAGCATCGTCAATCAGTGCAAAAACAGATAAAGTTTGTAAAGTTATCACCATCGATTGAATTGCGCTCTGTATAGTAATGTTCAAACAGTAACAAAATCTCCTAAAGCGTCGCATTGTGCCATCAGCAGCCCTTAGCATCACTCTCATATTGTTATTATTTTGTTGTTTATAAAATTTCTAGAAAGCGATCAGCATATTCTTTCTTACTTGTACAATGGCTGATCTATTTGGAATTTTAATAAGTCAAATCTAACTTCAAAACTCAAATTAAATTGCCTTCAGCACATTTACATTTTGCAGCATTAATCGCATTACTGTGTCAAGTCTTCTCCATTCCCTATACCCTACCCCAACCCTTCTTATCCTTTCCGATGGTGTTCAAGTGGTCCGCATAGACTATTACGGCCATTACCTATCCCTTCCCCCGGCTTTGGACTGACTTGCGCTCTCATTGCCCCACCAAACGCTGCAAAATGAAAATGAAAATGAAAAAATGAAAACATTGCCGAACCTATAGACGAATAAGAAGCGTTATCGAACGCGCCCTTAATATCAAGAAATGCTATAAGAGCGATTTCTTTTGTATTAAAGGTTTTCTCGATCTTGTTCACTAGCGTGTGCAGTGCTGAGACCGTTGATTTTCCGCTTTGATAAGTAAATTGGGATTTAGAAAGAGGCATAGTTTTCATAAATTTAGAATCTATATACTCGCATAATACCTTCTCCATGATTTTAAGCATTACCGAGGATAGGCTTATCGGTCGGAATGCTTTAGGGTTGGTTTTGTCCTTTTTTCCTGATTTTGAAATAAAGACAACTCGAACTTGACGCCAATCGTTTGGAATGTGTCCCAGAACTAAACTTGCCTTAAAAATCTCTACCATGTGTGGAATCAGTGTCTCTTCCACTTTTTGGATAAGCGCTGAGAAGATTCCATCCATGCCAGCAGATTTGAATGGCTCGAAAGATCTCACTGCCCTAACAACCCTATCGCGAGTAAAAGCTTCTTTGGCAACCTTTATTGCGTCCCTTTTTGTTCCTGAATCCTCTGATAGGAACCCGTGTGGAACTGTGAGACGTCAAGTCTGGCACCTTCAGCATTTAGACTCGTTTGTGGGATTGAATCAGGAAAGTGAACTCTTAGCATCTCACTCAGTGTTTCACAAGGTTCCACAGTGAGTGAACCGTCAGTCCTTTGAAGACTTCCCAAACCATTGGAGTGATCCTTCGAAAGAGTTTTATGAAGTCGAGCAGCTACGGGAGTTTTCTCAATGCTTTCACACATGAGAACCCATGATTTCCGTTTTGCTCGTCTCATTTCTTTGTTATACTCTGTCAGAACCTTTCGGTATAGAATCCAATCAGAGGTGCGTTTGGCTCGGTTGAATTCCTTCCGATTGGTTTTTCTGAGTTTATCAAGGTTGAAGTTCCACCATGGAACATCTCTGTTCGAACTAACTGTTTTGATCGGACAGCTCTCTTGATAAGCATTTAGAATTTTGTTTTTAATAGAATCCGAAGCTGTTTCTAACTGTATAATAGTCTGAATATTCGGCTCTATTATATAGTCTTCAGAACGGAGAATAGCTGAGTAGGTTTCCCAATCAGTTTTCTTGGGATCTTTAAACGACTTTTGAATCATTAGACCCCCTTCCCACTCGAAGACTATATGTTTATGGTCTGACATAGATATTTCATTAGAAACATGCCAGTTTTTTATTTTATCCGAGATGGATTGACTGCATAAAGTCAGATCATGGACTTCTTGTCGTAAGATGTTTTCAAATGTAGGCTTATTACCGACATTGCATATGTCAATATTTTCGGAGGAAAGAAACTGCAAAAGATGCTCACCTCTGATATTTGTGTTTGTACTTCCCCATACAAGGTGATGAGCATTGGCGTCACAACCGATGACGAAGGGGATGTTGTGTTTTTTAATTGTAAGAGACAAGAGCAGCCATCTCTGGAGGAGGAATGTCTTCTGCATCGCCAGGGAAATACGCCGAAATCATAATGATCTCAGTACTGCCCCTAGCGGTCCATCCTGACCGCCACGATGTCCCTTTTGATGAATTCTGTAATTGGAAAACATTTAGTATCATTGCGTATTAGAATAGCTGCTCTGGGAGAGAGCTGACTGTCATCATATACCAACCTACACGAGTTTAGTTGAATACCTTGTATTCGAGTTTTGTTGACCCATGGCTCTTGAATCAGTGCCACGGAAAGGTGTTCTTTTGTGAACCTTCTGCAAAGCACATCTGTTGCGCACTGACCATGATGGAGATTCACTTGGAGAATTTTAATCATTGCTGAGGCTTTCCGCATTTTCCGGACGTTTGCCGTCCTTCCTTGGATGTTGCGGATCATCAACTTTTGATTTTGGGGGATGTCTTAGATTTTGATTTTTGTCCTTTCCCTTACCCTAGGCCTGCTGGTATATCCCTAGTGGTCAATTTTTCACTTTTGACATTTCCACTGCCCTTATTGGGAGCCATTGAGGTGACACTGCTTAGGCCAGGAAGTGAGGTCAAACATGCATCTTTTCCATCAGAGGAAGACAAGCTAGCCTGTACGGTGGGAGTTGGTTGTGGGATGCTACTAGAGGCCTCCTCAGATTTCTCTTGGGTCGGCTTTCCAGTTGGATTGTCATTGGAAGTTGGGATTGTGCTTTTTACTTTCCTCAACTGTATTTCTCCAAAGCGGTAGTTGAGGATGAACTTGGTTTGAAGGAGTTTTTCCATAGACGGTCCATCTACATTAAAGACCCACACCACATACTTGTTGTTAGGAGTGAGCCGTTGCATAACTCGCCAGTTGTTGGTTATCAGATCGTTCTGACTCTCGATGAGAGCTTTGATACGATCATCGGTGTATTATGCGCTTTGAGGGAAGAAGGCTCGAATCAGTTCTGGACGATGAATCTCATCCATTGCAACCAACTCAACGCCTTCCAGGGGGTTTAATGCAGGTGTTATCTCCTTTACCCATTCCGCAGTCTCCTGATTCTTACAAATAAGAACCATATGGCCAGACTTAGGACATAGGAAAATTTGAAATGAAATAATTTTACCAGAAAAACTATGATTTCGTGAAGTTATCGTATGTGGAGAGAGAAATTTGCGATTTTCTAGAATTTTACCATTTTGTCAAATGTTTTCTAGCAAAGCCAAATAAAATTTTATACAAAAATTCTTGTGGCACGTCTTAGATATACTGTACTTGAAATCACCACATCGTAGGATTTTGATAAAAATATTCATTACTAGTTAATGTTAATTCCAACAAAACAAAAACGTAAGGTCTGTGCTGGCTAGATAAGAATTGATTTTTTGCAATTTCTCATCGTAATAGGCTGTTTTTCATCACGCCAATCTGTCATGAAACGGCCTACTTTCCTGCACTGAAGTATGCAGTGCGGGAATAGTCTCAACCTAACTGAAACCAGTGCTGTAATGATTCATTACGCAACGGTTTCTCATTACGCAACTGTTTTGAGTTGCGTAATGAATCATAACACAACAATTTTTCAGAAATTGTGAAATGATGGGGAATGCATTCCGATATAATTTCTGATACCCTCAAGTGGTCTTCTACGAAATTGCAAAAAATGTTGTACGTAAGTTGTTGCAGAACTCGATTTTTACAGCACTCGTCGCAATTATCCTACTCGACAAGCCTCGTAGGATAAAATTACGACTCGTGCTGTAAAAATCATCATTCTGCAACTTGTTCCGTAAACTACTATTCTAAAATCAAAAATTTCAGTGTAAAAGTTTATTTATTAAAACAAAATTTTCACAGGCAGCGTTTAAATGCCCCAATGAAAAATACAAAAATATAAAAATATTTATTTGTCTGAAAAAATATTGTGATTCTCGTTATCAAAGTCGTGCCCATACTTTCTGGGACACCCTACACACTTAAATTATTTTACGGATTCCTGTAAAATCTCAACAGCTGAACAGTTCGGTGAAATAAATTAACGGAGTACGGTAATTTTTTACAGTATTCGGTGAAAAATCACCGGAATCCGTAAAATTTCGACGGAATTACGGTGTTTTATTTCACCGAACTGTTCAGCTGTTGAGATTACGGTGAAATTCACCGTAAGAGCTTAGTGTGTATATAGGGACACTTTACCGCAACTATTGGAACAGGCGAAAAAAAAACTTCATGCACTTTTGTAGGTTTGTATCAAATTTGATGGAATTCGAACATTTGTTTTATTCCAGGTTTCAATAAGCTAATCTATCGATAAGGCAGTGCTGGTTCTGTAGTTAATTGAATGAAAACATAAATGGCACTACCGCAATTATAAAAACACCCACAGCTATCGGATCAATCTTTTTCTTGTTTTACAGTGGTAAAGGCTAAACATTTAACAGAACTCTAAAGATGATAAGAAAGATGTAGGAGAAGTGATGTTCAACGAACCCCCCTAATTTGCAATTTATTGTTGTTATTTATCTATACTTCAGAGGCTTTTCGCTTGTGGCAAGTTTTGTGCAATGCATGTTCAAAAATAATTGTTCAAGAGAGACCCCTGAAGCACTTAGCTGTGGTTTTCTTAGGTTAATTATGAACGTTTTGAGCTAAAAATAGCCACTAAAATGCAGTAATTTTTGAGAGATAACCACTTCCAATTTTGGACCCATGCGCCAATCAAACAATGCCTGAGAAAAAGTAACACTCTAATCGAAGCATATAGTTTTCCCTTTTCCGATCACGTAACGAACAATTGCTAATGATTAACTATGGAGTATTTTTCTTTCGCTTCGGCCGCTTTGATCATTTGACGCAGTCGGTTTTTATCCTATCAGTGGTATATAAGATAAATGATGAAGACACTTCTCTCTTTAAATTTAAGACATATGCTAAGAGGGCTACTTAAAAAATCTTCAAATACCTAACGTCAAAATGCAGCATGCATTTAAATGTTTGCTTTTCTTCCAAAGCCACCGTAATATTAGGTGTGCTTCAACTTTTTACCCTGAGGTAAATTAGATATAGAAATATTGTGTAGTAATGGTCCCAAAATGCTGCCTCGAGGACCATCAGCTTTCACAGGAAGTTTTTTTTTTACTTGGAGTTCTGATAATTAACCTGAAGTGTACGATTTGACAGGTAACTTTAGATTATATCAACAATTTATGTTGAAAAATGAGAGTTTTTTTTTAATTTTACAATCAAATCATCATTTTTTCAATTTTTTATTAATATCATTTCTTACAATATATTATTATTAGATATTATCTAGGTTCTGTGTTAGGCAACACTATCTTCCTAAAATGATAAAAATAAATTAAGATTCTATGGTCATATTGTTAACAACATATAACATTTGCTACGTTCTTTGTTTATTTCACCAAAATCGTGCGATAAATTTATCCAACACTGAGAACGAATTCATATCAGTGAGTGCGAGTCGATACATACATACCGACTTCCGCCTTGGGTCTTATGTCAGTCCGATCGATCGAAGCAACCTGTTGCCATGCGCAACCACATAAAAAAGCTCAAGGAAATGAGCCCAAACGGCATTCCACAAATCGTGAACGCAAAACAAAAATTGCATACGCCCAGTGTTGCCAGCAGGCAAAACCGTTTCGAAGTTTCTGATCGATCAACAACGCCAATCATAACAACAAACAAAACAAGCAACAGGACAGATTACCCCCATGCAAAGAGGTGCACCACCCCACGAGTGAGATAAGCGAAGCACATTTTATAGGCACCACCACCACAACCACCCCTTCTGCCTCCACCAATTACGACGCAGTACGGGAGGCTAGTGTGCGAGAGTGTGAGGAACGCCCGAACGCAAGAATTGCGTCTCTAGATTAAGTCTTTTTTTTTGGGAACCATGAACCGGTGTTGAGTTGTTCAATTTAAATGCCTTTTGAAGCAAACTATATCCCATTTTTGCCCGCCCACGCAAAATAACACCACTATCATGAAGATTAGTGTTTTCTCTCCCTGATAGTGGAATTGGTGGGCCTAATCGAGTTAAATTGGGCTCAACAGCATTTTGCAAAGCCATTGTTTACCAATGTCAAATAACCCTTTTCTAATGTTTGTCCAGAACTGTTGTTCGTCATTTTTTAATAAAACATAAATAACGCAACCAGTGAATCCATTTACGCCTTGCCCAATGTAGCCTCGGTACACGGTAGTATACGAACACAGGCATATGTGCACACAGAATTGTACATAATCTGTGATAATAGCCAAGAAATAACCTTGACGATTTTGTAGGCAGGCGACAGATGAGAGAACGGTTTACAAAAAAAAACCGGTGTGACTGCAGGGCACTTTGCAAGCGAAGATGAATTGGATCGCATAGGAGAAAATGCAAAGAACGATATCAAATGAATATCAATTCAATTCAAAAAATGTTTCAAGAAAATAATCATTTTCTTCTTCTTATTTTTGGCGTAGTGTGCCTATTGGAACAGAGCTTACTACAAAGTTTAGTGTTCTTATGAGCACTTCCACAGTAATTAACTAAGAGCTTCCTTTGTCATAACATGTATAATTCATTTCGAATGAATGAACATTATTAGAGATGTAATTCACATTCAATTTGTTACTCAGTTTGGGAGAATTATTCTTTAAAATGGCAATTCCATACAATGGTGAATATTTTATTTGGTTTGGTGAATATACAGTCAACTTTCCCTTACTCAATATCGAGTTAGAGGACCATAGTAACTTTTCGTGAGTAAAGCCTTGATTACACAACGCGTGCAATGCACGAACGTTTGTTCAAAAAAGTTCGTCCAATATTCGCGCGAACTGTTCGTAATTCTGTAAGTACGAACTGTTCACTTATATTTATATTACACAGTTCTAACAAACACGTTAGTTCCATGACTGATGGTCGTAGCAACCAATGTGTGGTCTATTCATTGTTTGTTAAAATGTCGCTACTGCTGTTCCTGTTTTTGGAGTATATTATTAACAAATGTTTTCCCTCAACTAATTCTTCTTTATTTTCAGGTATTCATTCAAATTCTCCTATCGAATGCCTTCAAAGGCCCTTCCAAAAAAGAATGCAAGAATGTTCAGAATTGCCTTAAGGAATGAAGCAATAATAATGTCGAGGTAGTCCGCAATAATTCGTTCGGAACTCGGGAACTTCAGGTTTAAAGAAATTCCTCCAGGATATCGTCCATTGAAGTTGAAGCGGATTCCTTCCAAAACACAATTACAGACTACGTGCGAAAGTTCTCCTGCGTTTTTGTCAAGATTGTTTCCAAAAGGTTTTGCTGGGATCTTACATGTTATATATGAATCAATTCAAAAAATCCTCCAGAAATTCCTTCTGTAAATCTTCAAGACATAAATCAAAAGCATTTTCCGGTGTTTCAACATTCTTTGTCAGTTACTTCCAGAAGATACCTCACGAATCCGTCCTCATATTTTAAGGCCAGCGTCTAAAAAACTGTGAAGAACTTCATTTAACGTTTGTAGAGATGTATTCGGGAATATTTATTTAAATATCGGAAGTATCCTGTGAATTTCCCAGATACAAAAAAAAAATATATTCTGAAGAAAAGTTACACAAGTAGATATTCTAGGTATTTCTACATCGCATTCTTTCAGAATTATCTTGAGAGAACTACAAATATTTCAAGAGTTTCCTCCAGTGCTCTAGTATTTCTCTTAATTATCCTAGACTAGACTACCAGACTTTTAACCAAATAAATCCACTTTTATAATATGTGACTTTTTTGAGGACTCGGTTTGGAATTGAATGGAATTTTCAAAATTCAATTCAATATGAGTTATTTTCTTCTTTAATGTATTTGAAAAACTAATTGAGCATTACAGATCCATATTTTTTTTTTTTAAGACCCGGCATTAATTTTAAGATTAAAAAAAGTAGATTTTTTTCTCATTTGAAATCGACAACATTTTCATTAAAAGTGTCACTATGTGTTATTTTTTTCAATCGAATTCAACAAATTTCAGTTGTGAGCAGAAAAACTTCTTCTGAACTATCTGAAGTTTCGATCATTACGATGACGGATTCTTCAACGTTTAAGGTGACGGTGAATCGAAGCCAAACTTCAAATATTCAAGAGCACAGATCTGGAGAACCAAACATCCGTTTAAGCTGAATACTTAATCGATTGGTCATTAGCTGGTGGTGACCATCGATTAGGTTTTCAGCTCAAACGGATGTTTGGTTCTCCAGATCTGTGCTCTTGAAAATTTGAAGTTTGGCTTCGATTCATCTTCACCTTAAATATTACGAAGTTAATCAAGAAAACTTTCTTATAGAACTTTTTCGCGAATTCTTCAAATATTGTTTTTTATTAAAAAAAATCATCTATTTCTCAACAAATATTTCAACAGATAAATCTACAATTGTTTCCTGAAAGCCAATAGAAATTCTTCATTTCATAAATACTTACTGCAATTCATTAACCATTCTTTCTTTTCATTCCTAAAAGATTTTCAAAATCTTCTCGAGATTCCTCAATGATTTTCTTGGACACATATTAGATGAATTTTCCTGAGATTGCATCAAAAATTTCTTCATTAATTATTTTAACTTATAGCTTTAGTGAATTTGTAACTAATTGCTCTAGGAAATTTTTACTGTGTCTTTTTTCAAAATGTTAACACATGTATTTCAGATAATTGTACATGCCAGGTGTTTTTACACCAGGATTAGTTCTAGAATAAAGGTTTGCTGGTAAATTTTACTAATTCAAGTTATGAAGCAGGATTTTTCTCACCGAACGTAGTTTCCTAACGAAATCGAGGTTGGAGGGATATTCTCTGGCAGAATTCTAGAAAAGACCCACAATGAATTTCTACAGTTATTCTAGTAGCAATTTGTTTAAAAAAATACCCGGGGAGAAATTCTGGTAGAACTCCTGTAACCACACTTGGATGAATAACTAAAGTAATTGAAGAAAAATCCCTGAAGTAATTCGTTCTGAGATTCCTGAAGCATGAGAAACTTCAAGTTATTTGCCAAATTTTGTTTTTTTTTTTATTTTGAGTTAGTACTGGTAGAATCCAAGAGAGAATTTCTAAACAGTTTTCTGAAGGAATACCTGTAATAATCCTAGATCAGCGGTTTCCATATCGTGGCAGGTGCTCCGCGAAAGTTCTGAAAATGTATATCAATGCCTTCGAATATTTCAACTTTTCGCATGTTCACTGTGGATGATGAAACACAGTTTTTACAAATCTTAAACATATTGTTCCAATATTTCGATCTTTACTGAATTTTCATGTACTTTGTATATTTTTACTAAAACGTTCAGTACTTGGGTCGAAATATTCTGTCGGTGAAAATTTTCCAATATATTTTTATGGGACAATTCTAGCTACAAAAATGTGTTATCTTAAAATTTAATATGGAAAAACAACTCTTAAAGCTATAGAAATCATCCCGACAGAATATTTTGAAACTTTCAGGGTTTGGAAGTTTTGTTGGGATACATATCCTCGTCAAAGAAATCTGAGATACATGCAGTTTTAATAATAATCGAAATTTTGACACCG
The DNA here is from genome assembly GCF_002204515.2 of Aedes aegypti. Lineage (NCBI taxonomy): Eukaryota > Metazoa > Arthropoda > Insecta > Diptera > Culicidae > Aedes > Aedes aegypti. The sequence goes on along the minus strand of NC_035109.1, from coordinate 24,311,247 downwards.
TTATACAAAATTAGGAATATTTCACAAGTTCCATCAAAATAAAGTATTTCCGAGAGTATTGAGCTTGGAGTTAACTCATTCAAAAACATTTAAAAGGCTTAGAAAAATAAAATATTTCTCTACAGAAAGTTGCTCTGTTGTTCGTACTAACTACAAAAGCCTTGAATTCTGAAATATTTGATTGAAAACCAAATAAAGTTTCAATCAAATGCCTAATTTTCACTGTTTAACCTCGAAATAAAAATGTTTGTCCAATCATTTTCATATATAAAAATTAAAATTTAAAAATAAAATCAAAATTAATGGAAGATTGGCCAACATCTATCTTACTTCCCAATTTTCGAAGATTTAAGGTCGATATAAGCGTATAAAAAATTCAGATTGAAAACGATGTGATGCTGAAAAACAAATGCTCTGCGCAACAATTTTATTTGAAGAAGTGCTCCGCGTTCCAAAAAGGCTGATAACCCCTGTCCTGGAGGAATTCTTCAAAGAAAAATGGGAAAAATTCCTTTAAAATCTTTGGGCTAAGTTAGGAAGGCAAGTATTTTTAAAAGAATCCTGCGATAAATTCCTTGGAAAAATTCAAGTTTTTATTTTCACGTGAAAAATAATAAAAAAAGTCATCCTATTGAGCAGCTTTTTATAATCTACCAAACAAAACTAAATAATTTTAAATTCGAAAATTGTTGGAAAGCTTTTCAATTCAAAATGTTTGATTAAGATTCCTTACATTCTATGGCTTTCTTTTGGAATGCTTCATGGATTTTACTTGGAAACGTTCATTGCTCAACTTAATATATTCTTTTGAAAACTCCTTCAAAATCAATGCACTTACAAAAATACTTTCATTTTTGTGTTTTTTTTTTGTTTTCTAGGGACTGTTTTATGTATTCTCCAGATCATGGCTTAATAATTCCTGCAGGGATTTTTTCAAAAACTATCTAAGATCCCTTCGAATGTTTTTGAGAAATTTATTTGGGACTTTCACAAAAAAAAAACTCCCGAGATTTCATTTCTTCCACAAATTTGTCTGAGCATACTCCAGAGATTTCTCCAAAGATGACTCTAGAGATGATTCCAAGGATACCTTCGGCAATTTACCCGGGTAATCCTTCTTAGATTTCTCCAGCAATTTCTTAAGAAATTTCTCCAGATATTACACCAGAAAACTCTTTTTATTATTCCTTCGGAAGTTGTTCTAGGGATTTTGTCAGAAATTTCTCCAGAGATTTTCTCAGGTATTCCTCCAGAATTTCTCCAGGATTTTTTCCAAAGATTTAACCGGAGATATTTTTTGAGGCTCAGAACAATTATTTAGTTAAACTTTTAGGGATCGTGGAAAAATCCTTGAGTAATTCCTGTAGTGATTTTGCTAAAGTTATCTTAAGGAGCATTGCTGGTGAAAACTCTCGAGGAATCCCTTCAGAAATTCGTGAAGTAATTACTTGTAGAGTCCCAGTAGAAAATTTTGGTGAAGTCCCTGCAGGAATTCCAGGTAGAATCTCTGGGGCAATCCGTGGAGAATCCATGAATAAATCTCCTGAATAAGTCCTGGAGGAATTTAGAGAGGACTACCTGGAGAATACTCTGAAAGTATCCTCGAAGGAATTTCTGAAGACATATCTGGAGTTATCCTAAAAGAAGTTGTCCTAGTGTAACCCCTGGCGAAATCTTTGGAAACATCTCTGAAAGAATCCCTGTATATATTTTTTTGAGGAGTCTCTAGAAGAATTTCCGAAGAAGTCTCTGAAAGAATCTCATGAGAAATCGCATGAAAAATGCCTGAAAGAATCTTTGGAGGAATCTTTGGACCAATCCCCGAAAAAGTTCATGGAGGAATTCTTGACGAATTCGTGGAAGAATCTTATTGAAAATATTACCGAAGGATTGTATGGCGAAATCACTGCAGACTTTCCCGCTGGAACTCTTTAACTCGTTGCGAAACCTCTGTAGGAATCCCTATTGAGATTTTCCTAGAGGAATTTCTGGAATAACCCTTGGAGAAGTTCCTGGAAGAATCCCGGAGGAACTCCAGGGAGAATTTCTGAGGAATTGCTGATAGTCTCTATCTGATCCAGTCTGAAAAAATCTGGTTGCGATCAAAAGTTCCTCGTGAAGGAATCTCTGGCGAAATCGTTGTATCACTGTAAAGATTATCTAGGATAAATTTCTGGTAAATCCCTGGAGAAATCTTAAAAAAGACGCTGGAGAACTCTCAGTCCATAGGTTTCATTATCAAGCTGACCAAGACGAATGGATAATTTGTTTTTTTTTTCGTACAATATATCGTCCAACAGTTGCTATGCAACGTAAGTTCGACGAACCAAAATGTTGGAATGCATGAATATGTTCCTATAAAATGTTCGCTAGTAGTTCGTGCTTATATTACACAGTTCGCGCAAACATTCGTGCAACTTGCACAAATGTTCGTGCATTGCACGCACTGTGTAATCAGAGCTTAAGGTTTTCCGGCTATACTATTAGGCATTTCATTCAAGTCCGGTATCTTATGCGTTGTTTCCCTCAAAGGACAACATTTCCAAACATCATCAAACAGCTGAGAGGCAGACTGTTCCGGTTTAGTAATGACACCAGAAAGAAGAAGCAATCAATTCAAACAACTAAAATGAAAGTTAATCTATGGTAATGCTCTTGCACGATTATTCCTCCCACAATTCAGCAATTTAACTTGAATTCTCCTCTTCCGCTATCCAAGCACCCAAAGCGGCAAGTAAGACTCTAATCATGCCATTATGATGCGTCTTGCCAATTAACGCCATTGAACAGTCGTAAACTCTTATGGAATCTGGAACACGCTTCGCTGAGTACATCGGACTAGCAGCTTGCTCGTCGGTACTCCACACCAAATCCTCCATGATTTGGAAGTGATGATCCACCTTTCAACAACTATACAATATGCTCTGTAAGTGATTCTTGCAGTTCATTTCTGTCCGCAACCGGCCGGCTGGAGCCGTGATCAACCTTGATCTCCAGCTCTATTAGCCGGCTCCGGTTGGCGGCGATCGATGAACTTTTCGCGCACTGGTGATTGCGTACAGCTTACAATTTTCCTCGATCGGATCCCGAACGTTGCTTCTTATTTGGATACAATCGTTTGGGAATCATCAATAAATTAGGTGATCCGTGGGGAGAAGTTAAAAAGACCATTATTCCATATAAAATTTTGAATATTTCAATTGAATATAGTTGTGCCGACTAGAATCACATAACAAGTTCATAACTCAACTAATTCAATTGCAGTTATAAACAAAGAAGTTATTATAATTTTGTTATGTGTTCAAAATTCCTATTTATCCCATTTATCTATTTTGTAACTGTTTCGTAATGAAACTTGTATTGCCTATGAAATGTATTGTATTCTTAGAAAGATCTAAAGCTCTAAAAGGTTTTAGCTTTAGAAGCTTTTTGTCATGTTTCGGAATATGATCAAAAAATATTTTGATATATTTTTATTTCGAATAACGGAATTTGTTATAACAAGCCACGAAAGCTGTTCTTGCAATAACGGAGTAGCAACAGCGGGCGGTCAATCATGTTTATACTCATACTTATTAGAACAGTGGTTCCTAACCTGGAAACCCAACAAGCAACCCACGGACCTGTCGAAGATCTCAGAATATTTAAACAAAAATACTTGTCACTTGGCAGAAAATCTTTTCAATAGTCCAATAAGATCCTTTCATGGAGAATTTTGATCAATTTTTTCACGATTAAACTGTGTGAAACTCAGCAGTGAGATGCACTCATAAACAGGACATATTTTTGCAAAATATGAGCTCAGTAGCTTTCAGAGAATCATCTGCCAAAGTAAACAAAAGGGCCGGCAATAAGATACGTCTCCTTTCTTGAGAACACTCTAACAAAAAGGGCGCCAACAATTGGGCAAAGATATTCCCAGGAGTTTGAGGATTGTCTCGGGAATCATACCAGATATTTTTTTCAGAATTTGAAAAATATGCTCAATTACTCTCTGAGGATTTTTATAGATTGCCAGATATCCCCCAAGCATCATCTCTGTCAGTTATGAATTCGTTCTAAATTTCATCAGGAATTCTCCGAAACATCAAGAAACTACGCCGAAATCTACCACACATCACTATTACACAAATATCAGTCGAAAATCTGAACAAAAATCAAATTTCTCTAGATAATTCAGCCGATGATGACTGACAAGATACGAGGAATTTTTCGAGGATCTTCCAATAAATCTTGCAAAACATAGCTGGCAAGGATTAAGCCGCTAATGTTTCAGGAATTTCCTATGAATTCCTCTAGGAACGATCTCAATGCTTAAATTTCATTCTCACTGCAAAAACTTTAACCAGCGTTGGGAAGGTAATGTACCTCGGCTGTGCGCCGTTTAATCATACCTGGGTTTCAATCTTTTCTAGAAAGATCCGCGATCTGGGCGAAACTGACAAAATGCACACAATTTAAGAAAATATAGGCTTAAAATTGTAGCTTGATTGTCTATTCACTGCACTTAAACTTTTCCCTTATCGATAATTTAACTATTCAAAAAACGCAAATTTGTAGAAGACGAAACTTCACCTCATGCAAAAAAGCCTGTGTTTTTGTTTTTCAAGGGCGCATCTGAAATCGCAATCAAAATACGGCGATAGTAAACGGCGACACTGCAAACAAAAAATAAACAAGGCGTACATGGCGGGCCTAATTGAAACCAGAATGTAAACACGGCGCAAAAGTAATAGGCGATACTGAAAATAATCGATTACAGGTTCATAACATTGGGCGATACTGGCATTCTCGAGTACGTTTTAAGCGAAACCTTTAAAGATTTTTTGAGTACGAAATAGCTAGGGAAATTGTAAAAGATGTGTGTGGCATTCATGAGGATTTTAAAACTAGGTTTATGAAATGTGAATTCAAGTGAAAAGGAAAGGTTTAAGTTTGAGTATATTTTCTCCAATTGGGATTAAAAATTGTACATGGAAATTTCATTGCTTATTTTCTCATTGTTATTGATTTGTCAGATAGGTCCTTATCGCGAATCTCTCTCGTCTTATTGTTAGAATGACATCAAAACTATTTTGTCAGATTTTGTGTTGCGTCGCAACCGTCGCGTAGCAACGGAGTATTTCATAGATTGCTTACTGAAAACTGTCATGTTGATTACTTTACCACTCTTATTTCAATTGCTTATGGAAAACTATTTTGGAAAAACATGACGATTTCCATTACCGGTCACGCCCATCTTCTCCGTTACAGGCAAAGGAAAGAATAATCATGGTATGACATCTATTTAAAGAGAGGTCAGCGACATACCGACGCCCTTATAGATGTCAAGGAATTGGATATAGTAAAGGGTGATGGTATTGGGTTCATTATAAGCGAATGATGCGATCAGATTTAAATTAAGTGTATATGTAGATTGAATTGGGGACAATTGTGAATGAAATATTTTTATCAACGTTGGAAGTGACATAGCTAAGAAACTTAATGTCACTCCATGCGCGCTTGTTTTCAGGGATAGGGCATAGGTATTTCCTCCTTATGTCCCAGCTAACCAGCTTTGGTTTAAGCGTCATTACTCGCTCTCTGAAACGAGAAGATATATTGACCCAATCCTATGACATATAAATAGCGCAGATTGCATTGATAATAAGCAGTTTAATCGGAACGATTAATAAGCCGGTTGTTTGTTCTAATGCCGACATGGAAGTAGTGTCCATAAAAAGTTTTTTACAAAACTATTTGCAGAAAAATCGAATCCAACTCCTCTGGATGATTCCGCATTTTAATTGACAGCATAGGCGCGTCATCGATAAAGCTCACACAATGAACAGAGCAAAACTGGCCATTCCCTCTTGGCTTTAACCTTCCAGTCGTCGCGCGGTTTGCCACCGTCGGAACCACCACGCTGCTGTTTTGAACGAAAAGCAAGGTTTTTTCAGCAGTGTTGTACAAAATACAACAGCGCGACGGCTAAAGTGTTAAATGATATTTAACTTGGCGTAGCACAATAATCGTAATCAAATGTGGTTTAGTCACTTTTTTCAATATTTGTTTTGAGAAAGCACTGACCATCATTATCAGATCTCCTAACCATGACAAATATGCTTTGCCATTGTATTTTATCAGAATCCCACTTTTCACTGACGAAAAAAAAACTATCCTGGTGGCGTAATACCGGCCAAACCACCAGCGGAATCACGAAAAATCTACCTTGCAGAACGTCACAAGCCATGTTTGAATTAAACTTTCGCACAAATATGACACTTCTACCATTTTATAAAACCTTTGTAAGAACATTTGCAATTAAACTAGTACCATCAGGCGATTCAATTTTCACATTATCCGATTTGAAAATTCGCAGGAACCGAAATTAACGTGACAGAAACATCAAAATTATTTCGTCAGATTTTGTGTAATAAAAAAGAAAGTAAAATAAAGTAAATTTAAATATATACTTGTTTTTAATTTGAATCGTGGTTTACGGCTAACCAGCCGAGTGGAAGTTTAACAACTACCGAAAAGCTAAACATTACATATAATTTGCAATTGGATTAGATGGACAAATTGATGTGAAGATTTGCGAAAAAGTTACACGTCTTCTCAGTGAGAATCGAACTCACGACTCCCCGATCTCTAGTTGGGGCGCGTTAACCACTACGCCATGAGAGGACTCATGAACGCAGAAGTTAACCTGAATTCGATTTCAGCTCAATAATCACGTGGTTCTTTTTCGCAAAGTGCACCTCTTTCGGAAGAATTAGATGCCCATCCAAACACAACGCTTTCTATATATATCCAATGCTTAGCCCGAGAGCGCATTGTTTTTTAGGTATAGGAATAGCACACTACACTAGCCAGCAACTGCGCTGGCTGAGGTTTCTATTGTGTGGGCTCCCAATGGGTCGCGACGTTCTCAAACGACCGGTTACGGAACATGAGTCCGTTGCTCGATAAATACTTGTTTTTAATTTGAATCGTGGTTTACGGCTAACCAGCCGAGTGGAAGTTTAACAACTACCGAAAAGCTAAACATTACATATAATTTGCAATTGGATTAGATGGACAAATTGATGTGAAGATTTGCGAAAAAGTTACACGTCTTCTCAGTGAGAATCGAACTCACGACTCCCCGATCTCTAGTTGGGGCGCGTTAACCACTACGCCATGAGAGGACTCGTAGTGGTTAACGCGCCCCAACTAGAGATCGGGGAGTCGTGAGTTCGATTCTCACTGAGAAGACGTGTAACTTTTTCGCAAATCTTCACATCAATTTGTCCATCTAATCCAATTGCAAATTATATGTAATGTTTAGCTTTTCGGTAGTTGTTAAACTTCCACTCGGCTGGTTAGCCGTAAACCACGATTCAAATTAAAAACAAGTATTTATCGAGCAACGGACTCATGTTCCGTAACCGGTCGTTTGAGAACGTCGCGACCCATTGGAAGCCCACACAATAGAAACCTCAGCCAGCGCAGTTGCTGGCTAGTGTAGTGTGCTATTCCTATACCTAAAAAACAATGCGCTCTCGGGCTAAGCATTGGATATATATAGAAAGCGTTGTGTTTGGATGGGCATCTAATTCTTCCGAAAGAGGTGCACTTTGCGAAAAAGAACCACGTGATTATTGAGCTGAAATCGAATTCAGGTTAACTTCTGCGTTCATGAGTCCTCTCATGGCGTAGTGGTTAACGCGCCCCAACTAGAGATCGGGGAGTCGTGAGTTCGATTCTCACTGAGAAGACGTGTAACTTTTTCGCAAATCTTCACATCAATTTGTCCATCTAATCCAATTGCAAATTATATGTAATGTTTAGCTTTTCGGTAGTTGTTTAAATATATGTTTTTACCAAGAATTTTTAACTGGGTCATAACACGCCCTTTGTAACTAGCTTAGGAAGAGAAACAAATCATCAATTAAAAATATTATTTCATCTGTAATTTTTTTATATAATATACAATTTTATTTTGTCTTTTGAACGCCGTCAAAAGATATTTTTTATGTTTGCCCCAATCAGAGATATTCACAATAAAAGTAGGCATGTATTTGAGAGAAAAACAACAATAACTTCTAAACGGAAGGAGATAGCGAGTTTCTTCACTCACCAAATTACGCATTTTTTAAAGCTCTAAAAGTGTTTCATAGACTACTTTGATGAAAGTTTTGAATTGAAAACTCTAGAGCCAGAATACCAGTTTTGTTCGGACCACCCTATGTCACCGTAGGAAAAAGATCCTATAACATTTCCCCGAATACCATTACCCCAAAAACCATCACCCCGAAAGTCAATACCCCGAATGGTCAAGTACCCCGAAAACAATTACCCCGAATAGTCCGTTACCCCGAATACCATTTCCCCGAATGGACCATAACTCCGAATTTTCTTGGCACGAAAAATTCAAAATGAAGATCCGACAAATGAATCCAATATACCTATTTCATAGAATTTTGATTTTCATTTGAATTCATGTTCTTCATGTTATCAAAGATTTATTATTCTTTTAATCAACAGCTATTCTTCATGAGCCAAGTGAGAACACAAATTTTACTCACAGGCGTGTACTTGATTTTGTGAGAATGATTGTGTTCACAGCAATAAATCATTTTTCGAACTGATGTTAATGCTGACATGTTAATATTAGTTAACTAAAGACCTTTCCCGCCCTCTTTCAACAGCGTTATATTATTTGGTAATGCCTAATTATATTTTTATATTGCTGGAGGCAATGCGAGTTCAACATATTCTAAAATATCATTAGACTATGGTTTGAAAAATGTCAGATGAAAATGTTAACTAATATTAAACTGACCACTTTTTCAAAAGTACATCGCTAAAGAACAGCCTATGATAAAAGAAGAAAAAAACACTGTTGAAAGCGTCAATAATTATGATGCCAACAATCACTTTGCTAGTGCAACTTCCGAAAGAATAGCCGAAAAGAGGGACAAATCTCTTGTTAGAAATTGTAATACTGACAAGCAGGTATTGCATTTTTCTCGCTTGTTTACCGTTGGGGATTGGTGTTTTTCTGTACTGGCACGATAAACAATCCACGAACTTCCAATAGCAATATTGTCCCCCAGGTTTGGAGCATGTTTAGAGGGCTTTTATCATTCACTACTATCCCCCCAATCTGATCAAAGTTGTAGCAGTATACGATAAACAGTCTCTCATAATGTACAGCATGTTATGATAGTTACAGAGAGCGATACGTGAGAGATTCTCTCAATTTTCTCAGGATTCAATCCCTGCTGACAAGATGTAATACGGACAAGTAATGCAGGGGCTTATTTTCATTTATTTTTTGAAGTCACTGCCAACTTTGAATTTCGTTCAAGACAATTTTGTCAGTCGATTTTTTTTACCGCTTTCGCTCAAACTTCAACTCAAACTTCAACTCAAACGGTACAACTCGAAACAACAGCCTATAACTCAATGAAGAGAAAATCATTGATTAAAATATTTACACTGCCATTATACAACCTCGAAAGAACAGCCGATGATTGAAAGAATAAAAAATCACTAATAGGAATACTACTATTAAGCCGAAAACTTTCAGGCTCAAATTCGCGAGCTTCCTTGAAGAATTTCTTGAAGGCATCACTGATTTTCGGGGAAGTGTCGTGTTCGGGGAACTGGTTTTCGGGGTAATGGTTTTCGGGGTAATATGTCATTCGGGGTAACGTTGCATTCGGGGTGGTTTTCGGGGTACTGGTTTTCGGGGAGATGGTTTTCGGGGTAATGGTATTCAGGGAAGTGTTATAGGACCTTGGAAAAAAGCTCTAAATCGGTCAATTTAAGAGATACAAAAAAAAACTTTTTTCGGCAAAGTTGCTTGAAATTGGATGGTCTTCAACTTTGCTGAAGCATATATAATATAATTTCTACAAATAAGAAAGTTAGTTACACAATTTCTATGAAAATGTGGTTCACCCTAATTTTCAATAACACCAATCAAAGGGCTCAACTAATACAAACAACTTTGTAGAAGACCGTTTTTGTCTAATGTTTCATTCTAAAGCTCAAAATGCATCTTTCCGCGTAAAACTGGTTCCTGGACCATAGTGCAATGTGCACAATGCTCAGGGCAGAGTTGCTCGCTGTCACAATCAACCCTTAAAATTTGTTGATTTGTACAGGCCGACTGCGATACAATTCGGATCAATCTATATCACATCAACATCATGCTGTCTACTCCATCACTAGTGCACTGATGGCGATAGACTATGAATATCACTGATGGGTTAATTTTTGCCTTAAATTAAGCAGATTAAATGGCAATTTATCAGTACGATATTTTGGACAGTGTTACAGATAGATTGAAACTATTTGTTGGTCACTGAAAAACATTAATAGCATGGATAATTACCACGTGATCACTCATTCCGCAGTGATTATGATCTAGAGTGCGATGTCGCATCACTACTGTTGGTTGTCAAATCAAAGTGATACAGTGACCCCACGCAGTTGAATCACCCACAATTTATGAATCAGCTGATTTCAAAAGACAAAATTATTATCAAACTTGTCACAAAACATCACAGAATTATTTTTACACATAGTTTCTTATCAGTAAAAATAATTCTGTGATGTTTTGTGACAAGTTTGATAATAATTTTGTCTTTTGAAGTCAGCTGATTCATAAATTGTGGGTGATTCAACTGCGTGGGGTGACTGTATTAATAGCTCGCAAGTGATATTGATAGTTTTAGACCATCAGCCATCAGCTGATATGATTGATATTAAGCAACTCTGGCTCAGGGAAGATTCAAATATGACGTCCATCGTTTTTCAGAATTTCTGGCCCCCTCACGCCCCTGTCACGCTTTTTCCAATACCTGTCACATGCACTGTCATGCTTCCGTAGACACCCCCCTCATCCTCCAAATCATGGACGTCTTTTTTGAATGACTCCTCACTGTATTGTATTTATTTCGTTTCAACTGTTATTGCGTTTATGGAAATGTTGGGCCTTCCTTAGCCAAGTGGTTAGCGTCTGCAAAGCACACAGCCATGCTGAAGGTGTCTGGGTTCGATTCCCGGTCGGTCCAGGATCTTTTCGTAATGGAAATTTTCTTGACTTCCCTGGGCATAAAGTATAATCGTACCTGCCACACGATATACGAATGCGAAAATTGTAACTAAGGCAAAGAAAGCTCTCAGTTAATAACTGTGGAAGTGCTCATAAGAACACTACGCTGGGTAGCCGGCTCTGTCCCAGTGGGGACGTTAATGCCGAGAAGAAGAAGAAGAAGGAAATGTTGATTATTCCACCAACAACTTTTTCCCCACCTTACTCTAAGGTTAATGTTCTTGTTTGGACATAGAACTACTGAACAGTTGCATTCCTAAAGACTATCCCAGAAAACTCTATGAAAGAATTATTTGATACTGTTCCGGCTGGGGAACGTATATGGAACTTCGAGGGCTGAGACTAGGGACGCCGGCTGGCTCTCCTGCATCAAAGCTGGCTTAAATGAACTTGTCGAGTCCACAGAAAATAGCTGAATTTCTCTGCGACCTCAACTTGATAGTAAGCCTCAAATACAACACAAAAATCTACTTTCAACAAGTTTACTTCTGTTCTTCTTCGTGGCTCAAATACAACTCATCATGAATGTTTAAAATGAACTTCTCATTTCCAGAGATGTTCTTTGAGGGGTGCTTCAATGTAATGATTGATCGTGACGCGCGTGGAACAGATGCATTTCTCAAGTACTAAAAACATCCTTGCGAAATGTCAGGAAACAATTTGGCGAAACTTCTGGAATAATTTCTGAAGACATCTTCAAAAATATGTATGAACTACTGGTTATGTTTCTGGAGGTATTCTGAACGAAAATCTAAGAGGAATTACAAAAGAAATTCGTGAAAAAATCCTGAACCAACATTACTAGTTATATCTGAAGGAAAATGTTGAGCAAATGCCATTTTTTACACCTTTCAATCACCTGACGTCCATCCGTCAAGATCCTTATTCCGATTCATTTCCAGTTACTTCCAAAACGATGCCTTCGCGGGACACAGTTTCATGTGAAATTTACGAGTTACATGAGAGTGGCATAGCTGCATACTTTCTTTACACTGCAATTCTTACAAACGCTGCATTAAGGCATTCTCGATTACTTTTTCAAATCGACGTAAGTAACTTTCATACTGTTTTGCGAAAGTTAATTAAGAAGAATCACAACCTTTCTTCTAAAACTGTTATAGAATGAATCCCCTTTTTAACATTTTTTTATCGTGTATATCGCTTAAATTTTGCATGCAATCAGCTCGCGTTGTAGACTTTCGTCTGCGAAACACGTAGGATTGATAAAGTAAGTTTGTTAACTTTTCTGACATGAGTCTGTTTGAATAAGTTTTCGAGCATGGCATGTAATCAATTACAATATGAGGTCTAGTACAAAACACTGATTTAACCCATATCCGCCCAGCGTCCTAAAAATAGGACAGAAGCCCCGAACGCCCAGCGTCCTATAAATAGGACAGTACTTGTAGAGCAAATATCTTGAAAATAAAGAGGTTTAGGAGAAAACTGTCTTCTGCAAAGTTGATCACAGGACTGCTGACTTCCACTTGGTAACTATTTTAATTCAGAATTAACTCACCAGGTGGCGCACAGACGCCAACAAATGTCGCATATATAAGCAACATATGAAACAACTTTCCAGCGTACAAATATTTGCTTCGTTTATATCTCAGTCCAGTGATGAGATACAAAATTGGTGTCTTCGAGAAAGTTCAATAACTAAATAATACCTATTCGCATGGAACCTTACAAATTCGGAAAACACTCCCAAGATGGCGCTAGTGAGCCAAAACTTTATTTGCTTATATCTTAGCCCAGTTATGAGATACAAAAATGGTGTCTTCGACCAAGTTGAACAACTAAATAATACCTATTTGCATAGAACCTTATAAATTCGGAAAACACTCAAAAGATGGCGCTAATGGTCGAACATTTTGATTTTTTATATCTCAGTTCAGTGATGATATACAACGTTGGTGTCTTTGACAAATGTGTTTAACTGAATGAGATCTAGTCACCCGAAAACTTATTAGTTGGGAAAACACTCACTAGATTGCGCTAGTGGGCAAATATTGTATTTGCTTGCATCTCAGTTCTGTTATGAGATACAAAATTGTTGTCTTCGGCTATGTTGAACAACTAAATGATACTTAGTCACATAAAACCTTATAACACTCACAAGATGGCGCTAGTGGGTAAAGATTTTATTAGCTAATATCTCAGTCAAGTATCTAATCACAAAGTTTGTGTCATGGACAATGTTGAACAACTAAATGAATCCTATTCGCCTAAAACCATATTAGTTCGGAAAACACTCACAAGGTGGCGCTTGTGGTCAAATATTTTATTTTTTTATATCAGTCCAGCGATGAGACTGAAAAAAAATCGAACTCTCGAATTTGGTATCTTCGTCAAAAGTGTTCAGCTGAATGGGCTATTCGCCCAGAAACATAGTAGTTTTGAAAATTCTCCCAAGGTGGCGCTAGTAGACAAACACATTATTTACTTTTGTCTCAATCTAGAGATTGGATACAAAGTTAGTGTTTTTGACAAAGTTGGAGAACTGAATGAGACCTATTTGCCTGGAAACTTATTACTTTGGAAATCACCTAAATGTCACTACTGGGCACACATTTTTTTCGCTTATATATCAGTCCACTGATTAAATCCAAAGAAAGCTATTCGCCTAAAACCTTCTTAGTTCGGAAGTCATTCTCATGATTGAAGTCCAGTGATGAAAAATTTGGTATCTTCGAAAACGATGATCAACTAAAGGAGATATTTTCGCAAAAAAAAACATATTAGCTGGGAATTGCTTTTATGTGCGAAACATCAAGGAAACAACCTATAAGAAATTGGTCTGCCTAGATCTTACTTACTATCGATTCGAGCAACAATCGCTTATTTCGGATGCAAAGCTTCTTACATTTTTAGATGAACCTTGACACCATTTAGATCTTTTGAAGGGAGTGAAGAACGAAAAAAACGACAAATTGACTTATCCATCCATGAACTGAACTCCAATGGTGAAGGGCGGCTGTCAAATGGGAGTAAAATTGAATAGCCGCCAACCTAAGTCCAGAACCAGTTTTATGACTTAACCCTTTGGGGCCTGATTTTTTCCAAGAACTATTATACAGTTTTTTGAACGCCTTTCAATAGTTTTGGTGCTCAAAATGCTAAACATAACAAGAAATGATGAGAAATATTTTTTTGGGAGGTGCTAGGTCTTCCAAACTGCTCTTGAGTTCATAACTTGAAGTCTATGCTGGTAATAACAACCTTGTTCATCATACAAGGTGATGAACTGTAATCTACCAAATATTCTGAACCTTCTGAGTGTTCAGCAAACATTATCAGATCATTTCGAATGTTCTAGATTATCTAACTTGTCGGGATGTTCAGTACATAAGATCTACAACGCGATGAGAGTCAGGATTTAGTGGTAATAAATTAATAACCACGAAACGAAGCACTTCCGAAGCATGGTGTATTAGACATAGTTTCCAGTCATAATTAGCGACATCTATTGGGAAGCATCTATAAATTATGTCACGTAAAAATATACTATTTTCAACCCCCCTGCTTTTCACCTTTTGTTTGAGAACAATTTGTAAAAACGTCAGTAGAGTCTAAATGCGTAAACGAGTAGAAACACGTTTTGAATATATGTGTTTGTCGACGAATCTTCTTCTTTTTTCTTGGCATATCGTTCCCACTGGGAGGAAGCTGGCTTCTCAGCTCAGTGTTAGTTTAGCACTTCCACATTTATTACTTGAGATCTTTCTCAGCTAATGACCTTTTTGCATGAATATATCGTGTGGCAGGTATGCGCCCATACTCTGTGCCCAAGGAAGTCAAGACTCTTTCCTTTACGAAAAGGTCCGGTAATCGTCATACAAATCTCGAGCTCTACTTCTTTTTTGTAATCGTGCAACACGAGTATCCGTGTAGAGGCGTCACTACTGTACTGTCACAGATAAACAGACGTAACACTCTTGAGAAGCTCATGGTACATGCGTTTAACGATGAATTTGAATTTCATTTGACCGACGCGATCGTTCCACCAGAGGCGCTAGTGTTCGACCGCTTTGACTTTTGATAGTGTACACGTTGCTGAATGATACGAACAAAACTTACAGGCAATTCATGTAGTAATGTGCGTGTTAGGCAAACGTCAACTAAAAATCCATCATGGCAGACAGTGCTTCGCGCGGTTCTTGCAACAGATGGCAGTGTGGACTATAAGACTATCCATGAGGACACTTCGCGATTGGGTTGACAGCTCAAAGTGCAAGCACAGTGAACACTAAACTTACCAAAATTTCGTTAAGCGTCATCAGTGCTTACCAATCTCCTTTGTTCCCCAAGCGATGATTGCCAAAAATTCATGGTAAACAAAAAAAAATAGCTGATCACAGCTGTCTCATGGATTGCCTTATTGTCAGTTAAGCACTTGGTAAACTCTTTGCCATGACATGAAAAGGCATGTGAAGCAGCGTTTTTCTTGACATAATAGGTATGTATTACCAAGTACGAACATCAATTGTATTTACAAAAGGCATTTTAAGCTACTTTTATACTAATTATTCTATTTGTCAGACTTCTGCATGTTCAGGATGTTCTAGGTTGCCAAGTAGGACATTAAGGCATACACCTAAAATTTTTCCCTGACAAGGACTTTTCCGAAGACAGTAAATTTTATTCATTGGTTCTTTTTATACAGCCATTTTCCGACTGCGGTCATAAATGACCGTGCCGGCCCCAAAGGGAAAACTTTGATCATTTTAGCGAGAAAAGTTACTGGAACAAGGGTAGACCTGAAGTTCTGAACTCCAGGGTAAATTGGAGGGCCTGGAATATCACCAACGTTCCTTGAAATAGCCAATTGGTCTGTGAGAAGGTTCAGTCAACATAGTAGATTATATAACTTCACTCAGTTTAGAAAGAAAAAATACTGGAACAAGGGAAGACCTGTAGTTCTGAACTCCAGGGTAATTTGGAGGGCCTGGAATACTCCAAACGTTTCTTGAAATATCTGATTGATTCATGAGAAAGCTCAGTGAACATTAAATAACTTCATCGTTTAGTAAGAAAAATTACTAGAACAATTGTAGATCTGAATTTCTGAACTCCGGGGTAATCTGGGTGGCTCGGAATACCCCAAACGTTCCTTGAAACAGCTAATTGATCCGTGAGAAAATTCAGTGAACATGTTAGATTTTATAACTTCACTCAGTTTAGCGAGATAAATTATTTGAACAAGTGCAGACCTGAAGTTTTGAACTCCAGGGTAATTTAGAGGGCCTGGAATATCCCAAACGTTCCTTGAAAGAGCTTTTCGATCCATGTGATGGTTTAGTGAGCATGTTAGATTATATAACTTCACTCAGTTTAGTGAGATAAATTACTGAAACAAATGTAAACCTGAAGTTACGAACACTAGGGTAATTTGGAGGGCCTAGAATACCCCAAACGTTCCTTGAATTAGCCTATTGATCCGTGACAAGGTTCAGTAAACTTGGTAAGTTATATATCTTTACTCAGTTTAGCAAGAAAAAATACTGGAATAAGTGTAGACCTGAAGTTCTGAACTCCAGGGTAATTTGGAGCACCTATAATATCCCAAACGTTCCATGAAACAGCCTATTGATGCATGAGAAGGTTTAGTGAACAGGAAAGATTTTATAAATTCACTCAGTTTAGCGAGATAAATTTCTGGAATAAGTGTAGCCCTGAAGTTCTGAACTCCAGGGTAATTTGGAGGGCCCGGAATACTCCAAACGTTCTTTAAAACATCCTATTGATACGTGCGAAAGTTCAGTGAACATGGTAGATTATATAACTTCACCCAGTTTAGCAAGAAATACTACTGGAATAAATGTAGACATGAAATTCAGATTTCCAGGGTAATTTGGAGGGCCTGGAATACCTCAAACGTTTCTTGAAGTAGCCTTTTGATCCGTGACAAGGTTCAGTAAACATTGTAGATTATATAACTTCACTCAGTTTAGCGAGAATAACTACTGGAACAAGTGTAGACCTGAAGTTCTGAACTCCAGGGTAATTTGGAGGGCCTGGAATATCCCAAACGTTCCTTGAAATAGCTCTTGAGATTCTCAGAGGTTGGTAGATTCTATTTGAAATTGTAATGTTATTGTTTTTAACCCAAACAATTATTGTTACGGTTGTAGATTTCAAAGAGTGTGCTTCAGGACAGTTTGGACGTCCTAGAACATCCCAGGACATAGCAAAGCAAGTGAAATAGTGTTTTCGTTAAAAGAGTAATTCAGTATTATCTAGCCTGAACATCATTTATGTTCACAAACAGCATTTCACGCTTTGTATGTACTTATAGTTCAATTTTCCAAACTTCAGGATGTTCAGGATGTTCTAGGTTGTCAATTAGGTCATAAAGGCATATACTTCATATTTTTCTCTGATAAAAGAGTATATTTGAGACAACTTTACCGAAGACAGTATATACATTTGTTCATTGGTTCTTTTTTTACAGCCTTTTTTGTACTGCGGTCATATATGACCGCGCCGGCCCCAAAGGGTTAAACGTGGAAAAGTAAAAATAATTATTCGCAAAATTACAGGTAATAAACTGCAGTGCGTTGTTGCCAATTTAATCAGAAAATTCTACTTATTTCCCAAAATGAAAGTTTTCGAGAAAATTGATTACGGCT
Organism: Aedes aegypti; assembly: GCF_002204515.2. Classification (NCBI taxonomy): domain Eukaryota; kingdom Metazoa; phylum Arthropoda; class Insecta; order Diptera; family Culicidae; genus Aedes; species Aedes aegypti. The sequence continues at coordinate 24,293,523 of NC_035109.1, read as the reverse complement.
TCACCATTGTTTGGTCGTAGTTTTGTATGGCTGTTTACCTTTTAGAACCAGCGACGCGTTGAGGTAGCTGTAAAGAGCCTTCCTTGCTGAACTCACTCGGTCCAAAAATTGTGACATTTGAGCGGGCACGCTTCCGTATGCTCCCCAGGTATTCTGGTCAGCTCTAGTGTCAAAAAGCTTGGACCGCGTGGATTCGGTTCTATCGGTGAATAAGACTATATGCATCAGTGATGCAGTAACTTAAACGTTATAGCCGAATAATGTTGGCTTCAAATATTCACATCTGTAAAGGATGTAATAGTTGGAGTCCAATATTTGACTGTCATTGGACTGAAGGACTAACTTTTGATCAGCACTAACGAAATTCTGATATTGCCAAATATAAATTTCGATCATTGCAGATCAGAGTCACATTGTATACTGATAACTTGAGCCAGAAAAAATATTTTGATAGTTATGTTTCCATTTTATATAATCTTTTTGAAGACTATTCTGAAAGATCTGTAGGTTTTTTTTCTAAATTCTAAATTTGATGTAAGATTTTATTTTGTTTTTGGTATAAATGGCTTAAGTGTGCATTATTGTACATGTACATGTATGGAAATGTATGTATGTCTGTATCTTACTTACGTGGTAGAGCAAAAAATTGAATTGAAGTCACTAAATGATTTAGTTCTGACATGCACCTGTCGCCTCTGAATTTTTTATTCTTTATGTTGCAATTTCTTAATCAGGGTACGTCCATAAATTACGTCACGCAAAGTTTTGCCATATTCATCCTCCTCAATTTTCATCTGTATCACATTTTTTGTATGGATTCCAATTTTTATATGGGTAGTCACGTTTCATTGTAATCTCCTCCTTTCTTTTCTGTACGTTACGTAATTTATGAATTACCCCTCACCAGCAGTTATTTCCAACATGTTTACATTGTAATGGGTCGAACTGCATGAAAATATATTTGATTAATCTCGAAAATAAACTTATAGAACAGCTAGATATGGACGACACACTTTCAAGAATTTTTTCGGATCCCCACCATAAACTTGAATTTTTTGGTGAAATAAGGTTTAATTTATGGGAATACGACTATGAGTAACAAAAACGGAGCTGAATTCCAATTGTGAGATACCTTGGGCGTTAACGGGTTAAGGTCGACTGATTAAATTTAAGCTTGAAATACGCGTATTTGTCGAAGAATACAAACACTATTGAAATTAAATGGTAGCCGGCGTCGGTACTGCATGGATTTTGTTTTCACTCCGGATAATCGAGTCCTCCGGGTAGTCGAATCACAAAAATAAAAATAAAAACCTGCGGTAAAAGAACAAAATATTTTTTCGTTGTTTTATTTATATGATTCAGTGGCGTAGCCAGAAACTATTTCTAGAAACATTTTCCTACCTACGTCCAAAACTGCAAAACCATTCATATTGTATATTGGAACACTAAATTATATCAAAATTATGCATAAAAACTAAAAAACAAGAATGTCAAAAAACCACACCAAAGACTTTCCGTTGAAAATAAAATGCTATACATTTTATTTTCAACGGAAAGTCTTTGGTGTACTTCAGGCACAACTCCGATGTACAAACCATTCCAAATTTTTCTGTATCAAACGCATAAGTGCCGTTTTTAATATTTTTGGGCACGTGCGGTTAATGTTTCATAAAAAAAAAATTAACAACAGGATGTCTGTACTTAATCATAAAATTGAAAACCTCTGCTCCGGCAGTTCGGAGATCATAGAAAGTAACGTCACCATTTGAAGCTACATTATGCTTGAAACAAAAATAGAATCTTCAAAATTCCATTATTTGCGGCGGCATGATTCATCTCCATCGGAGGTGTCGATATCTGCGTATAGCCAACCACCGCCCAGATGCTTTTCGATCTGTTTGGCAATGATGAGACATACGAAAACAAAAGAAAAACGTCAGGGTCGTCGTTTTGGAAACGGGCCCCCCGCATGTCCCATCTTTCGGTGTTCACCGAAGGAGCATTCAACTGTCTTTGGGGAATGCCCAAAAAAGGAAAGTGTTTATTGCAGCAATTGCCGATTCGTGTGCTGCTGCGCTGATCACGATCGCAGATCGCCGAAATTTCGTCGCATCATTTGTTCGCTTATTCCTTAACCGAATCACCCCCGCTATGCAACTTCGCTCAACATGTGGCTTAACTCGTGTTTCTTTTTCCACTTTCTCCATTCCAGACTGCACGAGGAGATAGAGCAATTCTACGCCCACATGGTACCGACACAGACGGAGCATGCGCTAAGGGTACAGGTGGTCGCTCGGATAGAGCAAATCGTGTTGAATCTCTGGCCAGCGGCCCGGGTGGAGATGTTCGGATCGTTCCGCACCGGGCTGTACCTTCCAACTAGTGATATTGGTAAGTTGAGTGTGGTGTCTTTCGATTCAAGTCCAATCTCATAGGATCCCTTTTATTCCGTAGATCTGGTCGTAATCGGACTGTGGGAGAAGCTCCCGCTGCGAACGCTCGAAAACGAACTGATCAACCGTGGCATTGCCGAACCGATGTCGGTGCGCGTCCTCGACAAGGCGTCCGTCCCGATCGTCAAGCTGACCGACCGGGAAACGCAGGTCAAGGTGGACATCTCCTTCAACATGCAGTCCGGGGTGCAGTCGGCTGAGCTGATCAAGGACTTCAAGCGGAAGTACCCGGTGCTGGCCAAGCTGGTGCTGGTGCTGAAGCAGTTTCTGCTGCAGCGGGATCTGAACGAGGTGTTCACCGGGGGCATTTCGTCCTACTCGTTGATACTGATGTGTATCAGCTTCCTGCAGCTGCATCCGCGGGCCAACCAAAACCAGACGACCAATCTGGGCGTGCTGCTGTTAGAATTTCTCGAACTGTACGGTAGAAAGTTCAACTATATGAAGACTGGTGGGTATTTTAAGCATTCCAATAACAGGACGATTCTAACCACGCCAATTCCACTTCCACAGGTATTAGTGTTAAAAATGGCGGCCGATATATACCCAAAGAAGAACTGCAACGTGAGATGATCGATGGTCACAGGCCTAGTTTATTGTGCATCGAGGATCCACTAACGCCAGGAAACGACATCGGACGATCGTCTTACGGTAAGCTGGTCTCCCCATCACGAATGACGGTGATAATCTCTAATCCCTGTTTTCCCTCCACACAGGTGCCCTCCAAGTAAAGCAGGCCTTCGAGTACGCGTATATCGTGCTAATGCAGGCCGTCTCCCCGCTGAACAAATTCCTCAACGACTGCAACCGGCAGAGTATCCTCGGTCGGATAATACGAGTCACTGATGAGGTGATCGAGTACCGCAAATGGATCAAGGAAACGTTCGAATCAAGACTGAAAGCGGCGCAAACGATAGTGCCCACGATACTGAACGACCCGCTAAACCCGCATATTCCACTACACCTACAACCCCAGCAGCAGCAACAGCAAGTGCAGCAACACCAGCAGATTATCTACAACACCAACAGCAGCAGCAACCGGCGGAGAAACAGCTTATCGAGCGTGGACACCTCCGAGGAGAGTATGGACAGCGATGGGGACTCGAATTCCGTGTCGAGGGACATTTCCCCGACGAGTATAAACCGATCTCCGGAGTTGGTGCACGACCACCACGGGATGCACCATCCGAATGGGACCACGGGGGGTGGCGGTGGTGGTCCCGTAGTTGTGCTAACCTCGCTTCCAGCCCACGGGCACGAAACCGACAACAATGTGATCAATCTGGCGTTGGCCCAACAACAGCAACAGCAGCAGCAGCAGCAGCAGCAGCAGTTACTGGATGGGATCAACGAGAACCAGATGATTAATTATAACGTGAGTACCAAGGGTTTTGTGGGGGACAAACGATTTCGACAGGGACTAATTGAGTTTAATGTCTGGAAATTACGCTTCAACTAATGATTACTAATCGATCAAATAGTGGTCGATTCATAGAAAGCTTAGAAATTCTATCAACCCATGATTTATTTATTGATAGATTTAGTTAAACATATAAACAGATAACAACTCAGAATCAACAATTTTACGCTACACTGCTCGATTCGTGACCGCATTTCTATATTCTCCGGTTCTTGACCACGCTCACCAAATTATTGTTAACATGAATCGCCCACCTAGTTCGGTGCGCTCCACGCCTTATCGTTCCAAAACGATCCGAAGTGAACATCTTTAAAAGGTTGTTGTCCGGCATTCTTGAAACATGTCCTGTTTATCGTATCCTTCCAGCTCCTTCAACGCTTGTGGTATACTGTGTTCGCTGTAGAGTTGGGTAAACTCGAGGTCCATCCTTCGCTTCCCCACATCCGCGTTCTCCTGCACGCCCCCAGAAATGGGCCTAAGCACCGGCATTATTTTATTTATTTTGCTTTACACCAATTAACTTGATAAAACCTCGTCAACAATATTTCGCCAATTCACTCGATTCATGGCCGCGTCTCTCCATCCTCGACTGCGACCCACGCTCTCCAGGTCCTCCACGCCTTCTTGTTCCGACCGGATTCGTGGCGAACACCATCTTTACAGGGCTGTTGTTCGGCACTCTTGCCCTGCCTAGTGTATCCTTTCAGCTTTAGCCGTCTTCAGGATACTGGGTTCGACGTAGAGTTGGGCAAGCTCGTGATTCATTCTTCACTGCCACACACCGACAAGTTATGAACAAAAATGATTTTAAACGAGTTTTTTCATACTAATTTGTGTACTTTATGTTGAAAAAATCGTAACACTTTTACAAGATTTTTAACATTTTTCATGTCTTCTACAAAGTTGTTAAACATCTTAAAACGCGTGTTTTTGCTGAACATTGCACTTCTCTATCTCTTAAAGTAAAAGAATTATCAGTCGAATTCGTTTTAATAAGGCTTATTTGTTTGATAGTAGAAACCCATGCAGAGACGCTTATAGACAAAAGTTTTTGTCAACTGCCGAAAGGGGAGATATGGTACTTTCATGATTTGTAAGAGTTGTCTGCGCCATTTTGCGCCGAAGCCAGTTATAAAGGCCCAAACTACCCCTTGAAAAAAGAGTAATTCGTGAATAACTTTGTTACTTCAACAGATAGGGTGATGATATGTTCAGCAAAAACACGGGTTTTACCATGACAAACAACTTTGTAGAAAACACAAAAATTTTTAAAAATCTTGGAAAAAAGTTATGACAAAAAAATATGATTTTTGGGGGCCATTCACATACAACGGCATATATCTCATAAAGTATGAAAGATAGAAATATCGTGTCTTAGACTAAGTTGTTTCAAATTGCCAATTCTACAACTTTGCGGAAGACACCATATGTCTATCTAAATGTTTTGAAAAAACAGTTTTTCTATCTCACTGCTAGGTGGATTGATCACAAAACTTTTTGCATCAAAAGATGCGCTTTAATACACCAAGAAACTTCTCCGAACAAACTATATCGCTAAAATCAAAGGTTTAAGCTCGACTCTTTTTTCTTCGCGTTTCAGGCGGGTGAACACATCTGCCACCGTTTAAAATTTTCCCCCAATAACATCCATGTCGTCCGCGATGCAGACAAATTGTCCGGATCTCGTGAAAATTGTGCCTCGACTGTTGAGTCCAGCTCTACCAATGACAGCGCAATATTGAACAACAGTCGTAGTCCCCGCCGACACTTGAACGAACTGGAGTCTTCGCCGGAGACCTTCACGCAGTTTTGTGCACCGTCCATCGTTGCTCTAATCAATCTTGTGAGCTTCTCAGGAAAGTTGTTCTCGTTCATGATCTTCCATAGTTCTACACGGTCAATACTGTTGTATGCCGCTTTGAAATCGATAAACAGATGGTGCGTAGGGACCTGGTACTAACGGCATTTCTGAAGGGTTTGCCGCACGGAAAAAATCTGGTCCGTTGACGAACGGCCGTCGATGAAACCTGCGTGATAACTTCCCACGAACTCGTTTGCTATAGATGATAGACGACGGAAAAGAATCTGGGATAGCACTTTGTAGGCAGCGTTTAGGATAGTGATTGCACGATCATTTTCACACTCCAATTTGTTGTCCTTCTTGTAGATAGGGCATATAACTCCTCCGGTAGCTGTTCCGTTTCCCACATTCTGATTATCAGCCGATGCAGACAAGCGGCCAGCCTGTACGGGCCCATCTTGATGAGTCCGTCTCCGATACCATCCTTGCCAGCGGCCTATGTATGTTGTTCTTGAGCTGTTGAATGGCATCCTTAACTTCCCCCATCGTGGGAGCTGGTTGGTTTCCACTGTCCGCTGTACTGACCTAGCCATCGCCTTCGCTGTCCTGACCTTCTGTGCCTTCGTTCTCTGCGCCATTCATGTGTTCATCGTAGTGCTGCTTCCACTTTTCGATCACCTCACGCTCGTTCGTCAAAATGCTCCCATCCTTATCCCTGTACATCTCGGCTCGCGGCACCAAGCCGTTATGGTATGCGTTGAGCTTCTGATAAAACTTACGTGTCTCTTGAGACTGGCACGGCACAGCTGTTCCATCTCCACGCACTCCGTCTGCTGTTGCCGTTTCCGTCTATAACGTTCCACGTTCTGTCGGGTCCCTTGCTGCAGCACCATTGGTACCTCGCGTACCTGAAAGAACAAAATAGACCCCTCTTGAGCAGTCATCAACGATACATCGGGTAAGGAACGATTGGTTAGACGAGATTCTGGAGGAGAAGAATGCAGCGCGGGCGGTCATACGCCACACAGTGCTTCGAATGTATGGGACGTCGGGACAAAAATCATAACTTCCGTTATAGGCGTTTTAGCTCAATGGTGTTTATAGAAATGTTGTCAGGAATCATTAGGGCTATAATTGACATGATTGACCTATGTGATAAACATAACCGCATAAGTGACATAAGCGCCAATTTTGTATATTTATTTTCATAAAGATGCGATCTCTTCTAAAAATTGTTGGAGATGGCTAAATTTTATATTAGCAAAAAATACTCGCAATTTATTGATCCCATGAGTAGCGTAAACACCAAACGATAATAATTTATTTTCCAAATTATCACGGATGAAATAAAAATACAAAATCACTTTGTAAAAAATCTTCTATATCAAGTTTACTACGTGGTATTCTTTAGTGAATAATTCAAAGCAATAATCTTGACATTGCAATTGATGATATTTCGTCACATTTTTTTTTATTTTCTAGACATTATATAATCAAACTGAGCAACATATATTCCATCAAATCCTTGTGACTGTTAAAACATGTCTATATCAATCAAAATGTAAACTCTTGTAAATGTAAATGTAAGCTCTCTCCAACCTGTGAGCGATGTTAATCAAACAATAAAAGCAGTTGATCTAGCAATGAAGTGCGTGGGTGTCAAAGATGCCATTTTCGGCGTTTTGAAATATGTGAATGAACCCAAATGACAAGAATGTAAATTTTCACCGCACAAATTCAAAGCAGAGCAACGCAGGTTATTGCAAACAAATAAAAACCTAAAATGGTTAAACTATTCAGCAATACCATGGTCAGGGCCGTAGGTTCTAATCTCACCAGTTGAGGACCTTTCAAAGTTGAAAATTTCCTCCAAAAATGCATGATTTCAAATTCAAAAATGATCAATTGATGCAAAAATCAAAGAGGTGTTTTGAGGTGATTTTTTGTTTTAGCTGTTTGAAGTTTTGCTAGTTATTTTGTTCTATGTGAAAAATAAATTATATGAGAGCTTTAGGTCTTACAAAATTCCTGTATGAAAAAATCACAAATATTTACAGTATTATGTATAGACCTTATTTAGCTTGATGCTTACCATTTTGATAATCACTTAAAAAAATATCATAGAACAACATAAATCGCAACAAGAGAAAAATTGTAATTCGCACAAATTTACAAAATCTACGCCATTCAATCAAACTGTTCAACAACTTGGGTTGGTCTGGTCTCATAAATAATTGTGTTCACGATGTTTTGTTACTCATTTAACACATATCAAATATATGCAAACAAAGTAGCATACTCGATTTTGTGAAATAAAATAGTTGATTTTTTCACTTTTGTCCAAGGGACGCAGGACTGTGCGACGGTCTAGCCAGCTTCGCCTTGATACAGCATTCGCGTGTTACCCTGATTCCGCACTCGCTAACACACATTCCAGACACCAAGCCTTTACGCACCGCTTCCTTGAGTGCTTCCGGACTTCTGTGGCTTAGCCGACGATGCCACATATGCAGGCATTCTTCACTATGCCGTTTATCACTCACTAGCAAAGACCGCTCACCGGCCAAATTCAAACGATAAAGTCCACTGATTTTGTCAGCAACCGCGACGACTTTCTGTCCGTGCAACAGTTTGCACTTTTCACCGTCGAATTCAGTGCGCACACCCTTGTTCGAAAGTTTTGCTATCGACACGAGATTACTTTCGAGCTCCGGAGCAAAAATCACTTCCGTCAACGTTAGCGAAACGTTTTCACCGCGTTCGTTCACGCACTGTATGGTACAATCTCCGATGCCTTCCGTGCGGAGCATTTTGCCATCCGCCGCCGAAATACTCGGACGCGCACTTTTATCCAACCGAACGAACAAATTTTTGTCGTTAGCTACGTGCGACGTCGCACCAGAGTCAATTAATCACGCACCAGCTCCAAAATCACACGACCGCACCATAAACGTAAACGACTCTTGGTCGTCTTCACGCACTGTTTTCGCCTTTTCTTTTGACTTCTTCTTCATATTTTTATCGTCACTATTCTTCGCCGCCAAGAACGCTTCACAGTTCCGTTTGCGGTGCCCCAACTTTCCGCAGAAGTATCATGAAACATCCACTGATTTCTGCTGCTGATGGCTAGATCCAACTCTCAGAGCCGTGTCTCCCGTTTCGCTCTTCTGCTTATCCGCTTCGTCGATGAGCTTCACTTTAACCATCTCAAGTGTGAGCTCGTTTTCATCCCGTGCCTCTAACGCCGTCGTTAAGGGGTTGAACGCATCCGGGAGGCCACGAAGGATTAACGCAACCTTCAGGCATTCGGTCATTTCGAATCCTGAATTCTCGAGACGAGCGTACTGCTTCTCAATTCCGGCGAGGTAACTTTCCATATTATCACCTACCTTGTAGTTTTGGTTGGTGATTTGTGTAAACGTAGTAGCCGTTGGTTTACTGGCGTGAGCGCCCGCACAATTTTTTCAACCCCATTCCACATCAAGACACCGAAGTGTACAGACCGTTTCCTGCTAATAAACATTATTCGTTATTGTTAGAACCCGTGTCCTGGTCATTTCTCCCAGCCCCGTCCGCCTCAGATTCCATCAGGTTATGGGCTCGTCAACGATGGAAGGCTCCGGAATTCCCCTGTTGGATGCTCTTGGATCAAACTTCGAGAACTGGCGTTTCCGAGCTCAACTCTACTTGGAAGCAGTGGAAGTTTCGGAGGTGCTGAAGAAGGACGTTCCTGCTGAAGAGGACCCTGGAAGAGCGAAGTTCCTGCAGACCGATCGAAAAGCGAAGTCATTGATCGTTCGATTTCTTTCGGATGAGTGCCTCGGCAACGTACGGGAAAAGGAGACGGCGCGTGATATGTGGAAGGCTCTCGAGGACAACTACGCCAAGAAGTCGGTGGCCAGCCAGACCCTGCTACGGAAGCAGCTGGCGAGACTCCGGATGAAGGAGGGCGCATCGATGAGGCATCATTTGCAGCAGTTCGACGATATCGTACGGCAGCTCAAGTCAGCCGGCGCTAAACTGGAGGAGAACGATACGGTATCACAGCTGTTTTTTACCCTTCCCGACAGCTACGACTCCCTGGTTACGGCTTTGGAGAATATAAACGAGAAGGACCTGACGTTGGAAGCCGTGAAACAACGACTGTTAGCGGAGGAATCCAAGCGGTCTGATCGGTTGGAAGATTCTTGCGAAGATAGGAGTGCAGCGTTTGTCGGTGGAAGAAATAAGAAGCCCGAGAAGCCGAAGAAGTCGTTTGCTGGTAAGTGCCATCGGTGCGGAAAGCCTGGACATATGCAACGAGATTGTCGTGTCAAGAAGCCCGAAGGTAAGGTGAATGCGGCCGTTGGAAGTAAGGCTGTTTCGTTCATGGTGAACAAGACACCAACGGAGATGGACCACAAGAAGTCGACTTTCGTGGTTGATTCTGGATGTAGCGATTATCTAGTGAATAGCTTGGAGTGCATGCAGTCGGTGAGGAAGCTCAAGGAACCGTTCGTGATCGATGTGGCCAAAGATGGCGTCTCGATTGTTGGTAAATATGAAGGTGAAGTCCTCGGATTTTCCAAAGAAGGCGTGCGGTTTGAACTGTAGAATGTGATCTTCGTACCTGAGCTGAGAGGTAACCTGTTGTCCGTGAAGAAGATGTCCCAGGGTGGCATTGACGTGATGTTCACAACCCGTGGTGGAAAGCATCAAGCTGTGATGAAGAAAAAGAACGCAATAATTGGAGTAGCACTTCTAAGAGGTAATTTGTACGAACTTGATTTAGATTTGAACGTGACGGGAGCCACAGCAAATGTGTGTGCTTCGGATACTGGGAACCTTTGGCATCGTCGTTTGGGTCACGCCAGCCAATCTACGATGAACGCGCTGGCCCGGTTTAGCATGGCAGAAGGGTTCGGTCCTAAAGTGAATGCTGTTGGATTCTGTGACACCTGTGTGCTTGGAAAGCAATGCAGGGAACCCTTCGACGGACATCGAGAAAGAGCTAGTCGTCTGCTGGAGCGGATACACTCGGATGTGTGTGGACCGATCGATCCTCCGGCTTGGGACGGGTCGAAGTACTTTGTCTCATTCATTGACGATTGGAGCCATTTCGCTTGCGTGTACACAATGAAGAAGAAGTCTGAAGTATTTGGTCTTTTTCAAGAGTTTGAAGCGATGGTGACTGCCCAGTTTGAAAAACGAATCAGCAAGCTTACCGTTGACCAAGGACGAGAGTACGGTTCGAAGGAACAAAAGGCGTTATACAAGCGGAATGGGATACAAATCCAGCCTACCGTTGCATATTCCCCACAACAAAACGGTGTTGCTGAGAGATTCAACCGTACGCTAGTTGAGAAGGTAAGGACGATGCTGATTGATTCGAATATGCCGAAGTACATGTGGTGCGAGGCTGTGCTTGCTGGTACGTATATCTTGAATCGTTGCCCTACTACCTCTCTCTCTGACAACCGTACACCTGCGGAGTATTGGACCGGTGTTAAACCGGATCTCTCGAAATTGCGAATTTTTGGATGCAAGGCTTTCGCATGGGTGCCAGGCCAACTTAGAAAGAAGCTGGACAACAAGAGTCGAGAGGCGGTGATGGTCGGATATGCTCCTAATGGCTACCGCCTTTGGGACAGATCGTCAAGAAAAATCTTCATAGCTCGTGACATCAAATTTGACGAGAAATCAATGCCGTATGCAGTTGAAGACAGTGAAGATTTGAAGGTTCCGTTGATGATTCCGACAGTGTACCCAGCCGAGAAAGATGATCAGGAAGTCGAACCGGAAGCGATAGTTTCTTTTCCAAGCGATGATGAAGATTCGGTTGACCTGGAGGAACTTCCTGAAGAACAGCTTGAAAATCCTGGGGCGCTCCCTTCATAAACAAGAGGTGATGACTGTTTAGAGTCTAACACTAGGCGCAGTGAACGGGAGCGCAAGCTTCCAGGTAAGTTCTTTGACTTTTTGACTGGGTTCAGAGCAACGTCTGTCTGCTGGGAATCTTTCACCATCCTCAGATCCCCCGGAATCGTTTGATGAAATCAAAGCGCGAGATGACCGACAGCTGTGGCTGGATGCAGTGGACGAAGAGCTTAAATCCATGGCAGCCAACAAGGTATGGAAACTGGTTCCATGCCCAGCCGGTGTGAAACCCCTTCAGGCGAAGTGGGTATTCCGTAACAAGGAGGATGAGAACGGCAACCCCGTGCGCCGTAAAGCGAGACTGGTCGTCAAGGGTTTTCTACAGAAACCTGGCCTGGACTACAACGACACCTATGCACCTGTTGCGAAGCTAGCGACAATTCGGATCGTGCTGGCTGTTGGTGTTCAAAAAGGGTTTCATTTCCACCAAATGGATGTAAAGACGGCGTTTCTTCACGGAGAACTTCAAGAAGAAATATACATGGCGGTTCCAGATGGTTTGCCAGCGCGACCAGGCAAGGTATGCCGTCTGATGAAATCGTTATACGGACTGAAGCAATCCCCTAGATGTTGGAACGAGAAATTCAACCAAGCGCTCCTGAAATTAGGCTTCGTTCGTTCCAAGCACGATTATTGCCTATACACCACCCGTACCGACGAGAGGGGGAAGATGCCGTGTTCGTCGTACTGTATGTTGATGATCTCCTCATTGCGGGCATGAAATTGTCGACGATCTTGGAGCTGAAGCGCGAACTGTCCCGGATGTTCGCCATGACTGACTGTGGGGAGCTAAACCATTTCCTCGGCATGAAGATACGGTACGATCGGTCAAGCGGAAAGATGACGTTATCTCAAGAAAATAGTCTGGAGAAAATCTTCCAGATGTTCGGCATGTCGCAGTGCAACCCTACAAGGACCCCGATGGGGAAGGGTTTGCAGCTCGATCGTAAAGTAATCGAAGCCTTTGACGAACCGTACCGTGAACTTTTGGGGAGCCTCATGTACGTGATGGTGTCCACGCGGTCGGACATCTGTTTTCCAGTCGGGTACCTTGGGAGGTTCCAATCCCAACCCGGACAGCAGCACTGTACCGCACTCAAACGAGTACTGCGTTACCTAAAAGGAACGATGGACCATTGCCTTACGTTTTACCGAGATGACCGAGCGCTACCCCTGATCGGATTCGCGGATGCAGACTGGGCTACCGACACAGAGGACCGGAAGTCAGTTAGCGGATTTGTTTTCCAAGTGTATGGATCGACCCCAGCAACACATATGTTTTAATTGTGTATTATCAACTAATATATAACCAAAACTAGTCATATATATGTTGATAATACACAAATATAACATGTGTGTTACTCGGGGACGGTTGTATGGTCAAGCAAGAAGCAGACGACGGTGGCCACTTCGTCAAGTGAAGCAGAGTATGTTGCATTGAGTGCTGCAGCATCGGAAGCAGTATGGCTGGCCGGAATCCTCGGTGATTTAGGTGAAAAGACTATCGAACCAGTGACCATATTCGAAGACAACCGTGGATGTATCGGTATGGCCAAGAACGTGGAGAGCAAGAGAGTGAAGCATATAGACATCAAGCATCATTTTCTGCGAGATCTTGTTGCTGCTGGGAAGTTGCTAGTCGAACCGATTGCGAACGTAAACCAACTAGCTGACTTCTTCACAAAGGCCTTGGACGTTGGACGATTTGAGGAACTTCGGAAGAAGCTAGGAGTGTCCCAACGAGAGGGGGTGTAAACGTAGTAGCCGTTGGTTTACTGGCGTGAGCGCCCGCACAATTTTTTCAACCCCATTCCACATCAAGACACCGAAGTGTACAGACCGTTTCCTGCTAATAAACATTATTCGTTATTGTTAGAACCCGTGTCCTAATCATTTCTCCCAGCCCCGTCCGCCTCAGATTCCATCAATTTGCTTAAGCAGTGTCACTTTCTGCCCCAGAGACGTTTTGTTGTGGTGCTGCTTGAGGGCTTCCCACGTCTCTTTTGCCGTCGTTTTGTCGCGAATTAGGCTGTACTGACTCTCGTCCACCAGCAGCTGAATGGTGGCGAGCGTCTTTTCATCGCCATCTTTCCATGCATCCGTTACCGGGGTTGGTGCTGTCCCTGGATCGACGTACTTCCACAACTGCTCTCGCCGGAGCAAAGCTGTGACGGAAAAAGACCACGCCGGGTAATTTGAGTTATTCAACTTGATAACTCTCGCCCACTCCATTTTGCGAAAAACAACCGCCGGATTTTCACTCGCGACTTTCGCGGAAAATAACTTGCGACTCGAACTAAAACGACCGTAACTTGATTCCGAACACTTCTCGGAATTGATCCGTAAAGATACCGACTGGGGCCATAACCTGTCGGAGTGGCCGCAATGGAAAAAGAACTCGGATCAGGGAAGCAATAATAAACACGTGTATACTGAACGTGAACTAACAAAAGAATGAATCTAGTTTTATTAAGCGGAAGTAAACAAACGCATTACACAGTCAATGTGTCATAGTATCTCTCTGTCAATGAAGTTGTCGCCGCTCAGGGGGCTCAACAATAATAACTGTGGAACCCTCTATTCTATTCTACTCTAAGTGCTTGCAAAGCCAATAATGAAAAGCATCCTGGAAATACCGAAACTATTTCTGGTATTTTCGTGTCAGTATCAATATTTGCAGGATATCAGTGATATGATGCAAATTTTATAATGGCCAGGCCCACTGTGCAGACTTGGGTTTAAAGATAATTCAAAAATTTGCGGCGATCAGGTTATTCACGTATGAATAACATGATAGACGAAAATTTTCAAATCGGTTGAAGAAGAAACGGGGACAACTGTACCAACCGTTTCATTGGATAATAACTGTGGAACCCTCTTCTCTTATCATAAAGTTTGTTTCTGAAACGGGAAATATACTCTGTTCCCATTGGGATGTAATTCTAAGAAGAAAAATAATCGAAGAACATTCAATAACAAATTGATAATTTTCGCGCATACATTAATGTTTGAAACTTTCTACATTGCCTTTAAAGGCCTTTACATGATACAAGTGCTCTCAAAAAAGAAAAAAAAGTAAATTTATTCTCTTCAGATAAGCACAAACTTGATAAAAAAAAAATTCGTAAAATAGTGTTTTTCTCAAGCAATATACCGATTATATTGTTTCAATTTGGTACAGGTCGAAATTTAGCACATTCATGGGTCGAAAAATAAAACAATGGGTCGAAAAATGGCACAAAAAGAAAAAGCCATTTATCCCTGAAAATTCAAAAAATACAATGAAATATCATCTGATAGAAGCTATTCATGAACAAATATTAGGTTTTTCTATTCGATTGCCAAATTTGAATATTAGTTTAAAATTTTTTGCAGGGTTTTTAGAAGTTTTCCTAGTTTCATGGGTCGAAATATAGTGTTTTTACCCTACTGTAATCAAAACCATTGCATTATCGTATTGATTTTGTATCCACAGGTGAACAACCGACGAAGTGCGTCCTCTCCGCATCAGATCATCGGTGGTGGCAAGAACGCTCCCCTCAACATCTACACCCCCCGGAGTAGCTCGGAACGGATGGCGACGATGGGAGGCGGCAATGTGGGAAGTCGGCACGGAACGGTGGGTGGCAACATGAACAGCAGCAACATCAACAACAACAACAACCAGTCGTCCGGTTTGGTGCGGCACAATAGCAAGCAACGCCGATCGCAGATGAGCAACATGTTGGAGCAATACTTGATCCAGCCCAACAACAATAACAACAGCAACAACTCCAACATCATCAATCTGACCGGTAAGGATGATGGTCTGCATCAGAGCAACAACAACAGCAGCAAGGATCAGAAACAGCAGCAGCAACAGCAGCCAAGTCAGCCCTTGTACAGCTTGAGCAAAAAGTCGTCGGCGCAGAATGTGAATGCGACGACGTCTTCCTCCAAGCGCAAGAAGACCATCTCCCCGACGGACAAGAAGGGTGGTCCGATCGGCGGCGGGGGTGGTTCCGGAAGCGGTGGCAGCAACTCGGGAAGCGGCATGGAAAGCCGATGATATCACACCCGACATCAGCACTGTGCGCGATACGTGCACTATTGCTTCTAGAAATGTGGCGAGCGAGTGCTGTGCCACGGTAATCGTTTTCTTTTCTGTTTTAGAGAGACACATTAGGATTATACTACTAAAAAGTGCGCTAGTAGGTACAAGTGTGAATATTTCAACCGCAAGAGAAAGTTTGACCGAAGAAGTATAGTGATCCAACTATATATATAGTTGTAAACGTTTTGCATATAGTTACATATTATATTAGGTAGAGAGCAAGTTACTAACTACAGGAAGTATTCGTTCTCTTGCGAAGACTCTCTTGAACGTCTTCATGGAATCGTGATCATCATCTCCGTTTATCAATATTACCCTACGCCCCTATATTCATATAATTTTGTCTCTTATATGTGTACAGCTGCCATTTGTATAGCGAAAGCGCGCGCGTTTTTTCATCGATTACGAATATTACTACTACCCGGGATCTTATTACTAAATATTGTTGGCAAACTCATATCCATAATTTCCGTGCGTGTAGCCACTGCCCCTGGTCAGAGTAAGGACGAAATGAATGCAAGCCAGAAAAAGAAAATCAAGAACTTAGTCAGACAAAAAAAAACATACCAGTTAAGCTATAGTAGGAGTTATGAAAGCAAGCCTCTATTTAAGCTCATATGAACGCGCGTGATAGAACGTGATTATCGTTTAGGGATTACTCATTCGAGATAAGTGTAAGCAAAAAAGATCACAGAAAACCACAGCAAACTAACAGACCGACACATACCTAATCCAAAAGAGCAAGCAACATTCGAAATTATAGCAAAAAAAAAAAACAACAACAAAATCACACCTTTGAGAAAGGCGACTTCCGTGTAGAGACGTAGATTCTGGCCCAGTTGGAATTGTCCTTCGCGCGGATAGGAGTCGATTTTAAGCAAAAAAAATCCAGAAATCTTGAAGTTTTATGCCATTTGAGTGGCAATGTGTGTGCGTAACGATACAAGCAAAAAAAAAAACTAAAGGGATGTACTCTTTCATCCAACCGGTTATACCTTAAGAATCCAAAAGTATGTAACGGCCAAATAACCAAGCAGGCATCTAGGACCGCACCCTCGTTCCGATCGCTGTCGTTGTAATAGGGTAAAGCGTTTGAAAAGATTATTTTAATGAACACTGTAAAACTGTAGCTATTATTCTAATGTAACGAAACAACAGGATGCAAATTAGTTGAGTAATGTCAAGCAATTCCAGAAAGGAGGACGTTCGTCTTGCACGAGAACGTCCGGAAAAAAAAAGTGAAGCAATAATGATTTAGAGAAGGTTTTAGGTGATCAGAAGCACAAAATCGGCGTTTTACAGCTCTTCTTCCTGCGAGGAAGGTTACAATTGAGAAGGACCTGGCAATATTCACTGTGAGTATTTAAATTATATGTGGGTTGATTATATGAGGGCATTGAGTTGATAAATCCCGATACGATGGAGACAGGGACTTGTTCGATTTGAAAAAAAATGGATGGTCTCTGAAGTAACTTTTTTAATCAAAATGATTTCTAAAGACTTGGGTTTCCTTTTTTGCAAGAGTGAATCCTTGCACAAAATTCTAAAGGCTGCAGGGATACCTTCAATGATTCCTACGTGACTATTCTGCAGGTTCTTCCGGAATTTCTTTTTAGATTCCTCGAGGAAATGCTTCAGAAATTATTCGATTGATTTCTGGAATATTTTTAAAAATTCCTCCAGATCACTCTTGATTTTTTCTAAGGATCCTGTTACCCATCCTTAGATATCTTCCAAAGATTCCCACATAGAATTCATCCATGAAAATTCACAAAGATTTATTCCAGAGTTGTTGAAGAAATTCGTTTGGCAGTTTTCATAGCAACCCCTAAAAGGATTGCTCCAGAGAGAGAGCTTGCAAGAATTTCTCAATAAATTGGTCCAGAAATTTCTCATAAGCTTCAAAAACTGCTCTAGGTATTTCTCCAGCATTTAATTCACGGATTACTCCTGCCACACAATTCTCAAGTAATTTCTTACTTCAATGGTTTCACACCAGCAATTATTCTTATTATCCCTCCGATCATTCCTTCATGAATGTAATTTGGGATTTTGTCTTATATTTTACAAGGTTATCTACGAATTCGATTTATTAGTTTTGCAATAATTATCTCAAAAACTTATCAAACAAACCCCCAACGACTTCTTTAAGAGCCTAGGAAATCTTTCGAAGTTCCTTGTAGGAGATCACCAAAAAAATTTACAGAAGATTGCTCAAAGAATTGCTGAAGGAACTTCTGAAAGAGGAACCTCCGGAGCAATTTGGGTTTATACTACGAGTGGCGTGAGGTGACAATTGTCCGTTTGGTTTACACGGCGAGTCACTTCACTCGAGTCGAGAATTGTTACTTAGCTATACGAGATCGACAATTCTCACCCCATTCTCACGCCATTCGTAAAATAAACATAAATATTTGTTTTTTTTTAGCCTAATTGCTAGTTGAAATCTTACAGAAATCATAACCGATAATTTTAGAGGAAATCTTAAGAAATCTCTAGAGGCGTACTAAACATGTTTCTTTGGAGAAAATCTATAAAAGAATGTCTGTATAAATTCCTTGAGGACTTGACTCTCTCGTGAACTTTCTGAGAAATAAAATCCTTTCAAGTATTCCGTGGGGTATTCTCTGGAGTAGTTTCTTGTAATTGTCTTGTAATTGCTTCAGTCGTCTCGTTTTATTTGAGTTGTTTGAACAACTAATCCACTATCCACAAGAATCAATTTGGAGTTTTTTTTTCACATTCATCGAGGGGAATATGGAACGAAAACACACTTCGATATTCCAAAAGCACAAATTTGAAGAACCAAAGAGCCATTCGCGCTGGAAATGTGATCGATTGGAGGTGATCAACCAGAACAGATTTTCAGCGCGATTGGATCTTTGCGGTTATTCAGATTTGCGGTCTTGAGATATCGTAATCTGATTTTGGTCTATACACCTGCCTTTATCAATCTACGTCACTATGCAACGGCTACCACCTGAACGAGGGTGACTCCAAATGGGTTGACAGGAAAAAAAACGAAGAAATAAAAAACACAGTCATACTGAGTACAAAATCTTAAGGTAAATAAATTATAACAGAAGAAAAAACAAGAAACAGTGTAATTTATCTGTAATATAATATTTAATTAAACTAGAAACAAAGCAACACAAAAAAAAACGTTAAAACTATGCTGTAAATAAAGAGAAACAAAAAAATCGAAAAGTATGTGGCAGTCAAGCCAAAACACAAGGAATTTCGGTGGCGCGTTATTACTGGCTGAAACCATCCGAAATCCTATCAGATCACAGAATATCACCCTCATTCTTGTTTACGGCGGATCCAACTTTCGATCGAATCCACGGCCCACTTGATATTGCTGATTTTTTGACGATTTTCATGGCAATTATTATATGAAAAATGATATGAAAAATTTTGGTTGTTCATCAATTTGTTATCTAGAAATTTAGAACAACCTCACTGGTTGTAAAAACAAGCAGTTTAATCTATTTTTGTCAAGTTTGTTCAATAAACTCAAAATTCTGCTCTTATTTAATCCTAATGCATAATTGCCCAGGCTCCTAAGGTTTCTCAGGACTATAACGGGTTCAATGGGCTCTGCAAGAATTTCGTCTCAGATTCCCCGAGGAAAAGCTTCAGAAATTATAGCGATTTTATCTAGATTTTTCAGGGTCTCCTACAAGGATATCTCCAGAAATTATTCTAGAGATTTATCTACCGATTATCCCACAAATTCTTCCAGAGATTTTTCAAAGAATGCTTAGAAGTACTTCTCCAAAATTTGTTCCAGGAAATCCTTGAGAACTCCAAAGCTAATACCTCCAGTAATTTCCTCATGCATTACCTTAATTATCTTTTCCAAAACTATCCTATAATTCCCAGCACATATTTTTTTACTAATCCTTCAACTGAATTCTCCAATTGTTACTCTAGAAAATCTTCCTAAGATTTCTACAGAATTTCTTCTGAGGAAATCCTCAATGGTTTATTTCAGAGTTAAAAAAAATAAGTGTTTTCCCCGCATGTTCATGTGGATTCCTTCAAGAAATCCAAAATTCTTCAAGAGGTTCTTCGAAAAAATCTATTGTTTTCTAGGAATTTCTCCAGCATTTCATCCATGTATTACTCCTGCAGTTTTTAAAAACAACATGTTTCAAAAAGTTTCTGATAAAATTCCCTTGCAATTGCATAAGTTTATTTAAGTTTTCACACCAGTCAATACTACAACAAGTTTTCCAACAATTCCTCCGATCATTGCTACACAAACCTCTATAGAGATTCTGTTCAATGTTTTTCAAGAAATTCCTTTCGAACACCCTGCGAAAAATTATCCCGATATCGGATTGATTTTGTTTTAGTTCATCTTAGCAAAATAATTAGGAAATCTTGTAAAACTTCCTCAAGAATCCAGGCGTTATTTCAGAGATCATTGTTCATACAGGGTGAGTTTAAAGCTTCCACTAATTTTATATGAGGTTAGTTAGTTACTGCAGGATTTTCTTTAGAAGTGCCTCTCGGATGTATTTTTCAGAAGTGAAGTAAGGTACCGCGGGGCAAGTGGGTAAATGGGGTAAGTGAAAATAATTGATATATTTTACTGAATTAATTCGACGTAGACCTAAACATAACTAAATTTGAACACCGTCAATTTTCTTATCAGGTGGGGCAAGTGAAAAGTTTATCATTAGAGATTGAATTTGTGTTTTCTCTTTAAGTAGCCATAAGTAAGCATGGTTCGCAATTATCATAAAAAACATAACGTGCTGATAATTAAATAAACTCTATACTCAAGCGTAAAAGCAATTAGAAATCATGGAACTTCTCTAAAAGATGTTGCCAAACATTACAATATTAATATGTCTACTTCGGGTAGCCAATTAAAAGGAAGACGTTGACTGAAAAGTTGCAATATTAGAGAACATACGGAAATCTCGTGGAATGTCTATGTAAAGCTAGTTCAAAACACAAAAATGGGGTATAGGTCTATCCACATTAAAAAGATTCTAAATACGTTATTGAAGGATTCCGTTTGATTTCTCCCGAAGAGTTATCCGACGTCATATCCGACTTTCTCAAAAACAAATAACGAGCGGTGGAAATTCTACAGAGCAGAAATGCAATTGCTGTCCTATAATGTAAGAACTAACATTGGAAATGTTGCAGTTATAATGGTGTCGAATCATTTCAACTAACATAAGTGAACAGAAGAAAATTCAAGTGAAAAGAATAACATTTTCTTTGTTTACATGTTACCTATGTTATTGTTCATTGGGAAGCCTTAACAAATGTTAAAGCTAATAGAACTCGTGAAAATAACTGTTTGTTTTTGAATGTATTGTTCAAAGCAGTAAACTTTTCACTTGCCCCCCCATACAAACTGACATATTAGTTTAATACTCTCCCGTTTTACCAATTTTTACAAAAACTTCTCCAAACTTTTTCGTGACACGTACACGTCGGAACAGTAGAAGCATTAACCTAAGAATGCTAATGTCGCTACTGTTCGTGTTACCAACATCTAGTTTACCACGCGCTGACAGCCTGAGTACCGGGTCTCAAAGTGTCAACGGCACTACAGAGCCAGACACGTTTCCACATCTTGGCTGCCTGAATGATGGTGCAAATTTCTTGAACCTGAAATGTTTTTTCAACCTGGAAAAACCTGGAAATATCAGGGAATTTCATTTATGTGAATGAGTAGACACCCTGTAATAATGGTTCTCTCAAAAATTCATCCATAATTACTCTCCGGAATTGCTCAAAACTTACTTAAGGTATTAGTGGATAAAATCTTTTCCAAGAATTGCTCGATGAATTGCATCTGGGATTCCTTATTAGATTCCTCTAGAAATTTCTCCAGCATTTCTTCAAAATATTATTATTGCGGCTCAAACACTTCACTGATATTTTTTTCAAATACATTTTCCAAACCTCCATAGATTCTTTAAAATTTCATTCAAGCTTCTACACTAGTTAATACTACAGCAATTATTTCAGTTATTGCTCCGACCATTGATGGATAAATATGTTTTTATTATCATAGCGATTTATCAACAAATATATTCATCAAGATATCGAGAGATCTTTCTCGTAGGTTTTTTATTAGAAATTCCTCGCGGATTTTTCAATTTTTTTCACAAAAAAATATGAAATTTTTTCTTGATATTTCCCTGAAGACAACCCGACCAGTGGATTACAAAAGGGTTAGTTATCGCATTTTCTCTAACAAAATATGTTATAATTTTGGCGGGTTGTAGTTAAAATAACAAAAATTAGAACACAATTTCTTCCACACTATACAAAATTGAAACAAAATCTGTCATAATTGAAGCAAAAATATTACACATTATGTTTCGAATCAAATAAAAATATAACTTGTTTTGTTATATTTCATTACTGAATTATAACAAAATTTGTTATTTTCTTTCCTATCATTTTTTTATAACAAATTGTGGATTAATTCAGTTTTAAATTAAAATAGCTTTTGTTATTATAACTGATTTTGGTTTTAATTGTGTTATAATTTCCTCCATCAACTCAAAGTGCTTCTAACAACAACAAAAAAATATTTGCAACAAATCTTGATATAATTTTGTTGTTATCCACTGGTCGGGAATCCAGGATGAGTAACTGAAAAAAATCTTTGAAGATTTCCTTGGCTTTTTTTATTTGGAGCAGGTCCTTGGGAAATCAATGAAAGAATCAATTGATAAATTTCCGGGGAACTTTGGAGCAGTTCTAAATGGAATCATCGAAGTAATTTCTTCACCATGATAAAGAACCAACCAATATACTGCCCATAAATGCATGTCAGTCCCATGTTTGCTGGATTTCCTATTCACATGGGACAGTTATGCGTTTATGGGCAGTATAATGATCTTTTGAGCTAAAACCATGGCTCGCATCAAGAAAGTTGTAGAAAACCATCCGTGATAAATAATATATATAGTATATAAACGATTCTTAGAAGAATTACATAAAAAGTTCGTAAAAATCATAAAACAAACTCCTGAAGAGGTCTTCGGAGTAATAAAAAATTTGCGGCAAAACGAAAAGTTACTTGTCGTTATTTCACGAGGAAGCCTTAGAATGTGAATACCTTCCATTAAACTTACTGATGGAAGATTTCTCCCTTATTCGGCGTTTAAAGGACGCGGTTTAAGCAGTATTACAATCAAATTCGATCTTCTGACATAATTTTTTATTTGAAATATTGATTAGTGCATAAAAATGTTGACCATATTAGGTAGAAGAGCTGGAATTTAAATGGAAACGTGAAATGACAAAAATTTCAATTTTACAAATGTGTTAATAAAATATTTTTGGAGGCACAATAAAAATGTCCAAATATGGTACTCAACTAGACCTACTACTAGCAGAAGATCATGTGGAATATTCCCAATCATAATTGATATTGATCGTAAAACAGTATACTAGAATTGAAATAAAATTTATTACGGCTTGCTTTTCAAGTCACTTTCAGTCACTTTTTCAAGAATAGAAAGTCACTTTTTAGTCACTTATTTCTCAATATTGGTCACTAAAATAACTTTTTTCGGTACCAATTCTTGCTACCAGCCCTGCTAATAACAAACTTTTCACTTGCTTTGCTATGTCCTGGGATGTTCTAGGACGTCCAAACTGTCTTGAAGCACACTCTTTGAAATCTACAACCGTAACATTTGAGGTATTCCAGGCCCTCCAAATTACCCTGGAAATCTGAATTTCATGTCTACATTTATTCCAGTAGTATTTCTTGCTAAACTGGGTGAAGTTATATAATCTACCATGTCCACTGAACTTTCGCACGTATCAATAGGATGTTTTAAAAAACGTTTGGAGTATTCCGGGTCCTCCAAATTACCCTGGATTTCAGAACTTCAGGGCTACACTTATGCCAGAAATTTATCTCGCTAAACTGAGTGAATTTATAAAATCTTTCCTGTTCACTAAACCTTCTCATGCATCAATAGGCTGTTTCAAGGAACGTTTGGGATATTATAGGTGCTCCAAATTACCCTGGAGTTCAGAACTTCAGGTCTACACTTATTCCAGTATTTTTTCTTGTTAAACTGAGTAAAGATATATAACTTACCATGTTAACTGAACCTTGTCACGGATCAATAGGCTAATTCAAGGAACGTTTGGGGTATTCTAGGCCCTCCAAATTACCCTAGTGTTCGTAACTTCAGGTTTACATTTGTTTCAGTAATTTATCTCACTAAACTGAGTGAAGTTATATAATCTAACATGCTCACTAAACCATCTCATGGATCAATAAGCTCTTTCAAGGAACGTTTGGGATATTCCAGGCCCTCCAAATTACCCTGGAGTTCAGAACTTCAGGTCTGCACTTGTTCAAGTAATTTATCTCGCTAAACTGAGTGAAGTTATAAAATCTAACATGTTCACTGAAATTTCTCACGGATCAATTAGCTGTTTCAAGGAACGTATGGGGTATTCCGAGCCACCCAGATTACCCCGGAGTTCAGAAATTCAGATCTACAATTGTTCTAGTAATTTTTCTTACTAAACGATGAAGTTATTTAATGTTCACTGAGCTTTCTCACGAATCAAAAAGATATTTCAAGGAACGTTTGGAGTATTCCAGGCCCTCCAAATTACCCTGGAGTTCAGAACTACAGGTCTTCCCTTGTTCCAGTAATTTTTTTTCTAAACTGAGTGAAGTTATATAATCTACTATGTTGACTGAACCTGCTCATGGATCAATATGCTGTTTCAAGGAACGATTGAGGTATTGCAGATCCTTCAAAATTTCCCCAGGACTTCAGAACTTCAGGTCCAATATTTTTCCAGTAATATTTCCTTCTAAACTGAGTGAAGTTATATAATCTACCATGTTCACTGAACCTTCTCACAGACCAATTGGCTATTTCAAGGAACGTTGGTGATATTCCAGGCCCTCCAATTTACCCTGGAGTTCAGAACTTCAGGTCTACCCTTGTTCCAGTAACTTTTCTCGCTAAATTGATCAAAGTTTTCCCTTTGGGGCCGGCACGGTCATTTATGACCGCAGTCGGAAAATGGCTGTATAAAAAGAACCAATGAATAAAATTTACTGTCTTCGGAAAAGTCCTTGCAAATATACTTTCCTGTCAGGGAAATATTTTAGGTGTATGCCTTAATGTCCTACTTGGCAACCTAGAACATCCTGAACATGCAGAAGTCTGCCAAATAGAATAATTGGTATAAAAGTAGCTTAAAATGCCTTTTGTAAATACAATTGATGTTCGTACTTGGTAATACATACCTATTATTCACATGCCTTTTCATGTCCTGGGATATTCTACGACGTTCAGACTATCCCGAAGCTCAATTCTCGAAATTTACAGCAGTAGTTGCTTGCGCTAGAAATAATCAGCGATGCCAGATTTCTTTGGAAATCATTCCGTAGACGAAAAGTGATAAGCGGGTGGAGAGATCCCCGGCATTGCAATTCCGTAGATTTCCGTTGGAAAAATCCGTAAATTACCGTAGAATAATGAGAATTTCCGTAGCTTTTTTTAGAAAATATACATTTTCCGTAGAATTATCTTACGGATCCGTAGAAAGTGCTCAATTCCGTAGATCTACGGAAATTTCCGTAGATCTGGCAACGCTGCAAATAATAATATTTTCAACTCAAGCTGAAAAGCTTTTCCAAACTATCCTGGAGCTCAGAACTTCAAATCTGCCCTTGTGGCAGCGTTTTTTTCGCTAAATAGAGTTCAGTTATATAATCTACCAGGTTATATAGGGCCCCCATAGCCGAAGCTGTAAAGACGCAAGTATTCATCATGACCATGCTGAGGGTTCCGGGTTCGATTCCCGGTCGGCCCAGGATCTTTTCGTAATGAAATTATTCTTGACTGCCTTGGGCATAGAGTAAAGGGTGTCCACGATGAAATTGCCACACACAAAATTGATTCGCAAAATTCGAGTTTTCATCCGATTGCCATCAAAACTTCAGGGATTGAGAAATAACTATTAAACTTCATTTTACCATTTTACTCGTATTTTATTTACAGTCCATACGTAAATGCCCGCACCTTGGCCTCAACCCCGGCCATGAGATTCTGCACAACATATGAATCAACCGTTTTTTGCATGTAAACCCATACTTTCATGGACAACGAAACATATGTGAAGGCTGTTCCCCGGCAACCTGTTTTTCACGGCCAAGGATAAGTTTAGCGTTCCGGAGCATGTCCGCACTCAGAAGAGGTCCAAATTTGCGAAGAAATTCCTGGTTTGGCAAGCCATCTGCACGTGCGGGAAGCGGAGTGCACCTTTCGTGACCTAGAACACGATGAACGGACAAGTGTACATGAAAGAGTGCCTCCAGAAGCGGCTGCTCCCTCTCCTGAAGGCCCACAACGTCCCAACAATATTCTGGCCGGATTTGGCCTCATGCCACTACTCCAAGGACGTGCTGAAGTGGTATGCGGATAATAAGGTCAATTTCGTGCCGAAAATGTTCAACCCTTCCAACACTCCGGAGCTCCATCGAGAAATACTGGGCGATTATGAAGCAGCACCTTCTTACACACTTAAATTATTTTGCCGACCTCAGCAAACGGATTGCCGAGAATCCAACAGCTGAGATTTCGGTAAAAAAATTGCCGAATCTCGGTAAACTTTTTACCGAAATATCCTTAAAATTTTACCGAATCTCGACAAACCAAATGTTTTACCGAGATTTCGGCAAACGTTACCGAGATTCGGTAATGGTTTACCGAAATCTCGGTAAAAGTTTTGCCGAGATTCAGCAAATATTTTACCGAGATTCGGCTGTTGGATTCTCGGCAATCCGTTTTACCGAAGTCGATTTCGGAAATTAAGTGTGTAAACGACCTAAGGTAGTGAAGACAGTCGAGAAACTGAAGAAAGAATGGGTTCACATGCAAAAAACGGTTGATTCACAGGTTGTGCAAAATCTCATGGCCGGGGTTAAGGCCAAGGTGCGGGCATTTCCGTATGGACTGTTAATAAAATACGAAGAAGAAGAAGATTCGTCGACAAACACATATATTCAAAACGTGTTTCTACTCGTTTACGCATTTAGACTCTACTGACGTTTTCACAAATTGTTCTCAAACAAAAGGTGAAAAGCAGGGGGGTTGAAAATAGTATATTTTTACGTGACATAATTTATGGATGCTTCCCAAAATATGTCGCTAATTATGACTGGAAACTTTGTTGAATACACCATGTTTCGGAAGTGCTTCGTTTCGTGGTTATTAATTTATTACCACTAAATCCTGACTTTCATCGCGTTGTAGATCTTATGTACTGAACATCCCGACAAGTTAGATAATCTAGAACATTCGAAATGATCTGATAATATTTGCTGAACACTCAGAAGGTTCAGAATATACGGTAGATTACAGTTCATCACCTTGTATGATGAACAAGGTTGTTATTACAAGCATAGACTTCAAGTTATGAACTCAAGAGCAGTTTGGAAGACCTAGCACCTCCCAAAAAAATATTTGTCATAATTTCTTGTTATGTTTAGCATTTTGAGCACCAAAACTATTGAAAGGCGTTCAAAAAACTGTATAATAGTTCTTGGAAAAAATCAGGCCCCAAAGGGTTAAACCGCAATAAAAAAGTTTCAGAATTAGTTCGACATGGACCTAAAAATACCTAAATTGAAACATTGGCAATTTTCTAATAACGTGGGGCAAGTGAAAAGTTTCTCATTAGGGATTTAATTTTTGTTTTCTCTTTAGGTAGCTATAAGTATACAAGGTTCGCAATTATCATAGAACAACATAACGAGTTGATAATTCAGGAAACACTATACCGTCAAGCTACCATTCACCGTGCATTTAAGAAAAATTTGCACTTCAAAAAATTATATAACTTTTCCAAATAATTTGAAGCGTATTAGAATACCACTACGTAGCGTACAATTATATAATAATTCAGGGAAAAATCTAAAACTAGTGATGCATAACTAAAAATTACTCAAAAATTAAGTTTGGAAATCTCATGTTACGGTCGCCTCGTACCGTTCTATGTCACCATTCACCGTGCGTATAGATTTCGTCATGATTTAATTTTGTTTCTTGAAGAAACGTTGTTGATGGAGCAACTATGTTGCTAATAGTGAATGCACTCATTTTTAAGACTGTCCAAATCTTCATTTACAATAAAATCCACAAAAAGTTTAAAAATTAGCTAAATAATTATTTTTTCATTGACATCGTTATAGGAGGTTTGACTGTATTGTCTAAATCATTCCATATTCACTCAAAAACTAAACATGAAGTAGTTTAATGACGATATAACAATAAATCTAATATTACCGAATAAATTCATGCGTTTTATACTAATGCACGGTAATAGGAACCATACATACTGAGAGGGATCCATTCACCGTGCATTTGGGTTTCGACTGAAACACAATATAAAATTCTAATTTGCATAAAATCTCATTGCTCATACGATGAAATACATCTTACTAATAGAATCCACAATGAAAACTTGTTGAAATTTTGAAAAAAATCATTATCTATCGTTAAAATGAAAAATGTGAATTTTTGGTGTTTCTACTAAGAGTGATGAAAAATCTTATTATTAAACAATATTCACATGATTTTTACTACATAAACTAGGTTTTTCAAAATGCTTGGTGACAAAAACTACTTCATTTCATTAGTTTTATCTTATTTTGATGACAAAAAAATAATTAGTGAAAATTGTATGAATATTCTGTAGGAATTTGTATATGTGCACGGTGAATGGAGGCCGCACGGTGACTGGTGACTTAACGGTACTCAAAGCGTTAAATGCTATTATTATGGAACTTCTCTTAAAAAAGGTTGCCAAATATTACGATAATTGTATGTTTACTTCGGACAGCCGATGAAAAGGAAGACGTTGATTGAAAAGTTCCAATATAAGAGAACGCACGGAAATCTTGTGGTATGTCTATTGTGCTTATTCTGCGCGGCGTGTGAGTCGAGACGACTCGCTCTCACCGCGAGTGACGTGAGACGACTAATGTTAATCAAATGGGAGCGAGTCGACAATTGTCACCTCATTCGACTCGTGTGCAGAATAGGCACGTATGTAAAGCTAGTTCAAAACATAAAAATGGGGTATAGGGGTATCCACAATAAAAATGTTTCTAAATACTTTATTGAAGGATTCCCTTTTATTTTCTCTTGAAGAGTTATCCGACGTCATATCCGATTTTTTTAAAAGCAAACAACAAGCGGTAGAAATTCTTTTTTTTTTATTAGTATCATTCCAAACATCACATTCATTTCTTATATCTAGGTGTTCTATGTCTATTAACACTATATCCTAATTTGGTAAAACAAATTTAAGATTTTATTAACATTTTGTTAACAACATATTACATTTCATTTGCCGTAGCAGTTCAGATTTTTACAGGTGAGTTGATTTCACCTGCTTATAAGAGAAAAAAAAAACGCTTTGAATATACTTAACCTAACTTAACCTAAACATATAACGCATTAATCGTGGCAATAGAAGATTGTAACGATTTTTGCCTGAAATTATTAATTATTTTATTTGACATTTGTTCCAATGTTTCAACATTGGATATTCTATGTAACTCATTGGTACTATACCAGGGAGGAAGCTTCGGAATCATTTTCAAAATTTTATTTTGTATTCTCTGCAGAGCTTTCTTCCCGGTATTACAACAGCTAGTCCATATTGGTACAGGCCTGAAAATTTGTTTGAATATCAAAAGCTTGTTCTTAAGACAAACTTTTGATTTTTTATTAATAAGTGGATAGAGATATTTTACATATGTGTTACATTTGGCTTGAATGCCCTCAATGTGATTTTTGAAAGTTAAATTCTTATCTAGCATGAGCCCTAGATACTTAACTTCATCTGACCAATTTATTGGAACCCCTCTCATCGTGACAACATGTCTACTTGAAGGTTTCAAATAAAGAGCTTTTGGTTTATGTGGGAATATTATTAGTTGAGTTTTGGAAGCATTAGGAGAAATCTTCCATTTTTGCAAGTATGACGAAAAAATATCCAAACTTATTTGCAATCGACTACAGATGACACGCAGGCTTCGTTCTTTGGCGGAGAGGCCTGTATCATCCGCAAACAAGGATTTTTGACATCCCTGAGGTAACTCAGGTAAGTCAGATGTGAAAATATTGTATAACATTGGTCCTAAAATGCTGCCTTGGGGAACACCAGCTCTTACAGGAAGTCTTTCAGATCTGGAGTTCTGATAATTAACCTAAAGTGTACGATTTGACAGATAACTTTGAATTATTCTAACAATGTATGTTGGAAAATTAAAGTTTTTTAATTTTACAATCAAACCTTCATGCCAAACACTGTCGAATGCTTTTTCTATGTCTAGAAGAGCAAGACCAGTAGAATAGCCTTCAGATTTGTTGGAACGGATCAAATTTGTTACACGTAAGAGTTGATGAATGGTCGAATGTCCATGGCGGAATCCGAACTGTTCATTGGCAAAAATTGAATTTTCGTTTATGTGGGCCATCATTCTGTTCAAAATAACCTTTTCAAAAAGTTTACTGATGGAGGAAAGCAAACTGATTGAACGATAGCTAGAAGCTTCTGCAGGATTTTTGTCTGGTTTTAAAGTTGGAACAACCTTAGCATTTTTCCATTTGTCAGGAAAATATGCTAACTGAAAACATTTGTTGAATATATCAACTAAAAATGATAAGCTACTTTCTGGAAGTTTCTTGATGAGCATGTAAAAAATTCCATCATCGCCAGGAGCTTTCATATTTTTTATTTTTTTAATAATAGTTCTCACTTCTTCCAAATCAGTCTCCCAGGCATTTTCGAAAACGTTCTCTTGATTGAGAATATTTTCGAAGTCCTGAGTAACTTGATTTTCAATTGGACTAGTAAGTCCTAAATTGAAATTGTGCGCACTTTCAAACTGCATGGCAGGTTTTTGAGCTATTTCGCAATTAGTTAGTAATAATTTGTTTTCCTCTTTCAATGCCGGTATTGGCTTCTGAGGTTTTTTCAAGATATTAGATAATTTTATTTTCAAAATTTTTGTTTCTTAATTGAGCAAAACGTTTCTTGATTTCTTTCTGCAAATCCTGCCATATAATTTTCATAGCAGGATCGCGAGTGCGTTGAAATCGCCTTCTCCTCACGTTTTTAAGACGGATCAAGAGTTTAAGATCATCGTCTATGATCACGGATTCAAATTTTACTTCACATTTTGGAATTGCAATGCTCCTGGCTTCAACAATGGAAT
This sequence comes from Aedes aegypti, assembly GCF_002204515.2. Taxonomy (NCBI): domain Eukaryota; kingdom Metazoa; phylum Arthropoda; class Insecta; order Diptera; family Culicidae; genus Aedes; species Aedes aegypti. The sequence goes on along the minus strand of NC_035109.1, from coordinate 24,262,578 downwards.
TTGTTAAAGTTTCAAGAGCATTGTCAATATCAAGTTTAGTTTCTAAAGAAATGTTAACATCAAGATTAGAGTCAACATACGTTTTATATATATTCCAGTCGGCTCGTAAATAATTGAAAGTGGAGCTGATAGGATTTAGAATCGCTTCTTGGGATATATGAAATGTAACAGGGACATGATCAGAATCAAAATCAGCATGAGTAACTAATTGGCTACAAAGATGACTAGAGTCGGTTAAGACCAAATCAATCGTAGATGGATTTCTAGAAGAGGAAAAACATGTAGGGCTATCAGGGTATTGAATTGAGAAATATCCTGAAGAGCACTCATCAAATAAAATTCTGCCGTTGGAATTACTTTGAGAATTATTCCATGACCGATGTTTGGCATTAAAGTCACCAATGACAAAAAATTTTGACTTATTGCGAGTCAATTTTCGCAAGTCAGTTTGGAGCAAATTAACTTGCTGTCCAGAGCATTGAAAAGGCAAATAGGCAGCTATGAAAGTATATTTACCAAACTTTGTTTCAACAGAAACACCTAAAGTTTCAAATGACGAAAACAGTTGATGTTTTATACGCCTATGAATGATGATTGCAACTCCCCCACATGCCCCATCAAGTCGATCATTACGATAAACAAAAAAGTTAGGATCTTTTTTAAATTTGGATCCAGGTTTTAAATACGTTTCGGTAATAACTGCTATATGCACGTTATTAGCTGTAAGAAAATTAAACAGCTCGTCCTCTTTACCATTCAGAGAACGAGCATTCCAATTTAAAATATTTAAATTATTATTTGGATCCATTAGAAAAACGTAATCCAATAACAATTTGATTTGTAAATTTTACACCTACTTGGACTGCTTCAGTCATAGTGGTGGCTTTGAACATTTCATCAATCATTAGATTCAATTTTTCAGTTTTGTCACATCCTTTGGCTTAAACTCAAATTTTGGGTGTATTTTGTTTTCCGTGTCCGTGTCAGATAGGAACAAGCTCAGTGGTCGAACTAAATCCCATGTGGTGTTTTTGTCGACTAAGCGAACGTCAAACATGATCAAAAGTATCAAGCTTAATTTATGGACCAAATTTTTAAATTAAAGTTTAAACATGATATAGCCATTATTTCAGCGGGAAAAAATGCTAAAGTAGTTACAGTAACATGCTCTTTCGTGCTATTAAATAAAAACAAGATTTCATTAAAAATTTAAGGACCCAATTTAAGGTCTCTAGAATTTGAAGAATCCCAACTATGTGAAATCCATTACCCACTTGCCCCACGGTAACTTATGTTAAAATTGTAGAACATGATTTAGAAAATCGTTCATTTCTTAGGATAAATACCATTGCTCACCTAGTTTCTGCAGCCTATCTTACGCAATTTTTCCTCAGCTTTCTGATGGTGAACTCAGAATTAAAAACTAGCGGTGCGCTAATGGTAAAAAAACGATTTTTCTAACAAAATTCAAGGTGGCGGTCAAATTTAAAATGGCTTCTACTTCAAATTAAAGCTATATCCTTTCACTAAATGATGCCACTAAGTTTGCTATGTGTTCCAAGCGAAATACTCTGAAGGCATCTCTGGAGAAGCTACTCACACTAAGCTCTTACGGTGAATTTCACCGTAATCTCAACAGCTGAACAGTTCGGTGGAATAAATCACCGTAACTTCGTAGGAATTTAACGGATTCCGGTGATTTTTTACCGAATACTGTAAAAATTTACCGTACTCCGTTAATTTATTTTACCGAACTGTTCAGCTGTTGAAATTTCACAGTAATCCGTAAAATAATTTAAGTGTGCTGGTTAAATTTTAGACTTTCTAAACGGAAATCTTGGAAGATGTCCTCGGGAAATCGATGGAAGAAACACTAGATAAAATCTTGGAGGGCTTGAGTATTTCTTGGAAAAAAAATCTTTTAGAATTGTTGAAGCAATTCCTGATGGTCTCTAAGGTTATTTCTGTGACTATCCTTGGGAAAATCCATGTGGAATTCTTGAGGTATCCAAAACCAAAATACAGTGGGATTCCGTTTTTGGCATGCTCCGTTTTTAGCATGCTCCATTTTTGGCACCCCCCGATTTTGGCAACAAAATGGATCCGTTTTTGGCAACATTTTTAAAAACCATTGAAATTTGTAAACTTTTGTAAATATCTGTGTGTATTTTGTATTAGTCATTTGGAAAGCAAGTCAGCTTCATGCTTCTCGCATTCCAGAGCTCAATTTTCGTTGATATTTCCTCAAATTGCATCTACTGCTGGTATAACCGCACGCGTTTATTTACTTCTGAAAGGTCGTGTGTTTGCAACGTTTCATGAAGTCATTAATCGTTGAGTATCTTATCTAGAATTCCAATATTTTTACTCAGGCATTCACCCTTCATCACCAGCCCATTTGAGTATACCGGTAGGTGATACACATTCTTCTTCGAATTTGGAAAAGCTCTTTTGAACAAAGCACAAACATCGACACAAGAGCAACAAAAAGTCTATGAGTTTCTATCATAAATTTCGTCTCGCCAGTTCACCTCACTGTTCTCTTTATTGTGGAATTACACGCATAGCGTATGTAAAAGCATCGCCGGGTCTCTAAGCTTTTTATAGATTTTTTTGACAATACCAAGATACATAAATGACTCACAAGCACCTTCTATAAGTTGTTTCGCCACCATGACACATGCAAGTAAAGTAAAGTGTGCGATGAATACGATAGAGACTCTGTATAATGTTAAACATTTGAAGAAACAATCCAATGTTGCTCATGTTGGAGTAAGATTTTTATTAAGCGTGTGGGCACATGGATCAAAATATTCCTAATGATATCCTGGTGATCCTTAGCTAGGTCTAGGAGTTTTCTAGCTGTATTCTGGAGAATACTGAGCGAAATCTGGGTATTCCTATCAGACATCAAAGGTTTCATGTGGGATCCTTAAGAGATATATTAGTTGCTTCAGACGCAGTGCAAAATCTGTCAATTCCTTGTAAATTCCTAAGGTCTCAGACGTCCTGTAAGTTTCTAGCGGAATGCTGAACATTTCGAACAAAATCTTGTGGATTCTTAATAGGTCTCCAGCGGAATATGGAGATTGCTATTGGTAGTCTGGGAAGTCCTTATGAACTTTTGAGAATTTTCAGCAATATCGCAGCGGAATCCTAAAATTCTGAGCAAGCCTAGGCTAGACGTCAATTCCTATATGACTTCTAGGCAAGATTTCTAGCGAGCTACTTCAGAGTGTTAGCTGATTTCTGTGGGTTCTTAACGGACACCTGAAGATTATTATCGAGTTGTAAGGGTTTCATAGCGGGATCCTGTGAATATCTGTTATTATTTGTGTATTCCACGAAATTATGGGTCACAGATCTTGGGGGGCTCAAGCGACTTGTGAGCCGCATGTTGAGCATCAATGTTCTATACCATTTTTCTATTATTTCTAGGAAAATTGTCTATCCATATTTCTGTGTGCCCTTTTGATTGTAATAAATCATTTTATATAAGATTCCATACAATGCAAAGAACCTAATTTTGAAGAGCCATTTTCAATTGATCGAATATTGTCAAATTTGGCAGCAGAATTGATAGGCATTAGACCACCAACCCCGTCATTGTAAAATTTGACGCTTGGACTTAAAAGACAAACTGTTATGTTATGTTATGTTTATTGAATTAGAAAAATCGTTATGTTATAACACCTAGAAGTTTTTGTAAATACGTTTGTTTATGAAAAGTATTGTATTTTTGTATTATTTCACTATTTTCTGGAATTGTCAGTTCTAGAATAAAAGTAATCTATGCGATTATTGTTTACACGGCCTATGTAAACAAATAGTATACACAAAGCTTATAAAACATCATTGAAGATACTTCAGCAATCAAACGTGTGTGGAGCGTCTGTCACAATTAACATGACAGGTCTATAAGTTTATAGCATACCCATCTCGTACGGAAACCCGCTTCGAAATGGACCATTTGGAAGTCTGGCCATCATTTGGATCCATAATGATGATGTGATAACGTCCAAATAATATTCTTGAAATTGAAAAAAATGGGTTCCGATTTTGGCACGATTTCGATTTTGTTGCCAAAAACGGAATCCCACTGTACTTGGAGGAATTCGAAGTAATATCTGAATCTTTGTTCAAATTCCTGAATTAATTTCTGATGAAATTCATGGAGAACATCTTGAAAAAAAAAACACATAACAGTTATACCAGTACTAATACTTATCTTAATGTCATAAGGGATTCCCAAAAAAGTCTTCGATCTTTAATAAATGTGTAGTCTGATTCTACCAAATTTTGATCTCCTGTCTTCTATTAGTTCCTATTAGTTTCGTTCTGCTGCCTTAATTCCTGTTTGGTCTATTTTCAGTCTCCATTTGGTTCCTGTTAGTTCTGTTTTTTTTTTCTAGGCAACAGGTCTCTAAGTTCCTATTTTTAAGGCACTTAATCGTTACTAGATCCCTGGGTAGAGTTTAAGCCGGTTCAATACTATGTTCGGTTTTATAGACTAAGAAACGTTCTACTAACAATCTCGAGAATTCATAATCAATATTTTTTTTTTCTCCAGGGACATTTTGTGATATTCCATCACCGGTTGATCAAACCAAAAGTCAGGAAAAATAACTTTTATTTCAGTAAGTTATCATAATCTTGCACAGGAAAATATATATAAACCAAGGAAAAGCATCATTCTTGACTTGTTTGACGTGTTGGTATCATCTTCTTAATTCGCGTATGATCCTTGTAAAAAAAATCTTTTGTGCAAATCTCTTGGAAACAACACATGAAGAAATCATCAACATCCTCGTAAGTCTCACTCACATTCCACATTATATGGTAAAATCGTTGGTACACCGATTAAGTATGGTTGATTACAGTATAAAACCTATGACATATTACACAACTCACAACTCTTCTTCTGGTTTTGCAGATTTTTTGCTCTACGATCCACTCCCGATTCGTTCTCATTTCATGTGTTATAATAATTTGTTTTAGCATTTTCCGTGTGTTCATCTTTGTTCACACGGTTTATTACTTTTTTTTGTCGATTGTTTTAAGCTTTTTTGCTGAATGTTTATGAAGTGTTTCTCTTTCTGCTAGTAAACGCCCTCGCGCGTTTGAGGAAGCCAACGTAAATAATTGGGATAAAACGGAAAACAATGGTACACGGTTAATGCAAACGACGAAAATGTCTCACGCTCTAGCGCTTCATTTGTAGGGTTTTAGTTTAGTCTTACGGGTTAAATCTAAACAGGTGCCAGCGGAAAATAATTGCGTTTTACGGGTATACATCGAATGAACGTAATATATAAAAAATAACAGAAAATATGCATATTATTTGAACTCTTAAATAAGTAAAATCATTCGTTTTATGCTTTGGTTTTGTGCTTGCACTGAAATACAATCTCGATCATGGTATTTTTAAATATATATGTATTTAATTTGCTTGACGGCTCCGTCCTCAGCCTGTCCTTTTGTAAATTAAAGGAACAATATTTCTAGCTATATGTGTACGCAACAAGCTTATCTATAGGCGGAGATTCACAACGATCCTTAATATGTTATACGTAAATGTGTGAATAATATGTATAGCTCAACATTTGTAAAGTTCACGAAACAAAAAAAAAATAAAGGAGGAAATTAACTATTCAAACAAAAAAAAACACAGGTTTCAGTTTTTAGTCTCGAAAAAGGCACATTGTTTCCAGTTCGGGGGGTACTCTGCAAATGGCACATTAGTTTGCTTTGAACGTCTCATTGCGGCCTCTTGTTAGTTGCCGCTGGAAAAAAAAACTACCGTTCCTTACAATATCAAAACTGGTTTCTAGATAATCGTGCAACTTGTGTATACTTTTAATTCCTTTGCTACAGTTTGAGCTATTATATTGATTTCTCTTGTGAGTATATTCTGATTGAACATTGGAGTTTTTTGAATGTGGAAGACATCAGTTTTACGATAAAAGCCTCGCATTTACGTTTGTTGTAGAGTTTTCTTTGTTTCAAAAATTATTCTTCTTATAAGTTGTATGCACGGACGACAATTTAAGAGTGTAAATTGAATTAAAGACGCGTTTTCCGACTGAGCTGTATTATATATTAGGAAGCAACTCCAAATATTCGAGTGGACTTCACTTATCCAAGCTATTATCATAGCTGCCTACCCATTTCTACCTTTTTTACCGCTGATGCATCAGCCCATCACGATCCATTTTGCTTTGTCGTAATATAGCCAACTAGTTCACCCAACGTGATTAGCCACGCTCCAACGAAATTTTAAAGCAAAAAGCTATGTATAATCTTCCAAAGATTGATAATGTATATGTTCAACTGCATAATGACAACACGGACAAAGAAATTTATCTGTTATAAATAGTGAAAGCGCTGCATGAATAATAAGCTAAGAAGCAGATTCCGTCCCAGCGGAGAAGTAATTTCAGAAGTAGACTCTGCCCTGGGAGGGAGAAACCGATACAAATTTTATAATATAATATATATATATATATACAGCCATTCCATGAAAACCCGATCTAGTGGGTCTCTGCTATTTTGTTCCTTATCCGAAATAAGGATACACGTATTTTTGGATTTTTTGATTAGGGTGACCATTTCCGAAATAGGGTGACCAGAAAAATCGCGATTTTGCAAAATTTTTATTTTTATAAAAATTATAACTTTTGAACCGTTCGACCGATTTTCAATATTTTTGGAAGGAATGAAAGCTAAAGAGGAAAAATATGAAATTTCACAAAAAATGTGTGTTCCGGTGCGACTTCCCAATGCTACACATCACACCTGACAGCGCAAATACCCCTTGCGCTCAAACGTCACCACCGGACGGTTATTTTTTGTTTATTCTCTCTCTCTACAAATCACAACCTAACAACAAGTGAAGAAAAAAAGTTATTAATAAAAGTTTGATTTTTTCGGAATAAACACGCGGTTTTTTCCTCTTCTCCGGGTTCCGTCGGGAGTTATCGTCTATCCGTACAGTTTTTGGTCCTTCTTCGTCGGATTACGTCGCGAACCGGTATGGAAAAGTTGATCGGTCGAAGAAACGCACAGCTAGTGCAAGTGAAATGGCAGTTTGCTGCAGCCGAAAAACTCCACGAGCGAAACGCTTCGCAGGGGGAAGTTTTGGATCGGCTCGAGCAGCTTAGAGAGCTCGCCAGGAAGTTCCGTGACACGCAAAGCGAGATTGAGGAAAATCAACCCGACCCGGAGGCAATCGCCTCAGTGCATGACTTCCGGGAGGAATTCAATTCGCACTTCTATCGTGCAAAGGATTTACTCGAGCAGTACATTTCCAATGACGGCGACGATGGAGATGGCAGCAGCGGCTCTGTCAGAGGTTCCACCGGGAGCTACAGATCGGTGGCCGGTTCCAGCCGTGATCTTCGGGATGCCGTGCAGATGCCACTGGAGACCCAACGAGCGATGTTGCTGAATCAGTCGTCGGGCGGAAGAAACGTAAACAATGTTGATCCTGCAGGAGGAGAACAGGTGTCGAACCATGCACCTTTTGCGAATGTGCGTCTGCCTGCAATCAACGTGCCAACATTCGATGGCGATCGAAAGCATTGGAGATCCTTCAAGGATATTTTCATCCAAACGATCCACGCAAGAGGCGATTTGCGGGATTCGTTAAAAATGCAATACCTGATTTCGTATCTGAGCGGCGATGCGAAGCGTCTGGTGAATTCATTCCCAATATCGGATGCCAACTACAAGGAGGCGTGGGCAGCCTTAACAAACTTCTATGATAAGAAGAAATACACGGTCTTCGCTCTCGTTCGGGAATTTGTCGAGCAACCGGCGATTGCTAATGCTACTGCGGACAATCTGCGCAAGTTGGTCACTACCTCGGACGAAGTAGTTCGCCAACTGAACGCACTGGGAGAGGAGTATAATACGCGAGATCCGTGGTTGATCCACCTGTTACTGGAGAAGCTTGATAAGGACACACGGTCCTTGTGGGCACAAAAGATCATCGATGTCGAGAATCCTTCCTTCGAGGAGTTTTTAAAGTTTCTGGATAATCGCACCGACGCTCTTGAAACCTGCACGGCGTCTGGAAATCCGTGCGTCTGAGGTGTCGACAGATGGGCAGCGCAAGGATACTGGGAAGAAGATGCATGCTGAGAAGAAGATGCAATCGTTGCACACGGCTGCGGTGATACAAAAGTGCGCGAAATGCTCTAGTGAGCATCCGATTCATTTGTGTGAAGACTTTAAGAAGATGGACTTACAGTGCAAACGCGAACTTGTACAAAAGGCGAAATTGTGCTACAACTGTCTGCGGTCGTCGCATTCAGTGAAAAACTGTGCTTCGAAGTCGGTGTGTCGCACTGTGGGTTGCAAACAGCGCCATCATACGCTGTTGTGCGCAAAGGCGGAAAATTCGAGTGACCAGCGAGACGAACAAGGAGAGCCGAAAGAGCAAGTGCAACCTTTGCAAGGTTCTGGAGAAGTAGTCAACTCTCTGGTAGTTCAAGTTCCAAACCCACTGAAGGAAACGTTCGTACTACCGACTGCGCTCATCAACGTGAAAGCGGTGAACGGAGGATTCCTGAAGTTTCGTGCATTGATTGATTCCGGCTCCGGTGCTTCACTGATCACCGAAGCCTGTGTGAACAAACTCGGTATTCCACGTACAAGCGGCAAGGTAGCGGTTTTCCGGACTGGCGCAGCAGTCTGCCGTGACAACTCGAGGACTCGTGAAGCTTGTGATTGCAAATCGGTGCAGCGATAACGTGATTCTGCGGACCAACGCGTTCGTTATGGGCAAGCTTACTTCAACACTTCCTGCGCAGTGCATTGTGCCCAATTCCAAGCTGCTTGAGAAGTAGATTCAAGAGTCGTTAGCGGATCCGGCATACAACCAGCCAGGTCCAATCGACATAATTTTGGGTTCGGATGTCTTTCTTGCCATACTGCAACCAGGGCAAGTCAAGGACGAATTCGGTATCCCAATCGCCCAGAACACGATCTTCGGCTGGATCGTATCTGGCAATCAATCGATCTACACAGCAGGGGTTCCCAACAATTTCTCCATCATCAACCTACACGCAGAGGTGGATGTCAATCGTACATTGCGCCAATTCTGGGAACAAGAGGAAGTGCCGAAATCTCAGCAGCTTACACCAGCGGACCAGGCTGCGGTTGAGTGTTTTCGGTCCACGACCACACGTGACGATTCGGGACGCTTCATGTTCGATTGCCTTTCGACGATTCGAAGTCAGCGCTAGGCGAATCAATCGCACCAACTATCAAACGGTTGAGGTCCATGGAGAAACGCTTCGAACGTGATTCAAGCTTTCGTCGACAATACTCGGACTTCATCGCAGAATACCTGACACTGGGTCACATGGAGGAGGTACCTGCGGATGAGATAAGCGTGGAAGTTGACAAATGCTTCTACCTAGCCCACCATGCAGTGATTAAAGCAGACAGTTCAACAACTAAACTGAGGGTAGTTTTTGATGCCTCGAGTGCATCGGGATCAGGTGTCTCTCTCAACGACCGGCTCTTATCCGGACCAAACGTGAATCAAGATTTATTCGATGTTCATTTGCGTTTCCGGTCGAACGAGGTTGTATTCGCTGCAGATGCAGAAAAGATGTTCCGCCAAGTGTTGGTTCATCCACTAGACCGAGACTACCAACGAATTGTATGGCGTAACGACCCCAGCGAACCCATCAAGCATTTTCGTCTCTGTACCGTCACATACAGTACGAAGCCAGCGCCGTTTCTGGCAATTGAAGCCATGCGCGAGGCAGCCAGAAGCTATGAAACAGTGTATCCAGTAGCTGCCGCGAGGATAGTGCTCGACATGTACGTCGATGACTTCATGTCTGGCGCGAAGAACATCGATGAGGCAAAGAAGTTGAAAGACCAGGTGTGCGAGATCCTAAAGTCCGCGGGATTCAACTTACGCAAGTGGACGACTAATCGACCATAGCTGCTGGGTGACAGTGAGTACTCGGAGCAAATACCAATGGAGATGAAGCTAGAGGAGCAGCCGGATGCTGTCAAGGCTTTTGGCATACATTGACTACCCAAGGACGACGTTTTTTCCTTCAAGGTCAGCCTATCGGCGGACAGTGTTAACACTAAACGACAACTGCTCTCGGATTCATCACGGCTCTTCGATCCGTACGGGTGGCTGTCTCCGGTTATCGTGAAGATAAAAATTCTCTTTCAACAACTGTGAAATTTGCTGGGATAATCCGTTGCCTGCAACAGTGGAGGTACCATGGAAGGACATCAAGGAAAGTCTCCGATTTTTGGAACAGATTCGTATACCACGCTACATCGTAAACTTCAACGGGAAGGTGCAGTTGCACGGATTTTCAGACGCATCCGAAATGGCCTACGGTGCGGTGGTATACAGTCGAGCAATGGACGACGCGGGAAACATTTTCGTAAATCTCGTTGCTGCTAAGACTAGAGTCGCTCCAATCAAGCAGGTTTCGCTTCCACGCTTGGAGCTGAATGCTGCAGTTCTACTGGCAGAACTCATGCAACGAGTTACTCAAGCACTCTCTCACATCACTGTGGAACACTGGGCATGGACGGACAACACTATCGTACTGCAGTGGCTGTCTTCGCATCCGCGCAAGTGGAAGACGTACGTAGCTAACCGTACTTCTGCCATTCTTGATTTTCTACCTCGTGACCGCTGGGACCACGTGAGCAGCCAAGACAACCCGGCTGATTGTGCGTCTCGAGGTCTTTCGCCAGGTGAGTTTGTATCGTTCGATCTCTGGTTCAACGGACCGGAGTGGCTTCATTTGGATGAAGAATTTTGGAAGACTGAGCCCCAAGAGTCAATCGTCGATGAAGATCGTCTCGAAGCACGCAAACTAAAGGCTTTACACACCAGTCCGGTTAACATCAGAAGCAGTTACGTCGTCGAGATGGAATTGCTTAATCGACGTTCAAGTTACGGTTTGGTAGTGCGCGCACTAGCGCACGTGAATCGTTTTCTACAAGCTGTAAGAAGCTATCGCCTGGAAGCAACGCTAACGCCAAGTGAAATTGACTCAGCGAAAATGCAGTTGGCAAGAGCTGCACAATTCGACGTGTACAAGCAAGAGATCGAGATACTCGCCAAGGGAAAGGAGTTGCCGACCAAGAATAAATTGTCATCACTACACCCCTTCTTGGACGACAACGGGACAATGCGCGTGGGTGGTCGTCTACAGAGCTCACCCTACTCGTTCAACGTGAAGCATCCCATAATACTTCCACGTGACCATCGGTTGTCGGAACTACTTCTACGAGAACTTCACCTTCAGAACCTACATGCAGGTCCAACGCTATTGACAGCAACAGTGAACCAGCAATATTGGATTGTTGGACTGCAGACCGCAGTTCGACGAATAGTTCGTGGATGCGTTCGACGCGTGAGGCTGAAGGGGCAAACCGCCAATCAGCTCATGGGCAACCTACCAGTACCTCGTGTTATGGCAACGCGCGCATTCACTCACGTCGGCGTGGATTACGCTGGCCCATTCAAGATACACGCAATGTGCGTCAGGGGAATCAAGGCTACCAAGGGATATTTGGCCGTGTTTGTGTGCATGGCCACCAAGGCGGTGCATTTAGAGGCCGCCAGTGACCTCTCAAGTAACGTGTTCATCGCCGCACTCAAGCGATTCATCGGAAGGCGCGGCTACCCCAACGAAATCTGGTCCGACAACGGTACCAATTTTGTTGGTACGGATCGTTGGCTTCAAGAGATCCAGCAATCACTGAAGAACAACGGCAAGGCGGTCGACCACTTTCTCAACAATCAAGGCATCAAGTGGGTTTTTAACCCTCCATCGGCGCCGCACCGTGGCGGGATTTGGGAAGCGGCCGTAAAGAGCGCCAAGAAGCACATCGTCGCTGTTCTTGGCTCCGAACCGCTTACATTTGAGGAATTTTCGACGATTTTGTCCCAAGTGGAGGCCTGCCTGAACTCCAGGCCCCTCTGCGCGCTCTCTAGCAATCCGGACAGTTACGAGGCCTTAACGCCGGGACATTTTCTGGTGGGACATCCACTGAACCTTATCCCGGAACCAGGTGTTCGGCATATCCCATCCAACCGGCTAGATAGATGGCAAACGCTGCAAAAGTACAACGAAGAGATATGGAAGCGATGGCGTGAAGAGTATGTGGCTACACTACAGCCGCGTACGAAGTGGCGAACTACGGAAGATAATGTGAAGGTGAACCAACTAGTGTTGGTGAAAAACGAGAACGTTCCGCCGGCTCAATGGGAGTTGGCACGCATCGTCAAGCTACATCCGGATGCTTCGGGTATTGTCAGGACTGTGACCTTGCGACGGGGTCAGACGGAATATCAGCGTCCTGTGCAGAAGGTCTGCGTTTTGGTATCGGATTGAGGCACGTGGCCTCAAGGTGGGGAGGATGTTCCGGTGCGACTTCCCAATGCTACACATCACACACGACAGCGCAAATACCTTGCGCAAACGTCACCACCGGACGGTTATTTTTTGTTTATTCTCTCTCCCTACAAATCACAACCTAACAACAAGAGAAGAAAAAAAGTTATTAATAAAAGTTTGATTTTTTCGGAGTAAACACGCGGTTTTTTCCTCTTCTCCGGGTTCCGTCGGGATTTATCGTCTATCCGTACAATGTGTTTTTCACATGAAAAAACTCAATAGTTTACGTTTTTTCGTGTTTTGAAGGCCTCGGGACCAAAGGGGCTATCGCTGTTCTCATTTTTTCTTGAAAGTTCAGAAAATTTTACGTAAACTGTCAAATTTTCAGCGATGTATGTTTTTTAGTTTTTGAGATATATTTTTTTGAAAATAAAAAGTCAGTCATTTTTTATCGGCACACACTGTAGGTCTCAGCGCATTAGATTTGTAATGTTTAAAAAAAAATTATAACTTTTGAACAGCTTAACCGATTTCCAATCTTTTTATATGGAATGAAAGCTTAAAATTTCAACTATTCAGACAAAATTGAAAAATCTGATAAAAATATGTTTAAACGTGAAAAAATACATAAATTTCTATTTTTTTTAGAAATTTTCATATATATTAATGTGAATTTTTTTTTTTTTTCAAAGTTATCTATTTTTTTTAAAAAGTTGAGACCTTAAGCTTTCATTCCATAAAAAAGAGATTGGAAATCGGTTGAGCTGTTCAAAAGTTATGATTTTTTTTAAACATTACAAATTCAATGGGCTGAGATCTACAGTGTGTGCCGATGAAAAATGACTGATTTTTTTATTTTCAAAAAAATATATCTCAAAAACTAAAAAACATACATCGCTGAAAATTTGACAGTTGACGTAAAATTTTCTGAACTTTTAAGAAAAAATGAGAGCAGCAATAGCCCTTTTGGTCCCGAGGCCTTCAAAACACGAAAAAACGGAAACTATTGAGTTTTTTCATGTAAAAAACACAATTTTTGTGAAATTTTATATTTTTCCCGAAAAGTCAAAATCTTTAGCCTTCATTTCGTCCAAAAAGATTGAAAATCGGTCAAACGGTTCAAAAGTTATAATTTTCTTAAAAATAAAAATTTTGCAAAATCGCGATTTTTCTGGTCACCCTATTTCGGAAATGGTCACCCTAATCAAAAAATCCAAAAATATAACATATAATAGGAATCAAAGCCGTGAAAGAGGCATTCGTGCCTTTTAAAAGGAAGACTGTGAGAATTTGACTTACCATCAATACCAGGTGAACAAAGTACATGATCACCGATAGACAGCGTGATTCCAATCGTGATCTTGAAAATTCGAGGTTTGGCTTCAGTGCATCTTCATCTGAAAAGAAGATGAATCCAGATGCAAAAAATAGGGCTTTTCAAGGGCTCCTTAGCCGTTCGGGGTTTTGAGCGTAAAATGCTGCGAAAAATACGCGGCAGTAAACAAGAAAATGGCCTCATCTGGCGGCGCCGCACGAATGATGAATTGTACCAATTATATCAGAAGCGGATATTATCAAGCTCATAAAACACGGCAGGCTGCGTTGGGCTGATCACGTGGTACGAATACCAGAAGAACGATAATCAAAAATAATATTTAACAAAGAACTCGTACGAGGCCGTGGACCTCACCGTAGGCCGCGCACACGAAGGCTTTTTGCAGTTGAAGAGGACCTAAGGGCTTTTAACGTTCAGGGCGACAGGAAGAGATTGGATCAGGACCGAGTCCAGTCAGTGGAGAAAAAATATCCGTTCGGCGTAGATTCAACGTAGCGCATTATAGCCCACCAAGTATCAAGTAAGTATTCCAGTTAGTATGATTCCCGCCAGGGGCTACGAAAAGATGATAGACTTTCGTGCCTGGTGTTCAATATTACGTTAGAAAGTGATCTTCAGAGAGTTGGGTTCAACATGCTAGGAACAACTTTGCACAGATCCAGTCAATTTGTTTGCTTCGCGCATGATATGGACGTCGTCGGTCGAACATGTGAAACGATGGCTGCCCTGTACACTTACCAGAAATGTGAGGCGTGAGGTCGGTAGTGAATGCGTTGAAGACAAAGTACGTGCTGGTAGATGGAGCCTACTGGTGGATTAATTCGTCCTGCTTCGATCCTTGATGGTGGCTGATAAAAAAAGTTAGTCGTGAAATACGAAGGAGCATCATTGCGGGTTGAAATTGTTGGCTCAGAGTTATCTGCATAGATGTTGACTAAATGAATGAAATGAATCGTTCCTGAATACTCGATTAAGTACCTATACAAATATCATCAAATATAATGAGCACAGCCATGTAAAATGACGACAGAATAATTCAGAGGAGGCTATGAAAGCTAGAAATGCATTTTTGAGAAATAAATTTAACCGTTCTTATATTGAAATCACAGTGCATGGCGTATTCCCGGTTGGAAAATTCTACAACAAACGTACACTTTGGTAGATTACATTATGGGTAGTCAACAATTTTGATCAATTAGTCTAAATTCGATAAGATTAGCGCAGTTCCTGCTGCGTTGGTTTTTCAGTGCTATAATTTTCGATAAATTTCTGCTTTTCAGTGTGCAACCTAATCACCCAACATTCGTGTGTCGACGAGGATTCTAGGAAATTGATCTACAGTATAATTATTATATATCGCTGCCATTTGCCAAAAATATGCGTCCATCCTATGCAAGAAAGGTAAAAGGGGTTTTTAAGGCAAACATTCTTCTTCGTAGATAAATAGAACTTATCTGTAGGTATAGTTTTGGATTTAGATAAACGCCCGGATTATCCTACAACAAACGAGCGTTTTTTTTTTTCTTTTGCTCTAGTTAAGCCTACAATAAATAGTATGTATTACAGTATAATGTACTCATAATAAATAATGCTTAAGGTTTTAAATAAACAGAAAGCCGGTTAACAAAAAAGAAACGGAAAATAGCACTGGAGTTCTTAAACGCTAGTAAATAGAGTTGCAGCAAAAGGGCAAATAAATATGCAATTCAAAAAACGTTGTAACGAAAAACGACATCCAAAAACCGCACGATCTCAGAGTGTCTCTTTCTATCTCGTTGGACTGATGCAAATGTTAAAGTTTTGACTCCCCTATGCTTAATCGACGTCAATTTATGGTAAATATTATCTCCCCAAAGTTTGAAAGGATTTGGAAGAAATTTGATTGTATCCAGCTTTTTACGCTAGCATGCTATAAATTTCGAATCACCCCTTTCTGACATCTCTTGTCTACACTATAATTTTTTATAGTTGGATCAAAGTAAGCTTTGCAGAGAAATAAAAAACAGGTTTGTTGACATTAGGATGTAAAATTTTTCAGAGTTTAGAAAACGAAAATTGAACTTATTTCCTATTTTATTCTAATTATTATTTATTATTTCAGGTAGATTACATGCGAATGCGAACCTATGTGGTAGTATACTGGCGTTTATAAGAAATAATTAAGAAGCAAATGCGTGATTCAAGACTTACAATCGTGATGCAGAACCGATTGACAAACCGACAGAGTTGAATTTCCGCTGAAGCCTGATTTGCTGCTAAACAGGTATCGCTAAAGAAATTTCTCGACGATTCCTTGCAGAAATTTTCTACAGCGACTCCCATTTGAACTGACAGTTCTTTTCAACTGCGCACTGCGATCAGAAAAAAAGCGCGTTCTTGATCGATTCCTTGCAGAAATGCATCATGCATCAAGATAGGCCGAGAAATTACTTGTCAGCAGCGAATCGGGCTTGAATGAAAAAATGTATAATCTGATGTGGAGTGCTGTTTCCACTAAATGTGAAGTTGCCCGATACGCACTATAATTCTTGAAAAACTATGCTGTAATTTTATTTTTCCATTTAGATTTGACTGGAGAAAAAATAAGATCCATGTGCAAATTTCTTGTTCTCCATCGAAACGTACATATTTCTCAAATACCCCATATGAGCAAAAATAATCAAAAACTTGTGTACCCAAAATGGCATAGTGAAAAGCACGTTACACATATCCTAATTAACAACGAGTGATGACTCTCTATAATTCACGAAGAATTTGAGGTAGGCGAAACTTAAACACCCAAACCGTAGTTTAACAAATTTATTTTCGTGTTTTTTAAGTTCTGCCAGCTTTCTTTTTCAAAAGAAAATAATTTGATTGCGATGAGGATTTCATTAGTCATTTCGGCTATATATTTCTCAATCTGTTAAGGTTTTACTCCGTAATCTGACCGTGGTAGCAATAAAATCTGAGGTCGTTGGTAGATATATTATGCCATTACCTCAGCCATATTTACTCTTTCTTTGAACATCGGGAAATCTTCTATGAAGCCTAAAATTGTACAAATAAAGTTACTAATCAATATACGATACATTTGAAGAATTTGAATTCAAAGAAATAACACTAGGAAAACAAATTACGTGAAAATTTCTGACATTTGAATCAACAATCTCAAATTATGGCCTACCTTGACCAAACCATAAAATACGTACGCTAGAAACTTCAAGATTGAATAACCCCTCGTAGTTTTATAGCTAGCGTAAAAAGCTGGATACACATCGTTTGAAGTTTATACGGAGATTACTATGAGAAAGGGCAACCTTTTGTGTTCAATTTTATAACTCTTCGATTCCACATATAGGATAAGTCCATAAATTCTTCTCAAGTGAAATTTGCTCAGCTACACATATGAATCCCAAAACCCATAAAATAACTTTAAAAAAAATGGTTTCTAAGGCCACTATTTTCCTCTTTCTTTTTGCATTACTTTCTCTAAAATGACTCCAGAGAATCCTTCTGAAACTCTTATGCAGCCCACAGACGCTCAGACGATATGACCAGCATTGACTCCGCCCCAAGTTAGTCAAACCGATTTAGGTTGATGCAACCATTTGACCGACTGGCAAAGTTCGTTGCAGCATCACTATACTTCTTCGCATGTTTCGAATGATCTTGGCAAGTGTAGCAGATATGCGATTGTTGTTTTTCCAAATTCTGTGGCTGTGGGAGGAATATTTCTGCGATTTTTGAGCAATAATTGTAGTAAAGGAGGGCGGAACATTCAAAATTTAAGTATCGGAAGAAGTTGATGATAAAATTATGAGGGGTCTTTGTCGGGGATTCTTCTGAACAGTCATAGATATGGAAATAACTATGGAAATTTCTCCAAACATTCTATCCAGAATCTTTAAGTGGTTTCCTCTAGTTATTCTACTTTGACGGTTTTCCAGGAATCCGTGGGTTATAATAGGGATTTCATCTGAAATTCTGGCTGGAATTCTACCAGGAATTTTATCACTAATTTCTATAAAAAAAAATATCTACAGATTCAGCCAGAAATTCGATGAAAATCCTTCAGGAATTCATCCTGGCATACTTCCAAAGATTCCTTCAAAGGTTTTCCACAAATTATTCATCGATCTCTCCGAAACAATCTTCGAGTTATTTCTTTGGTAATTCTTCAGGCCTTGCTCCAAGGCTGCCTCCAAAAATTCCTTTAGAGATTGCTATAATAATTTCTAAAAAAAATCCTTCGGAAGATAGTTACAGGGATTCCATCACGCATTACCCAGGAATCACATCACTATTTGAAAAACTTGTCCAAGGATTCATCAAGATATTCATCACCTGGACTCACTAAGGGATTTCTTCAGTGATTCTTCCAATGGTTGCTTCAAAAATGCCACCAAAAAATCCTCCAAATATTTATTTGAGAATTCCTCCAGCGAATTTTTTTTTTTTTCAGATTCCTTCAGGATTCTTTTCCTGCGATTTCACCAGGAATTCCTCTATAAATTCTTAATGAGATTGCTAAAAGAATCCCTCCCAATAAATCACTACAGAGATTCCGTCAAAATTTCTACCAAGAATTTCTCCTATCAAAAATCTTTCAGTGATTCGACCAGTATTTACCCTAGGAATTCATCCACGGTTTCCTCCAGGAAATCCTTCAGCGATTATTCCAAGCATTCTTCCAGGAATTGCTTCAGGTATTCCTACATGATGTTCTCTAGAAATACCTTTAAAGATCCTATAGAATTACATGCAGAGATTTACTCCAGGAATTCTTACAGTGATTCTACCCAGAATCTCTCCAAGGATTCATCAAGGAATTCGTCTAGGGATTCCACCAGAAAGACTTCGGGGATTTCACAAGAAATACTGCAAAAGAATTCACCAAAACTTCCTTCACGGGATTCTATCAGGAATTTCTTTAGAGATTCCGCTTGTAATTTGTTGAATGGTTCGCTTTGGCGATTCTTCCAGGGAGTCTTCGATAAATTCTCATAATAAATTTCTCCAGGGACCCTACGATTCGTCCTACCCAGGTAACCATAAGCCGTATATCGGGCCCTTTCAGCCATATACGGCTAATATAGTGCTATTTAACGGCTCATTGGCATTATATCAGTGATTCCTTCAAGGATTATTCAAGAATTTGCTCCATGGATTTTTTCCCAAAATTTTCCAAAAAATACTCCCATTCAGAGAAATGCTTTGTTCAATCCTCTGAGTAAATATCAGTGAAAAATCTTATGGAATTTTGTAGAAGCTTTCTGAAGGAATATCTAGAGAATAGAAAGGAAGGATTTCTATTTCTTCGCGGAATTCCTGGTAGATTCTTTGGCGGAAATACTGGTGGTTTTTCAGAAAAAATATCTTGAGGAGTTTTTGATTTTTTTTTTGGTTTATTCCCTGGAGGAATTTCTGATATAATATAAATAAGCTATAAGAAGAGAAATCCTAGTAAAACGTTTGAAGTTCTACCAGAAAGAACTTCTGTCGAAAATTTTTCTGGTGGAAATTCTAGGAATCCTTTAAGGAATTGCAAGACTAATTACTTGAGGAATTCCAGTAGGATTCCCTTGAAAAATTCCTGGAGGAATCTCTTGGAGAGTTCCCTAGAGAAGAACTTCTGATGGAATCCAAAAACTTCTGATGGAATCCACCTAGAGAAGAACTTCTGATGGAATCTGATGGAACCCCTAATGAAGAACTTCTGATGTAATCCCTGGAGGAATTCCTGATGGAAACTCTTGATATAATTCCTGTAATAGTTCCAGGTAGAATCTCAGGAGGAACTTCTTATGGGATTCCTGGAGGAACTCCTGATACCATCTCTAGAAGAAATCCTTTTAAAATCCCTAGCAGAACTCCTGCTGTAATCCCTAGAAGAACTTCCGATGTAATCCCTGGATGAACTTCCAATGGAATCTCTGGAGGATCTCTTGTCGGGATCCTTATGGGAACTCCTAATGAAATCCCTAGATTCCTGGAAGGTACTTCCGTGGAGGAACTCCAAATGGAAGAACTCCTGATGGAATCCTTGAAGGAATTCCTAATTGAACCCCTATAGGAACTCCTGATGAAATCCCTGGAGAAACTTTTGATAAAAACTCTGAAGGAATTCCAGGTGAAATATCTAAAAGAGATGCTAATGAAATCTCTAGAGGAACTCGTGATGGAATCCCTATAGGAAATCCTGTTGAAATTTCTGGAGGGATTCCCGATAAGATTCCTGAAGGAATCTCAGGAGGAACTTCTCATGAAATCCCTAGAAGAAATCCTGAAGCATATCCTTGAAGATCTCCTGATATAATCTCTGGAGGAATTCCAGGTGGAATCTCTGAATGAACTCCGGATGTTCTGATGGAATCCCTGAAGGGATTCCTGATAAGATTCCTAATGGAACTCCTGATAGAATCCTTAGAGGAACTCCTCATGATATGCCTATAAGAAATCCTAATGGAATTCCTTGAGGAACTCCTGATGAAATCTTGAGAAACTTCTGATATAATCTCTGGAGGAATCCC
This sequence comes from Aedes aegypti, assembly GCF_002204515.2. Lineage (NCBI taxonomy): Eukaryota > Metazoa > Arthropoda > Insecta > Diptera > Culicidae > Aedes > Aedes aegypti. The sequence continues at coordinate 24,242,335 of NC_035109.1, read as the reverse complement.
AGATGGATTCTCTGAATGAACTCTTGATGGAATCGTTGAGAAACTTCTGATGGAATTGCTAGAAGAACTCTTGATGAAATTCCTAAAGAAAATCTAGGTGAAATCCCTGAAGGAACTTCTGATGAAATCCCTAGAGGAATTCCAGGTGTAATCCGTGATAAACTTCCGATGTAATCCCTAGAGGAACATCCGTTTTAAATGGAGCAGATTATAATGGAGTTTGTGGTGGAATCTCTGAAGGAATTCCTGGTGATATCCTTACAATAACTTCTGATGAAAACTTTGTAAGTTCTCCTCATGGAACCCCCGATAAAATACCGTGAGGAATTCCAGGAGAACTTTCGAAAGGAATTCTTGTAGAAATTCCTAGTTAAGTCACTGGACAAAATCTTGATTACATTTCTAAAGAACACCCGGTGAAAGAATTACCAATCAAATTCATGTAGAAATTTCTGCAGCATTACCTGGAGGAATTCCTGATGGACTTCCTGGTAGGGTAAACAGGTATAATACGCCCCCCCCCCCCCCTAAGGAAAAACTGCTCTATCGCAGTAGCAAATGCATTACTTCTATAGTTTTTTGGTGTCAAAGTGGTTTATTTAGTTGGTCATGCTCTGCATGCAACTTCCAGGTAGCTTCTAAAAAGAGTACAAGACGGTTTCTGTAAACGGTCCAAATCTTGACGTTTCAAAACAAACCGGTCAATATGCCCCTCCCGTAGAAAAAGTTCCGCAGCGTTGTAGAAATGTTTACAAGGAGAATTCCACCACTTGCTAAGCTTGAAAGGGTCCATTAGCAGTCGTCTTCCGGTGAAAGTTTTTGTAATAAGTACAATAGTAAAAGATGGGCTTCATTTACAACGAGGCTTGCCTATCGGACCCAAAATTTTACGCTAAAAAGCTGATTTTCGATATTTTTTGTTTTTCCATTGGTTTTTTATACTTCCCAATTTTTTCACGGATATATGAGATATGTAATCATATTTACGTGTTAAAGAAGCCTCAATCCCTTGAAAATGAAATGGGGCGTATTGCCCGGTTGGGGCGCATTATACCAATTTACCCTATAATCCCTAGAGAAATTCATTGTTGAACTTTTGATGGAATCACAGGTAGAACTGCTGGTGGATTTGCTGAAGAAATAGAATAAAGATTGTTGGAAAACTCTAGTGAAATAGGGGGAGATCCCCCAGTGCCGGACAAAGTCGAAACATTGAGAAATCATGGTCCAATCTAGATGATATATTAGTAGAAAAGAAAGCTATTATGTAGACTAATGTTTGCTTAGAATAACACATCCTTGAAATATGCATGCCTTTTTAAAAAAGTAGAAAAGTTTGAAAATATTTAAAAAATTGACGTATCTTCTTAGTTTTGAGCCTATCCCCCTATTCTTGTTTACGTTCGAATGCTCTTTCGATCGAAAACCGTTTTGCATTCTCGTTTACGCCAGCAAAATCAAGTGGGCCGTGGATTCGAACGAATAGGATACGAAAACACCAAAAATTCTTCTAGTGATTTTTTCAGAGATCTCTTTTGGAATATTTTCAGGAGCTCCTCCAGCAATTCATCTAGAGATTTCCCACAAACTCTTCTGAGAATTCGTTCAGAAATTCCTCCAGATGTTTATTATGGAATAATTAAATGAATATATTCAGAATTTCTTCCAGAGAATCCAACGCTAGTACCTCCAGTAATGTCCACATAAATTACTTTGAAAATTTTCCCAGATACTATTCCTGGATATCCTTCAGAGATTTTTCCAGTAAACCTTTCACTGATTTCTTCAGTAGATCTTCAAAAGATTTCTACAGTTCTTACCTACAAGAAAATAGTCAAAGGATTATTCTAGAGTTTTTGCAGAAATTCGAAAATGTATAATCGTACATAAAAAACACCAATCGGTGAAATGTTTTACCGAAATATTCCACTACGCTACAACACAAAATTTAGAACATTACAACAACACATTTCAGAGTGCAATCGGAAAGGCATGTATTAACATGACAGAACACTACAAAAGCTATTTAAATGTGTAAGAACGACGTGTAATAATAGACAAGCGGTATGGTCTAACCAGGTGCATCACGCTTGGGTTCAGATTGGGTACCACTTCTAGTACTGCATTTGGTCCCTTGGTACTGCAAAAAGTACCCAAGTTTGACAGATCGTAGTACACTGTTGTACTTTTAAACTAGATGTTTATTGTTCGAATGGTAAGTATAGAATGAAGGAGTAGCAAAGTTGTTCGCCTTTTATATTGTCAGGTTACTAGTGGTTGCTAAGGTATGTTCGAGCGGTTACCCAAACAACACTGGCTTGGTAGTCGACTACTACGATTCTCCGACTTGGTCGTCGACTACTATGTTAGTCTCCAACATTCCTCCCTTCTTATTTCCAAAATACCAGGAAAGGCTCTAGTCTGGATGGCATCTGAATTACACGTTTGGGGCGGCTTGTGGAGGGTTCCTCATCAAATTGAACTTCTGGCTGGAACCGCTGCGTTGATTCCAGAGGGTTAACATCAGGAGCTTCAATCTCGGGTTGAACTTCATTTTCCTCATCATCATCCTTTGGAATTTCTGGATTGTGTTCAGAATCTGGAGAAGCGTATATATCCACCATATTTTGTTGAGCGTTTTCGGTATTCTCTTGTAATCCAAATTCATCCACAAATATGCTTAATGGAGATGGTACTGTTGAATTCCTAGGTACTGTTTGTTCATCAAAACGGTGCTTGATTTGATTGGCATGTGAACGAATCAATTTCCGTCTGCCATGCCAGTCGTCCAGTAGAACATTGTAATTCACCTGTCCAATAGCTTCTATGATGATTCCGGAAGCCCATTTCCATTTTGAATTGGTTTGGTAGACCTTTGCATAAACGGTATCACCTGCCTTTAGTTTCCGAGGTACTACGCCATGCTTCCGATTGAATTGGACATTTTGTTCGTGATGGATGATTGGTGTCACTGGTTGTCGTGGTTGAAGTAAGCTTAATACTGTTCGCATGTTTCTTCCAATCATTATCTGGGATGGTGTTTTACCATTTAGGACACGACTTGGGGTTGTTCTGTAGGCTTGAAGAAAGATTTGCAATGATACAGAGATATTCTCCCCCTTGTTGATTTTGAGCAACGCTGACTTCAAAGTTTCTACAAAACGTTCAGCCTGGCCATTAGACTGCGGATGGTACGGAGATATTCGCAAATGTTGAACTCCATTCTTCTTGCAGAATGTTGCGAACTGCGCCGATGAAAATTGTGTACCGTTGTCCGAAACGATGGTAGTTGGAATTCCAAAACGAGCGAATGATTCATCCAGGAAATTGATTACTGCTGCAGTAGTTGGCGATCGTACAATGTTGATTTCCTGCCATTTGGAAAAAGCGTCGACTACTACCAAAAAGTGCAATCCGTTAACTGGACCAGCAAAATCTATATGAATGCGTTCCCAGGGAGACTGTGCGAGCGGCCGCGATTGCAGAGGAACCTTCGGAAGTGTCTTCGAATGCATGGCACAGCTGTCGCATCGCTTGACGTAATCAGAAATGCTTTCATCGATTTTTGGCCAGTAGACGTGACTTCGTGCAAGAGCTTTAATTCTTTCCATTCCTGGATGTCCTTTGTGGAGCTGTTTTAGTAGCTGTTTGCGTAGTGTGTCAGGAATCACCAACCGGCTTGAGAGCATTACACATCCCTACACCAATTCTAGCGCGTCTTGATGAGTGTAAAATGCTCGAACATCGGGGTCTGTGATGTCTTTGGTGCTGGCTGGCCATCCATTCTCGATATAGCTGACTACTTGCTGGAGTACAGGACACTTGACTGTTGAGTCGCGAACTATGTCAAACGTAACAGGAAGGAACCCGACTGCTACTTACTGCTAGAGGTACTTCGATGTCGTCTTCCAGCTGGATTGAAGCAATGACGAAATCTTCCTCTGGTCTTGAATGCTTACTGATTAGACGAGAAAGAACATCGGCATTTCCGAACTGGGTGGTGGATACATATTTGATCTCGAAGTCATAACAAAGAAGCGTCAGTGCCTAACGTTGTAAGCGATTGGCGGTGTGGATTGGTATTCCCTTTTTTGATCCAAAAATTCGTAATAGTGGCTGATGATCCGTCTGAAGAGTGAATTTACGTCCAAGTAGCATTCGGTGGAACTTCGTGACTGCATACACCAAAGCTAGGCCTTCCTTTTCTACCTGTCCGTAACGTTTTTCAGCATCAGTAAGAGAACGGGATGCATGGGCAACTACTGAAATTTATGCATTATGCAAGCTCCAATTCCTGATTGAGATGCATCTGCTGCAACGATTATTTCCAATGTTGGGTCGTAATGGGTGAGTAGAAGGTCTGACTGGAGTACTTCTTTGAATTTCTCGAAAGATTTCTGGCATTCGTTGCTCCAGACAAACGGAGCATCTTTCTTGAGAAGTGCATCAAGTGGTTTCCGTAGTTGGTGCATTTCCGATACAAACTTGCCATAAAAAAATACTGCACCGAGGAATGATCGAAGACTGGTGATGTCACTTGGAGGGGGCATCTTGACAATAGCTTCTATTTTCGCAGGATCCGGACGTAAACCAGATTCGTCAACAATATGTGCAAGATACTTGATTTGATGTTGAAGGAGATTGCACTTTTCTTCACGAAGAATGAAACCATATTCTTGCAGCCGTTGAAAGAGTGCAGTGAGAATTTCATGATGCTCCTTTTCGGTCTTGCTGAATACCATCAAGTCATCCAGGAACGATTCTACACCCTTGAGATCTGCTATCATAATGTTCATAAGCTGTTGAAATGCTCCAGGAGCGGACTTCACTCCAGGTGCTAGCCGGTTGAATCGAAAAAGTCCTCGGTGGGGGTTGATTGTCAGTAAATTTTTAAAGTTGTCGTCTACTTTAACTTGCAGGTAAGCGTCGCTTAAATCGATTATGCTGAAATATTTGCAGCCATTCAGCTTGCTGAAAATGTCGTCTGGAACTGGCAATGGGTAGTTGTTTGATTCCAAGGCGGCGTTCAGTCCGGTCGAATAATCGGCACAGATCCGTATCTTTCCTCTTGGTTTCTTAACCACAACGATTGGTGCAGCCCACTGTGAAAAATCAACCGGAGTGATAATATCCAGTTTTTGTAGACGGTCCAGTTCAGCATCGACTTTTTCCACTGACGTGAATGGAACGGGACGTTTCGGTTTGTAGACTGGCATAGCTTCGGGCTTCAGGAACAGACGTACCTTGGTTTTTGTGCAGTGTCCAAGACCTTGCCGGAAAACTTTGGGAAATCTTGCCTTGTAATGCTGTATTGCGTTCGACCTATCAGCGTGAACTTGATTGCAAATCGTTGACAATGGCATGTTCCAAAGTCCGAACAAGTCGATCCATTCCAGACCAAAAAGGTTGAGGTCGTTGTTGGCCACGTAAAGCTTTCCAATTTTGGTGACACCTCCAAAAGTGACTGAGCTTTGAAGTTCACCAAGAAGCTGGAGAGGCTTGCCAGACGCTGTTGTTGCTGCCCTTGTGGTAGGTAGTAGTTTGGGTAATCCGAGTTTTCTCCAGAGTTTCCGAGAGATAATCGTGATGTCCGAAGCCGTGTCGAATTGCAGCGTTACTTCAGAGCCATCGATCGTCACAGTCAGGAACTTCCGTCTGGACTCGCTACTAACCTGGTTGATTGCGAAAACACTGTTGACCTTGGAATTTTTCTTCTTTTTTTAAATGGATGTCTTCGCCGAATAGCAGCCACAGTAGCCCTCTTTGTGCCCGGTTTGCTTGCAGTCCTTACAAACGTGTTTGGTAAACGAGCAATCACGAACGAAGTGCATACCGCCACACTGCCAACATGGTGTCTTCGGATTGGTTGATTTGCCGCTTGGTTTGTTTTTCGGTGCAGACGAATCCGGCTGACGCTTCTTCTGTTTGATTGCGCAGACGGAGCTCACCGATGTTTGCTTCTGTTCCACCATCGCGATATCAAGTTTGAGGTTTTGAAGACGCTGACATTCTGCAATAAGCGATTCGAGCTTGCATTCGTCGTCTGCATTCGTTTCGAGCTTAGAGAGTAGCCGTGTTCGAATATCCGTGTCTTTCGAGGAACGAAGTCCGCAAATGAAGATCAAACTCATGAACTGGTCTGCGGTTAACTTATTCAGTTCGAAATCTTCACAGAACTTGTTGACTGTCCCCGCGTAAGTGACAAAATCGTCCGCATCGTTTTTCGTCAGCTGGAAGCACTGGTACCTTTTGCTGAAGAGCGAAATCCGGATGCTGAATAATTCCTTGAGTCGATTCACGGTTTCTTTGAATGTGAACTCTCGGGGATATTTCGGAAGGACGAAATTGACCTTGCGATCGCAAACGTTGACGCTGAGGCTTCTTAGGAGCAAACGTATTTTCGCAGCATCGTCCAATTTCGCACCGTCCTTCAGGAAGAGATCCTCGTATTTGCGGTAATACCGGTCGAAAACCTGGCCATTGTCCGAACTCGCTGATCTGCCCATAACTGCATATTGTCACATTCGACATTTTTGTCAATTTTGAGTTAATACCGTGAAGAGTTATCAAATCATGAATACTTTTGATCAACTTACTGAAATCTGTGAGATTGTTCTAGAAAACTCGAGAAAAATACCAAGTTGTTTTGTCACATTGATAACTGTAACCGCATAACAGTCACATTGAGTTTATACATGAGCCTCGTGAAGTAGTAGCAAAGAAATTTCTATCAGAATTATTTTCTGACTATTCATCCAGTATGCGATATGAGCTGTACCAAATTTCAGCCTCAAATAAGCACTTTTGAGTTCTTGGTAATTTTTAGAAATTTTTGTTTCCTCCCATACTGCCATAAAGTGCACACTTGGTACTCCAGTTACTCAATGCCTACTTTTGTCGAATGTTACAAATATGCAGTTATGGGCAGTGATGTTCGATGCCAAAGATTCAATAATGAATTCCGGGTTGCTTGAAGATCGGCCGGATGCGGAGCCCTCTTGAATACCGAAGCGCTCCAGCAAGACCATCAATCGCGCATTTTGCTCTGCCATCTGCTGGTTCTGCCGAACAATCTGCTGCATCAGAGTTTCGCTGTCGCCGCCAGGTGGCATCATTCTTCCTCTTGAGCTTGAGTTCTTGATAACCTCGTCGCCAAATGTTGTACTTTTTAAACTAGATGTTTATTGTTCGAATGGTAAGTACAGAATGAAGGAGTAGCAAAATTGTTCGCCTTTTATATTGTCAGGTTACTAGTGGTTGCTAAGATATGTTCGAGTGGTTACCCAAACAACACTGGTAGTCAACTACTACGATTCTCCGACTCCGACTCCGACTACTATGTTAGTCTCTAACATACACCTTTAACGGCATTCTTGATTTTGCTCTATTACCTTATGTGGCATAAAATTTTGGGCAACTGCAAGGGACATGGAGTTCTTTATTTCGTCTTTGGTCTAACACTTGAATTTATTCAAGTTTCAGTATTCTAAAATTTATGTTGTAGTGCACAGTGATACTTTTTGATGGAACATTTCATAGCGACAGACAGACAACTCTGGGTTTTTACATATATGATTATCCATTTTCATTTAAAAATTTGAATCAATATACATTTGACTTCTGTATAGGCCACTTTATATTTAGCCCATGACGTAGTATGTTGTAGTGCTCTATTTTGTATTTTTGTCTTTCGAAATTACAGTTTGTAATGTTCTAACATATTAATAATCTTTTGTAGTGCAATTCGCATCTAGTGCCTATTCGGTGAAAAAGTATTACTGACAGACAGACAATTCTGGGATTTTATTATTAAAAATGTATCTTGAGATGAATTTTTTGAACTTTTCAACAGAATACAGTACTAACCCGATTTTGTTAGCCCCCGATTTTGTCTGCCCCCGATTTTGTCTACCCCCGATTTTGTCAGCTTTTTGACCCGATTTTGTCAGCCTATTTTAAATTTGTCAAAAAAAGTGTTATCGGCATGTTTTACCACGTTTACATTAAAATTGATGATGATGTTAGATGTCATGCACGCATGGGCGTAGCCAGAGGGGGCAATGGCAATGCCTTTTATTAAGTGTTAAAAATCGATATTACCAATATAAGGGAGGGGGAGCCCCTGATCAAAAAACTGACTACTCCCATGTCCATCGCCATCTTAAAAGTCCATGTAACCATGTAAAACGTCAAAATTTGAAAAATAGGAACAAAATACAATGACCCGATTTTGTCAGGTTCCCTATTTTGTCATCGAGGGGCTGACAAAGTCGGGTCCTTACTGTATTATGTTGAAAAGTTAGAGGACTCAACACAAAAGGTTTCGCTTTTCCATAGTAATCTCCATATAAACTTCAAATGGCATGTGCACAGCCAATTTTTTTTTTCTAAATCATTCCAAACTTTGGGAGGACGATGTTTACCATAATTGACGTCGATTAAAAATTAGAGCAGCCAGAACTTCTAACCATGCATCAGTCTCTGCCTGCATCTCTTCCCTATATTAACATAATGTTCTCCTCGACATTCAGCAGCTTGTCGCCAATCTCGTTGGACGAATCGTTCGCCATCAGATTGTTTTGCCACTTGAGCTGTTCCTCGTCGAAGGACAGCTCGGCGTCCAATTTCTCCTGGATCTGATCGAACGACGTCTTGAACCGCTCGTCGATCAAGTTGTACGGCTGGATCGAGCTATTGTCATCGAACTCGTAGTTCTCGATCGAGATGTTGTCGAACAGATTGTCCAGCATGATCTGACTGTCGATCGTGGTTGGGGCACCGCTGCTGGTACTTGTCCCTGGGGGCGGGGGTGGCATTGACTGACTACTACTGGTACTACTACTGCCCTCACCCACACCGAGTGATCTCTTACGCAGGTACTTCAGTGCCCCGTTGCCACTGACGGTAGCCGCGGCAATATACCGCAACTCCGACCCCACACTAGCGCCCTCTACGAGTTTGATTTTCTTATTCTCCTCCCCTAAACTACGACCACCCCCATGACCTGCCTGGTTTACCTGCTGTTCCTCGGACCTTCTCTTGAGGGTGCTTTCATCCTCACCGTTAAGCCGTTGCTCATCCTGACGAGCAATCTGCTCGACACCGTGGTACCCATTCTGCTCCTCGCCACCTACCGTAGTCTGACTCTGCTGAGTGCCTTGGTAGGCAGTCAGCATCTCCTCTGGGTGCGCCACCTCATGAACCACGTGACTTACCGAACCATTTGACTGTTGCTGATGCTCCAATACGCCAACACTGTTCTCCATCAACCGCTGCTGTTGCTTCTGCTGCTGCAGCTGTAGCGCTTGCTGTTGTTTCAACAGCTGCTTGGCCTGCTGTTTGGCGCACTTGTTCCTGATTTTGCGCTCGTTTTTAACGAACAGCTCTTGTAGAATCTTCTCATCTTTGACCACTAGGGTGCTGATGAACTTGTTCATTTCCTCCTTCGGAGGTGCCCGCTCCGGGTGGACCGTATTCAGATGTTTCCGGACCGAAGTTTTCGCCTTCAGCGGTGACCGGTCGCAGTAGGGACACATGTAGTACGTACTGTCGTGGATCTCCATGTGGCGCTTCAGCTGATAGTTCTGCGATAAAATGAAAATATGAAGATGAGGTCAAATATTTGAACAATAAACGTTAATTTTAATACAAATTTTAGTGTAGGGCCCGTCGGCCTGACAAACAAATAATATTAAGTATAGAAGTTTCTCGATTTTTTTACAACCCCATTTTGTATTACTTAATTTTATCACGAGCGATTTCAGCACGATTCTAACGGCGTAAATATATCAGAGGTTTATCGCAAAAATTGTACATCGTCAATAACTTCAGCTGCCGAAGTGGCGCAAGCATCATTGCAATTCGCTATTAGAAAGAATACAGGTCTTAACGGAACACAACATCAATCCAATTCAACGGACCACCGTGGTAGCCATTAAAACCAACAGTAGTGAATGCCCCAAAATCGATATTGAAATATTAATACTTAGCTTTGAATGGTAGCAGTCAATAAAGTCCTTCGTATTGGAATAACTGGGTAGGAAAATTCTTTGATTGATTTTATATGACCTTAAGTGGCCTTAAGAATCGACAATATAAACTCTTAGTTACAATACATACCTACGATACATAGGTACAAATATTTTATAATCATAAAAGGAAACAAAAGTTTTGATAGAATCCTTTATAAAATGCACAGTCCTTGTAACAATTCAGTTGAACAGTTTTTTACATAACTCTTTAATCATCGCAGTATCTTGTAGAATCGTTCGTTTGTGACAACTTAAAAATCAAGTTACTGATAGTTCCATTTAAGAGAAAGTTGAAAGTTTAAGTTTCATACTGCAAACTGAAAATTGTGAATAACATGTTTCGCTGCAATGTTAAACTGTTTCGAGCTTTGCAATTTTCTATTTTTTTTATCAATGTAAAAACGTTCAAAAACATTACTATGGACAATAGAATTAGTTAGAAATTTTTGAGAAAACATAACTTTATTATCAAATCCTGAAAATTTCGGAAAATGTCCAAAGTAGCCCGTTTTTTGTCTTGATGGACAGTCTTTTTTCGCTGTTAAAGTAGTTTTGTTCTTTCTTGATGGATTTGCCTTATATTTTGCACATTTGTTACGCGCATATACAACTTAAGTATATGCAAGAATTATCAATACCCATCCATAATTATACGATTACAAATCCTCAAAGTTGAGGAATGTGGAAATAATGTCAAAAGAAGCCCCGTTAGACGGTACATTAGTTTATAATCTATCTCATTTTCTTGGCATTAACGTCCTCACTGAGACAGAGACTGCTTCTCAGCGTAGTGTTCCTTTCAGGGTAGACAATCGTCACCGTCAAATGGGAAAAGTCGTCGACGAAACTAAAAAAAGAATCGTAATCGTCACTCAACCAGTGTTGGATGACGATTCGCTGCAGTGCACAGTGGTTCGACCTAGAACAAATGTCGGCCAAAACCTCAACAAATGTCGGCCAAAACCTCAACAAATGTCGGCCAATCTCTCTTTAAAATAGCTGAAATAATATATTTGACATATTTTATGCACTATTGAACTATTATGGACTTTTATTTTCATTTTTTTCTTGTTTTGGACAGATAATTAGAAAATTCTGGTTTGGACAATACATTTTCAACTTTTTCAATCTTTCATACAAAATGGTCAACTTGGGCAGGCTAGTTCTCAGTTATTTATTGACGGATTGAGATGAAATTTTCACAGCATGCTAGGCGTTACTTGAATTACAACATATATTTTTGAGTAATTTTTCCATGCACAACTCCAATAGAAAAAACAACTAGACTAAAGTGGAGTTTTTGACAAAATATATAAACTATTCATCCAAAGATACGGAAGCTCTACATAAACTCGTGATTGGAAAAATTACTCAAAAATATCTGTTGAAATTCATATGATGTTTGAAAAAAATGTGAAAAATTCATGCGCATTTGTCCATAAAAATCTCAGATTTCAGACCCTGCCTTGATGTAAGTATCATCCAATTAATCAGTTTCAGCATGATTGTCATGCCTATAGCTTCAGTCTGTTATCATACTTGTTTTAACAGCAAAATCAAGTCCACGTAGAAAATGATTTTTCCAATTTGTTTCAATTTATCTGCAGGCTGCATGTCGAAGAAAATAGTTTCGTTCAACCAGGCCCGGATTTGGGGGGGTGCCGAGGGGGCAAATGCCCCGGGCCCCCCGATGAAGGGGGCCCCCCGAGAAGTGAATACTGTTCAATGAATTATTTTTACATTAATGATTAAAGATTTTAAATTGAAAATACAAATCCGATACCATTTCTAACAGAGATATTATGACATGAGATTATGTTTTTTTTAAGTGAGTAGCTAATTCAATACGATGTTTGTCTCATTTTTCCAGTTCCAATGAAAATCCTCTCTGATGCAAATCATCAAGGTTATATCAAAAACTTTAAAACTTTTCGCGGGTTAATTATAGCCAGCTGTCGCAACTTTTTGTCAAAATTACAGTGCTCTTTGTCCTGGAATGATCTTGAAAAGACGAAGATACTCGATAATTAGTGGATTTTCCTGATTTCGCTATCACAATACTGAAGCAGCTATTCTATCTGAAATCCTACCGGAATTTAGATATTTCCATATTCTACTGTAGACTTTTCCATTTGTATTTGTATATATTTGTATTAATATTTTCTTTGTTTTCTTGTAATATATCAAATTTTACTAAAAGCTTAGAATTAACTACAGTTTTGTCCCAAATCCACATATTTCGTTTGAATATAGCAATATTCACTAAGAGTTTAGAATATATCATAATTTTGGCCATAATCTACAGAATTTTTATACAATTATATTTTCCCCGATTCTTAAATTATTAGCTTATAGATTATCAAGGTAATTTTGCTATGGTCTTTGCAGGATTTCCGCTTGATAGGCTATTTACAGATACTAGAGCCATAGTTCTTCCAAACTGTTGTTAATATCGGGAACATTAAATTTATAAAGCAAGTAACTAAGACTTTAGCCTTCGGCACTAGGCCATCCCTTATTTTTCGAAAATGCGAAATGTTTTTAGTTCGTTATTGTAAAGTGCTCGTTTTGGTAAGAAAAAAATCAGGTAAAATTTTGAAGTTCCTACGTGGACGCTAAGTAGTCCCCCAAAGGCCTTAAAGGTATCAGGTGTACATGAACCCCGTGCGAAAATCTAGCTCGCTGCTCTAGTGCACGCTTCGTGACTACGTTTGTTTTCTTTGTAGTTGTTGATTTTATGTCAACGTGCACTGTAATAAAGATGTACAAAGTATAAAATATTATTTTAGTAAGTAAGTTCCTGTTAATTTGTCAAATCAGGTAAAAATAACCTTATTTTTCTTTATTGTCAACATTTACCCTACTACGTGGTACTGGCCAAACTAATAACTTGTTTTAAACAATAAAAATCTATTGAACAAAGCTAGTTGATATAACATTCACAATTACAAAGGATATAAACTTTTATGATGACTATCAACGCGCACAAGAGAATGTGTAACTAGTGGCTGTTTATACCCATGTAGCGTGCACTAGAGCAGCAAGCTCGATTTGCGCACGGGGTTCATGTACATGCTTTCCAAATATCTTATTTTCATAATACTAAGCTTTCCCGATCATTTAGTACCAAGGGGCCCCGTAAAGAGATCTGACCCGGCCCCCCCGAAGCCCAAATCCGGCACTGCGTTCAACCATCTTAACATCTCTACCGGCAGCTTCATTTTTTACTACCAAAAAATATTCAAATCGCGATTTTTTTTGTATCTCGATATTTTTGCACCATTTTTCACTAGACCACAAAAAACTCTTCTAGTTCAAGAATCCATGTCAATATCAATCATTGGTAATCTAGTTTTGAAGATATTCCGATATTCCTTGGCTGACCGACGTTTTCCATATAAAATGTCTTTGGCGGTAATTTTGTTTTTGGTCAATTAATAAAAAAATAAAAAAAATAAAATGTGTACTATGCAATAACAGGTAATAAGGAGCTACTCTGGAAAAAACATGAAAGGCAGTTTAGTATTCTTTGGATATCTAAAAAATACGAAATGAGGTTTTTTAGAGTTTTCAAGACTTTTATTTGTCCAGGGTTGTACCAGAAACATAAATGCTCATTACTCAAATACGGCAGCAGCATTGCTTCATTTTTTCACAACATACTCGCATTAATATATCATTCTGAGGAGTAAGTATCCGAATAAGATAAAAATTCTGTAGCCTGAGATATTTACGTCGGTTTTGGCTACGCGTTGGTCCCCAAGGAATTTTGGAATATCTCAGGATCCAGATGACCAATTACACAGCGTAACAAAAATTAAATTTTTGTGTGTATCAAGGATTAAATTATGTGTCCCTAGTAGATTTGGGGCTGCTGAATCTAATGCCGTTCTCAGAAATGTTCCAGCACATCACAATTTTTAGCTACAGGTCGCTAAAGTTTTATAAAACACTGGTTTCATTGATGTTCACTTAAAATTTAAACAATGATTTATCAAAAAAATTGGGGATCTAATCCTAAGAGCATGCAAAATAGGACTTAAACTATTATTAGATAGAATTTGGTTGAAATTGCACGGTTAAATTTATATTAAATCGATTTTTTTACAATGTTTGCAGTCTCCATACAAAATTCTTCGTTTCTCTTATATGGCAAAATACAATACTTTTTTAACCAACAAAAAATAACTTTAGGGCATCTGAAGTATTATGAACTTTGTTGATAAGTATTGCCATACATATGAAGTTTGAGTTCTGAGGCAAATTAAGCAAATAAATAGCATACAAGTAAATAGCGATATTTTGGTGCATGAGACAAAATCGTGTTCCGCAGTGTTATCAATATCGGCACATATTCGAAAATTAAAAGAGTTTTTTAAGAACTTGTGAAAGAATGGTGCAACAATATCGAGAAAAAAATAATAATCGCGATTTGAATATTTTTTTAGCGGTAAAAAATGAAGCTGTCGGTAGATAATAAAATCAAATAAAGGTGTGGACAAAATTTAATTAAGGTATAGCACCAAAATAGGGACCCAGAGAGTCCTAGCGGTAAACGCACAGCTGTTCTGCTAGACTAACCTGAGAATCGTGAGTTGCAATCCCACCAGTCGAGGATCTTTCGGTATAGTCAATTTTTCCGACTTGCCAGAGCATAAAGTATTATCGTACCTGCCACACGATATACACATGCAAAAATGGATAATCGGCAAAGAAAGTCCTCAGTTAATAACTGCGGAAGTGCTCATAAGAATACCTGCCCGCTTAGAAGCAGGCTTTGTCCCAGTTGAGACGTAACGCGAGAGAGAAGAACAAGAAGATTTAAGCGAGTTTCTCGTTCCTTCTCGGGATGCAATTCATGGCTACTGCGATTGCAATGCACGTACTAGCGTTTCACTGGATTATTATTTTTCAATTAGAATTGCACTCCGTACACCTTCAAACGCGTTGAACGTGGTCTATCGCAAGTTTTCGCAAAATAATTTATACCTTACTTGAAAGCTCTTGTTTTTAGCTTTCGAATGAACTTATTCTCATCGCGGGCATTCGCGGGCTACTAATGTCTTAGGGTACTTTTATGAAAAATAAGATGTTTTTGAACAATTTTAACTTTAATTCACTCTGTATAAATATAAAGAAAATTTTTATTTAACTCAGGTGTATTTTATGTATATACAAACAACTTCTCTAAAGATACCATTGTGGCTTGAGCTCTCTTTAAATTCATAAGTAGCTTGTGAAAAATGGATCGCAAATATTATTTTCTTGAAAAATCATGTCCACGTTCCACTCAAGGAACTGTATAAAATTCAAAGTCCAATGAATCTGCTTCAAACTTTGGATTGGAACCACAGAAGTGTTGAGGAAGTTGGTAAAAATATTACCGTTCAGATAGAACAACTTTGATTTTTAAGGTTTTGGCCGCCCTCGGACCATTGTGCAGTGGTCCGCCACAAAGGCTCGGCGTCATGACGAATTCACTGAGCCAGAAATTGCGTACGAATTTCATAAGAGAACGCTTGTGAACTGATTTCTTGACTGGTTTTCTCTCTTTCATAAGATTCTTATGAAACACAAAACGTCCGATATTCACAAGAAATTCTTGTCGTTATCATTAGAGATCTTATGAATGTTTTTATTTTCCTAAATTCAAAGAGCGATTCTCTTAATACATAATAGTCGGGAAGAATTTCATAATTGATATTTATGATCCTTCATAAGAGTATCTTATGATATTATACCCATTTATATTATGAACACAATGATCGATGGAAGTTCACAAGTTTTTTTTTATGAGTCTCATTAGATGCTTCTTATGTCTTTTTCCACAAGAAATTCGTATGAAATTGTTACGTGTTTTTCGATAGAAAGTCGACTGTTTTTCACAAGTGTTACTAATCATTGTCATACGCGCGCTTATGATTCTCTATCGTAAAAATTATGTTATTACCATCGCTCCACGTAATTCATAAGATTTTCGAATGAAATTGTTAAGAAAATCGTACTCCATTAGATTGTCTTATGAAAGCCAATGATCAATGCGTATGATAACCGAAAAGAGTTTCTTATGAAATTATATCTGTCTATGTAATGATTATTGTTTCATAAGTCTGTTATGGAATTTTATAAGATTTTCGAATGAAGAACAAAATACTTCTTATGTCGTTATTCCATAAGAAAATCTTGTGTACCTCATACGTTCCGTGCCCTCAGTGAACAAATAAGCCTCCTTCGTTATGGTCGAATCTTCGGGAGCTCTGAGCCGACTAAAAATATGAACCGTGGCGTCGATAGATTATGAGCCTTTTTATAAAAAATAAAACAAAAACAAAACGTGTCCGTAATTGAACAAACGATCTCTGAATCGTCATCGTCACGCGCTTACCAACAGAGCTATTTGTGCTAACTCTGCGCGGCGTGTGAGTCGTGACGAGTCTCTCTCACCACGAGTGACGTGAAACGACTAATGTTAATCAAATGGGAGCGAGTCGACAATTGTCACCTCGTTCGACTCGTGTCACCTCACACGCCGCGCAGAATAAGCACAATTGTTGAAGCTTGAGGAGTACGGGTTAAATTGCCAATACAAGCTACAATTCTAGGATGGCATTCGCCGTTTTGTGCATAGCAAGCGAATATACAATAAACGCCTCCTTCGTTTGAGACAGGGGAGCGAACGGAATGAAGACAAAGTTGTTCGTTGACGATTTTGGATTGACGTTCGTCGTGCATTCTTTCGTCGATGACGAGACGACGACCTGCCAGAGTTATTATACTGGATGACGATGTCTTTTTTTATTTCGTCATCACACTGTGACGAATCTGACGATTGCCTGCCCCGGTTCTTATGAGCACTTCCACAGTTATCAACTGAGAGCTTTCTTTGCCAAAGTTACCATTTTTGCATTCGTATATTGTGTGGCAGGTACGATTTTACTCTATGTCCAGGAAAATCAAGGAAATTTCCATTATGAAAAGATCCTGGACCTACCGGGATTCGAACCCAGACACCTTCAGCATGGCTTTGCTTTGTAGCCGCGGACTCTAACCACTCGGCTAAGGAACCATTTAATCTACCTATTATAATCATAATCCACCCAAACATATACAGAAATAGCTATGAACGGATAAAAGAACGGCTGTGAACAGACTCTGCTCACCCAGCAATCACGCTCTTTTGAAATTTGATTTTTTTTAGAGACAATTTACATTTTTTCGTTTGACGAAAAGTTTTCTCCGACTGGGGCGGGAATCGAACCCACACTCCGTAGCACAATCCTGCTTAATATTGGTTCTTTTTGCGTAAACGGCATGATTCTTTCTACCACTGCCGAGAAGACGTGTAACTTTTTAGAAAATGTCACTTCAATTTGTCCATTTAGTATACAGTCAGGTCTCCTATTAGACACATGGTTGGGGGGCGTAATAGGAATCTGCGTTATAGGAGACCCAGGGCTTTTGGGATTTCATCACTTTGGGGGTGTTGTTGAATATCTCGTATGCCGAAAGAGATAGCACAGTACTGTCTTCGGCGTAGTTTCAGTGCTAAGTATGATCTACCTTTAGGAGTTGAGGATCATCCTTTTAGTTGAGAACTTGGCCGGTAGGGGCGCTTTTTCTGATTTGCACTATACTGCCCATAAACGCATGTCAGTCCCATGTTTGCTGAATTTCCTATTCACATGGGACAATTATGCGTTTATGGGCAGTATATGAACCATGAGGGATAAGAATGCACAATGTAACATATCGTCCCCTTGATGCTACAACTAGATACGAAATTTGAAATTTTTGACTTCAATATGTCAAAACATTTTTCTTAATTAGATCTGCAAAATATCCACAGGTCTTAAGCGTGTGATTCAAAATACACAAGTTGAAGATTATTTTAAAATCATAATCACTGCGATTAACCATCACCTTGTTAAACGGTCATACTTTCAAAGTTGCACATCTCAAAATTTTGATTTTCGAGTTATCTAGTTGTAGCATTAAGGGGACGATATGATATCAAAATGTCGAAACTTTCGGCTCAAATAATGTTAACCCTTGTGATACTGAGCAACTTTGCCGAAGACGCCATCTTTCTAAGTGGTCAGGCAACTGAGCTTAGCACAAAACAAAAATTCCATGCCCACTAGCGCCGCCAGGTGGCGTAATTCCGTATCAGAATGACCACCGCATGTCAGCCCTTGAGCTACTGAACAACTCTTCCGTAGACACCAACCTTCCAAAACATCAGGATCTAGAGATATCATATGCTACAAAATTGTGCATTCTTATCCCTCATGGTTCATATAAGGTACCGTGGGGCAAGTGGGTAATGGAATTCGCATAGTTGAGATTCTTCCAATTCTAGAGACTTTAAACTGAAACAAATAAGGACGTATATATTTTTTAGCTTGACTCCCGTCATATATAAGTAGCATGCTAAAATTGATTTTTATGAAAAATTGAAGAAAAAAATACAGAAAATTTTTTTGAAAAATGTCTTCTTACTTTTCACTTGCCCCAAAAGTGGGGCAAGTGAAAAGTTTACCGTTTTGAACAATCAATTCAAAAACTAACAGTTATATTCACGATCTCTATTAGCTTTAACACTTGTTAAGGCTTCCCAATGAACAATAACATAAGTAACATGTAAACAAAGAAAATATTATTCTTTTCACTTCAATTTTCTTCTGTTCAGTTATGTTAGTTGAAATGATTCGACAACATTATAACTGCAACATTTCCAATGTTAGTTCTTACATTATAGGACAGCAATTGCATTTCTGCTCTGTAGAATTTCCACCGCTCGTTATTTATTTTTGAGAAAGTCGGATATGACGTCGGATAACTTTTCGGGAGAAATCGAACGGAATCCTTCAATAACGTATTTAGGGTCTTTTTTATGTGGATAGACCTATACCCCATTTTTATGTTTTGAACTAGCTTTACATAGACATTCCACGAGACTTACGTGTGTTCTCTAATATTGCAACTTTTCAGTCAACGTCTTCCTTTTAATTGGCTGCCCGAAGTAGACATATTGATATTGTAATGTTTGGCAACATCTTTTAGAGAATTTCCATGATTTCTAATAGCTTTTAACGCTTGAGTATAGCGTTTCTTGAATTATCAGCACGTTATATTTTTCTATGATAATTGCGAACCATGTTTACTTATGGCTACTTAAAGAGAAAACACAAATTCAATCTCCAATGATAAACTTTTCACTTGCCCCACCTGATAAGAGAATTGACGGTGTTTAAATTTAGTTATTTTTAGGTCTACGTCGAATTAATTCTAAAACTTTTTTTATTGCAGTTTGAAACTGTCACAGAGGACAACTAAGAAGTGGTACAGGAAATTATTTTCCGCAACTTTTTTCCACTGAAAATATTAAAATAAGATTGTACGCCGCCAACTTGTTACGGAGTAACAGTGGACAGGTTAACAATTTTTCACTCTATTATGCAATAATGGCTGAAAAATCTCAGAAATCTCTTACCTATCGTAATGTTCTCAATGACCTCAAAGGTTTACGCATGAGTTTAAAACGTTAATTCACATATTCAATAAAATATATCAATTGTTTTCACTTACCCCATTTACCCACTTGCCCCGCGGTACTAAGGCAAATCAGAAAAGGCGCCCCTATCGGCCAAGTTTTCAACTAAAAGGATGATCCTCAATTCCTAAAGGTAGATCGTACTTAGCACTGAAACTTCGCCGAAGACATTACTGTGCTATCTCTTTTGGCATACGAGATATTCAACAACACTCCCAAAGTGATGAAATCCCATAAGCCCTGGGTCTCCTATAACGTTCTGGTGTGTCTAATAGGAGTGAGCGTAATAGGAGTGCACGTTATAGGAATGCGTTTAATAGGAGACCTGACTATATGTAATATTTAAAATTTCCACTTGAATGATTGACCGCAAACAAGATAAATCATTATCAAATTTCGGCATATTTAAAATATAAACCTAGTAATTACACTCAGTAAATGTAAATCGGTTGATAAAATCAAAGGATTTCTGTTGCTGGTATGTATATGTAGATAGATTTTAGGTCATGTTTGATAAAAATTAAGCGCATTTTACCCCACTTATGCAACAACGTATCACAACAAGACTATCAGTATTCACATATGCACATGTAAGCGATTCTATATTACAATCAGAACTTAAAACTAGCCATAAAAAGCATGGAATTTTCAAATAGTTCAAACAAATGTACAAAAACACAATTACCTTCGGGAAAACCCTATCGCACTCCTCACACGGGTAGCTGGAGCTGCTGTTGCCGCCTCCTCCGCTGCCAATCGGGGTTAGTTGCTGCGAGCTGTTATCGCTATCGCCATCAAAGCACTGCGGGCCACCACTGCTATTGGTGGCGCTGTTGGCATCGTTAGCGTCCACCTATACGGAGTTAAAGCATTTGGTTTCAAAGCAGCAAAACAGCAAAAAGTGAAGCGCGTGGCCAGCCAACAATGACACGTGTAGATCAGCCGAGAGGAAGGAAGCAATAAACGCAAAGGATTGTACAATGGAAGGAACCGGATTAGGAATAGGAAAATAGATAGCGAAATCAAATAACGGGTTAGTGGTCAAACTGGGCTTTTCTGCATTTTGGCAAGTCAAACACGGTGCGGTTCGGTACTTACGGATAGTTCCTCCGCGCTTAGGAAACCGTTGTTGACGGAGTCCGGTGTCCGATCGGGGATGAGCTGTTGCGACTCCACGCTGCCGTTGCCGATTTTGATCGGGGACAGCGTAAGGAGTTGTGCTTCGCCTGTAGGTTCGGCCGCCATCATGTGGTTGGGCTCTTCGATGATGGTGTTGAGCCCATCCAGATTGGCGGTGGTCGGATGATGAAGCGAAGGAATCGTATTGCCGGATGTGGGAAGAATCGTCGATGCGGGCTGTTGTTGCTGCTGGTGGTGATTCGAGATGGGCACGAGCTTTGGTAACTTGTCGGTTGAGTTTAATACTTTAAGATCTATCTTATTGCCTAGAGCGTTGGTGTTTTGGTTAAGAAATAGTTGACTAGTATCGATCAGGTTATTGTTGGTCAACTCGAGGTTGGATATGATGATGATGCTATGAGACTTGTTGGGGGTAGTTCCGGTGGTTGACCCCGGACTGTTGTTGGTGATGATGGCCGGTGCTCCGGAAGGAACGGCCACTTGCATACCACTGGACGCATTTGGAGACATGGTCATCTTATTCAGATGTTTCTTCTTGTTGTATTGTCGTGGCACATGAACGGGTTGTTCCGGCGTGACTATAACACTGGGAGTGGCCGTTGTTGGCTCCCCTCCATTAGCTGCCGCGGCCTCCATTTTCTTGCTCTTCTGGGTCAACTTAGTGGCCAGTGCCTTGGCGATTGCCGGTTTAATGGGGGAAGTCTTCTTCTGATTGATTTGCGTCATAACTTTCTTCTCGGTTTTGTAGTCATTCGAAACGGTATAAACGGTGTGAACCTTCCTCAAATGCTTCTCCAAGGCATTTGGGTTCTTGAACAGCTTGGCGCACACAATGCACTTGTACAGCTGTTTGCCATTGGGGGCCTGAACATCCGTGATCATGTCCTGACTGGAACTGGTATTCGTAATCGGCATCGTTGTCAAGCTGGGCACCGCCACAACGGTTGGCTGCGGAATTGATTCAAACTCCGGTTCCAGTTCCATATCCTGGTCCCGGATTGCATCCGGTTCCGGCATCATATCCGACACTTCATCCACCATCATCATTCCATCTCCGCTGCCACCCTCCAACGGATCCATGCTCGCTTTTAACCCATCCAAAGCAGTAGGCTCAATCTCGTCTCCAAAAACCGTCTCCTCCTTGGGTTCCATCAGAAGCTTGTCGGAGGATTCCTCCATGCTGCTCATCAGGACACTCTCGTTTGGGTCCTTGTGAATTTTCATGTGGCGCTGGAGCGACCACGAGTTCGAGAGAACCTTCAAACACTTTGGACAATGGAGATACGCCGTTTTCGATTTGCGCTCGGTACACTCGTGATCCTTCAGTTCCTCCGCCAACTGGAAGAGCTAGAATAAAAAAAAACACATCATTAATATCACATGTCCTAAACAGAGTGGCAGTGATTAAATGAGTGATTATTGATTGAATTCAATTTAATAACTGACTGTCCCTGTTAAACAGGAAAGAAGACTAAACGTGAATAGAGCTAGCTAAAATGATCCATGATTTTCTCCAGAAATTCCATCGCAACAATAATTTATTTGCCCAAAATTTCCTACAGATATTACTCCGAAGATATCTCAGGAGTTCATTTAGGGATTTATTTCAGATTTCATAAGAAATAGGACCAATAACTTTCGTTGAGGATACCTTCAAGAATTGAATTGGGGCCTTCCTTAGCCTAGTGGTTAGAGTCCGCGGCTACAAAGCAAAGCCATGCTGATGGTTTCTGGGTTCAATTTCCGGTCGGTCCTGGATCTTTTTGTAATGGAAATTTCCTTAACTTCCCTGGGCATAGAGTATCATCGTACCTGCCACACGATATACGAATGCGAAAATAACAACTTTGGCAAAGAAAGCTCTCAGTTTACAACCGTGGAAGTGCTCATTGAATACTAAGCTGAGCAGCAGGCCCAGTGTGGACGTTATGTCAAGAAGAAGAAGAAGAAGAAGTATAAGAAGAATAAAAAGAAGAAATAATGTAAAAATTAAAGAAAAATTTCTGTTATACCCTATGGCGCCCGAGTCTGTCAAATAAACATTTAATCACAACTGGGTGAAACATTATGAATTTTGAGCAGTAGCCCTTTACGGTCCCTACCGGAACCAATATCCGGTAACCATGTTCCCTTATTGACCACAATAGTTTCCAAACTGAAACATGTTATGAATTCTATTAAATAGAATAATGTCGCATTGATTTTAAAATGTTTCGATGAAGTTTCTTGCATTTCCTCCATAATTTAAAGTGACCAGACGTCCCACTTTTCGCGGGACAGTCCCGCATTTTGAACATTTGTCCTGCGCCGAAAAGTGTCCCGCAAAACGTCCCGCGTTTTAGTCAAATCATGCAAACGTCATTCATTCCTACACTCAAAAAAAATCCAAACGTCATTGCTACGTGAAAAATCACGTAGATCATTCCAAATTCATTTTGCCTCCACTTTACCTGACTAAGATAAAGATCACTAAGACATTCATAACCATCAAATAGTGAATCGGTAATTGTTACTGAGGATACCTATCGCACTTACGTGAAAATCACGTAGGTGCCTAAGTTCATTTTGACATCTGCATGTCGTACGTACATTCGGTGTTGAGCGCAAATCCTAAGATGGCGCCCGCTTGATTTTTGAGGAACTTCAGAAGCTGCTGAACTTTAAACCCTGTGTTAGTTTGATTTCAAGGTAAATATGCTTTGGATACCGAATAATCCCTGCATTACTTCATATTTAATACCTGATTTATAACCTCACAGGAACAAGAAACAGGATTCACAATGCTCAGATTGAATATAAACATATCACAATCTTTTAGGTCTGTTTACATTTTCCAATTGTGAATTAGTTTTCTTCCAAAGCATATTAGAGATAAGGTTGGTCTTTATTCCAGTTAAATTTAATGCAAAACCATCTAGGTCCTATTAAAACGCTTCGTAAAGGCTACCGAAAATCCACGTAGCTCTTACGTGTAGCGCCGGTGGAATGGACGAAGTTGAAAAGTTCATGCGTTCATTCTGGGCTACCTATGATTAACGTAAGAGCTACGTGGAAAGTGCGATGAAAAAAAAAAACGTATGTTTTCACGTAACAATGACGTTTGGATTATTTTGAGTGTAAAGATAGTGAGCAATTCCACCGAACATGACGAATATTTTTTTTAAATTTAATTTTTGTATTTTTTAAATCGCCTGAAAATTTGCATACAGAATCTTTATGACCAAAAATGCCATTTTGCACCTTCAGACCGCCATTTTGAACCTCGCCTTATTTTTGAGAAGGGCGTATCGGAAAATGCATAGCAAATCTTTAAAAAACTGTTACTCGAAAACGATTTGTCCGATCGATTTGAGATCTTTTTCAAAAATGTAGGTATTGCTTAGGACTATATGGAGAAAAATATGCACGGTAAAAAAAAGTTACAGATTATTTTTTATTTCAAAAACAAAATTTTAAAATCGATTTTCTCCAGAAACGCAGTTTCGATTTTTTTTATTTTTGGAGGGGACAACTTATGTAATTTATAGCACAATGTTTCAAAATGGAAGAATTATGGACACAGATTTGGAAAAAAAAAATCGAAATAGAGAAAAACAATAATTTTTTATGTGATTATTTGAAAGTACAGAAAAATTGCAATCGAAAAGTACTTAAGTACATTTTTTCTAGGTTGCATCAATTTCGAGATATACTCATATTTATATAAAATTTTCAAATAATAAAAGTAAAAACATATTTCTTGTTTCTCCATTCCAGAAATATTTAATTTTGATTGAGCGAATCGTAGCTGAATTGTTTATTGTTTAATCAAAACCTATATACTAAAGTATTTAAAAAAGTATGCACGGTAAAAAAATATAAATGAAATTTTCAAATGAAAATTTGAAGTTCATTGTTCTTAAAAACCGCAAAATTGATGTTTTTAATTTTTGGATATGTTTTGCAGCATATTGTTTGTAATTTCTTGCACAATGTCTCAAAACGGAAAATTTTTGGATAAAAAATAAATAAAACGAATTTATGTAAAGCGATATTTTTGGTGCGTTTTTTTGAGTACAGAAAAATAACTATATATTTTTAAATATGAAAAATTTCTATCGAAAAATACTCAAGTAAAATTTAGCTGAGATGCATCACTTCCGAGATATACACGGTAAATCTAAACGTGGCAATAAAAATGTGATTCTATCACAACGGTGTACTTTTGGTCCCCAGGGCTAAGCCCGGCTAATGGGTAAAGCCCTCTCATCGCGGCAAGATCGTACAACCATGGAGAAGAAGTTTGTGTTTTTTTGTCTTTTTTTTTAGTTTTTTTTTTGTTTTTTTTTTTGTTTTTTTTGTTTATTTTTTATATATATATACTGCAATTTTATTTCTTAATTATATCAACTACTTTCTTGTTATCGTCACTGCTCGAAAATTGTCTAACTTCAATTTGTGTTTCAGAGATAGGGATAAACGAGTGATATTTCTGAGTGGCTTGAACTGTTTATGCACTTGAAAATAGTTGGTTAAGTTCTTATGCAATGATATCATATTCCTCAGTAGTTGAATAACAAAAGAAGATTTGTGTAAGCTGCTCTTCTTTCCGATTGAGCCCAATCATATAGTTCCTTAGCATTTTTTTATCGGATGTTCACGTTCTTTGGCAAGACTGGCTCTGGTAGCCATACGTTTTAGTGTTCCTCCTATGGCATCGCATGGCCCTTTTCCATGTGATGTTGCAAAAAAATGCCATTCAACTTCTATATCATATTTGATTTTAAATTGCCAAAGAGTTGAAAAGTTCTTCCTATTTTTATACTGTGATGCAGCTCCGTCAGACATACAATATATCTTGTTGACAGTTGATTTGTGATCCAATCGCAAAAAATCTATCACTTTAAATATGAATAAGCTAATTTTATATATAATTATATAAATTTTAGATATGAATAAGTTAATAATAAATCACATAAGTTGTCCCCTAAAACATGTCCAAAAATAATAAAAATCACAGATGCATTCTCATAGAAAATCGATTTTAATTTTTTTTATTAAAAAAAATCTGTCATTATTTTTTACCGTGCATATTTTTTTCCAAAAAGTCCTAAACAATACCTACAACAACCGCAAAATGTATCCAAAAATTAAAAACATCAATGTTGCGGTTTCTAAGAACTATTAGCTTCAAATTTTCATTTGAAAATATCGTTTATATTTTTTACCGTGCACTCTTTTTTCAATACTTAAGCATAAATGTTTTGATCAAACGATAAACGATTTAGCTACGATTCGCTCAATCAAAATAATTTTTTTCTGGAATGGAGAAACACGAAATATGCTTGAAAAGGGCCTATTTTTCTTTTTTTTATTTGAAAATTTTATATAAATATGAGTATATCTCGAAATTGATGCAACCTAGAAAAAATTTACTTAAGTACTTTTCGACTGCAATTTTTCTGTACTTTCAAATAATCACATAAAAATTATTGTTTTCCTCTATTTCGATTTTTTTTTTCAAAATCTGTAATTTTTTAACGGCTTGGAACCGCTCAGTTTTAGTAATGGAAATTTTGCAGTTGTCGTTTCAAAGATGAATGATTTAAATTATTTTTAAATATCACATTATAATCAAGCATTGGAAATTAATTACGTTTGTGTTTGTGTTGATAACATTGCTTGGGAGTCCGTAAGATTAGGACCCGGATTCCATTATAATCTCTCCCTTCATCCTTTGATTAGTCCTTCTTTGAGCTTTGTTATAATTATCTTCCCGCAAATGCTAAAGATTGATGATTTTCGTGTATCCTTTATAAACATGAACATTCAAAAAAGGGGAGGTACGTTTTAAAAATCATCTAACAAATATTTAACTTTTAATCAAAAAAGCAATAGT
The DNA here is from genome assembly GCF_002204515.2 of Aedes aegypti. Lineage (NCBI taxonomy): Eukaryota > Metazoa > Arthropoda > Insecta > Diptera > Culicidae > Aedes > Aedes aegypti. Next base: position 24,215,733 of record NC_035109.1, on the reverse strand, counting down.
GAACCAATAGGGTCAAATTAGTAAAAGTGAAAACATGTGAAAATTTTCCGAAAGTGTAAACATTTTTGTTTTCAGATTAACTTGATTAATTTTGTGATAATGAATCCCTGAGTCAAAAAAAAAGCAACAGTGAACCAGTAGGGTCAAATAATAGAAGTAATAAACCATAGAAGAAGAATGTCGCTGGCATCGCTGTCGGAACATCTTTTGTTGGCGGAGATATGCGGGGCTATAAATGTCAACGCGAATATGTATGCAGTTTGATACTTACGTACCCAACATGTTTCTGAGCGAGAACAAAGGGAACATCAGCGACATTATTCTTCTATGGTTTATTATTTCTATTGGTCAAATTAGTAAAAGTGAAAACATGTGAAAATTTTCCGAAAGTGTAAACATTTTTTTTTCAGATTAACTTGATTAATTTTGTGATAATAAATCCCTGAGTTTTTTGTGATGCTTGCAAGTACGTTATAAAACATTAGAACTTCGAACAATGTGCCATTGAGATTTGCACTTTACGACATATTTTCACACATAAAACAGGGATACGTGCGTACAATAGAATTATAAGTACACAGTTCGAACGAAACGTGTAAATTTCTGAGATATATAATGCACATAATTGGAGCGTGGAACATCATGGATATTTACATGATATGTCATGTAAACTTCAATTATATGTCATGTAATTCAGCAAGATTCTGTGTGGTTACATGACACATAACACATTTTTACATGATTTCAGGCTTAAATTTACATGACGTCATGTTTACATCGCATAAATGAAGTTTACATGACGTGTAATCTTCATTATTTTTAACTGTGTAGTAGAACGCTAGTGGCGCTGTTATCGCAAAAAAGAATTATTTTATTAATACTTACTATTGATGTTTTTGATTGTTTGTTTAGTGCTATGTTGTAGAGAATGTTTTATTATGGTTGAAAAATTTGATTTGACACTTATAGACCCGGAGACTGTCAGAGCGTGGCAAACTAGATGTTGGTCACAAAAACAGTCGCGACATCGGCCTTCTACGGCTAATGCTTCTACTGTGCGTACACAATCGGGGAAAATTTTGTCCCGCGTTGGAGCCAAACACATCTGGTCACTTTACCATAATTTTAATTTTGAAATAACCTGAGTACCTCTACAAATTCGGATATGGGTCCGGAGCCATCACTGAATTCAAAATTGCATGAATCAAAAATATAACTCATTTGTGATATTCCTGAAAATCTTATCAAAATCGATCAAACGATGGCAAGGATAGCAAAAATTGAGAAAAAAAAATCTAAATTACGTTCCTCAGTCGTTTTTTTTAGATTTTTTTTTTCAAATTTTCAGGGTCGATCATAAAATGCATCTACTTTTTGGAACCACGGTTATCGATTCGAAAATTACGGAAGTTTCGGATTCATCGCGGAAAGTATTGGGGTGACCTGAGAACGTCATCATTCTAAGTGGTCAGGATCCTGAAATACCCGCAAAACAAAAGTTTCATGCTCTGTAATCCCGATTTCTTGTGGCGATTTTTCATAAGGGGTTTATATGTATTTCGATAGACCATTTGCCTCAGTGTATGATTCAATTAAGGGACGATTTCGGTTGCTGATCGTCCAGCTAGGTGAAAAGCCTTGAAAGAACAGCTGATAAATAAAAGAAAGAAAGATCACTCATGAAAATTATAATCCATTTTCCCGAAAAATTCATTGTAGCTAGTGTCACTCGGGCTAGTGACGTACAGTATCGCAGTTATCTTCTAGATGTCCTCAGTGATTTTTTTTCCTTATCATTTAATGAACAAATGTACTGAAGACACAAAATTGATTCGACGCATAGTTTTTTTTTTCTTGGTAGAACACTAGGGTAAACGTTCCCTTAGTGGAGGTAGCTCCAATAGTAGAGGGAGTGTGTTTTGATATGTTTTGCACTAATAAATTACTATGTAATAATGATGCACGTTGCAAACATGATATACACGAAGAAACTGAAGTAAGGTACCGTGGGGCAAGTGGCTAATAGATTTCGCATAGTTGTGATTCTTCAAATTGAAACAAATAAGGTCCTGTATATTGTTTAGCTTGACTTCCACCAAATATACACACTTAAATTATTTTACGGATTCCTGTGAAATCTCAACAGCTGAACAGTTCGGTGAAATAAATTAACGGAGTACGGTAAATTTTTACAGTGTTCGGTAAAAAATCACCGGAATCTGTTAAATTCCGACGAAGTTACGGTGTTTTATTTCACCGAACTGTTCAGCTGTTGAGATTACGGTGAAATTCATTGTAAGAGCTTAGTGTGCTGCTGCTGCTTATGCAATTGATTTTTATGTAAAATTGAAGAAAAGAGTACAGAAAAGGTTTTTCAAAAAACGTCTCCTTACTTTTCACTTGCCCCACAATTATTAGCATGAATTATCAGCACGTTCTGTTGTTCTATGATAATTGCGAACCTTGTCTACTTATAGCTACCTAAAAAGAAAACACAAATTCAATCTCTAATTAGAAACTTTTCACTTACCCCACGTGATTAGAAAATTGTGTTTCGATTTAGTTATTTTTAGGTCTATGTCGAATTAATTCTAAAACTTTCTTTATTGCAGTTTAAAACTGTCAGAGGGGACAACTTAGAAGTGGTACAGAAAATTATTCTCCGCAACATTTTTCCGCTGAAAATATTAAAATAACATTGCACCCCGCCAACTTGGTACCGAGTGATAGTTGACAAGTTAACAATATTTTGCTCTATTATGCAATAGCACTAAGGGGTCTTCCATAAATGACGTAGCTTTTCAGGGGGGAGGGGGGTCTTCACGAACTTGTGACGATGTGTGACGAGGGGGAGGGAGGGGTCCTAGCTAGTGGACGTAGCATTTTAAATCAAGTCGCTGAAAACAATGACAAACAATTATATTTTTGTGACACTTTTTTTGTTTGACTTATAAACTTGGGTTATAAATTGATGATTCAGCTTCAAGACATTCATATGAAAAGATTGAAAGGATTCTAAGATATTCTAAATTTTCTTGATAAATGCAATCAAACAGATATTTTAAAGCTTCTAATAATTATGTGAATAGTATATAATTAAAAATCAATGCTTGAACGACATGGAAAACATTGTTTTCCTATTTGTTGATATAACATGAAATAAACCGTTTTAGTTTTATTCATATTTTCTGATGGAGCTTTATTTCTCCAAAAGAAAACAAAATGCTTTTTTGGCAAATATTCGATTAAAACAAGATATTTATTCCGTAAATATTGCAGGAGATCTCCACCCAATCAACTAATCGTTTTGGTTTGATATATCAATGCTCTTGATAAAGTAGCCTGAATATTAATGAGGACAACAGATTTGAGTGTTGTCAAAATTGCCTTATCAATCAATTTTCATAATAACTCGGTAATTTCAAGAAAGGTTATTTGTATTATTTAATTGTTTCAATGAATGAATGAATTGTCTTTATTATCGAGACTTTCAGCCCTTGGCTGGTTCGTCTCTTTTAATTGTTTCAATAAAGGTTGTGTAAGATTATTTCAGTATGGGAAACGGTTATGAAGTTTAGCTGAAATATTAACAAAGATGAATAATTTGTATAATAATCGCTAAGATGTTCTCAACATTCCAAATATAACAAGCGTATTTTTTTTCTATATCTAGCCACTGATTGCTTAATGGATTTGAATATAGATAGTTATGACAAAAAATCATTTTAAATTAAGATATTTTGTTGACCATCGCCATTGAAATCTATTTCTTAAAAACGAATAATTGAAAAAAAAAACACAGTCCTCTGAAATAACGAAATTTCTGTTCAATATAAAAAAATATATATATATTGTACCCTTGCTCGTTGTTATTAGCTTCATCAATCCTATCAAATAATTTTACCCTTTTTCCACAAAACTAGTACAATTTAGTCTATTTAAAACTGAAAACCAAAATTATGTAACTTAATCAGGAATTAATTCTATGTAAAACTGTTTTCGAAAATACTTTTGAGGGCTACTGTTTGTCAAACTTCTTAAATCCATTTTTTTTGTTTTAGCAAATCGGAAAACAAGGGAAATTTATTTATAAATGATAGGAGGGGGGGGGTTCTTTACATGCTACGTATTTTCAAAGGGGGAGTATCAGCATTTGTGACGAAATGCTACGAGGGGGGAGGGGGGTGTAAAAAATCAGTGAAAAAATGCTACGTCATTTATGGACGGCCCCTAAGGCTAAAACTAATAAAACATCAAGGTTTGTAAATCTAATTTTTTTAGCAGTGTGGAAAACTTGGTGTGGAGCGAAAACAGTTCATGTCTCAGTTACTACAACAATGCAGTATCACAAAAAGGGCATTTTACCCTTGTTTCCAGCTCTAACACTGCTATTTTTTGCAGTAATATGTGACACATTGTTAACTTTGCCAAATCATGCAATACAGATGCATTGAGTTGAAAATCTCTTGATTTTGCGCACTGATTTTGATCCGTAATATGTCACAATTTGATCCATAATATGAAAATTGATCCATAATATGGTGTTCAGAAACCGATACAATTTTTAATTTTTATGCAATCCTATGTAAATGTTACACTCAAAACAGTTTACGAACCGAAGTTCCAATTTGAAACGATTCAATTCATGCTTTCATATTACAATTTTACGTTTTACATGTCGTTTTATTGAATTTTATAGGTTGGACTCCACACTATTTGATCCATAACTGTGGGGTCATGGTATTAAGTAAAATATATCAATTATTTTCACTTACCCCATTTACTCACTTGCCCCACGGTACCTTACTCAAATGTGAGTTCATTCCACTCAATTCGGGGGGTTCGTGTGTTAACCTAATTTTGAGTTGATGGGGCAGAAGTTGTTTTCATTTGAAAAATACCTACTGGCTAAGTTATTTTCACTCAAGTAACACAACTTCCACTACTATGCCATTTACTCAAATTTGAGATGACGAGTTCGGTTTTTGGGTTGTTTTGCTCCTCGCTCTCTGACAACAATAGAAGGAGCGAATGAAATAGGGAGAGAAAAATAACTCAAAAATAAGTTAAAAATACTCATCTTCTTCTTTCTGGCATTACGTCCCCACTGGGACAGAGCCTGCTTCTCAGCTTAGTGTTCTTATGAGCACTTCCACAGTTATTAACTGAGAGCTTACTGTGCCAATGACCATTTTTGCATGCGTATATCGTGTGGCAGGTACGAAGATACTTTATGCCCTGGGAAGTCGAGAAAATTTCCAACCCGAAAAGATCCTCGATCGATGGGATTTGAACCCACGACCCTCAGCTTGGTCTTGCTGAATAGCTGCGCGTTTACCGCTACGGCTATCTGGGACCCTAATTTAAATTTCAAGACCTATTAATTTATTTTGTCGGAAGGTAGTTTTGCCGTATTTGTAGACAACACTCTTTCCTGATATTTTTTTGTCATTACCTAAGATGATATTTTTCACGCTTATTTTTCGCCAATTTGTAATCAATTTTCTTAAAATAGTGTCGTGAAATAACACAAACGTGAGCTGAAAATGAATGTGATTTAATGAAAATATGTTCCATATTTTGGTCATGAGAATATAACGTGATTACAACATTTTCTAGAATTCGGTTTAAAAATAAGCAATTACATTCTACAACTTGTGGAGCCTTATATTAAGTTGAATCCATTTTCAATCCGTTTCACTTTCAAAAAATATTTCTCAAACGATTGCTTAACATGCTATCTTGATGAACATTGCTTATCATGCTATTAAGAATAATTCATATGAAATTTATAAGATCTTTTAAATGTAATCGATAAAAAAAATTAAATGAAATTGATAAAATCTTTAACTAGTGATCCTGGAAAAGTTCGTCTTATTATTATGTAGACTGTTGGAAACTATAAAAAAAACCGTTGCTCTTGTTTTTCGATTTTTGCGGTGAATATTCCGAGTTTTTTTATACACACAAACACGTCGGAGCACGCCAGGAATACAACTAAAATAGAATTTTCAAAATTTATTAGCCCGTTCTCAAACCAGCTCATGACATGCAAACACCATTCCTTTTTTATTTATATAGATTGATAAACCTTAATGTCTTATATAGATTTACGTTAGGAATCATCGTAATGAAATCATTTTTGTCTATCTTTTTCTTCGGGTAAAGTTTGCTCTTCATGCTCACTAGAAGAAAAATGTTTTATATCTAATATTTCAATCTATTCAGAAATCTAACAATTTTTTGAACAAGTTTTGCTCTTAGGTATCTACTCTGTTGCAAAGCAATAACCGAAAATATTTATAGCTCTCATCTTCAGGAAGATTATAGTAGAAATTGTAATGCATAATCGTCATCTTAGCAGGAACTTTATATTGGAAATAAATAAAAAAAATCAATAATTGTGCAAAACAAAATTTTAATTATTTATTTTTGATTTCAAAGCTACAAATTTAACGCTGATTTTCCAAACAATTTCTAGATTGCTGAGTTTTACACACATATTTTCTATTTTTACCTAGTTCATGGCATGTACTAATTTACTCAATTAAGAGCAAATTTCACAAATTCCGGTAGTCTTTTATTTGTTTTGCTTTTGTCCCGTTTTTGTCTTGTAAGCTTCTGGTCAGTCTAGTCATGATTTCATCGGCATATTTTAGCAGTTCTCAGGTGTACCATTAATGGTACATTTATGCTAAGTGTTGTTGGGGTCTACCCCGTTTGGCATACAGTCGTTGGCATAATAATCGTATGGCATAACAGTCGGCATAATAGTCGTTTGGCATAATTTGAAAAAGGAAGATACTGCAGTGGTACAGTAATATGCCGTACCATAAGGTGCGTCATAAAATTTCATGTTCCTTTTTTTTCAAATGACATGGAATAACTTAGGCGTTGGATATATTTTTGTTGAAAATGCGCCATAATATCCCGGACATAATGACCCCGGAAGTCATGTATGGTGCAATTCCAAAAGAGCTTTATTGGATATTGGTTTCCTTGAAAAAATGATGATAAGAAGTATGTCCTATCACTAACTGACAACGAAATATACGATCGTGAGCAGTTTATACACACCTCTTTGCTTAATGGAAGGAATTTGATCAAATTCAATGTTTTTCACAATTATGCCAAACGACCGTTATGCCAAATGGCGATTATGCCAAACGACCGTTATGCCAAATGGCATTATGCCAAACAGCTATTATGCCAAACGACTGTATGCCAAACGGGGTAGACCCGTGTTGTTGTATTTTTTTATCAAAATTCAACCTATCTGTAACCTTTGAATCGATAGTTTGCATGCAACTTTTTTAATAGTAATCGAAAATTGAGATGAGTACCTAATATGTAGCTCGCAACAGAAAAAAATGAAAAGAATCGGTTGAGAAACGGCGGAGATATAGCTAGGGAAAGTGTACCAGTTATGGCCATAGTGGTTCCCTATTTGGCCATATGTGAAATTTCGATGACTTTCACATTTTTAAACTTTTTGAATGTTTCAACATCAAGATATATCCTATATCTTACTGCTAAAACACACAAAACTTTTCAAAATATAGAGACATTCAAATTATCACGTATGGCGAAATAGGGAACCACTATGGCCATAACTGGTACACCTACCCTATCTGAAGTTGACTATTTTGTATGGGAAAACGGGTTTTTTTGGTGCATCTATATGTCCAATACTGTAGACTCGAGAAGCAGACTCGCAGACAGGACGGGCTGCTCTAGATGTATGCTTACTAGGAATTTAGTCCTACAAGAAGTATCGAATAGAACTCTTAGAAACTATAAAGTTTCGATCAAGTAAAGAGGAGCATCTAAAGCAGCTTTCATGTTTCAAATGGTCCACAGGGAACTTGTCAGGAACTTCGCGAAGAAGTTCATAAAAAGTAGGTAACCACAGACCTCACTCTTACAGTAGTAGTCTTTACCGATAATTGATTAGATGTTTCACAGTGTGTTTCGTAGAGCAATTTCAAAACAAAAAATTCGGCATGTCTGAAATTTTGACACAAGAAAGCCATGATTGTCCTCTTTCATTTGCAACCAAAACGAAAATAATCGGTCGGGGGGTCTAGAGCAATATATTTTTTTTTTTCAATTTTTTTACGGAGTTTGGGATATAACTTAACCTTAGCAAGGACCTTGGATAGTTTTCGACCCATTTAAAAATTCAAATCATTATAATTTTTGATTAAACTAACCTAGCAATTTGTCATTTATTGAAAATTATGTATTTTATTGTGAGAACATTTATTTTTGCGGAAACAAAATTTTTAAATGGCCCCTTGGGGACCTTCCAAAAAAAAAAAAATTTACAAATTTTGACTTAGGGTCGTTTTCGACCCGAAAATTCAAACAGCTCGAAAAAATCAGTGTGTTGACCGAATTCAGTTCTGTTGGGCTTAAATGTAAGGTACATATGTCTAGTTTCAGAAACCCTCCCGGAGATCCGGGTTTGGTCACTGTGGCCACCGGGAACCTGCTACATCTGAAAAAAGTCTCTTTAGAGACCCTTACTTTGACAACCTGTAGTTTCGTAACTAAACAAGTAATCTGAACCGTCCTTATATTATTGAACAGACATTCACGTGGATTATAAATAGAGATTCTCAAATCATTTATTTATTCACACCCGGTTCCGGAAACCCGGAACATCCGAAAAGCAAGTTTCCATCGCAGTTTTGTATATGTAATTCACATCCATACTATTCGGTTGATGGATATTTTGGCATAAAATTTTTCTGTGATAAGGAACCAATTACCAGTGCACATCCCTTGAAAAATTCGGTTCAGTATGGTCCATGCGGAACCGGTTCCTGGTGTCCCGGAAGGTGTGCAATTTGGACAATTCTATGAAATTACTCGGGTTTATGCCCCGAAACCAAATGAATTGTGTCCAATTCCTTACAATTTTTAATGTTTGGATGCATTTTGCCAAGAGGGTGAATGAATGGTTATTATGATCCTTTTGGAGTACCGGAATGGCCACCTGGAGACCCGTAATATGGGACCACTAAGTTTTAGCACCAAAACTAGGCATGCGACGGCTCAAACTTCATGATTTTGAATCCCTGTGACTTTTCTAATTTAATTATAGCGTCAATTCGAACGTCTTTTGATAGAAGATTAGCATCAAAAGTTGTTCGAGTTGGCGCTTTTATAAGTTTTGAACACAACATAGCTATACGAAACATAGTACTTGAGATCTGCTGGATATAATTTGCAAACAAGTCTGTATGCACTAAAGTTTACCGTTTTTGACTCCTTCTTGGCGTAATCGGAGACTTTGATGATTCACCTGATATTTTTGATTAAGCTTCGTATGATTTCGTTGTTAAGCTAGCAAAATCATAAAGTTACTGAGTAACATTTTCAAAGCTGATTGAATTTATTTGTTTTATTAATAACTATAGAATTCCGTACAACTCTAATAAAACTATGCTAAAACTGAACATGACAGCACTTATTCAGATCTTTAAGCAAAATGTTAGGATCACACGATCAATCTTTCGCAGGTAGATTTGTTATGAATGAAACCTATCGATGGTTGTATGAATTAATTTGCACGTTTTCTAGCATCAATTTAACAAGGAAATGTATATTCGATAGTATAATTAATAATATTCTGATCTTTATTTAAGAGATTTTTAACCCTAGACTGGCTGCCAATCTGAGAATATTTGTCAGCAATTCTGTTTGTTTTACCATCGCAAACAAAAGCAATGTTCTGTCAATTCTCACTACAAACACATGGACAATAGTGTCAACATTGCACTGCTATTGCAATTGGATTGGTATATTGGATTTATGAAATGTTATATTGCGTCTGTCATTGGCACAAATGTGAACTTGTCAATATTCTAGAATCTATGACATAAGGTAGAAAGGGCAAAAGATCAAAGAGGAATAAAGAGGGGACAAAAGGTCAAAAATCTTTTTTCAAAGATGATTTAATTTCCCATAATGCAAATCACTTTCAACCTTTTGTCCTTTTGATCTTTTGCATTTTCGACCATTTGTCTTATCTTCCCTTTGTTTTTCGACTTATTGTCCTTTCGATCTTTTGTCTCTCGATCGTTTGTTTCTAAACCAAGTCAGGAAGATGTATATTGCACTTGAGATACAAACTAAAATTGAAAAGAGGTTGTTTGACATACTTAGTTGTAAAAGTAATGGAAATTTCAACAATGGATAAAAACAAAGGAGAGGCAACTCAAAAATTTAATTTTCGGCCTCGACCTGTAATTTTCTAAGTCTATAACTGTCTAGAATATAATCTACAAGATATTGACACAAGATTTTTGCAACATTTTCATCTAAATCCATATCAAAAGTTCACCTCACCAAAATTTATCAATTCACGGTGCATTTAAAATGATACCTTTCACAAACAACAAAATAAAAAAAATTGCACTAGATGGATTATTTTCATTCAGCAGCAAATGAAAGAGGAAGGACTTGTCTTTCCTTGGTCCAAATTTGAGACATGCCGATTTTTTTGTTATAAAGTTACATGATAAAGACACCGTTGACTTGTGATCAAGATAATAATTGCTGAATAAAGTTAGCGATCTTTATGATAATGATTAATGGTTACTGATTGATTTTCTGGAACAAATTCATAAAATTTAAACTCACCTTCATACAGAACACGCACAGAAACAGATTGTGCTTCCGCATGTGCTTGTCCAGGTTGGACTTGGTCATGTACTTGCGCAAGCAGATCTCGCACGGATACTTCTTGTCGGCGTCAGGATCCGCCGCCGTGGTCAATCCGGGGTTAGGTGTGGCCGTCGGCTGAGGGGGAACCATACCCAGCGAGTCATTCAGCGTGGCCAACGAGTCCGTGGAAGACGAGTACCGACTATGAAGCTTCCCATCCATGCCTTGCCCCGCGCCACAGAAACCCACACTGCCGATTCCGGAATCGCCCAGATTGCTGCCGCTGCTGCTGCCCCCGTCGTAACCGAGCAGGTTACTCGTCTCGAACGAGTCGAAGGTGATGTTCATGTCGCTGGCCCCTAGCGAAATGTTTATCAGATCCGCCGGGGTGAGCGTATCATCCGGAAGCGCCTGATAGCTTCCATATGGGTTGTGCTGAACCATCTGTTGCTGCTGCGGTGGGGGCTGATGGTGTGCCATCGGTTGGTGCTGTTGGGCCAGTTCCGGTGCAACGTGGTGCTGACTAGAGTGGTGCATTTGCTGAGTGATGGTCGCCGCCGGAGGTGCGTTGAAGTGACCGAAATCGTCACAGGCCTGCTGGTGGTGCTGCTGCATGGTTCCATGTCCCGATGAAAGCAGGTCGAATTCGAACATGTGATAATGACCGGACTGATACTTTGGTGATCCGGTTTTCATCAAACTGTCGATCGGCGGCAAGGATATCTTATCGTAACTCAAATCACCAGAAGTTACCATCTCATTCCCGCCACTGGTAAGGTGATTTGTATTGTTATTCACGTCGCTTCCTCCACCAATCATCATGCTCGATTGAGTGGAACTGGAGCACGTGGCGGAAGCCGATGTCGATGGGAACCCTACGTCGACGTAGTTTTGATTCTGATCCAAATTGAGCCCGTAGTCGAGGCTGACCGACCGCAGGATGTTGTTGCAGATGTCGTACGGACTGGGTTCCAGCAGGGTGGCGCCGATTTTCGCTGCATAGCTGCGGGAGTACCAAACCCGCAGAATGTCGCCCAGTTCGATGTCCTTGATGGCTGTGTAGTAGATTTCATCGTTTTCCTGAAAAACAAAAAAAAATCGAGGATTTTGTTGGATAACTAATTTAAAACTGATTACATCATAAGGTCTACAAGAACTCAAAAATGTGTAGCTTAGAAACCAATTTCAAAAAGAAATTAAGACCTTATATCATTATGTGAGAATGATAGTATTTTGATCGAGCTTCTTGTTCTTCTTCTTGGCATTGACGTCCCCACTGGGACAGAGCCGGCTACTCAGCGTAGTGTTCTAAGAGCACTTCCACAGTTATGAACTGAGAACTTTCTTTGCCAAAGTTGCCATTATCGCATTCGTATATCGTGTGGCAGGTACGATTATGCTCTTATTATATCCATTACGAAAAGATCCTGGACCGACCAGGATTCGAACCCAGACACCTTCAGCATGGCTTTGCTTTGCAGCCGCAAACTCTAACCACTCGGCTAAGGAAGGCCCCTCTTGATCGAGCTTATCATACACTTTTCTTACGTATTGCATGGATTGTATCAAGAAAATGGCATAACATTGGAGAAGCGAATAATAGATCTGGCATTATCATTGCTCCTTAGCTCAGCGGACGATATCGATTTTACTGGAATCGATTGCCAGGAGGCTTCCGTGCTCTTGATGAAAAAGAAGGTGAGGCTGGTGAGGTGACAATCAATTCTACAAAAAACGGAGTATATGATTGCAGGTGGAAACAGGTGTTGGGAAGTACAGCGTTTTAGGTAGATGCAGTACTTAAAATGTGTCAAAAGTTATTTATTACACTGCAACTTACGTGCCCCCGTCCCGTAAAACCGTGAAAGGTCTTAAAGTACGTTCCTTATCCGTCGCCTGGTTGTTCCAACTGGACGGGAGTAGGCTCAGATGCCATTACCTGACTTGCGCCGATCCGGCTCTGAACATAGTACCCCATAATGTCAATCCTAGCATGGCCTCCCTGCTTGCATAGATACTCGGGTAAAGGTGAATAACAAAATAATGGTACAATAAGAACAAATTTTGCTATCATATCTAGTTTAACCATTATTATGTTATTAATATATGACATAAATATCTCATCAATAGCAAAACATACAATCATAGCAAAATTTGTGCTTGGTATGTTATAATGTAAAGTGCCGTAATTCAGCGCAGTTAAGGAAGAAAACGATTCAAATTGTTAACTAAAAAAAAGTATTGAATCAATAAAAAAGCTTTATGAGTGGATCGCTAGCAAATCCATTTTAGATTATGGGAAAATATAAACTAGACTGTATTCATAATTTAAAATTGAGATTTTTTTGAAATAATTCACTTGTAGAAATTACCTAATTCCGCGCACTTTTGAAACGCTTTTCCATATTCCGCGCAGAACAACGCCTAATTCCGCGCACTCGCGAAGCAATCGAATTAATATTAATTTCAATGTAAGGCAGAATTCATTCATTACGTAACGCTAAAATAAAAAAATTACAACTCCCTCCACCCTCCATAATACTTTTTGTATGAATAAAAGTAAATTTTTGTATGAGCCGTTTAGTTTTATTTCTTATATTTTTATGACCATCACATGAAACAAAGATAAACATTTGTTATGGTCTTTTCATTAACGTGGCATTGATACTTGTGAATTTCGTATAGGGGAATGTGGGGCAGTTTGGAGACCTTAAGGAAATTCGATAGAAGCATTTCGTCGGAATTTAACGGATTACGGTGATTTTTTAACGAATACTGTAAAAATTTACCGTACTCCGTTAATTTATTTCACCGAACTGTTCAGCTGTTGAGATTTTACAGGAATCCGTAAAATAATTTAAGTGTGAGTGCAGAAAATATTATAGAATTATCAGTTCTTTGTACTATTTCCAACAATTTTTAGATCCGCACGATTTCCGTTGTCCTATAAAGTTCACGAATGAATGAATGATTTTTCAAAATTTGTAATTTTTCGTGTCGATTTTTTATCGATGGGATGATATGAGCACCCTATTTTAGATTGTGAAATTATCTCATAGAATCATGTAATTTAATTATTTTGTTCACTCAACTGGAAAGTAGTTAGTGTTTAAAAACACTCTTTGCAAAAAGATTAAATTTTAAAGAACATTGTAACAATCAATCATCAACATTCTACCATCAGTGCACCAGTTTCCGCTCATGTTCCAGTAGCCCGCTCACACTGAAAAATTATAAGTTTACACAACGTAAATTTGAAAACTTTAGCCGCTATACAATTGAAATCGACAAATAGAATCATACTGTGGACATTTTTTTGTGTATTTACTCAAATTACCTTACTTTTTGAACTCGTGAACGGATACTGGTAAATACGTTAATGGTATTTCGAGTATAATTTATTCATTTCTCTATTGCTTTAGAAAACTGACTTATAACATATATATTGCTTAATTTCCTTGGCAGCTTTGAAGTTGCATTTTACTTCAGTTGAAATTTCAAAAATTTATGCAGTTTTCAAGAAGTGCTCATTCTAATCCATTGGCGAAACCACCCCGACTATCCCTATAGGTATTTGTATTCTGCATTGTTCATACAACACAAGAACCAGTTCGCATTATTGCTAGGAATCGATATGTCTTAAAAAATTCAATCAATTGTATCCGCTAATACCACGGGTACCGGAAACTTAAATCTGTTAAGCAAAATAGAAACCTCAGAAGATCTATAAAGTTTACCCATGAATTACGTCTCACAAAATATGGCCATTTGCAATCTCTCTTCCCCGTATATCATACTTTTTGTTATTTGTGATTCACAATGTTAAGTAAATTTTGTGTGCACAGATGTATAGATTCTCTCATTTGGTCTTTGGATAAACTTTTCCTCTCACCATGAATGACCACGTGGTTTCTGGACGGTCGCTTTTAGTTTCCCGAGATTCTGCTTGCCCGTGAAACGTATCTATGCATGAAGACACTTTTCATTGAAATAGTTAGATGTGAAGACGAATATACCATGTTTAACTTGTTTATTATTCAGCGAAAAACAGTGCGCGGAATTAGGGCATTATAAAAAAAAACGTGACCTAATTCCGCGCATTACTTTTTGGGATGAGACTCAATAATTATGCTAATATTTGATAAGATTTCATAGAAGCATCATGAAACATATCTGTAGCAAGTAGTTCCATAGAAAATTGCATAAAAAATAAAACATTTTCAATAAAAAAATCGCTTTTGTTTTTGTCCTACAGTCTTAGCACGGACGCTAAGGAAATTAGAAAAATGGCGTCAACTTCGACGGGCATCCACTGATTATTTTTTACGCCGCGAAAAAATGCCTTATTTGCTTTTATTGATGATTCGAACATATTCTAAATAGTAGTAGCATCAAATGGCATTGAAAGTTGTTGCAATATCGATGTGTATTTCCATATATATATATCGTTTTGTATGAAATGCGCGGAATTAGGCAATGCGCTGAATTAGGGCACTTTACGATACTTGAAAGTCATGTAATAACTAATCAATAACAAAATATACTATCATGGTAAAATTTGTTATTTGTGCAAAAATACTAAAAAAAAAACATTAAAGAATAACAAACATCGCCATCACAGTAAAATATGTCATTATTTTAATATTTGAAAACTTTATTGAAATAATTTATGAGAACAAACCAACATCAAATTTTGCCATAATAGCTCATTTTACAATTCATATGATATTCATTGAAGATTTGAAAAGCAAATTTTTTTGCAGGAAAGCGAAAAGTTTATTTTTTAATCATGCTCAATTTAGATATTAAAGTCAAAGAACTAAAATTACCATTATTTTGATCTACTCGTGAATAGCTTATTTAGTTATTATTTTGTTATCAGTAATTAAATAATTAAGTATTTTGTTATTTACTGTTGCCTATATTTTTACTATTATTTTGTTATTACAATGGCAAAATATGATATTATTTAGTTTTTATGCCATATAAACTTAGTTATTATTTTTGTTATTTTATCTCTTATTTCAAACAAACAAAGAACAAATTTTGCTATTCAAACATTCTATTTTAATGGTAAGTTTTGTTATTCTTTTGCAATTCTCCTCTACCCGGGTAAACATAGGCTTATAAAGGCGACTATTCCAGCAACTAGCGCAATGTGAAGGAGAGGTTTCTGGACCTATCAGTAACCGGCTAAGGTTCCCGCCAAGAGTGCCAATTCGAGTCTATGGGGTGACGCCTATAGAGGGGTGATGCCTAAGACCAAAGGTGTATTAGCGCACACTGGGGCAGATCGCTGTTCTCGACGGCCAAAACCTCTAGTACTCTGGATATGCACCCTAGAGGTTTGGTGTCTTCGACAAAGTATTTCGGAATAACTTGTTGGCGTAGTAGGCAATCGGACGTCGCCTCCCTAAATTGAGTTGTTAGGATCCCCTAGCAACAACCAGTTACTTGTTGGTGAAAATTAACAAACTGGTTTATTCCATAATCAAACTCCGTTCAGTTAACACCTAATAACCCTGAGCTTTTCGTTTCTGTTAAACTGTGCCTATTATTTGGAGTTTCCCTGCCATTCCCTTCAAGAGGTTATGGGCACCACCGCTAAGGACGTTACGTGCAACATCCCGTTGCTGCGTGGGAGTGGAGCAGACTTTCAAAACTGGAGCTACCGTGTACGCCTGTTTCTCGAAGCAAAAGGCGTTGCGGATGTGTTGACCAGAACGGCACCGACAGGAGAAGCAGAAAAGGCGAAGTTTGAAGAAATGGACCGGATCTCCAAGGCATTGCTGGTGAGTTGTCTATCGGACGAATGCCTTGAAATCGTTCGAGAGAAGACGACCACGAAGGAGATGTGGACTAGTCTGGAATCGGTTTATGCGAAGAAGTCCGTGGCGAGTCAAACGATCGTCAGGAAGCAGTTGGCTCGTTTGCGGATGAAGGAAGGAGCCGATATGCGAACGCATTTATTGGAATTCGGCGGACTCGTGAGGAAGTTGAAGACGGCTGGAGCAACCTTGGCTGAAAGTGATCTGGTGTCGCAGCTCTTTTTAACGCTTCCAGATTCTTTCGATCCGCTTGTTACTGCCCTGGAGAATGTTGCTGAGGAAGATTTGAATCTGGATCTTGTCAAGCAGCGACTGTTGGCTGAAGAAAGGAAGCGATCGGATCGGCAAGGTGATTCAGTTGAAGACAAGTCGGCAGCGTTCACGAGCGATACAAAGAAGAAGTTCCAGAAATTCCAGGGTAAATGCCACAAATGTGGACGCCGTGGCCACATGAAGAAGGATTGTCGCCAGCGGGAAGCAAATTCAGCGAAGAAGGATGCTGTAAGTTTCATGGCCGATGCAAACGTTGCGGAGAAAAGGCCTGGACGAGTAATGTTCAAGCTTGATTCCGGGTGCAGTGACCACCTGGTTGGCGAGAAGAACGTTTTTGCCGTGCTGGAGAAGATGACCAATAGTGTGGAGATAAAGGTCGCTAAGGAAGGAGAAGCTATGCTTGCTGAACAGATAGGCGAAATCAACGCGACAAGCAACAAAGGAGTGCACTTCAACTTGAAGAAAGTGCTGTATGTCCCGGAGCTACGTGAAAATCTGATGTCCGTCAGAAAAATGGCCAGTGCTGGGATCGACGTTTTGTTCTCTGGAAGCGTAGCTGTCTTGAAGAAGAACGGCAAGTTGTTGGCAACTGGACATCTTCGAGGCAACCTGTACGAGCTCGAGCTGTTGCTAGAAGAAGTAAAAGTCAATCATTGCGAGGTAGCTATCGGAAACCTTTGGCATCGTCGACTCAGGCATATCGGCCAACGCGGATTGGAGACCATGGCCCGGAAAGGAATGCTGAAAGGTATGGATGAAAAGGCAAGTCAAATTGATTTTTGTGATGCATGTGTACAAGCAAAGCAATGTCGAGAACCGTTTAAAGGAACGCGTGCTAGGACCAGCCGGCCTTTGGAGCGGATACATTCTGATGTTTGTGGGCCGATCGATCCGCCGGCATGGGATGGTTCACGATACATAGTGAGCTTCATCGATGACCATACTCATTTCTCAATGAATCAGTTGCAGTACTACAGAACGAAAGGAATCCAACTAGAGACAACGGTTGCGTACACTCCTCAGCAGAATGGTGTAGCGGAGAGGTTCAACCGGACCTTGGTAGAGAAAATTCGTTCCGTGCTCATTCAATCTAAAGTTCCGAAGCGTTTATGGTCCGAAGCTGCCCTTGCGTGCGTTTACTTGATGAATCGAAGTCCAACAAGCGCACTTCCCTCTGGTGTTACCCCTGCAGAACTGTGGTTTGGTGTCAGACCAGATTTGAAAAAACTTCGAGTTTTCGGATGCAAGAGTTTCGTTTGGATTCCGAAGCAGCAAAGACGTAAGTTAGATGCCAAAAGTAAAGAAATGGTCATGGTTGGGTACGCACCCAACGGTTACCGCATGTGGGACCCGGTGGCACGACATGTAACAATTGCTCGAGACGTCAAGTTTGATGAGTCGTGTTTTCCGTACGCTGTAATGAGTCAAGAAGATGATGTTCCGTTGGTCGTCCACTTCCCGCTCGAGCAAGAGGGGGAAAATAACCAGTTGGCCACCATAGATGAAATCGACCAAGCAAATGAAGAAAAGGACGTGAATGATGAAGACTCGATTGAAGCACTGGAAAACGCGCTCCCTTCGCCCACAGAAAGACGCGAAATTCCGAGAGAATTGTCGTCGAGGTCTAGCGGACGGGAGCGCAGGCTCCCCGGTAAGTTATTCGACTATTTTACCGGTTATAGAGCTCTTTCTGGCGAATCGATTTCCGCAGATATTCCAGAGTCGTTTGATGAGCTGACAGAGCATGCTGATCGAGCCATGTGGATGGCTGCTGTGAGAGACGAACTACGTTCCATGGAAGAGAACAAGGTTTGGCGTTTGTCAAGCTGTCCACAAGGAGTTAGGCCACTGAAATCGAAGTGGGTGTTTCGGTTGAAAGATGATGCGGCTGGCAACGTGTTCAAACATAAGGCGAGACTGGTGGTGAAAGGATTCCTGCAGAAGGCTGGGGTCGATTACGAGGAGACATTCGCTCCTGTAGCAAGACTTGCCACTATCATAACGGTTCTCGCTGCGGGTGTCCAACAAGGATTCCACTTCCATCAAATGGACGTCAAGACGGCGTTCTTGCACGGCGACCTGAAGGAAGCATTATATATGGCGATTCCTGATGGCGTAACAGCACCTCCCAATACAGTGTGCCGTTTGCTCAAGTCACTGTATGGACTCAAGCAATCCAATCAAGGTGCTGGAACGAAAAATTCAACGATCGGTTGCTGAGCTTGGGCTTCCGACGATCGCTACATGACTACTGCCTCTATGTCCGGATAGTACCAGGAGACGAAATTTACATAATTCTGTATGTGGACGATTTACTCATCGCTGGAAGGAAGATTGAAACAATCGAAAACTTGAAGAAAGCTTTAAGTTCAAGTTTCAAGATGACGGACTGCGGAAAAATCAGTCGTTTCCTAGGTATGAAGCTAGAGTACGATCGTAAAAATTGTTCTATGAAGCTTTCTCAAGAAATGAATATCGACAAATTATTGACACGCTTCAAGATGACGGATTGTAACCCTAACACAGGGTGGCCACCAAATTTAGATTTTAAAATTCCCGCTTTTTTCCCGGTTTTCCCGGTATATTTTACACAATTTTCCCGGTTTTGAATCCATTCTTCCCAACGACTTAAATTGACTTTTTCCATATAAAAAATCATTTCTATGAAAAGCACCAAAATTTTGTTTTAATCGGTTTATTTTTTTAGTTGTTATTCCATATTAATTTGATTGTTTATCAATAGTTTCACTATTGGATCAATAAGTTGACTGTTAGATTGTTCTAATCTATATAAAATGTTATTCTGAAAACTATGGCATAGTGTAGTATTCATCTGAATCGATTTGTCTCGCGTTCGTCGAAAATCAATGGAGCTCTGGAGCTGTCTATCATGGGAAAGCGATGGTTAATTGTGGTAACAGGTCCTACTCTTGACACGACAGGGATTTAATTTGTATGCTATTTGACCCATATTTACCAACAATATGCCCTTTTAGCCAAACTTCGAATTTTTAAGATCTAGAGAACCTAATTGGTTGCATTCTGGTGATGAAAAAACGAAAAAAATTTCAGCTCAGAGTTCTGTTTGGTTCTCTTAAAATTTCGAGGTTTGGCTTTGGTTTATAATCATCTTAAGTGCATCTTAATGCTGAATTTCAGATAATTTGGCCGACAAAAGCCCCAGGTGCCTGAGTAAATCATCAAGATGCCCAAGTAGGTCTTTAACGTAATCGAATTTTGTTCAACTCTTAATCCTTTGAATTTTCTTCATAAAAATAAAGAATTCTTTAAAGCAAACAAGTTCAAGGTATGAATGAAACAAGGCCACACATGTAGAAGCACTTACTTAGGGATCACTCACAATTTCAATAACACCAAAAATTATTATTTTTGACATCCACCCACCCACTCGTGCGTTTTGTATGGATATTCTACTAATTTTATAAGCTGTAACAGCTTGATCGTTATTAAAATCGTAAAAGAGCCTTTATTCAAAACTTTGTCGATTAGATTACTAGTGGCATAATTAAAGCTTTTATAAATAAAGGCTTGTTTTCATGATTAGTTGTGGTATTCAGCAATTACAGCAGAGTTCTAATCCAATCTGCAATAAGTAATTAAACTTTGATTCAAAACGTCGAGTAAAAATGATAGAGAAAAGTTCAAAAAATATTAGCCCTGATAGTGCGAGAGCAAAAATTAAAAAAAATAATTCAAAACATTTTTAAGAAATATGGTGTATTATAGTAGAAATTAAATCATTAATGTTTGAAAGATATTTGTTCAAAACTGCGTATGCCTCATGGCAATATCATTTAACATAACAACTTTCTATAACTTATTTTGGAGGTTGGTTTGTAGATTTCAGCTTGAAGATGTTCGTTCAAAACGATTTTCCCGGTGATCTTCTCAAATTCCCGGTTTTTCCCGACTTTTTCCCGTTGGATTCAAATTCCCGTCTTTTTCCCGCTTTTCCCGTTTTTCCCGGTTCGGTGGCCACCCTGCTAACAAGACACCTATGGAGAAAAATCTGACTGTTTCCCGCGAAGGTGAGGCGACTCAGGAACCGTATCGTGAGCTTCTGGGGAAAATTATGTATTTGATGCTGTGTACTAGGCCTGACCTGTGCTTTCCCGTCGGATTCCTCGGCCGTTATCAACAGAAGCCAACAACCAACCATTGGCAGTGCCTCAAACGTGTGGTACGATATTTGAAAGGAACAAAAGCAAAGCACTTGAAGTTCGTACGCAACGAATCAGCGGACCCGTTGGTCGGATATGCTGATGCAGATTGGGCGTCGGATGCAGAAGATAGGAAATCAGTCAGTGGCTACGTGTTCACTGTATTCGGAAATGCTGTATCGTGGTCGAGTAAAAAACAGGTAACTGTTGCTACATCTTCAAGCGAAGCGGAGTACGTGTCCTTGAGTTCTGCTGTTTCGGAAGCCATCTGGTTGTCAGGAGTAATGGCAGATCTTCAGCTGAAGCGTCCATCGGATCCGGTCGTAATCTTTGAAGATAACCAAGGCGCTATAGGTATGGCGAAAAATTGTGAAAGCAAGAGATCAAAGCATGTAGATATCAAGCACCACTTCATCAGAGACCACATTGCAAACGGACGAGTAGCAGTGAAGTATATAAATACCAAAAACCAATTGGCGGATTTGTTCACTAAACCGGTGGACGCGGTACACTTGGAGAAGCTGTGCCAGGGCCTAGGATTGGCCGATTGAGAGGGGGTGTTGGCGTAGTAGGCAATCGGACGTCGCCTCCCTAAATTGAGTTGTTAGGATCCCCTAGCAACAACCAGTTACTTGTTGGTGAAAATTAACAAACTGGTTTATTCCATAATCAAACTCCGTTCAGTTAACACCTAATAAACCTAAGCGTTTCGTTTTCGTTAAACTGTGCCTATTATTTGGAATTTCCCTGCCATTCCCTTCAAGATAACTTGTACTACATTTTTACACATTCAGATTTGATCTAGATAAGTGAAAACTGATCTAGATCAGTTTTATTTTTTGATAGGAGCGTCCTAGCAAAAAACTTTCCTCTGCAAAGTTGTTCATTGAGGCATTTTGACATTTCTTCGGAAGACACTTACACTCTATCACTGACGTGGATTACGATATAAGGTACCGTGGGGCAAGTGGGTAATGAAATTCGCATAGTTGAGATTCTTCAAATTCTAGAGACTTTAAATTGAAACAAATTAGGTCGTGTATATTTTTTAGCTTGACTCCCACCAAATATAAGCAGCATGGTGAAATTGATTTTTATGAAAAATTGAAGAAAAAAATACAGAAAAAGTTTTTGAAAAATGTCTCTTTACTTTTCACTAGCCCCAAAAGTGGGGCAAGTGAAAAGTTTACCGTTTTGAACAATAAATTCAAAAACAAACAGTTATATTCACGATTTCTATTAGCTTTAACATTTGTTTAGGCTTCCCAATGAACAATAACATAAGTAACATGTAAACAAAGAAAATGTTATTCTTTTCACTTGCATTTTTTTCTGTTCAGCTATGTTAGTTGAAATGAATCGACAACATTATAACTGCAACATTTCCAATGTTAGTTCTTACATTATAGGACAGCAATTGCATTTCTGCTCTGTAGAATTTCCACCGCTCGTTATTTGTTTTCGAGAAAGTCGGATATGTCGTCGGATAACTCTTCGGGAGAAATCAAACGGAATTCTTCAAAAACGTATTTAGAATATTTTTATGTGGATAGACCTATACCCCATTTTTATGTTTTCAACTAGCTTTACATAGACATTCCACGAGATTTCCGTGTGTTCTCTAATAATGCAACTTTCAGTCAACGTCTTCCTTTTAATTGGCTGCCCGAAGTAGACATATTAATATTGCAATGTTTGGCAACGTCTTTTAGAGAAGTTCCATGATTTCTAATAGCTTTTATCGCTTGAGTATAGTGTTTCTTGAATTATCAGCTCGTTATGTTTTTCTATGATAATTGCGAACCATGTTTAGTTATGGCTACTTAAAGAGAAACACAAATTCAATCTCTAATGATAAACTTTTCACTTGCCCCACCTAATAAGAAAATTGACGGTGTTTAAATTTAGTTATTTTTAGGTCTACGTTGAATTAAATCTAAAACTTTTTTTATTGCAGTTTGAAACTGTCACAGAGGACAACTAAGAAGTGGTACAGGAAATTATTTTCCGCAACTTTTTTCCACTGAAAATATTAAAATAAGATTGTACGCCCAGTGAACCAAAATGTACCGTCAAAAACTGTAGTGAGCGTGACAATCACACATAGACTACCATGACTTTCATGCAACAAAAACTTTCATGTGATACTGAAAATAAAAGTCATGCGCGACTGTGACTATTTTTTGGTCAGCAATAAATGTATCATGGTTGTAATGATTTACTGTAGTAGACGTTAATCTGTATTATCATAATGTGCCACTCAAAATGTGCACCGATTGAAATATGTTTTTCTTTTCATTCTTGTATCAACCAGCCGCACCAGCTTGAGGGCTGTCCATAACTCACGGGTTATTTTTCTATTTTTAGACTCCTCTTCCTTCGTCGGTCGGTTTTTCGTCTATACAAAAAAAAATGTGCCGATCGTGATCTTTGGTCAAACAAACTACCCCCGCCCTTCTCCCCCCATGGATAACCACGTTGTTTATGGACAGCACCTTGTGCGAGAACGGCTCGAAGCAGAAACCTACGAATAAAGAGGGTAGAAGCAAACCTAAAAAACCCCGGTGCTCCGTTTGTGCCACTTTTTGTTGCTTCCAATGAACGTCCAATGAGCGTTACCATGGTAGCTAATGAATACGGCACCGCTCAAATGTCAAATTAGTGAACTCGTGCAAAGGTCCATGGACCAATGCACGAATTCACTAATTTGACGTTTGAGCGGTGCCGAATTCACTCGTTGCCATGGTCACGTAAAAAACACGGGACCGCTCAAACGTCAAATAGTGTACTCGTGCATCGGTCCATTGTGCAGCAGTGAAAACGCAGCTGTGTTGAAGTGGCGATTTGGATCAAAAGCAAACGAATGAAGAGTTGTCGCTACGATCGCAGCTGCGTCGTGATTGTTTTTTACATTCATCTCGCATTCCCGTCATCCACAACAGCATAACGTTCATGGGAGGCTGAAAAGAATTGCACGCTACTCTTATCCATGTCAGGTAATTCATGGCTGCAGTAAGAATGTATCAGTAGCAACCTGAATGTCACAAATGAATGTTTTGAAACCTCTTGCATGTGAATGTAACAGCAATGCGACAATAGCATCAAAAATGTATTATACGCTTCACTGTGTAAGCCGCCAACTTGTTACGGAGTAACAGTTGACAGGTTAACAATTTTTCGCTCTATTATGCAATAATGGCTGAAAAATCTCAGAAATCTCTTACCTATCGTAATGTTCACAATGGCCTCAAAGTTTTACGCATGAGTTTAAAACGTTAATTCACATATTCAGTAAAATATATCAATTGTTTTCACTTACCCCATTTACCCACTTGCCCCGCGGTACCTTAACACAAACTACACTGAGAAAAATCTACACGTCAAGGTCGTGTGTTTTACTTATAGATTTGCGCAATGAGGAACTTGATTTGAGTGTGGTAGCCATATGGATTTAGGGGCCTTCCTTAGCCGAGTGGTTAGAGTCCGCGGCTACAAAGCAAAGCCATGCTGAAGGTGTCTGGGTTCGATTCCCGGTCGGTCCAAGATCTTTTCGTAATGGAAAATTTCCTTGACTTCCCTGGGCATAAATTATAATCGTACCTGCCACACGATATACGAATGCGAAAATGGCAACTTTGGCAAAGAAAGCTCTCAGTTAATAACTGTGGAAGTGCTCATAAGAACACTAAGCTGAGCAGCCGGCTTTGTCCCAGTGGGGACGTTAATGCCAAGAAGAAGAAGCCATATGGATTTCATCATTGATTTCACGGTATAATAACATGTGTATTAACATAAGGTTGTCATGTGAAACAAACATGAATTTCCAAACATTAAATCATGAAAACCAACTGATTTGCTTATTGAATTCGAAATGTAGTAGCTTTAGATAGTCATGTGTGATAGAACATGAATGTCTAGGGACTGAAAGAAGAAATTTGGTAGAAAAACTTTTGCTCCCCACAATATGGATCCGAGGCTCCTCTGCTTGTCGCAAGCTCTCTTGATTTTTTTTTCAAACCCGTGAGCCAGCAACAAGCGGGGCGCCTTAAATCCATAATTTGGAAAGCCAGGCATAAGCATATTCCATTTTTTTCGAAACTGAAAGCCAGGAAAATCTGTTAGTGGAATCCGATTTTTCTACTGAACTATACATTATAATCAATGTTTTCTTATAGAAAGGTAGAGCTCTCGTATATCGGTCAACTTCACTAATAAAAGAAAAATCGAATTCACAAATTTTCATCTAACACTTTCAGCTTCAAAATTTGCTTCTTCTCTTTGGAAGCATGATGATGACTGTCGTTCGACACGAGGTCCAACCGCAATTCAGTTCACTATGCATCCCATGGGTTGATCACAAACAATTTAGAAGCTTTGAACATGGAAATCGATAGCATAGCTCATGGATTTCATCATAACAATCTCATTGCGCAAATCTATGAATCGACCAACTTGAACATGATGATTATGACACAAGATAACCATAAGCAAAACACACTGAATCCGTGTTGGAGTGATGATCTATGCGTCCATAGGTTGACACATACGAATCTGAAGAGAAAACTTCGGGAACTTATGTGGAAAAAATATGGAATCCCTGTTGTCGGTTGATGAATCAATCCATGAAGCAAAACACAGGAATTTAATGTGTAACACACACGAAGTTTGCAAGAAAATCATAGCAAATCGATATGGACGTTCATGAATCGATCCATAATTTTAAACACACAGATCGAGCGTGTGGATTTTTATCAGTGTAATCAAAGGACACCTAGCAATCGTGATTCATATCACCGCCAACCTAGCAAAGAAAAGCTATCTTTGACTTCGCCTTACTTGTGAAAAATATTACCGCGTTTAGCTTAATTTGCTGCTAAAAAGTTTGTTAGTTGTAATAATCATTGAAACTTTTTATTCGCTTTCCAACGTTAAACCCTATCAGACGTGTTTTACTTACGATAAGTAGATATATTCACATGATAGAGCCAGATTCATTCACTCGTTCAAATTGATTCAAAAAAAATCCTTATTATTTTAACTCCCATACACTTAATCTGTCCAGGGTACTTCTAATTTAGTCAGTGTCATAAGAAATCATTGGTGATGGTCAATTTAGAATTTGTAGCTGAATCTCTGGCCTAAACTGGTTCTGGTGGACTATATTGACCAACAAGATTTTTAAAGCGAAAAAAATGGTGTCAGCTCAGTTCCGATTGTTTTTATACATGATATGGATTGAGAGATTACGTTTAACATATTTGCAGTGTAAAAAGGGGTTTAATTTAATTTTTAAGAACATTTTCTCTTAGACTGGCCGAAACCGGCGCTTCTACCCTATACAATTGATCTTCAAATTGAAAGTTCAACGCCTAAAGCTAGGCAATTGCTAAAAACTATCAATTCAAATACATTGAATTGTTCCAAAAAGTTGCAAATTACTCAAAGCTGTACGGTTTAGGGATTGGAATAATCTACATTCCAATTTACATCTTCATAGATAACTATATGCCAATTTTCACGCTAACTTGGTACATCAGCAATGTGACACAGATTGTTTTTGAACATTCCCTACCCTCAATCTGCACCTGTTTGACAGTAGCACGGTTCATTTCAACCACAATGGAGCATGCGTCTCCATCAGGACTCCATCAAAAATTCATCAAAAAAAAACCACTCACCTGGTAGCAAATCAGGTTCTGCTCGTTGGAAAACCTCGCCAAGCTGACATGGATCATCCAGTTGCACTTGGTGCTGTTCCGCGTGTCCAGATACACATTCCGTCCGTTGAACAGGGTTTGCAGATCGTAGTCCAGATCGCCCCCATAGTAGTACGGCGTGGAGAACAGCACCAACGGAAAGGGGAGGTTCTTGATCGGTGCGTAGGACTTCTGCGCCAACAGCGGTCCAAATCGTGTTCCTTTGGCGAACTTCTGTGACGTCACGACGCAGCTGCTTCCGTCGGCCGCGTCCATTATCAGCAGCCCATTGGGAACCGATGACCTTGAGAGGTTAAGCGAGGGCTTATCTTCAATCTTCGGTGGGCCATGGGCGGATAAAATGAAGAGAAACAAGAAGAACGAGGATTAGTTGTTTTGACCAGACGAGGAAGACACGGAGGGAAAACAGAACGCTCGATCCGTCCATTTGCAAAGTGGCTGCAACATGGGGATAAAAATATTGACTTTTTTTCGCCGAGCTGCGCAAAGACTAGCTAAAACGGCGAACGAACTGCGCACATGTTGTCATGGACATTAAAATGCGTAAATTATATAATTTAATCAGGTCTAATTGCACATCCTGTGCGTTGGATTGGTAGGGCTCGGTGTTCCCCAGAGGTTGGCACTCCGATCGGTCCGAATTTCACTCAGCAAATGGTCCAAATCGACAATACTTCCATAAATGGTATTAATGTGCCTGGGGCGCACACTCGATCGGCTCCGTACTTACATGATCTCCCTTGGCATATTCTGGACAATTTTGGGTGTAATGCGATGCTCCACAGATGCTGCATACTAGGATCATGATGAGTCAACCCAGCAGCCAGGTCGATCGACGGCAGATTCCGTGGAATGGCGATACGTTATGTTTTTTGCAGGTCGGTGGTTCGTGTTCGAGATTTGGTTCCGTTCCGTTCCGGGGCCCAGTCAGTCACGATCAAAGGTGCAAAGGAAATCGACGAGATTCGCGCAGACGATGATGATGATGTCCACGAAGAGATAACCAGAAAGAAGAGAGAAGATCCAGGGATGTTGTATTCTTGGTGTGTGCTCTGGTTCCAGATTTTGGTCTTCGTCTTTGGCTGAGGACAGCGAGAGCCGAGAGTGTTTGCCAGCAGCAGCAGTACTGACGGCTCGGAACCCACACACAGTAGTGTCCACCACCCCAAAACTCACGCTCACGGAATATCTCTGGTTTGGTTGGTTGGTTGTTGGCTGGCGATCGAACCGACACTGACATGAGCATGTAGCATGTGAACGAATGTGTGTGAGAAAATCCAAGTTGTGCGGAAAAATAAGTCAGAAAATGGATACCACTTTTCCCTACCCACTTTCCCGAAGGGGTTCGAAACCGAACAGGATTTACAAGCCCTGCGATCTAGTCTTCTATGGGATCACTTTCTCTCCATCGGGAAAGTGCTACATCGCGATCGCAGTAGCCAGCGAATCATCTACAGTGTGACCCAGCATAGCCTACTGCGACGAAAGTTAATCCGGAAAAGTGGTCTCATTTTCCTACCCCTCCTGCACTAGTAGCCTACTATGTAGTACTGCTGCTGCTGCTACTACTGATATTGGGGACTTTTCCGAGGGCGCCCTGGACGACCTCGTAAAGCCCACCGTGCACTCTGGCTCTTGCTGGTCAGAGGGCTTACCTTTTTCCACCAACTGCACATTGCTATTTAGCACTGATAATGCATCAAAACAAATATTCGGTGATAAGTCACTCATAACTCGCGTAAGGCCTTCGAAGCCCCTGACTTTTTTTTCCTTTCTTCGCTACGCTTAATTACACTGCTCCGTCTTTTCTGCTGCCTCCTTCCTTTCGATCTACGGCAGAATTAAGGCACTATACATGAAACGACAAACCAACAATCGTGAAGTGTACGAAATAAATAAATAAAGTAGACTGAAAAGCAAAAAGGGAGCAGGGAAAAAGTTTAAACTATGGTGAATCTAGTCAAGAAAATACTCGCTTATACTAATCCAATTTTCCGTCACCAATATGCAGTGCCTACTAAAGTAAGTCAGAGTATCTATATCGTAAAATGAAAATAAAACCCACACAAAGTACCGTAAGCATGCCATGCACCAGGAGCTCAACACATGCGCGAGTGACTTATCCATCTATCGTCGCAACTCGCAGAGTGAGCGCACAGAGAGACTAGAGGGCGAATGGTTGTGTTTAGGTTGTTTAGTAGGGTATAAGCTGAGCTGAGAGCTACCTATATTGTCCATCGAAGCATAATTGTCCCATATAGAAAAAAGTAGGCATTGAAACAAGCGATCAAAGTTTGAACTTGCCCTAAACCCCGTTTGTAACCAAGTGTGCAACTTGTTAGTGAGCTTGTTTTAATCTATACTTTTATTTATATTAGGGTGCCTATGGAATGTATGGGAAAAATTTTGCCATCGAATTTCAAAAAATGGTAGGGCTCAAAAGTTTTGTCTCCTCGAAAAAAGTCCCCATGCAAAATTTGAGCTCAATCGGACTTCATTAAGTGGACCCCCAAAGCGGTCAAAGTTTGGCTTTTTTGACCCATGAAAAATCCGAAATCGAAATTTTTTTTTTGATGCCAGATGTCTTAGAAATGCATGAAACGTCGAGATCTGGTGTTATCTGGAATTTTTTTTTTTTTTTTGAAAAAAACCGACCTTTTGGGACTTAGTAAATTTTTGAGTTGGGGGAGTGAATTGAATTTGAAATGAACGATTTGAATTCAATTGCTGAGAAATTCAAGACAATATTATTGAAACATATCCTATATCATTTTTGGCCACTGAAAGCATATTATATGTGATATTTCATTAGGGTGGTTCATTTACTTTCCATTAGGGTGGTCCTTTTTGTTAAAAAATAAAAATAATAAAACATAGCATTTTAATTGAATATTGAAGACAATGTATTGGAACATCTCTCACATTATCGTAAGCCATTTTCTACATTTAATATGTGGTATTTTATTAGGGTGGTTTACTTATTTTCCATTACGGTGGGCCTTTCTGTCGAAAAATCATAATTTGAATGGGATATTAAAAACAATAGTATTTTATCACCTCTTTCATCGTCGTAGGCCATTTCCTTCATTAGATTCGTGATATTTCATTGGGAAGGCTCACTTATATTCCATTACGGTGGTCCTTTAAAAAAAATGAGAATTTGAATGGAATTATAAATACAAGAGTAATTAAACATCTCCTATGTCATGGTAGGCCACTGTTGTATAGTTTTGAATCATGATTCTTCATTGGCATGCAACTCTTCGTTAAGATATTTTCAATAAGGTTTTCTTTCGAATACTTAAAATAAAACGTTCCAATAACAATAATCAGTGAATTCAGTGAAGCACAACTCTAACTGCCATAATCAAAATACAGAAAAAAAAGGAATGAAATAATTTTTGACGTATTCAAATTATGACAATAGCTTGAAGGGCAACAAAAGTGTTTAGTTTATATTTTCAAAAGAGATTCTCAGCCTTGGGCTCCTTCATTCCCGAAACAAAAGTACGTTGCCTTCTGCTTGCTATAGTACACGCGATTCGGTTTTAACAATCAGTTCTCGTTTATCCTTCAAAGATGTAACAAAGTTCCTTATAGAAATTTCGTCGGAATTTCATATGGATTTTTTCGTTGGAGTTTTCAACGGAATTTTCTTCGGAGTTTCCTTTGGAATTTTAATCGGAATTTCCTTCGAAATTCCTTTTAAAGTTTTTTATTGAACTTTTCTACGAAATTTCCTTTGAAATTTTCTACGGAATTTTCATCAAAATTGGAAATTTGTCCTGAATTTGCTTCGGAATATCTTGTGGAAATTTCTTCGGTATCTTTAGAAGTGCCCTTTTGAATTTTCTGTGGTATTTCCTTCGAAATTTCTATGAAGTGTCCTTCGGAATTTCATTCTGAACTTTTCATTGGAATTTTCTTCGAAATTTACTTCGGAGTTTCTTTTTGAGTTTCCTTCGAAATTTGCTTTGGAATTTTCTTTGGAGTTTCCTTCCGAATTTCTTCTAGAGTTTGTTTCGGAATTTCCTGTAAAATTATCTTTGGAGCTTCCTTCAGAATTGTATTCGAAATATTATTTGGAATTTCTTTCGAAGCGTTGGAATTTACTTTGGAATTTCCTTTTAAATTTTCCTTGGAGCTTTCTTCGGAATTTTATTTGGGATTTCTTTTGGACCTTTGAAATTTAGTGCGGAACATTCTTAAAAATTTCCTTTAAAATTTTCTTTGGAATTTCTACAGAGTTTTCTTGAGAATTTCCTTACAAATTTGCTTTGGATATTCCATAGAAAATTCCTTAGAAATTTCCTACGAAATTTCCTTTTAACTTCCTTTTTTCATTGCAATTTGCTTCGGGATTTGCTTTGGAATTTTCTTTGGAATTTCCTTAGAAATTCCCTTTTGAATATACTTTGGATATTTTTCAGAATTGTCGTCGGACTGTCCTTTGGAACGTGCCTCAGAATTTCTTTTAGAATTTTATTCAGTTTTTTTTTATTTTTTTTTCGGGATTTCCCTTATATTTTGAAAGTTTCCATCGAAGTTTCCTTTGGAATTTCTTTTGCAGCTGTGATTTTTTCTTTGAAATTTCCTTAGAAATTCCTTTTTGAATTTCATTCGGAATTTGCTTTGAATTTTTTTTATGGAATTTCCTATGTAGTTTCTGGAATTTCCTCTTCGGAATTTCCTTTGGATCTTTTTCGGAATTTCCTTTGAAATTTTCTACGCAATTTTCGTCAGAATTTCCTCTGAAATTTGCTTCGGAAATTTCGTTGGATTTTTTTTTTTATTTTCCTTCGGAATTAACTTTGGAATTTCCGTCGAAATTTCCTTAGGAGTATCCTTTAAAATTCCTTTGCAGTTTTCTTTGAGGCTACTTATCAAATGTTCTTCAGAATTTCCTTTGGAATTCCTTTATTACTTTCTTCAAAATTCTCTTTGAAATTTCTTTCGGAATTTCGTTTGAAGTTATAGAGTTTCTTTGGAATTTCCTTTGGAATAACCTTTGGAATTTCCTATGAAGATTTCGGAATTTTATT
The DNA here is from genome assembly GCF_002204515.2 of Aedes aegypti. NCBI lineage: Eukaryota > Metazoa > Arthropoda > Insecta > Diptera > Culicidae > Aedes > Aedes aegypti. The sequence goes on along the minus strand of NC_035109.1, from coordinate 24,184,018 downwards.
ATGAAGTTTTGATTGGAATTTTTACGGAATTTTCCTTTGGACTGTTTTACGTAATTTTCATCAGAATTTCCGTTGAATTTTCTTGGAATTTACTTTGGAATTTCCTTCGAATTGTTTTTTCGGAATTTTCTAAGGAGTATCCTTTAAAATTCCTTTGTATTCTTCGGAACTTCATATCTCATTTACTTCAGAATTTCCTTTGGAATTTCTTCATTAATTTCATTCAGTAAGTTGCTTCAGGAAGTTATTTTGGATTTCTTTGGAATTACTTTCGGAATTTCCTTCTTCAGTTCTTCAAAATTTTCTTCGGCGTTTCTTTCGGAATTTCCTTTGGAATTCGCTTCTGAAGTTCCTTTGAAATTTCTTATGGAATTTCCTTTGCAATTTCTTTTAGAGCTGGCTTCGGAATTTCATTTGGAATTTTCTGCGCAATTTTCGTCCGAGTTTTCTTTGGAATTTGCTTCGGAACATCCTTCAAAACTCTATTCGGATTTATTTTTATGGAATTCCTTTTTGAATTTGCTTTGGAATTTCTTTCGGGATTTGCTTTGGAATTTCGTTTGGAATTTCTTTTGGAGCTACCTTCGGGATTTGATTTGGAATTTTCTACGTTATTTTCGTCGAAATTTACTTTGCAATTTGCTTCGGAATTTCTTCTGGAGTTTCCTTTTGGAGCTTCATGCTAAATTTGATTCGGAATTTCATTTGGAATTTCTTTTGAAGCTTTGAAATTGTTTCGGAATTTTCTTCGGAAGTACCTCTATAATTTTCGTTTCCTCTGGAATTTCCTTCGGAATTTCCTCTGGAATTTCATTCGGAATTTCCTTTGGAATTTCCATCCGTATTTCCCCTAGAATTTTCTTCGAAATTATCTCTGGAATTTCCTTTGGAATTTCCTCTGGAATTTCTTTCGGGATTTTCTCTGGAATTTCCTTCCGAATTTTCTCTGGAATTTCCTTCAGAATTTTCTCTAGAATTTCCTTCGGAATTACCTCTGGAATTTCCTCTGAAATTTCCTCTAGAATTTCCTGCGAAATTTCCTCTGGAATTTCCTGATAAATTTCGTCTGGAATTTCCTTCGGAATTGTCTCTGGAATTTCTTTCGGAATTTCCACTGGAATTTCCACTGGAATTTCCTTCGTAATTCCCTCTGGAATTTCCGTTGGAATTTCCTTTGGAATTTCCTTCGGTATTTCCTTCAGAATTTTCTCTGGAATTTCTTTCGGAATTTGCAAAACTAAATTGGAAAGGTCACTGAGGCTCAATGCTTGATCTCTGAGATGAGTGCATCTGAAATCGCGAAGTAGCAACCGGATTTTGTATGAGACGAGGACTCCGAACTGGTTCAGCTTAGTGAAGTGTTGCATTCCGAATGAAAATCACGCAAAACTTTTCAAAAGGACCTTTCTAACAATGAGAGGCTTTCTAGAAAACTCTTTTGTTGTTAACTAAGTTACCTTTACATTTTTCGTCGAACATTACGCAAATATTATGTAGTAGTCCACACCATAATCTTTCGGTCTGTAGATATTAAGGTTGAAATTTTTACAATGACACCATAATTAAGGAAAGTGGACGAGACTTTTTCGAAAAATCATGGTTTCAAACTGTACGAAAAATGATGCACCCTAATGGAAAATGAGAGAAGCTCCCTAATGAAATATGTTAACAGTGTCCTACGATGATTATGCGACATCAAATGGAACTAGAGGCGCATGAATTCAGAGGAATTTAAAGCCTCTCTAAACAAAAATGAAGACAATGGCCTACGATTATAAAAGAGGTGTTAAAATACTAAAAGGATCAAATTCAAAATTTCTTGATTTTTTTTTAATTTTCGGCAAACACCAATGGAAAATAAGAGAGCCACCCTAATGAAATATCACGAATCTAATGAAGGAAATGCCCTACGATGATGAAAGAGGTGATAAAATACTATTGTTTTTGATATCCCATTCAAATTATGATATTTCGACAGAAAGGCCCACCCTAATGGAAAATAAGTAAACCACCCTAATAAAATACCACATATTAAATGTAGAAAATGGCTTACGATAATGTGAGAGATGTTCCAATACCATTGTCTTCAATATTCAATTAAAATTCTATTTTTTATTATTTTTATTTTTTAACAAAAAGGACCACCCTAATGGAAAGTAAATGAACCACCCTAATGAAATATCACATATAATATGCTTTCAGTGGCCAACAATGATATAGGATATGTTTCAGTACTATTGCCTTGAATTTCTCAGCAATTGAATTCAAATCGTTTATTTCAAATTCAATTCACTCCCCCAACTCAAAAATTTACTAAGTGCCAAAAGGTCGATTTTTTTCAAAAAAAAAAAATTCCAAATAACACCAGATCTTGACGTTTCATGCATTTCTAAGACATCTGGCATCAAAAAAAAAATCGATTTCGTAAATTTCATGTCCCCCCCCCCCCCCTACAAAACTACTCATTTACAGAAATGAAATTCCCTGATGTTTCCAGGATTTTTAGATTAAAAAAAATTCCAGGATCGAAAAATTCTTTAAAATACATAAAGGATTGATGTTTTTTTTCACATTAAACGACTTAACATTTATTTTCAAAGATAGAAATATTTCTCGAAAACTTATTCAAACAGACTCAAGCCAGAAAAGTTCACAAACCTACTTTATCAATCCTACATGTTTCGCAGACGAAATTCTACACGTTCCGCTCTAAACCAACTCGATTTTTCACTATTAGAGCGTTTAATTTTCGGATTTACAAAACGACGAAAGTAAGATTCTCCACTTTCGCAACCTAACCACTACTTTCGCCGCTCTGTTGTATGGGAGACAAAGTGACTTAACCACGATTTTACACTGGTACAAAAAAAGTCGTAAGTAATCGATTGAAACGGCTTATCATTTTGTCATACATTTTTTGTGGGAAATGATAGGAACTACGTAGGGTTTTAACGCGAGCCGATTGCATGCAAAATTTAAGCGATATACACGGTAAAAAAAAGTTTAAAAGGGGATTCATTTTAAAACAGTTTTAGAAGAAATGTTGTGATTCTTCTTAATTAACTTTCTCAAAACCGTATGAAAGTTACTTACGTCGATTTGAAAAAGTAATCCAGATTTAAGCAAACAATTCTAATGATAAAGTATTTTTTACTTCAATACAAAAATATATCTGTTCGCTTTAAGCGTGTAAACAACTTTAAAAAAAAATGTTGATTTTGTTTTAAATTCCACATAAGCCAAGAATGCGTGCGATATTATCTAAAACAACCTCTAAGCATCAAAGTCAGATATGAAGGAAACAGTATATTCGAACCTAAGAAAAAAAATCCCTTAAAATGGGTTTTAGTTTATGGCTGTATTTTTATAGGATATCTTAGAGAAATCAGGAGTTTCTCCAACATTTCTGTTTGAAGCATCTTTAAGATTCAAAGTTCATTTTTAAAAAGTTTCCCAAGTTTCATAGAATGTTTCCAATTTATTCGTCAAGAAAAATTCAAACAAATTTTTCTGATTTTTTTAAGTGAACATTTTTAAAAATCCGCGAGGAATATCTAATGAAATATATGTCATTCCTAGTCGTGCACTCTTAACGGCAACAGCACTATTTTGTTGCTCCGTTCATCGCGAAATTTTTGGATTTTTTCACCACAAAGTTGGTTTTTTTCCAGTCGTCGCGTGTGTCCCGCAGTGTACCACGGGAAGTAGTTAACCGCCAGCCTAGTCTGACGTGTTAACTATTCATCAAATTGGGACGTTCTTTTCCAAACGCCAACGGAGAAGATTACAAATCAAGGCCACCATCGATCCTGATCGCCGTTTGCTGGTGCCTTTATAGGAAGCCAACCGGCATAAACAACATCGTCATCATCATCGTCATCAACGTTGACTACGACCACACATCTCGTCGGAGTGCGAAAAACACGTTGCCTAGGCAAGGCACTCGGTCGATGCATTGTTCTGCTGTTCTGTGGACCAAAAGCACATGGTGTGATAATCTCGGCAAAGATCACCAAACATCATCGCATCGTTGCTGTGGGTAAACAAACGTCGTTTCTATTCTCTTCGCTTACCCCCTTCTCTCTCTTTGTCGCTACACTACAACCAAATCACAGTGGCTCATAGCTCATTACTTTTTGGTTTTTATTAAATACTTTTTAAATATTTTTTTTTTTTGAAATATTTTTGTAAATATTTTTTTTTTTTTAAATATTTTTTGTAAATATTTTTTTTTTTTTTTGTAAGCATTTATTTTTTTTTTCTTCTTGTATTTTTTTTTCTCAAAAACAAAAATTCTGCTCACCGTTCTGTTATTGGTGAAGATTATTTCTCTTTATAGTTATAATTCTTAAGGTTTTGTTTTTGATAACTTTTCTATTGCCTTTGCTACCGTTTTTATTTTTTTGCTTCTTATTTATTTTTGCGGCAAAACAAACATAGTCCGTCAGCAATGGAACCGAATGATACTGGCGGGGGTTCGCCGGAATACATTTTTTCTTCGGATGATGAATCAGTTCCGGTTCAGACAACTGTCCTAACAGACCAAACCCATGATATGGAGGTAATGGAGATTACCGAAAACGACAAAGCTCCTCCCTTGCTTACCGGAGTTGGAATCGAGGCGCAAACGAGTTCTGCTCCACTCGAAGATAATCCAATTCACCCAATCGTTCAAAATACACTGCACCTATCCCAAAAGCCAATGGATACCAATTTTGGTTCACAAGCCAGTCTGAATCAATCTCCTGCTTGTTCCTCATCCTCTAGGTTTTCTTCTAACCCGGCGACCCCCCGTGCAAAAGCTTATCCACCCGGATCTAAGGGCCCCTTTCTGGTTTTCTTTCGGCCCAAAGCTAATGGAAAACCGCTAAACAAGTTACAAATCGAAAAAGATCTGTCAAAGTCGTTTCGAGGCATCCTCGAGGTAGACTCACCTAGCCGGGACAAGTTGCGTGTCACTGTTAGTGATCGCGACCAGGCGAACAAGATTGCTGCCTTTGAACTCTTTTCTATGGAGTACAAAGTCTATATTCCTAGTCACGAGGTCGAGTGCTACGGAGTGGTCACCGAACATAACTTATCTCGAGCTGATATCATGTCTGGAGCTGGTGGATTCAAAAATCGTGCCGTTCCACTAGTTCCAGTGCTTGACGCCAGCCAAATGAACAAAGCCTATCCAGATGGCTCCAAAAAGCCGTCAAATTCTTTTCGAGTGACCTTCTCTGGATCCGCTCTACCAAGTGCACTGGTGATTGGTCGTCTTCGGTTACCTGTTCGTCTCTATGTACCAACGGTAATGCACTGCGAAAAATGCCGGCAGTTGGGCCACACTGCACTCTACTGCAGCAATAGAACCACGCCGAGGGTTCCTGCAAGACGGAACCAAAATGTACAACTTGTGGTCAAGCTTTTCACGAGCTTACCGCTTGCCCGAAGTACATAGAGCGGGAGAAACATACAATTAACTCGCTAAAACAACGGTCTAGGCGATCTTATGCAGATATGCTGAAAAAGATTGCTCCGACTGTTGCTCCATCGGCCCATTCTAATACTAGTAATAATATCTTCACGTCCCTGCCGGATAATGATCAAGGATCTGACTCTGAGGGTGGAGAAGAATATACCGTAATTGAGACAGGAACGAAGAGGAAGCGAGCGGTTGCAAAACGGCACTCGCAAAAGCACGCTTTACATAACGTTCCTGGTCAACAAACTCTTCAATCCCCTCTGGTAAAATTAAGAAGTGACGGAAAAAGCAAAAAAGCTCCTCCAGGCTTTAAATTCTCAGCTGGAGACTTTCCGGCACTTCCAGGAACATCTAAAACCCCAGTTGTTCCAATTTCTCGCCCAGAAAATCATCAAACTCGTCAGCAGGAACAAAATGATGTTTCCGGAAAACTGACTCTTTCTGGGATAGTGGATATCATCTTCGAAACGTTGGAAATCTCACCCGCTACAAGACAGCTGATTACCATGGCACTTTCTTTGGTGAAACCTTTTTTGAAGCAACTGGCTTCCAAATGGCCGATTCTTGAATCTTTCATATCTTTCGATGGATAATTTAGCCAATGAGGTCGGAGATATGATCGAAGTGCTACAGTGGAATTGTAGAAGCATTCTTAAAAATATTGATGCGTTTAAATTTTTAATTCATAGCACACGCTGTGATGTATTTGCACTTTGTGAAACATGGCTTACTTCGGATAAAGATGTTACTTTCCATGACTTTAATACTATTCGTCTGGATCGAGGGGATGGTTATGGAGGGGTGCTCTTGGGAATCAACAAACTCCACTCCTTTTATAGAATCGACCTTCCCCCGATGACAGGTATTGAAGTAGTTGCATGTCATATTACTGCCCGAGGTAAAGGCTTCAGTGTAGCTAGCATATACATTCCGCCAAATGCCAGAATGTCACGAAGAGACCTTGCAGTGATATGCGAAGCTATGCCTGCGCCATGGTTGATCCTAGGAGATTTCAATTCTCACGGTACAGCCTGGGGGTCACCGAGAGACGACAACCGCGCAACCCTTATTTATGACCTCTGTGACTACTTCAATTTGGCAATTTTAAACACTGGGGAAGCAACGCGAATTAAACCTCCAGATCCTCCGAGCATGTTAGACCTCTCAATCTGTTCGAATTCACTATCATTGGATTGCACGTGGAAAGTAATCCAAGATCCCCATGGTAGTGATCACCTGCCTATCAAAATCTCAGTTACCAATAACTCTCGTCAGACACATCAGATCGATGTCGCGTATGACCTTACGAAACATATCGACTGGAAACTATACGCTGAGAACATCTCCGTAGGTGAGCAATCGGTATGTACACTTCCTCCGCGAGAAGAATACCAGTTTTGGTCCGAGTTGATCATCAACAGTGCTTTACAAGCTCAGCGTAAACCGGTCCCGGGGTCTTCGGTACGAAGACGATCTCCCACTCCATGGTGGGATGACGAATGCACCAGAGTCTATCGTGAACGATCCGTCGCGTTTAAAGAATACAGAAAACGAGGCACTCGGGATAATTTCGATCGGTATTCTTCTCTTGATCACAAATTCAAGAACCTCGTGAAAGCGAAGAAACGCGGTTACTGGAGAAATTTCGTCAACGGGCTAACACGAGAAACGTCGATGCGAACTCTCTGGACGGTCGGTAGAAGAATGCGCAACGCGGTATCGGTAAATGAGGATCGAGAAAGCTCTTCTCGATGGATTCTCGATTTCGCGAAGAAAGTTTGCCCGGACTCCGTCCAAGTGCAAACGATAAGTCGTGACCATCCACTCGAACGAAACGAAATGGACCTACCCTTTTCGATGGTGGAATTCTCACTTGCTCTTCTTTCATGTAATAATTCTGCCCCAGGAATGGACAGGATTAAGTTCAACTTGCTCAAAAACCTCCCAGACGTCGCGAAGAGGCGCTTGCTGAACTTATTCAATGCCTTCTTGGAGAACAACATTGTTCCGGATGATTGGAGACAAGTGAGAGTTATTGCTATCCAAAAGCCAGGAAAGCCTGCATCGGACCACAACTCGTACCGTCCTATTGCGATGTTGTCATGTCTTCGAAAGTTGTTAGAGAAGATGATTCTCTTTCGACTGGAAAAATGGGTTGAATCGAAAGGCCTCCTCTCAGATACTCAATTTGGTTTCCGCAGAGGCAAGGGAACGAGCGACTGTCTTGCGCTGCTTTCTACAGAAATTCAACTGGCCTATGCTCAAAAGGAACAAATGGGTTCAGTTTTCTTGGACATTAAGGGGGCTTTTGATGCAGTTTGCATAGATGTCCTTTCAGACAAACTCCACCAATGTGGATTTTCTCCTATCCTAAATAACTACTTGTATAATTTGTTGTCTGAGAAGCAAATGAATTTCGCTCATGGATCCTCAACAACTTCAAGAATTAGCTTCATGGGTCTCCCCCAGGGCTCGTGCTTAAGCCCTCTTCTTTACAACTTTTACGTAAGAGATATTGACGATTGTCTCATGGGAAATTGCGTGCTAAGACAGCTTGCGGATGACGCCGTTGTTTCTGTTACAGGACCAGAGGCGGACGATCTGCAAGGACCATTGCAAGATACTCTGGACAATTTATCCACTTGGGCTGCGAAGCTGGGTATCGAATTCTCTCCGGAGAAAACTGAGTTGGTTGTCTTTTCTAGGAAGCGTAATCCAGCAGAGATTGAGCTTCAAATTTTGGGTAAGGAAATCACTCAAGGCCTTTCACATATGTACTTAGGGGTCTGGTTCGACTCTAAATGCACCTGGGGAAAGCATATTAAGTATCTGTACCAGAAGTGCCAGCAACGAATCAACTTCATGCGTACGCTCACAGGAACGTGGTGGGGAGCCCATCCGGAAGATCTGATAAAGCTATATCGCACAACAATTCTCTCGGTCCTCGAATATGGTAGTTTTTGTTTTCAATCCGCCGCGAGAACACACATCATCAAACTCCAGCGTATCCAATATCGCTGTATTCGGATCGCGCTAGGCTGCATGAGTTCGACTCATACTATGAGTTTAGAGGTATTAGCAGGAGTACTGCCTTTATCAGATCGTTTCGCGGAATTGTCGTTGAGGCTTCTCATACGCTGTGAAGTGTCGAATTCATTGGTGACTGAGAATTTTGAAAAGCTAATCGAACGTAATCCTCAAACAAGATTCATGACTCTGTACTACACGTACATGACTCTGGAGGTTAACCCTTCTTCGAATGTTCCCAATCGTAGTTGCTTCCCAGTCTTCTCCAATAACACTGTAGTTTTTGATCTGTCCATGAGGCAAGATATCCGTGGAATTCCAGATCTGCTTCGCTCGGAGCACATACCAAAAATGTTTGCAAGCAAATTCGGCCATGTCAGTTGCGACAAAAAGTTTTACACCGACGGGTCAAAAATAAATGATTCCACTGGTTTTGGTGTATTTAATGAGGTTCATAGCGTCGCCCATAAACTTCAAAGCCCTTGCTCCGTATATGTCGCAGAATTGGCGGCTATACATTACGCATTAGAGCGAATTGCCTCTCTTCCCTCTGATCAATACTTCATTTTTACAGATAGCCTCAGTTCTATAGAGGCTATTCGTTCAATGAGGCCGGTAAAGCACTCTCCGTATTTCCTTAGTGAAATACGATCTACTCTGAGTGCTTTATCGAATCAATCATATACTATCACCTTGGTATGGGTCCCTTCCCATTGTTCAATTCCGGGCAATGAGAAAGCGGACTCGCTCGCCAAGGTGGGCGCTATGGAAGGCAATATTTACGACCGACAAATCGCCTTCAACGAATTTTTTACAATTGCTCGTCAGCACGCCTTGATCAGTTGGCAACAAAAATGGGATGCAGGAGACATGGGCAGGTGGTTACATTCCATTCTCCCGCAGGTATCGAAGAAACCTTGGTTTAAGGGTTTGGACATAAGTCGAGACTTTATTAAAGTAATGTGTCGCCTCATGTCCAACCACTATTCTTTAGGCTCGTATTTCTATAGAATAGGGCTCTCAGACAGCAATCGCTGCAGCTGTGGTGAAGGCTATCAAGACGCCAATCATGTGGTTTGGGATTGCCCCGAATACGGTGTTGCCAGATCTGATTTATATGTATCCCTCAGGGCCCAAGGGAAACCAGAAAAGGTGGACATTAGAGATGTGTTGGGTAAACTTGACTTGGAATACATGAAGCTTGTGTATGATTTCATTAAACAAGCCGCAATTGCCGTTTGATTCCCCCGTCTTGTTGTTCCACTCGTCCACCTCGTGTCCCCTCGAAATCTGTTTTTTGTATCGTTACAGGTTGTTCAGTCCTCTCTACGTTAGTCCGGCAGCAAATACGCAAAAACTACACGCTGCTGACTGTTAACGTCACGCCCCGTTATCCTATCCCTTCCTGTATATTATTGTTACCCCTAACCTCGACCAAACCGCGAGTTTTACGGTTCCCCAAAGCTAACACTATAATTAAGAACAAAACATGAAATTGTCAAAATAATTTTCAAAGAATACGGCTCCGTAATGCCTGAAGGCGCATGAGCCTTGTAAATAAATGATGAAGTAAAAAAAAAAAAAGAAAGAAATATATGTGAATTCTAGGTATACTTTGATGAGTTTCTGCGATGATCTCTGAAAGAACTCCTGGACTTTTGATTAAATTTTTACAAGAACAAGAACTGTTTTTATTCATATTAGGGTTCTTTAAAATGTTACGTAACGCAAAATTTGCCAGTTTTAGACCCCCTCCCTCCCCCAGGTAACAGCTTTTTCATGGAAATTTTAAAAATTTTGTATGGTCCGTAACACTATGCAAGACCCTCCCTCCCCTGTTGCGTTACCGTCAAACGGGGTAACTTGCAACAATTTTCAACTTCAAAGCTATATGTATGAAAAATTTAAGGATACAGATGAGACAAAAACCATCTAGTACCCTAATCGCCACGTAAAGAATACCACGCGGTATAAATTTTGTCAGTATTTGGTTTTCTGGGATCAGGAGAGACGAAAAATGAACATTTTTATTGCTACCGCTGATATGGGGTAACATGCAACACGCAGTGCTTCTTAAAGTATACTATTAAAAACTTAACCTATATCATGTTATTATGGTTTTTTTTTAATTTCTTTATTAGTATCATTATTTCAAACATTACATTCATTTCTTATATCTAGGTGTTCTGTGTTATTAGACAACACTATCATCCTAATTTGGTAAAACAAATTTAAGATTTAATTAACATTTTGTTAACAACATATTACATTTCATTTGCCGTAGCAGTTCAGTTTTTTTTACAGGTGAGTTGATTTCACCTGCTTATAAGAGAAAAAAAACGTTTTTAATATACTTAACCTAACTTAGCCTAAACATATAACGCATTAATCGTGGCAATAGAAGATTGTAACGATTTTTGCCTGAAATTATTAATGATTGTATTTGACATTTGTTCCAATGTTTCAACATTGGATATTCTATGTAACTCATTGGTACTATACCAGGGAGGAAGCCTCAGAATCATTTTCAAAATTTTATTTTGAATTCTCTGCAGAGCTTTTTTCCTGGTATTACAACAGCTAGTCCATATTGGTACAGCATACAACATGGCTGGCCTGAAAATTTGTTTGAATATCAAAAGCTTGTTCTTAAGACAAAATTTTGATTTTCTATTAATAAGGGGATAGAGACATTTTACATATTTATTACATTTGGCTTGAATGCCCTCAATGTGATTTTTGAAAGTTAAATTCTTATCTAGCATGAGCCCTAGATACTTAACTTCATCTGACCAATTTATTGGAACCCCTCTCATCGTGACAACATGTCTACTTGAAGGTTTCAAATAAAGAGCTTTTGGTTTATGTGGGAATATTATTAGTTGAGTTTTGGAAGCATTAGGAGAAGTCTTCCATTTTTGCAAGTATGAAGAAAAAATATCCAAACTTTTTTGCAATCGACTACAGATGACACGCAGGCTTCGTCCTTTGGCGGAGAGGCCTGTGTCATCCGCAAACAAAGATTTTTGACATCCCTGAGGTAGCTCAGGTAAGTCAGATGTGAAAATATTGTATAATATTGGTCCCAAAATGCTGCCTTGAGGAACACCAGCTCTTACAGGAAGTCTTTCAGATCTGGAGTTCTGATAATTAACCTGAAGTGTACGATTTGACAGATAACTTTGAATTATTCTAACAATGTATGTTGGAAAATTAAAGTTTTTCAATTTTACAATCAAACCTTCATGCCAAACACTGTCGAATGCTTTTTCTATGTCTAGAAGAGCAAGACCAGTAGAATAGCCTTCAGATTTGTTGGAACGGATCAAATTTGTTACACGTAAAAGTTGATGAGTAGTCGAATGTCCATGGCGGAATCCGAACTGTTCATTGGCAAAAATTGAATTTTCGTTGATGTGGGCCATCATTCTGTTCAAAATAACCTTTTCAAAAAGTTTACTGATGGAGGAAAGCAAACTGATTGGACGATAGCTAAAAGCTTCTGCAGGATTTTTGTCTGGTTTTAAAATTGGAACAACCTTAGCATTTTTCCATTTGTCAGGAAAATATGCTAATTGAAAACATTTGTTAAATATATCAACTAAAAATGATAAGCTACTTTCTAGAAGTTTCTTGATGAGGATGTAGAAAATTCCATCATCGCCAGGAGCTTTCATATTTTTGATTTTTTTAATAATAGTTCTCACTTCTTCCAAATCAGTCTCCCAGGCATTTTCGAAAACGTTCTCTTGATTGAGAATATTTTCGAACTCCTGAGTAACTTCATTTTCAATTGGACTAGTAAGTCCTAAATTAAAATTGTGCGCACTTTCAAACTGCATAGCAAGTCTTTGAGCTTTTTCGCAATTAGTTAGTAATAATTTGTTTTCCTCTTTCAATGCCGGTATTGGCTTCTGAGGTTTTTTCAAGATTTTAGATAATTTCCAAAAGGGCTTAGAGCCAGGGTCCAATTGAAAAATTTTATTTTCAAAATTTTTGTTTCTTAATTGAGAAAAACGTTTTTTGATTTCTTTCTGCAAATCCTGCCATATAATTTTCATAGCAGGATCGCGAGTGCGTTGAAATTGCCTTCTCCTCACGTTTTTAAGACGGATCAAGAGTTTAAGATCATCCTCTATAATCACGGATTCAAATTTTACTTCACATTTTGGAACTGCAATGCCCCGTTCTTCAACAATGGAATTTGTTAAAGTTTCAAGAGCATTGTCAATATCAAGTTTAGTTTCTAAAGAAATGTTAACATCAAGATTAGAGCCAACATACGTTTTATATATATTCCAGTCGGCTCGTAAATAATTGAAAGTGGAGCTGATAGGATTGAGAATCGCTTCTTGGGATATTTGAAATGTAACAGGGACATGATCAGAATCAAGATCAGCATGAGTAATCAGTTGGCTACAAAGATGACTAGAGTCGGTTAAGACCAAATCAATCGTAGATGGATTTCTAGAAGAGGAAAAACATGTGGGGCTATCAGGGTATTGAATTGAGAAATATCCTGAAGAGCACTCATCAAATAAAATTCTGCCGTTGGAATTACTTTGAGAATTATTCCATGACCGATGTTTGGCATTAAAGTCACCAATGACAAAAAATTTTGACTTATTGCGAGTCAATTTACGCAAGTCAGTTTGGAGCAAATTAACTTGCTGCCAAGAGCATTGAAAAGGCAAATAGGCAGCTATGAAAGTATATTTACCAAACTGTGTTTCAACAGAAACACCTAAAGTTTCAAAAACTTTAGTTTCAAATGATGAAAACAGTTGATGTTTTATACGCCTATGAATGATGATTGCAACTCCCCCACATGCCTCATCAAGTCGATCATTACGATAAACAAAAAAGTTAGGATCTCTTTTGAGTTTAGATCCAGGTTTTAAATACGTTTCGGTAATAACTGCTATATGCACGTTATTAACCGTAAGAAAATTAAACAGCTCGTCCTCTTTACCATTCAGAGAACGAGCATTCCAATTCAAAATATTTAAATTATTATTTGGATCCATTAGAAAAACGTAATCCAACAACAATTTAATTTGTAAATTTTACACCTACTTGGACTGCTTCAGTCATAGTGGTGGCTTTGAACATTGCATCAATCATTAGATTCAATTGTTCAGTTAGAAAATTAAAATCAGAGGCAGACATGTCATGTGATTTCCCATTGGAATTTCCGGTAGACGAAGAAGCGGAGTTACCTGTGGCGGTAGGGTTTTTTCCATTTGATTTGAAACAAGTAGAATGGGTACCCATGGATCGAACAGGGGAGGAGTTCGAATTTCCTGCTACGATATCGGCAAAGGATTTACCGTGGGTAGATACATTCGAAATTGAAAGATTCGAACGGTTACCCGACGGATTAAAATTAGTTTGTGAATGAGCATGATTATGATCTTCCTGATGGGTATGATTCATGATCAAGCGATCGTTAACTGAAAAATGAGCATTGTTCGATAGTCTACCAGGCAAATTGCGGAAACGACCGTTATCGTAACGGATATTATCTTTCATCTGCCTGGCACGAGCCTCAATGACCCTTTTGCGTGAAGGACAATTCCAAAAATTGGACTTATGGTTAGCCCCGCAATTACAGCATATGAATTTGGTGGTATCTTCCTTCACTGGACAGACGTCTTTGGCGTGAGAAGAACCTCCGCAAATCATGCATTTTGCATCCATGCGACAATTTTTTGTACCATGACCCCACTTTTGGCACCGACGGCACTGAGTGGGGTTCTGGTAATTTCCTCCAGGTTTCTGGAAATGTTCCCATGTCACACGGACATCAAACAAAAGCTTTGCTTTTTCTAAAGCTTTGATATTATTTAGTTCTTTTTTGTTAAAGTGAACTAAATAAAATTCTTGAGAAAGCCCTTTCCGAACAATGCCAGATTGGGTTCTCTTTTTATAATGATTACTTGGACTGGGGAAAATCCAAGTAAATCAATTATTCCATTTTTGATCTCTTCAGGTGATTTATAGTCACTTGAGAGACCTTTCAAGACAACTTTGAACAAACGTTCAGTTTTGTCGTCATAAGTAAAAAATTTGTGCTTCTTCTCTTCAAGATGTTTGAGAAGAAGTTCACGATCTTTAAGAGTTTCCGGCAAAACGCGACAGTCTCCTTTCTTTGCGATTTGGAAGGAAACCTTGATTCCCCTAATGGAGTTCAAGATCTCCTGCCTAAATCCCCCAAATTCGGAACAACTGACCACGATAGGCGGCACTCTTTGCTTCCTCACTTGAATCAAAGAGCCTGGGCTAGAGGCTGCTTCGATTTGGTGTTCGGAAAATTTGTCTAGAGCATCGAACTGATTGCTCATTTCGATACAATTAATCATTTCACCCTTGGAAGAAACTTCGCATTCCGGGGAAGCGTCCTTTCTTCCATTCTTGCCACGTGTAGTGACAGTTTTAAAACCCACTTTTTTGGAAGGAAGTAGTGAATTCAGAGATTCACCCTTCCTTTTGTTAGTTGTTGATACCATGTTTAGTTAATAAACGAGAAAGACGTGACCTTCGAGAGGTTTTTTCCCTAGACGGTGTCCAAGAAGGATTACCACCGCTAGCTTTCGCCAACGGGTCCAACGAAAAATCGAAGGCACGGGTCCAAACAAGGATCGTAAAGGGATCAATAGTAGAAAATAGTACTGAAAAGTACTGTTTTTGTAGCACTGAAAAGTACTGTTTATTGCTTTAGGTAGTTTTTAAGAAAACTTCCAAGAGCAGAGAGAATTCGTGTACGCACAGCACGAAGGTACGATGCGCACTGAAATAAAATACAATGGTATTTTAGGTTATACTTCACATCACTTATTTATTAAACATGTTTAAATCAAAGCGACGTATCACATATTTACATGTATGTCTTAAAATGGTGTCTGTTGGTGTTTTGACATAACTTTCATCATATTTCATGCAGAAAGTTCTCAATGGCAGATCGGCAAGTTAATTTTTATACAGATTTTCTGAATTATTCATTATTTTCATGAAGAAAATAAAACTAAATCTAATAATAATGTGATGTATGTAAATTTCCTAATATTAAGTACCAAACGAGTATTGAATTGATTGAGCTGAGAAAATTTTAATGTCACCTAACAAATATATTTTCAATTATGCCTTTTCATGTGTTTCGATAACAAACGGCAAGAAATATCAAACAATTGAGATCAAAATCGCTGTTGCAAGTTACCCCATAAGGGTAGTCAAAAACGTTTTTGAACTTTTATAGTGTTTAAGCACCAACATATCCAAACTTTTATATTGTCAATTTGTACACTACTAAGTGCTGTAACTGATACTAAATGCCTCGAATGACATATTGCTACCGTTTGTGTTGTACGAGGAACGTTTTTTTTTTTTTTTTATTTTATTGATGTACAAGGGGGTCAGGGGCCAAGTCTACAGCATAAGTTTGAAAACTCACACCGTCCATAATACACCGGGGGTTTTGGAGTTTAGGAAGTAGGCAACGCAACATCTTTGACCAGAAGGTTCTTTAAGTTTTGCTTCTACTCTTGACTTCCAATACACGTATGAATGATGCAAGGCCAAAAGAACATGAATCAGTCATACATATAGCGGTAGTGAAGTGTTTTGCCTAAGGATATGGGAAAGGAGGGATTTTGGGTAGTGTTTTGTAAATAGCTCTGTGGAACAAGTATGTTATTAGATAAAAATTTAGTTAATCTGATTCACCTTGCAATCAGTAATAAGAATATTTACAAAAACATGATACTTAACTTTTCTCGGCCAATACGCTGCCATGTCTTTCCTCTCCAATGGATTTTTCCTCGTTGTAATGGCGGGTTAGATATGAAAACAAGGATAAAGAGAGAAGAAATGTTAGTGATTGTTACATGCTTTATTGCTGTATTGGCCTACAATGAAATCATAGAAAATTCGCTCTTTGGATTCCCATGATAACAATCCCCATGCAGCTTACGAGAAACTCCATGGCAATTATCACTGTACGCCATGTGCGGCATTCAGGACATCTCAACAATACTGAGGACGAACAACAAAAAATGAATCCAAAAGAGCGAAAACCTCAATGTTTCAATGTAGGACAATTCAGCTTTAATGCATGTGAGAAGTTCTTGGTGATATTCTCACAACGGCCATTCAGAATGGTTCGACGGATGTAGATAAAAGATCATTATGATAAAATTAACGCGACGACATGTTAGTGAACTCAGAACGATTATTGTATTTGCAACTGTTAATTTCGATAGTTAAACTTAGGGTCGGTTATTGTATATAACTTTTAAGATAAGCAGGAGTAAAGCACGAACGCGAAGTAATGACCTTCCATCCCATCTTCAAGTGCTCCCCACAAGCACAACACTTCATTCTGGCACTTTAGAACGTCCATGTTGTAACTTGTTCACACAAGAAATCTGCCTCGACCGAGTTGGCAGAACGCGCCCATACCCCTTTCTGAACCAAAGGACAGGGTGTTTGTGTTGTACGAGGAACGTTTTTAGCATTAATTTCATACAATCGAACGTGTAATATGATTTTCACCTCCAGCAAAACAACCAAAAATGAAACAATACCCAAAATCTCGCCAAAATCTTCTACTGCCTATCTAAGGTCAGTAAATGGCGGAATAAATTATAATAATTCAACTCAATGCTGAACAAAACGACAATTCGGTAACATGTCGAAGTGTTGCAAGTTTCACCCCTGTTGCAAGTTACCCCGTTTGACGGTACGTAATATTAGAACAATCTCTTACGGACAGCCTCAAATTCCGGACGCTGAATTTTGTATGGGAAAAGGAAAACAATTTTAAATTTCATACAAATTCTATAAGAACAAAAAAACAAGCTTAACTTCTATGAATTATGTTATTTTTTCTGTTGGATGAAAAATCACATAAAAGACCGTTGGAAAGCTTGGACTTAACTCAAATTCGATCAAAGTGTCACTTACACCCCTTTTGTTTGAACCTCTCAATTCAAATTAAAAAAAAAGCTTTCCTTATATAACTATCAGCATAAAATACCCGCATAGTAAAATACAATTTGTTACTCTTTCCAAACAACATGTTTCTCATATCTGGTAGGGTTAATGTTCCACAAACAGTTGCTATTTTATTGAACAATACGAAACGCAAAAAATAATTACTATAAAAAGTGGTTTGAATAATGTATCCCAAACTGTGATAATATAAGTTAGTGGGCGAATATAGTTGGACAATATAAACATAAAAACTCGTCAGATATAAATTTGCACAACACACTTACAAATGCAAATTTTACAATATGAAACTTCATTTTAACAGTTTGGGAAACTGTTGCACGCTTTGGTATTTGTAAGTGTTGTTTTATGCACGTTTGAAAAGTACATCAGTATCAAGAAGTGAAATAATTAAAAATCTATCTTTTTTTTAACGATTCACATAACATCTGTAGTTACATTTTAAAACTTCTGTATTTATGTCCTTTTATTCTAAAAGTGCAAAATAGAACACAAAAAAAAATTTATTTTTTTGCGAAAAATATTCAGTTACTGAGTAGATGATTTTTAAGCGTGTATTTTTCGCGAACCGGGAAAATAAAAAAAATAAAAATGTTGACATTGCAAATTCGCTCCGTTTTCTTGTCCCAGAAAAATTGCGATAAAAAAAAACAGCTGCCGTCTATGCGCCTCCAAGCGCGAAACGCAACATACTGTTAGCCATCTATACTTTGGTAGCGCAACTAGTCAGATGATGAGAGATTTGATTTTTCACGCATCCATTACATGCCGCTGTGGGGAAAAATGTTTTATTTTCCTGATATAAGACGGTTCACAGTGAAACAGTTAGGCGGAAAAGGTAGGAATATCCATTCTCTTTGTTCTACATATGTTTGTTTTTTTGTATTATTGCACTACTTCCATAAAAATTGAGATCCGGCTGGTAGGAGCACTAGTTTGAGGTTGGAAAACCAGGATATGTGAGGTTAGTTTCATTGGAACTTTCGCCTGAGCGATTTTTGCGCTTGAATAAAACACATTTCGGGACATTCTCCGCTGCCCCTAAAAATACCATTGGGTAGAGAAATGAATTCTCTACCATTGGATTTCATTCAATTTCATACATAAGTGAAGTAAACGGTGAAAATAAATATTTTGTTCCGAATGTTTTGAAACCATGAATGAGTGTGACATTGCTCTCGTCAACCATCATCATGACGACAGCAGCACACCCCACCGGACGAATTGTCGTATTGGGAGCGAATTCCTGTGCCACATTATTGGAATAAATACAAAACGTAGGTATTTCAACTTGTCCTTAAGTTTTAACGGTATTTACGGCATTTATTATTGCAGCTTTAAGAACCGGATCAACACTTCGGCAACTTCGAAAATAACCCAGCTACCTGCTAAGTCGGTGGCCGTAAGAAGAACAGGCGTCGGAAGCCTCAATTGCTGAGACTGCAATTCCTGTGAATCCCCTTCTGTCTACAGCAATTGCTTCCAACAACAAAATAGCCAGAAAGCGGTCCCAGAAAAGATGCCGACTCTTGCTAAAACTGTCCTGTGCGAGCAGAAGCGACCAGCGCTTTTCCGGAGTCTTGATACGCCCAGCAGGCAACTTACGGCAATGCAATCCGCATGGAGTCAGTCCGGAAAGTGATGCGCAACAAAACGACTTAAAAATATGTTGGTGAAACGCGATGCTATAATCAACTCGGGACTGCAATCATCTATTATTTTTATTAATGGAAAAGAACGTTTGTGAGATAGCTTAAGGTTTGATTATAAAAATTATTAAATCAATAAATTTGGTATATAAGTTCAGTTTCATTATTTCTAATTCAATGTATACGAAAATAATTAAAATTATTCTTATAATATAAACATATCAGTACAGTATGGCATACGGTAGAACAATCATAACCAACCACAAACCGCTTATTACACATACATTACTTTTTTTATTTCTATTTTATAGTTCAACAATTTTCTAACTATTTGCGTTAACGTGAATTTCATGAAAAAAGAACAATATACCCATCATTTGGCAAACTGTAAACGAAAAATTTTGTTCGAGAAAATAGGCGTTTTTAAATGGTTACATAACTTAACCGCCTATTTCCCACATTGTGATTTTCCCGATTACCATTCACCAAACTGTGAAACCAGTTTGTGAAAGGGTTGGTTTATTGTTATTTTGTATGTCATTTGAAACTATTCTGATATTGTTATGAGTGGTTACGAACAGTTTGTGGAACAGTAGAAATACGGTTCATGATTATGCGGGTAGTTCTCCGAAACTTCTCATAAACGAAGTTTAGCACAAATGGTAACAATCATGGGAACATAAAAATGTTTCCTATCGTCGTTTAATCTTGTGATTCATCGCAAGGAGGCATTCCCTCATTTGAATGCCATCTTTTTGGAACTCAAGAAAGTATCGAATGAGAAAGCTTTTACTATTGCTGTCATCATAGAATATTCAAGATTGCCGAATTAATAAAAACTACGCCCGAAACTATTAAATTTTATAAGGAGATGTACACACTAAGCTCTTACGGTGAATTTCACCGTAA
Organism: Aedes aegypti; assembly: GCF_002204515.2. Taxonomy (NCBI): domain Eukaryota; kingdom Metazoa; phylum Arthropoda; class Insecta; order Diptera; family Culicidae; genus Aedes; species Aedes aegypti. Next base: position 24,163,957 of record NC_035109.1, on the reverse strand, counting down.
TCTCAACAGCTGAACAGTACGGTGAAATAAAACACCGTAACTTCGTCGGAATTTAACGGATTCCGGTGATTTTTTACCGAATACTGTAAAAATTTACCGTACTCCGTTAATTTATTTTACCAACAGTTGTTGAAATTTCACATGGATTCGTAAAATAATTTAAGTGTGTACGATTGCCTAACATCTCGAATTGCATACAATAAACTTTTGGAGAGATCCTATACAAATGATTCTCAGAATCATAATATCTCTCGTCAGATTTCTCCCAAAAACTTATTATTATTATGTATTATTAGTAGCAGCCTTCATGGTTTTCTAGCTATACAATTTTATTCTGCAATCTTACTATAACCCTTTACAAATGGATTTTTAAATATAATTCTTTAGCTTACATGAAACTGTTTTTTTCTTTCTCATTTCAGGATTGAAAAAAGTGAACTTTTAGTCCTGGTCCACCTTGAAGATTTTGGCTCTGCCATGGATTGATCAGCATAATCACATATAGAGCACTGGTTCATTGATTTCCAATTGAGTATACTTGACTATAGTCACAGCTTAAGGTTGCGTTATTCGTCACTCAATACGTTTTTTTCTGTTTGTTTCTAAAGATTTATGTAACGTGGGTTGTGGATAACCATTTGGGAATCACCAAATTTGGCACCTGTGTTCCAAGCGTGAATCTTTTCCGTTGAACGTAAAATCCGTCATATTGAGAAAAGGTGATCGATCTCAGAAATCTATATAGGACAGTTATGCCTTTATGGGCAGTACAGCTAGTACAGAGAAAGTGCCTTACTAACCCTACGATATTATTGCTAGATGGTGGAACATGCTTACATCGCGGTATCAGTATAGATTGAAGACCACCATGGCATGGCAATAGACAAGACACGGTACACACGGCAACGCGGATCTACTCAAATCTGAGTTGTTTCAACGCAAAACCGTAGTTGAGCCCAATAACCCAAATTTGGCTAAATTTCCAAGGCCTCCATTACGTACTTTGCCTTTGAAGCCATTAGAAAAAATTTCTTCAATTTGGTTTGATTCAACGCAAAATTGAGTTCATTCAACCCAAGCTTGAGAACAATGCATTTAATCAAATTTGGCTTATTGGGCCAAACTACCCCCATTAGGTAGGTGCAGCTCTTTCTGTTTATGACAACATTGGTGGGGAAGAGAGAGAATACCGAGATATTTTGGGTTGGGAGAATAATCGATATACTTATTTTTGGGTAAAGTGAACCCAAAAATTAGGTAAACTGTTTTTTCCGTGCACGCACAAATGCAAATCGGAGTCAAATGCAGTTGGAATATGCATGAGGGGGCCTTTCTCTCGCGTGGCTCGTGCGCTCACTCACTCTCACTTTTACTGGGTGGCGACTGACATATGCACTCAGCGCCTGGCCGCTCGGCGTAGGCCAGTATAGGGTAACCATCTGATGGGGAGAACGCACGATTAATTATTGGAATTGAGCATTTAGATCTCGACCGTATCTCTCGCGCAATGATTAATTTATAATCGCGCCATAAAAGCTATTGGTAACCAAGTGGGTAGCTAGTTGTTACTGAGCAAACGAAAGGATTAAACAAGTTATTTAACGAAGCTATGATGAAGAAGAGACCCTTCTCTGTCTTTCAGACTCTCAAACATGGGCATTTTGTATGAAAAAGCATTTAATTACTAACTTTTGTCACTGACTGCACGTCGCGGATTTCTGATGGGATCTTAGTTTACATCAAAGACAGGGACTAGACAATAGAACAGATTTAAAAAGGATCCCTGAAAGAATCTGACCAGCGTGACACAGTTTGTACATGACCCCTTGCACATTTCGTCCAAGTATTACATCGAAGATTTCTTTAGAAGTTCTTTTGCGTGTTTTCAACCTTTTTCAACAGATTCTTTCAGAAAATTGTCATCAAAGCCATAACAAAATATCCGTCATTGTTCTCTAAGGAATTGATAATGATTTTTTAGGTAATCTTGAAGATTTTTTTAAAGACAACGTAAAGGTAATCACTGATCAAACTCCTGGTGAAAACATGATAAACTTCTGTAAAAGAGAACTCCTGCAATTCCTTCGAAAAGAGTTTCAAGACCAGTAAGAAGTTTTGGATCATCCTCGGGCAAAAATGCTGAAATAATTATTGGAAAAATTGCCAAAGGAAACCTTGGATAATATCCTCCGGGATTTTCTGAGGGAATCCATGAAAATTCTCGGGAGGAACTCAAAGATAAATTTATGTAGAAATTACATTGATTCTTGGTGTGAAACCCTAAATAAACTTTCAAACAATTCAAAGACCATCCCGGGATTTTTTTTTTTGAAGGAAGACACGGCATGAGTAATCTTTGGATGAAATGCAGGAGAAAATCCTAGATAAATTTTAGGAGAAACTTGGGGAGTTTGTTGATAGCATTTTTAGAAGATTTTGTGAAATAATGTATGAAACAATACCTACACTCAGGCAAATGGACTATCGAAATACATAGGAACCACTTATGAAAATTCGCCACAATAAATCGGGTTGAAGCTCATAGCTTTGCCTTATGAAACCAAACTTTGAAAACAAAAAAATGTTTTCGCGGCAACCTGGAATCGAAGCAAGGACCTTGCGATCGTTAGTCCCGTGCGTACACCACGCGCCTATCGACGCCTTGAAGTGAGATGATGCTAAAACGATACATAAAGCGTTCGTATTGCAATAACCGTTCCACATTTCATAAGGCAAAATGTATGCATTTAGATGTCTAGTTCACAGCGTGTAGGAAAATTCATTTTTGAAGAAATGCCTATGAAAAAAGCAGGAAAAATTAATGCAAAAAGCGCGGTAAAATTTTGGAAATGAACATTCGCCATCTTGATTTCTAGGCCGCCATCTTGGATTCCAAAATGTTCAATTGATATCAATTTTCAACCTAAACAAACTTGTCGAAGAAATCATTGTTCTGAATGAATTTATGACAAAAGGTCGAAAGACAAAAGGTCGAAAGGACAGAAGGTCGAAAGACAAAAGGTCGAAAGGACAAAAGGTCGAAGAACAAAAAAGAAGGGACAAAAGTTCGAAAATCTTTTTTCAAAGAAGGAAAAATTTCCCACCATGCAAATCATTTTCGACCTTTTGTCCCTTCGACCTTTCGTCTTTCGACCTTTTGTCCTTTCGACCTTTTATCTTTCGACCTTTTGTCCATAAACCTTCTGAATGATCAGGATCTTGAAGTACAATGATTTTCGTGGACCGGAAGTCGCCATCTTGTTTTCTAGGCCACCATCTAGGATTCCAAAATGTTCAATTGAAAACAATTTTCAACCTGGACAAACTTGTAAAAAAAATCATGCTTCTTAATGGTCAAGATCTTGAGATACAATGCATTGCAACCGGAAGTCACCATCTTGGATTTCAAAATGTTCAATTGAAAACAATTTTCAACCTGGACAAACTTGTAGAAAAAATCATGCTTTTGAATAATCAGGATCTTGAGATACAAAGATTTCTCTGAACCGGAAGTCGCCATCTTGATTTCTAGGCCACCTTCTTAGATTCCAAAATGTTCAATTGACAGCAATTTTCAACCTAAACAACTTGTCGAAGAAATCATCTTTCTGGATGATCAGGATTTTTTCATGGACCGGAAGTCGCCATCTTGTTTCTAGGCCACCTTGAAAATGTTCAATTGAAAGCAATTTTCAAACTGGACTAGCTTTTAAAAAATAGATGCTTTTAAATGATCAGGATCTTGAGATACAACAATTGTCATGAATCGGAAATCCCCATCTTGTTTTCTAGATTCCAAAATGTTCAATTGAAAGTAATGTTCAATCTGGACAAACTTGTAAAAGCTTGAGATTCAAATACTTTCATGAACTGAAAGTCGCCATCTAGTTTGCCAGACAGCCATCTTGGATTCCAAAATGTTCAATTAAAAACAATTTTCAACCTGGACAAATTTGTAGGAAAAACATGCTCCTAAATAATCAGAATCTTAAGATACAATGAATTTCATAAACTGGAAGTCGCCATCTTGTTTTCTAAAATGAATTTTTCTTGAATTCCTGAATGTTTAATTGACAGCAATTTTAAACTCAGACAAACATATAGAAAAAATCCTATTTCTTAATGATCAGGAACTTGAGATACAATGATTCTCATGAACCGGAAGTCGCCATTTTGTTTTCTAGGCCACCATCTTGGATTCCAAAATGTTCAATTGAAAGCTATTTTCAACCTGGACAAAAAATGGAATCGGCAATGGAAGTGGGAAAATATGTGACAGTCATTCCACAGCCTACCTGATTGAGGAAAAGTGTGCTGTTACTACGCATGAAAGCTCATGTGGGTTTTCTTGAAATATGTTTATGATCCAAGAAATGATCTAACTATAACGGCCTGTTTCGTAATTGCAAAAAAAGTTGTACACAACTCGTTGCAAAACTCGATTTTTTCAGCACTCTTCGTATTTATCCAACTCGGCAAGCCTCGTTGGATAAATGTACGACTCGTGCTGAAAAAATCATCATTTTGCAACTTGTTGCTTAAATAACTATTTTCTATTTTATTTTAAAAGGCTCCGTTTCCCCATACTAAACTTCAAGTCGCTTGCCGAGTTGCTAAACGATTTTTTAGAATTTTTAAATTTTGCAGGGTTTTTTTTGCCCCATTTGCTACCATTTGTGACTATGCGGGATTTAGATTTCGAAAATTTGCCAAAATCGATATAGCCTATTATTTGAGCCTTTAAATTCAAGATTGACTAAAACAATTATATACCGTGAGCTACTGAACAACTTTGCCGAAGACGTCATCTTTCTATATGGTCAGGATCCTGAAATATACACCAAACAAAAGTTTCATGTTGACATGCACTGATTGGTCGTAAAATTTTGATTTTTTGGCTCTAACAATGATAGCTGTTGAGTTACTGAACAATTTTACGAAGACGCCATCTTTCTAAGTGGTTAGGCTCCTTAGATATTTACAAAATAAAAGTTTCATGTTTTCTGGCGTCACCTGGTAACCAAATTTTGGATCAACTATTTCAAACAATGATAGCCCTTTAGCAAACTGAACAACTTTGTCGAAGATGCCATCTTTCTAAATGTCCAGGATCCTGAGATAACCGCAAAACAAAGTTTCATTAGCGTCGCCTGGTGGCAAAATCTTGATTTTCTTGGCTCAAATAATGATAGCCTTTGAGCTACTGAACAACTTTTCCGAAGATGCCATCTTTCTAAGTGGTCAAGATCCTGAGAAACCTGCAAAACAAAAAATAAAATGCTCGCTAGCGCCGCCTGGTGGCAAAATTTTAAATCAACTAGCCTAATTAATGATAGCCCTTGAGTTACTGAACAACTTTATCGAAGACGCCATTTTCCTAAATGGACAGGCTCCTGAGATATCTGCAAAACACAAGTAAATGTTTGATGCTCACTACCGCCACCTAGTGGTCAAATTTCGAATTAAATGAGGTATCATCAGATAGTGCTTTAACTCCAGTACAACTTTACGAAAAACCCAAAATTTCGAAATCATCTGGCATTTGAGATATACCGATTTCAAATTGTAGTCTACACGAACAGTATAGAGTGCGTTCATTATTATTGTTGATGGTATCGCTTTATAAAGGGCAATACAGCAAACAAAAATTGTCGAGTATTGTTCTTAAAAAGATTCTTGAGGAAAACATTTTGGTTTAGTGAAACACATCATCTTGGTATGGATCCTTCCATATTGCTCAATACCGGGCAATGAGAAAGCAGACTTACCCACCAAAGTGGGCGCTATGGAAGATCATATTTCTGACCTGGAATTTATGGCCGTCAAATAGCATAGAAGGCAATTTTTCGTAATTGCTCGTCAGCAAACTGTGTTCAGTTGGCAACAAAAAATGGACATTGCATTCCATTCTCTTTTAGGTGTCCAAGAAGCCGTGGTATAAAGGGTTGAACATGAGCCGAGATTTTATCAAGGTTATGTGTTGGCTGATGTTCAACCACAACTCTTTGGGATCGCACCTCTATCGAATAGGGCTCTCAGAGAGAAACCGTTTCTGGTTGTGGTGCAGGATACACAGACTTAATCATGTGGTGTGATGCTGTTCCGAATACGGCATTGACATATCCGGTTCATGTAAATACCGCAGGGCCCGAGGGAAACCAGATAAGGAAGACATTAGAGATGTTCTGTTTACAGGTTGTCATGTCCACTTTACGGTTGACCTGTAGCATCAACGCGAAACACTACACTACGCTGTTGAACGTAAACGATCATTCTATCCTGTCTCGAAAATTATTGTACTCCCTAACCTCATTCACGGTTCACGGTTTGGAATTTTACGGTTCCCCAAAACCAACATAGAACGTTAAGATGCAAATGTGATTTTGTAAAAAACAACTAATGTATTCGGCTCCGTTATGCCTAATGGCGGTTGAGCCTGAGAAATAAACGATTAAGTAAAAACAAGAACACAAATCTAGGGAACCAGACTGGTGGTGACTAATCGATCATGTTTGTAGCTTGAACCGCTATCTGGTTCTCTTGAAAGTTTGAGGTATCAACATCAAACTAAATTGTCACTGGAAGGAATTACTGAAGAAACTATGGAAAAGTCACCACACTTTTCGCTCATCAGTTGTTGCAGGCAGACGTGTTTTCCATCTCTCCCGTGATCAATAGTGTGTAGCTGTTCTATTGTTAGCAGACCATTGTTGGAGTTGCATCGCTTTCAAGCTAAGTATTGTTCGATCCATAGTTGCTTTGCCGAGACAACAGAGAGGGTTTTTTTTTATTAGAATTTATCGCTGAATTCCGCCCGTCCATTATTGCAATGGACGGAGATGGGGAAGATGATAGCACGGAAAAATCTGAACCTCAGTCAAGACCCCCCAGAATCCGGGAATATCCGGTAAGTGCGAAGGGTCCTTTCGTAGTCTACTTTCGGAAGATTGAAGTCCCGCTCAAAGTTTTACTAATCTCGTCAGAATTGTATAGTAGGTTCGCTTCCATCAAAGAATTGAAGAAGGTTAACGAGTTCAAGGTCAGAGTCGTTCTCTCAAAACGAGAGGAGGCCAACGAAATCGTTAAAATGAAACGTTTTGAGGGTGTTTACAGAGTGTACATACCATGTGAGGATGTCGAGGTCGATGGCGTCATTTATGACGAAACACTCACGCCAGAGGAGATCATGGAGCTCGGTGAAGGCAGGTTCCGTAATAGGGCCCTTCCTTCTGTGCCAGTATTGGACTGCGAAAGGATCACCATGATGAACGCTGACAAATCCGACAGAGTTCAATCTAATGAGAATCACATTCGCTGGAACTATGATTCCAGATCTCGCAAATATCAGCAACGTTTTCATTTCAGTTCGCGTTTACACTCCCAAAATTATGCTCTGCAGTCGCTGCAACATGTTTGGTCACACGGATAAGTATTGTTCCAACAAGGTGAAGTGCGTCAAATGTGGTCAGGATCACGAGTCCGCCAAGTGCCCCAGGAATACGAACACGTGCATTCTTTGCAAAGGTAGCCATGATTCCCTCACAACGTGCAAAGCATATCAAGAAGTGAAAAAGCCGAAAAAGCAGGTTAGGAACAAACTAGTTGCTCGCAGTAAGGCTAGTTGTGCTGAATTGCTGAAAGCAGTAAACGATCCATTCCCTACGTCAAATGTGTTCACCCCGCTCGGAAACGAGTCTGCGTCAGATTCAATTCGCTTCCAATACGACAATTCGTCCGGTGGGGTGTGCTGCTGTCGTCATGATGATGGTTGACGAGAGCAATGTCACACTCATTCATGGTTTCAAAACATTCGGAACAATATATTTATTTTCACCGCTTACTTCACTTATGTATGAAATTGAATGAGATCCAATGGTAGAGAATTCATTTATCTACCCAATGGTATTTTTAGAGGCAGCGGAGAATGTCCCGAAGCGTGTTTTATTCAAGCGCAAAAATCGCTCAGGCGAAAGTTCCAATGAAACTAACCTCACATATCATGGATTTCCAACCTCAAACTAGTGCTCCTACCAGCCGGATCTCAATTTTTATGAAAGTAGTGCAATATGCAAAAGACAAACGTATGTAGCACATAGAGAATGGATATTCCTACCTTTTCCGCCTAACTGTTTCACTGTGAACCGTCTTATATCAGGAAAATAAAATATTTTTCCCTACAGCGGCATGTGATGGATGCGTGAAAAATCAAATCTCTCATCATCTGACTAGTTGCGCTACCAAAGTATAGATGGCTAACAGTATGTTGCGTTTTGCGATTGGAAGCGTATAGGCTAATATTTTCAAAGCTGAACGATAACTTCGACATCTGGTGGCTACTAGGAGAACCGTCATAAAAGAGGTTGGGTTGAGAACGCACCGTGTGCAGCATAGGAAGGAGCACACATATTACACTTTTTCTCGGAATAGTTATGTTGTAGACGATCAGATAGCATTGAAAAACATGATAAACTTTTTTTCCTTCCAAAATGTACAGATCCGGTCAGTGCTCATGTACGATTTGTGGGATAAAATTGGAAAATTGGTGTTTGGCTAGATAGGTTATAAACTTCCGGATTCTTTGTTTGTGGCTAAATTTGTTGTGAAATCATGCGAATCTCAACAATGAAGGGTCAAAATGATTATGCCAATGGAAAATAGTTTAATAATTAATTGATTATGAGCTAATTTTTCGGTCGAAAAATTGAATTTTGGACGTAAACAAACATTTTCAATGACATTTCTCTCCTTCTTACCTAGCGACCTCTATTGAGAATGACTTTCAAACTCAAGCACACTGTAGTTACAGACCACCGAGAAAGCGTAAGGTTAACTCTGTGACAACAAATAATAGATCCGCGTCGTCGGTACAATCGGAAGGCTTCGCTTCGTCGTCTAAACATTTTCCACCTCTGCAACACACAAAAGATATCCCAGGTTTCAGGAAAGTAGAACAGCCTGAGGTTGTTGTCGACTCTGTTTCGGAAATTTTGAAGTCATTGTGTGTTCTGTTTGGCGTCAACCCTACATGGTGTAAGCTTGTGGAATCTGTTGCCCCGGTGTTGTCGAAGATCTGGGAAGCTCTTAAATCTCTTCTGCCCCTCCTCTCGCCACTCCTCAAATTCTTCCGCGGTGGGAATGGAGTGTAATAATCCTAAGCGATCGTTATCGATTCTCCAGTGGAATGCTAGAAGTATCATCCGAAGGTTACCTGGCCTAAACTCTTTGTTAGCTGAGTACGAAGTTGACGTATTTTGCATTTGTGAGACATGGTTGACTGAGGCTAATTTCTTCAACATTCCTGGTTATCATATTCTTCGTAAAGATCGATCTGAGCCGTACGGCGGAGTTTTAATCGGCGTTCGCCATGGTGTTGAATTTCATTCTCTCCCAGTTACCAACTCTTGTCCAATCGAAGTCGTCGCTTGCTCATTCAAAATGAAAGATTTTACATCCTCCATTCTGTCTGTCTATATTCCTCCGAACTGCAGTTTCAGTGCAGAATCACTGAGACAAATTATCAATTCTGTACCGCAACCTTGCATAATCCTCGGCGATTTTAACGCCCATGGAGTTGCTTGGGGATCATTGAGAGATGATGGTAGATCAAAGATTATTTTGGACATAATCGACGATTTTCGTTTCAGCATTTTGAATAATGGCACTAGTACTCGTATAAATCTTCAATCAAATAATCCATCATGTTTGGACCTTTCATTATGTTCATCATCAATTGCTCTAAATTGCACGTGGGAAGTTGTAAATGATCCGTTCGGTAGTGATCATCTACCTATCGTGATTAAATACTGTAAATCTGGACAGGTACTACAGGATCGTTGTTCATTGTATGATTTGACAAAACACGTCGATTGGCAAATATTCTCGCTAAAAGTTGCTGAATGGACTGATAAGACTCAAGACAATAGAAACCTCAATGAAACTTATAGTAGATTTGCTCGAGGGATTATTGATGCGCTTCGCAGCTCTCAAACGAAACCAGTTCCAACTATACACACATTCAAGAGATCTCCTACAATATGGTGAGATGAAGAATGTACTAACGCTTTGCAGGCCAAATCTAGAATGTTTAAAACATTTTGTCGAACTGGATATAGAGAAGATTATATTGAGTATAAACGATTGGAAGCTCTATTTGTAAGAATCACGAAAAAGAAAAAGCGTGGATACTGGAAGTCTTTTGTTGAAAATTTAGATAAAGATACTGCTTTAGCAACTTTATGGTCGACTGCTCGTAATCTTAGAAATAGTAGTTATTCTTCTGCTTCTGTAGACAGTTACTCAGAAGAATGGGTGTCGCGTTTTGCTCAAAAAATTTGCCCCGATTTCGTCCCAGCTGAAAATGAATACATCAGTGCAATCGACACCGTAGCTTCCGTAGATATAACTGCCGCGCCGTTTACGATTGAAGAATTAGAGTTTGTACTAGGATCATCGAGCAATACTTGCCCTGGATTAGACGGCATAAAGTTCACCGTTTAACGTAAACTGCCGTTAATAGCTAAGACATTTTTACTTGATTTATTTAACAAATTCATTACCTATAACGTATGCCCAGATGAATGGCGTGATGTCAAAGTTGTTGGAATTCTAAAGCCTAACAAAGATCCATCTTCCGAAGATTCCTATCGCCCACTTTGTTTGCTGCCATGTCCAAGAAAATTACTAGAGAAAATGATTCTGAACCGTTTAGAACCTTTGTTAGAAAAATCAGGTGTGCTCTCAAAAACTCAATATGGATTTCGACGTGGCAGAGGAACTCGAGACTGTCTTGCTCTTCTAGCAACAAACGTTCAAATTGCGTTCAATAAGAAAGAAGAATTAGCCGCGGTCTTCCTCGACATTTCTGGCGCTTATGATTCGGTACTGATCGACAAGCTTTGTTCCAAATTGCACTTTCTCGGGGTACCTTCGCAAAGTTTCTAACTTTTTGCTCAATCTTCTCTCAAAAAAGAAATTGTCATTTTATTTGAACAACGTCTTCAAAACATCGAAAGATAGCTTCCATGGTTTGCCGCAAGGATCATGCTTGAGCCCGTTTCTGTTCAACGTATACACAAATGACATGGACGATTGTTTAGTAGACAAATGCTATCTCGTGCAGTATGCCGATGACAGTGTCATTTGGGTAGCTGAGAAGGATAGAGTAGTCATGCAATCCTCACTTCAGCAAACTCTTGATAATCTAGTTCTCTGGGGTGATTGAGAAACCGTGCGTCATTTTCAAACGGAAATAATGGTATTTTCACGGAAACGTTCACCACCAACCTTGAAAATTTTGCTGTACAACACAGAAGTAAAGCTAGTGTTTGAATCTAAATATCTCGGCGTTTGGTTTGATCCCAAATTAACCTGGAAGTTGCATATCAATTACGTAGTGAAAAAATGTCAAAAACGGGTTTATTTTCTAAGAACCATAACAGGAGCTTGGTGGGATGCTCATCCTAAACTTCTATTGACACTTTACAAGACTACAATACTATCTGTATTAGAGTACGGTAGTTTTGTTTTCGGCCAAGCTGCAAAGACTCACAATATGTTGAAGTTGTGTAGACTACAGAACCGGTGTATCAGAATTTCCTTAGACTTGATGCAATCTACTCACGTCCAGTCATTAGAAGTTCTAGCCGGAATTCCTCCGCTTCCGCTTAGATTTTTTGAATTGGGCTGTCGTGTTTGTGATCCAAAGTTTCGAATGTAAAAATACGAGTTCTTGACAAATTGTTTGAAACAAACCCTCAAGTAAAATGCTTGCATCATATAGACATCCCATTACTATGAACCTGGACAAAATACCTTCGCATAAGTACTTTGACTACGCGATTGAAATTCATACTTTTCCTTTAAACGTTGATACATCTATACATGCGGTAATACGTGATATACCCGATTGGTTGATGCCTAAAGTCGCAGCTTCTGCGCTGCGAATCAAGCTGAAAACCGTCAAAAATGCTCAAGTATTCTATTCGGATGGTTCAAAATCTGGAAACAAAGCCGGTTTTGGCATTTATCATAATCAAAAAGGATATTCCTTCAGATTAAACGAGCCATGTTCGGTGTTCTTATCCGAAGTGTTAGCGATATTTTACTGTTGTCAGCTGATTCAGCAGAATGCGCCTTCTAGGTATTTAATTTATTCAGATAGTATGAGTGAGTTAAGCGCACTCAGTACTAATCGTTTCGATAGCAGAGCCTCTTTTTTTCTTTTGAAAATCAAAGAATTTGTCTACAAACTATCTCGGATAGGGTATACAATCGTATTCTTGTGGGTCCCAGCACACAGTTCCATACATGGAAATGAAGAAGCTGATGCACTTGCAAAGGAAGGCGCTCTAAATGGACCGTTATACCAGAGAGAAATCCAAGCATCGGAGTATTTCACACAAATCAAAGAACACATACGTTTAGACTGGCAAAGATCTTGGATTGAAGACCAATTAGGAAGATGGTGCTTCTCTATCTTCCCATCAGTTTCATTCATGCCATGGTTCGACGATCTTCCTGTGACTAGAAATTTTATACGCAATATGTCTCGCATAATTTCCAACCATTACGGATGCAAATCCCATCTTTTTCGTATTAATATTTTACAGGAAAACAAATGCCCATGCGAGAAAGACTACGAAGACATAGACCATATAGTTTGGTCCTGCGAACGTCACACTGCTATGAGGAATACACTAATCAACAGTTTAGCGAGGAACAGTATGCCTATTGGATTGCCGATTCGAGACCTGCTAGGATCCCGGAACATACCGTATTTAAAATATGTGAACAAGTTTCTTCAAACAATCGAGCAAAAGATTTGACCCTCAGCAATATGATTCTTATTTTGATCAAACAATCAAAGTAGCTATAATTTATTACAAAATTCCATTCTATTTTAGTAAATTCCTTTCTCTTTACCAATAAAATAATATTATATGAAGTACGGCTCTGTGATGGTGCTAATTGCCGCCGAATGAGCCATTTAAGATAAGGTTTATGTTTGTAAATGTAATGTTTGTGTGTCAATAAAAAAATAAAAAAAATATGGAAAAGTCACCTAGGAATCTCTGGAGCCACAAGAATGTACAAGAAAATGAAGTATCTGTTCGCGCACAGAGCGAATGTTTGTGAATATTTAAACAGTTGTCACCCTATCGCCTTACACCCTATTATTGAAACACGCACTACCCACCCGAATGGCAATCACTATGTATTGGCTGGCGGCTGATGAGCGAAGAGCGGCGGCTAACCACACCAGCAGATGCAACGACCAACATCACCCGGACACAGACGCTCAGACGGTTTGACCAACATTGACTCCGCCCCCAAGTTAGTCAAACCGACTTATGTTGATACAACCGTTTGACCGACTGTCAAGGTTGGTTGCAGCAACAGGATATTTCTTCGCATGTTTTTTGACTTGCCGAGAGTCTAGTGAATATGTGATTATTATTTTTTCGAATGCTGTGGCTGTGAGGGAGAATCTTTTCGCGATTTTCTGGCAATAATCGCAGTAAGGAAGAGAAAAACTTTCAACATTTAAGTACTGGAAGAAATAAATATTTAAGAGGAATTCCAGTTATAATTCGTACGAAATATTCCGGCAAAACTCAGAAATCATGACGGGTCTCTTTCGGGAAATATTCTGAGCAGTTATTGATAAGGGAACGGCCAAGGGATTTTTTTTTTCAAACATTCTATTCATAATCTTTAAGTCATTTCCTCTAGTTATTCTGCTTTGAAATTTTTCCAGGAATTCATAAGCTATACTAAGGATACCACCAAAAGCTCTTCCTGGGATTCTACCACGAATTTTATCAATAATTCCTTCAGAAATTTATCCACAGATTCAACCAGAAATTTATCCGGGGAACGTTTTTCAGGCATACCTTCAGGTGAAATTTTTCCAAGGATTCCTTTAGAGGTTCCTCTACAAATTATGTGGATTTCAACCACTGATTCCTTCAAAAATCTGTCCAAAAAAATCCCAAGGAATTTCTTCAGGGCTAACTCTAAGGTTGCTCCTAGAATTCCTCCAGATTGTTTTAACAATTTTTTCAAAGATTTCTTCAGAAATTTCTGTAGAAGTTGAACTCCATCAAGTGTTACCCAGGAATCACATCACGAATTCTTTCAGATACTTCTAAAGGGATTTCTCAAAAAAAAATCATCACCAAAAATTCTCCCAAGGATTTCACCAGGACTTTTTTAAGGGCCTGCTCCTAGGACTCCTCCTCAAATTCCTCAATGAGTTACATCAGAAAATCCACCAGGAATTTCTTCAGCGATTCTTTTTTGCAATTTTCCAACAGATTATACAAATACTTCCCAAGGGATTTCTCCAGTGGTTCATCCAATGCTTCCTTCAAGAATTACACCAAAAAATCCTCCAAAGATTCATTTAAGAATTCCTCCAGCGAAACTTCAAGCATTTCTATACAGATACTACCCACAATTTATCCAAGGATTCATCAAGTTCCTCCAGGGATTCCACCAACAATTCCTCAAAGAATTTCATCAGAAAGCCTTCAAAGAATTCAAGAGAAATACTGCAAAAAAAATCATCAAAACTTGATCAGCAGGAATCCCTTTAGAGATTCCATTTGTAATTTTTTTGAGAGAATTCCCCAGGTTATCCTTCGGTATTACTCTATAGAGAATCTTCAATAAATTATTTTATAAACTCCACCAGTGTTTCCTCCAAAGATTCTTCCTTGTATCTCTGAAGGGACCTTACGAGGCATTCGTCCTGGGATTTCTGCAGAAATTACTTCAATCATCTAATCTGCCCATAACTGCAAAACAGTCACATTCGACATTTTTGACAAAATGGAGTTAATACCATGGAGAGTCATCAAATGATAAATACTTTCGATCAACTTACTGAAATCTGTGAGATTGTTCTAGAAAATTCGAAAAAAATACCAAGTTGTTTTGTCACATTGGTAATTATAACCGCATAACAGTCACACTGAGATTATAAATGAGCCTCGTAATGTGATAGCAATGAAATTTCTATCAGAATTATTTTCTGACAATTCACCTAGTATGCGATATGAGTTGTACAAAATATCAGCCTCAAATAAGCATTTTTGAGTTCCTGGTAATTTTTAGAAATTTTAGTTTCCTCCCACACTGCCACAAAATGCACACTTAGTATTCCATTTACTCAATGCCTACTTTTGTCGAATGTTACAAATATGCAGTTATGGGCAGTAATATAAATTTCTCCGAGGATTCCTCAAGGACTTTATCCATCAATTCCATCCAGTATTTCTTTAAGGATTTTTTCCAAGGAATCTACCAGGAATTACCTTAGAGAATCTATCAGAAACTCCTTCAGAGACTGCTTTAAAAGTTCTTCCAGAAATATACTAAGGAATCTCTCCAGGAAACTCTCTAGGAATTAATCTATTGATTTCTTTGGTGATACCTCCAAGAATTTCTAAAGATATATCTTCATGGATTTTTTTCAGATTTTTTTAGGGCTACTTAAGGGATTTATCCTGAGGCATTTAGAGAAATGTGTTGTTTGAAACTCTGAGTAAATATCAGTTAACTCCCTGGAGGAATTTATGATAATCCTGAAGCACAATCCTAGTAACACTTTTGAAGTATTTTATGGTTGAACTTCTAGCGAAACTCTGGTAGATTTTTCTGGTGGTAATTCTAGCGAAACTCTGGTGATATTCCCAGTGTTCACGCTAAAAGAACTCCTTGTGAAATTCCATAAAAAACTTCTCTCACAAAAAATTACAGGTGATATAATTAGGGAAAATACTGTTGAAGTATCTGAAGGAATTACTAGTGGAATCTTTATAGGAAATTGTGGTCAAATCGCATAGGAAATTCGTTATTGTATAATTGGAGTTCATCTTGGTGGCATCCACGACGAAACCTCCCAGAGGAATCCCTGAAGGAATTCCTGTTTTGAATCCCAGGAGGAATTCCTAATGGAGTCACTGGATGATATACTGGTAGATTCCCAAATTACAGGTAACACTATTATAATAAATTTCTAGTAATATCGCTGGAGGGTTCCTGAAAACCCCAAGAACCCCTGGAGTTATACCACGAGATATTCCTTGAAAAATCCGGAGAAATCCCTTGAGGATTTCCGGGATTGATTCGTTAAGGATATCCGGGAGGAGCCCCATGATGAATTCCGCGAGGAATTCTTTGAGGAATTCCGGAAGGAATCTCTTGAGTAATGCCGATAATGAAATACTTATAAAAAATTTCTGATAAAATCCCTGGAGGAAATCCTGATAATCTTCGAGAATCGTTGGAGATTTTGCCGAAGGAATTCCTTGAGGAATTTCGGGAGGTATCCCTTGACTAAATCCGGGAGGAATTCCTTAAGGAATTCCAGGAGGACTACCTTGAAGAGTTCTTGGATCAATCTCTTGAAGTATTCTCAAGAAGTTCAGGTAGTATCTCCTAAAAAAATTCGAAAAGAATTCATAATAAATCAACCCAGAATACCCTATAGGGATTCCTGAAGCAACTTCTAGAAAAATTCCTGATAGAATCCCTGACCGAACTTCTGATGGAATCCCAGGAGGATTTATAATAAAGTCTTAGAAGTTTTTCTGATGGAATCCCTGCAGAAATTCCCAATAAAATCTATTGAAGAACTCCTTCATATGGAATTCTTGGAAAAACTTGTGATGTAATCCCTGGAATAATTCCTGATAGAATCATTAGAGAAACTCTTGATAGAATTCCTGGGGAAATTCCAGGTGGAATCTCTGAAGGAACTCCTAATGGAAACGCTAGAGGAACTCCTGATAAAGTCCTTTGAAGAACTCCTTATGGAATCCCTTGGGAACTCGTGATGAAATGCCAAAAACGACTTCTGTTGTTTTGCCCTGTAGGAATTCCTAATTGAATCTTTATTGGAACTCCTGATAAAATTAGAATGGATATAAATCCTTGGGAACTCCTATTGAAAGACTGAGGGGAACTCCTGATGGAATCCCTATAGAAACTCTTGATTGAATCCATGTGGAATTTCTCAAGCAAATGCTTATGAAACCCCCGAAGGAACTCTTCTTGAAATCCCCAGAAGAACTCCTGATGTAATTCCCAGAAGAGATCCTGATGTTATCCCTAGAAGAAACTTCTGATGTTATCTCTCGAGGATCCAGGTGAAATCCTAGAAATTCCTAGAGGAACTCCTGATGGAATCTCTAAGGGTACTCCTGTTAAAATTTCTGAAGAATTTAATGATGATTCCTGAAGGAATTCCTGATGGAATCCGGAGGAATTCCTGACGGAATCCGGAGGAATTCCTGATGGAACCCTTGTATGAATTCCTAAAGATGTTCTTGCAGGAACTCCAGATGAAATCATTGGAGGAACTCCTGATGAAATCCCTTGAAGAATTCCCTATGAAATTACTATAGGAACTCCTGATGAAATCTCTGGAGGAATTCTTGATAAAATTCCTGATGGAACTCCTGATAGAATGCCTAGAGAATTTCCTTGTGATATCCCTAGAAGATCCTGATGGAATTCTTACACTCAGGCAACTGGCCTAGCGAAATTCATAGTTTTTGCCTTATGAAGCTGTAGAATAACTCAAAATCTGAACTTCATAACACAACTATGATTTTCATACGTTACTTATGATTGTGTTCGGTATGACGTAAGAATTGCTTACGTCATACATTCGATTTTCATAACCTCGCCTTAAGAAATTCAACACTGTCACTTGTGCGAAAAAGTCATATCGCAAACTTATGAAAAAGTAAATATGGCGCCTATCGTGGTGGACGAATTGAAACTTATCGCAGATTTTTTGAACGGTGTGCCGGGATTCGATCTCAATATATTCCGACGTAAGTAATAATTAATTTAACTACAATTATTGATTGAACTACATAAAACTGAACCAAAATAACCGTTCAGGAGCCAAAATAACGACCATCCAGCTGCTGGTGTTAAATGAAGACGAATTGGCAGCAATCAGAGCGGTTCATCCAAATTTCGACACCAAGAAGCTTTGGACTTGGATAGTACACTGAAAATAATGTTGTAGTAACTTTAATAACGACATTGTTGTTACCACAACTATTCCGAAATATTGTTAAATTGAATGAAATAATCATATTAATAAAAACAATGTTGTTCAAATTACTATGTTCACAAAGCTGTAGCACTGTACTGTGTAACTGTGTTCATGTAGTCAAGAGCTATTCTTCTTGAAGTTGACTTGACCACATGTTCAGTAACAAGCAACAGCAAATGTTCTCGATTTTACCATGCTCATGGTAAAAATAAAAACAGAGAATGTGTAATCTTTACTACCATGCATTTATATCCATAACTCACTCCCATTGAAGGACGCCATTTTGTACATTGATTTAGTAACGAAGACAGTAGCTATTTGGAAGCAAACTAGAATTGGTATATCCAAAATGAATAGATTAATCGAAAATATTTACCAATACCGAAATGTATGGTGATTTGTTTTTCCAGTTCATGAACCAATAGTTTTACGATTGGGCTGAGATGTTGCTGTTGGATGCATTTCGTTTTCTTTATTTTTGAATGGATGTTGCAGGTTTGTTTGTTTTGTAATAGTTATTTTAAGATAATTGGTGTTATGTTGTGAATTCGTTTGCTTTATCGTGAATTACAGAAATCCCTCGGATCGGTTTTTATGCTTTGGCATCTCCAGTGGCCAAGTCCACCAAGAAGGCAACGTAAGATCAGCGTTAATGACTCTTGATGCCGGCGACCGTGGATGGCCAACTGCCTTCAGTGGTATCCGGATCATCTCCAAAATCTGGATCAGCATTCTATGGAATGGAACTTCAAAACTGACAGAACGCAAATTTTATTTACGCAAAATTTATGTTTATTTGCGTATACTCTTTATTTATTTAGAATTGAAATTTGTACAAATTACCAATGATAAGTTAAAAGTAATTATTATCTTACACATATTTACAATTCTGCATGCATCATGCGGGGACCTCGGCATCGCACTTGATAATATTCAATAAAAGAAGCGTCCAGTTGAACCTACTACACAAATCTTATTATTTTAAATGCAAATGATGGTTGAAAATTTCACTTATAGCTGCGTTTATAGTTACCATGGCCCAACATTAAAATTTACTACACGATTGTAGTAATTTTTAATGCAAGAGATGGTTGAAAAAATAACTTTTATTCGTCATCAATATAACTATGAAACATGGTAATTTTGACTGTTTCAGTCTTGCGTTGCCGCCATGGTAAAAACAACGACACAAGGTGTTCGAAATGAATGCATTGGGAAGTCTGCACAAATAAAGTGGTGCTGTGCATTTAATTTAAACCATCAACATGGTATTTTTTACCACAATGCTGTTTTCAGTGTACTTTGGCGAAAGAAAAACGTAAGAATTTTCATTTAATTTCAAAGGGAAGAAACAACTAATTTAGATGTATTCCATAGGGCCTCGAAAACGTAACTTTGTCAGCAAAACCAGCAGTAGGCGTACCAGATTTTCAGCAAAGTACATTCCCCCAACCTAATCAAACATCTTTTAAAGAGGTTTGTTTTATATGTTGTCAAATCGTAGCATTTGATTTATTTATCTGTTTTGCTAGGAGACATCTTCGGACGTATCTCCGGATGAAAGCTCTGATGCTGATAGCATCCAACCGATTGATGAAACCGTGAATGAGCATGAAACGCCATTAAATTTGAAATTGGTAAGTTCCGCACGAACGGAAGTATTTATTGAGGTATTTGCACTAAACTTCACACGATTTTCCCTGAAGAGAACGAAGCGCCGCACTTTTTGCACCCTGTTTACTTGATTCTTATGGGAGAATAGCATTGCGGTGCATCCTCAAGTGCGGCGCTTCGTTCACTCAGAGGAAGGCCGACTGAAATTTTGCAAGTGCCCTATGGGGAGCAAACCAATCACGTCGGGGTGTTTACTGTCCAAGGAATCCAACAATATCATGTTCGCTTTACAAATTGTATCTTTACAGAATCCTCTGACATATGATCTGACTCAAGGTATCGTCGAACAACAACCGACTTGTAGCAAACTATTAGATCTGAAAGAAGTACCGACTGTAGACATCCGTGCATCATATCACGGTGAAAATGTAATAGTTCAGCATCAGGTATATATAAACACAACTCAATAATACAATAATGCAAAAACAATATTTTTTCTAATAATTTTTAATATATTCCGTTCTTAGCAACCAACTGAACAAAACGCGGAAGACAAAGTTGACATCACGCCACCAAAGTGCGACGATCCGGCTACTGAACAAGCAAGTTCATCTCGTTTATCTCCAAATGTGCTGAAAGAACTTTTGCAACGAACTATATACGGAAAACAGCTGCTGCAGACCGCTGATACGCATTGCTTGTCGGATTCAGGAAGGAAGTTAGTCGTAGATACCGTAGCCAGGTACCATCTGACTTTGAACCGCAAAACCTCGGCCGAAGCTGTGGAAGATCTAAGCGAAGTCATTGTAGGATTGTTTACGAAGGAAAAAAAGGTAGTGAATAATATGTGCTAGTGCCCGTATCATATAATATCTGACAAACACAAACACACCTAATTTCACCTCAGAAAATTAATCAATATACAGTGACCATTTTCGTCATTGCATAATGGTTCAAATCGACAATTTAGCAAGAAAAACTGTTTTCTCTTTTCTCGTTGATTCTAGACTATGTTGTCCTAAGTGAAGTTATTCCTAATTGAGATTTGTATCTTCTTAGAAGAAAGTTGAATAGGCTGGTCCTCATTAGGTTTTAATTTTGAATCACATTTTTTTGTTCGAGAAAATTTGTGGTTGCGTTTTTTGGTAAATTTTTAGAAAATGTTATTTTGAACAACTTTGCTGAAGACACTTTTTATCTAACTCTTCATTTGAGCTTAGTAAATCAATTTTAAAAGTTTTAACTTTAGGCGAATCCAAATAATCAGATTTGTTGTCTAAACTTTAAGTGAATGTGGTCTTCAGAAGAGTTGTAGAAAAAGTAATGATACACATTTTTTTCTATACATTTCAAGTTTGTAATTCTTGTCATTTTGTAGTATTAAGCAAAATTAAGTGAACTCGTTATCAAACCAACTCAATGAGTTATGTTTCATAAATTTTCACTCAATTTTGCTTTTAAAACTTGAAATGTTAAAAATATACTTCTCTACTTCCTCTACAACTCTTCTGAAGACCATATTCACGTAAAACAGAAAACAAAAAAAAAGTTAAACAGTACAAAACTGATTATTTGGGTCCATTCTAAGTTAAAACATTCAGAATTAATTTACTAAGCTCATATGATGACTTAGATCAAAAGTAAATTAATCAAAGTATAAAATTTTAACAATTTTCTTCACACAAACCAGTTTGGTTCGAAATTGAAACCTGAACACGGAGCAGCCTATTAACAGCATTACGTCTAAAATCTACGCGAACAGAGAAACACCTTTTTTCCTGCTAAATTGGTTCGAGCAAAAAAGTTTCTAAGTGTCATATGTCTGTTTGTCTGTACTAAATTTCGCTCACATGTTCTTGGTGGTTGTACTGATGACATTTTTTGTATTCTATAGGAAACGTATTACATTCCAAAGGCCAAAAATCGTGGCAATCCCGCTGGAAAATTATACAGTCGTATAAATTACATTAAGCAGTCTGAGCGTAAGCGCGACCAGAAGGAAAAACAGCACACAGCTCCGAACAGCAACGATTGTGATAGCGCAGATGTTTTGCCTGAGGTAGCGTCATCATTAGCTTGGTTGGAGCTTAACAGTAGTCCTTGGGCGACTGTTCTGACACAGTGGGAAATTAGTTTTCCTGCTCGAAAGTTTTCTCTACGACAGTTTTCCAAGTCCAGTCAACTCATCAATAGCTATCCGCATCTGAAAACCAAATGTGGATATCAACTGGTAATATATTTTGTCTAATTATATTTATAGATTGTTATTTATTAAACTGTTTATAATGAATTCCAGCTGGATATTGATTACAGACTGCTAAGGCTGGGGAGTCCAGGAGAGTTACTCAAGAAGTGGGACTCATTGTTCGAGCCAATTGCAAGATACGTTAATAAAAATGCTAAAGACCCATCGGCCAAGGATTTGAGTCTTGCTCTTAGAGATAACACGCTTTCTATCGGTAATATATTAAAAATGTCATGCATCGTAGAAAATATTAAACAACATTTATTTTTAGGTTGTCGGTTGTTGCACTTACTCAGAGCGTTGAATACTGTACTGATTCCTGTTAAAGCATCGACGGGATTTAAACCAACCGTAGCAACAGGTCAGCAAGATACGTTTCTGTTGGTCGAAAGCAAAGATCGCGCTCTCGTTGAGTTGGACAAGGTGGTTCAAATATACGAGGAGCAACACTTTTCCGTACCACCAAAGCTAATAGTTATTGGAAACAGCTTGACCACCGCTGCTGAGGAATGCATGGTAGCGTACAAGGACATACTTTACATTCTTCCAACCATTGTGCGAGGCATTGACGTTTTGGCGAAACTTCAAATAGTCTTGGGATTACCCGTTTCTAAGTATTCCAAGTTGGTGTGGGTATTCATCGAGCAATTCGTATACGGTGTGGCATCTGATCACGGGGGCTATTTGTGCATTAACAAGTTAGTTCAGTTCTTGAATGCCCAGCCAAGATAATCGCGTGTTGCATAACAGAATGTTCTTCAAACTTTAAGACAGCTGATGAACTGATAGAACATGTAAAAGTACATAATCCGTCCGTTGAATATTTATATAAATGTACATTTCCAGGATGCGTACAAATATTTTCTAAAATGTATGGTTTTAAAAGGCATTTGAAAAATCACATTTTTTTATTATTGTATTATGTTATTTTATTATAGTATTGAATATGTTATACCTAAACTGCATAATCCTAAAAATTCTTCGGCTAAGCTGATATAATCTGTACAAGATTCCTCTAAGCAATCTATGTATTGATCATAACAGCATATACGACGGATAAGAATTTTTCAGTTTAAAATCCGAATCACTAGGGTGATCAAAGTATTTTGGACAGACCGTTACGCGTATATAGTTTGGCCATTTACGACTAAATCAAATAGAGGTGGCCAAATTATATACACGTAACGCTATGTCAAAAATACATAAAACACCCTATTGTCCCTATAGTCCGAGAAAAGATTATAGTTTAAAATATTGAATTCCATTAGAGATCACTAAGAAGTTCATAAGGCCATTTTTCACTTTTCATTATATCAAAATTAAAAATTTCTTAAGGCTGCTCTATGAAATGCATAAGAAATCTATTTATTATTATTTTCATCAGTTTCATAAGGCATCTGTATGAAATTCAAACTGATTTCTTGTGGCTAATATTCATAAGGCTTTTTAGTGAATTTCGCTGGTACAGTTTCCTCAGTGTAGGTGACCTCCTGATATAAACTCTGGAGGAAGTCCTAATAGAATCTCGGAAGAAATGCTAGCTGGAATCTCTGAAAGAACTCTTGGTGGAATTTTCGGAGAAACTTCTGATGAAATCCTCAGAAGAACTCTAAAAGTAGCCCTAAAGCTACTTCTAATAGAATCCCTATTGGAATTCCTGATAGAATCCCTGGAGGAACTCCTGATGAAATCCTTGGAGGAAATCCTAAATATATTGTTGAAGGAGTTCCTGATGGAATCAATGGAGGAATTTCTGATAAGTATAGAATAACTAGTGCTGGAATCTCTAGAGAAACCTCTGATAAAATCTCTGGAATTCCAGGTGGAATCTCTGAATGAACTGTTGATGGAATCGCTGGAGAAACTTCTAATGGAATTGCTAGAGGTATTCCTGGTGGAATCCCTGGAGAAGTTCCAGTTGTTATCGCTGAAGGAACTCCTGATGGAATCCCTGGAGGAATTTCTGATACAACTCTTGTAAGAATCCCTAGAAGAATTCCTTCTGATATCTCTAGAAGGAGTCCTGATGAAATTCCTCAAGGAATTCCTAATTGAATCTTTGGAGGCAATTCAGGTGGAATCTTTGAAAGAGCTTTTGAGGAACTCCTGATGCAATCCCCAGAAGAACTCTAATGGAAGCCCTAAGGTATTAATCACACGACGCGACGCGAGACAGGACACAACACTTATGGTTCTTACAAACGTTAAAAGGACATATAAATTACCTTTTTTAACGACCGGTTTCGGGCTTGATGCTGCCCATCATCAGGACGATGTCCAACTGATTGTATAGAAGGAAAACGCACATATACAGCTTCATACTTGGCTAAGTACACGTCGAATGTAGGGGGGTAAAATCATTTGATTTTTCGTCTGGTCAGGTAAAATAGGGGTGATGTTATTGGGGCTTCATCTTCGTTCATCAATGGTTGCTCAGCAGTAGCGATGTACATCGATTCCCAAGCATTCAAATGCGAAGTCTTCCTCACAGGTTTCAAGAGCTTCGCATTATCCCAGTCGACGGAATGATTGAGTTCCACTGTATGTACTGCAACGCTTGACTCATTTGTTCTGCCGTTTTCAGTGGCATTCTTATGTTCTCTCAAACGTGTTTTGAATTTTCGGCGAGTTTGGCCGATGTATACCGCAGGACAGCTTTTGCACGGAATTTGGTAAATCCCCGACAAATCTTCCTTCGGTACTTTGTCCTTCAAGCAACAAAGGCGGTCTTTAAGAGTGTTGGTACTCTTGTACACTGTCTGGAAGCCATGTTGCTTAAGGGTGTTCTTAATCCCATTGGTCACCTTCGGGTAGAAGGGTAAACTAATCCTTCGGATATCCTCTCTCTCTGCTTCAAAAGTAGTCGCGGCTCGCCTATGTTTCTTCCTCTCATGCTTGCGTAGGATTTTATTCACAAACACCTTGTCGTAACCATTCAACTCAGCAGATTGATGAATTCTATTCTTCTCTTCTTCAAACTCTTTCTTTTCCATTGGGATGTTGTACAGTCGGTGTACCATCGAATGGAACGCTGCTTGTTTTTGGGATCCATGGTGATTGGAATCCGACGTGATGTAGCGGTCTGTTGATACCGGTTTGCGATAAATGCCAAACTTCACCTTATTGTCCTCTTTTCTGGATATCAACAAGTCGAGGAACGGGAGCTTACCATCCACCTCTTTCTCAACAGTGAATTTTATCGAATCGTGACGAGAATTGAGTAGATCGAGTGTTTGGGATAAGTACCGTTCTTTTACTACAGCAAAAATGCCACACCCGAGGGAAGAGCTTTTCTTTTTCTAACTCTAATTCAAGATCGCTCATAAAAACTTCAGCTAACAGAGGGGAAAGTTTACTGCCCATGCTGAGCCCGTAGGTCTGTTTGTAGAACTTACCCCTAAAAGTGAAGTAGTTTTGCTTCATGCATACTTGTGCTATCGTGAGGTAAGCTTCGATGTGATTCAGCGGTACTCGGTGACGTTCCAAATGCCTACGTAAGCTTTCCAGCGCCTCATCAACAGGTACGTTTGGAAATAACGAAACTACATCGAATGAGACTAAAACTTCACCTCGTCGCATTTCCAAACTTTTCAGCTTTTCGGCGAATTCAACGGAGTTTTTAACGCTTTTTCCATGGGTAACGGGGTACTTCTTTATTTCATTTACCAACCATGCTGCCATTTTCTCCGTTGGGGTGCAGATGTTGGATGAAATAGGACGCATCGCTACAGGGGTTTTGTGAATTTTAGGTAGGCAATGTATTGTTTATAGATGTGTAGAAGAGAAGAAAGAATGTTGACAGTCAGTGCTGGATATAGTTACCCGTAACTTGTCCAAGCGTGTGCGTACAACGAAGCAAAAACATCGTAAAAAACTGCTCTCGCTTGAACATGCACAGCTACCAGAAAGAGTGTTGCGCCCCCCGAAAATCATTGATATCTTTGTGGTGAATTTGTCGTCTGTACAACTGACATCTCCTGAACATGACTTGCTCAATAAAGGATTGAACTTTGCTGTTCCCCCCCGGCAAGCTCCCCTGGCCGAAACGGTCAACAGCATTGAAAGTTCTATACAATACACCAGTTATCCGTCCAAGTGTTCCTTACGTCGCGATGTTGAACGTAACATCTTAAGCATAGCCGAAAAACATAAACACTCCAGCCAACCCGATTCAGAGGTTGAAAATGTGATTCAACAACTGAAAGCACGTGACGTGGTGTACTCCCGGGCAGATAAAGGGAACGCAGTGGTGATTATGAACAAGCAGGATTACGACTCAAAGGTTCTAGATATGATCCAATCCGGACCATATCATGAGTGTAAGTACAAAAATGGCAAACCCAAAGACCCTCTTAACGCACTGATCGAGGAAGCGAATAGCACGCGACAAAAAGTAGCTCTTCTGTTGGGGGAAGAAAAACTTGAAAGGAGGTTCCTAGTCCCGAATCCGAAAGTGGCTTCACTTTATTGCCTTCCTTAAAATTCACAAAACCCCTGTAGCGATGCGTCCTATTTCATCCAACATCTGCACCCCAACGGAGAAAATGGCAGCATGGTTGGTAAATGAAATAAAGAAGTACCCCGTTACCCATGGAAAAAGCGTTAAAAACTCCGTCGAATTCGCCAAAAAGCTGAAAAGTTTGGAAATGCGACGAGGTGAAGTTTTAGTCTCATTCGATGTAGTTTCGTTATTTCCAAACGTACCTGTTGATGAGGCGCTGGAAAGCTTACGTAGGCATTTGGAACGTCACCGAGTACCGCTGAATCACATCGAAGCTTACCTCACGATAGCACAAGTATGCATGAAGCAAAACTACTTCACTTTTAGGGGTAAGTTCTACAAACAGACCTACGGGCTCAGCATGGGCAGTAAACTTTCCCCTCTGTTAGCTGAAGTTTTTATGAGCGATCTTGAATTAGAGTTAGAAAAAGAAAAGCTCTTCCCTCGGGTGTGGCGTCGTTATGTTGATGACATTTTTGCTGTAGTAAAAGAACGGTACTTATCCCAAACACTCGATCTACTCAATTCTCGTCACGATTCGATAAAATTCACTGTTGAGAAAGAGGTGGATGGTAAGCTCCCGTTCCTCGACTTGTTGATATCCAGAAAAGAGGACAATAAGGTGAAGTTTGGCATTTATCGCAAACCGGTATCAACAGACCGCTACATCACGTCGGATTCCAATCACCATGGATCCCAAAAACAAGCAGCGTTCCATTCGATGGTACACCGACTGTACAACATCCCAATGGAAAAGAAAGAGTTTGAAGAAGAGAAGAATAGAATTCATCAATCTGCTGAGTTGAATGGTTACGACAAGGTGTTTGTGAATAAAATCCTACGCAAGCATGAGAGGAAGAAACATAGGCGAGCCGCGACTACTTTTGAAGCAGAGAGAGAGGATATCCGAAGGATTAGTTTACCCTTCTACCCGAAGGTGACCAATGGGATTAAGAACACCCTTAAGCAACATGGCTTCCAGACAGTGTACAAGAGTACCAACACTCTTAAAGACCGCCTTTGTTGCTTGAAGGACAAAGTACCGAAGGAAGATTTGTCGGGGATTTACCAAATTCCGTGCAAAAGCTGTCCTGCGGTATACATCGGCCAAACTCGCCGAAAATTCAAAACACGTTTGAGAGAACATAAGAATGCCACTGAAAACGGCAGAACAAATGAGTCAAGCGTTGCAGTACATACAGTGGAACTCAATCATTCCGTCGACTGGGATAATGCGAAGCTCTTGAAACCTGTGAGGAAGACTTCGCATTTGAATGCTTGGGAATCGATGTACATCGCTACTGCTGAGCAACCATTGATGAACGAAGATGAAGCCCCAATAACATCACCCCTATTTTACCTGACCAGACGAAAAATCAAATGATTTTACCCCCCTACATTCGACGTGTACTTAGCCAAGTATGAAGCTGTATATGTGCGTTTTCCTTCTATACAATCAGTTGGACATCGTCCTGATGATGGGCAGCATCAAGCCCGAAACCGGTCGTTAAAAAAGGTAATTTATATGTCCTTTTAACGTTTGTAAGAACCATAAGTGTTGTGTCCTGTCTCGCGTCGCGTCGTGTGATTGTGATATAGTTCTTACGTTGCACAAAACCCAAAATAATGAGCCCTAAGGTATTCCAGATAGTATCCCTATAGGAACTCCTGATGGAATCCTTGGAAGAACTTCTATCTTTAGATATTCTTGAAAGAACTCCTAATCATTGAAGGGACTCCTGATAAAATCCCTGGAAGAATTCCTGATAAGTTTCCGGATAGAACTCCTGATAGAATCTTTAGAGGAACTCCTGATATTTCTTGAAGAAACATTGATGGGATTCCTCGAGGAACATCTGATTTAATCTCTTGAAGAATTCCGGGTGAAATTTCAGAAGGAACTCTTGATGGAATCCCTGGAGGATCAAAACGCATTTTGACTTTCCACTCCTGATGAAATCTCCAGAAGCCCTAAAGATACTCCCGATACAATCACTACAGGAGCTCCTGATTAAATCCCTGGGGGAACTCCTGAAGGAATCCATGGAAGAATTAGTAAAGATATTCTTGAAGGTACTCTTGATGGAATCATTGGAGGAATTTCTGTATAAATCCCGAGAAGAGCTCCTGATGGAATCCCTAGAGCAACGACGGATAGAGTCCATGGAGGAATTCCAGGTGGAATCTCTGAAATATCTTCTGATAGAATCCCAGGAGAAAATTATGATGAAATCCCTAGTTGAGTTCCAGGTGCAATCCCTGAAAGAACACCTGATCGAATCTCTGGAGGAATTCCAGATGGAATCCCTGAATAATTCCTGATGGAATCCCTAGACGAACATCTGATGAAACCCCCAGAAGAATTCTTGATGGAATTCCTAGAGGAACTTCCGATGGAATCCCTAGAGCTAGTCCTGATAAAAACCCTGGAGAAACTGCTGAATGAAACCTTCGTGAAATTTATAATTGAATCATTAGAAGTTCTCCTGATACCTGATGCCTGGATGGAATCGTGTTTGATTCCCTAGAATAACTCCTGATTCTAGAGGCCTTCCTTAGCCGAGTGATCAGAGTCCACGGCTACAAAGCAAAACCTTGCTGATTTAAATTTCCGGTCGGTCCAGGATCTTTTCGAAATGGAAATTTCCTTGATTTCCCTGAGCATAGAGTATTATCGTACCTGCCACACGATATATGAATGCGAAAATGGCAACTTTGACAAAGAAAGCTCTCAGTTAAAAACTGTGAAAATGCCCATTGAACTCTAAGCTGAGAAGCAGGCTCTGTCCCAGTGAGGACGTAACGCCAAGAAGAAGAAGAACTCCTGATTCTCAGAGGAATCACTGATGGAATTCCTGTAGGAACTCCTGATAGAATCCCATGAGGAATTCCAGGTGAACTTTCAGAAGGAATTTATAAAGGAATTCTTACAGGAATTTCTTGTTAAATCACTGGACAAAATGTTGATTAAATTTCTGGAAGAACACCTGGTGGAATCATGAAGTAGTTCTCGAAAAATTTCTAAAAATGTTACAAGAGGATTACCTGGAGAAATTCAGGTACAATCCATGGATGGATTTTTTGAATCACAGGTGAAACTGCTGATTGATTCACTGAAGATATTTCTGGAGAAATTGGTTGAGGAATAATTAAAGAATCCTTGGTGAATTTGCTAAAGAAAACGGTTGGAGATAGTGAAATATATAGAAACAACTCAAAAGCGTGCATTTGATAGATCACTATGGCACCGACGCTGCGTAAATTCACGCATTTTGACTTTCCACCCATCTGCATCGGTAGTTCATGGGACGTCGAAGCTTCAATTTGACATAATGACGTCGGTGCTCGTGCAACATCCCTACAGACGGTACGATAGGTTCGTCGAACATTTGGCTCCGCCCACCGGTGGTTTGAGCAAAATCAAACTCGTTTGATTTTGGCCGACCGATTCGTCAACCGTCAAATTGGTTTCACAAACTGTCACAAATTACTGCGGAAATTCAAATTAGAATTTCTTGAAAAAAATCTTGATGAGTACTAAGGATCTCTGAAAGAACTAGACTCTTGAGGAAGTTTTGGAGAGTTTCTTTATAAGTTGTCAAGATAATTATTGCATATTGAAAAAATAATGCTTCGAATCGCTGGATAACATCCTGAAAAATTTCTTGAAGGAATTCCTTGAGAAACATAGAACGGCATTATTGATCGGCGAAATAACTTGAATAATTGCTGTAGCATTTGCTGGTGCGAAACCATAAATGCACTTATGAAGAATCAATCATTTTACTTTGAGGCATTACACGAGGAATGTTTGGAAGAACGGCAGAAATATTTCCAGGATAAAACACTAGACAAATACCTAGAACAATTTCTACAAGCACTCCATGAAGTATTCCTAGTCGAAATCCCGGGAAAAGTCTTTAATAGATGTTCTTAGATAATCCCTGGAGCAACTTTTCGTGCAATTCTTTCGAAGGAATCAATATAAAAATGTCATGTCTGTTTAGATAGTTGTACCTATCTAATCCCCTGATGAAAAAAGTTGGTTGGTTGGTTTGACTTTATTAACGAGATTTCTAGCCCTGGGCTAGTTCATCTCGGGACCAACGGCTTTACTTCCCTTTCGAAGGACTGATGAAAAAAGGTCAAAATCGTCCAAATGGGTTAAATGGGGCAACAGGGACAATACCAACGTGTAGGCTTCTTCAATGAACCAGATCAACCGAATTAAAACTACGTCGATGAAGCCGTAATAAACGCATTCGATTAGAACTTACTTTTCTCACTATAACTAGATTAAAACAACTGCTTGAAAAAAAACTCTGCTAACTCTTATTCAAGTCAAACTCTATATATGCGTCCAACATTTCACATCCTGCGTTGATCGAACTTACCTGGCCGGACATCAGACGGGGGCGCCCCCAGCAGAACGCTCCCATTGACGCTCGGTTCGTTGGCTTCGGCATCCCAGTCGTCCGTCGAGTTGAGCAGCGTCATCGACGGTTGCGAGAGGGTCGAATCCGAATCGTCCGAATCGTAGCTATGCGTTTCGATGGAAGCAAACTCTTGGCCCGTGGTCAATTCGCTTTCGTCCTCGTCGTTGTCCTCGCCATTCGACGTAGACGTAGATGGTTGATCATTCTCGTTACCATTGGTGAGTGTGGCAGTTTGGACCGTTTGGAAGGTTTTACCGACAGTGGTTGAACTGGCAGCGGATGATCCGTCAATTGAGCCGAACATCGTTTCTGATTCTTCGCGATCGGAGTAGAAAGCAGTCTTTTCGGTATCAACTACTTCTTCGTCCCGGTAGGACGGGGCGTCTCTGGTAGTGCTGTCATTACCATTATTGGACACCGAAGATATGGAGAATTCCTGACTGTAGCTATAGCTATAACTGTACGTTTCGCCACTGTAACCATTGCTTTTGGTTTTGGAGCTGGTAGATTCACTGCTGGTGTTCTCCGCTGATGAATTTCTGTGTGATGGCAAAGGCACTCCAGCGATGATCAAATCCTCATCGTTAACGCGACCTTCGTCGGCACGAATTTCCAATCTGGAGGATTATACAACAATTAGATCGCCGAAAATCTAGACATTGCATAAACTTTGCAATTGGATTAAATGTACAAAATGATGTAAAATTTTAGAAAAAAAAACACCTCTTCATGGTGAGAATCGAACTCAAGACTTCCAATACGCTAGACAGGCGCGTTACCAACTAAACCACGAAAGATCAAATTAATTGTAAAATTCCTGGAAGAGTTTTGACAGATTTTCTATAATAATATATGGAGGAACTATGGAGACAATTCGTGAAGAACCTGTGGATGAACTCTTAAAGGAATCAATATGAGAATTACTGGAAGAATCACTGGACAAAATCGGCATAGGAACTTCTGAAGGAAGCCCTATAGGGGTTTCTGGAAAATACCTAAACGAAAACTATGAAATAAATTCCAAAAATCGAGTAACAATTTCTAAATGTTTTTCTATCATGCATCAGAATACCCTGTAGCATGAAAAGTTGAGTGATCGCCGTTGTTGAACGTTTTTTCATCACGCCGTCTTTAAACGCTGTTTTTTTTGTGTAACGTCGCTAATTAAATTCAATGTTTTAATAAATGTTGTGAAGTTCCTGTGCGCTCAACCTATCTGCAACACCAGTCACTGCTTTGCATCACTAAAAAGCTGAAAATATATATAAAATCCGTGGGAGTAATTACTGGAGCCGAAGTGAATTCAACAATGGAAGACAAGTGCAAGAATTGTTTCGCAGCCATCGACACCATGAAACAACTCTACACTGTATGTGAAGGAAGATGTGCCGGAAAGTTTCACGCATCTTGCGTTGGTGTTAGCGAAGACCAGCTATGTGCGCTATCCAAAAACATTATTTGGATATGTGACAACTGCATGGTAGACTTTTGTAAGGCACGAGATGCTATATCGGGATCAAGTGAAACTCATACGTCAGCAGGAATCTCAATCACAGCTCAACTTGAAGAGATGAAATCACAAATAGCAACGATAAGCAATGCGATTGCCAAGTTAAATGTTTCCGTTGCGCCGAATGTTTCTGCAAATCCGCACTCAACTCCAGTCACTTCGCCTATTCCAGCGAACAACGCAAGTGTGTGTACAGCCGACTGTACGACAAGGCCCAATTCGAGAGATGATTTTTCGTTACTTCTAACTAACATCGATCGACACGTCACTGAGAACGATATTGTTTGTTTAGTGTCAGAATCTCTTTGCGCTCCAAGACCCGAATGCATGATGGTGACAAAACTGGTTCCTAGTTGGAAAAGCTGCGAGGATTTGGATTTTATTTCCTTTAAGATAACTTTGCACGAAAGGTGGAAGCAATCCGCTCTGAATGCAAATACGTGGCCACGTGGATTGAAATTTCGGGAGTTTGCTCGAAGAAACAACTGTCCCTGGAAACCTTCAGCGTATATAAATGCAACCATATAGGCAGTGTCATGAACATAGTTGTACTTGTTGAATTGTTATCGTTTGTTTTGAATCATGAATTAATACTTTTATAGAATTTCTGTTCCCGTTTTTATTTCTTCTGTTATGGTCTTTGAATGTAGATTTAGACATTGATTCAAATTGTAGATTCAAGTAGTTAAATATTGAACGAAGTGGTCGTACCTGTGTGAAATGTGTTTTGATTATGTTTAGCAATAAGTAAAACAATATTTTAAGATTATACAGTCTGTACAGTAAACTGAAGACGGTGAAATAAATAAATAAAATAAATAAAAAGTGACTTTGGAGACCATTTTAATTAATTAGGAGACTTTAAAAGTCTTAAAAACAGACCTTCTACCAGCACTGAAAAGCAACTGAATTTGTTTTACATAAATTTGACGAAAAAGCTCAAACTTACCTCTTGTAGTTGTGCTCAACGGACCACAAGTCCGGAAGATACTTGGGTTTCATGGTCTGCAGGAAGTGCTCTCGCCACATCTTCTCCAACTCGCTCAGCCCCCCGGGAGTCTGTTTAAAATGATCAACCACCTTCTCCCCATGCGCGCAGTAATTTTCATTCGGAATGGCCACATTGATATTGGCGTAGTGTTCCAACAGCTCAGCGGTCAGTTCGGTTCCCGGGGACAACAGTTTTTGTATCTTTTTCCGTATGGCCTTCTGACGTTCCTCTGGAATCTTACCTGCACAGTATACCAGAGCGCGGGCGGCTTTTCTCAGATCCGACATGTCTTCCACGCAAATCTGTTTCGGATTGTCCTGCGTGCTGAATGGAGCGGAACAGCGTGAGGACAAGCTCAGGCGCATATTCTCGTCGTGCATGTTGCTGGTGCGGTGGCAGGGTGCGCAAAGTAGTAGGACATCATGCGAGATGTGCTCCTTCATCACCACTGGAAAAGAAGGAGAGGACGTTAGTTTACTGAAGACCTTTGGAGATCTCATCGTGACATGTCTCTTCGAATTGAAACTATCAAAAATAGTTGTTGGTTTATGTGTTATAATTTTGCAAGCATCAGGAGAAATTTTCCATTTTTTTTTTCAAGTATGAAGAAAAAATATCCAAAAATTTTTTGCAGGTTTTTCAGGTAAGTCAGATATAAAAATATTGTATAATATTGGTCCCAAAATGCTGCCTTGAGGAATACCAGCTCTTTCAGGCGGTCTTTCATACTTGGAGTTCTGATAATGAACCTGAAGTGTACGATTTGACAGAGTACTTTGGATTATTCTAACAATGTATAAGTTTGTTTTTAATTAATCAAACCTTCATGCCAAACACTGTCGCATGAATAAACGAAAAACCAAATTTAGTAAAGTTTCTACAAAAGAGGGATGGTCACTGTGTACCCTAGCAGCAATCAGCCGTTACCGTAGTTTTGCAGTCTAGTAGTTCAGACTACTATCAAACTATGATAAGGCCTGAAATGCTACTAGAGTGGTTAAAGTGAAGAACGAAACAGTTTTATTAAAAGGTCCTCATTCCCCATTTCATTTTTTTTTTCTATCTTTATTAACGAGATTTCTAGCCCTGGGCTAGTTCATCTCGGGACCAACGGCTTTACTTCCCTTCCGAAGGAAGTCGTCACTATAACTTTAACGTCATAAGTGACTCTCTCGGGGATGGGATTCGATCCCAGGTCCTTGGCGTGAATTCCCCATTTCATTTCATTACTCACTATCGACACTATCACGCATATCACCGATTATCACTCATCAACTTTCTTAATACGCTTCAGATATACTTTCCATTTCCATTTTCACTATCACAGTTACAAATTTTCATCAAAATAACATCATATCATTTTCATATAAATTCATTGTTATTACCATTTACCATCTGTTATCATTACAAAGTACTTACATACTGGATACTTGATGGGCAACAATTCCTTGCTATTGCGTTGATTCTACGTTGATTGAAGAAGCCTTCTTCATTGGAGTTTAGCTTGACGTTCCTCCGACATGCGAGCTACATGACCAGCCCACCGCAGCCTGCCATGTTTTATACGCCTAACAATATTCATTTTATTATAGACTTGGTATAACTCGTGATTCATGTGACGCCGCCAGATGCCATTGTCCAATTTACCGCTGAGTATTGTTCGCAACACTCTACGTTCAAAGACCTCAAAAGCTCTCCGGTCGACCTTTTTCAACGTCCAAGATTCGTGGCCGTACAGAGCTACCGGAAAAATTAGAGTCTTGTACAACGCGAGCTTGGTGTTCGTTTGTAAGCTGCGGGACTTTAGCTGGTTACGAAGTCCGTAAAAAGCCCGACTCGCAGCTGCAATACGCCTTTTTACCTCGCGGATAACATCACTATCGAAAGACACTAGAATTTCAAGGTACACAAATTCTTCAACTACTTCAAAAATATCACCATCTATCACCACCTCACTACCAACACCACCTATGGGCCCACGGTGTCTACCAGCGACCATGTACTTTGTCTTTGTGGTATTAATGAGCCCAATTCGCATTGTCTCTCTTTTAAAAGGCACGTATGCCTCTTCCACGGCTCAGCGATCAATCTCGATTATGTCGATATCATCCGCAAAACCAAGGAGCATATACGAACGTGTGATAATAGTGCCATTCCGATGCACGCAAGCTCTCCTTATTGCTCCTTCTAACGCTATGTTGAACAATAGGTTTGAAAGTGCATCGCCCTGCTTCAATCCGTCTAAGGTTCCGAAGGATGTTGAAATCTCATCCGCAGCCCGTATACTTGATTTCGATCCTTCCAACGTTGCACAAATCAGTCTAATCAGCTTCGTCGGAAAACCATGTTCCATCATTATTTCCCACAACTCGTTTCTTTTAACTGAATCGTACGCCGCCTTGAAATCAATGAACAGATGATGAGTCTGCAAGTTGTACTCCCGGAATTTATCCAGGATCTGTAGCAGGGTAAACATTTGATCCGACGTCGAAACCAGCTTGGTATTCGCCGACGAAGGACACTTCAAGCGGTCTCAATCTGTTGAACAGAATACGTGACATTATATTGGGTCCTCGGTAATTGGCGCACTCCAATCTAGAGAGGGCAAATGAGGCCATCCTTCCAGCTAGCAGGCAGTTCTTCTTCCTTCCACATCCTTAGTAGTATATGGTGAATTATTCTATGCAGCTGGTCACTACCGTGCTTGAGCAGTTCGACCGGGAGCTCATCCTTCCCAGCAGCCTTGTTGTTCTCCAGCTCTTTATTCGCCTTCTTAACCTCATCTAGTAATGGAGGCTCCACAGCTTGTCCGTCGTTGTCGATGTTCATTCTGTTCTTCGATGTTCTATTGTTCCCTCCATTCAGTAACGTTTCGAAGTGCTCTTTCCACCTGGCAGCCGCCATTGTTTTATCTGTCAGAAAATTACCTTCACGATCGTTGCACATGACGAGAGACGGCGCTGACTTTCTCCGCACGCCACTGACAGTTTCATAGGATCGACGCATTTCGTTCTGTTCCATACAGTTTTGCGCCTCACCTATCACATTCTCATCATACTCTTTTTTCTTTCTGCGATGGATTCGGTTTTCGGCTGATCTTGCTTCCCTGTACTGCTCTCTGTTCAGCCTGGTACCAGACATTAACATGTGACGTCTGGCCACGTTCTTCTCATCCGTCACCCTCTGGCACTCCTTGTCGAACCATCCGCTTCTGGGGCGTCTTCGAGCAGTACCTATCACTTCTCGCGCTGTTTCACTCACCACTCCATGGATTGCATCCCATAGATTGTTGAGGTTTTCGCTCACATTGACCTCACTTATCTATCCGCTCGTCCAGCTTTTGGTGGTATTCCGCTGTAACACCGTCTGCTGAGAAGCGCTGGATATTGAATCGCATTGTTCGCTGTGGTAACGTAGTGAAGACTCTCTTCTCTTCCGACCTGCGCGTTCGCATCTCCGATGACGATTTTTACGTCGTGTTTCGGGCACTCTCCATAGGCTTTATCAAGGCCTTCATAGAACGAGTCCTTCACGTCATCAGATTTGTCGTTCGTCGGTGCATACTGCATAGATGTTGATCAAGCTGTAGTTGAAGAATTTGCCCCGTATCCTCATTACACAGATTCGCTCGCTAAACGGTTTCCACTTCACAACGCGTTTTATCTGCTTCCCGATCACTATGAAACCATCTCCATGTTCTGTCTTATCGCCGCCGCAGTGGTAGATGTTATAATTGAACGTAGTGTGGGCGATGGGATCAACCGCCCGGAATTCACGTTCTCCAGATCTAGGCCACCGCACTTCTTGAATGGCGGCCACGCCCACTCCAACCTTCTGCAGTTCACGAGCCAAAAGGCTTTTAACCCGTATAGGCCTGAGTGAAAGCAAAAATACTGAAACCCTCACCGCTCAGAGAATTCTTAACCCGTATAGGCCTAAGTGGAAGCAAAAATATTGAAACCCTCACCACTCAGGGAATTCTCAACGGATTCAAACGATATTTTGTCAGTTTACTGGCCCACATTTTTAGTTTCTGGAAGTAGCCAAAGGAACTCGGAAATATTCCTGTGGCCAGAGTTATTTCGGTGGGTGACTGGGTCAAGTCGGGTAAAAAGAGCTATTTTTTGAAACATGCCAAGTTACCTTTATTTATTTGCAATGACGATCATTTTGATTTGCATAAATCATTATGATCAGATATTCAACATTATAAATGGAGAGTTTTGCACCGTTTAAAATATACTGGAGATAGCCATTCGGACGTAATGCCCTGAAGGACCGGCTATAGATTTGTTGGATACTAAACCGTTTCAATTTTCTAAAAGTAGAAATCAAATATAATTGTGCACCAAAATGCGTTCCCATAAGCTTGGCACAGATGTTCAGATACAAATTGGCCACTTTATCTTAAGTTTGAGGCGTCCCGGGATCCAAAAATGGTCATTTGTAGGATTAATCAAATGCAAAACTCAAAGTTATCCAATTTAAGCGTTTCTCAAAAGGTTCACACTGATGCAATTTTCTCAAAACTCCGTCATGTAGTGGCCACACTACAACCGATTCCGGAAATTATCTGTGACATGAAATCTGCCTACCTCCAGGGGCACAAACGCACAGTACCCTTCTCACCTGACCTGACCCAGTGATCCACCGAAATAACTCCGACCACAGGAATATTTCCGAGTTCCTCTGTTCACTTCTGGAAACTAGATATGTGTGCCAGTATACTGACAAAAAATAGCTTAAATCCATTTAGAATTCGCTGAGCGGTGAGGGTTCTAGAATTTTTGCTTTCACTCAGGCCTATACGGGTTAACAGATTCAAATGATTTTTTATCAGTTCACTGGCCCACATATCTAGTTTCTAGAAGTGGCCAGAGGAACTCGGAAATATTCCTGTGGCCGGAGTTATTCCGGTGGGTCACTGGGTCAAGTCGGGTAAAAAAGAGCTATTTTTTGGGGCATGCCAAGTTACTTTTATTTATTTGACAATCATTTCAATTTGCATAAATTATTAAGATCTAATATTCAACATTATAAATGAAGAGTTTTGCACCGTTTAAAATATATCGAATGAGGCAATTCAGACGTAATGCCCGGAAGAACCGGCTATAGATTTGTTGAATACTAAACCGTTTCAATTCTCGAAAAGTAGAAATCAAACATAATTTTGCACTAAAATACATTTTCATAAGCTTGGCACAGATGTTTAGATACATATTGGCCACTTTATAGTGTTTGAGGCGTCCCGGGACCCGAAAATGGTCATTTGTAGGATTATTCAAATGCAAAACTCATAGTTATCCAATTCAATCGTTTCTCAAAAGGATTACTTTGATGCAATTTTCTTAAAATTCTGTCATGTAGTGGCCACTAGAGTGGTTCAAAAAATTGTTTTTGCTCCACACCGCTCATTCGATTCTAGATCAAATTCTGAGTGTCCTCCCAAAATTTGAGCTCACTTGGATGAAAACTGAGACTGCACAAGCCCTTCAAAGTTTATATGGAAATTACTATGGGAAAAGCAAGCAACTCATTCAATCGTTCATAGTGTTCGCCCATGTGCTCTTGGGGTTTAGAACTATTTTGATACTGTGAGATACAATAATTAGCTATAACTTTGCCGAAGACCGTTTTTAAATCGGGCGCTCCAGTAATTAGTTATTGATTTTTGAATGAGTTGTAAAACTTTGGCTATAATTATTGGGCTGTTCTGCAGGCATCACTGGATATATGCAGTAAAACATAGTAGCCATGGTTATTGCGTGCTATCTTTCGCGCCAGGTGCAACAATGTTGCCTGTTCAGAAGTTAAATGAGCACTGCTGAAGAATTTGTGACTAGATATAAATCAATAACTAATTACTGAGGCGTCCGCTTTGAAAACGGTCTTTGGCAAAGTTATAGCTGATGAATGCATCTCACAGTATCAATGTAGCTCTAATCCCCAAGAGCACATGGGCAAACACTATGACCGATTGAATGAAT
The DNA here is from genome assembly GCF_002204515.2 of Aedes aegypti. Taxonomy (NCBI): domain Eukaryota; kingdom Metazoa; phylum Arthropoda; class Insecta; order Diptera; family Culicidae; genus Aedes; species Aedes aegypti. Next base: position 24,124,597 of record NC_035109.1, on the reverse strand, counting down.
TGCTTGCTTTTCCCATAGTAATTCCCATATAAACTTTGAAGGGCTTTTGCAGTCTCAGTTTTAATCCAAATGAGCTCAAATTTTGAGAGGACACTCAGAATTTGATCTAGAATCGAACGAGTGGTGTGGAGCAAAAACGATAGTGGCCACATTATGACCGATTCCGGAAATTATCTGTGACTTGAAATTTGCCTACCTCCAGGGGCACAAACACACAGTACCCTCCTCACCCGATCTGACCCAGTAACCCACCGGAATAATTCCAACTACAGGAATATTTCCGCGTTCCTCTGTCCACTTCTAGAAACTAGATATGTGAGCCAGTACACTGACAAAAAATCATTTGAATCCATTGCGAATTCGCTGAGCGGTAAGGGTTTTAGAATTTTTGCTTTCACTCAGGCCTATACGGGTTAACGTCCTGACATTCCAGATACCAAGTTTCCATTCATAGTTCTATTTCGTTGCCAGGTCGTTTGCCGAAAATATCGTTCGTTATTTTTTCTTTCTCCATTATTCGTGGTAGGTGAAAAATTCGCTATGCTACCTTACCGGGGTTGCGCTACCTACATCACGTTGATAGGACTGCCACCTTAGGTTAGTTGACGTGATACAACATTTCATACTCAGCCGCTGGATACCAGAACAGACGCTGTTTTAGCCGCACCTCCTGGTGAACAGACGCTCGGGACGCACCCCTTTACTCTAGCTGATGTCAGAAGGAAAACAGTTTGCCCAGGTTGCACTACCAGCTAAGTACGCAACCCTTAGCTGTCAGTCTTTGTCATCGTTTGACCCAAGGAAGCGTGAGGTAGGGGCTTGCGAAGACCAGAGCTATGTTGGACGCTCCTTCCTGGTGTTCGATTCACCATTTTGCAACGCGCAGTTCCACCAAACACACATTCTTTTGTTGCATTATAAAACGATTGATCACACGTTGGCTTCGAAACTTAACCACCATGACTGATTAGTACAAAGGATGCTAAACCAACAGTATGCGGCGCCGCCATTTTTTCGAATCCAACATGTTCTAAGCAACCGTTGGATACTCAAATGATCTTGGCTGCTGTCAAATCCATTAGGTGGGATTGGGGTTGCCATAGACGTGTGCTAAACGAACTGAAACATCAACAACTAGCACTGGTATATAAGCAACTACTAAGCCCTGGCGGTCCCTCCTTTCGAAGAGCGCCTGATAATATGCCGGAACAAATTAAAAGATCCTCCGCCTGAAAGCAGCCGTTTCATGATAAATCATGAACCGTTGAAGGTGTGCCAAAGTAATAGGAAGGTGATATGTTTCACAGACGGCACCTTCTACTTTGGCACCGTCAAACCCTGTGATCTTGGCCAGGGAAGTATTTACAAAGAAAAAGCCAATCAACTACAAAAGTAATACTCACAAGGAAAGTGCCTCCGGTAGTCCCGCGGTACCACATTCTTGCGGATGTAGGAATCCTTCGCGCCGCACACGACGCACTTGTTCTCCTTGGCCATCTGGTAGTACTTGCCCACGTCACCAACGGCGCGACCTTTCGGTTCGAACTTCAGCCGGATGGTGTAGGTCGGCTGGTCGGTCACGATTTCCGCCAGCTCCTTGATGACGTACCATTCGGCCTTCTTGCGATCGCACGTGCACAGAAGCTCACCGTCCGGGGCCTGCATCAGACAGTTGTCGTACAACGGTTTGGCACGGGTCGCCATCGCACGTTTGGTTTCGATAGTGGCCCTCTTCGAAACAGAGAGAAGCTTCTTTTTACCCCGGTTCGGATCGCTGCTGCTGGTGAACCGATCGTGGAAGCGCTGATCGAAGAAACATTCCAACTCGTTGATAGTTTTCGTGAGCCAGGACTTCTGGCTGCTAAACAGCGAACTGGAAATGGAAACGGGAGACAGAATTAGACATAAGCAAAGACATGTAATCACAGACCTAGAAATAATTGGAAAAAAAAATCTTTGAATAATCCAGAATGTATTTCTAAAGAGAACCCTGCTGAAAAAAATATTGAAAAAATCGACAAACGACATCCTGCACAATAATTGAAGTAATCTTTAAAAACTTCAGGCTGACAAAATAATGCCGAAGAACTATTGAAAAAAAAAACATACCGTCAAACGGGGCTTCTTTTGACATTATTTCCACATTCTTCAACTTTGAGGATTTGTAACTCTTAGAATTATGGATAGATATTGATAATTCTTCCATATATTTAAGTTGTATATGTACGTACCAAATGTGCAAAATATGAGTCAAATCCATCAAGAAATAACAAAAATGCTTGAATAGCGAAAAAAGTGTGTCTATCAAGACAAAAAAGGGGCTACTTTGGACATTTTTACAATTTGATAATGAAATGATTTTTCCTTATAAATTTCTAACTGATTCTATATATTATCGTCCATTGTGATACTACTGAACTTTTTTCATTGATAAACATAGTTTAGAAACTTGCAAAGCTCGAAACAATCACACATGTATAACAAATTTCAGCGAAACATGCTATTCACTATTTTCAGTTTGCAGTATGAAACTTAAACTTTCAACTTCCTCCTAAATGGAACAGTTACGAATACTTGATTTTTAAGTTGACATAAACATAATCATTGCAGTATTAGTAGGTACTGCAATGATTAATGAGTTATGTAGAAAACATGTCTTTTCTATTTTTACTGTTATATGAGCGATATTTAGAAGGATCACATTAACCCTCTAATACCCAAATTTTTATTTTCGATCTAAATATCATTTTTAGTTATCTAAAATCGTTCTAAACACTTTTTGGGCAATGATTTATTTTTATTCGCAAATCTATGGATTTCGGTTTTTGATTTTTATAATTTTTATTTTTGAACATCCCTACCCTTTTTCATTTTTTCTTGAAGCCTCTTCTAGTTACTGATTTTTGGCAATAATAAAAATTCAAATTTTTACGCTAATTTTAAAAATATTAAATTTTTAATATTTTTCTGGAAATATTTTTATTTTCCGTGTATTTAACGGAAAAACAAGTTTAGAATTATTTGAATACCACCAAGCTCTTCTTTTATGATAGGTTGATCGTAGAAAAATATAAAAGGTACGATTTTTTATATCACACGTTAAATGAACCCCGGGTATTTGTAGGTTATATAAGAATACAATTTTTCAAATAATTTTCAAAAATACAAAAAAGTTTCAAAAGTCATAAAAAACTTTTCTTATTTGCGTGTTATGAGTCAAGGTTTAAGCCAAAAATAAAATCATTTTGATTTCCGAGCTACGAAAAAATACACAAAATTCCAAAGTGTACCCCGTCTAAAGGCGGGGTTGGGTATTAGAGGGTTAATACCTGTAAACGTAATCTATGAAGTAAAGTTTTGCAAGATCGTAAGGAAGTAACAGTTTGCTTTTGTAATATGCTTTTAGCTTCTTTGCAGTTTAGAGCTGGCTTAAGAGTAGTTTATTTTAGCAATTGAAGGATGCAATTGTTTTGTACTGCAAATTCAATATTTTTTTATGGATTAGATTGGTACGTATTGAAATAGGTGTGTTTTATGGCTATTCAATTTTCAAAACATTTATTTTTATTTTTTTATGTTTTAAAATATACAAACCAAAACATTATCATAAAATAATGTCGTAAAAATAGGACCTTTGATCGAATATTTAAATGAAACAACAATTTTAAGCAAAACAAATCACAAGATTCTCATGAAACATGACGATTTGATAGTTTTGTGATGCTCCCAATAATTTTCCACGACATGGGAAAAATTCAAACAATGTTTGCATAGCCAATGTTTTATACCTTGTAAATATTTATTCGGACTTTTTTGAAATATTATCTTGTTTATCCTATTATTGTTGATGTTGTTCCAAAAAACATTCATGCTTAGTGGTAGAGCATACATTGGTTAATAAAAGTGCTGAAGACACAAAATAGCTCAGATTAATATTTACGCTGCAAATAAATACAAAAGGTGAGTGTCCAAAGTATCCCCCGGAATCAAAAGTAGCCCCGTCCGACGTGTTTTGCAACCTTATTTATCATTTCAAATAGTTAGGGTAAGTGAATCTGAAGATCGTGACCAGAACGGAGGTAGGATTTAACACTAGGGACCAACCACCACCAGATCCCCTATACTTGTTAAATTGAAGATAAATCGAAGTCAAACGTAAAATTTTCAAGGGCACAAATCTGGATAACCGTACAAGCTGAAAACTTAATCCATTGGTCACAAGCTGGTAGTGAGCAATCGATCAAATTTGCAGAGTGATTGGTTGACTGGCTCTTCAGATGTTCTTTTACTTGGCATTTACGTCCCGACTGGGACAAATCCTGCTTCTCAACGTAGTGTTCTTATGAGCACTTCCACAGTTTCTGAGAGCTTTCTTTGCCAAAGTTGCCATTTTCGCATTCGTATATCGTGTGGCAAGCACAATGATACATTATGCCCAGGGAAGTCAAGGAAATTTCTGTTACGAAAAGACCTTGGAGCGACCGGGAATCGAATCCAGACACCTTCAGCATGGCTTTGCTTAGTAGCCGCGGACTCTAACCACTCGGCTAAGGAAGGTCCCCATTTGAGTACTCTTGAAAATTTTACGTTTTGCTTTAATTCAACTTCACTTCAATTAAGGAGTCGATGCCGGTTATGGACCCTTTGCGTATTATGGACGCCCTACAGAAAAAAATATAAAATTAGCACTCAAAGCAACCTTATTCCAATGAAAATCCACCGGGAGCACTTCGATTGCATTGCACCAAGCAAGCAAATGAGGACATAAACTTTTATTTTAGATATATTTTGGTTGAAATTTCACGATTAAATTTAGATTAAACCGATTTTTTCAACATGCTTGCAGTCTTCATACAAAATTCTTTGTTTCTCTTATATGGCAAAATACAATACTTTCCTAAACCATCAGACAGTAAGTTAAAGGGTCACTCAAATAAAGATTTTCTATCTATCTATCTAAACCATCAAAAGAAAACTTTTTCGCATCAGAAGTATAATAAACTTTGATGATAAGTATTGTTATACACATAAAGTTTGAATTATGTGGCAAATTAAGCTAATAAACTGCCTTACAAGCTGGCAAACTTGCAAGTTGGCTGAAATAGTCAATTTTTCCATTTTCAACAACCCGTATCTCAAAAACTAGACGTGCTATGACATTTATGTAAACGGCATTGGATTCAGCAACCCTTAATTAAGTAAATAGAGGTATTCTGATGCTTGAGACAAAAACGTGTTCCGCAGTGATATCTTAACAGAACAATATTTTTAACGAGTGTTTGTAGTTGATTGATAAATTATTACTCTTTTGATTATAAAGTAGACCTAACACAAAAATTTTAACTTTTACATAACTCTAAATTGTTTAGAAATAAAGTGTTGCGAGTCACCCCGCATAGGTACATTTATATAAAAATGATTTTTATTAAAAAGTTGATGTTACAATTTCGTAAAATAAAATTCGTCATATTATCACTTATTAGTTATAGAAACAACATTACTTTTGTAAATTAAATCTATCTCATGTTTTCAGGTCACGATTTTGAACCTCCATCAAGTATCAGTTTTCAAGACATTTAGAAAAAATATGTTTATTGTATAAACATATTTATAATAACAGATTTAAGCGTGGCCCTTACTTGAATTGTGCGTCACACGTATTGAAGCACCGATTTAAAATGAATTTTCTTTTGCAATTTATGTTTTATAGTGAAATTTAGTTGTAAATTACAATGTGTTGCAAGTCACCCCGTTTGACGGTATATGCACAGTTTTGTAAATGAAACCACACAAGAGAGCGCTGCATATGACGAGCCTAACCTCACTTATTTGACAGCTGCTGGTCCTGTTGTTTACGTTTCGGACTTAGTCGTTTTTTCCATCATTTTTTAATCTTCGCATTTCTATCACCAGCATGCTGATGGTGAATAGAAGATAGAATAATACGATCCGTGGGTATCTGCAGTGGATTTGACCTCTTATCGCAGCAAACTTCCACGAAATTAAGAATGATTCGAAAAAAGTACTAAGTCCAAACTGTATACAACAGGACCAGTACCTGTCAAAATTGATGCGTGACGTCACAGTGCAGTGGAGTATAATTAGTATTTCCAGGTGGGTCCTTAATAGGCACATTGGCAGCAAGCCGGATTACATGGGAATCAAATGGAGGGTTCATAATAGGAAACGTCAGATATGTAAACATTCCACGCCAAATCGGTAAACGATGAAACTCGACTACCTTGGATTCAAATGGAATTTTGCACATGGTTTCGATATAATAGAATAAGTTTTTTCCACTGGTGGAGAGACAATTTAAAATCAAGAGTAACTTCTGATAAGGACGTAAGTATTTTTAGCATCACCATTTAAAAAAAATGTACCTCGGAAACCAAAGAGAAAGAGAAAAAGTGTCTGAGGAGGGATGGTAGACAATCAAATAGGCTTTGTAAAAAAAATACACACTGAAAAAAAAACTTTTATTTTCATAAAAAAATCGAAATTAAACCTTAAAACACAAATTGCAAAAAATAGGTATCTCCGATTTTTTTCAAATTTTTTCTGTAAAATTTCAATGTAAAACCAGATGTTTTATGCACAGTTTCAACATGGTGCAATCTAAAATAAAAAAGTTTTTCTAAGAGCAACTTTTGGTGCATTTCTGAAAATTCAATTTCTGGCTGTAGAAAAGACGTTTTGATGCTGTAATATGATTCTTCACCCAAAAACAATTCAAAATGCTAATAACAATGATCTTCCTAAAACTAGCCGTTTTCAAGATATTTAGGATTCAATTATATTAATATCATAAAACTTAAGAAAATACGCCCGTTTCTTGCATTATTCCAGATGCTCCATCAACAATGTTACGTTAATCTCTTCCCACATTATTGGGTATTTCGTTCACCACTTTCATAAGTGCGAGAATGTAAATAAAAGTGCGATCCTGCATCAAATCTTGTTTGTGTCTTCAGCGCACTTATTCTAAGATTTATAATGAATGAGTGCGCTGAAGACATCAACAAGATTGGATGCAGAATCGCACTTTTATTTTCCTTCCCTCACTTATAAAAACTAACTGCGGAGTCCAGTGATGAATGAAATGCACAATAATATCCCATCAACTTTATCTTTGAGACTTACACAAATAAACGAATTGTTGAGAAGTAACAATAACAATATGTAACAATATTATTAGCCGCCACCAATCCCTCCAAAATGATCCGTCGAACGAACCAAGACAAATACGGAGGCAATGAAAACAATAGTTGATCAAGCGCTCGGCTCGCTCGGGGCACATTCTGTTTCGCTCGAAACACTAGCGGGTACATAGCGATACATACATACTTCAACGAATTCTTTGTTCTCTTAGTGCTTGAACTAGATTTTTTATATGCGTTTCCTATCTAGGTGTCGTGACCGTACGTCACATCTCGACCACAATCTACACAAGAATGCCCAGAGCCTGATCGTTCCCTGCCTTTCATAGCGGATTCTATCGAACTTTTCTATCTACCCACTCTCAATTTTCTCTTACTTAAAATTATGTACAATAATCGTGAGAATAAATTAATAAGGTTAAGAAGTTTAAAGGCGTTTTTCCTTTTTCCCCTCTTTAACATCATTCATATTATCATCTTCCATCGTAATACCACAGACAAACAGAAGTAACACCTAGAACATTTTTCACAAAATTCTCTCGACCACAAATACTACCACCATCTAGTGAGCTTATTGAACGAAATAACTTTTTGTGCCACATGTCCAACAGGTGGCGGTAGTGTGAAATGTCAAACACGAAGGAAAGCGACGCGCGCGCCTCTGGTGGTGAACTTGACAACTGTTGTATTTTAAACTGATCGTTAAATTCGTGGGCGATTGAAATTTATCCAGTGTTACGTCTGTTTGTCTGTGGTAATACTTATATTAATTCTCAACAATATTCCAACAATCATCCTGTATCTTTCGAACAGTTCATCCAACCGTCTAAATGTCAAAGAAAAAGTAGATGGGATATTAATGTGGGAAGAGATTAACGTAACATTGTTGATGGAGCATCTGTAATAATGTAAGAAACGGGCGTATTTTCTTAAGTTTTATGATATTAATATAATTCAATCCCAAATATCTTGAAGCGGTTACTTATAGGAAGATCATTGATATTAGAATTTTGAATTGTTTTTGGATAAAAAAAAATCATATTGCAGCATCAAAACGCCTTTTCTATAACCAGAAATTGAATTTTCAGAAATACACCAAAAGTTGCCCTTAGAAAAAAAAAATATTTTAAATTGCACCATGTTGAAACTGCCCTTAAAACATGGAATAATAATGTGGAGAGAGATAAACGTAACATTGTTGGTGGAGCATCTGGAGTTACTTATGAAACGGGCGTATTTTCTTAAGTTTTATGATATTAATATAATTGAATCCTAAATATCTAGAAAACTGCTAGTTTTAGGAAGATCATTGTTATTAGCATTTTGAATTGTTTTTGGATGAAGAATCATATTACAGCATCAAAACGTCTTTTCTACAGCCAGAAATTGAATTTTCAGAAATGCACCAAAAGTTGCTCTTAGAAAAACTTTTTTATTTTAGATTGCACCATGTTGAAACTGTGCTTAAAACATCTGGTTTTACATTGAAATTTTACAGAAAAAATTTGAAAAATTCGAAGATACCAATTTTTTGCAATTTGTGTTTTAAGGTTTAATTTCGATTTTTTCATGAAAATAAAAGTTTTTTTTTCAGTGTATATTTTTTTTACAAAGCCTATTTGATTGTCTACCATCCTTCCTCAGACACTATTTCTCTATAACAAACGGTTTCCGAGGTACATTTTTTTTAAATGGTGGTGCCAAAAATACATACCGTAAAATGGGGTGTTAAGAACTCGTGGGGTTTTAAGGGATTGAACTTTTCAACCAAATTCGACAAATCACAGAAACCTAGAAAGTCGATATATAAGTCGTCTGAAATGCTCGATTTGTTCAGAGGATTGTTGACTGCATTATGTAATAGGAGCTGTCTATTAATATGAAGTATTGTGGTTTCTAGAAATTGAAAACCTTTCAAAACATTTTTGTTCAAATTTTATGGTCTAAAACATTTATCCCTCCCCTTGGTTATGCGACCTTGCCGCGATGGGAGGGCATAATCCATTAGCCCATATGATGGAAACCAAAGGCGTAACCTGTAGTGGTGGTATCACATTTTGGCATTTTTTGCTTAAAGCCGCGTCATAATTCATATGGCATAGACGCAATAATATCTCGGATGTGATCCAACGGACATTCTGCGTCATTGATAGAATTGATGCCCATTTCAAATAATGAATCTATTCGAAGTGGACATTAATACTATTGGTGACGTTCAGTTTGCCTTTTGCTAACCAGAATGATCCGTAGCCACTCTTACTATTAGCTAGCTAGAAACATCGTTATCATATACGACGTAGGGAATACTTAGGAACTCTTAGGAAAATGATTAGTAGATTCACTGAGTAGAAATAAGTGGCGACAATCTTATTTTAATATGGTTTTACATTGCCATAATAAGAAATACCTCTTTTGCATCAACGGTATAAATAATCCAATTCCAGCTTCATTTTCGCAAAATTTAAAAGTAGAAAGTAGGCGTTGTGAAGCAATGCATTTGCCACCGAAAAGTGAATCTTGTGGGAGACTGTAATAGAAGTCTAAGGTAACTTTTCTCGTAAATATTCACTATAAAAATGACTTGACTGAAAGTGACTTTTTTCTTTAAGGACGACAATTGACATTTAAGACTCTAATCTTACGTAAAAGACAGAAGTAATCAGAATAGCTTGATTGACAAATTATTCAAAACCATTTCGACTAGACAGTATTAGTAATGACACTACTACACTACTATTTCAAACAAATTCTGATGGAGCTGCTGATTTTCACAATGCTTCTTTTTCTCAGAAGCAAAGGAATATGGGTACTTTTCAAAAACTACCACGTCACAATACTAATAAAAAACAGTGTTAATGTGGGCGCCATTGCCTAGTCCGTCTGAGTATTGGTCCTGGTAGAGGGGAAACTTGGCAAAAGCCAGACCGAGGGTTCAGCCTTGACAAGTTAAGCTGTCAGGCAGCTCCAATTGAATACCATACAAAAAAAAAATTATGGTCTAAAACATTTATCTACAAAACCATGAAATATATTTGAGAAAAATTCGCGAGTAAGGTAGAAGATAAGGAAATTTAATTGAGATCATAGTACAGACAAAAACTTCTTAAAATTATGTCTGGGTTTCGATTTTTAGAAACTTTTATGGAAAAAAGTCTCGTTCTGAAAATAAGTGGGGTGTTAAGGAATTATCTATTCTAGCTTTTCTAAATAACTAAACTCATTAAATTTATGCCGTAATATATTTCAATATAGTGAAGTGAAGTTGAACTGCAACGTAAAGTTAAGGGATCTATTTAGTAAGTCACTAAATATCACCAAAAATGACTTATTTCAAAATGTGGTAAAATTGGTAGGAAAATATAGATAAAAACTGATAAATGTGAATATGGGTTTTTCATGATAATATTTTCAAAAGCTGTTCACATTGGTGAAAAGTTTGCATATAAGAATGATTATCTTATTTGAGATGGTTTTGGAGCTATTAATTCTTTTAAGCATTACCTAGGATCTAGATAAACAATTATAATATAAGGTTATTTTCGAGCTCTTTTTGGAAAATATATAGTGTGCGGTATAGTGTGAGCGATTTCCACTCTATATTGGAAAATTTTCGTTAGGATTTTTCTCGATCATGCCACTGGGTGTTACATGCAAATCCGTTATTTGGTGCAGAGTTGCTCGCTGTCACTATCAACGCTTAAAATTTGCTGATTTGTACAGGCCGAATGCGATACAATTCGGATCATTCCATATCACATCAACATCATGCTGTCTACTCCATCACCAGTGCATTGATGGCGATAGACTATGGATATCACTGATGGGTTAAGTTTAGCCTAAAATTAGGCAAATAAAATGGCAATTTATTAGTATGATTTTTTTGACAGTACTGCAAACAGATTAAAATTACGTGTTGGTCACTGAAAAACCTTAAAAGCATGGATAATTACCACGTGATCACTCATTCTGCAGTGGTTATGATCTAAATTTATATGTCGCATCAATGCTGTTGGTTGTCAAATCAAAGTGATATTGATAGTTTTATAGCATCAGCCATCAGCTGATACTTTTGATATTAAGAAACTCTGAATTTGGTGTGGTGCTTTATTTAAAAGGCAAATTGGACACTTACCCTATTCACACTTAAAGCTTGTTGAAATTATCCTTCTTTTGACAAGTCATGACTAGATTGCTCTGCACTGTTCTAGGATACGAATACTGCATATAAGTATAAAAATCTTTTCAAAACAATAGGGTCCTAAAGCCCTGTCCCAATTTTAGTACCAAACGCTTAAGTTTAGGCTAATAACACATGTTTACTCAATTTTCTAATGTTTTCCGTTGGTTTGAGTCCAAAAAACATTTTTTTTAGATTTTTCACACTCCTTGGCTTAAACTCAAATTTTGGGTGTATTTTGTTTTCCGTGTCCCTTCCGAAATGTCAGATAGGAACAACCCCAGTGGTAAAACTAAAACCCCTGTGGTGTTTTTGTCGACTAAGCGAACGTCAAACATGATCTTAAGTGTCAAGGTTCATTTATGGACCCTATTTTTAAATTAAAGTTTAAACATGATATAGCCGTTATTTGAGCGGGAAATATTGCTAAAGTAGTTGCAGTAAGAAGCTCTTTCGTGTTATTGAATAAAAACAAGATTTCATTAAAAATTTTAGGACCCAATTGTGCGATGCACTGATAGCTTGCTTGAAAATAGAATCAATGGGTATGAGAGATTTAACAGTTAAAATAAAACGATTAGCGTTTTCAGGAGTTCCAACTTGAATTATATTGAAGTAATATCATCTTTAGATTGAACAAGACCTTTAGAGTTGAAGGGACACTTCAACGATGTTGACCAAAATATTTTTGTTGCTGTTGGCAAAATATAGTTTTATATATAAAGCTCAAATTCCTTAACACCCCATTTTGCATTTTCGCAAAAATCACACATTTTTATGATTATCTCAGAAATCTGCCATAGAATCGTCTTTATTGTAATTGGCTTTTGGTATACACGCCGGGAGAATGGTAGGACTGTATTTTGTTCAACTATTGGCATACTAGAAGTTGCTCGAATTTTAAGTGATTTTTTTTTCATCCCTTAACACCCCATTTTACGGTACGCCCTTATCAGAAGTTACTCTCGATTCTAAACGATCCCCAATTATATGAGATAATTTTCGTCTCATATACTTAATACATCTGCGCAGTTTCATCCAAATAGGAATGGTACATGTCAGATTTCAGCATTTTATGGACGATTTCGCGTGGAACCGCTCTCCTAGGAATAAGGACAACAGTTTTCCAAATGAGTATTTCACTGGCTAAATTGAATGTTTTTGTGTTTTAAAAAGCGCACTATGCAGTAAAGATATGGAACTTGTTGAAAGGTTTCACAAAACGTATATCCATCTGAGATATTATTACAAAAAAGCGTCGAGAATGAATCTCAGCTACTAAGGGGTCCATTACTAGCACTGAAACCCTACATTTTTTGCTTCTCGTAAAGATCCTTAAATGATGGCAAATTTTTTTGTTGATTCGCCTTTCACTTCTACCTGTGCTTTTTAAAATATGGACTTTTAAAGGACTTATATTAAAATAGAGACCCTGTAATCACACTTACCGTGGAACCGCTTTCTTGGCAAACGTCCGGAACAGTTCAACCGCCACATGCGCATCACTGGCCGCGTACTGAATCTGACGTTCCGTCAGCTGGGCATTCTCCCAATTGCTTGCCCTGATGCGCCAGTGTTTGTCCAGCTTGACCCCCAGGGTCTTCTCGGCCAGCTTCGCCATCCCGTACGGCCCCGGAACTCCGCACCGATCCGCCAAATGGCGCAAATCCAGGGTACTTTCCACCTTCAGGTTGTAATCGTGCCTCAGCAGCTTGGCATCCTCAAGAGGACCAACACCCACCTTAACGATGGCCGGATCGTTCAGCAGTTCCCCCAATTCCGGTGGGATCCGTTTCATTTCGCACAGCCTGATCAGCGCGCAGAGGCCCCGATGGGTGGCCAACTGGAGCAATGCCACCGGATGTCGTTTGCCTTGCTCATTAACCCACTCGCAGTCGAACCCAAGTACCCGAAACTCTCGGCAGTGATCCCGCAGTAGCCCAATCACCTTCTGGCAATCTTCCGGATTGGTGACGATCCGGACCGACTGGTTGTACAGCGGATCGGTAAAACGACGAACCAACTTCCGCCGGTTGGAGAACAGGAACAGAGCTCCGGCTCCGACGGCCGCAACGATTGCCGTTGTGGCAATAGTTTTTTCACGATCGGTAAAAGTCATTGTGATACACTGGTTTCTTAACTCACCACTAGCACTATCTTTTTAAACACAATTTGATATTGATTACAAGAAATTACGAAATAATGAACAAATTTTCCGAAAACTGCGTAGACGAAATTGAAATTGGAAATTTTGTATGCATGGCAGGAGGTAAATAAATTACACGCATGACAGTTGAAATTAGGGGTGTCCGATTTTTTTCAATCGGTCGACCAATCCAATCTAAACACCCACTCACAGTAGGTAAAATTTCAGTGGGTAAAATGGCTGTTTTAGCTACACGGAGAAAAACGAAAATACTAGTTAGTGTACGATATATGCCTTTTTTTCATATTTTACTCTTTTAATCTTCGGAAAGCTTAAAAATTATTCACAGGTTTATTATACTTTATACCTTACCTTGCTTATCCGCGATTTATTTTTTGCTGTGCTTATGTAGCGAATCACGCTACTCTTCGGACTTATGAAAGCCATTTTGGTCAGTTCAGTCTCCTCGTCACACCGTGTTATTTAGAATTTTCCGTAAATAAAACACATTCTAGCAAGTTTCTCTTGTTAATCAAAGTATTGTGTCATTTCGAATTTCGTTGTTGGTGGCTTAAGTTGAACTCGTTGATAAAAAAACAGAAATGTGTTTAAGAAAATGCCGATTCTGAATCATCCCCGCCAGCCACGATGCCGGTCTTTTCGCGATTGTGCCGTGTTTGGCTCTCATCGGAAACAGCATCTTCGAAGGGCATTTTCCCCAGGAAAGCTGCCTCAGGAAGCGGTCAAGATCTCAGTACTTGAAAAAAAAAATGGAATCGTTAATATCGCGAATGAAGGTAAGTTCGTTTGTCGTATTCAGTTCGGAATTTCGTCACAATTTTGTCAAATTTTTCCAGTTAATTTGATGGAAAACCTCATCCATTCCAGTCGGCGTGAGTAAGATGGAAGGAACTCCGGCAATTATGCGGAAAATGAATTTTAATGGAATCGAATAGGCAGCAAAAATAAGACAGAACTCGATATGATTAATATTTAAATAAATGAGATACATGCAAACATCCACATCGTTGAATTTTTCTGGCTTTGTTTACAGTTATTAAAAAATGGCTATTTTTATTCATATCACAGGGTTTAAGGACATTAAGCATTTGATGCATAATTCCCGAATAATCGTTTACCAATATAAAATTCGTTTATTCTAGCCAAGCTTAATTTACTAAAATGCATCGCAATGAGTGAATAGACCGAATATGATTTTAGAATGGTATTTAAGTCATCTAGTATAATATTTTCTTAGCGTGTAAGGTCCAGGCTGCGATCAAGAATGCGACACCTGAAAACATGACTTAAATTGATTTTTAATGCTTTCAGAGATTTCTTTAATTTCTTTCGTTTTGTTTTTAAGATTTTTTTTTTGGTTTTTGACATTTTAATCACAGACAAACAGACGTAACACTTAGAACAAATCTCGATTAAAATCATAGTCACGATGACTAGGGTTACCAGACGTACTCTTTTTAGAGTACATGTACTCTTTTCTGCCTTAGAAATTTGTGTACTATTCTTTTTTGCTTAACGGGTCAATTGTACTCTTTTTCAAATATTACTGACGTCTGCCGAACAAATAAAATAATCTTTGGAAGAAACCAGATTATTTATGTAAACAGGTGATCAAACGATGTTCGGCAAACACTAGCTTAATCAAGCTGGTATGATTAGCTCAATACTGATTAGAAAGTATTTAAACCTTCATTTATCTTATTCATTATAGAAAAAAGTGATCTAACGGCGAAATACGGTGAAATAAAGTTGATACACAATCAACTAACAATTGATTATTGACAACTTATGTTCAAGCAATTTAAATTTTAATTTAATGGTTGGACAAACCCGGTGAAATTACAGGGGTTTCCTTTAAAATGTAATTTTGAAAAATTAAAATTAATCATACTCAATCTTTTACAATGTTCTATAAATACAACATTGATTTTTTTCATAACGCCTCATTTGCAATGATCGATGTCTCTTCATCGTTGCTCTCTTTGCATTATTATAGAAAACTGATTCACTTTTAATATTTAAGTGTTGTACGTAAGGGGTTATACTAAATTTTGGTTCGTTCGCATAAAACTTTGCGAATTTATTTATTTTGACAAGAAAGAGAGCATCAATGAAGAGAAATTGATGAGTTCAAATAAACTAAGATGAAGGAGCAATATCGAATTCCTTGGCAAAACTTAAATTGAAGACAATGCTTGAGATTCTGTTCTGATCTAAGGTTAAAAATAGCTTGTATCTGTCTTAGCAGTGATTAAAATGTAGGAAAATTGACGTTGATTGTAAATCTGACAATATTTTTGCATTAGGTATTTATGTAGAAAAGGCGTAATAAGTAAGGAAATTAGGACTACCACATTAGTAAAGGTTTTTTTTTTTTCAATTTTTCAGGTTGCCTTGATGTACTCTTTAGTACTCTTTTACAGATTTGGAAAAATGTACTCTTTTCGATGAGATCAAATATGGTAACCCTAACGATGACATGTTCGCCCAATGATAAAATTAGTGTGTTTGGCCGACAGGCCAACAGATGGTGGTAGTGTGTAAACGTCAAACGCGAACAAATACGATGCGATCTAGGGGGTGGGAAACTCAGCTCATCTAAAATTGTGCCGATTAGTACTGATTGTGCCGAAGTGAGCGACCGTATCGATATGTCATATTTGTCTGGTTGCACTGTAATAACTGGCAACTCTGTTTGATCTATGGCAGATTGTTTTTGTTTATTTTCAAAATCACCGATTGAACGAATTCGACTAAACAGCATAAAATCTAAGGTTTTTGATTGACGGAGGCCGCTATTTAGATTTCTGGTAAGTTTTAAGTAAAAATGTGCCTTTGCCTTCAATAACACATTAATATAATTTTGCAGTCCAGTGGCAAAGAAATCGCGCGGATTGTGATCGTAGATTTGAATGCCAAGTAGGGATTCCTTAGGTGCGCTAAGGATCCGATGGATGATAGTGGCACAGACAAACAGACGTCACACTCTCATCATTGTCCATCGACCACCTTTTTAACGGTCAATTCAAAAATATGGTAGGTGGCCAATCCACCACCCGCAGCGCTCGCATCGTTTTTGTTCGTGTTTGACGTTTACACACTACCACCATCTGTTTGCCTGTCGGCCAAACGCACCGATTTTAGCATTGGGCGTACATGTCCTCGTGCCTATGATTTTGATCGAGATTTGTTCTAAGTGTTAGACGTAACACGTAAGACGTCTGTGATAGTGGATTTGCAAAATAGTTTCGGAATAGACCATTTCCGTCGGATCTAACCCCCCGTTTTTGTATTTTTCTTCGAAAGACAATCAATTTTTAATGAATATTAACGCCACAGACAAACAGACGTAACACTTAGAACAAATCTCGATCAAAATCATAGTCACGAGGACTTGTACGCCCAATGCTAAAATTGGTTTGTTTGGCCGACAGGCCAACAGATGGCGGTAGTGTGTAAACGTCAAACACGAACAAAAACGATGCGAGCGCTGCAGGTGGTGGATTGGCCACCTATCATATTTTTGAATCGACCGTTAAAAAGGTGGTCGATGCACTATGATGAGAGTGTGACGTCTGTTTGTCTGTGTTAACGCTTTCAGAGTTTGTTTATATGCACTCCTGATTTTCTTATAATTTTTTGAAAACATGGATACTCACCACTTTTGAAAAATAATTCGAGATGCGGCACAGTTTGTTCAACCCTATGGGTATCAGCGTGGTGATTTGCAACAGTTTTTCGATTCCACCCCTGCATTGGGATGCTTGTTTACATTTGCAAACGTCAATATCAGGTGCGCGCTCAAACTGACCGTGATCCCGGTCAGGGCGCCCCAAACAGGAGCGCCACCGAAACTACTCAAACAAACGTTTTTAAACCAGGTTGAAACTGGCGCAACCCGTTCTGAAGCACAGTTCCAACTCCAACCCGATTCAGGTCTTCCTTTAGGAAAATATATTTTCCTCCACAGATTCAAAATTCAAAACCACCCCCTAACAACAAATCTCTCATCCACCCAGCAGTTACGGTACCGCTAGTTCTATTAGAGGCTATTTTTTTACTATTCATGCCGACAAATGCATAAATCTATCTGTTGGTCGTTGATCCGGAAGATTTCCGCCTTGAGGCAGCAACAGCCGCGCAAGCAAATTTTGAGCGGCTATTGCTACCTCTAGGCGGGAATCTTCCGGCATATTCAATCCCTTCAATCCTCGTCGGCACAAAGCAGAGAGATCAGGCATCTGTCGACTACAATCCTTGCGTTACAGAACCGTGTAGTGTTCGCCGGGTACGGTCATAACCGGCCGAATCGGCGAAGGTGGTTTCCGCGGTGATTACGGAGACTTCAGGAGCCGTGAAGGAAGGAGGGAGCGAAACCGCAACGGAGCCCATTATGATGAATGAAAACATAAACAAAAATCATCTGGTCATGCCAGCTGATCGTAAATTCACCACAACGTGGTGGGAAAACCATAGGGGAAAAAGGGGTCTGCATTTTTTCGAGGTGAAACAAATTGTAGGGGACCGAGGGGTGCACTAACGTGCCGCAAGTTTTTCATTGTTTTCTCACAGTTAAAGGCTCCAAAACATATCGGTTCCTTAGGAAAGTTTGTTCAGTAAATTGACAGAAAGCATATAAGCCAATAAAATTTTTTGACGGAAATGGTCTATTGTAGTGGGTGGCCGTGATCGTGGAAATGCGGGCTTCGAGGTCCATCTACGGTATGTTCGTTGTACTGCTAGAAGTGTTAGGTACAGACAATGGTGAGTCTTTCGGATTATCCTCCGGCAGAGAAACTGGAATGACTCAAACTCCTCTTCCGCATATAACCAGTACATTCTCAACAAATCAAGGACAACACGTACACCCTGATCAGCGGAGCGCACTGCTTCCGGCGATTGAACGAAACGCACATAATCGGGTGCTGTTTCAAACTAAGCGGATCCGTGGGCGTTCTAAGTCGGACAGTGATTTTGTGGTGCGAAAGCATCCTGCCCCTCCTTACGGTCCGAATCTGATGCCGCACCTGTTCACGCGGGAATACACCAACTGCGTAACCAAAGTGGTCTTCAATATTCCACTGTAGATCTAGTCAATAAAACAATGTTACGGAGTTGGTGCAGTGTAGTCAGGAATAGCGCTGTCCGAATCAATGAAGCAGATTTTTCGGAGAGGAAGAAGATACGTGTGATGTGGAGCGACCGGAAGGCAGTTGGACTCCTTGGGGGACGAGGCTGTTGGAGCTGCTAGAGGATTTCCCCTTTCCGATCTACTACGTGGCTGATCCGGATGAGATGGACAAGCTGTACGACTGCTTTGAGCTCAGATTCTCCGATCGTAGATTTGGATGCCCACCAGAGCGCTAAGGATTCTAAAGATCTGACGAAACAGTGGAGTTTCACGAAAGGAAAAGCTGCTGCTCAAAAATGGCGACTCATCTGAAGCCCCATATGGTACGGACCCATTCACAAATTTCATAACGCTGTGGGTCCTTCTGATTTTACAGATCATACAAAACCTCTAGACTATTTATACAAATAGCAATACGAGAGGGTGGATGAGGGTCGAAAATGACCATTTTTTGCGTGATAAAGTTTATGAATAAACCCTAAATGAGAAGTTATTGTGGAAATTCTGGACATTGTTGAGAACTAATCTGGCACGGTCATTACTATGAGTTGCGACCACACTAACTAATCGACAATGCACTGAAGGACGATCCTTCGGGAACGTAATATTTAGGTATTGCCGGCCTCTAAGAGTGGTGGAGAGGGAATAAAATGTATTGTAATAAAATGTATATTTTTATTATTACTGTTTTAATCGTTTTTGAGATGAGACGTGACAATGGAACGCCGCTGATGATGCTCCTTAGTGGAAGCTGCAGTACACGGCGAGGGACTTGGAGCGGGTCAATGCAGACTCGTATTATCGATGTCAATTTTAAGCACTTTCTTCATCATTAGACTCCTCCATAGCTTCCTCCTCTTCTTATTCAGCTGCCTCACCTCGGCCAGCATCTCATCCAAGGGGGGGTCTTGTATCGACCGAGTACTGGATTTCATGCGAGTACCATTTGATCTTCTTTTCCAGGTTTACTCCCAGCATTCCTTGGTGGAGATTTTGAAACTTCTCTTCAGAAGTGGGTCACAATGAAATCCGGCAAGATTTTGGGATGGACAAATAAATTCTCTGGGACTTGTAGCGCCGTTTTGACCCTCGGTGATCACGATAATGTTTCGGGTTTCATCGTGGATGCGATTGTTTGCCTGTATAGCAGAGACACATTCGTTAGATTGACCCTCTTCGGAGATGGTGGTACAGAAGGGTCTTCTGAGCCGTATAAATTCTTAATTTTATACTTACCAGACAAATTCGGGATAACAACAATGAACTAATCTACGATGACGTCACGCTGCAACGCTGCAACTTCCAGCGAGAAAAAAACCTTTGCTGCGCGCCGTGTTTACAGAAAATGAACGATTTCGCTACACATTCATCCACTTCATGTTCATTCGTTGAACATTCCTTCAGTGTATGTTTGTCCGGATGTCATTCGATGTAAACACGGCCCGCATTTAGAGCGGAAAAGAAAAAGAAAATCGACAATAAAAGAAGACCGTGGATAAGTCCATCTGATTGAATCGCACGACCATTTTATGTAGTTAGCAAAAACAAAATTTCAGCTGTCAAATCCAACTCGTTGTCAATTAGCAGGGTTCCCAGATGTGCCGAGCTGTGCCGAATACTGTGCCGGGCACAGTGAGCCGAGTTCTCAACCCCCTGTACTGATAATAAAATTGGTATTTTGAACTCATTTAATGGGTACTTGAAAGTTAGCGTGTTGACAGCGGCAAAACAAACAACTACACGGAGAACTTCGAAAATACCAATAAGGGTGTTAATTATTACAGTCGTTGCATTTTTTAATTTTATGCATTGCCCAGCATATGAAATATGCACCATCAACATATGTTTTATACTTCGCCATGAATTTTAGAAAATTATTATTTGCAATGCTTTTCGACTATTATGAGCAACACATGGGACTTGGCCATTTTCTTTTACAGTTTCAACTCTTGCTGCTCGTGTCGAAAACAAAATGTGGCTACTTATTCGAGATTTTTTCATAGAATCGATGGTGATACGATAGATCGATGAT
The DNA here is from genome assembly GCF_002204515.2 of Aedes aegypti. Classification (NCBI taxonomy): domain Eukaryota; kingdom Metazoa; phylum Arthropoda; class Insecta; order Diptera; family Culicidae; genus Aedes; species Aedes aegypti. Next base: position 24,103,930 of record NC_035109.1, on the reverse strand, counting down.
TCTAAGACTCCAGGGTCCCACAAGTAAGTAAGAAAAACTACAGTAAATAATAAGAGATCATGTAGGAAGAATTGGATTCATTTCAGCCTTCCGGATGTGATCATCAAGCTAAACGAAGCAGACGCTCCTGAGAATGTTAGCGGATTTTATCTTCTACTCCACAAATCATTCTTGACTGGCAAATTAAACTAATTGGCGATTCCAGAGGAAGGTCCACCAACGCCCTTGTATACCGGGAAGCGAGCCGGAAGGTATTTAATACTCACCGGGACTCTGTCAAGGATTCCGTTCCGATTACACATAGGATACACTCATGAAACTTATGTAACGTAGGAACACTGTATTGTCGTAGGACTCAAAAAGCGATAGTTGATATTTAACGAAATAAATATGATTTTTTTAAATCTTTTTTTTTTACTTTATGTGATTTTTATATTCCTGGCTTTCGATTTTAAATGTAAACAAAAATAGCGGCAACTAAATTAAATTGCCTCATTATGCATTATCATTCTTAAATATCATTTATACTTTGAAAGAATAAAAGAAAGATATGCATCTCATGGGGTGAATGGACCGAATATGATTTTAGTATGAGTTTTAAGCATCTTAGAATTTATTTATTTAAGCGTGTAAGCGCAAAAAAAATCTACCCAGCGTTAGCTTTCGAAGTCTCCCTGATGGGTTAAAACAACTTAACGTTAGGTAAACTCGAAAGAACCCAAATTTGGCTTATTCCATTGAACTTCGACGCTGGGTCGGTGCGCCTCTCTCTGTTTTTGACAACATTGCTGTCAAAGACAAAAGACCTCCATGTCCCTTACAGTTGCCCAAAATTTTATGGCTCATAAGGTAATCTAGAATGCCGTGAAAAGTGTACTGCGATCTGTCAAACCTGGGTACCTTTTGCACTACCGAGGGACCGAATGCAGTATTAGAAGTGGTACCCAATCTGAGCCCGAGTGCGATGGACTTGTTGCTGTTGCGAGAGAGGCAAAACAACCCAACCGTGGGTAAAAACTAAATGCAGTTTACCCAAATTTGAGTAAAAAGAACTCATTTTTTAAGTATTCTGATTTCTCCGTGTAGTGACAAGAATATCTCAACGATTTTAGAATAAAACTTGAACACCTCTAGCTTCCACAGCTGCTTTTGTTTACATTTCTTATATACTTCGTGGTAAGTAGTTTGTTAATCAGGATTTTGTTACAACAGTTTACTTTAAATTTAGCTGTAAATAATTATGGTTATTGTAAATGCTAAGGGCTCAAGCAGTTCTAAATTCTCAAGTTACTTTTAAATTCTAATTTCAGTCGTATCGTAGTATCGCCACTGTCGCCGTGCTTTGAAGTTGCCATCGCCGGTAAGTATTAAATAAATTTTATTGTTATTTTTTGAAAGGATTTTATATACAGTAATGCCTCGATTTTCTCACCTCGATTTATTTGAGGTGTACCGTAAAAAAAATGCGGTGTTTGAAAAAACCCAACACTGAATTTTGGAATTTATTTCCAAAAAATTAAATTACTGGAACTAAATCCAATTTAATTTTGAGTAAATTCATTTAAAGTAATTTGTGATGGAGATCGAAGCAATTCGGTGGTTATAATCATAGTAGACCGTAAAGCCTGATTCGCTGCTGACAACGGCCTATCTTGATGCATGGAAAATTTCTGCAAGGAATCAATCAAGAATGCGCTTTTTTCTGATCGCAGTACGCAGTTGAAAGAAATGTCAGTTCAAATGGGAGTCGCTGTAGAAAAATTCTGCAAGGAATCGACGAAAAATTTCTTTAGCGATTCCTTTTCAGTAGCAAATCAGGCTTAAAGCGAAGTATGCACTTCAACAGAAAAGTAATTGCCTATCTCGATGCGTGGGAAATTTCTTGCAAGAAATGGTAAAGAAAAGCATTTTTCTTTGATCGTAGTACGCAGTTGAAAAGAAATGTCATTTCAAATGGAGCTCACTGTGGAAAATTTCTTGACCATTTCTTTCCGCAGAAATTTTTATTTTTCTTGAGCGGAACAGCATACTTAGCTTAAGAATTTGAATTGGAAAATAAATTTAGTGTACTCTACGTTCTGGGTTTCTTTCCCCTCTAAAGCTAAGTATGCTGTTCCGCTCAAGAAATGTAAAGAAATTCCTTGACTGAATGGGTCAAGAAATTTCTTACAGAGAGCTCCATTTGAAATGACATTTCTTCTCAACTGCGTACTGCGATCAGAAAAATGTGATTTTCTGGACCATTTCTGAGAAGAAATTTTCCACGCATCGAGATAGGCGATTCCTTTTCTTGTCAGTAGCAAACCTGCCTTAAAGCTAGGTATGATGTTCCGCTCAAGAAAAGTAAAAAAATTCTGCGCAAGAAATTTTCTACAGTGAGCTCCATTTAAATTGACATTTCTTTTCAACTGCGTATTGCAATAAAAAAATGCTTTTCTTGAGCATTTCTTGCAAGAAATTTCCCACGCATCGAGATAGGCGTTTACTTTTTTGTTGAAGTACCATAAAACTTGCAACATTTTTGCATTTCAAAACGAAATGATAAATCAATATTCGAAAACTCATCGTTTTAATCCCGAAATGCGGTATCCAATACCGTGGTGAATCAAAATCCGGACGGTACCAATATCCGGACACTGATAAAATAGGTTAATAAAATATTAAATTAAATATATATGTGGTATATTTCATACACAACATTCACTTTCAATTTTGCTGATCATTTTACAATCACTCGTTATCTAGTTACCATTGCCTAAACATTAATGATAATCAAAACAAAAAAGTCGCTCCTGTTGCAATGGGTTTTTCTGCAGTGTGAATCATTTTCGGTGAAAGTGGAGATGAACGTGCCTTAACATTCAGTTGTGTTTATGTGTTAAGTTTATGCATTTAAATTGCATTACTCACAAAGTATTTCGAGTTTACCAGTGAAATAAATGTTTCTATATGCATTCGGAAACTGTACGATCGTGAAATTCGTATAAATAGGAATATTGCGGTGCAAAATAGACTGTCCGGAATTTTCGACAGTTGGTTTTAAATCCGGACATAATTCAAGAGCACAGTGTTTTACATCTTATAGTGAATATTTGGAGGGCAAATCTAAAAGAAAACTTGCAAACATTATCAGTTAAGTGTTATCAGTGATTAGAATGCCGTTTTCTACACAGAAATACAGTCTCATTCAAATATTTCTACGGTTCTAGCTTCAAGCGCCCAGCAGTTTATGTTTGGATTCAGTTGAAGTGATTGAACCACAAATTTACAATCATTCCATTATCATAAACATCATAGATCAAAGGCCGGCATGTAGTGTTTATAAATGTGAAATACGATTAAATGCAGATGAAATTTTTATTGATATAGTTGCAATACTCCATACTGAAGAAATGCTGTCCGGATTTTGATTCACAAGTGTCCGGATTTAAGGACAGGTAACGCTTCTGGTGTCCGAATTTAAAGACAAGACAAACTCGATTGTTTTAATGATTTTCATGTAATTATTATAATTTTCAACATAAAATTTACTTTTCTTATCAAGTTCTAGTATAAAACTATGTGTATAAATAATGAACTCACATCTTATTCGATGAAAAATGGTTTAAAACGGAGATTGAACATGTGTCCCAGCTTAAGCGTCCGGGTATTGATGCAGCACGGTAAAGCATTCAAAGCAAAACAAATATATAGGATGTCTGTATCCACTTATCAACAGATCATTGTCTCAAGTAACGAGCTTCGCGTAAGAACAGACGTGGAAGCAGCACCATGACGAATACTTTAAGGTCCGTCCCACTCGAGCTCAGATTGGGTACCACTTCTAGTACTGCATTTGGTCCCTCGGTAGTGCAAAAGGTACCCAAGTTTGACAGATCGCAGTACACTTTTTACGGCATTCTAGATTACCTTATGAGCCATAACATTTTGGGCAATACTCCACTGCACTGTGACGTCACGCATCAATTTTGACAGGTACTGGTCCTGTTGTTTACAGTTTGGACTTAGTACTTTTTTCGAATCATTCTTAATTTCGTGAAAGTTTGCTGCGAGGAGAGGTCAAATCCACTGCAGATACCCACAGATCGTATAATTCTATCTTCTTACCGTGGAAAATCGTCACCATCAGCATGCTGGTGATAGAAATGCGAAGATGAAAAAATGATGGAAAAAACGACTAAGTCCGAAACGTAAACAACAGGACCAGCAGCTGTCAAATAAGTGAGGTTAGGCTCGTCATATGCAGCGCTCTATTGCAAGGGACATGGAGGTCTTAACAGCGCAGAGGACTCAAGCAGTCATGGCGTAATGTGGCATTTGTTTCTAATTTGATTTGAATCAGTAACCTATAGTAATCTACCTTTTTAAATTTTACTTGCTCTGTTTTTCCGGTTAGAATTCGTTTTGAAAGTCATATTTCATTCGATCAAAGCATAATTTTACATGAGTCTGTACTATCAATCAATTCCAGGATACCGGAAATCTTCATCGCGCATAGTTACATAAATTCAGGAGAATGACCGACAACTCTTGTCAGCTTCCACCCCTGGCAATAGATATCAGTCGCTACAAGGTCCACGTTGTGGGCGACTACGCGACGTGTCAGGATTTCACGCTTCAACTTAAGCTCCACTGCGAAGATTACCCGGTTCTGGGATTCGATTGTGAATGGTGGTGTACCAGTAGCATGGGCAACAACCGAAAGGTAGCCCTATTGCAACTAGCGTCCGCCGGAGGTCTCTGCATTCTGGTGCAGATGACGCGTTTGCACAGTATACCGCAAGAACTGAGCGATCTCCTGCACAACGATCGTATCCTCAAAGTGGGCATTGGACCGCTCGCTGATGGTATCAAGTTACACCAGGATTACGGTCTGGCCCTAAGAGGCACAATGGATCTGCAAACGCTGGCACAACGGTTGGACGTTCCAGTGCCGTACGGTATGAAAGCTTTGGCCAAGAGTGTGCTTGGGTTCGAGATGGACAAAAAGAAAAACGTCATTTTATCCAACTGGGAAAGACCTTTGCTAACGAAGAGACAAATCGATTACGCTTCGAAGGATGCCATTGTGGGATTGGAGATTTTCCGGGCGTTCAACCAAAGGATTCAGTTATGGTAAGTAATGGAAACGGACGAGACCGAACCGAACTCCTCGATGACTCAACGGATCATACCGGTATAAGTTCAAAGTCAAAAAAATATTTCTTCCTTTTCAGTGAAATGGAACCGTTCCGAGACGTTCGTTACCAGATTCCGAAAGTTCCGAAGCTTAAGAAACCACCACCCCCACCAAAACGGCCCCAGAAAAGACAAAAACCGCATGCAAAACGGATGAGGCTAGACGTACGGCAGGCCCAGCAACTGCAGGGACATCTGTATACGGAATTTTGATGAGGTTGATGAAGGTATTTAGGAACTATGTTCATTAAGGTATAAGGTATGATGGTTTCTATGAATATCTATCTTCTATTTTGTGGGGAAACTGTTTCAACGAATACTCGTACTCACTGCCAACTGCGAGCAATGAGCTTTTGCAATTAAATTCGAATTGTTATTTTAATTTTTAGTGTAGTATTTAAAAGAGATAAGTATTAAGATGAAATATAAAAGAATTTATTGTTGAAAACAGTGTTCATAGCTTATGAAGAAAGTGCCATGATAAGCAAATCAAATTGTCTGTCTAGTTAGGTTAGGCCTGCCCAACGTGTAGCTTCCGACCCCATTTTGTGCGACCGCGGAGGTTTTGTAGATTCTTCTCATATTGCTCATATCTCTTATTATTACTCATATATCATATTATATCATACATCTCATATTAGGATAACTGTTTTAGTTTTTAATTTAGCTTGGAACAAACATTTTAGCTCAATGATTTTTTTTTTGAATTTTCTTATTCAAATATTTTAAGGCGAACGAATAGGATTCGATCGAAAGTTGGATCCGCCGTAAACAAGAATGAGGGTGTTTGATCTGCAAAATAATCTAACTTGAGTACCGTAAATTCGGGTGAAATTGATCAGTAGGGTGAAATTGATCATTGTGTCATTCGATTTTATTTCTTCCTAATGAAGCACAAATATCAATGTAACCTGTAGTGAATGAACGTTGTTTGTCGTAAGTATGTCCAAATTGTGTGTTGTGAAGTTTTTTGCGTTCAAAAATGTTCATTTCTATTGAAATAATGTAAAATTTCAAAATCTTGTACGGTGCAGTGTTGACAAACATCAATAAACTTCTAGTTCTAGACAAGGATTTGGACATGGTATAATCCTGAAAGTTTGTGAGGATACTTAAGATATATCCCCAAACTAGATTTCATAACCAAAACTCGTACCAATTCGTTGATTTGGTTAAAATAATTGAATTTCTGGTATATATCAGGAAATTCCTTAGGAAATTGCATACATTTAGGCGCTTTCTGCGTTATTCTTGAAATTTAAACATACATTATTTCTATAAATATTGTATTGTTAAGAATTTGGCAAGCATATTCGGATTCAGGGAGCTCAAATTTATTATGCAAAGTTGTTTTGAAAACTAACAATAATGGCATTGATAAGTGATCAATTTCACCCCGAAATGAGACCTCCCGATTTTTTATTTTAGACATATTTTTTAGCACTAAAATCACATTTGTTAGAAAATTTCAATACTTGAGTCAATAAGGCTCACCTTTATACTTGTTTTCCTGCATTCAGTTGTTTGGCATTATCAACATTACAGAAATCAGACAAGAAAAACCGTGAAAAGCGATCAATTTCACCCGAAATTACGGTAGTTTGATCTATGAAAAACTATAAGGCGAAGTAGGCCGTCATAGAAATTTGTACACGTCGTTGATGATTGTTGCTAATTCATCTCACGATTTCGAATCAAAGAAAATCAGTTGGTTTTGCACTGACACACCTGAAAAAGTATCAGCATACTTTACGCATGTTAGCGCGTACAGTGATACATTTTCAAGTCAATATAAACTATCAAGACTGAGTTTTATCACTTTGAAATGCAAGCTGAAAAGTCATCATTGTTGCCAAAACGAATTACGGGCTACTTAGCCTTAAGGGTACATCTATATGGGGTTGTACGTGTGGGCAGAACCACTTTAACGCGAATTAAACGAAAAAAGAACCGAAAAGGGATTTCACTTTGAAGCCTGATTTGCTACTAAAAAGGAATCGCTAAAGAAATTTCTCGTCGATTCCTTGCGGAAATTTTCTACAGCGACTCCCATTTGAACTGACAGTTCTTTTCAACTGCGTACTGCGATCAGAAAAAAGCGCAGTCTTGAGCGATTCCTTGCAGAAATTTCCCATGCATCAAGATAGGCCGAGAAATTACTGAATTACTCGTTCAGCAGCAAGGTATACTATAGTTGGAGAAAGGAGGTAGATGTGTTGCCAACTCTATCTGCGGGAGCCACGGATCACGTGTGTTGTATATTGTCGCACCGCCACCAAACCGGATCGCGCCAGTGAGACTCGCGACGCGCCGCAACTCGCCGGATTTTGAAATCAGTTTTTTAGCGTGGCGCTGTATTCTTACGATTTTTATGAACACAGCGCACTATTCACAGATTAGCTGCGACGCTCCGGGCCCGAGAAAACAATAGTTTTGAATAAATGTTGGTCTTGATTTCTACCGGATGCATAATATCTCGTCGAACGCATTCAATTGCCATTTTTTTCTTGAAGTTCGTGAGCGCCTCCCACGCTTTCTGGTAGTTCGCGTCGGAAATCGGGAAAGCACTCATTAGCTGCTTCGCACTGCCGTCGAGGTACGACTTGGTTTGTGGGTAGGTAAACGGTTTGTGGGAGACACGACGAGAAGAGGACAATTTGAAGGGGAAAAAGAAAGACAGGGAACGAACACAATCAAACTCGGATATTGATTCGCTTCAAAAACAGATAGATTAAATTCATATATTCTAAATCAAGGCCCGAGGTTACTTTCTGAGAGCCCAATACGGTGGGTATGCGCATTTAACGAATAGTGATTGGACATTAAAGTCGACACATGACACGAATGAAATCACGGCTCATGCCCAACCCCTTAAACCATGGTTTTTTCGACACCTGTGGAAATATGGAATGCAGCCATCTACCCAATTCTCCGCCTCTCCATTTCTGTTGCCAGCTGATCAATGTCTCCCGACGGGCCAATGCAAAAAAATCATCGAAGGCGATTTGACGCTCGTAAACATCGCCTTCTTTAGCGCCTACCTTAGAAGTACGCTGAGTGCTTCACCGGCTGCATTGATCGAACAGCCTCCAGAGAGCTTAGACTGTCGGAAAAAATGAAGAAGTGCTCGGGTGGGAGAGAACTGATGTACTCTAAGGCGTAATGTATAGCTGCTAGCTCAGCAACATATACACAACATGGCTTTTGAAGCATGAAGAAGGCGCTATGAAAAACGTTGTAAACACCGAAACCAGTGATATCATCCATTTTTGACCCATCAGTGAAGAACTGTCGGTTCTCGCTGACATGCCCGAATTTACTTGCAAACATGGGAGGGATAAACTTTGAACGAAAGTGATCTGGTATACCATGGATATCTTGCTTCATGGACAAATCAAATAATACAGTGGAACAGTCGAAGTCTAGGAAGTTGTCACGATTGGTGTTAACCGAAGATGGGCTGACCTCCAGCGTCATGTACCAGTAGTACACACTCATGAAACGAGTTTGAGGGTTATGTTCAAGCAGCTTTTCGAAGTTCTCAATAACCAATGGATTGAGAATCTCACAACGGATAAGGAACCTGAGTATTAACTCCGCGAAACGATCTGTCAGGGGCTGTACTCCTGCAAGTACCTCTAAACTCATTGTGAGTCGAGTTCATGCAGCCTAGCGCGATGCGAAGACAGCGGTACTGAATCCGCTGAATCTTCAGCATATGTGTTTTCGCCGCGGATTGAAAACAAAAGCTACCGTACTCTAAGACCGACAAGATGGTTGTTCGGTACAGCTTGATCAGATCTTCCGGATGGGCTCCCCACCATGTTCCGGTTATAGTTCGCATGAAGTTGATTCGTTTTTGGCATTTCTGTGTCAGATACGCAATGTGTTTCCCCCAGGTGCATTTGGCGTCAAACCAGACCCCGAGATATTTAGAAGACATGCTATGAGTGATTGTCTTACCCATGAGTGTTAGCGGAAACTTGGCAGGTTTGTGTTTCTTTGAAAAGACAACCATCTCAGTTTTCTTCGTAGAGAATTCGATACCCAGCTTTAAGGCCCAAGTAGACAAATTGTTCAGAGTATCTTGTAAGGGTCCTTGTAGTTCGGCTGCTGTTGATCCTGTGACAGAAACAACACAGTCGTCTGCAAGCTGTCTTAACGAGCAATTTTCCATGAGACAGTCATCAATGTCTCTCACATAAAAATTATAAAGAAGGGGACTCAGACATGACCCCTGGGGGAGACCCATGTAGCTAATTCGTGAAACTGACAAGTTGCTATGAGTAAAACTCATATGCTTCTCGGACAACAAATTGTACAAAAAATTGTTCAAAATTGATGAAAGGCCACTTGTGTGGAGTTTGTCGAAAAGGACATCAACACAAACTGAGTCAAAAGCACCCTTAATATCCAAAAACACTGAACCCATCTGCTCCTTTTTGGCAAAGGCAAGTTGAATTTCAGAAGAAAGCAGCGCAAGACAGTCGTTCGTTCCTTTGGCTCTGCGAAAACCAAACTGCGTATCTGACAGCATGCCACTCGATTCAACCCATTTATCCAGTCGAAAGAGAATCATCTTCTCTAACAACTTGCGAATACACGACAACATCGCAATTGGACGGTACGAATTATAGTTCGACGCGGGTTTCCCGGGATTTTGGATGGCTATTACTCTCACCTGCCTCCAGTCATCCGGAACAATGTTACTCTCCAGAGAGTGATTGAACAAGTTCAAAAGGCGCCTCTTTGCGACGTCAGGGAGGCCCTTAAGCAAACTGAACTTGAATCGATCCATTCCTGGAGCGGAATTGTTACATGAAAGGAGAGCAAATGAGAATTCAACTATCGAAAACGGTCTATCCATGGCGTCCCTATCCACCGGAATATCTCGACGTACGCGATCAACAGGAACGGAATCCGGACAAACTTTCTTAGCAAAATCGATAATCCACCGAGGAGAGCTCTCTCGATCCTCATTAACTGACGATGTATTCCGCATTCTTCTTCCGACGGTCCAGAGCGTTCTCAACTAGGTCTCACGCGATAATCCTTCCACAAAATGACGCCAATAACCGCTTTTCTTCGCTTTGACCAAGCTTTTAAACTTGCGTTCAAGTGAAGAATAGCGCTCATAGTTGTCAATTGAACCACGTTTCCGAAAGTCTTTAAACGCGGCGGATTTCTCGCGATAGAGTTCCTTACACTCGTCATCCCACCACGGATTGGGAGGCTTCTTACGAACCGACGGACCTGGCACAGGACGGCGTTGTGCTTGAAGCGCGCTGTTGAGAATCAACTCGGATAAAAATCGATACTCTTCCAAAGGAGGAAGTACTTCTACCGCTTGTTCTCCATCAATGATCGTTTCCGCGTATTTTCCCCAGTCAATGTGTTTCGTGAGGTCGTAGACGAGATCGATGGATAAAGACTGTTGTGTTACATTGGAAATTGAAACTACGATTGGCAAGTGGTCGCTACCATGGGGATCCTGGATTACCCTCCATGAACAATCCAGCGATAATGAGCTTGAACATATTGAGAGGTATAAACGGCTATCCCTAGGACTTCCATCTTGAGCTGGAGGTGCCACTCGTGTAACTTCTCCAGTGTTGAGAATTGTCATATTGAAGTCGTCGCAGAGGTCATATATCAACGTTGATCGGTGGTCGTCACACAGTTCCCCCCAGCCTGTTCCGTGGGAGTTGAAATCCCCAATGAACAACCGTGGTTCAGGCATAACTGAGCAGATATGAGAGAGATCTCTGCGAGATATCGCCGTTCTCGGAGGAAGATATATGGAGGCGACACAGAGGCTTTTGCCTCGGATAGTAACCTGACATGCAACGACTTCAATGCCTGACATCGGCGGCAGATCGACTCTGTAGAACGAGTGATGCTTTTTGATCGCCAAAAGCACTCCTCCATATGAGTCGGATCGATCCAGGCGAATAATATTAAAATCATGGAAAGGAAGGGTCACATCAGGTGTTAGCCATGTTTCTGATAACGCAAAAACATCGCACTGTAAATTACTAACTAAAAATTTAAAACTATCTAATTTCTAAAATCTCTGTGGATAATTTATCCATCAAAAGATATGATCGTTGCAAGGAGGGGCATTCTAGAAGCCAGCTGCTTCAAAAGAGGAGTCACACATGGAAGCAATCCTTTGACAATGTTCTTCACTGGGTCAGAAGCATTGAAGAAATTAAGGATGATATCCACAATGCCAGAAAGCGTAAACATTGGAACGCCCTGAGGTTGCCCTAGGTGCTCCGAATGCGAACTTTCTGGCTGAGTAGTCTGAAATTTTGGGATATTTGGGATCAGTGATAAGAAAAGTACTGGAGCAAACATTTACCGCCTCTACATTTACATCTTTCTACCCGACCATCAAAATCCAAAGCAAACCATAACCGTTCAAAACAAAAAAATGTCACGGCTCTTCAAAACTGTAATCTTCTTCTTCCTAACGTTTTTCAACCCCGAATGCGAAATGACTCAAGCACAGTGGTGACACGATTTTTGTGGTTTTCGGGGTCTTGCATTTTTGCTCGATAAAGGTAGCATGAAATTGAACTTGTTTATATGTATCGCAACGGAATGATTGTGCTCTTTCTGTTAGAGCTAATAGATTTCAATTAGTTGAAAACACTAGCGAAATATTGGCGATTGAATGATTTAACACTTTTTTCAATCATTCACCTTGGAATGGCTGCCCGAAAACGGTCATAGTGGAGAGACAAAAACAGTCAAGCAGTGTGTGAACCGTCGGCAGCGCAAACCTGATGGTATTGATGCTGCTGCTCAATGAGAATATATACTAAGGTGTGGAAGAAGAAGCAAAAGGTATGTATTAGTGAAGAGAAAAAACGTAAACAAAAATAACTACGTCACTAATTTACATGGTTTCTTATGGGAGCTCCCTCGCTTGTAGTAGTGAAACATTTTGCACCGTACACGGATGTCACGCACACTAAATGTCTTCTTCCTCACCTCGGTATATATTCTCATTGGCTGCTGCTGCTTTGTGTTTTGGTTGAATGGCAGAATCGATGAACTGTAGTGAATTGTGGTCACAGTTCCCAAGACTGCTCGACGCCGAGCAAAATCAGCACTGCTGGTCTGTTGCCAAATCATTCCATTTTACTTTCGCTTATCTCTCTATAAAGGATCACTATAGTTATAGCTAAAATCGTTAGCAAGGTGTTTTGGTGAAAAATTTTGTTTGAAACGTGGATGAGTAGTAGAGATATTGTCGGAAAAGAAATGTGTTGCGTGCCGAACGTCCGAAGTTTCGCTATTAGTGGTAAAACGAAAACCCTTACTGGAACCGGAAAGTATCCGGTTGGAGGAATTTGGTGAGTTTGTTCCATTTTATTATTCGGATTTCAGTTTACAATTGAAACAGTTGAATTTTGATAGCTATAACCGGAACGATTCGATGTTTTTTTTTGTAATTTTGTGTATTGTCGGTTTACAATCACGGAACAAAGATATCCGTGCCTGGAGTAGTGTTTCGCCATTGGATTCTGTTGCTTGCTCCTACGGGAAGCGGAAGACGGAATCGTGATCAATCGTGTTCGATTTCGTTTTGTACGGTTACTAAAAAACATCGTGAGGTTCGTCAGTAGTGTTTGGTCATTCAATTCGGTTGCTTGCTCGTAGGGGGCGAGAGATGACTTCTCGTAAATGCATTTTTTTTTTCGGGCGTGTGCGTATTTCTTCTCCTCTATTTTTTTGTGTTTATTTCGATGACCCTGGAGGGATCGACTCTGCTTTTTATCGAGCAGAATTTCACTATCGTTAAAGCGCAGTTTTTTTTTATCTCTTTTTCTCTCACGGGAAACAATATTGTTCAAACTGTAAATAAAGCATCTTTATTCAGAATTCTTTTGATTGCCGGAACATTCAGAAGATTAAATTAAAAACAATTAAATATCAAATGCTCTGGGTCCATCGCCCGGTTTTCAAGCGAATCCTAGTGACCTACTACCTTTCCCAACCCCCAACTCCGTAGCACTTATGAGGGTGGCACTGAGTCGGAGGCCTCTCGTTTAGTAAGTGCTACATCAACATTTCTTTCCCCAATCCCAAGTTACGGTAAAGATGGGCGTGGCCGGGAATAGCGATATTCATGGTTTTGGTATTCTTGTTTCAGATTAGATCAAGGTTAACTCCCAAGCCTTGTTCTTGAAAGCAGTCTAGATGAGACTATCAAAGATAAAAACATGAATATAGCTAGTATCCAATCTACGAAGTATACCGTAACTACGCTAACGCTGAGAAATGTGTAACTCTAGTAGTATCTGTGCCTCTCTCTCAGGGTGGTTCATACACTGAAATAACATCAAAAATCCAAAAAAAAGTTATGAAGAAATATTTTTTTCAAGTGATACAAATGATACTGCCGGTAGAAGAGTCAAATATTGTATGGATTCTTCAAACAAAATGTACAAAACGAATGTCCACCAGGAAATTATATTTTAATATAACGAATTTATAGGAACGCATACCATACCGTCTCGAAATGGATCCTTTGCCTACTGGAATGACCCGTTCAGAGTTGAGACTCCTTTACCACTTTTCCATTGTCGTGATTGTTTTGCGCCAGTTTATCCTGATCACTCTTCACGTCCCGATGTACATACCGTCGAACGAATCCCGCCATTAGATCTGGTGCGACTTTCTTCGGATCATTGCGTCCGAAGACGAACGTACAGCAGACGGACACCAGGATGGTAACCGCAGCCCCCAGGAAGGTATACCACATGTACGATATTCGGAACAGCGGGAAAATTTCTCTGGAAAAAGTTGGGTTTTATTAACACGGGTTCGGAATTTGTCATCGGGGGCTTACTCTGCCGTAACAGTACTGCTGATCGTAGCATTCGCCAGAGAATGATCGAACTCGTAGGTACATCCTTCGACGGACATCTGCTTGTGGGGGAACACAATGGCTCCGGTCGCAACGGCATATTGCGCCTTCAGACTTAGCCAGGACATAAACAGGACTCCGATAATACCTCCCGTGAGGGCACTCTGAAATTGATTCAAGTTGGGGTCATATCGCTAAAACTTTCCATCGGTTTACCTACATTTGCATCAACCCATGGGATCAGAATTCCGAGTGTGAACGTTCCTAACAATGGTCCATTGGTGATGGCCTCCAGGCTCATGGTCAACTGGAGAACCGTGCCCATCTTCTCCACCACGAAGACCAGAGCTGCACAGAGAGCACCCACTCCGACGACCACCGATCGCATGATCCAGTTGACGGCCCTCGGCGAAAGCGGTTTCTTGACGAACGGCTTCACGAAGTCCTCCAGAATGACGGCCGACATCGAGTTCAGGCAGGTCGATAGCGAACTCAGAGCGGCACTGAACACACCCGCGATAAAGAGCCCGGGAAGGCCGGGCAGTTCTCCAAGGATGTCCATCACGAACAGCGGCAACAGTTGATCCTTCGCCTTCGCCAACTGTGGAAAAGATATTGCATGATAGGTTGCGATGAATGGCAGATTTCAATACTCGACCATTACCTTCGTAGTCAGTGGATCGCAATTCCGGTAGGTGGCATAGATCAGTAGGCCGTTGTAGCTACACAGCGCCATCAAAATGCACACGCCGAATACAAAGATCCACAGAGCTTTCCGGCCTGCTTTGACCGACGGCAGCGATAGATAGCGCTGGATCATGTTCTGGCTGACGGCATTGGTCTGCAGCCAATACACGAACCCGCCGATCAATTGTGACCACAGCGTGTGCCTGGTAGTTGGGTTGATGTCAAAGCTAAAACGAAACTAGATGTTATGTTTTCTCCATTTGCTCTACTTATCCTAGTCCCATGAATCCCTTACTTGGGCCTCTCCAGACGCCCCGTGTCCCACGCATTTCGGAACACAATATCCGAGCCTCCTAGATCAATTGTTCCTTTGATGGCCACCAGAATCAGCGCACCGAACATGGAAAACGTCTGCACGACATCCGTCCAGACAACGGCCTTCAGCCCACCCTGAAAACATCAATCCGCCATATTGTAAGTTCCGCCATCTTGAAAACTCATGCGATCATACCATTCTAAGAAGTTCATGCACTAACAAGTACTAAGTCGCATGCAACAGGCCGCAAGTCCTGGAAAAATCTACAGTTCAAAATCATATGTATCATACACATAGACAAGCACGGACACCTACCACACAGGTGTAGAACACACAGACGATACAAACAATAGGAGTAATCACATGGATGTTGACGCCGGTCACTATTGGGGAAAACAGAATAATGTAGGGTCAATAGGTTTGCTGTACGATCACCACACCGTTCTGTGCTTACGACCAAAACCAAAAATTTCCGTACCTTGATTGAATGCCAGTGCTGGAACGTAGATCACAATCGGAAGATAGCCAATCTGGAATCAAAAGTAATCATTTTGAGTGATCAATCTTAACGTTTCGATCAAATATTTCTGCGAGCTTACATTCATTATGGTGAACATTACGGAACCGAACATCCTTAGGCGCCGATCGAAGCGGGTTTCCAGATACTGAAAAGATGAATCAGTGATTGTTCCGAGATTATTCTCATACAGTTATTACTTGACAAACGAAAAACATTGAGAATAATAATCATCAAAAACACAATCAACACATATCAAGAAGATATCGATTATCGAGATATCAAATTGTATGAAGGGACCGGTAGCCTTCCTTAGCCTGAAGGTGTCTAGGTTAAAATCCGGTCGGTCGAGGATATTTTCTCAATGGAATCCAGACAATAAGAAGTGCATTCTCCGTATATGTCGCAGAATTTGCAGCTATACATTACGCATTAGAGCGAATTGCCTCTCTTCTCTGATCAATACTTCATTTTCACGGATAACCTTAGCTCCATACAGTACATTCGTTAAATGAGGCCGGTAAAGCACTTCCCGTATTTCCTTGGCGAAATATGATCTACTCTGAGTGCTCTATCGAATCAATCATATACCATCACTTTGGTATGGGTCCCTTCTCATAGCTCGATTCCGGGCAATGAGAAAGCGGACTCGCTCGCCAAGGTGGGCGCTGTAGAAGATGGCATTTATGACAGACAAACCGCCTTCAAATTCAAATTGCTTGTCAGCAAAATGACAACAAAAATTAGATGCAAGAGACATGGGCAGGTGGTTACGTTCCTTTCTCAAGCAGGTATGGAAGAAACCATGGTTTAACGCTTTTCTTCTCACAGCTTTGTAAGACAATTTAACTGTCAAAATAAGTATTCTAAAAAAAAGTGCTTAAACAAAAGTTGTTGCAAATAAGCCAAATTATTCAATCATTATAGAAACCTAACTTAATCCACCGATGGTGAGACTTAACCCTTCTTACATTTCAATACAGGTTTGATGTAATTATTATTCAACATTCATCTGGAACCTTGTATCAGAATAACTAAAGTTTAGTTTATTGCGACTATGTTCTATCTTGCATTTTCTAATAGTTCAATGGTTTGCGAAAAGCCCTGGAAACTGCACGTCAAAAGGCGGGTATCAAACTTCATTACATTATTTTATATAGTAATGTGTAAAATAATTGAAACTTATAATTACTCGAAGAACAAATCTATAAATCACTCAAAGATTATTCAGTGATCGATTTAGAAGTCATCACTGGTACTTTACAAAGTTCTTCAGAAGATTCTATACAAACTTACTTTAGGCTCCTTAAGTAAACGCAATTCTTGAAATTCCGGCTAATCTCAGAGAATTAAAATTGATTTCTGAAAAGATCCCTTGCACCCACGTCCCTTGAATTTCAAGAAATTCTTGAAGTAATTTCATAAGTAAACTCTGACAGAACTACAAATAAATACTTGTAGCAATTCAGGCCACCTTCAGTTTGGTATGAAAATAGCGATTCTCTTAAAAGTTCTCCAAGCACTTTCCATACACACAAGATTTTTAACATTCCGAACCATTTAGGGTGATATTTACATTGAATTTTTCATAACAAATACCAAAAACAAACTTTCTGCTCGTCGATATTGAATTTGATCTAAATTTAACAGATGCTCACTTAAGAATTTGTAAAAACATAATAAATTACCCGTCCATGCTTTAACAGAAATGTGAAGTATATTTCAGTGATGTGAAATATGAATTATAAATAATTAGCTTTGAAATAAGGTCATAAGGTACCGCGGGACAAGTGGGTAAATGGGGTAAGTGAAAATAATTTGTATATTTTACTGTATATATGAATTAACGTTTCAAACTCATGCTTAAACCTTTGAGGCCATTCAGAACACTACGATAGGTAAGAGATTCCTGCAATTTTTCAACCATTAACCTGTCAACTATTACTCTGTAACAAGTTGGCGGCGTGCAATCTTGTTTTAATATTTTCAGTGGAAAAATGTTGCGGAAAATAATTTTCTGTACCACATCTAAGTTGTCCTCTCTGACAGTGTTGAACTGAAATAAAAAAAAGTTTTGAAATCAATTCGACGTAGACCTAAAAATAACTAAATTGAAACACCGTCAATTTTCTAATCACGTGGGGCAAGTAAAAAGTTTCTCATTTAAGATTGAATTTGTGTTTTCTCTTTAGATAGCTATAAGTAAACAAGTTTCGCAATTATCATAGAAAAACAGAATGTGCTGATAATCCGAGAAACACTATACTCAAAGCGATAAAAGCTATTGTAAATCATGGAACTTCTCTATAAGAGGTTGCCAAACATTACGATATTAATGTGTCTACTTCGGACAGTCGATTGAAAGAAAAACTTTGATTGATAAGTTGCAGTATAAGAGAACGCACGGGAATCTCGTGAAATGTTAATAACATAAAATTGGGGTATAGGTCTATCCACACAAAAAAGAATCCGAAAACTTTATTGAAGAATTCCGTTCCAAGAAATGATTTCTCCCGAAGAGTTATCTGACGTCATATCCGACTTTCTTAAAAACAAATAACGAGCGTTGTAAATTCTACAGAGCCGACATGCAATTGCTGTCCCATGATGTAAGAACTAACATTAAAAATATTGTGGTTATAATGTTGTCGAATCATTTCAACAAACGTAACTGAACAGAAGAAAATTTAATTGATAAGATTAATTTTTTTCTTTGTTTACATGTTACTTATGTTATTCTTAATTAGGACGCCTTAACTAATATTGAAGTTAATAGAAATCGTGAACATAACTTTCAAATTTTCAATTTATTATTCAAAACGTCTAACTTTTCATCTAATCCATTTATTTCAATATCAAGTCTTTAGAATTTGAAGAATCTCAACTATACGATTTCATTACCCACTTGCCCCACGGTACCTAAGTTCTGAAAATTGCGCAAGCGGGTAAAACCGACCACTGTTGATGAGGTAAAACCACCCCATTTATACCAAATAAAATGTCTAAATCATTTTAAAAGTTGTAACTACGTTGTGCATTACTATTTAAGTAAAATGAGATCAATTTTGTTGAAAATACAAGCCAAACCTGCATATTTTGAGATATTTAAAATTGAGAAAAATTCAGGGTCGCCTATTTTCCCGGAAAACTCAGCTGGAAATTTTTTGTTTTCCCCTGACACTACTTACTTTGAAAAATCATAACTCAAGAACGAAGCATCATAGAAACAAAGTTTTTTTTTATGAAAATGAAAGCAAATTTTCTCAGGAATAAAAAAAAAAATAACTGGAAAAAGTTTTCCACAAAATTTTTCACCGTTGAGAAAATTCGTAAAGAAAATCCGGAAAAACTATGCTCCAACTCGTGGAAAATTTTCAAAAAAATATTTTTGAGAAGATAATTTCATAAGCTTTAATCGCTGAAATTTTTGAAACGTACTTTTTTTTCGTTTTTGAGTTATGGCCAATTTTGTAAAAAATGTGCAAATGTGCCATTTTGAGCCTTTTCTTTGAAAAATCATAGCTCAAGAAAGAAGCATCGTAGAAACAAAGTTTTTTTTATGAAAATGGAAGCAAATTTTTTAAGGAATAGAAAAAAATGTTAACTGGAAAAAGTTTTCCACAAAATTTTCCACCGTTGAGAAAATTCGTAAAGAAAAGCCGGGAAAACTACATTCCAACTCGTGTAAGATTTACAAAGAAATATTTTTGAGAACAGAATTTTATAAATTTCAATCACTGAAATTTTTAAGATGTACTACTTTTTAATTCCTGCGTTAGGTCATAGTTTTGTGAAAAATGCCCAGATTTCTCGTACAAGTCTTTTCGTTCGAAAATCATAACTGAAGATAAAAGCGTCACAGAAACATTTTGTTTGTCAAATCGGAATCAAATTTTCTCAAAACTTACAAACCAGCTTACAAACAAAGTATATTTGAAAAGAGCGATCAATAAGATCCAATCCTAAACATTTTTAAAATACGCTCATTTTTCGTTCCTAAAACATGATCAAATATTGCCAAGATGAGCTGTTTACAAATTTGTACATTTATAAGTTTATAAAGCTTATTTTCAACAAAACTACTTAAGAACGAAACAGCATAGAAACAAAGATTTCTTCAATCATAATGTAGGCATTTTTAGCTCCAGCTACCGTAAAACGGGGTAACTTTGATAATGCGGGTAACTTTGATAGTGCGTAACCCACATACTAAACGAAATATCATAATTTCTGTTAATGAGTTAAGCAAAACGAATGCAAAACTAAAGAATATTAGTATGACACTTCATGTAAGAGCGATTTTCATTTGAATCAAGAACATTTTAGGCTTTTTATACGAATTTAAAAAAATTACACAATTTTAGCATTTTCGAAACGCTTACAAACAATCTGTTCTACGATCACTATTTGATATAGTTTTGAATAGTTGGCCACTTATCTTTGACAGCCTAGTTATCATAGAACTTGAAATCGGTCTCAAATCTCTTAGCGAAAAGCATTTTCACAAATTGGGACCATTTTTGTAATCTAAGTCAGAAATTTCCATATAACGTTAAACGCCTAGAGGTATGCAATGCCCTACAAATGTTCGTTATTCATTCAATTTTGTTCGAATCATACTCCATTATCAAAGTTAGGGGGACACGGGGCAGTATGGACACCCTAAGGAATTTGACAATTTTGACTGTGAGTACATGAACATTATACTGTTTTTTATGTGCAGTATGCTTTTTAGAGTTCTTAAGCATTTGTTAAACATGGTTGCATAATTGGGAAAAAAATATTTTGTTTTCAAAAATAGGTTTAAAAAAAGCTTATATTTGGTAGTCGCCATCAAGCTAGCGGGGCAAAGTGGACACCCCCATGGGTGTCCAGCTGCTCCATCTCTTCCAGGCGGCGCTTTTTATCCCGGAATAAATGGGTTGGTTTGCTGTTTTCGCTTCTGTTTGTATTGTTCTACGTTTTGACGGGTGCCTTGCTGCAGCATAATCGCCCGCACTGAATTCATCTCGTCCAAAACCGTCTGACACTCGTCGTCGAACCAACCATTCCGAAGTAGGAATCAAAATAAAAAAAAATGTTCGGGATCCCTCGGTGGATTTTTTTGAGGGACACGTAAAATGGAAGCTAAAAACCTATGTTTTCGAATGGTGAAAGGTTTAGCGATGCCTATTTTTCTTGTGATAAACCTTTCCCTTATACACGCCGTGTACTGCGATCAGAAAAATGTGAATTTCTAATGGGAAAAAAATTATCACGTATCGAGATAGGCGACTCCTTTTCTTATCAGTAGCCAAACAGCCTTAAGGCTTCAAAAACGACATGTTGCGTGAAAAAAGTATTTATTGATTCTTGATTGTAACATATAAATTAAATTGGGTCCGTCTTTCCCTATAAGATAGAAACCCCAAGGGAGAAGCTCCTGAGAACATAATATTTTGGTTCATTCTACGAGTGTCTGTTTGATTCACACAACGAGTCACTTCACTCGAGTCGAGAATTGTCACCTCGCTATACGACACGTACATTTCTCACCTAACACTCATAGAATAAGCACAATGATTAAGAAAACAATATCCACAACAAAATTCATAAAAAATATCTGGATAATATAACGCTTGGAATGATATCCTGAAAGGAATCTTTGAATAAATTCTGTAGAAAATCATCGAAGTATTCTGAAATTAATTTCAAGCTAAATTACAGAACCAGGAGAATCTGTAAAAAAGGCACAAATCTTTCTTCGCGAGATTTGTGCCTTTGAAGTTTTTGTGCTATCTTAGAAGTTGATTCACCTTAAACACTATGCACAACGATTTGCACCGAAGGAGAATGCCAGTCCTTCTTTGCAAATACCAGATAGCCAAAACAAAAACAAAATTTTGACAGAGTAAAAGCTGTGTTCGAATTTCGAACTTACTCTGAGTAAAGTGTTGTTTTGTCCATACGGGTTTGAGTAAATGCTCAGAGACTTTACTTTGCTCAAATCGGGATGAACATGAGCATGTACCATCAGTGCACCAGATTCCGCTCATTTAAGGGAAGTTGTGTGTTCAAGTGTTTATTATAAAACAACTATTGTGTCAATCAATACTATTTTTATGTCACAATGTAGCTCCAAGTATAGGTAATCAGCGGCAAAATAAAAAGAATTTGAAAAACTTTCATAAAAAATATTTAATTGCATTTAAGTGTTCCTATTTCCGCTAACGGTAAACAAATTTCGTGACGAACTTACAAAAAAAAAATCATAATTTCGAATTATCCCAATATTTTTTAAGGTCAAATCATAGCTACTACTGCAATAAAAAAGTCTGTATACTAAAGTCGACATTTATTTAAAATTTTGTTTAAATTTTGCATGAACGGTTATTGGAACACACATAAGTACATAGTAATCCAATAATCGCTCACGAGATCTTGGGTTTTCAATATAAAGAATTATGTTATCCTTCATTTGAAAGTTGTTAATATTGCTAGAATATATCCATGCGAAAAATGTTGGTTTTTGAATCGAAAAACCTACTTTTACACTAGTGAGCGGAAATAGGAGCATGAGCGGATAATGGTGCACTGATGGTACTTGGTTTTATTCATACGACCTATTGTTCAGCTCTTGATTCTAACATTAGTTACCTTATCGCATGTTGCCTTTTGGAACTACCTTCCCAATTAACTGACAAATAAGTTGTCATGTATTGAGCACTTTAACCCCTCTACCGGCAGCTTCATTTTACCACTAAAAAAATATTCAAATCGCGATAACTTTTTTGTTTCTCAATATTTTTGCACCATTTTTTCACAAGATCTCAAAAAACTTTTCTAGTTTAGTTTTTAGAATCCGTGTCGATATTAATCATTAGTGATCTAGTTTTGAAGATATTCCGATGTTCCTTCGGGGACCGACATTCTCCATTATAAATGTCTTTGACGGGCATTTTGTTTTTGGTCAATTTATCAAAAATGAAATGTGTACTATACAATGCCAAGTAATAAGGAGCTATTCTGAAAAAATCATACAAATCGGTTTAGTATTCTTGAATAAATCTGAACATTAGGATATGAGGTTTTTTAGAGTTTTCAAGATCTTTATTTGTCCAGCGTGGTACCAAAAACATAAATCCTCATTACTCAAAGACGGCTGCACCAAATTGCTTCATTTTTTCACAATATACTCGCATTAATGTATCATTCCGAGGAGTGAATATTCACGATAAAAATTCTGTAGCCTGAGAAATTAACGTGGGTTATGGTTAACGCATCGGTCCCCCAAGGAATTTTTGGATATCTCCGGATCCAGATGACCAATGCTCAATTTTGACACAGATTCTAAAACTAGAAGAGTTTTTTGAAAACTTGTGAAAAAATGGTGCGAAAATATCATAAAACTAAAAAGTTATCGCGATTTGAATATTTTTTTTGACGGTAAAAAATGAAGCTGCCGGTAGGAATAATAGATTTGATTGTAAGAAGTAATAATATGTTATCCAACAAAACATCAATATTACAAATTATTAGAAATATGGCACTGCTTCTGCAATATTAACAATGTAGCATATATAAGACCAAAAGTCTTAAGTTACTTATTTCAATGAATAAATGAATAAATAAATAAATAAATAAATAAATAAATAAATGGTAATGTTCTAGGATCCCTCATCGTAATCGATCGTCATCATCCAAACATCGATAAAAATGTGTCCACTGTGTTTCGGTTGGAGAATAGAATAATACACTAATCACATTTTCGCGTAAATTTTCTTGAATTTGAAAATTCATGAATCAATGACAGATCCTGCCCTCTTCAAATCCTCTCAATCGATCAGTTCGTTCATACTCCCAGGTTTTTACAATAGAAATATTAGTAGTAGAACGCTAATGGCGCAGTTGTCACAAAATTGATTTCAATTTTTATTACCTTAAATTATGGTTTTTCATTATTTGTTCTATACCATGATGTTGTTTTGGTTCTTAAAATTAATCTGACACTTTGAGGCCCGGTGCTCAAGCTGTTAGTTCGTGGCAAACTAGATGTTGGTAACACGAACAGCAGCGACATTAGCATTCTTAGGTTAATGCTTCTACTGTTTTTACTAACCCTTCGTGAGAGCAAGTGAAGCAAATCGTGAACAGCGCGCCACGGCGCTTACTATGATTGCCACGAATGTGACATAAGCACGTGCCGTAAAACGACGATCTGCTCTATTGAAAAAGAGCTCATCAACTTTCGCTCTCGACCGTTTTCGGTTGTGGTTATGACGAAAAAACACCGGTTGGTTTGGGCGGGATATTGTCGAGATTAAACGGCATCGCTCTACCACCCCCTTCTGAAGCTAAAGTCGCGCCCGTTTGCGCGAGGACGTCATTATCGGCAAACACATGCGCAACCAACGAAAACCCAGTTGGCTAGGTTGTTGGTGCACTGAACTAACCATTAGAACGCTTGCTTCGATCCGTTCATCAACATCGTGTGCTGATATCAAAATTGTACTTTATTTCGGTGTTCGAAAACTGTAAATTAGTTTCAATTAGATAATCGCTTGGTTGTAGCAAGCACATTTGGGCAGAATCAGTTAATGGAATAACATCGTATAAAAGTTCGCACTTACCTCGTAGGTTGATGTGATGTTCAGTTTGTGGAACACGGGCAAGTAGATGAATCCCATGACGAAACCCATGGTAATGACGCCCAGCGACACGTACACATACTGTATGCCAAACGAGTAGACTTCTGTCGGTAGCCCAAGTAGCGTAATGCCGGATATGAAGCTGAAAGATGGGACAAACTTCGGTTTAGTCAATGAACATTACAAACTTGAACAGAGCTAAATGTTTCAATTGTAGTTTTGTAATAAACTGCTTTGATCACAAATTTGTCATGAATTGGCCTACTTGCCTACACTGAAGTATGCAGTGTCGTAAAAGTTACTACGCAACTGATGTAATGACTCATTACGCAACGTTTTTCCGTTACACAACTCTTAAGTTGCGTTATAAATCATTACACAATAATGTCACAAAACATCACAATATTTGTGAATGCATATTGAAATGACTCTCAAATATCCTTTTACAAAACTGTGATACGCAATTCATTGCAGTGCTGTCAAGCGGCCTCTTACAAAACTACAAAAACTGTTATACGCAATCCATTGCAGTGAAAGCTTTATGGGAGAAGCTTCCCAAGCTTCTGTGGGCAGTTGGCCAAACTTCTGGGAAAAGCTGCCCAAGCTTCTGGGAAAACCTGCCCAAGCTTCCGGGAGAAGCTGACCCAGCTTTTGGGAAGTAGCCTTTCTCTAAGAGAAGCTTCCTCAGCTTCTGGGGGAAGCTTCCAAAGCTCCTGGAAGAAGCTTCCCAAGCTTCTGGGAGAAGCTTCCCAAGCTTCTGGGAGAAGCTGCCCAAGCTTCTGTGAGAAGCTGCCCAAGCTTCTGTGAGAAGCTGCCCAAAGTTTTGGGAGAAACTGCCCAAGCTTCTGGGAGAAATATTTTAAGCTTCTGGGAAAGGGTACTCCAGCTTCTAAGAGAAGCTTTCTGAACTTCTGGGAGAAACTCTCTACGCTTCTGGGAGAAGCTTCCCAAACTTTTGGCAGAAGATTCCCATGCTTTTGGGCGAAGCTTCCCAAGCTTCTGGGAGAAGCTTCCCAAGCTTCTGGGAGCAGCTGCTCAAGTTTCTGGGAGAAATGTTTCAAGCTTCTGGGAAAGGCTACTCAAGATTCTAAGATAAGCTTCCTGAGCTTCTGGGAGAAGCTCTTCAAGCTCCTGAGAGAAGCTGCCCAAGCTTCTGTGAGAAGCTTTCCAAGCTTTTGGCAGAAGCTTCACACGCTTCTGGGAGAAGCTTCACACGCTTCTGGGAGAAGCTTCGCAAGCTTCTGGGAGAAACTTCGCAAGCTTCGGAGAGAAGCTGCCCAAGCTTCTGTGAGAAGCTGCCCAAGCTTCTGGGAGAAATGTTTCAAGCTTCAGGGAAAGGTTACTCAAGCTTCTAAGAGAAGCTTCTTGAGCTTCTGGGAGAAGCTTCCCAAGCTTCTGGGAGAAGCTTCCCAAGCTTCTGGGAGAATCTTCCCAAGCTTGTGGGAGAAGTTTACCAAGCTTCTGGGAGAAGCTTCCCAAGCTTCTGAGAGCAGCTTCCCAAGCTTCTGGGAGAAGCTTCCCAAGCTTCTGGGTGAAACTTCCCAAGCTTCTAGGAAAAGCTTCCCAATCTTCTGAAAGAAGCTTCCCAAGCTTCTAGGAGAATCTTCTCAAATTTCAAGAATCAGAAATCACAGAAGAATCCCATGGTCTAAGCCTGAGCAACAGACAAAAAAAAAATCACAGAAGAATCACATCCAAAAACTAATCACTTGATTTCGACTATTAGGGTTCTGGGATCCTTCAAACATTCGAACTCACCTAGCGATCAACGACAGTGCAATCGGAAACACCAACATAGTTCTCCCACCCATCAGGTACTCCGATTCGGTGCTAGGTTTCCGCTGCATGAATCCGAAGTAGATTCCAATCAAGATGCACAGGAACAGCATCGTCACAAACACCAGGTAATCCGGCCAGGAGAACCTCCTCATGTGTTCCACAATATCCTCCAGTTGACCCATGTTGACCACACTTCCTTCCCAATATCCAATATCTCACGCACACCAATCCGTCGCGAATCGATCGATCCGTGCTACCACCCTTGCCAGCTTATGTCGTCTCCCGGATAATCTATTTTTGCGCGATCGCGATCCCGATCGAACCGAACTACTACATCCGAAGCCAGCAGCAAACCGCAGAATCCGTGTCTAATCCGGTCCACTGCCAAACTCAAACTAACCAATCCGAGGCCGGGGCGGGATAATCTCGGTCGATCGATCAACTAAGAGGATCATCGCCGCTCGGTCCATGTGTTGGATACGAAAAATAAAAGGTAGGTATCTACTCGGTGTGTAGTTGTCAACGGTGGCGAATGCGCTAGTCCGAGATTAGTTTAAACTAAATTAGAGAATTACATTCAATTTAGGGCTCACTCGGTGTACGGTCCCTGCCGTCGTTTTTCTTGTTCGGGATTTGGCAGCGGTCCGCAATCTTCGACTTCAAATTCGCGTAGTTCTAATTGAATCATGATTCGTGAGCAGCTTCCGAATCGTAAGGTTGTAGTAACCTTCTTCACGCTCTTCTCACTATCGACGCAAAGCCTACTGTTGTGAGAGTACTTGCATCACATCTTATCAGTTGCAGTCAAAGCTTCCTGCGATCCACCAAACCGTAGTTCTGCCGCCCAGTTTGAGAACCACTGTACGACAATGATCAGCACTTTGTAGGTGAGTGTTCTGCGCGCTGATCCCATATGCAAATCCGTTGACTGGTCACTAGTACGAGGATTGGTACTTATGGTGATGCACCTCAATTGGTTCCGTGTCTCGGACATCGTTATACTTTCTTGATTGATCGTACATGACGACCGTGATGATGGTCGTCCAGCAGATGCTGATGGTGCTCTACAAATGACCAGAAAATAGGGAGAGAATTTATTTGCGTCATACGCACGTGATTGACTCGTTTTTCAGAATGCTCCTCGGTACTTTATTGAATGATTGTTGTGACTCACAATTGGTGACGATCTGCAGAATGTGATCATCTTTGCATGGCTCGAAGCAAAAGTGAACTTGATCATGACCAACAGAAAAGATCGTACCGACATCGCAAGCAGTCGGTGCGAATTGATGAATGAATTTTATATTTAGAAGGTACTAGCAATGTTAGTATGCAGATCTTGATTATAGGTCATATGACTATGATCATGGGGTGCGTGGAAGTGGTTGCCGGTAATTCAATAATCTAGATGAATATTTTCCGGATTAAATCTTCAACAAAAATAGCTAAAGCTGCTAATTCGTTTTCTCGTGATTTTTTTTCTCGCACCTCTAATTATTATAAGAAATTCACATTTTCTTTTTTTTTCTCTGGCGTTACGTTCTAACTGGGACAAAACCTGGTGCTTCTCTGCTTAGTGTTATCAGCTCTTCCACAATTGGGTCCTAAAATTTTTAATGAAATCTTGTTTTTATTTAATAACACGAAAGAGCATGTAACTGTAACTACTTTAGCAATTTTTCCCGCTCAAAAAATGGCTATATCATGTTTGAACTTTAATTTAAAAATTTGGTCCATTAATGAACCTTGACACTTTTGATCATGTTTGACCTTCGCTTAGTCGACAAAAACACCACAGGGGTTTTAGTTCGACCACTGGGGTTGTTCCTATCTGACATATCGTAAGGAACACGGAAAACAAAATACACCCAATATTTGAGTTTAAGCCAAAGGATGTGACAAAATCTAAAAAATTGTGTTTTGAGCTTAAACCATGGGGCAAGACACTTGATCTGGTATTACAATATTAATATATATTAATAATATTAAATTGATATTGAAGGTATTATCTAGTGTGTTGGGAGTTTTCTCTCGATTGAATTTTCGAAACATATGGGTAGATGATCGTCGAGGGGGCCTTCCTTAGCCGAGTGTTTAGAGTCCGCGGCTACAAAACAAAGCTATGCTGACGATTTCTGTTGGATTTCCGGTCGGTTCAGGATCTTTTCATAATGGAAATTTCCTTCACTGCGCTGGGCATAGAGTATCATCGTAGCTTCCACCCGATATACGAATGCAAAAATGGCAACTGACGCAAAGAAATCTCTCAGTTAATAACTGTGGAAGTGCTCATAAGAACACTAAGCTGAGTAGCCGGCTCTGTTAATGCCAAGAAGAAGGAGATGATCTAAATCTTACGTTCATTATTGTTGCAGATTAGTGCTTTTGAAATCGTGAATATGGACACAAGCCATCCATTGTTAAGGTGAAACCGTTTGGAATCAACTTCTTACATTGCACTAAAACTTCAAAGGCACAAATCTCGTGAAGAAAACACCCAACAAAAGTGCACTTTTTATTTTGGCTTTGTGCACTAGCAGAAAGCTTAAAATAAGAAGATCAGAAACGTTTGCCAACTATTTCTCCAGTTTAGTGCCTTTGAAAACGTGAGTACTAGCACAAGTCGGCCATTGAGCCGGCCATCTTTGGATTCCGACATGTTTCACCGTAAGGACAGCTCACCCTCTCCAACGTTATGAAAGTTGTGTATTGTTGTAATAAAGGATTATACAGAATTAGCTAATGAAAATACATTGTAAATAACTATTTATTGAATAGTATCATAAATAAACTCAAATATTATTTCTTCTGCTCTCGTTGAGCAAATCTTCTAATAGGCCTATTCACATGACGTTCCAAAACAGCTGATCGGGAAGCTCTTTGACAGTTCTTCTATGAAAATGACAGCCTCGTGTATGCACCGGTCTTCCACCGATGTAAACAAATGCATAGACGGACCTGTCACATGAAAAGGCCTATACGATCCGAAGATAACCGGTAATGACCTTAGGTCGTATGAATAAAACCGAGTACTTGCTCATGCTCAACCTGACTTGACCAAAGTAAAGTCTCTGAGCATTTACTCAAAACCGTATGAATAAAACAGTACTTTGCTCAGAGTAAGTTCGAATTTCGAACTTAGCTTTTACTCTGTCAAAAATGTTGTTTTTGTTTTGATTAATCTGATTTTTGCGATTTTTGCTACGAAGAGGAATCCCAGCGGTATGAAAGAAGTGCCTTCCAGGAAATTGCCCGTCTTTTGCCGTTTGTCCGGCTGCTGATGAAGCCAAACGAGCCAAACACCCCGATCAAATTGAACCAGGGACAAATATGAACCATCCTGTGCCACCTGCAAGGTATATGAGGGACACGCAACTAAGGATTTTGCTGCCGCAGTGTTATGGTAACCGATACGTTCGCAACGGTAAGTGTTTTGCACTTGTGATATTCTGAAATATAACTATTTCTGTCCTTCCCAATTAGCTCTCATCGGTGGTCGTTAAGCGGAATTCGAACCAGCAGATAATTGTGCCTCCAGCGGAAATTGTGCACAATAGAAACCAAAAAGCATCGACAACGCCGATCTCTGCGAATCGATTTCCATAGTTGACGAGCGTCAACACCAGCAGCAGTAAATTAAGTTCCCTTCGGCAAAATGGGCCCACCTCAATATCAACGGGAAGTCACACTGAACAAGGAAGAATATATGAAACCGGCAAAAACTCACGCGGACAATTCGGCTGCAACAAGTGGATTGGCAACAAGTGAAGGAGCCACGGAACAAAAAGACGACACCGTAGTTAAACCCACCAGTGCGATGAGCGAACATACCGAAAAATAGTCGCTCAAAAGGACAGATTGTCGATAGAAATATGTCACGACCTGCTTGTTGAAAAAATAAATGGTTGATGATCCTATTCTTTGTATGTTTGGTTAACTTCGACAGGGTTTTTTTTAATTTTAAAAAGTTTTTTCTTCTTGCCATTATGTCCCCACTGAGCCTGCTTCTCAGCTTATGTTCTTATGAGCACTTCCACAGTTATTAACTGAAAGCTTTCTTTGCCAAAGTTGCCACTTTCGCATTCGTATATCGTGTGGCAAGTACGATTATACTCCATGCCCAGGGGAAGTCAAAGAAATTTCCATTACGAAAAGATCCTGGACCAACCGGGAATCAAACCTAGACTTCTTCAGTATGGCATTGCTTTGTAACCGCGGACTCTTACTACTCGGCTAAGGGATGCCCCGAATTTTTAAACGCTACAGCGCTCTTATTTGGTCATGATATACATCATCCAGCTGAGAAAAAAAAAACAGATCAAAGCGAATCATGGAAAAGCCCAAGTAATGATTTAACCCTAGTTATCTCAGAACAAATTTATTCAGGTTTCTTTCAGGGAATCGTGCAGGAACCTTTAAGGTTTCCAACTTTCAATTTTCTCAGTAATATCACCGAAAGCATGGGAGTTTTTGAAAAGTTATACATATTTGAAAATAATTCATAAATAAGTAATAAGTTCGAGCGTTTTCAAAAAGTTATTATGAATATTTGAAGAAAAATTTATCTGTGACTACATCCAGGAACTCTTCAAGCAATTCTTAAGAAATGCCCTAAAATTCAAGATTTTTTTTTTAAGTATTCTTATAGATCTATTTATTTTCTTCATAAATATTTTCAGGAAGTTCTCCAAAAGTTTTGAGAATTGTTTTAGAGATATCTTAGTA
Source organism: Aedes aegypti (assembly GCF_002204515.2). Lineage (NCBI taxonomy): Eukaryota > Metazoa > Arthropoda > Insecta > Diptera > Culicidae > Aedes > Aedes aegypti. The sequence continues at coordinate 24,073,220 of NC_035109.1, read as the reverse complement.
CTGCTAATAACTAAATTTCAAATAAACCTCAAGTATGTATTCTGCAACTATTTCGAAACTTACCAAAAATATTACTTCAAGAATTCCTTCAGGAATTTCTGAAAAAAAATACTTCAAAGTATTTCTGAAATATAGAAATTTTCGTAGAAATTAAAGACGGAAGTTTCGAGAAGTACATGGCAATAGAGGTGTGAGTAGTGGAAAGCAAAGGTAAATAGGTACTGTGGCAAGTGCAGTGGTATTTTTCAACCTGACCATTTGTCAATACAGGTACATGGAGGAAGGACCCCTCAAATTATCCTTAGAAAGATATTTTTTTCAGTTTATGGATCTTTATAAGAGTTCTTGGATCACTTTTTGAAATAATTCCTTGTGATATTTAAGAAATATATGTGAAGAAATGCGTTGACGATTTTTTAGCAGTAAATTTAAAAAAAGGACTGAGATTGGAGGTACCTATAAATTGAAAAATTAGTGCAATTTAAGAATGACTTTCAACACTTCCTCACTTCCACCCTATATCACACTTCTCCAAAATTACTGTTTTCGGCACTCCTCCACCCATTCCTCCGTGAATTTAATTGAAATTAATTATAATGTGGTTCAGCTTCCGTGTACTTCCGTCATTTATATTATTTTAAATTAAATTTTCAAGCTTGAAAATCTCAACTGAGCATGGTCAGCAGGTGACTCAGGATTTTCAGAGCATCTACTCAGCTTTTTCCCCTTTATTCATACCAATTTGGATGTTCGAAAAGTAAATGCTCAAGTACTCAGTTTTAGCATACCAACTTGAGTAAACGCTCAAGAAAATTATCTGACAGGCGGGTTCGAGTAAAGTAAAAGCTTTTACTCAGTTTATTCATACGACCTCTTGTGTCATCATCCATATAAGCGTTGATTTTTTGATATTTTTATGACACCCGACTGATCAGTTATTTTGAAGGTGTGCTTATTCCCAACTGCCGTATTTTTTTAAATTTAACACCGCTAAAGTTCAGAAAAATCAAGTTCGCATCATGAATTTCTTTATTATTACATTCATCCGCTAGAATCCTTTTGGCCTCGCCAATATCAATTCCAGGGGTCGTCTTGGATATGATTATCTGTAGTGAAATTTTTAATCGGTTTCTTGGTTAGCTCTCGATTTGGGAAACATCAGTTTCTTGGATTTCCCCAAGAGCACCGCTTGAAGAATACCCTTGAAGATCAAGGATGTTCATAATATGTTTCGGCAACAGACCGACCGCTGCTTGAATTCGCTCCCAGAAATGTGAATGATCCTACAACATTATAAATAATATATGCATTACATTAAGATTTAAAGTAAAGATAAAAGCTCACCGTGTTTGAGTCCATCAGGTAGGTTGGTATCTTGAAACGTCAGATGTCTTTGTTTCATAAAAGTCACAGCCACCTCGATGTGTTTCGAAAATATTAATGGATTGATATATATTAATTAATATTAAGAGATATTAATACCAATATTATTAAGTGTCCTGCCCCATGGCTTAAACCAACGGAAAACATTAGTAAATTGAGTAAACATGTGTTTTTGGCCTAAACTTAAGCGTTTGGGACTAAAATTGGGACAGGGCTTTAGGACCCTACTATTATCTGAGAACTTTCTTTGCCATCTATGCATGTGTGTATTGATACCTTTGATTGATATTGATACTAAGATTGATATGCCCTGGGAAATAGAGAAACAAATCATAACAAATAGATCCTCGATAGGCGGGATTCTAACCCAGGACTCTCAGTTAGTCTTTTGAATTGCTGCGCGTATACTAAACTGATGCAAATTTTGAAGTTTTTGCTCCCTATGCTTAAATGGTGTCATTTCTGAGAAAAATCATTCTCACAAAATTAGAAGTGATTTGGAGGAAATTTGGTTGTGCACACACCATTTGAAATTTATATGGAAATTACTATAAGAAAGGCAAGTCCTCCAACTGCTCGTCCTAATAATATATGGAAAAGTGAGCTAACTCTTCTCATGTGAAATCTTCCCAGCTACAACTTTGCCAAAGACCACATTTTGATGGAACGCACGGTGTTTTATTTTCTGGATTTCATGCGCTTTTTGAATAGCGCTCATACCGTTAATTTTAGCGATATAGTTTGTTCGGAGAAGTTTCTTGGTGTATTAAAGCGCATCTTTTGATGCAAGAAGTTTTGTGATCAATCCACCTAGCAGTGAGATAGAAAAACTATTTTTTCAAAACATTTAGATAGACATATGGTGTCTTCGGCAAAGTTGTAGAATTGGCAATTTGAAACAACTTTGTCGAAGACACGATTTTTCTATCTCTTATACTTTTTGAGATGTATGCCGTTGTATGTGAATGGCCCCTAAAAGTCATACTTTTTATCATAACCTATTTCCAAGATTTTTAACATTTTTTGTGTTTTCTACAAAGTTGTTTGTCATGGAAAACCCCGTGTTTTTGTTGAACATATCATCACCCTATCTTTTGAAGTAACAAAGTTATTTATGAATTACTCATTTTTTTTAAGGTTTAGTTTTACCCTCTATAACTGGCTTCGGCGCAAAATGGCGCAGACAACTTTTACAAATCTTGAAAGTACCGTATCTCCCCTTTCGGTAGTTGATAAAAATTTTTGTCTATAAGCATCTTTGCATGGATTTTCACTATCAAACAAATAAGCCTTATTAAACGACTTCGACTGATAATTCTTTTACTTTACGAGATAGAGAGGTGCGATGTTCATCAAAAACATGCGTTTTAAGATGATTAACAATTTTGTAGAAGACATGGAAAATGTTAAAAATTTAAGTAAAAAGTTATGAACAAAAATGATTTTAAAAGAGTTTTACAAATTTGTGCACTTTATGTTAAAAAATTCGTTACTCTTTTACAAGATTTAAATTCTCTTGTAAATTCTAAACTTAAGCAATTATTTTTAGTGCGTCAAATAAGGAACATAGTGCGTCAAATTAGGCACATTGAAGAATTGATGCGTCAATTAAGGACCTAATGTTTTCCACATAAAGTCATTAAAACATGAAGAAAAGAACGCTCAATATATTTTTACTGATTTTGTAATGAAACAAATTGAATTGAATTGAATATATAAAATAGGGGCCCAGATAGCCGTAGCGGTAAACGCGCAGCTATTCAGCATGACCATGCTGAGGGTCGTGGGTTCGAATCCCGCTGGTCGAGGATCTTTTCGTAAAGGAAATTTTCTCGATTCCCAGGGCATAGAGTATCTTCGTACCTGCCACACGATATACATATGCAAAAATGGTCAATCGGCAAAGAAAGCTCTCAGTTAATAACTGTGGAAGTGCTCATAAGAACACTAATCTGAGAAGCAGGCTCTGTCCCAGTTGGGACGTAACGCCATAAAAGAAAAAGAAGAGAATATATAAAATCAATCGCAAATAAAGATAAGATGAATTATAATTAATTAAATATTACATGAACATAGATATTGTGTTGCATGACAGGGCACGAGAGGCATCAACGGGTTTACCCGATTCAAGCGATTTGGATAGGGAGTCTGGAACTGCCTCCTTCCTGTTATTAACAATTCGTGGCTTAAGGGTGGACTCTTAGACATCATCTATTGCAGAGGCGCCAAATTCAAAACCATGGGTAGGACAAACGTAAGCAAAATATTCATGTCTAAGGAAGTTCAGAAAATTTTCAAATTTATGGAATCCTTGACATAAAATATGACGTGACTGTTTTCATATCAGTTATTACCACAAGCTTCAAGATTATTGATATGATCAACTTCATAAGTGATTTAATATATTATAAAAATTTATATCCTTTTCGAACCAGTTTACTTTTGACGGACTTGACAAAAACTAGAACTAACTGCGAGACTCAACAGCTGATATTGTTCTATAATTTCCCTATGAAAACATAAAAATGCAGTGAATTTGTTTTTTTTTTCTTTGTATTCTTCGCAGAGTTTTGCAATAAAGATTCGAAAGGTTTCTTAACAGAGCTTGCAACTGTAAGCGGATCTCTTGTAAGAGACCTAATAATGCATTTTGACAGTAGGTCTCTAAAGTTCGTATTTTAATCAAAATGGTAGCTTAAGTCACTTTCTTCCTTATTTTGCTTGCAGTGAATCCTGCTGCTAAATTTAACAGCTCTAGAAAAAAAAAAATCAGAGACTATTACGCATCTATTTCACATTTTTTTAGAATTTATTCTTTTATTCGAGAAAGAGCTTCTTTAGAGATCCCTCCTTGCATATTTTAAACGGCTTCTTTAGAGATTCCTCCAGAAATCCCTCTTCAGATTCCCTCACTTATTCTACAAGGAAATCATCCATCGGTGTATCAAGAGATGCTTAGAGGAATTATTTAATAATTTACTACATGGAAATCCTCAAACACTTTGATGCTTCAGTAATTTATGGATTATGGTGAAAGTAATTCTCAGTAATAGCTCCAGATATTTGTCGACTATCACCTTTATGGGTTGTCCTAGTTGTTTCCTTAGGAGAGAGTTTACAAGAGTTTTTCCAAGAAAATCCAGAAAGGTTCATTTCAAAGATTTTGAAGCATTTTTCCTAGCATTTTCGTTTTATTTCCTACAATAACTCATCTACATTCACACAGGAATTGCTGTAGTAATTCAAAGTTTTATCCTACATATCTTGCAAATATTTTTTTATGTAGAATCTTACTTAAAATTTCTTACTCACTTAAAATTTCTTTATTTAGGATTTCACACCAGATAATACTTCTGTAATCATTTTAATGATTCTTCCGCTCTGTCCTATACAATTTTTTAGGAAACCCATCCAATAGTTTTCAAGGAATTCCTGTAGGATAGCAACTAGCAATTTGCTTAGGAATTCCTCAAAGATTTCCTCGATAGTCTAGAAGTTCTTACACCCAACCTTGTGGGAGTTATTCAAGGGTTACTCTAGAACTCAATCAGGATTCATCAGATATTATTTAGAGTTTTATATTTGAAACTCATCCCAAGATATATGAAAAAATCTATTAATATCTGAAAAAAAAATCATGACACTTTCTTGGAGGCGACCCTGAAATAAAGCCGATTTTTTTTAAGATTTTAGAAAATTCTCAAAAGTTTCATGGAAGAATTCCTGAAAGAATCTTAAAGCAAATTTGAACGACAACTTTGTGGAAAATGCCTGGATAAAATACTGTTTGAATTCTTGCAAATGTTCTTAACGAGAATCTTTGAGTTGGATGATTGAATCATTGAATAAATTCTTGGATTACTTTCTTGAAAAAAAAAAAAATCTGAAGAATCTTTGGAGGAAGGTAATTACTGTAGCTATCTTTAGTAGATTTCCTCATTTCCTAAACCGAAATTTAAGGATCCTTAGAAATTCCATAAATATCACGAAATGAACTCTTGGAGAAATCTTCGAGCAAATATTTCTACTTGAATCAATTCCTGGAGCAAATAATGTAGAAATTCATACAGAAATACGAGTAGTAATACTTGTCGTAATGTCATGAGAAATTCCCGAAAAAGTATGTTTCAAATATTATCAGAGAAATATCTGATAAGAAATAATTTTATCTCCAGGTTCCTATTAGGTTTCTGTTTCGTTATCTTGGATTCTTATTAGTCGCTTTCTGATCTCTTTTTGATTCATGTTTGGTCTCTTTTTTCAGGAAAGTTGTCTCTAAAGTTTCTATTCTCTCGTGCTTATTCTGCGCGGCGTGTGAATCGAGACGAGTCGCTCTCACCTCGAGTGACGTGAGACGACTAATGTTAATCAAATGGGAGCGAGTCGACAATTGTCACCTCATTCGACTCGTCTCACCTCACACGCCGCGCAGAATAAGCACATCTATTTCTATTCTTAGTCGTCATTGGAAAATATGATGAATAATGATATCCACTCAATTTGATTTGCGATTCATAGCAATGGTATAAATTTGATATCACCGAATCTAGAAACTTTCAGGCAATAATTGCAACTCTACTTCAAAATCTAAATTTTATTGGTAAATGGTTCAACGTGCAGGAACTCCATCTAATATTTCGTTGGAATTTCTCCAACAATTCTGCAAGCATTTCTAATGTTTCCGACAAAAATTCTTCACAATATTCTCTCTTTTTATGAACCTAGGTAGCCGAAGCAGCTACTCAGAAAGACCAAGCTGAGTTTCGTGGGTTTGAATGCCGCCGGTTGAAGATCTTTTCGTAAAGGACATTTTCTCGACTTCCTTGGGCATAGAGTCTTCGTACCTTTCATGCGATAGATACATGCAAAACTGGCTAATTGGCAAAACAAGCTCTCGATTAATAACTGTCGAAGTGCGTTTAAGAACAGATGAGAACAAGGATTTGTCATATTTGGGATGTAACGCCAGAAAGAAGAATAGATGAAAAAAATAGGGGTGATCGGGGCAATATGGGCCGCCTAAGGAAAACGTCATGGAATGCATAGAAAAACAGCGAAAAATATGATTTAAATGCAAGTGACTTGTACTATATAATGTTATCTTCCATGTTACGTCGATAATTAATGTTAACATCAACTTGCAAATTATTTCAGGAACTTTTTGGAAAACCATGTTTTTCTACGTGGTCACCAACCATATGGGGCATTATGAGCCACCCTACGGGGCAGTATGAGCCACCTCATTCAATCGAATGATTTTTATTTAAAACAGTATAGAGAAGAGTTAGTTGTGAAGAGTACATTATTGGAAAGAAAATTGTATTAGCTTTACTTGAAATTATTGATTCTAGCGGCTTATTTTTTAAAGATACACAATACATAGTAAAACAACCATCTTATACTAGTACTAAGGGGTCTATTTTGTAAATCGAGCTGATTCAAGTGACTCGTCTGTAATTACTGTCGATCAAAGTAAGCATGCATATTTCAGATGTCACCCGTCGACTCCCATAGTAATCCAGTCACATAGAGTGAGGGCTGTCGAAAAACTCGAGTGACAAAGCCGAGTCGAGCAACATTTTTGGTCGACAGTGACTCCAGTCGAGTCGTTTTTGGTCGACTCGACTTATAAAATAGGGCCCTAAATTGCAATACTTGGTTCAACGTATTTTCTAGCAAAGTGTTCCACTTGTAATGGTGCATGTGTATGTGTGTTTACGATAAACCGTGACGATTTTTTATTGCTCCGTATTTCGATTATGTTTAGTACGCAAAACATTGTCTATAAATCGTTTGAATACGTTCCTGTTGCTTGTTATTGCTGTTTGTAACCACTGTACTCGGAAGATTAGTGTTTCAGTAACTGGAAGTTTGCAAATTATCGAAAAACTGATAGTGCCACAGCAGAAGCCTTAAGTGAATCGGCAATTGCAACTCCATGCAAGAAATGTTCCACAGACATAGACTTTATGAAATGCCTGTATACTGTTTGTGAAGGTAAATGCGCCAGAAAGTTTCACGCTGCGTGTGTTGGAGTAACCGAAAACAATTTATGTGCCCTCTCTAAGAATATCGTTTGGATTAGTGATGACTGCATGATCGAGTTCTGCAAGGCAAGAGATCATATTCCAGAATCAAGCAACGCTCAACCGGCCGATAAAGATCCAATTACAGTTGATCTAGAAGCACTGAAATCGCAAGTCAATGCCATAAATGATTCGATCACGGAACTTTCCAAAGCCATCGCTTCATCATCGGCTCCTGCTTCACTACAACGACAACAACGGCATTCAACACCAATTGACTCGTTGAGCAGATCAAATGTGTGTACATCCGAATGATCGCGCTCGTCTATAGAGAACCGTGAGGATACGTTTTCGCTGCTCTTAACGAATATCGACCGACACGTAACAGAGAAAGAAATTGCCTGTTTGGTATCCCAATCGCTTTGTGCTCCAGAACCCGAGTGTATGGATGTAACCAAACTAGTACCTAACTGGAAAAACTGCGAGGATCTGGACTACATCTCCTTTAGAATAGTGCTGCCCAAACGATGGAAGCTGTTAGCCATGACTGGTACCACTTGGCCGCACGGAGTAACATTTCGAGAATTCGTTTATAGAAATAAAAATCCGTGGAAACCTTCATCGACAAGAAACATGACAATGTAGTAGCAATTAGGAATATTTGTTTTTGTAATCATTATTTATGTATGAACAAAATGTGATGATGTGTTATGCGTAAAGATTTTTGTGAGCTTGTTTACGTAGTTATTGTTCAGTTTTGTTATAATTTCTCGGTGCCAATATGAATGTGATTGAACACATGTTATAAGTTGAAAGTTTTTGTACCATGTTTATGATTTATGTTTTACGATATAGTTTTAAGGCAAAATTATCGAGTTAAAACAGTCTGTACAGTTTAACTGAAGACGGAGTACCAAATAAATAAATAAATAAAGATAACTATGCAGTAAAAAAATAATCTGGTATGTTTAGACAATGCATTTTTATGTTCAAAACATCGTTTGTTTTGCTTAAATCTAGGTGGCTCATTTTGCCCCGCTCCTTCATCTTGAAAATAATATATTGTTTTTCAATAATTTTGTTTACGAACAAATCTAATTTCACTCCCGAACTGTTCATTATAATCAGAAGTTTCCAAGGATTGGTAAAATTAACCAGAATTATAAATATAATTGTCTTATAGGCTTAATTAAAAACTGCCAAAATTATAAGCTTTTCATGACGAAGGACAAATTTGTACATTTTTGTAAATATCTTGAGTGTTCAAACGAATATTCTTACGGTTTTTATTGTGGTGGCTATTTGAGCCATCCTTTAGCAGATGATAATAACACTAGACATTATAACACTGTTTTTGAGGTCAAAACCGGGGTGGCTCATATTGCCCCGTATATTCATATTGCCCCCATTGCCCCTACTCTATTTTTGATGAATCATGGAAAATGAAAAATCTTATCATTTTCTAAGAATTCATCAAGAATGTCTTGTGGTAATGCAGAGAATTTCTATGAAATGTGCTTCGGGAGTTCTGTAGGAATTGCTCAACAGATCGTCAACAGCTTCTTCCTTAAGAATGACTTGAGAAAGCAGTACTACACTAGTGCTGTGTATAACAAGCGAGCTTTGTTTAAGATACATATACTCAGTACACGATGCTACCGGTCTTGGGTTAATCCATAAATTGCTCTAACGATTCTTTAAAAATTGCTTGATAGTTCTTCCTGCAATCCAGTCATTCGTCAAGAAATACATCTACGGCTGGCTGTAAAAAATTGTTACAATCCATTGACTGTCCTACCCAGGTATTTTTGTGCGTAGGACATGTCCTACCTGTCCTACCCACTTCCCGCGCCACTGATCTATTGGAAGTAGAGTGTCCGTCCCGGGACAAAAAATCCCGGGATTTGACGAATTTCGGGATTTTCCGTTTCCCGGGAAATAAGGACTGTTCATTTTATAAAGTGGACACCTTGTGCATGCTGTGTCTTTTTAATTTATCAATGAAATTTCAATCGGTTTTCTGCACATCGTTCGACTAGTATTGTACAATGTTGTGATAATGAAAGTTCTCCACAATAATTAAATTTCTCACGAATATGGAACAACGATTTGAACGGTCGATTTTTGGAGGTTATCAAAATTAATGATTGTTAGAAAATGGCTAAAAAAATTCGACAATTTATATTTTTTATTTTCAAAAAAGGCTTGTTCTTCGAAAGCATCATCAATCAGAAGCCTGATGGAAAAAATCAAGACATTTTTGGAACAACAGTTTTACAGATATAATAATATCATTTTTCCCCTATATTTTTTGAGAAAACTATTTGAAATTTGAAGAGAACTGATATGAGTAGAATTTTTTGGTTGAGAGTACGTCCTGACGGAAGTCTTAATAAAGTATTATTATGAAAAATAACTTACGCCTTCATAGAGTTACTTATTTAGTCCCCACGCCACATTTAAAGCACAAAAGAAACACAATTGCTTTGTTCATAGAAGACTTTTCAAAGTACATTGACAATCATCAAAATTGGCAACACTGCTGTAATAAAATCGGTTTTATTTTCCACATATTATTTTCATAATATGTTATTCTGAGAATACCAATTGAAATATTCGGAGAAAACCATTTACAATTTGCTGTAGATCGATAAATATGCGTACATGATTTTAAAAGTATGAGACTTTTTGGTAAAACTACCATAAACAGTAAAATTTGTACTTAAAACTATTGTTTGAACGCACGATTTAGCTTTCGTTTGTACAAATATAGTTTCTTTAGTAAACCAAACTAGTTTTGAACACGCTTTTTACTTTTCTCTTTTACTGGGAGTGAAAGGATGGTGTATCAGCAAACTTGGCCATAAATGGGTAAACCACTAATGTTGCCTAATGTCAGAGAATGGTGGAATATAATTGATTTTTTCAAAGCTTTATCTTTAGTAGAATAGTAAAGAATACAAATATACAATTTGTTCATAAAAATTATGATTTTTGTTTTACGAAAAATAATGTTAAACTTTGACGAACAGCTTTTCTTAGGAGTTTTTGGAAAAACTATTTAGCTTTTCAACCTAAAGCATTTTCTAAGATATTATATTTTCATAGCATTGTAGAATAATAGTTGAACGATGCACAGAAAACCGATTTCGAATTTATCAATTAATAAAAAAGATATTATATAAACAAAGTGTCCACTTTATAAAATGAACAGTCCTTAAGAACTGACGTCCCGGGAATTCCGAAATGAATATAAACGTTGATTAAAACCGTTTAAGTTAATTGCAAAACAATGGAATTTTTCTTCACTCAAGCTTTATTCGATTAAATAGAAATGCACTATAAATGGAAGTGAATGAATTGAACATTAAGATGAAGATGCATCGAAGTCAAACCTTGAATTTCCAAGAGCACACATCTAGACAATCAGACTATCGTCTGTGCTAAAACCACCACCCGCTGGTGGTGACCAACCGATCGAATTTTCAGCGCGAATGGTTGTCTGGTTATCCAGTTTTGTGCTCCTGAAGATTTAAGATTTGAGGTTCGGCTCCGATTCATCTTCACCTTAATATCATGAAGAGATCAAATTAACGAATAAGGCAAACATATTTGTCTAGTTGTGAATATTTGTATATTTTTTTTTTCAATAAATCCGTTTCGATAAGCCTAGGCTAAGAAAGCTAATGTGAAGGTACACATTGACATCTGACAATAATTTTCCGTTATAGGCAAATATAATGCGCCACCATCATAGAGGTCACTCGGGAAGATGGAGAGAAATGTCACTGAAAATGTTTGTTTACGTCCAATATGCAAAATTTGAATTCAAAAATTAGGACACTATTAATTGATTATTGAACTATTTTTGATTGGCATAATCATTTTAACCCTTTATTCTTGCGATACGCATGATTCCACAACAAATTTAATCACTAACAAAGAATACGGAAGTTTATAACCTATGTTACCAAACACCAATTATTCAATTTTATCCCACTAATCGAACATGAGCACTAACCGGATCTGTACGTTTTCAAAGGAAAAAAAAGTTTATCATGTTCATCAATGCTCTCTGACCGTCTACAAAATAACTATTCCGGTAAAATATGTGCTCCTTCCTATGCTGCACACGCCGCGTTCCCAACTCAACCTGACGGTTCTCGTACTAGCCACCAGATGTCGAAGTGATTGTTTAGCTTTGAAAATATTAGCCTATTAACATTAAGCATGCTCTACTACAATCTACTAGAATGATCATAAAACTTTTGTTTAATTCTTCAAATTTTTGATGACTTTTTTTGTGTTTTTGAAATTGCTTAACATTATGACTCTAATGTTCACCATATTTTCATTTATATTATAGAGAATTGATAGAAACCACCAGCAAAATTGTAATAAGGCAAAGTTAGCTTTTACTTTTGTTCAGAATAATAAAAGTCATATAGAAATAAATTAAATGTGTAATTAACTACTTATCTCGGATTTTTTTTTATTTTCTCCTCAAATAAAATACACTCAAAAATACAGGTGTACAAAAAAACAAAAATACAGGTTTTATTGAAAATCTGAAAAATCCCGGGATTTCCCGGGACAAGCATCAATTTTTGTCCCGAATCCCGGGACTAGCAAAAGGGACGGGCAATGGACACTCTAATTGGAAGTATTCTATAAATCGAGGGCTAGCTCACAAACAACAGTACCTACAAGCTTGATCATTTCGGTATTCAGATTATTCCAGGGCTAAAGACAGATTCCTTGCTACAATAGATTATCATCATTATGAACATCATCAACTCATAAAAAAAAATCTAATCAATTTCATCCTTTCGAATCGAAACAAAAAATCGAGTGATAAAAATAGATTTAATACCGCCCATCGCTTATCCCACCCACTGTTTCAAGTCGGTATAACCCCTTCTTACTCGTGGAGCTAAACAAAGTAATCTACAGATTTCTGATTAAAATCTGGAAAATTAGTGGTCGTGGAGTAACTTGGTAATTCCATGAATCTCTAGTATTAAGCAAACCTATATTTGCCATCACTGCTTCCTACTCTACTATTGCATCGTTGCAATAGCAGACTTGGGCAATCGTCCAACAATCTTAAATGTTTTTTAATTACCTCGTGTCGCATGCACACTGATCCCAGTCGCCCGACCGTTTCTCGCTTTCATCGCCTGGCACCATCTGTACACTTTCGCTTACTTTTGGTATTCATCCAATCGGAAGGAATTTTTCGGATGATTAAGCATAGTCTTGTGTCCGCAATTATTTGCATCAATTTATTACATACTTCGCTAGGAAAAACGGCCACCACACCACGCACGCACCCGCCTATCGTCGACTCCGCGATCGACTTCGTTGTTTCTTGCTCTTTTTGGTCTTCTTCTTGTGGTGCCGATCGTCCTCGTCGGAGGAATGGCCCCGATCGCGATCGCGCTCCCGCGAATGATCCCGCCGTTGCTTGTACTTGTGGGACTTCTTTTTCGTCCCGGAGGACGTTCGCGCGTAAGAAGATGTCGACGAGGACGATTTGTGCCGGTGGTGGTGATGCCGATCGCGATCGCGATCGTTCGATTCATCCGAGTCGGAAGCGTCGTCACTGCTGCTGCTGCTGGTTGGTCGCCGACGCTGTCGATCGTCCTGCCGGCGGCGATCTTCCCGAGCGGGACTTCGTCGATCGCGACGACTTTGATCGTTGCGATCGTGTCGATCCTGACGATACTGCCGACGATCTTCGGCACGTGTGTCCGGCGAGCGTTCCCGACGATCGTAGTCGTCCCGGTGTGATCGCGATGGCTGAGATTTGGCGGAGGAAGAAGGCCGCGGGGGTGACGGCGAAGCCGATGGATCACGCTTGATGATTTTGTGATCCGCTGATGATTTTTCCTCTTTGATGGCAGTTTTGGTATCGGTCGTACGGTTTTTGAACTCTTCGTATTTGGCGTTGTCTGGGAAATGGAAAATGAAAAATACGTGAAAAAGTGTTTCTTTTCTAACGAAAGTGTATTCTTATAAAACAGAACTCACTCAAAACCTTGGAATATTTCTTGTATTCGGCGTTGGAAACCAACTGCAGAAGATATTCATTGAGCGACTCCTGACCTCCACCTATGGAAAACCGAACCACCACTCGAGCATTTTCCTCGTCTAAACTTTCAACCTGAAAGGAAAAGAAAGAGAAAAATATCATATTAATGATAGTAAATAGGACGAGTTGTTTAAACTATACATTCAATAATTTTCCAGCCGACTGGAATGCATGCGAAACATATATTGATAGTAATTTGATGTTTTCTAGATCATTCCAAAGTCGTGGACTGCTAATGCATAGTGTGTAACTATTTCTTAATGTATATAAGGCTTAATACATACTTTTTTTTTAAGTGATTATTATTAGCGTGTAAGAAAAGTGCATAAGCCATTTTACGAGACGTTCGAATGACGTTTTCTGGCGGGCCGCTCATTGTTGTTGTTCAAAAAACTAGCCTGATATCTGAATGGCGCGGGTCACATTTTTGTTGGCGATGATGTCCCCGTCTCTTTCAGCGCATGTTTCTACTCGGTTGCCATGTATTATGTTACCTGTAAATGAAAAATATCTTCTCTGGCTGCTGATTTCAATTTTACATGCGAAAATTAAAAACTTTGTTACACTGCCACCAGCGCCATTGTTGAATAAGCTCCTTCCAAATGTAGCGCTAGAAGAAACGTAAATAAATCGGCCCGCCAGAAACTTTCAAAGCTGGTAAACAAACGGAAACCATATGATTCGAAACGTCTCATAAAATGGCTTATATTCTGAAATGTTCATTATCACTGTAAGACTAAAGTACCCTTTAAAGGGTAAAAAAGTACCCTCTTTGAGAGAAACTAGTTTAACTCATAAAAAGAGTAAAGGGACTGTACCCATTAAAGAGTAAACGGCTTGTACGTCAATCTAACGAGTAAATTTTACCCACTATTCGAAATGAATTCAGTTAGGGAAGAGAGTAAATTTTACTCTTTTTCTAGTTTTACGACTTATAATAATTCTTCGAAATCAATTTATGAATAATAATAATGAATAAGGGACAAAAAACATACAGCAGTTTTGCACTTTATTAAGTTCAATAAATATTGCTTTTGTTTGATATTAGCATCAAGTTATATATAAAAGTAATGTAAAATTTCTTCTGGGATGCTGCGTGTCACGACCGGCTATCGGGCGTTTGGCCGCAGTTTCCTATCTGGTATCATGCTCCTAACTGAACGAACAGCAACGAAGTTTTTGGTTCCCCAATCTATTCTGTAAAAACAACAGCGAAGAAATGAGATGGATAATGTTTTTCGATTTTGGACTCACCTGAAATTCTAGATACTCCTCCAATATCAACGACCCAGATGCGACTTTAGTTACAATGAAACATAACGGACTGACAGCATCCGCCAAAATATCTTAAGAATTTTTTCACTCATTAAAGGGTAAACCATCGGAACTTACAAATGGGCAAAATTTACCCACTATGCAAAATTTTGAACTACCCTTTATTTTGACAGCTTCATATATCAGAAAATAGAGGGTACTTTTTACACCTTAAAGGGTAATGCCAGGTTTACAGAGTGCTTTGTGAAGCCCAAGCAGGACAGTTCGGTTTTGCGAGTTCTGTTTGATATTTTGACCTTGACGCTTGCTCCTGTGGGAGCGGGTGACGAGGGCAGGATCGAACATGTCGCGCGTCGGTCGAGTGAAGTGAAAAAGTTCCGCGATCGGTTAGTTCTGTTTGATCTTCGACCTTGGCAGTGCGTCAAGAAAGCCCGAGCAGTCGTCAGCTGTTTTCCCTCTCGAGTCGTGCGCCTATTTTCTCTGAGTGCTTTTATATAGCCGAGCAAACGAGTTAAGCTGAAAGTGGATTGTTGCTGCTCAGTCAAGGATGACGGATCAATTGGTGAGCTCGTTTCATGCTACTATTTCTAATCTATAAAATATGTATGAATGCACATTTAACCGATACAACGGTAGGACGTAAATATGATTTTCCAACAAACTATGAATTGTTCGTCACTGTGAGTGTCGACATAAACTCTAATTCATGAAGTATTTATGTTTAACATTTTTTTGTTTTCAAAACACTCATTTCTTTTTATCTTTATTTTTGTAATTAAAAAAAACTTTGAATGGTTCGACACTACAAGTGTAGACTTGCGAAAGGTTCACTTTATTCAACATACTTTGGATGGTTCGCCACTGTAAGTGTCGGCATAAGAATAAGAGTGTTCTATGATGTTCCAGACAATTGAGTTTTTGTTTCTTTTAAAATAAGTAAAATATAATAACACATGCTTTCGTCCTGACAGCTGTAGGAATGTTACATTTAGGTATTTGTTCAACAAACTTTGAATGGTTCGTCACCTCAAGTGTCGGCATAATTTTCCTCTACATAGAAATTGTTAATATCAAATGAAAATATTATATTTTCATAAAAGCATATTTATGTTTGACAAATAACTATTTATCATGGTCTAATCACTTATCAAAGTGAATCCTTTGACCCAACGATCCTCCCCATTAACAAACATCCCTCCTAGTAACCTTTGTGG
The DNA here is from genome assembly GCF_002204515.2 of Aedes aegypti. Classification (NCBI taxonomy): domain Eukaryota; kingdom Metazoa; phylum Arthropoda; class Insecta; order Diptera; family Culicidae; genus Aedes; species Aedes aegypti. The sequence goes on along the minus strand of NC_035109.1, from coordinate 24,057,228 downwards.
AGATGCAGAGGCAAACACGGTCTCCAAATAGCAAAGGTTACACACTAGCATTCCTTCCCTCAATCCCACCTGACTGCAAGGACGTGGCCGGCGCCGTTATTGACCTTGTATAAATAGAGGCACTGAATTATGCACACTGAAGAAGATTATGGCCAATCCCAGCCGAACTTCTAGTTGATTCTTTGTGCATTTTCACTGACTTCGGTCAATCACGGAATAGCAACCATTGATATGTGTAGTCAGTCTAAGCTAAGCTAAGCTAAGCTAAGCTTAAAGGGTAATGCCAGGTTTACAGTGTAGAGAATTAAGAGTGCAACGCACGAAGATATTCCGTTTAACGGGAGCCGATAGAATACGATCAGTTGTCAAATGATCTAGCAGACGAAGGTCTGATCGAATTTTAAAATAAAAGATAAGATCAGTTATTACTGAGAGCTCAACTGAACCAGTTCGAACTATTTATTTCAAAAACACCATTACGCTAAAATTCCCTCGATTGGGTACTATCTCGGTCAGTGACCTTAGTACACAGACATATCAGTCGGCGACGAGTGAAAAAGTGACTAGGTGCTGGAAAGTGAAGCGATTAGGTGATCGACGAAGCAGCCATTTCATCCAATAGCAGAGCGGTTAATTTTCATCACGAGCGAAACAGTTTAGGCGGGCACCATCCTGGCGGCGGTTTTCCTAGTACGTTAGACGCAGGTATAGACGCCATCGCACTGGAAGAAAATTTGCCGAAATCTTTGGTGACATCGTTCATTTTTCTTGGTGAATGACATCCGCAGGCAAATTGCGAAAGATTGTTAATCCAAATTGGTAAGATAGTGCTTCCGGCCACCTACTGGAGTATCCATTACTGCGCGCTGGATTGCTGGTGCTGGTGTTCCACGACCTCTTCAGCATAATTAGGGTGATTCAAATTCGATCGTCTGCTGGTTTTGGTCCATCTTGTTGGCAGCTCCTGCTCAGGCAGATCCAAAAAAAAAACACGACGTCAACTGACGGCTTGCGAGGTTGCCGAAGGGCGAAGACCGCGAGTAGCGAAACTCTGCCCCTAAACCAGATCAGCAAAGGCTGAAGGGCCTTCCGGTGAGTTTTTTTTTTCTCCTTTTTACTTTTGGGAGCCAGTAAATTACATCAGAAAACGTTTTTCTATCACTGAAATCATCGGTTTACTTACCAGTGGTAACCATTTTCTGCAACTTTAATATTAACATGTCTCAGTCCAATATGAATTGTACCCTAGAACCTTTTCGCAAGGGAAATTCCTTTGGGGACTGTATTGAACGTTTGGGCTTCTTTTTCAGTATGAACAAAATTCCTGACGAAGATAAACGGGACCATTTTATAACATTGAGTGGCCCTATAATTTTCAGGGAACTTAAACTGTTATTCCCCAATAGTAATTTAGCAGAAGTTCTTTATACAGAAATGCTTTCTAAATTGAAGGCAAGGCTGGACAAAACGGAATCCGACCTTGTACAAAGACTGAAGTTTAATTTGAGAGTGCAACAGCCGGATGAATCGCTAGAGGATTTCGTGTTGTCTGTTAAGCTTCAGGTCGAGTTTTGTAATTTTGAAAACTTTAAGCAATTAGCTATTCGTGATCGCATCGTCGCTGGCATACGGGACAAATCTCTTCAGCAGAGATTGCTAAACGAAGAAAACCTAACGTTGGAAACAGCGGAAAAGTTAATTGCAACTTGGGAAATTGCCAAAAATAATGCGAAAAACATGGAGTATAGCAACGGTGCGGATCAAATAGCGGCTTTAAAGGCTACTGGTTTCCCTGGGGCAAGACTAAAAAATTTAGCAGCTACAATAGAGATGGCGGGAAGTTCAGGGGTTGATCGAAATCGTGGACCAGTCAAGAGCAGATTAGGGTATACTCCATATCAAAAAGAAGGTTGGAAACAAAGGCAATGGCAAAATAGGCAATCGCGAAACCAAGGACAAGAAAGGAGTCGTCAATATGGCCGGCCTGATTACTCCCAAATGGTATGCGATTTTTGTGGTGTCAAGGGACATATTAAGCGGAAGTGCTGCAAACTGAAGAACATGCACAGAGATGCCGTGCACATGATTGATCCAAATACTTCAGGATCGAACCCGGACGAGTTTTTGAGCGATATGGTGAATAGGATGCGAACGGATTCTGATAGTGAAAATGATGCGGATGGTGAGAAAAAGAATGTTCTTCAATGTATGCATGTATCGTGTATTGGTAAAATAAGTGAACCTTGTCTTTTAAAAGTAGAAATAGATAATGTTATGTTTGATATGGAGGTGGATTGTGGCTCTTCTGTGACTGTAATGAGTAGAATGCAATATTTTGACAATTTTACAAAAGTTTTATCAAAAAGTAAAAGAAATTTGATTGTTGTTAATGGCTCCAGTCTTGTGATAGAGGGAGAAGTTGAGGTTTTAGTTAATTTTAAAGGAACTTCAACAAATTTGAAGCTTTTGGTCCTGAATTGCAACAATTATTTTACTCCTTTATTAGGAAGGCCATGGCTAGATGTGTTTTACCCGGATTGGAGGATTTTTTTTGTGAATGCTATTAGTTTCAATGAGCCAAGCCAAGCAATTATTGATGAAATCAAGATTGGATACTGTTCACGCACAACGCGAACGGTGTGCAACATTTCAACCCTGATCAGTTCAGTCATCGTTTTCACCCTGTTGTTGATCCTGTCTATGTAATCCATTCCCCCCTATTCCCATTCATGTAAATAACCTCGAGTCGCCGCGAGTATTTCGGCTACCACCACTAACAAACACCCTTTCCTACCTGAACCACACACACACTACTTGACGCAACCCGACCGACCAGCTTGAGCTCTCCATCATCACACCACCCGGACCACCGATTGCAGCATCCAGTACATAAGACAGTGGAAATTTCCCACCGAAGCCATTTCACTGTGCATGCAATGAGTCCTTCTACCTGCAGCCTACTTAAGGAGCTTGCGTGCACAGATATATTCATTCAGTTTCTAGCCGTTGTATGGCACGCGAATAAACCGTCGTAGTTCGAAAACCGATACCCAAAGCGTTTCTCTCACCGAAGCAGCCCAGCTAGTAGTCCTTTTCAGGACTGTTGTTAAGAAATCATATTCACAGTCTGAGCTATCGACACCCCAGGCATTCCTTCAGGAGAAGGAATTGGCCGATCATCCCTGGCATTCCGAAGAGGAATTGGCCGCCGAAGCAGGGATCCTCCATTCCGAAAGGATTGCCCTCGTCATCTACTGTCCGTGATCGCAGATACAAAGATGTTTTTATCAAGGATTTTTCTTCTCCAATTTTGGGCTTTGAAGCAGATTTGGTTTTGAAATCTGAAGTTCCAATTTTTAAGAAAGCTTATGACGTGCCGTATAGATTGCTTGATAAAGTTCTGGAATATCTTTCGAAATTGGAAAGTGAAAAGGTTATAACACCAGTAAAGACGAGTGAATGGGCTTCCCCTGTAATAGTGGTGATGAAGAAAAATAATGAAACACGATTGGTAATAGATTGTAAAGTGTCCATTAACAAGTTTATTATTCCAAATACTTATCCTTTACCAACTGCTCAAGATGTTTTTGCTGGTTTGGCAGGATGTAAATTTTCTGTTCATTAGATCTTGAGGGCGCTTATACCCAACTATCATTATCGGAAGGATCAAAAAGATTTATGGTGATAAATACTATCAAAGGACTTTATAGATACAATCGTTTGCCACAGGGTGCATCATCAAGTGCTGCAATTTTTCAACAAGTGATGGACCAGGTTCTAAAGGGAATTCAGCATGTCTCAGTTTACTTAGACGATGTGTTAATTGCTGGAAAAGATTTAAAGGATTGTAAGAATAAGTTAATAACAGTTCTTGAGAGACTTCACAATGCTAATATAAAAGTAAATTGGGACAAATGCAATTTTTTTTGTATCAGAGTTAGTTCATCTTGGTCATGTTATTAGTGAAAAGGTATTGAAGCCGTGTGTCGACAAAATTTCAACAATTGAAAGAGCAAATGCACCACGTAATGAGACTGAACTAAAATCTTTTCTAGGATTGATCAATTATTACCATAAATTTATTCCAAATCTCTCCTCAAAGCTGTACCATTTATATAATTTGTTGAAATCAGATGTTAAATTCAAGTGGGACCGCAACTGCGATGAGGCTTTCAAGGAGAGCAAAAAATCATTGACGGAAGCACGATTTTTAGAATTTTATGACCCGAACAAACCAATAGTTATTGTTTCTGATGCTTCCGGATATGGTTTAGGTGGTGTAATGGCACATTTGGTGGACGGAGTCGAAAAACCAATTTATTTCACGTCCTTTTCGCTAAACACCTCCCAGCAAAAATATCCAATACTTCAAAAAACAGTAAAAAAGTTTCATAAATTTTTATATGGTAAAAAGTTTTACATTTACACTGACCATAAGCCACTTGTTGGAATATTCGGCAAGGACGGAAAGAATTCGATTTACGCCACAAGATTGCAGAGATTCGTGCTAGAACTATCCATATATGAATTTGAGATTCAATATAGGCCATCGAGGCGCAAAGGAAACGCTGATTTTTGTTCTCGTTTTCCTTTGGATAATGCTGTTCCCACTGAATGTGATATTGAGCTGATTAATGGTATAAACTTTGGCAAAGAGTTTCCTATTGACTTTATCGTGGTAGCTAGCAAAACTAAAGAAGATAAGTTCTTACAAAACATTATTTCATTTATGATAAATGGCTGGCCGACAAAAGTCAATAAGCAATACGCTGATGTGTATGCGAATCAGCAAGATTTGGAATTAGTGGACGGTTGTCTTTTGTATCAGAATAGAATCGTTATACCAGTAGCAATTCAAAAACGAGTTTTGAAGCTTTTGCATGCCAACCACGCAGGAATAGTTAAAATGAAGAGATTAGCTAGACAAAGTGTCTATTGGTTTGGGATTAACATGGACATTGAAAATTATGTGACAGCTTGCGATATTTGCAATAGTATGATGTTAGTTCCAAAATTAAGGTCAGAATCTAAATGGATACCAACTACGAGGCCATTTAGTAGAATACATATTGATTTTTTTTTTATTTTGAACACCGGACATATTTATTGATGGTTGACAGTTACTCCAAATGGGTTGAAATTGAATTAATGAGCAATGGTACAAACTGTGATAAAGTGTTGAAAAAATTGGTAAGCTTATTTGCTAGATATGGTCTTCCAGCTGTGTTGGTATCGGATGGTGGTCCTCCTTTCAATGCCTTTAAATTCGTTGACTTTTTGAAGCGGCAGGGAATCAATGTTCTAAAGAGCCCGCCATATAATCCATCCAGCAATGGTCAGGCTGAAAGGTTGGTAAGAACCGTAAAAGATGTGTTGAAAAAGTTTTTGATTGACCCAGAATTTTCTCATTTGGAGGTGGAGGACCAGATGAATTTATTCCTGATTAATTACAGAAACAATTGTTTAACTATTGAAGGAAACTATCCATCACAAAGGATATTCTCCTACAAGCCCAAAACAATGCTGGATCTATTAAACCCTAGAAACTATTACAAGAAGTATTTGCGAAATGAAACTTTGCATGATGATTTAACTACTAGCGAAAACTCATTCCCAGTGCATGATGATATTGTTAGGAAGGATCAAGAAAATGCTCCAAAAAAAATACCTGATCCTTTTGAGAATCTGACGCCTGTAGATGAAATATGGTACAAAAACCAAAACCCTCATCATAAAGCTAAATGGCTTAAAGCAAATTATATAAAAAGGCTTTCTCGTAATACTTTCCAGGTTCAAATTGTTCAAAGCGTGCCAACTATGGCGCATCGAAGTCAGCTTCGCGTTCATGGAGGTGGTGATTCCCACGAGAGACCCAATATTCGTATAGTTCGGCAATAGCCAGGGCTGGACACTGTAAGCCAGGAAGAGTTCCGAGGTTTCTCGGAGGATGAAATCAGACGTGACAGGAAGAGGAAATTCAAAGATGAATGTATGACCGGAGAGCCAAATAAATCGCCGGAATCGATACTTAGGCGTTCGAAGAGACGACGAAAGACCAGGCGTGATAGCGAATACGTTTATCTAAAGTAGTTTGATCTCGAAACCAAAATGTTCTTTTATAATTGAATTAGAGTTAACAAACATGGTAATTAAACGATTGAAATAAGTTATAATGAATTCCATCTTCTATAAGGGGAAGGACTGAAGTGATTATTATTAGCGTGTAAGAAAAGTGAATATTCTGAAATGTTCATTAGAGAATTGGGAGTACAACGCACGAAGGTATTCCGTTTAACGGGAGCCGATAGAATACGATCAGTTGTCAAATGATCTAGCAGACGAAGGTCTGATCGAATTTTAAAATAAAAGTTATTAAGTTGAGCTCTCAAACTGAACCAGTTCGAACTATTTATTTCAAAAACACCATTACGCTAAAATTCCCTCGGTTGGGTACAATCTCGGTCAGTGACCTTAGTACACAGACATATCATTTTTTAATACACAATTTCGCCACATTTGCATACCAATCACAGTAGGCTACTGTACTTCCGAAAACCCCCCAGACTCGAAAAATTCATGGCACTCTTACATGCATTTATTGCGCAGTCGCAACGATAATGCCCATCGTAATCTTATCGCAAGCAAAGGTAGCATCCCGCCCTAATCAGGCAACTCTTATCGCTCAGTCTATAGGCAAAGGCCCATCCGACCGGCAACGACGCGGCAATATGACATCCGACACGAAAGTTCCCGCATACGTGCAAAATGGCATCAAAAAGGCCGCACAAAGTTTGCAGTTCGGCTCCGGTTACACCGTGGATTATGACTTTCGAACCGGGAGCCACAGTTCCGGTTGTGTCTCCGTAGTCTACCAGATTACCTTGCGGGAAGAGCCACGAGAGGTAACCCTGCTGTGCAAGGTTCCACCACCGAACGTGGATCAGACCCTGATGGCACTGTTTGAACGCGAGGTGTTCGTGTACCAACGCCTACTGCCTACGTTCAGCCAGTTTCAGGAAGAACATGACATACTACCAGGGACGGAGGAGTTCATCTACGCTCCGACGTGTCACTACGCCTACTTCGATGCGAAGAAACGCGAAGGATTGCTGATTCTGGAAGACGTAGGAAGGAGACTGTTCGGCAACCGGAAGAAGTACGAACCGATAGACTACGATCACGGGCGATTGGCCATGATCCAGTTGGGAAGATTCCACGCGGTGTCGTTGGCGTTGAAGGATCAACTGCCGGAGCTGTTCCAAGGCTTCCAACAGCTGGAGGACGTAACGCGTGATCAAGTGACGACGATGGAAGGGTTCAGGGAAATCATGGAACTGTCGTTCGATCAAGCGATCGAAACGCTGAGTGTACACGAAGTGACGAAGAAGGAGAAGCTTAACAAACTGAAGACAAATTTCGTGGAGGAATTAAAGATTGTGGCGGATAGCGAACTGAGCGAACCATTCTGTGTGATGTGTCACGGAGATTACAGCTCTAGTAATGTCATGTATCGATACAATGTAAGTACGAATGAAGAATTGTTACACAGAGGGGTAAAATCTGACGGTTTTAAATGATTTCAGAGTGGCTTTCCGAACCGATTGGTGATGCTCGACTGGCAACTGACCAAGTACGGTTCACCGGCCTTGGACTTCCTGCACTTCATGTTCCTCAGTACGGACGAGTCTTTCCGGCGGAACCACTACGACAACATGCTTCAGACATACCACAACGCATTGCTGGGTCATCTGGAGCGACTGGGAGGGGAGAACGCAACGGAGCGATTCCCACTGACCAGTTTGATGAGGCTGATCAAGACACAGGCCAAGTACGCAGTGTCGCTAGCAGTTCTGCACATTCCCATGACAATTTTCAAGGCTGGCGAAGAAGAGACCGGCCAAGAAGATGAAAAAGAAAAGGAGAACAAAGGGGCCAGGAGTAGTGAACCAATCGATGCCAAATATCATAGCCGAATGAACGGATTCCTCAAAGATGTATTCAGGTTAGGTTATTTGTGAGTTGAACAGGTAAAATACACATTTCTTTACAAATCAAAACAACCGAATTTGATTGCATCCCGGATAACTCCAAGCATTCGTTCCTGGTATACAGGCAACGATTTCTCATCCAGCTTGTAGGGTAACTCGTACTGATCGGTACTTTTCTGCCGAGCTGCCGATTCGTCCAGATTTGGGAGATCCTCGCTGGGTATGCACATCGTCGGAACCAAGAACGATCCCATCATTACTCCATAGCGTCCTAATCGTCTCAGCTGCTTCTTCAGCACTTCGTAAGGGTAGTCCACATCTGAATCTCCACCTAGCTTTCGTAGCAGAATGCCAAACGATTGATGGTAGAGTTGGACCATTTCTTCGAAATGCTTGGCTCGGAACTGAGTGTCCGTGCAGAGGTAGAACAGGTAAATTAGTTCCACGGCAGGTGCTGCGCAGCACCCCAGCTGCCAGTCTATCAAGATTAATTCTTTTGGATGAAGACCGTCCTGGAAAATTACACAGTTACATTAATTAGAATACGAAGATCGTTCCAACCTTTATAACCCACCTCTTCATAACTGAACATACAGTTATTGATCCAACAATCGTTGTGAACAATCGCCGTGTAGGGTTCCGCTTGTCCAATATCTAGACATGCTTCAAACTCCGCCAATACGTTATCCTTCAACTGGTTCAATACCGTCCGTTCCATCTCCGTCAAACCCGGAATCTCCAGTGCCAGCTTCAGAGATTCGCTTACCAGAAACCGACAGTATCTATTCTTCCTAAACATTTCAACGATCGGGTTAGAAACCTTCAACGACTCGTAAACCTTCTGCCGATCGCGCTTCATGGCAAACGACACGGCATGGAATCTCCCCAGCTGCACCATAGCCAGTTTCACGTGGTTATAATCCAGCGGCAGCAGCTTATTGTACATCCGGAAGCCTCTGCGTCCCAGATCTTCCATAACCAGAACCGTGCCCTGATCCATAGACTTGTAGTACGCCACGTACGACTTCGCATACGCCACGAATCCGTCCCTTTCGCCGACTCCCTTCGCACGTTGATAGGCTTCAAACTCCGGCAGAATCCTCTCGTAGAACCACGGTTCCCGTTCGAACATGAGCGAAGCGTCGAACTGCTCCCTCCGTGCGGCACTAAGTGGCGGAATTTTACAGATCAAGCCTTTGTCCGGCGATCCCTGCCGCTTCAGGATCACTCTGAACAGCTGTCCGATGAAGCCATCTCGAGGGTTGCACGGTTCAATGCGAATGTCTACGCCTTCTCCGTGGTATTATCCATCACCGGCCGAGGACACTGGAGAACTGACCTGCATTTGCTGGACGTGTATCATTTTGCAAATCATCGCAAGTGTGCACTATTTGCAGTAGTTGTGCTTACCTCACGTCACGTGTTCAGGGGGTTTGATGGAAGCTGGGAAATTTATAACCACTTTGCGGAGATAATTGCAGCATTGAACCCGTCAAGGCACGATTTATGGCGGGTTACATAGGCGTGGTTCTCGCGCCGTAGACAGTTAGGTATATTGATTTTAAGGAATTTTATCTGATTCACTAGTGTGCCCAGATGTTGAGAGAGGGATTCGACACGATTTTATGGTATTTTTTCTGCTTTTTGCTCAAATTTTTTTTTTGCTTGTCAAAACTCACAGTAAATACAATACCCTACAAAAGTATGGAATCGCTTCATTGAGTTTTGCACACTCGTTTTGAATACAGTGTCTTACCAATTTTGGCAACAAGACGTGAATTTTATGACTCCAAAATCGAGAATTTTAAAAAGCACATGTTGTTATCATTATAATCACTAAAATTTTCAGAAAATGCATGGTACCTATCAAGACAGCAAAATAAAAGGAACTTTAGTTACCAAAATGAACAAAATAGTGACCACATAGTAAGCATGAGCATGAGCATGATTGATCGCCCGTAGTTGTTACTCCGTTATTGCAAATACAGCTGTAATCAAGATTGATTGAAGGAAGGTTCAGTGATCTAAGTAGTCAGTGGGTGCGAAGTGAGGTCAGCTACAGGGGAGGTGAAAGTGGCAGCTGGCGAGCTGGTTAGCTGGCGAGTATGTTTTCATGTATCGTTTCTATGGGAATGTTAGGGATTGTTTACAACAGAAAACAAATACTACCGGTAAGTGAAAATATTCTCCCGCATTTCTGAGTAACGTTTACTTTCTTCGTGTATTTTAGAGGATGTAAAATGCAAGTGTTTTATTGATTAAAGTGAGGAAAAGCTACCAGGATGCTACATTTCTTCTACGACAAGTGAAATTAAAAGCCGAACGAAACGAGATGGCGTGTGGCTGTGAAAAATATTTGGAGGTACGTCTTGAGTTAGCACCTTCAAACCAAAACAAACTCGCCAGCTGTCACCTGGTATTTCAAAATGGCGAATTCAACATTCTGACACATTGAAATACCTCCCTTCTAGATACCTTGGCTGTAATTACACAAGGAATCAACAGATGATACTCAGGTTCAGCAGCATCCTCAAAGTGTAAATACTGGTGCTCTCATTATTATAACAGACAATACCGGCGCTAGCTGCGTTCAAATGCAGGTCAATTTGGGGATGGAGTCAATTTGCCGAGGAGTCCTCTGCATTTCCACAAGAAAACACAGGGAGTTTGGATATGGGAAAGGATTCGTTTTGGTAAACGATAGAGATATAATTTGAAATGAATACGTGATCATACACACGGATGAGCGATACCGACAGTGCGGTTGCTAGGCAAACCGAACACTACTCACTCTGTTTTTTTTTCACCCGAACAACGCGAACCGGGCACAATTGATCCGTATTCCATCGCTCGCCCACAAAGGAGCATTTATAAGATTCAACGGATCAAACACTACTCGATCAAAAAAGTGATCAAAAAGTGACCTAAAAGTGACTTTAAATTTACAAGTCTTAGTCATAAAAATGACAAGAAATGAAAACACGTTCTATGTGTATATATAAATATTTCGAGACGAGTATTAGCTTTATACCTAGGTTAATATTTTATATATCTGATTTCAGTGGAAAAAATAACTCCTAGTTTAAATAGGTACATGAACTCCGATAAATTCGTGATAGAATTTTAAGCGAAATTCCTGTTCCTGAAACATTGATGATAATCAACCGGAAAAAAGAGAACACATCAGAATGCCATACACTAACATATAGTAAGCGATTTTTGCGTGGCATACTTCACAGCCTACTGCTTGGCAATTCAACGTATGCTGGGACAACAAGAAGAACGTAAAACCATTGCAAATGCGGTTCAAGGAACCATCGAAGTAACCATGACATTAACTTTTATTAACATCAAATCACAAAAATAGTTACTTTAGTGACCACTTTTCTGAAAACGTGACTTTAGTGCCTTTTTCTGGAAATGCATAGTAACTTTTTAGAGACCAGGTAACTAAAAAGCGACTTTTTACCAGCCATGTAGAGTGCAATGTTGGTTATAACACGATACCCTAATAACAATACGGAACAAAAATACCTTTTCCGCGTACATCGAAGATCAAACTATGTGTCGTCAGTAAATTTTGGGCTGCTGAATCCATAGCCGCTCTCGGAAATAATCTAGCACGTCACAATTATTTGCTACAAGTCGTCAACATTGTATAGAGATTGTTTTATTTAATTGATGTTTAAAGGAAATTTAAACTAAAATATTTTTTTGGCTGTTTAATCCATCGAGCATGCAAAATAGGATTTGAACCTTTGTATGAGACATAGTACGATTGAATATTTTCGATTTAATTTAAATTTTCACAATTCGTCGTTTTTTTATATGGGCAGATAGAATACTTTTTTAAATCATAAAAAAATCATTTGTGATAACGAAGAATGAAAGACAGTTCTGAACTGCATTTTTTTTATAAATTTTTATGCTAAAACTGGAATGTTTCCCAGCCCCTCCAAAAAATAACCCGTCCAGCCACCAGAAGACGCCGCACGGAGGACCGTGCATAGGGGAGCACATCCATCCTCCGTCAGTATCAGATGGTGACTGAGACAAATTGACCCACTTCGCAGGCAGCTAGCCTCAAACGACTCAGGAACACGGCAAAACGAACCACCGCAAGAGCAATGGACTATGGCTTATGGAAATCGATTGGACCAACAGCAGAGCACTCTCCTACCTGCTCGGTGTGAGAGCAAAAGAGCAGAAGAGAGTGAAAGCAGATGTAAATATAGATTAATTAAAAATAGAACTGTATCGGTAAGGAAGATACAGATAAAACTGATTCCGGCACAGCAGTGGCCACGAGCACGGAGTGCCTTAAAAAAAAAACTGGAATGTTATGTCAGAAATAAAAAGAAAAAGATAAGATGATGAAGAATGATATCTATCAAATATGTACTGCAAAACCCGTCAAAAACTACTCGCTTATTATTTTTCCGGATTTTGGTACTTTTACAATGCTAGTTTTCGAAAAAAGAAGGAAAAACATGCAAAGTATTGAAAGCTTCGATTCAAAAACCTATTATTGCAGCATTATTCGAAAATAGTTTTAATGCCAAAAAATCTTCTTTTGAAGGCAACTTCAAAAACACTTGCAGCATAAGAAAACTGAAGAGTAGTAAAAATTGCGTTTAGTATAATTGGAGTAACGGTAGCAATCGATATCCCTTTATTGATTTGCCTTATTACTGATAACTTGATTAACGTATCCGTTTGTCACTCTTATTTCAATGAAATTCTATATCAGCTTCAAAACCAATAATTATCGGAACAATATAGCTTCAAAGAGCAGCCTATGTTTAAAAGAAGGTAAAATTTATTTAAATTTAAATCACAGTTGTAATAACTACAATTCTCCATTACTTTTTCAAATCGACGTAAGTCACTTTCATATGGTTTTGTGGAAATAAATTAAGAAGAAACAAACATATCTTCTAAAACTGTTTTAAAATTAATCAACTTTTTTACCCTTTTTCGCCGTGTGTATCGCTTAAATTTTGCTTATAATCAACTCGCATTCAAAAATTAGTTAGTTTCTATTATTTACCACAACAATTTCATTATAAAATGATAAGCCGTTTTATTCAGTTACTTGCGACGATTTTGTACCAGTGTAAAATCGACTCAAGTAGTGTTTTGTTATGATTCGTGGTTAAGTTCTTTTTTTTTCATACAACGGAGCGGTGAAAGTAGCAGCTGGGTTGCGAAAGTTGAAAATCTTACTTACGTCGTTTTGTAAATCCGGAATTAAACATTGTAAAAGTAAAAAATCGAGATGGTTTAAAGCGGAACGCGTAGAATTTCGTCTGTGAAACACGTAGGATCGATAAAGTAAGTTTGTTCACTTTTCTGACTTGGGACTGTTTGAATAAGTTTTCGAGAATTGTCGTTACATCATATATTAAAAGAACAATCAATATTTGAAAGAAGGGTAAATTTGTGCTACAGTGTCAAAATTTATTCCAATAGTGCAACTCAAAAAAATAATTTCTATTTGAAAGAAAGCAAATCTGTAGGTAAATAAAAGTATACTTTCTGCATTATTGTGATATTGAAGCACGATCAAAACAAGCGAAGAAAAACATTCCGTCTGTTGCGACCCATGATCGGAAATGTATTGCAAGTTGTAACAAGTTTGATAAATAAGAGCAGTGAACAAGTGCCCCAACAAGAGAGTGATGATCAATCAATCAAGTTTTCTCGCTTGTTTACTATTGGGGATAGGTGTTTTATTTTACTGGCACGATAAACAATCTCCGAACATCCGATAGCAATAGTGTCACTCAGGTTTGGAGCTCGTTCAGAGGGGTTTTATCGTGCACTACTATCCTCCCAACTAATCAGAGCTGTAGCAGTTTACAATAAATAGGCTCTCATGAGGTGTTGCAAAGTATGATGGTATAGAGAGCGATAAGTGAGGGTTTCTCTCAATTTTCTCAGGATTCAATCCCTGCTGCTGATAGAAATTTGGAGACTACCGAAAGTAATGACACTTTGCTAATTCATGCCTATTTATTCCGTCCGATCCTTTTTAGTACCCGTGCCTCGCATATGACCCGTTGACGGAACTAAAAAAAATCATTACTCGCTGAACTTTTCTAAACGACCTATCTAACACTGAGAGCCTCTCTTTGTTTGCTTCATTTTTTTTTTTAAATATCTTTATTAGTATCATTCCAAACATTACATTCATTTCTTATATCTAGGTGTTCTGTGTTATTAGACAACACTATCATCCTAATTTGGTAAAACAAATTTAAGATTTAATTAACATTTTGTTAACAACATATTACATTTCATTTGCCGTAGCAGTTCAGTTTTTTTACAGGTGAGTTAATTTCACCTGCTTATAAGAGAAAAAAAAACCTTTTTAATATACTTAACCTTACTTAACCTAATCATATAACGCATTAATCGTGGCAATAGAAGATTGTAACGATTTTTGCCTGAAATTATTAATTATTTTATTTGACATTTATTCCAATGTTTCAACATTGGATATTCTATGTAACTCATTGGTACTATACCAGGGAGGAAGCCTCAGAATCATTTTCAAAATTTTATTTTGAATTCTCTGCAGAGCTTTCTTCCTGGTATTACAACAGCTGGTCCATATTGGTACAGCATACAACATGGCTGGCCTGAAAATTTGTTTGAATATCAAAAGCTTGTTCTTAAGACAAAGTTTTGATTTTCTATTAATAAGGGGATAGAGACATTTTACATATTTGTTACATTTGGCTTGAATGCCCTCAATGTGATTTTTGAAAGTTAAATTCTTTTATAGCATAAGCCCTAGATACTTACCTTCATCTGACCAATTTATTGGAACCCCTCTCATCGTGACAACATGTCTACTTCTTCTTCTTCTTTTCTGGCGTTACGTCCCCACTGGGACAGAGCCTGCTTCTCAGCTTAGTGTTCTTATGAGCACTTCCACAGTTATTAACTGAGAGCTTACTATGCCAATGACCATTTTTGCATGCGTATATCGTGTGGCAGGTACGAAGATACTTTATGCCCTGGGAAGTCGAGAAAATTTCCAACCCGAAAAGATCCTCGACCGGTGGGATTCGAATCCACGACCCTCAGCTTGGTCTTGCTGAATAGCTGCGCGTTTACCGCTTCGGCTATTTGGGCCCCATGTCTACTTGAAGGTTTCAAATAAAGAGCTTTTGGTTTATGTGGGAATATTATTAGTTGAGTTTTGGAAGCATTAGGAGAAGTCTTCCATTTTTGCAAGTATGAAGAAAAAATATCCAAACTTTTTTGCAATCGACTACAGATGACACGCAGGCTTCGACCTTTGGCGGAGAGGCCTGTGTCATCCGCAAACAAGGATTTTTATTGTATAATATTGGCCCCAAAATGCTGCCTTGGGGAACACCAGCTCTTACAGGAAGTCTTTCAGATCTGGAGTTCTGATAATTAACTTGAAGTGTACGATTTGACAGATAACTTTGAATTATTCTAACAATGTATGCTGGAAAATTAAAGTTTTTTAATTTTACAATCAAACCTTCATGCCAAACACTGTCGAATGCTTTTTCTATGTCTAGAAGAGCCAGACCAGTAGAATAGCCTTCAGATTTGTTGGAACGGATCAAATTTGTTACACGTAAAAGTTGATGAGTGGTCGAATGTCCATGGCGGAATCCGAACTGTTCATTGGCAAAAATTGAATTTTCGTTTATGTGGGCCATCATTCTGTTCAAAATAACCTTTTCAAAAAGTTTACTGATGGAGGAAAGCAAACTGATTGGACGATAGCTAGAAGCTTCTGCAGGATTTTTGTCTGGTTTTAAAATTGGAACAACCTTAGCATTTTTCCATTTGTCAGGAAAATATGCTAATTGAAAACATTTGTTAAATATATCAACTAAAAATGATAAGCTACTTTCTGGAAGTTTCTTGATGAGGATGTAGAAAATTCCATCATCGCCAGGAGCTTTCATGTTTTTGAATTTTTTAATAATAGTTCTCACTTCTTCCAAATCAGTCTCCCAGGCATTTTCGAAAACGTTCTCTTGATTGAGAATATTTTCGAACTCCTGAGTAACTTCATTTTCAATTGGACTAGTAAGTCCTAAATTAAAATTGTGCGCACTTTCAAACTGCATAGCAAGTTTTTGAGCTTTTTCGCAATTAGTTAGTAATAATTTGTTTTCCTCTTTCAATGCCGGTATTGGCTTCTGAGGTTTTTTCAAGATTTTAGATAATTTCCAAAAGGGCTTAGAGCCAGGGTCCAATTGAGAAATTTTATTTTCAAAATGTTTGTTTCTTAATTGAGCAAAACGTTTCTTGATTTCTTTCTGCAAATCCTGCCATATAATTTTCATAGCAGGATCACGAGTGCGTTGAAATTGCCTTCTCCTCACGTTTTTAAGACGGATCAAGAGTTTAAGATCATCGTCTATAATCACGGATTCAAATTTTACTTCACATTTAGGAATTGCAATGCTCCGGGCTTCAACAATGGAATTGGTTAAAGTTTCAAGAGCATTGTCAATATCAAGTTTAGTTTCTAAAGAAATGTTAACATCAAGATTAGAGTCAACATACGTTGTATATAGATAGGATTGAGAATCGCTTCTTGGGATATTTGAAATGTAACAGGGACATGATCAGAATCAAAATCAGCATGAGTAATCAGTTGGCTACAAAGATGACTAGAGTCGGTTAAGACCAAGTCAATCGTAGATGGATTTCTAGAAGAGGAAAAACATGTGGGGCTATCAGGGTATTGAATTGAGAAATATTCTGAAGAGCACTCATCAAATAAAATTCTGCCGTTGGAATTACTTTGAGAATTATTCCACGACCGATGTTTGGCATTAAAGTCACCAATGACAAAAAATTTTGACTTATTGCGAGTCAATTTACGCAAGTCAGTTTGGAGCAAATTAACTTGCTGCCAAGAGCATTGAAAAGGCAAATAGGCAGCTATGAAAGTATATTTACCAAACTGTGTTTCAACAGAAACACCTAAAGTTTCAAAAACTTTAGTTTCAAATGATGAAAACAGTTGATGTTTTATACGCCTATGAATGATGATTGCAACTCCCCCACATGCCCCATCAAGTCGATCATTACGATAAACAAAAAAGTTAGGACAGGTCCGTCCCACTCGGGCTCAGATTGGGTACCACTTCTAGTACTGCATTTGGTCCCTCGGTAGTGCAAAAAGTACCCAAGTTTGACAGATTGCAGTACACTTCTCACGGCATTCTAGATTACCTTATGAGCCATAAAATTTAGGGCAACTGCAAGGGACATGGAGGTCTTTAATTTGTCTTTGGTTAGGATCTCTTTTGAGTTTAGATCCAGGTTTTAAATACGTTTCGGTAATAACTGCTATATGCACGTTATTAATCGTAAGAAAATTAAACAGCTCGTCCTCTTTACCATTCAGAGAACGAGCATTCCAATTTAAAATATTTAAATTATTATTTGGATCCATTAGAAAAACGTAATCCAATAACAATTTGATTTGTAAATTTTACACCTACTTGGACTGCTTCAGTCATAGTGGTGGCTTTGAACATTGCATCAATCATTAGATTCAATTGTTCAGTTAGAAAATTGAAATCAGAGGCAGACATGTCATGTGATTTCCCATTGGAATTTCCGGTAGACGAAGAAGCGGAGTTACCTGTGGCGGTAGGGTTTTTTCCATTTGATTTGAAACAAGTAGAATGGGTACCCATGGATCGAACAGGGGAGGAGTTCGAATTTCCTGCTACGATTAGTTTGTGAATGAGCATGATTATGATCTTCCTGATGGGTATGATTCATGATCAAGCGATCGTTAACTGAAAAATGAGCATTGTTCGATACTCTACCAGGCAAATTCCGGAAACGACCGTTATCGTAACGGATATTATCTTTCATCTGCCTGGCACGAGCCTCAGTGACCCTTTTGCGTGAAGGACAATTCCAAAAATTGGACTTATGGTTAGCCCCGCAATTACAGCATATGAATTTGGTGGTATCTTCCTTCACTGGACAGACGTCTTTGGCGTGAGAAGAACCTCCGCAAATCATGCATTTAGCATCCATACGACAATTTTTTGTACCATGACCCCACTTTTGGCACCGACGGCACTGAGTGGGGTTCTGGTAATTTCCTCCAGGTTTCTGGAAATGTTCCCATGTCACACGGACATCAAACAAAAGTTTTGCTTTTTCTAAAGCTTTAATATTATTTAGTTCTTTTTTGTTAAAGTGAACTAAATAAAATTCTTGAGAAAGCCCTTTCCGAACAATGCCAGATTGGGTTCTCTTTTTCACAATGATTACTTGGACTGGAGAAAATCCAAGTAAATCATTTATTCCATTTTTGATCTCTTCAGGTGATTTATAGTAACTTGAGAGACCTTTCAAGACAACTTTGAACAAACGTTCAGTTTTGTCGTCATAAGTAAAAAAATTGTGCTTCTTCTCTTCAAGATGTTTGAGAAGAAGTTCACGATCTTTAAGAATTTCCGGCAAAACGCGACAGTCTCCTTTCTTTGCGATTTGGAAGGAAACCTTGATTCCCCTAATGGAGTTCAAGATCTCCTGCCTAAATTCCCCAAATTCGGAACAACTGACCACGATAGGCGGCACTCTTTGCTTCCTCACTTGAATCAAAGAGCCTGGGCTAGAGGCTGCTTCGATTTGGTGTTCGGAAAATTTGTCTAGAGCATCGAACTGATTGCTCATTTCGATACAATTATTCATTTCACCCTTGGAAGAAAGTTCGCATTCCGGGGAAACATCCTTTCTTCCATTCTTGCCACGTGTAGTGACAGTCTTAAAACCCACTTTTTTGGAAGGAAGTAGTGAATTCAGAGATTCACCCTTCCTTTTGTTTGTTGTTGATACCATGTTTAGTTAATAAACGAAAGAAGACGTGACCTTCGAGAGGTTTTTTCCCTAGACGGTGTCCAAGAAGGATTACCACCGCTAGCTTTCGCCAACGGGTCCAACGAAAAATCGAAGGCACGGGTCCAAACAAGGATCGTAAAGGGATCAATAGTAGAAAAAATAGTACTGAAAAGTACTGTTTTAGTAACACTGAAAAGTACCGTTTTTAATTTTAGCACTGAAAAGTACTGTTTTTGTAGCACTGAAAAGTACTGTTTTATTGCTTTAGGTAGTTTTTAAGAAAATTTCCAAGAGCAGAGAGAATTCGTGTACGCACAGCACGAAGGTACGATGCGCACTGTTTGTTTGCTTCATCTTTCATCAATACCTAAGCCGCATTTACATACTCTGATGCACTCTTTGTACGAAAAGCTAGTAAAGCATATTGTCTTTCGATCTATAATGATAAACTTACCAAAAATTTCAGTTTTGCACTGTTATTATGAAATGAGAGCTAAAGAAAAGAGAATCTCTCATTGCTACTTACGTCGTTTAGAAAAGTTCAGCGAGATTAGTGGTGATAATCAGGCTTGATAATACTCCTCAAAATCATCAGAATTTGTTGACAGAGGCAAAGCTATTTTTGTGAGGAAGTGAAAAAATATTAAGCAGAGAGGCAACGAAAAATAAGTGAGGAAAATGCGGCATAACACAGGAAAATTCCATCAAAAAGGATTGCTTTCACAACTCTGCGAGGCCTGTTTTGTTTGGACGGGTCGCTCTAGTGTTCTTTCCAAGTGTGAGTAAAGGTGATCATAGCAGTGAAAGATAAAGAAAGCACCAGAAAAAACAATCCTTGCATTTCGTTGCACTCTCACTCGAATCGGTTTGTCCAAGAAAGATTATCAACAGACTACAGAAACTCCTCTGCGATGCAAAAATGAGGTTATTTTGAAGTTTTTCTGAGGTGTAAAAATTGACCTCAAAATTCACACCATCATTCGCCCACCTAGCTCGCTGTGATCCACGCCTTTTTGTACCAACCGGATCCGAAGCGAACACCATCTTTGCAGGGTTACTGTCTGGCATTCTTGCAACATGCCCTGCCCATCGTATCTTTCCAGGCCACCTTCTAGATACTGGGTTCGCCGTAGAGTTGGGCGAGCTCGTGGTTTATCCTTCGGCACCACACATCGTTTTCCTACACACCGCCAAATATCGTCCTAAGCACCCGGCGTTCGAAGACTCATAGTGCTTGCAAGTCCTTCTCGAGAATCGTCCACGTTTCATGCACGTAGAGGACTACCGCCCTTATGAGCGTTTTGTGCATGGTACATTTGATGCGGGTGTGAATCATTTTTACCGCAGCTTCTTGTGTAGGCGCGGCTTCCACTGTTGATGCACTTCCGTTCAAACTTTCGCTGCCTCGCGTTCCAGGCGGGTGTACAGGTCTGCCACGTTTTCAAATCGATAATGTCCATAATGAGCCTCCCGGGAAAGCTGTTGTCGTCCATGATTTTCCACAGCTCTAAGCGATCGATATTATCGTCTTAAGGGGGATAGGATCCGTCATTGATTTCGGAATTTTCAAAAGCAGTTTTTTCGTTCAAAATCAAAAAACAAATTACAGGAAAATGTGTTCACTGTATTTTCATCTCCAACCGAAACACAGTGAACACATTTTCATCGAATAATTTTTAGTTTTGAACAGAAAAACTGCTTTTGAATTTTCGATGATGACGATGATTACGATGACGGAGCGTTGAGCGTTAAAATCGGGTAATACTCATACTGCAAGCAAAACATTAAATATCATGAACCGGCACATGTTTACACAAAAAATATACAACTTCAGAAGACTATCTTTCGTGAATGGCATAAGCTTTTGCGCGACCCATTTTTGGGGTGCGTATAAAAACACTTGACAAGTCTCCAGTTCGATTGCAATGACATTGACAGTAAATTTGGAATCAAGTCTGTCAAATAAAAAAAATAAGTAAAAAAAAGTAAAAAAAAAAAATCCAATTGGAACACTTCGGCTCTTTGTTTACAGTCTCTTGAGCCCTGGAAAAGAAAATATCTTAGAACAGTGGTCCTCTACCTAATTGTTAATGCGGGCCACATTAATACTTTTGAAGCATGTCTAGGGTTGCAAAACTCATTTAGATTCTTTTAACGACTTTCATTGAAATTGCAATTGTTTTTCTTTTCTATGAACTCTGATTTTAGAGTTTGAAGAACTTCATAACCAAAACAATCCAGAGATAATTAAACAGGGTAAAATCTAGGTTTACATACATTTTTTAGAGATTTCTTGATATTATACAGTTTAGATTTCCAATTGGTCGGTGATTATTCAGACTGGACCAAGTACGTTTCAGTGGTTTCTAGGAAACTAGCTCAAAGCATTCGAAATATCAGAATATTTGCATTATTTTCTGTAATATTGGAACTTATCTGTACGATAAGAGGTCTGTATCAATATAGCATCGTAAGAACAAATTTTGTCGAAGTGATTAACATATCTTTACAAGGCCAATATCATGTACCGTCAACGTACCAGTACCCGGTCATGTTCCAATAACCCGCTCACGAGCATAAAAAGTGAGGTATAATTTGAGTACATACACAAAACAATATCCACAGTATGGTTCAATTTGTCGATTTGAACAGTATAGCGGCTATAGTTTTCGAATTTAGTTAGTGCAAACTTATATTTTTTCAGTGTGAGCGGGCTACTGGAACATGAGCGGATACTGGTGCACTGATGGTAGTCGGAATACCGACCAATTCATCCCTGAATTTATGCAATTATCCAACATGGGATTATGCTGACAAAGTTGCAAGATTATTTGAATATAAACCCTGTCATCAACAAGTTACACTATGTTGATTAATATTCAAATTCAAATATGTTGATTAATATTCAAATTCAGTTTGTAGGTCTTTTCACGGGCCGCTTTGTGGTGATCACTGTCTTTGAAGGTTACTTTTTTAACCCTTCTATCGGTAGATCTATTTTTTATCTCAATAAAATATTCAAACAGCGATAACTTTTGTTCTTCGATATTTTTGCACCAATTTTACACAAACTCTGAACTCTCTCCTATTTTGAGAGTCAATCATAGGTCATATGGTTTTGAAGATGTTCAGGTGTTCCTTGGGGGACCGACATTCCCCATATAAAAATTCTTTGGCCGTTGTTTCGTTTTAATTCAGTTTATCCAAAACCTAAAATGTGGACTTTTCAATGTCAGGTTATGAGGAGCTTCTCTGAAAAAATCATACAAACCAGTTGAGTTGTCGTCAAGAAATCTGAAAATTACAAAATGTTTTTTCAAGTTTTCAAGATTTTTATACGACTAAATTGGTGCCAGAAACAAAAATGTTCATTACTCCAAAACGGTTGCACCACTTGGCTTCAGTTTTTCACAACAGACTCTCATTGAGGTATTGTTTCGAACAGCAAATACCCAAACAAGAGAAAAAAAAGTATAGCCTAAGATTTTTACGTGGGTTATAGTAAATAGTCGATCCCCCAGAAATTCGAAATATCTCCGGATCCAGATGACCAATGATCAATATCGACACAGATTCTTAAAATAAAAGAGCTGTGAAGAAATGGTACAAAAACATAGAAAAACAAAAAAGTTATTGCTGTTTGAAATTTTTTTGTGGTGAAAAAATGGAGCTGCCTGTGGTAGGGTTAAATATGGCCCTTGGTGTTGTCCACATATTACGTCTTAGTCGGCTAGGACAGCGGTCCTCAGCTTATATGCTTATGCGGGCCACTTAGGTGTTTTCTAAACATAGCGCGGGCCACAACGTGTTTGAGATTTTTTTTTATTTTCAATGAGAATGCAAAAATATGAATCTTTTTCTATTAACATAAGTTTTGTGGTCCTTCGGTTATCTCTTGTAAAAGAAGGTCTTGACCAAAACAATACAGATGGTATGGTCCCATAAAAACAAAATCAGACTCCTAATTAATACGGGTTGGAGATATATCTAGGCCCCCTGAAATCCTTCCTTAAATTTGAATACTTATGAACCTTGAAGAATACACTGCTTTAAAGGAACTAAAATTTTATCAATAAACCGATAGGCAGATTTTTCGCGAAGCGAGGAAATTTATGGGCACTTGAAGTTAATTTTAAACTCTTGGCTTATCTAAGATTTTTTTATTCGAGATATATTAAAGACATACGGTCTCAGACAGATTTCTAGTTATCCCTAGGTTTGATAATACTCCGCAGCATGACCAGAGTTTGTAAGCATGCTCTAAACTAGTCTGCTGTAAAAGATAGAAAATATACTGAGCAGAGAGGCAATAAAAAATGAGCGAGGTAGACGCGACACAAAACACAACGGAGGAAAATTCCATAAAAAAGAGTGAATTCTGCGAGGCCTGTTTTGTTTGGACGAGTCACTTAAGAGTTATCTTAAAGTGTCAGTAAAGGTGAGCATAGAAACCTCATTTTTGCATCGAATAGGAGCTTCTAATCTAATCTAATCTAATCTAAGCGCTTGCACAGCCAATATTGAAAAGCATCCTGGAAATACCTGAATTTATTCAGGTATTTTCTTGTCAGCATTAATATTTGCAGAATATCAACGATATGATACAAATATTAAAATGGCCAGGCCCACTGTGCAGATTTTAGGGTTGAAGATGATTGATAAAAATCATGACGATCAGGTTATTCACGCATAAATAAACGGATAGCCAAAACATTTTCAAT
This sequence comes from Aedes aegypti, assembly GCF_002204515.2. Classification (NCBI taxonomy): domain Eukaryota; kingdom Metazoa; phylum Arthropoda; class Insecta; order Diptera; family Culicidae; genus Aedes; species Aedes aegypti. Next base: position 24,033,647 of record NC_035109.1, on the reverse strand, counting down.
TCAGAAAGGAAGAAACGGGGACAACCGTACCAACCGTTTCGATTCAGGGTTATAGGTAAAATCGTTGGGAGCGGCGTGGCTAAGAAAGTTGATGCACACTCCATTGTTGTTCTCCTGGGCTGGGACATAGGCATTTCTTCCTCATGTCCTGGCCTTACAGCCTTGGTTTAAGCGCCTTTACTCGCTCTCTGAAATGAGATGAAAATTTATTTTGCCCCTTTCCCGTTATACAGAAATTGAAACTATAAATTAAAATAAATGTGCAAATATGCAAAACAATTATTAATATAAGAAATAAAGTTTTAATTGGAAATCTCTCACCAAGTTCCTTAAGTAGCTTCCACAATCTGAAGGCATTGGTGCAGCTTCAGAAGCCTTCTGATGAAGTTTAAACTGCAGCACCAGCAGCTGAACCTTTCTTGATTATTTCAGTCACTTCTGTCGTTAACTTCAATACTAAATTCAAACTCCCCAAGGAACTGCAAACGCGAGCCTTCGTAATCTTCAGGGAAGTCAGCACCAAACTTCAGTCCATCCGCTCATCCGCGATAAACACTTCCGAACAAAGAAAATTTTTCGTCCACTATTTACTTTCCGAATCACAATCGGCCTAAATTCACTAAATTATCATAATGAGCAGAAAAAAAACGCGAGCGAAAATTTTTGACGTCCTTATCTACGCGCGGGTTACTACGATCTCTCTTTGCATCGAATAGGAGCTTCTGTCACTTAACTGATTATTCCTGAGCTGATAAATACAGCCGATATTCCATAAATTCCTAATGAAATCCTACAGGAAAATTTTTCATATAATAATGATCAACTTTCGAAAACATAGTTGCAAAGTTAAAAGAATATAAGCCTCATTATTTCTTTTATGTAACACGCGGGCCACTTCACATTAACATTCAAAATGGCTTCGCGGGCCGCACAAAACCTTTACGAGGGCCGCATGCGGCCCGCGGGCCGCAATTTGGTGACCACTGGGCTAGGAGAAGCAGTTTACCTAGGTTACTTTTGCTACATTTGTTGTGGTATATGTACTGGCCCTTCCCCGAAGAAAAACCGTAAGGTGGTTCCGAGGAGATAAGGGTCTGAGGCCAAGGGTAATTTCGGTGCACTATGTACACCACTTGAGCAATTCAGCGAGTGCATGGGATTGTTTTAGTGGGTCGTCGTGGGTGCGGGACTCCCGACAATCCCTTAGTTACCTTATCAGGCCTCTGTTTGCAGATTTCCCCCATGTAAAAAAAACTAAAACTATTACTATAAAAAACTATTACGTCACGCTTCAAGTAAGGGTAGATTGCAGCGTTACGGCCTTTTTTTTTTTGTTTTTTACAAGGGGGAAATCTGCAAACAGATCCCCTGAGAAGATAACTCAGGGAATGCGGGGATGACGCACCAACGACGACCCGCTAAAACCAGCCTATGCACTGTGCATGAGCAATTCATTTAGAATTGCTCAAGTGGTGAACAGTGCATCGACATGACCCTTGGACTCAGACCCTCATCTCCCCGGAACCACCTTACGGTATTTCTTCGGGAAGGGACCAGTGCATATAGCACAACACGTGTAGCAGAAGTAGCCTAGGCAAACTGCTTCTCCTAGCCGACTTAAACAATGTTACAAGGGACCAGCCTCGGCAGGGCTAATCCTCTGCAGCCAACTCTTGGTCGGCGCGCCATAGACGCTGCAATTCTAACATAATGTGAGTGACAGCCGTGGTTACTGCATTCCAGCACTCGGCATCCGCACACATTCTCTCTATAATATTGTCGGGGGACGTGTCCCCTCCGCATGTAGTGAGCATGCGACCTCTCACAACAATGAAACGGGGGCAATCGAACACGACATGCTCCGCTGTTTCCTCTACACCAGCACAATTGGGGCACGCAGGAGATTCTGAGTGCCCGAACCTATGCAGGTACTGTCTATAGCAACCATGTCCTGACAGAAACTGCGTCAGGTGGAAGTTCACTTCCCCATGGCTTCTACCATACCAATCTGACACATTTGGTATTAGTCGATGGGTCCATCTACCCTTAGTGGAGTTATCCCATTCCTGCTGCCAGCTTCTGAGCGTTTCCTCTTTACACGTGTCGCGGACTCCTCTGGTACCCCTTTGGTTGAAGCATTGAACATCTTCCTTGATGATGAGCCCGATGGGCGTCATCCCGGCTATGATGCACACGGCCTCTTTAGATACCGTCCGGTATGCACTTGCTACTCTTAAGCACATTATCCTGTACGTGCTTTCCAACCGCTTTAGGTTTCTGTTCGTTCTAAGCGCTTTTGACCAGATTGGTCCTCCCCAGACAACCAAAATGTACGTATAACGAAATCACCTGGAGGCTTTGTATGTGCAACATTTCACTTATAAGATGTCGCGAAAAGGCCTTCTACGTACAAAAGTGGAGGCGATATGCGTGCATACATTATGTGATGAATAATAACATACAATGCGAGTGTATAAATTTTCTACCGAACTAACCTGTGATCTTATCCGACTTAACTTATGATAACAAATGTTGATTTGACAGCTGCTACGGAGTGATCCGATTTTGTTTGTACGAGTGTACGAGACGAAACAAAATGTACAAGTGAACTCATAAAAAAAGTGTTTTATGCGAGGAAGGTCATCAATCTGACGAGTTTATCCACGGTGTTTTGCGGATTTGATGTAATTAGTATGAATAAACGAGTTGGAACGTGAACTTTCATGCGATTTCTGGTTGTCTGGGTCCATACCTTAGTATGGATAGCGCCACGCTTGCCAGCAGCTTGCGTTTGCTGGCAATTACAGCAGAGCTGTTAGACATCATCCTCGAAAGCGCCGCTATAGCCGTAGATGCCCTTTTACAGGCATATTCAACGTGGCTAGCGAAGCTCAGCTTGTCATCGATCATTACCCCAAGATGTCTAAGGGATCGCTTGGACTCTATGGTGCAATCACCTACCGAGATAAGCGCCCGTTGCTCGGACCTGCGGTTGTTGACCACCACCACCTCAGTCTTGTGACGGGCCAGTCCTAGTTTCCTAGACTTCATCCACTCCTCAACCAGGGAAATAGAGTGCGCTGCTGTCAACTCTACTTCCTCCATCGATTCACCATAGACCACTAGGGTGATATCGTCGGCGAAGCCAACAATCTTAACACTCGTCGGAAGGGGCAGCCTCAGTACGTCATCGTACATCGCATTCCATAACAGCGGGCCCAGGATTGAACCTTGAGGTACTCCCGCGGTAATTCGAACACTTTTCTGCCCCTCCTCTGTGTCATACAGTAGAATCCTACCATCAAAATAGCTTTCTAGAAGCTTACACAACTGCACCGGTACCTTGAGGCGGTGAAGCGCGTGTGCTATTGCTTCCCAGCTTGCGCTGTTGAACGCATTCTTCACATCCAGAGTGACAACCGCGCAGTAACGGATGCCGCTCCTTTTATGCTCGATTGCCACCTCAGCTGTTTGAACGACCGACTGGATGGCGTCCAGAGTAGATTTACCTTTTCTGAATCCAAACTGGTTGTTGGACAGGCCGTCCGCACTCTCCGTATACGGTACTAGTCTGTTGAGAATCAACCTCTCCAATAACTTGCCCGTCGTATCTAGTAGACAGATAGGTCTATACGCCGACGGGTCACCTGGTGGTTTCCCCGCCTTTGGTAGTAGCACCAATTTCTGTCGCTTCCATACATCCGGGAAGATTCCTTGATCAATGCAGCGTTGCATCGTGGTTCTGAACATGTCCGGATCCGTGTTCACTGCCGCTTTTAAGGCAACATTCGGGATACCATCAGGTCCCGGTGCCTTGTTTGACGCGAATGATTTCACGACTTCTGCCAGCTCTTCGTTCGTCACTCTCGCCACTTCTTCTCCTTCATCTGCCGCATACGGCGCTGGGGGCCATGGGCTTATGGGATGGTGCGGGAAGAGTACATCGATTATCGATCGCAGCAACTCGGGCGATTTCTCTTGGGGCGCTATGGCTCCTTTGGTCTTAGCCATTACCACTCTGTAGGCGTCACCCCATGGACTAGAATTGGCACTCTCGCATAGACTTTCAAAGCATGCCCGTTTTCGACTCTTGATTTCCTTTTTGAGAGCCAACTTTGCCTCTCTGAATGCTGCACCGCGTTCCTCTCTTTGTGCTTCTGTGCGTGCGCGTTGCATTCTTCGTCTAGCCCGAAGGCAGATTGCTCGAAGATTTGCAATTGATTCGCACCACCAATACACTGGCGGCCTGTTCTCTCTAGGAGGGGCTTTTCTCGGCATGGAAGCATCACACGCTCGTGATATCACAGCAACTAGCTCTTCACCGTTTAGGTCCAGAGTGTTTCGTTCGCGCCTCAGGGCTTCAGTGAATACTTCGCCGTCGAAGCGCGCTGTTTTCCATCCTCGGGCTTGGGTCGAGTTACATCGCGCTGCCTTCTGCCCGCCTGGTATTATACTATAGCGAATCGATTGATGATCGCTATGAGTATAACCGTCATCGACGCGCCAGTTCATGGTACCTAAAAGGTTAGGACTACAAAACGTCACGTCGATGATCGATTCTGCACCATTTCTGCGGAAGGTACTCACTGTACCCACATTTGCCAGCTCTACATTTAGTGCGGCCAGGGATTCCAACAATAGCTGGCCTCTTTGATTGGTGCAGCGGCTACCCCACTCCACTGCCCATGCATTAAAGTCGCCAGCTATCACTACTGGCTGCCGATTAGCTAGTTCGGCCATCATCCTGTCAACCATGTGGGAAAATTCCTCAATCGACCACCTTGGGGGCGCGTAACAACTGCAATAGAACACGCCGTTGATTTTTGCTATCGCAAAACCGTCATTTGAGCTAGAGACTACTTCTTGGATTGGGTATCGTCCTGTCGTCCCTATAGCTGCTAGCTGTTGAGACCTATCCGCCACCCAGTTCCCGTTGTTGGCTGGTATGCGGTATGGGTCCGATAATAACACCACGTCAGTCTTGGTTTCCGAGACTGACTGCCAAAGCAGCTGCTGGGCTGCATCACAGTGGTTTAAATTTAACTGTGTAACTTCCGTTTTGGCTGCTTTGATACTCCGCTTGTGCCCGGACATTTGGGTCCGCCCGTTAAGTGTCCGTTGTCTGCTCTGTCGACACATATTAGGCACTTAGCGATTTGCTTACAATCGCTTGCCCTATGGCCTTCAGCGCCGCATTTTCTGCACATCTTACTTCTGTCGGGACCATTGCAATTCCACGACTTATGGCCCTTCCCGAAACACTTGAAGCAAACTTCAGGAGGCTGTTGTATACTCAGCCGGCAAACCGACCAGCCTACCTTGAGTATGCCCAAGTTCTTCGCTTTGTTGGCCTCTGCGACCGGCAGCCTGATCGCCGCCACCTGGGTGCCCTGCGGGCCCTTTCTAAGGTGGATGGCTTTACTGGCTACGTCGATGTCACCCTGCTCTTTGAGGGCAGCCGAGACCTCCGCTGCATCGGTGACCTCATCCAGATTTTTACACTGGAGAGTCGCTTCAGCAGTAAGGGATCTTACATCAACCTCGTCACCAAGTACTTCTTGTGCCAGTTGCTTATAGACTGCACCCTTTTCCTTGGCGTCCTTCTTTAAGACTAGGATCATTTCACCAATCCTAGTTCGCCTTATGCTTCGCACGTCTGCGCCCAATGGCGATAGCTTCTCTGTGCTTCGCATCGCCTTCAGAACCTCGGCGTATTTTGCTTCCTCCGTTTTGATAACGAGGGCTTCGCCTAAATTCCTACGTTTCGCTGTTTTCGGTTTAGCGCTCTCCTTGGGCTCCGTTTTCGATTTCCTCTGTTTTTTTCTTATTTCCAACTCGTATCCACGGGTTGCTGTTGCCTTGCGCCCGTGGTTCCTGTGGATGCACTGCCTGGTTCCGGTTAACCCGTGGCTCCTTTTTCTTGGCTTTCTTGGCCTTAGGCTTGGTGTTGGCCTCTCCTTTGTTGCCATGTCCTCTTGATCGCGGTGCTTGGCTCGTGCCAGCTTTTCCGCTCTGGAGGACGGCCGCGTAGGTCACTTTTCCCTTAGCAACCATACGTCTTTTCGCCACGTATTCATCCCCGGAAGCTTCCCTCTTCCGCATCGCATATCGAATAATATCATCAGATATATTCGCGTTGCCTGTGAAGGAAAACACTTCGGTCTGACACGACCTAGTGTCTTTTTGGCCTTCTACCTTGCCAAGTTGTTCCTTGGCTTTCTCGTAGTCCTGCTTTGCAGCTAGGACTGATTGTCGCAATTTCAGTAGACTTGTTTTCAAGTCTTTGCTGATATTTGTTTTGCTCTTAACATACTCGATGATGACATCAAGTTGCTCAGCAGCTACCTGCATTTTAGGGAGGTACTCCCTATTGCGATCCATGGCCTCGATTAGTCCCGGGCCATCGGTCACCACACATGTTGCACTGGAGCGGCCAGTGCCTGCCGTCGTCACAGTATCTAGGCTTTTGCCCACACTGTTTTCAATAAAGTTGGTCGCCTCCTTCCTTGGCGGGAACCTTAGCCGGTTACTGATAGGTCCAGAAGCCTCTCCTTCACATTCCGCTAGTTGTTTGTTTTGGTTGATCATCTCTTATGGGTCCCCCTAAGAGCCGCTATCCATCTCCGCTGGAATAGTCGCCTTTATAATCCCATGGTTATCTATGCAAGCAGGGAGGCCATGCTAGGGTTGACATAGTCCTTTATGGGGTACTATGTTCAGAGCCGGATCGGCGCAGGTCAGGTAATGGCATCTGAGCCTACTCCCGCCCAGTTGGAACAACCAGGCGACGGATTTGGAACGTACTCTAAGGCCTGCCACGGTTTTACGGGACGGGGGCAGCCTGCGCCATTAACCCACTCGCCGTTTCGGGCCAGTGTCACCCGACCCTACTAAGGGAGTAGAATGTCGCCGCTGTCAGCCTCAAAGCATATTATCCAGTACATATACCGTTACTTGTCCTTTGTCGTGCGCTGCCAGTATACATAATTGGGGCCGTACTGGCGTTGGTCCCAATGTGCTCGAAGCACTCCTACTCGTAATTCCATGCCTTGTCCGTTTGTATCGCGACCAGTATGCCATAATCAGGATCTCACTGGTATCAATCCTGATGTGCCGGTTGGCACTCCTGTTAGTTTGGGCTATGGTACTTTAAGCGGCACCGGTCGCTGTGACAGAGTTGCATTCGGATTTTTGTGGTTTTTATGAAGGTTCATCAGAGCCCACTGCGAACTTCACCACATCCTGGGCAACTCCCCAACTCGCAGAGGTCCTGGGGGGGGGAAAGCGTTACGGCCTATACAAACATATGAGAATTTCATGCAAAAGCATTTCATACAAAAGATAGATCTTGATTTTATATTGACACATGTATTGAGTTGATCGGTATTCCAAACGATATGTTTTTTTTTTTTGAATTATGGTAAAGATGGTATCAGTGAAATTAAAACAAAATCCACGTGCTCAGGTGGGATTCGAACTCACGACTCTTGCATGCTAGACGAGTGCTTTACTAACTAAGCTACTAACCCACTTGGTGACCTAATAACTCGAAAGGTTGCAAGTTTCGAATTCATTTGACCGAATGGGTCGTTTGGCCAAATGCCATTTGCAGGACTGTTACAAAAACTTCGAAAACTTATCCGCGAAAATCGCGACTACCAAAACTCGATCCGTGGCTGAAGGCACCAATCCGCGACAAAAAATATACTCAAAAATTCAAATCTAGGATTCCTGCTCCAATGGTAGTGGAAGTACCAGTAGTTTAAGATAAAAAAAAACGACATATGCTATTCTCCGTCCAGAAGAATACTTTTAGTCCAGTCGATTTGCAAAATATCAGCTTAACGTAATCCAAATGTCGTATTAAAAATAAGTTTCCTCAAAGATTTAACTTAGTTTGCCACAGTAGTTACTGTCGTGTTGCATTAGTGGTTCAACTAATGAAAGTAATGTTACAAATAGATGAATTGAATTAAAAAAAGACATAGAGATGATCTGCATGCACCATTTGAAAGTATTCAATTGCTTCTACGAGGAGAAAAAAATAAATCTATGTGTAAATCAAATATTTTGTTCGAAACCGAAGTACCAAGTGCCTCAAGCAATATCATGTACATAATTATTTTTTTCTTTTTTTTTCTTTTAGATGTTTGAATCTTTTGTTAAACATAAAAGTTCAACTATGGGACTCTTGATGAGACTTTTTGTTATTTTGTTCTCAGGTTATCCACTATTTGTAGCGGAAACCCAAATGAAATTTTTGCTCTTGTTCGGATGGAATCAAACATTGACCATGGTACGGCACGCCATGCAAGAGGTCAAAGTTTGCAGAATGTTATAAAGAGTTAATCAATTATCTCAGGTAACAGTGGCCTCCTAATGGCCATGTAGTAAATTTTAAGAGTCTCAGAAAGGTGATCTGATGTGACACGTCAGAATTCAAAAAAATCTATAGTGAATAAAAAAAATCGGTTGGTTAAGACAACATCGAGAAAGCAATTGACCATATCCGCATAATGAAATTTTTTTTCATAAATTTAATGTACTAAATTCGTGTATTTAGTCGAACTAAGCATAATATGGACGAATTATTAAAATTGTCACAGTTTTTATATCTTTTAGATGTGTCTTTGGTTTTGTAAGGTAATGTTGGTCATTTAGTAATTTAAGAGCAGTTTTTATGGTAATGGCTCCATTTCATTTTCCTACATTTGTCTACATGATTTTTCATGTCATAAGGATGATAATATAATAAATTATTCCATTAGTGCCTGTAGGCCATTTAATCGGGAAGCGTAAAAAAAAGTTTTAAATTAAATTTGTAACATTTTAAGAATTGTTTATACTATGGATATTTTAACAATCGGTAAAAAGATCAAGATGGCTCTCTATATGTAAAGAATTTTGTACATTCCACACAAAGCTTCTAGTGATAATTTTCTTGTGCTTATTATTAGGTGGAGGGATGTCTCACATAAATACGTTTTGCGTAATTATATGGGCGGACGATTGGCATAAAGAGAAATATATACCGTCTTTAAAATGCTACATGTTCCTGTATGAAACTGCTCTATGTGAAACGTCCTTATTCGAATCGTCTTTATGCGAATTGGGACACCTCCTAATTATTAAATGTTGTCAAATAGAAGCATAAGAAAGATTGTGCTACTTTTCCCGAATGCCAGTTCCCCGAATGACCCGTTTCCCCGAAAAGTGGCTGCAGTTCAAATAGATGCCTCAGTGACAGGATGGTGAATTAGAAAGCACGGTAAGCAATCAAAAGAAAGAGGTATTTGGTCATTCTTGACTATACACATGTTGCCAAAAATGCTGAGGACGGTAAAACTCGTAAGAACCGCGAATCAAATAAAGAAGGGTGTATATCAGATGACCAGTACGTTCACTACCCTGAAATGTATGTAGGTATGACTAGTATGAGTGCAAACATCAATTTCGGGGAAATGGGCTATTGGGGGAAACGGGACATTCGGGGAACTGGAGTTCCGGGGAACGACGTTCGGGGAAAAGTAGCACACTCATAAGAAATAGTAAATTTCAATACAAATTTCCGTTCGTTCTTTACATGAGGACCACGGTCACGGTGTTTATTTTTCTAAACTGTTTGGTTTCAAAAATACTGAAGCGACAACTTTGTTTAATTATGGTAAAACGCTCGATAAATCATAAGAGTATTGCCACATTAAGGATTTTTGACTTTCACCAGGAAATTAAATGAACTAGGATTCAATAATTTAAGAATAAGGCAGAAACAGCTCTACAGTTTCAGACTTCCAAGATTGACATTGAAAAATGTACAAAATAGAAATTTGGTGACCACACTATGAGCTGGAAGCTCTGCTTTTCCAATATACAGAATCACAATTATTGCAAAATTGAATTGCGTAATTCAAAACTAATGAATTGAATTGTCTGTCTGTTGTACGTAACTTTCAAGGCATGATTTGACAAATCCGCGATTTTCGTGACAGTTTTTCATTCACTCGCGAGTTTCGCGTCTGACGGTAAAAATCCGCTACGACTGTTGTAACAGCTCTGCATTTGGCCGAATTATGAACTTACAAATAGTTTAGTTACCAACAACACTGAAGTATAGGGCTCATAAGTGCGACCCTAGAGACCAAAGATATTCTCTTCTTTCAACGTAGGGCAGTTTTTTCGAGCAACACACTTCTTATAATTAATAGTGTCAAAGCAACTAATATTTTACTTTTGAATTTTGGAAGTCACAAGTAGTTCTATCAAGATAAAAAAATCGAGAAAATTTCCTACCCGAAAATATCAGCGACCGGAGAGGTTAAAACCCGCTACACTTAGCATAGTATTTCTAAATAGCTACACCTTTACCGCTACGCTATTTTTGCCCCTTCCAGTAGTTCAAAACAAAGTTCAAAATCTCCTGCCGGATCCAGCGAATTCGATTACAGTGAACACGGTGGAACCCTTCGATTCCCCACTAGAATCTAAATATTAACTTTAAAATAAACGTATTCGTCAATGTTTGTACTTGGATATTCCACAGTATTTTTAGCTATTTGGCCTTGCTAGCAATATAATGAACTAACCGCTCCACGTTCAGAGACAATGCAATGCATAACCGTTTCGTTTCGTGATGCGGTGTGATGTTTCACACAGTTGATAGATCTGTACTCTGGAGTCTACAGTTGGTCCACTACAATACCAGTCCCCATGTTCTCGTGTCCGCACAAATTAGATCGCAGCATAAAAGGCCAAACGGGAGGTTGACAATAATTTCACCAATGAAGATGTCGTTCGTTAGGGATGAGCAGTGATTCTCGAAAAAGTATTCAACCTTACTGAAAAGTATGCGTACTTACATTATCGATTCATCTTATTCCGCAGACAAAATTCTAAGCCTACGCGGTTTTTACTTTTAAAACGTTTAATTTCCGGATTTACAAAACAACTTGAGTCATATTTTTGACTTTCGAAATCTATCCACTGTTTACACCGCTCCGTTATATTGAGAGATAAAGTACGAATCAAAATAAAACACTGCTTGAGAAGATCTCAAACTGGTACAGAAAAGTCGCAAGTAATTGAATAAAACGGTGTAGCATTTTGTCATAAAATTTTTGTGGGAAAATATTTTTGAACGCGAGCGGATTGCATGCAAAAAATAGCGATGTACATGCGATGAAATGTTTGGAAGAGGTTTCTTTTTTATTCTTCTTAATTAATTATCTCAAATCCGTTCTAAACTTACTTACGTTGATTTGAAAAAGTAATCAACAATTGTTGATTGCAATTCTTTTGAATGAGAGCGAATCGGTTAATCAGATGGCCTTATGTTACGACAAAGATGTCCAAAAAGTTCAAACCAAACGACCGTGGAGGTGGTTTTCGATCATCTCCAGCGCTGGACTGCGCGCGAAACTAGCCGTATGAGCACGATTGCAACCTATTATTGCGGGCAGTGGCGCAATCAGGCCGTCAATTCAGTACCCCGTAGAACGTTGATTGAGCCGGTTGGTGGAGTGTACCCTGTACGAGTGATAGATAGACTTTTTGTTGTCATTTACAGCTGCCCATAAAAGCATAACTGTCCAATATTTATATAAACTTTAGTTTAGTTTCGTTTGAAAATGTTATGGAAAAATATGAACTGAGTATAGTCCTATATTGAAAAATTACGACATAACGGTCTCTATATGAGTTTTAAACCTCAATAACAACTGCAAAAAGTGAATTATGTTCAAGTTTAAAATTCTTGCTGATCAATAGTAGCAAATGAGTTGTTTGTGTGGTGGTGCTAAATGAATATGACATGCTGAACTGTACTAGAAAATTATAAACACAAGACAAATTTATAACTTTGAGAGTTATTTTTTCAATGCTTACTTCTTTCTATTTGGGACAGTTATGCTTTTATTGGCAGCAGAGCACCGGTTCAGAGCCACAGGAGCCACACCCATCATCATCTTCATTATCAACCTTTGCACCGTATTCTTGACCCGGTCCAGATTCGCGTGAGCTCGGTTGAAACGTGTTTTGGGTTTTTTTTTTTGTTGAAGAGCAAGATTTACATAATAATAGCAACGTTCAGGCGGTTAAATTGCTGCCTCGGAAACACAATTCTCAGAGGAAGTACAAACTCATCAGCCGTAAGTATCTGCGCGGTAGCAAGTGCTAATGAAAAAGCTTGAAACTATACATCACCGTTTAGCGGGTTCTGTTGTCAATTGTTACGATTTAGAACAAAAAGTACGAGTGCGAAAAACGCAAGGCTCCCACAAAACTAATATCAAGCAGAAAAATCTACATAAGACACAAATAGTTATATTTGAGGTAAACTCAAATTATGTTCAAATTGGACTGATTATAGGACTGGTTTGCAACAAACATATATGTTTTGTTTGAAACAAACAAGTTTGATGTTAGAAACAAACATTCTTATTTAAATTGTTTTTAGCTGCTTACTTCGTAGGTATTTTCTAACATTTTTTTTTCGAACTTTTTTATGCTAAATTTTTACTTAAAGTTTTTACTTAAACTATTTATTTTGAATAAAATAGTCATGCAAGTCATCGTGCAAAAGTTTGGCTTCACCTGAACTTACTTGAAACACGAAAATTCTATGAAATTTCAAACCAATCATGTACGCGCCATTATTTGCGTTCGAAAAAGCTATGAACTATTAAATTCGGTTGGAAAATGGCAGAGATATTGACAAAAATGATTTGCGTGCGGCTCAAGTGATCTCAAACTGCACGATACGTACTTCATACTAAGGATGAACCCAAACTTTTGCTCGATGATTTGAATGACCGTTTTATTGATTTTGAATAGTTTTCCGACTTTTCCGCCAAAACTTCGTGAGTACTCTTCAAAGAACATAAGATTATGATTCTAATGACACATTGATTTAAAATTTTGGTCAGTCCAATGCTGAGAAAATTAGCCATGTTTTTTAAGTGTGATTTTGAAAATTGTCACAACTTGAAGCAAAAATTCAGTATACCAAATTCAGAAAATGTTTTCAGAAAAATATCCTACTAACGAAATCTGTTTTATATAAATGCAAATAATTGTTTTTACATACTTGAACACATGTTTTCCAAAACTTGTTACAAAATAAGAAGTAAAAATTAAAATTCACCGCGCATTCCGATACAATTTATGAAACCCTCAAGTGGTCTTCTACGAAATTGCAATAGTAGTTTACGGAACAAGTTGCAGAATGATGATTTTCACAGCAAGAGTCGTAAATTAATCCTAAGAGGTTTGCCGAGTGGGATAATTACGACGAGTGCTGTAAAAATCGAGTTCTGCAACGAGTTACGTACAACATTTTTTTGCAATTTTGTAGAAGACCGCTTGAGGGTATCAGAATGCATTCGCCATTATTTTACAATTCCTGAAAAATTGTTGTGTAATGATTAATTACGCAACTCAAAACAGTTGCGTAATGAGAAAGCGTTGCGTAATGAACCATTACAGCACTGGTTTCAGTTGCGTAATGACTATTCCCGCACTGCATACTTCAGTGCAGGAAAGTAGGCCGTTTTATGACAGATTGGCGTGATGAAAAACAGCCCATTACGATGAGAAATTGCAAAAAAAAAATGTTGTACGTAACTCGTTGCAGAACTCGATTTTTACAGCACTCGTCATAATTATCTAAATTTACGACTCGTGCTGTAAAAATCATCATTCTGCAACTCGTTCCGTAAACTACTATTTGAATTTCGAGGAGTATGCTTGACCAGGCGAAAACAGTAATTAAAATTTCTAGTTTTGCGAAAAACAGCTATTCACGTGTTCCAATTAACACTATTTTTGATCAATTTACAATCGAAATATAGTGTGTATTTTTATGGAAACATCACTTCATGGCTGGAATAAAGTATTCATGTCACCAATATTCTGTGTTTTATTCTGCAAACTTTCGCCCCTTGAAAGTTGCGAACTTTGACTCCGCCAGTGGCATATAATATCGTTAAAGACAAATAATTTGCACACTATTATAACTAAAAATGTATGAATATTCTGGCATATGTTTGATCAGTAAAATTGTAGCTGATAGAACAAAGATCTTCTATGTAGTGTTTGTTTCTATTCAAACTCTATAGTTCTGCTGGAAATGTTGAATATTTCAGTAAGGTCAAACTTTTGCTCCACCTTACCCTATAAATATCATAATCATTTTTGAAGAGAAAGTTCAATAGTATCATAATTGATATGATGTTCATTGAAATCAATTAAAACAAAGTATCAAAGTATCAGGACAAATTCTAAAATAGCAAAAATAGATCAGGACGCTCCAAATCAAACTCAAAATCAGGACATGTCCTACCGAATCAGGACGAATGATAACCCTAAGGAAGGAGAGAAAGGGGGGTTGAGCTTCCGTTACTTATTGTTACAAAAGGGGGACGGGGTTATAGAAAATGCGTTTGGTAGACGAGGAAGGGAGAACTTTTATTTAAAGGTGTAACCTGTTTTTTTATAAAAAAAAATCTAAATATTAGGGAGGGGGTTGTTTTGAGTTAGCGTTTCGTAATTAGAAGGAAGTGGGTTCGGTGGAACATTACTTATTGTTGCATAGGGGAGTAAAAAAACTCGATTAAGGCGTTACGTAATTTGTGTACCATACCTAATGAATAGGACGATTTTATAAAAAAAAAACCATCATCCATTTCACAACATCAACATGTGTATCAACTTTTGAGAGTTCATGTGGATTATTTTTGAACCACAATAATCACTTAGTCATTTAACAATCAGGCACAACCCGGAAGCCATAGTATGGGATCTCGGAAAATCAACCCAAATCAAATGTTGATTTCCATAATGTACATACTCGACAAAAGATGACCATCGGAAGCCTTTCTGGTTATTTTAAATGCAGAGGACCATTCTAAGTCTAATTTCATAACCCCGTTTATCGGTTATTCATCATTGGAAAGCAGAATGACATTTGGAAGTGACGTCATTCCTATCGTTAACTCGAACGAGTACAAGAGAAACCAAAGCCTGCGCTCTTTTACTATCATCCAAGCCTCATGGTTGACGATTAGAATGACGACACATGTTTTGATTCAAAATTGTTGTTTACACGCGGGAATAGCTTACCTTTACGTGATACCTTGGTAAGTATAGCGTGGCAGCCATTATGCGATACATCAAATAACACTGTTTCAACAAATTAAAACTTTTAGAGGTACAGTTGGGACATTCTGGACGTATAGATGCCGTTTTGAGTTTGCTCAGTAGCTCAAGTATTTGATACCGGAATAGACATTGATTCTTTTAGGAAATTAATATTTTTGCCACTAATATGTAAATTAAATTGAAATAATTTTTTCAATCATCATGAGAAATATAAAATACCACTGTTTCGTATAAGTAAATCTATCGGAAAGTAAATAACAGCATTTAGGACACGGTCGAACGTAATGCCAAAACTCAGGCTTAATAACAAGTTCCCACTTTTTCAATTCGTGATTTCCATGATTTATTTTTGAAATTTATATTATATTGGGAGGGTCTTTGTGGAAAACATTCAACGATCTAAATCAGAATCCTAAAAGTATTTTAATGAGTGTCCTGAAGGATCTTAAATGGATTCAGATAAGAATCTTAGAAATCCCTAGAAGGTTTCTGAAGAATTTCATGAAAGTTTTCTGATGATATCCTTTGAAGGTTTCTGATAAGAATCCTGGAAAGTTTCTGATGAAAAACAGTATCTGGTGTCAATACTGGAAGGTTTCTGATGAATATACTGGTAGGATTTTGATTAGAATGCTGAAAATATTGTAATGAAAATCCTGGAAAAATCACTTTCAGAATCCTGGGGACTTACGATGAAAATCCTGATTTTAAAGGAGCTCTGCAATGTTTCTGATGGATATGTATTGTGGAAATATTTAATGTGGGTTCAGTTGAAAATCCATGAAGAATTCTGATGAGAAGCCAGAAAGAAATATAATCAGAATACTGGAAGGATTTAGGCTAGAATCCTGAAAAAAATCTGAAGCTAATCCTAATTAATGTGAATAAGAATCCTAGACGGATTCTGTTGCGAATATTTAAATGAGAATCCTGGATGAATTCTGATAAGTAACTTCGAAGGATTCTGTTGAGTGTTCCTGAAGAACTCTGTTAAGAACCATGGAAGGATTCCGTGGAGAATCCCGGAAGGATTCCGAAGAAAAGATTAAATGAACTGATTCTGATGGAAATCAAGGAAGTATTCTGAAGATAAATTTTGAAGGGTTTGGATGAGAATGATGAAAGAATTTATATGAGAATGCTTCAGAGATTGTGAAGAGAATCCTGGAACGATTCTATTTTCAATTCGTCATAGATGCTGATGAAACACTGATGCCAATCCTACAAGTATTCTGACAAGCATCTCGCGAGGATTCTAACGAGAATCCTGAGTACATTCTGATGAAAATTTTGAGAGGATTCGAATGAGATTGCTAAGAGGATTCTAATGAGAGCCTTGAGACTATTCTGATTAGAATCCTGAGAATATCCTGATGAGAACTCTAGAATTTTAAGGAAATGTTTTGAAGAATTCTGATGAAAAACTTGTATAAGGAATTAAAAGAGAATGCTAGAATAATTGTGTTGAGAATCCTCAAAAGATTCTGATTAGATTCCTGAGCGGATTCTGATGCGAATCCCAAAAGGATTGTTATGTGAATCTTAAGAAAATTCTGGTGAGAAATCTGAGAGAATACTGAAGGAAATTTGGATTTGATTTGATATTTCTCATTCGTTTATTATTTTTTTAAGGCGAAGTAGCCCGTTTTGGCGGCCATGTTGACATTGCAGCTCGTAAATTCAAAGTAATAAAACTCGGTCCTCATAGTTGATATTGATCCAGAAAAGTATCCCTATATGTGCTTACATTCAAAAACTATGCTTATACGTTTTCAGCTGCGGAAGAGCAATATTAACTGAAATTCATTATTTCGAAATTGTGACATGATGTGGCAACAATCATCAACGACACGCACAGATTTCAACAACGGTCTACTTTGCCTTAAAAATATGAATTAAAATGAAATTCCGGATCCAAATACCGAGGCTGAACTGAACGAAACCCAACTTCCAGAATGTCCCAACAGTGCCTCTAAAAGTTTCAATTCGCTGAAACAGTGTTATTTGATGTTTTGCATACTGGAAGTTTTTTAATGGTAAAACTCGGGCTTTTTAATTAGAAACGGGGTTATGAAGCAAAACATAAAATGGTATCTTGCATTCAAAATGATCAGAAAGGCTTCCGATGCTCATCTGATCGAATATGTCAGTTGGGCCAATATCAGTTGGCCGAATGTCGTTTGGCCGAAAACATAAATAGTAGTCAACTAATGTTAGCATGTCAACAATGAGTCCCGAAGCTAAATTTTAAAGAAAAATTTAGTCTTAAAGAAGGACAAATTATAATGATCGAAATATTCCTTCATAGTAAGTTCAAGAAATACCCAGTGCTGAAAAAAGGACATCCTTAATAAAACGTCATTTAGTAGTTATTATCTTTTTCGCTATCGATTTTAGACGCCGTAGAGGCAATTTTTAAATGAAAGCACGACAAAAAATGGTATCATATATCTATTACGCCCATAATCACTTTGAATACAGAAGTCTAAAATAAATTTATGTTTCGAAGAAATTTCTCGATGGAGTTTTAATCAGTCAGTAATCGAGCAGCGCATGAGACGAGTCTCCCCGAGAGCACATCACCTAGCGCGCGCTTTCAGAATTTTCGTGAGCCTTCGTCTAGCGCAGCACACTAGGATTCCGATGAGCTGAGAGACGGTTTGGTTGGAGGCTCGTCAGTACAATTATGTGCTCCTGAGAAATATGTAACTCTAATTTGAACCCGTGCGAGCTGAAAATTGAACGCGAAATGAAAACTGTCGTCATGGCAGACACACGACATATTTCAATGCGGAAGTAATGCAAAGATGTATTGTGTATTTCTTTCACCACTGGACTGCGAAGTGCGGCCTCATAAGTGCGAAAGTGTGAATAAAAGTGCGGGATTACATTGAATCCAGTTGGTGTCTTTAGAGCACTTATTCTTTGATTTACGAAGAATAAGTCCCCTGAAGTCACCTACCCGATTTGATGCAATTGCATAGCATAGCATAGCATAGACTGACTGTACATGTCAATGGTTGCTACTCCGTGATTGATCCGAACCGGTAAGAATTGCACTTCGATCCAAATGAATGAGGGATGGGATTTTCCGCATATTCTCGAAGTGCAATTTTAGCAGCTCTCATATTATTGATCAATAGCGGCGCCGGCCAAGTCCTTACAGTCAGTTGGGAAGGGTAAGGAACGTTATTGGGTAATGATCGTTGCTTCTAAAGACGGAGAATACCTCTGCATCTCCACAATCATCACGGGACAGGTTGATTAGTGAGGAAGGAAAAAGATCTGGGAGTCACCTTTGGTCGGTGATGCGATCCATGGATTAGGAGGGAAAATACGAAACTTAAAACTAGTGTTGCATTTTTGTATCGCAGTAAAAATATATTGAGAGAAATTATAAAAAAGTCGACATTCATAATATCGAACTATTCAGAGGTTATTTTTAGTAATAACGAAGACAAAAAGGATTGCGTATTTTAAAAGTATATGTAACATAAATAAGGGTATTGTCGACACATGTAATGACGAACCATTCAAAGTATGTTTGAAAATTAAAATAAAATTAAAAAAAAAAGTTACGTTGCAACAAAAAAATGTCTTACGTCGACATTCATAATGTCGAACTATTCAAAGGTTATTTTGATCAATGACGAAAACATAATGGTATATTAAGTTTGAATGAAACACGAAAAAGTCGACACTTGTAGTGACGAACCATTCATAGCTTGTTTGAAAATAAAATAAAAGCTACTTATAGCAACGATAAAAATGAATTATCATAAGCATGAAACGATCTCACCAGTACATCGTCCTCGGCTGAACACGAAGCTTTTCACACTTGATCAACACGAACCGAACACTATTGGTTTTGACTCCGTTGCGCGTCCCACCGGAACATGCAACCGAATCAAAAGACCACGCACTATTGTCGTTTTTTTTGTCCGCACTCTAATGACGCGAACCGAACACGCTTTGTTTTGATTCCGTCGTGCGTTCCATCGGAACACGCAACCAAATCAAAAGACCACGCACTCTGCTCTGGCCTCTGCAAAGCACTGGGCAAACGAACGAAGCCACCGAAATACACTCCGAGCGCGCGAAAATGAATCGGATTCCCTACCCGATTTGATGCAATTGCGCACTTTTATTAGCGTTTCCGCACTTGTAAAAACTTCTGCGATAGTCCAGTGGTGAAAGAAATGCGCAATATTTGTAATGATGGGGCCGAATGGTTAGAGTTAGAGTCCGCGGCTACAAAGCAACGCCATGCTGAAGGTGTCTGGGTTCGATTCCCGGTCGGTAAAGAATCTTTTCGTAATGGAAATTTCCTTGACTTCCCTGGGAATAGGGTATCATCGTACCTGCCACACGATATACGAACTCGAAAATGACAACTTTGGCAAAGAAAGCTCTCAGTCAATAACTATGGAAGTGCTCATAAGAACCCTACACTGAGTAGCCGGCTCTGTCCCAGTGGGGACGTTAATGCAAAGAAGAAGAAGAAGATATGTTTCTTTTATTTGGTGCAAATTTTGTTAGATTTTTTTATTATTTGAACTACTGTTCCATGTTTTATAACAACTGGTGAAAAAAAATATCAGGGGAACACATTCTGTTATAATTTTGTTTCTTCCACCTGCTCTGGTCATAACGCTTGAGACCACTTCTCTTCAAGCGTTACGTGATTTGTGGAGCACTATTGAGTCTAACGGCACAAATGAGACTTACACTTTGTTAGCAATCCAATGTTATACATAGGGTTTTTTCACAAATTTCATAACGCCAAAAATGACCATTTTTGACACCCACCCACCCCCTCGTAACGCATTTTATAAGACCATTTTCCAAATTTTGTGTGAGCTGTAAAACCACCCACCCCCGAACATTACCTTCCTCGGCTCATTTCTCTCCTCTGAATTGTACACTGCCTTGAAATCAATAGTCAGATGGTGAGCCTGCAAGTTCATCTAAAATCATTGTTTAAGGCCCAAGTAAAAATACAGCAAATGTCAAAAGTGAAAAAGCATTTTTTTCCTTTAAAATCTACAAATCAAAAAAAAAGTACACACAGCTGTTTTATTTGCAAAATACAAAGGCTGTGTGTTTTTACTTTTTTTAATTTGTTGATTTCAAGGGCGAAAACTGCTTTTTTATATTTGACATTTGCTCCATTTTTACTTGCACCTTAACATATCTCGCTTAATTTATGATCTCGCAATAGGGTAACTAATATATTTTGGACCCCTGGGCCATTTTCCTGAAAATTTCCCAGTCAAAATCGAGAGACCAACTCAATTCGCATGCCATTAGGAAAGATAGGACTATTCCGTACTTGCATCAACTGTTTGTACGTTGAAAACGTGTTTATTTTACCTGAAATCAATTTAGTTTAATTGGTGCATATATGCAACCGTTACAATACGTTACACACAGAAATTGAAGCCGTCAGAAATTTTTCAAATGTAAACAAAAACTTTTTTCAAATTTCTGAACAAAAAGCGTAGAATTTCTTCGGTTTTCCATTGTCAATCGAATAATTCGACTATGGGCAAGCATATCATACAACCAGTGCCGTGGACTTTGTCGCCAAACGATAAAAAATGCCGAGGGTCCATAATATATACTTTGAAGGTCCAAAATGTATTGGTGTGTCCAAAATGATGAAAAACAGTGCTTCACAATTTAATTGTTTTCTACGTTTTTTTGGATCCTACATGACCGTATGGGCATTTTTGTCTCGTAGATGAAGTTTTTCTCTGCATTTTGGCATTTTCTTTGACTTGATTACGCTGTGCAATTAATTGATTGGGGCAAACAACTAAAATCACTTCCTTAGGGGGTCCAAAATACGACTGTTACCCTAACAGCTATTTGTAACCAACCTTGTTGTTACTGAGCAAACGAATGGATTTACAAGTTATTTAGCAACGCTACGATGAAAACAAGATCATCCTCTATCTCCAAGTGGTGATAGTTTTTATCCACCTCGGTCAGTAAATTTTCAGTAAAGCTGAGAATCAGGCTCTATCCCAGTAAAGACGTAACTCAAACAAATTGCATATGATCAGAGAACCTCGTATAGTTCCTCACACATTTCAAGCATCATCTAACCGAATTTTTCTGCTGAAGTCACGCGAACTTATCAATCCACACCAAACGGGAACCCCTCGACCCCTAATCGCAATTGTTTTGCAACAGATTGATTCTATTTCCATACAGCGCATACCTAAAGCATGTTTTGCGATTGAATTTCTTCGAAAGTGTCCCTTATCCGTTCCCAGCTTTTTTTTTTTGCATCGGTGATGAAAAAATGCTACGCCGATAAGATTAGGAAATCGCGAAATAAAATCGCACCCGATTTTATCGTAGATTTAAGAATCGCCCGCCGCCGGTTATCTTCCCACAGTCTAAGGTCGATATCCGTACGGTAGGGAACACACAATGTCGGAAGCAACGCAGCCCAAACCCATCTCGGCGATGGTTACATCCGAGGTGCATCCACCGGAATGGGATTCTCCGGAGGCCACCAGTGGATCGTTCACGCTGAACCACGAAGCGGGCCCCGTCGAGGACGGCGCCATCTCCGGACATGGTTCGTTTGTGCTGCGGGAAGAAGAACCGGTCATCGTGGATACGACAACGACAAATGGATCGTTTGTGCTGAAGGAGACCGTCCCGATCGTGTCCACTGAAGAGGGAGATGGGTCTTTTGTTCTGAGGGAAGACGTGCCGATCGTGTCACTGGAGGAAGGCGATGGATCATTCGTTCTCAAGGAAGAAGTCCCCATCGTGTCGACTGAGGAAGGTGACGGATCATTCGTTTTGAGAGAGGACGTTCCGATTGTTTCGACCGAAGAAGACCAAAACGGATCGTTCGTACTGAAAGAAGAAGTTCCGATCATAGACAACGCACCGATGGAGTTCCCTGCGTTCATCGAAGAATCGATAGCGAGCATAGCTCCACAGGAAGGTTTCACACCGGGAGAGTTTTCCATCACGATCGAGAGGCTTTCCGAGTGCGAAGGATTGATCGGTGAGCTGCATAAGGCCACCATTGCAGAGGGAGAACGTCAACTCGAGGTCCTCTGTAAGATACCACCCCTGGATCCAATGCGCAGGCAACAGTTCAACTCGATGGCTTTGTTCGACCGAGAAGTGAACATGTACTCCAACCTGCTTCCTGCTATGTTCGAGTTTCAACGCGAGAAAGGCCTTACCGAAGAGCTCAACAGTGGGTTTTTCAATGTCCCGAAGTGTTATCTGACGCACTTCGACGCGGAAAGCGAGCAGGCGTTGATCCTGATGGAAGATCTGCGCAACAGGGAGTTCTGCATGTGGAACAAGTTGGAATCGGTCAATTATGAACACGCAAAGCTGCTGTTGGTTCAGCTGGGACGTTTCCATGGTCTTTCATTGGCGATGAAAGAGCAACGTCCAGATCTGTTCGAACCGTTCAAACTGCCGGATGTGATGGTTCTTGCCATGGAAGAGAATGAACAATTGATGGGTATGTTTACGACTGCTCTAGATGCTGCCATCTCGGTGCTGGATCCAAGCGAGGAGAAAGCCTGCTTCAAGATGGAAGGTCTGCGGAACGAGTTCTTTACCACGCTGCAGAGCTGCGTAGATCCCGAACGAGCGGAGCCATTTGCGGTTCTGAATCACGGCGATTGCTGGGTCAACAACCTCATGTACGGATATCAGGTAAGATGATTTGAAACATTTCAAACACTCGAAGTCTGAACTATACGTTTTCTCAGGACGGTGCTCCCCGAGACGTGCTCTTCTTGGACTGGCAATTGGTCCGCTACGGATCCCCGGTCCTGGATTTGCTGTATTTCATATTCTGTTGTACTGATGAGGCACTTCGTGAGCGGCATTACGACGAAATGATACGCATCTACTACACTGCGTTGAAGGACCTGCTGGAGAAGGTGGGCAGCGAAGCCATGGATCTGTTCCCCTTGACGGCCCTGTTGCGACAGATGAAGACATTCGGGAAGTTCGCCGTCATCATGGCCGCCCTGGACATTCCGATTCTGTGTACCGATCCGGCACAAATTCAGAGCCACGGAGACGCTGCAGCAGCTTTTGCCGCTTCGCCAGAGGCCCAACGGCGCTACGGCTATCGCATGGGCGGCGTCATTCGCGATGCGATTAAGTACGGATATTTGTAGGAATGGAAAATAAACGGCGCGGACGAGTCTTTGGTGGAGATTTGTGTTATCTTTACCCCGGCATAATCCCACTGGCATCGAAAGGTGTACACGAGCCTCGGGTTTCTGATGTTCGGGGCGGAACGACTCTTCTCTGTTATCTTGCGGCGGCTGAATTGATTTGTTTCGAAAATTTGCATCAGGAATTCGATATCGGAGATTATCTACAGTGCCTGTCAGATTTTTATTACGAAATGTGATAAAATTGTGAAGTTTAAGTTGAGCTTATTTCTATTTCTATTCTAGTACAGACTTGAGAAGTAAAATGCTCAATTAAAATTTACTTTGGAATTAGTAATTTGAAAAGTATTTAGATCGAGAAGAAGCAGAATGACAGTTTTTTCAAGACCGTACCACCCATAATTGATGCCATGTATGCTTTTCAGGTGCTTACTAGATTTAAGGGAGGTATACAAAATGAGATCAAGTGTAAATTTGCTGCTACATGTTGGATCATTTCTTGCAATTAGTATCGTACAGGCGTATTTGAAGTGATCGATTTAGCTTCGCGGATTTTTTCTTAATTTTCGAAACTCAACCGATTTTCTGAACATCTTGCGATACTGCATGGCAAAAGACGATAAATACTTTCTACTGAAACAAAAGTAGCTATAGAAAACTGTTGCCCGGCTAAGTGATTAGTGTAAGAGAAAATCTAAAAAGAGAAATCGATCATTGCATATACGATCTTATGATACTGAACGCGTGATATAAATTATTATGGACTTCGTTGAGAACATAACAATCTCGTTCAAAAATTTGGGGTGACCCTTGTGACATTTGTCTACTTATCTGTGATAGCACGGCCCTTCCTTAGCCGAGTGGTTAGAGTCCGCGGCTATAAGCAAAGCCATGATGAAGGTGTCTGGGTTCGAATCCCGGTCGGTCCAGGATCTTTTCGCAATGAAAATTTCCTTGACTTCCTTGGGCATAGAGTATAATCGTATCTGCCACACGATATACGAATGCGAAAATGGCAACTTTGGCAAAGAAAGCTCTCAGTTAATAACTGTGGAAGAGCTCATAAGAACACTAAGCTGAGTAGCAGGCTCTGCCCCAGTGAGGACGTTAATGCCAAGATGAAGAAGAAGAAGCACGTCTAATCAAAACTCTCTATAGTTTATTCGAAAGGTAATGAGTTAATGTTACTTCGTAGGTATTTGAACCAAACACTTTTTTGAATTATGTTTGTTTTTTTTACTTAAACTTATGGCATTTTTCGAAAATACACTAAAAAAACTAATATTCTAAGAATTGGCTTGACAAAAATTTGAAATTTTTGCGGCATAAGAACTGTAATCTCCTATTTTTAAAGAGCACTTGTAAGATTTTGACCGTATTACGCAACATTATTTACGTTAAAATCATCCATAGACTATCAAAAATAGTCGAAAAATGGTAGAGATATGACGATGACATGATTTGCATGCAACTACAAAATAAATTGTGATTGTAACTTATTTAGTTTTTGCTGAAATATGTAAAATCAATCATATATTAACCTTCTAATACACAAATTTTAATTTTCGATCAAAATATAATTTTAAGTTATCTAAAATCGATCTAAGCACGTTTTGGGTAATGATTTGTTTTTATTTGCAAATTTATAGATTTATGGAGAACATTCTCGATGGATTCTAGCAGGAATTCTTCAAATCATTCAATTCAACTTTTCTGTAAATTATTTAAGGAATTTCTTTTGGGATTTCTTCAAGTATTTTTTCAGGGATACATCTACGATGATGCAATGATGGATGAAATAAACGAAATGGAATAAAACTGATAAAATTGACGAATAGGATGAAAAGGAATGAAGTGAGTGAAATGGAAAATACCTGATTTTTTCTAAACCCCCCATCTAACATTGAGAGCCTCTTTTTGTTTAATTTTTCTTCCATCTTATGAGACAAACGGTTTTTTAGCCGCAAGTTTCTGATAAAAAAGCTCAACGCAAAATGCCGCGCGACAAAACAGGAAGAACGAATGAGAAGGTGGAAGCAGCACTCTGATAAACACTAGAATGGCAGAGTTAGTGAGTGTTTATGAAATGATGATTGCAACATATTCTTCAAGATTTCACAAAACAAATACACTTGTAATTGTTTCAAGCATTTCTTGTCACATTAGTCACATATTGGAAGCCTTCCAGGCACCTAGTTCCCTAAAATATATGACTATAAATTGATCAGTTATGAAACCATGCGTGCAACATATCAATGAATTTTAGTCCTGGTATATTGGTGACTTTTATAAGTATTGTTGGTCACATTGACCACATTCCGGAAATCTGCCCAATAATTGATTTCCTCCAAGAAAGTGTGCATAACGGCTCTGTTAGGGAACCATGCATGCGATACATAAATCTTGAAGATTCTGTAAAACAAGAATATTGAGAACTATTTTAAGCTTTTAACTAAACTGTTTCAAGCATTTTTTGTCACTTTGGCCACATGGCAGAAGTCATACAGGTCGATACGATAATCAATCGATATGATAAATTGAAAAATTTTTAGCTGGTACTTTTCCGGGTTAATACTTGATTGCTTCTTATGGATGTTTCTTGAGATTTAGGTCCACAAATCAAAATCAGCATCAACGTAAGTTGACGTAAGTCGGATACTAGCCAGTCAGCAAAACTCATAGGAATTCCAAATCCATGAGCTCAGAAGAAAGAAGCTCGTGAAGACATCACTGGCTAAATTCCTAGTAATTGTTATAGCGAACAATAATACTCGATGAAATTCTTATCTGAACACATCAGATATTACAGAGGTGCAAAAAAAAAAATTCAACTCTAACTTTCAAATCAATGCTCACGAAATTTGTAGGAAACAGTAAGCAATTCTCAGAAATTTCTGAAGGATCCTTGACAGAATCTAAAATTCAAAAGTTAATTGGAAGGAACCTCTAGGTAATTTCTGGCAGCACTACTGTAATCATTAACCCTCTATATATCTCTATAGCAGCTCCTGATCTGCTCAGCTGGTTGTATTTTTTATAAATAATAAGGAATTGTCAACTATACAGCTAAACCACTTTTTGGGAAGCACGATTTCGGTTTAGGGACGGTCGATATAAGTCGTGTAAAAATAGTTAAAGTTCATCTTGTGCATAGATGTTGAGATCATAGTAGTTTAAGGCGTAGTCCCTAATGGACGTTTTTTATGAATTATTCTAATATACTTTTTTAGAATAACTCCACCTAAACATTCATAATCTCGATAAGTAGGTTTCAAATATTCTTCCAGATCGGTCGCATACGTGTACTGAGTACACGCATCTTGAAAAAAAGCTTGATTTTCATACACAGCTTGAACGATATGGTACTAATAATGTCTGAATGCGCTACCGATCTTGAGTTCTCCCAAAAGATTTGTAGGAATCTCTCCCTTTCTTAGCTCTTCAATGTCCAGGTAATTTTTTTTTTTTCGTTTCTTTTTATCCCAATAAATTAGGTTAGGTCGCGAAAATTTTTTAAATTGAAATTAATATTTACGGTTTCCTGAGCCTTAACACTTCAGTCGTCGCGCTGTTGTATTTTGTACAACACTGTTGAAAAAACCTAGCTTTTCGTTCACAACAGCAGCGTAGTGGTTCTGATGGTAACAAACCGCGCGACGACTGGAAGGTTAAGTTGCAAAAATCTTGTCAGTCAATTGATGGTGGCGATTTTTCTTCCAAAATTATCACTAAAAATTTTGATTAAAATGCACTAATCCATATTCTAGAAGAGTTAGAATCTACGCGTTTTAGTTTTACGTTAGATCACCAATAGTGACTTTTAAGTGACCAGGTTGCTTCCATCCGATTCCGGATACCCGATTCCTCCTGGAAAGTAGGTTATGGAACCATGCTTGTGACATATCAATCTTCAAGATTTTACTAAAAAGTACATTGGACACTGTTTTAAGCATTTTTGGTCACATTGATCACATTCGAAAAACCTTCCAAGCATCTGGTTCCCTCGGGAAAGCGGCCAAACACGGATCAGGTTTGAGATTTTGTGTTGCAAATATGTTGTTGCCTATTTTTTCCACTTTGGGCATAAATGAAAGGCCTTCCAGGGACTTGGGTCCATCGGGAAAGTGGCCTTAAACGGGTTCTGCATGGAACTCTTCTTGTGACATAACAATCTTCTATATTTCACAAAAAAAAAATACATTGCAGCCAATTTCAAGCATTCTACTGAACTTTCGATGGAAACAATTCTAGTATAATGTCTGATTCTCTATGGACGTAAACCAATTACAGTCCACAAGTCATCATTTTCCCCCTAGATGGCACTATTCCCGGTGAATGACTTTCATGTCAACAGCTCCCCATTGCACAACACCACACGAAATCGTTCGATTATGATAAAACTAGGCCCGATTAGATAAGAGCCCATGCAATTCTCGTTACAGCAAACCCCACCGAAAGCTACGGCCGGCCAGTAGACAGTGTCACAACATCAAATCACAACGCAATCAACGGCGCCGTAGCTGAAACCGGAATGACCGAATCATCGAAAGAGTCTCAATCCGTCCAGCTGCCGGAATTCGTCCGGCAGTCGGCCATCCGGGCAGCCGTCAATCTCGGGTTCACACCGGACAAGTTCCACGTCCGGTTCGAGGCCGGTTCCAACTGCGATGGGTTGGTCGGAGAAATTCATCGGGTCACAATCACCGAAGGGAATCGCCAGGAGGATCTTTTCTGCAAGATTCCTCCGCTGAGTGCAGCCCGCCGGGAAGAATTCAACTCCATGACCCTATTCGAGAGGGAGATCATTCTGTACTCGACCGTACTGCCGGCCGTGTTCGAATTTCAGCGCGCCAAAAATGTACCGGAATCGGAAGGATTTTTTAACGTACCGAAATGCTACTTGACCCTTTTCGACGCCGATAGCGAGGAATCGGCGATACTGATGGAGAATCTAAGCAATAAGGGTTACCGAATGGGCAAAAAAATCGAACCCGTTGACCTTGACCATGCTCGATTGGTGATGACAAGCTTGGGACGGTGGCATGGACTGTCGTTGGCTCTTAAAGATCAGAAACCGGAGCTCTTCGAACGGTTCAAACTTCCCGATGTGTTGCTTCCGGCCGTCAAAAACAGCGATCAGTTGGTGGCGATGTTCGCAGCTGCCCTGGAAAATGCTATCTCTTTGCTGGGACCTGATGACGAACAGGAACGAACAAAAATGGAGGCTTTGAGGGATGATCATATACAGATGCTTGAGGTATGCTTAGATGGAACGAAGGCCGAACCGTACGCCGTATTGAACCATGGCGATTGTTGGATAAACAACCTCCTGTACGGATACAAGGTAAGCGTCCCAAGAAGTTCCCAATTCCATTACCTGATTCAAATCTATCTTTCAGGACGGCAAACCCATCGAACTGGCGCTCATCGATTGGCAACTGGCTCGCTACGTATCGCCCGCCTTGGACGTCCTGTACTTCCTGTTCTGCTGCACAGACGATACCTTCCGGACGGAACACTTCGACGAAATGATCCAAGTCTACCACAGTTCGTTGACGGCCCTGCTCGAACGATTGGGAAGCGATCCCGAAGCGCTGCTTCCCTTCACTGCCCTGCAAGGCCAGCTCGAAAGTTTCGGCAAGTTTGCCGTCCTCATGGCGGCCTTCGACGTTCCCATCCTTTGTACGGATCCGGCCGAAATGCCGGACCTGAATGGAGGAGATCTGGCCGAGGGTTTTGCAGCGTCACCCGAAGCGCAACTGAGGTATGCCAATCGGATGGGAGGCATCATACGAGACGCGGTCAGATATGGCTATCTCTAGCGTGATGGTGGTAGAACAGTATTAATGAATTGAACGACTTTATGATTGATAGATGGTGATTGGGAATGACTCTAGAGAAATATCACAGCCTACACTTACATAGCCCCATAAATTGATTGGAAGTATTCAGTTCATACATCTTTAACCGAGTCTATAACATTCCCCAGAAAACCATTCCCCAGAATTCCGTTCCCCAGAATGAATCATTTCCCAGAATCTCATTCCCTAGAATGTAACATTTCCCAGAAAGCTATATGTAGGGCCGGATCCTATTCTTGGCACTTTTGATTCACTTGGGCAGTGGGGTTTTTTGAAAGCTACAGAGCTCATATTTGGCCACAATGTGTGTCGTACTGAAGCGCTTCTTATTGCAAAATTTCAGACCATTCAACCGAGAAAAACCCTCCATGCCAAAGTGAATCATGAAAGTGCCCAAGTGGTTCTGCACCCTATAACCATTTTATTTTTTAATTTTTTTTTTTTTGCGCTTTAAGTCACTGATGTGACAGGCTTACACTCAAAATAATCCAAACATCATTGCTACGTGAAAAATCACGTAGATCATTCGAAATTCATTTTACCTCCACTTCACCTGACCAAGATAAAGATCACTAAGCCATTCATTTCCCCGAATGCCATCTCCCCGAATTCCATTACCCCGAATGTAACATTACCCCGAATTCCATCACCCCGAATGCTATTTCCCCGAATTTAAAATTATCTTGACATGATGATATTGATGATATTTCCCCATGATATTGGAATTCGGGGTAATGTCATTCGGGGTGATGGGTCGTTCGGGGTTTTGAAATTCGGGGTAATGGCGTTCGGGTCAATGTCATTCGGGGTCATGGGATTCGGGGTAATGGGGTAGAATCATTCATAATAACCAAACAGTGACTCGGTAATTGTTACTGAGGTAACCTATCGCACTTACGTGAAATTCACGTAGGTTACTGAGTTCATGTTGACATCTGCATATTGTACGTACATTCGGTGTTGAGCTCAAATTCTAAGATGGCGCCCGATTGATTTTTGAAGAACTTCAGAAGCTGCTGAACTTTAAACCCTGTGCAAGATTGATTTCAAGGTAAATATGCTTTAAATACCGAAGAATCCCTGCATTACTTCATATTTTATACCTGATTTATAACCTCTATCAATTATAGCACGCTAAGGCTACAACAAGATCGACCAAACTCACAGCAATTGGGAAACAGGATTTAAAATGCTCAGATTGAATATAATAATATCACAATCTTTTAAGTTTGTTTATATTTTCTAATTGGAAATTAGTTTTCTTCCAAAGCCTATTAGAAATAAGGTTGGTCGTTATTACAGTTAAATTTTAATGCAAAAACACCTAGCTCCTATTGAAACGCTTCCTAAAGGCTACCGGAAAATCCACGAAGTTCAAAAGTTCATGCGTTTATTCTGGGCTACCTATGATTCACGTAAGAGCTACGTGGAAAGTGCGATGGAAAAAAACCACGTATGTTTTCACGTAACAATGACGTTTGGATTATTTTGAGTGTAGGTATGATGTGATAAAACAAATACGTAGGTAGGGGGATTAGATGCATAATGAGCACACGGGGCGAAATGAGCACCCCCTTATTCTATGGGAATATGAATATTTCATAATTTTTTTTCAGATCTGTTTGGCACTGGACAACGACGAAGACGAAACGACTGGTTCGATGAAGAGTGCCAGAGAGTGACAGACATGAAGAATGTCGCCAGAAGCCGTATGCTTGTGGCCGGTACCCGACAGAACAGAGAGCGGTACAGGGCAGCGAGAGCCGAAGAAGAGCGAATCCACCGCAGAAAGAAAAGGCAGCACGAAGAAAGTGTGGTAGCTGAAGCACAAGAAAGTAAGGACTGTTCATTTTATAAAGTGGACACTTTGTTTTTGCTATATCTTTTTTATTTATTGATAAAATCGTAATCGGTTTTCTATGTATCGTTCAACTATTATTCTACAATACTATTAAAATATAAGATCTTAGAAAATGCTTTTGGTTGAAGAGCCAAATAATTTTTCCAAAAACTCCTAAGAAAAGCTGTTCGTCAAAGTTTAACATTATTTTTCGTAAAACAAAAATCCTAATTTTTATGAACATATTGTATGTTTGTATCCTTTACTATTCTACAAAAGGTATAGCTTTAAAAAAAATCAACTATATTCCATCATTCTCTGACATTAGGTAACTTTAGTGATGCACCCATTTATGGCCAAATTTGCTGATACACCATCCTTTCACTCCCAGCAAAAGAGGAAAGTAAAAAGCGTGTTCAAAACTGGTCTGGTTTACTAAATAAACTATATTTGTGCAAACGAGAGCCAAATCGTGCGTTTGAACCACAGTCCTAAGCACAAATTTTGCTGTTTATGGTAGTTTTACTAAAAAGTCTCATACTTTTAAAATCGTGTACGCATATTTATCGATCTGCAGCAAATTGTAAATGGTTTTCTCCGAAAATTTCAATTGGTAATCTCAGAATAACATATTACAAAAATAATAGGTGCAAAATGAAGTCGATTTTATTACAGCAGTGTTGCCAATTTTGATGATTGTCAATGTACTTTGAAAGGTCTTCTAAGAATAAAGCAATTGTGTATCTATTGTGCTTTAAATGTCACCTGGGGACTTAATAAGTAACTCTATGAAGGCGTAAGTCATTTTCCATATTAATACTATATTAGGACTTCCGTCAGGACGTACTTTTAACCAAAAAATTCTACTCATACCGATCCCCTTCAATTTTAAAATGGTTTTCTCTAAAAATATAGGGGGAAAATGATGTTATTATATCTGTACAATTGTTGTTCCAAAAATAACTTGATTTTTTCCATCAGGCTTCTAATTGATGATACTTTCGAAGAACAAGCCCTTTTTGAAAATAAAAAATATAAATTGTCGAATTTTCCAGCCAATTTCTAACAATCATTGATTTTGATAACCTCCGAAAACCGACCGTTCTAATCGTTGTTCCATATTCGTGTGAAATTTAATTAATTTTGGAGAATTTTTATTATCACAACATTGTACAATACTATTCAAACGATGTGCAGAAAACCGATTGAAATTTCATTGATAAATTAAAAAGATACAGCATGCACAAGGTGTCCACTTTATAAAATGAACAGTCCTTATGAACCGGAATGATATGCGGAGATTCTATGCAACGGTCAATGGTGCGCGGCACAATACCGTACCAGTGCCCGCCATGTGCAATGATCGAGAAGGGAATTTGCTGACCGATAAAACGGCGGTGGCTGCCAGGTGGAAGGAGCACTTTCAGCAATTGTTGGACGGTGAAAATGGAAATGTAGCGAGGAACAGGATGAACATTGAAGATGACGATCAAGCTGTGGACCCACAGACCATAGGAGAGGTTGAAAAGGCTATCAGCGAGCTGAAAAACTGTAAGGCTGCTGGGAAGGACAAGATCCCGGTCGAGCTTCTCAAGCACGGAAGTGAGCAGCTTTATCAGTCAATCCACCGAGTACTTCTGAAGGAATGGGAGGACGAAGAATTGCCCACCGGCTGGTTGGATGGCCTCATACGCCCAATCTACAAGAAATGGCACAGAATGGAGTGTGCCAATTACAGAGGAATTACCCTGCTGAATTCGGCGTATAAAATTCTGTCACGCATCCTGTTTAACAGACTGAGACCGCTCGAGGAGTCCTTCGTCGGCGAATACCAAGCTGGTTTTCGTGAGGGCCGTTCGACAATGGACCAGATGCTTAGCTTGCGAATGATCCTAGATAAATTCCGGGAGTATAACTTGCAGACTCACACATCTGTTTATTGATTTCAAGGCGGCGTATGACTCAGTGAAAAGAAATGAGCTGAGGCAGATAATGTCTGAACATGGTTTTCCAGCGAAACTAATTAGGCTGATAGGGGAAGACGGGGTAAGAGCGCCCGGCGGGGTAAGACGAATCACCTTCAGTTTGGTATAAAAATAGCGGTTTTCTTGAAAGTTTATCAAGCACTTTGCATAAAGACAAGATTTTTGTCATTCCGAAGCATTTAGGATGATACTTTTATGAAATTTTCCATAACAAATATCAAAAACAAATATTTTGCTTGTCGATATTGAATTTGATCAAAATTTAACAGATACTCACTTAAGGATTTCGGAAAGGATTTTTTTGTAAAAACATTACAAATTACCCGTCCATGCTTGAACAACAATGTGAAATGTGCATTAGTGAAGTGCAAATTGAATCGTAAATATTTAGCTTTGAAATAAAGCCATAGTTCTGAAATTTGCGTAAGTGGGGTAAAAGCGACCACTGTTGATGGGGTAAGACCGCCACCCCTAATTTATACCAAATCAAATGTCTAAATCATTTTTAAAGTTGTAACTACGTTGTACATTACTATTCCAGTAAAATGAAATCAATATTGTTAAAAATTCAAGCCAAATCCGCATATTTTTTCCAAAATATGGGTGTTTTAAGGATATGATATATCTAAGTTTTTTGAATTCATTAACCCTTAAAATGATTCAATATCCACATTAATCAATGTAGAGTTCATAAAACATTATACTTTTTAGAATCACAGCGAACTGATGTATTTTTTTTTTGCAAAATTGTGTACGAAAATCGTGGTGGTCGCTTTTACCACGTGGGTGGGCGGTTTTGCCCCGTCGCTAAAAATAATCGTGATAAGACATCACTTTTTCAAGCTTCAAGAAATAAATAAATTTTACAAATACAACACCTGTGATATTTTTTGATCATACCGAAGGCTTCAAAAAACGACATGCCAAGCAGAAAAATAATTTATTGATTCTTGATTTTTACATATGAATTAAATTGCTTAGGCGGGCGGTCTTACACCGCCTTCCCCTACGTGCTACGTTGGATGGTTTGAAATCAAGTGTTCGGATCGCAGAC
The DNA here is from genome assembly GCF_002204515.2 of Aedes aegypti. Classification (NCBI taxonomy): domain Eukaryota; kingdom Metazoa; phylum Arthropoda; class Insecta; order Diptera; family Culicidae; genus Aedes; species Aedes aegypti. The sequence goes on along the minus strand of NC_035109.1, from coordinate 23,999,577 downwards.
GAGGTGTCAACCTCGTTCGTGACGTTAGACGGGTTGAAGCAGGGAGACGTACTTTCGAATTTACTGTTCAACATTGCACTCTACCAAAACGAAATACATGGTAGCAGGTACAGATAGAGCCAGGCGTGGTGGTGTAGGTGCTGAGGTAGTGTTTGATGGGGATGTGTTTGAAGTTGTTGAAGAATTTGTTTATCTTGGAACACTTGTGACATGTTACAACGACGTTTCCCGCGAAGTGAAAAGACGTCCGGTCTATTTCTATCTTTATTACCGAGATTTTTAGCCCTGGGCTAATCCATCTCGGGACCAAGGGCTTTACTTCCCTTCCGAAGGAAGTCGACACTATTACTTTTTTGTCAGTGACTATTTCGGGGATGGGATTCGATCCCAGGTCCTCGGCGTGAGAGGCGTGTGTTCTAACCACTACACCAGGCCTGTCCCCTCTAAAAAAGACGTCCGGTGGCTTTCTACGCGCACGCAGCGTGGACGTTGAAAGAGTCAGACCGGAAAGCTCTCGGTGTTTTCGAGCGTAAAGTGCAGCGGACAATACTCGGTAGGAAACTGGAAAATGGTGTGTTGCGCAGACGCATGAATCACGAGTTGTATCAAGTGTACAAAGATGCGAATAGTCAATAGAGTAAACAAACTTAGTTTATCGATCATATGTGTTTCGCAGCAGAAATTCTACACACTCCATTTTGAACCAACTCGATTTTCACTTTTATAACGTTTAATTTTCGGAATTACAAAACGACGTAAGTAAGATTTTAAACTTTCGCAACAAAACCACTATTTTCACCGCTCTGTTTAATGAAGCAATTAAGCGACTTAAGGCTCAAGTATCCATCATCCAATCGTTAGCAATCATCAACACTTTAAAACCAGTTTTTTCGTTCCAATTCCAAGAAATCCTTATGTAAATCTATCATCGCATCCCAGATAGCAAGGGTAATGCAATGATAGATTTTCATGAACATTGCTTCGATTTTGAACAAAAAAAACTGGTTTTGAAAATTTGTAAAACGATGATGGTTATTTTCCTCTTAACCACGAATCAAGACAAAAGACTACTTGAGTCATTCTCACACTGGTACAAAAACGTCGTAAGTAGTTACATTGAGGTATGTCCTTTGAAGGAAGCAGCACACTAGACATCTGACTAGCATGCAACGCCACTGGGCACAGTCGAACAACATTCCTCACGAAAAAATTTCTGGACTGAGAGGGAATCGAACCCACACTCCTTGAGACGATGCGGCTAAATGCCTGACGTGTTTGTGTCGTCACTGCCACGAGTTTTTGGACACATGCTGTAAGCTTTTCAGGATACACGTGAAGATAGAATGTCAAATGTCAAATGTTCTTCTCCAAATTCTTACAGAAAGTAATTTAAGTCGATTTGAAGAAGTAATCGAGAACTGTTGTTTTCTAAGGAGCTCTGTGTGATGTTCTTTTACGCATGGGATTTTCATAAAAATTCTTCGAAACTTTCTTTAGTGATTTATATAGATTCCTTTACAAATTACTTCCAGAAGATCTTTCAAAGATTTATCTATTAGTTTTACCAAGAAAATTGACAGAATTCTATAAGCTTTATTTGAAAAATTTCCCTAGAACTCTGTAGATAAGTTCTTAGGGGTGATACTATAGCTAGATAAACCCCAGTAGTAACACTTGAAAGCAGCATTGGATGAATTCCTGGATTAATTATACTCTTGAATAATTTGAAATGTATCTCTGGAGCAATTCTACATTGATTGTAGCAGTATTTACAAAAAAAGAGTAATTCTTAGAGAAATCGTACAATTAATACCTAATTGAATTAATGTAACATATTTCAGATAAACTTGATCATAATTTCTGAATACAATTAAAATATTACAGATCGCAAAGAGTAACTACTAATTAAATTCCTGGACTGTTTGCCAGAGGAACTTTTGAAAGTTTTTGGAAAACTTTCAAGTGAACTCCATGGACAATTCTCTAAAAATTATCTAGACAGCCTTTGGTGAAAAATGATATAAACTGCCTTCTTCTTTATCAATTTTGTCAAAACGGTAATAAAATTATTTTCGTCGATTTGAAAAAGTAATCGAGAATTATTTTTTGAAAAAAAAATCTGATGGAATCTCCTAGAATTCCCTGAAGACGTTTCTATTGGTATACTTGAAGATTCTTGAAGTAATGCTTGGAGTTATTCCTAGAAGAGTCCGGGAAGGAATGCATGGAAAAATATGCAAGAGATGCTCTTGTTCTCTAGTGAGAGCTAGATCAAATCCTTGAAAAATTATCTGACGATGATTCCCGTAGGAATTTTATGATAATCTTAACAATTCCTAAGTTCTGAAGCTACTCAATAGGGTGTGACTTATTTTTCAAAATTTCCCAAAACCAAAACTTCGCGTTTTCTTTAAATTGAAATCAAATGAAAACATAAACTACAAATGCTTATCAGGTATCAGAAGGCCGGCTCCAGAGGCACGTTCCCCGCCATTTGGGAGATTTGTGCCATCGCCATATTTGAGCCTATTTCATCATCTACCCGATGGGAGAGGAAAGGGAAGGGAGAGATGGGAGGAAATAGGAGTGGGGTCCCTTGAAGAGGGAAGATCGCATAAGCGAAATGAGAGCATGTAGCTCCATACCACAATGGGTTCGAACAGCGCCCTAAAAAGGGCACTGCAAAACGCATGAGCGTAAAGAGAGCCTATAGCTCATTACCACAGCTGGTTAAAATAACAGAATGTCATGAAGATTCAGGTTTCTGAAATCAGTTTCACTTAATAAGTGTTTACCAAGTAATTGGAATCGTCCACTCGTCCCGCGAAGGGAGTTGTGAGGAACATTTGTTATAAGCAAAGTGACAAGCAATTGTGAGATCACTCGAAGCAAGGACAATTGTGTCCCAATTCACCGGAAGTGGAAACATCCAAATTACTAGGATTTCCAATGGACGCAGAGAAACCATGGAATTTGGTCATAACCAATTCCCAGTTTGTGGAATATAACAAATGCAAAGTCTGCGAATTTACATTCATATGTTCATATAGAGATGTAGCGATGATCAGATAATGATTCAAAATCTGATACATGCTAATTCGTCAACTCGTGACTGATTATGTACAAGTAGAGCGTTATGTCTAACACTTCTTCTCTAGCAGGTACCATGAAGGTGGGGCGATTTCCTATAATAAGTAATCCAAGATTTGAACTACTTAAGTATTCCATCAGACTGGAGCTTCTCAAATTGATATCTGAGCTGCTCCAGATCATGTGATGAGTATCAGCATCACTGCCCACAATCAGCAGAAGGCCTTTTCATAGGCAGTGGACGACAACTCGTTTGAAATCATCCATAGGGGATGGTTCATCATGTGGTAAATACACCACAAAACGAAAGACGTATTTCCTATTGAGGTCACCAACAGAAATATCAATTGTGACAGCACATACATCTCTGGTAGTTGACTCAGAAATGAGTGAAGCAACGATTGCTTTATTAACGAGCACGCATGCACGAGGCATAGAACGCGAGTTTGCCGTTTCATGTTTCTGAAAGTAGCAAAAACTGGGTCCACAAGGTTACCTAGATAAAAGTTCACAAAAGTAAGTTTTTTGGACAAGCGCCACTTGAACTGTACCATTTGCATGAGTCTACAAAGATTGATCGTTGCTGATATTTTATGCTGAAGATTGGTCTAACTAAGCTATCCTAACCGTAGCCACTACCCAAACTAGGCAGGATTGAGCTTTTCACAATCTCAGCACGAAAAAGACCAGCAGCGTAAAAACCAGATGGGTATCTCTTAAAAGTCGCCAAAGGCGAAAAGCGCAGAATACACTGTGTAAAACGCATAATGCGAAACCATAAAGGTGAAAATTTAAACTAAATTTCAACTTATTAATAATCCCACCCTTATTGAGCCTCAGGGTTGACACTGAAGAAGGGCAGCCGATTATCTCGGAGAAACACAAGGTCACCTGCACCATTGCTCCGTGTAGCACAGGAAGGGCATAATACTGTAGAGGGCGCCCTGGTACTCCACAGGCTCCGTTTGCGGTTAGGTTTTATTTAGACCCCCCTAACCATTCATTCTTAGGCACGGTAAGCTTAAAGCCCATGAATTAGGGGTCACCTGTTAGGTGGACTTTTACCACCGGAACAGGCAGTCCGTAGTGTTAATTCTTAGCCAATTGAAACAACCGCTACCGACACTACGCGGCTATCTAGGCTGATCGGGAAAAGGAAGTTAACATTGATGATTAACTCCTGACATGCCCAAACAGCCCAAAAAATTATAAAATGTACCCTACAATAAAGTCTTGAAAACTTTGTGGTTTTTAACCAATTTTGAATCTTTTAGCATCTCTAGAAGATGAACCAACCTATAGCTAAAAATCTCAATAATAAAGCTAATAATAATAATCATTTATCATAATTCTCTTCAAAATAAAATTGTCAGTTTGTCGAGCATCCACTCTGTCTAGAAACAAAACTAGTTTTAGTTAAAATTAGTTTTCTCCATGTTTTTCCTCATTTTACAAAAATATCTTTGTTTGACCATAACTTCATCAATAATGAATCGATTCGTAATCGTTTAATATGATTTTGAAGCAATTTTGGTTGTTTTCAAACAATGTTTACAACGCAGTTAATTGAAAACTTGTTTTAGTTTAGTTGTTCAACAAAAACTACTCAAAAACATGATTTCTCAATGAAAACAAAAAACGAATATCTTTGGATTGTTCAAGTTTTTTGCCGAAATGGACATGTTTACTATTTACTGAGGTTTTGAAAGTATCTGATTATAACTACGAGTTGAATAGTGCATATATTTTTAATAAATACATTTTTTATGATATCAATTGAAAATTGTAGCTAGGACCTTTTTAAAGGTTTAGTATTAAAATTTTCGTTTAACTGGCAAAAAGTTTTATATTTTTTGCCAACAATTTATGTTTTTGGGCAGTTTTTGTTAGATAACCAAGGTAAAATAATTTTAAAACTGTATGCATTGTTTGAAATTTTGAAAACGACCAAATTATCTTTAAAAGCGTGTTAAAAAATTGGTATCGATTGATTCTTCATGAAGTTAAGGTCAAACAATGTTGTACTTTTTACTAGGATAAGGAAAAAATTGAAAAAAAAACTACTATTAAGGCAAAATAGGCCGTCATTGAAATTTATACGTGCTACTGATGATTGTTGACAGTTCATCCGGCGCTTTCAGATCAATAAAAATCAGTTGGTTTTGCTCTAACTTTGCTCAAAAAGTATCAGCACCACTTCGGCATACAAGCGCATCTGGTGATACTGTATCGAATCAGCATGAACTATAAGGACTGAGTGGTATTACTTTGAAATTACGAGCTGCAATTCCACCATGGCTGCCTATACGAACGACGCACACTGGGTCAGATCGCTGTTTTCGACGGCCAAAACTTCTAATACTCTGGATTCTAGAGGATTGATGTCTTCGACAAAATATTTAGCTATAATGTGTACTACATTTCGACTCATTTGGAGTTGATCTAGATAAGTTAAAACTGATCTTTAAGCCGCGCGTGGCCCCAAGTTTCTTTCTTTACGACAATGGAACTAATGTTCTTGACTAGTCGTAGACAAAAAATTAGCTGCCGTCTTCTGCCGTCTAGATTATCTCCGAATGAGTCAAAATGTAGTACAAATTATTCCAAAATACTTTGTCGAAGACACCAAACCTCTAGGATGCATATCCAGAGTACTAGAGGTTTTGGCCGTTGAAAACAGTGATCTGCCCCGGTCGATTCTAGTATACGACACTGAAGACGGCCTTAGAATTGAGGTCGAAATACGCGTATCTGTCAAAAGATACAAACTATAGTGGAATTAAATGGTATAGTACTAAATTCGGTTTTTCATCTACTTATAAGTATTCCACTAACCAGCTCGAAGATTTACTATCAATATAATAAAGTAAATAACGATGCCTCAATTGAGTAATGTAAACCATTAATTAACTCATTTGAAATAGGAGCATGAAACGAGCTCACCAGTTGATATTCAATCCTAAACAGCGGTCGCGAAATTTTCACCTTAACATTTCAATAGTTACAGTAAACTCAGATCAAACGAATAACACAAAAACTTCTCACTTTGATTGATGTTGAAATGCAAAGCTGATTTCGATCTTCAAAACGACCAAGGTCTCATTTTCTTCTCTTATCAAACCAGGCCGTAAAAAAATAGTTTACGTCGACTAGAAAGTTGAGTAACTAAAACATGGTAGCTTTTCGTTCCAACCGACGAGCGTTCAAATAATTGATTGTGTGAATTGACTGATTCTGGTCAATATTGTAAGTACCACAATTGACCATTTGTACTACAACAGTTCTAGACGAGATTTACCTATTTTGCATAGGATGAATCCATACGTGAAGGTGGAATGCTTTAGCGAAGCTGACTCAGAGAATGCTAATGAGTTGTTTGACGTTGTTGGTTGATTTTTGATGGTGACCAACGCGTAGGTCTGTAGGTATATTGTCTGATTAGTAAGCAATCTAATCAGCAGAGGAGAAACGAAACGCTCCGAACAGTGGCCGCACTTCATTCATTAGCCAAAAGTTCAAATCTTGCTTAATTCGTTCAAACATCGTAGGTAATTGACAAAAAATGATTTTTGAAAGCAACTCGATAAAAACGATCGCAGAAACAAATATTCTATATTTCCGGTACATTTGGCAAAATCGATTAAAAATTAAATGTTAAATGTTATTATTTGCGAACCAATTTGTAATAGAACATCCTTGTCAGATTTGTTTGATTCCTTTGTAACAAAATTGAAAATGTTCGTATCTTAGCGCAAAAATGCACGAACGAAGCCATCGTGGATCGAATACTAAGTAACATTTCGTAACAATTGAGGAGTAATGATCATTTAAAAGCTTACACCAGCTTCGAGAAGTTGCTAAGTTTTGAAACAAAAATCAACATCCAAGAATCTACAGTTACCATTGTGTGTAAAATCGAAATATACACAAAACTATCCAAACCTTGGGGAAATGATATTTAATACTAAATATCATTTCTTTTACCTTTGGCCAACTTTGAGGCAATGTGCGCTCTTACACTTGTACGGTAATTGCGATGCGACTCAGTTGGAATCGCGTCTTGTTTGATGCGAAAGCTTTTCTCGTGACACCTTCGATTGTGAATGGTTGCTTGCCTGATTGCGCCAATATAACAGTGAATTGCAGTAAATTCGTCACAATCTTCAAAGTCGAATAACTTCCAATTTTTCATGTGAATCAAAAACATGCGAATCACGTCAATGTCCTTATACGGTCTATATCATTGACCTAATCATTGCCTAACCTCTTGCAATCAACCTATACAATTCTCCTGTGTGATAAATGAATTCGATAAGATAACGCAACAGATATCGCCGAATAATCCCCATCGAAAAGAACAAAAGCGAAGGCTCTGATTGACGCAGCGAATTTAGTACGGCTTCAAGTTTCGGTCCGAGAGCAAACAGTGCACGCGCAATATGGGTGAAGAAACTCCTGTCCAGGAAGAATCGGTCCTGTCATCGACGGTGGAGGAGCAAGTGGTCACGGAACCCATCGCTAGCGTGGAACCGGTCTCGGAGGAAGTGAAGCTCGCGGCTGAAGTGGAAGCCGTAGCTCTCAGTGCGGAAGACAATACCGTTGAGGAAACATTTCAAGATGTAGAACCGGAAGTTAGGACAGTGGAAGTTCAACCAGCAATCGATTCGGCTGCAACTGGAGTGACCTATCAGAAGCGATCAGATGGAATGCCACAGTTCATGTACGATGCCGTGGCCAAGATTGCTCCCGAGCAAGGATTCACTCCCGGTCAGTTCGAGATCAACTTTGAATCCGGTTCCGGCAAGGGTGATGGATTCGTGGCGGAAATGTTCCGAGCCGCCATCACCGAAGGTGATCGCAAGTTGGTAGTTCTGTGCAAGATCCCACCGATCAACGACGCTCGGCGTCAGCAGTTCGGCTCGATGCCGATCTTTGACCGTGAAGTTACAGCGTACTCCAACTTGCTCCCGATCATGTACGAATTTCAACGGGAGAAGGGCATTACCGAAGAAATGAACATTGGGTTCTTCAACGCCCCACAATGCTATCTGGCTTATGTCGACGCACCGAAGGAAGAATCCGTCATTATTATGGATGACTTGCGTCTGAAGGACTACCGAATGTGGAACAAAATGGTCCCTGTGAACTACGAGCATGCACGTCTGCTGATGATTCAACTCGGTAGACTACACGCCGTATCGTTAGCTCTGAAAGATCAACGACCTGAAGTGTTCGAACAGTTCAAAGTTCCTGATCCGCTGAGCGCCATGATGGGTGCCAACGAAGGATTCACAATGATGATGAATTTGTCAATAGATCGAGCTACAACTGTCCTGGAACCACACGAAGAGAAGGCTCGGCAGAAATTGATCAAGCTCAAGGAAACTATGTTTGATGATATTGCAACCATTACCAGTCCAGATTACGCCGAACCGTATGCCGTTCTGGGACACGGCGACTGCTGGATCAACAACATGATCTATTCCTATAAGGTAATCTAGGGTTAATAGAATTTCTATGGTTTAAACTAATCTGAATCCATTTCAGCGAGGCGTACCGACCGGAGTCGTCCTGCTCGACTGGCAAATCTGCCGCTACGTATCGCCCGCTCTCGATCTGCTGTACTTCATATTCGGATGCACAGATGAAGCGTTCCGTCGGCAGCACTACGATGAAATGATCCGCATCTACTACGACTCGTTGAAGCAGCTGCTGGAGAAACTCGGCGGAGATCCCAGCCGGCAGTTCCCGTACACGGCACTGCTCCGGCAGCTAAAAGCCTGCGGCAAGTTCGGCATCCTGATGGCGGTGTTCATGGTGCCGATGCTTTGCACTGAAAACCAGGACCTGCCCGATATGGACGAGGCTGCGGAGAAGTACAAGGAATCGCAAGAATTCGACACGTCGTTCATTGCCAACGTGAAATCCGAAGATAAGTACAAGTCTCGCATGGCGGCCGTCATTCGGGACGTGATAAGATACGGGTACCTGTAGGTCATGTGTAGGTTGGGGTGAGATTACGCGGAGGGAGCGCTGCATGTAGGGATATTATTGTTTAATGTAGATAAATAAAAATTGATTGGTTGTGTCATTATGACCGTTTTTGTTTTTCTTCGAAAACATGTATAGCTTTTTCCCGACCCCTTGAAGTGATATACATATTATAGCCCATGGATACTGTGGTGTAAGATTAAATAGGCCATGAAAACGAATAACGGTTAATATACCATTAGAGTGTTATATATAATATACGACCCAAGTCGGATATCACAACAAAGGAGGCCTTTACAAAGAGGTAAACCCGGCAGAACTCCGATTGCCGACTTAGTTATCCAACTGAAACGTTCTGATAAATCAAAACAAGTCGACTTTCGTGAACGAAGTCTTGTTCAACTAGGTTCAACTGTTACTAAAGGGGACATGCCAACATCGCAGTAATCGGTAATCAACCAATATTGGGAAAGAATGTTATGATCGATTAAGAAGACGTTTATCAAGCCTAGGACGATGAAAATAAGTTAACGAACGAAGTATACTCTTGAGTATGAGTAGAGTAGCGTTCGGACACTCATTATTCAACAGGATAATAAATAAGGGTTATACTCAAGCAGGCCCAAACAACCAGAATCTATCAAGTTTTGAGTCAAAACTAGGGCCATTTAAAAACTGCTTTGAGTACAGACCACATAATTTTCAAGAGTAGCCATAGTTTCTCTGACGTTTGTTAATAAGCTTTTTAGGGGAAAGGTATTCAATATCGGCAGATAGAGATATGTTTGCCAAATTAAGTGTAATTGTGGTAACATTGTGCTAAAAGATTATGTATCCGGCGGGACTTGAACCCACAATTTACATTCTGTACACGGAATTCATGTACAGAATGGAAATAGTGGGTTCAAGTCCCGCCGGATACATAATCTTTTAGCACAATGTTACCACAATTACACTTAATTTGGCAAACATATCTCTATCTGCCGATATTGAATACCTTTCCCCTAAAAAGTAAAAAAAGCGGACTGCAAAAAGTCGAAAATAAAAAAGAGAAGAGTTTGTTAATAAGGTTCAAACTCGAACCATAAAAAACATAGTCTATCAAGTGTTGAGTTCAACTGCTTTCTAGGGTTATTCAAAATCTCAATTGAGCAAAAGAATTCTGATCAACAATCGTAACCAGTAATTGCCTAAAGATTAATGAACTAGGCTGATATTCATGCATGTTCGAGTGCTGTGTTACATTGACAGACCCCTCGGTCCATGAATCATTATCGAGGAAGAAATGCTACACCCGAGGACGAGAATATCGAGTGAACGCTCATCCAACCGATAGTGCCGATTACGTAGGCAAATGGCTCGGATGGAGCCAAGATATTCAATTAATAGAATCGATCTCAAATTCTTGTTTTAGTATTTAATTATAGTAATAAAGGTGGTAGTTTATCTGTTAAATAAATGTGTAATGGACTTGTTAACAAATAGTGTAAAAGTGATGTGTTGAATTGGAGCTCATAAATCCAAGAAATATTGAATTTGAACAAGAATCGTTCGACCGACCGCTCTACCGATTCTACTCCAACTCAGCCACCCCAGCTATCAAAGGGCCACCCAGTGGCGCGGGAAGTGGGTAGGACAGGTAGGACATGTACTACGCACAAAAACACCTGGGTAGGACAATCAAAGGATTGTCCTACCCACGATTCAACAAAAAAAATTAGTGCAAAGAAAAAAAACAAAATTCACAGAATGTTTGCTGTTTATCCATTTGTTACTTAAAAATATATGAGGAAATTAGAACAACCTCACTGGCTGCAAAGGCAATCTTTCTGACCTATTTTTGTCAACTTTGTTTAATAGAATTGGCATAAAAAGGATAGAAATATAAAATTTATGCATATTTTTCAATATAAATGATAATTAAACTTGATTCAATGAATGATGCAAACGACAGGATTGGTAGACTTGGTCTCTATTTCAATGCCAGTTTCTAAAAAGTTTATATTTTCAATTTTTGCCAAAATGGCCTCTACAATCTTTTTTTTCCTTATTCTGCTTGCATTGGATCCTGATGCAAAATTATACAGGCTCCAAATAAACCTTCAGAGAATAAAATGGGTTTCAGAGCCTCTTCAAGAAATTTGTCTCAGATTCCCCGGGGAAAAGCTTCAAAAATTATCGTAGTGATTTTATTTGAAATACTTTCTCCTACTTCCTCTCTTCATAAATTCTTGCAAAGATTTCTCTATCAATTCTCCATTAACTCTTCCAGCGATTTTCAAAGGATACTAGGAAGAATTTTTCCAAAATTCGCTCCTAAAATCTTCGGAAACTCAAAAGCTACTACTCTCAGAAATTTCCTTACTTAAAATTTGTTTTCCAAAATATCCTAGAATTTCCTCCAGATATTTTTCACTAATCCTTAAACCAAATTCTCCAGTTGTTACTCGTGGAGATCTTCAAAAAACTTCTACAAAATTTCTTCCAAGGAAATTCACAAAGGTTTATTCCAGTGTGTTAAGAAAACATAGCTCAAGAGTTTTTTTTTACAAAAAAACCGTGCAAGAATTTCTTCAAATGTTCATGTGGATTCCATCAAGAATCCATCCACATCCACGTTTCCTCTCAAAAATCCAAAATTCCGTGAGGGGTTCTTTGGACAAATAAATTTTTTCAAAGAATTTTTTCAGCATTTCATCCAAGTATGACTCCTGCAGTTTTACCAAACATTTCTTAAAAAGTATCTAAAAAAATCCCATGTAATCTTCAAAAGTTTATTCAAGGTCTTACACCAGTTTATACTACAGATTTTTCTCACAGTAAATCCTCCGATCATTTCTACACACATTTCTAAAGAGATTTTTTCTAATGTTTTTCGAGAAATTTCTTTAGAAATTCTGCTGAACACAATCCCAAGATTCGATTGATTTTTTTTGGTTATCTTAGCAAATTAGCTATGGTTTTTCTAAACTTGCCATAGTTTTATCAAGGGGTATTCTAGGGTTTTCATTTAAAATACCTCACGGATTTATTTTTAAGAAAAAAATCTTGGCTTTTCCCTAGAGACCTTCCTGGAAGAATTTCGGATTTTCTTTTTACTTACCACTTATTTGAGAACTACTGGAGGAATCTTTATAGAAATCTTAAAAGAAATCTCTGGATCAACTGCTGAAGGTATCGTTAGATAAATCCCTAGTTGAAATCTAATATAAATCATGATAGACAATTTTAAAGAAAATGCCTAGAATTTTTTGGAGAAAATTTTGATTAAAGGACGTTTTGGCTGGGAGCTTTAAAGGATGTCTGTGGGAAAAATGTCTCAAAGATTTTTTTTAAGGATTTCAGATGTTTCTGAGACAATCTTTGAAAAAAAAATCATTTTTGTAGTTTTGCTTGGACAAATTCAGGTTGAAATAATAAATCTTGATGAAGTTCCTTTGGAAATGATCACTATATGAACTCCTTTAGAAATTTCCGAAGTAATATCTGAGCATTTGGGTAAATACTTGAATAAATTTCTGATGTAATTCCTAGAGAGCCCCTAAATATAGTAACTTTTAATTTCTAGTCCAGGGTTAAAATTGTTCTTTGCTTCACCGTGCACAAAATATTTGCCAAACTTTGTCCTACCCATGGTTTCGAACTTGGCCGCGCCTCTGGGGCCACCTAAATACAGTGCACTCGTTGGAAGGAAAGGACCAGCTCCCAAACAATGTGTGTATACTCATTAGACTGATGCAAATTTTGAAGTTTTTGCTCCCCTATGCTTAAACGATGTCATTTATGATGAAAATGATCCTCCCAAAATTTGAAGTGATTCGGAAGAAATTTGGTTGTGCACACGCCATTTGAAGTTTATATGGAAATTACTATGGAAAACACAAACCTTTTGTGTTCAGTCCTCTAACTACTCATCATAATAATCTATGGAAAAGTGGACACACTCATCGCATTTCAAAACTTCCCTGCTACAACTTTGCCGAAGACCACATTTTGATAGGACGTAAGGATAATTTGTTATTATTGATAACAAAGTCTATATCATGCTGAGATGATCATTCAATTACTTTCAGAGCAACACTGCTGTTTTGATGTAGAACATAGTAGCCTGGATTACTTTGATCTATTCTTCCCGCCAGGAGCACCACTGTTGCCTGCCGAACAGTTGGTGAAGCATGCTACTTGCAAACCAACTTTATGATGATGAAAAACAATTTATCCTGACGTTCAATCAGCTGGGAGGATTTCACAGTAGAAGAATTGGTTCACTTTTCCATAAAATTTTATGACGAAGAGATAGAGGGCTGAACACAAAAGATTGGAGTTTTCCATAGTAATCTCCATATAAACTTCAAATGGCGTGTGCACAGTCAAATTTCTTCCAATCACTTCAAACTTTGGGAGGATGCTATTTACCATAATTATAATCCTTTAAGCATAGGGGAGCCAAATTTCAAAATTTGCATCACTGTAATACTCATACAACTATGTTAAGGTACCGTGGGGTAAGTGGATACAGAAAAATCAATAGTTAACTTCATTGTTATGTACAGCTAACGTGAATAATGTAACTCAAACTTTTTTCTGTGAATTACAAATAAGGGACTATTATACTTCAAATCGTCATTTATTTCAATGTTTCTGATTGTTATGTATTGAGTATGAGAGACTTAAAAATTTGCGCCAAATGATCTACTTGCCCCACCATGGTGGGGTAAGTGGATCACCTTTAAAAAAAAATCTGTTCTCGAAACAAATGTAGTGTGATTATGTTTAATAAGCATGATATTACCCTCGGCTCTTGTTATTAGTGCTACTAATGTTACATTTTAATACTTTAAAATTAAAAAGTATCTTTATTAGGGTCGATGTACCAATAGCCGCATAGCTAAGAACAAATATTCGTATAAAATCGAAAAATAAAGCCTGCGGAGTTATTTTTAGATCATCTGAAAGCTTTTTATCTCGGCTTTGTGGAAACATTATGAAACATAAGAAAACTCATGTTTTTGTATTTATTATCGCTTGTGCCACTTTAGGAACACATGTGCCTATAGTAGCATTATTCCTAATTTCTGTTCCTATAGTAGCACTAGCCTCACGGAATAGGCTAAACACAAGTCAAAACCGTATTTTTACAAAACTTTTATATTTTTCCTTTGAAGTGTGGATCAAAAGCGTTCGATTGATGTAAAAAAGTTCCTAATTTATCAACTATCTTGTTTAAAAACAAAATAGTTTCTCTTAGTAGTGCTACTATAGGAACAATAGGTTAACTATAGGTGCAAGGAAGCTAAAATTTTAAGCAAAACTATTTATTTCGATCATTTATTGAACAAAATCGAGCTGTGTGACAATGGTACTTAGATAAATAGCTACTGATCTTCATGTCAAAAATTATTTTGCTACGATTACCAGTGAAACGGCCGTAAAAAGCCACTAGTGCGACTATAGGGGACCGTCCACTAAGGGAACACCGACCCTAAATCAAAATATTATAAAAAGTATGTATATATCAATTCATACTAATTTGAACAAAAAAAAAAAAAACATTGTAACTAGAAAAATTTGGAGAAAATTCATCCATTTATACGCATAAGTTATACACAAGTATTGTAGGATTATTCTTAAAGATATTTTCGAAAAACACTCTTGGTTTAAAAATATTAGTTACATTTACTCTTGAATAACAAACTGAAATCTTTCTATTTTATTTATGAATATATGTGTATCATCTGTCTAGAACAATTTATATGGTCAAATAAGGTACGATACTACGCTTTCGATCGGACAATAAGTATATTTTGCTCTTTTACAACTCAGCTTAGATAAACCACGAAAAGTTTCGTGTGAAGTTTGAAATTTTTATTCTTTTTATATTTTTTTTATACAAGAAAGGTTAAAAAACTTTCAGGTGGATTAATTCAAATTTTCTATGGTCAATTTGACAAATTCAAGCTGGGAATGGAACAAAATAAAAGAAAACAACATTTGCGGATATTATAGCTTATTAAAATTCTCGTAAGCAGTCTGCCAATAAATGATTATTGTTCTTGATCCACTTACCCCACCCCATTAAAAAAGTGTACCATGTCCAATATATTTGTATTTATTTATAAAAATGACATATTTTTCATTGTGATTCATTCAATTAGAACTGAAATGCTCATCATGTGTCGAAAAAAAAAATAGAATTCGATTTTAAACAGAGATACAATAAATTTTTGATTGAAGGAAAACAATTTTCAAATTAATTACTTTTTGCAGCTAACAAGTTTGCTTGTGTTAGTGTACGTGTAGTACCAGTTTTGCAATAGTTTCAGTGTGGGCGTAAGAATATAACCTAAAACGAAGCAATGGTGCGAAAACTTACCCCACTGCTACACTTCCCCCATTGTACCTTATACTAAAATTTTATTTGAAATACGCTGATCTATGAACTCCTTTTAAAATTTGATTTCTGATCTACAAGCATAGTAATGATAGAAAATCTAAAAGTTTCTTTCTTCTTAGAGTTCTTGGATATTTTTTTTCTGAATTTGGATTTGAAAATTGGAATAGCATAGCTGTTTGAACATATACCTAAGATTATTGATATTAGTCGTAACTCTCCGAGACCACGGTTTTTGCTTGTAAATCTGAAGCTCTATACTCCAAGAAATTGTTGGATAATCTTGAACACTCAAGAACCTCTTTTTATGACCATTGTCAGGGGGTCGTAAAAAATCAGGGTTTGTTCTGGCAGCACTGTCGCGCCGATGAAGCATGTGTAAGTTAGTGATCCTTTATAAGAGAGATACGCGGAAGCTGATATTTCTGTCAAAGTGTGAGCCAATCGAGCGGAGAGAGCTGTCAAAACGTGAGCCAAACGAACATGCGTTATGTTTGTTTTAAACTTTTCCTGAGAAGTAATGTAATTCGCTTGAAATTATTTCGGTGAAAATTGTTATAAATCGAACAAAATATATGAAATATTTTCATTTTTTGATTTTTTGTCCATGCGATATTTAGTTGTAGATTCTTTCTACTGTTTATTAGTTTAGAAGTGTAGCTCAAAAATCTATAATGAAACAAAATACACTTTTTAGCAATGAAGAAGTCATGTTTGTGTTACAATATTATTCTCGAAGCCGTGCAAACTCAGCACTGCTGGTCTGTTGCCAAATCATTCTATTTTACTTCCGCTTATCTCTCATATAAAGGATCACTAGTGTAAGTTAGTTAACATTGACAGCGAGAGGTGAGATGAAAGAAAAGAAGATGTGACAGATATCAGAGAGCTATCAAATGCAAGGCGGGTCCAATTCTCTAAGGTGTCCTATTATGCTCACTTTGTAGAGAAAACCAGACAGGGCAGGTGAGGAAGGGCTGGCCGTTTTGTTTACAAACATCTGAGACAGGTAGTCGAGAGATTGACTCTTGATTGGTTGGAGAAACAGTGTTGTCAAGAATTATTCTAATCTGGTCGCCCCTGCTCCTTGTGTGCTCTACTCCTTTCTTTCTTTTTTGACAATTTCGTCCGCTTCCGAGCGAAAACTGGAGTTGGACAAAAAGACAATCTACAGACACGGATAGATAAAGAACGTGCACCAACACGGAACCCTGCACTATGGGCGGTTTCCATACAGACTGGCGGCCAAAAATATTTTTTTCCATCTCGTGTCGTACTTATGAGCTTTATGATACAAATTTGATGTTTTATTTTCAAAAACAAGTTTTGGAGACTAACTTTTGAATAGGGCCTATAGCGAAATATTAAACTTTGTTACTAATAATGCATATAAGCCATTTATGCGATTAACGTTGTGCAAACCATTATAAATATTAAAACTTACATAAATAATGATGATATGAATGATTTAGCGAAATTCAGTTATTTTCTGAATTAGTTTTTAGCTGTTTTCAATAGAAAATGGTTAAAAATATTGGAAAAATTCAAAAAGCCTTAAATTAAAAAAGTGCAAATTTGTGCAGCTAAATTCTTCACGATCCTTTAGTTTACATCTCAAAGTATCCTTGGAACTGAATTTAAGCCTGGGACAACTTGGGACAAAAAAGTACTCGATGTGTTTACTATAAGCTTATTCGATTTTTTTAACCGCTTTATAAAAAACATCATAAAAGTCACTATTTTGAAGCTTTTTTTTTTTCTAGGGAGCCTTTTTTGTAAGCTTTCAAATGGTGTAAAAACATTTTACGTAAGTATTATAGAAAAAAAAGTTATATTCATTTGAGTTTTTGTAATAAAAACAAGTTTTTCTCCATAGGCTCAACTTTGGCACCTCATATCTGAGTGTGCAATGCAAATCATGTCCTAATATTTTGGGGATTTCTTAGCAGACATGTTTACAATGAAATGGCGAACAATAACTGAAATTTGGGGCACATCACTTTTTTGATTATTGGCCACCTGATAAGCCATAGTGCCCTGTGCAGCGACATGTTATACGGTCAACGAAATAGTAAGTTTTGGAAAATAATACTGGATTTCAAACCCTCATTAACTATAAACATGCTGAATTAGAAGTCTGTGCAAGGAGTTCTCAAAAAGGTAAAGGACGGAAAGCTACTAGGGAAGAAAAGCAAACAAAAATGGTGAGTGTAGTCAATTCGGAATTTGTTATGTGCTAAACTTATTCATATCTAAACTTAAACTTTATCTTCTAATTACAGTTGATCTATCCGATAACGGTTGGTTCCCAAAATCGTGTGTATCTCCGATTTTCGATCCCAACAGAATTATAATTATGTTTTTGAAAAATGCAACGTCTAGATGTGGAAATACTGATTCGAGATATTGGGCTAAGTTGAAGCATTGATTGATTGTTATCAAAAGAGCCATCTATATGGGGGTGTTATATGCAGATACACTGATAGGCAAAATGAAGTGCCCACCTCACCAGTTTTCGAATTTCTCTCATTGATTTGGTTCATATTAAAGTTAACACACTTAAATCTTTTTTGATATTTTTTTTTTTATTCTTTTAAAGTTGCACTTACGAAATTTTGATAAAAAAAAAGAATTTCACTCAAAGAGAAAGAAAATCAATTTGTATTGAAAAATAAATAGTAACAAAATAAAGTGCCCACTTCCTTCTTGGCCCTAGAAAAGATGATTTAAGAAAAATAAAAAGCAATTTAATAGTAAATGTGTCCTCCTTTGGCCTTAAGGACTTGCTGGAGGCGTTTCGGCATGCTTTTCACCAGGTTTTGTAGGTGTTACCAGAAACCATTTTTGGATTTTTATCAGAATTCTTCTTAGGTTTTCATCGTTATTCTTCCAGTATTTACATTAAATCTTTCCACGAGTCTTGCCAAACCGCATAGGAATCTCATCAGAAACATTGCAGAGATCTCACCTGAAAATCCTGGATTCTTCCAATGCTCATTATAATATTTCCAGGATTCTCATCAGAAGGCTTTTCATCAGGAACTTTCCAGTATCGTCACAAGAAACGGTTCAGGATTTCTGTCAGAAAGCTTCTCGGGATTTCATTAGAAGCCTTCTAGGATTCTTAGAAGAATCCATTTAGGATTCTCATAAGCTTCTCCAGGATGCTCATTAGAATCCTTTCAGGATTCATAATGAAATAGTTTAAGGATTCTCACAAGGACCCACCCAGTGTAATAGGAATTTCAATAATATAGCTAAAATAAAGCTTTCGAAATCAAAATGTTGGATTTTATAAATCTCATAATGAGAGTATACTTCTAATTTGCGTTTTTGTGCCTTAAGATAATTCTTTCTTCAAAATAGTTGTATTCCGGACAGGATTGATAATACTCCTCAACATCATCAGAGTTCGGTGACATACTCTAGAGCAGCGTGCTGCCTTTACCTCTTTGCGAGAGAGCGAAAAAATGCTAAGCAGAGATGCAACGAAAAATGAGCGAGGAAGATACAGCACAAAACACACCAGAGTAAAATTTCATCAAAGAGAACTGTCTTGTTCGAGCGGGACGCTCAAGAGTTCTTTTGAAGCGTGAGTAAAGGTGAGCATCGTAACAAGAGAGAGTACCAGAAAAAAATCCTTGCTTTTTTTTTACTCTCAGTCGAATCGCTTGAGGATCTATGTTGAAAATTTTGGGTTCATTTTTTCCTCCTCACAAAAACGGCAAATTTGCCTTCTCTTTGCATCGCAGAGGAGTTTCTATCAAGCCTGATTCTGGAACTAAATGCCGGAGTTACTCAACAGAACTCAAAATAGCCTCACTAGTTCTACTTTATTTTCTTGGCTTTATTGCATTACATCCCATTTGGGACATATCCTACTCCCCAGCATAGTGTTACACGAGCGTTTCCACTTGTCAGAGAGCTTCCTTTGCGAAAGTTGCCATTTTGCATTCGTATATGGTGTGGCTCACATGATTTCGATCACGACAAGATCCTGGACTGGACGAGAGTCGAGCCTCTTCGCTTTTAAGAAATGCTGCATGACTTAACTGAAGTTAGCGCCGGCTGTCATTAATGAATAATATAAAGACCAACAATTGACAGCGGGACTGAGGAGAAGCTTTCTGAGCTTATGGAAAGTTTTGTATGTTTCTGAGTGAACGCTTTCTAAGCTTTTGAAGATAACCTTTCCTGACTTCTGAGGAGATGTTTTCTATGCTTCTGTGAAGAAGGTGCTCAAGCTTCTAATGAGAAATTTTTCAAGCTTCCGAAACTTCTGATAAGAAGCTCTGAGCATCTGAGGAGAATCATTCCAAGTTTCTGAAGAGAAGCTTTCCAAGTTTTTGAGGCAAAGCTTTTCATGTTCTTTTCAAGCTTCTTGAAAGTTACTGAGAACAAACTTCCCAAGCTTCTGAGAAGAAACTTCCTAAGCCTCTGAGAGGACGCCTCCTATGGTTCTGAGCAGAAGCTTTACAAGGTTCTGAGATGAAGCTTACCAAGCCTATAAGGACAAGCTTCCCAAGTTTCTGCAACGAGGCTTCCCATGTGTCTCGGAAAAAGCTTCCCAAGGTTTTGAGCAGAAGTTTACCAAGCCTATAAGAAGCTTCCCCAGCTTCTAAGGAGAAGCTTCCTAAACTACTGAAAAGAAGCTTTACGAGCCTCTGAATACCGACTTTCTAAGCTTCTGGACCGCAGCTCTCAAAGCTTCTGACGTAAAGCATCCCAATACCAAGCTTCAGAGGAGAAGACTTTCAAACTTCTGGGAAAAAGCTTTTGAGGAGAAGCTTTTCATGCCTTTGAAAAAAAAAGCTTCTCATGCTTGAGAGGAGACGCTTTACATTCTTCTGAGGTGAAGGTTTTCTAGCTTCTAAGGTGAAGCATTCCAAGCTTCTAACGACAAGATGCATAAGACCCTGATAATAAGCTTAAAGGGCGAAATTTCTGAAGGTAACAAAAGATAGGAACTTCTATTTAATTTTCATATCATCTGTCTGTCAGCCGAATTTTGTTAGAAATTGCTTTGCAAGTTATATCAGATATCTTCACAGTTCATTCGCCTATTTCGTCGAAGCCCACACATTCCCTACAGATACCCGTATCTTATCAGGTCCCGAATGACGGCTGCCATGCGAGTCTTGTACTTATCTTCGGATTTGACGTCATGAATAAACGATGCGTCGAATTCTTGCGAATCTAGGTGCTTCTCCGCCAACTGGTCCATATCGGGCAGGTCCTGGTTGTCAATGCAAAGCATCGGCACCATGAACATCGCCATCAGGATTCCGAACTTGCCGCAGGCCTTCAGCTGCCGTAGCAGGGCCGTGTACGGGAACTGCCGGCTGGGATCTCCGCCGAGTTTCTCCAGCAGCTGCTTCAACGAATCGTAGTAGATGCGGATCATTTCGTCGTAGTGCTGCCGACGGAACGCTTCATCCGTGCATCCAAAAATGAAATACAGCAGGTCGAGAGCGGGCGATACGTAGCGGCAGATTTGCCAGTCGAGCAGGACGACTCCGGTTGGTACGCCTCGCTGAAATGGATTCAGATTAGTTTAAACCGTGGATATTCGAGTATGCGTAGATTACCTTATAGGAATAGATCATGTTGTTGATCCAGCAGTCGCCGTGTCCCAGAACGGCATACGGACCGGCGATTTCCGAGTTTGTCAAGGTCACAAGGTCGTCAAACAACGTTTCCTTGAGCTTGGCCAACTTTTGCCGCGCCTTCTCCTCGTGAGGTTCCAGGACAGTAAGAGCTCGGTCAAGAGAAGCATTCATCATCATTGTGAATCCTTGGTTGGCACCCATCATGGCACTCAACGGATCAGATAATTTGAACTGTTCGAACACTTCCGGTCGTTGATCTTTCAGCGCTAGGGACACGGCATGCAGTCTACCGAGTTGAATCATCAGTAGACGAGTGTGCTCGTAGTTCACAGGGACCATTTTATTCCACATTCGATAGTCCTTCAGGCGCAAGTCATCCATAATGATGACGGATTCTTCCTTCGGTGCGTCGGCATAAGCCAGATAACATTTCGGAGCATTGAAGAACCCAATGTCCATCTCTTCGGTAACGCCCTTTTCCCGTTGAAATTCGTACATGATCGGGAGCAAGTTGGAGTACGCCGTGACTTCACGATCAAAAACCGAAATCGATTCGAACTGGTGTCGACGGGCATCGTTAATCGGAGGAATCTTGCACAGTACTACCAACTTGCGATCACCTTCAGTGATCGTGGCTCGGAACATTTCCGCTATGAAGCCATCACCCTTACCAGAACCGGATTCGAAGCGGATCTCGAACTGACCGGGAGTGAATCCTTGCTCGGGAGCGATCCGCGCCACGGCATCATACATGAACTGTGGCATTCCATCCGACCGCTTCTCGTAGGTCATTCCAGATGCAACAGGTTGCTTTGCCGTTGAGGCCATTTCCGGTTGAACCTCTCGAGGAATCGAATCTTCTACGGCATTGCCTTCGGCATTCGCTTCAATCGTGGGTTTGACTTCCTCCACCGTTTCCACGATTACGACGGGCTCCGTCGACACTGTAGAGGACGGAACGGAATCTTCTTGGAATGCAGTTTCTTCACCCATATTGTATGTGTTCTTGGACCGAAACTTGAAGCCGTACTGAAACTGCTACTTCAATCGGACCTTTCATTTTTATTCAATACGATTGGGACTACCTGGCGATATCTGTGGCGTTATCTCAACTAATTCGTTTATCAAAGCTCAGAACTGTAAGATGATTGCTGGAACTTAGGCAAAGATTAGATAGATAGTGGTCCATGTGAAGGTGTTGACATGATTTGTCTGTTTTTGATGTAGCTACTTTATTTTTGCAATTCATCGTTATACTTGTGAAATCACGCAATCATTAACAGATCGTATTTTCAACCGTATCGATCTGGCAGCATCTAAAGTGTGGATGAGGCAGTAAAATTGTGAATCCATCTCCTGGTTCACCTAGGTTATGTTAATATTCCAACTATCAGTTCAAGTTCAACAGGTATCATTTTAAATAAAAAGTTGAATCCTCGATTCGAAAAATCACGGAGTATATCTACGCTTCTCTCGATTGCTCACACATTTACGTAACATAAGAACTTATAGAAGCAACCTGGAGTCATTATTTCGTATTGGTGGTCACTTCGAAACTTTTCATGAAGTCTGAACCAAAAACAAGTCAAGTTAACGAAAAGTGGATCATAGACTAAGACCTCATTGTGCCCAAGTAACGTTCATTAGCTCAACAACATTAGTAACAAATTTGTTTTTTTTTTTAATTTCTTTATTAGTATCATTTCAAACATTAGATTCATTTCTTATATCTAGGTGTTCTGTGTTAGACAACACTATCATCCTAATTTGGTAAAACAAATTTAAGATTTTATTTATTAACATTTTGTTAACAACATATTACATTTCATTTGCCGTAGCAGTTCAGATTATTTACAGGTGAGTTGATTTCACCTGCTTATGAGAGAAAAAAACACGTTTTTAATTTACTTAACTTAAATACGCATTAATCGTTTCAATGGAAGATTGTAACGATTTTTGCCTGAAATGATTAATTATTTTATTTGAAATTTGTTCCAATGTTATACCAGGGAGAAAGCCTCAGAATCATTTTCAAAATTTTAACTTCATCTGACCAATTTATTGGTATTCCTCTCATCGTGACAACAACTTGACGTAACAACTTGAAGGTTTCAAATAAAGAGCTTTTGGTTTATGTGGGAATATTATTAGTTGAGTTTTGAAAGCATTAGGAGAAATCTTCCATTTTTGCAAGTATGAAGAAAAAAAATACTTTTTTGCAATCGACTACAGATGACATGCAGGCTTCGTCCTTTGGCAGAGAGGCCTGTTTCATCCGCAAACAAAGATGGTAAGTCAGATGTGAAAATATTGTATAACATTGGTCCCAAAATGCTGCCTTGAGGAACACCAGCTTTTACAGGAAGTCTTTCAGATCTGGAGTTCTGATAATTAACCTGAAGTGTACGATTTGACAGAAAACTTTGAATTACTTTAACAATGTATGTTGGAAAATTAAAGTTTTTTTTTAATTTTACGATCAAACCTTCATGCCAAACACTGTCGAATGCTTTTTCTATGTAACAAATTTGATTCGTTCCTACAAATCCGAAAGCTATTCTTCTAGTCTTGCTCTTCTAGACATAAAAAAGCATTCGACCGTGTTTGGTATGGAAGCTTGATTGTAAAGTTAAAAAACTTTAATTTCCCAACATACATTGTAAGAATAATCCAAAGCTATCTGTCAAATCGTACACTTTAGGTTAATATAAGAAATAAATGTAATGTTCGAAATAAAGGAATGAAAAAACTCAGAGAGCCTACAATGTACGGAAATTTATAGTTATAGTTATAGAAAATATCGATTTTTTTTAGCATCCCAAGAAGTTTATCAGAACTTAGGACAATTATTAGAAAATTCAAGGGAAAGACATGTTTTCTGGCTACGCCCTTGGAAGGGGGCTAACCCTTCACTCTCCGATGCGTAATACACTATTGAATGACAATTTCTCCCAATCGCACTTCCGTACATTATCACCAGGCGGCGGGACATGTTCAATTTCTGTTCAAGCCCGGTGATTCCTTTATCGTATCTCATCCTATATAGCCGTCGCCGTACAATTATCGCTGCTTTGCTAAGCATTTTCAACTCTTCTACCACCTCCCCATCGCCATGGTCCAGTGCTTCCCAAACTGTGCGATGTAGCACTTGTCAAGGGGCGGTGAAATATATGATTTTTTTTTATTGCTGTTGATTTTTAGGAAGCTTATTCTAACACGGTCAAATTTATGCTTCAAAAAAACTATTGAAACAATAGTTATAGTGGCAATTTGATGGCTAGTCAAGGTGAAACATCTCGGAACTCCCACGTTTTCAAAGGCACAAAACTTGAGAAATAGTAGGCAAACGTTCCTGATCTTCTTATTTTAACCTTCGGGCTGTCGCGCTGTTGTACTTTGTACAACAGTTGTGATTTATATGCTATCATTTTGCAACAAAGATATCTATCTACACCAAACCAAAATGTATTCCTCAAGAATTTTCTTAAGAACAATACTCGACAGTTTTTATTTACAGTATGGCCCTTTATAATACGGTAAAATCAACAAATTTACATGGAAATCGCATACTAATGAACGCACTATGTACGGTTCGAGGAAACCACAGTTTGAAATCGTCATATCTTAAAATCCAGATAATATAGAAACTTGGGGTCTTTATTAAAGTTGTTCTGGAGGTGAAGCACTATCTGATGGTACCTCATTTAATTTGGAATTTGACTGCTAATGAACGCACTATGTATCTTAGAAGTTAGATTCCAAACTGTTTTACCTTAAATTAAATCATTTATTTCGTAAAATTGTATCATATCTTGTTTTTTACTTCAATAACGTTTATTCGGGAAAAAGATCTTCCATCAAATCGCTATCGTTTTGATATTCGACCAACGTTTTCCGTCTATCATTGTCAAAAATGCTTGGAGATGACATTTGTGCTACAATTTGTCGACATAGACTACAACATAGCTATGTATGTTATTTCCAAGAACTGCATTCATTGACAACATATATGTTCATGTCGCTTCTCCAAGCGTAAACAAGAATCTGAATTGCTCAGGACTAAAGGCTGACTATACAAACATGACTACGGGAGGGAAATTGAAGCAAAAACAATTCAATAAAACTACTTCTGCACAATATTCAAACAAAATAGTGTTAAAGCGGGCAACATAGCCTATTCCGTCTGAATATTGGCAAAAGTAGAGATAAAATTTGCACTATGGGGTCCATACAGTAAAATTCTGAAGCTAGGTTAATGTTGACTTATTAAAAACGATCTCCATGATTTCATATTTCATTTGCAAATTTTTCTGATATTGGATTGTCGGCTAAAGATCCCAACGTTGTTCAAAACCCATAATTGAAAGTGAATTTTATTTTAAATGTAATAACGAATCAATGGAGTTGCGCTGAGAAAAGCATACTACAGGGCTGGTAGCGACTGAGTGCCTTGAAAATAGAAACTTTAGAGACATCATGCCTGGAAAAAGAGGTCATACAAGAACCAGAACATAATAGTTTTTATGAGATATTTTCAAATATTTGAATTTCGACAAGTATTAGGAGTTACAAATCGTATGGCGAATTACATAATTTTTGTAACTCGTTGTACGATTTGTAATCTAATCTGCTGTAAACGGACTTAGTGGACGGTTTTTTTTTTCAAAATTTTTCCAAGAATTTAATCAGTGCCCCAGTTTCCGTCAGGTATATTACTCTGAAGATTTCTTCAGGAATTCATTTATCAATTGTTTAACGGCCTTCTTATGGCAATCTTCCATTTTTTTTAAAGGATACCTTAAAATTTTATCTTGATTTGTTTAGGTCAATTCCTGAAATTATTACAGAGATTCTTTTTCAGGTATTCCTGCAAAGTTTCATACACAGAATGAGAATTCTACGTCTCATAATACAGTAAGTCTGGGGCCTTCCTTAGGCGAGTGGTTAGAGTCCGCGGCTACAAAGCAAAATCATGCTGAAGGTATCTGGATTCGATTCCCGGTCGGTCCAGGATCTTTTCATACTGGAAATTTCCTTGACTTCCCTGGGCATAGAGTATAATCGTACCTGCCACATTATATACGAATGCGAAATTGGCAACTTTGGCAAAGAAAGCTCTCAGTTAATAACTGTGGAAGTGCTCATAAGAACACTTAGCTGAGAAGCAGGCTATGTCCCAGTAGGACGTTAAAGCCAAGAAGAAGAAGAAGAAGAAGGAGAATACAGTAAGTCTCCATAATCGAAAGGAACATCGAGTTGGGAAGATATCGAGTTACGGAAGATAAAATAAATGTCTATGTGCTATAATAGAGGTGAGGGGATGCGTTTGTGTAATCCCAGCAATACGTGACGACATACCGTTTGTTATCGAACCATTTCAAGGTATCGTTACTAACAACACTGTTGTTATCAAGGTTGTTCTGTGTGCTGTTATTCAAACAGAAACATAGCATAATTCGTCGCAGGAAACTTTATTCAAATATCATTCTTTTCAGATTGCACATCTGTGAATGTTTCTACTTCTTCCAATTAATAAAATTTCATCATTTGTTTAATTAATTATGATCGTGGTTTACGGCTAACCAGCCGAGTGGAAGTTTAACAACTACCGAAAAATTGCAATTGGATTAAATGGACAAATAGATGTGGAATTTGCGAAAAAGAGAAGCTAGAGAACAGGGAGTCATTAGTTCGATTTTCACCGAGAAGACGTGTAACTTTTTCGCAAATTTTACATCAATTTGTCCATTTAATCCAATTGCAAATTATATTGGTAGTTGTTAAACTTCCACTCGGCTGGTTAGCCGTAAACCATGATCATAATTATTTAAACAAATGATGAAATTTTATTAATTGGAAGAAGTAGAGACATTCACAGATATGCAATGAAAGATGATATTTGAATGAAGTTTTACATTTTTTTCTCTTAGTTGTCTGCTTTAGAGGTTTTCCATTCTATTCCTGTCTCTTGATTAGGGAGCGCGTTGTGCTCACTCCAAGCATTTCCCAATGAACTCGTATGACGTCACGCATTGTTTATTTTGAAATTACACTGCACTAATAAAGTCATACAGCGCCTTTCTCCTCACCTCTATTACATGATATTGAATAAGTGCAACAAAGGACCATCGAAGAATCTATGAAAACTATATTCTACTATGGTTATCTAACTCGATATTGAGATATGAAATATCGAGTTAGGGATAGTTCACTGTTGCTCATGCAGTGATTTTTCCATCGATTCCGCTAGGATTTTTCCATGATATCTGTTAAAGGCATCTTCATTAATTCAACCAGTAATTTCTCCAGCAATGCTTCCACTGATTTCTTAAGATTTTCTACGAAATTGTCGTTGAGGATTTTTTTTAGATTTCTATTAGGAATTCCTCTACAGGGTGATTACTAATTCCTGTCAGTAAAGTAAATGATCGTAGATGAAAGATGTATCTATGTATGAATTTTGATTTCCAGTGTACATCATGTTTTGTTCATCTATAAAGTTTGTTTTGACAATGTAAAGATTAAATCTTTTTTCATTTACCTTGGTTTTTAGTCATATATGTTGTTTTAAAGGCATTGCACCTGGCACGCATGTTTTCCACAGATATGTATTTTTGACTAAACTCCGCTGAAAAATTTGCCTGATTGAAACAGCATGTTACAACAATCTTTTAGACTTACTAGGGAATAGCATAAGAATGATTATTGAAAATTTTAGCGAAAAAAATATATCTTTTTTAGCTAAAATATGTGCTTCTGAATAACGTGCGTGTTTACTGTAATGCTTCTGAAACAACGCATGTGGCTGGAAATTAAGGTAAAAAATAAATATGTTATTTATGTATAGTGAAGGCAAATGTTATAGATGTCCAGAACTGGATATGCACTGGTAATAAAAAATCATACAACCATCTTTTTTCTATGATTACTTATTTTACTGACAGGAAATAGTAATCACCCTGTAATGATACCTTCAGAAACCAGAGACTCCTCTCAAGATTTCTTCAGAAAGTCCTACACAAAATATTTGAAAAATTTCATAAAATAGTACCAGGCATATGAAACACTCACTCGATTGTTGCGTTTTCCTTGCTCACTTCCACACGCAATCAAGAGCGAGGTTGCCGTTTCTCGTACTAAGCTGAGTGTTTCAATTACCAATGCGCTTTCTACTTCTTCGCCGAGCGATACGTTAGACAAAACCGGCAACAGAATGATTCACTACCGACTGCGAGTGCCGAAAGCATCCGATTGCAGTAGCGAATTATTATTTACATTCCGATTCCGATTGGAGTGGCATTCGTATTTGAGTGCTGATGAGCGCACACTGACTGGAAATACACCCGGCGGAATAGTTCAGTGAACGCGAAATCCGTAATTGAATGGTGAACGCGTTCTTACGGGTCTCCCAGTTGAGAGCGGATTGGCTCTCTCTCCGCTTCGTGAGTCTTTTGATTTTCGGGTTATCTCAATCGTTTGCGATTCTTCGGGATGCGCTTACCCTAGTAGCGTTCGGCTGTCGCTAAGCTTTCGGGGGAAGCAGATACTTTGCTATTTATCAGTAGCGTTCGGGTGAGTGAGTGAATTCGCTACTGCAATCGGATGCTTTCGGCACTCGGAGTCGGTAGTGAATCATTCTGTTGCCGTTTTTGTCTAATGTATCGCTCGGCGAAGAAGTAGAAAGCGCATTGGGAATTGAAACACTCAGCTTGGTACGAGAAACGGCAACCTCGCTCTTGATTGCGTGTGGAAGTCAGCGAGGGAAACGCAACAATCGAGTAAGTGTTTCCCATGCCTGGAGGAATTTACGCGGATTTCTAGATAAATTGGTCGGTGTTAAGTCTGAGGGAACCAAGTGCAAAACTTGGGAAAATAGGATTATTTTCTCATTAGAAGCGAAATTACCTTCCCTCCGTTTCACTTTGATCAGATTTGATGAATGATGTAAAGTGTTGTGAAAAACTCAATTTCTCATAACTCACGCCTGAGTTTTCTCACGCCAATCACGCAACTCAGCAGTCAAAAAATCATGGATGAGTTGGTTCACTTTTTTGACTCATTATCTCGTTTTACCACAGTATACTCACACATGGCAATAATTTCTTGTTATTCTGGTGTAGTAATCGTTTCTAACGTGAACAACAACATTCGGGTGTCACGAATTTTTGGCGGATTTCGCGACTGAATCATTTTTTACGGTTTGAGTGATTTTGCATCAAAATCTCAAGCGAGAGATTTGCGAAGGAGATCTCTAATGAGTTTTCTCTCACGGGAGAGCGTATTGATTGAGATTTGAGAGTAAGTATATCAACACTGCTTTGGATGATCAATAAAAATCAATAAATGCAGTCAGAGTGGACCAAGTGCTTATTACCATAACAGCGAAAATGATCAGCGATGATGAGGAATGCGAGGAAATGAAAAACATTTTAAGAGATTTGTTAGATTTTTCGACATCGAATGATTACACAGCGCAACAAAAATGACATTTTTGCGTGTCTCAAGAATCAAATTATGTGTCTCCAGTAGATTTGGGGTTGCTGAATCTGATGCCGTTTCAGAAATGTTCCAGCACGTCACAATTTTTGACTACAGGTCGCCAAAGTTGTATAAAATACTTGTTTTATTGATGTTTACATGAAATTTAAGGAATGGTTTATTAAACTTTTACGTGATCTAATCCATCAAGCATGTAAAATAGGACTTCAATTTTTTATTTCAGATATAATTCGGTTGAAATTTCACGATTAAATTGAGATTAAATAGATTTTTTCAACATGCTTGCAGTCTTCATACAAAATACTTCGTTTCTCTTATATGGCAAAATACAATACTTTTCTAAACAAACGAAAAAGAACTTTTGAACATCGAAAGTGTTATGAAATTTGTTGATAAGTATTGTTATACACATGAAGCTTGAGGATTTTCTGAAGGAAATCTTTGAAAAACATCGGACGGTAACCCTAAGGAGATTTATGTAGGGATGATCGGGGGATTCCCTATGAAATACTGTAGTGTTACATGTGGATCCTTAAATAAACTGTTGAAGATTTCAAGATGATTTATTATTAGAAATAAATTAAGACATTTTTGGAAAAGCTGCGGAAGTAATCCATGGATGAAATAGTGGAGAATTCTCTAGAAAAATGTAGAGGAATTCTTAGAAAAGTTCTTCATAGATTTCCTAGAACATCCTCGAGGAGTTTTTTCAGCAATTTATAGGAGCAACCATGGATGAAAAGACGTACGATAGGATCAGTCGATTAGTGGAAAAATATCTGGAGGATACACTAATCGACCTCTGGAGGATCCACTTCAACCCAATTCTCTATTGGCACTTCAAGAGGTCTCACAAAGATACCCATAGAAATTCTTCCGACAGTGCATAAGCATAATGAGGAAAAATGATTCTTAATGAACTATTTTGATTAAAATAGGGTTTCAATGCTAGTAATGGACACCTTAGTAGCTGAAATTCATTCTCGACGCTTTTCCGCAATGATATCTCAGACGGATATACATTTTGTGGAGTCTCACAACAAGTTCAATGTCTTTACTTCATAGTACGCCTATGAAACATACAAAATCATTCGATTTTCCAGCGGAATATACATTTGGAAAACTGTTGTCCGAATGCCTATTATGAACGGCCTTACAGTTGAGGTCGAAATACACGTATCTGTCACAGGATACAAACTCTAGTGGAATTGAATGGTATAGTACTAAATTCGGTTTTTTCATCTACTTATTAAAATAGAGACCAGGTCTCTAAAAATAGCCCTGAATCAAATTTGAGGATTTTCTTGTAAGACATCGAGATCTGCTAAAATTCTAGAATAGTATATGGATTTTTTTTTTTTTGAGTAATTCCTGTGGAAATAACTGGAAGTAGTTACGTTGATCTCCAGAAGCAAATTACAGATTAATTCCCTTAATTTTTCCACATAACTTCGTGGGGGAATTTCTGAGCAAATTCCTAGGAATTGTGGGAAATCTTTACAAGAACTCTTCCAGAAAATGCTTGGAGGAGCTGCTGAAAGTATTCCAGAAGAAATCTCTGGAGAAGTCACTAGAAAATTTTCTGCAGTTCTTCCTCGGGGAATCTCAAAAGAAATTTCTGGAGAATAATTGTGGGACAGTCGCTGAAGGTTTCTCTGGAACCTCTAGAATTTTTCTTCTCCTAGGTATTACGTCCTCACTGGGACAGGGCCTGCTTCTCAACCTAGTGTTCAATGAGCACTTCCGCAGTTTTTAACTGAGAACATTCTTTACCAAACTTGCCATTTTTGCATACGTAAATCGGGCCCAGGGAAGTCAAGGAAATTTGCATTACGAAAAGATCCTGGGCAGACCGGGAATCGAACCCAAATCTTCAGCATGGCTTTGCTTTGTTGCCGCGGACTCTAATCACTCGGCTAAGGAAGACCCCAATAACCTCTAGAATTAAACTCCATGAATCCAGGAGAAAGAAGAAAATAATGATATTAGAGACAAATTATGATAAAAATGAAAATGGATACTTTTTGAAGACTTGCATTTAAATAGAGGCAAAATCTCTAAACACTGACTGCGGCCAGCCGTATGCTAACCATAACACAGTATTTTTCGATTAAAGTGATACTTATGGAGCCCAAGGCATTGACATGTGATGAAAGGTTCTTCCCCAGACAACGAAAATGTATGTATAACCAAATCAACAGGTATACGATGCTTATATGTGCAAGGATTATGTATATGATGTCGACAAAAGGCCTCATACGTACAAAAGTGATGATGAAAATTGGCAGACAATGCTAGTGTATGAATTTTATTGCGAACTTATCTGTAATCTTATGACAATTTTTCTATGATAACAACTATAATAGATTTGACAGCTACTATGGATCAACTCGACTTACTTTGTACGTGCATACGGATCGAAAAAAAAAATAATCTCAGAAAATAGTGTTTTATGCGATAAAACTCGTGAATCAAACAATTTAAATGGTGACTAAATGTGCCGGTATGATGTAATTCATACAACAAAACTACTTTTAACGTAAATTATAATACGGTCTCTGGTTGTCTAGGTCACTTTCAATGGATTTTATATTGATACGCCGTGCCAACTCCAAGAAATTGTTAAGGGTGCCACGGTTTTGAAAAATTTGGGAACCTCTGGCCGTAGTCGTTGAAACAATACGACTCTGCAGCGCGCGCTGTGTACACACAGATAAAGGCGAAAATCAACGTTTACCATTCATCAGCACACCATTCTCTGAAGTCAGTCTATGTCAGGGTGAGGTACAACGATCAAGTACCTACACCAGCTATTAC
Organism: Aedes aegypti; assembly: GCF_002204515.2. Lineage (NCBI taxonomy): Eukaryota > Metazoa > Arthropoda > Insecta > Diptera > Culicidae > Aedes > Aedes aegypti. The sequence goes on along the minus strand of NC_035109.1, from coordinate 23,967,180 downwards.
TCACAGAAGTACGTAACATGTCTAATCCATCGGTCCCCTCTTACGTCCGCAGTAAGCTGGAGGAGATTGCGTGGGATCATAGCTTTGTCGGAGGAACGTACGAAATCCGGTTCGAACCCGGTTCCAAGACGGGTGATGGATTCATTGGACAGATGGTGCGCGCTACCATTCGTGGTGATCGCCTGTTGGACGGAACGAAGTTATTACGCGATCAGGAGCTGAAGTTGATCTGCAAGATTCCCCTGGACGATCCGGTTCAGCGCGAGAAGTTCAACTCGATGCTACTGTTCGAGAGGGAAGTGCTGGTTTACAACGAGGTGCTGCCGGAATTCGAACGTCTGCAGCTGGCCCGAGGACTGTGGCGAGGTGACGAGGTGGGATTCTGGAACTTCCCAAGATGCTACTGGGCTTCGTTCGATGCGGATCAAGGGGAATCGATGCTGATCATGGAAGATTTGGTGGAGCGAGATTTGGAGCTCAAGGATAAGTACGTGCTGGTAGATTATGACCACGTGAAGGTGCTCATGGTGGCCCTTGGGAAGATGAATGCGTGCTCCTTTGCTCTGAGGGAACAGAAGCCGGAAGTTTTCGAGAGGTTCAAACGTTTGAATGACTTGCTGAGCATTGTCATGATGACCGAGCAGACCAAGCCCTTGGCCCGGAGGAACTGCGAACTGGCCGCATCGATTTTCATCGAAGAAGACGCTGACGAGAGGCGTTGGAGGGACAGGTTCTTGGAGCTGAAGGATTGCATTTGGGAAAAGACAGAGACGCTCATGGCGAGCCAAAAGGCCGAACCGTATGGTGCTTTCAACCATGGCGATTGTTGGACTAACAATGTCATGTTTGGATATGACAAGTCCACCAATCGAGTCCAGGAAATAGTGCTATTAGATTGGCAAATGGCCCGATACGGTTCACCGATTTTGGACTTACTGTCTTTCCTCTATCTTTGTGGTGAAATCGACCTGCGAAGAGAACATTTCAATGATCTGATAGACACCTTCTACACTTCGTTCGCCAAAACCTTCCGAGCGTTGGGTGGACAACCGGAAAAATCCTTCCCCTTCGAGGCGATTCACGAGCAAATGAAACTCTTCGGGGCCCAGGTTCTCACGATGTCTACCTTTGCCTTTCCCATCCTATCGCAACTCCCCGAAGAATTCTTCGATAAAACCGCGGATCGGTCTAAAGCTGAGTTCCAGCCGCAGTTCAATCGATACAAACAGCTGATGAAGGACATTTGTCGCGACTCGGCTCATTTCGACGATTTAGAATAAATAATACAGGGAACTTTAAGAGACCTGAATCAGATGCCTAAAATAAGAAACCAAAAAGAGTACAAGAAGGAATTAGAAGAGACCAAAAATACCAAGAAAAAAACGAAGAGACTTGTTCTTCTTCTTTGTGTTGGCGATATAGCCCAACTGGAGCAGAGCTTGCTTATCAGCTTAGTGTTCTTAGGAGCACTCCCACAGTTATTAAATGAGAGCTTTGTTTGCCAATCAAATAGGAACTTTAGAGACAATATGCCTAAAAAAACTAAAAAGAGACCGAACAGGAACCAAGAAAAAAAATCAAAAGATAAGGATATTTCTAAAAATTGTAAAGGAACAACGACTCGTGACATCACGACAAGTATTACTGCTCGTTTTACTGTATGTATTTTTTAAGGAATTTCATAAAAAAAACAATTCAGATTTACCCAAAATTCTCTTCAGATTGTATTCCGAAAATTCCTTCAGGAATTCATTTAGTAAATCTAAAGACTTCCTGAATAAATAATCCAAGATTTCTAAACATTATTTCCCCCTGTTTTTTAAGGATAACCTCAGAATTCACTCCTGAGATTTCATCCGGAAAGTCTTCAGGAAATCATTCAAAGATTCTTTAATAAATTTCTCAAGGAAGTTTTAAAGGAATCCAGCCAGTGATTCTTCCATCGATTTCGCTAGCATTTGTTCCAAGATTTTTGTTTAGGAAATATTTAAGCATTCAAGCAGTATTTTTTTCCAGGGCTGCCTTTACTGTTTAATAGGATTTCCTCCAAAATTGTCGTTCACTAATTTCTCTAAGAATACCTTCAAGAATTACTACAGATATTTTTCTTAAGATTCGTCCAGAAAGTCCTTCAAAATTTATTGAAAAATTTCCTAAGAAATTTTTCCAGGGAATTCTAAATACTACACTTTTTAATTAAACTTAGGGGAAGGATTATTAGAGTATGTTTAAAACTACTAATTGAACTTTAACACTTCACCTTTTGCAAAAAATAAAATACTAAAATCACTAGAAGGCGAGCAAATACCTTTAAACTCTAATATGTGTTGCTTATCTTGACATATAGGCCTATTTCGTCTGCGACTTACAGACTTCTTCAGTGTCGAGTGCTCGAGTTTCAAGGGTCTTTCAAGGAGCTTCAAGGGTCTGAGGATTAACTGTTTGAGAGGGGGTGTAATCAAGTAGGCATCCAGCTCATCAGCCTTAGCGATACGGCGGCGCTTCATCTCCAATTAAAACAGCTAGCGCCTTAGCAAGCCAATAACCCCCTTAGCAATTCCTAGATATACAGGGGATAGGCAAAATGATTGAGATAGGCAAAATTTTGCCCAAATTCAAATGCTTATAACTTTATGAAAAATGGATGAATCCATCTGGAAGCAATCGACGCCAAATTTGGTGCAGTTTTAGGAACTTCCTTGGCCATGCATATTGGCCACTGGACACCGGAGATGTTCCGGATTTTCTGAGGACATGTCCAAATGTCATTTTTTCTGTCACTTGTATTTTTGTGCGGTGTAAAGTTAGATAGATGTTTGCAATTTTCCTAGAAACTAGAACTAATAGGAAGTTGAATGCCACCGGACGCATTAAGATTGGTTGGAAATCTTCAGAAATATGACCATTTCCGTAAAACTGGTTCCGGAAAGCATGGTTAGTCATGTTTGTATTCCCAATCATGTAAATATTATCCGGAGCTATATCCAAACGGACACCAACCTGTAAAATGATGTTTCCTGCAGCGTATTCAGAACCATTAGATGCACAGACCACTCTATAGAAGGTTCCAGGTACCCTGGGGGAAGTGGTCAATTAGGAACATATCCGGAACCATATCAATATGGACATCAAACTTCATGATTTTCAAAGGTTATGCTTTCCGAAGCATTTCCAGCATCACCGGCTGCCATGACTACTTTATAGTAGGTTCCAGGTGCCCCGGGGGATGTGGCCAATTCAAAACATCCGAAAACACATCAATATGGGTATAAACATCAAAAAATGGTGAAAATGCGTCCAGTGGCATTCAACTTCCTATTAGTTCTAGTTTCTAGGAAAATTGTAAACATCTATCTAACTTTACACCGCACAAAAATACAAGCGACAGAAAAAATGACATTTGGACATGACCTCAGAAAATCCGGAACATCTCCGGTGTCCAGTGGCCAATGTGCATGGCCAAGAAAGTTCCTAAAACTGGACTAAATTTGCCGTCGACTGCTTCCAGATGCATCCAATTTCATCCATTTTTCATAAACAGGGTGTCTACTCATTTACAGAAATGAAATTCCCTGAGATTTCCAGGTTTTAAAAAATAATTCCAGGATGAGCAAATCCTCCAAAATACCCAAATAGTCAATTTTAGTTGGCAAAAAAACTGTTTTTTAAATGAAAAGTATCCTTGAAAATAAATTTATTGAACAATAAATTTCAAAGTATTTTTCGCTTCAAAAAAAAAAAACAATTATCGGTTTTGTTTTTAGTAAGGTACCGTGGGGTAAGTGGATACAGAAAAATCTTCATTTAATCAAAATATATTTAAAAATATGTTTACATTATTTTACACTAATTCGCACAACAAAAAAACATTGTAACTAGAATAATTTGGAGAAAATTCATTCATTTATACACAAAAGTTAAATAGAAGCATTGTAGGATTATTCCTAACGATGTTTTCGATAAACACTCGTAGTTTGAAAATATTAGTTACATTTATTTTTGAATAACAAACTGAAATCTTTTTATTCTATTTATGAACATGTTTGTGTCATCTGCCTAGAATAATTTATATGGTCAAATAAGATACGACAATATGTTTTCAATTGGAGAATTAGTATATTTTGCTCTTTTTCTACTCAGCTTAGATAAACCACGAAAAGTTTCGTGTGAGTTTTGAAATTATTATTTGTTTATGTTTATTTATATAAATTTTATTTTATCAGAAAGGTTAGAAAAACTTTTAGGTGGATTAATTCAAATTCTCTATGGTCAATTTGACAAATTTAAGCTGGGAATGAATAAAATGAAGGAAAACAACATTTGCGGATATTAAATCTTGTTATAATTCTCGTTAGCGGTCTGCCAATATATGATAATAATACTTGATCCACTTACCCCACCCCATTAAAAAGTAGGGGTAAGTGTATCTTGTACAATATATCTGTATTTATTTATAAAAATCACATATCTTTCATTGTGATTCATTCAATTAGAACTGAAATGCTCACCATGTGTCGAAAAAACTAATAGAATTCGATATTAGACAGAGATACAATGGATTTTTGATTGATGAAAAACAATGTTGAAATTAATTAAATTTTGCAGCTAATAAGTTTGCTTGTGTTAGTGTATGTGTAGTACCAGTATTGCAATAGTATCAGTGTGGACGTAAGAATATAACCTAATACGAAGCAATGGCGCGAAAACATTGAACATGCTCAAGTATTTATGCTTAATATTGACGAATGATCCACTTACCCCACTGATACACTTCCCCCGCTGTACCTTATATACAGGAAAAAGGCGATTTTTATTTAAGGTGAAGATGAATCGAAGCCAAACCTCAAATTTTCAAGAGCACGAATCTGGAGAACCTAACATCCGTTTAAGCCAGGCCTGCCCAACCTTTTTGAGCCGCGGGCCACATTCCAGCAATAATATTGTACGGCGGGCCAAAAAAAATCCATTTTTAATCATAATTATTTTGGAAAACAAATTTGAAATAACTGTTTTTGAGCATCCTACTAAGAATTTTTAGTATTCTATCAAGATCTTGCGAAGGAGTTGTGTTTTAAGATTATGTTAGTATTTAGGTCACCGGATCTCTGTCAATCACTCCAAGTAAGCAGTTCTTTCACTCGGACTCCAGGGATGTGATCTGCTGGATAAACTCGGACCATCGTCGTTACACACCTTTCGTTGCCAGCCGTGTTGGCGAGATTCTGGAAGCTACGGACCAGAAACAATGGCGGTGGGTCCCAACAAAGCTTAACGTAGCTGACGAAGGCACGAAGTGGGAGAAATTTCCGGACATGACACCAGAGTCCAGGTGGTTCATCGGGCCAGAGTTTTTACAGCATTCGGAAGAATTATGGCCGTGCCAATCAACGAAAGGTAGCAAGACATCAACAGAACTCTCCAGCTGGAAGCAGATGATAAAGGTAGCCGCACTCGTGCACCGTTTCGTTACGAACTGTCGTCTGAAGGTCCAGAAGAAGTCCACCATTCTTGGGCCTCCTTCCACGGAAGAAAAGCAGATCGCCGAACGCTACGTGATTCGTCAAGCTCAACGAGAAGCCTACCAAGACGAAATAGCAATTCTGCAGAAGCCGTCGAAACCCATTCCCAAAACCAGTTCCTTGTTTAAACTATCTCCTTGGATGGATAACGACGGATTGATGCGGATGCGAGGAAGAATCGACGCCTGTTTTCAAGTCACCGAAGACGCTAAGAACCCAATTATCCTTCCACGAGACCACCATACCACCAAACTTATTATCGCACACTATCACTATAAGTATAACCACCTTAACCACCAAACCGCTATAAATGAGCTCCGCCAAAGATACTGCATGAGCCTCTGTACGTGCCATAAATTCTTTTGTTCTCTTGACTTTTACTGTGCGCCGTGTGTTGGTGCTGTCTCGCTCTCTCTCACGGGCAATTTGAAAACAGGGCGCACAGTAAAAGTCAAACGTTTTATAGCATGCATAGGCTCATACCGCGACTACACGCAAAAAAATTGTGCGGTAAAAACTACCATTTTAGGGGGTTAACTTAAGCGCTCGCACCGGCAATTCTCAGCAGACCAGATATGCGCTTGATTTTACCATGTCTGTAGTCGAGATCAGATTGTTGTAAGTTATTTCTGTCAAATGTGCCAGTAATGTGGTGGGATGTACCGTAAACATAGTAAATTGGTCTGAAATTGCATGGTAGTTTCAAGAATGGGCGTAGTCAGCTAAAATAGTAAATTTTACCACAGAATTTTTTCCCGTGTACGAGTGGCCTACGCCAAGGTACGGTACAATTGCCAACACTGCAAAAACCACCGCGCCGCACCGCAGCCACCTATAATGGCCGACCTTCCTTCAGAGCGACTCGACGCATTCGCCCGTCCCTTCACCCATATTGGCGTCGACTATTTCGGCCCCCTCGAAGTCGTTGTAGGACGCCGCGTGGAGAAACGATGGGGCATGCTGGTTACATGCCTGACTACGCGTGCAATCCATATCGAAGTGGTGTACACTTTGAGTACTGATTCGTGCATCATGGGTCTTCGCAACTTTGCAGCACGTCGAGGCACACCCAAAACGATCTACAGTGATCGCGGCACTTGCTTCATCGGAACGAGTCGTGAAATGAGAGATGCGGCAACAACGATTAACCAGGAGCATATGATGAGATAATTCGGTACTGAGACTACATGGAAGTTCAACCCTCCAGCGTCACCACACATGGGTGGTAGTTGGGAACGCTTGATCGGTATCGTGAAGCGTAACTTAATGGCAATTCGACCTCCGCATAAGCCTAACGATGAGGTACTACAAAACCTTCTAATGGAGATCTAAAGCACCGTTAATTCAAGGCCCCTAACTCACGTCCCGGTCGACGACGAATCCGCACCCGCTCTCACACCTAATCATTTTCTCCTGGGAACATCCGACGGTACGAAACCATTATGTACCCTAGATGACACCGGAATGACTCTACGGCGGTCCTGGAAGATGTCTCAACAACTAGCCAACCTGTTCTGGAAACGTTGGCTTACTGAGTACTTGCCGGAGATCACGCGAAGAACAAAATGGTACACCGATACGAAACCAATCACCATTGGCGACGTCGTTGTGATCGTCGATCCGAAGCTGCCTCGCAACTGCTGGCCTAAGGGCAAGGTCATCGGAACCAGCATCAACCAAAAGGACAAACAAATCCGGGCCGCAACCGTACAGACTGCAACCGGAGTGTTCGAGCGTCCGGTAGCCAAGTTGGCGGTGTTGGATGTACGGCGCGACGAACTGTAAGCCGTTTAGGGAACCGGCGTACCGGGGGGGAGTGTTGAGTACGCCCCTGGCGTAGCTGCGCATCTTCCATCCAACGATCTGGCCCACTCATACCAGCCCAACCAGGTATAGTACAGTCCCTCTTTTCTCTAGAACGTTGGCCGAACGTCATAGGCAATATGTTATTGTAGGAACAATAGAGCGAACAGAAGACAACCCCACGTTGAATTAGATGTTGTGCAAACCAATAAATTAACTAAATCTAAACATAACTTTATTGTATATTTACGTTGATTTGTAACGTGGCAACTTATAGGTAAACTATTATTGAATTAGTGCTTACTTGAAGTTATTGAAAAACCATTTCTCTACAGTAGTGCCGGCTTAAAACTAAATGAATTCATTCTAACCTAAAGCTACGCTACTCTAAACATACATGCAAGGTAATTATAAATAGTTAAAGTAGTTCCAATTGAGTATTTACACGATATTGTTCCGGTACAGATATATGTACGATCACAGAAGATAGCATAGACAGCGCCAAGCATCGATCTTTATCATTGACCCTTTGTACAAACTTACCGTGGACCCTGCACAGTGGGACTAAACGTAAGTAGTAATGGTAAAAAATTGTTTAACTCCGTTTGATCTTTGATGGTAACATCGCCATATAAAATTGTAGACTAATTTAAGTAAAATGCCATTCCAGGAATATAATAATACTCCAATTACGAACGTAATACCCATTGTCCCGGTTGTTCCTACCGGTATTATTATTTCGGAAATTATCCCGTGCAATTAGTTGGCAAATCCCAACAGTGCCTTAAATCATCAGTCATAAAAAAAATAGTCTATTCGATTTAAAGGAAAAAATATTATTTCCCTTAAAATGGGATTCAGGATTTCTGGAGAGCGTTTCGGTATTTTTTTCTTTGGGGAAATCAGGGTTAGTAGTATGACCGTGTTACAAATAAAAGCTTTATAGACCTAAGGCCCTGTTTGGAATTTCTTATGACATTACGACAAGTATAACAGCTCGATTTAGTATAGATTTCTTTCACATATTACTCCGCAGATCTCTTCATGAGTTTGTTTTGAGATTTGTCATGAACTTTCTTAGTAATTGTTCCATGAATCTTGTTTTATATATCTTCAATATATATTTTTGGATTTTTGGAGCAATTCCTGAGAGTAACAGTAGATGAATATTTGAAAAAATCCTTATTGAAATGCCTGGAATAAATGAAAAAACGGCTTAGGAATTATTTTAGGATTTTGTAGGAAAATGTCGGAACATTTTTTTCCAAAAACTCTGGAATAAACTTTTGAGGAAGCGTTAGAGTGCTCTAGAATTTTTGGACCAAATTCTGAAGAAATGCCTCTAAGCATTCATTGAAATCGCTGGTAGTATCTGGGGAGACAGTTCTGAAAGTATTCAAGAAGAAATCACTGGAAAAATTACTAGAATGACTGAAGCATTCCTCGCGAGAATCAAGAACTTGTGGATTAGTCGCCTAAAAGCCTAATAGTTATAATATAATTTTGCACCAGAATTCACTGCAAGTAGATTAACAAGGGATTTTAGAGATAATTTTTTATTAAAATAGACTTTAGAGACCATAACCAAAAATAGAGACTTGAACAGTAATCTAGACTCTAAAAGAAAATTTGCTTACTTGAGAAATGCAATATTTTTCGTGTCTATTGTAATTTTTGATCTTTCCTTACAAAGTTTATTATTTTGGTATAAAAGACAAAAAAACATTTTTGTAAAATTTTTTGATTTTTTTCAACTTATCAACTGCTTATGAACGACACCTAATTGGAGCTGTTTGCCTTTACCAATTTGCTAATCTTAAGTGTCCTTGTCTAAATATGTTTTACGCTGATTAATTAAAAATCGTTGAAAAGACTGAACATATCAACTAGCGTTTTTATAGCGGCGCAGCCGAAAATTTTTTAAATTGAGGACATTTTTTGTCACAAAAACGACATTTTATACCATCTATTGCTGTTTCAAAATAATTTCCCTGAGTGGAGGCGGAATTCCCTGAGAATTCCAGGTTTTTCCAGGTTGAATAAAATTCCCTGATAATTCAAGGTTTTCCAGGTTTTTCCAGGTAGTAGACACCCTGATAAAGTTATAAGCATTTGAATTTAGGCAAAATGTTGCCTATCTCAATCATTTTGCCTATCCCCTGTAAAAGCTTGTTAATTTTTCAATAAAGGTCATTCTGTCATTTGCTTGCATCAACAACAGTCTTTCAATTCAAGTTCTCCGAAGCTCTTCCATTTCAAGAAGGTGTCCACTCAAGAGGTTATGGGCCCAGTACGCTTCCACTGCGCAAACGGAGTGGTAAAGACCTTGACGGAAGATCCCCCGGCGGACACAACGGCGGCTGGGACGGTTGAGAATGAAGGATGGAAATTCCATGCTAAGTCACCTGGTAGTTTTTGAGGACCTGATCCGGCAACTAAAATTAGCGGACGCGGAACTGGCGGAAACTCACCTAATCATGACGTTGTTTGTGACTCTTCCCGAGTCTTATGATCCGTTGATCACGTTGATCGAGAACCTAGGCGGTGACGATGTAACCCTTGATACGGTGAAGCAACGTCTTTTGGCAGAAGAGGTGAAACAGCGGGACCGGCAGCAGGATACGACGGAAAAGTCGACAGCGTTAGCTGGACAGAGAGGTAAACCGAAACGGAAATCCTTCAGTGGCAAGTGTCACAAAAGAAGCTCATATTCAAGCTAGATTCCGGATCAAGCGACCATTTAGTAAATGAAACCGGATTTTTTTGTCATTATCAAGATTGTCCAAGCCCATCAATGTTGAAGTTGCCAAGGACGGCGAGTCTCTCGTTGCAAAGGCGAAGGTTGTGATCAATGGCCGTAGCAACAAAGGGGTGCAGGTAAATATTAACGACGTAACAACCAGGTGATTGCAACGGCCCATTTGAAGAGCAGCTTGTACGAGCTGGAAATCAGCGGGGAACCGCCAGTAGCGAACGCATGTAAAACTGAGACTAGTGACTTGTGGCATCGCCGTCTTGGCCACCTCAGCGAACAGGCGATGGCAAACTTAATACAGCACGACATGGTTGAAGGAATCAATTTATAACCAAACCCATCGGATTTTGCGATCCTTGTGTCCAAGGTAAGCAGTGCCGCGAACCATTCAGCGGAAGGTGAGCAGGTTGCCGTGGCAACGGCGCACCCACAATCGTAGCAAGCAAGCGGGAAAATTCAAATAAAATGATCAGAAGTGAAAAAAATTGTCACAGAAGAAGAAAGCCTTTAGCGAATTGTAAAGCTTTATATAAAATAGTTAATAAAATTAGTTTTAGTCAGTATGAATGCGTTTTTAGTCATATTTTCGCCCAATCAAGTGGTTACTTGTTCGAGTCGAATGAGTGCTTTGTTCCATGGAAAGTGTTTCGCTTGAGTCACGTGTTTGAAGTGCTGCATATCGTGGAACCTGGCTGGAGCCAAAACTGGTGCTTGTCTTCCCCAAAGAGCAGTTATCGTGATTCTGTGTCCATCTACAGATGAGCAAGCTGTGGGTCGATTCCGAACGAGCCACGCTGGAACACGATTAATTACTGTAGTATTAGCTTGTGTGAAACCTTAAATGAACTTTTTAAGAAGCCATTGAGTTTTCACTTAAGAAAACACACGAAAAAGTGTTTGGAAAAACAGAAGGAGTAATCTTTGGACGAAATGTTAGATAAATCCCTAGATAATTTCCAAGATGAACTTCACGAAGGAAGATTTTTATAAAGAATTCTGGGAATAGTAATAATAAACTATTCCCGAAATTCAGATAACCCCTGAAGGATTTTTTGGAGCAATTCCTGGCAGAGGCGTCTCGTCCTAAGGTGCACTTAGTGCACTGCACAATCAAAGTATGCTGTTCCGCTCAAGAAAAGCAAAAATTTCTGCCCAAGAAATGGTCAAGAAATTTCCTACAGTGAGCTCCATTTGAATTGACATTTCTCGAAAACTTATTCATACAGACTCAAGACAAAAAAGTATACAAACTTACTTTATCGATCCCACGTGTTAAGCAGGCGGAATTCTACACGTACCGCTCTGTACCAACTCAACTTTTCACTTCTAGAACGTTTAATTTCCGGATTTACAAAACGACGAAAGTAACATTTTCAACTTTCGCAACCTAACCACTACTTTCGCCGCCCCGCTGTATGGAGAGACAAAGTGACTTAACCACGAATCAAAACAAAACACTACTTGAGCCGATTTTACACTGGTAGAAAAACGTCGAAAGTAACTGAATGAAACGGCTTATCATTTTCTTATAATTATTTTTGTGGGAAATAATAGAAACTACCTACTTTTTGAACGTGAGCTGAGTGTATGCAAAATTCGAGCGAAGTACACGGCAAAAAAATGTTAAAAAATGATTCATTTTAAAACAGTTTTAGAAGATAGATTGTGATTTTTCCTAATTAATTTTCTCAAAACCATATAAAAGTTACTTACGCCGATTTGAAAAAGTAATCGAGATTTCTTTTCAACTGCGTACTGCGATCAAAGTAAAATGCTTTTCTTGAGCATTTCTTGCAAGAAATTTCCCACGCATAGAGATAGGCGATTACTTTTCCGTTGAAGTGCATACTTCGCTTAACAAATTAAATATATTATAATTCTTAATACTTCCAACATTCATAATGTGTAGTTGCTTTAAAATGTTCTTTGTTTTCTTCACCTTCAATTAGTGCATCGCCCTCAGTGAACAAAGCCAGTCTCCACCGTTTGATTCTACCTCCCATGGCCTTGCTCAACCAGCAAGCGAAAACAGCAAAGCAAATAAGACAAACTGCCATGCGTCTCCATCGTATTGCAGAGAATGTCCATTTTAGCCGTGCACTCTTTCTTGTGCGTGTATGGACACAGCAGGAATGTGCATTTGTATTGGCATTTCTAGAGCAACAGTGGCGTTGTATAGGTAAAATCTGGTTCACTCAAATTTGTGCACCCGAGAGAGAAATTGTCCATGACACTCGCATTGGTTTGCGAGAATTGAGCAAGCGCGCGTAGGGTTGTCGCAAAATCACAATTAATCGATTAGTTGGTAATCGATTACAGTCCAAGAATACCGATTATCGATAACGATTAATCGACCAGTATTTTCCGGTTAATCGAATTAATCGACATTTTTTTTGTTTATATGAGTTCTTGCTGCTATATGGTACACCGGAGTAAGTTAAAACGGATTGGGCAAAATGTAATACTATGTTTTGAACATGATGACAAGTGTGAGCAGATGTTTCGTTCCTCTAAGTCTGTTTCATTCATTCGAATAGCACGATCAAATTCTTCAAAAATTTTATAGATCTGATCCAATTTCCGAAGCATGAAGATGAGGTTCATGGGTTAGTAAATTGTTTCTTTAAGTTATTTTTTTTAAATCAAGATGAACTTCAGTATGTTTAGTAATTCAGTATATTCGTAGAACCTATGGCCTATGTTTATAATTCTGAAGCTAATCCCTTCCTCTCCCATTTTTTCATGATTTCTATAATGGAGATGAAAAAACACATAGAACTGACCCATTTATTCAAAACATACATGAACCCCAAGCATTGTAGACAATTTCTGTTTTGCTTTCCTAATTCCTGGAGAATAATTTGATCGAGTGTCCATTGATATTTTGTGTCATGATTCAATGTAAATTGTAGGGAATAACTTAAAGAATTTCTAAAACAATTCGTATTTATCAGAACAACTAAAATTATTTTCGAATGAACTTTTGGATAATTTTTCAAGAATTTAAATATCTACTAAACATTTTTAGATTGATATTCAGTTTTCTCAGGTAAGTTTTGTTTAGGTTACTTCAGAATTTTCTACCTCTGGAATATTTTTTTCACAATTCTGCAAGGAGAAAGACGGCAAAGATTAATAGAATTTTTACTATTAATCTATTCGTTTTTTTTTATTGCACATCATGGACAAATGCACCAGTGAAAAAAAACATGCAAATCTGTTGACCCGTTCTCATGTAAACCAAGACTGGTATAATAGTGGAACTTTTAAGTTCTTTTCTGAAAAATGAAACCAAACTGGAACCAGAAATAAAACAATAAGAAACCAAACAGAAATTAAGAAAACAAAGAGAAACTTAACAGGAAAAATGGGATATGAGATCCATTCATCATAAAATCTGACCAGGCATTTCTTTAAGAGTATTTTGAAGATTTTTTTTTTTGGAAATAAGTAGTGTGTAGCTTTCTGTTCAAATGTCGAAAAGAAAGTTATCTCTAAAATTGCAATAAATAAAATTACCCAGTCATTCTTCTAAGGATGTCTCCAGAGAAATGTCAAGGTTTTTTTTTCAGAAAATATTAGATTAGTTCTAGACATAAACATAAACGCAAATTCTAGAGAAAATTTTAAAGTAACCTTCAATAAAACTTTTGTAAATTCTAATTAATCGTTAAAATATTCATATGGAGTTTACTGAAAGAACTCAATTGTTTTGAAAAAGTATAAAAAGATATTCTTGATCAATTCCAAAGATAATTGAATAAAAAAATCATTCATATATTATGTAGCTTTTTTTTAAAAACATCAGACAGAACAGGAAATTTGTGTTTTCAATAATTGCTGTGATATTGGTGTTATGTTTGGTGTAAAAAAAAACTTAAAAAAAGAGAATCCATGAAGACTCTGAAGAGTTTATATGAGAAATCACTAGATAAATGTTTGGAAGATTGAAAGGAGTAATCTTAAGATTAAATGCTGGAGAAGTTCCAAGAGAAATTTGTGGAGGAATTAATAGAGGAATTGCTAAATAAGTTTAAAAAAAAAAAAATCCCTCGGGAAATTTATGGAACAATCCTTAGGATTTGTTTATTTTAGAAATTCAAATCAATTTGTCTGGAAAAATAACAGATATATTCTGCCGTTCTACGCCTACTTGTCCCATGTTCTATGTAAACCTTATGGACAGCGGAACAAATATGCGTAGAACGGCAGTATTGTAGTCGTACAAAACTATCGATATTTTTGAAAATTAACATCGTCCCTAGCTAAAATAGGCTGCACACAGTGTTGACCAGACTCATTTCCCCGAAATTCGAATTGTGAAGCCATGAACTGTTATAACTGTGCGTTGTATTCCTGAGATGGAGGGGAAGGTGGTTGGGCTTGAGTGTTGCACATGGGATCCGACAGTTTCGATCTCGGTGGGCCGCAATTCAAGTTTCGGTGAAATGATTCGCACTCAACCACTCACTCATTTCATTTCACCGAAACTTGAATTGTGGCTCTCTGGGATCAAAATTGATCGATTTTGTGTGCAGTACTCAAGCTTAACCATCTGCTTTTCTATCTTAGGAGGATAGAGCATGGTTGTAGTAGTTCGTGGCTTCGTAGTTCGGAAAATGTTATTTTCGGGGAAATGAGTCTGAGCAACACTGGCTGCACAAACTGAACAATCGCAAACATAAGGATAAGAACAACATGAAATATATTGCAGCGATGTAGTGATGTTTTTTTCGTTTGACGAAAAATTTTCATCGGTTGGAGCGGGAATTTTCGATGTAGTATCACTAGTAAGATGTATTTCATCGTATGAGCCATGTGATTTTATACAAATTAGATTTTTTTATTGCGTTTAGGTCGAGACACAAATGCAAGGTGTATGGACTCTTTTCATAATGTATGGTTGCAATTACCGCGCATTAATATAAAAAGGCATGAAATTATTGAGTAACATTGGAATTATTGTCGTTATGGTACTTTATATTTAGTTTTTGATCAAATTTCATAACAATGAAAAATGCCATTTTTTTAACTTGTGAATAAAGATTTGAATACCTTTAAAAATAAGTGGGCAAAAAAAACTAGACGCACGGTAAATGGTGACATAGAACGGAACGAGGCGACCTTAACATGACATTAGTAAACATAATTTTTGAGTATTTTTTTGTTATGCATCACGAATTTTTTTTTTCTTGCGTGCAACGCTTCGTATTTGTAGTCTAGTTCCCTTTAAATTATTTGGCTTATATATACCATTTTTTGAAGTGCAGCTATTTTTAAATTCACGGGAAATAGTAACTTGACGGTGATTTAAAAATAAATTTCTTGATACTTTTCAAAGACTTTCGACCTGAGAAAATTTTTAAGCAATACTGCTGGAGAAATCTACAAGAAAAATCCCTAAGGAAATGTTGGGTAAATTTTTAGAATTGAACCCTATATGAATTCATTTGAAGAATTAAAAAAAATGGGAGAGAAAATCAATGGACACTTCTGGTAGAATTCTTAGAGTAAGATCTGAATATGTCTTCTTTTTCCTCAAGAAACCTGGAAATTTTCTTTTTGATGGTCCTTTGTTAAGGTTATGTATTGAACAAAATATCACTGAGAGCAAAAATGACCAATGACTTTGAAACAATTGCAGCAGGAATTTTACCATAGCCTCTTTGAAGAATCGTCAGGGATGCTACCGACAGGAATTTTATTATGAATTTCTCCCATAATTACAACGTCATTCATGCTTCCAAAGATTCCTCCTGAACATATTATTCCAGATTTAACTTCAGAAATTCTTAAGAGATTTTTGTAGTTTTTTTTTGCATTTTTTTTTTCAGAATGTCTGTTAAAGATTCCCTTAGGCATTTTATGTCAGTTGCTTCTTAAGAATTTTGGAATTATTCGAGCCGTTTCTTTTTCGATGCTACAAATTTTCTTCTTCGGATTTTACTATGAATATCTTTTGGGATTCCTCTAGAAATTCCTGCAAGTATGCAAATAATTCATCCAAGGAATCCTTTATAAATTGCTCCAGTAGAACTTATGTGGATTACTTATGGGCATCCTTTTGAAATGTCTTCAGAGATGGCTGCAAGTATATTGTTTGAAATTCATCTAGGGATGCCTTCAATAATTATTTTAGAAATTTGTTTAGGGATTTCTCTAAACATTGCTCCACAAATATCACTTGGGTCCTCCAAAACATTTCCCTGTGGTTCTTTCTAGAGTTCGTCCAGGAATTTCTTCAGTAGTTTCCAAAATTGCTTTTTATTTCTAGAACAAGATCATTCGGTCCAAATAACGTCAAACAAATCTCATCCAACTCCATCGGTAGGAACCACTATCGCAACATTTTAATGCGCTTACAAAACCAGAGTGTCGGAGGGCACCCCAAAAGAATGCCACATTGTGCGAGCTGAAATTTGGGGATTTTTGGGTCCCTTGGGGACAGGAATTGTTCAAGTTCCTAGAATTCAGGGGGAATCTGTGGACAACTTCTGGTGGAATTCTTGGAGGATTTTCTGTAAGGATTCTTAGGGTAAATACTGCAAGTGCACCTAGAGGACGTTGTGTAGGGGAACTGTGGATAAAATTAACAGGTTTGTGTTTTACGGTAATTCTGCTATAAATCTATGCAAAAAATAGTACCATCCTTAATCCTCAGACTAAGGAACTATTTCGACAACTCTAGCGCGATCTAGAACTATCAAAAGCTAAAAAAAAAAAAAAAAACAAAAACAAAGTACGCCTCTCCGTTTTCTCATATGATTTAAATTTTCACTCGTGGAATTTAAGGTTTTGATGACTAAAATCATCAAAAATCTATTGAACTGCGTAGCACACCATATCTTTAAAGTATGTGAGATATACATTGATCATATACCAGATGCCGAGAATCATACCGCCACCCGTTCAATTTGAATGGTGTTCATTTTATCCCCACTACATGTTCATTTTACCCCCATTGTATGTTCATTTTACCCCCAAGTATATGTTTGGAACACTGACTCTGTGGAAATAAATTTTCAAAATTATAATAATGTTGATAAAATTCTATTTCCATCACATAAACATCCTTCTTCATTCCATTGCATCCATTGCATAAACATCCTTCTTCAATTCTGAGCAATTGAAAAATAATCTGAGAGCTTCATACGCAAGAAAACAAGAAAATTGCTTAGGGTGTTCATTTTACCCCCAGTTCCCCTACGGATACATGAGGGTTTTCTTGTAGAGTGTTCCATAGGAATCCTGGAACGAAGTGATAGAGAAATACTTTGGAATTTTTTTGGGAATCGCTGGAGATTTATTAGACAGTATTTTTTGCTTTATTTTTTTTGAAAAAATGCCTGGAGGAGTCGTTTTGAAAATAATTTCTGGAATCTCCAAAAAAACATAATTGATTGCTTGAAATGAAATTCGGGGCAATCTCTACCAACTTCCTGGAAGAATTCTAAGAATCATTTGAAGAAATGCCTGGATGTATCACGAAGTAATTTAGGAAAGGAAGCGATCCTTGAAAAAAAAATTGAAGGGGTTTCATATTTTAGCTTCACATTGAATTCCTAGAGACATCTACAGGAATTATACAGCTCTAAAGATTCCTGGAGATCTCTATGGATAATGATTTTTATCTTCGCAATGTGTTTCCTGGAGCAGTTTTTGGATTTATCTATTAATTAAGGAATTCCTGGATAAATTGCCGGGAGAAACATTCCGCAAATTCTTCATGAGATATTTGTTAAAAATTCTGGAGAATCTTCTATAGCCCTATCTGTACTGATTCTATGAACCTGGTTATTGGACGCAGGTTTTACGTTTATTTACTTTTGGATAAAAAATATAAATTTCGTTCTATTTTTGTGTTTTGTCGTAAAATAAAGGATTCGGATATAACCTATTTCATATTTGCTCTATGGTATGACGTTTCTCTGAAGAATGATAAAAATAATAGATTTTGGGCTGTCGAATGATGGTACTTACAACATGATGTTCAGAAAATGTGCACACAGAGATCTACCAGAACTGATATCACATGGCCAAAACCATGATTTGATTATACTCCTGTCAATCAGAATGAAAATATGAGCCATACTCGTTTATAAATTCTGACCATAGGTGTATACCACTTCCTTGTGTACAGCATGACAATTTCACAAAAAAAAAACTGTTCAGAACTCTATTCAAGGGTCTCATACCTTTTCATTAGAGCGAAAAAAAAACTAGTTCAAAAATGGAATTTTGAGAACGTTTAAAAGCATTGTAGCGCCGCTCCCCGAGGTCATTGAAATATGTTATGTTCGTTTTCTAAAGTAAGGAAAATTCAGAACTATCTCTTTTCAGTGCCAATGGCTAAAAATTACCCCGATGTACAAAGAAAGCAAAAAAAAAATCTATGAGAATTTTTGATAAATTCATTGTAAACATTCTTTCAAAAATGTGGGAGAATCTCAAAATATACTTTGGGAAGACTAAGAAAACGTTGAAAGTGATCACTGATCAGAACACCGCAAATTTGTGTATAACACGTTGTAAAACTATGCAATGGATTTGTAATAAGGTCTCATTTCATTATGGGACAATTCGACTCGGTGTTTTTTTTTTTTTCAAATTTTACCGAACAAACTATGTAGTGGCAAAAACAAAATGTTAGTGTGGCTGAAAGATCATAGGAATATGTTGAAAACTTGAATGAACTCAAATTTGACAAAAATGCTGACGGGACTGTAGGACTGTGTCCATCGGAAAAAAAAATCTCGACAATTTGGGATTAATGCACAGAGAATATAAAAATGAATAACTGCTAGATCTATGAGCATATTCGTGGTTTTATGATTGTACGATAAATTTTCGTACACAGCTACAGGAAAAGATCATCGTCGTTTGAATTGGACATTTTTTTTTGGCAAAAATCGACAAATAATCTATGTCATTTAATCGATTATCTCGATTATTGAGTGCGCCAGGTATCGATGAAATATTAATCGATTAGTGAGTCGATTAATCGATTAATCGAAATAGCATAGCATAGCATACACTGACTGTAGATGTCAATGTTTGCTACTCCGTGATTGATCGGAACTGGTAAGAATTGCACTACGATCCAAATGAATAAGGGATGGGAGTTTCCGCTTACTCTCGAAGTGCAATTTTAGCAGATCTAATATTATTGATCAATAACGGCGCCGGCCAAGTCCTTACAGTCAGTTGGGATGGGGAAGGAATGTTAGGGTGTAATGATTGTTGCTTCTAGAGACCGAGAATACCTCTGCATCTCCACAATCACCACGGGAAGGGTGTTTATTAGTGAGGGAGGAAAAGATCTGGGAGTCACCTCTGGTCGGTGATGCGATCCATGGACAAGGGGGAAACATACGACTTATATTTAAAGCTAGTTTTGTATTTTTTTTCTCGAGAAGTTTTTGGAAAAAATACGTCAACATCTATAATGCCGAACAATTCAAAAGACGTTTTTATTAATGACGAAAACTGGAAATTGCATGTATATATTTTAACTTAAATGAAACAGGAATAATGCCAACACTTGTAGTGACGACCCATACATAGTTTGTTTGAAAATTACATATGAGTATTACTGTGCATTTTGTCTCGATATGGTAGAAGTTTTAGAAAATACGTCAACATTCACAATGTCGAACAATTCAAGAGATAATTTTTAGTAATGTCAAAAAGAGAAAAATATATGTATATTGTAGTTGTATAAGAAAAAAGCATAATGCCGACACTTATAGTGACGAACCATACAAAGTTTGTTTTAATATTACATAAAAGTTACGCTTTCAAGAAAAAATATGTTATCATAACTCCGGCGACGAAAACACGCGCGAATTCGTCAGCAAAATCAATCGGACGACGCAAAACCGAACTCGATTAATCGAAATAATCGATTAATTTGCGACAACCCTAAGCGCGCGCAACTGGCGTCACGACGTCTGCTGTTGGAAGAGAAAGCGTCAACGCCATACATGCTTTGTGTGTATGTATGTTGCATGGAGCTTCCAGGTGTCGCGCGATACTAGGCGCAATATTGATTGGAACCAAAACTCCCAAAACTAGATGTTATAAACATATTGGCCAAATTGATTGTTTTATCTTATTATATAAACCAAATTTATGTGGCTTTGAATTGATTTATAAACTATGTGTGAATACAACTGATAAATTGCGGTGGGCGTAAAGTGGGTTTCAGCGTTCACCAGTCAGTCATCGTTTCACTTAGCCTTGATGTATCAACAAAAGTATACAAGGAGCGCTGGACATCGTCAAAAAGCTAAGATATCGTAATACAATTAACAAGCTGTAAATAATAAAAATTATTATAAAGAATAACAACAATAAGAACAATGGAAATTCGGAATTTCGCGAAATCCACGCGCTCCTAATTTCGCTCACTGACATTTTAAACATGTTTTGCGAAAGACATTTTTGTTGGCTAGTATTTTGAACATATCTACTTCAGCCATGGTTACATAACATGCAATTAGATGGTCCAATATGTATCAACAAATATGGATAAAATGGCAGTGAGCGAAATTAGGAGCGTGCGCGAAATATGGTAGCATCACGGTACTTTAAATTTTGCATTAATAATATGATATTAAACTTATTTTCTCAATTCGCAAAATACGAACAATGCTTGAAATTTACGTATATAAAGGTTATTTTCACTGAAAATATACATTTTTATACATACAGTATTGGAAATTACATTTTAAGGTGTATTTATTTGGTACTGAAATACATTTTAAAAAATCAATTGAATAATTCGTATTCATAATTAAAAATAAACGGTTTGTGCGAGTCAGTGCACAGGTAATCAAATTCCTCACGGGACGCCTCTGATTCCTGGGGTAAATGTGGATGAATTACTTAAGGAAACTATGGAAAAATAACTGAAAAATTCTTTCGAACATCTGGGATCGTATCCCATCCCAGACATAATGACTTATGATCGTACAGGTTACAGTGACGATTTCCTTCGAATGGGAAGCAAAGCCGTTGGTCCCGAGTAAACTAGCACAGGGCTAAAAATATAGTTAATAGATTAAAAAAAAAACTGGAGGAGCCCCTGAGTTAGTCTCTGGGGAAATTTATATAGCAATTCTTGTAAAAATTAGGTAGAGAAAGAAACGTTGGAGTGATTTCCTGGCACGAATTCTGTGGAAATTCCTGTAAGCGTGTCTTGAACTACCGTTGTAGAAATTTCTGGTGGAAAATTCACTAGAGGAATTTCTGAAGAGATCTCGGAGGGAGTCTATAAAATTCTACAAGAAGAAATCTTTGTAGAAACTATTAGAGCCATTCCTGATGCTGTTCTTCGTGGAATCTGAGAAGAAATTTTTGAAGAACTTGTAAAATAGTCACGTAATAGTCTCTGAAGGTTTCTCTGGAACCTCTAGCATTTGACAGCAGAATTCACAACAAGCAGAGCAAGGAAAAAAAGATACCATTTTGGTTAAAATAGAGACCTTCCGTTAAAAAATATACATTTTAGAACCTTTCATTAAAATAGAGATCAAGTCACTTAAGGGGGCAGGATCCGTCATTGATTTCGGAATTTTCAAATGCAGTTTTTTCGTTCAAAACCAAGAATGTTTACAGGAAAATGTGTTCACTGTATTCTATTCTCCAACCGAAACACAGTGAACACATTTTCATAGAATAATATTCAGTTTTGAACAAAAAAACTGCTTTTGAAGTTTCGATGATGACGATGATTACGATGACGGAGCGTTGATCGTTAATAAGTGTCCTATTACCAGAGGCGTCGCGTGGTCTAATTATCAACCTGTGCACTTATAATTTAGTGTCATTTTATGTTTGTCATTATTAGGTACCTTGGGTTCAAACCATTTTTTAAGTTAATAAACCAGTGGCTACTGACCGTTTTTTTTTAAATACAATTTTCTTCTGATCTTTCAGTTGATTCAAAATATTTAAGACTAATCGAGTTGTTTAGTTTAATTTATCAACTCAATCAACATTTTTTCAATTTTAAGGATTAGTCATCATTATGGTAAAATTGTAAAATTGAGTATGAAAATAATTCTAGGTATGCGGGTCATAAGTGACGATTTGCACTGGATTCTAGCTAATATTGTTAAACCGTAATCATAGCTTACATATCTTTACATAGAATTAAAAAATCGGTAGCATCGTGTTCTGAGGGCACGCATCATGAAACATGCTCGCTTTTTAAACAGACCACAAGCGTCAAGATGCTGGCGATGATGGAGGGTACAATTGCTCTTGAGTTAATTTTCAGGTTGTCATCCGATTGACTATCGCTTGCAAGTACCACCGTGCTAATATTGTATGTTAAAAGCGAGGTTTTTAACCAGTATTGTACAGAAAATAGCAGCGCGAGTACAGAGTGCCAAGCTTGAAAAAAAAACATCCTACCGACAGCCGCCTGACAAATCGCACCTGACCTGCTTTCATACCCCAAGCGTGGTAATGCTGAAGGCGCTAGGGTAATAAAGAGCACGCGAAATATATCTCTCCCGTAGATTGATTTTTCTCTTATCTCTCTCATCCGCACGCTTGCACTGATCGAGTTGGTTGATGTGGCAAGACTGTGCACCGGCCAGAGTTTACGCTTTGGCTACTTACACACTCTCATTTGCGGTTCAAAATTCTTTCTACCACATAGACCGAACTGCGTGTACGATACAAGGCAGCGCGTTTCCCGATGAGAGTGCACGCGTTGGTTTTCAACGTCACAGCAACAAAGTGTAGCGTGGAACAAAGTGTTGCGTAGCATGCATCGCGATGAGCGCGAAGAAAAACTTAGGTCCCAGATCGTGCGTCGCACGAAACAGCATTTTCATTTCATTTGCATAGCAAAAATTTAACAACAGATATTTTGCTAGATGAAAATTCCGTTGCAAGCTATAAATGAGAGATAATTGAAAAGAAATAAATTTAATTTTATTGAGAAAATTATCGAATTGCACTTTAAAAGTAGTACATACTGGTAGGTGTCTAGGATGAACGAGCTCCCACCTGTGCAGTGCACATGTTGCACATGTGGACGCGACGCCTCTGCCTATTACCAACCGTAAACTAATAAGATCAATAAATATCGAGTACTCACCGTTCCGTAGGTCTCTTTATGCTTCCCTGTCAGCACTTTCACGAACGCTCCCTTCTTCATCACCAGCACTTCATCCTTCGCCGGGGGAATCAACTGCCGACTTTTATCCTTAGGCGCCCGTTCCGCTCCCAATCCCATCCCTTTGGGCCTCTGCACCGGCCCTTCCGGAAACTTATCACTCTTCTTCGGAGCATTGGGATCTTCCTTCCAACCCATCCCCCTCAACATTGCCAAACCGAACTTTTCAATCGGCACCGATTCGTAATCATCCATCGTGGACTCACGACCACCATCCAGGGGTAAATCTTCCGGCTTCAAAGGGACAACCATACTGTCTTTCTCACTGGCACGGGACTTTCGTTCCTGCAAGTCTTCCAAAATTTCTCGCGCCGCCCTTTGCTCAAGCGATTCATTCCCGACCGGAACCGGTTTCACTTCCACATCTTTGTTCACACCGTTTTGATCCCCTTCTCTCCCCTCGATGATATCCTGCAGCTTTGCTAAACGATCCGGAATGGTCGTTTTATCCTGTTCCCTCAGCGGAATCACCAAAGGAGGAGGCCCAGCTTCGTCATTCTCCTTGCTGAAATATATAAAATCAGAATCACAATCCTCACAAGGATAACTGAAAGAGCTCAAACTCACCCAACAATCTTTATCGCCTGGCCCTCCAGGCAGGATATCAGCTCAACCTTATCACCATCCTTGCTCTTTTGGGAACCGATTGCCGAAGGGCCGGCCAGATTCGGCTTCTTGATCTTGCTGAAGCCGAAACTGATCTTTTTCGCTTCCATAATTATATCGGGAAAGAAAAAACACGACACACAAGCTAACACATAGAAAAGCACTTCACTTTAAACCCGGAACCGATCACGGAACTGCGGAAACCGGTAAACAACTCGCGGAACGAACGGAGGATTTACAGAGGAACAAGCGTAGCGCATTCGATTTTGCTCCGTTGCTGAGCCAAAACAACGCCGGGCCGGGACGATGAAACGCAAAACAGAAACAAATCGATGTCAAGAATGACAATTCGAGCGGGATTAATGAATGCCGAGCGGGCTTAAAACAGGCTTTGAACGTATTCATTTTACACACCAAATGTTATTTGTCGTAATTCTTCAAAAATTCAAATCTCGAAAACTTATTCAAACCTAGGACAAGACGCGTCAGGTCAAAGTACAAAAACGAAACCAATTGCCAGTCAAAAGAGACCACTTCTCACTGGTCTACTTACACATCGATGAGCTGGATTGCAACAGGGCACTTTGTTGCTAGCCTGGTCGTGTTGCTAGTTCATAAATTAGAGTTTCTATCAAGAGATTGAAACTTTTTCATGAAATTTTTGTTTCAAATCCATTTATAATCGATATTAGGTATACAGCATGTGCTCCAACAACGATAAAATGAATAAAAAATACCTAATTGAAAGCAATATATTGGAAATGGTGTAAATTTACTATAAAAATTTCACCGTTTTTAAATATAAACTTGATTTTTAAATAAGCATACATCCTCTATTGCACAAAATGAATGAAGCGTGCAAGATACAACCAAATTTTTATTCATGATATTTGAATTTTTTCGCAAGATTTACTTAAAAAGGATACTGGTAGCACTGGCTTTTGTATCGTCAAGGTTATCAACTGAAAAACAACGGGGCAGTTGAGCTGTCACGTCCTGTCCTAGATTCACATGACGTTCCAAAACAGCTGATCGGGAAGCACAGTTCTTCTATGAAAATGACACTTCGTGTATGCACCGGTCCTCTACCGATGTAAACAAATGCATAGACGGTCCTGTCACATAGTGGTTTCTGCGTTCGTGTACATACACGTTACATGACACCAACACTACTTAAAGATTGCTGGTTGAAAATATAAACAAAGATCAGCTGTTCCCAGCAAAATCAAACGGCAATATTTTCAACCAGCAAATTTGCGCACGTGTTCGTGACACCGCTCGGCGAAAAGGCCTATATTGTCGCATACACTGAAATGATTTTTATTGTAGAAACTACTGAATCCATGGTAAAATTAAGAACTGCATCAACGATTTTCAACCGACTACAGTCAACTTTCGTTCGTTGCACTAAGCCTGTAGCCCACTTAGTGAAAGACTTCCACTAATCGGGCTGAGTTTCGAGCTGTCAAATAACATAGAACAAAAGAAAAACAGAGCTACCAACATTGATAAATTGCTTCTTATGTCAGAAAATGACGTTTGTCTTCGTTTTAGGTGGGCTATAGCCCACTTATGAGGCTACTATGAACATAGTCACATTTACTACACGGAAAAACCATTCTACTCAAATTTGGGTTGTTTCAACCCACAATGAGAGTTTGGCCCAATAAGCCAAATTTGAGTTTAAGTGGAAATACCTAATTTTGGGTATATGCCCGATACCATCCGTTAGGTAAATTCGAATGCTTAAATTTAAGTCAAACTTGAGTAAAATATACCTATCTTTGGGTAAAATTTACCAATAAAGAAGAATGCTCTTTTAGTACAAATATTTGGAAATATCTCGGTTTTGGCTATAAATATTGAAAGAATAGGTTTTGAATAGGTCAATAAAAAGATTGTTAACGTATAATAAGCAGTGTTATATACTGCTTCTCGTTGATCCGTTTAATCTGCAATCAATTTTCTGCGTCGCAACTCGATTCCCAATAGTGCGCATTTCACCGTGATGATGCATTATTGAGAATTGAATTGCAACGCAGACAAGTTGAATACAATTCAATCTTTACACGTTGATTAACTTTTTAAACGTGAAGCAGTATATATGAAAAGGGAGTCTATATAAATATAAGAAAAGTTTATCCATCATGACGTAAAAGATTTAAGAAAGCTCGTAAACCCCCAATAAATAAAATCATATCCTTTTTTAATCTTTTACGTTGTTAGTGGATAAACATTTATTTTCAAATTATATTGTTTGTCATGTTTTTCTTTTATTAACGTAGTTTACATCAGAAAATGTACATTTGTTTCATTGTATTTTTTCTATTATAATATAATAAGCGAAAGTTTGAAGAACTTTTTAATTCTCTTGTAGCATATAAAGATTTGTCTTATGGTACTTTTTTATAAACATAAAATAACAAATGAAAAACAACTCGTTAAGGCCCAAGCGAAAATGGTACAAAAGTCAAAACTGAAAAAGCAGTTTTCTCTTTTTGAATAGACAAATCGAAGAAAATAAAAACACACAGCTCTTTTATTTGCCAAATAAAAAGGCTGTGTGTTTTTATTTTCATCAATTTGTTGTTTTAAAAGGAAAAAACTGCTTTTTCAGTTATGACGTTTGTGCCATTTTCTTTTGCGCCTTAAAGTTGCAATAACGAAAATTTTAAGGACTTTTCAATCCTCAGGATTTTTTAAAAATTCTTGGAATCGCAGGCTCAAATCGATTACAGATTTGAATTTACTGCTCGTTTTTGACCGCCAAACATTGGAGGAGAGGGGAAACATCTGGAGGATTAGTTGCAACCAGACAGATTTCGGGAAACACTGTTAACGAAATCTTAACAGGCATCTGGGAAACGTCTAAAACTGTTTTGTGTCGCGAAGTGATTTTTATTGAAAACAACGGAGTGCAAGTTCCAACATGGGCTGATGAAGAACCAGTGTTCGAGGACATGACCAAGTTCATTGTTCTTCAGGACCAAAGCCAGAAAAAGCGAGTGAACATTGAAAAGGTGAATAGCAAACTACTTGCTAGCTGGAGATCGAAACAAATACGCATCCACGTGCATGTTTATTCTACCTCAATTTCATGCAAGTCGCTGTGGGAAGTTGTCGAAAAGCAGCTGGTGCGTCATCAAAATGCGGATAGGTCAGGTGCGCCAAACACCCAGGCTTTAACTTCATTGGCTGAGGAACTTCGACGTAAACATGATCATCATTTTCAAGCCCAATCAAGTGCGTGGAGATTGTGGGCGAACTACATCCATGCAGGGCCGGCACACGAACGCGACCATAGGATGTCTCAAATGCCACCACAACATCTTCTAAAATTCTTTCGGAGCGTTCCGATTTCCGAAGCTGTCAAGTTAGAGTCTGTTCGGAGTGGCTTGACTGTGGCCAACACAATCAACCAAGGGTTTGTTTCGGCGTTGGAAGCACTGGAGGAAGATGCTGAACAGCTGCTATTTATGGCACAGCGCCTGAAAAATCGTGTAGTGGATTTGCGCACTCGAACGTCAGTAAATTCAAGCCTTGTGGATGCTATGAGTTCTGCAGTAAGACCCGAAGAAAATGAGTTTAGTCGCATTATTTCTGGAAACGTTTCGGATATGTTAGATGTTGATCATATGTAAGCATTAAGGTCCAAACACAATGGTAGCGGAACGGCATCGGAAACGAAATTGGTTCGCCAGTATGAACTAAATATAGCATGCTTGTCGACTTAAACCAATTCCGTTTCCGTTGCGGTTCCGCTATCATTGCGTTTGGGCCTTTATTTTCAAGTTCAATGTTCAATAAAGTTATTTGAATGATTACATATTCCATATTTATTGCATTTCGTTTTTTTTTATTTTTAACTGTGATCATAGTTCTCTGATGCATCGAAATCAAAATTATTTGTATTCTGCTTAAGTCCAATACTGGGATCAAAAATTCCGTTAGGTAGATATCCACAATGTCGATATATATTGGTACAGTCAAATGTTGAATATGCAGTAAATGCCGAAATAGCTATATGTGAGGCGTTTTCATTGCTGTTTTCCTTGTACTGTCGGTGCATGTGAGATTTCGTAAGACCAAAAATAATCTCTATTGGATTAAAGAATGGGCAGTATGGTGGGAGGAATATTGGTATGATTCCAATAGACCGCAAATAGTATATGATGTTTTCATCACAATGGATTCTGGCACCATCCATGATCCATATGGAATTACGACCGGGATAACTACGAACATTTTCGTTATTCAGGGCAAACGATCGACAACATTGGAAGAATATTTGTCGTGTGAAAGTTCCTTCGGTCTGGAAGCTATCTAGCATCCCTTGCAGTCCCAAAAAACAAAGAAACGAAACCCTCGGTCGCCGCACGAATTCACCTCGGAAAATAATTTTCTTGCCCTTTACTCCATAACCTCGATTACGAAGCATATCTCTGCTATCTAAAGACACTTCATCGAGAAAGACCAAGTTATACAGATCCCATTCTATAGAACAAAGTTCAGCAAAGAAATGAAAGATTTGATCTTCTCTTACTTGAATGGCCCTTCTTTCCAAGACTTTCCATGTTAGTCCTTCCGCATGCAATATACGACAAACACTAGCAGCGCTGATAGTTATGTTGAAACGCTTTAAGAAGAGTTCACAGCATTCGTCCAAGAAAAGCACGGGTTGTGAGAGGTAAAGTTGAATGATCCAGTTTCGGTGTTCGACGTTGAACTTCCGGAACACCCTTGCTCTTTGCGCTTCCGTGAGAAATCCTCCTTCTTCATATTCGTGGATCCAGCATGAGATCGTAGTTTTACTTTTCCGGTAGACGACGGATAACCGGGCTCTAGACAAACCCAGAAAATAGTAGCCATACAAACAGTGGTATTTTGTATTTAAGCTAGCTCTCCGGTACTGAATATTCGAAATAATGTTGTTAGAAACTTGATTAAACATAATTTAAATACTTTGAATTTCGCATCAAATGCTTCTTTACACAATCACTTTTAGCAGCAGACACGATCAAAACAAAACAACATGACATTTCGTTTGACGTTTCGCACTTCATCCCGCACTCCATGAGCTGTCGCACTTATGAAGTGCGGAGTCCAGTAGTGAACAAAGTGCGCAATAATAATAATAATAATAATAATAATAATAATTTTGCGTTACGTAATATTTGAAGCATCCCTTTGATAACCAAAATCCCTAAAATAGAGGTCCCCAAGCAAACTGCCACGAACACCAACGCACAATTAATCTTACACAAGTCGATTTCCTCAGAATGAAAACGTATCGATGTTTGTTTGACGTCATTCAGCTTTCGGTCAACGGCAGGCCAACAAGGAAGTGGTTGTTTTGCAGCAATTCTGTTTATATTTGGATTCTCACAGCAAACAAAAGCAATGTTGTGACAGTTCTCACAGCAAACAAAGAAAATTTCGTCAACATTGCACTACTACGCAGGCAACTGGATTGGTCTATGGTGTTTTTTTTATAACAAAGCTTGTTTCAGTGTAAGAATCACTGAGTAGAAATAAATTAGCGTATGTATGGCGGGATTGAACAAAAAGGGCGTTCAAAGCAATCATTGAACGCACTCCCCTCACAAGTTGACATGACACCTGTCAAGCTGACACTTCAGTTGGCAATCCTGGGCGTGCATCATTGACAGTGCCTGTCACCGCCGGTTGGGGAGCTCTTTTCTATTCAAGTGTTCGCTCGGTTCAGACGCCATTACGCAGAATGGGTAAACCACGTGGAATCCGTACCGCTCGGAAGCACATCCGTCACCGCCGGGACCAGCGCTGGGCCGATAAGGACTACAAGAAGGCCCATTTGGGAACGCGCTGGAAGTCCAACCCGTTTGCCGGAGCGTCCCACGCCAAGGGAATCGTCCTGGAAAAGGTCGGCGTCGAAGCTAAGCAGCCCAATTCTGCCATCCGCAAGTGTGTCCGTGTCCAACTGATCAAGAACGGCAAGAAGATTACGGCCTTCGTTCCCCGGGATGGTTGCCTGAACTACATCGAGGAAAACGACGAGGTCCTGGTGGCCGGTTTCGGTCGTAAGGGTCACGCCGTCGGTGACATTCCCGGAGTCCGCTTCAAGGTGGTCAAGGTGGCCAACGTTTCGCTGCTGGCCCTGTACAAGGAGAAGAAGGAACGTCCACGATCGTAAGAAGGGGAAGAAAACAAAAAACGGAATCCGCTGGTCGAACTTTCGGATTCTCTAGGAATATAACGAGTTAGATTTACGGATAAGTATGCGTCTCTGTAAACAAGTGGAGGAAAATCCAAATACAAGCTTCTGTGAAAGTTGAACCTACCGGAATCCGGAATTTGTTGGCGTTTGTGTTTGCATCGGAGAGAAATATGGCCCTGTTTTGGAACGGTCAGGTGAGAGGGCCGGATACCTGAAGCGGCATTCGCCTTGGGGTTCTGGTGAATATTTGTGTGGTCGTCGGAAATCGCAAGTGCAAGTGATTGTTTACAAGTTAGACGGATCTTTAAGGATAAATCTATTGTGGGAGCTGGCCACTGGAAGATTTTCCTGTAGTTTCAGAACGGAAGAACCTTAGGAATTATCTCCAGGAACGTTATAAAATTGAACAACTGATTGTCAAAAACAATTTAGTGGAAATTAGATCCTCATTGATTTTGCTTTCCAGAAATCAAAAGAAAAGTGGCTCCGGTGGTCTGTTAATGGATTCCCATTTGAATAGAAGTTATTCGCAGTCAATAGTGAATGATTCTAAATCGGAGCTTTGTTTTTCAATTTGGTTTGTGTTGTGAGCTGGGCAGGTCAGGAAGACTTGGTCACTACTTCATTGGAAGGTTTTTGAAATCTAAAGTTTTTACTTATACTGTTTGTAGTGAATCCTGGTGCAACATTCTAAAGTATTTAGAGATACATTTCGATTATAACGTGACTATTTCATAGGTTCTTCCGGAATTTTTGCTCAGATTTCTCGGGAATTCTTCCAAAGATTTCTGAAGAGATTTCTATCTGGAACATTTAGGGACTACTTCAGGGATCGTTCCAGCAATTCCACTATCAATGGTGCCAGCAATTCTCGAATATCTCGATTATTTTGATTTTGCGGTCTGCGAATAATGAATTCTGTTATTCGGCCGAATAGTAACAAAATTAACTAATTAAGAAAAGTTAGAAAATCAAAGAATTTATTCAAATGATGATACATTAAAATTTTCGTTGCTTTGTATGAAAGGAGTTAGATGCCATATATTAACAAAAATGTGAGAATTTCTCCGATCTGCGGTGCTGCTCAATACACAAGGCATTCTCTGCAAATGAGCCTTAAGCTAACATTATAAGCTTTGCTAATTGAGCAAATATTTCGCTAGGTATGAACCAAAGGACAAACAGGTTTCAACACTAACCAAATCTATGCGATGACAAACATTTGTTTGGCTCTGTATCAATCAATGCCAAATATTTGCCATAGTGTACTGATAGCTTTATGATCATTTTTCTGGGGCTGTAAGGAATCACTAGACTAGTTTGATGCGTATGCAATGCTTTTAATTTTAACCGTTAACATATATTAGCACAGCACTTTCAATTCTTTCGATATTGTTTGGTTTGAGAAACCTGCTCACGTTCTTCCTTTATTATGCTTACTATGCCAATGACCATTTTTGCACGACCCTCAGCTTGGTCTTGCTGAATAGCTGCGCGTTTACCGCTACGGCTATCTGGGCCCCGTTTTTTCATTCATAATCCGTTCAAATTTTCACCGTAGAAGCTTTGCCTACTTAAGCAAACTAGTTTTTTTTTCTTTATCCAGCATTAATAATATAATTTTAGAGAAATTAGTCGGTATTATTCGGCCGAATATTAGGATTGCTTCCAAATCTATTGCAGGGCTGGTAGTGAATCAGTTTTTAGTGATTCACTATTCTCGACCTGGTCACTAAAAAGTCACTGCTTGCATTAAAAAGTCACTATTCTCGTGAACTGATGATAAATAAACTAATGGCTGGGTCAATTTTTCAAAGTCAAACAGCATCAAACAGATGTTTGTTAATCTAACGACAAACATATTGGAAATCAAAGTTTCAAGAAAGCTTCTAACGGAAAATATAATATTTTCTTTGGGAATCTTTATTAAAGAAAAGTTTACCAAACTTAGGAAACGAGTTTGGGAAGATATGCGAACGAATATTTCGATACAGTACCAGAACAACGGCCTAACTGACAAATGTAAACAAATTGAGTTTTATTCACCTAACAGTTTATTTGATAAACTACAATCATATACTGCACAACTGTTTCTTAAAAATAACGTTTTTCACGAAATAAATGAGAAAAACATAAAGGCGCATTTGATATTCTCTTTCGATACGAACTCTGATGTCAATTTCGCCCACCTTCCCCCCTGCGATAACCGGGCGCATTTGCGATTGAGTGTGGCAGCAGGGGGCATTTAAAACTGAGTGTGCAGAACAGTGCTGTGCATTTTCGAAAGCATTTTGTGAAACACGAAGGCTTGGTTGTGTCGTCTTGATGGTGACGAACAACTGCATCGCTTCGTTTTTCGTTCCACACTCATTCGTTTCGTTATCCGAATTGAAAGCAACGAACAAGAAAGGTGAAATGAAAGAATAAGAATTTCGTTTCATTTAATTTCATTGAAATCTATTAAAATGTTTCAAATTGCATTTTACCTATTTTTTGCAGTGTAATTATGTAACTTGTTGAGTAATTAATTAAGATAGAGATACTATACGGGCCACCACGTCGTTCATTTGAATTAATCAGCTCCTAAAGTTAGAGACTACCGATTGAAAGACCAGCTCGCTGCGGTGAGGCTCCGATTTATGACGCGCGACGCATAAGCAGCACGAAAGAGATGAGAGACTACGCTTGCTGCGATGAAAGGAAAGGTTCGTCGGATTGAAACGAAACAGTAGAGTTTCAACTGAAAGGCAAGCTTGAGTCAGTCAGTTGGGGACTGAAAATGCTTTCAATGAAATGAAAATGTACGGCCCTGGTGCAGAAGGTCGATAGTGAAGAAGGTTCGTGTGAAAGAGCGTAGCAAAACGGCGAAGCTGATGATAGTCAAACCAGAAGGATGAGGTAGAAAGGCGCAATCGCTGCTGTCAAACTGAAGGAGACGAAAAACCGAGGGGCGCAACAATCCTCAATTTTGATGAATGGCGCATGATGCTTTTTTATTTATTTTAACATGTTGTTCATAATATGAAAATAAATCAAATGGTTTGTTACAAAAGTAATATTGTAATGGATCATACAAAAATGCATCATGCGATTAAATCGATCGGAAACGTAATATAGAATTGAATTTATATCCGCTGAACTTCAAACCGATTTTACTGACAATGTATTAGTGTTCACATTCGCCCAAATTCTGACTCTGTATTGATTTAAGAAAACCAGGACCAATATATTCTTGTGCAGGGCTGGTAGCAGGTCACTTTTGATAGTGATAGTGATAGTGAAAATAGTGATTTGGTCACTATTTTCGACCTGGTCACTAAAAAGTCAATATTTGCAACAAAAAGTCACTAAAGTCATTTTTTTTAGCAAAAAGGTCACTAGAGTCACTTTTTTCGTAATCTGATGATAAAGTAATGATAAACTGAATCAACTTCCTAAACCCAAATAATTTATTTTTTATTAACGAGATTTTTAGCCCTGGGCTAGTTCATCTCGGGACCAACGGCTTTACTTCCCTTCCGAAGGAAGTCGTCACTGAATTTCTTTTTAGTGACTCGGGGATG
The DNA here is from genome assembly GCF_002204515.2 of Aedes aegypti. NCBI lineage: Eukaryota > Metazoa > Arthropoda > Insecta > Diptera > Culicidae > Aedes > Aedes aegypti. Next base: position 23,933,546 of record NC_035109.1, on the reverse strand, counting down.
GGATTCGATCCCAGGTCCTCGGCGTGAAACCCAAATAATGTTTTACTGGTTTTTGTTATTCTGATAAGGGATGGTACACAAATTATGTCACGGTAAATTTCAACTGTTTTGACCCCCTCCCCCCCTTTGTCACACTTTTTGTATGAGTCCTGCGAAAATTTTGTAAGGCTTGTCACGCTTGGCTCGACCCCCTCCCCCCCTTGGAGCGTGACGTAATTTGTGCATGATCCCTAAAACATATTTTGATCTAAATATCAAAGTGCCGAGAAAAGGCATTCTTTGCTAACTTTATGGATATATTCAGGATAAAATTGCAGAATGTTTGAAATTTATTCGTTAGACTATGTGTGAAATGTGTGATAATAGTTTTTTCAAAACTTACAAATATTAATGTCGGCTGAATTTACTGGCGAAGGAGTTGGACAGAAAACCTGGACAAATTTCTGACAAAACTGCTAACTGAATTTATGGTTGTATTTCTGAAGTTATCAACGACGAACAGTCAGAAGCTGGCCAAGCTTTTGATAAATTTCAACAACATTCTATCAGGAAAGAAGCCTTAAACTTCTTTCCAACTCAGAAACTTATTCAGAAATTAAACTCACTAATTCAACAAAATTCGTTCCGTGAATCCAAAAGATTGACTACAAATTTGAACAAAATGAGCCAGACATTCATTCGCGAATTAAGTATTCTAATCCAAATAGGCGTTCCTCTTAAGGGTGGTTAAACAAGCATTCGGAATCAATTAAAAAAGTGTTAATTTTTAGTCTTTTGTCATATGATTTTCAAGATACTTCGAATAATGAACGAGAACTAGATTTTCTAATTACAATGGCATAATATTTACCTGATTTAAATTTTCCCATGTTTAAAAAAACTAATTGTAAGCTTCGGAGCTACCTAGGAAAAAGAGCGGTAATTTTAGCATAAATTCTCACTGACATTTTTCCTTCTGCTACTTTTAAATTCTTTATTCAAGGAATTCCACAGAAACGTTCAAAAAAGTTATCCACATTTTTTGAGGATATCGTCAATTATTCTTATTTTAACTACCGTCGTAAATTTACAGTCGAACTCCTGGAATTTCTCTAGAAAAGCGCAAAGCATTTTTTCCAGATTTTTTTTGCGATTCTATGGCATATAGAAAACTTCAATGCATTTTGGCGAATAATCCAATAATGATGAATTATTTTGCAATAAATGCGTTCACGAGTTTCTTTCTTCGGAGTTAATGAATTTGGAACTTCCAAGAGTTCTTTTCTACTGAATGGAATCCGAAATTTGAAGTTTCAGGCTACTGTTCTATTCCGGTGTTATTATGCCCTGATCCAAGCACATTTCGAATTCTGCTGATGCAACATATTCAACCAACTTGCCCTTGCAAAGGTGTTGCTCGTGATTTAGTCTATGTGCTGCATAAAATTGCCTTCAGTTTGGCTTAATTGGGAAAGTTCAAGATAACAATCTTCGGTGAAAAGTGGGCGTGACAAAACTGAAATGTCACTTTGTGCATATTTTTTGTGTCACAATAGATCTAACTGGTCGCAGTGTATTGAATACTCAACAAGGATTAAAAAATGGCCAGTTTTTATTCACCCTGCCCCCAAAATTTACGTGATGTGAAAATTTACCAAACTCTGCCCCTTGTTGATGTTTCATATCTTTTGTAGTTCGATGACATGTTTGTATACGTGTAAAGCAAATTTATTTTAAATTTTACTTAAAATGTAGATTTAGTAATCTTTCTGATAATAAGTACCATATTTTCGTTTATGAACATATATTTTGTTTGTAGTTATGAAGTCACTATTTGGTCACTTTTTTCATATTTCTAGTCACTAAAGTCACTATTATTTTGATGTCTGACCGCTACCACCCCTGCTTGTGTAGGGTGAAAGAAATACAACCGAAGCTACACTGAAACAAGCTTTGTGGTTAAAAATACCATTTTAGGGGTTACTATCAACAGAACAGCATTTTAACTTTAAAACAACAAAATTTATTGTATATTTTACTACCATTGCAGTTTAAGATGAAGATAGTAATTTTGATCACATTGTAGTAAAATTAACTGTTAGCTGTACTATTAGCTAGTTCATTTGACCATAGTAAATTATGAACAAGACTAGCCAGTAATTGTAATATTCAAGTAATTATATACAATTTATATCATGTTGTAGTAAATGTTAGAATGGATATTTCCTGGGAGGGAGGCACCGATACTACACACGAAATATGACACATTTTTTTTTCAAACTGCAAGAAAACTCCAGCTTGTCAACGACAATCAAGGCAGACTTGATGAAAATCGCTAGTTTTGTTTTGTTGTGTACCTTCGAACTTTTCGGACAAACATGAAAAAAGGGCCAAAGTTTTCTATGCATTTTATTTTCGTTTTTATTAGAAAAAGTAAAATTATGCGTATTTGAATACTTTATATTCAATCAGAATAAAAGGTGCTATCGTGACATTACTTTTGAACAGGCATGAATAGCTTATCAATCGATTTTTTGTCACATTTGATGTAATTCAAAAATATGTTTTGATCAATTACGCGCTTTTTCCATGTTTGTCCGTTGTTTAAGATCCGGGCTCACAGTGACAGTTCGTGACAGCAGAATCTCGGCTCACTATGACGTACAGAAATTTCGTTTCTATATCTATATTTCTATAGAAACACTACACTGCCGTGAATCGCAAGTCAGTCCCATCTGCATTTTCCTCAAAATTGAGTTGAGCTCAGTTTTCAACATCTCTTTCAATTCTTTTTCAGCTGCACTAATGAGATTATATTATTTTGTTCGGAAAAAATAGTAAAAAACAGCAAGTCAAATTGTCCCATTATGAAAAGTAACCGCTTGTCAGTCCCACTACAGATTTCCGCACCGTGTAACACAAAAATGAACCATGTTTCGATCATCTTTATATTTTTCTCGGAAAGATATCGTAGTAAAAAGCAAGTTGTGAAAGTTTCATTAAGATTGGAACATGTTCCAATCCTCTGGAGTTTTTTGAATATTCGTATGGAAAACGAGTTTGGAAACTTCACAGCCCATTTTCTCAATGCCTACTTTTTACAGATGGGACTGACTTGCGATTCACGGCAGTACAACATAGTAAAATAGCTTTCTTGATAGTATTTTCATGGTAAAATAAAATAATCTCGATGATTTATGTTTTTTTTTTCGTTATTTTGTTACAAACAACATGCTCTCGAAGCACTTGTCTGTATCAGTTTACGTTTCGGTGATACGACTGCCGATGAAGTTGCCACGTTATTTACTGGAACTTGGTAACTACAGCTTCTGCGTCGCCTGCGAGTCCGAACCGACATCCAAAATAAACAACACAACAATAGAAAAGTAATCTTAAAATGTAAAAATAATGATAATTTTTAGCCTTACCATCGATTAATTCGATATCCTCCGGATTAGTGATAATCAGCTCCACCAACTTCACCTCACAATCTTCTTTGTTATCCATTTTCGCACGAATTTCCACAATTTTCAAAGGTGTTGAAAAATGTCCGTACGGTTTTACTCGCAAATGGCAATGAATGATAAAATGGCGGCTCGTGCGTAACAAAACACTCAGACAAATTACTACCTTGTTACAGTTGATTTGACTGTCAAGCCACTTCGGTTGAATTTTGTTGGTCACACATTCTTAATTGTACTGTGAATATGGTAAAATTTACAACATCGAACACTCAAACAATGATGCATGCTCAAAGTTAAAACCAATGTAGCTGTGTATACTATAAAATGTTGTCAAATTGCATATTTGTTTCGACTGCAGTTAGTCGTTAGTTTTAAAACAGACAAACAGACGTAACACTTAGAACAAATCTCGATCAAAATCATAGTCACGAGGACATGTGCGCCCAATGCTAAAATTATTGTATTTGGCCGACGGGCCAACAGATGGCGGTAGTGTGCAAACGTCAAACGCGAACAAAAACGATGCGAGCGCTGCGGATGGCGGATTGGTCACCTACCATATTTTTGAATCGACCGTTAAAAAGGTGGTCGATGGACAATGATGAGAGTGTGACGTCTGTTTGTCTGTGGTTTTAACATATTTAGATGACTATAAACATTCTCAAAACAATGAAATTGCAGTTACTTTCACTGATTCTATGGTATTTTCAACGACAACCATGCGATTTAAATTTAACTACTCAAACAACGTTCGGCTTACAATGCAATTCATTTCAGTGTATTGAGTGATTGGCATAAACTGAATTTTATTCTCTAAGGGCCGATTTCTTCACCACCGCTTAGGCCTTAAACCTAGTTTAACTATATGGGTAAGCGTGGTTCACCTTCGCTCAAGCAGTAAACCACGCTTACCCATATAGTTAAACTAGGTTTAAGGCCTAAGCGAGGGTGAAGAAATCGACCCTAAGTTCTATTATAATAGACTACACTGAAATGAATTTTATTGTAGAAACTACTGGATCCATGGTAAAATTAAGAACTGCACCAACGATTTTCAACCGACTACATTAATCTGTTAACTCTACCATAACATAGTCAACAAGAAAATATATGCTGTTTATTTGACCAGAGTTGTAGTATTTATGACTAGAAATATTCTAGATTTGACAAGTTTGGCATTGTACTTTTCACCATACTGCGTTGTACGGTGGGTGTCACGGATTGAAATACAATGCTTTGTAGTTGAGGCTACTATAGACATAGTCACATTTACTACACTGCTCAGTGTAGTAAAACTTTACAGAATTTTGTAGTCGGTTGAAAATCGTTGGTGCTGTTCTTAATTCTACTATGGATTCGGTAGATTATACAACAAAATTTGTTTGCGTGTACTATGATTGATGTCACGACATAAAAATTAATAAGGCAGGTTCTTTACTGATGTAAATATCAAGTTTGATTGTAAACATGTGACGTCACTCCTATCGTACCATATACCTTACGGACCACTAGATCATTTCTTCGCAAATTTGTTCGAGATGGATAGGAATGACGTCTTCAAGTAGGGTAAATTATGTATTTTGGACAAGCTAAGGATATGTCTGGAAACGGCGATCGATTAACTGCATTAGATACTAATATTTTATTACGTAATGTTACTTATATGCTTAATGTCCCATTGTATTTTGAGTTTCTGGGAAGAAAAAGCTTACAAACTATAGTATTAGCTTCCAAAATAGCGTTTTTTGGTGGCCTGTCTGTTATACATTTCGGACACCAAATATACATTTTGGACACCCTCATGTGAATATAATTTGGACAGGGGCGCTATCTCAATATCCATACAATGGTTTCTTAAAAAGACGATCATAACATAAAATGTTAAGAGTTTACAAGTGACTTCAGCATTTTTTTCACTTATTGGATGTATATATTAGTGATAATCAGTAATTTCATTTAATGCAAGCAAATATCACCAGATTCACGAAAAAACGCCTGCAAGTATGCATGCATGGTACATTCCTGTGTGTTTCATCAGATGGCCAAATTATATCAACTGAACAAAAACCATAATCTATTTTGGACATCACCTGATTTATGCCTCATATACTCATGTTAAGATTTTAGGTAAACTTAGCTTAAATTTTAGACATATTTTATCATGTTGCCACTTTTAAACTTTTTATGAATGTCAATTCTGAGCGCTATTATTGCATTTAATGTATGTTCTTGAAATGCACATCCTCTTGCATTCGTAGGTTTCACAGGTGTTCTGTTGATACAATTTACAATTTTGATATTTTTGAAGCCAATTTGTAATTGTTATGAAAATGGTCATCATTAATAAGTAGCATAGTGTATTAATAATGCAATACATGATTTCCCGTACATATATTCCTCGCCATCTCATTGAAAATGAGCATAGAACGACTAGCCTGTCCAAATTATATACATGTCCAAATTATATTAGTTACCCTAGCTATCAGTTTTCGGAATACACTCAGGCAAATGGACTATCGATAAACATAGGAACCCCTTATGAAAATTCGCCACAAGAAATCGAATTGAAATTCATAAATTTGCCTTATGAAACCAGAATTTGAAAACAAAAAACGTTTTCGCGGCAACCTGGTATCGAACCAAGAACCTTGCGATCGATAGACCCGAGCGTACACCACGCGCCTATCGACGCCTTGATATGGAGCGATGCTAAAACGATACATAAAGCGTTCGTATTGCAATAAACGTTCCACCTTTCATAAGGCAAAATGTATGAAATTCGATAGTCCAGTTCGCTGCGTGTATATCACCAGTACACCGTGATTGGTGTCTTCAATCGAATTGCTTCATCAGACATCTTCACTCCTCAAGCTCGAATTGCTGAAGGCCAATCTTCTTTCGGAACAGCTGCAGCTTGACTTTTGCTAATGGCTTCGTCAGTATGTCAGCGATCATTTGTTCCGAGGCGCAAACATTCATAACACCGGTATTGACTGGTGCGCTGGATATGATACACCGCGCGGCTGTTGTAAAGTTTCCAAAAACGCGCATTTGCCCAAAATTCCACGCGGCGAATGATACAGGAAAGGAACAACCGCGTTTGATGAATCACCGCAATGTTATCTCCTATAAGAATGAAGTAAAAAGAGAGCAAAACCGCGGTTGTTCCTTTCCTCTGGGGATCGCCGCGTGTCCTTTTGAGCAAATGTGCTAATATTATTCAGCTCCTTCACAAAGTTATACAGTAATAACCCGATTTTGTCTACTCCCGATTTTAGCATCCTTATTGGCCCGATTTTGTCAACCTAAAATTTATATTTATTTCAATCAGAGGCAATACTGGCAATATTGAGTGCATAAAGTCCTTGGCCACGTCTATACAATCATCTTAAGGCCGAAATTTGAAATCTATATAAATAAAAATGGAATGGTGTTTGTATGTCACGAAATGGCTCACGAACGGGGCAACGGATTTGGATAATTCTTTCTCCATTTTGTTCGTCAGGGGTTCCGACGTGTTTGTGTGTATAAAAGTTCCAGGATACTCACCGGGAAAGTAGGAAAAACGAGAATGAACGGAACTGTCATTTTGTATGGAACGATTCATATCGGTTTTCAACAGCCTACTTGATGGCAAGACGAAGTTTGCCGGGACCACTAGTTTTAAATAATTATTCAAGAAACTGATCAATGCCACCTTTGATTACGTCACATAGAAAATGGAAGTAAAAAAACAATGTTCATATTAACAAAATCATAAAACTAAGTCCTTTATTTTTTTTTGTATGGTATTCAGTTGGAGCTGCCTGACAGCTTAACTTGTCAAGGCTGAACTCTCGCTCTGGCTTTTGCCAAGTTTCCCCTCTACCAGGACCAATACTCAGACGGACTAGGCGATGGCGCCCACATACATAGCTTTTTTTTATTAGTATTGTGACGTGGTAGTTTTTGAAAAGTACCCATATTCCCTTGCTTCTGAGCAAAGGAAACATTGTGAAAATCAGCAGCTCCATCAGAATTTGTTTGAAATAGTAGTGTAGTAGTGTCATTACTAATACTGTCTAGTCGAAATGGTTTTGAATATTTTGTCATTCAAGTGCTATTCTGATTACCGTAATTTCGGGTGAAATTGATCGTTTTCCACGTTTTTTCTAGTATGTTTTCTATAATATTAACAAAGCAAAACAACTAAATGCAGGAAAACAAGTACGAAGATGAGCCTCTTCGACTCATGTACCGAAATTTTCTAACAAATGTCATTTTAGTCTTAACAAATATATCTAAAATAAAAAATCAGGGGATCTCATTTCGGAGTGAAATTGATCACTTGTCAATGCCATTATTGGTAGTTCTCAAAACAACTCTACATTATAAATTTGAGCTCCCTGAACCCGAATATGCTTGTCAAATTCTTAACAATGCAATATTTATATAAATAACGAATAGTTAAATTTCAAGAATTACGCGGAAAACGCTTAAATGTATGCAATTCCGTAAGGAATTCAATGATACCTAACAGAAATTCATTTTTTTTTCAACCACATGAGCTAATTGGTACGAGTTTTGGTGATGAAATCTGATATGGGGATATATCTCAAGCATCCTCACAAACTTTCAGGTTTATACCATGTTCAAATCCTTGCTTAGAAATAGAAGTTCATAGGTGTTTGTCAATACTTCACTGTGCATGATTTTGAAATTTTACATTATTTTCATAGTAATGAACATTCTTTAACGCAAAAAACTTCACAACACACAATTCGACAATAGTTACGACAAACAACGTTCACTTACTGCAGCTTACATTGATATTTTTGCTCCATTACGAATAAATAAAATCCTGTGATTCGATGATCAATTTCACCCTTCTGATCAATTACACCCGATTTTACGGTACTCCTGTCTTTTACGTAAGATTAGAGTCTTAAATGTCAATTGTCGTCAAGTCTTAACAAAATTAGGCCATTTAGTAGTAGTTCTAGTTAATTTCATTTTTGTTGTTAAAAGTATTTATTGGTCATTACGTTCATATATCCTTAAAGAAAAAAGTCGCTTTCCTTGTCTGTTCAACAATTTTTCGAAACTAGCAAGTGTACCCTAATGATCGATCTCAGCGTCTTACTTTCCATATATGGTCTATCCAGCTTTTTACGAGCGCTAATGGCTGCCGCAAACAGGCTCACTTTCTGGTAGGGACATGCCGATTTGACGTTTAGCTTGGGTCCGTTCAATAGAAAACGTCCCAAGCCAAACGTCAATTCGACATGTCCCTACCAGAAAACGAGCCTGTTTGCGGCAGCCATTATCGCTTTTAAAAACCTGGATAGTCTATAGACTATAGTCATTTTTATAGTGAATATTGAAGAGTAAAGTTACCTTAGGCTTATATTACAGTCTCTTACAAGATTCACTTTTCGGTGGCAAATGCAATGCTTCACAACGCCTACTTTCTACTTGTAAATTTTGCGAAAATGAAGCTGGAATTAGATTATTGCAATTTCAGGGAAAACTTTCCGTTTTACGATTCAATGAAAAGCTACCGCAGCTGTCACATCACTGATTTGCACTGGTAAATCATCAGTAGGCTTCAATGATACCTTGGATACCGTCTGGATGATTGTTGTTTGTTGCTATTTTTCATACGTTTTCTCTTTCATGCATACTATGATTGAATTTTTTGCTTCAATGATGGAATGATTTCGAAGCCTGCGGTAGAACTCTGCGGCTACCGCAAACCGGAAAATTTTCTTAACAACCTTAATATTTATACCCCTGTTACAAAAGAGGTATTTCTTATTATGGCAATGTAAAAACCATATTAAAATAAGATTGTCGCCATTTATTTCTACTCAGTGAATCTACTAGTCATACTTATAAGTTAAACACACTGAATCCGTGTTGGGTGATGATCTATGCACCCATAGGTTGACACATACGAATTTGAAATGGAGTGCTTCAGGAACTTATGTGGAAAATTATGAAATTCATGTTGTCGGTTGATGAATCAGTTCATGAACCAAAACTAAAGAATTTAATGTGTAACACACACGAAGTTTGTAAGAAAATCACAACAAATCAATATAGACACTCAGGCAAATGGACTATCGATAAACATAGGAACCCCTTATGAAAATTCGCCACAAGAAATCGGGTTGATTTTCATAAATTTGCCTTATGAAACCAGAATTTGAAAACAAAAAACGTTTATGCGGCAACCTGGAATCGAACCAAGAACCTTGCGATCGATAGGCCCGAGCGTACACCACGCGCCTATCGACGCCTTGATGTGGAGTGATGCTAAAACGATACATAAAGCGTTCGTATTGCAATAACCGTTCCACCTTTCATAAGGCAAAATGTATGAAATTCGATAGTCCAGTTCGCTGCGTGGACGTTCATGAATCGATCCATAATTTTGAACACACGGATCAAACGTGTGTTTTTTTCTCAGTGTTTGTATAAACACAAAGTGGAATAAGAAAAAAACTCAGCAATCACAGAAAAAGAAGACTGTCTTCGCGAGTCTCGTCTCAGGTTTGCCTTACCCGGGCGCTCTTGCCCCGTCTTCCCCTACATTTTTTTTACAGTGCTCGTCTGCCCAAACTGAGCTCGAACCATTACCAACTTGTAATCTTCGCACAAGTCGAAAATTTGCTTGCAGCTCACGATTCAACCGAGACAACCGTCTGTCATCACCACGTCAGACAACCCCTGGCCCGCAGCCGACGAAAACTGATGAGGTGTCAAAGAAACGTCTCTCGTTCGCAAATTCCAGCCAATCTTCGACGAGAGACAGTCCAGCACGGCAAAAATCCAAAAAAGCACAACGCAACTTGACTTCTTTCGTGTCGTGGATCACTTTTCGTCCGACTCGCGATACTACGTGGTGTTGTTTGCGCTTCGAGAAAGGTCCGGTCTTCGTTAAAAATTGCCTTTTTTTTGTACACCTCCCGAGAATTCACAGCTATCAAGGAGGAACCAGAGAAAACAAGGTAGGTTGGATTCGGTGGCCACGGCTCTATGCCAAGAAATGGGGCACATTCCGAAGAGGGTGAAAGTAGTAATTATGGGTTTTTCCCTTCGTTTAGACTTGCAACATCTATTGCTTATTTGCTGCTATAATCAACCTCCCGACCACAAATCTCCGGAACCAAGCAGGCGAGAGCAGCTTCTATTGAAGGCCCCAGATTTGGTAAGTAGAAATTTGTCGTTTTAGTTTTAACAAAGTGTGCGCTGCTTGTTGAGTTGGCTATTTTGTGGCTTATCTTGGCTCTTCTCGTCATATGCGTAGTGGCAGGCAGCAGGCAGTAGGCTGGTTAGGCGAGGGGTGTTCAAAATATAAGATCCCTACGCGGTTTATTCAAAATTGATTAAATCAAATTTTGTCTAGTGTTTTGTGACTTGTGGGCGGAGTCTTGAAACACAAAATCGACCAAATTTAAAGTTACGCCCCTTTGAAACTTAACCACCAGAAGCACTAATTTTAAATAGATTATTGAAATATACCCACATTCTAATATCGTTAATCATGTTCCAAAGTTGTTAACGACAAACTGTTAATACATTTCACATCCACAACTAATTAATTTTTCATTGGCTCAAGTGCAGTAAACATTACGGAGTCGATTTCACGTCACAGTCAACTCTCCATAACTCGATATTGAAGGGACCATCGAGTAACAGAACACAAAAACAATGCAACTGCGATCGTAGGAACTAGGTAGCCATGAAAACAGATCAGAAGAATCTGGGCTAGTTGTCCTTCCTTCTTTGATGCATCTTTCTTTTTGATATCGATCTTTTAGGTTGAGTTCAACTCTGTTGTACAGTACAATATTAATCAATGTAATGTCAGTGTAAGGCATGTGTGATGTGAACGAGAATTGAAAGAAGAGAAGTTAACAAAACTTGAAAGATGCTTATTAAAAGTAGAGATAATCCAAAATTATATTTTGTTTTGTTAAGTATTTTTTTTTAAATCGAAATTGGGACACATGAAGAGCTTGATTTTTCATGCTTTCTTAGTTCAGTTCACACAAGACGTTCCTGTGCCTACAAAAGTTTTGGTTTCCAGATAATTGTTATTATTCGTCAACATAGTGGTTATGCTGGTGTACCATAAACTGATTTGAATCCCACACAAATTGAATATTTCTTTGTAAGCTTTCATTTTAATCAGCACACACTGTGCCTGCTAAGTTAAGAAACACCAGCCGCTATAACTGGTTAAGACAAACAAAAAAAATCGTACTTTACCATATTTTTCAAGCTTCAATATCCTGTATTCTCTACTTTGACGGCGCTAAGTCCTTCAAGACATGACCTGCGTCACAATGTTACGCCAATTAACTCGGTCCATGGCTGCTAACCTCCAGTTTCTCGATCGCCCCACACTTCCAAGATCCTGCTCCACTTGGTCAAACCACCTAGCTCGTTACGCTCCTCTTCGTCTTGTACCGGCCGGATTCGAGGTGAACATCATTTTTGCGGGATTGTTGTCCGGCATTCTCACAACGTGTCCCACCCATCGTACCCATCCAGCTTTGTCGAGTTTTTAGATACTGGGTTCACCGTAGAGTTGCGCAAGCTCGTGATTCATTCTTCTCCTCCATACGCCGTTCACATACTCCGCCAAAGATCATCCTAAGCACACGTCGTTCAAAAACTCTTAGCGCTTGCAGGCCCAATTCGAGCATTGTCCACGTCTCATGCCCGTAGAGGACTACCGGTCTTATCAGCGTCTTGTACATGGTACATTTAGTACGGAGTGAAGTTTACCAGACCGCAAGGTCTTGTGTAATCCGTAGTAAGCACGACTTCCGGGAATGGTACGTCTTCGAATTTCTCTGCTGCAGTTGTTATCCGACGTTACCAATGAGCCGAGGTAGACAAATTCGTCCACCACCTCGAAGGTATCTCCGTTGATCATCACGCGTCTGCCAATGCAAGCTCTATCGCGCTCAGTTCCTCCAGTCAGCAGATATTTCCTGGTATACTGCTCAGCAATCACCTGGAACGTTCTTCCGACAATGTCCACGTCGTCAGCGAAACAGATGAACTGGCTGGATTTATTGAAGATTATGCCCCTCATGTTGAAGCCCGCCCGTTTCATAACACCTTCTAGCGCACTATTGAACAGGAGGCAGGGAAAAACATCGCCTTGCCGAAGTCCTTTGCGTGTTTCAAACGGGCCCGATAACGTACCCGTTTGAAACACGGTCGATAATTGAATGATTATCATACATCTAAATGTAAACATATTGAATGAAATACCAATTAGATATTTAAATGATTGCAAAGCAAAGCATCTTAATTCTTTAACGCACATAAATATTTATTTCCACGAAATGTTTAGCTGCATTAATAGTATAATAATTATCATCTTAAATCAACGACCATCGTGACTTGGCGTGAGGTGCCCATTTGAATAATGAGTCCTTGATCCTGCAAACAATCCTTCATCTTCAGATACAAATGATGTTTGGTGCTCCTAAATATAGTAATCAGTTGCTACAGATAACAATAAGTCCATCGAAAAGTTCAATTACCTGTTAAATGAACTCGAAAAACTCCGAACTCTGCACGCGGGAACTGTTGCAACCGCCATTACTTTACTACAATTGACAAGGATGATTTTATGTCTAGTATCATTAGTCTTAAATATGACACTCAGAAGATAATTGAATGATTTTTGATTTGGGACATGGTAGAAATTATTATCCTTTATAATAAGCACATTATTCATTCGTGTTGCCATAATTCAAATATCAACTTATTTTCATACGGATTCATGCTGAATGCCATCACAGAATCAGATGATTTTTGTTCAACAAATAGGGGATGCATCATATTCACTCAAAATCATTCAAAATAAGGAATTTTGAGATATGCAGCCGTGCGAATTACGAATCATTCAGTTCATGGCGGGAGATTTTGTTCAGTGTAAATATGGGAATACAATCAACGGTAAGGCGTTCATTTATTACGTAACGCTTAACTTGGAGATTTTTGACCCCCTCTCCCCTTCGTAAAGCTTTTTGAATGAAAAATTTCAAATTTTTGTATGAGCCGTAACGCTTGAGCCTACTCCCCCTCCCCTAGAGCGTCACGTAATTTGTGGATGTCGCCTAATGCATTTGCAAACGCTGAACAAATATTTGAAATTCGCTAATGAATAAAGTTACTGATTGATCTGTCAAGGCAAACTTTTCATAGGTTGCCTTGATGTTTATCTCCCCCTTTAAAACAGCCAATATCCTTGAAGCTTTGATGGAAGCCCAAATAATCGTCTAGGTCGATCAGGAACTTCCGGTTCATCTTTTGGTGACTCTTGACCAGGGTGGTGTTCCTGCTTCAGTTGATTGATGTTGGAGCGGATAAATCGCTTGCCTTGGTTTAATAATACGTTGTAGTTGGCTTTTACAATGCGTTCGATGATCTCAGCAGGCATCCAGGTCCATGAATTGGCTTGGTGGACTTAGGCATACACCGTATCACCTCGGTCGAAGGTCCTTTGGTCTCGTTCTGTTTCTTCGGGGTTCTGACGTCGATGACTATCTGGAGTTTTGAAGAGCTGCCACCGTTGGCACTGGCGGTCCTAGTATCTTCTGCGTCGGTGACTGACCTCCTAGGTCATGTGTTGGAGTGGAGTGGTACACTGTAAATCTTCGAGGACTCTCCTCCCGAAAGAAATTTTTGCATGCCTCTCTTAACGGTGTCCACAAAACGTTCCGCCAACCCGTTTGATTGAGGGTGGTATGGAGCCGTGCGGATGTGACGAATTCCAAAAGATTTGCAAAAATTCTGGAACTCCGAACTGGTTATTTGCGTTCCGTTGTCACTTACCACGCTCTTGGGAGTTCCAACCGTATAGAACATCTTCTTGTGGAGCTTGATCGTCGTTTTCGCCGTTATTGACTTGTTCAGCACTACTTAATGTTATCTAGTGAAAGGATCAAAGCGAGTCAAGAGAAGGTCGAAATTCAGCACTTGCACTTGCGCTGACGACACCTGGAGGCGTGTTGATTGTTAGAAGTTGCTTAGTGTCTTCAGTCACCTCGCACTGCAGATATGCATCGGATAGGTCGATCAAGCTGTAGTATTGACTTCCTGCTAACTGTGCAAAATATTCTTCAGGTGTGGGCAGCGGGTAGTTGTTAAGTCTTCCAGCGCGTTGTTAAGTCCGGTAGAGTAATCCGCGCAACAGCAACGATCGGTGCTGCCTATTCCGAAAAATCTACCGGTGTAATAATTCCTAGGATTTGAAGCCGATTGAGTTCAGCATCGATCACCGGAACGAATTGGAATGGAACAGGACGTTGTGGGCAGAAAATTGGCTTGCTTCCGAGCTTCAGATGCAGACGCATGCATTTCTCGCTAGATTTCTTGCTTTGAAGGTAACCATGACTTGATTGCAGATCGTATCAAATGGCATCGGCCGGAACGTCGTTGGTCATCGTAGTGACGAACTTCCGTTTATTTACACGGCGCTCATTGTGGTTGACAATGATCACTCCTTTTGTTTTAGCGCTAGATTCCTCCTTCAATATCCTTGCTTATGGCCGACACGATTACATTCCTTGCAGAGGTGGGTACTGTAGCCTTCACGAAGTGCATCTGATTATATAGCCAACATGGAGACGTCGGCTTCTTACTTTTATGCTTCACGGAAACTTGCTGATGCGATGCGCTCTTCCTCTCCCTGACGGCGTGGACCATTGATTTCGAACAGCCTTGCTATTCAATGATTGTGGTGTCTTCCTTCAGGTTGACAAGGCGTTGTTGTTCGTCAATTCGTCCAGTCGAGAGCGGCTGGAGCTTCAGGCTTTTCATTTTCCAGAATTGAAAGTAATCTTGCTTGGATATCGGCGTACTTCGAGGCTTTCAATCCGCTGATCAGTGCCTGAAAACATCAGGCACTTGAAATGATCGAGGGTGAGGTTCTGGGATTGAAAATCTTCACATACTCGGTTCACGTGTCCTGCATAGCTGATTATGTCTTCGCAATCGCTCTTCACTAACTGGAGACATTGAAATCGCTTCCGGAACGTGGAAGTTTGATTACCAAAGATGAGATTGCTGTTGTGCGAAGCTGTGCCTAGCTTCCGTAGAAGAAGATGAACTTTCACGGCACCTTCCATCTGATGGAAGATTACGATAACGATAACGATCAAACCAACGGCCATATGTTACTTCGTTTTTTTCATCGAATGATGATTCGATGATGTTCGATTACTGGGATTCCAAAATCTGTTCTTGGCTTTGATGCTGCGGAAGTTGCTGCTGGACCGCCATTTGCTGAAGAAGCTGGGCCATTTGAATGATAACGTCTTGAATTCCAGATTCTTGATTAGCTGGCATGTTCGAGAGTTCTTATTTGTCGTCGCCAAATGATACGTCCGTAGAATGGAACAAGGTGATTTAGAGTTTGACGCCTATTGTACTTGGTGGTTGGACATATAATGAATAAATTGATTGATCTGTCAAGGCCAACTTTTCATATGATGCCTTGATGTAACAATTGGGATAACCAAAGTATTTTGGAAATATTTTTATGGTTATATATTTTGGCCATTTACGACAAAATCAAATGGCAGTGGTCAAATTATGTACGCGTAACGCTCTATCTAAAATACATAAAATACCCTACCCTAATTGCCTGCCAAATCTTCTTGAGGCGCATCTTCCAATGGCGTGGAGTAGAACGTTCGGAGGATTGCGCCTACATAGATTCTGGATATCGTGAAAGGGGTTTCCATGATCAACCATATAATGTCTGAATTTCGGACTCACAGGAAGATTATCCACGTCAAACTCTACATCTTGTTCAATTCAAAGTCATTGACCATCTGCTTCAAGTGTTTCAAACTCTGCGCATTAATACTATGCCATACTTTCAAATCACTTGTTTAAACTCGCGTTCCGGCAGGTACCTGCCAATTTATATCGTCCTTTACACCCGCTTTTTGTAAGTGTCACTGTAAACCTTACTTTCTTCTTTGCTACTCGTATCCATGGATTGCTTTGCACCCGTGAATCTTGTGCGTTTCTTATATTGCTGTGTGCGTTTGAAATGAAAATTTCAAATGCGGGAACACCAAACGCGGTAAGATTTTTTACAAGAAATGCGATGTCAAATCGAGATTTTTCTTGCTAGGGCAGCGGTGATTTATGTAATCGTTGCTAGGTGTCCTTTGATAGTTTTGTGTTTCCGCATTCGGAGAACGTTTAGTCAAGATTTGCATCTCAAATGCAAACAGCAATATCATAACCTATTGAAATAGATATAAACACCGTCTTTCCTGATTTTTCTTCTTTAAATATTTTTTGATTCCCAATTCTGATTTCGTCTTCTATCCTCTTTTACAGCACATAATTCGCTAACACCACAAACACACACAACCTACCCTAGAACAATGGCCCCACAGCAGAGAATCCGCATGGCCAACGAGAAGGCTAGCCGCAACATCACCCAGCGCGGCAACGTGCCCAAGTCGAACAAGAGCGCCGAGGAGAAGTACCCCGTCGGACCGTGGCTGCTGGCGTTGTTCATCTTCGTCGTGTGCGGTTCGGCCATCTTCCAGATCATCCAGTCGATCCGTATCGCGTAATGCACGAGCTCTGGCGGCGGCGAAGACGATGATAAGCTGAACGCATCTCACAAACATAACACACGTGTGTTTTCTTTTTTTGTAAACACCACTATTTAGTACTATACTATTACCGCATACGGATAAGTGAGAAGGAGGGAGAGGGGTAACAGATTTTGCCAACGTCCGAGAAAGTCTTTTCTCCACTGTTTTTTTAGTTTTGATTGTTTTTGTCAGTGTATAACCATAACCTCACCTTCCAATGGAATTCCTTTTGATTCGCCGGAGGAAGGCTCGAGGGAAGGTGCCACTGGCCACATTTTCCTACTATAACCGTACAATGAGTTGACACACACAAGAGAACACACTACAAGCAAATAATGGGAATCAAACAGCACACAGAGACGAGCAAATATTCCGTTTTTTTCTGGGGTTGGCAGCATTTACCGTTGATACGGTTGGTACGACTGGTAGGAGACGTTATGAGCGGTCCAATTCTGGTATTGTCTTGTAGGAAGTCTGTTTAGATGAAGATGTGAATTGGACATTTTGAACGAAATTGCATAAGCATGAAATTGAAGACAAAGAAACAATTGTAACATAATCACACACAGTTTGTCCTTTCTCTTGCAATATATTAAGAGTCCCGGAAATGGGGTTAAAATGCTATTGGTTATCGTGTAATACAACTATGTAAATTTGACAAAAACTTTTACCTCTTTTGATATTTTTTATTATTTTTGTCGAAACATTTCCTTTAGCTACTTGAGCTCTAAATGAACCGTGATCCGATTTGCTCTATTCCTTAGATATAATGTATTGCTGACAAGAAAATAAAGACACATACACATGAAATTTGCCTAACAAAAAGAATCGACGATTGTGAACGAATCCTCATTTTTTTCTTCTAACAACAAAAGGAAACTCTATAGGTAGAAAGGTAGCTGAAAGAACACATACAAAACAACATCCTACAGTTGGATCAGGAAACAAGTAAATCGAAATCGGAGGCACGGACGAGTCGTTTGCAATAAACACACAAAATCGGAAAAGAATGTGTAATATGAGGAAATATATTTAAATGTGCAAATCTTTAAATTAAGCCAAAAATAATGCGATACTTTGAATTCATTGCAAATACAACACGATAGAACAAAACGAAAACATCCCTATCGCTAATTTTTGTTTGTCGAAAGTTGTTCACCTTGCAGCGGTGGTGTCGTTATCGGTTGACCATTCAATTGCGCTTCGTGTAATTGATAAATCGGGCCGAAATGTGCGCTGGTGTAAAATGATGGACTAATAAATTGACGGCGATTAGTTGTAGGTAATTGAGATTATTTTACGAGTGAAGGTGAGAAATCTCGCAAACAATATTCCGTTTATGCTTCCAGTGGACGATTTGACCTTTGAAGGAAACAACACACTAGACAACGGACTAGCATACAATGCCCAGTGGCACAGTCGAAATACATTCCTGACGAAAAGCTTTCCGAACTGAAGCGGGAATCGAACCCACACCCCTTGGCTCGATGGGGTTAAATGCTTGGTAACACTAACCGCACGGCCATGAAGCCCACCACTTTAGCTTAGCGGTTAGTCGCTTACCAAGCCATCAGCCCCATGACACGGCATGGCTGAAAGCGTAGTCAACATCTCTAACGATGACGCATCAGTAATAATCAAGCCTAACATATAAAAAATCTTAGGCGCAAATTTGCTACTTTTTTGAATTATAAAGAAAAATACGATTTGTTGAATGGGATCAAGAGAAATAGTTGACAATTATTATTTAAATTAGTATATAATAAAATTACATCTCGCAATTTAATGATATTTAATGACTGATGAGAAACTGGTAAAACATGAATTAGTTTTGTTTGTGACGGTTAGGATGCTTTCAGATGTTGAGCTCATAACAATATCAACACTGTTTTGTTTACTGTTTATATTCATAAAAGTTTTGATGCGCGACTGAAGACGATGTAAGCTGTGCAGTTTATCGGTTTGTTTTTGCATTATCTTCGGCGATTCCACGGATTCTTCGGTTCTGTTCGTTCCGTTCGTTCGATAAAAATGAAGTGTATAGTGCCTTCGTGCAGAAACGATTTTCATGACGTAAAATCAACATACTCCAAGCACAAATTTCCAAGCCAACCCGAAAAACGATTGGAATGGATCCATTCCATAGCGGCAAACGATTGGGAAATTGTGAATCAGGCAATCAACTTTAAAACCGCCTTGATATGCTCGGACCATTTTTCATCAGACTGTTTCGGCGATACATCAGAAAGAAGAACCCTCGTAAAAACAGCGGTACCCACTGTTTTTGGAACTGGGATCTCGAGTGATAGGTAAGTCGTGTAAACAGTCGTACTGAATTGAACCTGATAGGGGTGATCGGGGCAATATGGGCCGCCTAAGGAAAACGTCATGGAATGCATAGAAAAACAGCATAAATTATAGTTTAAATGCAAGTGACTTGTACTATAAAATGTTATCTTCCATGTTACGTCGATAATTAATGTTAACATCAACTTGCATATTATTTCAGGAACTTTTTGGAAAGTCATGTTTTTCTACGTGGTCACCAATCATATGGGGCATTATGAGCCACCCTGCGGGGCAATATGAGCCACTTCATTCAATCGAATGATTTTTTATTTAAAACAGTACAGAGAAGAGTTAGTGGTGAAGAGTACATTATTGGAAAGGAAATTGTGTTAGCTTTGCTTGAAATTATTGATTCTAGCGGCTTCTTTTTTAAAGATACATAATACATAGTAAATTGACCATGTTATACTAGTACTAAATTGCGATACTTGGTTCAACGTATTTTCTAGCAAAGTGTTCCACTTTTAATGGTGCATAAAGATGACTATGCAGTAAAAGAATAATCTGGTATATTTAGGCAATGCATTTTTATGTTCAAAACATCGTTCGTTTTGCTTAAATCTAGGTGACTCATTTTGCCCCGCCCCTTCATCTTGAAAATAATATATTGTTTTTCAATACTTTTGTTTACGAACAAATCTAATTTCGCTCACGAACTGTTCATTATGATCAGAAGTTTTAATGGATTGGTAAAATTTACCAGAATTATAAATATAATTGTCTTATAGGCTTAATTAAAAATTGCCAAAATTATAAGCTTTCCATGACGAAGGACTAATTTGTACATTTTTGTAAATATCTTAAGTGTTCAAACGAATATTCTTACGGTTTTCATTGTGGTGGCTATTTGAGGCATCCTTTAGCAGATCATAATGACACTAGACATTAAAACACTGTTTTTGAGGTACAAACCGGGGTGGCTCATATTGCCCCGTATGTTCATATTGCCCCCATTGCCCCTATGAACATTTGATTTTAGGATTTCAAAATCTACACCTGGTTTAAACACTGAAATGAGGAGAGCTGATCAAGAAGAACGTAATTTGCAAACACCAGCAGTGGCTAGCGGTTTGAAAATTGACATGAATGCCATGAAAACAGTGCGCTACGTAGGGGATATTTCGAGTAGCTTAACCAGCGAGCAGTGGTCCAAGGCGGTTCCAAAAATCAAACTGCAGTTTACCAGGAATCAGAATACCATCAAGCGATTGCGTGCGAAGTGTAGGAGGCTGACTGATAAGATTACCAGTATGGAACAGCTTATGGAGAAACTTAAAGCAAAGGAACTAGTAGATGACTGGGAGAATAACCCGCTGCAGGTAAATATGTATTTCTGTTCATTATAGGCGATTTAGTTAAAAGCATGAATTGTATAGCAATATTTAGGTCTAAGTCATTTGTATTTTTTTATGTGGATTAAAGCTGCATAACTCTATATTGATTTTGCATTTATTTTCTTTAAAAAAGGAATACAATGATTGCGATGACATTTTCGAGGAGCTTCGTAACAGAAAGAGCGGATCCCCATGTAGCGAAAAATTGCGAAAATTTGCCACTACTCTACATTTTTATTCCCCAAGAGCGTACAATTACGTACGACAGATTTTCCGAAAAACATTGCCACACTGTCGAACAATAATTCGTTGGTATGTTAATGTGAGCCTGGCGTAACCGGTCAGGCCTTGAATGCTTTGCGTAAAAAGGTTCAAGAGAAAGCAGAACAAGGGAAAGAATTGTTCGCCTGCCTACTTATGGATGAGATGGCTGTCCGTCAACAGGTCACTTGGAACGATCAAACGCATCGGTTCGATGGCACTGTGAACCATGGTGGTTTAACATCTTGTGACAAAAATGTGATGGCTGCAAAAGAAGCGTTGGTTTTCATGCTTTCAGGTGTAGATGAGACCTGGAAGGTACCGATTGCGTACTTCTTGATTAGTGGTTTGAAAGCGGAGAATAAAAAAGAGATAGTGAACACTGTCCTGTATAACCTCCAGGAGTGAAGGTTATTGCCTTTACCTTTGATGGCACTAAATCAAACATTGCTACTGCTAATGCCCTGGGCTGTGATTTGCTTGACGACTCAAACCTGAAACCCAGCTTCACGCATCCATGTGGAACATATGATGTGTACGTACTGTTAGACGTTGTGCACATGATGAAGCTGGTGCGCAACACACTCCATTCCCAAAAAACTCTAATGTCTGAAAGTGGGACTATAGAGTGGGAATACATTGATAAGCTAAATGCGTATCAAAATGGAAAGTGTTTGAAGCTTGCAAGAAACTTGACAGATAAGCATGTTCATTTTGAGAATAGTAAAATGAAAGTTTTGCTAGCAGTTCAAACTCTACGCAATAGTGTGGCATCAGCACTCGATACTATGGCTTCTCGGAATATTGATTTCAAAGATTGTGGACCAACCGCCGAGTTCTTAAGGATTTTCAACAATTTATTTGATGTGATGAATAGTATGCGAGATGATGCCCTAGGTTTGAAAAGCCTATCAGCAACAAAAACTATGAGGAAATCAGGGCAATGTTTGAATCGTCGAGGAAGTATATCTGTAGCTTGACACTCGAGGATGGTACACCGATACTTAAATCGAAGAACAAAACTGGTTTTCTAGGTTTCGTGATTGCCATGGAGTCGTTTCGCGCCATTTACACGGAGTATTGTGAAACCGTTCCTCTTTTGCTTTCCATATATACCTATCGCTTCAGTCAGGACCATTTGGAGATGTTTTTTGGATCTATTCGAACAATAACCCGAACGCCAGTCAGTTTCGAGCTAGCTACAAGCGGATGCTAACGTAAATAGAAATAAGTGGCTCAAACTATGGCAACTGCACCGATTTCAATATAACACCTCTTTTGAACTGCTACAACGGGTCCCTGGCATCAGATCCCTTTGATTGGCTGCAGAAAAAGGACCTCGACCAGGCAGAATACCATTATCAGGAGTTGCAGGAGGAATGGAACGAATTTTGCAACGATGAGGTCACGGAAATGGGTAGGAAATCGTTGATCAAGTTTTGAAGAAAATTTTACCCAAAACTAAATGTGAGCAGTGCCATGAAATCGCTTCAATAACTGATTTTCTGATCCTAATATGTAAAGCTGCAGATTTTGAGTTCAGAGTATGATTCAGGACTAGCATTATGTTTTTCATTTTAAAACCTTTTTATTTATAGGCTCTCGTTGGTAATGATCGACACATTGATGTGAGCGTACATTTTGATGCTCTGGTTGCCAATGCTGTTTTCCGGAGTGCTTCGAAATTGGATTTACTCTTACCTTGCAGTGAAGATCATCAACTCTGTTTGCTCCAACTCATTTCAGAAACCTATTTGCATTCGAAGGCTTCAATGTACGCGAAAAGTATCACGGAATTCAAACCTTCTAACCGGCAGAAACTTACCAAATTAATTCTTTTTGGAGGAAACTAGATTTCCATTGATATCGCCCTGTTTTTTTTTCAAGTCTTATATACAAGACGTTTTTGATGGTTTTTGTTATTCGTTTATTTTTGAAAAATTAAACTTTGCTATTCAATTTTAACACGTTTCACTATATATTTTTACTAAACACTGGGGGTTTCATTTATTTAACATTCGAAAACATCCGGACGTGCATTTCACATCCTCACATCCTGTTGAAACCGCAACAAATATTTCAAACTGAGCCTCGAAGGCTGGAGCATAACCATATCCAGCAATCCATCAGCATTTATGTGGATCGAATTCCATTTGTTCACCATCGCTTTCTCCTCTGGAACTGCTTCAACGAATGCCGTTTTTCTCCAAATGTGAGCCTGCGACAAGAAAAATATCCAGGCTGTATCTTCTTACATTGTACTCAAAATAAGATGGAACCTTACCTCGAAACAAGACTTTATCACTTAAACGACGTTGATACTGGCAAACATTTACTATCTGTTGGCTTTTCGAACATTTCTAACTTTGTTGGAATTGAATGAGATCAACATTGTTCATAGCGAAAGTGTAAACATTAAACAAAGCAATGCTTGACAGTTTTGACAGCTCACGCGATTGACAATGGGCGTTATTCATTTATCGCCCGGGACATGATGGCTACTGTCAAGCTTTGTATAATGGTATAGGGATGTCAATGGCCTGCAAGCCATCCTTGTTTGTCTTCATGGACAATGGACCAATGCACGAGTTCACTAATTTGACGTTTGAGCGGTGCCGAATTCACTCGTTGCCATGGTCACGTAAATAACACGGCACCGCTCAAACGTCAAATAATGAACTCGTGCATTGGTCCATAGTCTCAGTTAACTTAACAGTTCTCCCCAAAATCTTCCAGCAAGCGTCTCATGCATAGAACTTCTTGACAAGTTTCCTCCAACGCAATGAACTTCACAGTCATATACGATAGGCTTATGTATCCGGCTAAGAACATTGCAAAATCAGTCATGGTTTTGCGTATTCCTTCTGTCCGGTCCACACGTACAACTCCGTCCTTACCTGGATGCGTTTCAACAATCCTTGTGCCGTTTGCTGCGCTTTTGAAGACCCGTCACGTATTCATTTGACCACCGTTTCCAAAAATGCTGCATTTTTTTTGCACCAGCTGGTACCGCGACAAGCTAGTCTCATTCAAATCATCGTACAGTGGTTCTGCAATCGCCGTTAGTTCCCGTCCGACTAGGAAGTATCCTAGGCTCAGCGCTTCGTAATCGAAGGGATCATCCGTCAGCTGCACAAGAAGTCTCGTGTTCAATACACCTCCTATCTGGATCAATAAAGAGTTCAACTCTTCATAGGTCAGGTAACTTTCGTTTATTGTCTTGCTTCTTCTTCTTCTTCTTGGCATTACGTCCTCACTGGGACAGAACCTGCTTCTCAGCTTAGTGTTCAATGAGCACTTCCACAGTTATTAACTGAGAGCTTTCTTTGCCAAAGTTGCCATTTTCACATTTGTATATATCGTGTGGCAGGTACGATTATACTCTATGCCCAAGGAAGTCAAGGAAATTCCCATTTCGAAAAGTGTCGGAAGTAATGCGACAATTAGTATTCATAGTAGGCTATGATAAACTGTACATAGAAAGTAGAAATATTTTTTTTCATTCTTGTTCCAACTGCCAACTAAAGTATTTTGGTCTCTGGCTCTCACCACATTTTACCAAAAGGTTATGGGCTCCAGAGAGTTCAGATAGTTAGAAGAATTTCATTCAAGATTCAAGAAAAGTGCTCAAGTCCTTCAAGATGGCCAACCCGGCGGAAAATTATCAGCGAGGCGAAGGAGACGCAGTCCAGAATCGGATCCATTCCATCCATGGTTCAGCAAGCCTACCGTCAATCGAACTTCTGCACGGCCGCGAGAACTGGTCGACGTGGAAATTCGCGGTACAAACGTTCCTGGAACTGGAAGATTTGTGGGAAGTCGTGAAGCCAACGCCGAACGCAGACGGGACCCTTCCGGTGGCAGACGCATTGAAGGACCGGAGAGCGCGAGCGAAAATCATCCTTTTGATCGATCCGGTTAACTACGTGCATGTGAGGGAAGCCAAATCAGCACGGGACACGTGGTCGAAGTTGGAAGCAGCGTTCGAGGACTCTGGATTGACCCGGAAAGTCGGCCTGTTGAGAAAACTCATCACAACCTCCTTGGCAACCAGCAACTCCATGGAGACGTTTGTTAACGACATCATAGCAACCGCACACCAACTGCGTGGAATTGGCTTCGAGATCACCGACGAGTGGATAGGAACACTTTTGCTGGTCGGTTTACCTGAAGAATATCGGCCGATGATCATGGCTCTTGAAAACTCCGGAGCAGCGATTACCGGTGACGTCATCAAGACAAAACTGCTGCAGGAGATCAGAGTGCCAACGTCGGGGGCCGCATTCGCTAGCAACAAGCATGGCCGGAAACCTATCAAGCAAAGTGAAAAACCGTATCCATCACCAAGCAAAGGTCCGAAATGCAGGCGCTGTCACAAATTCGGCCACATTGCAAGGGAGTGCTCGACAAGAGAGCCGAAGAAAAGCGACGGAAATGCCTGGTGCACTGTGATGTCAGCGGTTGAAGAGGACGATAACGATTGGTATTTCGACTCGGGAGCATCCAATCATTTTACGAAGTCAGCGCAGCATCTGGAGGAGTTTCGCAAGTGCGGCGGCAAGGTTATTGCCGCAAACCGCGGCGTGATGAAGATTATTGCCAAAGGAAGCATGAAATTGAAACCCGCATGCTGCCCGAACGACCCTGTGATTACGGTGGATGAGGTGCAAGTGATTCCCGATTTTTCATCGAATTTGCTTTCGGTGAGCCAAATAGTGCAACGAGGACACACGGTAACATTCAACAAGGATGGCGTCCAAGTCATCAATCCGAGCGGTGAGTTAATTGCGACTGGTAGTAGGAAGCGTGACCTGTTCAAGTTGGACCTGGTTCAGTCTTCAAGAGCACTGGCATGTGCATCGAATGAAACTGCAGCTCTGTGGCACAAGAGACTTGGTCACATCAACTACGACAGCTTACATCGGATGAAGCGTGGCTTGGTTTCTGGAATTGAATATGCAGAGCCGCCCAGGAGCAACGACAAGTGCAAGGTTTGTTCTATGGGTAAGCAGACACGTTTACCATTTAGCAAATGCGGTTCACGAGCGTCGGATGTACTGGAGGTGGTCCATTCGGATATCTGCGGACCGATGGAGGTCCAATCGTTGGGTGGCAGCCGCTACTACTTGACCTTCACAGATGACAAGTCCCGTCGAATCTTCGTATATTTCCTGGAAGAGAAATCAGCGCAGAATGTATATGAAGCTTTTGAAAATTTCCGTTTCATGGCTGAGCGACACACAGGGAAGAAATTGAAGACGATACGCACCGATAACGGTAAAGAATTCACGTATCGGAAACTGGAGGACCATTTGAAGCGTTTGGGAATCCGTCATCAAACAACGGCGGACTACACTCCTGAGCAGAATGGTCTGGCGGAGCGAGTCAACAGAACCATCGTCGAACGAGCGCGGTGTATGCTTTTCGAAGCGAATCTCCCGAAAGTGTTTTGGGCAGAAGCTACAGCGACAGCAGTCTACCTCATCAATAGGTCTCCTACCAAAGGACACTCGACGACCCCAGAGGAAGTTTGGAGCGGTGCGAAACCAAATCTGGCGCACGTTCGTGTTTTCGGTTCGAAGGTAATGGCACATGTTCCGAAGCCGAAGCGCAAAAAGTGGGATGCGAAGGCATTCGAATGTATTCTCACTGGATTTGACGAGGATACAAAAGCATATCGTCTGTGGGATCCGCAATCGAAGAAAATCATCAAGAGTCGAGATGTTACCTTCGTGAGTGAAGCAGGAGAGAAACCATCGTCTTCCAACAGCATGCAGGTTGCAGCCCCGGAGCGAAAAGTCGTACGACTAGACCTGGGCGATCCGTTTCCGGTACATGAGGATCCTGAACCGGTACGAACAGAAGCAATCGACGTCGAAGATGGAATAGTGCCTGTGGAAGAACATCAATCAAGCTCTGAAGATGAAGAATTTCTAGATTCAATTCGTGACGTGACAAACTCTGCGCTCCCTCTGCGATCATCTTCAAATCCGCCCGAGTCACGGGCGCAGCGGACGGGAGCGCTACCTGCCAGGCAAGTTAAAAGATTTTTTCTTTCCGAGTAGAGGACTCTCTTCCGATCGATTTTCAGACAACCAACCCGAGTCTGATGTCTACGTGGACGCAGGAAGCGCCATCGATCTTCCTAGACCCGTAGCTAGTGACCGTCAACAAGGACTAGCAGCCAGGCGTCAACCATCAACCGATGGTGATCCACGTACTCCGTCCGAAGCATTGAGGAGACCTGAAGCGAAACTGTGGAAGCAAGCAATGGACGATGAATATCGAGCTCAGATCGAGAACAACACGTGGGAGCTGGTCGAGCTACCTGCGGGCCGAAAAGCGATCGGCTGCAAGTGGATCTTCAAAACGAAGGAGGACGAAAGAGGAAACATCGTGCGGCACAAAGCAAGACTGGTTGCACAAGGGTTCAACCAGAAATACGGCGTGGACTTCGACGAGGTCTTCGCACCAGTTGCTAAGCAGGTGACCCTCAGGACGCTACTCACGGTGGCAAGCCGTCGTCAGATGTTTGTGAAGCACATGGACGTCAAAACCGCATACCTTCATGGGAAGTTGGATGAAACCATCTACATGAGGCAACCGGAAGGATACTCCATGGGAGGGCCGAACACAGTATGCTTACTGAAGCGAAGCATATACGGGCTCAAGCAATCCGCACGTGTGTGGAATCAGAGCATCGATGCAGTTTCGCGGCAAATGGGATTCAACCCATCATCGGCAGATCCCTGTCTGTACGTGCGGAGGAAAGGAAACAGTTACACGTACGTTCTACTCTATGTCGACGACATGTTAGTCGTTTGCAGGACAGAGGAGGAGTTCAAGGCTATTCACCAGGCGTTGAGGCAACATTTCAACGTGACAGCACTAGGAGATGTTAAACATTTCCTAGGAATCGAAATCGAGAGGGATGGTAACGGATTCCAGCTTAATCAAGAACGGTACATCCTGAAGCTCGCAGAACGGTTCGGTCTAGAAAACGCCAAGCCTTCGAAAATACCCTTGGATCCTGGCTACCTGCAGCAGAAGGAGGAAGAGCATGAACTACGTTTGCCGAACAACACTCAATACCTGAGTCTCATCGGCGGTCTGCTGTATGTAGCAGTTAATACTCGGCCTGACATAGCTGTGAGCGTTTCCATTCTGGCTCAAAAATCAAGCTGCCCGACACAACTCGACTGGCACGAGGCCAAGAGAGTGCTCAGGTACTTGAAATCGACTAGTAATCACAAATTGATTCTAGGATCCACAGCTGACGGGCTCGAGATGTACGCAGATGCCGATTGGGCTGGCAACCATCGCGATTGGAAGTCCAATTCCGGTTTCCTAATACGACTGGGAGGTGGCGTCGTCAGTTGGGCATTAAGGAAACAAACTTGTGTGGCGCTGTCATCAACGGAGGCGGAGCTCGTTGCCTTAACCGAGGCGTGCCAAGAGCTCAGCTGGCTCAAGAAGCTGATGATCGATCTAGGTGTCAACGTTTCTTCGCCAGTTACCACATTCGAAGACAACCAAAGCTGTATTCGTCTGTTCGAAAACGGCAAGATAGAGAAGAGGTCAAAGCATATAGCCACGAAATACTTCTTTGTTCGTGATCTTCAAGAACAGCAGCAAATCATTCTGAAGTATTGTCCTACCGAGTTCATGTTGGCTGATATACTGACGAAACCGCTGCAGCATCTACGATTGAAGACATTAAGGGATAAGTTAGGAGTATTGAACTATATTGTCGAGGAGGAGTGTCGGAAGTAATGCGACAATTAGTATTCATAGTAGGCTATGATAAACTTTACACAGAAAGTAGAAATATTTTTTTTCATTCTTGTTCCAACTGCCAACTAAAGTAGTTAGAGCCAGAGCTCACCACATTTTACCAAAAAAAAGATCCTGGACCGACCGGAATTCGAACCCTGCCACCTTCAGCATGGCTTTGCTTTGTAGCCGCGAACTCTAACCACTCGGATAAGGAAGGCCCCATTACACAGTTTATTGTCTTGCACAGAAGGGATTTCGTGCATTTGACATTGGCTTCCCAAATACCTCCCTGGTGTGGGGCTTTGGAAGGGTTGAAGCTCCATTTGATTCCTTTGGGCTGGCAGAATTCGTTAACTTTGTCGGTCAGCACCTGAGACTGTAGCAGGTTCAACATTTCGGAAAGCTCCCGGTCTGCTCCCCGAAAATTAGTTCCGATGTCGGAGAACAGCTCAGATGGATTTCCTCATCGATTAGCAAATCGATGAAGCGCTGCCAGGAAACCATCAATCGTCAAAAAGCTCACCAGTTCGAGATGTATGGATTTGGTGGACATACATACAAAAAGACACACGTACACCATCACCTTAGCTCTCATTCATCCAACCTTAATGAAGAATGGTCCTGCGAAATCAATTCCAGTCCTGGCGAAAGGTTGGGCAACAGTCACTCGGTAGCTCGGAAGATCGCCCATATACTGCTATACGTCTTTGGGGTTGGTCCGGAAGCAAACTACACATTTCCTCAGGACTCGGTGAATAGTTTGCTTCGCGTTCACTGGCCAAAATTTCTGTCTGACCACCGCAAGTAGTCCATTCAAACCGATATGAAGATGCTCACGATGCAACGCTTCTATTAGCACCTCCGTGAAGTGGTTATTCTCCGGCAAAATCATCGAGTGCTTCTGGTCTTTGCACTTGCCAAGCAAGTCAGTATTCCTTATGCGGCCGCCGACTCCCAGCAGCCTTTCGTTGTCGTCGTACATTGGGTTCAAATTCCGCAGTTTTCCCTTTACTGGATGGTTCGCCTGAATACAACTAATTTCCTCCTTATAGACCATCTGCTGGACACTGGTCACCATCGCCTTCTGTGCTTCGGTGTAGTCTTCGCTAGTCAGTGCACCACTTCTGCGCGTCGTCTTGTTCCCCTTCAAGCGGCAGTAGTGTGGAGTTCAGAATCGTTGTTGGCAAGCGGGAGCCCCACGAAGAACCTTTCAATCCATTCTGACGTTACTATGGGAGTGAGGCGTCGAAGTTGTGCCATGCCTACTAGATCGTTTGATGTCCGATCCGATGCTACATTCTCGGAATTCTTTCAATCATAACAGGGCTGGAAGACAAGATCTATGACAATGTTCATTCAGTACCACACATCTCCCTCTCGGTTGTCACTCTGGATGTGAAGAATGCGTTCAACAGCGCAAGCTGGGAAGCAATAGCACACGCGCTTCACCGCCTCAAGGTACCGGTGCAGTTGTGTAAGCTTCTAGAAAGCTATTTTGATGGTAGGATTCTACTGTATGACACAGAGGAGGGGCAGAAAAGCGTTCGAATTACCGCGGGAGTACCTCAAGGTTCAATCCTGGGCCCGCTGTTATGGAATGCGATGTACGATGACGTACTGAGGCTGCCCCTTCCGACGGGTGTTAAGATTGTTGGCTTCGCCGACGATATCACCCTAGTGGTCTATGGTGAATCGATGGAGGAAGTAGAGTTGACAGCAGCGCACTCTATTTCCCTGGTTGAGGAATGCATGAAGTCTAGGAAACTAGGACTGTCCCGTCACAAGACTGAGGTGGTGGTGGTCAACAACCGCAAGTCCGAGCAACGGGCGCTTATCTCGGTAGGTGATTGCACCATAGAGTCCAAGCGATCCCTTAGGCATCTTGGGGTAATGATCGATGACAAGCTGAGCTTCGCTAGCCACGTTGAATATGCCTGTAAAAGGGCATCTACGGCTATAGCGGCGCTTTCGAGGATGATGTCTAACAGCTCTGCTGTAATTGCCAGCAAACGCAAGCTGCTAGCAAGCGTGGCGCTATCCATACTAAGGTATGGAGGACCAATCTGGTCAAAAGCGCTTAGAACGAACAGAAACCTAAAGCGGTTGGAAAGCACGGATAATGTGCTTAAGAGTAGCAAGTGCATACCGGACGGTATCTAAAGAGGCCGTGTGCATCATAGCCGGGATGACGCCCATCGGGCTCATCATCAAGGAAGATGTTCAATGCTTCAACCAAAGGGGTACCAGAGGAGTCCGCGACACGTGTAAAGAGGAAACGCTCAGAAGCTGGCAGCAGGAATGGGATAACTCCACTAAGGGTAGATGGACCCATCGACTAATACCAAATGTGTCAGATTGGTATGGTAGAAGCCATGGGGAAGTGAACCTCCACCTGACGCAGTTTCTATCAGGACATGGTTGCTATAGACAGTACCTGCATAGGTTCGCGCACTCAGAATCTCCTGCATGCCCCAATTGTGCTGGTGTGAAGGAAACAGTGGAGCATGTCGTGTTCGATTGCCCCAGTTTCATTGTTGTGAGAGGTCGCATGCTCATTACATGCGGAGGGGACACGTCCCCCGACAATAGAATGTGTGCGGATGCCGAGTGCTGGAAAGCAGTAACTACGGCTGTTACTCACATTATGTTAGAATTGCAGCGCCTATGACGCGCCGACCAAGAGTTGGCTGCAGAGGATTAGCCCTGCCGAGGCTGGTCCCTTGTAACATTGTTTAAGTCGGCTAGGAGAAGCAGTTTGCCTAGGCTACTTCTGCTACACGTGTTGTGCTATATGCACTGGTTCCTCCCCGAAGAAATACCGTACGGTGGTTCCGGGGAGATAAGGGTTTGAGTCCAAGGGTCATGTGGATGCACAGTTCACCACTTGAGCAATTCATCCCCGCATTCCTTGAGTTACCTTCTCAGGGGATCTGTTTGCAGATTTCCCCCTTGTAAGAAAAAAAAAAAACAAACAAAAAACGTCGGATAACAACTGCAGCAGAGGAATTTGAAGCTTAGGAAGATATATGTGGATTGAAAATGACGTCCAAGGTTGTGAGAGTTCATGACATGCCGACCTTTATAACTTTATTATCTTATCTTCAGATGTTATTAAGCAATCGTAGAGTCAGTGTTGTTAAGAGGAAAATAACCCTCATCGTTTTACAAATGCCAGTTTTTTTTTGCTCAAAATCGAAGTTCTTACTATTTCTATGATTGAGATTAGTATGAACAACTAATCTATCATTGCATTGCCATTGCAATTTGTAATGCAGTGATAGATTTTCATGAAGATTTCTTTACATCTGAATGAAAGAATTGATTTTTAAGGCCTTTTGGTGCGTCATCACAAAATGGCTTCTTCCAAAATCATTAACATATTGTTATGATAGTATTGGTATTTGCAACATCGATGAAATATAACTGCTTATCACCTGATTTAATGGATAATTTATGCGAAGAAAAATGCTTCAGGTGGTATTTCAATATTTAATCAACACTTTCAGATACAACATTATCAATTTTGCGACAATATACATGAGATTTATATTCTCAAAAAAAATCTCCGATTTAATGCCGCATTTCATTGTCTCACACAACTACACTTGTAAATAGAAGGTGCTTACCTTTTCGATTGTAATTCAGCGACAAGCATTTGTGTTTTGGATCCCATATTGCGTTCACTACACTACCACTAAACAAATCTTTTATTAACTTTCCTTGAAGGAACACATTTCCACCGGGATTTCAATATTTATAAAGTTTTATCAACCGCATCACTCAAAACTATTATGGCGATGGTTTTCACTTGTTGCGAATCGACGCCGCCACTGCACACTGAGACATGCCTGTGTTTATAGTCTAAAATATCCAACTTTTTTTTCTGTTGTATTAATTTTCAGCGCGGAAAGGTTGGGCAAAGGATAGAAACTTGAAACTCATACGTTGTTTGTTTTTCAATTTTCTCAAATTACAGAAACCATCTCTACGAAGCATAAAATCATACCAAGTGTTTATCAATTTGGACCACCCAAAATAATTGAAAAGCTCCACAGTGCGATGCGTCGGGACGCGTCTATCGTGTGTGCACAATCATCACGATCGTTGAGCGCAGTGATGTCAGAGTTGCTATCTGTAAAATCATAGCATTTAATGTGGATTGATCACAAAAATCATTAAAATTTTATTAAATCAGTGATCTTATGATGGAAAACTATTTGCAAAATGATAAGTTTTTATAATATGCAGCAAATGTTCCGAAAACAAGCATATAACAATTGCTAGAAAAATCTGTCACCAGTCACCTGGCAACACCGTCATCCCTTGCAAACATAAACCGTACCGATGCATAACAAAAATATGCGATAAATCCAAAAAAAAAAACAGATAAATTCCGTTGCCCTTCATTAAATTGTAATGTTTTCTTTTGATATGTACGATTGAACAGTTGATTTTGATTTCCAATACTCGTCAATCTACTAAGTTTCCCATGTGTTTACATAAAAATATGCTTAACACAAATGTTATATTTTTTGTTTGTTTGTTTTGAAAATATACATGGAAAGGCGACACTACTACTGTTACATCAATGATGATTCTAATGATTCTTTGAGTTACACGCCGCTTCACCTTAATTGATTCTTGAGCCCTCAATAGGATCACATAGCTGGTGTGATAGGAAACTGAAATTAAATTGGTAGATTTCCTTTTGTGCGTGCATGTGAAGATTGAACGTACTAACTGAGCATCACTGAGCGAATTGAAGTGGAAACAGGCAACTGACGTGAAAACTGAACGAAAGGCAATCGTTATGTGGTCGGAAGATGCGGAGCGAGAGAGAGAGAGATAGTGTTAATCGATGTTGCAATTGTATGTGTGCAGCCTCGAGTCGGTTGACTAGATTTGAAGCGTATCGATTCAACCCAGTTTAACTAAATGGATAACAGTAGTAGTATTGATTCCCTCATTTCTGAAGAAAGAGACCAACTAGGAACAGGAATTACTATATGAATAAACGTTCCAATTCAGCTCCTTCAACATGGTTTTAAGAACCATTCAATTGTACTAAGAAACCCATATAGCTGCCAAGGAAGTGACTTTGATTTTATCGCTCGAGGATAACACGGAATTTCTCTGCATGAAATGTTCCACTGCTATCTAACCGAAACAGTATAATTTTCAAAATAACGGAGATAAAATACTTACATCTCCTAATTTTCAGGAAAATCCTTCATGATGATATCAGCGGCTTTTTCCGCTACGGCAATGACCACCGAATTGGGAGTCCCCGATACTGGTGCCGGAAACACGCTGGCATCGACTACACGCAAACCAGTGACACCGTTAACCCTAGAAATAGTAAGAACTTCACAAACTTTACGCACATTCCAAACAATCCAAAAAATTCACCTCAAATGATTGTCCACCACCGCTTCCGAGTGCAGCCCGATGGCGGCCGTCCCGCCCGGATGATGCCCGGTCAGGGCCGCGACTCGCAAAATACACTCCAGATATCGATCGGTTTGAACACCTTCCTCGGAGGACGGTCCAAAGTTGGCACAGCTTTTCACCCGTGGCCAGTGCAGTTTGGCGCCCAACCGACGAAACGGTTCACATTCCACGGTTTTCGCAGCCAAACGAATGGCGGCACTCATGCAGTCCACGTCGAAGCGATCCTTCAAGTAGTTGGGATTGATGAACGGCTGGGACTCGATATTGCGATCCCTCAGGAATACCGCTCCCCGACTCTTCGGCTGGTGACACGTGTTCAGGAATAGGAAACCCTCCTGGCTGGCGTTGTGATGCAACGGGAAGAACGCCCGGAACGTGTCCTGTTGCAGGTTGGACACATGCCGCAGGGCCTGCTCGTCAACACTTCCCATGCCGAAAAGGATAACTCCGAATTTGCCCCCGCGGAGACTACCGATTCCGGCCACGGCAGTTGTGGCGAGCACTCCCGTCCCCTTGCTCAGGTAGTCTACGATGGTTCGGGGATGTAGGATTTTGTCCAACGTGACACTCGCCGTGGCATTGATCGAAACGAACAGCGGTAGATTCAGGTGATCAAAATAGTTCTGGCCGACGTTCGGCGAGTCGTGAACGACGGGAATGCGGTGTCGGTTCAACTCCGTAGCTGGACCGATTCCAGACAGTTTCAATATCTGCGGGGTTTGGAAAGCACCTGCGCAGATGATAACTTCTTTTGCGGTTTTGATTTCGATGGAATCGTTACTACCGGGAAGCTTAACGAGAATTGCAGAAGCACGTTTTTGGGAATCAAATTCGATCTTTTCTACCATCGATCGAGTCAGGATCTGCAGATTCTGTTGATTGAAGGCCGGTCGGAGAAATTCATGGTAACTACTCCAGCGGATGCCATTTCGGATTGTGTACCGAGCTACGTTGAAATCGTGCTCTGGGCCCAAATAATTGGGGGCTTCCGTGAAGGCTTTGGCCAGGAGATTATCGTTCGGATTGACGGAGGTGATGTGCAGTTTAGGTCCTGGGTCAGAGGTGCAGGACGGGGCTTTGTTGGTGCAAAAGTTGAGCGTGGTCGATTTGTCCACGCTTGCCACTATCGACGGATATTGGTTTTGCTGGAAAAGGTAATGTTATTCTGCTTAAATTTGGCCACATTTCAAGTCACATACAGTGACTCAATTTCATATGTTTTCAAGTTTTGAAACTATTTGGTTGAATTAGTCACCGTGAACTTGAATTTATTGGGGCAGAGCTAATAAAAGACGCGTGTGGTCTAGGTGACTTCTAGGACAGCACGTGACAGCTCAACTAAGACTGCCCCGTTGTTTTTCAGTCAATAACCTTGTCCTGGGAGGGAGGCACCGATACTACACACGAAATTGGATACAATTGTTTTCCAAATTGCAAGATAACTCCAGTTTGCCAACGACAATCAAGACAGGCTTAGAGAAAATCGCTAGTTTCCATTTGTTGTTCTTCTTTCTGGTGTTACGTCCCCACTGGGACAGAGCCTGCTTCTCAGCTTGGTGTTCTAATGACCACTTCCACAGTTATTAACTGAGAGCTTACTATGCCAATGACCATTTTTGCATGTGTATATCGTGTGGCAGGTACGAAGATACTCTATGCCCTGGGAATCGAGAAAATTTCCAACCCGAAAAGATCCTCGACCGGTGGGATTCGAACCCACGACCCTCAGCTTGGTCTTGCTGAATAGCTGCGCGTTTACCGCTACGGCTATCTGGGCCCCAGCATTTGTTGTGTACCTCTGATCTTTCTGGACAAACATTGAAAAAGGGCCACAGTTTTCTATGCGTTTAATTTTCAGTTTTAATAGAAACAGTAAAAAGAGCCTCATTCTAATACGTTACATTCAATTAGACAAAAACGGTGCTCTGGTGACATAACTTTTGAATGTGCATGAATTGATTCTAATTCGATTTTTGCTATTTTTGATGAAATGCAAAAATATGCTTAGGCTAATTACGCGCTTTTTCATGTTTGCCCATTGTTTAAGATCCGGGCTCACAGTGACAGTTCGTGACAGCAAAATCTCGGCTCACTGTGACGTAGAGAAATTTTGTATTGGTTTCTCCCTCCCAGACCTTGTCGATGCACAAGCCAATGCTACCAGTATCCTTTTTAATCAAATCTTCTGAACAAATTCAAATATCAAAGCTCATAATTTGGTAGTTTTTTTGCACCCTTCATTCATTCCATGCAATAGAGTATGTTAGCTTTTTAAAAAAATCAGGTTTGTTTTCCAAACCGGCGATATTTTTTGAGGGAATTGAAAAAAAATACCATTATTTTGCTTTCAATTAAGTATTTTATAGTTATTTTAGTATTGTAGGAACACATGCGGAAAACTTGACATCAAGTTTAAAAAGATTTGAAACAAAAAGATCTCATACAAAATGTTCAAACTTTTGATGAACACTCTAATTTATGAACTAGCAACACGGTCTGGCTTGCAACAATGTGCCCTGTTGCAATTCAACTCAATGATGTGAAAGTAGGCCTTTGCCAAAACGAATATTGAGAAGTGGTCTTTTTTGACAGGCAATTGGTTTCATTTTTACACTATTACCTGACACGTCTTGTCTTAGGGTGACTTATATAGTTTTTATTCAAAATCAATCTTAACACTAAAGTCATGGGTTGCTTCGATTGCAAATTTGCATTCGCTAAGACTCCTCCTCAACCCATTATTGGATTTTGCAGTTCCATTACTTCACGGCAAATCTTCATCTTCACGGCAGGTAGTGGTTTAGTCAAGCCGTTCGCGATCGTCGATGTGTTTAGTCCTCGGTTGATAACCACCATTCTTTGCGACGGAAATGGCACTTTGGTTGTCGCAATGAATAACGATTGCTTCCTCCTTTTCGAACAGGCCTCGTAATCGCTTGCAGCACCACGATATGGCTCCTCCTTGAGCGGTAAATACATACCCTGTCGTGGACTTCCTGTCATCATGGTCTGATGCCCAGTCAGCATCGGAGAATCCATCGATAGTAGAATCTTTGCTGCGATGATAGATCAAGCGAAATTTGGAAGTTCCTCTCACGTACCATAAGAGATGTTTCACCGCGTTCCAGTGCTGTTCGCCAGGGTTGGTGTTGAACCGGCTGAGCACGTTCACGGCGTAGCAGATGTCCGGACGAGTACTTTGGGCGAGGTACATTATACAGCCCACAGCTTCTCTGTATGGCACGTCTCTCATACGCTCCTCTTCTTCAGCTGTTGACGGACACATTTCCTTCGTCAGCTTCTCGCTCGTATTCATCGGGGTAGTAACAGGGTTGCACTTGGCCATTTGAAAACGGTCAAGCATGGCATCAATATACGCTTCCTGGTCCAGAGAAACCGCTTCTTTGGTTCTGGTAATCCTGATACCCAGGGCGTTTTTTGCTGGTTCAATATCGTTCATTTTAAATTCCTGATTTAATTTACCTTTTATTTCATTTTTCCAGCGTTTGCAGCAACGAATAGCACCTTGCCACCGCTGATAGGGGTCATGTACAAATTACGTCACGCTCCAAGGGGGGGGGGGTCGAGCCAAGCGTGACAAGCCTTACAAAATTTTCGGAGGACTCATACAAAAAGTGTGACCAAGGGGGGGGGGAGGTGGTCGAAAAAATTGAAATTTAGCGTGACATAATTTGTGCACCATCCCATACGATAGTATACGCATGGATCGTACACAGTAGATTCCAGTCCAAATTTTCGAAGCGCTGCATCCAATTTCGAATTCCAGACGCGGCTGGATTGCTTCAACCCGTAGAGGGCTTTGTTGAGGCGGCAAACTTTGAATTTCTTGCCACCATCCACGAAGCATGGGGGTTGCTCCATATAAATTTCCGCCGCTAAATCGCCCTGCAGGAATGCTGTAACGGCATCCATTTGGTCCACTTGCAAACCCCATCTTGCAGCCAGAGCGAAAAGGTATCGCAGCGAACTATATCGGACGACCGGGGAGTAGGTGTCCTCGTAATCCACCCCCTTTCGCTGCGAGTATCTTTTGATGACCAGCCTGGCTTTGTACCTGTCGACGTTTCCGTTCACGTCGAGCTTGGTTCGGTACACCCATTTGCACTTGATCGCCTTGCGTCCTTCCGGCAAATCGGTCAGCGTCCACGTCTCGTTGGAGATTAAAGCATCGTATTCATCGATCATGGCCTGTTTCCAGTGGTCAGCATCGTCTCGGCTAAGCGCTTCGTTATGCGTCACTGGATCATCCAAGAACGTTTCTGGAAAATCGGCACCAGTATCGGAACATTCGTTGTCACTATCGTTCAAATACTTCCCTTGGGGCAGGCGCCCCCTATCGCAGAGCATCAACCGCTGTTGCGTTACAACGCTAGCAAGTCTTTGATTTGAGCACGACGGGAGCGCAACGGAATCCTCAGCCACGGATGTGGACGGCATCGGGCAATCATCTTTGGAGTCTGTAAATTTTGTAGACGGCAAGCCTTTGTTCACGATATAAAAATCTTTATACTTGCCTGAGAGAAAGCGCTCCCGACCGCTGCGCCTCAACGCCACAGGCGTGCTAGAAGATTGATGCGGCGGGAGCGCAGAGTCGGCCTCCGTGTCGTCAGCATCTTGAAATGATTCATCGCTTGAATTCACATCATTTGCTTGAGCTGCATCAATTTGGTCAGCCGGCGTCGACAGGGGCTCGTCCAACACGTTCTCGATGAATCCCAACCTGACATAGCTGCGCCTCTGGTCGTCGGTTGTTCCAGCTGGTGTGTTGTCTCGCTTGATAATTCCTTCGTCGATGAAAGTTACGTACCGGCTCTTGAAAATCTGCTTGGATTTTAAGTTATACAGGCGGAATGCCTTCGTCTCGTCATCGTAGCCGGTAAGGATGCACTCGTCAGCCTTCTGGTCCCACTTCTTCCGTTTTTGCTTCGGCACATGGGACATCACGGTAGTTCCAAACGTTCAGATTTGCGACAGATTGCTTCTTCC
Source organism: Aedes aegypti (assembly GCF_002204515.2). Taxonomy (NCBI): domain Eukaryota; kingdom Metazoa; phylum Arthropoda; class Insecta; order Diptera; family Culicidae; genus Aedes; species Aedes aegypti. The sequence continues at coordinate 23,894,291 of NC_035109.1, read as the reverse complement.
GGATGCGACCTGTCCATGCTTCTTCCGGTGTTGTTTCGGTACCCTTCGTTGGTGATCGGTTGATCAGATAGACTGCTGCAGCCACAGCCTCTGCCCAGAACGGTTTGGTTAGTTTGGCTTCATACAACATGCACCTCGCGCGTTCCACCGTTCGGTTGACTCGTTCAGCGAGTCCATTCTGTTCCGGTGTGCACTCCACCGTGATTTGATGACGGACACCCAATTGCTTGAGATAGTTCTCGAAATTCCAGTTTTTTGTACTCCCAGCCGTTATCCGTCCTCAGCACTTTCAGCTTCTTTCCAGTTTGACGCTCAGCCATACTGTGGAAGTCCTTAAACTTTTGCAGCACCTCTTCTTTTGACTTGGTGCGCAAAAAGTAAACGAAAACTTTTCTAGTTTTGTCATCGATGAACGACAGATAATAACGACTGCCTCCCAGCGAGTTCTCTTCCATCGGACCGGCTATGTCTGAATGAACAAGCTCCAGAACTTTGCTCGCATGTGATCCCTCGTGATCGAATGGAAGCCGGGTTTGCTTCCCCATTGCACACGTTTTGCAATTTCCGAGGTCGTTACCATGGAATCTCACTCCGTCAACCATGCCGTTTCGCAACCTTACCAGATTTCGCGATGCCAGATGTCCCATGCGCTTGTGCCACAGATCTGCCGTATCCGGGGATAGGCACGCCAACGCCTTGGATGGTTTTTGCTCCAACTTGAACAGTCCATTCGATCGCTGCCCAGTAGCGATGATTTTGCCAGCCGGATTGATGACCTTGCAGCCTGTTTTGGTGAAAGTAACCGAATGACCCTGATCGACTATCTTACCTACCGACAGTAGGTTTACTGCCAGCTCCGGAATCAGCTCGACGTTTGTCACATCAATCGTATCAGGGTTGCACGTGGGTCGCAGTTTTGCGGATCCTTCCGCGACAATCTTCATGATTCCCTTATTTGCCGCGTAGATGCTACCGTCCGCCGGCCGCATGTGCTCCAGTAGCATTTCATTCTTCGTGAGGTGCTTCACCGAGCCAGAGTCGAAATACCACTCATCGTCCTCTCCAGATTCTCGCACAGATAGCACCGTGCAAAAAGCATCTCCTTTCTTGTCCGATTTGTTGCGCTGAGCCGGTTCCTTGGCATTGCAATACCTTGCGATATGCCCAAATTTTTCACACCGACGACATTGCGGTCCCTTACCTTGCGTGGTCGTTGCCTTGGTTACTTTACCATGCTTGCTTTTTGAATCGTGTCGCGAAACGAATGTAGTAGGCTCTGCCAAAACGTAGTAGGCTCTGCCAAAACGGTCTCCTGTAGCAACTTCGTTTTGATGATGTCACCTGTTATGTGTATTCCAGAATTTTCCAGTCCCATCATCATGGGGCGATATTCCGGCGGTAGGCCAGCCAACAGTAACATGCCGATCCATCTGTCGTCCAAGGGAAAGCCAATTCCGATGAGCTGATGCGCTGTCGAAATCATACGGTTCACGTAGGCCTCCATCGATCCACAACTGACCACATTCGTCGTGATTAGCTTGTGGAGAAGGCACCACTGGCGGGTCAATCCAGTGTCCTCGAATGTGTTCGAAAGCTTCCTCCACACTTCGGCCGCAGTTTTTACCTCCTCGACGTGAATGAAATTCACCGGGTCGAGGAACAGAATTGTTTTACATCGTGCGATTCTGTCCTTCCGAGGGTCCACAGCGGGGAGCGTTCCGTCTTCATTAGGCGTTGGTTCCACTGCTTCCCAGAGATCTTCCACTTCCAGATAGGTCTTGACTGCGAACTTCCAGGTCCTCCAGTTTTCTCGACCGACTAGCCGCTCAATGTGGGGGTGGCCCTGTGTGTTGAAACTCTGCTGCTGCTGTCGTACCAAAACGCCATCGCCGGATGCGCTGCTTCCTGCATTTGGATTCGCCATTCTTGAAGTGAAAAAAGCTTCAAGTCTTGAATTTTCTTCCGCTTCCATTAGACACGTGTCGACGGCCCATAACCTATTGGGGCAGAGCTAATAAAAGACGCGTGTGGTCTAGGTGACGGTCTAACAACTTATATAGTTTTTATTCAAAATCAATCTAAAGTCATGGGTTGCTTCGATTGCAAATTTGCATTCGCTAACAGAATTGAATTGAACACTCATCTAGCTAGCCGCGTCGAATAAGATGATAAGATACCTACCGTGGACGTACCATATTTGACGCGGTTAAGAAAATTCTTAATTCAAACATTTGTCAAATTGTCAAAATCTGTCGGATTTTGATGAAATTTGAAGCTATGCTAGCTCAACTATTATAGAATTAGGGAAAAATCTGTAAAAATATATTAGTCGTTTTTTTCTCCATGTTTTAATGACTTTTTGTGGAACACATTAGGTTCCTTAATTGACGCATCAATTCTTCAATGTGCCTTATTTGACGCACTATGTTCCTTATTTGACGTACTAAAAATAATGCCTAAAGTTCAAAATATACAAGGGTTTCAGTATTCAATAGTTCAATTAATTGAAAAAAGCGCTTTAGGGTGAACGTAAAACTTAGAACTTTTGGAAAAAGTTGTCAATGACGTCATCCGGTAGTACTTTTACTGTGCGTTTAGTTTAAGTGTAGAAAATAAAACCGGCGATTGAGTTTAATCCATAGTCAAGCATTATTGTTTAGTTTAATGTATTTTCGTCGTGATATCAAACAAGGGAAAGGTTAGAAAACTACGTTGCGCTGGAGGGGGAAGGAAGTTGCAAAAAATAAGCAAAAATAGGTCGAAAACTACAACGAGAACAACCGATTGCAAAAATGGCCGTTTGAGAATCTTCATTACTTATAACACGTGAATTACGCCTACTTGTCCCATGTTCTATGTAAATTTTATGGACCTCGGGACAAATATGCGTAGAACCAACGGCAGTATGAGCCTTTTTGTTACATTTTACACAACTTCCAAATTCTCATCTAAATAACTGCAATCACGTTTTACAAATATTTTTAGAGCTCACCTCGAAAATTTCGTCATCCTTCAATCCCGAATAGCACGCCTCCTGGGCTACCACCTTCCCCTCCACTGCCTGATCATGCCGCACCAGATAGGGCTTCATCTGTTCGTATCCCCAGTCCAGGGCTCCAAACTTCTTCCACCGCTCGAAATCCTCTCTAATCCCGGTGAAGTGCAGCATGTAGTTGATTTGTCCCGATCCTCCCAGCCCTCGGCCACGTGGGAGAAATTGTTGCTAGATATAACAGTCATCAAGTGAATTAACAGTAACAATTGTGAATGGAGTATACTCTTACGTTATTGATCAACCCGTGGGATGAGTATTTCTGTGGCGTCGTACGAAATGCCCAATCATAATTGGTTTGCTGCATTGCTGTGCTGAACAACGGAACGATGGAAGCCGCTCCGAAGACGTCCCCAGCTTCTACGAGAAGCACGGATACGTTCGGATTGGCGGACAGACGGCTCGCCAGTACACTGCCAGCCGTTCCAGCTCCAACTGAAATCGATTGGAGAAGGATTATGAGTTACAATTATTGTTGGACTACTCAAGTAATCTTGCTGCTCAAGCCTTAAATCGACTTTAATGATAGTTCTATAGTAATATGTACTAGGTTTCATGAACATCGTTCATATGCATAAAGTGCAGTTTGAGCAGCATGGTTACTTGTGTAGTCCCCTACACTATCGACTTACCTATTATAAAATCGTACGTCGTATTACGCAGTAAATTGATATCTTCTACTTTGTTTGGGATACGTTCGAATCCTAGCCATATCCAAATTACATACAGAGAAACAGCAAAAGTTCCCGCCAGCATTATGATACTGAAAGCAATTCGCTTTACGATTCCCATGATAAATTCTGAGACGAACAATCCTCTTCAATCAATAAAAAATATCCCTGAGTGAATATGGACAAAAACGAACTGCTATAATGGTCTCTAGACAATGCAAAACAACTTTCTCAGGTGTTGAATAGTTAAGCATTACCTACATTATTTCGTTCCCTTCTCTAATCTAATTAAGAAGGACATTCAGTTCACTGCGAACTGAAGCGCATGTCATTTCTTTTCATTCTATACAGGCCTTCTTTTCCGTCTACCAAAATCTAAACCAGCTGAAGACTTGCATTTACTGTTTAGTTCTTTATTCGTAATGTTTCCAATATACAATGACTCCTAATAAAAACCTAAATCTATTCTCGCAAGCCATACATTCCACCTACCGTGACCATATTTTTCTTCTTTCACCTTCATCATTTCGGCGTCTTCCAGGAGGCCGGCGGATTCCTCCAGCTGCTTCTCGATCTGACGGACTGTAAGATTCATTTATTTTTACTCCTGGGAAAAATAATGTTATGAAGCAAACAACTCTTCAGAGATTTTCAAGGAAATGTTTAAGTTTTTCGTCTACTTAAGCATCATTTTTTGGGCCTTCCTTAGCCGAGTGGTTAGAGTCCGCGGCTACAAAGTAATGTCATGCTGAAGGTATCTGGGTTCGATTCTCGGTCGGTCCAGGATCTTTTCGTAATGGAAATTTCCTTGACTTCCCTGGGCATAGATCATAATCGTACCTGTCACACGATATACGAATGTGAAAATGGCAACTTTGGCAAAGAAAGCTCTCAGTTAATAACTGTGGAAGTGCTCATAAGAACACTAAGCTGAGAAGCAGGCTCTGTCCCAGAGACGTAAATGCCAAGAAGAAGAAGAGGCATCCTTTTTGAAATCAAGAAAAAATTTAAATTGAAGGAATTAAGGGCCTCTTTACATTTTTTGATATTTCAAAATGCTCCTGGGCTGACGATCCCACATAATTCCACATCGAAGTTATTGAAGAATTCCAGGAAGAATACTAAACATATTTCCCTAAATAGCTCCTGGGTGTAAATGGGGATGAAATCTTGAAGGAATCTATACCTGAAACTGAAGAAATTAAAGTAAGAATTCTTATATTCCTGGAAAACTCCCTAGTGCTCAAGGATTCCCTGAAACAAACTGTGAGGAAATTCTTCCAAGCATCCTTTGAAACGCCACTGGAAGAATTTCTGGTGATGGAATCACCAGTAAATTTCTGCATGATGTCTAGAGGAGTCTATGAAAGCATTCCAGGAAAAAATCTGTATTGCTAAGATAATTGAAAAAAGAAAAGAAAATCAATTGAATCTCTGGGTAATATCACGCAGGATTTTGAGAAGGAACACCTGGAAAAATATAGGACGAAATCTCTAAAATATGTGTAGTAATGGTAGGAAGATTTCTCGAATAAAATTGCTGTATTGTTAACTGGTGAAGAACCTTAAATGAACTTTTGAATATTCCATGGGGATTTTTTGATTAATTAATTGAAAAATGTTCGGAAGAGCTCCAGTAATTCTTGGTTGAAATGCTGGAGAAATTCCTGAACAAAATTGGGAAACTCAATAATCAAACACAAATCGAATTTGAGGAATCATTTGAAATGTTCTTAATAGATTCATACGAATAACCCCTCGAGGATTTTTTCGGTCAATTCTTTGGAATAACTGAAGATGGAATGGCGTAAAAATGCTTGTCTGGTTTCTTGAAAAAAAAAAAAAAAAAAAAAAAAACATTCTTGAACGAATTTTACCAAAAACTGTGGAATTGACATTTGAGGGTTTTCTTCAAAAAAAAAAAATCTATGGAAATCTGGAAGATCTCTCGCATCAATGTCTGAAGAATTCCTGAATAAATTATTGGAGGTATTAACGTTGAAGTGCTCAAGGATTTCCTGAAGTAAATTCTAGAGAAATTATATGAGGAATTCTTTGAAACATTATTAAAAGAATTGGAAGAAGAATATCTGGAGAAAACACTGTATTAATTCCTGATAGTATTTTACATGAAATCCCTAGAGAAACCAGTAGGATAACTCCTGAAGCTGTTCTTGAGAAATATGAGAAAAATGGCATCATAATTATCTGCAAGCAAGAAGAGGAAAAAGGAGACTTTAGACTTTTTGGTTAAAATAGAGACTTCAGAGACCTACATTTCAACGAAAATAGATACTTTTAGAGACTCCCTGAGAATTCCAGGTTTTTCTAGGTAGTAGACACCCTGTTATAAAAAATGTAAATAAAAGGGTTCAGGCTTAGTCCGCAAATGGATGTCTGACGCATTTGATAAAATTTCTAGAAAAATTCTTGACTAATTTCTGGACTAGTTTTTTGGTTTCTGCAGGCATAATTCCTCAACAAGTTTCTGACAAATTTGATTGAAAATTTTTGGTTGAAATTTCAGAGAAGTTTTAAGCTACTTTCTCCGTTAAGAAAATGGAAACCAAATTTAACACCATATATTTTTTTTTCCACAAACTCTAGTGAAATTAAATGGTATAGTATTTTCTTATTCGCTTAATCGACGATACATTAGGGGGAAGTCCTCTATGCCCGGACACTTTTTGTTTTTTGGTAATATTTCAAAATCTAAATTAGTTTTACCGTTAATTTTTGTACAGTATTAAAATATCACATTATTTTTAGTAAACACTCACATGAGAACAAAAATAAACCTTTACAATTATCTTTATTAATTTATCTGAATTCTTCCATAAAGTTTGCAAAGAATCCTTCCTTTCTACAATTCTCAGAGTAATCCCTGTGGAAATTCCTTATTAGGTATTTCGAATCAGAATTCGCTGCAAGGTGCAGAAAAATAGTGACTTTAGAAATAAATTAGGAAAAAATAAGATGCTTTAGAGACCTTCCAATAATTTTTTTTTTCAGAGACTTGCATCTCTATCTCTGAAAAGAGACCTGCTATTTGCTCTGCAAAATGAATTTGTGAGCAAAAAAAAAAAAAAACTTTGGGCCTACTTTTCTTTCTGTAGGAAACTTTGAAAGATTTTTAATTGTAACCTATTGTAACAACTGGAGAAATCATTTCAATACACTGCGGAACACGTTTTTGTCTCAAGCACCAAAATACCGCTATTTACTAAATTAAGGGTTGCTGAGTCCATTGCCGTTTTCAAAAATATCATGGCACATCTAGTTTTCGAGATATTGACTGTTGAAAATGCAAAATTTGACTGTTTCAGCCAACTTGCATGCAAGTTTGCCAACTTGTACGGAAATTGCTTTAATTGTCACATAATTCAAACTTCATGTATAAAACAATAATTATCCACAAAGTTCATAATATATTCGATGGTGAAGTGTTAGTGTTTGGTGGTTCCGAAAAGTATTGGATTTTGCCATATAAGAGAAACGAAGAATTTTATATGAAGACTGCAAGCATGTTAAAATAAATCGATTTAAACTAAATTCTATCGTAAAATTTCAACTAAATTGTATCTAAATTGAAAGTGCAAGTCCTATTTACAGGGTGTCCATTCAAAATCAGTTTTCCAATTCCTGGATTTTTCCCGGATGCCTAAATTGTTTAAACCGGGCTACATCAAGATCTTTCAACTTGAAATTTTCCACCAATTTTTACCTTTGTCAGTAAGAGCTGATATTCGATTTGAAATTCAAAATATTCGTTTTCAAATTCAAAGGTTTTTTCGCCGTTCAAAATCTTTATACTTTTTGATCACTTTAGAACGTCATTTCATTTTTTACATATAGATTTTTAAATATTGGAAAATATTGCAATGGTATTGACAGTTACATATAAGATTAAATAGAGTAGAGCAGCGGTTTTCATATCGTGCTCCGCCATGGCAGGTGCTCCGCAACAATTCTTAAACATTGTATCAATTCCAAGAACACAACACTGATTTCGTTGAAAATTTGTTCGATTGGAAACTCGTAGGTTGCGTCCAATCAATCGAATATTTATTTACGACTACTGTTTTTTTTTCTCTAGTTTGTAGCTCTTGAAAATTCAGAGGTGGATTCATTTAGCTTCGAATTTATGATAGCAGACAAAACACAGTTTTAACGAGTCTTATACACACGCTGCCAAAGTCTCGATCATCATTGATCTTTCATATATCTTGGAAATTTAAGCAGAATTTTTGTGATTGGAAGCTTAGAAATATGATGTTCATCGACTCCCATATATTTGTATGGCACAATTTAAGCTCCAAAATGTAATTTTCTCGAATTTAATATAGAAAACAACCCTTAGAGTTGAAGAAATCCAGTGTTTGCCAAAAAAATAAGGGATTAAAAATATGATGGAACACTAATTCTGCTCGATAAAAACATTTACGAGAGTGCTGAATTTTTGGTGAACCAGTTCAGGTACAACAATAATGGCTTTAAACAAATATTTCGCTACAGAAACTCGCTAATTTGTTAGAATTAACGACAAAAATCTAAAAATTTTCCAGCCAAAGCAATTCTGTGGTTTTCAAGCCACAAATTTTGAAATATTTGACGAAAAACCAAATACAGTTTCATTTTGATATCTAATTGTTACAGTTTAACCTTGAAACAAGAAAGCCAAATGAAATAATTTTTTGGATAAGATCAAAGTACAAAAATAAAATAAAAATTAATGAAGGATTGACTAACACAAATTTTACTTCACGATATTCTTAGGAATTAAAACGTCGAGCGTGTAAAAAACCTGATTTCAAACGGAGCGATGAACGAAAGGTGCTCCGCGGAACAATTTTATTTCAAAAAGTGCTCCGCGAGACAAATAGGCTGAAAACCCCTGGAGTAGAGGATTCAATAGGTATTGAAATCTAATCACTAGGGAGCTTTGTAAATTCCGCAACTGTTTGCTCTAGGATGTTACCACTCAATATTAAGAATTAAGCAAAGCAGCCACTTTTTTATTTTGTTTTCATACCATATGTTCAAATTCGGAGGGCTTGTTCTAAGTTATTTACGAATTATTTTAATGGAACTCACGCCTAAGATTATTGGTTTAAATTCCGAAAGATTTTCGGACAGACGTGTGGTAAAGATCTATTGGAAAATCCAATAGGGGTCATGCAAAAATTACGTCACGCTCCGAGGGGGGGGGAGGGGGTCAAGCCAAGCGTGACAATCTTTACAAAAATTTCGGAGAACTCATACAAAAAACGTGACAGGGGGGGGGGTGTAGGTGGTCGAAAAAACTAAAATTTAGCGTGACATAATTTGTGTACCATCCCATAGATCAACACTAAAGATATTTTCAGCAATTAAGAACTAAGAACTACGGCCTAAATTATTTTTAGACTAGATCGTCGATTTTTTTAGATAAATCAATTCAAATTCTTGGTCAATAATAACATAAAAGTTTTGGATCCGGTGAAAAACAGTATTTGTCATGGTGAAAATAACCTTCCAGTATTTATTTTCAGTCGGGTGCTCAAAACTACGGAGAATATCTAAATATTGACTCTAGTACTACAAAAGAGAAAAGTTCAATAGCCAATTCAATCTTTTCTAGGAAGGCCTTACAAATTATACGTTATACATGGCCCAAAACCCTAGAAAAAATCATAATCTAGGAAGGAAGTAGCTGAAACGATATCTCGCCAAAAGAACATTTCGACATAGACTTTTCATAAGGGCTTATCTACATTCATCGATTTTTCTTCCTTCATCCTGCATCTTTTCATTATTGCAGAAAATTGATTTACTTTTAGTAACATGTTTTTGTGCTGTAGGAGAAATAATAATTTTATCTAGAGTTCTGTTTGATCTTTCGACCTTGACGCTTGCTCCTGCGGGAGCGGGTGACGAGGGCAGGTTCAAACTCCTTGGCAGTGCGTCAAGAAAGCCCGAGCAGTAGTCAGTTGTTTTCCCTCTTGGGTCGTGCGCCTATTTTCTCTGTATAGCCGAGCAAACGAGATAAGCTGAAAGTGGATTGTTGCTGCTCAGTCAAGGATGACGGATCAATTGGTGAGCTTGTTTCATGCTACTATTTCTAATCTATAAAATATGGATGACTGCAAATTTAATCGGCACAACGGGGGGACGTAAATATGATTTTCCAACAAACTATGAATGGTTCGTCACTGTGAGTGTCGACATAAACTCTAATTCATGGATTATTTATGTTTAACATTTTTTTTCAAAACACCCCTTTCTTTTTATCTTTATTTTTGTAATTAAAAAAACTTTGAATGGTTCGACACTATAAATGTAGACTTGCGAAAGGTTCACTTTATTCAACAAACTTTGGATGGTTCGCCACTGTAAGTGTCGGCATAAGAATAAGAGTGTTCTATGATGCTCCAGCCTATTGAGTTTTTTGTTTCTTTTCAAATAAGTAAAATATAATAACCCAAGCTTTCGTCCTGACAGCTGTAGGAATGTTACATTTAGGTATTTGTTCAACAAACTTTGAATGGTTCGTCACCTCAAGTGTCGGCATAATTTTCCTCTACATAGAAATTGTTCATATCAAATGAAAATATTATATTTTCATATAAGCATATTTATATCTGACAAATAACTATTTATTAGGTCTAATCACTTATCAAAGTGAATCCTTTGACCCAACGATCCTCCCCATTAACAAACATCCCTCCCAGTAACCTTTGTGGAGATGCAGAGGCAAACACGGTCTCCAAATAGCAATGGTTACACACTAACATTCCTTCCCTCAATCCCACCTGACTGCAAGGACGTGGCTGGCGCCGTTATTGACCATGTATAAATAGAGGCACTGAATTATGCACGCTGAAGAAGATTATGGCCAATCCCAGCCGAACTTCTAGTTGATTCTTTGTACATTTTCACTGACTTCGGTCAATCACGGAATAGCAACCATTAATATGTGTAGTAAGTCTAAGCTAAGCTAAGCTAAGCTGTAGGAGAAATAATAACTTTATTTAGTTTCATGAATAAGAATGGTTGTTCCTTTATGAAGCTTATTAAAAAATGTCATACATCCATAAAAGCATCTTTCAAGCAATCCATCTACCCAAGAATAATTAACCAAGCCGTAAACATGAATAAGAATCTCCAAAAATCCACCATACAGAAAAAAAAAATAATAAAACGACCAAGGCGTTTAACAGTAAATCACTTAGATCTCCCAAGAAAACAGATCGACAATCTTTTTAGATTACCTTGCTACCAACCGCTTAAAGCCTGCTAAGAAATAAAAAAATCCGCCAAGATTCTTATATAAAACCGACTTGAAGTTTCATTCGTTATCCATTACTTAACTTTTAAGTGGTTTTCTAAAGCACTTTCAATTGCCTGGTCAATTATCGTCTGGATTTCCATTATGATTACTGAAATAATCTCATCAAGAATTTGCCATGAATCTTAATAGAAATCTATCAAGCCTAGAACCTTGTCAGGAATCCTCAAGTGCCTTTCAAGATTTTTTAATATCAATAATCAGGGTTCTGAATTATCGTATCAATGATGCGAAATACGATTTTTCGCACGTAAGGAGAATAACCTTCCTCACGTGAATATCTTTTTTCGCTCACACTTATTTTCCCTAGAGTTACGATGGAGGATAAACGAAAATCATTCCACTCCGGGGATAATTTCTTGTTCACCCCATCATATTTTCGCTCACCAACTTCTCCCGAGAATTATCACTATGTGGATAAACAAAAACTGGTGCCGCCGACGGGATTCGAACCTACAACATTGCTAAAAACAGCCGCGATGCGTGCACGCTATCCTGCATAAAAGCAACTGCTGCTTGTGGCGATGGACACATGAAAAGTTCTCCATGGAGAGGAGAATGATAAAATAAAATTCTCACAGCTGTGGAGTTGTGCCATTATATATTTTCGCTTTGTTTTGTAGACGGATAATTTCGCAAGGCAGCTTTTCGCTGAAAATTGTGGTGATGGAGAAATCCATTATCGTGAGAGTGAGTGAGAATTCGGAAGCTTGTCAATAATATTTCATAAGATCTGCTTTGAATTTGCTCAATATGCCGCCAGAAATCTTTAAAACATCACACAAGAAATCGATATCATTTGCTAGAAAAAAAAAAAATGCCAAAAATCTCAACACGGAACCAACGATTTTTGAATGTTAGGAATACTAGAAATCGTTAACTATTCCTTTAGCATCTTACCAAAAGTTATTCATAATGCGAAGTTTGAGTTGTCAAACAGTCGTGTATCTTGTGTCAATTTTTTTCTGTTTTGTCCACGGAACAAATATTTTTCCCGGCGTGTTCTACAATTTCCCGGCCAAATGGAATTCCCGTGTTTTTCCCGCTTTTCCCGGATGGATGGACACCCTGTATTTAGCATGTTTGGTAGATTATATCACAAAAAGTTTGATACTTTAAATTTCATGTAAACATCAATAAAACCAATGTTTTATACAACTTTGGCGACCTGCAGCTAAAAATTGTGACGTGCTGGAACATTTCTGAGAACGGCATCAGATTAAGCGACCCAAAATCTACTAGAGACACATAATTAGATCCTTGAGACACGCAAAAATGTCATGTTTGTTGCGCTGTGTTAGTGGAAAAATATCTGAACAAAATCCTGTGGAAATAACTGAAGATAGTAACATAGGAGTGCTTACGCATTTTCTCTACCAATTTGTCTAAGCATTCCTTGAAAATTCTTAGAGGACTTGTTGGACGGGTCCTTTGGGGAGTCCCTGAAAATATTCCAGGCGAAATATTCCATAAAAACTCTAGAAGAAATCTTGGATGCGAAGAACTTTCAGTACAACTTGTGGAATGGTCGCATAATAGTCTCTTAAGGTTTCTCTTGAATATTTTCTAGATTATGCACCAGGATTCACTGCAAGAATAGCGAAAACGGTAACAGTAAGAAAATATTTTGTTAAAATAAATACTTTCTATTAATAAAGACTTTAGAGACATGCCTTGAAAGAGTGTACAAGTCTTTAAAAAGAGACCTACTACTCTCGATGCTTTCTTTCCCTTCTACCAAAACCTTAAACAGCTCAAGTCTTACATTTCTTGCTTAATTCTTCATTCGTAATGCTTTAAATATAGAATAATTTCTAAAGAAAACTTAAATCTATTCTCGCAAGCCATACATTCTACCCACCGTGACGATTTTCCCCTTCTTACGCCTTCATCATTTCGGCGTCCTCTAGGAGGCCGGCGGATTCCTCCAGCTGCTTCTCGAGCTGGCGGGCGTCCACGTACTCGATCTCCTCCTCCTCGTCCTCGACGTCCATCAGCAGGGCCGAGCGCTGGGCTTCCTCCTTGGCGCGACGTTCCTTCAGTCCCACGGCCGGCGACCGGATCAGGGAAATGTTCTTCTGCACGTCCACGATGTCGTTGTGGATTTCGTGATCGCGTGCCTTCCGCAGCCGCTCCATGACAAAGTGCCTCTCGCGTCGTTCCTTGATTTCCGTAATCTTCTTAATGGCATCGATCGTCTTGCTCCACAGTTCCCGGTTGTATTTGACCGGAACGTTCCGGCGCTTCTCGAACTCGAACGACGGGTCGATGGTCAGTTCCTTGCCGTTGGTCTTCCGGTACGCTTTGGTCCACCGGATCTTTCTCGGGTTCTTCTTCTTGTTGAACGCCCGACGACACTTCGAACGGCAGAATCTGAAAACCTAATGCGCACAAAAACAAAAACATAGAGGTTAGACTTCGCCTAGCCCGTGCAATATTACGAAATATTCCACTTACCTTGCAATCGTTCCGGACGAAAACCATCCCGTGGCCGGGGAAGATTTTACTGGAGCAGAAGTAGCACGTTTCGATACGCATTTTGGGCCGTTTTCTGCGGGAAACTCACGAAAAACTGCTCTTTTCGCGGAGCACCGAACTGGTACACGCGTGCAGTAAATAAATAAAGGAACTGTCAACGGGGGAAGGGGTGCCAGTTTGACTTATTATTTGACACTATCGAGGTGGTATATTTTCGTTTTGATAGAAACTGGTATAAATTGGTATAAATGAGAGGAAATGCACAGATATAAAAGGAAATTTCGTTTTATGTTTTATTTCATTCAAGGTTCTCTTTAGAATCGGTCATTTTGCCGAATTCCAAACAGCAGATTTGTTCCGAACGGACAAAAAATATAGAAAAATGAAAACGTCCGTTTATCATAATTGACAAAATCAGTGTTGTGAAAAACTCAATTTCTCACAACTCACGCTTGAGATTTTTCATGCGTGAGTTGTCAATCATGAAACTCAGCAGTCAAAAAATCATGGATGAGTTGGCTCACCTTTTTAACTCATTGTCTCGTATTTCCACAGTTTACTCACACACGGCAATAATTTCTTGTTAGTCTGGTAAAATTATGTTAATCCTTTCTAACGTAAACAACAACATTTGGGTTTCACGAGTTTTTGTCGGGTTTTGCGACTGAAACATTTTTTACGGTTTGAGTTGATTGAGTTGATTTTGCATCAAAATCTCAAGCGTGAGATTTGCGAAGCAGATCTCTAATGAGTTTGCTCTCACGGGAGAGCGTAATGATTGAGATTTTGAGTGTGAGTCTATCAACACTGGACAAAATTAAGAAACAGAAGAATTTATTTTTCTAGAACTTTTGTCTGTTCGAAAGAAAACTGCTGTTTTATTTCAAGCGTGTGCTAGAATAAGGGCGTTAGTCGCATGATCTAATTCTCTTCGTCGATCCTCTCTTCTGTGAATATTTTTCACACAGTTGAAAACCGGAATTTTCGACACGCGAAAAATAGATTTTCTTCAAACCTAGGCGTCGGAGCTAATTCGGGCAAGGTGCGCTGGGTAGTCCAACAGATTCGCTGTCCAGCGCACTATGGCCTAAGTTAGGTTCAACGCATAGATTTCGAAAAAAAAATCGTTTTTCGCTTGTCGATGATGTTGAAAACTTCACCACAGTGGAAACACAAACAGCGGGACGAGAAAGGAATTTACGGACCGGAGTAAAAGCAAAACACTTGTGTACGCTTTAACGACACTCGAACGAATAATTTTATTCACATCAAAATATAAACAATAACAGATCGATTTGACAACACAACATAACATGATCATGGTGTGTCCACTAAACATAAATGTTGTCTCGAGTGCGAGAGGTGTCGATTGAACACACTGAAACTAATATATTCAACACCCCCTCTCAAGTCGACAACTCGAGTATCACAGATAAACGTATCACAGATCCTATCATCGATAGTCCACTCACAATCGTTGTCGTCACATACTCAAAAAAATCTACATTCTGTCAGATCGCCAAATCTTGGCACAAATACAAAACTCTCTTCACGCTCACAACGTCAAAAAAACAGTCACTCCATACAAAACAGTTCATTTCAAACAAATCAACTTCAGTTCTGACTAACACATATTTCTAATTCGTCATATCAACCATCTACTCAAACTTCTTTCGACGATTCCTTCTTCGCCTTCTTTTCGCTCGAATTCTCGTATCTGCTCTACTCTGCACTATCTGTTCTTCATTATCTCCTAAGTTCATCACATTCTTCTTATCATTTTCTTTTCCGTCCAATGGTAGCTCCGGACTCCTCGCCGCCATGTTGCACTTCTCCGCATCTGCATTTCTTCCGGCCGGCACGGCCTCTACCACTTGCCGTCGGTTGCACTCACACCAAACCTCTAACTCGTACAGTCTTCCATTGTAGTGCCCGACAGCCATTACTGCCCCATTCTTCACTATATCTGCTCTATCACCGGCGAAGTTCACTTTCATTCCTGATCTCGCCACACGGTTCACCGACAGCAAATTGTGGCTCAAACCGGGGAGATACAAAGCATTTCTCATTTCACATTTCTTCATTTTCTCGCCGACGACAGCGTGCACCACCACATCGCCACAGAATTCCGCTACCATCTTTTCGCCGTTCGCCACACTCACTTGCACCGGTTGCTCCAATCGTCGCATTTCCCTGAAGACACTGGGATCCTTCACCATGTGGTCCGTCGCACCAGAGTCTAGGAACCACTGTACCTTCACCAGCTCTTCTTCTTCTTCTTCTTTCGACGCAACGAAGCAAACGCCGGCACGATCCGAGGAACGATCTTCTTCAACTACCACGTCAGCTTTATTGTTTCGTCGTTTCACAAATTCGCTCTCACTCGGATTCACTGGCAAACGTACACGGCAATCGGCTTGCTTGTGCCCAATTTTTCCACACCGAAAACAACGCAGTTTTCGCCGCACATGCCAACTGGCCATGGCGACATCTTCACTTTCAGCGTCGGGGGTCAAAAAGTTCTTCTTCTTCATGTCCACATCAAGCAACCGCTTCTTCACAAACGCCAGTGTCACACCACCTGGAAGCGTTTCTATGGCGGTAACAACCGAATCGAACGACGACGGCATTGTCAACAACAAATGACAAATCGCGTCGGATTCTTCCACTGCCGCACCACTCTCCTTCAACTCGCGAATCAACCGATCGAACTTTAGCAAATGTTCCGGCAAACCACCAGCAGCCCCCTCTTCATACATTAACCGTAGGAGCTGCTTCCGAATAAACAATTGCCCGGCAACACCGCAACGCTCAAACACAGACTTTAGCGTGTCCCAAATCTGTTTCGGATTCGCACAGTCCTTCACAAGTTCCAGTTGACTATCTGCGATGGCCGAAATAATCATCGCCTTGCACTTTTTATCAGCGGCGCTTCGTTCCACCATTTGCTTTTTCTTCTCGGCCTTCACTTCCGCGGAATCGGTGGCCATCTCACGCAACTCGTCGATCTCGGCGATCTCCCGGTGGACACAATCGAGCAGATCGTACGTGTCGAGGACGGTCTCCATCCGGAACTTCCAGTTGTGGAAGCCGGCACCGTCGAACGCGGCAACTTTCACTTTCTCGTCCATCCCTGGGCCCATAACCTGTTGAAAACTTCACCACAGTGGAAACACAAACAGCGGGACGAGAAAGGAATTTACGGACCGGAGTAAAAGCAAAACACTTGTGTACGCTTTAACGACACTCGAACGAATAATTTTATTCACATCAAAATATAAACAATAACAGATCGATTTGACAACACAACATAACATGATCATGGTGTGTCCACTAAACATAAATGTTGTCTCGAGTGCGAGAGGTGTCGATTGAACACACTGAAACTAATATATTCAACAGATGATTCCGGATTCCATCTTGTTGGAATAAAGGTAGTGTCGTACCTCAGCTAGAAGAATCGTCGGTTGAGAACAGGCTATCGACATCGATGGAGACACCATCTTCTATGGTGACAGAGGGCTCGATTGGCTTGTCAGATGGATCGGGCCCAGGACATCCTGGCTACTGCAAATCGCTGCAGTTGATATAGGGCATGTCCCTAGGCTGGTTGAGAAGCATGCGTCGTCGTAGGCAAAAGTGTGGAAGATTTATCGAGAGGTATGATATTTGGATAAGTGTGATTGAATTGTAAATATATACCTGGAATGAATAAAGAGAGTTGCAGCTGCTGATTGAGGGATCAGTCAGCAGCTGTCTTACAGCTTACGCCCTTATTCTAGAGCACGCTTGATTTGAAAATACCTGAAGGTCGTAGACACAAAAGTCAATTTGGACAAAATGAGATGTAAGATTGTGAAAAATAATCCAGCTTTTTACGAGCGCTAATGGCTGCCGCCAATAGGCTCGCTTTCTGGTAGGGATCGGTCGATTTGACATTTGGCTTGGGTCCACTCAATATAAAACGACCCAAGCTAAACGTCAAATTTGTGGGTCAAGGTGGACAGGTTCGACAGTGGATTCGCGTTGGTTAGAAGGAATAAACCCGGAACGGACACGTAAAACTTCTCGCAATTGAAAAACACGCGCGGTTGCAAGTTAAACGTTTTTATTATTATTGATGATCAAACAAAATAAATGATGGTTTGCAAGGTCACTACAAATTCAGGTACACAACCAAGGTATTTAGATTGACGAGGGGTGCACCGCTGTAACTTCTAACAAAATTGACCGATCCCTACCAGAAAGCGAGCCTCTTTGCGGCAGCCATTAGCGCTTTTAAAAAGCTGGATAGAATCGTTCTGGTGGGCTTCGATCCCACGACTCCCAATACGCTAGACTGGGCGCGTTAACCAACTACGCCACAGAACGGGTAACGATTCTGCAGTGCAATCGGCCAACCTGAAACCAAAGTCCGTTACGACCCCATTTTCTCCTTCACAACCCTAAACCTCCTTCGGCTCTCTGAGATGTCCAATTCGTCTCTCCTAAGCGTGCCTACGAACAACAGTGAGAGATTTTATTTTTAGCGTCGCACAGCTGGTAAAAACTGAAATCAAGGATGAAAGGTGGATGGTGTTTGAAAATGTACCATCAGTAAATTATTGGCAGCTTCTCAATTTCGTCATGAAATTCTAATCATTTGTGAAAATTTAGGGGGAGGGGGGCAGTAGGCTCAAGCGTTACGGCTCATACAAAAATTTGAAATTTTTCATACAAAAAGCGTTACGGAGGGGAGGGGGTTGTGAACAGGTTTGTGTTTTACGCTAATTACAAATCTATGCAACACATTGCATCATGCTTAATCCTCAGACTAAGGAACTATTTCGACAACTCTAGCGCAATCTAGAACTGTCAAAAGTTGGAAAAGTAAACAAAAACATAATACAACTCTCTGTTTTCTCATATGATGTAAATTTTCACTCCTGGAATTTAAGGTTTTTATAACTAAAACCATCAAAAATTTATTGAACTGCGTAGCACATCATATCTTCAAAGTATTTATGATAAGTAGACGGGAATTGAAAGTATTTTTATCTTATAAATTATAAGAACAAATGATTTGAAGATGTTGATTCTTTGAGGGTAAAATGAACCACTCGAGATGAAGGTACATAATATGAACAACACCATGACAGGGCGAATACTACCGGATCTTATTTCAGATGCCGAGAGTTTTCCGGAGAAAATACAAAGACAGACATGGACAGCCATCCATATAGTCGCGGCTTAACGATCCATCGGTTCAGGAATGTCTGTGAGATATGCATTGATCATGTACCAGATGCCGAGAATCATGCCACAACCAGTTAAATTTGAGTATTAGGGCAATATTAGGCTCGAAATGGGTCTGACAGCTACCGTAGTTCGGAAAAAAGTAAAAAATATTACTGAACATCATAAATTTTCAATCAAAAAGCTACAGTACTGGACAGAATAAAGTACGCATTGGCCGTTTTTCTATACAAAATGGTCAAGTTTGGAGATCTGAATCTCAGCTTTTAGTGGTCCGATTGATCTGAATTTTTCACAACAGCCTAGATATAACATAGATTTTACTCAATTAAAATATCACTGCATTTGAAACACAATCTTTTAAATTATTGAAAATCTCTCAATTTGCAAAAAATTGCAAAATTTAATTTTGAAAATATTTTGAAAACAATCAGTTTTACCGAAAAATGATGTTCTGCAAACTTGTGTGTCTTATCAAATTGTACATGTTTGCAGAAGGACATATTGCTCTAAATATTTTCATTTAAAAATTATTTTTACTTTAAAATTTTGTCATTTTTATCCAAATTTGAGATTTGCGATAACTTAAAAGTTCGTTAATGAAAAACTAATAATTTCTAGCCAAGCAAATTTGAGGTTACTTTCAAGCTGCGGTGAAAATTTCAGGCCAATCGGACAACTAGAAACCGAGATATAAGACTCCAAACTTGATCATTTTGTATGGAAAAACGGCCAATGCGTACTTTATTCTGTCCAGTACTGTAAATGTTCAGTAGTTTTTATGATCAACAATTCACACCCAAGATAAAAGTGAAGGAGTGTTCACCGGATGAACGTTAAAAGAATGAATGTGTAGCGAAATCGTTCTTTTTCTGTAAACTCGAGATCAACGAGGCATTGATTTTGTCGAAATTTAATTGATATTGACAATATTTGAACTTCAAAGGGTAACATAGCAAATCAGTTGTAAAATAGTGATGAATTTGCCCCTGACTTATGGTACCTAAATGCTACAGAATAATCTATCAGCAGAAAATGAAATATTTCAAAAATATTACACAAATGCCTATGGGCAGGCTTGATAGAAACTCCTCTGCAATGCAAAGAGGAGGCGATTTTGCCGTTTTTCTGAGGAGAAAAAATTAAACTCAAAATTTTCAACACAGATCCTCAAGCGATTTGAGTGAGAGTGCAAAAAAAAATGCGAGGATTTTTTTCAGGTGCTCTCTCCCCCTCGTTGCGATGCTCACCATCACTCACACTTCAAACGAATTCTTGAGTCTGCCGCCCGAACAGACAGTCCTCGGGGAGTTGTGAGAGCACCCTTTTTTGATGGAATTTTACTCTGTTGTGTTTTGTGCTGCATTTTCCTCGCTCATTTTCGTTGCCTCTCTGCTTAGCAATTTTTCGCTCCCTCGCAAAGAGGCAAAGGCAGCACGCTGCTCTAGAGTATGTCACCGAACTCTGATGATGTTGAGGAGAATTATCAAGCCTGCCTATGGGTAATGAAACTCTTCTAAAGCTATCATTACACGTTCCGTCAAATGTGAAATGTTTGGCTAGGCATTAATCAATAGATAATCATCGGTTTCAACTCTGTCAAAAACTTTACAATCTTTGCATGTCAATCATTTGATTTGCTCTGTACGTCAAATATTTGCCATCGTGGCATAAGGTTTTCAAAGATTGTATAAATGTTTCACAATGCATATTCCACGTGCTATCGAAGCAATCATTGGTTTCCCACAAAACTTTGTGTATCAAATTCCAAGGAGCACTATGATGAAAATTTTCAAATTGGTTCATTTTCTTAGGCTGGCATCTTTGGCTGTGGACGCTGAAGTAGATCTTTTTTCTGCGCCAAAGTAACTCAATTCCTACAAGGGTCAATTTGTGCTACTGACGTTGAAATGATGTTGCACTTCATGCCATGTTTAAGGCATTTGCGCAAATGTCCAGGAAACACTCGCTTTTTCCAAGAATTGTGCACCCAAGGCTGGTGCTCCAGGAAGCATCTTCCTAGCTACTCACGATGGATTGAACCGAACAGAAAACAGAACCAACCAGTTAATGATCATGATCGTGCAAAAAGATGCACAAACCACCATTTTTGCTTATATAACAAACAGTTCAACGGCCTCCCCCAGAGCAAAAGCCTTTGGACGGTTCCATGACCTATTTCGATAAGTCTGAGCCTGGTGCTGACCGGTGTTGGAGAAGGCACCAAATAGCATGGGTTCACTGAATTGAACTGTCAATCAGTCGCCGCGCGATGCAACAAATGCCGCGTCGATGAATTAATGAACCCCAAAATTAGTCGGACGCCTTTGATGCTGAAAGCTGATGTTCTGTGTGCATGAGAAATGCTTGAAGTACTTTTAAATTTGATAATTAGATCTCGCGGAACAATTAATCAAAGTAAGCGCGTATCGCTCACGTAGTGCTTACTAGATAACACAGGGTAACAAAATAGTAAAATATTTGCCGCTCTCAAAAATTATCCAGCACGTCATAATTCTGAGCAACAGGTCGTTAACATTGAAGAGAAATACTTATTTAATTAATATTTGCATGACATTTTAACTATGTTTGTTCAACTTTTCAGTGGTCTAAACTACCAAGCGTACATAATAGGACTTAAACGATAATTAATTGTTGAATACTGATAGTTTTAACAAGGACTTCGTCAAACTAATGTACTTCAAACTATTGCGGTTTGCGGCCTTCAATGATTTGATAAATGGATTCCGCAGAAGACATATTTCCGATGGTCACTGACTCTAAGAAGGACCAGACCATCAGGATAGATTGATGACATCGAAGATTGGCGGCGTTGGCCGCGGTCGAAGGCCGTCTTCATTTGCGGAGGACGACGATGATGGTGCACAGAAGCGAAATAATTGCGTTTTCGCGCTCGTGCCATCAGCTTCCAGTCACCACAGTCATAATCCTCTACGGCACTTTTGCGACCGCGCGATACTCAAATTGTATAATCATCAAAACGATCGGCGAGTGTGGATTGACTGAGTACTAGATTATGTTTGGGGAATGCAGTGTAACTGGCTGGATCTCGTCGCCATGTGGTGATTCGCAGTAGGCAATGCTTTTCCTTTCTGCTTCGGCATGCGAAATGAAGCCAGGGCTACATAACGAAAGCCCATGCTTACCGCATTCTTTGACAAATTTGCTTGTTGTGATTGCTTGACACCTGTCTGATGATGACCGCCAGCCGTTAGAAAGGAATGGACCACGATCATTGTCAGGATTATATGTGACTGTCAAACGATCATTAGAAGGATGATTAGGTGGCGTTGACGAAGAGGATGCCTCTATGCGTATATGAAAGATGTGAGGATGAGTGGCTGTTTATTAACGAAACGATCGTGAAGGGAGATATATCTTCGATAATTGACGGTATTGTCTTACTGAATGAGCCATTAATAAAAATTAGTCATGTTGCAGATAATCTTCAATGTGGATAGTCAATAATAATCAGTGACAATTTAATCGTAAACCTGAGCGCATAAAAGTAACTTTAAAGACTAAATAAAGACATAGCAGTCGAATTGCCATACAATTTTGAGCAACTACAGAAGACACGATCTTTTTATTTCGATTTTGGTAACATTTATGGTAACTTTGTGTTCAATCAAAGCAACCATGTTTCACAAGGAAAGTGAACAAGCAAGGTACATTCTTTTGATCTACCTATTTTGAACAACAACAGTTTTATTTTTGACCAACTTACGTAGATGTGAACCAAAGTTTGAAATCATGTGCCTCTCTCAACGGCGACCTTGTAAGGAAGTTTTATTTTTCATGAAAGGTTATGCCAACATCCACCAAGCTTTGGAAATCGTTCGATTTTTTTCTCATTTCACCATTCTCCCAGGGCCATGCACCTTCACCATGCTCTTCAAACCGCCATATTTCTACAATTATGCCTAATGACACACGGACCGAAAATTATTATGCATGCATGCGATTTTCAATGCAAAAGTAAACGAGCCTGACTCATTTGGACGCGATGCAGCTTGGGTACAACAGAGGCTTATTGCAAGCCAAAGAAAGAACTCATCAAAGATGTGAAACAGATTCTATTCCAAATGAAGGAGGGTTATGTCAGGAAGAAGATGTTTACGGAAGGTCACACGTGCCTACTCGGTTATGCGACTTTCGTCATTGAGCACTGTATGTAGGTGGCGCATGTTTCGGGTCATGGTCGCAGTAGGCTGCCCAAAAGGAAAAGCACAATTTACATCAGCCAGCCGGATGAATCTTGTTTCTGAATGGACCAATGCACAAGTTCACTAATTTGACATTTGAGTCGAGCTGAATTCACTGGCTTCTATGGTCACATTTATAAAACGGCACCGCTAAAACGTCAAATAGTAAACCCGTGCATAGGTCCATTGCAACAATGGTCGAAATCAACAATTTAGCAGGAACTGTTTTTTTCGCTCTTTTAGACGCTTGGTGTTTGTTCGTAAAAAAATCTGTAACCGGATCTAGTGTTACGGAATATCAAGGGTTGACTGTATACAGTTTTTTGATTTGAGATTGAGTTTCGATTCGATTTCGATTCGATTTCGATTCGATTTCGATTCGATTTCGATTCGATTTCGATTCGATTTCGATTCGATTTCGATTCGATTTCGATTCGATTTCGATTCGATTTCGATTCGATTTCGATTCGATTTCGATTCGATTTCGATTCGATTTTGATTCGATTTCGATTCGATTTCGATTCGATTTCGATTCGATTTCGATTCGATTTCGATTCGATTTCGATTCGATTTCGATTCGATTTCGATTCGATTTCGATTCGATTTCGATTCGATTTCGATTCGATTTCGATTCGATTTCGATTCGATTTCGATTCGATTTCGATTCGATTTCGATTCGATTTCGATTCGATTTCGATTCGATTTCGATTCGATTTCGATTCGATTTCGATTCGATTTCGATTCGATTTCGATTCGATTTCGATTCGATTTCGATTCGATTTCGATTCGATTTCGATTCGATTTCGATTCGATTTCGATTCGATTTCGATTCGATTTCGATTCGATTTCGATTCGATTTCGATTTCGATTCGATTCGATTCGATTTCGATTCGATTTCGATTCGATTTCGATTCGATTTCGATTCGATTTCGATTCGATTTCGATTCGATTTCGATTCGATTTCGATTCGATTTCGATTCGATTTCGATTCGATTTCGATTCGATTTCGATTCGATTTCGATTCGATTTCGATTCGATTTCGATTCGATTTCGATTCGATTTCGATTCGATTTCGATTCGATTTCGATTCGATTTCGATTCGATTTCGATTCGATTTCGATTCGATTTCGATTCGATTTCGATTCGATTTCGATTCGATTCGATCGATTCGATTCGATTTCGATTCGATTTCGATTCGATTTCGATTCGATTTCGATTCGATTTCGATTCGATTTCGATTCGATTTCGATTCGATTTCGATTCGATTTCGATTCGATTTCGATTCGATTTCGATTCGATTTCGATTCGATTTCGATTCGATTTCGATTCGATTTCGATTCGATTTCGATTCGATTTCGATTCGATTTCGATTCGATTTCGATTCGATTTCGATTCGATTTCGATTCGATTTCGATTCGATTTCGATTCGATTTCGATTCGATTTCGATTCGATTTCGATTCGATTTCGATTCGATTTCGATTCGATTTCGATTCGATTTCGATTCGATTTCGATTCGATTTCGATTCGATTTCGATTCGATTTCGATTCGATTTCGATTCGATTTCGATTCGATTTCGATTCGATTTCGATTCGATTTCGATTCGATTTCGATTCGATTTCGATTCGATTTCGATTCGATTTCGATTCGATTTCGATTCGATTTCGATTCGATTTCGATTCGATTTCGATTCGATTTCGATTCGATTTCGATTCGATTTCGATTCGATTTCGATTCGATTTCGATTCGATTTCGATTCGATTTCGATTCGATTTCGATTCGATTTCGATTCGATTTCGATTCGATTTCGATTCGATTTCGATTCGATTTCGATTCGATTTCGATTCGATTTCGATTCGATTTCGATTCGATTTCGATTCGATTTCGATTCGATTTCGATTTCGATTCGATTTCGATTCGATTTCGATTCGATTTCGATTCGATTTCGATTCGATTTCGATTCGATTTCGATTCGATTTCGATTCGATTTCGATTCGATTTCGATTCGATTTCGATTCGATTTCGATTCGATTTCGATTCGATTTCGATTCGATTTCGATTCGATTTCGATTCGATTTCGATTCGATTTCGATTCGATTTCGATTCGATTTCGATTCGATTTCGATTCGATTTCGATTCGATTTCGATTCGATTTCGATTCGATTTCGATTCGATTTCGATTCGATTCGATTTCGATTCGATTTCGATTCGATTTCGATTCGATTTCGATTCGATTTCGATTCGATTTCGATTCGATTTCGATTCGATTTCGATTCGATTTCGATTCGATTTCGATTCGATTTCGATTCGATTTCGATTCGATTTCGATTCGATTTCGATTCGATTTCGATTCGATTTCGATTCGATTTCGATTCGATTTCGATTCGATTTCGATTCGATTTCGATTCGATTTCGATTCGATTTCGATTCGATTTCGATTCGATTTCGATTCGATTTCGATTCGATTTCGATTCGATTTCGATTCGATTTCGATTCGATTTCGATTCGATTTCGATTCGATTTCGATTCGATTTCGATTCGATTTCGATTCGATTTCGATTCGATTTCGATTCGATTTCGATTCGATTTCGATTCGATTTCGATTCGATTTCGATTCGATTTCGATTCGATTTCGATTCGATTTCGATTCGATTTCGATTCGATTTCGATTCGATTTCGATTCGATTTCGATTCGATTCGATTTCGATTCGATTTCGATTCGATTTCGATTCGATTTCGATTCGATTTCGATTCGATTTCGATTCGATTTCGATTCGATTTCGATTCGATTTCGATTCGATTTCGATTCGATTTCGATTCGATTTCGATTCGATTTCGATTCGATTTCGATTCGATTTCGATTCGATTTCGATTCGATTTCGATTCGATTTCGATTCGATTTCGATTCGATTTCGATTCGATTTCGATTCGATTTCGATTCGATTTCGATTCGATTTCGATTCGATTTCGATTCGATTTCGATTCGATTTCGATTCGATTTCGATTCGATTTCGATTCGATTTCGATTCGATTTCGATTCGATTTCGATTCGATTTCGATTCGATTTCGATTCGATTTCGATTCGATTTCGATTCGATTTCGATTCGATTTCGATTCGATTTCGATTCGATTTCGATTCGATTTCGATTCGATTTCGATTCGATTTCGATTCGATTCGATTCGATTTCGATTCGATTTCGATTCGATTTCGATTCGATTTCGATTCGATTTCGATTCGATTTCGATTCGATTTCGATTCGATTTCGATTCGATTTCGATTCGATTTCGATTCGATTTCGATTCGATTTCGATTCGATTTCGATTCGATTTCGATTCGATTTCGATTCGATTTCGATTCGATTTCGATTCGATTTCGATTCGATTTCGATTCGATTTCGATTCGATTTCGATTCGATTTCGATTCGATTTCGATTCGATTTCGATTCGATTTCGATTCGATTTCGATTCGATTTCGATTCGATTTCGATTCGATTTCGATTCGATTTCGATTCGATTTCGATTCGATTTCGATTCGATTTCGATTCGATTTCGATTCGATTTCGATTCGATTTCGATTCGATTTCGATTCGATTTCGATTCGATTTCGATTCGATTTCGATTCGATTTCGATTCGATTTCGATTCGATTTCGATTCGATTTCGATTCGATTCGATTCGATTCGATTCGATTTCGATTCGATTTCGATTCGATTTCGATTCGATTTCGATTCGATTTCGATTCGATTCGATTCGATTTCGATTCGATTTCGATTCGATTTCGATTCGATTTTCCGATTCGATTTCGATTCGATTTCGATTCGATTTCGATTCGATTTCGATTCGATTTCGATTCGATTTCGATTCGATTTCGATTCGATTTCGATTCGATTTCGATCGATTCGATTTCGATTCGATTTCGATTCGATTCGATTCGATTTCGATTCGATTTCGATTCGATTTCGATTCGATTTCGATTCGATTTCGATTCGATTTCGATTCGATTTCGATTCGATTTCGATTCGATTTCGATTCGATTTCGATTCGATTTCGATTCGATTTCGATTCGATTTCGATTCGATTTCGATTCGATTTCGATTCGATTTCGATTCGATTTCGATTCGATTTCGATTCGATTTTCGATTCGATTCGATTTCGATTCGATTTCGATTCGATTTCGATTCGATTTCGATTCGATTTCGATTCGATTTCGATTCGATTTCGATTCGATTTCGATTCGATTTCGATTCGATTTCGATTCGATTTCGATTCGATTTCGATTCGATTTCGATTCGATTTCGATTCGATTTCGATTCGATTTCGATTCGATTTCGATTCGATTTCGATTCGATTTCGATTCGATTTCGATTCGATTTCGATTCGATTTCGATTCGATTTCGATTCGATTTCGATTCGATTTCGATTCGATTTCGATTCGATTTCGATTCGATTTCGATTCGATTTCGATTCGATTTCGATTCGATTTCGATTCGATTTCGATTCGATTTCGATTCGATTTCGATTCGATTTCGATTCGATTTCGATTCGATTTCGATTCGATTTCGATTCGATTTCGATTCGATTTCGATTCGATTTCGATTCGATTTCGATTCGATTTCGATTCGATTTCGATTCGATTTCGATTCGATTTCGATTCGATTTCGATTCGATTTCGATTCGATTTCGATTCGATTTCGATTCGATTTCGATTCGATTTCGATTCGATTTCGATTCGATTTCGATTCGATTTCGATTCGATTTCGATTCGATTTCGATTCGATTTCGATTCGATTTCGATTCGATTTCGATTCGATTTCGATTCGATTTCGATTCGATTTCGATTCGATTTCGATTCGATTTCGATTCGATTTCGATTCGATTTCGATTCGATTTCGATTCGATTTCGATTCGATTTCGATTCGATTTCGATTCGATTTCGATTCGATTCGATTCGATTCGATTTCGATTCGATTTCGATTCGATTTCGATTCGATTTCGATTCGATTTCGATTCGATTTCGATTCGATTTCGATTCGATTTCGATTCGATTTCGATTCGATTTCGATTCGATTTCGATTCGATTTCGATTCGATTTCGATTCGATTTCGATTCGATTTCGATTCGATTTCGATTCGATTTCGATTCGATTTCGATTCGATTTCGATTCGATTTCGATTCGATTTCGATTCGATTTCGATTCGATTTCGATTCGATTTCGATTCGATTTCGATTCGATTTCGATTCGATTTCGATTCGATTTCGATTCGATTTCGATTCGATTTCGATTCGATTTCGATTCGATTTCGATTCGATTTCGATTCGATTTCGATTCGATTTCGATTCGATTTCGATTCGATTTCGATTCGATTTCGATTCGATTTCGATTCGATTTCGATTCGATTTCGATTCGATTTCGATTCGATTTCGATTCGATTTCGATTCGATTTCGATTCGATTTCGATTCGATTTCGATTCGATTTCGATTCGATTTCGATTCGATTTCGATTCGATTCGATTTCGATTCGATTTCGATTCGATTTCGATTCGATTTCGATTCGATTTCGATTCGATTTCGATTCGATTTCGATTCGATTTCGATTCTATTTCGATTCGATAAGAGTGACGTCTGTTTGTATGTGCTGAATCGTGTAGTTCAACAATGAGACCACTAAAGGCATCTTCAGTAAAGTTACAAACCGTTATATGATGGATTTAATAATTTTTGAAACTCGCCATACGATATGTAACTGTGCTGAAGATGGCCTAATGATGGCTTAAATTGTCATAGTAATACATCGCTCTGCCAGTGCTCGTCGGGTTTTGATGATGACTATTGGCCATCAAATTTGCCTAAAATTGTAGCTTACATGATGTAAAATTAGTAACCGCATCGAACCGGTTTTGCGTTGAGAAAATGCCCCATCAGATGACCCGAAGAACAACGCAACGGTGCAACCTGGGAGGGAGGCACCGATACTACACACGAAATATAGAACAACGTTTGTTTGAACTGCAAGATAACTCCAGCTTACCAACAACAATCAAGGCAGGCTTGGAGAAAACCGCTAGTTTTCTTTTGTTGTATACTTTCGATCATTCCTGACAAACATGGAAAAAGGGCCACAGTTTTCTATGCACTAAATATTAATTTTCATTGAAAAAGTAAAACGATGCGTTTTTCAATGCTTCATATTCAATCAGATGAAAGGTGCTCACGTGACATTACTTGCATTATGTGCATGAATTGATTTTCATTCAATTTTTGACACTTTTGATGAAATGCGAAATTGTGTTTCAATCAGTTACGCGCTTTTTCCATGTTAGTCCAATGTTTGAGATCTGGGCTCACCGTGACAGTTCGTGACAGCGGAATCCCGGCTCACTATGACGTACATACATTTTGTATTGGTTCCTCCCTCCCAGGGTGCAACCTATAATTAGGGTGCTTGCTTTGCTGCAACAAATGCAACATTGAAAGACTTAATCGTATCCTGGGCCTACTGCGCGTGAAGCACGATTTTGTTTGCCATCCCGCGCCGCCAACTGAGATGTAGGCAGGCAGCACTGCGCGTGTCGCCTACTGCGAGGGCACACAAAGCAACACCAGTCAGTGCCATCAAATAATCAATTTAGCGATTTCATCTCGCAAACAATTCAATCAATCATCGAGACACGAGCCGGGCGTAAGTGGCACTCTTCGACTCTATGGTAGTGTCACAGACAAACAGACGTAACACTGTTGAATTTTCCATCGTTCACTCTGTCGACGATCATTTCAGCTATATTATAAACCTTACAGCCAGAGGCACGTGCATCGTTTTTGTTCGTATTCGACGTTTAACTGTAGCGCCATCTGCAAGTGTTTCGTGCAACGTACTCACTAGATGATGGGCGATGGATTTAAAAGAAACTCTTCTAACTGTTACGTCTGTTTGTCTGTGATTGTATGATGGATGAATAAATTCATTGGACGGTGGAGATGCGTCCTGGGCCAAACAGTCTGCGGTAGCAGATCTCCGTCGTCATCATCACTCGCTCGTCAACGATCGTATCACAGAGAAATGACAGTGATTCGGTAGATCGATTGGTCACGTCCCAAAGGGACATAGCTGAAGACGATTTATGCAGTACAATAAAACCTCAATTTACGCTGATTCTTGTAACATAAATTCCATTTATTTAGGTAATGTTTCGTAAGCGGAATTTCAAGCATTTGTAACCGTTTGGTTACAAAACCTCAAGATTGTTTTTTAATTTGTGCATGTTGTTGAGAAACTGTAGTGTTTTTATAGATTTTATTAGTGTTGGGTTAGTAGAATTAGTAGGATAAAATGTTTGTGATAGTAGGATCAGTGTTGACCAGACTCATTTCCCCGAAAGTCGAATTATGAACTGTTATAACTGTGCGTTGTATTCCTGAGATGGGCTTGAGTGTTGCACATGGGATCCGACAGTTTCGATCTCGGTGGGCCGCAATTCAAGTTTCGGTGAAATGATTCGCACTCACTCACTCACTCATTTCATTTCACCGAAACTTGAATTGTGGCTCTCCGGGATCAAAATTGATCGATTTTGTGTGCAGTACTCAAGCTTAACCATCTGCTTTTCTATCTTAGGAGGATAGAGCATGGCTGTATTAGTTCGTGGCTTCGTAGTTCGGAAAATGTTATTTTCGGGGAAATGAGTCTGAACAACACTGAGTAGGATAGGCAGAGGGTAATTACATGTTTTGTGGAACATAGTGAGGCTCGATGGTAGAAAAGGGCGAAGAAATCAACTGTGGTAAAATGGGCGAAAATTGAACTGGATGGGTGGTGAGCTACCTACAAAGAAGGATAATGGAGGGATAAGGAACGATTGGAAAACTGGAAGGAAAAGGAGGGCTTTGTAAGACTTGAGGAGTCAACCATTGCTCATTAGCAATCCGGCGTCAGTGATAGTGAGTCGTGAGTGAGTTGAACCATTTGTGAAACGGCAGTGAACGACCAGTAGTGCCAGCCATAGTTCGTTCAGGTAAATCTGCGAAGGCGAAATACCTGGAGACTTTATTTTAATATGCCTCTGGTCTTCAGGACCTTTTTTTTCTTGCTTTTGCGTAATCTTTGATTACCACAGCCTCACGCTGCACGATAGGTCAAGCCGAGTCTTGAACCTGTGCTCTCCGGCTCCGAGCTTCTTCTCGAACCGCACGGTTCTAATCGCAAAGGAGAACCCTTCTCGGCGTGACCAATACGGTCTCGTCTGTGGTCCGTCGATAGCGTTAACGAAGGGAACGCCGTAGACCCCCAAGCTACGTTAGTAGCCGTACAGTGGCAAGCCGCCATTGTACCCGGCCAGAGTAATCCGCAATGCTTTGTGCGTGCCCAAGCCAGAAAAGCGCCATCTTCCAGAAGACCAAGTAACCGAACCAACTCACCAGAACATCAAGCCACGGAACCATCTGCGAGCGCTCGCCAACGTCGTCCAGCAACACCTGTACGTAACGAACAACGGAAACCATCTAGCTCTAGAATTGCCTTTTAGACCACAATAGCCCAATAAATCCCTACTTGTAAAGTTCAATAAATCCATTTAGTTTTAACCCACATTCAAGTTCATTCTAATCTTTAAGAATTCCATAGTTTCTGCACCCGTTGTTCCGCGTATCCCCTCCAAATTACCCAGTAGCATGCCGACCCTGCGACACAGTTTAGGGGTCTCATGCTACTGAGCTAGTTAACCGGGAGTCTTGGTTCTGCCGTGAGCCTATAGAGCAGCATCAGCGTGAGTCTCAGTTAGTCTCACACAGTGTTGCTCAGACTCATTTCCCCGAAAATAACATTTTTCGAACTACGAAGCCACGAACTACTACAACCATGATCTATCCTCCTAAGATAGAAAAGCAGATGGTTAAGCTTGAGTACTGCACACAAAATCGATCAATTTTGATCCCAGAGAGCCACAATTCAAGTTTCGGTGAAATGAAATGAGTGAGTGAGTGAGTGCGAATCATTTGACCGAAACTTGAATTGCGGCCCACCGAGATCGAAACTGTCGGATCCCATGTGCAACACTCAAGCCCAACCACCTCCCCCTCCATCTCAGGAATACAACGCACAGTTATAACAGTTCATGGCTTCACAATTCGAATTTCGAGGAAATGAGTCTGGTCAACACTGGTCTCACATTTAAGGCTTGTTTAAGGCTGTTCCCTTCATGTACGCGGCGTACATGAAGGGAACATCATACACGATCAGAAAATAAATGAGCACTGTTGAAGAATTTCCGATTGGATAGACGTCTGATTTGAGCACGGTCTTCGGCAAAGTTGTCTCTGACAGTATCAACGTAGCTCTATACCTCAAGAGCACATGGGCAAAATTGTGATCGATTGAATGAATTGCTTGCTTTGCCCATAGTAATTCCCATATAAACTTTAAAGGTCTTGTGCAGCCTCAGTTTTCAACCAAATGAGCTCAAATTTTGGGAGGACACTCAGATTTTGATCTAAAATCGAATGAGCGGTGTGGATCAAAAACGACATTTTGTACCACCGTTGTGATCTAATATTTAAAACATGTTGTTTAGACAAGAGATACAAGACCCACGAATTTCTTGCAATATACCTATGTATTTAGAATTATCAATTTGGTTTTGAGTTAAACGCATATCTAAGACGTTATTCAAGTACTTATTTGAATGTACGATACTACACTTTAAACCAGAGATGTGACAAACTAAATGAAATAGATGAAATTATTTGCGGTTATTTAAACACTTCTTTAAAGTTAAGGCTTTTGAATCTACAGGCGTATTCAGAGATATCTTGGACGTTTATTTGTTTCTACTCCAGCAGGCTTAGACAAACATAATCTTTCAAGGATTGAGTCCAACGATTGACCAGGATTATCCAAGGAGTATCGATGATCACAGTTTTATATCTTGCAAATAAAGTATAAAATAATATGTTAATCAGTCCACAGTTCGGGAAGTCTCTCTTCTGCGCCTACGGTAGCCAGTATTTATAGCTCAGAAATCCCGTAGGTACGAACAAGTAAAAGGTACCAGAGTCATAAGAAATATCACTTGAGATAGGTAGACATGACACTATAAGAAAAAAAAAATACACAATGAAACCATTTTTTATGTTTTTTCACGCAAAATTGAAACATAAAACTTAAAATTTTAATTACACAAACACCCCATTTTTAATATTTATTGATGTTCACCATAGAATCTTGATAGTAAACAGATGTTTGGGACAAAGTTTCATTATGGAGAAATTATTAATAACAAAGTTTTCCTAAGAACAACTTTTAGTCGATTTTCAAAATTTTGATTTCTTGTCAAAATAAATACGTTTTGATGATTTTTTTATAAATTTTCTTATTAGTATCATTCTATGTTATCACTATCATCCTAATTTGGAATAACAAATTTAAGATTATATTACCATTTTGTTAACAACATATTACATTTCATTTGCCGTAGCAGTTCAGATTTTTTACAAGTGAGTTGATTTCACCTGCTTTTAAGAGAAAAAAAAACACGTTTTCAATTTACTTAACCTAACTTAACCTAAACATATAACGTTTTCATCGTGGCAATAGCAGATTGTAACGATTTTTGCCTGAAATTATTAATTATTTTATATGACATTTGTTCCAATGTTTCAACATTGGATATTCTATGTAACTCATTACACGGTGCCCCGACAGACCGTTATTATGCAAAAATGTCAAGAAATCTAGATTTGAAGATTTTGACTAAAAATTCCAATGTAAACCATATTAAAATTACGTAAAAACACTAAAAAACCATAAAAAAGCTCAAAAAGTGGACCAAACTAGTCTCAACAAGTATACAATTGTTACCATTGTTACTTATAATTAGTTGTTATTTTAACTTCAATTTTAAGCCACTCCTAAATATGTTTTTACATGGCTTCAAACAGTAAGCTTAGTTTAATAGAATGAAATCTAAGACATAAATTTCAATATGATATTGATGTTATGTTCGATAAACGTGAATTATTGAATGCTGAATATCATTTATTTACAGCTTATTTTTAGATTTTTCCACTAAGCTGAGACTGTTTGAGGCTTACACTGATGCAGCTCTATAGGCTCACGGCAGAACCAAGACTCCCGGATATCTAGCTCAGTAGCATGAAACCCCTGAACTGTGTCGCAGGGCCGGCATGCTACTGGGTAATTCGGAGGGGCTACGCGGATCTAAGTGTGCGGGAACTATGGTCTTTCTTTGGCTATTGAGAAGTGTGTGTGTTTGGAGGAAAAAGATCTAATTTATTGAAAAGCTACTGTGGAGTGTCTATTGTGTTTATTGGGCTATTGTGGTTTTAGGGCGGTTCAGGATCGTTGGGTACGTACCGTTGCGATGGCGAGCGCTCGCTGATGACTGCTGATGGCAATGGCGGTTGATGGCGTCGGTTGCTGAGGATCGGGTCTGGTGACGGTGGACAAGTGGAATGGCGTTTCCACTGTGAATCGGCCACTTACGTGACCTAGGCTTGGCTAACGGCGTCTTCCTTCTTTGTCGGAATCGACGGACCACGGACGAGACCGTATTGGCCACGCCGAGAAGGGTCCTCCTTATTGTTTAGGGCTCAACGGCCCGAGGATCTCTCATACGGTCGGTAAGAATGAGACCTGAGAGTAGTCTTTTGCGGTTAGGCGTAGATCGGATACCCGATCTAGGCCGAATCGTGTGGACTGTGAGGATGGCGTATTATCGCTCAGTACCAAAAGGCACTAATAAAAGGTCCTGTTGAAGGCATACAGGAATTAGGGCACTGGTATTATGGTGGCCGAATAATGTGGCATACCTGAATAAACGGGTTCAATGTCCTCTCCTACGGTTCACCGAACTTCACAAATTTTGCCACTTAACTCTCACTCACTTGTGTCTCACACGAACGCCGATCAAAAAGTGATCATGGCGATCTAGCTCAAGCCTTATGATTCCCTCCAGTCCATAATTTCCTTGTGTTCCTTATCCTTACTCCATATTTCCATCCTTGGTAGCATAAATATCGTCCATTACCTTGCATGTTGCCTACATTTCCTACCACAGTTGATTTCCACCCAACGCCCATTTTATCCACAGTTTATTTAAATTACAATTTATGCTTGTCACAAACAATTACGAATTTTACCAAACACAAACCAAAAAAACACTACAGTTCACCCTACAAAATGCACAGAATTAAAATAAATCTAGAAATTCTGTAACTGAACGGTTACAAAGCGACCAGCCCACAAAAGTCTGCCGTATTTATTTTGCTTAATAAAATTTGCTTTTTTGTACATCTGGTAGTACACTTGATGTTTAGTCTAATTTTCCACCGAGTATTGTCCTCAGCATTTTACGTAAAAATTATCCTGTTCTACATTTTCAGCCACAACAGGATTTTAACTACACTGAAAATATGATTGTCTCGAGTGTTCGAAGTCAAACACAAAGTCTTTAACAGCTTCAAAGAAATCCCCAATATGTACCTCTTAACTATCAACATTACTAGAACTTCCATTCTCAATACCTGTAACCATTTACTTTGTTTTATAGGATTTTATCGTCAATCCGTTTATTGATTTCTAGGTCGCGTTTGACAAAGTTATGCAAATATAGATGACGCAGATTACATCATATGATATATCTTAAAAAAAAATATGGTAGTATTATGTATTTCTTTCACTACTGGATTGCGAAATGCGGTTTCATAGGTGCGAAAATGTGAATAAAAGTGCGGGATTGCGTCGAATCATGTTGGTGTCTTCAGAGCACTTATTGTTTGAATTGCGAAGAATAAAGGCGAAGACACCGACTCGATTTGATGCAATCGCGCATATTTATTAGCGTTTCCGCACTTGTAAAAAAATCAGCCAGTGGTGAAAGAAATGTGCAATATCTTAACA
Source organism: Aedes aegypti (assembly GCF_002204515.2). Lineage (NCBI taxonomy): Eukaryota > Metazoa > Arthropoda > Insecta > Diptera > Culicidae > Aedes > Aedes aegypti. The sequence goes on along the minus strand of NC_035109.1, from coordinate 23,858,393 downwards.
TGAACAGGAAAAGCTGATTAAGCTAATAAATATAATCAAGTGCAAGAATTGGGTCCTGAAATGTTTAATAAATTCTTGTTGTTATTTGGTAACACGAAAGAGCATGTTCTTGCAACTACTTTAGCAATTTTTCCAGCTCAAATAACGGCTTTAACATATTTAAACTTTAATTTTATAAATTGTTCGAAATATGAACCTTGACACTTTTGATCATGTTTGACGTTCACTTTGTCGACAAAAATGCCACAGGGCATTTAGTTTTAACACTGGGGTTGTTCCTATAGGCCTATTCACATGACGTCTCAAATCAGCTGATCGGGAAGCACTTTGACAGTTCTTCTATGAAAATGGCAGGCCCGTGTTAGCACCGGTCCTCCACCGATGTAAACAAATGCTTCCAGCTTTTTACGAGCGCTAATGGCTGCCGCCAGCAGGCTCGCTTTCTGGTAGGGATTAGTCGATTTGACGTTTGGCTTGGGTCCGCTCCATATAAAACGACCCAAGCTAAACGTCAAATCGACCAATCCTTACCAGAAAGCGAGCCTGTTTGCGGCAGCCATTAGCGCTTTTAAAAAGCTGGATAGATGGATCTGTCACATGAAAAGGCCTATCTGACATTTCGGAAGGGACACGGAAAACAAAATATAATCAAAAATTTGAGTATAAGCCAAAGGGTGTGACAAAATCTATAAAACAGTTAAAAAATGTTTTTTGGACCTAAACCAACGAAAATTATTCAAAAATTGAGTAAACATGTGTTCTTGGCCTAAACTTAAGCGGTTGATACCAAAATTTAGACAGGGCTTTAGGACCCTATTGTAAACGAGGTGTCTACTTATTTTTTTTTGTAAAATTACATGGAATGAAAAAGAGATGAGTTTCCAAATTTACTGTCCAAATTTGATGACTTTATTGGAATCGATCGCAGTGCAGTAGAGCAGGGTTTCACTATGTTAAAGAGAGACAACTAGCATAAGCTTGTAACTCTACCCAAACGTATATGATTGCATGTAGAGAATGCTGCAAAGAGAAACAACATTTCTACAACTTGCCAAGAGAAACGACATTTCTTCACTGTTGCTTGATAAAGGCTTATCTGACATCATAGATCCATTCTTTCGTCAATAACTTCGCCAGAACACCTTGCGATCCTTCATTATAAAGTACTGAAAAGTGTTTTCAATAATAATGCAAAAAGAGCAACGATTAATGCAAGGATGCTCAAATAAAACATCCTTGTTAATTTACCCTGCATAAAACGCTGATTCTTGACTCTCTAACCACATTTGTTTAAGAACAGGGGCGAAGACTATCAAACGAATAAAATACGGCAAACTTTAGTTAGCTGGTCATTTAGTGCAAATGCCGTAAAAAAAATTGCATCTATCAGGTGGAGGTCAGCGGCCTCGTGGAAGATATCCGCATAAGTTCATTCTGATATTGACGTGAGCGTACCAGACCAACCAAATCATTCCATATCTGAAACAAACGTTTAATACATGCTCTAATCGACTATAACAGTAATCATATGTCTTATCTTCTTACCATTATTGTGCTACATTTATTCTAAGATGCTTTTTTTCCGGAATAACAACATTGTTAATTATAAATTCATTCGTTTTATCTTTCAATTGGTTTAACGTAGAAAACAACGATCAGTTAAACTTACACCAATATACTATGGAAAAATATACTTAAGCAACTTCGGTAGGTTTAGTCAGTTGTAAATATTACTTATTTCAACAACGGTAACAATTGTATACTTATTGAGAACAATTCGGCCAAGTTTTTGAGCGTTTTTGTTGTTTTGTTCAGTGTTTTTACGTAATTTCAATATGGTTTATACTGGAATTTTAAGTCAAAAACTTCAAATCAACATTTCTCGAGATTCTTCCTAGGGATTTTTTTTTTTTTAAATTGGCCCAGAAGTGCAGAATAACCTCAGGAATCGAGCCCTGAACTCAGAGTCGATGGACAATTTTTTTTGCATTATAACGGTCTGTTGGGGCACCGTGTCATTGGTACTATTGGGAGGAAGCTTCAGAATCATTTTCAAAATTTTATTTTGTATTCTCTGCAGAGCTTTCTTCCTGGTATTACAACAGCTAGTCCATATTGGTACAGCATACAACATGTCTGGCCTGAAAATTTGTTTGAATATCAAAATCTTGTTCTTAAGACAAAGTTTTGATTTTCTATTAATAAGGGGATAGAGACATTTTACATGTTCATTACAATTTATGTGGGAATATTATTAGTTGAGTTTTGGAAGCATTAGGAGAAATCTTCCATTTCTGCAAGTATGAAGAGAAAATATCCAAACTTTTTTTGCAATCGACTACAGATGACACGCAGGCTTCGTCCTTTGGCGGAAAGGCCTGTGCCATCCGATTTTTGACATCCCTGAGGTAACTCAGGTAAGTCAGATGTGAAAATATTGTATAATATTGGTCCCAAAATTCTGCCTTGGGGAACAACAGCTCTTACATGAAGTCTTTCAGACCTGGAGTTCTGATAATTAACCTGAAGTGTACGATTTGACAGATAACTTTGAATTATTCTAGCAATGTATGTTGAAAAACTAAAGTTTTTAAATTTTACAATCAAACCTTCATGCCAAACACTGTCGAATGCTTTTTCAATGTCTAGAAGAGCAAGACCAGTAGAATAGCCTTCAGATTTGTTGGAACGGATCAAATTTGTTACACTTAAAAGTTGATGAGTGGTCGAATGTCCATGGCGGAATCCGAACTGTTCATGGACAAAAATTGAATTTTCGTTGATGTGGACCATCATTCTGTTCAAAATGACCTTTTCAAAAAGTTTACTGATGGAGGAAAGCTTCTGCAGGATTTTTTGTCTGGTTTAAATACGTTTTGATGATACAGTAAGCATATTGAAATGATTATAAATCATAATGATAATATTAATAATCTCTCTAGAAGTAGCCATTTTCGAATTATATCGATTTTAATGCAAAAAATATTATTTAAATATTAAAATAGACCATTTTCATTAGTTATTCCATCCCATTAACATTCCACAATATACCGTATCACCTATGAAAGGCCGTAGAGTTCTCTGCATTTTTTCTTAAATAGGTGTTCAACTAATCATTCCTTCCCATTCCTCAGCATTCGCAAGGAGGTGGCCAGGAGAGCTCTCGACTGTTGGAGGATGCGTCAATCTTGTCTAAGAGTCAAGGGTTGGTCCCAAATCTTTGACTTTGGTAACGGACGGGAAGGATGCAACCCTCATACAACGGTCTTAAAAACTGTACCACCTACGAATTTGTGCGAATTGCTTAATGCTAATGCTAATTGTTACGTATACGTTCTACTTTCTATTCCATAAATATGATTCCAAACTCTGCGTCGTGCTTCGAAATCAAATGATAACGAATTGCCTGCAGCTTCACACAGGCTTTGTCGAACAAATCTCATTTTTAGTCTATTTGATATCAATCTATACAATAGGGGTATTCACTTAAAGCTGCGTAAATAAGAATCTGCGTAAAAAGTAGCTAAGAAACATTTCAAATGAAATAATTCCTTTGAGCGACAAACGACACATTTTCGATCTAGTAGCCAATCAAGAACATTGTTAGAATTTGTTGTTACTGGTCGATATTGATTGTTATTTTTCGGCATCCAAAACCAATTAAATTCACCAGCGAGCGGCGCTTATTTTAGCACAGTTTCAGTTAGGGTTAGATTCTTTAGAAATCAAATCACCACGGTAATCACTCATGAAAAAATGGAACAAAATCCTGACCACCCAGCCATGAATCCATATAACTCAACCATTTTAAAGCACAAAATACCCTGACCGACAGTCATCTCTTTGTACACCTTCGAACATTGGTAGAAAGTTATCCTTAGATTGATGTTGGTCATAATGAATTAAGTGCTCTAAATTATTTTGTTTATTCGGCATAGTATGTTCAACGAGAACAACGGCATTGTAGTACATTCCAGAAATAAAATACACCATACATGTAACAGGGAACAACGTCTCCGGGAACAATTCGTTCTTAAGCAGAAGCCAAACAATCAATTTCAATTCTGTAATAGCACACCATGTCCTTAATGCCATTTTATGCAATTCTTATATGCTTTTCTGCTCCGATCTAGGGTCTGGTTATTTTCATGGATATTTATTTTGATTTATATGATTTATTTGCAGGTTTGTTTATTTTCAAATAATAGTTGTTACGACTACCAACGCGTACTTTGATCGATTATGTGATGAATTCTGACAGTTTGAAATATTCCAATCACAGTTTACATAATGTCATGAAAGATTTAAAATAATCAGTTTACTGTGACTTACGCAATATTTTACGCTGTTAAGTGAATACCCCTAATCTGGGAGGGAGAAACCAATACAAAATTTCTCTACGTCACAGTGAGCCGAGATTTTGCTGTCACGAACTGTCACTGTGAGCCCGGATCTTAAACAATGGACAAACATGATAAAAGCGCGTAATTACCCTAAGCATATTTTTGCATTTCATCAAAAGTAGCAAAAATTGAATTACACTGAAATGAATTTTATTGTAGAAACTACTGAATCCATGGTAAAATTAAGAACTGCACCAACGATTTTCAACCGACTACATTAATCTGTTAACTCTACCGAAACATAGTCAACATCACTACACAAGAAAATTTCTTCTGTTGATTTAACCAGAGTTGTAGTATTTTTGACTAGAAACATTCTTGATTTGAGAAGTTTAGCATCATACTTTTGACCACACTGTGTTGTACGGTGGGTGTCACGGATTTAAATACAATGCTTTGTAGTGGATGCTACTATGGACATAGTCAAATTTACTGCAGTGCTCAGTGATTTTCACCAGATTGTAGTAATCTTAACAAATTTTTGTAGTCGGTTGAAAATCGTTGGTGCAGTTCTTAATTCTACCATGGATTCGGTAGATTATACAACACAATTTGTTTGCGTGTAGAGTCAATTATTGCACATTCAAAAGTAACGTCACGAGAGCACCGTTTATTCTAATTGAATGTAACGTATTGGAATGAGGCTCTTTTTACTGTTTTCATTCAAACTGGAAATTAAACGCATAGAAAACTGTGGCCCTTATTCAATGTTTGTCCAGAAAGATCGAAGGTACACAACAAACGAAAACTAGCGATTTTCACTAAACCTGCCTTGATTGTCGTTGGCAAACTGGAGTTTTCTTGCAATTTGGAAAACAATTGTAACCAATTTCGTGTGTAGTATCGGTGCCTCCCTCCCAGCCCCTAATGTTTCATAAAAATCATAGGTAAGAATTCTATTTACAAAACATAAATTCTATGTACATAAATTAAATTCTTTTCACGTTCCCAAGATCCGTTACGTGAATGGAGACTTCAGTGTATTTTTTTATATAATTCCAGTAGCCCTGCAGTTGCGTTAGAGATGGTCACAGTTTTGGAATTTTGAAGATCGTTCTTTGATGTTCTGATGAGAGAAAATGATTGGCATTTATTTACAGAAAATTTATGACAGTTTTGAAACACTTATTTCTAGTCAATGCCAACCCTTTCAAAAACATCAAAGCTGATTCCATCTTCGCAACGCTTGTCAGTCGAGACATCAAATTATACCTATAATCAACTGGATAAATGGCACTTGTAATGATAAACTTTCCGAACGATCCCCGAGTATCATCCCAAATGGCACACCGCGAGGCATTCAGCAGAAGGGAATGCACAAAAAGACTCCCACAAGGCGGCCGACATTAATGCTCTGGCAGAAAAAGATCGACAAGGAAATGGTCACTGTTATGCAACATTGGGAATGCGATTGCGCACCGCAGGTCATCATTTAGCAGCCGTTAACGATGCAAATAAAATGGCACTGTGAGTGATCGAAAGCGAAACAGAAAACCACACGACAGCTGTTCTCCGCACAGTGATAAAAAGAACACTTTATTCGTAGTAGAGGCAGGAGGTCAATTATTGCAGCCCGGTCCCATATTCAGGTAGGGTGTCCCGAAATTTCACTTTGACGGAAACTTGGGTTTCCCCGTATAAAAGAACGACTACCGTTTGGTGGTCGAACCCCCAAACTATCTGTCAAGCTGAAATTATGGGACACCCTATCATTCAGTCTCTTGTACATCTCTCAGTCAGTAGTATGGCTAATTATAGGCTTATCAGTCGGTCGTGGTGCAAGTGCACTTTTTCGGATTATGCACCTCACTCGAGGTCTCCTCCGCCGCTGCTGCATGGCCGAATGTGATATAACAGCTCGAGTGAATCGTCATCCTTCAGGTAGTTGTCGTCCAGGATGGTCTTCAGGGCAACAAAGTCGCGAAAGCCCCAGTCCTTCTGCGTGGATCGATCGAAGTGCTGCTTGATGCGCTTGTGAATGATGCGTTTCGTGTCCGGATGCAGCAACTGGAAACGGCATTCCATCCTACAGGAAGCGATTGATTGATACGATGAATTTCTAAGTTTCAATAGAGTCCTTACCAGCATGGTAAGCCTTCGACCAGTTCCAGATAGATTCCCATTTGGTCCTCGGAAATGACACACCACACCATGATGCGCCAGATGTGGCCAAACGTGTCGGTGAATTCGTTCGAATAGGCCACCTTGTTGTCGTCGAACGACGAGAAGTTTTCGATCACAAAGATGCCAGTCTCGTAGATTGTGGGAATTTCGCTGCGAAACAATTACAAGGATACTTTATTAAGTTTATCTAAGTTTTGATCTTGATGAAAGAATGTGCAAGTTGAGGCTCAAAGCCCAGTTCTTCAACATCAACATAATAAACGTGCATAGCCCTCACTTCGGAAGCACTGATGATGACAAGGACGCATTATACGCGCAGCTCGAACGCGAGTACGACCGCTGCCCAAGCCACGACGTCAAGATCATCATATGAGATTTGAACGCTCAGGTTGGCCAGGAAGAGGAATTCAGACCGACGATTGGAAAGTTCAGCGCAAGAACATGGCCATTTGCAGCACCTAGGACTTCCAGCACAGCCTCCCGTATCGATACACCTGGAGATCATCAAATCGACCACGTTTTGATCGATGGACGACACTTCTCCGACATAACCGACGTCAGAACCTATCGTGGCGCTAACATTGACTCTGATCACTATCTATAGTAGACCTGTTCATATTTGAAAAAAATAATGAATTCTCATACTAAGAACAATGTCTGGTCAAATTTTCAGCTAATTTGATAAAGATTTCAGTATGCTTCAAGTTAAAAATGTGTTTTAGGGCTAATTTGAAGGTTTGAAAAATCATAACTAGCATGTGGAAAATCAAAAGCACTTGCTATTACCGTCAAGCTACCATTCACCGTGCATTCAATAAAAATCTGCGCTTCTAAAAATTATATAATGTTTTCAAATACTTCAAAATGATTTAAAGCAAGCTAGAATACCACTACGAAGCGTGCAATTATACCATAGTTCAGGAAAAAATCCAAAATTAGTGATGCATAACAAAAAAATACTCAAAAATTATGTTTATTAATGTCATGTTAAGGTCGCCCCGTACCGTTCTATGTCACCATTTACCGTGCACGCTAGTGCACCATTCACCGTGCGTATAGTTTCCATCATGATTTTACTTCGTATCTTGAAGAAACGTTGTTGGTGGATCAACTAGGTTGCTAGTAGTGTGCGTACTTATTTTGAAGGGTATTCAAATCTTAATTTACAATAAAAGCCATAGAATGTTGAAAAATGATTAAGTCATTATTTTTTCATTAATATCGCTATAGGAGTTTTGACTGTACTGTCCATACTATTTTATATTCGATCAAGACGGATTTCACGCCAACTCGACACGCGATTGGCAGCACCCCTTCAGAATTCAATGAAACTTTCTGGATGTCAAAAGTATGTGAAACTAAGATACTTTGCATATTTTGTTTTTTCAAAATCGATCTAGACTAACATTTGGAAAATCAAAGTTTTTTTACTTTTTTTTATAAACCCGTATAACTCAAAAAACGGTAAGACCTACAAAAAAGTGTTGTATGGGGGACTGTCGTGAAATTTCCTGACGTTTTAGAAACAAAATTGAAAAAATAAAAAAGTGTAGTGTAGAAAATACTGAAAAAACAATGATTCAAAACTTTAAAGTCGATTTAAAATAACGGCCACTTCAGATTTTGATCATCCTTAAGCAAAAAGTTTCGTAATTAAATTTACTAAAAGTCGTCCATACATAGCAAATTGGGCATATTTTGAGGATAAAAATTTTTCTAACATCGATTTTTTTAAGTCCAAAATGATTTTTTTATTTTATTTTTAGTTCACTTTAAATAGTCTAGTATGATCATATTTTCAAGTGATAAATGAATTTTAATCACAAAATAGATCATATTTGTTTTATTGGGAGTAGTTAAAAGAAATAAAACGGAATTATACAGTTTTTTTAAAATTAAATTCAATTGATCTCGCACCAAACCGCTTGTGAGAAAATCAACTCCGTCTAACAATCCGATGGGTTTTTTTATGGTTGGAAAGATATCACAATAATATTTTTTCGGCGTTAAGTCAGAGTGGACCAAGTGACATTTTTCATATTTTGAGAAAAATGGGCCTAAAGTCTAACGCTCTGTACTTTTTGACCTCGTTAAAATTATGGTTCAATATTTCTACACATCTTTGTATTACTTTCAAGCAATATAATGTGGAGTGATAATCATGAAAAATCATGATCCAAACCTCAGATAGAACGATTGTTTGATGGACTATGTGTACTTGGTCCACTCTGACTGAACTGAACATCACCGTTCAGTGAGTTGGCTCACTCTGACTGAAAAATTTCTAGGAAAATAACAATCATTCAATGCTTGCATGGTCAAACTGGGTGCATACCTCTAAGACAAACAGATTATCAAGACCCTTCGACACTAGTATCGTAAATTAATCAATAATCCATATCGTCAATCCCGAAATCAGTGGCATTTTGATTCTGGTTTTGCAGGGTCAGGGCATTGGAGACCAGATATATTCAAATATGCGTTCAGTCAGAGTGGACCAAGTGAAAATTTTGAGTACCGACCAAAATATACTTGTCCAAAAAGAGAGTTCTAGGACATGCCATACATACACCATAGAACTATCATGCATTCACGGTGTGCCAGAAACCGTTATTAACAGAAAAAAATGTCCATGAATTCGGCACCTACCATTCGAAAGATATAGTATTCAAGCATCTTCTCCGTGAATTTCAAAATATTCTAACGAGGGAATCGAAAGTTATAGTGATTTGAAGGTTTTAAGCTATTTTGCATGGGATATTCACATGCTTATAAATATTGCTCAACGGTGCATCATTATTAACTTGTAAAAAAGCCAAGTAACCATCAGCTTTGCATTAAGCATTCAAAACATGTGATATCCAAGCATCTTCCCTGTAAATTTGAAATCATTACGTCAAGAAAATCAGAAGTTATAGTGATTTGTATATTTACCATTATTTCTATGAAGTTTAAATTAGGACTGATTTATACGCCTTTGTTATGAAAGTGTACGTAATTTACAAATAAAAATGTCTATAGGACTGACCTTCGGCATTCAAAAGATATAGTAGCCAATTATCTTCGCAGTTAGTTTGAGATTATTTTATCAAAAGACAACATAATTAGAGTACTTTGAAGTTTTGGAGTCATTAGGATTTTTTTTTTCAATCGTCTGAAATAGTGTTCGCAACACGCATTTAATAATTTCAACACAAATTAACTTAACAGATTTGCATTCAACTTATATCTTACATTGAAGAAATGCAGTGTTTCGTTAAATCACAAGCAAATGGGTTCGTTTTTATGAATTTTGTTTCATTTCTGCGCGTTTTGCGGGGCAGTGTTTCATTATGACCCAAATAAGCATATTGGTGAACATGAACAATTTGAAAGTGGCACCATGTTGCTCTGTCGAGGTTGGATTATCACCTAGTGCGATCATTTTATGCTAGTGTTTTAAATAAGTTAAATATGATGGTTCACATTTTATTCATGACAGCGAAGGGGATACGTTTATTTATGTGTTTGTTCAAATAATAGTTAGAAGGGAGTTTATTGTAGAAATTAACCTTGTTTCATGTTTTGCAAAATATGTAAATGCAACAAGCCTTCTTATGGTTTAGTTCCTAGAATTATTGAATACTATGAGCGTCGGCTTTTCCTTTAGATTAAATACTGATAGATTACTTTTTGGATTGATGCTGCATGATTTACATCATGCGAAATCTTTGAATAGTTCGTCATCAAAGGTATCGTCATATTGATTCAGTCATGTTTTGTTCATATAAAAGGATTACTTTTTTTTTTATTAAATTTATTATGTTGATGACTTCATTATGTTTTAGGAGAGGTATAACGGGGTATAACCAGTGAAAATGATGTGATCATCCTTAGGACTTTTGTAATTAGGCGTTTTGTTTACCAAGACGAATCTGTAATATAACCACTTCCAATTTTCCAAACTCCCATTGACTTCTCGTGGAAAAGCAGAGGATTCCAACGGCTTCCTCAAAGATAGTATCACGTAAATATTTATTCCATAATCCCAATTTTCATGTATTAGGACACAGCAGGACGCGGTATTGCTTAGTACAAGGAATGAGAATTCCATTACTTACACACTGAGAGTGCTGCGACTAATCCTAAGTAACATCCGTTGGTTCCTTGTGCATGTATAGTTGCTCTTGTAATAACGGAGAAGCAACAGTAGGCGGTCAATCACTCTATTAAAGCACATTGATCAACATATTGATAAGCATTTGTTGCAATTAGTAGTGGTAAAAACATTGAACGTGGTAATTTAATACTCAAAATTTACTCTATTATAGGTTCAAAACTTCAAAGTACTTTAGTTGTGTTGTCTCTAGATAAAGTATTTTCAAACTAACTGCGAAGATGCTTGAATAATCATCTTTTGAATGCCGAGTGTCAGTCATATGGACATTTTTATTTGTAAATTCTGTGCACTGATATAAAAAAAAAGAAATAGAAAACTATAATTTAGACTTCATAGAAATAATGGTAAATATACAAATCACTATAACTTCTGATTTTCTCGACGTAATGATTTCAAATTTACAGGGAAGATGCTTTGATATCACATGTTTTGAATGCTTAATGCAAAGCTGATCGTTACTTGGCTTTTTTACAAGTTAATAATGATGCACCGTTGAGCAATATTTATAAGCATGTGAATATCCCATGCAAAATAGCTTAAAACCTTCAAATCACTATAACTTTCGATTCCCTCGTTAGAATATTTTGAAATTCACGGAGAAGATGCTTGAATACTATATCTTTCGAATGGTAGGTGCCGAATTCATGGACATTTTTTTTCTGTTAATAACGGTTTCTGGCACACCGTGGCATTCCTATCGGACTTTGAAATCGACTCAAAAAAAAAGCAATAATCAATCAGTTTATTGCTTTTAAACACTTGGTCCGCTCTGTCTGCACCGAAATTGTTGCAATTTCTGACCACCCATCAATATATGATAAATGGCCAAAAATCAAAATCAAATGCATTGAATTAAGTAATGTTTATGAATTTATATTGATAGATGAGTAGAAGAATCATTCGATGTCGACAAATCTGAAAATCTCTTGAAATGGTTTCATTTCCTCGCATTCCTCAGCGCGCTAACCATTTTCGTTGTTTTGGTAATAAGCACTTGGTCCACTCTGACTGCACACTTTTTTCGATTTTTATTGATCATCCAAAGTAAATTTATTACATATCTCTCACAATTTACAGCATTTATCAAATCTGATCAAAGTGAAATGGAGATAAGGTAATTTCGCATCTAATGAAAGAATAATCCCCTCTGATTTAACGCCGACCATTTAATTTCTTATTTGGTCAAAGCCAATCTTAACAGGTGTCTGGAAAGGGTCAATATTATGCTTATGAAAAAAATCGTGGTTTGTTTTTATTTTTATTATTGCTATATATCCTAAAACGTAGTATCTGCACATGAATATTTACATTATTTTTGGGCTTTACTGAATAAATTGAATATTTTTGGTTCATCCTCTGAATTGGTATACCGTTTGGCTGCAATTTGTGTATCACTAGTAGGCATTAAACAATGATATTTTTGGGTACCAGGGACAGTTTTACCCTTATCAAAAAATTCCACCAATTCCTCTGACATGTTAACATATTGTTCATTAAACATATAACAGAAATTTAATTTGGTGAAACATGTATCAGTTTGTTGCCCAGTCGAATAGTTCTCGCGGAGTTGCGATTGTGTTTCCATAGTCTTTTGCAAGACTTGCTCTTTTTGCCATTCGCTTGAGAGTGCCACCAATAACGTCACAGGGGCCTTTGCCGTGGGATTTGGCAAAAAAGTGCCACTCTTTCTAATCCATGTATTTTCTTGAAATTACATAAGCTGACATTTTTTTTTTAAATTTTATAATGAGCGCAGCTTCATCTGACTTAAAAATAATTTTTGATTTGTTTAACAAAATTTATCAATTTTGAAATAAATAGCTGAACTGCTACTGTGTCATGGGTCTGATATTACACGGATAAAAATCTGATCCCCACACCATGATTTACAAATCATGAAATTCATAAATTGGTTAGGTCATGATATCAGGATCACAAATCATGGTTCCTGGAGTCATAATCATGATTCCTCATAAGCGTAACATCCAGTGTGAAAACACTAAGCGGCGCACTTTGCTTCATCACATTCGTATCAATCACTCACAATTCAAGATGACGAAGCGGTTGAGTGGTAGAGTACGTGACTCACAATCGAAAGGTTCTTGGACCGAATCTCAATGTATGCTATTTTTAACATTTTTTTATTTTTCTCGATTATAAACGGATGCGCGACTCAGCATTTTTGGAGTTTGAATCATGATTCCGAGCAATCAGCTACAAAAACCTAACGCGTGTGTTGCGTTACGGCAATCTGACTCATGATATCATGAGTCCAAATCATGGTGTATTTTCATAAGACGAAAACACGCTGGAATCATGATATCATGAGTCATAATCTTGTTTTTGGGTTCTGATTTCTACCCGTGTATAACAAAACTAACATTTTCCAAATTATTATCTTTTTTATGGTAAATCTAGAATTGGTATATCGTTGCTTGGGAATTATTCTAGTGATATCCTTGAGCAGCGTTATAATTTTCAGAAAAGTCGCTAATTACCAGTATTTAACCTTATTTTAAGGAGTCTTTTTTGATTCGTAGAAAAGCAGACTGTTATATGCAAATAAAATCATGAGTTATGAGCTTATCAACTCTTTTTTGAGGTAGATAACAATACAAACATATTCATTATTTCTTATTCATCTGGCGTTTAACGCAGGTACGTTTAGTAGGTTTTTTTTCACAAAACTTTTTCTAGAAGAAAATTTAATGGGGTATGGATAAGGTTGTTACATTTCAATGTTTGCAATACTGTTGTGATACCTTTCAAACCATAAAAATCCGTCGGATTGTTAGACGGAGTTGATTTTCTCATAGGCAGAGGCGAAGTCCATTGATTGCCTGCATTTAAAAAACATAATCACTGTATAATTCCGTTTTTTAACTATTCTCAATAAAAAATACAATCTATTTTCTATCATATTTGACGGTTTAAAACAAAATCTTTAAAAAAATAAATTTCAGTTTGGGAATTTAAAAAAATTGAAGTTAGAAAAACTTTTTTCCTAAAATATGCCCAATTTGCAATGTATGGACGACTTTTAGCAAATCTTTTTTTGGTAAGTAGGCCTTGATCGGATTACCGGTGTTTTTCTGCGCTTGTCATTTTTTTTCCGTTTTTCAGGTGGATTTCGGAAAGGATTTAAAGGTGGATTATCAAACGAGTGGCCATCGAAGATTTGAAGAAGAAGAGGTACTAGAAGGTGTACTGGACTAATTTCAACTGTTCGAGTTTGGTGATTGTGAAGAAATTGATTTGGCTTTGTCGACTTCAAGACAAAACGACTGTTGAAGAGAATTGAAGTTCAAAGGAGGAAATTCGACCATTCTGGAATCAACGAGGATTTTATGAACAAGACGTGAACTAAAAAATCAAGCTTCAACTCATCAAGATTGATTAGAGTGCTGGTGGAAATACTTGGTTGTCTTTGACGGCCTCAAGCCTTTGGTGTGGATTGAAGTCTCTTTAAGTATAATTTTATTTATTTTATTAGTATTATTCTTATTTTTATTATTACTTGTTATATTATCAATTGCACTTCAGTATTTTTTCATATATTTTCACTCACCCCGTCAATTTTTCAATATGAAGACTGACGGGGATGGAACATCTGGTGAAACTGGTGAATCATCTTCCATCAAGCGTTTTCGCATTAAAACTTATCCCTCCACTTTTTTAGGCCCTTTTGTTGTTTATTTTCGTAAAAAAAGAAAAGCCTATACATGTTCTTTTGATATCTTCGGAAATTTATAAATTATACAAATCTGTCAAGGAAATTAAAAAAGTTTCACTTGACAAATTGAGGGTTATATTTGGATCCCGTGATGATGCAAATTCATTATTGGAATCTAAACTTTTTTTTGATTCATATCGAGTTTACGCTCCTTGTGACTCGTGTGAAAAAACGGAGTCATTTACGATGAAAATTTGAACTGTGAAGATATTGTAAATTACGGTTCAGGTAAATTTAAAAATAAGGCAATTCAGCCAGTTAAAATTTTAGATTGCATGCGTTTATCGAAATTTACATTTACCGATAAACAATCTTCATACATGCATTCTAATTGCATAAAAATTACATTTGAGGGTTCTGTTCTTCCCGATTATGTAGACATTGACAATGTTATTTTTAAAGTTAGACTTTATTATCCGAAGATTATGCATTGCGATCGTTGTCTCCTTTTTGGTCACACATCGCATTTTTGTTCTAACAAAATTAAATGTTTTAAATGTGGTGGTAGTCATTCATCTACTGATTGCAATAAGAATTCAGATTTGTGTATTTATTGTCGTAAAAAACACAATTCTTTAAAAGATTGTTCTGTTTACATTTCCCAACAACAACAATCTAACCAGAAAATTAAAAATCGAAACAAATTATCATATTCTGAGGTAATTAAAACTTCTCCGGAATTATCCTCAACGAATAAGTTTGCTCCTCTTTCAAATAATGTTGATAATGCTGTATCAAATGATGATCTTGAAAATTTCATTTATAAACCTCCTAATAAAAGGAAACGAATTATTAAACCAGTTATAAATAATGATTGTTTTTCAAATCCTCAACCATCAACATCATTTGATATTCATTTTCCCCCTCTTACTTCTCCTACTTCTTCTCGTGTTATTCCTGGTTTTCAAAAAAATACAACACAAGTAAACACACGAAAATTCAACTTTTCAAAAAACTGAAAGTTCAGATGCAGAGAATTCTATTTTGAATATTTTGGAAGAATTGATTAATTTTTTGGGAATAAACGATTTTTGGAAAAAAAAAATAATTAAGAAAATTTTACCATTTTTGGCCTCTATTTTTGAAAAGTTGAATTCAATTGGACCCCTCATTTGTTCTTTGTTTTCTTCGTAATGGCTTCATCAAAAATTAATAATTTAAATATTTTACAGTGGAACTGTCGAAATATTATTCCAAAAATTGACAGATTCAAAGCATTAGTCATAAATTATGATTTGGATATATTTTGTTTAAATGAGACCTGGTTGGTAGAAGGTAAATCATTTCGAATTCCATCTTTCAATATTATACGTAAAGATCGCAACACTTCAAATGGTGGTGTGTTAATTGGAATTCGTGAAAACATTGAATTCAAATATTTAAATTTTTCAATTGATTCAGAAATTGAATATGTTGCAGTTTCTGTTAAACATAAAGGTTTAGAATTTTCAATTATTTGCATTTATATTCCTCCCCAAGCAAAATTCTCTTTGTTAGAGTTGAAATCTATTTTTAATAATATTCCTTCACCTTTTTATATACTAGGAGATTTAAATGCTCATAATTTGGCATGGGGAAGCCATAAAATTGATGGTAGGGGTTCATTAATTATGGATGTTATTGATGAATTAAATTTAAATATTCTTAATGATGGTTCTTTTACAAGGATTGTTGTGCCTCCTGGTCATCATTCTTGTATTGATTTATCTCTTTGTTCGAATAGTTTATCCATGATTTCATCTTGGAAAACTATTGAAGACGCAAATGGAAGTGATCATGTGCCTATATTGATTAACATTCATAATCCTAATAATATACAATATAATCAAGAACCTTATGTTCCTGATTTAACAATAAATGTGGATTGGGCTAAATTTTCTGATTTAGTTTCTTTTGCTTTGCTTAGTTTTGACAATTCACTTTCTACCATTGAAAATTATAAATATTTTTCAAAATTATTAATTGATTGTTTAAAAAAATCTCAAACTAAAAAAGTGATGCATTCATCATCTAAGAAAAAAATATCCAGCATTTTGGTGGGATAATGATTGTACAATTGTTTTGAAAAATAAATCAAATGCTTTCAAATTATTTAGACGATTTGGTTCTAGAGATCAATATATTTTATATTGTAAAGCTGAAGCTCAATTTACTAGAGTTATAAAATTTAAAAAAAGGAATTATTGGAGAAATTTTATTGAAAATCTTGATCCTGATACATCACTATCAACATTATGGACTGTTGCTCGAAATATGAGAAATTATAATTTTTCTACTTCACCAGTTTTGGAATATTCGGAAGATTGGATTGACCAGTTTGCTTCTAAAATTTGTCCTGATTTTACACCTATAGATATAAAACTTAAAAAAAATTCAACATATAATTTTTTTCCTAATCTTTGCACTGAATTTTCTATTGAAGAAATGAATTTGGCATTATCAGTTACGAAAAATACTACTCCTGGTATTGATAATATTAAATTTATAGTTTTAAAAAAATTACCTATTGATGGGAAGTTACATTTACTTTCATTATATAATACATTTTTGTTTCAAAATATTTTTCCTGAGGAATGGCGTTTCATAAAAGTTGTAAGTATCTTAAAACCTGGGAAAAATCCTTCACTTGTTGAAAGTAGAAGACCAATTAGTTTATTATCATGCCTTCGTAAATTAATGGAAAGGATGATTTTAAACCGTCTTGAATTATGGGCAGAAAAAAATAATATATTTTCTTCATCTCAATTTGGGTTCAGAAAAGGTCGAGGCACACGTGATTGTGTAGCTCTTTTATCATCATATATTGAATTATCATTGAACAAGAAACAAGATGTAGTTTCTACATTTCTTGATGTTTCTGGTGCATACGATTCTGTACTGATAGATTTACTTTATAATAAAATGATTGATTGTAAACTTCCTTTAATAATTGCAAATTTTTTGTGTAATTTATTTTCATTTAAAATAATGCATTTTTTCATAACGGAGAATCGAAAATGATCCGTTATAGTTATTTTGGTCTTCCTCAGGGTTCTTGTTTAAGCCCATTTTTATATAATTTATTTACTAGAGATATTATTTCTATTATTCCTAATGGGTGTATCTTCATTCAATTTGCTGATGATAAGGTTATTTCTATCAGTGGTAAGAGTAGAGAAGTTATTCGTCATTTTATGCAATGTTGTTTGGACAACCTTGGTACATGGGCGCATAATAATGGTTTTAGTTTTTCAGTACAAAAAACAAAATTTATTATATTTTCTCGTAAACATTCTCCAATTGATATTGTTTTATATTTAAATTATCATCAGATAGAGCAGGTTTTTGAATATAAATATCTTGGAATATGGTTTGATTTTAAACTAAAATGGAACAAACATATTCAATACATTCAAACAATTTGTTCTAAGAGAATAAATTTTCTTCGAACAATCACTGGAACTTGGTGGGGAGCTCATCCCAGTGATTTGATTACCCTTTATAAAACAACTATTCGTTCTGTAATGGAATATGGCTGTTTTACTTTTGGTAGTGCCATTCAAACTCATTTTTCTAAACTAGAAAAAATCCAATTTCGTTGTTTAAGAATTTGTTTGAAATTAAGAATTCTACTCATACTAAATCTATTGAAGTTTTAGCTGGTATCATTCCTCTTGAATACCGTTTTCATGAACTAAATTGTAAATTTTTACTACAATGTTTCTCCAATAATCATCCAATAATTAATATATTAAAATCTTTGTTTGAAATTAATCCCACCAGTAGATTATTGAGTTCATTCATTTATTGCTCTGCTGAAAACGTCATGTTAGATTCATCTCCTGGTTTCTATGAATATAACATGAATGTTCATTCTTTTCGTCCTTATGTTGATTTTACCTTGCATGAAGAATTGAAACATATTCATTTTAGTGCTCGCTCATATTTTGCAAAATTATTATTTCAACGTAAATTTATTGGGGTGGAACCTGAACAAATTTATTTCACAGATGGATCTTTGATCAATAATATAGCAGGTTTTGGAGTTTTCAATTTTCATATTGCACATTTTTTTAAATTAGAATCTCCTTGTTCAATTTACATTGCTGAATTAACAGCTCTCCATTTTGTTGTTTAATCAGAAATTGTGTTCCAAATATATATATATATATATATATATATATATATGGTGTGTTCTGATAGTTTTAGTAGTCTTCATGCTTTGAACACAATAAATTTCAATTTCAAAACAAGTAAAATTATTTTATCTATTAAAGAAATATTGAATGATTTGTTTTCTAGAGGATTTGTCATTAAATTTGTTTGGGTTCCTGCTCATTCTAATATTTATGGTAATGAACAAGCTGACTCTTTAGCAAAATTAGGTGTTTCTCGTGGAATAATTTATAATCGGGCTATTTTTCCATCAGAATATTTTTCTAAATTGAAACAAAATTCTATAAATAATTGGCAAATCGCTTGGAATACAAGTGAAAAAGGACGTTATTGTTATTCCATTTTTCCTAAGGTGAAGCGTTTCCCTTGGTTTCATCAATTATCGGTCAGCCGTAATTTTATTTGTTTTTATACCAGACTTATGTCTAATCACTATATATGTAATAGTCATTTATACCGCATAAATATCAAGGACTCTAATCTTTGTGAATGTGGTGAATCATATGAAGATATAGATCATATTATCTTTAATTGTACTCGTTTTGATTTGCCAAGAAGAAATATTTTTGAAAAAATTTCAAGATTGGGTCTTAATGTACCTACATCTATTCGAGATATTTTGGCGCTTAAAAATTTAAATATTTTAAAAATTTTATATGGGTATTTTAATGAGATTTCTTATTATAGTTGATACTGCTCCCCTTTTTTTATATTTTTTCAGATAACCAATCCTTTGTACCACTCGGAGTTTAAGTTGTTTTAACTCAAGTTACTTGGATATACGAGGACCCTCATGATGACTCCAACGGCTCCGATATGGATCATTTCCGGATGAGCCTTCAATATTTAATAATTATTATTGTAATGTTGTTCGAAAAGATAAAGAGGTTTTGTGCCTTTTTGAGAAAGATTTCCAAAAAGAAATCACTCAAAGGGGTTTTTCCCTCTTTCAAAATTTCTACATTTCTACAACGTTGTTGGTGTTTATCGTCCACCTTCGTTCGATTACAATGAGTTTCAAGATATCTTGGAAGGTTGGCTATCAAATAGTAACCCATCTAAACCGCTAGAATCTTATAACTCCGTATGTACAAACACTTTCCCTACGCGTCCAAGTAGTAATAACACTTTAGACCATTTCGTCTGCCCTATTAATTTAGCTGCCAAACTGCAAAATCACACTATTTTCAGCAACATTAGTGATCACATTCCTGTGATTTCGTCACTTTTCCTTAGTGGTGATAAAAGGCACCAGGAATTGAAAATGACCAAAATTGATAGAATAAAACTGCAAAATCAATTTTCCCAATTTTTGAGTACTTTTCATGTGGGAGACGATGTTGAAGTAACCCTGAATATTCTTATTGAAACCTACAATAAGATGTTGCAAGATTGTACCAGGTCATACACCAAAACTGTTAGATTGAAGGGAGAACACTGTCCTTGGATGACATATAATCTTTGGCGATTAATACAAATTAAAAATAACTATCTAGATAAGCTGAAAAGCAATCCCAATGATGCGCGAATTAGTGAAATGTTGGAGCACGTCTCAAAAAAAGTTAAAAATGCTAAAAAGCGGTGTAAAAAAGAATATTATCAACTACCGAAAAGCTAAACATTACATATAATTTGCAATTGGATTAGATGGACAAATTGATGTGAAGATTTGCGAAAAAGTTACACGTCTTCTCAGTGAGAATCGAACTCACGACTCCCCGATCTCTAGTTGGGGCGCGTTAACCACTACGCCATGAGAGGACTCATGAACGCAGAAGTTAACCTGAATTCGATTATATATATAGAAAGCGTTGTGTTTGGATGGGCATCTAATTCTTCCGAAAGAGGTGCACTTTGCGAAAGAGGACCACGTGATTATTGAGCTGAAATCGAATTCAGGTTAACTTCTGCGTTCATGAGTCCTCTCATGGCGTAGTGGTTAACGCGCCCCAACTAGAGATCGGGGAGTCGTGAGTTCGATTCTCACTGAGAAGACGTGTAACTTTTTCGCAAATCTTCACATCAATTTGTCCATCTAATCCAATTGCAAATTATATGTAATGTTTAGCTTTTCGGTAGTTGTTAAACTTCCACTCGGCTGGTTGGCCGTAAACCACGATTCATAATTAAAAAACAAGTATTTATCGAGCAACGGACTCATGTTCCGTAACCGGTCGTTTGAGAACGTCGCGACCCATTGGAAGCCCACACAATAGAAACCTCAGCCAGCGCAGTTGCTGGCTAGTGTAGTGTGCTATTCCTATATCTAAAAAAAACAATGCGCTCTCGGGCTAGGCATTGGATATATATAGAAAGCGTTGTGTTTGGATGGGCATCTAATTCTTCCGAAAGAGGTGCACTTTGCGAAAGAGGACCACGTGATTATTGAGCTGAAATCGAATTCAGGTTAACTTCTGCGTTCATGAGTCCTCTCATGGCGTAGTGGTTAACGCGCCCCAACTAGAGATCGGGGAGTCGTGAGTTCGATTCTCACTGAGAAGACGTGTAACTTTTTCGCAAATCTTCACATCAATTTGTCCATCTAATCCAATTGCAAATTATATGTAATGTTTAGCTTTTCGGTAGTTGTTAAACTTCCACTCGGCTGGTTGGCCGTAAACCACGATTCATAATTAAAAAACAAGTATTTATCGAGCAACGGACTCATGTTCCGTAACCGGTCGTTTGAGAACGTCGCGACCCATTGGAAGCCCACACAATAGAAACCTCAGCCAGCGCAGTTGCTGGCTAGTGTAGTGTGCTATTCCTATATCTAAAAAAAACAATGCGCTCTCGGGCTAGGCATTGGATATATATAGAAAGCGTTGTGTTTGGATGGGCATCTAATTCTTCCGAAAGAGGTGCACTTTGCGAAAGAGGACCACGTGATTATTGAGCTGAAATCGAATTCAGGTTAACTTCTGCGTTCATGAGTCCTCTCATGGCGTAGTGGTTAACGCGCCCCAACTAGAGATCGGGGAGTCGTGAGTTCGATTCTCACTGAGAAGACGTGTAACTTTTTCGCAAATCTTCACATCAATTTGTCCATCTAATCCAATTGCAAATTATATGTAATGTTTAGCTTTTCGGTAGTTGTTAAACTTCCACTCGGCTGGTTGGCCGTAAACCACGATTCATAATTAAAAAACAAGTAAGAATATTATGAAAATATTCTGAAGAGCTCGAGTCATTCCAATGTGTGGAAGAAGCTAAATGAAATTTTTGGTCGCACTAAAACAGGCGAACAAATTAAATTACGAAACAATGGAAACATTCTTGAGTCAGATCTAGATGTTGCCGAATCTTTCAATTGCTTTTTCTCGAATATTGGTAACAATTTAGCTGAAAAAATTCCAAAAACCAATTTCGACTTCTTAAAACATGTGAAGTGTGTAAGGAATTCTATTTTTCTGAGGCCTGCTAGTAAAAATGAAGTTTGTATCCTCATAAGCCAGCTTGACACAAAGAAGAGCAGAGGGCATGACAATATCCCAATCGATCTAATAAAAGCAAATGTGGGTCCGTTTTCGGAAATTCTTGCAAAGCTTTTTAACAGAATAATAATAACAGGATCTTATCCAAGTATTTTGAAAATTGCTAAAGTCACACCTGTTTTCAAATCCGGTGATGCCTGTGATCCTACCAATTACCGACCAATTTCAACTCTTTCAACTCTGAATAAAATCTTGGAGAAGCTTTTAATCAATCGTCTTGTAAATTTTTTGTGTGCGAATAATACCTTATATAAGTTTCAGTATGGTTTTAGGGAAGGTTGTGGGACGACAACTGCTATTACAGAGCTTATAGATGAGTTAATTTGTGAGATTGACAAGAAAAATATTGTCGGTGGATTGTTTATTGACCTGAAGAAAGCTTTTGATACAATAAACCACGAAATACTTTTGAAAAAACTTGATAAGTATGGAGTTAGAGGAATTGCTAATGATTTGATTAGAAGCTATCTATCAGATCGAAAACAATTTGTAACGTTAAATGGGATTCGCAGCAGCCTGCGTACTGTTAATATTGGAGTACCTCAAGGCAGCAACATAGGCCCTTTATTATTCCTAGTCTTCATTAACGACTTAGGCAGTTTGAAGCTTCGTGGAGTACCAAGGCTTTTTGCAGATGACACGGCCATATTTTATCCGCACGTTGGTGTTCAATCTGTAGTACAGGATATTGAGTCAGACCTTGTGAATCTCATTGATTTTTTTAATGGTAATCTCCTTTCCTTAAATCTGTCCAAAACAAAATATATGGTTTTTCATTCGGCGCGGAAAAAAATCGCAGCTCATCCTGATCCATGTGTCGGAAATCTAAGCATTGAAAAAGTTTCAACGCTACAATACTTGGGTCTGCACTTGGACTCTTGTTTATCATGGGATAGTCATATACAACACGTGTCCAATAAAGTATCTTCCTTATGTGGTCTTATAAAAAGGGTGCGCTCTTTTGTACCAATTGAAGCACTACTGCGTTTTTATTATGCTTGCATTCATTCCATACTACAATATTTGATCATTGTGTGGGGTCACGCTGCCAAATCAAAACTAAAAAAACTCCAGTCATTACAGAACAGATGTTTAAAAGTAATTTTTGATTTGCCACATTTATTCCCAACGGTTTTACTTTATAATTCCTCCGACCACAAAGTCATCCCTATTCTAGGCTTACTTGATTCTCAAACATTTATGTTTGTACATAATACATTATATAATACAAAATTTCATCATAATCTTGTTTTCCCTACTAGAGTCAATTCTCGAATAACTAGGCAGGCCAATGAACTTCTGAGAAGCAATGCATGCACCAACTTAGGCTCTATGCGGATTACCAACTTTGGTGCATTTAAGTTCAATACACTTCCCAATGATTTGAAAAGCATATCTAGTACTATTATTTTCAAAAGCAAACTGAAACAACATATCCTAAGAAATGTGAATGAATATATTCTCTAAACGTGTTAACCTTTAAACAAGTAGGTTTTTCTGGCTGTTGCTAGTTTTTCCCTACTTTTTAGTTTTTAGCTTAAAGTCTTTTTGTTTCTTGTTATTTTATAACTTTGTAGCCACAATTGTTATCACTGAGTAATTTAATTTAGTTTTTGATTCGTGAGTCCCTTCAAAGGAACTAATGTTCCACTGGGATGTCACTTTAGTTTTTATCGTTATTATTTTCTCTCCGCGTTCTTACATTTAATTATTTAGTAGTGTCCACGGCCAGGGAGTTCTCTGCGAACTGTTTGGTGTGGGGGTCAGAGGAGGGTACAAAAAAAAAAAAAAAAAAAAAAAAAAAAAAAAAACTAAAAGTTATATTCACGATTTCTATTAGCTTTAACACTTGGCTTCCCAATGAACAATAACATAAGTAACATGTAAACAAAGAAAATGTTATTCTTTTCACTTCAATTTTCTTCTGTTCAGTTATGTTAGTTGAAATGATTCGAAAACATTATAACTGCAACGTTTTCAATGTTTGTTCTTACAATATAGGACAGCAATTGCATTTCTGCTCTGTAGAATTTCCACCGCTCGTTATTTGTTTTTGAGAAAGTCGGATATGACGTCGGATAACTCTTCGGGAGAAATCAAACGGAATCCTTCAATAACGTATTTAGGGTCTTTTTTATGTGGATAGACCTATACCCCATTTTTATGTTTTGCACTAGCTTTACATATACATTCCACGAGATTTCCGTGTGTTCTCTAATATTGCAACTTTTCAGTCAACGTCTTCCTTTTAATTGGCTGCCCGAAGTAGACATATTGATATTGTAATGTTTGGCAATATCTTTTAGAGAATTTCCATGATTTCTGATAGCTTTTAACGCTTGAGTACAGTGTTTCTTGAATTTTCAGCACGTTATGTTTTTATATGATAATTGCGAACCATGTTTACTTATGGCGACTTAAAGAGAAAACACAAATTCAATCTCTAATGATAAACTTTTCACTTGCCCCACCTGATAAGAAAATTGTCGGTGTTTAAATGTAATTATTTTTAGGTCTACGTCGAATTAATTCTAAAACTTTGTTTATTGCAGTTTGAAACTGTCACAGAGGACAACTAAGAAGTGGTATAGGAAATGATTTTCCGCAACTTTTTTCCACTGAAAATATTAAAATAAGATTGTACGCCGCCAACTTGTTACGGAGTAACAGTTGACAGGTTAACTATTTTTCACTCTATTATGCAATAATGGCTGAAAAATCTCAGAAATCTCTTACCTATCGTAATGTTCTAAAACGAACACGTTGGAACTCTTGATAAACAAAATGGAGAAAGAATCATTCAAATTCGTTGATCCGTTCCGAAGCCATTTCGTGATATACAAACACCCTTCCATTTTTATTTTTATAAACTAGTGGTCCCGGCAAACTTCGTCTTGCCATCAAGTAGGGTATTGGAAAATGCTATGGAACGTCCCAAATAAAGTGGCAGTTCCGTTCAATTTCGTTTTTTGTCCGACTTTCCCGGTGAATGTCCTGTGGATTTTATCATACAAACACGTCGGAATCCAATAAAAATCATTTCAGTGTATCATTAGTTTGGATGGAGCATGACGTACTTGACCTTATGCGAATCTGTATTAATCACCCTATCCATTTGAAGAAGCAAATCTCAAGTACAGCTCCATACATCGATGCGAAAAATTAATTAAAAATTTTCAGCTTAATCGGCTTATTAAAACTCGGGATTTGCTTCTGCAAAGTTTTGATGAAAATTGTTAGAGCGAGATAAAAGTTAGGTAAAATAACGCGGTCTCCCGTGCTACCTCAACTATCTGTTGACTTTTATTTTACACTAAAAACTTTTGGTTGGGAGAGACCTCTTGATTGTTATGCAAAAGTTAGTTAAACCACAAAATACAACTTTTGAGAACAATTTTGTTCTAGCTTGGATGTGTGAATAAGACATCCTTTTAATTTCATTGGAGCTAAAACAAATCCAATCCGTCAAAACATGCCGAAATGACAGCATTTTAAACTTTTTCCATTTGCTAGGCGGATACGGGTTAATCTAATAATAATCCATTTTAATTTCGCACAATCATGCTTACATTTTCAAGCTGACAGGAACTCGAATCTGCTTGAAGTCCTTGATCGGATTCATCCTGATCTTGTTGCACTCCTTAAAGATCCTCGACTTTTTCGCAATAAACTGCGACCGGCTGCTGCCCACCACCTCACCCTCCATAATCCGCAAGGACTCTTCAACATCCTGCATCTCGGCCATCAGCGCATACTTGTGGCCCTGAAGCTTCTGCAGCTTCTCGTTAACCTGCCGCTCGATCCCTTCGATGGCACTCTCCGCAATCGATCGAATCTCCTTCAGCTTCTCCTCCTTTACCTTCTTCACCAGCTCCATGTTGCGTTCCACTTTCTCGACCAGCGACGCAATCTTCTTGGTGTAGTGTTTGACCTTCTCGAACTCTTCTTCCGCAATCTGCAGATTACTCTCGTAGATCACGTCCAAGCACTTGAAAGTGTGATCCAGATGGTGCTCATCGGCCACGGCACATTCGTCGCAAACGCACAACTTGCAGGTACAGCAGTAGAAGTTGATTGATCTCAGGTGCTTCGGACAGATGTCCTTCTTCTTGGCAGCGTTGGAGATGGCCGTAATGTTGGCGGCTTCGACACCGTTACTGCCCGTTGACTTCTTTGCTGCCGCCGTCGACGACGACGGTTCAAGGCGATTTCGTTGAAGTTGTTGCACCTCCTCGAACCATCGCACTTTCACCAGTTTGTCCAGCTGAAGGTCGAGCTTGCAATTTGGACAATTCATGCGCTGCTGCTGCTCGGACTCCGACAGAAGCCACTCGGAGATGCAGTCGAAGCAGTAGAGCTTGGAACAGCGAGGGCACAGATGCGGGTCTTGCAGTTTGATTAGACAAATGGTACACTTGAAGATGTCGTCAAAGTGTTCTAGAAACTGCAGGCGGCTGTCGTGATCGGGGGTGGGATGAGGGGGTGATGGTGGTGGGGGTTTCTTGCTCGAGGACGGTCGGTGATCGGCCATTCCGCTTTCGGAGTGCGTCTGAAATGAGGAAGAACGGTATAATGAGTGATAATGACGGATTTCGAGCGATGGTGGAGGGCGATCGATGATCGGATTTGGTTTGAGCCAATTGTGTGAATTATTTTAGAACCTTGAAATAGAAGTGGGGGCGGGCTTCTGCTTATTGGACGTAGATAGTGTTCGATTTGAATAATGTATATGTTGCATTAAGTAATGATGTGCCTTATTTTATTCTAATTCAAAAGTTGACTGGAAAACATATAAAATATACATCGAGAGCAATTTTGAAAATATGAGTTTCGACTTCGATTTGATTCCAATTTGATTTCGATTTGATTTCGATTTGATTTATACTCCTCTTCGAAATAAATACATAGTGCATTATTTTAAATGCTTATGTTTTCTAAAACTCTCGCCTATGTAGAGTTGAGCATCGGAAAGAGCGATGGAATCAAAAATCGTGGAGTCTTAGTCTTGGCCTTCGAAGGCTATCCTTTGATTGAAGCGCCTGAAGTGTGTTTATTAGCCATTACACTGCGCTGCTACTGATCGTGTCACACATACTTAAGTTCATAAAGAAACAGTTGATATACTGTACGATAGGCTAATAACATGTTCGTCACCGTTATCGATGTTTCTTGTTGAACCATCAACCATAAACGCTTTAATGGTCAAAGGCTGCGTACATTTTGGGCGATCTGCTGAAGATGAGAGGTAAGCGAGGCAAAAGTATTGCTAACAAATTTCATTGCCGGTGGGTGATCGATACCTTGAAGTCGACACAACCTTCACTGGAGATGGTAGCCTTTCGATAAGACGCATTTTCGGACGGTTTGCAAATTTGCTTTATGGGCTATCAATGCAAACGATGCAAACACAAATTCATTCGCGCTACAGGTACCGTAAAACGGGGTATCTTTGATAATACGGTTAAATTTGATAGGGCGGCACTCATAAATCGATCTAGGTTTTCCGAGATTACAATAGCTGAGATCTCGGTATTGATTTACCGAATCTCGGTTGAGATTTCGGTGAATATTTGCTGAATCTCGGTACTGTTGATTCAGTAAAAATATCGGTTTGCCAAAATTTCGGTAAAATAAGCATCAATATTCGATATTGAAAATTATCGAATATACAAAATACATACAAAACGAAATATTAAACAGTCAACTATCCCTTACTCGATACAGTTACTTCACGTTTTTGGCAACACCCGCGTTTGTCTACCCCCGATTTTAGCAACACCCTTTTTTGGCAACAATTTCTTCTCAATTTTAGCAACACATTGAAAAATATTTTCAATTGATTGTTAGATAATAGGTAATGAAAACCAAAGCTTTGAGATGAAACAAAGCGAAATTATATAAAAATGAAAATGTGAAGAATATAGTGAGCAAAAAATCGTAATTGGGAACGTGCTTAGGAGTAGAACTTGTATACCGTTTTGGCTCGGATTTTGAACACCACCACCCCCCCCCTCCCCTGAAATTGGAATTCAATTTAAATGCCTTTCAATTTATTCTATACTTTGGGAGTTGTAATAATTCGCTAGTTCACGATTGTAGCAGAGTATAGAAACCAACAGTTTATTTCGCAGTACTAATTAACAATCCTCCTGTCACATCTCTCGGGCATGGCCTACTCTATCTCATGACACAGCACTATACTACATCTTTCCTTTTGATGTATTCCCTTTAAGGCTGGTTTGCTACTGACAAGAAAAGGAATCGCCTATCTCGATGCGTGGAAAATTTCTTCCAAGAAATGGTCAAGAAAATCACATTTTTCTGATCGCAGTACGCAGTTGAGAAGAAATTTCACTTCAAAGGGGGCTCTCTGTAGGAAATTTCTTGACCCATTCAGTCAAGGAATTTCTTTACTTTTCTTGAGCGAAACAGCATACTTAGCTTTACTCTCTACTTATCAACAAGGATTTGGAACTACGCTTATCTATCCAAAACATATGGTAAAATCCACCAATTATTACATGCCGATTATTCTAGGTGTAGACTGTTCATTATATTCCTTCATTTCATTCTAGAAATGGACCGAATGTTCCTTTTTTTACTCTGTCTTCATAGTTCCTTTGATCAACTTGAGATTTTTCATTTAAATCCGACTTATCTGCCGTGAATCGCTGTATTTTCTATTCACATTTAATATTTAATTTTGTTTAACATATGTGTTTGCATAAATTCATTAGACTACAGTGTTTGTTCCGCTTGCACATTATTGAGTTTTTCTGCAACTATAGTTTAGTCTTTTGACAAACTTATAATTCAATTTGCTTTGAGCTATCAATACTCCTAATTGAAAACCTTTTAATATTAACATTATTAAATCCAGTTTGAACTTTAAACATTTACTCCACATTCCTGAAAATTTATATTTTATAAGTCCAAAAACTATAGATACTTGAGGAAAACTAAACATAAAAACTGAAATGTTTAATTTAAGGCAAATGATCTGTCCTTTGGACTACAAACTTTTAAATCCATGACATTTACAAATTATTATTATCATTATATCAAAACCATTTAATTTACTGTGTACTCTTATTTGTGATTCTGCATTCCCAATTAATTTTGACCTTTCTCTTCAACTTAATGACATTCATTTATTAAGTGCCGTGCTCTTTTTGTCTGCTATTGCATAAATATCTATAACGTATGACACGCAAATAATGCCCAAAAAGTATAGACTTTTCACACACAACTTGTGATGAATATACAATTTAGCATCCATTCAATCAATTTACGATGTGGACCACTGGTTAAAAATTACTAATTAAATATCGTCAATGAAAATCTTGCTGGATAATAGACCATTTTTATCAAACCTCACGTCCATTTTTTTTCTTCAGAAGATGGTTATTTTATATTACTTTTGAAGCAATAAAATTTTATTCATATGCATTTCTGATTTTCTTACATTTTTTTAAATAGTGATTTCACCCCATTATGAGCTACATATCGTAGTACGGCATAGTAGTTTCCACCCTATAGATAATATCAAATCAAATGAATACTTTTACTAAATAAAGAACATATTGCTCCAGAAAGATAATAATATTTACATTTATTCAAAATGAAAACAATATAAAGTTTATATAAATATACAATTGTTATTACATTTATCTGCAAGTTCGATCATTAAAGCAATCAGATCACTATCTATAGATTTTTTTTTCATATGCTTGTAATGAAAGGACAGTCAGACTAAAAATAGCTCCTTGCCAAAGGTAGTAAAATCAAGAATTTGAAGCTCAGAAAACACTATAAACACACTATTCCTCTATACTTAAGAAATAAAATTATTACTATTTTGATTAGTTAGTGACAATTTGTGTCAATTGTAGAACTGAGCGTAGAGAGTTCAATCATTGGAATGCAAATTTTGATATCGCCGTTGGGCTCTAAGTAGCAAGCTAAATATTAGAGAAGTTATTTTCTGTACTATTTTGTTGTTGTACTGTTGGTATTTCAGAATGATTTAAACAGTCAATACTTTATGGAAAATTCATTATGACAAATATTGTTCCAGGAACATCTTTATGAATTACTTTTTTTTTTAATTAGATCAAAGTAGCTCTGACTAATCCAGTACGTAGCATCTATAAACACTGTATTTTCTTTACACATGCTGTCAAACAAAAAGTATCTAGCAAGTTTTGATAACATACAAATAACAAGTTTTAACGACACACAATCCACACAATTAACTCACAGTCAGTTGGCTCCTCATACATCCTCACGATGTTTTTTTTAATTAGATTTGAATCGTGTTTCTGTATTGCGTACTGTCACGATTTTCTCTTCATATTGTATTGACATTATCTTACCAGAATCGTTACGCTTCTGTCCAACCAATCAAAACTGTAGATTCACTTGGTTCGATCTGTTCAACCATTCAAACCGGGATATAAAACTTAAACTCGATCATAGCTTGATCCTTCTTCTCCATAAAACCGTCCTCAAATTCAATCCTTCTTCTCCATAAAACCGTCCTCTTGATTGTTCATTAAATTAGGATACATCTTCTCATAGTACTGTATACATTTTTATCATCGTTTTCTGCACTTTTCATCAACAGTTATCGCATGAAAGTAAACCGAGGGACTCTTTTTTTTTAATCTTCGTCGCCAATGTAGCGGAGTATACACGGGAAAAAATTCTGTGGTAAAAATAACTATTTTAGCTGACTACGCCCATTCTTAAAACTACCATGGAAGTTTAGATCAATTTACTATGTTTATGGTACACCCCATCGCATTACTGGTACATTTGACAGCAATAATTTACAAAAATCTGGTTTCAACTACAGACATGGTAAAATCAAGCGCATTTCTGGTCTGCTGAACATTGCCGGTACGAGCGCTTAAGTTAACCCCCTAAAATGGTAGTTTTTACCGCACTATTTTTTGCGTGTAGAAACCAATATTTCGCAGTACTAATTAACAATGATTTATTATTCACCAATCCTCCTGTCACATCTCTCGGGCATGGCCTACTCTATCCCATGACACAGCACTATACTACAAAGATCAGTAAAACTAGCTCAGATAAATTTGTTTGACTAATTTTTCTGTTCAATACGTCTTATTCATGCTGTTCGGAATTTGAATCAAGGTGTTCGCGATATGAGACAGAATGAACACAGTAGAACGGCATTTGAATCTTTTATACCTTGCAAATAAAGAACAAAATAATGTGGTAATCAATCCACAGCCCAGGAAGTATCTCTTCTGTTCTTACGGCAGCTAGTATTTATAACACAGTACGAACAAGTATACGAAAAAGTATAAGGTACCAGAATCATAAGGTATCATGATGAATACCGCTTGAGGTAGCTAGACACAACAGAATCAAAATGTTGCACCATACTTTTGTAAATGTTGATTTAATTTAGATTAGTATTGTTTTTACGTATACGTTAAAACAATACTAAACTAAATTGAATCATCCCTTTTTATCGGCACACCGAACAATTAACAGCGAGGTTTTGTGAACAAAAAAACAATTTTCATAAATATCAGCTAATCTATGACTATCAGATGAATTTTAAGTCACTAAGGCCGTAAGTGTCCGGAATATGAAACAAAACGGAATTTCAAAGTTATTGCTTAACGTATAGGAGAAGTCTTGCATAGTAAGCAGCTTGTATACCGTACTTACCCTACCTTACCAGTCAGGCTAAGGCCTGGGTTGCCTCTGCTGTACGTAGGAGACGTCTCTATTCGACTCGGTCCATAGCTGCCTGTCGCTAGGCACGCATTCTGCGAAGGGTCCGCAGATCGTCCTCAACTTGATCGACCCATCTTGCTCGCTGCGCACCACGTCGTCTTGTGCCGGTCGTATTGTTTTCGAGAACCATTTTCACCGGGTTGGTATCCGACATTCTGGTGACATGCCCGGCCCACCGCAGCCTCCCAATTTTTGCGAGGTTGTTGGTTGGTTCTCCCAGCAGCTGGTGCAATTCATGGTTCATCCGCCTTCTCCACGTTCCGTCTTCCATCTGCACTCCGCCGTAGATGGTCCGCAACACCTTCCGTTCAAAAACACCAAGGGCGCGTTGATCCTATGCACGTAGGGTCCATGTTTCGTGCCCATAGAGGAGTATCGGTCTAATCAGCGTCTTGTAGATGGTCAACTTCGTGCGATGGCGAACTTTGCTCGATCGGAGCGTTCTGCGGAGTCCAAAGTGGCACGATTTCCAGCAACGATGCGTTTCTGGATTTCTCTGCTGGTGTCGTTGTCGGCGGTCACCAGTGAGCCTAAGTACACGAATTCTTCGACAACCTCGATTTCATCACCGTCAATATGAACTCGTGGTGGGGGGCGTGCCGTGTCTTCTCTTGAGCCCCTCGCTATCATGTACTTCGTCTTTGACACATGATGTTCAGTCCGATTCGCCTAGCTTCAGCCCTTAGTCGGATATACGTGTCCGCCATCGTTGCGTGCAACACTATCAATGTCGTCGGCGAAACCAAGTAACTGAACGGACTCTCTGAAAATCGTGCCACTCGTGTCTATCCCCGCTCTTCTTATCACACCCTCTAAAGCAATGTTGAACAGTAAACACGAAAGGCCATCACCTTGCCGTAACCCTCTGCGAGATTCGAAGGGTATCAGGTATCAGAAGGTCGGCTCCAAAGGCACGTTCCCCACCAGTTGGGAGATTTGTGCCATCGCCATATTTGAGCCTATTTCATCATCTACCCGATGGGAGAGGAAAGGGAAGGGAAAGATGGGAGGAAATAGGAGTGGGGTCCCTTGAAGAGGGAAGATCGCATAAGCGAAATGAGAGCATGTAGCTCCATACCACAATGGGTTCGAACAGCGCCCTAAAAAGGGCACTGCAAAACGCATGAGCGCAAAGAGAGCCTATAGCTCATTACCACAGCGGGTTAAGAATAACAGAATGTTCTGAAGATTCAGGCTTCTGAATTCAGTTTCACTTAATAAGTGTTTACCAAGTAATTGGAATCGCATTTGCGAAAAAACTGGACAGTTACATATCAGGTGATACGAAGTTCCATAATCGGAGTCACAACTATCACACACAAATGAATCAGCACGCTGAATATTTGCCATGTGATAGTTGAGTCGGCAGTGGCCTGTCAACGCTCTGACCAAGAGACTGCAATTCTGCTTTGACAGATTTGTTAAATACTTCGCCACCCTTGGGGATGGCTCAGTAATGTACAATTTTGTTTGACGACATGAATCCAAACTATTCCAATATTGCTTGTGCTGAGTTGCCGCCGAAGAGTTTATCTGAAGCTTAACTCAGCACTTCGAAATTGAAATAGCCGGCTCAGAGCCAATGAAGTCATGCGATGCTCCATCGCGAGCTAGTTCATCAGCCAAGTCATTTCCAGCGATGGAAGAATGGCCAGGTACCCATACAAGGTTTACAGAGTTGACTGAATTCAGTTCCTCAATTTGAGTTCGACATGCGATAACAAGCTTCGACCTTGAGTTGGCCGAAGCGAGAGCTTTTATAGCAGCCTGACTATCTGAACAGAAGTATATGACTTTACCTATTACGCACTGTTGAAGTGCTGATTGCTCTCCACACATAAGAGCAAATATTTCCACCTGAAAAACGGTGCAGTTTCTACCAAGTGAGTAAAACTGATTCAGCCTTAGCTCACGAGAATATACTCCTGCACCAGCTCTACCTTCAAGAAGGGAGCCATCAGTGTAACATACTATATTGTTTGATATACTTCTTTCCAAATAGCCAGACGTCCACTGTTCTCGTGAAGGGAATTGTGTGGTAAATGTCCTGTAAGGAAAGTGACAAGCAATTGTGAGATCACTTGGAGCAAGGACAATTTTGTCCCAATTCACCAAAAGTGGAACCAACGAAGTGTGTGTAGATCTACGATTCACTGGATTTTTTTCCAGTAGATCCAGTACCCATAAACGGTAAGAGCAAGAAAGTGCTTCTTGTTTAAGATATATGTATAGTGGCGCAACGTCGAAAATGGCCTCAAGCGCTGCTGTGGGAGTTGTAGAGAACGCACCAGACATCGCCATCAAGCACATCCTTTGGAGATGGCTCAATTTTGATTGGATTGTTCTCACTTCGCCCTTTTGCCACCACACAAGACATCCATATGCCAATATTGGTCGAACAACTGTTGTGTAAATCCATTTGATATATTTTGGTTTGAGGCCCCAAGTTTTACCAAAGGTTCGCCGGCATTGACCGAAGGCCATGTAAGCTTTTTTGACTCTGAAATCAATGTGAGGTGTCCATGAAAGTTTAGAATCTAGAATGACTCCGACATACTTTACTTGATCAGTCACATTAATCTCAGTGCCAAAAAGACGTAAAGGTCGAATTCCATCGCGGTTTCGTCTTTCCGTAAAAAGAACAATAGATGTTTTATTCGGGTTGTCCGAAAGGCCATATTGGCGACACCAATTCTCGACTACCTGAAGAGCACTTTGCATCAGGTCGAATAGGGTGCTTATGCACAAACCAACTATCAGAGCTAGATAGTCGTCGGCAAATCCATAAGTTGGAAAACCGCAATTATTGAGTTGCCTCAATAGCGTATTTGCTACGAGATTCCACAAAAGTGGTGACAAGACTCCCCCTTGGGGGCATCCGCAAACACTCAATTTTCGAATCGCTGCTTGACACAATGTCGAGAAGAGATGTCGGTTTTTGAGCATTTGATGAATCCAATTGGTAATCATTGTAGGTAGCCCATGGTTTCGTGCGGCTTCCAATATGGCATCGAAAGACACGTTATCAAAGGCACCCTCAATATCCAAGAAAACACCCAAGCAGGATTGCTTCTGAGCGAATGCTTTCTCGATATCGTATACAACTTTGTGTAAAAGAGTCACTGTGGACTTTCCAGATTGGTAAGCATGTTGATTGACATGAAGAGGCATGTTTGCCAAATAAACATCACGGATGTGATGATCGATAATGCGTTCCAGACATTTCAGAAGAAAAGAGGTCAGACTGATTGGTCTAAAACTCTTCGCTTCTTCATACGACGCACGTCCTCCTTTCGGGATAAACTTTACACTAATCAATTATGCTTTTCGGCTACGCAGTCTTAATTTTTACAACGGCTGATTTATTTGCCCGACGTTTCGACACGGGAATTGTCGGGCAAATAAATAAGCCGTTGTAAAAATTAAGACTGCGTAGCCGAAAAGCATAATTGATTACAACCATACAGTCGATTCCCCACCAGCTTTACAGTAATATCACGCCAGGATCTGGGAATGTACCCAGTAGCAAAACTGCTTACAAGTAGCTTTTTCAAAACATGTTTGATAAACTCAAATCCCTTTTGGAGCAGAACAGGATAAATCCCATCCGCTCCTGGAGATTTGAAAGGAGCAAAACTATTAAGTGCCCATTGAATCGATTCAGTAGTTACGATACTGCGAGCCGAGGCCAGAGACTCGTAACTACATGAAAAGACATTTGGTTCATCCGTAGATGCTATGTCCACACATCCGGGGAAGTGTGTATTGAATAAACATTCTAAAACTTCTTCATCGGAAGAAGTAAAGTCACCATTAGGTAAGCGAATTTCGCTCACTTGGAAATCCTTACATTTTGCAAGGATTTTGTTCAGCCGACTGACTTCACTCAAACTGGAAACATTTGTACAAAGGTTTTTCCAGCCGGATCGTTCAGCAGAACGAAGAGCCTTCTTGTAAGCCTTGCGAGCCGACTTGAACGACTCTGATCCAGCTGAACGGCGTCTGTTCCAACTCCTTCTACATTGTTTCCTGAGTCTAGTCAGATCGGAATTCCACCATGGGGTCCCTCTTGTAGTCTTTGCAGACCGCAGAGGACATGCTTCTTCAAAAGCTTCCATAAAGTAGGATGTTGTAGTATCAACGGCATCATCCAGATCACTCGGATTTTCAATGGACGGAGAATATCCATGAAATTTGGTCGCAACCAATTCAATATAGAGTTCCCAGTTTGTTGACCGGGGATTCCTAAATCGCAAAGTCTGCGCAGTAACATTTGAATGTTCAAAGAAGATGTAGCGATGATCAGATAATGATTCCTCATCTGATACATGCCAATTCGTCAACTCGTGACTGATTCTATTCGAGCAGAGCGTTATGTCTAACACTTCTTCTCTATTAGAAACCATGATTGGGTTGAGCGATTGCCTATGTTAAGTAACCCAAGGTCTATACTTCTTAAGTATTCCATCAGACTGGAGCCTCTCAAATTGATATCTGAGCTGCCCCAGATGATGTGATGACCATTGGCATCACTGCCCACAATCAGCAGAAGGCCTTTCGTTACGCAGTGTACAACAACTCTTTTGAAGTCATCCGTTGGGGATGGTTCATCATGTGGTAAATATACCGAACAATAGACGTATTTCCTGTTGAGGTCACCAACAGAAACATCGATTGTGACAGCACATACATCTCTGGTAGTTAACTCAGAAATGAGTGTAGCAACGATTGCTTTATTAACGAGCACGTATGCGCGGGGCATACCGCGCGAGTTTGACATTTCAAGTTTGCTGAAAGTAGCAAAAACTGGGTCCACAAGGTTACCTAGATAGAAGTTCCCTCTACGAAAGTAGGGTTCTTGAACTAGCGCCACTTGGGCTGCACCATTTTGCATGAGTCTGTAAAGATTGATCGTTGCTGTTCTTTTATGCTGAAGATTGATCTGAGCTAACCTAACCGTAGCCACTACCCAAACTAGGCAAGATTAAGCTTTTTGAAATCTCAGCTTGAAAAAGACCAGCAACGACAAAACCAGATCGGTATCTATTTAAAGTCGCCAAAGGCGAGAATGCACAGAATACACTGTGTAAAACGCATAATGCGAATCCATATAGGTGATAATTTAAATTAAATGTCAACATATTCATAATCCCACCCTTATTAAGCCTCAGGATAGAGACTGAAGAAGGGCAGCCGATTATCTCGGAGAAACACAAGGTCACCTGCACCATTGCTCCGGGTAGCATAGGAAGGACTCAATACTGTGGAGGGCGCCCTGGTACCCCACAGGCTCCGTTTGCGGTTAGGTTTTATTTAGACCCCCCTAACCATTCATTCCTAGGCACGGTACGCATCACACCATAAATTAGGGGTCACCTGTGAGGTGGACTTTTACCACCGGAACAGGCAGTCCGTAGTGTTGATTCTTAGCCAGTTAAAACAAGCGCTAC
The DNA here is from genome assembly GCF_002204515.2 of Aedes aegypti. Taxonomy (NCBI): domain Eukaryota; kingdom Metazoa; phylum Arthropoda; class Insecta; order Diptera; family Culicidae; genus Aedes; species Aedes aegypti. The sequence goes on along the minus strand of NC_035109.1, from coordinate 23,821,098 downwards.
CGACACTACGCGGCTATCTAGGCTGCTCGGGAAAAGGAGGTTAATATTGATGATTAACCTTTACGTTACCGGCCTCCGACAAGACATTTTCAAATGGCTGCCATTTCGTCAATTCCCATTCGATTTTTTTGAAACCACCGTCAGTTTACTTTAAAAAGGTGTCAGTTATTTGTCATAAATGGAGAATGCTGAATTCGGAACCATGCCGGAGATATTCCGGATTGTACTGGGGTCACGAGGGTGCCAAATTCGGGAAATGTGATTATTTTTCTATTTATTTCAGCTACAACACTAAAGTTTTTATGTAAAACGTGAGACAATGGTCGATTGTCATCATTTCAACATAATTTGAATAAGTGGACCGTTCCGGAACATCGTAGCCGGTTCCGCCAGGGCCAGTTTGGGGACATTTCCGTTTCATGTCCAAAACATACCGTGCGACGTCTCAATCTTCATGAATTCGGGAGACCATGTCAATAAAGGAAGAATAAACTAAATTCCAATAGATTTGGCCAATCCAGAGCACCTGACACAGGTTCCGCCAGGGCCTCTTTGAGGAAATTTCCGTTTTTTGTCGGAAACATACCGTGCGACGTATCAATCTTCGTGAATTCGAGAGAACATGTCAATAAAAGAAGAAAAACTTCGGAAAATACAAATGTGGCCACTCCAGATCCTGGCACAGGTTCCACGAGGGCCTCTTTGGGGACATTTCCGTTTTATGTCCAAAACATACCGTGCGACGTCTCAATCTTCATGAATTCGGGAGAACATGTCAATAAAGGAAGAATAAACTAAATTTCAATAGATTTGGCCACTCCACAGCACCTGACACAGGATCCGCCAGGGCCTCTTTGAGAACATTTCCGTTTTTTGTCGGAAACATACCGTGCGACGTATCAATCTTCGTGAATTCGAGAGAACATGTCAATGAAAGAAGAAAAAACCCGGTAAAAACAGATGTGGCCACTCCAGATCTCTTGGCACAGGTTCCACGAGGGCCTCTTTGGGGACATTTCCGTTTTATGTCCAAAGCATACTGTGCGACGTCTCAATCTTCTTGAATTTGGGAGAACAAGTCAATAAAGGAAGAATAAACTAAATTTCAATAGATGTGGCCACTCCACAGCACCTGACATAGGATCCGCCAGGGCCTCTTTGAGAACATTTCCGTTTTTTGTCGGAAACATACCGTGCGACGTATCAATCTTCGTGGATTCGAGAGAACATGTCATTAAAAGAAGATTTGTCCACTCCAGAGCAATACCTACAATTTGAATTTGGGCGAATAAACTGGCTTATTGAGTTTCAAGCATCAAAAATTGAAAAAAGAAAGATGCATGAAGAATTTATAAGTAAAACCTTTGCGGTTAATGAGCATGAGCTCAAGCATAGATGACAGCTTCATAGATGCACTCCGTGATTGACCAGAGCAGTCGAAGATGCACAGAGATTTTATGAATGGGGCTTGGGATAAGCGAACCATTCTCAAAGAGCACGAATCGAGAGTTCAAAGACTGAATATACCTCTGCATTGTCCACAATTGTCTTGAAAAGTACATTGGGTTAGTGGGTGTTGCTGGTCTCATCGCTCGCTCCAGCGGTTGCAAGCAATACAATCGATGCACCAAACATTTATGACTGGATTACACCACTTTTCTTCGCACTGCGCGAACCGGACACGTCTGATTTCCATTGCATCGCTCTCCCCCGTAGGGGCAAGCGACACAATCGATGGACCGAACACTAATCTGTAGGAAAACCCTTTGCGGGTAATAGATGAAATCTCGAAAGGGCTCCAAATTAGATAATTGCTGGCTAGATTATTGTTTAATTTCTGATGAAATCCTTAACATATTCTAAGCAAAATTTTTATTCTGTTGCAAGTGGAATTCCTCCATTCATTAGTAAGCAGTACGACGTTCGGTCGAATTTACACTTCTTTATACGGGCAATCGGTTGTTCTTTTTTTATACCGTCAAAACAATTATTGGCAGTAAATATGCCAAAGGTCAGTAAGCCAAAGGGATTTCATAAATCATAAGAATGTTTTTATAGTGTATTCGTGAGGAGTTTCAAAGCGAATTCCTTTTAAGTTTTTATCAACAAATTTATTAAGTAATAAATAAAAAATTTTCTTCGAAGTTTACAATAGATTCTTGGTAACATTCTAGCAAAACCCCTTTTAGGATTCTTGTTGGATTTCTGATGATATTCGAAACAACCTTGTTAGTTTTCTTCTCAGCTTCCTGCTGAGTTTTAACTAGTTGCACAGTGCATTCCTGCCATGGCGTATTCATGAAGATCTGCATAACAGGTTTTCCAAAAATTGTGGAAAACATCTGTTCAGAAAGATCCTGATAAAGACTGACAGAGAAGCCACATCAGTTTGTATGTATTTTATCCTAGATTTATTTGAATATTTTTCAAAATTTTCATAATGCTTTACCCGTGGCACATCATGTTTTGTTCAACTAACGGAAAATTTTCAAAAAATGTTTTCGGCGAAACCTATTTCTTGTGCTCTGGAGTAGCCAGATCTGTTGGCAGCGAGGTCATCCTTCATTTATTGACATATTCAAATAACGGTAATGTCATAAAATAGGCCTTTCTGGAATCTGTACGTGATGCTCAGGAGTGGAAACACAGGGTCTATTCCTCATTAATTGACATGTTCTGTCGAATTCATGAAGATTGAAACGTTGCACAATAGGTTTTTGACATGAAACTGAAATGTCCCCTAAGAAGCCTTGGCGGAACCAGTACCAGATGCTTAGGAGTAACCTTACTAGTTGATACCGAGTTCATACTTCATTAATTGACATGTTCTTTCGAATTCACGAAGATTGAGACGTCACACGGTTTGTTATGGATATAAAACAGAAATTTTATTTTGTTTTATGTCTATAGCGATCATGCGACTCAAAGCTAAAGGGAGTCTATAGAAGCAAATGATGGAAACGAATAGGTGCATAGGCGTCGCAAGGGAGCGACAAGATTGAAATTTTTTAATTAGGTGGTGGAAATTGAGCAAGCCATTTTAAAGTCAGTAAGCATCGAAGGGTCCTGTATTTTGCCTAGCTTCTCTACTGGAAAAGGGTTGGCTCAAAGCTTTGAGCTTTGATACCAACACAGGTAAAATACAGGAGGCTTCAATGTGCTCATATACTGACGGCAATCAACCGAACGGTTCTATCGATCGATGACTGATATTGGGAATTAACACTCAGTCAGAGATGGTTTGTCTCTATCATGTTTGCTCTTCCCGCCAGTCACCACATGATCCTGTTAGAACCAGTTCTATAGCCATAAAACAAAAGCTATGGAGTGGCCACATCACATGAGTTGATTCTTCCTTTAATGACATGTTTTTTTTACAATTCACAAATATTGATACAAAAGTAGAAATATCCCCTAAGAAGACCTTATGGAATATGTGCCAGAAGCTCTGGAGTGGCCAAATCTTTTATTACCGTGTTATTTTTAATTTAGATTGAGCTATAGCACGGTATGTTTTTGGATATAAAATGGAAATGTTCCCCAAGAAACCATTGTGGAACCTGTGCCTGGAGGTCTGGAGTGGCCACATCTGTTCGTACCTAGCTTTTTCTTCTTTTATTGACAAGTTCTCTCGAATTTACGAAGATTGATACGTCGCACGGTATGTTTCCGACAAAAAACGGAAATTTCCTCAAAGAGGCCCTGGCGGAACCTGTGTCAGGTGCTCAGGAGTGGCCACATCTATTGAAATTTAGTTTATTCTTCCTTTATTGACATGTTCTCCCGAATTCATGAAGATTGAGACGTCGCACGGTATGTTTTGGACATGAAACGGAAATGTCCCCAAACTGGCCCTGGCGGAACCGGCTACGATGTTCCGGAACGGTCCACTTATTCGAATTATGTTGAAATGATGACAATCGACCATTATTTCACGTTTTACATAAAAACTTTAGTGTTGAAGCTGAAATGGATAGAAAAATAATCACATTTCCCGAATTTGGCACCCTCGTGACCCCAGTACAATCCGGAATATCTCCGGCATGGTTCCGAATTCAGCATTCTCCATTTATGACAAATAATTGACACCTTTTTAAAGTAAACTGACAGTGGTTTCAAAAAAATTGAATGGGAATTGACGAAATGGCAGCCATTTGAAAATGCCTTGTCGGAGGCCGGTAACGTAAAGGTTAACTCCTGACGTACCCAAGCAGCCGGTAAACCCTCTGCGAGATTCGAAGGGACTCGAGAGTGTCCCTGATACTCGGGTACGCACATCACTCGCTCCATCGTCGCCTTGATCAATCTTATCAGTTTGTCCGGGAAACCGTATTCGTGCATAATCTGCCATAGCTGTTCTCGATCGATTGTATCATAGGCCGATTGAAAATCGATGAATAAATGATGTGTGGGTACATTGTATTCGTGGCATTTCTGCAACACCTGGCGGATGGCGAATATCTGGTCCGTTGTTGCTCGTTCGCCCATAAATCCAACGAATTCTCTAGCAATTGGTGATAGACGGCGGCATAGAATTTGGGAGAGTATACCTTGTAGGCGGCGCTCAAAATTGTGATCGCACGATAATTGGCGCAATCCAACTTGTCGCCCTTTTTGTAGATGGGACACACGACACCTTCCATTCACTCCTCCGGCAATACTTCCTCCTCCCAAATCTTGGAAATAACCCAGTGCAACACTCATTGGCGTAGGAACAGGGGGGGGCAGGGGGGCCTGGCCCCCTCCAGAATCATCCAGGCCCCCCCCAGAATTTTTGATGATAATAAAAAAAAACACAACAAATTAACACGTAGCAGAATCTTCTGAATCAATGTAACTACTGAAGAGATTTTTGTCAATAACAAGAGTCATGGTTATTGACAAAAATCTCTTCAGTAGTTACGTTTTCTTATGTTGAACAGCTGAAGTGAGGAAACTTAGCTTGTCTCACATAGCAGCAGCGTGGTGGTTCTGACTTCGGTGAATCGCGCAACAACCGATAATTTAACCGTTGCTGTCGATCGAATGGTTACTGTTAGAAATAATTTTTTGTTGTATGCGATAAGCCCAATTTCTCGACAATAAAAGCGTCAATATCCTGGAAATTCGATTCCCAAAATTCGTTCCAAATCCAATTAATACTGTTTCAGCATAAAGCAGCATATTCCCTGCATTCTGATTTATTATGTTTTTGGAGGATACCCTGCTCGAGATGTTCGGTAATGAGAATTCACTAAAGAAATCCATACACTAACTCCAACTCGTATAGTGTCCGAAAAAAATAATTGAAAAATATAGACAGAATTTCTAAAGGAATTTCTAAGACAATAAATAGCGAAAATTCTTGTTGAAAATTAAGACATTACTTTCATGGAATTTTGGCGTATCCAAGTTTTCTTTAGATAGGGTTTAGAAGGGTGGCTTCAGAACTTTTGAAAATGTCTTGTAAATAAGTCAAATAATATTGTGGGACTTATTCATATTTTCATAGTGAATTCCTCCTTGTTGACATTCATTCCTTACCTAGCAGAAGAAAATAACTACTGAATACCAAATTGCGGTATTCCATACAAGATAATTTTCAATACTTACAACCTGAATGAGGTATGAATGAGCCCTGCATAAGAGGTAAAATACCTCAAATAATACCTTCTGCATATTCTACAAATGCCAAGCTGATAGTTAGAGCAGGTATTGTAATACCTAAATAATACTTGATAGATCTTCATATAAAAGTGATTTTTTTTTGTTCAATAATAGTTCACCTCCAGCAGTCCTCAATACCTTTCGAATACCAAAATGAAGTATTATTAATTGCTTGAAACATTTTTTTTAAATACCTTTATAATACCAAAACGAGGTATTGAAAACTGAACAATACCGAATTATGGTATGATACCAAAATATGGTATGCATAAGTTATTGCGAGTTATTCTTTCTTCCTCGGGTTGTTTGTCTATTTTTCATTAGCAAATTGATTTCGGAATATGTTCCCGGATTTACCTAAAAAATGTTAGTGAATCTTTCACAAGTTCAGTTTTTAATCGCAATTCCTCAAAAAATTGATTCTGTCAAATCTAATACTGAGATATTTTGCTGATTGTTCTTCTAGAAATTCTTTGCGAATCCCTTTGAATATTTTTTCCATAAATTTTATCACAAATTCTTCCGCAAAGTTCATAAAAGTCCTTAACAAATATTTCCAAATACATAAAAAAAATGCGTCAAACATTCTTCTATGTTTTCTTTTTCGAGAAATTTCTCTTCAAATCCCCGGGTTATTCTAGAATTGAAAAAAAAAAACAGTTTTTAGATGTCGCTTGCCTGCGAATTTTTCAGAGGAAATTTGTTGAAAACCCCTGAAAAAGTTTTGCTTTCGAAATTGGCATAGCGGTTCAGGAATCTGTAGAGAAATATGTAGCAAAATAACTGAGAAGTAGAATTTGTATTGATCTTCCTTAAAACACTTCTTTGGAAATAATGTTATCAATTATTAGCAGAATACACTAGGGCGGAATTTTTATAGGCTCGCTGGAAGAATTCTAGAAAACCGGAAGTCAAGGAAGGATATTTTTCAGAATAATTTCTAAAGAAGATTCTGATGCAACTTCTTGAGAAATTTATTTTATTTGTCAATTAATTAGAGAGGTTTTAACTATCCTGCAATTTACCTCGAAAAATAAGATAAATAATCACTTGACTTTCATTTTACCATTAACCATCAATTGCTCTACCTGCTTCAACCTTTCAACCTGCTTTTGTTTCTCCTTCCTTCGCATGACGCTTTGAGGAACTTCGTACAAAAATCTGTCCGTACTCCAAAAAATGCAATATTTTAAAGAATTTAAAAAAGGTGAATTATTCGTGATCAAACGTCAATATCCCACCGCAAAATCGCTAGTGTTTGGAGGTGATTTTAACCTCCAAATTGCCAAACAACCTCCAAAACATCACCTCCAAGTTAGTTCTAATAACCTCCGTTATATGAAATAGGGTGGCGCGTCGATCGTCGCAAGTTTATCGTTAAGCAGTCAACAGGAGTTTTGAATTTTTATACGGTTACGTACGGTTATGATCTAAAAACATACTGACAATGTTTTCGCGTTAAACACTTACAGTATTACAGAATAATAGTCCCTTCAAAAACGTTTGTTTTGAAATTCTGAACGTAAGAAAAATTCTACATCAATATGTTCACCAGAGTATCATAAAACTTCGGAGTTGATACAAAATTTTATCTAAGATTTAAGTTACAAATGCTTTAAGTAGAAACACCAATAATTTTCTATTATAAGAGACGAGGAAATCCTACAAGGACCACTTAACTTTTCTATGAGGTACATTGTCAATTCTTGAATTTTACGACAGGAATTCTGTATTTTTTTCCGAATAATGTTTATTCAAAAGATTACCAACAAAGTACTTTCAAACCTTTTTTTGTATGTGTTTCTCTAGAAATCTGATATGGAGTGATTTGTAGAGGAATATGTAGAGCAATCCCTAAAAATATTGTGATATTCCCGGAGTAGTTTTTGAACCAAAAAATTGAAAATGGATATTTTTTTGAATTTTATTCATGGAAAAATCCTGAGATTACCATTACTAAAAATTCTAGACCCTGAAAGAATATTTGATGGAATTTCTAGAGAAATTTTTAAAAAGTTCAAGAATAAATTGCAAAATATTAGTAAATCTGATGAAAAATTTCTTCAAAAATTACGAAAAGCATCGTTAGTGCGGTTTAAACAAAAAAATCTCTGGAAAATATTCGGATGAATCTCTGGTGAATTCTAGGAATGATTTTTCATGAGAATCTCAGGATGAGCTCAGTGGAAACCGGCAAAGGAATTCTTGGAGAAAGCACTAAAAAGTACGAAAATAATTGAGGAAGGAATTTCTTCTCTAAGAAGGAATCTCTTTAAAGCACATGGTGGAAGTACCACAAAGGACATTCGTTGTAAGTTTTTTTTTGCTAGAATTCTTGAAGAATTTTTGATTGGATTACAAAAAAGAATCCAGTAGCGAAGATTGAAATTTACAAATATTGCTGATGTGCCGTGAAATGAGACAAAATAATAAACAAATAAAATCAATACAATTCTGGTAAAACTACGAAATTTGGGAAAATCGTGATTATTGTGACCGACATCACTTCTAAGAAACAAGTATTTTCTAGGCCCCCCCTAGGCCCCCTCCAGAAAAATATCCTAGCTACGCCAATGGCAACACTCTTGCCTGTGCATCACCACCGTGTTTTACCAACTCGCTCGGAAGTTGGTCCACTCCAGCGGCTTTGTTGTTTTTCAACCGACTAATCTCCGTTTCTACCTCTTGGAGATCTGGAGGCGGAAGTCTTTCGTAGTCCGTGCGTGCTCCCAGAGTTATTTCCGTGCCACCTTGTATACCGTGTTGTCCAAAATTCTGAACATGACTCATATTCCAAACAGTGTCAATTTCTAAGGTAAGAATTAATATGTCCAAACCTTTAAATGTAGAGGACTTGAATCACAGAAGAATTGATCATCCTGTGAAGAAATTTGTGTGGTTTACTTGAAAAATTACTATAAAAGACGAATGCTCGGAATTTGAGTCAAACGGTAAATTCATAGTACCGTTTTGGATCATATTTGACAAATGGAAGACATTTATGTGATGTTGAAGACATTTGGAAGACATTTCAGAACTTTTGACGACATTTGGAAGACTATTTTGAATTATTGTCAATTTTAAAATTCCTAAGAATTCCAATTTCATGATCGCCTGTATATGCTAAAACTAGAGGGTGGTCGTTTTGGTTTTCCCGAGTTGGTCGACCCTTGTACGCCAGCTAGCGGAACAGTTTGCAAAAAAAGCCCAAAACGAGGTGAGCAATGGTATTTACCATATGAAATGAACGATTTTCTAAATTATGTTCTATGATTTCGACGTATACGACGAGTGCAATCAATACAAACATTAATTTTGTACAACAAAGAAAAAGTTTGGTGTATCCTTCGAGTAAAGAGTATTAATTTGAGTGAAAAAATTTAAACTAACGACTCATCTCCGGCAGCTACAGTCAGCTTAGGGAAGGTTCACAGAAGGTGACCCTTCCCAGCGGCTAACGAGACTCTGTATATACCCTCATCTCTAGGGTCGGCACTCTTATCCTTGCTGTTTCGCGGAATTCAGGAAAACACTTGAGTTATCTTTTTCACAGTCTTGTTTATTCATCTTCTTCTTCTACTTCTTCTCTCTCTCTCTCACTGTTCCCTTCTCTAACTTCGCTATCTATCTTCAACTCTACTTCACCCACTTTCTTAAGGACTATTCTGACCTTTTCTTGCTTCTTACTCCTTTGGGGCCCCTCTTCCGATGTCCTCGCTGTTCCTGCTCGATTCGTGTCCTTCCTGCGACCTTTGTCGCCATTGCTGGACCACGAGATGAGCGCCTGAGGTGACCTGGTCTTTGGCCTGTTGTAGCGATTGGCCGGATCTGTTGCCCAATTTTGGGGTAAACCACGGTTCTTTGGTATAACCACGGGGTTCTGTAGAAGGGGGGGGGGGGGGTACAGGTGTTAATTCCAATATTGGCCTTAGGGCTCCAACTTTTACCTGTGTCCCTTACACCACACTCACTGTCCCACCTCTATCTCTGGTGGGAATACTTGGGCAAAATGGCCGATCTTAGCTACTGCGGAGCTCCAGAATATTCATCATGGCCTGCTACCAATGGTTGCTCCCATGGGATTTAGGCAGAGTCCTCTATTGGTCGGTGGCTTCAAGTTATGGTAGCATTTGGCAGGCTGCGTACCGATCGGGTGACCAAACATAGAGCAGAAACACACAACACAAACACTTTCCTGAATTATCAACATTCAAATGACACTAAAACTACATTAACCACGACAAAACCTCGATAGCATGTTGAGGGGGTACTACGAACCGTTACAAAATCTTGGATTTTTACGCCATTCTGATTTGAAGTAGTAGAATGACTTTTTCACCTTATTAGTAATGGTTGAATTTTAGGCAGTGTTTTGGAAAGCCCAAGCAAGACGCTTCGTTTTCGGGACGCCGGGAGTTCGGTTTTCGGTTCGTGGGTTTTGCTGGGCAGCAGAGGCGCGTCCACGTTCGGAACCATGGGTAGGACAAACATTAGATTCTTTTTTGGATGCTGTGAAGCTAAGAAAAATTTAACCCTAGTATGGAAACCTAAAGTTACTATATTTGAGGGGCTGACTACCATACAATTCTTATAGAATGAAAAATTGCTGAAAAAAGTTCAAAGTAGATTATCACAAAACTCACTGACATCCCTTTGCTTTTAACCCCTCATTTTCAAGCCAGTCTTTAACACAAGACTAAGAAAACTTTTCGTCGGGCTGGTAGACCTACTGCCAAAAAGAGATATAAAGAGAACCAAAAAGAGACCAAACAGGTACCAAGAAAACAAAATGAAATATAATAGGAGCCAGGAGATAAGAGTTTGACTCTTCATAGTATCAGAGCAGATAATTTTATAATAACCTGGATTTTGGAACAGAAATGTAATTTCTATCCTCCAAAAAATCTTCGAGAAATTTTCGAAGAAAGTCATAACTCCTCCAAGATTTTATCCAGTGGTTCATCCATCGATTTCCCTGGGACATCCTCCAAGATTCCCGGTAAAAACGAAAGTTTTTTTCAGTAATTCTTCCATGAATGTCTCCAGGGCAATGCCAAGGATTTTATCTGAAAAATAAATCGTTGAGTTATTTCTTAAAAAACTTATATAGTAACCTCTGACAAAACTTGGTTTTGAAGTCACCCTCAATAAACAAGGATCTCTGAAATAACTCCTGGAATTTTAAAGAAATTTTAGAAGATTTCTTAGATAATTTGCCAAGACGATAAAAAAATCAATCGAATCTCCGGATAGTATTCTGCAGGATTTTCTAAGAAATTCCTGGAAAAACATTGGACAGAAACTTTGCAGAAATTTGTGAAATAATCGGACGAAATATTGTAAAAATTATGTGAATATGTAGTAGTTTTTTCTTTGCACCGAAAAGACCCGGCTACTTGCAAAAGTTTTCAGGAGAAACTGAAGATGCTTGAAAAATGCTTCATCGCGCAGAAACTCCAACAAATATGTCGCTGGAATTTCTTGAACAATTCTAAAAAAAAATCTTTCGAAAAATCGTCATAATCTGCTGGATAATTTCAATGAATGATGCCACAAAATATCAGTAGGAATTCGATCAAATATTTTTTTAAGGAATTAACAAAGAATTACTTTTAAAAAATTGTACCTCAATTCTGAATCAACCAAGAACTTCTAGACAGTGTGCTGTAAGAGTTCTATAGAAATTGCTCTGCAAATCGACAAGAGATTCAGCAATGCTTTGATAGATTATATCAAGAGATATCGCACGTTCAGAAATCGCAAGCACATCACACTCGTGCTGTTTATAACACGGTGATATTAGATTAGCCTATTACTTCATTCAAAGTTTCTTCAATAATCTTCTGATAATTATCTATGGATGTCCCAGGAATTTCTCAAGAAACATTTCCAGGAATGCTCACTGCAATTTGTCCCAGAATATATACAGGGTACATAATATATCTACGGCCAATATATTTAAGGAACCATCTATTGATTAATTCAGAAATGCCATAGAGGATTACGCCATTTGTTTTTCTAATGGTTGAAGAAGTTTCTTGTAGCAATTATTACAGTTAATTTCCCATGATTTTCATTACAGATATTCTCAATCGATCTTCTCACGAGTCAGAACTTTTGGGGGTCATGTACAAACTATGTCATACTTTACTAGGCATGAGAATATTATGGAAAATCTTACGACGTTGATCGTGTTTCTGCTGATCTAGTGTTGAATCGTGGGTAGGACAATCCTTTGACTGTCCTACCCAGGTGATTTTGTGCGTAGTACATGTCCTACCTGTCCTACCCACTTCCCGCGCCACTGCTGGGTAGTGTTTTGGAAAGCCCAAGCAAGACGCTTCGTTTTCGGGACGCCGGGAGTTTGGTTTTCGGTTCGCGTGTTTTGGAAAGCACAAGCATGACGGTTCGTTTTCGAGGCGCCGAGAAGTTTTACTGTTCGCGCTGTGTGAGTGCGAAAAGATATTCGTGTTCAGTCGAGGATGGATTACCAACTGGTGAGCTCGTTTCATGCTTATGATAACACATTTTTTCATGTAAACGTTACTTTTTTGTAATATTCAATCAAACTTTGTATGGTTCGTCACTACAAGTGTCGGCATTATGTATGTTTAATACAATTCTAATAAACATAGAAACTTTTTGACATTTACTTAAAATATTTTTTGAATTGTTCGACATTATGAATGTCGATGTTTATTTTGAAACTTCTACCACAGACAAACAGACGTAACACTTAGAACAAATCTCGATCAAAATCATAGTCACGAGGACTTGTACGCCCAATGCTAAAATTGGTTTGTTTGGCCGACAGGCCAACAGATGGCGGTAGTGTGTAAACGTCAAACACGAACAAAAACGATGCGAGCGCTGCAGGTGGTGGATTGGCCACCTATCATATTTTTGAATCGACCGTTAAAAAGGTGGTCGATGCACTATGATGAGAGTGTGACGTCTGTTTGTCTGTGCTTCTACCAAAGACTTTTCTTCTTGAGGCATAAATGTTCAGTAATACTTTTATGTTATTTTCAAACAAACTATGTATGGTTCTTCACTACAAGTGTCGGCATTATTCCTGTTTCATGTAATTTGAAATAAACGCATACATATTTCTCTTTTCGCCATTAATAAAATCTTCGTTTGAATGGTTCGACATTACAGATGTTGACGTTTATTTCAAAGCTTCTGAAAAAACTTTTTGAGACAAAACTAAAAACTAGCTTTAAGTATAAACCGTATTTTTCCTCCTTATCCATGGATCGCATCACCGACCAAAGGTGACTCCCAGATCTTTTCCTTCTCCACTAATAAACACCCTTCCCGTGGTGATTGTGGAGATGCAGAGGTATTCTCGGTCTCTAGAAGCAACAATCATTACACCCTAACATTCCTTCCCTATCCCAACTGACTGTAAGGACTTGGCCGGCGCCGTTATTGATCAATAATATTAGATCTGCTAAAATTGCACTCCGAGAGTAAGCGGAAACTCCCATCCTTTACTCATTTGGATCGCAGTGCAATTCTTACCAGTTCCGATCAATCACGAAGTAGCAACCATTGACATGTACAGTCAGTCTATGCTATGCTATGCTATGCTATGCTTATTAGTAATTGTTGAATTTTAAGGCTGTGTGCCGTTGGCAGTCCGATTTCAGCGAGAATTGCTCACAGATTTTTATACGTTTTTTTTCACTATGCGATAGAGGTCTTAAGTTTTTTCCATGATTTTCCCTGAGTATTTTTGGGAGATCTTCAAACATTTTTCCAATGAGTTCTTCTGAAACTCCTCCTTAATTATTTCAACAGTCGTTTGAAAATATGTCCAACAATATGTGTTCTCAATAGATTTCTATGATCTTCTTCCAATTTCGTTCAAAAATACATACTTTGAAGTAAATTTCCAAATGATAATCCATGGTATCCAGCTTTTCACGCTCGCCATAAAAACAATATGCTATAAAATATCTGACAGAAGCTGGCACCACCACTGAACTGAAACTTGGAAATATGTCCTCAGCAAGCTTGACAAACAGTTAATTGTTATGGTTTTGATTGTTTTTGTTTTCTGTCAATTTATTCCGCATGTTCGCTTCGTCCAATTGCTTCATTTAGAATTTGTCCTAGTCGTTCCTGTGCCATGACCTGGTCTAAAAGCATGCTGTCGACGATGTGGGTTTCGAGGAATTCCATCAATCTTCGATTAACCATTTTTTCCATAATTTTCGCTAGATAGCTGGTAAGGGCGATTGGCCGGTAATTGGCAGCGACATTCGCTGGATCCGAACCCTTTGGTAAGGGGATAACCAATCCATGTTTCCAGCTATATTGAGCAACTTGAGTTCCATAGCAGGAGCAACGCAAGATATTATAAAGCTGTGCATTCATAGCCTCCAGTCCAAGTGGGGCGATAAAAGATGTCTCCGAAACGGGGTTGTAGACAGGGATTCTTTGTGTGGTATCGGTTGTTGCCATTCCAAGACTATCTGGTTCGAATAATGGGTCGTTTTCAGTCTTCAGCAGAGCTCCACCGAGTGCAGGTCCCAGTGTGGGACCCAGACTTGGTAGAAATGAAGAAGCCGCTGGCATATGCTGCCGACTTTTTGGAATTTTAGTTGTAGCAGTTGTTCTTGACTGAAAGAGAGTTCGGCAAGATCTTCTAGGGTTCCGCCTAGGTGGGTTCTTGACTCCAACGTTGTCCTTCGGGGAATTAGGCATCCCGATCTTCACCCACTTGTCACCGAACGGTAACTTGTTTGTTGATTGGTGTGGTGTTAGGGTTAAATATTGTAAGATAGTTAACGTTTATTTAAACCATGATCGATGGCTGCGGCGATCAAGCAATAGAAATATTAGTAGTAGAACGCTAATGGCGTTGTTGTCACAAAACTGATTTTAATTATTATTACCTTAAATTATGGATTTCCATTGTTTGTTCAATACCATGTCGTTGTTTTGGTTTCTAAAATTAATCTGACACTTTGAGACCCGGTACTCAAGCTGTCAGTTCGTGGCAAACTAGCTGTTGGTAACACGTACAGCAGCGACATTAGCATTCTTAGGTTAATGCTTCTACTCCCACAACCGACTGGTGGGTGGTGAATTTTTGAAGGCGAAGTGAAGGTGGCATCGATGGGAGCGGATACAGTGAGAATGGCTCGCTCTCGAGAGAAGCAAACCGCGAGGCTCAAAAGGGTGTATCGGTGACATCAGATAGGGAGTTCAGGAGTAGTTAGCCTATCGACCCAAATAGTCCCTACATTGGTGTTGCGAAGTTAATCGCCCGTACAACGGTCACGGCAATCGCAAAGTCGTCATTACCGCCGCAAGTCAACCGTATCAAGCCGTCGAGAGATTCATGATGGCACCCAGTGTATGCCAACGATAAGTCTGCGGGCCATCACTCACAGACTTCTCATCAGCAACAGCCAATACCCGAACCCAAAAACCACTACGTGGATGTCGCCTCGTACCCTGTCCATCTCGCCCCACCTGTTCCAGATTGGTTCCATCACCCCCGAGTACTGCGCCCATTGCCTGCGACGCTCGCTAACGAAGGCCCAAACAATACGTCCCGCCAAAATAGTGTGCCAGCCAAGCCATCTAAATAAACCACGAGTTTCAAGGTCAATTTTATATTTTAATAGGATCACCACGCCAAAATCTTCCCCATCCGAAACTCCCTGGGACCTGGAAGTCAAAAGAGGCCTTTGCTGCCAACCCGGAAGCTGCCGTTGGCTAGACCAGCAGCTTGGGGCTTACGACCAAGACTTCCGCAACGGTTGGCCCTGGCTGCCCGGACAGCCAGTTGGGAATCGTGGGGAATTGGTTCTATATTCCTTGTGCGTCTCCGGATTTGATCTAAATGAAACCTAAAATAGCAAGGGAATGATTAAAGGCGCTTCAAGAGTTATACATGCAAATCAGAATAGATATTAGTTTGAGTTGTCACTCAGCAATGAAAATTATCATGGGTTACTAAGGATTTGTTTTCGAGTTTCAGTTCAGTGGTGGTAGTGTGCTTGTGTCAAATATTTTATAGCATGACGAGCGTAAAAAGCTGGATATATTAGATATTTTTTGATGAATTGAACCATTTCTGCACTATCTCTAGAAATGAGAACTAGAGATTTAGAAATCCTTTTCAGAATTTCTTATAATAAAAAAAATGGTAGAGAATTTTTAATTTTTCTAGGAATTTTTTGATACAAAAACATAGAGGTATGATTCTTTACGAAATTGTTATATAGATTATTGGTTAAATTCTCAACGGAGTACAAGGATTAGCATTGAGAGTTACTTGGGGACAATCATAGAGGACATTGCACTATGGGCCAGGGACGCAATCTGGCGAGAAAAAATTAATAACTCGGTAACGAAGCATTTCCGGCATTTGGTGTCTTCAGCAAAGTTTTTTGTAACAACGAGGACCATCTACTGACATAATCGGATAGTTCGTAAATCGTCCGCATAAGTGGCGCAACAATCTAACTTTTTACTGTGATGTTCCGGAGACTTGGCATGTTGGCCAATTTTTTTATTTTGATAAAAAAACAACTCTTTCGATAACGTCAAAATTCCACAGCCTACTGTTTATGTGTTATTGGCAAGATAAGACAAAATTAGTGAATAAACGGGTTTTTTCACTGAGTTTGACATTTTTCTAAGGAACCATGCCATATTATATTTTTTGCTGACAAAAATATAACAAACACAAACTTTAGTGGGAAAATTTCAATAATACGATGCACACATATTGAGGAATAATGGAAAAGCTTAAAAAATAGTGCAATTTTTTAACCTATATATTTTGGTGTTTCATTTGTTTAATCTATTATTGTTCTTCTAGATCTAGAGATATGCATCATCCTATATATTATGCAATGTTCATTCAATTGTGTTCGAAATATACTATTTTTTTCAAAATTGTTTTATATTAACGTTAAATTCAATGTCGAAACATGCGAATCAGTTGATACCTATTCAGAAATATAATTCTTATAGGCTTTTTGTCGTTTGTTTCAACTGTAACCACATAGGTAGGAGCTTTTCTATATATTTTGTTCTTATCTTTTCAACATTCTCAATTAACATTTTGCGATCCAGTTCCGACCACAATGATGTTAATTGTCATGATCATAATCATTGATGCATCAAAGTGACCCGAAAACCGCTGAAATAATCAGTCTTTCTTTCAAACATCTAACAAAGTTACCCCGTTTTACGGTATTTAATTGTATTTTGTGTTTTGTAGGACATAAAGCAATCATCACTGCGACCAAATCCATACTTTCAATAACACGAGGAAGGACCGACTGGCTTCGGGTCAAAAGGCGACACGCCTCTTGTCATCAAGTTGATGAACTTCAGTAGGAATTACGACTTTGACGTAGATGATTGATTTACTTGTCGCTTCTGTATGTTTTTTACGATACTTATAGTAACAGACAAGATTTAAGCACCTCAAATAAAAAGTTAATAATAAAGTGCATTCATGTTGATATATTTTCTCACATAATTAAAGGCTTCCCTCAACTGCTGCACCAAAAAGAGCTACTCTAATACAATTTTCCCATCGGATATGCGATTTATTTAAATAAGATTATGACAAATGGTCGACAATTAATTTCGCACTAGAAAAGTCCAATCCACACCTGCACAGTCTCTCTCCGAAAACAATAAATTCATCAGCAATTACACCAATTTGGCGCCGTTCGCAGATTTTCGTTCCGCGGGAAAACTTACCGTGGAGACGTTTCTCAGCCAGAAAGCACTTAACTTTAACGTTTCTTACGCTTTGTTACCATAGTGAACCGAAATGGTTTATGTTTATTCCGACAGACATCGTCTTGTCATAGCATGATTTTCGCACAAACGATATTGTTTTATGGGGGCGGTTTCCACGGCAAATAAATTAGTTGATGGGAGTTTCACTTGATCTTGTCCATCGCTGGGTCATTGGGATTAAGCGTAAAATTAAATGCAAATAGCAGATGCGATTGCACCAAATGGGGTAAGATGTGCCAAAAGCTGTCTGAGATGTCTTCGCCCATCAATCCAAGTTCAGATTATCAAATTTCAAAGCCAGATTTGCTAATTTAATTTCAGCTAAACATGATTTTCGAAGCTAATCGAAGTTCAGCAAAGCTGATCAAAGCTGAGTCAAAGTAATCCTAGTCTAATTTAAGCTCATATAAACGAAAATCGAATCGAATCGAATCGAATCGAATCGAAATCGAATCGAAATCGAATCGAAATCGAATCGAAATCGAATCGAAATCGAATCGAAATCGAATCGAAATCGAATCGAAATCGAATCGAAATCGAATCGAAATCGAATCGAAATCGAATCGAAATCGAATCGAAATCGAATCGAAATCGAATCGAAATCGAATCGAAATCGAATCGAAATCGAATCGAATCGAAATCGAATCGAAATCGAATCGAAATCGAATCGAAATCGAATCGAAATCGAATCGAAATCGAATCGAAATCGAATCGAAATCGAATCGAAATCGAATCGAAATCGAATCGAAATCGAATCGAAATCGAATCGAAATCGAATCGAAATCGAATCGAAATCGAATCGAAATCGAATCGAAATCGAATCGAAATCGAATCGAAATCGAATCGAAATCGAATCGAAATCGAATCGAAATCGAATCGAAATCGAATCGAAATCGAATCGAAATCGAATCGAAATCGAATCGAAATCGAATCGAAATCGAATCGAAATCGAATCGAAATCGAATCGAAATCGAATCGAAATCGAATCGAAATCGAATCGAATCGAAATCGAATCGAAATCGAATCGAAATCGAAATCGAATCGAAATCGAATCGAAATCGAATCGAAATCGAATCGAAATCGAATCGAAATCGAATCGAAATCGTATCGAAATCGAATAAAATCTACAGTATGTCAAATGCCCTCAAAATTTAGACATGTGTTTACTTTTAGTAGTCATTGTTACGGTTTATATGATGATGCTGTCACTTTGTCAGATGTCATCAATTGAATCTCATATAAGGTACCGCGGGGCAAGTGGGAACGAAAAAAACGATAGTTCAAACAAATTGTTCAATAAAATTTTCAAATGTCAATATTTTTCAAATCCAACAACACAATCACGTTTTGGCAACATATTTGCTGGTGTGTGCATGAAACTAATCGAATAATTTCGAAATTGTGAAAACCTTGGAAGAAAGTTTTAGAATGAGCCAATGGTCCCACTTGCCTCGCTGAGCGGGGCAAGTGGGACACATCCAGTTTTATGCGTCAATCCACATCAGTAAGTCGGGGACTACTCTGAGTAGTACGTAGCGTATCACCGGCTTGAGTCGTCGGAGCGCCAGTGCACCGGAAGCCATCCTCCAACCGGAATCGCTGGACCGACTTCGGCACTCCACCGGCCAGTATCGAATCATGAAGAAGCGCGTAGCCGGAGAAGATCAACAGAGCTCTGATGCGAGGCCAGCTCAAGGGAAGTATGCGTCGTCGCACAGAAAGCTGTCCAAAGT
This sequence comes from Aedes aegypti, assembly GCF_002204515.2. Classification (NCBI taxonomy): domain Eukaryota; kingdom Metazoa; phylum Arthropoda; class Insecta; order Diptera; family Culicidae; genus Aedes; species Aedes aegypti. The sequence goes on along the minus strand of NC_035109.1, from coordinate 23,801,935 downwards.
CCCGGCGAGATGTTCAACCGCCAATTGGGCAAAACGCTCCAACAGCGAACTAGCAGAACAGTTAGAGGCTGAGATTGAAGAAGTGCATGAGCACAGAAGTCCATGAGCACAGCCCTCCCCCGATAAAGTTGCCTGATGTAGTTCCGGGGGGATCGAGGCACAGGAGCAGTAGGGAAAGTTTTTTAGTGGTTAAGCACGCCTAACGTGAGTCCCACACCGTGCCAACACACAACAGGCCTGGCTTTTGAAGCTTTTTTGTACCCTACTAAAAAGAAAAAAAACATCAGTAAGTCAACCATTATAATAATAGGATTGATAAGCCATAGATTTTTAATTTTAAGTACATATTTGATGTACAAAAGGGGATCGTAGCAAGCCGTGCGCGCGGGCGGCTGCGTTTTGAACTTAGTGTCACGTTTACCTCGTTTCGCGTTTTTTCGGCTGGTGAAAATAAGTTTCGGCGGATGGTGCTATGCCACGTGCAAATGTTCTGTAGAAACATGTCTTTCAATGTGATTTCCTTTTTCCGATGATTATATCTGAAGATGATTTGTGGAGTCTTGTTTTTAGTGCTCTGTGATGGCTCCAGCAATTGAATTTGTTTCGCGCGACTCGTTTTTTTTATCTCCTGTGTGTGTTAAGCGTGTTGATTCAAAAATTGGACGTGGTTCGTGGATGCTCGGTTCGGGATAGATTATGAACTGCAGTTTTTTTTGTCGATTTTTCGTGCGGTGCTTGCATTTTGATTGGCAGTTCTATGTTACGGCGCACGCTATTGTTCATCATTAGAGGAGCAATGGATTGCAGAGGAGTTTCAAAAAAGGAATTTGGTGAGTTTGTTCTGATCAGCAGCGCATGATCATAATGCGTAAATATTAATCATTTGTCGGCCAGAACGTCTACCGAACGTATCCAGTGGCACTACCCTTTCCATCAACGTTCCACAACTTCCCGTAACACCTATGAGAGGTCGTAGAGTTCTCTGCATCTTTCTTAAGTAGGTGTTCAATCAATCATCCTTTCCCATCCCCCAGCTTTCGCAAGGACGTGGCCAGGACAGTTCTCGATTATTGGAGGATGCGTCAATCTTGTCTAAGAGTTAGAGGTTAGTCCCAAATTTCTGACTTTGGTAACGGACGGGAAGGAGGCAACCCTCATACAATGGTCTAGGATTGTACCACCTACGAATTTGTGCGAAATGCTTAATGCTAATGCTAATGCTAATATTTGATGTACAAAAGGGGTCAACCATAAAATACGTAACGTTTTAGTAAGAAACCCTTTATTTAAAAGTATGCCACCTCACATTTAATATTAAGTTGTTAATTAAAATGTAGCACATAAACAATCAATAATTGACGAAATTATAAATATGTTTTGTTATTATTTATATGCATGGCAGAAAACCACCTTATGGGATGGAATTGTTTTCCATCACTACTTAATTTGGTAGAAATAACAAATAAAGTTCAAATAACATAGAAAAGTAATCGTTCACATGATGCATTTCAAATTTCAGCTGTGTGTTTGTTCAATTTTGAAGTCGTATTTCAAAAAAAAAAAAATAATGAAAAAATAAAAATTAATAACACTTTTCTTCTCCCTCTTATGCAATTACGTAATTTGAGGTTGATCTTTTTTGATAAAAGTCATTTGTTTGAATGTTTTAGTGCTAATCTCTAGCAAAATGTATGAAACGTGTACGAAAAGTTTTGATTCTGGTTTTTGTTTTGATAGGTCCCACTTACCCCAGGTACAAATATATTTTGGGGTAAGATAGACAATCGAAAATTTCATATCAAATGAAAACAAAATACTGGTTTATCGTTAGCAGCTTGTAGTAATACTAAAAATTATAGCTTACTGATGGAAATTCGATTTAAAACACATATATTTTTTGCGAGTCAATGCAAGCCGAGAAACGTGTCACAATTTGTCATGCAAGTTGAAAATGGCGCTGAACTGACAACTGTTACATGAACCACATGGTAATAAAATTAACAATATGTTTAGTACTAAATACATTCCTTGTCATTGTATCTTCAACTTTCTAGAAGAATACCCCCATGAAAAACTTTTCCTAGTTGAGCTATGACGAAACGCCCCACTTACCCCGGATTCTCACTTGCCCCGGGGTACCTTAAGTGTTACAGTTGCAGTGCATTTCATGTCATTGAAATAACACAAATTTAAACGGGAAGCACATCCCGGACTGTAATGCTATGTTGCTAATATTGAACTTTTAAAGGAAATGCCGCATTAAACGTTTAATAAGCTAGCAATGATTGACTAACAATGGCCATTGGCCAATTTCGATAATTGTGGTTCTGCAAACGATTAACGAAGTAGTTGCAACCATTTTGAGCGCTAGACGAATTAATACGCTCATTGCTTAATACCTAGCTTAATAGGGGCTGTCCATTAATTACGTAAGACAATTTTTGGGGTTTTTCAACCCCCCCTCCCCCCATAGTAAGATTTTTTGTATGAAAATGAAAAATAAATTGTATGGCAAGTAAGAAATCTCAGACCCCCCCTCCCCCCATAAACCCTTACGTAATTAATGGATCGCCCCATACGTTCTTCAAACCATTGTCCAAACAAGTTTACTTCCGGATTCCCTTTCGTCTAACAGCTGCTTTCACGGTTACCATGTATTTGATTTCATTGCTGGCTTTGATCGAACTTGTTTTGCTTCGGCTTTCTCTTTCCACAAAGAAGGCCAAGTTCAAGATCGCATCGCATAACGAGCACTGATGCTGTTCGACATGAAACGGAACGGTAATCGCAGTGGCCTTTGACTTGGAGAACTACACGAAACGGAGATCCCTTTCCAAAGATGGTTCGAGAGTGAAAAACCCACGCCATTCTACTCACCGGCGACGCGTTTGGGAACTATCTTTCACTGATTCGGTGCTCTGTTTATTCACAAAGATAATCACCGCTTTATGATGTGTTTCGAGTCACGCTCAACAGCGGAGTGCAACCGAAATCCTTCACAAAACTTATCACTTATGTAAGATCAAACCGAGCACTCACTGTGCAACGAACGGATGCGAAGATCAACGATCTGAGTTGAACTGTTGCTCATACAAATTCGACGGCTGAAATTGCTTTACGATGCAGTTGAGACCACGCGTCGCGGCGCTGATTGCGCGCTGTGGCAAGAGCACTAAAAACCAATTGATTAGAATCTGCAATAACGCACTCACCAGCGCGATCACAGACAAACAGACGTAACACTGACGAAATGTTCGTATGTTTGAAACCTCACAACCAGACAGGCGCGCATCGTTTTTCTTCGTGTTTGACGTTTCACACTACTGCCATCTCTGTCATAAGGCTCTCTTACCCTTCTCTTTCCAGCAACAAGATCATATGGGATTTTTTGTTTGTTGTTTTCATACGGAAACTGTTTTTAATGTCAACACGAAGAAATTTGTTCAAAGTGTTACGTCCGTTTGTCCGTGTTCGCGCATTGCAACGGCGGCGGCGCGCCTCGTTCGGATGCGATTATTTGCTGTGAAAGAATCGTAAAACAAAGCGGTAGTGAAATTCACGATGACGTGACAATGCTACGAGTGAACGTAAAACCCAAGGCGAAGGCGGGTGTGATGTGCGTGTAGTATGACTAGGATTTGCGCAAGCGTCGTCGTTAAAAGCGCGGTAATGCGTCAGAGTAGGCGTTGGATGATTTTCCGGAACGTCTGAGGACTGGACAAAGAATTTCCTGAAACAAGGGCAATATGTGAAGCTGGATGGTCCATCGATTACGTAAGGGATTATGGGGTGAGGGGGGTTTTAGGTTTCTTACGCGTCATACAAATTATTTTCAAAAAGATTCTACCCCATTACCCCGAATGCCATTTCCCCGAATGCCATCACCCCGAAATCCATTACCCCGAATGTACCATTACCCCGAATTCCATCACCCCGAATGCTATTTCCCCGAATTTACAATTATCTTGACATGATGATATTGATAACATTTCCCCATGGTTTTGGAATTCGGGGTAATGTCATTCGGGGTGATAGGTCGTTCGGGTTTTTGGAATTCGGGATAATGGCGTTCGGGTCAATGTCATTCGGGGTAATGGGATTCGGGGTAATGGGGTAGAATCGGATATGATTCTACCCCATTACCCCGAATGCCATTTCCCCGAATGCCATCACCCCGAAATCCATTACCCCGAATGTACCATTACCCCGAATTCCATCACCCCGAATGCTATTTCCCCGAATTTACAATTATCTTGACATGATGATATTGATAACATTTCCCCATGGTTTTGGAATTCGGGGTAATGTCATTCGGGGTGATGGGTCGTTCGGGTTTTTGGAATTCGGGGTAATGGCGTTCGGGTCAATGTCATTCGGGGTAATGGGATTCGGGGTAATGGGGTAGAATCGGATATGATTCTACCCCATTACCCCGAATGCCATTTCCCCGAATGCCATCACCCCGAAATCCATTACCCCGAATGTACCATTACCCCGAATTCCATCACCCCGAATGCTATTTCCCCGAATTTACAATTATCTTGACATGATGATATTGATAACATTTCCCCATGGTTTTGGAATTCGGGGTAATGTCATTCGGGGTGATGGGTCGTTCGGGTTTTTGGAATTCGGGGTAATGGCGTTCGGGTCAATGTCATTCGGGGTAATGGGATTCGGGGTAATGGGGTAGAATCGGATATGGATTATTGTTGCTCATCATTTTAGTAGTGAACGATTAATTTCTATAAACCTCTCGAAACCAAAATTTGAACATAGGGTTTGAAGAATACCTTTTTGGTAAGAGTTAAAAACTTTAAATCGTAAAGCTGCTTGGCTATAATCATATTGAAGAATTGAAGGTTTTTTAGTGTTCAAATAAAGCTGTCGTCAGCAAATTCGTACGATAACAGTTGTTAGAAGAGAGCAGGATGGAGTAAGGTAGGGCAAAAGTTCGACCTTAGTGGTATAATCAAAATTTTCATAAAAAACAATGGCAGATGAAAAGAAATAAATACCATACAGTGAACCTTCAATATATTTGCTATGATTTCGTTGATTCGTCAAACGAACTTTTGACAAGGTTTGACTGGTTTGAACAAAAATTTGTTTGACTTTTTGAAAAAAATAAAATTTTAACCAACAATTATAATCTTTACGTCAAAAAACAACAAATAGTCATTTTCCAAATCTCAAAAAATTCTTATGATATTTGTAGTGAAAATCTCTTACATGAACACTATGGCGTTTATAAGCTTTGATTTGAATTGAGCTAGAAATCTTAAAAAGAGAATTTTGTCCCACTAGAACTTTTGCCCCATTCTCTCTAGTAATGTTCAATTTTGGACTATAAATGTACGGCTTAGAAATACATATTCACTGAAAAATACATGAGCAACTCCTAACCCTACCTCCTCGCGGTACTGGCCGGGGTACGAGTAACCTTGGGGAAGATCGGGTAACCAACCCCCGGTGGGAACTTTGGTCGTATCCTGATAGGGAAGGGGCGATTTGCTTTTGTTTCTGCAAACCTGGAGCGTCTGAACTCCATGTTAGGAGCGGCTCACAACAGCGTCTATTCCCCATGTCAGGGGCGGCTGACCATCGTCCGAGTGCCAGAGCAGGACTCTAAGCTAAACAGCGCACTATGGTCCTCCGAACATTTAGGGGGAATGGTTTTCCGGAAATCTAGGAGGCTGGTGTCAGGCCCTGCAAGCCAACCGTAAAAATACATCAGCACAGGAACGTCAACGAGAGAATACGGACTAGAGCAATCGGCAAAGACCATAGCAATGGAAATTGACTAGCAATTGGAACGTGGAACTGCAAATCTCTCAACTTGATCGGAAATACACGCATACTCTCCAATGTACTGAAGGTCCGCGGTTTCGGAATCGTACCGCTACAGGAGGTGTGTTGGACAGGACAGGACAGGTGCGAACGTTCAGAGGTAATCATACCAGAGCTGCGGCAACACACGTGAGCTAGGAACAGGGTGGAGGCCGATCAACGAAAGAATGTGCAAGTTGATAATTGAAGGCCGATTCATTAACTTTAGCATAATCAACGTGCATAGCCAACACTCCGGAAGCACTGATGATGACATGAACGCATTTTAAACGCAGCTCGGACGCGAGTAAGACCGCTGCCCAAGCCACGACGGCAAGATCATCATAGGAGGTTTCAGGTTGGCCAGGAGGAGGAGTTCAGACCGACGATTGGAAAGTTCAGCGCCCACTGGCTGACAAACGAGAACGGCCTACACTGAGGCAAAAATACTTAGGTTTTCCATAAATCAAGACTTATGAACAAGCCAAATTATGGTTTCATTGCACGCTTAAACATTTCGAAAATGGGATCATAAGTTTCATAAGTGAGAGCTTTGAATTCTTTAACAACAATTATATGAAACAATTATCATAGCAATCGCTAGAAGAACTACTCCGCTTTCGATGTTGACTACAAGTTAATCGAGACTAGATCACATGTTATCAAAACATGTCAATTTTTGAGCACGCCTGAAATAAAAGGCGAATAATATTATCATTTGATAATTCGAATTAAGCTATTATCATTGCGTTTATTATCGAATTTCATTGTTTGACTTATGAAATTTATTACTGAAATTCTTAACCAAAATCATAAGTAAAACTTAAAAATTTCAACAATAATCGTTGTGGCGCCAAACCATATTTATTCCTTAAGAAATTATTAAGTTTTTTTTGCCTCAGTGTACGACTGATAGATTTCGCCGCCTTCAGGAATATGGCCATAAGGTAGCACCTACAGCCTCCCGTGCAGAGTTGCCTAATATCAATCATATCAGCTGATGGCTGATGGTCTAAAACTATCACTATCACTTGCGAGCTATCAATATCACTTTGATTTGACAACCAACAGCAGTGATGCGACATCGCACTCTAGATCATGATCACTGCGGAATGAGTGATCACGTGGTAATTATCCATGTTATTACTATTTTTCAGTGACCAACAAGTTTCAACCTATCTGCAACACTGTCAAAAATATCGTACCGATAAATTGCAATTTTAACTGCTTTATTTAATGCTAAACTTAACCCATCAGTGATATCCATAGTCTATCGCCATCAATGCACTTGTGATGGAGTAGACAGCATGATATTGATATGATGTAGATTGATCCGAATTGTATCGCAGTCGGCCTGTACAAATCAGCAAATTTTAAGCATTGATAGTGACAGCGAGCAACTCTGCTCCCGTGTCGATACACCTGGAGATCACCACTGCAGACTGAATTACAAACCGACCACGTTTTGATCGATGGACGGCACTTCTCCGATATTACCGACGTCAGAATCTATCGTGACGCTAACATTGACTCTGATCACTATCTAATGATGGTGAAACTGCGCAGCCGGTGGTTTGGGATCTTTCACTGTCAACCACAAATCTTCTCTCATCAACATCAGCTCCATCCTGAACCTCCAGGTTGCCCAGTTGGAATCGTTCAACCGATCAATTGCTATCTTAGCCTTAGCCATTTCCAAAACTTTTCGATTCTGTCAAACGGTTTCGCAAAATCACCTTTCCGGACCATTGTGCAACGTTCTTTTTGATTCAATTACTATCGCTTGCTGCTTCACACTTTCTCAGTCCGAACAATACTCATCACCTCAAGCGAAATGGTCGCTGTACTCCTCCTCGAACTATACACAATCGCAACTACTCAAAGTTCTTCTCCGTACAGGCACAACTTTTTCACTATTAGCATTTCTCCCGAGTTGATCTTTCTTCAGCAACAATACATTCAATACATTTCGACACCATTCGGGACCATTACCTGTTGGAAAGCCAGGCGCAGTGGATACGGTACACTACGAAACCGATCGACCGGACAATATTACCCGTCCCGGGGTTTACGTGATACGGCGAAGAAAGACACAAAGTCGAATCCGTTTTCTCAAACTACATTGGCCAACTAGTACGGATTAACAAAAATAAAAACAAACAAGAGTTGTCAAAATCATCTGCAATTATGCTTCGTCGTTCTCACACACACACTTTGCGTCAGTTGTCATCAGTCATGATCGTCATCAATCATTTTGTTTTGTAACCAGGGGGCTAACACTATTCTACTCCAACAAAGACAAGAGTCCAGTTGTTAATTACACCTATCGTTTGTCTGGTGAGTTGCACGCTTACTGTCAATGATGATGTCACGCTACACGATAAGTGTTCATCTGCAACAACCAGACAGCTCACCAATCCACCGCGAGGTGGATCGTGCTGAGTTGTTGAGTTGAAGGAGAGCGAAAGAAGGAAGGCACAAAAGTCTGTTTGACAGCTCTGCAGAAAGCGCGTGCGCACGGACAGAGCGCGTGCGCACGGATAGAGCGCCAGTTCGGCTCGATTTGCAATGATCGGTTATTATTATTATTTTTTCGCTATTGGATATTCTATGGTTTGGTTGATCGATGTTACAGTTTGTTTTAAAAGCAGCTCCACTTATTTTGAAACATATTGCCGTGTACAATAGTAGACAACACAACTAATTTAATTAAAATAATTTGAAATTATAATTAGTACATATACAAAAGGGGAAGAACGTTAAGGCTGGTTGTGCATTACGATAAAATCTCTTAACATAAGCAATGCTTGTTGTTGGTTCTTGTGGAAGGATCAACATGTTCAGCTTAACGAATCTTATTTTAAATATCGAATAACACCACATGCAATTGAACAAAAAGGATGTGATTACAATAGACTTTTGATATTTTCAATTCTGAACCATCGCAAAAAAAAATATTGGGAATCAAAATTCTCCTGAGAGGGACGATGTGGGGGAGGCTCATTCTAATTAATATTGTCGTTCAATTATGGGGATAAATTAAAATTGTTATTGTTCTATACATACTTATTTATTATAATTACCTGTAAATATTGATACAGCACAATTCAAGTATTTAAATATCAAATAGCAAACATAGATATGGTCGGTGTTCAGACATACTGAACCAAGTGTTTTTTTTCAATCGAGTAAGAAAAATGTACCCCAAACATGTGAAACATCAAAATATTATAGATATTTACTGTAATAATGGAACTTATCTATTTGATGATACATTCGTTTCAAAATAACATGGAAGATTTAAAATTGATGGAGTTCTTTACGTATCCTTAGAGCTCCAAAATTCATCTAGTCTGGTCTGTCTAAACACCGACCATATGATTCTCAAAAACTCATGAGAATGGTATTTTACTCTTTGAACTGTTATTTAATTTGGATGTGTTTAAAAGATTTATAAATTTAATTTATTATTGATGTTACGAGCTATGTCTGTAGTTAAACTTAATGCTACACAAGAAATATATTTGAATCAAAGTATTTTTATATATAAATCTTTAAAAAAAAAAATGTTCCAGAAAGTACTCTAGAGTTCTTTGGGAGCGTCTCCCGGGATTCTTCCTTAAATCATACATGAATCCTTCAAATCCTCTCTGGGATTGTTCTGCTGAAAATCTTGAGATTATTTCTGAATTTTCTTCCAGATATCGCTTTGGGATTCATCCAAAAATAAAGTTACCATTCCGGTATTACTTCTGAGATTCTTTCGGATATCCCATTGCGATTATTCTGGACATCTTTTTGGATTTTTTTGCAGAACTCTGTATGTGATTTTGCGTGTATCTACTTAAGAATTACTTTTGAAATCCAGGAAATTAAATTCTTTGAAATTCTTGAAAATTGTTTTCGAAATACTATGGAAGATTTTACCATAAATCCTGATGCAATCTATTTGGATATTTAAAGAGGATTTTATCAAAAAATGTACGACTCTACTAGAAATTCTTCGAGAATTCCTCCGAAAATAACTCTAGATTTTTATCCGGAAATACTTCTGGTATTCTTATGAGAATACCTCTGGTATTCTTCCAAAAATGACTTGAGATGCTTTCGGAAATCTTTCTGATATTCTTCAAGAAATTCCACTGAGATTTTTACGCCAATATCTTTGAAATACGCCTGGGACTCTAACAAAAATCCTGTTGGAGTTTTTTTTCGGATATCTTTCTATTCTAAATTTTTCAATAAATTTTGCTGGGATTGTGCTGTAAAACCTGCTAAGATTCATCCAAAAATACGACTGTCATTCTTCCGGATATCATTCAAGAATTCCACCGGAAGTTTTCGTGAGATTCAACCGTAAATCGTTCTGGTATTTTTCAGAAATTCCATTGAGATTCTTAAAAATATCCTTCTGAAAAATTTTCTGAGAATTGTTTTGGGATTATAGAAGGATTTCCAGAAGAATTCCAAGGCGATTCACAGAAACATCACTTCTGTATGAAGGATTATCGTTAATATCTGAAATAATCCCATGAGAATTCTAAATCCAAATTACAGTGATATTCAAAAGAATCCCAGAAGTTATTTCGCCAGAATCCCTGAAAGATTTAAAGGATATTCACAGACATCCAGAAGATTTCATGAATATTTTCCAGAATAATTCCGATGTCCAGATGAACTGCAGAAAGATTCATGGAATAATTTCAAACGGGATTTTCGGAATCATTTGAAAGTAACTTTTAGAAGATCCTCAGAAAAAGAAATCAGTAATCAAAGTAATCGAAAAAATCTCATTATTTCAAGCAATGCTCGTTGGTTCATGTCGAAGGATCAACATGTTCGGCTTAACGAATCTTATTTTAAATATTGAATGACACCACATACAATTAAACTAGTATGTGATTACAATTCTGAATCACCGCAAAAAAAAATATTTAGAATCATAATCCTTCTGAGAGGGATGATGTGGTGGATGCACATTCTAATTAAAATTGTCGTTCAATTATGGCGATAAATTAAAATTGTTATTGTTCCATAAATACTTGTTTATTATAATTACTTGTAAATATTGATACAGCATATAAAAAGACATTGGTCCAGAAATTACTCCAGAATTCTATGGAATTTCCCTCCTGGGATTCTTCCTTAAATAACTTATGAATCCTTCAAAACCTTTCTGGGATTGTTCTGGAAAACTAAAGATTATTTCTGATTTTTCTCTAAGTTCTTCTGGAAATCACAGAATACTTACAGATATCGCGTTTGAACTCATCTAAAAAACATCGTTAGCATTCCGGTACTATATCTGAGATTCTTTCGGATATCCTTTGTGATTCTTCTGGACATCTTATTGGAATATTTGCATAAATCTGTATGTGAGTTTGCGTTTATCTCCTTAAGGATTACTTTTGAAGTCCTGGAAATCAAATTCGAATCGAAATTCTCGAAGATTCTTTCGGAAATTCAATGGAAGATTTTAACAAAAATCCTGATGCAATTCTTCTGGATATTTTTAGAGGATTTTGCCAAAAAATGTACTACGACTCTACTACAAATTCGTCGAGAATTCCTCTGAAAATAACTCTGGCCTTTTTCCGGAAATACTTCTGGGATTATTACGAGAATACCTCTGGTATTCTTCCGGAAATCACCTGAGATGCTTTCGGAATCCCTTTAGAATACTTTCGAGGATGCTTCCGAAAATCTTTCTGAAATTATTCTAGAAATGCCACTGAGATTTTTACGTCCATATTCTTGAAATTTGTCTGGGACTCTTCCAATAAACCTGTAGGAAATCTTCCAGATATCTTTCTAGCATTCTTTCGGGAAGCCTTCTGGGATACTTTCGAAAATCTTTCTGAGGATCCTTCAAATCCTTCTGTTAAGGATTCTTGCAGAAATTCTTCCCGAATTACCTCTAGACTCTGGGAGTTTCCTGAATTTTTCAAGAAAACTGTTATTATTTCGACTATCTCTCTAGGATTCTTTCGGAAATTCTTCTACAATACCCCCAGATTTCTTTCTGTTATCCTGCTGGAGGACTTCAAAACATCTTTCAAAGATTCTTCCAGAAATTTTACTGGAATTTTTCAAGAAATTCTGCTGGGATTCTTCCGTAAAACCTGCCGAAATTCATCCGGAAATACGACTGGAATTCTGCTTGAATGATAAGCATTCAAGAATTCCACCGGAAGTTTTTGTGGGATTGAACTGTAAATTGTCCTGGTATTTTGTTTAAATACATTGAGATTCTTAGGGAAAAATATACATAATTCTTAAAAATATCCTTCTGAAAATTCTTCTGGAAATTGCTTTGGAATTAAAGTAGGATTTCCGGAAGAATGCCAGGTCGTTTTACAGAAGAACCACAGAGAAATCACTAAAATATTATCAGGGAGATTTCTAAAGGAATTATTTTAAGGATTCTCGTAAATTCCTGAAACAATCTCAGGAGAATTTCGAATGGATTTTGAATGTTTTTTTACAGTGATATCCAAAAGAATCCCAGAAGTTATTTCGCAAGAACCCCTGAAGATTCAATGAAAAGTCACAGACATCCAGACGATTTCATGAATATTTTCCAGAATAATTACGATGTCCAGAAGAGCTCCAGAAAGATTTACGGAATAATTTCAAATGGAATTTCCAGAACCATTAAAAAGATTTCAAAAGATGCTCAGAAAAAGAAATCAGTAATCAAAGAATCTCATAGGTATTTTTTTATAGTCCCAGTGACTGTCCGGTAGTTTTCTTGGAGGATTTCCATTTGAAGTCAAGAGGGATTTTCAGAAAATTCTGCCAAGGATTTAAGAAAATTTTCAAGGAAAATCAATGGAAAAAAAATCAAAAACACTTCCTTATGAATTTCCAGAAGAATCACAGAGTTTTTTTTTCTCAAAAAATCTTAGAAAAAAATTCTAAAGAATCACGAAGGAATTTTCGGAATAATTCTGGATATACAAAATTATCTCAGGCAGAAACAATAAAATCAATAGCAATAAATCTGTAAGAATATAAGGAGGATTTACAAACAATTACAGAGGAATTTTCGGATGATTTCCATAAATAAAGATTTAAAAAAATCCCCGTCATCTGGAAGATTCTTAGCAGGATTTTCGGAAGTATTCCACAGGGATTTCTGGGAGAATTCCATTGAGATTTACAAAAGAATTCCAGAGGAATTTCCGAAAGAATCCCAAGAATTTGCACGGAAGAAAGTGAAGTGAAATAATAGATTTTTTTGATTATAGTCTCAGGCGTCTTTCCGAGAGTATTCTAGAATAATAGGTATAATCTAAGACATTTTTCGGAAAGAATCTCAAAGGGATTTTGAAGAACTTTCAAAGAGTTTCACGGAAGAAATACTGAAGAATTACGAGGAAAATATCAGAATTTAAATAATAATTTCGATTGGATTTCCAGAAGAAATCCCGAGAAATTTTGTGAGAATCCCCGAACCCAGATTTTTAAAATAGATTCCATTACACTGGAAAGCAATCATTAAATCATTTTCGGCAGAATTCCAGAATTTTACAGCAGAATCTTGAAAGGATTTCCATAATAACCCAAGATGGGTTTCTGGGATAGTCCAATAGGAAATCCCAAGGAGGTTATTGGAAAAATCAGAGCGATCAAAGAAATAACTACATATAATAATTTCAGAAGGGTTTCTGAAAGAATCTCAGTGAATTTTCAAGATGTCCTCTAGGAACACAACTAATATATACTAATATTTACAACTCAATACTTAATTATAAATTGCGTTAAGGTGATTATAGAACAAAGCCACACCTCAAATTTTCAAAAGCACAAGACTTGAGAACCAAACAGCTCTCACCGTTGAAAATTTATCCCATTAGTCACCACCAGCAAGCAAGCAGATTGATTGGTTTTCAACGCAAACTGTTGTCAGATTCTCCAGTCTTGTGCCCTTGTTTGGCTTCGTTTTATAATCACCTTAAGCTGAGTGTACGCCATCCAGTTTGGGGGCGGATTGACGGTATCGAAGTGGATTAAAAACAATTATAGGAGAACGTGTGGAAAATACATATGAACTGCGCAGAATACATCAGACCGATTTAGCATTGCTGCGCACTTCTAAAAGCATTTTATTTTTATTAAAATGTTTGATAATAGTAGAACGACAATGATCATCAGTTGATTTTCCGCTACTGTTTTTTTTTAATCACAATTGTTATTTCTTTCCGTGCACGCGCTCGGGAAATGAATCTGACCATGGTGCAACAACCGCGCTACATTCGATGAATCCTATGCGACAAAAATTGTCGGCGCTATCCGTCAAATTCGCTCACCAAAGCTATTTTGGTGACTTTAACATCACAGCTAAGGTGATAGACTTTCATGCCTGCTGTTCAATATTGCGCTTGAAGGTGTCATGCAGAGAGCCGGGCTTAACAATTTGTTTGCTTCGCGGACGAGATGGATATAATAGGGTCCTAAAGCCCTGTCTCAATTTTATTACCAAACGCTTGAGTTTAGGGCAGAAACACATGTTTACTCAATTTTTAAATGATTTTCATTGGTTTAAGTACAAAAAACATTTTTTTATGATTTTTTAGATTTTGTCACACCCCTTGGTTTAAACTCGAATTTTGGGTATATTTTGTTTTCCGTGTCCCTTCCGAAATGTCAGATAGGAACAACCCCAGTGTTAAAACTATATGCCCTGTGGCATTTTTGTCGAAAAAGTGAATGTCAAACAAGATCACAAGTGTCTAGGTTGATATTTGGAACCATTTTTAAAATTGAAGTTCAAAAATGATATAGCCGTTATTTGAGCGGGAAAACTTGTTAAAGTAGTTGCAAGAACATGCTCTTTCGTATTATTGAATAAAAACGAGAATTCATTAAACATTTTAGGACCCAATTGGGAGAAAATTTGAAACGGGGGCAGATTTGTTCACCCGCCTGAAAGCCGCCTGATGGTGAGTGCGTCGACAACACAAAGCGACAGGGCCCGCCTAGGAAGCAGTGTCACGATAGACGGGGAAACCTTAGAGGTGGTGCACGAGTTCATCTACCTCGGATCCTTGTTGACGGCTGACAACAATGTTAGTGACATCAGTGGAAGTCGTGCCTACTATGGGCTCCAGAAGAAACTGCGATCAAAAAAGATTCAACCCGCACCAAATGCACAATGTACAAAACGCTCATAAGACCGGTATGAGACGTGGACAATGCTTGAGGAGGACCTGTAAGCTCTTGGGGTTTTCGAAAGCCGGGTGCTTAGGATGATCTTCGGCGGCGTGCACGAGAACGGTGTGTGGCGGCGAAAGATAAACCACCAGCTCGCCCAACTCTACGGCGAATCCAGTATCCAGAAGGTGGCCAAAGCTGAAAGGATGCGCTGGACAGGATATGCTGCAAGAATGTCGGACAACAGCCCTGTAAATATGGTGTTCGCTTCGAATCCGGTCGAGGATGGAGAGAGGCGTCCATGAACCAAGTGAATTGGCTAGGTTATATCAAGATTTGATAAAAAATTGCTGTAGAACCAAATAAATAAAATAATAAAACGTTAAAAGTGATTGAGCCTCAAATAAAAGAACTAGTTTTACTAATCATTCTATCTATATTGCATTCGTTTTCTAACATTTTATAATAGAATTCATAAACTTAAATCAAATACTGTTAATCTCAATGTACTCCGCTTCTCCGTTTCGTCGAAGACATCACACTAGCGCCACGCTGGCAGAAAAGTATACTAACACACTACAAACTCTGTGTCATGCTTATTCTTCTTCTTATTTTTTACTTGCTAGCTGACATCTTTCGGCCTCGGTCGCAGTTTTACTTTCGCCCATTTCTGTCACTAGGCCCAAACATGGACGCCCAGAGAGACCTCCACACCAACACCTGGGACCCCATGTATCGAACCCTTCAACTCATGGGCCGGGGCCAACTGCTTTACTTCCCTTCCGAAGAAAGATGATCAAAGATTTTATATCTCAGAAAATCCGACGACGTCGACCGACCCGACCGACTGGGGTGAGAGGTAGTCACGCTTACCACTACATCACCGACGGCGCTATAAAAGAACTGTTTGTTTTGATTTTGGATGTTTGACGTTTCGTTCTCCAATGCACGCTAAATTGAAAATAGCTAAGAGTAATCGCTCACGCGCTTTTCAGTCAAGAGACGGCGTTACATTTGTTTCCTTGTTGTGTTGTATGGAAGCTGTAGAAGTGGGGTATATTGAGATTAATGATATTTGCTTAAATGATACTTGGAATTCAGCACAGATTAAAGTTATTTCTCTCTCTCGGAGTAATTGGAATCGATGGCCAGATCTTCATAGATTCTCCAGTCCTTGATGTGACCTAAATCGCATTGTCCATCGTTGAATTTATCGTAGTACCTGTGGAATAGAACGCCATCAAAGGGAGGATCGTTGCGCACGCTGTCGCCACCGTCTAAGCTGACCAAGCAAACAGCCTTCGCAATGAGAGCATAGATCTTCTGGTACAGGAAAATCAACCGAAATGGACGACTACCGATCGTGGCTGGATAAACAACGGACCGGTAGTCGTAAGTATCATAGATCACATCGTAGGCCACTTGCAAGAACAAATCTGCTTCGAAGAGCTCAATGGCCCGTTGCTCCAAAAGGTAGTACGCAGTGAGGGCGGTCATGCGTAGTTCCTGTGGAATCTTGCGCAATTGATCGTGTTGAACAGTGTCGGACGCAATCCACGATAGCAGCTGGAACTTAACTTTCCGTAGGTGTTTGACCATAACCGGCTCCTTAGACTGCATCACTGCCAAACTCGGTATTTCCAGACAACGAGGATATTGTATAGGTACCCTATGCTCCTGGTGAGGACTCTCGTGATCCATCTTGATGATGATCGGACAGTGGGTTGGTCGTTGCGGTTTGCGATGAAACAAAATAATGGCAGCCATGCGCCGTATGAGGAAAAGCTGAAGCCGAGCGTAGTTCTGTCCGAAGTCTTTTCGGCCCATATCCACTATCCCGATGGATACGTCCAATGGCACACCTTCCCAAATCTGATACATAAACGGAGAGTCGTGTACGAGGAGAACTTGCAACACTCGATCTTCAGTGGGGTTCATGACCTGCGGACGAATGTTCTGCAAGCAAAGGTACATATGTTAAATTACGGGTACAAGTTAAAGTACAGGGCTGGTAGCGAAAAGGGGTGTCAGTTATTTTTGTGACCAGATTGAAGAAAGCTAGCGGAGTGCGGTGGGTGTGGTGCTCATCGGGGCCCGGGTTAACTGCTCATAAAAGCATAACTATCGCATATGGAAAAAGTAAACATTGAGAAAATAGCACTCAAAGTTTGAAGTTTATCTTTTCAAACATACAGTATCGGATATAAAAAATGCACCAAAGCCGTTTTCCCATACAAAATGGTCAACTTCAGGTAGCTAAACTACGAGTCGTAGCATCTTCGTTCATTGAATGATAAGGATGCATTTGTTCACTGAATGATAAGGAGCAAATGTGCTTAAGACACCGAAAGGATACGACGCATAGTTTGTCTGATACATCACTTTTCGTCTTGGTGCATTTTTTATGTCAAAACTCAACTTATCTGTAACTTTTAAACCAATGGTTTTTACACAATTTTTTCAATAGTTATCAAAAGTTCATTCAAATCATCAAAAGGTAATTTGTGGTTCGTCACAGAAAAAATGAGAAGAATCGGTTGAGAAACTGTGGAGATATAGCTCTCTGAAGTAGACCATTTTGTATGGGAAAACGGTTGTAGTGCATTTGTTATGTCCGATACTGTATATTCGCAATTTTCTAGTATATTCTTGCATGCCATATTCAGCACCACTACACAACTCATTTTGCTTACACGGTAAAAAATCAGCACGCAGGTATCAATAGTTCTACTCTTGGATTTACACTTCTGTTCAATTTTGACAGCATGAAAGAAACTGTTCTTAAATTCAACGTTAACACTTTTTTTTAACGCTAAAAATATATTCAAATCGCGATAACTTTTCGTTTCTCGATATTTTTGCACCATTTTTTCACAAGATCTCAAAAAACTCTTCTGGTTTAGGAATATGTGTCGATATTGATTATTGATAACTAGTGGTCCCGGCAAACTTCGTCTTGCCATCAAGTAGGCTGTTGAAAAATGTCATGGAACCTCCCATACAAAATAATATATAAGTACTCCCCCGTTTTACCAAATTTTCCGAAAACTTCCCTAAACTTTCTTATCACACGAACACGTCGGAACCCTTCAAGAAGACAACAGTGAAAGAATTGTGCAAATCGGTTGTCCCGTTCTCAAGCCATTTCGTGACATACAAACACCACTCCATTTTTATTTATATAGATAGATAGATTGGTCATCTGGATCCGGAGATATTCCAAAACTCCTAGGGGGACCGACGCTTAGCCATAATCCACGAAAATACCCCAGACTACAAATTTTTTATCGTATTCGGATATTCACTCCACATAATGATACATTAATTCGAGTATCAAGTAAAAAAAGAAGCGATTCGGTGCAGCCGTCTTTGAGTAATGAGCATTTATGTTCCTGGTACCACGCTGGACAAGATCTTGAAAACTCTTAAAAACCTTATATCGTAATTTTCAGATTTCTCCAAGAATATTGTACCGATTTGTATGATTTTTTCAGAGTAGCTCCTTATTACCTGGCATTGTATACTACACATTTTATTTTAATAAAAACCAGAAACCCCCTGAGTTTTTGCCTGTCCGTGGAGCTACTACTCGAGCGTTGGACTAGTGAATTCGCTAAAGATTTCAAGAGAGAGCAACGTTTCCAGATTTCGACTCCATACACGCCATGAAACATTCAGCTGGTTCGTCGTATACTTACTTTACTTTTGCTGGCTCTACGTCCTTCAAGACATGACCTGCGCCACAATGTTACGCCAACTAACTCGGTCCATGACTGCTAACCTCGAATTTTTCGATCGCCCCACACTTCCAAGATCCAGCTCCAATTGGTCATACCACCTAGCTCGTTGCGCTCCCCTTCGTCTTGTACCGGCCGGATTTGAGGTGAACACCATTTTTGCGGGACTGTTGTCCGGCATTCTCACAACGTGTCCCACCCATCGTACCCTTCCAGCTTTGGCGACTTTCTGGATAGTGGGTTCACCGTAGAGTTACGCAAGCTCGTGGTTCATTCTTCTCCTCCATACGCCGTTCTCACCTACTCCGTCGAAGATCGTCCTAAGCACACGTCGTTCAACAACTCCTAGTGCTTGCAGATCCTCTTCGAGCATTGTCCACGTCTCATGCCCGTAGAGGCCTACCGGTCTTATCACCGTCTTGTACATGGTACACTTAGCACGGAAGTGAAGTTTACCAGACCGCAAGGTCTTGTGGAGTCCGTAGTAAGCACGGCTTCCGGCAATGATACGTCTTCGAATTTCTCTGCTGCAGTTGTTATCCGACGTTATCAATGATCCGAGGTAGGCAAATTCGTCCACCACCTCGAACTCATCCCCGTCGATCATCACGCGTCTGCCAATGCGAGCTCTTTCGCACTCGGTTCCTCCAGCCAGCAGATATTTCGTCTTAGACGTATTTACCTTCAATCCAACCCGATCTGCTTCACGTTTCAGCCTGGTATACCGTTCAGAAACCACCTGGAACGTTCTTCCGACAATGTCCACGTCGTCAGCAAAGCAGATGAACTGGCTGGATTTATTGAAGATCGTGCCCCGCATGTTGAAGCCCGCCCGTTTCATAACACCTTCTAGCGCAATATTGAACAGGAGGCAGGAAAGACTATCCCCTTGCCGAAGTCCTTTGCGTGTTTCAAACGGGTCCGATAATGCACCCGATATCTTCACACAGCACTGTACACTACCCATCGTTGCTTTGATCAGTCAGTCTTGCCAGTGGCGATAGACGGCGGAAGATGATCTGGGAAAGCACTTTTTAGGCTGCGTTAAGAATGGTGATCGCTCGATAGTTCTCACATTCTAACTTGTCACTCTTTTTGTATATTAGGTTTAATATTCCCTCCTTCCACTCCTCCGGTAGCTGTTCTGTATCCCAGATTCTGGCTATCAATCGGTGCAGACAAGTGGCCAACCTGTCCGGGCCCATTTTAATAAGTTCCGCTCCAATATCATCCTTTCCAGCTGCTTTGTTGTTCTTGAACTATTTCATAGCATCCTTAACTTCATCTATTGTGGGAGTTGGCACGTGTCCCTCATCCGCCGTACTGATGAAGCCATTCCTCCTGCTGTCTTGATGTTCATCCTCTGCGCCGTTTAGCTGCTTCCACCTTTCAATCACCTTACGTTCGTCCGTCAATATACCGCCATCCTTATCCCGGCACATTTCGGCTCGCGGCACAAAGCCTTTGCGGGATGCATTGAGTTTCTTGTAGAACGTACGTGTTTCTTGAGAACGATACAGTTGCTCAATCTCTTCGCACTCCAACTCTTCCATGCGGCGCTTTTTGTCCCGGAATAGATGGGTTTGCTGTCTTCGCTTCTGTTTGTATCGTTCCACGTTTTGACGGATGCCTTGCTGCAGCATCATCGCCCGCGCTGCATTCTTCTCGTCCAAAACCGTCCGACACTCCTCGTCGAACCAACCGCTCCGTCGATTTCCTTCCACGAACCCAATGGCACCTTCCGCTGCGTTGTTTATGGCTGCTTTGAGACTACTCCAGCAGTCCTCAAGAGGGGCTTCGGCGAGCTCTCCCTCTTCCCGCAACGCTGCTTCAAGGCTTTGCGTGTAATCAGTTGCGACTTCGGGTAGCTTGAGTCGTTCTAGATTGTACCGTGGCGGGCGTCGGTACCGAATGTTGTTCACAATGGAGAGTTGTTGGCGCACTTTAACCGTCACTAGGTAGTGGTCCAAATCGATGTTTGCGCCGCGATAGTTTCTGACGTCGATGATGTCCGAGAAGTGTCTTCCATCAATCAAAACGTGGTCGATTTGCGATTCAGTCTGTTGGGGTGATCTCCAGGTGTACCGATACGGGAGGCTGTGCTGAAAGTAGGTAC
Source organism: Aedes aegypti (assembly GCF_002204515.2). NCBI lineage: Eukaryota > Metazoa > Arthropoda > Insecta > Diptera > Culicidae > Aedes > Aedes aegypti. The sequence goes on along the minus strand of NC_035109.1, from coordinate 23,781,097 downwards.
TACGTATGGCCACGTTTTTGGAGGCGGCACAATCAATCAGTCTAAGGCCGTTTTCGTTCGTAAGCTGGTGCGTGCTGAACTTCCCTATAATCGGTCTAAATTCCTCCTCCTGGCCAACCTGAGCGTTAATATCTCCAATAACGATTTTGACATCCTGGTTTGGGTAGCCGTCGTATTCACGTTCCAGCTGCGCGTAGAAAGCGTCCTTATTGCCATCGATAAAAGCTGTGCCCAGCTCATGTCTGTTGCCGCAGCTCTGGTAGATGGTTTAACCATCCCTATACGTATGTACCGTCGACCCTTTCCAGCAAACCTCCTGCAGCGCTACGATGTCGAACTTGCGGACCCTCAATAATTCGGAAAGAATGCGGGTACTTCCCAAGAAATTGAGAGACTTACAGTTCCATGATCCGAGTTTCCAATCGTTAGTCCGTTTTTGATGCCTGGGTCTATGCCGATTGTTCCGGGACGAATTTACATTGTATGCTTCCTGTACTGATGATTTTTACGGCTCGCTTGTAAGGCCTGCACTGCCCATAACTGCATATTTGTAACATTCGACAAAAGTAGGCATTGAGTAAATGGGATACCAAGTTTGCATTTTATCGCAGTATGGGAGGAAACTAATATTTCAAAAAATCACTAAGAATTCAAAAGTGCTTATTTGAGGCTGAAATTTTGTACAACTCATATCGCATATAAGGTGCATATCAGAAAAAAATTCTGATAGAAATTTCGTTGCTACTGCATTATGAGACTCATGTACAATCTCAATGTGACTGTTATGCGGTTACAATTGCCAATGTGACAAAACAACTTGGTATTTTTTTCGAATTTTCTAGAACAATCTCACAGATTTCAGTAAGTTGATCGAAAGTATTTGCCATTTGATGACTCTCCCCGGTATTAACTCCATTTTGTCAAAAATGTCGAATGTGACTGTTTTGCAGTTATGGGCAGTGCACCAACCCGTTGTCTCGCCGTAGGATCATCGTGCACAGCACTGTTTAGAGTCCCACGCTGGCACTAGGACGATGATCAGCCGCTCCTAACATGGAGAACAGACGCTCTGATAAGCTACACCCTCAGAAGAGAGGAGCCCCCCTTCCCTGTCAACATACGACCAAGGTCCCACCAGGGTTAGTAACATCCCGCAGTGTTATTTATCTGTAAGAGCATCAAAACTAACAAAGCCATCGGCCCTTTTCAGGGCCACCAAATTGGTGGAAAAGAGTTAAAAGAGAAATATTTCCGACTTTATTTATGACTTCTTATTTTTCTAAATTTTCACAGCTTCATACAAAATTTAATTTGTCATGAATAATTTATGACTCAACAATTTGAGACTGTATTCTTGCACGCTGGCGCAGTGCCGTCGGGGTGAGTGCTCAACATTTCACAACGATTGTAAAATAGAGTGGCGTTTCAAACAGCGTCTTTGATGTTCCATATTTTATGGGAACAATTTGATTAAGAAAATTATCACATGTATCAAAATGGCAACAAATTTAGAATGCTTTTGAAAAGACATTCTCATTAAACAATTGTAATAATTTAGGCACCCATGGATCAGAAATTTATCTTCATAATAAAGAAAACTATTGATTATAAATAGCTGAGTATTGAATATGTAGTAAATGTCAAGCCTTCCAAAAATTCATGTTCGATCAATGTCTCACGCATAAGCATTCTCCGCAATTTTCAAGTAATTCTACGCCCAACACATACCCATTTCCCAGATTGGACGATCAGAAAGCGAAGAGCACAAAAGGGAGGATTCAGTTTCATTCCATTACCGCTTTCGAGCTGGTAAGAGCTCCTCCGAACTTGCTTAGCGAGAAGTACCTCACTGCTAGAAACCTGCTAAGCTGTTAATCTTCATGCTAGCAATCCAGCATCTGGTTTGTGAAATCGCTCAAGATTTCAAGATTGAGCTACGTTTCCAGATTTCAACTAAATCCCTGTGATCCGCTACCCTGTTGCAGTTGTGCACCCATGAAATATTCAGCTGGTTTGTCGTATAAACAGAGAACTTATTCACACACTTTCGTTGGGGTTTTCCTGTTGAACCATGGCAATCAACTGATAACATCCCGTAGTGCTATTCATCTGTGACAGCATACAAGCTCAATCGGCCGTTTTTAGGGCCAAGAAACGTTGTTAAAAGGGATTATTGAATAATATTTCCTGATTTATCTATCATGAACTAAATCTAGCGGTATTGTACAAAACATGATTTGGTTCACATAATTTATCCCACACAATCTCATAAAATTTGAGAATTTACTCGTGGAGACGTTGCTGCAGCGCCGTCGGACCGTAATAACATCATACTACTCAGCATTGTATGACAGCATCGTTGATTTATCATATAATGGGGAAACACCTCCTAAATTCTCGAGTACGGAAATTGAGAAATGTATTAAAATTGCAACAGATTTTAAATACTGTTCATTAAATTTTTTCTTGACCAGTTGTAATAAGCATCTATTGATCTGAAAATTTTCTTCATGTTAGTTTCAATAAAGAAATCCATTGCAAATGTCATATTATATAGAACAGAGCATTTATATTAACGCTTGTATTGGGTTTCGAATTCCGATTTCTATAACTTTTACGCACATTGATCAGAAATGTTTAAAATTTGCTCGAAGGCAAAGCATTCGTGATTTTCAAAGATATGTATTTTCAAAGATGTGTATTTTCAAAGATGTGTAAATCAACTTCATATACCTTATGCCCCAGATTGGCCGATCAGGAGAAGGCGAAGATGACGAAAGAGAGGAGCATCGTCTACCATTCAAATTTGTAAAACATGCTACCTTCGACTGATTTGGTTCATTTCATTTTAAATTTCGAGCTAGTTAAAGCTCCTCGTGATAATCGCAGCATCAGTACAGTCAAGATACAATCCCGTTAGGCACCACTACAAGAAGCCTCATGATCGTTTAATCCGAAAAGCTGCCAATCTTCGGGTATGTGGAATCGCTCAAGATTAAGCTACGTTTCCAGACTTCGACCCTGTGTTTGTCATATAGCCTATTTCCTAGATCAGAAAGCGGAGAAAAAGGCTGAATAGGAAATAAGCTATATGAAATTGATGTCTTGGCAAGGGATGTACAAGATGAGCATTATGCTATTATTGCATTCTGACGGTACTGCAGCAGCGTCCTCGCAAACATCCTCAAATTATCGTATTGTCGATTATTCGTAATAAATCAGATATTGTATGATGCTACGAGATGAATTAAGAGATGATAGCAAGTATGTAATTTACACATTAAGAAATATTACACAAATATTACACTTTAGTACACATTTGTTGGCCCTGAAAAGGGTCGATTGAATTGTTTTGCTTAAGGATTGCCTTCTTTTTCTCCTCCTTCTTCTCGGATGCCAGTCACAGCCACAGTTTAGGACTGCTATAGCGGCCACAACCATCTCATTCTCCTGTGGACTGCTTCTTCTTTTTCTTCTTGGCAGTGGTAGCGGTGATGGCTTTGGCTACGGACGGTATCTTATCTTGGCTACGGATGGATGGAAAGCAACTCTTAAAGTTGAAGAAATCCAGTTTTCCCGGACGAAATATTTTGAAACATTCAGGATGTGGAAGATTTGTCGGGGTAATTATCTCCGTCGAAAAAAAAATCTGAATCAACTTCAATAATAATCAAAATTTAGATATATTTCACAAGGATTATCAAAACTGTGAATATATCCGTTTGTGCTAAACTTGTTGGATCAATCACATTAATGAAGGCTTAAAAAAGAAATATTTCGCTTCATAAACTCGCTCAGTTGTTCAAACTAAATATCCTAGGTTCGAAACTTTTCTAACCAAAGTCTGTTGTTTTGAGGCCACGAATTTTGAAATATGTGAGAAAACCCCAAACATAGTTTCATTTAGATGCCTAACTGTCATAGTTTAAACTAGTAATCCTTTATAAGAGAGATTCGCGGAAGCTGACATTTCTGTCAAAGTGTGAGCCAATCGAGCAGCGAGAGCTGTCAAAGTGTGAGCCAAACGAACATGCATTATATTTGCTTTGAACTTTTCTTGAAGAGTAATGCAATCCGCTTGAAATTATTTCGGTAAAAATAATTTTGCATGTAACAAAAAAATGAAATATTTTTCTTTTTAAAAATTTTGTCAATGCGATTTTTAGTTATTGATTTTTTCGGCTGTTTATTAGTTTGGATATGTAGCTCAAAGATCTATAACGAAACAAAATACACTTTTTACCAATGAGAAAGTCATGTCCGTGTTGCAATATTATTCTCGTTGCCGAGCAAAATCAGCACTGCTGGTCAGTTGCCAAATCATTCCATTTTACTTCCGCTTATCTCTCTATAAAGGATCACTAGTTTAAACTAGAAATCCTTTATAAGAGAGATTCGCGGAAGCTGACATTTCTGTCAAAGTGTGAGCCAATCGAGTAGCGCGAGCTGTCGAAGTGTGAGCCAAACGAACATGCGTTATGTTTGTTTTGAACTTTTCTTGAGGAGTAATGTGATCCGCTTGAAATTATTTCGGTAAAAGTAATTTTGCATGAAGCAAAAATATTAAATGTTTTACTTTTTTGAATTAGTGTAGAACTAGCCCTCGTGTGTTAAAATACACTCAAATAAAGATTAAAAAAAAAAAAAAAAAAACTTTTTTGAATTTTTGTCAATGCGATTTTTAGTTTTTGATTTTTCGGCTGTTTATTAGTGTTGATATGTAGCTCAAAGATCTATAACGAAACAAAATACACTTTATAGCAATGAGGAAGTCATGTCCGTGTTACAATATTATTCTAGACGCCGAGCAAAATCAGCACTGCTGGTCTGTTGCCAAATCATTCCATTTTACTTCCGCTTATCTCTCTATAAAGGATCACTAGTTTAAACCTGAAATGGAAAAGTTTACACACTCAAACAAAACAGATCGTTTTAGATTAGAATTAAAAGTTTAGAATGATATCAAAATTAAGGTATAGATGAATTGCATTTAAACCTCATGTTTTCTTGAGCACAAATCTGGAGTACCGAGCATCCGTTTGGGTTGAAAACTTGTTCGATTAGTTACCAAGACTTCAGTTGAAACGACTATTTGGTTGTCCATGAAATTTTCTGCTTTGGATTCGATTCATCTTCCCCTTAATGAAAGATTGACCTACATAAATCTTGCTTCACGATTTTTGTAGCAATTATATGGCCGATTTAAGCGTGCGAAAAATCCAAATTTCAAACGGAACGGTGATAGTGCTCCGCAAGCCAAGACTGAAAACCGCTGCTATAGACGGATAAAGCCGCAAAATACAATCCCTATAACTATATGCAGGGGCCTTCCTTAGCCGAGTGGTTAGAGTCCGCGGCTACAGGATCTTTCCGTAATGGAAATTTCGATATAAGCCATTTTACGAGACGTTCGAATGACGTTTTCTGGCGGGCCGCTCATTTTTGTTGTTCAAAAAACTAGCATAATATCTGAATGGCGCTGGACACATTTTTGTTGCCGTCCCCGTCTCTTCCAGCGCATGTTTCTACCCGGTTTACATGTATTACAGGTAACGTAGATGAAAAATATCTTCCCTGCCTACTGATTTGAATTTTACATGCGAACATTAAAAACTTTGTTGCATTGCCACAAGCGCCATTGTTGAATATGCTCCTTCCAAATGTAGCGCTAGAAGAAACGTAAATAAATCGGCCCGCCAGAAACTTTCAAAGCTGGTAAACAAACGGAAACCATATGATTCGAAACGTCTCATAAAATGGCTTAAGGTACCGCGGGGCAAGTGGGAACGAAAAAAACGATAGTTCAAACAAATTGTTCAATAAAATTTTCAAATGTCAATATTTTTCAAATCCAACAACACAATCACGTTTTGGCAACATATTTGCTGGTGTGTGCATGAAACTAATCGAATAATTTCGAAATTGTGAAAACCTTGGAAGAAAGTTTTACAATGAACCAATGGACGCAGTTACCTCGCTAAGCGGGGCAAGTGGGATACATCCAGTTTCATGCGTCAATCCACATCAGTAAGTCAACCATTACAATAATAGGATTGATAAGTCATTGATTTTTAATTTTAAGTACATATTTAAGGGATCAACCATAAAACACGTTGCGTTTTAGGCAGAAACCCTTTATTTAATAGTATGTCACCTCACATTTAATATTAACTGAAAATTCCTCAATAAAAGCCTAGAAAGGAATTAAACATGTTCAAAATATATCATTTTTAAGTTGTTGACTAAAATGTAGCACATAAACAATCAATAATTGACGAAATTATAAATATGTTTTGTTATTATTTATATGCATGGCAGAAAACCACCTTATAGGATGGAATTGTTTTCCATTACTACTTAATTTGGTAGAAACAACAAATAAAGTTCAGATAACATAGAAAAGTAATCTTTCTCATGATGCATTTCAAATTTCAGCTGTGTGTTTGTTCAATTTTGAAGTCGTATTTCAAAAATAAAAAATTAATAAAAAATTAAGAATAATAACACTTTTCTTCTCCCTCTTATGCAATTATGTAATTTGAGGTTGAACCTTTTTGATAAAAATCATTTGTTTGAAAGTTTTAGTGCTACTCTCTATCAAAATGTATGAAACGTGTACGAAAAGTTTTGATTCTGGTTTTTGTTTTGATAGGTCCCACTTACCCCAGGTACAAATATATTTTGGGGTAAAATAGACCATCGAAAATTTCGTATGAAATGACAACAAAATACTGGTTTATCGTAAGCAGCTTGTAATAATACTAAAAATTATAGCTTACTGATGGAAATTCGATTTAAAACACATTTATTTTTTGCGAGTCAATGCAAGACGTGAAACGTGTCACAATTTGTCATGCAAGTTGAAAATGGCGCTGAACTGACAACTGTTACATGAACCACATGGTAATAAAAATAACATTATGTTCAGTACTAAATACATTCCTTGTCATTGTATCTTCAACTGTCTAGAAGAATACCCCCATGAAAAACTTTTCCTAGTTGAGCTATGACGAAACGCCCCACTTGCCCCGGATTCTCACTTGCCCCGGGGTACCTTATACGAATGTGAAGGTGGCAACTTTGGCAAAGAAAGCTCGCAGTTAATAATTGTGGAACTAGGACAGGACGTGACAGTTCAACTAAGGCTACCCACTATGGGCGGTTTCCATACAGACTGGCGGCCAAAAATATTTTTTTCCATTTCATGTCGTATTTATGAGTTTTATGATACAAATTTGATGTTTTATTTTCAAACACAAGTTTTCGAGACTAACTTTTGAATAGGGCCTATAGCGAAATATTAAACTTTGTTACTTATAATGCATATATGCCATTTATGCGATTAACGTTGTGCAAATCATTATAAATGTTAAAACATACATAGAAATGATGATTTGAATGATTTAGCGTCATTAAGTTATTTTCTGAATTAGTTTTTAGCTGTTTTCAATAGAAAATGGTTAAAAATATTGAAAAAATTCAAAAAGCCTTAAATTAAAAAAGTGCAAATTTGTGCAGCTAAACTCTTCACGATCCTTTAGTTTACATCTCAAAGAACCCTTGGAACTGAATTTAAGCCTGGGACAACTTGGGACAAAAAAGTACTCGATGTGTTAACTATAAGCTTATTCGATTTTTTTAACTGCTTTATAAAAAAACATCATAAAAGCCACTATTTTGAAGCTTTTTGTTATTTTTTTATTGTTTCTGGGAAGCTTTTTTTGTAAGCTTTCAAATGGTGTAAAAACATTTTACGTAAGTATTATAGAAAAAAAGTTATATTTATTTGAGTAAACCATAGTTTTTGTTAATAAAAACAAGTTTTTCTTCATAGGCTCAACTTTGGCATCTCATATCTGAGTGTGCAATGCAAATCATGCCCTAATATTTTGGGGATTTCTTAGCAGACATGTTTACAATGAAATGGCGAACAAGAATTGAAATTTGGGGCACATCACTTTTTTGATTATTGGCCACCTGATAAGCCATAGTGCTACCCCGTTGTTTTTCAATCGATAACCCTGACGATACAACAGCCAGTGCTACCAGAATCCTTTTATAGTAAATCTTGTGAACAAATTCAAATATCAAAGCTCATAATTTGGTTGTTTCTTGTACACTCAATTCATTTAGTGCAATAAATGATGCAAGCTTCTTTGAAAATCAGGTTAATATTCAAAACGAGATTATTTTCAAAGATAATTGACATAATTTCCATCAAATTGATTACAATTAATTGTTTTTATTATATTTTTCATTGTAGGAGCACATGCTTTAAACTTAACATCGAATATTAATAGATTTGTAACAAAAAGATTTCATGAAAAATTTTCCAAACATTTGATAAAAACTTTAATCTATGAACTAGCAACACGGCCGGGCTAACAACAAAGTGCCCCGTTGCAATCCAACTCAACGATGTGAAAATAGGTCTTTGCCAAAACGACCAATGAGAAGTGGTCTTTTTTGACAGGCAATTGGTTTCGTTTTTGCACTTTGACCTGTTACGTCTTGTCTTAGCTGTGGAAGTGCTCATAAGAACACTAAGCTGAGAAGCAGGCTCTGTCCCAGTGAGGACGTTAATGCCAAGAAGAACAAGAATATAGTTCTTGAGTTTTTAAATTCACGAAAACCGTGATTACGTATTGCGATAAATTTTGGCCATTTTTGACACCCACCCACCCCCTCGTAACGCAATTTGTATGAATATTTTTCGAATTTTGTACCACCCACCCCCTTCAGCGTTATGAAATTTGTGAGTGGACCCTAACTGAAGCCATTACCGCTGGGTCCCTCAGGCCCACCTCCAGGAAAAAAAGAAGGAATCCTGTGACTTACTGCCAGCCCTGTAAATACACCCGATTCTGTTTTTGCACGGATTTTTTTTACACGGCCGTGCAAAAAAAGTTTCAATACATTTTTTCCGCCAAAACCTTATTTTTGCATGAAACGTCGAGAAATAGTGTTACTTTTTTTGCACGGTTTTTGAAATTTTGAACTGAAAACTTTTTTTGCACGGTACGCATCCCCCGTGCAAAAACAGAATCGTGTGTAGCGCGAATTACCACACTGTAAACATCCAAACTCAGCTGGAAACGCTCGGTTAAATCCTTGTCAACGGTGCCTTGGTTCAGAACTCGCCGGAGAATGCTGTTTATACCCATTTCGGTCAGTGGCTTTTGTGGAAGATCTAGTATGTATCTCCCGATGTTGGGAAATTTATCTCTGGAGAGACCCAGTGTTATATGGAACTTCCTCACGACTTCGTATGGCATGATATCGTTACCGCTTAGAGTGGCGAATAACGGCATTTGTTTAAAGCTCAAGCCCAAATGTTCGACTAGAGCCGGTCGATTAAACTCCATGGTGAACAGCGTGGATAGCTCTAGCTCACGAGTTGACCAATACTTCCAAGAACCTTCGTAGATGAGGAAATCCGAATCATTTGAGAGAACAGCAAGGGCCCTAGCTTTGGTCGCAAAAGCTGCCAACTCTTGGTCACACTCACGCGACATGGATAGCCTGAAACCTCCATACTTCTTGGCAACGTGTTTCAAAGGGTATAGAAAGTTTGAAGGTATCTCGTACTGACTCAACAGTTCCTCAACGGTGGTTCCCGCGTCAACGGCTTCGATCAACTTCAAACTGTTCGAATATCTTCCGTCCTGACGTTCGCACCAGGTTTCACTTTTGGACTCTTGCACTGGACCATCATGGAAAAATTCCAACTTAGCGCCCAGACTCTTGAGTTTGGCGAAAAAATCGTCAATCGCAACGTACGCCAAATTGAATCGCCCTCCGAAAAGAACTCCCTTCTCATCGTGTTGACTCAGAGGTGTGTACAACGAAATCAAATCTATGACGATAATCGGCGCTGGAGGGTTCGGTGTCTTCGCCGTTTGGAAGTACTTTCTGAAAAAAAAAAAAAATATTAAACTCAATTTCATATTCGTACATGGACTGTTTTCATATCAAGTTGGTAAAAAACTATCAAATAATAGGTACCGTCGATCGGGTTTAGGGGGTGAGATTGGGTCAAAACGGAAAAATATGGTTTATGAAATATTTCAGCTAATAACGCTGATATTACTCAAATTTATGATTCGTATGTTAGAGAACATATAATCACACATAATTAATCACAATATACATTTATAGAAAGAGTAGTTTTGGTTTAATATATCAACAAACTTGTATATTGAAACTAGAGAAAATTTACGACAATAAATTTCTCCGGTGCACAGTATCATGTATTTTATCCTCTGACGTTATAATAGTAGAAGGTTGAAAGTCTTTTCAACACACTTCACTCGTATTTTTCGGAATTCGTCTGATCTTTTCACAAATTTTTTTTGATACGGTGTCTTGAATATAAAAAATGGGGGTGAGATTGGGCAAGCAAGGACGATAGTGAAGTATAGTTTTTTGACGTTTTATGTGTCGTGTATACTTTTTCCCCATTAAGATGTGCTTATTCGTACTATACGGGGTTGGTGGTCTAGTGCAGTGGTTCCCAACCTTTTTCAAGCTACAACTCCCTTTGAAGTTTTACATGCAACCCACGTACCCCCAAAAATTGGCATGCTGCATTTATAGTATTCCAATATATCACTTACTGCGTGTATAGTACTTGAGACCTACACTACCCATCATAAGTATGGAATCGCGTATTGCAACACTCTGAATATTGCAACACCTTGAAAAGTTTAGAATCACCTAAAACGAATATTATTTCGAGATCGCAAAGAGAAATTTCAATTTGTTTCTCGGGAATGTCTTTTCATATGCGGCATTTAGTCACTGATAATTTTGATTTTAGTTGAGAAAACTTTTCTCACTAGGTGAAAGTGCTGCAATACTCAGTATTGCAATGAATGAAACTCAGCAGTTAAATGTACATACAGAACATATTTTTTGCAAAATATGAGTTAAGTAGCTTTCAAAGAAGCCCAAGTGAATCAAAAGTGCCTGGAATAAGATATGTCTCCTTTCTTGGAAATAGTCTAACAAAAATGACACCAACAATAAGACAAAGATATTTCCAGGAGTTCATTGTTTTGAGGAGCCTCAGGAATCATACCAGTAAATTTCCGCAAGATTGAAAAAAAATGCTCAATTATTCTCCAAGGATTTTCCTAGAAATCCATGAAGATCTCTTAAAAAATCAAAAATATTTCCAGATATTCAAGCATCATCTCTGCTAATTATCATCTGTGGGGATAAATTCCTTCTAAATTTTATCAGCAATTTTCCAAAAGACCTTATCAAGAAACTACTCAAAGATATATCAACCCATGTAGCACTCCAGGTTATTAATAAATTACAGCAATTTGTGTGTAACAAACTCAAAGAAAATGGCAAGGCGTAACGAAAAAAGCGCAGGAGTTGGAGCCAATATGTAACAACTGAAGCAAATTATTACTAGTCAAATATGGATTACAGTCGTTCAAATAGCAATTTGCGCAACAGACAAACAGCGCAAGTTAATTGCAGAATCCAAGACAAAATGTTACTAAAATACATTTTGTTAAATTTAGTTTTAGCCATACAAAATAAGATAAACAAAATCGAAAAAGGAATCTCAAGGCGTTTAATTATTTTAGGCCTCTTCATATTTATTTTCATACTAACGTTACCACAACCTTTAATACGATTCAATATTTACCGTGATCTTTTATATGATACTTTGGAAAAAATAAATGCGCCTTAAAAATATAAGCATTTTCTCCTGACATTTCTAAAATATTAACCGTCGGTGCATGCAATATGTTAACGGTACTGATCTCTTTTTGATACACCATCCACCATCTCACATGCACTAAAAAATGAACACGTTAGCACTGCGTTTTCACAGTCGATGATAATGATTGTTTTCAAATCGTTCTGGATAGTCAGTGAAATATGATCAAAACAATCATTACTTTGAAAGAAAAGGCAATGCAAACTTGTTCAATTCATTCACTGGACGGTACATGTGTCATGCACGATTTAACTATCATCAGGTTGGGATGGGTTGTTCGATCTTTGGGCATTTTTTGTAATTTAATTCCTAAAGCAACATGTAAGCTGTTAATGGTTAATGATTTCATAGATTTATTATGTTTGTTACCCGTTGACTAGGGCCTGGAAAAATAATGCCAACGTGTGTTTTTATAGCATACATATTCAGAAAACCGTGATTTCTGGGTCCATTGGAGAACAAATCTCGATCAAACGATGTTTAAACTTAATTTAATCTTATTGGCGTGTTCAACAAACTTTAACAAAATAGAATTAACTTTCAATAGGTGGCAATAGCAAGTGATTTTGATTAATGAGTATTGAGTTATGATTTTTCAAACCTTAAAATAAGCCTAAAAATACATTTTAAACTTGAAGAATAGTGAAATCTTTATCAAATGAGCTGAAAATTTGACCAGACATTTTTCTTAGTGTGATATGCTGAGTTTGAATTATAAATAGTAGGCTTTGACTCTCAATGTAACGAAAGGGCAGAATAAATTGTGACTCTGGAAGTGTAAGACATGTTTGGTGAATGTTATGTTACTGTGAATAATCCGAAACATAAGTTAGTACAGAATCATTACTTTTCATTAAATCTGTATTTGGAATACCACATCTGGCGACGAGCTTGTGAAACGTACCCTCTGCATTTAGTAGGTAAGAAAAAATAAAATAAAAATAAAATACTTAGGGTCAGGCGGGGCAAGATGAGCACCCTAAGGATAAGCACGATTTAAGCCTACTTAAACGTTCTTATTCTGGTAAAATTGGTAACCATCCTTATCTTTTACATTATTACTTTGACCTCCAACCATTAAAAGTTTTAAAAAGTGATAAATAGTTTTCCAAATAACACGTTAAAAAATAGCTTTTTTATCATCGATCAAAAAAACTGCGGGGCAAGATGGGCACCCCTATAAAAAGATGCAATTTACTAAAGAAAACCATTATTTTTCAATGCTGGGAATATCCCAAGACATTATCTTTAATATCTGATGGTATTTATCTTCAACTAACTTAGTTTTTAAAACTTTTATAAAAAAATAAATAACTTCTCATAAATTGCTACGATTTTACTTAAAACAAGATTAAATTTGTTGTTTATTTGTATATTTAAAAAAAAAATTGTTTTGTGCAAATAGGATACCGTAAGTCAAGCCCACAGCTAAATGTGGTTCTATAATTTCACACTTTTACTTAATTTTGAACATGGTGCTCATCTTGCCCCAAAGGTGTAAATTTATAAATATAATCAAAACAATTGATATATTTTTTTAAATTTTGATAAAGGTTTTGCTCCTGATTATCCACAGAAGATTATTCTATAACTATACGGCCAAAAACGTATGGGTTAATTTGTTTACCCAACAAAAATATTACTTTTAAATGAACAAATCTTATATGAAAAGGTAAATTTTTGGACTTCTATGTATTTTTGACAATATTTATGTCGTGCTGTTGATTTTTCAGCTGAAATTTATGGCCATCATATCAATTTAATAGTATTCATCAGAACTCCAAATAATTTATTGAAAAAAAATCGGTAGGAACGACACAAACTAGGGGTGCCCATCTTGCCCCGGGTGCTCATCTTGCCCCACATTCCCCTACAACAAACATCCACGTGTGTCTTTTGCAAGGTGAGCGCACGTGGGGCAGGCAAAAGCCGTTGCAAAACGCAAAAAAGTGACCATTTCCGCTGCCGTAGAGCAGGGACAGGCAACAGCCGCTGTATTGAGCAGAAACCGATCATTTCCGCTGCCATAGAGCAGGGTCAGGCACCGAGCCGCTTCGATAAAACAAGGCGTGTAGCCGCTGCTTTTGGGTAGAAAAAAGGCGAGAAGCCGCTACGGGGAGTAGAAATAGGCATTAGCCGCTACAAAACGAAAAAAACGAACCCTAGGGCTTGTTGTACAGTCGCTATAGTAACGAGGTCAAATTGAAAATTTCAAATATTTTTAGCTAACGTTCCAGCGCCTACTGTTCGCGTAAGATGGAAAATTGGAACATCAATCCATTTAAATTCAATCACCTTCCAGACACGCAAATTCGAAAGGAATGGTTGCGTTGGAAGAGAAATTTCGAAGTAATCATTGCAGCAAGTGAAGAGAAAAATGCAACCAAATTGAAGAATATACTACTAGCGAAGGGTGGGCTGGAACTACAGGACTTGTTTTTCTCGATTGATGGCGCGGACGTGGAAGAAGATGCTGAAAAGGAGATTGTCCCATTCAAAACGGCTATTGGTAAATTGGATGAACGTTTTACACCAAAACAACATGATTCGTATGAAAGGAGCGAATTTTGTAAAATGGTTCCAGCAATAACATCTGATGGAACACGTGAGCCTTTGACGAAGTTTTTAATGAGATGCAACGAACAAGCGAAGAAATGTGACTTCGGTAAAACAGAAGCGGAAAGTCGGGAGTTGCGCGTAATCGATAAAATCATCTACCACGCTCCGGTTGAATTGAGGGAAAACTACTGCATGAGGAAACACTCACACTCGCACAAGTATCCCGAATGGTGAATTCTTTCGAATCAATTAAACAGCAAGTTCAAGCAATCGCTGGCAACGGTATTGGCGAGGCACCGGTATCTCAACCATCAGATCAGGACAAGGTTAACCGCATATTTGGAAGTGGTAAACCAACAAGTGGTGCTTGTTACCGATGTGGACAGAAAACCCATTACGGAAATGACCAGCAATGCCCAGCTCGGAATAAGCAATGCGAAAAATGTCGTAAGTTTGGTCATTTTGCTCGAGTATGCCGCTCGATGCCGAAACGTAAGTATGATGATCATATTCCATACTCCGCTCGTAAGAAGGCAAAAACCGATAATGTGCGAGCGATAAAGTGTTCAGAAAACGAAAACAGCCCAAGCTTCATTTGTAACATTGGAGACGGTGATGAATTTCTATGGGTTGACGTCGGGGGTGTTCAGATCAAAATGTTGATTGATTCTGGCACCTATCAGAATATTATCGATGATTGCACCTGGCGAAACATGCTTATCCAAGGGGTCAGAAGTTGGAAGCCAATCCATGTGCCGAACTTGGTTCTACGAACATACGGTCGAAATGCGACGCCTTTGGATGTAGCACATGTTCTTGAGACGTCATTTACGATTGGGAATGGAAATAACCAGCGTCAGGAAACAGCTATTTTCTATGTTATCGATGGAGGTTCCCAGCCATTGTTAGGTAAAGATACAGCAAAGCGTCTTGGGGTATTAAAAATTGGTTTCCAGGAGCCGAACATGTCAGTGAACGCCATTGTCCCGGCTGGAAAAAGGCCTTTTCCAAAGATGAGGAACGTACAGCTGAGTATTCCGATCAATAAAAATGTTACTCCAATAGCCCAACGAGTCAGGCGTCCACCAATTGCGCTTCTCAGCCGGATTGAGGAGAAGCTGAATCAATTACTGATGGCGGATATCATCGAACCTGTATCGGGAGCAGCACCATGGGTTTCGCCATTGGTAACCATTGTCAAGGACAACGGAGATCTTCGTCTGTGTGTGGATATGCGACGTGCGAATCAGGCTATCTTAAGAGAACATCTTATGATGCCGACATTTGAAAGCTTCCTCCCACGTTTGAAGTCCGCCAAATACTTCAGTCGTCTGGGCATCAAAGATGCATTTCATCAGGTAAGACAGTAGCCTGAAAATATATTTTTTTATTAAATTGTCTATTTTTTCTAAACATGCATTATCGAAATATAGATTGAATTAGATGAATCGAGTCGGTATATTACGACCTTTATTTGCCATAAAGGTCTGTATAGATACAAAAGGCTGATGTTTGGCCTTTCTTGTGCTCCAGAAATATTTCAAAAAACAATGGAACAAATCTTAGCCGGATGTGAAAACGTTATTAATTATATCGACGACATTTTCATCTTCGGAGAAACCGAGGAAGAACATAATACTGCTTTGGCTAAAGTTCTCTCTGTGCTGAAAGAAAACAATATCATGTTGAATCAGGATAAATGCATCTTCAAGGCACAACAACTTGATTTCCTTGGACATGTTATCTCAGCTAATGGAGTACGACCAACTGAACATGTGGGGTGTGTATGTTTAATACCTTTCCCTTACTGACTGACAGCTGAGACGGTAATGCTATGCTAGGATCGCAATATTAGTGTGTGCGTGATGTGGCCGTCAGTCTTCCAATCGCCTCAAGTCAGTCAGTGTTAGATTTCCGGTGAAGTAAGTCACATTCCGGGTGATTCTTCCACACTGTTATAAGATGGCTGACAGTCTCCCAATTTGGGATTGTCGAGTATTTACAGAACAGAAAATTCAAGCGTTACAAAAATTCCGTGAACCTCGCACTTCGGACGAAGTAAGAAGTTTTCTTGGATTAGTAACTTACTTTTACATACAAAGATATCGACCGTGATAATTTTATTGTGAATTTGTTTATCGGCATATCGGTCCATTTTGCTCGAAGTAAGAGGGAGCATGGAGAAGAAAGCAATGAATACTAGATGGATAGGTACCGTAAGGGAACGGCGAGAGAAATTGGATTAGATGTTGAAGAGGGCATACCATATTAAACAGTATTACTTGAAACGTCACTTCCTTGTGGCTAACGTCCTTTATGGGAACGGCTTGGGTGTGTTTTGAGAATGACACTACTAAGACAGGCTGTCTTGGTAGTGTCATTCTCAAAACACACCCAAGCCGTTCCCATAGGGGACGTTAGCCACAAGGAAGTGACGTTTCAAGTAATACTGTTTAATATGGTATGCCCTCTTCAACATCTAATCCAATTTCTCTCGCCGTTCCCTTACGGTACCTATCCATCTAGTATTCATTGCTTTCTTCTCCATGCTCCCTCTTACTTCGAGCAAAATGGACCGATATGCCGATAAACAAATTCACATTAGTAACTTACGTTGGGAAATTTATTCCTGATATGGCAACAATTACCGCGCCGTTACGAGAATTAATCTGTGGTGCCAACCCATTCAAATGGACAGATGCACATCAAAGAAGTTTTGAAAAATTGAAACAATTGATTTCGAATGCAAACACTCTTGCATTTTTCAATAATTCTCTCCGCACCAGGGTCGTAGCCGATGCCTCCACAGTCGCATTGGGTGCGGTTCTGCTACAATTTGCAGATAATACTGACAATTGCCCCCGTATAATCAGTTATGCCAGCAAGAGTTTAACTACTACTGAAAAACGTTATTGCCAAACCGAGAAAGAGGCACTAGCATTGGTATGGGCAGTCGAAAAATTCTCTGAATATTTGATTGGTAGAGAGTTTGAATTGGAAATTGACCATAAACCACTTGAAGTGATTTTCAGCCCATCATCAACACCCTGTGCCAGAATCGAACGCTGGGTCTTGCGATTACAATCGTTTAGATTTACAGTAAAATATCGTAAAGGAAGCGGAAACATAGCAGATTCTTTGTCCAGATTAGTTTGTTCGGACAACGCAACGCACCATGATCCGGGGCAACAAATTAGTGGTTCCAAAGAAACTACGCGAACGAATACTGCAACTTGCACACGAAGGTCATCCAGGAGAATCCGTGATGAAGCGAAGACTGCGAGATAGGGCGTGGTGGCCTTCTATGGATCGAGAAACGAAGGAGCTTTGTACATCATGCGAAGGTTGTCAATTGGTAAGTTTTCCAAGTCGACCAGAGCCAATGAGTAGAAAAGAGCTGCCTACTAAGCCGTGGATTGATGTTGCCATTGATTTTATGGGTCCTCTTCCTTCTGGTGAGTACTTACTAGTAATTATAGACAAGGTTCCAAATAATCGTATCGGTGAACACTCATCTCGATTTTTTGGCCGATAAGGATCACAAATCTCAATGCGCCTTTTTGATCGCTTTGGCCACGAACACAGATGTCACATTTTTGCAGCTGTGAGCTTTCGTCGGTTTCAGCATTGCCCGTAACAAAAAAGCTCTCGGACATTCATTCTAGTTCATTCAATTGTCAAAACTATCGGTCTCTCAATCGGCAATAACAAACGTTCATTCTCAGTGAAAATCAGGAACTGATTATCGCGGCTTCTTTTTTTCACATAATCAGGTGATAATTAGTTGCCATGAGTGGAAACGGACAGTTTTATAGAGATAGGTATTGGCAGCGTTTCTGAAATATTGACTGGTCCGCTGGATAGATACTGTAACCAATACCCGAATGCGACATTCACCCGACTGGGATCCCTAGTTATTCTAAATGCAATCATTCTGGTTTCACTACAATCAAAAATCTTACCGGGAGTTTGATTTTATGGACTTTGAGTTGATTTTCTGAATACTTCAATGTGATCCATTGATTACTGGCTGCTTGTGTAAATGGTCGGCTATTTGTTATAGAATCATTTGCAGGAATGAGTCAACTTGGAGCTGTTATCAACCACACTATTTGTTAATACATGATTCGTTCAAATAAAACGGAATCAAATGGCCGAGAATCTAAATTTTGAGTTTTGAAGGTTTCTTATGAATCAGAAGTACCAGTTTTTGAAGATCGATAATATAGATATAATTTGGGTAAATGTCGCATTCGGGTAAAAGGTTTGCGGGTATTTATTATAGAATTGCTGGATAGCATAGATAGAATCACTGAAAGCCATTGAGCGGCTAAGAGCGGAAAACATTTTCCTAGCTATTTTTTCTGTTCACAAATCAATTTCCAATTCCGAGTCTACTTTTGATGTTTAATTACTAATTGGCAATAAATAAGCCTGCAATATGCTCGAAACAACTTCGTCTTGTCGTACTGGTGATATTTTCATTATGAGTGATAATCAGAATGAATGCTGAAAATCATCACGATAGAATCGGTTCATCATATTCTTTTCGATGAATATCCTAAACCCAATGAATATCATTACGAGTGAGGAGACTTAAGATTCATCCCAAACAGTGAACTAGTACCTCACTGATTCAGAAGGAGTTCATTCATCTGTCTCATAAATAAACAAAGAAGCTTTTATTCTCAGCATGAACATTCACATCATTTGACAATGACCCCAATCTTGCAGCGGTAGTGAAAATTATCACGTATCATCAACCTTGATTATAGATTACTTTAGTAGATACAAGGAAGTTGAAATAATGAATCGCATAACTGCCTCTGAAACTGTTGAGCGACTTGGCAAGATTTTTACACGTCTCGGTTATCCTAGAACCATTACACTTGACAATGCCAAGCAGTTTATTGGCAAAGAATTCGAGAATTATTGTAAGATCCATGGAATTACTCTTAACCACCCGCATAATCATGAACCATATTAGCACTGTTTCCAATATTGTCTACAACTACTTCAAACAATATCTGAACCATTCCAAACAACATCCAGAATAACAATATACCCACAGTATCACAGACTGTTTTGCCAGTATGAGAAACGGTAATCAGCCAAATAACAATGTCGGTTAAGTTATGTAACCATAAAAAATCGTCGATTTCGTCGAACAAAATTTTTCGTTTACCGTTCATCAGATGGTAGACATACTATCCATTTTTCACTCAATCTACCACAAAAGAAACAGTTCTAGAATTGTAAAACAATATATTTTAAATAAAAACGTTTACAATTTGTGAAATTATTGGATTATGGTAGTCAACGGTATATTAATCCTATGCCATTCTATTTTTTCCTATTCATAATAATGAAACAAGTCAATTCGTGTATTTACGAACAAATGTTGTATTTATATGTTCAAAGATTAATATTGCATTGACTAAGTTAAACAATATTAAATCAATCATAGTCGATCTCGTCCTAATCAGCGGTAAGAATTCCGACCACCACCTTTAGCTCGATTGTATTTTGTCTGTGGGCTACTCCAGAAACTTTATTTCCGCTGAAAGTTGCGAAACAGGTTCAAGTTGAATTCAGCGCCTAGATTCAGCATTGGGGATGATATTCTGGTTCCACGATCCTTCGGCGCTGTTGAAACATCTTTCAGAAACTCTTAAAAAGGAAAAGAACATTGTCAACTTTGACTTCGATGAAAATAATAATAACACTTACCTGTAGATATGTTGCAGCACCACTCTGAAGTCCTAAGAAGTATGCATTCCTTATTTCACTTCTGAAAACACAGAAACTAAATTAAGTACGTTGTTTTTGAGCAATTTAACATGAAATATCTTACCAAAGAAGTTTCGACACTCGATTCGCAGAAATGAACACAAATATGGCAGTTTGACTGGTGAAAAATTTTCTCCGATTTCACAAAACGCACACAAGTGCAATATATTTACTCCGCGTACGGTATGTTTACTGTCAAACCATAAGACTTCAATGTATGTGTGACAACTTTTCATGATACTAAACAGTATGCAATCATATTTGAATGTTTTGCCTAATTGTAACCATATCCGATATAACCCACGTAAGTTTAGAAATAGTTGATTTATTCATAGTTTCCAAATATGGACTATATGGAACTGATTGATAGCAATTAGCTATACGGTAACCGTTAGCGATACAGTAGATGTAGTGTGAGATACAGTGCAAAATCGAAATATATTTATAGTAACACTATTAAGCCACAATATTGGAAGCAGTTAACGTATGATTTATGATTTAAATGTTGTTCGGAAAATTTGCCAAAGCGTTTTTTGCTATGCGGGCATACTGCGCCGTACTGGCCGCAGGAAAATGGTTTAGTTGAACGACAAAACCGGTCGCTATTGAAACGATTGCAAATCAGTCACGGCCTTGGCAGAGATTGGAAAAGGGATCTGAAAGATTATCTAATAATGTACTACACAACACCACACTCCACAACGGGGAAAACACCAACAGAATTGTGTTACGGAAGAACAATCAGATCCAAATTACCAGCAATCCAGGACATAGAATCAATTCCACCTGCATCCGACTTTCGTGACCAAGATTTGTTGAGCAAACAGAAAGGAAAAGAACGTGAAGATATTCGACGTCATGCGAAACATTCCGATATTGACGAAGGGGATACGGTACTGATGAAGAACCTTATGCCTAAAAACAAACTTTCAACAGTTTTCAGCAAAGCAAAGTATAGAGTAGTGGATCGTTCAGGCCCCAGAGCAACCGTTGAAGATACAGATACCGGAGCGATGTATGAAAGAAACGTCGCGCATCTTAAAAAGATCAATGATGATACTAGAGTTGCGACAGAACAGCGTTGCGATGAAACTATGGTCGATGATAGATCTATCAATGAAGAGGATGGGGACGGACCTGGTGTAGTGGTTAGAACACTCGCCTCTCACGCCGAGGACCTGGGATCGAATCCCATCCCCGACATAGTCACTTATGACGTAAAAAATTATAGTGACGACTTCCTTCGGAAGGGAAGTAAAGCCGTTGGTCCCGAGATGAACTAGCCCAGGGCTAAAAATCTCGTTAATAAAGTCAAATCAATCAATCAATGAAGAGGACAACTTTGCTGGAGTTCCTATTGAGGATGAAGAAGTGCCAAACCATGGTTTCATTGATGATGGTGAACGTCAATGCAGAGGACGGAAAGTTCCTGAGAAATACAAAGATTTTGTAATGTAAATAGTTTAATAATTCGTATAAAAAGGGAGATGTGCTATGCTTAGGTTGAATTATAAATAGTAGGCTTTGACTCTCAATGTAACGAAAGGGCAGAATAAATTGTGACTCTGGAAGTGTAAGACGTGTCTGGTGAATTGTATGTTACTGTGAATAATCCGAAACATAAGTTAGTACAGAATCATTACTTTTCATTAAATCTGTATTTGGAATACCACACTTAGCATGAGAATTCAGAATACTGCTTGACCAAAAGATTTCCAAACATTTTTTCAAATATGAACAGGTCTAATCGACACCATTTTTTTCCAAATGTATACGACGAACCTAACCTCGGACATAGTGCGCTGGACAGCGGATCTAGTGTGCTACACAGCGTACCTTGCCCGACGTAGTTCCGACGCATGGACTTGGAGAACATTTTCAACTGTGTGAATAATATACACCCCAACCTCTTTTTACGACCGTTATCGGGGGGTCGCAAAAAAAAAATCAGGGTTATAATTATGTTTTTGAAAAATGCAACGTCTAGATGCGGAAATACTGATTCGACATATTCGGCAAAGTTGAAGCATGGGTTGAGAACTTTCCAAAATGGCCGTTCAAGTTTTCATATTTTAGTAATAGATGGCAACACTGCTCGATTGTTATCAAAAGAGCCAATTTTATGGGGGTGTCATATGCAAATACCAAAAAAAAAAATTAAAGAAAACGATACCGAATATTCGACAAAGTTGAAGGAAGTGTTGCAAGCCATACAGTCGGCCGAATCACAAATGTTCATGTAGCTGGCAACACTGTTTAACAAAAATAAAGTAAAGATCAAAACCATCAAACTTGAGCGGAACAGAAAAATATAATGCTTAGCAACATAGCAATATTCTTCAGCTGTAATCCAGTTTTTCATGAAGGGTTCAAATTTTTTGACGTAGAAGTACGTCTTTCTTCTCTATACAGGAGTGAAATTGGAATTTCAAAACCAAGAGCGTTACGCTGGCATGAAATATTTTAAACGTTTATAACTTCTCGCTGGCTTAACGAAATTTCTTGATTAGCACCTCAATCGAAAGATAAGACATCAAAGCTTCATGTCGTTTACTTACTGAATCCCACATACCTGTCCAAATAGTTTAATAACTGTTTTAAAATAGAACGTTGATTTCAAGCAAATCTATAAATAGGGGTGGCTAGAGAAAATTTGACGTCATTTGCTTTTCACTCTCCGATTGGCTCGCATCACAGCAGGCGACAGATCGGCTTGCTCTGACCGGGCGTGCTTCTCAGGCACAGACATCGATAGCGAAGGACGCCCCCGTTTGTCTTGCTTCGCTCAAATCAAACTGTCGAGCGAGCGAGAGAAGATGCCGTCCGAAGCTAAAGCCATCACCGCTGCCGCCGCCTAGAAGAAGAAGAGGAAGCAGTCCACAGGTGAATTTGCGGTCGAACTGTGAACACGGTCGGGCGAGTCATTCTCGCTTTCTGGTTCACTGCTTGTTTGCGTTCACCCAGCCATCGTCATCGCCGCCGCAAATTTCATCGGCCGAGGCGCTGTTGACCCGCGCTTCAAAATTTCGACTCGTGATGAAATCATCATTGGTGGTCAAGAAGCAATCCCATTAGGAGCAAATACCAGAAGCCCCCTGAGTTTTGCTGGTCCGAGCAGTGTTATTTATCCGTAACAACATCGAAGCTAACAAAGCCATCGGTTCTTTTCAGAGCCATCAAATTTGTGGAAAAGAGTTAAAAGAGAAATATTTCCGACTTTATTTATAACTTCTAATATTCCTAAATCAATTTCACACGGCTTCATACAAAATTTAATTTGTCATGAATAATTTATGACTCAACCATTTTAGATTGTACTCGCGGACGCTGCTGCAGTGCCGTCGGGGTGAGTGCTCAACATTTCACAACGATTGTAAAATAGAGTGGCTTTTCCAACAGCGCCTTTTATGTTCCATATTTTATGGGAACACTTTGATTAGGAAAATTATTCCATGTAACAAAATTGCGACATATTTAGAATGCTTTTGATAAGACATTCTCATTGAACAATTGTTATAATTTTGGCACCCATGGATCCGAAATTTACCGTCATAATAAAGAAAACTAATAATTATCATTAGCTCGTATTGAATATTTAGGGAATGTCAATCATTCCAACAATTCATGTTCGACCAATTTCTAACGCACAGTGCCTTCCCGATTTTGGCAACACCCGCTTTTGTCTACCTCCGATTTTGGCAACACCCGTTTTTGGCAACATTTTCTTCCCGATTTTGGCAACACATTGAAAAATATTTAGTAAGTACTGAAACCTAACATTTTGAGTTAGAACAAAGTGAAAATAAGTCAAAATGAAGATGGTGGTGATCATTGTGATCTATGAAACGTAATGTGGAACGTACTTATGAGTAGAACTCGCATACGTTATTGCTTAACGTTTAGGTCATATGACAAGTCTTCTAAAGCAGGCAAGCTGTAATAGGCATCATTAATTAGTGGCATACCATCGACAGTCAGTAAGTGTAATAAGAGCATCAAATGATAAGATTATCAGATATACTGTGTGATCGCAAATTTTTTGTTGTTATTGTGCTTGTATTTTTAACATATCAATCGGTTTATATGTGGCGGTCTGATGAGCTTGAAAATGTTTTCATATTATCTCGTAACCATTGATTAATTAATAAAAAAAATGATTAACTGGTGAGTGAATTTTAGGTTTTTCTGTCGGCATTTCAATAACAGTTCTGGAGGAAAACATTGAGAAACTTAATCTACAATTCAAGATGGCAATATAGGCAAATTATATTGTTGTGTGGTTTCCTCCTTCCCATCACATTTATCCTACACAGACATTTGGAAATTATGTCTTATAATCTCGACCAGATTGACGCTTCTTCAGCAGTCCAGAGTTTTTCTGACCGCATCCTTGCGACAGCTGGAAAGTGGTATTGGAGAACATTTGAATACATACTGCAGACATTCACAAGCGCCACTACAATTGAAAAAATCATCCATATTTTTTACTATTATCAAAAATGAACGTTAAATTCCACATTATCCTGCAAAATGGAAAAAGAAGTAATCATTATAACATTTTTTCCATTGCTTCTGCAAAATCTAATCTCAGTGTATCAAATTGTCATCAAAACAGATGAAAAACAAACAACAAAGCAAGCTCGCTCACAACCGTTTATCCTAACTTGTACGGATTGGGATACAATCATTTCAAGAAAATCACAGGGTGCAACATTGTTACAACCTTTACAATTCGAGATTTATCAGTAATTTTACACACAAAACCAAATTTGCTTTATAGATGCTGTTCGATATTGTGTCAATATTTACCAACAAGGAGAAAAATCTCGAAAATTGCAATGCGAAGTCCAGAAAATCGCTGCGCACGTGGTAATCGATCATTGTCATTTTCTGTTCAAATGATGATAAAGTGTTGTTTCAAAATAAAATTGTTGCTACAAAAATAGGAGATGATAATGTCTTTGTTGCTGCGGGCTGAGTGACAATCGATTCACTGTCTGATCTACATTTTCTCTGACATCCATTTTCATTCTTCCGGATGTTACAGAAAATCCCGCAGAAGTAAAATCGGAAATTGTAACGGTATTCTTGTGAAACAAAAAAACTTAACAAAATTAATGAAGTTTGAAATTTCAGCAGCAAAACTTTCAACAATTTTCATTAATATTCAATTCAAAAAAATACTCTTCATGTTTCATCAACAATTCCAGTACTGAGTAGAGCAACCAGGATTTGTTTCTGGAGAGGTTGTTAATTTGGATTTGGTATTTTTATTAGAAAAAAATTGGGGTGGGTAATGTCTGTTACATTACCGCGAGGTTCACGTAGAACTACTACGGACTCTCTTTTGTTCATGTCAAATAGTGTCTGAAAACCCTCCCCCTGTTGATTATCGACAATAAACTATTGAAAATATGCGTCAATCGAACGTCAAAACGAACGGAACGTTCAGACAGCGACAAAACACGCAATCGAAAATAGCGCGAAAGCATTAACCAATCGCGTGCGAGTATCATACGGAGCGACGAGGCAACAAAGCGAGAACCCCACCACTCGCCAGCGGTGAATGAAACTGGAGCAAATAAAACCAGTGGTTGTTCTGCTCCCAGCTCATTCACAAAACGAACGGCGTCACGGACAGATCATCTGGAGCAGCAAGGAAGAGCGCGTGAAAGCCACAGCAGTGTGCGAGTAGCGAACGGAGCGACAAAGCAACAAGGCGAGAACCCCACCACTCGCCATCGGTGAACGAAACTGGAGCAAACAAAACCAGTGGTTGTTCTGCTCCCAGCTCATTCATAAATCGAACGGCGTAACGAACGGATCTAGCAGCGGAGCAGCAAGGAAGAGCGCGTGAAAGCCACAGCAGTGTGTGAGTAGCGAACAAAGCAAAGAGTTGTTAAGAATGATTTCACTTAACAAAGAGTTGTTGATAAATATTCCTTTTAATAAGAGTTGTTTTGAAAAAGTTCACTTTTAGCAGAATTTTCTTCGGAAAATTTCTGCTTTACCAAAGAGTTGTTAATGAAATTCCTGCAGCAAAGGGTCGAGTTTCTCCCCACGAATATTTCCGGCCAGGACCAGTCATGGAGGACAATCCATCCCGAGCACTACGGCTCCCGCGGCCACTACCGGCGACAATCGGACATTTCGACATAATCTGCAGAGTACTTGTTCAGATATACACTTTCGTTGGTGATTCTCCGTATCATGGGAACCAACTGATAACATCCCGTAGTGCTATTCATCTGTAACAGCATCCAAGCTCAATCGGCCCTTTTCAGCGCCAACATACGTTCACAAAAGAGTTTATTGAATAATATTTCCTGATTTATCTATAATGATCTAAATCTCCCGGTATAATACCAAACCTGAATTGGTTCACATAATTTACCCCACATAATCACATGAATTTGAGAATTTACCCGTGTACGCTGCTACAGCGCCTTCAGACCGTAATAACATCATAGTGCTTAGCATTGTATTTTATTTCCAATACCGTCGTTGATTTATCATAATGGAGGAACACTTCCTAAATTCTCAAGTACGGAAATTGGAAAATGTATTAAAATTGCGGCAGATTTTAAATACTGTTCAATAAACTGTTTCTTGACCAATTGTAATGAGCAACTATTGATCTGAATTGATTTTTCTACATGTTGTCTATTCCATTGATCTGGAAAATAGGCTATATGAAATTGATGTCTTGGCAAGGGATGTACAAGATGAGCATTATGCTGTTAGTGCATCCCGACGGCACTGCAGCAGCGTTCTCGGAACATCCTCAAATTGTCGTATTGTAGATTATTCGTGATCAGATATTGTATGACGCTACGATATGAATTAAGAGATATTAGCAAGTATGTGGTAAGCACATTAGGAAATATTACTAACTATACTGTGTTTATCACGAGAAGTTCTTACTAGCTCGAAAGTGTAAATGAAATGAACCGAACCCTGTTGTTGTTACGGAGAGATTTTAACCCGAAGGTCATTCGTCACTTAAATGAACCGAATCTGTCGAAGATAGTATGTTTTACATAATTTGAATTGCAGACGATGCTCCTCCCTTTCGTATTTTTAGCCTTCTTCTGATTGACCAGTCTAGGATAAGGTACATGAAGTTGATGTCTTGGTTAGGGATTTACATATCTTGGAAAATTCACATGCACCTTCGTATGGACAGTAAAAATATCAACATTATTTAATAGCCTACAATAAATTAAAATCACGCATGTTTTGTTTTCGTGCAAATTTTAAATATTTCTGATCAATGTTCAATGTGCTCTGATTTATATACTATGACATTTGCAATAGAATAACATGTAGAAAAATTTCAGATCAATAGTTGCTCATTACAATTGGTCAAGAAACAGTTTATTGAACAGTATTTAAAATCTGTCACAATTTTAATACATTTTCCAATTCCCGTACTCGAGAATTTAGGAAGTGTTCCTCCATTATGATAAATCAACGACGCTGTTAAAAAAACCATACAATGCTAAGCACTATGATGTTATTACGGTCTGACGGCGCTGCAGCGGTAAATTCTCAAATTCATGTAATTATGTGGGGTAAATTATGTGAACCAAATCAAGTTTTGTAGAATACCGCGATATTTAGATCATTATAGATAAATCAGTAAATATCATCCAATAAACCCTTTTATGAACGTATGTTGGCGCTGAAAAGGGCCGATTGAGCTTGGATGCTGTCACAGATGAATAGCACTACGGGATGTTATCAGTTGGTTGCCATGATAAAACGGAGAATCACCAACGAAAGAGTATATCTGAACAAGTACTCTGCTTATACGACAAACCAGCTGAATATTTCATGGGTGCACAACAGCAACAGGGTAGCGGATCACAGTGATTTGGTTGAAATCTGGAAACGTAGCTCAATCTTAAAATCTTGAGCGATTTCATAAGCCAGACGCTCGATAAGCAGCTCCTCGGATCAGCCACTCAGGGGGCTCTGGTATTGGTGCATAGCGGGCTTGTTTCTTGACTGCACTACCGATGCGAAGTTTACCGCGAGTCGAAATCTAGAAGCGCGGATCGGTCAACCTAGAAATCTTGAGCGATTTCTCAAACCAGATGCTGGATTGGCAGCTTGAAGATTAACAGCTCAGCAGGTTTCTAGCAGTAAAAAACTTCTCGCTAAGCAAGTTCGGAGGAGCTCTTACCAGCTCGAAAGCGGAATTGGAATGAAACTGAATCCAACGAAGGCAGCATGTTTTATAACCTTGGAATAGCAGATGATGCTCCTCCCTTTTGTGCTGTTCGTTTTCTGATCGACCAATATGGGAAATAGGTATGTGCCAATAATGTGTTGGGCTTAGAATTACTTGAAAATTGCGGAGAATGCTAATGCGAGAGAAATTGGTCGAACATGAATTGCTGGAAGGGTAGACATTAACTAAATATTCAATACGAGCTATTGATAATCAATAGTTTTCTTTATGATGAAGGTAAATTTCTGATCCATGGGTGCCAAAATTATTACAATTGTTCAATGAGAATGTCTTTTCAAAGGCATTCTTAATATGTCGCAATTTCATTAGGGAGACTTACGGCTTCGGCACCATTCGACTATTATCGCCAACCAAATTTCAAACGCCGAATACTCAGTATTTTTCTATCAAAACACATCAGTGGAAACATTCAGTCTGCCCGCTTCCCGCTGGCGAGATGTCCGAGACTAAACAAACGATATCGCCGGAGATGTCAAAAATTCAAATGAGCACGCCTCAAAATGCGACTGATTTGGAGCTGCCGAATAGATTCACCAGCAGTTGTTATGGGAAAGTTGCCGAAGAGAGTGGGGCTGCCGACAATAGTCACACCGACAAGGTATGTTCGCAGAGTTGTAAAAACGTTTCCAAAGGCATTTTGACAAGTCTGTCGGTGTGAATCGATAGAGGATTGAGCAACGCATAAATGTAAATAGACAAACACGGAATTTGTCTGCTGATGTCCGAGAAAATTCCAAAAGAAGCACGGCATCTGCTTAAGTTGCCGAGAATACGTAAGTTCCCCTACATGTGATAATTTTGCTAATCAAAGTGTTCCCATAAAATATGGAACATCAAAGACGCTGTTGGAAATGCCACTCTATTTTACAATCGTTGTGAAATGTTGAGCACTCACCCCGACGGCACTGCAGCAGCGCCCGCGATTACAGTCTCAAATTGTTGAGTCATAAATTATTCATGACAAAGTGAAGCTGTGAAATTGATTTAGGAATATAAGAAGTCATAAATAAAGTCGGAAATGTTTCTCTTTCAACTCTTTTGCACTAGTTTGATGGCCCTGAAAAGGGCCGATGGCTTTGTTAGCTTTGATGCTTTTACAGATAAATAACACTGCGGGATGTTATCAGTTGATTGCCATGGTCAAACGGGGAATCCTCAACTCAAATGTATAAATTTGAGCAAGTTATTTGCTTATACGACGAACCGAAAGTTTCGTGGCGTGGATGGCGCACAACAGTAACACCGGGCTTATGTCGAAATCTGAAGATGGCGGCGGTGATGATGGCTGGGTGAACACAAACAAGCGGTGAACCACAAAGCGAAAATGATTCGCCCGACCGTGTTCACAGTTCGACCGCAAATTCTCCTGTGGACTGCTTCCTCTTCTTCTTCTTCTTCTTCTTCTTGGCGGCGGCAGCGGTGATGACTTTGGCTTTGGACGGCATCTTCTCTCGCTCGCTCGACAGTTTGATTTGAGCGAAGCAAGACAAACGGGGAGGTCCTTCGCTATCGATGTCTGTGCCTGAGAAGCACGCCCGGTCAGAGCAAGCCGACCTGCTGCCTACTGAGATGCGATCCAAGCGAAGAGTGATAAGCATCTTTTCTCTAGCACCCCATATTTATAGATTTGGTTGAAATCAACGTTCTCTTTTAAAACAGTTATTAAACTATTTGAACATGTATGTGGGATTCAGAACGTAAACGAAATGAACCTTTGATGTTTTGTCTTTCGATTGAGGTGCTAATCAAGGTATTTCGTTGATCCAGCAAAAAGTTATAAACGTTCAAAATACTTCATGCCAACGTAACGCTCTTGGTTTTTTTTTCATGCAAACTGACTAACTTTGATAAATTATATCTCAGTTATTTATGGACCGATTTGAATGAAGTTATCACAGAATATCAGACATAACTTTAATTTTAACATATATTTTTGAGTGATTTTTCCAATCACACGTTGAAAAGCAGTAACGGTTTGACTAAAATGAATTTTTTGACGATTTTTTTTATAATTGACATAACTAAACATATTGAAGGAATAGCTTCATGGTATCTTCAGCAAAGTTGTAGATTTTGACGAGATGAATAAGTTTGCTGAAGACAGTTTTTGTGTAGGGCTATCAGATTTTGAGATAAAAAGTTTTGAATTTTTCGTCGAAAATTACACTTTAGTCAAACCGTTATTACTTATAAACTCGTGATTGGAAAAATTATTCAAAAATATATGTTAAAATTCAAGATATATCTGATGCTCTGTGAAAGTTTCATTCGAATCGGTCCATAAATAACTGAGATCTAACTTACCAATGTTGGTCATTTTGTATGGAAAATCGAAAAAATTGCAAATGCATGTGAATAAGTTGGGGCCTTCCTTAGCCGAATGGTTCGAGTCCGCGGCTACAAAGCAAAGCCATGCTGAAGGTGTCTGGGTTTGATTCTCGGTCGGTCCAGGATCTTTTCGTAATGGAAATTTTCTTGACTTCCCTGGGCATAGAGTATAATCGTACTTGCCATACGATATACGAATGCAAAAATGGAAACTTTGGCAAAGAAAGCTCTCAGTTAATAACTGTGGAAGTGTCATAAGAACACTAAGCTGAGAAGCAGGCTCTGTCCCAGTGAGCACGTTAATGCCAAGGAGAAGAAGAAGAAGAAGAAGAAGAAGAATAAGAAGATGTGAATAAGTTCTCTGTTTACTCGACAAACCAGCTGAATATGTCATGAGTGCACAACAGCAACAGGGTAGCGGATCACAGGGATTTAGTTGAAATCTGGAAACGTAGCTCAATCTTGAAATCTTGAGCGATTTCACAAACCAGATTCAGGATTAACAGCTCAGCAGGATTCTAGAAGCGAGGTACTTCTCGCTAAGCAAGTTCGGAGGAGTTCTTACCAGCTCGAAAGCGGAAATGGAATGAAACTGAATTCGACGAAGGCAGCATGTTTTATAACCTTAGAATAGCAGATGATGCTCCTCCCTTTTGTGCTCTTCGCTTTCTGATCGACCAATCTGGGAAATGGGTATGTGCCAATAATGTGTTGGGCTTGGAATTACTTAAAAATTGCGGAGAATGCTAATACGTGAGAATTTGGTCGAACATGAATTGTTGGAATGATTGACATTCCCTAAATATTCAATACGAGCTATTGATAATCAATAGTTTTCTTTATTGTGAAGGTAAATTTCTGATCCATGGGTGCCAAAATTATTACAATTGTTCAATGAGAATGTCTTTTCAAAAGCATTCTAAATATGTCGCAATTTTGTTCCATGTGATAATTTTCCTAATCAAAGTGTTCCCATAAAATATGGAACATAAAAGGCGCTGTTGGAAATGCCACTCTATTTTACAATCGTTGTGAAATGTTGAGCACTCACCCCGACGGCACTGCAGCAGCGTCTGCGAGTACAATCTCAAATTGTTGAGTCATAAATTATTCATGACAAATGAAATTTTGTATGTAGCTGTGAAATTTATTTAGGAATATAAGAAGTCGTAAATATTTTTCTTTTAACTCTTTTCCACAAATTTGATGGCCCTGAAAAGGGCCGATGGCTTTGTTAGCTAAATTTGAGCAAGTAATTTGCTTATACGACGAACCAGCTGAATGTTTCGTTGCTGGAAACGTTGCTCACTCTTGAAATCTAGAGCGATCACATTAATCCGACGCTCGATTAGCAGCTCCTCGGACCAGCAACTCAGGGGGCTTCTGGTATTTGTTCCTAACGGGATTGCTTCTTGACCACCAATGCTGATTTTATCACGAGTCGAAATCTTGAAGCGCGGGTCAACAGCTCCTTGGCCGATGAAATTTGCGGCGGCGATGACGATGGCTGGGTGAACGCAAACAAGCGGTGAACCACAAAGCGAGAATGGCTCGCCCGACCGTGTTCACAGTTCGACCGCAAGTTCTCCTGCGGACCGCTTCCTCTTCTTCTTCTTGGCGGTGGCAGCGGTGATGGCTTTAACTTCGGACGGCATCTTCTTTCGCTCGCTCAACAGTTTGATTTGAGCGAAGCAAGACAAACGGGGGCGTCCTTCGCTATCGATGTCTGTGCCTGAGAAGCACGCCCGGTCAGCCGATCTGTCGCTTGTTGAGATGCGAGCCAATCGGAGAGTGAAAAGCAAATGACGTCAAATTTTCTCTAGCCACCCCTATTTATAGATTTGCTTGAAATCAATGTTCTCTTTTAAAACAGTTATTAAACTATTTGAACAGGTATTTGGGATTCAGTAAGTAAACGACATGAAGCTTTGATGTCTTGTCTTTCGATTGAGGTGCTAATCAAGAAATTTCGTTAAGCCAGCGAAAAGTTATAAACGTTTAAAATATTTCATGCCAACGTAACGCTCTTGGTTTTGAAATTCCAATTTCACTCCTGTATAGAGAAGAAAGACGTAGTTCTACGTCAAAAAATCGATTTGAAAATCACTAAATTTTTTATGAAAAACTCATTTTTCTCGATTTGAAGTACTTTCAAAATCCATATACCATGCCAATCTCAAAGTTTATATAACGTAGAGTATTCATGCCAAATTTCAACATAATCCGTGCACTTTTACTATAGTTATAACAGTTTTTGTGATTTTGCATGTTTAGTGACATGAAATCATTGGGGGTCATTTTGTCCCACTTCCCCCTAATATAAAAATCTAATATTTTGCAAAACATCATCTTTTATATAGAAGAATAATTCCTGAAAATTTCAGCCTGATCGGAGAACATCAATACAACTTCCCTTGGAAAGGGGGTTGCGGTTCTCGCGAACTGGCTCTTAATGGAACAGTCAAATCATCAATTGAAATCGTTCAACCACTTAAGAGACGTCTAAGGTAGTTGGGCATTATAAATTTGCAATGATATTTATGGAAAAAACCTAATAAAACGAGCCTCGAAAATGAGAACTTTTGGACGGCGAAAATTGAAACATTTCGTGTGAAATGTTTCCCATACAAACGAGAGTGTCCGGAATTTGAAGCTGTCCGTAATATGAATCAAAACGGTAATTTGATTTGTCATGTGTATGAATTTGTAAGTGTACTAGTTTTGTGTTGTTATTGATCGGATGAAGTTTTCAGAAGTTAACTCTTTTTGGACTCATTTTGGTAGTCCTGAAAAGAACCATTTGTCGTTCTGTGGTTCCGAGAACCAGTCTTTGGTGTTCCAAACTCCTCCAGTAGATTAGATGTTTGATAGCTCGGGTGCTTCGATCGTTAGAATCGATAGAATCGGTCCAGTGCTTTGGTCTGTAGCAATATCCATTGCATGAGCATTTAGGCTCTGTACATTGATACTCATCAATATGCAGGCTTGGCCGCTATGATCCAGTTTTTCACGCAGTTCGTCTCAAAGCGTCACTAATCGATGATTGCCTAAGCGCTGCAGCTCATTCCTTAAGTCAACCCTCTTGGGAGAATTGCTGCCTTTGGCGTGATGGAACTTGAAAAAAGTAGAGTTTGTCAAAAATAGTCCTTGCAATGAAGTAACCCGCGACAAACCAACATATACCAATAGCTGATCCTGGCTTTTGTCATAGTCGTACACGACCTCGGGGAAAGTTCCACCTTGCGACTTATGAACAGTAAAAGCACAGGCACTAACCATCGGGAACTGAATGCGTTTGCATTTGATTATGCCGCACAGTTTGAAAGTAAAATAAAAATTCTCTATACAGGAGTGAAATTGGAATTTCAAAACCAAGAGCCTTACGTTGGCATGAAATATTTTGAACTCTTATAACTGTTTGCTGGTTTAACGAAATTCCTTGAATGGCACCTCAATTGAAAGACAAGACATCAAAGGGTCATGTCGTTTACTTACTGAATCCCACATACCTGTCCAAATAGTTTAATAACTGTTTTAAAAGAGAACGTTGATTTCAAGCAAATTTATAAATAGGGGTGCTAGAGAAAATTTGACGTCATTTGCTTTCCATTCTCCGCTTGGATCGCATCTCAGCAGGCAATAGATCGTCTGGCTCTGACCGGGCATGCTTCTCAGGAACAGACATCGATAGCGAAGGACCTCCCCGTTTGTCTTGCTTCGCTCAAATCAAACTGTCGAGTGAGCGAGAGAAGATGCCGTCCGAAGCCAAAGTCATCACCGCTGCCGCCGCCAAGAAGAAGAAGAAGAAGAAGGGAAAGCAGTCCACAGGAAAATTTGCGGTCGAACTGTGAACACGATCGGGCAAGTCATTCTCGCTTTGTGCTTCACCGCTTGTTTGCGTTCACCCAGCCATCGTCATCGCCGCCGCAAATTTCATCGGCCGAGGACCCGCGCTTCAAAATTTCGACACGTGATGAAATCATCTTTGGTGGTCAAGAAGCAATCCCGTTAGGAGCAAATACCAGAAGCCCCCTGAGTTTTGCTGGTCCGAGCAGTGTTATTTATCCGTAACAACATCGAAGCTAACAAAGCCATCGGTTCTTTTCAGAGCCATCAAATTTGTGGAAAAGAGTTAAAAGAGAAATATTTCCGACTTTATTTATAACTTCTAATATTCCTAAATCAATTTCACGGCTTCATACAAAATTTCATTTGTCATGAATAATTTATGACTCAACCATTTTAGATTGTACTCGTGGACGCTGCTGCAGTGCCGTCGGGGTGAGTGCTCAACATTTCACAACGATTGTAAAATAGAGTGGCTTTTCCAACAGCGCCTTTTATGTTCCATATTTTATGGGAACACTTTGATTAGGAAAATTATCCCATGTAACAAAATTGCGACATATTTAGAATGCTTTTGATGAGACATTCTCATTGAACAATTGTTATAATTTTGGCACCCATGGATCCGAAATTTACCGTCATAATAAAGAAAACTAATAATTATCAATAGCTCGTATTGAATATTTAGTTAATGTCAACCCTTCCAGCAATTCATGTTCGACCAATTTCTCACGCATTAGCATTCTCCGCAATTTTCAAGTAATTCCAAGCCCAACACATTATTGGCACATACCCATTTCCCAGATTGGTCGATCAGAAAGCGAAGAGCACAAAAGGGAGGAGCATCATCTGCTATTCTGAGGTTATAAAACATGCTTCCTTCGTCGGATTCAGTTTCATTCCAGTTCCGCTTTCGAGCTGGTAAGAGCTCCTCCGAACTTGCTCAGCGAGAAGTACCTCGCTGCTAGAAATCTGCTGAGCTGTTAATCTTCAAGCTGCCAATCCAGCATCTGGTTTGTGAAGTCGCTCAAGATTTCTAGGTTGACCGATCCGCGCTTCTAAATTTCGACTCGTGGTAAACTCGTGGTCACAGCATCCAAGCTCAATCGGTCCTTTTCAGGGCCAACATACGTTCATAGAAGGGTTTATTGGATGATATTTACTGATTTATCTATAATGATCTAAATATCGCGGTATACTATAATTTGGTTCACATAATTACATGAATTTGAGAATTTACCGCTGCAGCACCGTCGGACCGTAATAACATCATACTACTCAGCATTGTATGGTATTTCTAACAGCATCGTTGATTTATCATATAATGGGGGAACACTTCCTAAATTCTCGAGTATGGAAATTGGAAAATGTATTAAAATTGCGACAGATTTTAAATACTGTTCAATAAACTGTTTTCTGACCAATTGTAATGAGCAACTATTGATCTGAAATTTTTCTACAGGTAAGTCTATTGCAAATGTCATAGTATATAAATCAGAACACATTGAACATTGATCAGAAATATTTAAAATTTGCACGAAACCAAAACATGCGTGATTTTAATTTATTGTAAGCTGTTAAAATAATGTTGATATTTTTACTGTCCGCGCGTTCGCATGTGAATTTTCCTAGATATGTAAATCCCTAACCAAGACATCAACTTCATGTATCTTATCCTAGATTGGTCAATCAGAAGAAGGCGAAGAATACGAAAGGGAGGAGCATCGTCTGCAATTCAAATTATGTAAAACATACTATCTTCGACAGATTCGGTTCATTTAAGGGACGAATGACCTTCGGATTAAAATCCCTCTGTAACAACAACAGGATTCGGTTCATTTCATTTACACTTTCGAGCT
The DNA here is from genome assembly GCF_002204515.2 of Aedes aegypti. NCBI lineage: Eukaryota > Metazoa > Arthropoda > Insecta > Diptera > Culicidae > Aedes > Aedes aegypti. The sequence goes on along the minus strand of NC_035109.1, from coordinate 23,744,718 downwards.
AGTAAGAACTTCTCGTGATAAACACAGTATAGCTAGTAATATTTCTTAATGTGCTTACCACATACCTTCTATAATCTCTTAATTCATCTCGTAGCATCATACAATATCTGATTTATCACGAATAATCGACAATACGACAATTTGAGGATGGTCCGAGAACGCTGCTGCAGTGCCGTCGGGATGCAATAACAGCATAATGCTCATCTTGTACATCCCTTGCCAATACATCAATTTCATATAGCCCATTTCTCAGATTAACGCAATAGACAACATGTAGAACAATCAATTCAGATCAATAGTTGCTCATTACAATTGGTCAAGAAACAGTTTATTGAACAGTATTTAAAATCTGTCGCAATTTTAATACATTTTCCAATTTCCGTACTCGAGAATTTTGGAAGCGGGGGCCATGACTGGTCCTGGCTGGAACTATTCGTGGGGAGAAACTCAACCCTTTGCTGCAGGAATTTCATTAACAACTCTTTGGTAAAGCATAAATTTTCCGAGGAAAATTCTGCTTAAAGTGAACTTTTTCAAAACAACTCTTTTTGATTGGAATATTTATCAACAACTCTTTGTCAAGTAAAATCATCCTAAATAACTCTTTGCTCCATCGCCAAACCAAACCATTTCATTGAATTCATCAAGTACAAGAATATGAATGGTAAGGAGAGGCAGATGGTGTATATTTCGCTGGCGTTACTTTCCAACAGGTCGCCGGTTGGCGCTGACTACACTGAGGCAAAAATCTCGCATGATTTTCATAAGATCACACTAATGAACGCGTTTTTTATTATTTTTTTGTTGGTTCATAAGACACTTGTGTATTTCATTCGACGAGAATGAGATTTATAAGACAAAGTGTAATTTTTTCATAACAATCAATTGTCAATGTCATAAGAACGCTTATGAACCCCATTGCTCATCATTGTGAAGAACCACGTGAGGCAAATTTTCTCATTTCACTATCAGAAATTCAATATGGCTTCCGAAATGGACGTGTTTGCTGATTTGTCGTCGGCTGACTCCGTTTCTAATCCATCAAAGGGTAAATATTTTCTATTTGTCATCAATTCCGCTGTAACTAACTTTCTTTCGAACAGATTAAGGAATTGGATCCAAACAATAAGATTTGGGAATGAAAATTCAAAACAATTTGTATGACGCGTAAGAAATCACAAACCCCCCTCATCCATTAATCCGCCCCTAACGTAAACCTGCAACAATTCAGGCGTTCTTCACAACTTTTCTCAATAATGTTTCGCTGCTATGATATACTTCTTTGCGTTCAAAATAGGTTAGCCAACTAGAGAAAATCGAATTTTCATCCATTTTGTCGTATCGCAAATCGATTCTAATGCTTACAGTAAAGTGCTTTGACCGAATTGCGGCGTGACAAAATGGATGAAAATTTGATTTTCCCAAGTTGGTTAACCTATTTTTCAACGCGGATTAGTATTATTCATCCATTGAAATTTATAATCTAAAGCTCAAATTACACAAGACAGTCTTATGGAACCAAGAATGGTTCAGAACGTAATTCATAAGACTATCTATGGATTTTGTTATCAAGTCAATGATGATTCATAAGATCATCTTACGAAATTCTTTCGAAGTGTATTATGGAAACAACATCTGCCGAAAACCATACGATGGTCTTATGAATTACAAAGATTTTTCTTGTGTCGTAATTCCATAAGCAAATCTTATGACAGTCTTACGTTTGCTTTCCTCAGTGTACTAATCCGTCCACTGAATGATTTTCAGTTGTTGCTTTCGCTCTCTGGTTCCGTTCGCTACTCGCACACTGCTGTGGCTTTCACGCGCTCTTCTTTGCTGCTCCGCTGCTTGATCCGTTCGTTATGCCGTTCGATTTGTGAATGAGCTGGGAGCAGAACAACCAGAGGTTTTATTTGCTCGAGCTTCGTTCACCGATGGCGAGTGGTGGGGCTCTCGCTTGGTTGTTTCGTCACTCCGTTCGCTACTCGCACGCGATTGGTTATTGCTTTCGCGCTATTTTTGTTGATGGTGTGATTCTTCACTGAGAAATAAAAACTGCAACTCTTTTGATTTTTCATGCAAAGTGACCAACTTTGATAAACTATATCTCAGTTATTTATGGACTGATTTGAATGAAATTTTAACAGAATATCAGACATAACTTAAATTTTAACATATGTTTTTGAGTGATTTTTCCAATCACACGTTGGAAAGCAGTAACGGTTTGACTAAAGAGAATTTTTTGACGATTTTTTATGATTGACATAACTAAACATATTGAAGAAATAGCTTCATGGTATCTTCAGAAAAGTTGTAGATTTTGACGAGATGAATAAGTTTGCTGAAGACAGTTTTTGTGTAAGGCTATCAGATTTTAAGATAAAAAGTTTTGAATTTTTCGTCGAAAATTACAGTTTAGTCAAACCGTTATTACTTATAAACTTGTGATTGGAAAAATTTTCAAAAATATATGTTAAAATTCAAGTTTCATCTGATGTTCTGTGAATGTTTCATTCGAAAATATTTCCATAAATAACTGAGATCTAACTTACCAAAGTTGGTCATTTTGTATGGAAAATCGAAAAAGTTGCAAATGCATGCGAATAAGTTGGGGCCTTCCTTAGCCGAGTGGTTAGAGTCCGCGGCTACAAAGCAAAGCCATGCTGAAGGTGTCTGGGTTCGATTCCCGGTCGGTCCAGGATCTTTTCGTAATAGAAATTTTCTTGACTTCCCTGGGCATAGAGTATAATCGTACCTTCCACACGATATACGAATGCAAAAATGGAAACCTTGACAAAGAAAGCTCTCAGTTAATAACTGTGGAAGTGTCATAAGAACACTAAGCTGAGAAGCAGGCTCTGTCCCAGTGAGGACGTTAATGCCAAGAAGAAGAAGAAGAATAATAAGAAGATGTGAATAAGTTCTCCGTTTATTCGACAAACCAGCTAAATATTTCATGGGTGCACAACAGCAACAGGGTAGCGGATCACAGGGATTTAGTTGAAATCTGGAAACGTAGCTCAATCTTGAAATCTTGAGCGATTTCACAAACCAGATTCTGGATTAACAGCTCAGCAGGCTTCTAGCAGCGAGGTACTTCTCGCTAAGCAAGAGCTCTTACCAGCTCGAAAGCGGAAATGGAATAAAACTGAATCGAACGAAGGCAGCATGTTTTATAACCTTGGAATAGCAGATGATGATCATCCCTTTTGTGCTCTTCGCTTTCTGATCGACCAATGTGGGAAATGGGTATGTGCCAATAATGTGTTGGGCTTGGAATTACTTGAAAATTGCGGAGAATACTAATACAGTGCCTTACCGATTTTGGCAACACAACGTGATTTTTATGTTGCCAAATTGGGGATGTTGCCAAAATCGGGAATTTTGAAATGCTTATGTTTCTTATCATTTAAATCTCTAAAAGTATCAGAAAATGCTTATCAACTATTGCGAATGATGTGAATAATATCTGGGAGCCTTCTTCAGTTCAACTTTTGACCCGAAAGCATAGACATCATGCACTGATTATATGCACCATCTGAAAAGCACACTTGTTGTACACAGTACAAGCGTGGTATTACTTTTAGTGGCCATTTGCGACTGTTCTAGAGTACAAATGTGCAACTTTAAAGCAAGATCATATTATGAGTAGCAGATTTCGAATTTTCCGAGTGGGTTTAAGGGATTTCTATAACATAGAGTGCAATTTTAGTTACCACACGTCTTATGTAACGAATAAGACTCTATGTTGAAACAAGTAGAAGTTCTTATAATTGAAATGTTATCACAGTTGAAGTGTAATGCCAGGAATGAACAGAAAAAAATAGATGAAAGATATCCATTACATATTCACAAAGAGAGACGCCTAAAGAACTACACGCCTTTTGACGTAGAAGTACGTCTCTCTTCTCTATACAGGAGTGAAATTGGAATTTCAAAACCAAGAGCGTTACGTTGGCATGAAATATTTTAAACGTTAATAACTTTTCGCTGGCTTAACGAAATTTCTTGATTAGCATCTCAATCGAAAGCCAAGACATCAAAGCTTCATGTCGTTTACTTACTGAATCCCACATACCTGTCCAAATAGTTTAATAACTGTTTTAAAAGAGAACGTTGTTTTCAAGCAAATCTATAAATAGGGGTGGCTAGAGAAAATTTGACGTCATTTGCTTTTCACTCTCCGATTGGCTCGCATCTCAGCAGGCGACAGATCGGCTTGTTCTGACCGGGCGTGCTTCTCAGGCACAGACATCGATAGCGAAGGACGCCCCCGTTTGTCTTGCTTCGCTCAAATCAAACTGTCGAGCGAGCGAGAGAAGATGCCGTCCGAAGCTAAAGCCATCACCGCTGCTGCCGCCTAGAAGAAGAAGAGGAAGCAGTCCACAGGAGAAATTGCGGTCGAACTGTGAACACGGTCGGGCGAGTCATTCTCGCTTTGTGGTTCACCGCTTGTTTGCGTTCACCCAGCCATCGTCATCGCCGCCGCAAATTTCATCGGCCGAGGAGCTATTGACCCGCGCTTCAAAATTTCGACTCGTGATGAAATCATCATTGGTGGTCAAGAAGCAATCCCATTAGGAGCAAATACCAGAAGCCCCCTGAGTTTTGCTGGTCCGAGCAGTTATTCGTAACAACATCGAAGCTAACAAAACCATCGGTTCTTTTCAGAGCCATCAAATTTGTGGAAAAGAGTTAAAAGAGAAATATTTCCGACTTTATTTATAACTTCTAGTATTCCTAAATCAATTTCACGGCCTCATACAAAATTTCATTTGTCGTGAATAATTTATGACTCAACCATTTGAGATTGTACTCGTGGACGCTGCTGCAGTGCCGTCGGGGTGAGTGCTCAACATTTCACAACGATTGCAAAATAGAGTGGCTTTTCCAACAGCGCCTTTTATGTTCCATATTTTATGGGAACACTTTGATTAGGAAAATTATCCCATGTGACAAAATTGCGACATATTTAGAATGCTTTTGAAAAGACATTCTCATTGAACAATTGTAATAATTTTAGCACCCATGGATCAGAAATTTACCGTCATAATAAAGAACACTATTAATTATCAATAGCTCGTTTTGAATATTTAGGGAATGCCAATCATTCCAACAATTCATGCTCGACCAATTTCTCACGCATTAGTATTCTCCGCAATTTTCAAGTAATTCCAAGCAAAACACATTATTGGCACATACTCATTTCCCAGATTGGTCGATCAGAAAGCGAAGAGCACAAAAGGGAGGAGCATCATCTCGTCCCCTTGATGCTACAACTAGATAACTCGAAATTTGAAATTTTTGACTTCAATATGTCAAAACATTTTTCTTAATTAGATCTGCAAAATATCCACAGGTCTTAAGCGTGTGATTCAAAATACACAAGTTAAAGATTATTTTTCAATCATAATCTCTGCGATTAACCATCACCTTGTTAAACGGTCATACTTTCAAAGTTGCACATCTCAAAATTTTGATTTTCGAGTTATCTAGTTGTAGCATTAAGGGGACGATCTGCTATTCCAAGGTTATAAAACATGCTGCCTTCGTTGGATTCAGTTTCATTCCATTTCCGCTTTCGAGCTGGTAAGAGCTCCTCCGAACTTGCTTAGCGAGAAGTACCTCGCTGCTAGAAGCCTGCTGAGCTGTTAATCCAGAATCTGGTTTGTGAAATCGCTCAAGATTTCAAGATTGAGCTACGTTTCCAGATTTCAACTAAATCCCTGTGTACGCTACTCTGTTGCTGTTGTGTACCCATGTAATATTAAGCTTGTTTGTCGAATAAACAGAGAACTTATTCACATCTTCTTCTTCTTCTTCTTGGCATCAACGTCCTCACTGGGACAGAGCCTGCTTCTCAGCTTAGTGTTCTTATGACACTACCACAGTTATTAACTGAGAGCTTTCTTTGCCAAGGTTTCCATTTTTGCATTCGTATATCGTGTGGCAGGTACGATTATACTCTATGCCCAGGGAAGTCAAGAAAATTTCTATTACGAAAAGATCCTGGACCGACCGGGAATCGAACTCAGACACCTTCAGCATGGCTTTGCTTTGTAGCCGCGGACTCTAACCACTCGGCTAAGGAAGGCCCCAACTTATTCGCATGCATTTGCAACTTTTTCGATTTTCCATACAAAATGACCAACTTTGGTAAGTTAGATCTCAGTTATTTATGGAAATATTTTCGAATGAAACATTCACAGAACATCAGATGAAACTTGAATTTTAACATATATTTTTGAAAATTTTTCCAATCACAAGTTTATAAGTAATAACGGTTTGACTAAACTGTAATTTTCGACGAAAAATTCAAAACTTTTTATCTTAAAATCTGATAGCCTTACACAAAAACTGTCTTCAGCAAACTTATTCATCTCGTCAAAATCTACAACTTTTCTGAAGATACCATGAAGCTATTTCTTCAATATGTTTAGTTATGTCAATCATAAAAAATCGTCAAAAAATTCTCTTTAGTCAAACCGTTACTGCTTTCCAACGTGTGATTGGAAAAATCACTCAAAAACATATGTTAAAATTTAAGTTATGTCTGATATTCTGTTAAAATTTCATTCAAATCAGTCCATAAATAACTGAGATATAGTTTATCAAAGTTGGTCACTTTGCATGAAAAATCAAAAGAGTTGCAGTTTTTATTTCTCAGTGAAGAATCACACCATCAACAAAAATAGCGCGAAAGCAATAACCAATCGCGTGCGAGTAGCGAACGGAGTGACGAAACAACCAAGCGAGAGCCCCACCACTCGCCATCGGTGAACGAAGCTCGAGCAAATAAAACCTCTGGTTGTTCTGCTCCCAGCTCATCATTCCAGTCCGTACGTTCGATCTGATCGGACGTGTTTCGGTACTCGTCTTTCCGAACCAGTTTGGTGAAAGTATATTTTGCGGTGACTGTTCGTCTTGCATCCGGATCCCCACCATGGGTGACTCGGCGGCCAATCCGGCCGCGAAAGCAACGAAGCGTTCCAAGAAAGAGGTTGGAAATCAACAGAGCGAGTCTCTCGCCAGTCGCTCCCCTTCGACGAGCAGGAAGAAGAAGAAAAAGACGGATCCAGCTGGCATTCCGCCCGATAAGCAACGCGAGAAGAAATTACTCGAAAGCAATACTTTCCACGCGCTAGTGGACGACGCGACCGGCAATCCGCCGGCCCAGCAAGGAAATATTCAGCGGAAGGAGAAGTGCCCGCCAATCTACGTTCCTAACAAGAACCCGGCGTTCCTGCGGCCCTTGTTATTAGATCGTGACGACCCCGCTACGTGCACATTCCGGTTATGCACTGGTGGAGTCAAGTTAATCTTCGACTCAAAAGCTTGCTACCATCGAGCTTTGGAGTACCTGGTGAAACCATGGGTTGAGCACTACACCCATGACGACCCGGCAACAAGGCCATTGAAAGTGGTGCTCCGTGGCCTGGAGGACATGGACACTGAACAACTGAAACTGGACCTGAAGGAAAACGGACTCGTCCCGCTCGCCGTCCACAAAATCTCTCGACGTGACACCACGAGAAAATACCGGGACCAGCCGTACCTCGTGCACCTTGTAAAAGGAACGGCTACCCTGAAGGAACTTCAGAAGGTGAGGACCTACGACGACTGCGTAATTACTTGGGAACGGTACAACCCGGTACACCGAGAAGTCACCCAATGCCTGAGGTGTCAACGTTTCGGCCACGGCATGAGAAACTGCCGTATGGGCCGACGATGTATCGACTGCGGCGAGCATCACACTGCCGATAGATGCAACATGGAGCCACCGAAGTGTGCTAACTGCGAAGGCGGACATCTAGCAAGCTCCAAAGAATGTCCAAAACGTGCGGAATTCATCGCGATGCGAAAGAAGTCCGCAATCAACAACCAGCCGAAGAGGAGGAAGGCAGTCCCGGTCCTCAACGAAGCGAACTTTCCGGCTCTTCAACCTCAACGCCCGGCGCTTGGTGCTGTATCGGCTCCTAGTTCCGAGGCTCGACAGACACCACCATCCCAATGGCCAGCTAAACCACCAGGATTCCAGCGTCAAGCGACATCCGAACCACTTCCCGAAGAAGATGGAAGCACACTGTTTACGGCAGAACAGTTGGTGACTATCTTCCATCAATTGGTTGCCCGTCTTCGTGGCTGTAAGTCCAGAATCGACCAGATCTACGCATTAGGCCTTTTCGTTATAGAAAACGCCTTCTAGAGTGGATCTGGTCGGTTCACATTCCAGCTCACATTGGCTGGCAGTTTCTTTCTTTCTTAGGTAGGTTATCAAATTAATTAATTAAAAGATACATCATTAAATGATAGATAGTATTAAGCTTTAATAAGCACACAACCAATCTTGTAAACATTTACGAGCAAATTGATCAGAGCTGAAGAGCCAACTGGCTGACCACTCATGTACACCCAAATGTATCGCACAAAGAAATTGAAATAAATAACTTTTAAACTAAAAAAAAGCTCCCAGCTCATTCACAAATCGAACGGCATAACGAACGGATCAAGCAGCGGAGCAGCAAAGAAGAGCGCGTGAAAGCCACAGCAGTGTGCGAGTAGCGAACGGAACCAGAGAGCGAAAGCAACAACTGAAAATCATTCAGTGGACGGATTAGTAGTCAGCGCCAACCGGCGACCTGTTGGAAAGTAACGCCAGCGAAATATACACCATCTGCCTCTCCTTACCATTCATATTCTTGTACTTGATGAATTCAATGAAATGGTTTGGTTTGGCGATGGAGCAAAGAGTTATTAAGGATGATTTTACTTAACAAAGAGTTGTTGATGAATATTCCAATCAATAAGAGTTGTTTTGAAAAAGTTCACTTTTATCAGAAATTTCTGCTTTACCAAAGAGTTGTTAATGAAATTCCTGCAGCAAAGGGTCGAGTTTTTCCCCACGAATATTTCCAGCCAGGACCAGTCATGGAGGACAATCCATCCCGAGCATCACGGCCCCCGCTTCTAAAATTCTCGAGTACGGAAATTGGAAAATTAATACATAATGCTCATCTTGTACATCCCTTGCCAAGACATCAATTTCATATAGCCTATTTCTCAGATTAACGCAATAGACTAACATGTAGAAAAATTTCAGATCAATAGTTGCTTATTACAATTGGTCAGGAAACAGTTTATTGAACAGTATTTAAAATCTGTCGCAATTTTAATACATTTTCCAATTTAATACTCGAGAATTTAGGAAGTGTTCCCCCATTATATGATAAATCAACGATGCTGTTAGAAATACCATACAATGCTGAGTAGCATGATGTTATTACGGTCCGACGGTGCTGCAGCGGTAAATTCTCAAATTCATGTAATTATGTGGGGTATATTATGTGAACCAAATTATAGTATACCGCGATATTTAGATCATTATAGATAAATCAGTAAATATCATCCAATAAACCCTTCTATGAACGTATGTTGGCCCTGAAAAGGACCGATTGAGCTTGGATGCTGTGACCACGAGTTTACCACGAGTCGAAATTTAGAAGCGCGGATCGGTCAACCTAGAAATCTTGAGCGACTTCACAAACCAGATGCTGGATTGGCAGCTTGAAGATTAACAGCTCAGCAGATTTCTAGCAGCGAGGTACTTCTCGCTGAGCAAGTTCGGAGGAGCTCTTACCAGCTCGAAAGCGGAACTGGAATGAAACTGAATCCGACGAAGGAAGCATGTTTTATAACCTCAGAATAGCAGATGATGCTCCTCCCTTTTGTGCTCTTCGCTTTCTGATCGACCAATCTGGGAAATGGGTATGTGCCAATAATGTGTTGGGCTTGGAATTACTTGAAAATTGCGGAGAATGCTAATGCGTGAGAAATTGGTCGAACATGAATTGCTGGAAGGGTTGACATTAACTAAATATTCAATACGAGCTATTGATAATTATTAGTTTTCTTTATTATGACGGTAAATTTCGGATCCATGGGTGCCAAAATTATAACAATTGTTCAATGAGAATGTCTCATCAAAAGCATTCTAAATATGTCGCAATTTTGTTACATGGGATAATTTTCCTAATCAAAGTGTTCCCATAAAATATGGAACATAAAAGGCGCTGTTGGAAAAGCCACTCTATTTTACAATCGTTGTGAAATGTTGAGCACTCACCCCGACGGCACTGCAGCAGCGTCCACGAGTACAATCTAAAATGGTTGAGTCATAAATTATTCATGACAAATGAAATTTTGTATGAAGCCGTGAAATTGATTTAGGAATATTAGAAGTTATAAATAAAGTCGGAAATATTTCTCTTTTAACTCTTTTCCACAAATTTGATGGCTCTGAAAAGAACCGATGGCTTTGTTAGCTTCGATGTTGTTACGGATAAATAACACTGCTCGGACCAGCAAAACTCAGGGGGCTTCTGGTATTTGCTCCTAACGGGATTGCTTCTTGACCACCAAAGATGATTTCATCACGTGTCGAAATTTTGAAGCGCGGGTCCTCGGCCGATGAAATTTGCGGCGGCGATGACGATGGCTGGGTGAACGCAAACAAGCGGTGAAGCACAAAGCGAGAATGACTTGCCCGATCGTGTTCACAGTTCGACCGCAAATTTTCCTGTGGACTGCTTTCCCTTCTTCTTCTTCTTCTTCTTGGCGGCGGCAGCGGTGATGACTTTGGCTTCGGACGGCATCTTCTCTCGCTCACTCGACAGTTTGATTTGAGCGAAGCAAGACAAACGGGGAGGTCCTTCGCTATCGATGTCTGTTCCTGAGAAGCATGCCCGGTCAGAGCCAGACGATCTATTGCCTGCTGAGATGCGATCCAAGCGGAGAATGGAAAGCAAATGACGTCAAATTTTCTCTAGCACCCCTATTTATAAATTTGCTTGAAATCAACGTTCTCTTTTAAAACAGTTATTAAACTATTTGGACAGGTATGTGGGATTCAGTAAGTAAACGACATGACCCTTTGATGTCTTGTCTTTCAATTGAGGTGCCATTCAAGGAATTTCGTTAAACCAGCAAACAGTTATAAGAGTTCAAAATATTTCATGCCAACGTAAGGCTCTTGGTTTTGAAATTCCAATTTCACTCCTGTATAGAGAATTTTTATTTTACTTTCAAACTGTGCGGCATAATCAAATGCAAACGCATTCAGTTCCCGATGGTTAGTGCCTGTGCTTTTACTGTTCATAAGTCGCAAGGTGGAACTTTCCCCGAGGTCGTGTACGACTATGACAAAAGCCAGGATCAGCTATTGGTATATGTTGGTTTGTCGCGGGTTACTTCATTGCAAGGACTATTTTTGACAAACTCTACTTTTTTCAAGTTCCATCACGCCAAAGGCAGCAATTCTCCCAAGAGGGTTGACTTAAGGAATGAGCTGCAGCGCTTAGGCAATCATCGATTAGTGACGCTTTGAGACGAACTGCGTGAAAAACTGGATCATAGCGGCCAAGCCTGCATATTGATGAGTATCAATGTACAGAGCCTAAATGCTCATGCAATGGATATTGCTACAGACCAAAGCACTGGACCGATTCTATCGATTCTAACGATCGAAGCACCCGAGCTATCAAACATCTAATCTACTGGAGGAGTTTGGAACACCAAAGACTGGTTCTCGGAACCACAGAACGACAAATGGTTCTTTTCAGGACTACCAAAATGAGTCCAAAAAGAGTTAACTTCTGAAAACTTCATCCGATCAATAACAACACAAAACTAGTACACTTACAAATTCATACACATGACAAATCAAATTACCGTTTTGATTCATATTACGGACAGCTTCAAATTCCGGACACTCTCGTTTGTATGGGAAACATTTCACACGAAATGTTTCAATTTTCGCCGTCCAAAAGTTCTCATTTTCGAGGCTCGTTTTATTAGGTTTTTTCCATAAATATCATTGCAAATTTATAATGCCCTACTACCTTAGACGTCTCTTAAGTGGTTGAACGATTTCAATTGATGATTTGACTGTTCCATTAATGATTATCATGAGCTGTCCGTAATTCGAATCAAAGCGTCCGGAATATGAGGCAAAAGTGAGGGAGCGTCCGGAATAAGAATCATGAAAAGGCCACACGTTTTGTTTTATTTAAAATTATTCAAGTTGCGGACGCGTATTCTTTACCCACCATCCGAAAATTAAAGGCTTTCGACGCTCGATAACGCTTAAAAATAATACAGAATGATTTATTTTGTTTGGTCCAAGCTGGGTTATACTTCACTGAGGCCTTAAGTGTCCGTAATATGAATCAAAACGGTATTAATCATCGTAGTTCTACGTCAACCCCGCGGTAATGTAATAGACATTACCCACCCCAAATTTTTTTGAAAGCAGTTTACTAAGATGATAGAGTTACAACGTAAATGTAACGTGAGATGAACAATTTCCCGAGGCCTGAATAGTTAGAAATTAGTGCTAATTTTTTATTTGAACTTTAGATTGGTGCCTTTTGTGTATGTATTTGTTATTGCAAATACGCATGGCGGTAGTTTTGGTGTACCATGTGTTCGAAAACATGAACAGCATATTACCAGATTGAAACAATTTGAAACAGTTTTGAGCAAAAAGGTATCTGTTTTCATATTACCTGGAAATCTAGTGATCCCGTGAATATAATCTTATGTAGGTAAGTCAAGATTTACTATATAATAAAGAATAAAATTGTGATATTGATCGAAGCCCACTAACACTTGAGCAAATAATCATCGATTACGCAAGAATTCATTACGGATTCTGCCCCCTTAAGGTGTGTGATTGATTTGATTGCAACTTCAGCACACTTACCGGATTTCGCTTTCAATGTTGATCCGAAGGCATCCACCGGGAACATTCTCCCGCATAAATCTGTCCAGATGACGAACACCCATAATCTTACGGAAAATAAATCAGACACGTTCACAGAAATTCAAAATAAACTGAGTTCAGCGTACTGATAAATGATATTATCAGCTGTTGTTGTTATCAATGACAGCTCACCCCGATGTGGATCGTGCACGCTAAACTTGCTACGCTCAAAAATGAATGCCGAGTACACAAAATCAGCCTCTCTTCATGCAGCACAGATTCTGTGCAAAGGGGTTTTGTGTAAACGGTGGTAAACAAACCGAATGAGTGAAATGCGCACGCTTAGAATGCGGAATTTCGCTTCCATTTTTGTTTTTGTTTCTGAAAACATGAATAAACATTTCAATTTTAAAGTTTATCAGAGATTTTTTCATTGAAATAGCCGAAGCGGAAGCAAATGTTAAAAAACACTTTCACATTTGCGACCATTTTCCGGCTTTTCGCCAGAAAAAAATCTCGAAAAACCTCTCTTCCTACCAATGGCCCACTGTTTGCTGCCGTGCGGGAGATGACTGACAGTTCCATTTCCATCGATCTGCGCACAGCCAACGGCCAAAACATCGGTTACACATAGCATGAGTGCGACTTAGCGGACTTTGGGGCAAGTGTGCTATAGGGGCAAGTGTGCCGCCCCTGCTTTTAATAAACACTACAGTATATATTTTCTCTTTGAGCTTAACAATACGTTCCCTTATAGTTCACAATACAATGATCAAAATATGATGAAAATTGCTCTATTTTTCACGTATTTACATCGACTTGTGCAAAGACAACCAAATTTGAGAGGATTTTTATAAGATTTCGTTGTTTCTAAATAGCATGGTGAAAGGTAAATTATTAACAGAATTTTCTAACGTACTGTACATCGTGAAACTATTCCAATGTGTAAGTTATTGTGGAATTTGAACGAAAAAAGTATTTAGTTTTACATACGAAATCCAGTTTGGTTGAAATGTATACTTTTGGGGCAAGTGTGCCACCCATTTGATAAACAAAAATTGTTCGAGTGAAATTTATAAAAATGTAAACATCATCAACAAAATCATAATAATAAACCAAAATGAGGCACCAGTAGTAGTTTCTGAAGTATAGTAGGGGAATAACTGACATTTTTGCCTCCCAAAGGGATTTGTTCTCAAAATATTGAAAAATAATTTGTTTTTCGGCTTTTAAGTACCGTTTTACATATCTACATCAATATTTTACCGTTATTTAGTGCAGATCTAGTTTAATATTTTACATTTTCGCCTTAATAAAAGTGTAATACATATATTGTATTGAATGGAGACAAAAATAACCATTTTAGTTATTCGAATTGAGTAATAGGGAGATACGCATGGTTTGAGCCTTGTTATAAAGCATCCCCTTATTACGGTAAACTTGAAATTATTTTTTAAATTATCGATTAACGTCTGCTTTGAAAATAATATTAATAGGAAATAGAGAAAATTTCATTAAAAGTAAAATTCATGCGATGTTCATTCGGTGGCCGTTTTGCCCCATAGTGTCGAAAAATAGGTTATTTTGAATGAAATTTGAGAAGCTCCAAAACTAATACTTTTTGAAATAATTGTCTTTCTAAATGGCACAGTGGTTATGAAAAGATGTGAAACTAACATCATGAGGCTGAATCAGTGGATTTTATAAGCTTTAGGCAAAGTTAGAGAACAATTGGCTTAAGGTGGCACACTTGCCCCAAATTCCGCTACACAGAATTTTCACTCAGCCAGCCAGTCCTGCATTGGTTGCCTCATTCTGTGTAGTTTTAAAATATGCGCTGAGTGAAGCTGGCTTAGCGTGAAAGCACACAAGTCTGTTTTGACTAGTGATCCTTTATAGAGAGCTTATCTCTTATCGGAAGTAAAATGGAATGATTTGGCAACAGACCAGCAGTGCTGATTTTGCTCGGCGTCGAGAATAATATTGTAACACGGACATGACTTCCTCATTGCTAAAAAGTGTATTTTGTTTCGTTATAGATCTTTGAGCTGCATATCCAAACTAATAAACAGCCGAAAAAATCAACAACTAAAAATAGCATTGACAAAAATTTAAAAAAGAAAATCATTTCATTTTTTTTTGCTTCATGCAAAATTACTTTTACCGAAAGATCCGTCAAATTTAAGAAATTTAGATTTGCTAATGTTCAATTGTCTGATAGTTTTCTGCATTTATTATACTACTAGTGGTCCCGGCAAACTTCGTCTTGCCATCAAGTTTTCCCCGGTTTTCTCGATTATTCCGGAGACTTTCCCAAACTTTTTTCTCACACGAACACGTCGCACCCCTTGCCGTGTGCAACTGTGAAAAACTGACGCCAATCCGTTAATCCGTTCTCAAGTTATTTCGTGACATACAAACATCACTCCATTTTTATTTATATATACTAGTGGTCCCGGCAAACTTCGTCTTGCCATCAAGTAGGCTGTTGTAAACGCTATGGATCGTCCCATACAAAATGACAGTTCCGTCCACTCTCGTTTTCCGGCTCTCCCGGTGAATATCCTGGGATTTTTATACGCACAAACACGTCGGAACCCTTGACGAACAAAACGGAGAACTAATCATTCTAATCCGTTAACCCGTTCGTAAGCCATTTCGTGACATACAAACACCATTCCATTTTTATTTATATAGATATAGATATAAATATATAGATGAAGTTGAACATTTAAGTATATGCACCAAACTGTAGTGCGAGTAGTGACCTCGTTTGATGAATTTTATCGGAAGAGATACAAATGTTTCTACCGTTTGCTGTTGTGAAAAGAACGACACTCGGTTAACACAACCTGTGAGAAGTACTGTAAAAGATTTAATACCGCTAGTTGAGCTCAATAAGGCTATACAAAATCTCTTATGAATGTTTTATAGCATACTACAGGGGTAGATGTATTCATACGATACAAAACTAACAAGTTTAGAAACGGTTTTAAGGTATAGTCTTAACAACCTTCTGTAGTGTGGGCCTTTTCGGGCTTAACGGAATTTTATCAAAGGCTCATTAAGGCTAATAAGTTCTAAAATGAGTTTTTACGATATGGTGGTAACAACAGCTTGTAGTAAATGAAAAACTAAAAATGTTACTTGGGTCGCCAATCGACTTGTGTGTCGGTCGGCCGTGTAAATCTTTTGTACATATTATTTTCTCTAGGTTCAGAAGGCTCAGAAAGAATCGAACGCAAACTTTGCTTGTTTTGGAAAACCTCGTTCTAAAGTATAGATATCCAGAGGACAGAAATGTAAAAATGGAAAAGATGCATAAAATTTTTTGCAATCCCACTCTAGAACCCAAGGGAAATATTATTCTGGACGAAGTAAGGGCTCTGCCACCAGTGCCACCCCGCTCATTAGTACAAGAAATGGGAGAAACCTATATGGATCCAACACCAGAAAAAGAAGTAGCGATAGAAAATATAACACAAACAATATCGCCAATGTCAAGAAAACCTGAAAACAAAGAGACAATGAAAATAACACCCCTCCGAGTAAAGTGGTAAAATGAGAAAAAAAAACATAATATACCAAAGATAAATTTGAACAAAGGAATAACAGTTGAACCTTGAAAATGAAAAATAAGGGGCGTGGGACATCAACCAGAGAAGTGACGTGCCTACAGCTAATTATAACAAGAATGCGTCCGTCAAACTCAGTTTTGAACGTACCGAAGGGCTGGAAAAACCAGAATAGGAAACTATTCTGTAAGGGTCGTTACCCTCTGGAAAAGTGGGAAATAGGGAAAATATAAATGGGAATAGAAAGAGTATAAAGAGAATATACATATGAAGAGGAAAAGATACCCTAAGATAACTTATGAAAATGGCCTATTTTAATACTTAAACAATATTTTTTGCATTAAACTCGAAATAATTCAAAAATGGCTACTTCTAGAGAAATTATTCATATAATCATTATGGCTTAGAATCAATTCAAGATGCTTACTGTATCATCAGAACGTATTTATTTTGACAAAAAAATCAAAATTTTGAAAATCGTCCAAAAGTTGTTCTTAGAAAAACTTTTTTATTAAAAATTTCTCCATCATGAAACTCTGTCCCAAACCTGCTTTTACTATCAAGATTATATGGTGAAAATTTAAAAAATATTGAAAATGGGGTTTTTGTGTAATTTAAAATTTAAGTTTAATATTTGAATTTTGTATGAAAATAAATGAAATATTTTTCCAGTGTATATTTTTTTCTTATAGTCCAAACGGTTCACTACAACTTCTTCATAGAACATTTTTCTCTAAAATCAACAGTTTCGGAGTTAGAATTTTTCAAATAAGTTGCATGCAAACATTTATAGGCCATTTTCAAAAGTTACGCTTGAGTCAAAATGATCAATTTTTCTATGGAAAACACTTATTCTACCATACCAAAAACATGTGCAAAATTTAATCCAAATCGAAGATGGTCGAGTTCTGTGACTGACCGATTTGACATGGAATCCGTCTAGAGGCTCGGTGAGTTAATTTTATTTTTTTCCTTTAAGATTTCGCAGATATGCAAGAGGGATAGATTATTGTCTTGCATCCCTGCAACAATATGACAACTTTCTCCGGCAGCGTAGAAAAAAATTATCTATATAGGGAAATCCACATTTGAAGGGATATGAAATTCAATTTGTTTTTGGCTGACACAGATGATTTTCTGAAGTTGGTTCAATTGTGTTCATTTGTTTTGGATTTTTGGTTTGTCACATAATTTGCCGAAGGCATAAGGCTAATCAAGAGTGTCCATTGATATTTGAGATATTTAACTAATATTGCATATGTTAAATCTATTAAGAAAAAAGGCAAAAAAAAATACATTTTTGAAAAAAAAAACAAATATTCGATAAAAAAAATAAGACATGTTCGAAAAAAAAACATTCGAAAAAAAAAACAAATATTCGATAAAAAAAAATAAGAAATGTTCGAAAAAAAAAGTATTTCGAAAAAAAAAAGAAATTAAATGCCATTAAAAAAAAATAAAAGAAATATATAGTTCGTATTTAATCCATACTTTTTACTCTTAGAAAACAGAAACCTATACTTTAGAAAGAAAAAAAAATCTTTTTACTATTTATTTGACTAATTGAATTAATTGATATAGGAGACGGAAATTTCGTAGGGACAGAATAGGGTCAGGAGGATCATGAAGCGGTAGTCTGTGATGCTAGTCATGCCGACAAGGACGAGCCGTTGGGGGGTTGTCCGATCAAGACGAACAAGGTTTACACGTTTGAAGGTGTTGGTTTGGCGCCGATGGAGAAATGCTGGGCTGTTGCTGCTTAAATTGCCATGTTAGACCGCAGTCCTAGTCTTTGTTTTTGGTAGTGAGATATGCATTTGGAATGGGAAGAATATTCTGAGCTGTGCCAAGAGAGTAGTCATTAGGCATCTGGAATGCCTCGCAAGAGTACTAGGGTAGTGATGTCAAGGAGCTGATGAATACCTACGATGTCCACATTGAGGTGTCTCCTTAGGATCAGAAGCTGGACATCATCAAGGCCACTGGTGCCAGAGCGAGCATCGGAGAAGCCAAGATTGCAATTGCCAAGAGAATCGAAGAGCTCGAGGCTGATCGCAAGAGTACTATATGACATGTGCCAGCTGAATCCGACAAACTTCATGAAGTTGAACGGTGACATGGAAGAGGAACACTCGACGAATCTCTGAGAGTGGTTCGATGGAATCGGAATGGTGATTGGTGGCTAAGGTTACTCAACACATGGAAACGACTTTGTTCAGATAGAAGGTTACGTGCAATGGAAGGATGTTAGTTACTATCTGGAAGATACTCCGGTTTTTGGTCTTGCCGGTTGATTGGGAGATTTCGTTCAATGGACAACCCTACAAATAACTCGTTCGGGGCTCGAAATCCAGTTTCGTTCGAGGGGATTTCTATTGGAACACAGACACGAAGCGGCATTGTGACAGACTCAAGCGGCAAGGAGGTAGGTGAATCATCTTAGAGCAGGGAAAGTAGTAAGGAATAGATTAGTACGCATTTGCAAAGGAAAAAAAATCTTTGTCTTAGAATGTAGAATAGTCCTAGGGATACTCTTTACGCTAGCCAAATGCCTACTGCAAGCTTTTCTTTGCTTCACAAATAAAAACTTAATTTAAGGGGGGGCGGATGTAGCGGTCCTGCCGACCGAAAGAAGCATTCCCCTCCCCGTATCGAATAATTCGAAAGATCAATGATCACCATTGATCTAAGAAAGAACCCTTTTATTTTTTCGATGATGTTCCACGCAAGTTAGTGGATTTCATCAGATGTGGGTTTTCACTAGGTTAACTAGAAACAAGCGATGTAAGCAGAAGACAAGAACCTTACTGCTTGTTGCTCGTTAACGTGCTCCAATGCCGGAGAATGTTTTTGTTTTAATTTGGTTTGTGTGTCAACAGCGCTGACTGAACGCCCCAACAAGGTCTCGGTCACATGGCTGTACTAACTGAGCCAGAGCAACGCTCGTTTTGGCTTTTCTCTTTTCTCTCTTTATTTTCAGATTGGGAGATTGAGTTCCCCGCGGGAGCGCGATAAAACGCCCCGATCGCTGGCGGCGAGGGGGCAGTTCTGACGGTTCGTTACAGGAGGTGTCCGGGTGTGTACGACGCGCAGTTCTGACGGTCTGTTCCAGGAGGTGTGGCGTTCGTTTTCGACATTTTCGTTCAAAGTTCAGTGGGCATTTTCTGCCAAAATTGACGAGCAGGTCATTCCGGGTCGAGAGTGTTTGATAGTGATATAAGGTGGGATGAACGATAGAATAAAGGCAGAAAACTAGTGAATTGTGATGACTTTTAGTGTGCCTAATAATAAATAAAATTGTGGAGAAAATTGTGGAGAAGGAAAAAAAGATTGTTCAATAATCCGAAAACCAGTGTCGAGTGCCCCGGTACGCTACACTCTATCGATGAATTATTATTTCAAACACAATGATGTTAAACTGACACTTATATTATGATGTTGCTGTTGCCAAGATCGGCCAACTTTCAGCTATGTGGGAGCCGGATATAGTGGCAGGCTGACTTCAGTCGAAGGAAGTGGCCATGGCTTATGTCAGTCTTATTATCCAGATATGATTGAAGCAGTTGCAACCTGGAATTTTCGACACCTTAAAAACGAAGTTTCTCCAAGTTTAAGCATTGGAGCTACGTTTGGTATGATGCGCTGTCCACACAGCCAATTCAGATTACCGACCCCAGCAAAATTTTACTGGGTTTTGGAACTACGGTTTTTTCGGTAATTTTTACGATTACCGAAAAAACCCAGTAAACCAAAATATGTTTTGATTGATGGAAATTACTGACTTAGTCAGTAAAATTGTTGAGCGTTTTTACTGGCTTTCCAGTTTCCCATGCTTCATGCTTTGCTTTTCCGGATACTGTTTTTTCAGAAATCAATACAAATTAAAACCCAATCAACATGAACATGAACATCGACATGCATTTTTCGTACGAATAAACATCTACGGTATGCTCATATCTCAGTGGAAGTAATCGAAAAATGTGTGACAAAATCATTATTTGGTTGGTTTGCATACAAGGGGCAAACTCAATGATGCAGATGAATTTACCTCTTGTATGGAAACCAACCGAATTTACCAACGTAAGCAGTTAAATCGTCCTGAGCCGTATTGGTTGCTTAAAATGGTTGAGTTTCTCACTGAATTTCGACTACTTACCACGAGAAATCGCAAAATAGGTGCAGGAAAAGTTTGGTTGCCATAACCGTGTCTCCCGGTGCCGGACGATTTTACAGCAGGAGATTCTCATTTGACACTTCCCGCATGCACATCAGTTTGTTTTGATTTGATTCTAACGACAAGTCAGCAAAAAAACATCAACTACTGAATAGTCGGTAATTGTTTTTACTGACTTTTCGGCCTGTTCGGTAATGTTGCAAAATTGGGTCTGACAGCTACCGTAGTTCAGTAAAAAGTAAAAATTATTACTGAACCTCAGAAGTTTTCAATCAAAAAGCTGAAAGTTCGGTTTTTTTTTATGATTTACAATTCATACCCAGTATAAAAAATTACCGAACAAGCAAATCGTGATTGAGTGTGCAGCGCACGGAAGCAAATGAAATATTGAACAATTCTCCCAGAAACGGAAAATTTTGTCATTCTTGGCCACCGGAAAGCTACCGTTCATTGCTTCAAGTGCAACATACAACTCCTGGTGGTAACACAGCGAGATTCACGATCCAGGAGAGCCAACACAACAATCGTTGGTACACAACTGTAATTTAGTGAGATCGTTTCAAATCATTTATATTATATTTTTTGATCACATTGCACACAACGGGAATATGAATTCATGGTTGAGCTCACCAAAAAGGAGACTACCCTGTATACTATAATGTTCACAATCATATCTGATGTTTCAAAAATGTATTATCAATTTGACAGAAAACTGTTTTTAGTTTTTATTTAGCGGGAAAGGGGCAAAATAAGTTTTCATTTCGTTTCAGAGAGCGAGTAAAGGCGCTTAAGCCTAGGCTCTAGAGCCAGGACATGAGGAGGAAATACCTGTGTCCCATCCCAGGAGAAACTACAACAATGGAGTGCGCATTAACTTTCTTAGCAACGCCACTCCCAACGATCTTACCTATAACCCTGAGTTGAAACGGTTGGTACGGTTGTCCCCGTTTCTTCATACCTCAAATTGGAAATTTTTCGCCTATCATGTTATTCATTCGTGGTTAACCTGATCGTCGTAATCTTTCCAGTTGTCTTCAATCCCAAAGTCTGCATAGTGGGCCTGGCCATTTTAATATTTGTGTAATATTACTGATATTCTGCAAATATTAATGCTGACAAGAAAATACCTTAATAAATCTTGGTATTTCCAGGATGCTTTTCAGTATTGGCTGTGCAAGCGCTTAGATTAGATTAGATTAGATGGAAAATTACTTTTACCGAAATAATTTCAAGCGGATTACATTACCCCTCAAGAAAAGTTCAAAACAAACATATCGTTTGTTCGTTTGGCTCACACTTTGACAGCTCTCGCTGCTGGATTGGCTCACACTTTGACAGAAATGTCAGCTTCCGCGAATCTCTCTTATAAAGGATTATTAGTTTTGACAGCTATGTAGAAAGCGCGCGCGCACGGAAAGGGTTCATTCAAATATTACGTAACGCAAAATTTGTCAATTTCAGACCCCCTCTCACCCCCACGTAACAGCTTTTGTATGGAAAATTTAGATTTTTTGTATGGACCGTAACACTATGTGAGACCCCCTCCCTCCCCCTGTTGCGTTACGTAATATTTGAACGGACCCAAAGAGTCCAGTCGGTCCAGTCGGCTGGATTTGAAATGATCGGTTATTATGGTTATTATTATTTTTACGCTATTGGATGTTCTATGCAGTGGCGCGGGAAGTGGGTAGGACAGGTAGGACATGTACTACGCACAAAAACACCTGGGTAGGACAATCAAAGGATTCAACAAAATAAAACAAGATAAGCAGGTAGCTTGAAAAATAAATTAAATTCTAGAAAGATTCGCGAATCAGGCGAAACTGACAAAATGTACACAATTTAAGAAAATATAGCGTTGGAATTGTAGCTCGATTGTCTATACACTGCACTTGAACTTTTCCCCTATCGATAATTTAACTATTCAAAAAACGCAAATTTGTAGAAGACGAAACTTCACCTCATGCCAAACCACACACTTTATTGATTACGCCTGTGTTTTTGTTTATCAAAGTGATGGGCGCATCCAGGGGTCTGACACGACTGTCATTCTGCATACATTTCGGATCTTCCTCACATCGTTTTGGTACTTCGCGTTTTGGTACCCACTTTCTGGTCGGTTTGCCCTAACCTTGCTCCTGATTTTCGAGTATACGGCTCATACGCTGCTAGTGCTAGATTCTGGCAATTGAACATATCGCATTAAATCGTCGTATTTTAATACGCTTTTCATTTGTTCATCATTTTGTTGATTGTTTTATGCATCAGCGAGGTATAATTGATGTCTCCTACCCATAAAAACTGTGTTTTGTCCATCCCAAAATCATCAAAACAAGAACACTGGACGCCATGTTGAGTTGATGTTGGGTTGGTAATTATTGGCTCTTGCCACCCCCTTGGGCGCATCTGAAATCGAAATCAAAACACGGCGAGAGTAAACGGCGACACTGCAAACAAAAAATAAACAAGGCGTACATGGCGGGCTTAATTGAAACCGGAATGTAAACACGGCGCAAAAGTAATAGGCGACACTGAAAATAATATCGATTACAGGCTCATAACATTGGGCGATACTGGCATCCTTGAGTGCGTTTAAGACGAAACCTTATACTATTTTTTTAGTACGAAATAGCTAGGGAAATTGTAGGAGATGTGTGTGGTATTGATGAGAATTTTAAAACTAGGTTCATGAAATGTGTATTAAAGTGGAAAGGTTAAAGTTTGAGTATATTTTCTCTAGTTGGGATTAAAAATTGCACATAAGAATTTCATTGGTTATTTTCTCATTGTTATTGATTTGTCAGATAGGCCCTTATCACGAATCCCTCTCGAATTATTTATCATCTGTTCAATATAGGGTTTTGTTCTACTTCGTCGTAAGCGCTACTATTCGTCGTATCAGTAGCGTAGCTAGGGGGGTGTGGTGGGTGCGGTCCGCACCGGGCCCCGAGATCCTAGGGGCCCCAAAATCGCAGTGCGGATTTCTCATAGCATTAAAAGATCGACATAGCTTTTAGGAAATTGACATTTGTGAGATTCCAAAAAGAAAATAAGTATGGCAAGCATAAGTTTTGGAGGAAACTTGGATAAGCGATGTACAAGGGCCCCTTGATTATCCCTTGTTTAGATGTATAGGGGCCCCTTCACCAACCCTAGGTTTAGAGTGAACCGTGGCTTTGGGTTCTAACATTTCGGGGGCCTTCACAAATATTTGTGTTCGCGAAAGCGAAGACGTTTTGGCAACACTGACAACATTGACAGCATTTTCTGAGCATGGCATATGAGCGTCACAACCACCGCATAAAGTGCCGGCAGTTGGCTGCGCATCACAGTGGAACTCTTCCAGTTCCACTTCCAGTGAGTTTTGTTTGTGTGTATGTTTTTTCTCTCTACCTTACTGCGCAAAGGCGCCTAACCAATCAGGAGAAAGATGATGCAATCGCATCGAAGAAAGAGGGTATAAAACGGGGGGAACATTTGTAATCGTTGATCAGTTATTATTGTACGACTATACTGTATGGAATAAAGGTAAAAGTAAAAGTGAATTGCCTGATTATTACTAGCCGATAATCCGAATTTCGTCGGCAGCAGCGAATTTCTACCGTTTGAACCGAAAGTGATCAATTTTGTCCGGAGCTGTACCTCGCTGAGATTGTGATGTGGAAGATTGTGCCGTTCCGGTTTTGTATGCTGCTGTTCCTGCGAATTCATCGTCGTCCATCCATCCTCGGAAACTGTACCTGCTAGCTCCATTGCCTTCATGGTCGCCGATTGTTCTGCCTGCCGCTTTACAAAGAGTTGTTTCAATCCAGCTCTTTTCAGAGCTAGATTTCTAGGAGGTAGACAATGCGGTGTGATGTTTGAATGGCAAAGAGGAGACGGTGGAAGCTGTTAGCCATCCGAGCGATTCCGGTGGAAAATTTGGTGGATGTTTTGTCATCTGGTCCTTCGGAGTCCATGTTGGCATTGGGCCAACAATTTGTTTTGTAAGTTATTGTCTTTTTTGTTGTTACATCGATGGCATGCATGAGAGAACTGAGCCTTCTAATAGCTAAACGCGCTATTTTGTACCTAATACCTATTTTGAAGATGTTGATGTTTGAGAACGGATGTTGAATTCATAAATATTCATATTTATATAATACTTCATGAATTCTGATTTCTAATCAAATCAACCCAATTTTGTAATTAAAGGCTTACAAATCTGAAGCATTGATGAGTTTTTTACTTGTACATATTTTCTTACTATCTGAATCATTCTTATCGCCATTAAAAATGATACAAAGACTTTCTCAATAGCATATGCGTGAGTTAAAGACCAAACGTGTACATTTTTGTTAGATTACAACGTTTGAGATATATTCATAATCATGAATTTTGTAGAATGAGTAAGCTAAGGATTTTGATTTTTTATCTACTATTCAGAATGATGCAAATATTAGTTTTATTTTATGTCCGAGAGCACTCGAGAGACTCAAAGCAAAGAAAAATATTTAGGGTACCGTGATCCGGGGTAACTTTGATCAGCGGGGTAAGATTGATCGCAATGATACTCAGTGCTTCTCTAAACATCAAGATTTTTGCGAAAATTGAGTTGTGTTAATGCGTAAATTTTTTAACTTTTGGGAACAATGATTTTAATGATTAAAGATGACACGATCAAAAAATCATGTCTCACTTACTTACTTACTTACTTATTTGGCTTTACATCAATTATCTTGATAAAGCCTCGCCAACAATATTTCGCCAATTCCCTCGGTTCATGGCCGCTTCTCTCCATCCTCGACTGTGACCCACGTTCTCCAGGTCCTGGTGTACCTGATCAATCCACCTAGCTCGCTGCGCCCCACGCCTTCTTGTTCCGACCGGATTCGTGGCGAACACCATCTTTACAGGGTTGTTGTCCGGCATTCTTGCAACATGCCCTGCCCAGCGTATCCTTCCAGCTTTAGCTACCTTCACGATACTGGGTTCGCCGTAGAGTTGAGCGAGCTCGTGGTTCATCCTTCGCCGCCACACGCCGTTCTCCTGCACGCCGCCGAAGATCGTCCTTAGCACTCGGCGTTCGAAAACCCCAAGAGCTTGCAAGTCCTCCTCGAGCATAGTCCACGCCTCATGCCCATAGAGGACTGCCGGTCTTATGAGCGTTTTGTACATCGTGCATTTGGTGCGGGGGTGAATCTTTCTTGACCGCAGTTTCTTCTGGAGCCCATAGTAGGCACGACTTCCGCTGATGATGCGCCTTCGTATTTCCCGACTAACATTGTTGTCAGCCGTCAACAAGGATCCGAGGTAGACGAACTCGTCCACCACCTCGAAGGTATCCCCGTCTATCGTAACACTGCTTCCTAGGCGGGTCCTGTCGCGCTCAGTTCCGCCAACCAGCATGTACTTTGTTTTCGACGCATTCACCATTAGCCCGACTCTTGTTGATTCGCGTTTCAGGCGGGTGAACAAATCTGCCACCGTTTCAAATTTTCTCCCAATAATATCCATGTCGTCCGCGAAGCAAACAAATTGTCCGGATCTCGTGAAAATCGTGCCTCGACTGTTAAGTCCGGCTCTCCGCATGACACCTTCAAGCGCAATATTGAACAACAGGCACGAAAGTCCGTCGCCCTGTCGTAGTCCCCGCCGAGACTCGAACGAACTGGAGTGTTCGCCCGAGATCTTCACGCAGTTTTGCACACCGTCCATCGTTGGACGGTCAATCTTGTGAGCTTCCCGGGAAAGCTGTTCTCGTCCATGATTTTCCATAGCTCTATGCGGTCGATACTATCGTATGCCGCCTTGAAATCGATGAACAAATGGTGCGTAGGGACCTGGTATTCACGGCATTTCTGGAGGATTTGCCGCACGGAAAAGATCTGGTCCGTTGTCGAGCGGCCGTTGATGAAACCTGCCTGATAACTTCCCACGAACTCGTTTGCTATAGGTGATAGACGACGAAAGAGAATCTGGGATAGCACTTTATAGGCGGCGTTTAGGATGGTGATTGCACGATAATTTTCACACTCCAGTTTGTCGCCCTTTTTGTAGATAGGGCATATAACGCCTTGCTTCCACTCCTCCGGTAGCTGTTCCGTTTCCCAGATTCTGACTATCAGCCGATGCAGACAAGCGGCCAACCTGTCCGGGCCCATCTTGATGAGTTCGGCTCCGATACCATCCTTGCCAGCGGCTTTGTTGTTCTTGAGCTGTTGAATGGCATCCTTAACTTCCCCCATCGTGGGGGCTGGTTGATTTCCGCTATCCGCTGTGCTGACGTAGCCATCGCCTTCGCTGTCCTGACCTTCTGTGCCTGTGTTCTCTGCGCCATTCAGGTGTTCATCGTAGTGCTGCTTCCACCTTTCGATCACCTCGCGTCCGTCCGTCAAGATGCTCCCATCCTTATCCCGGCACATCTCAGCTCGCGGCACGAAGCCTTTGCGGGATGTGTTGAGCTTCTGATAGAACTTCCGCGTTTCTTGAGAACGGTACAGCAACTCCATCTCTTGGCATTCCACCTCTTCCAGGCGGCGCTTTTTGTCCTGGAATAGGCGGGTTTGCTGTTTCCGCTTCAGTCTGTATCGTTCCACGTTTTGCCGCGTACCATGCTGCAGCATTGCAGCCCGCGCTGCATTCTTCTCCTCTAAAACCTCTTGGCACTCCTCGTCGAACCAATCGTTTCTTGAGCTCCGTTCCACATATCCGACAACGCTTTCGGCAGCGTCGTTAATGGCTGCTTTGACTGTCCTCCAGCAGTCCTCAAGAGGGGCCCTATCGAGCTCGCCCTCATCCGGCAACGCTGCCTCAAGATGCTGCGCGTACGCATTGGCGACATCTGGTTGTTTCAGCCGCTCGAGATTGTACCGGGGCGGGCGTCGGTACCGTACATTGTTGATGACGGATAGTTTTGGGCGCAGTTTCACCATCACCAGGTAGTGGTCGGAGTCAATGTTGGCGCCACGATAGGTTCTGACGTCGGTTATGTCGGAGAAGTGCCGTCCATCGATCAAAACGTGGTCGATTTGCGATTCTGTCTGCTGAGGTGATCTCCAGGTGTACCGATACGGGAGGCTGTGCTGGAAATAGGTGCTACGAATGGCCATGTTCTTGGAGGCGGCAAAATCTATCAGTCGTAGGCCGTTCTCGTTCGTCAGCCTGTGGGCGCTGAACTTTCCAATCGTCGGTCTGAACTCCTCCTCCTGGCCAACCTGAGCATTCAAATCTCCTATGATGATCTTGACGTCGTGGCTTGGGCAGCGGTCGTACTCGCGTTCGAGCTGCGCGTAAAATGCGTCCTTGTCATCATCAGTGCTTCCGGAGTGTGGGCTATGCACGTTGATTATGCTGAAGTTAAAGAATCGGCCTTTGATTCTTAACTTGCACATTCGTTCATTGATCGGCCACCACCCGATCACGCGCCTTTGCATATCACCCATCACTATAAAAGCTGTTCCCAGCTCGCGTGTGTTGCCGCAGCTCTGGTAGATGGTATGATTACCTCTAAACGTTCGCACCAATGCTCCTGTCCAGCATACCTCCTGCAGCGCTACGATGTCGAAACCGCGGGTCTTCAGTACATCGGAGAGTATGCGAGTACTTCCAATGAAGTTGAGAGATTTGCAGTTCCACGTACCGAGTTTCCAATCGCTAGTCCATTTTCGTCGCTGTGGTCTTTGCCGATTGTTCCGGTCCGTATTCTCTCGTTGACGTTCCTGTGCTGATGTGTTTTTACGGCTGGCTCGCAGGGCCTGACACCAACCCCCTAGATTTCCGGAGGACCATTCCCCCTAAATGTTCGGAGGGCCATAGTGCGCAGTTTAGCTTAGAGTCCTTCTCTGGCACTCGGACGATGATCAGCCGCCCCTGACATGGGGAACAGACGCTGTTGTGAGCCGCTCCTAACGTGGAGTACAGACGCTCCAGGTTTGCAAAAGCAAACCCCCCTTCCCTGTCAGCATACGACCAAAGTTCCCACCGGGGGTTGGTTACCCGATCTTCCCCAAGGTTACTCGTACCCCGGCCAGTACCACGAGGAGGTAGGGATAGGAGTTGCTGGGCAAGAGGCTAAGGACCGCACAAAGGGGTCTATTTTATTCCTGCAGGTACGCGAGGTACCAATGGTACGCCATGCCCAGCCATTTACCGCTCACATGAGATCTGAAAACGATATGAGCAAGAGAAAAGTGGTGTTACTAAAAATGACATCGTCAAAAACGATTCCCTTGTCAAAACTTTCATAAACATATTCAGTTAAACATAAGTCACAAATTACAATGAAAAATGCAGAATTTTCTTAGGAAATTGCCTACTCTTAGGCGTATTCCAAAATCCAGGATGTTTTTAATTTTGAAATAACTCGAAAAATACATGAGTTGTAAGAGTTTGGCCTTTATATTCGGCATTTGAGACCATCATTTTAGAAAAAAAATTATATTTAAAATATTAGCACACGTTTTTTTTTCATGAGTGATCAATGTTACCCCATAATAATAAATAAAGAAATCACATAAAACATTATTTTGAACATGTTTAAACTTTCAGATAATAAAATACAGTATATAGACACCCCAGTCAACATGTTGGTTCGAAAGTATTATCAATAATAAGCCTGTTAAAATATATAAAGTTATTTCTGGAGCAACATTTTTCCAGATAAAATAAAATTATTTTTCATCGTTTTTTAGAGAAAAATATTTTGAATTTAAATAGAACTGATATGAGTACAATTTTTAGGTTTAGAGTACGTCCTGACAGAAGTAATCATGTAGTATTAACATGAAAAATAACCTACACCTTCATAGAGTTGCTTATTTAGTCCCTACGTCATATTTTAAACACAATATTAAAACAAGTGTTTTATTTTCAGAGAACCGCTCAAAGCACAATTACATCATCAAAATTGGAAACACTGCTTTAATGAAATCGAATTTATTTTCCATGTATTATTTTCAAAATGTGTTATTCTGAGATTATCTATCAAAATATTCGGAGAAAAACGCTTTAAATTTGCTCCAGATCGACAAATATGCGTATATGATTTTAAAAGTATGGAATTTTTTGATAAAACGACCATAAAGAGTAAAATTTTTACCTAAGAATGCGGTTAAAGATTTAGCTCTTTTTTACAAATATAGTTTCTTTAGTAATTTAAACCAATTTTTAACACGCTTTTTACTTTACTCTTTTGCTGGAAGTAAAAATATGGTGTATCAGCAAATTTGGCCATAAGAAATAAATCACTAAAATGACCTAGTGTCAGAGAATGGCGGAATATTATTACTGTTTTCAAAGCTTTACCTTTAGTAGAATAGTAAAGGATACCAGTATACAATTTGTTGAAAAAAATTAGTTTTTTTCATGCCAAAAATAATGCTTAACTTTGACGAACAGTTTTTCTTATAATTGTTTTGAAAAACTATTTTGTTCTTCAGCCAAAAGCATTTTGTAAGTTTTTATATTCTATTACATTGTAGAATTATGGTTAAGCGATGCACAGAAAACCGATTACGATTTTATCAATGAATAAAAAAAAAAGTTATAGCATAAATAATGCGTCCACTTTATAAAATGAACAGTCCTTACGTGGTAAACTGGGACGAGAAATGGTTGTCAGTACTTGTTTTAAAAATATAAGGCCGGTTACATATGTAATTTCAAATGAAATTTTAAAGAAACATTAAAACAAATGCTCAACGTTACCCCAGATTAAATTAAATCTTTCAATTATACCTACCAAAAAAAAACGTCCAAATTTATTCTCGGGTGACTTCAAATAATTCATTAAGATATTTCTTTAAAAAAATTCTCCTGATAATTTATGTGAAATTATGCCATGGATTTTACTAACATTTTTTTCATTGAACGTAACCAGAGATTCATCTAAGATTTCATTGAAAAATAAAACGAGACCATATTTCCAAGATTTCGTTTTAGATTTCTTTCGGGAACTTTTGTAGAAATTCTAACTGGATTTATTCAGAATCAACAGTAGCAAAAAATCCAGGGAATTTTTTCAACAGTTCCATGTAGAAATAGTACAGAATATTCAGAGCAACGCCACCAGGATTTTATTTTAGTAATTCAGTAAAAATCTATGTGGCATTCTAACATGGATTTCGATAATTCCTACCTGGGTTTGTTCAGGATTCTTCAAGAATCCCTACAGGAATCGTTCTAGGAATTTATCAAGCTTTCAACTGAAAATTCCACTGAGGAGATCTCTGAGCATTTTTCCCTGAAAACCACTGAAGGGATTTCTTGGCATACCCTTGACCGAGAAATCTCAAGTATTCCTTTACCAAGAACTCCAGAGATTCTTCAATTAATTATTTTATTTATTTCAAATACATATAGCTCTTGAGATTTATCTCATCGAAACCACAACAACAAAATTTCAGGGATTTGCGCAATACATGAATTTCAAGAATATGTCCTGCTATTTCACCAAAATATTTGGCGAATCGTTCCATGGTATTTTTTCACGAGTCTTCAAAGAGTTTTACTAGGAATAATCGTAAGTATACTACTAGATACCGTACAACATACAGAAAGTTTTTTGTGTGTCTTTATTTTACATAAGTTTTCAGCTTCCGCAGCTGGTTCGCTTCTTACAATACTGAAACTTTTTCAAGAATATCAAGATCCAAGAAGATCCATTAAACAGAAACATATAGACACTTCTGAAGCAATTGTTCCATTTATATTTTTTCGATTCCATAAAACGTTTCATCAATAGGCTAATATTTTCAAAGCTGAACGATCACTTCGACATCTGGTGGCTAGTAGGAGAACCGTCATAAAAGAGGTTGGGTTGAGAACGCACCGTGTGCAGCATAGGAAGGAGCACACATATTACACTTTTTCTCGAAATAGTTATGTTGTAGACGATCAGAGAGCATTGAAAAACATGATAAACTTTTTTTCCTTCCAAAATGTACAGATCCGGTCAGTGCTCATGTACGATTTGTGGGATAAAATTGGAAAATTGGTGTTTGGCTACATAGGTTATAAACATCCGGATTCTTTGTTTGTGGCTAAATTTGTTGTGAAATCATGCGTATCGCAAGAATAAAGGGTCAAAATGATTATGCCAATGGAAAACAGTTTAATAATTAATTGATTATGAGCTAATTTTTGGGTCGAAAAATTGAATTTTGGACGTAAACAAACATTTTCAATGACATTTCTCTCCTTCTTACCTAGCGACCTCTATGCTGGTGGCGCATTAAATTTGCCTATAACTATTTCCTGGCGGAAGTTCTGGCTACGCCCTCGTTTGGGTGGATTTTAATCGGCACAATATTTGTTAACCCATAAATCAGGAAATTTTCTTCCAAATGGTAAACGTTTTAGAAAAAAATCTGAAGTTTCGTGTAAGTTCGGTAATAAAAGTAATATTTTGCGAACCTCTATTTGAGGGGCCCCCAAATCTAGCTCCGCACCGGGCCCCCAAAACTCTAGCTACGCCACTGGATGAAAATTAGCTTGCGATTGAGCATGATTATAACTTACCTGATGAGTATGACTCCTAAGGAAACGATTGCTAACTGAAAAATGAGCATTGTTAGAGATTCTGCCTGGGGAATTCCGGGAACGAAAAACGTTACCGTTCATCTGCCTGGTACAAGCCTCAACGATTCGTTTGTGCAAAGGGAAATATCAAAAGTTAGACTTATGGTTGCCCCCGCAATTTGCACATACAATCTTTTTGGTATCTTCCTTCGCAGGACAGACGTCTTTTGCGCTTAGAAGAACCTCCGCAAATCATGCATTTAGGATCCATGCAGCAATGTTCAGTACCACGACCCCACTTTGGGCATGTTTAAGGTAGCATCCAAATTTACATCAGTTGAAAAAAGTGTACCCACAGCACGAGAGTACGATGCGCACTGCAAAGTTTCAGCAAAAGCCGTCATTTGTTTCACATCAAGCGCTCTCGAGATGGCTTTTCTTACAGTAAAAAAGAAACAGTAAAACAGTAAAAACCCAGACCAAGAACATTACCATTATTGAAGAAGAAGAAGCTGCAGCCGTTATCCCATCATCGTCATCTCTTCACAGCGACAGGGGTATTCGCATTTACTATTCCACTCGCATTTTTCGGCTTGAGCAATCCAGTTGCAGTTCATCAAATTAATTAGATGACATTTTTTTCTTCTCGTCTTGAATTGCATTCCGCTTCACAGCCACCGGCGGCAGTGAGTGACTGCCCAGCGACCTCGAACCATTTGTAACTGCTCACAGCGAACGTATGGAGCAAAGGGACCGTTGCACACAGGAGTAAGTTGGCTAAAATTATTGTCTGCCCTTCATGATCTTCTTAATCTTCTAAAAGAAACGGTTACACTTCGATCAAGCAAAGTTATGAACTAGGACTTCGATCTACTTCGTCGCAAGCGCTATTATTCGTCGTAAAAAACTTGAAATGTTCCACTATGGCGAATATTCAAATTTTCCTATCATATAGGTTCATTTTCCAAGTGTGATTTTGTGAAAGATGTCATGGTACGTCCACTTGTACAGTTTAATTATCAACTTTGCACTTTTCACATATCGAATCACATGGACGAAGACGTACCGAGCGAAATCTGATTAGCGATCGAATGAGCCACGCCACATTGCGATTCATATTTCTTCCCACCCCCTGTATGGCTTACTTCACCGGGTCCTTATTCACACTATCACTGGCGTAGCTAAGATTTTTTTCTGGAGGGGGCCTAGCAAATACTTGTTTTACAGAAGTAATGTTGGTCCCAAATATCACGATTTACACAAATTTCGTAGTTTTGACAGATTTGTATTGATTTCATTAATTTGTTATTTTGTCTCATTTCGCGGCTCATCAGTAATATTTATAAATTTTAATTTTCGCTACGAAAAAGATTCGTTCATTTAATAATCCAGTCAAAAATCTTTCAAGAATTCTAGCAAAAAATCTCACATGGAATATCCTTTGTGTTCCTTGCTTGAATTTTCAGGTATTCAACCATGTGCTTTGAAGAGATTTCTCTGAGAACGAAATTTCTTCATGAATAATGTTTGTCATTTTCAGTGCTTTCTCTAAGAACTTCTTTACCAGTATTGACTGAGTTCGTGCTGGGATTTCCACGGAAAATCATTCCCAGACTTTCTGATTTCACCAGAAAATTTATCGAAAAATCTCTATCGAATTGCTTAAAAAATCTCTTGAAAAATTCTACCAGAGAATGCATTAGAAATTTTGTTAGTCATTTCTCCTTGAAGGTTCTCTAGGTACTTAGTACATATAAATTCCAATTGCTAGTTAAAGTATCCTCCTGTGTTCATCAATAGTTTGTTTAGGATTTTCAGGAATTTCTGAACATTTCTCCAAAAAATAGTACAAAAATCAAGGAGTCTCACCATGAACGTTTTCAAAAACACCAGCTGGGAATCATTTCACGAATTCTTCAGAGAGTCTACAGTTTTTCTTACTTTGCTTTTGAAGTTTCTTCTAAAGTTTCTCTACAGGATTGTTTGAAAAAGTCACAGCAAAAATTATCCAGACTTCCTGCAACAAAATAACCAAATAATTCTTCCAGGTGTTACTTTAAGGATTGCTCGTAGTATTTCAGAAGAATTTTGAAAGCAATGAAAAAGAATTCAATTTGGAAAAAGTTTTTCATGATTTCTCAGAGAAGTTCTCCGAAAATCTATCTGTTTATTTTCACAGATAATTATTTTTTATGTTTTAACTAAAATCAAAGAGCAACATCTCGCATTCCCTCAAAACTCGAAAATATTAAACTGAAAAATGTACAAACAATTCTAACATTCCTATAAAATTCCTAGCGTAATACGTTCAACTGTTTTTTCAAAAATTCTCCCGCGAAAATACTCAAAGATTTCCCGAGTAATTTGTTCAGAGATTTCTTAGATTGATGTCATGTCATTGATTCCCTAACATTCTTCCGAAAAACTTACCAAAGATTCATCTAAGCATTTTCCAGAGATTTTTTTTTCTTGAAATCGTACTAACGATTTTTTTGTTTAAGAAATTTTTTACCAGATTTACTAAGATCTTGCAATTCTCTCTTTAACTT
The DNA here is from genome assembly GCF_002204515.2 of Aedes aegypti. Classification (NCBI taxonomy): domain Eukaryota; kingdom Metazoa; phylum Arthropoda; class Insecta; order Diptera; family Culicidae; genus Aedes; species Aedes aegypti. The sequence goes on along the minus strand of NC_035109.1, from coordinate 23,710,161 downwards.
CTCAAAAAATTCTCCAGAAGTTTCATCTTGTATTCTTTCAAGTTTTATCAAAAACTTTATTTTTTGCGCATGGTAATCTCAGGATTCTTTCATAAATCACAATTAAAAATTTATCCACTCTCAATTTTTGGTTCAATAAACTAGTCCAGGAATATCTCAGTATTTTTTAGGGATTGTTTTATTGCGTAGTTCCCACCTTATTGGACCCCGCACTTCAGAAGTGCGGGCGGGTTCATAAGTGCGGAAACGTCAAACCCTTTGTTTTCGCCGTTGGCGGGCAAGAAAAGGCAGTGAATCGGTTTCGCGCCAACGAAAATTGTTTACGTTTTTGCAAAAGCATGTGCTCTCAGTATGGTTGCTAGTTTGTTTGTTTTATTTGTTTCACGAAAACTTGCTTGTCAAATATTTGTAAAAGTATGTCAGCCACTTGAAATAGGCTTGTTCGATTATAATCAATTGTGGCAATGATGCAGTCAAGTGCAAATCTGCATTTGAATAGAAAAACCAGCGTAATTTGTCGCGTAAATGTACATTTGAAGAACTTTGGGTATGGATCCATTTGCATGGAAACATATTTGGAACCATTGCTTGGTGACCTTCGAAGTGCGATACATAACATTCCCAATTATCCCTTTATCAAAGCAAAGCACAATACAAATTCCTATACGAATCACTTGACATCAGATTTCTAAAGAAGCATGTACAAAGAAAGGTTTGAAAGAACTTTTTTGGTATTTTTTTAAATAATTGGAGCTTAAATATAATTAAAAAAAAAAAAACTAAATTCTTGTCGTAAAATTCAAGAATTACACCGCAGAATGTCTGAAAATTGTTGACAATGTACCTCACAGAAAAGCTTAAATGGTCATTGTAGGATTTACTACAAAAATTCTTGTTTTCTTTTCTACGTCTTTCAAAATAGGAAATGATTGGTGTGAAAACGGATGGATTTTTTACTGAAAATATTTGTAACTAAAATCTTAGATAAAATTTTGTATAAACTCCGTTGTTTCATAATACTACTCACTTAAATTATTGTACCGTAATCCATGAATTTCACCGTAATCTCAACAGCTGAACAGTTCAAATAAAACACCGTAATTCCGTCGAAATTTAACGGATTCCGGTGGAATTTTACAAAATACTGTAAAAATTTACCGTACTCCGTTAATTTATTTCACCGAACTTTTCAGCTGTTGAGAAAACGGTGAAATTCAAGGATTCCTGTAAAATAATTATAGTGTGTGTGATGCACATATTGATGTAAAGCCCATTTTCCTACCTCTATAAATTCCAAGCCAACTTTTCTGAAGGGGTTATTATCGACTATTTTGACGTGAAAATGTAAGATTTTAATGAATTTAAATCTTAGTGGAAACTTTTGCATCACTTTGAACATTTGTTGAGGAATTGTTAATAGACTTTCAGAAATCAGGAACCATACGTATAAAAATTCTACAATTTAAAAAAAAACTCCTATAATTTACTTTATTTAAGGTTCGATAAAATGTTCAGTCATTAATTCCTCAAAGCGTTGTTGAAGCAGGTAGAACAATAGATGAGCAATGGTACAATGAGAGATAATTTATAATCTTTTCTCGAGAAGTAAATTACAGGATTAAGAAGTTTCTCAAGAAAGTTCATTAGAATCTTCTTTAGAATTTATCCTTGAAATCTATGATTTTTTTTCTAGAATTCTACCAGAAAGCTTCTAGAAATCCGCCTCGTATCACACACAAATTCAAACCAAAAATATGGATTCTGGCAATAATTGGTAAAATTTTTAAAGTGTTTTAAGGAAGATCAATACAAATATCTTTATGAATATCATAATAAACCTTTTCCCCTTCCCAGTGATTTTGTTTCATGTTTCCCAACAGATTCCTTTACCGCTATGCTTATTTCGGAAACAAAAGTACCCCCCAAGAAAACTTTTGTTTCCGAAATTAGCATTTTGCAACAAATTTCCTCTGGAGATTCGAAGGCAAGAGACATTTCAAAAACCGTTTTCTTTCTAATTCTTGAATAATCCGGGGATTTAAAGCAAAATTTCTAAAAAAACATAGCAAAATTTTTGAATTTGTGAAGTATTTTTGAAATATTTCCTAAGGAGTTTTGATGAACTTCGCGGGAGAATTTGTAATAAAAGGTTTGGGAAAACTCTTTTGAAGGAATTCACAGAAAAAAATGTAATAGAACTTTCTGCGAAATATCTCTGTATAAGATTTGACAGAATTAATTATTTTTTGGAATTTCGAGGAAAACTTGATATTATTGATTACCTACCTTGATACCTTGATGGCTACAGCGTAGCATCACGCCATTGCCGGGCGTATTGTAGAGCTCCATCTTCGTCGGTCTTGGGCGAAACTTCTCCAGTTGCCCCGAACGTTTAGGGTCGCCAGGTCCTCTTCCACTGCGTACAGCCAGCGTATTCGTGGTCTTCCCCGAAGCCGCCGACCTCTACCTGGTTCCCTGCTGAATATTATTTTCGCAATTCTTTCTTCCGACATTCGCACTAAGTGACCAGCCCACTGAAGTCTGCCGTATTTTACACGATTGATAATATTCGCATCTTTGTACACTTGATTCAACTCGTGGTTCATGCGTCTGCGCCACACACCATTTTCGAGTTTCCCACCGAGTATTGTCCGCAGCACTTTACGCTCGAAAACACCGAGAGCTTTAAACGTCCACGCTTCGTGCCCGTAGAGAGCCACCGGAAGAATCAATGTTTTATACAGGGCGAATTTTGTTTCGGTTTGCAAGCTGCGGGACCTAAGCTTGTTACGTAGTCCGTAAAAGGCCCTATTCGCAGCCGCAACACGTCTTTTCACTTCGCGGGAAACGTCGTTGTCACATGTCACAAGTGTTCCAAGTTAAACAAATTCTTCAACAACTTCAAACACATCCCCATCAAACACTACTTCAGCACTTACATCATCATGCCTGACTCTATCTCTACCTGCAACTATGTACTTCGTCTTGGTAGAATTGATGGTCAGGCCTATCCTCGCTGTCTCCCTCTTCAGAGGCACGAAGGCCTCTTCCACTGATCTGCGATCGATTCCAATCAGGTCTACATCGTCCGCAAAGCCAAGGAGCATGTGCGACCTTGTGATAATAGTGCCATTTCTTTGCACGCCAGATCTCCTAATAGCACCCTCAAGTGCAATGTTGAACAGTAAATTCGAAAGTGCGTCTCCCTGCTTCAATCCGTCTAACGTCACGAACGAGGTTGACACCTCGTCTGCGATCCGAACACTTGATTTCGAACCATCCAGCGTAGCACGTATCAGCCTAATTAGTTTCGCCGGAAAACCATTTTCAGACATTATCTGCCAAAGCTCATTTCTCTTCACTGAGTCGTACGCCGCCTTGAAATCAATAAACAGATGGTGAGTCTGCAAGTTATACTCCCGGAATTTGTCTAGGATCATTCGCAAGCTAAACATCTGGTCCGTTGTCGAACGGCCTTCACAAAAACCAGCTTGGTATTCGCCGACGAAGGACTCTTCGAGCGGTCTCAGTCTGTTAAACAGGATGCGCGACAGAATTTTGTACGCCGAATTCAGCAGGGTAATTCCTCTGTAATTGGCACACTCTAGTCTGTGCCCTTTCTTGTAGATAGGGCGGATGAGGCCATCCAACCAGCCGGTGGGCAATTCTTCTTCCTCCCATACCTTCAGAAGTACTCGGTGGATCGACTGGTGAAGCTGCTCGCTTCCGTGCTTGAGAAGCTCGACCGGGATCTCGTCCTTCCCAGCAGCCTTACAGTTCTTCAGCTCGCTGATAGCCTTTTTAACCTCTCCTATGGTCGGTGGGTCCACAGCTTAATCGTCATCATCTATGTTCATCCTGTTCCTCGCTACATATCCATTCTCACCGTTCAACAATTGCTGAAAGTGCTCCTTCCACCTGGCAGCCACCGCCGTTTTATCGGTCAGCAAATTCCCTTCTCGGTCATTGCACATGGCGAGCACTGGTACGGTATTGTGCCGCGCACCATTGACCGTTGCAAAAAATCTCCGCATATCATTCCGGTTCATGCTTTCTTGTGCGTCAGCTACCACACTTTCTTCGTGCTGCCTTTTCTTTCTGCGGTGGATTCGCTTTTCTTCGGCTCTCGCTGCCCTGTACCGCTCTCTGTTCTGTCGGGTACCGGCCACAAGCATACGGCTTCTGGCGACATTCTTCATGTCTGTCACCCTCTGACACTCTTCATCGAACCAGTCGTTCCGTCTTCGTCGTTGACCAGTGCCGATCACTTCTCGCGCCGTTGTTGTCACAGCTTCGTGGATAGGGTCCCACAGGCTGTCGACGTCTCCAGCAACGTTGGCTCTTCCCAACTTCTCGTCTAGTTGCTGACGGTACTGCGCAGCTACCCCATCAGTCGACAAGCGTTGTATATTGAAGCGTAGCGTTCTGTGTGTTGTGGAACTCGTGACGCTGGATAACCGCGCCCGAATTTTAGCTACAACGAGATAATGATCCGAGTCGATATTAGGGCCTCGGAAGGTCCTGACATCAATGACATCTGAGAAATGTCGCCCATCAACCAGCACGTGGTCTATTTGGGAGCAGGCATCGCCACTCGGGTGTCGCCAGGTGTGTTTGCGGATATTCTTTCGTGCGAAGTAGGTACTGCTGATTGCCATCCCTCTAGCAGCAGCGAAGGTTACTAGCCGCAGGCCATTATCATTTGTAACGGAATGAAGGTTTTCCGTTCTAATGACGGGTCGGAAGAAATCTTCTTTCCCGATCTGCGCATTTGCGTCGCCGATGACTATCTTGACATCTTGTTTTGGGTACTCTCCGTAGGCCTTATCCAGGCTCTCATAGAACTCATCCTTCATGTCATCGGGCTTATCGTTCGTTGGCGCATATATGCCGATCAGGCTGTAGTTGAAGAACTTGCCCTTCATTCTCAACACACAGATTCGGTCGCTTACCGGTTTCCACCGAATAATTCGCTTCATCTGCTTCCCAATCACTATGAAGCCAACTCCACGTTCTGCTCTGTCGCCACCGCTGTAGTAGACGTGGTACTTGAATGAAGTGTTGGCGATGGGGTCCACCGCTCGGAATTCGCGTTCTCCGGTTCTCGGCCAGCGTATTTCCTGGATAGCTGCCACGTTCACGCCGACATTCCGCAGTTCACGAGCCAGGAGCCCAACACGCGCGGGTTCATTCAAAGTTCTCACGTTCCAAGATTCAACTTTCCAATCGTTGTCCTTTATTCGTTGCCAGGTCTGTTGCCGTAAAATCAATCCGTTTGCTCTACTTTTGCCTTTCTTGGTTGGTGAAGAGTCTTCGATGGGCCACCTAACCAGGGTTGCGCTACCTACATCGTGCTAGAGGGGCTGCCTCCTCGGTGCTGACACGATACAGCAATGTCCGTTTGTTCTTTACATGATGACCACGGTCCTAGCCATCACAACCATCCACCTTTATCAGGGCTTTGGACCTGTAGCTCTGGTTCTCAATAGTTTCAAGTTCTTTCGGACATGCTACTCTGGTGAGCCGTCATGCGCTAGCGGTGTTATATTATTGATTATATTCAGGTAAATCCGGGAACATTTCCGGAATCAATTTGCTGATAAAAAGTATAGAAGGAATGGATGTCCACCAAGAGGAATTCACCTTGAAAGTATGAACAAGTCCCACAATATCATTTGACTAATTTCGAAAAGATTTGCATAGTTCTGAGGCCACCCTTAAATATTCTTCGAGGAATTTGTTTAAACTAAAATTCTACAAAGAAAATTGAAAGGTTTTTTTTTGAAAACTATTGCTACAAATCTGTTAAAAATTAATCAAATAATTAATACAATATTAAGTTTTCTTGGTAAAATATAGCAAATAACAATATATTAAGCAATAAATTTATTCATGCGAAAACACTTAAAACTTAAATCGAAATTAAAGAGAGCTGGAATAAAACACTATGATCGATTTTGTTACATTTTTGCACCAGGTTAAGTTCATGCCATTCATCTAAAGAAAACTTGGCCATGCCGAAATTCCTTGAAAGTTAACCCTCATTTTCCAACGAAATTTCCCGCTATGTACTGTCTGAGAAATTCCTTTATAAGTTCTGTCTATTTTTTCAATTATTTTTTCGGACATTATACGAGTTAATGTTAATGTATGGATTGTTTTTTTTTGTGAATTCTCATAAGGGATATCATCACCATACATCTCGAGCAGGGCATCCTCCAAAAACATGAGAAAGTAGAATGCAGTGAATATGCTGCTTATGCTGAAACAGCATTATTTGGAATATTCAGAAAAAAAAACGATTTTTTGGAATCAAACTTCCGCTTTTTTTGTATCATGTTAATTTTGCAACGGAGATGTTGAAAAATTTCGCTTATCGCATACAGCAAGAAGCTAGTTTTAACAATAACCAATCGATTGACAGCCGGACGATCAAGCTTTCGGTTGTCGCGCAATTCACCGAAGTCTGAACCGCCACGCTGATGCTATAAAAGACAAGCGAGGTTTTCTCACTATTGTGTTGTACAACATAAAACAACGTAACTAATGAAGAAATTTGTGTCTATTACAAGAGTCACGTAGGTACATTGATTCAGACGATTTTGCTTCATGTTATATATTTTTTATTGGCATCAAAAATTCTGGGGGGGGGGGCCTGGATGATTCTGGAGGGGGCCAGGCCCCCCTGGCCCCCCCTGTTCCTACGCCAATGCACACTATGGACCATTCATTCTAATCACACACAGTAAAACTTCTATAATTTATGCAATTTAAAGACATTCCCTTAACTACTGCATATAATTGAAAACGTTAACGTTCTCAGTCCGTCCGGATTAATAGAAAACTTGTGCACATTAATGTGTGCGTAATGTTCGGCATAGAAAACGATTCCATTGTTACTAAATTTGCAACCCGAAAAGATTCTCATCCGATGGGATTCGAACCCACGACCCTCATCCTGGTCTGGCTGAATAGCTTCGCATTTACGGCTACAGCAATCCGGCCTTTGTTTAGAAGGTATAGTGGGTTTGAAAAACTCAATTTTCACAAATTTGAAATTATGACCAAGAATCTGCACGAGTAACTCCTCAGTGGCGTTGTTGCGTTGTGCCGTTGCCGCCACAATCCACGGTCGTCACTCGGTGACTTGACTGCAGCAAATCGACAGCTTATTGCCCTCGTATTTCAACCGCTCGGCTCAGGTTCCAAAAGGTATAGAAGGTAGCTCAGTAGATTGGTGCTGCGTCGAGAGGCCATTAAGGGGCGCCCATCATTGGGTCATCTTGAAGTGCCCGCGCGTAGCGAGATGCTGCACCACTGACTGTAATATTAATGTAACAAGCGTGCACAATTCTATTACTCATCGCTGGTAATGATCCTCCGCTCACTCACTCGCTTATACCTATTCACTTCTATGCTGTTTGACTAATGCTCGATTTTCGCATTCGGAATGATTATTGCGACGCGGTTAAGTCAATCTATCTAAGGTCCCTGCTGCTCCACAATGATATAACAGATCATCGTCGTCGGTTGCAATGCTTAAGAAGATGGTTGCTGCCGTTTGGACATTTGTACCTATTTCTTGATTCTTTCTGGCAAGGGCGCTCGGCTCAATCATTTCGAAACATAACCTCTGTAATATGAGGAAGATTTCTTGTTTGAGTATCGTTTCAAGTACCGACAGTGCGTTCCATTAGCGGTCACAGTCATGGCGTCATTATATCGATTATCACGATTTACGTGGAGGTTCTTCTCAAGCTAAGGACGTCTGCCCTGTGAAAGAAGATCCCAAAATGTTCGTATCCCCCAGTGCGCATTGTACCCTAGTGCTGTAGGTATACCGTTTTTTCTGCTCTCGGAAGTTTTTAAAACTAACTAGAGCAAAAAAAAAATAGCACTTTTCAGTACTATTTTTTTCTTCTATTGATCCCTTTTCGATCCTTGAACCCGTTAGCGAAAGCTAGCGGTGGTAATCCTTATTGGACACCGTCTTGGGTACAAATCTCACAGAAGGTCACGTCTACTTTCATTTATTCACTAAGCATGGCTGCAACCACGAACAAAATGGAAGAGTGAATCTCTAATTCACAAATTCCTTCCAAAAATTGGGTTTAAAAACTATCACTAAATATGGCATAAATGGAAGAAAGGACAATTCTTCGGAATGAGCGCTTTATTTCAAGAGTGAAATGGTTAACGTTGATAATTGTATCGAAATGAGCAATCAGTTCGATGCTCTAGAAAAATTTTCCGAACATCAAATCGAAGCAGCCTTTAGCCCAGGCTCTTTGATTCAAGTGAGGAAGCAAACAGTGCCGCCTATCGTGGTCAGTTGTTCCAAATTTGGGGAATTTAGGCAGGAGATCTTGAACTCCATTAGGGGAATCAAGGTTTCCTTCCAAATTACAAAGAAAGGAGACTGTCGCGTTTTTCCGGAAACTCTTAAAGATCGTGAACTTCTTCTCAAACATCTTGAAGAGGAGAAGCACCAATTTTTTATTTATGACGACAAAACTGAACGTTTGTTCAAAGTCGTCTTGAAAGGTCTCTCAAATGGCTATTAGTCACCTGAAGAGATCAAAAATGGAATAAATTATTTACTTGGATTTTCCCCAGTCCAAGTAATCATTATGAAAAAGAGAGCACATTCTGGCATTGTTCGGAAAGGGCTTTCTCAAGAATATTATTTAGTTCACTTTCACAAAAAAGATCTAAATAATATTAAAGCTTAAGAATAAGCTAGACTAATGTTCGATGTCCGTGTGACATGGGAACATTTCCAGAAACCTGGAGGAAATTATCAGAACAAAAAAATGTCGCATGGATGCTAAATGCATGATTTGCGGAGGTTCTTCTCACGCCAAGAACGTCTGTCCAGTTAAGAAAAATACCGATAAGTTCATATGCGCCAATTGCAAGGGCAATCATAAGTCCAATTTTTGGGCTTGCTCTTCGCGTAGGCGAGTCGTCGAGGCTCGTGCTAGGCAGTTACGATCGTTACGATAACGAACGTTTCTGGAATTTGCTGGTAGAGTATCGAACAATGCTCATTTTTCAGTTAACGATCGCTTGATCAAGAATCATACCCACCAGGAAGATCATAATCATGCTCATTCACAAACTAATTTTAATCCGTCGGGTAGCTGTTTGAATCTTTTAATTTCGAATGTATCTACCCACGGTAAATCCTTTGCCGATATCGTAGCAGGTAACTATGAGTACCCATTCTACTTGTTTCAAATCGAATTAAAAAAAAACCCTACCGCCACAGGTAACATATACTCCGCTTCTTCGTCTACCGAAAATTCTAACGGAAAATCATCAAATGTACCCACTTCAAGTGATATGTCTGTCTCTGATTTTAATTTTCTAACTGAACAATTAAATCTAATGATTGATGCAATGTTCAAAGCCACCACTATGACTGAAGCAGTCCAAGTTGGTGTAAAATTTACTAATCAAATTGTTATTGGATTACGTTTTTCTAATGGATCCAATAAATAATAATTTAAATATTTTAAATTGGAACTCTTGTTCCTTGAATGGTAAAGAGGACGAGCTGTTTAATTTTCTTACAGCTAATAACGTGCATGTAGTGTCCGGAAGGAGAAACCGGCATATACAAAGTTAGTGGCTCAATCAGCCGAATTGCCAAGGGAGCAATTCTAGCGCAACTTCATCGCTCGAAACACTTTACAAGACTGACGTGTCATTCGTCTCTTCCCGTTTGCTTAGGTTTTCCTTGTTACTCAAACTATATGTTCTTCTGCTTAGTTTTTTTTTCTTCTCTAGTACCCCTCTCAATCCCTACATTCTCCTCCTGATCTACTCTTAGAATAATAAGATCGTTTCTTCTATTATTTTTCAACGGAACAATAAATTCATATTATCTTTCATTCATCTCTTGCTTTCCTTGTGTTCTTTCATACTAAAGATAACATAGGGAAATTGTACCAGTTATGGCCATAGTGGTTCCCTATTTGGCCATATGTAAAATTTCGATGACTTTCACATTTTTGATCTTTTCGAATGTTTTAACATCAAGATATATCCTATATCTTATTGCTAAAACACACAAAACTTTTCAAAATGTGGAGACATTCAAGTTATCACATATGGCGAAATAAGGAACCACTATGGCCATAACTGGTACACCTACCCTACATATTTTCCAAAAATGTTTAAACATTTTGTTTCAACATCATAATCATCATCTTTCACATCATCATTCCTCATTCCACATTACTCGCTTCTCACTCCTTATTATTTTATTCCTTATTCCTCATTCCTCACACTTCATTCCTCATTTCTCACTTCTCACTTCTCATTCCTCATTCCTCACTCCTCATTCACTTCCTTCCTCATTCGTTATTACTTACTCCTCACTCCTCATTCCTTATAACATACTCCTTACTCCGCATTCCTCACTCCTCATTTTTCACTCCCCATTCCTAATTCCTCAATCTACAGACTCATTATATTCCTTATTCCTCATGCTTCATTCCTCATTCCTCACATCTCACTCTTCAACCCCCATTCCACGTTCTTCACTCTTCACTCCTCATTCTTCATTAATCATTCATTATTTCTTACTCCTCTTTCCTCGTTCTTCACTCCTCACTCCTCACTCCTCGTTGCTCATTTCTTACTTCTCATTGCTAATTCATGACTCCTCATTCCTCACTTTTCATTCATCATCTCTCATTGCTCATTCCACATTACTCGCTTCTCACTCCTAATTATTTTATTCCTTATTCCTCATTCTTCAGACTTCATTCCTCATTTCTCACTTCCCACTTCTCATTTCTCATTCTTCTCTCCTCATTCCTCACACTTCATTCTTCATTCTCACTCCTCACTTCTCATTCCTCATTCCTCACTCCTCATCTCTCATCTAGCATTCCTTATTTATTATTCCTCATTCCTCATTCTTCACTCTTCATTCCTCATTCTTCACTCTTCATTCCTCACTTCTCACTCCTCATTTCTCATCTGTCACTCTTCATACCTCATTCCTCATTCTTCACTTCCTTCCTCATTCGTTATTACTTACTCCTCACTCCTCATTCCTCATTCCTTATAACATACTCCTTACTCCTCATTCCTCACTCATTACTACAGTCAACCCTCCATGAGTCGATGTTCCATGACTCGATATCGACTCATGGAACCATACTAAGAGCAAAAATTCATGGTTACTATGATGGTCCCTTCGAACAGCTTTCAAGTAATTTATGTTCCATTACTCGATATTTCTATGAGTCGATGGTCCCTTCAGATATCGACTCATGGAGGTTTGACTGTAGTAAGAAATGAGAATGAAAATTGTTTCATTCCTCATTTTTCATTCATTCCTTCTTCTTCACTCCTTTTTCCTCAATTCTAACTCCTCACTTATCACCAGGCTTTGGAAAATTTAACGATCATTGACACACGAGCCATAATTTCAGCCCATTTATCCGCCTGCATTCATACAACATGCATGACATTTAACGTTTGTTGAAGATTGCGAACCATGAATGAAAACAAAACAGACACACACCACCCTCTGTTTGGCCCCGATCACTGTGTGTCAACACTTGTAACATTCGCTGACCCACACTCATTCTGATCAAGAAACAGAGGCGAATATTTTTTATTTTCTGTGCTATGTTTGCAACCAAAGGGGTGTTCAATGGTCCATTAGATTATAACTAGGTTGTTAAAGGCTGCATGATCAGTAAATATGAAAGTTAGTACACATTTTATGCAAAACAGAAATCACCCGAACGACTGGATACTGTTGCAGTCTGTGAGAGTTGCTGCTCGCAAACACTCCCATGCCACGTACCAAACGAGAGAGTGAATGTTTACATTCATAGGGCTCTCCGAATGCGATGTGCCACGAACTGTTATGGTTCGCGAACTGTGACACTCTCTGAATATGGTTCCATCGGCTTATTCTGATCGAAATCCAAACACTGCTTATCACTCCTCATTTCTCATTCCTCACTCATCATTCCTCATTCCTTATTCCTCCCTGCTCATTCTTCAATCCTCATTCCTCATTCCTCATACCTCACTCCTCATTTCTCATTACTTAAACCTCAGTCCTCACTCCTCATTCCTCATTCCTCACTCTACATTCCTCATCTCTTATTCCTCATTTCTTACTCCTCATTCTTCACTCTTCTTTCCTCATTCCTCACTCGTAATTTATCATTCCTCATTCCTCATTTCTCACTCCTCATTCCTCACTCCTCATCTCCCATTCCTCATTCTTCCTTCTTCACTCGTCATTCCTCATACCTAACTTCTCATTTCTTATTTCTAACTTCTCACTCTTCATTCCTTGTTCTTCACTGCTCACTCTTGCTCCTCATTTCTCACTCCTCATCCTTCACACCTCACCTCATTTCTTACTTCTGATTAATCATATCTCATTCCTCATTAGTTTTTCCTCACTTCTCACATCTTGTTCCTCTCTTCTCATTCCTCACCACTCAATTCTCATTTCTTGATCCTCATTCCATATTCGTCACTCTTCATAGATCTACCCTCTCGGGGGAATTGCTTTACCCTCTCGGGGAAATTGCTTTACCCTCTCGGAGGAATTGCTTTACCCTCTCGGGAGACTTCATGCATTGCCTTGAAGTATTTCACTGTCGCTGTCACAATACTGTTTTCTGATTGTGTTTCAAGTTAATTATTAACAGTACGCTATGTCGTTCATAAACATAAAATCAAGTAAAATCTTATCAAACATTTAAATTCACTTAAGCAACAACACAAATTTTAAAATACTTCTATCGCAACTCCATCACAGCAATCTAGCATAAAATCAACAATTAACACAACATGTCCTCCGTTTAAAGCCGAAAATATGACGACTCACCCTGTACGAATAAACAGCAATCAGCATCGACTCAAGTGGTCCTGTCTTCTGTTCCAGGCCGAGGCTTCAAATGTTTGGGAGCGCACAATACACTTACCAACTGTGTCATTGTAGTGTCCGGAAGGAGGAGCCGGCATATACAAAGTTAGTGGCTCAATCATCCGAATTGCCACAGGAGCAATTCTAGCGCAACTTCATCGCTCGAAACACTTTACAAGACTACCGTGTCATTCGTCTCTTCCCGTTTGCTTAGGTTTTCCTTGTTACTCAAACTATATGTTCTTCTGCTTAGTTTTTTTCTTCTCTAGTACCCCTCTCAATCCCTACAGTGCATATAGCCGATATTCTTGAAACATATTTAAAACCTGGATCCAAATTTAAAAAAGATCCTAACTTTTTTATCGTAATGATCGACTTGATGGGGCATGTGGGGGAGTTGCAATCATCATTCATAGGCGTATTAAACATCAACTGTTTTCATAGCTGCCTATTTGTCTTTTGAATGCTCTGGACAGCAAGTTTGAAAGCAAGTTGAAAAGAAAAGTGGGTTTTGTGCCTCTTGGAGAAGCTACTTAGAAATAAAAGAAGCACTCCCAGGGGCTTTTCCCTGCTTCAATAAATAAATAAAGAAATTAAAAAAAAAGTTAATTTGCTCCAAACTGACCTGCGAAAATTGACTCGCAATAAGTCAAAATTTTTTGTCATTGGTGACTTTAATGCCAAACATCGGTCATGGAATAATTCCCAAAGTAATTCCGACGGCAGAATTTTACTTGATGAGTGCTCTTCAGGATATTTCTTAATTCAATACTCTGATAGCCCTACATGTTTTTCCTCTTCTAGAAATCCATCTACGATTGACTTGGTCGTAACCGACCCTAGTCATTTTGTAGCCAATTAGTTACTCAAGCTGATTTTGATTCTGATCATGTCCCTGTTGAAATGTAGCAATAAAGCGATTCTCAATCCTATCAGCTCCACTTTTAATTATTTTCGAGCCGACTGGAATCTATATGAAACATATATTGACTCTAGTCTTGCTGTTAACATTTCTTTACAAACAAAACGTGATATTGACAATGCTCTTGAAACTTTAACAAATTCCATTGTTGAAGCCAGGAGCATTGCAATTCCAAAATTTGAATCCGTGATTATAGACGATGATCTTAAACTCTTGATCCGTCTTAAGAACGTGAGGAGAAGGCAATTTCTACACACTCGCGATCCTGCTATGAAAATTATATGGCAGGATTTGCAGAAAGGAATCAAGAAACGATTTGCTCAATTAAGAAACAAAAATTTTGAAAATAAAATTTCTCAATTGAACCCTGGCTCTAAGCCCTTTTGGAAATTATCTAAAATCTTGAAAAAACCTCAGAAGCCAATACCAGCATTGAAAGAGGAAAACAAATTATTACTAACTAATTGCGAAAAAGCTCAAAAACTTGCTATTCAGTTTGAAAGTGCGCACAATTTTAATTTAGGACTTACTAGTCCAATTGAAAATCAAGTTACTCAGGAGTTCGAAAACATTCTCAATCAAGAGAACGTTTTCGAAAATGCCTGGGAGACTGATTTGGAAGTAGTAAGAACTACCTATTATTAAAAAAACCAAAAACTATGAAAGTTCCTGGCGATGATGGAATTTTCTACATCTACATCAAGAAACTTCCAGAAAGTAGCTTATCATTTTTAGTTGATATATTTAACAAATGTTTTCAATTAGCATATTTTCCTGACAAATAAAAAAATGCTAAGGTTGTACCAATTTTAAAACCAGACAAAAATCCTACAGAAGCTTCTAGCTATCGTCCAATCAGTTTCCTTTTCTCCATCAGTAAACTTTTTGAAAAGGTTATTTTGAACAGAATGATGGCCCACATCAACGAAAATTCAATTTTTGCCAATGAACAGTTCAGATTCCGCCATGTACTCGAATGCAAAAAAGTTTGGCTATTTTTTCTTCATACTTGCAAAAATGGAAGATTTCTCCTAATGCTTCCAAAACTCAACTAATAATATCCCCACATAAACCAAAACTCATTATTTGAAACTTTCAAGTGGACATGTTGTCACGATGAGAGGGGTTCCAATAAATTGGTCAGATGAAGTTAAGTATCTAGGGCTCATCCTAGATAAGAATTTAACTTTCAAAAATCACATTTAAGGTCGTTAAAGCCAAATGTAATAAATATGTAAAATGCCTTAATCCCCTTATTTACAGAAAATCAAAACTTTGTCTTAAGAACAAGCTTTTGATCCTCAAACAAATTTTCAGACCAGCCATGTTGTATGCTGTACCAATATGGACTAGCTGTTGTAATACCAGGAAGAAAGCTCTGTAGAGGATTCAGCTTCCTCCATGTTATAATACCAATGAGTTACATAGAATATCCATAGTTGAATCATTGGAACAAATGTCAAATAAAATAATCATTAATTTCGGGCAAAAATCGTTGCAATCTTCTTTTGTCACGATTAATCCGTTGTATATTTAGGTTAAGTTAGGTTAAGTAAGTTAAAAGTTTTTTTTTCTTATAAGGATGTGAAATTAACTCACCTGTAAAAATCTGAACTGCTACGTAAAATGAAATGTAATATGTTTTTTTTTTTTTTTTTTTGTTTGTTGCTAGCCGTACAGTGAATACTGTCCCAAGCTCTAAACTAGACTTTAGATAGGAAAGGGGACGTAATCCTTCTGAAGCAGTTCACCAGACGTGCACGGAAAGATGGCTTCCAAGAAGACACTGTTGCGATCTGTCTCAGAAGGTTACGGTAGAAGGTGGGAAACGTTCTTTTTCACTTTTCACTTTACTTGATAACTGTTAGATTACTTCATAGCACTATTCACTGATATTTATATCACCAGCTTATATATCATCATGATTTCTAATAGTAATGTCACCATTATCTACATCACTCTTATTATTAACTTCACATCTATAATTCAGCCACAACACCATACTACTGCTTCATCAAGTTTAAAATATAAAACTTCTCAGTAATAAAAATAATCACTGTAATAAATAAATCATATCAACACTCAATATCATCATCTCAACTAAAATCAAAGTAGGGTTCGTGTTGCTTATATCACTAATATTCACAATATCACCAAATGTCGTCACTCTCACCATCTTTGTAGCTATCATTAATCACACAAACTTATTCGACTTTCTTTAGAATATTCACACGATGACGTCATCTCACTATTTTCTTAGTAACATTATCATACCCAGTAACGGAATTATTCATATGTCTTCTTGAGGTGATCCCTCCGAGGGCTGAAGGCCGCAATAATAATGAGAATAAAAAATAATGTCTTTGCACTACGATGAAGCGCATCACACTGCACTCACAAGTACAGATCATATTAATCACTTACACTAGGCTACCTGTTACTGCTGAAACTACTTTTGAATACGCGTCCTAGATAATAGTCCTTGATCAGATTTAGTTTAGAATGTGTTTGTTAATTGTTTTTAAGCTTATCCACGGAAGAACGACCGGCGTGTTATCGTCAGATTGCCTTCCATTATATAGAAAATTATGCAATATTATTTGGGGGACGAAAATCACCGTTGGTGGATATTATGGTTCGGTGGTCAGTAGTTAGAACAGAGAAAAATCCAACCTCGACGAACAAACTGTTTCTAACTTTTTACCGCGCCGATAATATGTCATTACTAGGATCTGTTATTAAGAGAAATTTGTTTTTGACGTTGTTTGAAAACTTTAACCGACACTATCAGATTATTAAAATTTAGTAGTTTTTAATTGCAGTAGATTTTCGTAGATAGCTATGTAATCTCTGGTAATTTTGTTCCTTTGTAGAAGTGTTTTAGAGTAATGGACTAGTATATGTGCTTACCTTTTCATTGTTGGGGGTGTTAGTGATTAGTTCCTACTCACTTATGTCGTAGTTTGTTTCTCATGAGTTATTATTCCTATTTGCAGTTACGTGTACCTATAAATAGAGATAGCGATTAATCACAAGTTTCACTCAAAAATGAATGTTTTTAGTATGTTTGGATGTATGATAAATTGTTTATATCTTACTCTGCAATATTCAGCTTATTACCTAAATTTGGAGGACGAATGATGATTGTTTAATATGTTATATATATATATATTATTTACTTAGTCTGAACTCACGAATGCCTCATCATCATCGCTAAATCCGGCAAAGTCGGAAGGAAGTAATGAGCTATCCGTGCTATTTCCTTCTGACTCATCGCTTACTTCATATTCGGATTCCACCATTTTCTCGTAAAGAGATTTAGTTACTGTTTTAAGTTTGGATTTGTCAGTGGCTGTTTCATGCCATTCTTCAATAGAGATTCCACTACGGTCGATGTCTTGCCAGATGCAATTTCGCCAGGTGTATGCTGGCCTGCCTACTTTTTTCGGCGCCGGAATTTTATATTCCAATGCCGTTTTGAGGATTCCGTTATTAGTGCTCCTAATTATGTGGCCGAAGAAATTGAGCCTCGCCGTTCTTATCTTGTTGTTGATGGTTTTGTTGTTTAACCAGTTTGGAGCAATATGTGGGTTCTCGTTTTCTTGGTCGATGTTTGCCTCTTGTGAGTTTCCATGAATTAGGATATTGGCTTGATTCTCGTTGTCATGTCCAGTTGTGCGTCTCTCTTCTCCTTCATTTGGCTCTGCATGGATTTGCGATGTCTCCTGACCAGTATTACCATCGTTTTCTCTTTTGCTAAGTTCTTTCAAGGTGAGAATCATATCATTCTCCATACTTCTTAAGGAGTTTCTTTTTAATACCGTGGAGACTTCCATACCGTACGTCGCCACCAGTGTGATTAAGCAATGGTATAGACGTTTGACTGTTGTCCATTTCAGTTTATGCTTCCGTAAAAAAGAACATAGGTGGTGGAATGCTTTATAAGCTTTGGTGATCCTCTCTGAAGTTGTTGCTGCTCTTGATAGGCTGCTTGTAACGTAAATACCAAGGTATTTCATCATAGTGACGACTAACAGATCATATTTTCCAAATTTTCTGGTAGTATCAGGAGCTACGTTGGTAGTGTCATACGGATCACGAAATAACACTTTTGTTTTTTTCGTATTGATCTCTAATCCTATTGATTCCAGAAGTGGAATGAGTAGATCTAATAAGCGCTCTACGTCTTCTTCATTATTGCATAGGAATAGAATGTCATCAGCATAGTAAAGGATACATGGAAGTCGCATATTGCCTCCATGTTCTAGTCTAATTTCCGGCCAGCTTCCTTGTAGCTCTTTCAATACGTAGTGCAACATCAGAATGAATAGTTCTGGGCTCAGCGGACATCCCTGCTTTATACCCCTGTGTTTGCTTTTGGTGGTAGTGCGCTGTCCAAACCATTGAATCGACGTGTCTTCACATAAGCACGCTTTAATGATGCGATTGATAAGAGCTCGAGGGACTCCCAGTTTGTCCAGTATTTCTGCCGCCTTTGAGGTATCGATTCTGTCAAAAGCTTGTTTCAAGTCAATTGAAACAATGATTGTTTTGACACCTTTTCTCCATCTTTCGTCTAAGATCCTTCGGAGCACAAATATCTGGTCAGCAGCACTTCTTTTCGATTGGAATGCCATCTGATAGCTTGGCAATGGATCTATATTCTCTCTTAGACGCTTGAGGAGAATTTTAGCGTAAATTTTATATGCCGCTGGACACAGCGTGATGCATCTGTAGTCATCTACAGTTGCGGCATTAGGTACTTTAGGTATTGGAACTTGAACTGTTTTTGTCCATGCTTCTGGAACATCATTAGTTCTGAAGACTTCTTTGATTAGATGCGTTAAGTCATCCTGGACATTTTCTGATGCGTATTTCAACAGCTCGTTGTTCATGTTGTCCACCCCCGGAGCGCTATTGTTTCTGGTCGACCATAGAATTTCTTGAATTTCTTGCCACGTCGGTTCCGCTCCTGGGCTTCTTCCGTCATCTTCAGGAAGTAGATTAAGCTCCCCATTTCGATTAGTGTATGATGATAATTTCTGCTCCCATTGCTGAATGTTTATATATTTTCGCTCTTTGCTTTCGCGTTGCCGCCGGTGTGATTTTATGAATCGAAAAGTTTTCGTCATCTGTTCCAAAGTTTTCGTTTTCAATCGCTCTAAGAAACTTATCTACTTTTTCCTCGAAATGTTGTTGATAGGCCAACCTTTTTTCCTTTTCTGCTTGTCTTGCCGCCTTTTTCAAATTTTGATCATTTATATTCGCCATTAGTTTCTGTTTCGCAAGGAAGAGGTTCGTATGTGCTTGCTTTCGTCGTGGTGTTGGAGGTGACCTAGATGCTTGGAGTACTGCTTCTGCTGCTCCCATTACTGTCGATTCAATTGCAATCCATTTCTGTTCCGGATTCGAAGGTATATTTTCGGTATTTCGGTGTGCTCTGTCCATGCGCTGTTGGTATTTCATTCTTTCATCTTCATTTTTCAGCAGTTCTAGGTTAAATTTTGCTCGCTTTACGTGGTTGATAGTTTTCTGAGTTTGTAATGCTTCTTGATCCGAAGTCTTATATGCCATCACACACTCTACCATTTTATGATCACTACGAAGTGTAGCATCGTAGAAGGCTCTTATGCGAGGCAACTTCGTGAAGCTCATCACCGTCATTAGAATGTAATCCAACTGAGAGGAGCTTCTTCCATTCGTCCACGTAATCTTCACTGAGGGAGAGTGGCTGAATGAAAGATAGTTTTTCATTCTAGTCCCGTGGAGAAAGGTTTTCAGTTCAAAGCCGTTTGCGTTGCAGTGTTGATGCGATAGGTTCCTTCCTATTATTGTTTTGTCAGCTTCAGTTTGATCGTGAATGCCAATATGTGCATTCATATCTCCAGCTATGATGACATTCTTCTTAAGCTGCTCAGGTAATGAAATGATATATCGGGACAGCGCTTCGAATTCTCGATGGCCGTAGTTGGTCTCACTTCTAATGTAGCAGGAGATGAAAACGGTCTTGTGTCCGAATATGTCAACGATTAGCGCACACGAATTGTCGCCGATTTTCTGAAACCTGTTTTCTCGTAGCAATGCTTTTTGAACGAGGATGGCTGTTCCTCCCCCTATTCTATTTTTCTCGCCTCTGATGTTGACATTGAACTAATAATAGTTGTTAGTTTCCAAGGAGCATTCCGCTATGCGTGTTTCTTGGAGCGCAATTAATTTGTATTTCTTTTGCGCGAATAATCTGTCCATTTCTTCTCTTTTGGTTCCATCTGAGCATCCTCGGACATTCCAACTCAAGAAGGTTAGCTGCTGCTTGCTGCCAGCTTCTCCCGGTACATCTATGAAGCCGTTTTCGGAATTATGAATTATTTGCGATGCGTTCTCGATAACGTTCCTTTGGAAGTTGTGAATTTGAGTGTGGAGTAAAGTTTCCTTCACCATTCCTGCCCTCGACTGTCCTAGTATCTGCTTCAGGATCAGGTTGCCGTAGTCTTTGTACCACACTATCGTAATGCACTCGATCGATTCTCCCACCTCTCCTGTTTCTTCTTACGATCGCTGCTCGATATGCTATTCGTAGTGTCCCGTAAGCTGTAGCGCTTCTGTTGAATCTAATAATGTCTCCATCTTCGCAATATACGTCAATTCTCCTGTTCAATATGTTGGCAGCTGCTGATATTGACTCTTGACCTCCCCATTCATTGGTGTCTGCCAACCTCGTAAGCAGTTCTTCGATTCTATCTACGATGTCGGTTGCATGAAGATGATCTAATGCGCTGACAGTTTCAACCAATGATTCGTAGATGGTATCCATGTTTGCTCTGATATGTTCCACAACTTGTCTGCGAAGCTGCATGACTTTTTGCATATGCTCCGAGTCTTCGCATTCCGTTCGGTAGAATTGACATATCAGCGCTGAAAATAGACAGTGGCCGTCTGACGGCATTCGTTTTACCAGCACATAACTTCTTTCACAACGCATATGTTCCATGATTCACTTTGCACACTTTATCAGTTTTTTATAATATATGTAAAGCTATAATAAAAAAACTTAATCCTGAGATGACGCTAACTGACGGGAAGAGAGTGATTTAGTTAGTAAATTGTAGTGATATTATTAGTATAAGAGACGGATTAAATAAGATTCTGTTGTATCCTTGTACGGCCATGCGTATTCCTGTGCCGCACAGTTTCTTCAATGTTAGGAGGTTTTAATGCACATTAGAAGAGTGTCTGGAAGTATAGATAAAATACGTATAGAAAAAACAAACAAGGGACCGCTTCATAATAGACCATGTAAAGTATCGGTTCACGGCGATGTTAATCAATAGTGTTAATTATAAACACTTTTGATTATCATCACCATTGGCACCACTAGTGTGCATCTTTCTCTTCAGAGTAAAGATACATTTAAGCCCCGAGACCTGACAGCAGTCAAGCTGGTCACAAGGTTGTGCCTTTGCCCAGGGACGTAAAATGAAATGTAATATGTTGTTAACAAAATGTTAATAAAAGCTTGAATTTGTTTTACCAAATTAGGATGTCTACCACAGAACATCTAGATATAAGAAATGAACATAATATTTGGAATGATACTAATAAAGAAATTAAAAAAAATAAAATAAAATTTCCGAAAGGTTCACGTTATTCATGAACGACCCCATAGCATTGGGAATGTCCAATCAACACTAATTTCCAGATGCATCGATCTCACTTTGCAAACCTCTAGTCCAAAATTGTGTTGCCATGCTGGGTAATGGCACTCTAATGATTATGCGGCGATTTGTAGAACCCTCGAAATCGCCTCCATTTAGGGAACTAATTACCCTCTCGAGCCGAAGATTCCGATAAACAACCATACGCGCACTCAACACGACAAACGGGGGCTGTTAACCACTGCACTTGGCACTTGTTGCGGCTTATGATCATCGTTCGAATCCCATAAGCCTCTCGCACAGCAAAGATTTTACACTTTACCGAATTCGAATGAACTCAATGTCTCCGTCTTTTGGTCACCGGTCACACCAAATTAATATCTCCGCTCGGCACGCAGACTGACATAATCGCCAATCATTATCTTCAATATCGTCCCATCGGCATCACGTTCACCCGGGGGGAAGGCCGAGGTCGTTCCTTTTCCTGCACTTTTGCGGATTTGCTGGACCGCCGCTAACCTTCTGTCTGTACAGATGTGTACCAAACAATGCTGAACGTGAACGTTTCAGCTCTCAGGTAATGTTGACTCCAGCACACAGACAAACGGCTAATGGAGGTATTGATCGGCAATTTTCAGAGACTTTCAAACCAGAATTGGCACCCACAGAGACGTTCCAGCAAAAGGATTACATACTCGAGTGAGAGTAAGTGTTTGCGTTCGGCAGCGGCTGGACTCGGGATGGTGGGTGGTTAAATGTGACAAGGTAACTTCAACACACATGCCACTTGCTGAGCAGTCTGAAGGGGGAAAATGTGGACATGGCATTAAGGTGAAACAGTTTGGAATCAATTTCTAAGATTACACTGAAATTTCAAAGGCACAAATCACGCGAAGGAAGCATCCAACAACAATGAACTTTTTATTTTGGCTTTGTGCACTAGCAGAAAGCTTAAAATAAGAAGATCAGGAACGTTTACCAACTATTTCTTCAGTTTTGTGCCTTTGAAAACGTGAGTAGGGGCACAAGTCGGCCATTGTGACGGCCATCTTTGGATTCCGAGATGTTTCACCTTAAGCGAATCTGTTTTCCGCCATCGCCATCCCACCAGCACTACCATTGTTGAGAAAATGTGTTTTGTGTTCCCGGCTGCATTCTTGCATCTGTTAACAATTTGGCCAACTAAAAATACATACCTAATTTTATCCAAACAAACAGTGTGTTGGATGAATTGACGTAAACACCAGCTTACTGTCATAGCAACCTGTTTCATACGCTAAATTATCCGAACAAACACCAGACAAACCGTATGTGTTTGTATCCAAGGGTGGAGGGCGGCTGTCAATTGGGAGTAAAATTGAAAAGCCGCCAACCTAAGTCCAGAACCAGTTTTAAGGCTTAACGCGGAAAAGTAAAAATCATTCTTCGCAAAATTACAGGTAATCAATGCGCTTGAAAGAAATTGTTTGCAAGCAGTTATTTGCTACGTGCTGTTGGCAATTTAATCAGAAAATTCTGCTAAATTCCTGAAAAAGATGTTTGCGAGAAAATTGATTACGCCGTCACCATTGTTTGGTCGTTATTTTGTATGGTTGTTTACATTCTAGAACCAGCGACACGTCGGGGTAGCAATAAAGCAGGCAATAGGCCTTTTCATGTGACAGATCCGTCTATGCATTTGTTTACATCGGCGGAGGACCGGTACTAACACGGGCCTGTCATTTTCATAGAAGAACTGTCAAAGTACTTCCCGATCAGCTGATTTGAGACGTCATGTGAATAGGCCTATGGACATGCCCTATATCAACTGCAGCGATTTGCAGTAGACAGGATGTCCCGCGCCCGATCTATCTGACAAGCCAATCGAGCCCTCTGTCACCATCAGGCTATCGACATGATGGAGACACCATCTTCTATGGTGACAGAGGGCTCGATTGGCTTGTCAGATAGATCGGGCGCGGGACATCCTGTCTACTGCAAATCGCTGCAGTTGATATAGGGCATGTCCATTGCCTGGTCACCATAGAAGATGGTGTCTCCATCATGTCGATAGCCTGCAATAAAGAGCCGCCAGTTCCACCCTTGTTTGTATCTAGTTTTTTGACGTAGGACTACGTCTTTGTTTTCTATATTGGGGTGCACTTTAAAAGTACGGAAAATGAGACAGTTAACGAAATTAGGGGAGATTTTGAACGTTGATAACTCAGTTGTTTATGAACCAATTATTACGATTTTAGTATCATTCGATCAGAAATGTATCTACGCATCGTTAGTAATATATCCGATAAGTGAATTTTGTTGTTAAACTATTGAAAATTTGATAAATGTTGACCCCTTTCTTATCCAACCAATCACGTTCGAGCACTTTTCGACGGTGTCGCTTCCCACTATAAAAGCAAACGGGTCCCTGCTTCTTCCCTCAGTCTTCTTTTTGCGGTCGGACTGTGAACACGATTGGGCGAGTCATTCTCGCTTTGCTTTTGCACCCGCGTCACAGTCCAATTTGTGGAAGAGGAAGACGCAAGATTGATTTGCGGCGGCGATGACGATGGCTTGGGCGCTTCTCCGAGCGGCAAACTACTGCTGCTCGGAGAAGCGTCCAAGCCATCGTCGTCGCCGCCGCAAATTTATCCGCGCTCCCAGATTTCGACCCGTGATAAATTCAGCATCGGTGGTCAAGAAGCAAGCCCGATAGGAACCAGATACCAGAAATGCTGATCCGAGGAGCTGCTGCTAATCGAGCGTCGGAATCGCTCGAGTTTCCAGATTTCGACACGTGGCCGTGGATCCACTACCCGTTGCTGTTGCTGTTTGCGTTTAGGATTTCCCGTTTGACCATGGCATAATAACTTCCCGCAGTGCTATTTATCTGCCATCGGACCTTATCAGGACCATCAAATTTGTGGAAAAGAGTTGAAGGAATAATATTTCCGACCTTATTAGATCTTATATTTCTCAATCAATCTCGCAGCTTCATACAAAATTTTATTTGTTAAGAATAATTGACTATTCGTGGACGCTGCTGCAGTGCCGTCGGGGTGAGTGCTCAACATTTCACAATGATTGTAAACTAGAGTGGAATTTCCGACAGTGTCTTTGATTTGCCATATTTTATGAGAACACTTCGATTACGAAAATGATCACATGCAACAAAATTGCGACATGTTTAGAATGCTTTCGAAATAAAATTAAAGAGTTGTTTGTGTAATATTCCCTAATGTGTTTACCACATACTTGCTATAATCTCTTAATTCATCTCATAGCATCATACAATAATTGATTTATTACGAATAATTGACAATACAGCAATTTGAGGATATTTCCGAGGACGCTGCTGCAGTGCCGTCGGGATGCAATAACAGCATAATGCTAATCTTGTACATCCCTTACCCAGACATCAGTTTCATATAGCCTATTTCCCAGATAAGAAAACGAAGAATTTGAAAGGAGGAGCATCACCTGCTATTCTAAGGGTATAAAGCATCCCTCCTTCGTTGAATTCGGTTTCATTCTGTTTTCGCTTTCGAGCTGATAAGAGCTCCTCTAAACCTCCTCAGCTCCTCGCTACCAGAGGCAAGCTGTTTGTACGAGATGGCTGAAGAAAATCGACCAAAGCCGCTTGTTGAAGCGCACATCGTCATCCGCACCGCAAATCTCATCGGGCGAGGAGGATTGCAACCAGTGCGCCGTCAAAGTGTGTCCGTGTTACGCAAATTCAACAATTCAATCGGCCCTTTTCAGAGCTAACAATTGTGTTTTAAAGAGTTGATTGTGTAATATCCCCTAATTTGTTTGGGGACGGACCTGGTGTAGTGGTTAGAACACTCGCCTCTCACGCCGAGGACCTGGGATCGAATCCCATCCCCGACATAGTCACTTATGACGTAAAAAGTTATAGTGACGACTTCCTTCGGAAGGGAAGTAAAGCCGTTGGTCCCGAGATGAACTAGCCCAGGGCTAAAAATCTCGTTAATAAAGTCAAACCAACCAACCTAATTTGTTCGAGATGGCTGAAGAAAATCGACCAAAGCCGCTTGTTGAAGCGTACACCGTCATCCGCACCGCAAATCTCATCGGGCGAGGAGGATTGAAACCAGTGCGCCGTCAAAATGTGTCCGTTTTACGCAAATTCAACAATTCAATCGGCACTTTTCAGAGCCAACAAATGTGTTTTAAAGAGTTATTTGTATAATATTCCCTAATGTGTTTACCACATACTTGCTATAATCACTTAATTCATCTCGTAACATCATACAGGAATTGATTTATCACGAATAATTGACAATACGGCAATTTGAGGCTGTTTCCGAGGATGCTGCTGCAGTGCCGTCGGGTTGCAATAACAGCATAATGCTAATCTGTACATCCCTTACCCAGACATCAGTTTCAGATAAGAAAACGAAGAATTTGAAAGGAGGAGCATCACCTGCTATTCTAAGGGTATAAAGCATCCCTCCTTCGTTGAATTCGGTTTCATTCTGTTTTCGCTTTCGAGCTGGTAAGAGCTCCTTTAAACCTGCTCAGCTCCTCGCTACCAGAGGCAAGCTGTTTGTACGAGATGGCTGAAGAAAATCGACCAAAGCCGCTTGTTGAAGCGCACATCGTCATCAGCACCGCAAATCTCATCGGGCGAGAAGAACGCAACCAGTGCGCCGTCAAAATCAAACTCATCATCTGTGGTGCAGTCAAGAATCAAGCCTGTTAGGTACCATTACCACTATTATTAGGCAAATCAAGCGTTTGGCTAGTGAAATTGCTCAAGATTTCAAACTTGAGCTACATTTTAAGATTTCGACTTCAGCCGTGTGGTCCAATATCTGTTGCTGATGTGTGCCATCCACACGACGAAACATTCAGCTGGTTCGTCGTATAAGCAGAGAACTTGTTCATTGCATTGCATTGAGGATTTTTCGTTTAACCATGGCAATCAACTGATAATATCCTGTAGTGCCATTTATCTATAACAGCATTCGTGCTAACAAAGCCTTTGGCTCTTTTTAGGGCCACCACATGTGCGTAAAAGAGTTATCGGAGTAATATTTCCGACTTAATTTATTACATTGCCAAGCAATGAATAATATTTCTCTCAAACCATAAGAACTACAAAGCGATGACTGGATCTACTACTGTTCTTTCCAATGCTACTGTATATTTCAGAGGAGGTTATTAATATAATTTCAAAATGATCATACATCCTGAAGTGAAATTTCACATTTTCATAGATAAATATGACGAATGATTGACCAAATTGCAAATCGTTATATGCATTAATAGTTACGAAAGTTTCGAGCACTGAAAACAGTATGAAGTCAAAACGAGCAACAACAATGACATCAAATTCAGTTACATAAACCATCGTGGTCCTACGTCACCAGTTCGTACAACCCCATAGGGATGTACCCTTATAGTTTTTAAATCGCTAATGGCTGCTACAAATGGGCTTGCTTTCTGGTAGGGATTGATCGATTTGACGTTTGGCTTGAGTCGTTTTATATTGAGCGGACCCAAGCCTAACGTCAAATCGACCAATCCCTACCAGAAAGCAAACCTGTTGGCGGCAGCCATTAGCGCTCGTAAAAGCTGGATAAGTTGGTCACGCTAATCCTATTATAACTTAAATATTTTCGAACAACTAAGTGCTGTTCGCATGTCCAGCGAGGTAAAGAATGCATAGCAAAAAATAAAATGCATTTTGCTCATATTGGCACTTACGTCGACTATGCGAGCATGGGCAATGTAAACAATTACCGTACCGTCCTCTATTTACTTTACCGAACTGTTCAATATTCTGAGTATGTGGACTAATATTAGATTAAAAACATCATTTCTCATGAAATAGATTTGCAATTACGCAAAACAACCATTTTTCCGGCGTACACTAATAGTCTTAAAAGCTTCACATTCAACAATAAATTAGATGTCGATCATATTCGTAGAAGCGTTCATTCGTAAAAGTGGTGCAGCGAAAGCAATATCAGGGTTATATGAATCGAACATATGGCTTTAAAAAAACGGGGAAATGTATGCTTTCACTAATACATTTTTTATTTATCTCGCAAACTTTGGCGGAAGAACAGGGGGACTCCCCCACAATCATCCAGTCCCCCCAGAAATTTTTGACAATGAAAAAAAAACATGATACAAAATTTTCTGAATCAATTTACATGACTATTGTTATTCACCAAAATCTCTTCAGCAGTTACATACGTTATTTTATGTTGTAACTATAGTGAGATAACCTCGCTTTTCTTATACAGCATTAGCGTGGCGGTTCTGACTTCGGTTTTTGGAGGATACCCTGCTCAAGGAGCCCGGTGATGATTATTTTCCTTATGAGAATTCATCAAAGAAATTCATACATTAAGGCTAAGTGGCCCGTCATTCGTTTTGGCATCCATGTTGACTTTGCAATTCACACTTCCAAGGTAGTAAAGCTCAATCATCATAGCTAGTATTGATTCGAAAAAGTATCATTATGTGTGCTCATACGTAGGAAGTATGCTGATACATTGTCAGCTTTGTCAGTGTAAAACCAACAGATTTTCATAAATTTGCAATCGTGTGATAGATTAACAACAATCATCAACGTCGCGTAAAAATTCCAATGACGGCCTATTTCGCCTTAACTTCAACTCGTATGATGTACGAAAAAAATAATTGAAAAAATATACAAAATTACTGAAGAAATTTCTCGGACAATATATCGGGAATATTTGGCGAAAATTAAGGCTTAACTTTCAAGGATTTTCGGCATGGTCAAATTTTCTTCTGATGAATGACAGAAATTTAACCTGGTGTGAAAAGAATGTAACAAAATCAACCATAGTGTTTTATTCCAGCAATAAATCCTCTCTTTAATTTTGATTCAATTTTAAATAAATAAAAAAAATATTTTTTTGCTCCAACTTTATTTTTTTTTTTTGAGAAAACTTTTTATTTCATAAATTATTTGATTAATATCCAACAGATTTGTAGCACAATTTTTCAGAAGAATTTTTCTTTATAGAACTTTAGTTCAATCAAATTCCTCAAGGAATATTAAAGGGTGGCTTCAGAACTTTTGCAAACCTCTTGGAAGCTAGTCAAATAATATTATGCGACTTGTACATACTTCAAAAGGAAATTCTTCCTGGAGGACATCCATTCCATCTATGTCTACTTTTTATTAGCAAATTGATTCCGGGAAATGTTCCCGGATTTACCTAAAAATGTTAGTTAATTATTCATAGGTGCCATTTTTCCTCGCAATTCATAAAAAAAAATCATTGATTCTGTAACAAGAGATGTTTTGCCGAAAGTTCTATTAGAAATTCGTCTGTGGATTTCTTTAAGTAGTTTTCCCAAACATTTCATTACAAATTTTTCCGTCTCCTTAAGAAATGTTTCCAAAAACCTTACAAATTGCGTCAAAAATTCTTCCATGTTTTATTCTAGAAATTTTTCTTCAAATCCCGATTATACCAGAATTGGAAAGAAAATAATGTCTCTTGCCTTTGAATCATCAGAGGAAATTTGAAGAAAACCTTCAGGAAAACTTTTGCTTCCAAATTAGCAAAGTGGTAAAGAAATCTGTAGAGAAACATGTGGCAAAATAACTGGGAAGGGGGAAAAGATTTATGAAGATATTCATTAAGAAATTTTGTATCGATCTGCCTTAAAACTCTTTTTAGACATAATTTTACCAATTATAGGCAAAATACATATTCTCGGTTTGAATTTTTGAGCGATACGAGGGCGGAAGTTCTAGAGGCTTTTCTATAAAATCAGAAGTCAAGGTAGGATAGATTTCAAGGAGTATTTCTAAAGGAGATTTTGATGGACCTTCTTGAGAAATTTGTTTTATTTGAGATGTTTTAACTATCCTGTAATTTACCACTAGAGAACAGATTATAAATAATCGAAATTTTCGTAAAGCTTGTCACGCTTGGCTTGACCACTTCCCCACCCCCCCTCGGAGCGTGACGTAATAAGTGCATGACCCCTTTATGTGTTACTAGATCTAAAAGTCCAAACTCTATATTGAATTAGTTTCACACACATTAAAAAAAAGTTCTGTCACACAACACGTTATTTCATAAAACATATTGTTTACCGTATTGAGTATTACGATAAAATTAACGTTTTTAGCGAGGGTTCTCAAGTTCACATTTTTACTATCTTCAATAGCTTTTTCGGATTATTTTTTCACTGCGAAACGTGGAATACGATGAAAGGTAGACAGTTTTCTAAGGAAATTCTACATTCTTCACAGTTATTCGATTGTTATTCCACAGACAAAATTATTCTAAACTGAACATACTTATAGATCATTTGAGGTGCATTCGATGCACACTGATCCATAGCGAAACCTCCAGCCAACCTTCCTGAATCCGCCGATGCAAGCGATAGTAAAAGTACCTTCCAAATTAATGTTTAATTTGTTTACCTGATCCCCCCCGGCGCGGCGCTACGATACGAGATGTGATGTCGATTGACTGACTTCTCGCGCCTCCATCCCATCATTTCCCATCATCAGCCAGCGCGAATCATTCGGTGGTGGGTGGCGGTTTTTTTTTCTTCTCTGCCTGCCTGACGATTTTCACGCTCGCCTGCTGCGACGTCGACGTCGCGATCAAAGTTTGCGTTTGCTCACCTCGCTCTTCTGGCTACTTTGATGATCAGCACCGTTGGTGTGCCGTTGTTGGGCCGTTAGCGCCAGTCACCCGCTTACTGCGGCGACGATGATGATGATCATCCGTTGATTGATGATGATTGTGTTGTGTACAGCACACTGATGTTCTTCGTCGCATAATGAAACAAGAGACCCACCGTGCGACGCTGATTTTGGTTTTGCATTGGCTGTCTTCTTCAAAATGTAGGTACCGTAAAACGGGGTACCCTTTGATAGTTTTTTTTTTTCGAATAAAACTTGAATATTTATACATGTTGTTTCAAAGAATTATAATTTATATTTTTAAAACAAGTACTTGTATCCTAACTATCGACTGCAGTTGATAGATTTCCTAAAGATTTATTCTTAATATATACATATATCATTTTTCGTATAATCTAAAGTCAGTTTTCTGTTTTGAAATTACTTTGATAATGGAGTATAAATCATTCCTTGTTGAGCTACCGTGCGAGACAGTCGATAGTTCTCGTGTGTCCGGGTTCACCCCCGTTTTTCCAAATCTTTGGTATTTCGACGCCTATTGCAAAGTGTTTTTAGTGCAGTGAAGAGCCTCAGTTCGGCTTGGAAGCGGAACACTTTTGGCGAAGCCATTGTGTTGCCGTTTAATCGAGTTTTGCGCAAAAGTATTGAACGTTTTCGCCATTGCGTGGTTATTTTCCGATCACGTGTATCGTAGAAGACAGCTTGCACCTCGTCCCGTGTGCTACCTGAGTGATCATCGTTTGTGGTGTGCATATAGCGTGCACAGCGGTGCGCTCTCCACGCCGACAGTGGTCACCATCGTGTTGGTTGGTGGCAGGCAGTGAGAGACCAACCAGGAACCAGACCGTCCTTTTTTGATCACGTGTATCATCGAAGGCAGCTCGCACCCCGTCCCGTGTGCTACCTGTGTGCAGTGCAGAGTTCATCAGTGCGATCATCGTCTGTGGTGTGCGTATAGCGTGGACAGCGGAGATCAACCACACATCTACGCGTCCCAGCGAATGGTCGTACGTTACTTGCTACCTCTCCCCAAGCGTAGACACCCATCGGTTACAGCATCGACGACGCCAGCGTGGATAGAGTAAAAGATAAGTACCTCTCGTTGTTTTTCTCCTCTTCACGTCTTTTTTGATTAGTTTTTACTGCGTGTGAAAGTTTTCCCTCTTCCCTTTCCCCTTTGTATGTGTTTTTTTTTCAGTTTGATTCAATTTCCATTTCTTCGAATAGTGTTAGTTTGAGTTATTCGTGCGCCCTTTGCGGTGTTAAGCTACCGCAATGGGTGTAGATGATGATGGCGGGGGAACGTCGTATCCCCTCACTGAGTCTTCGAATGTGTTGAACCAACAAAACACAAACACCTCTATGCCCAATCCATGTGTGTCCCCTCAATCTGATGTGTCTCAAATGGACACCAATATTCTACCATCTCCGACGTCCCCTCGCCTCAAGGCCTACCCGCCCGACTCTGGTGGGCCTTTTGTTGTTTTCTTTCGATCCAAAGGCAAACGGTTGAACACTATTCAGATCAGTAAGGATCTGACTAAGCGATTCTCTTCCGTTGTCGCCATTGACACAGTGGGTTCTGGTAAGCTGCGCGTCACCGTCAGTGACCGTAAACAGGCCAATGAGATTGTGGCCTGTGAGCTCTTTACTCGGGAGTATCAAACTTATCTGCCAAGCCATCGGGTTGAGATTGCGGGAGTGGTCACCGAAGGCAGTATGACCTGCGAAGAATTGATGCAGGGTTGTGGTCGCTTCAAAAACCCTTCTCTCCCATCTGTCCCCATACTGGAATGCAAGCAATTGCATTCCGTATCCCTGGTGGGAGAAAAGAAGATCTATTCACATTCTGAATCCTTCTGTGTGACCTTTTCCGGATCTGCTTTGCCGAATTTTCTTGTAATCGGCAAACTTCGTTTACCTGTGCGGCTGTACGTACCGAAGGTAATGAATTGCACAAATTGCAAGCAGCTGGGCCATACTGCCCAGTATTGCTGCAACAAACCTCGATGTGCTTCTTGCGGGGAGAGACATGTGGATGGTGCATGTAGTATACCGCCAAAATGCGTTTATTGCAACGAAAGTCCACCACATGCCCTCGAAAACTGCCCGACGTACGTACGCCGGCAGCAACATCAGCGACGATCATTAGAGCAGCGCTCTCGGCGTAGTTTTGCCGAGATGTTGAAAAAGGCTGCTCCGTCTGCTGAATCCCAAAATATCTACTCTTCTCTGTCTCTTGATGATCAGGGCTCCGACTCTGAGGTTGGTGAAGGAATTTCCTTCGTTTTCAAGGGTTCATCGAGGAAGCGTGTGAGACTCCAGAGACCCACAAAAAAGCCTCGGAATCTGTCTAGCAGTGATGACCCACCAGCCATGAAAAATACTAAGCCTGTCGCGAAAGTCTCAAAGCTTTCACCTCCTGGATTCAAACTCCAAGAGGAAAGAGACTTTCCGCCACTACCGGGAAAATCTAAAATCCCAAATATTCCAAAATTTCAAACTGCTCAGCCAAAAGAAAGTTCGCATTCGGAGCCCCTAGGGCAACCTCAGGGCGTTCCAATGTTTACGCTTTCTGGCATTGTAGATATCATCCTTAATTTCTTCAATGCTTCTGACCCAGTGAAGAACATTGTCAAAGGATTGCTTCCATGTGTGACTCCTCTTTTGAAGCAACTGGCTTCTAGAATGCCCCTCCTTGCAACGATCATATCTTTTGATGGATAATTTATCCACAGAGGTCGAAGATATGATTTCTGTTCTACACTGGAACTGTCGTAGTATTATGCCTAAATTAGATAGTTTTAAATTTTTAGTTAGTAATTTACAGTGCGATGTTTTTGCGTTATCAGAAACATGGCTAACACCTGATGTGACCCTTCCTTTCCATGATTTTAATATTATTCGCCTGGATCGATCCGACTCATATGGAGGAGTGCTTTTGGGGATCAAAAAGCATCACTCGTTCTACAGAGTCGATCTGCCGCCGATGTCAGGCATTGAAGTCGTTGCATGTCAGGTGACTATCCGAGGCAAAAGCCTCAGTGTCGCCTCCATATATCTTCCTCCGAGATCGGCGATATCTCGCAGAGATCTCTCTCACATCTGCTCTGTTATGCCTGAACCACGGTTGTTCATTGGGGATTTCAACTCCCACGGAACAGGCTGGGGGGAACTGTATGACGACCACCGATCAACGTTGATATATGACCTCTGCGACGACTTCAATATGACAATTCTCAACACTGGGGAAGTTACACGAGTGGCACCTCCAGCTCAAGATGGAAGTCCTAGGGATAGCCGTTTAGACCTCTCAATATGTTCAAGCTCGTTATCGCTGGATTGTTCATGGAGGGTAATCCAGGATCCCCATGGTAGCGATCACTTGCCGATTGTAGTTTCAATTTCCAATGGAACACAACAGTCTTCATCCATCGATCTCGCCTACGACCTCACAAAGCACATAGACTGGGGAAAGTACGCGGAAACGATCATTGATGGAGAACAAGCGATAGAAGTACTTCCTCCGTTGGAAGAGTATCGCTTTTTATCCGAGTTGATTCTCAACAGCGCTCTTCAAGCCCAACGCCGTCCTGTGCCTGGTCCGTCGGTTCGCAAGAAGCCTCCCAATCCGTGGTGGGATGAAGAGTGTAAGGCACTCTATCGCGAGAAATCCGCCGCGTTTAAAGACTTCCGGAAACGTGGTTCAATTGACAACTATGAGCGCTATTCTTCCCTTGAACGCAAGTTTAAAAGCTTGGTCAAAGCGAAGAAAAGCGGTTATTGGCGTCATTTTGTGGAAGGATTATCACGTGAGACCTCGTTGAGAACGCTTTGGACCGTCGGAAGAAGAATGCGTAATACATCGTCGGTTAATGAAGATCGAGAGAGCTCTCCTCGGTGGATTATCGATTTCGCTAAGAAAGTTTGTCCGGATTCCGTTCCTGTTGATCGCGTGCGACGAGATATTCCGGTGGATAGGGACGCCATGGATAGACCTTTTTCGATGGTTGAATTCTCACTTGCTCTCCTTTCATGTAACAATTCCGCTCCAGGAATGGATCGAATCAAGTTCAATTTGCTTAAGGGCCTACCTGACGTCGCAAAGAGGCGCCTATTGAACTTGTTTAATCACTTTCTGGAGTGTAACATTGTTCCGGATGACTGGAGGCAGGTGAGAGTAATAGCCATCCAAAAACCCGGGAAACCCGCGTCGAACTATAATTCGTACCGCCCAATTGCGATGTTGTCGTGTATTCGCAAGTTGTTAGAGAAGATGATTCTCTTTCGGCTGGATAAATGGGTTGAATCGAATGGCATGCTGTCAGATACACAGTTTGGTTTTCGCAGAGCCAAAGGAACGAACGACTGTCTTGCGCTGCTTTCTTCAGAAATTCAACTTGCCTTTGCCCAAAAGGAACAGATGGGTTCAGTGTTTTTGGATATTAAGGGTGCTTTTGACTCAGTTTGTGTTGATGTCCTTTCAGACAAACTCCACGCAAGTGGCCTTTCATCAGTTTTGAACAATTTTTTGTACAATTTGTTGTCCGAGAAGCATATGAGTTTTACTCATGGCAACTTGTCAGTTTCACGAATTAGCTACATGGGTCTCCCCCAGGGATCATGTCTGAGTCCCCTTCTTTATAATTTTTATGTGAGAGACATTGATGACTGTCTCATGGAAAATTGCTCGTTAAGACAGCTTGCAGACGACTGTGTTGTTTCTGTCACAGGACCAACAGCAGCCGAACTACAAGGACCCTTACAAGATACTCTGGACAATTTGTCTACTTGGGCCTTAAAGCTGGGTATCGAATTCTCTGCGGAGAAAACTGAGATGGTTGTCTTTTCAAAGAAACACAAACCTGCCAAGTTTCCGCTTACACTCATGGGTAAGACAATCACTCATAGCTTGTCTTCTAAATATCTCGGGGTCTGGTTCGACGCCAAATGCACCTGGGGGAAACACATTGTGTATCTGACACAGAAATGCCAAAAACGAATCAACTTCATGCGAACTATAACCGGAACATGGTGGGGAGCCCATCCGGAAGATCTGATCAAGCTGTACCAAACAACCATCTTGTCGGTCTTAGAGTACGGTAGCTTTTGCTTTCAATCCGCGGCGAAAACACATATGCTGAAGATACAGCGGATTCAGTACCGCTGTCTTCGCATCGCGCTAGGTTGCATGAACTCGACTCACACAATGAGTTTAGAGGTACTTGCAGGAGTACAGCCTCTGACAGATCGTTTCGCGGAGTTAACACTCAGGTTCCTCATCCGTTGTGAGGTTCTCAATCCATTGGTTATTGAAAACTACGAAAAGCTACTTGAACATAACCCTCAAACTCGTTTCATGAGTGTGTACTACTGGTACATGACGCTGGAGGTTAGCCCATCTTCGGTTAACACCAATCGTGATAACTTCCTAGAACTCGACTGTTCCTCTGTAGTATTTGATTTGTCCATGAAGCAAGATATCCATGGTATACCAGATCACTTTCGTTCAAAGTTTATCCCTCCCATGTTTGCAAGTAAATTCGGGCATGTCAGCGAGAGCCGACAGTTCTTCACTGATGGGTCAAAAATGGATGATATCACTGGTTTCGGTGTTTACAACGTTTCTCATAGCGCCTCCTTCATGCTTCAAAAACCATGTTCTGTATATGTTGCTGAACTAGCAGCTATACATTACACCTTAGAGTACATCAGTTCTCTCCCACCCGAGCACTTCTTCATTTTTTCCGACAGTTTAAGTTCTCTGGAGGCTGTTCGGTCAATGAAGCCGGTGAAGCACTCAGCGTACTTCCTGAATAGAATACGCCAGGCATTGAGTGCTTTGTCAATTCGCTCTTACACTATTACCCTAGCTTGGGTCCCTTCGCATTGCTCCATTCCTGGCAATGAGAAAGCGGACTCTCTGGCTAAGGTAGGCGCTAAAGAAGGCGATGTTTACGAGCGTCAAATCGCCTTCGAAGAATTTTTTGCATTGGCCCGTCGGGAGACCTTGATCAGCTGGCAACAGAAATGGAGAGACGGAGAAATGGGTAGATGGCTGCATTCCATATTTCCACAGGTGTCGAAAAAGCCATGGTTTAAGGGGTTGGGCATGGGCCGTGATTTCATTCGTGTCATGTGTCGGCTTATGTCCAATCACTATTCGTTAAGCGCGCATACCCACCGTATTGGGCTCTCAGAAAGCAATCTCTGTGTTTGCGGCGTGGCTTACCAGGATATCGAACATGTTGTGTGGGGATGCGTTGAGCATCGTGGCGTCAGATCTGAGCTGACTGAAACTCTCCGGATCCGAGGAAAACAGCAGAAACCTGTCAGGGAAGTGTTGGCGGGCCTTGATTTAGAATATATGAATTTAATCCATCTGTTTTTGAAGCGTATCAATATCCGGGTTTGATTGTGTTCGTTCCCTGTCTTTCTTTTTCCCATTCAAATTGTCCTCTTCTCGTCGTGTCTCCCACAAACCGTTTCTGTTTAGTTTCATTACAGATCTGGACATCCTGTCCCTTCAAGCTTCATCAGCTTAGTAGTCTAAGTAGCTTAAGTAATTCCAAAAAATCCTTTCCTTCCCTGTTTCAAATGTATCCACTAACCTTAAAACTTCCGCAAACTAACATAGTTTTTAAAATAAGTTCAAATTTCAACATGTAAATAATGTAAAAAAAAGAAAAGATTTCGGCTCTGTTATGCCCTACGGCGCCTGAGCCTGCCAAATAAACGAGATAAGTAAAAAAAAAATGGAGTATAAATCGAACAAAATTGAATGAATTATGGAACATTCATAGGGTGTTGCATATCGCTAGGCGTTTAACGCTAATTGGAAATGTCTGACTTAGATTACACAAATGGTCCCAGTTTGTAAAAATGGCTTTCGCTAAGAGATTTGAGACCGAATTCATGTTCTCCTACAACTAGGCTGTCAAGGAAAAGGGACGTACTTATTATTTATTTATTTATTTATTTCGATTTCATCTTCGACCCGATTGTAGAATACTCGATATTCGGAATGGTATAATAATACCGAACACACACTGTTTTCGATTATTTACTATATCCAGCTGCTATATTTATTTATCATCTTTCTTCAGTCACCAACCGAACATCACTGCCTCCTTATCTCAATGACTACTTTGATCGATACAATCTCTATGCAAGGTGTAGGACCCTACAATCCCCCTTAGCTTTTATTATGTTAATGTGGTTTACACTTTATAATTTAGAAACGTTCAAAAGATTTTCGTTCAACTATACAATTCGTCACTGTTATAATTCATTTTTTCCTAAAAATCTCACTACCATATTTCAAATGTTATATCTACTACAACTCTCCTTAAGTACTGAATTATCGTTTCCAATACATCTAGTTTATTGTTGAGTTATTCCTATTTACTTGAAGCAACTCACATTATCAAAGCTCACGCTCGATATCACGTTTTCTTTCTTCGTTCTTTGCGTTGTTTTATTATCATCGTCATAATCATATGCTGCTGTTGGCTAAGAATATCCAATTATTCCAAAATGTATGATGTATCTTCTTCCTTCTAATGAAAGGCTTCAAAGTTTGAGCTGAAAATAGAATCCTTATTAAATGATGTTCTTTTATTGTGTATTTACAATCCTTTGTCTAATAGCAAACTTATTTCAAATATTTGTTTCCTTGTCGTCTATCTTGATTGACCTTAACTTCATCGTTCTTCTTCTTCTTGTTCTTCTTGGTATGACGTGCTCACTGGGACAAAGCCTGCTTCTCAGCTTTGTTCGTTGACCAATTCCGCAGTCATTAACTGAGAGTTGTCATATCCACATTCGTATATCGGGTGGCAGGTACGATGTTACATTATGCCCAGGGAAGTCAAGAAAAATTCCATTAAGGAAAGATCCTGGACCGACCGGTAATCGAACCCAGACACCTTCAGCATGGCTTTGCTTTGTAGCCGTTGACTCTAACCACTCGACTAAAGAAGACCCTAATCGTACTTAATACCTGTGAATATAAACTGGAATTGTCATGTAGTTTCGTGAATCTATTAGCGATATTATGCTTGTCATGAATGCGGTCTACACTATATACATCTTCGTGTTTTCTCTTTTGTTTTCCACAAAAACAAATAAAAACAAATTTGACCCTAGTAAATATAAAATCTCAAAACACAAATTAAACATATATGAATATTTTATTGCAGTTGTATGTAAAATTGCTTATGAATTCTGACCTTTCATCTTTTATTTAATTGAAATATCACAGAATAAAGACACGTATATTTCCAAAAAAAAAAAAGTTAACGCCAAACTCGACTTGATGAAAATGAACAATAAATTAGATCTCCAAAAAAATGTCGAAAATCAACGTAATTGTTGATTAATATAAGTATGTGGAGTTTTACTAAAGTAAGCAAACAAAAATATTGTTTTAATTATAATTTATATATTGATTCTAATTTAAGAGTCTTATTTTTTTTATCGCTTTATGCATATTGTACAATAACCATCAAATAAAACAAATCTTCTTCTGGAGTTTTGACAAATATCTTTATTTTTTCTAACTCTGCTGGATCTGAAAATAGTTCAAACAATATTTTGAACGCTAGGTACTAGTTCAATATCAACATCATCATCTTGGTAAATACTTTCAACGCCATTGGCCAAAACCAACAATCCACCAATACATTGAATTATACAAGTTCTGTTACATAACACTCCAAACGTTTCTGGTTCAACATTCTGTACAACTTACAACTTCTGTACATTTTACATTCAATAAATTCTATACATGGTGAACGATACCGTATAATAAGAATTCAATATCGTTAAGAAATACGTATCCATTCTCCCAACACTCTTTCAGTCCATGTATACGATCTTTACTCATCATTTTCATTTTATTTCATGAATGTTATCGGATTTTTCATTCTCCACTCCATTTTCCATTTTTTTTATATTCCAAAATGCAACCGACTAATCTGAATTCAAAAAGATAACGGTTTCACATCATTCCATGAACGCTACTTATTCAATTAGTTTTATAGCGCTACTGGTTCGATCATATCCTTCAACGTTCATCTCAAGTCACTCCATACGTTGCTGGTTTAACACAATTCATGAACAATACATATCCAATCTGCTCAAACGTTAATCCACTTAATGAACGCTACTGTTTCAGTCCTACTGATTCAATGAAGTCCATAAACGCAACACATTTAACTCTACCAACTCAACTCAATTACCACCGTGAATGCTCCTGGTTCAATTAAGTTCCATAGTTGCAATTGGTTTATCTTACACCATAATTTCTGAACACTGCTAATTGAATTCACTCCATGAAAGCTACTGTTGTGTCTAGATCGATGAACAGTTTCATCAGTCCATGAACGCTTCTGGTTCAAGTCAATCCATCAACGCTACTGGTTTGATTCTCCCTTTTGAACGCTTCTGGTTCATTCCAATCCATGATCGCTACTGGTTCTATCCTCCCTTATGAATGCTTCCGGTTCAATGCAATCCATGAACGCTACAGGTTCTATCCTCCCTTATGAACGCTTCTGGTTCAAGTGAATCCATGCACGCTACTGGTTCTATTCTCATTTTTAAACGCTTCTCGTTCGTTCGTCTGGATCACTGAATGGTTTAGCATTTCATGAACGCTTCTGGTTCAATCCAATCCATGAACGCTACTGGTTCGATTCTCCCTTTTGAACGCTTCTGGTTCATTCCAATCCATGAACGCTACTGGTTCTATCCTCTCTTATGAACGCTTCTGGTTCAATGCAATTTATGAACGCTACTGATTCTATTCCCCCTTTTAGTCGCTTCTGGTTTATTCCAACTAATGAACGCTACTGGT
Organism: Aedes aegypti; assembly: GCF_002204515.2. Taxonomy (NCBI): domain Eukaryota; kingdom Metazoa; phylum Arthropoda; class Insecta; order Diptera; family Culicidae; genus Aedes; species Aedes aegypti. The sequence continues at coordinate 23,670,162 of NC_035109.1, read as the reverse complement.
TCAAATGTATGTGTAAAAACTACTGTGTCAGTTCACTTCATGAACGCTACTGATTCATCTCAGAACATGAACTCTACTAATTTCAAACACTTCATGAACGCTTCTGGTTCATCTCGATCCATGATCTAGATTCTCTCTTTTGAACGCTTTTGATTCATTCCAATCAACTGGAGCTGTGAACACAACTGCTTCAACTCACTCCATGAACGCTACTGTTTCACCTGAATCCAAAAGCTCTACTAGTTTCAATCTCTCCATGAACGCTTCTGGTTCATCTCAAACTGTTGCTACTTCCACACATCTTCACTAAATCCTTAATTCATTCTATACACCGATCTTATGCAGACACCAGTTTTCTAAGTTTTACAAATTCCAAGATAAAGTCAAGACTTTTTTCGTTCATTACTCTCAGAAAACAACCTCTTGTCAATAGCCTACTTGTTTTTAAAAAAATGTTTGCTGGGCGTCACTTATTCGTCAAACAAAAACGAACCTCAAAGGCCTCTCATATACCATTGAATATTCCTCAGAATGTTATCGTTTCAATATTTTTTTTTACAAAACTCCTCTGATTCTTCAACAATTCAGTGAACACTACTCATTCGAACGCTACTGGTTCATCGAACAATCCTCCTGGTTCTCCATGTTCAGAACGCTGCTGATTCATTAAAAAACCATAGAACGCTACTGGTTCTTAGGATTCATTTAAGAAACCAAACTTTCATTAGATTAACATGTTACTTAAAAAATCACATACTTTTCCATTTGAGCTGATTATTTTACAGCCTAGCACATTATCAACAATAGTTATTGATAAAACATGCAGATTAAAAAAAAAATGTCACGATTAAATAAATATATTTTATTAAATGCTTTTCAAGAAAATATAATTCATCACGAATACAAAAGTAATATACGAAAGATATATCAAAACTAATCGATTCTCCAAAAACATCATTCTTATCTCCAACTTAATTCTGGCCTCCACTTATATGTATAACGCATCCATAACATAATACTTAGTCACTTTTCTATGCATAAAAGATATTTTATGCTGCATTAATCATATTCGAGAAAACCTGTGACAGTAGAACAGCAATTGCACCATACCATAATAGAAATATGCTCAAAATTAAAAAATAAAACAATATAAAATCAACCTCGTAAAAAAAGCTTTTATTTAATTTTATCATGTTTGTTTTTAGCAATTCGCGTTGGAATAAAAACTAAGTAAGCGAAAATATTCTTTTCGATTACATGCATTGATGAAAACGAATGATGTTAGCTTATCTGAATACCGTTATTTTAGCAAAATATTCTGCTGATCAACCTCAAGACTACACATAGTGGATAAAGTGTGACTAGCACCATTCTCGTTTTCTTTTCGAACATTTAGAGCATCAACGAAATCACTCGCCCAATGCTGATTTTCCACTCATAGATTTATTAACGTTGCCCTCTGTCATTCATGTTTCCCATCCGTATAACGTTTTCATCACTACATCTTGCGCTAAGAGAGAAGATGCGTAATACGACGACAACATGTTAGAAAAAGGAATAAAATTTTGACTTTAAGAAATCACAAGTATGCTATGTGGCGTCACAGCAGGCGTATACCACGACCATGGTAACTTTTTTCCACAGATGTCAATGGACTACGTCGTATGAATTGAATTGTCAGCAACACACAACTCTTATGTCAAGCAAAATCCACTTTTCAAAGCAATATTATGCTAATATGATTGCAATAATACCATGCAAAAACTGCAGCAAAGCAAATAAGCACCCAGCACGCTTTAACACATTGCTCTGCGCCTCAACTCTGAGTGCATCACGTGGCGTAGTACCAATAATTCTGTTTGTACTTATGGCACTCTTAATTCAAAAATAACTAGAAAACTATATTCTTACCGTTTTCCTCGTCGCCATTTGTAGAATACTCGATATTCGGAATGGTATAATAATACCGAACAAACACTGTTTTCGATTATTTACTATATACAGCTGCTATATTTATTTATCATCTTTCTTCAGTCACCAACCGAACATCACTACTTTGATCGATCCAATCTCTATGCAAGGTGTAGGACCCTACACCGATAGGTCGTACAGATTACTCTATTCCAACAAAGAACGTAACTAACAATCATTCGCAAACATAATATGAAGAAAAACAAAAACCATACACTTCAAACATATCTTCACAGTTTCAGTATAAGACTTGCAGTATAACGTACAGTTTGTCTAAATTACTATAGAAGTTTGAGATGTTCGTGTGGAAGGACGCCATACTGAGTCGAACAAGTTTCTAAATTCACGACATCGCACTCCACTTGGCCAACTCGAAGCTTTGAAGGCAGAATAACGAAACTTTACGTTGACTGTGACTTTAAACGAAATAAAGTTCAGCGTTGAAATATCCCTCCAGGATGGTGACAAACATTTCACGTGCAAATCGTCGTTTGTTCCCAGAGATTCACGAACCATCTGCTTCACTTCAGTCTCAGTTACATCCGGTGCAATGTTGGTAAAATACAGTTCAATATTACTTTCGTGTTACCCGGCCGGTCGGAGGGACCAGGCTCAAATTCCGAGACTCTTAGGGTCGGCTTAAGCTCGTCAAGGGTCCAAGTAAAACGCACTCAACTTCTTTAATTCTTTTTATTGGACTTACTGGGTGTGGTGTGGGTGTGAGGTGTGTCGTGTCTCGATGTGGCCGGCCGGAAGTGGAGCACGTGGGGGTTGATCGGCACGCGAAGTCTACGGGGCTTGGATGACTTGGTGCGTTCCAACGATCTCCGAGTCGAAGTTGAGATCGGTACTCTAACGGGTTGTACCAGCTTTCTAGGGCGTCGGGGTTTACAAATGGTCGGTTTCTGGTGTCCTTGGTGATCCTTGGACCTTAGGCGGGCCTTCAGGACAGCTACAGGGGTTCCCCACGGATTTAGACGGGTCGTGGGAGCCTTTGCCAAAACCTTCAGTCAAACGATAACGGGTCCTGGTAGTAGGGTTATGGGTAAGGCGTTAGGCTGGCTATTGGGTATTCTGGAGATATCGGCAATACTCATACCTGATTCAAACTGTATTTGCACATATGCAATTATGCACTTGAAACTCTCTTCTAATAACGGTCACTTTAACTTAGAAATATTTCCGTGTGGTCTCGCTGGGATCTAGATTGGAATAGACCTTTTGCTTTGTGCTTTTCAATCCAGTAGCCTGCCCATCCTGTTCCCTTTTCCGTACCCTTTCTGTTATTCCCTTTTTGACGTGGCATACCTTATGGCTGACCGTGTTCCCCTTTTTGGCTCACTACGTGCATGATTTGTGTTAGACGTGTTCAATGTGTTTCGTGTGTTAACAAATTTTGTTCCTTATAACTAATTCCGGAGTAATACATTTAATTAACAATTATTAACAGCCTAATAACAACCATATAACAATTTTACTAACATTTCTTTATAATTCTAATAATTAATTTAATATAACTAAACAACAAACTAACAACAAATACTAACAATTATTCTGAAAAATAAATAAACAAATTAAGATCTTCGCAACGGTAACATTTGTTTGGAGAATGAACAGCATGATCGTTTGCGTTCAGCTTCGTAGACGTCAACGGAGATCGACATATAACGTCCCGTACAACAGGAGACTTTGTAGTATGTTCTTCCGAGAATGCAGCAGAAGTGGTGATCATTTGATTTACAATCTCATTTATTCGATGAATTTCAGATTTCATTCAATCAACTTCGTTCCTAGTTGCAAAACCGCTGCTATTTTTTTCGATGAAGGACTTACAAAACCGAGCGCGCTCAATTGCATCCCTACACGAGTCAAACATCCAGAATATGTTACGGTGCAAACAAGCGCAGCCTTCGTCATAGGACAATCCTACACATCTGGCATGGAAATGAAGTTGCTCCTCACACAATCCCTCGCAAGCAACAACAATATCCTCAGCAACGATTTCAATTTTGCATGCCTCGCAGTACGTTATCATTCTTGATGTGGTTAACTACTGTTGAAGATGCTCTAAACGTTCGATGTCAGTTTACTTGATTCACAGCTAGGTGGCAGAACGAGCGATGGTCCAGAAGCAGTGAGTCAAAACAACAACGAACTATGATGAATGGCGACTGCAGTTGTGTTGTTTGTTGATGTCGGCGGTAGAGATGAATTCCTTGCACGAAAAATTATGTAGGTTTTACTGTTGAATTTGACCACGCAGTGGATGAAATCTAAGTTCGTTGAATAACGCTTCACGAAACACGATTAATAACAGCAAACTCAAATTTTAGGGAGCCAGTGAAACTACGAAAATTTACGAAAAAACGAACGGTTTTGAAGATGCTACACAATGATAGCGAACGACAATGACCTAATCAAATAGTGATCGTAAAAGAGATTGTTTGACTCTACTAATACTCTTTACTTTTGCATTCGTTTTGCTTAACTGATTAATAGAAACTTTGTTATTTCGTTTAGTATGTTGTGGGTCTCGCACTATCAAAGTTACCCCGTTTTACGATACTAAAATCCGCTGGTTATAAGCCTACATGCAAGCTTTGAGTGTTACATTTTGGTAGTGGCTGAACTAATGAACTAATTTTTAAATGCTTATTTTAAGAAAATCGCCTACATTTAGGCGTATTTTGCATTTTTACTTAGTTTAATTATGCAATAAAATGATCAAATACACGAGTTGTAGGAATTTGAAAATCATTCTTAGATTCAGGAGACTCAAATTTAGTAGATAGGGATTTTTTTTAATTCCTAAACTTTTGTTAAATGGTGATCACTGATCAGTGTAATTTTCTATTAAAACTAATTTTATGAAATGTTAAATGTTATTTCATAAAAAATCGTTATTGCATAAACTGATAAAGATCAATTAAGTAATTTTATATGACAATATTTGAATTTCAAAGGATAACATAACACTAAGTTGTAAAACAGTGATCAATTGGCCCCCTGATTACGGTACCTACCCTAGCAACGCGAGCGGCTCATGTTTGGGAGCAGTAGCAGCATTAGAGCATGGGGCGATGTTTTTTTTTTTTCGTTGGCGTCTTCATCGTTGTTGTTGATGTTGGTTGGAAGACCCACGATGATGGTATGGCAGTCCGTTGGCTTAGGGGGAGAAGATGTTGTCCAGCGGTACTCTGTATGGCATAGCAGCAGCGAGTACATTCTCCGGTCGTCTACAAGTCTACAACGGGGATGAACCCCAAAACCGTACACCCCGAAGCACCCAGCCAGCGTCGCCTTCTTCGATGGCTTCGGCGACGACGTCGCCGCCAGCTAGGATCATTTGAACGGTGTATAAATATCATTTGCAATCCAAAAATGAGCAACAGTCTTAATTGTGCATTGTTCCAATCGAGTACAGCAGTAGTAGCCAGCCAGTAGCCAACAGCATTCTTAAGAACTTAAGGGTAGCTGTTCTTGTCCGTGGACTTAACCCTATAGCCAACCATGAAAGTGTTTGTAGTGTTAAGTGTCCTGTTGGTGGCCGCTTCGGCGCGTCCAGAACCTCCGGCACCCGGTGGCTATCCGTCCTACTCGGCGCCTTCCTTCAGCTCGGGCGGTGATCTCGGACCCTACGCTTCGAGCCAAGGTGCGTTCTCAGGTGATAACCAATGGTCGTTTTGTGAAATGCAAAGAACATAACTGCCAGAAACTGGAGTGACTCGGGTGTTTGTAGTGATTTGAAAGTGGACTAACAGGGTACTTCATAGAACTTTCAGTGAATTTCAGAATGTGTGGTGTTCCGTAGTTCTATGGCTTTTGGATTTGAATATTTCAAATATGTGCGATTGCTAATAGTTAACTAAAATTGTGTGATAAAAGTCAAACCCGTAAAACTCCATGCTCTTAGTGCTGAATGTCTGGCCTTGGAGCTCTATAAATAACATACAAATTTAAATGAGAAATCTCTCAAGTCTACCAAGCTAACCAATATGCCGTTTATCGGGCCAAAATGTTGATATACGGCTGATATAATGCTATTGAGCCCCTCAGTAGCTTTATATTAGTCGTGTATACAGTGGCTCGGCCCAATATACGGCTACGTTATGCCTAACTAGGTTGAAGAATGCAAAGATAAAATATGTGAAGGGATGTAGTGGATTCAGATTTTTACCACTTGGAGGCGCTATAATCAGCAATCAGCAGCTGCTGGGCTCTATTAGACAATTTACCGAAAAACAATCGCTATCGATCCCCGTTAAGTTATTTAACAAGTGCGAAAAAAGTTGTTCCTAGGAGGAATGTTCGTTGTTCCGACAGTCGGTCCTTAGTTAGAGTAATATGCCTCTCTGAGGCAGAATACCTACGGTTCTAGTTTTAAGTGTTTTCGAAGTAATTGCGATAGAACTTTCGTGAAATGCTACCAGTTGTAATCTTCAGCGAAGGATTTCGAAAAGGACAGTATTTTTTTTGTAATATGATTCGGTTACTCAGTTTTCAACCTGAAATAGATTGAAAAGCAATAGTTTTTTTTTCGTAAATTTCCATCCAAAGTAGGCCAAGAATATATGAATGAATCAAACCCCAGTGATGGCTAGATCGAAAATAAGTACTCTTCTTCTACTCATTAGAATTTAATTACTTTTTAGGCATAAATATTCGTTGGAGAATGCCGACTTTTCTAATGATTCAACCATCAAACTTCACCTAGTTCCAAAATGTAATGTCATTTCTATATATTGTAAATTTCGCACCTTATCGAACGCGATGATCTGTAATCATCGCCAGTGAAACCGTCGCCAAAATCGTCGCCAGCCAACAAGCCGCTGCAAATTTGACATTTTACCAGTCTTACCAACATAACGGCGAATCACCTCATTTGATTCGTTTGCTGACGACACACATATTTTACCACAACCGCTTAATTTCGATCTCGTTGATTACCCCTTAAACGCAATCGATTTTTTTCAATTTTTCACTAGAAGAAACTCAAATGAAGAGGTGAGACACTTCTGTCTTCAATTCGGGCAGCTTTCAAAAGCATTCAGGGTAGGATTGCCCAACCTTCTAGAATCGCGCGCCATGTCTTAGATACAATATTATTTTTAGAACAGCAATTTCAATAAATATTTTTTTGTAAAATCAAATGAAAGCGATAAAAAAATCTTTTGGAGAGACTGAAAATAGATGTTTGCTTCACCGATAATCTTGCCAAACATTTAGAATTTTGCCAGATCCCAGTTGTTTTTGACAGATGTCTATGATTGTTTGAAATTTATCCTCAGAAATTTGTTAGACATTCTCATAGGATGTTGTAGTATTATTTGGAAATCTTGTCCAAGGTTTTCTTAAAATGAAGTCCATTCTGAGCATTCTGAGCAGGATTCTGTAAAAATTGACATTACGATTCAGAACCATACCGAAGCTCATTTCAAAATCCTGTTATAGAATCTAAAAAAGTTTACCCTGCTCAAAATTCTGCAAGAAATTTCTTAAATATTGTGTGAAAACCTTTCCTGTCACAGATTCGGTGATGGCGAGGATTCTTTGAAATCTTATTATGTATTTTGTGATAATAATGTTGGAAAGTTTAAAAATCATGGCATATCATGGATACGAGTACCTGACACTGAAGAAGGCTACAAGTGGTTGTCGAAATACGCGTATCTGTCAAAAATAAGCAATGAGGGTAGAATTAAAAGGTACAAGGCACTCCAATCTAGTGTTTTTGATTCTCTATTGAGATTCTGCTCAGAGGATTCGTATACATTAAAAAGAGTTCGAATACATTAAAAAGAGTCAAAAATCATGTTGGTTGAGGACCAGTGGTTGAGAAGGGTCATCAAGTTCATCGTGCGGACCGTAAGTAAGGCAGGCCTGATTTAGGGTATTACAGTGTTTGGTTTCCAAACACTGTGAAGGCGTATTATGGTGTGAAGGTCTTCTTTTCAAATTTTTGTATTTCTTGGCAGAAAAGCATTCGTCGCCCAGTTTTCATCCCCTGATTACTCATTTTCAATTTCTTGTGTTAAATGGCAAAACATAGTGAATACAGAATCAATATCACCATCAAATTACTGAGAAGACATTCGGTGTACTACACCTACCCAAGTAGCACAGTTTGTTTCAACTCAAGAATACATATACCTCTAGAAACTAATCACAGTTGTGGATTGTTGAAAATATGAGTGACTATTGCACTGAATAGCAACGTAAAAAGCGCAAGAGACAGAGTCTTTTTGCAACATATTTATGTTGTAGTGAAATTACTTGTTTGTTGCAAAATACTGAAGGAAAAAGACATAAATATAAAAGAACTTCCGACCTCACAATCGTAAATCTTGACCCATAACGCTGGTAGATCACCTTTTCGTGGTGCGTTATGGGGTAAAGATCTACCAGTGAACCCTAGTCCTGACTGCTTCAAACGAAGAGAACAGGATATTATAGTAATCAAAGGAACATTTTTTAGTCCTTATTACAATTGTAAACCTTGTTGAAAGTGACAAGTTTCGGTTTTCCCGGTTGCCGAGAATGATCTTGAGACAAGGAAAAAAAATGAGTCGAATACAACAATTTGTTTTCTAATCTTTTATTTCTTTAGTTCTCTAGTTTGAAGAAGTAAGGACTAGGATTCTGATGCATGGACAATATTGGTGTAATTTCTTGGTTTTATCAAGGGATCAGATTTTGACTGATAAAGGGGCGCACCTGTGGAGAGTGTACCCACCACATTCTTCAAAGGATGTACATAGCGGAACCTTTCAATTAGAATGCTTTCCTGCGATCAAGTTAGGAATTACAACTGTAAGAAAACCGAATACTTTATCACTTCTCAATAGTGATAAGGTAACATGACATGCACTAAACAAAGGACGCGGGATATACTACAATAGATCAAATCTTGGTCGCAGTGGTTTATGTTCCGAACAGAAAAAAACATCGTAAATCTTCTCTTGTACTCACTACTCCTCTAGCTCTTCGAACGATTACTTCACCAATGCACTATATAAGCTACCACATCACCTATAAGTAAAAGCTGCTTTTGCTAACATGCTTTCGTTGTTTTATGATGCGTAAGGTGCAACTCAACTATATTGCAACTTATAGTGTAATTTGCGCGCAACTGGGATGAATCTTGGGCAATGAAATGCAACTTGCCTGCAACGAAGTTATGTTGTGGTTTATTTAAATAAAAGTTATTGTGGACATAACATTGAAGTCGGCCTTTTGGGAGAAGTTACATGAGTTTGCTTCAAAAGCTACTGAATACATCTTGATAAACTTGACTGCAATGCTGTTTGCAGAGAACATTTGGAGCACCTATTTATAAGCTTTTGATATCAATACGAAACCGAACTAGAACTAGATAAGTTACATATGCTTTAATTGCTACATCTCTGAAATCATTTTTGGAGAGCATCTTTTTGAAAGATGTTTCGCGTGTTACTTGAGTCCTTGGAGTAGATTTTTTTTAATTTTAATGGTTAATTGGTCGTTTTCAGACAGACAGGACTAGACGATATTTTGACCTTGTAAAGACTAGCCACAGATAACAGACGTTGAAGTCCGATTGTAAAACTGTGTAAGACAATTAACGGTCATTTTGAATAGCAACATAAGTAGCAACATCGTGGTGGCGCTGTCATCGCTTAGTTTCTATGAAAATGTCAGTGGTGAATATGAAATATTTCAAGATACTGATATTTACCACTGATTGACGCAATTCGCTGTGTGGCGATGCTGGTGATAGCAAGGAGTTTCAATTTGAATATGTACAATTTTTGTTCTAGCATAAACATCTGTTGATTCTAGGCTCGCAACCTATTAGCTTTAGTTTTTGTTTAGCTTTTGCTTGCAGACGTCTAAACGGCCCATAAAACCATAAAACTGAAACTATGGTTGCAATTTCTGGGAAATTTTTGATAAGATCAAAGACATCAACTGTTTTTTATTTTGCAGTTTAGAATTTTGGGGACATTTTTCTGTTCAACGTATTCTTCACTTGATTTATGTTGGGTTTTGGTGAGATTCTCATGTTTAAATCTTAGCATGATTCTTTAGCAGATTTTTGATCTGATGCAGATGAAATTCTAAGATTCTTCGTTGAGTGTTCCTTAAGTTACAAGACCATAAAAGATAATTAACACCGTCTTCAGCTTAACAGCTTTACCGGACTTACAAGACTTGAAGTGGATTTCTGACAAGATTTTTTGTATAATATTAAGAAGATTCCTAGAATGGAATGCGCCATCCACTTCATGTTATTTCGTGGTAAGATATTTGTTAGATGTTTAGTGAGATTTTCGGTGAACTTCTTCAGAATTTCCTGGTGAAGTTGCATGACAGATTCCAGATTGATTACTGAGTTCTTCATAGATGGTGCTTTTTCTTCTTTCTGGAGTTCTATGTAGCAGAACTTGCGTCTCAACTTTATGAATATTGAAGTAGAATATTCAAATTTCTATCAAAATTATTACAAATTCATTAAGATATCTTTAGTGAGCCCCTTGGGAGGCCTCTCGTGATTCACGTATTCTCAAAGTGATTCTTTGTATATTTCTGACAAGATCGACATAGGATACCTTAATGCAATTCTTGAAAATTCTTAAGTAAGTTACAGCCAGTGACATAAGTTAGTAATCAAATGCTGTTTTTCCATACAAAATGCTCAAATTTGGGGTGCAGTATCTCAGCTTCTGGTAGTCCGAATTGGCTGAAATTTGGATGACGAACTACAAATAACTTGAAGTTTTGCCTGTAATGGAATTATTACGCTGCAGTCATTTTACATAGAGTTTCAGAGGGTTGTTCAAAGACAAAAGTAAGTAATTAAGAGACTTTTTAATTTAATTCGAAAACGGTAAGTTGTGGATTGTTGGTCTGTTCCACAAAGTTGTTTAATTTCAGAAGTCACACAAATTTGCAGAACACACCAACTTTCCACGACTTACCGTTTTCGAATTAAATTAAAAAGTCTCTTGATTACTAACTTTTGTCTTTGAACAACCCTCTGAAACTCTATGCAAAATGACTGCAGCGTAATAGTTCCCTTACAGGCAAAACTTCAAGTTATTTGTAGTTCGTCATCCAAATTTCAGCCAATTCGGACTACCAGAAGCTGAGATACTGCACCCCAAATTTGAGCATTTTGTATGGAAAAACAGCATTAGGTTACTACCAGAAGCTGAGATACAGCACTAGGGCGATTCAAATTTTAAAAATGTTTGAAAATCCAATCTCCCATATACTCCCTACCATCTTTACCATAAAAATAGTGTTCTGTGAAATGTTCAGCTTTATAGGTGGTGATTTAAAGGTGGCCCAAAGACAATGTAGGTTTATATGGAAATTACTATGGAGAAATTTCGAGATAAGCTCCAATCAATACTTTAATGTAAGTAGAAACTTATCATCCCATATTGAAAACTCATTCTTAAACCTTAATGAAGGATGTTGCTGAAGAAACAAATCCGCTTTGAGCTAATTTTGTTTGGAATTTTTGTACATGTTTGCAGGGCTATAATCGCATTTTAAGCTAAATAATAGCAAACAAACTCATGAATATCTCTTCTGCTATCCGTCGGATTGAATTTCTCTCTTCAGAAAATTTCTTTATTATGGTTTGAAGAATGAGTTTTAGCTATGGGATAATGAGCTTATACTTACTTCACAGTACTAGCGTGTTTGAAACTTATCTCGAAATTTCTCCATAGTAATTTCCATATAAACCTACATTGTCTTTGGGCCACCTTTAAATCACCACCTAGAAAACTGACAATTTCACAGAACACTATTTTTATGGTAAGGATGGTAAGGAACATATGGGAGATTGGATTCTCAAATATTTTTAAATTTTGAACCGCCCTAATACAGCACCCCAAATTTGAGCATTTTGTATGGAAAAACAGCATTTGGGTTCTAACTTATATCACTGACTCTAGGTGTTCCGGTATTCGCCATAGTATTAGTATTCACCACCCCGGATTTTAAAACGTTTTGCGACATGAAAAATCGTTCAGTGGTCAGTCCTTAAAATAATATGGAAAGATTCTTAGAAATCTCAATACTTGCTCAACAAATAATAGAAAAAAAAATTTTTTGCTACTTTGAACCTTATTTCGCCATGGTGTTTCTGATTCGCCACCCTCCATAAATCAACGTAGGTAATTCAGGAATCGAAATTAGAAACATTGCGAACACTGGAGCAAGTGGTCCATTATTCGCCACTCCAATTTTGAATACAAACTCAAAGTTTCTGACCAGCTATTATATTTTTCTTACTACACATGAATTAAAAGCTTTCGTTTAACATATTGACAGTAATCAAAGCTCTTTAGATTTATTTATAAAAATATGTTTCCTTAGAGTGACGAATACTGGTACACATTCGCTATGTGTTTTGAAATTTTTTTTACCGAGATTTTCTGCACCAATCGATGCCAAAACAACTCTTATTGCCGACGTTTGATGATTTTTTTGGAAGATTTTAGACGATGGTCTAAAAAAGTTTGTTCCTTGAAAACTTCAACGGGTTTCTTTTGAAGTTCATAACAAATTCCCTGCTCCTATGGAAGATTTACGTGCATAGATTACTTATGCGATTCTTGGTAGACTTTTGCAGGATGGTGGTTCTTAGCGAATAGCTTGTAAGGTTCGTGACTGACTTCCAGTGCCTTTTACAACATTCCAGGATGAGATTTTGTTGAATAACTTGTTAGGGATCATGCACAAATTACGTCACGTTTCGAAGGGGGGGGGGGTCAAGCCAAGTGTGACAAGCCTTACAATAATTTCGGAGGACTCATACAAAAAACGTGACAAAGGGGGGGGGGGGTCAAAAAAGTTTAAATTTAGCGTGACATAATTTGTGTATCATCCCTTATGCGGATTGGTGTCCATCAGTGTCCAGACGTCCCGGATTATCCGGGACAGAGCAATTTTTAACTTGATAGTGCAATGTCAATACTTTTTATTTCAAACAACTTAGTACCGTTATCCGGGGTAACATTGATCATTTTTTTGAATATTTCTTATATATTTCGTTTGAAAATGCAAATGTTGCAAATTTTATATTTTTAAAACAAGTACTGCCACCCATAGCTCGTGACTATATACTGCATTTTGTTTTTTGAAAGATTTAAGCATGTTTAAAAAATGTTTAAAGTGATTTTTTGATTTAGCTGATATGGGGTAACATTGATCACCTATGTAAAAAAACGTTCAGTAATATTGAAAATATCGTTACTTACTTATATAATGGCCCCCAAAGCCGAATATGAAGGCCAAACGCTTACAAGTCATTTGCTTTTTGAGTTATTTTAAAATTAAAAACACTTCGAACCACGGAATACGCCTAAAGGTAGGCAATTTCCTAAGGGAATCCTATATTGTTTACAGTAATTCGTTAATGTTGCCTAATTGAGCATACTTATGAAAGTTTTGACAACGGAATCGTTTTTGGCGATGCCGTTTTTAGTAAGAACCACATTTTCCTTGCTCATATCGTTTGCAGAACTTATGTGAGACATGAATCTTCGGTAGTGTATCATTACCCATTGAAATCATTATTTTGAAAAGTTGACAAATTTACGCATAGTGTAAAAGTAATTTCCGCAAAAAACCTCACTTACATTAGCTTATGAATTGAAGAAAGAGAAGCACCATTCGTAATTTGGAAATGTTCCATCAATAAATGATGATACAAACTTTTTACGAGGTAAGTCATACCGATCAATGTTACCCCGCTGATCAATGATACCCCGGATTACGGTATGTAGTACATGCCTTAGAATAAATATAAATGTAATTTGCACATCATATATTGACTGTTTAACGATAAACTTGCGAAGATCGACGCGCTACCATATTTCATATAACGGAGGAAATTAGAACTAACTTGTAGGTGATGATTGGAGGTTATTTGGCAATTTGGAGGTTAAAATCCCCTCCAAACACTAGCGATTTCGCGGTGGGATGTTGACGTTTGATGAGGAATAGGCTGCGCTTCATTGGGGATGAGATCTAACAAGTGTCCCGGATTTTTTCCGGGACACTTCTGGTCACATTACATTAGTGTCTACCGTTTTGACTCATATTCCGAACAGTTAAGGCCAACAGTGACTTTAAATCCATCTGATAGGTATAAATTAGTTGATATTTGTGAAAACTTAAATTTCTTCGTAAATTCTAACTGTTACATGTTGAATGTTTATTCAAATTTGTTAGTATTGTTTTTACGTAAAAAAATGAAACAACATTTTATTCAAATGCCGAACACTGTGATTATTCTGTCTCATATTCCGAACACCTTGATTCAAAATTCGAACAGCACGAATAAATCGTATTCAAATTAATAATTTCTCAAATAAATATATCTGAACTAGTTACTGACTTCGAACTAGAAAATGATCACTACTCCCCAGGTATAAAATGGATTGGAAGACGTTGAAGTTGATTTGTAATTCACTGCCATTTTATGGTAATTCTCGATTACTTTTTCAATTCGACGTAACTAACTTCCATACGGTTTTGAGAAAATTAATTCAGAAGAATCACAACCTGTCTTCTAAAACTGTTTTAAAATGAATCACCTTTTTGACATTTTTTCGCCGTGTACATTGCTTAAATTTTGCTGCAATAAGCTCGCGATAAAAAGCTAGGGAGTTCCTGTTATTTCCCATAATTTTATTACAAAATGATAAGCCGAATTATTCAGTTACTTTCGACGTTTTTGTATCAGTGTAAAATCGGCTCAAGTAGTGTTTTGTTTTGATTCGTGGATAAGTCACTTTGTCTCTCCATACAGCGGAGCGGCGAAAGTAGTGGTTAGGTAGCGAAAGTTGAAAATCTTACTTTCGTCGTTTTGTAAATCCGGAAAGTAAATGCTCTAAAAGTGAAAAATCAAGTTGGTTTAGAGCGAAATGTGTAGAATTTCGTCTGCGAAACACGTAGAATCGATAAAGTAAGTTTGTATACTTTTTTGACTTGAGTCGGTTTGAATAAGTTTTCGAGAATTTAATTTTCAGCGAAACGTTTCAACCAAATCGACATACAAAAACCGAATGTTCGGAATATGAGTCTGTTTGGAATTTGAGACAAAACGATACATATGTTAATGTAATATTTTTTTATTCAACACTTGGTAGATGTTTTTGATTATACATTTTCTTGTGTATCTACCAGAAAAAGTCGTTTCCAATGCTCCGAATAATTGAAGTTTTTCAAATTGCTTCATTGATAATATTCAGTGTCACAAGAGATTTTCTGCCTAGTTTACCACTGCATTATTCTTGTTTGCTGCGTTACTGTTACATCGTTACATGCTCTGAGGGAAACATAAAAAATCTTATACAATTTCTCACTCACGTAACACTCTCTTCTGTTCTATTTCCAGGTGGTGGCGGCGGTGGTTACAACTACCAACCAGCCACCCAGGTCGTCCAGAAGCACATCTACGTGCACGTGCCCCCGCCAGAGAAGGAAGAACCCAGCTATCCCCGGGTAGTCCAGTCGGCCACTCCCCAGAAGCACTACAAGATCATCTTCATCAAGGCGCCGACCCCTCCCCAGCCAAAGGCCCCGATCATCCCGCCACCGGTCCAGAACGAGGAAAAGACCCTGGTCTACGTGCTGCACAAGAAGCCCGAAGAGCCGGAGGAGATCGTCCTGCCAACGCCACCACCAACCAAGCCCAGCAAACCGGAAGTCTACTTCATCAAGTACAAGACCCAGAAGGAGAAGAAGCCCGAATACGGCCCACCCAAGCAGGAATACGGAGCACCAAATGGCGGAGCCGGTGGCCCATACTAAGTGGACAGCTGGACCCGGACACGGACCCAGACCCGGACTGCGACCCCGACCTGGACACCAACCGCAACGGAAGCGGCCGCCCTCGACGACGTATGCTGATATCGATCCTGATGATACTGATGTTGCTGAACAACTACAAACGCAAAACATGCTGACCAATTGGTGCGAATGTGCGAGCGAGAGAGCGAACCTTAATTCCATTTTAATTCTTCTGTTCCTAGCCTGTAAGATTATGATTAATCCTGAACTGCGAACGCGTTTTGGTTTCAGCAAAACCGTGTCGCAGTTTTGCGCTTTTTACGTGTATATAGGACCGTAGAAATTCCTATGCAAACATCTGTTCTTAGCGAGCCATAGTCGAATCAATCATTATTATGTTATTTATTACGTTATTGCAAAAGCATATCTAGTTGAAGTAAAAAAATCTAACGGTGACAAATTTAAGAAAAAAAACCCTCGTCTTCTGTTATTACAGCTCCACATTGCCGAAATCCTTGAGAGGCGCACCATTAGCCGTAACGCGCGCACTCGCAATTATTCTAATGACCACCGATCGCAGTAGCCTTGGGTAGCACTTGTCCGGCTCTCCGGACAAATTCGTCTGACCAAGAACGGTACAATTTTGTGAGTTGCCATGTAGCCAGGCACAGTGGTACCGCCCATAGGCCAAAAATAATATGCTTCGTTTTCCCTCTGTTACCTGTTCGTGGATCAATTAAGTCGATACAAATATGTCTGACTTTTTGTCCCATGGACCTTCAAGTGGTCGACGGGCGGGTATACACCCCCTCCCCAGAGCAGAAAAAATATATGATTAATCATACATATTTTTGAAATTCAACACTGTAATCTACAAACACTGGAGCATTAGGATGTATTACCAGTTATAGTCTCCTCTTGCTCTTCTTTTTAATAGGACCTCCTGGCTTTGAACGATATGTTAGCCAAACATACATGCAGGTATATTGGCACATTTTCAACAGCTGATTGATGTATTATCCAAAGGTTCTACAGTCTTTCAGTTTGCTCAGAATAACCTTCGGAGAAGTAATTCTTTAGTTTTGTTTGATTATTAATAAAATCCTAGAAATGCTCAAAAGGGATGGCGGTTCCGTGAAAAATTACAAATATTCGTCTACAAACTCAAAATCTGCAATGCCGTTCTCTTTTCGACCTCCTGCGCTGAAAGATCATTCTTACCGTCAAAAAGCTTGAAAAAATAGATAGAGACAAAACTGCCAATGAGGGATTGGACGCTATCACGCTAAGGTATGTGCATCCAAATATACAGCCATTCCATGAAAAACCGATCTAGTGGGTCTCCGAAATCCGTGAAAATTTGCTATTTTGTTCCTTACCCGAAATAAGGATACACGGGGTCTACCCCGTTTGGCATAATGCCGTTTGGCATAATGCCGTTTGGCATACAGTCGTTTGGCATAAAGTCGTTTGGCATAATAGTCATTTGGCATAACAGTCGTTTGGCATAATGGTCATTTGGCATAATGGTCGTTTGGCATAATTTGAAAAGAAGCTTTAGATTAAATAATAAAAAACAAAACATATACATGATGAACATCTTTATCTAGTCGTACGCTTCTCACACTGTTATGGGTCACTTTGTCACGATCCATTAGTCACTGTTTTTCAAATGTATTTCAAATGAAAATGCCTTATACTAGTTTATTTGATATTTGTACTACGAAGCTGGAAATGTTTTAACGAATAACTTGTCATGATAAATAATAATTACACAAGTCTCAGTTTAATCATGGGATGAATTGGTTGAGTATGCGGATAACGTGATCTAAAAAATAAGAAGTTTGTTTTATTTTATTTATGTTTTATTAGCCAATGATTTCTCTATTTTTTTGCAGTACCATTCAAGTATTCAATTCGCTTATGACTCATACAATATGCATAATACCGATTCTGTGTTGTTGCTAGACAATAATACTTGAAAAGTGAGAATATTTCGTTTCGGTATCTTTCAAAACTATTTCCTTTAACATCAACAATAAAGTTCATCCACTCTGAAGCGTCTTGTAATCCATTCACGTACAAAAATGTTGTCAATTTAAGTCGCTCTTGATATTTCAATGTCTTGGATGCGATTATTTTTTTGATATTAGAAGGCCATAAATAAACTGGTCCACAGACGTCTTGGAACGTAAATAGTGGATTCGTTATATCTTCATATTCACGGTAAACTTTACACATTTTGTTTAAAGGATTGTTCATTTTGTTAACTTTAAAAACACTTCAATTTATTTAATATACAAATAAGCCAAATTAATTAAAACTTTTAGCGATAAAATCACTCGGCAGACATGCGTACGTAAAACTGTTACAATTTTATTCGAACATGCCTCGTCCAACACCTGTAATGCCCGTAAATGCATGTCAGTCCCATGTTTGCTGGATTTCCTATTCACATGGGACAATTATGCATTTATGCTCAGTGTACCTACCTCATGCTTAGGAATTCAAATAGAACGCAGCTTGCTGTGATCCAATTGAATTTAAAAGTCACCCATTGGTCGAAAAATCGAAAAATTTAAAATATGATCAGTAGGCTGTGACCACGTTGTACCCCGTTGATACTGGTTGCTAAGTAACGAGGCCGGTATCATTGTAAGAGGCATACTAGTGGAAGTTGGAGAAAGGGTTCTTTTCTGATTCTGCTGTACGGCGGTTTAGACGCGAAAAATGGACTCGGACAGCGATAGCGATTTTTACGGAGTGGATGCAGCCGAAGCGGAAAATGATGTGCCGAAAGTGCTTAAATCATCCAGAGGAAAGGATTGTTTGGCTTTCAAAGGATTTTTATTCTATTCAAACAGAACACCGGTAAGTTTTTTTTTAAATTGTGCGAAATAATAATACAACTAAAAACCAAATTAATGTTTTAGAATGGTCCCACCCACTACTGGGAATGTAGGGGTAGACCACATGGACGCGGCTCGGGAAGCAGATGCTCTGCGCGTATGGTAACGTTCAAGGCGGGGAACGAACACCGCGTTCTGTCATGTTCGGACCATAACCACGAAAGCGACCCAATTCATTTAATGGGGCTAATGATGAGGAGTTCCCTAAAGCGACGGGCCAACCAAAACAATGCAACGCCAGCGAAAATAGTACGCCAAGCCGGAGCAGAATTTTCTAATGCGGTGCAGCAGAGGATGTCGTTAAATGCACAACGTAAAATCATCGACCGAGTGCGAAAAAGTGACGAACTCCCAAAGGAACCCACTTCGTTGGCCGAATTTGAGGTGCCGATCAGCTTAAGGACAACCGTCGATGGAGAATCTTTCCTTATGTCTGATATTAAGGAAGGAAGCGACAGAGCAATCATTTTTGGTACGCTGGAAGGATTACGACGTTTAGCCCTTGCCAAATACTGGATCGTTGACGGAACGTTCGATTGCGTTCCAGGTTAGTTTCGGCAACTGTTCACCATTCTTGGTAGCAGTTCGCCAAACCACGAACATGCGTTCCCCATAATACACACGTTGATGACAGCAAAAAATGAAGCGCTGTATCGGGCAGTCTTTGCAACGCTAATAGAAAAGGCAAATGAGCTGGGGATCGATCTAGATCCACCAGTCATTTTATCAGATTTTGAAAAGGCTATCATCAACGCTATAAAATCTGAGTTCCCAGAAACAAAGCAAAATGCGTGCTTCTTTCACCTGTCCCAGAATTTCTGGAAAAGAATTCAAGAGGCAAAGCTTATTGGAGAAATGACCAACAATATCGCCCTGTATCATTTCTTCAAAAAGACGCAAGCCCTTGCTTTTTTACCAACTGAACGTATACCAGCCGCGTTTGAGAATTTGAAAAAAAATGCGCCTGTTCAACTGAAGGATTTTATATCTTATGTGGACGAATACTACATTATGGGTCGTGTCCGGCGTATCGGAAAGGATGGGCGAATCGTTCGTACAGAACCAATGTACCCGCCGTCGTTGTGGTCGATTTATGACAACGTTTTGTCAAACGTTCCGCGTACCACAAACCAGATTGAAGCCTGGCACCGACGTTGGCAAACACTGGTAGCACGTCAAACTGGAGTGATCAAGCTGATGGGTGAGTTAAGGCTGGAGGAAAAATATACGGTTGGACAAATCGCAGCTCTTCTGGCTGGTACGTCCAGCAAGCAGAAGAAGACGATGCATCAAATTAATGATCAAGCGGTGAAGAATATTGTTGAAAATATTGATAAATATCAGGAAACTGATTATCTTGAGGCAATTGCAGCTCACTTAGGATCAAAATCAAAATAAGAGAGAGGTTTTTCATTACATTTCTATGTATACATAACAAAAATTGAAATAATAAATGAATTGGTAAATATATATTTCTTTTCATTGACTCATGTGAACAACGGTAACAAAAATGTTTTAAAAATACGATTTCTGGTTATGGTTATGCCAAACGACTATTATGCCAAATGACCATTATGCCAAATGACTATTATGCCAAATGGCATTATGCCAAACGACTATTATGCCAAACGACTGTATGCCAAACGGCATTATGCCAAACGGCATTATGCCAAACGGGGTAGACCCGGATACACGTATTTTTGGATTTTTTGATTAGGGTGACCATTTCCGAAATAGGGTGACCAGAAAAATCGCGATTTTGCAATTTTTTTTATTTTTAAAACAATTATAACTTTTGAACCGTTCGACCGATTTTCAATCTTTTTGGACGAAATGAAGGCTAAAGATTTTGACTTTTCAGGAAAAAATAAAATTTTACAAAAATTGTGTTTTTACAGGAATAAACTCAATAGTTTCCGTTTTTTCGTGTTTTGAAGGCCTCGGGACCAAATTTGAGACCTTAAGCTTTCATTCCATAAAAAAAGATTGGAAATCGGTTAAGCTGTTCAGAAGTTATGATTTTTTTTAAACATTACAAATCTAATGCGCTGAGATCTACAATGTGTGCCGATGAAAAATGACTGATTTTTTATTTTCAAAAAAATATATCTTAAAAACTAAAAAACATACATCGCTGAAAATTTGACAGTTTACGTAAAATTTTCTGAACTTTCAAGAAAAAATAGCAAATTTGCACGGAATTCGGAGACCCACTAGATCGGTTTTTCATGGAATGGCTGTATAATTAATAGTTTCACGGACGAAGATTTGAATCGTTATCAAAATATTTAAATTTAATATGGACTTTTTTATATTTGAAAAGTAAAATCTATTCTCCACACATTCTTCATTCACCACAACCGTATTTCGGAAAATTTCAAACAGACTTCCTTCAACTAATGGTATAAGTTTATACAAAAAAGTATACCTGGCGTGAACGAGAGATGCTAAAGTTTTCAGATGTTGCTTCACCCTCTTTCAATGTTAGTCTAGAAATATATTTAGATTTTTTCACACCCCAACCCCTGCTAAGCAAGCAAATTGCAAATGTATTAAAACTCATCCGATTTGTCAAAAAGTGTTCTGAAAACCTTCAAATTATGATATACATTTTTCGAAATGTCCCCCAAAATATCAAAATTGGCTCGAAAATTTTGAAAGTGGGGAGACAAAAAGTCAAAATCAAATTTGTATCGGCCTTATAATCCACCATCGTCATCTCCGCATTTCACCTACTGGTCTGACTTAATACAGTTCATATTAAATAGGTATCTGTTTCTATTTAATATGAATTAATATTAAATTAAAGGAATTTGAACAAATAAAAAACACAGCTTCAAGACGTTATTGTGAAAAATGTGAAAATTTTTCAACTATTGTTCTCAAATTGCAAACAAAATTTATATGTTTAAAAGGAAATCTTGCATAATTTGTTTCTCATAAAAACGAACAAACAAAAAATATTTATTTTCTCTATTACTGCTTATGAGCTTTGCACCCTCAATGCTTTCATAAGGTTGACACTTCTGCCGATAGTACGAAACGTCAAACACGAAAAAACAGTACGCCCGCGTCGGGTTGTGAGATTTGTAACATTGATAAGGTACAGTGGGGTAAGTGGATCATTTCTCGCATAACTTCTGATCTCGCCCTAAAAGCCATTGGTAACCATGTGTGTAGCTCGTTGTTTCTGAGCATTTGAATGTATTTTCATGTTATTTAACAACGCTATGGGGAAGAAAAGATCATTATCTACCTGCCCATGGTGTTGGTTTGGGTGCTTATTCTTTCATTTGCTCAGAAACAACGAGCTACACACGTCGTTACCAATGGCTTTTAGGGCGTTATCTCAGAGTGTGCGAGATTTGTCAATATAAAGCATAAATACTTGAATATGTTGAATGTTTTCGCACCATTGCTTCGTTCTAGGTTATATTCTTACGCCCACACTGATACTATTGCAAAACTGGTACTACACGTACACTAACACAAACAAACTTGTTAGCTGCAAAAAGTAATTAATTTGAAAATTGTTTTCCATCAATCAAAAATCCATTGTATCTCTGTCTAAAATCGAATTCTATTATTTTTTTCGACACATGATGAGCATATCAGTTCTAATTGAATGAATCACAATGAAAAATATGTCATTTTTATAAATAAATACAAATATATTGGACATGGTACACTTACCCCTACTTTTTAATGGGGTGGGGTAAGTGGATCAAGCATAATTATCATTTATTGGCAGACTGCTTACGAGAATTTTAAAAAGCTTTAATATCCGCAAATGTTGTTTTTCTTTATTTTGTTCCATTCCCAGCTTGAATTTGACCATAAAAAATTTGAATTAATCCACCTGAAAGTTTTTTTTAACCTTTCGGGAATAAAAAAATATAAAAAAAATAATAATTTCAAAATTCACACGAAACTTTTCGTGGTTTATCTAAGCTGAGTTGTAAAAGAGCAAAATATACTAATTTTCCAATCGAAAGCATAGTATCGTACCTTATTTGACCATATAAATTGCTCTAGACAGATGATAAACATGATTCTACCCCATTACCCCGAATGCCCTTTCCCCGAATGACATCACCCCGAATTCCATTACCCCGAATGTACCATTACCCCGAATTCCATCACCCCGAATGCTATTTCCCCGAATTTTCAAATATCTTGACATGATGATATTGATGACATTTCCCCATGATATTGGAATTCGGGGTAATGTCATTCGGGGTGATGGGTCGTTCGGGGTTTTGGAATTCGGGGTAATGGCGTTCGGGTTAATGGCATTCGGGGTAGTGGGATTCGGGGTAATGGGGTAGAATCGATAAACATATATTCATAAATAAAATAGAAGGATTTCAGTTTGTTATTAAAAAGTAAATGTAACTAATATTTTTAAATCAAAAGTGTTTTTCGAAAACATCGTTAGGAATAATCCTACAATATATATATGCGTATAAATGGATGAATTTTCTCCAAATTTTTCTAGTTACAATGCTTTTTTTTTTGTTCAAATTAGTATGAACTAATATATACATATTTTTTATTATATTTTGATTAAATAAAGATACTTTTTAATTTTAAAGTATTAAAATGTAACATTACTAGCACTAATAACTCGAACGAGGGTAATACCATTCTTATTAAACATAATCACACTACATTTGTTTCGAGAACAGATTTTTTTTAATGGTGATCCACTTACCCTACCATGGTGGTGCAAGTGGATCATTTGGCGCAAAATTTTAAGTCTCTCATTCTCAATACATAACAATCAGAAAATTCGAAATAAATGACGATTTGAAATATAATAGTCCCTTATTTGTTATCCACAGAAAAAAGTTTGAGTTACATTATTCACACTATTGATTTTGCTGTATCCACTTACCCCACGGTACCTTACCGTTTTGGGTTCTTTACCCTATGATCCAACTCTGAGCACATGAGAGAAAACCAGTCTGCGATTAATTATATATGGAGGAACTCAATTGGTTTTGTATACAATATAGCATAAAATTAGTTGTATCGGTTTGAAGCTCAAAATAAAATTAGTCAGGTCCACCTCAAAATTGAACAGTGAATTTAAAAAGGATATGGTATTGTAACGCGCATAACACAGATAACACAGAATACACATACACATACAAGTGGGAGGATCGAAATGGGCAATGGAATAACGATTGGAAGGATTGAAGGGAGGAGCAATTGAGGGGGAATGGTGGCTGGGAAATGGGAAGGTGAGGTAAGGATTTGGGTATGCCACGAGGAAAATCGGATCAAGTCAGTCTTTTCCACTTGAGACTTGAAGCATGGGCATGAGCATGAGCATGAAAATAGATGACCGTACAATTCGTAGTTGCTACTCCGTGATTGACCAGAACAATCGAAGTTGCACAGGGTATTTATGAATGGGGCTTGGGATTAGCTTACCATTCTTCAATGTGCACAAATCGAGAGCTCAAATTTTAAAAGTCAATAACGGCGCCGGCTACGTCCTTACGGTCATCGGGGAAGGGAAGGAATGCTAGTTAGACAACCGTTGTTACTAGAGACCGAGTATACCTCTGCATCTCCACAGTTGTCATGGAAAGGATATTGGGTTAGTGGGATAAGTTAAAGATCTGGGAGTCACCAATGGTTGGTGATGCGATCCATGACATAATCACGCCTAATCGTATTCGCGATATTATTCGATAAACGCATTGTACCCCGAACATGTGTTCATCACTCGCCCACGCAAGAGCAAGCGACTCGATCAATAGATCAAACACTACTAACAATCCGCGACGCTTTTTCATTTCACTACTCGACCGACGCGCAACATGTTTGATCTTGCCCTCGTCCCTCACCCTCGCAGGAGTAAGCGTCAAGGTCGAAAGATCAAACCCAACTAACCGATCGCGGCACTTTTCACTTCACTAGACCGACCCTTTACACACCCACCCTTACACAAGTAAGTGCAATAAAGAGAAGTGTAGTTAAAACCGAAATCAAAAGTGTTTGGACTTCTGATCAGCGCTGAGAGCCGACCCTGTAAAAAAGAGTTTGGAAACCGCTGGTGGCTAGGCCTCCCAGTCAACATTTTGGTTGGTATAACTTTTGTTAAACATCATTCTATATGAATCAATTCAATCGTATCGAATGCATGAAACGGCTATATACCTACCAAAGTGGAGGCTATATGCGTACTTGGCAAGACTTTTCCAGACTTTCTGCGATCAGATATACGATGCCACACAATTTGTATGAAAATAAAAAATAAGTTTCCAGCGAACCTCGAACGCGGGACTTCTGGATCATGAAGCGGACACCTTACCACTGTACCACCAATGGTTAGATAACTGACAAGTGATTATTTGCCTATATTAATACATGTTTCATGTACAGGGACATATACCTTGTTGTTCTTTGAGACCCATCGTCAGCAGATACCAAGTTTGGGTGGCAATTTTTGCTAAGTTTTTGCGATTTCATAAGATGCTTTCTGGATCGATATATGATCTGTCAGTTTATATTTACGACATGTTTTGTTGTCAATACAAATGTCGTTTATGAATCGTATTGGGGATTTATATACAACTTGTGTTGACATTGATAACGATTAATTTGACATCTTGTGCGATTCTGATTTTGGACGTATGAATATGTGATTTTGGATGCACATCCTTATACGATACGTGGTTCACTGGGCCTATAAGGTCTCGTCCCCAGCGAGCGTCTCAGGTTAACCCAAGAAAATATAACAACATAGCGAATTTGAAATGATCATTAAATAAGTATTCGATGGAAATATCGTCAGCGTTACGTCTGTTTGTCTATGCCAACACGGTTCGAACAAAACGTGTTAACTTCTGTGACATATAATGCATGTAATAGGAGAGTGGCATATCATGGATAATGTTATGACATGTTATGTCAAGTAAACTTCAATTATAACGGTCAATTACAACGTCGTCCAGAACGAAAGACTTTCCACCGTAATTCCGAGTCATCCAGCGGCATTGGGATTTCACGGTTTGAATCTGCTCATCTGTGTACTCTGGGGATCTGGTTTTGTTTCTACACACTATTCCTTCTTTCTTTAGCGTCTTGCAGATGAGTGACTTCGAACAATGGAACTTTCGGGCTGCTTCCCGTTGACTTACCGAATCCTTGTTGTTGAACATGTTGCGCAGCGAGCGAAGCGTCTTCTCATTCATTATTTTCGCTGGACGGCCGCAACCTTTCTTCCGGGTTACTCTCATGCATGCCAGAATACGGTATACGGTGGATACCGGAACATTTTCACGACAAAAATGGTCCACCGTGTATTTTTTTCCACGATCCTCGTTCGCTTGAAAAAATTGTACAACGCGCGCGCGCAGTTCTTCCTGTTTCGACGGCATGCTGAACACGACTGAACATGTTAGAGTGAAATGGAGTGTATGAAAATTTTCTGGAGAGTGCAACGATTCGTTCATCTAAAGTGACATTTCTATGCGGCCGTTTTTGTTCTGATAGAAAAGTATTGAAATCATTCTCATTTTTTAGTGGACACCCGTTATCACATGTAATCCAGCAGAATCGGGTGCAGGTCATTAGGGCGTATGCCGTGAGGTCGAATGTCGTTAGGCCGAAAGGGTTGTTCGACGGAAAGGATCGTTAGGCCGAAATAACATTTGATCATTTATTACTTTTTCAAAATACTAATACATTCATCAGTGTTTTTTTTCCTTCTTTTGTTCAAAGGCTGTTCTAGTTATATATTACAGCTGATATTGTGGGCTTCTAGGTAATGCAAATTATCCTGAAATGACAATCCATTCGACCTGAAAATTTATTCGGTGGCTTCTAGGTAATGCAAATTGTGCTGACCTAGTTTGTTACCCATTTGAGCTTGCGGTTCATTAGAGCTATCTACCATTTTCGGCCTACTGACCCTTTTAACGGCATTCGGCCTTATGGCTTTCGGCCTAACGGGATAGACCCAAAATTTTATTTTTTCATTACAAAAGCTGTTACGTGGGGGAGGGAGGGGGTCTAAAATGGAAAAAATTTTCGTTTTGTAAAATTTGAATCATCCCTAATGTATGAATACTATGGACTTCTTCGAGACTAGTACACGATACAGGAGACGGTCTTAGAGTTTAATTCGAACAACACGTATATGTCAAAGGATACAAACAACAGCGGGTATTCGCTGGTTGGAACACGACTGCCTTCCAGCTAGCGAATCCGACTCGTTAGTTGGAACGACTGACCGATGATGAAAATGCTACAGACTCACGCATCTGGAGAGAAAATCGTCGCAAAATGCTCATTTGTTCTATACATGGAGACTTCAATGCGACGGTGCTTAGACGTCAAAGTCAGTATGACATCTATTCTTGACATTCGAGTGCTTTTCAGTTAGATTTGTTCCAACCAGCGAACATCCAGCCATCGAGTCATTCCATGTAGCGGACCCCCAACGAGCGAATCCCCACTGTATAGTGAAATTAATAGGGTAATGACTGTTTATTTTGTTTTTAAACGCTAACAGTTGGCGCCAGCGTCAAAAAGTACAGGCAACAACCTTTCGAACATTCAGTTTCTTTCACTGGCCGCCGAGCGAAGACACTGTTGTTTGTATTCCACCCACTGATCGCGCTACGCTGGATTCTCACATTTCTCAAACTTTCAATACAAGCCAATGGAAGAATGGTAGTCGGAGAACTGTCAAAACGTGTGGAAAATAATGAAAAACGTGAATTACTTGCAATTAGGAAACTGCATCAAAAAAGTAGTGATCAGAAAAATCAAGTGTAAAGTGAATACATAACTTTGTGTGTTTAGTTCATCTTCCGTTGTGCTTTCTTTGCTTCAGGATTTCGTTTTTACTACCACAGAAAAAGAGCCATCTATTGCCTTTTCAGTTTTGAATATCGCCCTATTAGTATAGTTCTAAATTTAGTTCACTTATTTCGAAGAACCAATTAAACTTTTCCATGAAAATTTTAAATGGAATTAATGTTACATGCTTTTTAGATTGTTTGTTCCTTTTGTCAGTTTCCTGAAACGGGTTTGCACAGTTAATTCCATTCAATATAAACTGGCTATATGATGACCAACTTTTTAGTATTGCTCGTTTAGTTAAGGAATAGATTCTCGTGCACATTTTCAACGTGGAAAAATAAATACTCACACGTCAGTTTATATGGCACTTCCATAGAAGCACGCACCTTGCATTCAATGTACAATCCAACATAATGCGTTACATGTGCGTTACTACGACACCATCCAATATATGGCAAACATAATGGGAGAATATTTTGGTGTGACAAAATTATTTAGGTGTGAGTCTATTAGAGGGTAAAATCCTCAATAAACACAGTGAAATTTTTGTTACTTCAATATTGTGATTTTTTCACCACTTAGACTTTAGTGATCTGAATTTCATCTTTCTCAGATTTCGCCTTCGATTTCGCTGTCCTTTTTCGATCGCCGCCCATGCAATTATCCTGATTTTCATGAAAGTTTTTTCCGACCGGCTCTCTTTGTTCTCGACTCGCCAGCTGTTCTTGTCTCCACAACATAACCAGTTGATCTTCCGATGTTTACAGTCTTCGTCATTGTTCTCACGCTCCAGCTGGTCGTGTTCTCGTGTCAAAACCAGCTGGTAGTGACTGGAATCAAGGATGAAAGGTGAATGGCGACTGAAAATGTACCATCAGCACATTATTGGCATTTGGTCATGAAAGTCTTATCATTTGTAAAAAATACATTAAATCGTACACAATTTTTTAGGTGATTTTTAGGCCGTTACGTGATAGACGTTTAAGAATATTTCAATATCATTTTTATGTTTTTATTTCCACTCTGTCAACCCTTCTATCAGCAATATTTCTTACACTGTAGCTAACTTTTACTTCATCAAAATATATAAAAAATCTGTATAAACAAAATCCTTATTGGGTTTCAAGTAAAAAATGATACCTTGTTTGAACTATACATATTACCAACTTCTGGTTCACCGATCTTATGGAGAAAACTTTCACATCATCGAACAATTTTTATTTTTGGATACTATTAGAGGATCTAAAATTAAATGAAAGCCTTTTGAGAAGTTATCTAACTAATCATCCCTCCATATCTTGGCCATTACAAGAACGTAATTGAAAAGAATGCGAAAGTTTAGTCTGGCAATTTAAGTAGTTATAGTTTCAAACTGCAGTCTATAAGTAAACGACGAATGAAACGCAGGGCACGAAGAAACCTCTCAGATTGTATAACCAAGAAATTTGGGCAACGCAACTGATACTTATTTTGATGTTCCGGGAATTGCCGGGAATTTCGGGAAAATCCTGTATCCCGGAACAAAGCGAATCTTTACTTAAATCTGCAGACTGCCCAACAAGTTGTGCGCCGGTGGCCCGTGCGCCGAGTTGTGTGCTAGATAATATTTTTAAAATACCGTAAAACGGGGTAACTTTGATTGTTTTTTCGAAGATAACTTGAATATTTATACATGCTGTTTCAAAGAATTATAATGTATATTTTTAAAACAATTGATAAATTGCCAAAAAGATTTATTCTGAATGGACATGTAATTTTTCATATAATTGAAAGTAGGTTTTCTGTTTTGGGGTAACTTTGATAATGGAGTATAAATCGAACAAAATTGATTTAATTATGGAACATTTATAGGGCGTTGCATACCTCTAGGCGTTCAACGCTATATGGAATGTTCTGACTTAGATTGCAAAAATGGCCCCAGTTTGCAACAATGGGTTTCGCTAAGAGATTTCAGACCAAATTTATGTTCTATTTCAACTAGGCTGTCAAGGATAAGTGGCGAACTCATTATGACTTCATCAAATAGTGATCGTAGAACATATTGTTTGTGAGCGTTTCAAAACTGCTAAAATCTTAGAAATTTTTAACAATTGCATATAAATCTTCAAATGTACTTGATTCCAACGAAAATAGCTTTGACATGCAGTATCATTCTAATACTTTTTACTTTTGCATTCGTTTTGCTTAACTGATTAACATAAACTTTGTTATTTATTTTAGTATTTTGTGGGTCTCGCCCTATCAAAATGACCCGCATTATCAAAGTTATCCCGTTTTATGATAATTAAAAAGACAATCTTATTTTTTTTAATTTTGTTTACTTAAAATTTACCTGAAGTTGTTATATTTTTTAAGGTTACATTCAAAGATATGTCTGATTTTCTAAGCATTGAATTGACCAAAATTTAAATTCAGTGTCATGTCACATGAATAGTAATCTTATATTGTTTGAAGAGCAATTACAAAAAATAGGCAAAAATATCTGAAAACTAATCAAAATAAGTTTGGATCACCCTTCTGTCGTGCAAAATTAGGGTCACTCAAACTCACTCATAAAATGAAAATTCTATATAATCTCATACCAAATAGTTACATACGCGCCATTTTTTACGTTCAAATGAACAAAATTTGACAAAAGTTGGTGTTGGGATTTGCCAAAATATGCCGGTGGGAACAACCGAAACAATGGGTATCACGCTGCCCTTCTAAGCCTACTTTTCCCATATTCTATGTAAAGCTAATGTACGGCTTATGCAGTTACATGTCGCCAAAGTTGTATTAAATACTGGTTTCATTGATGTTTACACAAAATTTAAAGCATGATTTATCAATCTTTTTTGTGATCTAATTCACCAAACATGGAAAATAGGACTTTAACTTTCATTTCAGATAAAATTTGGTTAAAATTGCATGGTTAAATTTAGATTAAATCAATATTTTCAACATGCTTGCAGTCTCCATATAAAATTCTTCGTTTCTCTTTTATGGCAAAATACTATACTTTTCTAAACCATCAAAAATATCTTAATAAATAATGTTACACACTTCTTCTTCCTCCTCTTCCTTGGCACTGTCCTGGTACTTGTTCGTCCTCGATGGGACAGAGCCAGCTTTCCAGCTTAGTGTTCTTATCAGCACTTCCACAGTTATTAACTGAGTGCTATCTTTGCCAAAGTTGCCATTTTCGCATTCGTATATAGTGTGACAGGTACGATGACACTCATTGCCCAGGGAAGTCAATGAAATTTCCATTACGAAAAGATCCTGGACCGACCGGGAATCAAATCCAGACACCTTCAGCATGGCTTTGTTTTGTAGCAGCGGAATAAGATCTAAGACCACTTGGAAGAACAAAAGAAACCACTGTCCCATCTAGCCTACCACCAGAGGGTAAATAATGAACCACCGAAGGATGCGCTCTTAATGACCCACGAGTTTTTTTTTTCTCTTCTCGTGGGGGGAGACCCCGTTCTAATTGTCATAAATGGAAAATCTATTAGCAACCATCATTTGCTTATTATGCTTGCCATGGTTGCCAACCGAAATTACGAACCACGCGCTCGGCATTAATTATCCTCCTCGTCGTCGTCGTCGTCTTTGTCGTTCAGTTTATCAATCCAAGAGCCCACGCTGATTGCCGACCGCGCCATTGTCGGTTTTGCTTCAAATCAGGTTGGTTGCCGAAATGATGATTGGATAATTTTCGTTTTGATTGTTGATCATTAAAAGAGTGCGGGTCGGGTTTTTCACTTGTTTTGTGTTGAGCGCCAACGGGCGTGAGAGAGCAAAGATAAAAGTAAGCTGGGTGGTGGGCGAGTGCTTCTGTGAAGGAATGCAGTTTTGCACATGGAGGATGCATGAGCGCGATCGAGAAACGCCTGTCATCAAATCGTAGCAAACTGGGTGAGAGTTTGATGGATTTGATGGACGTAGAATTCGCTTAAGAGTGTTATTAACTGGTTACCCTAGAAGGCCTTGCCTTGTTAATCAGAAAGTTAGTTGCGTTAGCAAATATTGGCATGCATTTTTTTCAGTGTAAGGTTAAATGGTCCTATTTTTTGTAAATAGGTACTTAATTCAACTCAACATGGCATATTCTTCATCAGCCTCTCAGCTTAGTAATTCACAGCGAGAAAATTTCCTATCATTGACCGGTGGGATTAGAACACACAATTCTCAGAATGATTTAGTTATACTCGGTAAGTAGGCCTTGACCAGGCTAAACGGTTTTTTCTTCGCTTGTCAATTTTTATTCCATTTTCCAGATTTTCTGAGGATTCCAAATTGGGACTTTATTATTTGTTGCGCTGTTTGCAGTTTCAAGTTACTTCAAGAGATGGTGTTCAAGTATCCAAATTCAAGAATCTAAGATTCCGATTTGCGTATTGATGTTCTCTTCTTTTGAAAATCGCTAAATTTCTTGGGGATTCAAGACATTGTTATCGTTGCGCTGTTCATCCAAATTCAAGAATCTGAGGTTTTGATTCGCGGAATTGGAGTTCTCTTATTTTGGAAATCACTAAGTATAATTTAATTTTATATTTTGTTATTTTTTCTTCTATTCTTTTCTTTTTTGTTTTGGAGATTTTTTGAATTCTTATTGAGGAAACTGACGGAGGTGAAATAGATGTAAATGATGCTTCTCATTTAAAAGAATCCCTTCCTTCGAAACCTTTCCGTGTAAAAGTTTATCCATCAACTTTTTCTGGTCCATATGTGGTGTATTTTCGTAAAAAAAGAGACCCATAAATGTTTTATTCGTTTCTTCAGAGGTTTATAAAAACTATAAATCTGTGAAAGAAATAAAAAAAAAATCTTTCGATAAATTAAGAATTGTTTTCAGTTCCAGAGATGATGCCAACGCTCTTCTGGAATCAAAATTATTAAATAATTCGTATCGTGTATATGCTCCATGTGATTATTGTGAAATCAATGGAGTTATATACGATGAAGATTTGAATTGCAATGAAATTAAAGATCATGGTTTGGGAATTTTTAAAAATAAATCTATTCCACCAGTCCAGATTTTAGAATGTAATAGACTATCAAAATTATTTTTCAGTGGAAGTGAATCAAAATATGTAGCTTCAAATTGTATCAAAATTACATTTTCTGGTTCTGTTTTACCAAATTATGTAACGATTGATAATGCGATATTTCATGTTCGACTTTATTATCCACAGCTCATGCATTGTGAGCGTTGTCTACTTTTTGGTCACACTGTCAATTTTTGCTCAAATAAATTAAAATGTTCCAAATGTGGAGATTTGCACTCATCATCAGATTGTAAGAAAAATTCTGGTGTTTGTATTTATTGTACAAAAAAAAACATAATAATTTGCAACAATGTCCTATATACATTGCGAATCAAATGAAATTAAATAAAAAAAATAAAAATCTTTTATCATATGCAGATATTATGAAATCTTCAGATAATTTTTCAACCTCTAACACTTTTGAAATTTTGCCAGATAACGATGGTGATAATTTTAGAAAACAACAGAATTTCACTTACAATCCTCCCACTAAACGAAAACGAACACATATAAACTCATCGAAAAATAATGCAATTGATTTTGAACCTCAACCATCAACTTCCTACAACTCGAATTTCCCTGTTCTCAAAAATTCTACTACGCAAAAAAATATTCCTGGTTTTCAAAATATTATTGCTTCCTCAATTAATAATGATGAACAAATTAAACATAATGAAAATTCAAATGAGAATGAGAAATCTGATAGTTCAATTTTGAAAACTTTAGAAGAATTAATAGATTTTTTAGATCTTTCAGATTTTTGGAAGAAAATAATGAAGGTAATTTTGCCTTTTTTTGCAACAGTTTCGTACGAAGGAGTTTTAATTGGCATTCGTGATAATATCGAATTTAAATATTTGCACTTACAAATTGAATATATAGCTGTTTCGATAACCAAAGATAATTTTACTTTTTCTATTGTTTGTTTTTACATCCCTCCGAATGCATGTTTTTCTATATCTCAAATTAAAAGTATTTTAAATCTGATTCCTGCCCCTTTCTATATTTTGGGAGATTTTAATGCTCATAATATAGCATGGGGAAGTAATAAATCTGATGGTAGAGGGACATTATTAATGGATTTGATTGATGAGTTGAACTTAAATATTTTAAATGATGGTTCGTTTACTAGGATTGCAAGTCCACTTAGTCATCCTTCATGTATTGATTTATCTTTTTGTTCAAATAGTTTATCCATGATGTCTACTTGGAAAACTATTGATGATCCAAATAATAGTGATCATTTACCTATTTTGATTCAATTCCAAAATGCAAGTTATGATAAATTAAAAAAAAAAAATTTTGTGTTCGATTTATGCAAGAATGTTGATTGATCTAAATTTGCCGATTCAATTTCGACTTCAATAATAAGTAGTAATGTGCTAGTAGTAAAATTGCTAGTCCAATGCTTACACAAATCTCAAATGAAGAAGATTGTGTCAGAAAATTAAAAAAAAATCGCCCATGTTTTTGGTGGGATGAAGAATGTTCAGTTGCTTTGAAAAATAAATCTGTTGCATTTAAATTATTTCGTAGATCTGATTGTAGGGATCATTATTTCTCATATCGTAAAGCTGAAGCTTTGTTTACAAGAATTACCAAATTCAAAAAAAAAAAAGAAATTATTGGAAAAAAAAATTGTTGAAAGTCTTAACAAAGAGACTTCTTTATCAACATTATGGTCTGTGGCAAGAAATATGAGAAATCATGATTCTTCAAGTCCAGTTGTACTAGAATACTCAGAAGATTGGATTGAAAAATTTGCCTCTAAAATATATCCGGATTTCGTTCCTACATTCATCAATTTAATAAACCAATCTTTTAATTATTTTCCTGATCTTTCCCAAGCAACCAAAAGTTCATATAAAATAGCATATTTAGGCTTAATCAGCTAATAGAAATGGCATGAATAGCATGCTATGCAGCTCACTTTTTAAGTAATTATCTGAACTTCAGTTCACAAAAAGTTCCGATGAGGTGCTGCAAAGAATGCAATTCAGCTTAAAAATAAACTTCAAAAAGGAGACAAAAATATAAAAAAAGAAAAGCCTTGTAAACCCGACACATTTTCCATGCCATTAACTCTTAGTGGTATTGGAGAACGATTTTTCTTTATAGTTTTTTTTATTGTATTGATTACATTATTCTATAAATACATTTGCTGCTAGACTCGAACTCGAGTTCTCTTCGTTGAAACTCTGGTTTATACCGCTGCTCCATATACGTGCTGTGCAAATGTTAATGAATTTACTTGATGTGCTGATTTCTAAGGTTAAGGCTTCGGCATTCCTATTTTGAAACTTGTTTTGAACTACAAATTCTCTTCGAAGTAAATACGGAACTCAATATGCACTTGAAAGTTCAAAGAAGTTCACACGGAACTTTATCTGAACTTGCATCAATTGACATTTCCATGTTTGTTTTGTTTTTTAGTAGTCTACCTTATTCAGCTGGAATGCAAGTGATTTTAACAAAAATGCTTAATAGTTAAATAAATACCTCCTAACGCTACATAATGTTCAAAATAGTGAAAGAAGACTAGTATAGTATAAAGTGTTTCCTGGATAACGGATGAATTTCGCATGGATTTCGTCTGAGAACGACGGGATGTGTTTCACTCTGATGGTGGTCTAGACGATGCACCGCGGTGCTGCCAAATACTTCAGATCAAATCAAATAAATGAATTCCATTTAAACAGTTTATGCAGGTAAGTCAATCACAACATTGGATCGTGAAATGATTCATAAACATCTCCAAGGCTTGAGAAAACAATTTGTCCCGAACTTGTGTTCTCCAGTCAATTTTGCTGGAAATTTATCTAAGTTCGTATGTTTGCCCTTCTGAGTTTCATTGATCATTGAGAACCATTGGAAGCTTTATTCTGTGACATTGTAAATACTAGGAAGCCTAATAAACAGATCTCTTAGCGATTCATTGTAAGTGAAATTTATAATTATTCTACTTATAATTTTCAAGAAGTTCATAGTAAGTACGGTTAGCAGTTTAAGTGAACGTTGTGCTTGAAGTTCGAAACAAGTCCATTTCAATGCATTCCAAGTGGCTTTGAAGTCTAAATTCGAACTTTGTTCCTATTTTCAAGTACGACAAAAGTTTGATTTAAGTACGGTTAAAGCTTTTACTGAACTTTAGTGCTGAATTAAAAGAATAAAGACATCTTTTATTGTACTTTCAAGTTTCTGATAAATAAAAGCCGTACCATTTTGAGAATCAAGTTCAGTTTGTAGATGTTTATCTTTTTAATCAGCAGCAAAGTTCCATGGAACCAAATTTCAACTTAATTTGAACTTCTGGGTTCACTTATCAAGTAAAATCCGAACTGTTGGTTGCTTGGGTTGTATTCCATTTTCATTAGAGGAAATGCTTTTGGATTTATCATTAACTAAAAATACAGCCCCAGGTATTGACATTATTAAATTTATAGTTCTCAAAAAATTACCAGATGAAAGTAAAGAATATTTACTTTCGATATACAATTCTTTTCTTCCTCAAAACATTAATCCTTTTGAATGGCGTTTTGTAAAAGTAATAAGCATTCTAAAATCTGGCCAAGATCCATTATTAGCTGATAGTCGAAGACCTATCAGTTTATTATCATGTTTACGTAAACTTATGGAACTTACGTAAACTTATAGTTTGATTTTGAATCGCTTGGAATTGTTGGTAGAAAAATATAACATATTTTCTTCTTCCCAATTTGGATTCAGGAAAGGTCGGGGTACTCGTGATTGTACCGCTCTTTTATCTTCTCAGATACAACCTTCATTCAGCAGAAAACAAGATGTAGTTTCTACTTTTGTTAATGTTTCTGGTACATATGATTCTGTCTTGATTGATTTACTTTTCAATAAAATTAATCATTAGAAAATTCCAAATTTGATTTCAAATTTCTTGTACAATTTGTTTTCTTCAAAAGTCATGCATTTTTTTCATAATGGTTCATCTAAAATTATCCCTTATAGTTGTGTTGGTTTACCTCAAGGATCTTGTTTAAGTCCATTCTTATATAATTTATTCACTTCAGATATGGTGGATGTTATTCCTAATGGATGTTATTTGATACATTTTGCTGATGACAATGTATTGTCTATTAGTGGTAAAAATAGAGAAATTATTGGTCATTTTATGCAATCTGCGTTAAACAATATTGACACTTGGGCTTTTGATAATGGTTTTACATTTTCGGTACCAAAAACAAAATATATTATTTTTCACGAAAACATTCAACAATCAATATTACATTATATTTAAATGGGCATGAAATTGAACAAGTTTTTGATTATAAATATCTTGGTATATGGTTTGATTCGAAATTAAATTGGAAAAGTCAAATTTTATATATTCAAAAAGTTTGTTCTAAAAGAATAAATTTCCTTCGTATGATTACTGGTACATGGTGGGGAGCACATCCTTCTGATTTGATAATTCTTTATAAAACAACTATTCGTTCAGTCATGGAATATGAATGTTTTACTTTTGGAAATGCAGTAAAAACTCATTTTTCAAAACTTGAAAAAAATCAATTCCGATGTTTAAGGATTTGTTTAAAACTCTTAAATTCAACTCATACTCAATCTATTGAAGTATTAGCTGGTATTGAACCTCTTAAGATTCGTTTTCAAAAATTAAATTGCAAATTTATCTTGCAATGTTTTTCATATAAACATCCAATCATTGATGTTTTAAAATCTTTAAATGAAATGAATCCTACAAGCAATTTTAGGGAAAACTTTCCGTTTTACGGTAGAACGGAACACTACCGCAGCTGTCACATCACTGATTTGCACTGGTAAATCATCAGTAGGCTTCAATGATACCTTGGATACCGTCTTGATGATTGTTGTTTGTTACTATTTTTCATAGGGTTTCGTTCTGCTTCGTCGTAAGAGCTACTATTCGTCGTATCAAACTTAAAATGTTCCACTACGGCGGATATTCCAACTTACCTGCAACATAGATTAATTTTCCAAATGTAATTTTTTGAAAGCTTTTATGATTCGTCCACCTAAACACCAAAAATGCAATGAAACTACTGTATTTCGATAAATAACTTCAGTTCAATTATCCACTTTACACTTTTTCACCGAAATCGCATGGACGAACACGATTTGAAAGAAATGCTTAGCGATCGACATCAGTCACACCACTTTCCAACACAAGTTCCTTCCCGCCCCCCTGTGTGACTTACTTCCCCGGGCACTTATTTTCACTATGGAAAACTTTCGTACTTCTTCACTGAAGGATTTCATACCAATCACACGCCGTAAAACTTCAATAAATCACCAAATTTTACGAAATTTCCTCAACCGCCGCGAATAATTGAGAATGTAAACAAAGTTCAATCCGTC
This sequence comes from Aedes aegypti, assembly GCF_002204515.2. Lineage (NCBI taxonomy): Eukaryota > Metazoa > Arthropoda > Insecta > Diptera > Culicidae > Aedes > Aedes aegypti. The sequence continues at coordinate 23,632,262 of NC_035109.1, read as the reverse complement.
GTACTGAGAAAAAAAAGTTTGTGCGCATCAATGTGTGCGCGACGCTCGACGTAAAAATAAGGTTCCTTTGATTGTGTTGTTTTCGCTGTACTGTGAGCAAATGCCAGAATTGTACGGTCAAAAGTAATTGTGTTCATATGTTTGGGCTGAATTTTGATGAGAAACAATTAATTTTAAAGGAAATTAGTATATTCCATCATGCTGAAGGAATGGAGGGAGATGCCCGTAGATGTATATTTTCTAATAAAACATTTTATTATAGCGTTGATGTATTGTGTTTTAGCCACTCAATACATCAAAGTGAGCCGTAAGTTGTGAGACGAATCTGGAAACTGCACGCAAAAAAATTGTGCGGTAAGAACTACTATTTTAGGGGGTTAACTTAAGCGCTCGCACCGGCAATTTTCAGCAGACCAGAAACGCGCTTGATTTTACCATGTTTGTAGTCGAAATCAGATTGTTGTAAATTATTTCTGTCGAATGTACCAGTTGTATGGTGTGATGTACCGTAAACATAGTAAATTGGTCTAAAATTCCATGGTAGTTTCAAGAATGGGCGTAGTCAGCTACAATAGTAATTATTACCCCAGAATTTTTTCCCGTGTGATTGCGACGGAGTTGAAAACGATACGACGGATTGAGAATACGGTAAGCATAGCATAGCATAGCATAGCATGCTGAAGCCGTTTTGAGAAAGAATTGTTTGGCATCGGTTTGTATCAGCATCATTCACTGTAATACTGGGAAAATTGCAGTTCTCACTGATCAATGCTTAATACGATGGATACTAGCACATCACCCTACCGTTTTCTCTTTCAAGCACACTATGATTGAATTGTTTGCTTCAATGATAGAATGATTTTGATGCCTGTGGTAGAACTTTGACAGTTGCGGTAGAACTCTGCGGCTACCGTAAACCAGAAAATTTTCTTAACAACCGTAATAAAATATTAAATTCCTTTATCTATTGTTCAAATGAAAATTTAATGACAATTTCTTCCCCATGGTTTCCAAAATTATGATATTGATGTTCATACTTTTCGACCCCTTATTGATTTCTCTGCTTGAATTCTATAAACTTTAATTCAAAAACTCATCACATTCTTTTGGAGCTTAAAAATCTTTTATACGATTTATATACTAAAGGTTTTTTAATTAAATTTTTGTGGGTTCGTGCTCATTGTATTATTTATGGCAATGAACAAGCTGCTTCTTTGGCTAAATTAGGTATTGCACGTGGAATTACTTATAATAGAGAAATTTCTGCTTCAGAACATCATTCAAAACTTAATAAATATTGCATGGATAATTGGCAACAATTTCGGAATTCAAGCGATTAAGGACGTTGGTGTCATTCCATTTGTCCGTTTGTTGATAAATTCCCATGGTTTAAAAAATTATCAGACAATAGAAATTTTATTTGCACTTTTACACGAATAATATCGAACCATTACATATGCAACAGTTATTTATATCGCATAGATATGAAGGATTCAAATTTATGTGATTGTGGGGAATTTCATGAAGATATTGATCATATTGTTTTTGTTTCACGGTACCCAGAAGTAAATTCATTAGTAGTTTGAAAACTTCATATCAAACTCCTCCTACATTTGTCCGTGATACCCTTGGATGTACATCCTTGTTTGAAATTATTATATAATTATTTAAATGAGATATCATATGGTGTTTGATTTTTACTGACGTAATTTTCTTTGTTTTTCTTTTAAGGATTGAAATTTGAGCCATTTACCAAGACGGACTCCACTTGCCCTCCCAGTAAACACAAACTCGTATACGATAGCGCATATGAGTACACAAGTGGAGGCGATATACGTACATGCGCCATTAGGCTGCATGCAAAATGTACGTATATCGCCTCCACATTTGTACTCTTATATCCTATTATATACGATCGTGTGTTTACTGGGCTTTTTCTGATCCAACGTTTCGAAAGATCAAGATCCTGGCTCTGTTATGGTTCAAGCCGAATGCGCCTTTAGTTCATAAGATATTTGTTATAACGTTTTAGAAACGATGAAGAAGTTTTGTGCCTTTTAGAGAAAGATCTCTTCAAGTGATCACTCAAAGGGGTTTTTCACTCTTCCAAATTTTAGTGAAAATAAATAAATAAATAAATAAATAAATAATGATCTAGTTTGATTGCTACGCGTTTACCTTATGTCATCATTTGTCAATTACCATATTGGATACTTTAAATTTCATTTCACTTCTAAACTTTAGTTCATTTCGTTGAATATCAATGCCAGACAATTATTGCTCATTGCGAAGTTACAAAGCCCAAATTAAGACTCCGAATTGTCTTGCAACTCAACTTGTCATGCAAATTGTCCAAATAAACGTTTTTAGTGGCAAAATAACCAGCCTCGTGACCCTGCCGCTTCACGACTCATGACGGCGTGGAGGTCAAATTGACCGATCTCAGGATTCCTTTTTTGGGGGCTGGCAAACGACGGTGGCCCAAACAGACAGACAGACCTGACCGCTCTGTAATGAGCATATGCGATGAAAGGTAAGAGTGTTATTACCTTACAGACCCACTGCGGCGCAATGGGGTCCTAAAGCCATATCTCAATGTTGTACCAAATTTTTGAGCTTACGTCAGAAATACCCGTTTACTCAATTCTATATGGTTTTGTATTGGCTTAAGTCCAAAACACGAATTCTTTTGCTTTCTGAGATTATAACACACAGCTATATTTCAACACCGATTTTGGGTGAATTATGTTTTCCGTGTACCTTCTGAAATGTCAGATAGGAACATCAACAGTGTTAACAAGTGAAACCCCAGTGGTTTTGTCGGAAAAAGATATGTCAAACATGATTAACTGAAATTTAAGCTGGAAACACGGAGCCGCAAATCAACCCAAATTTGACTTCTTTTGACGCAATTCGGCTCTTCCGTGGGATAACCCAAATTTGGGTTAACTGATATATACCTATCATTAGGTTGTTTCCATTTGATAGCGGCAAAACAAACAACTCAGTGCATAAAAAAATCTACCCAGCATTAGCTTTCGAAGTCTCCGGGATGGGTTAAAACAACTTAACGTTAGGTAAACTCGAAGGAACCCAAATTTGGCTTATTCCATTGAACTTCAACGCTGGGTCGGTGCGTCTCTCTCTGTTTTTGACAACATTGCTGTTGCGAGAGAGGCAAAACAAACCAACCGTGGGTAAAAACTAAATGCAGTTTACCCAAATTTGAGTAAAAAGAACTTATTTTGTGGGTAGTCTGATTTCTCCGTGAAGATTGCCAAAGTAGTGTCAAGAACTTGCTCTTCCGTGTTGTAAAATAAAATCATTGTTTCAAGAACAGTTTTAGGACCCTATTGACCACAACAACAACAAAAAAAGTGAAAGAGAGACGTTAGCGGCGGGGTAACAAATGGAAGCAAACAAGTTTTACCGCATCGCGTGTTGTTGGGGTCCATACAGGTGAAGATAACCTTGAGATCGAATGGGTAGATTGAAACGGGGCAAATGGACCGGGGATCAGTCGAGGAAGTAGGTATGTGAATGAAAGCAAAGGAGGCTGTGAACCACATTCAACTTGAGGTCGTAAGCCGAAATGGATGGGAATCATTTTTCACCACTGTTGTGTCATAGTTATGGATTATTTTACGTTTAAAACCTATGATTTGTTAAACCACCATAGATTGCAATTTCCACGGTCATAAAAATAACATATGAACAGAAATTCATCTTTCAACTAAACCGCGCAAGACGCTACTTACAAATGGCTCCCGATTACCCGACAACAATAGACACTGAAACGGCCGAACCCAATGTGAACTTGGATGATAGATATCCGCGCTTTGCATCGCGGGATTCCATCGTTAATTAACGAAAATCAGACCCTACAGATCTGAAAACAGGCGCAGCCGGCCGCACTTAACCTTTCTTCCAAAAAGAATATAGCAAAAGTGACGCGTGACAACAGAAACGAACCGCTGTTTAATCTTTTCAACGACTTCGCTATCTTCTGCGGCAAGGTAAGGCAAGCCGAGTAAAAATTTACTAATAAGCAAATAGCAACAACCATACAACCTATAGTTTATAAAAGAGACTATTATTCTAGTAAGTGGGGATTTTTTTTATTACCGTACGGGTTTGGGCCGAAGGGTCTCAGATTTTCATGAAACTTTTTCCACAGGCAGGGCTCATGGATATATGAATAAAAAAAAATTGAGAAAAATTCAGGGTCGCCTATTTTTCCGGAAAACTCAGGTGGAATTTTTTTGTTTTCCCTTGACACTACTTACTTTGAAAAATCATAACTCAAGAACGAAGCATCGTAGAAACAAAGTTTTTATATGAAAATTTAAGCAAATTTTCTCAAAAATCCAAAAAAAATATGAACTGGAAAAAGTTTTCCACAAAATTTTCCACCGTTGGGAAAATTCGTAAAGAAAAGCTGGAAAAACTATGCCCGAACTCGTGGAAAATTTTCAAAAAAATATTTTCGAGAAGGTAATTTTATAAGCTTTAATCACTGAAATTTTTGGAATGCACTTTTTTTCGTTTTTGAGTTATGGCCAATTTTGTGAAAAATGTCCAGATGTGCCATATAAGACTTTTCTTTGAAAAATCATAACTCAAGAACGAAACATTGTAGAAACAAAGTTTTTATATGAAAATTTAAGCAAATTTTCTCAGAAATCCAAAAAAAAATATGAACTGGAAAAAGTTTTCCACAAAATTTTCCACCGTTGGGGAAATTCATAAAGAAAAGCTGGAAAATCTATGCCCGAACTCGCGGAAATTTTTTAATAAAATATTTTTAAGAAAGAAACTTATGAACTTCAATTCTGGTAAGTTTTAGGATGTACTTTTCTTTAGTTCCTGATCTATGGTCAATTTTGTAAAAAATGCAAAGATTTGCCATACATGCCTTTTCGTTTAAAAATCATGACTCAAGACCAGTGGCGCAACCAAGGGGGGGTTTTGGGGGTCAAACCCCCCCCCCCAGAGCCGAAAAATTATAAGGTTTCCAAGTATATTTTTGAAATTCAACACTACACATCATACAACTACAGAGCAGTAACTTAGTTTGGTTCGTATGAACACTGTTAATGTCAGTAGTTTTTACAGATTTATTCTTCAAAGTTGTTGTTTTTTTTTCTTAAACTCTTCATGGAGTTTGATAAAAATAAAATTATCTGGTAATTACTGCTATAAAAAGCTAATGAATAACAAAAAATTCAGGCCTTTTTTAATCAAACTGAAAGCGTTGAGTCAGCAGTTTGAACAACCTTCAGATATATTGGAATCTTTTCATTGATGCAGTATCTTAAATATCAAAATTCTTACAGTTGCCTCAGCATTTTGCCAAAGTTTGCGATCTCCAGAGCATATGAATTCCTTGATTTTTAAACATTAGAGAGAAAAACAAATCTGCGAATGCTATTGAATTTAGCTCCCAGTTAAAGCATTCGCCATCAATAGGAATTTCAACAATGTTGTGATTTTGTAGGTATGAATCAATAATTACATTCTATTTTTTAAGTAAATCGTAAAAAATACATAGGGTGTTAATTTAAAATTTTTGGATTAGTCCATTAAAAATATGAATGCATTGGCGTCCCACTAAACTAGTAAAACAATCGTATTATGTACTAAGTCTTCCAAAAACAAAATTTAATTGTAGCATTGAAAATTTTAGGGTGTTATCACACATTTGCAAATAAAATATTCACAATGAAAGCAGAACTCATTTTTGACTTTTTTACTCGATTTTCTAGATTGCCATTTCTGTAAGATGTGACAATTCGTCTTCTTCTGGCAGTTTAGTTTTGCAATCTTGATTAACTTTTCACCTTCTACAACGATAGGGGCAATGATTTGTATTGCAAATTGCTGCACTTAATAATCGAAGTCATTTATATTGTTGAAAAATTTCAAAATATAGCGGTTGAATAACATCACGCGCATGTATTGCAATTGCCTAATTTATTTTACTATGCAAAAAAAACTTACTTAAATTCATCAATTCGATTTTTTGTCAGAAAATATCTTCTCAAAGAGTATTTTGAAATTCACAAAACCCCCCCTAGAGCCAAATCCTGGTTGCGCTACTGCTCAAGACTCATCATGACTTGTCGAACCGGATTCAAATTATCTCAAAAATATTAAATTTTTGAAATGGAATCAGTTTCCCAGGACATTTTTCACTGTTTATGAAAACAAATAATGAAAACCCGATTAGCTATTCCAGCTTTCAAACAAAGTATATTTGAAAAGAGCGATCAATAAGATCCAATCCTACAATATTTTTCAATACGCTCATTTTTCGTTCCTAAAACATGATCAAATATTGCTAGGATGAGCTGTTTGAACCATATATTTACAAATTTATAAGTTCATAAACAAAATTTCTTAAGAACGAAACTACATAGAAACAAAGTTTTCTTCAATCAGAATGTAGGCATTTTTTTCCTGTTAGGTAACTACAAAACTGACAGTTAAATAAATGGGTAGACAATATGACAAATAGGTATTTACCAATTCAAGATTAATGCGTTGAAAGTGTTGTCTATCAGCTGTATATTCCTCGTTATTAATTTTGGAAAGTGAAAAAAGTTTTCCCGAAGCTGTTGAAATGGACAAAGTTCAAAATTACGAATACAATTCTTTATGCTGTAACCCCTTCGGACTGGACGGCGACAAATCAGTAAGGACAAATCTACGATCGATCAGCCAAGGCCTCATCAGTAAGCTTCATTCGAATGGAGTTCGATGGATTACGGAAAAGATGAAAATTTGCGTGAAGTGCTCCATTACCGGTTTGACAAGTCATGATGAGTCTTGAGTCATGATTTTTAAACGAAAAGGCATGTATGGCAAATCTTTGCATTTTTTACAAAATTGACCATAACTCAGGAACAAAAAAAAAGTACATCCTAAAAGTTACTAGAATTGAAGTTTATAAAGTTTCCTTCTCAAAAATATTTTAATAAAAATTTTCCGCGAGTTCGGGCATAGATTTTCCAGCTTTTCTTTATGAATTTCCCTAACGGTGGAAAATTTTGTGGAAAACTTTTTCCAGTTCATATTTTTTTTAGATTTCTGAGAAAATTTTCTTAAATTTTCATATAAAAACTTTGTTTCTACAATGTTTCGTTCTTGAGTTATGATTTTTCAAAGAAAAGTCTTATATAGCACATTTGGACATTTTTCACAAAATTGGCCATAACTCAAAAACGAAAAAAAAGTGCATTCCACAAATTTCAGTGATTAAAGCTTATAAAATTACCTTCTCGAAAATATTTTTTTGAAAATTTTCCACGAGTTCGGGCATAGTTTTTCCGGTTTTTCTTTACGAATTTTCCTAACGGTGGAAAATGTTGTGGAAAACTTTTTCCAGTTCATATTTTTTTTTGGATTTTTGAGAAAATTTGCTTAAATTTTCATATAAAAACTTTGTTTCTACAATGTTTCGTTCTTGAGTTATGATTTTTCAAAGAAAAGTCCTATATGGCACATCTGGACATTTTTCACAAAATTGGCCATAACTCAAAAACGAAAAAAAAGTGCATTCCAAAAATTTCAGTGATTAAAGCTTATAAAATTACCTTCTCGAAAATATTTTTTTGAAAATTTTCCACGAGTTCGGACATAGTTTTTCCGGCTTTTCTTTACAAATTTTCCCAACGGTGAAAAATTTTGTGGAAAACTATTTCCAGTTCATATTTTTTTGGATTTTTGAGAAAATTTGCTTAAATTTTCATATAAAAACTTTGTTTCTACGATGCTTCGTTCTTGAGTTATGATTTTTCAAAGTAAGTAGTGTCAAGGGAAAACAAAAAATTTCCACCTGAGTTTTCCGGAAAAATAGGCGACCCTGAACTTTTCTCAATTTTTTTTTATTCATATATCCATGAGCCCTGCCTGTGGAAAAAGTTTCATGAAAATCTGAGACACTTCGGCCCAATTTGTACGATAATAAAAAAAAATTCCCAAGTTCGATCTTTTGCCCCACCTTACTCTAAAAGTCAACGTTTTTTATTGCATATATGTATTTGTCAAAATGTGTACACATATTTAATCCCTGCCTTTTTTATGCCCCATCACCTTATGGGAAACCAAAAATTTCGAAACTTCATAGATGACACGATTCTGTCAGCTCCTTCTTTTAAAATGTAAACATATTATTAGCGTTTTTTCTGCCCTATGTTATGCACTGATAGAGAGGAGACAGCTCACTGACAGTTAGCATTGCCTTCTTTGACTTCTTTCTTTTATTCTTGAGTTGTGCACAACGGTCAGATGAACATATTTTGGTCAAAATCATATTCAATTCTTGTTGTTCACTATGAAAATGTATATGAATCTAAAAAAAATCAACAGCAGTTTGGCAACACACAACTATATTTAACTTTTTGAAATGTGAAATAATCGAAAACACTCAGAAATTTTAATTTAAATGAGACTTGGAGAAAATTTAACTATGAAACCCTATGAAAAGTTCTCCGTAAAAAAAGCTGTCAAAGTCGGGTCGGTACTGTATTCCGATTTCCTTGGGATTCACCGTGTGTTTAACCTCATAAAGTAAACTCACATAGGATCCTTTCAGAATTTCCAGATGAATTCCTCAGAAATTCCGGGTTTAGAGTAGGATTCCCAATGTATTTTCAAACGATATGCTCAGTATAATCGCAATATTTCCACATAATTTCAACATAGTTCGCACAGGATGTCCAGAATTCTCACAAGAACACTTGGATTCCCATTTCAATATTCCCACTGGAATGCCAGAATCATCACTGGAATACCAAGATCCACACTGAAATCCCAAAATCCAGCATCTATACCGTTATCCCAGGATCCATACTGGAATCCAAGGAAACTCTAAATCTCCACTGGTATCCCAACATTAACACTGGAAATCCAGGATCCATACTACATTCAACAGGATCTACACTGGAATCAAAAAATTCACACTGGATTCTAGGAATCACACTGGAATCCCAGGATTCACCTTAGAAATCAAGGATCCAATATCCAATCCCAGGATTCACATTGAAATCGCAAGATCCACACTGAAATTCCAAGATCCACACTGGAATCCCAAGGTCTACACTGGAATCTCAAGATCCTCACCAAAATACAACGAATCACACTGGAATTCCAAGATCCACACTGACACACTACGATCTCCCGGCATCCACACTGGAATCTCAGGATTTGATCTGAAATACCGGAATCCACACTGTAAACCTAGGATCAACACTGGAATCCCAATATCCACATTTGAAACTCAGGATCTACAAAAAAAATAGAGAAACCCTGTAGACAACCTACGGAATCAAAATCTTCATATGTTTTGTATGCTTTTTGATGGGTTATTCTTCACTGAGGCCTTGAGTGTCCGAATATGAATATGAATCAAAACGGTAGTTGAGTTTAATTAAATATAAGGACGGCATGCACAATCGTTTTCGAATATTTTTGCGAGAATCATTTGCACAACGTATAAGGTCCTTAATTAATCAAAATATAAGTTTATCGACACACAATGCACAAACAGTAAATTTCATTGTTTTGTGCAAAAAATGCTTCTAAATCCATCCAATAAAAGTAATTCTATTATTTTGCTCTGAATTTAGTATGGAAAAGTTTCCAAAATTCTATTATAAAGATACATAACGTCTTACGCTTTGTATTGTTTACATGCCATTTAAAATTATCAATTCAGCTAGAAAAAAACATGGTTTTGTTGCACTAAAACATATTGTATTTTGATAATATTTTTTATCGGGGAAAATACCTATGTACTCTGCTTCTCGTTACATCGGTTGCGCCGCCGCCGGACGCGATGGGAGACCAAAAAAGCGCACAATTTAACGACATTGTCGTGTAGTTCAGTTAATGAATTTTCAAGTGCATTCACTTACTGAGTCATTACACTTTGGCGTAATCTGGGCCTGGCACCTGTTGATTTTGGTTTGTTTGAGCTCTCTGTGCATGGATGGTCCTACGTGTAGACATCAGAGTTGACTTTTGAGGTAACTTGGCACCGGTCCCGTGCACCTTGGGAAAGTATAGAAGAGACAGGCTGGCAACAAGTATCGAGTAACATGATGGTGCTCATTTTGCGGGTTTCCTTGGTAGATGAACCGCAAACTGAGCAGATACGCGCTTTTGCAAGCATTGGCTATAGAAGAGCATCGTTATGTTATCAAGGGATTCCAAAAATATTTCACTCCGTGTAAAGAATCACCGATTTAAAGAATCAGCAAACAACTTTTGCAACTCGAATACCTAATACAAGACAAAGAACTATAATCAATGTTTTCTTAGAGGATCGGAGCAAGCCGTGCGCGTGGGTGGCTGTGTTTTGAATTTTCTGTCACGTTCACTTTGTTTTTTTGCGGTACTTACCTTGATACCTTGATACCTTGATCAGGTCCGTCCCACTCGGGCTCAGATTGGGTACCACTTCTAGTACTGCATTCGGTCCCTCGATAGTACAAAAGGTACCCAAGCTTGACAGATCGCAGTACACTTTTCACGGCATTCTAGATTACCTTATGAGCCATAAAATATTGGGCAACTGCAAGGGACATGGAGGTCTTTAATTTGTCTTTGCCTTGATGGCTACAGCGTAGCATCACGCCATTGCCGGGCGTATTGTAGAGCTCCATCTTCGTCGGTCTTGGGCGAAACTTCTCCAGTTGCCCCGAACGTTTAAAGTCGCCAGGTCCTCTTCCACTGCGTACTGCCAGCGTATTCGTGGTCTTCCCCGAAGCCGCCGACCTCTACCTGGTTCCCTGCTGAATATTATTTTTGCAATTCTTTCTTCCGACATTCGCACTAAGTGACCAGCCCACTGAAGTCTGCCGTATTTTACACGATTGATAATATTCGCATCTTTGTACACTTGGTACAGCTCGTGATTCATGCGTCTGCGCCAAACACCATTTTCGAGTTTCCCACCGAGTATTGTCCGCAGCACTTTACGCTCGAAAACACCGAGAGCTTTCTGGTCGTGCCCGTAGAGAGCCACCGGAAGAATCAATGTTTTATACAGGGCGAATTTTGTTTCCGTTGCAAGCTGCGGGACCTAAGCTGGTTACGTAGTCCGTAAAAGGCCCTATTCGCAGCTGTATAATAGCACTATATTAGCACGCAGAGTGAATTATAGTGCTGTTTAGTTATTTGGCTTTTACGCGATTTTTCCACAGGTTCTTTAGAAATTTCTTTTCAGATTCCTCGAGGGAAAACTTCATAAATTCTTCTATTGATTTCTACAAAGTTCTTTTAAAACTATTTAAGGAATTCCTTCATTGATTTCAACACCAAATCTCCCAAAAAATCTCCAACGTTGTTTAAAGGGATGGTTAGAGGAATTTCTTTGGAATTCGCTCCACGAAATTCTTGAGCACTACAATGCTTTTCTCAACTATTTGATTTCCCCAACTATAGGAGATATTCCAAAGTTTCCTACTAGAGTTCTTTCAAGAAAAAAATCATTCAACGGTCCCTAAAGAAATTGAATTGAGGATTTTACCAGGAAGATCTACGAGATTCTACGCCACATTTACGCTAGGAATTGCTCCAAAAACTACTCCAGGGATTATCTGTGGAGATATATGTAATACTCTATCTGGAATTCCTCTTCAAATTAACTAGGAATTCCTCATGAAGCTCCTTCAGAAATTTCTCTAAAGATTTCTTCAACATTTTATACGAACTCACTCCTTTAGTTTAACCAAACAATTTGTCGTGTATTTTTCAAGCAAAATCTTCATGGCATCTTGATAAGTTCATCTGAGGTCGCTCACCAGCTAATATTACAATAAATATTCATTTTATTGCAATCATCTTAGCAATTTTGAAAAAAAAAATCTACATAGTCCTTTAAGACTTCCTCAAGAGCCCAGGAGCTCATTCAGAGAAATTTGTGGGAGTTAATAATGGATTACTTTTAAACTTTATCATGTTTCATAATATGTTTCTTCATGATTTTCTTTTGAAATATCTCCAAGATTTTAAACAAATTTCACCAATCTCATAACAAATCCTAGATCTTTTTCTGAAGATATTCCTGGGAAAATGTGTGAGGAAATTATTTGAAGACATTTTCGGACAATTTTGAAGGAAAGTCTAGAAAATCCTTTGGGAAAATACTTTTTGAAATCTTAAAAATGTTGTACACGGGAATATTGGTGAACGTATTGAGAGAACGATGGTAAAATCATTGGATAGGGGGAATTTTTTCTAGAAAATCATATGTACTCCAGGAATGAGTACATATGATTTTCATGAAAAATTTTTGGAAGGTTTTTTTTAGAGGAATTCATTCTGGAATCTCTGAGGTAACTTCGATGACTATACTCAAAAAATTCTACGTTAAATTTCTAAGATATCTCCTGTGGAAGTTTGTGAAAATCACAAAATGAACTCCTGAAGAGTTCCATCCTTTAATTTGTTTGAAGTAAATTTTGAGCGAATTTATTTATTTTTCCATCAAAAACTTCAAATCAATTGCGAATTAAAAACACAAAATTAGGAAAATGTCAAAATTTCCCTAGAATTCCCAACTTAAGCTGTATATGAATCATTGCTTTCTAGAACTACTTCGCCAGCTAATATTTCCACTTTTCATGACAATTTACTAAAAGTCTTCTCGATAGTTTTCAGTAAACTAATGAATTTTTGATCAAGAATCAAGAAAAAAAGAACTGTAGGGTCAATTATTGACATTTTTGCCATTAAACGACTACAACAACATTCCATCACTTTAGTCATAATTTTACAAGCTATTTGGTCATCGTTTATTTCAATAATCGATTTTACATTAGCGCCTTACATTTAGACGGCGCTCACCTTTATTTTGAGGGGCCCCTAAATGGAACTCCGCACCGGACCCCAAAACTCCTAGCTACGCCACTGTATCTCGGGCCGGAGGCCCTAAACGTAAAAGAGATTCCCCTCTCGGCCGTCCAAGGTGGCCATTCCACGGCCGGCCGATTGCGCCTAAGAGGGAAGACGCCTGCAACCCCACCGTCCAGCAACGCCCGCTGGCTCGTCAACAAAGTTGGATACAAGCCCGTACATCCGCCCGCTTCGCCATTCCGGCGAGAGTTCCGGCCGCACAGCAGGATTGGTTTCGCTGTGTCGGCCATTCGTCCACCTAACAACAAACGGCAGCGGTATGTACCTGGGAGGGGGGCACCGATACTACACACGAAATATAAGACAACGTTATTTTGAACTGCAAGATAACTCCTGTATGCCAACAACAATCAAGGCAGGCTTCGAGAAAATCGGTAGTTTCCTTTTGTTGTGCACCTTCGATCTTTCCTGACAAACATGAAAAAAGGGCCACAGTTTTCTATGCACTAAATATTCATTTTCATTGGAAAAAGTAGAACGATGCGTTTTTCAATGCTTTATGTTCAATCAGATTAAATGGTGCTCACGTGACATTACTTGCGTTATGTGCATGAATTGATTTTCATTCGATTTTTATCACTTTTGAAGAAATACGAAAATGTGTTTTAATCAGCTACGCGTTTTTTTCATGTTAGTCAAATGTTTGAGATCTGGGCTCACAGTGACAGTTCGTGACAGCGGAATCTCGGCTCACTATGACGTACATAAATTTTGTATTGGTTTCTCCCTCCCAGGTATGTACCGGTACGAACATTACACTGAGAAAAATCTACACGCCAAGGTCGTGTGTTTTACTTATAGATTTGCGCAATGAGGAAAACCACATGACTTGAGTGTGGTAGCCATATGGATTTCGTCATTGACTTCACGGTATAATAACATGTGTATCAACATTAGGTAGTCATGAGAAATAAACATGAATGTCTAAATATTAAATCATGAAAACCAACTAATTTGCTTATTGAATTCGAAATGTAGTGGCTTTAGATAGTCATGTGTAATAGAATATGAATGTCATGAGACTGGAAGAAGAAATTTGATAGAAGAAATCTTGCTCCCCAAAAAATGGATTCGAGGCTCCTCTGCTTGTCGCAAGCTCACTTGAATGGTTTTCTCAAACAAGTAAGTCAGCAACAAGCAGGGCGCCGCAAATCCATAATTTGGGAAGCCCGGGATTAGCATATTTCATTTTATTCGAAGCTGAAAGCTAGGAAAATCTGTTAGTGGAATCCGATTTTTCTCTAACACCATACATTATATCCAACGCTGGAAGTAATGCATTTTATTTATAGAAAATTAGAATGAACTCCTCATATTCACTCGGACATCTTCACTAATGGAAAGAAAAACGAATCCGCAAATTTTCCTCTAACACTTTCAGCTTCAGAATTTGCTTCTTCTCTTTGGAACATGATGATGACTGTCGTTCGACACGAGGTCCATCCGCATGGGTTGATCACTAATAATTGAGAAATTTGGAACACGGAAATCGACAGCAAGCTCATCGATTTCAAATCGACCAACTTAAACATGATGATCATGACACAAGATAACCATAAGTTAAACACACTGAATCCGTGTTGGGTGATGATCCATAGCACCCACAGGTTGACGCATATGAATTTGAAATGGAAAGCTTTAGGAACTTAGGTGGAAAACTATGAAATTCATGTTGTCGGTTGATGAATCAATCCATGAAGCAAAACTAAAGAATTGAATGTGTAAAACACACGAAGTTTGTAAGAAAATCACAACAAATCGACATAGACGTTCATGAATCGATCCATAATTTTAAACACACGGATCAAGCGTGTGGATTTTTTTCAGTGTAGTCTAGGTAACACATAACAAATTTACACTTCATTGGAAATAACAGTAGAAGCATTAACCTAAGAATGCTAATGTCGCTGCTGTTCGTGTTACCAACATCTAGTTTGCCACGAACTGACAGTGTGAGTACCGGGCCTCAAAGTGTCAGATTAATTTTCAAAACCAAAACAACAACATGGTATTGAACAAACAATGAAAACCCATAATTTAAGGTAATAATTATTAAAATCAATTTTGTGAGAACAACTACTACTAATATTTCTATTGAAATAACAGAACAACACGCACACGACACAATCAGGGATTTGTAATAAATGTCCAAGAAAAGTGAAAGTTCTTGAGTTAGTTTTTGTATTCGCGAAAAGCCCTTGATTACCCAGTAGCTAGCCGACCCTGGGATTGCCGGAGAGTCTCCTAAGCCGGCCTGGCACTGTAGCATTTCCCGCTTAGTTTCAACCTCTATGAGGGCGTCGATGATTCGCTGGCCTCTCTTAAAGTAGGTGTCATATCATCATCATCCTTTCCTGCCCAGCAATGGAAATTTTCATTTCTTTCCATCTCTGACTTCCGATTGGACAACTATTGCTTCCAAAATTGTTTTCCATATAATATTGGAATAAGACTTGTGTTAATAACATGACAGTTTTCAGTATGCAATCTACGAAATACTCCGTTCTACGCAACGCAACGAACATCTAACAAAAATCAAGAATAAAAGACAAAAACAAATTAACAAATGAAAATCTTCGGTTTCTTGGGTCCGTTTAATAAAACGACTCTGCCTAGAAATGTCAAAATCCAATGCACAAATATTCCTTCCAATTTGCAAAGCATACAATTTCAAAACACAAACACGTGTTCTATATTGCTTTTGGTTGCGACGAGGCGTGCCTTGGTTTTGCAGTCTTCTCGCATCAGATAGCGCAGCACGTCATCATATAAGCATAGTGCACCGGCCTCTACGATTGTCAACCCACCGGGAAATCTAAGTGGGCTGGTTTGGTCGTCGCCGACTACGCTGTTGAAAGCGAAAATGTCACCCACCGCACCGAACCAGAGCACAGTCGTCAGCTGAAGAATCTGGGTTATGATCATTTTCACATTGCTCCCATCTTCTGCCTACTGAGTGACGAAGCCGACGCGGCCGCGATGCTTTACTACCGTAGGGGAAGTGGAGGTAGAATGGAAACCGAGCTGAATACAGAGGAAAAACAACGAAGTTTTAACATAAATGTGTGTAAGTGCATAAAGAGCACAAAATTTAGCGAACATTTTGATACGGAGGTCAATTGAACTAAAAATATCGACAAGAAACTAAAATTTAGAAAACCACCTATGCAAATTATATCTGATGTAATTCTAAACTCGAACAAAATAAGGATTCACAATGAGGCAAACATGGAATGGATATTCAAGCCAAATGTAACAAATATATAAAATGTTTATATCCAGTTACATACTAATAGAAAATCGAAACTTTGTCTTAAAAACAAGCTTTTGTTCTTCAAACCAGTTTTCGCGCCGAACATGTTCTATGCTGTACCAATATGTTGTAATACCAGGGAAAAAGCTCTGCAAAGGATCTAAAGTAAAATATTGAAAATGATTCTGAAACTCCTTCCCTGGTACAGTATAATTGAGTAACATTTTCTCTTATAAGTATGTGAGTTTAACTCAATCAAACCAATAAAATATTCTGAACGAAGAAACGAGTTAAAATAATTAAGGTGTTCATTTTACCACCACTTCCCCTACAGAAGGGTCACACTCTGCGAGCTAATGATTACTGATGGGCGTTGTTTCATACTATATTTTCGTCAGTTTTCCGCTCCTCGGCGTGTCATTATCCGTGCGTTATGAGACGATCTTGCCCTCGGTCTGTCATTAAGGTGCTGCAACCACCTGCGAGATGATGCCCCACAGCGTAGATGGTGGAAAAACATACTTGGAAGGGAGAGAGAGGTAGAACAAGCTTCAAATCTAGCCGTTCGTCGTAAACTTGACATTTACGAACTACGTTAACGTTACGTTAAATTGGGCGGAAATGAGGACATCCAATGCGATGTGAAATGTATGTTTGACAGAGCATTTTTTTTCCTTTTCACACATGTGCACGTACATTATGTGCATTGGAAAAGTTTACATCGCTAAAGTCGGAAAAGTAGCGATCTCTGACCAATGACTTCATCACGGAGAACAAAATATATTAATCCTGTTTATCAATATATCCTGGAAAGAATGATTGCTGCTTCATCGATCTAAACAACACAATTGTAAAAATCATAACAAAGTGTGCGTCGACAAACTTCGATTGCGTACATGATCGTTTGTGTGAGAGCTGGATTATTATTTATTTATTAAATTGGTGTTTCATCAATTAATTCGATAAAACCTCGTTAACGATGTTACGTCAATTTACGTGGTCCATGGCTGTGTCCCTCCAACTTAGATTTTGGCCCACGCTCTCCAGATCTTGTAGCACCTGATCAAGCCACCTCGCTCGCTGTGCTGCACGCCTTCTTGTGCCAACCAGACTCGTCGCGAACACCAACATGCCCTGCTCAGCCACCTTCTGGATACTGGGTTCGCCGTAGATCCTAGCGAGCTCTTGGTTCATTCTCCGCTGCTACACAGCGTTCTCCTGCACACCGCTAAAGATGGTCCTAAGTACCCTACGTTCGAACACTACAAGTGCTTGCAGATCCTCTACCAGCATGGTTCATGCTTCATTTCCATAGAGGAACATCGGTCTTATTAGCGTTTTGTACATGGTACATTTGGTAGGGTTGTAAAATGGTGAGTCGACAACCATGAAGGAGCGTCCAACATAGCTCTCGTCCTCACAAGCCCCTACCTCACGCTTCCACGGGTCTAACGATGACAAAGATCGCCAGCTAAGGGTTGCGTACTTAGCTGGTAGTGCAACCTGGGCACTGTTGTCCTTCTGACATCAGCTAGAGTGAGGGGGTGCCAGGTGGGAGCTTGGGATTCTTACCTTTTCCAAGCGAAACTCGTTCATACAGCCGTATGGAATACCACCATTAGTACTTCCTCTGGGAAGTGGCCGAGCGTCTGGTCCATCTAACCAGGGGCTCAAGCATGGTCTACCTTGGATGTGGCGGGGTCCATCGGTTGGCTCTGGTGAATCTCTACAAAAAACCACATATCTGCAAGTAGCCCTGAACAAGCGACCTGGTGCCGCTTTCAAAGTACCTTAGCCCTCTGGAGTGCCAACCGGCACATCAGGATGGATGCCAGTAAAATTCTGATTATGGTATACTGGCCGCAACCAACATGGACACAATTACGAACTACGTATAGACACCGATGATGCAGAGCTGACAGCCGTGCTATTCCACTTCCCTAGTAAGGATGGATGACACCGCCCCGAAACGGCGAGTGGGCTAATAATTTCCCCCGTCCCGTTAGAACTTTGACAAGCCTCCGAGTACGTTCTAAATCCGCCACCTTAGCTGGTGGAAGTAGGCACAGTTGAACGTTTCCTGTCTTGCGCTGTTCTGGCTCTGAACACGGTACCCCATGAAGGACCGTGTCAACCCTAGCATGGCTCTCACTGCTTGCAAAGATCACCATGGGTACACGAAGGCGACTACTTACGACGGAGGAAGATAGCGGCTTGGAGGGGGGACCCAACAAAAATGGAGAACATCTCAGACAATACCGTAAAGAAGGTTGAAGTAGCAGAGGGTGAGAACGCAAACGCGTTCGCAAGAAGCGGAAAGCTACAACGTTCGCCAGTAGCACAGCAGGAAATTAGATTAGATTAGAAATCTAGTGACGAGCATAAAATCCGCCATAAACGCAGCCGAAATCGAACAGAAAGTGCTAAAAATGAGAGCCGAGGCAGCCGAAAAGGCACTACAAACTGCTAAGGAACAAACAGTGAACAGGAACAGGAACACGCCTAAAACCCCCAAGGCACATGTCAACAAGCCGTCGAAAAAGCGTGATAGAGACTCGCCAGGAGAAGAAGCGGGTTCGAAAAAACAGAAAAAAAAACGGGTTCAAAAACACAGAGCAGAAAACGATGAAGAATGCAAATTGAACTTTAACACTTCACTTCTTTCAAAAAAAAAAAAAAAAAAAAAAAATACTAAAATCACTAGTAAGGCAAGAAAATACCTTTAAACTCTAATATGTGTTGCTTATCTTGACAGATAGGCCTATTTCGTCTGCGACTTACAGACTTATTCAGTGTCGAGTGCTCGACTTCGACTTTTAAACATACTCTAATAATCCCTCCCCTAAATTTAATATAAAAAGTGTAGTGATGAAGAATGGCAAACCGTCAGAAGCCAGAAGAACAGAGGGAAGAAACATGGCGAAGGAAGAGGAAGGAAAAAGGAGGGTACGAAGAAAGAGACTAGCCGCCCACGGCGTGAGTGGTCGAAGGGGGACGCCATGCTAGCTAAGGCAAATGACCAAACCACGTACACAGCAATTCTTCGTAAGGTCAGAGAGGATCCGAAGCTAAAAGACCACGGAGAGAACGTGGTCAGAACGAGAAGTACTCAGCGAGGAGAAATGCTCTTCCAGCTGAAGAACGATCCAGTGATCAAAAGCTCGGCCTACCAGGAGTTGATTGCTGAGTTGTTGGCCAACGAGGCAAGCGTAAAAGCCTTAACTCAGGAGGCAGTGGTTGAGTGCAGATACCTGGACGAGATCACATCCAATGATGATCTGCAACAGGAATTGCGAGCACAGTGCGATATTGGAGATTTGGCCATGACAATCCGACTTTCAAAGTCGTACAATGGCACACAGCTAGCGACGATTCGGCTACCAGTGGCCGCAGCCAACAAACTAGTGGAGAAGGAAAAGGTGAAAATTGGATGGTCGGTTTGTCCGCTGAGACTCGTCTCCCGAGCCGAGAGGCCACCGATGAGGTGCTTTAAGTGCATGGATTTCGGACATCAGGCGGCAATTTATAACGGACCCGACAGATCCGAGTTGTGCAGGAAATGCGGGGAGAAAGGGCACTTCGGGAAAGATGATACGAAGTGACCAAAGGGTTTACTCTGTAAACCGGAGGAAAGAAACGTTCATATAACGGGCGGTTTTAAGTATCATGTGTATAAGAAGGCGATCGCATCACGACAGTAGTGGAAGTAACGCAGATCAACTTGAATCATTGCGACACTGCACAGCAACTGTTGTGGCAGTCAACAACAGCAAAGTGCGACGTTGCGATTATGGTGGAGCCGTATCGAGTACCGCTCGATAGTGTCAACTGGGTGGCGGACAGCACGGGAATAGCGGCGATACAGGTGATGGGTAGGTTCCCCATTCAAGAAGTGGTTTATAGCACCAAAGAAGGATTCGTGATTGCGAAAGTCAATGGTGTCTACGTGGGCAGCTGCTACGCTCCTCCGAGGTGGACGCTCGACGAATTCAGGCGGATGTTAGAGGAATTAACCGATGAGCTTGTCGGTCGGAAGCCAGTACTTATTGGAGGATACTTCAATGCATGGGCCGTGGAGTGGGGTAGCAGGGTAACCAATGCCAGGGGTTACAGCCTGCTGGAGGCCCTGACAAAGCTAGACCTCCAGCTGTGCAATGAAGGAACCGTTAGCACATTTAGAAAAAACGGACGTGCATCGATCATCGATCTTACAAGGTGTAGCCCATCGCTGGCGGGCAACATGAACTGGAGGGTAAGTGAGGAGCGGCCAACCTCTTTGGGCCCATTTTGATGAGTTCAGCTCCAATACCAATCTTGTTGTTCTTCAGCTGGTTGATGGCATCCTTAACTTCCCTCAATGTTGGAACAGGTTAGTTTCCTTTATCCACCATGCTGACGAAGTCACTTCCTCCGCTGTCGTGACCCTCTGCGCATGTGTTCTCCGTGGCATTCAGGTGTTCATCGTAGTGCCGCTTTCACCTTTCAATCACCTCACGTCACCTCATGTCAAGATCCCTACACATTTCGGCTCGCGGTACGAAGCCTTTTCGGGATGCGTTAAGCTTCTCGTAGAACTTTCGCGTTTCTTGTTCTTCACATTCCGCTTCTTCCAATCGGCGCTTTTTGTCCCGGAATAGGCGGATTTGATGCTTTCGTTTCCATTTATATCGCTCCACGTTTTGCCGCGTTCCATGCTGCAGCATTGCAGCCCGCGCTACATCCTTCTTCAAAACCTGCCTGCATTCTTCGTCAAACCAATCGCTACATGTCCTCCTTTCCACGTACCCGACGATGCTCTCGGCTGCGTTGTTGATGGCTACTTTTATGTTGCTCCAGCAGGCCTCAAGAGGGGCTTCGTAGAGATGGGTTCGGGTCGGGTTCGGGTTTGAAAATTTGAATTTTTTCGGGTTCGGGTTCGGGTCGGGTTTGAAGGCTACAAAATTATCGGATACGGGTCGGGTTCGGGCTTGAAGAAAGTTGGATTGAGTCGGGTTTGGGTCGGGTTTCGCGAGAATTGTAAACAGAGTAGCAACCTGAAAGCTTCCCTACGCATCAGAAACGATGAATTTACCATCTTTTCGAGCTCGGGTTATATTCGGGTTTCCCTTACAAAAAAAATCGGATTTCGGGTCGGGTTCGGGTTTAAACAGCGAAATAATTTCGGGTTCGGGTCGGGTCCGGGTTTGCCTTTCAATTATTTTCCCGGGTACGGGTCGGGTTCGGGTTTGAAGAATGTGAAACCCGACCATCTCTAGGGCTTCGTCAAGTTCGCCCTCTTCCGGCAACGCCATACCTCGAGATGCGTATGCGACGGCGACGTTCGGTTGAGCCAGTCGCGCTAGGTTTTACCGAGGCGGGCGTCGATATCGTACATTGTTGATGACGGATAGTTTTGGGCGCAGTTTCCCCATTCACCAGAGTCAGTGCTAGCGCCGCGATAGGTTCTGACGTAGGTTATATAGGAGAAGCGCCGACCATCGATCAAAACGTGTTCGATTTTTGATTCCGTCTGCTGCGGTGATCAAACCGTTACTGCATTTGAACTCGTGATTGGAAAAATCACTCAAAAATATATGTTAAAATTCAAGTTATGTCTGATGTTCTGTGAAAATATCATTAAGATCGGTCCATAAATAACTGAGATCTAGCTTACCAAAGTTGGGCATTTTTTAGGTGATTTTTCCGTCCAATGGGAAAAAATAACAATTCTTAGAAGGTTGGCTCGTTTTTTGGCGTCTATATAATTTGTATGAAGTGAAAAATTTGCTGAAAATCTTCGAAGCCGTTTTTCTCCAAAGCTCCTTTTAATAATATTTACTTCAAGTTTTCAGTTTGTCTCTGGCTAAAAAAAAAATACAGTACTGACAAGCATGAAGGCTGATTTTCATACAAAATGGTTACGTTTGGATATCTCCCAAGTAACCACAAGCATTAAGTATCACTGTATTTTGACTTCAATTCAGCGAGTGCAATGCATCATTGCTTTTATTCTGCAATACGCTTGCAATAATGCTCTAATTTTATTTTATGAATGCTTTGAACCATTGCTTTATTGTAGCAATGGAACGTGTATTAATGGGTGATACCGTTTTGATTCATATTACGGACGCTTAAGACCTCAGTGAAGTATAACTTATCAGATAGCATATAAAGTAAACCATTCTGTATGATTCCTCCACGTTATCGAACCTTCAAAACCCTTAGCTTTTGAATGCCGAATGATGCCGAACAGCCTCTGGAAGCCATAGATAGAAAAGTCAAATCTTCAATTGGATTTGTCAAACCACTAAAGAGAGGTCTTAGGAAGTTTGGCATTACAAATTTTTATAGACCTTTATGAAAATTACTCATTAAAACGATCCTCGAAAGTAACTACTTTTGAAAGGCAACAATTGAAACATTTCGTTTTAAATGTTTCCCATACAAAGTAGAGTGTCCGGAGTTTGAAACTGTTCGTAATATGAATTAAAACGGTATACGGTCACCAATCAATGCTTCATTGCATCATCTTATTTAATGCTTCATCGCAATACATAAATACGGCAAGACGCCAATAGACCATTTCCGTCAGACCTTATCCCCACTTTTTATATTTTTCTTCGAAAGGTAATTATTTTTACTGATTATTGACGCTTTCCGATATTTTTTATAAGTACTCCTGATTTTCTTACAAATTTTTGAAAATTGGTTAATTCACCAAATTTGAGGTGAATTACGGCATGCGGCCCAGTTGTTTCAACCCTGTGGGTATAGTATGTGGAGATTTTTCCAAAACTTTTATAACAACCCTGCATTGAATGTTTGTAGACAAATCAAAATGTCAAATCCAGCACTCAACAAAACTGACTCGACCGTTGGTTTGTTCTCAATCTCACGCTAAACTTGTTCCGCTAAGTACCGGGTGCACAAAATCAGTATCTACTCATACAGAAAATTTTCTGTGCAAACAGGCTGTATTCGTTTTTGAGCAAGAGCTGGTAAAAAAATTAATGAGTGAATATCGCACATTGAAGGAATTCTCGGATTGTGGAATTCGCTTCTTTTGATTAGGAAACATGAAAAAAAAAAACATTTTAATATTAAAGTTTTTCATATTTTTTCCATTCGAATAGACAAACTGAATCAGATTTCGCATTGGCGATCATCTATCAGCATTTCGATGGAAAAAATCCTGGAAAATTCCGGGTTTGGTCGAAAATTGTCAATTTCAGCGTTAGGGGTCGTCCATAAATGACGTAGTATTTTAGGGGAGAGGGGGGTATTCTCGAATTTGTGACGATGTGTGACGAGGGGGAGGGAGGGGTCCCAATTTGTGGACGTAGCATTTTGAAAAAAATCGTCAAAAAGAGTAGAAAATAAGTTTTTAATAAAACTTCTTTGTCTGAATTTTTAAACTTAAGTTTAAAATTATGATTCAGCTTCGAAATATCAATATTACAAAATTCAAACATTTCTAAGAAATTTATAATTTTCCTGTCAACCAAACAGAAGCTTTATATAGTTATGTGATACAATATAACAGTATTTATGACCAATTTATTTTATTTATAAATTAACAAATTAAATGTTTGATAAGTTAAGTAAAAATCAATGCTTTATTGGCTAGGAAAATATTAGGGGTATTCACTTAAAGCTGCGTAAAGTAATATTCTAAAACAATTGTTGTAAAGAAATATTTCAAATGAAATATTACTCTTTTGACTCAATCCGATGTCAAAACCGAGCTCAATAATCTAGTTACCCGCCATAAACGCATGGCATTGCAAGGGTTGTTGTTGTTGGAACTCTCAAACTTTTTTTTTCACATTTTAAAATTTAAACGATTTCTTCATGGTTTAAGCAAATTATTCATCAGGTTGTCTTTATACGGATTTTAGCAAGGTTAATTATATCTGTTGTTGGTTTAGTCGCTTTCTCAAGAAATAATAGCAAGCAATAATGTGACAAGGCGCATCTGAGTTGAAAGAGATTTTTTAAGGTTATAATATCAATTTCAGTACTGTAGGAAGGATCCACAATACTCTAGTAACTAAATGAAAAATATTAATAGGAAGCTACAGAGACAAATGTCCCTTCTGTGTAGTCTCTTTAAAAAAAATTGGGAGTATATTCTATGATAAATGATAATTGAATGATGATGTATGTATAAATTTGTGTCAGGCATATATTAAGCTAAATAAAGTATTTAATTCCTTGTGTACAGAATGACATAAACACGCACAACATATTATTGAATATTCAATTTCTATCTTCAGTTGAATAACGAGGCACTTAAGGGAACTTGCAGAGAGGGACAAATATTACGGAAAACCCTACCGATTTTTCACACTACTCGCTCTTGAAGATCAATTATTGTGGCCAGTTGCATCATTATCTGCTCATCTCGAGCCCCATCCTACGAAAGTCCTGCAAATTTAAGGCTAAATTTATTCCATGATCGTTCATCAGTAATTTCAGATCTTGTCAAACCACTAAATCATGTATCTTACTCGTGAATATTTGCCCATTTTTTCATCGAATTCTTTTCTCAAATTGAAAAAATGTTCGTTTGTTGATCTTATGATGACAGTTATTACAATAATCATCGCCTTCCTAGATTGGTAAAGAATCGAATTTCAACAATTTGAAATGTTTCCTTCGCAGTTTAAGCAATTTCATGAAAGATTTAAAATAGTCAGTTTATCACGATATACGCGATGATTTACGCTGTTTAGTGAATACCCCTATTGTTTTTCCATTTATTAACAAGACATCAAATCTTTATTTACTCAAAAGAGTATAATATGCTCATTTAGGTAAATATTATAGTAAAACAAGATATTTAAGTGCGTTGAATGTTGGAGGAGAGCAACAATCAGTCAACTCTACAATTCGTTTTGGTATATCAATGATCTTGACAGCTTGGATAAAAACAATCTGGATAATATTCCCAGGATTACCAGAATCCTCGTTTACCATTATTTTCAGGACTATTATGCATTTTATTTTCTTTTAAGTTGTTCATTACAAATTTATTCCAGTATTGCTTCACAAATTCTCCCAATAAATATGGTGTACTTGAACTTATTTGTCTTCAATTTGTGTAAGACTATTTCAGTATAGGTGACGATAATGAAGTTTAGTTGAAGTACTAATAAAAATAATCGCATAAAAAGCGCTAATTTCAAATATTAAAATTGTTATTTTATCTCTATCTAGCCACTGTTTGCTGAATAGTTTTGAATTTAGCGAATAATTATGGAGATCCTTTATAAATTAAGGTACTTTGTTCACTGAAATCTGTTTTTAACCGCGAATAATTAAAAAAAAATCTCTAATATAACAAATTTTCTGTTTAATATATTTTAAATTATTTTGAGCCCGTACTCATTGCTGTTAGATTTATTAATCCAAACTTATTTTAGGTTTTAACAATAGCAAAACTACTACAAATCAAAGTAAACAAAATTAAACTTAAACTGCGAACCAACATTATGTTACTTAAACAGGAAATAAGTAAGTTTAAAATGTTTGCCAAATATTTTTTGAGCGCAGCGGTATATCAAACTATCATCGTCAGATTATCCTGACGTTTCAGTAATAATTATCAAACTTGAACTTCTGGATTTTATTGTTTCGTTTTAGCCCAATCGCAGAGTAAAACAAATTAAAAAATTAAGAAAGGGGGGGGGGTTGCTTGATATGCTACGTATTTTCCAAGGGGGGTATCAACATTTGTGACGAAATGCTACGAGGGGGGAGGGGGTGTTAAACATCAGTGAAAAAATGCTACGTCATTTGTGGACGGCCCCTTACGTAATAAATGGACGCTGCCTAATAAGTTTTGCATTCGTTGCCTCATTTTGTGTGGATTGAACACATGCGATGTGTGAATCTGGTTTAGCATGCTGGTTTTATGCTCCCGCTCCAAAGCCGTCACCGGAATCACAAGGCCTCACCGAAAAAAGATGGCAATAATGGCCATTGTAGCTGCACAAATTTAATGGCCTTCTTCAACTTTGGAATCCTTCACGACCACAAGAAATCTCCTGTAGTTTTCGGATGATCCGCGTTAGGTTTCGAAAAGGATCCTCTTGCGGTTTTTTGGCCGGTGGCAAACTTGCAACGTAGATTAAATTAAAAATTAAAGTGAAATTTTCACTACGCGGAAGCATTTAATTTTTATTCTTGGATATCCACGGACGTCGGGGCAACATCCGAATCAAAAGCTGAAAAAAATTTCGTTGGCAAATTTATCACTGGCCGCAAAACAATGAGAAATAGGACCCTTTTCGACAACTGAAACACCCAAGCAACTACTTGTGAAGGATAAAAAGGAGATATTTTGTGGCCGTGAAGAATTTCGTCGCGACGGCTCTCCTCCTGATGGTTCTTCAGCCTTCACTTGTTTGGGGTCTTGAAAATTAAACAGCGATGTTTGCACACGCAATTAACATTAAGATTCCGGTGTTGGAACCTGTTAAGATGGATATTTCGGCGGCCAGCACCACCAGGTCGTTTCCGGGTCGGATGTGGGGATTTCAGTCACCGCCATTACCGAAAAAACAAACAATTGACCCAAATCCGAAGATCAACAAAGTTTGAATACACTTAGGTGCCGCAAATCATTGATGCGTGCTACTATATTTCTCTTTTATTTTCCGGCTGACGTCACTATTTACTCTACATAAAAGCAGCGAAAGAAAAAAAGAGAGAACTAGTGTTATACGCATCAATGATCTGCGCCACCTAAGTTAATGTTGATCATTGGAGGAAACCCAGAAGCTTGAGTGGAAACCGCAGAGGAACAGCTGATCAAAATTCACCACAACGTGGAGATAAAATCTTAGGGGAAAAAGGGGTCTTATAAAAATCGGAGAGAAATAAATTGTAGGGAAACGTGAGGTGAACTGTCGTGCCGCCAGTTTTTCATTATTTTTCAATAGTTAGGGGCTTTAAAACATATGGGTTCCTTAGGAAAGTTTGTCCAGTAAATTGAAAGAAAGCTAATGAGCGAATAATTTTTTTTGACGGAAATGGTCTATTATCTGTATTTATTGTTACTACTATTATCACTCAGGTAAATAGACTATAGAAACACATCCTTTCGCAGAAATGCATGAATTCTCCGCAAGAAAGGGTTGAATGTTGTAGATTTGCTTTATGAAACCAAAATTTGAAAACAAAAAATTTGGGGTGGGTAATGTCTATTACATTACCGCGGGGTTGACGTAGAACTACGATGATTAATACCGTTTTGATTCATATTACGGACACTTAAGGCCTCAGTGAAGTATAACCCAGCTTGGACCAAACAAAATAAATCATTCTGTATTATTTTTAAGCGTTATCGAGCGTCGAAAGCCTTTAATTTTCGGATGGTGGGTAAAGAATACGCGTCCGCAACTTGAATAATTTTAAATAAAACAAAACGTGTGGCCTTTTCATGATTCTTATTCCGGACGCTCCCTCACTTTTGCCTCATATTCCGGACGCTTTGATTCGAATTACGGACAGCTCATGATAATCATTAATGGAACAGTCAAATCATCAATTGAAATCGTTCAACCACTTAAGAGACGTCTAAGGTAGTAGGGCATTATAAATTTGCAATGATATTTATGGAAAAAACCTAATAAAACGAGCCTCGAAAATGAGAACTTTTGGACGGCGAAAATTGAAACATTTCGTGTGAAATGTTTCCCATACAAACGAGAGTGTCCGGAATTTGAAGCTGTCCGTAATATGAATCAAAACGGTAATTTGATTTGTCATGTGTATGAATTTGTAAGTGTACTAGTTTTGTGTTGTTATTGATCGGATGAAGTTTTCAGAAGTTAACTCTTTTTGGACTCATTTTGGTAGTCCTGAAAAGAACCATTTGTCGTTCTGTGGTTCCGAGAACCAGTCTTTGGTGTTCCAAACTCCTCCAGTAGATTAGATGTTTGATAGCTCGGGTGCTTCGATCGTTAGAATCGATAGAATCGGTCCAGTGCTTTGGTCTGTAGCAATATCCATTGCATGAGCATTTAGGCTCTGTACATTGATACTCATCAATATGCAGGCTTGGCCGCTATGATCCAGTTTTTCACGCAGTTCGTCTCAAAGCGTCACTAATCGATGATTGCCTAAGCGCTGCAGCTCATTCCTTAAGTCAACCCTCTTGGGAGAATTGCTGCCTTTGGCGTGATGGAACTTGAAAAAAGTAGAGTTTGTCAAAAATAGTCCTTGCAATGAAGTAACCCGCGACAAACCAACATATACCAATAGCTGATCCTGGCTTTTGTCATAGTCGTACACGACCTCGGGGAAAGTTCCACCTTGCGACTTATGAACAGTAAAAGCACAGGCACTAACCATCGGGAACTGAATGCGTTTGCATTTGATTATGCCGCACAGTTTGAAAGTAAAATAAAAATTCTCTATACAGGAGTGAAATTGGAATTTCAAAACCAAGAGCCTTACGTTGGCATGAAATATTTTGAACTCTTATAACTGTTTGCTGGTTTAACGAAATTCCTTGAATGGCACCTCAATTGAAAGACAAGACATCAAAGGGTCATGTCGTTTACTTACTGAATCCCACATACCTGTCCAAATAGTTTAATAACTGTTTTAAAAGAGAACGTTGATTTCAAGCAAATTTATAAATAGGGGTGCTAGAGAAAATTTGACGTCATTTGCTTTCCATTCTCCGCTTGGATCGCATCTCAGCAGGCAATAGATCGTCTGGCTCTGACCGGGCATGCTTCTCAGGAACAGACATCGATAGCGAAGGACCTCCCCGTTTGTCTTGCTTCGCTCAAATCAAACTGTCGAGTGAGCGAGAGAAGATGCCGTCCGAAGCCAAAGTCATCACCGCTGCCGCCGCCAAGAAGAAGAAGAAGAAGAAGGGAAAGCAGTCCACAGGAAAATTTGCGGTCGAACTGTGAACACGATCGGGCAAGTCATTCTCGCTTTGTGCTTCACCGCTTGTTTGCGTTCACCCAGCCATCGTCATCGCCGCCGCAAATTTCATCGGCCGAGGACCCGCGCTTCAAAATTTCGACACGTGATGAAATCATCTTTGGTGGTCAAGAAGCAATCCCGTTAGGAGCAAATACCAGAAGCCCCCTGAGTTTTGCTGGTCCGAGCAGTGTTATTTATCCGTAACAACATCGAAGCTAACAAAGCCATCGGTTCTTTTCAGAGCCATCAAATTTGTGGAAAAGAGTTAAAAGAGAAATATTTCCGACTTTATTTATAACTTCTAATATTCCTAAATCAATTTCACGGCTTCATACAAAATTTCATTTGTCATGAATAATTTATGACTCAACCATTTTAGATTGTACTCGTGGACGCTGCTGCAGTGCCGTCGGGGTGAGTGCTCAACATTTCACAACGATTGTAAAATAGAGTGGCTTTTCCAACAGCGCCTTTTATGTTCCATATTTTATGGGAACACTTTGATTAGGAAAATTATCCCATGTAACAAAATTGCGACATATTTAGAATGCTTTTGATGAGACATTCTCATTGAACAATTGTTATAATTTTGGCACCCATGGATCCGAAATTTACCGTCATAATAAAGAAAACTAATAATTATCAATAGCTCGTATTGAATATTTAGTTAATGTCAACCCTTCCAGCAATTCATGTTCGACCAATTTCTCACGCATTAGCATTCTCCGCAATTTTCAAGTAATTCCAAGCCCAACACATTATTGGCACATACCCATTTCCCAGATTGGTCGATCAGAAAGCGAAGAGCACAAAAGGGAGGAGCATCATCTGCTATTCTGAGGTTATAAAACATGCTTCCTTCGTCGGATTCAGTTTCATTCCAGTTCCGCTTTCGAGCTGGTAAGAGCTCCTCCGAACTTGCTCAGCGAGAAGTACCTCGCTGCTAGAAATCTGCTGAGCTGTTAATCTTCAAGCTGCCAATCCAGCATCTGGTTTGTGAAGTCGCTCAAGATTTCTAGGTTGACCGATCCGCGCTTCTAAATTTCGACTCGTGGTAAACTCGTGGTCACAGCATCCAAGCTCAATCGGTCCTTTTCAGGGCCAACATACGTTCATAGAAGGGTTTATTGGATGATATTTACTGATTTATCTATAATGATCTAAATATCGCGGTATACTATAATTTGGTTCACATAATATACCCCACATAATTACATGAATTTGAGAATTTACCGCTGCAGCACCGTCGGACCGTAATAACATCATGCTACTCAGCATTGTATGGTATTTCTAACAGCATCGTTGATTTATCATATAATGGGGGAACACTTCCTAAATTCTCGAGTATTAAATTGGAAAATGTATTAAAATTGCGACAGATTTTAAATACTGTTCAATAAACTGTTTCCTGACCAATTGTAATAAGCAACTATTGATCTGAAATTTTTCTACATGTTAGTCTATTGCGTTAATCTGAGAAATAGGCTATATGAAATTGATGTCTTGGCAAGGGATGTACAAGATGAGCATTATGTATTAATTTTCCAATTTCCGTACTCGAGAATTTTAGAAGCGGGGGCCGTGATGCTCGGGATGGATTGTCCTCCATGACTGGTCCTGGCTGGAAATATTCGTGGGGAAAAACTCGACCCTTTGCTGCAGGAATTTCATTAACAACTCTTTGGTAAAGCAGAAATTTCTGATAAAAGTGAACTTTTTCAAAACAACTCTTATTGATTGGAATATTCATCAACAACTCTTTGTTAAGTAAAATCATCCTTAATAACTCTTTGCTCCATCGCCAAACCAAACCATTTCATTGAATTCATCAAGTACAAGAATATGAATGGTAAGGAGAGGCAGATGGTGTATATTTCGCTGGCGTTACTTTCCAACAGGTCGCCGGTTGGCGCTGACTACTAATCCGTCCACTGAATGATTTTCAGTTGTTGCTTTCGCTCTCTGGTTCCGTTCGCTACTCGCACACTGCTGTGGCTTTCACGCGCTCTTCTTTGCTGCTCCGCTGCTTGATCCGTTCGTTATGCCGTTCGATTTGTGAATGAGCTGGGAGCTTTTTTTTAGTTTAAAAGTTATTTATTTCAATTTCTTTGTGCGATACATTTGGGTGTACATGAGTGGTCAGCCAGTTGGCTCTTCAGCTCTGATCAATTTGCTCGTAAATGTTTACAAGATTGGTTGTGTGCTTATTAAAGCTTAATACTATCTATCATTTAATGATGTATCTTTTAATTAATTAATTTGATAACCTACCTAAGAAAGAAAGAAACTGCCAGCCAATGTGAGCTGGAATGTGAACCGACCAGATCCACTCTAGAAGGCGTTTTCTATAACGAAAAGGCCTAATGCGTAGATCTGGTCGATTCTGGACTTACAGCCACGAAGACGGGCAACCAATTGATGGAAGATAGTCACCAACTGTTCTGCCGTAAACAGTGTGCTTCCATCTTCTTCGGGAAGTGGTTCGGATGTCGCTTGACGCTGGAATCCTGGTGGTTTAGCTGGCCATTGGGATGGTGGTGTCTGTCGAGCCTCGGAACTAGGAGCCGATACAGCACCAAGCGCCGGGCGTTGAGGTTGAAGAGCCGGAAAGTTCGCTTCGTTGAGGACCGGGACTGCCTTCCTCCTCTTCGGCTGGTTGTTGATTGCGGACTTCTTTCGCATCGCGATGAATTCCGCACGTTTTGGACATTCTTTGGAGCTTGCTAGATGTCCGCCTTCGCAGTTAGCACACTTCGGTGGCTCCATGTTGCATCTATCGGCAGTGTGATGCTCGCCGCAGTCGATACATCGTCGGCCCATACGGCAGTTTCTCATGCCGTGGCCGAAACGTTGACACCTCAGGCATTGGGTGACTTCTCGGTGTACCGGGTTGTACCGTTCCCAAGTAATTACGCAGTCGTCGTAGGTCCTCACCTTCTGAAGTTCCTTCAGGGTAGCCGTTCCTTTTACAAGGTGCACGAGGTACGGCTGGTCCCGGTATTTTCTCGTGGTGTCACGTCGAGAGATTTTGTGGACGGCGAGCGGGACGAGTCCGTTTTCCTTCAGGTCCAGTTTCAGTTGTTCAGTGTCCATGTCCTCCAGGCCACGGAGCACCACTTTCAATGGCCTTGTTGCCGGGTCGTCATGGGTGTAGTGCTCAACCCATGGTTTCACCAGGTACTCCAAAGCTCGATGGTAGCAAGCTTTTGAGTCGAAGATTAACTTGACTCCACCAGTGCATAACCGGAATGTGCACGTAGCGGGGTCGTCACGATCTAATAACAAGGGCCGCAGGAACGCCGGGTTCTTGTTAGGAACGTAGATTGGCGGGCACTTCTCCTTCCGCTGAATATTTCCTTGCTGGGCCGGCGGATTGCCGGTCGCGTCGTCCACTAGCGCGTGGAAAGTATTGCTTTCGAGTAATTTCTTCTCGCGTTGCTTATCGGGCGGAATGCCAGCTGGATCCGTCTTTTTCTTCTTCTTCCTGCTCGTCGAAGGGGAGCGACTGGCGAGAGACTCGCTCTGTTGATTTCCAACCTCTTTCTTGGAACGCTTCGTTGCTTTCGCGGCCGGATTGGCCGCCGAGTCACCCATGGTGGGGATCCGGATGCAAGACGAACAGTCACCGCAAAATATACTTTCACCAAACTGGTTCGGAAAGACGAGTACCGAAACACGTCCGATCAGATCGAACGTACGGACTGGAATGATGAGCTGGGAGCAGAACAACCAGAGGTTTTATTTGCTCGAGCTTCGTTCACCGATGGCGAGTGGTGGGGCTCTCGCTTGGTTGTTTCGTCACTCCGTTCGCTACTCGCACGCGATTGGTTATTGCTTTCGCGCTATTTTTGTTGATGGTGTGATTCTTCACTGAGAAATAAAAACTGCAACTCTTTTGATTTTTCATGCAAAGTGACCAACTTTGATAAACTATATCTCAGTTATTTATGGACTGATTTGAATGAAATTTTAACAGAATATCAGACATAACTTAAATTTTAACATATGTTTTTGAGTGATTTTTCCAATCACACGTTGGAAAGCAGTAACGGTTTGACTAAAGAGAATTTTTTGACGATTTTTTATGATTGACATAACTAAACATATTGAAGAAATAGCTTCATGGTATCTTCAGAAAAGTTGTAGATTTTGACGAGATGAATAAGTTTGCTGAAGACAGTTTTTGTGTAAGGCTATCAGATTTTAAGATAAAAAGTTTTGAATTTTTCGTCGAAAATTACAGTTTAGTCAAACCGTTATTACTTATAAACTTGTGATTGGAAAAATTTTCAAAAATATATGTTAAAATTCAAGTTTCATCTGATGTTCTGTGAATGTTTCATTCGAAAATATTTCCATAAATAACTGAGATCTAACTTACCAAAGTTGGTCATTTTGTATGGAAAATCGAAAAAGTTGCAAATGCATGCGAATAAGTTGGGGCCTTCCTTAGCCGAGTGGTTAGAGTCCGCGGCTACAAAGCAAAGCCATGCTGAAGGTGTCTGAGTTCGATTCCCGGTCGGTCCAGGATCTTTTCGTAATAGAAATTTTCTTGACTTCCCTGGGCATAGAGTATAATCGTACCTGCCACACGATATACGAATGCAAAAATGGAAACCTTGGCAAAGAAAGCTCTCAGTTAATAACTGTGGTAGTGTCATAAGAACACTAAGCTGAGAAGCAGGCTCTGTCCCAGTGAGGACGTTGATGCCAAGAAGAAGAAGAAGAAGATGTGAATAAGTTCTCTGTTTATTCGACAAACAAGCTTAATATTACATGGGTACACAACAGCAACAGAGTAGCGTACACAGGGATTTAGTTGAAATCTGGAAACGTAGCTCAATCTTGAAATCTTGAGCGATTTCACAAACCAGATTCTGGATTAACAGCTCAGCAGGCTTCTAGCAGCGAGGTACTTCTCGCTAAGCAAGTTCGGAGGAGCTCTTACCAGCTCGAAAGCGGAAATGGAATGAAACTGAATCCAACGAAGGCAGCATGTTTTATAACCTTGGAATAGCAGATCGTCCCCTTAATGCTACAACTAGATAACTCGAAAATCAAAATTTTGAGATGTGCAACTTTGAAAGTATGACCGTTTAACAAGGTGATGGTTAATCGCAGAGATTATGATTGAAAAATAATCTTTAACTTGTGTATTTTGAATCACACGCTTAAGACCTGTGGATATTTTGCAGATCTAATTAAGAAAAATGTTTTGACATATTGAAGTCAAAAATTTCAAATTTCGAGTTATCTAGTTGTAGCATCAAGGGGACGAGATGATGCTCCTCCCTTTTGTGCTCTTCGCTTTCTGATCGACCAATCTGGGAAATGAGTATGTGCCAATAATGTGTTTTGCTTGGAATTACTTGAAAATTGCGGAGAATACTAATGCGTGAGAAATTGGTCGAGCATGAATTGTTGGAATGATTGGCATTCCCTAAATATTCAAAACGAGCTATTGATAATTAATAGTGTTCTTTATTATGACGGTAAATTTCTGATCCATGGGTGCTAAAATTATTACAATTGTTCAATGAGAATGTCTTTTCAAAAGCATTCTAAATATGTCGCAATTTTGTCACATGGGATAATTTTCCTAATCAAAGTGTTCCCATAAAATATGGAACATAAAAGGCGCTGTTGGAAAAGCCACTCTATTTTGCAATCGTTGTGAAATGTTGAGCACTCACCCCGACGGCACTGCAGCAGCGTCCACGAGTACAATCTCAAATGGTTGAGTCATAAATTATTCACGACAAATGAAATTTTGTATGAGGCCGTGAAATTGATTTAGGAATACTAGAAGTTATAAATAAAGTCGGAAATATTTCTCTTTTAACTCTTTTCCACAAATTTGATGGCTCTGAAAAGAACCGATGGTTTTGTTAGCTTCGATGTTGTTACGAATAACTGCTCGGACCAGCAAAACTCAGGGGGCTTCTGGTATTTGCTCCTAATGGGATTGCTTCTTGACCACCAATGATGATTTCATCACGAGTCGAAATTTTGAAGCGCGGGTCAATAGCTCCTCGGCCGATGAAATTTGCGGCGGCGATGACGATGGCTGGGTGAACGCAAACAAGCGGTGAACCACAAAGCGAGAATGACTCGCCCGACCGTGTTCACAGTTCGACCGCAATTTCTCCTGTGGACTGCTTCCTCTTCTTCTTCTAGGCGGCAGCAGCGGTGATGGCTTTAGCTTCGGACGGCATCTTCTCTCGCTCGCTCGACAGTTTGATTTGAGCGAAGCAAGACAAACGGGGGCGTCCTTCGCTATCGATGTCTGTGCCTGAGAAGCACGCCCGGTCAGAACAAGCCGATCTGTCGCCTGCTGAGATGCGAGCCAATCGGAGAGTGAAAAGCAAATGACGTCAAATTTTCTCTAGCCACCCCTATTTATAGATTTGCTTGAAAACAACGTTCTCTTTTAAAACAGTTATTAAACTATTTGGACAGGTATGTGGGATTCAGTAAGTAAACGACATGAAGCTTTGATGTCTTGGCTTTCGATTGAGATGCTAATCAAGAAATTTCGTTAAGCCAGCGAAAAGTTATTAACGTTTAAAATATTTCATGCCAACGTAACGCTCTTGGTTTTGAAATTCCAATTTCACTCCTGTATAGAGAAGAGAGACGTACTTCTACGTCAAAAATCGCGGCGGCTTGGAATCGAACCACGAACCTTGCGATCGATAGACCTGTGCATACGACTTTCATGCTGAAATGATACATAATGCGTGAAGATGAGCAACCGGTTTAGTCGACCAGAATGGAAACAAATCAAAATCTGAACAGCAAAAAAGTGACTTTGGGGTGAAACTGCCGTGTTCATCAACTTATTTTAATTGCACAATTTTCCCGTTCCACTCGTGCAGCATTCATGGCCCGGAGGATAGGACCAGCGGTTCAACGATTACATCCAACAATTACTTTAGGTTCGAATCTTGGCATAAGAATTAATCAGAATGTTGAATTATGAATCATGTTAGAAAAAAATAGGTGGACAAATAGAATCAAAATCAAGTGTGACATCCAATGACAAAAACATGATGATACAGATCTTAGAAATATTATTTTTAAATGTGATTATTTTGTTTGTTTGTATGTATGCAAAATATGGCATAAGTTTAACATTTGAAAATGCAATGAAGCCTCAAATATACATCACCTATGGTTTCCTTCATGCATTAAATATACTTTGGCTAAAGCTTCTATACGGTACAGACAGTAACTATACTTTAGCACTAATCAACAAACGGCTAGAAAATGTAGCCTTATTCATACTGGGCAAAGGGCACTATTACCCTTTTCCACTTTAATACTGCTTCAATGACACATCTAATGCAGTACGACTTTATATGGCATATTTTATAGTAGCATATGAAGTGATAGAGAGACTTAAAAGTAGATGAAGTACCTTGTACCTTTTAATTCCGCCCCTAAATGCTTATCTTTGACTGATACGCGTATTTCAACTACCACTTGCAGTCTTCTTCAGTGACAGTTACTCGTCAGTTACAGTGTCAGAAGACTGCAAGTGGTAGTCAAAATACGCGTATCTGCCAATGATAAGCAGTTAGGGGTGGAATTATAAGGTACAAGGTACTGCATCTACTTTGAAGTTTCTCTATTGAGATTCTGCTCAGAGGATTCGAATATATTCATAAGAGATACCTATCAACTTCAGTCGTCGCGCTGTTGTATTTTGTATACCACTGGTGAAAAAAATTCCCTTTTCGTTCACAAGAGCAGCGAGGTGGCTTTGACGATAGCAAACCGCGCGACGACTGGAAGGTCAATGCAACTATATACAGTTGTACGGTTACTTGGGCTGTTTCTCTGCATCTAGCAAACCGATTTACCTGAAATTTGAACTGCATGTTGGAAATAATTGCAAATTAGATCTGTGAATAAACCTTGAAAAATTTAGCATCACCTAAAATGATGATATTCGTGATTGCAAAGAGGAATTTCAATTTGTTTTGCGGGAATGTCCTTTAATATGCGGCCTTTACCCAGACAACCAAAATGTACGTATAACGAAATCACCTGGAGGCTTTGTATGTGCAAAATTTCACTTATAAGATGTCGCGAAAAGGCTTTCTACGTACAAAAGTGGAGGCGATTTGCGTGTATATATTATGTGATGAATAATAACATACAATGCGAGTGTATAAATATTCTACCGAACTAACCTGTGATCTTATGCGACTTAACGTATGATAACAAATGTTGATTTGACAGCTGCTACGGATTGATTCGATTTATTTTGTACGTGTGTACGAGATGAAACAAAATGTACAAATGAACTCAGAAAAGAAGTGTTTTATGCGAGGAAATTCATCGATCTAACGAGTTTATCCACAGTGTTTTGCGGGTTTGATGTAATTAGTATGAATAAACGAGTTGTAACGTGAACTTTCATGTGATTTCTGGTTGTCTGGGTAGTCAATAATATTTTTAATTTTAGTTGAGAAAACTTTTTTCACTGGATTTTATGTCATGCTAAACTAAAAAGTCCTGCAATACTCAGTATTGCAACGAATCCACACGATTCCATTCCATTTGGTATGTTCAAATATTTAAAGAGAAAATATTGAAAGGTATTTTAATATGTGTTTTGTTTTTGTTTTTGGGCAAACCCAGGCTTGTCTGACTGTTGAACACATTTTACTAAACTGTCAAAAATATGCCGATATACGTAAGAATTTGCAAGATAGTATAAGAACCGTGTTGAGCAATGATGTAAATGAAGAAGAGAAATTATTGAAGTTTCTCGAAGGAACCATATTGTTCAACGAAATACAAAAATTAGCTTTAAACGTTTTAAGCAAGGGGGCATCAAAAGATGATTTCTCCGTAGCTTACAACAAAAACACGTTGAAGATAGTTTTTCCTTTTATTTGGTGGCTTACACAATTGTTTACTCATTTACTTGCGTATTTCTAGGAATCGTGTAATGGTTAAGCAAAAACACACTAAAATCAATTCCGTCATTATGCGCCTTACCCAGCTTAAACCCACGTTAATGAGTAGTTATAAGCTAACGTGTACAGCCCAAAATTGTCAGATTTCCCAAAAGTGTCAGATTCCCAAAAATGTCATAATCATGTTGGCCACGGTGCATCAATATGTGGTTGACAAGCTTGGAGGGCCCGTGGTTTTAAGAGGCGAACCAGCTGCGCTAGCTGAAAACCTATAAATTAAAGATACATTTTTTTTTTGTTGATGTTCAGCAACCATTTGTATGTTTTGGAAAGCTTGAGAAAATAACTTCTTGACCAACTCTTTTTCTAATTGGGAAATTTGATGTTGCGATCAATTTAGATTACCAAATTGAAAAATGAATAATTTCGCCATGTAAGAAAAACCCAGCGGTATTTTGTTTACAACACTAAGCTATGTCTTTTTGACCCGGCATCCCAGTGTTCGCAACACAACTGAACTTAGTAAATTGAACCTAAAACCTGTCAATCTACCCGATGTCGCAATAGAAAAACAGTTCAATCAATCCGAAATTCAAAACCTCAAACTCATCAAGGTCGTTTTTTTTGCTTTGCTTACGGCCTCCCTTCTTTCCGTTAGCCATTATTGCTAAACACGCGGTGGCCCCTTACTCAAAACGACCTTGCGCTATCCAATAGAAAAAAAAATTGCAATCCCCTCGGGTCAAACTGCAGCGCGATACCATTTTATAACAACCTGTCACCGTCCAATAAAAGCAAATCATCAATAATTCTTCGCACTCCGCTCATAGTAGTAGGCTGCGATCCATCGATCGATCGACGTGGAATAACATGACAGCTGCTGCCGGCGATGAAAGGGAGGTCCCCGCCTAAGAGCAGGCGGTGAAAATAAACAAGCAGAAGCATGGGCTTCTACGATAAGCAATCCGTGGGTCGGAGTCTGAGAAGCGCACAAGCAAAGGAGGCGAGCAGAGGTAATGAGATTATTGCGAAGCGCATAATCACCTCGCTAATGGATTTTTATTGCTGATGCTGTTGCAGTTGGGTATCTACCAACCCCCAGGTTACCCATATGTCAGGTCTCGTTACAAAAGATCGCATCGGTCGTTAAACATTCTCTTTTGCGTACCGATATCGGGTTTCCCCTGATCACATGGGTGCTCATCTGCCGGGCATGAAAGGAATCGTTTGAACAAGGCATTTCGGATTCTGACTCGGTACGCGCGTGTGTAATTTGATTACCTCTTCGGAATTATGTAACTACGTGGCTTCTTTATTACCTAGACGATTTATCGAATCAACTTATTAGAAAAAATGGCTACTAAATGTTTCCTCAATAAACGTTGGAAACGTACGCGTCTTGCACCTTCAGTGATGAGCTGGTAGTGCTGGCACATCGGCGGCAGGTCTTCTTGACGGGGGCTATGGTGGTGGTGCTGACTTGGCCGTGGCTGCCACTGGTTCGGCTCGAGTAGCCGCTGAGACCGGGGTTTTTCACTGAGATGTCCCCGACAGAGCCAATAGTGCTGCTGACGACGCTGTGAGGAGTGCTGCTCACGTAGGACGCAACCGGGGAAGTTACTTTGACTACCGGGGCTACGGTTGTGCTTGGCACGAACTGGTAGTCAAGGCCGGAACCGACGTTGATAACTCCCAGGCTCGCTCCACTGGAGAAGCTGGAGTATCCGCTGTTTCCAAGATCGACGTAGCTTTCGTAACCAGCACCAGCACCGTTTGTGAAGGAGCTATAGCTAGATCCAGTGCTTCCTACACTGGAGTATTTGTAATCGTTGCTGCCGCTAGCTCCGGAAGATTCTACGTACTCTACAGCGGGAGCTGAAGTGCTACTGACGTAGGAATAGCCGGTTCCAATGTTGCCCAGGCTTGAGTATTCGACAGCTGGAGCCGGAGTGCTGCTGACGTATGAGTAGCTGGCGCCGGTATTTTTTGAACTGGCAGAGCTGTAGGATACTGGAGCTGATGTACTGCTCACATACGAGTAGCCGGTCCCAGATGATCCAGAGCTGTACCCACTGGAGCCGGTATCAACGATCTTCACCGACGATTTGGCGCTAGAAGTGGACGCAACGACCGGAGCGACATACTTGACTTGCTTCTGTTCTTCCTTGCGGTTCTTGTATTTGATGAAGTAGACTTCCGGTTTGTTTTGCTTGGCAGGTTCTGGCTTCTGGACGATGACTTCCTGTTGATGTTCCGGTTTCTGATGGAGCACGTAGACGATGGTCTTCTCCTCGGACGAAGGCTGTGGTGGCACGACAACGGACTTGGGAGCTGGTGGGCTCGGGGCCTTGATGAAGATGATCTTATAATGTTTCTGTTTGTGAGAGACAGGCTGGATAACACGTGGAGCCTCGTATTCTTCCTTATCTTCCGGTGGAACATGCACGTAGACATGCTTGTAGACTTCTTCAATCGCGCGTTGAGGTTGAACGTAATAGCTGCTTTGGGCTTGGCTGCCACTACCGAAAACAGAGGATCCTGAAGATTGTGAGGCACTCAGGGATCCTTTGCCAGCCCAGTCCCAGGACTGCTGTTGTTGCGCCTTCCAAGATCCCGAAGATTCCTGTTGCTGCTGATAAGATTGCACCTGCTGGTTTTCATATGTTACTTGAGTTTTCAACGGTTGAATGATCGTAGCCTTCACTGGCGCTTGGTACACATGAGTAGGTGGTTGCACATGTGAAAAACTAGGAAGTTCTTGATGGAATTGCACTTGTCCATGAGCTTCGGGTTCTACACAGTCTTCAACTTCCGGAACATAACTCGGAACTGATGGGAAATACAAGGTACTGCTAACAGCCGGTGGATCATAATGATATCCTTCGGGTGCGGCCAACGCCACGACCGCCACACTTAACACTATCACTAGTCTCATAGTGAGTCCTTGATGATCACTCTCTTAGCCTAGCACGTTCTTCACCAACCGCCGAACGTATCGTAATCGAACTTAAAACACGAGTAATAAGGAACGGCCCAAGTGCTCCAGTTTTATAGACTTGAACTAGGAAGGACATCGTCGTCAACGGCGTTTCTGGTTCAATCCACTCTTTGGGGTCTGCTTACTCTACATACACCAAC
This sequence comes from Aedes aegypti, assembly GCF_002204515.2. Classification (NCBI taxonomy): domain Eukaryota; kingdom Metazoa; phylum Arthropoda; class Insecta; order Diptera; family Culicidae; genus Aedes; species Aedes aegypti. Next base: position 23,591,093 of record NC_035109.1, on the reverse strand, counting down.
CGCAATCGGTCGGTTACATAATCTGTGACCAAAACCCGAAAAATTCATCGTCACCCAGAGAGTCGCCCCGTTTGTGGGTTCGGTTCGAGTATGTTTTGATACACATGTTTGGACCACTTCTCCGCAGGCAGGTCCTGCTCCGAAATGTACATACAATCATACGAGCACGCGGTGGGTGACAATGACACCGTCCTCCGCCTCCCTTTTCCGTCCACAAATCGCGGGTCCACAGCAGGCTGTGACCCCCAAGAGCACACCAAACCGGTATGGCAACTCTCAATTTCGTCGCTTGCTGCGAATTGTACCGTGCGTCAAATTTCGGCTACTTTCATTCTCCTTTGGTTATCACCCTACTGTTCGACGACAGGTAAAACAGTTGTACCAACTTGCGCACAGTGGGAAAATATGGGCCCAAAACGGCATCTTTTCCATACGGCTGATTGCAGTTCTCGAAAAGCTCAGATTTTCATGGAAAAACGTCAAGACATCGAATCAAATAAGCATTTTTGGAATCATGTGAAAGTGCCCGTTGGGCCTATTTTGCATTGAAGATGCTATCTATCTTCTTAAAAATAGAACAGTTGTAACTGATTGCGGCTACTAAATATATTGTTCCGTGGGATAATGAGGGTGATAAGACGGAGCATACATTATTTAGTTGCAATGACTGTAAAAACCTGTTTTGCTCCATTTTATCCTAAAAATTAATTTTTTCTTATTTTTAAGAATATTTGAAACTAATTAGGGCAGTTTAAATAATACTTTTATGATATAGAATCATCTGGAGAATGCAACGGATCACATTTCAACTGGTCTTGGTGACCGAAAGAGCTCAATTAGCCCCATTTTCTATAAAAATGTTATTCTTTTGGAATAAAGAGTTTTATGCCATCATAACAACTGTTCTCTATTCCGAACTAGAAGATTGTTTTCTGATGTAGAATATTCTGAAAGATAAAATGAAGCAGACTTTGAAGGTGGATGAATCCAATGGTGGCACTGGAATCGTGTGAAAGTTCTCGTTTCGCCATAAAAAATGCTATTTTTGTTAATAGAAAAAAGAAAGTAACAAATTGGAGCTTACTAATGTTATTTTTGTGATTTAGAATAATCTGTGTAATACGATTGAGCACATTTCATTTAGTGTCAATGACTGAAAATGCTCATTTTTTTTTTGCAATGAAAATTTGATGTTTCAATTTTAAAGAACATGTCAACTGATTGCGACAATGCAAATCATTATTTTCTAACGTATTTCAATCAGTTTGAGTGACAGGACGAGCTCATTTGGCCCTATTCTGTACTTAAATTCGATTTCAAAATGTTTAAGGTTCTGTTTTTACTTCTAACCCCTGATTTACCGCATATTTTTTCAGGTTGGACTAAGGCAACCAAAATAATGTTTGACATAGATTCAATCGGAAAATACGAAGAAGTATACGTTTAGACCAACATTTGAGATGTAATGTACGAATAAATCGATGTTTAAGCTCGAGTTTTCACTGCAACTCGTTAAAAGGACATTTTGAAACGTTGAAATTTCTTATTTTTGAAAATTAAACAAAATGATTAGTATAACGAATAAATCACATGTTTTTTTCAATTGTTGGTTTAGATTTAACTCGATGGCTTTGGATGGAAAAACCCAGTTTGCCCCGTTTTGCCCCAAAAACACATTTTTTCTTATGTTTTTGTATAGAGTAAGGTGGGGTTGAAGTTAGGATTTCTTCTTCAATTGCGTTGCATGGTAACGGAGTATTTCGTAGATTGCATACTGATAACTGTCATGTTAGTTACTTTACCACTTTTACTCAGATTGCCCATGGAGAACTATTTTGGATGAAATAACTATCCAATCGGAAGTCGAAGTCATCATAGATGTCAAGAAGTTGGATGATAGGAAAGGAAATGGTCTAGGATTCACTATAAGCGAGCGTTGTTTAGAAATTTAATGTCATTCTTGGCTACTGTAGTGTGAATCACAGAAATTTTTCCAACTCTGGCGTGATTATCGCCAAAAGCAGCACGCAGATGTATGGAAAATTATATTTTTTAAAACGTCCAATACAGGTACGGCTTTCAGAATGATATTCAGTGACTTTGTCAGAAAAAGGAATCGAGTTTTTGCAAGTGATTCCGTACATGATTCCATAATTAAATAGAACTCAACGACATGGCTGCATCAATGATCTATGTCAGAGTAAAACTGGACAACTGATTCTGGACTAAAACAATCACGTTTACACCAGAGTTTCCAATTTCACCAGAATTTGTCATTTCCCGAAAATTCTTGGGATCCCGAGAAATTCTTAAAAAAAACGTGAAAATTAGCTAATTTATTGGATTTTTTTTAATTATCCGCATATCATATATACCATTTTGCATCGAATTGCCGGACACTTCGAAACTCAGACACCTTGAATGTTTTCTTTTTTTATGTATGAAAAGAGTAAGTATAACTGTATTGTTAATACACAGATCGATTCTTCGGTTTAAATCGTTCGCTACAAAAGGGTTTCGATCCATTTCGTCGTAAGCGCTATTATTCGTCATATCGTTCTACTTCGCCGGATATTCAAACATACCTGCAACATAGATACATTTTTCAAGTGTATTTTTTTAAAGCTGTTATGGTTCGTCCACTTATACTCAAAAATGCTGTAAAACTACTGTACTTCGATAAATAACTTCAGTTCAATTATCCACATCGCACTTTTTCAAGGAAATCGCATGGACGAAGACGATCCGAGCGAAATGCTAAGCGATCGACTGAGCCACACAACTTTACGATACAATTTTCTTCCCACCCCCGGTGTGACTTACTTCACCGGACACTCATTTAAACTATGGAAAACCTTCGTAATTCTTCACTAAATGATTTCATTCACATCAGTCGCCGTAAAACTTCTTCAATTCACGAAATTTTATGCAATTCCCCCTACGACCTCATGAAATTGAGAACGTAAACTAAGTTCAATCCGTCGTACTAAAAAAAACTGTGCGCTTCAATGTGTGCGCGAAGTTCGACGTAGGAAACGCTTCCTTCGATTGTGTTGTTGTCGCTGCAGTATGAGCAGCTGTCATGATTGTTCGGTCAACAGTAATTGTGCTTATATGTTTGGGCCGTATTTTGATTCCGAACAATGAATTTTAAAAGAACTCCATATATTTCATCATGCCTAAAGAATGGATAGTTTCCCTTAGAATATATAGATATTCTAGTAAAACATTATGTCATAATGTCGAAGTGTTGTATTTTGACCACACACTGTATCACAGTAAGCCGTTTGTTGTGAGATGAATCTGAAAACTGATTGCGACCAATTCAAACAAGGGTAAGACGAATAGAGACAACCGTAAGTAATAATTTCATTACATTATTTCCAATAAACGATCAAGATTTATCATAATATTTGTGCACAATGCGAAAGCCGTCTTGGGAAAGAATTGTTTAGCATCGGTTTGTATCAACATCATTCACTGCAATACTGGGAAAATTGCAGGTTCTCACTGATCAAAGCTTAATACGATGGAAATTAGCACATCACTCGATGTACATCCCAGTTAAAGCCTACTAGTTAAATCGTAAAAATAGAAATGTATTACGTGTCAAATCTTCTGCTGGTTTTCAAGTCGGGTTTGCAGTTTCTTAAGATAACTGCTTGGGTTTGTGTCCGCAGTTTTGAAGACTAACATTTGCTCCTGTTCCATGAAATGTGATGAACAGATCGAGAAAAGTGCATTTTTATTGACAACTTGTGAAATACACTAGAAAATAAGCAGCTTATCGTGGTGAAATATCAGTGCCCGGATTGCATGGTATGATTTTTTTTATTTATAAATGACCTACCTTGTGTTGTGAAAAATTGCCAGATTCATCTTTTTGCGGATGATGCTCAATTATACTATAAATGTTTTGAAAATACATCGACAAAAATTTCGCAAGATATCAATGATGATTTGCAACGGATTGATGATTGGTCTCGCAAAAACAAGCTAACATTGAACACTCGGAAAACTAAGGCTCTCTTCATTTCAAATTGTGCCTTCCTGAACTCGTTGAAGCCATTTTTAAAACTCAATAATGAAGTTATCGAGTTCGTTGAACATGCTACTAGTTTAGGCATCCGAATTGAATCAAATTTAGAATGGGAAAGTTATCTCTTGTCACAATGTGGTAAAATTTATGCCTGTTTAAGAACGTTATCGAAATGTGCATCATTCTTGCCAAGCAGGACAAAATTAAAATTGTTCAAAAGCCTAATTTTTCCCCATTTTTTAGCTTGTGATTTTCTGCTAGACTCTGTCTCATTGCTTACCTTCAATAAATTAAAAGTAGCATTGAATACATGTATTCGCTATATTTTCAGTTTAAATAGATATTCCAGCGTTTCTCATTTACACCACTTACTCATAGGATGTCGCTTAGAAAATTTCAGTAAACTCCGTTGTTGTCTATTTTTACACAAGCTGTGTAGCACAAAACAACCAGATTATTTATACAGCAAGCTACAACTTGCGAGAAGCACTCGCAATAAAAAATACATTTTACCACGATATCATACAACTAAGTACGGGGATTCATTTTTTGTGCGAGGTGTAGTACATTGGAATTCATTGCCTATAAACCTTTCAAATGATAAATCATACTTAGCTTTTAAGAGAGGATGTGAAGAGCACTTCAAAAAATTTTAATTGTAAATGTATTAGTAGAAATTATTTAGTTATTCTCAATAACTCTTGCAGCTGCTTCAAAAGCTGGATAACTGAGTTAAAATAAACCAAAACAACTATTTAGTCGATGCAGAAGCATTTACAAATATCCCCGGCCGAATAAATATAATAATATATAATTTAAATATTGCATGTCGCTGAATCGGGTGCGGCGGTAGAAGTAAGTTGTGAAACTTTTCCTCATCTTCCACATTTTCAAAAGATACCAACACGTTAATGCTTCCAGTGGACAGATTTGCCCTTTGAAGGAAGCACCACAGTCGAAATACTTTTGTGACGAAAAGTTTTCCGGTCTGAAGCGGGAATCGAACACACACTCCTTGGGACGATGTGGTTAAATGCTTGGAAACACTAACCGCACGGCCACGAAGCCCACGTTTGACCTTGAATTAGTTAATATAACTGCAACTTTAATTGAAAATTGATTGAATATCCTTCAATAATGCGTGTTAAACTCTATTTAATTGAAATATTAACAAAATCTCTCAATATTATAATTGCATGAAAGTGTCCGAAATCCAAAGCAAATGTGTCCGGAATTTGAATCAGCACTGAAATGCTATCCGTATCTCGAAGCAAGACGAAGTAAGACCATGAAAAATTCGATATATTATTGTTTTCAGCTTCATATACTGTAATTTTAAGGGTAAACGAGAAACTATTGTACTGCCCATAACTGCATATTTGTAACATTCGACAAAAGTAGGCATTGAGTAAATGGAGCACCAAGTGTGCGTTTTGTGGCAGTATGGGTAGAAACTAAAATTTAAAAAAAATCCTAAGAACTCAAAAATGTTTATTTGAGGCTGAAATTGTGTACAGCTAATATTGCATATTAGGTGAATAGCCTAACAATATTTCTGATGGAAATTTCATTGCTACTACATTACTAAGCGCATGTATAATCTCAATGTGACTGTTATGCGGTTATAATTACCAATGTGACAAAACAACTTGGTATTTTTTTCGAATTTTCTAGAACAATCTCAGAGATTTCAGTAAGTTGATCGAAAGTATTTGCCATTTGATGACTCTCCCCGGTATTAACTCCAAATTGTCAAAAATGTCGAATGTGACTGTTATGCAGTTATGGGCAGTGTATATGTGTCAATATAAGATACTATTAATGTTGTAAAAATGCATTATGGCTTTAATATATGCAACTTATTTTCAAATTTTTTTCAAGAAGTATACACAACATACTCTGAAGCTGATCGTGATTATGAATATTTCGATTTCCATCCTGAATTTCCTAACGATGTTGGTATCAGTCATATAAATGTGCATGAAATATTGAATGGTTTGAAAAACTTGGATGTAACCAAAGGAAATGGACCAGATGGAGTTCCACCAATCTTCATGAAGACTTTAGCAATTGAATTAACTACTCCCTTATTTTGGCTCTTTAATATGTCACTGGAGTCTGGAGTCTTTCCAAAGATGTGGAAAAGCTCATACCTTGTTCCCATTTTCAAATCTGGCAAAAAATCTGATATTATTAACTATCGTGGCATTGCCCTTATTTCGTGCATCCCGAAGCTCTTTGAGGCCATCATAAATGAAAAAGTATTCATCCAAATCAAAAACAGAATAACTACAGCGCAGCACGGCTTTTTTAAAGGGCGATCGACAGCCACTAATTTGCTCGAATTTGTAAACTATTCATTGAGTGCTATGGAGAATGGAAATCATGTAGAAGCTTTATACACAGATTTCAGTAAAGCATTTGACCGTGTTGATATACCCATGCTTATATTTAAACTGCAAAAAATTGGTATTGAAGCCAAATTGCTGAAATGGATTGAATCATATTTAACCACTCGCGAGCTAATAGTGAAATTCAAAGGAAAAAAGTCAACTCCAATACATGCCACTTCAGGGGTTCCACAAGGCTCTCATTTAGGTCCGCTTTTGTTTATACTGTTTGTGAACGATTTGTCGTTTATTCTTGACAAAATAAAAGTATTAATCTATGCTGACGATATTAAACTTTATTTGGAAATAAAAACTGCACAGGACATACATACTTTTAAACACGAAGCACAGAACAGATAGCCATCTTAGAACAAAAAGCCATTTTCGGCTAGAGTACGAGAAAATACATAGAATAGTAGGTGAATAAAACATTGTTTGCCCCATCGGAATTTAGAGTGCAGGATATTGACGTTAATTTCGTCTAAAATGATTTCCTTCGCTCGTATAATTTGTTTGACGTTATATAAACATTATTGATCTGCCATCACAGTAAGCCTTGCGGTAAAGCCTTGAACCTAAATCGGAACATTTGTCAACAAAGGCCCGAAACTTGAAGAATTTCAAATATAAACAGTTTTGCTCTGATTATTGACTTTCACATCCTTTTGGATTGGGAAAGTGTAGAAAAATGGTATGGCAACTGGTTACATGCTATATGTGCGACCGGAGTTTTTGACATGAACCAACAACTACCATCCTTCTTCAGCCCCTTGCGGCACGGTGAATGAATTTGTTTTCGAAAAAAAACGATAAATTCAATCATGTGCACCTTTTTCTTCTATCGCGTAATGCTCAAGCATCAACCATTCAAGCATGAGCAACCATCAAACAAAATTTCGTTCGAATAAAAGCCAATTCTCATGGAAATCTATGAACGCAGTGCATGTGTAGTGCAATGAAACATTTTCTGAAGCATTACTTTGATTTCAAGGGAAAAAAACTAGTTTTTGAAATAAAAAGATGGTGATTTTATTTTTAGTGCAATAGATCATACAGTTTTTCTACATGCTGTTGAGGCACACAATTTTAGCTTAAAACGGGTTTGATTTTCCAACACAAACGTGTGCACGCAGCGGCTCTTCCAACACGATCGCATTAACACTCTCGTGAAGGATGTGGTTGACATTATTCATTCATTCCTATGAGTTGAGTTTTCTTTATTGTTTTCCACCAAAGGTTTGCTTTGATGTAAGTAAAGCAGAAAAAACAGCTGTCAGTCAGTTGTGCAAGTTTTTAGACGAGTGCAAGGTTGATTAATTTGTCGCGGTGTTATGTTATTTTATTTCATTGAAATAAATGAATACAATTTTACTTTGCACCGGCACCATTAGTTTGAAATGCATGAAAAAGATTTTTCTCCAAATCCTCAGACTCAGCGCATGTCATGGCACGTTATATAGCGCATCAGATATGCTATCCAGAGGACAATTGATGGCTTACTTTTGATTCATAGCCAGTGAGAAGAAACGATAACCTAATTCTGGTATTCTACCAGAGTGCGTTTACCGAAATTAAAAAAATAGTGCATTTTAAGTTGTTGTTTCTGTAGTTTATCAAATGGAATTTATACTAATCGTTGATAATTTATCTCCACGAATTTCTTAAAAAGTGTGGGTCGAAGTGCGGAATTATATCGAACCGATTAGGCGTCTTAAGCTAAGTATGCTGTTTCGCTCAAGAAAAGTAAAGAAATTCCCTGACTGAATGGGTCAAGAAATTTCTTACAGGGAGCCCCCTTTGAAATGACATTTTTTTTCTCAATTGCGTACTGGGATCAAAAAATGTGATTTTCTTGACCATTTCGGGGAAGAAATTTTCCACGCATCGAAATAGGCGATTCCTTTTCTTGTCAGTAGAAAACCAGCAATGTTGAGCGTGATATGAGCAATAAGCGTGGTGTGGATACCAAACTAATCCGACACTTCTAATATGATTTGTGGTTGTATCATAATGGTCGCCATCTCTTAAACTAACTCCACTTCATTGTTTTTTTTTTTTTCAATATATCTATATAAATAAAAATGGAATGGTGTTTGTATGTCACGAAATGGCTTACGGACGGGTTAACGGATTTGAATGATTTTCCTCCGTTTTGTTCGTCAAGGGTTCCGAAGTGTTTGTCTCCCAGGATATTCACGGAAAAGCCGGAAAAACGAGAGTGAACGGAACTGTCGTTTTGTATGGGACGATCCATAGTGTATACAACAGCCTACTTGATGGCAAGACGAAGTTTGCCGGGACTACTAGTACAGAATAATTATTGTTAAATGATACAGTGATACCTCCATGAGTCGATGTTCCATGACTCGATATCGACTCATGGAACCATACTAAAAACATAATTTCATGGTTACTATGATGGTCCCTAGAAGCAGCTTTCCAAAGAATTGCTGTTCCATGACTCGATATTTCCATGAGTCGATGGTCCCTTCAATATTGACTCATGGAGGTTACACTGTATTAACATGGATGAACATGAGCCTAGTTCAGTAAACCAGCAGGCCGATCAAACGTCAAAATGTTTCGAGTCAAGAGACAATATGAGAAAAAGTTTAGAATATAGTTTTTTATGAATTTACGTACACTTGCTGACCCGACATCCCAAGTATCACTATATAAGCCGTATAACTACTCTACATATTCAAATAGGCGAATTGAAAATCAATAGACCTGATGAAGAGAAGTTTTTTCTGTTTAAAATCCTCTGAATCTCAAAAAAAAATCTGGAGGCTCTTGAACAAACACACCAAGCGTTTAGGTCACCTACCATTTATTTATAATTCTAAATAAGTAACTTTTAAAGAAATCTTCCTTTACTCTCTTCTTAGTCTGCTCATCAAAGAAAAGAAAGAAAAAAAATGAGGAAATGTTATCGAAAATTATTTTAATTCGTGGTTAAGTCACTTTGTCTCTCTATAGAGTGGGGCGGCGTAAGTAGTGATAGGTTGCGAATCTTACCTTCGTCGTTTTGTAAATCCGGAAATTAAACGTTCTTAAAGTGAAAAATCTAGTTGGGTAGGAGCGGAACATGTGGAATTTCGTCTGCGATTCACGTAGGATCAATAAAGTAAATTTATTCACTTTTCTGACTTGAGACTATTTGAACAAGTTTTCGAGATTTCACAAAAAAAAAACTTTTGAGTTATAACAAAACACAGATTAAGACGAAAATGGCAATAAATTTTCCTCTGCAAATATGTTACATTTGTTAATACTTACAAGTTTGTAAATAAAATTTTACAGTAAAGTTGCCTGTTTTCAAAATATGATGAAAAAAATGAAATGCTGTTTATGCTAAATGTTATATTTGCAATAACTGAATAACAATGTGTGTAAAAAATAATGAATAGTGAATTTTATTTCAGGAAAAATTCAAGTTATGTCTGAGCTACGATTAAAATTACAAGGTAATCGGAGCACTAGAACAGGGTGACCAGCGCACCGGGAAATCGGGAAAACCGGGAAAAAGCCGGGAATTTCGAATCACCGGGAGAAAACCGGGAAATATACGGGAATTTCAATTAGCACCGGGAAAAATTTCATACCAAGTAATGTTTTAACCAGCACGATCTAAACTTTAGTGGATATTTACAAAAGCTTCTAAATTCGAATAAATCAATAAAGTCAGGAAAATATTCTTTATGTATTATTTTGTTTCATGGCTGTAGCGGTCATGCGACTCAAAGCTAAAGGGAGTCTATAGAAGCGAATGATGGAAGTGAATAGGTGGATAGGCGTCGCAAGGGAGCGACAAGATTGAAATTTAATTAGGTGGTGAAAGTTGAGCAAGCCATTTTAAAGTCACTAAGCATCAAAGCGTCCTGTATTTTGCCTAGCTTCTCTACTGGAAAAGGGTAGAGTAGCGAAGCTAGGCAAAATACAGGACGCTTCGATGCTTATTGACTTTAAAATAGCTTGCTCAACTTGGTAAAATTCTAATTCATTTCAGAATTATGACTGTTATTTTTTATCACAAATAATCGCCCTGAGAAAATGTTCCAGATTTGTGGAGATCAAACATAACAAAAAATTCTATGCTGACTACCATGGAACGAAATGTTGAACAAATAATGAATTCATTTTTATGTCTACCAAATCTGTGACCGTTTGAAATTTAAACTATGATTCATTCAAAGATTGACTCGATCCCATCATATAAAAAAAGGGTCAAACTTTTTTAACACTGAACTTTTTTATAACAAATTCCACGATTACTTAAGGCGAAGTAGGCCGTCATTGAAATTTGTACGCGTCGTTGATGATTGCTGCTAATTCATCTAACGATTTTGAATCAAAGAAAATCAGTTGATTTTACACTGACTAGGCTGAAAAAGTATCAGCATACTTTATGCATGTTAGCGCGTACAGTGATACTTTTTCAAGTCAATATAAACTATCAATACTGAGTTTTATCACTTTGAAATGCAAGCTGAAAAGTCATCATTGTTGCCTAAACGAATGACGGGCTACTTAGCCTTAAAGTGATCGTCGTAAAATATCGTTTCATTTATTGTCGCGTCACCACCCATCCGAATCGCGCCAGTGAGATTCGCGACGCACCTCAAGTCGCCGCTTTTCGAAATCAGTTTTTAAATGTGGCGCTGCATTCTTACGATGTTTATGAACACAGCGCGCTATTGAAATATTAGTCACGACGCTTGAAGATTGACAAAATAGTAATTAAAAAAAGGTTTGTCTCTATTTCTGCCGGATCTATTATATCAAACTGGAATTTAGCAGAATCAGTATAAGCCCAGAAAATTTGAATGCGCAGCAAAATATCTGATATCCGTCTATTCCTAATAGAAATGCTTTGGTTTATGACCAAAAAACTCGTACTTAAAAGTCTTTTTAAATGGTAAAAAAATCGCAATAATGTTTCTTAGCATATCATCAAACCGGGAATATTTTTGAAGTATCGGGAAAAAACCGGGAGAAAACCGGGAATTTGAAATTGACTTTTCACTGGCCACCCTGACTAGAAGCCGAGGTCTAAGCTTCCAAACTTGACCATTTTGTGTTCAGTAACTAATTTAAAATTTCCGGAAAAATTTCCGGAAGACTAAATTAAAGGTATTAATATTCCTGAAAGATTTAAAAAATGATTTTAACGAACATTTATCTCATTCATTTTTAAATTCAATTCTATAAACTATTATACGATCTTATTACTAAAACAGGGAGGAAATTCAAAACCATCTATCGTTAGACTTAGACTTAGATTAAATGAAAACATTCCACTTTTTCTGGAGATTACCTTTCTTTTACAACAACCTTGGAGTAGAGATCTCAAAAAAGTTTTAGACGAGTTTTCTTGTCTAATTCAGTACATTTTTCAAATACTTTACAGTGTAAAAAGCTTGCCCGCCGCCACCAGGTGCGCTAGTGTTTGCGTTAATTTTGGCAGCTGTTTTTGTTGTCATCTTTCCCATCTGTTCTGTGCACGAAGTACAAATCTTCCACACGTGGTGTCAGAAAAGCCTACTACAACTGAATGTAAAAAAATGTAACCTGATATCTTTTAACAGGAAAAGAGACATTCCCAATGTAACAATAACTTTAGGCAATCAAAATGTTGAAAAATGTAATAGAATCAGAGACTTAGGCATAATTTTAGACTCAAAACTTACTTTCATTGATCACTATAACACTATGATAAATAAAGCTAATAATATGTTAGGCTTAATTAAACGCTTCGCTTATAACTTCAATGATCCATACACAATAAAAACATTGTTCATTGCCTATGTTAGATCAATACTTGAATATTGCAGCATAATTTGGTCACCTTTTTCAACAGTACATGATGAAAGGATAGAGTCGGTGCAAAAACAATTTTTATTATATGCTCTTCGCAAATTAGGTTGGACAGAATTTCCATTACCAACTTACAAAGCTAGATGTATGTTGATTAATATTCAAACACTAAGAGAGCGTCGTGAATATGCAATGATTTCATTTATGAACGATATTGTATTCCATAAAGTTGATTCACCAGAATTATTATCTAAATTAAACTTTTATGTACCATCCAGACGTTTACGCCATCGAGAACTATTTGCAATCAACTATCACCGTACTAATTATGCAAAATTTGGGCCAATGAACCAAATGATGACTACTTATAATAAACATTACAATTCAATCGACTTAATTTGGTCCAAAGCGAAGCTAAAACAATACTTCCGCACATTATCTTAAGAAGAAAAATTAGGTAATTGAATGTAGAAGTGTAACTAGCGCATAAGAAACTATCTGTAACGGTCTACAAACATGATTGACGACAATAAATAAATAAATATATATGAAATTACCAATGATATTCAAGTTCGAAGTTGAACTTCTTCTTAGGTGTCCGGATATCGAGGCAAACAGTTAAAAGGGTCCTAAAGCCCTGTCCTACTTTTAGAACCAAACGATTAAGTTTAGGCCAGAAACACATGTTTACTCAATTTTTGAATACTCTTCGTTGGTTCATGGCCAAAAAACATTTTTTTTTTCTGATTTTTGAGATTTTGTCACACCCCTTGGTTTAAACTCAAATTTTGGGTATATTTTGTTTTCCGTGTCCCTTCCGAAATGTCAACTAGGAACAACCCCAGTGTTAAAAAGATGAGCCCCTGTGGCGTTTTTGCCGACTCAGTGAATGTCAAACATGATCTAAAGTGTCAAGGTTCAAATTTGAACATATTTTTTAAATTGAATTTTAATTGTGATATAACCGTTATTTAAACAGGAAAAATTGCTGAAGTGGTTGCAATAACATGCTCTTTCATCTTGTTAAATAAAAACAAGATTTAATTGGAAATTTTAGGACCCTAATAGTTAAGCTAGAGCTTTACGCTGAAAATTGTGTCTCTAATATGAAACAGAAACCATGAAAAACTTTATAACCCAACACAAATTATCAAGATCCTTCAGAGTTTATTAATATTGTATTGCATATAAAATTTATTGGAAAAACATATCTTTAAAAATATATTCATTCTTCAATAACTATTTGATTACAAACAACAAACTACTATTACAAACTTCCATATATAATTAGTGATCTATTGAGGACATTGCTTGATATGTTTTGAAAAGTAAATTGTGCAATGGTTTTATTTAAATATACATAGAAAATCAACTCTTTATAGAAATAGAGCTTCCCAGCAAATTCGAGAATCCAGGGAAACAGAAAATCATTTCTCGAGAAATCTCATTTCTACGACTAAAGACCACGGTCCATACAAATTAAAAAAAATGTATGGTCAAAACCTGGGAGGGAGAAACCGATACAAAATTTATTTTGACTATGCCGAGATTCTGCTGTCACGAACTGTCACTGTGAGCCCAGATCTTAAAAAAAGGACAAACATGAAAAAAAGCGCGTAATTGATCAAAACATATTTTTGCATTTCAACACAGCTGACTACAATCGGTTAAAAATCAATTCCTGCACACCCGAAAGCAATGCCATGATAGCACCTTTTAATTTGATCGAATATAAAGTATAGAAACACGCATCTTTTCACTCTTTTCCAATCAAAATTAAAATTAAATGCACATAAAACTATGGCCCTTTTTCCAAGTTTATCCAGAAAGATCGAAGGTACACAACAAAAGAAAACTAGCGATTTTTCCGAAGCCTGCCTTGATTGTCGTTGGTGAGCGGGAGTTATCTTGCAATTTGGAAAAGTGTTGTTCAATATTTCGTGTATAGTATCTGTGCCTCCCTCCCAGGTCAAAACCCGCGAGAAGGGAGGGGAGACTTGCAAATCCGAAAAAAATGTCCACATGGACAACCCAGCATTCAGGTGTACAGTAGTTTCTCGATTTTATCACTGCTCATTTTAATATCGCTTCAATATATCACTCTCGATTTAAGCACGGTTTTCTGTTCGATTTTATCACGCCACAATAATAGTATGAAATTCACACATTTTACATTGGAAAATAACCCTTAACAATCAATATATATCTGTTTTATCCATGGCCTACATGCTTCCCATTTCAATCGCTCTATTTCAGCAATATAAATCTCAAATTTTGATGAAAATCATATAGCAGAAATATACATTTTTATTTTATCACGCTTCGCTATATCACGCCAAAAATTTTTGGGTCCGTGATATAATCGAGAAATTACTGTATTTCGTTTTGCATACATGGTTTGAAACCATATTTAGCACAAAGTGGAGCAACCGTTTTGAGCCATTTATTATTTCATGAAAAAACTGTGATAACTACATATACGTAAATATTTTGAGACAAATTTATCCAGTAAAATTGTAGTGTCGAAGGTTTGAATACTACATTGTTACTTTTCAGCTATTACAGTTTTACTATTGTTTGGGGTTGGGGCTTTCCTTAGCCGAGTGATTAGAGCCATGCAGAAGGTGTCTGGGTTCGATTCCCGGTCGCTCCAGAATGTTTTCGTAATAGAAATTTCCTTAACTTCCCTGGGCAGAGAGTATCATCGTATCTTCCACACGATACACGAATGCGAAAATGGCATCTTTGGCAAAGAAAGCTCTCAGTTAATAACTGTGGAAGTGCTCATTTAACACTAAGCTGAGAAGCAGGTTCTGTCCCAGTGAAGACGTAATGCCAAGAAGAATGGAATAGAATAGAATGTATGCTGTTTTGCTAATGATAACTGACTTTGTAATATCCTTATTTGACATTATAAGAACAAACCAATTACAAAAGTTCGGTAGTTTAAGAGTTGTAAAATAAACAATAATTGAGTTATGTAGGATTGGAGGATAACAAAATCAGTCGTGATAACAAAATAAGAAATTTTCTAGTCATTTTGAAAGTTTTAAATTGTATTAGAAATGAAAAAAAAAATTATTATATTTTAATGATATTTTTAGCTTCTCGTCATTGTATCAAAGTCGTCTGAACAAGTTCTGATAAAAAAAATCTGATTTTATTTCGTTTCTGTTTTTTTTTATCCAGAAAAATTGCATTTTGTAGCGGAGAGTGAGGAAAAATGGAAATCTCCACGCGAATCCGGCGAACTGTCACTATTCGAACCCTTTACTTATTTCCATGGAACATGGAGATTTTCGAGAACCGCATGAATTAGGTGCCATTTTGGGTCCATTTTATCCCACTGTCATCTCGCTTGGTAATCTCTCTCAACCAAGCCTTCCAAGAGCTTATTACGAAAGAGAGAAAGACCGGCTAATCGATCAATGATCTTTTTTTTTTTATTTGGGCGACTGGTTTGAGGAGGTATGCTGCATGACAACGAACGAGCCTTCTTGCTTACTCACTTACCCAGTGCTCCAGTGCTCTTGGAAAGAGAGTTACATTCGCCAAAACGGGAGATTTCCTCGATGGTTGATGCGTTCCACTGCCCTACTGCAATACCCACTTAGGCAGTTAAGAAGAAACAATGCAAGAGTAAAAGTTGAATGTCCTTCAGTAGAGCAGGAGTGAGTGACCATATGCCTGAAGATTGTTCCCGATGGTTTGCAGTTGGAAATTCCCATCGTTTTGAAGGTTGCCGAAGCGAAAGGGATTATGGAGTTTATGTAGGGGAATTGAAGGGACTGGTGTGGGACCTTGGTTTGCAATATAACCGCGTAGAGAGGATTTCATAGCTTTTCGCTAACTGGTCAAAGGGACGCTTTTTTGATAAGATCCTCTAAATGGAGTCCGAAAATGTTGTCATTACTGACTCAGATGCAAACTCGAACAGAACAAAGCCTTGAAAGATAGAACATCTTTTCGTTTTTAAAAGCATGTGTAGGTTTGCATATAATGCGTACGAGCACAATTTTTTTTTATCAAAAACCTGTTTCACACTCATTTTTATGGCGAGTCGTGAACTTGCCAAGGGCGAAAAGCCACGTTATCTGAGATAAATAATAATAATAATCATCATTGCAATACCGGCCTCCACCATTATCATTATTACAATACCGGGTGCACATCAAATTTCGAAAATTGGCACAGATTATTGTTATAAATATTTCTGACTTGATGCAATTCTGACAACTGTTGAAAAAATTGTTAGGGTTTCAATATGTAAAAGTAATCTTTTATAGTGATAATAAATCTTCGAGCTGTTTAGTAGAATACCTATAAGTATATGAAAAAACCGAATTTAGTACTATACCATTTAATTCCACTAGAGTTTGCATCCTTTGACAGGAATCTATGACATTTGGTCGAAAGACATTTGGTCGAATGGACATTTCGTCGAATGGACATTTGGTCGAAAAGGTTTAGTTGCAACAGAAAGCATATGATATTTGGTCGAACCGACATTTCGTGGAACGGATAGTGGACGAATCTATGGAAACAAAGTTTTGCGAGAGAAGCATTTTGCCGCTAATACAAGAGTGATTGAATAATTGAAAAAGTATCAGGCATTTTACCAACAATCTATATGCGTTTAGCAAAACTTTCTTATTCAATTTGATGGACGCTCTCCCATCATATTTATCAACCGCTTGCGTTTTTGATGTATCATGCTGCTTTTTGGTTCAGGCTTATTCTACGGTTCGAGATAAACTGATCTTCAAACTCTGTTATTCACCTGGGGTCATCAATACTGTTAGCAAAGCCACATATTTGCTTGAGGAATGTTATTAAGCTGGAAGTCACAATAAGCCAAGTCAGTAGAGTTACCGACACCTAACATTCACTTCGCCATAAAGGATTTCCTCAATGCAAATCTTTCCTGCCGTTTAATTTTGATTTTCACATTCAAGAATCTCACCCCCGTCCATAAGCTGTAAGAGCCGGAATTCAAAGAAGGATCCCGAGCACTCTATCGGAATGCTTCCATCAGACAAAGATCAGCAGTTTATTACGAAGAACGATTACAATTCAAAAGAATAATTAATAATAAAAACATTATGTTCACATCGTTGAGTAATAAACTAACTGGTTGAGCAGTTTTTCAAAGAATGAGGATTTTTTCAAAGAATAATAAATTCACTACAGTTAGCTCTAGTCAGTCAATGTACAAAGAAATACTTCTTCTGAAAAGTTCATTTGAATAATTATCGAAATTCTAGATTTTGGCATAATTTCAAATTACAAATTAAAAGATGTATGCCGTTTGAAAACAAGACTACATAAAATGTCCCTTATTCATTCAACAACAGTTAATGATTCGGATTATTGAAAAGAATACGTTTTATAAGTAGTTTTGCAAAACTTATAAAACAATGATCAATTTTACTAAATGATCTTCCAATGAGTCATTTGAAAAAACGCTTTCAACCAACTAAACGTCAATCGTCCAAAATAAATGTTCCAAAGCAATTCGACCAAATATCTATTCGACCAAATGTCCTTTCGACCAAATGTCATTCGATCAAACGTCATTCGACCAAATGTCATTCGACGAAGTGTCCTAAAGCCTTTGACAGGGCTTTAAGACATTTCGTCGAATGACATTTGGTCGAATGACGTCTGGTCGAATGACATTTGGTCAAAAGTACATTTGGTCGAAAGGACATTTGGTCGAATGGACATTTGGTCGAATTGCTTTGGAATATTTATTTTGGTTGAATGGCGTTTAGTTTATTAAAAGATCATTTGGTAAAATTGATTATTAGTTTCTGAATTTTGCAAAGTTGGTGAGATTATTCTTTTGAGTAATCTGAATCATAAATGTTGTTGAAATAAAAATGGGACATTTTATGTAGTCTTATTTATAAATTTCATACATCTTTTTATGAAGTTGAAGTTATGCCAAAATATAGGATTTCGATGATTATCCAAATGAACATTTTAGAAAACGTTTTTTATACATTGACTGAAATATGACTGAAATGAAGCTCTAGTGAATTTATTATTCTTTGAAAACATCAGCATTCTTTAAAAAAAATGCTGAACATTACTCAACAATGTGAACATAATGTTCTTCGTAATGAACTGCTGATCTTTATCTGATGGATGCATTTGAAGATAGTGCTCGGGATCTATTTTTGAATTTCGGGTTTTGCAGCTTACGGATGTGGGTAAGAGTTTTGAAAATTGCGGAAACCAGAATTAAGACGGATGGAAAAATTTGCTTTAAGGAAAACCTTTATGGCGAAGTGAATGTTAGGTGTCGTTAACTCTGCTTATGACCAATTGGCCTATTATGACTTCCAGCTTAATAACATTCCTCAAGCAAAAATATGGCTTTGCTGACAGTGTTGATGTCCTCGGGTGAATAACAGAGTTTACAGTAGAAGCTGTTAATTATTAAATATGAAAATTGTGTTGATTCTATGTATCTGGAAAGGGAAGAAAAGTTGGTCTGCTTCCATTTCAGATCAGCTTATCTCGAATCGCAGAACATGCCTGAACGAAAAAGCACAATGAAACATCAAAAATGCAAGAGGTTGATAAATATGTTGGGAGAGCGTAAATCAAATTGAATAACAAAATTTTGCTTATCGCATATAGATTGTTGGTAAAATAGCTGATATTATTTAAATGATACTCTCGACAGCCAGACTAAACGTAAAACCTTTTTTCCAAACTATCTAGTTTCGACCACTATCCTTTCCACGGAATGTTAGTTCGACCAAATATCATATGCTTTCTGTTGCAACTTAACCTTTTCGACCAAATGTCCATTCGACGAAATGTACGTTCGACCAAGTGTCAATTCGACCAAACGTCATTCGACTAAATGTCATTCGACTAAATGTCATTCGACCAAATGTCTTTCGACCAAATGTCATAGATTCTTTGACAGATACGCGTATTTCGACCTCAACTGTAAGGCCGCCTTCAGTGTCATGTACATGAGTAGTACATGACACTGAAGACGGCCTTACAGTTGAAGTCGAAATACGCGTATCTGTCAAAGGATACAAACTCTAGTGGAATTAAATGGTATAGTACTAAATTCGGTTTTTTCATCTACTTTTATAGTGATTTGTCACCCTTGGTATACGAAATAAGACCACTTCGCGTTTTTAAACGGTAAGATGATTTGTCACTGTAAAGTATTTTTTACACGATTGTTTGTTACCCAATATTTTACGCGAGTCATTTAACTCGTAGGCTACGGGGCTGACAAACAAAAATCAAATTGCTCGTATTTGAGCATAACTCAATAATTTGTAATGCAATTTTGGAGATTGCTTCAATATGTAACCAGTGGTGTGTTGAAGTGTCCGAGATTTGTGAGACTATCGTGATTTTGTATATCGTTTGTTGTTAAATAACCAATACCAAGAAAACACCCACTGTGAAGAACGCAGCCGCATTGTATTAGTTCCGCTGCTCACCACCAGACACCGAGAAGGATTAGGATGGCCGGCCATTATGGGTGGTGTAAAGGGGGCCATGATGAGGCGAAATGAGCTGGGAGGAAAGTTCTTAACGGACAAATATTAACCGCCATCGCTGAACTGGGAATTACCTTGCAACATTCGTGAGTATTGTTGACAAAGTTATTCCAGGACATACTGGCTTACAGCACTCATTAAGCCTTAACAGACGTGTCCACAAATTTTAATCTTTTTTATTGAATAACACGAAAGAGCATGTTAGTGCAACTACTTTAGCATTTTTTCGTGCTCAAATAAAGGCTTTATCATGTTTAAACTTTAATTTAAAAATTGAGTCCATATATGAACCTTGTCACTTTTGATCATGTTTGACGTTCACTTAATTCAAGCGTGTGCTAGAATAAGGGCGTAAGTCGCATGGTCGATTTCTCTTCATCGATCCTCTCTTTTGTGAAAAAAGGTGACAAGATACGGGTTTGTCTGCATTTTTTCACCTCAGGACGCTAGATTGGATCGCTGCCAAGCGGTCTGAAGTGAAAAAGTGCTGACGAACCCGCATCTTGTCACCTTTATTCACAGAAGAGAGGATCGATGAAGAGAAATCAATCATGCGACTTACGCCCTTATTCTAGCTAACGCTTGAATTGACAAAAACACCACAGGGGTTTTAGTTTTAACACTGGGGTTGTTCCTATTTGACATTTCGGAAGGGACACGTACAACAAAATACACCCAAAATTTGAGTTTAAGCCAAAGGGTGTGACAAAATGTAAAAAAAAACATAATTAAATGTTTTTTGGGCTCAAACCAACGGAAAACATTAAAAAATTTAGTAGACATGTGTAATTGGCCTAAACTTAAGCGTTTGGTATTCTTGTGAAACCCTATCCTATCCATAAAGCTTCATAAAATTTGCATTACTCTATTGCAGGGTTTCTCAACCGGTGGTCCGCGGACCCCTAGGGGGCCGTGAAGACTTCTCAGGGGGTCCGCGAAGCTATTTTATTTATATGTGTTGCTTTTGTATCGATAAATAAATTGGATGAATTTATTACCTCGCTTGTTTTGCAAGAGCTCATGGTTAGTGAAGTGTTGTTGTCAATATTAGAAAATCGACTGTTTCATTTACACAGTTACTGATAAAATAAGGTTGCAAGCCTAGCTTTCAGTGCAAGCCGCAAAACAAAATTAAAATCTTTCCAAGCAAAATACGTAAGAAAATTCCTGGTGTTTTAAAGGGCTAATCCTTGACATATTTCATCATCTTCTTAGTGAGATCCTCGAAAAGGTTCTGGAGAGCTCCTTAAAAAAAATATTCACGGGATTTAAAAAAAATCAAAAAATAAATCGTCACTCAAACCATTTACGATATCTGCTTAAATACATCAGCAAGGTTTTTTATGAGATTTTCTAAAGATAGTCATAGCAGTAAACTTTGAAAAAAACTACGAACATTCTCAACGAGATTTTTGATAATATTTTAAGAGCTATTGTCTAGTTTCTAAAAAGCCCAATAGATAAATTATTTAGAAATTCAAAAAATATAGTAGAGGTCGAATCTCAACATTTTTTGAAAAATTCATTTACGAGAACTTCGTGGATTCTGTTACAACTTTTGGTATCTGGTGAACTCTTTCAAATGTAGTAAAAAAATGCGACGTTTCTCGTATAAATATATTTTCCAGGCACCTGCAATATGTTGGAAACATTTCTTGAAGTATTTTATAGTTGAAATCTGATTTATTGTAGGATTTCGTAAAATCCTTCAGAAGCTTTTTATCGGAATTTTGGAAAGATGTTTTATAGACTCCTGGCAAGACTTTTAGTGGACTCCAAGTGATCTTGGAAGGATTCTTCCATTATCTGTGGTGAATTACATAGAAAATTATCAGGCGTGTATGTCAAGAATATCTGTTGATTTATGAATATTGTTTGAAAACTGTTCATGAACTTTCGTTTATAGATCATCAACTTTAGGGGTCCGTGGAAAGTTTATAAAACTTTGAAGAGGGTCGCAGCTTCAAAAAGGTTGAGAACCACTGCTCTATTGCATATATCCAATATAACATTTGGGGCCTCAGTCCCCATGTAACCAAATAGCACTTTTATTTGTCCTCCGTGCTAATATAGTGCTATTACAGAGCTAACATGCTCTATATTGGCCGCATAATAGCCCTATAAGACCAAAAAGGCGAATTTGCGGGCTAGTGGTTACTTGGGTCTAGCGGTAAAGTCCGCGGTTAACAAAGACATCATGGGTGTTTCCAGAATTTCCGTCAGGGGAAAAGGTGTTGGTACAAGTAAATATTACGCATTTTACGCAAAACCGATCATTAGCATTAGCATTGAGCATTTCGCACAAATTTGTAGGTGGTACAGCCCTAGACCATTGTATAAGGGTTGCCTCCTTCCCGTCCGTTACAAAAGTCAGAAATTTGGGATTAATCTCAAACTCTTAGATAAGATTGACGCATCCTCCAATAGTCGAGAGCTGTCCTGGCCACGTCCTTGCGAAAGCTGGGGAATGGGGAAGGATGATTGATTGAACACCTACTTAAGAAAGATGCAGGAAACTCTACGACCTCTCATAGGTGTTACGGGATGTTGTGGAATGTTGATGGAAGAGGTAGTGGCATTTGATACGTTCGGTAGACGTTCTGGCCAACAAATGGTCAATATTTACGCATTGTGATTATGTGCTGCTGAAATTCCTTTTTCTAAAATCCTCTGCAATCTGTCGCTCCTCTAATGATGAACAACAGCGTGAGCCGTAACTTAGTAATGTCCATCAAAATGCACGCACTGCTCGAAAAATCGACAAAAAACTGCAGTTATTAATCCATCCGGAACCGAGCATCCACGGACCATTCAATTTTTGAATCAACACACTTAACACACACAAGAGACAAAAATAAACGAGTTGCTCGAAACGAATTCAATTGCTGGAGCCATCTCAGAGCACTCCTGAGCAAAACGCAAGCAAATCGAATAAAAGCAAAAAACAAAACTTCACAAAACATCTTCAGATATAATCTCAGATAAAAAATACACATCTGTCACTTTGAAAAACATGTTTCCACCGAACATTTGCACGTGGCGTAGCGCCATCCTCCGAAACTAATTTTCACCAGCGGAAGAAGAAAAAAAGCGGAACGAGGTAAACGTGACACAAAATTCAAAACGCAGCCGCCCGTGCGCATGACTTGCTGCGATCAATTTTACTCTTAAAGGATTTCAAAAGATAGATTCCAACCAAAATTTGTTCTAAGCACTTTTGTTCTAAGCACTACTTCCGAATTTGTGCAAGCAACCCAAAAATATCCAGAAAATGTCTCGAGATTCTTTTAAAGATTTCTCCAGGATATGTTTTAAGTTTCACCTCTGGTTATGTATTCTATCAAATGAAAAGCTCCAAAATCACAAATGATGTATTGTATACTAACATATTTGTTGCAAAGATTCCTCCGTATACCAAAGATTTCTCAAGTATTTTTCCAGGATTCCTCTATATCTTTTCTATGAGTTCCGCCAATGTTACATTAAATTTCTCAACAGATTTCTTCGAATATTTCCTCTTGAATCCCATCAGGAATTGAATTCGGATTTCATCTATGGATTGTTTCTGGAATCCACTCAAAATTGTTTCAAGAATCCGTTCCAAATTTCATCTATTTTTGTTTCTTAGGATATCGTCAAACAGGGAATGTCGGAAAACTCAGTGCAGTGCCAAAAACATGCGTGTCACTCAGAAATTGTTTGTGCGTCTCCCATTCTTTGCGAGTAAGCTCGAAGCAAAGATGGATTATTGTAAAACCTAGGGACGTTCCGATATTGCAAAGTATCGATATTTGATTCATCGATCAAAGTATCGATACCACCGATATATTGAACAAAATATCGATATATCGGAATATCATATGATATGAAGCAAAATTTCGAAATCGCTTAGACACCTGTGTTTAGTTTTCTAAGGTTCGAAAAAAAAAATCTTTGAATACTCAAGATTATTGGTATTTTGACCGATTTGGAGACACATCATAGTACAATTCGAATGGTAACTACATTTTTAAATACATAAAATGAATTATAAATGGAGAAAACCCTACAATTGGGTCCTAAAATGGTTAATGAATTCTTGTTTTTATTTAATAATACGAAAGAGCAACTACTTAAGCATTTTTTTCAACTTAAACAACGGCTATAACATATTTTAACTTGAATTTTGAAAATGATTCCAAATATGAACCTTGACACTTTTAATCATGTTTGACGTTCACTTTGTCGACAAAAATGCCACAGGGCTTTAAGTTTTAACACTGGGGTTGTTCCTATCTGACATTTTGGAAGGGACACGGAAAACAAAATATACCCAGTCTTTGAGTTTAAACCAAGGGGTGTAACAGATTCTCAAAAACAGTAAAACAATGTATTTTTGGGCTTAAAAACGAAAATCATTTAAAAATATAGTAAGCATGTGATTTTGACCTAAACTTAAGCGTTTGGTACTAAAATTGGGACATGGCTTTAGGACCCTATTGTTTTCCTTACATTAATGTTCGATATATCGGAAGAAAATATCGATACCACCGATATATTGAATAAGAAATATCGATACCAAAATATCGAATATCGAAAGCAAAATATCGATACTCCGATATATCGGAAGTATCGTAACGTCCCTATAAAACCCAAAGGGAGCATTAGATCATGTCCTGAAAAATTCCTGAACTATCAATGAAAATAACAGAATTCAATGTGGAATGTTCTAAATAAACTTTGTTATACTACCTGGAGGAAATCTAAACCTAACACTTTAAAAACTTTTGGCTGAATTTTTGTAACTCTTGGAAATTACAAATTACGGAAGCTCTCTTATTATTTTGCATGAACTTTTTAAGAAGTCCTTAAAGTAACCCAGAAAAATGCTTAGAGATAATTGCTGAAATTGTTAGATGATTTTTTTCATGTGATTTCTGAGATAATTCCTAGAATAATCGGAGAAGGAATGTTTGAAGAAATATACAGAGCAATTCTCGCTGAAATCAACAAGTTAAAAAAAACTCATTCTACTACTTAAAATCAATATGGCGTCAAAATCCAAGATGGCCACCCGATTTTTTCACTTAGATTAATACTCTAATTTTTCACTCAACTCGAAGGATACACCAACGTTGGAAAGCTTGTTTCTTTATGGTATATGTTTAGGAATTGTTGAAAAAAGAAGTTCTTCCATGCATTTCTAAAAAAGTGTTTTTCAAAGAAATCCTTCAGAAATTTAAAGATGGATGCATGTCATTGAAGAATTTTTTAAACAATTCCTTGCTACAGTAATTGTTTAACAATCTCTGAAAATTTCTGAAAGCGATTTCTGCATACCCCCGAATCAGGAAGACGATTGGGCCGCCCGTAAAATGACTCGACTCCAAATGGCATTGCCGAACGGCATCGGAACGTTTCTTGGCCACCGTCCAACACAATTATGGTACCCATCAACCATCATCATCTTCGCATCAACGCGTTCACTGGGCCATATGATTCATGCCCGCTCCGATCCAGGCTCAGCGCAGATTTCGGCCTGAACTCGGCGGCTTCCTAATCGCTTAAAAACCACTCTGGTTCAAAGCTTGGCCCGGCGCGGTTGACATTAGAGAGATCCGAGTGCGATGTCGTCGGCGTGTATATGTGTGTCTATTAATTTTAGTTCTAGTAGCGTGCTATAAATACTCCGCTGTTTATTTCAATCCGACCAAATTTATTTCTTTTTGGCAAATGACGGACTATTCTCTTTATGTCCACGCAGCCGTGGCGTCTCGTTGATCAGCGGGGAACGAGGTGCTTCAATACATAATTTTCCGACTGGGGATCGTATGTTGGGAGAATTTTTGATGAAGCATCTAAAACTGCGAGTACAGTCAACTCTCCATAACTCGATATTGAAGGGATCATCAAGTTAGAGATGTATCGAGTTATAGAACACAAAACTAGTGCAAGAGCGTTCCAAGGGACCATCGAGGTAGCCATGAAAATCAACTTTTGTTATGGTTCCCTAACTCAATATCGAGATACAGAATATCGAGTAAGGGAGACTTGACTGTATATTCAAATATAAGAGAAAATTTTTAATTCGTAGACGCATGACTCTTATGACGACATAGTCATTTTGGTATCCGATAGGATTTGTAGTCTACTATAACGTTGACGAAGCTGTTTTGTATAAATACTTGTGTTTTAATGACGGTTATTTCGATTTCCTAGAATTGTTGGCGAAACCATGCAGATGTTTAACGTTTATGTCCGTATCGTGAAAATGCATCACAAAATTACCTAAGGAGGCTAAACATTTTGGAGTGCGCAATTTCTCATACCCTCAAGTGGTCTTCTACTAAATTGCAAAAAATGTTGTACGTAACTCGTTTCAGAACTCGATTTTTACAGCACTCGTCGTAATTATCCTACTCGGCAATCATTCTGCAACTTGTTCCGTAAAATACTATTTCGTGCTTTTGAAATTTTTAATCGTAATAGGCTCTTTGGGCCAATTTGTCATGAAAGGGCCTACTTTCCTGCACTGAATTATGCACTGTCGTAAGAGACCTATTACGCAACGCTTTTTCGTTACACATCAATTTTCAGAGATATTAAAATAGGTGTGAACTAATTTCGATATGATTTCTGATACCCTCAAGTGGCCCTTTACGAAATTGCAATAAAACGTAGCACTCATCGCGTTGCAGCTCTCATTAATATGATCTAACTTGGCAACCTCATTGAATAAATGATTAAAAACTTACACTTTTATTAAAAACTTCAATACTTCCACCCAGTGAACCACGTATCGTATAAGAATGTGCATCCAAAATCACATATTCATGCGTCCAAAATCAGAATTGCACAAGATGCCATATTAAGCGTTATCAATGTCAATACAAGTTGTATATAAATCCCCAATACGATTCATAAACAACAATCTGTGTTGACAACAAAACATGTCGTAAATAGTGCAACATAGAATCACGTTATGTTATATAATTTGACAGATCATATATCAATCCAGTAAGCATCGTATGAAATCGCAATAACTTAGCAAAAATTGCCACCCAAAATTTGTCTATCTGCTGACGATGGGCCTCAAAGAACAACAAAGTATGTGTCGCTGTACATGAAACATGTATTAACATTGGCAAATAATCGCTGTTCTGACAAGTAACCCTTGGTGGTACAGTGGTAAGGTGCACGATTCCGGATCCAGAGGTCCCTTGTTCAAGACTCGCTGGAAACTTTTTTTTATTTTCTTCCAAATTTTGTGGCATCGTATATCTGATCGCAGAAAGTCCGAAAAAGTCGTGTCAAGTACGCATATAGCCTCCACTTTGGTAGGTATATAGCCTTTTCGTGCATTCTATACGATTGAATTGATTCGTATAGAATGATGTACAGCAAAAGTTATACCAACTAAAATGTTCACTGGGCAACATAATCAATAGAATAGCATAATCAAAAAAGTTATCTGTCAAATTGTACACTTCAGGTTTATTATCAGAACCAGTCTGAAAGTATGCAGCATGTTGGGACCAATATTATACAATATTTTTACATCTGAGTTACCTCAGGGATGTGCGTTTGTTGTTCGCTGCATCAAAAGTTACTATCTTGGCATTACAACAGGAAGAAAGCGCTGTAGAGGATTGAAAATAAAATTACGAAAATGATTTTTATTATTATTTAAATAGACGAACATTCATCGTCAGGCGGGCTGGAGGAAGGGCTGCCATCGGTGGATTGCTAGGTTGACGACGTAAGCTCGAAATGGTGTAACGCTGGCGGAGTTCATTGACGAAGGTTTCGTTATTTCCATGGCGATAACGACGACGATAGTCTTCTATCAAGAGGCTAACAGCCCGATGCTTCGATAGCACAACTATCGGATACCTGGCATCGTAGACTACATTCGCCGCGGCTATTATGCGGCTTCACTGCCGCAACAATCCGGCTTCATCTAACATTGGCATCAACTTCAAAAGGTGGCTTTTCCGATCTAGAGGTATTTTCTGCGTATCGGACTTATTCTGCTCGAGAGTGACTACTTCATCAGGATAACTTTCTCACTGTACCAGTTTCCAAATTGTATATTCTGCGCTTAACAGCTCAGGTTGTGCAAGAGGCCCACGTAGCTTCTATTCAGGTTTGGCGACATTGAAGAGGAAACGAAAAACATAAGCCGTAGCGCGCAGAAATCTGTTTCACGATGAAAAACGTTCAATGTTCAGTGTCGGATCAACCGCAAAATGGAACAATACTGAAGGTCTGATGTCTTCAGCTGTTGACCCAATTGCGTCGTTTTTTCTAGGCCAAGCTTCCTCGGGATGTCGCAGGAATTCAGGTCCGTTAAACCATTGACTATCCCGGGTAAAGTATGGTCCACGACCCCACTTTGCGGCTTCTTCCGCAGGGTTGAGCTTAGATGGCACCCACCGCCATTCATTTGCGTCCGTAGTCTCCAATATCTCTCCTACTCGGTGAGCTACGAAAGGCGTAACGTCGCGGATCCGACCTGATCCATGATCTCGCTGTTGTAAAGTCCGTCCAAAGGAACCTCTTGGAAAATGCTATAGGGTGGTTATCTTGCACGAACTTGAGAAGACGAGCACCAAGTACACATCCTTGCAGTTCTAACCTCCGAATGGACATTGGCTTTAGCGAAGCCACCTTGGTTTCGGCAGAAATCAAAGCACATTGGAAGGCTCCATCTATTTCAGCCGCCCGGATGTACACTGCACATGAGAAGCAATTTCACTGGCGTCAACGAAAACGTGTAGTTTAGCAGTCTTGTACAATTCTTCAGTTGCTCGTGAGAAATAGCACCTCGGTATCCTTATGGATGCCACGAACTCGATCATTTTTGTTCAGCTAGTCCATTGATCAAACACTTCTTCACCTACGGCTTCGTCCCACTTCGTACCGGCTCTCCACAGGTCGTGTGTTTGTATTCTTAAAATCGACGACAGACCAAATCTTTATGTTGCGGCAGATCCTCCAAAAGTGTCGCGAATATCAAGTCCCTACGCACCACCTATTCATCGATTTCAAAGCGGCCTATGATACCATCGACCGCGAAGAGCTATGGAAGATTATGGACGAGAACGGTTTTCCCGGGAAACTGACTAGACTGATCAAAGCTACGATGGATAGTGTACAGTGCTGTGTGAAGATATCGGGTGCTTTATCGGACCCGTTTGAAACACGCAAAGGACTTCGACAAGGCGATGGTCTTTCCTGCCTCCTGTTCAATATTGCGCTAGAAGGTGTTATGAAACGGGCGGGCTTCAACATGCGGGGCACGATCTTCAATAAATCCAGCCAGTTCATCTGTTTCGCTGACGACGTGGACATTGTCGGAAGAACGTTCCAGGTGGTTGCTGAACAGTATACCAGGCTGAAACGTGAAGCAGATCGGGTTGGATTGAAGGTAAATACGTCGAAGACGAAATATCTGCTGGCTGGAGGAACCGAGCGCGATAGAGCTCGCATAGGCAGACGCGTGACGATCGACGGGGATGAGTTCGAGGTGGTAGACGAATTCGTCTACCTCGGATCATTGATAACGTCGGATAACAACTGCAGCAGAGAAATTCGAAGACGTATCATCGCCGGAAGTCGTGCTTACTATGGACTCCACAAGACCTTGCGGTCTGGTAAACTTCACTTCCGTACTAAGTGTACCATGTACAAGACGCTTATAAGACCGGTAGTCCTCTACGGGCATGAGACGTGGACAATGCTCGAAGAGGACCTGCAAGCGCTAGGAGTTTTTGAACAACCTGTGCTTAGGACGATCTTCGGCGGAGTATGTGAGAACGGCGTATGGAGGAGAAGAATGAACCACGAGCTTGCGCAACTCTACGGTGAACCCAGTATCACGAAAGTCGCCAAAGCTGGAAGGGTACGATGGGCCGGACACGTTGTGAGAATGCCGGACAACAATCCCGCAAAAATGGTGTTCAACTCAAATCCGGCCGGTACAAGACGAAGGGGAGCGCAACGAGCTAGGTGGTTTGACCAAGTGGAGCAGGATCTTGGAAGTGTGGGGCGATCGAGGAATTGGAGGTTAGCAGCCATGGACCGAGTTAGTTGGCGTAACATTGTGACGCAGGTCATGTCTTGAAGGACGTAGAGCCAGCAAAAGTAAAAGTAAGTAAGCCGTAGCGCGCAGCAATCTGTTCCACGATGAAAAACGTTCAATGTTCAGTGTCGGATCAACCGCAAAATGAAACAATACTGAAGGTCTGTTGTCTTCAGCTGTTGACCCAATTGCGTCGTCTTTTCTAGGCCAAGCTTCCTCGGGATGTCGCAGGAATTCATGTCCGTTAAACCATTGACTATCCCGGTTAAAGTATGGTCCACGACCCCACTTTGTGGCTTCTTCAGCAGGGTTGAGCTTAGATAGCACCCACCGCCATTCATTTGCGTCCGTAGTCTCCAATATCTCTCCTACTCGGTGAGCTACGAAAGGCGTATTGTCGCGGATCCGACCTGATCCATGATCTCGCTGTTGTAAAGTCCGTCCCAAGGAACCTCTTGGAAAATGCGATAGGGTGGTTATCTTGCACGAACTTGAGAAGACGAGCACCAAGCACACATCCTTGCAGTTCCAACCTCCAAATGGACATTGGCTTTAGCGGAGCCACCTTGGTTTTGGCAGAAATTAATGCACATTGGATGGCTCCATCTCTTTCAGCCGCCCGGATGTACACTGTACATGAGTAAGCAATTTCACTGGCGTCAACGAAAACATGTATTTAAGCAGTCTTGTATGTTTCTTCAGTTGCTCGTGAGAAATAGCACCTCGGTGTCCTTATGGATGCTACGAACCGATCATTTTTGTTCAGCGAGTCCATTGATCAAACACTTCTTCACCTACGGCTTCGTCCCACTTCGTACCGGCTCTCCACAAGTCCTGTATAAGCACCTTCCCGTGGATAATGAAGAACGACAAAAGCCCCAGAGGGTCAAATTACGACATAACGCACCGAATTACTTGTCGCTTCGTTGGTCGGGTACTGTTACCTAGGATTTGCCTGACTTCTTCACTCATGGAAGTGGAGAAGCTCAACTCGTCGGAACTTGAAGATCACAGCATCCCGAGTACTCGATCCACACATTCTCACATCTGACATTCTCAACAGATTCAAGGTAAAGGTTTTTGCTGTCTTCCTTCGCTGATTCACCAAGTGTTGCCATGACACTTTCGCTGTTCGACCTCCAATTTCGTAGATGAAAGCCACCGTTATGATGAACCAGACGTATTTCTGATTATACCTTCTTTGCCTCCCTCTCACTGCCAAGACTGTCCAGATAGTCATCTACGTAGTGGCTCTCGAGTATCCCTTCGACGGCCCTCGGATATTACTGTAGGTATTCCATGGCATTCAGATTTTTCACGTACTGCGCCGATGCCGGCGAGCACGTGGCACCAAACGTAGCGACATCCATTAGTTATATCACTGGTTCATCAGAATTTTCACTCCATAAAATGCGCAGGGAGTTTCTGTCGTCTGGTCGAATCCCGACCTGATGAAACATTTGTTCTATATCCGCTCTGACGGCAACAAAATACAGCCGGAAGCGAAACAGTACAGCTGGCAACAATGCAAGTTGGTCCGGCCCTTTAAGCAAGACGCTATTTAACGAAACTCCAGAAACCTTCGCTGCTGCATCCCACACAAGGCGTACCTTTTCGGGCTTGTTTGGATACCATATCCGTCTGGGGTCCGCAGCGTCCAGGTCGGCAGAAGTTGCGCGATGGGCGTACCCTTTCTCGACGTAATATTTTATTTGACGATTAATATTTTCCTTCAGAGCAGGTTGACGTTCCATTTTACGTTGGATGCACTGATGTCTTCGCAAGGCCTTGCCGTAGCTGTCCGGTAACTCTATCTCGTCGTCCTTCCACAGTAAACCTGTCTCGAAGTGGGTACCAACTCGCTTAGTTGTTGGTTCAAGCAACTCTCGAGTTCGTTTGTCTTCAGCACTGAGAGGATTGTCGAGATACTTTACTCCGTTTTATTCAACGACGAAGAACTGTTTTACGGTCTCGTGTAATTCGTCGTCTTTCGTACAACCACAAATATGGAAGCTGAATCCTTCATTACTCTGCGAACCTTGCCGACCGTAAACGCACCAGCCCAAACGTGTCTTAACGGCCATTGGTCCAGATTCATCTCCTTCGTTTATCTTCAAAGGCACAGCAAGTCTGATATTATCAACTCCGATCAGAATCTCCGGCCTGGCGTTGTGATAGCTTTGGATAGGCAACTGCTTCAAGTATGCGAATTTCTTCGCTGCTTCTGCTAGTTCAAAAGATTGAGTCGGTAGATTTAAGTTCCGAACCGTATGAGCATGACTAATTTATATAAATGCTTCTGCTCCATTCCTGATATTGTGATGGTCACCAGCTGGGAATCCTTCTCTACCCGCGATGTGTTCCCAGTCCATCTTAAGCAAAAACGATTTGGTTCTCCTACTAGACCAAGCTGCGCTACCAGAGCACGGTCAACAAGCGTAGATGAAGAGCCCTCGTCCAGAATAGCAAAGGTGTTGATTTTCCGTACCCCTTGGTGACGTGTGAGTTAACGTACCCCTTTGTTTTCTCGCTTCCTCCTGTTTTTCGTGAATCCGGTTCGTACACCACTACACTTGATACGTCCTGCATTACCAGGACATATACTCGCTAAAAGTTTTGAGATCTACCAAGCTCCTGCAACAGTTTCATATGGTATGCCCTTTTCAACATCTAATCCAATTTCTCTCGCCCAGGGATGGGAAATGTACTGTGGCAAACATTTACCACCTCGACATTCACATGTTACTACACGACCATCAAAATCCAAAGCAAACTATGACCGTTCAAAACAAAAAAATGTCACTGCTCTTCAAAACTGTAATCTTCTTCTTCCCAACGTTTATTCGAACCCGAATGCGAAATGACTCGAACACAGTGGTAACACGATTTTTCCGATTTTCGAGGTTTTGACTTTTTGCTCGGTAAAGGCGGCATAAAATTGAACTTGTTTATATGTATCGCAACGGAATGATTGTGCTTTTGCTGTTAGAGCTAATAGATTTCAATTAGTTGAAAACACAAGCGAAATATTAGCGATCGAATTATTCAACATTTTTTTCAATCATGCGCCTTGGAATGGCTGCCCGAAAACGGTCATAGTGGAGAGACAAAAACAGTCAAGCAGTGTGTGAACCGTTGGCAGCGCAACACCTGATGGTATTGATGCTGCTGCTGCTTTGTGTTTTGGTTGACTGGCAGAATCGATCAACTGTGGCAAATTGTGATCACAGTTCCCAAGCCGTTCCCTTACGGTACCTATCCATCTAGTATTCATTGCTTTCTTCTCCATGCTCCCTCTAACTTCGAGCAAAATAGACCGATATGCCGATAAACTAATTCAAAATATTATCATCACGGTCGATACCTTTGTATGTAATGTTTAAGGTGATTATAGGGTTTCAATGCTAGTAATGGACCCCTTAGTAGCTGAAATTCATTCTCGACGCTTCTACGCAATGACGTTTTGTGGAGTCTAACAATGTCTTTACTTCATAGTACGCCTATCAAACATACAAAATCATTCAATTTTTCCAGCGAAATACCTAGCTTGATACCTTGATGGCTACAGCGTAGTGGCACGCCATTGCCGGGCGTATTGTAGAGCTCCATCTTCGTCGGTCTTGGGCGAAACTTCTCTAGTTGCCTCGAACGTTTAGGGTCGCCAGGTCCTCTTCCACTGCGTACAGCCAGCGTATTCATGGTCTTCCCCGAAGCCGCCGACCTCTGCCTGGTTCCCTGCTGAATATTATTTTCGCAATTCTTTCTTCCGACATTCGCACTAAGTGACCAGCTGATGTGTGCCGTATTTTACACGATTGATAATATTCGCATCTTTGTACACTTGATACAACTCGTGATTCATGCATCTGCGCCACACACCATTTTCGAGTTTCCCACCGAGTATTGTCCGCAGCACTTTAAGCTCAAAAACACCGAGAGCTTTCTGGTCTGACTCTTTCAACGTCCACGTTTCGTGCACGTAGAGAACCACCGGAAGAATCAATGTTTTATACAGGGCGAATTTTGTTTTTATTTGTAAGCTGCGGGACCTAAGCTGGTTACGTAGTCCGTAAAAGGCCCTATTCGCAGCCGCAACACGTCTTTTCACTTCACGGGAAACGTCGTTTTCACATGTCACAAGTGTTCCAAGATAAACAAATTCTTCACCAACTTCAAACACATCCCCATCAAACACTACCTCAGCACCTACACCACCATGCCTGACTCTATGTCTACCTGCAACCATGTACTTCGTATTGGTAGAATTAATAGTCAGGCCTATCCTCGCTGACTCCCTTTTCAGAGGCACGAAGGCCTCATCCACTGACCTGCGATCAATTCCAATTAGGTCTATATCGTCCGCAAAGCCAAGGAGCATGTGCGACCTTGTGATAATAGTGCCATTTCTCTGCACGCCAGATCTCCTAATAGCACCCTCGAGTGCAATGTTGAACAGTAAATTCGAAAGTGTGTATCCCTGCTTCAATCCGTCTAACGTCACGGACGAGGTTGATACCTCGTCTGCGATCCGAACACTTGATTTCGAACCGTCCAGCGTAGCACGTATCTGCCTAATTAGTTTCGCCGGAAAACCATTTTCAGACATTATCTGCCAAAGCTCATTTCTTTTCACTGAGTCGTACGCCGCCTTGAAATCAATAAACAGATGGTGAGTCTGCAAGTTATACTCCCGGAATTCGTCTAGGATCATTCGCAAGCTAAACATCTGGTCCGTTGTCGAACGGCCCTCACGAAAACCAGCTTGGTATTCGCCGACGAAGGACTCCTCGAGCGGTCGCAGTCTGTTAAACAGGATGCGCGACAGAATTCAGCAGGGTAATTCCTCTGTAATTGGCACACTCCAGTCTGTGCCCTTTCTTGTCGATAGGGCGGATGAGGCCATCCAACCAACCGGCGGGCAATTCTTCGTCCTCCCATACCTTCAGAAGTACTCGGTGGAACGACTGGTAAAGCTGCTCGCTTCCGTACTTGAGAAGCTCGACCGGGATCTCGTCCTTCCCAGCAGCCTTACAGTTCTTCAGCTCGCTGATAGCCTTTTTAACCTCTCCTATGATCGGTGGGTCTATGTTCATCCTGTTCCTCGCTACATTTCCATTTCCACTGTTCAACAATTGCTGAAAGGGCTCCTTCCACCTGGCAGCCACCGCCGTTTTATTGGTCAGCAAATTCCCTTCTCGATCATTGCACATGGCGGGCACTGGTACGGTATTGTGCCGCGCACCATTGACCGTTGCATATAATCTCCGCATATCATTCCGGTTCATGCTGTCTTGAGCGTTAGCTACCACACTTTCTTCGTGCATCCTTTTCTTTCTGCGGTGGATTCGCTTTTCGTCGGCTCTCGCTGCCCTGTACCGCTCTCTGTTCTGTCGGGTACCGGCCACAAGCATACGGCTTCTGGCGACATTCTTCATGTCTGTCACTCTCTGGCACTCTTCATCGAACCAGTCGTTTCGTCTTCGTCGTTGACCAGTGCCGATCACTTCCCACGCCGTTGTTGTCACAGCTTCGTGGATAGGGTCCCACAAGCTGTCGACGTCTCCAGCAACGTTGATTCTTCCCAACTGCTCGTCTAGTTGCTGACGGTATTGCGCAGCTACAGTGAGAGGCAAAATAAAGTGCCCACCTTACCAGTTTTCGAATTTCTCTCATTGATTTGGTTCAAATTAAAGTTAACACACCTAAATCTTTTGTGATATTTTATTTTTGATGTTCTTTTAAAGTTGCACTTACGAAATTTTGATTAAAAAAAGAATTTTACTTAAAGAAAAAGAAAATCAATTTGTATTGAAAAAAAAGTAGTGACAAAAATAAGTGCCCACTTCCTTCTTGGCCCCAGAAAAGATGATTTAAGAAAAATAAAAAGCAATTTAATAGTTAATGTGTCCTCCTTTGGCCTTAAGGACTTGCTGGAGGCTCTTCGGCATGCTTTTCACCAGGTTTTGTAGGTGTTGTGGATCTAGTTCTTCCCAGGCGCGCTCCAAGGCTTCAAAATAATTATTTTTGTTGGTAACACCAGTTTTTTCAACCCTAGCATCGAGAATCGCCCACAAATTCTCGATGGGGTTGAGGTCTGGGCTTTGTGGAGGCCATTCCAGCGGTTTAATCCGACAAGACCGGAAGAAAGACTTGGTCTTCTTTCCAGTATGCTTCGGGTCGTTGTTCTAGAGAAATATGAATTTCTCTTCAAGGCCCGTCTGGATCAGCGAAACCTCCAGATTTTCCAGCAAGATGTTAATGTAGGAATCTGCCGTCATTATTCCGTCGATTTTCACGACGCTTCCTACTCCACTCCATGAAAAACACCCCCAGACCATCACATTTCATCACATCACACTTCCATGCGTCACCGTTCCTTGGATCTGGCGCTCCTGAAGCTCGAGCTGTCTAACCGAGAGCGGCGGGCTCGTGTGTGATGCAGAGCACCACATCCAAGGAACGGTGAAGCATGGAGGAGGAAATGTGATGGTCTGGGGGTGTTTTTCATGGAGTGGAGTAGAAAACCTCGTGAAAATCGACGGAATAATGATGGCAGATTCCTACATTAACATCTTGCTGGAAAATCTGGAGGTTTCGCTGATCCAGACGGGCCTTGAAGAGAAATTCATATTTCTCTAGAACAACGACCCGAAGCATACTGGAAAGAAGACCAAGTCTTTTTTCCGGTCTTGTCGGATTAAACCGCTGGAATGGCCTCCACAAAGCCCAGACCTCAACCCCATCGAGAATTTGTGGGCGATTCTCGATGCCAGGGTTGAAAAAACTGGTGTTACCAACAAAAATAATTATTTTGAAGCCTTGGAGCGCGCCTGGGAAGAACTAGATCCACAACACCTACAAAACCTGGTGAAAAGCATGCCGAAGAGCCTCCAGCAAGTCCTTAAGGCCAAAGGAGGACACATTAACTATTAAATTGCTTTTTATTTTTCTTAAATCATCTTTTCTGGGGCCAAGAAGGAAGTGGGCACTTATTTTTGTCACTACTTTTTTTTCAATACAAATTGATTTTCTTTTTCTTTAAGTAAAATTCTTTTTTTTATCAAAATTTCGTAAGTGCAACTTTAAAAGAACATCAAAAATAAAATATCACAAAAGATTTAGGTGTGTTAACTTTAATTTGAACCAAATCAATGAGAGAAATTCGAAAACTGGTAAGGTGGGCACTTTATTTTGCCTCTCACTGTACCGCATCAGTCGACAAGCGTTGTATATTGAAGCGCAGCGTTCTGTTTGTTGCGGAATTCGTGACGCTGGATAACCGCGCCCGAATTTTAGCTACAACGAGACAATGATCCTCGGAAGGTCCTGACATCCATGACATCTGAGAAATGTCGCCCATCAACCAGCACGTGGTCTATTTGGGAGCAGGCATCGCCACTCGGGTGTCGCCAGGTGTGTTTGCGGATATTCTTTCGTGCGAAGTAGGTACTGCTGATTGCCATCCCTCTAGCAGCAGCGAAGGTTACTTGCCGCAGGCCATTATCATTGGTAACGGAATGAAGGCTTTCCGTTCCGATGACGGGTCGGAAGATATCTTCTTTCCCGATCTGCGCATTTGCGTCGCCGATGACTATCTTGACGTCTTGTTTTGGGCACTCTCCGTAGGCCTTATCCAGGCTCTCATAGAACTCATCCTTCATGTCATCGGGCTTATCGTTCGTTGGCGCATATATGCTGATCAGGCTGTACTTGAAGAACTTGCCCCTCATTCTCAACACACAGATTCGGTCGCTTACCGGTTTCCACCGAATAATTCGCTTCATCTGCTTCCCAATCACTATGAAGCCAACTCCATGTTCTGCTCTGTCGCCACCGCTGTAGTAGATGTGGTACTTGAATGAAGTGTTGGCGGTGGGGTCCACCGCTTGGAATTCACGTTCTCCGGTTCTCGGCCAGCGTATTTCCTGGATAGTTTGTTGCGAGTTCTCCGGTAGAAGGTAGAGCGAAAACCACCTCCGCTTGACGGTGCTGGTTCGTACCGCTGATTTGAAAAGGCTTTTAGCGGCCGGTATTTTGAATCGGCGGTTGTTGTTCGAAAGCGATATACACGGAACGAATGATATCCTCCGTTTTCCGTTATTATTATGGTGCAGCATGGCAATAAATGTTTTTTCATGTAGGCGTGCGTTGCCGGGTCTGTTGCCGTAAAATCAATCCGTTTGCTCTACTTTTGCCTTTCTTGGTTGATGAAGAGTCTTCGATAGGCCACCTAACCAGGGTTGCGCTACCTACATCGTGCTAGAGGGGCTGCCTCCTCGGTGCTGACACGATACAGCAATGTCCGTTTGTTCTTTAGGGGCGGTCCATTAATTACGTAAGGGTTTATGAGGGGAGGGGGGGTCTGAGATTTCTTACGCGCCATACAATTTATTTTTAATTTCCATACAAAAAATCTTACTATGGGGGGAGGGGGGGTGGTTGAAAAACCCCAAAAAATGTCTTACGTAATAAATGGACAGCCCCTTACATGATGACCACGGTCATAGCCATCACAACCACCTTTATCAGGGCTTTGGATCTGTAGCTCTGGTTCTCAATGGACCGATGCACGAGTTCACTATCTGACGTTTGAGCGGTGCCGTGTTATTTACGTGACCATGGCAACTAATGAATTCGGCACCGCTCAAACGTCAAATTAGTGAACTCGTGCACAGGTCCATAGTTTCAAGTTCTTACGGACACTATGGTGAGCCGTCATGCGCTAGCGGTGTTCCAGCGAAATATGCATTTGAAAAACTGTTGTCAAAATGCCTATTATGGACCCTCCCGGGGTCCATAATAGGAATGTTTACAAATTTGACGTTTCCTATCATGGACCCTCCATTTGATTCCCATGTAATCCGGCTCGCTGTCGACGAGCCTATTATGGACCCACTTGGAAATGCGTATTATGGACCCTATTCAAATATCTGTATTTATGCGCCTCAAACCAAATATTTTGCCTGAAACTGCTGACTAACAATGTAGTCGAAGTTCCCCCGGTGGATTTTCATAGGAATAAGGTTGCTATGAGTGTTAATTTAGTGTTTTTCTGTAGGGGGTCCATAATACGCAAAGGGTCCATAACCGGCATCGACTCCCTAAAACGAAGCCAAACTTTGAATTTTCAAGTGCACAAGACTGGAGAATCTAATAACAGTTTGCGTTGAAAATTAATGGAATTGCTTGCTTGCTGGTGATGACCAATGGGATAAATTTTCAACGCGAAGCGCTGTTTGGTTCTCAAATCTTGTGCTCTTGAAAATTTGAGGTGTGGCTTCGTTCTATAATCACCTTAAAATGATACCAATAAAACATTGAATACATTGTAGCAGGCCATGAAACTATGATTTCCGATTGCACGTGAGCCGGTCTCCAGTCGGATTTCGCCAGGTCTGCAGTCGATCTTTGCGGAATGGCAAACGGAAGAAACGCCCACGTGCTATAATTAGAGCTCGTTGGAATAAATTTCCTATTGCAGCGGGTATTGGCTAGTCTAAAAATACTTGATCATTCTCCGCGCGTGACTCCGCTGATGCATTCGAGATGGAACTAATAGACGCACACATTTCGCTCCCACACTTCGAGAAAAAGTGTAAGTTCCTAGGTTATTTTTGTGCAGCGGACCGAATCCGATTTTCGCTGGAATTGGTGAGATCCCTTTTGTGTCTACTGGTGCAATATCTACTATTCATCTCAATTTAATTACGGGGCAAAAGTATCGTGCAGTTTTTACGTCCGCCTCAAGAAGCCGCACCAGACCACTACTTCTCGCACGTGTCGGACGTCTTGTTGGATCGAGTAGACCATTACTTTCGTCGCCGCCTGCTTTTCTTAACCCGGTGGCAAACCAGTAAAATAGAATCTAAGACCATCCACGGCGCTCTTCAGACTACTATTATCAGAAAAAATCTCCAATCAAATCTAGGCTCGTGCATGTGTTGATTCCTTCCTATAACTCAACTGTAGGACTTAGAAAAATAAAAAAAAAATAAACGTACACATAAAAAACTTCGTTGATAAAAATCAGAAAATCGTAAGCCATAAATAGACTGGGCACTTCAGATTTGATAGGAGCTTCTTTTTCTGGTTATAATGGTCTGTGAAACACCGTCGCGTCGCCGTCGTTGCTCATCTTGAGCCAGAATGGCGATCCCGTTGAGATGTGTCACTCCGATTTCATTTCGACGAATGTTGTTGGTTTCGGTTGTAATTATAATATCAACTTGCATCCCGTCCCGTTCGGTCGTACAAATGGCCTCGTCGTTGTTGGTGGACAGACGGTTTGGTCTGTTGGCACTGGGTTAGCTAGCTGGCTGGCTGCTGCGTGCATCGGAGAGTGAAAGCAGATGTCTGATTCGAGCGGAATTTGTTCTTTCTTAACCGTCTGTTCAGAGCGATGATGGGATGAATTGTTCTAATTTGTTGTGCGTTCGCTTTGTGATAATGTGAAAATGATGATGACAATTTGCTTCTGCTTTTCACTGGCTATGTATTCATTTTCATTTCGATGACAAGGCTAGATTTGGATCTTTTGAGTAAGTGATTTAAAATCTAGATAATTAATGTTTTATTTCTTGGATGAACCTAGAAACGAATACCTGACGATTCCTACCCATTCAATTTAAATTCAAATGCACTGTATCCTTTCGCCAAGCAATTTCGAAACATCCTGATAATAGGGACGTAAAATGTTTAATGAAATCTTGTTTTTATATAATAACAAGAAAGAACATGTTACTGCAACTATTTTAGCATTTTTTCCCGCTAAAATAACGGCTGTATCATATTTAAACTTTAATTCAAAAATTGGGTCCATAAATGCACCTTGACACTTTTGATCATGAGGTTTTGGTTTTAACACTGGGGTTGTTCCTATCTGACATTAGGGAAAGGACACGGAAAGCAAAATACACCAAAAATTTGAGTGTAAGCCAAGGGGTGTGACAAAATAATAAAAAAAATCTGACTTAAACAAACGAAAAATACAAAAAAAAAATGGAGTAAACAACGAAAAAAAAACAGTTTTTTCGTTCAAATTTAAAGAAATTCTCATAAAAATATTACATTGTAATCCAGGTAGCAAGTGTATTATACTGATAGATTTTCTTTGACATTGCTTAAAGTTGGAGCAAAACAACTGGTTTTAAAAATTTGTAACACAATGATGGCTATTTTCCTCTTAAACCGTCCTAGACAAGACCAAAAAGACTTAACTGGATGGAATCCATCTTTATTGTCGCCGTTTCGAGTTGATAATTAAAAAAGGTGTGGGAAATTTCCATTTACGATTTAGATGAGCATGATTTGGTTCTGAAGGTGGAATTGAATAAAATATTAGATAGGCAGGTACCTCTACCTTGCACATTGCTGGCTACAGCGTAGCTTCACGCCGGTGCCGTGCGTATTGTAGAGCTCCATCCTCGTCGGTCTTGGGCGATAACTCTCTAGTTGTCCTGAACGTTTAGGGTCGTCAGATCCTCTTCCACTGCGTACAGCCAGCGTATTCGTGGTCTTTTACAAAATCGCCTACCTCTACCTCCTTGCTGAATATTATTTCCGCAATACTTTCTTCTGGCATTCGCGCTTCATAACTTTCGTGTTTCTGGATGGATTTTGCTGAAATTTTCAGACGTTCCCGAAAAACTCTTCTTGTTTTAGGTCTGAACGATTTCGAAAATATGGTCAAGATTATTTATATTATTTATTTGGTGTTACATCAATTAATTTGATAAAACCTCGTTAACGATGTTACGCCAATTTACTCGGTCCATGGCTGTGTCTCTCCAACTTCGAATCTGGCCCATGTTCTCCAAACCTTGTTGCACCTGATCAAGCCACCTCGCTCGCTGTGCTCCCTGCCTTCTTGTGCCAACCGGATTCGACGCGAACACCATCTTTGCAGGATTGTTGCCCGGTAGTCTTGCAACATGCCCTGCCCAGCGCACCCTTCCGGCTTTCGCAACCTGGGTTCACCGTAGAGCCTTGCGAGCTCATGGTTCATTCTCCGCCGCCACACACCGTTCTCCTGCACTCCGCCAAAGATCGTCCTAAGCACCCTTCGTTCGAACACTCCAAGTGCTTGCAGGTCCTCTTCCAGCATGGTCCATGCTTCATGTCCATAGAGGACAACCGGTCTTGTTACCAATTGGATGGTTTACCCTATAGCATCACCACTGAGCAGAGAAGAGAGAAGAAGCAATGGAGGTTCAGTGTGAACAGGATGTATCGCTGCATATATACATGCTATAAAACAATAATCACTATTGCATAAATCACCTTCTTTGGCCTCTTTTTCCAATAAGAATAATTCTAGATGTTAGATTTGAAGTACTAGATTCCAAAATATGAAAAAAATAACCCTTACAAATATAATTATAAGATAGGCATGCAAATAAATAAGGCACTCCCAAGAAACGATCAAATTAAATAACACAGAACACAGTTTGTTAAACTCTAGGTACACTTCACATACAAATCATACCAACTGGATCGGATTAAAAAGATGATATGTCGAAAATTAGGGAGACAATACTTAGAAAAGGGAAAATCGAGGGTAATTATTGGGTCAGAGCAAACTAGAAGGTCTTTTCCACACGAACAGTGAACGAAGTTAGTTCTAATTGAAACAGTTAGTAGAGCCTAGTTCAGACCTAGTGAAAGTTATCTGAGCAAAGTGGAAGAGTTAAATAAAACCACATACAAAACACGTTCCAATCAGGACCCATTAAGTTACAGACTCCGCTGTAAAGCGTTGAGCACCCGTCGGTCCTCTAGTACCGTCGGATAGATTGCGGTGTAGAATCGAAATTCATGCATCCCGACAGGTAAGCTCGGCTACATCACCATTCGTCAAGCTCGTGAAGGCATCGTGGCTTCCGAATTCCAATAGGACACACGTCGGTATCCAGTTCGTCATCCAGCGGTTCCCGATCATCTGAGCCGGCCGGCCAACAATACCACCCCACACACAGACACACACACCTCATACAGTTAGCGTAAGTAGAAAGAATAAAGTGTTTGAAATTGAAGACTGTTGTAGTTGTTTAGCTTTCTGATCGGCCTTCGTGTCTCTCCGTTGTCTAAGCCGACCTTGAGAAAAGAGGCGGGTGTAGCCCACCCCAGACGGCTTCCGTGGCTTGACCAGAAGTCAGGGGAATGCTTGGTCAAGATCCTTCAGGTCTTGGTATTCCAGGAATTGTTCTCCAGTAGCAGTCTTATAAGCGTTTTGTACATGGTACATTTGGTGCGGGGTTAATCTTTCTCGACCGCAGCTTCTTCTGGAGCCCGTAGTAGGAGCGACTTCCACTGATGATGCGTCTCCGTATTTCACAAGGACGACAAGGATCCGAGGTAGACGAAATCATCAACCACCTCAAAAGTATCCCCGTCTATGACAGCTTCTAGCGCGATGTTGAACAGCAGGCACGAAAGTTCATCACCCTATCGAAGTCCCCGGCGAGATCCGAACGAACTGGGATGTTCGCCCGAAATCTTCACCCTATTCTGCACACCGTCCATCGTTGCTATTAATAGTCTTGTGAGCTTCCCGGGAAAGCTGTACTCGTCCATGATTTTCCATAGCTCTTCGCGATCGATGCTATCATAAGCCGCTTTGAAATCGATGAACAAGTGATGCGTTGGGACTTGGTATTCACGACATTTCTGGAGGATTTGCCGTACAGTGAAGATTTGGTCCGTTGTCGAGCGGCCGTTGATGAAACCAGCTTGATAACTTCCCACAACTCATTTGTTATTGGTGATAGACGACGGAAGATAATCTGGGATAGCACTTTGTAGGCGGCATTCAGGATAGTGATCGCACAATAGTTTTCACATTCCAGTTTGTCGCCTTTCTTGTAGATGGGGCGTATGACCCCTTGCTTCCTCCTCCGGCAGCTGTTCCGTTTCCCAGATTCTGACGATCAGCCGGTGCAGACAGGCGGCCAACCTCTCCGGGCTCATTTTGATGAGTTCAGCTCCAATACCATCCTTACCAGCAGCCTTGTTATTCTTGAGCTGGTTGATGACATCCTTAACTTCCCTCAATGTGGGGGCAGGTTGGTTTCCTTCATCCGCCGTGCTGATGTAGTCACTTCCTCCGCTGTCGTGACCCTCGTCGCCTGTGTTCTCCGTGCCATTTAGGAGTTCATCGTAGTGCTGCTTCCACCTTTCAATCACCTCAAGTCCGTCCGTTAAGATGCTTCCGTCCTTATCCCTACACATTTCGGCTCGCGACACGAA
The DNA here is from genome assembly GCF_002204515.2 of Aedes aegypti. Lineage (NCBI taxonomy): Eukaryota > Metazoa > Arthropoda > Insecta > Diptera > Culicidae > Aedes > Aedes aegypti. Next base: position 23,546,999 of record NC_035109.1, on the reverse strand, counting down.
GCCTTTTCGGGATGCGTTAAGCTTCTCGTAGAACTTTCGCGTTTCTTGTGAACGATGCAGCTGTTCCATTTCTTCACATTCCGCTTCTTCCATGCGGCGCTTTTTGTCCCGGAATAGGCGGGTTTGCTGCTTTCGCTCTCTTTTATATCGTTCCACGTTTTGTCACCTTTTTTGCTGCAGCATTGCAGCCCGCGCTGCATCCTTCTCCTTCAAAACCTACCTGCATTCTTCGTCGAACCAATGGTTACATGTCCTCCTTTCCACGTACCCGACGATGCTTTCGGCTGCGTTGTTGATGGCTGCTTTTATGTTGCTCCAGCAGTCCTCAAGAGGGGCTTCGTCAAGCCCGCCCTCTTCCGGCTGCGCGTATGCGGGAGCGACGTTCGGTTGGGCCAGTCGCGCTAGGTTATACCGAGGCGGGCGTCGATACCGTACATTGTTGATGACGGATAGTTTTTGGCGCAGTTTCACCATCACTAGATAGTGATTAGAGTCAATGTTAGCGCCACGATAGGTTCTGACGTCGGTAATATTGTCAACATGGTTCCTGAATTATTCCGCATTGTCTTGGGGTACCAAAATTGGTCACATTATCACCTCAACGGATATCTCAGGATTCTGATGAGCTGGACGGTTGGTGTTTTCGACAAAATTGTTCAGTAGAACGAGGGGTATTTGGCACTGAAAAATCTGTTTGGAAATTCGCCCACTAGGTAACGTTTTTTTTATTTTTTTATAAACAATTTAAGGTGAAACATCTCGGAATCCAAAGATGGCCGGCACAATGGCCGACTTCTCACCCTACTCACGTTTTCAAAGGCACAAAACTGGAGAAATAGTTGGCAAACGTTCCTGATCTTCTTATTTTAAGCTTTCTGCTAGTGCACAAAGCCAAAAAAAAAAGTGCACTGTTGTGGGATGCTTTCTTCGCGAGATTTGTGCTTTTAAAGTTGTAGTGCAATCATAGAAGTTGATTCCAAACTGTTTCACCTTAAGATCCTGATGAGCTTGTTGTTCAGTAGAACGAGGACTAACTGGCAGTGAAAAAATCTGCTTGGGAATTCGTTTGCTAGGTGGCGCTAATAACATTTGTTCCTCAATGTTCTATATCTCGAGATCCGGATGAACTAGAAGGGTAGTGTCTTTAGCAAAGTTATGAGCAAAGCAGAATGAGGGCTATCTGGCAGTGAAAAATCTGTTTGGGAATTCGTCCGCTAGGTGGCGCTAGTAATAAATAGTCTTCAGCCCTTCGTATCTTCAGATCCTGATGAGCTAGAAGGTTGGTGTTTTCGGCAAAGTTTCGCTGGGTGACGCTAGTAAACAATTTTCTGTATCTTAAGATCCTGATAATCTAGAAGGTTGAAGTGTTCAGAAAAATGGTTCATAAGATCAAGGACTATCTGACGATAATATATTTGTTTGTGAAATTATTCGCTTGTCACATATTTTCTTCAACTTTTTGTATCTTGAGATCCAGATGAGCTAAAAGGTTGTTGTATTTGGCAACTGTTAGTTAAAAATGTGATTGGTGACATGAATGATTTCTTTTATTTAAAAAAATAAACCGACACGTTAATGCTTCCAGTGGACGATTTGCCCTTTGAAGGAAGCACCACACTAGACAACGGACCAGCATGCAACGCCCAGTGGCACAGCCGAAATACATTCCTGACGAAAAGTTTTCTGGACTGCAGCGGGAATCAGACTCACACTCCTTGACACGATGTTGCTAAATGCTTGCCAAATGCTTGTCACGAAGCCCACATTTCTTTTACTTGTCTAGCTTATGATCCTGACCGTAGATGTTTTCAGAAATGTTGTTGAGTTCTTTTACAGAATTGTCCAGGTGACTCTATTTTCTTCTATTGTGACCAAACTGATTTTTTCTAATGGATACAAACTATTTTTTTTTATATCATGATCTCCATACATTAAAACGTCGGATATTTTTTTTTTTTTGACAAATTGTCACATTCCAGCCATTTCTAGGCATTTTTTTTTTACTAGTCAATTGGCTGTTTTGTATGTACAGTCGACTCTCCGCATTTCGATATCGAAGGGACCATCGAGATATGGAGAGATCGAGAAAAAGAACATATTTTTAATGAAGACTAGATTGAAAACCGTTCCGTTGTCAGGAAAATTTAAACAAGCAGACATCGTTTTGCGATTTTAACTTGTTTGAAATTACGAAAATCGGGTCTAGTAACCTTCGATATTGGTGATATTGACATACTGATAGAAAATTGGGAACATAAAATCAACAGAAACATATCGATATATGGAGATATCGAGATAAAGAGGATATCGAGATATTGAGAGGGAAATTGTAAATATGCGGAATGAAGGGACCGAAGAAAACATCGACATAGGGAGAGATATCGAGATTTTGAACATCGAGATGTAGAGAGTCGACTGTAGTACGTAACATGAATTCGTTGGCGTTAGTTCTATTTAAAAGCTTACCGATTGTTTGATTTTTGGATTTTGATGTAAAATTGTCTGAGACAGTTAGATTGGAATAGCTATTATCCTTCATTATTCACATGTAGTGCGCTCATCAAGTAATATGCTTATTCTGATCGGTACAACTTCAACATAAGGGAGAATTTCCTTTGTATCACCCCTATAAGAAAAACACGTATACAGTAAAGTGCATTTATATTATTAAAAATGTCAGAATAAAATTGTATTCACAGGTTGCATTCTAATATTGATTTTCACTTATGGTCTTAAAATTATAATGATTCCACAAGAAGGTAAGTAAATCATTCCCAAAATAAACTATTCTTGTTCTAAAATTTAGCTGATCAAGTTTTTTTTTTACCTAAGAATTCCCAAACAGATTTTTCGCTGCCATATAGCCTTGTTTCTGCTGATTTACTTTGCTGAAGACACCAACCTTCTAGCTCATCAGGATCTCATTATCAGGAGTTATAGAAAATTAAAGAAAAATGTTATTAACGCCACCTGATGGACGAATTCCAAAACAGATCTTGCACTGCTAGATAGCCCTCGTTCTACTGAACAAGTTTTCCGAAAAAAAAAACACTTTATAGTTCATCAGGATCTTAAGTTATAGAAAATTGAAGAAAAAATGGTATTAGCCCCACCTAAACGGAGCAATCAGACTACCTAAAAAATAAGTTCTTTTAACTCACATTTAAGTAATCTGCATTTAGTTTATCAGGCTTTCACGAAAACATAAAACTTTTCATGGCGTTTATCATGCTTCAAAGATATAAAACTAAAACCTGTTCCTGAGTCCGAATTCGACCATGTTCCCCTGCAATAAAATCTATTGTATTTTCGTAATTATTTTTGTCACACCCCTGACAGTTATGCCACGTGCGTCACGCAAATATTTGAGCCTGATTCATGGCCCCAATCAAGCAATTCCCAATAACACATGAGGACTGAGTTTTATAACATTGAAATGATGAGCTGAAAAAAATGAGGGGCTACTTAGGTTCAAGCCTGGAGTGACCACAGGACTGATACGGCTGTCATCCACGAACAACTGGATTGAAGCCAAAAATTTGGTGCTGAAGTAGGTGCTGATTTGACAGCTCGTCCAAAAATACCGTTTTAGGCACGAGACACACTCGTTTTCGAATGCGACATTTATATATTACCTATCAATCTGGTGTTAAGTGCGTATTACTTTATATACCGTCGATGGGGGTGACAATGGGTCTAGGGGGTGAGATTGGGTCAAAACGGAAAAATATGTTTTGTGAAATATTTCAGCTAATAACGCCGATATTACTAAAATTAATAATTCATATGTTAGGGAACATATTATTACACATGATTCATAACAATACACATTTTTAGAAATAGTAGTTTTTGTGTACTACATCAATAAACTTGCATGTTGAAACTAGATAAAATTTACATCATTAAATTTCTCCTGTACAAAGTATCACGCATGTACTCTAGCCTCTATCGTTGTATTAGTAGAATGTTGAAAGTCTTTTCATTACACATCACAAGTATTTTCCGGAATCTGTTTGATTTTCCCACAAAAAAATCATTTTTTTCGGTACGATGTCTAAAACATTCAAAATGGGGGTGAGATTGGGTCAAGCAAGAACGATAGTAAATGAAATTCCAAGTCCACTTTTTTGACATTTTACGGTATCGGGTGTTCTCTTTTTTCCTTAAGATGTGTTAATTCTTTCTAAATACAGCATCTCTGAAACATCAAACAAGTCTACTTGAGTATTCCGTGCATACAACGCATTTTGACAATTTCTCAAACCAGCAACTGTGTTTCGTGCGCAGCAACATCGTAAATTTTTATCAAAAGGGTGTTTTTTTTTCTAAATTTGATTATTTTTCAGTGTTATCATATTATAGAAACATCTCACGGAAGTACAAATGAGTTGGATCGCTGAAATACTGGGATTATGACGTCAACTTCTGCCTGAAATTTATTGATCGTGGAATGTCGCACCGAAATTCAACTGTTTGCGAAGGTTTAAAATAATCACTGTTTCAGTACACCTTTGGGGAAACTGGATGGGCTTTATAGCAATGGGGATGAAACTTTGAAGACAATTTGAGGGAAAAACCAAGAAAATTATGTAAACTTGACGATAAATGTTGGGTTTACATATTTTTCTCATAGCTCTTCAATTTTCAGTATAATCTTTCTTTTAAGTGGGTTTATCATACTTGTGAAACATCTTAGATATCTTTTTGTCTTGTTTGCATCGTTTTTTGTCAATATTTTTCAGTTATGAATGGTTTTGAAATCATATTCTCAAAAACAAGTTATTTCAATTACAGTGACCCAATGTCACCCCCTCTATGGGGTGAGATTGGGTCATTTTTCATTCACTTGTGGTGCCGCATTCACTTGTGGTGCCGCAGTTGTCTTTAATTTTTTATACAGTTGTTAATTTGTCTTTAATTTTTTATACAGTTGTTAATGTACCATCAAAGTACATACACACCAAATTTCAAGTTTATTGGAGTTAAATTGCGATAGTTATTCAAAAAATAAATCGCACATATCCCTTTTTGACCCATTGTCACCCCCAACGACGGTAGTTTTCTGTAATTGCTAGATAATTTAGCCACATTTTGTTAGGCACAACGATAAACGATTAACAATAGTGTAATGTTTTTCTCATACGACATTTGTCGCTTCCGCGCGGGGTTTGATGAGAGCAAAGCCTAAATTTGTTAACTCCAGCACTAGCGCCACACGGATGGTGGTAGGCTTCAACAAATAGCGCTTTCTTCAGGGGGTTGGGAGTGACCTCCCATGGTTTTATTGACAGATGGCCAACAAATGGACTGGATGTACGAGCGGACAGTATAAGCGGGACTTCAAACGGCAACAGGGACGGATCTTGGCGAGCGCGCAGGCAAAACATATGACAGGACTGCGATAAGATTGACCAAACTTCACACTCTAGACAGCAACTAAGCGGGTAAATGAATGGCTGGACCACGGCATAAAAAATAACAAGGCAGGCTCTTTACTGATGTAAATATCAAGTTTGATTGTAAACATGTGACGTCACTCCTATCGTACCATATACCTTCTGGACGACTAGATCATTTTTTTCGCAAATTTATTCGAGGTGGATAGGAATGACGTCGTCAAGTAGCTGTCAGTTTTCGGAATATATCACCTTCTTAATATAGTACACCGTGGGCTGGACAACGACAGGATTGATCCAACTTCAGACGACAGATATCATCTAGAACGGACTTTAGCTTAGCTTAGCTTAGCTTAGACTGACTACACATATCAATGGTTGCTATTCCGTGATTGACCGAAGTCAGTGAAAATGCACAAAGAATCAACTAGAAGTTCAGCTGGGATTGGCCATAATCTTCTTCAGTGTGCATAATTCAGTGCCTCTATTCATACAAGGTCAATAACGGCGCCGGCCACGTCCTTGCAGTCAGGTGGGATTGAGGGAAGGAATGTTAGTGTGTAACCTTTGCTATTTGGAGACCGTGTTTGCCTCTGCATCTCCACAAAGGTTACTGGGAGGGATGTTTGTTAATGGGGAGGATCGTTGGGTCAAAGGATTCACTTTGATAAGCGATTAGACCATGATAAACAATGATTTGTGAGATATATACATGCTTATACGTAAATATAATTGTTCATATAATTTCTATGCAGAGGAAAATTATGCCGACACTTGAGGTGACGAACCATTCAAAGTTTGTTAAACAAATACCTAAATGTAACATTCCTACAGCTGTCAGTACGAAAGCATGTGTTATTATATTTTACTCATTTGAAAAGAAACAAAAGACTCAATTGGTTGGGACATCATAGAACACTCTTATTCTTATGTCGACACTTACGCGCGACATGTTTGATCCTGCCCTCGTCGCTCGCTCCGGCAAAAGCAAGCGTCAAGGTCGAAAGATCAAACAGAATTCGAAAATACTGAATTTGTATGCTTCAAATCACAAATTAAAATTAATGCACTTTGCTTTCCTCGGCAATCACTTTTTGTTACGGGAATAGGTTGCCAGAAAACCATATTCAATTGCGGTGTATTTATTATTCACGATTTAAATTGACAGAAAAAAACGAACATGACTAATTAGTTTATTGTAATTAGGCAACAAAGCATGCATTGGTAACAATTGAGCCTTTTAATACTTTCTTTTTTGAAATTTGTACCGCATAATCTTCAATATACTGAGAAACATATAAAATATACGTCTTTCAATAGGTTAACTATTTTGGCAACACTCCTGTTGTTCTACAGGCAATCAGAGGATGATGTTTTTGCGTCAAGTCATAAGTGCATTGATTTGCAAAGGGCCTATTCTGATTTTCTCATACACTGAAAATAATATGAACGTAAAAAAATGTAAAAATACCCTGTAGAATTTTCAATTTTGCGTTACCTTTTAGCAATTTTTTGCGCAGACACTAGGATGCGGATTATTTTCCAAAAGTTCTCAAAACCAAAAACTCGTGTGCTCCTATGAATTCAAATTATATAAGAAGAGAAACCTCGAAGTTTGAGCCAAAAGTATTAAGATTTTTTTTTATTTATTCGCCGTTTTTGACTATAGGTCACACAGACTGAAAACTTAATATTATGTACTTTACTTAAGGTGGAGATGAATCGAAGCCAATCTTCAAATTTTCAAGAGCACGGATCTGGAGAACCAAACATCCGTTTAAGCTGAAAACTTAATCGATTGGTCAGTCGCTGGTGGTTACCAATCGATTGAGTTTTCAGCATAAACGGATGTCTGGTTCTCCAGATCCGTGCTCTTCAAAATTTGAAGTTTGGCTTCGATTTATCTTCACCTTAAAATCTATTTTTTATCCTATTAACAATTTAGGAGTGGCGCATCCCAAGTAGCAAAGTTATTTTTATGCTATTCTTGAAGTATTCTCTTACACCAATTCTATAAAACTAGAAATAAAACCAGTAATTCTACAAATCTACGCTAACCCAATGATAAACCTCTCATAAGTCTAAAGTGGCCCACACTAGAGACGGTGTTGGAGAGCAACTGTCAAGTATCTCTTAAAACTTGTAATCATCACTTATGACAATCCTGAACACATCAATAAACCTTCCACAAGTAGTTCTCAAGACAAGTTAAACTCACAATATGTTTATCATGTTGGTTTGGCTAACGAATTTATAAATACTTCTTAATAAAATTATCAATCAATAATAAAACACAATCCCAATTAAAACATTTGTGATGATAACTTTCGGCTTTTTTTCGATACCTACCTGTGTTTCGGTTGTCACGCTTATTACATCGTGAATATCATGCATGAAACACCCGAAACGCACAATGCGCCTCGACAATATTGCTTTTCAGAAAAACAATTTCATCAATTTGGTGCCCGAAAGTGTTGAACAATCCAGCATACATGGTTTCTCCCATCATGGCTCCCTTGCCAAAGCATAGGTAATTACAATCATGGCGGTAGTTTTACTCAACACCATCATAGAACCATGATAAATTTTGCTGAACTCGGTCAGGCGTAACAAATATCACTTGAGAGTTCTTAGGCTTAAGGCGATCTTGATGAAGACAAACTAATCTTCTTGAAGAACGTGATGAGATTCGTTCGTTGCACATTTGACGTTTGTTTATTTTCACTTTTCGTTTTTGGAGAAAAGCGTTCATGCTAGATTTTGTTACGGCATGAAACTTAAAGCTACAAAACGACTAAAGGTAAGTATTACCAGCTGTGGATAACTTCTTAATAAGGCCCAGATGTTGAGCAGGGAAAGCAATAGGACATTTAACTACATCCAGAAGTCCACCTAGCAAGGAGGTGTCCAGTGGTCCAGTTCCGCTCTTATATCATGGCCAAGTGGAGGAACACCACTGAAACTGGTTATTTGCGTTATTAGTAAGTTGTGCGCCGAGAGTTCAATAACGACTTCCGTGAAGAACAGATCGAAAATCCACGCAAAGATTCATAATACTATAATCAATAATGTACATATTAGTGCGTTGATTGATGGGGGAGAAATTTATGATGTTCTCGGCCAAGAGTTCTTACTCTCGCTCGAGCGCGTTCTTACAGATAAGTACGAGAATTTCATAATGCCAAGGTCACTTGTTCTTATTGAAAATGAAGTTCTATGTGATGCATCCGAAGTGTTCTTGAAGAAGTATTTAAAACCAAAAACGGTTCAAGATCATTTCTACTGGGTAAAAATCACTATAAAACCTAGAAGAATATGCAAATCTACGATAAAACTATCATAAAAATAAATAAAGCCAGTTAGAATCTAAATTGTTACTTGGGATGCGTCTTGACGGTGAATTTTCAAGTTATAAAAAATGGCCTGCAGTGAAGTCACCATAACTTCGGTTATTTCTTACCAATTTTAAAACTTTTAGCATCATTATTTTCAAAATTGATTTTGTAGAACATCAAATTTGTCTTAAATCGAAACAAGTCTTTGTTAAAAATAGTTTTCTCGAAATTTTTCTTCATTTTACTGGAAAATTCATATTTGTTTGACCATAACTTCATAAATACTCAACCTATTTCAAATATTAGTACAGTCGAAGCTTGTTATAACGACATGGCAAGGGACCGTCGTAATAGAGAAATGTCGTTATAGAGAATAGTGATAACATTAAAATCTTTTTCAAGGGACCGAAAAATGTCGCTATAGAGAGCTTTTGTCGCTATAAAAGTGGTCGTTCCCAGACAACCAGAAATCGCATCAAAGTTCATGTTACAACTCGTTTATTCATACTAATTACATCAAACTCGCAAAACACCGTTGATAAACTCGTCAGATTGATGAGCTTCCTCGCATAAAACACTTCTTTTCTGAGTTCATTTGTACATTTTGTTTCGTCCCGTACACTCGTACAAAGTAAGTCGAATCAATCCGTAGCAGCTGTCAAATCGACATTTGTTATCATAAGTAAAGTCGCATAAGATCACAGGTTAGTTCGGTGGAATATTTATACACTCGCATTGTATGTTATCATTCATCACATAATATATGCACGCATATCGCCTCCACTTTTGTACGTAGAAGGCCTTTTCGCGACATCTTATAAGTGAAATGTTGCACATACAAAGCCTCCAGGTGATTTCGTTATACGTACGTTTTGGTTGTCTGGGTTATAACGAGCTTCGACTGTACATGTTTTTGAAGCAAAAAATAGTTTTTACCATTTTGTTCATACAACACATTTTTCTAAAAAATGGTTTTGGCTTAGTTTTGTAACAAAAACTACTCAAAAACATGATTTTTTGAAGAAAAAATCGAATTTATTTGGATTAGGGTAGGTGTACCAGTTATGGCCATAGTGGTTCCCTATTTCGCCATACGTGATATCTTGAATGCCTTCACATTTTGAAAAACCTTTTGTGTTTTAGCAGTAAGATAAAGGATTAATCTTGATGTTAAAACATTCAGAAAGATTAAAAAGGTAAAAGTTATCCATATTTTGCATATGGCCAAATAGGGAACCACTATGGCCATAACTGGTACACTTTCCCTATTTATGTTTTTTCGCCAAAAATTACATTTTTCCTATAAAACTTGTGTTTATAAAGCATATTGTTTTAATTACGAGTTGAATAGGGCATATATTTTTTTAACATGAGGAAAAATATTATTGTTTCCAAATTACTAAAAAATTGTTGACAAGTCCTTTTCAAAGGTTTAACAAATGAGGAAAACTAGTTTCAGCTTTAAAAATATTGTTTAACTGAAAAAATTAAATAAAAACAACTGGCGTTTTTCGTTAAAAAATCATGGTTTTGTGCAGTTTTTGTTGAATAACTTGGTCAAATCATTTTTTAGTGAAATGTGGCTTATGAAAAGTATGAAATTTAGTAAGCTTCTTAACCATGCAGACAGATTTGGAATCGGTTGTGTATTCATGAAGTTATGGTCAAACAAAGATTTAATTTTAGTAAAATGGGGAAACATTTGGAGTAAACTACTTTTTATTTAAACTAGTTTTGATTTTACACAAATTTGATATTCTACAAAGTTTTCATAAATTTAGTTTTTAAGGTAATGGTGCTGAAAGTTTCAAAATTAGTTCGAAATTACGGAAGTTATGGTGACTTCACTGAAGGCCATTTTTTTATAACTTGAAAATTTACCTTCAAGACGCTTGCAGCCCCCCCCCCACTAAATATTAATATTTTTGGCTCAAACTTAGAGGTTTCTCTTTTAATATGATTCGAGTTCATAAGAGTACAAGAATTTTTGGTTTTGAGAGCTTTTGGAAAATAGGCCACACCCTAATAAACAGTAGTGTGAGTAGCGAATAGGGGCATGCATGTAACCCATTCAAACGCAAGTCTGAAATTCAAGTAATCCGATAATCGTCTTCCATGGATTTTACTTGCAGAGCACAATATTATGAATCAATTAACTATGACGTCACGCTGCAACATCTAGGCTTGATTCGCACTTGCTGCAAGACCATCACATGGAAATTTTTACGGCCGAAATGCTGCCATAGTGAGATTGAATACAAAACATATTCGATAAAATAAATTAAGACGAAATTAGGCAGCGTCCATTTATGACATAACGTTAAAATGTATAATTTTCGACCATTTGAGCCAACCCCCCCTACCCCTAGAGCGTTACGTAATTTGTGGACGGTGTCATAGTCTGCATAAATTTAGTGGCGTTGTGTATTCAATTTGACTCTCTGCTATTCTAGTTATAACTGCAATTCAATTCTTAGTGTGGTCTGTATTTTGCTGCATTGGCCCTTTCAACGAGTAGAACATAATGAGTGACGTTTAATTTCGGGATTTGTCAACAAATACGAAATGTTACCAATACATAAACTAGTTTTTGCGCAGTTTTGGATTGCCGAAGTGAACATTTTTGTTGCCGACAATAGTAATTGCATTGCCGATAAAATAACAAGTGCCTCGTGACTTTGGTGAGGAAAAATAGAAGATTAAGAGAATAAAATAGTGTTTTGAATACAATAATTAACAAACGAAGAGTGCTCAAGTGTAGTTAAGGGGTCTGCTGCTAATTGTTGTGCTCTATTGTTGCGTAAAATTGCCCTCTTAAAAATTCAGCTGCTTAGGCTGCCGACAATACGTAAGTTCCGCTATATAAACAAAATTAATTAGAAATTATCATTACTTTTAGAAGGGAACAAATACAAATGACTTTATAATGAAAAGTTTAAAAAGCTCCCGGTACTATTTTAAAAGCATTCGATCCTCACAGTTTCCAAAACTTCGTCACAAGTGATCGAACCAAAGCAGAAAGATTTTTTTTTCCAGCAGCAGGTTGAAAGAACCGCAAAAGCTAATCCGCATTGTCCTTCATTGCTCAATCTTTGCGATCCTATAATAATTATTAATTACCTGTGGAACGACACAAATTGAAGATATTTACCTTTGCCCTTAACGTTGGGGCACACGAAAAACCTTTTTTGCAATTTCTCATCGTAATAGGCTGTTTTTCATTACGCCAATATGTCATGAAACGGCCTACTTTCCTGCACTGAAATATGCAGTGCGGGAATAGTCAGTACGCAACTGAAACCAGTGCTATCATGATTTATTACGCAACGCTTTCTCATTATGCAACTGTTCTGAGTTGCGTAATGAATCATACCATCACAATTTTTCACAAATTGTAAAATAATGATGAATGCATTCCAATATAATTTCTGATACCCTCAAGTGATCTTCTACGAAATTGCAAGAAAATGTTGTACGTAACTCGTTGCAGAGCTCGATTTTTACAGCACTCTTCGTAATTATCCTACTCGGCGAGCCTCGAAAGATAAATTTTTGACCCGTGCTGTAAAAATCATCATTCTGCAACTTGTTCTGTAAATAGTAGTTTTTCAAGAAAACACGACTCAAGTGCGACGCAATAACTATGACACCGATTGTGTTTTGATTTCAAAAACACGTAGTTATGATTGAATTGTAGAAGAGTTTGACACTTTAAGTACCATCTGTAAAACATGCAAACTAGATGTTGGTCACAAGATTTACAGCGACATTAGTGGTCTTATTTTTAAATGTCTTTTTTTTACCCCCATTCCCTAATTCCCCTACGCTTCGGAAAATTCTTCCCTATTTTATTTATTTTCCACCCAAGATTGGCATCACTTCACAACGATCGCGCAAAATAGTCTACATCTAGGCGCACATCCACCCAACTCGATCCGCAACCACTGAGCGAGCGGCGTGCGTCGTGCCGGAAAATGAGTGCCTCGCGAGAACCCACCGGAACAGAGCATGCGCCCTTCCGCGTGATTGGCCGGCACTACTGGGGGCCCCCTAGAACGGTGCGTACGCGACTTTCCCGTGTCAGTTTTTCGTAACTCGTCTCTCTTTTCGGAGCTCTCGGGGAAAAAGCCGCGTGTGTGTGGATCGGTGTGCGGAAAATCGTGCCAGCCTGCCTTTTGCAAACCGAGGGACCAACCTTTTTTTTTTCATCTGATTTTGGTCTTGGCCTGCTGTGTGGTTGGCGCTGTTGGTGTTACTTAATTGGTAATGAATTCGGAATTTGGTCGGAAAATTTTGTCGCGTTTGTGTGGTTTCTTTTACTTTGGAAATGGGGATAGTTTTTGGAGGTTAATCGTTAAAGCGGGGGAACGTGTGGGCTCTCGCAAATGGCCATCCGTGGGACGATTTTAATGGGGCGAAACCGTGGCACCGTGTGAAAAGTGAAAAGCGAGACAAAGTTGTTCGGATTGATGGTGAAATGTTGAGAGGAGAAAAAACGGTGAATGGAAAGCTAAAAGGCGAATTGATGTGACCGAAAATTAGGTCCTTTTTGATTTTGCACTCCCTCTGATGAGAAAGGAAAAGAAGAAGTAAAATAAGCGATAGTGGGTTAAAAATATTTTTCCTCTGTGAACCTCCCCCACCGATCGTCCCAGAAGTGAGTGTTGATGGACGAAGATGAAGACGAAGAAAAAGAAGAATGCTGAGTGAATGGCGGAAAAACCGATCAAGAAGAGTGGCAATGGAAGAGATCGAATGCGTGTGTGAGAGCGTGAGTATCTCTCCCCCGCGCGTTCATGCTTTCGCGGTATTAGTGAGTGGCCCCGGATACTCCTTCAAAGAAAAAATCAACCACCCGCTAATCGAGAGTGGCGCGCGAAAATTGCGTGCAATGTACGTGTGAAAATCGCACAATTATACACTTTGTAATCCGATATGCACGTCGACAAGTCGCTTCATCGTCGTTGTCGGCGTCGGTCATCACGGTGTCATCGTTCGTGTTCTCGTGTCTCAAACTGTATGTGCGAAGCACACACAAACACGTGAAATCACAAAAGCTAGAAGATCGATTTGCTAGTGACCCGTCGTGCAAATTTTGCACGAAAATCAGGACAAGCGAAAATTCTTCAAACACAACTGTGCATCAAATTCTTAGAAAATCTGGCGGACTTTAATTCAGAACTCGGTAAACGGATTGCCAATAATCCGACAGCTGAGATCTTGGTTAAACGTTACCGATATCTCGATAATGTAAGTACGGAGATTCAGTATGGAAAAATAACGAACTCTCAGCTGTTGGATTCTCGGCGAATGCTTTGCTTGAGGTTTTGCTGAGGTCGGTAAAATATTTTCAATATGTACTCACCGACGCTACATTCCATTCAAATCGCTTGATCACGTAGGCCAGAGGACTAGAAGAAATTAACGGGCCACTAGGATTAGAAGAATCAACAACCCGAAGTGTACATGGCCTGCTCTGTTCTCGAGAGGAATGCAATTTGTTCTCCTAATCCTCGCCTATTTGGATCGAATTTGTTTACATTAACGCACTGTGTATGTGTGCTTCTGTGCGGATAATCGTGATTACCTCACTAGTTCATTTTCCTCCACTTTTCAATGTATTTCTCCCACTTCCTCCCAAAACTGTGCTGTGGAAGAGTGATGTCGAAAGGAAAATCGGAAAACAAACAGAAAAAGATAACAAGACCGCAAGGTAGCAGCGTTTGGATTTGTGAGTGCGCTTGCGGGAAATGATTAAAAGGTTTCGAGGACGACTGACTGGTGACACTGACTAAAATTTAGTCAGCCACGCGGAATTTGAAAGGTGCGTCGTAAAGTGGTTGGGAGGAATAAATAGAATTTACTGCTCCGCAGTGGAAGAAGGCGAACAGAACAGCAAGCGCGTGTGTGGTTTAACATTGTGCAAATGTTGAATTCGGATGTCATAATGGAAATGGGGACTCGCGGAATCTGAAGCAACATTGAGGATGAATTAAATTTATTGGATCTACGATCAAGCAAGAAGATATCGTGTACGAGATCATCATATATAGACCAACATTAAAACAATCCACATATCGTAAATGTAAAAAGCACGGTTGTTTCCAGGAAGTGTTAAATTTGGTTACCCGGGTAGAGGAGAATTGCAAAAGAATAACAAAACTTACCATTAAAATAGAAAGTTTGAATAGCAAAATTTGTTCTTTGTTTGTTTGAAATAAGAGATAAAATAACAAAAATAATAACTAAGATTATATGACACAAAAACTAAATAATATCAAATTTTGCCATTGTAATAACAAAATAATAGCATAAATATAGGCAACAGTAAATAACAAAATATGTTATTATTCAGATATTGATAACAAAATAATAACTACATTAGCTATTCACGAGTAGATCAAAATAATGGTAATTTTAGTTCTTTGACTTTAATATCTAAATTTAGCATGATTGAAAAAAAAACCTTTTTGCTTTCCAGCAAAAACATTTGCTTTTTAAATCTTCAATAAATATCATACGAACAGTAAAATGAGCTATTATGGCAACATTTGATGTTGGTTTGTTCTCATTAATTATTTAAATGAATAAAATATTTTACTGTGATGGCGTTGTTTGTTATTCTTTAGATTTTTTTTTGTATTTTTGCACAAATAACAAATTTTACCATTATAGTATATTTTGTTATTCATTAGTTATTACATGACTTTCAAGTATAACATACAAATGACAAATTTTGCTATACTTGTATGTTTTGCTATTGATGAGATATTTATGTTTCATTCTCAGTCACAACAGGATTTTAACTACACGGGAAACATCATTGTCACATGTCACAAGTGTTTAAAGATTAACAAAATTTTCAACAACTTCAAACAAAACAAAGGGTGGCAGTTACTTGCTAAACTGCACTTCGTTTATATAGAATGCATCGTAATCTGTTTATTGATTCCTAGGTCACGTTCGACGAATATCTATGTATGAACCGGGAAAGGTTATTGTGCTGATAAATACAATCAAGTGTAAGAATTACGAAGTGTAAACAACATTTGTGAAATTACGTGGATTTGAAACTGAAAATGCATTTCCAAATTTACTGTTCAATATTGCACATTCTGTTGCACATACTCCTTGGCTTTGCAGGCGATGACTTTAGTGTAATCGATCACAGCGCAATAGAGCAGGCTTTCGCTTTCTTGAAGTGATCCAACTGCATTTACTCTAATCAAACGCACATGGTTGCATGTAGAGAAAGAAGCAGGTTCAGTTGTGGTGATGCTGAGGCAGTATTTGGTAGGGATGTACACTGAGGAAAAAATACTTAGGTTTTCCATTAATCATGACTTATGAACTAGCCAAATTATGGTTTCATTGAACGCTTAACCATTTCGAATATGAGATCATAAGTTTCATAAGTGAGAGCTTTAAATTCTTTAAAATCCATCACTCGAAATATTTTTTCTAGCAATCGCTAGAGGAACTGCCCCGCTATCGATGTTGGGTACAAGTTAATCGAAAGTAGGTCACATGTTATAAAATCATGTCAATTTCCGAGCACGCCTAAAATGAAAGGCAAGCATTATCAATAATTGATAAATTTAATTATTCAATTTTTATTGAATTGGTTACAGATTTTCTTTGGTTGACTTTAATTTAGTAATGAAATTATTCACCAAAATCATAAGTAAAATTTAAGAATTTCAACAATAATCGTTGTGGTGCCAGATCATAGTTATTCATTAAGAAATTATTAAATTTTTTTGACTCAGTGTAGTTGAAGTTGTTGAAGAGCCTTGGAACACTTGTGACGTGTGACAATGATGTTTACCGTGTAGTAAAAACACGTGTGCTGGCTGCGAATATTACGGATTACGTAACCAGCTTGGGAACCCGGATCTTACAGAGAGAAACGACATTTCGACAGTGTAAATATGCTTAATGAAAGATTATCTGACTTCAGCAATCGCTATCTCTTGTTAATAACTTTGCGTTTCCGATTTTATCTCCGTAAGTAGACTGGACTTTAGAGATTCAAAACAATTTGCGAAAACAAAAGAACGTCTGTTTGTTTTTGATATTCCTGATAACGGAGTGATTTTCAATCTAGTATTCATTAAAACTGTGTTCTACATATCGATCTCTCCTATAGAAATATTAGTAGTATAACGCTAATGGCACTGTTCTCACAAAGCTGAATTAGTGTATTATCACTTTTAACTGTATCTTTTCATTGTTTGTTCGATGCCATGTTGTATTGGATGATTTTAAAATTGATTTGACACCTTGAGGACCGGTACTCAAGCTGTCAGCGCGTGGCAAACTAGATGTTGGTAACACGAACAGCAGCGACATTAGCATTCTTAGGTTGATGCTTCTACCACAGACAAACAGACGTAACACTTAGAACAAATCCCGATCAAAATCATAGTCACGATGACATGTACGCCCAATGCTAAAATCGGTGTGTTTGGCCGATGCACCAACAGATGGCGGTAGTGTGTAAACGTCAAACGCGAACAAAAAGGATGCGAGCGCTGCGGGTGGTGGATTGGCCACCTACCATATATTTTAATTGGCCGTTAAAAAGGTGGTCGATGGACATCGGTGAGTGTGACGTCTGTTTGTCTGTGCTTCTACTATCTCTCCCTATCGAGTTCTGTTTGATCTTTCGACCTTGACGCTTGCTCCTACGGGGGCCAGCGACGAGGGCAGGATCAAACATGTCGCGCGTCTGTCTAGTAAGTGAACAAGTGTCGTGATCGGTTAGTTCTTTTTGATCCTTTGACCTTGACGCTTGCTGCTGGGCAGTGCATCAAGAAAGCTAAGTTTTTTTTTTCCTTTTCGGGTAGCGCGCCTTTTTTTCTGAGTGCTTTTATATAGCCGAGCAAACAAGTGAGGCTGAGAGTGGATTGTGGCTGCACAGTGAAGGATAAAGGATCAATTGGTGAGCTCGTTTCATGCTACTATTTCTAATCTATAAAATATGTATGACTGCACATTTAATCGTTACAATTGTGGAACGTAAATATGAATTTTCAACAAACTATGAATTGTTCGTCACTGTGAGTGTCAACACAAACTCTGATTCATGAATTATTTATGTTTCACATTTTTTTATTTTCAGAACACCCCTTTTTACCTTTATTTTTGTAATTAAAAAAAAAACTTTGAATGGTTCGACAGTACAAGTGTGGACTTGCGAAAAGTTCACTTTATTCAACAAACTTTGGATAGTTCGCCACTGTAAGTGTCGGCATAAGTATAAGAGTGTTCTATGATGTTCCAACCAATCAAGTTTTTTGTTTCTTTTCAAATAAGTAAAATATAATAACACATGCTTTCGTCCTGACAGCTGTAGGAATGTTACATTTAGGTATTTGTTCAACAAACTTTGAATGGTTCGTCACCTAAAGTGTCGGCATAATTTTCCACTACATAGAAATTGTTCATATCAAATGAAAATATTATATTTACAAATAAGCATGTATATATCTCACAAATCATTATTTATCATGGTCTAATCGCTTATCAAAGTGAATCCTGTGACCCAACGATCCTTCCCATTAACAAACATCCCTCCCAGTAACCTTTGTGGAGATGCAGAGGCAAACACGGTCTCCAAATAGTAAAGGTTACACACTAACATTCCTTCCCCCAATTCCACCTGACTGCAAGGACGTGGCTGGCGCCGTTATTGACCCTGTATAAATAGAGGCACTGAATTATGCACATTGAAGAAGATTATGGCCAATCCAAGCCAAACTTCTAGTTGATTCTTTGTGCATTTTCACTGACTTCGGTCAATCACGGAATAGCAACCATTGATATGTGTAGTCAGTCTAAGGTAAGCTAAGCTAAGCTAAGCTTCTACTATCTCTCCCTATCTCGATGGTCCCTTCGATATCGAGTTATAAATTGTTACATTTGACGTTATTCACCCGACGATGGCAGCTCCTCGATCTGACAGCTCCAAGTTCGTTGATAACAAGAGTCGTGGCATTAATAACACAAAATAACAAAATTAATTCATGATAATAAAACCTGTTATTGCTATGTCATGTAGTTGTTATTCCAATTTGCAAGGGAATGTTGTCTAAAAGTCAGAGGTTTGAGGTTTACCCGCATTCTGAAGCATTTAAGGGAATATTTACATTAAATTGTTCATACCAAATATCAAAAACAAAGTTTCTGCTCGTCGATATTGAATTTGATCTCAATTTCACAGATGCTCATTTGAGGGTTTTGGAAGGAATTTTGTTGTATAAACATGACAAATTACCCGTCCATGCTTCAACAGAAATGTGAAATATGCTTAAGTGAATTGAAAAACTCTAGTAACTTAGTACTTTGTAAGAGGTTGTTTCCGAGATACGACCGCCAAGTTGACGTTGGATAACGTTAGCTTCTTCTATTTCCTGATTTAGGACCGTCACGAACTTACGAAAGATTTACCTAGAAATCTAAAAATCTAATCAATTTTCAAACTATTTGTTGCATGTCAATTCTGATCTATTATGGATATTAAGTGTTATTATTTGGTTGGTTCGGTTAACACTTCAACACCGATAGAACCGGTCGATGGAAGAAGAAGCATGGGCGGTAACTTTTGCTCTCCAAATAAACAGAGAAAGAGTTTTGGGTGATCTGTTTGTAGTATGAAAATGATGTCCGTAATAGGGAATGCATCACCAAACTCGCAACTAATCAATGATCATGACTGCGATAATTGACAAGAAAATTATGAATGAAATGGATCACTTGGGAAATGCGACCGTTCCTTATGAATAATCCCAGGGATAATCATATTCTTTAGTCCTTACATTTAATACATGGAAATAATATCCTTAGGGGCCATCCATTTATTACATAAAGGTTCATGGGGGAAGGGGGTTTCAGATTTCTCACGCGCCATACAATTTATATTAATTTATTTTTATTTCTATACAAAAATCAGAGGGGGCTGTGTACAAGACCCGATTGCATGACGTTAACTACGCTGCGTCCTCGGAAACAGCCTCAAATTGCCGTATTGTCAATTATTCGTAATAAATCAATTATTGTATGATGGAATGAGATGAATTAAGAGATTATAGCAAGTATGTGGTAAACACATTAGGGAATATTATACAAATAACTCTTTAAAACACATTTGTTGGCTCTGAAAAGGGCCGATTGAATTGTTGAATTTGCGTAACACGGACACACTTTGACGGCGCACTGGTTGCAATCCTCCTCGCCCGATGAGATTTGCGGTGCGGATGACGATGTGCGCTTCAACAAGCGGCTTTGGTCGATTTTCTTCAGCCATCTCGTACAAATAGCTTGCCTCTGGTAGCGAGGAGCTGAGCAGGTTTGGAGGAGCTCTTACCAGCTCGAAAGCGAAAACAGAATGAAACCGAATTCAACGAAGAAGGGATGCTTTATACCCTTAGAATAGCAGGTGATGCTCCTCCTTTCAAATTCTTCGTTTTCTTATCTGGGAAATAGGCTATATGAAACTGATGTCTGGGTAAGGGATGTACAAGATTAGCATTATGCTGTTATTGCATCCCAACGGCACAGCAGCAGCGTCCTCGGAAACATCCTCAAATTGCCGTATTGTCAATTATTCGTAATAAATCAATTATTGTATGATGCTATGAGATGAATTAAGAAATTATAGCAAGTATGTGGTAAACACATTAGGGAATATTACACAATTAACTCTTTAAAACACATTTGTTGGCTCTGGAAAGGGCCGATTGAGTTATTGAATTTGCGTAACACGGACACATTTTGGCGGCTTTGGTCGATTTTCTTCAGCCATCTCGAACAAATTAAAGAATATTACACAATCAACTCTTTAAACACATTTGTTGGCTCTGAAAAGTGCCGATTAAGTTGTTGAATTTGCGTAACACGGACACATTTTGACGGCGCACTGGTTTCAATCCTCCTCGCCCGATGAGATTTGCGGTTCGGATGACGATGTGCGCTTCAACAAGCGGCTTTGGTCGATTTTCTTCAGCCATCTCGTACAAATTAGGGAATATTACACGGACGGTGACAGCTGTGCCGCTCGATCTAATGAACCAGAATGACCGCGCTAGCCTCCCGCATGGCAATGATAGCGGAGCACTGGCTGGTAGCGAAGATTTCTGGCCGAAAACGATTATGCTGGCTGGTGCACTCAAATGAGCGGCTTCAGTTGCTGCGACTCCGAAATGCGTGGTTCTTCGGTTCTAATGCGTGTTGTATTCGCGTCCTATTGAAAACTAAACTGAGGACGCGAATGACTCTCGAAATTTGCTCGCCGACCGTGTTCACAGTCTGACGGCAAAAAGAAGAATGAGGGAAGAAGCAGGGTGCGGTGCGCTTTTATAGTGGGAAGCGGAACCGAAAAATGTGCTTGAACGTGATTGGTTAGATAAGAAAGGGGTCAACGTTTTACGATATTTCAATAGTTTGTTGCTAATAATCAATAGTGTCCTCCATTTGGATCGACGCGTAGATAAATTTCCAATCGATTCATGGATAAATATTGAAAATCTATCGATAAATGACTGAGTTATTAGCGGTCAAAAGCTGACCATTTTTCGTTACATGCTCAATTTTTCGTTTTTCTGAATTGTACCCCCATATGTTGCCGTAAGACGTTATCCAACGTCAAAAAAAAAAACAATTGTAAATATTTAGCTTTGAAACAAGGCCCTAGTGGTGAAAATTGCGCAAGTGGAGTAAAACCGACCACTGTTGTTGGGGTAAGACCGTCACCCTCAATTGGTACCTAATAAAATGTCCGTCTAAACCATTTTTAAAGTTGAAACTACGTTGTAAAGTAAAATGAAATCAATTTTGTTAAAAACACAAGCCGCACGTTTTTCCAAAATATGGGTGTCTCAAGGTAATGATAAGTATATATCTAAGCTCTTATTAATGTATTCGAATCCTCTGAGCAGAATCTCAATAGAGAAACTTAAAAGTAGATGGAGTACCTTGCACCTTTTACTTCCACTCCTAAATGCTTATATTTGACAGATACGCGTATTTCGACTACCACTTGCGCCTGCTTTTACTTTTTAGAATCACATTAAACTGATATATTTTTTCGAAAACTGTAGTGGTCACTTTTACCCCGTCACTAAAAAGAATCGTGGTAAGAAATCACTTTTTCAAGCTCCAAGGAATAAATATTTTTTTACAAACACTACACCTGTGACATGTTTTGATCATGCCTAAGACTTCAAAAAACGACATATTGCGTCGATAAAAGATTAATTGATTCTTGATTTCGGCATATGAATTAAATTGCTAAGATGGGTGGTCTTACCCCGTCTTCCCCTAGCAGCATATTTAACAAGATGCAAAATGATGATTCTTTCAGCACGAGTCATACGGCAAGCCTCGTTGGATAAATAAGACAAGTGCTCAAAGAAGCGAGTTTTGCAACGAGTTGCATACAACATTTTTTGCAATAGGGTAACGACTGTTTATTTTGTTCTCAAACGCTAACAGTTGGCGCCAGCGGCAAAAATTTTAGACAACAACCTTTCGAACATTCAGTTTCTCTAACCGACCGCCGAGCGGCGACACTGATGTTTGTATGCCACTCACTGATCGCGCTACGCTGGATTCTCAAATTTCTCAAACTTCCAACACAAGCGCATGGAAGAATGGTAGTCGGAGAACTGTCAAAACGTATGGAAAATAATGAAAATCATAAATTGCTTGCAATTAGGAAACAGGATCAAAAAAGTTGTGATTAGAAATCAAGTGTAAATTGAATACAGAATTTTTTGTGTTTAGTTCATCTTCCATGGTGCTTTCTGTGCTTCAGGATTTCGTTTTTACTACCATTGAAAAAGAGCCATCTATTGTCTTTTCAGTTTTGAATATCGCCTTATTACGAATACTGCCGTTACAGTAGGATTATATCTAATGGCATAAATGTACTTCACGAGAATCCACATGGGCGGACATCCATGCGTAGTAACAATTCATTCTATTTCAATCAGGTAGGCTGTGATACACTTGAACGGCTGTCACAAATTTTCACACTTTTGTGGTTCCATAGCTGATTCAGTATTCGTAGACACCAAATACAATTCTCTATCCAAATTATGCAGTCACTACGTATGTTGAACTGCTTAAGGGCTAACACGAACTGCGTGATGCTCCCGTCTTTTTATGGAAAGTAAATAGTGAAATACTGACTCTACTGCCCCCTCTACATTTGCATGACGAGCCAATTCCCAGTCAGAATCCCTGAGTCGGATTCGGAACGTCCAACGGATGTATGAATCAAAAGTCATCTAGAAACCCAGAGTAATTCGTTGAATGGCTTATGGAGGCACTCAGATATAATTTTGCCAATACTCAAAACAGAACTGAAAAGTGCTATTTTTCAGCACCGATAACAATGCTGAAAAGTAGTGCTTTTCAGCACTGATTATTTTGGTAGGAAAAGTAGGCCGTTATGACGTGCATTCTATCGATAAAAATTAAGCTGATATGCAACGGAAATGCAAAAATATGTTTTACAGACTGATTTCGTCATTTAAGTTTACCGAAATGAAATTTTACGATTAAGTGTGTAGAATTCATAAAACATTATACACGGAGAAATATTTTTACCTAATTTTTGAGTTTACTTTACCCAAAATTAAGTATATCGATTATAGTTTCAACCCAAAATCTCTCGGTTTTCTCTTTCTCCCACACGAATGTTGTCAAAAATAGAGAGAGCTGCATCTACCCAATGGGGGTACTTTGGCCCAATAAGCCAAATTTGGGTAAATGCAACTTTTCTTATGTTTGGGTCGAAAGAACTCAATTTTGCGTTACATCAACCCAAAATTGAGTATATTTTGACGTTGGATAACGTCTTACGGCAACATATGGGGGTACAATTCAGAAAAACGAAAAATTGAGCATGTAACGAAAAATGGTCAGGTTTTGACCGCTAATAACTCAGTCATTTATCGATAGATTTTCAATATTTATCCATGAATCGATTGGAAATTTATCTACGCGTCGATTCAAATGGAGGACACTATTGATTATTAGCAACAAACTATTGAAATATCGTAAAACGTTGACCCCTTTCTTATCTAACCAATCACGTTCAAGCACATTTTTCGGTTCCGCTTCCCACTATAAAAGCGCACCGCACCCTGCTTCTTCCCTCATTCTTCTTTTTGCCGTCAGACTGTGAACACGGTCGGCAAGCAAATTTCGAGAGTCATTCGCATCCTCAGTTCAGTTTTCAATAGGACGCGAATACAACACGCATTAGAACCGAAGAACCACGCATTTCGGAGCCGCAGCAACTGAAGCCGCTCATTTGAGTGCACCAGCCAGCATAATCGTTTTCGGCCAGAAATCGTCGCTACCAGCCAGTGCTCCGCTGTCATTGCCATGCGGGAGGCTAGCGCGGTCATTCTGGTTCATTAGATCGAGCAGCACAGCCGTCACCGTCCGTGTAATATTCCCTAATTTGTACGAGATGGCTGAAGAAAATCGACCAAAGCCGCTTGTTGAAGCGCACATCGTCATCCGCACCGCAAATCTCATCGGGCGAGGAGGATTGCAACCAGTGCGCCGTCAAAGTGTGTCTGTGTTACGCAAATTCAACAATTCAATCGGCACTTTTCAGAGCCAACAAATGTGTTTTAAAGAGTTGATTGTGTAATATTCTTTAATTTGTTCGAGATGGCTGAAGAAAATCGACCAAAGCCGCCAAAATGTGTCCGTGTTACGCAAATTCAACAATTCAATCGGCCCTTTCCGGAGCCAACAAATGTGTTTTAAAGAGTTATTTGTATAATATTCCCTAATGTGTTTACCACATACTTGCTATAATCTCTTAATTCATCTCATAGCATCATACATTAATTGATTTATTACGAATAATTGACAATACGGCAATTTGAAGTTGTTTCCGAGGATGCTGCTGCAGTGCCGTCGGGTTGCAATAACAGCATAATGCTAATCTGTACATCCCTTACCCAGACATCAGTTTCATGTAGCCTATTTCCCAGATAAGAAAACGAAGAATATGAAAGGAGGAGCATCATCTGCTATTCTAAGGGTATAAAGCATCCCTCCTTCGTTGAATCTGGTTTCATTCTGTTTTCGCTTTCGAGCTGGTAAGAGCTCCTCCAAACCTGCTCAGCTCCTCGCCACCAGAGGCAAGCTGTTGTACGAGATGGCTGAAGAAAATCGACCAAAGCCGCTTGTTGAAGCGCACATTGTCATCCGCACCGCAAATCTCATCGGGCGAGGAGGATTGAAACCAGTGCGCCGTCAAAATGTGTCCGTGTTACGCAAATTCAACAACTCAATCGGCCCTTTTGAGAGCCAACAAATGTGTTTTAAAGAGTTATTTGTATAATATTCCCTAATGTGTTTACCACATACTTGCTATAATCTCTTAATTCATCTCATAGCATCATACAATAATTGATTAATTACGAATAATTGACAATACGACAATTTGGAGCTGTTTCCGAGGATGCAGCGTAGTTAACGTCATGCAATCGGGTCTTGTACACAGCCCCCTTTGATTTTTGAATAGAAATAAAAATAAATTCAAATATAAATTGTATGGCGCGTGAGAAATCTGATACCCCCTCCCCCCATGAACCTTTATGTCGTCCCCTTAATGCTACAACTAGATAACTCGAAAATCGACGTTTTGAGATAAACGACTGAAAATTTGACCATTTTTCAAGGACATGGTCTTCCGTTCCGGAGTGTTCCTTTAATTTTATTTTATGGTACATACGTTAATTAACTCATGCTTTTTCCTATCATGTACAAATTCAGGCATCAGAATTATTTTTCACCGAGAAAAAAAATCATAATTTGAAAATTTTGCGAGTTGTCTAGTTGTAGCATGCACATTCATTCAACAATTTCTTCATATTCCGAAATACCTAGTTTGAACCAATACATAAAGATATCTCAAATGGTACATAATTGATATCTTTTAAGATGATTCGCATCACTTAAATGGTAATAAGCATTGAATGGAGGATTTCCAGTCACCGGACACCTTCCCGTATCGAACGATGTTCAAAAAATAAATGGTGCTGAATTAGACAAACGGTAACTGTTTTAAAGAGCATTGTTTTCGTTAAATAATAAATATTTAAACCATGCACGAGTTTAAACAAATACAATGGTTCGAAACCGTTGAACATTGACGGTACGTCAAATTTTTAAACACTATTAACAGAATTTTTGTGAGAAAATTAATTTGGATCACAAAATCATAATCAATAACAATAAAAAATTGATAGTATGAATGCGTTCGGCAGTCCATTTGAATTGAATGTGGACAAAAGATAGTTTTGGTGTTGCATGATTTTGTACTCCAGTGCATTTTCAATGATATATTGCAGGCAATCATACGTATTTTCACATTTTTGTCTAAAACTAGTAGAAGCATTAACTTATGAATGCTAATGTCGCTGCTGTTCGTGTTACCAACATCTAGTTTGCCACGAACTGACAGCGTGAGTACCGGGCCTTAAAGTGTCAGATTAATTTTCAAAACCAAAACAACAACATGGTATTGAACAAACAATGAAAACTTATAATTTAAGGTAATAATTATAAAAATCAATTTTGTGACAACAGCGCTTCTAGCGTTCTATTACTAATATTTCTATTCTAAAACTACACTTATTTTTCTTTGTTTTTGACGACCATCCTTCAGACATACAATAAAACAGGTATGCTGAACGTTAAGACCAGCACAGTAAATGGTATAAGGCTTAGACATATTAAGACGTTTATTAATTGACGTCTAGCTAACCAAGTCTAACTAAAATTACCCACATTTATGTCGAAGACGCTCAATTTCATCTCAAGTAAAAGCATGCAATGAATACAATTATTATCTCATCTTAAAATTGTGTACGGAAATGAAGCACATCGTTCGAAATTGTTATTTTCAGTTCAATGACCGAAACTCATATCAATATTTTCAAATCCATTTTTGTATGAATAGTCATGGTTTAACTTCTCATAAATATGTAATAAAATAGCATACAATAAATAATATCGAAGTTTTTCATTCAAGTGTTCAATTTATGATCATATAGATACTGGAGGAACTCTACACGAGACTTGTTTTCCATTTTGTTTTCGTAGTAGCCAGTTGTTTCTTAAATTTTTATGAGATATTTAGTTGTAGCACCCAAATGAACATAATGGTATGAGATCAATTTTCAGAGCTCAAACTAGGTAACTCGAGTTACCTAGTTTTAGCACAAACTACGTTTGTTCTACGTTGAGATATCTAGTTTTGAAAATATACTATAACTTTGTTGTTTCAAATCACACGATTATGAACTTTGGATATGTTATAGAGCTAGTTAAGACCAATATGTTGGTATACTCAACTCAAAAACTCCAATTTTCGAGTTATCTAGTTGTAGCATTAAGGGGACGATGTAATAAATGGATGGCCCCTAAGGATATTATTTCCATCTATTAAATGTAAGGACTAAAGAATATGATTATCTCTGGGATTATTCATAAGGAACGGTCGCATTTCCTAAGTGATCCATTTCATTCATAATTTTCTTGTCAATTATCGCAGTCATGATCATTGATTAGTTGCGAGTTTGGTGATGCATTCCCTATTACGGACATCATTTTCATACTACAAACAGATCACCCAAAACTCTTTCTCTGTTTATTTGGAGAGCAAAAGTTACCGCCCATGCTTCTTCTTCCATCGACCGGTTCTATCGGTGTTGAAGTGTTAACCGAACCAACCAAATAATAACACTCAATATCCACAATAGATCAGAATTGACACGCAACAAATAATTTGAAAATTGATTAGATTTTTAGATTTCTAAGTAAATCTTTCATAAGTTCGTGACGGTCCTAAATCAGGAAATAGAAGAAGCTAACGTTATCCAACGTCAACTTGGCGGTCGTATCTCGGAAACAACCTCTTACTTTTTCTAATGGAATTAAAGCCAAACTACCTAGTGGGGACCTTGGAAATTTAGCCAAAATTGAGTTATTGGGCTCAACTACGGAATTGCGTTGAAACAACCCAAAATTGAGTTGAATTTCGTCTCCGTGTACTTTTTAGAATCACATTGAACTGATATATTTTTTCGAAAATTGTAGTGGTCGCTTTTACCCCGTCACTAAAAATAATCGTGGTAGGAAATCACTTTTTCAAGCTCCAAGGAATAAATATTTTTTTACAAACACTACACCTGTGACATGTTTTGATCATGCCTAAGACTTCAAAAACGACATATTGCGTCGATAAAAGATTAATTGATTCTTGATTTTGACATATGAATTAAACTGCTAAGACGGGTGGTCTTACCCCGTCTTCCCCTAGCAGTATATTTAAAGGATGACCCATTTGGAACGTCATTCTAGGTATCAAGGTTCTTACAATGAGCCTCTGTACGTGCCATAAATTCTTTTATTCTTTTGACTTTTACTTTGCGCCGTGTGTTGGCGCTGTCTCACTTTCTCTCACGGGAAATTTGAAAACCGGGCGCACACACGGTTGTTTGCGAATACCCTTTAATGGGTGAAAAAATACTCATTGTCGAATAGCGATCGGATCTGTCAGAAAACGGGTAAATTCATATATGTAAAACGGGTAAATAAATACCCATTTTCGAGAAGCAATGGCTGTTAAAAAACGGGTGATTTTAAACCCATTTATGGGTGAAAAAATAGTTGGCTGACATCACCTGCAGCTGTACGCAGCTTCGGAATTTTTAAATAATTCAACTCGTATTGGTGTTACTCTTTGCATGCAACGTATTTACTAATGGAAACATTTAAGATGTGGTAAGTTATGACCTCAAATATTTAGCGTTATTTAAAAAAAACTGATTACAATCAACACCAATAATTTTCAGATGGTCCCGTAGCTCCTGCCGCACGCATCTTGGAGGACCAGCATCCTTGGGAATACATAATTGATTAGTAGTAATAACACTATTTGTGTATGTATTTATTGATAAAGTTTATGTAACAATGATTTTTACAAATAAAACTGCATTTTCCGATAATTTTTTTCAAGAGTCGTAGTAATTGATGAAATTATAGATGTCCATATCTACCATTCACAAAATGGGTAAATTTTTACCCTTTTTGTGTCGCAAGCACGATTTACAAAGCGGGTAAAAAAATACCCATCCTTTGACATAAACTGCCTTTACCCTTAAATGAGTAAACAGGGTTTACCCATTAAATACACGGTTGTTTGCGAATACCCTTTAATGGGTGAAAAAATACTCATTGTCGAATAGCGATCGGATCTGTCAGAAAACGGGTAAATTCATATATGTAAAACGGGTAAATAAATACCCATTTTCGAGAAGCAATGGCTGTTAAAAAACGGGTGATTTTAAACCCATTTATGGGTGAAAAAATAGTTGGCTGACATCACCTGCAGCTGTACGCAGCTTCGGAATTTTTAAATAATTCAACTCGTATTGGTGTTACTCTTTGCATGCAACGTATTTACTAATGGAAACATTTAAGATGTGGTAAGTTATGACCTCAAATATTTAGCGTTATTTAAAAAAAACTGATTACAATCAACACCAATAATTTTCAGATGGTCCCGTAGCTCCTGCCGCACGCATCTTGGAGGACCAGCATCCTTGGGAATACATAATTGATTAGTAGTAATAACACTATTTGTGTATGTATTTATTGATAAAGTTTATGTAACAATGATTTTTACAAATAAAACTGCATTTTCCGATAATTTTTTTCAAGAGTCGTAGTAATTGATGAAATTATAGATGTCCATATCTACCATTCACAAAATGGGTAAATTTTTACCCTTTTTGTGTCGCAAGCACGATTTACAAAGCGGGTAAAAAAATACCCATCCTTTGACATAAACTGCCTTTACCCTTAAATGAGTAAACAGGGTTTACCCATTAAATAGGTAGAGGCACTTTTAGCGGAAATGGGTATTTTTTCACCCATTAAAGGGTAATCGCAACCAACCGTGTAGGTAGAGGCACTTTTAGCGGAAATGGGTATTTTTTCACCCATTAAAGGGTAATCGCAACCAACCGTGCAGTAAAAGTCAAACGTTTTATGGCATGCACAGGCTCATTAGGCTGTGTACCCCGCTATTCGTGATCAAACGTCAACATCCCACCGCAAAATCGCTACACGGTAGTTTGCGAATACCCTTTAATGGGTAAAAATTCACCCATTTCCTCTAGAAGTGCCTCTCCACATTTAAAGAGTAAACACGGTTTACTCTTTAACGGGTAAAAGCGGTTTCTGTCAATGAATGGGTATTTTTTTACCCTTTTCGTAAATCTCGCTCACGGCATAAAAAGGGTAAAAAATTACTCTTTTTGTCATAAAAAGGGTAAAAATTTACCCTCTTTGCGATAAATAGATATAAATAATTATAATTATAACCTCAACTAACTCAATATAATATAAGGAAATTTGGTCATGTAAAGTAAATTTATAGATTCTTTGTTCCGTTTTTATTTAATCGAATTCAATCATTAACACATTGCATTGCAAGAGACACATTCAGCATTCACAGCATCCAGCTTAGGTTCGTCCATATTTTCGGTTGAAGATCTGAAAAATGAAAGAAATTTGAAGTACAATTGTAATATTTTCATATGAATATGTTATTCGTTAACGGTATTATACTTACTTGTGGGAACTTGACGTTCTGGAAAATGGTATTATTGATATTAACTCTAATGAAATGGGTTTTCCGCCAGCTGGTGATGGTCGCGCAGGATTGTTTTATTTTTCAGTTCCAACTAATTTTTCACCCATTGATGAGTAAAATTTTACCCGTTTTTTACTCTGAATGCGAGTTAAAAGAATGAGTATTTTTTTACCCTTCTCATGATTACAAAATTCCCCCATTTTATGACAGAAATGATTGCTATTCGATAATGGGTATTTTTTTACCCATTAAAGGGTATTCGCAAACCACCGTGTAGTGTTTGGAGGTGATTTTAACCTCCAAAATGCGAAATCATCACCTCCAACTTAGTTCTAATACCCACCGTTATATAAATTATGGTGGCTCGTCGATCGTCGTAAGTTTCTCGTTAAACAGTCAATAATAATTATTCTTTTGTTCTCTTGACTTTTACTGTGAACCATGTGTTGGTGCTGTACGTCTCTCGCACACAGGAGGCTTGGATACACGGCTCGCAGTAAAAGTAAAAAAAATAGCGCGCACAGCCTAAAGCTAAGTATGCTGTTTCGATCAAGAAAAGTAAAGAAATTCCTTGACTGAATGGGTCAAGAAATTTCCTACAGAGAGCCCCCTTTGAAGTGACATTTCTTCTCAACTGCGAACTGCGATCAGAAAAATGTGATTTTCTTGACTATTTCTTGGAAGAAATTTTCCACGCATCGAGATAGGCGATTCCTTTTCTTGTCAGTAGCAAACCAGCCTTAATGGTCAATAAGATTCTTAGGCTGTGAATCGTTTCACTGATTCGTTTAACTTTTAGTTAACATTTGACATTGCGATAGTTATCTTGCCCTCCCTCTGTTGATCCATTTGAGTTTTGGCAGTCAAGTAGTATTTCAGAGCAAAGTTGACAGATGAATAGTTATTCTCAAATTACCGGGAGTAGAAAATAACTTCTGAACTGTCAAGCAAGGTTATTTTCAACCGGAGGGGAAATAACTATCGCATTGTCAAATTTTAACTAAAAGTTAAAGGAATCTGTGAAATGGTTCACAGCATTAGTCATTCTTCGACGATCATAAGCTGTATGAGCCTTTGTACATGCCATGAATTCTTTTGACTGTTACTGCAGGGTAACCAATATATTTTGGACCCCCTGGGCCATTTTCCTGCTAATTTCCCAGTTTAAATCGAAAGACCAACTCAATTCGCATGCCATTTGGAAAGACAGGAGTATTCCGCACTTGCATCAACCGTTTGTACATAGAAAATGTGTTTATTTGATCTGAAATTAATTTAATTTAATCGGTTCATCCATGCAACCGTTACAACACGTTACACACAGAAATTGAAGCCGCCAGAAATTTTTCAAATGTAAACAAAAACGTTTTTGAAATTTCCGCACTAAAAGCGTAGAATTTCTCCGGTTTCCCATTGTCAATCGTTTGATTAGACTATGGGCAAGCATATTAACAAGTGTCGTGGACTTTTTCGCCAATCGATAAAAAATTCTGGAGGTCTAAAATATATACTTTGAGGGTCCAAAATGTATTGGTGTGTCCAAAATAATAAAAAAACAGTGCTTCACAATTCAATTATGGCGAAGATGTTTAGCTTAGGAAAGAAAACAATAAAAAATAGGCCAAACGCTCTTTAGTCGAGGTATTGTGTTTTAACTAGAAATCCTTTATAAGAGAGATTCGCGGAAGCTGACATTTATGTCAAAGTGTGAGCCAATCGAGCAGCGAGAGCTGTCAAAGTGTGAGCCAAATGAACATGCGTTATGTTTGTTTTGAACTTTTCTTGAGGAGTAATGTAATCCGCTTGAAATTATTTCGGTAAAAGTAATTTTGCATGAAGCAAAAAAAAAAGAAATGTTTTACTTCTTAAATTTTTGTCAATGCGATTTTTAGTTTTTGATTTTTTCGGCTGTTTATTAGTTTTGATATGTAGCTCAAAGATCTAAAACGAAACAAAATACACTTTATAGCAATGAGGAAGTCATGTACGTGTTACAATATTATTCTCGACGCCGAGCAAAATCAGCACTGCTGGTCTGTTGCCAAATCATTCCATTTTACTTCCGCTTATCTCTCTATAAAGGATCACTAGTAAATGACTGTGTGATATTTTTCTATGATGTACGATGCAAAAATGAAGCAAGAATCGAAAAATATCCATGAAATTTAATCTCAAAGCTATTTAAAACTATCATTTTGCTTAAAATTGTGTTTTATTTTTGTACTTATAGTGGTGCATCAGTACCCATGATGGAGGATCACATAAACAATTGCAGGTCACTGAAGGAACCATGTTAAAAACATAGTTCAACTAAAGGAACAGCGTTCCTATTACTGGTGCAAAGATCTTGATTTTCATACACTTGAATGATAGAAGGATTTGAAATCTATCAGTCGATAAAATCACATGATTCATTATTTTATCAGCAGCTTTTGGCTGTTTTCCCTTAGGTGCACAGCTGATGGTACATCTACCATATATAAAGAAAAAACGGATGATATGAATTCGAAAAATATTGTACAGAGAGCAGAAGTCCAAATCCAGTCCCAAACTTGTGTAAAAAATTAAAGGTCATTTGAAATGACAACACTAGTAACCGTAATGCGCCGGTGTCGTATAAGGCTATCGTACCCTTCTCTTTCCAGCAACAATATAAAATGGGATTTTTTGTTTGTTGTTTTCATACGCAAACGGTTTCCGTAATGATAATGTAATGGAATCCATTACAAGCACTATCAAAGTACATGCTTCAGTTTACTAAATTAGGAGTCTTTGCTTATTTTGTATATCTTGAAGACATTTCCAAAGCTCTTAAGCTCAAAATTGGCTACAATGTGCTTCGTATAATAGTTTGTTTGTTAATTGTTAATTTTCGTATAATTTGAGAGACTGGCTTTTACTTTGTCAAGTAAACGTCGAGGTGAGGTGCCCATGTAGTAGTTTACTATATGGCAGCGTCCATTTATTACGCAACGCTAAAATTTGAAATTTCCGACCCCCTCCCCCCGACCGTAACGCTTTTTGTATGAAAAATTACTTTTTTTGTATGAACCGTAACGCTTGAGCCTACTCCCCCCTCCCTTAGAGCGTTACGTAATTTGTGGACGGCGCCTATGTTGCTTCAGATTCCGTGATTTTGTCAAAACGATCAATTCAACAAGAGCTGAGTTGGATAATTACAACGTGTAATTCTAGAATCATATTCAGCTTTTTTTCATCGTAATAAGCTGTTTTTCATAACGCAAATCCGTAAAGGAAAGGCCTACTTTTCCGTGCCATCGTTGTATTGTTGTAAAGATTCATTACACAACTGAAATGAGTTGAGTAATTATTCATTACACAACGCTCTTCAGAAAATGTTATACGTTTCTCAGTATGATTTCTTGATTTTTTTTATTCACCATTATTATTGTAATGAGTAATTACGTTACTCGAATGGACCAATATTTGTCGAACTCCAGCGACTCCACCGACAACCACAAAACCATATAAACGCTTCGTTTCTCCCCCTATTCAGCTCCTCCCTTCTAGTATAATCGTTACCCCTCCCCCGCTTCCACACACACACACAACAGCAGAAGCAAATCTCGTTCCCACCCTGGCCTCCCACGTATGATGGAAAATCGTAATGGCCGCGATCGGAACAACAACAACGTAGCGGTCCTCCCGAACGGTGTAATTCTGCGGAAGCTAAAGACCAAACATTCGTCCGAGTGTCTTCTGTGCTGGAAAGAAGCCCGCATCCCGAAGTGTCTGTGTCCGAGCTGCTCCAAGCAGTACTGCTTTCAGTGTATCAAGAAGTGGCTAACCGATGCTAAAACCAAGTCCAGTGAATGTCCAAACTGTAAGTGTAAGCTTCCGATCGAAGAACTGGTTTGCTGTGCGGGGGTTTTAAGTGATACTGATGCATCGAAGATTGTAGGCGAGATTGGCAATGGTGATGTGAAGCAAGAGCAACGGCGACCGAAGAACGGTGTAGAGTCCGGATCGATAAAGCTAGTGGTCAAAGTGATAGAGAATGAAGGTTTTGGGTTGACGAACGGGAATGCTGCTGTGGCCGAACCGATGGTTAATGGTTCAGCTCCGGCTAAAATGCTCACCGTCAATGGGCGTCAGCAAGGGAAGAAATCGAAGGAAGCGAGCAGGAAACAGCAGCAGCAAGTGAACCACTGCGAAACGAATGGTAAAGTGAACGAAGCAGTGAAGAAAGAAGCCGGGAAAGTCTGTAATGGGTTAGTGCACAAGGAGAATGGTCGGGATGGGCAAGTGAATGGGGTTGTCGAGAGTGGTGATACGTCTAGTAAAAATGGTAATGCACCGCCTAGGAAGAATGGTTACAAGAAATCGCCTCAGCCGAATTCAGCCGCACAGTCTGTACCCGAAACGATAGTCCAGAACAATGTGTCACTGCAGGAAAAAATCGATGAAAACGGTCATACGAATCAGTCGGAGCAGAATGGAGAACAGGACAGCGATCGACCACCGTGTTCGCTGCACTCACTGCCACTTATATTCTTCTGTTTGTCCTGTAATCTCTGCATCTGTGAAACGTGTGCCCTACACGATGAGACCCATGCGGAGCACACCTTCAAAAAGGTAACGACTATTTACGAAACGAAGCTAGAAGCGGTCAAGCAGGAATTCGCCGTTGTAACGACCTACTTGGATGAGACCAAGAAGGTGATAGAGAATGTCGAGCGAAACATAGATTTGATCAAAGCGTCCAAGGCCCGCAAGCTTCAAGAGCTGAGTCGGCTGCTGCACTCGGAAGCGGAGTGCATCGAACGACAGATCAACCGAAAGCTGTCAGTGCTACAAGATCAAAAGGATTCCGTAGCAAACGAAGTTTACCGAGTGCGCTCGGCCTACAAGAAGCTAGAAAAGGAACTGAACGCATGTCCAAAACAGGATCTTCTGGTTAGAGATTGCGAGTTCGTGAAGAGATGTAGCCAACTGATTGAAAAACCCGTCGAAAGCTTCGTCTACCAACCGGTGGCAGCTGACTTGGAATGGTAATAACGCGATGCTTGATGTAGAGAATTTCAACTGAAACGTTTATTTCCATTACAGTGATTTCATTCCGGAGTTTCGATCGGAAATCTTCACCGTGAAAGATTACCAGGCGATCGAGCCGATCGAAGAATGCCGTACATCCGACGTGCTGTACGACGTAGTAGGCTTCGGCTGGCGATTGCACGCGTGGAAGAGTGACCACCTGTCGGTTACTTTGATGATGACGGAAGGCGTCAGTGGAAGGTTAGATCGTTGATCGTCTTTTCGGTTGAGGTCATGTAATGGCTAAGCTTTTGGTTTTGGTGTTGTCTTCTTCCCCGTAGATACGAGTACTGCATCGAGCTGCTGCACGAGGCGGATCCGTCCAGATCGATCAAGCTGGTCCACATCGATCAGTTTGAGCTGCACCGATCCGGACCGGTGCACGATTTGATCCAGAACGAACGACTGGTGGAGGAAGGGTTCCTCAGTGACCGTAATGATTCGCTTCAGATAAAGTTTTCCGTGCGACCTCCGACCATTGTGGCCAAAAGCCGCTACCAACAGGAATACATCGACCAATCCCGGAAGGACAACATCAAGTGAGTAGATTTTTGGGGCGTGTGTTGCCCATTTTAGGGCGCTTGATTTGGGGAAGTTGTAAGCAAGTAAGACATCAATCTTGATTGTTATCCAACTAATGTTACATGGTTCCGCGAAATTCTGAATTGGTAGCTTTGTTTGAGGCGTTTGTTTCCTTTGGGATGGTACACAAATTATGTCACGCTAAATTTCCACTTTTTCGACCCCCCCCCCCTTTGTCACACTTTTTGTATGAGTTCTCCGAAAATTTTGTAAGGCTTGTCACGCTTGGCTCGACCCCCTACCCCCCCCCCCCCCTTGGAGCGTGACGTAATTTGTGCATGACCCCTTTTAAGGGGTTCAACGATGAGGAAGGGTATCGAATTCCGTTTAAAATGTGCGTATTTCGCGAGTATGTTATCATAATAGTGTAACTACAATGGTGGATACCTCCGTTTAGCTATTTTTCTTTACAATGCAGAAAAAACATGCTCTGTTAGCTATTTTCGACTTTCCAATGACGACGTTGTCAAGCCTAATAAGATCAATACAGAGTTACACCATTGTGATACTCAGTGCGTGATTTTCACGGTCAAGACAGCCAATCTCAACAACATGTTCTTTTGGAAGTGAAGCGCTGTCATTGATTGATCGATTCGATGGCATACATTTTGACTGGTTGTTCCAGATATGGTGAGACCGGTCACACC
The DNA here is from genome assembly GCF_002204515.2 of Aedes aegypti. Classification (NCBI taxonomy): domain Eukaryota; kingdom Metazoa; phylum Arthropoda; class Insecta; order Diptera; family Culicidae; genus Aedes; species Aedes aegypti. The sequence goes on along the minus strand of NC_035109.1, from coordinate 23,510,287 downwards.
TCTTTTCGATAGATGATAAAAATTGGGCCACAAGCGACAATCGACTCATTGATATTTGTCAAAGGTGTTCATGTTAAATTTTTATATGTCATAAATTATTTCCTGGTAGAATCGTTCCTACAAATATAACAACCTAAATCTTTCCATACCCACTATGATGAATTTATCCACACAGAGAAATAACAACGTCAGATTTATCTCGAAGCGTGATACTCAAAACCAGTAGCCTGCTTTGTTAAATGAGAAAAGTAAACATAGATGGATCGAAACGCGCCGCGCGCAGCATTCATCAATGTGTGGTGGTGACGTTAGCTCGCATTTTCGCGCTACATCTAGTGGCCTGGCCATGTTTTCGCCTACTATGTTGTTGGTAGCTCCTTCTTTTCTAATCGAGCACGATTACGTGCCATTTTCGTGTATTTTTTCTTCGGACTGCGTGTGGTTCGTTTCGCCTTTCGACTGCAGTCGCGACTTTTGAATTGATCGAGAAATAGAATGCAATTTGGGCTTTTCTGTTCGGCGTGTTTAAGTGTTTTGGCGGCTTGATGGCGCTACGGATCTGGCGGGGGCCTTGGCCGATGAAGAATAAGATTAATAAAAAAAAAATGGTTTGTTACGAAGATTAATATTTGGTTTGAATTGTTCAAAAATAACTCCGAGATTGAGGATCTTAAAATTATTTATTTTCTAAACTTTCAAAATAATTTAGTTTTTAAAGTTTTCTGAGAAATTTTATCAGAAATGTTTACAAGAATTCCTGAGGGAATTTCTTTCTCTTCGAGCTGTTATTGTGCGGATTTTTCACGTTAACCTTTCTTCAATCCGTTCAATACCGTTAACTGAACCCATTTTGTACGAAAAGGACGCAAAAGTTTGTAAATTACGTTTTTGAAGCAATTAATGAATAATGTGTTTGGGGTCGTCAAATATAATCATTCACTTGTCAAATATAAATCTGCTCTCCCAACAGGGTTATTTTTGATTTCAGAAACTGTCACTTTTAGATGAGAATTAAATATAATTAACCAAACGAGACAGAACCTCAGTTTCAGTAATCAAGCTAAAAATTTAATTAAAATTGGTTCAATTATCACGATTGCTTCTCTTCTATACAAGGTTTCTTAACATTAGCCTCCTTATTCAAGCTATAAATCTGAGTGGCAAATGAGATCGACACCAATATAGCACTTCACTGGTAGTAAAATTAATTTGATTGGCAGTTCTGTGCTTACGGAGAATTATCTTTTCACCTTGAAAGTGTCAAAACTTTACAGCATTGCGTCGAAAACAATAGAGCTGGTGTGTCACGATCGATCATATAGCTGGATATTGATCGCGATAAATATTTATGATCTTTTCGGAGGTCACTCTGGAAAGTGATTTACCAGTTTTGTTAGGATTTTTTTGTAACGTTTATTTCCTCGCAGTTAATCCAGTTTGATGTGTTTGGCTACTTGCTCACATGGAAGGTCTACAGAATTAACAAGCACAGGATAATGTGGCACAAATTTATCATGACACTTTTTCCTTTCTGGCCTTAACTGCTTAGGGATCTTACGAGCACTTCCACACCGATTACCGATTGGCCATTTTTGAATGTGCATATCGTGTAGAAGGTACGAAGATACTCTATACCCTGGGATGTCGAAAAAATACCCTTTACAAAAAAAATCCTCATCCGGTGGGATTCGATCCCACGACTCTTAGTTTTATCTAGTTGAATAGCTGCGCGTTTACCGCTATGGCTATCTGGGCCCTAATTGATAATAATTATTACCTCGAAAAATGTTACTTTCATCATCTAGACTGTTTACTCTGTACAGAATACACAGAACATTTGTTTTACTCAAATAAACTCAATATTAGAAACACAAAATTTACTTACTTTCAATCATTTGGTCATGCCTCGATATAACGTAACTCAGAGTGGATTTAAATAAGAGTGGCGTCAATGTCAAAATTGGAACAGCGGCGAACTGTCATTTTCATACAAATCCGCGTTCCAACCAAGCAGGAGACCTGTCAAAACTGGAATGAGACGTCACTCTTATTTACAGGTACCGGGTACCCCCGTTGGTTTGACCACATTTAATCTGTACCCCGCTAATTTGCACATCGTTCAGATTAAAAATGGTTCAAACGACATTTAGCTCATGGAACGGAGTGAAGTGAGATGGAACGCTGTGGAACGGAACGCAGAATCAAAACAAAACAGTGAAAGAGGTAACCAGAGACATGTTTCTAAGGTTACTAGATAATCAAATTAAAAATGAACCCCGATGGTTTGCATGAGGTACCGTTCACATTAGCGGGGGTGCACGGTACTCTAGAAAAACTTGCTTCAGTTTAAATCTGATAGCGTAACTTATGGACTTAAAACATTTTTAAGAATACCAAGTCAAAACCATATCTAAGAAGACAAAAATTATTGCGCTTAAACCGTCAATTTTAGATACATGGCGTCTTGGGCAAAGTTTCTTCATATTTTTAAGACATTTTTTTCTGTGATGTGAAATTAGGGTGGCCCGCATGGTTCACGAGATCATAATATAATCTTTTTTGTTGACGTATTTAGGCCTACACAATCTTCCACAATGTTTTAGAACAACCAATTTGGAGCAACTGTGATCGATCTCATATCAATACATGTGTCTTCAAGTTTAAAGGACTTTACATACAGTTATTTCGGTTGTTCTAGCAAATATCTCTTTTTTCGCTTTTTTACCATATAAATTTCGGTTTATGGTGAATATATCTTTAAGCGTTGATTATCATCAGCGTTGAAGTATCAAACACTTTCAGAACATTCTATTTTGCCCATTTTTGCTGAAGGATCTTTGGTTCCTATCTCGATTATTTTTCAAATTATGGACGATTTTCGTTTAAAAACATCTTCAAAATTTTGTTTATCTCTTTAAACAAAAACGTCCTTACAGTTTGTTCACCATGAACAGAGAAAAATATATTTTTTTCCAATGGCGGTAAAAGATTGAGAATCCGTTTGCGCCTTTCAGAGATATCGACATTTGAAAACAAACATTTTTCGAAGAAAATCTCTGATAACTTTGTAACCATAAGAGATAGAACAGTAGTTAAAAGTAGTCGGCAAAAATTTGTGCAATCAAAAGTTCTCAAAGTGCTCAGAACACAATTTTTAAGAGAAATTATCGTATAAAAAGCTATCGAGAAAAAAATGATTTTTCAGTACCACCTAGAGTGTCCATTTCCCGGCCAAATTGCTCGTCCCGGGATTCGGGACAAAAATCTATGCTTGTCCCGGGTAATCCCGGGATCCCGGGATTTATCAAATTTTCAATTTTTTCGGTGGAAATGGAAGATAATGTAACTTTTCAAAACAATATGTTAATTATAGCAGATCACATTTCAGATAAGACTTTCTTATTCTGATGAAGTAACCTAACTAAAACCAAAACTTAGTTTGATTAATTTTGGGTTTGCTATGGACTTTTTCAAATTCTCTATAACACATATGAATGGAAGTATGACAAAAACCTAAGTCATAATTTTAAAGCAATATGCTTCAAACATTTGAAAAGAAATAAAAACTTTAGAACAGAAGAAACGATTAAAGCTTATTGAAGGTATTGTAGATCATTCTAAAAGTTAATTACTGAAAATTATTGACTGAAGTTTACTGTCGTGAATCGCAAGTCAGTCTCATCTGCACTTTGGTCAAAATTAAGTTGATATCAGTTTTCATTAAATCTTTTAATGATCTTTCAGCTGCAATAACGAAAAATCAGTTTTTGTCCAGTAAAATTAGGAAATAAAACACCAAGTCGAATTGTCCCATAATGAAAAGTAAACGCATGTCAGTCCCACTTCAGATTTTCGCATCGTGTAGCGCAAAAATGGATCGTTATTTGGTCATCTTTATATTTTTCTTGGAAAGGTAACGGAGTGAAAAGCAAATTATGAAAGTTTCATTGAGATCGAAACATGTTCCAATATCCTGGAATTTTTTGAATATTTGTATGAAAAACGAGATTGAAAACTTCTTAGTCAATTTACTCAAAGCCTACTTTTTATAGATGGTACTGACTTGCGATTTGCGGCAGTTTAGGTGTATTTTCAAATTTGTTATCTCAGCATAGGCTTATATGTAAAAACGGCTAATGTTAAAAAGCAAAGCATTAAGACTTTGCAACTAGACAAATAAAAATATGTGTTTCTTTCTTGGTAAATTGATCTTCTCATGAAAATAATTACTCGTTTACTCTGTTTTTCATTTAGCTTTTCTACTTTATCGAATAAGGTTGATAGTGAGGAAAAATGTCATTGTTTTTCATTGAAATTTAGTGGTTTTCATCAAATTCTACGTACATTTCGGGAATCCCGGGATTCCCGGGATGTCAGAAATAAAATCCCGGGAAACGGGAAATCCCGAAATTCATCAAATCCCGGGATTTTTTGTCCCGGGATGTCCCGGGATGGACACTCTAGTACCACCCTAACTTATTTGTTTAATAAAATCATAACTCGCAAACTATAAGAGGTAGAAATTTGGATTTTTTGACAAAGTTGCTCCAAATTGGTTGTTCTAAAACAGTGTACAACATTGTATAGGTCTAAATGCGTCAGCAAAAAAGTTTCTGAAATATTCGGATCTCGTAAAGGGTCTGAAAAATATGGAGAAACTTTGCCGAAAACACTATATATCTAAAATTTACGGTTTGGGCGCAATCATTTTGGTCTTCCTACCCGAGCAGAAGAAAAGTGCTACTAAATACCCAACTGAGGTATTCCATAAGGACTGTTCGTTTTATAAAGTGGACACTTTGTTTATGCTATATCTTTTTTATTTATTGATAAAATCGTAATCGGTTTTCTGTGTATCGTTGACCTATTATTCTAAAATGCTATGAAAATATAAAATCTTTGAAAATGTTTTTGGTTGAAGAGCTAAATAGTTTTTTCCAAAAACTCTTAAAAAAAGCTGTCCGTCAAAGTTTAACATTATTTTTCGCAAAACAAAAATCCTTATTTTTATGAACAAATTGTATGTTTGCATCCTTTACTATTCTACTAAAGGTAAAGCTTTAAAAATATCAATTATATTCCACCATTCTATGACATTAGGTAACTTTAGTGATTTACCCATTCATGGCCAAATTTGCTGATACACCATCCTTTCACTCCCAGCAAAAGAGAAAAGTAAAAAGCGTGTTCAAAACTAGTTTGGATTACTAAAGAAACTATATTAGTATAAACGAAAGCTAAATCGTGAGATTAAACCACAGTCTTAAGTATAAATTTTATTGTTTATGGTAGTTTTGCTAAAAAGTGTCATACTTTTAAAATCATGTACGCATATTTATCGATCTACAGCAAATTGTAAACAGTTTTCTCCGAATTTTTCAATTGGTAATCTCAGAATAACATATTATGAAAAAATATGTGGAAAATAAAATCGATTTTATTACAGCAGTGTTGCCAATTTTGATGATTGTCAATGTACTTTGATAGGTCTTCTAAGAATACAACAATTGTGTTTCTGTTGTGCTTTGAATGTGACGTGGGGACTTACTAAGTAACTCTATGAAGGCGTAAGTTATTTTTCATATTAATACAATATTAGGACTTCCGCCAGGACGTACTTTTACACAAAAAATTCTACTCATATCAATTCCCATCAAATTTTTAAACAATTTCTTTAAAAATATACGGGAAAATTGATTTTATTATATCTGTAAAATTGTTGCCCCAAAAATAACTTGATTTTTTCCATCAGGCTTCTGATTGATGATGCTTTCGAAGAACAAGCCTTTTTTGAAAATAGAAAATATAAATTATCGAATTTTCCAGCCAGTTTCTTACAATCAAAAAAAAAAATCAAAAAATCGACCGATCTAATCGTTGTTCCATATTCGTGTGAAATTTAATTATTTTGGAGAATTTTTATTATCACAACATTGTACAATACTAGTCGAACGATGTGCAAAAAACCGATTGAAATTTCATTGATTAATAAGAAAGATACAGCATGCACAAGGTGTCCACTTTATAAAATGAACAGTCCTTACAAGAAAATTTCCAATACTAATAACCTTAATGAGGAGCCCTGCATAAGAGGTAAATACCCCAAATAATATCTCATGCATATTCTACAAACACCAAATCAACAATTAGATCAGGTATTGTAATACCTCAATAATACATGATGGATTTTCATATAAAAGTGAAATTCCTAAGTAGCTCAATCAATACCTCCAGCAGTCCTCAATAGCTATCGAATACCAAAATGAAGTATTTTTAATTGTTTTAAATTTTTTTTCCAATATCATCATAATACCAAAATGTGGTATTGACAACTGAACAATACCTAATTATGGTTTGATACCAAAATACAGTTGAAGCTTGTTATAACGACATCGCAAGGGACCGTCGTAATAGAGAAAAGTCGTTATAAGTGAAAATTATAATATGAAAATATGTTTCAAGGGACCGAAAAATGTCGCTATAGAGAGCTTTTGTCACTATAAAAGTTGTCGTTATAACGAGCTTTGACTGTATGGTATTCATATGTGAGAGCGAGTTATTTTTTCCTCCTCGGGTAGATGTGGAATGGCTTTGGGAGCAATGTGGAATGGGGTGCTAAGTACTAAGATCGGTTCCGAAATAACCAAGATATGGCCGTTTCTCCGGAATCGGTGCCAGTATTGGGGACTAGATTCCCCATCCTGAAAGAAAGATAACGTTCATGCAACAAGAACTTGCCCATAAAATATATGTTTTTTTTTTTTTTTTTTAAGATTCTCATATTCCTCTCTAACTTGTGGTATTTTATCCATCAAAAAAATATCTTTGAAAAATTGGATAGGGTCGTAATCTTTGACCAGGAAAGTACCCCCTTATTTGCTTAATTACAGTAACTAGGGGAAAAGCATTAATCTTGGACCCATTCAGACGATTTAGTTACGTTGCGTGGTAATGAAGTATTTCGTAGATTGCACACTGAAAGCTGGCATGTTGGTTACTTTACCACTCTTATTCCAATTGCTTATGCAACACTACTTTGGAATAAATAGCAGTCCAACCGAAAGTCAGAGATGAAAAAACATGACATTTTCCATTGCCGGCCACGTCCATCTTCTCCGTTACGAAGAAAAGAAAGGATAATAATAGTTTGACACCTACTTAAAGAAAGGACAGCGACTCACCAACTCCCTCATAGATGTCAAGGAGCTGGATACAGGAAAGGGTGATTTGTCTTGGATTCACTATAAGCAAGTGATGCGACCGGATTCAAATTAAGTATATGTAGGGACGTTCCGATATTCCAAAGTATCGATATTTGATTCGATACGATTATCGAATCAAAGTATCGATACCACCGATATATTGAATCAAAATATCGATATGTCGGATTATCATATGATATATTTGCATGAAGAAAAATGGCTAAATCGCTTAGTGAGCTACCGTTTAACTTCGTAGGATCCGAAAAAAAATCTTTGAGCACTCAAGATTATTGGTATTTTGACCGATATGGACATAAACATCTTCTGTTAAGATACATTTGTAGTACAATTCGAATGGTACCTGCTTTTTTAACTACAAAAAAATAAATTATGAATTGAGAATACCCTACAATTTAAAAAGACACTACACGTTAATGCTTCCAGTGGGCTATTTGCCCTTTGAAGAAAGCACCACACTAGACAACGGACTAGCATGCAACGCCCAATGGCACAGTCGGAAAACATTCCTCTCGAAAAGGTTTTCGGCCTGAGGCGGGAATTGAACCCACACACCCTTAGCACGATGGGGCTAAATGCCTCGGTGACACTAACCGCACGGCTACGAAGCCCACAATTGCTTTCCTTATTTAATGTACGATATATCGGAAGAAAATATCGATATCACCGATATATTGAATAGGAAATATCGATACCAAAATATCGAATATCGAAAGCAAAATATCGATACTCCGATATATCGGAAGTATCGGAACGTCCCTAAGTATATGTGTAGATGAGTGTATCTTTTGTAATGGATCATTAAAATAACCAAATCGGCCGCTATGGCAAGCATAGATAGCGCCACCGTAGCCTTGTGTGTTTGACAGAACAGCAATGCTGTCACAATGCTAAACCCATATACAGTGGCGCCTTTGTTTTGATGCGGTGAGCACTGGCAAAAACTACCTTCAATGATCAATTGAGGACAAGTGTGAATGAAATATTTTTATCAACGTTGGGAGTGACGTAGCTAAGAACGTTAATGCGCGCTTGTTGTCCAGGGATGAAAATGAGCAGTTTAATTGTAACGAACTCACCAAAGCTATTTGTTTGTCCTAACACCGAATATGGGAGTAGTGTCCGTAAAAAGTTTCAACAAAATCATTTGTTGGAAAATCGAACCCAACTCCTCTGGATGTTTCAGCATTTTAATTATGCTGTCGTCGGGTGCGTCGTCGATAAGGTCAAAAAATGAACAGAGCAAAACTGCACATTTTTTTTTGGTTTTAAATATTCTTCATCTTTGCGTAGCACAATAATCGTAATCAAATGCGTGACATGATGACAAATATGCTTCATCATTGTATTTTATCAGAATCACACTTTTTACTGACGAAAAAAAGCTCTCCAGGAGGCGTAGTACCGGCCGAACCACCAGCGGAATCTCGAAAAATCTACCATGCAGAACGCCACAAGCCATGTTTTAATTAAATTTTTGCACAAAAAAACATACCATTTTAAAAAACATTTGTTAGAAAAAAAAAAATGGCAATTTTCGACACCCACCCACCCCCTCGTAACGCATTTTGCATGAATATTTTTAATATTTTGTATGAGCTGTAACATTTTTATGACACCCACCTACCCCCATCAGCGTTAGAAAATTTATGAATGGGCTCAAATAGCACCATCAGGCGATTAAATGTTCACATTATCCGATTTGAAAATCCACTGAACCGAAATTAACGTAACTGAAAATTTAAAACGCAGCCGCCCGCGCACACGGCTTGCTGCGTTTCGCCTTTCGACCCTTTCATACGATTTAGGCCTACTTTGTATGGAAATCCGAAAATTGGCACAGAACAATTGTAGGTCGAAAATTAGTGCTTTCCCCTACTAACGAAAACATTAATTTGGAGATGCTTGTTGTGGAGTAAGTACATTTCTGTGTCTTTAGTAAACTTATGCATTATCAATTATGTTGAACCATAAGAAAGAACATCAATAAATTTGATCGTTTATTATATTTCTTGTGTGGTGAACATTTTAAACCTTGGCCAGGCGATGATGATTAGGAATAAGAATTTTCGCGACATCCCAGGGCTTAGAGTACATTAGAATCTTCTTAGCTTCTTAGCCACATGATATACGATTACAAAAAAATGAACTTTCCGAAGAAAAATCAGTAAGAGCTGTGGAAGTGTTTTTAAATAACTAAACAAAGATGCAAGTGGTGTACTAGTTAGGACTTCTTTTTCTTCTTCTTGGCATTAATGTCCTCACTGGGACAAAGCCTGCTTCTCAGCTTGGTGTTCTTACTGTGAGATACATTCATCATCTACAACTTTGCCGAAGACCGTTTTCAAATCGGACGCCTCAGTAATTAGATATTGTTTTTTGTATTAGTTGTAAAACTTTGGCTAAAATAATTGGGCTGCTTTACAGGCATCACTGGATATATGCAGTAAAACATAGTAGCCATGATTCATGTGCGCTATCTTTCGCGCCGGATGCAGCAATGTTGTCAGTTCAAAAGATAAATGAGCACTGTAGAAGAATTTTCAAATGGATATAAATCATTAACTAATTACTGAGACGTCAGATTTGAAAACGGTCTTCGGCAGAGTTGTAGCTGATAAATGTATCTTTCATTATCAATGCAGCTCTAGTCCCCAAGAGCACATGGGCAAACGCTATGACCGATTAAATGGTTTGCTTGCTTTTCCCATAGTAATTCCCATATAAACTTTGAAAGGCTTGTGCAGTCTCAATTCTCATCCGAATGAGCTCAAATTTCGGGAGGACATCCAGAATTTGATATTGAATCGAATAAGCGGTGTGGAGCAAAAACGATTTTTTTTGAACCACTTTATTGTATATGTTGTAAATCTAAATTTTCTTGATAAATCTGTCATGTTCCTCTAAGATTTATTAAATATTTTTTCTCTGAAAATGATACCGATTTTGTCACGTTTCCGTTTTTGTCAACTGAAAACGGAACACACCTGTATTTGAAGATTGTAAAGAATATTTCATTTTTTTCCTTAATTTCTAACCGCATGCATCGTTTCAAAATCATTACAGATGACAAGCACGTTATCTAGAAGCATATATTTTAACCAAATTTTGCATAATTAGTCTCTTGCTAACTCATAGTTAGTCTCGAAGATTGGAGTATGTTAGTTTCAATCAAGGACATTTTCAACACAACGAATGTATCTAAAAGTTAAAGTAAATGAAGAAGTATTTAATCTATGCTTTTTCATGACATTTGATATAGATATCTTCTTCTTTCTGGCATTACGTCCCCACTGGGACAAAGCCTGGTTCTCAGCTTAGTGTTCTTATGAGCACTTCCACAGTTATTCACTGAGAGCTTACTATGCCAATTGACCATTTTTACATGTGTATATCGTGTGGCAGGTACGAAGATACTCTATGCCCTGGGAAGTCGAGAAAATTTCCAACCCGAAAAGATCCTCGACCGGTGGGATCCGAACTCACGACCCTCAGCTTGGTCATGCTGAATAGCTGCGCGTTTACCGCTACGGCTATAATAATATAAAATAATATGAACTGGAAATCAGAATTCATACAATCATTATGGGGGCCAGATAGCCATAGTGGTAAATGCGCAGCTATTAAGCTTGGTCAAGCTGAGCGGTCCCATCATATTTTCGTAATGAAAATTTTCTCGATTTGGTCGAGCATAGAGTATCTACGTGCTTGCCACACGTTAAACGCATGCAAAAATGGTCAATTGGCAAAGAAAGCTCCTCAGTTAATAACTGGTGAAGGAGGCTCTGTCTCAGTTGGAACTTAACGCCAGAAAGAACAAGAAGACAAGCATTTATTTTCTATGATCATTTACTCACAGGAAATAGTGAACACCCTGTATATGGAGTTACTATGACAAAGGCCAACTTTTTGCATTTAGCCCTCTAACTGTTTGACATAATATTCTATTAGTTATTTATGCAAAACGTTGCAAAGTCTTTCATTTTTCAGCACGATTCAAACATTCGGCAAGCTTCTTTCGATAAATACAACGAGTGCTGAAAAAAACAGTTTTGTTGTACGGTTTTGCCTTTATAGTGAGGTTATCTCCTAAAGCATTGATCCTTCTTCCACTCAGAATCCTTCACCTGAGTTGAAATTGGATTGTTCGACGGATGTAGAATCAGTTGATCTCAGCTAGTTGACTAAGTCATTTAGGAATCCAGATCGATGTGATGGAGACACTCAGATATTAATTCTCCAACACCAAAAACACAACTGAAGTAGTACTTTTCTGTACTGTTTTTATGTGTGGGAAAAATAGGCCGTTATGATGTTTATTCTTTTGATAGGAAAGCTTATATGCAACGGAATTGTAAAAAAAATATTTCACAAACTCTTTTTAAATGAGTTTTTTTCATTTTCAACTTTGTCGAAGAGCATATACTGCTTCGCGACTAAAAATGGACGAATCAACGTGCGAAGTTCGATTTTTTACCAACTTCGCCGTGTCGCGAGTCACTTCGCTATAGTGCGCATCTATGCCCTCCGTCGTGTGCATCATGCGCACTATTGAGAATCGAGTTGCGACACGGCGAAGTTGGTCAAAAATCAAACTTCGCACCTTGGTTAACCCATTTTCTAACGCGAAGCAGTATATTTTGGTTAGACGTCACAATCAACCAATAATTTATTCGTCTTTATATACTGGGTTTGCGTTTGGTGGGAAGAATACACTCACGCAAATGAATTATCGAAGTTCATACATACATACAAAATTCGCCACAATAAATCAGGTTGAAATTCATAGCTTTGCCTTATGAAACCAAAATTTTAGAATGAGCATAGATGAACGTACGAACAAGCGAAGTTGCACAGGGAATTAAAGAATGGGGCCTGGGATTAGCTTACCATTCTTCAATCTGCACAAAATGAGAGCTCAAATTTTGAAAGTCAATAACGGCGCCGGTCACGTCATAACGGTCATCGATTAAGGGAAGGAATGATAGTTAGACAACCGTTGTTACTATAGACCGAGTATACCTCTGCATCTCCACAGCTGTTATGGAAAGCATATTGGGTTAGTGAGATAAGGTAAAGATCTGGTAGTCACCAGTGGTTGGTGATGCGATCCATGATCTATTCACGCCTAATCGTATTTTGCAATATAATTCGCTAATCGCATTGTACCCCGAACAAGTGTTCATCACTCGCCCACGCAAGAGCAAGCGACGCAATCAATAGATCAAACACTACTAACGATCCGCGCATTTTTTTAATTTCACTACTCGACCGACGCGCGACATGTCAAGGTCGAAGGATCAAACAGAACTCCCTTATGAAACCAAAATTTGAAAACAAAAAATGTTTTCGCGGCAACCTGGAATCGAACAAAGGACCTGGAATCGAACAAGGGCGCGTGGTGTACGCACGGGCCTATCGACGCCTTGATGTGAGGTGATGCTAAAACGGTACATAAAGCGTTGGTATTGCAATAATCATTCCACTTTTTATAAGGCAAAATGTATGAATTTCGATAGTCTAGTTCACAGCGTGTATATAAAAATAATAAGCAAAATAATAAAACATTAAATCGAAGTTTTTATGGATTTGTTGATAAATCTATACAGCAATGAATTATAAATTGTCTTAGCACATTTTTTCCGTCCGTAGAAAATAGAATAGAAATCGCGCTTTGTTGATAAATAAACGTGAGTTTTGAGGTGTATTTCCGAACTACATATACCTATATATGGGGCCTTCCTTAGCCGAGTGGTTAGAGTCCGCGGCTACGAAAGCAAAGTCATGCTGAAGGTGTCTGGGTTCGATTCCCGGTCGGTCCAGGATCTTTTCCTAATGGAAATTTCCTTGACTTCCCTGGGCATAGAGTATGATCGTACCTGCCACACGATATACGAATGCGAAAATGGCAACTAAGGCAAAGAAAGCTCTCAGTTAATAACTGTGAAAGTGCTCATAAAAACACTAAGCTGAGAAGCCGGCTCTGTCCCAGTGAGGACGTAATGCCAAGAAGAAGAAGAAGAAGATATACCTATTGTACATTGCCCAGGAGGGAATTTTGTACAGCGTCTCCATGATTTTTTATGAAACTTTATTCTGAAAAATGACCCTTAGTTGCTCCATAACTGTGGGGTGACTGTACCTGTATGTCATGTGTAGTAATATTTATACTGCTCTCATGGATATCACACCCCCTCTCAGAATGATATGCACTGTTCTTAAGGTGATTATAGAACGAAGCCACAAATCAAATTTTAAAGAGCACAAGACTTGAGAACCAAACAGCGCTCCGCGTTGAAAATTTATCCCATTGGTCACCACCAGCAAGCAAGCAATTTGATTGATTTTCAACGCGAACTGTTGTCAGATTCTCCAGTCTTGTGCATTTGAAAATTCAAATTTTGGCTTCGTTTTATAATTACCTTAAAAGCTCGGTGCATTTTTTTTTTGTTAGTTATGCCCGTTTTTCTTGAATTGTTAAAAACTTAAACACCCAAATTACGATTATGAACGTTCCAATATTTTTTCCAGTTCCAACTAGAGTTACTGTGCACGTGCTGTAGCCTTATTAGGTGCAGGAGCCTCATTGCTTGCAAGCGCACGGGAGCGCTGTACATTGTGAGACCTTTTTCGGTGCGCCTCATTTTTCTTGAGATGTGTCTCACTGCGGTCTCATGTGCTCCGTCACATGTGCTGTTTAAAATTCAGCGCAATAATTGAATTGATTACAAAAGTTTTCAATGGGGATCGAAATTGTAACTCTTGGATCGCGAGTCTTCGACCATATCATGTAGACCATCTAGACACCTGTATAATGAAGCAAAAATAGTTGTAGAGGCTCTTCGTTACTAAGCAGTTGTTTCACAACTTGGATACCGATGGCGAGCCGTAGCGCCGAACAGCGCATGAGACGAGTCTCCCCGGGAGCACATCACCTAGCGCGCGCTTTTAAAATTTTCGTGAGCCTCCGTTTAGCGCAGCACACTAGGATTCCGATGAGCTGAGAGACGGTGAACACGCTCAAATACAATTTAGTTATCTGCAGATCCATTAATGGACAAAAGATCGAAAGGACAAAAGGTCGAAAGACAAAAGGTCGAAAGGACAAAAGTTCGAAAGACAAAAGGTCGAAAACTATTTGCATGGTGGGAAATTTTTCCTTCTTCGAAAAAATATTTTCGACCTTTTGTCCCTTCTTTTTTGTTCTTCGACTTTTTGTCTTTCGACCTTCTGTCCTTTCGACCTTTTATCTTTCGACCTTTTGTCATAGAGTCATTAAAATATTTTGTTTTCTCCATCAATTTCTTCAATTCAAAACAGTATAATAAATCCGCTAGGGTAAATTTTTGAATATAAATATGAATTAAATAATACAAAAACTTCAAACCAAAGCGACAGGCTCAATGTTGCCGTTGATGAATTGACTTTAATCACGAATTTGTGAAACATACTAAATCTACATTGATATTTTTTATTATTATTAAGTTTTTAAGAACTAAAACCGCTGTTCATTGTAATTTTAAAAATTCTATTTTTGTTAGTAACTAACATCTAAAAAACTTTCATAATCTAAATCTAACAGCACTTTAGCACATCTAAAAGCATATTTAAACACATTATATAATATCAAAAAAGTGTTCTAAGAAAAAGGCCTTCACAAAACTGAAGCCCCCGGCCTCCACATTTGTGAATTCAGCCCTGTAATCCAGGCTACTATGTTCTACTCTAAAATAGCAGTGTTGCTCTGAAAGTGATTCAATGATCTCCCCTGCATGGTTTAGACTTTGAAATCATTTCAATAATTATATTTCTACTCTCAATTTGTCACTCTTTTGGCTGCTTCACAATGGCGGCGACGTATCAAGTTTTGACCACCGCCTCCCATTCTGCATTTGTAACAAGTCAATCAACCCGGTTATAAAACAGCAAATGCGCTTGCAGTTGATTGACCCTTGATCTGTAACCAGATTCCAGTTTTGAACCCTTCAGATCAATGCACGTCAATCAGCTTCCGAGCAGCAAGTGTCATTATGTGGCGCCCCAATCTCTCAATCTCTCAAAGCTTGCATAGAATTTAGGTTAAAACAAGTGGGATTTGGGGTAGATATTGAAGTAGATTTATGCATTATATAAATCACTTCAATAAGTTCACCGATTGCCCTTCACCGCTCTTGAACGACTTGTTTCGATCCACTTTCGATTGGTTTTTGTCACTGCTACTGAATCACGATTTGCTCAGTCTGAGCTGCATCCTTTCTTGTTCGCATAACTTATGGCTCAATGGTGCCCTCTGGCTACCGATTTAACGCAACGGTATGGCAAAAGCGTGGAAGGTATTTTGGGATCGTTGATAAATTGCGCTACATAGATGGAGAGAGAGATCTACCAAAGCGTACTGGACGTACATTTTAAACAATCCCTCTTAAGCTTGTATGCTGATCACTTGTTTCGCTATATAGTCATTGCAGTTGGAGTGTGTGACCGATCACCGCATAGGAGAGAATCGTGTGGGTCGAAATGGGACCCTTGCTTCTGAGTTCATGTCTTTTACGAGTGGCACTTTAACGCGTACACTTTCGAGGATACTCGAACGCGGAACCATAAAAGGGCATATGTAACAGATGCAAGGTCAGCAGAGACCCCTGAAATTGGACTCAGTAATTCATCGTACATTCAAAATAAGATCGTTCTCTTGGGTAGATCAGTTCATGTTTATGACTTGTTTCTAGCTTTGTGAACTGTGACTATTAAGCAGAGCCATACTGAAAGTGCCTAAGATTTGATTCCTGATACGATTTCGGCACGGATCTTTTTAAGCATAAACGGAAGGCAGATAGTACTTTTTGTACACTTGTCAACTCCAGAGTGCTCTTCTTCTTTTTCTTTTTCTTATTCTTCTTCTTCTTGGAATTACGTCATCACTGGGACAGAGTTTGCTTCTCAGCTTAGTGTTCTAATGAGCACTTCCACAGTTATTAACTGAGAGCTTTCTTTGCCAAACTTGCTATTTTCGCATTCGTATATCGTATGGCAGGTACGATGATACTCTATGCCCAGAGAAGTCAAGAAAATTTCCATTACGAAAAGATCCTGAACCGACCGGGATTCGAACCCAGACACCTTCAGCATGGCTTTGCTTTGTAGCCGCGGACCACTCGGCTAAGGAAGACCCCCAACTGGAGAGCTTAGAAAGTAATCAATTTGACCCGAAATTATTATTTGACCTAACAGAGCCATATCTTCTATAACAGTTCAAAACTTGCTACACCACTGACGATCGCCTAATGTGCGAAGATCAATCAAGTAAAATTTTAATTGGCCCCGCTGCAAAGAGAAGAACGGAATGCTTCCTCACCTTTGATCGCCAACATTCTCCAAGTGTGTATGTACCTACCTTTGAATCTCGTATAGGCCGTACAACCTGTGCATGAGAATAAAAATAGGATTTTGCATGTACCCTTCTCTTCATCGGCCTCCTGAATGCTCAGATTGGGGGCCCTTCGCCTTGACGGACGCACGTGAGCACGGGTATATTAATAGGAAAATTCGTGCGCGGATCACTCACAAGGGGGTCGTGTGAGGAAATCGAGCGGAAACTTTAAGCAGCGGATAGGGTTACCAAACAGCTGATATGCAAATCGCACGCTTTCGGAACCTACAACTCCCAACCCTACCCACGGATTGGCTCGACACTAAACATATTAATCTGAACCGGCGTAATTTTCTGAGCGCAATGCATTCGCACTAAACGGCGAGATCCACATCTCTCAAATTAGAGGAGCCAATCTAAGCGAAATCGAAACACAATCGAAGGGCGCCCATGCGTCACCATATAGGAGTAACAGGACTGATTTCATGGCAAAAATTTGCATAGTCCTTTAAATGGCTTATTGTATAGTTTTAATGTTTTATTTATTGTTTGTGTTCATTTGAATTAGAAATCACGTTTTATATTTATAAGTAGTTAGTTCTTAAACGTTCAAAATAAGGAAGAATTGGCAAAGTTACTCATTAGGATGGAACTCATTTTCGAATCATTTAAAAACCAAAAGTTTGTGTACTCTTCTGAACAGTGGCATACACTAAAATTTGCTTTAGGAAATATAAAAAAAATCGAGATGATCCATAGCACCGTAAAAAGGAAGTTCACTTTCCAGTCGCGCTTGTGTTACCACTAAATCTTATTATTTTTGGCTAAAACTGAGTCTCTTACTTATTCAGACTTTCTGAGCACAGTCTCAATAAAGAGAAATAAAAAATGTAGATTTGAGTGTTGAACCTTTTGATTCCGCCCTAATTACTGATCTGTAGATAGATACGCGTATTTCGACTACTACTTGTAGCCTTCTTCAGTGCCAGGCACTTGCATGGTTCTCTTTATTATTCAAACTTTGAGATTTGTCTTCCTATGTGATTTGAATTCAGAAAATCTCACGAATTGTTATATTGAGAATTTTTTAAAAAATAAACATCAAACACTCAGATTTGTTTTCCAAATTCGGTGAAGTTTTTGTCGTAAAGTAGCGGTAATAAGCTATATTACAGATTTTTCGGTAAACGCTTTTTGCAGTCTGTCATTGAGATTATAGCAACTATTAAAGTATTGCTTGTTATTACAGAAATAATTACAGTTTGTACTGTTCAAAAAACTTCCTGCTCAAAATGCAATTTATTTGCAGCTTAAAATGCAACCTTTTCCAACTTTTATGGAATTTTGTACATGTATTAGAGGTTATTCAATATGACATTTCCCAATAAAACTATTAACTTTTCGTAAACAACGTTCTGAAATGGGACTGGGAGTCAAAATCAATTCGTTCGATTGAAAGTTTCGGATTGAAACAAGGACAATTAGGAAAAATACACTGAAAAATGTAATAATTCAAATTGTATTATTGTTGAAATGATTTTCTGCACATTATTATCTTCAAAGGTTATGTGCTGATCCACAGATGTGGAGTTAGACCTGTGCGCCGAAATATTTGTGGTCAGCGGCGGCGTCAGAGCAATTTTGTGCCGGCGGCGGCGGCGTCATCGGCGTCACGCCGTTGACAATTTTCGGCGGCGGCGGCATATACCGGCGTCAAATAAAATTGAACGTAAAAAAATCGTAAGTTTATAATTTATGAAACTGCATACGTTCAATTACAATGACAAACAAGTTTGAAATTCCATTTCCCATATCTGTTTTACAATCTTATGATTGAAATAGAGATCAGGCATATTTTCAGCCATTATATCCACGTTGGTGCTACTGAGATACATTATCTAACCTGATTATTCAAACTTTTTTTAACCCGTATAGGCCTGAGTGAAATCAAAAATACTGAAACCCTCACTGCTCAGAGAATTCTTAACGGATTCAAATGACTTTTTGGCAGTTTACTGGCCCATATATCTAGTCTCTAGAAGTCGCCAGAAGAACTCGAAAATATTCATGGGGCCGGAGTTATTCCGGTGGGTCACTGGGTCAAGTCGGGTAAAAAAGGCTGTTTTTTTGGACATGCCAAATCACCTTTATTTATTTGCAATGACGTATTAATTTGCACAAATCATTAAGATCTGACATTTGACATTATAAATTAAGAGTTTTGCACCGTTTAAAATATACTGGATGTGGCCATTCGGACGTAATGCCCGGAAGAGCCGGCTATAGATTTGTTGGATACTAATTCGTTTCAATTCTCGAAAAGTAGAAATCAAACATAATTGTGCATCAAAATGCATTCCCATTAACTTGGCACAGATGTTCAGATACAAATTAGCCACTTTATCGTAAGTTTGAGGCGTCCCGGGACTCGAAAATGGTCATTTGAAGGATCAATCAAATGCAATACTCATAGTTATCAAATTCAATCGTTTCTCAAAAGGTTTACACTGATGCAATTTTCTTGAAATTCTATCATGTAGTGGCCACACTATAACCGATTCCGGAAATATCTGTGACTTGAAATTTGCCTACCTCCAGGGGCACAAACGCTCAGTACCCTTCTCATCCGACCCCGACCTGACCCAGTGATCCACTGGAATAACTCCGACTACAGGAATATTTCCGCGTTCCTCTGTCCACTTCTAGAAACTAGATATGTGTGCCACTATACTGACAAAAAATCATTTGAACTCACTAAGGATTCGCTGAGCGGTGAGGGTTTTAGAATGTTTGCTTTCACTCAGGCCTATACTGCCCTTCTACGCCTACTTGTCCCATGTTCTATGTAAACCTTATGGACCGCGGGACAAATATGCGTAGAACGGCAGTATACGGGTTAAGAAAGTTACAGAAAAATAATTTAATTTAGTGCAACATTTTGTTTGTGTTTTTGTAGAAGTTTACTAGACTCTTTTTGAAATAACTTATCTGATATCCACAGTACCCCACAATTAATAATCACAGCCTCGGATATTGTCGGTATTTTATTTTCTCGGAACAGAAAAAAATGTTCAAATTTCTATCACAATTTCTCATTACTCGAGCAAAGTTTAACATCATGAAAAAAACATGTCGAAAACGTATCTTGTTTTCTGCAGTAAGATATTATCGTTATTTGATATCAAAATATTATAATCTTGTTCGATATCATATTTTGTTTTTGTTCTTCTGTAATTTTTTTGTATCAAATTTGATTCAGGCTTATGTCAATGCTAGTCAAAAATATGTGTAACCTCAGTGAGTTCTCAATGTCATTAATGCTGAAAAAATTTTCCAATCTTTAAATTGCTTTTACTGACAGCTGTCAAATGTCGAAATTTCGGAAACATTGAAATGCTAGCGGAAAACGCAAATATGGCCAACTGCAAGTAATTCAGAAACGATCATCATCAGAGACAAACATTTTCCATTGACTTTGATATGATAACAAGTTGAGTTATCAAAATTTACGACATCGCAGCATCAAAATTAGTTTCCAATAAAACTCATCCTTATATTCGGGTATCATTCACGTAGTTAAAATGTTGTTACATGCCCCGATTTTGTTAGCCCCTTTTTCAAAACATTGTTAAGCTCTCCTTCAAAGTGTAAGCAATTTATCAATGTATTTCATTTGCCTTGTTATGAATATTCATAGAAGCTTCAACATGACTAAAAAGATTGGAATAAAATTCATTAATGAAACAGTGAGAACAACAAGATTTCCTAAAGAGGGACTAACAAAATCGGGTTAGTACTGTATTCCAAAATTATATGATGAATAATTCTGTACTTTATCAAACATTGATTCATAGCGGCCTGACGATCGTACTTAAGCCATTGAAATTTGTATCCTGCATTTGTTTCTGTCATACTAACGGAAGATACTGAAGCTACAGTGGCCCAATTTCATATTCGTACAGGATACTGTTTCCACATCAATTTAGTAAAAAACTATTAAATGAAGTATTGAGCTACAAATACTTTATCAACATTGAAGGTAACAGGTGTCATCTATTGCTTGCCAACCACAAAATGTATCCATTTACATTCATCTTTGGATTAATAGAAAAGTATTGAATTGGTGTCTAAAATTCACCCAATTCCATATTTGTACACTTACCAAAATTCATACGCACAACGTTCAAAACTAAATTTAGAAGCTCTATTTGATTACTGAAATGCTTTATTATGATGTTCAAATGTAGTGAAATACATTTGGACAATTTATTAGTGGACATATATGAAATTTAGGTAAAGTTATGAGAAATGCCAGTTTTCCAATGATTTTTGTTATTAAATCCTATAATTCGAACAATAACGTTTATTTTTGTCATTGGATCCAATCTATAGATTATACTCGTAAGCTCTGATAGAAATTTAGTTGAAATATGTATAGTTTACAGAAATCATAAACAGTTTTTATCCCTTTTGAGTTCAGAAAATTGTTGTGCCAGGTAAATGTTAATTTTGAATTTGTCTGTAAAAATAATTTGAACTACGAACTTCGTTTTACAATAAAGTACCCCAAACTACGCTGTACATACCTCCACATGATTGATGTCATCGTAATATTCAATTATCTTTGAAATAATATTCAAATTATATTCAAAATAGCACCCTATTTTGCAATTTATTGATTTTATAAGAAAAATACAAAATAACTTGAATGAGCAGAGAGCATTGATATACTATTTAATAGAATATATCCTGTTGTTTTCATCATTTTAAAAAAACGTTTGTGTTGCGGTTATGGCAATAATATTTATTCTTTAAATCTCTATAATCATGTTTGGTAGTAAAATGTAAATTAAAAATGATAATTACGAAATGTTTTGATAGCATAAGCATAAGCATAAGCATAAGCATAGATGACCGTACAATTCGTAGTTGCTACTCCGTGATTGACCAGAACAATCGAAGTTGCACAGGGAATTAATGAATGGGGCTTGGGATTAGCTTACCATTCTTCAATGTGCACAAATCGAGAGCTCAAATTTAAAAGTCAATAACGGCGCCGGCCACGTCCTTACGGTCATCGGGGAAGGGAAGGAATGTTAGTGTGGCTACCGTTGTTACTAGAGACCGAGATCACCTCTGCATCTCCACGGTTGTCATGGAGAGGATATTGGGTTAGTGGGATAAGGTAAAGATCTGGGAGTCACCAATGTTTGGTGATGCGAGCCATGATATAATCACGCCTAACCGGATTCGCGAAATAATTCGATAATCGCATTAAACGCCGAACAAGTGTTCGTCACTCGCCCACACAAGAGCAAGCGACGCGATCAATAGATCAAACACTACTAACGATCCGCGGCGCTTTTTCATTTCTCTGAGCGAACGACGCGCGACAAGTTTGATCCTGCCCCCATCACCCGCCCCCGCAGGAGCAAGCGTCAAGGTCGAAGGATCAAACACTACTTACGAACCGATCACTTTTTCACCGCTTCACTACCGACGCGCGACATATTTGATCCTGCCCTCATCACCCGCCCCAGCAGGAGCAAGTGTCAAGGTCGAAGGATCAAACACTACTCTATTCAAAAGATGTTTTTATTAATGACGAAAACCGAAAATAACATGTATATATTTTAAATTATATGAAACAGGAACAATGCCGACACCTGCAGTGACGAACCATACATAGTTTGTTTGAAAATCACATATGAGTATCACTGTGCATTTTGTCTCGATATGGTACAAGTTTTAAAAAACACGTCAACATTCACAATGTCGAACAATTCAAAAGACAATCTTTAATAACGTATAAAAGAGACAAATATATGTATATTGAAACTGTATAAGAAAAAAACATAATGCCGACACTTATAGTGACGAACCATACAAAGTTTGTTCTAAAATTACTCAAAAGTTACGCTTTCAAGAAAATATGTGTTATCACAAGAATGAAACGAACTCACCAGTTGGTAATCCATCCTCGACCGAGCACAAAACTGACACTGACAGCAAAACTTCTTGGCGTCCCGAAAACAAACCGTCTTGCTTGTGCCCTCCAAACACCCACCCAGCAAGACGCTCCAAAACAGAAAAAAAATCTTAGGAGCCGAAAACACGCGCGAAACCGTGAGCCAAATCTATCGGACGACGCAAAACCGAACTGTCCTGCTTGGGCTTCACGAAGCACTACCCAGCAAGACGCTTGAAAACAGGAGAAAAAAAAAAATCTCCGGCGACGAAAACATGCGCAAAACCGTGAGCCAAATCTATCGGACGACGCAAAACTGAACTGTCCTGCTTGGGCTTCACGAAGCACTACCCAGCAAGACGCTTGAAAACAGGAAAAAAAAAATAAAAAAATCTCCGGCGACGAAAACATGCGCGAAACCGTGAGCCAAATTTATCGGACGACGCAAAACTGAACTGTCCTGCTTGGGCTTCACGAAGCACTACCCAGCAAGACGCTTGAAAACAGGAAAAAAAAAAAAAAATCTCCGGCGACGAAAACATGCGCGAAACCGTGAGCCAAATCCATCGGACGACGCAAAACCGAACTGTCCCGCTTGGGCTTCACGAAGCACTACCCAGCAAGACGCTTGAAAACAGGAAAAAAAAAATCTCCGGCGACGAAAACATGCGCAAAACCGTGAGCCAAATCTATCGGACGACGCAAAACTGAACTGTCCTGCTTGGGCTTCACGAAGCACTACCCAGCAAGACGCTTGAAAACAGGAAAAAAAAAATCTCCGGCGACGAAAACATGCGCGAAACCGTGAGCCAAATTTATCGGACGACGCAAAACCGAACTGTCCTGCTTGGGCTTCACGAAGCACTACCCAGCAAGACGCTTGAAAACAGGAAAAAAAAAAAAATCTCCGGCGACGAAAACATGCGCGAAACCGTGAGCCAAATTTATCGGACGACGCAAAACTGAACTGTCCTGCTTGGGCTTCACGAAGCACTACCCAGCAAGACGCTTGAAAACAGGAAAAAAAAAAAAATCTCCGGCGACGAAAACATGCGCGAAACCGTGAGCCAAATCCATCGGACGACGCAAAACCGAACTGTCCCGCTTGGGCTTCACGAAGCACTACCCAGCAAGACGCTTGAAAACAGGAAAAAAAAATCTCCGGCGACGAAAACATGCGCAAAACCGTGAGCCAAATCCATCGGACGACGCAAAACTGAACTGTCCTGCTTGGGCTTCACGAAGCACTACCCAGCAAGACGCTTGAAAACAGGAAAAAAAAAATCTCCGGCGACGAAAACATGCGCGAAACCGTGAGCCAAATTTATCGGACGACGCAAAACTGAACTGTCCCGCTTGGGCTTCACGAAGCACTACCCAGCAAGACGCTTGAAAACAGGAAAAAAAAAAAAATTCTCCGGCGACGAAAACATGCGCGAAACCGTGAGCCAAATTTATCGGACGACGCAAAACTGAACTGTCCTGCTTGGGCTTCACGAAGCACTACCCAGCAAGACGCTTGAAAACAGGAAAAAAAAAAAAAATTCTCCGGCGACGAAAACATGCGCGAAACCGTGAGCCAAATTTATCGGACGACGCAAAACTGAACTGTCCTGCTTGGGCTCCACGAAGCACTCATAATTACGAAATGTTTTGATAGGAACATTAACTATGGATTATGTATATACATTTAGGAGCCAAACATAAAGAAATAGACTAAAATTTTTGGTTTTGGATTTGTTATAAATGTTATACTACCTAAGATTCAAAAGTATAAATTGTCGATATCCACTCCTAGCTACTCTAAAACTGATTATAATTTTTTGAAACTTGTGCAATATTCGCAGTTATCATTCTTAAGGAAGTGATGTTGAAAAAATGCAATTTATTGTTCGACTTACCGAATATTTTAGCAAAAAACATGGGAAAACTGGTATTTTTCTTAAATTTACTTAAGTTTCAAATATGTCCGCTTATTAATTTTCCAAATGTATTCTACTGCATCTGAACAACACAACGAAGAGCTTAAGTAATCATCTAGTCCATTAAAAATAAGTTTTGAATGTTGTATTTTTTTTGTTAGGTGTACGAATATGGAATTGAATCAATTATAGACACAATCTCAATACTTTTCCATTATTCCAAAGATTTAAGCAAATGAATACAGTTTGTCATTGCCAAACAATAGATGACACCTATAACCTTAATTATTGACAAAGTATATCGAAGTCCATGCACCATTTGATAGATTTATACCAACTTGATATGAAGACAGTGCCCCGTACGAAAATGAGATTGAGTCACTGTAGCTATTCGAAGAAAAATGTGAAGATAGCTATTCGAGTGAAAACTTCAAATTTTTCAGGGTTTCTAATGGAAATATCAGAAAGAATTTCTATAGCAAACCCTGAGTTTTCATGAGTATTGATGATATGACACATTTTTGATTAGAGGAGAGCAACTTCCTGACTTATGGAAATATTCTTGACGAAAATCAAAGGAACACCAAATTTCTTAGGAGATTCCCGAAGTTCTATCTGTTGGACTATCGGCAAAATTTATTTGATGAATTTTTGCATGGATCTTTGCAGAATCTTTGAAGAATAACTTCGAATTTTTGTTTAGAAAATTCCTTCAAAAATCTCTGGATATGTTCAAGAAATAGTTCCTGAAAAGATTCTGAAGAAATAAATCAAGGATTATATAGAAAAATCTTTTCAGGCACTCGTGGAGCATTCAGTGAAAAAAAAAAATCGGTCAAGAAATACTAAAAAAAAAGTCCTGACTGAATCACTGAAGTAATTCAAGCAAATCCTAGGAAAATTCTAGTAGGAAACTTATGAAGAAAATATGTCAAAATTACCGTGTAAAAACTGCTGGAGAATTCATCGGAGGAATCTCTGAAGAAACTCCAGAAGCAATGAAGATATATATTGAATAATCTCTGAGAAAATGCAAAGGGGAATTACTAAAGGAATTCTTGAAGTGAATTTTGAACGATTTTGAGAAAAACTTCAAAAATAATCTATGGCACGATTCCTTAAAAAATAACTTGGAGGAATAATTGAAGCAATTTCAAAGAAATATCTAGAAGAAATCTCACAGTACTCTGTCAGAATAAATTCTCATAGTTCATGTGGTTATTTTAAAGCGACATTTTTCACACACACTAGTAAGGGGAATGAGATTTTTGAAGACATTTATACCGTATCGTAAGAAATGTTTTGATGAAGCACTAGAAACATTTTTTACAAGAAATAATTGTGCAATTCTTAGATAAGCTCCTCAAGAAATTTCTTAAGAAATTCCAAGAAGTAAATGTCTCATAGATTCTTTTCGAAAAAATGATAGAGAAATCCATTTAAAAGTTCTAGACAATCCTTGAACGATTTTACATGAATAAGGGTGAATTCATGATAAAAATTGAGAAGGAATCCTAGGTAGAATTATTGAAGAAATGTACCGATGTTTACCTGAACAATTTCTTGGAGGCATCCCGGAACAAATAGTTATTAGGATCTACCAAAAAACTCCTGGAAAAATCTGATAGTAAATTTTGTGATAATTCCTAGAATTTCCAGAATTTACTTCCACATATCTTAGATCATCGAAGAAATTCAAGTATCCAGAACATAATCCCTGAAACATTCGCCTAATAAATTAAAAAAAATTAATGGAATACTCTTGACAGAATCACTTAAGAGGGGTCTAAAGGCCATGAATTCATTGAAGATTATTTAGGTTGAAGTCTGGATGAATCTTTATGGAGTAATTGCTGTTAGAGTTCTAGGATAATTACGTACCGTAAAACGGGGTAACTCTGATAGTTTTTTCGAAGAAAACTTGAATAGTTATGCATGTTGTTTCAAAGAATTATAATTTACATTTTCAAAACAAGTACTGGCATCCTAGCTATCGATTACAGTTGATAGATTGCCAAAATATTTATTTTGAATGGATATATAATTTTTCATATATCGTAATCCGGGATATCATTGATTAGCAGGGTAACATTGATCGGAATGACTCGTCTCGTAAAAAGATCTAATCATCATTTATTGATGAAATATTTCCAAAACATGAATTGCGCTTCTCCTTCTTATATTCATGAGCCAATGAAAATTATGATATTGGCGAAAATTGTATTTACTTCATGCGTAAATTCAACAACTTTTTGAAACAACGATTTGAATGGTTAAGGATGACACTACCGGAGATTCATATCTCACATAAGTTCTGCAAGCGGCAAAATGGCATCGCCAAAATCGATTCCGTTGTCAAAACCTTTATAAGAATGTTCAATTTGGCAACATTAACAAATTACTGTTAAGAATGTAGAATTTCCTTAGGAAATTGCCTACCTTTAGGCGTACTCCGCGGTTTGAGGTGTTTGTAATTTTAAAATAATTTAAAAAGTAAATGACTTGTAAGAGTTTGGCCATCATATTTGGCTTCAGAAGCCATGGTTTAAGTAAGTAACGTCATTTTCAATATTACCGAACGTTGTTTACATCAATGTTACCCCATATCAACTAAATAAAAAAATCGCCTATTTTTATAAACATGCTTAAATCTTTCAAGAAAAAAAATACAGTATATGGTCAAAAGCTATTAGTGGCAGTACTAGTTTTAAAAATATATTGCTGTTTGCGTTTGACGTGCAAACCTTGGCTAACTGAGCATCAAATGCGGTAACACAAAGCAATCAAAGGATACTTAGCAATCATGATCCAAATCACCGCCAACCTAGCAAAGAAAATCAAATTTTGGCTTCGCCTTCCTTGTAAAAAGTCTTACCGCATTTGGTGAGCCCGCATTTGAAGTTTGCGTTTCAAACGCACACAGCAATAAAACTTGCAACATTTTGGACTATGTTAAAAATGAATTACTGAAGTAATTTATGAAACATCTAATTCATGGAAGGAAATCGAAAAAAATGCATGAAGGTCAGAAAAATCTTAAGCAATCACACGTTGGATACCTCTAAGAATTCGTTGTGGAATCCTCCAAAATCGTGAAGAAACTCCTTGAATTCTTGGAAAGTAGGGAAATCTTGTAGATCAATTTTTTGAAGGGAACGCCGAAGGAAATTTTGGTAGAACAACTTAAATAATATTCCACGAAGGATTAAATCCTTAAAAATAAAATCTTGGAGGAATCTCAAGAATTATTTCTCAATAAATTTACAATCCACAAGGTATCTTTAAAATAAACTTTGAAATTATTCGTGATGGAATTCATAGAAAAATTCCTGCAGGATCCACTGGGTTATTTCTGGGACAATTTCTTGTGATGTACGATTATTTATTTATTTTTATCCCGAGGCAATACCTAAATATTACCTGGGGTATTTTTTTAACATCAAAAATTATTTTGAGCTAAATTAATTATCGGCGTGAAAACGGAAAATCAGCGGCGTTACGTTGATCGGCGTATGGCGCGCCGCCGATGTAGCAATCGGCGTCAGCGTGACGTGAAATGGATCGGCGTCGGCGGCGTGGCGTGGCGGCGCACAGGTCTATGTGGATGTAATTTAATGTGTTAACTTGTAGTAGATGATAGGGTCAAGGATTCGCCTGAAAAGCCAGCGATGAACCAAGCGCATTTGATGTTTAAATGTTAAAAATTTAATCTTTTGAATTGAGATTTCATTTGTTTATTACTTATATTGGTAATTATGTTTTGTTTCGTACTGACCGACGTTCTTCTTCTTCTTCTTTTCTGGCGTTACGTCCCCACTGGGACAGAGCCTGCTTCTCAGCTAAGTGTTCTTATGAGCACTTCCACAGTTATTAACTGAGAGCTTACTATGCCAATGACCATTTTTGCATGCGTATATCGTGTGGCAGGTACGAAGATACTCTATGCCCTGGGAAGTCGAGAAAATTTCCAACCCGAAAAGATCCTCGACCGGTGGGATTCGAACCCACGACCCTCAGCTTGGTCTTGCTGAATAGCTGCGCGTTTACCGCTACTGACCGACGTACCTTTTCTGGATTGTGATGATTTAGATTTGAGTTTCTGCTCACAAAGAATAAGCAGAACCTATCCCTACAGGGTCATCGGAATTCTAATAAAATGCATATAATTATGCTGCGCTCAAAATACGTAAAAAAAAATAAAAAAAAACAAAACGCAACCACTGCCTGCTCGCTACGTTGCAACCGACCGACCGGAACGCGAAAACCGTACAAAAATGTCGATCTTTGTAATTAATCGTAATTTACGTTCAAAAAACAAGAGCACACGGACAGTTACGGGACAACTGATCTGTTGAATTCTTTAAAACAAAGAACACATGTTGCACTACACTCGTTAAACGCGAATGAAATAAAAAATCGGTTTCAGGACCCGCAAAGTATAGTGAACTTCTTCACTGCGTTATGCCAACGTAAAGATCAAGCTAATCAAACTTCTTTATGCTAAAGTAAAATTATGAAAGTAAAAGTAATCTGGTTCCATTTATAATGGAACAAACTCACCGTATCGAATCTTGGGTATTATGTGCTGTCTGTTTCTTCCCGATCTCGTACGCCTCGTAATCCAGCAAAATAACAATCACATCACCGGAAATACATTCGTATGTCAATTCACTAAATCGTCCTTTTTCTACTACTATCACTTTCAATACTTGTAACAAAAACCACGAGAAGATGCTTTAAGTTCAAGAACTTCCCAGAAAATAACAAGCTGTCCGGGTGGCGAAGAACCACCAGCGGAATCGCGAAAAATCGAAAAAAAACGTGACAGGCAGATGAAAACGCATCCGCTCCGCGCAAGGCCTACTCCGCTCTCAGTGTAAACTGAAGATTATGGACCAATGCACGCGTTCACTCGTTGACGTTTGAGCGGTGCCGTGTTATTTACGTGACCATGGATACTAGTGAATTCAGCACCGCTCAAACGTCAAATTAGTGAACTCGTGCATTGGTCCATAGTAAACATAAACCGGATTCATCTATTGTTACAGCATCTCGTATATTGATCGTTTATCGTTCAAATGAACATATTTCTTTGCGTTGATGTAATGTTTATAATGTGTCACATGATATGGTTTCTGAGATATCAAACATGGAACCATGAATCACGATCCGGAACATCCGGAACCGATTCCAATGTGATCATTGGTGTTCCAATCAACATATTGCACTGCGTAGATGTAAATTAATGTGGCGCATGATATGGTTTCTAAGACATCATACATGACACCATGGAACCACAATCCGGAACATCCGAAACTGGTTCCATTGTGACCAGATCCTTAAAAGGCAAAACTAACAGTTTGCTCAAAAACCCACAATAAACTGAGCATTTTGTTACAAGAATATCTAAGATAAATAATTGAAATCCGAAAAAAATACCCTCGTGTCCATGTTTTTTTTTTTTCGTTACCCAGAAAAGGGGGAGGGGTCAGGAGAGGATTGTAAGACCAACTAATCATTAGTTGATATAGCGGTATTCAAATTGTGGCCATTCGAAAATTTAAGGTACGTCCCGGGCTATTACGGGTTAATATCTAATTTGGAGAAGCTTGTCCAATTCGGACCCTGTTCTAATTTGGATTATCAACCATTTCTCAATACTGACGCTAATGTAAAGATTGTTTGTACCGTTTTTCTACCCACCGCGGTGGCCGTCTGGCTTGGATCAAACACAATGAATTCGACGCCTTTCAGTTAATTCGAATTTACAGTTTACAGTATACAAACCAGTTTCGCTTTACTTGTACTATCAATTCAATCTCCGACAAATACTTTTCCAATTCACAACTTGTTCACACGTATTGTAATTATCTAATCTGTAAATTGGCGCTTTCATTGACCCATTTCATAAGACATATGTAATTCAACTTACAGTGTAGATATAAATACTCGGAATAAACCTCTTTATTCATGAATCGTAATCAACCTCGTAATTTATCTAAATCAATTTCAATATTCAATAGCCAATCAATCAGCTTTTTTTATCATCGTTGTTATCAATCTCTGACATATCTCTTATCAGCTTGCCGTCATCATCCCAATCCACGATTGGGCCAAATGGCTTACATGACTCTTGGCAGGGGTGTCCTTTACGAGGGGCTGTGGCGGTGAACACTTTCTGTGTTCTGTGGGGGTCAAAAAAGTTGAAATTTAGCGTGACATAATTTACATACCATCCCTAATCGAATCTCCCAAACCTAAGTTTCCATCTATGGTTTAATTTGTCTATAAACTGTTTGTACTCAACTAGTTTGAAAATCACAAAATGAGTGTTGGTCCAATCCGGACTTTTTGATAGGGTTCAATACGGGCCTCTTGATTTTCAACGATCAAAACGATCAAGCAGGCTATTTCATATGCTCCATTCCATGAAAGTCTGCTCGACTTCATAGAAAATCACAGAAATGGTACCTTTGTTTTTGTTGTATTAGAGAAAAAGTCTTCGAAAAAAAATCTAAGACATACGATAGACTACCATCAAATAAAGGAATCAATAAACCAGCTATTCAAAAATCATCATCAATACCACAACCCACTTTGGATACAGCTTTCCAAAATAGTTTAACACTACGAAACAAAAAAGTTCAGTTTTCACTGAAACCAAGCCGCCATCGGCACATATCGTTAGAAATCCATTTTCATGTCACTGACGTGGACACAATGTCATTAAAAATATAAAGACGAAACTACGTGATTCTCTTTTCAACGGAGAACTTATATAACATGTTGAGTGCTAACAAGGTGAAAAACTCATTCCAACTCAACCCATTCTTGATTTTAAGATGACGTCAAAATCCAAGATGGCTGCCAGATTTTTTCGCTCAAAATGAAACTCCTATTCTACACTTTACTTGGAAAAACATCGAATGAGAACTTGTTATACAAAAATAGATATTTGCATTGATTGCACTCGTCATATACGTCAACACCGTTGAACATGATTTAGAAAATCGTTCATTTCACAGAGTAAATACCATTGCTCACTTAGTTTTCGTAGCTGTACTCAGTTTTCTTAAGGCTAAGTAGCCCGTCATTCGTTTTGGCAACAATGATGACTTTTCAGCTTGCATTTCAAAGTGATAAAACTCAGTCTTGATAGTTTATATTGACTTGAAAAAGTATCACTGTACGCGCCAACATGCATACAGTATGCTGATACTTTTTCAGCTGTGTCAGTGCAAAATCAACTGATTTTCTTTGATTCGAAATCGCGAGATGAATTAGCAACAATCATCAACGACGCGTACAAATTTCAATGACGGCCTACTTCGCCTTAAGGTTCTAATGGTGAAAACCGGGTTTTCTGATGAAATTTAACAATTTCAAATTGGCCGCCAACATTCAGTGATCTATGACATAAAATTGGGATTCTAACGATATGTGCCGAAGGTTATCTGGTTCAGTGAAAATTGCCCAATATGTATAATTTTAGAAAACATTTTTTAATTATTATTATATTCCGTTTAATAATGTTTCTATTGTATTATATAACAAATATATTTACATGAGTAGAAAAACGCTAGTTTCAAGAAACTGTACTAGAAAACCAATAAAGTCACATAGCATACCTTCATGTATCATAAAAAAGGCACATAAAAATTAAAAAAAATCAACAAACGATTAATTACCAAAAATTTGGTCTAGTTACTCCTACGTGCGTCGGTCGAGAGGCGCATGGGAATTCGAAAACCGCTGGCTGCTCTTCTAGCCGATCGATGCGAAAGGATGATGCTGACAGAGAGCTAGCTGACTGGCGGCAACCTTGTACCCATACTGGCAGAATTTTTGCGTTTTTCGTCTGTTGGCCGTCGGTCAATAGTGGACGCGCTAAAATAAACATTGTTTAGAGAGCGTTTCAATTAAGGCATAATTGAGGATCTAATTTAAATGCTACAAATTTTGGGCTAAGCACTTGTCTTCGTGCGCGGTTGGCACACAAAAGTCAGCTGCGGTTATGGGGTGCTTAATTCGCGCGCGAGGACAGTAACAAAAGTGAATGGTTATTAAAACGAGATTAGGAAAGTGCAATAAGTGGAGGAATGCATAATTGGATAAGCTTAACTTTTACAACTCAGGAATTCATAAAAGTGGGGCGTTATAGCGTAGACCAAAGGATTTCGTATTTACTGCCTGTCTTGCAACATCAAATAATAGATAATAAAGCCTCACCTATTACAGGACACTCAAGTCAGACACAAGTTTTTATGAAATTTAAATTTATTTTACCCAGCTGCCTTCAACGAACTTCATTTTTTTTTCAGAGATCAATTTCAAAATGAGGATGTTTCACTCGTTTTTAATGACGTTCTATTTTTTTCACAAAAATTTTTTGAAAAGGATTTATTCTAGGCTTCCCAGGGCATAAAGTATCTTTGTACTTGCCACACGATATACACATGCAAAAATGATCAATTGGCGAAGAAAGCTCTTTTTCAATTCTTTATTAGTATCATTCCAAACATTACATTCATTTCTTATATCCAGGTGTTCTGTGACAACATTACCATCCTAATTTGGTATGACAACATTATAATGTTATTACATGTTTATTAACAATGGTAGCTAAATAACAGCTTATTCAGCTAACATGCTGTTTATACAGCCTCTCTTCAGCCGAATAAGCTTTTATTCAGCTGTCAATGTTACCTGGGATATTACTTTTCATTTGCCGTAGCAGTTACGAATTTTTACAGATGAGTTGATTTTACCTGCTTATGAGAGAAAAAAAAATGCTTTCAATTTACTTGACCTAACCCAAATATATAACGCATTAATCGTGGCAATAGAAGATTGCAACGATTTTTGTCTAAAATTATTATTTATTTT
The DNA here is from genome assembly GCF_002204515.2 of Aedes aegypti. NCBI lineage: Eukaryota > Metazoa > Arthropoda > Insecta > Diptera > Culicidae > Aedes > Aedes aegypti. The sequence goes on along the minus strand of NC_035109.1, from coordinate 23,476,921 downwards.
ATATAACATTTGTTCCAATGTTTCAACATTGGATATTCAATGTAACTGATTAGTACTATACCAGGGAGGAAGCTTCAGAATCATTTTCGAAATTTTATTTCGAATCCTCCTCTTCTTCTTCCTGGTATTACAACAGCTAGTCTAAATTTTTCGAACGATTTCACTAGGATATTATATTCTGAAAAGATAGCAAAAATGACAATGAACTATTAAACTGATCACTGGCTCTCAACAGAAACTGCAACCTGATCAAGAATGATTACTTATTGCACGAATTCCAAGCCAAATCCGCCAAAGTCCTGTTAGTTATATCTCTTTGCGTGGTTCTGCTAAAAATATAAATCTAACAACATAGAGCTATACTCATCTAACAAGGTACCGAACCGAAATATCTGACCAAGTGAACGTATTTGGATCATGTTGTTTTGCTCTAATACTTAAAATTTTGCAACAAGCCGAAAAATGTTGAAGGTGGTGGTGCACTGGTAAGGGAAACGTGATGAGCAACATGTTGTTACAAGGCATATATTTGATGGTTTTAATGACGCGTAAAATGTGCGGTGCGCAGAGAAAAAAAAATCCAGCCGGCCCACTATGGGTCAGAAATCAAAAATTTGCGACAAAATTGCAAGAATCATTTTTTTTTTTTTTCACGCCAATCAGTCATGAAACAGTCTACTTTCCTGCACTGAATAATGCAGTATTGTAATGGTATTGTAATGGTATGTAATTACGCAACTGAAATCAGTTGCAAAATGATTATTACGCAATGTTTTTTAGTTGCGTAATAGTAGTTTACGGAACAAGTTGCAGAATGATGATTTTTACAGCACGAGTTGTGAATTTATCCTACGAGGCTTGCCGAGGGTCCTAAAATGTTTAATCAAATCTTGTTTTTATTCAATAACACGAAAGAGCATGTTACTGCAACTACTTTAGCAATTTTTCCCGCTCAAATAACGGCTATATCATATATAAACTTTAATTTAAAAATTGGGTCCAAAAATGAACCTTGACACTTTCGATCATGTTTGACGTTCGCTTAGTTGACCAAAACACCACAGGGGTTTTAGTTTTAACACTGGAGTTCTCGCGTAACAATTCAAAAGGGCCAATCCTCAGATCGATGACTCTGAGAAAATTCGATTTGAATATTATTCACCACATTTTCAATTCGTATTTCTCAGTATTCAAATCAATCAATGTGATTTCTTGCTAGTTGATTCTTGCGATTTACTATTACTACACGCTAATAATCGATTTTATTCTGAAAACTGACAAAAATGTGGAAAAAATGATGAGTTTAAATGCTTGGCCCGTTTTCGATTTTCAACAAGGCATGGGCCTTTTTTATTGGCCAAAATAGAATTTTATTAGCGTGCTTGGCCCACGGCTAGGCCTTTTCGGTTTTCAATGAATAAGCAAGAGAGAGTCATTGGCCTCTCACCATGCTAAGGCCAATGACAGTTTGCGAAATTTTCCGATTGTAGGCCCTCTTGATGGAGCGAGAACCGATCATTGGCCTTTTCGAGCGTGGACCAATGAATGATTTGCAAAAAAAGCGGTTATTGGCCGTTTTGAAAAACAAGTTTATAACGGAAAGTTTTATGATTATGTTGACAATGTTTGCATAGTTTGTGTGTGTTGGGAGATGCTATCGAATGGTATCAAAACCCGATTTGTTTACAATTTGATCATTGGCCCTTTAGAATTGTTACGCGAGAGTTGTTCCTATCTGACATTTCGGAAGGGACACGGAAAACAAAATACACCCAAACTTTGAGTTTAAGCCAAGGGCTTTAGGACCCTCCCAACTAACAATTTTAGCGCTATAAGCCAAGATTATTTGCTTTGTGCTGTATAGCAGTTGAATTGAAGCAGCGAACGCAGCAAAAAATGAAAGCTGTCAAAACTAGAACGATTAGCGTTAATACAGCTGTAACGCAAACGTTTTGCAGCTACAAATCTTAGCTGAATTAATTTCGTCAGTTATCGCTTTTGCAGCTTTCACTAAGCTGTAACTCAACACCTTAAAGGATAGCAACCTAATGATGTGGAATAAAACTCGCCATCATCAATCCGGCTGCTTCTTTACAATATGATTTGTTATGCTGCTCAATATATATTTAAGAAGCGCTTTGTCGTTAGTTATACAGCGAGCTGTAAAACAACAACTTGTGGCGCATCTACTCAGCTTGTTGGATGTAAACATTGCGTTTGACGTTTCGCACCCTTTTACAGCCTGATGAAGTGGTGTAAGCGTGGCTATGGCATCTTTTACGATCATTATAAAATATTGTGTGAACAAAACGGTGTGTTTTCTTTGCCTTTCGATATAGACTGTGGTGGCAACAAGAACAGCGTCGAGACTTGTGGATGCAGAGATCGTGAGTTCGATTCCAAGCGGTGGCAGGTAACGTTGGGAACATTAAATTCAAATATTTATGATATGAATTCCAGAAGCTGTGAAACAGCTTGAAAATAATATTTAATCGATAATACAGCGAAGTTGTATAATAATTATTCAACAGTTGCAAAATGGTTGAGAAAGCGCCTTCCGAAGATGTTATACAGGTACTTGTCGTATAACTGTCGAGATAGAGCAATGATCGATATGAATAAGAGCTGCCAACACAGCTTAAAAGTAGCTGAGTAGATTCGCCAGATTTGTTGGTAAAAGGATCGCATAGAAGCTTTCGTTCGTATGTACAGCGCCTTTACTCAGCATAAAGCCGTATAAAGAAGGCCTAGAGAATGTTTACATTTGCACTAAATGTTGGTTGTGCTATTACGACGAGTGCTGTAAGAATCTAGTTCTGCAACGAGTTCCGTACAACACTTTTTGCAATTTCGTAGAAGACCACTTGAGGGTATCAGAAATTATATCGGAATGCTGTCATTTTACAGTTTCTGAAAATTCTTGTGTAATAATTCATTACGCAGCTCAAACAGTTACGTGATGAGAAAAGCGTTACGTAATGAATCATTACAGTACTGATATCAGTTGCGTAATGACTATTCCCGGCCGTTTCATGACAGATTGGCGTGATAAAGAACAGCCTATTACGATGAGAAATTGCAAAAAAAAAATCATTACTCACCAATTTTCGGAAATGAAAAATTAATGGAGAATGCATCCCGATATGATTTATGATAGCCTCAAATGGTCTTCTACGAAATTACAAAAAATGGTGTACGCAACTCGTTGCAGATCTCGATTTTTACAGCACTCGTTGTAGTTATCCAACTCGGCAAGCCTCGCCTCGACAAATGTACGACTCGTGCTGTAAAAACTACTATAGACCCATGACATTGAAACGCTCTTAAAAATAAATTTTCCAACCGATTTTTGTTCTTTTAGCTTTTTATTTATTTAGATATGGAACTCTAGAATAGAACTGTGAACATTTTTCGAGAGTATGACCATTCTAGGCACAAGGGCACCTAGAACCTGTTTCAGAAGGAACTTACACATATCACATTCAGAGGTTCATTTGCATGTATGGTACGACAGATTAAATTTCATGGTTTTCCATTCCGATTTTCAAAAGCATCAAGAGGAACAACGATTAGATTTGGCCGGATTTGGTCGGAGCATTCTGGAACCGGTTCTGGTAGGGTGTAATGTGGACATTTTCAGACCATCATATTATTCCATCATGCAACAGCTCAAAAGCCACGACTTTTTATCCAAATCTAAATAGACACCATGCCAAAATTAAACATAAGATTCTGTTTCTTGCTTCTGGCATTACGTCCCAACCGGGATAGAGCCTGCTTCTCAGTGTTCACATGAGAACTTCTACAGTTATTTACTGAGAGCTTCCTTTGATGATTGAACATATTTTCAAGTTCGAAGAAACTCTATGCTCTGGTCATTCGAAAACATTTCCAACCCAAAAAGATCCTCAACTGGTGGGATTCGAACCTATTCCCCTAAGCTTTATCTTGCTGAAAAGCTGCGTGTTAACCACTACAACTGTATGGGCCTCACAAAATTATTTATTATACACGAAAACCATATCATTCTTCTTATTGACACCATTGGAACAGAGCCGCCTTCTCAGCTTAGTGTTTAAAGAGCACTTTATTTGAAAGTATATATATATATATATGAAAGAGACGAGACAGCTCGATATTCAAAACTGAAAAGGCAATAGATGGCTCTTTTTCAGTGGTAGTAAAAACGAAATCCTGTAGCAAAGAAAGCACCACGGAATATGAACTGAACACAAAAAGTTATGTATTCACATTACGCTTGATTTCTAATCTCTACTTTGTCGATCTAATTTCCTAATTGAAAATAATTTACGTTTTTCATTATTTTCCATACGTTTTGACAGTTCTCGACTACCATTCTTCCATGCGCTTGTGTTGGAAGTTTAAAAAATTTGAGAATCCAGCGTAGCGCGATCAGTCAGTGTCGCCGCTTGGCGGCCAGTGAGAGAAATTAAATGTTCGAAAGGTTGTTGTCTGTACTTTTTGCCGCTGGTGCCAACAGTTAGCGCTTAAGAACGAAATAAACAGTCGTTACCCTATTGGCATGTTTTCTTACCAACTTTGACTACTTTCAAATGAATTTTTTTTTTAAGGCACTCCGTGCTCGTGGCCACTACTGTGCCGAACTCAGTTGATCTTGTAGCTTCTTTACCGATACAGATCTATTTTTAACTTATCTATATTTACATCTAGTTTCACTCTCTCCTACTCTTTTACTCTCACACCGAGCAGGTAGGAGAGAGCTCTGCTATTAGTGAGGCTAGCTTCCTGCGAAGAGGGTCAGTTTGTCTCAGTCACCATCTGATACTGACGGAGGATGGATGTGCTCCCCAAAGCACGGTCCTCCGTGAGGCGTCTTCTGGTGGACGGGTTTTTTTTGTGGAGGGGCTGAGAATCGAACCCATGAACTTCCGCAAGCGTAACCTCATTTCAAATGAAATTATTTTGGTAAAATTCATGTTCACTTCGTGTTTTTCACTATTAAAAAGGATATAAATATTATTAAAATGTGAAATCATCTAAAAACACCTAGAAATTTCTATCATGTTTACTTGAATTTTGAAGATTTTTTACGCTCTGCCCTTCTAATGTGCGGTATTTCAGTGACAGTTGGTTCCCTTGACTTTTGGGAGCTCGCAATCTAAGCCAGCTGTCTCCTACAAGGGAAAAAAAATCTGTGGTAAAAATAACTATTTTAGCTGACTACACCCATTCTTGAAACTACCATGGAAATTCAGACCAATTTACTATGTTTATGGTACACCCCACCGCATTACTGGTACATTTGACAGAAATAATTTACAACAATCTGATTTCGACTACAGACATGGTAAAATCAAGCGCATTTCTGGTCTGCCGAAAATTGCCGGTGCAAGCGCTTAAGTTAACCCCTAGTTTTTACCGCACATTTTTGTTTTTGCGTATATATCTCAGGTGTACATCATCGTACCTGCCACACTATGTCCAGGGAAGTCAAGGAAATTGAACTGGAATCGAACTGGAATTTCACCAAAGATTTCACTAGCGGTTTTACCAGAGTTTATTCCTCCAGGAAGAATTTTTGTTCGCTACCAGATTTTCTAAACCGATTCCGATAGGGCTTCAGAAATCAGTAACTCATTCAAAAATTTGCCAGGAGTTCCTCCAGGAATAAATTCAAGAATTATACGAGGAATTTTGTAGGGATCTTTATACAGGGATTTTTCTTGTGATTTTGCAAAGAGTTTCTGCCAGAATGCCGCCAGTTCCAGGAATTTCTCCAAGGAACTTTTCCAGGCATTATTGCACAGAATTACTTCAAGGACTCCTCCAGAGATTTATCCAAAGATTCTTTAAGCGATTTCTCTTGATATTCCTCCAAAAATTCTTCATCTAAGTATTTCTTTAGGAAAATCTCTACACGGATTTTTGCAGAGATGTCTTCAAGGCTTTCTCCAGGTTACACTACGACAGTTTTTTGAAGTATTACTTCAAAAATTTCTTCAGTGATTTCTCCAGGGATTGCTCCAGGAATGCTTCCGGATATTCCATAAGCAATTCATCTGAATCCTTAGAAAAGCAACTTTATGAACTGCTACGGACATTCCTAAAGAGATTCCTTCAGGAATACTCCCAGGGATACTTTCAGAAAAAAAAAATGCTACATGAATTATTATAAGGTTTGTTCCAGTTAATCTTCTAGGGATTCTTCATGAAATTTCTATAAAGATTCGTTCTGGACCCTCAAAAAATCCACCGAGGATTCCTCCAAGAATTCCTCTAGAAATTCCTCACCCATGAATTCCTCCAGGAATTTCATCAAAAAGATTCTTCTGTCAGGGCTGTTGAGTATCATGACCGACGAAACGAGTCTTCTCACTGTCGCTAGTCGAAGCTAAATTTCGTGTGCTCACTTTGTCAAGTCGTAATGACGGAGCTCTCACGATAGCAATTCTAATGTTGTTTTGTTAGGCCGGAACAAATCTTAAAATCTTCTTTTGTCACCTCCCATCAAAATGTGTCGAGGGGGGGACAATAAATAATAAAATTAAAATTCTGTTAAATTTAGTTTTTTTATACTCATATGCTGCAAAATCATGTTTATGGCATATAAAATCGTCAAATCAAAATGTTTTGAACAATAACTATTTTTTTTATTTTTCATAAATCGAAATATGAAAAATGTTATAGATTAAACATTTTTCATGATTCGATTTTTCATAACAACAATCTCCATATTTTTGCCTTCCTTTCTGTTGAGTTTTAATGAGAGAAAATATTAAACTTTCAAATTGTATTTTAGCTGTTTACAATTTTAGGAACACTGCATAAATGTTGCACTTGGATGCAACTTTAAAATAAATTTAGATTATTTTAATTCGATTTAACATATAGGTATGTAACATTTTGTTTATAAAGATATTTCACTAGATTACTTTTGGTAATTTTGGACAAATTTTGCACTAAACTGAAAATACATTTCAAATGTGTAAACTCAGCGGTGTGTTAGCAATTGTAATTTGTGTTTTACAAATCAAGGTAATAAGTTAATTATTAAAGCAGCAATTTGGAATTTAAAACAAAACAAGCAATCAGATGAAGTCCAAGATAAACTAAATGATATGAAAATTGGTGGAGGAATCTTGAATTTCGCGTCGAAGGCCAAATTTCACGGCTTTCGCGAAATCGTGAATTTCCATTGTCCCTAGTTGTACGTGTCCTGAAAAGCAGCTTTGATGGCACTTTTTCTATATACGGCTTTATACTTATAGAGCGATTTCCCTTATTAATATGGTTATATTCTTTAATGCAAAAATAGAATCATAACGTTTACACGAATGCAATGAAGGCAAGGACAAGGACATTTGAAACGTAGCTTGTGGATGATGACCATGCTTTTAATATGTATACATCCAGAAGAAGGAAATCTACTAGGAAAACTTGTATTCAAATAAATTTTAAGAGCCAATTGCTGAATTGATTTGACGAATTGAATGTTCATTGAAAGTTTATATAAATAATAATTCATCGAAATCACTAAAATATTATTTTTCCAAAGGCTACACTGTTACAGTAAAAGCGGCGTAAACTTTATTCCAAAAGAAAAACGTTAATAAAAAAAACTCACACCTATTAGCATTAACGAATAGGTTTAGGACTTATAATCCAATAACTCTTGTTATCTCATCTAAATCTAAAAAAACAATGAAAACCAACACTGAAAATAAGACATTTTTTTTATTTCTGCCCTCTGACTTTTTGAAAAATTTGAAGGGGGGGGTGACAAAAGTAAAATTTCAAATTTGTTTCGGCCTTATTAAAATTTATATCTCATTTTGAAGAATGTCTGGAAGTTAATGTGTTTGAAACGTTAAATGGATACCCTTTCTTCGTTCCAGTGATATAAATAACAATTATTGTGGGCTTCGTAGCCGTGCGGTTAGCGGCGTCAGTCGTTTAGGCGTATTGTGCTACGGAGTATGGGTTCGATTCCCGCCCCAGTCGGAGAAAACTTTTCGTCAAACGAAAAATTCTTCACTGGTCCACTGGTCGTTCCGTGTGTCCGTTGTCTAATGTTAGTTATGTTCAGTCTGTGCAGCCTTTGGCTGAAGACGGTGTAAATTGTAAATTGTCTATACCTGATAATGAACTAAAAATAGTCAAGTTTGCGATTCTGTCACAGATCGTAGTGACAGAAAAATGAAAGAGAATTGGAAAGAAATCTTTGTCATTTTCTCGTCGTCCAATGACAGTGAAGGAAGCATCTACTTAAAAGTTGCGCGACACCCTCTATTTACATTGACGCTTTCCAGCCCTGCATCTGCAAATTATTTTTCTCAGATTCCACCAAAAACACCTTTTCGGAAGAAGTTTTTTGAAAAATCCTTGGATAAATTCCTGGAGGGATTCCTTGAGCAATCCGTGGAGGAACATCAAAGAAATCCCCGGTTAAATTGCTGGAAGAATCCCTGGAGAAATTCTTGCATAAGCCTATGGAGGGATTCCCGAGGAAATCTCTATAGGAATTCCTGAAGAAATCCCTAGAACATCAAATATGCTTTTCTGCAACGTTGTCTTAATTTTTGTTTTATTTTGACGTTAACTACGTCTTACGGCAATATACTGGGTGTCAATTGAAAATCTAAAATTTTGCGACCGTCACGAAATTATGAAAGATTTTGAACGCTAATAACTCAGTCATTTATCTATAGATTTTAAACATTTTCCCACCAATCGGTCGGAAATGTATACAGCAATTTTCTCGAATGGAGAAAACTATTGAATATCGACAATAAACTATTGAAAATTTGGAAAATGTCGACCCCTTTCTTACGCAACCAATCACGTGCAAGCAGTTTTCCACGCTTCTTTTGCGTTCCGCTTCGCACTATAAAAGCAGACCGATTCCTGCTTCTTCGCTCATTCTTCTTTTTGCCGTCATACTGTGAACATGGTTGGCGAGCAAGTCTCGAGTGCCTTTCGCATTCTCAGCTCAGTTTTCAATGGGACGCGAATGGAACAACAACACGCCGCCGTGACTGAAGCCGCTTGTTGAAGCGCCCATCATCGGCACCGCAAACCTCATCGGGCGAGGAGGATTTCTACCAGTGCGCCGTCAAAATGTGTCCGTTTTACGCAAATTCAACATTTCAATCGACCTTTTCCAGAGCCAACAAATGTGTTTTAAAGAGTTGATTGTGTAATATTCCTTAATTTGTTCGAGATGGCTGAAGAAAATCGACCAAAGCCGCTTGTTGAAGCGCACATCGTCATCAGCACCGAAAATCTCACCGGGCGAGGAGGATTGCAACCAGTGCGCCGTCAAAATGTGTCCGTGTTACGCAAATTCAACAATTCAATCGGCACTTTTCAGAGCCAACAAATGTGTTTTAAAGAGTTGATTGTGTAATATTCTTTAATTTGTTCGAGATGGCTGAAGAAAATCGACCAAAGCCGCCAAAATGTGTCCGTGTTACGCAAATTCAAGAATTCAATCGGCCCTTTCCGGAGCCAACAAAAGTGTTTTAAAGAGTTAATTGTGTAATATTCCCTAATGTGTTTACCACATACTTGCTATAATTTCTTAAGTCATCTCATAGCATCATACAATAATTGATTTATTACGAATAATTGACAATACGGCAATTTGAGGATGTTTCCGAGGACGCTGCTGCAGTGCCGTCGGGATGCAATAACAGCATAATGCTAATCTTGTAATTCCCTTACCCAGACATCAGTTTCATATAGCCTATTTCCCAGATAAGAAAACGAAGAATTTGAAAGGAGCATCACCTGCTATTCTAAGGGTATAAAGCATCCCTTCTTCGTTGAATTCGGTTTCATTCTGTTTTCGCTTTCGAGCTGGTAAGAGCTGCTCCAAACCTGCTCAGCTCCTCGCTACCAGAGGCAAGCTGTTTGTACGAGATGGCTGAAGAAAATCGACCAAAGCCGCTTGTTGAAGCGCACATCGCCATCCGCACCGCAAATCTCATCGGGCGAGGAGGATTGCAACCAGTGCGCCGTCAAAGTGTGTCAGTGTTACGCAAATTCAACAATTCAATTGGCCCTTTTCAGAGCCAACAAATGTGTTTTAAAGAGTTGATTGTGTAATATTCCTTAATTTGTTCGAGATGGCTGAAGAAAATCGACTAAAGCCGCTTGTTGAAGCGCACATCGTCATCAGCACCGAAAATCTCACCGGGCGAGGAGGATTGCAACCAGTGCGCCGTCACAATGTGTCCGTGTTACGCAAATTTAACAATTCAATCGGCACTTTTCAGAGCCAACAAATGTGATTTAAAGAGTTGATTGTGTAATATTCTTTAATTTGTTCGAGATGGCTAAAGATAATCGACCAAAGCCGCCAAAATGTGTCCGTGTTACGCAAATTCAACAATTCAATCGGCCCTGTTTAGAGTCAAGAAATGTGTTTTAAAGAGTTATTTGTGTAATATTCCCTAACGTGTTTACCACATACTTGCTATAATCTCTTAATTCATCTCATAGCAGCATACAATAATTGATTTATTACGAATAATTTACAATACGACAATTTGAGGATGTTTCCGAGGACGCTGCTGCAGTGCCGTCGGGATGCAATAACAGCATAATGCTAATCTTGTACATCCCTTGCCTAGACATCAGTTTCATATAGCCTATTTCCCAGATAAGAAAACGAAGAATTTGAAGGGAGGAGCATCACCTGCTATTCAAAAGGTATAAAGCATCCCTCCTTCGTTGATATCGGTTTCATTCTGTTTTCGCTTTCGAGCTGGTAAGAGCTCCTCCAAACCTGCTCAGCTCCTCGCTACCAGAGGCAAGCTGTTTGTACAAGAAGGCTGAAGAAAATCGACCAAAGCCGCTTGTTGAAGCGCACATTGTCATCAGCACCGAAAATCTCATCGGGCGAGGAGGATTGCAACCAGTGCGCCGTCAAAATGTGTCCGTGTTACGCAAATTCAACAATTCAATCGGCCCTTTTCAGAGCCAACAAATGTGTTTTAAAGAGCTATTTGTGTAATATTCCCTAATGTGTTTACCACATACTTGCTATAATCTCTTAAAATTCATCTCATAGCATCATACAATAATTGATTTATTACGAATAATTGACAATACAGCAATTTGAGGATGTTTCAGAGGACGCTGCTGCTGTGCCGTTGAGATGCAATATATTTTCTATTTGCCAGCTTTGGTTCCCCTTCTTTCCCCACGTAATGAAAGATTTTAAATTTTGACGTTAACTACGTCTTACGACAATATACTGGGTGTCAATTGAAAATCTATAATGTTGCGACCGTTAAGATATTTAGTTTGAACTAAAGGAAGGCTGCAACTATGACAATCGACTTATATTCAAATGCAGAAAATCACTTGGCGTAGTTAACGTCATGCGGTCGTGTCTTGTACACAACCCCCTCTGACTTTTATATATATTTAATATAGACTGCATATAGTCGAAGAGCATATTTTATTTAAAAAATATACAGTCGATTTTCTACCAGCTCATTCCTTGAATAATTGAGGAAACCACGCAGAGATTTTCCTGAAGCAATCCTTGAAGAAATTCCAGAATAAAAAGCTGGAGAAATCTCTGCAGATATTCCTTTAGAGATTTTCCTAGAGAAATCCCTGGAAGAGTGTCAGGAGAAACTCCTGTGGAGGTTCTGAAGGATTATCTATGTCAATTACTGAAGGTTTCCTGAAGGCATCTCTGAAGAAACTCCTGTGGAATCCTTGGAGGTATCCCAGTAAGAATCAATGTAGAGATTTTGCTGGAGGAATCTCTGGTGAAATCCCTGGAAAACCCTTGTAGATATGTTTCTGGAGAACTGCCTGGAATAATTCTTAGAGGAATCCATGGAGAAATTTCTGGAAAAATCCCAGGCGCAAATTTCTACAGGAATTCATGGGAGAATCTCTAGAAGAATTTCAAGAGGAACTCTTGAAATTCCTCAGAACATTTTTTGATGTTCTCAATGAATCTCTGGAGAAATTCCTGGGGAATCCCTGGAGGATTATCTTTACTTGAGGAATTTGTGAGTTGTAGAACACCCGGGAGAATTCCTGATGGAATCCTTGAAGGTATTCCGGGTATCTCCAGAATTATTCCTGGATAAATCTCGATTGGACCACTTGGGGATATCTTTATAACTATCCGTGGAGGAATCCATGGAGGAAATTCTGATTGATTAATCCTGGAAGAGATTGTCGTAGTGTAAACCTGGAGGAATTCCTGTAGAAAACGTTGAATATATCTTTGCAAGAACCCTTGTAGAGTTTTTCCTGGAGGAAACCTTGGAAAAGTCTCTGGAAGATCTCTAAAGGAATCGCTGTTGGAATACCAGAAGAAATCGCATGAGAAATACCTGGATAATTGAATGATTATGAATTGAAAATGCATCTTAATAACTCCAAAGATTGAGTTTACAGTCAACTCTCCATAACTCGATATTAAAGGGACCATCGAGTTAGGGAGATATCGACTTACAGAACACAAAACCAGTGCAACTGCGATTCAAGGGACTATCGAGGTAGCCATGAAAACCAACTTTTACTATGGTTCTCTAACTCGATATCGAGATACGAAATATCGAGTAAGGGAGAGTTGACTGTATATTGCTCTTAGATTAATTTTTGCTCATTATTAAAGTGCTTGGAATTTTGCACGAAATTTATTTTTCTGACCCATAGTGCAGCCGAGGCAGAGAACCGCTCTTCCAAATAGCGGCTTTTCGGTTCATCTAAAATTATAGGGGGAGTTCGTGGGGGTGAAAGAACACGTGCGACGAAGAGCCGCATCGCGAATATTTCGAGGGCCTTAATCTGCATCGTGTATTTTGCGCGGCTCGATTATCGCGATGCGGTCATACCTACGCCGCCAACCAGAATTTACACATTCGTCCGGCAATTCACGGTAGTAGGCGCGATTTACGGTATTGCGCATGTAGCTAAATACCTATGATTGCCGAATATGATGAGCATCAATTCAGGTATTTCACAGACTGTTGACGGTCAGCCGGCAACTATTGGCAACCGTTGCGTACATTTTTTCTCGTCATGCACAAGTTCTGCAAAAGGCCAATTTAAGGTAAATTCTGATGAGCGTAGCGAGATGACGGCAATGGTAACAATTCTACCGAAGAAGCGGATGTCGGTCATTGGCCATCAAAATCACATTACGTTTACACATAACCGGGAGATGTAAATGACCGACGATTAATTGTCCGAATAGTTGGAGATTTACCTATCTGGTGTTTGAGTTGTATTATTCGTTCTAGTTTTCTCTCTGAATGTGGTATACCGTAAAACGGGGTGACTATGATAAATGCAACAAAAAATGCTCTGAAATGAAGTGTCATACTAATACTTTTAACTTTGTTATTTGTTTTACTTAACTGATTAATATAAATTATGTTATTTCGTTTAGTATGTTTTTGGTTCTGCAACCCTGCGTTATCGAAGATACCCCGTTTTACGATACACAAAAAATAGCACCTTGTTGAAGTCTCATTTCAATCTCGTGTCATGGCTTGCCGACATGTGTGGATTTGCCATTAAACTTTTCAATCTCCCATGACACATGCACCACGTTTGATTATAATGTTTACCCTGCCAGTGTCATTATAACTGCCATCCGTGCATTCGAATGCTTAGCCTAGACTACTTGGTTTGCGCCGCCCTAAAACACACCTAATTAGAGGAGCAGGCTGCTTAGCGTAACTTGAACGCATTCGCCACCGGATAAATCTGCCGATGATCGCGACCAGCAATCGAAAGGTGAACACTTTTACAGTCGCAAATAAATGTTTATATTGGCTGTTTATCTGGCTTTAAGCATCGCATCTTATCTACAGATGGAGGTGCAGCAGGAGGAGCGAAAAATGAACGTTTTTAAGAAAGTTGCCAATGAGATGCATTTGCAGCAGGCGAACGGAGCATGTTTGAAATTTGCTTCGAAACACAGCGGGCATCATATTTTGGCTTGATGAATTTTGCTAAATGTACGAACCTATCGCGGTTCGATCAAAATGGGTTGATGGGTTGTCAAGGCTACGTTGTTATCTAAACGTGTTTTGCTGGAGTATGGAGAACCATTCCAATCAGAAGTGGTTCGATAACCTTCCTCTTGCGATTTTATTTTTTATCAACATTTACTGCATTAACATCATTAACATAATATCATATTTTGTTTTGTAATTTGAATGATTAAGAAGTGAGTGACATTCCAATAGCAGATCTTCGGTCGCAGAATCCGTCGCCTGATGTCAGAATTCCTTAAATAATGATAGCGCTTGAGTTGCTGAACAACTTTGCCGAAGTCATCATCCTTTTAAGAAGTCAGGATCCTAAGATATAAAAAACTATCGCGGCCTGGTGAAGGCATTCCGTATTTCAATGATCACCCGACCACTGGATTACAACAGAATTATTACTGAGTTTGTTACTTAGATAGTACGTTTTTTTATTACAAAATTTCCTCTGCTGTAATCAAAATAGAAACAAACTATGTTATAATTTAAAAAATATGCTATAACTAAAACAAAACTATAACTCATTGTGTTATCTTCCTTAACTGGCTACAACAAACTTGTTATTTTTTCAACGTGAATACAGAACAACTTTTATTATTATTGGTTATTATAACTGATTTTGTTTCATTTTTTTGTGTTAAAACTTTCTCAACACCTCAGCAAACAACAAGCAGTACAGAACTCGACGAAGTGAAGGCTGGACACGAGGTAACGAGAAGCGAGGTTGGAGAGTCATCTCCACTCCAACCAGAACCAGCAGACCCGAACAACAGCGAAGAAATGGATATGGATGAGCGAAAAGCGGCTCTGAAGCGTGCGATGATCTCTTCGTCAGAAGATGACACGTCGTTGGGGAAAGAAACCCCTTTTGTCACAGTTCAACAACGCAAAGGTAGGATAGATGCGAAGAAAGGTAAGATTGGCGATCAGCTGCCAACCACAATGCTAGAAAAAAGGTCAGTTTCGAAAAGTAACATGGCAACTTTGCCCAAAGTAGTTCCCAATCAAACAAAACGCTCAAAATGAATCCAATTAGGAAAGTTGCCACGTTGAATATCAACGCAATTGGAACAGCAGTGAAAAAAGCACTGCTCAGAGATTTTATTTGGAACAACGACATTGATGTCGCGTTCCTTCAAGAAGTGTCCTTCGAATGTTTCTCTTTCATAGCTTCTCATCATGCCTTCGTCAATATCAGCACAACAAACAAAGGTACTGCAATTCTCATCCGTAAGAACATTGACCCAAAGAGCATACTACTCAATCCCAATGGTAGAATCTCTTCTATTGTTTTTGATAAAATTAACTTCATCAATATTTACGCGCACTCCGGAACGAACTTTCGCAAACAAAGAGAGCTTTTGTTCACGGAAGACGTTATTCCACACCTGTCGAGTGATCTTCCAAACGTTCTACTAGGTGATTTTAACTGTATTCTTGATACCAGCGATTCGAATTCAAATGTTCAAAATTTTTGTAAAGGGCTGCAAACTCTTGTTTCCTCTCTGCAACTTTTTGACCTTGAAAAGATTCTGAACAAAAAAACATCATTCACGTTTTTTCGAGGAACCTCGAAGTCAAGACTAGATCGAATATACTGTCCAAACGCGTTTCTAAAATCAGCGAAGTCGATTGATGTCCATCCAACAGCTTTTTCCGACCACCATGCGGTGATCGTGAAGTACGTTGTAACCGATACCAGTTGTATGATTTTCCAAGGTAGAGGGTTTTGGAAAGTGAACCCTTCTCTAATTGATGTGCCAGAAATTGTTGCAAAGTTTGTTCAGATGTACGATCGCTTAAAACTGCAAAATTGTTTCCATGAAAATTTCAATGTGTGGTGGAACATAAACTGTAAAAGAAAGATTACCAGCTTCTTCAAAGCCGAATCCTTTGCCATAAACGAAGAAATACGAAGGGAAAAATCGTTTCTCTATAATTGCCTGAAACAGATATCTGACACCATGATGCTTGGAGGATCATGCCCAGATGAAATGGCCTTTGTGAAAACTAAACTAATGGAAATTGAGAACAGACGGCTACAAAATTATAGATTGAAATACCTGCCGAATACCATTCACGAGGAAGAAAAACTAGGATTCTACCAGATATCATCTAGGTTGAATCAAAGTTATTCTTCAAATACGCTAAAATTGAGGATTAACGGGACAGTAACCTCTGATAGTTCCACACTAAAAACATTTCTAGAATATCACTTTCAACAACTTTTTGAAAAGAAAAATTTCGACCGAACGGGAGTTGAACCGATCTTGGAGCACGTTAATAAATCGCTTAGCGCATTAGAACAATTAAATTTAATTAAGCCGATTACCACAGAAGAACTCGAAAATGCACTGAGGCAGAGCGCGAAGAAAAAAAGTCCAGGGCCTGACGGCTTAACATATGAGTTTTACAATTCTTACAAGGATCAAATTAAAACTGAACTGGTTCAATTATTCAATATGTATCTTTTAGAGGGAATTCCTCCTCCCGCGGGGTTTTCCGAAGGTATAATATACCTGATCCCTAAAAAAGGCGATATAAATGAAATTTCAAACCGGCGTCCCATATCTATGTTAAATTGCGATTATAAATTATTCTCCAAGATTCTTATGAATCGTATTCAGCCACTCATGGAAAAACTTCTTGGACCTGGTCAAGCTGCTTGCGACCCGGAAAAATCGTGCATTACAAACCTCAAATTGCTGAGAAATATTGTAACTCGATCACAGCAAACTAAACGCTTCAAAGGGCTTTTAATAGCCTTAGATTTAGAAAAAGCCTTCGACCAAGTGAATCACGAGTTCCTATGGATTTTATTGGACAAGTACAAATTTCCGAGAGCCTTCATTAAAAGTGTTCAAGGTTTGTACAGCAGCGCTTCATCAAGAATCCTGTTTAACGGTTTTTTAACGAGCCCAATTAAAGTCAACTCCTCCGTAAGACAAGGTTGCCCCTTGAGTATGGCACTGTTTGTGCTGTATGTGGAACCTTTGATTCGAATGATCTACAGCAGTATAAATGGGGTATTAATCGATAATGTGTTCATCAAAATCATAGCATATGCAGATGATATTAACATACTCGTCTTAAATGACCATGAATTCGATACAGTTCTCTCCATAATCAACTACTTCAGTATTTATTCCAAGATAAGATTAAATTTAAAAAAATCGCAGTTCTTGAGAATCAACAACTGTATATCAGGTCCACAGAAGCTAGTTGAGGTAGATAAACTAAAAATTCTTGGTGTCGTTTTCACCCCTAGTTTCAAAAACATTGTGAATGAAAATTATGATGATCTTATTCGAAAGATGAAATTTACTGTCAAAAATCATACAAAGCGCAGATTGAATTTCATACAAAGGGTACAGATTCTTAACTGCTACATACTTTCCAAAATTTGGTATGTAGCTCAGATTTTTCCGGCCGACAACAAACACATAGCTCAGATAAGAACTATCTGTCAGCAATTCATATTTCATTCCCACATCTTTAAAGTCCAAATGCAACAGTTATATCTTCCCGTGGAAAACGGGGGCCTGTCTCTTATTGACGTAGAGTCTAAAATGAAAGCTTTGTTTATAAAAAATTTGATCTTTTCACCAGGTGAACAGCCGGTGGATAATTTTATGTTGTCACAAAAAACTAACAAATCAATCACACGTAACACTCGCGAATGGATCATTTTGGCAGAGGAAAAGAGGCAGTTTGATCGATCTAACACATGCAGTTTGATATACAAAAGCCTCATAAATGAGTTAAACATAGTTCCAAAAATAGAAAAAGAGTGGCCGGAAGTAAATTGGGAAATCATCTGGCTAAACATGCATCATAGTTTTTTATCATCCGATGGAAAACATGCACTTTTTATGACGCTTAACGATCTTGTTCCTTACAAAGATAAATTGTTTAGACACAGCATACGTAGTACAGTTTCAGGTTCATGTGAACACTGCGGAGTAGCAGATTCTTCTAAGCATCGCATAAAACATTGTATTTCTTCAAAAACTATTTGGACATGGATAACAAAAATTATTCAAGATAAGATGAAACTAGATGTATTAGACCCAGAAGAACTGATTTGTCAAAAAATTAACAATACCGCACCCAATCAAAAAGCAGGATTATACCTTTGTACCGAAGCCATAGCATATAATTTATTATTTTTTGACTCAGGATCGATTTACCATTTTCAAAGCATAATTCGCGACAAGAGATGGAATAGTCGTAATTTGTTTGAAAAACACTTCGGAAAGTATATGAACATATGTTAAAAAATAGATTTAAGATTGTTGTAAATAATAAAAAAGTTTTTAACAAAAAAAAAAAAAAAAAAAAAAAAAAAAAAAAAAAAAAAAAAAAAAAAAAAAAAAAAAAAAAAAACCACGGACAATTTAGAGCATGAATCTGAGTGTTCGGGTTAATACGGAGGTCAATTGTAATGAAAACATCAACGAAAATAAAGATTTAAGAAAACTATTCATGAATATTAGACAAACTGATGTAGCTTTTAGCTCGGAGGTCTTGAAGTTTTCAGTGAGGTGAAATCTGATACCTTAAGTTTTTTTTAATGGGCAATAATCATCTATGAATATATTTTCAAAATGAAATAAAAATTTTCAAAAATATTTGTTTGCTTACGATGAAAAAAAAAAAAAAAAAAAAACCAGCTCAGAGAACTGTTTACAATAAAAAAAAACAATGTTTGTTATTTGTAACATATTTTGATACCGTTAAGTCACCAGTCACCGTGCACATATACAAATTCCTACAGAATATTCATACAATTTTCCCAAATTATTCTTTTGTCAGCAAAATAAGATAAAACTGATAAAATGAGGTAGTTTTTGTCACAAAGCATTTTGAAAAACCTAGTTTATGTAGTCAAAATCATGTGAATTCTGTTTGATAATGAGATTTTTCAACACTCTTAGTAGAAACGCCAAAAATTACCATTTTTCATTTTAACGTTAGAGTATGAAATTTTTCAAAATTTCAACAAGTTTACACTGTGGATACTACTATTTAGATGTATTTCATCGTATGAGCAATGAAATTTTATGCAATTTATAATTTTTTATTGTATTTTAGTTGAAACCCAAATGCACGGTAAATGGACCCTTTTCAATATGTATGGTTCCCATTACCGTGCATTACTGTAAAAAGCTTGAAATTATTCGGTAATATTAGATTTATTGTTATGTCGTGATTAAAAAACTCCATATTGAGTGTTTGAGTGAATATGAAATGGTTTGGACAATACAGTCAAACCTCCTATAACGATTTTAATGAAAAATTATTTGTTTAGTAAATTTTTAAACTTTTTATGGATTTTATTATAAATGAAGATTTTAATACTATTAAAAATGACTGGGCACACTAATAGCAACATAGTTGCTCCATTACCAACGTTTCTTCAAGATACAAAATTAAATCCTGACGAAAACCATATGCACGGTGAATGGTGCACTAGTGTGCACGGTAAATGGTGACATAGAACGGTACAAGGCGACCTTAACATGACATTTTCAAACATATTTTTAGAGTATTTTTTTGTTATCCAACACTAGTTTTATATTTTTTCCTGAATTATTATATAATTGCACGCTACGTAGTGGTATTCTAGTACGCATCAAATTATTTGGAAAAGTTATACAATTTATTGAAGTGCAAATTTTTCTTAAATGCACCGTGAATGGTAGCTTGACGGTATATTTGCGATAAAAGAACCGTCGCAAACTGAACAGTCGTAAATAGAGGTTGATGTGTATTAAAAAAATCTTCTACACACTCTTTTCCTTTGCGTCGTATGACCGATACAGCCATACACATACTTGAATGAAACAATCATGGTCGATACCTTTCCTGTACAAAAAAAATCAGAGGGGATTGTGTACATGACACGACCACATGACGTTAACTACGCCAAGTGATTTTCTGCATTTGAATTGTAGTCCATTGTCATAGTTGCAGCCTTCCTTTAGTTCAAACTCTAACATAATATCGTGACGGTCGCAATATTTTAGATTTTAAATTGACACCCAGTTTATTGCCGTAAGATGTAGTTAACATCAAAAGAAGAATGAGCGAAGAAGTAGAAAATAGTCTCCTTTTATAGTGCGCTTCCCAACCCACGTGTTCGAACGTGTTTGATTGCGTAAGAAAGAGGTCGACATTTTCCCAATTTTCGACAGTCTATCGTAAAAAATCAAAAGTTTTCTCCATTTGACTAAATGTTGTATAAATTGCCAACCGAATGGTGGAAAAATATTCAAAATCTACCGAAAAATGACTGAATTATTAAAATCTTACATAATTTCGTGACGGTCGCAACATTTTAGATTTTCGATTGACACCCAGTATACGTCAAAATGATTTTCCTTGTTATTACACCTAATTTGGCCAAAGTATTCCTTATTTGACCACTCTCATGAGAAATCAATATTAATGGTCAATTTAAAAACAAAAGTTATCCTGTATCAGCACAGTAGAAAGGTTCAAATTGACGCCATTAGGTAAATTTTTGTAGACTTTCCTTCGTTATAATTCGATTGGAATCTTCTGAATAAGTAATTTTTAAAAAGTTATTGGAAGTTTATATCAACATGTTCTGATCACTCAGTTGGGTCACTGGATCAGATCGGTTTAAAATGACCCCAACTTCCTTATTAACCAACTTTTACCCAACTAGTTGGTTTAAATCTGACTCCAGTTCAATTTAATGTTTATAGTTTCTCATACGGACGTCATATGATAAATAAATCAGATAATGGGATCAGCTTTGGCCTTGGGTATTTTTTTTTTCAGCTCTTCATGAGTCCTCCTTGGAACCGGAATAGGTCGAATTAATTTTTCTTTTTAACTGCCGAATTTAAGTGTTATAGCACATTTTACACCTAGTACCCCTAACTCACCAAACCATTTGTAACTCTGCTGAAGACCGTCCTAGGACTTGAAAAGCTATCCATAGCTTTGATTATGCCCAACAACTGGACAATATTTGGTTTATATATTGAAACCTCCCCCCTCGTGGTTTTAAAATTTGTGTGGATCGTGGTTTTTGGACGACCCCTAAGACTTCTTCAAAAATGCCAATCAAGTTACAAGTGTGGACTTGAATCTGACAACTTTCTGGAAAAGTTAGAAGCCCGATTATGGGCCCAATAGCTATATTTTCTCAAAAATATCTATTTTGTCAAAAACTCGATTTCAATAGCTGTTCAAGGCTGTCCAAGAACTTCTTGTAGCAATAAACTTCTTTTGAATAAATCTCCGAAGATTGTGAAGTTATACCGTTTTTTGATTGCAACTGTCATTTAAGGTAGAGGTTATCTACCTTTTCAGAGTTGCAACCCCTTTGAGGCTCTACAAACATTAGCATTCATGTTTTAACATTGATTTTCACAGATGTTTTATTCAGAGTAGTAATTTTTTTTTTTTTTGCTATCGCGGGGGCGAGCAATTAACTCTATTTTGGCGTACAATGCGATTATCTAATAATATCGCGAATCCGGTTAGGCGTGAATATATCATGGATATCGTCACCATTCAAAGGTGACTTCCGGATCCTTACCTTATCTCACTAATCCAATATCATTTTCATGCCAACTGTGGAGATGCAGAGGTATACTCGGTCTCTAATAACAACTTCCCCGATGAACGTAAGGACGTGGCCAGCGCCGTTATTGATTATTAAATTTTGATCTTCCGATTTGTGCACATTGAGAATGGTAAGCTAATTCCCAGCCCTATTCTCTGAGGAACTTCAATTGTCCTGGTTAGTCACGGATTAGCAACTACGAATTGTCATCTATGCTCATGCTCATAATTTCCACCAAAATATTTTGATATGATATTGGTAAGTATTCAAAATTTGAAATCGTTAAATTTACCTCAAAAAGTCATATGAAATTTCCTCGAAGATCAAAAACACAAATTGACAAATCTTAGTTTAGATGTTTCCCAAACCTATATAAAAATCTAGTACTGCATTTTTTTTTAAAAACATCTGAAATTTCCCAAAGATATTAAAAGAATATGCAAACCAACCTAGAGGTGCCCAGCATGGTCATTAGAGGGATGCAAATTTCGAAATTTTTGCTCCCCTATGTTTAAACGATTTAAATTATGGTAAAAAGCATCCTCCCAAAATGTGAAATGATTTGGAAGAAATTTGACTGTGCACACGCCATTTGAAGTTTATATGGAGATTACTATGGAAAACGCCAACCTTTTGTGTTCAGCCCTCTATCTCTTCGTCATAATATTTTATGGAAAAGTGAACACACTCTTCTCATGCAAAATTCTTTCAGCTACAACTTTGCCGAAGACAACATTTTGATTGGACGTCAGGAAAAATTGTTATTCATCATCATAAAGTGGGTTTGCATTTTACATGCTTCACCAACTGTTCGGCAGGCAACAGTGGTGCTCCTGGCGGGAAGAATGGACCGATGCACGAGTTCACTATTTGACGTTTGAGCGGTGCCGTGTTATTCACGTGACCATGGCAACGAGTGAATTCGGCACCGCTCAAACGTCAAATTAGTGAACTCGTGCATTGGTCCATAGATCAAAGTAATCCAGGCTACTATGTTCTACAGCAAAAAAGCAGTGTTGCTCTGAAAGTAATTGAATGATCATCTCAGCATAGTTTAGACTTTGGAATCAAGAATAACAAATTATCCTTACGTCCCAACAAAATGTGGTCTTCGGCAAAGTTGTAGAGTGTGTTCGCTTTTTCATATATCATTATGACGAGCAAATAGAGGACTGAACACAAAAGGTTTGGCTTTTCCATGGTAATTTCCATATAAACTTCAAATAGCGTGTGCGCAACCAAATCTCTTCCAAATCACTTCATATTTTGGGAGAATGATTTTCATCATAATTGACATCGTTTAAGCATAGGGGAGCAAAAACTTCAAAATTTGCATTAGTCTAATGGTCATGTACAAACTATGACGCTCCAAGAGAGGAGGAGCGGGTTGGCTTGACAAGCCTGACAATATTTTCAGAAGACTCATACAAAAAAAAACGTGACAAAGGGATGGGGGGAGATTGGTAGTAAGGTGATCGAAAAAATTGAAATATAGCGTGAAATAATTTGTGTACCATTGCATATCTTGGTTGTGCTTCGTAGAAAGCTTTGAAGACAATGAACACAAAACATGCTAAAACAATAGAATTTCATGAATAATCTAGCAAAGTTGATGAAAACTCCATCAAGAATTTCTAATCAAGCTATAGTCGAATATAGCACTACGAAAGCATAGATTTTTAAAGCAATCTGTTAAAAATTTCGATAGAGCCCATAAACAAACTTAAATTTACCTTGTATTTAGTATAATCTCTTCTGAAAGATCCGAGATGAACTTTTTAACGCATTGCTAGTATTTTATAATGAGTCAGCATTTTCATACTCTCTAGGATTGTTCAATTCCAGGTTGCTTCGCGGACCCCTTAAAAGGTCGTTACGGCACCCTACTGGTCCGCGGACCCCCGGTTGGGAATCGCTGGCTTAAGGTTCTTAAAATTTGTGTAGGCCTTCAGATGTACGAGTTGAACCTGTGATCTTTTGTCATTATCCAAAAATCTATTTGTGTGTAGGCCATGAGATCTACAAGCGTCATCAGATCTGAAGGCAACTATTCAAAGAAAATCATGAGTAACCTGGAAGCGAAATTTAAATCAAACGAAGGGGGATAAGATTTCATGAGGCAGCAAATGTTAGAAATTACTGGTTTCGCTGTTTGGTCAATAGTCTTGTACAGAGGCAGGCGCGTCCACGTTCGAAACCATGGGTAGGACAAACGTCGGCAAATATTTTGTGCACAGTAAAGCTAAGAAAAAAATTAACTCCCAATACTAGGTTTTTGTCACTGACATCCCTTTGTTTATACCCTCTCAATTATGATTATGATACCTCAAGAATTTAAATAAGATTTGCAGAATAAGCAAAAAAGGGACTAAGGTACCGTGGGGCAAGTGGGTAATGAAATTCGCATAGTTGAGATTCTTTAAATTCTAGAGACTTTGAATTGAAACAAACGAGGTCGTGTATATTTTTTAGCTTGACTCCCACCAAATATAAGCAGTATGTTAAAATTGATTTTTATGAAAAATTGAAGAAAAAATTACAGAAAAAGTTTTTAAAAAATGTCTCCTTACTTTTCGCTTTCCCCAAAAGTGGGGCAAGTGAAAAGTTTACCGTTTTAAACAATAAATTCAAAAACAAACAGTTATATTCACGATTTCCATTAGCTTTAACATTTGTCAAGGCTTCCCAATGAACAATAACATAAGTTACATGTAAACAAAGAAAATGTTATTCTTTTCACTTGAATTTTCTTCTGTTCAGTTATGTTAGTTGAAATGATTCGACAACATTATAACTGCAACATTTCCAATGTTAGTTCTTACATTATAGGACAGCAATCGCATTTCTGCTCTGTAGAATTTCCACCGCTCGTCATTTGTTTTTGAGAAAGTCGGATACGACGTCGGATAACTCTTCGGGAGAAATCAAACGGAATCCTTCAATAACGTATTTCGAATCTTTTTTATGTGGATAGACCTATGCTCCATTTTTATGTTTTGAACTAGCTTTACATAGACATTCCACGAGATTTCCGTGTGTGCTCTAATATTGCAACTTTTCAGTCAACGTCTTCCTTTTAATTGGCTGCCCGAAGTAGACATATTAATATTGTAATGTTTGACAACATCTTTTAGAGAAGTTCCATGATTTCTAATAGCTTTTAACGCTTGAGTATAGTGTTTCTTGAATTATCAGCACGTTATGTTTTTCTATGATAATTGCGAACCATGTTTACTTATGGCTAATTAAAGAGAAAACACAAATTCAATCTCTAATGATAAACTTTTCACTTGCCCCACCTGATTAGAAAATTGACGGTGTTTAAATTTAGTTATTTTTAGGTCTACGTCGAATTAATTCTAAAACTTTTTTTATTGCAGTTTGAAATGTCACAAAGGACAACTAAGAAGTGGTACAGGAAATTATTTTCCGCAACTTTTTTCCACTGAAAATATTAAAATAAGATTGTACGCCGCCAACTTGTTACGGAGTAACAGTTGACAGGTTAACAATTTTTCGCTCTATTATGCAATAATGGCTGAAAAATCTCAGAAATCCCTTACCTATCGTAATGTTCTCAATGGCCTCAAAGGTTTATGCATGAGTTAAAAACGTTAATTCACATATTCAGTAAAATATATCAATTGTTTTCACTTACCCCATTTACCCACTTGCCCCGCGGTACCTTATCAAAAAAAAAAAATCCGGTGTTTAACATCATTCATTGGATCAACTTTTGTTATCATTCATATTTAAAAATATGAATATCCTTTATATGATTTTATTCTATTTAAATCAATGTTATTAATCAATTTTGACAAAAATAGAGTAATTTGGTTGCCTTAACAGTCAATGGCTCATGGTATGAGGTTGTTCTAGTTTATTTATCTATTTCTAGATATTAGATATTTAAATGGCAAGAATTTTGTGTTATTTATTTTATTTTTTTATTTTATCTTTATTAAGGAGACTTTCAGCCAGTGGCTGGTTCGTCTCCGTTCAGAAGAATTTTGTGAATTTATGCAGTTTTTTTTCTCAAAAGTGTTCAAGAAAAACTAAAGATGCTTGAACAACATTTTGTCGCGCAGAAACTGATCAAATTATTTTGCAAGAATTAACTAAGAACTACTTCGAACATTCTCTACGGCGATTCTGTATCAACCAGGGACTTCTAGAGAGTGTGCTGTGGGAGTTCTCTTAATCTTCTGATAAGTCTCTATGGATGTTCCAGGAATTGCTTCCAGGAATGTTCACGGCATTTTGTTCCAGACCATATAAAGGATTGTCCGTAGTTTTTTTTTTTCAAAGACTATCCATTGATTCATTATTAAGAAGTTCGATTTAATAATTCTTAGAGTCAGTTTCCCATGATTATCTTTATAAATATTCTCGATCATTCTTCTCGTGAGCCAGAAGTTTCGGAGGTCATGCACAAGCCATGTCACGTTCTACTAGGCATAAAAATAACCTTATTGTGTTTCCATCCTCCATGTTATGGAGATACGACGTTGATCGAGTTTGAACAGATGATGTATAGGCCTTTTCATGTGACAGGTCCGTCTATGCATTTGTTTACATCGGTGGAGGACCGGTGCATACACGAGGCTGTCATTTTCATAGAAGAACTGTCAAAGAGCTTCCCGATCAGCTGTTTTGGAACGTCATGTGAATAGGCCTATAGTTTCATTTATTTTTCAAGCTATTCTCCTTTTTTGGTTGAATCGTGGGTAGGACAACCCATTGACTGTCCTACCCAGGTGTTTTCGTGCGTACACTGTAAACTTGGCATTACCCTTTAAGGTGTAAAAAAGCTGTCAAAAATAGGGGTATTTCAAATTTTTGCATAATGGGTAAATTTTGCCCATTTGTTAGTTCCAATGGTTTACTCTTTAATGAGTGAAAAAAATCTTTATCTTTCGTTGCGACCGATGTCGTATCCTGATTGCAGGTTATTGAGCAGTATCTAGCAGGTTAGTGATAAATCGAGATTTGTTATCCATCTCGTTCTTAAATAAAGAAATATTGATATTCTTACAGGCAGGTGTGGTATGGCATCAAAAATCTTCATTACGGCCTGGAGCGAGACTCCGCACAGAAAACTGCGACCATGTCCGAGGGCTAATTATATGAAAGGAAGCATGTCCAGAAGAACGTTAACTAGTTGTTAATTAATAAAATTTATTTAAGAAAATCCTAATAAACTGCAAAACAAAACGCCGAATGATTCGTGTGCACATTATTCATAACTATTAATTAATTTCATATAATAATGAAGTCATAAAAGAGAGTAAAATTTACTCTCATTCCAAACAAAATTCATTTGGAATAAAGGGTAAAAATCACTCGTTGACTTGACGTACAAGCGGTTTACTCTTTAATGAGTAAAGGCCCTTTACTCTTTTTATGAGTTTCTCTAGTTTCTCTAGGTTCTCTAGTTTCTCTCAAAGAGGGTACTTTTTTACCCTTTAAAGGGTACTTTGGTCTTACAGTGTAGTACATGTCCTACCTGTCCTACCCACTTCCCGCGCCACTGGTCTTGTACTAGACGAAATTATCCGATAACCTGAGACAATAATTGTACTCATAATTTGATAGATTGTGTTTGTTTGCGTTAGCTTGATTGTGGACCTCATTTACCAAACTTTTAAAGAGCATTGGTTAAGCTTGTATATAAAAGAGTTTTCGAATACCAGTGGTGGAAATGTTTGTATCGCGGAGCGCTTCACGAGTATAAACCAAAGCAAAACAAATATAACAGTCTCGCGAACAGGCTTGGTGTGAGTGAGTTGGCATGTAATCAATTGTACATTCATCAAATCGGCAGCAAACCACCTGTTTGTAGTCAAAAAGTTGAAAACTACAAATCTCGGAGAAGAAACAGCTCTTTTCCTAAAACGCAATTGACTCTGAACAGCTCCAAACACGTTCACGAATCCCTTTAACTCCATTTACTCGTGAGCAAGATAGATGCGAGTGAATCGGCACTCGGATGCTCGCGACCATTTTGTTTGTTTTTTTTTTTTTGTACCAGTTCAGCTGACATCCCCACAAACATTTTAGTGGAATAAAAGTTAAACAAATCACTCTGAAGCATATTTCAGTTGAATAAACTGTTATTCAGCTACAGTAATTGGGATGTTCCCTACTTTCCATAACTGACTCAAAACATGATAAACTATGTTTTTGAGCCTGCTCCATAACCTTCGAGAGATCGCTGGTAGATGTGAAGACCTGTTCTCTAACATGTTCATTAGACTGAGGCAAAATTTGAAGTTTTTGCTCCCCAATGCTTAAACGGTGTCAATTATGATACATATCATTCTCCCAAAATTTGAAGTGATTTGGAAGAAATTTGGTTGTGCACACGCCATTTTAAGTTTATATGGAAATTACTATGAAAATGACAAAACTTTTGTGTTCAGTCCTTTAGCTGCTCGAAATAATAATCTATGGAAAAGTAAACAAACTCTTCTCATGTGAAATCTTCCCATCCACAACTTTGCCGAAGACCACATTTTGATGGGACGTAGGGATAATTTGTTATTATTTATAACAAAGTCTAAACCATGCTGAGATGATCATTCAATTACTTTCAGAGCAACACTGCTTTTTTTCTGTAGAACATAGTAGCCTGAATTACTTTGATCTATTCTACCCACCAGGAACACCACTGTTGCCTGCCGGGCAGTTGGTTCAGCTTGTAAAATGCATACCCAGTTTATGATTATGAATAGTATTAGCTGTAAGGATTTCACATGAGAAGATTGTGTTCACTTTTCCATAAAACATCATGACGAAGAGATAGAGCGCTGAACACAAAAGGAATAGAAATCTCCATGTAAACTTCAAATGGCCTGTGCACAGTCAAATTTATTCCGATTCATTTCAAACTTTGGGAGGGTGCTATTTATCATAATATAAGTCGTTCAAGCATAGGGGAACAAAAATTCCAAATTTGCATCACTCTAATGTTTATCGATAACCTTAATCAGTAGTGATTTCAAATATGGTTAAGAAACAGACAAACAAACGTAACACTTATAATAAATCTTGATCAAAATCATACTCACGAGGACATTTACGCCCAATGCTAAAATCGGTGTGTTTGGCCAACAGGCCAACAGATGGCGGTAGTGTGTAAACGTCAAACACAAACAAAAACAACGCGAGCGCTGCGGGTGGTGGATTGGCCACCTACAATATTTTTGAATCGACCGTTAAAAAGGTGGTCGATGGACAATGATGAGAGTGTGACGTCTGTTTGTCTGTGGTTAAGACATAATGCTTGATACCTATTTGGGTGT
Source organism: Aedes aegypti (assembly GCF_002204515.2). Classification (NCBI taxonomy): domain Eukaryota; kingdom Metazoa; phylum Arthropoda; class Insecta; order Diptera; family Culicidae; genus Aedes; species Aedes aegypti. The sequence continues at coordinate 23,448,002 of NC_035109.1, read as the reverse complement.
AATATCCTTTTTATTAGCCTTCAAAAGATAGCTGACTTATATTATAGGCCTTTACTCATACTTGAGCGAGCTGCAGAGAACTCTATTTCTGCTTTTAGACATCACGGGATGTTGGGTGAGAAGGTAGATAGTGGGAAGATTATTGCTATAATATACGTTTAGTCAACGCTTAGGATTTTTCCATGTATGACACGGCTCTTGAACTCATGATCTTCTGCTAAGTAAACAGAAACAATATCAATTAGACCACCGACCCCGTCTTCAATGCTGTGTAGCCCAAAATGCACACAATTTCTTTAAAAGGATTTATGTAAATATTTATTTGAAAAGGATTTACATGAATAGAATTTACATAAATAGAGATTTTAGTAAGTCGAAGATCTTGGGGTTTATGATATAAAATTATCATTGTCCGTAGCTTGATCAAATAAATACTTTAAAATCTTTCTTCTTCTAGTGAATACGACAGCAACATCATCACCATCTGCAATATCCGAGATCCAACGACCTCGATCGTGCTATCCAAACAGTACACCGATACGGTCGGATCCCGATGGCGGCTGAACGTATACCCTAAAGGCAACAACACCAACTACCGATATCTCAGCACGTATGTGGAGCTATGCGATGGAGTCGCAGGAAGGTAAACGATCATTACATAAATCCTCCATTATATTAATATCGACGAACCTCTTTCAGATACCAATACATCGTGGAACTGTTACACAAGGACGCTGACCGGCAGGTGAAGTTCCAGTCGGAGGATCACTTCCGAGTGGGGGAAATACGGGGCTACCAGAAGTTCATCCGGGTGAAACGTGTCCTGGAGGAGGGCTACTTGAACGATGATGGTTCGATCAGCATTCGGCTGTCGATACGGCCGGCGACGCTGGCCCTGCGATGTCAGTACCAGGAGGAATACCAAACGCTCAAGGAGGAGAAGATTCTGTTCCAGTTCAACAGCCAGTTGAGTCAACACCTAACGAAGATCCGGACGCTACGGGAGGAGAACAGTGGCCTGCAGAGTATAGCCTACCCGGAGTATAATTCGAACATTTTTGTGATGCGCAACTTCAGCAGTTTACGGCAGAACAACGAAGACATTTGCTCCGACAACAGCTACGACGATCTGGGATGCTGCTGGAGGTTGATCGTGTTCCCGAATGGAGACAAGGAAGGACAGGGCGAGTGGTTGAGTGTATATCTGAGGTTACTGGAAGGAATTCCCGGAAGGTAAGAGAGTTTGTATGTTGGATTGAGAGGGGATCTAGACGTTTGCGTATTTCACAGCTACGAGTATTGCGTAGAACTACTACACAATGATCCAATCAAGACTGTTAAAATGGAGGGAACGCAGTCGTTCGAGATTCAGGAACGATTCGGATGGACGAATTTTGCCCGGCTGGACATGGTCTGCGCCAGTGGGTTCATCAACGAGGAACATGACTCGCTGTACTTTCGGTTCTCGCTAAGGCCGCCAAACTACAAAGCGAAATGCGAATACCAACAGCTGCTGCGGGTAGACGCAAAACGCGAGAACGAGATGCTCAAACGGTAATGTCTATCGAAATGGGAAGGAGTGACCAATTAATATGATTTCATCCATTGCAGGGAGCTGATTCCGGCCTACAGCACAATCACGTACACTCTGAGAAACTTCTCCGAGATGCAGCAAAAGGAAGGGTTCGTCTATTCCGATCCACTGGTGGATGATCTTGGTTTCACGTGGCGACTGTTGATCTACGCTAACGGACATAACGAAGGACGAGGGTGCCATCTGAGCGTGTTCCTGATACTCTTCGAAGGTGTAACTGGAAGGTAACGACCTCTCTTTATTTAAATCAATCTTCCATTTCTAATTCCGTTCCGTTGCAGTCGATTCGAGTACCGCGTGGAACTGCTCCACCGCAACCCGGTGGCCAACATCAAGATGGAGGGTGTCAACGTGTTCAAGCTGAAGAAAATCTGGGGCTGGCCGCAGTACATCCACCACGATCGGCTTCGGGACGAAGGTTACCTCAACGAGGACGACACGCTCGAGTTTCGCCTGTCGATCTGTCCACCGGACATCAAACTGAAGTGCGAATACCAGCAGGAGTTCATTAGGAAGCTTAAGGAAAGCCAAAAGTAGGTTAATAAGACGTGTGCGCGGATTGGCGGCGATGCGTGTAAGAGAAGAAGAATGCTTTTATAAATGGGCGAGATTGTGCAAGTGAAGTCGAGTGACATGGACAGGGATCGGTGGAACAACGCTAGAAGAGGTGAACAACAAGGAGGAAACTAAGCGGGTCGCGTATACGAACGAGAGAAGGAAGGTTTTGACGTGGCCAACGCACACCACACACAAGAAAAGCGGGGCAAAGAGATGTTAATAAATTTGCGACCAGGAGCAATGCCAGGAGGAGGTGGAGGAGGAGGAGGCAGTTCAGGAGGCATCACTGAGGAAGCTTATTTTTAGAGCGCAGAAATGAAAGAAATTAATAAACGGTTTTGAAATGGGCTGAATGGGAGGTGTCAACGCGCGCAGTAGGCGAAAAGGTGTAAAGACGACGCTAAGGCAACGCAACGCCACCGCCACCCTCGATCCCTGGTCTTTGTTGACGTACAATTTTTTTTTTCAACTCTGCTTAATTTTTACCTACATCTTAATGTCATCCGGTCGTTCGTCTACCGATCTCTGCAGATGCCAGCGAAAACGAATCATATTTTCTATTTATTTACACACACCTCATTTTCCGTTTTTAATCTACTCGTTAAATTATTAAACTCTTACGCAAGTGTTCAGTAGCTTCTACCAAGGTAGGCCGGGATGGATGATTTACAACAGCGACCATGATTTCTTCCTTCGCTTTCCACCTTGACGGGCAAATTAAGGAAACATATTGCAGTGGAAATACCATGCGTATTCAAAATCCATTAACAGTTCATTACGGTGTTTATTGATTTTATAGTTTTTGTCTTGTCAAAGTCTACAACACACATTTTTTAAACTTTTAAGTAAATCATTTTCAGTGCCATTTTAGTTCTATTGTGCAGGATTTTCCATTTCACGACTTCAATAACACCCATTCTGAAAATACGACAATTGAATGATTTTTGAATCTGTAAACTATCAACTGTTATGAATTTTCAGTACAGCACGATATTTCTGATCAGAACGCAATACCTAAAGGCCCCAAATAACGGAAGAAATTAAGTATCGATTGAATGCATGCGACCAGAAGCGAGAATCGGGTGCGAGGAATATTTTTTTTATAATTTTAGAATATATGAAAAATCTAAGAAAAAGTTTTGTGAACAGGCAAAAAACGATGGTCTTTTGCGTAAATCTTTTCAACTGATCAGAAAGTGATTTTTTTATTTGCAACGAAAGGTTATGGCAGGTCAGAAATTGTTTACTCAAATTGAAGCAGGAATAACGAAATAGGGACGAAATGGAATCCTATTAGGCTTTAGTGGTAACGTTTTTTGTTTGGGGTAGCTAATTTTTATGATTTATTTTAATTTCTATCATTTATACAGTAAGAATAAAATGGAAATGTTGTGGCACTATTTGTCAAATCTGCCATGATTAAAGTCATACAAGAGTTCGAAATGTATATTTTTCGTGCAGCTGAGGAAGATCATACCAGGAACTTATGAAGCGTCGTAAGTAAGCGAAGCATGTCAAAGTAAATGAGTCCTTTGTATTCGAACCGACTGTGGCCACGACAGTGAAAATTTTGGTGAACGAAAGAAATTCCTACGTGAAATAAAGAGTGATTTTAAAACAAAAGAATCAGGTGTTTTAATGAGCTAAATGGACTTCAAATAAAATTAATCTGCCACAGCAGGATGGATCCACAAAACCCGCGTTTTTGAGATTTCGATATTTTTACCCGTATTATGATTTGCATTCTAAAATGAATCTATGGTCCAAGGTACAACATGTTTCAATGAAATTAGGAGGTACAACAAAACCCGTTTTTTTTTTTTGGCTATTCGTGATCAAACGTCAACATCCCACCGCAAAATCGCTAGTGTTTGGAGGTGATTTTAACCTCAAAATTGCGAAATCATCACCTCCAAGTTAGTTCTAACACCCTCCGTTACATGGATTATGGTGGCGCGTCGATCGTCGCAAGTTTCTCGTTAAACAGTCAATTTACATGAGCTGTGATGTTAAATCCACCAAAATGGCTTTGGTGAGTGATTTTGACGGATAGTGCCGACAATTTTTGTTGCATAGGATTCATCGAATGTAGCGCGGTTGTTGCACCATGGCCAGATTCATTTCCCGAGCGCGTGCACGGAAAGAAATAACAATTGGGTTGTTTAGTGATAAAAAAAAAATCACAGTTCTTTGTAACTTGATCGAAAGAGCACATTTTTCTAAGAATAACACGATTTTATTGCGCTTCAATATCTTAATTTTGATATTATAAATGATTAAAAAGATTTAAATCCCTCAACTCAATGACATTTCAATTTGCATAATGACAGCTCGCCCCGGAGTAAAATTTGCCGAGGGGTGATTCAAAACTGATTTCCATACTAATTTCAAACGTGTTTTAAAAATAGTTCCAGGTCACGGAAAATTTTGAAACTTTGGATTCTAGTTGAATTTTTAGCGTAGATTCAGAATATTTAAGAAAACGGATACCCCTAAACAAGCCAATTGTGATTAAAAAAAAACAGTAGCGGAAAATCAACTGATGATCATTGTCGTTCTACTATTATCGAACGTTTTAATAAAAATAAAATGCTTTTAGAAGTGCGCAGCAATGGTAAATCGGTCTGATGTATTCTGCGCAGTTCATATGTATTTTCCACACGTTCTCCTATAATAGACCATTTCCGTGAAAAATTTTTATTGGCTTATATGCTTTCTGTCAATTTACTGAACAAACTTTCCTGAGGAACCGATATGTTTTGGAGCCTTTAACTGTAAGAAAACAATGAAAAACTTGCGGCACGTTAGTGCACCCCTCGGTCCCCTACAATTTGTTTCACCTCGAAAAAATGCAGACCCCTTTTTCCCCTACGGTTTTCCCACCACGTTGTGGTGAATTTATGATCAGCTGACATGACCAGATGATTTTTGTTTATGTTTTCATTAATCATAATGGGCTCCGTTGCGGTTTCGCTCCCTCCTTCCTTCACGGCTCCTGAAGTGTCCGTAATCACCGCGGAAACCACTTTCGCCGCTTCGGCCGGTTATGACCGCACCCGGCGAACACTACACGGTTCTGTAACGCAAGGATTGTATTCGACAGATGCCTGATCTCTCTGCTTTGTGCCGGCAGGGATTGAAGGGATTGAATATGCCGGAAGATTCCCGCCTAGAGGCAGCAACAGCCGCTCAAAATTTCCTTACGCGGCTGTTGCTGCCTCAAGGCGGAAATCTTCCGGATCAACAGCCAACAGATAGATTAAGGTATTTGTCGGCATGAATAGTAAAAAAATAGCCTCTAATAGAACTAGCGGTACCGTAACTGCTGGGTGAATGAGAGATTTGTTGTTAGGGGGTGGTTTTGAATTTTGAATCTGCGGAGGAAAATATATTTTCCTAAAGGAAGACTTGAATCGGGTTGGAGTTGGAACTGTGATTCAGAGCGGGTTGCGCCAGTTCCAACCTGGTTAAAAAACGTTTGTTTGAGTAGTTTTGGTGGCGCTCCTGTTTGGGGCGCCCTGACTGGGATCACGGTCAGTTTGAGCGCGCACCTGATTTGACGTTTGCAAATGTAAACAAGCATCCCAATGCAGGGGTGGAATCGAAAAACTGTTGCAAAATCACCACGCTGATACCCATAGGGTTGAACAAACTGTGCCGCATCTCGAATTATATTTCAAAATGTGGTGAGTATCCATGTTTTCAAAAATTTGTAAGAAAATCAGGAGTGCATATAAACAAAATCTGAAAGCGTTAATATTCATTAAAAATGATTGTCTTTCGAAGAAAAATACAAAAACTGGGGGTTAGATCTGACGGAAATGGTCTATTTACGGTTGAATCCCACAAAAACTTCCGGTGGTATTCTTGAATGCTTATCATTCAAGCAGAATTCCAGTCGTATTTCCGGATGAATTTCGGCAGGTTTTACGGAAGAATCCCAGCAGAATTTCTTGAAAAATTCCAGTAAAATTTCTGGAAGAATCTTTGAAAGATGTTTTGAAGTCTTCCAGCAGGATAACAGAAAGAAATCTGGGTATTTCAGAAGAAGTTCCGAAATAATCCTAGAGAGATACTCGAAAGAATAACAGAGTTTTCTTGAAAAATTCAGGATCTCTCAGATCCTAGAGGTAATTCGGGAAGAATTTCTGCAAGAATCCTTAACAGAAGGATTTGATGGATCCTCAGAAAGATTTTCGAAAGAATCCCAGAAGGCTTCCCGAAAGAATGCTTGAAAGATATCTGGAAGATTTCCTACAGGATTTTTGAAAGAGTCCCAGACAAATTTCAAGAATATGGACATAAAAATCTCAGTGGCATTTCTAGAATAATTTCAGAAAGATTTTCGGAAGCATCCTTAAAAGTATCCTAAAGAGATTCCGAAAGCATCTCAGGTGATTTCCGGAAGAATACCAGAGGTATTCTCATAATAATCCCAGAAGTATTTCCGGAAAAAGGCCAGAGTTATTTTCGGAGGAATTCTTGACGAATTTGTAGTAGAGTCGTAGTACATTTTTTGGCAAAATCCTCTAAAAATATCCAGAAGAATTGCATCAGGATTTTTGTTAGAATCTTCCATTGAATTTCCGAAAGAATCTTCGAGAATTTCGATTCGAATTTAATTTCCAGGATTTCAAAAGTAATCCTTAAGGAGATAAACGCTAACTCACATACAGATTTATGCAAATATTCCAATAAGATGTCCAGAATCACAAAGGATATCCGAAACAATCTCAGATACAGGGTTGCCACACATACAGATTTATCTGTATTTTACAGATTTTCTCGAATATTTTGTGACCAAGAATCTGTATATACAGATTACAGATATTTTGGAAAAATACAGATATACAGATTCCGTATACAGAATTTTGACAAAATTATACAGATTTATACAGGGAGATGTATGTATGAATTTTAATTTTCAGTGTACATCCTGTTTAGTACATCAATAAAGTTTGTTTTGACAAAGTAAAGATTCAATATTTTTTCATTTAACTTAGTTTTTAGTCATATGTGTTGTTTTAAAGGCATAACACCTGGCACGCACGTTTTCCACATATTTGTATTTTTGACTAAACTCCACTGAAAAATTTGCCTGATTAAATCCGTATGTTACCACAATCTTTCAGACTTACTAGGGAATAGCATAAGACTGATTATGGAAAATTTAAGCGAAACAAATATGTCTTTTTTTGGTTAAAATATATGCTTCTGAATAACGTTCGTGTTAACTGTAATGCTTCTGATACAACTCATGTGGCTGGAAATTAAGGTAAAAAAATAAATATGTTATCTATGTACAGTGAAGACAAATGTTATAGATGTCCAAAACTGGATATGCACTGATAATCAAAATGCATACAACCATAGTTTTTCTATGATTACTTATTTTACTGACAGGAAATAGTAATCACCCTGTACAGATTTTTGAACATAAATGAAAATTCATATATTTGATAACTTTAAAATTCAAGCTGAGTTGTAACTATTTACCATTGCATGATTGGTATTTTCATGAATTTCTGGTTTTATTCTCATGATAATATCAATTTTAAGGGATACAGATTTAAAATACAGATATTTTTCTCCAAGATACAGAAATACAGATATTCCATGGAAAAAATAGAGATTTTATTATGGCAACCCTGCTCAGATATAGTACCGGAATGCTAACGATTTTTTTTTTAGATGAGTCCAAAAGCGATATCTGGAAGTATTCTGTGATTTCCAGAAGAACTTAGAGAAAAATCAGATATAATATCAAGATTTCCAGAACAATCCCAGAGAGATTTTGAAGGATTCATAAGTGATTTAAGGAAGAATCCCAGGAGGGAAATTACAAAGAATTCTGGAGTAATTTCTGGACCAATGTCTTTTTTATATACTGTATCAATATTTACAAGTAATTATAATAAATAAGTATTTATGGAACAGTAACAATTTTAATTTATCGCCATAATAGACCATTTCCGTGAATTTTTTTTATTGGTTTATATGCTTTCTGTCAATTTACTGAACAAACTTTCCTAAGGAACCAATATGTTTTGAAGCCTCTAACTATTGGAAAACAATAAAAAAAACTGGCGGCACGTTACTTCACCCCTTGGTTTCTCTCCGATTTTTATGCGACCCCTTTTTTCCCTATGATTTTTTCTCCACATCGTGGTGAATATTTGATCAGCTGGTTCGGATCAATTATGACATATAGAAGCGCTCACGGAAAATTCTCCATCTCTGTCCCTCTTTCTTTAACCTTAATTGACTGTCCTGTTCTTGATGTTCCTTCTGGAATTGCTTATGTTTGTTTATATAGAGTTGACATTCACTGCGGGGAATGTTGATATTTTTTATATGGAGTTTCGAGTTTATGTCAGGCGTGCAACGATCTACTTTTATTTATGTTTTCATCCGTTATCATTGCTGTTCCATTTGCTCAAATTTTTTTTTTATGTCATAATCTGATCATAAGCAGCAGCTTCACCAAGAGGAAAGAAAATGAGAAGCTGATCCTGTGCAGTTACCACTTTGTCAATATTTTTAGATGCCGTTTTGATTTGATGATGGAAGAAAAAAAACACGACGAAACTTTTTACAACCACCAACGAACGACAATTTTAATTAGAATGTGCATCCACCACATCATCCCTCTCAGAAGGATTGTGATTCTCAATATTTTTTTTGCAGTTATTCAAAATTGTAATCACATACTAGTTTAATAGACCATTTCCGTCAGATCTAACCCCCAGTTTTTGTATTTTTCTTCGAAAGACAATCATTTTTAATGAATATTAACGCTCTCAGATTTTGTTTATATGCACTCCTGATTTTCTCGTAAATTTTTGAAAACATGGATACTCACCACATTTTGAAAAATAATTCGAGATGCGGCACAGTTTGTTCAACCCTATGGGTATCAGCGTGGTGATTTTGCAACAGTTTTTCGATTCCAACCCTGCATTGGGATGCTTGTTTACATTTGCAAACGTCAAATCAGGTGCGCGCTCAAACTGATCGTGATTCCGGTCAGGGCGCCCCAAACAGGAGCACCACCGAAACTACTCAAACAAACGTTTTTAAACCAGGTTGGAACTGGCGCAACCCGCTCTGATCACAGTTCCAACTCCAACCCGATTCAAGTCTTCCTTTAGGAAAATATATTTTCCTTCACAGATTCAAAATTCAAAACCACCCCCTTACAACAAATCTCTCACCCACCCAGCAGTTACGGTACCGCTAGTTCTATTAGAGGCTATTTTTTACTATTCATGCCGACAAATGCTTTAATCTGTCTGTTGGCTGTTGATCCGGAAGATTTCCGCCTTGAGGCAGCAACAGCCGCACAAGGAAATTTTGAGCAGCTGTTGCTGCCTCTAGGCGGGAATCTTCCGGCATATTCAATCCCTTCAATCCTCGTCGGCACAAAGCAGAGAGTTCAGGCATCTGTCGACTACAATCCTTGCGTTACAGAACCGTGTAGTGTTCGCCGGGTGCGGTCATAACCGGCCGGCGCGGTGATAACGGAGACTTCAGGAGTCGTGAAGGAAGGAGGGAGCGAAACCGCAACGGAGCCCATTATGATGAATGAAAACATAAACAAAAATCATCTGGCCATGCCAGCTGATCGTAAATTCACCACAACGTGGTGGCAAAACCATAGGGGAAAAAGGGGTCTGCTTTTTTTCGAGGTGAAACAAATTGTAGGGGACCGAGGGGTGAACTAACGTGCCGCAAGTTTTTCATTGTTTTCTAACAGTTAAAGGCTCCAAAACATATCGGTTCCTTAGGAAAGTTTGTTCAGTAAATTGACAGAAAGCATATAAGCCAATAAAAATTTTTCACGGAAATGGTCTATTGTATGTGGTGTCATTCAATATTTAAAATAAGATTCGTTAAGCCGAACATGTTGATCCTTCGACATGAACCAACGAGCATTGCTTGAAATAATGAGATTTTTTCGATTACTTTGATTACTGATTTCTTTTTCTGAGCATCTTCTAAATAAAAGTTATTTTCAAATGGTTCCGAAAATTCCGTTTGAAATTATTCCGTGAATCTTTCTGCAGTTCATCTGGACATCGGAATTATTCTGGAAAATATTCATGAAATCTTCTGGATGTCTGTGAATTTCCTTTAAATCTTTCAGGGATTCTGGCGAAATAACTTCTGGGATTCTTTTGAATATCACTGTAATTTGGATTTGAAATTCTCGTGGGATTATTTCAGATATTAACGAAAATCCTTCATACAAAAGTGATGCTTCTGTAAATCACCTTGGAATTCTTCTGGAAATCCTTCTATAATCCCAAAGCAATTCTCAGACATTTTTTCAGAAGGATATTTTTAAGAATCTCAATGGAATTTCTGAAAAATACCAGAACGATTTACGGTTGAATCTCACGAAAACTTCCGGTAGAATTCTTGAATGATATCCGGAAGAACGACAGTCGTATTTTTGGATGAATCTTAGCAGGTTTTACAGCACAATTTTTGGTAAAATCTTCCATAGTATTTCGAAAACAATAGACCATTTCCGTGAAAAAATTTTATTGGCTTATATGCTTTCTGTCAATTTACTGAACAAACTTTCCTAAGGAACCGATATGTTCTTCTTCTTCTTTCTGGCGTTACGTCCCCACTGGGACAGAGCCTGCTTCTCAGCTTAGTATTCTTATGAGCACTTCCACAGTTATTAACTGAGAGCTTACTATTGCATGCGTATTCCGTGTGGCAGGTACGAAGGTACTCTATGCCCTGGGAAGTCGAGAAAATTTCCAACCCGAAAAGATCCTCGACCGGTGGGATTCGAACCCTCGACCCTCAGCTTGGTCTTGCTGAATAGCTGCGCGTTTACCGCTACGGCTATCTGGGCCCCTGGGAACCGATATGTTTTGGAGCCTTTAACTGTTAGAAAACAATGAAAAACTTGCGGCACGTTAGTTTACCCCTCGGTCCCCTATAATTTGTTTCACCTCGAAAAAATGCAGACCCCTTTTTCCCCTATAGTTTTGCCACCACGTTGTGGTGAATTTACAATCAGCTGGCATGACCAGATGATTTTTGTTTATGTTTTCATTCATCATAATGGGTTCCGTTGCGGTTTCGCTGCCTCCTTCCTTCACTGCTCCTGAAGTCTCCGTAATCACCGCGCCGGCCAGTTATGACCGCACCCGGCGAACACTACACGGTTCTGTAACGCAAGGATTGTAGTCGACAGATGCCTGAACTCTCTGCTTTGTGCCGACGAGGATTGAAGAGATTGAATATGCCGTAAGATTCCCGGCTAGAGGCAGCAACAGTCGCTCAAAATTTCCTTGCGCGGCTGTTGCTGCCTCAAGGCGGAAATCTTCCGGATCAACAGCCAACAGATAGATTAAGGCATTTGTAAAAACTAGCCTCTAATAGAACTAGCGGTACCGTAACTGCTGGGTGGATGAGAGATTTGTTGTTGAATCGGGTTGGACTTGGAACTGTGATTCAGAACGGGTTGCGCCAGTTCCAACCTGGTTTAAAAACGTTTGTTTGAGTAGTTTCGGTGGCGCTTCTGCTTGGGGCACCCTGACCGGGATCAGTTTGAGCGCGCACCTGATTTGACGTTTGCAAGCGTAAACAAGCATCCCAATGCAGGGGTGGAATTGAAAAACTGTTGCAGAATCACCACGCTGATACCCATAGGGTTGAACAAACTGTGCCGCATCTCGAATTATTTTTCAAAATGTGGTGAGTACCCATGTTTTCAAAAATTTGCAAGAAAATCAGGAGTACATATAAACAAAATCTGAAAGCGTTAACATTCATTAAAAATGATTGTCTTTCGAAGAACAATACAAAAACTGGGGGTTAGATCTGACGGAAATGGTCTATTTTCAAGAATTTCAAAGAATTTAATTTCCTGGATTTCAAAAGTAATCCTTAAGGAGATACACGCAAAATCACATACAGAGTTCTGCAAAAAAATCCAAAAAGATGTCCAGAAGAATTGCAATGGGATATCCGAAGGAATCTCAGAAGTAATACCGGAATGGTAACGTTTTTTTTTTTGGATGAATCTCAAAGCGATATCTGGAAGAAAATTCAGAAATAATCTAAAGATTTTCAGAACAATCCCAAAGAAGGATTTGAAAGATTCATGAGTGATTTAAGGAAGAATCCCGGGAGATGCTCCTAAAGAATTCTAGAGTAATTTCTGAAACATTTTTTTTTTCATATGATTTATGTATAAAAATACTTTGATTCAAATATATTTCTTGTGTAGCATTAAACTGCAGACACAGCTCGTAACATCAATAATAAATTTAATTTATAAATCTTTTAAGCACATCCAAATTAAATAACAGTTCAAAGAGTAAAGTATTATGGATCCGACAGAAATAAGGACAAACATTTTTTTATATATATTTTTCTCAATCTCCAAGCGTCGCGACTAATATTTGAATAGTGCGCTGTGTTCATAAACATCGTAAGAATGCAGCGCCACACATGTCATTATGACAGTTATGTCGGAAACGAGTCACACGTCGCGTGTCTCACCCGCGCGTTCCGATTTGGTGGGCGCGCGACAATACCATTCTCATGAGTTTTTGAGGATCATATGGTCAGTGTTTAGACAGACCAGACTAGATGAATTTTGGATCTCTAAGGATACGTAAAGAACTCCATCAATTTTAAATCTTCCATGTTATTTTGATGCAAATGTATCATCAAATAGATGTTCCATTATTACAGTAAATATCTATAATATTTTGATGTTTCACATGTTTGGGGTACATTTTTCTTACTCGATTGAAAAAAAAAACACTTGGTTCAGTCTGTCTGAACACCGACCATATCTATGTTTGCTATTTGATATTTAAATACTTGAATTGTGCTGTATCAATATTTACAGGTAATTATAATAAATAAGTATGTATGGTCTTATCCACTGGTGTACTAAACCAGCTCGGTCGAAGAATTTTGACACTAGAGCGGGTCCAGATCACGTGGCGATCATACGGGAGCGTGCCCCGCTCAAGTGTCACAATTCTCAGACCGAGCAAATTTAGTACACCGGTGGATTAGACAATAGAACAATAACAATTTTAATTTATCCCCATAATTGAACGACAATATTAATTAGAATGAGCTTCCACCACATCATCCCTCTCAGGAGAATTTTGATTCCCAATATTTTTTTTGCGGTGGTTCAGAATTGAATATATCAAAAGTCTATTGTAATCACATCCTTTTTGTTCAATTGCATGTGGTGTTATTCGATATTTAAAATAAGATTCGTTAAGCTGAACATGTTGATGAAGAACCAACAACGAGCATTGCTTATGTTAAGAGATTTTATCGTAATGCACAACCAGCCTAAACGTTCTTCCCCTTTTGTTTATGTACTAATTATAATTTCAAATTATTTTAATTAAATTAGTTGTGTTGTCTACTATTGTACACGGCAACATGTTTCAAAATAAGTGGAGCTGCTTTTAAAACAAACTTTAACATCGATCAACCAAACCATAGAATATCCAATAGCGGAAAAATAATAATAACCGATCATTGCAAATCGAGCTGAACTGGCGCTCTTTCCGTGCGCACGCGCTTTCTGCAGAGCTGTCAAACAGACTTTTGTGCGTTGCTTCTTTCGCTCTCCTTCAACTCAACAACTCAGCACGATCCACCTTGTGGTGGATTGGTGAGCTGTCTGGTTGTTGCAGATGAACACTTATCGTGTAGCGTGACATCATCATTGATACTAAGCTTGCAACTCACCAGACAAACGATAGGTGTAATTAACAACTGCCCTATGGTCACGTAAATAGCACGGCACCGCACAAACGTCAAATAGTGAACTCATGCATCGGTCCATTGGTCCATGGCATATATTTGGCTTGGATTTGTCATATACCATTTTTTATATATAATAATTTTAGAGTGCATGAACTATAACTGTCAAAGTTAGACGAGTGACAGAAGAAGAATTTATATAAAGAAGCAAGAGTTTTGATATGGGAGGTTAGCTCTAAGTAAGAGTAAATAAACTCAGTCTCTTCTATTTCAACCGTAGACCTCACGGTGTGTTTCGTAGAGCAATTTCAAAACAAAAAATTCAGCATGTCTGAAATTTTGACACAATAAAGCCATGATTCTCCCCTTTCATATACAAAAAATTGCACTAGACCCCCCGATGGATTATTTTTATTTTAGCAGCAAATGAAAGAGGAAGGTATTGTCTTTCATTGGTCCAAATTTGAGACATGCCGATTTTTTTGTTATAAAGTTAGATGAAAAAGACACCGTGACCTGTCTAGACCCGAGATGAACTAGCCCAGGGCTAAAAATCTCGTTAATAAAGATAGAAAAAAAAACTTGTCTAGACGCTTATGAACTAATCCACGATGACGTCACGCTGCAACTTCCAGCGGGAAGAAAACCTTTACTGCGGGCCGTATTTACAAAAAATGAACGATTTCGCAGCGCATTCATCCATTCGATGTTCATCCGGTGAACATTCCTTCACTGGATGATGGTCCGGATGTCATTTTATGTAAACACGGCCCGCATTTATAGCGGAAAAGAAAAAGATAATCGTCAAAAATAGAAGACCGTGCATAAGCCGCCTTTTAAAATATATATTATAGTCCATAATATATGCTTATAAGCATGTATATGTGCATTTTGTGACAACTTGCTCTCCAGATGCGTGAGTCTGTAGCATTTTCACCAGTAGTCAGTCCAAAGACAACTCAAGGATAAGGCAATCCATGAGACAGCTGCGATCATCTGGTTTTTTGTTTACCAAGGGTTTTTGACGTTTCACGATCGGATTGACCGTTCGATTACAAAGGAAAATGTAAAGCTCCGGCAACACTCGCATGCTTTGTTTACTCATTCGTTTCGGTTGCATTCACACTTTGAGCTGTCAGTCCTATCGCGGAAAGTCCTCATGGATAAGGCTATCCATGAGGACTTTCCGCGATAGGACTGACAGCTGAAAGTGTACATGTAACCGAAACGGCAGGGTAAACAAAGCATGGGAGTGTTGTCGGAGCTTTACATTTTCCTTTGTAGTCGAACGGTAACTCCGATCGCGAAACGTCAAAACCTCATGATAAACAAAAAACCAGCTGATCGCAGCTGTCTCATAGATTGCCTTATAGCCTTATTCGCTAGCTGGAAGAATAGAGGTAATAAACTATAGAGGAAGAATGTCGCTGGCGTCGCTGCAGGAACATCTTTTGCTGGCGGAGATAGGCGGGGCTATAAATGTCAACGCGAAAAAGTATGCAGTTTGACACTTATATACCCGACATGTTTCTGAGCGAGAACAAAGGGAACAGCAGCGACATTCGTCCTCTATAGTTTTCTATCTCTATTGCTGGAAGGCAGTCATGGTCCAACCAGCGAATTCCCGCTGTATTCTTGAATAAAACATTCTATTATATTTTTGAGTGTACTAAAATGTAGTAAAAGAGGCATCCGATTTAGTAATTTTGGTCAATCACTTCTCTCCGTGCCTTCATCCTGCGCCAGTGCAGTACTAGATTCCGGCTGGACGAAACGTTGACGTTTGTTGACGCTCGTTTTCTGTCACTCGTCTGACAAAACAAACGATGGCAGCCGGTCCAATCGCGGAAAGAAATCAAGGTAAGTTTTTTTTTTACGTATTTTTCACCAAAATTGAGATATCATACAAGTTTTCGTTAGTTGCCTCAGTCAATATTGGAGTGTGTATTGCTTCCATGGTAAAATTCATCAATTTTCAATCGAATCCCTCGGTTAAATGAATGGTTGAAAACGGCTTAACCTTCATCATTGACGCTTGTTTACAGATGCCACAATTTACGTCGGCGGATTGGACGATAAGGTCTCGGAGACGCTTCTGTGGGAGATGTTTGTCCAGGCCGGACCGGTGGTAAACGTCCACATGCCCAAGGATCGCGTAACGCAGATGCACCAGGGTTACGGTTTCGTGGAGTTCCTAGGCGAGGAGGATGCCGACTATGCGATCAAGATTATGAACATGATCAAGTTGTACGGGAAACCGATTCGGGTGAATAAGGCCTCGGCCCATCAGAAGAATCTGGACGTGGGTGCCAATATCTTCATCGGGAACTTGGATCCCGAAGTGGACGAGAAGTTGCTTTACGATACGTTCTCGGCATTTGGCGTGATTCTGCAGACGCCGAAGATTATGAGAGATCCGGAGACTGGAAATTCCAAGGGATTCGCGTTTATCAATTTTGCGAGTTTTGAAGCATCAGACGCGGCCATGGACGCCATGAATGGCCAGTATTTGTGTAACCGGCCCATCTCGGTTTCTTATGCATTCAAGAAAGATTCCAAAGGTGAACGCCACGGTTCTGCGGCGGAACGTTTGCTTGCGGCACAGAATCCTCTTTCGCATGCCGATAGGCCTCATCAGCTGTTCGCGGATGCCCCGGTTCCGCCTCCGATCATGCCGATGATGCCCTCGCACCCCTTGATGCCACCTCCTCTCATGGCGCCACCTCCCCCTCCAACACCGACTGCAGTTCCGCCACCCCCGCAAGCTCCTTCGGCACCTTCCTTCACACCGGGAGCGATTCCTCCGCCTCCGTTACCTCCTCCAATTGGGCAACCTCCGCTGCCGCCGAGTGCCGCTCCGATGGGTATCCCAGCGCCCCCACGGATGATTCCTCCACCCCCGTGGCAACAGCCGGCTCCTCCGCCCCCGACGCCTCCCTCAATGCCCCCTGCTGCTGCTCCGAGACCTCCCCCACCCAACTGGAGGCCACCGCAGCCACCTCTTCCCCCACAGATGCCACCGGCTGGATTCCCTGGGCAGCCACGGCTTCCTCCACCCCCTCCGGTAACCAATTTCAGTGCGGACACGTTCAATTTCTAGGGAGCGCGGGAAGAGTGCGATGGGCGGAGAGTTTGTGTTCTAGAATCTTAGCTCAGACAATTAAGTGGAATAAAACTTATAATTATAATTGTATCTAATAAGTTTATAGTGTCGAATGAAACCCTTTTAACATTGGTTGATATGTTGCCGGTTTATTCTCTTCGTCATGGGTTGTTTTCTTAAAGCTATTTGGCTCAAAATTTGCACCCCACAAACCCCCTCTCTTGACGAAGAGATCTGTTAGTAAAGACACGTCTGATTGTAAACAGGTTTGAACCGGGAATTATTTATTGGGGTATTATAAATTCATGGCTTACTTCAACTCAACATCCCCCTATTAAGCTATAAGCTATAATTTATTGACTCCTAGCGATGCCCTTGCTTCGACTAATCCAATAACTTTGGGGCTGGTACCGCTTTGGTGAGGATATCTGCCTGTTGATCAATCGAAGCGACATATTTCAACGGTATGGTCTTCTTTTCTATCTGCTCTCGAACAAAATGATGCCTTATATCAATGTGATTGCTTCTTGGGGAATATCCCTTCTCTTTTTCCGCTAGACTGTGTAGTATTGTGTTGATGTATGAATTAAGAGTAGGCCATGCTGGAGAGCGATGACAGGAGGAAGAGTAAATAAACCATTGTGATTCTATATTCCAAAACCTAAAGTTGTATTTTCACTCTGCTACATTGGCGACGAGTGTTGGTACGGATCTCATTATACCTTCAGTTCAAAGTTTGGAGGATTCGTGTGCAAGTGTCTTGAAAATGATCATCTGTCCCCCGAAAGGGAGGGAACCAAGGATCAGGTCGGAAAAATATATGAAGAACAACAAAGGTCCTGTTTGTTATACTGTTGGTGACCAGAGCGTATTCGAAACTATAGGTAGCCTATATATTATTTAATCCGCGATGATTGTTAAGTGGTTTTGGTTGACGATATGAGAAATTTGATAGTTGACGGTGTGTCGAGTAGAGACAGACAAGCTGTTCTAATTTCGAGAGTGCATCGCGGGTGATTCACGCACAAAAGTGCATCAATTCTATGAAAAAAAATCATTGAACTATTTTGAGAACTATTTGTTTCTCATAAACATAAATCAATGTTGGATTACACATTACACATCAGTCTCAATGTGGTGAGAATTTTCGATTTTATCGCTATCATGATGTCATCTCATATATGTTGATATATTTATAATCGCAAGTAACTAATTGTAATTTTCACCTTTGAAAAAAGGAGGAAGAAAACCATAATTTTAAAAAATCGTTTAGTTTACAATTAATTACAATTTCCTTTTAAGAAGATTGAAATGAGGGTACCACATTGATTGCTTTCTATTTCTGGAAAAAAAAAATGAGGAATAAATACAACATTGTTTAAAATTGTAGAAAAAAAACTAAATAATAATTGTACAAGTCTACTAAAAACAAACGTATGGGTTATTTTTCAGGTTTTGAAATGCGGAAAATAAAATATTAAAGTCGATTTTTTTAGAAATAAGGCTTGAAATAATGTGTAATATCCATTTATGAAGGGTTCCCAACATAAGACATTAAAAGTGGTCTTCATTATATCGGACAAGTTGTCCGGGACAACTGTACTGGATCAGTTTGATCAATAGTTAGGAATACGATTCCTGGGCATTAGGTAAATTAAGATTGACATATTGGCTTAACACCTTGCTTGAAAAATCTGAATTATAATATATTCCACATAATTTTGCCAACCCATGTATTGGCAATCTTCTCATTGAATTATTATGTACGCACTATAAGAATAAGAATAAGAATTATTATAAGAATTGGGCGGATTGAATATGAATATGGTCATTCGTTTTGTAACTTTTGTGTATTTTGTGAATTGAGTTTTGCCAAACATGATATTTCTGAAACAATAAATTTATGTGAGGCACAGTCTTGGGCACAGTGAAGCTGCTATACAATTTTAGATGCATGATTCGTATCATAAGTTTGATATTATAACTAATTTGTCGCATTTTTCAGAGTAGAAGATGTCTACGGTATATTTTGTTTTGAAATCATAATTTGAACTTCATTTAGTTGATGTTGTTACTTAATTGTGTACAATGCTATGAAAATTCAGAAATGAATAAATAAATACATACATATTGGTATTCAATGAACAAAACAAAATGAACACACATTTTACGAAAAAAAAAATCCAATCAATATTGTTGTTTTAACTGATTTATTTGTAAGGATAAAATAACGGACACATATAAAAAAAAACCTCCTTGTAAAGATGTGGTTTAACTTTGTTCTATTCCTAATTATCATAGTATTTGTAAGATCCGATAATATATTGCATAAAATAAATGAATTGGAGCAAGAGATTAACTTAAAAAAAATGACCACTGAAATGTTGAACTAAACTAAAAATATGAAAATTGATAACATTGAGATGTATGCTATTAGCTTTACCTTGAAATTGATATGAAACAACAATAATTCGAAAAGTTTGAGTTCGCGGGTACAAATCAAAGCCATGCTGAAGATGTCTGAGTTTGATTTCTGGTCAGTCCAGGATCTTTTCATAAAGGAAATTTCCTTAACGTCCCTGGACATAGAGTATCATCGTACCTGCCACACGATACACAGATGCGAATTTGGCAACTTTAGCAAAGGAAGCTCTCAGTTAATAACTGTGGAAGTGCTCATTGAACACTGAAGCTGAGATTCAGACTTTGTTCTAGTGAGGACGTAATGCTAAAAAGAATAACGATTATCTAGTAGTTCCGGACCTCAAATACATAAAAATCTTGGTTTGACAGGGAGGTGAGAAAAAGAAACATTCGGCCCATTTCTAGAATGAAATGAAGGAATATACATAATGAACAATCTAGTTTCAGTTTCTTGATGATAAGTAGAGAGTAAAGGGAATACTTCAAGTAATTCCGGTCTACTTCTCCATAAGAAACGAAGAGGATAGAAAACCTGGTCCGTTTCTGTAGCAAGAACGAAGGGAGATTGTGGAAATTCAGCCCATTTCTGAAAAGAAATGAAGGAATAACACAAATCGTCCGGTCCGCTCTTAGCCAATATGAAGAGAGTAAAGAGAACAATTAATGATTCTGGTCTACTTCTCCGTAAGAAACGAAGAGGATAGAAAACCTGGTCCGTTTCTGTAACAAGAACGAAGGGAAATTGTGAAAATTCGGCCCATTTCTGGAAAGGAATGAAGGAATAACACAAATCTTCCGGTCCGCTCTTAGTCAGTTTTAAGAGGGTATAGAGAACACAATTAGTGATTCTGGTCTACTTCTCTGTAAGAAATAAAGAGGATGTAATTTTCCTTGCCTATTTCTGGAAAAAGAACGTAGGGATGTCGTGGAAATTCGGACCTGTTCAAAAGATGACAGTAGGAATAAAACGCATCATCCGGTCCGTTTCTTGAAAAATGTTAGAAAACCATATGAAACATGAAAAAAACGAAAAAAAGGTTTCTGATTACAATAGGAAAGACCAGAAGTAGGAGATTCGTCTCAGTCCTTCTGGCAGTTCAGTACACCCAAGATGAAGGGAAATGCAAAGGAAGCAAAACGATTCAGTTTGCAATCGAAAGGTCCAGATGTAGTAATTATAACACTTTATGTCATAGGTTCCCAAACTTTTTGGTTGCGCGACCCACCTAGCCAATAAGCATTTTCCTTGTGACCCACCACTGGAAAATTGTCCAGAGACAAGTTTTGTATTGAAGCTTCTGAGATCACTTATTACTTCGTTCGAAATGGGATTTGATCACAAGACGTAATTGACATTGACATGCACTATGCTTGATTGCTGCTCGTTACAAGATGAAAATGTTAACATAGAACACTTTTATAACAACATGAATTGTTTGAAACTTTTATAACAACTATGAATTGTTTCGGCATCTATCAAAATTCCATATAGGACTGATTATATTCTTTCAAAACTTTCCAATTAAGTCAAACCTCCACGAGTAGATGCTCAATACGGAACCACACGGGATCAATACTTCATAATCGACTTTTCAGCATGTACCTCAGATTTGTTTGGACCCTGAAAATATCTTTCAAACCTTGAAACCTTGGCGGAGAAAGTTGAATATTTTCAAATTTAAGGGTTATTTCACATACCTTATACAAGAAAAGCCAATTTTGCAGCTAGAACAGTCCCATACAAAATGTATGGGGAATTTTCTACGACAGAATTCATTTCATTCTTCCGACCATGAAATCTTAGCCAGAATGCTAAACATTTCCGTAGAAATATCGGAGGAGCATGAAGGTTTGATAGTAATCAAGATTTTGACACCGTAAACTACACTAAAATAAAAAAAAATCCTCTCAAACTTCTTGTATACTTCCTCTCAAACAACTTCCCGGAAAATATTTGTTCCATTACTCGATATTTCCATATGCCGATAATGGAAGTTTGACTATAGATCCTTTCTTTAATAATTATTCAAATGTTTTAGCCCTGGAATACTGCCGTGAATCGCAAATCAGACTGCATCCATTTGTTATGTAACGCTAATTGGAAATTTTTCATCCCCCCTTCCCTTCCGTAACGCTTTTTGTATGGAACTGTTTGAAAATGTGTAAGAGTCGTAACGCTTGAGCCTACCCCCCCCCCTTCAAGCGTTACGTAATTTGTGGATGCTGCCTCAGTTCCATCTGTAAAAAGTTTGCATTGAGAAAATCGGCTTTGAAGTTAACAAACTCGTTTTCCATACGAAAGTTAAAAAATTCCAGAAGATTGAAGCATGCTTTAATTTGAATGAAACTTTCACAATTGCTTTTCACTTTCATATCTTCCCAATAAAAATAAAAATGTGACCAAAACATCATCTCTTTTTTGTGTTACACGGTGCGGAAATCAGTAGTGGGACTTCGACTTGGAGTATTTTACTGGCATTTTCCAAACAAATCATGTTGTCCCATTAGTGCAGCTGAAAGACCACTGAAAGATATGTTGAAAGCTAAACTCAACTCAATTTTGATGAAAATGCAGATAGGACCGACTTGCGATTTACGGCAGAATAGTTTTGATAGTGGCGGCTGACCCAATGTCCTATCACTGGAAGAAACAGTTTAAGTGATTGAGTAAAAATATGAGAAATAAGTCCCAACTAGTGGCCAATGTGGTTGGAAAATTTAAAAAAAATTTTGGAAATAAATTCATATTTTGGATTTTTTTCGCGACCCACCAAAGACTGGCTCACGACCCCCCAGGGGGTCGCGACCCACAGTTTGGGAAACTATGCTGTATACGGTGCGTCTACATCCAAAACTTGAATGCATACAAATATTGTAAAACATCGTTACATACACAGGGTTTTTTACAGATTATGTAGAATGTGAAAATTAAAAAAAATCTATGATAGTCTTATATTTCTTTTATGAGTAACAATATAATATAATATTTGTAAACTTGTCATGTAGATTTATATCGAAATCTTGCAGCCGCTTGTTGGGTTCGTTTGTTAAAACCTCACATCTGACGTATCCTTAGTTACACACTTAAAACCAAATACATACCATAAAACGAGGCAACATTGATATGTTTTTGAGAGAAAATCTAGCACTGGTTTGTTAGTTATCGATTGCATATGAAAGATTGCATAACGGTTCGATCTTAATGAATCTATACTTTTCATATAATCGAAAGTCAGTTTTTGGTAATGGGGTAACATCGATAATTAGTAGATAAACAAATGAAAATCCACAACAAACTATTGTTTGACATCATTACAGTTTGAATTGGATTGGAGAATGTTAATAGAGAAACTGTATTAGATTTTATCAATTAAAGTACATAATGTATTGAACAAAAAACACCTTTAAAAGTATTTTCAGTCAAAACAAACATTACAAACACCATTATAAGTTGATAATAATGGGTATAAAATTATATCTCTGAATAGATATCTATCGATAATCATGTTTCGACATTGAATTCACCATAAATCAATCGTTTTTGGTACATTAATGAGTATTAATTGAATGAATCCCGTAAAGTACATGATGCGTTGCATACCTCTAGGCTTTTAATGTTATATGGGAATTTGTGACTTTGATTGCAAAAATGATTCTACAGTCATCCCACAGTTATGGATAGCACACAGATATGGATCAGAGTTGGATTAAAACAGGAATATTATCATCAAATGGAATTGCAATTACGTAGAAAACATTTTCTATATATGAACCATAAATCTGTACAACATCGCAATCAATTATAATATGCTTAAGCATAGTTTTGCCGTGCGTAGGAAATACAATGTCAACCGTATTCCCAGAAGTGTTGATTCGCAACTGTGGGGCAATGAAAACCATACCACAGTTATGAATCAATGATAAGATGATTCCGAAACAAACGCCAAAACGTATGCTTTCACTAGCACACCATTCGTTTTCCACGCAGATAAATTGCTGTTATAGTTACCGAAAAGCTAAACATTACATATAATTTGCAATTGGTTTAGATGGACAAATTGATGTGAAGATTTGCGAAAAAGTTACACGTCTTCTCAGTGAGAATCGAACTCACGACTCCCCGATCTCTAGTTGGGGCGCGTTAACCACTACGCCATGAGAGGACTCATGAACGCAGAAGTTAACCTGAATTCGATTTCAGCTCAATAATCACGGGGAGTCGTGAGTTCGATTCTCACTGAGAAGACGTGTAACTTTTTCGCAAATCTTCACATCAATTTGTCCATCTAAACCAATTGCAAATTATATGTAATGTTTAGCTTTTCGGTAGTTGTTAAACTTCCACTCGGCTGGTTAGCCGTAAACTACGATTCAAATTAAAAACAAGTATTTATCGAGCAACGGACTCATGTTCCGTAACTGGTCGTTTGAGAACGTCGCGACCCATTGGAAGCCCACACAATAGAAACCTCAGCCAGCGCAGTTGCTGGCTAGTGTAGTGTGCTATTCCTATACCTAAAAAACAATGCGCTCTCGGGCTAAGCATTGGATATATATAGAAAGCGTTGTGTTTGGATGGGCATCTAATTCTTCCGAAAGAGGTGCACTTTGCGAAAAAGAACCACGTGATTATTGAGCTGAAATCGAATTCAGGTTAACTTCTGCGTTCATGAGTCCTCTCATGGCGTAGTGGTTAACGCGCCCCAACTAGAGATCGGGGAGTCGTGAGTTCGATTCTCACTGAGAAGACGTGTAACTTTTTCGCAAATCTTCACATCAATTTGTCCATCTAAACCAATTGCAAATTATATGTAATGTTTAGCTTTTCGGTAGTTGTTAAACTTCCACTCGGCTGGTTAGCCGTAAACTACGATTCAAATTAAAAACAAGTATTGCTGTTATAGTGTTTTGATCCATAATATGAGTCGATTTGATCCATAATAAGGATCCTCCTCATCCACTGATTCACATCTGTGGGGTGGACATCGTTTGGAATTTCTATCGAAATCGACACTTTTTCGTAAATAATCGGGTGTTTTGAGGTGTATTCTCAAAAACCAAATATATTTTGCAGTGCCAAGTAAGTAATTTTATTTTGTACAGCGTCAGAATGATTTTTAATCCTATTTTGTTTTGAAAAATGACCCTTAGCTGATCCATAACTGTGGGGTGACTGTAAATTGTAAAGCTGTTTTTCGCTATGTAGTTTGATACTGGATTCATGTTCTACTATTGCTAGGTCATCAAGCATACGTACCGAACTCATTATAATTTTATGAAATAGTGATAGTAAAACAGATTGTTTGTAAGCGTCTTGAAAGTACTAAAATATCTCCATTTATTAATATTCGAATATAAAGCCTCAAATGCTCTCGATTGGCACGAAAACAGCTCCGAGGTGAAGTAGTACTCCTTACTTTCGCGTTCGTTTTGCTTGACTGAATAACATATTTTTTGTTATTTTGTTTAGTACGTTGCAGATCCCGCACTATCAAAGTTATCCGCATTATCAAAGATACCTCGTTTTACGATACTAAAATTTTTGTGTCCATGTTGGTTATTGAAACTGTTGTGTCTATTTCGCAAAATGTGTCGTGCATAAAAATAGGATCGACTTGTTATCTTCACCACATTTACTATTCATCTTATGACAAATAATTGGAGTGATGACATGATGTCGATCCGAAGTAATCCAGCCCTTTTATTCAAAATCAGGCATTTCAAACCCCAAATATAATGTGCGCATTGCATATGAGTAGATTATTGACTGTACAAAATTTGTATCACGATGAGCTTGATACCACATTAAGGCTATATAAGCCATTTACTGTTAATTATGTTATAGTGAACCCTCTTTAAAGACTTATCCATTTCTGGGAATTCCAATTTTGATTAGAAAACTATGCCGCATACGTAAAATATTACTGATTTGATTTAGAAAGAAGAATACAAATCGTTCGTATGAGCTTTTCTGAAGCGAAAAGTGAAATTTCCATTATATAAAATACGGCATACCACCATGGGCTAGTCATTTTGTGTGAGTGTATGTAGGAAATGATGCTTAATTTAAAACATCTAAGAATTCATTCATGATAAAGATACACTGATAAAAATCCACACGCTCGATCTGTGTGTTTAAAATTATGGATCGATTCATGAACGTCCTTATCGATTTGCTATGATTTTCTTGCAATTTTCGTGTGTGTTACACATTAAATTCCTGTGTTTTGCTTCATGGATTGATTCATCAACCGACAACAGGGATTCCATATTTTTTCCACATAAGTTCCCGAAACTTTCTCTTCAGATTCGTATGTGTCAACCTATGGACGCATAGATCATCACTCCAACACGGATTCAGTGTGTTTTGCTTATGGTTATCTTGTGTCATAATCATCATGTTCAAGTTGGTCGATTCATTGATTTGCGCAATGAGATTGTTATGATGAAATCCATGAGCTATGCTATCGATTTCCATGTTCAAAGCTTCTAAATTGTTTGTGATCAACCCATGGGATGCATAGTAAACTGAATTGTGGTTGGACCTCGTGTCGAATGACAGTCATCATCGTGCTTCCAAAGAGAAGAAGCAAATTTTGAAGCTGAAAGTGTTAGATGAAAATTTGTGAATTCGATTTTTCTTTTATTAGTGAAGTTGACCGATATACGAGAGTTCTACCTTTCTATAAGAAAACATTGATTAATGTATCGTTTAGTAGAAAAATCGGATTCCACTAACAGATTTTCCTGGCTTTCAGTTTCGAAAAAAAAAATGGAATATGCTTATCCCTGGCTTCCCAAATTATGGATTTGCGGCGCTCCGCTTGTTGCTGGCTCACGGGTTTGAAAAAAAAATCAAGAGAGCTTGCGACAAGCAGAGGAGCCTCGGATCCATATTTTGGGGAGCAAAAGTTTTTCTAGCAAATTTCTTCTTTCAGTCCCTTGACATTTATGTTCTATCACACATGACTATCTAAAGCTACTACATTTCGCATTCAATAAGCAAATCAGTTGGTGTTCATGATTTAATATTTGGAAATTCATGTTTGTTTCACATGACAACCTAATGTTGATACACATGTTATTATACCGTGAAATCAATGATGAAATCCATATGGCTACCACACTCAAATCATGTGGTTTTCCTCATTGCGCAAATCTATAAGTAAAACACACGACCTTGACGTGTAGATTTTTCTCAGTGTATGTCGAATTGGTCATTGACCCGTTAAAGGTCATCATATTAGTGTAAATCTAATAATCTCCTATGAACTCATCTATAGGCGAAGGTTAAAAATACAAAAATCGACTTTTTTCATTTTTTTGCCGATGAAAGATTTTTTAATATTCCGCAAGCTTTTTTCGACTATCAAGGCTAACTTTTAGTGAAAAAAGATCGGAGGTTCATGCAAGTTCGATAATATATGTGTTCTAGCACACCGTTCATTACTTTGCGTTATGTGCATGAATTGATTTTCACTCGATTTTTATCACTTTTGAAGAAATACGAAAATGTGTTTTAATCAGTTACGTGCTTTTTTCATGTTGGTCCAATGTTTGAGATCTGGGCTCACAGTGACAGTTCGTGACAGCGGAATCTCGGCTCACTATGACGTACATAAATTTTGTATTGGTTTTCCCCCCCCCAGGTAGAAACCATGAGGAAGTGAACTTCCAACAGTACCTGTGCTCTCTCCTCTCTCTCTCTCTCTCTTCTCCTCTCTTCTCTCTCTTCTCTTCTCTCTCTCTCTCCTCTCTCTCCTTCTCTCTCTCTCTCTCTCTCTTCTCTCTCTCTCTCTTCTCATCTCTCTCTCTCTCTCTCTCTCTCTCTCTCTCTCTCTCTCTCTCTCTCTCTCTCTCTCTCTCTCTCTCTCTCTCTCTCTCTCTCTCTCTCTCTCTCTCTCTCTCTCTCTCTCTCTCTCTCTCTCTCTCTCTCTCTCTCTCTCTCTCTCTCTCTCTCTCTCTCTCTCTCTCTCTCTCTCTCTCTCTCTCTCTCTCTCTCTCTCTCTCTCTCTCTCTCTCTCTCTCTCTCTCTCTCTCTCTCTCTCTCTCTCTCTCTCTCTCTCTCTCTCTCTCTCTCTCTCTCTTTTATTTCTTGACATTGTTAATTATATTATCATTTGTTAAAAAATGCAAAGGCTTCTAAATATTTTGTAATGATTTTGCCTAACAACTCCTTAAGAAAACATTTTTTTAGTTGTTTTCGCAAGAGTCTTCCAATAAGTGCAATAAAAAACTCCAATAAAATGCAATAAAAAACTTTTTATCAATTTTTTAGTGGAATCAGAGGAAATCATAAGATAATATGTGTTTCGTTATACCATTTTGAAATTTAATTCCTAAATAGTAACATGGAAAAATATGAATTAGTTTTATTAGTTAATTAAAAGTTCATGGAATTTGCAACGAATTTATAAGCATCCCTTACTCAATAGTCTTGTTTCTGTGATACTCGTGTTAGTAATTTACTTAAAGAAAATTACAACTGTTCTAGAATCTCCAAAACTTCCCCTTCTTGGTTGAATTTCAGAAATGGTATTTAATGTGATCTAAAATTTATTAATGCTAAATCATCTCCAGCGAATCAAAAAAAAAAACTATAGTCAGTCAGCGTGGAATATGTTCATACTAGGGAAAAAAAAAATTCAATCTTTTTAATTCATGTTTGCTTATCACTGACACGAAATTCTCTGAAAATGTTGTTCAGGATTCTGTAAGAGTTCCTCCCACGTGTAGAAATTTTTGAATATTCTGCCCAGCTGCACAGTGATGTCACGGCGGGGAAAAGTTAAAAATAACTTTCACTAACAATTCTGAAAGTATTTTTGTATTTCTCTTCTAAATTCAAACCCAGAATTTTTTGAAGTTTAAATAAAAACTGATTTTTTTACATTTCCTCAAAGAACGTTATCAAAATTCTTGTGTTTGTGCTCCCTAGTAAAATGTATGGGGAATTATAATCAACTTCGACTAAATTTTCAAATGTAAGCACACATTCGAATACATGCTCCGCTTAAACTATACATTTTTATACCAACCTTCAGAAAATCAAAGGTTCATCTTGAGCAAACTTGCACACCATAATTTTCGGTTGGTTGAAGAATTTAGGTGCTACAAATCTGTATGGCCAAAATGTTTAAATAGATCCAATGAACATTCTTGTTTAAATGTTGAAACAACATTTACAAATCATTTGAAAAATTCTAATGCAAATAAGTTGAAGGTCTTTGTATCATGTTTTGTTGTTGCTTGGCTGATGCGTCATATAACTTGACAGATATGATGATCATGATGATGATGAGGTTATCATGATCAAAGAAGAGTCTATCATGCGATGAAAATAAATAGTTTCAGACGGCAATTATCTGGTCATTCATAGTAAGGGATCTTCATTTGGGCATGAACAATCCATTTCAAGACTTTCTATACCATTTGTATGGAGATAAATCACTGTGAGCTGTAATGAAAGGCCTGTTCAAGATTATCTGTCATAATGATCTACCGTACTCTGAGAACCCTGTTCGAGATGCTCTTACGCTTTCAAAAAGACTGTTAAGAATTATCAAGTTTATTTGAATAACTTTTTTTTATTTCCAAGAGAACCTCCAAATAAATACCACAAACTTGATTTTTGCTCAAACCAGTTTTAATGGCTATTAAAAACCATTAGAGATTAAGCAAGTAACCATGATGTTAGAATTTGAAATAAATGTATGGGAATCATCCAAAATACTGAAAAGTATTTGAAAGCGATTCAGGAATTGTTCAAATTTTCCATTATAATGTTGAAAAAATTCTGTTGGAAATTTGTTTTAGGAGGCGCCCTTATTTAATAAATGCCTTTCAAAATTACCAAAATACTTTACGCATTTTGGCGCCCCCCAATGGCTGGCGCCCTTGGCGGATGCCAACCTGGCCAACCGCTCGCTACGGCACTGGTTAAGAATACGTGTTTCAAAAATTTAAATTGTAATTCTTTGAAACAGCATGCATAAATATTGAAGTTTTCTTCGAAAAACTATCAAAGTCAACCGATTTTTTTCATCTACTTATTATAATAGGTATTCCACTAAACAGCTCGAAGATTTATTATTATATTAGGTGTGGTCTTTGAAATAATTCTTGAAGAAACCTTTGAATCAACTCCTGGTACTAAGAGTGAATGAACTCATGAAAGGTTTTCTATAAAAATGCCTGGAAAGCTTCCTAAAAAAACAGGGTTCTGGTCGAGTGCTGACTGAAAAAAACCCTAAACGATTTTTTAAAAACTCCAGAACAAACTCTATGGATTTTCGTACTAGAATTCCTCCAGCAATCTTTTCAGGTTCTGTTAGATTGATGAATCGGTGAAAGAATAACTGAGAAAATCTCTGGAGGAAATCCGAAGAACCCTAAGCTCCGCTTGGCTGAGGACGTGATATTCTCACTCTTGATCCCCCACCCGAATCACCGATCGTCGATTTAAATTATTTAATTTATTATCTAGAGCCTTTACAATCTTAAATTTTGGAACCTACAGTTAGGTAGTTGGGGTAGCGGAGCGCTGAACGTTCCTACGGGACTGGCATCCCCGAGCGATTTTCGTCTCCGAACCACAATCGACATCTTCGTTTGCAGCTGCACGATAAGCACAAAACGCTTAAACTGCTGATGCTTCTGCTTTCTATGGACACATACAGTCAAAAGTAGTTAAACCAAATATCACTTCAATTCGCCCTACGTGCTAATATAGTGCTATTATAAAGCTGAAATCATCTATTTTAGCCGTATAATAGCCCTATAAAGCCGAAAAGGCGAATTAACGTGCTAGCGGTTACTTGGGATAGGTTTTGATTTTTTTTTACAATTCACTATGCTTCGTTTTGCCAGGGAAGGAGACACGGCGGGAGGTGGGAACACAGTTTTTCTACAGATAAAATTACACAAAAAAACACAAACACACGCCGGCGGTTCACCACTTGGACCGCTTGGACCAGTCCTTGGGCGTCCAGTGGAGACATTTGCTATCGATTCGGATCTTGCGCTTCTCCATGGCTTTCTTGTGCTGGTCGATCGTCTCCTTGTTGATGCAGATGATGTACTGGCCCTTGTAGTAGTTGATCAGATTCAGGATCTGCAGCGTCGAGATCACGTCCTCCTTCTTGATGCTGGTTAGCTCGCAGATTTCGCTGCAAGAAAAAATAAATGAAATTTTTGGTCAACATGACGATCAACCTTCTTTGTATATTGGAATATTTGTTGGTCAAACGACACACTAAAGAAGCCACAACTTAGTAGACAAAAAAGTTATCTGTCAAATAAGGCTTTAGGCTAATTATCAGAACTTCAGGTTTGAAAGACTTCCTGTACACTCAGGCAAATGGACTATCGATAAACATAGGAACCCCTTATGAAAATTCGCCACAAGAAATCGGATTGAAATTCATAAATTTGCCTTATGAAACCGAAATTTGAAAACAAAAATAGTTTACGCGGCAACCTGGAATCGAACCAAGAACCTTGCGATCGTTAGGCTCGTGTGTACACCCCGCGCCTATCGACGCCTTGATGTGGAGTGAGCTGAAACGATACATAAAGCGTTCGTATTGCAATAATCGTTCCACCTTTCATAAGGCAAAACGTATGAAATTCGATAGTCCAGTTCGCTGCGTGTAAGAGCCGGTGTTCTTCAAGGCAGCATTTTGGGTCCAATACAGTTATAGAATATTTTCACATCCGACTTACCTTACCTCAGGGATGTCTAAAAACCTTGGTTTGCTGATGACACAGGCCTTTTCGCCAAAGGACGAAGCCTGCGTGTCATCTGTAGTAGATTGCAAAAGAGTTCATAGGGGAAGGGGTGGTAAAATTAACACCTTAAGCATATCATCTTGTTTCTAATAGAAAAATGAGGAATTTGTATGGTTCTATCGCGCAACATCAAAAATAGGTATATTATCTATAGCACAACAAGAATTCAGAGTAAGATAGATAAATTTTCACACAATTTATCGCTAGCAAATAACGATTGAAATGTTTATTTTACCTGCACTATGTGGGTAAAATTAACAGCTGTTGGTGGTAAAATGAACATCATGCAAAAAACATGAGCGAAACACATATTTTGAAATATTTATTGCATTTCCGAAAATATATCCATTAATGATAGAAACCCATTCAAAAACAAATCTTTTTGTTCAGTTCCAACCTAGGTTCGCACTAGTTCCAACCTAAGTGCTGTCAAAACGTTTTTTTATTCGCACAGGTTGGACCTAGTTTCGCACTAGTTCCAACCCCAAATCCGATAGGTTCGCACTGTGTTGAATCACGGTTTCATAACTGGGTTCACCAATACAACTGCAATCGAACTGTCATATTTGTAGCAACAAAAACAGTTTTCGATTGCGGTTACGAAACAGGTTTCGCTGCTTCTGCGATTAGAAATCTGAGTCATATTCTTACTCGGATTTCGAATATTTGTTTTTATCAGTTATTTCGGAAAATAACGAGAACAAAAGCCTGTGGGCAAAGTTTTGAACGATATGAGGGAGAACTACACGGATGAAGAGGTAGTACCTATGTGCATTCATTGAAGGATTTCTAGAAACATTGTTTATAGGATTTGTAGGAGTTCTTGGAAAATTTTGAACAGGATGCCGGAACATGATTCGCACAGTATCCTATGAAAGGTTTTCGAATAATCACCTCTAACGTTAACAAGCGTTCGATTCGAATGTTCTTTCGATCGAAAACCGATTTGCATTCTCGTAAACTGCAAAATCAAGTGGGCCGTAGATTAGAACGAATAGGATTCGATCGAAAGTTTGATTGGCTGTAAACAAGAATAAGGGTGGATACACGGAATTTTGAATATCTTCAGTATTTCTATTATTATTCTATTCTATAACAAGTATTCACTAAGGGGGGTCCGTAGCATTGAGGTTACGCTTTCGCTTCATAAGCGGAAGGTCATGGATTCAATTCCCAGCCCCTCCAGAAAATAACCCGTCCAGCCACCAGAAGACGCCGCACGGAGGACCGTGCATAGGGGAGCACATCCATCCTCCGTCAGTATCAGATGGTGACTGAGACAAATTGACCCACTTCGCAGGCAGCTAGCCTCAAACGACTCACGAACACGGCAAAACGAACCACCGCAAGAGCAATGGACTATGGCTTATGGAAATCGATTGGACCAACAGCAGAGCACTCTCCTACCTACTCGGTGTGAGAGCAAAAGAGCAGAAGAGAGTGAAAGCAGATGTAAATATAGATTAGTTAAAAATAGAACTGTATCGGTAAGGAAGATACAGATAAAACTGATTCCGGCACAGCAGTGGCCACGAGCACGGAGTGCCTTAATGAAAAAAAAAAAAAAAAAAAAAAAAAAAAAAAAAAAAAAAAAAAAAAAAAAAAAAAAAAAAAAAAAAAAAAAAAAAAAAAACAAGTATTCACTAGCATGTATCTCATTAATTAGTTTTTTGAAAACGCTCAGCATCTACCTAGTGATGGAACTATGATGATATTTGCATTATAATTACGAAATCTTAACTAGATGCTGAACGTTTCCCATATCCATATCCAATATATGAGATACATGGAAGTTTGATGTTAATACCTTACGAACTTACTATGGAGATATTTTTCATAAGATTTAGGCAAGGATTTTCAAAAAATGTTATGGTTATTTAATTATGTTGGAATGTTACTTGGGGATAAACCTGCCTACGGTAGAAAATCTCACAATAAAAATAAGAAAAAAAAAATATGTTGGAAGGCATTTTTACGACATCCAGCAGGATGCTTATCAGCTTTTTTTGCGATGTCTAGAAAAAATGCACCATTTACTGACTTTTGTTAGATTTTACGCAAATGTCTGTGCATCAACAAATTTGGACCGCCGCACAAAACTGTTTCTGTGATTTGGCCCGCGGTTCAAAAGGGTTGGGTAAGCCTGATTTATATAAATTTAGTAAAAAATATCATTGCAATTCAGTTTCGACGAAGCTTCCGCCTGAAACAGCTGTTGGGAGATTTGCTAAATCTGCGATTTGTTTTCGACAAGCATACGCGAAAAAATATACTATTCGTAGTATTATTCTGCAAAAGTGGCAAACACACAGGTTGAAAAAAAAATAGTAGGGCGAAACAACGTTTGACTGCTCGCAAGACAACACCGCGTGATGGCACGCACACCAACATACCGTTTGACAGATGAACCTGAAAACGTTTTTTTATTCTGGAGTCAGGTTAGCACTAACCCAGGTTCAAAAACGAAAACGACATAAAATTATCAGATTTGACACGATATTCACTGCCCATACTCGCATAAGAGTCCCATATGAATTTTCACTACTAGTTAGTTAGCTTCGCAAATGATGTTTATTTTTAGTGTACTTTATTAAATCATACTCAAATTTATGTCTTTGTACGGACAAACTGCGGAAAAAATACCAAACTATGTGCGTCCCATATTGAAAGTACCCGCATAACAGTCCCATTCAATAATTACGGGGAAATTGAAGGGAACCTGTTCCTATTATAGTTTATGTTGTCTGTCACCGTGATTTTTATTTCATTAAAAAGATAATACAAATTGCAGTGTTTAAAACCATGTTTATTCACGTGAAATTCTTATTCTTGCTCGACATGAAAGTTTTCCAATAAGTGGTAGAACTACATCATGAAGTTTTTTCTTGCAAGCTTCTAAACAAAAATTGGCAAAACAACTTACCCTGAATCAATGTTACGGCTATCACTAATAATGTTCTCTGGTTAATTGTCAACGAATTCTCCAACAGGCTCATATTTCAACAGTATGAAGATTGAGGGTTTTGAAACCAGCGCTCATCGCCACTGGCATTGTCGATAGTCAAAGTTACTTACTCAGTTGTTACCTATAGTATGGTTCAAATCCAACATTTTCGTGATGCAGGAACTGTAAAATCAAATCCTTGAACATCTTCAAAACTATCACTTTCACCATTATATAGTTTGATAACTTCAAAGGCCATTTGAATTTGAAAGATGCGAGTACTAACATTTCCAAAAAGAAAAATGCCTTGGGAAATATTGTAAACCTAAACGTAAATGTGTCAAGGTGCGCGATAACAAAGTAAGCGAGTCCCAAGTAATGGGACTGGTATGCGGGTATATTTGTGTTTGGCAAGTGAAATACTCGGATAACGAGTCCCACTGGCTTGTATTTTATATTTTGACATGAAAAATAACCATTTCAACTGTATTTTCGTTGTTAAAGGTATTTAAATTCTTCAAAGATATGGTGTTGAGTGAAGCTACCACGATTTACTACTTTCAGCAGCGGCGAAACGAGAACATTTGAAAATACAGTCGACTCTCCACATCTCGATGTTCTACATCTCGATATCTCTCCCTATGTCGATGCTTTTTTCAGTCCCTTCACTCTGCATACATTTTCACTCTCCATATCTCGATATCCTCCTTATCTCGATATCTCCATATCTCGATGTGATTTTCGTTCCCAATTTTCTCTCCGTATGTCGATATGCCCATTATCAAAGGTTACTAGACTAGATTTTAAAGATTCAAAATAATTTACAAAGACGAAATGACATTTGTTTGTTTTTGATTTTCCTGGCAACGGGGTGATTTTCAATCTAGTATTCGTTAAAAATTTGTTCTATGTCTCGATCTCTCCCTATCTCGATGGTCCCTTCGATATCGAGATGTGGAGAGGCGACTGTATGTTTAGAAGCGTTTTTCTCGACATGCTGAATTGGGACTGTATTGCGAGTATGGGCAGATTCACCTCACTGAAAAACCTCAAGACCTCCAAGCTAAAAGTTATGTCAGTTCTAATTTACAAAGGTGATTTTCTGAAATCTTAGTTTTCGTTGATATTTTCACTTCAATTGACCTCCGTTTCAACCCAAACACTCCGATTTATACTGTAAATGCTCCGTGCGTGATAAAAATTCATTGAAATTTGTTTTTTTCTCGGTAAAAGGCACGGTGTTCATTTTACCACCCCTGTTCATTTTACCACCACTTCTCCTACTTGAAAAAATGGAATATTTCGCCTAATGCTTCCAAAACTCAACTAATGATATTCCCACATAAACCAGAACAGGGTGTCGACTACCTGGAAAAACCTGGAAAGTCAGGGAATGTCAGGGAATTTATTTTTGACCTGGAAAGTCAGGAAAAATCAGGGAATTTCACTTGAGTTCAGGGAAAAAATATCAATACTACAACATCAAACGAGTTTATTATCTGCAAAGTAATTGATTATGCTAAATCAATACACCTTCAGCATGGCTTTGATTTGCAGCCGTGGACTTTAACCACTCGACTAAGGAACCAGGACTAAGAAAATTCTCCAGAAATTCTGAGGATGATTCTCAAAGTTCCTCGATTATTTTTAGTAATCCTGAAAATCATTGAAAAGCGGAAATTTCAGGAATATCATTTGAAATAATCTTGATAATCTATTGACCAGTGCTGGGAATGGTAATAGTAGTAGGCTTGAATTTCATGAAAATCACGTGGCTCCCAGTACAGTAGTGGGAATCTCATCAAGTAGCCTATGGACCAATGCACGAGTTCATTATTTGACGTTTGAGCGGTGCCGTGTTATTTATGTCACCATGGAAACTAGTGAATTCGGCACCGCTAAACTCGTGCATCGGTCCATGTTGGGTGCATGAATTTTCTAAAACGTTAGTGTCATTGAAGGCTCTAAATGCGGTAAATGCAGCGGAAAATAGAACATTTTTCTACAGTAATTTTGGGTTGCTCTTAGCAATGGGTGTTTTGCAATTTTCAAGGCTTTTTGCCTACAGCAGCGAGGGACGTGAGTTTCACTGGCTTCGCTGACTGTGATTGGCTTTGTTTGGCTACTATATAGTGAATTTCTGAATTTTTCCCAGCCCTGCTATTGACAATTTGTGATATTACTTAGAGATACTCGTAGATGAGTTCTTAGAAGAGTTCCTCGGAGCATTGCTGAAGGTACGACAAGTACAAGAGAAACATTAGAAATCTTCTAATCAGCGCATTGTTCAAGCCCTGAATGCGTTCCGTTAAGAATATTTAGATATTTTTTTCGTGGAGAAAAGCTGGGGGTAATTCATATCGAAATCCTAAAATATTAACTGTAACTAATCAAGGACTGAAAGACAGACTGAAAGACATTCTCTAACAATTTTTAGAGAATCTTGGAGATGAGGAGCTTCTGGAGGAAATCTTTCAAGAGTTCATTGAGAAGTATTAAAGGAATATCTGGAAAAAAATCTTAAGAATTTCAAGAAGAATTTCTGAGCAATCTATGTGGAATTCCTTGAAGCAATTCTCCAAGAAAGTTTTATGGCAATGGCTAGAATTTTGCCTGGAAGAAGCCAAATTTTTGGATAGCTTTCTTTCACTAAGAAAAGTATGGTGTATGATCGCAATAGTGTTGCCTCTTGTATAAAAAAGGAAGGAGGACCAAAATTTTCGTTCATGCCTAAAATTTTAAATTAGGTCTGAGGTAGTTCACTAGCCGAGAACATCTTTGTTCATACGGATCTTCAAGTTTGAAATGTAAACAGATTCTCAATTGTTCAGTTTTATCATAACAACTTGAATAAACGTTCAAGAATGTCATCTGGCAGGTACATATATCTCAATAAAGCAAAAGCCTTTGATCAGTTTATTCATACGACCTATAACATAACGAATATGTATCTTCTTGTAAAAATCTTACTTATTTCGGTTCAAATTAACCAACTCAGTGGTCTGGAACTTTTCTGGAATAAGACTGGGAGGTCAGGGAAAGTCAGGGAATTTTATTTTCAAAATTGAGTCGACACCCTGCAGAAGCTCATTTGAAACTTTCAAGTAGACATGTTGTCACGATGAGAGGGGTTCCAATAAATTGGTCAGATGAAGTATCTAGGGCTCATGCTTGATAAAAATTTTACTTTCAAAAATCACATTAAAGGCATTCAAGGCAAATGTAACAAATATGTAAAATGTCGTTATCCCCTTATTGAAAGAAAATCAAAACTTTGTCTTGAGAACAAGCTTTTGACATTCAAACAAATTTTCAGGCCAGCAATGTTGTATGGTTGGTAAATGGCTGGGCATGGCGTACCATCGGTACCTCGCGTACCTGAAGGAATAAAATAGACCCCTCTGTGCGGTCCTTAGCCTCCTGCACGGCAACTCCTATCCCTACCTCCTCGCGGTACTGGCCGGGGTACGAGTAACCTTAGGGAAAATCGGGTAACCAACTCCCGGTGGGAACGTTGGTCGTATGCTGACAGGTAAGGGGGGTTTGCTTTTTCTCTTGTTTCTGCAAACCTGGAGCGTCTGTACTCCATGTTAGGAGCGGCTCACAACAGCGTCTGTTCCCCATGTCAGGGGCGGCTGATCATCGTCCGAGTGCCCGAGAAGGACTCTAAGCTAAACTGTGCACTATGGTCCTCCGAACATTTAGGGGGAATGGTCCTCCGGAAATCTAGGGGGTTGGTGTCAGGCCCTGCAATCCAGCCGTAAAAAAATCAATCAACGAATAATCAACGAAAGAATACGAACCGGGATAATCGGCGAAGACCACAGCGACGTAAAGGGGCTAGCGCCGACGTGCTGAAGGACCGTAGATTCGGCATCGTAGCGTTGCAGGAAGTGTGTTGGAAGGGATCAATGGTGCGAACGTTTAGAGGTAATCATACTATCTACCAGAGCTGCGGCAACACACACGAGCTGGGAACAGCTTTTATAGTGATGGGTGATATGCAAAGGCGCTTGATCGGGTGGTGGCCGATCAATGAGCGAATGTGCAAGTTGAGGCTCAAAGGCCGGTACTTCAACTTCAGCATAATAAACGTGCACAGCCCTCACTCCGGAAGCACTGATGATGTTGAAGACGCCTTTTACCAGCTCGAACGTGAGTACGCCAGCTGCCCAAGCCACGACGTCAAAATCGTCATAGGAGATCTGAAACGAACAGGTTGGCCAAGAGGAGGAGTTCAAACCGACGATTGGAAAGTTCAGCGCCCACCGGCTGACGAACGAAAACGGCTTACGACTAATTGATTTCGCCGCCTCCAAGAACATGGCCATCCGTAGCACCTACTTCCAGCACAGCCTTCCATACCGATACACCTGGAGATCACCACAGCAGACAGAATCACAAATCGACCACGTTCTGATTGATGGACGGCTCTTCTCCGACATTATCGACGTCAGGACCTATCGTGGCGCTAACATCGACTCTGACCACTATCTGGTGATGGTTAGACTGCGCCCAAAACTCTCCGTCGTTAACAACGTACGGTACCGACGGCCGCCCCGGTATGACCTAGAGCGGCTCAAGCAACTGGATGTCACGCAGCACCTCGAGGCTGCATTACCGGAAGAGGGTAAGCTGGATGAAGCCCCTCTTGAGGACTGCTGGAGAACGGTGCAGCTGAGAACAACGTCTGGTACGTGGGACGGAGTAGACGGAACGATTGGTTCGACGAGGAATGTAGG
The DNA here is from genome assembly GCF_002204515.2 of Aedes aegypti. Taxonomy (NCBI): domain Eukaryota; kingdom Metazoa; phylum Arthropoda; class Insecta; order Diptera; family Culicidae; genus Aedes; species Aedes aegypti. Next base: position 23,409,078 of record NC_035109.1, on the reverse strand, counting down.
CAGAGTCTGGAGGAGAAGAACGCAGCGCGGGCGGTCATGCTGCAACAAGGGACCCGGCAGAACGTGGAGCGTTATAGACGGAAACTGCAACAGCAGACCCGCCTCTTTCGGGAGAAAAAACGCCGCCTGGAGGAGACGCAGTGTGAGGAGATGGAACAGCTGTGCCGATCTCAAGAAACACGCAAGTTCTATCAGAAGCGCAACGCATCCCGCAACGGCTTCGTGCCGCGAGCCGAGATGTGCAGGGATAAGGATGGGAGCATTTTGACGGACGAGCGTGAGGTGATCGAAAGGTGGAAGCAGCACTTCGACGAACACCTGAATGGCGCTGAGAGCACAGGCAATGAAGGACGGGACAACGGAGGAAATGCCTTCGTCAGTACTGCGGAAGATGGAAACCAACCAGCCCCCACTTTGAGGGAGGTTAAGGATGCCATTCACCAGCTCAAGAACAATAAAGCTGCTGGTAAGGATGGTATCGGAGCTGAACTCATAAAGATGGGTCCGGAAAGGCTGGCCATTTGTCTGCACCGGCTGATAGGCACAATCTGGGAAACAGAACAGCTACCGGAGGAGTGGAAGGAAGGGGTAATCTGCCCCATCTACAAGAAAGGCGACAAATTAGACTGTGAGAACTTTCGAGCGATCACCATTCTAAATGCGGCCTACAATGTATTATCCCAGATCATCTTCCGTCGTTTGTCACCCGTAGTAAACGAGTTCGTGGGAAGTTATCAAGCCGGCTTCGTTGACGGCCGATCGACAACGGACCAGATCTTTACTGTACGGCAAATCCTCCAAAAATGTCGTGAATACCAGGTCCCAACGCATCACCTTTTCATCGATTTCAAGGCGGCATACGACAGTATCGACCGCGTAGAGCTATGGAAAATCATGGACGAGAACAGCTTTCCCGGGAAGCTCACGAGACTGATAAGAGCGACGATGGAGGGTGTGCAAAATTGTTTGAAGGTTTCAGGCGAACATTGCAGTTCGTTTGGATCCCGCCGGGGACTACAACGAGGTGATGAACGTTCGTGCCTATTGTTCAATATTGCGCTAGAAGATGTTATGCGGAGAGCCGGGCTCAACAGCCGGGGTACAAGTTTTACGAGATCCAGTCAATTTGTTTGCTTCGCGGATGATATGGACATTGTCGGCCGTACATTTGAAAAGGTGGCAGTCCTGCAACGCGAGGCTGCAAAGGTTGGATTGCAGTGTTACGATAGACGGGGATATGTTCGAGGTGGTCGACGAGTTCGTCTACCTCGGATCCTTGCTGACGGCTGACAATAACGTTAGCCGTGAAATACGGAGGCGCATCATCAGTGGAGGTCGGGCCTACTATGGCCTTCAGAAGAAGCTGCGGTCAAAAAAGATTCACACCCGCACCAAATGTATCATGTACAAAACGCTCATAAGGCCGGTAGTCCTCTACGGGCATGAAACTTGGACGATGCTCGAGGAGGACTTGCAAGCCCTTGGAGTCTTCGAACGTAGGATGCTTAGGACGATGAACCCTAAGAAGGATGAACCACGAGCTCACCCAACTCTACGGCGAACCCAGTATTCAGAAGGTGGCCAAAGCTGGAAGGATACGATGGGCAGGGCATGTTGCAAGAATGCCGGACAGCAGCCCTGCAAAGATAGTGTTCGCTTCGGATCCGGTTAGCAAAAGAAGAAAAATTGTCATGACAATCACAGGAGTCAACATTGTTGCAATATTTTCAACTCGTGATTAATCGGTTATTTTAAACAGAAAATCAAACTTGTTTTATGAATGCTGTTCGATAATGTGGCAATGTTTACCAACACGGAGAAAGTTCTAGAAATTTGCAATGCAAAGCCTAGAAAATCGCTGCACACGCGGTGAGCGATCATTGTCATATGCTGTTCAAGTGGCGATAAACTATTATTGCGGAATGCCTTTGTTGCTGCGTGTTGTTTGACAAATGACCCACTGCTTATGAAATAGCAAAGCAAAAATCAAAATCTATTTTTACAACTCTTACAAACTATAAAAGTACCATATCCCTAAAGGCAGGCGATGAAAACTTTTGTTTATAAGGGATAGACAATTGCATTGTTCAGCATAGATATGTTCAATTTCGTAGAAAGAAAAATGAAAAATGGTAAAAATCTCAGACAAAGGTTATACTATTTGGAACATAATGTACTTTACTTTTGCTGGCGCTACGTCCTTCAAGACATGACCTGCGCCACAATGTTACGCCAACTAACTCTGTCCATGGCTGCTAACCTCCAATTCCTCGATCGCCCCACACTTCCAAGATCCTGCTCCACTTGGTCAAACCACCTAGCTCGTTGCGCTCCCCTTCGTCTTGTACCGGCCGGATTTGAGTTGAACACCATTTTTGCGGGATTGTTGTCCGGCATTCTCACAACGTGTCCCGCCCATCGTACCCTTCCAGCTTTGGCGACTTTCGTGATACTGGGTTCACCGTAGAGTTGCGCAAGCTCGTGATTCATTCTTCTCCTCCATACGCCGTTCTCACATACTCCGCCGAAGATCGTCCTAAGCACACGTCGTTCAAAAACTCCTAGCGCTTGCAGGTCCTCTTCGAGCATTGTCCACGTCTCATGCCCGTAGAGGACTACCGGTCTTATTAGCGTCTTGTACATGGTACACTTAGTACGGAAGTGAAGTTTACCAGACCGCAAGGTCTTGTGGAGTCCATAGTAAGCACGACTTCCGGCGATGATACGTCTTCGAATTTCTCTGCTGCAGTTGTTATCCGACGTTATCAATGATCCGAGATAGACGAATTCGTCCACCACCTCGAACTCATCCCCGTCGATCGTCACGCGTCTGCCTATGCGAGCTCTATCGCGCTCGGTTCCTCCAGCCAGCAGATATTTCGTCTTCGACGTATTTACCTTCAATCCAACCCGATCTGCTTCACGTTTCAGCTTGGTATACTGTTCAGCAACCACCTGGAACGTTCTTCCGACAATGTCCACGTCGTCAGCGAAACAAATGAACTGGCTGGATTTATTGAAGATCGTGCCCCGCATGTTGAAGCCCGCCCGTTTCATAACACCTTCTAGCGCAATATTGAACAGGAGGCAGGAAAGACCATCGCCTTGTCGAAGTCCTTTGCGTGTTTTAAACGGATCCGATAAAGCACCCGATATCTTCACACAGCACTGTACACTATCCATCGTAGCTTTGATCAGTCTAGTCAGTTTCCCCGGAAAACCGTTCTCGTCCATAATCTTCCATAGCTCTTCGCGGTCGATGGTATCATAGGCCGCTTTGAAATCGATGAATAGGTGGTGCGTAGGGACTTGATATTCGCGACACTTTTGGAGGATCTGCCGCAACATAAAGATTTGGTCTGTCGTCGATCGCCCGTCCACAAATCCGGCTTGATAACTTCCAACAAATCTGCTTGCCAGTGGCGATAGACGGCGGAAGATGATCTGGGAAAGCACTTTATAGGCTGCATTAAGAATGGTGATCGCTCGATAGTTCTCACATTCTAACTTGTCACCCTTTTTGTATATTGGGTATATTATTCCCTCCTTCCACTCCTCCGGTAGCTGTTCTGTATCCCAGATCCTGGCTATCAATCGGTGCAGACAAGTGGCCAACCTGTCCGGGCCCATTTTAATAAGTTCCGCTCCAATACCATCCTTTCCAGCTGCTTTGTTGTTCTTGAGCTGTTTGATAGCATCCTTAACTTCACCTATTGTGGGAGTTGGCACGTCTCCCTCATCCGCCGTACTGATGAAGCCATTCCTCCTGCTGTCTTGATCTTCCTCCTCTGCGCCGTTTAGGTGTTCATCGTAGTGCTGCTTCCACCTTTCAATCACCTCACGTTCGTCCGTCAAGATACCACCATCCTTATCCCGGCACATTTCGGCTCGCGGCACAAAGCCTTTGCGGGATGCATTTAGTTTCTTGTAGAACTTACGTGTTTCTTGAGAACGATACAACTGCTCCATCTCTTCGCACTCCAACTCTTCCAGGCGGCGCTTTTTATCCCGGAATAGATGGGTTTGCTGTCTTCGCTTCTGTTTGTATCGTTCCACGTTTTGACGGGTGCCTTGCTGCAGCATCATCGCCCGCGCTGCATTCTTCTCGTCCAAAACCGTCTGACACTCCTCGTCGAACCAACCGTTCCGTCGATTTGCTTCCACGAACCCAATGGCACCTTCCGCTGCGTTGTTTATGGCTGCTTTGAGACTACTCCAGCAGTCCTCAAGAGGGGCTTCGGTGAGCTCTCCCTCTTCCGGCAACGCTGCCTCAAGGCTTTGCGCGTATTCAGTTGCGACTTCGGGTTGCTTGAGTCGCTCCAGATTGTACCGGGGCGGGCGTCGGTACCGAATGTTGTTCACAACGGAAAGTCGTTGGCGCACTTTAACCGTCACAAGGTAGTGGTCCGAATCGATGTTTGCGCCGCGATAGGTTGTAGCCACGGCGAGCGAACCAATCTGCTAGGGCGTTCGGGTTGGGAGAGAAACAAGTAGCTTATGCGCCACCTCCTTAGAGGACCACTTGTCAATTTCTATTGCCCGGCAAACTCAAACCTCAGGGCGAGTCCTGTTTTCCTACAAACTACCGAACGATCTAGCAAATGCTCCACGTAATCCAAGTACTCAAAACTCTACCCTCTGACCGGCTCAAAACATAACCGACAACTCGACTTTCTACCGATACCGAATGCACGTGTTCGACAGGTATCATCACAGGCCCAGTTCGTTCCGACCACAATTCACCTTCTCGCTTCAGGACAAAAATGGAGGACTGAGAAACCCAAGCAGTCCGACTTGGAGTAACAACACAACTATACTACAACAAACAACGAAACGTGAAAAATATCCTACGACCAGTGCACTCAATATAAGGAAACAATAACTTCAACTACAACATTTAAAGAAACGCAAAACTACTATCAACATTTATTCATTTCTACTTTACTAACATTTATTTCTACTCGGGTACCCACTTTCACATAACGTTCTCTTCCTCTTCCTCTCCCTTCACTCTCTCCTAACTGTGCGGATTTCTACTATCTAACCTTTAAACTTTCAACAAACGCTCCGGAGCTTTCAAACGCTTCCCAAAGCTTCCAAACGCTTCACCAACTCGAGTACATGTACAAAAATAGCCTTTTACTTACAGTCTGGCTTCTGCTTTACCGGCTGCTTCCTCCTTCGCGTCGCCTCTACGACGCTTGCCCACGGATGAACAAAAGCGCACGGAATGAATAGCGCTGTACCGTTGTTGTCGTCGATACGGTGAATTTCCCTAGTTGGGGGGGGGAAATCGCTCTTCCGGAGTGCGATGGTGACGGCGCAACTCCCTTCTAACTCCGGCCGGCAGTTAGGAAGACCTTCGAAGCTGGCACGTGGGGTCAGAAGTGTGGAAACTGGTGGACGAAATTGGGCGCGGTGTGCCGAGCGGGAGGTGGGATGGTGCGGGAAACTAAACTGTTGAATAAAAAGCCGTCGAACGGCTATTCGACGGGGTAAGCTTTTGTTCGGAAAGCGTTTAAGAAATTTTACCTTTTTTTTATTTTCAATCACGCACAGCACCGCACAAGCTAGCAAATTTATTGCTCTAACACTACCTATCGGGAGGGAAAAACCTAGCAATTATTACACTGAACATTCAGACACTTTCCACGTTTTTAATTACCTTCACAAAACACACCGCGAAACTACTTAAAAGAATACTTCACACTCCTGCCTCTTCCACGGGTCAGATCAAAGTGGACGAGACAGAACTTGAGATGCCTCAGAAAGGTCGCAGTTTATGTTTTCGGCATTCGTACCGGAAATCGTGGAACGATCTTATCAAAAGTCGGTTCCCGATTATCCCTTGAGCCGACCAGTGAATATTGTCCTTTTCCCTCTCAAACATTTCGCATTTAGCTAGCTCGGGTCCATTCTTTTCCTCAACGTCTTATTCTTTAAATCTAACGACAAGTGGTCCCGACGGGAGAGCATACTCAATCCCAACGGCCCCCGGCGCATGCTTCGTGAGATGAGTTATGTTCGCGCCAAGTGAGTGAACGATAACTTGTACGAGTGAAGCTCGCTGAAGAGTTTATTTGCGAGTGATTGGGGTTCACCATTGCATGCAAGTTCAGTGCAAGTGAACTATACTGCTGTTCGTTTGAAACGTAAATGAATTTATATTGCTGTTCGTTTTACTATACTTCTATCGTGACAAAATATAATTAATTAATGACTCTAGCAAATACCGCTACAAGGTTCTGACGTCGATAATGTCCGAGAAGTGCCTTCCATCAATCAAAACGTGGTCGATTTGCGATTCAGTCCAGGGTGATCTCCAGGTGTACCGATACGGGAGGCTGTGCTGGAAGTAGGTACTACGTATGGCCATGTTTTTGGAGGCGGCGAAATCAGTCAGTCTAAGCCGTTTTCGTTCGTAAGCTGGTGAGCGCTGAACTTCCCTATAATCGGTCTAAATTCCTCCTCCTGGCCAACCTGAGCGTTGAGATCTCCGATAACGATTTTGACATCATGGCTTGGGCAGCCGTCGTATTCACGTTCCAGCTGCGCGTAGAAAGCGTCCTTATCGTCATCGTCACTTGCTAGGTGAGGGCTGTGCACGTTGATTATGCTGATATTGAAGAAACGGCCTTTGATCCTCAACTTGCACATTCTGTTGTCGATTGGCCACCAGCCAATCACGCGCCTCTGCATTCCGCCCATCACGATAAAAGCTGTGTCCAGCTCATGTCTGTTGCCGCAGCTCTGGTAGATGGTATAACCATACCTATACGTATGTACCGTCGACCCTTTCCAGCAAACCTCCTGCAGCGCTACGATGTCGAACTTGCGGACCCTCAATAATTCGGAAAGAATGCGGGTACTTTCCAAGAAATTTAGAGACTTACAGTTCCATGATCCGAGTTTCCAATCGTTAGTCCGTTTTCGATGCCTGGGTCTATGCCGATTGTTCCGGTCCGAATTTACATTGTATGCTTCCTGTACTGATGATTTTTACGGCTGGCTTGTAAGGCCTGCACCAACCCCCTGTCTCGCCGGAGGATCATCGTGCACAGCACTGTTTAGAGTCCCACGCTGGCACTAGGACGATGATCAGCCGCTCCTAACATGGAGAACAGACGCTGTTTTGAGCCGCCCCTAACATGGAGAACAGACGCTCTGATAAGCTACACCCTCAGAAGAGAGGAGCCCCCCTTCCCTGTCAGCATACGACCAAGGTTCCACCAGGGTTGGTTACCCGATCTTCCCTACGGTTACTCGTATCCCAGGCGGCACCACGGGGAGGTAGGGATAGGAATTACTGGACAAGAGGCTAAGGACCACAAATGGGGTCTATTTTATACCTGCAGGTACGCGAAGTACCAATGGTACGCATTGTCCAGTCATTTACCACCTGGAACATAATGTGCACCCAATTAAAAAATAAAACTTGTATAAATCTTTCTGTTTAACATTTTTCATATACTTGTTTTTAATTATGAATCGTAGTTTTACGGCTAACCAGCCGAGTGGGAGTTTAACAACTACCGAAAAGCTAAACATTACACATATTTTGCAATTGGATTAAATGGACAAATTGATGTGAAGTTTTGCGAAAAAGTTACACGTCTTAGTTAGGGCGCGTTACCCCTACGCCATGGGAGGACTCATGGACGCAGAAGTCCTCTCATGGCGTAGGGGTAACGCGCCCTAACTAAGACGTGTAACTTTTTCGCAAAACTTCACATCAATTTGTCCATTGAATCCAATTGCAAAGTATATGGAATGTTTAGCTTTTCGGTATTTTTCTTATATTCTGAAAAGTTGTAAGATATCTTCAAACACGTGTATCCCGTATTTCGCGATTCGAGGTTTTTTTTATTGTAAAATAACTAGAAAAATAAATGGCTTTTTAGGATTTTTATCTTCATATGTGGCTTCAGGGTCTATAATTTTAGTAACGACGTTTGCATCACTACCGATTATTATTTAGCTAAAGAAAAAAAATCGCATAAAACATTTTTTTAAACATGCTTGAAAAATTTAAAGAAAAAGAAATGATGTTTATAGTCATGAGTTAGGGGACGGACCTGGTGTAGTGGTTAGAACACACGCCTCTCACGCCGAGGACGCCACCCATCCCCGAGATAGTCACAAAAAATTTCAGTGACGGCTTCCTTCGGAAGGGAAGTAAAGCCGTTGGTCCCGAGATGAACTAGCCCAGGGCTAAAAATCTCGTTAATAAAGATAGAAAAAAAAAAGATAGATAGAAAATATAGTCATGAGCGCACCCATCGCTCATTTTAAAAATATCAAAATTTCAATATTTGCACGTTCAAATGAAATTCAGCATCAAATCTGGACAAACATTTGAAAAGGGTCCAAGAGGTCTTGAGCCTTTTTTCAGTAACGTTGCTGTTGAACCTTTTAGCCCGCCCACGCCAACTAACACCACTATCAAAAAAGCGTTACGGAGGGGGGAGGGGGTCAAACATTTTCAATTTTAGCGTTACGTAATAAATGGACGCTGCCAATGATCCAAATAATTGATCAATGTAACCCCGGAATACGGTACATTGTTTTTCCATTCAACTAATTAGAAAAAAAAACAAATGAAGTCATCTCTAGGTTATTATACTGTTATATGAAAACTATCTAATCAAGCAACGAATAATCAACGAGAGAATACGAACCGGGACAATCGGCGAAGACCACAGCGACGTAAAGGGACTAGCGATTGGAAGCTCGGTACGTGGAACTGTAAATCTCTCAACTTCATCGGGAGCACACGCATACTCGCCGACGTGCTGAAGGACCGTGGATTCGGCATCGTAGCGTTGCAGGAAGTGTTTTGGAAGGGATCAATGGTGCGAACGTTTAGAGGTAACCATACCATCTACCAGAGCTGCGGCAATACACATGAGCTGGGAACAGCTTTTATAGTGATGGGTGATATGCAGAGGCGCGTGATCGGGTGGTGGCCGATCAATGAGAGAATGTGCAAGTTGAGGATCAAAGGCCGGTTCTTCAACTTCAGCATAATAAACGTGCACAGCCCTCACTCCGGAAGCACTGATGATGATAAAGACGCTTTTTACGCGCAGCTTGAACGCGAGTACGACAGTTGCCCAAGCCACGACGTCAAAATCATCATAGGAGATCTAAACGCTCAGGTTGGCCAGGAGGAGGAGTTCAAACCGACGATTGGAAAGTTCAGCGCCCACTGGCTGACGAACGAAAACGGCTTACGACTAATTGATTTCGCCGCCTTCAAGAATATAGCCATTCGTAACACCTACTTCCAGCACAGCATTCCATACCGATACACCTGGAGATCACCACAGCAGACAGAATCACAAATCGACCACGTTCTGATTGATGGACGGCTCTTCTCCGACATTATCGACGTCAGGACCTATCGTGGCGCTAACATCGATTCTGATCACTATCTAATGATGGTTAAACTGCGCCCAAAACTCTCCGTCGTTAACAACCGCCGCCCCGGTATGACTTTGAGCGGCTTAAGCAACCGGATGTCGCAGCGGCATACGCGCAGCACCTCGAGACTGCATTACCGGAAGAGGCTGTAAGCCCCTGGATGAAGCCCCTCTTGAGGACTGCTGGAGAACAGTAAAAGCAGCCATCAACGATGCAGCTGAGAACAACGTAGGGTACGTGGGACGGAGTCGACGGAACGATTGGTTCGACGAGGAATGTAGGCAGATTCTGGAGGAGAAGAACGCAGCGCGGGCGGTCATGCTGCAACAAGGGACCCGGCAGAACGTGGAGCGTTATAGACGGAAACTGCAACAGCAGACCCGCCTCTTTCGGGAGAAAAAACGCCGCCTGGAGGAGACGCAGTGTGAGGAGATGGAACAGCTGTGCCGATCTCAAGAAACACGCAAGTTCTATCAGAAGCGCAACGCATCCCGCAACGGCTTCGTGCCGCGAGCCGAGATGTGCAGGGATAAGGATGGGAGCATTTTGACGGACGAGCGTGAGGTGATCGAAAGGTGGAAGCAGCACTTCGACGAACACCTGAATGGCGCTGAGAGCACAGGCAATGAAGGACGGGACAACGGAGGAAATGCCTTCGTCAGTACTACGGACGATGGAAACCAACCAGCCACCACTTTGAGGGAGGTTAAGGATGCCATTCACCAGCTCAAGAACAATAAAGCTGTTTGTAAGGATGGTATCGGAGCTGAACTCATAAAGATGGGCTCGGAGAGGCTGGCCATTTATTTGCACCGGCTGATAGGCACAATCTGGGAAACAGAACAGCTTCCGGAGGAGTGGAAGGAGAGGATAATATGTCCCATCTACAAGAAAGGCGACAAGGTAGATTGTGAGAACTTTGGAGCGATCACCATTCTAAATGCGGCCTACAAAGTATTATCCCAGATCATCTTCCGTCGTTTGTCACCCGTAGTAAACGAGTTCGTGGGAAGTTATCAAGTTGGCTTCGTTGACGGCCGATCGACAACGGACCAGATCTTTTTTTTTTTATCCATGAGTCCTCTCATGGCGTAGGGGTAACGCGCCCTAACCAGAGATCAGGGAGTCGTGATCCATTTAATCCAATTGCAAAGTATATGTAATGTTTAGCTTTTCGGTATTTTTCTTATATTCTGAAAAGTTGTAAGATATCTTCAAACACGTGTATCCCGTATTTCGCGATTCAAGGTGTTTTAATTGTAAAATAACTAGAAAAGTAAATGGCTTTTTAGGATTTGATGTTTATAGTCGCTCATTTTAAAAATTTCAATATTTGCACGTTCAAAATTTGATTTATTATATTTATTATAATTTCATTTAATGAATTTAAGCATCGAATCTGGACAAACATTTGAAAAGGGCCCAAGAGGTCTTGAGCCTTTTTTCAGAAACGTAATCTTTGGTAAAATCCCTGCTGGAAATTTGAAAAGAATCCCTGATGGAATTCCTGGATGAATCCCTCCTCCTGGAGGAATCTTTGGTGGAATTCCTGGAGGAATCTTTGATGGAATTATTGAAGGAATATGGGATGGAATTCTTAGAGAAATTCCAAGTGAAATTCCTGGACGAATCCCTGATTTGTGGAATACCTGGAAAAATCCTTGATGGGATTCCTGGAGGAATCCCTGTTGGAAATCATGAAGGAATAGAAGATTGAATACTTTGAGGAATCCCAGGTGAATTCCTGGTGAAGTTATTAGAGAAATCCCTATCGGAATTCCTGGAGGAATCACAGAGGAATGCCTGGAGGCATCCCTGGTGGAATTCCAGGTGAAATTCTTGGTGTCCCAGGTTCCAAATTCAAGGTACACCAAGAATGGCCAACCTTACAAAAAAAACGGCCACGGTTCCTTAGTTTTTGTTTATTTGATTGAAAGATTGAAAATAGAGTTAAAAATTGAAGATTGTGCCGAAGTCATAGGTTACTTTTGATCCTTAGGTGTATTTAGGAAAAACTAAAAATGATCGAACTCACTTGATGGTAATCTGTGGCTTCTCGTTGTCTCCGGTCGGTTTCGCCAGAATCAGTATTTCCAGTATCGTCTGCGCCCAGTAGCTTCGGTAGGACAGCAAACCCAAATCCGACAGCGGCTTCTCCGGGGAGCCAGTTTTGCCCTCAAACTTGGACAGCTCGTAACCTGCAACAGAGTTTCCGTATAAATTTAAGGCTTCTAATCCGAGATCACCTCGCCACTCACTAAATTCGATGAGCAGCTTGCCGTAGCCCTTCCGCTGGTACGGCGGCATCGTCAGTATACAGGCCACGTTGTAGTCCTCGGTGCTTTCCTTCTCCTTGGAAAAATACCCCACCAGGTGGAATCCCCGCGAGTCGAACTCGGTCATCACGTAGAACAGAAACGGATCCGTGTCGTAATAGAGCGTTTTGTGGTCGAGGAACAACTTGGCCAGCAGGCACAGGTTCTGCGCGTAGCTCTTGTTCTTGCGGCCGTCGATCTCGAAGAAGCTTATCGTGTGCTTCCGGTAGATTTCGTTGCCCGGCGGATGCCTCAGATTGCACTTCTTGATGTGCCTCTCCAGGCACTTCCGACTCTTTCGGTACTTCAGACAAAACTCGCAGATGTAGATGCAGGACATGGAACACATTTCTTGAGGGTAGGGCGCGAAGTACCACGGTTTGATCCTGTGCTGACCGAGTTCTATCAGCTGGACATTCTTCATGCGGGTCACGACATCGTCATGGTGCATGACCATACTTCCGGACTGTCGCGGCGTTGGCGTCGACGGAACATCCTGTGAGTCTTCGTTCTCTGTGGAGGTGGCTTTTCGCTTACGGTTGATCTTCTTTTGCAGGGCTGCCGCCAGGACTGCTCCCCCATTCAGAATATCCGGTGGCAACACGGGACTGGCAGGACGTGACCGCTCTCCGATTGGTATCCGCTTCGGTGTCGTTACTCCTGTGTTCTGACCAGTTGCTAAACCATCTTTCCGGGGGAACTGAACTTTCCTCGTATCCAAATACTCTTCCGGTACCCATTCGTCCAAACGTTTGTTAACTGTCCGGTAAGGAAGAAACCAGTGAATAATCATTCATACAAAACTCGCTGTCAACTGCCCCTGTACTTACAATCTACATAGTGCACGTAGTACCAAACCGATTTATCCGTGGCTTCCTTGATGCTGATGATTTCCGCCAGCGGCCAATCATTCGTGCCGGTCATTCGCACCGGTAGCCGACATCCTTCCGTAAGCGAAGCCTGCAAACAACAAGAGCCAAAATCAAAATACACCGAAACACCTCCTTGGAAGAATTGCTTCCTGTGGGCGCACCGAACCGGACATCCGCCGGTCATGACTTGGAACACGACCCGGTACTTACCGTCGAGTCGCAAATGGTTTGCACAGCCTCGTCCACGTCCATTTGCGGGGAGTTTTTGCGGAAAATCTGTCCTCCGGATGCCAAGTTTCGTCGTCTGATTGCTGCGGATTCTGGATGGCGAGTGTTGTTTAGATGCTGATAGCTGTCTATTTTGACAGGAAGGCACGGACAACAGTAGAGGCCGCCGTAAACGAATCGGGTAGTAGTAGAACACGATCAAAATAATGTAGTAGAGCAAGGCTCCGGGGGTAGGACACAAAACTTTGGAAAAATCTCGCGTAACAATTCAAAAGGGCCAATCCTCAGATCGTTGACTCTGAGAAAATTCGATGTGAATATTATTCACCACATTTTCAATTCCTATTTCTCAGTATTCAAATCAATCAATGTGATTTCTTGCTAGTTGAGTGACGATTTACTATTACTACACGCTAATAATCGATGTTATTCTGAAAACTGACAAAAATGTGGAAAATATGATGAGTTTAAATGCTTGGCCCATTTTCGATTTTCATCAAGGCATGGGCCTTTTTTATTGGCCAAAATAGAATTTTATTAGTGTGCTTGGCCCAAGGCTAGGCCTTTTCGGTTTTCAATGAATGAGCAAGTGAGAGTCATTGGCCTTTCACCATGCTAAGGCCAATGACAGTTTACGAAATTTTCCGATTGTAGGCCCTCTTGATGGAGCGAGAACCAATCATTGGCCTTTTCGAGCGGAGGCCAATGAATGATTTGGAAAAAAGCAATTATTGGCCGTTTTGAAAACCGAGTTTATAATAATAAGTTTTATGATTATGTTGACAATGTATGCATAGTTTGTGCGTGTTGGGAGATGCTATCGAATGGTATAAAAACCCGATTTGTTTAGTGATAAGAAACACGATGTTAACAAGTACAAGGTTTATTGGAGAAAGAGAAAGAATTGAAGTACACGGGTGGTATATATAATACAATTCAAATTTTCATGGCCTACTGCCAGAGCATATTCAAAACTGGTTTACTAATTCTAGTTTCTAACACCCCCTCTTAGACCCAGTGTGGATCGATGCTTCAGGAAAGCAGCAGCAGGTAGGCCCTTCGTGAAGACATCAGCCAGTTGGTCTCCAGTCGGGATGTACTTCACATTGATAACGTTGTTCTGGACACATTCTCTGATGAAATTGTAACGGATGTCCAGATGCTTCATCCGTTTCTGGTCGCGAGGCTCTTCGGCGATGTGTATGCAGGACTGGTTGTCCTCGTAAATCACCAAAGGATTTGTCATGGTGACTCCAAATTCGGTGAGCAGATTTCGCAACCAAATTGCTTCGCACGATGATTGGCTCAGGGATACATATTCCGCCTCTGTCGATGACAAAGAGATCGTTGCCTGTTTCCGTGTTGTCCACGACACAGTGTTACCATAGACTTGGAACACATAACCACTTGTTGAGCGACGGTCGTCCATGTCGCTACCCCAATCAGCGTCTGCAAATCCAATGAGTGGATCGGCACAAGCGTCACGTCGATACTCCAATGAAAGGTGCTTGGTAGCTTGGAGATACCGCAACACACGCTTCAAATGGCTCCAATGCACATCGGTTGCACCACTTTGGAACCGACTCATGGTGTTCACCGCGATGCTAATATCGGGACGAGTTGATAGCATCAAATAGGTCAAACAATCTACTAGCTCCCGGTAAGGGTATTGGGTCGCTTCGTCGCCATCTTTTTTTCTCTCCAACTTCAGATTAGCGTCCAAAGGAGTTGACGCCGGCTTACAGCCGTCCATGCCGAAACGCTTCAACAGAGCAGAAATGTATTTAGTTTGATTCAACAACAACGTACCTTTTTCCATGTTGTACTGAATCCGCATGCCCAGGAAGTTTTTCATCTCCTGCATGTCGTCCATCTCGAACTCGTTTGCCAAACGTTGCTTAATGTTTCGAATTTCTTCCAGGGAACTCGAAGCCAAAATGATGTCATCGACGTACAGGACAAGGTACATACATACACCGTTGACCTTTCTCGTGTACAGGCAGCTGTCGTATTGTGAGCGCTGAAACCCGAGCTTCAGGATGAAGCTATTGAAACGCTCGTTCCAACTTCGTGGTGCCTGCTTCAGGCCGTACAAGGATTTGTTTAATTTGCACACCTTGTTCCCCCTCTCAAATCCTGGTGGTTGTCGCATGTACACGGTTTCCGATAGCTTCCCATTAAGGAACGCTGTGCGCACATCCATCTGGTGCAAATGGAGATTTCTCTGCACCGCCACCGATAGCAGGGTCCTGACGGTTGTCATACGAACCACTGGAGCATATGTTTCCTGGTAATCGTAGCCTTGGCGTTGAGAACACCCTTTGGCCACGAGCCTTGCCTTATGCCTGTCGATCGAACCATTCGTTATATTTAATTTTGAATACCCACTTGCAGGGAACCGGTCGAGCACCAGCTGGAAAGTCTACGATGTCCCACGTGTTATTCTTCTCCAGCGCACGCATTTCGTCGTCGATTGCACGCTTCCATTCTGGCCAATCGTCACGCTTTCGAAGCTCGTTGATGTCGTCTGGCAAAGCTTCAACGTAGTTTTCCGCATTCAACGCAAAAGCAATGCATACTTCATAATCGGAAAAACGAGCAGGTTGTTTACGGAGTCTCCCGCTCCGCCGTACTGGAACTTCATCGTCTTCGGCACTAACAAACTCTTCAATCGATGTGTCACAGCCACCAGCAGCTTCATCTTCGGATTCGTCAATCGCTGGCTCAGAATTTTGATCACGGCTTGCTTCATTTCGCTGTTCCGGTTCTTCATCCAAAGTTACCGGCCGGTCGGACACCCGACTTCCACCCGACGTTTGGCCCTCAATTCATCGATGACCACGTCCCGAGCGATGACGATCTTCCTTCGCACGGGGTCCCACACACGATATCCGTTGATTCCGTAGCCAACCAAGTAACACACTTGACTCTTCGCATCAAGCTTTGTCCGCTTCTCCTTGGGCACGTGACAATATGCCTTGCTTCCGAAGACACGCAGTCCGGACACATTTGGCTTGTGCCCGAACCACATCTCGTATGGCGTTTTATTCTCGTCCAAGGCTGCAGTAGGACTCCGGTTGATTAAGTGTACTGCGGTCAGAACCGCCTCGCTCCACATAGACCGTTTGAATCCTGCATCGTCCAGCATTGATCGCGCTCGTTCCATGATGGTCCTGTTCATCCGTTCTGCGACGCCGTTTTGCTGTGGCGTGTACGGCACGGTTGGCTCCATTACGATTCCTGCGTCTTCACAGTACTTTATAAAGTTGGCATTAATGTACTCACCGCCGTTGTCGCTCCTCAACCGGGCGATTCGATTTCCAAAATGCACGGTGGCCATCGCAGCATATTTTCGAAAAGCGTCGAGTACATCGCTCTTCGATTTCAACGCATACACCGCCGTAAAGTGTGTGAAGTCGTCGATGAAACTGACGAAAATCTTCTGGCCGTCCCAAGAGGCTGGTGTGAACGGACCGCATACGTCAGTGTGGAGCAGTTCCAATGGACGCGAAGAACGAGGTTTAACTGCTTCTTCGAACGTTTGCCTTGCTTGCTTCCCCATCATGCACGGTTCGCAAACACCTGCATCCGGTTTCAAATTTCCGCCGACATCGATGCCTTCGACCATGCCACTTCGGACGAGCTTCACCAATCCAGTATTCCCAATGTGGCCGTACCTTCGATGCCACAACGTCAACTTACTCTCTGGATCAGCGACCATGGCAGACTCAATCTTCGGTACATCCACGTCCAATTCGTATAGTCGGCCTTTCCGACTCGCAGTGCACACCACTTCGGAACCACTTGTGATTCGCGCACCATCCTTGCCAAATGTCACTTCCATGTTACGTTCTGCAACTCGCTTCACGGAGAACAAATTTGCATACAATCCTGGCACATAAAGCACGTTGTAAACCGTACAAGTGAGCTGCTTGCCTTCCACGTTGGCAATCATTTTCATTTCGCCGGTAACACGGCTAATTAGCGACACTCCAGACTTGGCGACGTTAATGACGATAGGCGTATCCAACGTGCGCACATTTTGCAAAAAACTTTTGTCGCTTACCATGTGCTCGGATGCGCCACTGTCCAATATCCAACGAAATTTTCCTCCGGGTGGGTCGCCGTCAACCGTCATGAAGGCCACGTCACCACCAGATTCCGCCACGTGCGCTTTACTCTTCTTCTTGTGTTTTTCCGGTTTCGATGCAGTGCGTTCATTTTTAACGTTTTCTGGACAATTCACGCGCTTGTGTCCGGGCTTTCCGCAAGCGTGGCACTTAAACACAAACTTACCGCTTCGTCCAGCGAAAGCTGTGCTCGTGTCCGGTCTGTCCCCGTTGTGCTGCCGTTTTGCGTCCTCGCTGAGCAGCCTCGACTTGACAAATTCCATCGAGCACTGCTCCACCGGTAACGTTTCTAGTACCGTGATGAGTTGGTCGTACGATTTCGGCATCGACTGTAGTAGGAAGAAAACTACCACCGGCTTGTCGAATTTTATTTCCGCCGATTCTAGCTCTCGAATGGTCTTTTCGAACGCTAGGATGTGCTCCTCCATTGTTCGTCTCTCGTCGTGCTTCATTTCGGCAAGTTGTTTCAAAAGGTAGAATACGCCTGAAACTCCTTTCCGCTCGAATGTGTGCTGCAGCGTGGTCCAAATCGCTCTGGGGGACGATTTTCCGCGGATGTATTCCAACTGGGAATCCGCGATTTTGTGGATCAGGATCGACTTGCATTTGGCGTCTTCTTGCTTCCGCTTGGTCCGCTGGTCTTCCTTTTCCTTCTTCACCGCTGCCGAGTCCGCTTCATCCACCGGGAAAAAATCTTCTTCTTCCAGAGTCTTCTCGATGCAATGGAGCAAACCCAACTCTTCCAGGTACGACTCCATCCGGAAACTCCAATTTGAAAAATTTGTCCCGTCGAACAGGTACACGCGCTGCGTTCTGTCTTCCTCCATTTCCGTTTTCGCGAAATTTTCCGATTTTGAAAAACGACGAAACCACGCTACCGAAAAACTTACTCGCCACACGCGCGAAAAAAAAAAATTTCACCCGCCGATTGCGGCGTACTTACTCGCGGTTGCTATGGTTACGCGGAGAGCCCATAACCTGATAAGAAACACGATGTTAACAAGTACAATGTTTATTGGGGAAAGAGAAAGAATTGAAGTACACGGGTGGTATATATAATACAATTCAAATTTTCATGGCCTACTGCCAGAGCATATTCAAAACTGGTTTACTAATTCTAGTTTCTAACATTTAGAATTTGATCATTGGCCCTTTAGAATTGTTACGCGAGAAATAATCGGCAGCAACCACACTGATAGGAAAAACATAGTAACGGCAACCAGAACGAGGGTGTAGTTAAAAATATTTTACCACTTGATTTCAACGGAACATGGAACGTTATTGGAAAAACAATACCGTCGTGAGAATTACTATGTTTTGACAGCATTGTAAGATTAACCATGTGTATATTCATATTTAACATGGGGGTTTAGTATAATTGACCACAGTTGTTGTTCTCATATGGTAGATTTTGTTTGTGTATAAACTGTCAGCGGTATGCAAAGAAAAAAAACAGTAATTTTGTTGTTTTCATTTATTAATCTTAACTCAATATTTATCACCTTTTTGGATGCAGTTGCACCGCTTATTTAAACACGCAATGTTACCACCAGAAGGACGGTCAGCTGGCTATGTATGCTCTCCCAGTGCGTCTCACGGAAGAAGTTTATTCCGACCAGATTAGCGAATTCGTTGGCGTGTACATCGATGTCTTTGCGGCTCATGTTGGCCGCTATCTCCTGTTGGACGAAACGACGGAAATCTTTTTGGAATTATATTATTTTACCTGCTGTTCCATTGGGATGTTATCGACGGTCATGGCGTGGATTCCCTTGACGTTCCACTCGACCCATTCTTAGTTGTAGGTAGTTTCTCTAGGCCATAGGCGGCCATTACGGGGCCATTTTCCGGGTTGGAAGTTTCCTGTGATTCCGCCAATTCACCCCGACATGATCCTTTTTCCCCTGAATCGTCTAAGTTCAGTTCGTGTTTGCGACAACCTGTGAAATCAAGCAAAAAATGATTAGTGCGGTTTCTAAACTTGATGCGTACTTACTTACCGACTCAATTTAGAGGCAAAGGAGTATCGTAAAGCAACTATTCATTATAATATCGGTTTGAATCTACCGCGAAAAAAGTTGAACCATTTGCCTCGTGTAATTGTTTTACGAAAAACTGGAGTCTGCCAAAACAATCTTGCGAACTACGTTCGATGGTAACTATCACTATTTGTATTGTTACACGGAGAAAACGGAAAACACATATTTGAGTTTTTTTAAACTTACTTTTGAGTTATTTTTCTCTCCCTATTTCATTCGCTCTTTCTATTGTTGTCAGAGAGCGAAGAGCAAAACAACCCAAAAACCGAACCTTTGTGCGTTACCTCAAATTTGAGTAAGTGACATAGTACTGGAAGTTGAGTTATTTGATCTGCCGGTTGAGTGAAAAGAACTTAGCCAGTAGGTATGTTTTCGAATGGCTGCAAATGAAAACAACTTCTACCCCATCAACTCAAAATTAGGTTAACGCACGAACCCCCGGAATTGAGTGGAATGAACTCACTTTTGAGTACTTCATTTTCTCCGTGTACCGAGTCGTGGTTGTCGTCACAATTATTCATTGCACAAAACTATTTTCATGGTGATGGTTACTATTTCACGGCATAGTAACAATAAGAACGGTTGTGTATTTGAACATACTATATTTTTTCTATCAGTGCAGGGGGGGTATACGCAACGAGGTTCACCTACCGTACATGTTTTGTGGGTGTATTCATTTGGCTAACAACGCTGCTAGACATCCCGCTGTTTGAGTGTTGAAATGCATCAGCATTTGCTGTCTGACATGGCCCGCGTTCGACCTGTGCTGTTTGGGTCGCCCCGTGTGAGAGATGATGCTGTTTGGGACGGCCCGCCCGACAGATGATTGTTAGGCGAGCTTTGTTTGTAGTACACCCACCCTGGCAGCAACATTTCAAAAGGGCGTAGTCAACTCACATTTTAGCACAGACTCAACAGAATATCGACTTATGACTAATTTCGCTAATTTCACGTCAAATCGTGAAAATTTTATTCAAACTGAAAGGGGTACTAGAGAAGATATAAACCATGGTGTACTATATTAAGAAGGTGATATATTCCGAAAACTGACAGTTACTTGACGACGTCATTCCTATCCACTTCGAACAAATTTGCGAAAAAATTATCTAGTGGCCCGGAAGATATATGGTACGATAGGAGTGACGCCACATGTTTACAATTAAACTTGATATTTACATCAGAAAAGAGCCTGCCTTTTTAATTTTTATGCCGTGATATTGTGCTCTGCAAGATAAATCCACGTAATGCGATTATCTGGAAATGTCGATATACCGTCGCAGTAATAATAAAAATCACTATATGTTTCAGATTTAGCAAATTAGAAACATTTTCGTTCACGAAGAATGAAAAAATCCAAGCCTACTTGAAATTTGACGTTGCGTTTGAATTGCACGCATATCTTCTGCGCGATACCGCCACCGCTGGGTGTGGATTAAAAATGAGCGCCGCAATATAAACTAAGAAGAAGGGCAGATAGTTTGAGTAACAAGGAAAACCTACACACTTAGAAAATATCACCGACTACCTACCTTGATACCTTGATGGCTACAGCGTAGCATCACGCCATTGCCGGGCGTATTGTAGAGCTCCATCTTCGTCGGTCTTGGGCGAAACTTCTCCAGTTGCCCCGAACGTTTAGGGTCGCCAGGTCCTCTTCCACTGCGTACAGCTAGCGTATTCGTGGTCTTCCCCGAAGCCACCGGCCTCTACCTGGTTCCTTGCTGAATATTATTTTCGCAATTCTTTCTTCCGACATTCGCACTAAGTGACCAGCCCACTGAAGTCTGCCGTATTTTACACGATTGATAATATTCGCATCTTTGTACACTTGATACAACTCGTGATTCATGCGTCTGCGCCACACACCATTTTCGAGTTTCCCACCGAGTATTGTCCGCAGCACTTTACGCTCGAAAACACCGAGAGCTTTCCGGTCTGACTCTTTCAACGTCCACGCTTCGTGCCCGTAGAGAGCAACCGGAAGAATCAATGTTTTATACAGGGCGAATTTAGTTTCGGTTTGCAAGCTGCGGGACCTAAGCTGGTTACGTAGTCCGTAAAAGGCCCTATTCGCAGCCGCAACACGTCTTTTCACTTCACGGGAAACGTCGTTGTCACATGTCACAAGTGTTCCAAGGTAAACAAATTCTTCAACAACTTCAAACACATCCCCATCAAACACTACCTCAGCACTTACACCACCATGCCTGACTCTATCTCTACCTGCAACCATGTACTTCGTCTTGGTAGAATTGATGGTCAGGCCTATCTTCGCTGTCTCCCTCTTCAGAGGCACGAAGGCCTCTTCCACTGACCTGCGATCGATTCCAATCAGGTCTATATCGTCCGCAAAGCCAAGGAGCATGTGCGACCTTGTGATAATAGTGCCATTTCTTTGCACGCCAGATCTCCTAATAGCACCCTCAAGTGCAATGTTGAACAGTAAATTCGAAAGTGCGTTTCCCTGCTTCAATCCGTCTAACGTCACGAACGAGGTTGACACCTCGTCTGCGATCCGAACACTTGATTTCGAACCATCCAGCGTAGCACGTATCAGCCTAATTAGTTTCGCCGGAAAACCATTTTCAGACATTATCTGCCAAAGCTCGTTTCTTTTCACTGAGTCGTACGCCGCCTTGAAATCAATAAACAGATGGTGAGTCTGCAAGTTATACTCCCGGAATTTGTCTAGGATCTTTCGCAAGCTAAACATCTGGTCCGTTGTCGAACGGCCCTCACGAAAACCAGCTTGGTATTCGCCGACGAAGGACTCCTCGAGCGGTCTCAGTCTGTTAAACAGGATGCGCGACAGAATTTTGTACGCCGAATTCAGCAGGGTAATTCCTCTGTAATTGGCACACTCCAGTCTGTGCCCTTTCTTGTAGATAGGGCGGATGAGGCCATCCAACCAGCCGGCGGGCAATTCTTCGTCCTCCCATACCTTCAGAAGTACTCGGTGGATCGACTGGTAAAGCTGCTCGCTTCCGTGCTTGAGAAGCTCGACCGGGATCTCGTCCTTCCCAGCAGCCTTACAGTTCTTCAGCTCGCTGATAGCCTTTTTAACCTCTCCTATGGTCGGTGTGTCCACAGCTTGATCGTCATCATCTATGTTCATCCTGCTCCTCGCTACATTTCCATTCTCACCGTTCAACAATTGCTGGAAGTGCTCCTTCCACCTGGCAGCCACCGCCGTTTTATCGGTCAGCAAATTCCCTTCTCGGTCATTGCACATGGCGGGCACTGGTACGGTATTGTGCCGCGCACCATTGACCGTTGCATAAAATCTCCGCATATCATTTCGGTTCATGCTTTCTTGTGCGTCAGCTACCACACTTTCTTCGTGCTGCCTTTTCTTTCTGCGGTGGATTCGCTTTTCTTCGGCTCTCGCTGCCCTGTACCGCTCTCTGTTCTGTCGGGTACCGGCCACAAGCATACGGCTTCTGGCAACATTCTTCATGTCTGTCACCCTCTGGCACTCTTCATCGAACCAGTCGTTCCGTCTTCGTCGTTGACCAGTGCCGATCACTTCCCGCGCCGTTGTTGTCACAGCTTCGTGGATAGGGTCCCACAGGCTGTCGACGTCTCCAGCAACGTTGACTCTTCCCAACTTCTCGTCTAGTTGCTGACGGTACTGCGCAGCTACCCCATCAGTCGACAAGCGTTGTATATTGAAGCGTAGCGTTCTGTGTGTTGCGGAACTCGTGACACTGGATAACCGCGCCTGAATTTTAGCTAAAATGAGATAATGATCCGAGTCGATATTAGGGCCTCGGAAGGTCCTGACATCAATGACATCTGAGAAATGCCGCCCATCAACCAGCACGTGGTCTATTTGGGAGCAGGCATCGCCACTCGGGTGTCGCCAGGTGTGTTTGCGGATATCCTTTCGTGCGAAGTAGGTACTGCTGATTGCCATCCCTCTAGCAGCAGCGAAGGTTACTAGCCGCAGGCCATTATCATTGGTAACGGAATGAAGGCTTTCCGTTCCAATGACGGGTCGGAAGAAATCTTCTTTCCCGATCTGCGCATTTGCGTCGCCAATGACTCTCTTGACGTCTTGTTTTGGGCACTCTCCGTAGGCCTTATCCAGGCTCTCATAGAACTCATCCTTCATGTCATCGGGCTTATCGTTCGTTGGCGCATATATGCTGTGTAACCGGTTGGTTCCAATTCTTAGGTTTTTGTGTTTGTATGAGCTTATATGTTTACGAAAATTCACGTTTTTAATTATAAAATACAGTAGGCTACACTTTAGCGAGAATTTGTACCACTGTAACCAAAATCGACTACGTTACTGAAGGGGTTTTCGATAACTCGCCCAATAGTCGCACAAAAATGGTAGAACGAATGGAAAGAGAAGATGAATCTACTGGGCGCTGCCATCTTCTAAAAATTGGCAATTGGGGAGAGTAATATCAGGCGTCCGTGTGTTAAGACCAGTGACTGTGAAGTGCAGTAAAACTGTTAACCCCCTCCGTTCAGGTAAATAGGTTCGGCAATCGCATTTGACCACCCTGACGGCAAATCTCCTAATTCCTTGTAACAGGACCTCGTATCCGTTTTAAGAACGGTCAACACACGGCGGCTCGGAAGTCAAGATGGCTTCCGAGCCTAACAGCAAAGGATTCGTCCTCATCCGATTCCGGACAATTCCCTCAGGCCTTCGGCCTTAACCGTCAAGGAGGGTCCCTTCTCGGCACGGTCATTCCGGTCTCGTCCTGGGCCGTGCCGATCTCGTCAATGAAGGAAGACGCCTGTTCGCCGGAGCTTCATCAGCTACGCCCGCTGAATGCAGCCAATCCGCCATTCCACCAGCCCCGAGCAGCCTCGCTGTGAGTCTCTGGCCACACGGTAGTGCAGGAGCAGCCGTGTGGGCCAACGCGATGAAGAAGAACCGGTAGCTACAGCTGTGAGTACTTCAAGAATCCCCAAAGTCTCGCTTACACGCCACAAAATGTACAACCCACACCCACACGCCACACAAGGGCTTAAATAAAAGTTTAAGAATGTGAAATTTCTAGTTTTTCATACTTTGTTCGCGAAGCCCCTCCGATTACCCAGTAACATGCCGACCCTGCGATACAGTTCAGGGGTCTCATGTTACTGAGCTAGTTACCCGGGAGTGGTTGGTAGCCACTAGCTCTTTAGGGGTTCCCAAGGGAGTCTCCGGGGAGTTATAATTGGCGCCCAACGTAAAATTCGTGAAAGGTAATCGGAGGATCGTGTAGAGTATGAAAATCTAAGGATTTTCCAACGGGAGGTGGCAGGGATTCGTGCTTAGCACGAATGTCTGAAACCACACATTAAAAACGAACCCGATTAGAAATTTTAAAAGTTCGAATGGTTTCCATTCACCAAAAAGAGGTCCTGAACGAGAGGACACCAAACAAAATCTTCTTCGTTCAAACTTTTTAATTTGTTCGTGATCGTCTTATTGAAATTTTATTTTAAAATCATAATTTTACTACGTACTATATACTTACCATGAATACTATACCTGTGATCAAGCTTCAATAGCAACTTACCTGTGATATTTTACCAAATTATTCAAAACAGCACACTTATACTTACCTGTCACAAATTGACAGACAATTGACAAATTTCTTTCATCGTCCTATTTCTCAATTTTGCCCAGACCACCCGGATAAAAAATACAATACAAAAACAATATAACGTATTGAAACAGTACCATTCAATATATTGGAAATACAATACAGTATATTGGAAAATGACAATACAATTACAGTACAATATATTGTTTTGAACAGTTCACTGTATGGTGTATGAGATTTTTGCAATATAATGTATGGGTGGTTAAGTATCGTAACAATACAAATATAGATATTTTCTCATACAAACATTTTGAAAATACAATACGATATATTGTTTATGTATTGTCTTGATAAGCAATTCGAGTATTGTTGTACAATACAAAAACAATTCAACAAACTGTATCATGGTTGCATTCGTCGTTACTGCTAATGTCACGTGTCCTCTAAAAAACTACTTATTTTTACTTTTTAAATATTTTCCCCCCAACATTTCTTGCTTTTTGAACTTGTTTTGTTTATTTCTTTCAGCAAAGCTACATAGAAAAAAGCAACAGTTGTTTTACGCGAAAATAGGAATTTGACCGAAATTGTAAGGTATAAAACCAATTAAAAACAATACAATGTTCTGTTACAATATATTATATTGTTTTTGAATTGTATATCAAAACATGAATAATATTGCTTCGACATTCAATTACAATACGCTGTATTGTATCCAATACGTTATATTGTACATTAATGGTTTATTCCATTCACTGAATGATACGTTTTTATCCGGGCAGAATGGTCCTGCGGCGCGAACAGAAATGGCAAATAGCTTTATTTTTCCATATATAGGTTTTCTCAATTTTTTTCCGTAATTTCCGAGTAGTTGATTGAAGCAGGAACCCGGGAGCGGAATGTATGGGTTGGTGAGGAGTCATCTCGTCATGTCCTCAGAACTTCGATGCACTAATTCCACCCAATTTCCACCGTGAAAATCACTACCAGTGAACAGGGAAACGATGAGCAGAATAACGCTATAAGGAAAATAAAAAGCATTAGAGTAGGATAGTTGTCAATGAAATTTTCGAGGAAAATTTATTAAAAGACAACTGTTCTCTTGTAGGAGTATGAAACTCCATTGGCTGTGATTGTGGATCAATGAATGATCACAATCAATTGTTCCTAAGAATGGAATCGGGGAATTAGACCAGCACTCATGATGGTAAGACTGGTAAACAAACACCCATCAGTCCACCAAAGTTGACCCATACGCCAATTTTGCGATCACTTATTGTGATCGATTACGTTTTAATTTGTTTGTTTTGAAGTGCACTTTAATTACTCACCTGTAGTGCATCTTGTTTATTCAAGATGGCTTGCATGGTAATCCTGGGAATCCGTGGGTTTTCTGCAGGCAAATCTTCGGCGTGAAGATCATTGCACTGGCAGCAAAACAGCCCGACCGTCTTGGAGACCATCCCATCTCCGACACCAATACACCTACAAGAAATAAGAGATCGAATCATGTTCGATATGTTTGATCGATTAATTACTTACCCTATTCTTTCGATGAAAATTGGGCCGCTTTTCGTCGAAAACATGATCATTGATCAATTCCAACACATATCTGCATGATCATGTAAACATAAACATTGATCATGCCGATATGTCGTGACGATTGATCGTTTCCCGATGAGTGACATTTCGCGATCTGTCACCGATGATCGATCGAGTGACAGTTTTCCCGCCGATGAATCCCGCCTGCGCGAGGGGTACACCGAAGCGAAAGATCGAATGTGATCTGAATGTATAAAATGTAAATAGTAGAAATAGGGTTGTAAAATTGTTTTGCTGTGAATATTGTAAATATGTAGAAATGTTATATTACCCATGTTTCGGGATTATTTTTGTTATTTATTCATGATTGAATGTTTCAAGTAGTGCACGTTTTAAAGATTATTTTATTATTTTGTAATTATTTATTATTTTAATTTGTATGTATAGTATTATTATGATTTCGCGCGTTATCTTGTAGATATTTATTTTGTTTGTTTCTTTGTCGGTATTGTATGTTACACATCCACAATACCGTTTGTGCCGAAGATGAGTTTGTAAATAGTAAAAAAATATGTAAATCACTTCGTGCTTTTACATTTTTTCATCGGGGTAGTGGATAGTGTAACCGGTTGGTTCCAATTCTTAGGTTTTTGTGTTTGTATGAGCTTATATGTTTACGAAAATTCACGTTTTTAATTATAAAATACAGTAGGCTACACTTTAGCGAGAATTTGTACCACTGTAACCAAAATCGACTACGTTACTGAAGGGGTTTTCGATAACTCGCCCAATAGTCGCACAAAAATGGTAGAACGAATGGAAAGAGAAGATGAATCTACTGGGCGCTGCCATCTTCTAAAAATTGGCAATTGGGGAGAGTAATATCAGGCGTCCGTGTGTTAAGACCAGTGACTGTGAAGTGCAGTAAAACTGTTAAGCCCCCCCCCCCTTTAACAGGGTGTTGGACAAGGGAACTACCTCCGTTCAGGTAAATAGGTTCGGCAATCGCATTTGACCACCCTGACGGCAAATCTCCTAATTCCTTGTAACAGGACCTCGTATCCGTTTTAAGAACGGTCAACACACGGCGGCTCGGAAGTCAAGATGGCTTCCGAGCCTAACAGCAAAGGATTCGTCCTCATCCGATTCCGGACAATTCCCTCAGGCCTTCGGCCTTAACCGTCAAGGAGGGTCCCTTCTCGGCACGGTCATTCCGGTCTCGTCCTGGGCCGTGCCGATCTCGTCAATGAAGGAAGACGCCTGTTCGCCGGAGCTTCATCAGCTACGCCCGCTGAATGCAGCCAATCCGCCATTCCACCAGCCCCGAGCAGCCTCGCTGTGAGTCTCTGGCCACACGGTAGTGCAGGAGCAGCCGTGTGGGCCAACGCGATGAAGAAGAACCGGTAGCTACAGCTGTGAGTACTTCAAGAATCCCCAAAGTCTCGCTTACACGCCACAAAATGTACAACCCACACCCACACGCCACACAAGGGCTTAAATAAAAGTTTAAGAATGTGAAATTTCTAGTTTTTCATACTTTGTTCGCGAAGCCCCTCCGATTACCCAGTAACATGCCGACCCTGCGACACAGTTCAGGGGTCTCATGTTACTGAGCTAGTTACCCGGGAGTGGTTGGTAGCCACTAGCTCTTTAGGGGTTCCCAAGGGAGTCTCCGGGGAGTTATAGCTGATCAGGCTGTAGTTGAAGAACTTGCCCCTCATTCTCAACACACAGATTCGGTCGCTTACCGGTTTCCACCGAATAATTCGCTTCATCTGCTTCCCAATCACTATGAAGCCAACTCCACGTTCTGCTCTGTCGCCACCGCTGTAGTAGATGTGGTACTTGAATGATGTGTTGGCGATGGGGTCCACCGCTCGGAATTCGCGTTCTCCGGTTCTCGGCCAGCGTATTTCCTGGATAGCTGCCACGTTCACGCCGACATTCCGCAGTTCACGAGCCAGGAGCCCAACACGCGCGGGTTCATTCAAAGTTCTCACGTTCCAAGATCCAACTTTCCAATCGTTGTCCTTTATTCGTTGCCGGGTCTGTTGCCGCAAAATCAATCCGTTTGCTCTACTTTTGCCTTTCTTGGTTGGTGAAGAGTCTTCGATAGGCCTCCTAACCAGGGTTGCGCTACCTACATCGTGCTAGAGGGGCTGCCTCCTCGATGCTGACACGATACAGCATCGTCCGCTTGTTCTTTACATGATGACCACGGTCATAGCCATCACAACCATCCACCTTTATCAGGGCTTTGGACCTGTAGCTCTGGTTCTCAATAGTTTCAAGTTCTTTCGGACATGCTACTATGGTGAGCCGTCATGCGCTAGCGGTGTTTATCACCGACTACGGTAATTTTTTTTACCGAAATATAAACCGCTGAGCGTTCGGTAATGCTTCCGGTAAAGTTTAGAATAACCGAACAATCTGTAATTTGAGTCAAAACGCAGCTGTCAAAATATTACAAATCGTTCGTGAATGGTTAACGAAGGATTCGTAAAATAGGGTCCTAAAGCCCTGTCCCAATTTTAGTGCCAAACGCTTAAGTTTAGGCTAAAAACACATGTTTACTCAATTTTCTAATGTTTTCCGTTGGTTTGAGTCCAAAAAACATTTTTTTAGATTTTGTCACACCCCTTGGCTTTAACTCAAATTTTGGGTGTATTTTGTTTTCCGTGTCCTTTCCGAAATGTCAGATAGGAACAACCCCAGTGTTAAAACTAAAACCCCTGTGGTGTTTTTGTCGACTAAGCGAACGTCAAACATGATCTTAAGTGTCAAGGTTCATTTATGGACCCAATTTTTAAATTAAAGTTTAAACATGATATAGCCGTTATTTGAGCGGGAAAAAATGCTAAAGTAGTTGCAGTAAGATGCTATTTCGTGTTTTTGAATAAAAACAAGATTTCATTAAAAATTTTAGGACCCAATTAATTACCGAACGCATTGTTCATATCTGCAGGCAGTCAGAATTGGGTCCTAAAATGTTTAATGAATTCTCGTTTTTTTTTTTCAATAATACGAAAGAGCATGTTCTTGCAACTACTTTAGCAAGTTTTCCCGCTCAAATAACGGCTATATCATTTTTTAACTTCAATTTTAAAAATGGTTCCAAATATCAACCTTGACACTTGTGATCTTGTTTGACATTCCACAGCAAAAAATAATGTAATCCGCATCGATGTAATTCATGTCGATGTATGAACATTCCGACGTAACCGCTAATTTCATATGCAATATAGCATCTTTTTGATCCTATATTACATCGCCTCGAAATTACACAGAATCAACGTTACCATTTTTCTTCACATCGTATTTGTGTAATAATCACACCTAAACCAATCCAACATTACACAGAAGCAGATGCAACCAAGTCGTTCTAACTTATGTGTGTGATATTACACAATTTCGATGTCATTTTGCATTCAGCACCAATGCAATGATACATCTTGCAACACTGCTCATACTTTGTTTTGGTCAGCGGTTCAAGATGGCCGGCGTGGCAGCAGTCCGCGATCGCGATTTTTTTTTATACGGATTTATTGTCGCGAAAACTCCCGGAATCTTATTTGTAAAAGTAAAAAGTAGTGCTTTTATATCCGACGAATTCTGTAGTCGTTCGTAGCCAATGCGAATTGTAATGTGGTGAAAAAAAATTCAAATAGAAAAAACCCTACCAGTGGCCGCAGCAAAAGTGTCCTACCAAGCAGTGCGATACTCGAGAAAAACTTCGACCAGCGATAACCGTAATCCTGATGACAACCCTCGGAGTCCGGAAAGAGGATCGCTGAGGCAATCCATCACACCGTCGCTCTTGGCGGTTTCCCTATTGATGTGGCGAAGAGGATCCAGTTTTTTCGCCGGATTTGTCCATAGAATCACCGGTGCCGGAAATCGCCATCTGGTGGAGTTCTGCGCCGGAAGGATGAATCTGGTCAACAAGATGGTTCACCCGGAAAACCGGAAGAGGCTGGTCTACGTGTACCAGGCAGAAAACGGGTTGATCCACATTTGCTGGAAGAATCGCACGACGGGAAACGTGGAGGACGATCTGATTGTGTTTCCAGACGATGGCGAGTTTAAAAAGATCGAGAACGTAAATAATGGGCGGGTGTTCCTGTTGAAGTTTAAGAGTTCGAGCCGTCGGCTGTTCTTATGGATGCAGGAACCGAAGACGGATAAGGATGAGGAGTGGTGCCGCCGTATTAACGAGTTGATCAACAATTCGCCGTCGTCGAACAATCTGGGAGAGAGATCGGGACGCGGCGGAAATGGAAGCGACAATGGGGACCTGCAGTACATCATGTAAAACATGTCCCAGCAGCAGCTGATGCAGTTGTTTGGACGACCGATGGGAGGATTGTGCAGCTTGCTAGGGTGGATGAGGTGAGTTTCAGAGGGGAGTTTTATTTTGGGGACCATATGACAGGGCTGGTAGCTAGACATTTTTTAATGAGTTGGTCACTTAATTCTTGATCTATTTTCGCTTGATATATTCTTGTTTTATTTATGATTTCGCCCTAAATGCCATTGGTAACCAAGTGTTAAGCTTGTTATTACTGCGCCAACGAATAGATTTACAAGTTATTTAACAATGCTACGATGAAAAGAAAATCTTCTATATTTCCAAATGGAGATAGGTTTTATTTTGGTCCTTCCTTTTGCACAAAAACAACGAGCTACACACTCGGTTACCATTGGCTTTTAGGGCGAGATCATAAGATATGCGAGTATTGCAGTATGTATACCGTGTCCTCTGTTTAGTGCATATTAGAGTGATGCAAATTTTGAAAGTTTGGCTCCCCTATGTATTCTTTCAAAGTATGAAATGATTCGGAAGAAATTTGACTGTACACACGCCATTTGAAGTTTATATGGAGATTACTATGAAAACGACAACTTTTTATGTTCAGCCCTCTATCTATTCATCATAATATTTTATGGAAAACTGAACAAACTCTTCTCATGTAAAATCATTTCAGCTACAAAGCCTACAGCTACAGCTGCCGAAGACCACATTTTGATTGGACGTCAGGATAAATTGTTATTCATCATCATAAAGTAGGTTTGCATGTATGATGCTTCACGAACTGATCGGCAGGTGCTCCTGGTGGGAAGAATGGATCAAAGTAATCCAGGCTACTATGTTCTATAGCAAAAAAGCAGTGCTGCTCTGAAAGTGATTGAATGATCATTAGACTGATGCAAATTTTGAAGTTTTTGCTCCCCTATGCTTAAACGATGTCAATTATGATGAAAATGATCCTCCCAAAATTTGAAGTGATTCGGAAGAATTCTGGTTGTGCAATGGCGTGTGTTTATGAAGTTTATATAGAAATTACTATGGAAAAGGCAAACCTTTGGTGTTCAGTCCTCGTCACAATAATCTATGGAAAAGTGAACACACTCATCTCATGTGCGAACTTCTCAGCTACAACTTTGTCGAAGACCACATTTTGATGGGCCGTAAGGATAGTTTGTTATTATTGATATCAAAGTCTATATCATGCTGAGATGATCATTCAATTACTTTCAGAGCAACACTGCTATTTTGCTGTAGAACATAGTAGCCTTTGATACTTTGATCTATTCTTCCCGCCAGGAGCACCTGCCGATCAGTTTGTGAAGCATGCTACATGCAAACCGACTTTGTGATCATGAATAACAATTTATCCTGAGGTCCGATCAAAAAGAGGTCTTCGGCAAAGTTATTGCTGGGAAGTTTTCACATGAGATGAGTGTGTTCACTTTTCCATAAAATATTATGACGAAGAGATAGAGGGCTGAACACAAAAGTCTGACGTTTTCCATAGAAATCTCCATATAAACTTCAAATGGCGTGTGCACAACCAAATTTCTTCCGAATTATTTTAAACTTTGGAAGGATGCTATTAGAATTAGAAA
Organism: Aedes aegypti; assembly: GCF_002204515.2. Taxonomy (NCBI): domain Eukaryota; kingdom Metazoa; phylum Arthropoda; class Insecta; order Diptera; family Culicidae; genus Aedes; species Aedes aegypti. The sequence goes on along the minus strand of NC_035109.1, from coordinate 23,377,070 downwards.
AACATTCTTACGAAAAGCGTTACGAAGGGATGGGTGGGTGTCGAAAATGGCCATTTTCAGCGTTATGAAATTCGTGAACAAACCTTAATAACAAATTATCCGTCCTATCAAAATATGGTCTTCGGGAAAGTTGTTGCTCAGAAGATTTCACTTGAGAAGAGTTTGTTCACTTTTGCATAGAACATAATGACGAGCAGTTACAGGTTTGCTTTTTTACAATAATTTTTGATATAAACTTCAAATGGCGTGTGCACAACGAATTTTCTTCCAAATCACTTAACATTTTGGAAGAATGATTTTCATCATTATTGACACCGTTTAAGCATAGGGAAGCAAAAACTTGAACATTTGCATCAGTCTAGTGCATATGTTGCATTACTTTGTCACTATCGAGAAGTGATGATTATTTCACTGAAATTTTCTAAACGACCTAAGTAACATCGAGATTTTATCAATGATTACGAGTGGATTATTTTAGGTGTATATGATTTTTATTCAATAACTAACTTTTGGTTTTGGGAACTAATATATAAGCCGCACACTACTGAACTATTTCTCGAAAACTTTTTCAAACAGACTCAAGTCAAAAAAGTATACAAACTTACTTTATCGATTCTACGTGTTTCGCAGACGAAATTCTACACAGTTTGCTCTGAATCAACTCGATTTTAAAACGTTAAATTTCTGGATTTACAAAACGACGAAAGCAAGATTTTCAACTTTTGCAACGTAACCACTACTTTCGCCGCTCCGCTGTATGGAAAGACAAAGTGACTTAACCACGAATCAAAACAAAACACTACTTGAGTCTTTTTTAACGTCGCAAGTAACTGAATAAATCGGCTTATCGTTTTGTAATATTTTTTTGTGGGAAATAACAGGAACTCCCTAGTTGTTGAACGCCAGCTCATTGTATGTAAAATTTAGGTAATGTATTGAGGATTTTGCCCTCTAATAGACACACACCTAAATAATTTTGTCACACCAAAATATTCTCCCACCATGTTTGCCATATATTGGATGGCGTCGTAGCTAAAAAACCAACAAGTAACGCACATGTAACGCATTATGTTCGATTGTACATAGAATGCAAGGTGCGTGCTTCTATGAAAGGGCCATATAAACTGACGTTTGACTATTTATTTTTCCACATTGAAAATGTGCATGAGGATCTATTCATTAATTAAACGAACAATACACTACGAAAAAATGTTAAAAAGGTTACTCATTTCAAAACAGTTTTAGAAGACAGGTTGTGATTCTTCTGAATTAATTTTCTGAAAACCGTATGGACCTTACGATGTCGATTTGAAAAAGTAATCGAGATTTATTTCAATAGGCGTACAGGGCTTGTAACAGGTCTGTTTTAGAGGTTTGGTCACTATTTTAATGCAAGTCTCTATTTTAAATGAAAATACTCAAAATCTCTTATTATTGCCATAATGGACTCTGAGGTCAATTTTTATTTCTATGTCTCCCGAATCGAATGCACGGTGCTTCAATTACCGTCATTATCAAATAAAATATACCATCCAAACGGCAGTCGGCAGTTGATTCCTGACATTGTTCTGCACCTCTGGGCCGAATTTGAAAAAAATCCTTAGGCAGAATTTCGAGTTACGCCCTTTTGAAGTTTATATGACAGAAATCACATGATGTATACCACTTTAACTTGTTAAAACAAACAGAATAAAATTTTGTAGTTTTGTTTTTTTTTCATCTGGTTTAAGATATTGAAAAAATCTTTTTTCTAAATTTTTTCTAGACCGACATTTGAAAAGGGCCAATGCTATGTTAAGTTATTACTAATCAGCCAATGCTCGAAACATGATATCTAGGCATATGTGAAGTTTGAGTGTTACGATCAACTTTGATATGGTCATTGTTTAGCTATATTGATTTGTATGTATTTCAATTATACTTTGTCCCTTTTCTAATGTCAGTCTAGAAAATATGTGTACGTATAAATTTTCTGCAACTTGCTTAATTTAATGAAATAAGAACAACCGCAAAGGTGTAATGATTATGTAAGCACCCAACCGTTGATTATAGATGGAACGAAATTCACCATGCAATATTCTTTCCATACACTTCAAAAGGGCGTATCTATAAATCCTGTTCAAGAATTGTTCAAACATATTTGAATGCTTTGGCCCTTTTTTTTTAAATCACTATCAGGAGTTGATTGGTAGATATCATGTTTCGAGTATTAGCTGATTAGTAATAACTAAACATAGCATTGCCCTTTTTCAAATGTCAGTCTAGATAAATTTAAGAAAAAAGTTTTTTTCAGTGTCTTAAATCAGATGAAAAAAACTAAACTACAAAATTTTATAATAATCTCTTTTTTTAAGCAAGTTAAAGTGGCATACATCATGTGATTTTTGTCATAAAAACTTCAAAAGGGCGTAACTCAAAATTCTGCCTAAGGATTTTTTTCAAATTCAGCTCAGAGGTGCAGAACAACGTCAGGAATCAACTGCCGACTGCCGTTTGGATGGTATATTTTATTTGATAATAACGGTAATTGGAGCACCGTGGAATGAATGAATCGTGGTGTAAAGTTCTACAAATTCCACATACATATACTTTCAGAGATTTTTACGCAATTATTTCATATGCTTTTCTAGGATTTTCCTTGCAGATTTCTTTGGGAAAACCACCAGTAACTCTTTTTGTGTTGTCTTCAGATGATTCTTCTGGATTACTTTTCAAAACTCCTAAAAAATCGCTTTGGAAATACCCTTACAGATTTTTACACCAATTGGCCCAGGAATTTTCCTAGCGATCATCATTTACTTATTTTTCCTAGATAGTCTTCCTGCGATTTCTCCAGTTGATACTCTAGGAGGTGATTTCTACAAGAGTTCTTTCAAGAAAATTCGCAACGATATTTTACAGATTTTTTAGAAATTTCTTTAGGGATTTTTTACAAGATTTTGGCCAATTTTTTCCATATTTTTTCAAGAAAACTTCTCTAAAAAATCGTTTGCAGTCTCTCAACGAGTTGCTTCAAAAACCCTCCAGGGATTATTCTAGAAAATCTATTATTCCAGGAGTTGCTTAATGCATTATACCAATACCTCATAAATTTCCTCGTGATATCTCTCTAGAAATTTCTCCAGTATTTTATGAAGGATTTACTCCTCCAATTCTTACAAAATTTCTCGATTGATTTCTTTAGTGTAGTCTTCATCGAAAGACTTTACGCCAGCAAATAGTATACCAATTATTCCAGTAATTCCTTCGATAATAATTATTCTTTAGGGATTCCATCCGATGTTTTGTCATGGAGTTCCTGCTAACAATTCGAATAGATATTAACCAGATATTCGATTAATTAATTTCAATGATTATCGTAGATTTTCATCTATAGAATCCTCCAAGACTTCCTCAAGAATTTAGATTTCTACAGAAATTTCTATAGAAATTACTTTAGGATTTCCTTCAGGAGAATGTCTCCGAGGTTTTTTTTTCGGAAATCTCTTCAGTGACACTCGCTAGAGACATCACTGTTGAGAAGGATAGAACTAGGTATATAGTATCTCGATGATCATGAAAAAGAATGAACATAGGAGGCTTTGAGAAAAAGAAATGTCACGATGAGGAATAAAACGAATCAGTCTTTCAACGAACGTAATGAAGCACAGAAGTGAGAAGAACAGCTTGGCAACCACCGGTCACAACAATCACTAGATTAAATTCTCGCATACTCTGAGATAACGCCCTAAAAGCCATTGGTAGCCACGTGTGTAGCTCGTTGTTTCTGAGCAAATGAAAGAATAAGCATCCAAACCAACATCACGGGCAGGTAGATAATGATCCTTTCTTCCCCATAGCGTTGTGAAATAACATGAAAATCCATTCAAATGCTCAGAAACAATGAGCTACACACATGGTTACCAATTGCTTTTAGGGCGAGATCAGAAGTTATGCGAGAATTCTTCTATGAGTTATTTAAAGAAATCTTTGTGGTTAAAATTCGTACCAAAAACGAACATGTTGAATTTAAATAGAGCAGTAGAAATAGACCAGACGCACCGGTTGTCCCCAGTGAAATTATCGGATAAATTCTCCGAAAATATCCCCCAAGAAAGTTCTGGATAAGATGCCTTAAGGAATTTCATAATATAATTCCCTGAGGAATTTCTGCTGGAGTTCTCTACAGAAATTTATGAGCGTCCCCAGAGAAATTCAAGAGAAAATCTCCGTATAAATTCTCTAAAAAAAATCTCCGAATGAATTGCTGAAGAAAATTCTGGACAAAATCCCTGGAGAAAATCCCCGGAGTAGGATCCTTGAAATTCCCGGATAAATTCTTGGAGGGAACCCTTAGGAGGTTCTAGAGGAAATCGCCGGAGACATTCCTGGTGCGAATGCCAGAAAAATTCCTGGAAGAAATCTTCGGATGAATTCACTGAAAAAATCCCCGCAGGAATTGCTTTTGAAAATCTTCTGAGAAATTTCTGGAGCAAATCTCCGGAGAAATTCTTGGAAGAAAATGCTTGAAGGAACCCTTGGGAATAATCTCCGGAAGAATATCTGTATAAAATCCCCAGGGGCATCCCTGGTGGAAATCTCCAAAGCAAGTTGAGAAAATGGGTAACGGGAATAGAAGCAAAGAAGTGTAAGTGGCAGAAACCTAGTTTTGAGATAATCGACTTTGAAGTTTTTTTTCAATTTTTTTTTTCATTTCATACTAATTGTACAAGAACCAAAAAACAAGCCAATCTCCTATAAATTAATATTATTTTTCCTTTTTGACAGAATTACCTGAAAATTCCGTCGGAAAGCTTGAACAAGAATTTTTAGTATATTCGATTTAAAAACCGACCAAATTGTCCCCATTTTGCGTTTGGGCCTTTCAATGAATAACCGGGAAAATTTTGAAAATTATACCGGGAAAACCGGGAAAAAAGCGGGAATTTCAAAATGGATATTTGGTGGCCACCCTGAATTCCTGGACGATACTCCCTAAGGAATTCCTGAATAAAATCACCGTAGGAGTTCTTGGGGGATATCACAGCATGAATCTTTGAGATCACGAATCGCTTGAGGAAATCTGGTGCAAACTCCCAGAAAAAAATCCAGGAGACCTCCGTATAAATTCTATGAAAAATTACCGAAGGAATTTAAGAAGAAAATCCGCGGAGGAATTCCTAGAGCAAATTCTCAGCAGAAGATCCTGGGGAAAATCCCTGGAAGAATACGTGGAGAAATTTCCCGGAGAAAATCCCGGAGTGGAATTCCTGGACGAAATCCCTGGACAAATTTCTAGTGCACATCCCCAGAGAAATTCTTGGTTAAATTCTCCCAAAATATCCCGAACGAATTTCTGGAGAAAATGCCTAGAGGAGTTAAATAAATAAATCGCCGGAGGAAATCTTCGGATCATTTCTATGAAAAAAAAAATCCATAATGAACTGCTGAAGAAAATTTAGGCCGAAATTCCTGGAATAATTTCTGGTTGAATTCCCCTGAAAAATTCCTGGAGAAAAAAAATCCCCGGAATAGTTCCTGGAGGATATTCCAGGGGAATCGTTGAAATTCTCGGAGGAATTTCTGGAGGAAATTCTTTAAGAAGTTCCTGGAGGAAACCTCCTAAGGGATTTCTGGAGGAAATTCCTAGAGGAAATCGCCGAAGACATTCCTGGTGCAAATTCCAAAGAAATTTCTGGAGGAAATCTTCGGATGAATTCCCAAGTAACAATTTCAGTGCTTTTTGATCTTAGATGTTATTTATGGAGGTTTTATTAGAGATGTATTAATTCCTAACAGTTTTAATAAAGCATTGCAAAGTGCCAAACGTTCTTTTCGGTAAAACCCACTTTAAAATGCTTTGTAGATATCTACAAGAGCTTCCGTTAAAACTTATTTGCTGGCCACATTTTTTGATAATAAATTGTATTTCGAAGGAGCTGTGTAGTGTATATTAAAACCTATACTTAAAACCTCATCTTGCTTGTCTTGTCAAGGCATAAGTAAAACTTCTAAGACTACGCTAAGTCATGTTAAAGCCTTCTTAAATCTCAACTATCTGATGCATGTTATTGGAATGCAGTCTGCGTGTGGTTATCAATATCATTATGTTGATAATGATAATCACGTAGTGAATTATGGATTTATCAGAACGCAAACATAGAAATGACAAATATTCCTCTCAAAGAATTAACAGACTACCGCATATTTTTCCCATACTTGCCTGAACTTCCCGTTCTAGTGGGACAACTATGCTGGACACAACAGCTGACCTACACGAGAAAAGGTTTCATTTTTCAGGCACTTATCATTTACCGTTTTCTGCATCAATACAACCGATCAAGCACGACGGGCTTTATTATAACAATTCATTCCAATTACACAGTTAGACACATAACGACACAAATTTAATAAAATGAATCGCATCACAAAATTGAATCTTCCGATTTGTTTACCTTTTTGACAGCATCAGCTTTCCTGAGTGCATTAAGTTTATGTCAAGGCTCCCAAAAAACCAATTCGTCTTAGTGCAGAACAAATATTCTGATTTAGGAATATTTTAGCCAGTGAGGGTTTTGCGCACGGGTTCTTAAGGTCAAAAGCGTTTATGAATGATTATATTGTTCGGAATAATAACCAATTGATCTTAAACCATCCCACACAAGACCAGCAAGATTTAACTGGATGGAATCCATTTTTATTGTCGCCGTTTTGGATTGATAATTACAATATGCGTGGGAAATTTAAATTTATGATTGAGATGAGCATGAAATCATTCTGAAAATGGAATGGAGTAAAATATTGGATAGCCAATAATGATGTCGTAATTGTGGCGCGTTGCTGTAAATCGAAAAATTTTATGTCATTCCACCAGTAAATTTTTATTGGCAGGAATTTCAAGCGATCGTAAGGAAATTTTCTGCCACGCAAAAAATGATTATTTTAATTGATTATTATGAGTCGGCAGACATCATGATGGTTTCAATATCAAAAAAAAATTTATGGTTTATAAACAAATTATTGGTTGATGTTTGTTCAATCATAAGCTCTTAACATTGGTTTTATTCCGTGTATTAGGATATCGTTAAAGATTTAATACCGCTAGTTGAGCTCAAAAAGGCTATACAATAGCTCTTATGAATGTTTTATAGCATACTACAAGGGTAGATGTATTCATACGATATAAAACTAAGAAGTTTAGAAACGGTTTTAAGGTAAAGCCTTAACAACCTCCTGTAGTGTGGGCCTTTTTGGGCTTAACGGAGTTTTTTCAAAGGTTTATTAAGGTTATTAAGACTAATAAGTTCTAAAATGAGTTTTAACGATATGGTGGTAACAACAGCTTGTAGTAAATGAAAAAACTAAAAATGTTACTTGGGTTCTCTGAAAAAATCCCCGCAGGAATTGCTTTTGGAAACAATCTGCGAAAATTCTGGAGGAAATTCCCGAAAGAATTCTGGAGAAAAATCCTCGGAGGGATTCTTGGAAATTATCTCCGGAGAAATTTCTGTATAAAATCCCCAGAGGAATTTCTGGTAGAAATCTTCTTAGGGAGCAATCCTTGAGGTCACCGGAGGAATCCCTTGAGAAAATCTGGTGCAAAAATTCCTGGAGACAATCTCCGAATAAATTCTCTGAAAAAATCTCCGAAGGAATTAAAGGAGACAATCCGCGGAGTTATTTCTTAATGAATTTCTGGACAAAAATCCCTAGAGAAATTCCTGGACGAATTCTTCAGAGAAATTCTTGGAAATTCCCTGAAGAATTCCTGGGTAAAATCCCCAGAGAAATTCTTGGAAAAAACTCTCCGGAGGTATTTCTGGAGAAAATCACCAGAGGAATTCTTAGAGCAAATTCCCAGGATGAATTCCTGGAGAAAATCCCTGGAAGAGTTCATGGAGAAGTTTCCCGGAGGAAATCCCCAGTGGAATTCCTGGACGAAATCCCTGGACAAATTTCTAGTGCAAATCCCCAAAGAAATTCCTGGTGAAAATTCTCGTATAAATTCTCCCTAAATGTCCCCGTAGGAATTTCTGGAGAAAATGCCTGGAGGAGTTTTATAAGTAAATTCCCGGATAAATTCCGGGTGGAGATCTCCAGAGAAATTTCTGGACAGAATCCTCAGAGAAATTCCTGGAGGAAATCTCCGGATAAATTCTCTGAAAAAAAAACCCTTAATGAGTTGCTAAAGAAAGTTCTGGACGAAATCCTTGGAAGAAGTTCTGGCTGAATTCCCCTGAAGAAGTCCTGGAGAAAATCTCCGGTGTAGTTCTTGGAAGATATCCCGAGGGAATGCTTGAAATTCCCGGAGAAATTCCTTGAGAAAATTCTTGAAAGAGTTCCTGGAGGAAATCCTGTAAGGAATTTATGGAGGAAATTCCTAGAGGAAATCGCCGGAGACATTTCTGGTGCAAATTCCAAAGAAATTCCCGGAGGAAATCTTCGGATGAATCCCCCCAGGAATTGCTTTTGGAAATACTCTGCGAAATTTCTGGAGAAAATTCCCGAAAGGAGGGAAATTCTCAGAGGGATTCTTAAGAATAATATCCAAAGAAATTTCTGTATAAAATCCCCAGAGGAATTCCTTGTAGAAATCTCCAAAGAAGTTCCTGTACGAAACCCCCTAAGGAATTCCCGAAGAAAATCCCCGAAGGAGTTCTTGAGGGCTATCCCAGGAGGAATCCCTTGAGGAAATTTGGTGCAAATTCCTGGAGACAATCTCCGAATAAATTCTCTGAAAAAATTCCCGAAGGAATTAAAGGAGACAATCCGTGGAGGAATTTCTTAATGAATTTCTGGACAAAAGCCCTAGGGAAATTCCTGGACGAATTCTTCAGAGGAATTCTTGGAAATTCATTGAAGAATTCCTGGATAAAATCCCCGGAGAAATTCTTGGAAAAAACTCTCCGGAGGTATTTCTGGAGAAAATCGCCGGAGGCATTCTTAGAGCAAATTCCCAGGAGGAATTCCTGGAGAAAATCCCTGGAAGTGTTCATGGAGAAATTTCCCGGAGGGCGAAAATTCTCGGATAAATTCTCCCTGAATATCCCCGAAGGAATTTCTGGAGAAAATGCCTGGAGGGGTTTTATAAGTAAATTCCCGGAAAAATTCCTAATGGAGATCTCCAGAGAAATTTCTGGACAGAATCCTCAGAGAAATTCCTGGAGGAAATCTCCGGATAAATTCTCTGAAAAAAAATCGCCAATGAATTGCTGAAGAAAATTCTAGACAAAATCCTTGGAAGAATTTCTGGCTGAATTCCCCTGAAGAATTCCTGGAGAAAATCCCCAGAGTAGTTCTTGGAAGGTATCTCTGGGGATACTTGAAATTCCCGGAGGAATTTCTGGAGGAAATTCTTAAAGAAGTTCCTGGAGGAAACCTCCTAAGGAATCCCTAGAGGAAATCGCCGAAGACATTCCTGGTGCAAATTCCAAAGAAATTCCTGCAGGAAATCTTCGGATGAATTTTCTGAAAAAATCCCCGCAGGATATGCTTTTGGAAATATTCTGCGAAATTTCTGGAGAAAATTCCCGAATTCTGGAGGGAAATCCTCCGAGGGGTTTTTGGGAAGATTCCCTGGAAAAATTTCTGTATAAAATCCCCAGATGAATTCCTTGTAGAAATCTCCAAAGAAATTCCTGAACTAAACCTCTAAGGAATCCCCGATGAAAATCCCCGGAGGAAGAATCCTTGAGGAAATTTGGTGCAAAAATCCTTGGAGACAATCTCCGAATAAATTCTCTGAAAAAATCCCCGAAGGAATTAAAGGAGACAACCCGCGGAGGAATTTCTTAATGAATTTCTAGGCGAAATTCCTAGAGAAATTCCGGGACGAATTCTTGTAAATTCCCCTGAAGAATTCCTGGATAAAATCCCCGGAGAAATTCTTGAAAAAAACTCTTCGAAAGTATTTTTGAAGAAAATCCCTATAGGAATTCCCAGAGCAAATTCCCAGGAGGAATTCCTTGGAAAAATCCCTGGATGAATTCATGAAGAAATTTCCCGGAGGAAATCCCCAGTGGAATTCTTGGACGAAATCCCTGGACAAATATCTAGGAAAATTCTCCCTAAATATCTCCGAAGGAATTTCTGGAGAAAATGCCTGGAGGAGTTTTATAATTAAATCTTCGGAGGAATTCCTGGTGGAGATCTCCAGAGAAATTTGTGGACAGAATCCTCAGACTAATTCCTGGAGGAAATCTCCGGATCAATTCTCTGAAAAAAAATCCCTAATGAATTGCTGAAGAAAATTCTGGACGAAATCCCTGGAAGAATTTCTGGGTGAATTCCCCTAAAGAAGTCCTGGAGAAAATCCTTGGACTAGTTCTTGGAGGATATCCCGGGGGAATCCTTGAAATTCTCGGAAGAAAAAATCCCCGCAGGAAATATTCTGCGAAATTGCTGGAGAAAATTCCCGAAAGAATTCTGGAGGGAAATCCTCGGAGGGGTTTTTGGGAAGATTCTCCGGAGAACTTTCTGTATAAAATCCCCAGAGGAATTCTTTGTAGAAATCTCCAAAAAAAAATCCTGGACGAAATACCCTAAGGATTTTGCGAAGAAAACCCCCGGAGGAGTTCTTTGGGGATATCCCAGGAGGAATCCTTGAGGTCACCGGAGGAATCCCTTGAGAAAATCCGCTGCAAAAATTCCTGGAGACAATCTCCTAATAAATTCTCTGAAAAAAATCCCGGAGGAAATCTCCAAGGGAATTTCAACAGAATGACAAGAAAAGGAATTTCTTGCGAAATACCTACCTGATTTTCAAGGCGAGGAAACTGTTTAAAAAATTTCTAAAATTTCATCTGAACTCATGGCAAGAGGTATTCCTGAAGCGAATTTGTTAAAATTTTTGCATCTAAGATTTCCCCCAAAACAAAGAAATAATTTAGGATCTCAAAAACCGATATTTCTGTTGCATATTTAAAAAGAAATTTCATTTTACATAATACTACTTTCTGAAGTATTGAATATAGACCTATCGGTCCTGAATATGTATAAAATAATCCAATTTTTTCATTTCTTTTTTCAGATCGGTAGGAAAAACATGGCTGAGGCAATTTAAACACATCCTTGAGTGCCTTCAGACTTGTGTTTTATTTGGAAGGGTTCACTGCGGTTCCTCGGATTCATCATCTGAAACGTCCTAGTTATTATGCTCCATAATTTAACCCAAGATCAGTCGCATGCGTGTACAGAGTACACGCACCCTGAGGAAAGGTCGATTTTCATAAACAACACGAGCGAGGTGGTGCTGGAGATGGCTGAATGCGTGACCGCTCTTGAGTTAAATAATTGTTTAGTACAATAAAAATGTATATATTATGCAATAAAAAGTAATTGATGATTGTCATGACTCTGTACTAATATTCTCCGTTTTAATAATAATAATAATATATTTTTTGAAACATGTTTTATCTTGTTATTAACAAATTCTTCTCAATGGTTGATTAATTTGCTTTTATCTATTTCAAAATTCTAATACCTAACTCAACTTTCATGTGTAAAACTCGATTTTAAATCATAAACATGATTTAAGATCGAAAAAGGATCAAAAGCAATTTAATCAACCATTGAGCAGAATTTGTGATCGCTTTTTCCTACTAAATCCCTTAGATTACATAGCTTCCGTATTACATTGCATCGATTACATCGTATTGTGTACGTTGAAACTATTACATCGGAAAAATTACATCGGTCGCATTTATTACACCAACAGCTCACGAGTACGTCGGGCCGTGTAATATCACGCAACCGAGGGAACGACTTGGTTGCAGCAGTTTCGATGTAATATTCAACAACTTTTTTTGCTGTGTCACTTTTTAGACAAAAATGCCACAGGGCATATAGTTTTAACACTGGGGTTGTTCCTATCTGACATTTCGGAAGGGACACGGGAAACAAAATATACCTAAAATTCGAGTTTAAACCAAAGGGTGTGACAAAATCTCAAAAATTATAAAAAAAATGTTTTTTGTACTTAAACCAATGAAAATCATTTAAAAATTGAGTAAACATGTGTTTCTGCCCTAAACTTAAGCGTTTGGTAATAAAATTGAGACAGGGCTTTAGGACCCTATTGGATAGGATGATAAAAACAAAAACAAAATAGTGATGGCAATTCATTCTGGTAATAAAATAACCTAATTTAATCAGAGATAGTTTGTTTATTCGGTGTAACATGTTAAATTTGTTATCAATATAATTTCACTGTTAGCCAACTGAAAAGCACTAATTTCACTATTAGTCAACCTTAAAGCAAACTGCAAATTCACCGCCATAACTATTCACTTTATGAAAAGTCCTGCGGGACGTTGCAGTTATTCGCCCCTTCTAGTAAACAACACTGGTGCGATTTCGTCTTGGATGGGTTCAGTCTAGAAAAATAACAATTTAGATAATTCTGCGGTAACACTTATTCGATTTATTTACCTCGAACGATGCCCGACAGTGCATTTTTCTTTCTCACAGTTCTTGCTTGCTCAAATAAACATGGCGGTCCGAAAATCTCAAATTACCATTTGTTCGGTAAAGCACTGTAGCACTTGGTACCGGAATACGGTAAACTTTTACTGGCTACTGTGAATCTAAATGATTTACAAGTTTTTCGGTAAATGAAATGACGACTTCGGTGAAAACGAACAAATATGCTTTGAATTTTCCTGATTGTGTATGGTTTTTCGGTAAATCTTGTTTGGAATACCGAAACATCAGTTGAATATTTATTTACAGTACGTTTTCGATAATAAAATTTACCGAACATCGAAATAATATCTAAAGCCTGATTTGCTGCTGAACAGGAATCGCTAAAGAAATTTCTCGCCGATTCCTTGCAGAAATTTTCTACAGCGATTCCCGTTTGAACTGACATCTCTTTTCAACTGCGTACTGCGATCAGAAAAAAGCGCTTCCTTGATCGATTCTTAGCAGGAATTTCCCATGCATCAAGATAGGCCAAGAAATTACTTGTCAGCAGCGAATCAGGCTTAAGTGTGTAAGGAAACGAGAAGAGACGAATGACACGTCAGTCTTGTAAAGTATTTCGAGCGATGTAGTTGCGCTGGAATTGCTCCTGTTGCAATTCGGCTGATTAAGTCATTAACTTTGCATGTGCCGGTTCCTCCCTCCGGACACTACAGATATGTACTCAGAGAAAAATGTTTGAGTTTACTTTACCCAAAATTAAGTATATCTATTATACTATCAACTTAAAAACTCTCGGCACAGAGAAACGGACGTCACACTCTCATCAAAGACAAATTAAAGACCCCCATGTCCCTTGCAGTTGTCCAAAATTGTATGGCTCATAAGGTAATCTAGAATGCCGTTCAAAGTGTACTGCGATCTGTCAAACTTGGGTACCTTTTGCACTACCGAGGGACCAAATGCAGTACTAAAAGTGTTACCCAATCTGAGCCCGAGTGGGATGCACCTGCTCTCATCGTTGTCCATCGACCACCTCTTTAACGATCGTTTCAAATATATGGTAGGTGGTCAATCCACCACCCGCAGCGCTCGCATCGTTTTTGTTCGCATTTGACGTTTACACACTACCGCTATCTGTTGGCCCATCAGCCAAACACACCAATTCTAGCATTGGGCGTACATGATCTCTCAACTAAGCTTTTGATTGTGATTTGTCCTAAGTGTTACGTCTGTTTGTATGTGCTCTCGGATTTCACTTCCTTCCTTACGAATGTTAAAAATAGAGAGCTACTTATGCCCAATAAACCAAAATTGGGTAAATGTAATTTTTCTTATGTTTGGGTTGAAACAACTCAATTTTGCTTTAAGGTGAAGATGAATCGAAGCCAAATTTAAAATTTTCAAGAGCACAAATCTGTAGAACCGAATACCCGATTGAGCTGAAACCCTAATCGATTGGTCATCACCAGCTAGTGACCAATCGATTAAGTTTTCAGCTTAAACGGATGCGTAGGTCAGAGACGAATAGTAGTCGTGTTATAAATGGGTACCACTTCTAGTACTGCATTTAGTCCCTTGGTACTACAAAAGGTACCAAGTTTGACAGACCACAGTACACTTTCCACGGCATTCTTGATTTTTCCATTCTGGCTTCAGCCATGAAAATTTCAATCATTTAAGCCTTATTTGCTACTTAAAAGGCATCGCTAAAGAATTTTTTTTGCCGATTCCTATATGCAGAAACTTTCTACAGCGACTCCCATTTGAACTGACAGTTCTTTTCAACTGCGTACTGCGATCAGAAAAAAGTGCATTCTTTATCGATTCCTTGAAGAAATTTCCCATGCATCAAGATAGACCGAGAAATTACTTGTCAGCAGCGAATCAGGCTTTATGGCCGGTACCCTGATCATAAGTACTGTGCAAAAGGATAGGACAAGAAACAATCAAGGAATGATTCCACTACCGAAATTACTTTTGGCCGGTACGCTGATCATAAGTACTGTGCAAAAGGATAGGACAAGAAACGGTCAAGGAATGATTCCGCTACCGAAATTACTTGAGCTGTACGCTGCTGAGAAGTAGAGCTGATTTCATAACGTCGGTAACGCCTGCTGTACAAATCAAATAGAGCTGTCACTTTTCCGTACGGAAAAATGTGCCGCTCAATTATTCCGCAAGTAAAAGTGACACTTTGCTCATACTGGATCGGCTGTCAAAATTACTTTGGTAAAAAAGAGAAATTTTACTTGAGCGCATTACGTTTCAGGTGCATACTACGCATTTAGCTGTACGCTGCTGAGAAGTAGAGCTGATTTCATAACGCCGGTAACGCCTGCCGTACAAATCAAAGAGAGCTGTCACTTTTCCGAACGGAAAAACGTGCCGCTCAATTATTCCGCAAGTAAAAGTGACATTTCGCTCATACTGAATCAGCTGTCATAATTACTTTGGTAAAAAGGAGAAATTTTACTTGAGTGATTTACGTTTCAGGTCCGTACTTGGCTTTAACGTGGAGGGCTTATTCACAAATTTTATAACGCTGAAGGGGGTGGGTTCCTCACGATGCTACTAAATGTTACGGCACATACAGAATTTGTAGAGTATTTATACAAAAAGCGTTACGAAGGGGTGGGTGGGTGTTAAAAATAGTCATTTTCAGCGTTATGAAATAAATGAATGAACCCGGAGAGGCGCTTCTAGCAGAGACAAGTTTTGATTTTCTATTAATAAGGGGATAGAGACATTTTACATATTTGTTACATCTGGCTTGAATGCCCTCAATGTGATTTTTGAATGTTAAATTCTTATCTAGCATGAGCCCTAGATACTTATCTTCATCTGACCAATTTATTGGAACCCCTCTCATCGTGACAACATGTCTACTGGAAGGTTTCAAATAAAGAGCTTTTGGTTAATGTGGGAATATTATTAGTTGAGTTTTGGAAGCATTAGGAGAAATCTTCCATTTCTGCAAGAATGAAGAAAAAATATCCAAACTGTTTTGCAATCGACTACAGATGACACGAAGACTTCGTCCTTTGGCGGAGAGGCCTGTGTCATCCGCAAACAGGGATTTTTGACATCCCTGAGGTAACTCAGGTAAGTCAGATGTGAAAATATTGTATAATATTGGTCCCAAAATCTATTTTAGCAATTTTTCCCGCTCAAATAACGACTACATCATATTTAAACTTTAATTTAAAAATTGGGTCCATAAATGAACCTTGACACTTTTGATCATGTTTGACGTTCGCTTAAACGACAAAAACACTACAGGGCTTTTAGTTTTTACACTGGGGTTGTTCCTATCAGACATTTCGGAAGAGACACGGAAAGCAAAATACACCCAAAATTTGAGTTTAAGCCGAGGAATGTGACAAAATCTAAAATAAAATGTTGTTTGGTCTTAACAAAAGAAAAATATTAAAAAATTTAATAAACATGTGTTTTTGGCCTAAACTTAAGCGTTTGGCATTAAAATTGGGACAGGCCTTTAGGACCCTATTGGAAATTATCTGGTATGGAATACCGTAAAATGGGGTGTTAAGGACACGTGGGGTTTTAAGGGATCGAACTTCTCAATCAAGTTTGACAAATCACAGAAATGTTGAAAGTCGATGTATAAGTCATCTGAAATGCTCGATTTGTTCAGAGGATTGTGAGCTGCATTATGTAGTAGGAGCTGTCTATTATTATGAAGAATTGTGGCTTCTAGATATTGAAAACGTTTCAAAACATTTTTGTTCGAATTTTATGGGCTAAATACATTCATCTACAAAACCATGAAATATATTTAAGAAAATTTTGCGAATAATGTAGAGGATGAGTAAATTTAATTGAGATCATAGTAGAGGCAAAAACTTTTTTAAATTATATCTGGGTTTCGATTTTTATGAACTTTCATGAAAAAAGTCTCGTTTTGAAAATAAGTGGGGTGTTAAGGGATTATCTATTTCAACTTTTCTTAGTTACTAAACTTATTCAATTTATGTCGTAATACATTTCAATATAGTTTTAGGTTGTTTCGTGAAGATAACCTGCAATATAAAGCTAAGGGATCTATTTCGTAAGTCACTTAAAATCACCAAAAACGACTAATCTCAAAATTTGGTGAAATTGGTAGGAAAATGTAGATGAAAACTGATTCATGTGTTTGCATGATAATATTTTCAAAAGTTGTTCCATTAAATGGATGAAAAGTTTGGAGATAGGAATGATTATCTTATTTAAAATGGGTTTGGAGCTATTGATTCTTTTAAGCACTACCTAGGGCCTAGATGAACAATAATAATATAAGGGTATTTCCGAGCTCTTTTTGGACAGACGTAAGAGATTATGGGGGGAGGGGGGTTTTTCGCGAATTCTTACACGTCATACAACATATTTTTAGTTTTCATACAAAAAAATCTAACCATGAGGAAGGGGGAGTCGAAAAACTGCCAAAATTGTCTTACGTATTTAATAGACGGCCGCTAAGTGTTGTCGAGCATTGAACATATTGTGATATAGTATGTGCGACTTCCACGCTTGTATTGGAAACATTTCGTTAGGATTTTTTCCGATCATGCCACTGGGTGTTACATGCAAATCCGTTATTTGGTGTGTTGTTTTATTTAAAAGGCAAATTGGACACTTGCTCATTTCAAATTAAAAGCTTGTTGAAATTATCCTTCTTTTGACAAGTCATGATAAGGTTGCTCTGAAATGTTCTTGGATACGAATACTACATATAAGTATTAAACATATTTTCAAGACAATTGTACGATGATAGCTTGCTTGGTAATATAATCAATATGTATGAGAGATTAAGCAAATAAAACGGTTAACGTGTTAAGAAAATCCAATTTGAATTATATTGAAGTAATATCACCTTTAGATTGAACAAGAGCTATACAGTTGAAGGGACACATCAACGATGTTTGGCAAAATAATATTTTATTTTGTTTTTTGGCTGTTGGCAAAATATAGTTTTATTTACAAAGCTTAAATTCCTTAACACCCCATTTTGCATTTTCGTCAAAATTCACACATTTTAATAATTATCTCAGAAATCTGCCATAGGATCATCTTCATTGTAATTGGCTTTTGATATACACGTCGGGAAAATGGTAGGACTGTTTTTTGTTCAGTTATTGACATACTACAAGTTGCTCGAAATTTAAGTAGAATTTTTTCTTCATCCCTTAACACCCATTTTACGGTACCTCAATTTGGTATTCAGTAGTTATTTTCTTCTGCTCGGGAAATCCTGCCATATAATTTTCATAGCAGGATCGCGAGTGCGTTGAAATTGCCTTCTCCTCACGTTTTTAAGACGGATCAAGAGTTTAAGATCATCGTCTCTCTCTGTTTTTGACAACATTGCTGTTGCGAGAGAGGCAAAACAACCCAACCGTGGGTAAAAACTAAAAACTAACAAACCAAAGAACTTATTTTTTGGGTAGTCTGATTTCTCCGTGTATTCACAAACCTCCGTGTAATCTAGTACTGCATACCTGCATCAAGTGTCTTATCCCCCGCAATATTCGCAGCGCGCGCTTCCAGTTTCAGTTTGAAAACAAAGAACTCGCATCGCGGATCTCTTCGTCGGTTTGTCTCGCAGTTTTATTTTAGTAGTTTTCGTGCTTCCGTGATTCCTTTTCGTGCGTGAAATGTTCCAGCCGGCAACGCGCCTCCTCCCGCCGGACACGGGCGACGGTTTCCAGTTTCCCTTTGCTACGCCGTACTCCATCCAGTTGGATCTGATGCGATCCCTTTACTCGACGGTGGAAAATCGCCAGGTCGGAATATTCGAAAGCCCAACCGGAACGGGGAAAAGTCTGACCTTGACTTGTGGGGTGCTGAGCTGGCTGCGGGACTATGAGGAAGTGGTGGGGCGTGAATTGGTGGAGAAGATTGAGTGGTTGAAGGGGGAGGTTGTCCGGTTGGAACGGGAAACGGCCGGGGCTGTGGATTGGATTTCCGGACAGTTTGAGACGATGGGGATCCGGAAGGAACTGGGGGAACTGAAGGGCGTTAAGGATCTGATGGACGAGTATGGAAAAAGGCTGGAGGAACTGAAGGTGAAATCCATGAAGGTGAAGAAGCGGAAGTTTGCCAACAAGGTGAAGAAGGATAAGGAAGAAAATGGTTTGGAGACTGAAAATCAGGTGGCCCTGGGGGAAGATGATTACCTCGTGGAAGATTCCGATGAGGAAGACGAGAGTAATCTAGAAACAGAAGACAACCCTCAGAAGTACCATCCGGTGCAGGTTATATTTTGCTCGAGGACGCATTCCCAGCTGGGGCAGGTCGTGGAGGAAGTTCGGAGAACGGAATTCGGGAAGCAGATCCGGTTGACTACGATAGCTTCGAGGCAGAATTTCTGCATCAATCCAGAGGTGCGGAGGTTGAGATCGAATCCGTTGATTAATGAACGGTGCTTGGAGCTGCAGAAAAAATCCGGAAAGGCTACGGTGGTGGATGAGGATCAGAATGCCAGGAAGAAGCGGAAGGTGAGTGGGGGTGATCTTTCGAATTAACCGGGACTTGTAGCAGATAGGCTTGGTTACTGTTTTAGTCCAAGTCTTTAATTCTAATGGAAGGTCTCTAAAGTCTAACCAAAATTGTCTCTTTGCAAAATTGCAAATTGCAAAATTCTGAAACCTTAGGAGTCTTCTGAGATTACTCGAGAAAAATCTTCATGAATTCTTCTAGTGATTTTTTCAGAGATTTCTTCAGAAACACCCTCAAAGTTTTTTCTTGGGATGTTCATAGAAATTTCTCTTCTAATTCTTTCAGAAATCACACCTACGGTTTTTCAAGTGATGCTGAAAAAATTTCTCCGGAAATTTGTTACAGGAAATCCTTGAGAACTTCGACGCTACTACTTCCAGTAATTTTTATAAGAATTATCATGAAAATGTTCTCAGAAACTCTATGAATTTATTCCAGATATTTCTCCAGTTGTTACACTAGATCTTCCCAATATTCCTACAAAAGTAGATGAAACCCCGCATTCAGTACTACACTATTTAATTCCACTAGAGTTTGTATCCTTTGACAGATACACGTATTTCGACCTCAACTGTAAGGCCGTCTTCCGTGTCGTGAACTAGACTCATGTGTTTGGCTTATCGTTCTTCCAGAGCCTTGAGGAATCGGTGCAGAACCCATTATGATTCAATACTGCACAGGCTGCAGACATTTAACAGAGCGCATGAAAACGGCAGGGACAACGACTTAATACAACCTGTCCCAAGGATAACTAATCTGCAAAGAAATATTCGAACAAAAGCTCAGTAATATAACCGATACAGCATCAGCTATTCCGGACTCCCCGATGAAACAAGCCGAGGACAGATATCCGATTATGTCATGGAATGTTCGAGAATGTTCGGAACCTCAAAAATGGATCAGTTTTTCAAAGAAAATGGATACCTTATAGTCGCTTTACAAGAAACAAGGTTGGCAAAATGCACGATGGAAACAATGAGTTATTTTTGGTTCAATGTGAATGACGGAACAAAACGCGACATAATAGGTGAAGGGACTGAAAAATTGGTTCAAAAGAATAACTTCCAATTCCTGCTCTTATCTAGCTGATATGTTCGGAGACAAGGTCCTAGAAGTCATAAGGACGGAACGACAAACAGAGAGCGGGGAATTTCAATAACTGTTCCGTTATATAGTCAATCTTCCGCAAAGCATCAAATAGAAAGTTATCATAGTGGGGGACTTTAACGCACATATAGGGAAAATGGATCTGACACCAGAGAACAGAGCTGTTTTTGGTAACAATCTCTACCATGACTATTGCAACGAAAATGGAATGGGTTTTAAAAACTTCCTACACGGCCTAAATCTGAAGAATTATTCGACTTTTAGCTCATCACCATCAGTAGCCACCACATGGACAAATGGGAAATCTATTTCTCAAATGGATCACATTGTCATGTCGAAGATGAATATTATGAAGATACCAAAAATATGTGCGTATTACAACCTAAACCTCAAAAGCGACCACAAGATGATCGAATGCATACTTAAAATGCATAAAAGACCACTGACCAACCAACCGAGCACTGTATCGAATACTGGACCGAAGCGCATGAGGTTTGATCTGGAATTATTGAAAACTAACGAAGAGAAACACAAATTCCAGAAGAGAGTCAACTGTATCCCCGAAAAGCGACTGACCACTGCAACGGCGACTGTCGAGCAAAAATGGTCCAGGACTCTATTGTCAACGCTGCAAAAAGTGTTCTTCCAAAACCCGGATCGCCACCAACCCCGCGGAGGATGAATGCTTCAAAAAATTACTTCATTGCACATCAAAGACAGTTAGCGGAAGGATCTAACCAGACGTTAAAGACAGAAGCGAAGAAAGCGAGAAAGGAGAAGAAACAAGTATATATCGATCAATTTAATGATAAAGTTGAGGCACTCTTACGGAAAATCGAAAATGAAAAACCTTTGTCACAAATGACTAAAACATTTAAATTTATAAAAAGCCATAAAAGAACAACAACTACAGAGAATCGCCGATATATTCCGATCCAACGATGGAATGCGAAACTGCAAAATTCGGCATCAAATGAGCAGAACCAAGAATTCGAAACATTCCCTGAAGACGATGGCAAAGACGCCGTAGAGGAACCAACCATGGAAGAGATCCGCTCAATTATATGGGATAGCAGGAATAATTATGCATGGATAACGTGCATAATGAATTTCTGAAATACGGATCGGGAGAGCTGTTAGATAAGATTACGGATCTTATTCGTGAGGTATTCAGAACGAATACAGTACCAAACTCCTGGAAGGAAACTGTACAAATACCTATTCCGAAATTTCACAATACACAAAACATCTACAAAATATATTCTTAGATTCTCTTGGACCGCTTGCGTAATCAGATAGATTCGATACCAGCATACCAGATGGCATTTCAAGCCAAAAGAAGCGCAGCGGACCAGATATTCGTGCTTCGAAGAATTATCGATGATAGACAGAGAAAAGCAAATCTCTCAACTTCATTGGAAGTACTCGCATACTCTCCGATGTACTGAAGACCCGCGGTTTCGACATCGTAGCGCTGCAGGAGGTGTGCTGGACAGGAGCATTGGTGCGAACGTTTAGAGGTAATCATACCATCTATCAGAGCTGCGGCAACACACGCGAGCTGGGAACAGCTTTTATAGTGATGGGTGATATGCAAAGGCGCGTGATCGGGTGGTGGCCGATCAATGAACGAATGTGCAAGTTAAGAATCAAAGGCCGATCCTTTAACTTCAGCATAATCAACGTGCATAGCCCACACTCCGGAAGCACTGATGATGACAAGGACGCATTTTTCGCGCAGCTCGAACGCGAGTACGATCGCTGCCCAAGCCACGACGTCAAGATCATCATAGGAGATTTGAACGCTCAGGTTGGCCAGGAGGAGGAGTTCAGACCGAATGAGAACGGCCTACGACTGATAGATTTTGCCGCCTCCAAGAATATGGCCATTCGTAGCACCTATTTCCAGCACAGCCTTCCGTATCGGTACACCTGGAGATCACCTCAGCAGACAGAATCGCAAATCGACCACGTTTTGATCGATGGACGGCACTTCTCCGACATAACCGACGTCAGAACCTATCGTGGCGCTAACATTGACTCCGACCACTACCTGGTGATGGTGAAATTGCGCCCAAAATTATCCGTCATCAATGATGTACGGTACCGACGCCCGCCCCGGTACAATCTCGAGCGGCTGAAACAACCGGATGTCGCCAATGCGTACGCGCAGCATCTTGAGGCAGCGTTGCCGGATAAGGGCGAGCTCGATAGGGCCCCCCTTGAGGACTGCTGGAGGACAGTCAAAGTAGCCATTAACGACGCTGCCGAAATTGTCGGATATGTGGAACGGAGCTTAAGAAACGATTGGTTCGACGAGGACTGCCAGGAGGTTTTAGAGGAGAAGAATGCAGCGTGGGCTGCAATGCTGCAGCATGGTACGCGGCAAAACGTGGAACGATACAGACTGAAGCGGAAACAGCAAACCCGCCTATTCCGGGACAAAAAGCGCCGCCTGGAAGACGTGGAATGCCAAGAGATGGAGTTGCTGTACCGTTCTTAAGAAACACGGAAGTTCTATCAGAAGCTTAACACATCCCGCAAAGGCTTCGTGCCGCGTGCTGAGATGTGTCGGGATAAGGATGGGAGCATCTTGACGGACGGACGCGAGGTGATCGAAAGGTGGAAGCAGCACTACGATGAACACCTGAATGGCGCAGAGAACACAGGCACAGAAGGTCAGGACAGCGAAGGCGATGGCTACGTCAGCTCAGCGAACAGCGGAAACCAACCAGCTCCCACGATGGGGGAAGTTAAGGATGCCATTCAACAGCTCAAGAACAACAAGGCCGCTGGCAAAGATGGTATCGGAGCCGAACTCATCAAGATGGGCCCGGACAGGTTGGCCGCTTGTCTGCATCGGCTGATAGTCAGAATCTGGGAAACGGAACAACTACCGGAGTGGAAGTAAGGCGTTATATGCCCTATCTACAAAAAGGGCGACAAACCGGAGTGTGAAAATTATCGTGCAATCATCATCCTAAACGCCGCCTACAAAGTGCTATCCCAGATTCTCTTCCGTCGTCTATCACCTATAGCAAACGAGTTCGTGGGAAGTTATCAAGCAGGTTTCATCGACGGCCGCTCGACAACTGTTGTTACAATTTGTTTGCTTTGCGGACGACATGGATATTATTGGGAGAAAATTTGAAACGGTGGCAGATTTGTTCACCCGCCTGAAACGCGAAGCAACAAGAGTCGGGCTAATGGTGAATGCGTCGAAAACAAAGTACATGCTGGTTGGCGGAACTGAGCGCGACAGGGCCCGCCTAGGAAGCAGTGTTACGATAGACGGGGATACCTTCGAGGTGGTGGACGAGTTCGTCTACCTCGGATCCTTGTTGACGGCTGACAACAATGTTAGTCGGGAAATACGAAGGCGCATCATCAGCGGAAGTCGTGCCTACTATGGGCTCCAGAAGAAACTGCGGTCAAGAAAGATTCACCCCCGCACCAAATGCACGATGTACAAAACGCTCATAAGACCGGTAGTCCTCTATGGGCATGAGGCGTGGACTATGCTCGAGGAGGACTTGCAAGCTCTTGGGGTTTTCGAACGCCGAGTACTAAGGACGATCTTCGGCGGCGTGCAGGAGAACGGCGTGTGGCGGCGAAGGATGAACCACGAGCTCGCTCAACTCTACGGCGAACCCAGTATCGTGAAGGTAGCTAAAGCTGGAAGGATACGCTGGGCAGGGCATGTTGCAAGAATGCCGGACAACAACCCTGTAAAGATGGTGTTCGCTACGAATCCGGTCGGAACAAGAAGGCGTGGGGCGCAGCGAGCTAGGTGGATTGACCAGGTGCACCAGGACCTGGAGAGCATGGGTCACAGTCGAGGATGGAGAGAAGCGGCCATGAACCGAGTGAATTGGCGTAATATTGTTGGCGAGGTTTTATCAAGATAATTGATGTAAAGCCAAATAAGTAATTACTTACTTACAATTCTATCTATTATTCTTGTAAATTTTACCAATCCATTGAAATTTCTGATAATACTGAAAAATTCGTGCTCGAAATTTGATTTTCTATTAAACAAAATTTTTGGAAAACTGGATATTATTTAAAAAGTGAAGGAGCGGGGCAAAATGAGCCACCCAGATTTAAGCCACAATAACGGTGTTTTGAACATAAAAATGCATTGCCAAAATTTACTAGATATTTTTTTACTGCATAGTCATATTGGCGCACCATTACAAATGGAACACTTCGTTAGAAAACAAGTTGAACCAAGTGTCACAATTTAATACTAGAATTACATGACCTGTCTACTATGTGTTATGTACCGTCAAACGGGGTAACTTGCAACAATTTTCAACTTCAAAGCAATATGGATGAACAATTTGAGGATTCAGATGAGACTTAAACCATCTGGTACCCTAATCACCACGTAAAGAATACCACGCGGTATTAATTTTATCAGTATTTGGTTTTCTAGGATCAGGAGCGACGAAAAATATACATTTTTAATGCTGCCCCCTGATGTGGGGTAACATGCAACACACAGTGCTATCTAAAGAACACTATTAAAAACTTATCCTATATCGTGTTACTATGATAATTCAATAATTTTCTACAGTAAAGGCATGACAATAATCAGAAATAGACTACTCTACTTTTAGAAAACTAATTATTAATTACTGAATTATTATTAAACCAATTCTATTGGAAGCTCCATCGGCATTGCATAGGTTGTCTACACGGGAAACTGTAGCATATCATAACTCTTAACAGTTATTTGAAAGTCATTGAAACGTTATAATGCAACTTGTCTACAAATACAATGGTATTTCAGGTTATACTTCACATACCTTTTTGTTATACATATTTCAATCAAAGCGACATATCACATAACTTTCATCATATTTCATGTAGAAAGTTCCCCATGGCAGATCTGCAAGTTCATTTTTATACAGATTTTCAAAATTATTCAATATTTTCACGAAGAAAATAAAATTAAATCTAATAATAATATGATACATATTATTTGGTACCAAACGCGTATTGAATTGTTGAAGTGCAAAATTTTGAATGAAACTGAAAAAATATATGTGCAATTTTGGTTTTTCATGTGTTTGTGAAAAATCAAGCAGTTTATTTGTTTATTTTGTTTATTTTTTCGGAGTAGGGAAAAACCAGTTTGAGTTGAGCTGTCAACTAATGCTCTCTCTCAAATAGGCACAAAACCTACCCTTCTTTTCGTATCAACAGATTACAATTCCCAATGATACATAAATAAAACTTAACTTTTCCTTATCTACATATTAAACACCTAACATTTGGACAAACTGATGCTTCAAAACAGGACGGGAAAGATGAAAATCGAAAACATTACCTTATTGGTTGAACAGACGGCACATGCTAATCACAGGTTCATGATAACCATAATTGGTCCGATTTGTGGGTAATCGGAAAAAGAGATGAGACCAAAGAGTTCGAATATGAATATCAAAATTCAATTTTTCTAAAAGATTTGAACAATCAATTCTACATTGAATCAAATCCGATACAAAAAGACGTTTGCAAACGTCTCGACGTGTGGATAGCAGGTTCAAATGTATTAATTGACATCTGTCAATGTAGCTAGGAAGATGCAAAGGATCTCTCCAATGCAAATTCCGCAGCGCAAACCGCAAAAATTTGCGTTGAATGGATTCAATGCGTTGAATGCTATTCTGGTAGAAAGGAGCCCACACAATTGCTGCATACTCTAAAACGGAGCGTACTAAAGAGCAGTAAAGCGATTTGAGGCAGTTAATATCAGAGAAGTGTTTGGCAACGCGGAATATAAAACCTAGACTCTTAGATGCCTTCGAAACAATATATGAAATATGATCATTAAATGTCAATTTATAATCTACCATAACTCCTAAATCTTTTATCGACTTCACGCGGTTCAGAGTAACTTCTCCTATGTGATAATTGAATTCTGTGATGGTATGCTTACGGCTAAAAGAAATGCTTGAGCATTTAGACGCGTTCAAACTCATTTTGTTGTTCTTGCACCAAACTACGAAGACATCTAGTTGTTTTTGTAGTAATGCGGTATCGTTGTCGCATTTTATAACATTATACAACTTAAAATCATCGGCATAAGACAGTTTAAAACACTCGAGGGACAAATTAACATCATTAATGTAGAGAAGAAAGATGAAAGGTCCTAAGTGGCTACCTTGAGGAACACCAGATGACACAAAGAAAGGTGATGAGATGCAGTCACCAATCTTAACGGACATTGTACGACCAACGAGATAAGACCGAAGCCATGAGAGGAAAGCGCCACTGAAGCTTCTCGAGTTTAGCGACCGCTATTTTATGGTTGATTTTGTCGAAAGCAGCGGAGAGATCAATATAGATGGCATCTACTTGAAGTCGATCCTGGATGCAGCGAGTAACAAATGATATGTATGACAACAGATTAGTTGTAGTGGACCTCTTCGGCATGAATCCGTATTGGGTCTCAGAGATATAAAGAGAGCAGTTATGTGTAATGAACTCCAAAACTATCAGTTCAAACAATTTTGAGACCGCACACAGGGCAGCAATTCCGCGATAATTAGAAGCGTCACGTTTACAACCTTTTTTGTAAATGGGAAATACGAATGAATCTTTCCAGTGACTGGGAAACGTTCCACATTTTAACGACAAATTAAAAATGAATGATAGTGGGGCAGACAGACTTGATGAGCACCTTTTTAGGATGATGGATGGGATTGCATCTGGGCCGGGGTTGAGGTCCAAATTGCTGTTGCAAGTTACCCCACAATGGTAGTCAAAAACTTTTTTGAATTTTTATAGTGTTTAAGCATCAAATTATCAAATATTCTATATTGTCAATTTATACACTACTAAGTACTGTAACTGATAGCAAATGCCTCGAATGACATATTTCTACCGTTTGTGTGGTACGAGGAACGTTATTTTAGCATTAGTTTCATACGATCCAACGTGTAATATGATTTTCACCTCCAGCAAACCAACCAAAAAAGAAACAATCACCAAACCCTCGCTAAAATCTTCTGTTGTATACCTAAAGTTAATAAATAGTGGAATAAATTATAATAATTTAACTCAATGCTGAACGAAACGGTAATTCGGTTACATGTCGAAGTGTTGCAAGTTTCACTCCTGTTGCAAGTTACCCCGTTTGACGGTATCTATCAAAAACAAGGCGCTAGATTTAATAATTTTAAGCAAAACAAATAAAATTTCTTTTCTAATATTGGATAGTTTATGATCAGCTGTTCTCTATATTGTTTTAAATGAAAATCATATAATTGAATGAGGTGGCTCATACTGTCCCATATGGCTGATGAACACGCAGATAAACAAGGTTTTCAAAAACGTTCCTGAACAAATTTCTAGTCAATGTTAACATTGATTATCGACGTAACATGGAAGAACACATGTTGTAGTACAAGTCACTTGCATTTAAACGATAGATTTTGCTGTTTTGCTATGCATTTTATGACGTTTTCCTTAGACGGCCCATATTGCCCCGATCACCCCTATCAGGTCACTGAGAGGATCTTCAAGCAATTTTTACGGTAATTTGTCTTGAGTAGTTTTAAGATGGTGGGGATTGCTCATCAAACCTTCCGTTCCGCCTCATAGTAACATACTTGGGTTTATTCTACGACTGGCGTGAGGTGACAATTGTCGATCTCGTATAGCGAGGTGACAATTCTCGACTCGAGTGAAGTGACTCTCCATTTGATTTGCAGGGCGAGTCACTTCACTCGAGTCGAAAATTGTCACCTCGCTATACGACACCGACAATTCTCACCCCACGCCAGTCGTAGAATAAACAAGACTATTTGGTGCTGGGTGTAGTTCTTGTTTTTCCAGCTGTATTGAAAAGCATGAGCCATAGTCTTTGTATATTCGCTTGCTTTGCACAAAACGGCAAATGCCATCCCAGAATTGCTTGTATTGGCGATTTAACCCGTACTCCTCAAGCTTCGACAATAGCTCTGTTGGTAAGCGCGTAACGTTGACGATGTTTCAATTCCGGATACGTTTTTTTTTTTCAAAGAAGGCTCATAATCTATCGACGCCACGGTTCATATTTTTAGTCGGCGCAGAGCTTCCGAACGAAGATTCGACCATACTGAAGGAGGCTTATTTGTTCGTTATGACGCCGAGCCTTTGTGGCGGACCACTGCAGCAAACCGTCAGCCAACGCTGGTTGAGTGACGATGGCGATTCTTTTTTAAGTTTTGTCGACGACTTTTTCCATTTGACGGTGACGATTGTCTACCCTGATTACAATTACAATTACAATTTGCCTTGAGTAGTTTTAAGATATTATCAAAGACAAATTAAAGACCCCCATGTTCCTTGCAGTTGCCCAAAATTTTATGGCTCATAAGGTAATCTAGAATGCCGAGAAAAGTGTACTGCGATCTGTCAAACTTGGGTACCTTTTGTACTACCGAGGGACCAAATGCAGTACTAGAAGTGGTACCCAATCTGAGCCCGAGTGTGACGGACCTGATATTATCCTAGCAATTCGTACAGGAATGCTGATTGGTCTTCAAGAGATTTTTCATATTTCTTCAGATAAGTGTAGGTGGGGCAATTCGGTCATAAGGGACAATATGGGCCACCGTTGATTTGAGCTTTCAAAACAGATTTTGGCCCCGATAACCATAAGATCTTAAAAAGGATGCTTTAACTATTAATTACCATGAAACATGTGCGAAAATCTGATTTCATACTACATATATATGCGAAAATAAAAAAAAAATCTACTACGAAAATCTTATAAGATTTAGAACTTATGTAGGAAATCCTTCAAGATTTCCACTACTGTAACTACAGGAAACCCTTCAAGGGTCCTAGAGAAGATCGTTGGAAGTATCTTTTGATAAAATTCTGAAGGACTTAGTACTTTCTTGAAAAATAAATCTAAAAGATTTCTCAGAAGATTTTCTTGTTGAATGTCTAAGGTAATATCTGGTGATATCCTTAAAAAAAAGCTAGATTGAATTTTTAAAGGGGAAGTAAACACAGTTCTTCCTTAGATCATAAAAGAATCCTTAGTTCGTAAAAGAATCAATTAAACAAGTTCTGAAGAAATCATTGAAGTGTTTTCTGTGGAATACTTTGTACCTAATTTCTGATTCAATACGATTCCTGGATTCATCGCAATACGAGAAATAATATTTCTAATGACACGTGGAATTACAAAAATGTCTTTAAAATATTCTTAGAAAAATGTCAAATTCTCTTTGAAATTTTATTTATCTCTAGTTGCGGACAGCCCTGAGACGTAAAACAATATTCTTTCATTACAGATATCTCAAAAATGTTCCTTCTACAACCGACAAGCGATCGAGGATCTCAAGAATGATTCCCTTTTCGAAGTGCAAGACATCGAAGAATTGGTAACGTTCGCCAAGCAGGAGAAAGCCTGTCCATACTACGCTTCCCGTGCGGCAATTCCGGACTCGCAGCTTCTCATGATTCCCTACCAAAATCTGCTCCATCGGAGAACCCGTGAGCAGACCGGTATCGACATCAGCAACGCTGTCATCATCATTGATGAAGCTCACAATCTGCTGGACACGATTTCAAGTATTCATAGTCAGGAAGTGACGCTGGAACAGCTGCAACAAGCTCGACTCCATTTGAGCGCCTATAAGGCTAAATACTTTCCACGATTCTCCACGAAGAATCTGCTGAAAATCAATCAGCTGCTGTTCGTGGCCACGCGACTCGGGAAAGTTCTTGAAACTCCCGCCAAGGATGTTCCGTTCCGGATGATCGAAACTCACGAGCTGATGACCGAGGGGGACTTCTTCAATCTCAACTTGCAGGAGATCCTTCAGTTTGCTGACAAGAGCCGAATTGCTCAAAAGGTTCACGGATTTGCCCAAAGCGTTCCACCAGGGCAGTTGGTGGGTCCGATAAAGAAGCGATCTGAACCGATAAAACCGGATCCAAACGCCCTGAAAGACTATCTTAAACAACTGGAGAAAGACGTGTCCGAAAAGGGCAAGAACAAGAAGCCGACTGAAGTGGCCGAACCGACAAATACGGAAGAAAAGCGAGAATCCCTAGCGAATGCGATTCGTCCACTGCTGAGTTTCCTGGAATGCTTGGCCGAAAGCTTCGACGACGGAAGAATCCTTCTAACGTACAACAAAGTCGACGCCAAAAAGTCCACCATGAAATATCTGCTGCTCAATCCGGGAGCGAGATTCCAGGAGATCTTGTCCAGCTGTCGTTCGATCATTTTGGCCGGGGGAACCATGCAGCCCGTTGAGGAACTGACCGAACAATTGTTCAAAACTTGTCCCGAACGGGTGCAAATCAGAAGTTACCGGCACGTCGTTCCGGCGGATGCCGTTCTTCCCTTGGCCATCGCTAAGGGACCTTCCGGAAAGGAACTGCTTTTCAACTATGGCAATCGGCAGAACAAGGATCTGGTAAGTCCGACCCAGAGTAATTCTCGCTGGCAGAGTTGCTCGTTATCACTATCAAGCTTTTCTAATGGAAGATATAGAATGATACATCCTTTTTCTATCGATTCCTATAAAATTCTAACATTTTCCGCTCTAATCCCCAGCTGAACGAACTGTCTTCGGTCCTGGCCAACCTCTGCCAGGTGGTTCCCCACGGAGTGGTGGTCTTCTTCAGCTCGTACGACTACCTGGATCAGTTCTACCGCCATCTTCAGCAAACCGATCGCCTGGCCAAGCTGGAGGAACGCAAACGGGTATTCCGGGAGCCACGTGGCAGTGCCCAGGTGGATAAAATCCTGGCCGACTACTCGAAGGCCGCTCGGCAGTGGACCGGATCGCAAACCGGTGCCCTGATGCTGAGCGTTGTCGGTGGCAAGCTTAGCGAGGGGCTGAACTTCTCCGACGAATTGGGACGGTGCGTTGTGGTCGTGGGTTTGCCCTACCCCAATCGAACCAGTCCGGAGCTGGTGGAGCGGATGCGGTACCTGGATCGGACGCTTCAGCCTCCGGCCGGGAATGAGTACTATGAGAATCTCTGCATGAAGGCGGTCAATCAGTGCATTGGGCGGGCTGTAAGACACATTAAGGACTATGCCAGCGTGGTCCTGTTGGATGTGCGCTATGGAAGCAGCGAGAAGATTCGTAAGAAGCTTCCGGTTTGGATTTCGGAGGGGATGCAATGTGTCGAGCGGTACGGACAGGCACACGGCAGTTTGGTGCGATTTTTTAAAGGGAGAAGTGGGAAGTGATGAATACGGAATGATCAATTGTGATATAAAGTATATAGTTCTTATGGGAGTTTGTTGTGTACAAATGCGATTGAAGATCTGTTTTGAAGATGCCATTACGACCTACTAACATATCTGTCATACAGCCAGGTAGGTAATTCAAAGTTTGTTTCAAATTATATCTTAAGTAAATTAAAATTTGATATTGCAGACGAAGAAAAACAACTTTTGGTAAGTAAATGACTACTTGTAATATAAAATATACGTTTTGTTTTGTTCTGACCATAAACCTAAAAAACAGTCCGTGGAATACCAGATCCTCTCCGTTCGGAGTATTTATCACTAAATTTTGTGACAAGTTCAGCCAAGTAAAAGTGACAAAACGTTTTACACTTACGGATCAAAAACAAATGATTCCACTGGATTTGGTGTATTCAATGAATTTCGTAGTGCTGCATTCGAATTTCAGTGTCCTTGTTTCGTATACGTCGCAGAATTAGCAGCTATAGGGTGAAAGCACCGGTTTTGGCCAGCCAAAGAGAAAATGTCAATAAAAAATAAATGGAAAACCGTATTTATACTACAAATATGTCAAATGCAAGCTTTTAATCCATATTATGTGTGTAAAACTTCAAAACTGAGCTATAACCATTTTTTCGCTTTAAAAATCCCATTGGTCAATATTGGCCAACGGAACCAGTTTCGGCCAGAGATTTAACTTCGGTTCCTAAATTGGCCAATCGCATTGATTTCTCATGAGAGTGACTAAATTAGGAGTGCCCTGGCAAAATTAGGTGTATGGGAGTTAAAATTTTAAAGAAAATGAATTTTCTTTATTTTGAACCAATTTGGACAAGCAAATGAAAGTAGCTCTATCATGTGAATGTGATCTACCTAACACAAAAGGTTTCATGCTGATTGGCTTTGTAAAACGGTGTATAATCCCCTATGGCTACAACTGGCGTATGGCTAAAACCTGGGAGGGAGGCACCGATACTACACACGAAATATAGAACAACATTTGTTTGAACCGCAAGATAACTCCAGCTTGCCAACAACAATCAAGGCAGGCTTGAGGAAAACCGCTAGTTTTCTTTTGTTGTGTACTTTCGATCTTTCCTGACAAACATGGAAAAAGGGCCTCAGTTTTCTATGCACCAAATATTCATTTTCATTGAAAAAAGTTAAAGGTGCTCACGTGACATTACTTGCATTATGTGCATGAATTGATTTTCATTCAATTTTTGTCACTTTTAATGAAATGCGAAAATGTGTTTTAATCAGTTACGCGCTTTTTCCATGTTAGTCCAATGTTTGATATCTGGGCTCACAGTGACAGTTCGTGACAGCGGAATCCCGGCTCACTATGACGTACAGAAATTTTGTATTGGTTTCTCCCTCCCAGGCTAAAACCAACCAATTAATAATAAATAATTTAAGCAAGAAAACGCTTAAATTAATCGATTTGTGCTCGAAAAACAGCACCGGAACGCGAATTCACTGAGCCAACATTGGGCCGTATGAATAAAATGTAGTAAAGTTGAGTTTACTACATTCTCGGTAGTAAACGCTATATGTGGAACACGATTGGAACATGTTTGTGTCATTTTCCAAACATACTACAAACAACGCATTGCTATGAATAAAGGTAGCATTTACTACAAAGCTACTGGTAGTTAGCTTCAGAGGTTGCTACACATGCTTTAAGTTTGCGGAATTGAATGGAATAATTTACTTTTGAGTAAAAATCATGGGAAAACGATATGAGTTTTGATATATCGGAAGGTATTTTGAGTTTTGCAAAGGGATTCTGAGGTTACGAAAACTTTCGCTCCGCCTATTCTGAGATTCCGGTAAGATTACCGACAGTAGCAATTTGTAATATCCGTGTGAATTCTGGCATTACGATAATTATGTTATTTTCTAGGAATTTTAGGATGTCGGTAGGAATTCAGATATTGATAAAGTAATTCTGAATTTTACGTGTAAATTCTGACATCTCAGATTTCCTTTTGAATTCCGGAATTCCTGTAGGAACTTTGAGATTCCGATAGGGATTTTTTTTTTCGGATTTTTTATGATAATTCTGAAAATTTAAATACCATTCTAGGAATATTGCGGAAATATTAGGAATCTGTTAAAAACTCTAGAATTGGGGTGGGAATGGGATTCCGAATATTAATCTCTTGGAATTCTGTGGGTATCTTTGAGACGGCATTTTTGTAAGAATCTATGAGATTGCGGTGGGATTCCTGCGAATTATTGTGTGAATATTTGTAATTCTGAAAACCAATCTTCGTAATTATTGTAAAAACCTTTAAGATTCCGTTGATCTCCAGTTCCGTTGGAATTTCAAAGCAACGGTTTAATATAAACGATTTGAATGTCGGTAAATATTTTATAGATTTCAATGGGATTTTTTGTGAAATCGACAAGAATTTTGATAATTTCAAAGATCCTCAAAGATCAAAGATCAAAGGGGAGATCCTCATTGAATTCTAACGACTACCAATGGAATCACTACAATTCCCATAAAAATCTCGACATTCTAAGTTCTAGACCAGGCCTGCCCAACCTTTTTGAACCGCGGGCCATAACTCAGAAACAATATTGTGCGGCGGGCCAAACTTTTTTTAATACAAAAATTTTGGCGAGATGAAGTAAAATTTACATTTTTTTTGCAGAAAAATCAAGTAGTATTTGCTACTATGATAAACTAGATAATTCTGTGAGGGTTGTGCTTATGATTATGCCTAAGCCCAGCGCAGGATTCTTTTAGAAATTCTTCACAATTTTGTGAGAATGTTATTTAGGATTTCATCATTTTTAGAATTCAATCGAAAAATTTTCGTAACTTTCTGACAGAATTTCATCTAGTATTGTTTGAAAACGTTGACCATAGTTTGATAAGATTGGAGCCCTGGATTTTACTATAATTTAGTGAAGGATTCTGTGACAATTTTCCTTAATATTCCATAGAACCCCACTCTAAAATTATTATAAGATCCTGATCTAGAATCTGGAGAATTATGTCCTACTCAGAGTTCTATAAAAAATATTAAGGAGCCAAGCCAATTTTGCATACTTATTTCCATTATTCGGTGACAGTCATTGCTATCGTTCTGTGAAATAACACTAGGATTCTGTTATTAAATTTCTTTTCATGAGAATCTTGCCTAAGTAGTCCGTAAAATTTATCTGAGAATGATGTGTTCAATTTTAAAAGCTATTAACCAGCGTCTTGATTTACCTAATATCGGTTTTAATCTTTTTCATGTATAAAATTCATGCTCGACAACTTTTGTTTAAACATGATATAAATTCAATGTTGTCCATATAATTGTGAATAATTCGAGATTCCTCATACATTTTTAATCCTCATAAAATTTAGTATTTTTTCAAATACAACATTTTCCACAATTTAAAAAATCAAGAAAATTTGTATGGATAAAAACATGTGTGTATCTACAAGTATATCTCAAACCACAATTTAAGAAACTAAAGATTGAATAATCAGCGTTGATTGTCCAAATATCTAGTTCCAGAGTTTCTAGAGCAGTGAAGGGGCCAGATATAAGAAAAATCTTTAAGCTCTTCGCTGGCCGCACAAAATGGAGCGGCGGGCCGGATGCGGCCCGCGGGCCGTACGTTGGGCAGGCCTGTTCTAGACATTCCAAGGATACTATCAGAAACCCCACCAAAGTAACGAGAATATCGCAGAAACACTTAGAACTTCCGGAATTCAACATGCTGTTAAGAAAACACACGGGGAGCATCAAAATTCTACCGCAATTTCACCAGAATCTCAGTACTGGTGCTAGAAAATATGTGGTTCCTAATTTGATAGCTGTAATCTCAAGATCTCTTCATAGATGTTAAGCTAGTATTTAAAAAATCATCAATCACTGGCGTTGGCGAAGGCCGAAAACCACCCAGAAAATTCTTTGATGTACCATTCATTTATTTAGTTAACATCTACACAGATAACACTGAATCAACAATTTCTCGCCACAATACTCGGTTCGTGGCCGCATCTCTCCATCCTCGGTTCTGCCCCACGCTCGCCAAATCGATACGCACTTGATCCGCCCACCTAGCTCGCTGCGCTCCACGCCTTCTTGTACCAACCGGATCCGAAGCGAACACCATCTTTGCAGGGTTGCTGTCCGGCATTCTTGCAACATGCCCTGCCCATCGTATCCTTCCAGCTTTGGCCACCTTCTGGATACTGGGTTCGCCGTAGAGTTGGGCGAGCTCGTGGTTCATCCTTCGCCGCCACACACCGTTCTCCTGCACACCGCCAAAGATCGTCCTAAGCACCCGACGTTCGAAGACTCCAAGTGCTTGCAGGTCCTCCTCGAGCATCGTCCACGTTTCATGCCCGTAGAGGACTACCGGCCTTATGAGCGTTTTGTACATGGTACATTGGGTGCGGGCGTGAATCTTTTTTCACCGCAGCTTCTTCTGGAGGCCATAGTAGGCCCGACTTCCACTGATGATGCGCCTTTGTATTTCACGGCTAACGTTATTGTCAGCCGTCAGCAAGGATCCAAGGTAGACGAACTCGTCGACCACCTCGAACGTATCCCCGTCTATCGTAACAGTGCTACCTAGGCGAGCCCAGTCGCGCTCGGCCCCACCAGCTAGCATGTACTTTGTCTTGGCCGCATTCACCACCAGTCCAACTTTTGCTGCCTCGCGTTTCAGGCGGGTGTAGAGGTCTGCCACCTTTTCAAATGTTCGGCCGACGATGTCCATATCATCCGCGAAGCAAACAAATTGACTGGATCTCGTAAAAATCGTACCCCGGCTGTTAAGCCCGGCTCTCCGCATAACACCTTCTAGCGCAATATTGAACAACAGGCACGAAAGTCCATCACCTTGTCGTAGTCCCCGGTGGGATCCAAACGAACTGGAGTGTTCGCCTGAAACCTTCACACAATTTTGCACACCTTCCATCGTCGCTCTTATCAGTCTCGTGAGCTTCCCGGGAAAGCTGTTCTCGTCCATGATTTTCCAT
The DNA here is from genome assembly GCF_002204515.2 of Aedes aegypti. Lineage (NCBI taxonomy): Eukaryota > Metazoa > Arthropoda > Insecta > Diptera > Culicidae > Aedes > Aedes aegypti. The sequence goes on along the minus strand of NC_035109.1, from coordinate 23,340,846 downwards.
AGCTCTACGCGGTCGATACTGTCGTATGCCGCCTTGAAATCGATGAAAAGGTGATGCGTTGGGACCTGGTATTCACGACATTTTTGGAGGATTTGCCGTACAGTAAAGATCTGGTCCGTTGTCGATCGGCCGTCAACGAAGCCGGCTTGACAACTTCCCACGAACTCGTTTACTACGGGTGACAAACGACGGAAGATGATCTGGGATAATACATTGTAGGCCGCATTTAGAATGGTGATCGCTCGAAAGTTCTCACAGTCTAATTTGTCGCCTTTCTTGTAGATGGGGCAGATTACCCCTTCCTTCCACTCCTCCGGTAGCTGTTCTGTTTCCCAGATTGTGCCTATCAGCCGGTGCAGACAAATGGCCAGCCTTTCCGGACCCATCTTTATGAGTTCAGCTCCGATACCATCCTTACCAGCAGCTTTATTGTTCTTGAGCTGGTGAATGGCATCCTTAACCTCCCTCAAAGTGGGGGCTGGTTGGTTTCCATCTTCCGCAGTACTGACGAAAGCATTTCCTCCGTTGTCCCGTCCTTCATTGCCTGTGCTCTCAGCACCATTCAGGTGCTCGTCGAAGTGCTGCTTCCACCTTTCGATCACCTCACGCTCGTCCGTCAGAATGCTCCCATCCTTATCCCTGCACATCTCGGCTCGCGGCACGAAGCCGTTGCGGGATGCGTTGAGCTTCTGATAGAACCTACGCGTTTCCTGAGACCGGCACAGCTGTTCCATCTCCTCGCACTCCGTCTCCTCCAGGCGGCGTTTTTTCTCCCGAAAGAGGCGGGTCTGCTGTTGCCGTTTCTGTTTATAGCGTTCCACGTTCTGCCGGGTCCCTTGCTGCAGCATGACCGCCCGCGCTGCATTCTTCTCCTTCAAAACCTCCTGGCACTCCTCGTCGAACCAATCGTTCCGTCGACTCCGTCCCACGTACCCGACGTTGCTCTCAGCTGCATCGTTGATGGCTGCTTTTACTGTTCTCCAGCAGTCCTCAAGAGGGGTTTCGTCCAGCTCACCCTCATCCGGTAATGCAGCCTCGAGTTGCTGCGCGTATGCCGCTGCGACATCCGGTTGCTTGAGCCGCTCTAGGTCATACCGGGGCGGCCGTCGGTACCGTACGTTGTTAACGACGGAGAGTTTTGGGCGCAGTTTGACCATCACCAGATAGTGGTCAGAGTCGATGTTAGCGCCACGATAGGTCCTGACGTCGATAATGTCGGAGAAGTGCCGACCATCAATCAGAACGTGGTCGATTTGCGATTCTGTCTGCTGTGGTGATCTCCAGGTGTATCGGTACGGAAGGCTGTGCTGGAAGTAGGTGCTACGAATAGCCATATTCTTGGAGGCGGCAAAATCAATTAGTCGTAGGCCGTTTTCGTTCGTCAGCCGGTGGGCGCTGAACTTTCCAATCGTCGGTCTGAATTCCTCCTCCTGGCCAACCTGAGCGTTTAGATCTCCTATGATGATTTTGACGTCGTGGCTTGGGCAACTGTCGTACTCGCGTTCAAGCTGCGCGTAAAAAGCGTCTTTAACATCATCAGTGCTTCCGGAGTGAGGGCTGTGCACGTTTATTATGCTGAAGTTGAAGAACCGGCCTTTGATCCTCAACTTGCACATTCTCTCATTGATCGGCCACCACCCGATCACGCGCCTCTGCATATCACCCATCACTATAAAAGCTGTTCCCAGCTCATGTGTATTGCCGCAGCTCTGGTAGATGGTATGGTTACCTCTAAACGTTCGCACCATTGATCCCTTCCAAAACACTTCCTGCAACGCTACGATGCCGAATCCACGGTCCTTCAGCACGTCGGCGAGTATGCGTGTGCTCCCGATGAAGTTGAGAGATTTACAGTTCCACGTACCGAGCTTCCAATCGCTAGTCCCTTTACGTCGCTGTGGTCTTCGCCGATTGTCCCGGTTCGTATTCTCTCGTTGATTATTCGTTGCTCGATTTTTTTTACGGCTGGCTTGCAGGGCCTGACACCAACCCCCTAGATTTCCGGAGGACCATTCCTCCTAAATGTTCGGAGGACCATAGTGCGCAGTTTAGCTTAGAGTCCTTCTCTGGCACTCGGACGATGATCAGCCGCCCCTGACATGGGGAACAGACGCTGTTGTGAGCCGCTCCTAACATGGAGTACAGACGCTCAAGGTTTGCAGAAGCAAAAGCAAAAGCAAAAGCAAACCCCCCCTTCCCTGTCAGCATACGACCAAAGTTCCCACCGGGGGTTGGTTACCCGATCTTCCCTAAGGTTACTCGTACCCCGGCCAGTACCGCGAGGAGGTAGGGATAGGAGATGCTGGGCAAGAGGCTAAGGACCGCACAAAGGTGTCTATTTTATTCCTTCAGGTACGCGAGGTACCAATGGTACGCCATGCCCAGCCATTTACCAACCTCTTTGATGTACCATCATCATAAAATCATAGACATAAAGAGAATACCAGACTAATCGCAAAATAACACTACAAATTTTGTCAAATAACAGCACCTTCATGATTTGTGCAAATTGTCGCGTAATCGATTAGATTCCATGCATTTTCTTCATATGCATGATTGTATTAATTTTAGGCGTCACTCTGAATAGATTGTTCTTTACGTGCAGAATCACTCTGCACTCTGAATGGAAATTTCTTAACGTGCAGCTTCAGTCACTGCTCATGTTCGAAAGTAGTAAGTACTACATGTTCGAAAAGTTTTTTTATTCATACCAAAAGTGTAGTAAACTTTGTGGATTTTGTTTTTGAGTAGATGCTACATGTAGTAAAGTTCAAAGTTTTTTATTCATACCACCCATTGAATCGGATGCGCCGCTCTCACTGATTGGAAGTGATGTCAGTTTTTATGTTTGGAATTAAATAAAATTATTTGGATATTCACACGCTTACTTCAACCATGTATTCTACAATTCCAAAACTTTCAAAATGTGTACAAAGTCACAAGAGTTGCAAAACATTTTTATGCGTGAGAAAAACAATAGGTCGTATGAATAAAACTGAGTACTTGCTCATACTCAACCAGATTTGACAAGAGTAAAGTCTCTGAGCATTTACTCAAATTCGTATGAATAATGCGATACTTTACTCAGAGTAAGTTCGAATTTCGAACATAGCTTTTACTCTGTCAAAAATTTTGTTTATGTTTTTGACTGTTTTATTTTTGCTAAGAAAAGGAAGAAGAAAGTTTGTAGAACCGAGAACCTGGTGTTAGTGCTAGCCGCTGGATTTTTTGGATTCTTCCCAGGAAAAGTGGATTTGCCGCAGGAAAATGGAGATGGATTTCTTCAACGAGGACCATCTGGAACAATCAAGTAAGTACATAGTGCCGGAACATTATTCGTGCAGTCGAAAACCGGTATTTTCGACACGATTTTTCTTCAATCCTTTGCGTAAGAGCTACGTCGGGTAAGGTGCGATGTGTGCCCACCAGATCCGCTGTCCCTATACCCGTGGTTAGCTTCAACGCATGGGTTTTGTGAAAAACCGATTTCAAAAATCAATGGGAAAAATAATCTATTTGTTAGAACACTTCTGCGGTCATATCGAGAGCATGGTCTTCCGATATCGGTTCTGGTAGGGACCCTAAAGGGACACTTCCAGAATATCATGCACTGATACCTTTCGACGGCACAAAATTCATGTTTTTTTATCCAGAAGTGATTAAATATCATGTCATGAACTATAAAGTTATTTTGACCATTATCGGAACTCGTAAGCCTTCATCGCATTCAAAACATTCAACCCTTGAATCGAAAATATAACTCATTTGTGATTTTCCCTAATATTGTTTTCAAAGTCGATCGAAAGATTTCTAAGTTACAGAATTTGAAACTGTACTGTAAAGGATAAAGTAAGAAATACACTTTGACGTCAATTTGCAATAAGAAAGGGGGAAAAGCGTTACCGCTCTTACAAAAATTTAATATTTTCCATGCGACAACTGTTACGGAGAGGAGACAGTAAAAAAAATCATTCTTACATAATAAATGAACACTGCTTATGCAAATAATTTCTAGGACGAATTTTATTAGGCTTGCGCAAAAGCGCTTCCAACTTCTGTATTCTACATAAACTATTTTTCTTCTATTTTTTGACCAGATCGTTTCATTAGCCTCATCCCTATGGTGTAGCTGTTCTTTAATATTTGGCAGATACAAAAAATTGGAAAATTTTGAAAGAAGGATTGTTTATTTATTCCAGGCATTGATGAAGATGGCACCTCCGATGACGATCTGGTCGAACCAAAAGCAAAAAAATCTACGGATAAAACAAACATTGATACAATTTTCATTGAGCTTCTAGTTACGCACGGAAAAGTGCTACCAGAAAAATCACAAGCACCTCCAATAAAGGAGAAAAAAAAGGATGCATTGAAGGAAATATGTATCCAACTACTTGTGCAGCATGGTTTGGACATGGTTCCTAAACAGATAATGAAGAAAATCAACAATTTGAAGGGGCGAATAAAGCAGAAAACAGACTTGAAACAAACTGGAAATCGAAAAATTCGTTTAACAGAAACGGAGAAGAAGTTTTTTGATTTGATGGGAGGCATTGAAAACCCGAGCGTGAGTAAGCGATCCTGTAAGTATCACTTTTACAGTTAACTTTCCCTTTCGTTATGCTTTCAGTACATAGCAAATATTTGGCTTAGATTGATAAAAAGCCAAAAAAAATTGGTTGAAATCTATGTTTGTCTTTTGATTTATGCCAAGCCATATATTCGCTCATTTGTACAGATAGTTTTAGCACAGACAAACAGACGTTACAGCTCGAACAATCAGCAATTCAAAACATAGTCATGCGAACAATCACGCCTAATGCTAAAACCTTCATATTTGGCCAACCTGAAACCAGATCGCGGTAGTGCACTAATGACAAACTCGAGCAAAAGCGATGCGAGCGCGACGAGTGAGTTTTTAGCTAATTACCGAAAATTAGAATTGAGCATTTTTTCGCTGTACGATGAAAATAATTCGAGAGTTACGTCTTTTTGTCTATGACTTTAATCTTTGGCATTCCTTTTAAACCCAATTAAGATGAAAAGGGTGATTGTGACCCAAGAAAGCTTACTATGTATATACGTAGACTGATGTAAATTTTGAATTTTTTGCTCCCCTAATTGACACCTATGATAAAAATCATTCTCCCAAAATTTGAAGTGATTTGGAAGAAATTTTGTTCTTTCTTTCTTTCTTTATTATTGAGACTTTCAGCCCTAGGCTGGTTCATCTCATAGATTTGGTTGTGCACACACCATTCGAAGTTTATATGGAAATTATTATGAAAACTTCAATCCTTTAGTGTTCAGTCCTTTAACTGCTCGTAATAAAAATCGTAATAGGTAATAGTGAACCAACTCGTCTCATGTGAAATGTTCCCAGCTACAACTTTGTCGAAGACCACATTTTGATGGGACGTAAGGATAATTTGTTATTATTGATAAAAAGTCTGAATCATGCTGAGATGATCATTCAATTACTTTCAGAGCAACACTGCTTTTTTGCTGTAGAACATAGTAGCCTGCCGAGCAGTTGGTTAAGCATGCAAAATACAAACCCAGTTTATGATTATTAACTGAGACGAGACTCGCGAAGACGGTCTTCTTTTTCTGTGATTGCTGAGTTTTTTTCTTATTCCACTTTGTGTTTACACCAATTATGCGCAAGCCGTTCAAATCCTCACATGAACCTCTCAGCAAAAAATGATTGAGTTTGCATCACATCGAATCATAAATAGCCGTTTGAGTGAAATTTCATGCCAGCAAACGTAGCAGACATTAGAAATAATTAATCTTCTGCTTAGATTTATCAGCAACTTTGGAAAAAACTGCTCCGTTGACTGAGGTTTTCAATAACAATTTACTTTAAACACAATACTTTTAACTTTTTCAGCCATAAAAACGGTGGGCTGCATTTGACGTTTGGTGAGAGGGGAATCTGGGCTGCATATGACGTTGATATTTTTCCTCTTCGCGAGTCTCTCTCAGATTATTAATAGCAATTTATCCTGACGTTCATTGCTGGCATTGCTTTGTTTATTGACGCAGTTGGTGTTGTTCGATAGATTAATTTGAAAGTTTTTCAAAGTTCTTTAAGAAAAATAAGGAATTAATTTCTCAAAAATGCCTTTAACTGCGGAGCAGGCAATGCTCCAAGTGCAGGAGCGTCTGCGTTCCCTCAAATCTTTGATAGTGGAAATCGATGCTGAACGCAAAAGGAACGAACCCAACATCGTCAACACGATCCGATTGGCCAAAATGTCCAGCGACGAGAAATCTGCGGCAGTAAACCACAAATTGAAAGCTCTGTACAAAACCGGTATCCAGGATGCGATTCAAGAGGAGAATTTGATCCGCCAAGCTCTGGCCAAGATTCAGGATATCCGGAACATACGGAACGAACGAAGAATCCAGGCAAGGAATGCCGGGAACAAGGAAACCATTCGACGAGGAGCCCTGATGAAGATGTTGCAAATATCGGCCCAAACTCTGCCGCTGTTTGTGAGCAAGCCTGGAGAGAAGATTCCTCCCTTGTGTGGTAGCATTCCGGCCGACAATAGTTACGTGGCTAAACCGGGGGACATGGTGGCCGCTTTGGTGAAAGGTTTGGAAGACGAAGAGAATTGGATTCTGGCCGAGGTAGTCCATTACATTTCTTCGGCCAACAAGTACGAAGTGGACGACATCGACGAAGAGCAGAAGGATCGGCACATCTTGAGCAAACGCCGGATTGTTCCGTTGCCTTTGATGAGAGCCAACCCGGAAACGGACGGTCAAGCACTGTTCCCGAAGGGAACAACCGTTATGGCGCTGTATCCCCAGACCACTTGTTTCTACAAGGCAGTCATAAATCAGCTTCCCCAGACGGCCAACGAAGAGTACGAAGTGCTGTTTGAGGATCCGACCTATGCCGATGGTTATTCTCCGCCTCTGTACGTGGCACAGCGGTACGTCATTGCGATCAAACAGAACAAGAAGGTCGGTGCCAGTTCCTGACAGTCTCAGCAGACAGCCACCACTACTTCTGCTGCAACGAATTCTTCTGGATCCACGGTTGGGTCATCGACCAGTTCCGCACTGGCAGGGGCCTCCACCAATAATAATGCCATCTTAACGGGGGGAAGCTTCCCGTTAACATCCGGTTGTTTTATGCAATCCAAGGAGGACAACTTGATGGACGTGTTCATGATGGATGATCAGTTTCAATAGCAACCAGATAATGCACATAATTTTAAAGCGGTATTGATAACATTGCCATGCACTTATCTCTCAACTATATATCCTTTACAAATCGACTGCCGATTAAATACAACTAGATCACCGTTTATTACATCAAAGCATTGTAACCCCCAAGACACAATTGTCTTCATAACGCGTTATACACTTATCTCAATCACCTCGAATGATGTGGTCGGAATCAGGCGCTGCTACGAGGTGATAGAAATAAGGGAACATATAGCGTTAGGTACCTAATGGTCAAATAAACTACATAATCGTATCAATCAAAATGTGGTCTTCGGCAAAGTTGTAGCTGAAAGGATTTCACATGAGGATAAATTGTTCACTGTTCCATAAATGGCGTGTGCACAGTCAAATTTCTTCGGAATCATTTCAAACTTTGGAAGGACGCTAGTTATTATAATAAAAGTCGTTTAAGCATAGGGGATCCATAATTTCAAAATTTGCATCACTCTAAATCACAGCATAGTATGACATCTTCTGAAGGTTGAACAAGGTTGAAAAAAAAAACTTTCACATTTCTCATACTTTTTGTTGATTTATTTTTTCCATTTTTAGATGGTGTTGCGATTGGATCTTCGACGCAGAATAGAAGTACTGTAGAGGAAGAATTCACTGTGGATGAGACCGTGAATACTTCTTCATCCCAGGTAATTTAAAATATGTAGAAAATGGAATTTAACTTATGACTAATGCTTTTTTGGTACAAATTTGAATATAATTGAAAAAGGGTAGGACGGGGCAAAATGAGCATCCCCTAATTTTGGGACTCATTGAAGTTTATTTGACTGTTAACCTTGATATAAGTTATTAGAAATGATAAAAAATAAGTATATGGGTATATTATCATAACTTGTAAAAATATTGAATTTTCTTATAAGAAATTCAGATTATTAAAAAAAAGACTTTAATACTCTAATAATATTTTGATTATTTATTTCTGAAATGCTGGCTTTCAAGCTTTTTATGGAGACTTTTAGTCTTTTATTTCAACGTTTCTTGCTGCATAAGCATGAGTGTTTTGCATGAAATTCGCAAACGTGTATTGTCATTTCATTATTATTATTATTTATCTTCATTAACGTAGCTTTTCGGCTTTGTCGAGTTCCCCATCCCCATTGTCATTTTAGATTCTAAATAATTTTGCTTAATAATCTTATCAATCAAAACTTGACTACGGTTTGGTAACAACTTTAAATTCTTCCTTAAAATTACAAATTTCCAAATAAAAAAAACCCACTATTATTTCGAATGAACTGATGAAATGAATGATGAAAACGTAGCATGGAAAATGTGGATTCCTGGAGAAAACCCCAAACATTTAATTGAAAGTTAAAATTCACATCTTGTATATTGGCTGGTGCGCTGGTGCCACATTTTGTATAAATATATTAATTTGTCTCGAATTTGTTGAATCCAGATCTGTTATTTATTATTCATTTATTCATTCTAGCAAAAGAGAGGGAAGAGCTCATTCTCAGTTTTGTAGAGCTTGTGGATGATTTGTGGATTCGATTTTCATGTAAGTTCAAAGTAAATTTACTATTGTAATGGAAATCTTTAGACCTTTGCCTCAATCAACTTCAATAATTGATCTGTTAGAAGTTGCCAGCTTTTCAAGCACGACACAAATTTTAAGTAAGCTATCATTGAAGAATACTAATGTAAGTTGATTTACATACAACAATTTCCCCAAATGCTTATTAATATTATTCTTAAACATAAAAACATTAACCCGTATAGGCCTGAGTGAAAGCAAAAATATTAAAACGCACACCACTTAATACTTAACGGAATCTATTTTTGGGACATGCCGAATGATCTTTATTTGTTTGCAATGACATTTGCATAAATTATTATGATCTCATATTCAACAATAAAAATTGGGAGTTTTCGACCCTTTCGAATGTACCGGATTTACACAGACTTAAACAAACATCAAATATTTGTTATAATACTTAAAAGTTAACTTGTAATCAATAAGATCAAAAGATGTGGAAATCAAGACATAATATAATAATGAGTTACGACATTGCCTTCACTTTTCTGACTAATTGATATATGTGCAGATAATTTGAAATATTAGAATTCAATATGGTGTAAACACAAAAGTTTTATTATTAATATATAAAAAGCGAAGAACAACATTTTTTGTAATAAAATATGTGTAACTGATTTGTAAGTACAACCATTGGAATATAATGAAGTAAATAACTTAAAGAACGAACGAGAAGAGGACCGTCGAATCAATGTCACCGATAATAGAAGGTTCCAAAAAATGATTGTTAAGTCTCAAACTTTTGAATATACTTAAATTAAAATAAAAAATATGCCAAACTGAATCTATTTCTTAAACAAAAAGTGGTGAGTTCCTATGTTTAAAAATTGTGCGACTCATTTATATATAGAAGGCTTGAAAAAAAAGTACTAAATTTAAATAATATTTTTGAAGGGATCAAAGCAGTTTGAAGCTGAGAGGTTATAATAGAGTAACGACTGTTTATTTCGTTCATAACCGCTTACAGTTGGCGCCACCGGCAAAAAGTGCAGACAACAACCTTTCAAACATTCAGTTTCTCTCACTGGCCGCCGAGCAGCGACACAGATGTTTGTATTCCACTCACTGATCGCGCTACGCTGGATTCTCAAATTTCTCAAGCTTCCAACACAAGCGCATGGAAGAATGATAGTCGAGAGCTGTCAAAACGTATGGAAAATAATGAAAAACGTAAATTACTAGCAATTAGGAAACTGGATCGAAAAGATAGTGATTAGAAATCAAGCGTAATGTGAATAGATAACTTTTTGTGTTCATCTGCCATGGTGCTTTCTTTGCTTCAGGATTTCGATTTTACTACCAATGAAAAAGAGCCATCTATTGCCTTTTCAGTTTTGAATATCGCCCTATTGGAATCTTAATACCGTAAAGCAGGGTAACATTGATCAGCAGGGTCGGAATGTTACTCCTAGTAAGAAGGTCGAATTAATTTCAATGCATGAGTTCTTTAAGTTTATTTTCTTATATTCCTGAAGTAATATAAATCAAGTTTTTGTAAAAGTTGGGTTTTGTTGTAGTTCCAACTTTCTGAAGCAATGAATTTCATGATTATGGATGACACTACCAAAGATTCATGTTTCACATGAGTTCTTCAAGTGATATAAGCAAGTAAAATGCGATTTTTACTAAAAATGATTCCGTTTTCAAAATTTTCACACGTGTTTTCAATTTAACAAAGTTGACACTATGAAAAACGAATAATTCACTTAGGAAATTCAGGTTTCAAGTGTTTTCAAATTTAAAGTAAATCAAGAAGTAGATGACTTTCAAGAATTTGGCCATCATATTTAGCTTGAGCTTGGATTGGGGCCCAGATAGCCGTAGCGGTAAACGCGCAGCTATTCAGCTTGACCATGCTGAGGGTCGTGGGTTCGAATCCCGCTGGTCGAGGATCTTTTCGTAAAGGAAATTTTCTCGATTCCCAGGGCATAGAGTATCTTCGTACCTGCCACACGATATACACATGCAAAAATGGTCAATCGGCAAAGAAAGCTCTCAGTTAATAACTGTGGAAGTGCTCATAAGAACACTAATCTGAGAAGCAGGCTTTGTCCCAGTTGGGACGTAACGCCAGAAAGAAGAAAGAAGAAGAAGATTTAGCTTGAGCGGTTATGGTTTTAGTAAGTAACGACATATTCAATTTTACCGATCGCTGTTTTTATGGGTGCTCAATGTTATCCCATATCGCACAAGATTTTTTTTTAAACATGCTTGAAATTTCCAGAAAACAAGGTACAGCAATGGATGTTTAAACATATGAAATTTGCAACATTTGCATTTTACATAAAATTATTTAACCCTCTCTTTCCCATAGTAGCTCCAAAGCTCTATTGGTTTTTAACGAACATAAGACAAACCAAAACAGATGAATAATATGTATGTGATTCTATATTAATCAAATTACCAAATGTCGACTATCTGTTTCAATAGTAATTAATCAATTTGCATGTATTTTGAAACATTTCAAACCAATTTCAAAAAACTTAGACCTTTTGCAATATTGTTTGTCCAAGCACTTGTCATAAAAACGCTTTTTTCGAAAATAAATAGTCGATTAAAGTCATGGAAAAGGGGGAGGGGGGTTAAAAACATCAACAAAAAATGATCAATCTTATCCCGGATTACAGTACCTCAAACTTAAACAAGAAAAGTTTCTAGGAAAATTATTTTTTCAGCTTTTAATGCGCTGAGATCTACAGTGTGTGCCGATGAAAAATGACTGATTTTTTATTTTCAAGAAATATATAATTTTTGTGAAATTTTATATTTTTCCTGAAAAGTCAAAATCTCTAGCCTTCATTTTGTCCAAAAAGATTGAAAATCGGTCGAACGGTTCAAAAGTTATAATTATTTTAAAAATAAAATTTTTGCAAAATCGCGATTTTTCTGGTCACCCTATTTTGGAAATGGTCACCCTAATCAAAAAATCCAAAAATACGTGTATCCTTATTTCGGATAAGGAACAAAATAGCAAATTTTCACGGAATTCGATGACCCACTAGATCGGTTTTTCATGGAATGTGAAAAATGTGTATGTTTGTATGTATGTCCTGTTACCTCACTGATCGATGTTACCCCATTTAACAGTACATTTTTTGTAAATCATCCCTCCCCCTTTGCGACTTTTTGGGTACGCAAACGTTCGTATGAGTATGAATTTGTACCATAAAAGCTGTAAAAACAGTTTTTGAACAAGCCGATATATTAGTACCTTTATGTTTGTAAGCACCTGTGTTTTTAACTATTGTTAAAACTTCTTTCAGATCACTCACAAAACAATAAATTCAAAGATGCTCTTGGAGGAGCAGTTAAAGCTGATCCAAGCTCAGCAGGAATATACTGCGCGACTCCAGGCTCAACAGGATGAGCGACATGAAACTGAAATGGAGCTGCTCAAGCTGAAACGCCAGCTAACACTAATGAAAATTCAGCAAATGGAAGACGCGTCTTAGCATGGGCTTCAGCTTTTGGTGTCCTTTTTTTGAATTTCAAAGGTCAAACGCATTGGTAGCGGAACGGCAACGTAAAACGGAACCGGTTCGTCAGCATGAATCACACCATCTCGATTGAGCTATCAACGAATGAAAATGATCAATACTGAATCGACAAGCATGTTATAGTTCATGCTGGCGATCCGGTTCCGCTTTCCGTTGTCGTTCCGCTATCATTGCGTTTGAGCCTTAACTGTTGACCTATTTTTAACTGTTGACCTATTTTTAACTGTTTTAACTCTTAACTGCAATAACAACTCCTGGTTCTGTAAATCGAAACTGTATTTAAAATAAAGCGCAAGAAAAAAAATTGAGCGAATAAGGCTATTAATACAAAAAGACTATTGAATTTTTCAAAAAACGTATAAAGGTGACACGTTCAAGCTCTTTTGCTCCTTATTTATTTTTTGGACCGATGGATCATATTGGCACAGCTTCCATAATTGACAGTATGTAACACCAGAAAGATGAAGACTGACTTGGCATTTCAAATTACGAGCTGCAATGTCATCATGCCTAGTAAAACCAACGACGGGAAATTTAGCCTTAAACTACGAAGGAAGTATTCCCATAAGTATACAAGCAGTATAAGGTGGAAGTAGTCGATTGAGTTATATGCAAGTGAGTGATTGATTGTAGGTATATTTGAAGATATTGCATGGAAATAGTTTCACAATGTTAGACACCCTCTCGCCACATGAAGCTTATTGGACGCGATTCGAGTAGGACGTCTGGTAGATGGATGTCAATAAAAAAATATTTTTAAATAATAAGAATTATCAAGGTGAAATTTTATTCTGTTCTTGCACAAACGAATTGTATTTAACGATTGTTTTCACCTTGCAAATATGTTGCAATAACATCACGCCGTTTTCGTCCTCGCTGCAGAAGTGTTACATCAGTTTCGGTTGGTCGAGGCACTGCAATGTCATATGTGATCGTTTCTCTTGGCTCGAAGTCCTTATCATTAAGATGCTTTGCTACGTTGTGTAGGATAAAGCATGCAGCAATCATGTAAGGGATTTTTTCAGTCTTCACCCGTACTTTCGATTGCAGGAAAGGAAATCTTTGCTTAACCTGCCCAAAAACTCGTTCGATGATAACTCTTTCTCGCTTGTGGATAATGTTGTAAATTTTCTGCGCCCGATTAGCAGGATCACGGTAGGGAGTCATCATCCAAGGCGTAAGCGGATATGCTTCATCGGCTAATAGGAGAGCTCCAGACACGTTGTCCTGCATGATATGAAAGATATCTGAATTTTTCCAGATTCTGGCATCATGAACAGAGCCAGCCCATTCGCAATCTACGCTCGTGAATTGCTCCTTAGCGTTACATGTAGCTTGAACGTTGAAGGAATTCAGTCCTTTCCTGTTGACGAACTCGTCCTTGAAATTGCCAGGTCTTTTTATCAGTATGTGCGTACAATCAATGGCACCAATAGCACTCGGGAACGTACGTTGAACCTGCCACATTTTCTTGGCTTCTTCGACTGCTTCGGGTGTATTGGGGAAGTGTATCCAGTCATCAGCTTTATGGACAATTGCTTTGCAAACGGTCCATATCGTTTTGCAAACCGTTGTTTGATGTACACCCAAATCTTCACCAACGCCTACCTTAAAAAACGAAGGTTTTATGAAAGTTACATATAAATCTGAATTAAAAGAGTGATTTGAATAAATACCTGAAATCCAGGATCTCCTACATATCGCAAGAAACATTTCATTTTTTGTACATTGGATAGCGCACCACCTCGATTCTCCGAACTCGAACCAAGAAATTCCAGGGCAACGCGGTCAACATTTTCGCGGGTAAATCGATACAGATCTTTAAAATTGTCGTCGTCTCCATTCCGCCTTGTCTTATATAGTTTTACAGTCCGATTAGCTGCATAGATTCCGTCCACGTCAGCTATGATCGGAAACGGCAAGTTGATGAAATCTCCCGAGTACATTCCTTTCCATTTAACGCCACTTTCACGTACGTTTGTTTTCAACTGAGCATGGTCAGTAGGTGACTCAGATTTTTCGGAGCATCTACTCAACTTTTACCGCTTTATTCATACGAATTCGGATGTTCGAAAAGTAAATGCTCAAATGCTCAGTTTTATCATACCAACTTGAGTAAATGCTCAAGAAAATTATTTGACAGGTGGATTTGAGTAAAGTAAAAGCTTTTGCTCAGTTTATTCATACGACCTAATATACGACGCAATTTAACAGCAAAAATGAATATAAGATATTAGGTCATATGAATAAAACCGAGTACTTGCTCATGCTCAACCCGATTTGGGCAAAGTAAAGTCTCTGAGCATTTACTCAAAACCGTATGAATAAAACGATACTTTGCTCAGAGTAAGTTCGAATTTCGAACTTAGCTTTTACTCTGTCAAAAATGTTGTTTTGTTTTGGCCCGCGAGGAAGAAGAATCCCAGCGGTGCGAAAAATAGTATCTTTGAGGATCTTTATGTTGTTGCCGGTTGCTGGGGCCATACAATGACCCGGCGAGACGCAACAGGGGAGAATTTCAAGTTATCCTGTAACACCTGCAAGGGCTACAAACGGTATCCCAACTGCTGTAGTGTGACGGTAACTGTTCCGTCCGCGAATAGATTCTACCTTGCGCCGCATAAGCCACCGATTGAAGCAACAGATCCGTACGCAAAGGTAAGTTTCTAACTTAATTCTGTAATTTATTTACAAAAACTTACAATATTTTATATCCCTTCCTAACAGCTCCCATCGATGGGTATTGAGCCAACAGGTGCGCAAGTGCATGAAATCAAGCGATACGAGTCCCTATGGCGCAGCACCATTAATAAGTGCATGGAAACCTCAATATCAAAAGCAGTTGACCGGATTAGCCGCTAATGAAGGAGTTTCCACGAGTCAAAGCAATGGGCCCGTATCAAATGTTACAAATGTCGTGGAGCCCTGACTGAAACAATAAATAGAATATGCTGCAGAACTCAATAGGGGTTTTGAATTGTATAATCTTAAATCGAGAACGGTTTGACTTGAAAGGTAGATCGATTAAACACCACCAGCGAGTGACCAGCTTGAACGGCTGTCTGGTTTTCTAGATTGGAGGGGTTGCTTCTATTTATCTTCACCCTCATGAAACAACTTCACTAAGGGAAACTTTTTGGAGAATTCTTGAAGTTCACTAAAAAATAGAGGTGCATGTCAGAAATCTTACCAGACAGCATCCATTGGTTTCGCTCAAAATCCGACACAGATTATATAAAAATCTGTCATGAATATTCTCAGTTGTCTTTAAGGAATCTTGCATGCTAAATTTTAAATGGTCGTCCAAGAACCTCTGAGGGATTCTTCTAGATACCAACATTTTTCAAGAATTTTCTCAGTAATACCGCCACAATTTCTTCCACAGATAGATACATGAATACTCTCGAGTTTTTAAAAACGTACTATAATATTTGACAATAGAATCTCAGAAGGTAGGTACTTTCCAGGAATGATGAAAAGATGGATAAAAAGACTCAAAACTACTTTATTTATCGTTAATTTAATGTCGTATCTAAAAGTTAACTATTTCTTTGAATGTGCCTTTAAGAGTTTCACTAATCATACCTTCAGTATTTTCTCCAAAACATTTTTGCAATGCGACTACTACTTGGCTGTGCTATTGCTTCAAAAAATCTACAGGAATTCCTGAAGGAATTTTTGGATTGAAATTTCCAGATATTTTCTAGGAGAAAACAGATTTCATCTAAAGATGTAACAAGATTTAGTTCAAAGCGTCTGGTAGAAATTCCTTCAAGGTTCATGTTAAAAGGTTATTGAAGCTGGTTTTTACTATTAGTACTATTTTTGTAGTAATTTTATATATTTTTTTTAGGAATACTTCGATGGGTTCCCCTAGGGTTTATTCACAAATTTCATAACGTTGAAAATGGCCATTTTCGATACGCACTCACCCCCTCATAACGCATTTTGTATGAATGTATTTCAAATTTTGTATGAGTTGTAACATCCCTGGGACACCCACCCACTCCCTCTAGCGTTATGCAATTTGCGAATGAGTCCCTAGAAAGTTTTTTCTTATAGATTGGTTTATGTTTTTAAATTTTTCGTAATTCTGGTTTCATGAAAATCCCCTTTAGGAGATTCAACCATAACATTAAATAAAAAATTTCTCGATTCCCAGGGCATAAGAGTATCTTCGTACCTGCCACACGATATACACATGCAAAAATGGTCAATCGGCAAAGACAGCTCTCAGTTAATAACTGTGGAAGTGCTCATAAGAACACTAATCTGAGAAGCAGGCTTTGTCCCAGTTGAAACGTAACGCCAGAGAGAAGAGAAGAAGATTAAATAAAAAGTTTCTGCAAGTATGTATTTGTGATTATTTCAGAGTTTACATATGAAATTAATTCAAGAACTTTTTCAATAAAATTTTCTAAATAACTCATCATTAGATAACTTCAGAAATGTTTTAAGGGATCCAGAAAATCCCTAGAATGTAGCAAATAATGGAATGTGGATAGAAGAAATATGTTCAAGAGCCGATTCAAGTTTTAGAAGATTTATTGAAGATATTTATAGCAGAAATCATTGACAAATTCTCGGAGAAGTTCCTCTGAATTCATGATTGGGTTCTGGAGAAATTCCCGTATTTACTTACCAGGATTTTTAAGAAAATATATTTAGAAATCTTTACTTTCAAAAATAGTTCCTTCTCCCTCCTTTGTTCTGGCGTTACGTCCCAACTGGAGCAGAACCTGCTTCTCTGTTTTGTGTTCTTATGAGCACTTCCACAGTTAAAAGTGAGAGCTTTCTCTGTAAATTGACCATTTTTGCATGTCTATATCATGTGGCAGATATGAAGATGCTCAATGCCCTGGGAAGTCGAGAAAATTTACTTTACGAAAAGATCCTCGACCGGTGGGATTAACCGACGACTTTCAGCTTAATCTTGCTGAATTGATACGAACTTTCCACTACGGTTATCTTAATGTAGTGAAAAGGCTAAACAAATAATTGTAAGTTTTTATAAAATATTGTGAAGGAACTCTCGAAAGTGTCTCTAGAGGTACTTTTCTATAAAAACCTGAGGTAACTTCTGAATAATTCACTGGATGTATTACGAGTAGTTTCTAGATATTGAAGGATCTATTATGGACATTATTAAAACAACCACTAGATGAATCACTTTTGATTTTTTTTTAGCAAAGTTTGAGTAATATCCAAAATTAATTAACGAAGCACTATTTGATGTTAGGCCAGAAGTTATAGTCAAGATATTGATCGAAATACTTTTAGTAACTCTGTGAGCAATACCCATAGGAATCCTTTAAGATTTTCTTTGAGGAATTTTGAATTTTTTGTGACATTTTTTTAGTCCATTAATTTGTTGGGTGATTTCCGAAATAAACAAACACTGAGGAAAAAATCCTGTAACTTACCGTAAAATTTATTAACGAATTCCTCAAAAAGCTCCTGGAAGATTTCCTTAGTAAAATAAAAATATCACAGGAAATCGATAAGGAATCTTCGCATGAATCAGCGGTTTTACCTGTTGAGTCTAAAGTTCATTCTGGAAAAAGCTTGATAATAATTCTTGCAAAAATCTCTAGGGTTATACAAAACATCTTCTGAAAGAATTCTAAACGTAATGTCTGTAAAAATTCAAGAGGAATATAAAATCCCTGATTATTTCTGGGAACTTTCAACAGAATTTAAGAAATTGTATAAGTTCTAGTTCAGGGTGTCGACTCAATTTTGAAAATAAATTTCCCTGACTTTCCCTGACCTTCCAGTCATTTTCCAGAATAGTTCCAGACCACTCAGTTGGTTAATTTGAACCAAAATAAGTAAGATTTTTACAAGAAGATACATATTCGTTATGTTATAGATCGTATGAATAAACTGATCAAAAGCTTTTACTTTTTTGAGATATATGTACCTGCCAGATGACATTTTTGAACGTTTATTCAAGTTGATATGATAAAACTGAACAACTCAGAATCTATTTACTTTTCAAACTTGAAGATCTGTATGAACAAAGATGTTCTCGGCTAGTGAACTACCTTAGACCTAATTTGAAAGTTTCCAAATTGTTTTCATTTTTTTTTCTTAGAATATCTATGATAATTCTTCACAATGATTCGTTACAGTTAATATTTTAGGATTTCGATATGAATTACCCCTAGTTTTTCTCCCCGAAAAAAATATCTAAATATTCTTAACAGAATGCATTCAGGGCTTGAACAACGCGCTGATTAAAAGGTTTCTAATGTTTCTCTTGTACTTGTCGTACCTTCAGCAATGCTCCGAGGAACTCTTCTAAGAATTCATCTACGAGTATCTCTAAGTAATATTACAAATTGTCAATAGCAGGGCCGGGCAAAAATCTGAAATTCACTCAACAGTAGCTAAACAAAGCCAATCGCAGTCAGCGAAGCCAGTGAAACTCACGTCCATCGCTGATGTAGGCAAAAAGCCTTGAAAATTGCAAAACACTCGTTGCTAAGGGCAACCCAAAATTACTGTAGAAAAATGTTCTATTTTCCGCTGCATTTCCCGCATTAAGAGCCTTCAATGACACTAACGTTTTAGAAAATTCATGCACCCAACATAGGCTACTTGGTGAGATTCACGTTTTTCAACTACTGTACTGGGAAAGCCACGTGATTTTCGCGAAAATTCAAGCCTACTACTATTACCATTCCCAGCATTGGTCAATTGATTATCAAGATTATTTCAAATGATATTCCTGGAATTTCTGCGTTTCAATGATTTTCTGGATTACTAAAAATAATCGAGGAACTTTGAGAATCATCCTTAGAATTTCTGGAGAATTTTCTGGGTCCTGGTTCTTTAGTCGAGTGGTTAGAGTCCACGGCTGCAAAGCAAAGCCATGCTGAAGGTGTATTGATTTAGCATGATCAATTACTTTGCAGACAATAAACTCGTTTGATGTTGTATTGATATTTTTTCCCTGAACTCAAGTGAAATTCCCTGATTTTCCCTGACTTTTCAGGTCAAAAATAAATTCCCTGACATTCCCTGACTTTCCAGGTTTTTCCAGGTAGTCTTCTTCTTCTTTCTGGCGTTACGTCCCCACTGGGACAGAGCCTGCTTCTCAGCTTAGTGTTCTTATGAGCACTTCCACAGTTATTAACTGAGAGCTTACTATGCCAATGACCATTTTTGCATGTGTATATCGTGTGGCAGGTACGAAGATACTCTATGCCCTGGGAAGTCGAGAAAATTTCCAACCCGAAAAGATCCTCGACCGGTGGGATTCGAACCCACGACCCTCAGCTTGGTCTTGCTGAATAGCTGCGCGTTTACCGCTACGGCTATCTGGGCCCCTTCCAGGTAGTCGACACCCTGTAGTTCAAGAAGAAAACGTAGTGAAAATATAACGATATTACCGTAGTATTATTATAGTAGTTTACGTTCAAGGCAAATACCACTGAAAAGTTTAAAAAAAACATGCGTATAAGATTTATTAATTTTTTTTTATGAAATTACAGTACTGGACAGAATAAAGTACGCATTGGCCGTTTTTCCATACAAAATGGTCAAGTTTGGAGATCTGAATCTCAGCTTTTAGTGGTCCGATTGATCCGAAATTTTCACCACAGCCTAGATATTACATAGATTTTACTCAATTAAAAAATATCACTGCATTTGAAACACAATCTTTTAAATTATTAAAAATCTCTCAATTTGCAAAAAATTGCAAAATTTAATTTTGAAAATATTTTGAAAACAATCAGTTTTACCGAAAAATTATGTTCTGCAAACTTGTGTGTCTTATCAAATTGTACATTTTTTCAGAAGGACATATTGCTCTAAGTATTTTCATTTAAAAATTATTTTTGCTTTAAAATTTTGTCATTTTTATCAAAATTTGAGATTTGCGATAACTTAAAAGTTCGTAAATGAAAAACTATGAATTTCTAGCCTAGCGAATTTGAGGTTACTTTCAAGCTGCGGTGAAAATTTCAGGTCAATCGGACAACTAGAAACCGAGATATAAGACTCCAAACTTGATCATCTTGTATGAAAAAACGGCCAATGCGTACTTTATTCTGTCCAGTACTGTAGCTCTGAGAAAGTCTGAAAAAATACAGGATTTATTAGAATTCCCTGAAAGCTTGCAAAAATCTGTAGGAATAGCATTTTATTAAAGCTTAGCATGCTGCTCGCTCCAAAAACATATAAATAAATACAGTTGACTCTCCACATCTCGATGTTCTACATCTCGATATCTCTCCCTATGTCGATGATTTTTTCGGTCCCTTCATTCTGCATACATTTTCACTCTCCATATCTCGATATCCTCCTTATCTCGATATCTCCCTATCTCGATGTGATTTTCGTCCCCAATTTTCTCTCCGTATGTCGATATGCCCATTATCAAAGGTTACTAGACTAGATTTTAGAGATTCAAAACAATTTGCGAAAATGAAATGACATCTGTTTGTTTTTGATTTTCCTGGCAACGGAAGGATTTTCAATCTAGTATTCGTTAAAAATTTGTTCTATGTCTCGATCTCTCCCTATGTCGATGGTCCCTTCGATATCGAGATGTGGAGAGGCGACTGTAAATAAAAAAATACTTGACACAATTGGATAAGAAATTTATTACAGGGCTCCATTTGGAATTATATTTCGTCTTAAACGCATCAAAGAAAAAAGATCATCTAGTACATAGTGCGTCACAAAATCGTAAATTCCCCCCTTAAATACTTTAATACTTAAATAGCTATTACATAAACAGATTTTAAATAATCATCGTGAATAAATTAATTGTAAAAAAATATATATTTTGGAAAACAAAAATTCTAGATGATCTTTGAAAAAATTACATTCTTGGCTAAATAAAAGGCTGAAGGAATTTCTTAAACATTTTTAGAGAAATCTTTGGAAAACGCTGCAACTCAAATCTATGAAAAAGTTATGAAGGAATCTTTGCAAAAATTCTTAGAAAGTTTATGAATTCCTGGAGGAAGCCTCAGAAGGCTCCCTGAAGGAGATTTTAGGAAAATCATTGTTCGCTTCTTCAGAGGATCCTTGAAGTAGATCCACTCGGTAATTTCTTTATTTTTTTGAATTTTTTTTTTATTTCTGGTGATTTTTTATCCACTAAGAAAAAGATAATCTAATAGTCGAACAATCATTTTTGCCATAAATTTTTAATTTCTGAAGTTGTGCGTTTTCAGTGTTGGTCCTGCTATCAATTCAAAGCCTTCCGTCGATTTTAAATATTGTCGAAATTCTTATCGGGTTGATAGCATAGTGTATATTCAAAGATCCGGCATTTTCAATTATGTAAACAAGAACCTAATTCACTTGAAGGTACGTCCACACATTCCCCAGCTGCAGAATCAGGAAATAAATCTCCATTATCCAAACGAGAAAAAAGTCCGTATACAACAGAAAACAACTTTGGCGTTCGTTTGTATTGCATTGAGCATGGTCAGTAGCTGACTCAGGATTTTCTGAGCATTTACTCAGCTTTCACCGCTTTATTCATACGAATCTGGATGTTCGAAAAGTAAATGCTCAAATGCTCAGTTTTATCATACCAACTTGAGTAAATGCTCAAGAAAATGATTTGACAGGTGGATTTGAGTAAAGTAAAAGCTTTTGCTCAGTTTATTCATACGACCTATTATACACTATAATTGACCGTTCAGTTCAAATGCATACTGATGGCAAATTTTTCCGTCGCTGAGAAGCGAGAGAAGAGCGGAGAAATCTGCCAAAAAAAGTAAACAACACACGCATGGTGTGAAAAATGCTTATAATTTTGGTCAAAAAACATGTTTCCACTACAAAGTTTAATAAATTGCGATTTTGAGCTTTTATGAAGTTGTTGATTATTGATTAGGCGCAGCGGTTTGGTTTTATAATACGTGTTTATTGGTTAATGGTTAGTAGTTGGAATAGGAATGAAGAAGAAAAAGAAGACGTCACTTCCTCTATGGGTGCTTTGATCATGAACATGGACTTCTGGTTGCTTAGATCAACACCCCCGCTCAACCGAAGAGATTCAGCTTCTCCCGAAGATGTGCAAATGGTCCTGCTGGTAAGCCTTTGGTAAATATATCAGCAACTCGTTCTTTTGTAGATACATAAACTGGCCGAATAATCTTGTTCTGGATGCATTCTCGAATAAAATGGAATCGAATATCCACATGCTTCATTCTTCGATGATCCCGAGGCTCCTCAGCACGATTGATTGTCCTCAAATATTCTCGTTGATTCGGAAATCTCAACGCTAAATTCTTGTAGCACATTTCTTAGCCAAATTGCTTCACATGCTGCTTGACTTAATGAAACGTACTCTGCTTCTGTCGATGAGAGAGCTACGGTGTTCTGTTTTCTTGTAGTCCACGAAACGGTTGCATCATGGATTTTGAATGTAAAGCCAGAAATAGATCGCCTGTCCTCACCATCGTTTCCCCAATCTGCATCTGCGTATCCTATCAGCGGACTGGAATCAGCTCTGCGGCGGTACACTAATCCATAATCTCTGGTCCCTTTTAGGTAGCGTAAAACCCTTTTCAGGTGGTTCCAGTGCTCATCTGTAGGTGCTACTTGATATCGGCTGAAAGTGTTGACTGCGGCGGCGATGTCTGGTCTGGTTGATAGCATCAAATATGATAAGCATCCTATCAACTCCTTGTAAGGGTGCTTGGTCAGTTCTATGTTTCCTTCATGTTCAAACTGCGGCTTTGGTTCCATCGGGGTTGATGTTGGTCGACATTCTTCCATTCCGAAACGTTTCAGCATTCCATCAATGTATTTGGGCTAACTAATCTTGATTTGATTATCATATCGTTCAACTTTGATTCCGAGGAACTGCCTAACTTCTCCCATATCTGTCATTTCAAATCTTTCGGAAAGTTGATTCTTGATAAGTTCAATTTCTTCAAGGTTGCTTGTCATCAGCAAAACATCGTCTACATACAACAACAAGTATACGACCACTCCTTCACTGCCCATAACTGCATATCAGTCACATTCGACATTTTTGAATATTTCGAGTTAATACCGGGGAGCAGTGAACCAAAATGTACCGTCAAAAACTGTAGTGAGCGTGACAATCACACATAGACTACCATGAATTTCATGCAGCAAAAACTTTCATGTGCTACTGAAAATAAAAGTCATGCGCGACTGTGACTATTTTTTGGTCAGCAATAAATGTATCATGGTTGTAATGAATTACTTTAGTAGACATTAATCTGTATTATCATAATGTGCCACTCACAATGTGCACCGATTGAAATATGTTTTTATTTTCATTCTTGTATCAACCAGCCGCACCAGCTTGAGGGCTGTCCATAACTCACGGGTTATTTTTCTATATTTAGACTCCTTTTCCTTCGTGGATCGGTTTTTCGTCTATACAAAAAAAAATGTGCCGATCGTGATCTTTGGTCAAACAAACTACCCCCGCCCTTCTCCCCCCATGGATGACCACGTTGTTTATGGACAGCACCTTGTGCGAGAACGGCTCGAAGCAGAAACCTACGAATAAAGAGGGTAGAATCAAACCTAAAAAAAACCCTGGTGCTCCGTTTGTGCCACTTTTTTGTTGCTTCCAATGAACGCCCTCTCCTCCAATGGACCAATGCACGAGTTCAGTCGTTGACGTTTGAGCGGTGCCATGTTATTTACGTTACCATGGTAGCTAGTGAATACGGCACCGCTCAAATGTCAAATTAGTGAACTCGTGCAAAGGACCATGGACCAATGCACGAGTTCACTAATTTGAGGTTTGAGCGGTGCCGAATTCACTCGTTACCATGGTCACGTAAACAACACGGGACCGCTCATACGTCAAATAGTGTACTCGTGCATCGGTCCATTGTGCAGCAGTGAAAACGCAGCTGTGATGAAGTGGCGATTTGGATCAGAAGCAAACGAGTGAAGAGTTGTCACTACGATCGCAGCTGCGTCGTGATTGTTTTTTACATTCATTTCGCATTCCCGTCATCCATAACAGCATAACGTTCATGGGAGGCTGAAAAGAATTGCACGCTACTCTTATCCATGTCAGGTAATACATTCATGGCTGAATGTATCAGTAGCAACCTGAATGTCACAAATGAATGTTTTGAAACCTCTAGCATGTGAATGTAACAGCAATGCGACAATAGCATCAAAAATGTATTATACGGTTCACTGCCGGGGAGAGTCATCTAATGACAAATACTTTCGATCAACTTACTGAAATCTGTGAGATTGTTCTAGAAAATTCGAAAAAAATACCAAGTTGTTTTGTCACATTGGCAATTGTAACCGCAAAACAGTCACATTGAGATTATACATGAGCCTCATAATGCAGTACCAACGAAATTTCTATCTGAATTATTTTCTGACTGCTCATCCCATATGCGATATGAGTTGTTCAAAATTTCAGCATCAAATAAGCACTTTTGAATTCTCAGTGATTTTTTGAAATTCGAATCTAGTGTGGGGCAAAAGTTCGCTGGCTAAAACACAAAATATCGATCCTTTTATGACAGGCATACTTTACACCAGTCGTAAACTTAAGTTTGCCGAAAAATACACACTAAATTTTCATCAAAAAATTGCCCAAAACCGGGTTAATTGTAATATACTCAAAAATAGCAGTTTTTCGCAAAACTAAGTGGAAATGTAAAATTTTGGTGACAATTTTCACACGATCAGACAAATTTAACTAAATTTGAAGATAATATGTGGATTTTAGGCAATTTGCAAATTTTTCCGTGAGTTTATACATGGGTCGAACTTTTGCCCCGCTGATTCGAACTTTTGCCCCACTATGGGCCAAAAATTGTTTTCAAGCATTTATGCAAAAACTAATACACCTCAAAGCAACCTTATGATAGGCCTAGAAACGCCCTTACATAAAATATTGAAAAAGATTTTATCTTCAATTGGTTCAATGCAACGAAAGTTTGACCAAAAATTACAATATTCACGTCGAAAAACAACAAATAGCCATAACTTTTCCAAATGTCAATCGATTTTTATGATATTTGGATTGAAAGTCTCTTACTTGAATAGCATTCGAACCACCATGACATTTATAAGATTTGTTTTAAATTGAGCTAGAAATTTTAAAAAGAAACTCTTACCCCACTCGAACTTTTGCCCCACTTTACTCTACTGCAGTAAAATGTAAACTTGGTATCCCATTTATTCAATGCCTACTTTTGTCGAATGTTACAAATATGCAGTTATGGGCAGTTCAGTACGCTTCCAATATAAACAGCAGTTGTAGTTGGATCGTTTGAATCCCAAGCTTAAAACAAACAAATTAAACGCCTCATTCCAGCTTCGTGGTGCTTGCTTGAGTACATAAAGCGATTTTTGCAAACAGCACACCATATTCCGATCTCCTTCCTCAAATCCCTCTGGCTGGTACATGTAAATTTCTTCCTTCAAATTTCAATTCAAAAACGCCGTTTTTACGTCCATTTGATGTATGGTGTACTTGAATTGATTCGCTATACTCAGCATAATCCGGAACGTTGTTATCCGTGCCACTGGTGCGTATGTTTCTGTATAATCATAATTCTTCTTCTGCGAATATCCTTTGGCAACAAGCCGTGCTTTATACCTTTCAATGTTGCCGTTGTCATCACGTTTGGTACGGAATACCCATTTACAATCTACGATGTTTTTCTCTTTTGGCTTCGAATGCAAAGTCCAAGTTCCGGTTTTCTTTAAACTCTGCAACTCGCTTTCAATCGCTTCCTTCCATCGGTCCCAATCATCTCTCTTTTTCAGCTCAGCAATGTTATTCGGTATTTCTTCAACAAAAGCTTCTGCATTCAACGCATAGGCCATCGGAGATTCAACACTGCTATAGCACACGTGGTAGTCATTCATCCAGACAGGAGGATTCGTCAATCGCTTCGATACTGGTTGATCACTGAATGATTCATCAACAGCATGTACTCTCTTCCTTCTCGGATCAGCTACAACATCTTCAACATTACCAGCTTGTTCGACACCTGCAGCTTCTATAATATTCGTTTTTGATTTGCATCTTGTACTTTGGCTTCATTTTGATCATTTATCACGGGTTCATTATCGGTTTGCGGTTCTTCTTCTTCCAGTTCATCATTGAAATCTCTTGAACGTGTCGGAGGTTTCCTGCTATTCTCATCAAAAAACGACATCTTTGCTAACAAATATTTTCTTCTTCCGGGGATCAAAGATTCTGTAGCCGTTCGTTGCGTAGCCAACCATGTAGTTCCTCTCAGACCTTGGATCGAGCTTTCCTCTGCATTGCTTCGGCACATGGGTATGTGCAACTGCACCAAACACTCTCAAATTGTCGATATCGGGTTTCTTGTTGTACCAAACTTCGTAGGGGGTCTTCAGAATTTCCAGCGCACTGGTTGGACTACGATTTGACAAATATACAGCCGTTAGGACCGCTTCTCCCCACAAACTTTTCGGTAATCCAGCATCAAATATCATTGAACGAGCTTTATCCAAGAGAGTCCTATTCATACGCTCCGCCACTCCATTCTGTTGAGGTGTATACGGAGCTGTATCTTCCAACGATATTCCTTTTCTACGGCATGGGGATCGAAACGCTTTGCTAGTATATTCTCGCATCGAATTTTTGCAATCTTCACACCAATCCATAAGCTGCTACCTTTACGTTATATTCTTCAAAGCATTCTAAAACTTCATCTTTAGATTTTAGCAAGTACACAACAGTAAAGTGGCTGAAGTCATCAATGAATGTTACAAAGAATCTCTTGCTATTGTACGTTCCAGGCGTGAACGGTCCACTGACGTCACTATGTACCAGCTCCAGTACCCTAGTCGAACGTTGTCCTTCTGCAACTCTTAACGGTTGTCGGGTTTGTTTTCCGCTCAGAAAAACTTCGCACGGGTTTTTCTTCACGCATTCCAGTAACGTACCTTTCGTACTCACTATTCCGTTTTTCCACAGCTTTTGCAAATTCGCTTCTCCAAGATGACCATATCGTCGATGCCACAGACCAGCTTCATCATCTTTCGTCAATAACGCCTCAGCTTCCTTCTTCAATGAAACGTCTAATTGGTAGAGCCTTCTACTTTTCCGTCCCGTTGCAACAGTTTGACCATCTTTGACTATCTCCACTTTTCCGCCTGCAAAAGTGATTGACATGCCTTTATCTTCAAGACGACTGATGGAGAATAGATTTAGGCGTAACCCATGGACATACAGCACTTCTTCAACAATGGACGATATTATTCTTCCTTCCACCTCGCTACAGGTCCGGATAGTTCCAGCGTATTGGGCGGTCAGCGATTGGCCACTCTTCGCAACAGCAATCGAAATATCCCTTGGCAAACGATGTAGCTCCTCGAAATAACTTCTATCTCTCACCATGTGGTCCGATGCTCCTGAATCCAGAAACCACTTGAACGAATTGTTTTCTGAAATTCTGTGAATTGTTTTGTGAAATTCTGTGTGACTGCTGCGGCCAGCTCGGTTTCACAGGTCGCCACAAACGCAATATCCGTAGCACAGTGCACGTTAGCTTTACCTGTATGTGGTCCGTTGTATTTCGCCAAGTTTCGTGAGTTTCCGCAAGCTTCAGAATACTTTCTACCGTTGTCTTCCGTCATCTTAACTCGACAGTCCGAGCGCTTGTGTCCTAACTTTCCACAGTTGTAGCACTTGAACGAGAACCTTTTCCCAGCAAACGCCGATTCAGTATTTCCGTCTTCATCGAGACAATCGTTCTTCACGAAACGCTTCGCTTCTTCTTCCAACAAGCGGTTCTTGACAAACTCCATGGACAACTTTTCGAATGACATCGTTTCCAGCGCCGTACACAGCCCATCGTATTGTTTTGGCAGGGTAAGAAGAAGTTGAGTAATCGCGTCATCTTCTTCAACCTTAACACCGGTCATCTTCAGTCCTCGCAGTAACTTGTCGAACTCCAGCAAATGGTTCTGCATACTCGCACCGCTCTTCAACTTCAGCAAATCAAGTTTACGACGGTAATACAGCCGGTTGGCAAGACCTCGACGTTGGAAAGTTCCTTGCATGCTATCCCAACACTCTTTCGCAGTTTTCCTTCCCATAACGTATTCCAAGTGGCTATCGGAGACGCGGTGGACGATCAGCCTCTTGCACTTCCGATCGAGCTTCCATTTTTCCTCGAGTTGTTGCTTCTTCCTCGTCTTGACTTCCATAGAGTCCTCAGGGAGTTCAGCGTAATCTTTCTCGTTAATGGTTTCCTCGATGCACTTCACAAGGCCTTTCTCCTCCAGCAACACACGCATCCGGTACGCCCACTGGTCATAATTCCTTCCGTCGAAAATCCACTTTTTCTCGTCCTCCATTATCTTGGTTTGCAAATCTTTCTCACACTCGAATAACCTATCTGGGCCTATGACCTATGGATCAATGCATGAGTTCATTATTTGACGATTTAGCGGTGCCATGTTATTTATGTGACCATGGCAACCCGTGAATTCGGCAACGCTTACTTACTTACTTATTTGGCTTTACATCAATTATCTTGATAAAGCCTCGCCAACAATATTTCGCCAATTCCCTCGGTTCATGGCCGCTTCTCTCCATCCTCGACTGTGACCCACGCTCTCCAGGTCCTGGTGTACCTGGTCAATCCACCTAGCTCGCTGCGCCCCACGCCTTCTTGTTCCGACCGGATTCGTGGCGAACACCATCTTTACAGGGTTGTTGTCCGGCATTCTTGCAACATGCCCTGCCCAGCGTATCCTTCCAGCTTTAGCTACCTTCACGATACTGGGTTCGCCGTAGAGTTGAGCGAGCTCGTGGTTCATCCTTCGCCGCCACACGCCGTTCTCCTGCACGCCGCCGAAGATCGTCCTTAGCACTCGGCGTTCGAAAACCCCAAGAGCTTGCAAGTCCTCCTCGAGCATAGTCCACGCCTCATGCCCATAGAGGACTACCGGTCTTATGAGCGTTTTGTACATCGTGCATTTGGTGCGGGGGTGAATCTTTCTTGACCGCAGTTTCTTCTGGAGCCCATAGTAGGCACGACTTCCGCTGATGATGCGCCTTCGTATTTCCCGACTAACATTGTTGTCAGCCGTCAGCAAGGATCCAAGGTAGACGAACTCGTCCACCACCTCGAAGGTATCCCCGTCTATCGTAACACTGCTTCCTAGGCGGGCCCTGTCGCGCTCAGTTCCGCCAACCAGCATGTACTTTGTTTTCGACGCATTCACCATTAGCCCGACTCTTGTTGCTTCGCGTTTCAGGCGGGTGAACAAATCTGCCACCGTTTCAAATTTTCTCCCAATAATATCCATGTCGTCCGCAAAGCAAACAAATTGTCCGGATCTCGTAAAAATCGTGCCTCGACTGTTAAGTCCGGCTCTCCGCATGACACCTTCAAGCGCAATATTGAACAACGCCCAAACGTCAAATTAATGAACACGTGCATCAGTCCATGGACCTGTGCACGAGTTCACGAATTTGACGTTTGAGCGGTGCCGAATTCACTTGTTGCCATGGTCACGTAAATAACACGGCACCGCTCAAACGTCAGATAATGAACTCGTGCATTAGTCCATGGGTGCTTTGATCATGAACATGGACTTCTGGTTGCTTAGATCAACATTGATGAAATAATATCGACAATAATACATTTGTATGAGACGTTTGCAAGTAATACTGCCTACATAATTCTGTGGATGGAGGTATGCATGGCCGGCGCACATAACACTGTGCTCCGCCCTGTTCGGTGGATCGAGAGGGTGGCTTAGCGGGTGGTTTGAGTGGGTGGTAACATTATGTTTACGTTCTCAACGGACTTTCACCTTAAGTACTGACTGAAACGTCAGGAAAATCTGACAAATGATAGTTTAATATACTGTAGTGCCCAAAAGTCATTTGGAAAACAGTTAAAACCAACTTATCTTCTGTTTAAGTTACATAATTTTGGTTCCCAGTTTTAACTTAATATGTAGTACTTTTGTTGTTGTTAAATCCTAGAACAAGTTTACAGCTGAAAATGTAGAAAAAAAAAGATAAAAAATCTTGTGCGGAATAATAAAACTAACAGCAAGGAGTAAGGGTTCAAAATAAGACATTTTTTTTTTAATTATTCGTGGTTAAGAAACAGATTTAAGTGAACATGATCAACAAAATTCCTTAATTTGGAATGGATCTCCGTCATTACTCTCTAATTTCAAATCCATCCAGCAAATGATTACCAGATAGAGACAAAAAAAAACAATTGCAATATTTAGAATGTTTCAAAAATCAGCTATTTTTATACAATCATCTTTATTTATATTTCAACTAAACTTAACCATATTCTTACACAACTCATAATGACAAAATGAAATAATACAAATCTCGCATAACTTCTGATCTCGCCCTAAAAGCCATTGGTAACCATGTGTGTAGCTCGTTGTTTCTGAGCATTTGAATGGATTTTCATGTTATTTAACAACGCTATGGGGAACAAAGGATCATTATCTACCTGCCCGTGATGATGGTTTGGATGTTTATTCTTTTATTTGCTCAGAAACAACGAGCTACACACGTGGCTACCAATGGCTTTTAGGGCGTTATCTCAGAGTATGCGAGAAATGCTCGTTTGCTGAATTATCGAGTGATTTAGTAGAAAACTTAATGATAGAACAATTAACACATTAAAAATAACACTCTAATTTGATGTCCTCATTATCATCCAGGCTTTTCCATCAAGAGCAATGATATATCAAAACAAATCGTTGAGTTGACTGAGTGGAAATCTCCTGCCACATTGAACGCACTGAATAAATATCTTATTTTACTATAATAACGTTAATATTTGCCTTAATGAGCATATAATATTCTTTTGAGGAAATAAAGCTCCAACAGAAAATATGAATTGAACTTCAACGGTTGATGCTATATCTTGTTACAAATGAAAAAACAATCCAAGTCGATAAAGCATTGATTTTTACCTAACTTATTGAACTTTAAATTTGTTTATATATAAATAAAATAGTTTGGATACGAATACAATATAATATTTACATAAATATTTAAAGCTTCACAAAATCTGTTTTTTTTTTTTTTTTTTTTTTTTTTTTTTTTTTTTTTTTTTTTTTTCAGGAAAATTAAAAATTTCTTAGTAAATTTAATAATTCGATAAGAATTTTTTATTCTTATTATTTTGATTAAGGCTGCTGCAAAAGACAAGCGCATGGCCGAACTTTTCAAGCACGGTAGTGAGCAGCTGTACGAAATACTGCACCGTACTCTGTTAAGGATATGTGAGAAGAAGAATTGCCTGCTAGCTGGCTGAAGAGCCTCATCTGCCCTCTGTATAAGAAGAGACACAGATTGGAGTGCGCCAATCACCGAGGAATAACGGTCCTTAACTCGGCGTACAAAATAATGTCGCGTGTTCTGTTCAACAGATTGAGACCGCTGGAGGAGTCCTTCGTCGGCGAATACCAAGCTGGTTTTCGTGAGGGCCGCTCAACGACGGATCAAAAGTGTATCTTGCGACAAATCTTTGTTAAGTTCCGGGAATACAACTTGCAGACTCATCATCTGTTCATTGATTTCAAGGAGGCGTACGATTCAGTAAAGAGAAATGAGTTATGGTAGATAATGATAGAACAAGGTTTTCCGGTGAAACTGATTAGACTGATTCGTGCAACGTTGGATGTATCGAAATCAAGTGTGCGGGTTGCGGATGAGACTTCAACTTCCTTCGTAACTTTAGATGGATTAAAGCAAGGAGATGCGCTTTCGAAACTTTTGTATAACATTGCTCTCGAAGGAGCTATTAGGAGAGCGGGCGTGCAAAGAAACGGTACCATCGTCACCCGGTCGCATATGCTCATGGGTATTGTGGACGATATCGATATTATCGGAATTGATCGTCGAACAAAGTACATGATCGCTGGTAGACTGCGTGGTTCCAATCGTGACGTTGGTAGTGGAGTGGTGCTGGGTGGTAAAAAAAATTGAAGTAGTGGAAGAATTTGTGTTTGTTGGTACTTTAGTGACGTGCAGTAATGATGTTACCCGCGAGGTGAAAAGGTGTCTTGCAGCTGCGAATAGGGCTTTTTACGGGCTTTGTAATCAGCTTAAGTTCCGTAGCCTGCAGCAGTGTTGGGAAACTCGTGAGTACTCACTGAAAACTAAAAACTCACTCGCGAGTATGAGTTGTACAGCTTGAGTTTCGTGTGAGTATACTCAGGCGTGAGTTTCAGCTGTACAACTCATACTCGTGAGTGAGTTTTAGACCAACCTTTACTCACTCGTGAGTAATTTTACTCACTAGAAGTATTGTTAATTATCAAAAAGCTTGCAAATGGCCCAAATAAATAATAAGTTATATGTAAGGCTATTCTTAGGGCGTTCTTAATCAAATGGTAAGATGATTTTTTTCTCTGGGAACTATTTGATGGACGCAAAACCTTGTTTTAATATGAATTCTTAACACAAGTTGTACTTTCTTTATTTTTTTTTGGCATTGCGCTCCGTATGTTGTCTCGTAATCGTTTCTTTTTTGCGTTACGCCTCTACAGTACATTTACACACTGCTCGAATCAAACATATATCGTTGTCTATCTGTGTCCACCAACCTGTGTTCTAAAAGACATACTAGTCAGGAGTAGTTTACTTATGTCGAATTCGTTTTTGAACCTAGGTTGGAACTGGCGCAACCCGATCTGAATCACAGTTTCAACCCCAACCCGGTTCAGGTTCGACCGAACCACATTTTGCTTGACGTTGGTTTATTTATGTGTTGATCACCGACCCAGTTCCTAAAAACGAAAACGACATTATTTTAACTGATGCATACACAGCAAAAAATAATAGGGGTATTCACTTAAAGTTGCGTAAAGCAGCGTAAAACTGAAACCGCGTATTAATTGCAATGACTTATTTCAAACGAAATATACTTATTTTGACACTTGAGAACAAAACTCAGCGGTTTATGCGTCAGGTACATTGAAAATTCGATTGGAGGTTGGAAGTAAATAGCAGTGATATGATGTGCGAAGATTTTTGTAAACGACCAAACGTGCATATGAAGCTTAGCTGAATGACTGTTAATTTTTTTTAGTCTAATTAAATTTTCTGTATTCTCCTAACTAATAACTCTCAACTCGTAAGTTCGTAAGCGCTTGAAGATTGCATTTGATACCGATATCGTATTGAGGACCCGCTTTGATCCATGCGCTAAACGGGCGGCAAAATTTCCGCATAAGCGCAAAGGCCTTCAGACTGAAAGTTTCATTACAATTTGCAATTTTTTGTTTTGGCGTTCTACATATATGTGCAAAAGTAAGAATTATCTTAGTTTTACAAATTAGTATTTCAGTGGATAACCGCTTGCAATTAAATGTTTCGGTTTCGTCCAGTAACCTCACCGGTACTGTCGCAAATCCAATACGAATCAACCCAATAAAATATTAGATAAAACTCTTGCGAACAGTACCCAGTATCAGAGGGTAACAGTTTTTGCATCTGGTTCCACGTAGCCTTTTCGAATCGATCAGTTGTATGCAAATGACGGCTCCTAGAGCCTCAATCGGAAGTCATTATTTAGCCACAAGCATTTCTCCGCTGGAATTAGAAAAATAATGAATATCCTAAATTACAGAATAGTAATATTTTTTTTACAATTTCCTCTGATTTGCTAAAATTATGAAAACCTATGAAAACCGATGGAATCGAATTTGTTTGAAATTATTTTGTTGACATTTGTTTTGTTATCATCACCAAGGCGCTCTTGGATACCAGATTTGAACAATCTGAAATATTTCATTTGCGGTTGAGGCTATGCCGTGAAATGTTTAAAATTACCAATTATACATACTTTACGCGGAGATTTACGCCATTAAGTGAATACCCTTAATGTAATTTACATCGACGTAATTCGCGTATATCACCCTGAAATTTCACGGAAACATGATTGCCATTTCCAATTACATTATTCTTGTGTAATATTCACATATAAAACATAGAAATATTACACAGAAACTGTTGCAACCAAGTCACTCCGACGAACGTTGCTATATTACACAGATTCAAATATCATTTTGCAATCCTAATTGACGGATAATAAATCTCGACGATGACAATGTAAGTGTTTTGATTATAAGGAAAGAATCTTAGACCTCATTCTAATGATCAATTTTTGTCTTTTAAAATCAGATGAAGTTAACCGAAAAGTATACTGTTTAGGCAGCTTTTTGATGTACAGACACTAGTCATGTATGAGGAGGAAACTGATTAACGAACGAATCTCAAAGCTAGTGGTGATATTTTTTGCAATGCATGTCTCTGAATTTAATGAAATGTTCCTAAAGTCTTTTTTTCCCTGGTGAATGAATTATTGTCAAAAATTTTAGAAGCTCCAGAAGTTCTTACCAGACTTAGATCTCTAAAACAGAGGCTTTAGGTGTTCTGCTAATGATTTATCACGAAGTTTCCTCTGGAATGCTTCAAACTCCTTCAGAGATTGATTCTTCCAGGAATTAGTCTAGAAATTGGCAGCGATCTTTGGGGATGTTTAGAGGAATTTTCCAAGAATCTGCCCCAAGAAATTCTACAGCACTCAGTAACGTTGGACCTTCAGTAATTTTCACAGAGATTACTTTAATAAATCCAGGGATTATCCCATCATTGACTTCAGTTATTTATTTTTCCACCGAGTTCTCCAGTTGATACCTAGAAAATCCACAGAGATTCATTCCAGGTTTTATTTTGAAGAATTCGTTTAGATTTTCTAATAAATTCTAACAATTCACAAGGAGTTCTTACGCTGATTTTTTCCGTTATTCTTACAACCATTTTTATATGGAATTTCATAAATTCATCCATGGTTTATCCCAGGTATTGCTTCAAAATCTTAAGACATTTGAGCTCAATCAAACAAAGCTGAAGGCCATGTGTTTCTGAAGAATTTATACAGAATTTGAAAATAAGTTCATTCATGCATTATCTTCCAAATGAAGGGAATAAACGCAAAGAAGTGGAAGTGACATTTTGATTGGTTTTGAGTTAAGTTAACTAAACAATTTTACTGGTTTCAAACTTCCCTATGGTATTTTCAGGTAATCTGTAAATGAAATAACTCATAGAAGATTGGCTTGTTTTTTGTCTCTAATACAATTTGTATGGAATGAAAAAATTGCCGAAAAAAACTTGTGTATCGATTTTTTTAGAACTAGGTTTTTGTCATTTAAACTACTCTGATTTTAACCTCCTCAAATGTGATCTAAATCTAAATGTTAGCGTATAACCCCTAAGTTTTGAATCAGAGAGTAATTAACCTCGTATATGTGATTATTTCTATAGAATCCACTGAGGGAAAATTTTAATTTCACATTGGCTTGTTTTCACTCAAGCTAAATTGTTGTGCTCAAAAAAGTTTGAAATACCAATAAAATAAAAAAAAAAAATTTTTACGATTATGTATGTCATTATTGATGAACAATTAACTAACTATTGATTTTCAAGCAAAAAAGTAAAGTGATTTTGAATAATTAAGCCTATTTGTAACAACTTTTGTTCAAGCATTTTTTTAGAAACGACTTTTGACAGTCAAATTTTCGGAAAGCAAGAGTTTTTAAAAACGAATAGGGAAATCTATGTAAGAATCACTGGTTGATTCCATTAAGGACTTGAGACATTTGTGAGATAATCTTCTGATTCTTTAAAATTTTTTGGGGCAAAAAATACTGTTAAATTCTTTAAGGTATCTTAAACAAAACTCCTGGAAGAATTCCTCAAAAAACACTTGGAACAATTACTAAACTAACTAAAGAAATCTTCGGAGTAGTACCTCCAGGAATCTTTGGGTAAATAACTGAATTAATGCAGATTAAATTTTCGAATTTTCTTGGATATATCGTTAGAAAAATGTGTAATCTAATTTTGAAGAAACCCTTATAAAATCTTTTTTCTCCTGGTTTGTTTTGTTTTGTTACAACATTTTTTGATTCCAGTTTAATCTCATGATTCCTATTTGGTTCCTTTTTTTTCAAGTATTACGTCTAAAAAGTCCTCAATCACTACAATCACTGAATTTAAGTTATTACACCAGTAAGTAAGAGCAAAGTGAAAAAGTTTCAATTTAGCTTAACATTATTTGTGTATCATCTCCTCATAGTCTAGTTTTTCTCAAAGGTCCTCCTTTATTTCTTGTTAATATCTGATTTCTAAATCAGGCAAAATATTCCAAACATTTTTCTGATCAGACATCTTTGTAGGTCATCGTTGCACACATTCGGTCTGGAACAGGAACTATTAATTCTCTTTTCTTAGAGTATTACATCAAGATACGAAACCTTCTGATTCAATACATATCGATTATATTCGTATTATAGTCATTAAACGAAAAAAAAACTTTTTTAAATACACGGACACCATTTTCAGCAATTTAGCTACCCACACTGTATATAACTTAACACTGGATACTGTACGTAACGACCACAATACGTAATGACCCCGAAGCCCATTTATTTATTTATTTTCAAGTTTTCTATAACAAACATGCAGATTACATTTATTTTGCTGATAATATTTATGGTTTGGCAACCATAAGCAAAAGTACCTCAATATTAAAAAATAATGGAAATGCTGTATATAGCGAGCCTCAATAGGAGAAATGCGAAAAGGTGGAAGCCTCTAATTGAACTATCAAAAATTAGCAGCCAATCGAACCCCCAAAAAGCAGCCTTGAATCCAACACAACATATCAAATAGGCAAGATGTCAATCGCAAACAAAATTTATGTTTTCCAATGTTACTAATATTGCTTTTCAAATTTGAATATCAATAACATAAACGTATTCAGGAAAAGTATCTGTATTATTTGTTGTTACAAAAAGAATAAAATTGGTCTGGAATATATTTGAACACAAACAAACTTTTGCCCATATAATTTGTTTCTCCATGTTTGAGAACTGCCATGCTGAAAAAATGCATATCACAATACAGAAGTCGACCGCATCTGTTAATATTATGAATTAATTCTACAGTCTTTCACCTAGTATAAAACATGCAAATGTAGAATCTTATTATATTTTGGAATTTGGTTACTCACCATACTCACAAAGAGTAAATTGCTCACTCACCCGAGAGTAATGACGTCATACTCACTGCGAGTATTACTCTTTACGTGAGTAATACTCGCAGTGAGTTATGACGTCATACTCTCGCGTGAGTAAGAGTAAGGAACGAGTAACTCACAGTGTGAGTATTACTCGCAAACGAGTACGAGAGTGAGTATTTTTTAACTCGCGAGTACGAGTTTCCCAACACTGGCCTGCAGACGAAAACAAAATTCGGGCTATATAGGACACTAATCCGTTCGGTTGTTCTAGCGGAACTATCTACTAAAAACAATTTTCCAACTCTTTTTACAAACCAGTTAAAGAATTCTCGTAGTAGATGCACCACACTTCTTTTAAGTTGTTAGATCCTTGGTGAAACCAGATTCTAGCTCAGTTGAAGGCCGCGTGCATAACTTCTTCAAAATAGATTTGTATCAGCCATAAGCTTCCTGCCTGTTAATCTAAAATACGAAATCGATTATAATAAAAATGGGAATTTCAAATAAGATCGATTTTCATTTCCAAAAACACAACACTTGGCTTCTCTATGTCAACATAACTATGTTTGCTTTAATATATCAAAGCTTGCTTTAATCAAGCTATAAAAATTATTATAGTGTTTGCATGAAACGTCAAAAGGGGGTGATTAAAAATGTATGGCAGGCTAGCGTAAAAAGCTGGTATCCTGGACGTTAAAAGAGGTCGATCGGAAAGCGTTTGGAGTTTTTGTGCGTAAAGTGCTGCGAACAATTACTCGGCGGTAAACAAGAAAATGGCGGCGTCGCATGAATCATGAGTTGTACCAAGTATATAATGAAGTGGATATTATCATCGGTAAACGCGCGGCTATTCAGCAAGACCAAGCTGAGGGTCGTGGATTCGAATCCCACCGGTCGAGGATCTTTTCGGGTTGGAAATTTTTTCGACATCCCATCTCGACATCTTTGTACCTGCCACACGATATACACATGCAAAAATGGTCAATTGGCATAGAAAGTTCTCAGATAATAACTGTAGAAGTGCTAATGAGACGCATGCTTTGTCCCAGTTGGGACGTAACGCCAGAAAGAAGAGAACCCGGACGAGGCCGTCGGCTTCGTGGTAGGCCGCGCACACATTGGCTTTTTGCAGTTGAAGAAGATTTAAGGGCACTTAACGTTCAGGGTGACTGGAAGCGATTGGCTCAGGACCAATTCCAATGGGGAAGAATTATCCATTCGGCGTAGATTCAGCGGATTGCAGCCCCCCCTCTCTCTGAGAGAATGTAACCCTTCATTACCAAGAATTAAGATGAAACAGTTTGGAATCAACTTCTAAGATTGCACTAAAACTTCAAAGGCACAAGTCTCACGAAGAATGCATCACACAACAGTGCACTTTTTATTTTGGCTTTGTGCACTTGCAGAAAGCCTAAAATAAGATGATTAGGAACGTTTGCCAACTATTTCTCCAGTTTTGTGCCTTTGAAAACGAGAGTAGGGGGAGAAGTCGGCCATTGTATCGGCCATCTTTGGATTCCGAGATGTTTCACCTTAATGGACTTCATTGTCAATGTCAATCTCGATAGATAGATTTGGTTTCACTCTTCGCGCAACTCTCCATCCATAACATTTGCGGCGGTCTCAAGTTCTATTAGAAGCTCAACGCATTTCGTGAAAGCTTCGTGTCGGCCCGAGACACTGTCGGGAATCGAGATGGGCGAATGTGCAATGGTTCAAAGGTGGAAGTAGCACTTCGATGAACACCTGATTTATGCTGAGAGCGCAGCATCTGAATGGTGCTGTTTATGTCGGTTCAGCAGAGGATGGGTACCAATCTGTCTCCACTTTGAGCATGTGGAAATTGCAAGAACTTCATTAACTAGATACTCCTGAACACCCCATTGATTTCGCAAGTAGAACTGACAGTTTGCTGCTACTGAATGTGGTATCAAAATGCTACAGTAATTTTACTTGAGCGCTCCTTTTTAGAATGTCGATACCGAACAAGATAGGTTTTTGTGGTTTGGACCAGCAATGTTTTCGAAGATTCTTCGTTGAAATAAATTGAAACCAAGTTGTTTTGTTTTTTCGATGTTTATTTTCTCCTTTCACGTTTTGTATTCATGTTTTGTTTTCGTTCTTCGTGTGATGCTTTTAACAGCTTTCTTCTCCTCCACTTATAAAGTCCAGTACGTTCTAGTTTTTCTTTTCACGCCATCGCTTAGCTATAGGCAACTTGTTTTGTTTCTGTTTGTTTTTGCTTCCGTTCAACAACAATGATTTTCCTTGCACTTACTAGGTTAATGGTAAATATATGTATAGCACTGTGGTTTTCTTCATAGAATTAGATTCTTTCCTATTTGTTTTCGCTTCGATTGATTGTATTCCATTAGTATTTGCAGTACCCTTGCGTTGCAAAAAAATAGGCGTTACTGCCTACGAGCTAAAATCCTACTGCATTTGCTTGAATCTATCTGGTGATGTTACTCAGAAAATTTAACCTAGCGAACAAAAAAAAAATAAAGGGTTAGCATTCAAAGTGTCACATGAACCAATAGAAGACGACGCCGGCACAGGTACAAAGTAGTTTCGTGTTTTCGTCTAAAAGTCGTGTAGATATTGATGAAATTCGACCGGCCGTTGGTCCCTGCCTAGATTGGACTCCTCCGCCCAGAGCCGAATCCGGATAGAACGTAAGGCCCAAACGCAATGATAGCGGAACGGCAACGGAAAGCGGAACCGGTTCGCTAGCATGAACTACAACAAGCTTATCGACTCAGTGTTGGTTCAATTTCATTCGTTGTCAGCTCAGTCGAGAGGATTTGATTCATGCTGGCGAACCGGTTCCGCATTCCGTTGCCGTTCCGCTATCATTGCGTTTGAGCCTGTAAAATTGTAAGAAAAAATGATATTTTGAACTGTCAGGGCAACCGTTGACGTTTGTCTATTGTGACAGCAGTTCTTCCGCTTGCTCCTGCTAGATGGCACTTCAGTAATACACACATTCACGGGGAGTCAGAACCAATACGAGAGGGGGGGTCTAGCAAATATTAAAAGCTTCCGTTTTGACACCGGGGTAAAATGGAACTAATATTTGTGCGACGATTGTTTCTTTTTGACGTTGGATAACGTCTTACGGCAACATACTGGGGTACAATTTCGAAAAACGAAAAATCGCTCGCGTCACGAAAAGTGGTTAGATTTTGACTGTTAATAACTTACTAACGCCCGGATAGATTTTTAAGATTCTTGCACCAATCGATTGGAAATCTTTCTACGAATCTACTCCAACAATGAAAACTATTGATTCTCATGACTAAACTATTGAAAAATTGAGAAATATCGAAGCATGTCTTATTTTTCATAGAAAAGCACATTTTTCTTGTGTATTCCTGACACAGACATCATTGCGCGATATCTTAGCCACTTTCGTCATTCAAAGGGAAACGCCCCTTTCGGTCTTCTTCTTACTTCTCTCCATTATCTCGTGTTCAGTCGAAGCCAATCAAATTCCACCTCACGCGCACGCGCACGACCGCATTTTAATTAAATCGTTTTCGGTAATCTTTTGGTGTGTTTCTGTCTAAGAATGGAATGAAAACCCAGTTCGATCGATTGTGACTACCACCAACCGTCCTTTTCAGGACGACAATTTCATTTTGAAAGAGAGTTATGAGAATTTTACATCGTGAAGAGCGACATTACTGGTGAATGGATGTGATGGATTCATATTTCGGTCAGTCATTTGCATGCAATCTTTCATTAGCGTCAACATTAGTGCTTTTCGAGAATCACAGGGCCAAGAAACCAATTTCCCATCGCGCTCTTGCAGGGCAATCTTCGACATTGTGTGCATGAGAGATAAATTGGGGACGGCACTAGAATGAGGATCCCGGTTTGCCTCGCATTTAGCGATGATTGAATAATGCCGTTGTCGTCGTCGTCGCTAACCACATGCATGACAAAGCGATCAGTATAAACTTGTCGATTTGAAAGCTAAAACTTATCAGCAACAGCTTCGTTGATGATTTGATTTGGTAAGAAATTGTCGATCGAAAAGAGAAGACTGCAAAAATGCTACCGCCGCCCGACGGGAACCTATGTAAAACTTTGTTTGCCATTTCACTCCGTTGGAAAACTAATCATCCGAAATTTCAATTGGCAATTAAATAAATAAATAAATTAATAATAATAGGTGAAATATCTCCAGCCGTAACTCTTTTACGTGGAATGCATTGTTGTGGCTCTGAAAAGGGCCGTTTTGCTTGTGTCCCAATTCAATTTAAACTCGTTTGTCATGGATACGACGAGCCAGCTAGAAGGCTTTCGGCATGATGGTCACACGCTTGGCGTGGATCGCGCACATGTTGGTAGCCTCAAAGATAGGCCTAGCTCGCTTCCTGCAGGGCCATGACGGCCAAGCTCTGTAATCGCAGATCGGTCTTGAAGTCCTGAGCGATTTCACGGACCAGGCGCTGGAAAAACAATTTGTGGATCAGCAGCTCCATCGAATTCTGGTAGCGACGGATCTCACGCAGAGAGACCGTTCCTGGCTGATAGCGATACGGCTTCTTGACTCCTCCGGTGGCTAAGGCGCTCTAGCGAGCGACTTTCGTGGGGCCGCTTCCACCAGTGCACTTACGGGCAGTCTGCTTGGTAGAGCCATCGTCGTAGTGTTCTCTGGACGGATTGAAACAAATGAATGATTGAATGTGCGCGGCTGACCTTCTCTTGCGAGCGAGCGAGACGAACAGTGAACAGCGAGCGAGCAAGAAGAATTCATCCATTGCGTACCGCATAAAAGGAGCCGAGCCGGCGGCCAAGCATCAGTTTTGTTACAATCGTGGTCGAAGATAGACCGGACTCGGAAAAGGAAGCGCATTGCGTCATCGCAAGGTTTTGCGTGACAACATCAATTGCATCATCACCAAACCACCGCCGTCTGGCTCGCCGTGGTGACGTCAAGCGTATCTTCGGTCTCATCTACGAGAAAACCCGCTGTGTGCTGAAGTCATCCAGAATTCTGTCGGCTACACTCTGAAGTGGCAGGGCCGTACGCTGTACAGATTTTGAGGTTAAATCACCTCCATCACCGAGACCAGAATTCAAAACTAGCACTGAATCCATCAAACCTGAGCATGGAATGGCGATCGACGATATCCAAACCCAACCGTCCTTTTCAGGACGACAATTCAATTTTGAAAGAGCTTTGAAAATATTTCTACCATGAAGCGCAACAGTATTGGCAATTCTCACAGCAACAGAACTGTCGGTGAACTAAATAATAGTTATTCGATTCTCACAGTTCAATCGGCCCTTTACAGGGCTAACAAATATTTACTAAAGAGTTATTTGTGTTATATTTGCTAATGTGTTTACCACATTCTTGCTATAATTCATCTCTGATTAGTTATGAATAATTGACAAAACGACAATTTGAGAATGTTTCCGAAGACGCTGCTGCAGTGCTGTCGGAATGCAAAATATTTTCTATTGTTAAGGAATGACTCAAATATTTTGAATTAATTGCTCCAAATGAACAATGATTAAGTTTACACTTAAAAATCAATTCTTCAATATAACGGACTAAGCTTCTGAATACATGTAAAGTGATTATTTTGTATTAACACAAAATAATAACACAAATGTCTATAATAAATCAGAATTGACATGCAACAAATAGTGTGAAAATTAATTGGATTTTTAGCAGTAGAAATCTTTCATAAGTTCGTGACGGTCCCAAGCCAGGAAATAGAAGAGGCTAACGTTATCCAACGTCAACTTGGCGGTCGTATCTTGGAAACAACCTCTTACTTTTTCTTTTTTTTATTGGGAACTTTACAACAAGAGACTTCAATGTGTTTGTTTTGCTTCGATTTGGTCATTAAGCTCTACAACAATCTAATAATAAGGCTCCGATTTCGATTTAAGCAGTGTTTTCTTCGTATTAAAAATGTGTCTTAACAATATAACATTGTTTTTTTTTTGTATATATCTTCTCAAGAGGAATAACTTGTGTGTTTGTTTTCTTAGTTTTCTTCTAACATGCATTATAACCTATTACTCAAAATAGGAAGGCATTTTGTTCTTACTGCTCCTTTCACTAGTGGTAGTCATTTGTCATTGTTTCCTTTTGTCTCCGTCTGGTACAAATAGTTCATTGTTGCTTCTGTGCAGCGCGTTACAACATCGAAGCAGGTTTGGCGTTTGCAACGATGAGCGCACAGCAGCCCTAACAACAATGGCGGGCGACGACGAACGAGAGAGAGAGAGAGAGATAGGAAGAGGGATAACGGAGAAATAGAGAGAGAAATAGAAGTGGGCGATTGTCATCCTTTCTGTTTGTCTGCTTACTAAATGATGTGCGAATGTGATGACTAGTATTTTTCTGGCAAAATTCGACTGGGTCTTTTGGTTGCCATGGTAACCGACCGGACGCAACTCATGAGTGTTAATAATTTGTTTGACATTGGCAAAAACAGCCATGTTTGTACGAGTTGGCGCGACCGAATGGGGATTATCATCGCCCACTACTGTTTTTTTTGTATAGATGATGCATTCGATTGCTGTGCAACTTCCTTCGTTTTTACACTTTTGCTGTTTGTATATGAAAATAATTAAGCTCCACGACTTGTGTTGTATAATATCTAAAGCACAATTGATTCCGTCTTCTTTCATATCGCATTCGCTCAAATAGTTTGAACGCCATCCATCGATCTCAGCAACCCGGAGGGAGCAGCTGGGAGACCGACGAGGGCTGTGACTTGATTGCATTTTAATTGGTCATAATTTTTGCGCTGTTATGTTATTAGTTTGCTGCGGGCGCGGTCGGCGGATCTCCCCGAATGGAACAAACAAAAAACTGCTTTTCAAGGCCATCTTCGACTGTCATTATCGCGTTGAAGTATGGCGATTTTTGAATTCCGGTGAATAGATTATGCTCGGTAATTCCGCGGCAGTTTTTTTCCATTGGGGGAGATCGACGTCTGTGTCTCGGGAGGCATAGGTTTTTATCTAACAACTAGAGATTGTTTTGTATTTATTCAGTTTTTTTTTTATAAAAAATACCTTTTCTTAAACATATATTACTCCTAGAGCAGACGATAATATACATTTGTTTTGATTTTTATCATGTTGCATTTGTTTTTCTTACGGTTTCTCGCCTTAGTGGACGATAAAAAAGAAATGAAATGCCAGGGCATGGTAGCGGGTTAAGCGTTTCTTAAAATGGGGATCCTATCTCCTAATTTTTAAAACTAAACGATTAAATGTACAGGAAAATATTGGTTAGCATAACTTGTGTAAATCATTTTGTTTTCATAAATAAGGAATTAGGAAGGAAACATTCTACATTAGATAATATTTAATGGCTTTTTGCCACTGGTTTTGCTGATGGTTGAGAATATCTGAAATAGCAGGCGCTGGAAGAAGGGTGTTTTGAAGAATACTGTGCAAAAAAATAGGAACTTGCCTGTTGACTGTTAACAGTCAAAGAATGATTCCAATACTGAAATTTCTTGAGTACTACAGTCAACTCTCCATAACTCGATATTGAAGGAATCATTGAGCCATGAAAACCAACTTTATCTATGGTTCTCTAACTCGATTTCGAAATACGGAATAT
This sequence comes from Aedes aegypti, assembly GCF_002204515.2. Lineage (NCBI taxonomy): Eukaryota > Metazoa > Arthropoda > Insecta > Diptera > Culicidae > Aedes > Aedes aegypti. The sequence goes on along the minus strand of NC_035109.1, from coordinate 23,295,888 downwards.
CAGAAAGAAGCCTGCCTGTTCATAGAAAATTTCCTTCAATATGAGACAGTTATGCGAAAAGGGACAGTGCTATGTGCTCGTTCGTAACGTCGGTAACGCCTGCAATGTAAAACCAATGGAGCTGTCACTTTTTGGAAGAGATTTTTTTTTAAGATCACTTATAAGACGTTTCGAATCATATCAATACAGTACCAGATTAACGGCCTAACTGACAATTGTAAACAAACTGAGTTTTATTCACCTAACAGTTTGTTTGATAAATTGCAATCATATAATGCACCTCTGTCCCCTAAAAATAACGTTTTTCACGAAATAAGTAAGAAAAACATAAAGGCGCATTTGATATTCTCTTTCGATTCGAACTCTGATGTCAATTTCGCCCATCTTCCACCTCTGCGGTAACCGGGCGCATTTGAGCTTGAGTGTGGCAGCAGGGCGCATTTCAAACTGAGTGTGCAGTAGGGCGTTAGTGATAAAGGTTCGTGCGAAAGAGCGTAGCAGAACGGCGATGCTGATGATAGTCAAACCAGAAGGACAAGGTCAAAAGGCGCAATCGCTGTTGTCAAACTGAAGATGACGAAAAACCGAGGGGCTCAACAGCTCTAAATTTTGTTGAATGGCGCATGATGGATTTTTATTTATTTTAACATGTTTTTCATAATATTTAAATTAGTTAAATGTTTTGCTACAAAAGTAATATTGTAATGGATCCTACAAAAATGCATCATGCGATTAAATCGATCGGAAACATAATATAGAATTAAAATTAAACCCGCAAACTTCAAACCGATTTTACTGAGAATGTATTAGTCTTCACATTCGCCCTAATTCTGACTCTGTATTGATATGTTTTCGTCACATTTGGAACGAGCTCTTTCAACAATGGCGCTTTAACAAACTTTTCAATCTTCCCATGTTGAATGAAATCAGCAGGAAGGGAGCAATTTATTGCATCTAGTGGTAACACGAAACATGGAAAACGAGTAGAATAATGCTTGAAAAGGGACGGGAACGTCATCACCAACAAAAATGTGGAATTCCTTCGAACTCTTCTTCCGGATATCTATGGAGGAATCTTTCGAAAATCTTTCTGAGGATCCTCTGAATACTTCCCACTATTTTTTTTTTTCGAAGATTCTTTAATTCCGGAACAACGAATAACTTCTAGGATGGTTCTGGGCATTCCTCCTGGATTTTCCAATAAATCTCTGTGGAATACTCCTGGATTCGTAATAACTTTCGAAGATTATTTCGTATTTTTTTCTGGAATTATTCCTGTTCTTCCGTAAAACCTTCTGAGCCTCATCCGGAAACACCATATCATCCAGGTATCATTAAAGATGATACCAGAAGTTTTTCTAGGATTCTACCGCGAATCTTTCTGGTATTCTTCCGGAAATACCATTGGATTTTTTTCAGACAATAATTCTAGGAGTTTTCTGAATATATGTCTGGAATTCTTCAGAAAATCCTTCTGGTAATTTCTTTGGAATTGTAGAAGAATTTACGGTAGAATCCTGGGATAATTTGCGAAAGAATCACAGAGAGATTTCTGAATGAATTTTGGAAGGATTTCTCGAAGAATTACTTAAGGATTTCCATAAATATCTGAAAGAGTCCCACGAGGATTCATGGAAGAATTACAAATGGATTTTTGGATGTATCTCATAGTGATACCTAAAAGAATCCCAGAAGTTATTTCGCAAGAATCCTTGTAAATTTTCAGGAAATTCCCAGCGTTTTAATAATTCACTAAGATATCCGGGAGAATTCCTGAAAAATTTCCGGAATAATTCCAGAGCTATGCTCGGAAGAACTCCAGAAAGATTTACGGAAGAATTTCAAACGAAATTTCCGGAACTATTACAGAGTAACTTTTATAGGAGTATTAAAAACATTTTCGTAAGATTCTTACGAGTCCCAGAGGACTGTCCGGAAGTTTTCTTAAGGGATTTTCATTTGAATTCAAGAGGGATTTTCTGAAGATTCCACCACGAATTTCAGAAAATTTCCTAGGAAATGAACTGATAAACCTTTCCCGAAGAATCACAGAGAAAATGTATCAGAACATCAGAATTCCAAACGGAATTTTCCCAGTAAGATTTCTGGAAAAACTAGAGCAGGATTACCGTTAGAATTGAAGACGGATTTCTATAAAAGGGCCAGGAGGATTTTCAAACAATTTCTGAGTAGTTTTCGGTAGAGTTTCTGAGAAAATGGTTGAAAAATTTCGATGGATTTCCATAAAAATGATTGTTAAATAAAACCCCGAGAAATATCTGAAAGAATTTCAACAGAATATCCAGAGGCATTCCATAGGGATTTCAAGAAGAATCCCAAGAATTAGAACGGAATAATCCGACAGTGAAAGAATAGATTTTTTACTATAGCTTCAGACGTATTTCCGGTAGGATTCCAGAAGAATCGTAATAATCCTGAGAGAATCTAAGAGGGGAATCCAAAAAAAGTCCCAGGGACATTCACGACAGAATTAGGGGTGGGTTTCTGAAAAAAAAAATCAGAGTGTTCAACATTATAATATGTGATGAATTTCCGGGAAAAATCCTGAGAGATTTTTGTAAGAAGCCCCGAAAAATCCTGGAAAAATCTTCAAAAGATATTAAGAAGAATCTCAGATCTTTTTAAAGAATTTCATCCCTCTAAAAAGCAATCATGGAAACATTTTCGGAAATTTTACAGAAGAAACTCGGAAGGATTTCCATAAAAAAACCAAGAGGAATTTCCGGGATAATCCAACAGTAAATGCCAGGAAGATTTTCGGAAGAATCACAGAGCGATCAGCGAGATATCTATAATAATTACAGAAGGTTTTCCGAAAAAAAAAACTAATAAATTTCCGAGAGATTTTTGGAAGAATCCCACAGGAATTTTTGCAAGATTGTCTGATTTTTTTTCTGTGGTATCATAAAGAAATTGCAAGAGGAATCCCAGAATCATTTCCGGAATAATCCAAAAAGGATTTTCGGACCGAAAAGCTCGATATAGGTTTATGAAACTACAAACGGATTTCCAGGAAAATTTCAGAAAGATTTCGTATAAAGGACCCCATGAGGATCACCGGAAGAACTTCAGAGAATTTTTTGGGATAATCTCAGAGAAATTTACGGAAGAATTGATGAGGGATTCCAGGAAGAATCTCAGAGAGATTTTCCGAAGAATTTTCAAATAAATCCCAGAGAGCTATGGAATTTCTTGAAGAATTCTAAAGTGATTCAATTTATAATCGTAGATGATATTGAGGAATCAATTTTCATTGTTGTATCCATACTTTGATGCCTCACTATGTACATATAAGTTTAAGCCGCACTGTAACTGTAGAATACGTGTGTAGCAAAACCATCGCTAGTGGACCATGAAGCATCAGAATCAATACCCTGTGTACGACCAGACAAGACATCAGTTTTCAGATCCTTGCTGGCGAAGGCAAGATAATAAAGGAAGGTGGATAGCCTCTAAGAAGAAGAAAACCCGGAGTTTTCAATTATCAACAGGTTATGGGCCCAGGCCATACCAAGGCGCAACAGAACGATGGACCAGGACGAATCGGCTGTGGTTAGCAGCAGGAACGAGTCGGCTGTGGTTAGCAGCCGGAAGAAGTCGGCTACCGGTAGCAATCGGTACGAGTCGGCTGTAGGCCGAGACCGGGACGAGTTGGCTGTGGGCAGCAGTCGGAATGAGTCGGCTCCAGGCAGAGGCCGGGGCGAGTCGGCTGTAGGCAGAGCCCGGAACGAGTCGGCTGTCGGCAGCAGTCGGAATGAGTCGGCTGTGGATAGCAGCCGGAACGAATTGAGTCGCAGCAAGAACGAGTCGGGCAGCAGCCAGGACAGAGGGGCTGTGGGTAGCAGCCGAGGTCGAGCGACAGGAGCAATACCCAAACACGGTGGCAGAAGTCGGAGCGAGGACGGAGCAACCAGTGCAAATCATAGTCGTGAGAGAGCGGCTGGTGTTAGCCGTGGTGAAAGTGGACATACTGCCACAAATCGTGGCAGAGATAATGCGGCTGGTGAGAGTCGCAGTTATATCAGAAATGATGCTGCAGGCCGTGGAATAAACAGGACGGTTAGTCAGAATCGTAGCCGCGACCAGGACGGTGGAGTGCACGGTTGGGATCGGCGTGACGAAACACCTGGCAGAAACCGGTTCGGCAGATTGCACGATGATGATCGGAATCTTAGGGCAGCAGGTGCCGATTGGTTCGACGAAGAAGAAGGCCAGTACGACGCTGAATCGAGTAGCAGACAGTATGGCAGAGTCCGTACAGAAAATATTCCATTGATACGAGTGACAGCATCGGAATGCGAATGCGAAGACGGTGATGCTGATCGAAAGACGAAGCCAACTAGTTGGCGTGTTCGATGGAGACGAACGAGAATTTACGCCATGGAAATGGCGTCTGATGCATCATCTGTCACGGTTGAAGCTGGACTATACTGTGCTGCGCACCTCTCGACAGGAGCCGTATGGACAACCAGACCCAAATGCCACACCTGCCGAAGAAGCACTGTTTGCTATGTCACTACGTCGTCAGCTGTTCAGGTTGGGAGATCGCCAATTCCACTCCCTGGAGGAATTGTTCAAAGAACATTCTCGGCTCTGCATGGAGCTGGAATATGCAGACCCACAAGGTACGCATCTGGAGAAGATTCAAACATTGCTCGGAGCAGTACCGCATCGTCTGAACCATGCGGTGGCAGCAATTCTCATGCTACCCGAACCGGTTTTGAAGACCAAGCCTCTCGACGAATTACATCGAATGCTGTTGGATGCCGAGACGATTCAGGGATGGCATTGAATGTTTCGGATGTCACCAGATGGGCCATTACCGGAACAAATGCCCGAATGAAACGAAGAACAAAAAGTTCATCCGAAAGAAGTGGATCAGGCAGGCAAGCTCGGACAGGAAGGATCGAGAACACGCGCTGATGGTTTCCACCAAACCGGTGAAGCAAAAGCGTTTCGTGATCGACTCAGGAGCATCGAACCACATGATCAATGATGATACCATGATGAGTGATGTGGAGAATTTGGATGTGAATTTGATTGTTACTACCGTAAAGCCGGGTGAGCACATGAAAGCAACCAAGAAGGGATCGGTAGCATTGAAGTCTGTAGTTGGAGAGAATAAAATAAAGAAGTTGAAGCTGTATAACTGTCTTTTTATTCCTGGGTTACAGGAAAATCTGATTTCCGTGAAAAGAGTTGTTGCTCAAGGGAAGGAAGTCCATTTCTCCACCAAATCCGTTGTAATTCAAGAGAAATCTGGCGAGGTTATCGCTAGAGGGCATCTTTTGAATGGATTATATTGGCTTGACGTTCATGGAAACCAACCGGCCAATAATGCAATGTTTTGTAAGAATAATGGTTTGGTAACTTGGCATAAGCGCCTAGGACATCTTGGACAATCTAGCATGGAGAAATTGCATCGAAATTCAATGATTGAAGGATTTGAAATTAAATCGAGTGAATTTGACAGTAACACGTTACAATGCTATTCATGCTTGTTTGGAAAACAAACAAGAGAAAGGTTCAAGGATACAGAAAAGCCTCGTTCAAACAGACCGCTTGAATTGGTACACTATGACGTTTGCGGATATTAAATACCGACCGAATACCGACATACGAAGGATATCGATATTTTGTAACATTCATTGACGACTTCACACATTTCACGGTGGTATACCTTTTGCAGTACAAAAGTGACGTATTGAGTTGTTTCCAACTATACGAGGCAATGGCATCAGCGCATTTTGGAAAGAATATAGCTTGTTTGCGTTCAGATAATGGTTCTGAATACTATGGAAACGACTCCATTCAATTCTGTGCCAGAAAAGGGATTCAAATGGTAGCGACAGTGCCATATACTCCACAACAGAATGGGGTAAGCGAGAGAATCAATAGGACGCTTTTGGATAAGGCACGAACTATGTTGCACGAGAGTAATCCGCCAAAAGAGCTTTGGGGAGAAGCCGTGTATGCTGCAACTTATTTGACTAATAGATCTCCAACAAATGCGTTGCTGGAGCATAAAACTCCATACGAAATGTGGTTTGGAAAGTAACCAAATGTAGAAAAACTGAGGATTTTCGGATGTGATGCATATGCTCAAATCCATAAGGAAAAGCGACAAAAATTGAACAAAAGAAGCAGACTGCTGAAATTTGTTGGGTATGCGAACAATGGCTACAGACTACTTGATGAAGAAACCCTTTCTATAACAATATCCAGGGATGTAGTATTCAACGAAGAACTACCAACCATTGAATGCCATACGGAGAACGAAAGTGTGATTAATGATTCTATTGACATGGATAATGTCACTATTTCCCATGGAGGTCATCCTGAGGAAGAAATTGTGGATCATAATATAACTATCAATGAAGTTGAAGACGAAACCCTCGATGATACGGTTATCACAGCTAGTGATAAAGAATCTAGTATTCCGGAAGCTGATCCAGTGCAACAGACTGATCGAATACAAGAACAAGAGCTACGAAGAAATGAACGAACACGACAACAACCCAAATGGTTTGCGGATTACTAGACTACATTTCTTGCGGGAGAAAACATGCAAGAAATTCCGCAAACGGTTGAACATTTGAAGAAACGATCCGATTGGAATCATTGGAAAGACGTCATTATACAGGAAATGAATTCACTGGATGATAACCAAATTGGATCATGGGGAACCGTAAACCAGTTGAATCAAAATGGGTGTTTACCATTAAAGATGATGATTGGTACAAGGCTAGATTGGTTGCGAAAGGTTGTTCACAGAAACCAGGTCTTGACTATCATGATAGTTTTGCACCAGTGGCCAATATGAATAGCATTAGAGTTATGTTGTCATTGGCTAACGAACACAAGCTAATTATCCATCAAATGGACGTAAAGACAGCTTATTTGAATGGAGAACTAAACGAAGAAGTATTTATGGAACTTCCAGCAGATGAATTTGGAAAATCAAAAATCGTCAAACTTCAAAAATCTCTTTATGGATTGAAACAATCTGGTAGAAGTTGGAATGATGGCACCATGAGAAAACTTGGATTTTTTCCATTGAGCAACGAATGTTGCATTTATAAAATGGGTCAACATCAGCTCTACGTTGTTCTTTACGTCGATGATGTCCTCATTATTGGAAGTTCAGCTAAGGCTATTAGCTGGATCAAAAACAAACTTTGAGATGAATTTCAAATGAAAGATTTGAAAGAAATTTCACACTTTTTGGGATTGGATATCAGACGAGATATCGAAAACCAAGTTACGGAAATTTCTCAAATGGGTTACATTGAGAATATTCTGGCAAGATTTGGTATGGAAAATTGTAAGCCAATTGCAACACCGATGGATGCTAATACCAATTGGGATACCAAAAAGGTTCAACCTACTGAACATCCATACAGAGAACTTCTCGGATGTTTACAGTATTTGGAATTATCATCGAGACCATATATCAACGCTGCCGTTAATATATTGAGTAAATACCAATCACGTGCGGATGTTCACTGGAGTGGACTAAAGCCTATTTTGAGATACTTGAAAGGAACCAAGGCTACGAAGATCGTGTATAAGAAACGCCAAGAAGAACCTATACTGCAAGGATACGCGGATGCCGACTTTGGAAACGACGTAGGAAATCGATTTCTGGATATGTTTTCCAAGTTTTTGGCAATATGGTTTCGTGGGCAACGAAACGTCAACCTACAGTGAGTCTTTCATCTACAGAAGCAGAGTTAGTTGCTTTGTGTACCGCAGCTAAGGAAGGAATGTGGCTATCACATTTGTTGAGAGAATTGGAAGTGGATAACTTACCAATTGTCATACATGAAGACAATCAATTTTTCGAAGGAACCACGAGAACATCAACGAATGAAGCACGTCGATGTTAAATTTGTTTTCATTAGGGACTTGATTAAGAAAGGAGATATGAAGGTTATTTATAAGCAAACTAATGATCAACCAGCAGATGCTTTAACAAAGCCGTTATCAAAAGTTCAGCATCACAAATTGTTTGGATTGCTAAACATGAAAATTGAAGGAACATGTTGAGGAATCAATTTTCATTGTTGTATCCATACTTTGATGCCTCACTATGTACATATAAGTTTAAGCCTCACTGTAACTGTAGAATACGTGTGTAGCAAAACCATCGCTAGTGGACCATGAAGCATCATAATCAATACCCTGTGTACGACCAGACAAGGCATCAGTTTTCAGATCCTCGCTGGCGAAGGCAAGATAAGAAAGGAAGGTGGATAACCTCTAAGAAGAAGAAAACCCGGAGTTTTCAATTATCAACAGATGAACTTCCGGAACAATCCCAGAATGAATGAAGAAAAGAATAAGAAATTGTCATTAATGCATAAACTTTAGTTATTCGGTGGCTATTTTTTTTTTTATTGAACACAATTGTTTTTTTTTCCGTGTATGCGTTCGAGAAATGAATCTGGTCATGATGCAACAATCGCGCTACATTTGATGAATCCTATGCAACAAAAATTGTCGGCGCTATCTGTCAAATTCACTTATCGAAACCATTTTGGTGAATATAACAACACAGCTCCAGTGTCAAAACTAAAACCCTTGTGGCATTTTTGTCGACAAAGTGAACGTCAAACTTTTGGAATTTGGAATCATTTCATATTTGGAAACTTAAACTCAAAGCATGTTTTGACCATTACCTCCTCTTCCTATCCTTCTGCACATTAATAACGATGGGAAGTATCTATCTCTACAAAACGTATTTAGTACGGATCTTGAATGTAAAGCGCTTTAAGAATTATTTTTTTGTCATATAATGTTGACAGCTTAATAATGAAATGCCACTTCTTCTTGAAGAATGATTGTCCAAAAGTAGTTGACGTAACAACATACAGAATGATGATTTTTACAGCACGAGTCGAACATTAATCCGACAAGGTTTACCGAGTTGGATAATTACAACGAGTGCTGTCATCGAGTTCTGCAACGAGTTTTGTACAACTTTTTTTTTAATTTCGTAAATGACCAATTGATACAATCAGCAAAGCATCCACCATATCTGAAAATTGTTGGGTAATCAGTCATTATGCAACTGAAATCAGCTACATAACTGATTCTTATAATAATGCATAATTCAGTGCAAGATAGTAGGCTGTTTTATGACAGTGTCACGTGATGAAAATCACCCTACTTTGAAATATTACGAAAACGAAACATTTTTTCCGTACGCAAGGGTGACAACTGTATTTCATTTGTATAGCAGGCGTTACCGGCGTTACAAAATATATTCCAAGGTAATTTTGACAGCTGATCCAGTATTAGCGAACTGTCACTATTTTCCTTGCGGAAAAATGAGCGGAACATTTTTCCGTGCGACAAAATGACAGCTCCATTTGATTAGAACGGCAGGCGTTATGAAACGTTACGGACATTCGCTCTACTTGCCAAATGGATACAGCTCAGGTAAATTGGACAGCTGAAGCATACCTTGGCCTGTACTTGTCCTATCCTTTAGCACGGTACTTACGAAGTGGTTACTATCCATATGTTGGCAAAGCGTAGTCTGCAGTTGACAAGAAAAGCGCTTAAAAAAATTCTGATTTCTACCAAATTTTGTTTGACAGCTGATCTCCTAGTAGTGGAATGTCACTTTTCCTTGCGGAATAATAGGGTTCTAAAGTCCTGTTCCAATTCTAGTACAAAACGCTTAAGTTTAGGCCAGAAACATATGTTTACTCAATTTTCAAATGTTTCTCGTTGGTTTAAGTTTTGTTGTTTAAACTCAAATTTTGGGTGTATTTTGTTTTCTGTGTCCCCAGTGCTAGCATTTTTTAAAAGTAAAAACCCAGTGGAAATTTGTCGGCGAAGTGAATGTCAAACATGATCAGTGGTGTCAAGGTTCAAATTTAGACCAATTTTTAAATTTAAAGTTTAAATATGATAAAGCTATTATTTGAGCGGGAAAGTTTTCCAAAGTAGTAGCTTCATTTTACTAAATAACGCCCTGTCGAGTTATTTAGTAAAATGAAGATTTTATAAAATAAATTTAGAACCCTATAGAGTAGAACATTTTTACGCACGGAAAAGTGACAGCTCTATTTGATTTGTACCACAGGCGTTATCGACGTTATGAAATCGGCTCTACTAATCAGCTGCGTACTGCTCCAGGAATTTCGATAGCGAAATCATTCTTATCTTGTCCTATTTTTTTGCACAGTACTTTTCAGATGCATAGTTCCGTATTAGCAACAATCATTTTGGAGAAATCTATTCGTAGACCACGTGTAATTTTATTGCACCATGATGTGATTTTGCTTCCTCAAAAGATTTTAGTAACAAACAACTTTACTCTCCCAAGATTACAGCGCCTACTACAACACGTCTTATTATTCTCAAACCATCAACGCAACATTTTTCATGAGTGCTTGGATGCAATTGTACCTGATGGATGATCAATGGGTTTTGACCTTTGCACCAAAGACAAAATAAAGACATAGTAGTCCAGAATGGGTTCCACTTGTAGTACTACATTCGGTCCCTTGGTACTACACCTTGCACCAAAAGCTTGACAGATCGCAGATCCTAAACTACAGGCCTTTTCATGTGACAGGTCCGTCTATGCATTTGTTTACATCGGTGGAGGACCGGTGCAAACACGAGGTTGTCATTTTCATTGAAGAACACTCAAAGAGCTTCACGATCAGCTGATTTGGAACGTCTTGTGAATGGACCTACCACCTTCCGCGCTACAAACTTTTGGGCAACTGCCAGGTGCATGAATGTATTCATTTCGTCTTTATCTGCACAGCACCTTCTCGTTACTTCGATGTTCGATTTTATGTTTGTGTTTCTAAATTTTTCGTATTAAACAGATAACAATTCATCCATAATCTCACCAAACGCGGGCAACGAATATCACAATATTGCTGAAGTATACATTATTAAAAACACTTATTTTCTTGTTATCTTAAATCGGAGACACGGTGAGAAAGAGAAAGAACGACAGATTGACAGATACAAACGATATAACGTTGAGTACGGTAACTTACGAACAAACAAGGAATGCATTTTGCTGTTTTACTTTCTAAGAAAAGGAAACGTTGGTTATCGGAAGGAACCCTAACACAAATGAGTGTCCGTAAAAAATAGATTGTGTCATTGAAAAAAGAAACAATTATGAATGTTAATTCTTTCTCTTTCTCCTTTAAAATCCAACGCTCGCACATACACATTCGAGTTCGTTGGGCTCACACACACACACACGCGCGCATACTCACGCGGATGACATTTTTTTTTTCGAGTGACAACAGAGACTGAGAGAGAGAGAGACTTTGATGATTGAGACATAATCCTAGAATCGAAAAAAATACGTGATCCATTTTCCTGGCCCACACCCGTTTCCAGCCGGCTTTGAGCCGGCCCTGCATTTGGGTTGCAAAACAAAATCCTGGATTTTGAGTTTCTTTTGCGTCTTCTTCAAGAGCGTCTTATGACTGACTGACTGACTACCAAACACACTCACGCCTCCTAAATCTGGGATCCGATTAGAAGTATATAAATACAAATATTTAAAACAAAGTTCTAAAAAATCTAAAAACGAGTACGGTAACTGCGCGTAGCGGCGATCACTGGGGTGTTGATGCTAAGAGTACGACAAATTTGGCAAACTTTTCTCCGTGTGTAACGGCTGAAGAAACATTCCGTTCTAGCGCTCTAGTGATCAAAGTTGGCCTCGGCTTCCTACAACATCAGCGGTAACGGTGGCAACGGCGAGGACGGTGGTCACGCCAGGCATCCTCCGTTGATGTTGGCGTAGGAAGTTATGCCGCTGTCCAGGTCGGTGAACTCGCTGCCGTCGTGTTCCGGCAGGATCAGGAAGTCGTTGGTCACGATGCTGGTACCGGCGAGCAGACCGGACACGTTCGACTGCGAGAGTAGCTGGTGGTGCAGATTGTTGCTGTGATGCAGGGGTTGCTGCTGGAGTTGCAGATTACCGAGGGTCTGCTGTAGATGGCACTGTTGTTGTTGCTGCTGCTGTTGTAGGGGTTGATGTTGTTGTTGGTGATGATTGTGGTGGTGTTGTTGGTTGGGTAGATGTTGATGCGTTGACAGGAGTCCGTAATCGGAAGGTTTGATGGTGTCGAAGGTAGCACTGAACTCCAGCAGGGCGTTGGAAGCGTTGTCCTTGACGGCCAGGGAGGTCAGTTTGTCACTGTCGTTTGTGTGGTGGCCGTCCAGGGTATTGCTGTCGTTGTTATTGTTGTTGTACAGATCCAGGGAATTCTCGAAGAGGAAGCGATCGGCCGATTGAACTGTGGTATATGGACTGTTGGTGTCGATGAGCTCACTTTTCAGGATAAAGTCGGCGCTGGGTAGAGTTACGGGTATCGAAGGCAGAGTTTCCGTCACTGTAGTCGTTGTACTGGTTACAGTGATCGAACGCTTGGCGGCTTTCTGACGTGGCTTGGGTCCTGGTTTGGCGCGGGCCGGCTTTTCTTGGTTGGTTGGAATGTATTCGCATTTCAGCGCTTCTGTGAAGTTGTTGATAGCCATGACGTCGGTAGGCGTTGAATAGTTCACCTCCGTTGGAGATAGTTTGCAATAACCGGGAGGTAGCACGTTGTCTTGTTTGGAGAAATCGCCCAACTCCCCGCCGGATTTGAGACATTCCGAGTATTTGATCTCCTCCGCTGTGCTATCCAGGAAGTTCAGGTCGTTGAGAAACTTGCAGTTGTTGTTCGTGATGGTGGACAGACTAGGCAGGGGTTGGTAACCTTTCTGGTGTACACAGGTCGGACCATGAGCCTGCAGAACCTCGATCAGCTTCCGCCGTTGATTCTCCAGGTCTGCCATCTGCTGCTTCAGCTCCTTGTTCTGGGCGTCCAGAGTTTCCGACTCGTTGACCAAGTTAACGGTACGCTCTCGCTTCTTCATCCGGCACTTCGTAGCGGCGATCTTGTTCCGCTCCCGACGTCGTCGGCGGCGATCCTCATCGTCCGGAGTCAACTGTAAACGAAACAGATTAGTAACGAATCCCTCATGAAACCATCAGTTCTGAACACTTACCCCAGTGACGGATCGAGGACTGCTGGCACTGCCGGGACCTCCTGCGCCGCCCCCCGTCGACGAACTGTTGTTCGCCCGCAGACTCTCCACGTCGTCCTCGCTCGTCAGATTGTCGGTGTCGCGGCGTTTCTTGGACTGAGGAGCTCCAGCCCTTCCTCCGCCGCTGGACGATTCGTTCCCATCGCTGGAGTCGCATCCGCTGTGCTTGCGCTTGCTCTGTATCAGCAGCTTCACACCGGCCTTGATCAGTTGCGAGCGGGTCTGCAAGGAGAAAGAGAACCCAAAATTGGAAACAGGTTAGGAAATGCATTCTGCGGCGCGGTATCGCACATATTAACGAACAGAAAGGATGGAAGGAAATGAGATTGCAAACCAATTTGCATAAAGTTCATAACTTTTTGGAGGTCTCTTGTTGGAGTCGACGATCGGGGCTACAAATGAGTAGCAATAAAATTGAATGGCTTGTCATGTTGTTTTCGGCGGGTTCACATTTAACCTCTCGCAGGCAAGTTTGACTTTCAAATTTCGGATGCACCCAGAACTGGATTTCGATGCTAAATTTGTGACGACCCAGTGCAATAAACTGCAACAGGCAACAGATATTAATTTGATTTGCATTATTAGCATTATATTTTTAGATCTTATCAGCCTTCAATCAGAATCAGAAGCAAAAATCAGCTATCAAAGACAGCCATTCAATCTGAAGCAAAAATATTTAAAATAAGAAGGTCATCATTTCCAATTTATATCTCGTCCATTATGGAAAATACAACCTATTTTTTGTAGAAGAACTCCTGCTCGAATTTCTTCTGAAATTCCTTGAAGAGCTCCTAAAGAAAAATTAAAAAAGCCCTGGAGGACTCCTTGGATAAAATTCCTGGAGGACTTACCGGAGGAGAGCCCTGGAGGACTTCCTGAAGGAGAGCCCGAGAGGACTTCCCGGGCCTGGAGAACTTTTCTAAAGACAGCCCTGGAGGACTTCCCGAAGAAGAGCCCTGGAGGACTTCCTGAAGGAGAGCCCTGGAGGACTTCTCGAAGTGAAATCCTGAGAACATTCCGAAAGAAAGCCCTGGAGGACTTCCCGAAGGAAAGCTCTGGTGGACTTCCCGAAGGAAAGCCCTGGAGGACTTCCCGAAGGAAAGCCTTGGAGGACTTCCCGAAAGAAAGCCCTGGAGGACTTCCCGAAGGAAAGCCCTGCAGGACTTCCTGAAGAAAAGCCCTGTGGAGGACTTTCCGAAGGAAAGCCCTAGAGGACTTCCCGGAGGAAAGCCCTGGAGGACTTCCCGGAGGAAAGCCCTGGAGGACTTCCCGGAGGAAAGCCCTGGAGGACTTCCCGGAGGAAAGCCCTGGAGGACTTCCCGGAGGAAAGCCCTGGAGGACTTCCCGGAGGAAAGCCCTGGAGGACTTCCCGGAGAAGAGCCCTGGAGGACTTCTCGGAGGAAAGCCCTGGAGGACTTCCCGGAGGAAAGCCTTGGAGGACTTCTCGGAGGAAAGCCCTGGAGGACTTCCCGGAGGAAAGCCCTGGAGGACTTCCCGGAGGAAAGCCCTGGAGGACTTCCCGGAGGAAAGCCCTGGAGGACTTCCCGGAGGAAAGCCCTGGAGGACTTCCCGGAGGAAAGCCCTGGAGGACTTCCCGGAGGAAAGCCCTGGAGGACTTCCCGGAGGAAAGCCCTGGAGGACTTCCCGAAGGAAGGCCCTGGAGGACTTCCCGGAGGAAAGCCCTGGAGGACTTCCCGGAGGAAAGCCCTGGAGGACTTCCCGGAGGAAAGCCCTGGAGGACTTCCCGGAGGAAAGCCCTGGAGGACTTCCCGGAGGAAAGCCCTGGAGGACTTCCCGGAGGAAAGCCCTGGAGGACTTCCCGGAGGAAAGCCCTGGAGGACTTCCCGGAGGAAAGCCCTGGAGGACTTCCCGGAGGAAAGCCCTGGAGGACTTCCCGGAGGAAAGCTCTGGAGGACTTCCCGAAGGAAAGCCCTGGAGGACTTCCCGAAGGAAAGCCCTGGAGGACTTCCCGAAGGAAAGCCCTGGAGGACTTCCCGAAGGAAAGCCCTGGAGGACTTCCCGAAGGAAAGCCCTGGAGGACTTCCCGAAGGAAAGCCCTGGAGGACTTCCCGAAGGAAAGCCCTGGAGAACTTCCCGAAGGAAGGCCCTGGAGGACTTCCCGGAGGAAAGCCCTGGAGGACTTCCCGGAGGAAAGCCCTGGAGGACTTCCCGGAGGAAAGCCCTGGAGGACTTCCCGGAGGAAAGCCCTGGAGGACTTCCCGGAGGAAAGCCCTGGAGGACTTCCCGGAGGAAAGCCCTGGAGGACTTCCCGGAGGAAAGCCCTGGAGGACTTCCCGGAGGAAAGCCCTGGAGGACTTCCCGGAGGAAAGCCCTGGAGGACTTCCCGGAGGAAAGCCCTGGAGGACTTCCCGGAGGAAAGCCCTGGAGGACTTCCCGGAGGAAAGCCCTGGAGGACTTCCCGGAGGAAAGCCCTGGAGGACTTCCCGGAGGAAAGCCCTGGAGGACTTCCCGGAGGAAAGCCCTGGAGGACTTCCCGGAGGAAAGCCCTGGAGGACTTCCCGGAGGAAAGCCCTGGAGGACTTCCCGGAGGAAAGCCCTGGAGGACTTCCCGGAGGAAAGCTCTGGAGGACTTCCCGGAGGAAAGCCCTGGAGGACTTCCCGGAGGAAAGCTCTGGAGGACTTCCCGAAGGAAAGCCCTGGAGAACTTCCCGAAGGAAAGCCCTGAAGGACTTCCCGGAGGAAAGCCCTGAAGGACTTCCCGGAGGAAAGCCCTAGAGGACTTCCCGGAGGAAAGCCCTAGAGGACTTCCCGGAGGAAAGCCCTAGAGGACTTCCCGGAGGAAAGCCCTAGAGGACTTCCCGGAGGAAAGCCCTAGAGGACTTCCCGGAGGAAAGCCCTAGAGGACTTCCCGGAGGAAAGCCCTAGAGGACTTCCCGGAGGAAAGCCCTAGAGGACTTCCCGGAGGAAAGCCCTAGAGGACTTCCCGGAGGAAAGCCCTAGAGGACTTCCCGGAGGAAAGCCCTAGAGGACTTCCCGGAGGAAAGCCCTAGAGGACTTCCCGGAGGAAAGCCCTGGAGGACTTCCCGGAGGAAAGCCCTGGAGGACTTCCCGGAGGAAAGCCCTGGAGGACTTCCCGGAGGAAAGCCCTGGAGGACTTCCCGGAGGAAAGCCCTGGAGGACTTCCCGGAGGAAAGCTCTGGAGGACTTCCCGAAGGAAAGCCCTGGAGGACTTCCCGAAGGAAAGCCCTGGAGGACTTCCCGAAGGAAAGCCCTGGAGAACTTCCCGAAGGAAAGCCCTGAAGGACTTCCCGGAGGAAAGCCCTGAAGGACTTCCCGGAGGAAAGCCCTAGAGGACTTCCCGGAGGAAAGCCCTAGAGGACTTCCCGGAGGAAAGCCCTAGAGGACTTCCCGGAGGAAAGCCCTAGAGGACTTCCCGGAGGAAAGCCCTAGAGGACTTCCCGGAGGAAAGCCCTAGAGGACTTCCCGGAGGAAAGCCCTAGAGGACTTCCCGGAGGAAAGCCCTAGAGGACTTCCCGGAGGAAAGCCCTAGAGGACTTCCCGGAGGAAAGCCCTAGAGGACTTCCCGGAGGAAAGCCCTAGAGGACTTCCCGGAGGAAAGCCCTAGAGGACTTCCCGGAGGAAAGCCCTAGAGGACTTCCCGGAGGAAAGCCCTAGAGGACTTCCCGGAGGAAAGCCCTAGAGGACTTCCCGGAGGAAAGCCCTAGAGGACTTCCCGGAGGAAAGCCCTAGAGGACTTCCCGGAGGAAAGCCCTAGAGGACTTCCCGGAGGAAAGCCCTAGAGGACTTTCCGAAGGAAAGCCCTGGAGGACTTCCCGAAGGAAAGCCCTGGAGGACTTCCCGAAGGAAAGCCCTGGAGGACTTCCCGAAGGAAAGCCCTGGAGGACTTCCCGAAGGAAAGCCCTGGAGGACTTCCCGAAGGAAAGCCCTGGAGGACTTCCCGGAGGAAAGCCCTAGAGGACTTCCCGGAGGAAAGCCCTGGGTTTTCCCGGAGGAAAGCCCTGGGGACTTCCCGAAGGAAAGCCCTGGAGGACTTCCCGAAGGAAAGCCCTGGAGGACTTCCCGAAGGAAAGCCCTGGAGGACTTCCCGAAGGAAAGCCCTGGAGGACTTCCCGAAGGAAAGCCCTGGAGGACTTCCCGGAGGAAAGCCCTAGAGGACTTCCCGGAGGAAAGCCCTGGGGACTTCCCGGAGGAAAGCCCTGGGGACTTCCCGGAGCAAAGCCCTGGGGACTTCCCGGAGCAAAGCCCTAGAGGACTTCCCGGAGGAAAGCTCTAGAGGACTTCCCGGAGGAAAGCCCTGGAGAACTTCCCGGAGGCATCCGAGAGGACATCCTAAAGGAATCCAGGGAGGATTTCCCAAAGGAAGCCCTGGAGTACTTCCCGAAGGAATTCTGAGAAGACATCCTGCCGAAAGTCTGGGAGAATATTCCGAAGGAACCCCTGAAGAACTTCCCTAAGGAAGTTCTACAGGATCTCTCGGAGGAAGCCCTGTGGAACTTCTCGGAGGAATCTTTGGTGATTTTTCCACAAGAAACCTCTGAGGAACACCTAAGGCAAATTCTAGGAGGGATTCACGAACAGATCGAAAGAATTTCCATATTTAACAGATGAAGGAATTTCCATACAAATTTCTGAGGATTTTCTCGTAGAAAGTTTTACAGGACTTCCAAAATGAATTTTCAAGGAACTTCCCGGCGGAATCATTGGATAACTTCTCTGAAGAGCCAGTGGAAGTCTCCCCAGAGGAATGTTGTGAGAACTGGAGGACTTCCGAATGAAATCCCTAGATGACTTACCAAAGGATCTCCTGTAGGCCTAAAAGGCTCCACAAACGAACCCTTAGGCATTGCTAACCCCTGAAGGGCTTCCCGAAGGATACTCAACACGATTTTCTAAAAGGAATTCTTAGAGGGATTCCCGAGAGATTCTCTGAAGGGCTTATCGAAAGAATTCCTGGAGGGGTTCCTGAAATGGTTCCCAAACAAATCACTGTAGTGAAGGAATCCCTGAAAGGTTTTCCAATGGATTCCAAACACATCGTCAATTTGCTTCCCAAAATAGTCCCTGAAAGCCTTCCCGATGCTATTCCTGGAGGGCTTTCCGAAGCAATACCTTTAAGGCTTCCCAAAGAAATTCCTTAAGGATTTCTTTCCTAAAAAGAACTCTTCCCGAAGAATTTCTGGGAGGATTTCCCTCCGATGGACTTTTCAGAGAATCTCCTAGAGGGATTCCCTGGAAGGCTTCCTTAATGTAATCCTGGAGGATTCTGGAGGGCTTTCCACAGGAATTCCTGGAGAACTTCTCATGGCAATCCCTAGAAAACCTCCAGAAGAAATCTCTGGAGGACTTCCAGAAGGAATCCTTGAAAGGCTTCTTAATGGAATCTCTGGAGAACTTTTTGAAGAAACACCTGGAAGATTTTCTGCTGGATATTCAGCTTCAGATACCTGAAGAAATCCGTATTGGCTTTCCAAAATATCCCTGCTGGGCTTCCCGAAACCCCGAATGAATTCCAGGAGGATCTTTGGAAGAACCTTCAAACAGATTTGGCTCCCCGTCAGAAGCAATTGTGGTAGGGTTTCCTGAAGAACTCGCTGAAGTATTTTATGAGGGGATTCCTGAAGAACATACTGATGGAATCTGGAGGGCTTCCAGAAAGGTCTACTGAAGGACTTTCCAAATGAGTTCCAAAGGATGTTCTGAAAGAATTTAAGACATTCAAAAGAAATTCTCTAAGAACTTCCCGGTGGAAGACTTCTCTGAAGAATCCCGGGAGGACTTTCCGAAGAAATATATGGAGGACTTTCCAAAAGAATTTCCTATTGGAATCCCTGGAGGATTTCCCAAAGGAATCGCTGGATGACTTTCCAAAGAATTCCATCCCCGAAGGAAACTTTAAAAAGCATTCCTATGGAATCTCTGGAGGATTTCCTAAAAGAAATCCCTGAAGGGCTTCCCAAAGGAATACCTGGAGGGATTCCTGAATTGATTCCCTAATAAATCGCTAGAACTTTCTGCAGGAATTCCTGGAAGGGTTCCCAAAGGATTCCCTGGAGGTCTTCCAAAGGAATCGTCGATTTGCTTTCCGAAATAATCCCTTAAAGCCTTCCCGAAGCTCCCGGAGGGCTTTTCGAATCAATACCTGAAAGGCTTCCTGGAGAACTAAAATCTTAAAGATTTCCTAAAAAGTATTTTAGTAGGCCTTCCCGAAGGATACCTTGGAGGATTTCCCCTTAGGAATCTCTGGAGGACTTTCCAAAGGAATCTCTGGAGGTCTTCTCATGCAAACCCCTAAAGAACCTATAGAAGGAATCTCTGAAGAATTTCCAAAAGAAATTTCAAAAGGCTTCCCGAAGGTTTTCTGCTGGACACCCTGTAGGGCTTCATAAAGGTATTACTAAAAAGCTTCCTGAAGGAGTCCCTGGTTGACTTCCTAAAAGAATACCTGGAGCACTTTTCGAAATCCCAAATGGATTCCGGGAATCATTTTTGGAAGAACCTTTGAAAAGATTTCTGAAGTTCTCCCTGGAGGTCATTAAAAAGCAATTCTCCCTCTTCCCGAAGAAGTGAATACCAGAAGAAATCTCTAAAGTATATTATGAAGGGATTTCTGAAAACTTACTGATGGTATCCCTGCATAACTTTCTGAAGGAATCTCTGCAGGAATTGCAGATTAAATTCTTGAAGACATTAGTGCAGAACTATACTGAAAGACTTCCCGAAGGAATCTCTGGGGACTTCCCAAAGTAATTCCTAAAGGCTTCCCGAAAGAATCATTGAAAAGCTTCCCGAAGGAATAAAAGGCTTCTCGAAAGAATCTTTGAAAGACTTCCTTACTGAATTTTGAAAGGATTTCATGAATGTTTCTGCTGGACATTATATAGGGCTTTTAAAGGTATGACTATAAAGCTTCCTGTAGGAATACTGCCCATAAAGGCATAACTGTCCCATATGGAAAAAAGTAGGCATTGAGAAAACAGTACTCAGTACAAGTTTGTCCCCTGATACAAAAGTTCATGAGCAGAGTTGGGAATGGTAATAATAGTAGGCTTGATTTTTTTGCGAAAATCACGTGGCTCTTCTAATACAGTAGTTCAAAATTGTGAATCTCATCAAGTTGCCTTTGTTGGGTTTGGGTACCGTAATTTCGGGTGAAATTGATCACTTTTCACGGTTTTCCATGTCTGTTTTCTATGATGTTGCCAATTCCAAACAACTTAATGCAGGAAAACAAGTACGACGGTGAGCCTCATTGGTTTATATACTCAAATTTTCATACAGTTGTGATTTTAGTGCTGAAAATCGCCTCTAAAATAAAAAATCAAGGAATTCCATTTTGGGGTGAAATTGATCACTTGTCAAAACACTTACTGTTAGTTTTGAAAACAACTTTACTTATTTAATTTGGGCCTCCTGAATCCAAATATGCTTGCCAAATTCTTAACAATGCAAAATTTATGGAAATAATAAACAATTAATTTTCAACAGTACCGCAGAAAACGCCTAAATGTAGGCAATTTCCGAAGGAATCTACTGATATCTATAAAAGATTCAATTATTACAACAAAATGAACAAATTGTTACGAATTTTGATAATAAAATTCGTTTTAGGGATATATTTCAAGCATCCTTACAAATTTTCAGGTTGACACCATGTCCAGATCCTTGTTTAAAACGATAAGTTTATTGTTGTCTGCCAAAACCACACAGAACACGATTATGAAATTTTCTATTATTTTCATAGAAATAAACATTCCTTAACAAAAAAAAGCTTCACAACATGCAATTCGACAATAGTTAAGACAAATAGCGTTCGTTTAAATAGGTTGCATTGATTTCTGTGCTCTATTAGAGGGAAATAAAATCGTGTGACACAGTGATCAATTTCACCGTACTGATCAATTTCATCCGAATTTACGGTACATGAATTTTCTTAATCAGTAGTGTCATTGAAGGCTGCAAATGCGGGAAATAGAACATTTTTCTACCGTAGTTGTGGGTTGCCCTTGGCAACGGGTGTTTTGCTATTTTCAAGGCATTTTGCTCACAGCTGGCTGTTTCACTGGCTCCGCTGACTGTGATTTGCTGCGCTTGCGTACTGTAGTGTGAATTTCAGAACTTTTCCCAACTCTGTTCATGAGTTTCTAGTACATTTCTGCTTGCCTAATTCATTTCGCACAACCGAACAGATAACTCATTTTGCTTATATCGTTCAGTAAAAATATAAACTTGAATGTTTTTCGTGTTTTATAGTTGGTATTGGGGTTCACATAGAGACTGTTATGCCTTTATTTTTCAAAATGGAACTACACTAACTTCATATTTTTCCACAACATTTTCAAACAAAGTGTGTTGATTTGAATGAAAAAACGTGTTGGCTCGAAAATCCATATGGGACAGTTATGCTTTTATGGGCACTTGTTTGAATTTCTGAAAGAAAACTTGAAGACCTTCCTGAAGTCCTGAATGAACTTCGAGAAGGATCTTTGGAAGAAACTTTCAAGAGATTTCTGCAAGTCTCCCTGGAGGTCCTTCAGAACCAATTTCTTCCTGAACAAGTGAATACCAGAAGAAATCCCCGAAATATATTATGAAGGGATTCCTGAAGAACTTACTGAAGGTATCCCTGTATAACTTTCTAAACGAATCTCTACCGGAGTTCCAGATGAAATTTCTGAAGACATTTCTGCAGAACTTTGCTGAAGAGCTCTGAAGGACTTCCCGAAGGAAGCCCTAGAGGGTCTTCTAAAGAACTTCCTGAAAGATTCTTTGTAGTAGACTCTAAAGAGCTTTTCAAATTAATTCCTGAACGGCGTTGGAACCGTTGAATGATATTTCTTGGAGGACTTATGTACGAATTCTTGAAGAAATTCCTTGTAGAGTTACTGAGGCATCTTTGAAGACATAACTGAAGTAACGTTCTGCTTCTTTCTTCGGATAACTTTCTGATGATTCAACTCCTCCAAGAATTTGCTATCTTGAGCGTGTTTGTTCAACACATCAGCGATATTTGTTCTAATATTGACGATCATCTGTTGAAAATCCAATCTTACATGGATTTACGTCAAAACCGTGTCACACTCACACAATAAACACGTATTTTTCCAACCTCAAAAAAAAATCGCTCTTCCTCAAGATTGTCCATTCAATTTGCATCTTCTTGCAATCAATTTGTTGTCCCGTGTTGAGTTTCAACTCGACGCATCCAAATCGAGCCAGGAAGACCCAGCCCCGGCTTTTTCCACTTGTGAAAGACTGGTTTTGCCAAAAAGCAGCAGCAGCAGCAAAAAAAAAAGAGGAAAAGATTAAACTTGGTGTCAGTTCGTCTTACGGTTGGTGTGTGGGCGCGAGCGGTCATTACTCGTCAATTTCTTCTTTCTCGCGACGACGTCGACGGTGATCAACCCTGCACATTAGGGTGCGGCTTATTTTCCGGAAAGTTACCAAAGTCAAAAGTTCATGCGCTATTTTTAAAACGAATCACAGAAAAATTAATCTCAGGATAATAACATTTGTTTTGAATTGAGCAAGAAATTTAAAACAAGAACTTTTGTCCCAAGTTACTCTAAAATTTAAGAATGATTTGCTGTTTTACAAATTTAAAATAGACATTTTTTTGAAGAGTAGCCATTGCAGAATTCGTTTTCAATTGATTTCGAAGTAGATGAAAACCGAATTCAGTACTATACCTTTTAATTCCACTAGATTTTGTATCCTCTGACAGATACGCGTATTTATACCTCAACTGTAAGGCCGTCTTCAATGCCGTGTACTAGACTCGACTCGATTCAACGATCAAAGCAAGCGACGAAAAACATCGCATCTGTATCGGTCCATGAGCGGCAATGTTTCGCATGTTGTAACAAGCTTGATAAATAGCAGTAGCGAAGGAGAGCCCCAAAGAAAGAGCGATGATAAAACCCATTTTTCTCGCTTATTTACCATTTGGAGGTAGGTGTTTTACTTTACTGACATGATAAACAATCCCCGAACATCCTATGGCAATAGTGCCCCCGGTTTGGAGTTTCATCATGCACTGTTATCCCCCCGATATAATCAGAGCTGTAACAATAGACGATAAACAGACTCTCATGATGTGTTGCGGATCATGATTGGTACAGAGAGCGATAAGTGAGAGATACTCTTAATTTTCTCAGAATTCAACCCCTGTTGAAGATTATTCTCTAACCAAAATATAAATTTATTGAAACTTCACTAAAGGTTTTTATTTTCTTTATATTTTGGTGCAATCTTTGGAGTTTCTATCTCTTTTTACGTGATTAAAATTCAGAAGACCACACAAAATTTTGCCTTTAAGGCTCAAGAATCCATCATTCAATCATCAGCAATCATCAAAAATTGGAAACAAGTTTTTTCGTTCAAATTTCAATCAATCCTTATGAAAATCTATCATCGTATTTCAGATAGCAAGTACAATGCAATGATAGATTTTCTTGAGCATTGCTTCAATTTTGAGCAAAAAAACTGGTTTTGATTATTTATAGAACGATGATGGTTATTTTCCTCTTAAAACTTTTATAAAAATAAGCCGCACCCTGCTCCACACCCCTTCCTTTTTGAGCAAGTCGAACGTTTTTTTTTCGGTCGAGATGCGTGTCCTCATACGACATTCTACTCAAACAGAAAAAAAAACCGGAGAATGAATGGGGGTGGACGGCGAGGTTGACCGGGGAGCCATTACTCTGGAGGAAGTGGTTCCCCTCGTTTTTATTGAATTCGACAAAAATTTGGCACGTATAGTGTGTATGCTAAATAAATTACTCGCTGAGCTCGCTCTGTTCTGCTTGCTGGTGTTTCGAGTGCTTCGTCGCAATGGATTGTTTCGTGTTTTACGTTTACTTAGCTCGAGGGGGTTCTCAACTTCGTCATGGGGACGGACCACTTTTATAAATTGATGGCAATAGTGTAAAACCACAGTACCATCAGTTGTCTGACATTTGAGCAGTAACCCACGCGTTGAGAAACCCTGCAATATCTCATTTTTTACTCAGCATTTGGGTGGTTTCGGCCATTTACTTCCTAAATGGAGAAACCCGTTTCTTCGTTTTTTTCTTCCGTTCATCTCATTCAAATGTGTACTCTCGGCTGTTTGCAAGAAGCAGCAGATGTTGTCTCGAAGTCAACGCTTACTAAGGTCGTCAGGTGGATGTCGCGCCCTCATATGCGAGGATGTTCTGTTTTCTATCCCCAAGCGCAAGCGAGAATATTTTTCATATGAATCCAAGTAGGCGTTTTGGGCAATTACCTGTTGTACGCTCGGAGTCTTGCGATGGCCGGCTGCGGGAGAGTCCAGCGGTGAATCGGAACTGTTGGAATGACTGTCGTGGGAAGCCTGAAATGGAGGAAAAGCAGACAAATGGTTGGGTTTTAGATGGCACTTTAGCGGTGACATAACTGTTGGGGGTGTAAGGTTTTTAACGTCTAAATCTCGCCCTCTAGTCGGAGCAAGTCAGGGTTATTTTAGATGTTTGTCAAAATTCTACTGGCACCCAACAGCAATCTGAAAACTGACACCGAATCTCTGCTAAATGTCTACAACACGGGGAAGTGGTGGTAAAATGTACATCTAAAAGAATTTTTGCAGTTTCTCATCGTAACAGGCTGTTCACGCCAATCTATTATAAAACGGGCTACTTTCCTGCACTGAATTATGCAGTGCCGTAATTGGCATTACGCAACTGAAATCAGTAGCGTAATGACTATTACGCAACGTTTTTTCAAAACAATTTTCAGACAAGCTTTCAGTAAGCTACTATTATCTCGTTTCTAGTGGAATGACGACGAATTTGTATGGATTTATTGCATAAAATCGATAATAGAAAAAAAACTAGCGATCCGAATTTTTGGCCCTTCAGCTGAAAACTTGATCGACGTATCAATCGATCGAATTTTCAGCGTGTCTCTCCAGATTTGTTTTTTTAGGCTTGGCTTCGATTTAACTTCACCTTAGCTTACCATAGCAATATTTTCACAACATATGATGAACATATTAATTGTACTATGCAAGCAAAATAAACAGTAGATGATGGTTAAATTGACAGCTAAAAACCACGTGTTCAAAACAAACATTGTGATCCATTAAAAAAATAACGTTTGAAAAGGAATAATAGTAAGGGAACTTACGTATTCTCGACAATATTCTAAGCCGATGCCGCACTTCTTTTGTAATTTTCTCGGACATCAGCAGACAAATTCCGTGTCTGTTTGTTTACATTTATGCCTTGCTCAATCCTCTTTCGATTCACACCGAAAGACTTGTCAAAATGTTCATGGAAACGTTCTTACAACGCTGCGAACATGTCTTGCCAGTGTGACTATTGTCGGAAGCCTCATTCTCTTCGGCAACTTTCCCATAAGAGCTGCAGGCGAATCTGCGACTAATTTGGTGGCATTTTGAGGCGTGTTCATTTGAATTGATGACATCTCTGGCAAAATTGTTTGTTAAGTCTCGGAAATCACGTCAGCGGGAAGCGGAAAGAACAAATAATCATCTGAATGTTTTCATTGATGTGTATCCAAGCCGTAAGTCTCCTTATATATTTTTTTTGCAAATTTTTAGCATAAAACGACATTTA
Organism: Aedes aegypti; assembly: GCF_002204515.2. Lineage (NCBI taxonomy): Eukaryota > Metazoa > Arthropoda > Insecta > Diptera > Culicidae > Aedes > Aedes aegypti. The sequence continues at coordinate 23,270,206 of NC_035109.1, read as the reverse complement.
CATTCAGAATAAAATCGGGTTAAACTCAATTTTGTTCAAAGTTAAATCATTACCAATGGTTGTGCTACTTTTTTACCAAAAGTTGTTTTTGTTTCCCCGAGCGCTAGTTCCTCGAATGCCAGTTTCCCGAATACCCCGTTTACCCGAATAATTCATATCCCTGAAATTTACAGTAAAAATTCACCGGAATCCGTAAAATTCAGACGGTGTTTTATTTCACCGAACTGTTCAGCTGTTGAGATTACGGTGAAATTCACCGATTTCCGGTAAAATGAGCTTAGTGTGAATCTTGCACCTTTTTGATCTGCATCACTTTTCGGGAAAAAGGGTCGTTCATGGAAATGGCTTTCGGGGAAAAGGGTTTTTTGGAAAACTGGTATTTGGGGAAATGACATTTGAAGCACAACCATTGGCAATATTTAGCAAATACAGTGGAACCTCCATGAGTCGATGTTCCATGACTCGACATCTACCCGTGGAACCATACTAAAACCAAAATTATATGGTTACTGTGATGCTCCCCTCAAACAAGTTTCCAAAGCATTTCTACTTCATGACTCGATATTTCCATGAGTAGATCTCTTTTTCAACTTAAATTGTATATAAAGTCTTCTTAGATTGCTTGAGGGATTGTTAGAATGAGTTCTCCAGAGATTTCTTCTAGATTACTTTCAAGAATTCTTCTAGGTATCTCTTCGGAAATCCCTCTAGAGGTTCCTTAATCAAGTCTCCCAGGAATTTGCCCACTAATTTGTCCAGAGATTTTCAAGGGGGTTCTTGAAAGAATTTCTCCGGAAAATCCTTAAGCATTCCAGCGCTATTACCTCTTGTAATTTATTCTTGGATTATCCTTATAATTTGACCATGAACCATTTTAGGAATTCTGCTAGAGATTTTTCCACTAAATCTTCCACCAATTTCCCCAGTTTTTACTTCCCAGGATTCCAAACAAATGTGTATCACAGAGTTTTCAAAAAGTCGCTTAGGCATCTAAAAAAACCTGCGTGAATTCTACAGGAGTTCTTTTGCCGATTTTTCTAGCAATTTCTATATGAATTCCTTCAAGAATTCATTCATAGTTTCTGCCAGGAACTGCTCAATTAATTTGACCAGGAATTCTTCATAAAGTATCCAGCATTTCATCCAGGGATTACTCCTGCAGTTTTCTTAAATATTTTTCAAATAATTTCTCTAGTTAAATCTCTACAGACTCATAAAAAATTCATTTGAGCTTTTTCATACCAGTTAATTCACCAAACATTCCTTCACAAATTTATCCATGGATTCCGTCCTATGTTTTACAAGAAATTCTTTCAGAAATTCTGTAGAATCCATAAGTTCTTCCAGTGATTATAGCAGAAAGATTTCCTTTAGAAATACTTCCCGTATCTTTTCAAAAATTCCTCAAAAAATTTGAAAAAGTCCCTTTACATTTGCATGGAGAAATCTCTGATGAATTCTTTGAGGACTTTCTTGTGATTTTTTCGTAGGACTTGAGGTGGAATCTCTGAAGTACTCACTGCAGTTACCTTTAGAGAAATTCTTTATTAGAATCTTGAACAAATCCTGATCGACTATTTTCAAAGAAAACCTAGATAATCCGTGGAGCCATCTCTTGAAAAATTACTGATTGAATTACTGAGATGTTCTAAACGAAAAATCCTGGGGAAATTGATGGAAAAATCACTAGAAAAAATCCAGGTTGAATTCTTGAAACGACAATTTTGGAGGGATTCCTTAGAAAGTCCGAGAAGGAATCACTACACTACCCAAAATAAGTATGGAATCTCATTATCTAGTATTGCAACACTCCAATTGAATATTGCAGCATCTCTTAGAAAAGTTTAGCCTCACCTAAAAACTATATATATATGATGTGATATCTCGGAAACCTTGCTAGATATAAAGTTGCGGTCTTCATCAAAATTAATCAGAAGTATTATGGCGTTCATTATGTAAAATTTTCAATGCGCAATTTTGACGCTACGTGACGCTAGTGTGCGTTTAATTTTGATCATATTCTAGCAGGCTCTAGTTCATGATTTCCACCACCTAGTAAGTTCATGTCTTCAGCAAAGATGCTCAGAAGCTTGAAAGCAATTGAAGGCAGCACTTTTCGATAAGAAATTTTCCCGCAACGTGGCGCAAGTGAGCATGCAATTTGGTCATACTCTAGAAAGCTCTAGCTGATGAATTTGATAGAAAGTGCGTATCTTTAGTTGTTCAGAAGCCTTAAAACTATTTGAAACAGCACTGTTTGGCTAGCATTTTTGCTAAAAAAAATCTTGTTAACATTAATGTTTCTATGGGCCTTTTTTAGGCTTACCATATATTAAAGAGGTAAAATTTTATTCGTGGTCATTATCATCGATGATGAATGTTTTAATAAATTCAACGGTCGTGGCACGGTTTGCTTTAGCCAACATATTTTTTCTTTTGGCGTGTTGCCAAAATCTAACAAACATTGTGACTTGACATGCTCAAAATTACTTAATTTCAGACACACACTACCGCTATGTATCGGAAGAAGCACACATTAAAGTGTTCTGCTTCTAAGAGATTTCAGCGTTCTGTACATATTTTCTGACAAAAAAAACTTTGGGATCATGAGCTAGTACCTACTGAAATACATTTGCTTACCAAAGAGTGCTGCTCTAAATTACTGCCAAGCTCCTGGACATCTTTGGTTAACACACGACATTTGTCGAAAACTTATTCAAACAGACTCAAGTCAAAACAGTATACAAACTTGCTTTATCGATTCTACGTGTTTCGCAGATGAAATTCTACACATTTTGCTCTAAACAACTCGATTTTTCACTTTTAGAACGTTTACTTTCCGGATTTACAAAATGACGAAAGTAAGATTTTCAACTTTCGTTACCTAACCACTACTTTCGCCGCTCCGCTGTATAGAGTAGAGAGACAAAGTGACTTAACCACGAATCAAAACAAAACACTACTTGAGTCGATTTTACACTGGTACAAAAACGTCGAATGTAACTGAATAAATCGGCTCTTCATTTTGTAACAAAATTTTGTGGGAAATAACAGGAACTCCCTAGTTTTTGAATGCGAGCTTATTGTATGCAAAATTTAAGCAATGTACATGGCGAAAAAATGTCAAAAAGATGATTCATTTAAAAACAGTTTTAGAAGACAGAAGACTGAATCAATTTTCTCAAAACCGTATGGAAGTTACATATGTCGATTTGAAAAAGTAATCGGGATTTGCAGGTTGCCATTATCATGAGCTAGAACCTGCATGAATATAACCAAATTTTACACACTAGCGTCACGTATCGGCAAAATTGCTAACCAAGCAGTGCACAGTATTTCGATCGGCCGAAATCGTGAACTTAATTCTGTAGCACCTTTAAACGTGATTTTTTCGAAATGGTGTCTTCGGACGAAAATTTTCTAAAATTATAGCGCATATATTGACTGTAAATGTTAGTTCGCAACTTTGCCACGGGCGGCGCTGCGAAACTATTTTTTTAGAAATGACGATCTTTAAATATGATGTCTTCGGCAAAGTTGTAGATAATTCAAATACAAACAACTTTGCCAAAGACACCTAGTGTGTATTCAGCCGCATTTCCAAAATACGGGAGTATTTTATGAACGACCCCCTAAAACTAGTTTTTCTCGTATATTTTGAAAATGCGAATTTTCCGGTAGCAACAATGTTCTACAAAATTGTATAAACAGTAAAAATGAATCATTCTCTAGAAGACACTAGGTTTCTAAAGATCAAAGAAAAGCAGTTATATCCATTTAAGTGCAAAAATCAGTCATTTTTGGGGTCCGTGTAATTATTCGGGTGGCAGGTGGTGGCAGATGAAACCTAGTGGGAATCATAATACATCATTAGTAGTTGTAAATGTCGATAGTGTCATTAGTATCCACGAGTATCCCTTTTACTTAGAGGAAGTTTCATCAATGACTCTTATTACCCTGTAGTACTTAGTTATATGATGGGTAGAGGGCTATGTGGCTCCATACTTCTTCTTTTTCTTCTTCTTGACACATTCTTCATCATTATGCACAACCAATAGGTTCCAAATACATTTTTGAAGAATGTTCTCAATCTCGAGAAATGACGCTTTACGAAATGACTCGCCTTACAACTATTTTTCACTTGAGATTTTTGCGTTTTTCCAGTAGAAGCATTAGCCGTAGAAGGCTAATGTCGCGACTGTTCGTGTGACCAGCATCTAGTTTGCCACGCTCTGACAGCTTGAGTACCGGGTCTATAAGTGTCAAATCAATTTTTTCGACCAAAATAAAACATTCTCTACAACATGACACTAAACAAGCAGACAAAAACCTCAACAGTAAGTAATAATAAAATAATTCTATTTTGTGATAACAGCGCCACTAGCGCTCTACTACTTATATTTCTATTGTTTTTTCGTACATTCCAAGTAACCAAATAGTACTTTAATTCGCTCTGCGTGCTAACATTATACAGCTGACACGCTTAATTGGTCGAATAATAGCACTATATAACCAAAAAGATGAATTTGCATGCTACCCAAGTAACCACAAGCATTATACTATTGCATTAATTTGGTCGAAAGTCAACATTTTTTGCATTAATAATGTTATCATGCATTTATTCAATAACTGTCAAGCAATGATGCATTTGATTAACATTGTAAATGCTTTGTAGCATTATTTTAATATAGCATTATGCTAAGCGTTTAGAGTGAATTTACAGTTATGCTGTCATACAAGATTACATAACCTCACTAAACGCACTCGAATCTGTAATAAATAAGTAAGACGAACGAGCACGTTCGCACTCGCTTATTACGTTTTGTGGGATATTGAAGAATAATGAAATGACTTTCTTTCATCTCGAACCCCCATTTCATGATCTATGGATATATGTATTCATTCAAAATTGTTGTATTTTATCTATGAGACTCTTTTATTCATAAAGAGCGAGAGGAAATGTCGATCAATTTCTCTCCCCTGAAATCTGTTTAATGCGCTAGGGCTTTGTTTAGTGAGTTACGTTCTGTTATTTCTTCTACGAGAAAGAATGGTGATTCTTTCTATTGATGTTTCATTTGGTGAGGAAAGGAAATCAATCGCCGAAGAGAATTCTTTCTATTCGTAATAACTGGGCGAATAGTAATGTAAACACACACAGAGGCTTCGTTAATAAGGAACTTTTATCTTACCTTATCACATCAGCAGCTTTAGCACAGGACACCAACGCGCCAGGCATCCAGTACACCCATCATCCTAGTTGTGGATTTGAATCCTGATTCCAACAAAAAAATCATTTGTATGGTAAAGAAATCCAAAGGTAGTCAATGGATTCATTGTTTTGTTTATTTTTAACGCAAGCCCTAAACATACATTATTTTAAGCTAATATACATCATGAACCCTAAATATACAAACATAAATGCTTTAGTAGGGCTTGTGCATTAAAACTGCTTTACCGAGTATTGCATTAATTTGGTTGTTGTGGGGCCCTTTCCCACTTTAATTATGCTTTATAAAGCTCTTAAAGGTTATGTTACTTTAAAACAAAATCTGATAGCACACTATAGAGCAAACATAAAGTATTCATATACAGCTTCGTGGTTACTTGGGTAGTGTTTACTTGAGATAGACACTATGACACGTGCAAGCACGATGCGGTGAATGGCAAATAAAGTGATGTATCAAATTCAAAGGAACCCAGATAGCCGTAGCGGTAAACGCGCAGCTATTCAACAAGACCAAGCTGAGGGTCGTGGGTTCGAATCCCACCGGTCGAGGATCTTTTCGGGTTTGAACTTATCTCGGCTTCCCAGGGCATAGAGTATCTTCGTTCCTGCCACACGATATACACATGCAAAAAATGGTCATTGGCATAGTAAGCTCTCAGTTAATTACTGTGGAAGTGCTGAGAAGCAGACTCTGTCAAAGTGGGGACACAACGCCAGAAAGAAGAGGAAGAAGATCAAATTCAAATCCAAAAATCAGGCAAGAGCCTCAATATCGGATCATTTTGCAACCATAAGAATTACGTTAACATTTAAACGCTGATTTGATTCACATAATAATGATTCGATGATTTAGTGTTTTCTCAACAGAATGTTTTACCAAATTCGCATAGCTTGCACTTGCTATAGTGTCTATGTACGAAAAATAGTTGTATGGCGAGTAATTTCATAAAGCGTCGTTTCTCGAGATTGAGAACATTCTTCAAAAATGTATTTGGAACCTATTGGTTGTGCGTAATGATGAAGAATGTGTCAAGAAGAAGAAAAAGAAGAAGTATGGAGCCACATAGCCCTCTACCCGTCATATAACTAAGTACTACAGGGTAATAAGAGTCATTGATGAAACTTCCTCTAAGTAAAAGGGATACTCGTGGATACTAATGACACTATCGACATTTACAACTACTAATGATGTATTATGATTCCCACTAGGTTTCATCTGCCACCACCTGCCACCCGAATAATTACACGGACCCCAAAAATGACTGATTTTTGCACTTAAATGGATATAACTGCTTTTCTTTGATCTTTAGAAACCTAGTGTCTTCTAGAGAATGATTCATTTTTACTGTTTATACAATTTTGTAGAACATTGTTGCTACCGGAAAATTCGCATTTTCAAAATATACGAGAAAAACTAGTTTTAGGGGGTCGTTCATAAAATACTCCCGTATTTTGGAAATGCGGCTGAATACACACTAGGTGTCTTTGGCAAAGTTGTTTGTATTTGAATTATCTACAACTTTGCCGAAGACATCATATTTAAAGATCGTCATTTCTAAAAAAATAGTTTCGCAGCGCCGCCCGTGGCAAAGTTGCGAACTAACATTTACAGTCAATATATGCGCTATAATTTTAGAAAATTTTCGTCCGAAGATACCATTTCGAAAAAATCACGTTTAAAGGTGCTACAGAATTAAGTTCACGATTTCGGCCGATCGAAATACTGTGCAGTGCTGCCATAAATTGCTTTCGAACTTTTGAACAATTTTGCTGAAGACTTGATCTTTCTAGGTGGATAGGATCATCAGCTTGCGCCTTCTAGAATATGATCAAATTTGCATACACAATAGTGCCACGTAGACGAAACTTGTTAACCAAACAGTGCTGCCTCATATTGCTTTCAAGCTTCTGAGCCACTTTGCTTAAAACACGAACTTTCTAAGTGGTCAGGATTACAAACCCATGTAGAAATACAGATACATAAGCAATAATATTTGTATTGTAACGAGAAATTTGAAAAACTCCTAAAAGTAGGGATGACTCGCAGTAGCTTAGCTAGGGGGTTGCGGTCGTCACCGGGCACCGAGCTCATAGGGGCTCCCAAAATATTATGATATTGATTTTTAGTAAACTACACGTAAACAAGCAAAACAATAATTCAGTTTGAAGGTGAAAATAATCATTTTACAGTTCTTAAAGATATTCATTTGGGGATTTTTCCAGGAAAACCTACGAGAATTACTATGCCAGTTCCTCCAGTTAGAGTAAAGTGGGGCAAAAGTTCGAGTGGGGTAAGAGTTTCTTTTTAAGATTTCTAGCTCAATTCAAAACAAATCTTATAATTGTCATGGTAGTTTGAATGCTATTCAAGTAAGAGACTTTCAATCCAAATATCATAAAAATCGATTGAGATTTGGAAAAGTTATGGCTATTTGTTGTTTTTCGACATAAATATTGTAATTTTTGGTCAAACTTTCGTTGCATGGAACCAATTGAAGATAAAAACTTTTTCAACATTTTATGTAAGGGCGTTTCTAGGCCTATCATAAGGTTGCTTTGAGATGTATTAGTTTTTGCACAAATGCTTGAAAACAATTTTTGGCCCATAGTGGGGCAAAAGTTCGAATCAGCGGGGCAAAAGTTCGACCCATGTATAAAATCACGGAAAAATTTTCAAATTGCATAAAATCCACATATTGTCTTCAAATTTGGTCAAATTTGTCTGATCGTGTGAAAACTGTCACCAAAATTTTACATTTTCACTTAGTTTTGCGAAAGACTGCTATTTTTGAGTATATTACAATCAATCCGGTTTTGGGCAATTTTTTGATGAAAATTTAGTGTGTATTTTTCGTCAAACTTAAGTTTACGGCTGGTGTAAAGTATGCCTACCATAAAAGGATCGATATTTTGGATTTTAGCCAGCGAACTTTTGCCCCACACTAGATTTGAACTCCTGCCCCCCCGGTGGGGCAAAAGTTCGAATAAGACAATCAATTTTGAAACTGTTATAACTAAAAATGGGTAAATATTTTGACACAAGTTTGTTCAGCAAAATTATAGCCAATATGTTGAAGGTTCACTGTATGGTATTTGTTTTGTTTTAACTGCTATTGTTTTCCTGGAAACTTTGATTATACCACTAAGGTCGAACTTTTGCCACACCTTACTCTATCCTTCTACGAACTATATGGATTCGTTCAAGCATTCCCTAGGAGTTGCTTCTCAAATTCCTTCTGGGATTATCCAAGGACATCTAATTAATACTCTTCCAGGAATTCCTCTTCAAATTTGACCTGGGTTTCCTCATGGAGCTCCCTCAGAAATTTATCTATTCTCCCACATTTCATGCGAAAGCACTCCTGCAGTTCTTCCAAACAATTTCTCGTGTATTTTTCAAGTAAAATCTTCATGGCTTCTTCAATAGTTCATCTGAAATTCCACACTACAGTCAATACTACAGTAAATATCCTAGTAATTCCAATCATCTTAGCACTAACGAAATCCTTCGGAAACTTCCTCAAGAACCCAAGAGTTCTTTTAGACAACTTTGTGGGAGTTCAGCAAGGGTTACTATCACACTAAATCGAGTTCCGTCAGATGTTACTTTGAGATTTCCTTATGAAATATTTCCCAGATTTTTGATAAATATCATAAAAAAAATCTGCAAAATATCTAGATCTTTTTATGGAGATATTCCTGAGAAAATGACGACATTTGAAGACATCTTAAACCAATTTACCGTAATCCGGGGTATCATTGATCAGCGGGGTAACATTGATTGGAATGACTCATCTAGTAAAAAGTTCGTATTATCATTTAGTGATGGGACATTTCCAAATCATGAATGGTGCTCCTCTTTCTTACATTCATAAGCTAATGAAAGTGAAGATTTTTGCGAAAATTGCGTTTACCTTATGCGTAATTTTGGCAACTTTTCGAAACAATGATTTTAATGGTTAAGGATGACACTATCGAAGATTCATGTCTCACATAAGTTGTGCAAACGATATTAGCAAGAAAAATGTGGTTCCTACTAAAAATGGCATCGCCGAAAATGATTCCGTTGTCAAAACTTTCATAAGTATGCTCAATTAGGCAACATTACCGAATTACTGTTAATCATATAAAATTCCCTTTGGAAATTGCCTACTTTTAGGCGTATTACGTGGTTCGAGGGGTTTTTAATTTTAAAATAACTTGAAAAGTAAATGACTTGTAAGCATTTGACCTTCATATTCGGCTTCAGGGGTCATTATTTAAGTAAGTAACGATATTTTCAATATTACCGAACGTCGATTACATAACTGATCAATGTTACCCCATATCAACTAAATAAAAAAATCACCTAAAACATTATTTTTAAAATGCTTAAATCTTTCAATAAACAAAATACAGTTTATAGTCATGAGGTGGCAGTACTTGTTTTAAAAATATAAAATTTGCAACATTAGTATTTTCAGACAAAATATTAAAGAAATATTAAAAAAAACTGATCAATGTTACCCCGGATTACGGTATCTATAATTTCTAAAATAATAACCTCGTTATAACGTAACCTCTTTATAACGTAACTCGATATAACGTAATTTTCACCTCGATATAACGTAACTTTTTTTGGCTCTCATTTATTTTTCCATTTTTTAATAAAACATGATGTATGAACTACAATAAACATTCTTCAAGTTTAAAACACCAACCAATACTGAATCAAAGCAATGCAAGCGTTTACTTTCACTAAATACAGTCATAAATCAATATCGAGTGAGCAATAAGTCAATGTTAATACCAACATTTTGTCATTGCTGTACATTTGTTTACATCATTCTTCATTATTTTTGTTGCATTTACGCTCCCGCTGGAACCAAGCCTGCTACTCACTTCAATTATCTATGAAAAATTTAATAATCATTGATTTAGACTTTGCATTCAAAAAGACTAGATCAAACTCAGATTAGACTTATGTGTTGCCGAGCCACGCTGCCACGTGGCAATATACGTTAACGTACACTCAGGCAAATGGACAATCGATAAACATAGGAACCCCTTATGAAAATTTGCCACAAGAAATCGGATTGAAATTCATAAAGTTGTCTTATAAAACCAGAATTTGAAAACAAAAAACGTTTTCGCTGCAGCCTGGAATCGAACCAAAAAACTTGCGATCGATAGGCCTGAGCGTACACCACGCGCCTATCGACGCCTTGATGTGGAGTGATGCTAAAACGATACATAAAGCGTTCGTATTGCAATAATCGTTCCACCTTTTATAAGGCAAAACGTATGACATTCGATAGTCCAGTTCGCTGCGTGTATATTTGATATATATTTTTTCAATGCTGAAGGAAATATTTAGCTATTGCTTTAGAAATTCTTACAGCTATTCTTCAAATGATGTCTCCAAGAATTAGATGCTTCTCCTGGAATTTATCCACAGATCATCAACTAGAATCATTCTGAGGATGCTTCCAGAGATTCCTTTATAGAATCATCTTAAACTCTTATGATATTCATGTATAAAACTTGAAACAAATTCTTGAAATAATACCAACAGGCATTTCCCAGAAATTCTACTAGTTAACCCTTCTGATATTTATGCTTAAAAACTTCTGAGATTTTTCTCAGAAATGGTATCAGGGATTACAACAAGATTTTTCTTTTTTTCAAAGCGAGTTCAAAGTTTCCTCCAAAAGTTTCTAGGAACATTTGGTCAGTATAGACTTAATGGATTCCCGTCTCAAGAATTCCTTGGAATTTTATCAGAAAGTTCTCATTGAATTCCAACAAGATATGGTTCAAATATTCCTCTAGGAATTTCTCCAGAAGGAATTCCGGATTCTAGGAATTTTAAATTTAACGATTTTGAATTTCTCCAATACAGTCAGCTTTCATTCGTTGCACTGAACCGGTAGCCCACCTAGTGAAAGACTTTCACTAATCGAGCTGAGTTTTCAGCAGTCACAATTGAGAATACAATAAAAATTCAGGGTTACCAACATTGATAAATCGACATTTATGTCAAAAATGGACGGTTGTCTTCGTTTTAAGTGGGCTATAGCCCACCTAACGGGAGCCCAATTGAAACGAAGCCTACCTAAAGATAGTGCAATGAACGAAATTTTACTGTAATGTTTTTTTAATATATCTTTGAATTCTAATGTGCCTTTGATAAAAAAAAAAATCATTAAGTATTTCTCCAGGATATAAAGTGGATTCAACTATGAATTCTTCAAACCATTCCGCCTACGATACCTTAATTTATTTCGGAGTCTAGAGATTCATAAACTATTCCAGGAATTTTTCATGAATTCTTCCAGCAACCCTTTTAAAGAATAATTCAATTATAATTCTTGGAATGATCTATAAATTATTCCAAAAAATCGTACAGGCATTCGCTCAAAAACCTGAGAAACATTTTTCTCGGAATTTATTCAGCGATTTCATTATGAATTTCTGCAGAACTTTCTCCAAATATTTATGCAAGGACCATTCTATGTACTACTTATGTTTCTTCAAGGATTCTATGTGGAACAAAATTCTTCATTGATTCCATCAGGAATTTCAATGATTCGTTTTTCATTGGGTTCTTCAAGTAATTCTAAAACTGAGCAAGTTCCCCAGATCTTCCAGAGAACTGTCCTAGAATTCTGCCGATAATCCCACCACGTATTCGTTCAGAAACTTTTCCATTGAAAATCCCTCAAGGATAGTTCTTATTATTAATGGAGTTTTATAGTGATTCCTTCACAAATTCTGAAAAAAAAAACATTTTAAAGAGTTCGTTAATTCCAAAGTTCCGTCAAGAATTCACCAAAGGATTTATTTCAAGAGTTTTATCCCGAGCTTCTCATAGCAAAATCCTGAAGTTTCATAACTGCCTGCCTCAAATTTTCATGAACTGCTCAACATAAACTTTTTTAACACTTCAGTCGTCGCGCTGTTGTATTTTGTACAACACTGTTGAAAAATCTCGCTTATCGTTCACAACAGCAGCGAGGTGGTTCTGACGGTGGCAAACCGTGCAAGGACTTGAAGGTTAAAGGTTTCTAAAAGATCTCATTTATGAATTTCTTTTAGAGTTTCTCCGAGTATTCAAGGATTCCTTCAAATATGTTTCCTGATTACATTTCTTTAAGGATAACTGCAATAAAATGTAATAAAAAAAAAAACACGATAAAATATCGAAAAAATATGTAGGAAAGACTAGAAATGCCTGCTAGATCAATAACATCAATTTAAGACTTATTTTCTCATCGAACAATACATGTTGAACAAAATTGAGAAAAAAAATATTTTGCTTCGATATAACGTAACCTCGATATAACGAAATGAAAATAAAAATCAAGTTACGTAATATCGAGGTATTACTGTAGACCATTTCCGTCAAAAAATTTTATTTGCTCACGAGCTTTCTTTCAATTTACTGAACAAACTTCCCTAAGGAACCCATATGTTTTGAGGCCGCTAACTATTGAAAAACAATGAAAAACTGGCGGTCCCCTACATTCTATTTCTCTCCGTTTTTTATCAGGCCCCTTTTTCCCCTATGATTTTATCTCCACGTTGTGGTGAATTTTGATCAGCTGTTCCTCTGCAGTCTCCACTCAAGCTTCTGGGCTTACTCCAATGATTAAGAATTACTCAGGTGGCGCAGATCATTGATGCGTGACACTAGTTCTCTCTTTTATTCTTTCGCTATTCCTATGCAGTGCAAACAGTGACGTCAGCCGGAAAATAAAAGTGGCACGCATCAATGATATGCACCACCTAAGTAAATTCAGAACATTGGTCTCATCTTTGTTGATCTTCGGGTTTCGATGCACTACTTGTTCCTTTTTTGGTAATGGTGGTGACTGCTATCCCCACATCCATCCCGGAAACGACCTTGGTGCTGGTGCTGGCCGTTCAAATATATGTCTTAACAGGTTCCTACATCGGAACCTTAATGTTAATTGCTTGCGCCAAAATATTTCCCCGTTTTATTTTAGACCCCAAACAAGTGGACACTGGAACCATCGGGAAGAGAGCGAAAATAGCCGTCGCAACGAAATTCTTCAAACAGATTAAAGATCCCCTTCTTATCCTTCGCATGAAGTTGCTGTGGTGCTCCAGCTGAATAATTTTTGAAAAGGTTCCTACTCTCTCCCGGCTTGGGGCCATTGGGAAACTGGTAACGAAAAATTTCACTGTGTGGCAGCATGTCGTCTTTTAGGCAATTTGATTCCAATTTGAAATCCAGAACAATGCCGCTTTCAAGCTTGCAAGAGCTGTTCAATTAATATATTTGGATTCTGCCCCGGCTTTCATGAATATCCGCGCAGTAAAATCTTCGTAGCCAGTTTGCCGCCGGCCACAAAACCACAACAGAGCAGGAACCTATCGCGGATCAACCGGCGCACCACAGCAGCTTCAGGCAATGAGATGAATGGGTTATTTGGAATTTCGAAGTTGAAGAAGATCAAATTTGTCCAGCTACAACGACGGCCATTTTTCGTGGAGTTCTTGTGATTTCGGTGGCTGTTTGAGGGCATAAACGCAGCACGCTAAACCAGATTCACGCATCGCATGTATTCGATTCGTGATCAAACGTCAACATCCCACCGCAAAATCGCTAGTGTTTGGAGGTGATTTTAACCTCCAAATTGCGAAATCATCACCTCCAAGTTAATTCTAATACCCTCCGTTACATGGATTATGGTGGCGCGTCGATCGTCGCAAGTTTCTCGTTAAACAGTCAATTGACTGTTTAACGATAAACATGCGACGATCGACGCGCCACCATATTTCATATAACGGAGGGTATTAGAACTAACTAGGATGTTGACGTTTGATGACGAATATACATTGTCATGTTTTCATAATCAAAAGAAAAAATGAAGCAAATTCCGCATTTCGAGCGTTTTTTCGCCGTGCGTAATTTACTCATTATTTTTTACAAGCCCTTGCTTAATAATGAATACAACCTATTTGGGGTCATGCACAAATTACATCACGCTCCGAGGGGGGGAGAGGGTCAAGCCATGCGTGACAAGTCTTACAAAAATTTCGGAGGACTCATACAAAAAACGTGACAAAGGGGGGGATGGGGTCAAAAAAGTTTAAATTTAGCGTGACATAATTTGTGTACCATCCCTTTGCACAGAAAATATGCTGCATGAGAAGGCCGATTTTTTGCACCCGGTGCTCATTTTTGAGCGGAACAAGTTTAGCGTGAGGTTGATAAGCAACAAACCAACGAGCGAGTCAATTTTGTTGTTGCTGGATTTGACATTTTGTTGTGTCTACAAACATTCAATGCAGGGATGTTATAAATTTTGGATAAATCTCCACTTTCTATACCCATAGGGTTGAAACAACTGTGCCGCACGACGAAATTCACCTCAAATTCCCAAATTTTCAAAAAATTGTAAGAAAATCAGGAGTGCATATAAAAAATATCTGAATGCGTCAATAATCTTTAAAAATAATCGCCTCTCCAGTGTTGATAGACTCACACTCAAAATCTCAATCAATACGCTCTCCCGTGAGAGCAAACTCATTAGAGATCTGCTTCGCAAATCTCACGCTTGAGATTTTGATGCAAAATCAACTTAATCAACTCAAACCGTAAAAAATGATTCAATCGCAAAACCCGGCAAAAGTTCGTGAAACCCGAATGTTGTTGTTTACGTTAGAAAGGATTAACATAATTTTACCAGACTAACAAGAAATTATTGCCGTGTGTGAGTAAACTGTGGAAATATGAGACAATGAGTTAAACAGGTGAGCCAACTCATCCATGATTTTTTGACTGCTGAGTTACATGATTGACAACTCACACATGAAAAATCTCAAGCGTGAGTTGTGAGAAATTGAGTTTTTCACAACACTGCGCCTCTCGAAGAAAAATATAAAAATTGGGGGTAAGGTCTGACGGGAATGGTCTATTCCTGAAGGAATCTCAGCAACAATCACTGGAGTAATTCCTGAAGGAATTCTCTGATTAAAATCTTTTTTTTTTTGTAAGGCACTCTGTGCTCGTGGCCACTACTGTGCCGGAATCAGTTGATCTGTAGCTGCTTTACCGATACAGATCTATTTTCAACTTATCTATATTTACATCTACTTTCACTCTTTCCTACTCTTTACTCTCACATCGAGCAGGTAGGAGAGAGCTTTTCTGTTGGTGAGGCTAGCTGCCTGCGAAGAGGGTCTGTTTGTCTCAGTCACCATCTGATACTGACGGAGGATGGATGTGCTCCCCAAAGGACGGTCCTCCGTGAGGCGTCTTCTGGTGGCTGGACGGGTTTTTTGTGGAGGGCTGGGAATCGAACCCATGACCTTCCTCTTATGAAGCGAAAGCGTAACCTCAAGGCTACAGACCCCCCTAAGGTTAAAATCTGAACGATAATTTTGAAAGAAATTCTAGAAAACCCCTGGAGAAAACAACACTTGAGGAAATGTTCAAACTTCCTTAGAATACCTAATTAAAGCTGTAAGTAATGAATCATTGCTTTCCAGCGCTACTTCGCCAGCTAATATTTCCACTTCCTTTTCAATTCACTGGAGTTCTCTCGATAATTTTCAGTGAACTTATGTGTTTCTGAACAAGAATGAACAAAAGAAGAACTGTAAGCTGATTAATTAACATGTTTGCCACTAAACTACTACAACAACATATCAATATATCAACATAAGTTCCTTAACTTTAGTCTTAATTCTACAAAAGCTATTTATTCAATGTCTAGCATCTTAGGCTCCTAAATCGAACTCCGCACTGGGACCCATTAACCCTAGCTACGCCACTGATGACTCGTAATTTCACTATTTACCTGTTTTACGATACTAGAAATCGATGTTTTGGCCAATTTGAAATCTATCGTAAAAGATGAATGATTGAAATCAACTGTTCAAACCATTCACCACTCAGTAACTGAGCATTTGTTGTAAAAAAAATGTAAATTTCTTTACGTAGAACAGTTAGATTTAAGGCTAGAGAATTACTACTGCTGCTTAGAAATATTCTTACTGAAATTCTTAGTCGGATTGTCCACATAATCTTTACATTGGTTTCTTTTTGTTTTCTTGTTTCACTCTCTGCAAGGTACAAATTTTTGATTTCTACTTGGTTTCTTTCTTGGTCCTTTTTTGGTTCCCGTTCGGTCTCTTTTAGGTTCCCTTTTTCAGATCTTATTTGAAGACAGTACCAGCCCTACTGTTCATTTCACTACCACTTCCCCTACGTCTTACAGTTAAGCGGGGGTCGTGGCTTTGGAGGGGGGAGAGAGAGAGAGCAGGGAAGATGGATTTTTTTGTTTTCGATTTTCGACAATGCCAATAAGGCCCCCACCGGAACTTGTCGCGCCTCGCTAATGGCGATAGATAAATACATTAGCGAGCAACTCGCGAGCTTCTAGTAGAGGGTATTTAGAACAAGAGGACGTGAGAGCGAGGGTGGGTTGGGTACCTATCGTGCGATGGAATGTGATATTATCTATCAAATGATGCGATTGATGGTGGAAATTGCTGTGCTCTGTGTGCCGCTGTTGCCGAGGCACGAAGCGTGTGTGTGATAGCGGGATCGAGTTTCATTGAAAGTGATTTTCTTTGTGATGAAGCTTCAAGTTATTTTGGTGGTTTCGTAAGAACAATTGTAACCAATTGGGTATTTCTTTAAATACTTTTATTTTTTCGTTTCATTTCAAACATTTCATTCAATGCCCTCAATGTGATTTTTTAAAGTTAAAGTTCTATCTAGCATGAGCCCTTGATACTTAACTTCATCTGACAAATTTATTGAAACCCCTCTCATCCTAAAACCATGACTACTTGAAGGTTTCAAATAAGGACTGTTCATTTTATAAAGTGGACACTTTGTTTATGCTATATCTTTTTTATTTATTGATAAAATCGTAATCGGTTTTCTATGTATCGTTGACCTATTATTCTAAAATTCTATGATAATATAAAATCTTTGAAAATGCTTTTGGTTGAAGAGCTAAATAGTTTTTCCAAAAACTCTTAAAAAAAGCTGTGCGTCAAAGTTTAACATTAATTTTCGCAAAACAAAAATCCTTATTTTTATGAACAAATTGTATGTTTGTATCCTTTACTATTCTACTAAAGGTAAAGCTTTAAAAATATCAATTATATTCCACCATTCTATGACACTAGGTAACTTTAGTGATTTACCCATTTATGGCCAAATTTGCTGATACACCATCCTTTCACTCCCAGCAAAAGAGAAAAGTAAAAAGCGTGTTCAAAACTAGTTTGGATTACTAAAGAAACTATATTAGTATAAACGAAAGCTAAATCGTGAGATTAAACTACAGTCTTAAGTATAAATTTTACTGTTTATGGTAGTTTTACTAAAAAGTCTCATACTTTTAAAATCATGTACGCATATTTATCGATCTACAGCAAATTGTACACAGTTTTCTCCGAATTTTTCAATTGGTAATCTCAGAATAACATATTATGAAAATAATATGTAGAAAATAAAATCGATTTTTTACAGCAGTGTTGCCAATTTTGATGATTGTCAATGTACTTTGATAGGTCTTCTAAGAATAAAACAATTGTGTTTCTGTTGTGCTTTGAATGTGACGTGGGGACTTACTAAGTAATTCTATGAATGCGTAAGTTATTTTTCATATTAATACTATATTAGCACTTCCGTCAGGACATACTTTTACACAAAAAATTCTACTCATATCAATTCCCATCAAATTAAAAAAAATTTTCTTCAAAAATATACGGGAAAATTGATTTTATTATATCTGTAAAATTGTTGCTCCAAAAATAACTTGATTTTTTCCATCAGGCTTCTGATTGATGATGCTTTCGAAGAACAAGCCTTTTTTGAAAATAGAAAATATAAATTATCGAATTTTCCAGCCAATTTCTTACAATCATTGATTTTGATAACCTCAAAAAATCGACCGATCTAATCGTTGTTCCATATTCGTGTGAAATTTAATTATTTTGGAGAATTTTTATTATCACAACATTGTACAATACTAGTCGAACGATGTGCAAAAAACCGATTGAAATTTCATTGATTAATAAGAAAGATACAGCATGCACAAGGTGTCCACTTTATAAAATGAACAGTCCTTAAAGAGCTTTCGGTTTATGCGGAAATATTACTAGTGGAGTTTTGGAAGCATTAGGAGAAATCTTTCATTTTTGCAAGTATGAAGAAAAAATATCCAAACTTTTTTGCAATCTACTACCTTTGGCGGAGAAGCCTGTGTCATCCGCAAACAAAGATTATTGACATCCCTGAGGTAGCTCAGGTAACCCAGGTGTAAAAATATTGTAAAGTATTGGTCCCAAAATGCAACCTTGAGGAACACCAGCTCTTATAGGAAGTCTTTCAGACTTGGAGTTCTGATAATTAACCTGAAGTATACGATTTGACAGATAACTTTGAATTATTCTAACAATGTATGTTGGAAAATTTAAATTATTTTTTAATTTTACAATCAAGCTCTCATGCCAAACACTGTCGAATATTTTTTCTTGTCTAGAAGAGCAAGACCAGTAAAATATCTCTCAGATTTGTTGGAATGAATCAAATTCGTTACACGTAGAAGTTGATGTGTGGTCGGCTGTCCATGTCAAAATCCGAAATGTTCATTGGCAAAAATTGAAATTTTCGTTGATGGAGGAACATCAATCTGTTCAAAATGACCTTCTCAAAAAGTTTACTGATAGAGGAAAGTAAGCTGATGGGCGTTCATTTCCGCAAGTCAGTTTGAAGCAAATTAACTTGCAATTGAAAATGTATATGTGTTTCAATAAAAACACCCAAAGTTTCAAAAACTTGGTTCCAAATGACAAAAAAACTTGATGTTTCATATGTCTAAGAATGATGATTGCAACTCTACCACATGCTCCATCTGGGCGATCATTTCGATGGACAAAAAAGTTTGGATCTCTTTTGAGTTTGGATCCTGGTTTCAAATAAGTTTCGGTAATAATTGCTATATATATGCTGTTAGCTGTTAGAAAATTCAACAGCTCGTCTTTACAAGCATTAAAAGGACGAGCATTCCAATTCAAAATATTCAAAAAAACATTTAAATCCATTACGGAAACGGAATTCGATTACAAATTTATTGGTAAATTTTCAAGTCAGCTTGGTGGTTTCATAATAACGACTGTGCCTAGCATTGCATGCTTTGATTATTTTCAATTTTCTTTGTTCTTCCAAACATTTGGTAAATCAAACAAAGCATTCCCAAAACACTCTTCAATTCCACTTCCACTTCCAAAATGTGTAATTACAGTCTTTATCGAGACTTCGACGTTGTCCACCTATCTTTGTCTAGAATCGGACAGTTTTTGGCGCCGTCATTGACCAGATTGATAAAGAACCGCCGCGCGAAACACGTGTCTGTCCATTTTTTTTAGTGCCACGGACACGGGTAGTTGACTGACCATGACATGCATTTTGTCCCCCCCGTGTGCCATGTCGTTGTGTCCTTGTGTCCATGCTGCAACCAGAACTAGCAATGGGAACCATCGCGAAGGGGAGATTTCCACTGGCTGATTCTCCGTTGGTTGTCGCACACGAAATCAGAACACACAAACCAAGACTCTATCGCGGCGCGAAGTAGGTACGCGTCACGTTGTCGCCAGTGTTTTATAGCTTCTCGCCCCGACAACTCGAACCCGAACTCGAACAATGGACCCGCACCGCAAACAAATACAAAAGAATGAACCCGGGCGCGTGTTGTACATTCACCTTTAAAACCAACCTAATGTCCATTACTATTATTATTTTTATTTCAGTTTCGCAATAAGACTCCCTGAAAAAGAATATCAATCTAATGCAATAGGAAAAATAGAAACATAATAAAAAACAGTAAAAACGATGGTGAGATTACAGTAAAAATAGTAAGTTCATTCAACAATCAATAAATTACAAACTCTATTGTGCACCATAGGTTGTATGGTATTCGAACAACTTCTATGATTAAATTAATTATAAATTTGTATACGGGTACAACAAGCCCATAGTCGGGTTCTCGACTGTTGCGCTCGAATCCCAACTCAAATCCGTCAAAACGAGTTGTTCGGGTGGCGGTGGTCGATGTCGTCGGGGTACTCAATAGTAGGCGCGGCGCACAGTGCCATCCCATCACAGCAAGCTCTGCGATTCTTCTTCCATTCATTTGCATATGACGGACGACGACGACGACGACGAAAACGACGGGCTTTAGCGGCCATTGATGGTCGCGTGGTGGTGTTGAATATGGTCACTCGGTTAATTTATTATCTAGCTAAATTGAATTAAACCACACCGCTGCCACCCTTTCCGGTTTGCCCGCATCAAGGTAATGTACATTAAGGTATACATTAAGGTGGGGCATTTTTATATAGAAATGATCAAATTTTTTTTAACAACTACCGAGAACATAAATTTTTAAACCACCCTATTCGAAACAAAAAATAAAATAAAAAAAAATCGATTCTAATATTTTTGATAATGAATCGTTGAGCTGTTTAGCGGAATACCTATAAGTAAATGAAAACCGAATTTAGTACTAGGGTGCCGGTGCCATTAGTAGACTACCTAAGCTATGAAAAATCATAACAAAATAACGGAAAGCCTTAACAGAGATCTTTTGGCGTCAACAGAAAGATTTCAACCTCTACTATATGGAAATTTTTTTAAAAAGAGTGATAAAACTACTTTTTTTAACATAAAATCGCTTGAGCCACTGTTGGTACACGTGTTCCAGTAGTTGCGCTAGTGATCCAGTAGTAGACGTTCGGGAATGATACAATGAATTTTAAACAAAATGGTAAATTTTAACATGGGTTTAACATTTTTCCCTCGGAACAGCAACTAATATTTTTCGAATGAAGCATAAAGATCATCTCTGGGACTTTTTTCATTTTTATACATCCATTTCAAAAACTGCTTCCATCCGTTGATCCAGTACTGTAACACGACGGCAACTATTGGTGCAAGGGAGCAAATTTTTTGCATAAACTTTATTATTTATATGACTGATTGAATAAACAGCTGAAATTTGGCAAATCGACTAAACTAGAGGCGATCTTTTCACCAAATATAACACATGTCGTATTTATCGAAAAATGAACGTTTAATTCCATAGTCCAATCTACTGGTACATTACAACCATTGGTACCGGCACCCTATACCATTAAAATCCAGCTAGAGTTTGTATCCTTTGGCAGATACACGTATTTTGACCTCAAGTATAAGACCGTCTTCAGTGTCGTGTACTAGACTCTAGTCTAATACACGACACTGAAGACGGCCTTACAGGTGAGGTCGAAATATGCGTATCATGTCAAAGGATACAAACTATAGTGAAATTAAGTGGAATTAAATTCGTTTATCAAATACCAATATTTTTTAATAATGATCCATCGCACAAACGGAACGAAGCGGAGCATTTTTGAATTTTATATGTGGAGCTAACGAAAAAACTTCAAATTTTGGAGGTATAACATATGGTTTTTGTAATTTGATCACTATGGGCCACCCTACTAAACATATAGCTCCACCTGTAGAAAATAAAATTTATCGTGTCCCAACCGCGGGTTGGGAGGATTACCAGCACCGCCTGCTTGGTGTTACTAGCTAGCTACCTATATGAAGTTATATTCTTGTCCGGTTGAATGCAACTGGATACCTTGTAGTGCGAAATGAGCGCTGGATGAGTGAATCTGAAATGGATGAACGCGCACGCGACTCTTCTAGTGTTCTTCCGCGATTAGTTATGATTAGTTCCAAATGTTTCCTTTTTTCCACTTTCTTGAGTAATAATATGAGAAATTATTCCAAATCCGGGTATTAACTTTTTTTTTCTAACGGGTGACGGAGATTATACACCGTGGTCAATGTATTCTACAGCTTTTCCTTACTTTGGTATACTTTTACTGAGTGTAGTGTAATTTTTGGAATTTCCTTGCAAAAAACTATTGCTGATGATATGTTATGAAATGTACATTGAAGTCACATTTCGCCTCAATGCGAATTTTGAACTCATAGGTCTAAAGTAAACCTATAAAAATCAGAACATTACCAAAAATAAAAAGTAACTTTGATGAGGTCCAATTGCTTCACAAAAACACACATAGTTATGAAATTAAAAAAAACAGAAGTTTTATTACTGCATATTGAATTTGACGCTGTCTATGAGCGTACTGCTTGAAACAAGTTAAGATAAGTCTTGAGTTAATCAAATAAGTTTAAAATTAAAATAATTCCAAAATATTTTCTTTATTGAATCGATATTATACCGCCTACCAACACATATAGTGTTAGACAGTACATTTGCATTTTTTTTTTCGATTTTTCATAAAAAAAATGTCTACTTTAGTTTACTAGATCTTAGTTATTTCTGAGTCGATTTGAATGAAATTTCCACAGCACGCTCGACGCATAACTTGATTTCAAACATATAATTTTTAATATTTTTTTTATTCTCCAGTTCAAAAATAATAACGATTTGAGTAAAGTGTAAATTTCAACGAACAATTTAGAACGATATACCGTAATCCATGGTAGTATTGATTAGCAGGGCAACATCGATCTCAATGACCCTCCTCGTAAAAGGTTCAATTCAAAATTTATTAATGAAATATTTTCAATATTTGAATGGTGATTCCCTTTCCTCTATTTATGAGCTAATAAACATTGAGTTTTTGCAGAAACTGAGTTGTGTTCATGCGTAAAATTTTTCAACTTTTAGAAACAATAATTTTCATGATTATGGATGACACGCTCAAAGAATCATGTCTCACATGAGTTCTGAAAACAATATGAGCAGAACAAATGCAGTTATTACTAAAACTGACATCGCTGAAAACGATTCCGTTGTCAAAACTTTCATAAATATATTCAGTTAAGCATAATTCACAAATTTCTATAAATAACGCACAGAATCCTATGCAAATTGCCTACATTTGGGCGTTTTTCACAATTCAGGGTGTTTTCAATTTTGAAATAACTCAAAAAGTAAATTACTTGTAAGAGTTTGGCCTTCATATTCGGCTTCAGAGACCATGATTTTAGTAAATAATGGTATTTTCAATATTATCGAACGTTCTTTTCATGGGTGATCAATGTTACCTCATATAAGCTGATTAAAAAAAACACCTAAGACATTTACTTTAAACATGTTTTAAACTTTCAGAAAACAAAATACACTGTATAGATACGAGCATTGGGTGTCAGTACTTGTTCTAAAAATAAAAAACTTGCATTATATGCATTTTCAAATGAAATTTTTAAGAAATATAAAAAAATGTAACCCCGGATTACGGTATCGTTTTGTC
The DNA here is from genome assembly GCF_002204515.2 of Aedes aegypti. Classification (NCBI taxonomy): domain Eukaryota; kingdom Metazoa; phylum Arthropoda; class Insecta; order Diptera; family Culicidae; genus Aedes; species Aedes aegypti. The sequence goes on along the minus strand of NC_035109.1, from coordinate 23,246,670 downwards.
TCAAAATCCGAACAGACACATATTCCGAGCACTCGGTTTTTGTATGGCGATTTGTTTGAAATGTTTCCCTGAAATATTTAATTAAATTACCAGAAAATATCAGTCAATTGCAATTCAATTTTAACGTCTCATTATCTATTTTATACAGTGAATCAATTGTCACCCAACACGCAACAACAAAGACATTGTCATCTCCTTTTCTTGTTGCAATAATTTTATTCCGCAACATCAGTTTATCATCACTTGAACAAAATATGACAAAGATCGATCACCCCATGCGCAGCGATTTTCTGGGCTTCGCTTTGCAATTTTCGAGAACTTTCTCCGTGTTGGTAAACATTGACACATTATCGAACAGCATCCATAAAACAAATTTGGTTTTGTATTTAAAATAACTGATTAATCGCGAGTTGAAAAGGTTGCAACGTTGTTGCGCTCTGTGATTGTCATGACAATTTTACTTTTGATTGTGTCCTTATCCGCAACAGTTGCGACAAACGGTTGTGAGCAAGCTTGCTTTGTTGTTTGTTTTTTGTCTATTTTGATGACAGTTTGATTCACTGATTTTATACTTCGAGTGTAGTGATGATTCTCTAGTTCAATGTCAGTAAAATTCGCTCAGACAAATTTATCTGCGAAATAATTCATTTGAACACGATTTTTTTGTGCTGTTCGGAATATGAGACAGAAAAAATGCTTCGTTAGGCATTCGAATCAAAATGTTGTTCCATACTTTTATCTAAAAACAATACTTAACAAGTGTAAGCAAACATTTTATCGATAGTGAACAGCTAACAGGCAATCAAACAGGCAATCAAACATTCGTCGGATTTTCAAACAAATATTATAACCTATAGTTTTTTTTGCGGGGTTGGTGGTCTAACGGCTACCGTTTCTGCTGCATAAGCAAAAGGCCATAGATTCAATCCCAGGCCCGTCCCTTTCCTCGTTCTTTGTAGTTGTATCTTTCACTTGCTTCTATTTACCACTCTTAATATATCACAGTTGATCTTTCACAGTTCATAGCATTTGCTAGAACCCGAGACGGTAAAAAATCAACCGTTTTCCTACGCTTCCATTCTTTCATCATTATAGCACGCTTTTCGTAACGCCTGGCTACTGCTAACCAAACCTCTGCCATAAAAATTATCCCGCCCCTTCACCCTTCCCGCATGAACTGGTGTAGACGCAGTGGTATATAGGTCTACTGTGGAAGCCAGTTTAATGCATCATCAATTCCCCTTCCCCTCATTGGTCTGCATTCTAACGTGGCAGGCGTCATTTATCGCCTAAAAACAGAAGATCACCAGCACTTATACACTGAGGGTGTCTGTTAGTCCCATGCAGCCATCTGGTTGATTCATTGTGTAAATGCAGCTGATATGGCGATACTGGAGTAGCAAACACAGGCGACCAATCAAGCTCAAGCTCAAGTTCAAATATAGTTTTTTGTTATTTTCGGCAGATCCATTGGGGTCCAAGATATCTGCGGAACATGTTTATGTCTCAAGCACAAAAACTACCACTTACTTACTTATTTACTTATTTACTTACTTATTTAAATGTGACTGAAACCGTTGCCGTTTTCAAACATATCATAGCACGTCTAGCTTTTGAGATATTGGTTGTTGAAAAGGGAAAATTTGACTATTTCAGCCAACTTGCATGCAAGTTTACCAGCTTGTATGGCAAACTACTTGTTTAATTATACACAGAACTCAAACTTTTTGTGTATAACAATATTTATCAACGAAGTTCATTATACTTTCAATGCTCACAATATATTTTTTGATTGTTTAGAAAAGTATTGTATTTTACCACATAAGAGCATGTTGAAAAAATCGATTTTAATCTAAATTGAATCTTGTATTTTTACCCAAGTTATATCTGAAATGAAAGTTCAGATCCTATTTTGCATACTTGGTTAATTAAACTACAAAAAAGTTTGATAAATCATACTTAAAATTTTATGTAAACATCAATGAAACCAGTTTACATTCTGAAACAATAAATCTACTAGAAACACTTAATTTGATCCTTGAGACACGAAAAAAGTCATTTTTGTTACGGTGTGTTAGTTATGTTTTAAACAACTAAGTAGCAACGCTTTATCGCTGACAAGTAATAACTTTAGACCGCAAACGCAATTTTGCGGCAATTCTTCCAGGAAATCTGTCAGGCGACCTTCTAGGGATTCCTCCAAAGATTATTCTAAGGATTTCTGCAGGAAAATCTCTACAAGGATTCTTTTATAGATTTTACTCCAGAAGTTACCTCTGTGAATCCTCTAAATTTCCTCCAAGTATTCCTCCTCGAGAATTTTTCCCAGTGATTCATTATTAGCCTCCGAAATTTCTTGTACAAATTCCTTTAGAGGTTCCTGGACAGGGATCAAGGAATGCCAGAAGCAATTCCTCCAGGAATTCTGTCAGGCGATTTTCTAGGGATTCCTCCAAAGATCTCTACAAGGAGATTGGGATTGCTCCAAGGATTCCTTCAGAGATTTCTTCAAGGAGACTTCAAACGTTTTCTTCTGATATTCCTATAGAGCTTTCTCCAGAAATATTTCCAGAAACTCCAGGATTCCACCAGGAAAATCTCTACAAAAATTAGTGGCTTTATCTAGGAATTCCTAGAAAAAGCCATTAATTTCTGCAGAAATTCCTCCAAGCATACTTGCAGAAATTTCCACAGGTAACCTACTCAAGATTCCTCCAGGAAATATTAAGGTGATTTCTTCAGGGATTCCTCCAGAGATTCCATCAGAATTTTTTTCAGAGGTTCCGCCAGGAATTCCTCAAGGGATTCTACAAAACATTGACTTCAAGATTTTCTTTCAAAAATTCTCCCAGGAATATCTCCAAGAAAATCGCACCACGAATCACTTCAAAGATTTTTCCAAGTATGCCTCTAGGTATTCCTCGAGATTTTTTCCCAGTGATTCGTTAATGGCCTACGAAATTGCTTGTACAAATTCTTCCCCCATGAATTCCTCCAAGATTTTTTTTTAATTTAGAGTTTTTTCCAGGAATTGCTCGAGGAACTCCTTTGCTGAAGAAGACTCTGAATAAATTCCTAGAGGAATCGCTGGAGAAATTCTTTTCTAAGAGATTCCATCAATATTTCATCTCGAAATATCTCCAATGTTTCTACCAATCATTTCTTTAGACACTCTTCCAGCGTCTTCTCCAGAAATTCCTCCAAGAAACTCTCCACCGTAATCTTCATTGCGATTTCTCTAGGGATTCGTCAGAGATTTCCTCTAAGAGTTCCTCCAGGGAGAACTTTTTATCGTTACTAGATTTTTAGACCAGTTCCTACAGGGATCGAGGAATACCTGCAGCAATTCTTCTAGGAAATCTGTCAGGCGACCTTCTAGGGATTCCTCCAAAGATTATTCTAGGGATTTCTGCAGGAAAATCTCTACTAGGATTCTTTTATAGATTTTACTCCAGAAGTTACCTCTGTGAATCCACTAAATTTCCTCCAAGTATTCCTCCAGGAATTACTCGAGAATTTTTCCCAGTGATTCGTTATTAGCCTCCGAAATTTCTTGTACAAATTCCTTTAGAGATTCCTGGACAGAGATCAAGGAGTATCAGAAGCAATTCCTCTAGGAATTCTGTCAGGCGATTATCTAGGGATTCCTCCAAAGATCTCTTCAAGGAGATTGGGATTGCTCCAGGGATTCCTTCAGAGATTTCTTCAAGGAGTCTTCAAACGATTTCTTCTGATATTCCTATAGAGCTTTCTCCAGAAATATTTCCAGAAACTCCAGGATTCCACCAGGAAAATCTCTTATCTAGGAATACCTCAAGGAGTCTTTAAGAATTACTCTTGTTATTCCTGCAGTGATTTCTGCAGAAATTCCTCCAAGCATACTTGCAGAAATTTCCACAGGTAACCCACTCAAGATTCCTCCAGGAAATATTCAGGTGATTTCTTCAGGGATTCCTCCAGAGATTCCACCAGAAATCACTTCAGAGGTTCCACCAGAAATACCTTAAGGCATTCTACAAGACATTTCTTTCAATAATTCACCCAGGAATATCTCCAAGAAAATCGCACCACGAGTCACCTCACCTCAAAGTTTTTTTCAAGTATGCCTCCTGGTATTCCTCTAGATTTTTTCCCAGTGATTCGTCATTGGCCTCCGAAATTGCTTGCACAAATTCTTCCATCATGAATTCCTCCAAGAATTTATTTCAACTTACAGATTACTCTAATTGCTCGAAAAATTCCTTCATTGAAGAATTTTTTTAAAAGACTTTGAATAAATTTCTGAAAGAATCGCTGGAGACATTCTTTGAGCCATCCCTGGAGGAATCTCTAGAAAAATTTCATCCTTAGAGATCCCACTTGGAAAACAATATGGAGAACATGAAAAAATTCTTAGAGTAATCTCTATAAGAATTTCTGAGGGAATCCCTTGAGGAATTTTTGTATAATCCCTGGAAGATTCCTTGTAAAATCCTTCGAAAAAAAGCCTGCAGGAGTCTTTGGATGCATACCAGAGGAAATCTCTAGAGGAATTTCTGAAGAAATCTCTGAACAGTTTTCAGAGGAACCCATCTTAAGATGTTTCTGAAATAAATCTAGGGTAAATTCGTGAAGAAATTGCTGCGTAAATCTCTTGAGGAATCCCTGGAGGAGTCTCTGGAGAAATTCGTGAAGATACCAGCTTTTTACGCTAGCATGCTATAAATTTTGAATTACCCCTTTCTGGCATCTCTTGTCTACACTATATTTTTTATAGTTGGATCAAAGTAAGCTTTGCAGAGAAAAAAAAACAGGTTTTTTGACATTAGGACGTAAAATGTTTCAGAGTTCAGAAAACGAAGATTGAAAACTTATTTCCTATTTTATTCTAATTATTATTTATTATTTCAGATAGATTACATGCGAATGCGAACCTATGTGGTAGTATACTGGCGTTTATAAGAAATAATTAAGAAGCAAATGCGTGATTCAAGACTTACAATCGTGATGCAGAACCGATTGACAAACCGACAGAGTTGAATTTCCGCTGAATGAAAAAATGTATAATCTGATGTGGAGTGCTGTTTCCACTAAATATGATATTGCCCGGTACGCACTACAGTTCTTGAAAAACTATGCTGTAATTTTATTTTTCCATTTAGATTTGACTGGATAAAATCCATGTGCAAATTTCTTGTTCTCCATCGAAACGTACATATTTACCCCATATGAGCAAAAATAATCAAAAACTTGTGAACCCGAATTGGAATAGTTAAAAGCACGTCATACATATCCTAATTATCAATGAGTGATGACTTTCTATATTTCACGAAGAATGTGAGGTAGGCGAAATTTAAACACCCAAATCGTAGTTTTACAAATTTATTTTCATGTTTTTTTTAAGTTCTGCCAGCTTTCTTTTTCAAAAGAAAATAATTTGATTGGGATGAGGATTTCATTAGTCATTTCGGCTATATATTTCTCTATCTGTTAAGGTTTTACTCCGTAATCTGACCGTGGTAGCAATAAAATCTGAGGTCGTTGGTAGATAGATTATGCCATTACCTCAGCCATATTTACTCTTTCTTTAAACATCCGGAAATCTTCTATGAAGCCTAAAATTGTACAAAAAAAGTTACTAATTAATATACGATACATTTGAAGAATTTGAATTCAAAGAAATAACACTACGAAAAACAAATTACGTGGAAATTCCTGACATTTGAATCAACAATTTCAAATTGTGGCCTATCTTGACCAAACCATAAAATACGTACGCTAGAAACCTCAAGATTGAATAACCCTTCGTAGTTTTATAGCTAGCGTAAAAAGCTGGATAAAGCTAATACGGGAGGAGGAAAAATTACTATAAAGCTAATAGATCTCTGTAAATATTTCGTGCACAGCACGATTGCTAAGAAACATAACCATATCGCGTATCACTAATCTACGAACCTAATCAAAAATGAAATTAATTACTGCTGAACTTTAACACCCAGACGTTGACCGCGATCAATGTCGGATCGACGAAGGAATTAGTCCACGTTTCAAGCCTGTAGATAAGACCGGTAGTCCTTTGTAGACCCGTCCACTGATGATGCACCTCCGTATTTCACGACTAACCATAAGTTGTTGACAAGGATCTATGATAGTCAATTTTCATAGCAGCCGCGAAGCAAACGAATTGACTGGATCTGTTGAAAATCGTTCTCTGACTGTTAAACATGGCCTTCCTTATAACACCTTTATCGCACAATTTCGCACATTCTCATCATTGCTTTTACAGCTTCTCGGCAAAGCTGTACTCGTCTATGGGTTTCCATCTTCACAGTTGATACTATCCTATGCCGCCTTAACATTGTTTATTTACCCATTTGACATACTTCGATGATTACACAGCGTAACAAAAATAATACTTTTGCTTATCTCAATGATCAAATTATGTGTCCCTAGTAGATTTTGGGTCACTGAACTGTAATTCATTATAAAGGTATAATTTATCAAATTATTTTGTGCCCTGGCCACGATCACAGGGTTTAACGGTGCCAAAGTAGAAGGTGCACCATAATAATACCCGTCTGTGAAACATATCACCTTCCCAATACTTTGGCACACCTCCTGATTTATCATGAAACGGCTGCTTTCAGGCGGAGGATCTGTAAATTTGTTTCGGCTTATTATCAGGTTCTCTTCGAACGGTATATAGCTAACGGTGAAATAGTTTGACGACATCGTTGTGACGACCAGCTTCAAAATACTACAAGGATAAAAAAAACCGGTGAGATCTTTTCATGATGAAGTGTTTTATTTGATTATATTTCCAATGTTATATGTACTTTGGGTTGGGTGGGCCATCAGGGCACCCGATTGAAGTGAGATGGATAGGAAGAGTGAAACTGTCAACTTCCTATCGCTAACATTTCGTGGAAAAAGGGCGGGCTCTTCTTCCCATCTACAGTGACTCAACCTCATTTTCGTACGGGGCACTGTTTCCATATCAAGTAGGTTTAAAACTAATAAATAATTTACGGACTTCGATATACTTTATCAATTACGAAGGTCGTAGGTGTCATCTATTACTCGGCAATCATAATCATATTTATTCGCTCAAATCTTTAGAATAATGGAAAAGTATTGAATTTGTGTCTAAAATTGAGCCAATCCCACATTCGTACAACTTACAAAAATCAAACATACAACATCCGAAACTAATTTTTTATGTGCTAGATGATTGCTCAATATCTTCATTACGTTGTTCAGATGTATTAGAGTACATTTGGAAAAAATATAAGCGGACATATTTGAAACTTAAGAAAATTTAAGAAAAATACCTCTTTTCCAATTTTTTTTGCTAAAAATAATCTAGTAAGTCGAAAAATAACGTAATTTTTCCAGGTTCACTTCATTAACAATTATTACTACGAATACTGAACGAGTTTCAAAAATTTATAATTAGTTTTAGAGTACTTACGAGTGGTTATCGGTATCTCATACTTCACAATCTTAGTTAATATAACATTTAGAAAAAATCTAAAACCAAACATTTTAGTCAATTACTCTCAGTTTGGCTCTTAAATAGATGTACATAATCCATAATTAATGTTCCTATCTAAAAATTGCGCAATTATTATTTTTATTTCATATTTTACTACCAAACATTATCATAGAGATTGATAGAATAAATATTATTGCCGTAACCTCAACACATGCGTTATTTGAAATGATGAAAACAACACGTTATATTCTAGTAAAAAAGTATATCAATGATCTTCGCCCACTCGGAATATTTTGTATTTTAATTATAAAATAAATAAACCGCAGAATAGGGTCAAATTTTGAGTTAATCAGAATAAGAATTAAAAAATAATTGAATATTGGGATAACATCAATCATGTGAAGGTATGTACAGCATAGTGTAGGGTACTTTGTTGTAAAACGAAGTTCTTAGTTAAAATTCTTTCTGCTGACAAGTTTGAAACTGTTGTTTAGAACAAAAATTTGGTTTACATGGTTTGAAAATAACATTTCAGAAGAGTTTTGAAATTATGACATAATCATTTTCTATACTCAAAGAGGATAATTTTTTTCAAGAATTCTGTAAACATAATATATTTTAACCAAAACTCTTTTAGTGCTCATGGATATATTTTTTAGATTGAATTCTACAACAAAAATTAACGCTATTGTTAGAATTATTGAATTTTATAACAAAAATCAATGAAAAATTGTATTTCTAAAAATTTTACCTAAGTCTCATATATGTCCGCTTATAAATTGTCCAAATGTACTCTACTACGTCTAAACAACGTAATATAGTACTTGAACAATCAAATAGAGCATTAAAATTCAGTTTGGAATGTTGTATGTTTAAGTTTTGATAGGTGTACGAATATGCGATTGGGTGAATTTCAGACACAAATTCAATACTTTTCCATTAATTCAAAGATGAATGTAAATGGAAACATTTTATGGCTGTCAAATAATAGATGACATCTATAGCCATCATAGGGGGGTCTGTAGCCTTGAGGTTACGCTTCCACTTCATAAGCGGAAGGTCATGGGTTCGATTCCCAGCCCCTCCACAAAAAACCCGTCCAGCCATCAGAAGACGCCTCACGGAGCACATCCATCCTCCGTCAGTATCAGATGGTGACTGAGACAAACTGATCCTCTTCGCAGGCAGCTAGCCTCACTAGTAGCAGAGCTCTCTCCTACCTGCTCGGTGTGAGAGTAAAAGAGTAGGAGAGAGTGAAACTAGATGTAAATATAGATAAGTTGAAAATAGATCTGTATCGATAAAGCAGCTACAGATCAACTGAGTCCGGCACAGTAGTGGCCACGAGCACGGAGTGCCTTATCAATGTAAAAAAAAATAAAATCTATAGCCATCATTATAGATAAAGCATTTCAAACTCAATATATCATTTCATAGTTTTTTACTCACTTGATGTGACGCCAGTGTCCCGTACGCAGGGCTGGTAGCAAGTCACTTTTAAGTGACTTGGTCACTTTTTTCGACCTGGTCACTAAAAAGTCACTATTTCCAACAAAAAGTCACTAAAGTCACTTTTTTTTTGTGATCTGATGATAATGAAATTTAAGGCTGGGTTAGCTTTTCAAACAAAAACAACAAGAAACAGATTTTTGTTATTATAAAGACAAGAAAAGTGTGATTTTGAAATCAAAGTGTCAAGATTCTTGACTCAAGAAAAGTAGAGACTCCTGGCTAACTATATTATTATTGAATCCTTATTATGGGGAGGTTCAGTCCGAGACTGGTTCATCCCCGCCCTTCCAGCTTACTTTTTGGAAGAATTCAAGTGAATATTCCGTAGACATTTCCGATAGAAAAATTTAAAAATTTCGCTGGAAAAACTTTGGAGAACATTCTGGCAAAACTTAGAAAGCAACATTAGGATAAATTTGTTGTCCGAAAGATTTTATTAAATTTTGGCAAAAACCAGAACTAATATCTGATTTGAGTAATCTATGGCTATACAAGAAATCCAAAACCAGGTTTCTGAAAATAAACATCATCAAAACTCTTTCGGAAGATAAGCCAGAGACGGCTAAGAATAACAACCAAAATAAATTATAAAAGTTTGTCAGAAATTCGTCCAGGACTTCAACAGCAAGTACTATTTTTGCTGGAAATCATTTCAGATATCACATCAGAAATTCCAACGTGGCCGTGCGGTTAGTGTGACCAAGCTTTTAACCGCATGGGGGCAATATGAACATACAGGGCAATATGAGCCACCCCGGTTTTGACCTCAAAAACAGTGTTCTAATGTCTAGTGTCATTAGGATCTGCTAAAGGATGCCTCAAATAGCCACCACAATAAAAACCGTAAGAATATTCGTTTGAACACTCAAGATATTTACACAAATGTACAAATTTGTCCTTCGCCATGAAAAGCTTATAATCTTGGCAGTTTTTAATTAAGCCTATAAGACATTTATATTTGAAATTCTGGTTAATTTTACCAATCCATTGAAACTTCTGATCATAATGAACAGTTCGTGAGCGAAATTAGATTTGTTCGTAAACAAAATTATTGAAAAACAATATGTTATTTTCAAGATGAAGGGGCGGGGCAAAATGAGCCACCTAGATTTAAGCAAAACAAGCGATGTTTTGAACATAAAAATACATTGCCTAAATAAACCAGATTATTTTTTTACTGCATAGTCATCTTTATGTAATATAACAAGTGGAACACTTTACTAGAAAATATGTTGAACCAAGTATCGCAATTTAGTACTAGTATAACATGGTCTGTTTACTATTTATTAGGTATCTTTAAAAAATAAGCCGCTAGAATCAATAATTTCAAGCAGAGCTAATACAATTTCCTTTCCAATAATGTACTCTTCACCACTAACTCTTCTCTATACTGTTTTAAATAAAAATCATTCGATTGAATGAGGTGGCTCATAATGCCCCATATGGTTGGTGACCATGTAGAAAAACATGGTTTTCCAAAAAGTTCCTGAAATAATTTGCAAGTTGATGTTAACATTAATTATCGACGTAACATGGAAGATAACATTTTATAGTACAAGTCACTTGCATTTAAACCATATTTTTTGCTGTTTTTCTATGCATTCCATGATGTTTTCCTTAGGCGGTCCATATTGCCCCGATCACCCCTACATGATTCCATAATGAATGATAGAACATTGTTGGACGATAATAATTAATCAACAGTGTTGTCAGTGGCTATTCTCTAACCCAAAATCCACCTGTTCATGAATTTCAGCAACAAATATGTGCTTTCTATCGTTTACTGTTTACTTTATAATTTAAATTTGCAAAATTCAGGGTCGTAGATCAGATAAAACGTGAGGTTACGAGTTGCCACTGATTAATGTGATTATTTTCAATAATTCATTTATTGCAGTGGCGATTCCCTAACCTCAAATCTACCTGTTCCACGATTAGAAATTCTTGAATTTCAGCAACAAATTTGCATGTAATGAGTAGAGATTTGTTAGAAAGGACGATTTCAATAATTAACTTTTTGATTTATAATCTAAATTTGCCGAAATAGTCATGTTTAGAGTCGTAGAACAGGTAGAAAGCGAGGTTACGAGTCGCCACTGATTTATTGAAATGCTGATGAAATTCTAATTCTTTATATACGACATTCAACTAATTTGTTCTTTTCTCGAGTTCGTTAATAATCAATTGTGTTCTGGAGTTATTGTTTATTTGGATTCTTTATTTTACAGAAATTCTGCCACAAATTTAGCATGAGTTTCTATTTTTCGTTTGTTTTTGAACTTTGAATTCTGTCCGGAATTTTTCAAAATTTACTGAAATGTATTCTCAATTTTCACCACAATTTTGTCTACAACCAAACCTTTTTCCTCGATTTATTCCACAGCTTTGTATGGAATGCTTTAAGTAATTCATTTTGCATCTCTACTTCAAAATCTTGCCAGTAAGTTCATCATGTACAGGAATTTTGTTTAGAATTCTAACACGAGTTTGTTTACCAAAGTTCATGTATTTAATTTTTTTAAACTGAAATCAGAGAATCAGTCGACCCCTAAAGGAAGGAACCCCGATAGAAGATTTAGTTGAATGGTTCATAAATCTCGTTTATTCAAAATTTCATGAAGCATGGCTGAATGAATCAACTGAAAATCAGCTTAGAGTCATTAAGCCTACTACTGCAAAATGGATCGACAGATCAGCTCTGCCAGAACAAAAATGTTTAACTAGTTGTCGTACAGTCGACTCACCAAAGGTCACATACTCGATAAAACATCACCTCCAGTCTGCAGCATGTGTCAAGAATAGAACAGCATAGAACACATTCTAATCCATTGTAATCAGTTTAAAAGTCTAAGAGACAAAATAGGATTAGCTAAATCAATGAAAAACATTTTGAAGAATAACAGAAAATCAGAAGGAAAGTTATTAGCGTTTCTCAGAAGAGCGAAATTGTTTGAATTATTGTAAATAATTAAATCTTTTTTAAGAGGCAAATTAATTCAATAATTTAAAGCCTCTATAATAAACGCAAAAAAGACTAATACTTGTAGTTTTCAAGTCACTTTTAGGCCACTTTTTGGTCACTATTTGGTCACTTTTTTGATCATTTTGGTCACTAAAGTCACTATTATTTTGCTGTCTGACTGCTACCAGCCCTGCGTACGAATATGAAATTGGGCCACTGTATTGGGTCTTTCTGACAAGCAAGGGCTTGATTGTACGACTGTTCGTGTGAACTTACTTTTGGAAGGAGATTCTTTTTCCTTGCGGGTTTCGCGTAAGTGTCTCTGCTTACGGGTCCGCCATTCGTTTTTGGTCCTTCAGACAGGAGTATGATTGAATACGAATAGTCATACAATCTTGAACAAATTGTTTTGTTAGATTAGGCCATTGCTACCGGTGGATAACTTGCGACAATAGATGGCAGCCTATATCATCATCATCATTATCAGGTTCTCGTCAAACGGAGGGACCGCCAGGGCTCATTAGTTGCTTATAAACCAGTGCTGGTTGTTGATGTTTCAGTTCGTTTACACGAGCTGTAGCATCATTTGTACTAATCAGTAATGGTGGTTAAGTTTCGAAGCCAACGTGTGATCAATCGTTTTATAATGCAACATAAGAATGGGTGTTTGGTGGAACTGTGCGTTACTTTCGTCGTTATTAAATTTAATGATTGTGAGGGTGCTAATAGTGATTTTATAATAAAATCTATGGTGATGAAAATTTGAAAATGAAATTGGAAATGATTCTGATAGTTTTGTTAAAAATATAATAATGATGATGTGAACTCTACTAATTTAATAATGGCCATAATACATTGTGCAATCATTTCTCTGAATATAAACATTATTGCCTAGTTCTTCAAACTTGCATGATAAAAGTGTTAATAATGACAGCGAGTGCAGAAGAATGGATCGAAGTGATTTTTTTACTGTAACTTTCTTGATCATAGAGCTACATCGCAGTTTGAATAGTAATGAGTCTACAGCAACAAAAATAATGAAAAATTGAAATAGAATATCTTTTAATTACTTAGTAATGCTAACAGATGGTATATGGTAATAACAATGAATTTATATGAAAATGGTGTGATGTGAAAAGTGATATAATGGAAAGTATATCTGAAGTGTATTACGAAAGTTGATGAGTGATAATCGGTGATATACGTGATAGTGTCGAAAATAAAAGTGACGATAGTGAGTGATGAAATGGAATGGGAAATGAGGACCTTTTAATAAAACTATTTCGTTCTTCACTTTAACCACTCTAGTAGCATTTCAGGCCTTATCATAGTTTGATAGTAGTCTGAACTACTAGACTGCAAAACTACGGCAAGGGCTGATTGCTGCTGGCGTACACAGTGACCATTTGAGCAACATTGCTTAGGAACGTATGTGTGATGAACGCAATAAAGGCTTATAAAAGCAAATGCTGGGAAGGAGCTTAGGGCAGATTAAGAGTGCCAGTACTACCCCTATCGCTACTGACAAAAAAAAAATTATCAAATTATTTTGTGATCTAATCTACCAAACATACACAATATGACTTTAAATTTTATTTCAGAATTGCACGATTAAATTTTGATCAAAACGATTTTTCGACATGCTTGCGCTCTTCATTCTTCTTCTTTCTGGCATTACGTCCCCACTGGGACAGAGCCTGCTTCTCAGCTTAGTGTTCTTATGAGCACTTTCACAGTTATTAACTGAGAGCTTTCTATGCCAATGACCATTTTTGCATGTGTATATCGTGTGGCAGGTACGAAGATACTCTATGCCCAGGGAAGTCGAGAAAATTTCCAACCCGAAAAGATCCTCGACCGGTGGGATTCGAACCCACGACCCTCAGCTTGGTCTTGCTGAATAGCTGCGCGTTTACCGCTACGGCTATCTGGGCCCCTGCGCTCTTCATACAATACTCTTATATTGTATATCAAAATTCTACACTTCTAAACCAACAAAAAATAACTTTTTAGCATCAAAAGTATTATGCACTTTGTTCATAAGTATTGTTCAACACATAAAGGTGGAATTCTGTGGCAAATTAAGCCAATAAATTGTTATACAAGCTTGTAAACTTGCATGCAAGGTGGCAAGGTGTCAAATTTTGCATTTTCAACAGCCATTATTTAAAAAAACTATACGTATCTATCTTTGAAAAAGGTAATGGATTCAGCAACTTGTAATTGGGTAAATATCGGTATGTTGATACCTGAGACAAAAACGTGTTCCGCAGTATTATGTTTAATTGAGCTGTGAATTTTGTCAAGTAACCATTCTGAATTCTAACCTTTGAACACATACAAGAACGTCCCCCTGTGTTCTTGAACCCTGTAGAACTGTATAGAACTATAGTTCCCCTCTTATCCCATCCCAGTGACGCCCATGTCCGACCGGACTATTCCTCGCTTTTTATTATATTGAAGGTAATAAAATGATACATTTTTATTTTCCCCAAACCAATTCCCTCCGATGCTCGGATGGAACACGTATCGGCACCAGCACGAAGCCCTTCGCATCGGAATATCGTAACGTAACGCGAAATGAACTGCAGTAAAATGCCTTCGTCTCCTCCAGGTCCTGACCCTTCTTCCTGTAACGACGATCGGTGGCCGGTTGGCCATCGGGATTTTATTTTTAATTTGACCCGACTTTCAACAGCTTTCCGCCATCGACGTCTATGTCGTTGTCTTGGTGCGAGACACACGTGAGACGTTGCTGAGCTGGCTCCATCGCTTCGACAAATGAACATAAACCCCGGCGTCGCCAAACCAAACGTTAGATATTCTGGGAAGAGAGAGAGAGAGGGTCCGTGGGGGATGTTTCGGTAAACGAACGTGCGACGGAACATAAACATCGATGTTCTGAGCCATGCGAATCGACCCGAACCATGTGCTCTGGAAATCAAACAGAACATGAGACGAGACATGAGTTGTGACGAAGTGGCTGCAGCGAAATGACGACGACTAGCGAGAATGAGACTTGTGGTCGGTAATCGATGGCAATCCAGATCGAATCGGTTCAATTGACTCGATTGAGGCAATTCACATTATTGGGGGTTAACTGATGGTAATGTTTGAGGGAGATTTTTTCGGCCCACCGTGAAGAAACGTTTCTCTGAATATAACCCTTCGTTGCATATGGAAAACTTCAGGGAAGCATTGTTAGTTTCATTAAGGGCGTTTCTAACAATATAGTTTTTCTTTCCTTCGGACCAACCACAGTTCCCAAAGCTCTACACAAAGTCCACGAGTAGTGCCAGCCTAATGTACTTCCTCGCAACCATCCGGCTTAGCTTCGATCCGGCAGTAAACCTTTACAATGGACTTATGGTGGGTCGTATTATAACAAGGTACACCCAACGTCGTAAACTTTGGGCTTCCCGCCTTGAATCGCGTGCGGCCATCATCATCATCATTTCATCCACCGTGGTCATCTACATATTGTACAAAAGAGTCGTTTTGCTATTTTCAATCTCCTTGGGTCAGAGCCAGCAGCAACAGTGCCACGCTACTAATTCCAAGAAATCACACACTCACGCCACCCCCGTTGGACGCGAATCAGCAAAAGCGACTATGACCATCGGCAGCAACAGAAAATCCACCCCCATACCCTAAAGACGACAATACACCCAATACATACATCTCAGTGCAAAAGTTTGAGTTTACCCGCAAAAGTGTTTTGTCCATTTCTCTCCATAGCTTATTTGAAAGGTAATGAGTTAATCTTACCTCAGCAGTATTTTGAACAACATATTTTTAAACTTTGTTTACTAAAATTTTCAAAAACTGCATGGTTTGTTTTCTTAGCATTGGACTGACAAAATTTTCAAATAAATGTGGCATTTGAGCCACAATCTTATATTCCTTGAAGAGCACTTGTAATATTTTGAAGGAAAAATCTAAAAAAATATTCAAAAATAAATAAAATACCCATTTAAGAAAATATGTTTCGGTCTTAACACCGAACTAAAATAAACTCATTATTTTTCGAATGAGCCGCACTTTATGTTGTTCAGGGAGTGACCCCAAACTTTTGCACGGGAGTGTACATCGACAATTGACGGAAGGGGAATATGAGGAGATGGAACACCTGTGTGTTGTTATGCGCCGGAGCTCTAACCCCTCTTGGAATGAATTTATTTGTGTGATTTTTCTTTTTTCGTTGGCCATAATTTGAAAAAGTCGTAAAACATTTGCATACTTTTTTTTTTTATTTGAACATGCTCCCGTGCAAGAAAATGCGCTACAAAGTAATCACAATCTGCGTGTATTAATTTTATGGTTCAAGCATGGTGCTTCTATATCTGACGCTGACCATCGACGAGACAGGGGACGCACTATGGGCCAGAAATCAAAATTTCGCGACAAAAGTCCAAAAACTTTTTTTCAATAAAATGAATTATTGAGATGAATTTCTCATTTTTGAGAACATGTGTGATTGTATACCAACTATCTTATTTGATTAATTACATTATTTTATTGCACTTTATGGAGCTCAATATTGTCTAAACTGTAAAACTTGTATATCACCCTATCTTAAGAAAATTTGGTTTGAGGTGAAAAATGGCAAGAAAAATAATTATGAGTACATTTTTGGAAAGCAAATTAAGTGAATTTTACATGTCTGGTATAAAAATAACGTTATTTTTTAATTTTAACATTGATTTTACAATGTACCAGTAATATTCACTACATTTTTACTATTTCACCTTAAAAGTTAAGGTATTCCACCGTATTCGACTTGCAACCAATATGAGGTGGAAGCCTAGACTCCACGCTTTCAAATGCTACCAAAAGTTTTTGCATATATTTGCGGATGGCCGAGATACATCGGTTTAAGTACATGCGATAATTTAGTCGATTTTTCAACCCCATATTTTTAACTTCGCTGCTGTTCATACAATCACAAATTAAATAAGTTTGATTGGTATAAAACAACTAAAGCAGTCATATTCCACTGCTTTTGAGTAAGTTTCCGTTCATGAGCTAGGTGACATCCAGAAATCAGGTTTAAATCGGTTGAAAAATTACAAAAATTTATAGTTTTGCTAGTTTTCTTCGAGGCCATGATTTGTATGGTATGATAAGACCATAACAGAGGAATCTGATTAATGCGTGGTTTCTGGACAACATCCAGGTAAAAATAACAGATTTTTGAAGAAATATGAAACGGCTGAGATTGTTATGTGTCTATGTATTTTGTTCAAATCGCAGTGGCTTAAATTTAATATAGACATTTAGTAGAAATTTTCTAAAAAATATCTTACAAACTCTGTTGGTTATTTTTCAACCAGGATTAAACCATTGGTATAATATTTTACAAAATTTATAAACATTAAGTAGAAACATCGAAAATTTGCCCGTTTTTAAGTTTGATGGTTCACATAGAGTGAATTGATTTTCCCTTATAGATTATAAAAGAATTAGGCAACCTCCTGTACTATCTTCCTAAACTACGTTGGAATATTAGAAAAATACAGTATAAAAGATTGTAAGAAAATAAAAATAAAATGACAGCACCAAATGACCAAGTTAATGGCGATCAACGAAGAACGTTAAAAAAATCGTTTGAATTCTTTCAAATTCCTGCCAGAAATATCGGCTATATAAGCGTAATGTTGTCGGAAGAATGTAACTAGTTAATCAGATGAACTATTCATTTGTACATAAAACTATCATCTTATTCCGTCGAAAGGAAATGAAGATTTTTAATTGCACTTGATTTATTTCAATTTAAAGTCAATCAAATACGAGATCTGGACAAAAATTCACGTTTCTTTCAATTTGAATTGTCACATTTTAAAACAACATAACATCTACAGATATGTAATCCATATTATCTTGTTCTATTTTGGACCATGTCTATATAACTCTCTGATGATTGTATGGCTTTTTCATAGGTTATGTACAGTAACAATATTGCGTTAGAAAATATTAATAGTGAATTAAATGCAAATGTACGGTGAAAACACAATAAACACTCAAACAAACAGTTGCCAATGCATTCCAAACAGCTAAGATCACATTTTTCATGCATTTTTTTAACTATTCTGAGAAACTTAACAGTGTATCTTCAAAATACTTTGAAATGTTTTAAACATATCTTTGAAAATGTGCTATATATTTTGTAAAATGATATATGAGCGAATATGAATTGATAATGCCTTAGCCCCTCTACCGGCAGCTTCATTTTTTACCGCTTAAATAATACTCAAATCGCGATAACTTTTTTGTTTCTCGATTTTTTTGAACCATATTTTCACGAGCTCTTAAAAAACTCTTCTAGTTTTAAAATATGTGTCGATATTGATAATTGGTCAACTGGATCCGCAGATATTCCAAAATTCCTTGGGGGGACCGACGCGTAGCAATAACCCACGAAAATATTTATCTCAGGCTACAGAATTTTTAGCGTATTCGGATATTCACTCCTCAAAATGATACATAAATGCGAGTATGTTGTGAAAAAATTAAGCAATTTGGTGCATCCGTCTTTGAGTAATGAGCATTTATGTTTCTGGTACCACACCAGACAATTAAAGATTTTGAAAACTCTCAAAAACCTCTTATCGTAATTTTCAGATTTCTCCAAGAATACTGAACCGATTTGTATGATTTTTTCAGAGTAGCTCCTTATTACCTGGCATTGTATAGGGTGCCGGTACCAATGGTTGTAATGTACCAGTAGATTGGACTATGGAATAAAACGTACATTTTTCGATAAAAACGACATGTGCTATTTTTGGTGTAGATCGCCTCTAGTTTAGTCGATTTGTCAAATTTCAGCTTTTTATCTTATCAAAAAGTCATATAAATAATTAAGTTTATGCAAAAAATTTGCTCCCTTGCACCAATAGTAGCCGTCGTGTTCCAGTAGTGGATCAACGGTTGGAAGCAGTTTTTAAAATGGATGTATAAAAATGAAGAAAAGCCCTAGAGATGATCTTTATGCTTCATTCGAAAGATATTAATTGCTGTTCCGAGGGAAAAATGTTAAACCTATGTAAAAATTTACCATTTTGTTCAAAATTCCTTGTATTATTCGGGAACGTCTACTACTGGAGCACTAGCGCAACTACTGGAACACGTGTACCAATAGTGGCTCAAGCGATTTTATGTTAAAAAATTAGTTTTAACACTTTTTTTATATTTTTCCCATATGGTAGAGGTTGAAATCTTTCTGTTGACGTCAAAAGATCTCTGTTAGGGCTTTTCGTTATTTTGTTATGATTTTTTATAGCTTAGGTAGTCCACTAATGGCACCGGCACCCTACTACACATTTTATTTTATTTTATTTTTTTTTTATAAATTAACCAAAAACCAAATGGTCAAAGACATTCTAAATGGAGAATGTCGGTCCCCCAAGGAAAATCGGAATATCTTCAAAATAGATCACCAATGATTATTATCGACACGGATTCTTAAACTAGAAGAGTTTTTGAGGTATTGTGAAAAAATTGTGCAATAATATCGAGAAACAATAAAGTTTGAATATTTTTTTAGCGGTAAAAAATGAAGCTGCCGGTAGAGGGGTTAATTACCATATTTTCCCAAATACGCATAATCCCTACAAATAATATCAATTCATTTTAAAATGCATCTTAGTCATCCCAAACACGACATTTTCATGCTTCCTTAAGTTTTTATTACTTTAGGTTCATTTTTGTTCATTTTGAAGGTGTTTGGAATTTTGTCGCGAAATTTTGTTTTCTGGCCCATAGGCCCATGGTCATTTGAAGGCTTGGTGTTCTGAAATTGTACGATTGAATTTAGATTAAATTGTGTTTTTCTACATGAACTTTGATAATAACTTTGTTTTACAAATGAAGTTTGAATTCTGCAGCAAATTGAGCAAATAAATGGCTATACATGTTGACAATTTTGGATGCAAGTTGGTTAAAATAGTCAACTTTTACATTTTACATATCTCAAAAACAAAACGTGCTATGATTGAAAACGACAAAAGGTTCAGCAACCTTCATTTTAGTAAATAGCGGTATTTTGGTGCTTCAGACAAAAACGTGTACTGCAGTGTTATTTTCATTGGATGCGAGAACATTTGAGACTTTATATTTAAATATTAAAAATTATTAAGATATTAGCATGTTTGGAACGCTTTCAAACAAACTGCTCGAATGATCATTATTTGATGATGTTTTAAAGATTCAGTCATCTATCCTTGACAACCTAGTTATAACAAAACATATATTCGGTCTCAAATTCCTTAGCGAAATGCATTTTTAAAAATTGGAGCCATTTTTGCAATCCCAGTTATAAAATTATCCCGGGAATTACAAATGACCGGGAAAAATACGGGAAATACCCGGGAATATAAAGAACACCCCGGGAAAATATGTAATTCAAACACAAGACTACTGATTTCTTTAAATTTTAAGCACTCTCGTACTTCCCACTATCTTTTGGTGAATTGGTAGAAAGATAGTAAACGATTAGAATCTATGAAACATTTGTAGAAGAGTACTTAGTGATTCCTGACAAGGTTCTTGACCAGATTCTTGTTGGGTTTCTTTTCAAATTCATGTCAAATTTGTAATGAGATCTATGCTGGAATCCTAACGAGAATTAAATCGATAATTGAAAGATCTTTCTGAGAGATCACTGAAATTGTTATTAATTGATTGTTAATAAGATTTTTGGTGGATTCAAGAAAAGATGTTTGGCTGATTCTGCTTGAATATTTTTAGTAAATTCGTAGAGGTTAGTGAAAAGCTAAACGAAAAAAAGTATATGGCTTATTTCTTGGGAGATCTTCTGAAATCCTGGACAGATTCATGAAAAGTTCCGTTTGTCAGATTTCTGGGGTTATTTATGCAATTGTTTCTTGATGAAGCCTTTTCTGGGTTAGGCACTTTTTTGACTATGACATAGTTCTTATGAGGCCCCTGGTGAGGTTTTGTATTGATATCTACAGATTTACAACGAATTCTTTCAATCATTTCAACAAATTTCGTGGCAAGATTTTAGACGAATAGACGAATAAACAGCAAGGTTCCTTATGTAATTTTGGCCAGTTTTATGTTAACATTCTTAACAAAATCATTCAAAGATTACTTGGAAGATGCAATTTTAGATTTATGTCAACCGTTTTGCCGCTTTTGTATACTAACAGTCACATGTTTTTTGGAGATATCGTTTCTGTTAAAAACCTTGAACCCAACATGAATTTTACTAGATCAAGAATTTCTCCAGTAACCAACCCAGGACCATGTCTAACACATTATTCCGAAGGCTTACTTAAAAGGTAAGGGGCTGTTCATTAATTACGTAAGATATTTTCGTCGTTTTTTAGACCCCCTCCCACATGGCAAGATATCTATATAAATAAAAACGGAGTGGTGTTTGTATGTCACGAAATGGCTTTAGAAAGGGCAATCGGATTTTGAAAATTCTTCCTTTGTTGTGCTCCTTATGTGTTCCGACGTGTTCGTGTATATAAAAAACTAGGATTTTCAACGCAAAAGTTGGAGAAACGGGAGTGAACCGAAACTGCCATTTTGTACAGGACTTTTCATGGCGTTTTTCAACAGCCTACTTGATGGCAAGACGAAGTTTGCCGGGACCTCTAGTTTTATATAAAAATTAAAAATAAATTTGGTGGCGTGTAAGAAATTTCAAACCCCACTCCCCAACATAAACCCTTACGTAATTAGTCGACTATCTCTAATGGCTTGAATATTGAACTTTGCTCTTTGGTGGATGTTTAGATACCCGTAGCAGAAATTTGTTTATTTAGTTCTAAAATCTTTCTGAACTTCCTATGAATTCCTGGGAGTTGACAGTCTTTTAAATACTTCAGAAAATACTTAAAATCTTTTTGTTCAAAACTCTTTTTGTTCTATATTTAAACCGTATGAAGCTTACAGTGTTATAATAAATAAGTTAGATTTGTTCAGAAATTTATTCACATTGTATGCAAGTCGCAGGATGATCATCTGCAGGGTTCTCATCCTATTTTAAGTTTCTTGGGCATCCGGGAATTGGAAAACTGATTTTGAATGAACACCCTGGAATCATCTTGGTCAGAGATGACGTTTTCGGCAGAGCTTTTCAGTAGCTCAAGATCTATAATTATTCTACCAGAGTGATTTAAAGTTTTTCCTCTAGGTGATACTAGTCTAGGGGAAAACTATTGAATTGCATGGCTCGAAAAATGATAACCATTGACTCACTGGACATGTTTGCCAAAGTTTGCCGTCATTTTTCTAAGTTGTCAGGAACCTAAGCTGTTTGCAAAATAAATGTTTTATGCTCACTTGCGCCACCTGGTGGCAAAATCTCGAATCTCCTGACTAGAATGAACATTTTGTCTGAAGTGTTCAGGATCCTGAGATATCCTTAAAAAAATCGTGCTCACTAGCGCCGCCTGATGGAAAAATCTCGAATCTCTTGAAGAGAATAAAGATAGCCCTTGAGCTACTGCCGAAGACGCCATCTTTCTAAGTGATCAGGATCCTGAGATATCCGCAAAACAAAAATTCTATGCTCACTAGCGCTGCCTGGTGGCAAAATCTCGAAACGCTTAGCTTGAATAATGATAGCTCATGAGCTACTGGACAACTTTGCCGAAGACTCCATCTTTCTAAGTAGTGAGGATCCTGAGATATCCGCAAAACAAAAGTTTCAAGCACACTACCCAAGTAACCACTAGCTCTCTAATTCGCCTTTTTGGCCGCATAGGGCTATTTTTCGGCTAATATAGGGCGTATCTGCTGTATTATAGCACTATATTGGCACGCTGAGCGAATGAAAGTGCTAGTCGATTACTTGGGTAGCCTGGTGGCGGAATTTTACTTGAGCAGTGTTGCCAGCTACGACAAAATTTTGAACCCTTCATGGAAATCTGGGTTACAGTATTGCTATGTTGCTAAGCATAGCAACACTTCCTTCAACTTTGGTGAACATTCAGTATCGTTATCTTTAAATTTTATTGATATCTGCATATCTCACCCCCATATACAGTGCTGTTCTGAATAATAGCAGCGCATGTCGATTTTCATACAAAATGCTCAACTTTGACTCGACTCGAGTCGAGTCTAGTACACGACACTGAAGACGGCCTTACAGTTGAGGTCGAAATACGCGTATCTGTCAAAGGATACAAACTCTAGTGGAATTAAATGGTATAGTACTAAATTCGGTTTTTTCATCTACTTATAGGTATTCTACTAAACAGCTCGAAGATTTATTATTATAATGTCAAGCCGAAATTCAAATTTTAAAAACTGCTATTTTTTCGAACAATTTCACCTAGTATCTCACTTTCCGGCAGGGGCTTAGAAAATTTTGAAATTTTGTGTTTACAAAATTGAGCATATTTGTAGTTCTGTGGAGAAAATTTCAACTCGATTGCTTGAAAGGGAACAAAACTACAGCATGTCAAAGTTGAGCATTTTGTATGAAAATCGACATGCGCTGCTATTATTCAGAACAGCACTGTAATTGGCTCTTTTGATAACAATCGAGCAGTTTTGCCATCTATTACTAGAATATGAAAAAAAAACTTGATTGGCCATTTTGGAAAGTTCTCAACCCCTGCTTCTACTTTGCCGACTATCTTGGATCAGTATTTCCACATCTAGAAGTTGCATTTTTCAAAAACATAATTATAACCCTGATTTTTTTACAACCGAGTCTTTTTACGACCCCCCGATAACGGTCGCTAAAAGAGGTTGGGGTGTATATCATATGTTTGGTAAGAATTTGTCAGAATCCTCAGCAGAATTCCCTCAATATTTTGCTCAAGATTTTCTCAGAATCCTGCTTAGGTTTTCCTTAGAATGTTGCACAAGATTCCTATAGAATCCTGATCAACACTCCCTCAGAATACTACTCGGGATTCCTTTATCATGGTCTTGGATTTACCGGAGTTGGTCACAGTCCTGACCGGAATTTCCTCAGAAACCTTTCCAACATGCCCTCACAATCCTGGTGATGAAAAAAATCATTGCGAACGAATTCAAAAGAGAAAAGCAAGAAAATGTGTCTTACTGTTGTATTAACTAGATTGACCAACCGACAGTAAGTAATTCAGATTTGGTTACGGAAACTTACATTGACAGAAAATCTCAATGTTCAAATGTCAAAGTCATGTGATATTCATGAATTTCCACAGCACTGATGTTAAGTCAATCAGTTAAAATATTGCCATTAAATTATAAAAAATGAAATCAAATTATAAAAATCAAAATGTTTGTTCTTTCGCATATGATAAGTTCATGTTCAAAAAGAAAATTTCTCATACCTTCCAGACTCATGAACTTTGTTCTTAAATTCCAGAGCAATCTATAGTTTTGAATGTAAAAGTTTGTTTTACAACACTGCCAAGTAAACCAAACATCACTTGAGATAAAAGTTGTTGAAATTAATTTCTCGCATAATTTATAATAACACTCTAAAAGCGGTATTGTGAAAACGTGATCCTATTCTATCTCCTTGTGGTGATGATTTGGATGTTTATTTTTTCATTAGTTCTGAAACAACGTGCTACACGCTTTATTTCCATTGGCTTTTAGAGTGTTATCCTAAATTATACGAGATTTGACACTTTAAACTTAATCGGATCAGTTTTGGATGAATTTTTAAATCGTTGATAATATTTTTTGAATAATAGTTAATTACACGAAAAGCTGCGCAAAATTTCGACACCACTTTGTGAAGGTGATTTTTTTTTCATTTTCCACGTTCTTTCTGATTGTGCTGTGTGCCTTTTATTCGCAAGAGCGGGAGAGAGGTAAACAAGAGCACTCGCTCACTTGCGATTGGCTGATGCTAATGTTTGAAAGTTCCAAATTTTTTTTTTTTTTTTTAAAGACACTACACGTTAATGCTTCCAGTGGGCTATTTGCCCTTTGAAGGAAGCACCACACTAGACAACGGACTGGCATGCAATGCCCAGTGGCACAGTCGGAAAACATTCCTCTCGAAAAGTTTTTCGGCCTGAGGCGGGAATCGAACCCACACTCTTTAGCACGATGCGGCTAAATGCCTCGGTGACACTAACCACACGGCTACGAAGCCCACATAATTTCCTCTAAGTTTTTCAGTTTTCTGAAAATGAGAGAATGTACTACGGTTTGATATAAGACACTCACTTTTAAGTGCCAAAGCCCGACACAGGTGGCTTGTCAGCACGGGTAGTGTGTGAATGATTTGGAATGTCGCTTGGTGTGGTCTCTCACGAATACGGCGCTCAGTCTCTGTCAGTTCTCGCACCATGGAATCGAATGCGAATCGCAGTCGTTCAGTTTTGCTTGAAATTTGGGCACTAAGATTGAAATTTGTCAGCCCTGATAATGACGAACCAATCATAACACCATAGTGTCTTCTGCACAGTGATTGATTATTGGTATTGCAAAAGGATAGTAGTATTTTTGAATAATTTTCAAAGTAATTTTGGGGTGTCAACGAGGTATTTCTGTGGGAAGGTCCAAAAAAATCGATTTGAAACAACCTCTGAAACATTATCAAATTTGCTAATTTTTGGATAGAATCCGTCCGAATTTAATGTGGTATGGTTACCCTCAAAACTGAACAGGTCAACACTTCATGTAGAATGTTATTTATACATCACAAATCGGTAATAATTATATCACATTCACCTTCTAGAGAACTTTTGCATATATTGAGAACCCCAATTGCACTATGGTCCAGGAATTTGGTGAGTGTAGAAACTCGCTATCTCCTTCCGTTTAGGAGTTATTGTTGTTTTTCTCTCAAAAATATGCCTACTTTGATTGTGAATATCTCTGATTGGGACAAACATAAAAAATATCTTTTGACGGCGTTCAAAAGACAAAATAAAATTGCATATTATATCAAAAAATTACAGATGTGTTATTTTTGTAACTCTAATAAAACGTCTTGAAAGTCAAATATTTTTTATCACAAAAACTTTAATAACTTTTGAACTTAAATAGATATAACTTTTTGCATGAAAATTTGCGTTTTGTTACGTTCTAAAAGTCGTTCATAGACGACTTTGACGAGAAAATAATATTAACCCTCTAATACCCAAATTTTTGTTTTCGATTAAAATATTATTTTTCGTTATCTAAAATCGTTCTAAACACGTTCTGGGCAATTATTTATTTTCATTCGCGAATTTTTGAATTTAGTTTTTTGATTTTTAGAATTTTTATTTTTGAACATCCCTAACTTTTTTCATTTTTTCTTGAAGCCTTTTCTGGTTGTTGATTTTTGGCAATAATAAAAATTTAAATTTTTGTGGTACTTTTAAAAATATTACATTTTTATTTTTTTTTTTCGGAGGGTATTTTATTTTCCGTGTAACTAACGGAAAAACAGGTTTGAAATTATTTTGATACCACCTGGCTCTTCTTTTGTGATAGGTCGATCGTATAAAAATATAAAAGGTACGATTTTTTATATTATACGTTAAATTAACCCCGGGCATTCATAGGTTTGGGGTCGTCCATAAATGACGTAGCTTTTTAGGGGGGAGGGGGGTCTTTACGAATTTGTGACGATGTGTGACGAGGGGGAGGGTTGGGTCCTAGCTAGTGGACGTAGCATTTTAAATCATGTCGGTAAAAAGAGAGGCGCAAAAAAAAGGCATACAATTATTTTTTTATCAAACTTTATTTTTGTTTGACTTGGGTTATAAAATGATGATTCAGCTTCAAAACATTCATATGACAAGATTGAAAAAAATCTAAGAAATTTAAATCTTCTTGATAAATGTTGTCCGATCTTCATTCGGACAGTTTTTTAAATGATAATTTGACACCGAAAAATCAACGCTTGCCTCGATGTGTGGAGAGTTTGCTTTCAGTGGGCTGACGCAGCGCCGCTGCCAACTTGATGAAATCGAAACGTGACGCTGCAAAGAACGGAAGGACGAAAGGGACGACGAGAAAAAACGCGGGCAAACGGATATCGAAGTGAAGGTGTGTGAAAAATTCATTCTTCAAGTAGACCGCGCGGTGTTAACACGAACCCTTACCTTGTTACCTTTTCATGAATATAGTTAACTGTTGAAGTTAAATTAACATTTTCCAAGTGCTTTATTTCCGGAATCGAAATTCCTTGCTATTAGTGTTACAGTCCACTAAATTCTTCGTGTTTTCCACCTCAAATAAACCATCTCGTGTTGGTCTTTTCGAAGATGCAACAAATGTAATCAAACAGATTTTTTAAAGCTTTAAATAATTATGTAAATACTACATTATAGTCGTGTCTAAATTAATAAATTTATAAATAAACAAAATCAAAGTTTAATATATTACAGTCATCTCTCCCTTACTCGATATTGAAGGGACCATCGAGTTAGGGAGGTATCGAGTTACAGAACACAAAATCAATGCAACTGCGATCCAAGGGACCATCGAGGTAGCCATGAAAACCAACTTTTACTATGGTTCTCTAACTCGATATCGAGATACGAAATATCGAGTAAGGGAGAGATGACTGTAATTAAAAATCAATGCTTTAACTACTCGAAAAACATTGTTTTCTCATTTGTTAACAAGTCATAAAGTCAGCCGTTTTCAAGAGATTAAAATATGCTCTTTTAGGCAAATATTATATGAAACAAGATATTTATATCGTGTATTATGCATTCAATGTTGCAGGAGATCTCCACTCAATCAACTCATCGATTTGTTATGATGTATCAATGCTCTTGATGGAATAGCCTGAATATTAATGAAGACAACAGATTCAAGTGTTATAGAAATTGCCCTATCGTTAAATTAAATTGATAATTCGGTAATTTAAAGATTTTTTTTTTATTTAACTGTTTTTTTTTGTTGTGTAAGTATATTTTAGTATGAGGAACGATAGTAAAGTTTAGCTCAAATATTGATAGAGATTAATAATTTGTATAATAATCGCTAAAATTTTCTAAACATTCTAAATATTTCAAGTGTAATCATTTCTATATCTGGCCACTGATAGCTAAATGGATTTGAATTTGGATAATAATGACGAAGATTCATTTAGAATTAATATGTTTTATTGTTAATTTTCATTGAAATCTATTTCCTAACAAAGAATAATTAAAAAAACAATCCTCTAATAACAAAATTTCTGATCCATATACTAAAAAATATATTGTACCCTAACTCAACAGTAACGAGGTTCATCAATCCAATCATTTTTTTTTTCCATTTTGTATTGAACTTCTGATTTCTTTCAATTTTTCGTTTCAACCCAATCGCTGAGGAAAACATATAAAACAAATATAAAAGGGGGGGGGGGTGCTTGATATGCTACGTATTTTTCAAGGGGGAGTATCAGCATTTGTGACGAAATGCTACGAGGGGGGAGGGGGTGTCAAAAATCAGTGAAAAAATGCTACGTCATTTATGGACGGCCCCTTATATAAGAATACAATTTTTCAGACAATTTTCAAAATTACAAAAAAGTTTCAAAAGTCATAAAAAACATTTCTTATATGCGTGTTATGAGTCAAGGTTTAAGCCAAAAATAAAATAATATTGATTTCCGAGCTACGAAAAAATACACAAAATTCCAAAGTGTACCCCGTCTAAAGGCGGGGTTGGGTATTAGAGGGTTAAAAAAACTAGAGTTGAAAAACTTATTTTTGTTGGACCACCCTGCGATGATTAGGAAAAAATGCTCTAGATTGGTCAAATTTTGAGCTATAGAAAAACTTTTTTTGGCAAAGTTGATCAAAATTCCAAGTTACCGCTTTGCCTAAGAGTATATACCAGTATTTTTGCAAATAAAAAAGTTGATTATATGATATGTGTGATATTGTGGACCACCCTGTCTAAAATTTCATTTTCATGCTCAAAATGCAAAATAATAAAGAAATACATACTATGAAAATCTTCAAAATAGTTTTAGAGCCCTATCTTTCTTATTTCAGATTTCTCGTCAAAGCGGTCTATGAACGACTTTAAGAACTTAACAAAACGCAAATTTTCATGCAAAAATATTGATGATATCTATTTTAGTTCAAAAGTTATTAAAGTTTTTCTGCTTAAAATCCTTTGTTTTCAAGGCTTTTTATTAGAGTTACAAAAATAACACATCTGTCATTTTTTGACATAATATACAATTTTATTTTGTCTTTTGAATCCCGTCAAATGATATTTTTTATGTTTGCCCCAATCAGAGATATTCACAATCAAAGTAGGCATGTTTTTGAGAGAAAAATAACAATAACTCCTAAACGGAAGGAGATAGCGAGTTTCTACACTCACCAAATTATGCATTTTTTAAAGCTCTAAAAGTGTCTCATAGACTACTTTGATGAGAACTTTGAATTGAAAACTCTAGAGCCAGAAAACCAGTTTTGTTCTGACCACCCTATGTCACTGCAGGAAAAAAGTTCTAAATCGGTCAATTTAAGAGATACAAAAATTTTTTTTTGGCAAATTTGCTTGAAATTTAATGGTCTATAACTTTGCTGAAGAATGTAAATATAATTTCTACAAATAAGAAAGTTAGTTACACAATTTCTATGAAAATGTGGTCCACCCTAATTTTCAATAACACCAAACAAAGGGCTTAACTTATACAAACAACTTTGTAGAAGACTGTTTTTGTCTAATGTTTCATTCTAAAGCTCAAAATGCATCTTTCCGCGTAAAACTGATTCCTGGACCACTGTGCATTGCCATCTGGGTATGAATCGCTAGAACAACAGTAATAAAACCCAAACACACGCATGGCCTGCTTGGTTCAATATGGTTCCCAGTTTGCATGCTTATTTCACCCTAGTGATCCTTTATAAGAGAGATTCGCGGAAGCTGACATTTCTGTCAATGTGTGAGCCAAACGAACATGCTTTATATTTGTTTTGAACTTTTCTTGAGGAGTAATGTAATCCGCTTGAAATTATTTCGGTTAACAGTTATTTTGCATAGAGCAAAATATATGAAATATTTTCCTTTTTTGAATTTTTGTCAATGCGATATATAGTTCTTAATTTTTCGGCGGTTTATTAGTTTGGAAATGTAGCTCAAAGATCTATAACGAAACAAAATACAGTTTTTAGCAATGAGGAAGTAATTTCCGAGTAACAATACTGTTCTCGTCGACGAGCAAACTCAGCACTGCTGGTCCGTTGCCAATCCATTCAATTTTACTTATGCTTATCTC
Source organism: Aedes aegypti (assembly GCF_002204515.2). Classification (NCBI taxonomy): domain Eukaryota; kingdom Metazoa; phylum Arthropoda; class Insecta; order Diptera; family Culicidae; genus Aedes; species Aedes aegypti. The sequence goes on along the minus strand of NC_035109.1, from coordinate 23,216,571 downwards.
TCATATAAAGGATCACTATTTCACCCCTTTTGGCCTTCACTTATGTTGATTGTATTGAACCTACATCATTAAAGCCATTTAACCCTTCAGCACAGATAAACAATCATAATACTTAGAACAAATTTGATTGAAATCTAACGCCAAGTTCTCACCTCACGCCTGCAGATGGCCGTAGAGTGAAACATCAAACACGAAAAAAAAAACGATGTGGGAGGAAGGATGTGAGGTTTAAAACATTACATTTTGGAAATTTCTAAAGTATTACATCCGTTTGTCTGTGATTTCAGCGCGTCGATATATGTACACGGTGGAAGTCGTGCGGTTGGAAACTCACCTGTGACACCTGTTGCGAGCTGGCAGTATTGGCGGAGGACCCGGCGAGGACGCCCGCGGATATCGTCGTGTTTGCCTGCGTCGTTGCCGCGCTCGGGTACGAATACTCGAGCGGGTTTGTCATGGCCATCAGCGAGTTGAGGATTTCCGGCGTCCTGGGCGTGGTGCAAACTCCAGCTTCGATGCCCATCAACGGCGGAACGGTCAGACTGAGGTTGGAGTTGGTGTACATTTTGTTTGCTTGCTTGTCTTTTCGTTGTGAAATCGGAGAGATAACTTATAAAAAACAGGTGCTCAATTTCCTTTCTTGGAAGAACTCCTTTCACTCACAGCTCACTCAAATATATTGCATTCACGAAATTAGGCGAAAAAAATGGTAGTATACGGCGTTTTATTATTACTTCCAAGTTGCGTTAAAAGCGATACTTTAAAATTAACAAAAATAATCACAGATCGGATTCTTCTCCTTCTTCTTCTTCTGCCTTTCAATCGATTCGATTCAGAATTTCTGCACCAAACTAAAGCCGAAGTCGTCGGAGTCGTTTTGATAGCATTCAATGGTAAAAAAAATCAGCTCTCAAACACGAAATTACTTATGAAATCACTATACATCTACTAAGTTAAACGTAGTTAACTAGATACTCTCTCGCTTCGCTACTCGCGATAGATAATCACAATCAAATTTACTTCTGAGTTGGTCCGGCCTTAATGCGGCGAACCAAGCAGGCGTGGCGGTCGGGACGCCGCAGGGTCAGAGTTTGGTAATGTTTGGTCGCTCTGCGGTTCGTTGATTCGTTCGGTGTTTTGCTGCTTCTGGGTGGCACTGTTTGATTAATAAAATGCGATCAACGTCGGCGGGATGCAACTTGCGGAGTCTGGAAATGGGAAACAAATGGACGACAATGAGTCAAATTGAAATTTGATTGCGGTTAACGGTAGGTTTTAAAGTTAATCAGAGACTATTGTGAATAGCTCGTCGGACACACTGCACTAACTGTACACATCACTTACGGCGTTGGAGTCCAAATAATTATAGCACAATAAACCATTTGTCAAATGATCAGCCCCTTTAAATTGGCCGATTTTCATTATAGTTACTAGTTTTCTAGTATTTCTAGGTTAGATTTGTCGAGCTTATCACATCAATTGTTATAATAATCCAAAGTTATCTGTCACTACAGGACTTCCTGTAAGAGCTGGTGTTCCTCAAGGCAGTATTTTGAGACCAATATTATACAATATTTCCACATCTGAGTTACCTGAGCTACCTCAGAAATATCAAAAATCTTTGTTTGCGGAGGACACAGGCCTTTTAATAAAGGAATTTATAAAAAAGCTCCTGTGACATATCGATTTTGCCCGATTTTACAGTAATGTCGGCTCATAACTCTTTCATGCACTTCTCTTGCCCGAAACGCGGATAAATCCAAAGTCACTATGCATAAGAAAAGAACCGTTGTTTCGTTTCGGAGCGTAGGCGTCGTCACCCGACGACGATCCAAACGACTACCAGTACGCGATTGTAAATTTATTAACACTTGCTGGCAATTGGAAAGCTCTTCACGCTCCGGCCCCCCCACCTCTTTGGAGGAGGGGCGGCCATTCTTTTCAGGAGAAAACCACTTTTGCAGAAACAAAAATGCACACTTCACGCGAGTCGTTGAACTTGTATATCTTGCGCAAAAGTGCATCAGCACTTAGACTCTGAAATGGAGCCGCCTAGTGCTTTGTGCTGATAAGGTCCAATAAATTCGCGATGTTTATGCATCGATATCGAAACTTATGAGTTCGGTTTCCGGTTCCATATGGGGATAGACGACACAACTTGATTTCTCTTAAAACGATCGTAATTACATTGCCAGATGCACTTGATTTCTTCTACCCTTGCATGCTTCATTGAAGAACTTCACTTCGATACAATCAGCAAACTTCACTCCATGACTGGATTGCCTCTGTATCGTTACAACATTGTGATACAATGTAGCACTGACTGGGGGCACCACGCCCGCCACCGAGTAATCTGTAATGCCACTTGCTAAATCGCGCACGTTCACGGTGCTCCCCTGACCGTTATTGTCAGAAAAAAAACATTGAATCTGTGGTCACGCGTCGATTTCTATAGCTAAACTACATGTTTGGGCAACTTTAACAAAAGAATAGTGGGGTTTTGAAATTACGTCCTTTTTATAATGAAAGCCTACAAAATCTAAGAGAAACAGAGATAGGGTTGTTCGACATTATGAATGTCGACGTGTTTTTTGTGGAGATGCAGAGGTATTCTCGGTCTCTAGAAGCAACAATCATAACACACTAACATTCCTATCTCATCTCAACTGACTGTAAGGATTTGGTCGGTGCCGTTATGGATCAATAATATGAGATGTGCTGGGGCATAATGAACACATGGGGTGAAATGGACACCTCCATATTCTCTGAGAATATGCATGTTTCATCAAAAGTTCATACACTGCATGAAATCTGTATTGCATTTAAAATGTTTGACGGTACAACAGTTTATTTTTTTGCTTCAACTGATCGGTGTTCAGAAAAACTGGACCAAGTGTTTTTTAATGGTTTCAGGAAAACGTACCCCAGGCATTCAAAACATCAAAATCTTTGCATTGTTTGCTGTAATAATGTAACTTATCTATTTGATGATACATCTGTATGAAAAGAGCATTGGAAACAGGTTTATGTCTTTTGACCTTCTGTCCTTTCGACCTTTTGTCATAGATTCTTAAAAACATCAGTATTGATGGAGCCCTTAGCGAATCTTTGAATGGTGAAAGAATCTCATTTTTTAGCAAAGTAAGGAACCCAGAAAGCTTCTTTTTAGCTGTTATGATTGAGGGAGAGCTCTTTTACATATTGGAACGATTGAGAATCATTAAATATTTTGGATTCATTAAATTTCACGCAAGTGTTCACCCTGGGCAAAGGCCCAACCTTGTGATCAGCTTGATTGCTGTCAGGTCCTGGGGCTTAAATGTATCTTTACTCTGAAGAGAAAGATGCTCACTAGTGGCCCAGACAACCAGAAAACGCATGAAAGTTCACGTTATAACTCGTTTATTCATACTAATTACATCAAACCTGCAAAACACCGTGGATAAACTCGTCAGATTGATCGCATAAAACACTTCTTTTCTGAGTTCATTTGTATATTTCGTTTCGTCTCGTACACTCGTACAAAGTAAGTCGAATCAATCCGTAGCAGCTGTCAAATCAACATTTGTTATCATAAGTTAAGTCGCATGAGATCACAGGTTAGTTCGGGAGAAAATTTATACACTCGCATTGTATGTTATTATTCATCACATAATATATGCACGCATATCGCCTCCACTTTTGTACGTAGAAGGCCTTTTCGTGACATCTTATAAGTGAAATTTTGCACATATAAAGCCTCCAGGTGATTTCGTTATACGTACATTTTGGTTGTCTGGGGGTGCTATTGGTGATGTGAGTCAGAAGTGTTTCAAACTTAAACACTTTTGATGAACTTCACCAAAGAGCCGATACTATACTAGATCTTTTTATGAGAAGTGATTTTGTTTTATTTTTGTTATTCCTTTGCAGATAAATAAGCGGTCGTAAATAGGTTCTTTGTTTTTTTCTTTTTCATTTCGTTTTGTATTTTTTTATCTCTTTACTTTCTATTTCCTAAATTAAAAGAAACTTAATGGACCTACACATGAAGAACATGCGACATTCGGAGGAACAACTAAGTTGGAACCAATTCCCCAGTGAAAACAACACATTCCTACATACCTAATCGCATGTGGATAAAAGACGTTCGACGGTATCATCTTCTACTAACAAGCAGCTGGTGTAAGAAAATAAAACTAAGGTACCCGAGTAACACACATGTTTTAATTAGGGCATATAAACTGATATATAACTAGATTCATTTATTTAATAGTTATTTTACCTCATTTATAACATGTGTGCTACTTGGGTAATATCCCCTATTTACTAATACATATTCTTTATTTATCAAACGCGAATCTTTGCAATTAGCGGTAGTAGTTTTGTTCCAAAAGTCTTCGATCATTTTTTTTACTGTATAATAAATATAAAGCTGATTGTAAATTAATTTTCTATCCAAAAGTTAAGTTATTAGCAAATTAACGCGAGTTATTAGATTACTATGAAAACATAACTGAATAGTTCCAATCAACAATAAATACCGTTAGAAATCGTTTAAACTCATACCGTAAACGAACAGGCCATACAATGTAATTTTAAGACAATACAATGTAATTTTAAGGCAAATAGTATCTAATGAATTGAAAAATGGTAATAAATTATGTTTTAAACAAGTGATTGTGTAAATGCTTATAATGAAAGTGGAAGAAGTTAGTGTGATTGATGGGTAGTAAGTTACAAAAATGGTGATTATTAGAGTGATAACATTTGGTGATAATGCGAATATTACTAATAAAAGCATCCCTCCTTTTGCTCAGGCTTGATAGAAACTCCTCTGCGAGGAAAGAGGAGGCGATTTTACCGTTTTTATGAGGAGAAAAAACTGAACTCAAAATTTTCAACACAGATCCTCAAGCGATTCGAGTGAGAGTGCAAGAAAACGCGAGGATTTTTTCAGGTACTCTCTCTCTCTGTTGCGATGCTCAACCTTAACTCACACTTCAAAAGAAACTCTCGAGTCTGCCGCCCGAAACAAAACAGTCCTCGGGGAGTTGTGAGAGCACCCTTTTTGATGGAAATTTACTTTATTGTGTTTTGTGCTACATCTTCCCCGCTCAATTTTCGTTGCCTCTCTGCTTAGCATTTTTTCGCTCCCTTGCAAAGAAGCAAAGACAGCATGCTGCTCTAGAGTATTTCAACGAACTCTAATGATGTTGAGGGAGCATTATCAAGTCTGCTTTTGCTGTAATGAAGATGATTTTTGAATGTTGACATGATTTTTTTATATTACTGTAATATTTTTATCAGCGAAAAGTTTTATCTTTGTAATTTTTGGGCTTCGTTGGTCGTACGGTTAGTGTTACCAAGCATTAAGCCGCATCGAATCAAGGTGTGTGAGAGTTTGATTCTCGCTTCAGTCCGGAAAACTTTTCGTCAAGAACGATTGTGCCACTGTGCGTTGCATGCAAGTCCGTTGTCTAGTGTCGTGCTTCCTTCAAAGAATCGTATCGTCTACTGAAGTATTAACGTGTCGGTGTATTTTTTATCTGGATGATTATCATTATGTTGCTTGCGTTTGAAATGAAAACATCAAAAAGCGGTAAGATTTTTTAACAAGGAAGGCGAAGTCAAAATTTGATTTTCTTTGCTGGGTTGGCGGTGATATGCTGCCGTGAATCGCAAGTCAGTCCCATCTGTAAAAAGTAGGCATTGAGAAATGGGCTGTGAAGTTTTCAAACTCGTTTTCCATACAAACATTCAAAAAAAATCCAGAGGATTGGAACATGTTCCAATCTTAATGAAACTTTCACAACTTGCTTATCATTATGATATCTTACCGAGAAAAATATACAGATAATCAAAACAAGTTGCATTTTTGTGTTCCATGGTGCGAAAGTCTGTAGTGAGACTGATATTACTTTTCATTTTTTTTTTCGGTTACTTTTCATTATGGAACAATTTGACTTGCTGTTTTTTCCTAATTTTTCCGAACAAATCATTTTATTTTATTGGTGCAGCTGAAAGAGCATTGGAAAAGATGTTAAAAACTGAACTTAACTCAATTTTGACGAAAAATGCAGATGGGGACTGACTTGCGATTCACGGCAGTATGGGTCATGGTATCCTTCCCGGGTAAAGGTGAATTACAAAATAATGGTAAAGTAAAAACAAATTTTGCAATCATATCTAGTTTAACCATTATTATGTTATTAATATATGACATTACATAACTCATCAATAGCAAAACATACAATTATAGCAAAATTTGTCATTCTTGAAAGTCATGTAATAACTAATCAATAACAAAATATACTATCATGGTAAAATTTTTTATTTGTGCAAAAATACTAAAAAAACATTAAATATCTAAAGAATAACAAGAGTAAAATATGAAATTATTTTGATGTTTGAAGACTTTATTCAAATAATTCATGAGAACAAACTAATATCAATTTTTGCCATAATAGCTCATTTTACTATTCGTATGTATTTATTGAAGATTTAAAAAGCAAATGGTTTTTGCAGGAAACCAAAAAGTTTTTTTTTTTCAATCATGCTAAATTTAGAAATTTTAGTCGACGAACTAAAATTACTATTACTTTGCTCTACTCGTGAATAGCTTATTTAGTTATTATTTTGTTATCAATTTCTAAACAATAACATATTTTGTTATTTACGGTTGCCTATATTTTTGCTGTTATTATGTTATTACAATGGCAAAATATGATATTATTTAGTTTTTATGTCATACAAACTTAGTTATTATTTTTGTTATTTTATCTTTTATTTCAAACAAATAAAGAACAAATTTTGCTATTCAAACATTAATGGTAAATTTTGTTATTCTTTTGCAATTCTACTCTACCCGGGTTTGGTTACTTTGTGTTACCGCATTTGAAGCTCAGTCAGACTGGATTTGCACGTCAAACGCAAACAGCAATATTGTGTAGTGGCTGATTTATAGTTGTGATGGTAATATTAAAAGTGGTTCTATTGTTGGTGATATCGATGATATTTATCAAGTGAAGTGAAAGTGGGATTTGATAGTTATGAAAGTATGAGTGAAGTGAAATGAAGTGAAAGTGTGAGAAAAAAATTCCCACCTTCTACCGTTCCCAATTTTCCCAATATTAAACTTAAAAAGTAGACGGAGGTTAATTGAAAACATTGCTTTTTTATGGTCTTTAAAAAGCATTTGCTCGAAGACGGGGTTGGTGGTCTAATGGCTATCGCTTCTGCTTTATATGAGAAGGTCATGGGTTCAATCCAGGCCCGTCCCTTCCTCGTACTTTGTAGTTGTATCTCGCACTTGCTTCTACCTTTCATTCTCAATTTATCACACTCAAACTATTCGTATCACATAGCACACGCTAGAACCAGAGACGGACAAGAAACCGTTTCCCTAACGCTTCCATTCTTCCATCATTAGCAAAGCCTTTCCCTGCGCCTGATACATAAGCAGTCTGCTAACCACAAGCAAACTTCTCTGCCATGCCTTTCCCCCAATCCATACATTCCCGTATAAACTGGTGTAGATGCATTCGGACTCCACGGTCTACAGTGAGCTAGTATAAGTGCAACATCAATTCCTCCCCCTTCCCCACATTGGACTGCATTCGGACGTGGCAGGCGCCATTGTTGCCTAAAAATAGAAGATCACCAGCACTTATACACTTAGGGTTTCTGTTAGTCCCATGCAGTCATCTGGTTGGTTCCTTGTGTAAGTGCAGCTGATCTGGCAATACTGGAGTAACATCCACGGGCGGCCAATCAAGCTCAAGCTAAAAAAGCATTTGCTCGATGTTTCCATTATGCCCCTAATTCCCCAAAATGTCCACTTTGAGAATAAGCGGAAATCTCACCAGTTCTGATCAATCACGGAGTAGCAACCATTGACATGTGCTGTCAGTCTATGTTATGCTATGAAAGTGTAAAAGAGTATTATCTGAAAAAACAGCATGTCTTTAAAAGAAGGAAACATTTCGAATGAAATAACGACAACTTTGATACAACATTACTCGAAATAACAACCAATGTTTATAAGAAGACAAAATCTCCCATAAGATCGTATGTAGCCATAACTCCAACAATAAATATGAACTTATAACTTTAAAGAATAGTCAATGTACAAAACAGGGAACAATTACTAATGATTGTATGAGTAACAAAACTTTCTGTGAAACACTATGACAATAAAATAAAAAAAAATGTTTTTTAAATTAACTAACTTATTACGCGTGGTAAGGATGGATGAATTATAGGTGAAATTATGAAAAAATTGGTGGGTCACCAAGTGGCTCGGTAGCTTAGTTGGTAAAGCGCTCGTCTAGCATACAAGAGTTCTGGGTTCGAATCCCAGCCGAGCACGTGGTGTTTTTTTTCATAATTTCACCCATAATTTATCCATCTTTACCACGCGTAATGAGTTAATAACCATGCGGAGTGGATTACCGATAAGCTCAACATATGTGTTACTATAGTTATTAAGAGAGAAAGAAGTCATTGAATCACATGCCGATACCTGGAGACAATGAAAAGGATTCTGATAACAGTGTAAATCGAAGGCCCTTCCAATTTTAACAGGAAAACGGAGAATCTCCGATGAAGACATTAACGTTGAAATACTATAATGAGCAAGAACTTCATTAAAGAGAATATCTCATCTGGAGTAATTGAGGACCACCTATTTCCAAAAAAAAAACCTCTCCATAAATAAAGTCAAATTCTTCTAGATAATTACCCAAAACATAAACAAATCATTGCAAGAGCTGCTCTAATTGAGCGTTGAAGATTTCGGCCTAATGACCCACTCGACTTGACATACTTCGGCCTTACGTCATTCGTCCTAATGACCGAATACCAGACTCGATAGTTGTCACATCTTGTCTTTTTACTGTTCTGCGTTAAGCCTAAAACTGGTTCTGGACTTAGATCGGCGGCTTTCCAATTCTACTCCCATTTGACAGCCGCCCTCCACCCTTGATTACAACACGTTACAATTGAAGCCGTCCGTTATTTTTCGGATGTAAACAAAAACTTCTATCAAATTTCTATACTGTGTAAAATTCCTGCGGTTTTGCATTGTGGATTGATTCATAAGACTAAGTACAAGCATATTGATCAAACAGTATCTTAGGATTTCTCGATCACTTTTTCAAATCGACGCAAGTAACTTTCATACGGTTTTGAGAAAGTTAATTAAGAAGAATCACAACCTTTCTTCTAAAACTGTTTCAAAAAGAATCCCCTTTTTAACTTATTTTTACCGCGTATATCGCTCAAATTTTGCATGCAATCAGCTCCCGTTAAAACACTAGGTAGTTCCTATCATTTCCTACAAAAAATGTATGACAAAATGAAAAGCCGTTTCAATCAGTTACTAAACGTTCTAAAAGTCAAAGATCGAGTTGGTTTAGAGTGGAATTTCGTCTGCGAAACACGTAGGATTGATAAAGTAAGTTTGTTAACTTTTCTGACTTGAGTCTGTTTGAATAAGTCTTCAAGATTTGTCTCCAATCAAATGAGAATTTGTGCTTTTTCAGTGTCAAGCAAGAAATAATGATCTTTGATTGTATAACACGGAAAATGCTTCTAAAAGTTAATCATTTGACAATGTGACAAGAGTAACGATGAAATGAATCGTTCGTCTCAACCATGAATCTTTATCTGAAAACTATACATATCTTTCCAAAGCTCTTCATGGTTGCATAATCTTGAACATTATATTTTTTGTTAGTGCGACATATGGTAAACTTGTAACTTCTACGGAATGTGAGCTTTGATTATTAAGGCAGACATATAAAATCAATGTTTGCAAATGCTACGGATTATTCTTTACGTTCAACAAGAATCTTCTAGCTATTGCCGCTGTATCATCCTACGTACTGAAAAACTTATCGCAGATATGATCAAATAGCTCTAATACTCATAGAACATTGAGAACGATGATAAAATATGACCATCTCTTACTATTGGCCCAAACTTAGTTTTTCCATCAAGTACCGTGTTGGGACCGAAATCCATACACTTGGTTAATTTTTCATTATTTTAATATAAAAATTAATGAATATGCGATTTTAAAATTACACATCTAATTTCAATAAGTTATAAGTTGTTGTTAATTCTAACCAAATTTAAGTAGGCCATGATTTGAAAATTGAAATATTCAAAATGTCTTTGTGAGGTTGGTTTGTGTGCCATCTTAGTAATTTGCTAACAACACAGGATATAGTTTACAACATATTAATAGTGAAATTCGACATATTTTCAAACAAGCTGTTAAGCACGATGTCCGATGATGCAAATACTCGAAATAACGCTGATGTAAAGAAAAAGCCGTTGAACCAGTGCTGAGCTATCATCGGATATTAGAAACTAGTTTTTTAGTTTTTAACTAAATAATTTACAATGGAAATGTTTTTCACTGCAATGTACTTTGTATAAAAGATTTACTGTCACATATTCAAACGTAGACATTAAGGAAATATAGTTTAAAGTTTTAAGTTTGTCTTCTTATACAAATATGTAGATTTTTGGTTCATATCTGTATGCCATATATCGTACAGATAATTCATTTTGGTTCTATAGATTTAAATCCTGTTATACTTTTATTTTTCAATATTGGACTTAACTACCCATAACTGCATATTTGTTACATTCGACATTTTTGACAATTTCGAGTTAATACCGTGGAGGATCATCAAATGATAATTGTTATAGAACATTCGAAAAAAACCTAGTTGTTTTGCTACATTGGTGATTGTTACCGCATAACAGCCACATTGAGATTATACATGAGCCTCATAATGTACACACTTAAACAAAGTATGCAGGTTCGGTAAATAAAATCACCGAAACAGCACTAATTTTCGGCCCAATCGTATGCGATTTTGGCCTACTTTGTATTGAAAATTGGCACAGAATTATTGTGGGTCGAAAATTAGTGCTTTTCCCCTACTGCCATAAAATGCACACTTGGTATTCCATTTACTCGAAGCAGACAAAAGTGTCGAAGGTTACAAATATGCAGTTATGGGCAGTACACTTACTTCATATTTTTCCTTAAACATGTTCATACGAAGTATGTGCATTTTTATATGCAGCGTAAAGTGTATATTAATACATGAATGTTGCTGTTAAGTTTAAGTTTTTTTTTCTGGTCAGTTATGTTTTATGGCTAACGCAAATTTTCAAAAAGATTCGTTCTAGACGTGTGTTTTATTAGATGTTCGTTTTACAATAATCTACTGTTCATTTTATCCACATATTGCAGGTAAAAGTAATTTTTCGCCCAGTTTTTTTATATATAAAAACGTGTGAAAAATTAACTATAATATCCTAAATTCGTGTATGCCTTTTATGATGATAGTGCTATAAAACCATACAAATTCTCCGTTCTTATGGAAATGAGATGAAATCTATAAGGAGTAAATTTTACCACCATATACCCTATACTATATACTATTGAAAGGGCGTAACTTCCAAACAAGCACTAGGATTTGTTTTTAAATTTCGATCGAACATGCAGTTTACTCATAGAATTCGAGGGGTGAGCACAGCAATGAAGCTGATCGTCACAATACTACACAAGGATACAAAAAACGATTAGAACTTTTCAGGATGGATTGTATTATTTGATTATATTCAGAGCACCCGATTGAAGCGAATGAATATGAAGAGTGAAATTCTAGTGAAACATTTGGAAAGGGCCTGTACCACATTTATTATTGATGTTTTAAACCCATTCGCTTTTATTAGTTTCATACTTGGGTTCGACACTCATCATTCTATTGCGTGGCCCACAACTTTTTAAATCTTAAATAACACAACCCTCGTTGATTGTTTGAAGATTCATGAAAAGGCCAATGATGTTGAAATTCCACTATTTTCACGAGTTTATGTGTTATTTGAGATCTAAAACGTTATGGATAACGTAATAGACTATAGGTAATAAGTGTCGAACACAAGTATAAAACTAGTCAAAAATGAAATGGGTTTGAAATAGGAATAATCATTAAGTCACTAAATCTTCAATTAGGAATTTCCAATATTTAGCAATAATACTTTGTTCTTCTCACATAATTGTTTTATTTTGTTCAAGAACTATGAAAATCACTTCAATAGACAATTAAATTAACAAATCATAAAAGGGCCTAACTAAAACCATGCTCAATCAAAGGGCCTTTTTTTTTTTTGTTTTTACAAGGGGGAAATCTGCAAACAGATCCCCTGAGAAGATAACTCAGGGAATGCGGGGATGACGCACCAACGACGACCCGCTAAAACCAGCCTATGCACTGTGCATGAGCAATTCATTTAGAGTTGCTCAAGTGGTGAACAGTGCATCGACATGACCCTTGGACTCAGACCCTCATCTCCCCGGAACCACCTTACGGTATTTCTTCGGGAAGGGACCAGTGCATATAGCACAACACGTGTAGCAGAAGTAGCCTAGGCAAACTGCTTCTCCTAGCCGACTTAAACAATGTTACAAGGGAGCAGCCTCGGCAGGGCTAATCCTCTGCAGCCAACTCTTGGTCGGCGCGCCATAGACGCTGCAATTCTAACATAATGTGAGTGACAGCCGTAGTTACTGCATTCCAGCACTCGGCATCCGCACACATTCTCTCTATAATATTGTCGGGGGACGTGTCCCCTCCGCATGTAGTGAGCATGCGACCTCTCATAACAATGAAACGGGGGCAATCGAACACGACATGCTCCGCTGTTTCCTCTACACCAGCACAATTGGGGCACGCAGGAGATTCTGAGTGCCCGAACCTATGCAGGTACTGTCTATAGCAACCATGTCCTGACAGAAACTGCGTCAGGTGGAAGTTCACTTCCCCATGGCTTCTACCATACCAATCTGACACATTTGGTATTAGTCGATGGGTCCATCTACCCTTAGTGGAGTTATCCCATTCCTGCTGCCAGCTTCTGAGCGTTTCCTCTTTACACGTGTCGCGGACTCCTCTGGTACCCCTTTGGTTGAAGCATTGAACATCTTCCTTGATGATGAGCCCGATGGGCGTCATCCCGGCTATGATGCACACGACCTCTTTAGATACCGTCCGGTATGCACTTGCTACTCTTAAGCACATTATCCTGTACGTGCTTTCCAACCGCTTTAGGTTTTTGTTCGTTCTAAGCGCTTTTGACCAGATTGGTCCTCCATACCTTAGTATGGATAGCGCCACGCTTGCCAGCAGCTTGCGTTTGCTGGCAATTACAGCAGAGCTGTTAGACATCATCCTCGAAAGCGCCGCTATAGCCGTAGATGCCCTTTTACAGGCATATTCAACGTGGCTAGCGAAGCTCAGCTTGTCATCGATCATTACCCCAAGATGCCTAAGGGATCGCTTGGACTCTATGGTGCAATCACCTACCGAGATAAGCGCCCGTTGCTCGGACTTGCGGTTGTTGACCACCACCACCTCAGTCTTGTGACGGGCCAGTCCTAGTTTCCTAGACTTCATCCATTCCTCAACCAGGGAAATAGAGTGCGCTGCTGTCAACTCTACTTCCTCCATCGATTCACCATAGACCACTAGGGTGATATCGTCGGCGAAGCCAACAATCTTAACACCCGTCGGAAGGGGCAGCCTCAGTACGTCATCGTACATCGCATTCCATAACAGCGGGCCCAGGATTGAACCTTGAGGTACTCCCGCGGTAATTCGAACGCTTTTCTGCCCCTCCTCTGTGTCATACAGTAGAATCCTACCATCAAAATAGCTTTCTAGAAGCTTACACAACTGCACCGGTACCTTGAGGCGGTGAAGCGCGTGTGCTATTGCTTCCCAGCTTGCGCTGTTGAACGCATTCTTCACGTCCAGAGTGACAACCGCGCAGTAACGGATGCCGCTTCTTTTATGCTCGATTGCCACCTCAGCTGTCTGAACGACCGACTGGATGGCGTCCAGAGTAGATTTACCTTTTCTGAATCCAAACTGGTTGTTGGACAGGCCGTCCGCACTCTCCGTATACGGTACTAGTCTGTTGAGAATCAACCTCTCCAATAGCTTGCCCGTCGTATCTAGTAGACAGATAGGTCTATACGCCGGCGGGTCACCTGGTGGTTTCCCCGCCTTTGGTAGTAGCACCAATTTCTGTCGCTTCCATACATCCGGGAAGATTCCTTGATTAATGCAGCGTTGCATCGTGGTTCTGAACATGTCCGGATCCGTGTTCACTGCCGCTTTTAAGGCAACATTCGGGATACCATCGGGTCCCGGTGCCTTGTTTGACGCGAATGATTTCACGACTTCTGCCAGCTCTTCGTTCGTCACTCTCGCCACTTCTTCTCCTTCATCTGCCGCATACGGCGCTGGGGGCCATGGGCTTATGGGATGGTGCGGGAAGAGTACATCGATTATCGATCGCAGCAACTCGGGCGATTTCTCTTGGGGCGCTATGGCTCCTTTGGTCTTAGCCATTACCACTCTGTAGGCGTCACCCCATGGACTAGAATTGGCACTCTCGCATAGACTTTCAAAGCATGCCCGTTTTCGATTCTTGATTTCCTTTTTGAGAGCCAACTTTGCCTCTCTGAATGCTGCACCGCGTTCCTCTCTTTGTGCTTCTGTGCGTGCGCGTTGCATTCTTCGTCTAGCCCGAAGGCAGATTGCTCGAAGATTTGCAATTGATTCGCACCACCAATACACTGGCGGCCTGTTCTCTCTAGGAGGGGCTTTTCTCGGCATGGAAGCATCACACGCTCGTGATATCATAGCAACTAGCTCTTCACCGTTTAGGTCCAGAGTGTTTCGTTCGCGCCTCAGGGCTTCAGTGAATACTTCGCCGTCGAAGCGCGCTGTTTTCCATCCTCGGGCTTGGGTCGAGTTACATCGCGCTGCCTTCTGCCCGCCTGGTATTATACTATAGCGAATCGATTGATGATCGCTATGGGTATAACCGTCATCAACGCGCCAGTTCATGGTACCTAAAAGGTTAGGACTACAAAACGTCACGTCGATGATCGATTCTGCACCATTTCTGCGGAAGGTACTCACTGTACCCACATTTGCCAGCTCTACATTTAATGCGGCCAGGGATTCCAACAATAGCTGGCCTCTTTGATTGGTGCAGCGGCTACCCCACTCCACTGCCCATGCATTAAAGTCGCCAGCTATCACTACTGGCTGCCGATTAGCTAGTTCGGCCATCATCCTGTCAACCATGTGGGAAAATTCCTCAATCGACCACCTTGGGGGCGCGTAACAACTGCAATAGAACACGCGATCGGATCACATGGCATTTTGCCAGATCGCATTGACGTTGCCGTTGATTTTTGTTATCGCAAAACCGTCATTTGAGCTAGAGACTACTTCTTGGATTGGTATCGTCCTGTCGTCCCTATAGCTGCTAGCTGTTGAGACCTATCCGCCACCCAGTTCCCGTTGTTGGCTGGTATGCGGTATGGGTCCGATAATAACACCACGTCAGTCTTGGTTTCCGAGACTGACTGCCAAAGCAGCTGCTGGGCTGCATCACAGTGGTTTAAATTTAACTGTGTTACTTCCGTTTTGGCTGCTTTGATACTCCGCTTGTGCCCGGACATTTGGGTCCGCCCGTTAAGTGTCCGTTGTCTGCTCTGTCGACACATATTAGGCACTTAGCGATTTGCTTACAATCGCTTGCCCTATGGCCTTCAGCGCCGCATTTTCTGCACATCTTACTTCTGTCGGGACCATTGCAATTCCACGACTTATGGCCCTTCCCGAAACACTTGAAGCAAACTTCAGGAGGCTGTTGTATGCTCAGCCGGCAAACCGACCAGCCTACCTTGAGTATGCCCAAGTTCTTCGCTTTGTTGGCCTCTGCGACCGGCAGCCTGATCGCCGCCACCTGGGTGCCCTGCGGGCCCTTTCTAAGGTGGATGGCCTTACTGGCTACGTCGATGTCACACTGCTCTTTGAGGGCAGCCGAGACCTCCGCTGCATCGGTGACCTCATCCAGATTTTTACACTGGAGAGTCGCTTCAGCAGTAAGGGATCTTACATCAACCTCGTCACCAAGTACTTCTTGTGCCAGTTGCTTATAGACTGCACCCTTTTCCTTGGCGTCCTTCTTTAAGACTAGGATCATTTCACCAATCCTAGTTCGCCTTATGCTTCGCACGTCTGCGCCCAATGGCGATAGCTTCTCTGTGCTTCGCATCGCCTTCAGAACCTCGGCGTATTTTGCTTCCTCCGTTTTGATAACGAGGGCTTCGCCTAAATTCCTACGTTTCGCTGTTTTCGGTTTAGCGCTCTCCTTGGGCTCCGTTTTCGGTTTCCTCTGTTTTTTCTTATTTCCAACTCGTATCCACGGGTTGCTGTTGCCTTGCGCCCGTGGTTCCTGTGGATGCACTGCCTGGTTCCGGTTAACCCGTGGCTCCTTTTTCTTGGCTTTCTTGGCCTTAGGATTGGTGTTGACCTCTCCTTTGTTGCCATGTCCTCTTGATCGCGGGGCTTGGCTCGTGCCAGCTTTTCCGCTTTGGAGGACGGCCGCGTAGGTCACTTTTCCCTTAGCAACCATACGTCTTTTCGCCACGTATTCATCCCCGGAAGCTTCCCTCTTCCGCATCGCGTATCGAATAATATCATCAGATATATTCGCGTTGCCTGTGAAGGAAAACACTTCGGTCTGACACGACCTAGTGTCTTTTTGGCCTTCTACCTTGCCCAATCAATCAAAGGGCCTGTAATTGGTTTGAAGACTCGTTTTTTTTAAACGGGGGAAATCTGCAAACAGACGCCTGAGAAGATAAGTCAGGTAGCGTGGGGATGCCGCACCAAAGACGACCCACTAAAACTGGCCCATGCACTGTACATGAGCAATTCTCGCTGAATCGCTCAAATGATGTACAGTGCACCGATATTACCCTTGGCCTCAGACCCTTATCTCCCCGGAACCACCTTACGGTGTTTCTTCGGGAGAGGAGGATGGGTTTGAAGACTCGTAAGAGGGCCTATCTGCTGATGATGTTTGAATTCAACCACTTTCACGAGTTGTTGTGTTATTTGAGATTCAAAGCATTATGGGTCAGGTAAATACTATAATGAGTGTCGAACACAAGTATAAAACTAGTAAAACAGGATTAAAAATAGAAACAATAAATATGGTACAAAATCTTTGATCGAAAATTTTTCAATGTTTGCGTTTTGCAGATAGGCCTTCTCCAAATATTTCGCTAGGATCAATTATATGAGAATAATATTACAATGGCTAAATATTGAAAAATATAAGAAAACATGCAAAATGCTCGAAAGGATCAATCTGATTTTCATGAAAATTTTCACTTGGGCACTTTAAAGTATACCATTCTAGAATGACCCTTTTAAAATTTCAATCAAATTACCACTAAAAATGCGTTTCGCATGTCCGCGAGAGCATGTAGGGGTCATTTACGTAAAAAATAGCGTTTTCTTACATTTTGCAGTTAGGCCCTTTTCAAATCTTACGCTAGAACTCTCAACTTTCTATCGTTAACATTTCGTGGAAGAGGGCGAGCTCTTCTTCCCATTGATTGGGTCTTTCTGGCACGCAAGAGCTTAATTGTGCGACTGCTTGTATTAACTTTTTTTTCTGGAAGAAGATTCTTTTTTGCCTTGAGGGTTTCGCGTAGCTGTCTTTACTTACTGGTCCGCCATTCATTTTTGGCCCTTCAAATAGGAGCATTTTTTTCTAATATTAACGATCTGAGGAACACCGTGACGTTCTAACGTTTCTCACAGCTTATCGGGAACCGCTGATCTCGGGCTCGGACTCAGGAATACATTACACACGTAATGTGCACCCCGATGGAATACGCGACGAATAGCGGTACGTGTCCATAAAGGCAAACACGTCCCACGTTCGTTGGGCCCAAATTCCCGATAAGTCGCCGAACGAAAGCAGCTTTCCGTAGGCATTGTTCTTTGGCGGTCTCCCCGGAACAAAACTTTAAATTACGAAAGGTATACCTGGGAGGGCCCCTACTGGTTATATAAGCCATCAACGGGATCAGAGTACCGCTTCGGCAGTGGTAATCAACGACTTCTACACGTGTGACAAGTGATGAATGACGATGGAGATGATGGGATGGTGATTAGCCGCCTAGTTGATGATGAGGACCGACCGACCGACAAATGCTTTCTTGTGCGTGTGTGTACTTGGAAGTCTCACTTTTTCTACAATGGCTCATTTGTCCCTGATTGCCGCCATACGGTCGTGGGTGGGTGGGAAATAAAATTTACATTACAAAGGTACCCGGAGCTAGTTGGGGTTTTCTACTGATAGTGCCGCACGATTGGCTAACCATTTTTATATACATTACTCGTTTTTGTAATTTTGCCGCAAATCTTATGATCGGAGCCGCCGATTTTGAATGAGGCAGACACTGAACACTATTCATATGTCACTTACATTACCCTTTACTGTTGATTTTGCCTGAAAAACGGTGCAGCGTCTATCAAATGAGATAAACTGGTAAAGCTTTTACTCACGAGAATACATGCAAATCGTATCGAAATCGAATCGAAATTATTATGCTTGTAAAATTTTAATCAAAATATCTGAGTTAAAGAGTATTCTATTCCAGTACCAATCATGAGAGCATTATTATTAAACTCAAGGACTTTTTCGATAATCGCAAAGTAATTTGCGATGATTACCACCTCATTTTTGGATTCACTATCTCATAGAGCATAGTCATATCTAATTCAGCAATTGACGATGCAAAAAAATCATCGGTTTATCTCTTAAGGCCGCCTCAATTATACCAACTAGGAGGAAGTACTTCGATCACAACCTGACAAGTGTTCAACCTTCACCGAACAACAGATCTTTAATTCAGATCTTATGTACTCCCTGAGTCCCAACAAGATTCCCATGATTAACTGCCATCATCATCTTCATCAGGTGGCTTTTTCGATCGTCGATTACCATGTTCGGATGATCATTAACACCTTTTGGGTCGCTCGTGCACGAGAAAAATGCACTCTTAGACCAGACTTCTGCTGCATCTGGCCAAATCGGGGGCTGTTCGACCGCGTTCGAGGTTAGGCTCCCCCCAATTAAGTTCCACTTTGGGCATTAACTACAGACCCAGAGCTCGAAGGTTTAAATCATTGGAAGCCCACTCGTGTGCAGAGCCCCTTTCAAAAATCGTGACCTGCGACATCCATTAACCGTCTGACTACATTTCCCAAACTGTGCGGGGATTGGGGAAGATTTGGAGAAGCTTGAAGGGGGTTTTGTCACCAACAATTGAGCAAATACAAGCGAAGACTCTTGAAGTGGCCCCATGTGTGGCGGAAGAAGAGCTTGTTTTGTGGATTCCAGTTTTCAGTGCAAAGTAAACTCAAGACAGCACAAATTCCATCGTTTTTTTTTTTCGCAGTCACACAGACGAGGTGCGGCCAAATTCATTAACGCGCGGGTCTGAATTTTGGCTACCGAGGCGAGAAGAATTTCAAGTGTTTTGTTCCGCGCTTGAATGGTTGGCCGAGTGTGCGGGAGATTCTCGTGACGAGTTAATTACGAGGTCATATCCCTCCCGAAAACGAGATGCGTGTCGAATGTGGTGCTAGAGTCGTGTGCCGGCAAATAAAAACGATAACGATCGACCGTGACGAATTTTCCTCCGAGTAAAGACTCATGGAAAATTAGAAAAAAACATCATTGGTGAAAATAATATATGGAACGCGCTCACCATGTAACTAGACAATTCCATTTCTGCATCCAATTTGGACTTGAGTTTGTATTTGGATTGAATATGGACTGGATTTGGATTGGAATTGGATTGGTTTTGGATTAGATTTGGATTGGATTTGGATTGGATTTGGATTGGATTTGGATTGGATTTGGATTGGATTGGATTTGGATTGGATTTGGATTGGATTTGAATTTAATTTGGATTGGATTTGGATTCGATTTCGATTCGATTTCGATTTCGATTCGATTTAGATTCGATTTCGATTCGATTTCGATTCGATTTCGATTCGATTTCGATTCGATTTCGATTCGATTTCGATTCGATTTCGATTCGATTTCGATTCGATTTCGATTCGATTTCGATTCGATTTCGATTCGATTTCGATTCGATTTCGATTCGATTTCGATTCGATTTCGATTCGATTTAATTTAATTTAATTTAATTTTGAAATAATGTTTAAACCATGTCAGTTAATCGAGATCAACATTTTCCCATAGAATGAGCATCTCTACA
Source organism: Aedes aegypti (assembly GCF_002204515.2). NCBI lineage: Eukaryota > Metazoa > Arthropoda > Insecta > Diptera > Culicidae > Aedes > Aedes aegypti. Next base: position 23,196,395 of record NC_035109.1, on the reverse strand, counting down.
GATTTTTGTGTACTGATATCATGGACCTCGATTTTTTTGAATTTAAACATCTTATTTACAAGAGGTGACAATTTTGACATTTTTAAGACATAGTAGGCTAATACTTTCTATGATATCTCAATCTTACATCGTCACAGCTGCCCTCTTTTCCACGCCACCTATGATGAATCCCTAACCTTGGCAGAAAAATCTCTAGAAAAAACATAAAACCGCGCAAATTCCTTCTCCCCATTCCTCGGACCCGAAACTGACCTCAAAAGTCAATATATCATCTTTTTATGTGCGCCCATAAAAACAATCAACGCTCAGTTCTCCTTTCCGAGCCAAGTGTTGGCCTTTGTGTGTGCCATACTCGACGGTCTTCTCTCGGTATCTTTGCCATTCCGTCGGAGATCTTTCGCGGCTACTGATGTCTGCATCTTGGCGCGTCCATAAACTATAGAATTGTTCAAGGTTCGTCCCCTGTGTGCTTCTGAAAGCATAATCCGATGAAGAGGGTCTGCTTCAGTAGGTCACACTCCGGGCCACACCAAGTCAATCTGTATGCAAAACTCAAGTGGCACAACCCTGAAGGAGAGGCAACCCTGGTGAGCCTTTTCTTCATTTTCGAAATGCAGATTTCGATCCTCGATTGAAGCGGGGACTGTGAGTCACTCATCGCACCAGGACGGGGCGGGAGAGGCGCCCCCTGTTGGACGTTGGATGCAAATTACAATCGTAAAGACAATAATCGCATAAAAATCATACTCCGCACGGATCGCGAGGGCCGTAACAATTATCGTTATTAATTTCGTCGATAAATTTTAGCCGGAACGGGTTGGTGCGGTGGCTACACGACATTTATGTGCCGGTTGGGTACAATTCGTCAAACACACAACTAATGAAGAATGTGGACGAGTGGCATGACCATAAGGGTAGTGGCATCGAGTTTTGACTCGTTTCGGTGCAATCATAGCAAGCCATACTGATATCCTTTCCATGACAACTGTGGAGATGCAGAGGTATACTCGATTTCCGGTAGCCATGGTTGTCTAGTTAACTGGCCGGCGCTGATATTGACTTTTGCCCTTTGGTTTGTATACATTGAGAATGGTTAGATTATCACAAGCCCCATTCATTTTATCTCTATAAAATTTTGATTGTTTTAGTCCAGCGTTTCCCAACCGGGGGTCTTTGATTTTAAATACTCTTCAATACTAATATTCATTTTTTTAGGCTATTACAATCGTCATAAATGATCAAGTATTTCGATAAAATAAACAACCAGATTCGTAAAAATCCAACTCCTACTGAATATTTATCATCATATTAGCTTTATCCAACCATCTAACCAACTTTTCACCAAATGAAACCCACCATTAGAGGATATCTCAAATCGATCAGTGAAAACGAATTCCCCCGTGGCGGGCGGAACCAGTCTCCGAAACGCAACGCCAGCCGGTATCCATTAAATTGAATTAATTGCCTATCGATTACACCCTGGCTGGAACTGCCACCATCAAAAGTGGCTTCAGCAGCTGAAAGCGGGCGGGAATATGCATTTAAATGTATAGTCATCGATCGGATCAGCCGCCGTCGATTTTTTTCGATCAAATCGGACGGATGCCGTGCCAGCGTCGACAGCCCAGTCCCAGTTTGGAAGGCGAATGATTTAGGAAACTATAAAACAGTTAAAATTGCTAATTTATTAGCGAAATGATCCGTTTGTTTCCTTTGGCAAATTGGAAAATAAATTCATGACAACTATCGATGCTGTAACCACTGAAAGTGAACTAAAATCTAAAACATGAAAGCTTGAACCAAATTAAAGGACTCCACCCTTGGGGTCAATCCACGAAATCCTACCAGATTGCCAATCACGATCACTTTTATGGGAAACGTTGATTGCTGATTCGTTGTATGCATTGCATGTTGCCGTCGATTATAATTTTTGTAACAATAATTCGCAGCACGTTTGGCACGAGTCGTTAAACTTTGAGACGACAACGATCCCGTGACGGGAAAAGAAATAAAAAAATTGCGAGTTTAGGGTGATGGGGCCAGAGTTGAACCATTTTGAACATAGACACGGTGTGTAAAAAAAATAAAAAAATCTTATAGAGATTTCTCAACTTTCCCAGATATTCTTCCAGCGATTTTTTAATGAGTTCCTTCAGAAAATACTGCAGGATATTATCCAGAGTTTTGATTGATTCGTTTTTTTTTTAACTAGAAACTCTTCTAAAATTTCGTCTCTAGTTCTTCTGTTACCCTTATTCATCACGGGCGACCAAAAAACCCGCACAAATTTCATGAGAGGCTACTTTAAAATTATATCTCACGAATATTCTCAAATTTATGAACAACTTCATTTACGTTTTCATAGAGAAAAGCCTGGAAGAAAACTTAGGCATATTTTTAATGACATCCTTTAGATATCCTAAAGAATAACTGTAGAAATTCAAAAAAAAAAAAATCTCTGGTTAATTCCTAAAGATATGCTTAGAGAAATTTCTATGTTAAAATTCAAAGATGTTTTGAAGTAAAATTTAAGAATCTCTGGAAGCATCTTCGGATAAACCTGTGATTGGATTTTAGAAGAAGTTCTAAACGGAAGGCTTGGAGGATGTCCTAGGATAATTGATGAGATAATCCCGGAGGACCTAGGGCTTTCTTGAACAATATCTGAAAAAATCTTTGAGGAAATTACTAATACCTAATCTCTGAGTTAATTTCTGTGGTTATATTTGGCGAAATTAGGTTGTATTCTTGAGATATCTATCTAAAACAATTTTTTTTTATGAATTTCTTAGGAAAACTCTTCGGGAAATAATCACTAAATGAACGCCTGAAGAAATTTAATAGATGAGCTAGCCTCGGGCTGCAATTCTCTCAGATAAATAAATCTATTTATCTATCCAAACCAGAGGAAATCTTCTGGGTATTATCTGATTTATCTGAAAACTACCTGAAATAATTTCTTGTGAAATTCCTTGAGAAAATCATTGAACAATGTTATTTGATGTTAGGAGAAATTTAAATAAAAATATCTGAAGAAATTCGAATAGAAATATCTGGTTTGATTTCATGAGAAATCACTTTTTTCTCCTGATTCCTGTTCGGTCTATCTTTTGTCTCTTTTTCAGAGAAAAGGTCCCTAAAGTTACTAATTTCAGGACATTCAGTTACTAGCCCTGAAATTTTAAAAATTTAAACGTTTTGACGAATTCCATCCATAATAAGTCGAAAAAAATAAAATTCAAACTCGAAAGTCTTCGATTTGGATTAAATTTTGCACATGTTTTTGATATGGTAGAATAAGTGTTTTCCATAGAAAAATTGATCTTTTTGACTCAATTGTAACATTTGAAAATGGCCTATAAAATTTTGCATGCAACTTATTTGAAAAAAATCTAACTCCGAAACTGTTGATTTAGAGAAAAATGTTCTATGTAGAAGTTGTAGTGAACCGTTTGGACTATATAAAATAGCCTATTTTAATATTTGAACAATGTTTGTTGCGATAAACTCGATATAATTCGAAAATGGCAACTTCAAGAGAAATTATTCATATAATCATTATGGCTCAGATTCATTCAAAGATGCTTACTGTATCATCAGAACGTATTTATTTAAACAAAAATCAAATTTTTGAAAATCGACCAAAAGTTGTTCTTAGAAAAACTTTTTTTATGAAAAATTTCTCTATCATGAAACTTTGTCCCGAACATCTTTTACTATCAAGATTCTATGGTGAAAATTTAAAAAATATTAAAAATTGGGTTTTTGTGTAATTTAAAATTTAAGTTTTATTTTGAATTTTTAATGAAAATAAACAAAATTTTTTCATTGTATATTTTTTTCTTATAGTCCAAACGGTTCACTACAACTTCTTCATGGAACATTTTTCTCTAAAATCAACAGTTTCGGAGTTAGATTTTTTCAAATAAGTTGCATGCAAAAATTTATAGGCTATTTTCAAAAGTTACACTTGAGTCAAAATGATCAATTTTTCTATGGAAAACACTTATTTTACAATACCAAAAACATGTGCAAAACTTAATTCAAATCGAAGATGGTCGAGTTCTGTGACTGACCGATTTGACATGGAATCCGTCTTTTCGAATGAAATCCAAACAATTTATCATACTTATATCAAAACACAAAATTCAAATGCTAGATTCGATTATCCGCGGTTCTATTAACCCTCTACCGGCAGCTTTATTTTTTACCGCTTAAAAAATATTCAAATCGCGATAACTTTTTGTTTCTCAATATTTTTACATCATTTTTTCACAAGACCTCAAAAAACTCTTCTACTTTAAAGAACCCGTGTCGATATTAATCATTGGTGGTCTGGTTTTGAAGATATTCCGATGTTCCTTGGGGGACCGACATTCTCCATATAAAATGTCTTTGGCGGCCATTTTGGTCAATTTATCAAAAAACTAAAATGTGTGCTCTACAATGCCAGGTAATAAGGAGCCACTGTGAAAAAAACATACAAATCAGTTCAGTATTCTTGGAGAAATCTGTAAATTACGATATGAGGTTTTTTAGAGTTTTCAAGTTCTTTGTCCAGTGTGGTACCAGAAACATAAATGCTCATTACTCAAAGACAGCTGCACCCAAACGCTTCGTTTTTTCACAACACACTCGCATTCATGTATCATTCCAAGGAGTGAATATCCGAATACGATAAAAATTCTGTAGCCTGAGATATTTACATGGGTTATGGCTACGCGTCGGTCCCCCAAGGAATTTTGGAATATCTTTGGAACCAGATGACCAATTATCAATATCGGCACATATTCTAAAACTAGAAGAGTTTTTTGAGAGCTTGTGCAAGAATGGTGCAGAAATATAGAGAAACAAAAAAGTTATCGCGATTTGAATATTTTTTTAGCGGTAAAAAATGAAGCTGCCGGTAGAGGGGTTAAACGAACAAAAACTGAATTAATCATCCGGGAATTTGAAAGTTTTATAGATTATTTGTGTTTACTTAGATGGGAATATATCTATTGAAATATGTAGAAAATGACTTTTTAAAATTATCACGATTCAATGAAGTGATTACAGTTTTTTGAAAACAAAAACAGCGGAATGACTTGCCAACGTGCCATAAATTCCTTTGTGATTTCGACTTTTACTATGTGGCCGGTTTGGAAGCTTGAAACTCTATTGAATTACAAGTTTTTGTCATTTATTTGTATCTATCTGAAATCATAGTATTTCTCTAATTGGAATATTTTGGATGAGATTTTGACGTTTACTGACCTTGTTATTTACTAATTTTATTAACCCGTATAGGCCTGAGTGAAACAAAAATAACTAAAATTCTCACCGCTCAGCGAATACTTAACGGATTTCAATTATTTTTTGTCAGTATACTCGAACACATATCTAGTTTCTAAAAGTGGTCAGAGATTCTCGGGATTGTTCATGTGGCCGGAGTTATTGCGGTGGATCACTGGGTCAGGTTGGGTTACAAGGGTTCTGTGCTTCTGTGCCCCTGGAGGTAGGCAAATTACAAGTCCCAGATAATTCCCAGAATCGGCTATAATGTGGCCACTACATCAAGGAGTTTTAAAGAAAAACGCATCAGCCGTAAACCTTCTGACAATCGATAAAGTTGAATAATTATGTCAACTGCATTTGATTGATCCTACAAATGACCATTTTTGGGTCCCCGGGATGCCTCAAATTTATGACAAAGTGCACAATTTTGTATCTAAACATCTGTGTCAAGCTTATGGTAACGCATTTTAGTGAACTGTTATGTTCGATCTATACTTTTAGAGATTGAAACGGTTTAGCACCTAATAAATCTAGAGACGGTTCTTTAAGGCATTAAGTCCGAGAGGCCACATGTGGTACACTCTAAACGGTGAAAAACTATTTGTTTACATTGTTGAATATCAGATATTAATGATTTATGCAAATTAAAATGATTGCCATTGGAAATAAACACAGATAACTGGGCATGTCCCAAAAAATCCTTTTTTTTTTCTACCCGACTTGACCCAGTAACCCACCGCAATAACTCCGGCTACAGGAGTATTCCCGAGTTCCTCTGGCCACTTCTAGAAACTAGATATGTGGGCCAGTATACTGACAAAAAAATATTTAAATCCGTTAAGTATTCACTAATTGGTACGGGTTTTAGAATTTTTGCTTTCACTCAGGCCTATACGGGTTAAGAAGAAAAAGAGAGAGATAGATTTAAGTACAGAGTAGTTTTAATGTAGGGTTACATCTTTGTTTTGACGCACACTGCCCTTCTACGACTACTTGTCCCATGTTTTATGTAAACCTTTTGAACCGCGGGACAAATATTCATAGAACCAAGATTCCTCGAAGGGAGGTTCAGCAAACAAATCAGTCACTTGAAGTCAGCTGCGGGGAAAGTGGAAGTGACAGCTGCCTGGTTTGTTTACCTTTGTTTTCACTCTACCGTTTCTGAGGGGTTATTGACTACAATTTTCTTACGTCTATGAACCTTTTGTATCGGGACTCGAGCGTCTTTTATGTAAAAATACATTGATTCTGGTGTTGAAAACATTCAAGTAGGTAATAGATGCTTTCATTAGGAACACAAGCAGACGAAACATGATATGTTCAGTGATTTGGTTCAAGACGGTTTCATTTGAATTCGAATGTCGGTTTACTTTTGTATTTTTTGATTTGGATGAAATTTTGCACATGCTTTCTTTATGCCCAAAAATGCCTTTTTACATCATCGGCTCGCCATTTTGACTCTAGCCTTACTTTTAAGAAGGGCCTAAGAAAAAAAATCCTTAATAATTTTCAAAAAATTATAACTTAGAAACGGTTTGTCCGATCAGTTTGGTGCCTTCCGCAAAGTTTTAGGTTATTGTTGGGACTATCTGGAAAAAAATATACACTGTAAAAAAAATGTTGTAATTTTTTATATATCGAAAATAAAGCTTAAAAATCAATTTTCTCAAAAATCGTATTTTTGATTTTTTTTATTTTTTTTATGTTAAAGTAGACAAAAAATGAAGTCTTTTGCACAGTGGGTTAAGATGGAGAAATCATGGACAAAAAAGTTATGATTTTTTGAAAATAGGTGAATTTTTGAAAATAGGTGAATTTTTGAAAATGGTCATAATAAACTTTTTAAAATTTTTTTCAAACTCGATTTTATGAAAGTACGCAAAATTTACAACAAAAAAGGTATACGGAAAAATCAGGCTAACTTTTACCTTTTAAAGATACAGCGATTTTAATACAAAATTATGATATAATTTTCAATTTCCGGTCATTATAATATAACTTAGAAACGGTTTGTCCGATCAGTTTGGAGTCTTCCGCAAAGTTTTAGGTTATTGTTGGGACTAACTGGAAAAAAATATACACTGTAAAAAAAATGTTGAAATTTTTTATATATCGAAAATAAAGCTTAAAAGGCAATTTTCTCAAAAATCGTAATTTTGATTTTTTTTTTATTTTTTTATATGTTAAAGTAGACAAAAAATGAAGTCTTTTGCACAGTGGGTCAAGATGGAGAAATCATGGACAAAAAGTTATGATTTTTTGAAAAAGGTTGATTTTTTCAATATGGTCTAAATAAACTTTTTGAATGCTTTTCGACCCGATTTTATGAAAGTACGCAAAATTTTCAACAAAAAAGGTATATGAGAAAAATTTTGCTAATTGCTACCGAAACATTTGAAAAGTTTATTATGACCATTTTCAACAAATTCACCTTTTTTTTAAAATCATAACTTTTTTGTCCATGATTTCTCCATCTTGACCCACTGTGCAAAAGACTTCATTTTTTGTCTACTTCAACGTATAAAAAAATAAAAAAATCAAAAATACGATTTTGAAAAAAATGATTTTTAAGCTTTATTTTCGATATATAAAAAATTACAACATTTTTTTTACAGTGTATATTTTTTTCCAGATAGTCCCAACAATAACCTAAAACTTTGCGGAATGCACCAAACTGATCGGAAAAACCGTTTCTAAGTTATAATATTTTGAAAATTATTAAGGATTTTTTTCTTAGGCCCTTCTCAAAAGTAAGGCTAGAGTCAAAATGGCGAGCCGATGATGCAAAATGGCATTTTTGGGCATAAAGAAAGCATGTGCAAAATTTCATCCAAATCAAAAAATATAAAAATGAAATTTGGGAAAAAAGTCGTCATTTTCTGTGGAACCGCTCTGATGCTCAGTAGAGATGGGCAAAACGGCTCATTTTAGTGAACTGATCCGATCCGAAGCTCTTATTATAGTGAACCGGATCCTTTGAACGGTTCAGTGGCTCAGCGGCTCGCAAAAGAAGAGCGAACGGAAAAAAGAGCGATTCACTCTCTGTTGCGCTACATGCGTCGTACAACTCATATCTTACGCTCTCTCATTCTTCGTACATTCTTTCCTCAACTCATACGATCCTACTCGGCCGATTACTCCTACCCGAACCAAGAGGAAGAAGCAACATGTGCTTTGCCATTCTCTCTATCTTGCATCTGCTTGTATGCAAGTGGGAGAGTCAAATCTCTGTATGCCGAGAGAACGGAGCATGTGTGCACGTGTGCCGTGGCGCGCAAAGCAAGGCACGTGTCAAGCGTCATTATAAAGCCGAGATACGAACGAAGGAGAACAGAGTAAAGAATCGGTTCGTTCTTTTTCCTCTCGCCAAAAAAAGCTACGGATCACTCGTTCTTTTGGGTGATCCGGATTTTTTGAACGCCTCCGATTCTATTTGCCCATCTCTAATCCTCAGCTGGGTCTTGCTAAATAGCTGTGCACTTGCCACTATGGCTATTTGGGACCCCTACTTCACATTTAGAATAGCTTTATGTTAGACTAACTCCGTGCTTGACCGGAAACCTACTTGGTTACACTTCCCCTCTATTGCAAATGCGTGTTTTTTGTAAGTAAAACTGGTAAAATTCATTAAATAAACAAATGTACATCCTTCTTACTTGAAATAGGACATGACACGTGATACATACAGAAATTGAATCCAGAGAAAATTGAGAGAAACTCATTTATCGCTCTCTGTAACAGTCATGATTTGCAGCACATCATGAGAGCGTGTTTATCATCTTATGCTACAGTTCTGATTATATCGGGGGATAGCAGTGCATGATAAGGGTGTGATGCATAGAAGACAACCCTTGAATTTTCCATAGCACAAATCGGGAGAACCAGACAGCAGTTCCGGGTGAAGGCAGCGAGGGACCAATCGATCAAATTTTGAGCCCGAACGATTGTCCGATTTGTTCTCTACAAAATTTTATGGACCTCGTGGCCGTTTGGGTCCGTGCCGTCAGGCAACCAATCGCATCGTATCATGGGGTATGGGTTCGATTCCCGCTTCAGCCATTGCAACTTTTTGTCAGGAATATGTCAGGCTGTGCCACTGGAGCATGCTTGTCCGTTGTCTAGTGTTAAGTTACAGTCTGTGCAGCGAAATGGCTGAAGACGGTGTCCGTGTCTTTTAAAATTTCGAGGTTTTGCTTCAAAATAAAAAAAAAACACAATCAATCTTGGGAATTGTTTATCATGTCAGAAAAACAACTAAATCAAAATTTGAAGGAAATGCTTATCGTTATGCACTTTGAAAGTGTTCCAGGATTTTTTAGGAATTCCTACCGGAGGTGTCCGGTCATTAGGCCGACGTTTGACCTAAGTACGTAAGACCGAATGGGTCATTAGGCTGAAACCTTTTTTTATCTTTATTAAGGAGACTTTCAGGCTGAAACCTTTAAAACTCAATTCGAGCAGTTCTTTCAATGATTTGTTAATGTTTTTTATCAGCTCTTTGGTTATTGATCTAGAAGAATTTTATTTTTTAGTAGGTTTTTTTTTATATATAAAGATGAACCTCAATCATTCCAGCAGCGATATTCTCTCAATGAAGCTAAGTGCAAAGAGTGAACCGCTACCGAGCAAGCGTGAGTCTGTTGTTGCTCGTCATGGTAGCTCAGCGTTAATATAATCGTCGGAGATTCTCCGTTTTTCCTTCTTTTGTACATCAAGCAATTCTTCAATGTTTTTGTTGGAGTTGTGACTGATTAGAATCTCATGGAAGATTTGGTCTTTTACAAAAACTAGCTTTTCTTTGAGTATTGTTGCTTAAATGATTAGTTTTTTGGCAAAGTTGCTAATATTTCATCAGAAATTTCACCTTCTTTAAAATACATGCTACTATTTCAAATTTTATCATTATATTTATTATTGACACTTCTCATTTTATAAAATTGGAATTACTTTCCTAATTCAGCAAATAACATCCTTCCTTTATATACCTATTTCCAGAAACTTCTAAAAACATTTATCTAAAATTTTCAAAAGTTTTCTGGATACCTCGGGTGACTTTTCAACAAACTCTTCTAAGAATATTGGATCGAACTTGCTCCCTAGCATTGTTCCTGAAAGCTGTCTGAATGAAGTTGTCAAAAAAAAAACATCAATGCCCATTAGCCTGGGACACGGTTATATGAAAAATGTAGATTCTCGCTCCAGTCCACTTTTTAGATTGCATTTAGGTCCCATAAAAAGTGTGCAAAATTTCAGCTCGATCGGAGAAACCAGAGTGTCGTGTTTCTCATGTATACCTAAATGAGCTAGTGTGCCATGCGGTATTTCATATCGCAGCTCGCAGATTATGTGAGACACGCGATGCGGATACGTGCAAAATATATCTTAGTGAGCGAGTCTCATGAGACATCTCGTGAGGCTCGTCACATGCGCTTACTAGGAGTACTTTTATGCAGTTATGTTTGCCTAGTACAATAACCCCACGGAAGCATATGACTTCGGTCTATGGCTATGATTCTTCGGTGGCCAGCCCAAGTTTTTCAATTCAAATTCTAGAATCTCAACTGCATTGAACCAGTTTGATCCATAATTTAATCCCTTTCCTTGCTTTTGAAACCTTTGCCTGCGAGGCTCAAATGCACTGTCACATTGAGATTTTCTCATGAGACGGCGCATAAGCCAATGCAGATGTGATTATTCGAGCTAGTACATTGCTACATGAGATCTAAAAAAATGTGTCTCACCATAGCACGTGCTCAAGCGCGCGATTATTTTTGTGCGCTCATGGCAAGCTGATCTCAAGCTCTTGATATAAAGCGCGTATACATGATGTCTGGGAGAAACTATATTTTAGCGCCAGCCGTTCAAAGTTTGTATGGGATTTTCTATGGGAAAACTTACTTTTGCAAAGAAAAATCGCCAGAGGTCGCCCATTGGTCTCTATAAAAATTCAGAACACAGACCTCGATAGGTATTTCTACGATGAACAACATTGCCGAAGATCGCAAAGCAATCCGATGCTTGTGAAAAAAGTTATAAGGCATAGACTATTCAGAAGTTTTGCCTGGTTTTGTTTTTATTGTTATTCCTTTACGTGTTAATCAACGTCGCCTTGCAAGTAGGTTTTATTGAATAACTTTTTCCACGAGTGTCGGATTGTTTCGCGGTCTTTGGCAATATTCTTCATCGTGAAAATACTTATCGAGGTCTATATTCAGAATTTTTATGAAGGTCAATGGGCGACCTCTGGCGATTTTTCTTTGCAAAAGTAAGAGAAACGTAAATTACTAGCAAACTGGAAAAAAATAGTGATTAGAAATCAAGCGCATTGGCGTAAATAGGGAGGGGCCAGGGGGGGCCTGGCCCCCCGAACCATGGGCTTGCCCCCCCCCCCCGAAAAAAAAATGGAGAAGAAATGACAATACAGTTAAAACTAGTTTTTAGTATCAAACACTTATGATACTAGACGCATTAAATGCATTTTGAATATAAATTTATGGATGATCATTGTTTGACAGGCAATAGCAATATGTAAATTTAAAACGTCACATACTGTTTCTTTTTTGCCTTTCCCGATATTGAAATTCATAGAAGCATGTTTTAGAATTATTTTTTTTTTATCTTTATTAACGAGATTTTTAGCCCTGGGCTAGTTCATCTCGGGACCAACGGCTTTACTTCCCTTCCGAAGGAAGTCGTCACTGAAATTTTTAGTGACTATCTCGGGGATGGGATTCGATCCCAGGTCCTCGGCGTGAGACAGGCCCGGATTTGGGGGGGTGCCGAGGGGGCAAATGCCCCGGGCCCCCCGATGAAGTGGGCCCCCCGAGAAGTGAATACTGTTCAATGAATTATTTTTACATTAAAGATTAAAGATTTTAGATTGAAAATACAAATCCGATACCATTTCTAACAGAGATATTATGACATGAGATTATGTTTTTTTTAAGTGAGTAGCTAATTCAATACGATGTTTGTCTCATTTTACCAGTTCCAATGAAAATCCTCTCTGATGAAAATCATCAAGGTTATATCAAAAACTTTAAAACTTTTCGCGGGTTAATAATAGCAAGCTGTTGCAATTTTTTGGAGGAGGAAACTGTCAAAATTACAGTGCTCTTTGTCCTGGAATGATCTTGAAAAGACTCGATAATTCGTGGATTTTCCTGATTTCGCTATCACGATACTGAAGCAGCTATTCTATCTGAAATCCTACCGGAATTTCGATATTTCCATATTTTACTGTAGTCTTTTCCAGTTGTATTTGTATATATTTGTATTAATATTTTCTTTGTTTTCTTGTAATGTATCAAATTTTACTAAAAGCTTAAAATTAACTACAGTTTTGACCCAAATACACATATTTCGTTTGAATATAGCAATATTCACTAAGAATTTAGAATATATCATAATTTTGGCCATAATCTACAGAATTTTTATACAATTATATTTTCCCCGATTCTTAAATTATTAGCTTATAGATTATCAAGGTAATTTTGCTATGGTCTTTGCAGGATTTCCACTTGATAGGCTATTTACAGATACTAGAGCATCATCTGCAAGTTATCTAAGTGTCCATAGTTCTTCCAAACTGTTGTTAATATCGGGAACATTAAAATTATAAAGCAAGTAACTAAGACTTTAGCCTTGGGCACTAGGCCATCCCTTATTTTTCGAAAAAGCGAAATGTTTTTAGTTCGTTATTGTAAAGTGCTCGTTTTGGTAAGAAAAAAAATCAGGTAAAATTTTGAAGTCCCTACGTGGACGCTAAGTAGTCCCCCAAAGGCCTTAAAGGTATCAGGTGTACATGAACCCCGTGCGCAAATCGAGCTCGCTGCTCTAGTGCACGCTCCGTGACTACGTTTGTTTTCTTTGTAGTTGTTGATTTTATGTCAGCGTGCACTGTAATAAAGATGTACAAAATATAAAATATTATTTTAGTAAATAAGTTCCTGTCAATTTGTCAAATCAGGTAAAAATAACCTTATTTTTCTTTATTGTCAACATTTTCCCTACTACGTGGTACTGGCCAAACTAATAACTTGTTTTAAACAATAAAAATCTATTGAACAAATCTAGTTGATATAACATTCACAATTACAAAGGAAATAAACTTTTATGATGACTATCAACGCGCACAGGAGAATGTGTAACTAGAATGTGTAACTAGGCTGTTTATACCCATGTAGCGTGCACTAGAGCAGCAAGCTCGATTTGCGCACGGGGTTCATGTACATGCTTTCCAAATATCTTATTTTCGTAATACTAAGCTTTCCCGAACATTTTGTACCAAGGGCCCCCGTAAAGAGATCTGACCCGGGCCCCCCGAAGCCCAAATCCGACACTGGCGTGAGAGGCGTGTGTTCTAACCCCTACACCAGGTCCGTCCCCTGTTTTAGAATTAGAAGAACTGGCTTGATCCATTTGTAGTGGTATTATTAATTATAAAACCAAAGTCTTTTCATATTTTAAAACAAGCTGCGATATTTTGTGATCAGTTATCTAGAACGAGTCGTTGTTACTTGGAAATGTTTGTGTATGAGAGTTATGGTAAAGTTTTACATTAAAAATCTCGAAAATAAACAATGGTGCAGTAAAAGAACTTTTGTTTGTATACATTTTTCGCGGACTTTTAAATGTTTCATATTCAAATTTATGAGCTATTCGATAAATTCGATTTGACTCCGAGACGTCGGGAACAGATATAAACTCCTAGAAAGTAGACGACAGTGAAGCAGTTGCATTCAAATGTGACAGCTGTGAACATTGAAATTCCCTTACATATAGTAAGATAGTGGCGGATTCGTACAAAAAACCACATCGAACCGTGTAAAATCGTAGATGTCGCAACATTTTTTTTTCAATGTTATGTTGACACCAATTTTCTGAAGTTTTTAGATTGAAAAGATAATAAGACCATGTTACTATTTGTTTCTGAATAAACGTTATACCTTATTCATACTGAAGATTGTTTTAAGACACGCATTCAATTCTTCTATAATAAAAATAAAAAATATGTCCTTATTTTTTTTTGTTGTCTTGTGCCAATTTTTAGGCGTCTTACGTAGTTTATATGGACATTACATCAATTCTTTTTGTTTGTCTTTGTTAACGAGACCAACAGCTTCACTTCCCTTCCAAATGAAGTCACCACTATTACTTTTTGAGTCATGTGACTACCTCTAGAATGGGATGGGATCCCAGGTTCTCGACGTGTGTTCTGCACCAGGTCCGTCACCACACCAATTCGGTTCAGAGATGTTTTTTTTTTTTCATTATAAATATATATGCATTCATGTAAAATTTCTGTAATTAGAAGACGTTGCGTTGTTTGTAAGAAAGATAGATAAAACTTGTTTCTAGATTAATGATAAGATATCAAATGTTTAGGATTTCTTTCTCAAATCAAATCAAAGCTTATAAATGACATAGTGTTCAAGTAAGAGACTTTCACTTCAAATATCAGAAGAATTTGGGTTTATTGTACGACTGGCGTGAGGTGACAATTGTCGGCGTCGTATAGCGAGGTGACAATTCTCGACTCGAGTGAAGTGACTCTCCATTTGATTTACACGGCGAGTCAATTGATTGAGATTTGGAAAAATGATGGTTATTTGTTGTTTTTTGACGTAAACATCATAGTTTTTGATCAAACTTTCATTGCATGGAAATAAATAAGGATAAAATCTTCTTTGATTTTTTATGTAAGGATGTTTTTATGCATCATAAGGATGCTTTGAGGTGTATTAGCTACTACATAATTGCTTGGAATAAATTTTTGGCCCATAGTATGGCAAAAGTTCAAATCAGCGGGCCAAAAGTTCGACCCATATAATCTAGCAGATAAATTACCCCAAATTCACATATTATCTTCAAGTTTAGCGAAATTTGCCTGAACGTGCGAAAAAAGTCACCAACATTTCACATTTTCACCTAGTTTTGCGAAAAACGGTTTTTTGGGCGTTGGGCAACTTTTTGATGAGAAATTAGAGTGTATTTATCTGTGAACATAAGTTTATATAAAGTATGTCTGTCGTAAAAGTGTCGAGAATTGTGTTTGATCCTTCGACCTTGACGCTTGCTCCTGCAGGGGCCGGCGATGAGGGCAGGATCAAACATGTCGCGCGTCGGTCGAGTAAAGTGAAAAAGTGCCGCTTTCGATTAGTTCTTTTTGATCTTCCGACGTTGACGCTTGCTCCTGGGCAGTGCGTCAAAAAAGCCCGAGCAGTCGTCAGTTGTTTTCCCTCACGGGTTGCACGCCTATTTTCTCTGAGTGCTTTTATATAGCCTATTAAACGAGTGAAGTTCAAAGAGGATTGTTGCTGCTCAAGGATGACGGATCAATTGGTGAGCTCGTTTTATGCTACTGTTTCTAATCTATAAAATATGTATGATTGCACCCTTAATCGTTACAATGGTGAGACGTAAATATGATTTTTCGAAAAAATATGAATGGTTCGTCACTGTGAGTGTCGACATAAACTCTGATTCATAAATTATTTACAGTGCTGTTCTGAATAATAGCAGCGCATGTCGATTTTCATACAAAATGCTCAACTTTGACATGCTGTAGTTTTGTTCCCTTTCAAGCAATCGAGCTGAAATTTTCTCCACAAAACTACAAATATGATCAATTTTGTAACTACAAAATTTCAGTTTTTTCTGAGTCCCTGCCGAAAAGTGAGACACTAGGTGAAATTTTTCAAAAAAATAGCAGTTTTTCATTTTAAAATTTTTCTTCTACAAATATTTTAAACATTTTCGGTATAGCTGTAGGTTTGATAAGTAGGAGGAGATTGTTCCAATGGTAAGTGATATACAATTAAAAACTATAATGTCAAGCAGAAATTCAAATTTTTAAAACTGCTATTTTTTCGAACAACTTCACCTAGTATCTCACTTTCCGGCAGGGGCTTAGAAAATTTTGAAATTTTGTGTTTACAAAATTGGGCATATTTGTAGTTCTGTGAAGAAAATTTCAACTCGATTGCTTGAAAGGGAACAAAACTACAGCATGTCAAAGTTGAGCATTTTGTATGAAAATCGACATGCGCTGCTATTATTCAGAACAGCACTGTATGTCTAATTTTTTTTTATTCAAAACGCTTTCTTCTTTTTACCTTTATTTTTGTAATTAAAAAAAAAACTTTGAATGGTTCGACACTTCAAGTGTAGACTTCCAAAAGGTTCACTTTATTCAACAAACTTTGAAACGTTCGTCACATCAAGTGTCGGCATATTTTTTCTCTACATAGATGTTGTTCATATCAAATGAAAATATTTTATTTACATATAAGCATGTTTATATCTCACAAATAATTATTTATCATGGTCTAATCGCTTATCAAAGTGAATCCTGTAACCCAACGATCCTTCCCATTAACAAACATCCCTCCCAGTAACCTTTGTGGAGATGCAGAGGCAAACACGGTCTCCAAATAGCAAAGGTTACACACTAACATTCCTTCCCCCAATCCCACCTGACTGCAAGGACGTGGCCGGCGCCGTTATTGACCATGTATAAATAGAGGCACTGAATTATGCACACTGAAGAAGATTATGGCCAATCCCAGCCGAACTTCTAGTTGATTCTTTGTGCATTTTCACTGACTTCGGTCAATCACGGAATAGCAACCATTGATGTGTGTAGTCAGTCTAAGCTAAGCTAAGCTAAGCTAAGTATAACTATAAAGAACAGCCTTCAATTTAAAGAAGGGATAATCTCTGATGAAAAATTTGACATTAAATAATATGTGCATAACCAAACTCAAAAAATGAGTTGCAGTTACAGCGTCATTCTTATTCTTGGCATGACGCCCCAACTCAAGTTCTTAGCCTAGTGTTCCTGTTCTAGGAGCACTTCCACCATTATGCTTAATGTATTCACAACTATCGGACGACAGCAAAGCAATCGCATTTAGAAAGACACATTTTTGATATTTGAAGCCCATCACAATTACTAATATACTTTTCACACAAACGATTTAGATTTCCATTTTGGAAATTATGCCAAATGTACATTATGCCAAACATCCATTATGCTAAACGTCCATTAAGTTTATCGTATTTATGCCTATCGTACTTATGCCTAACATCGTGCACCCTAATACACCATGATTCGAAATCATGATATTATGAGCCAGATTGCCGTAACGCAACACAGGCGTTAAAATGAAAACAAAAAAAAAAACAAATATTGTGAGAGCGAGGTTTGAACCAAGAACCTTCTGATTGGGAGCCCCGTACTTTACCACACTACTTTCGTAATGGAAATTTCCTTGACTTCCCTGGGCATAGACTATCATCGTAATTGCCACTCGGTACACGAATGCGAAAATGGCAACTTTGGCAAAGAAAGCTCTCAGTTAATAACTGTGGAAGAGCTCTTAAAGTCAATAAGCTGAGAAGCAGGCTCTGTCTAAGTGAGGACGTAATGTTTAAAAGAAGACGAACAAGATATCTTGTAAATCATGATTAAGGAATCAGATTTTTATCCGTGTAGCTAAGCTGCATATCTCGGCAAAATTAAAAAAAAATCAGGGCGCATTTTGGAAGTTACGCCCGTTTGATTGTTTAAGTCCACAAATTCAAAGGGAAACGGAAATATATAATCGGGTTTTTATTGATCGTGATTATCAGAAGAAGCATACTATCATAATTTGGTTCAAAGTTGGATTGTTTAATTATTTGTAACCTCTGGGCGGAGTTTGGAATGAGAAGATAACCGAAATTTGGAGTTACGCCCTCTTGGAGGTGTAACTTTTAAAAACACTAATTTTGGCATTCTATTACTGTTAAGCATGTTCAAATGTTTTAATGACTCATTATACTTACATGCCGTAATTAATGATCATAGGGTCAAGTGCTATAAGGCATTACGAAGCCAATTCTGTATTATTATTTAATAATTTTGTACTGCCCCAGAACTTAAACTTCAATTGCTGAGTAATGCAGGTTGGCCAATCTATGGTACTCTTGACCAATGTCCATACTTTTTTGATCATTTGTAGCATACATTACTACATACATTGGGATTTTTCACAAATTTACAATTTTACCTATAGGTTTCCCGGTATTTTAGACGACACAAACACGTAAGAGAGACCTGGATAATAGTGAAAGAAACGCTCAAAAAATGTAAGAAATATCCGTAATTATTTGGATTCATTGAAATTAAAATCATAACACTTGCTGAGCTTAATTTTACATGTCTTCCTTAAAATCAGAACTATCGTGAGAAAAATCTATACCTTAACCCTTTGGGTACAAAAAAGGCTGTAAAAAAAGAACCAATGAACAAATGTATATACTGTCTTCGGCAAAGTTGTCCCAAATATACTCTTTTATCAGAGAAAAATATGAAGTATATGCCTTTATGACCTAATTGACAACCTAGAACATCCTGAACATCCTGAAGTTTGGAAAATTTAACTATAAGTACATACTAAGCGTGAAATGCTGTTTGTGAACATAAATGATGTTCAGGCTAGATAATACAGAATTACTCTTTTAACAAAAACACTATTTCACTTGCTTTGCTATGTCCTGGGATGTTCTAGGACGTCCAAACTGTGCTGAAGCACACTCTTTGAAATCTACAACCGTAACAGTAATTGTTTGGGTTAAAAACAATAACATTACAAATTCAAATAGAATCTACCAACCTCTGAGAATCTCAAGAGCTATTTCAAGGAACGTTTGGGATATTCCAGGCCCTCCAAATTACCCTGGAGTTCAGAACTTCAGGTCTACATTTGTTCCAGTAGTTATTCTCGCTAAACTGAGTGAAGTTATATAATCTACAATGTTTACTGAACCTTGTCACGGATCAAAAGGCTACTTCAAGAAACGTTTGAGGTATTCCAGGCCTTCCAACTTACCCTGGAAATCTGAATTTCATGTCTACATTTATTCCAGTAGTATTTCTTGCTTAACTGGGTGAAGTTATATAATCTACCATGTTCACTGAACTTTCGCACGTATCAATAGGATGTTTTAAAGAACGTTTGGGGTATTCCAGGCCCTCCAAATTACCCTGGAGTTCAGAACTTCAGGTCTACACTTATTCCAGTATTTTTTCTTGCTAAACTGAGTAAAGATATATAGCTTACCAAATTTACTGAACCTTGTCACGGATCAATAGACTAATTCAAGGAACGTTTGGGGTATTCTAGGCCCTCCAAATTACCCTAGTGTTCGTCACTTCAGGTTTACATTTGTTTCAGTAATTTATCTCACTAAACTTAGTGAAGTTATATAATCAAACATGCTCACTAAACCATCTCATGGATCAATAAGCTCTTTCCTTTTTGGGATATTCCAGGCCCTCCAAATTACCCTGGAGTTCAGAACCTCAGGTCTGCACTTGTTCAAGTAATTTATCTCGCTAAACTGAGTGAAGTTATAAAATCTAACATGTTCACTGAATTTTCTCACGGATCAATTAGCTGTTTCAAGGAACGTTTGGGGTATTCCGAGCCACCCAGATTACCCCGGAGTTCAGAAATTCAGATCTACAATTGTTCTAGTAATTTTTCTTACTAAACGATGAAGTTATTTAATGTTCACTGAGCTTTCTCACGAATCAAAAAGATATTTCAAGGAACGTTTGGAGTATTCCAGGCCCTCAAATTACCCTGAAGTTCAGAACTACAGGTCTTCTCTTGTTCCAGTAATTTTTCTTTCTAAACTGAGTGAAGTTATATAATCTACTATGATGACTGAACCTTCTTATGGATCAATATGCTGTTTCGAGGCACGATTAAGGTATTGCAGATCCTTCAAAATTTCCCCAGGACTTCAGAACTTCAGGTCTACTATTTTTCCAGTAATATTTCCTTCTAAACTGAGTGAAGTTATATAATCTACCATGTTCACTGAACCTTCTCACAGACCAATTGGCTATTTCAAGGAACGTTGGTGACATTCCAGGCCCTTCAATTTACCCTGGAGTTCAGAACTTCAGGTCTACCCTTGTTCCAGTAACTTTTCTCGCTAAAATGATCAAAGTTTTCCCTTTGGGGCCGGCACGGTCATTTATGACCGTAGTCGGAAAATGGTTGTATAAAAAGAACCAATGAATAAAATTTACTGTCTTCGGAAAATACCTTGCAAATACCCAGGTAACATTGGTAGCTGAATAACAGCTTTTTCAGCTGAAAAGAGGCTGTATAAACAGAATTTTAGCTGTATAAGCTTTTATTCAGCTACCAATGTTACTTGGGTATACTTCCCTGTCAGGGAAAAATTTTAGGTGTATGCCTTAATGTCCTACTTGGCAACCTAGAACATCCTGAACATGCAGAAGTCTGACAAAAAGAATAATTAGTATAAAAGTAGCTTAAAATGCCTTTTGTAAATACAATTGATGTTCGTACTTGGTAATACATACCTATTATGTCAAGAAAAACGCTGCTTCACATGCCTTTTCATGTCATGGCAAATAGTTTACCAAGTGCTTAACTGACAATAAGCATGGGCGTAAATCGCCATCAGATTTGAGGGGGGCCACGGCCCCTTCTCATGAGAGATAAAAGTCGTAAAGGATTTAGATAACTTAACTTATATTTGTGAACCGATTATAATGGCGCACTTTTTTACAGAGGAAGATCAAAACCTAAAAATCGTACAACACCGATTGATCAACTTTCTTAGATATCAAATGTCACTTTTATGAAAAAATAGTCAACGTATTTAAAAATGTATTTTTTCGTTTTATATTGCCAAGATGACGTATTCAACCCAATCTTATAGATCTCGAATAGAATACAAGGATTTAAAAACAGACTATAATCAGGATTTACCTTTCCAATTCGTTTTGAACTATAATTATTGTTCTTAATTTGTAAGTTCTAAAACAAGATAAAGATTTAAGTGTATCAGTTCAATTAAGGTTCAAGATCAATGTGAAATTCAAACCTCTTGAAGCCGACAAGTCAAAAAAATCCATGCCTTGATTGACTTTTTTCGCAAGATCAGGCAAATTTCGCTAAACTTGAAGATAATATGTGAATTTGGGGTAATTTGTAAATTTCTCTGCGAGTTTATATTGGTCGAACTTTTGCCCTGCTAATTCGAACTTTTGCCACACTATGGGCCAAAATGTAAGTAATTATGTTGTAACTAATACACCTCAAAGTATCTTTATGATGCCTAAAAACACCCTTACATAAGAAATCAAAGAAGAGTTTATCCTTATTTATTTCCATGCAATTATAATTTTTACGTCAAAAAACAACAAATAGCCATAACTCTTTTCAAATCTCAATTCTTATGATATTTGTAGTGAAAGTCTATTACTTGAACACTATGACATTTATAAGCATTGATTTGAATTGGGCTAGAAATCTTAGAAAAGAAAATCTTGAGTAATGTTCAATTTTGAGTTACTAAAAACCGAAAAATAAATCCAGCTGGTCTTAAAATATAAAATTTACGGCTAAGAAATACACACACTTAATTCTGAATGCCTAATCTCGGCTAATTTTAACCGAGATCCGCACAGCCAAGTAGTCGGCAAACAAATTTCCTGGGATCTCAGCAAATAAAAGCCGAGTATCAGTAAATCGTACTTCGTTGCTAAACAACCGGACAATTTGTTAGCTGAGTCTCGGTTAAATTCGGGAAACCGAGATTCGCACAGCCGAGCTCGTGAAAAAAATCTAAGTGTGCATGTTTACTGAAAAATTACATTAGCTCATGCTTGAAAAACAATCATTTTTTATACAGTAGATTGACATAGATGTATGTAAAGGTCGTCTAACAAACGGCTTTTTCATAGGACTTGGTAAAATAAGAAATCTGAGCCAAAAGAAATTCAAGAATGATATGTGATTTTACATGCATGAAACTCTAATGTTAGTGTGGTTTACAGAAAATTGATTGCAGTTAGGCTTTCTAGATTTTTTCAAACTTGTAATAAAATCATATAAAAAACACATATAAAAAACAAAGCAGTACATCATCGATATCTCTTCATTAAATTAGAAACAAGTTTTATCTATTTTTCTTACAAATAACGCAACGTCTTCCAATTACAGAAATTTTACATGAATGCATATATATTTAAAACGAAAGAACATCTCTGAACCGAATTGATGTGGGGACGGACCTGGTGTAGCGGTTAGAACACACACGCCGAGGACCAGGGATCGAATCCCAGCCCGGAGATAGTCACTTATGACTTAAAAAGTTATCGTGGCGACTTCATTTGGAAGGGAAGTAAAGTTGTTGGTCTCGAGATAAAAAAAAACTCGTTAACAAAGACAAAATAAAAAGAATTGATGTAATGTCCATATAACCTACGTAAGGCGCCTAAAAATGTTGCGTAGGAAAAACTAATCTTATGTACTGAACATCCCGACAAGTTAGATAATCTAGAACATTTGAAATGATCTGATAATATTTGCTGAACACTCAGAAGGTTCAGAATATACGGTAGATTACAGTTCATCACCTTGTTTGATGAACAAGGTTGTTATTACAAGCATAGACTTCAAGTTATGAACTCAAGAGCAGTTTGGAAGACCTAGCATCTCCCAAAAAATATTTGTCATCATTTCTTGTTATGTTTAGCATTTTGAGCACCAACACTATTGAAAGGCGTTCAAAAAACTGTATAATAGTTCTTGGAAAAAATCAGGCCCCAAAGGGTTAAAAAGACACATTTTTGATATTTGAAGCCCATCATAATTACTAATATACTTTTCACACAAACGATTTCGATTTCCATTTTGGAAATTATGCCTAATGTACATTATGCCTAACGTCGTGCACCCTAATACACCATGATTCGAAATCATGATATCATGAGCCAGATTGCCGTAACGCAACACAGGCGTTAAAATGAAAAAAAAAACAAATATTGTGAGAGCGAGGTTTGAACCAAGAACCTTCTGATTGGGAGCCCCGTACTTTACCACACTACCAAATTGTCGTGTTGAATTACGGGTGATCGATACGAATGACTTGAAGCAAAGCGCACCGCTTAGTGTTGTTATTGCTTAGGAAGAATCATGATTATGACTGCAGAAACCATGATTTGTCTTCCTGGTATCATATCGAAGCCAATTTATGAATTTCATGGGCCTTCCTTAGCCGAGTGGTTCGATTCCCGGTCGGTCCAGGATCTTTTCGTAATGGAAATTTCCTTGACTTCCCTGGGCATAGACTATCATCGTACTTGCCACTCGGTACACGAATGCGAAAATGGCAACTTTGGCAAAGAAAGCTCTCAGTTAATAACTGTGGAAGAATAACAATAAGCTGAGAAGCAGGCTCTGTCTAAGTGAGGACGTAATGTTTAAAAGAAGACGAACAAGATATCTTGTAAATCATGATTAAGGAATCAGATTTTTATCCGTGTAGCTAAGCTGCATATCTAGCAAAATTAAAAAAAAATCAGGGCGCATTTTGGAAGTTACGCCGTTTTGATTGTATAAGTCCACAAATTCAAAGGAAAACTGAAATATATAATCGGGTTTTTATTGATCGTGATTATCAGAAGAAGCATACTATCATAATTTGGTTCAAAGTTGGATTGTTTAATTGTTTGTAACCTCTGGGCGGAGTTTTGAATGAGAAGATAGCCGAAATTTGGAGTTACGCCCTCTTGAAGGTGTAACTTTTAAAAACACTAATTTTGGCATTCTATTACTGTTAAGCATGTTCAAATGCTACTTTCGGATGGCTTTCTCAGTCTGGAAGTCGAAAAACGATGTTTTTTACATTCCCGACGTTTCGGCCGTTGGGTTTTGGCCTTTTTCAAGGGGTGTAAGGTCTATCGTCTCCCGTTATAGATAGTTTGTCGTCTATTTGGCGACGGAGAGCGCTCTATCATGCCTGCGTTTCGATTTTTAGGTGTGACAACGGATTTTATAATACAACACAACACAACACTGCAACGACTTTTTTTTTTTTTTTTTTTTTTTTTTTTTTTTTTTTTTTTTTTTTTTTTTTTTTTTTTTTTTTTTTTTTTTTTTTTTTTTTTTTTTTTTTTTTTTTTTTTTTTTGAAAAAGTCGTTGCAGTGTTGTGTTGTGTTGTATTATAAAATCCGTTGTCACACCTAAAAATCGAAACGCAGGCATGATAGAGCGCTCTCCGTCGCCAAATAGACGACAAACTATCTATAACGGGAGACGATAGACCTTACACCCCTTGAAAAAGGCCAAAACCCAACGGCCGAAACGTCGGGAATGTAAAAAACATCGTTTTTCGACTTCCAGACTGAGAAAGCCATCCGAAAGTAGTAGTCTAGTTCCAGTCGAAATTGCCATTACCATGTTCAAATGTTTTAACGACTCATTGCACTTACATGCCGTAATTAATGATCATAGGGTCAAGTGCTATAAGGCATTACGAAGCCAATTCTGTATTAATATTTAATAATTTTGTACTGCCCCAGAACTTAAACTTCAATTGCTGAGTAATGCAGGTTGGCCAATCTATGGTACTCTTGACCAATGTCAATACTTTTTTGATAATTTGTAGCATACATTACTACATACATTGAGATTTTTCACAAATTTACAATTTTACCTATAGGTTTCCCGGTATTTTAGACGACACAAACACGTAAGAGTCCTGGATAATAGTGAAAGAAACGCTCAAAAAATGTAAGAAATATCCGTAATTATTTGCATTCATTGAAATTAAAATCATAACACTTGCAGAGCTTAATTTTACATGGCTTCCTTAAAATCAAAACTATCGTGAGAAGAATCTGTACCTTAAAACCAAATTTAATTCTTCCGAATGTAATTAACCCTAGTATCATCACCCTGAACGCACTATTCCGCTGAATGCTATTAACCCCAATATATATTTATCTTGATTGATATTGCCCTGTGATAATGGGATTCGAAGTAATACTATTCCTAGGAACTGGAACACGAGGTGATGATCTTCAGATTTATGGTATTCGGGGTAATGGAATTCAGAGTTAAGGGGTACAATTTAAAACGATATATAAAATATAGTAAAAACAGAGTTGTTCATGGATTCTGCGTAAATTTCAGTTTTAGTTACCGGAAAATCGTAAATTGTTCTGTGGCCCTGTTGATTACTTACTGGTCTACATACCATAACATGGTTTGAATCCTGAGTGATTCCAAGCAACAGCACCAAAATTTGGTAAATTTTTTAATTCATTTTTTTCTATTGAGCTGAAACTTTGCACAGTTTTCCAGTTCCATCTAAATCGTCATTTTCCGATATCAAATCTTCAAGTTGAGTCACGACTAACTTTTCAAAAGGGTGTATGTGAAAATGGTTCAAAAATATTCAAAAAGCTGCACAGCAAAAACGGTTCGTTCGATTGTTAGACAACTAAAGAAACAAAGTTAGACAACTAAATAAAGATTCCAAAAAAATACACACAGTAAAAAAAAATTTTTTTTTTGCATTGAAAAACATAATTTTTGACACAAAAACTCAAATATCTCAAAACCCTATCGGAAAACCAACGTAATTTTTTGAGGGAAAACGGTCCATTATATTAGCTATCTACCATAAAAATTTGGTGATGGTAAACCAATAAACAAAAAAGTTAGTTTTCAGAACAATCACAAATGACTAAAAATTCACCATCTTGTAATGTATTTTTCGTATTTTTTAAAAATCGGGATTGCTCTGTTTTAATCAAGTCGTGAGGAATTAAACTTTCTAATTTCAAGCAAAAAAATGACACAAACTCATCTACAGGTTTTACAATAGTTTCTAGGTCACACCTATCCGTGGTCACCCATTGCTCAAATGATAACTGATCAATATAATTTTCTTCAAACTCAGCGAATAAAGTATTTTCCAATGATGAAGAATCTGGACAATCCGAACAAGATCGTAGATAGCAATTTGATGTTGTATTTTCACACAAAAGACTACCAGTTAACATTTTAATATCCTTTGATAAATTGATTCTTTTCAAACTATGTAAGATTAGGTTAATATTTTCGTGTGTTGTGCACACACAAACATTATGTGTTCCTGAATTGGATAGAAGCTTGCATTGCCTTGGACGAAGGCTTGCAAATGAGGAAAAACCTACCTTAATATTTTCGTTAATTTCCTTGAAGCGTGTATACGCTTCTTTCAAAGTAATCATCATTAATCGTTTTTGGATTGCTTGACGCTTTCCATATTTTTTTACAGATACATAATCTTTTTGGCCAGGCATAGCTCTACTTACTTCATCGTCTTCAAAATATTGAATTATTTTTTCTTTTGTCTCATCTGTTAATGAAGTACTCGACCTAGCATTTTTGGTTGCAAGACAGTTATTTTTGAATTGTTTTGCCTCTTTTGCTGTATTTCTATTGGTTTTGAACTCATCAATGGCGTCTTGAATAGACCACGAGCTTGGCAGCATCGACAAAATCAATAATTTTTCTTTCCTTGTCGTGGCTAGATTCGAGAACCTTTCCTTCATATTCATAATTACCTCATCGTAGTCTGTATTTTCCACATCCTCAGGTCCTAATTTGAAGAGGTTTCTTCGTACAGCTTCGTTGATTTCACGGTATTTTTTCTCGGGATAATTGACGTAACCCATCTTCGTCCATTTAATCGGAGTCACTTTTATTCCAGCTATCCCTTCGTTGAAGCGTTCGATGTTGACCTTCTGGATGCACTCATCTTCTGATTGATTTGTTGAAACAGAAGTCGCTGATGGTACCGTGGCAAGACTATCTGCACTTGGTACTTCTGGTAACTCCTCAGTTGTTGTCGGTGCATCTAGTAATTCCTCAGTTGTTGTTGTTTTCGAACTTCCTGCAACCTGATCCACCGATGATGTACAGATTGCCCGTTTGTCAACGTTTAAACGGCAGGACGTACAAATGCGTAAATTTCTATTCAATGTAGACATTGGAGCATAACCAGCCGCTTTCAGTTTATCTATGGTGCTTTCGGTGAGATTTCGTAGCTCTTTCGAACACTTTTTTTCTGCAAACGGCCTGCAACAGTTGAGAAAACGACTACTCATGTTGCTCGTTAGATTTTAATAAACAAAATCACTTTTAAGTTTTTACTGACTAGTTTGGTGTCGTTTGCTTGACTGAAGAAAAATTTTACAATTAAATCTTTTATAACCATAGTGGTAGTATATTTTTAGCTTTTTCGTGAGTATGTTCATGGTATGTACCTATCATGTTTTTGATGTTGTTGAAGTTACTCGCTTTCCCCCAAATATGATTAACAAAGTCTATTCTCTACCAAGGCGGGTCTATACCCAGGTGTAATCAGATTTTAACTTTGTGGAGAAAACCAGCGCCGAGAAAACCGACCTGCTTTACGTATACTAGATCACCTGGGTATAGACCCGCCTTGTTCTCTACGAGGTAAACTTTTTGCAGGTAAACTAGTCGTATACCTGTATAGAAAACTTTTTTTGTAGCTTTTGTCTTCAATATTAGATTTCTTATAGGTTTCTTTTATCAAAAGGTGTGTTGAATATTGAGAGAATTTTTCTTCAGTTACATACAATAAAAAATATGACACTATCAAGACTTTAGATCACAACACTGGATCGCGTCTAACTTTCTAATAGATGCTATAATAGTTATGAATAATTAAATAAAATATCATGAAAACAACTTGTTAACCTCATGTGGTACCCTTAACAAAAAATTCAGCAACAAACTGCGGCCCTAAAAAAAAATTAACAATGAAAAAAAAAATTTTTTTTTCACTAAGTGTCAAATTTGTGAAATATTTGAAATGTCATAACTTTTTTGTTTATTGGCTTACCATCACCAAATTTTTATGGTAAATAGCTAATATAATGGACCGTTTTCCCTCAAAAAATTACGTTGGTATTCCGATAGGGTTTTGAGATATTTGAGTTTTTGTGACAAAAATGATGTTTTATAATGCAAAAAAAAAAATTTTTTTACTGTGTGTATTTTTTTTGGAATCTTCATTTAGTTGTCTAACTTTGTTTCTTTAGTTGTCTAACAATCGAACGAACCGTTTTTGCTGTGCAGCTTTTTGAATATTTTTGAACCATTTTCACATACACCCTTTTGAAAAGTTAGTCGTGACTCAACTTGAAGATTTGATATCGGAAAATGACGATTTAGATGGAACTGAAAAACTGTGCAAAGCTTCAGATATTTTTGAAATGGTCGATCAGAATCGACTTGCATGCCTCCGTGGAATCCCTCTCCTACACAAGCTGAAGATTTCTATGTAAACTTTTATCTTGTTTTTTCGATCACAAACTGTGCTTGTGAAGTTAAGACTCACCAGCTGCTATAACCCTTCACAATCGATAAAAAAAACATACTTTGGGAGCTAAATAAACTTTCCCAAGCTGACGAAGACAAACAAATTAAACTAAGCTCTGTAAGTACTACGATTTTGGATTCTATTAAACAAACTAATAACAAATGTTCTAAACTTTGCATTATTTTCTGCCATTTTGTATCGCTGCTTTCTATGTCGTTAATTTTTTTTTATTCCACACACTGTTATTCATAACCGAAAACTCAAGTCCGAGAGTATTCTATGACGTATACCTGCGCTTCGATACACAACATGTACCAATGTGTTGCATGTAAAATAATCCGAATCGTGAGCACATGGGTTCACCAAACTAGCCAGCATATTGTGTAACAAACACTAATTTGGTTACATAAAAAATTTGCTCCGCGATGCCTTATAACACTTGAGCGTATGAAAAATCAGTTGATTGTGAAAGACTTTTGCGGCATGTAAGCGCAATTGTGTCATTGAAAACATTTGAACATGCCTCACGGTATTAGACTGCCTAATTATTCTATTTAAAATTAGTGTGTTTAATGGTTACACCTCCAAAAGGACGTAACTCCAAATTTT
Source organism: Aedes aegypti (assembly GCF_002204515.2). Taxonomy (NCBI): domain Eukaryota; kingdom Metazoa; phylum Arthropoda; class Insecta; order Diptera; family Culicidae; genus Aedes; species Aedes aegypti. The sequence continues at coordinate 23,167,288 of NC_035109.1, read as the reverse complement.
GTTGATGTTCGCATTCAAAACTCTGCACTGAAGTTACAAATAACTATATAAGCCAACTTTGATTCTTTTTTTATTTTATATTTATTCTGATAATCACAGCCAATGAAAACCCATTTAAAAATCTCATATTTCCTTTGAATTTGTGAACTTAAACAATCAAAACGGGCCTTACGATTTACTTTAAAATTTTACCCAGACATGCAGCTCAGCTACAGAATATGACTGGTGAGGTGCTGGTGACTGAGTGAAATTTGATGGAGAATTTTTTCTGGTAATAACGATCAGGAGAGCACCGTGTACTTACGATCTCATGAGAAATTTTGTCTTCCTATGAATATTAGCTGTTCTTTGAGTAATGTTACTTAAATTATTATTTTTGGCATCAATTTTGCTATAATCTTATCAGAAATTTTTCTTCTTTAAAATATATACTGTTATTACAAATTTTATCATTACATTGATTATTGACACTCTTATTTTATAAAATTGGAATTATTTTCTTAATTCACCCTTGCCTTATCTCAAGATAAATGTAAAAAACGTGGCATTAAATGATCAGATGGAAGCAGTTAGCTGCCATTAATGTTGACCTCATTTCGGCCTAATCATCAATTCAGCCTAACATACTTCAGCCTAACGTACTTCGGCCTAATGAACTAGCACCCCTACTGGTATTCCTTCAAGCATCATTTTAAGATTTTTTTAGAGATACTGGAAGGAGTTGAGCAAATACCCAAGTAACCATGGAGCATTATATCATTACATATATAAAGCAGCTGCATTGCCGTAAGATGGTAGGCTTAAAAGTGGAAAAGGGCCCTTATATAGTTGAACTAATGCAAGAATGTTTATAAAGCAATCAAGCAATTCATAAAGTAATATAAGTGCATTGATACATTTGTAATGTAGCGTTAACACTCTATTGCTTGACAGCTCTTGAAATTTGTCGAATAAAAACAATTTCGCATCAGTATTGTTGATATGCAGTAGAATACGTGCAATGTTATAATACTTTTGGTTACTTGGGTAGTTAATCCAAAGTATCCGCCAATTATTTCTCCATACTTTTTTAATTAACTTCTTCAGGAATTCGTCAAAAACGTCAAAAAACAGCATTTGTCTAGCAAATCATTAGATTTTTTTTAAACCCTTGAAATAATTCCCTCATAGATTCTTCCATAATTCTTGCAGGCAAATTTCTTCTGCAGGGATTCTTCTTGAGATTTTATAAAAATCATTCAGAAAAACCACGATTAACTCCTGCATGGATTTATCCAACAACTTCGTCATGAAATCATCGTTGTTTCCATAATCCCACATCGTTAGTAAAATCATTAAGATAAGGGACGTGTTGGGATACTTTTTAAATGACTGAGCGCCAGGAACACTTCCGTAATGTGGCCAACGTTTGAAATATTCTCATATTTGAAATCATTCATCATATTCATATAATGTTCATATTCATGAAATCTTAAAGGTTGATCTCGTTGAGTCAGTAATGCATACATCTTGTCTGAATAAATCCTAAGTTAAGTTGCTCAAGATTGATCAGTTCTTTCCTAGTTTTGTTCCTGAAAGCAGACTGAATGAAAATGTCAAAAAAAAAAAACTGACCTGACTGCCCATGTTTGCATGATCGATGCAACTTAGTGTTGCGAAAAACTCAAATTCTCATTGAGATTTTTAATGCGTGAGTTTTCAATCACGCAACTCAGCAGTTAAAAAATCATGGATGAGTTGACTCATTGCCTCGTTTCTTAAACACAGTTTAGCCATAGTTTTCTTGAACACAGAAATAATTTCTTGAAGTATTGTAGGTATTGTGATGTTTGGAAATTTGAATTTTCAGATAGCTGAACAGAATCCTTTGACGCAGCCTCCTTCGTCAAAAACTTCACTTCTTTTACGATCTTTTGAACATCTTCACTTAAAGAACATCAACGTATTTGAAAATGTTGTCTTTCCAATATATAATATGTATCAACAATCCAAAACCCATTTCCAGATTGCCAAATTAGCTGTCTGAAACGACCCATCAATAACACATTAGGGGCTCAGCCGCGCACACGCGTCTCCCACATCACAAAGAAAAAAAAAACCTTAAAAGAAACGACAAAATCCCATATCGATTTCTGTTTCCACCACGCAAGAATAGAATATACTCCGGATTTCAAGTCCAAAATTCGATTGACATTTCCCACGCTCGGGGCATTTAACGATCTGTCCGTCACAGCAGTCCGTCGGTACCGCAGAGAACGCTCCAACCGTCCATCCCCCGGTCAAGATCATCAAAACAACTCTCTGGTTGTTGGGTTTTTGTTTGATGGATTCCGTTCAGTACAGATTTGCTCAAGAATTAGACCGTTCAAATCCAAGCAACCTTCGTCTGACGGGAGCCGACCAACAATCAGACGAATCGGAAGACGAATTGCGCTGCGGCAACGATTTGACGCAACAACGCAACGCGCCGGAAGCATCGCCAGATGTGCGACCCACGACGTCCTCCGCGTGCGCGTGCTCTAACACATACAATGTGGGGCGATATTTATGGATTATCGGTTTCTAAATTAAAAATTTCTTCTTGACCTTGACGGCGGCGACGTTGGCAGTCGGGTCGGGTAGCCGACCACGAGAAATTTGTGGATTCGATGAAAAGGTTGTCCATACTGAAACGTTTCCATGGCTTGATATAATAGAGACACTGGAATCTTAATTTACGAACTGGTTCGGGGTTCGTAATAGTAGTTTACGGAACAAATTGCAGAATGATGGTTTTTACAACACAAGTCGTAAATTTATCCTACGAGGCTTGCCGAGTTCTGCAACGAGTTTCGTACAACATTTTTTGCAATTTCGTAGAAGATCACTTGAGGGTATTAGAAATTACATCGGAATGCATTCACCATTATTTTTCAATTTCTGAAAAAATGTTGTGTTATGATTCATTACGCAACTCAAAACAAATGCGTAATGAGAAAGCGTTGCGTAATGAATCATTACAGCACTGGTTTCAGTTCCGTTATGGCTATTCCCGCACTGCATACTCCAGTGCAGGAAAGTAGGCCGTTTCATGACAGATTGGCGTGATGAAAAACAGCCTATTAGGATGAGAAATTGCAAAAACCTTTTTACGCATGCAAACCCTCTGAGCAGAATCTCAATAAAGAGAATTTATAACTAGATTGAGTATTGCACCTTTTAATTCCGCTCTAATTGCATTATCCTTTGACAAATACTCGTATTCCGGCTGCCAATTGTAGCCTTCTTCAAAGCCGTAGTGGATACGAGTAACTGATACTGAAGAAGGCTACAAGTGGTAGTCAAAATACGCGTATGTGTCAAAAAATAATGCAGTTAGGGTGAAATTAAAAAGTACAATATTTAATCTACATTTAGATTCTCTTAAATTACGAAAGGATCTATGTAAGGAGCTCTAGCACACATCCGTCATCAAAGTAGGCTGCAAATGTCACTCAAAGCCCAAAAAATCTGGTTGCTGTGATTGTTCAAGAGCGTACAAAATTACTGTTCGCAGATTGGAATCTCCATGTATACTTCAGCAGGCCTTACCCGAGAGTCGTCAGTTCAGACAGGTCAAGATGGTTGTTGTTTGCCTCGATGTTACCCGCTTATCTAGGAAGTCAAACACTCACACTCACAGAAGATGATCCCCTCCGTGGAGAGTCTGTCAAATCAAGAGTCCGGAATCGTGACTCATTGATGCCCCCAAAAAGCGGTGATTCATCCCTCTGAAACGGGAGAGGGTGAGGGACAGAAACAGAAATCTTCAAATTTCAATTCCCGATGGTCAAATGTCACTGACTGACTGGCGGCGGCGGCGGCAGTGATTGGCTCCTCGAGTCGAGTCGGAGGAGTCGATAAATCACCCTTGGACGCGACAACGGAATGAAAAACAATCGGTCATAAAAACGAACGTTTGGTATAATCGAGTGGATTTCAATCACCCCCGAAAATGGCGTACTTATGCAAATCCGTATTTTATGTGGAATTCGGCTGGTTTTTGGGATGGAAACGAGAGGATTGGCCGAGGTCACGGCTTCGCGCTAGCGTTTGATTGACTCTAATGCTCGATTTCAATCTTGTGTTTACTTTCAGTGTCACATCACCTTTGACAGTTGCCGTTGGCTGCGTACCGCGCGCTTTGGCTTCGGTGAGTATTAACCTTTATTCAAAACACAAATTTAAATTATTTTTTTTATCGCAGAAATCATAATAAAACGATGAACTCGGTTCGTTCAGTTTCCCGCGCGGTGCGGAACAATAATTGAGGTTAAGATGATTGTAATCTTCGTTTGGGACGGAGTTTACAACCCGTGCAGGCGCACTCGCCGATTGGTCGCGAAGTGGTATGAACCGCTTCGTCGCACTCGCGCGCAAATATAAAGCTTTATGGCCATAAATTTCCGACCAGCTCAAAAAATAAAACCGCTCTCCGGAGGATTTTGGAGTGGTCATTAGTCCGAACTCGTAAAAATAACGAAAAAGGCAAAGAAGGTGATAAGAAAACTTCGCGAGTGCATATTCACCCGCAGCCATTCGGGGCTGTGTGAATCTCGGTCCAAGCAGGCGGGGGAACATGGTCCGAATCGAGTGCGTGTTGCTGCACCTACACTTGATACCCATTTTGGGACGTGTCCGGTTCGCCAGGGCCGTAGCAAGGGAGGGGGGGGGGGGACTCGGCAGCTCAATGTCATGGCGTCGGTGTCGCTCTGGTAATGCACTCTTAATTAATTCAATCGACACACAGAGCGATGACACCCCCGCATTGGTCCCCGTGGAAGAACGGACAGAACCCGCGCAAGAAAACAGCAATTACGGTGGCGTCGCAAATCCTAGTACCCGGGTGCCGCCTTTGAACTGCCCGAGGAAGAAGAATACGGTTCGGAACGAGGTCGAGAAACAATATAAACAAAAGCACGACTGATTGATAATTAATCATTGCCATCATCCTCGTCGTGATCCCCGCGCGCAGATCGCCGAGGGAACCGCGCAAGTAAGTGAGTGGCAAATTTCAATTGCCATTGTTTCGTTCCCGCGTGCTATAATTTATAGTATCTTTGACTTCTGTCGCTCGTCGTCGTTGACGACGGGCTCCTCGCCTAATGTATGTGTGCGTGGGTGCGTTCTTCCATGGCCTACTAACTAGATAGAGAGTGCCCTCCGGGTGACGGCGGGTGATGGTGGTCTATTAGTTTATATGCTTGTTCAAGCGGTCCGAAACAAAATCAACGGAGACCCTAACCACAGACAAACAGACATAACACTGACGAAAATTCCGTCGAGCACGCTTTGAACGATCATTCTGTTTCAAAATTCACACCTAGAGGCGCGCGCATCGTTTTCCTTCGCGTTTGACGTTCCACACTATCGCCATCTGCAAGTCTCGTTGCACAAACTGGGTGATGGATTTTGATTGAAATTGTTCCAAGTGATACGTCTGTTTGCCTATGCCCTAACGGTTGTACTGCGCGTGGTTGACAATGTGGCAAAAGTGCGTCCGGTGTATGTCCGATTGGCAATATTTTTCTCCGCGAGTAGGTGGACCGGTATGCGGCGGTTTTGTTTGCCCGGCGTTGCGTCGTGCCGTATGAAGAGAATGAGAAAGTAAGTGGCGGAAAAGCCGAAGAAGACGGAGGTGGCGAAATATAATGCAAATTTTATTGTAATGCATTTTGGTCACACTTAGGTTGAGTGCGTTTGTGTGCATTGTTGTACTGCGGGGATGGGTTCGGTGCTATAATTTATTGGTGAACGTTTCTGGAATTGGATGCGTTTGACTCATCTAGCTTCGCCTATTGCGCGAATCAATCAGTGAACTTGTTAATTAAAAAAAATGAGACACATAGCTTGTAACATCTGAACGTGTAGGTAAAATACATGAAATTGCGACTAGAACTAGCTTACGCCTTGTTAAGACTACGGAGATGTATCATGATCAAAGATTGAATCCTGAGAAAATTGAGCGAATCTCTCACATATCGCTCTCTGTAACTATCATAATATGCTGCACATTATGAGAGACTGTTTATCGTATACTGCAACAACTTTGATCAGATGGGGGGGATAGTAGTGCATGATAAAACCCCTCTAAACATGCTTCAAGCCTGGGGGACACTATTGCTATTGGAAGTTTGTGGATTGTTTATCGTGCCAGTAAAGAAGCGCGAAAAATGGATTTTATCATTGCTCTCTCTTTGGGGCTCTCGCTCGCTGCTTCCATTTATCAGACTTGTTACACCTTGCGATACAAAGACGATCGTGGACTGCAACATATGGGATGTTTTTCTTTGCTTGCTTTGATCGTGCTTCATTCTCAAATGAGAGCGAATTCTGCAATGCCAAGCACGAAACCCGTTCACACTATAGATATCATGGTGATATTGTTTGACAGCTGATATTATGTCTCAACTTCTTCTTATTCTTACTAAATTTCATTGATTACTATTCGTCAAAATATTACAGGAACTTCCAAAGGGACTTTCGACGGAATTTCCGAAGGAGTTTCCTTTGGAACTTGCGACGGAACGTCCGGTGCAACATCCAAAGAAACTTTCGGTGCAACATCCATAGGAGCTTCAGGTGGAAAATACGAAGAAACTTCCGATGGAACTTTCGAAGGAACTTCTGACGGACTATCCGAAGGAACTTCCTCGTGGAGTATTTAGAGGTAGAAGAATTACTTAAGAAACTTCCTAGAGAAACTTCTGAAAGATTTCATGGAGCAACTCCCGTGCGAATTCATAGGGAAATTTCCGGAAGAATTCAGGGAGGTTTCTTGGCAAAATTTCGTAAAGAATCCTTGAAAGATTTTATGGAGAAATTTCCATAAAAAATTTTTGAGTGTTTTTCAGGAGGAATTTCTAGCGCGATTCCATGACATTTCACTGGACGAATTTTCCAAAGAACTTCCTGGATAAATTCCCGTGAGAAAAATTTAAGGAATTTCTGGAGAAACTTCCTGGAGGAATTCTGAAGACATTTCCAAGAATTTTCTGGGGAAATTACCGAAAAATTCCTAAAGAAATGCCCGATTGATTTCCTGAAGGAGATCCCAGAAGAAGTCCTGTAAGGACTATCAGAAGGATTCCAGGAGGAATTTTCATAAGAGTTCTGGAGAAATTTCTAAAAGTCTTTTAGGAATCTCTGATGTAATCAATAGGAGGACCATAAGAATTTTTGGAGAAATTTAGGGAGAGTTTAAAAAATAGTCCCGGTAGAAATGATTTTCAGAACTTCCAGCCGGAATGAAATTCCTCCGGAAGTTTCTTTAGGAGGTTCTCTAAAAGTTCTTCTATGAGGTCCTCTAAGAGTTCTTCCGGTCATCCCTTTAGGCGTTTGTTTTCTTCTAAAGTTATACCAGCGTTTTCTATGGAGATTCCTCATTGAACTAAATCCTCGAAAATTCCCCTTGAAAATCATTTGAGGAATTTCAATAAAAGTTTCGCTGAAGATTGTTCCGCGAATTCCACCGTAAATTCTTCCAGAAATCCCTCATGAAATTGTTCTAGAGATTACCTTCAGGAATTCTCCAGGGATTCTTAAAAAAAATCCTGCAGGAACACCTCCAACGATTCGTTCAGAATTTTCATCTGAAGGAAATCCCAGGACAAAATCTCGAGGAATTCTGGAACGAATTCACAGTGAATTCCTGGTGCAATTCACTGACAAGTTTCCGTTATTAAATTCTGAAGGAATTCTCTGACGACTTCATGGATGAATTCTATAAGAAATCAAAAAAAAATTCTGGAATATGTCCTTTAACCATTCCTTAAATAACCTTGAGAACCTGAAGAACTTTTGCAACAATTGTACTGAAGAATTCCCAAAAAATATCCTTGAGAAATTCCTGCAGTAATTTTTAAAAGAACCTTGGTATCTATTTTAATGCAAGTCTCTAAAAAGTCTCAATTTTTAACTAAAGGTCTATAAAGTATCTATTTCAATCACAAAGATTTCTAAACTTTTTTTCCGTTCGTTCGCTTGCAGTGAATTCAGCAGGATCTATCCAGAGAAACTTCCAGAGACTATTACGTGACTATTCAACTGATTCTTCATGAATTTATTCTCAATTTCCTCGAGGAAAAGCGTTAGGAATTATACTAGTGATTTCCACAGAGATTTCATCTGGAATATTTTCAGGTAATCTTACAGGGATTTCTGCACACCCAAGTAACCACAAGCATTATAACATTCTACTGCATATCAATAACATTCATGCTACATTGCTTTTTTTCGACTAATTTCAAGCAATAAAGCATTATTCCCACATTACGAATTTATCAATGCACTAGTATCACTTTATGAATTGTACTGTTGCACTAATATTACCTAATAAATTGCTTTATCGTCGTTTTTGCATTAGTTCAACTGTATAAGTGCCATTTTCGACTTTTGAGCTACTTTAATCGTTGGCTTACGACAATGTAGCTGCATTATATATACTATGATATAATGCTCCATGTAGTAACTCCAAAGTAACGGCAATTTCTTCTAAAGATTTCCTTACCAAGTCTCCCAGAAATTCTTCCAGCGATTTTTCATAGGATGCTGACAAGAATTTTCTCTTATTCTTTAAGGCTCAAGAATCCATCATTCAATCATCAGCAAACATCGAATGCTAAAAACCAGTTTTTTTCGTTCAAATTTAAATAAATCTTTATAAAAATCTATCATTGAATTACAGATAGTAAGTGCAATGCAATGATAGATTTTCATAAACATTGCTTCGATTTTGAGCGAAAAAACTAGTTTTGAAAATTTTAAAAACGATTATACTTATTTTCTTCTTAATCGAAGAGATTAAAGAGATATTTCAAAGACTCGTACTGAATATATTACAAAAAAAATTCTGTGTATTTGAAGAAATTTGTCTGACAATTCCTACACCTTTGAATCCACGGTTACGGTTATCGAGAAAATCTTTAAGGATTTTTAAGGAATTCCTAAATAAATTAGATCTGTGACCATTAACTTCCTTTTGTTTTTTTTATAAGAAATTCTCTAACATTTCACTTGGATGAAATCCAAACAGTTCAACATTCCCAAAAAATAAAAAGTCTATCTAAGGCTTTACAACAGTTAACACTACAGCATATTTTTTTTCAAGAAATTCTCTTACATTTATTTTTAGGTATTTCGTCCGATGTTTTCCAAGCTTTTTCTTCATAAAATCCTGCGAGATATTATCCAGAGATACGATTGATTTTTCATTTCAATTATCTTAGCAATTTAATCTAGGAAATCTTTCAACCTCACTCAAGAGTCCGTGAATTCTATAAGAAATCTTTATTCATCAAGGGTGACATTTGAACTCAAACCAGTTTCATCAGAGGTTTCTTTAATATTTTCTTAAGAACTACTTCACGATTTTTTGTTACTTCTCTGAATTCTGAAAAAGTCTGAGACATACTTTGAAAGAATGCCTGGACAAATCTTTAAAGACTTCGTTGAGAAACAATTCCAAGAATCACTGGAGAATTTCCTAAAGAAATCTCAGTATGAATCTGGAGTGATTCCTAAAGGTATCCTTAGATAAATCCTTAGTTAAAATCTAGAAGAAATCGTGAAGGACAATTTAGTAGCAAACTGCGAGAGGCATCTCTGCAGAAGTCGAATTTACGAAGATGTTCTAAACAGGAGTCTTGGAGGATGTTCTAGAGAAACCGGTGGAGGAATCACCTAGGAAAATCATGCAGAACTTTTCGTTAAACAATATAAAAAAAAAACTTGGGAGAAATGCCTAATGGAATATCTTAAGTAAAAATCTGTGGTTATCCTTGGCTTTAACCACAGACAAACAGACGTAACACTTAGAACAAATCCCGATCAAAATCATAGTCACGATGACATGTACGCCCAATGCTAAAATCGGTGTGTTTGGCCGATGGACCAACAGATGGCGGTAGTGTGTAAACGTCAAACGCGAACAAAAACGATGCGAGCGCTGCGGGTGGTGGATTGGCCACCTACCATATATTTGAATCGGCCGTTAAAAAGGTTGTCGATGGACATCGGTGAGAGTGTGACGTCTGTTTGTCTGTGCTTTAACCATATAGCATTCTTGAGGTATCGAAATTAGAACTCTTGGATGAACTAGCAAGGAATATTCGTGAAGGAATAGCATGAGAAATAATCTCTCAGTCGCTACCAGCCCTGTGAAGTGTTTCTGGAAAAAAAAATCCAAGATGAAGTCCTGGACAAATTTCCTGAGGAGTTTCTGGAAAAAAAAAATGCAGAAAACATCGTAGAAAAATCCTCACAAGAATTACTGGAGAAAATTCCGAAACAGTTTTTGGGGGAATTGCCTAGAAAATTTTCTACACAAATAACGAGGAGAATTATGAAATACAAGGTCGGATTTTTGGAGCAATTCCTAAAATTATTCGTGGAAGAATTTCCCGAGCAATATTGTGAATTTCTTTCGCTACTGGACTGCGAAGTGCGGCTTTATAAGTGCGAAAATGCAAATAAAAGTCTGTTAATGCATTAAAGTATGTTGTCACCTATTTTTTTAGATTGCAAAGAATAGACATCACGTGCCCAGCGATTCTCTAGGCTTTCCATTGCAATTTTCGAGAACATTCTCCGTATTGGTAAACATTGCCACATTATCGAACAGCATCCATATAACAAATTTGATTTTATGTTTAAAATAACTGATTAATCACTAGCCAAAAAGGTTGCAAGAATGTTGCCTCCTGTGATTGTCACGACAATTTTTCGATTGATTGTATCATTCATTCCGTTTTATATCACTGGTTCGTTTGCTATTCACAAACCAGGACTAGTCGCCATATTGAATTCCAAGATGGCGTCAAACATTTACTTCCGACATCTATATTTTGATGCATCCCAAAAAGGTATTTCCTCTGGCACGCAGCACAACGCAGTCTGGTACAACGTGCTGTCTAATCAAAGTTTCTGGAGAGATCCTTTACGAATGTTTTAGAGAATCGTGTAGAAAAAACTGTAGGTTTCCAAAGAAAATCTTTGACGGATTTCTCCCAAAAACTTTGATTGCTTTTTTGTAGGGCTCTCCATGAATTCCTGGCAAGATCCTTAGCGAATTTTTACGAGACCTTTATGAAAACTTAACGGAAGCTTCTTTATGAAATTCTTAAAAAGATTCTGAGCATACTCTCTGCATAACCACGATTCGAGGAACGCTACTGTTATTTCCTGCGTAATCTGCAGGATTTCGTGGGATATCTAAATTAATATTCTGAGACCCTCGGCAGATTTCTAAAGGATTCTTATTGTCTTAGCAAAATACTACCTAGTTATATATAAGAATTTGTACGTATACTCATACCTGTTAATCAGAAGTATCTCGTGATTTTACATTAAAAATTGAGAAAAAAAAAAAATCTTTGAAAATGCTATTGGGAATACGAGTCATATTTGGAATTTGAGCTAAAACAGAACTTGCACAGGTCGGGCCGGATCCTATTCTTGGCTCTTTTGATTCACTTTGACAGTGGAGTTTTTTGAAAGCTGCTGACCTCATATTTGGCCATATTATGCCTAGTATTAAAATGCTTTTTATTGAAAAGTTTGAGACAAATCGGCCGAGAAAAAACTCCCAATGCCAAAGCACCCTAAGTTGTGAAAATTTTAAAATGTCCTGATTTTGTGTCTTCGGGAGATGGTCACCCTATTCACTGGTTCGTTTGCTATTCACAAACCAGGACTAGCTGCCATATTGAATTCCAAGATGGCGTCAAAAATTTACTTCCGACATCTATCTGCCGAGCCCAGTTATAGAATACAAAACGGTGCAGCTGCGGTTCAGGGAACTATCGAGGTTGTCATGGAAACCAACTTTTACAATGGTTCTATAAGTCGATACCGACTGATAGCGAAGATCTTGATTTGCAATGACATTTTAAACATCACCCGCCATCCATGGTTAGTTCATTTAAATTTGGCTGCGTACGCAGGTACATTGTCGGCTTCTCCTGCCTTATAATTAAAAAATTTCCGATAATCATCTGTGCCGCTAGACCACTCCTTGCACCACACGCATCGAATCGGAGCTAATTTATGCAACGTGATTAGCAGGTATCATCTCACAGCAAATGGAATAACTGTCACTCGTCGTGGGATGACAGCGACGACTTGTCTGTCAGCGGAGCCTCTTTATGTCACCGCGCAACCATCATCGATGATCGTTTCTGCAACGGCCAACAAACACGTGTAATGTTTACTGCCACCACAGCCGCTTCACCGCTTGCTTGGAGGTTTTTAGGTGAAGGTAGCACTTAAACCCGACGAGTAAAGCGCGGTGCTAAACGCTGAAATCACGCCTCCATCCAATTCGAAGACGACAACTTTAGCCGAGGACGCGACGTGGCCGTTTCGCCGCCTGCTCTGCTCAGCTCAGCGTTGCCAACCTTCCAGATTTGTCTGGAATATTCCAGATTTTTAAGGCTCCATTTAACAAAAATCTGGAAGATCCAGATAAATTTTGTAATTAATTTATAAGGTTTTGTAAATAATTTGTAAGGTTCTCCATATACGGCATTAGAGATCCAGACTTTTCCAGACAAATTTTCAAAATCTTCCAGATTTTTGAAAAATTGACTTGGCATCTCTGGCTCAGCTGATGTTTGCTTTGGCCGCAGCGCAACAACAAACTCGGCGGCGCGATGCATAATGAGCAATGTCGCGCACGCAAAAAAGATCAACCTCAACCCAGCAGACCCTATTCCTAAATGAAAGGGAAGGAAAAATATTTGAAATATTTCGCCGCGCTCAAGCGAGAAACATCAAAGAGCTCCGCGCGCCCGCTCAAGGGTTCGTTAGGCAAACAGAGCCAACTACGATGCGATGCCGTCGAGGACGGATGGATGGATGATGGCTTTGGCCCAACTGCTCGACTCGAGCCAAGAGCTACGGCAAACACAACAGACACAATGTCTCTCTCGCCCGCTGCCTGCGGAATGTCAAAGCGACAAAAATGGACAGCTCGCCTGCAGTAATTCCCCCCCCCCGTTGTCATCGAAGTAGACGCTTTTGGCGTGGCTTATCACTGACAAGTACTAGGAGGGGGTCGAAGACGCGGTCGCGCATCTACATAAAAGTACGCCAAGTTTTACCCATAAACAAACATCAAAGCGATCGCAATCGGCAACTTGATGGGAAAATAATCGGCGGAAAAGTCGTAAAGTCCGCTTTTATGCGCCGGTATGATTATGTGAGCGAGAGTGCGATGGAAATGAAGTAATTAAAATCGAACACTGTTATAAAACCCGCGAGGATGACAATCGATGACGGCGGGAACAAAACCAAACCCCCCTTGGAGTGGTGTTCGTTGAAATGACAATATTTGCGATTGGATGAGGAGAGAACCTCACGAGTACCTAACTCCTCGGTAGTCAACGAACAAATCGCAGCAACCTGTTGCACACCTGCATCGCCACCGCCGCCACAGCCCTTGGTAAAACCCGACGGCAACATTTGCTTATGATTTATGCAGATTAGAAACATTGAACACTAAACAGTAGGTTTGTAAGCTCGCCTCAATCGCTATCCGCGCGTTTGTATACGACCCGTCCGTCACCTAAACGCCTCTAAATAGCTAAATAGAACAAACAGAAACAACAATCAAAGCGTGCACTTTCCTTGCAACCTTTTTCGCCGCAACGCAGCCGCCGTTTTCGCCCACTTCTACACGGCTTGGCACACATCGGAGATTGCTTTGAAATCTGCCGTGAGCAAGGCGGTGGCGGCGGCGGCGTGCCTTATTTGTTTTCAACACACGATTTTTCATTGATAATGCAGCAAACCAGTCAAACGGCTACGCGAATCAAAGCAACCCTCCGCTGCTGCATGCAACTGGTTGCCATTGATCTTTTGACATTTGACGGTGGCTGCGTACCTGGGACGAGCGAGCCCAAGGGGGCTTACGATGGCAGGCAAACATGTTTGAACACAAACTGCGCTAATTGATGCGGCGAAGACGAACGAATTCCTCATCTTCTTCCCGGTTGATGGTGTGTAATCAATCGAACAGCTTCTCTCGCGAAACGATCAACTAAAATCAATCGCTTCGCCAATCGGCTGCGGTATGCTCTTGTAATTGATTTTCGCTGTTGTTCCGCCGCAGGCAAGTTTGTGGAACTCGAGGGCGCCTTCTATGGAAGCGGGGAATTTTTCTACGGGGACGGGCTAACCTCAATCCCACCGTCCTTAAGTTATTTGATTGAAATAACTCGTCTTGTCATCTTCGTGAACATCGACGGCTGAGGAGCAGAAGCTTCCTGACACGAATCCAATAGTAAAATTACATTAGAATTTCAAATACGGAACACCAGCCGGCGTCGCCGTAGTCCCATCGGGAATAGACATAAATTTCAATGTCGCACAGAGTACTGAGCTGCATGCAACTGCCGTTGAGGTACGCAGCCAGTAGGCAGCAACATAGTAGGCTACCGCTTCGACAACGCACGATCCGGAATGATGAGATTCCTTGTTGGGAATTGTCGTCGTCAACTCCCTTCGCGGCACGGTAGATGGCTCTGTGTGGTGCCACTGCCACGGTGTGTCTTCTGAGTTGATTTGAAAACTACAGCAATTTGATGTTTTAGACCTATTTTAAGATGAAATGCACCAAAAGCTTGGCCTCCTATTTCTTCAGTTTAGTGTGTTTGAAAACGTGAGTAGTGCCCAGGGATTTAATATTTTTAAAATTGAGAGAATCTCTCACTAATCGCTCTCTTCAAGGGGCAGGATCCGTCATTGATTTCGAAATTTTCAAAAGCAATTTTTTCGTTCAAAATCAAGAAAATTTACAGGAAAATACGTTCACTGTATTCTATTCTCCAACCGAAACACAGTGAATACATTTTCATCGAATAATTTTTAGTTTTAAAATTCGCCATATTTTATCGGGTGGACTTTCATAAATTTGCCTTATGAAACCAGAAATTGAATACAAAAAATGTCTTCGCGGCAACCTGGAATAGAACCAAGAACCATGCGTACACCATGTGCCTATCGACGCCTTGATGTGAGGTGATGCTAAAACGATACATAAAGCACTCTTATTGCAATAATCGTTCCCTCTTTCATAAGGCAAAATGTAAAAATTTCGATAGTCCAGTTCGCTGCGTGTACATCTATGAAGTGGCGGGTACCAAATTGATGGATATATATCTTCCAATAATAACGGTTTAAAACACACCGTGCCCACAGAAGGTGGGTCTCTCCGTCTTGCAAAGAGACACTGACTGATTGATGCATGTGAGTGAAACGAACGCACCCCTCTAGTAGTGCTATGCTGGAATGGTGGAATTTAATAAAGCCATTACTATGCGAACTATGCGCTCCAGTCCGGACCGTGGCAACTGTGGCACACCGGCACCTCCTAAGGTCTTTGGCTCCGACCGGTTTGGCTGCTCAGCTCGGTAGACGGAATGCAACCGGGAAGCTGTGTCACTGCGGTCTGGTGCGGATTGAGTCGTCAAAACATTGATTGAGAATAAGTAAGTGGTTGGAGCATGGATTTCTGGGCGACAGAGACTTAAAATATCTCTGTTTGAATATGGAGCCCAGCCATGTAAGCTGATCAATTGAAATTTCCTAATTTTTCTGTCAGATTTAGGGTCATGGGATTAGTTTCACTTTCTTCGTGTCTATGAGGATTATTGTGCCTCACGTTTTCTTGGGCATCAATTAATCGAAGTCTATAATTGAACCTAAATGGTCTCTGAAGCTCTTTCGTATGCTTTCCTTATTCTGTTTGCGGTGAATAATGGTGCAAAATACTTCAAAATTTGCAACTTCTTAATGAAGTCCTTAGAAAAAAATTTCACAGGTTTATTCCAGATGTTTTCCGAGAAAACCTCACAGGAATTCCTATGCCGATTTTTCCAGTTATTCTTCCAGGCATTTACATAAGCATTCCTACCAGAATTCATTCACGATTACTCCAAGAAATTGCTAAAAAATTCTACAAGGAATTATTCAAGGAAAACTAATAACAACTCTTGCAGGAATTGCTCAATAAACTCGACCTGAAATTGCTAATGAACTTCCGTCAGAATTTACTGCAGCATTTCATCCAAAGATTCCTCAAACGATTTCCCAAGTAAAATCTCCATGCATTATTCAAAAGTTTATACATTAATACTACACCAATCAATATTACATTAGTAATTTCACCGGTCTGTACAAGTTCTATGGTTCAAATACCGTGCAGGATATTATGCAGAGATTCGATTAATTCGATTCCAATTAACTTGATAACATATTTCTCTCTGACACATCCTCAAGAGACAAGAATTTCTTTAGGGATCTGTAGATGAACTTCTAGGTTACTTCAAAACTTACACAAGTATTATCAGAGTCTACTTTAAGATTTTCTATAGAATATAGAATATTTCCGACCTTTTTTAGAAAACATCATTTAAATCCCTGAACTGCGCCCAAAATTCTCCGTCGTTCACAACGTACGGTACCGACGGCCGCCCCGGTATGACCTACAGCGGCTGTCGCAACTGCTCACGCGCAGTATCTCGAAGCTGCATTATTAGAAGAGGGTGATCAGGATGGAGCCCCTCTCGAGGACTGCTAGGAGTACAGTGAAAGCAGCCATCAGCGATGCTGCTGAGAGCCACGTCGGGTACGGGGAACGGAGTCCACGGAATCATTGGTTCCACGAGGAATGAAGGCAGATTCTTGGGGGAAAAAATGCTGCGCGGGCGGTCATGCTGCTGCAAGGGACCCGACAAAACGTGGCGCGGTTTAGACGGAAGCGGCACCAGCAGAGCCGCCTCTTTCGGGAGAAAAAAATGCCGCCTACGAGCGTCATTTGATCGAAAGGTGGAAGTAGCACTTCGACAAACACCTGAATGGTGCTGAGAGCACAGGCAATGAAGGTCATCACAGGCAACCATTTCATCGATTTTAAGAAGTATCGATCACATAGAGCTATTACAAACATGGACGGGAACAGCTTTTCGGATCTATTATAGCGTCCACAAGAAGCTGCGATCAAAAAAGAATCACCCCATAATCAAATGTATCAACGCTCGTAAGGCCAGTAGTTATACAGGCATGGAACGTGGACGATGTTCGAGAAGCAAGCACTTAGGGTTTTCGAACGTCGGGTGCTTTGGACGATCTTTGGCGGTGTGCAGGAAAACGGTGTGTGGCGACAAAGGATGAACTACGAGCTGGCCCAACTCTATGGTGAACCCAGTTATCAGAAAGCGGTCAAAGCTGGAAGGATACGATGGGCAGGACATGTTGCAAGAATGCCGAATGACAACCCTGCAAAGATGATGTTCGCTTTGGATCCGATTGGTATCACCCTTCACTTCAAGCGTGCCAATAGCCTCAAAAGGGGCGTCAGGTCCATCCCGGTGGTTGGATACATGCCTCGGTTCGATTCCCGTGAAAGACCTGTTGTCTAAAACCTTTTCTATTTCATTGCTTTTACCCAAACAATGAGTTAGAATATATAGTTTTCACCCTAATTGATTGTTACCCAAAGCAGTTTTTGTAACAAAATATCTTACAATTTTGATATCTTATAGAGCAAACTTTTAGTTATTTTAACACCATCTTGCATCTAATTTATAATAACCGGTGTAACAAAAACTAATTAAATAACACAATAAATTATAATTTGATAGTTTAAGCTAGTCGGGATGTTTCCTAGAAATATTTCATACATTTCTCTACGATGGTTGTTTCGATCCCAGGATTTTCTGTAACGATTTCTACGAAAAAGTTCTCTTAGGATGCCTTTGGTAATTATTCTAGAGATTCTTAGATTTCTTAGATATTTTTTACTGAAGGATTCTCTTAGGTATGTCAGATATGATAATTGGTACAGTATCGGAAATATAAAATGGACCAAAGCCGTTTTCCCATACAAAATGGTCAACTTCAGAAAGCTATATCTCCGGCATTTTATATGGGGTCTATGTTGTAAATCGAGCAGATTTATGTGACTCGTCTTTGGTCACTGTCGATCAAAGTAAGATGTCACCCATCGACTCCCATAGTAATCCAGTCACATATAGTGACAGATAGTGAAAACTGTCTATAAACTCGAGTGACAGAGCCAAGTCGAGCGAAATTTTTGGTCGACAGTGACTCTGGTCGAGTCGTTTTTGATCGACTCGACTTATAAAATAGGGCCCTATATGTCCGATACTGTATACAGTACTGACCCGATTTTGTCAGCCCCCGATTTTGTCTGCCCCCGATTTTGTCTACCTCAGATTTTATCAGCTTTTTGACCCGATTTGGTCAGCCTATTTTAAATATATCAAAAAATTGTCTTCGTCATGTTTTATCACGTTTACATTAATATTGATGATGATGTTCGATGTTATGCACGCATGGGCGTAGCCAGAGGGGGGAATGGCAATGCCTCCTGCCCTCTGTACGATAGAACAATTTTTCTACGGGAATTATTCTTGTGTTTGAATTCGTTAAGGATTGTCTCCAGCACTCGTGTTTAATAATTACGTCATGATAGATTATCAAGTCTACGAAACGATCAGGTTAAAAAAAACTTCCACGAAATTGTTCGATGGTTTTATTTATAAACATCCCGCAGTGGAGATGTGCACAGCCGAGTAGTCGACAAACGAATTTCAAAAGATCTCGAGTATCAGTAAATCATGCTTCGTTACTTGTCAAACTGACAATTATTAGTTAAAATTGAAAAAAAAAACACAGCCGGGTTCACGAAAAATAAACTAGGCTTGTAGGTTCATTCATGAATTCCTCCAAGAATTTCTTTTAATACTCCTTTAAAAATTATTATATGGAATCCTGATGAAACTTTTTTTTTTCAAATGTATTTATGTAATAATTTTATAAATTGTTCCAGAAACATATTGGGTAAATTGAAGGGATTTTTCAAAGTATTCGTACAAGATTAAATTTCTACATGCCTTTCCTCTTGAACTCGGCCAGAAACTACACCCGGAATTCCTATGAAGTAAATTTAATTTTTAGGGATTACTTCATTTACTTTAACTTCTTGTTACATTCTCTCGTGTTTTTCTTCAGTAATATCTCGAAATATTCCTTTAAAATGTGCTCCATAAGCTCTTGAAAGTATCCCTTCAAAATTACATTTTGTTGAACACTATAAGATATTTTTTTTACAACAATTCCAGGTCAAATTCTTGATGAAATGCTTGTAAAATTTGTTAATCTGAAGTTGAAACATTTAATAAAAAAATAATAATAAAAGAATGCCAACAAAACCTCCGAGGCAATTAATGATGCCACTTTAAAAAAATATCCTAGAAAAAAAATTTAAAGGACAATTTTATATGATTTTTTTTAAATTTCGGAGTCGTAAGAAAAATTATATGGTCATGTAGAACTAGGATTCAGGTTGATTCCAGTTTTCTTAATGGTCAGAGCAAAATTGCAGATTAAAGGGATCACTACAAATCGGATCTTCAGATTTTTTCCAATAAGTAATTCTCCCAGACGTTAAATGGACCAGTTACTTGCGTTAAGGACCTTTTTTTGCTTACTGTGGAAAAATAGGGTGGATATCCTGCATAGTTTTATGGTTCATGCAAAAAGGGTGCATAGGCAGTGCATAAAGATTGTTTCGGCGCGAAACTTGAGAACGAAATTGTGAGGGCCACTCTTCTCTCCCCTGATAAACAAAAAAACCTGGCTACGCCCATGCCCCTCGCCCCCATAAAAGTCTATGTAGGTTGTAAACGTGGTTCGTAAGCAAATATTAACACGTAAAATTTGAAAAACAGAAACAAAAAATATGACCTGATTTTGTCAGGTTCTCCATTTTGTCAGCCTATATTTCATCGAGGGGCTGACAAAATCGGGTACCTATTGTATCTGACATACCGTAGAGAATCAGTCAGAAAAAAAGGTATAAGGATTTCTTCATATGTATAATTTGGGATTTTTTGTGGATTTCCTCTGAAACTTATTAATTGATTCTTCAGGAACTTCTTATCAAAATTTACCCTACAACCGAATTTTATCACAATAATATCAACGTTCGTAACAAATAACAAATTTATACCTTTATTTTTGTTAGAAGCACTTTGATTTGGTGTATGAAATTGCAACATGATTGAAACAAAACCATCATTGTAACAAAAGCTATTTTAAATATGTTTAATTTGTAAACATAAATCTAACACAATTTGTTAGAAAAAACGTGTGCACGGAGTAAAAACATCTTTTAAAATAGTTTTTTTAATTCACTGGTCGGGTTCCGCTTACAATACACACAGGGATTCTATAATGTATATTCCAACAAAATCGTCAGAAGTTGATGTACAGATTCTTCAGTAATTGTGTTAGGAAACCCGCTTTTTTGAATTCCTACAGATCTATATCAATAAGTTCGATGTGGTCCAAACAGCCATAGCGGTAAACGTAAAGCTAATCAGCAAGACCAAACTGAGGATGGTAGGCTCAAATCTCGTCGATCGAGGAGGATATTTTTCAATGAGCAATTCTTGCTGAAACCAGGCTGCCATCGGCACCCATCGTTAGAATTCCAATTTTATGTCACTGTTCGCTAGTTTTCGATAAAACTTAAGGGTGGTCCTTTCGGTTTTCTCAAATTGGTGGACCCCTCGTACGCCAGCTAGCTGAACAGTTTGCAAAAAAGCCCATTTTTTGATAAATCTTGGGTATTTCTTCACGGGATATGTCTCATATTTCGCTTGGAACACATTGCAAACTTAGTGGCATCGTATAGAGAAAGGATATAGCTTTCATTTAAACTTAAAAATATATTGGCGGCCATTTTGAATTCGGCCGCCATCTTGAATTTTGTTAGAAAAATCGTTTTTTCACCATTAGCGCACCGCTAGTTTTAAATTCTAAGATCACCATCAGAAAGCTGAGGAAAAATTGCGTAAGATAGGCTACAGAAACTAGGTGAGCAATGGTATTTACCCTATGATATAAACGATTTTCTAAATCATGTTCTACTATTTTGACGTATATGACGTTTGCAATCAATGTAAATATCATTTTTTGTACAACAAGGAAACAAGTTTTCAATCGTTGGTGTATTATTTGAGATAGATGAAAAATAGGAGTATTATTTTGAGTGAAAACATGTGGCGGCCATCTTGGATTTTGACGCCATCTTGGTTTTAAGTAGTAGAAAGAATTCTCACCTTGTTAGCACTCAACATGATGAATTATAATGCTACCGTTACACTTTTTCTTCTTCTTGTTCTTCTTTTTCCTGACGTTACGTCCCTACTGGAACAGAGCCAGCCCCTCAGCTTAACTAGCTTTAAAAACAATTAATCAAATAGGATTTTTTAACACTTATTTGCTACCTGAATGATTCTTCTGCATATCTTCGAGTTGAAGAATAGCATTAATTCTTTCATTTATTTGGTCTAAAACCATTGATAGAAATGAACAGCTGAGATAAGATAAGATAGAATCTGATTGTTTTTTTTTAACGGAGCCTCATAATTCAACATGATGAGAGCTAAGATGGTAAAAAATTATTCAACTGCTAAAATCCAAGATGGCGTCGAAATCCAAGATGGCCGCCAGATTTCCCAACCTCCAAATAATACACCTGCGTTTCGGCATTACGTCCACATTAGAATCCGAAGGAATTCCCGGCAACAAGTTGAAAGAATTCCTGGAGGAATTTCTACAAAAACTCCGATAGAAGCCCTGGAGAAACTCCGAAGGAATACCTGGAGAACCACCGAAGGAATTCCTGAATAAATCCCGAAGCAAATCCTGGAATAACTCTGAAGAAATTCTTGGAAGAATGCCCGGAGTAACTCTGACGGAATTTTCGGCGAAACTCTGGAAGATTTCCCAGAGGACGTCTGGAGGAACTCCGGAGAAATTTCAGAAGGAACTCCGTAAGAATTACTGGAGGAATTGGGTTGTTTTGTGTTGAAAAATTTACAGTATTTTGTAGCTTGATCGAAAGAGCAAGTTTCTAAGTGTAACACGATTTTATTGCACTTTAATATCTTAATTTTGATATAGGTAATGATTATAAAAGATTTCATTCGGTCCACTCAATGACATTTCATTTTGCATAATGACAGCTCGTCCCAAAGTAAAATGTGCCGAGCGGTGATTCAAAAGTGATTTCCACATTAACTTCGAATGTGTTCTAAACATAGTTCCAGGTCACGGAAAATGGTGAAACTTTGGATTTTATTTCAATTTTTCACGTTAATTCGGAATATGCAAGAAACTAGATACCCCCAAACAAGCCAATTACGGAGGAATTCAAGGGAGAAATTCGAAAAAAAATCCTGATTTCTTGAAAGAAACACGGAAACCTTCCAAAAGGAACTACAAAGAAAATTCAAAGGAATTCTCGGTGAAACTCTGAAGGATCTTCGGAAGCATGCTGAATAAAATCCGGAAGAATTTCTGAAAGAATTCCGGAGGAATTTTTGGATGAACTCAGGAGGATTTTCTGGAGGAGCTGCGGAGGAATTCCCGTAGTAACTATAGTAGAATTCTCGGAGGATCTCCGAAGCAATTACTAGCAAAATTTCCGAAAGAATTCCTGAAGGAACTCCGAAAGAATTCCTAGAGAAACTTCGAAGGAATTTCTGGAGAATCTCCGAAGGAATTCCTGGAGAATCTTCGAAGCTAATCTTGGAGTTATTTGCAAGTAATTTATGGAGGAATGCCTAGTGCAACTTTGGGGGAATTCTAGTAAAAAATTCTGCAGTGAAAGTCCGGAAGAATTTCTGGACGAAATCCCCGGGGGGATTGCTATTATAAATTCCTGGAGAAAATCCCCGGATGAATTCTTGGGAAGAATCTTTGAAATCACCGGAAGAATTCCTGAAGGGAATCCCGGAGAAATTCATAGTGCAAATCGCCAGAGAAATTTTTGGAAGATCTCCGGATAGATTCTCTGAAAATATCTCCGGAAGAATTCCTGGACGAAATCCCCGGAGGAGTTCTTGGGAGAAATCCCCGGAGGCGTTATTGGGAGAAATCCCCATAGGAATTTTAAGAAAAAAAAAATTCTGGAGTAAATCCCCGGAGGAATTCCTGGAGCAAATCGCCATAGTAGTTTCTATAGGAAATCATCGGTGGAATTCCTCAACCAAATCCCCGAAAATATTTCTGGCGATAATTTCCGGAGCATTTTCTGAAGGAAATCACCGGAGAAATTTCTGGAGGAAATCTCCGGAGTAATTCCTGGAGGAAAGCCCCGGAATGATTTCTGGGCGAAATTCCTAGAAGAATTTTTGAACGAAATCCCCGGAGGAATTGCTTTTAGGAATGCCCTGTGGAATTCCTGGAGAAGATTTCTAGAGGAGTTCTTGGAAGACATCCCCGGAGGAACCCTTGAAATTCCTGGCGGAAATCCCCTATGGAATTCCTGGCGGAAATCCCCTATGGAATTCCTGGCGGAAATCCCCTATGGAATTCCTGGCGGAAATCCCCTATGGAATTCCTGGCGGAAATCCCCTATGGAATTCCTGGTGGAAATCCCCTATGGAATTCCTGGCGGAAATCCCCTATGGAATTCCTGGCGGAAATCCCCTATGGAATTCCAGGAGGAAATCCTCGGAAAAATTCCTGGTGCAAATCCCTAGAGAAATTCCTTGAGGAAATCTTCCAATTATTTCGCTGAAAAAAAAACCGGATAAATTTCTTAAGAAATCTCCAAAAATAGGAATTCCTGGACAAAAAATTCCGGTCCTCTGGACGGTTTTAAATTTGTTTACTTTTAACTTGGGCCTTAAACTCAACTATTTTGTGCTCTTAATCTCAAAAGAAACACAATACACTATTCTGTCTAAAATAGTATTAAAATATGGAACGAGCTCACCAATCAATCAAGGAGCTTCATTTTTAATATCATTGACATTCCCATCGCTCCAACGAAATAACTTTCTTCTTGACATTATGCCCCCATTTAAACAAAGTCTGCTTCTTAGCTTATAAGAGCACTTCCATTGTATTTGTATACTAGTGGTCCCGGCAAACTTCGGCTTGCCATCAATTAGGCTGTTGTAAAACGTCATGTGATCCCCCATACAAAATGTCACACTATTCTTCTCCAGTATTTCCGATTATTCCGGAGACTTTTCCTATTTTTTCTTCGCACGATCACGTCGCATCCCTTGTCGAGTGCAACAGTAGATAACTTACGTCTATCCGTTTCTTCCATTCTCAAGCTATTTCGTTTGTATGTCACCATTCAATTTTTATTTATATAGAAGATAGATTGTCATCCCTCCGGTCGTATAACCCACCCTATCGACGCCAATGGTGAATGTCAACATTTTTGAATTTCAGTTAAATAGCGATTATTTCACAAGAGTGCTTCGTGAAGCCCAAGCAGGACAGTTCGGTTTTGCGTCATGCGATAGATTTTGCTCACGGTTTCGCGCGTGTTTTCGTCGCCGGAGATTTTTTTTTTCCTGTTTTGGAGCGTCTTGCTGGGTTGGTATTTGGGAAGGCACAAGCAAGACGGTTTGTTGTCGGGACGCCAAGAAGTTTTGCTGTCAGTGTCAGTTTTGTGTTCAATCGAGAATGGATTACCAACTGGTGAGTTCGTTTCATGCTTATGATAATACATTTTTTCTTGAAAGCGTAACTTTTATGTAATATTAAAACAAACTTTGTATGGTTCGTCACTATAAATGTCGGCATTATGCTTTTTTTTCTTATACAATTTCAATATACATATATTTTTTTCTTTTTGACATTATTAAAAATTATCTTTTGAATTGTTCGACATTGTGAATGTTGACGTATCTTCTAAAACTTCTACCATATCGAGACAAAATGCTCAGTAATACTCATATGTAATTTTCAAACAAACTATGTATGGTTCGTCACTACAAGAGTCGGCATTATTCATGTTTCATATAATTTAAAATATATACATGTAATTTTCAGTTTTCGTCATTAATAAAAACTTCTCGAGACAAAAATACAAAACTAGCTTTAAATATAAGTCGTATATTTCCTCCTTGTCCATGGATCGCATCACCGACCAGAGGTGACTCCCAGATCTTTTCCTCCCTCACTAATAAACACCCTTCCCGTGGTGATTGTGGAGATGCAGAGGTATTCTCGGTCTCTAGAAGCAACAATCATTACACCCTAACATTCCTTCCCCATCCCAACTGACTGTAAGGACTTGGCCGGCGCCGTTATTGATCAATAATATTAGATCTGCTAAAATTGCACTTCGAGAGTAAGCGGAAACTCCCATCCCTTATTCATTTGGATCGTAGTGCAATTCTTACCAGTTCCGATCAATCACGGAGTAGTAACCATTGACATGTACAGTCAGTCTATGCTATGCTATGCTATTTTTTGAAAGATTGTGTTAGGAAACCCGCTGTTTTGAATTCCTACAGATCTATATCAATCTGTTCGATGTGGTCCAAACAGCCATAGCGGTAAACGTAAAGCTAATCAGCAAGACCAAACTGAGGATGGTAGGCTCAAATCTCGTCGATCGAGGAGGATATTTTTCAATTGAAAACTTTCCCGAGGGCATAAATATCTCCGAGTGCTTGCCACACGATTCACGAATGCAAAAATGGACAATAGGGTCCTAAAATGTTTGATAAAATCTTGTTTTTATGAAATAACACGATAGCACGTGTTCTTGCTACTCGACAAAAACGTCATAATGGTTCAACTTTTTAACATTACTGGGGTTATTACTATCTGACATTCCACCTGACAGAAAATACACACAAAACTTGAGTTTAATCCAAGGGATGTGACAATCACAAAAAAGGAGCCTTGAGGTGAATCCAAGCCAAACCTCAAATTTTCAAGAGCACGAATCTGGAGAACCGAACATCCGTTCAGGCTGAAAACCTAATCAATTGATCACTAGCTGGTGGTGACCAATCGATTAAGTTTTCAGCTCAAATGGGTGATCGTTTCTCAAGATCCGTGCTCTTGAAAATTGGAAGTTTGGCTTCAATCCATCTTCACCTTAATCCATCGACAAACAATTAAAAAATGGCCAAACATTTTTTTTCGGCCTAAACTTAACCGTTTGGTACGAAAATTGGGACATGGCTTTAGGACCCTATTGTCAAAGAAAACTCCCAGTTAATAACATTGGTAGCGTCTATATGAGTTCTGTATGGCCGAAATTTGAGAGCCTCCTACCATTTGTCTGACAGTTCCATTTGATTTACATTGCAGGCGTTACAAACCGTTATGGAATTTGCTTTGGTTGCCAGCAGAATATCGCTGAAGTAATTTTGACAGGGAAAGCATAGTTTGATCGTTTGTCTTGTCACATTGCTCAGATATTACGATCTGAATAGTATTTATTACTTGTTTCTACTTCCAACAAGGCTAAAACCCCACTTTGGCTGCGCACTTTTGCGTCACCATGACGACGGATGACAGTTGTGTGGTGATTGGTTTTGACTTTCGGCGTTGCTCATTTTTCGAAAATGTCGTCGCCAGGAGCCACCAAAAAGAATGGAATGCGATCGTTCACTTTATTCACTCGCTTGCCCGAGGATATTATGTTTCGGAAACCACGCAGCGAGCGATTAATAAACGTCAAAACAAGTAAATAATGTTTTGGGAATTCGTTGCGAAAAGATGAGTAAAATGAGGAAAAACAGCGCAATAAAAAGGCAGAGGGAAATAAAAACCGGAAAGCAATAAGGGGACGGCACTTGAAGACTGTCAAAAAGTTTCTTAACGAAAGATCATATTTTCGCCGTTATTTATGACGGCTTTTTAGCAGCTGTGCGGTAATTTTTATTTCCTCCGAGAGAAGATGCACCCATAGTGTTTTTGCGAACTGTTGGCGCGCGATGATGAATGGTCGGGCCAAATTGAACTTACGTGTCCGTTTTCTCCTGGTTGAGCGAATTCGGTCCCGCGGGGTTACTCTCAACTAACCTGAAAAACGTGGAAGAAAAAAAAAATCAAACATTAATGTTAGTGGAGCGTAATTTCTCGAAAAAAAAATATTTTTTCAAAAGCTTGTCATGGTGGCGGCGGCGATGGGTGACAGTTTCAATTGGCTGCGTACGGAACGGTCATCGGTTGTTGGTCGATGTCGTTCAAACTAATTCGTTCGAACGTCAGAAATTTATTGCAAACATGTGTTCGTCATCGCTGCTGCCACATGTGTGCGCCGAAAGAGTTCGTCAAATTGTGACCGACGATCGTTCGCCGCTGTTTGAAAATTGAGAAATCGTTTTCCCCGCAACCCTTGCTGATTCCCAAACGCCCTGTCGTGGTCGTCAAGTTTGACAGTCGGCTCGTTTTTCATCCAGTTGGATGGTGGGGTGCCCTCGGGAGGTGACACCCTTTTTTGCGTTGGGTTTTTCCTCTCGGCTACCGAATGTCTGCCTCGTAACATGCACGCAGCGAATGGATGAAAAATTGACTACAACAACGCAAAGAGGGACGCAGCAGGCTGGGTGTCAACACGTTTGACTATTTTCCGACAGTTATTAATTTCTAACCTCATTTTTTCATGCAGCGTTCGCTGCACGACGTTCTTCGTTAAGTTTTTTTTTGCAAGATTATCGCCCTCAGCTGAGCATTGTTCTCGCACTGCAGCCAACGAAGGATTTATTGACGATCGCATCGCATCCAAGGAGACGCTGACTTTGATCGAAACCAACTAGGCTTTCGCGTCGGTTCTCACGCTTCTTCCTTTTGTTCGCAAGTTCGTGTTCGCGAGCCAAGAAGGTGAACAGGTGTTCAACTATTCTTCTTCGTCGAATGCATCGCATCGCAAACAACGAAGAAGCGTGATATCTATTGTTTCGGTTTACTATAATTCGCACATTCGTGAATCCGAGAATCGTAGAGAAGTCGTGTCATGGTCTATGAAAGCCTGCAGCGTGATCAGCGGCGGACGCGTGATCGTCCAATTGTTGCGCTTTGAATGCGAAATTGGACGAGGCGGCGCTCAATTGTGGTGCGATCTGACGGATCGTTAAATTTTTAACGATACGAACCGCCTCTCGTTCGTCTGTCATGATGACGGTCATGACAGATGAGAGTACGTGTCGGTCGCTTCGGATCCCAAGGGGAAGGTCAGAAGCGGTGATCGCGATCGTGATTAGATTCGTTCAGAGAGCTAATTAAAAGGCTTCTGCTCGACCGGCCTACTGGGTGGATTGTTTTTCGGTTTGTATTCAATTTGGCTGACTTTCGTTCGCTGTACGGCCTACTTTGTTGTTGCACAGTAGCAGCAAATGTGACCATAAAACTCAATCAAGATTATGCGCTCAATAATACCGAGCGGAAAATATAGAGTCCGAGCTCATTGTCATCGTTGCGCAAAAACACTAAAAACTGGGAAAGGGCAGTACAATGTTGTGGTTTACTCATAAAAATAAATTTTTACCGCCTGAATTCTACATTTAACGAAGCCCGTCCAGTCTTGACGAAAGCCGTTAAAAAGCGAAGCCAAAGTTCAACTCGCAGCACGATGAGTAAACAATGATCGATCAATCAATCGGATTTCATTACCGCGAGTGCCGCAACCTCAGTAGTGTTCGCCATCGGGTTGATGTAAGTAATTAACCATTTAGTCGGCGACGCTCCTCACACACACCGATTTTATCGCAATTGTTTCCAAAGCAATCACATTTCCCACACCGCTTATCGCGCTCTCACAACAAACAAACGGTAGATAGGCCCTTTCCGAGAAAAAGGTGCAACAGCTCTGATCTATTTACCTAGTCGCGCGGTTGTTGCCGCAGAGATAACGCTCCTTACAACTCCGAGAAAGAATGAATGGACGACAAGCGTGTGCGAGGACAGACGACGACTAATGACAGCCGCGCACGATGATAACGCCTAATGAGCCGAGTAAACAGAGGAGTGTGCACTAATGTGCGATTAATGATTTCCATGCACGGTTGATTTGCAAGCCTTTTTCAGCTCTGTTCGCAGATTCTTGCTGACTTGACCGGACGATTGCGGTGATAATTGGCATATAAGGGGTGGAACTGTCAGAATTGTCTCTTGGAGATGTGAGACGGTAAAGTGATTATTTTGCAATGTCCCAGTACTTTTCACAAGCCTTTGGACAGTTCTTCTCAGAAAATGGTAGGCCGGTGAAAAGGCTTTCATGTACAGGTCCGTTCATGCGTTTATTTACATCTCTCACGCTCTCTGTAACAATCATGATCCACTGCACATCACGAGAGTCGGTTTATCATCTTCTGCTACAGCTCAAATTTGATCGGGAAGATAACAGCAGGAGGGTACAATCATAGACATATAAAACACCTACTCTCAATGGTAAATAATCGAGAGAAATGGGATTAATCTTCACTCTCTCTTCTCTTCGGGGCTCTTGTTCGCTGCTGTCATTCATCAAGCTTGTTACAACTTGCGTAACATTGCCGTTCATGGATCGATACAGATGGGATGTTTTTCTTCGCTTGCTTCGATCGTGCTTCAAAATAAAAAAAAGAACGAATTCTGCAATGCCTGGTTTTCACTAGATGGTGCATACACGCAACTCAAGCGTGTGCTAGAATAAGGGCGCAAGTCGCACGATCGATTTCTCTTCAACGATCCTCTCTTCTGTAAATAAAGGTGAAAAGATGCGGGTTTGTCAGCATTTTTTCAACTCAGGACGCAAGATTGCATCGCTGCCAAGCGCTCTGAGGTGAAAAAGAAAAGAGGATCGATGAAGAGAAATCGATCATGCGACTTACGCTCTTATTCTAGCACACGCTTGTTATTTACTGTCATTTCATGACAGTTACTGTCATTTCCATAGACGAACTGCCGTCTCATGAAAAAGCATATGAATAGATCTTTAGTAGATTTAAAAATACGCGGAGATGTCAAAAGAAAAGTCCTATTGGTTGTGATGATATATAAGAGAAAAAAAAATGAATACTAGAATTAGAACTAAGAGGTCTGTTTTATAAGTCGAGACGATTGAAAATGACTCGACATGAGTCACTGTCGACCAAAAAATCGCTCGACGCAGCTCTGTCACTCGAGTTTTTCAACAGTTGTCACTCTATGTGACAGGGTTACTAAGGAAGGTCGACGAAAAAGGTCCCTCATAGAAGTTTGAAAACCTTCTCAGAAGCTTGAATATCTTTCTCTCAGAAGCTTGAAAAGCTTTCTCTCAAAAGCATACGAGCTTCCCGCTCAGGAGCATAGAACCTTTTGACTCAAAAGCTTGCCGCTCTGCAACTTGAAAAACTTTCAGCTCAGATGTTTTAAACTTTACTTAACTTAAAAAGCTACTTGTTGATCACTTCATAAGCTTCTTACTATGAAGCTTTAAAAGCTTCCAGCTCAAACGCTTTAGAAGCCTCTTTCTTGAAAAGCTGTCCACTCACAAACTTAACAGCTTCCCGCTCAGAAGCATTAATACCTTTCGACTCAAAAGTGTTTCTCTCTAGAACTCTAAAACCTTTCGGCTCAGAAGCTTTAAAAGCTTCCCGCTCAGATCTTAAAAAGTTTCTCATTTAGAAGTTTTAAAAGCCTCCTCCTCAAAATCTTAAAATGTCTCTTGCTTAAAACCTTCAGTGGCTTCCTTTCAGAAACATAAAAAATTTCTTTGAAGAAGCTAGCAAAGATCCTGTGTGAAAATCTTTTCGCTCAGAAACTTAGAGAGCTTAAGAGAAACTTAAAAATCTGAATATCTTTTCGCTTTGCTAAAAACCTTCTTGCTCAGAAGCTTGAAAAACTTCCTTTCAGAAGTTTGAAAAGCTTCCTTTAAGAATCAAGCTTCTTTTCAGAAATTTGAAAAGCTTTTTTTCAGAAGCTTGAAGAGCATTATTTCATAAGCTTGAAAAGCTTCCTATCAGAAGCTTGTGAAGCTCCCTTTCAGAAGATTGTAAAGCTTCCTTTCAGAAGCTTGTGAAGCTTCCTTTCAGAAGCTTGATAAGCTTCCTTTTAGAAGCTTGATAAGCTTCCTTTCAGAAGCTTGATAAGCTTCCTTTCAGAAGCTTGATAAGCTTCCTTTCAGAAGCTTGATAAGCTTCCTTTCAGAAGCTTGATAAGCTTCCTTTAAGAAGCTTGAAAAGCTTCCTTTCAGAAGTTTGGAAGCTTCCTTTCAGAAGCTTGAAAGCTTGCTTTCAGAAGCATGTGAAGCTTCCTTTCAGAAGCTTGTATACCTTCCTTTCAGAAGCTTGGAAGCTTCCTTTCAGAAGCTTGTGAAGCTTCCTTTCAGAAGCTTGTGAAGCTTCCTTTCAGAAGCTTGTGAAGCTTCTTTTCAGAAGCTTGTGAAGCTTCCTTTCAAAAGTTTGAAAGCTTCCTTGCAGAAGCTTGAAAGCTTCCTTCCAGAAGCTTGTAAAACTTCCTTCCAGAAGCTTGTAGAGCTTTCTTTCAGAAGCTTGTAAAGCTTCCTTTCAGAAGCTTGTAAAGCTTTCTTTCAGAAGCTTGTGAAGCTTCCTTTCAGAAGCTTGTGAAGCTTCCTTTCAGAAGCTTGTGAAGCTTCCTTTCAGAAGCTTGTGAAGCTTCCTTTCAGAAGCTTGAAAAGCTTTCTTTCAGAAGATTGAAAGTTTCCTTTCAGAAGCTTGAAAGCTTCCTTCCAGAAGCTTGTAAAGCTTCCTTTCAGAAGCTTGTGAAGCTTCCTCTCAGAAGCATGAAAAGCTTCCTTTCCAAAGAATGTGAAGCTTCCTTTCAGAAGCTTGTGAAGCTTCCTTTCAGAAGCTTGTGTACCTTCCTTTCAGAAGCTTGTGTAGCTTGCTTTCAGAAGCTTGTGAAGCTCCCTTTCAGAAGCTTGTGAAGTTTCTTTTCAGAAGCTTGTGAAGCTTTTTTTCAGAAGCTTGTGAAGTTTCCTTTCAGAATCTTGAAAGCTTCCTTTCAAAAGCTTGAAAGCTTCCTTGCAGGAGCTTGAAAGCTTTTTGCAGAAGCTTGAAAGCTCCCTTCCAGAAGCTTGTAAAACTTCCTTCCAGAAGCTTGTGAAGCTTTTTTTCAGAAGCTTGTGAAGTTTCCTTTCAGAATCTTGAAAGCTTCCTTTCAAAAGCTTGAAAGCTTCCTTGCAGGAGCTTGAAAGCTTTTTGCAGAAGCTTGAAAGCTCCCTTCCAGAAGCTTGTAAAACTTCCTTCCAGAAGCTTGTGAAGCTTCCTTTCAGAAGCTTGTGAAGCTCCCTTTCAGAAGATTGTGAAGCTTCCTTTCAGAAGCTTGTGTAGCTTCCTTTCAGAAGCTTGTGAAGTTTTGCTTTCAGAAACTTGAAAGCTTCCTTTCAAAACCTTGAAAGCTTCCTTGCAGAAGCTTGAAAGCTTTCATGCTGAAGCTTGAAAGCTTCCTTCCAGAAGCTTGTTAAACTTCCTTCTAGAAGCTTGTAGAGCTTCCTTTCAGAAGCTTGTAAAGCTTCCTTTCAGAAGCTTGTGTAGCTTCCTTTCAGAAGCTTGGAAGCTTCCTTTCAGAAGCTTGGAAGCTTCCTTTCAGAAGCTTGTGAAGCTTCCTTTCAGAAGCTTGTGAAGCTTCTTTTCAGAATCTTGTGAAGCTTACTTTCATAAACTATAAAAGCTTCCTTTCAGAAGCTTGAAAAGCTTTCTTTCAGAAGCTTGAAAAGCTTCCTCTCAGAAGCTTGATAAGCCTCATTTCAGAAGCTTGATAAGCCTTATTTCTGAAGCTTGATGAGCCTCGTTTCAGAAGCTTGATAAGCCTCGTTTCAGAAGCTTGAAAGCTTTCTTTCAGAAACTTGAACGTTTCGTTTCAGAAGCTTGAACGCTTCTTTTAGAAGCTTGAAAGCTTTTTTTTAGAAGCTTGAAAGCTTCCTTTTGGAAGCTTGTAAAGCTTTCTATCAGAAGTTTGAAACTTCCTTTAAGTAGCTTGGAAATCTTCCTTACAGAAGCTTGAAAGCTTTCCTTCAGAAGCTTGAAAAGCTTCCTTTCAGAAGCTTGAAAGGCTTTCTTTCAGAAGCCTCGTTTCAGAAGCTTGATAAGCCTCGTTTCAGAAGCTTGAAAGCTTCTCTTCAGAAGCTTGAAAGCTTCTTTTCAGAAGCTTGAAAGCTTCTTTTCAGAAGCTTGAAAGCTTCTTTTCAGAAGCTTGAAAGCTTCTTTTCAGAAGCTTGGAAAGCTTCTTTTCAGAAGCTTGGAAAGCTTTCTTTCAAAAGCTTGAAAAGCTTCCTTTCAGAAGCTTGAAAGTTTCGTTTCAGAAGCTTGAAAAGCTTCCTTCCAGAAGCATGAAAGTTTCCTTTCAGAAGCTTGAAAGCTTCCTTTCAGAAGCTTGAAAGCTTCCATTCAGAAGCTTGAAAGCTTCCTTACAGAAGCTTTCTTTCAGAATCTTGTGAAGCTTCTTTTCAGAAGCTTGAAAAGCTTCCTTTCAGAAGCTTGTAAAGCTTCCTTTCAGAAGTTTGAAAGCTGCATTTCAGAAGCTTGAAAGATTCGTTTCAAAAGCTTGAACGCTTTGTTTCAGAAGCTTGAAAACTTTGTTTCAGAAGCTCGAAAGCTTCCTTTCAGAAGCCTGAAAGTTTTCTTTAAGCAGCTTGAAAGCTTCCTTTCAGAAGCTTGAGAGCTTTCTTTCAGAAGCTTGAAAGCTTCCTTTCAGAAGCTTGAAAGCTTCCTTTAAGAACATTAGAAGCTTCCTTTCCGAAGTTTGAAAGCTTCCTTTCAGAAGTCTAAAAACTTCTGAAGCTTGACAGCTTCGTTTGAGAAGCTTGAAATGCTTTCTTTCAGAAGCTTGAAAAGTTCCCTTTCAGAAGCTTAAAAGCTTCCTTTCAGAAGCTTAAAAGCTCTCTTTCAGAAGCTCGAAAGCTTCCATTCAGAAGCTTTAAAGGGTTCTTGCAGAAGCTCGAAAGGTTCCTTTCAGAAGCTCGAAAGCTTGCTTTCAGAAGTTTGTAAGCTTCCTTTCAGAAGTTTGAAAGCTTCCTTTCAGAAGTCTGAAAACTTCGTTTGAGAAGCTTAAAAAGCTTCTCTTCAGAAGCTTGAAAATCTTCCTTTCAGAAGCTTGAATGCTTCATTTTAGAAGCTTGAAAGCTTCGTTTCAGAAGCTTGGAAGCTTCGTTTCAGAAGCCTGAAAGCTTTGTTTCAGAAGCTTGAAAACTTCGTTTCAGAAGCTTGAAAGTTTTCTTTAAGAAGCTTGAAAAGCTTCCTTTCAGAAGCTTGAGAGCTTTCTTTCAGAAGCTTGAAAGCTTCCTTTCAGAACCTTAAAAGCTTTCTCTTAGAAGTTTGAAAAATTCCTTTCAGAAGCTCGAAAGCTTCCTTTCAGAAGCTTGAAAGCTTCCTTCCAGAAGCTCGAAAGCTTTCTTTCAGAAGCTCGAAAGCTTCCTTTCAGAAGCTCGAAAGCTTCCTTTCAGAAACTTGAAAGCTTCTTTTAGAAGCTTGAAAGCTTTTTTTAGAAGCTTGAAAGCTTCCTTTTGGAAGCTTGTAAAGCTTTCTATCAGAAGCTTGAAACTTCCTTTAAGTAGCTTGAAAGCTTTCCTTCAGAAGCTTGAAAAGCTTCCTTTCAGAAGCTTGAAAGGCTTTCTTTCAGAAGCTTGAAAACCTTCCTCTCAGAAGCTTGAAAAAGTTTCCTTTGAGAAGCTTGAAAAAGATTCCTTTGAGAAGCTTTAAAAAGCTTCCTCTAAGAAGTTTGAAAAAGCTTCCTTTCAGTAGCTTGAAAAGCTTCCTTTCAGAAGCTTTGAAGTCTTCCTTTCAGAAGCTCGAAAAGCTTCCTTTCAAAAGCTTGAAAAGTTTCCGTTGAGAAGCTTGACAAGCTTTCTTGCAGAAGCAAGAAATGTTCTACGTTGTACATTGTACCGTATCGGCTAACAATCGCACGCCTACTATGCGCTCTTTGCCGATGCGCATTGTGTAATCGAGGGGCTCGCCAGTGTATGCGTGAGTAAGTTAGTGACGGCGGCGGCCCAGCACATCACCTCAGCT
The DNA here is from genome assembly GCF_002204515.2 of Aedes aegypti. NCBI lineage: Eukaryota > Metazoa > Arthropoda > Insecta > Diptera > Culicidae > Aedes > Aedes aegypti. The sequence goes on along the minus strand of NC_035109.1, from coordinate 23,132,477 downwards.
GGATTTTTCAATGTCAAAGTTAATTAGTGTCTCCTCCGTCCGCCCGGCGGCTTCTTGTCGCCTTCGCTGTGTGCACGCTACGCTAGGTGGAACTGTTTCCCCGTTTGTTTGCAAATAAAATAAAAGCGTATTCCGCCGATGGCGTCCAGCGACGATCAACGTATTGAGTATGTATGCGTATGTGTTTGTATGGGAGCGTGTATTCAATTTATTCAATTTCCTCCGAGCCGATCGTAATTATAAATTATATCGTTTATTTAATGATAATGATGATGGTTCCCATCCCGACGCCATCGCCTCTGTCATTCGACGGCTTGCTACTATACTACAGTAACGTATGGGCGAACCGGATGTGGTTGGATCTCTCTCACCTGTTCTATATGGAGGCGGTAACGATGACGACCGGCGGCGCGGTAGAGTCGAAGGCGGTGGCGACGCCTCCTCCTTTTGTTATTGTTTGGATTCGTAGTAGGCCGCTGCGGGCGGCTGAATCTGGCTTGACCAAAAAATAAAAAAACGACGCATCAGCGAAACTCATTCCGCGCGCGTCGTGACAAAGCCGACAAAGTCGTCGTGATCGTGATTTACTGTGATATTTAAAATTGCGTTCGCAATACTTTTCGTTCGCGCGTTGATTCATTTAGCTTTTCTTTTTCCATTTTATTCAATTCAATTTAATTTCATCCAGCTGTGTAGAGTGTCTTGCCCCTCTCGCGAGCTGTCAGTTGGTGCGCTTCGCAGCCACCGGAGCAGCGCCAGCGATAATGTTCTGCGGCCGCCACTATTTATGGAATTTGATTTATATGGCACGTATTAGGGTCAATGTTGATGTGCCTCCTTCCCTGGCAAACGTAAAACGTCGCCATCTGCCAGCCGAGATCCGTATCAGCGTTGCGAATTTCTGTGTTATTGCGGAGCGTGACACACCCCTTGCCAGGGGGCTTGACATTTGCCGGTGTGTTGCGTTGACAGTTGCAAGGGGCCTATTTGCATTTTATAATTGCATTCTGCGTTACGCTTGATAGCCGACGCGTGATGCGCAAGCCGATTGCTGAATTGGTCGGCGAGGTTGTTAATCCAGCGAGGAACAATCATCAGTGTCACGTGTGGAATAATTTCACACGTATCGCGCTCGATGAATCACACATCACTGAGCGGAGGGGATGTGAGACGCCATTGAATCGAGTTGGCCATGGAAGGCGTTACAATTGTGGGAGAGAGTTTGTTCAATTTGAATTGATGGGACAACTCCTCGAATCAGTCATTTAACAGACACGGTGAAACCGTGAAAACGGAAAACTTCTTCTGAAAAGCAATAATAATTATTGAAATACTCAACGATTTATGCCATTTAAATCTCGCTACACTATTCAACGCGAACGCGGGTAACAATCCTCTTCCAGCGAACACGCAACACAGTTCCCATGAATTATCCGTATCAACGGAGGACAAAAACCACAACCACTCCATCGCACCACGTCACATCGCGATAGGACACTCAATAAATGTTTGCTAATGACTTAATTTCGTTCTCCACTCCTTTGCCCGACCCATATTCCGATTGCCCTCTTGGGCGTCATTTCGTTCACTCTCTCTGTCGTCGGATCTTTCGAGGTTATGTAAATTCAATTATCGGCTTACCCATTTATGGGCCCATACCAGCCTATATTTCTGGTGGAACCGCCAGTAGTTTGGTTATGCCCCCTACTCACACCATTCGTGTATTGTTTCTATATGATTCTACTGAGAGTGGTTCACATCCGTGTAAGGGAGATTCTCCGAACTACGATGATACAGCTAGAGATTCAGATAAGCACAATCTCTTCGAAGTTAATAAATGTGGCCGGCGAAAAGTAATCCAAGTAGATATGGAAAAAAGTATCGAACCATGGAAAATGAATTTTCTGATGAAAAATGACAAGAATGCATCGAAGTAGGCGGAGATCAACTTGAAGAAAGGAAAATTTTATGCTGATTGAAACAATCAGCCTACTTTTACGTTCTGTTTTGGGAGTTGGGAAATTAATATCTCAGAGCCTCCATCGAATTGCTCTGGATTTCTCAATGAATTAACCAACTAGCTTCTGATTTTATATCCCTTGGACGATCCAAACTCGACTCGGGTGAGGGATTCTGAGTGAAAATAGGACTGATGCTTCTAGGAATAATTCAACTATAGCGACAATTTACTTATTTGCCAAAAAATATGCTTGCAGGAAAAACTCGATGTTTCAGTACTCGGCGTGTATCGTTTGATAAATGTAAGACTCGTGCTGAAAACATTTTCATTTTGCAACTTGCTGCAAAAAATACTATAAGATAATCGTTTTAAAAACTTAAAGTTTGAGTTGAAGCGTTTCCTAATTTCAAACCAGCAATGATGCAGAATGGAGAACCGAATAGGTGGAGCTTCCGAGAATTAAAGCTGCTCCCCGGTGGCTGCGACGCAGCGGCAATAAAGGTCACATGCCGGCGCCGACGTCGTCCGTCGATAATCCATTGCACAGTGGGCAAAGTGAACCTAGAATGTCACCTAATAGAGCCGGCTGATTGCAGTTCTGAAATAGTAGTTTACGGAACAAGTTTCAGAATGATGATTTTTACAGCACGAGGCTTGCCGAGTAGGATAAGAACGACGAGTTGATATATATATCCGGCTATTCCATTCTTCCTGACCAAAAGCCAAAAGCCTTCCTAACCAAGCCTCTTTACCTTAAATTTACCTTACCACTATACCTTCCGGCATGAACTAGCGTAAATGCAGAGGTATTTCCGGTCTGCACTGGGCCAGTTTTAAATTCAACATCAATTCCTCCCTCACCCTTCAATGATCTGCATCCTGTCATGGCAGGCGCCATAGTTGCCTAAAAATAGAAGATAATCAGCACTCATAGAGGTTTTCAAGATAACGCATTGCACAGCTCCAATGATTGGAAGAGTCCAATTTGTGCTTTTTTTTATTTGGAAGTATTTACAACTAGGGCTGTGCAAATATCGATATTATCGGATCAATTTTATCCGATATCTGTCAGCCCGATTTTTTCTGATATCGATAAACTGTTGTCTGTCCGATAAAATGTCCGATAATCAGAACAAGGTTCATTGATTATTTTATATAAATGAAATGGATTCAGTGGAATTTTAGACATCAGTTGCAAATGGCAGAGCATCACTACAAAGTTCATGTAATGAACTCCATAATGCATTAGTTGATGTTAAATATAGCCGAAATTATCGGTTTTGCTCTAAACATCTTTTTTTTTGAGAATTATCGAATATCGGTTCGATATCGATAATGTCGAATCCGATATATCGCCGATACCGATAATGGATCAACAAGATATCGCCGACACCGATAAATCCTCATAATGCACAGCCCTATTTACAACTGATTGCGGCAGTTAAAATCAATATTGTCAAACGTAGAATCATCTTGCGAATACAATGGACAGAATAAATGCTATTACTCTGGAAAAAAGAAAAGTTATAACTGGCCCGTTATGTCCTATTTTACCTTAAACATTTCTCGCATAACCTGTGATCTTGCCCTAGAAGTAATTGAATTCTCCATTACTTTTTCAAAGAAAAATCGACTCAAGTAGTGTTTTGTTTTGTTTCGTGGTCTCTCCATACAACGGAGCGGTAAAAGTAATGGTTAGGTTTCGAAAGTTGAAAATCTTACTTACGCCGTTTTGTAAATCCTGAAATTAAACGTTCTAAAAGTGAAAAATCGTGTTGGTTTTGAGCGGAATGTGTAGAATGTCGTCTGCGAAAAACGTAGGATTGATGAAGTCAGTTTGCTTACTTTTCCAACTTGAGTCTGTTTGCATAAGTTTTTGAGATTTGAAAGTACTTCTACTTCATGATCAAGCTTAAGAATCTACTAAGAATTAGAATACATTGAATGATTTGTAAGACTGTGTGTGTGTGTACAGAAGCACAATATTTTAACATTCTTTGAAAGGAGAACTGTCTGATAACCTTGGTCTTGAAGATATTTTAAAGTAAAGATGAATCGAGAAAGCACCTCAAATCTTCAAGAGCACAAAACTATAGAACCAGACAATCGTTTGAGCTTATGATGACCAATCCAACAGTGTCTATAGAAGTGTTGAGGTATGGATTGGATACATCTTCACTTTAAACAAATTGCTTATACAATACTATGGCCATATAAACCACAAGTAAATTCCTAGAAACTATTGTATTTATTAATTAAAAGCATCGTTGAAATCTCAGAAAAAAATCTTAAATACATTATTGTAGACATTGCTGATCCGTTCATTTTTGAACAGATATAATATATTTGGTCAATATTTCAAAATAAGTTGTCAGTTAATCTTAATACCATTTGCCGTCATAATCCACATTTTATTGACATTAATTTCCGATGATTTTCTAAACCAACTCCTTATTTTTTTTTTCAATATTATGCCTTAAATCATAAATTAATTTCAAGATTTTTGTGAAAGTAGCTCGAAGAATTTTTGCAAAATATGAGGAAGTTATATTTTTGGGAAACACTCAAAATGAACAAAAGAGAATTCTGCTCTAAGGAAGTATTGCCAAAATATCTCTCAGATTATAGATATTTAATATCTAGATAATAACTAGAAACATAGCAGCATGAGAATGAACAAAATCTTCTGTTACCAATCAATAAAACCTTTCATAAAATACTACTTATCGTTTTACGACTAACCAGCCTAGTGAAAGTTTTTTTTACAACTAACGACAACCTAAACAAGTTTTTTGATAGTTTTTATAAGCTATCTTAAAAGTTAGAGAGTTCCGCGTGGATTTATACAACTCTATTTATAACATTTTTGTAAAGTCAAGCTGTTGTCAGATAATCTGGAACATTTGTTTGGGGAATCTAAAAAGAATCGACTTTGATGTTTTTTCCGCAATTTTTCATTCCATACAAACTGTATGGAAAACCAAAAAAGCAAGCCAACCTTCTACGAAATTTGGCATTTTTACTATTGGTTGGAAAAAGCACCTCAAAGCACCATTGGAAAGTTTGAAAAGTATAGATTTTTTTAGTATACTTAACTCAAAACTGACCAAAATGTCAGTTACATTCCTTTGCGTTTAATATTAAACAATTATCCGAGAATCCTATTCGCGATTTGTTTCTAATTGTGCTCAGGATTTCATCAAAAATTTCGATGAGATTTTAAGTGAAATTGATTTATTGGTCTGAACATTTCTTCAAATAATTGTCAATTAACGAAACCTTCAACATTTTGTGGGATGCTTCCAATATATTTTGTTGTATTCGATACAGAATCTGTTTAAACTTGTCTTGTTAATGTCTACAATTATTTTTTTTCTCGAGACTGTGATATAAAAGGAGTCCTTATTAAACATGTATCTCCAAAAATTCTTCCACGTGCGTCACGCATTTTGGCGCCCCCTTAAGGCTTGCGCCCTTGGCAGGTGCCAACTGCACGCTACGGCACTGCAGGCGAAGAATCTGTTATTATAAAGGTGTATCTACATTGCAATTAAAAATCGTTTTTAAAAACTCATATTTTTCTTCTAAAGAAGTGCTGTTTGCATGTGGAATATCTGAAATGAACTAAATGACTCGATGACTAGACGACTTGACTGGAAAACCGTAGTGATTGAACCCTTGAAAAAGGTCCCAAACGGACCGAAACGTCGAGGAAAAAACTAGCGTTATAATTCCCTAAAGACTACTTAGCCAACATTGTTTCAATGTGATTTTATAAAAACAAGCCTGGATTTGATTGGGGAGTCTAAGGGAAAATTTGACCCAGACTCCCCAATCAGAGGGGTCTACAAAGATGCAAATATATCAGCCATTCCATGAAAAACCGATCTAGTGGGTCTCCGAATTCCGTGCAAATTTGCTATTTTGTTCCTTATCCGAAATAAGGATACACGTATTTTTGGATTTTTTGATTAGGGTGACCATTTCCGAAATAGGGTGACCAGAAAAATCGCGATTTTGCAAAATTTTTATTTTTAAAAAAATTATAACTTTTGAACCGTTTGTCCGATTTTCAATCTTTTTGGACGAAATGAAAGCTAAAGATTTTGACTTTACGGGAAAAATATAAAATTTCACAAAATTTGTATTTTTACATAAAAAACTCAATAGTTTCCGTTTTTTCGTGTTTTGAAGGCTTCGGGACCAAAGGGGCTATTGCTGCTCTCATTTTTTTTTAAAAGTTCAGAAAATTTTACGTAAACTGTCTGAATAGTTGAAATTTTAAGCTTCCATTCCATACAAAAAGATTGGAAATCGGTTAAGCTGTTCAAAAGTTATAATTTTTTTAAGCATTACAAATCTAATGCGCTGAGACCTACAGTGTGTGCCGATAAAAAATGACTGATTTTTTATTTTCAAAAAAATATATCTCAATAACTAAAAAACATACATCGCTGAAAATTTGACAGTATATGTAAAATTTTCTGAACTTTCAAGAAAAAATGAGAACAGCGATAGCCCCTTTGGTCCCGAGGCCTTCAAAACACGAAAAAACGGAAACTATTGAGTTTTTTCATGTAAAAAAAAACAATTTTTGTGAAATTTTATATTTTTCCTAAAAAGTCAAAATCTTTAGCTTTCATTTCGTCCAAAAAGATTGAAAATCGATCGAACGGTTCAAAAGTTATAATTTTTTTTAAAATAAAAATTTTGCAAAATCGCGATTTTTTGGTCACCCTATTTCGGAAATGGTCACCCTAATCAAAAAATCCAAAAATACGTGTATCCTTATTTCGGATAAGGAACAAAATAGCAAATTTGCACGGAATTCGGAGACCCACTAGATCGGTTTTTCATAGAATGGCTGTATTGAAATACTTTATAATATACTAGAAAGAGTACAAACAGTTTATAATTTCAAAGTTTATATATGATATTCGGATTTACAAATTTAGGGGCCCCGGGACAGATATTCGTGGGGGCCTTTTTTTTTGTTAAATGATGTAAAACGGACTTCGAAAAAGTGTCTCTAGAATCTTCTCTGGTCAACGTGTTCTAATTACCACAAATAAGTTTCAAACTGCTATGCAACATTAGATAATGTTACCTTGGGCTCAGAAGTAAACCAAGGCTTTCAAATAGTTATTGAGTGATACAATTTCAAAACATGGAAAGCACCGGTGTTTGATTTTAGGAAAAGATTTAGGTTGTGCTTTTTTTTTTAATTGTAATAATTTTTATATGTTTCACACTTTTGATTCATTATTTCATCAAACGTAACATAGTACTGCTATTTTGATTAAATAAATCCTTCTGTTTCGCTGTAAATTTACTAATCTTTGAGGTTTGAAAGTTTTCTGTGTATTTTCTGTGTGTTTTTCACTTGAGTGAGAACGACACGTTGATAGCCTTCCCACATCTTTACTCTTCCACAATACAGTTGTTGTGGAAGCGATGTAGGTACGATAGGCAAAATAAATCGCAGTCGCACTCGCTCTTCCCGCGTGTGTAGTAAAATGAGATGGATGGATATGGGTTATGAAAGGGGTCCGCGTGGTCTGTAGGGATTTAAATTCTTAACTTGTGACCAACTCAGTTATTGGGTCACCAAGTGGCTCGGTAGCTTGGTTGGTAAAGCGTTCGTCTAGCATACAAGAGTCCTGGGTTCAAATCCCAGCCGAGCACGTGGATTTTTTCATAATTTCACCCATAATTTGTCAGCCAATATTTTTCTAATTATGAATTTAATGGCTTAAGTGTCCGGTACTGGGGGATCTCCCCCTATAAGATAGAAGTCGAAAGAAAAAAATATTTTTTAAAGAATACTCTTGATGAACGTGTTATAAGCTTCAAAGCCAATAATAATGCGAGAACTAAGTTTTTAAAGAACATCCTATTTATAAAGGAAGGAAAAATGTAAGCAAATGAAATACAAATAATCGTTATATCAGTTTGAGACAAAACGGTACAAACTAAATAGTTGATCAATCATTGGGACACATTTTTAAATTCTACTCATCAGCGTTGAAACAAGCTTATAAATTTTGAGTACGCGGCCAAATGACCCTTTTGTCCTTACAGTTAAGGTCGAAATACGCGTATCTGTCAAAGAATACAAACTCTAGTGGAATTAAATGGTATAGTACTCAATTCGGTTTTTTCATCTACTTATAGGTATTCTATAAAAAAAACTAAACAGCTCGAAGATTCATTATCAGAGACACATGTTTACTATATTTTTAAGTGATTTTTGTTGGTTTAAGATCCAGAAACATTTTTTGACGGTTTTTGAAATTTTGTCACACTTCTTGGTTTAGAGTAAAGTGGGGCAAAAGTTCGAGTGGGGCAAGAGTTTCTGTTTAAGATTTCTAGCTCAATTCAAAACAAAACTTCTAAATGTCATGGTGGCTCGAATTCCATTCAAGTAAAAGACTTTCACTCCAAATATCATAAAAATTGATTGACATTTGGAAAAGTTATGGCTATTTGTTGTTTTTTGACGTGAATTTTATAATTTTCGGTCAAACTTTCGTTGCATGGAACCAAATGAAGATAAAATCTTTTTCAATATTCTATATAAGGGATATGAATGCTTGGAGGTGTATTCGTTTTTGTAAAAATGCTTGGAAACAATTTTTGGCCCATAGTGGGGCAAAAGTTCGACCCATGTATGAACTCACGGAAACATTTGCAAATTGCCTAAAATCCACATATTATCTTCAAATTTAGCTAAATTTGCCTGATCGTGCGAAAAATGTCACCAAAATTAAACTTTTCCTCTTAGTTTTGCGAAAAACTGCTATTTTTGAGTATAACCCTGTTTTGGGAAATTTTTTTTATGAAAATTTAGTGTGTATTTTTCGACAAATTTAAGTTTACGGTTGGTATAAAGTATGTCTGTCATAAAAGTATCGATATTTTATGTTTTAGACAGCGAACTTTTGCCCCACACTAGATTCGAACTCTTGCCCCACCGGTGGGGCAAAAGTTCGTTGAGACAATCAATGTTAAAACTGTTAAAACTAAAAATGGGTAAATATTTTAACACAAGTTTGTTCAGAAAAATTATAGCCAATATGTTGAAAGTTCGCTGTATGGTATTTGTTTTGTTTCAACTGCTATTGTTTTCCTGGAAACTTTAATTATACCACTAAGGTCGAACTTTTGCCCCACCTCACTCTAAACTCGAATTTTGGGTATATATATTTTGTTATACGTGTACCTTCCAAAATGATAGAAACAACCCCAGTGCTAAAACCAAAACTCCTGTGGAATTTTTGTCGACAAAGTGAGCGTCAAACATTCATTCATATTGAGAGCAATTTTTAAAATGAAAATTTAAATATGTTATAGCCGTTATTTGAGCTGAAAACATTGCTAAAGTAACAAGAAACAAGAATTTATTACAAATTTTAGGACCCAATTGAAATTATGACCACGAATTTGTTCTAGTTACTCCTCGGTGCATCGATAAACCATTGATTGCATTGTGTCTCGGAGCGAGTGTTCTTTTTATGGCACTGCATACGGTTCTCCTTCCCGGCGATACGCTTCCAGCCAGTTACAGCCAGCCAGCCAGTCAGTCAGCCAGTGTACTATTATTATAAAAGTTATTTCTAAATTAAGAGAGCCGCATTTGGGTGGTTCGTTTCGCGGATGAACGCGCAAGCCGTAGCCCCCTGCCCCACCCTTGCGCGGGAATGGGGGGTTTCGATTGTGTATGGTAAAGCCCCAAAGAGGAGGTCGGATCGGTTTGATTAAATTAGCTAATTGAATTGCCGGGTGACAGCTTGGTGCCGGTTTTTGCGGTGATCATGATTCAGACGAAGCTAGCTTGCCATTTCGTATTCTTGCAATTACTTTGATGAAATGGGTTAAAATTTCAACCTTGACACTTTTGATCATCTTTGACGTTTGCTCAAGCGTTCGATATGAATATTGAGATAGGGCTTTAGGACCCTATCGAAGGCCCAGATTACCCCACGACCCTTGAGGCTCAAACACTTACTAAGATGGTTGAACAAATTTGCTCAACCCTTTACTTCGTTCAAGTACGTCTTCCTTCCTATTGGGTGTATCATCAACTGCAAGGTTCTCTTTATCACATATGGCTGTTCGTGATTATCGGTGTTCAGGGCGAAGCCAATGGATTGGAAATTCTCACGTGAGCTGTCGTCTATCACCATCATCATCATCATCATAGTTGGCTGACATTCCTCACGACGAGTCACTGTGTCAGCAAGTAAACATCTTCCGAAGAACGGAGCAGTGCAGCTGCAGGCCATCACAGCAGGCGTCCAGTTTGTAGTCGGACGGCTCATTTTTTTTTATCAAGCTATCGTCGGCACGTGATTGTGTGTTGGCTACTTGGATCAATTACAGTGCGCCTACAGGATGGATCTAAGTAATCGTCGAACCGAAGTGGACGACGGTTGCCGTTTTTGCTTGCGACCTTCATCATCTCGTTCCAATGAAAATGGATGGACGAACGAAAGGGAGTGAGCGTTGTTCGAAGAAAGGGAAATTACTTTCAGTGAATCCCAGCGCGCAAGCGATATGAGTGGAGAGTGGATGATGATTATGATTCACTGAGAAACCGCAAGTGCAATCAAGTCTGAGAAGTACCTAAGTTTCGATTGGGAATTCAATCCACATTGTAAAATTGCACAATTTCATTTTTTGATGAAAACAAAGCTAAAAAAGCTTCCGAAGTGACATTTTACATATCTTCCTTACTCGATGTTCCGTATCGCGATATCGAGTTAGAGAACCATAGCAAATGTTGGTTTTCATGGCAACCTTGATGGCCCTTGGATCGGAGCTGCACTGATTTTGTGTTCTATAACTCGATACCTTTCAATATCGAGTTATGGAGAGTTGACAGTATATTAAATGTAAACAAATATTATTGCTTATGGTTGTGTGAATTTTTTAACAGATATTTTAAGTTGTTTAAAAATTGTACACAATATAACAACCGAAAACTTTGCTATGATATAATGGAAATATCAGTGGATTGTCATTTTGAGAAGACTCAGCAACTCGACTCTTGTAGCATTTCTGCATGTTTTTTCACATAACCGAAAGCTCTGTTTACGATGTCAACTTTTCTCGTTATTTGCATCAACACTCCGCTGGCCTCTCCTCAAACATGTGCGGAGGTGGTTCTGGCGCTTCGATTCCTGACATTGTGCTGCTAGTTAGTGGGAATTATTATTGAAGCGGAACGCGGCGAGAAAAAATTTCGCGTTTTTGCACGATCTCCATTTCTTTCCGTCCGTCATCCGTCTCCGTCTTTCCTTCCACCTCGTATTAGTTGAACGATCCGCCACAGACTAATTGCGTCTTAGCTCTCGAACTTGCGATGCGATGCTGCTGAAGGTACATACGTTCTTTTCCCATGTGGAACAGATGATCATAAATTGAGCGATCGATTGAAAATGATTTACCGGCAGCGGCCGTCCGAGATCAGAATCCGAGCAAAAACTAACCTCGGCAATGAGGTGGCCCATTTTTGTTAATAAAAAATCAAATCGTAAAAAAAATCCGCTGCTGTGAAAATTTGAGCACAATCAATCTATTCTAAGTCATTATGCCCCAAAAAGATAAAAGATAAAAGATTTAAGACTATGCACAATGTCACATAAAAATTATGAAATCTGCACCTAGATCTGCACCTAGCGTAAATATAAGAACTTAATTTAATTTCACACAAGAAAAAAAAAATCTTGCTTGGAATATTGTATACAACTTTCAACTTTTGTTTTCAACTATTTACGTCAATAAAGGTATTTATTCAGTGAAATGAGCGATTTTCTAAATCACGTAAAACTAAGAGTTTTATTCCTATAGCGGCCTCTAGATGACCACGATATTGACAATATTTTTATTATCAATAGTTTTTCGCAATATTTTTTCCGATTTTAAAAATCGATTAATTTTTATGGTGCTTTTATCGTGTGGGGAGATGAGTGGAAATATTGAAATGCCGAATTGAACTTTCCTGATTTCACCTCAATATTTGAATCAATATATTGAGGAGTGATATAAATCCATCAATATATTGATGCCGTTTGGGGGCCGCTTATTATTTTTTATCTTGCCATTACTTCCTTTAGGATTGTTGAAATAATACACCCCAAGGGTATGGCAACTGGTCGGGGGCCTGAACTTCTTTAAGCAAATCAAACGGACTCCGCAAATTGGTGGATAAGCTAAAGCTAAAATTAAAGTTTCATTATTTCAATGTCTTCATGACTCATATACTCATTACCATATACCTATATATTTTTCAGTGCAACCACTATCTGTGCTAAACCTGTGCGCCGAAATAATTTTATTCGGCGGCGGCGTTAGGGCATTTTTGTACCGGCGGCGGCGGCGTCATCGGCGGCGTACATCGGCGTGAAGAAAATTGGACATCAAAATGTTTCCAGTTTTCTTACAAAAAATCTTACCATGGGGGAAGGGCGGGTTTAAAAATGCAGAAAATTGTCTTACGTAATTAACCCCTCTACCGGCAGCTTCATTTTTTACCGCAAAATTCAAATTCAAATCGTTATAACTTATTTGTTTTTTAATATTTTTGCACCATTTTTTCACAAGCTCTCAAAAAACTCTTCTAGTTTTAGGATCTGTGTCGATATTGATCATTGGTCATCTGGTTTTGAAGATATTCCAAAATTCCTTGGGGGACCGACCCGTAACTACAACCTCCTGATAATTTCTCAGGCTACTGAATTTCAATCATATTCGGATATTAACTCTTCGAAACAATACATTAATGAGAGCATGTTATGAAAAAATGAAGCAATTTGATGCAGCCATCTTTAAGTAATGACCAATTAGGTTTCTGGAGCCACGCGAGCCAAATAAAGATCTTAAAAACTTCCAATAATATCATATCGTTATTTTCAGATATCCCCAAGAATACTGAACCGATTTGTATGATTTTTTCAGAAAAGCTTCTTATTAATTAGCATTATATAGCCCACATTTTATTTTTTTGATAAATTGACCAAAAACAAAATGGCCGCCAAAGGCATTTTATATGGAAAATGTCGGTCCCCCAAGGAACATCGGAATATCTTTAAAATCAGATCACCAATAATCAATATCGACACAAATCCTAAAACTAGGATAGTTTTTTGAGAGCATGTGAAAAAATGGTGTAAAAATATTGAAAAACAAAAAAGTTATAACGATTTGAATTTGAATTTTGCGGTAAAAAATGAAGCTGCCGGTAGAGGGGTAATGGACAGCCCCATAGCTGGTACGATGATGCTTTATGCCCAAGGAAGGCATTTCCTATTATATATTGAACATTTCCAACTATACGAAAAGGTCCTGAGCTGGCCGGGAATCGAACCCAGACACCTTCAACATGGTTCTTCTTCTTCAACATGGTTGTGAAGATTACGAAAAAAAGCCCGCCAGCGACGTGATTTGAACTAACAATCCATCACCCAAGATTAAGCTGAATATTTTAGCGTTTAGCGCTACGGAAGTTTGGGCACATAAATATAAACTAAATTAAAAACGATGAAGCAGTTGCACTATCACCATAATTTAAATAATACAGTGATTGAAATTGTTGTCCCGTATTCGCTTATCAGAAATAATATTTGAAGGATCGTGAAAACATTGAAAAAGTTATTTTACGCTTTTTATTTGCATTTATATTTGCAACAAATCCTGAAAAAAAAAAGCTTGGAGAAATTTCTGGGGAAATCCTTGCAAGAAAACTCATGGAGATATTCTAGCAAATTCCTGAAGTTTCCCTGATGGGATACTAACAGAAAATATTTGAAAAGTTCAATCATATTTTTAAAATCTCTGGACAAATTTTAAAAACAGAGAATCGTTGGGAAAAATAAGAACCAGGAACAAAAACTCGAAGAACCAGAAAGAAACTCGCAGGAAAATTTGGAGAAATTACCCCAGAAATATGTGAATGATTCATCGAAAAAAATATGTAGGAAGAACCTTTGGAAATTTTTTGCTGGTTTTTTGGGAGAACACTTCGAACGATACTTGCACAAATGTTTGAAGAAATTCTCGAAGTAATCCAAAAAAAGAATAAAGAACCTTTTAAAAATTCAAGCAGCAATATATGCGATTATAAAGACTAGCTTGAAGATATTCTGAAGAATACATTGGAAGAACCCCTTCAGAAATACAAGACAAAAATATTGGAAATATTACTGAAGGAGTTCTGGGATGAATCTTAAGAGCATATCTTAGAGGAAGAGTTTTTAAGCGAATACCTGAAGAAACGTGTTGTGCATTTTTTCAGAAAAACTCCTAAATTACCGAAAGAAGTTTGTAGAAATATCCCTTAAAAATTTTTGAGGATTTCTCAGAGTGGCACTTAAACAAATCTCTAGTCTAGTTAAAAAAAATACACAAAAAAGATTTTTAAATAAATTTCCTATAAAATAAACAAGTTTCCTGGATGACTAAAATGTATAAAATACAAATGAGAAAATGATCCAGCAGCTTGAAATGTTCGTTTTTTTATTCGAACTGGTCAAATTTGGAGGACTTAATAATTCACATTTATGAGCTATTTTTTGAATAAATTTATAAAACACTGTGAATTCAAAATGGTTTGAAAGTTTTGGACAAAAATATATAAGGATTTGTTAAAATATCCAAAACACCGTCCATCTTCTGGAATTCAAATAATATTCTGGGAGATTTTGAAATTATATGAAAATATTTCTGCTCTGTGTATATGTAAAATCTAAATTTGAATAATAATTTTCCGCAAAGTGACAAAGTTCAATAGCCAACCCTTTGCCCCCTAAGAATGCACATTGGGCCAGACCGCAAAATTAGGAGGAAAAAATTATTTCGACTATGAATATAATTCTTTAGAACAAAAGTGTCTTCAGCAAAATTGTGACATATGATGAGGACTACATTTTGACATTAAGTGACATTAGGGTAGTCCAACAAAATACGGAAATATTTTTGCCAACTTTTATGCTTTTCAAGTTAGCGCTTTGAAGTGTTCTAGGAAGTTGTTCTTTGTTTAATTTTGAACAACTTTGCCGAAGACACCAGCCTTGTAAGTCTACTGTAGCCCTTGCTATGGCGTTTTCAATGATGCAGGGTAGGGTGGTCCATGAAAAATTTATATTATTATATGTTATATGAGATATGACCATTTTTATTCAAAAAAATCATAACTTTCTAACGTCAATATCTCAAAAAGGTGGAAAAACTAGGAAAAAATTTGAGCAGGATCTGAAAGGTATAACTTAGGGGTTCAAACGGTATATTGTATTGCTGAAGGATATTGGAGGATTTACAGTATAATTTTGATGTGAAAACAAACTGAAAATTCATGATTTTAGCTGAAGTATTGATGTGTGCTGTTAAAAACAAAGTCAAAACCATCTTCTTAATCAATTTTTTTTTCTCTTATAAATATAAACCTTTTGTAGTAGAGGTTGATCGCAACTTTGTATTCACGACAGTTGATTTAATGCATCAGTAATAATATGTATGAAATGTATTCAATAGAATATATAATTATGGCTTCTACAAGCATTTATACATGCTGTTCAATGAAGCTGAACGTTTATTTTTTGTAATGTAAACTGATCCAAGCTCAAGCTCATGCTAATCAATTGCAAAATAATTGTTATACAAAGCCAAACCAAAGCCTATTGCATAGTCTAAATTTTTAATTTTAAATTAAATTTAATCACTTTCAACCACACACACCACAGCCTGCTCATTTGAAATGTACAACGAATCAAAATATTTTTTCGTTGATAATTTAAAACATAAATCAATCAGACTCATACTCCGAACAAGCGGATTTTTTAAGGCGTGTTGGTTGAAATATTTCACTGATATATGTCATTAAATTCCCAGGAAGTGGCAGTCAATCGCAATTCAAATTTAATGTTTTTGAATCTATTTTATACCTTGAGAGTAGTTATGACGTTCTAGCTCGATGTCAGATAAACCAGCTGCAATTAATTAATTTGCAAAATTATCAGGTTTATTCGTGCTATCCGAAATTTTATTCACAGTGATTGAAATATGTGGCAGAATAATCCCAGTGTTCGGCAACGGAAACAAAATGTTGTTCCGTACTTTTGCGATAAACTTTAAATAAAAAGTGAAATATTAAAATTTCAATATTTCAACTAAAATCATGAATTTTCAGTACAACAAGCTCGTTTTCACATCGAAATTACACTGTAAATCCTCCAATATCCTCCTGAAATACAATATACCGTTTGAACCCCTAAGCTATACCTTTCAGATCCTTCGCAAATTTCATTTCAGATATTGACGTTTGGAAAATATGATTTTTTTTTGAATAAAAATGGTCATATCTCATAAATGAATGAATATTTCTTTCACCAAAATGCACGTTTCAACTAGTTCTAAAATTTTGTAGAAGAAGTAATTGTGATAGAATTTGAAATAAAAAAGTTAAGGGCAAAATATCAATTTTTCATGGACCACCCTACCCTGCATCATTGAAAACGCCATAGCAAGGGCTACAGTAGACTTACAAGGTTGGCGTCTTCGGCAAAGTTGTTCAAAATTAAACAAAGAACAACATCCTAGAACACTTCAAAGCGCTAACTTGAAAAGCATAAAAGTTGGCAAAAATATTTCCGTATTTTGTTGAACCACTCTAATGTCACTTAATGTCAAAATGTAGTCCTCATCATATGTAACAATTTTGCTGAAGCCACTTTTGTTCTAAAAAATCATCTTCATAGTCAAAATAATTTTTTCCTCCTAATTTAGCGGTCTGGCCCAATGTGGAATGGCTTCGGAATTATGCGATTTCCTATCGCTGGTTCTTGGGGAAATTATTGTTCTGGCGAAACTTTTATTAGATTCAAACAGCCAAGCTAGCCAAATTTTAAAATATAAATCAATGAATCTTCCAAGCAATCCATCAAATATATGCTCAAGAGATGTCAATCCACTCTTATTTGTTGGGAATGTTCGAAAGAGCTCACTGTAAATACAGATTTTTTTATACATCAAGGACTAGTCAAACTAGTAATTCAGATAATACTTCACCAAGAATCAATTCCTAACGAATCTGTTCATGATTTCAATATATCTCCCGAAAATTTGCCAAACATTTTTGTGTGATCCGCTTTCCGCAAACCTGTACAAATCTAGCCAATAATATCATCATCAAATCAAAACAAATTCTTAAATTTCGGTGTTCTTATGTTTGAACTAATATTTTCCCGGTGTGTTCTCAAAATTCCCGGGTATTTCCCGTATTTTTCCCAGGCTTTTGAAATTCTCGGGTTTTCCCACTTTTCCCGGATTCCCCGGATGGAAAGACACCATGTTCAAAGCAATCTTTAGATAAATAACTGCTGTAGAAACATATGAAAAAATCCGAGAAGGGTTTTTAAAGGTTTATAGTAAATTTTCTGCAGGATTTTTTTAAGAAACCCTTGGACACATTTTTTTACACCATTGGTTTCAAAAAAGACTGCAGGGAGAATCTCTAAAGTAATTTAGTAGAGAATACTTTGAAGAATTCCTACAGATACCTGGATAAAAATAGACAATTATTCCTGGACATTGACTTGCTACAACTCGTTGAGGAATATATGATGAAACTCCTATCAAGATCCCAGGAAGCGTCATGGAGGATCTCCTAAAGAAATTTCAATTGAATTTTATCGATGAATATCTTGAGGTCCATAGAGCCATTACCAGAGGAATCACTATAAGCATTGTAAGAGCAATTTCTGGTCTAATAGGCATTCAGAAGTAAAATCAGAATGAATTCGTTCAGCAAATTCTGAAAGGAGAAATCCGCGTAGGTATTCTGGGATAAATCCCTGAAGAATCTCTGGAAAGTTTAAAGATGGAGTTGATAGAAAAAATCCATAGAGGAATTCTTTAATATCTTCCTTTATGATTTTCTGTAAGAATCCTTATAGAAGTTCCTGAGACAATATAGAACTATTTTGTTGAGCTTTTTTTTTTAGTAAAAGTATCAAATTTTACGAGCTGAATCATTTATCGGCGTGAAAATAAAAAATTGGCGGCGTAGTGCAGATCGGCGTATGGCGCGCCGCCGATACCTCATTCGGCGTCGGCGTGACGTAAAATGGATCGGCGGCGGCGGCGCACAGGTCTAATCTGTGCCCTATCTTCCACTCAGCAAACATCAACTGGCATCGGCTTTGCCGGATCTTCTTGGTGTTACTGTGGTAAATTGAAGCACTAGATTAATAATTAACTCACAAATTCCAACTGTTACTTACAGCTTTTATATAAACGATTAAATCTAAAGCAGTAAGTAATGCTGTGAAGCTCTGAGGCAGCTTTAGAGAATTCTTACTACTTTTGTCTTCCTCCTGACACTTTCTACCCTGAATTAATTTTGAACTCTGATCCCACTTAACAGTTTTTCTCAATAATAAAGAATACATTTAGTTGCAAAACACTATCGCAACAATACCGAACGTTCAAAGTTGAAGGAAGTGTTGCGTGCCATACAGTCGGCCACAAATGTTCATGTGGCTGGCAACAACTGTTTAAGAAGAATAAAGAAAAGATTCAAACCATAAAACTTGAGCGGAATAGAAAAATGGAATGCTTAGCAACATAGAAATACTCTTCAACTGTAATCCAGTTTGTCATAAAGGGTTAAAATTTTTGTCGTAGCTGGCAACACTGCTCAAGTGAAATTTCGACACCAGGCAGTACTAGTGTGCATGCAACTTTTATTTTGCGGATATCTCAGGATCCTGACTAGAGATGGGCAAACAGAATCGGAGGCGTTCAAAAAATCCGGATCACTCAAAAGAACGAGTGATCCGTAGCTCTTTTTTGGCGAGAGTCGATTCATTTGATCAGCGCGGATCAGACAAAAAGTGGGCAGGAAAAAGAACGAACCGATTCTTTACTCTATTCTCCTTCGTTCGTATCTCGGCTTTTTTATAACGCTTGACACGTGCCTTGCTTTGCGCGCCATGGCACACGTGCATACATGCTCCGTTCTCTCGGCATACAGAGATTTGACTCGCCCACTAGCATACAAGCAGATGCAAGGTGGAGAGAAAGCCAACGGGAATGGCAAAGCACACGTTGCTTCTTCCTCTTGGCTCGGGTAGGAGTAATCGGCCGAGTAGGATCGTATGAGTTGGGGAAGGATGTACGAAGAATGAGAGAGCGTAAGATATGAATGGAACGACGCATGTAGCGCAACAGAGAGTGAATCGCTCTTTTTTCGTTCGCTCTTCTTTTGCGAGCCGCTGAGCCACTGAACCGTTCAAAAAATCCGGTTCACTAAAATGAGAGCTTCCGATCGGTTCAGTTCACTAAAATGAGCCGTTTTGCCCTTCTCTAATCCTGACCACTTAGATAGATGGCGTCTTCGGCAAAGTGGTTCAGTAGCTCAAGGGCTATTATTATTCTAGCCAAGAGATTCCAGATTTTGCCTCCAGGCGGCGTTAGTGAGCATATAAGTTTTGTTTTGCGGATAACTCAGGATCCTGACCACTTAGAAAGATGGCGCCTTCGGTAAATTTGGTCAGTAGCTCAAGCGCTATCATTATAAAAGCCATGAGATTCAAAAATTTTCTACCAGGCGGTACTAGTAAGCATGGAACTTTTGTTTTGCTGTTTGTTATCTCTGGATCCTAACCACTTTGAAATTTAACGTTTTCAGCAAAATTGTTCAGTACCTCAAGCGCTAGCATTATAAAAGCTATGAGGTTCTAAGTTAAGCCACTCTCTTGACTAGAATAATGATAGCCTTTGAGCTACTGAACAACTTTGCCAAAGATGCCATCATTCTAAGAGGTCAGGATTCTGAGATATCTGCAAAAAAAAAAAAAAGTTTCATGCGCCGCCTGGTGGCTGAATTTTGAATCTTATGGCTCTAATAATGATAGTTCTTGAGCTACTCAACAAGTTTGCCGAAGACGCCATCTTTCTAAGTGGTCAGGATCCTGAGATATCCGCAAAACAAAATTTCGACGCTCACTAGCGCCGACTGGTGACAGAATTCATGTTAGCCCTTAATCTATTGAATAATTTTGCTTAACATCATGACCCTCTATTTTGAATACTTTTTCAGATATTGATCATTTTAAAAAAACGGTCGTTAATCTGAATTTTGGTAGTAAAAAAGTGGTCGTAAAGATAACCGTCGTAAAAAGAACGGTCGTAAAAAGAGGCTGGAGCGTATAACGTGCGGCAGTAAAGGCTACATTGAATGAATACACAAATCAAAGAATTTTTCAGCTTGGAAATCCAGGTTTATACCATGATTTGATGCACATTCAGCAAAACTTTGCATTACAGTCTTATATATTATCACGAGGCTTACTAAAGCCCTTATACGCGATCTATTAACCTTTACGTCCCCGACCCACGACAAAGCATTTTCAAACAGCTGCTATTTCGTCCATTTTCATTCATTTTTTTTAAACCACCCTCTGTTGGCTATGGCAAAGTTCCAGTTATTTGCAATAAATGGACAATGCTGAATTTGGAACCATACCGGAGATATTCCGGGTAATTCTGGGTGCCAAATTTTAGGAATGTGATTATTTTTTTATGTTTTTTTAGTTTTAATGTAAATGAATTCGAAAGAACTTGTCAACAAATGAAATGTCCTTGAGGACATTTCCGTTTTGTGTCCAAAACATACCGTGCGACATCTCAATCTTCGTGAATTCGAAAGAATATGTAAATAAAGGAAGAATCAACTGATTTGGCCACTCCAAAACTCCTGGCACAGGTTCTGGTGGAACCTAAGTCAGGAGCTCTGGAGTGGCCACATCTGGTTGTACAGAGTTAATACTTCATTAATTGATATGTTTTCTGAAATTCGTGAGAATTGAGACATCGCACGGTGTGTTTTGGACATGAAACGGAAATGTCCACGAAAGGCCCCTGGTGGAACCGGCAACGGTATTCCGGAATGGACAACTAATTCAAATTATGTTAAAATAATCGCAATCAACCATTTTCATGCATTTTACATTATAACTACTTGGATCTCGGCACCTAGAGCTCCGATTGGGTTTAACTTTTTACCGAAACCGGGAAATAATATGAAATTTGTGCAGTGAAAAATTCACAACATTTTGATCACCTACTTTAAAGTTATCGCAAATGCCCCATTTCGTAAAAAATGCTAAATTTATCATTTTGAACTGATTTTGAAACGAAAGGATTCAGAGCAATATACCTTTTGGCAAACATGTTTGATTTAACAAGAGAAACAAGTATGTAGAACTTTTTTTTCTGTAAATTCATAGTTTTTGAAATACAGTCGACTCTCCACATCTCGATGTTCTACATCTCGATATCTCTTCCTATGTCGATGATTGCTTCGGTCTCTTCGTTCTGCATATATTTTCACTCTCCCTATCTCGATATCCTCCTTATCTCGATATCTCCCTATCTCAATGTGATTGTCGTTCCCGATTTTCTCTCTGTATGTCGATATGCCCATTATCAATGGTTACTAGACCAAATTTTAGGGATTCAAAACAATTTGCGAAGACAAAATGACATCTGTTTGTTGTTGATTTTCCTGGTAACGGAGTGATTTTCAATTTAGTATTCTATAAAAATTTGTTCTGTGTCTCGATCTCCCCCTATCTCGATGGTCCCTTCGAAATCGAGATGTGGAGAGGCGACTGTATATCAAATCAAAGTTATGACATTTCTTTCAGTATGGGACATTTGCGATAACTTCAAAGTGTGTGATCAAAATGGTGTGATTTTTTTACTGCACAAATTTCAAGCTATTTCCTAGTGGCGGTAGAAATTTCAGATCGGAGCTCTCGGAGTCAAGATCCAAGTTTCCAAACTTGGCCATTTTGTATGAAAAACGGCAAAATGATTTTTCTTTTTCATTGTTTAAACAAAAATAATCACATTTCTCAAATTTGGCAACGTTGTGGCCCCAGTACAACCCTAAATATGTTCGGCATGGTTCCGAATTCAGCATTGTTCATTTATGACAAATAACTTATAGTTTTTAAAGTCAACTGAGGTTGGAATAGAAAATTGACGAATTAGCAGCTGCTTGAAAATGCCTTGACGGGGACGTAAAGGTTAATTAGCAACATTGCACATGGTTCCAATTAAGAGTAACGTCATGTTTCAGTTTTGACAGGTCTTCTGCTCGATTGGAGCGCTTTTTTGTATGGAAATGACTCTTCATTCCCATCAGTGATTTTAAACTAAATAGAAGAAAACAAAAATAACAGAATAAAAGCTAATGCATTAAGCTCGAAGACATACCGAAGAATGATTCCGGTACCAGAAAATGCATTATGAAAGAAAATGTCCAGTAAATTAATGTTTGATAATAAACTAACATGGATTAGCAGTCTTTGTTCCTGCAGAAACGTATCGCCAGAAAAAAAGAAAAAGTGTAACCAGTTTCCAGCGGTAGCTAAAAACATCAACATTTTGGGTATAAACAAGTTGAAAAACTCATTCTCTACTAAAAACCAAGATGGCCGCCAGATTTTTACATTCCAAATAAAAGCCTTATTCTTTATTCGACTCGAATAAGGAAAAGAATAAGCGATTGAAAACTTGTTACTTTGTCGTGCAAAAAATGTGACTTACATTGGTTGCACTCGCCATATAAGGCAAAATCACATGTTTCAGAAAATCCCTCATTTTATAGAATTGTATGTCAACTCTCCCTTACATGATATTCCGTATATCGAGTTAGAGAACCATAGTAAAAGTTGGTTTTCATGACTACCTCGATGGTCCCTTGAAACGAATTTGCACTGATTTAATGTTCTATAAATCGAAACCTCCTTAACCCAATGGTTCCTTCAATATCGAGTTATGGAGAGTTAGCTGTACTGACCATTGCTTCATCTAGCTCAATTTTTGTAGTTGCTCTTTCTCATTTTTGTTCTCAACTTTCTGATGATGACTTCAGAATTCAAAAAAAAATTGGTGCGCTTATGGTAAAAAACGTTTTTTTTTGACACAATTCAAACAATGTTATCTTTATATGACTACTTCTTCGCTCCGTAAGATGCAAATAAATTACCTATGTGTTTCAAGAGAAATATGAAACATAATCACGTCAAGAAACTCCAACTTAGATTTTTTTTAAGAATGGCTTTTACGCAAACTGTTTAGCTTGCTGGTTCACGAGGGGTCCATCAATTTAAAACCAACGTTTCTCCTCTAGGTTTGGCATATTGTAGCCAACAGCGACAACAAAATGAATTCACATGATGTGTGGTGATGGCAGTGATTAATAAGCTACAGTTTTTTTTTTTGCTGCTGAAAAGAGCTCATTTTCCGACGTATAACAATTTTTTTGCACTTCAATATCTCAATTTTGATTCTTTTACGTATTCGAATGCAAGTAGATAACTGACACTGAAGCAGGCTACAAGTGATTATCAAAATACGCGTATCTGTTAAAAGATAAGCAATTAGGACGAAATTGAAAGCTACATTACTCAAAACTACTTTTTTAATTCTAAATTTTGATATTAAAAATGATTAATAAAGATTTCAATCTTTAGGCTCAATGATGTTTTATATAACATTATGACAGCTCATACTATATTTTCGGTGGGAGCTAGGGACTTGTTTCCTAGCGCCAATGAAAAACCACCAGTTGGCTTGACTGGGCTTAAGACGTGGCAGGGGTTCAATGCAGCGTTCTGTTGAACTCTTACAAAATCCACAGGTCCGCAAGCATAATTCCGTTCAAGCGACCCGTACCGCTTTCAAAGAACTTTAGCCCATCACCAGGAGCTCCACCCGGCGCATTAGGATCCAGGCCAGTGAGTTCCTGATAATGGAAGACTGACAGCCTTAGTAAGGATGGATGACACCTCCCTTAAACGACAAGTGGGGCAACTGTACCGCCCCCGTCTCGCATACATCACCATGGAATCATAAAGGCGACTAATTACGACGGGCGAGGATAGCAGCTTCGAGGGGGGACCCACTAAAATGGGGAATTTCCAAAACAATGCCGATACAATGGAGTTCAACGCAGCAAGAGTCGAGGACGCGAAAAAAAGAAAAGCCCGAAAAAAGCGATAAGGTGCCACGATCGCCGGTGCATACCAAGAGGGATCTACCGACGTATAGCAGTAGCTCGAAGCAATGTGAGACACAAGAACAACTAGAAGAATTAAGCAATCAGAGTCCAGTGTACACACCGAAATCGAGCAACAACCTCAAAACTCGAGGTTGACGGAGGTGAAGGATAAGGTCGACGAACTCATCCCGTTCGTCAAGGACCGGCACAATGTGCATACCGTGATCAATTGCAAGCTGACGAGCACCAAATCCTCTGTCAACGCTGCCGTAAACGAGCAGAAAGCGCTGAGGATGAGAACAGAGCAGATGATGCTGTTTGAGATGAAGAGCGACCCAGTGATCAAGAGCTCGGCCTATCAGGAGCTAGTCGCGAAATAGTTGGCGAACGAGGCGGACGTAAGAGCACTTACTGAGTAAGCAGTACGACGGCACACTGTCAGCGACGATTCGGCTACCAGTTGACACGGCGAACAAACTAGGCCACCGATGCGATGCTTCAAGTGAATGAACTTTGAACACCCGGTGGCGAGCTGTAAAGGTCCGGACAAAACCGAACTGTGCAAGAAATGTGGAGAAAGAGGTCACTGGATCACTACTGTTGTGGTAGTCGACAACAGAAACTGAGTGCGACGTTGCGATAATGATTCTATGACACTACCCCGAACGCCACTACCCCGAATGCCACTACCCCGAACGCCACTACCCCGAAAGCCATTACCCCGAATGGGTCATTACCCCGAACGCCACTACCCCGAATGGGTCACTACCCCGAACGCCATTACCCCGAATGGATAACATTTTGAGACATATTCTAGTTAGAGAGTGGGGAGATAATTGTACGATTCATTTTGAGTATTTCACGAGTTTGGCTCAAAAATGTATTTTTCAAATATCAGAAGATAAAAAAGGAGCTAGTTGTTCAGCAAATAATGTTTACACACTAAGTTTTGTCCTCTAATTTTGGGAAGATTCACATAGCCACATTGCAATGCTCTGAAGAACAGCCTATTTCGAAAAGAAGGGTGAATTTATTATGAGAAGTATAGCTATAATATGTACAAAATTAGGATGTAGTAAAGTCTCTTATTGGACGTCGGTAGCCACTTCCTTTACTCATTTTGTAGGTGTCGGGCATTAAGATGGTGGTAAATCCTTAAGAGACCTGTCTGTTTTAATACAAGAAGATAAAAGAAAGGGAAAATTTCCGATTAGAATTATAGCAAGAATCACTTAAGTGAATGCCTTCAAGATATATTCCTTTATAAAAAGCTGTTCTATATGGAAATATTAGTTAGCTTATTCAACAAAAAGTGAAAGAACAGCCTATTTAAAAAAGAAGGGCAAATTTCTGGTGAAATGTTTGCAGCTATGAAGTGAATGATCACTGTAACAACGTGAACCTATATTCATAAGAAAAAAAAAATATTTGTTCAAAAACAAAATTGAACACCACCAACAAGTCCAAATACCGGTGATTACGCATCTGTTAAGCAACACCATATTGAGGGTTATGGATTCGAATTCCATTCAGTCAATAAAAGGCTTATTTTATTAAAGCCCATTCACAAATTTCGTAACGCTGAAGGGAGCAAAAATGTTTGTGGGTGGTTGTCATCATAATGTTACAGCCCATTCACAATATGTAGAATTTCCATACAAAAAAAGTACGAGGGGGTGGGTAGGTGTTAAAAATGGCAATTGTTGGCGAAATGAAATTTGTGAATGAACCCTTGAATTGCGAAGGTGCCCACTGAGTTGATTAACAGGCACTGTCTCAGAAAGAATGAGAAGAATATAGTTACCATCAAGATATTTCGAAAGAATAAATATATGATGAACATTTTACCGACGAATTTTACGTGCCATTAATTACCAGTCTTCATTAGGGACGCATTTTTGCACGCAAAACAAGATACTGTACTGTATCTCATACTATTCGGGGTGATGGCTCATTCGGGGTAGTGGCGTTCGGGGTAATGACCCATTCGGGGTAATGGCTTTCGGGGTAGTGACCCATTCGGGGTAGTGGCGTTCGGGGTAATGGCGTTCGGGGTAATGGGATGGAGCCTGCGATAATAGCTGAACCGTATCGAGTACCACTCAATAACGCCAATTGGGTGGCGAATAGCACAGGCGCAGCGGCCTTGCGAGTGGCGGGAAGTAGTTGCCAGCTCAAACGTGGGTTTCGTGATCGTCAAAATCAACAGAATCTATTTTTAAAGCTGCTACGCGCCTCAACGATAGACGCTCGAAGAATTTAGTCGGATGTTGGAGGAGTTGACCGACGAGCTAGTTGGTCGAAAGCCAGTGCTGACTAGAGGTGACTTCAATGCATGGCCGTGGAGTAGGGTAGCAGGGTTATCAATGCCTGAGGTTCCAAACCTACTGTAGGCTCTAGGAAAGCTAGATGTACGATTGTGCAACGAAAGCACAGTTAGCACATTTCGGAAAGACGGATGGGAGTCGATCGTCGACCTAACATTTTGTAGCCCATCACAGGCGGGTAAGCGAAGAGTACACCCTTAGCGATTACCAGGCGATATGCTGCAGGATTGGTCAGCGGAACACTACGGCAGTGCAGAGGAACACAATTGGTGACCGGTAGTGGAAGACGAAGGCTTTCGACAAAGATCTTTTCGTTGAATCGCTTTCCACCGACAGCGATGCCCTGAACTTGGATGCGGTAAAGCTGACAACAGCAATGGCAAGGACATATGGTACAACGATGTCACGAAAACGGGATCCTCGCAACGATCGACGTCCCGCGTACTGCTGGAAACGCGAGATAACGCTGAGCAAGTCCGAGTGCTACAAGGAGCTGTGCCGAGCAGCTGACGCCAACCCCTGGAGAACGCTTATCGAGTGGTCATAGCGGAAGTCAAGGGTCCATCAATGCCGGTGGAAATGTGTGCTGAAAAGCTGAGGGTTATTGTCGAGGGTCTCTTCTCAACGCATGATCTACACCGTGGCCACCCACACCGTATGTCGACGAAGAAGAAGCAAACGCTGAAAATAGTCAGGTCTCCAATGATGAGCCCTCGGACCGGATGGAATATGGCACTTAAAGCGGCGATCCTAGCGTACCCGAATATGATGCAGAAATTCCCAGATATATGGAAAATCCAAAAGCTGGTGCTGCTACCGAATCCTGGAAAACCACCCGGTGATCCATCATCTGCTTGCTGGATACACTGGCCAAACTATTGGAACGGGTCATCCTGAACAGCGTGACCAAAAGTACGTAGAGCGAGCAAGTGAGGAAATTGGCGACGATCGGCTCGCAGGTCAAATGGCGGCAAGAATGGGATGCCCCTGAGAAATGTACGTGGACCCACAGGCTCATCCCGAATGTGTCGACCTGGATAAACAGGGAGCATGGCGAAATGAACTTCCACCTGACACAGTTCCTGTCAGGTCACGGTTGCTTCAAACAGTATTTTCATCGGTTCGGCCACGCGCTGTCACCGTTCTGTCCCGTGTGTAGTGAGAGAGAGGAAACGCCGGAACATCTTGTCTTCTATTGCTCGAGATTCAACATGGAACGAAGCGCGGCGGCGGCTGCTTTTGGGCAGGACTTCAATGCAGACAGAATGGTAAGCAAAATGATGAGCGATTCTATCCTTTGGAATCTGGCGAACAATATGGTGGTGAAGATAACGTCTATCTTGCAGAGAAACAGGCGGGAAGAGCAGCGCCTGGGATAGGGTAGTCTGGGCGCTAATGAACCGTAAGTCAACCCTCAGCCGGAATCGTTTGACCGACCTCGTCATTCGAGTCAGCCTGACGAAGAAAGAAAACGAAGATCTCCCCTACCATGGTTCTGGGGGTCCAAATGAACAAGTTTGGGAGTGTAAACTTTCTTTTTCTTCGATCGATTAAGGTGAGGCTTGGAATCAAAATTCAATGATGTAGCAAAACTTTGAAGGCCCAAATCTCGCGAAAGAAGCATCAAACTACAGTGCAATGCGCACTATCAGAAAGTTCAAAATGAGAGGATTGACTTTGTACATTCATTATTTTAGCAGTTTAGTGCCTTTGAAATCGCGAGTAGGTGCACAACCCGGCCATTGTGCCAGCCATGTTTGAATTCCGACATGTGTCACCTTAATTACTTCACAAAAAAGCGTTTTTATAAAAAGTGCTTGAACAAACAATGTTGAAAATGGGCATTTTTTTTTAATTTGTCAAACAATTTGTTGTTTTCAAGGGTAAATTGATTGTTAATCAATATTTGAAAACATTGAAATAATTAGGTAACTATTGGATTAATCTGATGTGATCTAATCTGTTTAGTATCGTATTCTAGTATAGCTGTTGCAAGGTATTCATTTGATTGGATTTGATTTGTTTTCAAGTTCGTAAAAATTCAATGGAGCTCTGGAGTTAAGTACCATGAGAAAAAGAGGGTGGAAATTCATTTACTTTAATTATCATGGACCACCCTACGCGGCAATCAAGAGCATGACCAGTGGACAGTGGTCCTTATTGCCGTTCCGCTCCTGCCATCGAGATTCGAGAGAATGATAAATGTTGGGAGTTCATGTGTGTGTGTGTGCGCTGCTTGCTAACTCAATTTCACCCAGTTCCTGCGGCACATTTAATCGAGTTTTTCCACTTTCATTGGCCAGGGGGAATGAGGCAGCGTTTGGACTGGGCCAACCAAACTCTGTTGCGCTCCGTTTATTATTTTCCACACTTTTCACCGGACAGTTTTCCGCTTCTTTTGGGATATCTGTTTGGCAACCTGCCGACGACGACGAGGACCGCGGAGAATCAACTGTTCAAATGGCTATATGGGGATACCAAGTGGAAACAGAATATGTGCTAATACGGCATAGCAACAGTCGGTGCGCTCATCCGAGAACCAAATGTTTGCCGAGCGTTCGTCTTTACTTTTCCCGATGTGGGGCTCGGCGAATGTGAGTGAGAATGCACAAGTGTACAGACAACCTGGCGTCTGATGGCGGGCGCCGCAATCCGCATGCTTTTGCCTCCATCATCTTAGTAGTAAGCCGCCATGTGCTGCGGCGATAGCAAGGGCAAGTTGGAATCAGTAGAATGTTTCATGGCCTGCTTTTTCTGGGTGCTTGATTTCTTGCTGTCGTACAGTCTTGCCTTGGATTTGCTGCTGTTCAATCAGTGAGGAGCTGGCTGCAACATTGTTGAGCTTCATAAAATTTATGGTCCTGTTTTATGGTTTGCACCTCCTTTCGGTTTCCGCCGGAGCAGAATGTTTCATTAGCGAAACAATGTTAGTGGTTTTCGCTGTAAAAGTCGTTCTGATTAAAGGTAAAGTTTTTTTTTGGGATCTTTACAACTCCTTTCGCTGAGGTAAAAACAGAAGTTTTGTTGTAAAAGTACAAACTGTTGCTGTAGCTACTTGGTACAGTCAACTCTCTCTTACTAGATATTCCGTATCTTTATATTGAGTAAGAGAACCACAATAAAAATTGTTTTTATGGCAACCTAGTCCCTTGGATTGCAGTTGAACTGGTTTTGTGTTCTGTAACTCGATTCCTCCCGAACTCGATGGTCCCTTCAATATCGAGCTATGGGGAGTTGACTGTAATACGATTTCCGGATAGGGCTTGAAGAAAGACAACGATGATGTAGCCTATCACAGGTATGGTCACAGGTAGAGAAAGACGCAAACCCTGGATCACCAGTTTCTCCCAAAGACTTCCTTTTTCTAGATGTTCTTTTAAGATTTTCTTCAAGAATTTTTGTTAAGATCTTTCTATGGTTGTTTTTCAGTGATTATTACTCAAGTATTAATTCATGTATCAGTCCAGGAATTCAAAACATTTTCCAGGGTTTCCTCTCTGGGATTTTTTTTTCTAATAATCTTCCAAGATCTTCCAACTATTTTCATTTTTTTCAGAAATTGTTTTTCAGAGGATTTAAATAATAATTCCTTTAAGAAGATTACCGTTACTTGCTCCAGGATTTCCCCCAGAAATTCATCTAAGTCTTCTAATAATAGCTTGAAAATTTGCCTACCGGTTTCTCAGTGATTTCCTCCAGAATTCTTAAATAATCTCGTCCCTGATCATTCCGGCGATTTATTTTTTCCAAGTTTCCTACTGGAATTGATGCAGAAACTCAGCTTATATTCTTCTTTTTGGCTTCTTCTTTGGGACAAAACCTACTTCTCAGATTAGTGTTCTATGAAGAAGAGTTATTGACTGAGAGCTTGCTTTGCCTTAGTTGCCATTTTTGAATTTTTATATCGTGATACGTGATTTTATAGATACGATGATACTCAGAGAAGTCAAGGAAAATTCGATTACGAAAAGATCCTAGACTACCTGGAGTCGAACCCAGACATTACAATTCTCAAAGGAGTTATTAAAGCGATTCTTGCAGGAATTTCACTTTAAATTGATGTGACCAGATGTGTCCCGGGAAAAATCCGGGACGCTTGTCAGATCTCATCCCCAATGAAGCGCTGCCTATATTTGATGTGCAATTTACATTCATATTGAATCTTAGACATGCACTATATACTAAGTCAATTGAAACAAAAAGGGATGACACTGTACTGTCAAGTTATAAATTGTTCTGTCCCAGATTATCCGGGACGTCTGGTCATTTTACTTTGAACACTTTCAGGTCTCTAAGGATTCTTCCTAGAGTTCATCCAGAAATTCCTGCAGATACTCCATTATGTTAGTTCTTGGCGGATTGTCCCGAAAAGTTTTCTGACATTCTTCTAAGGTTTATTACAGATTTCTTTTTCCAGGAAATCTTCTTCGAAGCTATTTGCCATAGGGTGTCCTGGCGTTTGGCCGAACGCCGTTTGGCCGAATGCCATTTGGCCGAACGGGTCCTTTGGCCGAATGCCGTATGGCCGAATCAGGAAATAAAAATGCTTCAACGCTGATAAGTACGAGTCATAAGTGTGGCCCAATAACTAATCATTTGTTGTTTTGTTGTATTTCATTTGTTGATTTTGATAATCTAGCCGAACGTCATATTTGTCGCTATATTAGTGATCCAAGAGAATAATTAAAACGATCCGTTAATTCAGGACAAAGTTTAGAACTCGCATCAAGACTCTATGTCGTTCCTGGATTACCAACGGTGTTCTAGGTTTACTCCTGATTGATTTTCATCAGATTTTTTTTCTTCTTTTAAACATAGGCTATTTTTTCCATTTGTACTGGTTCCATAACTATTGGTAATAATAAATCTTATATTTTTTTGGATGTTTTACCTTCTTCAAATTATCGGCAGATCTTTGTAGTTATACTGATATAATATTTTTTTGCATTACACTTGCTTTAATTTTTAAAAGAGATTTTTCCTTCTTTTGATCATTGGCTGTTCTTTCATATTTGAATAATTTTCACAGTTTATTGGAATTATGGCTTATAATACGCTCATAAAGAATCTTATTAAAAGCTTATTATTTAGCATAAGGGTTAACTTAGGTAAGATTTCATTCTCCTCCAAGATTAATTCTGCACCGTTGCTTTCGTATACCAATAAATCGAACGATTCAGTTAACGTCAAATAGGCTCACTGTTTCTCCGTCGAGAAAAGAAGAAGCCAAAACTCGTGTTTGATAGAATTATGAATAAAATCGCTTAATACGATTGGAAGCATTGAAGCGAACCGATGCTACAGAAGGAATAAATCTTAAACTGTATTTTAGTTACTGTCAAAAGCTGTCTACAAACGCATTGCGAAAACCTCTGCTGGCTACTATTACCGCTAGCAGAGAAGTTAATAATTGCTTTCATTTAGGATGCTCTTCTTTCAGCATTGACTATTTCTTGAACTGATACTAAAGAGCTGTACATACATGATGATTTATCCTTTTTTAAGAATAATTTGTTCTTTGAAATTGAGCTTTGAAATTCATTAAAAATTCATGCTATTATTTTCAATTTCGGCCAAACGGCATTCGGCCAAATGACATTCGGCCAAATGACCTTTTCGGCCAAATGACGTTCGGCCAAACGGCATTCGGCCAAATGGCGTTCGGCCAAATGACCCGGAACCTTGCCATAGATTCCTTCTGGATATTCTCCAGGAAGTTCGTTAAGAACTCTTCCAGTGATTATTTCAAAATTTTCTCCAGGAATTCCTCCATGTTTTTTTTTTGTTTTAATGAAACTCTAGTTTGACTCCAGGCATTTATCCTGAAGATTTTCTATGTGTTCCTTTGAGATTTTCCAGAGATTTCTCTAGACATTCCTCCAGAAGCTCTTATAAGAATTTTCTCAATTATTCATCCAGGATTTCATCTAGGAACACCTCCAAGGGTTTCTCGTGGAAAATCTCTAAATATTTCTAAACATATAGCGTGAATGAATTGTTGCAGGAACACATTGAAGATATTTTGGAAAGAATTCTTGAAAAAATATATGAAACGATTGCTGAAGGATTAGCTTTAGGAATTTATGGAGAGAAACCTTAAAACAAATATTGAAAACTAACTACAGTAGGGCAACCCATTTCATTCCATTTGAATTTGAGAACTTGGGAATAGGGTCCTTAAGCCCTGTCCCAATTTTAGTGCCGAACGCTTAAGTTTAGGCCAAAAACACATGTTTACTCAATTTTTTAATGTTTTTCATTTGTTTAAGTACAAAAAAACATTTTTTTATGTTTTTATAGATTTTGTTACACCCCTTGGTTTAAACTCAAATTTTCGGTGTATTTTGTTTTCCGTGTCCCTTCCGAAATGTCAGATAGGAACAACCCCAGTGTTAAAACTAAAACCCCTGTGGTATTTTTGTCGACTAAGCGAACTTCAAACATGATCTCAAGTGTCAAAGTTCATTTATGGATCCAATTTTTAAATTAAAGTTTCAATATGATATATCCGTTATTTGAGCGGGAAAAATTGCTAAAGTAGTTGCAGTAACATGCTCTTTCGTGCTATTAAATGAAAACAAGATTTCATTAAACATTTTAGGACCCTATTAAAACGAAATACATCAATTCTAAAGGCCCGAACGCAATGCCAGCGAAACGGTAACGAAAGCGGAACCGGTTCAGTCAGAATAAATCACAACATCTCAACTAACCCGTCAGCGAACAAAAGTGAACCAGCACTAAATCAACAAGCATGTTGTAGTTCATGCTACCGAACCGGTTTCGCTTTTCGTTACCGTTCCGCTCTCATTACGTTTGGGCCTAACGGCCTTTATGCTCAACGAGATTCAAAAACAAGAACAACCAAGAAAATGTTTGCTGCAATAAGGCAATCCATGAGACAGCTGCGATCAGCTGTTTTTTTTTTGTTTACCTAGAGCTTTTGACGTTTCGCGATCGGCGTGACCGTTCGATTACAAAGGAAAATGTAAAGCTCCGGCTACACTCGCATGCTTTGTTTACGTATTCGTTTCGGTTGCATTGACACTTTTAGCTGTCAGTCCTATAACGGAAAGTCCTCATGGATAGCCTTATTATACTTTCGAACATATGTGTCGCTGTAATTTCTGTTGTTACTGATTTGAAGATTTCCCAATCAATTAAAAAAAAAAGCTGCAATAAACTGGTACAAATTTGAAGTTCTATATCTTCTATGCTTACACGATGTCAATTAAGACCAACCCCCCCGCGAAGTGACAGATAACGCAATTTTCACGTACCTACTTGCAACGTAAACAATGGGGCCATCCACCGCTGCCGGCACGATTTTTCACTATGGCAGATCGGAATTTTGTTTCGTTGTTGACGGATGCAAAACAACGAATGGAAAGAAATGAAATAAGGGCGAGTCTGATATTTTTGTTTTCCAATGAAAATAAATTTAATAAAATCACCAAGTTTAAGCACCAAATGAACTTCAGAGCACACCAATTCGTTCGGTGAAAAGATTAAATGACCTGTTAGTGCCTACAATACAGCCTAACTGATTTTGTGGATCATTTTTATACCCTCAAGAGAAACATTGTGGGTCTCGCGGCCGTGCGGTTAGTATCGTCAGGCATTTAAGCGCATCGTGTCATGGGGTGTGGGTTCGATTCCCGCTTCAAGCCTGATTCGCTGCTGACAAGTGATTTCTCGGCCTATCTTGATGCATGGGAAATTTCCGCAAGAAATAGATCAAAAATACGCTTTTTTCTGATCGCAGTACGCAGCTGAAAAGAAATGTCAGTTCAAATGGGAGTCGCTATAGAGAATTTCTGCAAGGAATCGACGATAAAATTCTTTAGCGATTCATTTTCAGTAGCAAATCAGGCTTCAACCATTGAATTTTTTCGTCAGGAATGTTTCTCGGCTGTGCCACTGGAGCATGCTTGTCCGTTGTTTAGTGCTATGTTAAAGTCTGTGCAGCTAAATGGCTGAAGACGGAGTCCTTTTCTTTTTATTTGAACGGGTTTCAATAAGATCGAATCAAGTCAAAAAGTGATATATTTTTTATTTGCAGTTTTTTTTCTATGCGGAAAAGTGTTTAATTTTTCTCATACTCACCACCAGAGGTCTATGTTTCAATCAAATAAGCCTATGAACTAATATACGATGACGCCATGCTGCAACTTCCAGCGAGAAGGAAACCTTTACTGCATACAGAAAAATGTTTTAAAAATGTATGAATACAGAAAAATAAACGATTTCGTTGCACAGTTATCCACGCATTGTTCATCCGGTGAACATTCGTGTTGGTGCGGATTTCATTTTATGTAATATTTAGATTTAGATCGGAAAAAAATCAACAAGGAAAGAAGACTTTGGAAAAGTACATTGGATGAACTACCCAGCTGTTCAAAAGCGGTAATGGCCGCCAAAAGTTAGTTTACTTTCTGGAAGGGATCCAACATATTGACGTTTGGCTTGGGTCCGGTCAATTGACTTGTCCACCGGTGTGATAAATTCACTCGGTCCAAGAATTTTGATACTTTAGCAGGTCACGCGTTTCAATGCTTCCCAAGTGTCAAAATTCTTGAACTGAGTAAATTTAGTGCACCGGTGGATAATTCCATAGAGCTTAGTGACATTTGAAAACACGTAGACTAGCATACGCTCGTCATACACAGTTTGTTTTTGTTTTCCTCAAAGAAACTTGCACACGCTTTCCTGACTCATCAAAATGCATATGGAAATATTACCCAATGTGAAAAATTTACACCCGGATTCTGGGTGTTTTTCGAGACAGAGTGCATATTGTTTTCCTCTAAAGTTCACAACTACATCTACACTAGGGTACCAATACCATTGGGCGTAAGTTATCACTATATCAAGCTAACCATGTGAAACGTCAGATCACTAGATCCCTTTTTTATAAAAGTGGGCTAATTTTTGGTGATATTAGCGCTCGTAAAAAGCTGGATAGTTTATCCAATAAACTTATCTGATTAAAACATAGACATCTGGGGGTGACTATGAGAAAAAAAGTGCTCAAATCCACAAAAAAATGTACTGCGAGTCAAAAGCTGGATATGATCTCAGATTGATTTCAGGCTTAAAACTACAGTCAATTTCCCATAAATTAATGATCATCGTAAATATTTAACGGATGATTCAAATTTTACGTTACGAAGAAATTTGCCAATTTAAACCCCCTCCCTCCCTGAAGTAACAGATTTTGTATGGAAAATTTCAATTTATTGTATGGACCGTAATACTACAAAAGACCTTTTCCCTCCTCCTGTTGTGTCATGTAATATATGAACGATCTCTAACAAATTTGGCTTGCTTTGAATTGCCAAGTGGTTAATAAATAATTTCGTAAACAAAGGATCGGTTACTATTTATAAGCAACTTACAACATGCGGACCACATCACACCACTATTCAAAATTCGCTCATATGCCATGCAAAATCTTCCCGATGGCCGTACAAATCCTTTCAGAGAATCGCAATTTGGTAATCACTCATTTATAATTATATTACAAATGCCAAACAAAAATTGTAAAACTTTTTTTATGTCCATCAAGCATAATTCTAGTCTACGCCCTATTTTGAGCACACTCCGTGATTTCATTGAGTTTGACAGTACCACGGACCAAAATTTTTCGGTACATTGACGTTGTACTGCAGCTGTCATGATGCTCCCGGGTTGATTAAGACAAATATCAACCTCCAAAAGTTTGAAATAATTCGCAATAATTTTTCCTGAGCTCAAGCCATTTAAAGTATTAAAAGGAAAAAAACAGTTTTTCGCAATCCAACAACCAATAGAGCTCTGCACTGTTTTAATTTTGTATGTGATTTTGACGTTTACTGGCTTTGTTGTTTACTTATTTTGCATGGGAGTGAAACAGAAAGAAAGACCTTTGTGCAGGGCTCTACATGGCATTGTACTGATTTTAATCAGTATGAGATTTTGCTGCTTTTGTTGATACATATTTTCCGGAAGAGTGAAAAAGAGAGGATGATTTTTGTGCAAAGCTCCATTGCCGAAAATGTCGGCGTCACCTATGTCGACTGTCAAAATTACTTGTATTGTATACGGTATTTCGTAACGTTTCGTAGCTGTTAGGAAACGTTACGAAATCTGTGTGCTAGTCAAATGGGACTGTTTCTTTTCCTGATAAAAGCTGACAAGGAAAGCGCTCAATAAAAAAATCTGTTTTTTATCAAAGTAATTTTGCCAATGATTTCCTAGGAGCGAAATGTCACTTATACCGTGTACCCCTGCGTTCCGTTTCACTTCACCTTGTTCCATGAGCTAAATGACGTTTAAACCATTCTTAATCTGAACGATGTGCAAATTAGTGGGGTACAAATTGAAAAGCGTTCAGATTGAATGTGGTCAAACCAACGGGGGTACCCGGTATTGCAGGTTGCTTTGAAATATGGATTTTCGGCGCACTTCGTTGATCACACTTACTTTCTTGCATGGAGGTGGTTGCCGAGGATCGAAAATTCATTCAAAAATAAACTTTTTCAATGGAATTAACGAAAAAGTTCGAATAACTGACCACTTTGCTCGCCCTTCGGTTGTGGTGGAAGATTGAAACCCAAATTAAAACCGAGAATGACAAAGTCAAATTTGATTGCACGAGGCTTTTCATGGCATTTCTCTTTGTCAAAATGCTGTCAGATCGCAAGGTTGCACTTTGCCGCCACACTTCTAAGTGTCACACTTTCATTGTGTGCTATTCGATTTGGGCGCAATAATTGCGGAATAATTGAGCGAAACATTTTTCCGTACAGCTCCATATGATTTGCAAGGCAGGCGTTACCGACGTTACGAAATCTTCTCTACTTATCAGCTGCGGACTGCTCCAGGAATTTCGATAGCGGAATCATTCCTTGACCATTTCTTGTCCTATCCTTTGGAACAGTACTTTTCAGCTGTGGACTACGCTTAAAGCCTAATTTGCTGTGGGAAAGGGATCGCTGAAGAAATTTTTCGTCGATTCCTTGCAGAAATTTTATACAGCGAAATCTGTTTGAACTGACATATCTTTTCAACTGTGTACAGCGATCAGAAAAAGTATTTTCATGATCGATTCCTTCCTTGGAATTGCCCATGCATCAAGAGGTTGTACTACTTTTCCCGGAATGTCGGTTCCCCGAATGTCGTTTCTCCGAACGCCAGTTCCCCGAATACCAGTTCCCCGAACATCCCATATCCCCGAATAGCCCACTTCCCCGAAAAGTTTTTGGCACTCATAATTGTCGCAAATTTATACATTTCAGGGTGGTGAATGAACTGGTCATCTAATATGCAGCCTACTTTATTTGGTTGGCGGTTCTTTCGAGTTTTACCGCCCTCAGCATTTTTGCCAACATGTGTATAGCCGAAAATGACAAAATACCTCCTTTTTTGATTGCTTATCGCTCTTTCTAGTTCACCATTTTGCCACTGAAGACTATATAGCACCTATTTAAGCTGCACCACTTTTTGGTGAAACGGCTCATTCGGGGAAATGGCATTCGGAGAAACGGGTCATTCGGGGAACTGGCATTCGGGTAACCGAAATTCGGAGAAAAGTAGCACAATCGCATCAAGATAGGCCAAGCAATTACTTTTCAGCAGCGAATCAGGCTTGAAGCGTAGTCTGCAGTTGACAAGTAAAGCGCTCAAGAAAAAAAATCTGCTTCTTACCTAAGGGGTGCGGGCTCGAACATTCAGTTTTTACAAATTAAACACGAACTTTTCCACGAGTGCTAACTGTTGTTTGTTTGGTTGTCTCGCAGGAAACCACAGTAAAGGGGCATCCTTAAAATACTTCACACAAATCTTCAACATTTCGGTGTAGGCAAATAACCCAATAAATATACCAAATCAGAAAGTTGCTAGCCATATGTTAGTTGGAAACATATTTTAGAAAAGTTGTAAAATATGCATGCATAATTTTGAGCAAGTACAACTTTTCCTAACAGTTGGTGGTCTTTGTATTATATAAATTATATAACATTTTTTAGCGTGGCAAAATCATGACCATAAATTTCAAGGCACACTCAGATCATTTTTACGGAAATTTAAGATTGACAGCAGCCTGACTGCTTGTTGATTTCCAATTCGCATCCCCCAGCTTCTTACTGTCTACCTATCTCAAGTGATATTCCTTATGACTATGGTGCCTTTTATTTGATTGTACCTACGGGATTTCTGAGCTATAAATACTGGCTGCCGTAAGCGCAGAAGATGAGACTTCCCGAACTGTGCACTGATTAACATATTATTTTATTCTTTATTTGCAGGATATAAAAGTGGCGACGAGGATCATGGAAACGTGTGTTGGCGATTATAGTTTTTCTTTGAGGTGGCGAGTTTGCCAATTTTATTTATTTGAGTATGGTAAAATTGCCAATTTTATTTATTTAAGTATGGCGAAATTGCCAATTTGAGTTGAACTAAATTGTTCTTTAGTGTTGACGAAGTTGTCATATGTAATGTTGAGCAATATGAATCCAATGATTTGCATGTTTTGTTGTAGTCATGAAATAAGTACTATGAACATACAATTGTGGATTTTTTAGGTATATTTTCGATTGTTCGTTGTATGAGTTGTTATAACGTGAAGGTGGTATTCTAAAGGGGAAAGGACTGTCATGTCTACCTATCTCAAGTGATATTCCTTATGACTATGGTGCCTTTTATTTGATTGTACCTACGGAATTTCTGAGCTATAAATACTGGCTGCCGTAAGCGCAGAAGATGAGACTTCCCGGACTGTGCACTGATTAACATATTATTTTATTCTTTATTTGCAGGATATAAAACTTACCAAAGTAATTTTGACAGTGGATCTCCTAGGAGCGTAATTTCACTTTTACTTGCGGAATAATTGAGTGGAACATTTTTCTGTTCGGAGAAGTGACAGCTGATCTGCACGGCATGGTAACGCCTGCCGTTACCAAATCGACTCTATTTATCAATCATTTCTTGGCCGTTTCTTGTCCTATCTTTTTGCACAGTACTTTCCAGCTGCGGACTAAGTTTAAGATTAGTACGGACTTCAACAATAAAGCGCTAAAGTAAAACGATTGAGCGGAACATTTTTCTATTCGGAAAAGTGCCACTGATAAGCGTAGAACGCAGAGTTGGGAAAAGTTCTGAGATTCACACTACAGTAGGCAAGCGTAGCAAATCACAGTCAGCGAAGTCAGTGATACTCACGCCCATTGCTGCTGTAGGCGAAATGCATTGAAAATAGCAAAACACTCGTTTCTAAGGGCAACCCAAAACTACTGTAGAAAAATATTCTATTTCCCGCTGCATTTCTCGCATTTACAGCCTTCAATGGACTGATGCACGAGTTCAGTATCTGACGTTTGAACGGTGCCGTGTTATTTACGTGTCCATGGCAACGAGTGGATTCGGCACCGCTCAAACTTCAAATTAGTGAACTCGTGCATGGACCGATGCAAGAGTTCACTAATTTGACGTTTGAGCGGTGCCGAATTCACTCGTTGCCATGGTCACGTAAATTGACTACTTGATGAGATTCACAATTTTAAACTAATGTAGTGAGAGAAACCACGTGATTTTCGCGAAATTCAAGCCTACTACTATTACCATTCCCAGCCCTGGTAGTACAGACTTCAGAAGTAGAGCGCTCAAGTTAAATTTATCCTGATTACCAGACTAATATTGATAGGTAATCCAGTAGGAGCGAAATTTAACTTTTACTTGCAAAGTAATTGAGCGGAACATTTTTCCGTTAGGAAAAGTGACAGCTCCATTTAATTTACATTGCAGGCGTTACCGACGTTACGATATCGGCTCTACTTATCAACAGCGTACTGCTGAAGTAATTTCGGAAGCGGAATCATTCCTTAACCGTTTTTTGTCATATTATTTTGCACAGTACTTCTTAACAGCGTATCACACAATAAATGTTTCAATAAACATTGGAAAGAAACTCATTTTGTGGTGTGTTTGAATTTATCTTTTTTTACCAAAGTAATTTTCACAGCAGATCCAGTATGAGTGAAGTGTCACTTTTACTTGCGGAATATTTGAGCGGCACATTTTTCCGTACGGAAAAGTTACAGCTCCATTTGGTTTGTATGGCAGGCGTTACCGACGCTATGAAATCAGTTCTAATTCTCAGCTGCGTACAGCTCAAGTAATCACGGTAGCGGAATCATTCCTTGATCGTTTCTTGTCCTATCCTTTTGCACAGTACTTATGATCAGCGTACCAGCTTTTACACTACAGAATAATTTTGACAGCCAATCTAGAAGGATCGAAATATCACTTTTACTTATGGAACGATTGAGTGGAACATTTTGCTGTTAAGAAAAGTGACAGTGATAAGTGTAGTACGGACTTCGAAAGTAAAGCGCTCAAGTAAAATTTCTCTTAATTACCAAAGTAATTTTGACAGCTAATCCAGTAGGAGCAAAGTGTCACTTTTACTTACGGAATAATTGAGCGAAACTTTTTTCGTTAGGAAAAGTGGCTGCTCCATGTGATTTACATTTTAGGCGTTATCAACGTTACGGTTCTTTTTATCAACAGCGTACTGCCCAAATCATCTCGGTAGCGGAATAATTCCTTGACCGTTTCTTGTCCTATCCTTTCGCACAGTACCTACTTATGAACAGTGTACCCAATAAATGTTTCACTCAAGTCTGGATAAACATTTAAAAGAAGCTCAAAGGGTCCTGAGTCTTTTCTGGAAACATTGTTATAGAGGCCATTTAAGCACGCCCATGTAAACTAACACCATGGTCAGCTATCTGAACACGGCTTTTTTGTAAGGATCTGACAGCAGTCCACACGACAACTGCTGTCAGATCCCAGCTAAATGTTTGACACCGTATCCTACATGGTTTACTTGACTTGGGATGACGATAGTAGCGTTAAGCCTGACTTACTACTGCCTGATTTCTTACAGAAATTTTCTACAGCGGCTCCAATTTTTCTTTTCAACTGCATACTGCGATCAGAAAAAAACGCTTCCTTGATCAATTCAAATCAGGCTTTAACCCCTTATTGAAATACTAGAATTT
The DNA here is from genome assembly GCF_002204515.2 of Aedes aegypti. Lineage (NCBI taxonomy): Eukaryota > Metazoa > Arthropoda > Insecta > Diptera > Culicidae > Aedes > Aedes aegypti. The sequence goes on along the minus strand of NC_035109.1, from coordinate 23,091,074 downwards.
TGAACCATGAACAATCAAAGAGAAATTCTTTCATTATAACATATCGCATTTGATTATATTTAGTAAAATTGTATCCGATCGAAACTTACTGTTGTCAGCGACTTTCATCTGTTACGCTCGTTGTTTAGCATTCTTCACATAACCTAAACCCAGTTGGACGTCCTAGACTTGGACGAAATGTTTACCTGGAATCGAGAAAAAAATTGATTTTCATTAAAATGATCTAGATATTTTTTCAAAGCGAATGGGATTTCTCATTTAGAGCCATGATCCATGTTAAGCTACCACTAATCTCAAGACTCAACCTACAAGAATCTAAATATCCGATGTATGTTTGCTAAACACTGTCAATGACTACTTTGTATTTCGCAAAGTCCGATGAGTGTCACCATGCGTACGGTGACAGTTTGTCAAACTGTCACCACGGTAGCCGTGGCGCACACTCTTGTTGACCCGTGGATCGAAGTGTGCGGCGAGTAGCGAGCGATCGTTGATTCGATGGAACCCGAATAAAAAAAAACTTGCGAATTCAAATGTTTGCCGCATGATGCGCAAACATGTTATAAGCGGCACTACACCCATAGACATAATACACCAGCCTGCTATGAGATCGCCTTTCGCCGGTTGCGTCCATGCGCTGGCAAAGTTGCGATCCTCCACGAGTGCGTTATAATAAAAATGTTTGTTTTAAATTTTCCCGTGCTTGCTCGGTGCGTCTTTTCTGCGGCGAAACAAGTGGTGTACGGATGTGATGCGGGTGTGTGCGCAGCGCATCGAATACACACACACACACGCGGCGATGATTCAGAATTTTTGCAATCCCTCACGAACCGTAACCGATCCGATTCGAGTCGATCGGAGAGCGATCGGAATGAGGCAGAGAAGGCGATGAGAGAAAGGGTTTCGTTTCACTTGACGTCGACGAGTGTGCGAGAAGAACATAAAAATAAATGAAGTGTATTAATGAATGAATACAATTGACACACATTTTTGCGCGAGCGACAGTAACAACCGTTTAATCAGAGACGGAATGAATGCAATGCAGTGCTCTGCACTCGACGATGAGTGCAGAGATGGCAAGAATGCATGGATGCGGTTATGGGAATGCGGTTACGCGGGTCACTTTGATCATGGACGCCGCGGCACGCAGCCAAATTGAACTGTCAAAAAAGAACAAAGCAAGTTGTTCCCGAAGCGGCGAAGCGAATAATACTGGTGTTTCATTCGAATACAAACTTACTAACCTATGTTTAGATTAGCGGATTCGATAACGCTTAGGCAAACTGAACACAGCTGAACAAGTTCGGTAGTTTACCTAAGCTTACTAATGTTTGCAAATCAGATACCGAAGCATCAAGAAAAGGTGTTGGAAAGAAGACTCAAACATTCGCAGGCATCAAACTAACCGATATGGTTATCAGAGACCGACTGTCGCCATAACTTTTGCATGACCGAAAAATACGAAACCTATACCCGCTTCCACTTAACCCCCATTTAGGTCGACGATAGAGCGTCCATCCAAAAACGGCTAACAAGAAGAAGTTCGTGCGGAAATTTTGTGGCTATCAATCAACGCCTAGTCAATAAATGGAAGACAGATAGGTGGAAGAGTGCTGCGCGACCAGTCACCGCGCGGTCAATGATTAGTGATTCGCGGGGTCCGAGACACGACACATATTCGCGCGACCTCCAGGCGATAGACATACCTCTATCACAGATAAACAGGCATTTAGTACAACATTAGGGTTTTTGAAAATTTCCAAAAGTTGACAAATTTTGTTCGCACATAGTAGCTTAACCATTTTTTCAGCACAAAAAATTACAAAAAAAAAATAAACAAAAATTAAAAAAAAAATAAAACGTCGAATCTTAAAATGAAAACCTAATTTCCTTTCAAATCCATTGCTAACCAGATACAAACATCATCTGAAGGCCATATTGCATTGAATAAGATTGTGTGCAACAAAGCTTGCAGAAGGCGCTAGTATGAAACGTCAAACGCGAAAAAAAGAACGATGCGCGCGCCTCTGGATGTGAAAAACGAAACAAAGACCATAAAACGTAATCGACGAAAATTTCGACAGTGTTACCTCTATTTGTCCATGTATGTACATACCTAGCGCAGAGAGATAATCGCACACAAATGTTCATTACGATGTAAATTCTACTCGTGCGCTCGATAGAGAAAAAAAAGAAGAAACGCCGATAAAGAAGATTCCCGAATTCCTTAGAGGGGTATGCGCTCGCGAGCGATAAGAGCACTCGAGAGCTTAGAGGAATTGATTCCCTGCGCCGTCGATCGAAGCAATCGGTTTGGCAGTTTTATGGCTCCCATCGAAACCAATCAAAGTAAGCCATCATTGGTTCGATTCCCGGGAATCGTCTAACTCTCTCGAGTAGTAATTGTCCAAACTGTTGGGTATACGTCGAATACGTGTCAACCGAACGTCGCGTTTTGTCGTTGGCGCGTTGACAGACACTCCAATTAGCGGAGTTTCCGGATGCGCATTTTTTTTTGTTGGCCTTTGCTTCTTCACGCCTGCTGTTGTTCGTACGTGACGTACATTCAAGAACCCGAATCGTGCTTTGCTAATTTGTCAAAAGTTGTTGGGGAATTTGTCTGCTTCTTCGTCGAGTTTCGTGTGTGTTTTCGGGTAAGAAATTTTCCAATATTCTGGGTAACCGGCGTTTGCGAACCCGCTGGCGTTAAGTGTTTGCTAACGAACTGTTTGTTGGACAACCGAAGATGCATATGTAATTAAGAGGCATTTCGAGTGTTATGTCTCTCTGTATTGGTGGTTATCGTGGACAATTTCTCGAAACATTTTATCAGAATGTGAATAACATCTAAAACTTTCTGAAATATCTAAAAAACGATTTTGAAGTGGATCGCTTATTAGCGAAATAGAGTATGAACAGCAATTTACCTTCTTTAAAACCTCATTAAAACCACATTCTCTTAAGGGCTAAGATGCTCGAAATTCATATGTTCTCTTTTTAATTAATGTCATCTAGCATCTAGCAAAATAGTTGATCGTGCATTGAAAACTCAAATTTAATCACTTTAAAATTGTGAAGTTTTTAATATTAAACTAAAACCCATTTACAGCTATATAGTTTTAAGAGTCTCTACAAATAGAGAAAGCTATTTTTGTTTTCAAAATCGTGTGATCAATTACACTGCGTAATGAAACTAACATTTTGCGTGCCTAAAGGATCAAATTAAGTTGCTCTAGTAAATTTTGAGTTGCTGAATCTAGTGTAATTCTCAAAAATATACAAGCACGTCAATAATTAGTGCTACAAATCGTCAAAGTTGCGTGAAATACTGGTTTTATTGTATTAACTTGAAATTTTATAGTAAGCTTGGTGGATTAGCATGCATAATAGATCTTCAGCTTTAATTTAAGTTTAATTTGCATTGCATGATCAAATTTAGATTCAATCGACTTTTTCAACATTCTTTCAGTCTCCATACGTTTTTTTTTGTTTCTTTTATATGGCGAAATACAAATCTTTTCTAAATCATCAAAAACAACTTTTGAACGTCGGAAGCATTATGAGCTTTGTTGATAAGTATCGTTTAATACATGAAACTTGAATTCTGGGGAAAATTTAACAAATAAATTATCATACAAGCTGAAAAACTTGCATGCAAGTTGGCTGAAATCATCAAATTCTGCATTCTAAACAGGTAATATCTCAAAAACTAGATGAGCGTTGATATTTTTGAAAACAGCAATAGATTCGGCAACTCCCTCCTATAAATCTAATCGGTTTCTAGTTTGTAAATTAGATAATTAGGTTTCCGACAAAATACTCAGAGCAAGAAGAAGAACGTAATGAGCATTGAAAAAATGACTATCAGTGGCACTTTGTGCGTATTTTTTTGAAAATTACATGCTTTTATGGCTATGACCAAGCTATAATGGAACTTCAGTAAATATAACTATCATTTTAACTCTAAAAGCCGTTTAGCAAGCATTCTTTTCAATTCTCGAAGACTAATTCAAACTCAAGTCAAGAAAGTTAGCAAACTTACTTTATCAATCCTACGTGTTTCGCAGATGAAATTCTACACGTACCTCTCTGAAACAACTCGATTTTTCACTTTTAGAACGTTTAATTTCCGGACTAAACAAAACGACGAAAGTAAGATTCTTCACTTTCGCAACCTAACCGCTACTTTCGCCGCTCCGTTGTATTGCCCATTGCACGGTGACGTCATCAGAAAATCGCTCTCTTTCCCTCCTTCGGGAAATATGAAAACAACGGTGCCAGTACCTGTCAAGGTTGGCACCATTGTTTTCAAGTTTTGTTGAAGAGCGAAAGAGAGAATTTCGCCGTGAAATGCCTAATGGGGAGACAAAGTGACTTAACATTGAATCCAAACAAAACACCACTTGAGACGATTTTACACTGGTACAAAAACGTCGTAAGTAACTGATTGAAACGGCGTATCATTTTGCCATACAATTTTTATGGGAAATGATAGGAACTACCTAGTGTTTTAACGCGAGCTGATTGCATCCAAAATTTAAGCGATGTACACGGTAAAAAAAATGTTAAAAAGGGGATTCATTTTAAAACAGTTTTAGAAGAAAGGTTGTGATTCTTCTTAATTAACTTTCTTTAAACCGTATGAAAGTTACTTACGTCGATTTGAAAAAGTAATCGAGAATTTATATTGATTTTGTTTCATTTTTTGCCAAATTTTGGCAAACATATGCTTTTATGCACTTTCGAACGCTACATTTGTTCAAATTTAACGAAACCAAGTAACAGCTACTTGAGTTCGAAGTTATGTCTAGTAAAGTTGAGATTTTACCAAGCCTTTCGAGTTTGTAGCCAGATTGGTCAAAATTCGTGAGATCTATACTTCATGTTTTTTTAGTATGGTGGAATAACGAGTTTTTTTTAAAGCTCAGTTTTAATCTATCTACTGTCACCATAATTTGAAGTGGTGCCTGGAGTATTATATTGAATTTCTTAAAAGAATTGGCGGCTGAGGCATCTAACTCGGGAGACCACTTAGGATTTTACTATTCCAGGATTTATCTAAGTATTTCAAAAGGACCGTGGAAAGTCCAAAAAGAAATAAGTAGGATTTCAAGAGATAGCTGAAGATTTCGAGATGAAATTTAATAAGAAAGCGATGGTAGTTAAAAAAAAAAATAATAAGTTTATTCAGAAATTTTAGAGTCTCAAAAATAATACCTAAAAATATCTAGGGAAATTTCTGGTAAACCTCAGGAAGAATCCTTGTACTAGCTTTTGGACATATTTTCTCAAACCTCTGTGATAAAACTCTGGGGTTTCAGTAGCGGTATGCTCGAATCACAAATGAAAGCTTCTAAAGGTATGGGGCAAGACAGGGACATTGACTAAGACTAGGACTGGGACCCAGGCCCTGGGAAAGAGACTGGGACAGGGCAGCGATTGACAGGATTGGACAGTAGGGTGCGGCCTATTTTTCAAAAGTTCTCAAAATCAAAAATTCGTGTACTCTGCTGAATTCAAATCACATTAAAAGAGAAACCTCAAAATCTGAGCCAAAAATATTAACATCTCTTGAAGGTGAATTTTCAGGTTATAAAAAATGACCTTCAGTGAAGTAAACATAACTTTATTATTTTTCAACCAATTTTAAAACTTAAAGCATCATTATCTTCAAAATTAAATTTATGAAAACTTTGTAGAACACCAAATTTGTCTAGAAGCAAAACAAGTCTTAGTTAAAAATACGTTTACCCGAATTTTTCCTCATTTTACTAAAAAAATCATTTCTTTTTTACCATAACTTCATAAATACTCAATCGATTCCGAATCTTCTTACCGTCAAGCTACCATTCACCGTGCATTTAAGATAAATTTGCACTTCAAAATATTATATATTTTTTCCAAATAATTTAAAGCGTACTAGAATACTACTACGTAGCGTGCAATTATATAATAATTCAGGGAAAAATCTAAAACTAGTGATGTATAACAAAAATTACTCAAATATTATGTTTGTAAATATCATGTTAAGGTTGCCTCGTACCGTTCTATGTCACCATTTACCGTGCACACTAGTGAACCATTCACCGTGCGTATAGTTTTTGTCATGATTTAATTTTATATCTTGAACAAACGTTGTTGATGGAGCAATTATGTTGCTAGTAGTGTGTGCACTCATTTTAAGAGTATTCAAATCTTCATTTACAATAAAAACCATAAAAAGTTTAAAAATTGGCTGAATAATTATTTTTTCATTAAAATCGTTAAAATAGGTTTGCCTGTATTGTCCAAACCATTCCATGTTCACTCAAAAACTAAATATAAAGTAGTTTAATGACGACATATCAATAAATCTAATATTACCGAATAATTTCATGCCTTTTACACTAATGCACGGTAATAGGAACCATATATATTGAAAAGGATCCATTCACCGTGCATTTAGGTTTCGATTGAAACACAATAAAAAAATCTAATTTGCATAAAATCTTATTGCTCAACCAATGAAATACATCTTACTAAGGGTAACCACAGTAGAAACTTGTTGAAATCTTGAAAAATTTCATACTCAATCATTAAAATGAAAAATGTGACTTTTTAGCGTTTCTACTAAGAGTGTTGAAAAATCTCATTATCAAACAGAATTCACATGATTATGACTACATAAACTAAGTTTTTCAAATTGCTTTGTGACACAAACTACTTCATTTCATCAGTTTTATGTTATTTTGATGACAAAAGAATAATTTGTGAAAATTAAATGAATATTCTGTAGGAATGTGTACATGTGCACGGTGAATGGAGGCCGCACGGTGACTGGTGACTTAACGGTACATGGTTTTGAAGTAAATTTAGTTGTTTTCAAACCTTTCATACAACACATTTTTCTAAAAAATGGTTTTGACTTAGTTATTCAACAAAAACTACCCAAAAACATGATTTTTAATGAAAAAAAAAAATTAAATTTCTTTGGATATGGATTGGAAATTGCATTTTTTCTATAAAACTTAAATTTATAAAGCATATTGCCTTAATAACGAGTTGAATAGTGCATATAATTTTCAACATTTGCAAACATAATTTTATTCCAATATTATTCAAAAATTGTTGCAAAGTCTTTCTTAAAGGTTTAACAAATGAGAAAAACCAGTCTCAGCTTTAGAGATAATATTCAACCGACAAAAAATTTGAAACAAAACTAGCATTTTTCGTTAAAAAATCATGTTTTTGTGCAGTTTTTGCTAAATAACTTGGTCAAGATATTTTTTTGGTGAAATCAGATAAGGCGTAAAAACAATTGAATTTGCTTCAAAAGCATGTTAAAAGATTTTGAATTGGTTGAGTAATCATGAAGTTATGGTCAAACAAAGCTAATTCTTTTAGTAAAATGTGGAAAAATTTGGAATAAATTACTTTTAACTAAATCTTGTTTTGATTTTAGACAAATTTGGTGCTCTACAAAGTTTTTTTTTTTTGATGGTATTGATGAAGTTTTAAATTCGGTTGAAAAATAACAAAGTTATTTTTTTTTACCTGAAAATTCACATTCAAGACGCCTGCGCTACCTCTAAATGTTAATATTTTTGGCTCAGATTTTGAGGTTTCTCTTTTAATACCCTGGTCATCCATCCGGGAAATCCGGGAAAACCGGGAAAAACCCGGGAATTACAAATGACCGGGAAAAATACGGGAAATACCCGGGAATTGGGTGAACACCCCGGGAAAACAAAACATAAGACTACCGGTTTATTTAAATTTTAAGTACTGTGGGGTAAAACTAGAATTTTTAACCACCGTCTGTATTTCGTACTTTGCATTATGATTATTTTTTGGTTAGGTGATAGAGAGATACTTAACGATTAGGATTTTTGAAACATTTCTAGAGCACTCAGGCAAATGGACTATCGATAAACATAGCAACCCCTTATGAAAATTTGCCACAAGAAATCGGATTGAAATTCATAAATTTGCCTTATGAAACCAGAATTTGAAAATAAAAAACGTTCTCGCGGCAACCTGGAATCGAACGAAGAACCTTGCGATCGATAGGCCCGAGCGTACACCACGCGCCTATCGACGCCTTGATGTACTAAAACGCTAAAACGATACATAAAGCATTCATAAGGCAAAATGTATGAAATTCGATAGTCCAGTTCGCGGCGTGAGGGGTACTTAAGGATTTCTGACAATGTTCTTGGCGAGATGCTTGTTCGATTTCCATTTGAAATCATGGCATATGAAATATGGAATATAGAATCCTAACGAAAATCGAACCGATATTTGACTTTCTGAGAGATCACTGAAATGGTTATTAGTAGATTGCTAATAAGATTTTCAGTAGATTCTAGAAAAGGTCCTTGGCTGATTTTGCTTTAAATTCTTAGAAGTTAATGTCCCTCTGACATTTGGATAAAAATATATTATTTTAATATTATCCGTTCAATGTTTTTCTCACAGGAGCTCTTTTTACTCAAAATTTCAATCAAAAACCACATTTTAAATGTTCATTCAAACAGCATAAATATTGATACATATTTTTTAAATAGCAGTTTGCTGAGAAAAATCAGATGATTTCATTGTGAATTTAGGAAAAAAAAAACAAACGAATTTATATGATTTAAAATTGTTTTATTGAAAATTTACACTAAGATATTTTCTTGAGGAATGCGCAGAAAATTACTGACATATTATTGATTTTCCTCGGTGGATTTTTACTTATTGTACCCAAATCCTTGGCGCAACTCGCATAAATTTAACTGGATTTCTATTTGATTCCTTGTGAGATTTTAGCATATTCCTGCAGCAGTACTTCTTGAGAAGATTCTTGAAGGTTATCTGACTAGCTTTTCTGACAGTTCCAGGTGAAATTCATCCCACGGTATACAATGGGCTATGAAACCCATTAGAAAGTGTCGTGAAATATTCACAGAAGGCGCCATGTTGCTGCATGCTGTATTATTGCTGTATGCAATATCTTCCAAAAATTGCCTGGCAAAAATATCTCCACGGGAACCTTTCAAAACGATTTTTGGGGAAATCTTTAACGCTAATCCCTGGCTATCAAATTGATTGTGAGTTGAAGTTTTTGCAAGAGCTTATACTGAAAGAATTTTGTAGAATTTGAGCAATATTCTTTAGAGATGTTTCTTAGACACTAGTTCCTTGTTATTTTCATTGTAGATCCATACAGAAGGCCATAGAAGATATTATATGGAACACAGACGTGATCTGTGTGAGACCCTGTCAAGGATATTGATAAATGTAAAATTTTTCGAAGGATTTCCCTAAACCGCTAATTAGGTTCCTTGCCAAGATGGAAATCACGAAGCATCTTATGCGTGTCAACCAACGCAAAACAAACACGACAGACTCGCGAACAAACTTGATGACAGTAGGTTTATTATGGTTTTTACAGACAAATCAAGTGTACATTCATCAAATCGACAGTAAACTACAAGTTTGTAATAAAAATCCCTTGAAGTCCAGAAAACTCAGAGGCCTTTTTTACCAAAAGCCCCATTGACTTCGAACAGCTCCGAATACGTACACGAAAAGATTTATCATCGACAGATTACAGCACTCTTATACTCGCGAGTATTTTCCTTTTTTTTGTTCTGGTTCAGCAGACATGTTCACCACCTTTATCACTGGTTCATTGACAAATCTTTTTTTCAATGTCATTGATCATAGACAAATCCTTTGTGAGATCTATTTAGATATGCTGGGGGCCCAGATAGCCGTTGCGGTAAACGCGTAGCTATTCAGCATGACCAAGCTGAGGGTCGTGGGTTCGAATCCCACTGGTCGAGGATCTTTTCGGGTTGGAAATTTACTCGACTTCTTAGGGCATAGAGTATCTTCGTACCTGCCACAAGATATACACATGCAAAAAATGGTCATTGGCATAGTAAGCTCTCAGTGGATAACTGTGGAAGTGCTCATAAGAACACTAAGCTGAGAAGCAGGCTCTGTCCCAGTGGGGACGTAACGCCAGAAAGAAGAAGAAGGGAAAAACGAGAAAGAATTTGTTTTTGTAATTGTAGTTAATTGAATCTGATCCTTTTTCTGATCTGCATTAAAGTCACCTTATACTGAAAACCAATCAAATCTTTTTTGTTTATTTAACAAAAAAAGATTTCTTCAATTTTTGATTACAGGCGTCCGCGGGATATTTGTAGAACTTGGAAGGGGCCACAGCAAAAAGGTTGGGAACCACTGGCCTAGACGATTCTTATAAGGCCTCTGACGAGATTTTGTATAGATTTCTGCAGATTGACAGCGAATTCTTTCAATAATCCAAAACAAATGTCATGGCTAGTTCTTTGATGAATACATAAATAAAGAAGTCCTTTGGGTATTCTTGGTAAGATTTTTGTAAAGTATTTGATTAGATTATTATATGTTCATTAAATCTTTTGAAGATTACTTGGAAGATTCAATCTTGGACTCATGTCATAAATTTTAGCCAGCTTCATAGGAGAACAATAACATGTATTTGGAAATATTGTTTCTGTTAAAAGATCTTTTCTTGGATCCAACATGAGATTCATCACAGATCAACCATTTCTCCATAAATCAGGCATAAGCCATGTCTAACGCATAATTCCTAAGGCATTCTTAGAAGGTAATAGGTTGGCCATTGAACTTTGCACTTTTGTGGAAGTTTAGATGTACAAAGCAGGCATTTATATTATTCCATAATTCCTCTGAACTTCATACGAATTCCAGGGGTTAAAGGTGTTTTAGATATTTCAGCAAATCCGCATTGTTTTTTCATAAGGGCCTATCTGCATTCATCGATTTCTCTTCATCGTTGTTCTCTTTGCGTTATTGCAGAAAACTGATTCTGTTGTCGTAGGATGAAGAATCCCTATATCTTCTTCATTAATAAGAAATGTTGCAGATTTATTTTAGCAAAGTTATTAGCGAAAGAGAGAATCGATGAAGATGTGCTGAAATATTTTAAATCTTTTTGTCCATAACCTTAAGTAAACCGTTTTTTGAATTGTATTAAAATCAATTCATAAATAAATTAGATCATGTCTTCCAAATGTGTCCATATCGTATAAAAAAAAGAAAAACAAAAATATCAAAACTCAGGATTTTTTGCTATGCGTTTTTTATTTCTTGGACACCCGGGAAAAATCCGGGGATTGGAAAAAGGATTTTGAATGGACACCCTGTTTTAATGTGATTTGAATTCAGCAGAGCAGACGAATTTTTGGGTTTGAGAACTTTTGAAAAATAAGCTGCACCCTATTGGACAGGGGTAGGGATAGGGATTGGGACAGGGACAGGCTGAGACAGTAACTGGGACATTTACTGGGACAGGGACAAGGACAGGGACTAAAATAGGGACTGGAACAGGAACTGGATCAGGGACAGGGACTGGGACTGGGACTGGGACTGGGACTGGGACTGGGACTGGGACTGGGACTGGGACTGGGACTGGGACTGGGACTGGGACTGGGACTGGGACTGGGACTGGGATTGTGACAGGGACAGGGCATGGACATAAAAGTTGTTACACCGATTTGCACAAGGAATACTGATAAAAATACGACAAACGATCTCAAACAACTTAAATTCCGAAATTTTAAAATATTCAGTTCGAGGTTACTTGAGATGGTTTAAATACTTCAACTTGCCGTTCAACATATCTCAGAGAACATGTCCCAACTAATCAAAAACCTAACTGGCTTTCGCCACACTCAATAACGTATACGGTCCATCCATAGCCTGCTGTGGCAGATACTGGCCTATCGATAAAATGCTTCCATCAAATTGACTCCGCGTGTCAAGTCAAGTCGGCGTCGGGCCAAATCGAGAGTGGGATGTCACCTCGTTGAGCATTCTTGTCCGCCGCGTCCGACAAACTATCAAGCAGATATATTTTTATGACAACCGCTGCATACCGGAGCAATTTTCGTAGTGGCAGACTCGTGCCGACCCGCGGACCAGCACCAGGTTAACCAGATTCAATCTTTTAATTAAACGGCAATTTGTTTCAATGTTGTGTGCGAGCTGCGTCGTTTTACCGCAGCAACCCACGAGGTGCTTTCGAAGCCGGTTGGCCTACGCGATCTGAAACTCTCCTCCGATTTGAATCATAGAAAATGTTTTTGACGGATCGGTTGTTGTTTTATTTACAAACAAATGCCATCGAGTTCGGATGGAGCGAAATTTTTCAGATGATAAATTTGACCGGTACCGAATCGAATAAATCTCTGCGTCCAGCAGTGTCCACAAATGGCGATTGGAAAGCCATACTTTTTACGACTTTTTTTCCGCCATCCCCATAGCTTGTCCAAATATTTACTCCGTGCCAACACAAACTAAAACTCAAAGCCCCAAGGGACAATGTTTGTGGGACCAATAAAACCAAGTAGATAAACATATCTCTGTTGATGTGGCCTTGTGTGTGCGCAAACATATTGCTCTGTCGCGAAAAAAATTGAGAAGAAAAGATTGAGTTTTATCGAATAAGCATGGCTTGCTATTCCTACAGGGTTGCTACCAGTGTCTTAAATCTCTAGGCCTACTTTTTATGTTTAGATAAAAGCCATCATTTGGGACAACCGGTGGCGGAATGGTCATAAACAATATTCGCGTGGTTTGCTTGGATCCATAGGCGATAGCAGTTCTAAATGAACATCTAATCCAGGGTATCTCAACCGGTGGTCCGCGGACCGCTAGCGGTGATAATTTATGGGATGCTATGATATGCAATCGGTGATAAATTCCAGAAGTAATCGTCGGACATAGTTGTAAAGTTGATGTTACCAATGTTATTTGGCAGGTTTTTGTTGATATGCTTGAAGTCAAACTTCCATGAGTCGATATTTGAAGAAATAATCAACTACATTTGAAATTACTGGAGAGAACTTTTTGGATGTATGGTACAAAGATGGGGTAATTGAGGTCAATAAATTTGATGTTTATTTTGAGCCAATAAAGCTTCAAAAAAGTTGAGAACCACATTCTAATCTGACTTCTTGGAGCGACTAACGGCGTCGTCGTCGTCGTCGTCAGTCGTAGAAGTCGTTGGCCGCGAGGGCGCACATATATGGCGCCTCTACGATTCCATATAGCCTAGACGCGTTGGCGTTTCCTCCCTGCCTACTACGTAGCCAAGCGCAAACGTGCGCGATCGACTGATCCGTCGATCAATAGCTAAGCTCGTATAGTCGAATCCGGCGAGCGGAAGTGAGGGCGTCGACGCATTTCAGCGCTTTTACCCTATTCATTAGGTAGAAAAAGGGGGAGACAAATTGCGATGGTGGGCAACACGAACGATCTCTATCAGGTGAGGAAATCTTGATCGATTTGGTTGTGGCAACCGCGCAAAACCTTGCCCGCTGACGAGATGTTGGAAGGGTGATATGGGCTAATTAGGGTCCGTTGGTAATTGGAAGCTAGATTTGGACGAAACGTTTAGGTAGTTTACGTGGGACTCGGCAGAGCTTGTTCAAATTTTTGATCAGGGGTCATGAATAAATCGATTCGGCCTTGCTTGTTTTCGAATGACATTACAGACGAATCGATACTCTATGCCTCAGAATTGACATAACAGAATAACAGAAGTTGATTTCAAAGCTACACCCTCTGGATCAGGGGTTGGATTCTGAGAAAATTGAGAGTATCTCTCACTTATCACTCTCTGTAACAATCATGATCGACAGCACATCATGAAAGTCTGTTTATCGTCTATTGCTCCAGCTCTGATTATATCGGGGAGATAACAGTGCAAACAAAAGTAGAGCACCTACCCCCATTAGGATTTCTTCTAGGGATACCACAAGGAGCTCTTCTAGGGATTTTCTCAGGAGTTCCATCAGAAATCTTATCAGGAATTCCTCCAGGGAGTTCATCAAGAGTTCCTATAGAGATTCCATCAGAAGTTCTTTCAGAGATCCCATCTGGAACTCCTCATGGCACATCAGGAGCTCTTCTGGGGATTACATCAGGAGTTCTTTTAGGGATTTCATCAGGAGCTCCACCAGAAGTTTCATAACCAGTTCCTTTAGATATTTCCCCTGGATTTCATCCAGGGATTGTATCAAAAATTTATCTAGGGATTCCATCAGGAGTACCCATTAGTCTTTCCACAGCAGTTCTTCTAAGGATTTCATCAAGACTTCCTCAAGGGGTTACATCACGTACAGGGCTTCTTTCAGAACTTCCTCTAGGCATCCCACCAGCAGTTCCTTCAGGGATTCCATCTAGAATTCCTCCAAGGATTCCATCAGAAGTTCCTGCAGGGATTCCACCTGGAACTCTTCTAAGGATTCCATCAGGAGTTGCTCTAGAAATTCCTTCAGAAGTTTCTCCAGGGATTCCATCAGGAATTCCTATAGGGATTCAATTAGAAATTCCTTCAATGATTCTATCATGAATTTCTCCAGGGATTCCATTGAGAGTTCCTCCAAGAATTTCAGTTGGAGTTTCAATAGGAATTACATCAAAAGTTCTTCAAGGGATTCTATCTGGGTTTCCTCCAGTGATTCCATCAGGAGTCCAGAGATTCCACCTGAAATTCGTATAATGTTTTTTTTTTTCAGAAGTTCCTCTAGGGATTCCATCAGATGTTCCTTCGGAGATTGCATCTGGAATTTCTCTAGAGATTATATCAGGGGTTCCTCAAGGAATTCCATCAGGGTTTCTCCTTGGAATAGTATAAGAGTTACGCCAGGCATATTATCAGGAATCCAGGGATTTCATCAGGAATACCTTCAGAGATTCTATATGAAGTTTATCCAGTGATTACATCAGAAGTTCTTCTAGGGATTACAGCAGAAGTTTCTCAAGGGATTCCGTCTGAATTTCTTGTAGGGATTTTATCAGGAATTCCTCCAGTGTTTCCATAAGAAGAACCTTCAGATATTCAGAGATTCCTCCTGGAAATACTACAGAAATTCTATCAAGAGTTTCCGTAGGGAATTCATCAGGCATTTCTCTAGGGGTTACATCAGAAGTTTTTCCAGGGATTCCATCAGAAGTTCCTCTATGGATTTCATCAGGGGTTCTTCTATAGATTTCATTACGAGTTTCTCCAGGGATTCCATCAGAAGTTCTTCAATGGATTTCATTAAGAACTCTTCTAAGATTTCAGTATGAAATCGTCCTAGGATTCCATCATGAACACTTTCTGAGATTCCATCAGAAGTACTGTAAGGGATTCTATTAGGAATTCTTCCAAAGTTTCCTTTAGAAATTCCTCTAGGATTATTCTAGGTTCCTCCATCAGACTATTACGGATTACTGCAGGAATTTATTAATGGATTCTACTAGAAGGAGCTATCCTAGAAGAGGATTCCTCTCGAAATTCGTTAAGAAATTAATCCCGGAATTCCTTAAAAGATTCCTCCCGGAATTTTTCAAGCGATTTCTCGCAGAATAAGTCCAGGAATTCTTGATGGTTATCAGGAATTCCTCCAAGAATTTTATCAGAAATTTCGTATAAGAGTTTCATCAGTAATTTGGGAATCCACCAGTATATCCTGACTCTATCAGGGTACCTCCTGGGATTCTTAACATGAATTCATTCAAAGATTTCTCCTATTAGGTAGTAGTAGGTCCACCAGCAATTCCATCAAAAATTCTGCAAGGATTTCCACTAAAAGTCCTCTAAATAAATCCTCCAGAGATTTCTCTAAGGATTCCACCAGAGATTCCTCCATGGATTTCATCTGTAATTTGCCCTGGTAATTCTTCAAGATTCCCATGAGAAAAACCTTCAAGGCTTTCAACTGAAATTCTCATATTGATTACTCTAGAAATTCTTTCAGAAACTCCGCCAAAATTTTACCGGTAATTCAAAATAACGGGCAGAGGTTCTTCCAAAAAAATCGTAAGTCGTTTGGCATAAAGCCGTTTGGCATAATGGTCGTTTGGCATAATGGTCGTTTGGCATAATAGTTGTTTAGCATAATGAGTTTGAAACCAAGAATTTCTCAATTTTTCGTTTTTAAGTTTCTATTGAATCTTTCTGATGATACCAGGCTTGTTTTGGTGTCAATTGTTACAAAATTACACTTTATTCAACAATCATTCGCTCTTGAATAAATTTAAGCATTGTAGGGAATTTATTGTCAATAGTATTTTATAATTTATCCAGAAGTTACCCTTCTTTCAAATATTAGTTCTTCTTTTGAGATTCTCTATTGGATCAAATTTTTGCACTGAAGATTTTTATATTTTTAGCACAAATTTACTCTTCTTTAAATTGTTTTTTTTTTTCTAAATATGATGTAACCATAATTATAGGTGTGAAAACCGTTGATTTGAAAATTCTATAAATTTCTCCTTCTTTTATGCATAGGCTGTTCTTTTGAGTTATATATTTTAAGTATTTTTTTGTGTCCAACTGACAAAAGGGCGGCAATCGATAACATTGAACTGCTCAAACTATCAGCGAAAAGATAAATCGATTACTGCAGTTACTTTTCCCCGAATGTCGGTCCCTGAATGTCGTTCCTTGGAACATCAGTTCCCCGAATATCCTGTTTCCCCGACTAGCCCACTTCCCCGAAAAGTTTTAAGCACTCATAATTGTCGCACCCTTCTTTATTTAATTGGCGGTTCTTTCGAGCTTTATCGTCCTCAGCATTTTTGCCAACATGTGTATAGCCGAGAAGGACAGAATACTTCCTTCTTTTGACTGTTTATCGTTCTTTCTCGTCACCAATTTTTGGGGGAACTAGTCATTGCCGCAATAATTTTTGGCGTCCATTCTTGTATTAATTTAATTGTAAATTTTGCCTTCTTTTGAAAATAGGCTGTTCTTTATATTTTTACTGTTTCAAATTTTATTGTTTAGTTAAGCTAAATGTTAACCATTTTTATATTCTGATGTTTTATCAATTTTTGCCAGATGTGTTGTGAGAATGATAATTATTTTAGAACCTGCCAATATTCAACATATACTTTTTTTGGGGCAAACGGGCGTGATCTCCTTCCGAGATATACTGGAAAAAAATATTATTGCAATCACAAATTTTCCCTTCTTTCGATAATAGACGGTGTTTTCGATGTACACTTCCAAAATTAGATTTCTTATTGAATCGTTGAAAAGTTTTGCCACAAATATTTTCTTTTAAAGATGTGTTGTTCATTTGAGCTATACTGTGAAAAGATTTTTTGCGTTAGAGCCTTAAACATTTTATACGAAAAATAATCAGCTCTCGTATATAGACGTTTTTTTGCATTAAGTCGCATTGATAGATCTTTGGATTAGAGCTTTTGATAAATTGCAAAAAAAAAGATTCTATTCTTTTATCAAGTAATTTTCATCGAGTGCTATGTCCAAACTGGGACAGAGCTTGATCTGCAGCAAAATATTCTATGAGCGTTCCCTTGATGCATAAATGCGAACTTTCTTTGTCATTTTACTGTTTTCAAATATGTATATCGCAACAAGCTCAAAGATGTTCTATGTTCTATGTTCTGAGATGTAGAGACCCGTCACGAGTTTTATTTAGTAATGCTATCTTATGTCACAACAATTTTTGTAATTCTTAGCTTGGATAGTCTCTGAATGAACACCACGCTTGTTTAGAAGCTACCAATTTTTTTGCTATGGACTCTGTGGTGTTGATCTTGGTAAAAGCTGAAAAAAATACCGAAATTTTTTTTAAGTCAATCGTTATGCCAAACGGCCATTATGCCAAATGACCATTATGCCAAACGGCCATTATGCCAAACAACTTTATGCCAAACGGCTTTATGCCAAACGACCTTATGCCAAACGGGGTACAATCTAGGATTAACACTGAGAAAATCACCAGAGTTTCACAAGAATTTCCGCCCAAAAAATCCACCAGAGTTACGTCAGAGGTTCTTCTTCTTCTTGGAATTAACGTCCTCACTAGGACAGAGCCTGCTTCTCAGTTTAGTGTTCTTAAGAGCACTTCCTCAGCTATTAATCGAGAGCTTTCTTTGCCAAAGTCGCCAAGGCCTTTACGTCAAAGGTTCTACCAGATAATAATTCAAAGGTTTTATTAGAATTTCTCTTCTTAGAATTTATTCAAGGTTATTAGAAATTCCTCCAGGGAATTAACCAAAAAATCTGCAAAGTGTCCACAAAAAATAATTTGCTGATAAACCACCAATTCTGCGAGAGAATCTACCAGGAATTCCGCGAAGGATTGAACCATAAATTGTTCCTTTCTCTACTCTAGGTATTCCATCAGGAAGCTTCTACAAAATTCTAAAAGATTAACCATGCAGGGATTTCACTGATATTTACTCACAGGATTAAATACAGCATTTCTCTGAATGCCTCCAGGTTGAATGCCTGAAGTAACCTGGAAGAAGTAAATAAAACCCCGAATTTAGTACTATACCATTTAATTCCACTGGAGTTTGTATCCCTTGACAGATACGCGTATTTCGACCTCAACTGTAAGGCCGTCTTCAATGTCGTGCACTAGACAAGTGAGGTCGAAATACGCGTATCTGTCAAAGGATACAAACTCTAGTGGAATTAAATGGTATAGTACTAAAATTCCATGGAACAAATTCTTGAGAAATTCTTGGCGGAATCGCCAAAGAAATCATTGGAGAAATTCCCAGAGAATAACCTGGAGAAATTCTGAAATATATCTCTGGAAGAACCTTTCAAGCAATCCCAGAAGGAGTTTCTACAGGATTTTCTAAGAAATTTTTCCTTGATAGATTTCTTTTGAGAAAATCCTGCAAGAAATATTTTAAGGAATTGATGAATAAACGGAGGAACTTCTTTGAAGAAATTCCTGGTGGAATCCCGTGGAAGAAGATTGGGTAAATTGATTTACAGTAGTTTTTGTGAAATCCCTGACGGCTTCCTGGTGGAATCGCTGGAGTAATTCTTGGTGGAATCCCTGTAAACATCCCTTGGAGAAATTCAGGGTAGAATCATTAAGAATTCCTGGAGTAAATCTCTGCATGTATTTCCGTAGGAATACTTGACGGAATTTCTAGAGAAAATCGTGTAGGAATCCCTGAAGCAATTCCTGGAAGAATATTTGCATTAATCGCTGAAGGAATTTCTGGAGGCATTTCTATGGAAATTGCTAGAAGAAACACTGGAGGATTTTTGATAGGAGGTATTCCTGGTATTATTTTTGATAGAATTGGATCTTGTATGGAATTGCAATTGGGAGGAATTCAATGAGTAATCTCGTCTGGTGGAATCGCAGGAAAAGAATCATGAAAGAATCTGTTTAGGAACTCCTGAAGTTTTACTGGAGGAAAACTTGAATAAATCTTTGGAAGATTTTTTTGGTGGAGTTCTTGAAGGAATCATTGGAAGAATCACTGAAAAAAATCCCTTGGAAGTTTTTAAATAAATCCCCGGAGGAATCTGTAGAAAAATTACTAGCAAGAATTGCTGACGAAATTCCTGGTTGAATTTTTGGTAGAACTCCTGGTAAAATTTGAGGAGGAAGCCCTGACAAGAGGACTGCTGAAATCTGTGGAAGAATTTCTGGTGATGAATGTCTTAAGAGATTCCTGGACAAGAAGAAATCACTCGACGAATGATCAATAAATCATTGAATAAATCAGTGGTGGAAATCCTGAATAATTTGTAGAATATCTATGGAAGTATCTCTGGAAGAATGCAAGGAGGAATTCCTGAAGGATTTTCCCCTGAGGAATTTCTGGTTTATCAATGGATAAATTTCTAGTGAAATTATAGATAAAATTGCTGGAATAATTTCTGGTAGAATCCCTAGTATAACCCATGGATTCCTGGAAAAACTCCAGAGTAGTTATTCTACCACAAAAAATTCTGATTCTATCCAAAATTTGAAAAAAAAAAAATCCCATAGCCATTCTTATATCGATGATCCTCAGGCAGAATATTCCCCGACAGAAACCTTTCATAATTTTAGAGTTTTGCCGGAATATTTCGCGCGAATTTCGACTGGAATTCCTCATCTATATTCATTTCTTCCGGTACTTTAATTTGAAAGTTATGCTCTTTCTTACTACGATCATTGCCCGAAAAACGTGAAAATATTTAAATACTAGTGGTCCCGGTAAACTTCGTCTTGCCATCAAGTAGGCAGTTGTAAACGCTATGGATCGTCCTATACAAAATGACAGTTCCGTCCACTCTCGATTTTTCGGCTTTCCCGGTAAATATCCTGGGATTTTTATACGCACGAACACGTCGGAACCCTTGACGAACAAAACGGAGAAATAATCATTCAAATCCGTTAACCCGTTCGTATGCCATTTCGTGACATACAAACACCATTCCATTTTTATTTATATAGATTTCTCCCACAGCCACAGAATTCAGAAAAATAACAATCACATATCCACTAGACCTGGCGGAATCCACAAATTACGTAACGCTCGAAGGGAAGGGGGTTATTAAGCCCAAGCGTTACGACCCATACAAAAATTTTAAAATTTCCATACAAAAATCGTTACGGAAGGGGGGAGGGGGTAAAAAATTTCCAAATTTAGCGTTACGTAATAAATGTGCGCTGCCATTGCCAAGATCAATTAAAACATGCGAAAATATATTAGTTTTCCTGCAATAAACTTTGACAGTCGGTCAAACGGTTGCATAAATCGGTTTGACTAACTTGGACGCGAGGTCAATGTTGGTCAAACCGTCTGAGCGTATGTGTGCTGCATTGGCATTAGCATTAAGGCTCCCCCAAATCTACGCGACTTTTTACGGCGACAGCGACAAAAAATCGTCGCGATTTCTTTGTTGTTTCGCTGTAAGCACTTTTCTATGGAACCATCTTGACTGACACGACGCGAATCGTTGCGAAATCGCGTCGCTGTGGCTTAGACACGCTCATCAAACAGTGCATGCAGCGAAACATCAGCGAAATCGCGACGATTTTTTGTCGCTGTCGCCGTAAAAAGTCGCTTAGATCTGGGGGAGCCTTTAATGTGATTATAAAACGAAGCCACACTTCGAATCCTCAAGAACGCCTATTACAACAGGAATTTGAAAAGGATAACGTACACTGATTGCAAACTACTCACATTGAAGCAAACATGCTACAGTAAACTCTGCCTAACTCGATATTGAAGGGACCATCGAGTTAGGGTATCGAGATACAGAACACATATTTTTCAATTTTTGAAATTTTTGTAAATTAAGTTATTTCAACGTGAAAAATAGTAGAATTTTGATACATTCGCCTTCTTTACACCTTTTGAACAGTCAACAAATTATAAAGTTTTATCACCCTGAAACAAGTTAAAACCCTTATTTTCACTATAAACATAATTATAAGATACAAATTTATGGAATTTGTTAACATTTTGAGGATATTTGAAACTTTTTATGAAAATATCGAGTTGGAGAGGTAAACATGCATGGGAAACTCAAACAATAGAATTATTAGTAGTAGAACGCTAATGGCGTAGTTGTCACAAAACTGATTTCAATTTTGTTTACCTTAAATTATGGTTTTACATTGTTTGTTCTATACCATGATATTGTTTTGGTTCTTAAAATTTATCTGACACTTTGAGGCCCGGTACTCACGCTGTCAGGTTAATGCTTCTACTACTCAAACAGATCGCATCGACTTACAAAGGGATCAAACTATGCTAAATTGAAGGGACCGCGCATTATATCGAGTAGGGTGAAATATCAGAATATCGAGTTAGGGAGAATTGACTGTAGGTGTTTTCAATTGCCGATTGAAATCATCTGAAATTTATAGGTTATATAAGGTTTGTTAGGTTGAAAACAATTAGTTATTCTTTTTTATTGTACTGATAAAATATTTTTATTGAGTTTTTTTTTATAATTTCAATCAATTTCACTGCTCATTTCTTCAGCGTTTTGACTGGGAAGAAAATATTTTAAAAGTAACAATAAATGATCGAAATTGAATAAGCTTTTTTGTTTATGGTAATTTTGACATCAATGGATCATTGAAGGTCGTTTTTACCAGTGCAGTGCTCACCGCATCAAAACACAGGCGCCACTGTATATGGGATTTAACATTGTGACAGCATTGCTGTTTTGTCAAGCACACAAGGCTACGGTGGCGCTATCTATGCTTTCCATAGCGGCCGTTTTGGCTATTTTAATAATCCATTCCCTCGAAAGCATTTTTTGTCAAACGGAGTTCAGGTGTCTAGAACTCTGAGAAAAAGATGAAGTCACATCAAATAAAATGTAGTTAGGTATAGAGCATTCTTGTATTTGTTGGTAAAAAATGTTTACCGGAATAATTTAACTTCCTCTGATTTCATCACAAAAATGCCATTTCCGATTCCCTTACTAGCAGGAATGGTTTTGTCAAAGATATTGAAAGTAAACTTTTAGAACATTAAATATAAACCTTATAGAAGCTTGGATAAAATTTAGTCCTGTGTCAAATTAAATTTATTACAACTCAAACGTATTCGTGATGAAATGTCAACACCCCATCGTAAAATCGCTAGTGTTTGGATAGTGATTTTAACCTCCAAATTGCGAAATCTTCACCTCCAAGTTAGTTCTAATACCCTTCCGTTATATGAATTATGGTGGCGCGTTGTTCGTCGCAAGTTTCTCGTTAAACAGTCAATAAAATCTGCGAAACCAAACGAATATTCATTTGATTATGTAGCTACTCGCTAGGTGACGGAAGGGAGCATTAACTATTTTAAACGTTTTTATCGATCCATTAACCAAGTCAAAATATTAATTTGGGCAATTTGTCTATAAACGCAATAGAGTAGTTTATCTTCTTGACAAAAAGCCTAAAAATCCTCAACTCGGTGATCACCGTAACTCAGACACAAAAGCAGACCCAAAACCGGAAATCATTTATAACGAAACCCTATCGTTTTGATTCGCACGTCGCATATCGCAGGCATAGTAGGCCTTATCGCGATCGATTCCGGGGGCCCTCGAAGCCCAAACCGTGACCAATCGGCGAAACGCAACACTGGAGGCTCCATGCTGCGATAATGTCCAAAACAGTAATTTTTCGTGCAACTCGAGTTGAATGGGAAGATTTATGGGTTCGCACCTTCCGCCAATCCAACCAACCAACACTTGGAAGCGTGATTTCGCTCGATGGGCATTGCGTTGCGGAGACAAAGGCAAAGCTTGCTTTGTTTGAGTTTCGTTTTTTTTTCTTTTCTAATTGTATATGTAGTGAAACGGACTACTTTGTTTGCAATTGTCGGAAATTAAAGTCCGGTCCAATTCGAAGGGAAAAGGTGATACTTATCTCCCTCGGCATATCGCGCCTCCCATTAGGCTTAATTAATTCAGCTGCACTATGGGAGAGCTGTGCTTGTTTTATCTAAACAATCCACTCGTCGTCGTCGTCGCCTGAGTCGTTGACTGTGATCGGTTCAGACTATTATCCGGTTTAGGCCGGTTCTCTAACCGGCATCGGATGATGTTCCGCTGAAACAAAGTGTATCGGGTAATTAGAGTGTGCCGCACATACGATTTCGCACTTTTGCCGGTCGTCTCCTTGCGTGTATATGTGCGCAGACTGTAAATTAGCGACTATGTGGCCGATATGTGGCTTAAATCCGCCGTTTCCTGGATGCGCTGGATATGTGCAGCATTTGCCGAGTGCAACCGGAGCCGGACGGAATTTCACACTTAAGTAGCCCTAACTTACGACCTCGTCTCGGCTCTATGGCTGTGGCTTGCATTCTCGCCTCTACTAGATTGAATTAAAATCATATTACGCTAATAGGTGCAAAAAGTACCAATAGCAATAATAGTACCATTAATAACGCCCGAAGAACCCGAGGCGAACCTAGGAGTCTTAGTCGGTTCGGTCGTCATTCAGTCGCCACATGAGACGAGTGTGCCCCCATGAAAATGAGCATTAATTCGGAATGTTTATGAGACGGCCGTTCGGGGAGAGGTGCGTGTATGAAATGGCTTGTTGTGTGGGGTGTGGTTCGTGTTTCACGACCAGTTTTAATGCCGCACCGAGAGGAATGTGCGAGCCGTAACTCGGAGTGCAGAAAGAGCGAAGACCGGCCGGCCGGCAAAGTGACGCGCGGAGTGTAAAGTGTCTCTCGAAGGAAGGAGATGAGGAAGGAGATGCAAACAGCCGAGGCAGGGGAGGAGAATGTTGCAAATTGAGTAAACTAGTTCAGCAAACGAAGCTGGATGTGCAAACATTTTAGCACCGCCGCAGGAAAGGAGTGCGATCCAACGGATGAAGCCGAGTTTCTAGGTCGATCGGAAGCAGAGATGCATGTTTCTGAGATGTAGTTTCGGTGAGTTGTGGATCCTGATTTGGTAGAAAAAGCAGCAAGGTTCGAAATGTGCAGTTTGTCGGCCTAAAGTTGTTGTAGCCAATGTACATAGTCCTTCGAAAGACCAGTATTAAATGCGCATTTGACTTTTTTTGTTTTTTTTTTTTTACATTTTCGTTCAACTCTTACAACATTTTGTTAAAGGACAAAACATTCGAGAGACATGAATGAAGACAATTTTTCTAATTACATGAAAATTGTAATTGTAATTGTAAATTAATAACTGAATCATAAACAATATTTTGTTGATCGATATACTTTCTTCAGTGAAGTTTTCGTAAACATATATAGCAATATATTTGTCGTGGTGAAATAATAATTTTATGCAATATTTGAGCTTAGTTATAATCTATTGAGTCTTCTCAATATTGTAAAGGGGCCCAGAAAGCCGTAGCAGTAAACGCGCAGCTATTTGGTAAGATTAAGGTGAGTTTCCTGGGTTCGAATCCCGCCATTCGAGAATCTTTTCGGGTTGGATTTTTTTTTTTCGACATCCCAGGAGAGTATCTTCGTGCTTGACACATGATAGACGAATGCAAAAATGGTCAATTGGCGAAGGAAGCTCTGAGTAAAGTGTTGTGGAAATGCTTTTGAGAATATTAAGCTAAGTAGCAGGTCTTGTCCCTGTTGGAATGTAACGCAAGAACATACGAAAAACAGTTTTACATACGAAATTAATTTTTTGTTGAAATCTGAACATTTTAGGCAAGTGTGTCTGCTTGATAATTGAAAAGTGTGAAACTTACAAAACTGTAAACATTATCAACAAGTTCAACGTGTTTTTTTCTCTTATAAGCAGGTAAAATCAACTCACCTGTTAAAAATCTGAACGGCTTCGGCAAATGAAATGTAACATGTTGTTAACAAAATGTTAACCTAGATATAAAAAATGAATTAAATGTTTTGAATGATACTAATTACGAAATTAAAAAAAACATTAACAAAATAATTATATTAAACCAAGAAGAGGAAGAAGTAATGATTTTTACACAGTGAAGAAAGGAATTTTCTTCCCTTTTTTCTCCCATTTTTTCCAAATGATGTATTTTTTTTTATTAAAGAAATTCTTATGCCCTTAAAACGCCCCACACCGAAGCAGAATTGAAAAAAAAACACGAAAAAAAAACCTGTACTTCTTCCGAATGAAGAGTTGGACGTTTGGTGTCTTCAGCATAAATCTCGCTTAAAGACTGTTCATTTTATAAAGTGGACACCTTGTGCATGCTGTATCTTTTTTAATTATCAATGAAATTTCAATCGGTTTTCTGCACATCGTTCGACTAGTATTGTACAATGTTGTGATAAAAAAAAATCTCCAAAATAATTAAAATTCACACAAATATGGGACAACGATTATAACGGTCGATTTTTGGAGGTTATCAAAAACAATGATTGTTAGAAATTGGCTTAAAAATTCGATAATTTATATTTTTTATTTTCAAAAAAGGCTTGTTCTTCAAAAGCATCATCAATGCGAAGTCTGATGGAAAAAATCAAGTAATTTTTGGAGCAACAATTTCACAGATATAATAAAATCATTTTTCCCCTATATATTTTAGAGAAAAATATTTTAAATTTCAAGGGAATTGATATGAGTAGAATTTTTTGGCTAAAAGTATGTCCTGATGGAAGTGCTAATGCAGTGTTAATATGAAAAATAACTTACGCCTTCATAGAGTTAGTTATTTAGTCCCCACGCAACATTTAAGGCACAATATAAACACAATTGCTTTATTCTCAGAAGACCTTTCAAAGTTTATTGAAAATCATCAAAATTGGCAACACTGCTGTAATAAAATCGATTTTATTTTCCTCATATTATTTTCATAATATGTCATTCTAAGATTACCAATTGAAATATACGGAGAAAACCGTTTGCAATTTGCTGTATATCGATAAATATGCGTACATGATTTTAAAAGTATGAAACTTTTTAGTAAAACTACCATAAACAGTAAAATTTATACTTAAGGCTGTGGTTTAAACTCACGATTTAGCTCTCGTTTATACAAATATATATTCTTTAGCAATCAAAACTAGTTTTGAACACGCTTTTTACTTTTCTCTTTTGCTGGGAGTGAAAGGATGGTGTATCAGCAAATTTCACCATAAATGGGTAAATCACTAAAATTACTAATATCAGAGAATGGTGGTATATAATTGATTTTTTTAAAGCTTTACCTTTAGTAGAATAGTGAAGGATACAAACATACTATTTGTTCATAAATAATAAGATTTTTGTTTTGCGAAAAATAATGTTAAACTTTGACGAACTGCTTTTCTTAGTAGTTTTTGGAAAAACTATTTAGCTCTTCAACCAAAAGCATTTTCTGAGATCTTATATGTTCCTAGTATTGTAGAATAATAGTTCAACGATGCACAGAAAACCGATTACGATTTTATCAATAAATAAAAAAGATATAGCATAAACAAAGTGTCCACTTTATAAAATGAACAGTCCCTAATTTATGATCTCGCCCTAAGAGCCATTGGTAACCACCCAGACAACCAGAAATCGCATGAAAGTTCACGTTACAACTCGTTTATTCATACTAATTACATCAAACTCGCTAAACACCGTGGATAAACTCGTAAGATTGATGAGTTTCCTCGCATAGAACACTTCTTTTCTGAGTTCATTTGTACATTTTGTTTCGTCCCGTACACACGTACAAAGTAAGTCGGATCAATCCGTAGCAGCTGTCAAATCATCATTTGTTATCATAAATTAAGTCGCATAATATTGCAGGTTAGTTCGGTAGAATATTTATACACTCGCATTGTATGTTATTATTCATCACATAATATATGCACGCATATCGCCTCCACTTTTGTACGTAGAAGGCCGTTTCGCAACATCTTATAAGTGAAATTTTGCACATATAGAGCCTCCAGGTGATTTCGTTATACATACATTTTGGTTGTCTGGGCAAGTGTGTAACTGGTGGTTTCGAAAAAAAAACAATTGAGTTTACACGTTATTTAACAATGTTACGATTAAGAGAAAATCATCCTCTATCTTGGTGTTTTTATCTTTGTCCATTCATTAGCTCAAAAACAACGATCTACATTAGACCTGTTCATATTTAAAAAAAAGTCTGGAAATCTACCGGTCAAGCAGTATTTGGAATTCTCATGCTAAGAACAATGTCTGGTCAAATGTTCAGCTCATTTGATAAATATTTCAGTATGCTTCAAGTTGAAAATGTGTTTTTGGGCTTATTTCAAGGTTTGAAAAATCATAACTAGCATATGGAAAATCAAAACCACTTGCTATTACCACTATTTGAAAGCTAATTCTATTCTGTTTAAGTTTGTCGAACACGCAAACAAGATTAAATTGAGTTTTAACATTGTTTGATCCAAATTTCTACTCCGCTGCACCCAGACTTTACAGTTTACTCAATATACATGGTATATAAAACATGCATTGGTATTATTTTTTCAGGCCCTAGTCAACGGGAATCAAACATAATACATTTATGAATTCATTGACCATCAACAGATTACATGTTGCTAAAGGCAATAAATTACAATAAATGCCCAAAGATCGAGCACCGCATCGCAACCTGATGATAGTTAAATCATGCATGACACATGTACCGGAAACGAATGAATTGAACAAGTTAGCATTGCTTTTTCTTTCCGAGTGATGATTGTTTTGACCGCATTTCACTGATCATTTAGAACGATTTGAAAACAATCATCATCATCGACTGAGAAAAGGCAGTGCTAACGTGTTCATTTTTTGTATTCATTGAAGCTCCCGGTGGTGCTCTTGGCTCACCCACAGTGGATTTACAAATGTGCTTCATAATTACCTATTTTTTACTATTTATTTTCGTAAGATAAATGATTACTTTGAACGGGATTGACTTTTAGATATGCATTGTCATCATGTCTGGAAATTAAAAATCCGAAATTTTCATGCAGGCATGCTGTTCAGTGAAAACAATTCCCGAAAAAAGAGATTCTCAAGAACCTCGAGATACAAACCTCAACCAAACTATGCTAAAACTTGCTCCAATCATAAAATTGTGTTCGACAAAAGTTCGTAGAATTGGATAAACTACTATGTAGAAGTATTTCCGATAAATTTTGATGCTTCGTTCGGTAGTTATGATTTTTTAAAGCTTGAAAATAGCCCACAAACACATAATTGATTTGAAACACAACTAAATTTACTCTAAATTGAGTGAATTTTTGGCCAGGAGTTCATTTCGCAATAAAAAATCAAAGTATTGGTTGACTGGGGAGTTTCCAGACATTTTTGAAAATATGAATAGGTCTAATCTACATACATACTCAGCTTCCCAGTTTAACCCTCCAGCGCCCAAAAGTGAACTGTTATAGATAAAAATTTAATTCCAACGGGAGGTGAAACGTTATGCTTAATCTTGTTTTTTGATGAACCGGTTCAATTTACCGGTTCACTTTCGAACCGGTAAAATCAATTTTTTTTCATTTCAGGAGATAACCGCTGAAGTTTGCTGCTATAATTTGGTAGCAGTTTAATCGTAAACTCAAATGTGTAACTTTTTGAACCGTTTCATTCTACCGATTCACTTGTGAACCGGTTGAAAAAAATATTTTTATTTCTGAAAATATTCCTTGAAGTTAACTGTTAACATTTGATAGAAGATTAATCCTACAAATGTAATGTGTAACTTATTGCACCGGTTCATTTTACTGATTCATTTTTGAACCGGTAAAATATTTTATACAAAATAATTAGAAAAAAATGCTGTTTAATTTTGATGGAAGAAAAGTCGTTCGACTGAAATGTGTCATATTTTGAACCGATTCATTTTACCGATTCACTTTTGAGCCAGCATATAAGGAAACTCATGCAGTTCACTTCTTATGCAATCACTTATTTAGTTGGACGTATTTTTAAAATAATGAGAATCAACGCGTTATGTTATATATTGTTATTTGATAAACCGCTTCAGTTTACCGGTTCACTTTCGAACCGGTAAAACCAATATTTTTTTTCAGAAGATAACCGCTAAAGTTTGCTGAAATAATTTGTAACTCTTTGGACCGATTCATTTCACAGATGCACTTGTGAACCGGTAAAATCATTTATTTTCAGTTAGACGATAATGATGAAATATGTTTATAATGAAGAAAATCGAAGTATAATGTCAAATCTTGTTATTAGAAGAACCGTTTAAGGAGGTGAAATCATTCGTTTTGAATCGGTTTACTTTTAAAGTGGAGTTGGTAGGTTAAGTGGATTAGCCAACTCATCCATGATGTTTTACGTTTTGGCTATTGAGTTGCGTGAGCTACAATCCATTCATGAAAAATCTGGAGTAAAAGGTATGGGCATTTGAGCTGTTTAGACGATAATCGCTGTAGTTTGCTGCTATAATTTAGTATACGTTTTATCGTACAACTTAAATAAAATGTGTAACTTTTTGAACCGGTATTTTTTTTCTCAGAAAAAAACAAAACAGTAAAATTTACTGTTATCATTGGATATCAAATTAATCATAAAACTGTAATGTTGTACTTTTTGTGTTAGTGCATTACTTTTGATCCTGTACATTTTTCATTTTTAGTTTTTAAGATACTCAGTAAAGTTTGCTGCTTTATTGTGATGGAAGTTTGTAATTTATTTCAGAATATAAGCGGTAAAGTTTATGATATACGACATTTCGCTGTATTTATATCTATTACTGCGGTATGTTTTTACATACGCAATAAATGTAAATCCATAATAATAAAAACAATGTTTAGGCTCATCTGAGACGAAATTTATGATTGTAACTCTGTGTAAGTTATAGAATTTTTGTTCCTCTTATGTCGGTGCTTGTGCTCAAAGAAGCTATTTAAAATATGAAGAAAAGTGCTTTTTAGAGTATCACCTATTGGCAGACTCTATTGGGCTGGTCACTCAGTATTAATGCCTTAGAAAAAAGATTAGTATCCATTTGCAATACTAGTGTAGGTTATTGCCCTCATGAAACGTTGCGAATGCATGACCATCCTGAAGTAAATAAGCGCGTGCGGAAGCCCTTAGTAGTAGATAAAATTTGGGGGAACATCGACGAAAATGGAGCTCTGAAATGTAGTCGGTGTGAAGATGACCTGTTATTCTAATGACTGAACCAACAGACACGAAAATATTTACAACAATTTACAAATTTTAATGGTATTCAAAAATGTTGCCAAAAACGGATCCATTACGTTGCCAAAATCGGGGGGTGCCAAAAACGGAGCATGCCAAAAACGGAATCCCACTGTACACACTGAAAAAATATTTCATGTTTTTTCATGAAAAATTCAAAAATAAAACTTAAATTTTAAATTACACATAAACTCCATTTTTAATATATTTCAAATTTTCGCCATAGAACCTTGATAGGAAACAGATGTTTGGGACAACGTTTCATGATGGAGAAGTTTTTAGTAAAAAAATTTTTCTAAGAACAACTTTTAGCCGATTTTCAATATTTTGTGTTTTGTCAAAATAAATACGTTCTGATGATACAATAAGAATCTTGAAATGATTCTAAACCATAATGATTATAACGATAATTTCTCTAGAAGTAGCCATTTTATGAATTATATCAAGTTTAGTGGAAAAAATAATAATTAAAATATTAAAATAGATAATTTTCATTAGTCATTTGCGATTCTCCATAATTAATAATACGTTTTCAAGAGTAAAGATCATATTTCTTTCCATTTACCTATTTTGCTTGATGGAGAATTGCGAATAACTAATGAAAATGGCCTATTTTAATATTTAAGCAATATTTTTTGCAAATTTCTCCATCATGAAACATTGTCTCAAACATCTGTTTACTATCAACATTCTATGGTGAAAATTTGAAAAATATTGAAAATGGGGTTTTGTGTAATATAAAAATTAAGTTTTATTTTTGTTTTTTTTTTCACGAAAGTAAATGAATTATTTTTTCAGTGTATTTAGTTCCAACGGTTCACTACAACTTCTTCATAGAACATTTTTTCCTAAAACCAACAGTTTCGGAGTAAGAGCTTTTCAAATAGTTTGCTTACAAAAATTTGTAGGCCATTTTCAAAAGTTATTCTTGAGTCAAAATGATCAATTTTTCTATGGAAAACACTTATTCTACCATAGCAAAAAAATACGTGCAAAATCTAATTCGAATGGAAGGCTATCGAGTACGATTTTTATTTTTTATTTTTCGACTCATTATGAATGGAAGTCGTCTTTTAGGACTCTGAGGTGCTTCCCAAATCAGGTTCTGGGTACCATAATAAAGACCGCGGTGGCCATTTCTGATTTTTTTTCGGTATATTACAACTATTATTCATCGCTTCTTACAGTTACTTTCTGAATATTATTGCAATCCATTGCCATGTTAAATGCATAGTCGAAAATTTGTCAGAGATGAAAAAATCGAAATAAAAAGAACATACTGTGTCCAAAATTTTATTACCTCTAATATATTTGAATCACAGTTGAAAACAATGCAAACCACGTTTGTTTTGAAATAAAATGTCGTTTTGATTTCCTGTTATGAAAAATGGACTTTTTCTGCTTGGAGTCGATTCCCGGTGGCCACTCCGGATTGATGTGGACCACTTTAAGAAAAAATCAAACTAGATAACTATAGCTTTCATTTACAACTGATTTCATGGAAATCAAAGAAGAATTAGATTTTTGACAAGCAAAACAAAACAGGTGTCACCTAGAGATGACACTGGGCGTTGGGGGGTTAACGTTCAACGCTCCGTCATCGTAATCATCGTCATCATCGAAATTTCAACAGCAGTTTTTCTGTTCAAAACTGAAATATTTTCGACGAAAATGTGTTTACTGTGTTTTAGTTGGAGAATAGAATACAGTGAACACATTTTCACGTGAACATTTGTGATTTTGAACGAAAAAACTGCTTCTGAAAAATCCCAAATTGATGACGGATTCTGCCCCCTTAAATCGAAAGACCAACTCAATTCGCATGCCATTTGGAAAGCTAGGACTATTCCGCACTTGCATCAATTGTTTGTACATAGAAAATGTGTTTATTTTATCTCAAATAATTTAATTTAATTGGTTCATCCATGCAACCGTTACAACATGTTACACACAGAAATTGAAGCCGTCAGAAATTTTTCAAATGTAAACAAAAACTTTTTTCTAATTTCTGAACTAAAAGCGTAGATTTTCTTCGGTTTTCCATTGTCAATCGATTGATTAGACTATGGGCAAGCATTTTATACAACCAGTGTCGTGGACTTTAACGCCAAACGATAAAAAAACTCCGGGTGTTCAAAATATGTACTTTGAGGGTCGAAAATGTTTTGGTGTGTCCAAAATAATGAAAAATAATGTTTCACAATTCAATTATTTTTGACGTTTTTTGGATCCTACATGGGCATTTTTTTATCTCGTAGAGGAACTTTTTCTATACATTTTGGCATGTTCTTTGAATTGGTTACACTGTGCAATTAATTAATTGTAACAACAAACAAAAATCACTTCCTTAGAGGGTCCAAAATACGACCGGTACCCTACTGTTTAAGATGTATGGTTTCCTATAGGTTCAAATTGAAAATCCCACATAACTTCCATTCGAATGCGCCAGCTTTTAGAATAACCAAATAAGCTGAAATTTTCAGGAGATTTTCATTTTACTCTAAGGCACAACCCTAGGGGTTGTCTCGTAAAATTTGATAACTTTTTTATCTGAGGTGGGCTACTGATAGTGATACATTTACCTGCCTATAGCAGACCGTGAAAACCACTACATCTGCACGGAGTCATGCCAACGTACTACTTCAAAACAAAGCAGAAGTAATACCGGGTACCCCCGTTGGTTTGACCACATTTAATTTGTACCCCGCTAATTTGCACATCGTTCAGATTGAAAATGGTTCAAACGTCATTTAGCTCATGGAACGGAGTAAAGTGGAATGGAACGCTGTGGAACGAAATGCAGAATCAAAACAAAACAGTTAAAGAGGTAACCAGAAACCCGTTTCTAAGGTGACTAGATGTTCAAACTAAAAATGAACTCCGATGGTTTGCATGAGGTACCGTTCAATTAACGGGGGTGTACGGTAGTAATTACTCACGCTACCAATAGCTCAACTATTCCTTAGTTACGAAAACTGTGAAAAATTCAAA
Source organism: Aedes aegypti (assembly GCF_002204515.2). Taxonomy (NCBI): domain Eukaryota; kingdom Metazoa; phylum Arthropoda; class Insecta; order Diptera; family Culicidae; genus Aedes; species Aedes aegypti. Next base: position 23,057,701 of record NC_035109.1, on the reverse strand, counting down.
AACTTAATCAGAGATCTTAGGCCAGTCAGCGAGCACTATGCAATGGTTTTCTTTGCCACTATTGAACTCAGACATAACGAATCTATGATAAAAGGACGAAAGACAGAATGTCCAAAAAGTGAAACGGCAAATGAGAAAAGGTCGAAATCTAGTTTTTAGAAAAGGAAGAATCGATGCTTGAAACCGTCTCAACACCAATAGAAATTACATGAAAATTATGATTTGGCAAAACTTGTATCGGAACGGATGGAAGATGTATTCAATATATTAGACAAAAGCTTTGAGCCAAATATTAGTTTTTGTGCAAACTAAGAGAAAGGCCCAATTGAAATCCAATAGGGCACTCCTGTAAAACTAGAGGCAAGCATACACAGTGGTTTTAGGCGCGGAAGCGCCATAAAAGCTCATTCAACTTTTTTCTTCACTTCAAGAGCCTTGACAACCGAAAGAAAAGCAGAAATCTCCGTGTCACGCACCATTCGACTCGAAGTTGCTCCAGCCGTTTCTTTAGAAACAATCCATCAGACGCACCAAGACGATCCCGAATTAAAAAACCCGAGAAGATTGATCGATGCGTGGGTGCGGTTAACAATCGCGAAACGATGGAATTGAGTGAAATTGTATCCCCAAATGTAAACATGTGAAATCCCTCGGCCTAAAAGCGTTGTCTCGTCCGAGATCGAGATGAAGTTGGGCCCCCTTTCGGGGGTTGACAGCTTCATCGTTTTGTTAACTTATAAAATATTAAGTAACTACTCGGGTGCATGAAGAATGGAGCTCGAGCGACCTCGTTTGCAGAGTAGGCCTGTCCATTTTTTTTAAAAGGTCTTTGATTTGCAAGTCCAAAGCAGTATTTTTAATGGCATCCTTAAAGGAGTCCGAAGGGCACCATAAAGTTCGGCAGAGAAACTTTTTTGAAAGCTAGATCCAAACTTTTTTGTTCATCGTAATGATCGACTGGATGGACCATGCGGTGGAGTTGCTATCATCATTCATAGGCGTACAGAACATCAACTTTTTTCGTCATTTGAAACCAAAATTTTTGAAACTTTGGGTATTTCTGTTCAAACACAGCTTGGTAAACATACTTTCATAGCTGCCTATATGCCTTTTCAATGCACAAACCAGCTTCATCTTAATTAAAAATCATCTGAAATTTGGAGAAGAGACCTTTTATTAGAATACCAGTGAAGATACGGTTGTGGACTTAACAATTCGAGAACATTTCCAAAACGTGGACAGGTCTATTGCAGAGCTTTTCTCACGCCTGACACTTCACTCGTTGGAAAGCCTTGGTGACGAGGAGGGGTGCGACACTTTTAATTTATTCGAATGGCTCCCGTTTGTCGCCCAGGCTGGCTACTATGATTATTCTGTTCGGTGCTAAATGACAAATGCGCTACCTCCTTTCGTTTCTCGCCCGTTCCTTCTTCGTCATGTCACACAGCAGTAGTAGGCCGACTAAAGAGATCACTTTCATTCATCTGTCTTCTCCTGGCTTCTGTTTCAATCCTCCGGGCCCGCACTCTTCAGGACCGCACGGGCAGCAACAACTATCGGGTGAAATAGTGTCGACAAGAATGAATGGCCATCAACAATATCCGACCCAGCTGCTCTCCCGACTCAGCAGCCAGCGTTGACGGCGACAGTGCACCACAAACTAACTGGAAGTGGACCATGTTAAGTTTCTCTCTCTCTCTCTAGCTCTATATGAAAACTAATAATGGTTGGCATAATGAATGAAGGCGGTTTAACTGCTTCCTTCATTCTCGCTAACTAACCAACTAAAACAGCAATCCGGTCGTTTTGCCTTCAACGTCGTGTCGCTGTCGCTATCAATCCACAAAATTATGAAATGAAATGACACTAGCAACTGTGTGACAAAGTGCAACAAAGTAGGCTGAATTTCTTTCGCATTGTTTGCCTTTACCAGGGTAGGCTATCGATAAATTATCGTCAACGCCAATAAAGTTAACGTCTGTCCTACCAACTTGTTGCGTAACTTCTTCTTTTTGGTCTGATAGATGATCGCTACCATTGAAAACCGGATGACAGCCGGAGTTGGCTGCGTACCGAAATCGATGGCAAATGTGCGGATTTACAACTACTGTCTGCCTACTTCTCTCCCTAAAACCGAACATGAATGAAGTTCCGAGCCGGAAAGTAGGTCCCTCGAAAGGCGCGTGGGTTGCCAGCACGATTTGTCTTTGTAGATTCGCTGGGCTACTTGGACTCGGATCCTCAGCTCTAGCGGAGAGACCACCCTCGCTGCCACACACAGTTGTACTTGAAACAGACAGAGACAGACAGACAGAGGGAAAAATTGTGTGCCGCGCATCATTTGCAACATTTACGCGACGATCAAAGTGATCTAAATTGATGCCGAGGGTGATTACTTAGCTCAAACACACATCAGCCAGACGGAGCCGGTCAGTCATTTTAGTGATGGAAATGTGTGGATCAAGTGGCTGCGTGTGCTAATGGGGGCAGTCCGGGTCGACACATTAAATTCGCTTTTACGATCCCGTTCATTAGGAATGTCGCGCACGATTTGGACGGCGAGTGGACTATTAGAATTATTACCGAGCTGCGTTTGTTTTCATCTAGCCAGCGGACCTGAGTTGGAATCAAGGCAGGAGCACAATGAATCCGGTTGACAATCGTTTTTTTGACAGCTATAGTCTTATCCACTAGTGTACTAAACCAACTCGGTCGAAGCATTTTGACACTAGAGCGGGTCCAGATCACGTGGCGATCATACGGGAGCGTGCCCCGCTCAAGTGTCACAATTCCCAGACCGAGTGAATTTAGTACATCGGTGGATTAGACCATCATATGCGCCAACGCACAATGCATCCGGATTGACTTTGCTTTTTCGTACTAAACTGTACTAAACGCAAACTCAACCGCATAGTCATCCGGAAGAGTAGAAGATTTCCAAATCCAAAGCTTGTTTGTTTTGACCGGTTTCTACAGTGTACGGTTGTTAAGTTTAGTGATTTTTGTGCATAATTAGTTCAATTTTCAATTAGTTCAAGATCAATTCAACCGGATCTATGGAGCTGGTAAGCATTTTCGTTGGTGGGCAATGCATAATCTCGGCTGCAACAGAAGCGGTGATTAATATCACAGAGAAATTTGACCGTGAAGTTTGAAGAACATTTCTTGCATGGAGTCGATGCTGCTGTTGGTGATGTTGCGGATAGCTATGGTCTTCTAATCTATTTCTGTTCTATTCATCGTTGGTCGATGAAGGAAACGACCATGTAGCGAAGTGCAACGAGGGTCATACTTCGTAATTAACGATAATCTTGGTTCCGTGAATCCTCCAGGAGATACTTAGGAATCTTTCTATGATTTCCTCCTAAAATTATTCCATGAGTTTCTTCTGGGATTTTTACAGGAGGTGCTACAGGATTTTTATAAGTTCCTCCAAGAGTTGTGTATGGAATCCCTGTTTGAGTTTCCTCTGGAAGTTTTCCAGTAGATTCTTTTAAAATGCCTATAGGCATAACTTTTGGATTTCCTCCAGGAGTTGCTTATGTTATTTTTTTCTGAAGTGTATTCTATAACTCCACAAGGGCTTGTTTCTGAAATTCTTCTAGGAGTTCCTTTTACAATAACTCCAGAAATTGCTTCTAGATTTTCTTCTAGAGTTCCTCTAGGAGTTTTTTTTCTGGAGTTCTTTTTTAATTCCTTTCAATAAAATCTTTTTGATTTCCTTTAAGAATTCCTTTTGTATTTTTTTAAGGTTCCTTCTGGAATGCCTCTTTATTCGAAAGCTGGTCCTGAATTTCATCAAGAAGGTGCTTCTCTCATTTCTCTAGAAGTTCCTCTTGAAGTTACTTCTGAATTAATCTAGAGAAGTTGACTCTGAAATTGCTAGTAAATTCCTCCAGGAGTTCCTTCTGTGATTTCTTTTGGATATTTTTCAAAAATTTGTGAAAGAGTTTTCCTAGGAGTTGTTTTAAAAATTCATCAATAAATGACTTCTGATTTTATTTCAGAAGATCATCCAGGGTCTCCTTCTAGAATTTCTCCTATGTTTAATGGAAATCTTCCAGAAGTTTTTACTAGAATTCCTTCTGTGGCTGCTTCAGAAAATGCTTCAAGTATTTCTTCTAAAATGCTTCTAAGGAGTTTTTTTCTGGAATTCAAAATTGATTTTTTCTTTAAATTTTCTTCTGGAATTTCTCTGGCAGTCCAAATTTCAGAGGCAATTTCTTGGATCGATGATTCTTGAATTCTTCAAAGAATTATATCCGAAAATTTCATCAAGAAATGCTTTAAAATTCTTACAAGAGTTGCTACAGAAATTCTCCAAAGAGGTAATCCTGGGTGTCCTTCGTGAGAACCTCTGGAATTCTTCCACGAGTCGCTTTTAGATTATTTAAAAAATCTGCTACTGGAATTCTTGCTTCTAAAATCTCTCCTAGTATTTTCCGGAAATTGCTTGCTGAAAAAGTTGCTTCTGAAATTCCTTCGGAAATAAATTCTAGGGTTGCTTCTGAAATCCTTCAGAAGTTTCTAGTGGAGTTTCTCCAAGAGTTACTTCTGGAATTCATCATAGAATTGTTTCTGGGATTTCTAAAGGAGTTGCGTCTGGGAATTGTCACATAAACGCTATCAAAATTCCTTCAAAAGTTGCTTCGGGAGATGATTTCGAAATTCCTTCCAGTGTTCAACCAGAACTCTCCCGAAAGTTGCGTTGAAACTCCTCAAGAAATTACTTCTAGAAGCACTTTAAGAAACCATCCTGGAAATTATCCAAGAGTTGCTGCTGTAATTTCTCATAGAGTTGATTCTGTTAGAAGTATACAAAGACAATTCCAACTCCAGGCTAGCTTATTAAGCACAAAGAAAACAAGCTACTCCATTCTCTGCAGACAGTTGCTTAGATAATTGCTCCCGGATGTCCTTCAGAAGGTCTTCCCACGAAGTTGCATCGAGTATATTTTACAAAATTGTTCTTGGAGTCCCTTTAATAGTGTCTCCTGGTACTGTCCATTGTACCCCTGAAGAAACCCTACGAGGCATTCGTCCTGGGATTTCTTCAGAAATTACTTCAAGGATCTACCAAAAATTTCTCCGAGGATTCCCAAAGGAATTTATCCATCAATTTCTTTCAGTATTTTTTGCAGGATTTTTTCCAAGGAATTCACCAGGAATCGACTTTGATAATCCTTCAGGAGCTTCAGGGATCGCTTTAAAGTTCTTCCAAAGTTATATTAAGGAATTTCTCCAGGGAATTCCCTGGGAATTTCTCCAGTGATTTCTTTGGTGATTCCTCCAAGGATTTTTCAAGACATTGTTCCATTGATTTTTCCAGAAAATTTCCCAAAATTACTTCCAGGTGCTACTCTAGGTGTTCAACCCCTAATGAAAATGCTTTGTTTAATACTCTGGATAAATATAAGTGGAATCCCTGGAGGAATTATCTTTTGGAACTTTGCAGAAAATTCCTGGAATACCTAGGGTAGAGAAAGGAAGTATTTATAGTTCAATCCTTCGTGGAGTTCCTGATCGATTCTTTCGTGGAGATATTTATGGTTTTTCAGAAAAAAAAAATCTTGTGGACTCTATGGAAATTGCTTAATGAATTCTTTGGAGGATTAAGGAAAGAAATCCTGGTAAAACCTTTCAAGTATTTTCTGGTAGAACTACTGGTGAAACTCTGGTATATTTTTCTGGCGGGAATTCTAATAATGAAATAATTAAGGGAAATACTGGTGAAGTCCCCGAAGGAATTACTAGTGGAATCTCTTAATGAAATTCTTATAAGAAATTTCTGGTAAAATCTCTGGAGGAATTCCAGATAACCTTCGAGAATCCTCGGAAATATTCTGGGGGGAATTCCTTAAGGCCTTCCGAGATTAATTCCTTGGGGAATTTCGGGAGACATTCCTTCATTAAATCTGGGAGAAATCCCTTGAGGACTTTCAGGAGGAATCCTTTGAGGTATTCTGTGAGGACTCCATTGAAAAATTCCTCGAGTAATGTCTTGAGGAACTCCCTAGAGAAACCAATGGAAGAAAATTCTAATAGAATTTCTCAATAAATTCCGGGAGGAATCCGTGGTAAATTACCTGATGGGCCCAGAATAACCTTAGAGGAATTCTTGAACGAACGTTTAAAAAAAATCCTGATAGAATGCCTGACAGAATTTCTGATGGATCCCAGAAAGTGTCCATAATAGAATCCCATGAGGATTTTATAATGAAATCTTATAAATATTTCAAATGGAATCCATGGAAGAACTTCTGATGGAATCCTTGCAGAAACTCCTAATGAAATCTATTGAAGAACTTCTGATGAAATCCCTGGAGGAATTCATGATGGAATAAAAAAACCCTTAATAGAATTACAGGTAGAATCTCTGAAGGAACTACTAATGGAAACCATGGAGAAACTCCTGCTATAATCCTTAGAAGAACTTCTGGTGTAATTTCTGTAGTAACTTCTAATAGAATCTCTGAAGGAACTCCTGAGGGGATCCCTATAGGAACTCATGATGAAATCTGTAGAGGAAATCCGGGTGCAATCTGCAAAGGAATTCCTGATGGAATCCCTAGAGAAACTTCTGAAAGAACTCTTGTAGGAATTCCAAGTGGAATCTCAGAAGAAACTCCTGTTGGAATCCCTGGAGGATCTATTAATATAATCCCTAGAAGAGCTTCTGATGTTATCCATTCAAGAACCCCTAATGGAATCCCAGGAGAATTCCTAATGAAATCCCCGCAGGAACTCCTGATGGAATCCATGAAGGAATTCTTTATGAAATGCCTATAGTCACTCCTGATGGAATCCCTAGAGGAACTTCTGATGGAATCTCTGGAAGAAATCATGTTGAAAGATTCAAGGGAACTACAGAAGCTTTTGATAGAATCTCAGGAGGAATTCCTGGTGGATTATCTAAAGAAACTGCTTATGAAATCCCTGATGAAATCTTAAAAAAAAACCCTGATGCATCTCTGGAGGAGTCCCTGCTGAAATCTCTGAACTAACGTTCAATGTAATCTCTCGAGGAACTCCTGATGGAATCTCTGTAGGAACTTCTGTTGAACTTTCTGAAGGAATTACTGATAAGGTTCCAGAAGGAATTTTTGATGGAGGATCCTAATATAATCTCTGGAAGAATTCCAGGTAGAATCTTCGAAGGAACTTCTGATGGAATCTCTAAAGGAACTCGTGATGCAATCCCAGGAGGAATTTCTAATAAGATGGAAATCCTAATCGAATTCCTAGAGGAACTACTTATGATATCTCTAGAAGACATCCTGATGAAATTCCTCGACGAACTCCTGATATAGTTTCTGAGGAACTCCTGTTTGAATCTCTGGAGGAATTTCAGGTGGAATCTCTGAAGGAACTCTTGATGGAACCCCTGGAAGAACTCCTGATGAAATCCCCATAAGAACTCTGATGGAATCCCTGGAGAAACGCCAAGAAAAAATTCTAGAATAAATCCTAAAGATATTCTTCAAAAGGTGGAAAGACAAAAGGTCGAAAGGACAGAAGGTCGATTAACAAAAAAGAAGGGACAAAAGGTGGAAAATCTTTGTCAAAGAAGGAAAAATTTCCCACCAAGCAAATCATTTTCGACCTTTTGTCTTTCGACCTTTTGTCCTTTCGACGTTTTGTCTTTCGACATTTTGTCCATAAACCGCGGTGGGTGCGGTCCACACCGGGCCCCAAGTTCATAGGGGGCCCCAAATTGTAAGAATTTAATTTAAAACAGAGTCTTGAAGAAAAAGAAAAAAGAAAAGAGACTAAACTTCTAAAAAGAGATCTACCACCAGTATTGAATGTGTACAAACCATGTCCCGAAGATGGTAACTGATTTAAGATTATGGTCTGTAACATACACCTTCAAATCAGTTCCAGATACAATTTGAATTATGAACCGCGTACATCCAGTTAGATCAGTCTGAATTACAAAATTAAACCGAGTTATCGAGAATGGATTTTGAATTTGAGGCGACTCTGATTACTAATTACTATTGCCGATCAAGGTCACTTTCAAACTGAAATTGTATGCTGCTTGTTCATGTTTTAGTTTTCTAGAAATCAAAATCGTAATATTATTTAAATTCCCAAAAATCTTCCAGCGTTATTTCAAGGAATGGGGAAAGTGTACCAGTTATGGCCATAGTGGTTCCCTATTTGGCCATATGTCAAATTTCGATTACTTTCACATTTTTAATCTTTTTGAATGTTTTAACATCAAGATATATCCTATATCTTACTGCTAAAACACGCAAAACTTTTCAAAATGTGGAGACATTTAAGTTATCACGTCGCCATACGAACCATAGGGAACCACTATGGCCATAACTGGTACACCTACCCTGGTTAAATTATATTTTTTTCGTAAGTTCTTCCAAAGTTTCCTAAAAAAGTTATCTCAAGAAGAAAAAAAATCATTCTACGGTTCATAAAGAACTTCATTCTGGGATTTTTCCAGGAAGATCTACGAGGATTCCTATGCAAGTTCCTTCAGTTATCCTTTCTGGAATTACATGGATTCCTTCAAGCATTCATCTACATTTTCCCTAGGAGCTGCTCCTCAGATTCCTCCTGGGATTTCTCTCACATTTCATATGGAATTACTTCTGCTGTTCTTCCATACAATTTCTCGTGTATTTTTTCAAGTAAAACCTACATGAATTCTTCAAAAGCTTATCTAATATTCCACACTTCAGATAATACTACAGTAAATATTCTAATCATCTTAACAATTCACTCACGAAATCCTTCGAGACTTCCAGTTTTTTTCAGAGAACTTTGTGGGAGTTCATCAAGGATTACCTTCAAACCAAATCGAATTTCATAAGATGTTATTTTGAAATTGCTTTTGAAATATCTCCCGGATTTAAAAACAAATTCAGCAATAATGTCTGAAAAAATCTTTCATCTCTTTCTGGCTATATTCCTGAGTATATTGCTGGGGAAATTCTTTAAAGACACCTTTGGGAAATCGCTCTAAAATTTCTAGAATAATTCACTCACTGGAGTAGTTCCTGATGGAATTCAATGGTTTTGAATGAAATTTTAGAAAAATCCATGGAGAAAATAATAGTTGAAATCTTAAAGATGTTGTAAACGAGAATCCTGATGTACATTCCTTGAGCATTTATGATTTTCTTGAAAAATATCTGAAGGAATCTTTGAAGGAATTCAAGATGGAATCTCTGAGGTTACTTCTATGTTTAGCCATGGGCAAATTTATCGATCTCAAACGCATTTCTTCAATCAAGAATTTCAAAATTATTCCCAACTCCAAAACACAAAATTGAGGAAATGTCCAAGCTTTCTTAGAACATCTAATTAAAGCTGTAATGAATCATTGCTTTCCAGCGCTACTTCTCCAGATAATATTTCCACTTTCAGGTCAATTCACTAGAAGTCCTGTCGATTATTTTCTGTAAACTAATGTGTGAACTGTGGCTCATTAATTAACATTTCTGCCATTGAACTACTACAATAACACATCAACATTTCTCCAGCTATTTGATAGGATTCTCTAGCTAGAGGAATAATGCTTTGGAGGAATTCTTCGAGTAGCTTCGAAGGCTTTCCAGTGGGAATCCCTTGGAAAACTTTAGTTAAGTTGCACCGTAATCTTGGAATTCTTGGAGAATCGAATCCATCGAAAGTTGAAAGAAGAAATGTAGGTATCTCTGGAAATCTTGGTATAACTTTTATGATCCTGGACGATGCTCCAGGTCACAATTTGTCCAGAGATTATGAGCTGGATCAAACACTTGAAATTGGCGAACAAAATTGTATCGGGAGTTGATACTAATTGTTTTAAGAATACTGAGATGACTTTTCGAATTTCGTTCCTAGAGGCTTGTTTTAGTACTTCTAACCTTCAGAGCGTTCTTTGCAGCTTCGAAAAATGAACATAACATTGAAAGTAGATAATTTCGAAGGAATTTGAGTCCTTGAATGTTTTCAAGCAAAAATGCCGGAAGATCCTCAGAAAAATCTGCATGGAAGTTCCCTAAGCGAAGGCGTCAACAGATTTTTAGAATTCAATTCAAAAGATTCTTTTAAAAGGTTTTTTTTTAATATCAGGAGAAATGTTTGAAATACTTTCTGGTAAAATCTGTCAAAGCATTGTTGCAGGAGACCCTGGGTAAATTTTTATGTGATCCTTCAACCTTCCTTATAATGAATTAAGAAAAAGTTACACATAGGGCGTTGAGGATAAAAAAAATCCAGAGACTTCTCAAAAATCCATTTTCATACCGATTATCATTCTTTTATCTTCAATGGTTCAATATGAGACTCTATAGTATTTGTTAGTTGAGTGATTATGAACACAAGGCTAACTATTTCAGAAGAAACACGCACATGCTATATTTATGATCTCATACGCTTGTATGGTACAACGGCTCAAACTCAGTGAATTTTCATTTCAATTTACAACAGGAACATCAAGTCATATCGGTTAGATTTGGCCATTGTTGAATATTCAAACGCCGGTTCTGGTAGGGTGAGGACATTTTCAGAACATCATTCGATAGCTCAAAATTTATTATTTTTATTCACATACAAAATTAATTTTCACCGGCGACCAATATGACTGCTACTGGATTCTTGGATTCGGTGCAGATTGAGTGCTAGGAATACCTTCAGGAATGTCTCCAGTAATTGAAGCAGAAATTACGCCAGAGATTCTTCTTAAAATTCTACATTTTCACCATGAGAACTTCGAGAAGGATTGTAAAACAAATGATTGCTTCAGGAATTCCACCGTGGAGTCTTTCAAGAATATCGACAGGGATTTCTCCAGAAATTCTACTATGGATTCCACAAAGAATTCTTTGCAAGGGCTGCTTTAAAACTTCTGTTTGAGATTATTTAAATTTTTTTTTTCAGAAATTTACTCCATGCATTCCTCAAAGGTTAGTTCGAAATATTTTTTTTTTTTCACAGAGATTCTCCTGGAGATTCTTTAAGAAATCTCTGCTAGGATCCTTATGATTTTTTTTTTCCAGAATTTTGTTCTTCGATTTGAGATTCGTTCAAGAAGTGCTTCAGGAATTCCTCATGAAATTCCTCCAGCCATACTACCAAAGATTCCTGCTTAAATCCCACCTGAGATGCCTGCAGGTATTTTTCAAGAGATCTGTCTTTGGAAATATTCCAGGAGTTCCTCCGGAGTTTTCTACAAAAAGCTATCCAAAGTTTCCTTCGGGAATTCCTCCAGGTGGTCATCGTGGATTGTTTTTCAAGGGATTCTTCCAGTTATTACTTCTGCGAATTTTCAAGAAGTCTTACAAAGATTCCCCAAGCATTTCTTCAGGATTTTTTCCAGAGGTATCTCAGCAATTTTGCCAATTATTTTTCATTTGATCCTACACAGGTATCCAAAAATCTCTCGAGAGTTTCTCTATTAAAATCATTTAGTAAAACTTCTAGGGATTACTTACGGGCTTCCTACTTTCTTCAAGGGTGACTGCAGGAATTCTGCCTAAAATTTGTCAGGGGCACCTCCACGGATTCCAAAGATAATTCTTCTAGAAAATTCGTCCAGGGATTCCACCAACTATGCTTGCACAAATAGCACTAGGCAAAATAAAATTTAAAAATTCTTTCAAAACTCTTTGTTAATAACTGTGGAAGTGCGTATAATAACACTGAGCTGAGAAGCAGGCTCTGTCCCAGTGAGGACGTTAATGCCAAAAAGAAGAAGAAGAAGAAGAAGGTTTCTACATATATAATAATAAAGGGATTGCTGAATTTCTTTAGAGAAATAACTGTGCAAATTCATCCAGTGATTACTTCGGAAATTCCTACATAGATACCGCAGAAAAATCCTCGTAGGATTCTGTCAGCAACCCCTTGAAATTTTTAAAAATTCAAGGAATTGTCCTAAGGATTCTTGCAGGAAGTCATTCCAGAAAATCCTCCATTCATTTTTTTCTAGAACATCTTCAGTATTCCTTCTGGGATTTCTTAAGTAATCCCTTGAAAAATTTGTCCTCAAATTACTTAAATTAATTCCAGGAATTACTTAACGAATTTATCGAGGAAAAGTTTATGAAAAAAAAACAAGAAAAAAATCTGTCGAGAAATCCCTAGAGGAACTGCGGGAAGGATTCTTGCAGAAATACCAAAGGAATTTTTGCAGGGATTGCTTAATAAATTCCTAGAGGAATTCCAAGAAACATTCAAGAGGAATACGCGGAGAATTCTTGGTAAAATTCCGGAAGATTTCCTGTAAGCATTCATGAGGTAAATACTAAAGATGCGTAAGGAACAAACTGTGCTAGAATTCATATGAGTTTTCTTAAAAGATCCCAGGAAGTTTTGTTGCAGGAATGTTTCAAAGATTTTTTGAATAAATCCTTGGATCTTTTCTGATAATTTTAATTCGGAGAAATCAATGAAAGGTTATATAAAGAATTCATGTAGAAATTGAAGGAATTTTTGGAAACGTAATACATAAAAGAATCCTTGAGAATTCTTTTGATGAATTCCTGGCAAAATAAAAATGAATTCATCCAGTCATTAAAAAAAAACTTTGTTGAAATCTCTGTAAGAACTGTTCGTGGTGTTCCTGTATTCCTGGAGGAATTTCTAGTAGATTGCTGAATCTGCAGATGCTGGAGATCTTGGAGATGCTAGAGGCCCCTTGGAGGAATCAAAGAGGGATTTAGGAGGAATCAATGAAGGAATTTCTAAAGCATTCCCTGGATAAAAAAAAAAAATAAGGGATCTTATATTCGAGCTTCTCATGAAATCCCTAGATACATTCACAGGGATTACTCAGCTGTCAACTGCCCATAAACGCATGGCATGGGCAACATGGAATAATTATGCGTTTATGAGCAGTTAACATTCCTGGAGATCTCTATCTGAGCCCATTCCACGAAGTCAGTAGGGTGATGTGCTAGTCCATCGTATTAAGCATTGATCAGTGAGAACTGCAATTTTCCCAGTATTGCAGTGAATGCCGCTGATACAAACCGATGCCAAACAATTCTTTCTCAAAACGGCTTTAGCATTGTACAATAACATTTTGATAAATCTTGACGTCTTTTTGAAAATAATGCAAAGAAAATGCATCTTACCGTATTCTCAATCCGTCGTATCGTTTTCAACTCCGTCGCAATCAGTTTCCAGATTCGTCCCACAACTTACGGCTCACTGTGATGTATTGAGTGGTTAAAACACAATATATCAACGCTATAATAAAATGTTTTACTAGAATATATAGATCTACGGGCATCTCCCTCCATTCCTTCAGCATGATGGAATATTCTAATTTCCTTTAAAATTAATTGTTCGTCATCAAAATTCAGCCCAAACATATGAACACAATGCCTTTTGACCGTACAATTATGGCATTTGCTCACAGTATAGCGAAAACAACACAATCAAAGGAACCGTATTTTTACGTCGAGCGTCGCGCACACATTGATACGGACAAGCTTTTTTTTCTCAGTACGACGGATTGAACTTTGTTTACATTCTCAATTTCACGCGGCGGTTGAGGAAATTTCGTTAAATTTGGTGATTTATTGAAGTTTTACGGCGTGTGATTCGAATGAAATCCTTGAGTGAAGAAGTACGAAGGTTTTCCATAGTGAAAATAAGTGCCCGGTGAAGTAAGTCACCCACGGGGGCGGGAAGAAACTTGTGTTGGAAAGTGGTCTGGCTCAGTCGATCGCCAAGCATTTCTCTCAAATCGTGTTCGTCCATGCCATTTCGGTGAAAAAGTGCTAATTGGATAATTGAACTGAAGTTATTTACCGAAATACAGTAGTTTTATTGCATTTATGGTGTACAATTGTACGAACCATAACAGTTTTCACAAAATTACACTTGGCTAATGAGTCTATGTTGCAGGTAAGTTTGAATATCCACCGTAGTGGAACATTTAAAGTTTGATACGACGAATAATAGCGCTTACGACGGAGTAGAACGAAACCCTAGTGGTTAAAGATTTTTGTTGGCAGAAGATTTCACTTATTTTTGCTTCTGGATAGAAAAGAAATCTTAAATTCCGGTCTCTCTTTGTGTTTTATTATAAGATTGTCCTGAATTGGCAGGATATATACTTTTTAATGTTTGCTCTATGGCATGACGTCTATTTGAATGTACCGTTCTGATTCAAATTCCGGACTGCTTCAAATTCCGGATACTCAACTTTGTATGGGAAAGGTTTTAATAGAAATGTTTCATAATTTGCCGTTCAAAAACTCATAATTTGGAGATTCGTTTTATTAAGCTTTTTATATAGCAAACCATGAAAATTTACAATGCTCAACTAGTTTTGACGTTTTTCTAACTGCTGGAAGTGTTTATTTAACGATTTAACATTTCCAACTTTGCTTTTCTCCAGCTGTCTGGAATTCGAATCGAAGCGTCCGGAATAAGAAGCAAAAGTGAGGTGGTATCCGGAGTTAGAATCATGAAGAGGACACAGATTTCTATTTATTTAAATTTATAGGAGTTGAGGAATTCAAATCTTCTCCTACCAGTCGAGAGGTAAGTGTCCTGATAACATAATAATGCAGAGATATCTTATAGATTGATTCAATTTACATGCTTTTAGATGGCTCACACTCCGAATTGGGCTTAAGTGTCCGTAATATGAATTAAAACGACAGAAAAAAAATCGAAATGCCTAAATTTAAATTTAGCGTGAAATAATTAGTGTACAATCCCTATCTATAAGCATATTCTTTGGGCTTAGGACAGACAGCCTGATAATTTCACATGCAAATCGTAAAATTTTGCAGAAAAACATCATAGTAGCTTGAACTGGACATTTTTAAGACATTAATTAATCGGTGGTAGGTCATTTGGCATAAAGTCGTTTGGCATAAAGTCGTTTGGCATAATGGTCATTTGGCATAAAGTCGTTTGGCATAATGATCGTTTGGCATAATGGTCGTTTGGCATAATGAGTCTGAAATCAAATATTTTCAATGATAACATTCGTCTATACGTTTCTATTGCATTTTTCTGATGACATCAGGCTTGTTTTGGAGTCAATTGATACAAAATGACACCTTATTCAACAACCATATGTTCTTGAATAAACTGACTCATATAAGGAAAGTTATTGTGAATGGTATTTTATTATTTATCGCGAAATTACCGTTCTTCCAAATATTAATTCTTCTTTTGAGTTTTGCTATTGGAATTATTTTTTGCACTGAAGTTTTTGATATATTTAGCACAAATTTACTCTTCTTTTAAACATTATATGCCTTTTTTCTGAATATGATGTAATTATAGGTAAAAACTTAAATATGATGTAATTATAGGTATTAAAATTGTTGATTTAAAATTTAAATAAATTTCGCCGTCTTTTATACATAGGCTGTTCTTTGGAGCTATATTTTTGAGATATTTTTTTGTTTCCAACTGACAAAAGAGCGGCAATCGATAACATTGATCTGCTCAAGATATCAACGAAAAATGATGACGATTACTGCATATGGGTTGTGCTACTTTTCCTCGAATGTCGTTTCACCGAACGCCAGTTCCCCGAATGCAAGTTCTCAGTATATCCCGTTTCCCCGAAATGTTTTTGGCACTCATAATTGCCGTAACATTATAAATTTCAGGGTGGTGAACGAACTGGCCATCTAATATGCTCCCTTCTTTATTTAATTGGCGGTTCTTTCGAGTTTTACCATCCTCAGCATTTTTGCCAACATGTGTATAGTCAAGAATTACAGAATACCTCCTTCTTTCGATTGCTTGTCGTTTTTTCTTGTTCACCACTGAAGACTATTATAGCACATATTTAAACTGCACCACTTTTCGGGGAAACGGTTCATTCGGGGAAATGGCTGTCAGGGAAAAGAATCATTCTGAGAACCGACATTCAAAGAAATGACATTTGGGAAAAAGTAGCACAATCACTTTCTTGATTCTGAACGCAATTTGTGATGTCTATTCGTTTTATTATGCCGCAATAATTTTTGGCGCCTAATCTTCTATTGATCATATCATAAATTTTGACTTCTTTCATAAATAGGCTGTTCTTTATATTTATACTGTTTAAATTTTAAATGTAAACCATTCCTCTATTTTGCTGTTTTATCAATTTTTGGAAGACATGCTATTAGAATGATAATTACTTTAGAACCTGCCAGTATTCAACTAAACATGATCTTCTTTAGAGATATGCTGGAAAATATATTATTTCAACCACAAATTATCCCTTCTTTTGATAATAGACGGTGTTTTTGATGGATAATTCTAAAATAAAAATTAAAATTAATCCGTTCAAAAGTTTTGCCACAAATATTTTTATTTAAAAATGTGTTGTTCATTTGAGTTACGCTGTGAGAAGATTTTTTTTAGGATGAGAGCCTTAAATATTTTGTATATTTTCACTTTTCTTACCAAGTAATTTTGATCAAGTGTAACGTCCAAACTGGGACAGAGCTTGATCTGCAGGCGAAATAGTCTTTGAGCAGAACATACGCCTCTCACGCCGAGGAAGTAAAGCCGTTGGTCCCGAGATAAACTAGCCCAGGGCTAAAAATCTCGTTGATAAAGATAGAAAAAAAAAATTCTTTGAGCGTTCCCATCATTAATAACTGCGAAAGTTCTTTGCCAATTTACTATTTTCAAATATGTATATAGTAACAAGCTCAAAGTACTCTATGTTCTGGGATGTGTCACGAGTATTATTTAGTTATGCTCTCTAATGTCACAACAATTTTGACATTTACAGCTTGGAAAATCTCTGAACAAACACCACGCTTGTTGAGAACCTACCAAAATTTTTGGCTATGAGCTAGGTGGTTTGAAAATTCCGATATTCATTCCAAGTCAATCATTATGCCAAACGGCCATTATGCCAAACGACCATTATGCCAAACGACTTTATGCCAAACGACCTTATGCCAAACGACTTTATGCCAAACGGGGTTCAATCTAATTAATCGATTATCTCGATTATTAAGCGAGCCAGGTATCGATGAAAAATTAATTAAATCGTCGATTTATCAAAATAAACGATAATTTTCTGACATCGCTAGTTGCATCCGCTGAATATGACTACAAGTGGTATGTAGTCGAAATATGCACATCTGAGATGACGGTCCTGTCACATGAAAATGCCTATCCTCAAATCTACTAACGCTATCGCCTACTGACAGCTGATTACATACAAAGTGAGTTCTAATCAAATAATGATATATGCACCGAAACTGGTGCATTTTCGGAAAGTGCCCATATTCTTACGTTTTAATTTTATAATGCCGTTTTTTGTGACTTTATACTTTGTTTCGGTAGTCTTCAATGTTATAATCTTTAATTTTTTTCATAAATGACATCGTTAAAGTCTATCACGTGCTCTGCAGTTATACATATATTGTCACCGCTTATCATAAGCATTACATAACGAGCCCATTTGTCGAATCCCAGTTGATCACACTCTGATTTATCTGTAATTACCCTTTTACCGACCTCATGCGCACTCTATCGGAAAGACACTTCACAACAAACAGCCCTCCGCCATAATGGCCGTCGGCGGCTGCAACAATCGTTAAAATCCGGGTCGTAAATCTTGTAACACTGCAGTCTCACGTTGTAAGACTTAAAAACCCTCCCATCGGTAATTTGTCAATGTCCAATTAATTCTGTTTCGGATCATCATCCCTTGTCAACTTATATGACGTCCAACAAGCGAGGTCGATCGGACGCACCGGCACTTGTTCGTCTCGATTTCTGAAAACACGTGCGATGTTGTAATTTGACAGCCGGTCCACCCACACACTGGTACACAGGTCTGGAAACGTTAAACATCCCTATACACCCCCGCCCCCCTTAATCGAAAAATATCAGCCAATAACCACCTGTTATGTTCTCCAACAACTGCCGCCGCGAATCCACCGGACGATGAAATCCAAGCAAGCCACGCTACGCTCGGGGTTTTCACTCAGTGCCAACTAGATGAACACACTGACGAACCAGCTGATAGCTCCAAGAACGGACACCGCAAAATCCCTTTATCCCTAATGCGCCTGCTCCGATGAAATTCTAGTACTTCCTCGTGGTAGATGAACACATACACGCGTATGCGTGTGCTTCCAGACGTCGTGAAACGACGATTCTCTTTTCTATTGCTTCTTCAGAACTCTTCTTCTTCCTTCAATGACTTGTCGGTAAAGACGGAAACAAAAACAATCACATTGGCGCCTCACTTGCGATAAAAATTTTCGAGTTTCGACCTTCCAATTCCGAAATTTTCTTCTCGGTCGAACGGTTTAAAAACAGAATAGAAAAAAAAATGCAAATCAGAGAACGGAAAATGTTTTCACTTGTCGGTTGACAGTCGCAAATTAATTTGGCAGATTGCTTCTTCGTTTTGACGATAAATAGCACACACTTGCCTCGTGTCACGACACACCAGAAACGCTTCCCGACGGCCGATTCGGGGAGAGACGCTCTTCACGCATTCATTCGCTGCTGCGTCTCTTGCGTTGGCCTTTGTTTGCACACTTTCTCTCGGCCTGCTTTAACACTTCGCGCGACACTGAAGCAGCAGGTAGATGCACTTTCGCGATGCACCCGAGTATTCAACGGACGGGGGACGACACCGGACACGACGACGTGGGCGGGGCGTTATTTGAGTCTAATTGCCGAACGGTATCGATAGGCACTCAAGTGTTTGTTCTGCTCGTCAAAGTAGGCTTGGATTTGATTTCTGAACGGCGGATTCTTGCGAAGAGCAGATTTTGACATAATTATCTTCTCGTGTACGTGGTTTGTTTATTGTGTGATTCCTGTCAAGTGGAAACTGTGGATTAGCTGGACCCGCGCGATTCTGGTACTAATTCTTGCACGTCGGAACATTCGCGAAAGTCGATCGGAGTGTTGTGTGTGGAGGCTTGTTCGCCCATTTGATGGAGACTCTCTGGTGTGGAAAAGATAAACAAACAAAAAGAGACTCTCGACGGCGCGCGACAACACGAGCATGCGATCCGGTCCGTGTGCGATATTCAACTGAATGGGGCTCGGTGGCGTCGCGAAATTCGCGAACGCTTCGCGTCCCCTTCGGGTCGTTTATTTACGTCGCTAAAAATAGAAATGCTGTCATCGCTAGCGGACCCGATTGGCCTCAGGAGACGTCATTCCGGGCTCGTGATTGGTGGATCGATTGCAGTGGTGTTCGAGAGTGGGACGCATGTGAACCGTTCGTACAGAGAGCCGATTGTTGTGGTTGTTGATGGAAGCACGTGAGTGAAAGAACGACAACAGAAAACTGGCAAAAAGCCGGCTTCTCCGGGCTCGGGTCGTCGGTAGTTTAGGACGTTCAGCGGCAAGCGAATGGAAGCGTTTGGCACCGTGGAGGCAATCGCACAGCACACACGGTAGCGCGATCGGAATCGGCTGGACGGTGACAAGCGGGGGAAACGAACAACAACCACAACAAACCGAACTGCGAGAATCGAAATGCGAGAGATCATTGCGAAGATAATGTGCTAATATGAGTGGATCAATGGGGTAGGCTTTTAACGTGTTTAGTGCTAAAGTGCTTCCAATTAG
The DNA here is from genome assembly GCF_002204515.2 of Aedes aegypti. NCBI lineage: Eukaryota > Metazoa > Arthropoda > Insecta > Diptera > Culicidae > Aedes > Aedes aegypti. The sequence goes on along the minus strand of NC_035109.1, from coordinate 23,038,168 downwards.
TGAACTCTGTCAATTCAGTCACATCTGTCAATCCTGACAAACTTTTGTCAAATCTGTCAATCTGTCAAATTTTGTCAACCAACCCTATTCTGCTCCGTCGAGTGTTTGTTGTTACTAATTTTTCATATTTATTTACCAAACCGCGCGCTGTTCCACCGAAATTCCCCTCTCTTCTCTCTTTTCTTCGTCGCGCGTTCTTCCTCGCATGTAGCTTCCCCTCTCTCTTTCCTAGCAGTCAGTGTGCTCCGACTGCTCGTGCAGGGATGCCAGATTTTCATAGCATAAGAATAGCATACGAATAAAATATAGCGGTTAAAATTATCATATTAGGGTAGCTACACTGATAGCCAATTGTTTGGTCAACCTTTGAACCAAACAGTGGAGTTCTCGCGTAACTTTTCAAAAGTGCCGAAAAGCTAAACATTACATATAATTTGCAATTGGATTAGATGGACAAATTGATGTGAAGATTTGCGAAAAAGTTACACGTCTTCTCAGTGAGAATCGAACTCACGACTCCCCGATCGGGGAGTTAAATTCACAGTCCAAAGAATATTCCTTCATTATTTTATCTTCGGATGCCCTAAGCCATTCGAAATATCATTCGAACTTATTCTAGGGCTTCTTCAACGATTTTCTTCCAGGAATTTCTACACGAAATTGTGAAAGTATTCGTCCAATTTCTCGAGAAGTTCCACCAAAGATTCGACCAAGTGTAGCCAGGAAGTTTTTTCATGAACTTCATGGATATGGGTTTAGGCATTCTCCAATTCGTTAATTGATTCACATATATTTCTACCAACTCTTCTGGACTTTTTTCCTTGAATTTTTTCAGGGATTTTCTTCTATAGAAAGTATGGGCATATATATACTTCTCTGGGAATTTCTCTGAAATTTTCTCCAAGTATTCTTTCAAATATTCCTCCAAAAGATTTCTTAATAAAAAAATCTTTCAGTGATTTCTTATGCAACGTAATCAGAGTTATGTTGAAGAGTCACTCCCTAGCAGTTTTCAAGGGTTTCTGCCAGAAATTCCTCTATGCTTTTTTCCAGGGATTCTTTCAATAACTTCTCCACTGACTTTGATATAATTTCTTGCTTTTAAGATTCCTCTCAGAACTTCTTGATTCATACTCACAGGAGCTTTTTTACTTCTCTTATTTTCCAATAATTTCTCAACGGATTTCTCCAAAATTTCTTCCAAAGGTTTTGTTGTTTTTCCCCAGGTTTTTTTTTATTTCTTAGAACCACATCGGGGTGTTACTCAACATTCCTTCATAAATTCCTCTAGAGACGCCTGCAAAAGATCTTCCAACTTTTCCTTAATGAATTTCTTCGGTAAACCCTTCGAAGATTTCTGGGAAAATTCCACCTAATACTCTTGCTAGACATTCTCCTGGTTCATTCTAACAATTCGTCCAGCAACTTTTTTCTAGAATTTGTCCAGAGATTATTTAAGCATTTATTTTCTTCAAAGAATCTCTCGTTTATTTTGAGAAATTCTGCAAATTATTTTCCGGAGGATAGGGTTTCTGTTGAGTCCTGTGCCAACTAAACTTCACCTTCGATCCCGGACAACCGCATGCACATCGTCAGAACGCCAACACTGAGATAGACTTGGATGATCCTGGGGTTTCAAGCTTGCTCCGTTCGATAACACAGTGTTTAAAGTGTTACACGATTCACAAACACTTTATTTGTACCGTTCAAACTACATTTATTCTACTGGCCAGCTACATTTATTCTACATTTATTATTTAACTTATAACTAGGACTACATTACACATTAATTATCATTACTGTGCTTATTGCCCGACGACCGATTCGTGACTAACTTCAATTTATTCATTCTGCTAATAAAACTCTACCTGAACAATCCTCTCAATTCCTTGAGGGTAACTCAAACAACGACGTCATCGGATTCTAGTTGACCTATCTCTTCGCATCCAAACATTCTCTCGACTTCTCTTCATCATTCCAATCTGTTTTGGTCCACCTCGGCTGGATCTATTGATACTCTGCAACGTCTGATGAACAATAGCCCAGACACAACAAACTGTGGAATGCGACCCGGTGATAGTGAAAACCAGCTTTTGTTGTGCTCCACTTGTACACCAAAAATGCAATAAAACTACTGTATTTCTATAAATAACTTCGGTTCACTTTGCACTTTTTCTACCGAAATCGCATGGACGAAGACGTACCGAGCGAAATCTGATTATGTCGATCGACTGAACCATGCCACCTAAAACGATTCATATTTCTTCCTACCACTCTGTAAGTCACATCGGGTACATATTTACACTATAGAAACCAACGTACATCTTCACTGAAAGATTTCATTCCAATCACTCGCCGTAAAACTTTTATAATTCACAAAATTTTTGAGCCTCAACACCCGCTTAAAATTGAGAACGTAAACGAAGTTTTCCATCATTCGGACTGATGTGTGCGTGATGTTTGACGTAGTAAACGGTTCCTTTGAATGTGGTGTGTAAGCAGCTGTCATGATTGTTCGAACAAAAGAGACGAGAAAAAACTGATTGCGACGGAAATGAAAATGGATACGACGAATATAGGCAACGGTTATTTATAATTGCATATCATTATTTCCAATAAACGTTCAAGATTGATCAAAATGTTATTGCACAACGCGAAAGCCGTCTTGGGAAAGATTTGTTTGGCAACGTTTTGTATTAGCTTCATTCACTGCATTACTGGGAAAATTGCAGATTCTCATTTATCAAAGTTTAATACGATGGATACTAGCACATCACGCTGGCGAAAAATGGTTCAAAAATAGTTATTTTTGTGACCAGATTTAAAAAAAAGTGATCAAAATAATGACTACTATTGAAATACGCAAATCTGGATTTTATGGTCACTGTTATACTTCCAAAATTTAAAAATATTATCTAGGGTTTTGTTCTTCTTCGTCGTAAGCGCTACTATTCGTCATATCAAACTTTAAATGTTCCACTACAGTGGATATTCAAACTTATCTGCAACATAGTTTCATTATCCTAGTTTAATTTTGTGAAAGCTGTTATGGTTTGTACACTTGTACACCAAAAATTCAATAAAACTACTGTATTTTGGTAAATAACTTCAGTTCAATTATCCAATTTGCACTTTTTCACCGAAATCGCATGGACGAACACGATTTGAGAGAAATGCTTAGCGATTGACTGAGCCACACCACTTTCCAACACAAGTTTCTTCCCGCCCCCGTGGGTGACTTACTTCGCCTGGCACTTATTTTCACTATGGAAAACCTTCGTACTTCTTCACTGAAGGATTTCATTCCAATAACACGCCGTAAAACTTCAATAAATCACCAAATTTTACAAAATTTCCTCAACCGCCGCGTATAATTGAGAATGTAAACAAAGTTCAATCCGTCGTACTGAGAAAAAAAAAGCTTGCGCGCATCAATGTGTGCGCGACGCTTGACGTAAAAATACGCTTTCTTTGATTGTGTTGTTTTCGTTGTACTGTGAGCAAATGCCATAATTGTACGGTCAAAAGGAATAGTGTTCATATGTTCGGGCTGAATTTTGATGAGGAACAATTAATTTTAAAGGAAATTAGTATATTCCATCATGCTGAAGGAATGGAGGTAGATGCCCGTAGATCTATATATTCTAGTAAAACATTTTATTATAGCGTTGATATGTTGTGTTTTAACCACTCAATACACACAGTGAGCCGTAAGTTGTGAGACGGATCTGGAAACTGATTGCGACGGAGTTGAAAACGATACGACGGATTGAGAATACGGTAAGATGCATTTTCTTTGCATCATTTCCAAAAAGAGATCAAGACATATCAAAATGTTATTGTACAATGCTAAAGCCGTTTTGAGAAAGAATTGTTTGGCATCGGTTTGTATCAGCATAATTCACTGCAATACTGGGAAAATTGCAGTTCTCACTGATCAATGCTTGATACGATGGATACTAGCACATAACCCTACGAATGTTTGTTTTCTGTCGAAATAAAAACATTCATTGATAACTTAAGACACTTTTGAAGCCATTTTCAATTTCTTCATATATTTGAATGAAGAAAGATACTTTCAAAAAAATTATAATTTGTGATTTAAAAACACAGAAAAATATCATATTGTTAAACAAATCCAATGTTTTTTTGTATATGTTTGAAACCAAAATTATGCTCTTTTACACGAAAACTTAAAAAGTAGTAATTATTTTCGTAGAAAAAGAGTGATCTATTTTGAAATCAACTGCTTTTATGAATACAGTTATTTTTTTAGACAGGTAACTTCCACTGGTTTGCGACGTAAGCATAAAATGATTTAATATTTTTAGCTATTTTGTCAGCAGGTCTTGTCGGTATCACTACGCTCGTCTTATGTTACAAGCAGCTTGATTTCCAAATCAGCGATTTCAAGTGTGGATTTCAGGATTCCAGTGTGAATTCTGAGATTTCAGAATGGATGCGAATATTACAGAATACATCATGGGATTGTAGTGTGTAAGCTGGTATTCCAGTGTGGATCTTAAGATTGTAGCGTAAATCGCAATATTTCCGTGTCGATCCTGGGCTTGCAGTAAGGATTCTGGGATTCCAGTGTAGTTCCTAGAGTTGCAGTGTGGGTCTCCAATGTGAATCCTTGTATTTCAGTGTGAAACCTTTAATCCAGTGTGGATCCGGATATTTCAGTGTGGATGCTTCAAATCCAGTTTGTATCTTGGGGTTGTAGGGTTGATCGTTGGATTTCAGTGAATATCCTAGAATTCTAATGATCACAGAATTTTAGTGTGGAACTTGGGATTCCAATGTGGATTCTAGGATTCAAGTACGGATCCTGGAATTATACTATGAATCGTAAAGATGAATCCTGATATTGTGGATCGCAGGATTTCAATATGGATCTTTGGATACCAGTGTAGATCTATGAATACCAGTGTAAATTCTAGTACATATTTCAGTGTGGATCGCTTTATTCCATTGTGAAACCTAGAATTGTAGTGTAGATCGTAGTATTTTAGAGAGGATCTTGAGATCGTGATGTGGATCGAATGATGTCAGTGTGGATACTTGGATTCCAGTGTGATTAGTTGGACTCCAGGGTGGATGCTGGTATTCAAGTGTGGATCTTTGGATCCCCGTTTATATCCTGGGCTTGTAGTTTGGATCCTGAGATTCTAGCCTGGAATCTGGTATTTCAGTTTGGATCCTTTGGTATGAGTGTAAATCTTTGGAGTCAAGTGTTGATCTTGGGATTCCGGTATGGATCTTGAGATTACAGTGTGAATCCTGAGATTCAGCCTAAATTATGGTATTTCAATGAGAATCCTTTGATAACAATGTAAATCTTGGGATTAAAGTGACGGGGTTGGTGGTCTGATGGCTACCGCTTCTGCTTCATATGCAGAAGGTCATGGGTTCAATCCCAGGCCCGTCCCTTTCCTCGTACTTTGTAGTTGTATATCTCTCACTTGCTTCTATCTTCCATTCTAAATATATCACACACAAACTATTCGTTCATAGCAAACGCTAGAACCAGAGACGGACAAGAAACCGTTTCCCTAACGCTTCCTACTTCCACGCGCACGCCTTTCTTACGCCTGATATATAGGCAGTCTGCTAACCACAAAAGCAAACCTCTCTGCCATGCCTTTCCCCCAATCCAAACACTCCCGCATGAACTGGCGTGGATGCAGTGGAATATACGGTCTACGTGGGAGCCAGTTTAATGCATCATCAATTCCTCCCCTTCCCCTCATTGGTCTGCATTCTGACGTGGCAGGCACCATTGTCGCTAAAAATAGAAGATCACCAGCACTTCTACACTGAGGATGCCTGTTAGTCCCAAGCAGTCATTCGGTTGGTTCCTTGTGTAAGTGCAGCTGATCTGGCGATACTGGAGTAGCATCCACGGGCGGCCAATCAAGCTCAAGCTCAAGCTCAAGCTCAATGTAAATCTTGGGATTAAAGTGTGGATCCTGAAATTCCTGTATGGACGAATTTCATCCAGAATGAGTTGAAAAAATAAAAATCGTGCTCGATAGTCTTCGATCTGGATTAAATTTTGCACATGTTTTTGGTATGGTAGAATAATCGTTTTCCAAAGAAAAGTTGATTATTTTGACTCAAGAATAACTTTTGAAAATGGCCTATAATTTTTTGCATGCAACTTATTTGAAAAATTCTAACTTCGAAACTGTTGATTTTAGAGAAAAATTTTCTATGCTCAAGTTGTAGTTAACCGTTTGGATTATAAGAATTAAATATACACTGAAAAAATATTTTATTTATTTTCATAAAAAAATCAAAAATAAAACTTAAATTACTCAAAAACCCCATTTTTATAAATATTTTTAATTTTTACCATATCATCTTGATAGTAAACAGATGATTGAGACAAAGTTTCATGATGGAGAAATTTTTAATAAAAAAGTTTTTCTAAGACCTACTTCTGGCCGATTTTCAAAATTTTGATTTATTGTCAAAATAAATACGTTCTGATAATACAATAAGAATCTTGAAATTATTCTAAACCATAATGATTATATGGATTATTTCTCTAGAAGTAGCCACTTTCGAATTATATCGAGTTTAATGCAAAAATATCATATAGGTAAATATTAAAATAGGCCATTTTCATTAGTTATTCGCGATTCTCCATCAAGGAAAATAAGAAAGTGGACAGAAATATGGTCTTTACTCTCGAAAACGTGTATTTTTTTTATGAAGAATCGCAAAAAACTAATGAAAATGGCCTGTTTTAATATATAAATGATATTTTTTGCATTAAACTCGATATAATTCGAAAATGGCTACTTCTAGAGAAATAATCCAAATAATCATTATGCTTCAAAATAATTTCGAGATTCTTATTGTATTTGTATTTTTCGTGAAAAAAAAAATAATTATTTTTTCAGTGTGTATATTCTACTTGTAGGCCAAACGGTGTAGTGAACTTTCAAAGAACATTTTTCTCTAAAATCAACATTTTCGGAGTTAGAATTTTTCAAATAAGTTGCATGCAAAAATTTATAGGCCATTATCAAAAGTTATTCTCGAGTTAAAATGATCGATTTTTCTATGGAAAACACTTATTCTACCATACCAAAAACATGTGCAGAATTTGCTGCAAATCGAAGATGGTCGAGTTCTGCGACTGACCGATTTGACATGGAATTTGTCCGGAATCTTAGTTTTCCAGTGTGGATCCTTGTATTCCAGTATGGGTCCTCGTGTTTCAGTGTAAAACCTGGTATTCAAATGTGAACCCTCGTATTCCAGTGTAGATCTATGGATTCCAGTGTGGATACTGGTATTCGAATGTTGATCAGAGTTGCTCGCTGTCACTATCAACGCCTAAAATTTGCAGATTTTTACAGGCCGACTGCGATACAGTTCGGATCACTCTATATCACATCAACATCATGCTATCTACTCCATCACAAGTGCATTGATAGCGATAGACTATGGATATCACTGATGGGTTAAGTTTAGCCTTAAATTAAGCAGGTAAAATGGCAATTTATCAGTACGATATTTTTGACAGTGTTGTAGATAGAATTAAACTATTTGTTGGTCACTGAAAAACAGTAATAGCATGGGTAATTACCACGTGATCACTCATTCCGCAGTGATTATGATCTAGAGTGCGATGTCGCATCACTGCTGTTGGTTGTCAAATCAAAGTGATATTGATAGCTCGCAAGTGATAGTGATAGTTTTAGACCATCGGCCAGCAGCTGATATGGTTGATATTAAGCAACTTTGATGTTGATCCCAGTATTTCAGTTTGGATCCTGGGAATTTTGTATGCTTCAGCTCGGACCATATTTGGAAGATAATTCATAGAAAAATCTATTTTAAAATTCGGTATAAATTATCTCCAGTCATGATTTACAGCCATCAACATTTGGATCAGACTTTTTTTCTCAATAAATATTTTTATCCAATTTATGATTTTTAAATGTCGACCGATTTTTCCCATTTTGTGAAGCATTTTTTTAAACATTGTTTTTTTGGTAGCATTTTGTGAATGTTTGGAATAAGATTTTTGCAAAATTTATACATAGAAAATACACTACCCGTCATAAATACGGACTCACTGAAATAAGTATTGCAACACTCAGCTGAATAATGAATCACTCCCAAAAAGTTTAGCATCACCTCAAAACAGGTTAATTCACATTGCTATATCTCGAGATCCTTACGACTTGCAAAGAAGCGATCTTCAGCAAAGTTGTTCAGGGGTTCAAGGACATCCGCAAAGCGATCAGTTTCGTTCGCGATTTTGCCGCTAGGTGGCGCTAGTGAGCTTGTAAAATTCAGCATTTTGAACTAGTTCTAGCTTGTGATCCATAAGAGATGGAAAGTTCGGGTCTTCGGCAAAGTTGCTCAGGGGTTCAAGGACATCCGGAAAGCGAACAGTTTAATTTGCGATTTTGCCGCTAGGTGGCGCTAGTGAGCATTTTGAACTACAGTCGACTCTCCACAACTCGATGTTCTGTAACTCGATATACTCTATAACTCGATGGATTTTTCGGACCCTTGAAATTTCCATACATCATGCTCTCCATAAGTCGATAGTTCTATAACTCGATATCTCCACTAGTCGATGTCACGTGAGAGGGACAATTCACTCCATAACTCGATATCTATTTTAAAATCTTTCTTATTTGGGGAAACGTGGTCTATTTCTTGTTAAAAAATACTTGCAAGTTGTAATAAAAGTTGAAAAACATTAAAAATAAAATAAAATATTGTAAGTCAAAAAAATGTGATTTTTCGAGCATTTCGATTTTTTTTTTCAAATAGTTTCTCTATACAATATACAAAATAATATTATTTATTATTTCAGAGCCGATTATTTATGTATTAGAAATACAGAAATTTGTTCCTTCGATTTTGTGATTTTTTATTTCGGTACATTCTATAACTCGATAATTCTATAAGTCGATGGTCCCTTGAATATCGAGTTATGGAGAGTCGACTGTAGTTCTAGCTTGTGATCCATAAGAGATAGAAAGTTCGGGTCTTCGGCAAAGTTGTTCGGAAAGTCAAAAGCATCCAGGAAACAGTTTACTCTGGAGGGATGACTGTACCTAAACATTATGAATTTGATAAGATAGAATTTCCAGAATGCTGTTCAGAAATCCTTTGACATTTGGAAGTTGAAGTGATTTGAATCACTTTATGTACCTTTTTCAGATTCGATAAGTTCAATAACCAAGTGATTGATATTTGATTTTTGAAGCAAATTTAAGGCATTCAGGTCTCATTCACTTTATATTCTAGTGTTTCAGATTTGACTAGCTCCATACAAGAGACTCATGTCCAATTCACTTCATATTCAAGTGTTTCAGGTGAGAATCACTTCATGTGATTCATGTCTGATTCACTTCATAGTCAAGTGTTTAAGGTAATATTCACTTCATGCACAAATAATTCAGGACCGATTACATTCTTGTTCAATTTATTCAGATATGATTCGCTTTGTATCCAAATGATTCATGTCATGTGACACTTCATTTTTGAATGCATGCTCACTAGCGGCAAAATCGTAAACTAAACTATTCGCTTTCCGGATGTCCTTGATCCCCTGAACAACTTTGCTGAAGATCGCTTCTTTGCAAGTCGTAAGGATCTCGAGATATAGCAATGTGAATTAACCTGTTTTGAGGTGATGCTAAACTTTTCAGGGTGATTCAATATTCAGCTGAGTGTTGCAATACTTATTTTAGTGAGTCCGTATTTATGACGGGTAGTGTATATATCAAAAAGATGCTTGTATACATGCCTAATATAAAAAATTGAGAAAGTATATTATGAAGCATTTCGCACCAACTCGATGTTGGCAGCACCCTCTCAGATTTCAATGAATCTTCCTGAATGTATAGACCTTGACTAAGTAAGCTATAACTCCCCCGAGATTCCCTTGGGAATCCCTGAAGAGCTCATGTCTTCCAACCAAACCCGGAAAACTAGCTCAGTAACATGAGACCCCTGAACTGTGTCGCAGAGTCGGCATGTTACTGGGTAATCGGAGGGGCTTCGCGAACAAAGTATGAAAAACAAAAATATTCACATTTTTAAACATTTTATTGGAACCTTTCTGTGGCGTGTGGGTGTGGGTATGACATTTTGTGTGGCGTGTAAGCAGGATTGGGGAATTACTGGTACCGTAATCCGGGGTAACATTGATCATTTTTTTGGGAATTTCTTAAAAATTTCATTTGAAAATGCATATGTTGTAAGTTTTATATTTTTAATACAAGTACTGACACCCAATGCTCGTGTCTATATACTGTATTTTGTTTTCTGAAAGTTTAAAGCATGTTTAAAAATATGTTTAATTTGATTTTTTTATTTAGCTGATATGGGGTAACATTGATCACCCATGAAGACAACGTTCTTTAATACTGGAAATATCATTACTTACTAAAATCATGGTCCCTAAAGCCGAATATGAAGGCCAAACTCTTACAAGTCATTTACTTTTTGAGTTATTTCAAAATTAAAAACACCTGTAATTGTTGAATACGCCTAAAGGTAGGCAATTTCCTTAGGAATTCCTGCATTCTTTATAGTAACATGACGGGTGGCATCAATGTCATATATAACAGGTCCGGCTCTTAGTATGTGTTTGCTTGTATTAGTCACGAAAAAGATGTAAACAAACGATCAGCTGATGGTGACGACAAGGCTGCGAAAAATTTTGTTCGCGGTTTTCTCAACGTGACGTCATCTTCGGCTGCTTCGTGAACTTTCGGCTCGCCGAAGTGGGCATTGCACAACTACGACTTCAAAACTGATGTTATCACAAATACTGATTTGATGTTCGCCCGCACCTCTAAATACCCCACATCGGGGTGGCATAGCACCATATTCACCGGCCGAAAGCCGCTAAGTCGCAAAAACCGTGACAACACACACAACAACACAGCCAAACCCACGCGATTGCAGGAACTTTGTATTTCACCCACGGGCCATAATTCAAATTGTGTATCACTAGCCAAACTGCAGAAAATATCACTTCACATCACTTCTTTCTTCGAATTATCTTCCGGGTGGCATAGCACCAAAAACCGTTTAAGCACTTCACCAGCCGAATTCAATATTTTACGGTTCCGATATAAACGCGACAGAAAAAAAAAAACAAAAGCAGCCATTCGCGCGCACAGCCTGCTGCACTCTCCGATAATTCAAAGTAAACTGATAAGACCAAATTCACTCGCTCATTAAGCTTGATTGAATTCTGAGATAAATGCGACTTTTACTTGTTCTGTTTTGGTTGAAAAAAAAAAAATAAACAACAAGAAAAAGTTTTTATTATAAATATTTTTTTAATGTCCATATCGCGATGTATGGATAGTTGATAGTAAACATATTTCTTATTTTGAGACAAAATTTCATCCAAATAAAAAAAATGCTTGTTGTTTTTAAATCGACTTTTAGTTTTGAAGTTCAATTTTTTTCAGTTTTAATAAGATTTTTTTATAAAAAATGGGTAAAAAATTTTGACCCTTTTCGAATAGTCCGATAGTTCAGATAAATTTTGGAACAACTAAGTATGCAAAGTGGCTTAATTAGTCAAGGTCTAGACATCCACAAAATTTCATTGAAATCTGAGGGGGTGCTGCTAGCTCGGAATACGATTTGGCGTGAAATGTGTCACATAGGTTCTTCCGGCTTCTTTTAAGAATTTACTGGGATGTTATATTATTTGAAGCATTTCTCGCGTTTAGTATCATACGGGTGTAACTGCAGCTCATCGATTCTTATTTTAGCTAATTACTTGGACGGGCGACTGTTTTCGATTGCTATTTTCGACTCAGTAGAAAATATTCATCATCTTTCAATCCAAATGCAAAGCGAAAATCGACGAAGAGAAATCCATCACTGTAAATACGCCTGTATGATGCCCAACGATTTGAAAATGTTATAGAATAAAATGGCGGTACCGAATATTCAGTTTTTTTCATCATTTGGTTGAAATTGTCCGATTAAATTTAGATAAAACCGATTTTTTCAACATGCTTGTTGTATTCATACAAAATTCTTCATTTCTCTTATATGGGAAAATACAATACTCTTTCAAAACCCCAAAAAATAACTTTTCCGCATCGAAAGTAGTACAAACTTTGTTGATAAGTATTGTTATACACATAAAGTTTAAATTATGTTGCAAATTAAGCAAACAAGTTGCCTTAGAAGCTGGCAAACTTGCATGCAAGTTGGCTGCAATAGTCAAATTATGCATTTTCAATAGCCAATATCTAAAAAACTAGACGTGCTATGCTATTTTTGAAAACGGCAATGGAATCAGCACCCCTTAAGGTGCAGGTAAAAATGAAGCAAATGTCAAAAGTGAAAAAGCAGTTTTCGCCGTTACAATCGACAAATCGGAAAAAATAAAAACACACAGCCTTTTTATTTTAGAAATAAAACAGCTGTGTGTTTTTATTTTTTTCGATTTGTCGATTGTAACGGCGAAAACAGCTTTTTCAGTTTTGACATTTGCTCTATTTGTACTTGGGCCTTATTTGAGTGCATAGCGGTATTTTGGTGCTTGAGACAAAAACGTGTTCAGCAATGTATTCAGCATATTTTTCCTGTAATAACCAGCTAACTCCAAAAATCAAAATGTAGCTATTTTGTAAGCAAATCTCATTTATCATCTTCTTTCTATCTTTTAATTTTTTTTTTCAATAATCTTTAACTTATGCATAACATACCTCCTGATTTCTTCTGAATTTTACTACCATCTTCCTAAATCATAATTTTTATCCAAAGTTTTTACGGAAAATGTCTCACTCTCTACCTAAACTTCACTTAGGTATTTATGGAAATTTCAACAGTTTTTTGGAAGCCAGTGGGGAAATTTATCAATTTTATCTATAATGAATCTTTCAGCTGTTAAATGAAATTAAGAAATATGAAACTCAACTAATGTCGAGTCTAGTACTAAACTGGCAACGGTTTACATTTGAGGTCGAAAAACGCATATCCGTCAATTGATGCAAACTATTGTGGAATTTAATGGTGCAGTTATTAATTCGGTTTTCATCTCTCCTAATTTTATCTAGAAAATTTCCAGACAATATAAAAAAAAATGATGATTTTTACTCTAATTAAAAACTTTTTCAGTTTTTTATACTTTCCTCATTAAACATACTTAGTAAGTAATTAGAAAAAATCCTGAGATCAGTAAATTACTGAATAATTCAATTATAATATTTTTTTTTGCATTTTGCGTCTCTGATTCCTTATAAAAATTCTTTAATCCAGTATGTCCAATCTACGAAATCTCTGAAATTCTGGCATCACTGATTACGATGACAATGTATTATGTGTGTTTTGTGATAATGGGGTAAGCTTTTAATATGTTTAGTGCAAAATTGCTTTCAATCTGTAAACTCTGTGAATCCATTCAAATCTGTCAATCCTGTCAAACTTTTGTCAATGCAGTCAATTTTTTGTACACTCTCTCAACCAACCCTATTCTCCTCCGTCGAGTGTTTGTTGTTCCTAATTTTTCATATTCATTTACCAAACCACTCGCTGTTCCACCGAAATTTGCTCTCTTCTATCTTTCCCTCCTTCGACATGCATTATCCCTCGCATGGAGCTGCCCCACTCTCCTCAATATCAATCGTGTTTCGATTCGATGTTCGATTTTGCCTCCCGTCTGTCTGCCTAGCTGCCTGCCTGAAGCCACGTCCACATTTGGAGGGGTCTTGTCCCACCACCTGCAAGCGCTTCCCCAGTCCAGTGGTGATCGATCGACGAAGATCGAAGACGGAGAGGGGAAACGATGGCGATGGGCGTGTGTGAGAATCGATCGGTTGATTTTTTGGAGCCACTGGCACTGATGTGTTTGCATTCTCCTCACTCGCTCGCTCTCCCACCACCTCTTCCTCCCTCACACTCTCTTTCGATTCGCGCTTGTTTCCTTCTCTCCCGCTTCTCATTCGCGAAGCAGCGTTCGCGTTCGGTCGGTGGTTCGGTTCGGTTTGTTGCACATTCCTTCTGCGTTTTGGCTTGCGAGCGTGTGTGGGATCATGATCTTCGCGCTTTGCATTTTTCAGTGAATTTGTTATGCATACTAATGCCTCGGGGTGTTTCACGCACCGTTTGAATGAGTGGTTTTAGAACTGCTTGTGAGGTTGATTGATCTTCTTTAAGTCGGGTGCGATTTTTCACGCACTGTGGACAAGTGCTTATGCAAACGACAAGGTCTTTGAAAAACATCTCTCAAAGGAACAAGCTTTTCGGCAGACGGCTCGTTTTCCATTGACTCTAAATTTGGATTGGATTCAGATTGCATTCATGTTGGATTTGAATCGAAATTTTATTGGATTTGGTTAAGTGCTTGGATATCGATATCGTATTTATTTGGATTGGATTTGGATTGGATTTGGATTGGATTTGGATTGGATTTGGATTGGATTGGATTGGATTGGATTGGATTTGGATTGGATTTGGATTGGATTTGGATTGGATTTGGATTGGATTTGGATTGGATTTGGATTGGATTTGGATTGGATTTGGATTGGATTTGGATTGGATTTGGATTGGATTTGGATTTGGATTGGATTTGGATTGGATTTGGATTGGATTTGGATTGGATTTGGATTGGATTTGGATTGGATTTGGATTGGATTTGGATTGGATTTGGATTGGATTTGGATGGATTTGGATTGGATTTGGATTGGATTTGGATTGGATTTGGATTGGATTTGGATTGGATTTGGATTGGATGATTGGATTTGGATTGGATTTGGATTGGATTTGGATTGGATTTGGATTGGATTTGGATTGGATTTGGATTGGATTTGGATTGGATTGGATTGGATTGGATTTGGATTGGATTTGGATTGGATTTGGATTGGATTTGGATTGGATTTGGATTGGATTTGGATTGGATTGGATTTGGATTGGATTTGGATTGGATTTGGATTGGATTTGGATTGGATTTGGATTGGATTTGGATTGGATTTGGATTGGATTTGGATTGGATTTGGGATTGGATTGGATTGGATTTGGATTGGATTTGGATTGGATTGGATTGGATTGGGATTGGATTTGGATTGGATTGGATTGGATTGGATTTGGATTGGATTTGGATTGGATTTGGATTGGATTTGGATTGGATTTGGATTGGATTTGGATTGGATTTGGATTGGATTTGGATTGGATTTGGATTGGATTTGGATTGGATT
Organism: Aedes aegypti; assembly: GCF_002204515.2. Taxonomy (NCBI): domain Eukaryota; kingdom Metazoa; phylum Arthropoda; class Insecta; order Diptera; family Culicidae; genus Aedes; species Aedes aegypti. The sequence goes on along the minus strand of NC_035109.1, from coordinate 23,022,956 downwards.
TGGATTGGATTTGGATTGGATTTGGATTGTATTTGGATTGGATTTGGATTGTATTTGGATTGGATTTGATTGATTTGGATTGGATTTGGATTGGATTTGGATTGGATTTGGATTGGATTTGGATGGATTGGATTGGATTTGGATGGATTTGGATTGGATTTGGATTGGATTTGGATTGGATTTGGATTGGATTTGGATTGGATTTGGATTGGATTTGGATTGGATTTGGATTGGATTTGGATTGGATTTGGATTGGATTTGGATTGGATTTGGATTGGATTTGGATTGGATTTGGATTGGATTGGATTGGATTTGATTGGATTTGGATTGGATTTGGATTGGATTTGGATTGGATCGAATCGATCGAAATCGAATCGAATCGAAATCGAATCGAAATCGAATCGAAATCGAATCGAAATCGAATCGAAATCGAATCGAAATCGAATCGAAATCGAATCGAAATCGAATCGAAATCGAATCGAAATCGAATCGAAATCGAATCGAAATCGAATCGAAATCGAATCGAAATCGAATCGAAATCGAATCGAAATCGAATCGAAATCGAATCGAAATCGAATCGAAATCGAATCGAAATCGAATCGAAATCGAATCGAAATCGAATCGAAATCGAATCGAAATCGAATCGAAATCGAATCGAAATCGAATCGAAATCGAATCGAAATCGAATCGAAATCGAATCGAAATCGAATCGAAATCGAATCGAAATCGAATCGAAATCGAATCGAAATCGAATCGAAATCGAATCGAAATCGAATCGAAATCGAATCGAAATCGAATCGAAATCGAATCGAAATCGAATCGAAATCGAATCGAAATCGAATCGAAATCGAATCGAAATCGAATCGAAATCGAATCGAAATCGAATCGAAATCGAAATCGAATCGAAATCGAATCGAAATCGAATCGAAATCGAATCGAAATCGAATCGAAATCGAATCGAAATCGAATCGAAATCGAATCGAAATCGAATCGAAATCGAATCGAAATCGAATCGAAATCGAATCGAAATCGAATCGAAATCGAATCGAAATCGATCGAAATCGAATCGAAATCGAATCGAAATCGAATCGAAATCGAATCGAAATCGATCGAAATCGAATCGAAATCGAATCGAAATCGAATCGAAATCGAATCGAAATCGAATCGAAATCGAATCGAAATCGAATCGAAATCGAATCGAAATCGAATCGAAATCGAATCGAACGATCGAAAATCGAATCGAAATCGAATCGAAATCGAATCGAAATCGAATCGAAATCGAATCGAAATCGAATCGAAATCGAATCGAAATCGAATCGAAATCGAATCGAAATCGAATCGAAATCGAATCGAAATCGAATCGAAATCGAATCGAAATCGAATCGAAATCGAATCGAAATCGAATCGAAATCGAATCGAAATCGAATCGAAATCGAATCGAAATCGAATCGAAATCGAATCGAAATCGAATCGAAATCGAATCGAAATCGAATCGAAATCGAATCGAAATCGAATCGAAATCGAATCGAAATCGAATCGAAATCGAATCGAAATCGAATCGAAATCGAATCGAAATCGAATCGAAATCGAATCGAAATCGAATCGAAATCGAATCGAAATCGAATCGAAATCGAATCGAATCGAATCGAATCGAAATCGAATCGAAATCGAATCGAAATCGAATCGAAATCGAATCGAAATCGAATCGAAATCGAATCGAAATCGAATCGAAATCGAATCGAAATCGAATCAAAATCGAATCGAATTCTTATCGCCTTCTATTCGAAAACGGCCAATTAAAAATTCGTCAAGGTTAGTAACTTGTAGTTTTTTTAACCATAAGCCGCTCTTTAATTTAGAACCATTCAATGCCACCCTCCACGACAGCAATTACCGAGCCTCGGGACGATTATCGCCGACCATTTATTACCGCCTCAGGTAAATCCCAATTATTTTCGAATTTCGCATTCGACGACAAATCATCATTATCATCATCATCGTAAAACACTTAGTTAGTGCGACCTGTGCCTACTTTGTTCATCCATCCAAGGTGGCGGCGAAGAGTCTAGCATAGTCTGATGGTAAAACCTGACATTGATCTTCGGCTTGTGCTCGGAGAATAATCACTAGTAAGTAAGTCGACTCGATATTGGATGCCTCCGGTTCATTTCAGGTGCGAGGCGCGAAAGCCTTCTCCGCTGGCAATAATCCGACTGACAACGCAAGAATGTTAATACGACAAGTTTACACATCAGGTCGCGCTTTAAAGCCAGGTGCGTGCGCCTTCTTAGGTTGGGCCCGTGCCTACTTGGATCGCTGAGGTGTGCGTCGTTCATTCATGAGAGATAGGGCAGAGTGGATCAAAATTCAAACATGGGGTAAACTGAGTAAGTAAACAGTAAGGTTAGGTTGGCATTTTGAACCACCTTTCCCTGGGTAGGCCTACCAATCAAAGGCGGCGGGGAGATACCAGTTGGAACCGGCTTGCTTTGATTTAGCGTCGCTTTGAGTGTTGGCTGTTGTAAAAATGTCACAGCCTGCTGCTGCTGGTGGTGCTAGCAATATCGACGATGGTCGTAAAATCGACAGGTTTATGTGGTTGACATGAGCGGTATTATAATGGCGATCGCTGATAAAGAAATAGCTAGCGAAGTTCTTCTCCTCCCTCCGAAGGATTGGCGTACGATGGAGATGGAGAAGGTGGGTTCCATTCATTAAATGCGTTTGCAGTTTGAGGTGTTGCAAGTACCTTTACCATTAGTTTCAGTTGAAATCGTTGCTGTTCGGATTGGCATAATGGATAATTTTATGCAAATCACGAAAGGTAGAGTTTCACGGAGTGGAAATGCCCCAGCAACAGTATTTTTTAGCGGACGAAGGCGACAATCGCAGGAAGAGTGCGCTCATAAAAGCTTCACTTAGAGTAAGGTGGGGCAAAAGTTCGACCTTAGTGGTATAATCAAAGTTTCCAGGAAAATAATAGCAGATGAAACAAAACAAATACCATACAGCGAACCTTTATCATATTGGCTATAACTTTGCTGAACAAACTTGTGTTAAAATACTTACTCATTTTTAGTTATAACAGTTTCAAAATTGATTGTCTTATTCGAACTTTTGCCCCACCGGTGGGGCAAAAGTTCGAATCTAGTGTGGGGCAAAAGTTCGTTGGCTAAAACACAAAATATCAATACTTTTATGCCAGGCATACTTTCTACCAGCCGTAAACTTATGTTTGCCGAAAAATACACACTAAATTTTCATCAAAAAATGCCCAAAACAGGGTTAATTGTAATACACCCAAAAAATAGCAGTTTTTCGCAAAACTAAGGGAAATGTAAAATTTTTGTGACATTTTTCGCACGATCAGGCAAACTTCGCTAAATTTGAAGATAATATGTAGATTTCAGGAAATTTGAAAAAATTTCCGTGGGTTTATACATGGGTCGAACTTTTGCCCCGCTGATTCGAACTTTTGCCCCGCTATGGGCCAAAAATTGATTCCAACTATTTATGGAAAAACTAATACACGTCAAAACATCCTTATGATAGGCCTAGAAACGCCCCCACATAAAATATTGAAAAATATTTTATCTTCATTTGGTTCCATGCATCGAAAGTTTGACCAAATATTACAATATTTACGTCGAAAAACAACAAATAGCCATAACTTTTCCAAATCTCAATCGATTTGCATGATATTTGGAGTGAAAGTCTCTTACCTGAATAGCATTCGAACCACTATGACATTTCTAAGTTTTGATTTGATTTGAGCTAGAAATCTTAAAAAGAAACTCTTGCCCCACTCGAACTTTTGCCCCACTTTACTCTACATCCGAAACGTGTGATACATAAGGTAAGGTAAGTGCCTCTTTGCGGCTAGCGAGTAGGCCATGACTTTTTTGTGAGTGTGTCGGTTAATTTACTGTTGGTTGTCATAAGAAGTCGTTTGCGAATCTGGACAACAAAAACAAGAAATTGAGAAATGTGTTTCGTAACTTCAATGCTTCAGGCAAATCTTCCGAGGAACAAATCGAAGCAGCCTAGTCCCTTCGATTCATGTTGATAAACAAAGAGTATCGCCAATCGTCGCTAATATTTCCGAATTTGGTGTTTTCGGCAGTAGATCTCGTTGACGTTTGAGCGGTGCCGTGATATTTACGTAACCATGGCAATAAGTGAATAGTCCATTTTACGAACCGTTTTGGATCTGCTGATCGCTCATTTCATGAATGAAAAATTGACGGAAGGCGGTTGCGTGAAAGTACCATCAATATCATCAATATTGTCGTTTCGTAAAATGGACTATTCGGCACTGCTCAAACGTCAAATTAGTGAACTCGTGAATTGTTTGTTTGTTTGTTTGTTTTTATTGTCCAGCAGCGTAAGATATAAATCTTTTAAAATTGCTACCTCCGGTTTTCCAAAGAAATAACTATTATACTATTGCAGTTATTATTTAAATAAATAAACTATTTTTAACTCTAACTATTGCGGTTCCAAAAGTTGATGCAGCCGCTTTTGAAAATTGCCCCCGACGATGAACGCTTTGATTCATGGACCAATGCACAAGTTCACTAATTTGATGTTTGAGCGGTGCCGTATTTACTCGTTGTCATAGTCACATGCATAACACGGCTCCGTTCAAACGTCATATAATGAACTTGGTCCATATTGGAATGAAGGTTTCCTTCCAAATTGCAAAGAAAACATACTGTCGCGTTTAATTGGAAACCCCGAACTATTTATAAAACATCTTAAAAAAGAGGCATAAATTCTCACTTACGACGACAAACTTGAACGTTTGTTAGAGGTCATCTTGGAAATAGATAAATATGCGGGAAATGGTCGAGACCGCGTCGGAATCAAGCGAAAAAGACGAATGCAGCGATTCGTCGGAGGACCGAGAGAGAATCAGGCCGAAGCGTTGGTTGAAGCTCGAGAAGTAGCGAAGTTGGGGAAAGGTCGGAGCGGGCCATCGGCCGAATTACGAGAGAGCAGCTGGCCACTCGGAAAGCGGTGTCGCAGCACCTTCCGAAGTTTCGCTGAGAAGCGGAAGTTTGGCCGCTATTCATCAGCCGCTTCGAACACACCGCAGCGGCGTGTGGATTCACGAATTCGGAGAATATGAAGTGGTTGCAGGACTGTCTGCAAGGAGACGCGCTCGAGGCTGTCCGGGGCGGGTTAGTTCTGCCTGACTCCGTTCCGAATGTTATTCGGGACCTTCGAAGCCTGTTCGGGAAGCCCGAGAAGCTGTCGAAGACGGTGCTGACGAAGGTGAGTAGCGCTCCAGCACCGAGAGTTGATCGGCTGGAGTCGTTTATATATTTTGGTATCACGGTGAAGCAACTGTGCTACCATTTGGATGCCGCGTGACTGAACGACCACCTGAATGACCCGGTACTGGTGCACGAGTTAGTCGACAAGCTGCCGGCAAGCTACAAGCTGGACTGGGTCCGAAACAAGTAGGGCAGAGTGGACAGTCCCCTGACGATGTTCACAAACTTCACGACTGACATAGTTTCCGACGTCTCTGAAGTGGCGGAATTCACCACATTGTCGATGAACGGCCGGGTGCGGCCTGGAAAGGAAAATAATCGTAGAAGGAGTTCGTGTATGTGCACGAGTCCGAGCCGAAGCGAAGCGATGTTACTCGTAGCGAGTTGGCCATCCGGCATTGCTGGATTTGCAAGCGGACCGATCATCTGATTCGGAATTGCGAGGAATTCAGGCGAAAGAACATCGTAGAGCGGCTACGAGAAGTCGGGAGGCAGAAACTCTGTGAAATCTGCCTGAACAAGCACAATGGAAGTCGATGTCTTTCCGAAATCCGGTGTATGATGCGGAATTGTCAGGGAGCTCATCATCCTCTTCTGCATGGGTAGAAGAATCAATGCAGCTGCAGAAAGCGAAATCGACAAGCGACAGTACGGTACTGTCCCATTCCTGGACGAAGGATCATCGGCGACTTTGGTGGATGATGTGGTCGCAAAACGGCTGAAGGCAGAAGGGACAATCAAGCCGTTGGTCGTCACGTGGACCGGAAACATCAACCGTTTTGAGAACCTGAGTCTCGGAGTGTCGAAGGTTGGTAAATGGCTGGGCATGGCGTATCATTGGTACCTCGCGTACCTGCAGGAATAAATTAGACCCCTTTGTGTGGTCCTAAGCCTCTTGCCCAGCACTCCTATCTCTACGTCCTCGCGGTACTGGCCGGGGTACGAGTAATCTTAGGGAAGATCGGGTAAACAACCCCGGTGGGAACTCTGGTCGTATGCTGACAGGGAAGGGGGAGTTTGCTTCTGCAAACCTGGAGCGTCTGTATTCCATGTTAGGAGCGGCTCACAACAGCCTCTGTTCCCCATGTCAGGGGCGGCTAATCATTGTCCGAGTGCCAGAGAAGGACTTTAAGTTGAACTGCGCACTATGGTCCCCCAAACATTTAGGGGGAATGGTCCTCCGGAAATCTAGGGGGTTGGTGTAAGGCCCTGCAAGCCAGCCGTAAATAAATTAAGCAACGAATAATCAACGAGAGAATACGTACCGGGACAATCGGCGAAGATCGCAGCGACGTAAAGGGACTAGCGATTGGAAGCTCAGTACGTGGAACTATATATCTCTCAACTTCTTCGGGAGCACACGCAGACTCGCCGACATGCTGATGGTCCGCGGATTCGGCATCGTATCGTTGCAGGAAAGGATCAACGGTGCGAACGTTTAGAGGTAACCATACCATCTACCAGAGCTGCGGCAACACACACGAGCTGGGAACAGCTTTTATAGTGATGGGTGATATGCAGAGGCGCGTGATCGGGTGGTGGCCGATCAATAAGAGAATGTGCAAGTTGAGGCTGAAAGGTCGGTTCTTCAACTTCAGCATAATAAACGTGCACAGCCCTCACTCCGGAAGCACTGATGATGATAAAGACGCTTTTTACGCGCAGCTCGAATGCGAGTACGACAGCTGCCCAAGCCATGACGTCAAAATCATCATAGGAGATCTAAACGCTCAGGTTGGCCAGAAGGAGGAATTCAGACCGACTATTGGAAAGCACAGCGCCCACCAACTGACGAACGAAAACGGCTTATGACTAATTGATTTCGCCGCCTTCAAGAATATGGCCATTCGTAGCACCTACTTCCAGTACAGCCTTCCATACCGATACACCTGAAGATCACCACAGCAGACAGAATCGCAAATCTACCACGTTCTGATTGATGGACGGTACTTCTCCGACATTATCGACGTCAGGATCTATCATGGCGCTAACATCGACTCTGACCACTATCTGGTGATGGTTAAACTGCGCTCAAAACTCTCCGTCGTTAACAACGTACGGTACCGACGGCCCCATTATGACCTAGAGCGGCTCAAGCAACCGAATGTCGCAGCGACATACACGCAGCACCTCGAGGCTGCATTACCGGAAGAGGGTAAGCTGTATAAAGCCCCTCTTGTGGACTGCTGGAGAACAGTGAAGACAGTCATCAACAATGCAGCTGAGAGCAACGTCGGGCACGTGGGACGGAAAGATTGGTTGGACGAGGAATCTAGGCAGATTCTGGAGGAGAAGAACGCATCGTGGGCGATCATGCTGCAGCAAGGGACCCGGCCGAACGTGGAGCGTTATAGACGGAAACGGCAACAGTAGACCTGCGTCTTTCGGGAGAAAAAACGCCGCCTAGAGGAGACGGAGTGCGAGGACATGGAACAGCTTTGCCGGTCTCAAGAAACACGTAAGTTCCATTAGAATCTCAATGCATCCCGCAACGGCTTCCAGTCGCGAGCCGAGATATGCAGGGATAAGGATGGGAGCATTTTGACGGACGAGCGTGATGTGATCGAAAGGTGGAAGCGGCACTTCGACGAACATCTGAATGGCGCTGAGACAACGGAGGAAACGCCTTCGTCAGTACTGCGGGCGATGGAAACCAACCAGCCCACAATTTGAGGGAGGTTAAGGATGCCATTCACCAGCTCAAGAACAATAATGCTGCTGGTAAGGATGGTATCGGAGCTTAATTCATAAAGATGGGCTCGGAGAGGCTGGCCATTTGTCTGCACCGGCTGATAGGCACAATCTGGGAAACGGAACAGCTACCGGAGGAAGGTAGGGGTAATATGCCCCATCTTCAAGAAAGGCGACAAGTTAGATTGTGAGAACTTTCGAGCGATCGCCATTCTAAATGCGGCCTACAAAGTATTATCCCAGATCATCTTCCGTCGTCTGTCACCTGTGGTAAACGAGTTCGTGGGAGATTGTCAATCCGGCTTCGTGGACGGCCGATCGACAACGGACCAGATCTTTACTGTACGGCAAATCCTCCAAAAATGTCGTGAATACCAGGTCCCAACGCACCATCTTTTCATCGATTTCAATGCGGCATACGATAGTATCGACCGCGTAGAGCTATAGAAAGTCATGGACAAGAACAGCTTTCCCGGGAAGCTCACGAGACTGATAAGAGCGACGATGGAAGGTGTGCAAAATTGTGTGAAGGTTTCAGGAGAACATCCCGGTTCGTTTGGATCCCACCGGGAACTACGACAAGGTGATGAACTTTCGTGCCTATTGTTCAATATTGCGCTAGAAGGTGTTATGCGAAAAGCCGGGCTCAACAGCCGGGGTACGATTTTCACGAGATCCAGTCAATTTATTTGCTTCGCGGATGATATGGACATTGCCGGCCGAACATTTGAAAAGGTGGCAGTCCTGTACACCCGCCTGAAACGTGAGGCAGCAAAAGTTGGACTGATGGTGAATGCGATCAAGACAAAGTACATGCTAGCTGGTGGGGCCGACCGCGACAGGGATCGCCTAGGTACCTAGCAGTGTTACGATAGACGGGGATACGTTCAAGGTGTTCGACGAGTTCGTCTACCTTGGATCCTTGCATCAGTGGAATTCGGGCCTACTATGGCCTCTACAAGAAGCTGCGGTCAAAAAAAATTCACACCCGCACCAAATGTACCATGTACAAAACGCTCATAAGGCCGGTAGTCCTCTACGGGCATGAAACGTGGACGATGCTCGAGGAGGACGTGCAAGCACTTGGAGTATTCGAACGTCGGGTGCTTAGGATGATCTTCGGCGGTGTGCAGAGAAACGGTGTGTGGTGGCGAAGGATGAACCACGGGCTCGCCCAACTCTACGGCTAACCCAGTATCCAGAAGGTGGCCGAAGCTGGAAGGATACGATGGGCAGGGCATGTTGCAAGAATGTCGGACAGCAACCCTGCAAATATGGTGTTCGCTTCGGATCCGATTGCTACAAGAAGGCGTGGAGCGCAGCGAGCTAGGTGGATGCTGGCTACATGGCGGGGTCGCCGCTTCAATTGTAAGTAACAGATTGAGCCACTGACTGCGCTGATGAGGGCTGCACAAAGTCTGACAATCGATTGTTCTAACGAAACATTATTGTTGAGTCAAGGGTACTTTCACAAATCACGGAACACGGATTGATGATTGTTGCGATTCCGGTGTACATTTTGACGGATGTATGTATGATTGTATCTTGCCATCTCGCTAGACGATGCGATCTATGAGTAATGGTAACTGAGCAATTGCTAATGACATAGAATTTTCTCTATTTGATTTTATTACAGTATCTTGGAAAACCGCCTCATGACTATTGTAAAATTCGTAAAAACAAAAAAATGAAACGCTTGCGTGGGCTTTCGAAGCGCATTCACTACTTAAGACAATCTTACACTGATACAAAAACGTCGTAAATAATTGTACAAAACGGTGTATCATTTTGTCATTATGTTCTTGTTAGAAAGAAATAAAAAATCAGATGTTTTGAACGCGTGCTGCTTGCATCTAAAATTTTGAGGATACAAGTGAAGAAAAATGTAAAAATTTATGTTAACGTTTGAAATTTACTTAAGTCGATTTGACAAAGTAATCAAGAATTGGGTCTGAATCACAAACCAATCCATTTGGCCTGTGCAACACCTTTCGATAACAAATTGTCTTCGTTTCCGTAGATACGTATCTTTGATAGAGATCAAATTTGTTCCGACAAAGAAGGGCAAATCATGGAGCAACCGGGGGGTAACACTCGTTTTCTTTTCAACAGCAATGCCTACTTGATTGATGCCAATAGCGCCATCATCGTTGCATTTGGCCAGTGACGACATTTGGCGACAGAAATGCGCGCCGCGATAACGATAATGACGGTAGACTGAGGAACATTGATTGAATTTTTTTTGGTTTGTCGATTTTGCGTTCACTTAAAAAGTTTGTGTTTGATAAGCTTTACATCCAAGACTGGAACGTGTGCGTTTATTGACCTAGGAACAAAATACGTCACACATGGACGTTTTGACGAAGATATCATTGGAAGCTCATTAGGCACGCTCGATGTTGACTCTAGAAACTCCGTTTTGAATTAATTTGTCACTGATGTCACCTTCGGGAAAATAACAAGTACTTGTTAGCACCCTATAGCATTGCCATGGCCTATGTACACATGAAGTCGTAATGAAGCGAATAACACACGAAGAACAATCACATTTACTGTGTCAGGCCGGGAGTGGAGGGGGAGGACAATCGCTGAAAATGTTCAAACAACAGAACGTTTACAAATCCAATCGATCCATGACAACAACCAACGGTGGTATAATACAAACCTAATAATCGAAAGGCAAATGGAATTATGATAATTCGCCAGACCTCTGGCCGCTCTTCGGATCTCATAAGTGCCGTGCGTCTGACTCGAACGTTGTAGGTATTCGACGTCGGGTCGCAGATGATGGACACACGCTTCATAAATATTCAATTCCCGATGGCAATCCGAAATGGGAAAAGAAACAGAAAATCTCCTCTAAAAAAATAAGAATTGAATGCTCCGCTACGGTGTCAATGACAACATTTATCATTAAAATGCCAGTTTGTAGTACACATAATCACACGACTTCATCGATTGCGTGGCAGGCACGACATGCGCGCGAAGTTGTTTAATTGAATCCCGGCTTCTTGAGCTTTGAGACCCCACAGTTCATGACCGAAACGTGTGAAGATTTACACTCCAGCAACAAAGACGGCACCCATCGGGACTGGCAGTCGGCGTTGATGTTTATTCGTCAAATTCTGCTCGCACAAGGTCAATCGATCCGGTTCCATCCCGCTCAATTCCGCGTTCCACACCGTAATCCGTACGGGAACCTTGATTAGCTGAGTCAATGTGCTGCCGAACTCCACCCCTATCATTCGACGACTTCCCAGATGAATTCGTAGGAATTCTGCGCCAATCCCAGGAACCTTAGCCTGGGTGTTCGCCGTAAGCTGACTCAGAGCCAGAGCCTGCTTAGCTTTGCCTGGTCATGTGCAGTCAGCAGGGATACAGCGAAGTCGTGCACCTGAACTGCAACATGCAGCGTTCAATTATACATAGTAGGCTGCGATGCGAGGTCCATTCGAGTGCGGAGGGAATTTGAATGCTAAATGTGGCTAAGCATCTATTTTTAGCGAGATTAATCATTAATAACGACTTCGGCGCGGCGAGGCGACGAGGGACTTGTCATTGAACGTCCCGGTTTCCCTTTTCTTGGCGAGGGGCTGGGCACTGGGCATTATCTCGTTGTGGCTTATGAATTTATGGCAGTTTGTTTACAAGAGCGATGATTTGTTTGCCTTTTATTTTTTATGTTTTTGCTGGACGCGCTAACGAATGAATCAATCGTTATTGAGCGCGATAAAGTGGTGGAGTTTTGGGACATGCTTGTGGAATTTTGATGGAGCTGTTTGGTAGACGCTTTGGACAAAGTGTGGAAACGCTTTGTTGCGTTTAAATTGGACATACAACAAAATTGAAACTAATGAAACAGCTTTTTTAATTCAACTATTACTGTCATTTCTTATATCTCGGTGTTTTATGTTAGGCAACACTATCATCTTAAACAGGTATGTTCCGTTTTTATCACGTTCCGATTTTGTCACGCTCCGATTTTGTCACGTTCCGATTTCGTCCACAAAATATCAACACATTTTTTATTTCTAAATGCTTAGAAAACAAACTAAAAGCTTGTTTTGAAGCAATTTAAATGCTTTTCAATAGCCTCAGAGTTGAGTTTTCAACATTATGTTAATGTTGAGCACCTACGATTCATGGTAAGTATCAAGTCATAAATGATTCAATAAGGTTTGACTCCTTCTTATCCACTAATCAATTGGAGTTTTCAAACTTAGCATGGTCTGCTGGACAAGATTAACCCATCCCATTAACAATCGAGAGTTGCTCTGGCCACGTCCTAGCAACAACTGGAATTTGTGATTAGTTGAGTACGTACCTAAGAGAGTTGCAGAGACCTCTCCGTTTTCTTATATTACATGTCATCAAAGAATTTTACGTAGGACAATTTTGACAGTTTTTCGACCATCCTCTCTCTATGATGATTTTTTTTAATGAAAATAAAATCAAAATAATTTGTATGGCACGTAAGATATCTCAGGATGGAGAAGGGGCTCCATAACCTCTTACGTGATAAATGGACGATCCCATATATGTTCAGTTCTTTTTTATAAGGAGTGCACTTGGGAATGAACTTAAGAATATTTGGGCAACGGCAAGAAACATGTTTATTTTTGATAAGACTGTCGACCCCGTCATATTTTGGACATTATCTTCTATCTTTAAAACTCGATAGCATTGCATAAGTCAAAGGGTAGGGGAAAGGGTACAGCAAAACTAAGCAATCTATAGAAAATTTTGGAATCTCCCTATAATAAGTTTGCATCTTTACCATCTTTGACCAAGGTTTGAAATGACTGACAATTTGAGAAAGTGTTGATACCAAACGTTCCCACGTCACGCTCGTTACAATCCCAAATTTACTGGAATCTTGATCTTTGAGCAAACATGAACCCCTTCCCCAATGGAGACTATAAGGTTAATTAGGAGTTTTATATCAACAGCTATACGCTTATTCATAAAACTTTACAAAAGAGTTTCTTACCAAAAAGTTCTACTTTGCTGATGCTTGTTCTAGAGTTCATACACTTTTGTGGTTTTGATGAACTTTCATAAAAATTAAAAATGGAATGGTGTTTGTTTGAATTATATGATTATTTGTCTGTTGTATTGGTCAATTGTTCCTACGTATTTGAGTGAAGGCAACGATTTAGAAAATTCTCTAGAATAACAGGAAAAACAACTGAAAACTGATCTGTCATTTTGTATGAGAGATTTTATATCATTTTTTGCAATGTCTCATCGTAATAGGCTGTTATTCATCGCGCCAATCTGTCATGAAACGGCCTACTTTCCTGCACTGACTTATGCAGTGCGGTTATGATCCATTACGCAACTGTAATCAGTTGCGTAACGAATACTACGCAGCGCTTTTTCATTTCGCAACTGTTTTGTGTTGGGTAATAAATCTTACATAACAATTTTCAGAAATTTCAATATAATAGTGAATGCATTCTGATATGGTTTCTGATACCCTGAAGTGGTCTTCTACGAAATTGCAAAAAAAATGTTGCACGCAACTCGTTGCAGAACACGATTTTTACAGCACCCGTAGTAATTATCCAACTCGGCGAGCCTCGTTGGATAAATCATTTTTCTACAACTTGTTGAGTAAACTACTATTTCAGCAGCCTACTTGACGACAAAACGAAGTTTGACGGGACCACTAGTATTTAATTAGTAGTTTACGGAACAAATTGCAGAATGATGATTTTCACAGCATCAGTGAGCTCTCAACTTCCGAGCTGAATAGACGCGTTTTTGCTATCGTTCCGTGGAAGTCGAACCTAAACCAAATTATAAATTTCTTTTTCGGTTATTTTTCTCGTCGCTAAGCCATCGGTGCCTATGTGCTTACCGCAACTCCGTCATGGGCCGGCGGGAGAATACATTTCGCATAGACTTTTCAAGTGTGCCGAAGAAACCAGACGTTGCTAAAGTCTACAAATTTTGTGCGACGGTTCTGGGTCTTCAACCTTGTGATGTGTTGCGAATTCAAAACAGCAGAGCTCTCGGTGTTACGTTCGTGAAGGTTGTCGATCTAACGCTGGCGCAACGTATTTGCGAAGAACACGACAATCAACACGAAATATCTGTCGATGGAAAAAAGTATCCATTGCGGATAACAATGGAGGATGGAGCGGTAGAGGTGAGACTCTACGACTTGTCCGAAGATGTGTCCGATGAAAAAATCACCGAATTTCTCGAAAACTACGGTGATGTGATCGAGATTCGTGAGCAACGAAGCGGAATCGATGTCGATTTCCCAGGTGTCTTGACTGGCGTTCGAATCGTCAAGATGATTGTGAAGCAAAACATTGAATCGTGGGTTACAATTGACGGAGAGTTGACAGCCGTTGGCTATTTCGGGCAGCGTAACACATGTAAGCATTGCCGGGATTATGTGCATGTAGGACTAACCTGCGTGCAAAATAAGAAACTGCTTGTGCAAAAGTCTTATGCTGATGCCGCCAAGCAGATGAGCCACACCAGCCCCAAAGCGGCCCACATTACGATCGCCGCTGGTATAAACCAGGGCAACAAAACAAAGAACCAAACCGCTTCCAAAGCGAACAAAACTAACCCCGACTCCGTGCAGGCAGAATCAATGCCACCGCCGAAACCAATCCCGGAACAAAAGCCACAACAACCTCCACCATCAATCGCCTCCGAACAAAATTTCCCCCCGTTAGGTGGGTCAGTGACCGCCACTACAGGTCAACAGCCTTCTGCTAGCTGTGGAATGTTTCGCAGATCTGCTAGTGGAACATCAGATGGCAACGAAACAGATTCGTCCGTCGGCTCAACTGCCTCCAAGCGACAACTCCGAGTCCGACCACCAGGCAAGAAGCCCCGCGTGAAGGAGAACCAAGAAAACAAGCGAGAAGGAGGGTACGAAGCAATCTAATGGCTGAGTTCACCAGTTACAATCTCGCTACCGTAAATATCAACAACATCACGAACTCCACGAAAATCGAAGCACTTCGGACCTTCATCCGAACACTCGATCTCGATATCATTTTTCTACAAGAGGTAGAGAATGATCAGCTTTCTCTCCCCGGATTCACCGTCATTTGTAATGTAGACCACGCCAGGCGGGGAACAGCAATCGCTCTCAAAGACCACATTCGGTTCTCCCATGTAGAGAAGAGCCTAGATGGTCGTCTCATCGCTTTGCGGATACAGAACACGACGCTCTGCAATGTCTATGCACCATCGGGAACAGCTGCCCGGGCCGAGCGGGAAAGGTTTTTCAACGGTACGATTGCCTATTATCTTCGCTTCAACACGCAGCACGTCATCCTTGCAGGAGATTTTAACTGCGTATTACGTCAGGGGGACTCAACAAGTCCCAATACAAGTCCAGCTCTGCAGGCGACCGTACAACAGTTGCGACTACACGATGTTTGGTTGAAACTAAATCCCAACACACCTGCACCCACATACATCACCGATCACAAGGCATTAACAGCGCGAATTTGTCTCCCCCACCTTGGCCGCGAACAAGGACGCGGATTCTGGTCCCTTCGACCTCACCTTTTGCAAGCTGAAAATATCGAAGAGTTCGAAATTCGCTGGCAGTTTTGGACCCGGCAAAGGAGAAATTTTCCCAGCTGGTTGGCATGGTGGCTGTCGTACGCGAAGCCAAAAATTAAATCGTTTTATCGTTGGAAATCCAGAGAAGCATTCAACATTTACAACGCCGAACATCAGCGCCTTTATGGGCAATTAAGAATCGCATATGACGGCTACTACCAGAATCCTGGCATGGTATCGACCATCAACCGTGTAAAAGCACAAATGCTAACGCTACAACGTCAATTTGCGCAAAATTTCATCAGGATCAATGAAACTTTTGTGGCGGGAGAGAGCTTGTCCACCTTCCAGGTGGGCGACAGACGAAGGAAAAAAACTGTGATAACAGAATTACAGAACGAGCAAGGAGATCAACTTCGAGGCTCGCTTGAAATTGAGCAGCACATGTTCCGATATTTCCGGAACCTTTATGCGAGAGAAGAGACGAGACAAGACGCGGAAGAAAGGTTTGAAACTGAGAGAGCTATCCCAGCAAACGACGAAGACAATATTGCTGTAATGGCAGAGATCACGATCGACGAACTCAAGAGCGCAATCAAAACATCTCAGAAACGGAAATCACCCGGCTCCGATGGTCTACCGGCTGAGTTCTATCAACGATCATTCGACGTCATATATCGTGAACTGTACTTCGTAATGAATGAAGCAATGACCAACGAGCTTCCCCCGGAATTTGCTGATGGGACCATTGTGCTGGTCAAAAAGAGAGGCGGCGATGGGTCCGCGAGAGGATACCGTCCGATCAGCCTGCTAAACGTAGACTACAAAATTCTCAGTCGGGTCATGAAAGCACGATTGGAAAAAATCCTACAGACTAATCGAGTTCTGAGCGACGCACAAAAATGTGCAAATACCGAGCGTTCCATCTTCCAAGCTACTCTTTCACTGAAGGATCGTGTTGCTCAGCTGATCGCGCGAAAGCAAAGAGCGAAAATGATCTCATTCGACATGGATCATGCATTCGACCGCGTATCCCACGAGTTCCTGCACCGAACCCTCCTCTCTCTGGGACTCAATCCAGATTTCGTCGACTGGCTCTCTCGAGTGGCAAACGCGTCTTCGTCACGGCTTCTGATTAATGGGCGACTATCTCAACCGTTTCGAATTGAACGCTCCGTGCGTCAAGGAGACCCGATGTCGATGCTGCTTTTTGTGGTTTATCTTCACCCTCTTCTCACACGATTGGAGCGGGTATGTGGTGGTGATCTTTGCGTCGCATACGCTGACGACATCACTGTTATAGTAACAGCAACCAGTACAATCAACCGTATATTTGGTCTGTTTTCCTGTTACGAACTCGTAGCCGGCGCAAAGTTGAACATGCAAAAAACAATAGCGATTGATGTTGGATTCATCAATGGGGATCCACTGACGATACCTGGTCTGCAAACAGCGGAGGCAGTTAAAGTTTTGGGTGTTATTTTTACCAACTCCGTGAGACAGATGGTGAAATTGAACTGGGACAGCCTTGTGTCTAGAATCGCACAAATCATATGGATGCATAGTATGCGATCCCTCACTCTACAACAGAAGGTGGTACTGTTGAATACGTTCATCTCATCGAAGGTATGGTACCTCGCGTCCATAGTTCCACCACAGTGCGCGCACACGGCGAAACTAACAGCATCGATGGGAACGTTCTTGTTTCGAGGGCTGCCAGCACGAATACCGATGTTTCAACTAGCGCGCAGCAGAGATAATGGGGGGCTTAAATTGCATCTTCCAGCAATCAAATGCAAAGCTCTTCTAATCAACCGTTATCTAAAAGAAATTGATTCCACTCCCTTCTATCACTCCCAACTTGCCCAAAACATTGCACCTACGACCGAATTTCCCTGCTTAAAACTTTTATCCCAACAAATTCCTTTGCTTCCCCATCACATCAAGCAAAATCCTACCAGCGAGCAAATACATCTGTTCTACTTGGATCAAATTGATTTACCAAGAGTAGAACGAAATGAACCAGGACAAAACTGGAAAAGAATCTGGAGAAACATCTCATCAAAAAGACTTTCGTCGAAGCAGCGTAGCGATCTTTACCTTCTAGTCAACGAGAAGATCGAACATCGAAGATTGATGAGCATCATGGGACGAGCCAACGATCCAAACTGTCAGCACTGTGTGGTGGCCATCGAGACACTGCAGCATAAATTTTGTGAGTGCCCACGAGTTGCCCAGGCATGGTCACTCGTGCAACGGAAAATTACGACGATTCTGGGAGGGTGGCAAAGGCTAACCTTCAACGATCTCTATCGACCTGCTCTTAGTAATATTGTAGAAGTGAACCGAAACAAATCTCTAAAAATCTTCATTCAATACATCAACTATGTTAATGAATCAGTTAATAATAGAATAGATGTAGATGGACTAGATTTCATGCTGAATCTAGCAGATTAATATTTTATATTATCAATATGTTATTTATTATCCAGAACTAAATAAACAATATTTTACAAAAAAAAAAAAAAAAAAGCACGAGTCGTAATTACGACGAGTACTGCAAAAATCGAGTTCTGCAACTGTTGTGTTGTGTACATTTTTTGCAATTTCGTAGAAGACCACTTGAGGGTATCAGAAATTATATCGGAATCATTTCACCATTATTTTACAATTTCTGAAAAATTGTTGTGTAATTATTCATTACGCAACTCAAAACAGTTGCGTAATGAGAAAGCGTTGCGTAATGAATCATTAAAGCAGTGGTCTCAGTTGCGTAATGACTATTCCCGCTCTGCATACTTCAGTGCAGGAAACTAGGCCGTTTCATGACGGATTGGCGAATTGAAAAACAGCCTATTACGATGAGTAGGGGGAAGTCCTCTATGGCCGGACAGTTTGAATTTTCCAAAAACGAATAATGATATTAAGATTTTAGTATTCCAGGATTATACCAAAACACATTTTTGCAATGTATACAAACCATGACGTTTTCATGTCCAAACGTAAACAAACAGTAGCTGTTAAAAGTTTCACTCTGATACAATCTACCAAAAAAAATTGAAACGTAAAAATTTCATACAAGTATAGCCACAAATGTTTCTTATAATTTAAGCTGGATTGTCTCCGTATGTTGACTTCAATAAGTTTTGCTTCAATCACAATGCCAAATTCATTAGAAAATGTAGAATTTCAAAGAAAGGCAACCTTTTTTTGTAAACCATTGCAAGTCCTCTATGGCCGGGCAGTGAAAATGTTAACCTAATAACTGGGATCTAATTTATAATTCGCTTTTTTCATAAATATAGGGTACAAAAAACAAACAGCAACAAAAATGAACCATAAACAACAAAACTTTCAGTCCTAGGAGACCTTATAAAGTGCTGTAAACATGTTGCTTTTAAGGCAAATGAGCGCACGAGAAGCAGTCACAAGATATGATGTTGCACAGTCATCTCTCCATAACTCGATAGTGAAGGGACCATCGAATTAGGGAGCTATCGTGTTACAGAATACTAAACCAGTGCAAATATGCGATTCAAGGGACCATCGAAGTAGCCATGAACACTAAATTTTACTATGGTTCTCTAACTAGATATACGTATATCGAGTAAGGGAGAGTTGACTGTACCGAAGAGCACACTTCAACCTTTGAGCTGACAAAGAAATTGTGAAGAACTATAACGCGTTGCATTCCCGAAGACATTTTCATCAGAATACGAGCAACCGCTAATGCAACATAGACGAATCGACAAATGGCGAATCGATCTATGGCGCTGATCAAGAAGGAGTTTATGGAACTGGCCTATAATCTCGCCAATCATGCAAAGATTTTTTTTATACTGTACAAAAATTTACGGTAAAACTAATGTAGATTTTGAAATATTACCAAAAAACAAAAAAGTGTCCGGGCATAGAGGACTTCCCCCTAATTGCAAAAATTATTTTTACTTAAAAAAAAATAGAAATTTAGATTAGTTTTTCGCCAGTCTCTTCGTATTCTAACGTAAAGCTAAAAAGCAATGGTGGCGCTGTTCTAGATTAGCGATTAGTGCATCCCTGTTCCTGGTGTTGACAAAAATGCAAAATATGTACCTTGACAAAAAAGCTCTCAGTTGATAACTGCAGAAGTGTTTAAAAATACACTAAGCTGAGAAGAAGGCTCTTTTTCAGTTGGGATATAATTCCAAATGGAAGAAGAAGCAGGATGAGGAGGATAAAAAGTGTAAAAGAAGTTGTTTCTTGTTCAGTATTTCTTGAAAAAAACAATGATCAGCTTGACCCACTTCCTTGTAATTATTTTTACCAATATGATACGAAGGACAATTATGCGATTATCGTTTTAATATTCTACATTACACTTATTGAAATTCTAATGAAGAAAATGAAAACTATTATTAATTTGTTACAAAAGCATATTGATTGATAGGAATATGGAATCAACTTTCATTACGAACCCATAGGAATAAACAATATAAATGCTTCTGACAGCTCCTAAATATCAATACTGTGCATTTATATGATGAGAATGTGTATTATACTGACAAAACTGCAATTTTATTTTCAAATTTGAAAATTTTTTTGTCTAAGAAAATTATTACGTTTTTGTCACGGTTCCGTTTTTATCAACTGAAAATTGCCGATCGTGTTGATAAAAACGGAACATACCTGTACTACAACAGCTAGTCCATATTGGTACATCATATAACATTGCCGACCTGAAAATTGGTTTTAAAGATCAAAAGCTTACACAAACATTTCTTAAACCAGGTTTGAATGCCTTTAATGTTAAAATTCAAATTTTTATCTAACATAAGTCCTAGAAAACTAACTTCACCTGTCCAGTTTATTGGAACTCCTCTCATCATGACATTATTTTCTGCTTGATGAAAGCTTTTTGATTTAACTGGGTTGGGTCAGTCAATCATTTTTTGGAATCATTACGAGAAAAAAAAAATGTATCTTTAAAAAAAATCTCCACACTTTTTGCAATCTACTACTGATGATTGCGGGCTTCGTTCATCAGGGGAGAGGCCTGTGACATCCACAAACAAAGATTTTTGACATCCCTGAACTAACTCATGTAAGTCAGATGTAAAAATATTGTATAATATTGGCCCCAAAATGCTGCCTTGAGGAACCACCAGCTCTTACAAGAAGTCTTTAAGACATGGAGTTCTGATAATTTACCTAAAGTGTACGATTTGACACATAACTTTGATTGAATGATTTAATAGAACAATGTATGTTGGCAAAATAAAGTTTTTAATTTTACAATCAAACTTGTCGAATGATTTTCAAATGTCTAGAAGAGCAAGACCAGTTGCAACAGAAGAAGATATTTTGTCATTCTTAACAATTGGTGCCAAAAATGTCAAGAATCTCATAGCTCGGAAGAACAGCGAATCAAATAGGGATGGTACATATCAGCTCATGGTTTGTCAAGTACTTTAAATCGTACAATATTCTGGCAATTGTGAGTATTTAAAACATGTTGGGGAAATTCGATCGATGAACTGTATATTCGGAGAAAAAACATTCCGGGAAAACTTAAACTTAACTTAACTTGACTTAATATAGAAGAAAACTTAAAATTTGACCTGTTCAGCTATCGTGCAAATTTTTAAATTATCAAAAATGTCTTAATTTTACCAAAAGGATGATAGATACAGTAATCGTGAAATAACTTTTTTAGATTTTTCAGGACTAATAAAACCTTATATTGTAAAATGATAGTAAGTTAGCATTACTCATAGATCGCATCGTCTAGCGAGATGGCAAGATACAGTCATAGAAACATTCATCAAAATGTACACCGGAATTGCAACAATCATCAATCCGTGATCCGTGATTTGTAAAAGTACCCTTGACTCAACAATAATGTTTCGTTAGAACAATCGATTGTCAGCCTCTGTGCAGCCCTCATCAGTCGCAGTCAGTGGCTCAATCTGTTACTTCCAATCGAAGCGGCGACCCCGCCATGTAGCCAGCAAGTCTATCGAGAAATATTTCAAGGCTCTGCACGACGCGTCGACGGCGTTCCTGAGTAGCCTTTTTTTCTCCTCTGACTCCAACTGTGGATCGTATTATACTGACTGCAGTGCTCTATGCTCCAACTGCGAAGTACGTGAATTGAACCAACCGCAATGTACACTTGAGGACCACAAAACGGGGTGACTTTGATAATGCGGAGAACAATATTAGCGAGAGAATAACAACTTACTAAGCGAAATATCATAATTTCTGTTAATCAGTTAAGCAAAACGAATGCAAAAGTAAAGATCATTAGATCTGTATTGGTCCATGATCGGCAATGTTTCGTAACAATCTGGACAAACAATAACAGCGAAGGAGTGCCCCAAAGAGAGAACGATGATACAACCCATTTTTCTCACTTATTTACCATTTGGACTAGGTGGGCATCATAAACAATCCCCGAACATCTTATAGTAATAAATATGTTTAAGTATCCAGTGCTCCAGGTATGAATCCATTCTATCATTTAATATGGGCGAATGTTCGAGACAAGGTTTCACGAGATTATCATCCCATCGTTGATGTTTTATAAGCTTTCATAATCAAGATATTCAGCTCGACAACTACATGATTAAATATAAAGGTATGCTTAGGTGAAACTAACAAATAAAAATGACGTCCAAAGTGAAAAACTGAATCTAGATAGATTCATCAATACAGATAATAAAAAAATTTGTTCCGTTTTCATTCTCCATAAAAAAACTACAATAAAACATGATATAGCGATACTCGCATTCTGGGCCATACTGTAGATTTGAAATTGACGAATTCCATCCACAATGAGTTGAAATTATTATAGTCTTTGATTTGAATTAAATTTAACACGTGTTTCCAGTATGGTGGAGAAGGTGTTGTCCTTAGAAAAATCCATCATTTCGACTCAAGCATAAGTTCTGAAAATGGCCTAGGAGTTTTTGCATGCAATTAGCTCTAAAACTATCTATTCCAGTCTATGAGTGCAACGTTTGAGCTTTACATGGAAACAATATTTTATTTTTTATCATGTAAAATTCAAAAAATAAACTTAAATTTTGAATTACACGAAAACCCTATTTTTGTTATATTTAAAATTTCCACCATGGAATCTTGATAGGAAATAGATGTTTGGGACAGCCGTTTTCAGGTTGTTTGAAAGTTTGAAAGTCAATTGTAATTAATTGTCGTGATTGATTATTAATCAAATTTAACGAATGTTTTGCCTTGTTCTTCTATAAAAAGAGTGTCATTTTCGAGTTGGAATTTTTTGAGAATGCAGACCAGGTAAGATTTCATGACCAGCGTTGCTTAAATAGTTTTCCAGCGCGAGCTTGCGAATGCACCTTAGATCGTCCCCAAAGGTATTCGTTAAAAAAAATCCAGGCGTAGTTTTGACTTGACTATTTTCAGATTTCACCAGTAAGCTTTTTGGTGAGGTGAGATTGAAGAAATTCGAAATTCTTCAATACTTCCACTCAAATCCCTTTGAATTTTGCCTTTCCCCCAATCCATATACTCCCGCATGAACTGACGTGGACGCAGTGGTATATACAGTTTACGTGGGAGCCAGTTTAATGCATCATCAATTCCTCCCCCTTTCCCTCATTGGTCTGCATTCTGACGTGGCAGGCGCCATTGTTTTTGCTTAAAAATAGAAGATCACCAGCACTTAAACACTTGAATGTGTCTGTTAGTCCCAAGCAGTCATTCGATTGGTCCTTGTGTAAGTGCAGCTGATCTGACGATACTGGAGTAGCAACCATGGGCGACCAATCAAGCTCAAGCTCAAGCTCAATTCTTAAAGTACAACTTATTTTTTTTTGTGTCTGCAATAGATCTTTCGCGGAATCTGCCAAAAATCTGATATAAATTCAAAAGATTTGGCCAAACATCTTTTACGTCATCAGGATGGAATGCATGAATTTCTCGAAGAATTTGTCAAGGAATGTGATGTTTGGGATTCAATTCTATTATCCAATATATATTTTTCTATAATTTGTACAAGGAATTTCTATAATAACCATTCCTGAAACCGTTCTTTGCAGTAACTTGAATTTTTCTATCGAGTCCTCAGCAACATCCCAAGATATATCTCTCAAAATATTTGTTTATCATTAATTCCATCAGAAAATTTCTATGAATTTCGATGAAAACTCATTTTTTTTTTCAAAACGCATGGAATAAAACCACGATTTGATCCAGTAATTGTAGTAAACAACATATTGGGAAGTATGTAGGGATTCCTCCAACTATTAGTCTAAGGATTCTACTCCATTACCCTGAATGCCAGGGATTACTACAGATATCTGAAGAAAAAATAGTGGACAGTTTTTAGTCAGTAACATAATATTGGTAATTTCTTAAAAATAAAATTACTGAAGCGTAATTATTGGTGTAATTTTCGATCAGTTTAGAGAGAAGAATTCCCGAAGTTGGCATCTTAGACTATATTCTACCACATTACCCCGAATGCTATTTCCCCGAATCAACAATTATGGCATTGCCCCATGTTATTGGAATTCGGGGTAATGTCATTGGGGGTTATTGGTCATTCAATGTAATGGAATTCTGGGTGATTCGGATTGATGACATTCGGGGTAATGGGATAGAATCTAGTCTACGATGTGCACTTTGGGTAATTAATTTATACATTCCCTCTCTAAACTGATCGGATATTACTTCTAAAATTACGCTCCAGGATTTTTTTTGTTAAGAATCACCAATATTCTACCACAGGATTTTATTTAGTAGTTTAAGATATTGTCCAAGCAAGAACATGAAACTATTAAAAACCAGAGCTATAGGTCCAAAGCCCTTTAAAAGGTGGAAGGTTGTGATGGCTATGACCGTGGTCATTATGTAAAGAACAAACGAACAATGCTGTATCATGTCAGCACCGAGGAGGCAGCCCCTGTAGCACGATGTAGGTAGCGCAACCCTGGGTAGGTGGCCTATCGAACACTCTTCACCAAACAGGAAAGGTAAAAGTAGGGCAAATGGATTGAGTCTACGGTAACAGACCCGGAAACGAATTTGGAAGTCGGATCTTGGAACGTAAGAATTTTGAATGAACCCGAGCATGGTGGGCCCATGGCTCGTGACTGCGGAATGTCGGCGTGATCCAGGAAATACGCTGGCCGAAAACTGGAGAACGTGAAATCCAAGCTGCGGATCCCATCGCCAACGCTTCATTCAAGAGCCTCATATACTACAGCGGCGGCGACCGAGCAGAACGTAGAATTGGCTTCTTAGTGATTGGGAAGCAGATGAAGCGAGTTATTCGATGAAAACCGGTAAGCGACCGAATCTGTTTGTTGGGAATCCAGAATGGTTATCCAGCGTCAATAGTTGCAGAAGTAACAGATCGTTGCACTTCGATATTCAACGCTTGTTGACTCATAGAGTAGCTGCACAGCTACCGCCAGCAGCTAGACGAGTAGTTGGGAAGAATCTACGTTTCTGGAGACGTCGACAGCGTTTGGGACCCTATCTGCAAAGTTGTGACAACAAGGGCGCGAATTGATTGGCACTGCTCAACGACGAAGACGAAACGGCTGGTTCGATAAAGAGTGTCAAAGAATGACAGACATGGAGAATGTCGCCAGAAGCCGTTTGCTTGTGACCGGTACCCGACATAACAGAGAGCAGTACAAGGCAGCGAGAGCCGAATAAAAGCGAATTAACCACAGAAATAAAAGGCATCACGAAGAAATATGGTAGCTGTAGATCAAGATAGGTTGAACCGGAACGAATTATGCGGTAATCTCATACAACGATCAATGTTCCATGACGCAATACCGTATCAGTGCCCACCATGTGCAATGATCGAGAAGGGAATTTGCTGACCGATAAAACGGCTGCCAAGTGGTAGGTTCATTTAGGCAATTGTTGAACGGTGAGAAATAGGATGAACATTGATGATGACGACCAAGCTGTGGACCCACCGACCATAGGAGAGATTAAAATGACTATCAGCCAGCTGAAGAACTGTAAGGCTGCTCGAAAGCACGAGATCCAGGACGAGCTTCTCGCTGGATGGTTCGAAATCAAATATTCGGATTCTAAACGAGGTGTCAACCTCGTTTGTGACGTAAGACGGATTGAAGCAGGGAGACGCAATTTCAAATTTACTGTTCAACATTGCACTTGAGGTGCTATTAGGAGATCTGGCGTGCAGAGAAACGGCACTATTATCACAAGGTTGCACATGCTCTTTAGCTTTGCGGACGAATCGACCTTTTCGGAATCGATCGCAGATCAGTGGAGGAGGCCTTCGTGTCTCTGAAGAGGGAGACAGCGAGATAGGCCTGACCATTATTTATACCGAAACGAAGTACATGGTTGCAGGTAGAGATAGAGGTAGGCTTGGTGGTTTAGATGCTGAGGTAGTATGAAGTTGAAGAGTTTGTTAACCTTGGAACACTTGTGGCATGTGACAACGACGTTTCACGTGAAGCGAAAAGACGTGTTGCGGCTGCCAATAGGGTCTTTTACGGACTACGTAACCAGCTTAGGTCTCGCAACATGCAAACGGAAACCAAATTCGACATGTATAAAACATTGATTCTTCCGGTGGCACTCTATAGTGCCATGTTGTAGAAAATGTTTTGTTATGGTTGCACAATTTGATTTGACACTTATAGACCCGGTACTCAGACTGTCAGAGCACGGCAAACTAGATGTTGGTCACACGAACAGTCGCCACATTAGCCTTCTACGGTTAATGCTTCTACTGAATATTATCAAGCGTATAAAATACGGCAGACTTCAGTGGGCTGGTCACTTAGTACTAATGTCGGAAGAAAGAATTGCAAAAGAATATCAATAATAGTAGGGAACCAGGTAGAGGTCGGTGGCTTCGGGTAGGACGACGAATACGCTGGCTGTACGCAGTGGAAGAAGACCTGTCGATCCTAAACGTTCGGGACAACTGGAGAAGTATAGCCCAAAACCGACGAACATGGAGCTCTACAATACGCCCGGTAATGGCGTAACGCTACGCTGTACCCAACAAGGTAGGTACCAAGCAATTTTGACAGGAACACTTCTTTAATGAAGTAAGCAAAATTCTTCAGATTTTGGAAGAATAGTTTAGGAATTTTCCCTGTACTCATGCAAGAATTTCTTCTGAGTTTTTTTTTCAATAGTTCTATCTTTTCTCCCTGGAATTGTTTGTAGGATTTTTTTCTAAATATTCCCTCAAAAATTCATACAGAGGCTTCCAAAATTTAGAAATTTCCAAGAGGTTCAAGAATTTAACCAGAAATACCTAAAGTGCTATGTTTTGATTTTATTCAGTTTATCTGAAAATCTCGTATTGGTTTCTAGTTTCTTAGAGAATTCCTTGTACGAGTTTTGAAAGAATTTTTGGAGTATTTTCAGGAGAAATTCCCAAAGAAACTTACGGATGGATTTTTCATGAATTCCTGAGAAAATTCTTTTAAATAGGCTCAAAGGAATGCTTAGAAGAGCTCCTAAATCAGTTAGTAGTTTCCAAAGCAATACGCAGAGAAGTTCTCATATGAACCTTTGTAAGAATTCTGCTGATCTAAGAGTAAATCGTCATTCTTGGAGTAATGCCTGAAAAGCATGTCAGAAAGAATTCTGAAAAATATTAAAAGAATGTTCATATTTTTTTTTTTTCAATGATTTTCCTGAAAGAACTTTTGGAAAAAACCTTGATGTATTTCATTGAAAATCTCTGATGAAATTCCTCCAAAGAATTCATGGAAGAATCTTCGAAAGAATTTTAGATATGTCAGAGGTATGCCAGAGTCCTAAAAAAAGTAATGTCTAAATAAAAAATCTTGATGATGCCCCAAAAAAATATAAATATAGATGAAATTTAGAATAAATTAAATCGATTAATGAAATAAGCATTGACAGTAGTTGGAGTAGTTTACGAAGGAATTTTGTTACAAATGCGAATTTCTAGTATTTATCCCTTGTGTTTTTTTAAGTTCCAGATTTGGTAGAATACAGAACCGATGAAAAAACTAAACTTAAACTCTAAAGAAATCTCAACAGGAATATCGAGACATTACCATGGCAAATTTCTGACGAATTCCTTTGAATAATTCAAGAAACTATTTTTGGGATGCCTGCATAAATTCGGGAGTTGTTTTTGGAAGAAATGGTGGTGAATTTTATCTAACGAATCTTTGAAGGAACTGTATGAGCTAGTTATATCCTGGGAGGGAGAAAGCGATACTAAATTTCCGTACGTCGTTATCTAAAATCGTTCTAAACATGATTTATTTTTATTCGCAAATTTTAAAAAAATAAGTGTTTGGTTTTTATAATTTTAATTTTTGTGCATCCCTATCCTATTTCATTTTTTTCTTGAAGCCTCTTCTGGTTACTGATTTTTAGCAACTATAAAAACTTAAGATTTTATGGTACTTTTGAAATTATTAATTTTTTATTATTTTTCTGGAACATATTTTATTTTCACATTTTTTTTATTTTACCACCAGGCTCTTCTTCTGCGATAGGTTGATTGAGGAAAATATAACAGGTACGACTTTTTGCACTACACGTTAAATGAACCCCAGGCATTTGTAGGTTATGTAAAACAAAAAATTTTCAAATATTTTTCAAAAATGCAGAACAGTTTCATAAGTTATATAAAACATTCCTTATATGCGTGTCATGGGCCAAGGTTTAATCCAAAAATAAAATCATTTTGACTTCCGAGCTACGAAAAACTACACAAAATCCCAAAGTGTACCCCGTCTAAAGGCGGGGTTGGGTATTAGAGGGTTAACTGATTATGTTATTTTGTTTAGTATGTTGTGGGTCCCCCACTATCAACATTATCCGCATTATCAAAGTTACCTCGTACAACGGTGCTTACAATTGCTTTTCGTGATGCGAAACCTTCTCGGATTCATGACGACGACAACAAATGGTAATGGCAACATTCGAAAAATATTCACGTTTCTCCGGCGTTCGAGTTCCAAAGGAAATTCCTAGCCGCGATAAAACATTGAGGTTAGGTTTGCTGTTTTTTTTTGCTGAATTTTTCGTTGTTTCGTTTATTTCGAAATGTTCTGCAGGCAATCTAGTGTGCAAAGGACGCATCGCGGCGGTTGGTCGAATAAGTAGATGTGTATCAAAGTAGCCATGGTTTGTGTTTTCGATGCCAAACCCAGAAGGCTGATTGAGCCATAAAATAATTAACCTAAAAGACCCACATCCGGTTCGTTTTGCATGTTTTCTTTTTCTTTTGGTTGGAATCTGAAACAAAGAGCTTCTGACCTTCTGACCCGATTGCAGTCCACTGTGCATGGCTACCAACATTATTAAGGGTCCATTTGTTGAATTCATTTAAAGTATGTATTCACTGCAATCAACTGCTAGTTGCATTCGAAAATTATACCCCTCGATCGCCATCTAATTTCAATAAACTAAAATCATCATTTCCTGCGTCACAAAATCGGCAAATTGCCACTTCCTCCGAGGCCTGCTTTGTTTCACACGGGCTGCCCGTCTAACAAGCACCTGTCAAAGCAAAGCGAAATTAAATTTTCTCACCTTAATTTCCATCCTTGCGCCGTTCATCGTCAAGGTGGTCTTCCGAGCTGCAGCTTATAATTTGGAAGCACCATCCACATGCTGGATATCGTCGCCGTCAAGTCGCACCGAACTTAACCTGCATGTCAGAATGGGCTTAAGGTGAAACTTTTTGAAATTCATGTCCCAAAAAACAAGATCAAGATCGTTCGTTCACCATTGGTTCAATTAAGTGCTTTCAAAAACGCGCACTAGTGAGACCATTGTGACGGCCATCTTTGGTTTCAGAGATGTTTCACCTTAACGGTGGAACACAAAAGTTTCATCTCCTCTTTTCATCATCCTCCTCGAGACAAGGGGAGACTTCACGGTGTACTACGATGATGATGACGATTAATAGACCCCTCATCATAGGAGGCAGCGCACTGTTCTATGGTTGTTCAGTTGATTAATTTAACCTGCCAGTAGGCCGTGACACGTTCATCCACGATGACCCAAGATATTGTGGATGCAGAGGCGGAATCAGGGCCCCGTTTTGATTTCGATTTCCATCCGATTTCGATTCGACTTCGATTCGACTTCGATTCGATTTTGATTCGATTTTGATTCGATTTTGATTCGATTTCGATTCGATTTCGATTCGATTTCGATTCGATTTCGATTCGATTTCGATTCGATTTCGATTCGATTTCGATTCGATTTCGATTCGATTTCGATTCGATTTCGATTCGATTTCGATTCGATTTCGATTCGATTTCGATTCGATTTCGATTCGATTTCGATTCGATTTCGATTCGATTTCGATTCGATTTCGATTCGATTCGATTTCGATTCGATTTCGATTCGATTTCGATTCGATTTCGATTCGATTTCGATTCGATTTCGATTCGATTTCGATTCGATTTCGATTCGATTTCGATTCGATTTCGATTCGATTTCGATTCGATTTCGATTCGATTTCGATTCGATTTCGATTCGATTTCGATTCGATTTCGATTCGATTTCGATTCGATTTCGATTCGATTTCGATTCGATTTCGATTCGATTTCGATTCGATTTCGATTCGATTTCGATTCGATTTCGATTCGATTTCGATTCGATTTCGATTCGATTTCGATTCGATTTCGATTCGATTTCGATTCGATTTCGATTCGATTTCGATTCGATTTCGATTCGATTTCGATTCGATTTCGATTCGATTTCGATTCGATTTCGATTCGATTTCGATTCGATTTCGATTCGATTTCGATTCGATTTCGATTCGATTTCGATTCGATTTCGATTCGATTTCGATTCGATTTCGATTCGATTTCGATTCGATTTCGATTCGATTTCGATTCGATTTCGATTCGATTTCGATTCGATTTCGATTCGATTTCGATTCGATTTCGATTCGATTTCGATTCGATTTCGATTCGATTTCGATTCGATTTCGATTCGATTTCGATTCGATTTCGATTCGATTTCGATTCGATTTCGATTCGATTTCGATTCGATTTCGATTCGATTTCGATTCGATTTCGATTCGATTTCGATTCGATTTCGATTCGATTTCGATTCGATTTCGATTCGATTTCGATTCGATTTCGATTCGATTTCGATTCGATTTCGATTCGATTTCGATTCGATTTCGATTCGATTTCGATTCGATTTCGATTCGATTTCGATTCGATTTCGATTCGATTTCGATTCGATTTCGATTCGATTTCGATTCGATTTCGATTCGATTTCGATTCGATTTCGATTCGATTTCGATTCGATTTCGATTCGATTTCGATTCGATTTCGATTCGATTTCGATTCGATTTCGATTCGATTTCGATTCGATTTCGATTCGATTTCGATTCGATTTCGATTCGATTTCGATTCGATTTCGATTCGATTTCGATTCGATTTCGATTCGATTTCGATTCGATTTCGATTCGATTTCGATTCGATTTCGATTCGATTTCGATTCGATTTCGATTCGATTTCGATTCGATTTCGATTCGATTTCGATTCGATTTCGATTCGATTTCGATTCGATTTCGATTCGATTTCGATTCGATTTCGATTCGATTTCGATTCGATTTCGATTCGATTTCGATTCGATTTCGATTCGATTTCGATTCGATTTCGATTCGATTTCGATTCGATTTCGATTCGATTTCGATTCGATTTCGATTCGATTTCGATTCGATTCGATTCGATTCGATTCGATTTCGATTCGATTTCGATTCGATTTCGATTCGATTTCGATTCGATTTCGATTCGATTTCGATTCGATTTCGATTCGATTTCGATTCGATTTCGATTCGATTTCGATTCGATTTCGATTCGATTTCGATTCGATTTCGATTCGATTTCGATTCGATTTCGATTCGATTTCGATTCGATTTCGATTCGATTTCGATTCGATTTCGATTCGATTTCGATTCGATTTCGATTCGATTTCGATTCGATTTCGATTCGATTTCGATTCGATTTCGATTCGATTTCGATTCGATTTCGATTCGATTTCGATTCGATTTCGATTCGATTTCGATTCGATTTCGATTCGATTTCGATTCGATTTCGATTCGATTTCGATTCGATTTCGATTCGATTTCGATTCGATTTCGATTCGATTTCGATTCGATTTCGATTCGATTTCGATTCGATTTCGATTCGATTTCGATTCGATTTCGATTCGATTTCGATTCGATTTCGATTCGATTTCGATTCGATTTCGATTCGATTTCGATTCGATTTCGATTCGATTTCGATTCGATTTCGATTCGATTTCGATTCGATTTCGATTCGATTTCGATTCGATTTCGATTCGATTTCGATTCGATTTCGATTCGATTTCGATTCGATTTCGATTCGATTTCGATTCGATTCGATTTCGATTCGATTTCGATTCGATTTCGATTCGATTTCGATTCGATTTCGATTCGATTTCGATTCGATTTCGATTCGATTTCGATTCGATTTCGATTCGATTTCGATTCGATTTCGATTCGATTTCGATTCGATTTCGATTCGATTTCGATTCGATTTCGATTCGATTTCGATTCGATTTCGATTCGATTTCGATTCGATTTCGATTCGATTTCGATTCGATTTCGATTCGATTTCGATTCGATTTCGATTCGATTTCGATTCGATTTCGATTCGATTTCGATTCGATTTCGATTCGATTTCGATTCGATTTCGATTCGATTTCGATTCGATATTCGATTTCGATTCGATTTCGATTCGATTTCGATTCGATTTCGATTCGATTTCGATTCGATTTCGATTCGATTTCGATTCGATTTCGATTCGATTTCGATTCGATTTCGATTCGATTTCGATTCGATTTCGATTCGATTTCGATTCGATTTCGATTCGATTTCGATTCGATTTCGATTCGATTTCGATTCGATTTCGATTCGATTTCGATTCGATTTCGATTCGATTTCGATTCGATTTCGATTCGATTTCGATTCGATTTCGATTCGATTTCGATTCGATTTCGATTCGATTTCGATTCGATTTCGATTCGATTTCGATTCGATTTCGATTCGATTTCGATTCGATTTCGATTCGATTTCGATTCGATTTCGATTCGATTTCGATTCGATTTCGATTCGATTTCGATTTCGATTCGATTTCGATTCGATTTCGATTCGATTTCGATTCGATTTCGATTCGATTTCGATTCGATTTCGATTCGATTTCGATTCGATTTCGATTCGATTTCGATTCGATTTCGATTCGATTTCGATTCGATTTCGATTCGATTTCGATTCGATTTCGATTCGATTTCGATTCGATTTCGATTCGATTTCGATTCGATTTCGATTTCGATTCGATTTCGATTCGATTTCGATTCGATTTCGATTCGATTTCGATTCGATTTCGATTCGATTTCGATTCGATTTCGATTCGATTTCGATTCGATTTCGATTCGATTTCGATTCGATTTCGATTCGATTTCGATTCGATTTCGATTCGATTTCGATTCGATTTCGATTCGATTTCGATTCGATTTCGATTCGATTTCGATTCGATTTCGATTCGATTTCGATTCGATTTCGATTCGATTTCGATTCGATTTCGATTCGATTTCGATTCGATTTCGATTCGATTTCGATTCGATTTCGATTCGATTCGATTTCGATTCGATTTCGATTCGATTTCGATTCGATTTCGATTCGATTTCGATTCGATTTCGATTCGATTTCGATTCGATTTCGATTCGATTTCGATTCGATTTCGTTCGATTTCGATTCGATTTTCGATTTCGATCGATTTCGATTCGATTTCGATTCGATTTCGATTCGATTTCGATTCGATTTCGATTCGATTTCCGATTCGATTTCGATTCGATTTCGATTCGATTCGATTCGATTTCGATTCGAATTTCGATTCGATTTTCGAATTTCGATTCGATTTCGATTCGATTTCGATTCGATTTCGATTCGATTTCGATTCGATTTCGATTCGATTTCGATTCGATTTGATTCGATTTCGATTCGATTTCGATTTCGATTTCGATTCGATTCGATTCGATTTCGATTTCGATTTCGATTTCGATTCGATCGATTTCGATTCGATTTCGATTCGATTTCGATTCGATTTCGATTCGATTTCGATTCGATTTCGATTCGATTTCGATTCGATTTCGATTCGATTTCGATTCGATTTCGATTCGATTTCGATTCGATTTCGATTCGATTTCGATTCGATTTCGATTCGATTTCGATTCGATTTCGATTCGATTTCGATTCGATTTCGATTCGATTTCGATTCGATTTCGATTCGATTTCGATTCGATTTCGATTCGATTTCGATTCGATTTCGATTCGATTTCGATTCGATTTCGATTCGATTTCGATTCGATTTCGATTCGATTTCGATTCGATTTCGATTTCGATTTCGATTCGATTTCGATTCGATTTCGATTCGATTTCGATTCGATTTCGATTCGATTCGATTCGATTTCGATTCGATTTCGATTCGATTTCGATTCGATTTTCGATTCGATTTCGATTCGATTTCGATTCGATTTCGATTCGATTTCGATTCGATTTCGATTCGATTCGATTTCGATTCGATTTCGATTCGATTTCGATTCGATTTCGATTCGATTTCGATTCGATTTCGATTCGATTTCGATTCGATTTCGATTCGATTTCGATTCGATTTCGATTCGATTTCGATTCGATTTCGATTCGATTTCGATTCGATTTCGATTCGATTTCGATTCGATTTCGATTCGATTTCGATTCGATTTCGATTCGATTCGATTCGATTCGATTTCGATTCGATTTCGATTCGATTTCGATTCGATTTCGATTCGATTTCGATACATTAAGTCCCATCATTACCCTTCACATGCCTATGGATTAGTCTCTCTTGTTTAAAATGCTAATAAGCTCACGATCATGCTGATTGGACACCCAGTCCGACCTGTCTGGTTCTTTATAGTTCTTGGCGGTTGCACTTTTGACTCTAGCCTCGACCCGAAGGGCTCTTCGCTCCGCCATTTGAACATAATCGATCGGATCCGTTCGCACCTTGATCGATTATGGAAATTTTGTTAGGTTTTCAAGACAGCTTAATGACCAGCTTAATGCGCGTCTTGCCAGCATCATCACCGGAGTTGATTCGGATGCTTAGATGAAAAATTATGTTCGTTTAGAGGCTGGACGAATTACCATCGATTATCATATTTGTTTCGGGACTCGAAGGTGCGCAGGGGGTGGCGCACTATGGGGTATTTGGGTAATCTAGTTGGCCAGTAAATAGTGACATTTGTAAGGTTTCCAAAACAACTTGTAACATTTGAATTTTGAAATGAAAATGTCGATAAATATCCAAAAAACCTGATCGATGTTATCGAGAATTACAGTACCAAGTCAATTTTGGAAATATTTTGGACAGTTTTCTTCGCACAAATGCCCCTTAGTTTGGCGTCAGCAATGAGCCAGTGTAGGAAATCGATAATATATGCACTAGAGTGGTTCAAAAAATCGATTTTGCTCCACACCGCTAATTCGATTCTAGATCAAATTCTGAGTGTCCTCCCAAAATTTGAGATCATTTGGATGAAAACTGAGACTGCACAAGCCCTTTAAAGTTTATATGGGAATTACTATGGGAAAAGCAAGCAATTCATTCAATCGGTCATAGTGTTTGCCCATGTGCTCTTGGAGATTAGTACTACGTCGTTACTGTGAGATATAATTATCAGCTGCAACTTTGCCGAAGACGGTTTTTTCATCGGACGCCCCAGTAATTAGTTATTGATTTTTGAATGAGTTGTAAAACTTTGGCTATAATTATTGGGCTGCTCTGCAGGCATCACTGGATATATGCAGTAAAACATAGTAGCCATGATTTGTGCGTGCTATCTTTTGCGCCAGGTGCAGCAATGTTGCCTGTTCAGAAGTTGAATGAGCACTGCTGAAGATTTTGTGACTGGATATAAATCAATAACTAATTACTGAGGCGTCCGATTTGAAAACGGTCTTCGGCAAAGTTGTAGCTGATTATTGTATCTCACAGTACCAACGTAGTTCTAATCTCCAAGAGCCCATGGGCAAATACTATGACCGATTGAAGTAATTGGTTGCTTTTCTCATAGTAATTCCCATATAAACTTTAAAGGGCTTGTGCAGTCTCAGTTTTCATCCAAATGGGCTCAAATTTTGGGAGGACACTCAGAATTTGATCTAGAATCGAATGAGCGGTGTGGAGCAAAAACGATTTTTTGAACCACTCTAATATGCACTCATTAAAGGGCAGCATCAATCCATCGACCATCAGCGACGATTGATCGCGGTGTTTACCGCAATCCGCGTTTGATTCACGACCTGCGGGATATTGTTGATTTTTTTTCGGCTTTCAAAATTAAGAATTCAACAAATGACAGCTGTCAACGGAGGGTGCGTTGTAGCGTTGGGCAAATTTGTCCAGAACATCGATGTTACTGAATCGATTCACATTTGAACTGTCAAATCGATTCACCGATTTAATCGAATCCTTTGCATCGATGTTTTTGAATCGATTCGAATCGGGTGAAAATTGAAATTTATGAAGTTTGAAATGAGACCAAATGCATTTGTGTTCGATTTCAACATATTGCAATCAAATCAGTTTTGAAAATCAATCGAACCGATTTACTACTTCAAGGCTAGCTCAAAATGTGGTTTCTTTTCCACAAACTTATGAGGAAATATTTAACGATTTCAACAAAATGAATCGAATCAAAAAATCGAGTGAAGAGAATCGATTCACCCGATTTTAGGTGCTCCAAACATCGATTCAAAAAATCGATTAATCGGAATGCAAACATCGATTTTCGGAACATCGATTCAAAATCGCCCAACGCTAGGGCGTTGAGACGATGGCGACCTCCAACGAAGCAGGCGGCGTTCAAAGGCGTGCTTTTTCGTCCATTTTCAAAATCGCTTTGAACGTTTCAATTTTTAATGAATAATTTGCTTGTTTACATCTTGTGACAAACTTTGGAGTGGAACCCAACTCTTATATTTAAAGAAGCAACGGGAATGATGGGGAGGCCAAGTGGTTGGTTTTGAAGTGTTCGCTTCTGCTTTTGTTTGTAAACATTTTTCAACAAAATTGTTCTTGACTAATGTTCGAACTGATCGCAGTAGGTGGGGCGAATAAGTGCCAGAGTGGTTGCCGGTTGTTTTTGAGATGGATGAATTAATCTAAGTAATCCATCTGTCGAGCGTGTCTGGGGCTGTGCAATGTCAAATGCGCACATGGGTTTTCTTGGGGGATCAAACAGATGGTGACTAAGACCTTGTTCGACAATGTTTCAAGTTGGGACAATGTTGTTGTCGAGGAACCTCGAGTTTTACATGTCTAATGTGCGTAAGACAGTCGAGGTTGAAGTGAAACGGATCACAGAAATGGGTCACATGTGACGCAAAAGTTAAAAATCTAATCCTCCTGTTGATCTACTAATAATTTTAACCTATTTTAACATTTTCCAATCGGCTGAACTTCTGTTGCTCAAAATATCTCTGTTGAGGTAGGTGCTTAATCATATTGTTAAAAATTGTAAAAAAAAGATTGCTTGGATCGATTATACTGTAATCGACTACCTGACTACCATAAAAAAGTTCTTTAAACTCAAATTTGGGGTCTCTCTTAGCCGAGTGGTTAGAGTCCTCGGCTATAAAGCAAAGCCATGCTGAAGGTGTCTGGGTTGGATTCCCGGTCAGTCCAGGATCTTTTGTAATGGAAATTCCTTGACTTCCCTGAGCATAGCATAGCATACCTGCCACACAATATACGAATGCGAAATCCAGTTTATTCTGGATAGTGTATTTCCAAGAACAAGGTACGAAATCGATGAAATCACTTGCCTGTGAGCTATTCTAATTCAAATCCAGAATAATTTGAATTTATCAAGTAAGTACAAGCAGTTAGTCAGTGGTGATCGATCGTTCAGTGAAGTCATCAATCTCCTTCTCACTCCCCGATCAACAACGCTCACACCTCCGTTCGTCGTAATCGCGCTTCACAAATCAACGCAAGCAAACTGATTCCTGGTTGTTTGGCAAAAAGGTCAAGTTCAAATCCCGCCCTCCTGCATTCTGTTTGCCATCACGAAACTGCATCATTACCTTCAAATTCATAAAAATATTACCGTGACTTCACTTCGCAGTCAGTTGGTGCCCCCTTGAGCCATGCGATTACATGCATATATTCGATCAATTGAATCAAATGAGCTTTTTTTCGCCACATATGGGGGGTGGCCATATGTGCGCATGTTGCACCGCCGCAATAAACACCATCTGACTGATTGTTCAACCCACTTTTATGCAAATTCTTCGCATGCTGTCGACGGCAATCGATTCGATAGATCAATTTTGATCCGCCGAATAGCGAACATTGCTGATTTCAGGGACTTTGCGCCACTGCACCGCACAATCTCTCAAGACGGTAGGGTGAGTTGGTATGATACACCCCTCCTGAGGATAAATGGAAACATGTCTGTTCGGGTTACCGCATCTTTCACGGTGTACAGCAAAAAATAAATTGTAATATCACGTCAATTCAGTTGCAAATTCAGTGGTTTCATTTTGTTCTACGAAGCGGTCATATTTCATGTTATATAATGCAGTGGAATTTCGGCTTTTGGCAACGAAGTCAAAATTTTCAGGAACCCTTTTTTTAGTTTATTTTTTTAAGAATATGTTTCGAAAATATTATTGGGATAACATCTTTATAGAACCATATAATGGCCAGACTTCGAAAAGGATCATTTTGAAACAGATTTTCGTAGAGTGGGATTATGAAATAGGACCCGTAATGTTATTTGTGATATACAGTGACTCAATTTAATTTTCGTACGGGGCACGGTGTGCTGGAACACAAATATTATCGAACTTGCATGAACCTCCGATCTTTTTTCACTAAAAGTTAGCCTTGATAGTCAAAGAAAGCTTGCGGAATATTAAAAAATCTTTCATCGGCAAAAAAATTAAAAAAGTCGATTTGTGTATTTTTAGGCTCCATCCCATTACCCCGAACGCCACTACCCCGAACGCCACTACCCCGAATGGGTCACTACCCCGAACGCCACTACCCAGAATGAGCCACTACCCCGAATAGTATGAGATACAGTACAGTATCTTGCTTTGCGTGCAAAAATGCGTCTCTAATGAAGGCTGGTAATTAATGGCACGTAAAATTCGTCGGTAAAATGTTCATACATATTTTCCCTTCTTTTATATGCCAGCTATTCTTTCGAAATATCTTGATGGCACTATATTCTTCTCATTCTTTCTGATACAGTGCCTGTTTATCAGCTCAGTGGGCACCTACGCAATTCAAGGGTTCATTCACAAATTTCATTTCACCAAGAATGGCCATTTTTAACACCTACCCACCCCCTCGTACTTTTTTTTTGTATGGAAATTCTACATATTGATAATGGGCTGTAACATTTTGAAGACAACCACCCTCAAACTTTTTTGCTCCCTTCAGCGTTACGAAATTTGTGAAAGGGCTTTAATAAAATAAGCCTTTTATTGACTGAAAGGAATGCGAATTCATAACCCTTAATATGGTGTTGCTTAATAGGTGCGTAATCACCGGTATTTGGACTTGTTGGTGGTGTTCATATTTCAATTTTGTTTTTGAACAAATATTTTTCATTCTTATGAATATAGGTTGTGTCATAGCATCACGTTGTTACAGTGATCATTCACGTCATAGCTGCAAACATTTCACCAGAAATTTGCCCTTCTTTTTCAAATAGGCTGTTCTTTCACGATTTTGTTGGATAAGCTAGTCACTAATATTTCCATATAGAACAGCTTTTTATAAAGGAATACATCTTGAAGGCATTCACTAAAGAGATTCCTGCTATAATTCTAATCGGAAATTTTCCTTTTCTTTTATCTTCTTGTATTAAAACAGACAGGTCTCTTATGGATTTACTCACCACTTTTCTGCCATCATCATTTCTTCATTATCTTGAATCAAAAAAATACTTTTTTTGTGGTTATCTCACAGAAATTCAAATTAATGATCCCACAAATCAACAAAAGTTCTTACTGTAGCGTCAATCAGAGGCCGCCGATTTTTCTAACATGTATAAGTGTACAAGTGCGATAGTTGAACGGTCGTCTATTAGGTTGGTTTTTAGGCCGGTTCCATAGAACAACACTTGCAGCGACTATCTCAGGGTGAACTTCTATTACCATCGTTTACGAAACAAAATCTTTAAGAAGATCTTAATCTTAATGCCCGACACCTATAAAAATGAGTAAAGAAAGTGGCTATCGACGTCCAATAAGAGACTTTACTAGATCCTTATTTTGTGCATATTATAGCTATCCTTCTCATAATAAATTCACCCTTCTTTTCGAAATAGGCTGTTCTTTAAAGCATTGCAATATGGCTGTGTGAATCTTCCCAAAATTAGAGGACAAAACTTAGTGTGTAAAAATTATTTGCTGAACAACTAGCTGCTTTTTTATCTTCTTATATTTGAAAAATACATTTTTGACCCAAACTCGTGAAATACTCAAAAGGAATCGTACAATTATCTCCCCACTCTCTAACTAGAATATGTCTTAAAATGTTATCCATTCGGGGTAATGGCGTTCGGGGTAGTGACCCATTCGGGGTAGTGGCGTTCGGGGTAATGACCCATTCGGGGTAATGGCTTTCGGGGTAATGGCGTTCGGGGTAGTGGCATTCGGGGTAGTGGCGTTCGGGGTAGTGTCATAGAATCGTATTTTTACCCTTCCCCATATATGAGTTCATAGGAGAATATTAGAGTTACGCTAATATAATGACTTTTAACGGCTTAATGACCAATTTGACATATCTTTAACATGAATGAATTCTTAGATGTTTCAAATTAAGCATCATTTCCTACATACACTCACACAATATGGCCAGCCCATGGTGGTATACCGTATTTTATATAATGGAAATTTCACTTTTCCTCCAGAAAAGCTCATACGAACGCTTTGTATTCTTCTTTCTGAATCAAATCAGTAATATTTTACGTATGTGGCATAGTTTTCTAATCAGAATTGGAATTCCCAGAAATAGATACACATGGCAGTATAGGCTGTATTCATGTGCTTATAAGCATAAGCATAAGCATAGATGACCGTACAATTCGTAGTTGCTACTCCGTGATTGACCAGAACAATCGAAGTTGCACAGGGAATTAATGAATGGGGCTTGGGATTAGCTTACCATTCTTCAATGTGCACAAATCGAGAGCTCAAATTTAAAAGTCAATAACGGCGCCGGCCACGTCCTTACGGTCATCGGGGAAGGGAAGGAATGTTAGTGTGACTACCGTTGTTACTAGAGACCGAGATCACCTCTGCATCTCCACGGTTGTCATGCAGAGGATATTGGGTTAGTGGGATAAGGTAAAGATCTTGGAGTCACCAATGTTTGGTGATGCGATCCATGATATAATCACGCCTAACTGGATTCGCGAAATAATTCGATAATCGCATTAAACGCCGAACAAGTGTTCGTCACTCGCCCACGCAAGAGCAAGCGACGCGATCAATAGATCAAACACTACTAACGATCCGCGGCGCTTTTTCATTGCTCTGAGCGAACGACGCGCGACAAGTTTGATCCTGCCCTCATCACCCGCTCCCGCAGGAGCAAGTGTCAAGGTCGAAGGATCAAACACTACTCTATAGGCTGTATTCATGTGCTTATACGCGCAAAAGTCTTGAAAGAGGGTTTACTATAACATGATTAACAGTAAATGGATTATATAGCCTTAATGTGGTCTCAAGCTCATCGTGATACAAGTTTTGTGCAGTCACCAATCTACTCATATGGAATGCGCACATTATATTTGGGATTTAAAGTGCCTGATTTTGAATAAAAGGGCTGGATTACTTCGGGTCGACATTATGCCATCACTCCAATTATTTGTCATAAGATGAATAATAAATGTGGCGAAGATAAAAAATCGATCCAACGCAATCCAGCACTTTTATTCACGACTTCGTACTTATGGAGGGCACATTTTGCGAAATAGACATAACAATTTCAATAACCAACATTGACACATAAATTTTAGTATCGTAAAACGAGGTATCTTTGATAATGCGGGTAACTTTGATAGTGCGCGATTCGCAACGTACTAAACAAAATATTCAGTTATTCAGTTAAGCAAAACGAATGCGAAACTAAGCAGTATCAGTGTGACACTTCACCTCTGAGCTGTTTCGTGCAAATCAAGAGTACATGAAGCATTATATTCGAATATTAAAAAAACGATGAGATTCTAGTACTTTAAAAACGCTCAAAAACAATCTGTTTTACTATCACTATTTCATGAAATTATAATGAGTTCGGTACGTATGCTTGATGACCTAGCTATAGTAGAACATGAATCCGGTATCGAATCTCATAGCAAAAAACAGTTTAACAATTTAGAATCATTTTTGTACTCAAAGTCACAAATTCCCGTATAACATTAAAAGCCTAAAGGTATGCAACGCCTCATGTACTTTACGGGATTCATTCGATTTAGACTCAGTCATGTTCCAAAAACGATTGATTTATGGTGAATTCAATGTCGAAACATGATTATCGACAGATATATATTCAGAGATATAATTTTATACCCATTATTATCAACTTATAATGGTATTTGTCATGTTTGTTTTGCCACTTTTAAAGGTGTTTTTGTTCAATAAATTATGCACTTGAATTGATAAAATCTAATCCAATTTCTCTATTAACATTCTCCAATCCAATTCAAACTGTGATGATGTCAAACAATAGTTTGTTGTGGATTTTCATGCGCTTATCTACTCATTATCAATGTTACCCCATTACCAAAAACTGACTTTCGATTATATGAGAAACTATAGATTCATTAAGATCGAACTGTTATGCAATCTTTCATATGCAATCGATAACTAACAAACCAGTGCTTGTTTTACAAATAAGAAATAAAGTATTTAAATTTTCTCTCAAAAAACTTTCAATATTACCCCGTTTTATGGTATGTATTTAGTTTTAATTATGTGAATGTAACTAATGATACGTTAATGATGTGATGTTTTAGCAAACGCACCCTACCAGAGGCTGCAAGATTTCAATATAAATCTACATGACAACTTTACAAATATTATATAATATTGTTACTCATACAAGAAACATAAGACTATCCTAGATTTTTTTTATGTTCACATCTTACATTTTCTGTATAAACCCTGTATGTAACTATATTTTACAATATTTGTATGCGTTCTAGTTTTGGATGTAGATCCTCCATCTTTCAATCAAAACAAATGTGAATAACAAGACCAGCTAGAGTGAACATACCATACAAAATTGAAACTGTACATTGCCCTATATAATTATTATGGCTGTTTATTTTAATGGTTGCATGGGATTATACAATTGTCTGTTATCTTAAAAAAGCTTCATGTTCAATAACGAACTCCAATGATTTCAATTATTAAGTAGAATAGGAAACGTTGATTGAAATTTGATAAGTTGAAGTATGTTTAACTTAATAGATTTATGTAAAAATGCGATGTCGTTAATAAACGGCATACCACCATGGGCTGATCACATTGTGTGAATGCAGGTAGAAAATATGCTCAATTTGAAACGTCTTGTAATCGATTCGTGTTCAAGGTATATCAAATAAGTCTTTGAGCGATTGCAATGCATCAAAATTAGAGTAACTCTAATATTCTCCTATGAACTCGCATATGAGAAAATAAAAATACAAAAATCGACTTTTTTCAATTTTTTGCCGATGAAAGATTTTTTAATATTCCGCAAGCTTTTTTTGGCTATTAAGGCTAACTTTTAGTGAAAAAAGATCGGAGGTTCATGCAAGTTCGATAATATGTGTGTTCCAGCACACCGTGCGGGGCACTGTTTTCATATCAAGTTGGTATAAAACTATTGAATGGTGCATGGACTTCGATATACTTTATCAATAATGAAGGTTATAGGTGTCATCTATTGTTTGGCAATGACAAACTGTATTCATTTGCTTAAATCTTTGGAATAATGGAAAAGTATTGAGAATGTGTCTATAATTGACCCAATTCCATATTCGTACACCTAACAAAAAATAAATATACAGCATTCAAAACTATTTGTTAATGGACTAGATGATTACTTAAGCTCTTCGTTGTGTTGTTCAGATGCAGTGGAATACATTTAGAAAATTTATAAGCGGACATGTTTGAAACTTAAGTAAATTTGAGGAAAATACCAGTTTTCCCATGTTTTTTGCTAAAATATTCGGTAAGTCGAACAAAAAATTGCATTTTTTTTCAACATCACTTCCTTAAGAATGATAACTGCGAATATTGCACAA
Source organism: Aedes aegypti (assembly GCF_002204515.2). NCBI lineage: Eukaryota > Metazoa > Arthropoda > Insecta > Diptera > Culicidae > Aedes > Aedes aegypti. The sequence goes on along the minus strand of NC_035109.1, from coordinate 22,979,088 downwards.
GTTTCAAAAAATTATAATCAGTTTTAGAGTAGCTAGGAGTGGATATCGACAACTTATACTTTTGAATCTTAGGTAATGTAACATTTATAACAAATCCAAAACCAAAAATTTTAGTCAATATCTGTATGTTTGGCTCCTAAATGTATATACATAATCCATAGTTAATGTTCCTATCAAAACATTGCGTACTTATCATTTTTTATTTACATTTTACTACCAAACATGATTATAGAGATTAATAGAATAAATATTATTGCCATAACCGCAACACACACGTTTTTTAAAATGATGAAAACAACAGTATATCAATGCTCTCTGCTTGTTCAAGTTATTTTGTATTTTTCTTATAAAATCAATAAATTTGCAAAATAGGGTGCTATTTTGAATATAATTTGAATATTATTTCAAAGATAATTGAATATTACGATGACATCAATTATGTGGAGGTATGTACAGCGTAGTTTAGGGTACTTTATTGTAAAACGAAGTTCTTAGTTCAAATTATTTTTACAGACAAATTCAAAATTAACATTTACCTGTTTTTTAGAATGAAAATTTGGTTTATATTGATTAAAAATATCATTTTAGAAGAGTTTTGAACTTATGGCACAACAATTTTCTGAACTCAAAAGGGATAAAAACTGTTTATGATTTCTATAAACTGTATATATTTCAACTAAATTTCTATCAGAGCTTACGAGTATAATCTATAGATTGGATCCAATGACAAAAATAAACGTTATTGTTGGAATTATTGGATTAAATAGCAAAAATCATTGGAAAACTGGCATTTCTCATAATTTTACCTAAATTTCATATATGTCCACTAATAAATTGTCCAAATGCATTTCACTACATCTGAACATCATCAGGTATCAGAAATTTGGCTCAGGCGGCACGTTCCCCTACAAATGGGAGATTTGTGCCTCGCACGTCATCGCCGTCTCATCACTTACCCGATAGAAAGGATTATGGAAAGGGAGAGGATGGGAGTAAAAGGAAAGGAGGGGAAGTCAGGAGAAGGAAATATCGTAACAAGCACCCCAAATGGGATGCTTATATCGATTGCATTGGTTTTGATGTTACGCGGTAATGATAGAAAATCAAACTAAAAAAAAAAAAAAGAATGATTTCCTAGTTCCCAACGTAAACATAATGTTAAGAATTCTGTTCAGCACCCCTCGAAAGGATACTGTAATTCATTCAACTTATCAACATCTGCGTAACAACGGTTCTTCTGATATAGAAGTCCGTTGTTGAAGACGTTGACAAAAGAGCTTGAAGAGGGCTTATTTCTTCGAGAGAAGACGAGCAGAAATTTTATGAAAACCATAGTTAATCATAAAATTTTGCTTCCTAAGAAGTTCAACAGAGTCATCACCAATGCTGCAGAAGAACAGACGATATCCATTCTCCATTGACTTGACATTGTTGATCTTCCAGAAGTTTGCCAAAATCGAGGGATTCTGGAAAACTATTCGATTCAGCACATCAGTTTGGTTCAATTTTTCATTCGCATTCCAAGGAACGCGTAAACAAACATTGTTTGTATGAAGATTGAACGGTTCAAAAACAAATTTGCAACCATCAATCGCTGTCTCGTTGATCACCATCAACTTCTGCTTCAACCAGTCATGGCTTTCTTGGTTTTCGGGAGAAAACCACATTCGGCCATATCTGATCCCGCAGCCACAGAATGTAGGGATCAACGAGCCAGGCGGCGTCTGGTATAGAAAAACGTTTAAATCGCTAAGTAATTCATCCTTCAGAGCGTTTGTGAAAAAGCCGTTCTGAAGCTTTATCTGAAAGCGCAATGACGATCGTGAATTACTAGCATTAACTTCCGAAAGAAGAATTTTACCTGCGGAAGCAGCTTTGCGGTTAAACTTTTTCCGCTGGTTCTTTGCATAGTTTTTTCCCCTAGAGGAACAACTAATTGCATCACCAGTAGGTGTAGAAGAAGCAGCCACTGGTAATTCTTTGTCATCATTCTGAGTTCTCTCAAAAGCATGTTTAGTAGATGCTTTTGAGGAGGACCCGGCATGTGATTCCGAACTACCGGTATTATTACCCACAAAATCAGCCATGTTAGAGATGCTGTGTTCTATAGCACGAACGAGATGATCAGCTATCCAAGGCGTCCAAAAGAGAAAAGAACGATCGTCTGAGTTCAGATAATCTCTTGACCCATTGGAAGTTTTAACTCACCAACACAATTAGTTGTAATGAGAATAAGGAAGAGCGAGAATCTTTCCAAAGTCGAACAAAGATATCGTAAACTAATTCGCAGTGCATACTACTTTACACATTCGCATACATACCTAGAACAGTACTCAAGAAAAAAGTACTTAAGGTGAAGATGAATCGAAGCTAAACTTCAAATGTTCAAGAACATAAATATAAAGAACCAGGCAACCGACCACACTGAAAATTTGATCAATTAATGACAGATTGATAAAGGTTTCAGCCTGAACGGATATCTGATTCTCCTGATCTGTGCTCTTGAAAACCTGAAGGGTAGCTTAGATTAATCTTTACCTTAAGCCGCTTTCAAATCATTCACTTGTTTCTGTGTAATAAATCTGCATTCGTATGTGAACACAGATTCTCACAGCGATACGGTAAACCCACAAGGCGGCTCGTTTCTTTCGAATACTGTGCCAGCCAGTCATGCAAATGTATGCCGCAGTTGTACCACAAACAATCCACTGCATGCGTTTGATTTCCACACTGTAAACAGAAGAGAATTTACACGTACAAACAGTATGACCATATATCACCTCGAAACACACTACATGAACAATAAGCACACGCGGTTGAGAATCAGGGATGTATCATTACCATTAAGATGAGTGTACATGGTGAGTGTACAATAACGATGATCTAGTACTGCATCATCTCTGCCGAAGAGATTTTTTCCCTTCGCTAAAAGAACATTCTCATTACGCTCATGAGAGGTTTGGAGAACGGAGTATCAATACTACCATAAGTAAATTGGAATACATACATGGGAAATTTAGTAAAACTTTTATGTATGAAAACAAAACACGACGATCAAACCACCATGAGCTACCACCGCCATGCAAATTTAGGAAATATTTTGCACAATATTTCCTTATACACACAGTAAAATCACTGCACTGCACTAAACCCGTACTGTAATTGCACTGTATGGTAATTTAATAGATGCCACAAGGGCATTATGAAACGATAACACCGATAAAATAATAAAATAAAGGGTCATCGCCAAAAGGCGTCCACTACCCATGAACACTACCACATCAGTCAAATTATCATTGGAAAACTGGCATTTCTCATAATTTTACCTAAATTTCATATATGTCCACTAATAAATTGTCCAAATGCATTTCACTACATCTGAACATCATAATAAAGCACTTCAGTAATCAAATAGAGCTTCTAAATTAAGTTTTGAACGTTGTGCGTTTGAATTTTGGTAGGTGTACGAATATGGAATTGGGTGAATTTCAGACATCAATTTAATACTTTTCTATTAATCCAAAGATGAATGTAAATGGAAACATTTTTTGATTGGCAAACAATAGATGACACCTATTACCTTCAATGTGGATAAAGTATTTGTAGCTCAATACTTCATTTAATAGTTTTTTACTAACTTGATGTGGAAACAGTATCCCGTACGAATATGAAATTGGGCCACTGCACAATGGTCGAAAAAAAAAATTGGCCAAAACTAGTTTTATTGCCTAAATCGATGAAATATGTAATCTGAATATGTTATTTGGCATTTTTATTGTTTCCGAAGGGGTTATTCACATATAACGCAACTAATTTTTTTAAAGTTTTTTTTTATTAAAATGCAATCAAATTTGGCTGAAAGCACAATATTTGTTTGTATTTTAACGAATTTGATCAAAATATGTATGAAGAGTGGTTAAATATATTTTATATCAACTTTGTATGAAAATTATCGTCAAAATGTATGAAAACATTGAATTATTCAAAAAGCTCTAACTTGCAAATCAGCAAATTTCTGCAAAAAATTTAAACGTTTTTTGTAAGTTCTAAGGATGTATTTTAAAGTGCAATATTCGAAACGGCGGCGACATGACGCGACAAGAGTTGTTTTTCATGTTTAAAATAATCAAAATTACCAAAGTGTAATATTGAACAGTATTAAAGCTTCAACAAAATATTTTTTTCCATCCTCATGCTCGATAAAAGTGTTGAACCATAAGCTTTCAGATAGTGCGTAACTTTGGGAAAATTTTGCATTCCTTAAATATTAATTTTATACTCTATTTTATTGTTACATTTTTCAATTTTTTGACTTCAGTCAGTTTGACGTCATAAAAGTTAAAGAAATTTAAATTTTAGTTCAATTTCAATTAAGAATCATAATAATATAATACGTGAGGTATATTTTAAAATGATAAAAACCATATAAATCTCAAAAAAGTGTTTTGGTAGTTTTGGCCGCTCCTTTATATGGAGCCCGACCATTGTGCACTGTATGTACGTTCCACATATTTTTTATCCCTCAAGTGTCTGCAATGCTTTGTATAAGCTTTATGTACTCTATTTGTGTACAGGCCATGTAGAAACACAAATCAAGAACTGCAAAAGTTCTCGAAACTGTGTCAGAATACAGAAATACGATACACAGTGAATCACAGTGAAAATCGTCCACCTTGAACATGACCAGAAAAGTAATTTGTACTATTCATGAATTAAACGAGAATTCAAATTCAATGGCTCGTTACGTTAGTTCGGCAAGGGTCTTGATAATTGTATGCAATTCAAGTCATTGGATAATAAAAGAATAAATTAAGCTTTAAATTTGTAAAAATAATCAATAATTAGGTCACGGTTAAAATCGTCCACCATGCCGTTATGCATGATTTTTGGGGTAATTTTATAAAGTTTTCATTCATATCATTTCTTCAACTCACGCACACACATACATTTAAGCACGATCTGCTATGCAAGAATAAGAAAAGTTTAGTTTTTTAGAGTATTTCCATTAAAATTTCACAAAACAAACAGACATCGTCAGATATAAGAAAACTTGTGATGAAACTACACAAAAATGGCAAAAGTCAACTGAAAATCATCAAATTTGGGAAAAGGGCGTACTACCGTGTAGAGTATTATAAATCGTTACAAAATTAACCATTGAAGTAAAACAAACCCAAACAATCGTTGAAGAAAATTATCAATGGAGCGGTTGAGCGGTTGAAATATCATAGCTTCTTCGCCAGGTTGATGCTGACTCCAAGATAACTGCCCTAAAACTCGCAATTGAAGCGGAAAAGTATTTCAGGAAGCAGGAATCTCAGAACATAAAGCCAGAAACTATGCGTAGAGTGCTTCGAAAACATAACGTTTCATGGCCGAGTTGCAAGTCGGAAGACGTTTGTATCACCGAAGTACGTGAAATGTCGTATGAAGTTTACAGAAACACACGTTGGAAAGGATTTCAACTTCTGGAAGCACTTACTATTCACAGATGAGAGCAAGTTTAATATTTTCGGATCTGACGGCAGGGTTATAGTTTGCCGGAAACCGAATGAAGACCTGAAAATCTTTGTGAAACTGCTAAACATGATAGTAGTTCCGTGATGGTTTGAGGCTTCATGCCTGCATCTGATGTTAGTAACTTGCACTTTATCGACGGGATCATGGCTCAATATGTCTATCTTGATTCACTGAAGAAGAAGCGAAAGCCTAGCGTAAAAAATGGCTTTTAATTTACCTTTCTACGTTATCTCAAAAAAAATGGGCATTACATCTACCAGGATAAAAATCTGCAACATACAGCGGTAAAACCGAAAGCTTGGTTAAAAAAATGCCCATCAATCATCAATCTGCCGAGACAATCTACAAATCTCGACATCATCGAGAACTTGTGGCATCTGTTGGATGTTCAAATCAGGAAATATCAAATAACGAGCAGATATACTTTGAAAAGTGCGCTTACTATTGAGTGAATTAAGATCGCTAAAACTTAAACTAAGAAACTTGTGCGATCGACCACAATGAAGTAATGGAAATATGCAAATAATTGCATGAATTAGAAAACCACAGCTTTTTTATATATAATAATAACAGAACTTTGAAAGGAAAATATGAGGGTGGACGATTTTCACTGTGACTCACTGTATTTCATTAGAAACGAATTTATAAAAAAAAATATTTGTGGGTGTTACAAACTAAATGATTTATAAAATGATGACTTTTTATTCTGTTGAATATAAAAATATAAAAATATAAAAATCTTTTTATTTTTATTGAATATAAAAAATCAGTAAACTTGACAAAACATGGTAAGTTGAAAATTACTCCTCAAAATTATGTTCCTTGCAAACTAAACCGTCTGATATCGAATGACTGACTGGAGTCTAAAGTGCAAACATTAACAGCTGAAATTAATTACTGGGCATACAAATTATGATATTTTTCGAAACACTGTATATTATTAGCTTTAAATAGGATTTTCATAGAGACATGGATATAAGATTCATAGAAAAATGGAGAATGGTATGGAACAGTGGTGCAATACCCGTAGCTTGCGGGTCGTATGAGCTCCTCGCGGTCAATGAATGCGGTGCGTAATTTAGTACACTACACAATTAAGCTTCCTATTATTTAGCATTAAGAAATAAAACAAAAAATATGTATTTGTGAATGTATATGTAAACCGACGTAGACTAGGGTTAACAAAATAAATTAATAAAAATAAAACGTTAAATGGGTTTGAATTGTGTTTATGAAGTTGAGCTTGATATCATGTTATAAACCAATTTGAAATTGACGGAAATTCGCAGTATCCCGGAATTAACCTCAAGAACAATTGACGTTTGGGGTAAGAGCATCTGAGGAATTTCGAGGGTATCTTAAGATTCTGCTGCACACTGATCTATTGCTAAGTAGAATCCTTTTCATCTCCGTAATGTACGATACTACCTTAAGATCAGTGTTGCATTTGAACGCGTTCAGTTTGCGTTCCAGTTCAAACTTTTGAACGAGGGATCAGGTAGGCTTGAACAATGAACGGTTTAAGAACCCGTGCGAGCTGAAAATTGAACGTGAAAACTGTCGTCATGGCAGATACACGATATATTTCATCGCGGAAGTTTGCAACGATGCACAATGGTCGGAAAAAAATGAAGTTTAGCCAAAACTAGTTTTATCACCTTAATCGATGAAATGTGTAATCTGAATATGTTATTTGACGTTTTTATTGTTTCAGAAGGGGTTATTCACACAACATAACTTAACCAAATATTTTTTTTTCCATCCTCATGCTCGATAAAAGTGTTGAACCATAAGCTTTCAGATAGTGCGTAACTTTCTGGAAATATTGCAGTCCTAAAGTATAAATTTTGTACTTCATTTTATTGTTACATATTTCAATTTTTTGACTTCAGCCGATTTGCCGTCATAAAAGTCATAGAAATTAAATTTTAGTTCAATTTAAATTAAGGGTCATAATAATATGATACATGAGGTATATTTTAAAATGATAAAAAACATAAAAATCTAAAAAAAAATTTTTGGTAGTTTTGGCCGCCCCTTTATATGGAGCCCGACCATTGTGCGATGCTAGGAAACATTTATGGTTCCAAATATTTGTAATGATATGAATTAATTATGTTATGATGTAGTTTTTTTTTCTGGTTTTCATCTTTATTGTGCATTTCAAAGCGAACGGGTCGTTCATGAGCAGGTGCAGAATCTTGCACAAGAGTTCAATGCTTACTAGGTTCTCGTGCAAAATTAGTTCACTTTTGGCTTGCGTTCAGTTCAAAATGCATAACTGCTTAAGATCAATTTTCTAATATCGCTTATAAACTGTCGGAATGATGTTAGATGATAATAAGTTTTCCAATTCCAATTTTAAATAAAACTATCTCCTCTCCTGTTCCAGTAACGGAGAGATGGGCGTGGCCGGCAATGGAAGCTCTCATGTCTTTTGAACTCTGAACTCTGATCGGATTCGCTCCAAAATAGCCCTCCATAAGCAATCGAAGTAAGATTGAGAAAGCAAAAACATGCAAGCTCTCAGTATGCAATCTACAAACCACTTCATTACTACGCAACGCAAATTTTCTTAAGATCCCGCTGCGATATTGCTGAAAACCCTTAAGAATTTTAGAAGGAATTTAGAAAAAGGTTTTTAGGATTTCCAAAGCTACCTGTAACAATCTTCGAATTATGCTGGGAACCTATTCAGCATCCTAACTAATTATACGAGTAACTCTCGCTTAGACCGGCCCATTATTTTCACTTGGGATCTTAAAATATTTAAATATATGCTCTTTCGAAAGCTCTTGTCGATTAAGGTGATCGCAGCGAGCCGTGCGTGCGGGCGGCTGCTTTTTGAATTTTGTGTCACGTTTACTTCGTTCCGCGACCTTTTTTTTTAATTCGGCTGGTGAAGAATTTGATTCGGCGGGTGGCGTTATGCCACGTGCAAATGATGTGGAAACATGTTGTGAAAGTGATAAAAGTGTTGTTTTTTTTCATTTGAAAGATTATGTCGAAAGATTTGTTCTGCATGTGCTAAACTTTTGAATAATTCCACTAATAGTTCGGTCAGTGCTACGCCACCCGGATAGCTCTTTTTCTATCTCCTGTGTGTGTTAAACGTGTTGATTCAAAAACTGAATGTAATTCGTGGATGCTTTGTTCAAGACGGATTATAAACTGCAGTTTTTTGTCGGTTTTTTGTGCCGTGCGTGCATTTTGTTGGGCAGAGCCCAATTACAACTCATGTTATTGTTCATTCTTAGAGAAGCGACGGATTTCAGAGGAGTTTCGAAAAAGGAATTTGGTGAGTTTGTTCTGATCAGCAGCGCATGATCACAATGCGTAAATATTAACCATTTGTCAGCCAGAACGTATCCTGTGGCACTATCCTTTCCATCAACATTCCATGACATCCCGTAACACCTATGAGAGGTCGTTGAGTTCTCTGCATCTTTCTTAAGTAGGTGTTAAATCAATCATCCTTCCCCATTCCCCAGCTTTCATGAGGACGTGGCCAGGACAACTCTCGACTATTGGAGGATGCGTCAATTTTGTCTACGAGTTAGAGGTTAGTCAAAAAAATTTTTGACTTTGGTAACGGACGGGAAGGAGGCAACTCTCATACAATGGTCTAAGACTGTACCACCTACGAATTCGTGCGAAATTCGAAAGCTCCTGTCGATTAAGTAAAGAAACTGCATTCGGACGTTCAAATTGATGAATGAGGAATGAAAACAGTTTTTGAGGATCCCTCGATTTTGGACAATTCTTGGCTCATTCAAACAGCCATAACTCAGAAATTTTTTTAACCCCTTCACAACAGAAAGGTTTTGAACCAACCGAGAATCGAACCCAGACACCTTCAGTATGGCTTTGGACCTAAATACTAGGTCTAGGAAGGGCCCATTATGTGACGCTAAATTAGGCAGCCCACCCCACCCCTCCATGAAACCAGTGCTGTGAGAAACTTAAATTCTCATAACTCATTATTGAAATTTGTCATGCGTGAGCAAGGATGGAAATCTAGTGATCATGACCAAATCCATGATGCATCGCGGTTGTGTTTATCGTGCGATCATAGCAACAACGATTAACCTTTTGTCGTTAAGTAATCACAACAAACTGCGCTCGCCAAATGATGCATCGTTCTGAATGTGCGCTAGCGATTAATCGTTCGTGAGTTAAATTTTTATTATTTTGAGGTTTTTCGGTTTTTTATGTGATTTGCCTTTGTACATGCTATTTATGATTCTAAAATAAATTGCACATGGTCTGCGTGGATGGATGCATCGGATGCTTCATGTATCGGTAAAACGCTCGTGTAGTGAAGTGCTCAAATCATGCTGCTGCAAGAGCGACGGCCCTTTTAGACCGTTCAAATACCGTGTTGTTTGTCGCTAGAGACGATTTTTTCCATCCTTGTGCGTGAGTTGTCAATCACGCAACTCAGCAGTCAAAAAATCATGGAATCATGGCTCATCTGTTTGACTCATTGTCTCATATGTATATCCACAGTTTACTCACACAAAAACATTGATTTCCTGATAGTCTGATAGAATTATAGTAATTCTTTCTAACGTAAACAACAAGATTCGGTTTTCACAAGTTTTTGACGGGCCTTATGACTGAATCGTTTTTTACGGCTTAAGTGAGATTAAGGTATTTTGCACGAAAAACTCAAGCATGAGATATTCGATGTACATTTCTAATAAGTTAGCTTTCATGAGAGAACTCATTGATTGATCTTTAAGTGTGATTCTATCAACACTGCTTGAAACGTCTTTTATAAAAGACCTTCGAAGATTTTGTAATGTTTGTAATGCTCTGCCTGACCTCCACCACTTCTTGGAGCGGACATGATTTGCGTGTGACCTCTAGGAAGTTTTAGTTTGAGAGCAACAAAGTATGTGTGTCCGATACCGGAATAAATGATCATTATAAGAGAAATCTATATTAACATACTAGCGGGCCACTCTCATCGTATCCCCCTTTCTAGCACCAATGCATAAAATATCTCATGTTAGAATTATATAGATTTTATTCACTTTTTAAATACAGCAAGCGTAAATCGCTATAGCACCGTTATATGACCGCAAATTGCACGAGCGCGATAGAAAGTGTTTTACAAAATTGCACATAACTTTTGATTAAAAAACACACATGATTTTTTCTTATTTTGTGTAAAACCAACTCAACTCTCCGATGATGCAAATAGTTTCAAAATCGGTGGTTGTGAACACCATGACATCTCAGTTTTTCTAATAAAATTAGATATGTCAGCCAAATACAAATTGGCCGCCAAATATTTTTAGTTTTGCAAATGAAGCTCCTATGTTTTCTCTTTCCAAAACCAAGTCATTGTGGCGGAATTGTTGAAGAAATTTCTGAGTTATGGCAGTTTCAGTGATCCAAGAATTATCAAAAATCGAGGGGTCCTCAAAAAGTGTTTTAATTAGAGCTACCGAAGGGTCCATCAATTTGATCAACTGATTGCAGACAGAGGCTTTCGAATAAGCATATATTTTAAAAGACCAAGTGTAAATATTGGGACTGTCTCTGCGAGAATTACTCCTGGTTAACCTTCCGGAAGAATTCAGGTGAATATTCCGTACACATTGCCAACGGAAAATGTTGAACATTATCTGGCAATGGGATAAATTTTCTGGCCGTAATATTTCAATAAACTTAGGTGAAAACCCGGACCGATATTTGACAGACCTGTTGAATAAATTACTAGGGAACTTTTTGCGGTAATCTGATGCTATAGAAGAACTGCCTACTGAGAGAACGTTTGTTGGACACTCTTCCAGGACTTTTAAAGCGAGTACTAATTTTTCAAAGATCATTTCAAAAAATTCCAGCAAATAAGCTAAACACTTTTCCATTGATTAACCCTTGGTACTGTTTTTACACGATTTTGGTCAACTAAAAAACGTGTCAAATAACGCGCTCTTATAATGAATGCTTAAACATTGTAAGACAATAATAATTAATCGATAGTGATATCAGTGGTTATTTCCTAACGTCAATTCCACCTGTTCATGAATTTCAGCAACAAATATGTTATTTCAATCGTTTACTGTTTGCTTTATAATCTAAGTATACTAAATTTATCATTTTAAGGGTAGTAGATCATATAAAATGTTCGGTTTCATTTTCTAATCACCTTTGCACTAATTCGTTTTGTCTCAAGTTTTTCAACAATCACAATCAAGTTTTTCAACAATGCTCTGGAGTTATTGTTTAATATTTCAGAAATTTAGCCACAAATTTAGCCTGAGTTCTTATTGATTTAGCTTGTTTTTGAATTTTGAATTCTGTATAGATTTTTTCCAAAGTGTTCTGAAATTCATTCAGGATTTTCATCACAATGTTGACAACAACTAATAACTTCGATTTATTCCACAGATTTGTTAAAAAATGCTTCAAATATTTCGTTTTGTTGCTATAATTTAAATTTTTTACACATTTTCATCAATAAGCTCATGAACAGGAATTTTGCTGAACATTCTATCATGAGTTTGTTTTCCAGAGTTAATGCATTTAATAAACTGCTAGCTTTTGTTCGACTGAAACCGTAAGTATGAATGAATAACCTATACCAAGCTAATGTTCATCACGTGAAAAATGAGAAGTCTCATATTTTTGACCATTGTAAAAATATATTTCAAATTACTGTAGTTCTCTACATTCTTAATTCAGTGAATATGTAGATTGGTTATTAGATACAAAGAACATATTTTCATTCTCGTCATTTTTATGGCTAATACTTGTAGTTTTGAAGTCACCTTTTGCTCACTATGTTGATCATTTTGGTCATTAAAGTCACTATTATTTTGCTTCCTGACTGTTACCAGCCCTACTTGACAAAAACGTCCTAGTTAAAAAAAAATCTTTTGAAAAATCCGCAGGGTTCTTCAATGAGACATTTTTTGACAAAATTTTGCTTGTATACCTAATTGCAGAAAACATGTTTAAGTAGAAATTTAAATTTATGATTACACTTAAAATTTATATTACTTAAAAGAACTAAAATATGCATTTTTTTTTTCTTTACTCTTTGACAATGAACCAAAAACCGAAGCAATGCACACTATAGTGTACTAGGGCGGTTCAAAATTCAAAAAAGTTTGAAAATTCAATCTCCCATATCTTTCTTACCATCCTTTCCATAACAATAGTCTTCTGTGAAATTTTCAGCTTTCTATGTGGTTTAAAGGAGGCCTAAAGATAATGTAGTTTTATATGGAAATTACTATGGAGAAATTTTGAAAAATGATCCAAACACGTTAGTACCGGAATGTAAGTATAAACTTATCATCCGATAATGAAAACTCAAACCGTTTGGACTATAAGAAAAAAAAATACACTGAAAAAACCTTTTATTTATTTTCATTAAACATTCTAATCTAATCTAAGCGCTTGCATGGCCAATATTGAGAAGCATCCTGGAAATGCCTAAATTTATTCAGGTATTTTCTTGTCAGCATTAATATTTGCAGAATATCAGCGATATGATACAAATATTAAAATTGTCAGGCCCACTGTGCAGACTTTGTAGTTAAAGATAATTGATAAAAATCATGACGATCAGATTATTCACGCATAAATAAACTGATAGCCAAAATATTTTAAATTCAGAAAAGAAGAAACGGGGACAACCGAACCAACCGTTCCGATTCAGGATTAAAGGTAAAATCGTTGGGAGTGGCGTTGCTAAGAAAGATAACGAACACTCCATTGTTCTCCTGGGCTGGGACATGTCCTGGCCCTAGAGCCTTGGTTTAAGCACCTTTGCTTGCTCTCTGAAATGAGATGAAAATTTGTTTTACCCCTTTCCCGTTATGCAGAAATTGAAACTGTCTCCCATACATTAAAACAAATGTGCAAAATCATTATTATTATATCAAATAAAGTTTAAATTGGAAATCTCTCATCAAGTTCCTTAAGCAGCTTCCACAATCCGAAGGCACTGGTACAGCTACAGAAGCCTTCTGATGAAGTTTAAACTGCAGCACCAGCAGCTGAATCTTTCTTGATTCTCTCGGTCACTTCTGTCGTTAGCTTCAATACTAAATTCAAACTCTCCAAGGAACTGCAATCGCGAGCCTTCGTAATCTTCAGGGAAGTCAGCTCCAAAGTTCTGTCCATCGGCTCACTCGTAATTGAGGACGAGAAAACCAACCCATATCGCTCAATGCGATAAACACTTCCAAATAAAGAAAAAAATTCGTTCACGATTTACTTCTATATACAAATTTGGGAATAGCTTCTCAATTCACCATTTTCACAGATGAAGACCACTATTTTACTCGATAAACTCACTAATTTCACTACAACTTCATGCTTGTACGCAACCCGATTTTTCTTCCGTTGGTCAGCCGATTTAAAATTACCAGAGAACGAGCAAAAACGTGACAGAAAACGAAAAGCAGCCAACCCCGCGCACCGCTTGCTGCGATCACTTATTTATTTTCATTAAAAATTAAAATTTAACTTAAATTATAAATTACATAAAAACCCCATTTGAATTTTTTCTCAAATTTCACCACAGAATCTTGATAGTGAACAGATGTTTGGGAAAAAGTTCAATTACGGAGAAGTTTTTAATAAAAAAAGTTTTGAATCGCCCTTAGGAGACTACAAAATATTTGATATTTGTTCAGAGAAATCTCTAGTTTTACATTGGTTGGCCCATCATGCCCTTGGTTTTGAAAATATAGTTTAAGCGGACGTTCTGGAAACAACTCCTCAAAAGGCGGATATGAAACTTCATGACTTTTCATTCGTTTATTACCATGGCTTATTAGTGTGTGAATGGTTTTAGGACGACCCATCTTGCCCCTTTTTACCCTTTTCCCATGAAACATTACTAGTTGAATAACCGTGAATTCAGTGAAGCATGCTTAACAGTGAATGTTTAATTCTTATTCCACTAAAATGTTTGTTGGGTATTTAATTCAATGTTTGGTATGAAGGTTCGTTTGTAAAATTTATAAAAAAAAATCAACATACAATGTTAAATTATTGAAAGTTATCTGTCAAACTGTGCACTTTAGATTGATTATCAGAACTCATAGTCTGACAAATTTTCTGTAAGAGCTGGTGTTCCTCAAGGCAGCATTTTGGGACCAATATTATACAATATTTTTACATCTGACTAACCTGAGTTCCCTCAGGGATGTCAAAAATCCTTGTTTGCGGATGACACAGGCCTCACCGCAAAAGAATGAAGCCTGCGTGTATCTGTAGTAGATTGTAAAAAAGTTTGGATATATTTTCTTCATACTTGCAAAAAAAAAGATTTTTAATAATACTTTCACAGCTCTCACTTTTAATATTCTCACATAAACCAAAAGCTCTTTATTTAAAACATTCAAGTAAACAAGTTAAGTTAAAATGAATGTAATGATTGAAAATATACTTATAAAAAATGTATCTCTTAGAATTACTGGAGCACATTATACCCGTTTACCCTACCTTCCCTTCACTCCCCAGCATCTGTTGGTGCAAATATGTTCGAACAAATTTCTGCAATCAAGTCATCGCCTGCTGGCGCGTAATGCTCGAATTAAGGGGGTTGCTTTGATGTTCGAACAGTGCGCGCTTTTGCTTTTGACATCTGCTGTTTAGTGCAAATAACTAATCACAGTAGCCTTGCGAAAAGCAAATCAAGCGTATCTTGCGCTTGCGACAATTTGTTTTGCACCGCCATTCCGCTCAAATCCAGCCATCGCGCGGTGGGTCCCCGAGGAAATGCACACGATTCGGGGGTGGCTGTTGTCGGTAATATTTCCTACCGCCCCGAGGGTACTAATTATAAATTCATTAAGAGGTTTTGCATAGTGCGCCGCGCGCGATTCGTTTTGATGTCTTGCACGGCCGGGGAACTGGGGGCATAGCGTATATATCTTGTGAATGTATAACGTTTTATGTTTAGTTTATCTTTCGTGGTGTTTTTTTTTTTGCTTCAAGATTTCGTTTTTTAAGGAAAAATTCAATTTTTTTTGCGCATGATATACGATTTTATAGATTTATTTTCCTTTCATTTCAACGAGTTTAAATTTATGTAGAGAAGCATTTTTAAACATTTTCTTCAACCTCAGGTGAAAAAAAAAACGTTCTAAAACACATCGTTCGCCCAAATCGAGAATGGCGCCTTTTGCCCCTATGATCAAATCACCCCCAGTTCCCCTTCCCTGTTGGCGTTGCAGTTTCGATCCGATCTGAGTCGCTGTGTTTGTTTATTAATTTATCTTGGCGTTAATTTGTTGAATGCTAATGGATACGCCGTACGTGAACCATAGTGCACAGGCACACATATCGGCGAGTGAAATAATGGCCACATGAATGCCAATTAAACCCTCAAATGACAGATCTCGGCAAGTGTGTCCTTTGGTTGGTCAATCAGTAAAACGTAATAATTAAATGGCACCGTTAATTGAAACTGTCGAGAGAATTATGACACCGCGTTTCGCCCCTCGAGCACATGTTTAGGAGCGTTTAATCCGTCAGTAGGCCATAGTTCTTGAACACCGATCAAAGACGACAGCCATCTTCGATTGGGAGCTTTACTAGGTAGCCGACCCTTCCAGTGATTACTTGGATCCCCTCTGGCTCACGAGGAATATTCAAATTAGCGTCAAACAAATCATGGCACTTTACTGATGGCTGACATTCGTCACGTGTGGATCGTGTTAAGTCAAGAGTTTACCGAGCTGTTTCGCTGTGCAGTAGTAGTAGCTTTACTACGCTTTGAGCACGATCCGATCGTTAACCGGGTGCAGGTCGAGGAGTAACGTTCTGGGCGTAGGAGTCTGCGCACTTACCGATTAGCGAGGGAAGAGGATCATTAAAAGAGGATTTGTGACGGTTAATTTGTTTCAACATTCCTTATTTGGAAACTGCCGCGGGGTGTTTGGCAATAGTGGCGCGTCCGAATGTGGGAATCACTGGTCGTGACTGTTTATAAGCATTCGAAAATGTGGGACATTTTTGAGTGCTTTCAATGGCGACTAGTAGTACAGTTACCCCACGCTGTTGAATCACCCACAATTTATGAATCAGCTGACTTCAAAAGACAAAATTATTATCAAACTTGTTACAAAACATCACACAATTATTTTTACTGATAAGAAACAATGTGTAAAAATAATTGTGTGATGTTTTGTAACAAGTTTGATAATAATTTTGTCTTTTGAAGTCAGCTGATTCATAAATTGTGGGTGATTCAACTGCGTGGGGTCACTGTACCAGAAATATTGTATCAAGTAAAGGGAGAGATCCGTTTCAAATTCATCCGTTTCCATGGTCACGTAAATGGGGGAGGGACGTTTCGCATAAAGACGTTTCGCATAAGGACGTTTCGCATAATTTTATGGGTGGACGTTTCGCATAATGGACGTTTGGCATAAAGAGAATTATATGCCTTCTTTAAAATGTTACCTGTTCTTGTATGAAACTGCTTTATGCGAAACGTCCATTATGCCAAACGTCCGTATGCGAAACGTCCTTATGCGAAACGTCTTTATGCGAAATGGGTCACCCCCCACGTAAATAACACGGCACTGCTCAAACATCAACGAATGAACTCCTGCATGGACCAACTACGTTAAGAATGGACCAATGCACGAGTTCACTAATTTGACGTTTGAGCGGTGCCGAATTCACTCGTTGCCATGGTCACGTAAATAACACGGCACCGCTCAAACGTCAAATAGTGAACCCGTGCATAGGTCCATAGATGACTTTTAAAATTGAGGTTACATGAATTGCATCATTTACCAAGATGAATCCCGAATCTTCTTCAAACAAAAACTCCTTCCAGTGATAACCATGAAGATGCAGAGGTTTACTCGGTCTTTAGTAACAATGGATGACACACTAACATTCCTTCCCTTCTTCGATTACCGTAAGGACGTGGCCGGTACCGTTATTGATCTTATAACATTTGAAATTCTCGAAATTATCCACCACAGGTGATAAGCTATTCCCTTGCTCCGTCTGTTGGTTCCTTGTGCAATTTCGATTATTCTGGCCAATCACGAAGTAGCAACTACGATTTTTTCGGTCATGAATGCTCATGCTCATTGTATATACTACCATGCTCGAACCCCCTCTTTTTTCTGTACGATAAAAAATCACTCTATCTTGCTCAAAGGCCGTACACATTGATGATTTCTACACTCAGCCAAAGTCATTAATACTTAGCGCGACATAACGAACTGTAACCACAATAAGCCCATAGAGCTTTAGTACAGTACACTAATGATAAAATCTATTATATCTTGCTCTTCATAATTAAACATCGAGTTTTTCTTCTAGATACTTTGAAGATTTCTGGGCTAGTTGATTTAACATTTTGCCACCAGGCGACGCTAGTGAATTTGAAACTCTCAGGAGGTTGACCACTTAAGACGATGGCGTCTTGGCAAAGTTGTTCAGTAGCTCAAAGGCCATCATTATTTTAGCCAACATCGTGGTGGCTAAACCCAAAAGTTAAAGTGAGGGTGAAGGCGATGTGAACTGCAGAGCCAAGCCGGTTTTGAATAGTTTTAGTAGATCGAGTTGCTCTATAGCATAGTGCTCAAGCTACTGGGCTATCCGTTACACAAAAATTCCATGCTCATCAGCGCTGCCTGGAGGCAAAATCTCGAAACTTTTGGTTCAAATAATGTTAGCCCTAGTGCTACTGAACAACTTTGCCGAAGACGCCATGTTTCAAAGTGGTTAGGATGCTGAGCGATCCGCAAAATAGAAGTTTCATGATCACTAGGGCCGCCTGGTGGCATAATTCCGTTTCCGAATGTCAGCCGCATGTCAGCCGTTGAGCTATAGAACAACTCTTCCGAAGACACCAACCTTCCAAAACATCAGAATTTAGAGATATCTTATGTTACAAAGTTTGCATTCTTATCCCTCAAGTGTGCAAGTCAAAAAAGCGCCCTACCAGAATGATCCTCAACTCTTAAAGGTAAATCGTACTGAAACTTCGCCGAAGACAGTACAACACCCCCAAATTGATAAATTCACATAAGCCCTGGGTCTCCGATAACGCGGATTCCTATAACGCTTACCCAACCATGTGTCTAATAGGAGACCTGACTGTATATCACGGTGTGCCAGAAACTGTTATTAACGCAAAAAAATGTCCAAGTATTTGACACCTACCATTCGAAATATAGTATTCAAGCATCTTCTCCGTGAATTTGAAAATATTTTAACGAGGGAATCGAAAGCTATCGTGATTTGAAGTTTTTGAGCTATTTAGGAAGGAATTTTTACATACTTCACAATTTTCTCTGCATCATTATTAATTTGTAAACTAGCCAATTAATAATCAGCTTTGCATTAAGCATTCAAAACATATAATATCTGAGCATCTTCTCTGAAAATTTGAGATATTTTTTTCGAGAAAATCAGAAGTTGCAGTGATTTGTATATTTACCATTATATATATGAAGTTTGAATAAGAGCTTATGCACAAGGCTTTGTTACGTTAATGTACATAATTTACAAATAAAAATGTCTGTAGGACTGACACTCGGCATTCAAAAGATATAGTTGACTACACAAGCTACTTGACTAGCATCTTCGCAGTTAGTTTGAGAAAACTTTATCAAAAGACAACATAACTAGAGTTGAAGTTTTGGAAGAGCATGTTTTGAATATTTATAATTAGCACGTTCAATGTTTTTATCATTACCAACAAATTCTTGTGAATATGTTAATCAATGTGATTAAAGAGCGTGATTGGCTCACTGCTGCTTCTTTGTTATTGCAACTATACTTGCACAAGGAACCAACGGATGCTACTTAGGATTTGTTGCACCACCCTCAGCGTTTAAGTAATGGAATTCTCATTCCTTGTACTAAGCAATATAGGCGCTCGATGCGTCCGAATACAGGTCAATTTGGGTTATGGAATAAATGTATTACGTGTTGCTATATCTGAGGAAGCCGATGGGGTCCTCTACACTTACACGAGAAATCATTGGGAGTTTGGAAAATTGAAAGGGGTTATATTACAGGATTCGTCTTGGTAAACAAAACGCATAATTACAAAAGTCCTAGCGATCATCGCATCATATTCACTGGTTACACCCCTCTCTAAACATAATAAAGTAAACAAAATAATAAATAAAATAAAATAAAAAGTAATTTTTCCATATGTACAAAACTTGACTTGACTTAATATGACGACACGTTTTATGAAGAATCATTAAAATATTTTACATGATGCGAATCATGCAACATTAATCTAAAACGTAATCTATCAGGATTTAAAGGAAAAGTCGATATTTATAGTATCTAACAATTCAAGGATCTTGTGTTATTATGTAACTAAACCGAATATGAGACATATTTAAATATTTGAAAAACATGAAACAAGGTTTATTTCGATAATAACCAACTACGAATTATTATTTGAACAAATATATAAATGTATACCCTTCGTTGTCCAAATAAATTCTGAACAATCATATTTAGCCCATTTAGAACAGTAGCATAGAGCGATTTCACCAATTGATAATCCATCCTCGACTGAGCAACAAGGAACCACTATCAAATTGTTCAGATTTACAAATACGCTTATTTGGGCCATAACAAATCACTGTCCAGCAAAACGCCTAAAATTAAGGCTCAAGAATCCATCATTCAATCATCAGCAATTATCGAAAACTAAAACCCAGTTTTTTCGTTCAAATTTAAAGAAATCCTCATGAAAATCTATCATTGAATTACAGATAGTAAGTGCAATGCAATGATAGATTTTCATGAACATTGCTTTGATTTTGAGTAAAAAAACTGGTTTTAAAAATTTGAAAAACGATGATGGTTATTTTCCTCTTAAGGGGCCTATTTTGTAAATCGAGCAGACTCATGTGACTCGTCTATATTCATTGTCGATCAAAGCAAGCATGCATATTTCAGGTGTCACTCGTCGATTACCTATTATCCTTCAATACATTTCAAAAAAAAAAAAAAATCATAAATGTTAAGCCAAAATCTCCAAAATCCTTCTCGAGCTAGTTTTAAAAAAATTATTGGAATTAAAAGTGCGCTTCACGTTTTTGAACTGTAGAGTACTGCGCAATTCGAAGAGTTTATTTAAATTAGGACTTTAAAATTTAAACATATTTGCAATGCTATCAGAAGCTTGAAGTTTAAGGATTTTTTTCTGTTAGTAGTCAGTATTATTAAGATTTTTTATTTTGTAAAGGTCTAGAGTAAACTTTAAATATCTTCCAAAGAATAAAAATACTATATTTTTTATGAAAGCATGCGGCGACGGGAGAAAATCTGGAAACTTGTGCTTAATGAAGTCAAACGGTTGTAAAACAAATTGTGCTAAATTCTTGCGGACGGAATAACCTAAAATAACTCTTTATCAATTTCAAAAGGATGTTTAAGCTGTAATCAGTTCGTTTTATCTCTGGAAACCTTTGATGTTGGGATAATGATGAATGCCAGAAGCTTTCTTGGATATGAGGTACCGTAAATTCGGGGTGAAATTATTCAGTAGGGTGGAATTGATCACGGTGTCATGCGATTTTAAATCTCACTAATAGTACACCAAAATCAATGCAACGTATAGTAAATGAACGTTGTGTGTCTCAAATATTATCGTATTGTGTGTAGTGAAGGATTTTGTGACAAAGAATGTTTTTTTTTTCTATGAAAATATTGTAAAATTCCAGAATCATGTTTGATGTTATATTGATACATATTCATAAACTTCTAGTTCTAAACAAGGATTTGGACATGGTGTCAGCCTGAAAATATGTGAGGATGCTTAACGTATATCCCTAAAATAGATTTTACAATCGAAACTCATATCAATTTGCTCGGTTTGTTGAAATAATTGAATATCTGTTGCGTGTTAGGAAAATGCTTTGGACATTGCCTACATTTAGGCGTTTTCCGCACTATTCTTGAAATTCAATTCATCACGTTTGTTAGAAAATTTCGGAATATGAACCAATTAGGTTCATCGTCGTACTTGTTTTCCAGCATTTAGTTGTATTGATGTGATGTATTGATATTGATAACCTTTCAAAAAGGATGCCAGAAAAACCGTGAAAAATGATCAATTTCACCCGAAATTACGGTGTCCTGAGAAGAAGAGGAAGTGGAATTTCGATAAAAATAGCATCATTTCCCATACAATTTTAAAAAAAAAGTGTTTGTCTTGTAACCTTTATTCTTTTTGGCTAAATAAGGAATAATGAGATAAGTGAAAAGATGCAATGTTCTATATGAGTAGGTTGAAACTACTTCGGAGTAAATGGTTTTGAAGTTTTCAACAATTTTTCACTCCATACAAATTATACAGAAGCCAGAAGATGAGCCTATCTTGTACGAATTGTGCCACTTTTCCCGTTAGACAGAAAAATCAACAAAAATACTATTGGAATATGTCACTTACATCCCTTTAAATTTCAAAAATAAAATCTGAATTTTGTATTAAGGGGCCAGCTTTCTGAAATCTGACCCGGGCCCCCCGAAGCCCAAATCCGGCACTGGTTGTTTGTGGTATGTTAGAAAAGGAAAATGACACAAACATGTTCCACTCGTGTTCCACATGTAGCGTTTACTACCGAGAATGTAGTAAACTCAACTTTACTACATTTTAATCATACCGCCCAATGTCCAATCGATACGTGATTATAACTTTCTTTGTTTTTGTGACCGTGGAGGAAATTTCTGATTCAGACTTTTATAAAAATTATGGCCAATCATAATTTTTGAATTTCAAGCGCAATAAGAATTGTTATTAGATCATGTATTCCAGTTATAATTTGCAGAAGGCATTCCTGCAGAATCTCTAAAACTAAGAAGCGATTCTGTTCTTGTATCCTTTCCGAAATGCCGAAATGTTCATACTGAAATTCTTTCTGAGGATTTTTTAGGGGATCCCTGTAGTAATAGGATTACTCTGGGGACCTCCATTGGTTTCTCAAGTAATTCCTGCAGGAAATTCCTCGGGAGTTCAAGTTCCTGGCAATCCTAACCTTGATTTTTTCAGGAATTACTCTAGAGTTGCCTTTAGAAATTGCTCCAGGGATACCTTAATAAATTTGTTCAGATATTATTTCAGGATCCATCAGATATCAGGGTTTTATAGGGATGCTTTCACATATAATTTGTCTTTGGTATAACTTCAGGAGTTATTTTTTTGATATATCAAGAATAATTCCAGGGTTTCTTTCAAGAATGCTCCTGTGGATCCCTTCATGGATTTTGCTGAGATGCCTTCAAATATTTGTCCAGGTATTTTTTCAGGAATACTCCTAGGGATTATATAGAAAGTGGTTCTCAAGTTGCAGCATATGGCGGGCCAAATTGCGATTCGTCATCAAAGCTCGCATAACAAATTTAAATTATTCTGCAAAATGCATATGCGTTACGGTGCGGCTTTTTTTTTCGAAAGGTTCTCAAAACCAAAAATTTGTTTGCTCTTCTGAATTGAAATCACATTAAAAGAGATACCTCAAAATTAAGGCCAAACAAATTAAGATTTAGAGATGACGCAATTGATTGAAGGTGAATTTTTAAGTTATAGAATATCTTCATTATATTTTTATTTTCTAACGAATTTTGAAATCTTTACCATCATTCTCTTCATTATTAAATTTACAAAAAGTTTTTAGAACATTAAATTTCATCTTAAATCAAAACTTAGTTACAAGTAGTTTTCACCATCTTTTTCTTGTTTTACTGAAAAATTCAACTTTGTTTGAAGCGCTATGGTCTTCATGAATACCCTACCGATTAGCAATATTTTTACATGTTTAAAAGATACTTTGATTGTTTTTCAAAAGTAAAAGCTTTTACATGCAAAAAATCTGTTTTAAATTAGTAATTTAAATTTTTAATTTTTTTTTTTTTTGTTAGTTTTTGTTGAATTACAAAGTCAAAATAATATTTATATTAATGCGTTGTATACACAGTTTGACAACAACTTTATTAGTTTCTAAGGCATACAAAAAGATGTAAAATCGGTTGAGTATTAATGATGTTATGGTCAAACAAAACTATTTTCTAGTAAGATTAGGAATAAAATCATAACTTGAGAATTCACCTTCAAGCCACTTGCTCCACTTCTAAACCTTAATATTTTTGGCTCAAATTTTGAGGTTTTTTTATGTGATTTGAATTCAGAAGAGCACACAATTTTTTTGTTTTGAGAACTTTCGAAAAATAAGCCGCACGCTAATATGCGTGTGACCATGATGATGAACATAAATTAACAGCTTGATGTTGTAATGATTTGATGCATAAGGCGATAATTGTTAAATAATACATTTAAAATAAACTTTCTTGCTGAAGTGGAAATTCTATTTTAAAATTCTTGATTGATTATGAATTTTTCAAGATGCAAATGGAATTGAAATACTTCTCAGAAAATTGTGGTGAGAAGTGATCGACTTATACAACCTTACTCTTAACATGTTTTCTTTATACTTCTGTTCACTTACCATTTATTCTGCTTTAGATGTTTGATTTATTCCGCGGACCGCATCGATGGGCTTCGAGGGCTACATTTGGCTCCGGGAGCGCAAGATGAGCACCATTGGCTTAAGGATTCCTTCACGGATTCCCTTAGGGATTCAGTCAGGAATATCCCAAAGGGAATAATTCACGAATTTCTCCAGTGATTCATTCAAGAATTTACGCAGGGATTACTTGAGGAATTCTCCTTAGGGTTTCCTTGACGAATTCCATCTAAAACTCTTCCCACTAGGATTCCATCTCCGAAGGATTCATACAGAATTCCCTAAACATTTTATGCAGAACCCCTTCGGTGATTTCTTCAGGAATTGCCCCAAGTTTTCCTCAAGGAATTTTCAATTGATCCCTTCAGAAATTCTTCACAATATATTTTACAGAGATCCTTCAAGGATTTTTACAGATTTTCTCACTGGTATCCACTAAGAAAATTTACAAGCAATACCTTCAGGAATTCTTTCAGCGATATATAGCAATTCTTCAATGTAATCTTTCAGGAATTTGTTTATGGAATAGCTTTAGAAATTGGAAGTCTTAGAGAATTTCTTTATGGATTTTTTTGCAAATACTTCCAAGGATTCCATTACGACTTTGTCCTGGGACTCATCTAGAATCTTATCTACAGAGAAAAAAAAAATTGATAAATTTGAAACTTTGCAAATACAATCAAAAAAACTCTTCTTACTTTGAAAAACTTTCTCTACGATAGAAATTTGCTATTTAAATGAGATTCTGGGATATTTTTCAGTTGCTTCATACCAGAAATACTAGCATACACTAGTGCCATGTATTGGATGAATTTGGAAATTTGCATATTCCCTTGATTAAGCTCTTCTTTCTTTGAACAAATTTCTCTAAGCGAGAAATTTCCTATCTGGTTTAGATTCCTAGATATTTATTAACGACATTATATTGGAAGTGTTTTCGTTCACTAACGTTACGGTGTGGATGAATTTGAAACTTTGCAGGGCCCCTCGAGAAAGCATTGCTAACTCTGCACAACTTTTCAAAGACTTCCTATCTCGCTTAGATTACGAAATATCATTCAATGATAACACACCGGAAGTGATATTGTAAACTAGTGCACAAGTTAAGGATTTATTTTACCACGATATATTCTGAAAGGAAGCGAGCACTGTCTTGTACAACTCTCCTGAAGACACTACCCATCTTGATGGTCGAATCCGTCCCCAATAATAATAACTAACTTACACGGAACTAGCGGGAGATGGGCAAATTTTGTGGACGGTTCTCAGCCATGATTGCATACAATTACAATCGGTCTTCTTAAAACACTTATCAACTGAGATATCGTAGTGGATAGTTTACCGTTTACACCGTGTTTGACCCTGTCGATAGTGAACATGTAAATGGCACCTCACTTCTCTAAAATTATCTACGCACAATGCGTGGATGCTTCCAAGATTTTGGTAATTCCAACCAGTGGTTCGAATGATTTTTCGCTACTTTACCCGTATTAATGTCATGTTCATTTGTCCTGATAGAGACCGATCAACATAATTGAACACGTGGATGTGCCCACGCCCTTGAAAATCTCATCTCAGGAAGCGTTGCATAGCTAAGTTGCTTCACCAACGCGGACAGAAATTTTCTAAGTCCAAACCGTAAACAACAAGGCCACGAAACGTTAAACACTTAGAAATTTTTACCTTAGCAACCGCAGCGTGCAATCCCCTATGGACCTATGCACGGGTTCACTATTTGACGTTTTAGCGGTGCCGTGTTATTTATGGGACCATGGCAACTCGTGAATTCGGCACCGCTCAAACGTCAAATTAGTGAACTCGTGCATCGGTCCATAGTAATCCAGTCACATAGAGTGATAACCTAGCTTAGCTTAGACTGACTACACATATCAATGGTTGCTATTCCGTGATTGACCGAAGTCAGTGAAAATGCACAAAGAATCAACTAGAAGTTCGGCTGGGATTGGCCATAATCTTCTTCAGTGTGCATAATTCAGTGCCTCTATTTATACAGGGTCAATAACGGCGCCGGCCACGTCCTTGCAGTCAGGTGGGATTGGGGGAAGGAATGTTAGTGTGTAACCTTTGCTTTTTTGGAGACCGTGTTTGCCTCTGCATCTCCACAAAGGTTACTGGGAGGGATGTTTGTTAATGGGGAGGATCGTTGGGTCATAGGATTCACTTTGATAAGCGATTAGACCATGATAAACAATGATTTGTGAGATATACATGCTTATACGTAAATATAATATTTTCATTTGATATGAACAATTTCTATGTAGAGGAAAATTATGCCGACACTTGAGGTGACGAACCATTCAAAGTTTGTTGAACAAATACCTAAATGTAACATTCCTACAGCTGTCAGGACGAAAGCATGTGTTATTATATTTTACTCATTTGAAAAGAAACAAAAAACTCGATTGGTTGGGACATCATAGAACACTCTTATTCTTATGCCGACACTTACAGTGGCGAACCATCCTAAGTTTGTTGAATAAAGTGAACCTCGTGGGCTTCGTAGCCGTGCGGTTAGTGTCACCGAGGCATTTAGCCGCATCGTGCTAAGGAGTGTGGGTTCGATTCCCGCCTCAGGCCGGAAAACTTTTCGACAGGAATGTCTTCCGACTGTGCCACTGGGCGTTGCATGCTAGTCCGTTGTCTAGTGTGGTGCTTCCTTCAAAGGGCAAATAGCCCACTGGAAGCATTAACGTGTAGTGTCTTTTTTAACCTTTCGCAAGTCTACACTTGTAGTGTCGAACCATTCAAAGTTTTTTTAATTACAAAAATAAAGGTATATAAGAGGTGTTCTGAAAAAAATATGTTTAACATAAATAAATCATGAATCAGAGTTTGTGTCGACACTCACAGTGACGAACCATCCATAGTTTGTTGAAAAATCATATTTACATCCCACCATTGTAACGATTGAATGTGCAGTCATACATATTTTATAGATTAGAAATTAGAAAACGAGCTCACCAATTGATCCGTTATCCTTGACTGAGCAGCCACAATCCACTTTCGGCTTCACTCGTTTGCCCGTAAAAAAGCACTCAGGAAAAAAAAAAATAAGCGCGCGACCCAAAAAGAATAAAAAAAACTGTTCGGGCTTTCGTCAAGGTCGAAGGATCAAACAGAACTAACCGATCGCGGCACTTTTTCAGTTACTCCAACCGAACTCACCGATCACGCCACTTTTTCACTTACGAGACCGACGCGCGACATGTTTGATCCTGCCCTCGTCGCTTGCCCCGGCAAAAGCAAGTGTCAAGGTCGAAAGATCAAACAGAACTACTAATCCAGTCACATAGAGTGATAACTGTCGAAAAACTCGAGTGACAGAGCTGAGTCGAACGAATTTTTCGGTCGACAGTGACTCCAGTCGAGTCATTTTGATTGACTCGACTTATAAAATTGACCCCTAAACCAAATTTTGAAAAATTAACACATTTGCTTATACTGTAACGAAACACTGGCTTTCTTGAATGAAATATATAAGTTCAATACAAATCTGCTAAGTTTATTTGTGTCGCAATGATAAAATGCGTGTTGCGAACATTATTTTAGACGATTGAAAAACAAGTCTTAAAGACAGGTTAAAAACTTTAAAATACTCCAGTTATGTTGTCTTTTGATAAAGTTTTATCAAACTTACTGCGAAGATGCTTGACTACTATATCTTTTGAATACCGAGTGTCACATCTATAAACATTTTTATTTGTAAATTATGTACGAAGCCTCATAAATAAGCTCTTATTTATACTTCATTGAAATAATGGTAAATATACACATCACTGTAACTTTTAATTTTCTCGAAGAAATTATCTCAAATTTTCAGAGAAGCTGCTTAGATATCATATGTTTTGAAAGCTTAATGCAAAGCTGATGGTTACTTGGCTAGTTTACAAATAAATAATGATGCACTGGTGGAGAAAATTGTGAACAATGTAGAAATCCCTTCCTAAATAGCTTAAACCCTTCAAATCACGATAACTTTCGATTCCCTCGTTAAAATATTTTTAAATTCATGGAGAAGATGCTTGAATGCTATATCTTTCCAATGGTAGGTGTCAAATACTTGGACTTTTTTTTGCGTTAATAACGGTTTCTGGCATACCGTGTATATAGTTGCAGCATTAGGGAGACGGAATAATGTCAGCAGCAGATAAGGCCCGCTCCTATGCATTATCGCTTAATTCCCGTTCATTAGAAGGACTGTTTGTAGGCTTACTTTCGGATGCATTACGATATGCTACTAATGCACCCATAAGGTACCGGGTTTGCGTTGATTATCGCCCGAAGGGATTTAAGTTGTACAAATCGTATGTCGAATTCGTTTTTGAACCTAGGTTGGAACTGGCGCAATCCGTTCTGAATCACAGTTTCAACCCAAACCCAATTCAGGTTCGACCGAACTACAATTTAATTGCCATTGGTTTGTTTATGTGTTGATCACCGACCCAGTTCCTAAAAACGAAAACGACAGTAGTCTTTTATGGATCTGTTCGCACTGCTTTGCTCATCGATTCGACCCAGCTCTACCAACTACCGCGCAACTCCATCACGCTATTCTTTCCAGGAGATCATAGAAGACACCCTTTACCAGGCGCACAGTCGCCTTCTTCCATTACAGGAGGAACACGCAGCAATCGTCGAAGATGTTGTTGCTTGATTTGGTCACACACAAACAGACGTAACACTCGAATTATTTTCATCGTAGAGCAGAATAGCGCTCAATCGAAAGATTTGGATGTTGACAAACGACTCACCTGTGGCGCCCTCACCGCTTTTGTTTGAGTTTGACGTTCGTGCTCCGTCACCTACACTGAACTGAATTTTATTGTAGAAACTACTGAATGGTCTAATCCACCGATGTACTAAATTCACTCCGTTCAAGAATTGTGACACTTAAGCGGGGCACGCTCCCGTATGATCCCCACGTGATCTGGACCCGCTCTAGTGTCAAAATTCTTCGACCGAGCTAGTTTAGTACACCAGTGGACAAGACCATCCATAGTAAAATTAAGAACTGCACCAACGATTTTCAACCGACTATATTAATCTGTTAACTCTACCAAAACATAGTCAACATCACTACACAAGAAAATTTCTTCTGTTGATTTAACCAGAGTTGTAGTATTTTTGACTAGGAACATTCTAGATTTGAGAATCTTAGCATCATACTTTTGACCACACTGTGTTGTACGGTGGGTGTCACGGACTGAAATACAATGCTTTGTAGTGAATGCTACTATGGACATAGTCAAATTTACTGCACTGCTCAGTGATTTTCACCAGATTATAGTAAACTTAACAGATTTTTGTAGTCGGTTGAAAATCGTTGGTGCAGTTCTTATTTCTACCATGGATTCGGTAGATTATACAACAAAATTTGTTTGCGTGTAGTCCGAGGTTTGTCAAATACAGTGCTTTTAGCATTAGACGAACTTGTTCTTCGCTACTATAATTTGGATAGCCATTAGTTCTAATTGTTACGTCTGTTTGTCTGTGGTTGGGTCAGTCATCGAGTACAGAGTCAGCTGCTGCCCACACGATGCAGATTAGAGTGAATTTGCATGATGGGTTAGTTATGACGGCATCGATGACTCGCAATGTCAGCCCATCCATTTCAATTGCCCGGCTTCCAGGAATTTTACGCCGTGGTTTGGGTTGAGGCTCGAATTTAGTCATCGTCTTGTACCTACCTTCAACGATCGATCGATGGGTTGGATAAGACAGCTGTGATGCAGTCAGTTAAGTCTTAAGTCATCAATTACTGCACGTGTTTCATCGTTTTATTCGTCATTCAATTTTTGAATTTGTTATTATCAATAGGAATAAATTGGTATGCTTTGTTCGAAATCAAATCGAATTGAAATTGAATCACATTCAGACCAGTTTAGATCTATTTTGATATATAGTCAAAATTGAAACTTGTACACTGCCCTTCTACGCCTACTTGTCCCATGTTCTATGCAAAACTTATGGACCACGGGACAAATATGCGTAGAACGGCAGTACAATAGTAGGAATTTTCGGATGAAAGTACGCCAACAAATTACAAATCAGATTAATTTGTGTTATTATTCTCATTTTCTATATCGGATCCCGGGTGTGCTAATGTTCGACAATCTATCTTGCTTCAGGTTCGTAAGATTCTATAGATCTAGTATTATGAGTTTCAATGTGTATTCATCTCTTAATAATGTCTTACCAAATTTCACTCTTTGTTTTACAGACGTTAATCTGACATGTGTAGTACAGTTTCTTCCATTGCCTTTTTAAAATCCCTATTATAGCTTTCGAGAAGTAAAAATATTAATGTATTCCACTTATGCCTGCCTACCTTCGGGCTGATTTCTGTTCCAAATATATTAATTCATCCGATATTTTACCTAAACCATATCATGTACTGTCAGTCCATATTTTGTTTTGCACTCAAAACTACTATTCTACATATAAACTCTCTTGCTTAATCTTGATTATCTTCAAATTATTTGCTTGTGGTCATCTTAAAAGTATCGTAGAAAGTGCAAAAATTGCCTAGAATTGGTGCAATGAAGTTAATACTTGAAGGGGATCATCGTCGACGGGACAGTGAAATGTGCTTTTGAATTTTACTCAATTACATACAACTATTTTTATACTTTGATCAACAGAAATCGTTTAATGCGTCAACTCAACGGTTTTAACTAGTGAAAAAATAAGCAATGGGAAACAAAACAACTTCGATCTAAACAAAAACTGTTTTCCTTCACGATTATGGGTCACATAAATAAATTAAATAACTTAGCGCTTGTCAATGAATGATCTACAAACATAACCTTAAAAATGAAAATAAAATATGTTTAACCAGTTCGTGCACAAGTAGGCGGTTGCTATATGTACAAAATAATGCTCGCGTCAATGACGACAGTAATGACGAATGATGATTGCAAAACGTCCAGCGGCGGGCTTCAGTCGTAGCAGCGTTTCCATTTCCGGCGCTTTTTGCGCTTCTTGACCCACTCTCAAATGGCCGGAACGGGAGTGGCGTTGGCAATGGTGCGCCGAAGTCTCGCTCCGCGGCCGGTCAACAGGTAGCTGATGTCCAACACGGGAAGGGCCGCCGGATTGGCGTTCAGTTTGGCCATCAGCCGGCCCAGAACCAGCTCCAGGCGGTTGCGCTTCTCGGCGAGGGTCTAGGTAGGCGAAAGAAAAATCGGTTAGCCATGGGAACGAGAAAATTCGACAGGAGAATACAAGGTTGCTTGGATCGATCTGACTAAGATATGCTGAAAGGTTTGGAGCATTGCAATTACCTCGGTTGAAGGTAGTACTAGCGCTCCATCGGTGCTGTGGCTGTCAGGCTTTGTAAACGAACACAGACACAGTTTGATTTGATTTTCACATACAAAAAAACGGGGGGAAAAAGAATGAGAAAGAACATTGAGCACCAAAACACGGTTATCACAAAGGTTTCTGGTGAACGCGTTCGATGAGTGCCGGATGAGTACTAAGCGGATTGTTGAAGCTTGCGGTTTGATGGGAGGTGATTATGAGTGCAATGTCCGTAGTTTACGATTCTAGTATGTTTTTGACCAATATTATCAAATGTTAGTGTATAAGCCTTTGAAATGCATATAAGTAAGTCTAATCGACTGAAAGCGCTCTGGTTCAGAAATGATTTGAATGATTATTGAAACAAGGAAGTTTTAAGCAAAGGTAAAATACAGCAGAAGACTGGTAGGCTTCCAATAGAAGCTAGACAAGTCATTAGTATAAGCCAGGAAAACTTTCGGTTGAATATTTGAAACAGAAGTCCGATACAAAAAAGCCTTGAAGTTTTCCTGAAGATGCCAGGAAATCTTCAGGAAAAAGCCAGGAAGATTTCTACTAGAAACTTAGAGAACTTACAGACAAATCCCTGAAGAAGTCCAGAAAGCTGCCATAAGAAGCCCAGAAGGCTTCCAGAAGAAATCCAGAAGGCTTTCCGAAAAAGCCGAGAAGGCTTCAAGAAGAAGCCCTGAAGGCTTCCAGAAGTAGCTCAGAAGGCTTGCAGAAGAAGCTCGAAAGGCTTTCAGAAGCAGCCCGAAAAACTTCTAGAAGAAACCCAGAAGACTTCTAGATAAAGCCCAGAAAGCTTTCCGAAGAATCTCAGAAAAAGGTCAGAAGGCTTCTTGAGAAAGTCCAAAAGGCTTCCTGAAAAATTCCAAAAGGCTTCCTGAGAAAGTCCATAAGGCTTCCTGAGGAAGTCCAGAAAGATTCCAGAAGAAACCCAAAAAGCTCCCAGAAAAATTTCAGAAGAAGCTTAGATGGCTTCTAGAAGAAGCTCAGAAGGCTCTCAAAAGACGCCCGGAAGGATTCCAGAAGAAGACCGGAAGGCTTCCAAAAGAATCTCAGAGGAAGGTCAGAAGGCTTCCTGAGAAAGTCCAAAAGGCTTTCTGAGGAAGCCCAAAAAACTTCCGTAATAAGCCCAGAAGGCTTACAGAAGAAGATCGAAAGGCTTCCAGAAGAAGTTCGAAAGGCTTTTAGAAAAGGCTCAAAAGGCTTCTAGATGAACTTTAGGAGGCTTTCATATGAATCCCAGAAGGTTTCCAGGAGAAGCCCAGAAAGCTTCCAAAAGATGCCCGGAAAGCTTTCAGAAGACTCCCGGAAGGATCTCAGAAGATGGTCAGAAGGCTTCTAGAGAAAGCCCAAAAGGCTTCCTGAGGATTCCAGAAGAAGACCGGAAGGCTTGCTGAAGAATCCCGGAAGCCTGCTAGAAGAGGCCCGAATGGCTTCCGAAAGAAGCTCGGAAAGCTTTCAGAAGAAGCCCGGAAAGCTTCCAGAAGAATCTCAGAAGAAGTTCGGAAGGCTTCCAGAAGAAGCTAGGAAGGCATTCAGAAGAAGCCCGAAAGACTTCCAGAAAAGTCGCAGAAGGCTTCCAGAAGAATCTCAGTGGAAGGTCAGAAGACTTCCAGAGAAAGCCCGAAAGGCTTCCTGAGTAAGACCAGAAAGCTTCCAGAAGAAGCCCAGAAAGCTTCCATAATATGCCCAGAAGGTTTCCAGAAGAAGCTCGGAAGGCGTTTAGAAGAGGCTCAGAAGGCTTCTAGATGAACTTTAGAAGGCTTCCATATGAATCCCAGAAGGCTTCCAGGAGAAGCCCAGAAAGCTTCCAAAAGATGCCCGGAAGGCTTCCAGAAGATGCCCGGAAAGCTTTCAGAAGATTCCCGAAAGGATGTCAGAAGAATCTCAGAAGATGGTCAGAAGGCTTCTAGAGAAAGCGCAAAAGGGTTTCTGAGGAAGCCCTAAAAACTTTTGAAAGAAGTCCAGAAAGCTTCCAGAAGAAGACCAGAAGGCTTCCAGAACAAGCTCGAAGGCAACCAGAAGAAGCCCGAAAGGCTTCCAGAAGAGGCCCAGAAGGTTTCCAGAAGATGCCCAGAGGAAGCTCGACAAACTTCCAGTAGAAGCTCGGAAGGCTTCCAGAAGATTTTCAGAAGAAGGTCAGAAGGCTTCGTGAGAAAGCCCAAAAGGCTTCATGATGAAACCCAAAAGACTTTCTGAGGAAGCTTAGAAAGCTTCCAGAAGTAGCCCAAAAAGCTTCAAGAAGAAGCCCAGAAAGCTTCCAGAAAAAGCTCAGATGCTTCTAGAAGAAGCTCGGAAGGCTTCCAGAAGAAGCTCGGAAGGCATCCAGAAGGAGCCCGAAAGGCTCTTAGAAAAGGCCCAGAAGGCTTCCAGGAGAAGCCCAGAAAGCTTCCAGAAGAATCTAAGGAGAAGGTCAGAAGGCTTCCAGAGAAAGCCCAAAAGGCTTCTTGAGGTAGCACAGAAGGCTTCCAAAAGAAGCCCAGAAGGCTTCCAGAAGAAGCCCAGAAGCCATCCAGAAGCCATTCTGGAAGGCATTCAGAAGGAGCCCAAAAGGCTTCCTGAGGAAGCCCAGAAAGCTTCCAGAAGATGCCCAGAAGGCTTCCAGTTGAAGTTTAGAAGGCTTCCTGATGAAGCCTGGATGGCCTTCAGATGAAGCCCAGAAGGCTTCCAGAAGAAGCTCGACAAACTTCCAGGAGAAGCCCGGAAGGCTTCCAAAAGAATTTCAGAAGAAACCCAGAAAACTTCCAGAAGATGCCCAGAAACTTCCAGAAAAAGCCCAGAAAGTCCCCAGAAGAAGGCAGAAGGTTTACAGAACAAACTCGGAAGGCTTCCATAAGAAGTTCGAAAGGCTTCCAGAAGAAGTCCAAAAGGCTTCCAGAAAAGGCCCAGAAGGCTTCCAGAAGAGACCCGGAAGGCTTTCAGAAGAAGCCCGGAAGGCTTCCAGAAGCCCAAAAGACTTCCAGAAGAATCCCAGAAGGCTTCCAGAAGAAAACCAGACGGCTACCAGAAGAAGCCAAGAAGGCTTTCAAAAAAAAGCCCGGAAGGCTTCCAGCGAGAAGATTGAAAAGCTTCCAGCGGAGACTTTATAAAGTTTTCAGCAGGAAGCTTGAAAGGATTCCACTAGGCAACTTGGAAGCCATCTACTGGCAAGCTTGAATGGCTTCCAGCAGGAAGCTTAAAGAAATTTCAAGCAGGCAGCTTGATAGGCTTCCAGCAGGAAGCTTAAAGAAATTTCAAGCAGGCAGCTTGATAGGCTTCTAGCGGGAAGCTTGAATGGCTTTCAACGGGATGCTTGAAAAGCTTCCAGTGGGAAGCTTGAAAAGCTTTCAGCAGGAATATTGAAAGGTTTCCAGTGGGAAGCTTGAAAGACTGCTACTGGGAACCTTGAAAGGCATCCCGCGACAACATTGAAAGGGTTCCAGCGGTAAGATTGAATGTCTTCAAGCGGAAAGATTGAAGGCTTGCACTGGGAAGCTTAATAGCCATCTACTGGGAAGTTCTACTGAAAAACTAGGAAGCGTGAAAGGCTTCCTGCGGTGTACTTGTAAGATTTCCAGCAGGAAGCTTGAAAGCATTTAACTAGGAAGCTTGAAAGCCATCTTCTGGGAAGTTTGAAAGGCTTCCAGTGGAATCTTGGACGAAATCCAAATGTAGTGTTACCTTGAAATCCCACCAAGTCGTTCCCAGAAATTCTGTGTCTGTGTTTGAGCGAGCGAGAATGGATGCATGTGTGTGCGTGTGGCATAAGCGAGCGATTGATGAGCGAGAAGCAGATGAACCCGTAGACCCTCTTCAGCCTGGACTTACCTTCGGTGGAGGCGGTAGCAGTTGAATGATTGGAGTCATCTTCTTGGTCCCGGTGCTGGTCGGCGTGGCGGAAGCTGACGATACCGAGTCGTCTTTCTTGCTCTTCTTCCGGTTGTCCTTGGCAGCCAACAGATGCGCTAGAGATCCCAGATCGTGGGGCTGCAATGGAAGAAACGATCATGGTTAATGAAGGACCACTCTAACGAATGCTCAAGAATACATACCGCAAAGGTCTTGGAGATCTTCAGTTTCTGCTCGAACTTGTGGAATGCGTAGGACTTCATGCACACCGGATGGGCGTGTCGGGAGATCTTGGAGAACAGCCGAGCACTTTTGTCCACCCTCAGTTCGCAGATGTAAACGTGCGGCTCGGAACTATCCACGGGACGACCTTTGCAGAAAGTCGTCGGATCCAACACCCAGCAACGTTCCATCACCAGCTCAATCGGTATCACCTCGAACAACGGAACGCGCATCACTTCGTTCGGATAGAACCGTCTCGTTGGCTCGTGGTACGTCTCATGCGGCCTCAGATAGTGATGACCGTAGACGAAACGTCGACCTTCCTTGTCCTTCCACAAACTCTCCACCCGGAAGATGTCGCACTCGGCGTAGTCCACCTTCCCGATCGTTTCGTATGTATGCTTCCTTGGTGGCCCATTCGGGTTACTTGGATCCGGAGCCATCGGAATATCCCTCAATACGTAAACCGTATCAGTCTGGCGAATCTGGAGGTTACCGCGCATCAACGAAATGTAATACTGATAGCCTTCATCGGTGAACTCATTCAACGGAATTTCGTAGTTCACCTGGCGGGGTTCGCACTTCTCACACAGATAGTTTTCCACCGCCGGATCCGCCTTCGTACACTCGATGTGCTGCCAAACTAAGCACTTGGAGCACTGAATCATCAGTCCTTCGTCCTTGAACAATCCGCAAATGCACCGGATGATGTCTTCCGCTTGCTCTTGCTTCTTGAACTTTCCACGACCCTTCACCAGCACAACCGGCTCCGGTTCCGACTTCGGAATGAAACCCTTCAACAGTTCGTTCTGTTCACCGATGTACGCGATCAGCCTGTCCACCTGCCGTTGCTTGCAGATGTAGTAGTGTTCCTTGAGCTTCTCGGAAGCCACACCCTCTGGAGAGCTGATACCGTAGTATTTGACCGCATTGCTTAACATGATCAGCAGATCTTCTTCGAATGCTTTCGGTTGTTTGTACGTCCCTTGATCAATGTTGCTCTGAATTTGCGCCAGATCGATCGGACGCGGGATTCTCTCGTAGTACAGCGGGACTTTCTTCTTCGAGGGAAGGGTCAGGCGATTTAAGTACAAATGGCCACGTTCATCTGAAATACATGATAAATACTTGATCAATATTCTACAAGATGGAAGCATTGCCGATTCTTACCTTTCAAGCTAGCGATCTCGATGCAGATCTCCTTCAGTGCTACGGCAATACGAGCGACCTTCTCCAACTCCGGATCGTCCTCGACAAAGGCCAGGCCACGTGTTCGGATGTTCCTCGGACATCTCAGGGCGGATATCTGTGACGCAAGTGATGGCTTTCCACCTGGCGCCACATGTCCTGCATTCGGTCCTCCCGTTGCTGGACTTCCCAAATGTCCAGACGCCAAGTGCTCCGGTGATCGATCCTTCAGCTTCCGAATCTTGTTCAGATTGCGCATCAGGAAGCAGTGATGTTCAACGATCAACGCACGCTCCTTCACCGTAGGCGGGACAAAATTTGGCAGAGGCTGGCCGTTCAGTTGAGTCAGCGGAGCATTCTTCTTCGCTTGTCGTTTCCTTGAGCGCGCTGCACTTCGTGGACTATGTTCCGTCGGAGCGGCTGCCGTAGTCGACGTTGAAACAGTCGTTTCCTGTTTCTTCGCTTCCGACGCCACCGGAAGAGGTTTCACTCGCTGAGACTTGCCACCAATCACCCCTCGGCATTGTTCCGCACCGCACATGCATGGTTGACCTTCCGTCGGGTTAAACAGCGAAAAGTTGTAATCATACGTCAACTCTTCATACGGCGGAATATCCCGCGAGGCAAACAGTGCCATCCGGAACAGGCCATTGACGGACCATTTTTGCATTTCGCAGTTCGGTGCGCAGGAGTGATTCACAAAACGGCAATCGCTTCCCATCCGGTGCCCGTCAATCACCAGTCCACCGGTCAGGTTCAAGCAGTAGTGATGCGTGTCGTTCAGGTAGATCGTCCGCATGCGCTCCTTGAACTCCTTCTCCGTCACAACCTCACCCAGATATTCCATGATGAACAACCCTTTCCTTACGCCCTCCTTGGATCGAATTCCCCAACCCTTCTGCTCCGTCATGAATCGTTCCAACCCCGGAGCGTACTCATGACGCTGAATCTTCGTATTCTTGCACCGTTCCCCGCAAGGGCAGTTCTCCGGACTGCACTCTACGAACACCAGCCGATTGAGACAGTCATCCTGGCAGCCGCTATCCGGCTTGCAGTTACACTGCGGATGATCCGTGGACGGATTCGGCTTCACGTCGTAGTACACGTTAGTACGGATCTTTCGATAGTTCCAGCTGGCAATGGCATGTCTGGCTGTGAGCTTACCATTCTCATGCAGCCACCACAGATCATACGGAAGCTGGAAGTCTCGTTGCGTTCGTCGAAGGAATCGTTCGCAGTACGCTGGAGGAGGTAGCAAAGATTCCGGTTGAACTTTCGGTCCATTGCGTCCGGATGTCTTGCCATCGTCCTTGTAGCAATCGGAAAACAGACCCGCTGCAATGTACTTCTTGCGAGGGACCTTTTTGTTCTTGCCATCCACAGGAGGCGAAGGAGTCTCGTCGCGGAAGTAATCCGGAGGTCCTTCCTCGGCCGGCAGCGGATCGTGCTCCAGATCTTCCGTGGATGAAGCAGGCTGAATACTGGCAAGTTGTGTCTCGGATTCTCTCATCTCGTACTGCTGGACATCCACAGGCACCAGAGGGACAACCACTTCCTGGGCAATCGACAATGCATCCAGTTTCTTCTGCTTCTTGGCTGGCTTCTCCAGCTCCACCTTCAACTCGTCACTCTTCCCGCGCTTCATTTTCGTCGGTGGAGGAGGTATGGGAATCGTTGCTGCGAGAGTTTCAACCGATCCTGCAGTCTTCTGCTGTTCTTTACGGATTTTGTCAACCACTGCATCAATTCTGCTGGAACTGCGACACTTGGGTCTATCCTTGGACATTTCTTCGATGAACAACGGTACGGGACTCTTCTCCTTTGACAGCTTTCTCTCAACTGCCACCGCTGTTGCCACGGCCTTCTGATCTTTTTTCGAAATGATGATCTTGACCGGTGGAATGTCATACTGATGGATCGGAGTTGGCTGTTCAACAACGGGAGTTTCCTTCGAGAAGGACTTTCTTGCCGCTGCCGAACGAGTTTCCTTAGCCCGGGGAGTTTCAGGAAGCTCCGGCTCCGGAGGACGCTTCGTAGTATCGACAACACTCATCCGCGATCGACGCAGTTTACTCAGCTGTTCCGAGAGTGTGGGAGTCACCGGGATCGGGGGAGTCTCGGTGGCAGGCGTTGGCGATGCCGTTCGTGGACGACCTCTTGGTCGAGTTGGAGTCTTGGGGGATGTAATGGGTGCAGTTTCAGGAGTAGCAGATTGCTGCTGACGCGATAAGGATCGGGAGTGCAGCCGTTTCAGCAATGGCATCGAATCCAGCGAATCAGAATCTTCGTTGCTGATCGTGCATGGTTGTAGCTTGATGACGGCGTTCTTTAGTACGATTTCCTTCTCTTGCGAGACAGTTTTCTTGAGAAGCTCGGAAGGATCAAGCGCAATGGAGTTGCTACGAGTTCGACGAATTGGAAGAGCAGGCGTCGGTATCGGTATAGGTATTGGCAGAGGAACTTCCTCTACGGGAGGCTTGCTCTTCTTAACCGGAGGAACCACTTGCTTTTTGTTTTCCTTTTCCAAAAGATTCTTGGTTGGTTTTTCTGCTTGCTTGGGAACGTCCGGTGGCAGTATCGGTTCTGGCGGTTTCTCCTTACTCTTAACTATTTTTTCCATAACCTCTTTTCTGCTGATCTTCACCTGAGGAATCGGTTCTTGTCGAAGCTTCTTCTCCTTTGCTTTGGGCTCCTCTTTCGACTTTGGCTCCTCCTTCTTTTCAGGCTCCGACTTGTCCTTGGATTTCTCACGCAATTGTCTGCGCTCCGTCGGTAACGTAGTCGTCGTCGACGTTGACGGAGCAGGAGGCACTTCCGCTACGGCAGGCGTCACAGTTGTAGCAACAGCCGCCGATTTTCTCCCCCTGCCAGCTCCAGTTGCCGGAGGAGTTGTTGGACTGACCACCTCCCTACCGCTCATCGGAATCTTACCTTGAAGACGTTCCAAACTAACCACCGACAGGCGTGGCCTGGTGTTCCGTTCGATAAAACTATCCGTCGGTTCACCCTCTTTCGGTACTCGATCGCAGTTCTTTGCTGTTTCCTTCTGCGAACCAGGCTTCGTTGTGGCTTTCTCTGCTTCCGACGGCACGTGCTTCGTCAGATTAGACGAATCAAACAACTCCGGACCCACCTCAGGTTTGTTTTCCTCCTCAGCGGGTTTGTCCTCCACGAAGCGCTTCTTCTTCCGCTTGACAGTTGGAAACCCAGTTCGGTTGGGCTTCTTCCGTTTCTTCTTCAACAGCAGATGTGCTCCAGTCTTGGTGAGCAGCTTCTCGATGACCTTCTCGGAGTTTTTCTTTCCGGTGTCTTCACCTTCCGTTTTGGCGATGTTATCTTTGAGACGAGGCGAATCCAACAGTTCGACCTTGGCGATCAGCGACGGAATGGAAGCGGGAATCGAAAGCTCAAGGTCAACTGTCGGTTCGAAAACTCCCGGTGGAGGTGCATTTGCATTGGAAGACGAAGCCGCGGAAGAAGCGGTCGTTGCCGGTACGGAAGTTGATGAGTGGATCACAGATGGACGGGAGGGTGGCGTTGCACGATGACTTGCCGCAGCTAGAATGTTGTTGTCTGCCAGTATTGCTGTTACCGTTGCGGTAGGTTGGATCTTCGATACCAATCCTTCCAAGCGGTTTTTCTTGCGGGTGATGGCGTCGTGCTTTTTGTTGCCAACGGTAGCCTCTGTTGCCGCACCCTCCGCAGTCTTTGGATCGACCGTCAACGGTGAATCGCTGGACTTGATTTGAACTATCTCTTCCGGCACTACGGGTTCTGGAGACTTCAGCAGATGTCGCTTCTTAGGCGTCACTGCCTTCGTTGGATCTCTTACATGTGTTAAAGTCGACGCTGTGGCAGCAGCAGCGGCTATCGCCACTCGACCACCGATTGTGGCGCAAGGATTGACCACCGTGTGGCTTCTAGTGTCCTCCCGTTCTGCTCCGCTATCATTTCCCTTCGCCGTCTGTTCACTCAGCAAGTAGTGACGCTTCTTCAGCGGCAGTTTGTGATCATCGGGACTTTGCGTGGGAACTGATTTCTTGTTCCTTCGCTTTGTGCCGGCCGCAGTCGTTGAAGGTGACTCCACATGCTCCGAAGCCTTTCGTTTCTTCATCGACCTTCCCTTTTGCTGATTCTTCGCAGCAGCTCCCGCTAAAGCAGCCGCTCCGATCCCCAGCACTCCGTCCTTCACATTGATTCGACATTGACTTCCGAACGATTCGCTCAACCGCTCGATCTCCACACCAATCTTGATGTCTGCCGACGACTTCCCTGCAACGGAATTCGACCGCAACCTCTTCCGTTTTTTCTTCTTCCAGGGATGCCTCGAGCCGGCTGACCGACTGCTGCAACGACTCATCGTACTGAGTCGTCGTTGCCGAATCGTTCCGCAACTCTTCACCGAGACACTATCCAACTTATCGCTGTGGCAGCTCTTCCGTCGGCTGCGCTTCGAACAGACGGATTTAGCTGGCGAAGGTTTCGGGATATCTGCGTTCGTAATTCTGGTGAGGAGATCTTGGCTGGTGGATCGCTGGAACCGCTTGCTGCACTCTTCGGAGTTTTTGATAACGTTCGCTTTGGAGAGTGGAAGCTTTTTGACCGTGACCTTACCGTTGTCTTTACCGTCTTTGTTACGATTGTTTCTCAAGAAGGTAGCGAAGGTGTTCTTCGGGCCAATGCTGGAACCGAACGTGTCGAGATTGCCGAACTTGCTGATGGACGAGAATATCCCTCGGAAGTTGTTGATGGGGAGGAGTGCGTTGACACGGTTCTTTGGGGTGAGGAGTGATGGAATGGTGCTTTTGCTGGCGGTAAGCGTGTCCTGAGATATTCGTAAGGCCTTGCTAAAAGGGGTTGTGGTGTTGATCGACGATAGCGACTCCTGACTACTGCTGCTTTCCTCGCTTGTGCTGCCAAGGGTTAGCCCCGCCAGTTGTAGGATGTCCTGTTCGCTAACGCTCGAAGATTTACTACTCTGGTTGAAGTTCTTGTTGTTCAGGTTGTTGTTGTTCGGAGCCAGCTTCTTTCGCCGTTTCCGTCGAACTTGCTTTCGATGCCTCGTACTGCAGTCACTGCGGTATCCGCAGCTCTTCGCTTTAACACTGTAATCACTCTTGTAGCCGCAGCTCTTCCGGGATTTTGTGCTGCAGTCGGATTTGTACCCGGAGAGGCGGTTTCTTCGATGACTGCTTCCTCCGCCGTAGTCACTGATGTAGCCGCTTTGGGAGGCAAGCCTTTTGCTGCAGCAGATGGTCGAATGTCCACCGTCGCTTTTGTAGCCACTCAGTCGAGGCTCGTGGAACTTTTTGCTGATGTCGATCTTCTTCCACAGTGGATCGAGATTGTCTTCGACGGGCGGCGGTGGTTGAACTGCCTGAGGTTGCTTATCTTTCGGAGGTCGCCCAGCCTTCTTTTTGCCCCTCGGTGGATACAGTACCCTCTCCGTAGCATACGTATTGCGATCCAGGCTTGAGAGGGTGTACTTGGTGAGTGGTGCCGAGGGTGGAGGTTTACTACTCGTCCCGCTGCTACTTGGCTCGGGCTCAGGTCGCTTCTTCTGAATCATAGACGTCAAAGCTTTCTTCTCCGTTTTAGGCGAGCCAGTTGAGCTATGCGTAGACAGGATTCCCGAGTCTGGAGATTCACTAACTGTTGGAGTATTTGCCTTTGCCGTTGACGTTGTAGCTGCTGCGGCGGCAACTGGGTTCACAGCAGCTTTAGGTGGACGACCTCGTCGTTTGATCGGCATTATAACTGCCGCTTTTGAAGGTACGCCGTTGACGGTACTGCTACCGGATGCCGCCGTATTAGCGCCAGCGCTTGGCAGCGGAGATTCAGTCTTAATTTTGTGGTGAGCATTTGACTGATTGGTCGTTGCTCCCCCCTCCGATGAGCTTCCAACGCTTCCGAGCATTGCCGTACGGGCAACGAACTCCTGTAGCAGACTGGAAGTGTACTGCGGAATGGCCGATGGCGTTCCACGTACGCTATCGTTGTCCGATCCACTCTCGGCGACGCGCATGATTGCTGCATTGACCAAGGCCGGAAGTTCGTTATCAGAGGACGAACCCACGTCCGCATCTGGGTTCACCCTGGATGGTGGCACCGTCGGAACCGGCGTAGACGCCGACGGAGGTGATTTCGCCGGTGTTGAAGTAGACAACGGCGTTGAAGCGCTCCCGACAGGTATCCGTGACTCCTGGCTTTGATCCTTGCTGTCGTCCGCGTTGTCATCACTGCTGGAATCTGAATCGCTCGACTCGTTGCTTCCATCGCTACTCGTGCTAGTCGACACGCTTCGGTTGTTCTGAAACAAATAACCTTTAGTGACATCCCAAGTTCCACCTATCCCATCCAACTCACCTTCTTCCGCTTGATGAACTTCTGCTTCTTCTGGCCACTTCCCGAAGAGCTGTTACCGCGCTTACCACCGCTGTTGTGGTTATCCGAACTGCTGCTATCGGTGTCGGTATCGCTCAGGTTCGAGAAATACGACGACGTCTCCGAACTGGATTCGCTCTTGCTGGCCTTCCGGTCCTTGCCCTTCGACGGCGACGGTGTCTCCACCTGTTGGCTGGATTTGCCGCTCTCACTCGCAGGGGTTGCCACAGGCACCGGACTTCCCGAAACGGTACCGGGGGTTGTAACGCTGGCCGATGCGACGCGGTTCAATACATCACTGGCGGAAGAACTTGGCCGGCCACCAGATGGAGACGGTGTCGCTGTCGAGTTCGATTGATTGCTGCGGGGGATTGCAATTTTCATTCGCAAACCGGCGCTGTCCGAGCTGGAACGATAAAAGCAAATCGAATTTCGTAGTAAAAGGGCTTTCCGACTGCGGTAGTTTTGGGACTTTACTGAACAATGAAAGGGAATAGCAATTATCGCCACTTCATTATGTTGAAAGTCATTAGCATAACGTGGGCAGTTGACTGCGTGGAATCTTCGCAGTAACACATATTTGGCATACCGCACTTCATTAATTAATTAACGTTTCGCTGCCTTTTTGGACGAATGACAACTTTCAGCCATCCATGTGAAATATGTGGATCGGAGGGTTCAAATCGATCGCTAATTTGTTGATTGACTTCTAGTGGTTACAGTTGAGAAATGACGTATTGAATTCATGGCGTATTTTGCTTATGACATCGGTTTGTTGGTCGTTTTACATTGTTGTGCAATCGTCCTAAGATGAAATAATTTCCACTCGATGATTGCATGATATTTTTAGTTTTCTGGTTAGTAAAACACATGTGTGTAGGACACATGGGTTCAGTCAGGTTTTCAAACACTCTCAAAGGCATCATGCACAATGTATGATTGTCCTGACTTTTGATGAAATGTAACCACATTGAACGACACTACCTTCCAAGGATTTTTACTAGGATTTCTCAGAGGTTTTTACCGAAATTTTTCGAAGCATTCCTCCAAGTAGTCTTGCAAAGAAATTCCAAGAAAAAAGATGAGAATTTAGGAGAATTGCTCTAAAAATGTATGAAAGACATACTTTGAAGATCTTCTTGAAAAGAGTTTCTAAAAGAATTTGTGAAGTAATCAGTGTAGTGAAGGAAAGGAATTTCTTGATTGAAATATTCGCAGAAATTCCTCTAGATATCATTAGAGCAATCGCTTCAGAAATCTTACAAGAAATTAATGGAGTGTTTCTGGCTAAATGCCTACAATGTTTCCTGTTTGTTCCAATTCAAGTACTTAATTCCAATGAAACTTGAGCTATTTCAGAGAGTAGATTTGTGTAGGGTCAATTTGTTTTCTCGTTTCAGAGAGTGAGCAATGGAGCAAAGTTAGCTATGACACACAGTGGAAATACGTGTGTCTCATCCCTGGAAACCACGCGCACGGAGTAACAATAAATTTCTTAGCAACGTTTACATCCGGTCGTTTCACTCGCTTATAGTGAATCCTAGACCATTTCCTTCCCTATCATCCAACTCCTTAATATCTACACTGAAACTGAGCGGGAAAATATACAGTGCCAGGCCAACTCAGGCACAAGAGACTCTCCGGCAATCCCAGGGTCGGCTAGCTACTGGGTAATCAAGGGTTTTTCGCGAATGCAAAAACTAACTCACGGAAACTTTAATGTTTCTAATGCATTTTTATTAAAATTCCTATTTGTGTCGTGTGCTTGTTGTTCTGTATTTTGCAATTTAGTGTAAATTTGTTAAGTGTGACCTATTCTTATCGTTGGTACCGGTACATACCGC
Source organism: Aedes aegypti (assembly GCF_002204515.2). Lineage (NCBI taxonomy): Eukaryota > Metazoa > Arthropoda > Insecta > Diptera > Culicidae > Aedes > Aedes aegypti. The sequence continues at coordinate 22,934,279 of NC_035109.1, read as the reverse complement.
TGTCTTTTGATGTTGCGTGGACGAATGGCCGACACAGCGACACCAATCCTGCTGTGCGGCCGGAACCCTCGTCGGAATGACGAAGCGGGCGGATGTACGGACGGGTTCTTTGGTGTTGCTGGACGGTGGGGTTCACAGGCGTTTTCCCTCTTAGGCGCAATCGGCCGGCCGTGGCATGGCCACCTTGGACGGCCGAGAGGGGGAACTCCTTGACGTTTAGGGACTCCGGCCCCGAGATATTGGTCCTACTAGAGGACAGGATCCTTAACTTTTAGGCCCGGAAGCCTAATGGCTTCACGAGCCGAGCCGTGTGCTAGACGGAAACAATGGCGAAACAAGAACAAGAGGTCCTAATGGACACATGGGGAATTAAAGAACTTTCACGAGTACACTGCAGGGTAAATTACGCCTGATATTAAAAGAGGCCGGATTCGGGCAATGACCGTTCTTTTAAAGATTTCCCACTTTCAACAAAGTACATCTTTTTAGCATGTCATCTCGCTTCTCATGAATCATCGCCATGATCAATAATTGGTAGCAAACACGAAGGACGAAGACATTTACAGCGGTACTTAACCCTATCACTCCTGTGGTATTTTCCTTCTGTTTTTGCACAAGAAACGTGAAGGGTCCAACAAACATCAACAAATACAAAACAAAAATCAACAATTTGTAACCAAACGGTTACAACACGCAGCGAACTGGACGATCGAAATTCATACATTTTGCCTTATGAAAGGTGGAACGATTATGGCAATGCGAGCGCTTTATGTATCATTTTAACTAGTCATGCCAGCTGATCATAAATTCACCACAACGTGGTGGCAAACCCATAGGGAAAAAGGGGATTTTCTCGAGGCGAAACAAATTGTAGGGGACCGAGGGGTGAACTAAAGTGCCGCAAGTTTTTCATTGTTTAAGTTAAGGCTAAGTAGCCCGTCATTCGTTTTGGCAACAATGATGACTTTTCAGCATGCATTTAAAAGTGATAAAACTCAATCTTGATAGTTTATATTGATTTGAAAAAAGTATCACTGTACGCGTTAACATGCATAAAGTATGCTGATACTTTTTCAGCTGTGTCAGTGCAAAACTAATTGATTTTCTTTGATTCGAAATCGTGAGATGAATTAGCAACAATCATCAACTACGCGTACAAATTTCAATGACGGCCTACTTCGCCTTAAAGGCTCCAAAACACATTTCAGTTCAGTAAATTGACAGAAAGCATATAACCCAATAAAAAATTTTCACGGAAATGGTCTATTGCGATCCAAGGGGCCATCGAGGAGGGGGTGGGACATTTCGCATAAAGACGTTTCGTATAAGGATGTTTGGCATAATCAGAATTATATGCCTTCTCTTAAATCCTACCTGTTTTTATATGATACTGCTTTATGCGAAACGTTCATTATGCGAAACGTCCATTATGCGAATCATCTTTATGCGAAATGGGTCACCCCTATCGAGGTAGCCATGTAAACCAACTTTTACTATAGTTCTCTAACTCGATATCGAGATACTGAATATCGGGTAAGGGAGAGTTGACTGTATTTCTGTTATATGTATATTATATGTGTTTTTTTCTGTTTCATCTGTTATTTCTTTAATTTCTGTAATATATTCTTGCTATTACTGTTGTATCTTTTATTTATGCTGTTTCTGTTAATTATGTTGTATCTGTTATAGGGGAAGTGTACCAGTTATGGCCAGTGTGGTTCCCTATTTGGCCATACGGGAAATTTTAAAAGCTATCACATTTTAAATCTTTTTGAATGTTTAAACATCAAGATACATATTAAATCTTACTACTACTGCACAGAAAATCTTTCAAAGTGTAAAAACATTCAACAAACCCCGTATGTCGAAATAAGGAACCACTATGTCCATAACTGGTACACCTACCCTAACTGTTATTTCTGTTATTGTGTTGTTCAGGTGTTTTGATGCACTGAAAAGATCGCGTATTGTCACGAGTAATGTTTGCCGTAATTAAAAAAAAACCCTCAGAGAAATCCTTAGAGGAACGTTCGACAAAATCTTTATGAAAACTCTTATCTCTGGATTCCTGCTTGTTATATATTTAATTCCTTTTCGGTTTCTTTTTTGACGTAAGTACTCAAATGAACCTATTTTTAAAACACTCAGACACTATAAACATCTTCTTTCTGGCGTTACGTTATATTTATCACAATGTCTGCTTCTCAGCTTATCGTTCTAATGAGTTCTTCCTCAGTTATTAACTGGAAGCTTTCTTTACCAGTTGACCACTTCTGCATTTGAATATTGTATGAGCCATTTTACGAAGCTGGTCAAATGACAGGATACCTGCACTGAGAAAAATCTACACGTCAAGGTCGTGTGTTTTACTTATAGATTTGCGCAATGAGGAAAACCACATGATTTGAGTGTGGTAGCCATATGGATTTCATCATTGATTTCACGGTATGATAACATGTGTATCAACATTAGGTTGTCATGTGAAACAAACATGAATTTCCAAATATTAAATCATGAAAACCAACTGATTTGCTTATTGAATTCTAAATGTAGTAGCTTTAGATAGTCATGTGTGATAGAACATAAATTTCAAGGGACTGAAAGAAGAAATTTGGTAGAAAAACTTTTGCTCCCCAAAATATGGATCTGAGGCTCCTCTGCTTGTCGCAAGCTCTCTTGATTTTTTTTTCAAACCCGTGAGCCAGCAACAAGCGGGGCGCCGCAAATCCATAATTTGGGAAGCCAGGGATAAGCATATTCCATTTTTTTCGAAACTGAAAGCCAGGAAAATCTGTTAGTGGAATCCGATTTTTCTACTAAACTATACATTATAATCAATGTTTTCTTATAGAAAGGTAGAACTCTCGTACATCGGTCAACTTCACTAATAAAAGAAAAATCGAATTCACAAATTTTCATCTAACACTTTCAGCTTCAAAATTTGCTTCTTCTCTTTGGAAGCATGATGATGACTGTCGTTCGACACGAGGTCCAACCGCAACTCAGTTCACTATGCATCCCAGGGGTTGATCACAAACAATTTAGAAGCTTTGAACATGGAAATCGATAGCATAGCTCATGGATTTCATCATAACAATCTCATTGCGCAAATCAATGAATCGACCAACTTGAACATGATGATTATGACACAAGATAACCATAAGCAAAACACACTGAATCCGTGTTGGAGTGATGATCTATGCGTCCATAGGTTGACACATACGAATCTGAAGAGAAAGCTTCGGGAACTTATGTGGAAAAAATATGGAATCCCTGTTGCCGGTTGATGAATCAATCCATGAAGCAAAACACAGGAATTTAATGTGTAACACACACGAAGTTTGCAAGAAAATCATAGCAAATCGATATGGACGTTCATGAATCGATCCATAATTTTAAACACACAGATCGAGCGTGTGGATTTTTATCAGTGTGGGACTTTTCAATCATCGACGTCAGTTTTCGCGATGATGATGGCTGATGACTGTGCGCATTTCTAGCGTAGCTTTACATACAGGCAAAAACATAAATGGAGAAAAAATATTAAAATATTTCTGATCACAAACATGCCTTTTTATGTGAAATATAGGTGAGAAAGAGATAGCTTATACAATATCTAGGTGTAATGTTGCAGTAACGAACATTTTTAGATCTCTTTTTTACCATTTTCTCCATGTCCTCGTTTAGTAAGATGAGGCGTTGTTCAAAATCACGCTGGATTTAATCCCAGGTCTCCTGTCAATTGACACCATTCCGGCGATCAGCTGTTCCGAAACGTCTCGTAAAATGGCTTATTGAGCATTTTGCACCTCATTAGACTACTGTGCAACAATTTTTTGCACAGTGCACATTTTCACACCTCACACACACACCCGCATTACAGTTTGACAGCTGCTTCGCTACCATTTTTTTGTTTTTGTTTTGTTTATCATTTGTGCGAACCTGGGAGGGAGAAACCGATACGAAATTTATGTACGTCAAGGTGAGCCGAGATTCTGCTGTCACGAACTGTCACTGTGAGCCCAGATCTAAAACAATGGACTAACATGATAAAAGCGCGTAATTGATTAAAACATATTTTTGCATTTTATCAAATGTGACAAAAAATCTATTGAAAAGCTATTCATGCTTATTCAAAAGTAATGTCACAATAGAAACTTTTGTTCTGACTGAATATAAAGCATTTTAAAAGCATCATTTTACTTTTTACAATAAAAACGAAAATGAAATGAATAGAAAGCTTTGGCCCTTTTTCCATGTTTGTCCAGAACGATCGAAGGAACACAACAAATGAAAACTAGCGATTTTCATCAAGTCTGCCTTGATTGTCGTTGGCAAGCTGGAGTTTTCTTGCAGTTCGAAATAACTTTGTGTCATATTTCGTGTGTAGTATCGGTGCCTCCCTCCCAGGTGCGAACCATATCACCATAAAACATTTTTTCTTGCAAAAATTGTGCATAAATCGGGATTTCCATCGAACATCAGGTGATTTGTCCTCAACACTCATCTCTGGTAAGTATTTTGTTCGAAATCCAATGTGTTTTAGTCAGCAACAGTGATGTTAGACTCTCATTACTCTTTACGCTCTGGCCAACATCATCGAATTTCGCTATGCAGTCCGAACATTGCCAGAAACGCCGCCGCATAAACGCTCCAATGCCTGGTGCAGAATTCACACCTCCAGATGACGAGTTCAGTTCGTTTCTGAACGTTGAGTACTTGAGGGAACCGATGGACATGAACAACGATGCAGACCAAGTTGCCGGAAGTTCCTCCGCCAGTGGGAATGCCGATCCGCTCTTCGAGTACGACCTGCATCTTGAAGCGAGAACCGGATCCGATTCAGAAGACGATGTTGCTGATCCCAACGTTTTGGTTCCAGCCACCAATGGGTTCTCTAGGGAAAAACTTCCGGATGGACTTTACGGCTGCTGGCTGTTAGTTTCTGTTCGCGATTTCAAGGGTCATTCGTCGGGAAAAGAAGTCGGTAAGTGGGGTGTAGCTGGCAATACGGTGGATGAATTTTTACACCAGTGCAGGATCAAATCGACCTCCTCTGATGTAGCCGCATTTCTTCAACAAGTTTTCCATCGGGTATTTTGAGTATTGCTCCATAACTTCAGCTACAAGTAACTGCATATCTCGTTTCATATGCTGTTTAATAAGTCCAAAAACAATTTCTATCGGTTTAAAGAAAGGACAATAGGCCGGAAGAAAAATAGGTATAATTCCAAGGGAACGAAGATAGTAAATTATCATGGCGTCGCAATGTATGCAAGCACCATCAAGAATCCAGATAGAATGTTGACCAGGGTACTTTTCAACTTCTCCAGCGTTCGCAAACTTTACGAAGCATTCAAAAAATTTGGTTCTGTTGAATGTTCCATCTGTGCAAAAGACTTCTTCCATTCCGTTCTGCCCAATGAAGCATAACAGAGAAATTCTTGGCTTCCGAGTAAATTCTCCCCGGCAGATAAGTCTTTTGCCGCGCACTCCGTAACCTCGGGTCCTTAACATTGCTCGATTATCAAAACTGACCTCATCGAGAATAGCTCCAATTCATTACAGAACCGTAAGATGTCATCCAAACGTATCTGGATTGCCCTTCTCTCAAGAACTTTCCACGATAATCCTTCCAGGATCGTTTCTCCGTGCCGAATTTTTTCGCATCCCGGGCATACTCCTTCCGTGAAAAAAAAAACATTTTGTTGATAGCTTGAGATCTAGTTGGCAATGGTTGTTTTATGGTTCCGGTAAATTTTGCCATTTCAGGAATTATACAATTATGTGCAAATGTTTGTTCTTATCCACAACACAGCGTGAAAATAAACAAGTTTCGTTGCAATTAATCTAGCAGCTTTAAATAATTTTGAAACGTCATAGCTTTTAGAGCATACGCCTGCTGATGTTAGTGAGTGTGTAAATTGTATCTAGTAAATGAAAAACTTCATTAGAATCTAAAAATTCGTGCAATTATCAATATGCCAAGTACAAAGATACTTTATGCCCTGGGAAGTCGAGAAATTCTCTTCTACGAAAAGATCCTCGACTGGCAGACTCGAACCCATGGGTTTATTTCAGGACTAGTGGTCCCGGCAAACTTCGTCTTGCCATCAAGTAGGCTGTTGAAACATGTCATGGGACCTGCCATACAAAATGACTTATTAGTACTCTCCCGTTTTACCAATTTTCCGAAAACTTCCCTAAACTTTTCCATCACACGAACACGTCGGAACCCTTCAAGAAAACAACAGTGAAAGAATTGTGCAAATCGGTTGTCCCGTTCTCAAGCCATTTCGTGACATACAAACACCACTCCATTTTTATTTATATAGATATCTTGCAATAAATGCACCAGGAGCTAGTACACTGATTTTTTTCTGGAATATACCTAGTTTTCTTCCTTGAAGACTACCGTAAAGCTTAACATTATATATATTTTGCAATAGACCATTTCCGTCAGATCTAACCCCCAGTTTTTTTTTGTATTTCTCTTCGAAAGACAATCATATTTAATGAATATTGACACTTTCAGATTTTGTTTATATGCACTCCGGATTTTCTCACAAATTTTCGAAAACATGGATACTCACCACATTTTGAAAAATAATTCGAGATGCGGCACAGTTTGTTCAACCCTATGGGTATCAGCGTGGTGATTTTGCAACAGTTTTCCGATTCCACCACTGCATTGGGATGCTTGTTTACATTTGGAAACGTCAAATCAGGTGCGCGCTCACACTGACCGTGATTCCGGTCAGGGCAGGGATGCCAAGTCAATTTATCAAAAATCTGAAAGTTTTTGAAAATTTGTCTGAAAAAATCTGAATCGCTTATGTCTTATATGAAGAACCTTACAAATTATTTACAAAACCTTACAAATACAAATCAAATTTTATCTAGATCTTCCAGATTTTTGTAAAATGGAGCATCAAAAATCTGAAATATTCCAGACAAATCTGGAAGGTTGGCAACGTTGGGTCAAGGGGCCCCAAACAGGAGCGCCAAAGAAACTAACCTGAAATTACTCAAACAAACGTTTTTGATTTAGGTTGAACCTTGCGCAACCCGTTCTGAATCACAGTTTCAACCCCAACCTGATTCAGGTCTTCCTTTAGAAAAATATATTTTCCTCAACAGATTCAAAATTCAAAATCACCCCCTAACAACAAATCTCTCATCCACCCAACAATTACGTTACCGCCAGTTCTATTAGAGGCTATTTTTTACTATTCATGCCGACAAATGCCTAAATCTATCTGTTGGCTGTTGATCCGGAAGATGTCTGCCTTGAGGCAGCGACAGCCGCGCAAGGAAATTTTGAGCGGCTGTTGCTGCCTCTAGGCGGGAATCTTCCGGCTTATTCAATCCTCGTCGGCACAAAACAGAGAGATCAGGCATCTGTCGACTACAATCCTTGCGTTACAGAACCGTGTAGTGTTCGCCGGGTGCGGTCATAACCGACCGAAGCGTTGAAGGTGGTTTCCGCGGTGATTACGGAGACTTCAGGAACCGTGAAGGAAGGAGGGATCGAAACCAGCAGAGCCCATTATGATGAATGAAAACATACACAAAAATCATCTGGTCATGCCAGCTGATTTTAAATTCACCACGACGTGGTGGCAAAACCATAGGGGAAAAAGGGGTCTGCATTTTTTTTTGAGGTGAAACAAATTGTAGGGGACCGAGGGGTGAACTAACGTGCCGCAAGTTTTAGTTAAAGGCTCCAAAACATATCGGTTCCTTAGGAAAGTTTGTTCAGTAAATTGACAGAAAGCATATAACCCAATAAAAAAAAAATCACGTAAATGGTCTATTGAATTAAATGGACAAATTGATGTGAAGTTTTGCGAAAAAATTACACGTCTTCTCGGTGAGAATCGAACTCACGACTTCCTGATCTCTTGTTAGGGTGCGTTACCCCTACGCCATGAGAGGACTCGTGGACGCAGAAGTTAATCTGAATTCGATTTAAGCTCAATAATCACGTGGTCCTTTTACGCAAAATGCACCTCTTTCGGAAGAATTAGATGCCCATCCAAACACAACGCCAATGCCTAGCCCGAGAGTGCATTATTTTTTTAGGTAGTGTAACTTTTGCGCAAAACTTCATATAAATTTGACCATTTAATTCAATTTCAAAGTATATGTAATGTTTAGCTTTTCGGTAGTTGTTAAACTTCCACTCGACTGGTTAGCCGAAAACCACGAATCATAATTAATTAAATTCCTCCAATTTTTTTCTTAAGAGGTTCTTTTAGAAAATTTTCGAGCAATTCTTTTTGGAATACCTCTGAGAATTCGGTTAGTGTGCTCTGGAGTGAATGGATTTTGTTACCGCCAGAAAACCCTGCAAGAATTCTTCCAGAAATCTGTCCGCCGATTTTTTCAGTAATTTTTACAGGGTCGTCAAAAAATACAGCATGGATTTTTGCATGAATTCTGCAATAAATCATTTAGGGATTTCATGTAAGTACTCCAGAAACTTCTTCATAAGAACATCGAGATATTTTTTTAGGATTCTAAAAGAATTGTAGCATGGGTTCCAAAGAAAAATTTCACCGTAATTCCTCCTGGTATTGAACCACACCAAAGATATTTGCATATTTTTTTATGCATTTCAAGAATAATTCTCCCTGTAACTTTTTCAAGGATGTGTTTTCCAAATTTGTTTCCAGTGATTCTTTTTGCAAGAAGTTCAGACCGGAGTTATCTCCACAATAATAGTCCAAAAGACTATTCTTCGTTCTTCGTCTTGGCATTACGTCCTCACTGGGACAGAGCGTGCTTCTCAGCTTAATGTTCAATGAGCACTTCCACAGTTATTAACTGAGAGCTTTCTTTGCCAAAGTTACCATTTTCGCATTTGTATATCGTGTGGCAGGTACGAAGATACTCTATGCCCAGGGGAGTCAAGGAAATTTCCATTACAAAAAGATCATGGACCGATCGGGAATCGAACACCTTCAGCATGGCCTTTCTTTGTAGCTACTGCGGATTCTAACCACTCGGCTAAGGAAGGCCCAAGTTATGATAGTGAATAATTAATTTATTCAAAACGATTTTGAATACTTTCCTTTACAATTATTCTGTTCTTCTGTTATTCTGTCAATTTATCTGTATTATTATTAAAGTTCTTTCATTGATCCAAAATGAATCTAAAAAATCTTTTAAGCTCCAATATTTGAAGATGCTTCGAGTGATTTTACAGGATATCCTTTTTCTTAAAACTATTCTGTTATTCTGTTGTCCTGTGGTTCTGTTTTTCTGATCTTATGTTCTGCTGTTGTTCTTTTCTTCTATTCTTCTGTTATTCTATTCTTCTATTCTTCTGACCTTATGTTACCCCGTTGTGACCCACCCCTCGTTCCTACCTCATAACGCTGAACTGCTGCTGCTGTTGTTGCTGTTGCTGCTGCGGGTCCTTCTTGTCGCTGCTCTGCTTGCTGCTGGTTTTGCTCGTCGACGCCACCGAAGACGAGTCGGAATCCGATGACGTGTCCGACCCATCGTCCGAATCCGACGATGAGGACGAAGATGACGAGGACGACAGTGGCGATTTGCCGGGTGGCTTCGGATCCACCGGCGGTGTGCTCTTTACCGTCGTCATCGCCTACTGTTCGATTCGAGTCACTTCTTCACTGTGTGATTGCTTTTGCTCCACACGCACACACACACACACTCACCGGTAATGAACCGATTATTCGATTGGAAAATTGTTCTGAAAAGGAAGCGGAAAAAGGAAACGGTGAAATTAGATTACTTTTCTTCTGTTTAAAAATTAATTAGTAGAAGACATAGTGTGGAACAAGGTGAGATCAAAAGCGAAATTTGCATCGAAATGCAGTAGACGGCTAATTGCCACTGAGCACAAAGAGTGGAAAAAGAAAACGATAAAGAAATAAACAAAAACAAATGGTATAGGCCTATTCACATGACGGCTCAAATCAGCTGATCAGGAAGCACTTTGACATTTCTTCTATGAAAATGACAGGCCCGTGTTAGCACCGGTCCTCCACCGATGTAAACAAATGCATAGACGGATCTGTCACATGAAAAGGCCTATAAACGCAGTTGGCAGAAGTCACCCTAACTTGCAGTCCAAAAAGCGGCGCAGACATTTATGGCAAAGGTGCACTTTTATCGCGGTGGCATCAAACAGCTGAATTTGCTGTTTTTTTTTTTTGCGTTGGGCGGTTTTTATTATGCGAGTTAATTCGTATGCGCTTTGTTTTTGCTGGAGACTTTTATAGCTGCTGTTGCCGCCAGCGCAGCGTTTAATATTGTTTAAAGAAGTTATGTAAATCATTAGGAACATCTGGCTTGTTTGTCAGAATGGGAAACAGGGAATAGTTTGCACTGCAAGATAAACTGAAGGATTATTGCAAAAATGGGGGATTTTTTTTCCAGAATGTTCGTTTTTTTCAAGGTTGAAAATAGTTACATGTTGCGAATCGAAGCAGCCTCTAGCGCAGGCTCTTCGATTCGAGTAAGGAAGCAAAGCGTGCTACCAATGGGCAATATTTCCGGATTTGGTAAATTTAGGCATGAAACTTAAACTTCATTAGAAGAATCAAGGTTTTCTTTCAATCTGCGTAGAAAGTAGGCTGTCGTGTTTTGCTGTTCGATAAATGGCTAAGTTCAATGAAACTTAGAACTTTGTAACATGAGTATGAGTTTCACAAATATGGACGAATTTTGGACATTGTGGAATCACGGTTCACATAGTCTAGCCAACCAACTTTTCTGCAAAGTTCTTCCACAATCTTTTACTGATGCAACAGATGGCATCCAGCTAAAGCACGACCTTGACGTTCTAAGAATTCCAACCAGAAGCGACAGGCAGACTCAAACCAGTGCGCCCTGCTTCAGGTCGTATGATTTATGATTTCGATCCCGTGTCGACGGTGCCATAAATTGTCACACACTCGACCGGCCCCGGAACGAAGCCAGTCAGCGTCACAGCCCCTTAGCTTTCCAACTGAAGGAAACATGCACAAATACACGCGCTAAGGCAAAGTCGTGGTATCCTTTTCTCCGAGAAGAGCCTGGGTTTTTGCCACTTGTTGGGCCGAGAAAAGACCGGTCATTAATCAAGCAGCACATTCTCCGGCGAGCGTCTTTCTGCGCTCCGTTCCATCATCCCTTGGCCTGGTTTGCTAGGTCTGCTTAGAAGGTGAGACTTAGGTAGAATTATGTCACGTGACCGCTTCTTTGCCATAGCTGTAGATTTATGTTTCACTTTCTTGCTTTCTGTTTTGGTTCTTTTTTCAGTTATGATAAAGTTATTTGTCGGTAGTAGTTTAGGAATTCAAGATTCCATGTGATGCTAAGAATTTGGGATGTCACTGGTTGGAGAGATCATATTTCATTTGATGACTGGACAAGAGCTAGGAAGAAGGGTCAATGATCTCCTAACGAAAGAAAAATTGTGTGATATAAATTTATGGTACTATCGAGTTTGACAAGTGTCTTCGATAAAACTGAAACTGATCTCATTTTAATAATTTAAAGAGACAGATTATTGACAATTCTTGGCTCACTTAATCTGCCATAATTCAGCAATTACTTCAGCAACCCCTTCACAAATAACTTTTTTTTCTAAAATTTCTTTATTAGTATCAATCATTCCAAACATTACATTCATTTCTTATATCTAGGTGTTCTGTGTAAATAGAAAACACTATCATCCTAATTTGGTAAAACAAATTTAAGATTTTATTAACATTTTGTTAACAACATATTACATTTCATATGCCGTAGCAGTTCAGATTTTTACAGGTGAGTTGATTTCACCTGCTTATAAAAGAAAAAAAAGTAACGTTTTCAATTTACTTAACCTAACTTAACCTAAACATATAACGCATTAATCGTGGCAATAGAAGATTGTAACGATTTTTGCCTGAAAATAATTTAATAATAATTTTTTATTTGACATTTGTTCCAATGTTTCAACATTGGATATTCTATGTAACTCATTGGTTCAATCATTTTCGAAATTTTATTTTGAATTCTCTGCAGAGCTTTTTTCTTGGTATTACAACAGCTAGTCCATATTTTTTTTTATTTGTCTATAGTTTTACAAACTTAACCTAAATAAGGATATTGGTACAGCATACAACATGGCTGGCCTTAAAATATGTTTGAATATCAAAAGCATGTTCTTAAGACAAAGTTTTGATTTTCTATTAATAAGGGGATAGAGACATTGTACATAAATTGGCGCTTATATTGAGCTGTTCGGTAATCCAATCCGCATGGTTACTATATTAATTAACTCATTACGCGTGGATGGACAAATTATGGGTGAAATTATGAAAAAAGCCACGTGCTCGGCTGGGATTCGAACCCAGGACTCTTGTATGCTAGACGAGCGCTTTACCAACTAAGGTACCGAGTCACTTGGTGACCCATTAACTGAGTTGGTTACAAGCAGTGCTGGGAATGGTAATAGTAGTAGGCTTGAGTTTTTGCGAAAATCACGTGGCTCTCCTAATACAGTAGTTCAAAATTGTGAAACTCATCAAGTAGCCTATGTTGGGTACATGAATTTTCTAAATCAGGAGTCACGGTGCCTCGAGAGACCGTTATTATGTAAAAAAAATGTCCACCAAATCTGAGCACAGGGCTCGATTCCTGAGGTCATTCTGCACCTTTGGGCCAATTTAAAAAAAAATCCCTAGGAGGAATCTCGAAAAATCTTGATTTGAAGTTTTTTACTTAAAAATTCACTATAATCCATATTAACATTTTGCAAAAGCACTTAAAAAAACCTACAAAAACGCTCAAAAAGTTGGACAAACTGTTCTCAACTAGTATACAATTGTTACCTTTGTTACAATTAGAAATATTTACAACTGGCTTAATAATGGACGTTTGGCATAATAGATGTTTGGCATAATGGACATTAGGCATAATGGACGATAGGCATAATTTTCAAAATGAAAATATAAATCGTTTACTGGAAAAATGTACTGACTTTTTTGATAATTTTTTTTCCTATCTTATTAACGTGATTTTAGCCCTGGGCTGGTTCATCTCGGGACCAACGGATTTACTTCCCTTCCGAAGGAAGTCGAAACTATGACTTTCACGTCATAAGTGACTATCTCGGGGATGGGATTTGATCCCAGGTCCTCAGCGTGAGTGGCGTGAATTCTAACCATAGAGTAAAGCCATGCTGAAGGTATCTTAGTTCGGTTCCTAGTCGATCCAGGATCTTTTCATTTTCTTCACTTTCTTGGCCATAAAGCATAATGTATCGTGCACAAATGAGAAAGCCAAGAATAAGAACGACGCTGTACATTATCAGTTGCTCATTTTTGGGTTTGGTTCTACACATATAACTGGCAAATTTTTCATAAGAGATTATCCCTTCTTTAAATTGAAGGCTGTTCTTTATAGTTTTGATGTCAACAAAATTGTTGGAGTTTGTGCTGCTAATGTCTTAATCAGAAAATTTCCCTTCTTCTATAAATAAGCTGTTCTTTCGAGACAATAATGTCATTATTGCTTTAAATATTTCCACCATACATTTTCCCTTCTTTGAATCATAAGCTTTTCTTTATACTTATACGGTTAATTAAATGGTTGGAGGAAAAGACTCTTTGAGAAAGCACCTTCTTCCAATGTATGTTGTTATTTGTACTTTTATTTTTCTAATAGTTTTTGGAATTGTAGATGTAAATATTTCCATCCGAAATTTTCGTTTCGACTTGCTGTTTATTGATTATGAGTAACACTGGGTAATCAAATAAGTTGTAGGAGCTCTATGCAATAACATTGGGAATATCACTTTGCTCCTAAATGCACGCCATGTTTTATGCTGGATATTGTGTTATGTTGAATTTGAACTTGACTTTTGTAATTAAAATAAATATTTAATCAAATTTTACTTTTCAAACTTGACGAATTTCGAGGAAATTGATTGAAAATCATCGAAAATTGTTTACATAAGTAGCAAAGGAAACCGTTCTCACTAATGATGAGCAGACTCGAAGTAGCAATGTAACGCTAAGAAGATAGTTGTCATACTACCAGCAAATTATTGCTGAAGATTATGTCACCTATTATAACATAAATTCTTGACTTGCCTCTCGATTATCGTCTTCAAGGTACTCATTTGCACTATAAGTATTACTATTTATATGGAAGATTTCCCTTCTTTAGAATTAACTCAATTATGTAAGAGAAACATAACAAAAAATGTCATATACTCATTAAAATAAACATCTTTAGAAACAAATAACACTTTGATTGCACATCGCATATTTAAATTGATACTTACAAAAATGTATTGAGCTGGATTTTAGAATTGAAATGACAACCAATGTTCCTCCATATCTGTCATTTGGTTCATGGTCACATTTCATAGCACCGAAAAAAGTCATTTAATACCAGCCAATCAATCCACCCTTTCGTAACGCTTTTTGTATAAACATCGCACATTTTTTATGAGCTGTCACACCTTAAGGACAGATACCCACCCCCATCAGCGTAATTGAATTTGTAAATGGGCCCGAAAATGTTGCATTATAAGACGAGTTTCAAATGACACACGCGCAAGTTATTTTATGCCAAACGTCCATTATGCCTGACGTATATTATGCCTAATGTCTTTATGCCTAACGTTCATTATGCCTAACATCCTTATGCCTAACGTCCTTATGCCTAACGTCTTTATGCCTAATGGGGTATACTCTGAAGAAACATCAATAGAATTGGAAGTATTGTAATTGATGGAGTCCTTGACTTATCTTTGCAAGGCCAAAATGTCATCTAGCCAGATCTGTCCGAACACCGATTATATGTAGCAAGTGTTCGACGATTAACAACTTCAAACAAATTCCCAATAAGTACTATTTAAGTATCAACTTCACTAGGACTTTCACTCTATATATCTGCAACCCTTCATTTGTTTTTTTTTTTTCGGGATTCATCGTCAATCTGTTTATTGACTTCTAAGTCGCGTTCGACTCAGTAACAAAAAAAATAGCTGTGGCAGGTAATATCAAAGACTTAAAAATAAGACTTAAAGCTGATAAAGCTGACAAATACAATCAGGTGTAATTATTATAGAAGAGGATCTTTTTTTTTTTGAAAATTACATGGAATAAAAAGAGATGAGTTTACTCAATTTACTGTTCAATATTGCGTTTTGTCGCATAAACTCCTTGATTTTGCAGACCATGACTTTTTTTGGAATCGATCGCAGTTCAGTAAAGAAGGGTTTCACTATTACAAAGATGGACAACTAGGATAAGCTTGTAATGCCATTTAATTTACCCAAATGTATATGGTTGCATGTAGAGAAAGAAGCAAGTTCAGATATGTTGGTGCTGAAGCAGTGCTTGATTGAGATGTGGATGAATTTGTTGAAGAGCCGTATAACAATTGTGACGTATGATAATAATGTTTCCCTTGGAGTAAAACACGTGTTATCTCCTTTACGGATTACGTAACCAGCTTAGGAACCCGAAACTTGCAAAGGGAAACGACATTTCTACACTGTTGCTCGATAAAGGCTTATCTGACTTCATTGATCCATTATTTCATTGACAACTTCGCCAAAACACCTCGTGATCCTTTATTGTACAACACTGAAAAGTGTTTCGAAAACTAAATCAGTTTTCAATAATAATGCAAAGAGAGCAACGATGAATGCAAACATGCCTTAAAGAAACATCACTGTTAATTTGTCATGGTTAAAACACTTATTCTTGGCTCCATTAGCACATTTGTTTGACAACAGCAGCGAAAACTATTAAGCGAATAAAATAGGCAAACTTCAGTGAGCTGGTCATTTAGTGCGAATGCCGGAAGAAAAAGTTGCATCAATCAGGTGAAGCTCAGCGACCCCGTGGAAGACATCGGCGTATGATCATTCTGTTATTGACTTGAGCGTACCAGAGTAACCAAATCATTCAAAATTTGAAACAACCGGTAATACTAGCTCTAATTGACTATAAAAGTATTCACATGACTTATCTGCTAACTATTATTGTGCAACATTTATTCTCAGATCCTTTTTAATAACAACATTGTTAATTATTGATTTATTTGGATTACTTTTCAATTTGTTTCATATGGAAAACAACAATCAATGAAATTTAAACCAGTAAACTATGAAAAAAAAGTTAAATCGAAGTCAAACATTAAATTTTTAAGATCACAAATCTGGAAAATCAAACATCCGTTTAAGCTGAAAACCTAATCGACTGGTCACTAGCTGGTGGTGACCAATCGATTAAATCCTCAGCTAAAACGGGTATTCGGTTCTCCAGATTTGTGCTCTTGAAAATTTGGAGTTTGGCTTCGATTTAACTTATTTTATCATTCATCTTCACTTTCAGGAGTGGATTAAGTTAAGCCAGTTGTGTTCATTCCTTGTTGTGCGCTTGAACAAGTTACAGTCGACTCTCCACAACTCGATGTTCTATAACTCGATATATTCTATAACTCGATGGATTTTTCGGTCCCTTGAAATTCCCATACATCTTGCTCTCCATAAGTCGATATTTCTATAACTCGATGCCTCCACTAGTCGATGTCACGTGTGAGGTAAATTTCCCTCCATAACTCGATATCTCTCTTTACATTCCTTTTTATACAGGGGAACATGGATCACTTCTTGTTTTGAAGTGAAGAAAGACTTGCAAGTTGTAATGAAAGTTGAAAAAACCCGAAAACAACATTATTGATTTTCAGTAAAAATAAGTGATTTGTCCATAATTTAAAAAAAAGTTTTTTAAATATGATTTTTTTAAAATGCTATCAACAAAATAATATCGCTTTCTTACAAATGTGATCATCAATGTATTGGAAGTACAGAAATTTGATCCTTGGATTTTTGGATTGTTTTTTCGGTGTGTTCTATAACTCGATAATTCTATAAGTCGATGGTCCCTTGGATATCGAGTTATGGAGAGTCTACTGTAGTTCAGTTTTTTGCAGTCGGCTGCTTTTTTTGGTTTTTTTATTTCTTCCACCGCCCGTGTGGTTTTTACCAATTGTGCCTCTAGTGCTTAAAACCGCGCGCATCAAAGGAAGCGAACCAGGTTGGCAAGGGTCAACGGGTATCGTTCCACCGATAATTGTTCCCCCGCATACATCTGCTGCGAGGACGGCGAGACATATTTGCCTACCTACGACGTGGAAGGCTAGCTGCTAGTGCCGTCATCAAACGGGAACGGATAAGTAGCAATTTTTCTATACCTATCCATACTCTATTGAATTGCCTTCGCATCTCCCGAACAAACAGTGTTGAGTTCAAGGTTGTTTTTCGCTTCTCCTCTGTCTCTCTCCCGGTGCAAATTTGTTTGCAGGGTTAGGGGAAGGGTGTACAAAATGCCACTGACTGATTTTTTTTTTCTTTTCAAAAGTTTTTTATTTTCATTCTTATTTATATTTTTGCCTTTATAGGGGAGGTGTGTACAAAAATAGTCCACTAATTGATTAATATTTTCCAATCGCTTTAAATTTTTTTTGTTTGTTTTTTTTCTCTATACTTTTTTTTTTATTATTATTGTCGATTCGGTTGCGGTTGGATTTTTTCCCGCATGGACGAATCGGATGGAGGCGATACGCCTCCTAAAGATTCTCGTTTGCTCGAACGCGGTTTTATCAACCGTCTTCGGCTGGGCCTTGGGTTGTCTATTTCCGGCGCAAAAATAAGGATTTTGAATGTGCTCTGATCTCTAGAGAGCTGACGCGTAAATATCCTGGGACCGTTATTCACCAAGTGAAGCAATCCAAGCTGCGTGTTAACTGCACCTAGTTACAAAGCAGCGAATGAAATTGCTCAGCATGAGGCTTTACTGTGGAATATTATGTGTATATTTTGGCCAGAGAGGTTGAGGTGGAAGGGAAAAATCATCGACGCGAGTCTGACATGCGAAGACATTAAGACTGGCAAAGCGTTTTGAGAACCGGTCCATTCCTGATGTGGCTATACTGGATTGTAAACAATTACAATCAGTTTCCATGGAAGGCAATAAGAAAGTGTTTTCGCCGTCAGCCTCGTTTCGTGTAACTTTTCCTGGTTCCGTTCTCCCTAAATTTGTTTGCATTGATAGTGTTTTTTACCCAGTGCGCCTTTACGTGCCGAAGGTATTCAATTGTACCAACTGCAAACAGCTTTGGGTCATAGTGCTAGCTTTTGCGACAACAAGCCCCGTTGTGGTAAATGCAACCAAGCTCACTTGGAAGATGATTGCACACAGGAAGCTGAAAAAATGCAGCTACTGTCGTGAGAGTCTTCATGACTTGCAGAAATGCCGGCATACAAAAGGCGCATTCGAAATGAGAGTCGCTCCATTGTGAAGCGCTCCAAGAAGACGTATGCGGAAATGGTGAAAGCTTTAAATCCGCCTGCAAAGAAGTCTTCATCAGCCATCCAGTTGGTAACTCTTTCAAGAGTTGTCTTCCGACGAAGCGAACGACGACGAAACTGATGGGGGAGATTCTTCGGAGGTACACGCACCCGGAAAACGAAAGTCTCATCTTCTCGGGACTGCGCCGTAACGTATGAAATCTTCCCTCCAGAAGTTTGCTAATCCAAAGGAGGTGGGCAAATTCAAAAATCCCGAAGAAACAGGTCTTTGATGCTTCCGTTCCGTGTTGCAGCAAAGATCTGACGCCCCCGCCTCCACCGATTAAATATACTTCGAAAAGAAGCTCTAGACAAGATAGCAAGAAAAAAGCTACTGAAGTCCCTTGCTCTTCCTCGAAAACCCCCCGGGCCAAGCGAGGACTGATAACTTTTACGGCCCTTTGTGGATCGCATATGTGATGCCCTCCGGGAGTTTCAGACTCATTCAGAGGCATACTCGACTTTTTCTCCCCGCAATAGAAGAGTATCTCAGGGAATTGACTATTCTCGTGGCCCCTCCTTGCTTCGATCATATCTTTCGATGGCTAATTCATCAAGTGAGGTACAAGATATGATCACTGTGTTACAGTGGAACTGTCATAGTCTAAAACCTAAATTAGACACATTTAAGTTTTTGCTTTCACAATTCCGGATTGTGATATATTTTGCACTCTGTGAAACATGTCTTTCTTCTGAAGATGATCTTAACTTCTACGATTTTAACATTATACGCCAGGATCGAGATTGATATTACGGGGGTGTGCTTTTAGGATCAAAAAGTGCCATTCATTCTACAGAATCCCCATCCCGACTCATCCAGGCATAGAAATCGTTGCTTTGCCAAATAAACGTAAAGGGTAAAGATCTTTTGCGTAGCTTCTTGTTTATATTCCTCCAAGAGTTTCAATAAACCGCCATTCATCTCTGGGAATGCAGTCTCCATGCTCTCATCCCAGTTTTAATACTGGGTGATATGAACTCACATGGTTACTGGGTGGGCGAATCTTTATGACGATTTTCTATGACTTATGCGACGATTTTCAACTTGAACATTTTGAACACAGGTGAAGTGACACGTTTCATCCGACGGCAAAGAAAGCCGCATTTGACCTATCTTTGGGGTTTCAAGTTCACTATCATTCGATTGCATGTGGAAGGTGATTGATGATCCCCATGGTAGTGATCATTTGCCCATAATAACGTCTATCAGAAATAATTGTGAAAGGTCAGAGCAGTCAATTCAGGTTCCTTACGACCTCACTAGGAATATCGATTGGCAAAAATTTGCATCAGCGGTAACTTTTGGTATCGAAACATTCAACACACTCCACCGTTGGATGAGTATCGATTCCTAACAGAATTGATTTATAAAAGTGCATTAGAATCCCAAAAACAACGAGTTTCCAAGTGCATCCTTCAAAAGACGACCAGCCACACCTGGTTGGGATGATGAATGCACTCAGTTGTATCGAGAAAAATCTAATGCCTTCAAAGCTTTTCGTAGATATGGTACCTCAGAACTTTATTTAGAGTACTCGAAGCTCGAAAAAAGACTGAAGAATCTTATTAAAGCGAAGAAGCGTAAGCTATTGGCGACGTTTTATCGATGACCTCTCACGAGAACTTCAATGACGACGCTTTTGGAGAGTGGCTCGCAACATGCGAAACCGCTCATCCTCAAATGAGAGTGACGAAATACTCCAATCGTTGGATATTCAATTTCGCAAAAAAGGTCTGTCCAGACTCAGTTCCAGCTCAACCGCCATTCTGGGAAACCCAGAGAGACGATGCGTTGGACGAACCATTCACTATGCTGGAATTTTCTATGGCTCTTCTTTCATCAAACAACTCCTCTCCGGGACGCGATTATGATTAAGTTCAATCTTCTTAAAAATCTCCCCGATATCGCTAAAAGACGGTTGCTTGACCTGTTCAACTCTTTCATGGAACACAACATTGTTCCAACCTGAACTGGAGAACAGGTCAGAATGTAATAGCTATTCAAAAGCCTGGGAAGACCAGCGTCATGATCACTAATTCATACGCCCGATCGCTATGTTATCAGTTTTAAGGAAATTGTTACGGAAAAAATGATCCTATTCCCGGACTCGAATTCCACTGGTCAGAAAATTCAAAACGAACATGCTGTTCAAGTACTCAACTTTGGCTTTCGCAAGGGCAACAGGAACAAACAGATTTGTCTAGCGTTGGCTTTCATTACAGATATTCAACCTATGCCTTTGCTCGACAAGGGGGCAAATTGGCTTCGGTTTTCCTGGATCATTAACAGGGCGCTTTTGATTCAGTTTCCATAGGTAATAATTACCGTCAGCAAACTGCACAATAGTGGACTACCTGGAATATTGAATAATTTCTTGTACAATCTGTTGTTGTTGTTGTTCAATTTGTTTCATATGGAAAACAACAATCAATGAAATTTAAACCAGTAAACTATGAAAAAAAAAGTTAAATCGAAGTCAAACATTAAATTTTTAAGATCACAAATCTGGAAAATGAAACATCCGTTTAAGCTGAAAACCTAATCGACTGGTCACTAGCTGGTGGTGACCAATCGATTAAATCCTCAGCTAAAACGGGTATTCGGTTCTCCAGATTTGTGCTCTTGAAAATTTGGAGTTTGGCTTCGATTTAACTTATTTTATCATTCATCTTCACTTTAAGGAGTGGATTAAGTTAAGCCAGTTGTAAATATTAACAACGGTAACAATTGTATACTAGTTGAGAACAGTTTGGCCACATTTTTGAGCGTTTTTGTAGGTTTTTTCAGTGCTATTGTAAAATTTTAATAAAGATTATATTGACTTTTAAAGTAAAAAACTTCAAATCAAGATTTCTCGAGATTCCTCCTAGGGATTTTTTTTAAAATTGGCCCAAAGGTGCAGAGTGACCTCAGGAATCGAGCCCTGTGCTCAGATTTGATGGACAATTTTTTTACATAATAACGGTCTGTCGGGGCACCGTGGGAGTGTCATTGAAGGCTGCAAATGCGGGAAATGCAACGGGAAATAGAACATTTTTCTACAGTAGTTTTGGGTTGCACTTAGCAACGGGTGTTTTGCTATTTTCAAGGCATTTTGCCTAGAGCAGCGATACGCGTGAGTTTTACTGGCTCCGGTGACTGTGATTCGCTACGCTTGCCTACAGTAGTGTGAATCTCAGAACTTTTCCCAACTCTGGTTACAAGTTTAGAATTCAAATCCCTACAGACCACACGGACCCCTTTCATAACCCAGGGTTCGAATCCCAGCCGAACACGTGGATTTTTTTCATAATTTCACCCATAATTTGTCCATTTTTACCACGCGTAATGAGTTAATTAATTAATAACCATGCGGATTGGAATGAATGAGCATGATTATGATCATTCCTGCATGGTACTGAATCATGATCAAGTCGATCGTTTAAACTGAAAAACATGATATGGTTCGATACTCTACCAGGCAAACTCCCCGAAAACGACTTATCGTAACGGATATATCTTCTTTTGCTGGGCACGAGCCCTAAATGACTCTTCTTCGCGAAGGACAAGCGTCCTTAGCGTGAGAAGGAACCTCATCCAATCATGCATTTAGCATCCATGCGGCAATTTTTTGTACCATGACCCCACTTTTGGCACCGACGGCACCGAGTGGGGTTCTGGTAATTTCCTCCAGGTTTCTGAAATGTTCCCATGTCACAGGACATCGAACAAAAGTTTTGCTTTATCTAAAGCTTCAACATTATTTAGTTCTTTTTTGTTAAAGTGAAATAATAATATCTTGAGAAAGGTGTGGCTCTTGTCTTCAAGATGTCTGAGAAGAAGTTTGCGATCTTCAAGATTTCCGGCAAAACGCGACAGTCTCCTTTTCTTGCGATTTAGACGGAAACTTTGATTCCCTAATGGAGTTCAAGATCTCCTGTCTAAATCTTCCAAATTCGGAAACAACTGACCACGATAGGCGGAACTCTTTGCTCCTCACTTGAATCAAAGAGCCTGGGCTAGAGGCTGCTTCGATTTGTGTTCGGAAATTTGTCTAGAGCATCGAACTGATTGCTCATTTCGATACAATTATTCATTTCACCCTTGGAAGAAAGTTCGCATTCCGGAGAAACGTCTTTCTCCCATTCTTGCCACGTTTAGTGACAGTTTTAAATCCCACTTTTGGAAGGAAGTTTGTGAAATTCAGAGATTCACCCTTCCCTTTTGTTTGTTGTTGCAACCATGTGAATAAAACGAAAGAAGACGTGACCTTCGAGAGGTTTTTTTTTTCCCAAGACGTGGTGTCCAAGAAGGATTACCACCGCTAGCTTTCGCCAACGGGTCCAACGAAAAATCGAAGGCACGGGTCCAAACAAGGATCGTAAAGGGACTCAATTGTAGAAAAAATAGTTACTGAAAGTACTGTTTTAGTAGCACTGAAAAGTACCGGTTTTTAATTTTAGCACTGAAAAGTTACTGTTTTATTGCTTAGCATATTAGCTGCTTACAATTTTTGTAAGAACCATGATACCATTTATGAACTATCTTGAAAACAAACACATATTTGTCGATTAGAGAGACGGTCATTTAAAGGAAGTGAAGAACAGGAAAATCGAAAAATATGCATAAGTGATACAGTAACTCCAACGTGATAGACGTGACTTCAGATATCCAAGAATACCAAAAAAGAACTGACAGCAATATCAGTCAGTAAACTCATGTAATAGACGGAGTTCAATATTTGTCTGTCATTGGGACTGAAGAACAAACTTATGATTGGCATAAACGAAATTTACATAGTATTAAAATTTGGCCATATTTATTCCACCCCTTCACCCTTCCCCTACAACACACTTTTTGTATGGACTTCATTTTCAAATATGGGGTCGTCCCGTTTCCCCTGGCAATCCTGAGTGCGAAACGATATTTATGGACGACCCAATCACCTTAAGTTTTCTTCACATTCTAATGGGTCCAATAGCATGAAAATATATTGATTTATTTAAAAAAAACTTATATAACCGTTAGATACAGATGACACACTTTCCAAGTTTTTTTTTGATCTCCCACCATAGACATGTTTTTTTTTTATGAGTTAAGGTTTAACTAATGGGAATACAACTATAAATAACAAATACAAGCTAAAATTCCCAATTGTGGAAATACCTTGGGTGTTAACCGAGGGGTGGGTGAGTGTCAAAAATAGGATTTTTGCAATTTCTCATTGTAATAGACTGTTTTTCATCATGCCAATCTGTCATGAAACGGACTACTTTCCTGCACTGAAGTATGCAGTGCGGGAATAGTCATTACACAACTGAAACCAGTGCTGTAATGATTCATTACGCAACGTTTTCTCATTACGCAACTGTTTTGAATTGCGTAATGTATCATAACACCATTTTTTCAGAAATTGTAAAATAATGATGAATGCATTTCCGATACCCTCAAGTAGTCTTCTACGAAATTGCAAAAAATGTTGTACGTAACTCGTTGCAGAACTCGATTTTTACAGCACTCGTTGTCATTATCCCACTCGGCAAGCCTCGTAGGATAAATTTACGACTCGTGCTGTATAAATCATCATTATGCAACTTGTTCCGTAAACTACAATTTTCGGCGTCATGAAATTTGTGAATAATCCATCTACTGTTTGAACATCTATTCTACTGTTTTGTGCCATTTAATAATTAAGATCCTACAGCCCTGTCTCAATTTTAGTACCAAACGCTTAAGTTTTGGCCATACACACATGTTTACTCAATATTTAAACGTTTTTCTTTACTTTGAGTCCAAAACACAATTGTTTCCGGTTTTTGAGATGTTGTCACACCGCTTTGCTTAGACCCAAATTTTGGGTCTATTTTGTTTTCCGTGTCCCTTCTGAGATGTCAGATAGGAACAACCCCATTGTTAAAAAAGTTGAACCGCTGTGGCGTTTTTGTCGACTAACTAAAAGTCAAACATGATCAAAAGTGTCAAGGTTCAAATTAGGACTCAATTTTAAAAATAAAATATTATTATGATATAGCCGTTATTCGAGGGGGAAATTTGCCAAAGTATTCTTACTACTCCGCTCTATCGTGTTAATATTCAATAAAAACAAAGTTTTAGGACCCCATTCAACGCATAACTTGCGCGTCGTTCTGAAGAGATTGAATCAATCTTCTTTTATTTTGTCTGATATTTATGGTTTGATTATCAAAAAAAAAAAAACATTGTGGTTTCTGCAGCTCATTGATTGATTGATTGACTCTTTATTATGGGGAAATTCAGCCCGAGGCTGATTCATCCCCGTATATAAAGGAGGGGGGGGGGGTTAATTTGCAGGAAAAGAGGAGGAAAGGGAGTTACATTGTACAATTAACAGTGTATGTTGCGGTGTTCTTCGTTTCACTGGTGTTGTCGAATGATGTGTAAGTTCCGCATCGAGTTCATGGGTCATAACCGGGGTCGTAACGGTAGGGAATGTGGTGATTTCGTATTCGTTTGCAGGTCAAGGGTCTTAGCAGGGCTCATATTAAGGTAAAGAGTCCAGCCTCTTTTAAAAAGATTATCAGCTGTCGTTCCTTTACCGCGTCATTTTGGAGGGTGCTGTCGATACCGCTGATCTCGCGCAGCGCAGACCATTACCATTTAACAGCTTTAGCAGATTTTGTTGCGCGCCATGCGTTTTGTACTGTTTTCCCTCGCAGGGAAAGGTAAACATCCGAAAATTATACACTCAGAAATAAAAATAGTCACAGAATTACTAAACTTTATGCATTAATGACTATTTTCTGTCTGCCTCTTTTTCATTCTGCTGTGAATTTCTACACTAAATGTCATTTCGCCTGGGTTGAAGCTTAGCGATGCTTCAACCCAGGCGAATTGACAAATAGGAATAAAATTTCCCTTCAGAATGAAAGAGAGGCAGATAGAAAATACTCAAAAATTACTAAAATTTAGTCATTCTGTGACGACCCGTATTTCTGAGTGTAGGTGTGAGAGTGGAATTTGATACTGGAATATGAATTGTTCTTCCTGATAAGTCCCATAGGAAAAATAGGATGGCATCCCTCTGAAGAATCCATATCTTTTGATTCCGAAATCAGTGACATTATGGTAGCTTGAAACCTAAAGTTTTGTTTGGTCAGGGCATTGAATGCCAAAAAGGTTTAAATGCGTTCAATCAAAGTGAACCAAGTAATAATCTTGAGTACCGGTCTTTGGTCTGAAAAGCGGGTTCTACACAGCTAAAAAAATGTTGTAAATTGAAGTTTACAACACATATTTAGAGCATCAAAATAAACCTAAATTTCAACGACCAATCCATTATTTTTCAATTGAATTCGCTTTAAATTTACACGATCATGTAATATTCAACCATTTTTAGTTGAAAATTGAATGTATATTCATTTAAATTTACATGATGCTGTAACAACACACTAATTGGATTTATTTTTACAGTAGACTTCAGTTTACATCTCATTGAAAATAAAATATTTTTTCTGTGTAGGATATTTCAAACAGACAACATATAACTACCGAAAATTTCTATCGGGCTCTGAAATCGACGTACAAAAATGCAACAATCAATAAGTTCATTTCTTCTTGACACTTGACTTCTTGGCCAACTATTCAAATATGGTTAATTACCTCAAATTAAAACAGATGCATCGAATTATGTATCATTTATTAATTTCTATAGATGGATGAAATTAATTCGGGCCCATTTCCGAATTCCATTACGCTGATGGGGTGGGTGGGTGTCCTTAAGGTGTAACAAGCTCATACAAAAGTGCGAAATTCATACGAAAAGCGCTACGAGGCGGTGGATTGATTGCTTGATATTCAATGTCTATTTTCGGTGCTATGAGATATGATAATGAACCGAATGTTGCCAATGGTCATTGCTATCATTCTAAAATCCAGCTGAATCCATTTTTATAAGTATTAATTAATATTTGCGATGTGCAATCAAAATGTCTCTTGTATCTAAAGATGTTTATTTTAGTAATTATGCGACATTTTGTCTCTTACATAATAGTGTTGATTCTACTTCCATATAAGATTCAGTACTTATAATGCGAATGATTACTTTGAAGGCAACAATCAAGGTAATAAATCTTCGAGCTGTTTAGTAGAATACCTAGAAGTAGATGAAAAACCGAATTTAGTACTATACCATTTAATTCCACTAGAGTTTGTATCCTTTGACAGATACGCGTATTTTGACCTCAACTGTAAGGCCGTCTTCAGTGTTGTGTACTTAGACTCGACTTGAAGAAAACCATCGTATACACACATTATATATTAACACTAGGTATAAACGTATTTCATTACCCATTTTTTTAAACTTAAAATTTATGATCTGTAACCGTCGGTTCCATGTTTAGCTTGTTGGCTCCACCACAAGTCTACAATTTCCCATCCCATAACCTAATACGCCCTTATCCCAAGTAAGCTACTAAAACAAATGGAGCTAGCAGCACTCATACATTAGACTTGATGTGTGAGTCAATGGCATCTCCACTCTCACGGCCATCTGTCATGCTTGAGTGACTGCACGAAATTGAATAGTGTGAACCAAGCTTTATATTTAAATGACAATTCCAACCCACAGGTGGAGCGCCGGTAGCGTCAATACAGGCATGTATCGTTTTTATCATGCGAAAACCACAAAAGTTATGCTAGCTGGTCTTAGCTTTCCTATAAATACGCCAACATTCCTAGATTCAGATCTCTTTTGGCTGGTGATTCTAGAACGGTTTAGAAGTGCGCGCGTGTGTAGCCTTTTATTCATTTTGGAGGTTAGATCTGATTACCTCATGTGGTGCAAGTGTTTTAATTCTGGGCCATTGTCTCTTCATAATAGGTTCTTCAAAAAATGATTGTTAGTCCGTTAGTGCAACCTACTATCTAACGTATTGTTAGTACGGTTAAAATTAGTAGTCAGAAGGGGTTAAATCATGCAAACGTAAGATCAGTGTTAGTATTTGTTAGATAAAGCCTAAAATAATATGTTAAAACTTATAGTTATTGTGTTAAAACCTCAAGGAACAAGAACAGTACAACAAACAAGTTAAAAACCAACAAGAAAAAGGTAATACTTTTGTGAAACAAATCAGATAGTGATAAATATGACGTCACAGGGTCTAATCTGTGGTTAGGTCCAAGCAATGGACCTTTTTCTTCTCTTTGGAGCGAATTTCTAATAAGCAGTTCATCGGATGCTACTAGCGACGCCGAAAGACCCACCGAAGTTCAGCGCCAGTAAATTGCAGCCAAAAGTGCCAGTGTTTATGGCTTTAGAGGAGTGGTCCAATACCAAGTTCGTAATATTGAGACTTCCGAAGCATGAAGGATTTTTCCTGGGAGTAGCATCTCCACAAGTAGGCGTTGGAATGGCGCCCCTAGAACCCCCACCCCCCCCCCCCCCCCCCTCCCCCCTACATCTGGATCAACGTTTCGAGGATGTGCTTTCATGTCACCAACCATCATCTTCGACGGCATCCGAACCCATTTCATCACTTCGGCATGGGTTGTCGAAAATCAGCAATCGATCAGGGTATCATCATGGCCGCCATCTTCCTGCCTGTGTTATTGTCGATCGGGCTTCACTGCCGGATGTATCCATCAACCAGTGCAAACCAGAGGTTCCCAAACCACAAGCTACCATTCATCAAAACCGCAAGTATTGACCCCAGAAGATGTGACGTCATTTAAATAAATATGTTATACTGTTAGAAGAACCACAGTGGTAGCTAATTTCGAGAGCATAGCCCTGGGTTAAGATATTTCCACCACTTCTTGTTATTTTCCGCTTTGCCGGGCTCAAAAGGAGCCATCAGGCCTCGCCTTTTTGGAATCCCCGAATTTAATTTGTGTTTTCCGTATTTCAATGTTTGTATTGTGCCTATTTGTGAAACACCAGTGGGTAAGTTTACTTTGAACAGTGGTCCTATTCAAGAAAAATGTCCTCAGCTGGAGATGTGAGAGACAAGTCACGTTGAACGACCCTGTGATCCACAATCCCTGAGCTACCGAGTTACAGATCTTTAGGTACATTTCATCCCTTTTTTGTTGAAACTTTAAGTGCTGAAAGGTATATCACGGGAACGATTAGTTGAATAGCCATGTATTGCCGTTGCCGTTGTCTCTGTTGAATAGCGTCGTAGGTACCTGTTTGCAAATTTCCAGACTCTCCGCCTCATCCAGTTTCCAAGGAGAAGAAACATTCCTCAAAATTTTGATATCGGCCGTCGTAATTGTATGTCATTCTGAAAAGATATGTTCTGCCACCTTAGATTTGAAATCGTATGTCATCCCCTTGTCTATCGTCTTCTGAGCTTTTCCTATTTCCGCTAAGTGTTCTTTGAATCTAACCTCGAGAGACCGCTTTGTTTGACCAATGTAGACCTTGCTGCAGTGGGAGCAGCTGATTTAGTGTTTAGTGTGTTTACCGGATCCTTGGTAGAGCCTAACGAAGTCCTAAGTTGGAAAATACCAAATCGATTATAAAGCTAAGGAATTTTGGAATCGATTTGGTATTTTTCAGCAGAGACCAACAAACAATTGCTAGAACAAATTTTTTTCTGAAAACCTGTGTAAATATTCAAATTGAAGTTTCTTGCAATCACTAGCGCCGCCACACGGCGAATTGCGTCAATCAGTGGTGAATATCAGTATCTTGAAATATTACATATTCACCACTGACAACGTCATGGAAACTTAGCGATGATAGCGCCACCACGATGTTACTACTTGTGTTGCCTTTCAAAATTACCGTTAATTGTCTTACACAGTTTTACAATCGGACTTCAACATCTGTTATCTGTGATGTAGGCAATGTGACAAAATCTGTTATCTGTGCCTACATTGACCCTGATAAAAATCCTGTTAACTTAATGAGATACTCGTGGTTAATCGTGGCACTATCGAGATGAACAACTACCTATGATATATTTGAAATCCCAGTTGGTTTCATCTGTCACCACTTGCCACCCGAAAACATATACGACCCCCAAAGTGATTGATATTTGCACTTGAATTACTATAATTACTTTCTCTTACATTTTAGAGCCCTAGTGTCGAGAAAATGATTCATTCTGACAGTTTACACAATTTTGTAGAAAAATTTTGCTACCAAAAACATCACATTTTCAAAATATTTGAGTAAAATGGTTTTTGAAGGATCGTTCATAAAATACCTTCATATTTTGCCAAACATACCATATTTAAAGATCGTCATTTCAAAAATTTAAATTTCACTGCAGCAAAGTTGCGAACTAACATTTACCCTACAATTTTTATATTAAATTTAGGGGAGGGATTATGTTTAAAACTATAAATTGAACTTTAACACTTCACTTTTGCAAAAGTGTAAAATACTAAAATCACTAGTAAGGCGAGCAAATACCTTTAAACTCTAATATGTGTTGCTTATCTTGACAGATAGGCCTATTTCGTCTGCGACTTACAGAATTCTTCAGTGTCGAGTGCTCGACTTGAAGAGAACATCGCATGGATCTATTATTTATACTAGAAAAAAAGTGTGTGGGTATGTTAGAACTAGATTCTACCTGTAATCGTATTCAGGGGGTCATTTTTTAATTGTGTACCTAATCAAATGAAAGGATTGTCAAAATTAGAAATTCCTGCTTGTTTGGCAGGTGGTCAATTAATGTGTTTATGTATTGTGTGTGTGTGAAGGTTAGGTATAAGTTTAAACAGCCAAGAGTACCCATTTCCTTGATCTTTGTTTAGTAATTTATTGTTGTTTTGTTTGAAAAATCTAAAAATAGCCGATGATGAAATTTTAGTTTCTTTTGATGTCAAATCTTTATTCCTTAGCATACCTGTTAAAGAGGCCATAAGCCTATTAGAAGATTGGCTACTTAGTCAATATGAAGGCACAGATTGGATAAAACAAGTAGGTACATATATTAAATTAACTAAACTTTGCATGCAAGAAAACTATGTTTCCTTTAGATATGAAACTTATAAACAGTTAAATGGAGCCCCAATGGGAAACCCTCTTTCTCCATTTTTAAGTGAGATTTTTATGGCAAATTTAGAGAAACGATTAAAAGATAAAAACCAGCTCCCGAAAATCTGGTGGAGATACGTTAATGATGTTTTCAGCATAGTTAAAAAACACACCTTATCCCAAACTTTAGAAACAATTAATAAGGCTCACAAAAACATTGAATTTACTTACGAAGTGGAACAGGATAACAAATTGCCTTTCTTGGACTTACTTATTGTAAAGGAGCACTCATCACTTACATTTGAAAACCAACTAACACTCAACGTATTATTCCAAACACATCAAATCACACACACCAACTCAAAATGTCTTCCTTCAATCACATGATACATCGAATGCTAACAATCCCCCTCAGTGAAACTGGTAGAAGAAAGGAACTCAACTACATTTCTGAAACAGGACAATTAAACGGTTATACAAGACAAACAATAAAACAACTCATTGACAAAAGAACACGAGAACAATACAAACGTTCACTTACTACTCTGACAAAAGAACAACCAATTCTCAAACGTATAGCCGTCAATTACAACGATGAAACAAAAAAGCTACACCCAATCCTACGAAAGTTTGGTTTCGAGTTAGTTGTTACCAGTAGACACAACCAACTCCAAACTCTCCTAGGTTCAACGAAAGACCCAATTGACAGTTTATATAAATCAGGCGTTTACCAAATTACATGCGATCACTGCAATAAAATTTACATAGGACAAACAAAACGGACTCTCAATACACGTTTTAAAGAACACGTAGCAGAAGTTACTAAGGCACACAAAGACACAGAAAAAGAACATGTACACCATTTCAAATCAAAAGTTGCAGAACATATTTACAATGAACAACATTTCTTTAACACAAAAAATATCAAACTCTACTGAATTAAGTTCACGATTTCGGCCTATCGAAATACTGTGCGACATTCTCCATATAAAACGTATTTTGCGGCCATTTTGTTTTGGTTAATTTATCAAAAAAAAAAATTAAATTTGGACTACACAGTGCAGTGGTAGGCCACTCTGGAAAAATCATACAAACCAGTTAAGTATTGTTGGATAATTACGATATAATGTTTTTTGAAGTTTTCAAGATCTATATATGGCCAGCGTGGTACCAGAAACCCAAATGCTCATTACCCAACGACGGCTTTACCAAATTGCTTCATTTTTTTCGCAACATACACTCATTGTATTGTTCCTAAGCAGTGTTGTGAAAAACTCAATTTCTCATAACTCACCCTTGAGATTTTTCATGCGTGAGTTCTCAATCACGCAACTCAGCAGTCAAAAAATCATGGATGAGTTGGATCACTTTTTTGACTCATTGTCTCGTATTTCCACAGTTTACTCACACACGGCAATAATTTCTTGTTAGTCTGGTAAAATTATAGTAATCCTCTCTAACGTTCATTGGCATAGGAACAGGGGGGGGGGGGGGGGGCAGGGGGGCCAGGCCCCCTCCAGAACCATCCAGCCCCCCCCCCCCCAGAAATTTTGGATGATAATATATATGAACATCAAAAATAAATATATAACATGATTCTATCGTGAAGAAAAACCTTTATAATTAAATAATAATTTTTTTAAGTAGTTATTTTATTTTGTACATCAATAGTGGGAGAACCTTGCTTGTCGTACACAGCATCAGTGTAGCGGTTCTGACTTCGGTGAATCGCGCAACAACCGAAATATTAACCATCCGGTTGTCGCTCAATTGGTAACCGATAGAACCAGCTTAATGTTATGTGCGATAAGCGCAGTTTTCGATACCTCCATTGCAAAAAATATTGTTATACTAAAATGCGTCAGTATCCTGAAAATTCGTATACAACTCGTATAATGTTCGATAAAATTAATTGAGAAATAAGCAAAATTACTACAGGAGCTTCTAAGTCAGAAGATATTTGGGATTTTTGGCGAATTCGTTACAGATCTTTTCCAGAAATTTCAACCTAGCTAAGACTTTTAAGAAAAGTCCAACAAAATCAGCCATACTTGTTTATCTTGCATTAAATACTTTCTTTGATTTCGCATAATTTTTTTTAAATAATTTCTCATGAATAAACTTATTGCATAAACTCTTGGCTACGTTTTTCAAATACAAAGTTTTATATGCTCAAAAACTTTAGTATAATCAAATTTCTCATAGAATATCGAAGCTAGCATAGCTTTTACTACAAATCTTTCGGAAATAAGTCAAATAAAAATGTGCGATTAGTTCATACTTTCAACGTAAATTCCTCCTGAAGGACAACCATTCCTCCTATGTCTTATCCACAAATTGATTCCAGAATATGTTCCCGGATATGACTAAAAAAAAAAAATTGTGGCTCTAAAAGTTCAATCTTTTTCTTCGCAATTCCTCCAAAAATTGCATTGACTTGACTTTGTCAATTTTTTTCATATAGGTTCACAAAACCATGTATTAAAAATTATATCGCGAAGTTTATCAAAAGTCCTTCAGAAATTTTCACACTTTGTACTATATTTTTTTCTGTAAATTCTACTTCAAATCCCCGGATTATAGAGGAATTTCTTGAACAACTTCGACGAAATTTTTTTGATACTCTAAAAATCAACATTTTAAAGAATCTAAAGAGAAAAATCTAGGAATCGTTTAAAATTGCAGAATTTTTATAAGTATGGTTACCGATTTCTGAAAGTCCATCAGGAATTCCTCCACAAACAAAATCTCTAGAAAATACTTGGATGGAGCTCTGTGGATTTTTTTAGAGGAATCGTTGGACGACATTCCAGAGAAACAATAATATAGTTCTCCGACATAATCCCTATACAAATCACTCGTGATTTTTTTTTAGTTTTCGTGGAAAAATTTATGATAGATTACCTACATTTCCCTAGAAACTTTATACGAATGTTTTAATTTTGAAAATTTTTCTTAGTTATTTTTGAAGAAATTTTCCAATGAGAACTTTGAAGGCATGCGAGGAGTTTGAATTGATTTTTGGATGAATTCAATGAAACACTTAGAACTTTCTGTGAAAAAATGCAAATAGATCTGTAGAGAACTTCTCTGAGAAATCTCGAAAAATATTTTCCCAATTGAATCTTATTTAATTGTTTAAGAAAATCTTGTGAAATATTAGGAGGAATCCTTAGAGTAACCTGGATAAATCAACCCTGGACAATTTTTTACTATGATTTCTTGAAGCAATCCTTGAAGAATTTTTAAGAGATATGTTTAAGGAATATGAAGAGAAACTTTAGGAAGAATCTCAAAGGCAAAATTGGAAGAAATTTGGTGAAGAATTCGTGGAACGAATCCTTGCTTGATGATCTTGAAGACGGTTTTAATGATTATTTAATTATTAATGAACAACTGGATGAGATTTTAAACTCAAAGAATTTATGTGCAATAAGAAGTGCAATAAAAAAAAAACGATAAATTATTGGGTGAAGAATTTGGTTGAAACATGTCTCGTCATGTCCTGGTAGGAGATATCACAAAACTCTCTGAGCAAAAAGTGTGCGCGCTTAATCAGGCTTTCGCGAAAACATAAAACTATCCATGCCTTTCATCGTGCTGAAAAGATATGACCAAAAAAACTGCTACTAGGTCCGAATTGGACCATGTTCCCCTACGTATAGGATCATCATGGAAAGTGATTCAGGGGTCTATTTTGTAAATCGAACAGAATCATGTGACTCGTCTATAATCACTGTCGATCAAAGTAAGCATGCATATTTCAGATGTCACCTGTCGACACCCATAGTAATTCAGTCACATAGAGTGACAATTGTCGAAAAACTCGAGTGACAGAGCTAAGTCGAGCGATTTTTTTAGTCGACAGTGACTCCAGTCGAGTCATTTTGATCGACTCAACTTATAAAATAGGGCCCTCAAATTCTGAATTCTTCAAGAGATTATTTTAAGCAATTTGATACATATGCTTCTAGAAATTTTGTGGTAAAATCAGAAAGCATAGAGAAGCTTCAAGAATAAGAAATCTGTCGAATAATAACTACTAAGGGGCGGTCCATTAATTACGTAAGGGTTTATGGGGGGAGGGGGTCTGAGATTTCTTAAGTGCCATACAAATTATTTTTAATTTTCATACAAAAAATCTTACAAGTGGGGGGGGGGGGGGGCGGGGGTGAAAAACCCCGAAAAATGTCTTACGTAATAAATGGACAGCCCCTAATCCCAGATTTCCAGTGAGAATCCCAGGAATAAATCATTGAAAATAGGTAAAGGAGTTCTTGGAAAATGCATTGGAAAAGTACGGAAACCATTCATAAAGAAATCTTCGATACTTGAAGAATTTATGGAAGAATAACAAAGGGATATTCCTCATGTGTTCTCTGGAAGAATTCTTGACGGTTTTTTTATTGGATTAGACAAGAAATGAATATTTTCCGTAGTGAAAATTTAAATTTACAAGTATCATTGTGCAGCAATATGAGACAAAATCACAAATAAATTAAATCAATACAAATCTATGCAAATCACGAAGTTTGTGAAAATCGTGATTATTGTGACCGACATTACTTCTGTAAACCAAGAGTTTGCCAGGTCCCCCCTAGGCCCCCTCCAGAAAAAAATCCTAGCTACGCCAATGCTAACGTTAACAACAACATTCGGGTTTCACGAGATTTTGACGGGTTTTGCGACTGAATCATTTTTTACGATTTGAGTTGATTGAGTGATTTTGCATCATAATCTCAAGCGTGAGATTTGCGAAGCAGATCCGAACCTGCATAGATCTACTTGTCCTTTGAATTTGCTTGATTATGCTATTTGTCTGTACCCCGAATGCAATTCCAGGGTAATACACTAGAAAGAACAATAAACAATAAGAAGATTTTGGTCATTTTCGACTAAGCACATTTGGCCAAAATTGCAAAGATCGGTGGAACTCGAAAGAATCGACAACCAAATAAAGAAGGGTAAAATCAGATGATCCGGAATAGGTCATTCTAGAAAAAGAGATACACCCGATTCTGTTTTGGCACGGGGGATGCGTACCGTACAAAAACAGAATCGGGTGTATACGGGGGATTTGCATTCGGTTGATTGACGTTTGTGGAAACGACATTCGGTGAATTGACACTCGGCGAAAAGTAGCACAACTAATCGTATTCAAAATTCTACTCATTGCTTATTTAATATGTTTTGGATGGAGAACCGACAGTCGGACGTTAAAAGTAGAGTTATATAGTTGTAGCCAAATTTAGCCAGTTCAGCCATAACAAGCTGAAAAGATACGTTGAAAGAACAGCTTATTTTTGAAAGAAGGGTGAATCATCTATGAAATGCAAACATATGAAAATGGTGCATAATGACATGATAAAGTATGAAGATATCTTAGACTCCTCTTCGATTCTTATGTATTTTTCTGCGTTAAAAAATGACCCTCTTCTTCCCAGAAATGGTCCAGAAAGTCACAGTTTTCTGATCGCAACACGGAGTTAAGAAGAAATGTCATTTTAAAAGGGCTCTATGTAGGAAGTTTCTTGATCCAGTCAGTCATTTATTTTCTTTTCTTTAGCGAAACATCATATTGCTGTTTGCATTTGTGATGCAAATGTTGACTAAACGTCCTCCGAATGCGGTAACACAAAACAATCAAAGGACACCTAGCAATGATTATATAAATCACAGCCGCCGTAGCAAGAAAAATCTATCATTGACATCGCATTTCTTGCCAAAAATCTTACCGCATTTGGTGTTCCCGCATTTGATATTTGCATTTCAAACGCGCACAGCAATACTTAGCTTTAAATTGAAATTGCGTGTCACAATTTTAACCTAGCCTCAAGGGTTAAAATAATGAATGGAGCCTCAAAGTTTGTGTCGTTCATATTGTCATAGCTTACATTATCAAACAATCTTGAAATAGACGCATGGATGATAATGATGCTTATTTAATAGCGTTTTTGCACGTGAAAACGAATGCGTTCTGAAATGGGAAATAGCAATCAAACTTGTTTCTTGTGAAATAGATGATCGATGAAGAGAATTCGATCATGCTACGTATCGTCATTCTAGAATACGCTTGAATAAGTTAGTACTTCAAAAACTAAATACCTCACCGGCCTGCTAAGATCTTATCACACAAAAATCATAGATATGCAACGTTTTTGTCCTATCGCGATCCGAAAGGTGCGCAGAAAGGTCGTCGAACCGGCGGCTGTTATCTTCGCCCGTCGCTCTTGCATGCACTCATGGCATTCATGTTTTGCGCCTCACTTAATATGGCCACCTTTCTCTTTCTTCCTGCAATCTGCCAGCTAGAGTGGCGCTGCGCTGCATCTTGAAATACAACTACTCCCTGTATCAAACCAAACGAGAGCGCGCGCGCGTTTTCAAAATTCCTTGCACCCGTTATCTCTCTTCTGGTGTGCAGCGCACACCTCCACCAAGGTTTCCAAATTGTTTTGGTAGTTATTCACCCATCCGAAGCTCGCGCTGTGCGTGGTTACGTTCGATATGTAGAGTCAGAGCGCGCGCTTCCCAAAAACTCGAAACCTGCGATAACCATACTGATGACGTATGGGTTTTCAGCTTTCGGAAGTTTGGTTTGCCTTTATCACGAATACACCGTCGCCACGGCAATGGAAGACTTTCGATGCACTGCACACTAGATCGAAAAAGGGTTAAGGCGAAACCACTACCATGATGAGTTGAACGATGGGCATGCATAAAGTTGGTAAGAGCAATCGTTTCTTTTGCGTGCATGATTTTTATTTCTTGAAATGAGGTATGAAATCGCAATAAATCAAATTCTTTATGTTTCTTAGAATTGCTTATCGTCAATCAACTAATGAACAACTAACGAATCATTCCCATATTGGGTTGTTTTGCTCTCGTGGAACTGGATCGATCAAAGTGGGCCATTGCAGTTGCTTATTTTTTATCTGCGACAAAAAAATGAGGTCAAAGCTAACCCAGCTGTCATCAACGTAGAACAACAAGGGTTCCAAATGACGACGTCTAGCGGCAGCCTTGAAATAGGCAGGCAGCTACTGCACAAGGCAGATAACAAGTTGCCTAATTACCGCAGACTGACAGGAGACAGATTGACAGAGAGACAGACAGAAAGCTTCGGTCATTTGGGGCATAACCTCAACCTAATGAGATATGCATCCACAACAAAAACACCAGTCTTGTACACGTTTGATAAACAAGAAAATAACATCATAATTCGTTTACTTGATCCCTCGGTGCATAGCGCAGCATACTTTCCATCTAACTGTACTGCAAACCTAGTGAAACTGGTTGTCTTGTACACAGATACAACTCACTAATAAAAATTCCATTTCGAAAAGCATAAATCCAGGTCACTTGAAAGCACTCACGGTTCTTACCTCAATCAGCACTTTTCACCTTGCCAGTCACTACTGTTCCCTCCACTGCACTTCCAACGCAAAACCGCCAAATGGATCTCCTTCACTGCCCATTTCCCGAAAATTTCACTCACTTCACCGAATCCCAATTTACATAACACCCCCGCTCGCCAGAATTCCAAAACCTGCCCGCACCAAATAATATATATTTTCACTTCTTCACTCTAGGCAAAATACTGCCCGCTCGCTCACTTGAAGGCAAAATAAAAATTCTAAAATGGCGTCTGGCGCAGCCTACTGTACTGCCGTCTGTCAAACTCCCAACCAACCAACCAACAAACCAACAGAGTCCCAATCAACTCTGCTCGACTACGGAAAGGGGCCACTCGACATGAAAGAAAGTTCACTTTTTCACCACCGAATCGCGCACGGAACCGCTCGAATCCATTTGCTTCCGGCGCGTAACGTCCCGGGCTACACTTTGCGACGCACTTTGGCCACTTTCGAGCGCGACAAACTGGCGTAAATATTGACAGAAAATTTCTCCGTCACTGCTGTAAGTGTTCGCGGTTTGGAAAAAAGTTCACCATCATCAAAACTGTTCCTCCAAATAGGAACGCGCGCTCTCACCAACACACGGAAGCGTTTATTTTGACTCTTGCTGTGTGGCACGAACGCGCTTTGCATCGAAGGTTAAGGTGGTGTGTGTGAGATCGGCTCTGTTTTGGATGCATCGATGTTACGAAACATGGCCAGGCAAAGAGTCTTTCACCTTAAACATTCGGGGTCATTCATGTAATGGCATCTAATGTTGAGTAATGGCATCTAATGTCGAATGAATCATTATCATCAATTAGGAAACAATTTCATTCAATGCTTGAGACATCGTAGAAGGCCATGGCAACTAGAAATATGCAAACAAGGGTTGAAAGTAATATATGAATAATCCCTTTCAAGTTACTGGCTCTAATCGTCGTGTTTTGACAACAACCCTGTTTGGATGTGTTGATTGGAATGTGAAGAAGACACATGAGTTTGACGTTTATTGGCGCCACTGCGTGTATAACAGTTGGCGCTTAAACACCCAAACGAAAAACGCAAAATTTAGAATGCATTTCTATTCGATGTGCTAACGATTTTAAACGTATTAGATTTAGATGAAATTTGTATTCCATTTGTAATGCATTCGAATTGTAATCCATTTTGATCTGACGGTTTGTAGAATTAAATCATATTTCGAATAAATTTCGATTGGATTAGGATTATTTGGATTGCATTTGTACAAGATTTTGATTATATTTCGATTGGATTAGAATTGGATTTTGATTGGATTTGGTTTGGATTTGGATGGGATTTGGATTGGATTTGGATTGGATTATGATTGGATTTGGATTGGATTTGGATTGGATTTCGATTCGATTTCGATTCGATTTCGATTCGATTTCGATTCGATTTCGATTCGATTTCGATTCGATTTCGATTCGATTTCGATTCGATTTTGATTCGATTTTGATTCAATTTCAATTCGATTTCGATTCGATTCGGTTTCGATTCGATTTCGATTCGATTCGATTTCGATTCGATTTCGATTCGATTTCGATTCGATTTCGATTCGATTTCGATTCGATTTCGATTCGATTCGATTCGATTTCGATTCGATTTCGATTCGATTTCGATTCGATTTCGATTCGATTTCGATTCGATTTCGATTCGATTTTCGATTCGATTCGATTCGATTTCGATTCGATTTCGATTCGATTTCGATTCGATTTTCGATTCGATTTTGATTCGATTTTGATTCGATTTCGATTCGATTTCGATTCGATTTCGATTCGATTTCGATTCGATTTCGATTCGATTTCGATTCGATTTCGATTCGATTTCGATTCGATTTCGATTCGATTTCGATTCGATTTCGATTCGATTTCGATTCGATTTCGAT
The DNA here is from genome assembly GCF_002204515.2 of Aedes aegypti. Classification (NCBI taxonomy): domain Eukaryota; kingdom Metazoa; phylum Arthropoda; class Insecta; order Diptera; family Culicidae; genus Aedes; species Aedes aegypti. The sequence continues at coordinate 22,894,652 of NC_035109.1, read as the reverse complement.
TCGATTTCGATTCGATTTCGATTCGATTTCGATTCGATTTCGATTCGATTTCGATTCGATTTCGATTCGATTTCGATTCGATTTCGATTCGATTTCGATTCGATTTCGATTCGATTTCGATTCGATTTCGATTCGATTCGATTCGATTTCGATTCGATTTCGATTCGATTTCGTCGATTCCGATTTCGATTCGATTTCGATTCGATTTCGATTCGATTTCGATTCGATTCGATTCGATTCGATTCGATTTCGATTCGATTTCGATTCGATTTTTCGATTTCGATTCGTTCGATTCGATTTCGATTCGATTTCGATTCGATTTTCGATTCGGATTTCGATTCGATTCGATTCGATTTCGATTCGATTTCGATTCGATTTCGATTCGATTTCGATTCGATTTCGATTCGATTTCGATTCGATTTCGATTCGATTTCGATTCGATTTCGATTCGATTTCGATTCGATTTCGATTCGATTTCGATCGATTTCGATTCGATTTCGATTCGATTTCGATTCGATTTCGATTCGATTTCGATTCGATTTTCGATTTCGATTTCGATTCGATTTCGATTCGATTTCGATTCGATTTCGATTCGATTTCGATTCGATTTCGATTCGATTTCGATTCGATTTCGATTCGATTTCGATTCGATTTCGATTCGATTTTCGATTCGATTTCGATTCGATTTCGATTCGATTTCGATTCGATTTCGATTCCGATTTCGATTCGATTTCGATTCGATTTCGATTCGATTTCGATTCGATTTCGATTCGATTTCGATTCGATTTCGATTCGATTTCGATTCGATTTCGATTCGATTTCGATTCGATTTCGATTCGATTTCGATTCGATTTCGATTCGATTTCGATTCGATTTCGATTCGATTTCGATTCGATTTCGATTTCGATTTCGATTCGATTTCGATTCGATTTCGATTCGATTTCGATTCGATTTCGATTCGATTTCGATTCGATTTCGATTTCGATTTCGATTCGATTTCGATTCGATTTCGATTCGATTTCGATTCGATTTCGATTCGATTTCGATTCGATTTCGATTCGATTTCGATTCGATTTCGATTCGATTTCGATTCGATTTCGATTTCGATTTCGATTCGATTTCGATTCGATTTCGATTCGATTTCGATTCGATTTCGATTCGATTTTCGATTCGATTCGATTTCGATTCGATTTCGATTCGATTTCGATTCGATTTCGATTCGATTTCGATTCGATTTCGATTCGATTTCGATTCGATTCGATTCGATTTCGATTCGATTTCGATTCGATTTCGATTCGATTTCGATTCGATTTCGATTCGATTTCGATTCGATTTCGATTCGATTTCGATTCGATTTCGATTCGATTTCGATTCGATTTCGATTCGATTTCGATTCGATTTCGATTCGATTTCGATTCGATTTCGATTCGATTTCGATTCGATTTCGATTCGATTTCGATTCGATTTCGATTCGATTTCGATTCGATTTCGATTCGATTTCGATTCGATTTCGATTCGATTTCGATTCGATTTCGATTCGATTTCGATTCGATTTCGATTCGATTTCGATTCGATTTCGATCGATTTCGATTCGATTTCGATTCGATTTCGATTCGATTTCGATTCGATTTCGATTCGATTTCGATTCGATTTCGATTCGATTTCGATTCGATTCGATTCGATTTCGATTCGATTTCGATTCGATTTCGATTCGATTTCGATTCGATTTCGATTCGATTTCGATTCGATTTCGATTCGATTTCGATTCGATTTCGATTCGATTTCGATTCGATTTCGATTCGATTTCGATTCGATTTCGATTCGATTTCGATTCGATTTCGATTCGATTTCGATTCGATTTCGATTCGATTTCGATTCGATTTCGATTCGATTTCGATTCGATTTCGATTCGATTTCGATTCGATTTCGATTCGATTTCGATTCGATTTCGATTCGATTTCGATTCGATTTCGATTCGATTTCGATTCGATTTCGATTCGATTTCGATTCGATTTCGATTCGATTTCGATTCGATTTCGATTCGATTTCGATTCGATTTCGATTCGATTTCGATTCGATTTCGATTCGATTTCGATTCGATTTCGATTCGATTTCGATTCGATTTCGATTCGATTTCGATTCGATTTCGATTTCGATTCGATTTCGATTCGATTTCGATTCGATTTCGATTCGATTTCGATTCGATTTCGATTCGATTTCGATTCGATTTCGATTCGATTTCGATTCGATTTCGATTCGATTTCGATTCGATTCGATTTCGATTCGATTTCGATTCGATTTCGATTCGATTTCGATTCGATTTCGATTCGATTTCGATTCGATTTCGATTCGATTTCGATTCGATTTCGATTCGATTTCGATTCGATTTCGATTCGATTTCGATTCGATTTCGATTCGATTTCGATTCGATTTCGATTCGATTTCGATTCGATTTCGATTCGATTTCGATTCGATTTCGATTCGATTTCGATTCGATTTCGATTCGATTTCGATTCGATTTCGATTCGATTTCGATTCGATTTCGATTCGATTTCGATTCGATTTCGATTCGATTTCGATTCGATTTCGATTCGATTTCGATTCGATTTCGATTCGATTTCGATTCGATTTCGATTCGATTTCGATTCGATTTCGATTCGATTCGATTCGATTTCGATTCGATTTCGATTCGATTTCGATTCGATTTCGATTCGATTTCGATTCGATTTCGATTCGATTTCGATTCGATTTCGATTCGATTTCGATTCGATTTCGATTCGATTCGATTTCGATTCGATTTCGATTCGATTTCGATTCGATTTCGATTCGATTTCGATTCGATTTCGATTCGATTTCGATTCGATTTCGATTCGATTTCGATTCGATTTCGATTCGATTTCGATTCGATTTCGATTCGATTTCGATTCGATTTCGATTCGATTTCGATTCGATTTCGATTCGATTTCGATTCGATTTCGATTCGATTTCGATTCGATTTCGATTCGATTTCGATTCGATTTCGATTCGATTTCGATTCGATTTCGATTCGATTTCGATTCGATTTCGATTCGATTTCGATTCGATTTCGATTCGATTTCGATTCGATTTCGATTCGATTTCGATTCGATTTCGATTCGATTTCGATTCGATTTCGATTCGATTTCGATTCGATTTCGATTCGATTCGATTCGATTTCGATTTTCGATTCGATTTCGATTCGATTTCGATTCGATTTCGATTCGATTTCGATTCGATTTCGATTCGATTTCGATTCGATTTCGATTCGATTTCGATTCGATTTCGATTCGATTTCGATTCGATTTCGATTCGATTTCGATTCGATTTCGATTCGATTTCGATTCGATTTCGATTCGATTTCGATTCGATTTCGATTCGATTTCGATTCGATTTCGATTCGATTTCGATTCGATTTCGATTCGATTTCGATTCGATTTCGATTCGATTTCGATTCGATTTCGATTCGATTTCGATTCGATTTCGATTCGATTTCGATTCGATTTCGATTCGATTTCGATTCGATTTCGATTCGATTTCGATTCGATTTCGATTCGATTTCGATTCGATTTCGATTCGATTTCGATTCGATTTCGATTCGATTTCGATTCGATTTCGATTCGATTTCGATTCGATTTCGATTCGATTTCGATTCGATTTCGATTCGATTTCGATTTCGATTCGATTTCGATTTCGATTTCGATTCGATTTCGATTCGATTTTCGATTCGATTTCGATTCGATTTCGATTCGATTTCGATTCGATTTCGATTCGATTTCGATTCGATTTCGATTCGATTTCGATTCGATTTCGATTCGATTTCGATTCGATTTCGATTCGATTTCGATTCGATTTCGATTCGATTTCGATTCGATTTCGATTCGATTTCGATTCGATTTCGATTCGATTTCGATTCGATTTCGATTCGATTTCGATTCGATTTCGATTCGATTTCGATTCGATTTCGATTCGATTTCGATTCGATTTCGATTCGATTTCGATTCGATTTCGATTCGATTTCGATTCGATTTCGATTCGATTTCGATTCGATTTCGATTCGATTTCGATTCGATTTCGATTCGATTTCGATTCGATTTCGATTCGATTTCGATTCGATTTCGATTCGATTTCGATTCGATTTCGATTCGATTTCGATTCGATTTCGATTCGATTTCGATTCGATTTCGATTCGATTTCGATTCGATTCGATTTCGATTCGATTTCGATTCGATTTCGATTCGATTTCGATTCGATTTCGATTCGATTTCGATTCGATTTCGATTCGATTTCGATTCGATTTCGATTCGATTTCGATTCGATTTCGATTCGATTTCGATTCGATTTCGATTCGATTTCGATTTCGATTCGATTTCGATTCGATTTCGATTCGATTTCGATTCGATTTCGATTCGATTTCGATTCGATTTCGATTCGATTTCGATTCGATTTCGATTCGATTTCGATTCGATTTCGATTCGATTTCGATTCGATTTCGATTCGATTTCGATTCGATTTCGATTCGATTTCGATTCGATTTCGATTCGATTTCGATTCGATTTCGATTCGATTTCGATTCGATTTCGATTCGATTTCGATTCGATTTCGATTCGATTTCGATTCGATTTCGATTCGATTTCGATTCGATTTCGATTCGATTTCGATTCGATTTCGATTCGATTTCGATTCGATTTCGATTCGATTTCGATTCGATTCGATTCGATTCGATTTCGATTCGATTTCGATTCGATTTCGATTCGATTTCGATTCGATTTCGATTCGATTTCGATTCGATTTCGATTCGATTTCGATTCGATTTCGATTCGATTTCGATTCGATTTCGATTCGATTTCGATTCGATTTCGATTCGATTTCGATTCGATTTCGATTCGATTTCGATTCGATTTCGATTCGATTCGATTCGATTTTCGATTCGATTTCGATTCGATTTCGATTCGATTTCGATTCGATTTCGATTCGATTTCGATTCGATTTCGATTCGATTTCGATTCGATTTCGATTCGATTTCGATTCGATTTCGATTCGATTTCGATTCGATTTCGATTCGATTTCGATTCGATTTCGATTCGATTTCGATTCGATTTCGATTCGATTTCGATTCGATTTCGATTCGATTTCGATTCGATTTCGATTCGATTTCGATTCGATTTCGATTCGATTTCGATTCGATTTCGATTCGATTTCGATTCGATTTCGATTCGATTTCGATTCGATTTCGATTCGATCGATTCGATTTCGATTCGATTTCGATTCGATTTCGATTCGATTTCGATTCGATTTCGATTCGATTTCGATTCGATTTCGATTCGATTTCGATTCGATTTCGATTCGATTTCGATTCGATTCGATTCGATTTCGATTCGATTTCGATTTCGATTTCGATTCGATTTCGATTCGATTTCGATTCGATTTCGATTCGATTTCGATTCGATTTCGATTCGATTTCGATTCGATTTCGATTCGATTTCGATTCGATTTCGATTCGATTTCGATTCGATTTCGATTTCGATTTCGATTCGATTCGATTCGATTTCGATTCGATTTCGATTCGATTTCGATTCGATTTCGATTCGATTTCGATTCGATTCGATTCGATTTCGATTCGATTTCGATTCGATTTCGATTCGATTTCGATTCGATTTCGATTCGATTTCGATTCGATTTTCGATTCGATTTCGATTCGATTTCGATTCGATTTCGATTCGATTTCGATTCGATTTCGATTCGATTTCGATTCGATTTCGATTCGATTTCGATTCGATTTCGATTCGATTTCGATTCGATTTCGATTCGATTTCGATTCGATTTCGATTCGATTTCGATTCGATTTCGATTCGATTTCGATTCGATTTCGATTCGATTTCGATTCGATTTCGATTCGATTTCGATTCGATTTCGATTCGATTTCGATTCGATTTCGATTCGATTTCGATTCGATTTCGATTCGATTTCGATTCGATTCGATTCGATTCGATTTCGATTCGATTTCGATTCGATTTCGATTCGATTTCGATTCGATTTCGATTCGATTTCGATTCGATTTCGATTCGATTTCGATTCGATTTCGATTCGATTTCGATTCGATTTCGATTCGATTTCGATTCGATTTCGATTCGATTTCGATTCGATTTCGATTCGATTTCGATTCGATTTCGATTCGATTTCGATTCGATTTCGATTCGATTTCGATTCGATTTCGATTCGATTTCGATTCGATTTCGATTCGATTTCGATTCGATTTCGATTCGATTTCGATTCGATTTCGATTCGATTTCGATTCGATTTCGATTCGATTTCGATTCGATTTCGATTCGATTTCGATTCGATTTTCGATTCGATTTCGATTCGATTTCGATTCGATTTCGATTCGATTTCGATTCGATTTCGATTCGATTTCGATTCGATTTCGATTCGATTTCGATTCGATTTCGATTCGATTTCGATTCGATTTCGATTCGATTTCGATTCGATTTCGATTCGATTTCGATTCGATTTCGATTCGATTTCGATTCGATTTCGATTCGATTTCGATTCGATTTCGATTCGATTTCGATTCGATTTCGATTCGATTTCGATTCGATTTCGATTCGATTTCGATTCGATTTCGATTCGATTTCGATTCGATTTCGATTCGATTTCGATTCGATTTCGATTCGATTTCGATTCGATTTCGATTCGATTTCGATTCGATTTCGATTCGATTTCGATTCGATTTCGATTCGATTTCGATTCGATTTCGATTCGATTTCGATTCGATTTCGATTCGATTTCGATTCGATTTCGATTCGATTTCGATTCGATTTCGATTCGATTTCGATTCGATTTCGATTCGATTTCGATTCGATTTCGATTCGATTTCGATTCGATTTCGATTCGATTTCGATTCGATTTCGATTCGATTTCGATTCGATTTCGATTCGATTTCGATTCGATTTCGATTCGATTTCGATTCGATTTCGATTCGATTTCGATTCGATTTCGATTCGATTTCGATTCGATTTCGATTCGATTTCGATTCGATTTCGATTCGATTTCGATTCGATTTCGATTCGATTTCGATTCGATTTCGATTCGATTTCGATTCGATTTCGAGATACGAAGAAACAAAGCAATTTATTCGCTATTTTGGATTTATTTTTGCAACTGAAGTATTTCTGTCATGACCGCTGGCCTTTCCTTGTCCGATACAGAGTAGATTCAAATCATTATTTTTAATCTCATCAATCAACAAGTTAGAGTCCGACTGATAGTTCGCGAGAAAAATTCTCCCTCTTTGCTTTCATTGTGTACAGCGTATAATTGGATTGTGCAACATTGTAAGATTTATAAGCTCCGTGTCCAGAAGATTGCAATGTGACACAATGGAAATTCGAATTGGCATTGAAGTTTAGCGAAATTCAATTAAAACTGTTAGTGCTTCGAATGATGACTGGAAACGTTCACTTAATTAAAACTCGTTTATGATAATTCAAACTGAGTTCGACGTTACTCGTGTTCATTAATATGCCGCAAACTACAATCAGATTGAAGCCTCTGATCAAAGCAAGATGCTTTCGAGTGAAATTCATTTGCTCACTGAGATATTGTCAATTGAAAAATTTGTTATCAGTAGAACGGCTATTGGAAAGAGGTCGAGGACCTGTTCGTATTTATAGAAGCGATTTCTTTCAAAAACTTTTTACTTGCATAAGTTGTATGGCTTTTAAGCCTACCAGATTTGAACATTATTTCATCAAAGCTAATGCGGAAAAAGAAATATCGAACTCGGTTGGTGTCCATCTAGTAGGCCATGGGCATCGAGCGAATCCGTGTCGAAAAGCTTGAAATTTCCAAGAAGCTAGCGCTTAGAGGTGTTCGTTCGGTGACAGCAGAGCTCATCATTTCGCTCGCAGTAGGCTATCTGGAGGAACGAAAGAGCATAGCTTACTTTGATTGTGTTTAAGAAAAGATGATGGGTAACCAATTTCTTCGAACAGAACTGTGGACACAACTTCGATTGATGATGCTTCTGCTGAAAGCTTCACTTGAAAAAGAATGGGAATTATTGAACAGACTTTGTTGAAGCCTTTGAGCTTTCGATTCCAACAGCGCATTACTTTCAAGCATGAAATAAATCTCATTTCAGCAAAAATTCGAAGAAGAGAAACAGGAGATGGATCTGATTGATTATCAGGAAGAGTTTTATTTAAATATCTATTTCTTATTGTATGTCATTATTGGGAAAGCTGTAGACTCGTTCTGTTTCCGTTCCCGTCAGTTGGCAAAGGTCAAAGTTTAGCTGTTGAGCCAAGGGCTCCGTACGATTCGGATGACCATAGAGTTGTACGAACAGCACTTCACCGGAAAGAGTCTTCTGCGTCGCAGAGCAAGCCGATTCCTTGAGTGTCTCGTTCTCGAGCAGCAGTCGTATTCGGATGGTCAATTCCTAGAAGTAATTAGTGTTGAATTCAGTAGTAAAATGAAGGTTACGCACATCTTACCTGCTCCAGTACTACGCGGAATTCTAACCCAAAACCATTCGCAAAGACCAATGAGCCCGAAGCATCACATTTGGTCTTCCGAATGTTACAACTCATAGCACCAACGAGGAACATTGGCTGTAGCCGAGCATCATCAATCGCCATGACTTCATCGGAGATCTGTCTCAATCCAACTACAAAACCCGGTCGAATGAACATCGGCAAGTCGGACTCCACCACAGCATACTGAAGCACATCATTCGTCGGAAGTTCATCGCCAGCCCACAACTCGTAGAACGTCTCCGGAAAGTAGATGTCGATCTGCGTCATCTGCGGAAGAAGCACAGGCGCCACCAACAGAGCATCCCCAACCATGAACTGCTCCCACAGCTCAGCCGTATAGTTCCTTGCTTCCTCGTAGTGGTAGAACATCGGCCGCAGATAAGCCGAATCCGTCATGATCAACGTGTTCATGTACTCTACCAAGGCATATCGCTTTCGTATCGTAGACAACATGATCCGCTGAGCGAACATGCTAAACCGATGCGGCATCCTATCTTCCGACACCTTGAATAGCGGCAGAAGCGACCCAAACTGATACCATCTTATGCAAAGCTCTTCCGTCACGTTATCCCTCGCATTTCCGCAAACGGGCGTCCCGATGAAACTCAACCCCGCTACGGACAACCCTATCGCTCGGTTAACCTCATTCCTCAACGAAATCCACGTCCCCGACACATTCTGCGCCACAATCGCAGCCTTCGTCCTCAAATCATACGCCCCACTTATTACCAAAACCCCTTCTCCCACCTCCCCCAAAACCCTCCGCATCATCTCCGGTCCCATCCGGTTCTGACTCTTCACCGCCATGTCCATACTATCCGACAACTTGGTATCCCACCGGATCAAATCCGCAATCGAGCTGTTCAACGCTTCCGGCAAATATGTCAACTGACTCCTACTTGGATACGTCTTGTTGCCATCGTCCCGCAGTGAACCCTCCTTCAAGCTGTACCCCGCTCCGTTCAAGTTCCTCACACTGGACCAGGTCTGCTGCAACCATAGCGTCATCTCGTGCCGCTCCGTACGCCAATCCAAGTAGACTGCGGTCCTGTTGCGCACCAACCCTCGATACGAAGCAATGTTGTAAGCACTTCGCAGCAGTAGGCCGTTTGTTCTGGCAGTCGTGTACGCGGGATTACCCGTCGGCTCCATCACCATGACAACCGATGGAACGAATCGCTTGCTATTGTTCGACAAAAGCCCAACAGCTTCCTCCAATTCCGTCGTGATAGACATAGCACTCGACAGCCAGAACAGGTCGTCGTTGAGACAGTGCGAATCGAAAATAATTCCCGTCGAAAGCATGGTCTCAATATCGGAACGAACGGTGGCGAGGCTGGCATTGAGGGATTCGTCGCACACGTGGACACCGAAGGACCAAAATGGCGGATGGTAGTGGTTTTGGGCGAGGGTTTTCAGCTGCCGGTGCAGATCGGCCGGGTTCGGGCCCGGTAGCAGTTCCAGCTGGAAGTGACCGGTGAATTGGGCACGGATGACTATGAGCCGGGAGCGGACGATTTCGATCTCGGTGAGGCCGGGGGTGTTGAACACGACTCCGTTGAACTGGTTGGTTTTCATGTCTGAAATGGGATAAGATGAAATTTCTTAAGAATAATATTATAGATGTTTGGGAGAGACATAAAATAGTGCATATCTAAACTGCCGTGAATCGCAAGTCAGCCCCATCTGCATTGTCGTCAAAATTGAGTTGTGTTCAGTTTTCATCATATCTGCCAATGCTCTTTCACCTGCCTTAATGAGATAGTATGATTTGTTCGGGAAAAAATAGGAAAAAAACAGCAAGTCAAATTGTCCCATAATGAAAAGTAACCGCCTATCAGCCCCACTACTGATTTCCGCGCCGTGTAACACAAAAATTAACCATCTTTCTATTTTTCTCGGAAAGATATCGTAGTGAAAAGCAAACTGTAAAAGTTTCATTAAGATTTGAACATGTTCCAATCGTCTAGAATTTTTTGAACATTCGTATGGAAAACGAGTTTGGAAATTTCACACCCCATTTTCTCAATGCCTACTTTTTACTGATGGGACTGACTTGCGATTCACGGCAGTAAAGGTCTGTTTAGACTATATGATTTTTTCGCTTGATTCGAGTTAAGTGCTTTAAAATTATGTTAGATGAAATGTTTTGTTGTGTTGTGTTCGACTTGCCCAATGCGACTCAGATGGGAAGTTCAGAAACAGAGGGCGTTGGCCACCATCTGTTTGAGCCTAGAGAACTATAACTACAGTTTAGTGCTGGATGTGACCGATGCGCGAGCTACCTGGATGAGGCTCAAATCTGCGTTCCAAGACAGCGGCCTAAATCGAAAAATTGGGTTGCTAAGGAAGTTTACTTCAATAAGTCTCGCCAACAGTACAAGTGTAGAAGCCTACGTGGATGAGCTGATCAGTACCTGTCACTAGTTGGTTTCAAAATTTTACGTGGCCTGGAACTATTGTTAAAACACGTTTGAAATTAGTATGGAAGTCACCCCTGAATCACCCCTCGGTAAATTTTACTTCGGGATGAGCTGTCATTATGTAAATTGAAATGTCATTGAGTCAACGGATTGAAATATTTTTCAATCATTTATAACATCAACATTAGGATATTGAAGTGCAATAAAATCGTGTTACACTTAGAAAAATGCGTTCTTTCGATTAAGCTACAAAAAACTGTGAATTTTTCTTCACTTATCAACCCAATTAAGCAGGTTTCCATGCTACTAATTATCAGAGCATTACGAGCCAATGATAATGGGTTTCGAAGAGTTCTGTTTGATCTTTCGACCTTGACACTTGCTTTTGCCGGGGCGAGCGACGAGGGCAGGATCAAACATGTCGCGCGTTGGTCTAGTAAGTGAAAAAGTGGCGTGATCGGTGAGTTCGGTTGGAGTAACTGAAAAAGTGCCGCGATCGGTTAGTTCTGTTTGATCCTTCGACCTTGACGCTTGCTCCTGGGCAGTGCGTCAAGAAAGCCCGAACAGTTTTTTTTTTTATTCTTTTTGGGTCGCGCGCTTATTTTTTTTTTCCTGAGTGCTTTTTTATAGCCGAGCAAACGAGTGAAGCCGAAAGTGGATTGTGGTTGCTCAGTCAAGGATAACGGATCAATTGGTGAGCTCGTTTCATGCTACTATTTCTAATCTATAAAATATGTATGACTGCACATTCAATCGTTACAATGGTGGGATGTAAATATGATTTTTCAACAAACTATGGATGGTTCGTCACTGTGAGTGTCGACACAAACTCTGATTCATGATTTATTTATGTTTAACATTTTTTTTTTCAGAACACCTCTTGTATACCTTTATTTTTGTAATTCAAAAACTTTGAATGGTTCGACACTACAAGTGTAGACTTGCGAAAGGTTCACTTTATTCAACAAACTTTGGATGGTTCGCCACTGCAAGTGTCGGCATAAGAATAAGAGTGTTCTATGATGTCCCAACCAATCGAGTTTTTTGTTTCTTTTCAAATGAGTAAAATATAATAACACATGCTTTCGTCCTGACAGCTGTAGGAATGTTACATTTAGGTATTTGTTCAACAAACTTTTAATGGTTCGTCACCTCAAGTGTCGGCATAATTTTCCTCTACATAGAAATTGTTCATATCAAATGAAAATATTTTATTTACGTATAAGCATGTATATATCTCACAAATCATTGTTTATCATGGTCTAATCGCTTATCAAAGTGAATCCTATGATCCAACGATCATCCCCATTAACAAACATCCCTCCCAGTAACCTTTGTGGAGATGCAGAGGCAAACACGGTCTCCAAAAAGCAAAGGTTACACACTAACATTCCTTCCCCCAATCCCACCTGACTGCAAGGACGTGGCCGGCGCCGTTATTGACCCTGTATAAATAGAGGCACTGAATTATGCACACTGAAGAAGATTATGGCCAATCCCAGCAGAACTTCTAGTTGATTCTTTGTGCATTTTCACTGACTTCGGTCAATCACGGAATAGCAACCATTGATATGTGTAGTCAGTCTAAGCTAAGCTAAGCTAAGCATTACGAGCCAATGATAATGGGTTTCGAAGCGTCCGGAAGTCAAAGATTTTGCAAGATGTTAAGATTGAGCGAGGGCCGACCAGCTGCAGCAGTGAAGGGGCTCTATATAACTAGCAAGCAGGGTTCCAGAAGAGGCAAGCTTTCGCCGGCGACACCAAAGACAACTGCGAAGTTCTAGCGTTATCGTAGTTACGGTATAGAGTAAAGTGGGGTAAAAGTTCGAGTGGGGTAAGAGTTTTTTTTTAGATTTCTAGCTCAATTCAAAACAAATCTTTTAATTATCATGGTGGTTCGAATGCTATTCAAGTTAGAGACTTTTACTCCAAATATCATAAAAATCGATTGAGATTTGGAAAAGTTATGACTATTTGTTGTTTTTTGACGTGAATATTGTAATTTTTGGTCAAAATTTCGTTGCATGGAACCAATTGAAGATAAAATCTTTTTCAATATTTTATGTAAGGGCGTTTCATGAGGTTGCTTTGAGGTGTATTAGTTTTTGCATAAATGCTTGAAAACAATTTTTGGCCCATAGGGGGGCAAATTTCGAATCAGTGGGGCAAAAGTTCGACCCATGTATAAAATCACGGGAAAATTTGCAAATTGCCTAAAATCCACATATTATCTTCAAATTTTGTTAAATTTGTCTGATCGTATGAAAACTGTCACCAAAATTTTACATTTCCGCTTAGTTTTGCGAAAAACTGCTATTTTTGAATATATTACAATTAACCCTGTTTTGGGCATTTTTTTTAATGAAAATTAAGTGTTTATTTTTCGGCAAACTTAAAATTACGGCTGGTGTAAAGTATGCTCGTCATAAAAGGATCGATATTTTGTGTTTTAGCCAGCGAACTTTTGCCCCACACTAGATTCGAACTCTTGCCCCACCGGTGGGGCAAAAGTTCGAATAAGACAATCAATTTTGAAACTGTTATAACTAAAAATGAGTATATATCTTGACACAAGTTTGTTCAGAAAAATTATAGCCAATATGTTTAAGGTTCACTGTATGGTATTTGTTTTGTTGTAACTGCTATTGTTTTCCTGGAAACTTTGATTATACCACTAAAGTCGAACTTTTGCCTCACCTTACTCTACTTCGTAAATTGGATACAAACAATATTCATGTTTCTTTTTTGATAATCTCATCCGGATTACTTTCAGAAACAAGGTTGGGGAGTAAACCTTGATTCAATCTTAAACAAGATAACCAAAAGAATGAATATCGCTATTCCCGGCCACGCCCATCTTTACCGTAACTTGGAACAGGGGGAGGAAATGTTGATGTAGCACTTACTTAGCGAGAAGCCACCGACTCAGCGACACCCTCACAAGTAGGGACGTTCCGATACTTCCGATATATCGGAATATCGATATTTTGCTTTCGATATTCGATATTTTGGTATCGATATTTCCTATTCAATATATCGGTGACATCGATATTTCCTTCCGATATATCGTAAACTAATCACGGCGTGCCAGAAACCGTTATTAACAGAAAAAAATGTCCAAGAATTTGGCACCTACCATTCGAAAGAAATATCACTCAAGCATCTTCCCCGTGAATTTGAAAATATTCTCACGAGGGAATCGAAAGTTATCGTGATTTGAAAGTTTTAAGCTATTTTGAAAGAGAAATTCACCTGCTTATAAATATTCCCCAACGGTACATCTTCATTAACTTGTAAACCAGCCAAGTTATCACCAGCTTTGCATTAAGCATTCGAAACATGTGATATCCAAGCACCTTCTCTGTAAATTTGAAATCATTTCGTCGAGAAAATCAAAAGTTATAGTGATTTGTAAATTTACCTTTATTTCTATGAAGTTTAAATTAGAGCTATATATGCCTTTATTATAAAAGTGTACATAATTTATAAATAAAAATGTCTATAGGACTGACCCTCAGCATTCAAAAGATATAGTGGTCAATTATCTTCGCAGATAGTTTGAGAATATTTTATCAAAAAGCAACATAGCTAGAGTAGTTTGAAGTTTTGGAGTCATTGAGATATATTTTTCAATCGTCTAAAATAGTGTTCGCAACACGCATTTAATAATTGCGACTGTTACGACGTACAAGCGATAGGCCCTGTAGGTAGTTAGATCACGTCAAAGTCAAACGAGGTGAAAATGTTGATTGTTGAGAAGCTGAAAGGAAAGATATATGACTCAGCGTGCATACAAGTGATGAACTAAATATCAGCTGAATTCCTAAAATTGATTGTTATCATCTACTTTTAGATTGACTTATTACGTGCTATAGTGTAATGAATGAATTCCCTTAATTGCCTTATAAATTGTATTCCTAAAGGTGGTGAACTTAATGCTTTAAAATCATTTGTACGAAATAACCTAAAACTATTTACAATTTGTATAGAAACCTACATCGAAGAACTTTGTGGCAGTGATTGAATTAGTATTTTCATTTATTTCTTATAATTGCACAGTTAGTCGTAAGTTAAGCATAACATTATTTGAATTGAATTCATACTAATTATGTTCTACCTATCCAGCTTTTTACGCTAGCCATGCTATAAAATCTTTGACAGAAGCTGACTATCACCACTGAACTGAAACACGAAAATAAATCCTTAGTAACCCATATCTCACTGAAATAATTTTCGTTGCTTTTCTGTCACTCAAATTAAAAAAAAGCTTTCATTTAGATTTCATTTAGATTAACCGAACTGCATTCGCGTGAATTCGAAAACTCCGAACGGAGTTATAACAACCGTCTTCGAAATATCCGCTTCTTCAACCGGGATCTGATGGTACGCCATCTCCAGATCAAGTGTGGTGAAATATGCGTGAATATGCGGGATAGGGTAACGATCTGGCACAGTCACCTGGTTCAGGTATCGATAATCTCCTACGAATCTCCATCGACCGTTCTTCTGCACACAGTGTGGACTGGCCCAGCTGCTGCTGGAAGGGCGAAATATTCCTAACTCGCTCATAACCTGGAACTTTTTCTTGGCGACTTCCAGCTTGTCCGGTACTAGCCGACGGAATTTGCTGGCTGTTGGCGGCCCTCTTGTTTGAATGTGGTGCGCAATGTCATGGTTAATCGTCGTGTTGGTACTAGTCCCAAATCGGTCGTCACTATTCTCTTGTCTTACACTTTGATACGCGAACCATTTGCTGCATGTTGATCGAACTTCAGAATGGTAGATTAAAGATCATTATCATAGAATTAACGCGACGACATATTAGTAAGCTTAGAACGATTATTGCCGCGCTTTCCAAACTCGCTTTTCGCACGCACCAGATTGTTGCGAGCTCGCTTGAAGATGAATGAAACAGCGATCCGACGAACGGCTGGTGCGCCGCGAAAACCGAGTTTGGGAAGCTATGGAATATTGTATTTGCAACTGTTAATTTAGATAGTTAAGCTAAGGGTCGGTTATTGTATAGACCAATTCAGTTGCCTGTTGGTTTTGTTTGCTGTGAGAATCCAAATATAAAAAGAATTGCTGCAAAACAACCACTTCCTTGTTGGACTGCCGTTGATCGAAAGCTCAATGACGTCAAACAAACATCGATACGTTTTCATTCTGAGGAAATCGACTTGTGTAAGATTGATTGTGCGTTGGTATTCGTGGCAGTTTGCTTGGGGACCTCTATATAACTTTTTAGATAAGCAGGAGTAAAGCACGAACGCGAAGTAATGACCTTCCATCCCATCTTCAAGTGGTCCCCACAAGCACAACACTTCATTCTGGCCTCGACCGAGTTGCCAGAACGCGCCCATCCCCCTTTCTGAACCAAAGAAAAGGGCCAATAACAAATAAGATTATTTCCGCAAATTCACACAAAATTTTCGTTTGATTGACAGAAAGAAAAACAATGAAATTTTACGGTTCGTCAAGGCATGCTGAGGATATATTTCCAAGTTTCAGTTCAGTGCTGATAGTCAGCGTCTGTCATATATTTTATGGCATATTGTTTTTATGGCGAGCGTGAAAAGCTGGATAGCAAATATTACCGAGGGAAAAAATCATCCGTAAGTGCGTTTACACCGGTTGAGTTGGAAACCAATTTGTAAGAATTCATTAGTTTGTAAGCAATGTCAAAATCTAATATCGCAATATATTTCAGTCGAGTTGCTAGTTATACACAACTACGGGAAGTAGTTGGAAGTCACAGCGACACAAATTAACTTAACAGATTTGCATTCAACTTGTATTCTTCATTGAAGAAAGGCAGTGCTTCGTTAAACCACAAGCAAATGGGTTCGTTTTTGTAAATTTTGTATAATTTCCGCGCGTTTTGCTGGGCAGTGTTTGGTAATAAGCATATTGGTGAACCTGAATTATTTGAAAGTGGCTCCTTGTTGCTCAGTCGAGGTTTGGATTATCAACTGGTGAGATCGTTTTATGCTAGTGTTTTAAATAAGCTAAATATGATGGTTCACATGTTATTCATGACAGCGAAGGGGATACGTTTATATATGTATTAGATTAGGGGCCCAAATAGCCGTAGCGGTAAACGCGCAGCTATTCAGCAAGACCAAGCTGAGGGTCGTGGGTTCGAATCCCACCGGTCGAGGATCTTTTCGGGTTGGAAATTTTCTCGACTTCCCAGGGCATAGAGTATCTTCGTACCTGCCACACGATATACGCATGCAAAAATGGTCATTGGCACAGAAAGTTCTCAGTTAATAACTGTGGAAGTGCTCATAAGAACACTAAGCTGAGAAGCAGGCTCTGTCCCAGTAGGGACGTAATGCCAGGAAGAAGAAGAATGTATTAGATAAATTAATAGTTAATAGTCGGTTATCGTAGAAATAAACCTTGTTTCATATTTTGCAGAATATTTAAATGCAACAAGCCTTATATTTTGTTTAATTCCTCAAATTATTCGATACTAGAAGTGTCGACTTTTCCTTTAGATACTGACCCAGACAACCAGAAATCGCATGAAAGTTCACGTTACAACTCGTTTATTCATACTAATTACATCAAACTCGCAAAACATTGTGGATAAACTCGTCAGATTGATGAGTTTCCTCGCATAAAACACTTCTTTTCTGAGTTCATTTGTACATTTTGTTTCGTCTCGTACACTCGTACATGGTAAGTCGAATTAATCCGTAGCAGCTGTCAAATCAACGTTTGTTATCATAAGTTAAGTCGCATAAGATCACTAGTTAGTTCGGTAGCAAATTTTAACACTCGCATTGTATGTTATAATTTATCACATAATATATGCACGCATATCGCCTCCACTTTTGTGCATAGAAGGCCTTTTCGCGACATCTTATAAGTGAAATTTTGCACATACAAAGCCTCCGTTATACGTACATTTTGGTTGTCTGGGGATAGATTACCTTTTGGATTTTTGTTGCATGAGCTGCAGCATGCAAAATCTTTGAATGGTTCGTCATCAAAGGTATCGTCATATTGAATCTTCAGATTATTTTTTATTTTTTTTATCCATTATGTTGTTGACTTCATTATGTTTTGAAGGAGGCATAACCAGTGAAAATTATGTGATGATCTCTAGGACTTTTGTAATTAAGTGTAATTTGTTCACCAAGCCGAATCTGTAATATAATCCAATTTTCAATTTTCCAAACTCCCATTGACTTGTCGTGGAAGTGCAGAGGACTACAGCGGCTTCCTCAAAGATAGTATCACGTAAATATTTATTCCGTATTAAATTGGGGTTGACCTGTATTCGGACGCAGCCGCACCGGTATTGCTTAGTACAAGAAATGAGAAATCCATTACTTACACACAGAGAGTGCTGCGACTAATCCTAAGTAGCATCCGTTTGTCCCTTGTGCAAGCATAGTTGCTCTTGTAATAACGGAGAAGCAACAGTGGGCGATCAATCACGATATTAAATCACATTGATTAACATATTTATAATAATTCCTTGCACTTGGTAGTGGTAAAAACATTGAACGTGGTAATTTAATACTCAAAATTTACTTTATTATAGGTCCAAAACATCTATGTACTTTAGGTATGTTGTCTCTTGATAAAGTATTCTCAAACTAACTGCGAAGATGCTTGAATAATACATCTTTTGAATGCCAAGTGCCAGTCGTATAAACATTTTTATTTATATAGATTCTGTGTTTTAATATAACAAAGCCATAAAAATCTCTTATTTAAACTTCATAGTAATAATGATAAATATACCAATCACTATAACTTCTGATTTTCTCGAAGTAATGATTTCAAATTCACAGGGAAGATGTTTCAATATCACATGTTTTGAATGCTTAATGCAAAGCTGATGGTTACTTGGCTTGTTTACAAGTTAATAAGGAAGCACAGATCAGAAATATTTTGAAGCATGTGAATATCCCATGTAAAATATGTAGCTCAAAACCTTCAAATCACTATAACTTTTGATTCCCTCGTTAGAATATTTTCAAATTCACTGAGAAGATGCTTGAATACTATATCTTTCGAATGGTAGGTGTCAAATTCTTGAACATTTTTTTTCTATTAATAACGGTTTCTGGCACACCGTGATGCGGCTGTAGAGCGTAAGAACTCAGCATCCATAAACAATTCGCTCTCACTTGCGATCGGGAGGTACAAACGTCAGCGTTTTGGGGGTTTGGCATCTAAGTCCGAAAGAGACATGGATTTGCGAAAAGAGTTGTGTTCATAGTTAGTACTCGGATTCAGTTTGGCTTTCTGTTCCGCAGAATCATAAGGTGTTCTGTAGCTTGGTTGGTTAAAGCGCCGGTCTAGCGTACACGGAGTCATGAGTTCGAGTCTCACTAGAACGCATATTTTTTCGCAAATTTATGTCTCAATTTGTCAAACAAACACACTGTGTCTTCTGGTTACAAGTTCCCAAAACACCTGTTATCTCATGAAATATCGTAAGGACGAAATACAAAACTAGCAAAAACATGAAAAGTAATGAAAACCAACACTGAAAATAAAACATTTTTTTTTATTTCCCCTCTTTAACTTTTTGTAAAATTTGAAGGGGGGTGACAAAAGTATAATTTCAAATTTGTTCCGGCCTTATTGCAAAGTTTCAGAAAAATCGGCCGAAAAAAAACCCCAATGCCAAGAAACCCTAAGTTGTGAAAATTGTAAAATGTTCTGATTTTGAGTCTTCAGGAGATGGTCACCCTAGCAATCGTACATCACGTTGAAATTGTATGTAAAAGCCTTTGCTATCGATCCAAAATCAAACCTTAACAGAATTACATGTTTTACACGTTATTTCACCTTGCCATTTGACACGACAGATCCACGTTGAAAATAATATGGACCGAACGTGTAGATTATTTTCAGTGTAGACAAATATTTGAGATAAATCTGCCTCTTAGACGAAATTGACGCATCCCTCAGCAGTCGAGAACTGTCTTGGCGATGTCCTTGCGAAAGCTGAAGAATAGGAAAGAATAATTATTTATTTATTGAACTAAAAATTTTGAAAGAGGGAAAAACCCCTTTGAGTGATATCAATTGGAAATCGTTCTCAAAAGGGCACAAAACCTCTTTATCTTTTCTTATTACGTTACAAAAATAAATCTTAAAACTAAAGGCTCAACCGGAAGTGATCCATATCAGAGCCGAATTCTTGAAAAGGAAGTAACCAAAAAGGGAGGATTATTGCAGGGTACAAAGGAAGGTTATTTTCTTGATTTCTGAAACGAAAGAGATAAAAAGCAAAGCAGTATCAAACAATATAACTAATATCTCTGAAAAAGTTGTATAAAATTTTTAACATAGGAAGCGATTTGCTACCAAGAATATCACGAACAGATATAGGTACTGTAATTTCTTAACTTTTGTATTTTTCTATTATTTTTTTCCTAGGCAAAATATATTTTTTGCAATAAAAAACTATGTGATCGATATCTTGATAAGATTCTCCACAATCACATAAATTTGAATCAATTATGTTAATACGATATAAATGACTATTTTAAATATAATGATTAGAAATAAGTCTTGAAAACATGCAAATGAAATTTCTTCCGACAGACAGTTTTTTAAACCAGGTACTTTCATCCACAATTGGAAAAATGGAATGACACCATCGACCTTTATCACTAGAATCCCAATCAATTTGCCAAGAATCTAAAGCATTTCTTTTGATTTTAGTATAATATTCAGAATGAAAAACATTTCGTTCATAAATAATTCCGCGAGTAGCTCCTAGTTTAGCTAAATAATCCGCTTGTATTTGGTAACGAACAAGCGGATTATTTAGCTAAACCCAAGCTGGAACCCAAACAAATTTAATTATAAATCCCTGAGAATGCAAATCGTATAACAATTTTCGTATCAATAAAATTAAATAATGGGTTTTAAAATTAAATTTTGAAGATTCGATGGAATTGATACAACTCAAACTATCAGTACAAATAACGAACATATTTGGAGGATAATCCTTTATTATGTTACATGTGAAGTACAATGCTATCAATTCAGCTACAAAAATAGAACAAGGAGATTTCAATTTGTGAAAATGGACTACATCAATATTATAAACTCCAAAACCTGCACTATTTTGAATTAATGATCCATCCGTGTAATAAATAAATTTTTGGTCGAAGCCACAAAATTTTCGCTCAAAACATAATTTGGCATATCGAACACACATATGTCTTGGTATTTGATTTCCCAATGTAAAGATTTATCAACAAAGGTCTGAAAAGAATGTACATTAATATCACAATTATAAAATGTATTTGGAAAACCAGGTAATATGTTTTCGGTAGAACAATGATTAAATGAGTTTAACATTTTACTAGAAGGATTTATTCCGTGTAAATCACTTAAAATTTGAATAAGGGGATGCTGATTTGTGAAACATTGACTTAGAAATTTACAATTTAATTCATGAAAACGAATTCTGAGTGGAACCACTCCTGCCAAAATTTCAACAGATTTAGTATGAGTAGAATTCATTAATTTTAAACAAATTCTTAAACAACGAAATTGAATTTTTTCAAGTTTAGAAAAATGAGTTTGAGTGGCACAACCAAAAGTAAAACAACCATATTCCAAAACTGAGCGTATTGTAGTTTTGTAAAGAATAATCATATCAGAAGGATGAGCACCCCACCAAGTACCAGTAATTGTACGAAGAAAATTAATCCTTTTAGAACAAATTTTCTGGATGTATTTAATTTGAAAGTTCCAATTTAATTTTGAATCATACCAAATACCAAGATACTTGTATTCAAATACTTGTTCGATTTCATATCCATTAAGAAATAAATCTACACTTACTGAGGAATGTTTACGTGAAAATATAATATATTTAGTTTTTTGCACTGAAAACGTAAAACCATTACCGTAAGCCCACGAATCAATATTATCTAAACAAATTTGCATATAATGACGTATTATTTCTCTATTATATCCACTTACGGAAATAACATTATCATCAGCAAATTGAACTAGAAAACAACCATTTGGGATAACAGATGAAAAATCACATGTGAATAAATTGTACAAAAAAGGACTCAAACAAGATCCTTGAGGAAGGCCAAAATAACTATTACGAGTAAATTTAGACGACCCATTGTGATAGAAATGCATAATTTTGAATGAAAATAAGTTGTATATGAAATTGGATAAAATTAAAGGAATTTTATAAGAATTCATTTTATTAAAAAGCAAATCAATAAGTACAGAATCATAAGCTCCAGACACGTCTAAAAAAGTAGAAATAGTATCCTGTTTTTTATTAAAAGCAAGTTCAATTTGAGAAACCAAAAGTGCTGTACAATCACGAGTACCACGTTCTTTTCTGAAACCAAATTGACATGGAGATAAAATATTATTATGTTCAGCCCATACCTCAAGACGATTTAAAACCATTCTTTCCATAAGTTTACGAAGACATGATAGTAAACTTATTGGTCTACGACTATCAGCCAATGAAGCATCTTTTCCTGGTTTAAGTATGCTTACTACTTTAACTGAACGCCAATCTAATGGAATAACATTTTGTAAAAGAAATGAATTGTAAATTGCAAGTAAATGAACTTTCCCTTCATAGGGTAAATTTTTAAGTACGATAAATTTAATATTGTCAATACCTGGTGCAGTATTATTTGTAATAGATAATGCCAAATCCAATTCTTCTAATGAAAATGGTGAACAAAGCTCTGGAAAATAATTAATCGATTGCTTTGTTCTAAAATTAATAGATTGAGGAACAAAATCTGGACAAATTTTAGATGCAAATTGATCAATCCAATTATCAGAATACTCCATTAAAACAGGAGAAGAATTATCATAATTTCTCAAATTTCTTGCTACAGACCACAATGTGGATAATGAAGTGTCTCTGTCAAGGTTTTCAATAAAATGTTTCCAATAATTTCTTTTCTTAAATTTTGTGGTACGGGTAAACCAAGCTTCTGCTTTACAATATAAGAAATAATTTTCTCTAGATCCTAAACGACGAAATTTTTTAAAAGCTTCCGATTTATTTTTTAAAGCAATTGAACAATCATTATCCCACCAAAATGTAGGACGTTTATTTTTTTTATTATTGCAAACAATTTTATTTTTCTGAGATTTAAGTAAGCAATTGAACAAAATTTTGATGAATTTAGTGTAATTTTCAATTGGAGTATTTGAATCTTTAAGATTAATAAGTGAAAAAGAAATTAAATCCGAAAATTTAACCCAGTCAACATATTTTGAATAATCAGGAATAGAAGAATTTACTTGATGATTGTTTTGCATACAATGGCTCATTCGAATCAAAATTGGAAGATGATCACTATTATTTGGATCATTGATTATACTCCAAGTTGACCTGAAAGATAAATTATTTGAACATAAA
Organism: Aedes aegypti; assembly: GCF_002204515.2. Lineage (NCBI taxonomy): Eukaryota > Metazoa > Arthropoda > Insecta > Diptera > Culicidae > Aedes > Aedes aegypti. The sequence goes on along the minus strand of NC_035109.1, from coordinate 22,871,271 downwards.
GATAAATCAATGCATGAATTTTGTAATGGAGGAACAGCAATTCTGGTGAACGATCCATCATTTAAAATGTTTAAATTATATTCATCAATCAAATCCAATATTAATGATCCACGACCATCAATTTTATCACTACCCCAAGCAAAATTATGGGCATTTAAATCACCCAAAATATAAAAAGGATGAGGAACACTATCTAAAACCATTTTCAATTCAGATAATGAAAAATTTACATTAGGAGGAATATACAAACAAATAATATGAAAATGATAATCTGTATGTTTTACAGAAATAATAATATATTCAAAATGTACATTCAATGATAAATTGATAAATTTAAATTCAATACCATTGCGAATTCCAATCAAAACTCCCCCAAAAGGAATATCTCTATCTTTTCTAATTATATTGAATGATGGAATGCGTACTATTTTTGATTCAGAAAGCCAAGTTTCATTTAAACAAAATATATCAATTTTGTTATGTTCAAGCATAACTCTCAATCTATCTATCTTTGGAATTATGCTTCTACAGTTCCATTGTAAAATATTCAAATAATTATTGGAATTTGAAGCCATTACGATGAAAATAATGAAGCAAAGATGGGTCCAGGAAAGAATAATTACTGGATACCATTTACACCCAGCAGTAAACTAGCCGGATTGTTATGCAAAATCTGCGTACATAAAAATTGTTTAACGATTTGACATCTACATGCTCTAAGTGAAAAACAAGTGTATGGTTTTCTTCAAATATATTCTATTTTTGTTTAAATACAAGAAAAAAATAAGATTTGGAGAAAACCCAAAACAGTTTCCGTTCAAAATGTATGTCAACAGAAGATAGTTTTGTAAATGTCGGTCAAAACAGCAATAATCTTGAGTATTCAAAGATTTTGTTTTGTCAAATTTAGGGAAAGTAAGTGCAGTAAGTGATAGAAGAATTTTGCTCCATTGAAATATATCATATGATATATCGATATGGTATCGATACTTTGTTTCGATAATTGTATCGAATCAAATATCGATACTTCGCAATATCGGAACGTCCCTACTCATAAGTACTACGGAGGTGGAGGTTGGGAGAGGTGAAAGGTCATATGATTCGCCTGAAAAGCTAGCGATAGACCCAAGGCATTGTTGTTTAAGTGTTTTGAAATTTATTATTCTGAATGCCGGCAACCAAAAGATGGATTTTTTTTTATTCATTTTTATTTTTAACAGTGTTTTACCCAGTGAACGATACAATGATTTATGCAAGGCTATCCGCTCATTAACAAATAAAAAGCGGAACCGATCCCTCCAGGGTCATCGGATCAACATAAAATGTATAAAAAAACGAGAAACAAAAAATGTTTTAAACACGACCGAGGTAGAGGTTCCATCTGTTTCCCATATTGCAAAGCATGAGCTATCTATTTCGCGTCCTCGGATCGAAAAAAATAGCGTTTTAACTAGCAAGCAAAGAAATATCCTAAACAAATTTTAAAAAAATCAATCCGTTCCGTGTTAATTCTAATTCCATATATTGTCTTGAGGAACGAACTCGTTGATTAAAAAGGGTATACACAAAACAAAACTAAAACATCATCCCAAAGGAAAATAATCGGAACAAACTCACCAAATCTTCTAATCCAATTTCGACGAGACGTGAGACCATTCCAGAAACGGTTTTGGAACCTCCACGAACACTTCCCAACTTGCACACACTATGATGACAAAAATGCATCATAAACATAAAACATTAAAGCATTCCATCAAAATTCTTAAAAACACCGAAATTTTAAAATAACTAGCACTGCACTTTTTTTCAACTCTCGGTGGCAACCGTCTGAGTACCCTCTCGGTACAGATGTCATTGATTTAAATCAATACTAATTTTAATAGTAGTAATTTTCCAACTGCACTGCACTGAGCACTTCAAATAAGCTTTAAAAATAATAAAAGAAACTTTATTTGCTATGGAAATACCGAAGAAAATCGGTATTTTCGAGACGAATTGACAGCAGCATAATTTTTCACTTCCGTCCATTTTCGCGCCACCAAAGACACCTGTGAAGTTCTGGACGAAAATGGTGATCTAGTTGTCAGCGAAGTCAAGAAAGAGGTTTCCACAAGTCAACCATCTGGAGAAATCGTTCTTGGCTGTTGGAATTGAGCTCTGGCATCAACGTCTTGGCCATCTACACGAAGGCGGCCTGAAGAAGCTGAAGCGGATTGTTAACTAAGTCGATTTTCAAGATGGATCGTTGGCTGGTTGTGTTGTCTGTCTCGAAGGCAAACAAGCGAGACGTCCATTCCCAAGTAGTGCGTCCAGAATCTGTGAAAAGTTTAGATTATTTCAGGCATGGCCTGATTTCGCCAGTAATGAACTTGTATTCCGAAGGGTGCAGTTATTGCAATTGTTCGAAGAGTGGGTGGAGTAGTGAGTAGAGGAGAAGATTGGTGATCTTGAGGTCGGAAGTTCGATTCTCGTTCATATTTTTGTTTTCATTAATTTTTCTTTTAAGTATTTTGCAACAAATAAGCAATTTTGATACTTAAATATGTTGCAAACAGACTGCGCCTCTTGCGTTTTTTGCGTTGCTATTCAGTGGAATTGTAAGTCATGTTTTCAACAATTGACAACGATGATTAGTATCAAGAGATAATTTTATTCTTAAGTTGAAACAATCTGTGCTGTTTGGGAAGCTCTCAGTTAATAACTGTGGAAGTGCTCATAAGAACACTAAGCTGAGTAGCAAGCTCTGTCCCAGTAGGGACGTAATGCCATAAAGAAGGAGCAGAAGTAAACCACATGAACTTTTGATGCCTTGTCCTTCGATTGAGGTGCTAATCAAAAGATTTCGTGAAGCCAGCAACAAGTTATAAACGTTTAAAATATTTCATGGCAACGTAACGCTCTTGGTTTTGAAATTTCAATTTCACTCCTGTATAGAGAAGAAAGACGTAGTCCTACGTCAAAAATCTTATGATAATCTGTTCGAATCAAATCAGGATCCCCATAATATCTTATGACTTCCTGTGAATCCCATAGAAATTCCTGAGAAGGTTTTGTGAATTCCTGGAATCTCTTATGGAACATTTGAAGTCATTATACAGTCGACTCTCCACATCTCGTTGTTCTACATCTCGATATCTCTTTCTATGTCGATGATTTTTTCGGTTCCTTCATTCCCGTATGTCGATATGCCCATTATCAAAAGCTACTAGACTAGATTTTAGGGATTTGAAACAATTTGCGAAAACAAAATGACGTCTGCTTGTTCTTAACTGGGGGATGCGAACAGAAAATCAATAAGCATCCAGGCTGCTGTCAAACTAAAATTTTCATAAAAATGATCAGAGTATGCCTAGAAATGTACGGTCGTGATTTCGACGCGCTAAAAATTGTTATACAATTCATGTAACACAAAGACTGCCAACTGTTAAAGAGTTGTTGTGCTTGGTCTAAATCATGCATAAGTCTTCAATAACTGCTCAAAATATGTTCCTAACTAACATACGGACAGAAACTTTCTAATTTAGTCTGTTCATTGGTTCCATTTCCTACATTTAGCTGAAGGAGCTACGAGACAAGCAAACACACAACAGTTAGCACTCGTGAAAAGATTGTGTTCAATATGAACAACCTAAATCTTCGAGTCCGCACCCCCTAGGTTCTTAATATTTCTGGCAACAAAGTGATTTTCAATCTAGTATCAATTAAACATTTGTTCCATGTCTCGATCTCTCCCTATCTCGATGTTCAATTGGATATCGATTTGTGGAGAGTCGTCTGTAAAATCCATTGAAAACCTTTTGGTTGTTCTGGGAACCATTCTGAGTTGCAGATAAATCAAAATCCAAGGTGATTTGGCGCTACGACAAATAAAACGCTCGTGACTGTACATAAATAAAGGTTGCGAGGAATAGATAATATGCACCAATGTTTGGCTGGTGAGTATTTGCCTGTCTGAATTTGGATGAAATGATCATCGTGTAATACAATCTAATATCTTCTTATTATGAATGTGGTGAAATTACGTAACCATTTGTTTAATAGAGCCTTTGTTTAATAATTGCTATTCCAAATGGAAAAACTTGTTCTGCGTGCTTTGAGCTAACATCGCTCCTGATGGGCCATTAAAATAATAAAGATAATAATAATTCACACGCTAATTGAACCACCAGCCCGTTAGTTTATCCTCATACTCACTGTATCCCATCACAACTGGCACGGCGGACACGTTCTGATTATTCAACAGCAGATATTTCCTCCCGGGCTCGAGCACAGCTTCGCCCAATCCAAACAGAATGTCCACCCCCAGATGTAGGGTCCACTCGAAGAAGCCCTCCGACACAACCAGTGGCCCTCGTGCCGTGGAGAAAACAATTTCGTCGTTGGATTTGCGCTTCACTTCCACGAAAAACGTAGGGCTGTAGACACGGGCCCGGAGTTCATCGGTTTCAATAACGTTTATTTGCTCGGTTGGGAGCTGCTCCCGAGTCGATTCCGCGGAAACCGTCGTCAGTGAAAGTTGCAACCGTGTCTGGCTGACGATGCCGAGATGGGCACGTATTTTGGGCACTGAACTTTTGAGGTAAGGGGTGAGGTTCCTGGTGGGAGTAAGTTGGGCGCCATCCTGCCAATCTCCTTCGAGGCGAAACTGGTGCTCCGATGGCAGCGAGTGGTAACATGTGGAGAGACTTGTGTAGCAACATCCCAGTCGATGGCACTCGTCCTGCGATATGTTGCCGAAGCCGCACTGGATGTGGTAAAGCGTTGGGTGGCCACAGGTCCCTACCAGTTGGTGCTTGGGCGCGTGGCCAATTTCCTGGGAGAAGAAGAAAAGGTACGCGAAGGCGGGAATCACAATTGCAGCTAAGCCCAGGACGAAGAACAGGCGGATGGTTTTGTTTAGCAGCAGCACGTGGATGAAGGCAGGGCCTGGAAGATTGAAAGGTGACACGTGTTAGGTACTTTTCAGAAGTGGGTTTAGAGTTACATGTGGGTTTACGTTAAGAGGATTTGATGTAAAGTAAACTAAATGCATAAATATGAATAGGAGAAGCAGCCTGACTTTGGGGTTGGAGTGTTCGCTCTTGTGAGAAACTAAGTACCCCACGCCAACAACAATTGTGTATTCCAAAGTATGTTTGAGACACTTCTAGGCCTTTGTACAAGTTCAAGGCTATGATGGAATAACCGATAAAAACCCCACAGCGAAACAGCAAATATAACTGTTTTGGTACCGAAATCTCTCAGCTATGAATGTGGAAGTTCTAAGAATGTAATGCTGAGAAGCAGGCTTTGTCGCAGTGGGACGTAATGCCAAGAAAAAGATCTTGTTCAATCAATTACCTGGCAGAGTATTTAATTTTTAGGAAATCAGATATAGCGTGTCATTAGGGTGGGCTATAATGATCTAACTTCAGAAATCTTATGGTAGAATATCCAAATTTGATTATTTAGACCCTCAGAAGCTACTGTCAAAATTTAAGCGGATTCCTAGGGGGCTAGACGAGCGTGAAGTTTGTATAAAGAAAATCCACCAAATATATGCAAAAAAAAAAACAATTCCAATTACATTTTCGACTATAGATGGACTATACTGCCCATTTTTCGCCGCAACATGGATGTTTTACTATAAACTTTATTGTGCATATAAAAATGTTCACAGTTTGTTTAAAAATGTTGTGGAAAAATATGAAGTTTGTGCAGTCCCATATTGAAAAATAAAGGCATAACAGTCTCTATATGAACTTTCAACCCAAATAGCAACTGTAAAACGTGAATTGTGTTCACGTTTATATTTTTTGCTGATCAATAAAAGCAAAATGAGTTATTTGTGCTGCGATGCCAAACGAATATAGCATGCTGAAATGTACTAGAAAATTATGAACATTTGTATGAGAAGACAAGCTTTAAAACTTTGAACGCTATTTTCTCAATGCCCACTAATTTCATATGGGACAGTTAGACTTTTATGGGCAGTATAGATGGCGCTGTAGTTAATGATAGATCATTATTAATTTGAAGATTTTCCAATCTACACTCTCGTGCAAAAGTTTGGGGTCATCCACTCAAAAACATACAAAAGTGTTTTGGATTGCCGGAAGAAGACGAACGCCAACGTTGCCAGTGAGCCAAGATCGGTTGTCTATATGGCAGACGGCCGTGCGGACGGCGGTAAAAGCAAGGAGAGATGCGGTGAGAAGATCAAATTCCTGCTGGACTCGGGGGCCAGCGACCATATGGCGAACACGAAGCAGCATTTTTCGACCATGGAAGTCCTCGATAAACCTGTGCACATTGATGTAGCGAAGAATGGAGAATCCCTCGTGGCCAAGGAATCAGGTGTTGTCAGCGGAATGAGCAACCTTGGTGTTCTGATGCATGCGAAGGATGTTCTCTTTGTTCCCTCTCTCAGGGATAACCTCATGTCCGTGAAAAAGCTGACGAAGGCCGGCGTGGAAATCATTTTCAACGAAAAATACGTAATGCTGAAGAAGGATGGTGAGACGATTGCGACGGCACATATGCGGGGCAACCTTTACGTTATGGAAATCGCAGTGCAACGGGCCAATGCAAGCTTGGCTGAAGCGGATAGTGCTACCCTCTGGCATCGTCGTCTCGGTCACATCAGTGAAAGTGGAATGGCCACTCTGGTGCGTGAGAACCTGGCCCTTGGTGTGCGTTTCAAGCCGGAGAAGATCAAGTTCTGCGACGTGTGTGTCCTGGGAAAACACAACCGGGACCCGTTCGATGGTGCAAGAGACCGGGTGACCAGTCCGTTGGAGCGTATCCATTCGGACGTGTGTGGGCCGATTGAGCCTGCATCCTGGGAAGGTCATCGCTATCTGGTCTCGTTCATCGATGACTACTCGCATTTCGCTGTACCTGATCAGGAAAAAAATCGGAAGTTTTTGAAAAATTCAAGGAATTTGAAGCGATGGCGACTGCGGCTTGTGGCACGAAGATTTCAAAACTGACCGTGGACCAGGGTCGTGAGTACTTCTCAACCAGCCAGAAGAACTACTACAAAGCGAAGCGGATTCAGGTCGAGTCAACTGTAGCCTACTCTCCGCAACAAAATAGAGTGGCGGAGAGATTCAACAGGACCCTTATCGAGAAGGTACGTACCGTGCAAATTGAATCTCATGCTCCAAAATCGTGCTGGTGTGAAGCGGTGCTGTCGGCCGTGTTCCTGATCAATCGGAGCCCAACCTCGACTGTTCCAAGAAACGTTACGCCTGCTGAACTATGGTACGGTCGGAAGCCAAGTCTGGAGAAGGCGCGCGTTTTTGGTTGTCAAGCCTATGCCTGGATACCGAGTCAACGGAGGAAGAAGCTCGACGCGAAGAGTCGACAGCTGATCATGGTTGGTTACGCGCCCAATGGCTACCGGCTGTGAGACAAGGACGAAAGGAAAATCGTGATTTCTCGTGACGTCAAGTTAAATGAAAACTACTTTCCGTGGGCCAACAATGCAAGAGATCGCGTGGAAGAGAGACTGGTGGTACTCTTGATCTACGAGCAAGAGGTGGAAGAACATGCCAAGGAAGCCATTGATGAGGACGCCATCCAACCTGATGATGCGGCGGTCGGTCCGTTCGACCCGTCCGACCACGAAGGCGAACTTCTAACCGAGGATGATACCGATGACGAAGCTGCGACGGAACTAGCCAACCCTGCGCTCCCTTCGCAATCAGATCTGGACATGTCCTCCGGCTCTAGAGGCGAGCAGTCCGAGAGGCGCAGGTTCGGACGATCGGTTCGGCATAAGGCGCGACTGGTGGTCAAGGGTTTCCTTCAACGTCCTGTTTTCGATTTCGAGGACACGTTCGCATCAGTGGCTAAGCTGTCTACCGTGCGAGTGGTGCTAGCCGTTGCGGTTCATCATGGTTTCAAGGTGCACCAGATGGACGTCAAGACAGCGTTCCTCCATGGTATGCTGAAGGAAGATATGTTTATGGAAGTACCCCAAGGCGTGAAGGCAAAGCCCGGCAGCGTGTGCAAGCTGCAGAGGTCGTTGTACGGGTTGAAGCAAGCACCACGTTGCTGGAACGAAAGGTTCAACTCAGCGCTTCTGAAGCTGGGATTCAGCAGATCCTACCGTGACTACTGTCTCTACGTGTGCAACACTGAAGGCGATGAAGTTTTCTTAGTGCTGTACGTCGACGACCTCCTGATAGCCGGACGGAACATTCGTACAATTGAGAAGCTGAAGCGCCGTCTTTCCGATGAGTTCGAAATGACCGATTGCTGCGAAGCAAGGTTTTTCTTGGGGATGCGGCTCGCTTACAATCCGGAGCATGGTGACCTGAAGTTGACCCAAGAGACACCTGCCACGAAGATCTTGGAGAAGTTCGGTATGACTGAATGTAATCCCGCCAAGAATCCGATGGAGAAAGGATTGCAGCTGCATCGTGAAGGATGTCGCGCTTCCCAGCCATACCGGGAGTTGCTGGGCAGCCTGATGTATCAAATGCTGCTACTTGGGAAGGTTCCAGCAATCACCAACGAACAATCACTTGCAGGCGCTGAAGCGAGTTGTCAGATACCTCAAAGGGACGGCTACCCTGGGACTACACTACAAGAGAAACGAGGACAGCAGACCGCTCGTCGGATCCGTGAACGCTGACTGGGCATCCGATGCGGAAGATCGGAAGTCGGTAACAGGTTTCCTGTTCAAAGTCTACGGCTCGACGGTATCCTGGGCTAGTCGGAAGCAACCAACGGTCTCCATATCGTCAAGCGAGGCCGAATACGTCGTACTGAGTGCAGCCGTATCGGAAGCTATCTGGTTGTCCGGAATTTTAGAAGACCTCAACTGCAAGAAGCTGGCGGATCCTGTACGAAGACAACCGTGGCTGCATAGGGCTGGCCAAGAATGCTGAATCGAAGCGCATCAAGCACCACTTTATCAAGGACCATGTGGCTGCCGGGACCATCAAGATCGAACCGATCAGCACCACCGAGCAGCAAGCAGACCTTTTCACGAAGGCGTTAGATGTCACCCGGTTCCAATCCCTCAGAAGCAAGATCGGGGTCATCGATTGAGAGGGGGTGTTAGAAATCTAGCACTCGCTGACTGCTGGATTTACATCACAGCAACCATAGACTTATAAACTGTGATGTAATTTATTCATTCCAATCTGAACCGTCATCCAATAAAGACGTTTGTAATAAAGCTCCAGTTCTTCAAGCTGCGTTTTACTCAAGATTTCAAGAAATTAAAAATCTTTATGGCGTATTCGGAATACAATGAGTCACTACTTACTTACTTATTTGGCTTTACATCAATTATCTTGATAAAGCCTCGCCAACAATATTTCGCCAATTCCCTCGGTTCATGGCCGCTTCTCTCCATCCTCGACTGTGACCCACGCTCTCCAGGTCCTGGTGTACCTGGTCAATCCACCTAGCTCGCTGCGCCCCACGCCTTCTTGTTCCGACCGGATTCGTGGCGAACACCATCTTTACAGGGTTGTTGTCCGGCATTCTTGCAACATGCCCTGCCCAGCGTATCCTTCCAGCTTTAGCTACCTTCACGATACTGGGTTCGCCGTAGAGTTGAGCGAGCTCGTGGTTCATCCTTCGCCGCCACACGCCGTTCTCCTGCACGCCGCCGAAGATCGTCCTTAGCACTCGGCGTTCGAAAACCCCAAGAGCTTGCAAGTCCTCCTCGAGCATAGTCCACGCCTCATGCTCATAGAGGACTACCGGTCTTATGAGCGTTTTGTACATCGTGCATTTGGTGCGGGGGTGAATCTTTCTTGACCGCAGTTTCTTCTGGATCCCATAGTAGGCACGACTTCCGCTGATGATGCGCCTTCGTATTTCCCGACTAACATTGTTGTCAGCCGTCAACAAGGATCCGAGGTAGACGAACTCGTCCACCACCTCGAAGGTATCCCCGTCTATCGTAACACTGCTTCCTAGGCGGGCCCTGTCGCGCTCAGTTCCGCCAACCAGCATGTACTTTGTTTTCGACGCATTCACCATTAGCCCGACTCTTGTTGCTTCGCGTTTTAGGCGGGTGAACAAATCTGCCACTGTTTCAAATTTTCTCCCAATAACATCCATGTCGTCCGCGAAGCAAACAAATTGTCCGGATCTCGTGAAAATCGTGCCTCGACTGTTAAGTCCGGCTCTCCGCATGACATGCACGAAAGTCCGTCGCCCTGTCGTAGTCCCCGCCGAGACTCGAACGAACTGGAGTGTTCGCCCGATATCTTCACGCAGTTTTGCACACCGTCCATCGTTGCTCTGATCAATCTTGTGAGCTTCCCGGGAAAGCTGTTCTCGTCCATGATTTTCCATAGCTCTATGCGGTCGATACTATCGTATGCCGCCTTGAAATCGATGAACAAATGGTGCGTAGGGACCTGGTACTCACGGCATTTCTGGAGGATTTGCCGCACGGAAAAGATCCAGTCCGTTGTCGAGCGGCCGTCGATGAAACCTGTTTGATAACTTCCCACGAACTCGTTTGCTATAGGTAATAGACGACGGAAGAGAATCTGGGATAGCACTTTATAGGCGGCGTTTAGGATGGTGATTGCACGATAATTTTCACACTCCAGTTTGTCGCCCTTTTTGTAGATAGGGCATATAACGCCTTGCTTCCACTCCTCCGGTAGCTGTTCCGTTTCCCATATTCTGACTATCAGCCGATGCAGACAAGCGGCCAACTTGTCCGGGCCCATCTTGATGAGTTCGGCTCCGATACCATCCTTGCCAACGGCTTTGTTGTTCTTGAGCTGTTGAATGGCATCCTTAACTTCCCCCATCGTGGAAGCTGGTTGGTTTCCGCTGTCCGCTGTGCTGACGTAGCCATCGCCTTCGCTGTCCTGACCTTCTGTGCCTGTGTTCTCTGCGCCATTCAGGTGTTCATCGTAGTGCTGCTTCCACCTTTCGATCACCTCGCGTCCGTCCGTCAAGATGCTCCCATCCTTATCCCGGCACATCTCAGCTCGCGGCACGAAGCCTTTGCGGGATGTGTTGAGCTTCTGATAGAACTTCCGCGTTTCTTGAGAACGGTACAGCAACTCCATCTCTTGGCATTCCACCTCTTCCAGGCGGCGTTTTTTGTCCCGGAATAGGCGGGTTTGCTGTTTCCGCTTCAGTCTGTATCGTTCCACGTTTTGCCGCGTACCATGCTGCAGCATTGCAGCCCGCGCTGCATTCTTCTCCTCTAAAACCTCCTGGCACTCCTCGTCGAACCAATCGTTTCTTGAGCTCCGTTCCACATATCCGACAACGCTTTCGGCAGCGTCGTTAATGGCTGCTTTGACTGTCCTCCAGCAGTCGTCAAGAGGAGCCCTATCGAGCTCGCCCTCATCCGGCAACGCTGCCTCAAGATGCTGCGCGTACGCATTGGCGACATCCGGTTGTTTCAGCCGCTCGAGATTGTACCGGGGCGGGCGTCGGTACCGTACATTGTTGATGACGGATAGTTTTGGGCGCAGTTTCACCATCACCAGGTAGTGGTCGGAGTCAATGTTGGCGCCACGATAGGTTCTGACGTCGGTTATGTCGGAGAAGTGCCGTCCATCGATCAAAACGTGGTCGATTTGCGATTCTGTCTGCTGAGGTGATCTCCAGGTGAACCGATACGGGAGGCTGTGCTGGAAATAGGTGCTACGAATGGCCATGTTCTTGGAGGCGGCAAAATCTATCAGTCGTAGGCCGTTCTCGTTCGTCAGCCGGTGGGCGCTGCACTTTCCAATCGTCGGTCTGAACTCCTCCTCCTGGCCAACCTGAGCGTTCAAATCTCCTATGATGATCTTGACGTCGTGGCTTGGGCAGCGGTCGTACTCGCGTTCGAGCTGCGCGTAAAATGCGTCCTTGTCATCATCAGTGCTTCCGGAGTGTGGGCTATGCACGTTGATTATGCTGAAGTTAAAGAATCGGCCTTTGATTCTCAACTTGCACATTCGTTCATTGATCGGCCACCACCCGATCACGCGCCTTTGCATATCACCCATCACTATGAAAGCTGTTTCCAGCTCACGTGTGTTGCCGCAGCTCTGGTAGATGGTATGATTATCTCTAAACGAATGAAGTTGAGAGATTTGCAGTTCCACGTACCGAGTTTCCAATCGCTAGTCCATTTTCGTCGCTGTGGTCTTTGCCGATTGTTCCGGTCCGTATTCTCTCGTTGACGTTCCTGTGCTGATGTGTTTTTACGGTTGGCTTGCAGGGCCTGACACCAACCCCCTAGATTTCCGGAGGACCATTCCCCCTAAATGTTCGGAGGGCCATAGTGCGCAGTTTAGCTTAGAGTCCTTCTCTGGCACTCGGACGATGATCAGCCGCCCCTGACATGGGGAACAGACGTTGTTGTGAGCCGCTCCTAACATGGAGTACAGACGCTCCAGGTTTGCAAAAGCAAACCCCCCCTTCCCTGTCAGCATACGACCAAAGTTCCCACCGGGGGTTGGTTACCCGATTGTCCCCAAGGTTACTCGTACCCCGGCCAGTACCACGAGGAGGTAGGGATAGGAGTTGCTGGGCAAGAGGCTAAGGACCGCACAGAGGGGTCTATTTTATTCCTGCAGGTACGCGAGGTACCAATGGTACGCCATGCCCAGCCATTTACCGCGCCAATACAATGAGTCATTCTTTCTATTTAGACCAAAACAATTTTTGAATATTTTTTACTAAATTTTTACTTAAAGTAGTGACATATTTCAAAAAATGCACTAAAAAATGGGAATTTTTCTCAGATTTAGATCAACCAAAATTTAAAATTATTGCGTCATTCAAACCGTTAATCGAATGTTCTTTGAAAAGCACTTGAGAAATTTTGGCGGTAAAATGTGAAAACTATTAAATTTTAATAAAAGTCATTGTGCAAATGTTTGGGTTCACCTTAATACGGTGTATCGTGCAATAGTTTGGGGTCACTAGAACTTACCTAAAACACGACAATTCTGTGAAATCTCATACCAATGACCAATTACGTCTCATTATTAAGTCGGCTGGCCAAGAACGGCAGAGTTTTTAACAAAAATAATTTGCGTACGTCGTAGGTGGACTCAAAATTTTGCTCGATTACTTGAATGGCTAATAGCATAAATAATTACTGAGGCGTCCGATTTGAATACGGTCTTCGGCAAAGTTGTAGCTAACGAATGTATCTAACAGTATCAGCGCAGCTCTAACCCTCAAGAGCACATGGACAAACACTATGACCGATTGGATGAATTGCTTGCTTTGCCATTGGCTATTTTATTATTATCAAATCGTTTTCAGATTTTTTCGCCAAAACCTTGCAAGTTTAAGAATTTAAGATTACGGTTCTAATGACACGTTTGACGATTGTGTTTTAAATTATAGTGCTGGCAAAAAAAAATACACAATGGCGGATACCCATGAAAAATGGTAATGTTTAGAGATTTGTTTCACAGCTTTCTTCTTAATGATTGCTTAGAAATAAAATGAAGTTTAATCTGTGATAAACTAATGAAATCACAAAACGTGACAAAATTGCTAACCAAACACTACTACTGCCACTTAAAATGACTTTTAAGCTTCTGAGCAACTTTGCTAAAGACTCGAACTTTCAAGGTTGTCTAGGTCAGAGCGTGCAAATTAACCTTGCCTCGGGGTATTGATCCAAAATTCAAATCGTGATACTTTAAAATATGAGAATTCTTCTAAGGATTTCTCCGAAATCGACTTCTGGAATTTTTACAGGACTGTTCCAAAAAGTTCCTGTAAGTATTATTGAAGGTATTCGCTATGGTACGAATATTTGTAGAAACCCTTGAATCGTTATACAAGTTTTAGGTAGATCACTAGTGGAATTCTTTGATAAAAATAGGAAAACCATTGATTTTTTCTAGAAAATTCTTTGAAAACATTGGGCGGTATGAATAAAATGTAGTAATGTTAAGTTAACTACATTCTCGGTAGTAAATACTACATGTGGAACACGAATCGAACATGTTTGTGTCATTTTTCTTTTCTACACCAATATTCTACAAACAACACGTTCAAAGGTAGCATTTACTACAAAACTATTGGTAGTTAGCTTCAAAAGTTGCTACACATGCTTCCACAATGCGTGATTGAATGGACTAATTTACTTTTGAGTAAAAATCATGGGAAAACGATGTGCGCTTCGATATTTTGATAGGTTTTTTGAGATTTCCATAGGATTTATGAAGTTTGAAAAAAAAACTGAGATTCCCGTAAAATTTCGGACCGTAGGAAATTGTAATTTCCGTGTGAATTCTTGCATTACGATAATTTTTTTTCCGAGGTGGGAATTCATTTACAATGTAATTTTGAATTTTACGCTTGAATTCTGACATCCCTGATGCTCAGATTTCCTTTCGAATTCCGGAAACCCTGTAGGAATTTTGGAACTCCGATAGGCATTCTGGATGTGTAACGATAATTCTAGAATTTTAAAAGCTATTCTAGGAATATTGTGGAAATATTAGAAATCTGTTAAGAACTCTAGAATACAGGTGGGAATGGGATTCCGGTTATTAATCTTTGAGATGGTATTTCTGAATCTATGAGCTTTAGGTGAGATTCCTGCAAATTCTGGTGTGAATCTTAGGAATTCTGATGTCAGTCTTTGGAATTCTTTAGGATTTGATATAAGATTAAAAAAACAAAAAAATTCATCGATATTACTGGAATTACGAGTGGTTTCAACTGAGTTCCAAAAAATCTTTCCTCAATTCAACCACTATTATTGTGAGAACTGATTTTAGATTCTAGATATTCCAAAGACACTACCAGGAACCCTATAAGTATAATTATAATATTACAGAAATATTTACAACTTCCACAAATCAGCATACTGATAAAAAAAAAACCTCAAGAGCCAGGAACCAGGGAGCCTCAATATTCTACCGCAATTTTAACAGAAGCCCAACAATTCAGAGATCATATAACGTTTATTTTCTTTTTTATAATCGCCTGGAGTTGTATTGACCATGGAGAATTTTTTAAAATGTACGTATATGGCCTCCAGATTTATGCGAATCGAGGGAATTTGTGCATTTTATACAATCTGTTTTTACCGAATAGGTGTTCACTTTACTGAGTTGCAGACTCAGTTATGTTAACATTTTTGTTGGCTGGGATCTCAGTAGTGGTCTCGAAATGCTAGGAATTGTGTGGTTCTTAGTTTGATTGCTCAAATCTTAAGATCTTTTTCTAGGACACAGGCTTTCAGCTAACATTTCAAAATTCGTTAAACACTGGAAGACTGAAAACTACCCAGAAATATCTTTGATGTAAAATTATGCACATAAAGCAAACGCCAGATTTATCGCTGAATTACACTACAATCTTGTCAAATTTTAATCCTAGAGTTTCCAATTTTCCCGGGATTTGAATTCCCGTGAAACGGGAAATGAATGTATCATTTCCCGGGAAATACCGGGATCCCGGGAAATTCCCAGAAGTGTGGAAACAAAGCAAATTTGATGATTTTTTTTTATTTTTCGTATTTTTTGTGGGCTTTGTGGCCGAGTGGTTAGTGTCGCCAGGCAGTAATCGCTTCGTGTCATGGGGTGTGGGTTCGATTCTCGCTTCAGCCGTCGAAACTTTTTGTCAGGAATGTTTCTCGTCTGTGCCACTGGAGCATGCTTGTCCGTTGTCTAGTGTTAAGTTACAGTCTGTGCAGCTAAATGGCTGAAGACGGTGTCCGTGTTTTTTTTATTTCATGGAGGGTAACTCATTTCGCATAAAGACGTACAACTTTCCCGGGAAGCTCACAAGATTTATTAAATCAACGATGTGCAAAACTACGTGAAGATCTCGGGTGAACACTCCAGTTTGTTCGAGTCTCTGCGGGAACTACGACAGGGCGATGGACTTTTGTGCCTGTTGTTCAATATTGCGCTTGAAGGTATCAAGCGGAGAGCCGGATTTAACAGTCGAGGCACGAGGTAAATGCGTCGAAAACAAAGTACATGCTGGTTGTTGGAACTGAACGCGACAGCAGTGTTACGTTAGACGGGGATATCTTCGAGGTGGTGGACGAGTTCGTCTACCTCGGATTCTTGTTGACGGCCTACTATGGCCCCCTAAAGAAACTGCGGTCAAGAAAGTTTCACCCCCGCACTAAATGCATGATGTACAAAACGCTCATAAGACCGGTAGTCCTCTATGGCATGAGGCGTGGACTATGCTCGAGGAGGACTTGCAAGCTCTTGGGGTTTTCGAACGCCGAGTGCTAAGGACGATCTTCGGCGGCGTACAGGAGAACGGCGTGCGGCGGCGAAGGATGAACCACGAGCTCGCTCAACTCTACGGCGAACCCAGTATCGTGAAGGTAGCTAAAGCTGGAAGGATACGCTGGGCAGGGCATGTTGCAAGAATGCCGGACAACAACCCTGTAAAGATGGTGTTCGCTACGAATTCGGTCGGAACAAGAAGCAAGGTCGATTGACCAGGAGGAGGATGGAGAGAAGCGGCCATGAACCGAGTGAATTGGCGAAATATTGTTGGTGAGGCTTTATCAAGATAATTGATGTGAAGCCAAATAAGTAAGTAGTGAAACTCTTGTGAAATTCCTATTCTTTCTTCTTGTAGTCTAGAGAAATAGTGGATATTTCTTCACAGAAGCTAACCTTGAGAAATCCCAACAGGGTTGTTCATCAATAAATTATCATCAACGTCAATTAAGTTGTTTATCGTTATCGTCCATAACAATAACGTTTTAGGCGTTGACACGTTACCGTCTTATACAGATTTTATTTGCAAGTTAACGTCGTCACTAGGATCATTGTCAAAGAGATGTAATCGAAAACCTTTATCCTTTATCGAATTGGCGTTGAGTTATCGAATAGAATATCGATAGTTTATTGCTTATCAAACCTGGTTCAATTAATTATAAATCATTCTAAATATTCTAAATATTCTATTCAAAACGTGTTAACTTTTTGTTTCTCAATATGTTTGCGTTATTTTTTCACAAGTGCTGAAAAACTCTTTTTTCAAAATCTGTGTTGACAATGACCATCAGTCATCTGGTTTTGAAGATATTCATAAATTCCTTGGGGGACCGACACTTCCCTTATAAAATTTATTTGGCCGTTATTTTATTTTTAGTTTATTTTTCAAAAAAATAAAATGTGTGCTACACAATGTCAGGTAATAAGGAATTTAAAAATTAGAATATGATATGTTTTGAAGTTTTCTAAATCTTTCCGGACGGAGTGGTACCGGGGAAACATAAATGCTCATAATTCAAAAACGCTTGCACTAATTTGTTTAATTTTTTTCACAACAAACTCATCAAAGTATTGAGCCAATAAGCGAATAGTCGAACATAAGAAAAATTGTGTGGTCTGAGATATTTACATTGTTTATGGCTACCAATCAGTCTCCCAAAGAATTTCAGAATATCGCTGGATCTCTTTGGATGACTAATAATCAAAATCGAAATGATTTCTACAAGTAGAAGAGTGAAAACTTGTGAAAAAATGTACAAAACTATCGAAAAAAAGTTAATGAAAGATGTTTGATTTTATTTTTGTGGTAAAAAATGATACTGCTAGTAGAAGAGGTAATTACCTAGTGAATTCTCAAGTAAGTAATCGAGAGATTTCTTCGACTGTCCCTGCAAACAAGAATTGCACCGAATAATCTTTCAGATATAAATCATATTCACCTTATGTACAAATTTAGCTTTATTTTGTTCTAGGATTTCATCAAGAGTCGTTATCAGAATTTTTAGAAATTCTTCCATTATTTTAATTCTAGGAAGGATACTTCTTGATATTCCACCAAATACATTTTCACAAATGTTTTTGCTTTCTTCTGATATTTGTTTTTGGATTCCTGGATAGACAAATCACTAGAGCAAACGAAAAGTTTGAAAGCAATGATTTTCAGCTAAATTCCTTGATGCGGAATAGCTCCAATCCTTAATAAATGACGCCAAGAGCTTTATAAAGGAAAGAAACTTTACTTTTCACTGTTCGAACAGGAAACAGTGTTTGTACTCTTTCCTCACCACACTCTATTTCGGTCACTCTCCCGCAACGCCTACTTGGTTCCATAAATATTACCACATAAATAAGCAATGCTAACTTTTGTCGAATTCCGGAAAATCCACTTCCACTTCCTGTTGCTCCTCTTCCGGTGTCAGTTCGCGTTGTTTCAACGGGGGCGGCATTTTTTGCTCGCTTGGCTAGTTATTGCGTTACGATTTATTTCTCCTGCCACTGTATTTCACACGGGAAAAAATGTATCATACTCTAGGAAAAGGAAAACCGTCACTATTTTGTCCAATAAGGGTCAATAAAATAATTCTATTACGTCAAATGTTCAAACTATTTTTTGTGTCTTATTATTTTATTGACTTTCTTTTCGAAAAAAACAGAGCGATTCCCTTCTTTTAATGCTTATTTATTTGGCTGCCTTCCAAAGCGCGCAACAGATTTTCCGTGTTTTTCCTCTCCGTCCCTTTCGATTCCAATCCATTCACTTCACTTCGCGCGGGATGACACGACAACGTCTCCAGAAAATTTCCATCTTCGTCGCAATGTTGTGACTTCAATGTCATCCAATTTAAAACCTCTTCCGTCCTTCTCGGGAAATCGCTCGAAAAAAAACTTTGCTTACGTTGGCAGATTTCCCAGACAAGGACAATGAATCATTAGGGAAATTACCCCCGCACCAAATCACTTTCACTCGCGGCAAATGCTATCTCAAAAGCGGATTTATGGCTACGCGTCACATTGACAGGGCTAATAAATCTTTTTCGCTGCTGTCCGAAAAATTGACGACCTAATCAAAGCAAATGAACGACAATGAAAATTGTCACACAGATTTGTACGAACGAGAATTGGATGGCTGGTGGGCGGCGTTTTGATTGCTAATTGAGTGATTTCCGTCGAAGGCAGTAATCTAGTCAAGCTGATATCTACTAATTGATTGGCTTCGACTTCGACTCGAGTGACAACGCGCTAGGAGTTCGCTTGATGCTTTTTTTCGTTATCTTATCAGAAGGTTGTTAAGGCTGCACCAAAGAATGATGAATAGATTGTTGCGTTGTGGTATTATACTAAGATAAGTCAAGACTTTGAGTGATATTTTTTTAAAATTCCAATAGGAGGTTTGTATTCATTTGAAGTCGATTTTTTGTTCTTTTGAGCAATTTGATAGTACATAAAGCTTTGATTACACGGTGCGTGCAATGCAAGAATATTTGCGCGAAATGTGTAATAAGTGCACGTACTACAGTTAACTCTCCCTTATTCGATATTCCGTATCTCGATATAAAGTTAGAGAACCATAGTAAAAGTTGGTTTTCATGGTTAACTCGATGGTCCCTTGGAACGCAGTTGCATTGCTTTTGTATTCTGTAACTTGATACCTCCCTTACTCGATGGTCCCTTCAATATCGAGTAAGGGAGAGATGACTGTACTAGCAAACATTCTGTAGGAACATATTCGTGCATTCGAACATGTTGGTTCTGTAGAGAAGAAACTTGTCATGGATAAATCATTAAAATAAACGCCATTAAAATATCCTGAGTTGTGACTTTGAATCAATTTGTAAATCAGTAATTAGAAAAATATCACTTTCCCCTTGTTCTGTTCGGGTTTACTTGTTGACTACGGTATTCCTTCGTTTCCATCATGAGAGAAAATCGAAAAGGCGGAGCCTACCATATTCGATGACACAGCACCGTTGTTCAATTATAAAACCGACAGTGCCATCACAGTGTGGCTCATTCAAGTGACGAACGGCAAGACGAACGTACCGGAATCGAGCGGAGCAGCAAAGCAGTGCCATTACAGTGTGGCTCATCCAAGTGACGAACGGATCACGTGTTAGCAGCAGCAGTGATTGACTCTAAAGTCGATTGCACCTTGCTGTAGTGTTTATCTGAAGAGGTAAACCATGAGTTGTTAGAAATAATATTCCACACAAGAGTTGCTTAGAAAATATTATTTGCTGAAGAGTTGCTAAAACAAAAAAAATAATATTCCAACAGCTACTGGCGAAGTCAACAAGTTTGTCAAGATGGCTAACAACGACGAATAGCAGGCTTCCTTGTTGCCACGGTCCAGGAACGCAGCCGGAAATTACGACAGGTTCGTCGAACTTGCGTTGCATAGCAACCGTAGAAAGTTGTGTAGTATCACGGTGTACTATATTAAGGCTAAGTAGCCCGTCATTCGTTTTGGCAACAATGATGACTTTTCAGCTTACATTTCAAAGTGATAAAACTCAGTCTCGATAGATTATATTGACTTGAAAAAGTATCACTGTACGCGCAAACATGCATAAAATATGCTGATACTTTTTCAGCCGTGTTAGTGCTAAACCAACTGATTTTCTTTGATTCGAAATCGTGAGATGAATTAGCAACAATCATCAACGACGCGTACAAATTTCAATGACGGCCTACTTCGCCTGTGGTACTTTCTGAAGCCAATATAAACTATCAAGACTGAGTTTTATCACTTTGAAATTGCATGCAGCAAAGTCATCATTGCAGTGCGCATCGTACCTTCGTGCTGTGCGTACACGAATTCTCTCTGCTCTTGGAAGTTTTCTTAAAGTCGAGCACTCGACACTGAAGAAGTCTGTATGTCGCAGACGAAATAGGCCTATCTGTCAAGATAAGCAACACATATTAGAGTTTAAAGGTATTTGCTGGCCTTACAAGTGATTTTAGTATTTTTTTTTGCAAAAGTGAAGTGTTAAAGTTCAATTTGTAGTTTTAAACATACTCTAATAATCCCTCCCCTAAATTTAATATAAAAAGTGTAGTACCTAAAGCAATAAAACAGTAGATGAAAAAACCGAATTTAGTACTATACCATTTAATTCCACTATATTTGGATCCTTTGACAGATACGCGTATTTCGACCTCAACTGTAAGGCCGTCTTCAGTGTCGTGTACTAGACTCGACTAGCCGAGTTTCTCATCTACTTATAGGTATTCCACTAAACAGCTCGAAGATTTATTATAATAAAACAGTACTTTTCAGTGCTAAAATTAAAAACGGTACTTTTCAGTGATACTAAAACAGTACTTTTCAGTACTATTTTTTCTACTATTGATCCCTTTACGATCCTTGTTTGGACCCGTGCCTTCGATTTTTCGTTGGACCCGTTGGCGAAAGCTAGCGGTGGTAATCCTTCTTGGAACACCGTCTTGGGAAAAAACCTCTCAGGAGGTCACATCTTCTTCCGTTTATTAACTTAACATGGTATCAACAACAAACAAAAGGAAGGGTGAATCTCTGAATTCACAACTTCCTTCCAAAAAAGTGGGATTTAAAACTGTCACTAAACGTGGCAAGAATGGAAGAAAGGACGTTTCTCCGGAATGCGAACTTTCTTCCAAGGGTGAAATGAATAATAATGATAATTGTATCGAAATGAGCAATCAGTTCGATGCTCTAGACAAATTTTCCGAACACCAAATCGAAGCAGCCTCTAGCCCAGGCTCTTTGATTCAAGTGAGGAAGCAAAGAGTGCCGCCTATCGTGGTCAGTTGTTCCGAACTTGGGGGATTTAGACAGGAGATCTTGAACTCCATTAGGGGAATCAAGGTTTCCTTCCAAATCGCAAAGAAAGGAGACTGTCGCGTTTTGCCGGAAACTCTTAAAGATCGCGAACTTCTTCTCAAACATCTTGAAGAGAAGAAGCACAAATTTTTTACTTATGACGACAAAACTGAACGTTTGTTCAGGTTCGTCAGTTCAGTTGTTGAAAGGTATCTCAAGTGACTATAAGTCACCTGAAGAGATCAAAAATGGTATAAATGATTCACTTGGATTTTCCCCAGTCCAAGTAATCATTATGAAAAAGAGAACCCAATCTGGCATTGTTCGGAAAGGGCTTTCTCAAGAATTTTATTTAGTTCACTTTAACAAAAAAGAACTAAATAATATTAAAGCTTTAGAAAAAGCTAAACTTATGTTCGATGTCCGTGTGAATTGGGAACATTTCCAGAAACCTAGAGGAAATTACCAGAACCCCACGCAGTGCCGTCGGTGCCAAAAGTGGGGTCATTGTACAAAAAATTGTCGCATGGATGCTAAATGCATGATTTGCGGAGGTTCTTCTCACGCTAAGGACGACTGTCCTGTGAAAAAAGATACCAGAAAGTTTGAATGCGCCAATTGCAAGGGCCCTCACAAAGCATACTTTTGGGAATGCCCTTCACGCAAAAGAGTCGTTGAGGCTCGTGCCAGGCAGATGAAAGATAATATCCGTTACGATAACGGTCGTTTCCGGAATTTGCCTGGTAGAGTATCGAACAATGCTCATTTTTCAGTTAACGATCGCTTGATTAGGAATCATACCCATCAGGAAGATCATAATCATGCTCATTCACAAACTAATTGTAATCCGTCGGGTAGCCGTTCGAATCTTTCAATTTCTAATGTATCTACCCATGGTAAATCCTTTGCCGATATCGTTGCAGGTAATTTAAACTCTTCCCCTATTCGTTCCATGAGTACCCATTCTACTTGTTTCAAATCAAATGGAAAAAAAACCTTACCGCCACAGGTAACTCCGCTTCTTCGTCTACCGGAAATTCTAATGGGAAATCACATGACATGTCTGCCTCTGATTTTAATTTTCTAACTGAACAATTGAATCTAATGATTGATGCAATGTTCAAAGCCACCACTATGACTGAAGCAGTCCAAGTAGGTGTAAAATTTACAAATCAAATTGTTATTGGATTACGTTTTTCTAATGGATCCAAATAATAATTTAAATATTTTAAATTGGAATGCTCGTTTTCTGAATGGTAAAGAGGACGAGCTGTTTAATTTTCTTACAGTTAATAACGTGCATATAGCAGTTATTACCGAAACTTATTTAAAACCTGGATCTAAACTCAAAAGAGATAATAACTTTTTTTGTTTATCGTAACGATCGACTTGATGGGGCATGTGGGGGAGTTGTAATCATCATTCATAGGCGTATAAAACATCAACTGTTTTCGTCATTTGAAACTAAAGTTTTTGAAACTTTAGGTGTTTCTGTTGAAACACAGTCTGGTAAATATACTTTCAGGGGACGGACCTGGTGTAGTGGTTAGAACACTCGTCTCTCACGCCGAGGACCTGAGATCGAATCCCACCCCCAACATAGCCGTTGGTCCCGAGATGAACAAGCCGAGAAGAGCACGTTTTCGAAAATGCCTGGGAGACTGATTTGGAAGAAGTGAGAACTATTATTAAAAAATTCAAAAATATGAAAGCTCCTGGCGATGATGGAATTTTCTACATACTTATCAAGAAACTTCTAGAAACTAGCATATCATTTTTAGTTGATATATTCAACAAATGTATTCAATTAGCATATTATCCTGACAAATGGAAAAATGCTAAGGTTGTTCCAATTTTAAAACCAGACAAAAATCCTGCAGAAGCTTCTAGCTATCGTCCAATCAGTTTGCTTTCCTCCATCAGTAAACTTTTTGAAAAGGTTATTTTGAACAGAATGATGGCCCACATCAACGAAAATTCAATTTTTGCCAATGAACAGTTCGGATTCCGCCATGGACACTCGACCACTCATCAACTTTTACGTGTAACAGATTTGATCCGTTTCAACAAATCTGAAGGCTACTCTACTGGTCTTGCTCTTCTAGACATAGAAAAAGCATTCGACAGCATTGGCAGTTTGGCATGAAGGTTTGATTGTAAAATTGAAAAACTTTAATTTTCCAACATACATTGTTAGAATAATTCAAAGTTATCTGTCCAATCGTACACTTCAGGTTAATTATCAGAACTCCAGATCTGAAAGACTTCCTGTAAGAACTGGTGTTCCCCAAGGCAGCATTTTGGGACCAATATTATACAATATTTTCACATCTGACTTACCTGAGTTACCTCAGGGATGTCAAAAATGTTTGTTTGCGGATGACACAGGCCTCTCCGCCAAAGGACGAAGCCTGCGTGTCATCTGTAGTCGATTGCAAAAAAGTTTGGATATTTTTTCTTCATACTTGCAGAAATGGAAGATTTCTCCTAATGCTTCCACTCCAGCTCAACTAATAATATTCCCACATAAACCAAAAGCTCTTTATTTGAAACCTTCAAGTAGACAGGTTGTCACGATGAGAGGGGTTCCAATAAATTGACCAGATGAAGTTAAGTATCTAGGGCTCATGCTAGATAAGAATTTAACTTTCAAAAATCACATTGAGGGCATTCAAGCCAAATGTAACAAATATGTAAAATGTCTCTATCCACTTATTAATAGAAAATCAAAACTTTGTCTTAAGAACAAGCTTTTGATATTCAAACAAATTTTCAGGCCAGCCATGTTTTATGCTGTACCAATATGGACTAGCTGTTGTAATACCAGAAAGAAAGCTCTGCAGAGAATTCAAAATAAAATTTTGAAAATGATTCTGAGGCTTCCTCCCTGGTATAGTACCAATGAGTTACATAGAATATCCAATGTTGAAACATTGGAACAAATGTCAAATAAAATAATTAATAATTTCAGGCAAAAATCGTTACAATCTTCTATTGCCACGATTAATGCGTTATATGTTTAGGTTAAGTTAGGTTAAGTATATTAAAAACGTTTTTTTTTTCTCTTATAAGCAGGTGAAATCAACTCATCTGTAAAATAACACTGAACTGCTATGGCAAATGAAATGTAATATGTTGTTAACAAAATGTTAATAAAATCTTCGATTTTTGTTATCAAATTAGGATGATAGTGTTGTCTAATAACACAGAACACCTAGATATAAGAAATAATGAATGTAATGTTTGGAATGATACTAATAAAGAAATTAAAAAAAAAAAAAAATAAAAAAAGTCATCATTGCTGCTAAAACGAATTACGGGCTACTTAGCCTGAAGAGCCTAGGCTAGGCCTTAAGGTGATATATTCCGAAAACTGACAGCTACTTGACGACGTCAATTCTTCAGGTCAATCCTAACCACCTTGAACAAATTAGCGAAAAAATGATCTAGTGGTCCGGACGTTATCTTAGATAAAGATAGGACAACTGGGTATAAAATTTGATCCAGTTTGTGATCCAGTCGCTGATTGGTTGATTTTGATGTCTGCGAGTGTGTGGCTGCGTGTGGAAAATTACCATAGGATGTGTTTGTTTTGGTTTTGCCCGTGTTGCCGGATTACTATGTTGGGTTGCTATTATCTGCTATTGTGCATAAAAGTTCGTGTCTACTAGTGATCCTTTATAGAGAGATTTTTTTTTTTTTTTTTCTGTTCGGAACATAAACCACTGCGACCAATATTTGATCTATTGTAGTATATCCCGTGTCCTTTGTGTAGTGCATGTCGTTTTACTTTGTCACTATAGAGAAGTGATAAAGTATTCGGTTTTCTTACAGTTGTAATTCCTAACTTGATCACAGGAAAGGATTCTAACTGAAAGGTTCCTACCCTTCGAAGAGTGTGGTGCATGCACTCTCCACAGGCGCGCCCTTTTATCAGGCAAAATCGGATCCCTCGATAAAGCCAAGAAATTACACCGATATTGTCTATGCATCAGAATCCTAGTCCTTACTTCTTCAAACTAGAGAACGAAATAAATAAAAGATTAGAAAACAAATTGTTGAATTTGACTCATTTTTTTCCTTGTCTCAAGATCATTCTCGGCAACTGGGAAAACCGAGACTTGTCACTTTCAACAAGGTTTAAAATTACTACTACTATAACATCCTGTTCTCTTCGTTTAAAGGAGTCAGGACTAGGATTCACTGGTAGATCTTTACCCCATAACGCACCACGAAAAGGTGATCTACCCGCGTTATGGGTCTTATAGAGAGATAAGCGGAAGTCAAATGGAATGATTTGGCAACTGACCAGTAGTGCTGATTTTGCTCGGCGTTGAGAATAATATTGTTACACGGACATGACTTCCTCATTGCTAAAATGTGTATTTTGTTTCGTTATAGATCTTTGAGCTACATATCTAAACTAATTAACGGCCGAAAAAATCAACAACTAAAAATCTTATCGACGAAAATTTAAGAAAGAAAAATGTTTCATTGTTTTGTTTCATGCAAAATTCCTTTTACCGAAATAATTTCAAGCAGATTGCATTACTACTCAAGAAAAGTTCAAAACAAACATATCGCATGTTCGTTTGGCTCACACTTTGACAGCTCTCGCTGCTCGATTGGCTCACACTTTGACAGAAATGTCAGCTTCCGCGAATCTCTCTATAAAGGATTACTAGTGTCTACTAGCCGAGTAATGTAAACCTACCAAAAAATGAAGTGAAATCAGTTTTAAATGAAGTGCAAAGCCTTCAACTGTTAAGTCTGCGGGTCTGAGGCAAGTCAAAAGTTACTTTATGTGCATGGAAGCGGCGGAATTTTTCATAACGTAAATTTAATGGACTGGGAATCAAACCTAGGTAACTGTCAAGTTAAGATTGATTTGCAGTATTCTGTGAAATTTCATCGAAATCTCACCAACATAACGTTTGGTATATTTCTCAAAACTCGGTGAAATTTTACAGATTGCGATGAAATTTTTATCGAAAAAAGCAAACTTTCACCGAAATCTGTATATTATATTACGGAACGTTCTGCTGTTGAAATTTCGGAGTAATTTCACAGAATACTGCAAATCAAAGTTAGTGTGTTAGCATGGTATTGCTTCGTAGCCGCGCACCTTATGTTACAGCTCATGAAGGGCTCTCATAACTTGTTTTTCGTCGCGTATTTGAATTTTGTCGTTTTTGTCATTAGGTCATACTATAATTCACCTAATCATAAAAATCAAAAAGTAAATAATAATTAAGAAATATTTTTTTCTTTGGAATAGTATACCATCTTCTATACAAATGGCAACACTGTTTTAACGTCACACGCAAGGGTGTCAAATTCACAACTGGGCTGATGGATGAAAAGAACAACAACTAAAAGAAGCCAGGTGTCCGATCTTATCTTAGGACGTTATTTGGTACGATAGGAGTCACATGTTCACGATCAAACTTGATATTTACATCTGGGGAGTGCGAATTGGATATCAACAAGCAGCCAGGCTGCTGTCAAGCCTAAATTTTCATCATAATGAACCGAGTATGCCTAGGAGTGTGTGGTCATTACTTCGTAAAGCCTGATTCGCTGCTGACAAGTAATTTCTTGGCCTATCTTGATGCATGGGAAATTTCTGCTAGGAATGGATCAAGAAAGCGCTTTCTTCTGATCGCAGTACGCAATAGGGTCCTGAAGCTTTGTCCCAATTTTAGTGCCAAACGCTTAAGTTTAGGCCAAAAACACATTTTTACTCATTTTTTAATGTTTTTGATTTGTTTAAGTACAAAAAACTCTTTTTTTTTATAGATTTTGTCACACCCCTTGGCATAAACTCAAATTTTGAGTGTATTTTGTTTTCCGTGTCCCTTCCGAAATGTCAGATAGGAATAACCCCAGTGTTAAAACTAAAATCCCTGTGGTATTTTTGTCGACTCAGCGAACGTCAAACATGATCTCAAGTGTCAAGGTTCATTTATGGATCAAATTTTTAAATTAAAGTTTCAATATGATATATCCGTTATTTGAGCGGGAAAAATGACTAAAGTTGTTGCAGTAACATACTCTTTCGTGTTCTTAGATGAAAACAAGATTCCATTAAACATTTTAGGACTCTATTGAAAAGAACTGTCAGTTCAAATGGGAGTCCCTGTAGAAAATTTCTGCAAGGAATCAGCGAGAAATTTCTTTAGCGATTCCTTTTCAGTAGCAAATCAGGCTTTACGCTAAAAACTGTCATACATTTTATGTGACACAAAAACTATCAACTGTTAAAGGTGTTGAAGGAACGATCTACTTGGTCTTATTGATACGTATGTTATTCGGATTTTTTGTGGAATAGATTTTAAACAAGAATACGGTCAGAAACTATCCGATTCAACTGATGTCTTTAAATTGAATGATCAAAATGTTCGAGACCGCACCCCTCAGATTTATATCAGTAAAGAGCCTGCCTTGTTAATTTTTTATGCCGTGGTGTAGTAGGGTAAGTGTATCAGTTATGGACATAGTGGTTCCCTATTTCGCCATACGTGATTTTTTTAATGTCTTCAAATTTTGAAAACTTTTGTTTGTTGTAGTAGTTAGATTTAAGATATATCTTGATTTTAAAACATTCAAAAGATTTAAAATTGAAAAGTTATCATAATTTCACATATGGCCAAATAGGGAACCACTATGGCCATAACTGGTACACTTTCCCTATAAAAAAAGCAAATTATTCATTCGTTTTGGGCTGATTGGTAATGAAAACATTGGTGTTGGGAGAGAATTTCTCCAACGGCTTTTCCAGAGATTTCCCCAGGTTTTTTTTTTAATATTCCTCCATGGATTTTACCACAAATTTATCCAAGATAATCTCTACAGTGATCCATACAACGATTTCACCAGAGATTCCTTCGTGAAGAAGTTTTTATCGCAACCAGATATTTTTTAATCCGGATCAGATAGGACTCCAGGAGTACCTTTTACCTAATTTCTCTAGAAATTCTGCCTGGAGTTCCTCCAGAAAAATCTATAAAGAGATTCCTGGATTTCCTAAAGAGATTTCTTTAGTTTAGTTGCAATGAGTCTCTTTAAGATTTCCAAAAGGGAAACTTCCAGTGATTTCTAAATCCTTCGGTAATATTTTAATAAGATTCCTCCTTGAGTATATTCAAGAATTCCTCCATGAACCTTTTCAAGAATTTGTCGAGAGATTCCTCCAGATATACTTCCAGGTATTTTCAAACGATTTCTCATGATGTTTCTTCAGAGATTCCTCCAAGCATTCCTCCAGAAAAATATCTAGACGGATTCTTGCAGAGATGACTCCAAGGTTTGCTTCAGAAATTCCTGTATGGACTCCACCTAATTTCTCCTGGGGTTCTACAAATAATAACTTCGCGAATTCCTAAAGGGACTCCTCAAAAGTTTTATCCTGTAATTATCCTAGAGGAGATAGCTTCAGTTAAATCGCTACAGGAAATACTTTAAGGATTTTTACAACTACACAACTATTTTTACAAATCCGCCAGGGATTTACCAAAAGGTTTATCTTGAGGTTCTGGATCTCAAAAAATAACTTTGGGGTTCTTTTCAAGCATTCTTCTAGAAGTTCTGCCAGAAATTCCAACATGAATTCCTCCAGGAATTCCATCAGAAATATATCTGGGTTCAATTCCCGGTCGGTCCAGAATCTTTTCGTAATGGAAATTTCCTTGACTTCCCTGGGCGTAGAGTATTATCGTACCTGCCACACGATATACGAATGCAAAATGGCAACTTTGGCAAAGAAAGCTCTCGGTTAATAACTGTGGGAGTGCTCATAAGAGCACTAATCTGTAGGATTTTGTGAAGGCATCCCTTGAGGAAATTTTGAGAATTCTTGGAGAAATATGTGGTTGAATTTCTGGAAAAATTCATGCTGGAGTTTTTGGAGGAAATTCTCTGGAGGAATTCCTGAAAAATCCCTTGAATAGCTGCTCTGCCCATAACTGCATATTTGTAACATTCGACAAAAGTAGGCATTGAGTAAATGGAAGACCAAGTGTGCATTTTATGGCAGTATGGGATGAAACTAAAATTTCTAACAAATAAAAGGGAACTCAAAAGTGCTTATTTGAGGCTGATATTTTGTACAACTCATATCACATACTAGGTGAATTGTCAGAAAATAATTCTGATAGAAATTTCAATGCTGTCACATTACGAGGCTTATTTATAATCTCAATGTGACTGTTATGCGGTTATAATTATCAATGTGACAAAACATCTTGGTATTTTTTTCGAATTTTCTAGAACAATCTCACATATTTCAGTAAATTGGTCGAAAGTATTTGTCATTTGATGACTCTCCATGGTATTAACTCCATTTCGTCAAAAATGTCGAATGTGACTGTTTTACAGTTATGGGCAGTGCTGGAGGAACCATAAAAAGGGTTTTCTGGAGTTATCTGTGAAAAAAATCCTGAACAAACTGCTGGAAAAATTTCAGAAGGTTAATCCTGCATAAATTGCTGGAGGAATCCTTCGAGACATATCTAGAGTCAAATTTGGAGCAATGCCTGGAGTATTAGAGTGATGCAAATTTTGAAATGTTGGCTCTCCTATGCTTAAACGATTTATATTATGGTAAATAGCATCCTCCCAAAGTTTAAAATGATTCGGAAGAAATTTGGCTGTGTACAAGCCATTTGAAGTTTGTATGAAGATTACTATGGAAAACCCCAACTTTTTGTGTCCAGGCCTCTATCTCTTCGACATAATATTTTATGGAAAAGTGAACAACCTCTGCTCATGTGAAATCCTTTCAGCTACAACTTTGCTGAAGACCACATTTTGAAAGGACGTCAGGATAAATTGCTGTTCTTAATCATAAACTGGGCTTGCATTTTTCATGCTTAACCAACTGCTCGGCAGGCAACAGTGGTGCTCCTGGCGGGTAGAATAGATCAAAGTAATCCAGGCTACTATGTTCTACAGCAGAACAGCAGTGTTGCTCTGAAAGTAGTTGAATGATCATCTCAGCATGATTTAGACTTTGCTATCACTAATAACAAATTATCCTTACGTCCCATCAAAATGTGGTCTTCGGCAAAGTTGTAGCTGGGAAGATGTTACATGAGAAGAGTTTGTTCACTTTTCCATAAATTATTATTACCAGCAGTTAGATGACTGGACACAAAAGTTTTGTCTTTTCCATAGTAATTTCTTTCTTCTTCAAGGAACTTATCACAAGATTCTTAAATTAGTCCAAAGATTTTGAATGATTTTTTCCCAGTTTTATTTCAAGAATTCCTCCAAATTTTTTCCACATATTCCTTCAGGAAACCGTTCAGTAATTTTCTTTTGGATTTTAACAGTAATTAACTCAAAATTAAAAACAAAATCTGGCAGGATACTTGAAATTTCCCATGCCTCAGTAGTTTCAGTAGTAGTATGTTTAGTAGTTTCTTCCTAATATTCCTCACAGATAAACTTTAGATCGCATTCTTTTCTCAGATTGGTTCCTTCAGTAATTCATCCAGAAATTCTGCCAGAAGTTCTCCAGGATTACTTCATAAATTCCTCTATGGATTCTCCAAGGATACTTGCCACCTCTAGGACTCTTACTAGGAATTGCTTTACCAATTCATCAAAGGATTCTCCAAGAGTTACCTCCAGGAATAATCCTAGAGAAACCTCCTAATCGCTACAGGAATTACAACCTGGATTTTTTCCAGGGAAGTTTTTCCAGAAAAAAATACCCTGTTAGTTTTCATTGGAGAAGTCAATTGCAGGACTCTCTGGAAGGATTCCTGAAAAAATACTTTGAACTTTTTTTGGAGAATCCTATTAAAGAAGTTTTTGGAAAAATCCCTGGAGGAATGGCTGGAGTAGTCTCTGGAAATATTCCTGTAGGAATTTCGATAAACTGTTGAAGGAATCCCTATTGGCTTCTCTGGAGGAATCTCTGGAGTGAAGGAATGGGGCCCTATCGGCACTGATATTACGGTTGCGATCGAAAGTTTTTTTTTTATCAGAAGAATCTCTAGAGAAACTGGTGTATAAATTCCTGAATATGGTCATGTAGGAATCCCTGGAGAAATCCATGAATCAATTTTTGGAGGAATTTGTGGATTTATCACTTGAAACATTATTGCAGAAAACTATGAGCAATTTCAAAAGAAATCACTAGAGGAAATCCTGAAGCAATCACTGGAAAACATTACAAAGGAAACCTTGAAGGCGAAGTTTTCGAAATAGTGCTAGAGATTAAATATCTCTTTACTTTTAGGTAAAATTTATGAATTTTGATGCATGGAATGGGTTCCGGGTCATTTGGCCGAATGCCGTTTGGCCGAACGCCATTTGGCCGAAAGGGTCATTTGGCCGAATGCCGTTTGGCCGAAATTGAAAACAAAAGTGAACTACAGTTAGCATGGATTTATTATGAATTTCAAAGAACTTATTCAGCTTATTCATAAAAATAGGAAATATCATCATTGATATACATAAGCTTTTTAGTGTTATTTGAAGAAACAGTCAGCTGAAAGCTGAAGAGCTGAAAGAAGAACATCCTTAATGTAAGCAGTTGTTCAATGCTATGATAGTGGTAATAGACACCAGCATCGCGTTTGTAGTTAACTTTTGACAGTAACTGAAACAGTTTAAAACTTATTCGTCCTTCTGCTGGATCGGCTTGCATCGATCCCTCGAATCGAACTAAGTAATATATGTCATAGTTCTGACATCAACAAGTCTTGGCTTCTTCTTTTCACAACTGAGAAACAGTGTACTTCTTTGACGTAAGTGTTCACTGAGTCGTTTATTGCTATATTCAAGAACACTGAACTGACTTGAATTACGGCCGGCTAACTGATCAGACGTTTTATATTGATCGTCCCAAATATCACATGGCGCTGTAGCAAAACCGCCATTGAAAAGTGATTGTGATCCTTCTTAGTGCGTGCATGGTGATCACCTTCGTCAATATAAGGTGAAAAGTGATTTCTAAGCAGTATGACTAAAACTAAATCGAAATCATCGGAGTCACCAGTAGTGCGCACTCCAGAATTCAAAGCGTTAATGCCACCGTCGCTACCGCCGCCGCCGCCATTACAAACGGCAGGTAGCCTACATGCTAACTGGATGAGGTTCAAGCAAGCTTTCGTGTTCTGGATGAAGGGAGCCGGCCATGAACGCCACGATGACGACGTAAAAATCGCAATATTACTGTCGGTCGTTGGTCCGGAGGGATTGGAGATTTTCAACATTCTACCGTTAACAGCAGCCGAAAAAAAAGACTTTGATGATGTCATGGAGGCTTTCGATACCTATTGCGGCCAGAAGAAGAATGTGATCTTCGAGCGATTTGTCTTCACACATCGTCAGCAACGTGAGGGCGAGAAATTTGACGATTTTCTGCGGGATATTACGACCCTAGTTCAGACGTGCGAATATGGGAATTTACGAGATAGTTTGGTACGAGATCAAATTGTCTTCGGATTGCACGACCGGACGTTTTCCGACAAGCTTATGGGGAAAGAGGCTAAGGAGCTGACATTGGAGAAGGTTATCGAAGCATGCAAAATTGAGGAACAAAGGAGGGAGCAATTGAAGGTTATGAGTCACGGCGATCCGGGACCGTCAGGGCGTGTGGACCAGATCAGCAGAAAGGGGAGTGCAGCGGGCAAAGGGATGAGTAAAAGTAGCTCTGAGCGGCAAAATCGGCCAAAACCGAATAGCTCACACAAATCTACTAACCAAAATTCTAACACTAACACGAAAAAGGTTGTCAAGTCCAACACTAAAGCTAATGTCTCTAATTGCAGCTATTGTGGCTACGATCACGTGAAAGGCAAATGTCCAGCATTCGGGAAGACTTGCTCGGCCTGTGGTCGGCAAAACCATTTTAGTACTGTCTGTCGAAATCGTTCTCAGACGAAACATGCTGGAGAATTGTCTGTTTGCTATATGGATGTGCTAGAATCTGCCATTGGGTCTCCCTGGTGTGAGGTGATTAGGATCGACAATATGGATGTGTCATGCAAGCTGGACACGGGCGCGGACGTTAATGTGCTTCCGGCACGAGTTTTATCGGAGATTGGAGTGACCGAACTGGAAGATGTCTCTATTGTGCTCCAAGGATTCGGGACGTCGTCTAAAATCAAGCCGCTCGGTAAGAAAACACTCAAAGTGGTGTCCCGTGGCGTTTTGCATGATCTGGATTTTGTGATTGTCGATCTAGATGTAAATCCTATACTGGGCTTGAAAAGTTGCGTAGACCTCGGACTAATAAATCGTGTTTTCGATATTCGATCGAATAAACCTAATCAGCAATTTGTTGAAAAGTACTCAGATGTTTTTACTGGTATTGGGTGCTTCAAAGAGCAGCACCGTTTGAAAATAGATCCCCGAGCCACCCCTTCCGCAAACCCACCCCGTCGTGTTGCTTTTGCTTTGTTAGATAAACTGAAAAGTGAGCTAGGTCGTTTATGCGAAGATGAGATTATTTCGCCGGTCAATGAGCCTACAGAATGGATATCTAATCTGACAATTGTTGAAAAACCGGATAAATCGTTGAGGCTATGCTTGGATCCACGTGAATTGAATAAAGTTCTTTTGAAGGAACCTTATTTGATTCCAACCATTGATGATTTGCGACATAAATTGGCCAACAAGAAAATATTTTCTGTGCTTGATTTGAAAGATGGATTCTTCCAAATCAAGTTGGATAAAAAATCAAGTTTTTTGTGCTCTTTCAACACACCTTTCGGAGTATATCGCTACAATCGATTGCCATTCGGATTATCGATTTCCCCTGAAGTTTTTCAAAAATTCAATGAAGAGAATTTTGCGGATATTGACGGTGTGTTTGTCTACATAGACGATCTTTTGATTTTTGCCGATAGCGTAGAAGAGCATGATCGGATTATGGAGAAGGTGATGGAAAGAGCACGCGAGAGGAACATAAAATTCAATCTCAGGAAACTGCAGTACCGCGTGGAACAAGTTTCCTACTTAGGCCATGAGATCTCGCGAAATGGGTTCAGACCAGATCAAGGTCGACTCGATGATCTTCAGGAAATAAAAGCACCCCCAGACAACCAAAATGTACGCATAACGAAATCACCTGGAGGTTTTGTATGTGCAAAATTTCACTTATAAGATGTCGCGAAACGGCTTTCTACGTACAAAAGTGGAGGCGATATGCGTGCATATATTATGTGATGAATAATAACATACAATGCGAGTGTTTAAATATTCCACCGAACTAACCTGTGATCTTATGCGACTTAACTTATGATAACAAATGTTGATTTGACAGCTGCTACGAATTGATTCGACTTAATTTGTACGAGTGTACGAGGCGAAACAAAATGTGCAAATGAACTCAGAAAAGAAGTGTTTTATGCGAGGAAACTCATCAATTTGACGAGTTTATCCACGGTGTTTTGCGAGTTTGATATAATTAGTATGAATAAACGAGTTATAACGTGAACTTTCATGCGATTTCTGGTTGTCTGGGCCATCAAACAAAGTTGAATTGCAAAAGATTTTGAGTATGATCAATTACATTAGAACGTTCATTCCAAATTTGGCGGAATTTTCAAAGCCACTAAGAGATTTGCTCAAGAAGAATTGCATTTTCACTTGGACAAAAGCTCAAGAGGATTGTCTGGAGCATATTAAAACACTCATTAAGAACTCTCCTCATCTGTCGGCGTTTAATGATAAAAAACCAATCAAACTACAATGTGATGCATCTCAATTTGGATTGGGGGCATGTCTTTTACAGGATGGAAAACCTGTGGCGTTCTCCTCTCGTAGTTTGAATGACGCGGAACAACGGTACGCACAAATTGAAAAAGAGATGCTTTCAATTGTGTTTGCTTGCAAAAAATTTCACAACTATGTTTATGGTCGCCAGTTTTTGGTGGAAACGGACCATAAGCCGTTAGTTGCCATCATGGAAAAACCGTTGTGTGGAATACCTTCAGCTAGGCTGCAGCGGCTTCGTATCAAATTACTTCCATACGCACTAACGCTGAAGTACTTACCTGGGAAATACATGTATATCGCCGATGTGCTGTCACGTTTCTCTAGAAGAATAATAGATCCAGACGATGTCGAAGAGGACCTGACAGAATACGTGCACACAATTAACATTAGTGACAATCGCAAACAACAATTTGTTGTCGCTACGAAAAATGATCCTGTTCTGAGTGACTTTTTGAAAATTTACCACAACGGCTGGCCGAATGATAAGAAATCCCTTCACGAAAATCTCAGATTCCTTTGGAAATTTAAGCATGACTTACATGTTGAAGACGATATTGTGTTTATGAAGGACAAAATTTATGTACCGACAGGCCTTCGTCGGACTGTCTTGGATTGGCTCCACGTTGGCCATTTCGGAATTGAAAAGTCCAAAGCGAGAGCCAGGGAATTGTTTTTCTGGCCAGGTTTGGCTACCGATGTTGAAGACAAAGTTGGTGGATGTAAAATATGTCTTAAATTTTCTAAGCAAAATGTGAGGGAGCCATTGATGAAACATGAAATACCAGAATTGCCATTCGTTAAACTGGAAATGGATATTCTAGACTTTGAAGGAAAACCCTATTTGGTCGCAGTAGATTATTTTTCTAAGTGGCTGGAAATAATTAGGCTGACTAGCAACACAACATCAGCAATAATAGACAGATTAATTGATCTGTTTGCTACTCAGGGACATCCAAGGATGATAATTGCAGATAATATGTCATTTGGTTCTAAGGAATTTAGAAACTTTGCTAGCGAATTTGAATTTAATTTAATATCATCCAGTCCGCATTACCCAAAATCAAATGGGCTTGCCGAAAAGTTTGTCCACATTGCTAAGAACATTCTTCGCAAATCAAAAGAATCAAACGTCGATTTTCGAAAAGTGTTATTAGAATATCGCAATACACCACTAAAGGATTTGAAAATTTCCCCTGCTGAGTTACTGATGAGTAGAAAATGCAATACATACTTGCCTGCCTCTAATACATTGCTAGTACCCAAAATCAATAACTGTGTTAGAGAACTGCAAGATAGGCACTCTTCAAAACAAAAGCAATACTATGATAGAAATAGCAAATGTAGAGGTGATCTTGCGGTGGGAGATAAGGTGGTTTATTTAGATAAAAACGGAAAATGGCTCGAAGCAATAGTTACGTCACTGGCTGATACACCAAGATCCTATTGGATACGCAACTCTGATGGTTCAGTGTATAGGAGGAATAAACATCACCTGAAAAAAATTACTGATCGTCACACGCATAATCCAGATCTTTTATCGGATCGCTCAAAAACTGATCAAAATCCTTTGAATAACGATAAGCAGTCTTCGAGTAAAGTCAAAACAAGATTCGATGGTTCTCACTCTGGAAGTGATCGCGAACTTAGTAGAAGTGAAAGGTTGAAAGCTAAACACCAGTGAGATCTAAAACAGAATTCTATTTATTTTGCCCAAATGGAATTGGAAATAATTACTTTAAAATTTACATCTTCTCTAAACAAAAATTTCTAGATTAAAACTGTAAATAGTAGGTTAATTTAAATAATAAATAAGTATCCTTTCTTTGAGGGGAAGATGTAATATACGAAGTATCCACAATTGCTGCATAGGAATATCTTGCATACAAGAAGGAAGTTTTTATGAATATGGCAATAAAGCACTGAACTGAAATTGTACACTAACACTTACTAATTAATGATGAGCTCATCTACAATATGAACAATAAACTGACTTGAATTACGGCCGGCTAACTGATCAGACGTTTTATATTGATCGTCCCAAATATCACAGAACGTATTTTAAGCTTTAATTAAATTAATTATGAAATATATTTCCCTCTTGAAAGAACAGCCTACTTATGAACAAAAGAAGGATAAATATCTTATGAAAATTAACATGTGCAATGCATATAATAATTTATTTCACCAGTACAACAACAAAGAATTGCCGATGATTTAAAGAAGGAAAAATTCCCAAATAAAATATAAGGTCAATCATTGCCGATAGTAATGGAACCAGCATAACTAGAAAGAATAGCCTATGTTTGAAAGAAGGAAAAAAATCTGATGAAAACATTACAAACACTTGAAACCTTGTTACACCATTGGTAATCCAGTGGCGAATCAATCATCACCTCAGAGTCTTAACGTGAAGTGTGGAGTTCACAACTTCGTTCTGAAAAAAGGGTCGATTTTATCATTCTCTTGGAGCTCTTATATAGTGACAAACATGACGTCCCGTCACATCATAAAAATCAACAAATTAATTAACTTATCAATTATTGGGTCACACTTATGAATCCTACACATCAGCGTTGTAGCAATTTGATTTTTTTTGTTCATGATTCGGCCAAATGACCCTTTCGGCCAAATGTCATTCGGCCAAATGGCGTTCGACCAAACGGCATTCGGCCACACGGCGTTCGGCCAAATGGCCGGACACCCTGCAAAAGGTACCCAAGTTTGACAGATCGCAGTACACTTTTCACGGTAATCTAGATTTTGCTTTATTACCTTACGTGCCATAAACTTTTGGGCAATTGTAAGGGACATGGAAGTCTTCATTTCGTCTTTGATGATACCGATTGATTTTATTATCAAAATCTCGGTAAAGGGTAGTGATCCTTTATAGAGAGATAAGCGGAAGTAAAATTGAATGATTTGGCAACAGACCAGCAGTGCTGATTTTGCTCGGCGTCGAGAATAATATTGTAACACGGACATGACTTCCTCATTGCTATAAAGTGTATTTTGTTTCGTTACCCAAGCAACACAATATGTCTTATATAAATCTCATTGACTCCAATATGACTAATGAATATGTTCTGTTTCATAGCGATAAAACTGTTATTTATACAGATATATGACTGGAAAAGCGCAGAAGGTGGAGCTTCTGCAACATATTTTTGTTGTCAAAATTATGTATTATATGAGTTTAGGAATACCTAAATATGTATTACAATTTGTTCAACAAAACATAAATGCAACAAAATGCTGTAAACATTTACGATTTTCATGTTTGAAATTTTTATTAGTTTTATAGCTGTAATTGGAAACGTTTAAAATGTCGGCAATGAAAAAAGTAGAAGTGCAAACATTGTCAAGCATCACTAATTTACTGGAGGATATTTGAAGAAGGTAGCTCTTATTGGACTGTAAATTCATGTGCAAATCAAAATTCATCGTGAAGTTAGCCTTTTTGCTTCGATATTAACAGCTCGCCATAATAAATCGCTCGATTCACATTATATTACAACAAACTAAATAAATCATGATAATCAATAATAATAAATGATCATCAGACCAAACATATAAATTCATTATTTTATTTTCTAATGATTCGCATTAATTTCATCAAGCTTATATTACTATTTGTAACTCTCCAAAACCAAATTTTTATGGTTTGAGCATACATACAAGAAACAAATTAAAAAATAAGATGGAATCTTGGAAACACTGCATGACGAATGTTTTGGAAAAAGACAAAAAATGCGTTGCTAATCAATTGTCATTATTTTATTGCAAACAGTGCAAAGTTTGCTGTGCCAGCAAGTATGTTTTATAAATATTATTCATATTATTAGAATAAAATGGGGTAAAAGTTCGACCATAGTGAAATACACCCGATTCTGTTTTTGGGGATGCGTACCGTGCAAAAAAAGTTCAAAATTTCAAAAACCGTGCAAAAAAAAGTAACAACATTTCTCGACGTTTCATGCAAAAATAAGGTTTTGGCGGAAAAAATGTTTGGCAACTTGTTTTGCACGGCCGTGTAAAAAAAATCCGCACAAAAACAGAATCGGGTGTAAAATAATCAGTTTGACAAGAGTGAAAGAAAAAAATCATCACAGTAAACTTTTAATATATTGACTTTAAATTTGTTGAACAATCTTGGGTTCAAATATTTAGCCATTTTTAGTTATAGTTTTTAAGCTGATAATCTTAAACGAACTTTTGCCTCACCGGTGGTACAAGAGTTATGACCATGACGTTTAGGGTTCATTCACATATTTCATAACGTCAAAAATGATCATTTTCGATACCCACCCACCCCTCGTAACGCATTTTGTAGGGATATTTTTCAAATTTTATATGAGCTGTAATATTTTCAGAATACCTACCCATCCCCGTTAGAGTTATGAAATTTGTGAATGGGCCCTTAAAACATTTATTTCGAATTGAGCTAGAAATCTTAAAACAGAAACTCTGGTCTTACACAAACTTTTGCCCCACTTTTCCCCGCTAAATGTTTTCAATAAACACATTATTGCAAAGTTTTTGGCCGGCAGTGTGCTATCCATGCTGTCAAAATTAGTCTGTAGCTTTTGTTTCACTTGTTTTATTGAATACTAGTGGTCCCGGCAAACTTCGTCTTGCCATCAAGTAGGCTGTTGAAAAACGCTATGCAAGTCCCGTGTAGAAAATGTCAGATTAGTTTTCTCCCGTTTTCCCAACTATTTCGAAGACTTTCTTAATTTTTTTCTTCGCACAAACACGTCGGAGCTCTGGACGAATCGAACAGTGAAAGAGTCATGTAAGTCCAATCACCCGTTCTCAAGCTATTTCGTGACATGCAAACATCATTCCATTTTTATTTATATAGATTGGAAAAACTTAAGTTTGAATGTAAACAAACAAAACAAAACATATTTTGCTTATTCAGAACAAGTTTGAAAAAAACATGTATTACGATAGCATATACGACATGAATGTGACATATTGAGACAGTAAAAAAATGGCGTTGTCGACACCGCCACGTCCCGCAAAAAATGATAATGCACATCAACAGGGAGCGAATAAGATGCGAATGGCGATGACACTTGCGAATAACACGATAGATTTCTCTATAGGAAAATCACCGTCATAGCGAATAATGTAGGTACGAAGCCAAGAGACGTTATTGTTATATGAAAATGTTACCACTAGGCTGAGAAAGCCCCAGATGCATCGAAGCCTTGTTTTACCGCGGTCCCGTAAACCTGGGTGAAAGACAA
Organism: Aedes aegypti; assembly: GCF_002204515.2. Lineage (NCBI taxonomy): Eukaryota > Metazoa > Arthropoda > Insecta > Diptera > Culicidae > Aedes > Aedes aegypti. Next base: position 22,830,796 of record NC_035109.1, on the reverse strand, counting down.
TGATCCTTCGACGTGTAGAAGTAGTTTTTCACATTTTGATCTATGGATGATTAGTTTTGTCTTATAATCAAAGAAAAGTAAGTCCATCGGTATGACAAAAATTTCACCATTTGGTGCAAGTGGGAATCTTTTCAATAATATGGCATTGTCCACAATAAAGTTTATTACTCCAATACAAGTTGCATGAAATTTGTCACACAAGTCTCAAACAACCGTAATAAGACATATAATCTTCAATATATTTTGATAAACATGAAAAGACAGCTACAGAACATAAAATGATTTTAACATACCAAACATAATTATAACATTTCCAGTGAAATATACATAACATTCTAGATTTGTATGGCCAGACAAAATTTAGGCCTTTGTAGAACTTTTTCATGCTAGTTCATTATTAATAAGTTTAACAAACCTAGAAAACGACTTACGCGAGACATGATATGTTGTAAAAACTTTCTAGCAACTGTTGAAGGACAAACTGTTTATTTTTGATTCTGGATTTATGTTTTCGGTGTTACTTGGGTATAGATCTTTGAGCTACATATCAAAATTAATAAACAGCCAAAAAAATCAAAAAATAAAAATCGCATTGACAAAAATTCAAAAAAGTAAAACATTTCATTTTTTTTGCTTCATGCAAAATTACTTTTACCGAAATAATTTCAAACGGATTACATTACTCCCTAAGAAAAGTTCAAAACAAACATAACGCATGTTCGTTTGGCTCACACTTTGACAGCTCTCGCTGCTCGATTGGCTCACACTTTGACAGAAATGTCAGCTTCCGCGAATCTCTCTTATAAAGGATTTCTAGTAAAGGGGGCCATGATGAGGCGGAATAGAATATCAATCCCATCGCAAAACTCATTCATTCTGCATTGAATGATGCAAGAACGACGTAAGAAATAAATTCTAAAAGCTATGAGATAAAGTATTGTGGAAAAATAGTGGAAGTGGTTGAAACGATAAAAGGATTACATCCAGGGAAACCACTAATCGTTTAAATTAATATAGCTCCATCACTAACCGCCTAATTACCGCCACATTACCGCCCCCTTCAACCACCAGGACCCCGTACTTCACGACAATATTCCACTCAAAACGTAATCAGATTTGATCGACAAAAACGTTAAGAAATTCATTTCGAGTGGCAACACAAAACTTGTAGCAAATTGAATTTTATATCACTAAACGTGCTGAGATGACTGAGAGATATTGGACTCGCAAGACAAAGTTTTAAATCCATATGTTTACACGTTTTTTTTGATAATTTCTTAAACCGGTTCTATAGATTGTTAGCCCAAAATTTGTACTGTAGCTGGCTGGATTTTTATATAATATTTTGACGGAAGTGAAGTTCATCAATAATGTGTTATTACATTTTTTTTTGCCTTGGACCACTCGCCTCCGCAGATGTATCCAACCCAATTAAAGGCCCAGATAGCCGTAGCGGTAAACGCGCAGCTGTTCAGCAAGACTAAGCTGAGGGTCGTGGGTTCGAATCCCATAGGTCGAGGATCTTTTCGGGTTGGAAATTTTCTAGACTTCCCAGAGCATAGAGTATATTCGTACCTGCCAAACGATATACGCATGCAAAAATGGTCATTGGCATAGTAAGCTCTCAGTTAATAACTGTGGAAGTGCTCATAAGATCATTAAGCTGAGAAGCAGGCTCTGTCCCAGTGGGGACGTAACGCCAGAAAGAAGAAGAAGAAAGGACCAAAAACTACTCATTTGTGGGATATGTTTTCATGTGTCGAGTGTAATGTATGGTCGACAGTGACACCAGACGAGTCACTTAGCTCGATTCTTCTTCTTGGCATTAACGTCCTCACTGGGACAGAACCGGTTAATCAGCTTAGTATTCTTATGAGCACTTCAACAGTCATTAACTGAGAGCTTTCTTCGCCTAAGTTGCAAATTTCGCATTCGTAGGTATATCGTTTGGCAGGTACAATGATACTCTATGCCCATGGAAGTTTCCATCACGAAAAGATCCCGGACCGACCGGGAATCGAACCCAGACACCTTCAGCAAGGCTTTGCTTTGTAGCCGCGGACTTTCACCACTCGACTAAGGAAGGCCCCTTAGCTCGATACGGATTATGAAATAGTCTTCTTATTCTTTACATGATTTTATAACTCACTGGTGCACGTGTCACTTCGAAGCATTTCATCTACTTCCATGTATTTTCCTTTAACCGGTTTAATTCAGCTCAACGGTGTTTACCGGAATAGCAATTGTTATGGAAGTTCACCGCAAAAGCTTCCCATCTGTTCAGCTACAGCACAATGAGCGCAATAACTTCCATTGAGTTCCATTTCCCAGTGCTTCTGATGGTGGAAATCACAGAAAGGGCAGTAAAAAATGCATACTGTATTGGAAAGCGAACTTTGCCATTTGTGGAAAGTGTTCACGAAACTTTCACCCTTTTTTCTGCTATTTATAGCTGTCGATGTCGTTGCGATGGGGCCTTCCTTAGCCGAGTGGTTAGAGTCTGCGGCTACAAAGCAAAGTCATGCTGAAGGTATATCATCGTACCTGTCACACTATATACGAATGCGAAAATGGCAACTTTGGTAAAAGAAGCAAAGTTGATAACTGTGGTAGTACTAATGAGAAGCAAGCGCTGCCCCAGTAAGGACGTAATACCAAAAATTAGAAGAAGCTGTTGAGCATTTGAAATTGTTCAACTGTCCCAAGAATCGCTGTTGCACTGATTTTGTATTCTTTAACTTCCTTCAATATCGAGTTATTGCGAGTTGACTGTATTCACTTATCCTTTAGAAAATCGTTCAATACATCTTCGTTAAAATAGGGTAAATTATTTCTCAATGTTGAACAGTCTTCAAAACGAAAAGTACGAACTGTTTATTATTGAACAAATTGTTCAACTGTTAAAATTCAACAATTGTACATTTACCCTAAATATTCTCAGTACACACAGTTTCACAACCGCAGCCCAGTATGAACGATTAGCTCAACTTCCTTATGGCCCAGAACATCAGATATAAAGCTCCTAATAGACAGTATCCCATTCGCCATTTGGAGAAACTCCGCAACAAAGATAACTGTTTCGCTTTGACAGCTCCAGACAGATGCGAACCCTTCTCATCCGTTTATACGGTAATTCTTTCCGCCAGCCGGATTCACTTTAATCCATCACGTGTCGCCGCCCCCCTTCCTTGTCTGTATACCGAACCAAAATAGGGAAAAAGCTGAAACAGCAACATGGCGACTAGGGTGTGGCTAATTTTTCAAAGGTTCTCAAAACCAAAAGCTCTTATGATATTCTGAATTCAAATCAAACGGGTGTCGCAGGTTCGTGACGCAAAATGAGGAATTTCATTATCATAAAACGAGGAACAACATGTAGCAATTGCAGGTCCTCAAAAGGATGAAAACCACCAAAATGAATAAGTCTGATACGGAGAAGTACTATCTGAATCATTTCATTAGGGATTGTTCAAAAATTACGTAACGCAACAGGGGGAGGGAGGGGGTCTTGTCTAGTATTACGGCCATACAAAAATTTAAAATTTTCCATACAAAAGCTGTTACGTGGGGGAGGGAGGGGGTCCAAAATTTGCAAATTTTGCGTTACGTAATATTTGAATGAACCCTTACATTTTTGCATACTATTCGAGGTTTCCGTTTTCATTCATTCATTTATTTACCTCGAGTACCAGTTGCTTGGCCGCATACGCGAAAGCTCTCTGGCTGCGTACGCGAAAGCACAAAATATTCGCCCTAAAAACCTGGCGAAAACAATTGACGTTTCTCACGTGGTCTTTGCACTATAATGGCACGCTGTTTCGCCTTTTCTGGCATTATAATAGCATTATATGCGTATATAAAACTGACATGCATCAAATGATTACCCTATATGCGCATATGATGCTGTTACCGTGCCGCATTATCGTGCTTACTGGTTACTTGAGCAATTCAGAGCTTTTCATAAACAAGTTCGAAATCGCAAATCTAAAATTTTGACAAGTCTGATAAATTTTTTAATAAGAAATAATTCATAAATGTAAATACTTAGAGCACTTTGCTCTTCTGTAAAATTGTGAAATTTTATAAGACACATTAGTTTGAATAAAAAAGTTTTTCAGTAAAACGAATTGTTTAAAAAATAATTTCAATTAACATTTATACTGTTTTTCGCAAAATGAGAGAAAAAAACTACTAATTGAACTTAAACACTTCACTTCACTTTTGCAAGAGAAAAAATAATATAAATAGGCCTATCTGTCAAGATAAGCAACATATCAGAGTTTTGCTCGCCTTACTAGTGACTTACCAATCTGCAGATATATAAAATCACATTCAATTGAAGAATGCGTAATGAATTATCTTCAAAAAGTATTCTTAACAGGTGTAGTAAGGGGAAATCCCACAGCCGAAACTCATAAGTACATAAAAAATTTATGGAAACTCTTAGAAGTTCCCACAAAGTTTGATCTGATTTTTAAAAGAAGTTGGTTCTATGTTATCTTTTAAAAGAGTTATTACTAATAATTTTAGCAATAATGATACATTTGCGGGGGCCTCTAAAATGTGGGGGCCCGGGGGCCATGGCCATGTTTTATGTTCACTAGCGCCGCCTGGTGGCAAAATTTTGAATCAACTAGCTCAAACAATGATAGTCCTTGAGTTACCGAACAACTTTGCCGATGACGCCATCTTTCTAAGTGGCCAGGATTCTGAGATCTGCGAAACACAAGTTTCATGCTCACTAGCGCCGCCTTGTGGCAAAATTCCGAATTTCTTGGTCAAAATAATGATAGCCCTTGAGCTACTGAACAATTTTGCCGAAAACGTTATCTTTTTAAGTGGTCAGACTCCTGAGATATTCGCAAAACCAAAGGTGTTGTACAAAGTACAACGCGCGAATACTCGCGTTACAAAAATTCGCGTGACGACCGAAGGGTTAATAAGCGTGTACATACAGAGTGCTTTGCAAAGGCAAAAGCTGTTCGATTCATTTTGCGATGTGATTTTTTTTTTCAATTAGCACTTTACTTACGCGCCATCGGAGTAAATTTGTTTATGATCATGTTTTATAAAATTTCGAGATTCAAACCTTTGAATAGTTTTATGTTTGAGATGTCGATGCATTGATAGATAACTTTTTAAACAGAGGTTATATGAATCGCAGCACTTACCAAAGTGAATCCTGATCACGTAGCTTTTGAGCCCTCCCACTAACAAAACTCCTTCCCGTGACAATCATGAAGATGCAGAGGTATACTCGGTTTTTAGTAATAATGGATGTCAAACTAACATTCCTTCCCTTCTCCGTTGACCGTAAGGACGTGGCCGGTGCCGACATTACTAATTTCAGAGTCCTCAAAAAATGAACATTGAAGATGATATGTACTCCCATGGTATATCTGTTGGTTCCCTGTACAATTTCGATTATTCTGGTCTATCACGGAGTAGCAACTACAGTATGGCCCATAAAAAAATGCGAAAATTGTTTGAACGTGAATATAGCACCCATAAGCGTTACTTTCATTGTTTTTGATAGTGAATGTAATTTCTGATTAATGTAGTATATTCTGACACAACTTCGCTATCCAGGACAAATTTTGTCATATTTTTCTTACTGTCCTAAATAATGTTATTGCAATTTTAGGGAAAACTTTCCGTTTTACGGTTCAACGAAAAGGTACCGCAGCTGTCACATCACTGATTTGCACTGGTAAATCATCAGTAGGCTTCAATGATACCTTGGATACCGTCTTGATGATGGTTGTATGTTGCTATTTTTCCTAGCGTTTTCTCTTTCAAGCATACTATGATTTAATTTTTGCTTCAATGATGGAATGATTTCGAAGCCTGCGGTAGAACTTTTACAGCTGCGGTAGAACTCTGCGGCTACCGCAAACTGGAAAATTTTCTTAACAACCGTAATATAAAGCAAATAAGTTCAAAGGATTTGTCCGCCCAAAGCTAGAAACAGCGTCTGATTGTCGTATACTCTGATGATAAACTTCCACCTTAAAAAATCACACTTTATTGTTGAAAATGTTAGTTTGTTTGGTATCAGAGGATGGAGGAGTTCTTAGAGAACGTGTTTTTCATGATCACAATAAAATATTTTGCCAGTGTCATAGTTTTGAGGGCATTTGCGTCTTATAGGTTTGATATGCCTTTATTTTTTGTTAAGGTTGAATAAAAAATAAATACGGAGGTCTATAACAGATTTTTGAGGATGAAATTTGTTCCATCGGTTAGAGACAACTTAAATTAATACTAGCTCATAGGTTTTGGGCAAAACGGAGCCGATTATCACAATTATATGAAGGTTTAATCAAAGCTCTCCAAAATGAGCCGTTTTTTCGAAAATATGTTTAATTTTCCAATTACCCAGGTATGAACCAATTCTATCATATGATATGGGCGTATGCTGGAGACAAGGCCTGTGAAGAATCCCACGCCATCGTTGATGTTTTAGAAGCTTTCATCACACAGATATTGCACTCGACGCCCACATGATAAAATTTGAAGGTATGCTTCCTATTCCTCTCTGGTAAGGTGAAAGTAAAAGATAAAAATCATATCCAAAGCAAAAAACTGAGTCTAAATAGATTAAACAATACATGTAATGAATAATATTTATGTTTCATTCACATTTTCTATGTAAAAACTACCATAAAACATGATATGACCATTTCCGCATTTTTTTATGAGCCATACTGTACAAATTGTACGGTCATTAATGCTAATGCTCATGTAAAAATAAGCGTTTACATACATTTCGATACTAACGTGTTCGGAAACTTTTTCAAAATGTCTTCATAGTAATTTCCATACAAACCTAAATCGTCTTTGAGCCACCTTTAAATCTCAACCGAAAAAGCTGAAAATTACACAGATCACTATTTTTATCGTTTGGGAGGAGGGATTATCAAACATTTTTGAATTATTAGCGGCCCTAATGGAGACTTCATTGCGACGGTATTGTCTGTTTCATTGACAACAAAACGCGCCGCCAACTTTCAAACAGACCGACAAAATTGTCGCCAGCAAACAAACCAAAGGAGGTGATTTGTCGTTGTGTTGGTAAGACTGATGAAACGTCAAATTCGCAGCGGCTTGTTGGCTGGCGACGGTTTCACCGCGTCCGATAAGGTGCAAAATTTACAATACTAAGACGTCAAAGTCAGTTTTCCATCTACGCTTGACATTCGTGTGCCTTTGACGTAGGACAACGTCTTTCTTCTCTATGCTGGAGTGAAATTGGAATTTCAAAACCCAGAGCGTTACGTTGGTATGAAATATTTAAAACGTTTGTAATTGCTGGGTTAACGAAATTCCTTGATTGGCACCTCAAATAACTATTTAAAGTGAGCATTTAAAGCTAATTTAATTTAAAGATGGGAGGAAATAGTAGTGTGGTCCCTTGGAGAGGGAAAATCGGATAAGCGAAATGACAGCAAACAGCGCCCAAAAAAGAGCACTGCAAACGCATGAACGTAAAGAGAGCTTGGAGCTCGTTACCACAGCGGGTTAAGAATAACAGAAGGTCCTGAAGATTCAGGCTTCTGAATTTAATTTCACTTAATAAGTGTGCTGGAATATGTACATGACAAAGGATTTTTGCGTCAAAGCCTCCCAAAAAATGTCGGTTGCACCGCTATCGAAATGCTCCTGAGCTGTTCAGTGAGCATCTCGAATATTTTGCTTAACGGCTGTTCTGCTGTTCTAACATTAAAAAAAAACTGTTGTAGTGCTTTGAAATTTATGTCGTGAAATGAAATGAAATATTTCAAAGTGTTACTGACAGACATACAAATCTGGGATTTAATAGATATGATTGAATCCAGCAATTTCTCCGAATCATTTAAAAAAATCCACCAGGAAATCTGCAAGCAATTTCTCAGTGATTTGTTACCAAGGGTTTCCTATGTTTCTCCCTTTATCATGCTGAATTTCGCTTTCGCTATTCTTACAGTTTAAAGAGTTTCACCATCGATACCATCAGAAATTTCCCCATGTGTTCTTTCAGCAACAATAAAAGATTTCAGTCAGTTTTTCAGAAAAGTTATGGTTATTAGCTGCGTAAATCAGCTAGTTTTGCTAAAATTTTTAGATTTGTAGACTTCAAAGTAATGTGATAATCATCAGAGATGAACAGGACACAAGAGTTTTGCCACAAATTTCTTTCAGGTGTTTCGAAGAATTCTCGCGTAACTTCAAAAAAGAACCTATCTAACATTGAGAAGCTCTCTTTGTTCCTTCCGAGATTCCTTCCAAAGTTTGTGGATTCCGAGGAATTTCTCGTTTTTTTATAAAATATGCCAAAATTTCAGGAAAATTTCCGACAAATTCTATAGAAAACAGGTTAGGATTGCCACCAAAAATTGTTGATCACCGCGATTTCACTTGAGATTTTCTTGAAGTACTTTTGGCAAACTTACGGAAACCTGATCTCAATTTTCCCACTGTATACACTTAAACAGACTTTATGAGTTCGGTAAACTAAATCACCGAAACCGATCTGTAATTCATAAAAATACTGATGTATCGGTAAATGGCTAGCTTTTGACAGTGCGTCATTAACAAAATTACTGAATTTCGGTAAGCTGGGGTAAAAATTTACCGAACATTTTGTAAATGTACGACATTACCGAAGTCTGTAAAATATTACACTGACAATTCGGTAATCAATGGGTTAGACTACCGACAGCTCAGTAATCTGACTCAATCGAAACGTCAAAACAAAACTTTCGGTATTCACCTGTGGAGTTTGATTTTCAGTTTTATGTAGCTACTCGAAAAACATTAATTTTTAAGATTTAGTGTGGATGTTGTTTTCATACGGTAAGCTAAATAAAGTGAAATGTTAAGGGCATATTGCGTATACTATATGAAATCTTTTACAGCCCATGTTCACGTCCGTCTGCGGCCTACCCGCTGCTTCTTAGCAGCACTACCTACACCAAGATGCCACGTTACAGCTTCATTTTCTGCAATTGGTCGAATTTGGTAGCATCGGCATGTCCCCAATAATTGCCAAGCCAAGTGATAATAATGTTCTACAAGTTAATTTGATAATAAAGTGTAGTGGAATAATCCTATACGTTTGTTCTTATTCTTGTTAGAAACAACCTTCCGGGAAAATACCACTGGTCCCAAGTTACAGATTTTCAGTAAATCTTCTTTTATCAAAAGGTTTCAACACTATTGAGAGAATTTTTCTTCAGTTACGTACAATAAAAAATATGACACTATCACTACTTTAGATCACAACACTGGATCGCGTCTAACTTTCTTATAGATGCTATAATAGTGTCAAATTTGTGAAATATTTGAAATGTCATAACTTTTTTGTTTATTGGCTTACCATCACCGAATTTTTATGGTAGATAGCTAATATAATGGACCGTTTTCCCTCAAAAAATTACGTTGGTACTCCGATAGGGTTTTGAGATATTTGAGTTTTTGTGACAAAAATGATGTTTTTTAATGCAAAAAAATTTTTTTTTTACTGTGTGTATTTTTTTGGAATCTTTATTTAGTTGTCTAACTTTGTTTCCTTAGTTGTCTAACAATCGAACGAACCGTTTTTGCTGTGCAGCTTTTTGAATATTTTTGAACCATTTTCACATACACCCTTTTGAAAAGATAGTCGTGACTCAACTTGAAGATTTGATATCGGAAAATGACGATTTAGATGGAACTGAAAAACTGTGCAAAGTTTCAGATATTTTTGAAATGGTCGATCAGAATCGACTTGCATGCCTCCGTGGAATCCCTCATTGATAGATAACTTTTTAAACAGAGGTTACATGAATCGCAGCACTTACCAAGGTGAATCCTGATCACGTAGCTTTTGAGCCCTCCCATTAACAAAACTCCTTCCCATGACAACCATGAAGATGCGGTTTTTAGTAATAATGGATGTCACACTAACATTCCTTCCCTTCTCCGATAACCGTCAGAATGTGGCCGGCGCTGACATTACTAATTTCAGAGTCCTCGAAAATGAACATTGAAGATGATATGCTACTTCTATGGTACATCTGTTGGTTCCCTGTGCAATTTCGATTATTCTGGTCTATCACGGAATAGCAACTACAAATTGTACGGTCATTAATGCTAATGCTCATGTAATAATAAGCGTTTACATACATTTCGATACTAACGTGTTCGGAAAGTTTTTTAAAATGTCTTCATAGTAATTTCCATACAACATCAGATCACTATTTTTATCGTTTGGAAGGTAAGAAAGATATGGGAGGAGGGATTATCAAACATTTTTGAATTATGAGCGGCCCTAATGGAGACTTCATTGCGACGGTATTGTCTGTTTCATTGACAACAAAACGCGCCGCCAACTTTCAAACAGACCGACAAAATCGTCGCCAGCAAACAAATCAAAGGAGGTGATTTGTCGTTGTGTTGGTAAGACTGATGAAACGTCAAATTCGCAGCGGCTTGTTGGCTGGCGACGATTTCACCGCGTCCGATAAGGTGCAAAATTTACAATACTAAGACGTCAAAGTCAGTTTTCCATCTACGCTTGACATTCATGTGCCTTGGACGTAGGACTACGTCTTTCTTCTCTATGCTGGAGTGAAATTGGAATTTCAAAACCCTGAGTATTACGTTGGTATGAAATATTTAAAACGTTTATAATTGCTGGGTTAACGAAATTCCTTGATTGGCACCTCAAATAACTATTTAAAGTGAGCATTTAACTTAAGGTGAAACATCTCGGAATCCAAAGATGGCCACCACAATGGCCGACTTCTCTCCCTACTCACGTTTTCAAAGGCACAAAACTGGAGAAATAGTTGGCAAACGCTTCTGATCTTCTTATTTTAAGCTTTTTGCTAGTGCACAAAGCCAAAATAAAAAATGCACTGTTGTGGGATGCTTTCTTCGCGAGATTTGTGGTTTTGAAGTTTTAGTGCAATCTTAGAAGTTGATTCCAAACTGTTCACCTTAAAAGGAGCACAACGATCAGGTATCAGAAGGCAGAAGGCACGTTTCCCGCTATTTGGGAGATTTGTGCCATCGCCATAAATGAGCGATGATTTTGTCATCTACCCGATGAGAGAGGAAAAGGAAGGAAAAGATGGGAGGAAATAGGAATGTGGTCCCTTGAAGAGGGAAAATCGCATAAGCGAAATGAGAGCAAACAGCGCATGAACGTAAAGAGAGCTTCGAGCTCGTTACCACAGCGGGTTAAGAATAACAGAAGGTCCTGAAGATTCAGGCTCCTGAATTCAATTTCACTTAATAAGTGTTTACCAAGTAATTGGAATTGCAATTACGCGAAAACATGACGGTTACATATCAAGTGATAAGAAGTTATTAGTCAGCAGTGGCCAGTCAAGGTTTTGACCAAGAGACTGCAATACTGCTTTGACAGATTTTTTAAATACTTTGCCAAAAATACCAAATTTTTCAAATACTTTGCCAACTTTGCCAAAGTGACAAGCAATTGTAAAATCACTCGGAGCAAGGATAATTGTGTCTCAATTCACCAGAAGTGGAAATATCCACTTGATGATCCACTCCAATGGACGGAGAGAATACATGTCATTTGATCACAACCAATTCCCAGTTTGTGGAGTATAAAAAAGGCAAAGTCTACGAATTTACATTTATATGTTCAAAGAAGGTAGCGTTGATCAGACAATGAATCATTATCTGATCGTGACTGATTCTGTTAGAGGAGCGTATTATGTCTCACACATGTCTAGCAGATACCATGAAGGTTGGACGATTTCATATAATAAGTAATCCACGATTTTTACTACTTAAGCATTCCATCAGACTGGAGCTTCTCAAATTGATATCTGAGCTGCTCCAGATGATGTGATAAGTATTAGCATTACTGCTCATAATCAGCAGAAGGCTTTTTCTTAGGCAATGTACGACAACTCGTTTGAAATCATCCATTGGGGATGGTTCATCATGTGGTAAATATACCGAACGGAAGACATATTTCTTATTGACGTCACCAACAGAAACATCAATTGTGACAGCATTTACATCTCTGCAAGTTAACTAAAAATGAGTGTAGCAACGATAGCGCTATTTAAGAACACGATGCCTGGCACGTGAGTTTGCCATTTCATGTTTGCTGAAACTAGCAAAAACTGGGTCTACAAGGTTACCTAGATAGAAGTTCCCTTAACCCCTCTACCGGCAGTTTCAATTTTTACCGCTAAAAAAATATTCAAATTGCGATAACTTTTTTGTTTCTTGATATTCTTTCACCATTCTTTCACAAGTTCTCAAAAAACTCTTCTAGTTTTCGAATATGTGTCGATATTGATAATTGGTTATCTGGATTCGGAGATGCTCCAAAATTCCTTGGGGGATCGACGCGTAGCCATAACGCACATAAATATCTCAGGCTACAGAATTTTTATCGTATTCGGATGTTCACTCCTCGGAAGGATACAATAATGCAAGTATGTTGTGAAAAAATGAAGCAATTTATTGCAACCGTCTTTGAGTAATGAGCATTTATGTTTCTGGTGCCACACTGGACAGATTAAGATCTTGAAAGCTCTAAAAAGCCTCATATCGTAATTTTCAGATTTCTTAAAGAATACTGAACCGATTTGTTTTTTTTTTCAGAGTGGCTCCTTATCACCTGGCATTGTATAGGGAAAGTGTACCAGTTATGGCTATAGTGGTTTCCTATTTTACCATATGTGTTTTCTCCAAAACCTTCACATTTTGAATGTTGAACATCAAGATTTATTTGATATCAAACTACTAAAACACATAGAATGATCAAAAATTTTAAAATAATCAAATGTTCAGATATGTCGAAATAGAGAACCATTACGTCCCTAACTGGTACACTTACCCTAGCACATATTTTATATTTTCTGATAAATTGATCAAAAACAAAATGGCCGCCAAAGATATTTTATATGGGAAATGTCGGTCCCCCAAGGAGCATCGGAATATCTTTTAAATCAGATAATCAATAGTTAATATCAACACGGCTTCTTAAACTAGAAGAGTTTTTTGAGATCTGGTGAAAAAAGGATGTAAAAATATCGTGATTTGAATATTTTTTTTTGGCGGTAAAAAATGAAGCTGCCGGTAGAGGAATTAACGAAAGTAAGGTTCTTGAACTAGCGCCACTTAGGCTGTACCATTTTGCAAAAGTCTGCAAAGATTGATAGTTGTTGTTCTTTTATGCTGAAGATTGATCTGAGCTATCCTAATCGTAGCCACTACTCAAACAAGGCAGGATTTGATGATTGATGATGATTAGCTCCTGACTTTCCCAAATAGACTTTTGTTTTTTAAGAGAGCATTCAACTTGAAAATAACACATCAAACTTTTCGTTTCAAGCACATTCGAAAAATAAACCGCACCCTACTGACCAAGCCCCCACGAATTTTCATCCACGATTTGATTGCTACGGTGCACAGTGGTTGATTAGAGAAAATGTTGGCAACAATTTTCAAGGGATTTGAGACTTCATATCATTTCGCTCTCTTTAAATTGGAATCGGCTAATCCTCTTAGACCCAACGTTTTGAATTTTTCCAAAATGTCAAAACCAAAAATTGAATTACTCTATAGCCTACGAATGTCTGAGTCTTATTTAAAGTTTATTCAAGAAAGAAACAGTTAACTTGATTTTTACTATATAGTATTGTATTTCGTATGTCAATATTGAGTAAGAAAATTATAGTAAAAGTTGGTTTCAATAGCTAACTCGATAATTCCTTGGATCGCCGTAGCACTGGTTTTGTGTTCTGTAACTCGATAATTCCATTACTTGATAGTCCCTTCAATGTTGAGTTATGGGAAATTGACTGTATTTTACATGTTCCCTCAATCAGTGCTGGAAATGGTAATAGTAGTAGGCTTGAATTTTTGCGAAAATCACGTGGCTCTCCAGTACAGTAGTTCAGAAACGTGAATCTCATCAAGTAGCCTATGTTGGGTGCACGAATTTTCTAAATCATGAGTGTCATTGAAGGCTCTAAATGCGGGAAATGCAGCGGGAAATAGAACATTTTTCTACAGTAATTCTGGGTTGCCCTTAGCAAAGGGTGTTTTGCTATTTTCAAGGTTTTTTGCCTACAGCAGCGATGGGTGTGAGTTTCACTGGCTTCGCTGACTGTGATTGGCTTTGCTTGGCTACTGTAGAGTGAATTTCAAGATTTTTCCCAACCCTGCCCTCAATTAAGGCCCAAGTAAAAATGGAGCAAATGTCAAAAATGAAAAAGCATTTTTTGGCGTTAAAATCGACAAATCGAAAAAAAAAAGAAAAACACACAGCTGTTCTATTTGCCAAATAAAAAGGCTGTGTGTTCTTATTTTTTCCGATTTGTTGATTTCAAGGGCGAAAACTGCTTTTTCATTTTCGACATTTGCCTCATTTTTTCTTGCACCTTAAGCTTTCGAAGAAGATATACTTGATAATTTATTTCAACCTGTGTCCGTTTATAACAATATTGATTATGTTTCAGAAAAAAAAGTAAATATTTTGATTAGTGTAAAAGTGAAAAGAACACTGTATTATTGCCTAGGACAGTAATCAGAACAGACTTAAAAAAAACATGAACAAAATAAGGGGTCGCTCAAAAATTAATAAGTTAAAACCCATAAAACTAAAATCCATAAATTCGCGAAATAAAATAAATAATTGCTCAAAACATGATACCATCGAGATAGCGAAAAAAGAAGTTTACCTAGAAAGAATATAAAAAATCGGGCATTACAGGGTTAACAGGCTCAATTCTGTAAGTAACTATTTCGATTATGATTTCCCCCACCTAGACCACTGTACCAATGGGGCTCCTCCGCTTCCCGGATGATTACGGAATTGTGATGGTGATGCCGCTGATGACGATGACGACGCCGGAACCGACCCATGTCAACGTTCAAGTGTTTCGGAGAGCAATATCTGTTTCTTAAACATTTATATTCCTTCCGTTCCCCCAAAAAGCGACGCAATGATGTTGGTAAATATACATGAACAATATTGTTTCGCGATTGAATGCGTACCTGGTTCTTTTAACAGGAAATCAACCGTTCAACCGTTGTAGGTTGATCCTTTTCACGTTGAAATTGGCAGTTGTTTTTATGTGGGGAAGTAACCGGAAACGGTAACCGTTTACGGAGAGAAAATCAATTTCGATTGTATTCAAGAATGCAACTTTTAGGATTTCTTTCAAAATTCAGTAAAAAATAACACATAAGACGTTTTTGAAACCAATTTGAAAAACAAAAACAAAATTATTTACTTGGTAAGACAAGTAGTAAAATGTATTTATCATTATTAACCTTCATCTAGCCAACATACTTTTCACATGCAAAAACACACTACAATGTGCATAACTTTTTTGTTTCTCGATGGTTTTGTTGAAATTTTCCGAATTTCCCGAAAAACTCTTCTAGTTTATGGTCCAGGAAACTTGGGGATATGGTCCAAGTGGTTCCGGAGTTATTTCGGATTGTCTTGGGGTACCAAAATTGACCACATCATCCGTTCAATGGATATCTCAAGACCCAGATGAGCTAGAAGGTTGGTGTCTTTGGTAAAGTTGTTCAGCAGATCAAGGGCTATCCGGCAAAAATAGATTTAGTTCAGAATTAATCCGCTGGGTGGTGCTAGTTATAAATTTTCTTGAATCTTCTATATCTTAAGATCCTGATGCGCTTGAAGGCTGGTATCTTCAGCAAAGTTGCTCTGCGAACTAAGGGCTATACGGCAGTAACAAATCTAATTGGGAATTTCTCCGCTAGGTGGCGCTAGTAATGAATTTTCTTCAATCTTTTATATCTCAAGATCCTGATGAGCTAGAAGGTTGATTTCTTCGGCAAAGTTGCTCTGCAGACTATGGGTTATCTGGCAATTTCAAAACTAGTTGAGAATTTCTCCGCTAGGTCGCGCTACTAACATTTTTTTCCTTAATCTTCTATATCTCAAGATTTTGATGAGCTACAAGATCGGTGTCTTCGGCAAAGTTGTTAAGCAGACCAAGAGCTAGCCGGCAATAAAAAATATTATTGAGAATTTATCCGCTAGGTGGCACTAGTAACGTTTTTTCTTGAATCTTCTATATCTCAAGATCCTGATGAGCTAGAAGGTTGGTGTCTTCGGCAAAGTTGTTCAGCAGACTAAGGGCTATCCTGCAGTAACAGAACTAATAATGAAATTTTTCGTAAGGTGGCGCTATTAACATTTTTTCTTCAATTTTCTATATCTCAAGATCCCAACGAGCTAGAAGGTTGGTGGTCTTGAGATATAGAAGATTCAAGAAAATTTATAACTAGCGCCATCCAGCGGATTAATTATGAACTAAATCTTTTTTTGCTGGATAACCCTCTGCTGAACAACTTTGCCGAAGACACCAACCTTCTAGCTCATCTGGGTCTTGAGATATCCATTGAATGGATGATGTTGCCAATTTTGGTACCCCAAGGCAATCCGGAATAACTCCGGAACCACTTGGACCATATTCCCAAGTTTTCTGGACCATAAACTAGTAGAGTTTTTCGGGAAGTTCTGAAAATTTCAACATCTGAAGGTGTCTCGGCTCGATTCCCGGTCGGTCCAGGATCTTTTCGTAAAGAAAATTTCCTTGATTTCCCTGGGCATAAAGTATCATCGTACCTGCCACACGATATACGAATGCAAAAATGACAATTTTGGCGAAGAAAGCTCTCAGTTTAATAACTGTGCAAGTGCTCATAAGAACACTTAGCTGAGAAGCAGGACTCTGTCCTAGTGAGGACGTTATTGCCAAGAAGAAGAATAAGCACGATAGAACCCGAAATGTTAATTTAAGTAGATCCTGAAGGTTCGCAGTTTACTACTTCAATTTCATAGCATTACTTTTATAAAATGCATATTATTGTTCCACTAGAAACCATTATTGGTTCAGATGCATATTATTGTTCCACTAGAAACTATTATTTGGTTTGTAAATTATCAATTTAAAAATAATAAACGCAAAACAAAAATAAATGTTGAGCAAGAATAAAAGACGTGGATCGCAACAAGCCGTGCATGCGGGCGGCAGCGTTTTGAATTTTGTGTCGCGTTAACTTCGTTCCGCGTTTTTTTTTTCAATTCGGCTGGTGGAAACGTTCTGTAGAACCATGTTTTCAAAGTGATTTTTTTTTCGAAGATTATATCTGAAGATATTGATTTTTGTTTTACTTTTTGTCGATTTGTGCGCATTTTGTTTGAATACAGTGCTAAGTTACGGCTCAAACAGGCGTTCCCGTTTATGTATATCGGATTGCAGAGGAGATTCGAAAAATGAATTTGGTGAGTTTGTTTTGATCAGCAGCGCATGATGCGCAATGCGTAAATATTAAAAATTTGCCGGCCAGAACTTCTACCTAACGTATCCTATGGATTGTACGACATTTCCCAGAATGACGTTCCCCAGAATGACATTCCCCAGAACGTCATTCCTCAGAATGAGACATTCCCCAGAAATCCATTCCCCAGAATAGGACATTCCCCAGAAAAAAAATACAATAGATTTTTGGGCTTTAAATGGTAAATAGTAAACACATGAAACTGAAAAATTCGAGGAAAACCAAATTATAGTTTTCATAGGTGAAACATATTGGTTTTGTTTTTTGTTAACGACAGCACTTCCGATTTGTTGCAGTCTTTCATTTATAAATTAGAAATCTTTGGAACCATTTATTAATTAGAAATCTTTAGAACCGCTTGGAGGATTTTTATATAATTTGACGATTTTCTTCTTACAAATTTCAAGCTGGTTAGAGTTGATAGAACCTGTTCAAATTTTTACAGTAGTTTATTGTAGTCTGACTAATGTGGGCCAATTTAGTGCATATTAAGCTGTTAAGCTTTGCTGTAAAAATAAATTGTCAAATACAAGAGAAATTTTCTAGTGGAATTGTGATTCGTTAATCTACATAATTACGAAGACAATAAACCTATGAAGAACAGCATGTGTGCTATGAAAGCAAAAAAAAACATTTCATCAATTCATTCCATCAATTTATTTTGTACGTATGAAGAATATTACACTAATATAAATCACCCTTTGGAAATACAATTAGAAAGAACAGCCAATTTTAAAAGAAGGAAGAATAACTATAAAAACAAAAAGAAAACAATAGCTTGGGTCAAGTTTGAGCAGCTTATTTTGAACGGTTGTGCTACTTTTCTTCGAATGACGGTTCCCCGAATTTCGTTTCCACGAACGCCAGTTCCCATAATGCCAGTACCCCTATTTCCTCGAATAGCCTAGTTCCCCAAAAAGTATTTAGCTCTTATAATTGTCATAACTTTATGACTATTCTTTACTTGACTTGCGTTTCTTTCGAGTTTAACCATCATCGGCATTTTTGGCAAAATGTACTTACATATTTAGTCGAGGATAACCTTATAATCTACATTATCTTCTTCTTTTAATTGCTTATCATTCTTTCTAGTTCAGCACCTAGTTCCCAAAGACTGTTCTTGCACCTGTTTGAACTGCATCACTGTGTTTTGGGGAAATGAGTCATTCGGTAAGCTGGCATTCGGGGAAATGGTATTCAGGGAAATGACAGTAGCAAAATCATGTAAAGCAGTTGTAAATCTGTTAAACAGTATTTTCCCCTTAAGATTTTGGTTGGTGAACCACGTACACAATTGTTTTGGAATTTCAAACCCCCATCTCTCGTCTTATGCCCGTACAAACGTTTTGAAGATTTGTATAGGCCGTGGTCTTTGGCCAAACCATGCACCCCCATAGATGACCAAGTGGTTTATGGACGGCTCCAGATGGTTTGCCTGAGAAAAGGGAAGCAAACACTCGCCTTTTAAAATATTTATTTTTTGACTCCATCCCGATTTTATTTGCTTGAGATCCATAATAATAATTTTGACCAAATAATATTTTGGGTGAATTAACGTATTAAAACGATTCTGGGGAATGTCCTATTCTGGGGAATGAAATGAAGAAATCGTCGCATCTCTCTACCTTAAATACTAACACCAGATAAGTACCTACACAATCAAACTACCTAGGAAAAAATTCGACAGGAGTATACCTGTCATGTCTTGGTCAAAAATTGAAAAGGGGGATAATAATAACTATACAAATCCCTAACTATCTACCTATATATTCAAGCTCGTTTATATTTCTTAGGTACAAACTTAAACAGCCTTGACTGTCCGTTTCCTTGATCCCAATTGAGAAGTAGTGAAGGCTTTTGTTTGTAAATTTCTAAACTTTCAGCGACGTCTAGTTTCCAAGATGAAGATACGCTTTGTACGATGTCTATGTTATCGCTTGTCATTTGATGTCCATCCTGGAAAACATGTTCAGCCACTTTTGATTTAAAATCATACGCTAATCCCTTTTCTAATTCCTTGCCCGCTTTTTTTACCTCAGCAATATGTTCTTTGAATCTTATTTCCAGAGTTCATTTTGTTTGTCCTATATAGATTTTATTACAATGGGGGCATGAAATTTTATATACTCCTGCTCTATTCAGTTTATTAATTTTATCCTTTGTTGATCCTAATCTAGATTTAAGCTGACTTGCAAACTCCTGAGTATTGTTAACTGAACGGCTTTCAAAAGGTTTGGGCATGGATAAGCCGTTCAGTTAACAATACTCAGGAGTTTGCAAGCCAACTTCAGGCTTCTGGGTATATTCAAGATGTTGAAATTATGGTTTCTTTTGATGTTAAAGCATTATTTCCTAGTGTGCCAGTTAAAGAAGCCATAAACCTTTTGGAAGAATGGCTACTTAACCAACACAATGAGTCAAATTGGAAAAACAAAGTTCGGTATTACATCAAATTAACCCGACTTTGTATGGAAGAGAACTATTTTAGCTTCCGTGGTAATTTTTTTTAAACAGACAAAAGGTGCACCTATGTCTTTTGTCTCCGTTTTTGAGCGAGTTGTTTATGGCCAATTTTGAAAGCATTTTGAAAAAGAAAGATTTGTTACCACAACGGTGGTGGAGATATGTAGTTGATGTGTTTAGCATTATCAAAAAGAGACAACCCTCATACAATGGTTTAGGACTGTACCACCTACGTATTTTTTGCAAAATGCTTGCTAACAAAAATATATGTTGAGCAAATTCGTTTTACCAACAGAACCAGATTTTCCACAACTGCCTCGTAAATCATTTCCGGAGAAAGTCACTAAAAATATTATTCTGCTGTGCTCAATTGACTCCGTTTAAACTGATAGCAAAATTAAACTGATTTTTCTATCTGATCATAAATGAAATTTTCTATGGAATCGAGCTTATACTTCACTGTTTTGCAGAGCAAACTTTGCACTGTTGGTTTAATGATTAATGGAAATCGGTTTCAAATTTAGTGGAAGCAACACTCGATCCTATTTGAATCAGTTGAAGGAAACCTTTAAGAGTTTGTATAGTTTGCACAACAGTCTTTGTTCTGGCGAATCAAATCCAGAATTATGCCCATACTCTAAGGCAGTGTGTCTGTGTGCACACCGTTAGCTGGGAAGAAGTTTTGTGCCGATTCGTTTGTTTTTCGGATTTGTTCAAATGGATATTCGTGCTTATTTGCGCACTGATGATTTGCGTTTGGTGCGGGTGAAAAATTCCGACCATTCGGATTCCGGCTACCGAGAGGAATTAAATTTATGAAACGCATAATCAATAACGAAGCGCTGATCGGATTTACATATTTACGCTTTTGGGATGGGTGGATTAATATTATCCGTGGTTTATGCTGTTTGCTCGGTTGCCGGAGATACTTTTGTTCTCGGGGAATTTTGATACCGAATCGGATGTGGCGATGGGTAGGTGTTTGTGATGATTCTAGCTTATGTTTGAAGTTTATGTTTCGGCGGAATAAAAAAAACGTACAAGAGATTAATTTGTGAATAGTTTTAAATTGTTTTCGTTGTTAGCCCGTGAAATAATGTACTCAAAAGTCGATTGGAAACAAGAATAATAGACAAATTACTCGGTGCTTCAAAAACAGTACTTTTCGGTGCTACTTTTGATACGAATGGTTCCCTTTTAGATTCCAATCAGCACCCTTACCTTCAATAGTTCGTTGCTCCAATAGGAAGAAGTATGATTTCGAAAGCTATGCTAATCCATTTGGACATCGCAGCAGTGAATGAAATTATCGCGGAAATGAGACGAAAATAGGCATTTTTCAAGCCACCCGACAATTAGTTGCCGCCTTTATCTGCGAGAAACAGATTTCGTGAACTGCTATAATTGTTAAATGCACTTATCCAACTTTATCGGCTCTGAACTTATCGCGAGAATTATCACAAGGAAAATAATATAAAATATTTGCCGCCCACGGTGTTCGAACCCATGTCCATGAGCTAAAACGTTTTCAAAACTCGCGTGCACCATAACCACTCGACCACGTTAGCTTAACTAAGGGGGACTGCAATTTGGTATATAGAAGTTACATGCGGTAGCGAAGGACATTCAAAACGATGAAACAAGAGTAGAAAAAAAGGAAGCCAACTTCTCGTTGCTGGTGATAATATAGTATAATAAATTGGTGATAATATAATAGGGTTTCAATGCTAGTAATGGACCCCTTAGTAGCTGAAATTCATTCTAGACGCTTTTCCGCAATGATATCTCAGACGTATATACGTTTTGTGGAGTCTAACAACAAATTCAATGTCTTTACTTCATAGTACGTCTATGAAACATACAAAATCATTCGATTTTTCCAGCGAAATATGCATTTGAAAAACTGTTGTCCGAATGCCTATTATGGACCCTCCTGGGGTCCATAATAGGATTGTTTACAAATTTGACGTTGCGTATTATGGACCCTCCATTTGATTCCCATGTAATCCGGCTCGCTGCTGATGAGCCTATTATGGACCCACCTGGAAATGCGTATTATGGACCCTCTTGTGTGGTTTCATTTACAAAACTGTTCGAATATCTGTATTTTAGCGTCTTAAACCAAATATTTTGCCTCAAACTGCTGACTAACAATGTAATGAAAGTTCTCCCGGTGAATTTTCATAGGAATAAAGTTGCTTTGAGTGTTAATTTAATGTTTTTCTGTAGGGGGTCCATAATACGCAAAGGGTCCATAACCGGCATCGACTCCCTTTAATAAATTCGCTGCTGCAGATCTCGTGAGAGCACACTCTCGCAGGGCTGGCCGGTTGGATATTATCACACATCTCTTTCCTTCGGAAAATCGGCTTGAGCGATAGGCTTTTGTTTGCCCATGTTAAGGAAAACAGCAATTTTATATGTAAAAACATTATTTTATGCTCTTTTTTAATGATGGTCGGATAAACAAACATTTTTTCTATCAAATAGTAGAAACAGCTGTCCATTTTAGCTTTTATGAGTTTTATAAATCATTTTTTAAAAAATGCTTGCTTAACTGCATATGTATTGTTTTGCGGGGTAAAACGCCCCGCTTCAGTTCGGCGTTAGCCATGCTGTAAACGTACGCACACAATCATGCTTGTTTATAGGTTGCATACATCCGGGCGTTTGTTCAGATGTTATTGTTCAATAATAGTATACATGCTGATGCGAAAAATGTACATTTGTAAGGTTCCAAATTACGCGTAACTTCAATATGGCATTACGTTTGGTAGAATTTGAATTCAAACGGCTGTTTTGGTGTTATGAAATAGGGGTGGGCGTTTTGCCCCCAGAGTTGATTAATGTTTAGGTCCTTCAATAAGCTTTTTAAGGACAAACTCAACATATTTTTTCATGTTATACAAACTATGACAGTGCACAAGTTGGCTCTCGGCGATAGTTTCAGAAATTTGGTTATTTATTGACCTAAAATTTGACCTTGAAGATCGCACAAAATTGCAACGAAAATAGCGAAAAACGTTTTTATACGTTTTTTACGATTTTTTTTAGAAAAACACATAAAAATATATTAGGAGAAGCATTTTTATCCATTTTCTATAACCTAGGGTGAAAAAAAAATATTCTAAACCACACCGTTCACCCAAATCGAGGGTGGCGCGTTTTGCCCCCTATGGGCATACTACCCCCAATTCCCCTACTTCTACGAACAGAGTTCTGTTTGATCTTTCGACCTTGACGCTTGCTCCTGCGAGAGCGAGTGACGAGGGCAGGATCAAACATGTCGCGCGTCGGTCGAGTAAAGTGAAAAAGTGCCGCGATCGGTTAGTTCTGTTCAGGCGTTGCAGAATTCGCTCTCATTTGAGAATGAAGCACGATCAAAGCAAGCAAAGAAAAACATCCCATCTGTTGCGGTCCACGATCGTCATTGTATCGCAAGGTGTAACACGTCTGATAAATGGAAGCAGCGAGCGAGAGCCCCAACGAGAGAGCGATGATAAAATCAATTTTTCTCGCTTGTTTACCGTTGGGGATAGGTGTTTTTCTTTACTGGCACGATAAACAATCCACGAACTTCCAATAACAACAGTGTCCCCCAGGCTTGGAGCATGTTTAGAGGGGTTTTATCTTGTACTACTATCCCCCCAATCTGATCAAAGTTGTAGCAGTATACGATAAACAGTCTCTCATAATGTGCAGCATGTTATGATAGTTACAGAGAGCGATACGTGAGAGATTCTCTCAATTTTCTCAGGATTAAATCCCTGGTTCTGTTTGATCATTCGACCTTGACGCTTGCTCTTTGGCAGTGCGTCAAGAAAGCCCGTCAGTTGTTTTCCCTCTCGGGTCGTGCGCCTATTTTCTTTGAGTGCTTTTATATAGCCGAGCAAACGAGTTAAGCTGAAAGTGGATTGTTGCTGCTCAGTCAAGGATGACGGATCAATTGGTGAGCTCGTTTCATGCTACTATTTCTAATCTATAAAATATGTATGACTGCACATTTAATCGATACAACGGTAGGACGTAGATATGATTTTTCAACAAACTATGAATGGTTCGTCACTGTGAGTGTCGACATAAACTCTAATTCATGAATTATTTATGTTTAACATTTTTTTGTTTTCAAAACACACCTTTCTTTTTATCTTTATTTTTGTAATTAAAAAAAATTTGAATGGTTCGACACTACAAGTGTAGACTTGCGAAAGGTTCACTTTATTCAACAAACTTTGGATGGTTCGCCACCGTAAGTGTCGGCATAAGAATAAGAGTGTTCTATGATGTTCCAGCCAATCGAGTTTTTTGTTTCTTTTCAAATAAGTAAAATATAATAACACATGCTTTCGTCCTGACAGCTGTAGGAATGTTACATTTAGGTATTTGTTCTACAAACTTTGAATGGTTCGTCACCTCAAGTGTCGGCATAATTTTCCTCTACAAAGAAATTGTTCATATCAAATAAAAATATTATATTAATAATAACTATTTATCATGGTCTAATCACTTATCAAAGTGAATCCTTTGACCCAACGATCCTCCCCATTAACAAACATCCCTCCCAGTAACCTTTGTGGAGATGCAGAGGCAAACACGGTCTCCAAATAGCAATGGTTACACACTAACATTCCTTCCCTCAATTCCACCTGACTGCAAGGACGTGGCTGGCGCCGTTATTGACCTTGTATAAATAGAGGCACTGAATTATGCACACTGAAGAGATTATGGCCAATCCCAGCCGATCTTCTAGTTGATTCTTTGTGCATTTTCACTGACTTCGGTAAATCACGAAATAGCAACCATTGATATGCGTAGTCAGTCTAAGCTAAGCTAAGCTCTATATGGTTACTTCTACGAACAAAAGGAAGGTTGCTTGCTTGATGCTTGATGCTTGATGGGCTACAATTCGCTAAGATGAATCTGCGCCGAATGGATGAGTCTTCTCCACTGGGCTCGGTCCTGGGCCAATCGCTTCCAGTCGCCCTGAACGTTAAGTGCCATTAAGTCCTCCTCAACCGCAAAATGCCATCGTGTGCGAGGCCTGTCACGGCGACCTCGTCCGGGTTCTCTGTTGAATATTTTCTTTGCTTGTCGTTCTTCCGGCATACGGGCAACGTGACCAGCCCAACGCAGCCTGACGTGTTCTATGCGCTTGACAATATCCACCTCTTTATACACTTGGTACAACTCGTGATTCATGCGACGCCGCCAGATGCCGTTTTCTAGTTTACCGCCGAGTATTGTTCGCAGCACTTAACGTTCAGACACCGAAGCATGATTCATGGCCATATAGAACAACCGAAATGATCAGTGTCTTGTATAACGCGAGTTTTGTTTTCGTTTGCAGGCTACGGGACTTCAGCTGTTTACGGAGCCCGTAGAAAGCCCGACTCGCAGCTGCAATACGTCTTTTCACCTCGCGGGTAACATCATTATCGCATGTTCCAAGATACACAAATTCCTCCATCACTTCAAACTTTTCACCACCTAGCAACATTTCGCTACCACTAACACGTCCGGACCCACGTTGACCACCAGCTATCATGTACTTCGTTTTTGTGGTGTTGATCGTGAGCCCAATCCTCGCTGTCTCCCTCTTGAAAGGCACGAACGCCTCTTCCACTGCCCGACAGTCAATCCCGATGATGTCGATATCGTCCGCAAAGCCAAGGAGCATATGAGAACGTGTGATAATGGTACCGCTTCTCTGTACACCGGCTCTCCTGATAGCGCCTTCGAGCGCTATGTTAAACAGGAAGTTAGAAAGAGCGTCACCCTGTTTCAATCCATCTAAGGTTACGAACGATGACGAAATCTCGTCCACCACCCGCACACTTGATTTCGATCCATCAAGCGTTACACGAATCAGTCTAATCAGCTTCGCCGGAAAGCCATTTTTTTTTATCTAGTTTGTTTATTTGAGGCTCAAATGCGTTTAACGCTTTACGGAGCCGAAATTCATTTTTTGTATTTTTATTACATACAATTAATTGGCTTTTCCAACATTAATATGGGATGGAGCCAGGGTACTCGTGGCAGCTCGAGGTTAGTGGTCACAATTTTTGAAGGAAGGACTTGGTAGGGATTGGAATCGGGGTTCTCAGCAGCTCATCCGGGAGGTATAACGTGGCATCTTGATTCTCGTTTCATGGCGTTGGTAGCGATTTCTTGCCGGTATTCGACTGCCGGATGGCCAGGATCCTCAATCCAACACAAAGTGGACAAAACACAAAAAAAAACTGGGGAAGAGAACACAAGAGAATTAAACTTTTATACAAGACGAGCGAAGAAAATCGTAAATTGCGACCATATAAATAAGATCGCGGGTGCCCAACACATCTCTAACTGGAACATAGGGTTGTCTACCTCGGGCCGCAAGGGTATCCAAAAGTTGCGCTCTGGAGGCGTCCATATCCGGGCACTGCCAAACTACGTGATCGATGTCATCATAACCGGAACCACACCTATTACAAATATTGCTCAGCGCGAGGTTAATCCTGTGGAGATGTGCATCTAGCGAGTAATGGTTGGACATAAGTCTTGACATCACGCGAATGAAATCTCGACTTATGTCCAAACCTTTCCACCAGGCTCGCAAGGAAACTCTAGGAATTATGGAATGTAACCACCGTCCCAGTTGGCCATTTAGCCAATCGCTTTGCCAACCGCGAAGAGAACTTTGACGTACTAAATGAAAAAATTCATCGTGTGAAATTCGTCTATCATAAATCTCACCTTCCTCAGCGCCCACCTTTGCGAGAGAGTCCGCCTTCTCATTGCCATAAATTAGGCAATGTGAGGGGACCCATACAAAGGTAATCTTGTATGATCTTTCGACCAGTGCACACATCTGCTCTCTTATTTTTGTAAGAAAGTAAGATGCATGCTTTACGGGTTTCATCGATCGGAGTGCCTCGATTGAACTGAGACTATCCGAAAAGATGAAGAAGTGGTCTGCGGGCATGTTTGAGATCATCCCCAAAGCGAAGTTGATTGCTGCCAGCTCAGCAACATAAACCGTGCAAGGTTCCTGAAGTTTTCGGAAGGCGGAAGAATTTTCATTGAAGACACCAAAACCAGTGGATCCATTTATACGAGACCCGTCAGTGAAATATCTCCTGTAGGAATCAACATTCTGGAACTTTGCGTTGAAAATACGTGGAATAGTTATACATCGAAGTTGATCTGGAATTCCATGAATAGCTTGTTTCATGGACACATCATATTCAACAGAGGAACTGTCATTGGTGAAGCGTACACGTGGAGGGTTATAACATGGAAGGCTAATGTCAGATGACATGTAGTAGAGATAAACTCTCATGAATTTTGACTGAGTGTTCAGTTTGAGCAATTCTTCAAAGTTTTCGATGACGAGTGTGTTGCTCACTCCACACTTAATAAGTATTCTTAGCGAGAGCTCCCAGAATCGGTTCTGTAGCGGTAAAACCCCTGCCAGAACCTCTAGGCTCGCATTATGTGTTGAGTGCATACACCCTAAGGCGATACGCAAACAACGATATTGAATTCGTTCCAATTTAATCAAGTGGCAGTTTGCTGCTGAGAGAAAACAGAAAGAGCCATACTCTAGAACAGAGAGAATGGTTGTTTTATAGAGTTTTATGAGGTCTTCCGGGTGAGCACCCCACCATGTTCCGGTAATTGTTCGTAGAAAATTGATCCTTTGTTGACATTTTTCCGTTAAATACCTAATATGAGTTCGCCAAGTGCCTTTTGAATCAAACCAGACCCCAAGGTATTTTGAAGTCAAAGACTGGTCGATGTCTGTTCCCAAAAGCTTAAGCTTTAGTTGGGCAGGGTTCCGCTTCCTTGAAAATACGACCAGTTGAGTTTTTTGCGGAGCAAACTCGATCCCTAAATTTCTAGCCCAAGTGGATAGATTATCAAGGGAATTTTGCAATGGTCTTTGCAAGATTTCCGCTCGTGGGCCCTTCATAGAAACCACAGCATCATCTGCAAGTTGTCTTAGCGTGCATGGTTCTTCCAAACAGTTGTCAATATCTTTAACATAAAAATTATAAAGCAAGGGACTTAGACATGAGCCTTGGGGAAGACCCATATAGCTAATTCTGGAAGTTGTCAGTTGACCGAGAGTGAAGCTCATGTGTTTTTCTGACAACAGATTGTACAAGAAATTATTCAATATTCCAGGTAGTCCACTATTGTGCAAATTTTCTGACAATATTTCTATGGAAACTGAATCAAAAGCGCCCTTAATATCCAAGAAAACCGAAGCCAATTGCTCCTTGTCCGCAAAGGCTAGTTGAATATCTGATGAAAGCAACGCTAGACAATCGTTTGTTCCTTTGCCCTTGCGAAAGCCAAATTGTGTACTGGAAAGCAGTAGTCGCGATAGGATCATTTTTTCGAACAATTTCCTTAAACATGATAACATAGCGATCGGGCGGTATGAATTATGATCAGACGCTGGTTTCCCAGGCTTTTGAATTGCTATTACTTTGACCTGTCTCCATTCAGGTGGAACAATGTTGTGCTCCATGAATGAGTTGAACAGGTCAAGTAACCGTCTTTTAGCGATATCGGGGAGATTTTTAAGAAGATTGAACTTAATCATATCGCGTCCCGGAGAGGAGTTGTTTGATGAAAGAAGAGCCATAGAAAATTCCAGCATAGTGAATGGTCTGTCCAACGCATCGTCTCTCTGGGTTTCCCAGAATGGCGGTTGAGCTGGAACTGAGTCTGGACAGACCTTTTTTGCGAAGTTGAATATCCATCGGTTGGAGTATTCGTCACTCTCATTTGAGGATGAGCGGTTTCGCATGTTGCGAGCCACTCTCCAAAGCGTCGTCATTGAAGTTTCTCGTGAGAGGCCATCGATAAAACGTCGCCAATAGCTACGCTTCTTCGCTTTAATAAGATTCTTCAGTCTTTTTTCGAGCTTCGAGTACTCTAAATAAAGTTCTGAGGTACCATATCTACGAAAAGCTTTGAAGGCATTAGATTTTTCTCGATACAACTGAGTGCATTCATCATCCCAACCAGGCGTGCCTGGTCGTCTTTTGAAGGATGCACTTGGAACTCGTTGTTTTTGGGATTCTAATGCACTTTTATAAATCAATTCTGTTAGGAATCGATACTCATCCAACGGTGGGAGAGTGTTGAATGATTCGATACCGAAAGTTACCGCTGATGCAAATTTTTGCCAATCGATATTCCTAGTGAGGTCAAAAGGAACCTGAATTGACTGTTCTGACCTTTCAAGATTATTTCTGATAGAGGTTATTATGGGCAAGTGATCACTACCATGGGGGTCATCAATCACCTTCCACATGCAATCGAATGATAGTGAACTTGAACCCAAAGATAGGTCAATGCGGCTTTCTTTGCCGTCGGATGAAATACGTGTCGCTTCACCTGTGTTCAAAATGTTCAAGTTGAAATCGTCGCATAAGTCATAGAAAATAGCCGCTCTATAATCGTCATAAGATTCGCCCCATCCAGTACCATGTGAGTTCATATCACCCAGTATTAAAACTGGAGATGAGAGCATGGAGACTGCATTCCAAAGAAGACGGCGGTTTATTGAAACTCTTGGAGGAATGTAAACAGAAGCTACGCAAAGATCTTTACCCTTTACGTTTATTTGGCAAGCAACGATTTCTATGCCTGGATGAGTCGGGATGGGGATTCTGTAGAATGAATGGCACTTTTTGATCCCTAAAAGCACACCCCCGTAATTATCATCTCGATCCTGGCGTATAATGTTAAAATCGTAGAAGTTAAGATCATCTTCAGAAGAAAGCCATGTTTCACAGAGTGCAAATATATCACAATCGGAATTGTGAAGCAAAAACTTAAATGTGTCTAATTTAGGTTTTAGACTATGACAGTTCCACTGTAGCACAGTTATCATACAGTGGCTCAATTTCATTTTCGTACGGGGCACTGTTTTCATATCAAGTTGGTATAAAACTATTAAATGGTGCATGGACTTCGATATACTTTATCAATAATGAAGGTTATAGGTGTCATCTATTGTTTGGCAATGACAAACTGTATTCATTTGCTTAAATCTTTGGAATAATGGAAAAGTATTGAGATTGTGTCTATAATTGACCCAATTCCATATACGTACACCTAACAAAAAAGAAATATAGAGCATTCAAAACTAATTTTCAATGGACTAGATGACTACTTAAGCTCTTCGTTGTGTTGTTCAGATGCAGTAGAATACATTTGGAAAATTTATAAACGGATATATATGAAACTTAAGTAAATTTAAGAAAAATACCAGTTTTCCCATGTTTTTTGCTAAAATATTCGGTAAGTCGAACAATAAATTGCACTTTTTTCATCATCACTTCCTTAAGAATGATAATTGCGAATATTGCACAAGTTTCAAAAAAATATAATCAGTTTTAGAGTAGCTAAGAGTGGATATCGACAACTTATACTTTTGAATCTTATGTAATATAATATTTATAACAAATCTAAAACCAAAAATTTTAGTCAATTTCTTTGTGTTTGGCTCCTAAATGTATATACATAATCCATAGTTAATGTTCCTATCAAAACATTGCATAATTATCATTTTTAATTTACATTTTACTATCAAACATGATTATAGAGATTTATAGAATAAATATTATTGCCATAACCGCAACACAAACGTGTTTTTAAAATGATGAAAACAACAGGATATATTCTATTAAATAGTGTATCAATGCTTTCTGCTCATTCAAGTTATTTTGTATTTTTCTTATAAAATCAATAAATTGCAAAATAGGGTGCTATTTTGAATATAATTTAAATATTATTTCAAAGATAATTGAATATTACGATGACATCAATTATGTGGAGGTATGTACAGCGTAGTTTAGGGTACTTTATTGTAAAACGAAGTTCGTAGTTCAAATTATTTTTACAGACAAATTCGAAATTAACATTGACCTGTTGTTTAGAATGAAAATTTGGTTTACATTGATTAAAAATATCATTTTAGAAGAGTTTTGAACTTATGGCACAACAATTTTCTGAACTCCAAAGGGATAAAAACTGTTTATGATTTCTGTGAACTATATATATTTCAACTAAATTTCTATCAGAGCTTACGAGTATAATCTATAGATTGGATCGAATGACAAAAATAAACGTAATTGTTCGAATTATTGGATTTTATAGCAAAAATCATTGGAAAACTGGCATTTCTCATAATTTTACCTAAATTTTATATATGTCCACTAATAAATTGTCCAAATGTATTTCACTACATCTGAACATCATAATAAAGCACTTCAGTAATCAAATAGAGCTTCTAAATTTAGTTTTGAACGTTGTGCGTTTGAATTTTGGTAGGTGTACGAATATGGAATTGGGTGAATTTTAGACATCAATTCAATACTTTTCTATTAATCCAAAGATGAATGTAAATGGAAACATTTTGTGATTGGCAAACAATAGATGACACCTATTACCTTCAATGTGGATAAAGTATTTGTAGCTCAATACTTCATTTAATAGTTTTTTACTAACTTGATGTGGAATCAGTATCGTGTACGAATATGAAATTGGGCCACTGTATCTTGTACCTCACTTGATGAATTAGCCATCGAAAGATATGATCGAAGCAAGGAGGGGCCACGAAATAGTTAATTCCCTGAGATACTCTTCTATTGCGGGGAGAAAAAGGTCGAGTATGCCTCTGAATGAGTCTGAAACTCCGAGAGCATTACATATGCGATCCACAAGGGCCGTAAAAGTTAACAGTCCTCGCTTAGCCCGGGGGGTTTTCGAGGAAGAGCGAGGGACTTCAGTAGCTTTTTTCTTGCTATCTTGTCTAGAGCTTCTTTTCGAAGTGTATTTAGTCGGTGGAGGCGGGGGCGGCAGATCTTTGCTGCAACACGGAACGGAAGCATCAAAGACCTGTTTCTTCGGGATTTTTAAATTTGCCCCACCTCCTTTGGGATTAGGCAAACTTCTGAGGGAAGATTTCAATACCTTACGGCGCAGTCCCGGAGAAGATGGAGACTTTCTTTTACCGGGTGCGTGTACCTCCGAAGAATCTCCCCCATCGGTTTCGTCGTCGTTCGCTTCATCGGAAGACAACTCTTGAAAAGAGTTACCAACTGGGATGGCTGATGAAGACTCTTCTGCGGATTTTTTTAAAGATTTTACCATTTCCGCATATGTCTTCTTGGAGCGCTTCACAATGGAGCGACTCTCATTTCGAATGCGCCTTTTGTATGCCGGGCACTTCTGCAAGTCATGAAGATCCTCACGACAGTAGCTGCATTTTACAGCTTCCTGTGTGCAAGCATCTTCCAAGTGAGCTTGGTTGCATTTGCCACAACGGGGCTTGTTGTCGCAAAAGCTAGCACTATGACCAAGCTGTTTGCAGTTGGTACAATTAAATACCTTCGGCACGTATAGGCGCACTGGGTAAAAAACACTATCGATGCAAACAAATTTCGGGAGAACGGAACCAGGAAAAGTTACACGAAACGAGGCTGACGGCGAAAACACTTTCTTATTTCCTTCCATGGAAACTGATTGCAATTGTTTACAATCCAGTATAGCCACATCAGGAATGGACCGGTTCTCAAAAATGCCTTTGCCAGTCTTAATGTCTTCACATGTCAGACTCGCGTCGATAATTTTCCCTTCCACCTCGACCTCTCTGGCGGGTATGTAGATAAAGTACTCCACAGTAAAAGCCTCATGCTGAGCAATCTCATTCGCTGCTTTGTAACTAGGTGCAGTTACACGCAGCTTGGATTGCTTCACTTGGTGAATAACGGTCCCAGGATATTTACGCGTCAGCTCTCTAGAGATCGAGAGCACATTCAAAATCTTATTTTTGCGCCGGAAATAGACAACCCAAGGCCCAGCCGAAGACGGTTGATAAAACCGCGTTCGAGCAACGAGATCTTTAGGAGGCGTATCGCCTCCATCCGATTCGTCCATGCGGAAAAGAATTTAACCGCAACCAAATAATAAAAAAAATAATAATAAAAAAAACAAAAAAAAATAATAATAAAAAAAAAACAAAAAAAAAATGCAGAAAAAAAAATAACCTATCAGTGGACTATTTTGTACACACCTCCCCTAAATAGGCAAAATAAATTAACAAAAAAAAAATAGAAATCGAGAAAAAAACTTAACCAATCAGTGGGCTATTTTGTACCCAACTCCCCTATACGGCCGAAATTGCACCGGGAGAGAGACAGAGGAGAAACAACAAACAACCTTGAACTCAACACTGTTTGTTCGGAGATGCGAAAGCAATTCAATAGATGTGGAGTAGGTATACAAATTGATACTTATCCGTTCCCGTTCGATGACCGCTGCTGGTCTGCTACACTGATGTATGCGGGGAACCAATCACCGGGGGATGATGGTGATAATATTAATCAAATGGTGGCACGATACCAGTTGACCTTTGCCAATCTGGTTCGCTTCCTTCACGGTGCGCGGTCTATAGCACTACAGAAGTAAAAACCCACTCGGGCGGTGGGAGAAAAAAACAAAAAAAAAAACTACCGACTGCCAAAGACTGAACTTTCTTGTTCAAGCGCACAGCAAGGAATGAGCCGGAAAGCCATGTTCGGACACAATTTGCCAAGTTGTACTCCCGGAATTTATCTAGGATTTGATGCAGGGTAAACACACAGACAAACAGACGTAACACTTAGAACAAATCTCGATCAAAATCATAGTCACGAGGACATGTGCGCCCAATGTTAAAATTATTGTATTTGGCTGACGGGCCAACAGATGGCGGTAGTGTGCAAACATCAAACGCGAACAAAAACGATGCGAGCGCTGCGGGTGGCGGATTGGCCACCTACCATATTTTTGAATCGACCGTTAAAAAGATGGTCGATGGACAATGATGAGAGTGTGACGTCTGTTTGTCTGTGGTAAACATTTGATCCGTCGTTGATCGGCTCTCTCGAAAACCAGCTTGGTATTCGCCGATAAAGGACTCCTCATACGGTCTCAATCTGTTGAACAGAATTCCAGACATGAGTTTGTACGCCGAATTAAGGAGTGTTATCCCTCGGTAATTGGCGCACTCCAGTCGATGCCCTTTCTTGCACAAAGGGGATATGACCTTCCAACCAACTAGTAGGCATTTGATCTTCCTCCCATATCCTCGATATGATACGGGGAAGGAGTTCATGCAGCTGCTCACTTCCGTGTTTGAGAAGTTCGACCGGGAGCTCGTCCTTCCCAGCAGCCTTGTTGTGCTTCAGCCCATTGATAATTTTTTTGACGTTAACTACGTCTTACGGCAATATACTGGGTGTCAATTGAAAATCTAAAATTTTGCGACCGTCACGAAATTATGTAAGATTTTGAACGCTAATAACTCAATCATTTATCGATAGATTTTCAATATTTTCCCACCAATCGATCGGAAATGTATACAACAATTTCCTCGAATGGAGAAAACTATTGATTATTGACAATAAACTATTGAAAATTGGGAAAATGTCGACCCCTTTCTTACGCAACCAATCACGTGCAAGCAGTTTTCCACGCTTCTTTTGCGTTCTGCTTCGCACTATAAAACCAGACCGATTCCTGCTTCTTCGCTCATTCTTCTTTTTGCCGTCAGATTGTGAACATGGTCGGCGAGCAAGTCTCGAGTGCCTTTCGCATTCTCAATTCAGTTTTCAATGGAACGCGAATGGAACAACAACACGCCGCCGCGACTGAAGCCGCTTGTCAAAGCGCCCATCATCATCGCCACCGCAAACCTCATCGGGCGAGGAGGATTTCTACCAGTGCGCCGTCAGCATCTCGCTACCAGAGGCAAGCTCTTGATCATCAAACGGCGGCAAAATACCAGCGTCCGGATTGTGAAATCGCTCAAGATTTCTCAATGGACTCGCGCTTCCAGAATTGGCGCTGCAGGAATCGGGGCGCAAAGGTAAGTTTGTACGAGGTGGCTGAAGAAAATCGACCAAAGCCGCTTGTTGAAGCGCACATCGTCATCAGCACCGAAAATCTCACCGGGCGAGGAGGATTGCAACCAGTGCGCCGTCAAAGTGTGTCCGTGTTACGTAAATTCAATAATTCAATCGGCACTTTTCAGAGCCAGCAAATGTGTTTTAAAGAGTTATTTGTTTAATATTCCCTAAATTGTTTATCACATACTTGCTATAATCTCTTAATTCATCTCATAGCAGCATACAACAATTGATTTATTACGAATAATTGACAATACGGCAATATGAAGATGTTTCCGAGGACGCTGGGATGCAATATATTTTCTATTGTTGAGGAATGATTCACATATTACGTAACACAAAATTTGCCAGCTTTGGTTCCCCTTCTTTCCCCACGTAATGAAAGATTTTAAATTTTTACGTTAACTACGTCTTACAGCAATATACTGGGTGTCAATTGGAAATCTATAATGTTGCGACCGTTACGATATTTAATTTGAACTAAAGGAAGGCTGCAACTATGACAATCGACTTAAATTCAAATGCAGAAAATCACTTGGCGTAGTTAACGTCATGCGGTCGTGTCTTGTACACAACCCCCACTGATTATTTTTTACCTCATCTAGCGTTGGAGGTTCCACAGCCTGTCCATCGTCATCGATTTGAATTCTGCTACCAGATCCACTTCCATTATCTCCGTTCAACAATGACTCGAAGTACTCTTTCCACCTGGCGGCCACCATTGTTTTATCCGTCAGCAAGTTTCCTTCGCGGTCGTTGCACATAGCGGGCTCGAGTTTTGCTTACAACGAGATAGTGGTCTGAGTCGATATTAGGACCCCTGAAAGTTCTAATATCGATGACATCGGAAAAATGTCGGCCATCTACCAGAACATGGTCGATTTGGTTGCAAAGTTCGCCATTTGGGTTTTGCCAGGTGTGCTTGCGGATATCCTTGCGTGCAAAGTAAGTGCTACTGATGGCCATCCCCCTGCTGGCAGCAAAGTTCACTAAACGTAGGCCGTTGTCGTTGGTACAAGAGTGTAGGCTCTCTTTACCAATGATAGGGCGGAAGAAATCCTCTTTTCCGACCTGCGCATTAGCGTCGCTGATGACAATTTTCACGTCGTGTTTTGGGCATTCACCATAGGTCTTGTCAAGACAATCGTGAAACGCGTCCTTCACGTCATCGGGTTTATCGTTAGTCGGTGCATATACGTTGATCAGACTGTAGTTGAAAAACTTGCCCCGAATCCTCAATACGCAGATCCGCTCGTTGATTGGCTTCCACCTTATAACACGCTTCATCTGCTTCCCGATCACTATGAAACCGACTCCGTGTTCAGCTTTATCGCCACCGCTGTGGTAGATGTTGTATTTGAAAGCGGTGTTAGCGATGGGGTCTACCGCTCTGAATTTACGTTCTCCAGATCTAAGCCAACGCACTTCCTCAATAGCAGCCACGCACACGCCAACATTTCGCAATTCACGAGCCAAAAGGCTCACTCGTCCAGGTTCATTTAAGGTCCTGACGTTACAGGTACCGAGTTTCCAATCATAGTCCTTATTTCGTTGCCAGGTCGGTTGCCGAAAATAACGTTCGTTTCTTCTTCTTTCTCCATTTTTCGTGGTGGATAATGAATTCGGTATGCTACCTTACCGGGGCCGCGCTACCTACATCACGTTGATGGTACTGCCATCTTAGGTGTAGCTGACGTGATACAGCGTTTCATACTCAGCCGCTGGATGCCAGAACAGACGCTGTTTGAGCCGCACCTCCTGGTGTACAGACGATCAAAACGCACCTCCTCACTCTAGCTGATGTCAGAAGGACAACAGTGCCCAGGCTGCACTACCAGCTAAGTACGCAACCCTTAGCTGGCGGTCTTTGTCATCATTTGACCCGTGGAAGCACGAGGTAGGAACTTGTGAGGACCAGAGCTGTGTTGGTCGCTCCTTCCTGATTGTCGAATCACCATTTTGCAGCCCAAGGAAGGTTATATCTCTGAATACACAATTTCCTTCCGAATACATGGGTTTTAAACCATACAGGCCTGAGTGGAAAAAACAAACTCAAACTCTCACCGCTAAGCAAATATTTAAAAGATTCCAATATTTTTTTGTCAGTATTGTCGTACACATATCTAGTTTCTAAAAGTGGCCAAAGAAACTTGGGAATGTTCCTGTGGCCGGAGTTATTCTGTTGAGTCCCTGGATCAAGTCGGGAAAAAAGGGTGCTTTCAAATATTCCAAAGATTTTTTTCAAGAAATTTCTTCAGGGTTTCTTTCCTTTTAATTTTCAATTGAGTATTTCAACAAAAATTGAAGAATGAAGAATTTCTTTTTGACCTAATATGTTTAAAAAAAAGTTCAAAGACCCTTACAGAAATACCTCCAAGGATTCTTTCATGAATTACTCAAGGGGTTCTTTCAAGAATTCCTCCAGGGCTTGATTCAGAAATTCCTCACGGATTCTTGGGCTAATGTCTCTAGGGATTTTTTTTTCTAGAGATTCATCCAAAGATTTCTACAATCATGTTTCCATAAATTCTTCCAACTCATTACAGTAGCGATTTCTCTAGAATTTCTTCAAAAGAATTTTCCAGGAATTTCTCTAAGATTTTTTGTAGGGATTCCTTTAAGAAGAATTTTCGATCGCAAACGTATTTTCTAGACCAGCCCAATAGAACTCCATTCCATTTCTTTAGATACAACTTCAGAGATTCCTTTAACTATTTTTCCAGAACTTTTCCAGAGGGAGGTGACCCATTTCGCATAAAAAAGTTTCGCATACGGACTTTTGGCATAATGGACATTTTGCATAAAGCAGTTTCATACAAGAACTCGTAGCATTTAAAAGAGAGCATATAGTTCTATATATCTGGGGCCCAGATAGCCGTAGCGGTAAACGCGCAGCTATTCAGCAAGACCAAGCTGAGGGTCGTGGGTTCGAATCCCACCGGTCGAGGATCTTTTCGGGTTGGAAATTTTCTCGACTTCCCAGGGCATAGAGTATCTTCGTTCCTGCCACACGATATACACATGCAAAAATGGTCAATTGGCATAGAAAGCTCTCAGTTAATAACTGTGGAAGTGCTCATAAGAACACTAAGCTGAGCAGCAGGCTTTGTCCCAGTTGGGACGTAACGCCAGAAAGAAGAAGATAGTTCTGATTATGCCAAATGTCCATTAAGCTAATCGTCCTTATGCAAAACATTTTTATGCGAAATGTCTCACCGAATTTCCAGGGACCCCTCCGGTGATTAAATTCGAAAAATTTCTACCAGAATTTTTAAAGGCAATTCTCAAGAAATTTGGAAATTCCTTCAACAATTATTCCAAGAATTTATCTTGGGGCTTGTTAGAACATGTATAAAGGATTTTTAATTTTACGAGCCACTGTATCCACACAGTACGAACGAAACCTGTAAAATTATAGCGATTCGAATGTAACAAAAGGACTCCATCATATATGATAGAAAATTATGTGCGATCTTAAAATTACAGTGCTGCTGGTTTCGAAAATGAGCTATAAATAGCTTCCAAACAAGAATATATATAAAAAAGATCTAGGGGATATGAACTCGCGACCTCTGGATCAAGAGCAGCACGCCCGAGCTCTCTCGGCTGTCTCACCACCTTGGCTAGTGGCTGACAAAAGTTGAACACGTTCTGCGTCAAATGAGTGTATCATAGAACCGCTTCGACGGTTGGCGGTTTCATCGAGAAGTGATTGAAAGAGCAGTCAACAATGCGGAGCATTCTCTCGGTCGCGTGATTGTTGAGCGTGGCTGGGTTTGTTTTGTGGCAGATTCATGTAAATTTCTAGCGGATTTATTTGAAATATAGTTGGAAGGGCCCTGATTGGTTGACAGATGGTCATATGTGCTTCAGCTGTTGGCTAACGCTTGTAATTTCCAAATGCCTGCCACAATTTTCCGTCGATGTCCAAATTGCGTGTTGTTTAATATTCACAAATTTTTGCTGTGCACATGCAGATGAGCTAAGTGAATTACCTAGGATTGATGCACTTTCTATGCCTACCCGAGAAAGACCGAGTACCGCGTGCGCTCGCAGCAACAGTTCGTGTAAGAAACGAATTAGTACTCGCTGCCGTACCTCGACCGTCGAGATAATCGGTTTCGATCATTGGGATCATGAGTGTAAAATACATTCCACTTATGAATAAACGCGTTTCTAGTTATTAACCGTTGTAATTACTAAACTCTTTAGTGTCCGTATCACCAGTAGTCGTCGTGTGTGCAGTCCGAAGTCATTTCGCGAGTGTTTTCGCAGAAGTGCGAACCTGGGGTTTCCAAATCTCTACAGTGATTTTTCCAGGATTTTTTCAAATATTGCTCCATTAATCCTTTAAGGAATTTACCCAGGAAATCATTCAGACATCTCCACAAAAAAAAATCCAGACACTCCTTTAGGGATTTTTCTTTGAAAATCTCTACTAATATTCCTCCAGCAATTTCTCCAGGCGTTTATCCAGGGAATAGTAAAAAACTATCTTCATGGGTTCCTTCAAAAATTGTTCCCGAGTTAATTTTTCAGTGATTCCTTTAGTGATATCCCCGGGTATTCCTCCAAAAACACCGGCAAAAATTTCTCCAGGGATTCTTTCAGAGATTTAACTTAGGATTCCTTCAGGAATTCTCCCAAAGACTCCGACAAGAATACCTCCAGGAATTCCTTCAGAGATTTATGGGACTTTTTCCGGGGATTCCTCCATGAAACTCTACAATGATTTTTCCTTATCTTCTTTTTCTTGGGGCTCCTATAGAGATTGCTCCAAAAAATCCCTCCAGATATCTTCGATGAATCCCTGGAAGAATTCTTCAAGTTATTTCTGATGAAATTACTGGAAGAATACATGGCTGAATCTCCAGAGGAATTTGTGAAGAAATTTCTGGAGGAAATCCGAGATTTTTTTTTATTCAGATCGATTCTCTTGGGAAATTTTTGGATAAATCTCTGAAGGACCTTTGAAATCCGTAGTGTTATTCCTATAGCGATTTCGCTGAAGGTATCTGTGGGAGAATTCCTAGAGGATACTTTTGAGAGATACGTGAAGTAATGACTTGTATACATTGGCGTAGCTAGGATTTTTTTCTGGAGGGGGCCTAGGCGGGGCTAGCAAATTCTTGGTTTACAGAAGTAATGTCGGTAGCAAAAATCACGATTTTTACAAATTTCATGGTTCAGTCATCGATCGATCGAACCATTCGGTTGATTGCCGTCATTGAAGCCTTCCTGTATTCTACCTGTGTTGGAAGAAAAGCTCAAAGCTTTGAGCCAACCTTCTCCAGTAGAGAAGCTAGGTAGAATACAGGACGCTTTGATACTTACTGACTTTAAAATGGCTTGCTCAATTTTCACCACCAAATTAAATTTCAATCTTGTTGCTCCCTTGCGACGCCTATCCACTTATTCATTTCAATCATTTGCAAAAATCTTCTATAGACTCACTTTACCTTTGAGTCGCATGACCGATATAGCCATAAACAAGAAAAATGTGATTTTACCTCATATCGCTGCATAGTGATAATTGTTAATTTCAATTTTCTCTACAGAAAATATTCATTCTTTGTCTATTCCAGTAAAAAAATCCTTCAAGAATTCCAAAGAACTCACGAGGAATATCCCGTTGTAATTTTTCCACAAACTTTCCAAGTATCGGCGATTCATAAAGACATAAATAATTACCGTACTTTTTCAGTACATTCTCCAAGAATTCCTTTACCAGTTTGCCCTGAGTTCCTCCTGGAATTCCCACGGAAAAACGTTCCCGAGATTAATATTTATTATTCGACAAATATTTTCCTGAAGTTTCATTAGGCTTCTGATCTT
Organism: Aedes aegypti; assembly: GCF_002204515.2. Classification (NCBI taxonomy): domain Eukaryota; kingdom Metazoa; phylum Arthropoda; class Insecta; order Diptera; family Culicidae; genus Aedes; species Aedes aegypti. The sequence goes on along the minus strand of NC_035109.1, from coordinate 22,790,204 downwards.
ACCAGAAAATTTCTCGAAGAATCTGTATCAAATTGTTTGAAGGAATCTCTTGTAGAATTCAGAATTTTAATAATATTTACATGAAGGTCCTCTACGTAGTTATTACACATAAATTCTAATTAATAGTTTAAAACATTTAAAACATTCAGTTGTTCCTTTATTGTTTAATAACCATAAAAATCGTCATTAAGATCATCAAGCAAGGATTCTTTGCACGAATTCTTCACCAACAGTTTTTCCAACCATGCCTTTGAAACTCATGCTAAAGATTCCTTAAACAAATTTTTCAGAAATTCTCTCAGGAACTCTTCAAGATTATGTTGAAAAATTCACAGCAAAAGTTATCCAGGTATGATTCTGCCTGATTCCTCTTAGGATTCCTCCTAGTATTTCACAAGATTTTCTTAAACAAGTAAAAAGATTCAATAACTTTCTCTGAGAGTTCTCCAACGATCTATTCTATCATTTTTTCACAGAAAATATTCTAAGTGTTTCTTTAGATTAGTCTAAAAATCAATTCAAGCTCCCCGCATTCCTTCAGAACTCTTTTTCGAAAATAGTATTTTGAAATTTCTTCAAAAATACCCCTCACATATTTTTTTAACCCTCTAATACCCAACCCCGCCTTTAAACGGGGTACACTTTGGAATTTTGTGTATTTTTTCGTAGCTCGGAAATCAAAATGATTTTATTTTTGGCTTAAACCTTGACTCACAACACGCATATGAAAAAAGTTTTTTATGACTTTTGAAACTTTTTTGTATTTTTGAAAATTGTTTGAAAAATTGTATTGTTATATAACCTACAAATAACTGGGGTTTATTTAACGTGTAATATAAAAAATCGTACCTTTTATATTTTTCTACTATTAACCTATAACAGAAGAAGGTCTTGGTGGTATTAAAATAATTCCAAACCTGTGTTTCCGTTAATTACACGGAAAATAAAAATATTTTCAGAAAAATATTAAAAATTTATTATTTTTAAAAGTACCGTGAAAACTTGAATTTTTATTGTTGCCAAAAATCAGTAACTAGATGAGGCTTCAAGAAAAAATGAAAAAGGATAGCGATGTTCAAAAATAAAAATTATAAAAATCAAAAACCAAAATTCATAGATTTGCGAATAAAAATAAATCATTGCCCAAAACGTGTTTAGAACGATTTTAGATGACTAAAAATGATATTTAGATCGAAAATAAAAATTTGGGTATTAGAGGGTTAAATCAGTCATTCGTATAAAGCTTCTAGTGAAATACGTTCAACCGTTCATTCATACGCTCTTCCTAAAAAAAAACTCAAAATAATGTCGTCGTAGGATTTTACCGAGAAATTCACCAGTGATTAAGTATATTCTAGAGTTTTTTAACAGCACTACCGAATCTTCTGGAGAATTTTAGAAAACATTTTCAACACATTTACTAGAATAATTTGCAAATTTATTCTCGAAAAAAATCTTCACAAAGTCCATCAAATATTCTTTCAGTTTATTACAAATTACTCAATATTTTTTCTAAATGTTAATCTATCCACATCTATCCGTTCTCCACATTTGGTTCAAAAGCTACTCCAGGAATACTATAATATTTTTTAGGGATTTCTTTTCAAATTACTCTATACTGAGGGGTGAACCCAAACTTTTGCACGATAACTTGAATGACTGTTTCATTGATTTTGAATAGTTTTCAGATATTGCGCCAAAATTTCGTGAGTGCTCTTCAAAGAATATAAGATTACGATTCTAATGACAACTTGTTTTAAGATTTTGGTCGATTCAATGCTGAGGAAATTAGCTATGTTTTTTCAGTGTGTTTTGAAAAATGTCACAACTTTAAGTTAAAATATAGTATACAAAATTCAAAACATGGTTTTGGAAAAATACATACGAAGTAAGTATAACTCTTTGTCTTTCGAATACGGCTTAGAGAGTTTGAATTGGACATGTAGTCACAGATATATGGACTGAACACTTTTGTATGTTTTTTGAGGGGTGAACCCAAACTTATGCACGGGAGTGTTCAGCATGATTGAACCTCTCTAATGAATTCATAAATAAAAAAAAAATCCCCAAGAAGCAGCATCAGAATCTTCCTTCAAAATTATTCTTGTAATCTAGTATAATTTCTTCTTCGATTTCTGGATTTCCCAGAATTCTGCCAAAAAGCTTCCGTATATAAAATTACATATGAAATTTATTATTGGCAGAATTAGTATTTCTAAGCAAATGTTTAACCCCTCTACCGGCAGCTTCATTTTTTACCGCAAAATTCAAATTCAAATCGTTATAACTTTTTTGTTTTTCAATATTTTTGCACCATTTTTTCACAAGTTCTCAAACAACTCTTCTAGTTTAGGAATCCGTGTCGATATTCATTATTGGTGATCTGGTTTTAAAGATATTCCGATGTTCCTTGGGGGACCGACATTTTCCATATAAAATGTCTTTGGCGGCCATTTTGTTTTTGATCGATTAATCAAAAAAATAAAATATGGGCTATATAATGCCAGGTAATAAGGAGCTTCTCTGAAAAAATCATACAAATCGGTTCAGTATTCTTGGTGATATCTGAAAATTACGATATGATGTTTTTTGAAGTTTTTAAGATCTTAATTTGGCCAGCGTGGTTCCAGAAACCTAAATGGTCATTACTTAAAGACGGCTGCACCAAATTACTTCATTTTTTCACAACATACTCTCATTAATGCATTGTTTCGAAGAGTGAATATCCGAATACGATTAAAATTCTGTAGCCTTAGAAATTAACGGGGGGTTCTAGTTACGGGTCGGTCCCCCAAGGAATTTTGGAATATCTTCAAAACCAGATGACTTATGATCAATATCGACACAGATCTTAAAACTAGAAGAGTTTTTTGAGAGCTTGTGAAAAAATGGTGCAAAAATATCGAAAAACAAAAAAGTTATAACGATTTGAATTCGAATTTTGGGGGAAAAAATGAAGCTGCCGGTAGAGGGGTTAAGGGAAGATTCTTACAAATTTCTTTATGAATATTTTAAAGTTGCGATAATACGAAGCCATACCTCAAATCTTCAAATGCAGAAATCTAAAGAACCAGACGACGCTTTGAGATGAAAATTTGATCGATTGGTCACTACCAACGAATGACCAAGCGATCAAGTTTTTACCACGAACGGCTGTCTGCTTCTCCAGATTTGTGCTCTTTAAGATTTGAGGTGTGGTTTCGATTCATCTTCACATTACTAAATCCCTTCCAGTTATTTTGCTAAATGTTGCTCAGCAGATTTCTTTGCTAATTTTGGAAGCAAAAGTATCCTCTGGAGATTTGAATGCAAGAGACATTCTGAAAATACTTTTAGTAGATAATTGCTGTATAATCTGGTGATTTGAAGTAGAATTCACAGAAAAAAAAAACATAGCAAAATTCGTGACGCAACTTATGATGTATTTGTCTTAAGTTCTCTTGATAAACTTAGCGAAAGAATTTGTAATATGTTCTTTTGGGAAACTATTTGAAAGAATTTGAATGTTTGGAGGAATTTGAATTTTCGGAAGAATTGCGTAGGAAGTATTTCTTTTTATTTTTATCCGAGAACATATTCTGCAATCAATTAGTGGATAAAAAGTAGACATAGGAAGAATGGGTGTCCTCCAGGAGGAATTTACGTTGAAAGTATGAACAAATCTCACAATATTATTTTACTTATTTCCAAGAGATTTGTAGTAAAAACTTTGAAGCCAATTTTCGATATTCCATGTGGAATTTGACTATACTGAAGTATTTAGAATAAAAAACCTTTTATTTGAAAAACTAAGTTGAAGGTTTAAGCTATAAGTTTATTCATGGGAAATTATTTCAGAAAATTGAAACTAAATTGAAGAAAGAATTTAAAGCTGGATAAAAAAATGTCTTTTCTTAGAAGCCTTAGCCATGCTGAAATTTCTTGAAAAGATCTGTTATGATTTCGTTACATTAAAACCATTTAAAACAATATTATTTGCATAATTCAAAAAAATACGAATTTAAGAAACCGAATTTGCAGGATACTGCCGCATTTTTGTATCACGGTTTTTTTGCAACGGAGAAGTCAAAAATTGCGCTTATCGCACACAACAACAAGTTGGTTCTACTGGTAACCAAATGAGCGACAGCCGACAGGTTAATATTTCTAAGTCAGAACCGCCACACTGGTGCTGTGAACGACTAGCGAGGTTTTTTCACTATTGTTGTATAAAATATAAGAACGTTACTACTGAAGAAAATGTATCAATTCATTCTGAAGATTTTTCTTCACGTTAGAATCACGTAAATATTTTTTAAATTTTCAAGTGTATGTTATCCAAACTTTCTAGGGGGGACCTGGATGGTTTTGGAGGGGGCCTGGCCCCCCTGGCCCCCCTGTTCCTCTGCCAATGCTTGTTTAATCCTTAGAGAAAGTCCTGGAGGACTGATTTGATTTATTTACGACCTTTTGACCGTACTGGTCATTAGGGTCTCCTAGAGGAAAATCTGTACAAATATTACAGGAAAAATCTGTGGAGGAATCACTGAAGGCATTCCCACAGGAATTTCTTAAGGAACTCTTTGTGAACTGTGTACTAAACTACCAGTAGAAATTTCCCTGGAAGAGTCCCTTGAATAATCCTTGGGAAACCCCGAGGAGGAACTCTTGGTACAATTTCAAGAAGAATAGTTAAAGGTACTCATGGAATCTTTTCAGAATCGGTTTGAATAAAAAAAAAGCTGCTTGCAGTTGAAAGTTCTTCCTGGATAAATCTCTGGCGAAATTCCTAGTAGAATCCCTAGAAAAATCACTGTATGTATCACTGTACGGATTATCTTGGAGGGATTTCTCGTAAAATCCGTAGAGAAATCTTCGTAAAAAAAAAAAGAATCTTTAGGAGCGACTCAGGAGAAATTTTTTTTCAACACCCACGGCGTACAATATTAAGAAGGTGATATATTCCAAAAACTGACAGCTACTTGACGACGTCATTCCTATCCACGTCGAACAAATTTCTGACAAAAATGGTCTAGTGGTTCGGATGACACACCACTTCGATAGTTTTGCTTGTTTCCCATGAACTAATCTACGATGACGACACGCCGCAACTTCCAGCGGGAAGAACACCTTTACTGCGAACCGTGTTCACAAAAAATGAACAATTTCGCTGCACATTCATCCACTCAATGTTCATCCGGTGAACATTCATTCACTGGATGTCATTTTATGGTAAACACGGCCCACATTTACAGCGGAAAAGAAAAAGAAAGTCGACAATAAAAGAAGACCGTGGAGAGTCGAGTAAACTTAGGGAAGATCTGGTAACCAACCCAGGTGGGAACTTTGCTCGTATGCTGACAGGAAAGGGGGGTTTGTTTAAGCTTTGGCTTCAGCAAACCTGGAGCGTCTGTACTCCATGTTAGGATCGGCTCACAACAGCGTCTGTTCCCCATGTCAGGGGCGGCTGATCATCGTCCGAGTGCCAGAGAAGGACTCTAAGCTAAACTGCGCAAGCTAAAGATGCATGTTGAGGCTCAAAGGCCGGTTCTTCAACTTCAGCATAATAAACTTGCACAGCCTTCACCAGGAGGAGGAATTCACACCGACTTTTTGAAAGTTCAGCGCCCACCGGCTGACGAACGAAAACGACTTACTACTAATTGATTTCACCGCCTCCAAGAATATGGCTATTCGTAGCACCTACTTACAGCACAGCCTTCCATACCGATACACCTGGAGATCACAACAGCAGACATAATTACAAATCGACCACGTTTGATGGACGGCACTTCTCCGACATTATCCACGTCAGGACCTATCGTGGCGCTAACATCGACTCTGACCACTATCTGGTGATGGTTAAACTGCGCCCAAAACTCTCCGTCAACAACAACGTACGGTACCGACGGCCGCCCCGGTATGACCTAAAGCGGCTCAAGCAACCGGATGTCGCAACTGCATACGCGCAGCACCTCGAGGCTGTATTAACGGGAGAGGATGAGCTGGATGAAGCCCCTCTTGAGGACTGCTGGAAAACAGTGAAGCTGAGCTGAGAGCAACGTCGGGTACGTGCGATGGAACGATTGGTTTAACGAGGAATGTAGGCAGATTCGGGAGGAGAAAAATGCAGCGCGGGCTGTCATTCTGCAGCAAGGGACCCGGCAGAACGTGGAGCGTTATAGACGGAACCGGCAACAGCAAACCCGCCTCTTTTGAGAGAAAAAAAAACGCCGCTTGGAGGAGACGGAATGCGAGGAGATGGAACAGCTGTGCCGGTCTCAAGAAACGTGTAAGTTCTATCAGAAGCTTAACGCATCTCGCAACGGCTTCGTGCCGCTAGCCGAGATGTGCAAGGATAAGGATGGGAGCATTTTGACGGACGAGCGTGAGGTGATCGAAAGGTGGAAGCAGCACTTCGACGAACACCTGAATGGCGCTGAGAGCACAGGCAATGAAGGTCGGGACAACGGAGCCTTCGTCTGTACTGCGGAGGATGGAAACCAACCAGCTCCCACATAGAGGGAGGTTAAGGATGCCATTCTCCAGCTCAAGAACAATAATGCTGTTAGTAAGGATGGTATCGGAGCTGAGCTTATACAAATGGGCTCAGAGAGGCTGGCCATTTATTTGCACCGGCTGATAGGCACAATCTGGGAAACAGAACAGCTACCGGAGGAGCGGAAGAAAGGGGTAATATGCCCCATCTACAAGAAAGGCGGCAAATTAGATTGTTAGAACTTTCGAGCGATCACCATTCTAAATGCGGCCTACAAATTATTATCCCAGATCATCTTCCGTCGTCTGTCCCCTATAGTAAATGATTTCGTGGGAAGTTATCAAGCCGGCTTCGTTGACGGCCGATCAACAACGGACCTTGTAGCACGCCAAAATCGTTTTGGAACGACTGGCGGTCTACTCCGAAAGAATTCTCTATATTACCCTATTAAGCAATCTAGGGACTACCGCATCGCATTCTATTATTAGGCGAATGGTTTACGCGCCACCTCGATTGAGGACCATTCGCAAGTGTTGAAATGCCCGGTATGAGACCTAACCTCAGGTAGGTTCAGTTCGATCCTAGAAAAGGAAAAGAAAACAGTTCGGCTGTCCCCAATTCCACCCACATTAGTCTTACTAAATGATACTCTTCTCATAAGACCATAATTGACGACTCTCCCCTAATTGAAACGGTTGAGAAGTTCTCCATGCAAGCTTTCAAGTCTCATCATCGGAAGGTACCCATCACTCAAACCGAATATCGAAACCGTTCTGGAAATCGGTCTACCCTTCAGACTAATCTTCATACCTTCAAATTTAAATTTCGGCGCGCGCAATGAAATCTTTCAGGGAGCTAACCATCATGCTTCTAAATGGGTTAAGGATTTAATCGGGAATTTATTGAATAACACAACATAGAAAAACGGGGTTCTAATTCACAATTTGTATTCAGTTCTCACATCTACCAACTAATACGCTATACCCTATCCTATTCTGTGCGTGTCTTACTCTGCTCCATCCAACCATCTATTGTTCTCCACAACAAAACGCTAGCAATAGCCCGTAGGCGAAATCGAGAACGCCGCAAATCACTGCTGTTCGTTCATTGTCGATTCTTTCGTCGGTCACATGTGCACACGGACAAAAAAATATTGAGCTCTAGTGGTACTTCAAGGCGCCTGTTTTCGGTGATGATGAAGCTGGGACGATCGGTTTCGCTTTCTCGATCACATGCTGTCCTGGTAGTCGATCAGAGGGCTTGCTGGATGGGAGGCGCCAAAACTTCTTCTTCTTCTCGCGTTGCACGCTTCTAGGGCTGTTGATGGCCCCCTAGCACGGCAGCAGGCCGCCTCGAAAGGCCACGGACGAATTCCTCCTCGCTGATCGATTCGCTTGGGCACTAGGATGACGTTGTGGCCCCTTCTGACCTAAGCGGACGGTTGGTCAGGGAATTTGCACACCGGAAACTCGATGGAGCAATGTGGCTTGGATGATGGCGGATGGACACGGAACTAGACTGGGGATAGAAAGCCGTCGTACGGCTGTACGACAAATTTTAAGACACGCACTTTGCACGCACAGAATATTTTTTTTACCTTTCTGCTTTCTAACTAGCACACAATTTATTATTCTAATTTTGACGTAGGACTACGTATTTGTTTTCTATATTGGGGTGCACTTTAAAAGTACGGAAAATGAGACATGTAACGAAATTAGGGGAGATTATGAACGTTAATAACTCAGTTGTTTATGAACCAATTATTACGATTTTAATATCATTCGATCAGAAATGTATCTAGGTATCGTTAGTAATATATCCGATAAGTGAATTTTGTTGTTAAACTATTGAAAATTTGATACATGTTGACCCCTTTCTTATCCAATCAATCACGTTCGAGCACTTTTCGACGGTGTCGCTTCCCACTATAAAAGCAAACGGGTCCCTGCTTCTTCCCTCAGTCTTCTTTTTGCGGTCGGGCGAGTCATTCTCGCTTTGCTTTTGCACCCGCGTCACAGTCCAATTTGTGTCGTCGGAAGAGAAAGACGCAAGATTGATTTGCGGCGGCGATGACGATGGCTTGGGCGCTTCTCCGAGCGGCAAACTACTGCTGCTCGGAGAAGCGTCCAAGCCATCGTCGTCGCCGCCGCAAATTTATCCGCGCTCCCAGATTTCGACCCGTGATAAATTCAGCATCGGCGGTCAAGAAGCAAGCCCGTTAGGAGCCAATTACCAGAAGCCCCCAGAGTTGCTGGTCCGAGGAGTTGCTGCTAATCGAGCGTCGGAATCTCTCGAGATTCCAAGAGTGAGCATCGTTTCCAGATGAGTGAAGAACTAGCCATATGTGTTAAAATTCACGTTAATAAAGAAAAAAAAAAAAAAATCGTTTCCAGATTTCGACTTGTGCCCGGGGATCCACTACCCGTTGCTGTTGCTGTTTGCGTTGAGGATTTCCCGTTTGACCATGGCAATCAAGTGATAACTTCCCGCAGTGCTATTTATCTGCCACCGGATCTTTTCAGGACCATCAAATTTGTGGAAAAGAGTTGAAGGAATAATATCTCCGACCTTATTAGATCTTATATTTCTCAATCAATCTCGCAGTTTCATACAAAATTTAATTTGTTATGAATAATTGACTATTCGTGGACGCTGCCGCAGTGCCGTCGGGGTGAGTGCTCAACATTTCACAACGATTGTAAACTAGAGTGGAATTTCCGACAGTGTCTTTGATTTGCCATATTTTATGAGAACACTTCGATTACGAAAATGATCACATGGAACAAAATTGCGACATGTTTAGAATGCTTTTGAAAAGAAATTCCCATTGAACAATTTTCATAATTATGGCTCAATGGATCAGAAATTTACCTTCATAATAAAGAAAACTATTGATTATCAATAGCGAACTATTGAATATTTAGTAATTGTCAACCCTTTCATTCATGTTCGACCAATTTCTCACGCATTATCATTTTCCGCAATTTTCAAGTATTTCTAAGTCCAACTCATTATTGGCACATATGCATTTCCCAGATTGGTCGATTAGAAAGAGAAGAGCACGAAAGGGAGGAGCATAATCTGCTAATCAAATAGTATATAGCATGCTTCCTTCATTCGATTTGGTTTCATTCCGTTTCTACTTCCGAGCTGGCAAGAGCTCCTCCGATCCTGTGCAGCGGCGTCCGCACCTGCTCTGACCTTCCAGCGTCTGGTGATCGGTGGTCAAGAAGCAAGCCCGTTAGGAGCTAAATTCCAGAAGCTGATCCGAAGAGAAAAGAGCAGCGAATCAAGCGTCGGACTTAAGAAATCGCTCAAGATTTCAAGAGTGAGCATCGTTTCCAGATTTCACCTTGTGCCCGGTGATCCAGTACCCGTTGCTGTTGTGCGCCATCCACGGACCATGACAATCAACTGATCAATCCCGCAGTGCTATTTATCTGTGACCGCATCGAGGCTAAGAAAGCCATCGGCCCTTGTCAGGGCCATCAAATTTGTGGAAAAGAGTTGAAAGAATAATATTTCCGACCTTATTACATCTTATATTCCTCAATCAATCTCACAGTTTCGTACAAAATTTAATTTGTCATGAATAATTGATGGCACGACAATTTGAGACTATTCTTGGACGCTGCTGCTGTGCCGTCGCCGTCAACATTTCACAACGATTGTAAACTAGAGTGGCATTTCCGACAGTGTCTTTGATTTGCCACATTTTATGGGAGCATTTCGATTATGAAAATTATCACATGTAACAAAATTGCGACATACTTAGAATGGTTTTCAAGAGAAATTCTGATTGAACAATTTTCATCATTTTGGCACCCATTAATCAGAAATTCACCTTCATACTAAAGAAATTTATTGATTATCAATAGCTAACTAGAGCATATTTAGTAAATGTCAAGCATTCCTACTATTAATATTTGATCAATTTCTCACGCATTACCATTTTTTGCAATTTTGAGGTAATTCAAAGCCCAACACATTATTGGCACATACCCATTTTCCAGATTGGTCGACTTGAAGAGAAGAGCACGAATGGGAGGAGCATCATCTGCTAATCTAAGGGTTTAAAGCATGCTTCCTTCGCCCGATTCGGTTTCATTCCATTTTCGCTTTCGAGCTGGTAAGAGCTCCTCCGAACCTGCTTAGCGAGGAGCACCTCGTAGCCAGAAGCTTGCTGAGCAGTTGATCAGCATCTGGTTTATGAGATTTCGGCTCGTGATAAACTCATCTGTGGTGCAGTCAAGAATCAAGCCCGTTGGGCATCATTACTACTTTTATTAGACAAGCGTCCGGCTTGTGGTTTCGCTCAAGATTTCAAACTTAGGCTACGTTTTCAGATTTCGACTTCAGCCGTGTGATCTTATAGCTGTTACCGATGTGTGCCATCCACACCACGAAACATTCAACTGGTTGGGGATTCTTTGTTTAACCATGGCAATCAACTGATAACATCCTGTAGTACGATTCATCTATGACAGTATCCGGGATAACAAAGCCTTTGGCTCTTTTCAGGGCCACCAAATGTGTGTAAGAGAGTTAAAAGAGTAATATTTCCGACTTTATTTATCACATTGCCAAGCAATGAATAATATTTCTCTCAAACCATAAGTTCAACAAAGCGATGACTGAAGTTTTCATTATAATCCTCGAATAACATCCTATACACATTGCTGTTAAATATTCTTTAATTAGAATTACTTAGATTTTGCTTCAGCATACTGAACAAGCCTCAATCACTACTGTTCTTTCCAATGCTACCATATATTTTATAGGAGGTTACTAATATAATTTCAAAATGATCATACAACCTGAAGTGAAATTTCACATTTTCATAGATAAATATGACGAATTCATCGAATAAAGATAAAGTATATTTGGGACATGATTAAACGTACACTTGGCTGCAAATCGTTATATGCATAAATATTTACGAAAGTTTCGAGCACTGAAAACAGTATGGAGTCAAAACGAGCAACAAGAACGACATCAAATTCAGTTAAATTAACCATCGTGGTCCTACGTCACCAGTTCGTACAACCCCATAGGGTTACCCCTTATAGTTTTTGCTAACTGATTTGGACTTCAGTTTCTGAAATGAAGCATAACTAATTAGCACTTGAAAGACTTCAATAATTTCTAAGCACTACTTTGAACGTCGCGAACACAGGCAGAGCCACACTTCCAACACTTTTTCGAGTCAACAGAGTCTACGGTTGTCCTCAGATAGGAAAGCTAAGAATCTAGATTAACCGGAAATCCATCCGTCCCGAACAATTACGCAAGAGTCGTTAATTATAATTCTTAAGAGAAGAATGCATCTCGCTCTTGTGAATTCCATTGGATCTTGCTTTCCCTTTCCCTCGTCAAGTCCAAGGACACGAACTGAAACCTGACCTTTGGACCTTGACCGAACTCTTAACCTCGGAATCATTAATTTCACTCCTGCTTCTTGACCTCGCGAATCGTAATGCATTACGTCATGTCCTATCAATTGCATACCTATCAGGCGCAGTTCAACTTCTTGGCTTCCTTTGTGCTAATAATATCTTACAGTGGTGACCTAATTTACTGAACTATAGTTTCTTGATGAATTCAATTTAATTTTATTCTTTTACTAAATATTTACAAATTCTATGTACAAAAAATAATTGAAATATGTACATAGTAACAGACGCTTGGCGTACCTGTTACAACCTTTACTGTACGGCAAATCCTCCAAAAATATCGTGAATACCAGGTCCCAACGCATCACCTTTTCATCGATTTCAAGGCGGCATACAGTAGTATTGACCGCGTAGAGCTATGGAAAATCATGGACGAGAACAGCTTTCCCGGGAAGCTCACGAGACTGATAAGAGCGACGATGGAAGGTGTGCAAAATTGTGTGAAGATTTCAGGCGAACACTCCAATTCGTTCGGAGCCTGCCGGGGACTACGACAAGGTGATGGACTCTCGTGTTTGTCGTTCAAAATTGCGCTAGAAGGTGTTATGCGGAGAGCCGGGCACGTATTTCGACCTCAACTGTAAGGCCGTCTAGGTGTATCTATCAAAAGATACAAACTCTAGTGGAATTAAATAATATAGTGATAAATTCGTTTTTTTTTTTCATTTACTTATAGGTATTCCACTAAACAGCTCGAAGATTTATTATCTTTTGACTTTCCATGTCCCATGAATTAGAAATGCCAGTGAGGGGTGATTTAAATATCATATTATGCCAACGTAAAAAATGGATTAGTTTTAAAGTTCTCTATTTCTCTAATTGCATACATATGCCGTTTATAAGGATATTTATGTATCTCATGTCATCCATACAAAATCAATAACATATGCACATGACAAACAGCCAGTTATCATTCAATCAATTAATGAGATAATTGGTCAACAATAGATTTAATTGGAAGTACATCAGAAAAGCTGAACAGAATTCTAATTAAGTTGCAATGCATGGAATCCTATTCCCGGCACCTAGCTAATGCCCACTGGCACCACGAATCGCATCCCTGTTTAATTTTACGAGAACGAATTACCACCAAACAAAACAGCAACCACCTTTGCCTCCTAGCTACATAAATACATTCCGCCGGGATGAATGACGCACTACGTGGTCCTGGTCCTGGTCCAAACGCAAGCCAGTAATGATTGACCAAGGCCACGAACGTGTGGAACCGTCAGCACGTGCATCGCCCACCTTATGAGAATTTCGCGTAAATTGTGAGGGACTCCATGAATCCTGTTAATCCTCCGGTATTTGTATCACTTTGTACGATGGCGTACCAACAGGAGATGTGAAGCTCATTGAGCAGTTAGTTGCCCACAACTGCTGCAGAGCAAATCCGAACCGTAACTTCTGGTGAAATTCGACACTTTTCACTGTTTTTAATGTATCTTTCCTGTACAGTATGGGCCATGAAAAATGCGAAAATTTTATTTATTGGTGGATTTGTTCAGTCCGTTTGGAAATTGTTTTTTTCGTCTCGGACATGATTCTTATTTGTCCACATTTCGCATTACGAGAAATGAACTATCAAGATATGTAGCACTTATAACAAGAATGAGAATAATATCATTCTTGCTATACATTATTACACCATATTTCTTTTGAGAATTTAAACGATTTAAACTATATCAGTCCCTGATATGTTATCCACAGAAAAAAAGGTTAGATTTTATTTATTTCATTTATTTATTCATTATTCATGTTAGCTGAACATAAAGATTAAGTTGATTATTGAGTTTTCTGTATCCACTTATCGTACCGTACCTTATCATCATCAATGCAAATGATGTGTAAATCTTATGAACTCTTGGATTGCATGAACCAATGTTCAAACCCATTTTCCAATCGAAATTCGTTAGAACATCGATTCTTAGAAATTGTCTTTCGTTTCGATATGAGCTAAACTCGAATAGCAAATGTCCTTAACCAATACCTGGAAGCAAGAATTCCTCCGCCCATTCTGCAGAGATTATTATAAGTTGCTCACTCAGTGCACGCTTGGTCGGGAATCGAATTTGAATTACCCCATCTTCCGGATGATGGATTGCAATAATTTATTCCCATGGCTTCGCGTGCTGCAGTCGAATCGATGTCAACTTGGTTGCAGTGGTGGCGTCGTAGATTTCTTTCTAAGAATCCTAGACGGGGCATTGAATAATCATAGCTTTGATTCTGATTGACGTGTAGCAGCTGCGTAGCTAGGATATTGTTTTTAGGAAGCTCCAAACAATTAGTTTCAGGAACGTAATATTTGTTGTATTAATCATGGTTTTGAAAGATTTTTTGATTTATTGATGTAATTGTTATGGCCAAAGATCTATTAATGGTTTTCAGTTTATTGGTGCTTTTCGGTGATGGTTTAAAACTTCCGTTGATGAATTTTTACGTTTCAACCTACTTTTATTTCTTTTCGGTCATCTTCAGAAACTGTTACACAACATAGAACATAACAAAAAAAAATCCACAATTAATATAATTCTTCACGAATGGGTTTTAACAATTTTACATAGAAAACACTTACAATTCCGCCGACCGTTCGTCCGTTGAGGCGGCACACTTAATTCTAATTATCTACGTCGTTTTTCTATGTTCTCGTCCTTTTTGTCGTTGTTCCGATCGTCGTTGTTCTGTTCGTCGTTGTTCGTCTTTAAGTTTACTTATCAAGTTGTTGTATGTGTTTGAGAACCCGTCTACGTCACGTTGTAAGTTTACAGTTGTCTCTCTATTTATCTTAATGTGAACTATTTCTGCTGCTAATCGGCTTGCGTCATGGTTGATCCTCTCTAAGATTCGTGTCTGAGAAAAGTCAAATTGATGTCCGTTTTCTATCGCGTGTTGCGTGAGTCCCGTGGCTGAAGCGTTGGTGCGTATAGAGTTCTTGTGTTGCGCGATGCGCTTGTCCAGTGTTTGAGATGTTTGTCCAATGTATTCTTTCCGTTCACAAGCTCCACAAGGGATGCTGTATACCACGTTGGTTTGCCTCATCGGTGGTATAGCATCCTTGAGTTTGGTGAAAACGGTAGTTTTCACCTTATCACACGGTTTGAATGAAGCAGTGATGTCGTGTTTTTTCAAGACTTTGCTCACCTTCTCGCTTAAACTAGGGATGTATGGGATAGAAACGTATTTTTTTATTTCCTCCTTTTCCCTCTCATTCTCCAGTGTGTTGTACAGCAAATGAACTCGCTTCTTGATCGTTCGCTGTATCACGTTGTCCGGGTAGTTGTTATTTTGGAGAATATTTTTGACCATTCTAAGGCTTTCCTCCCTCCTTTCGACGTCTGTTAGCTTGAGTGCTCTATCGATCAGCGCAATCATCGTATTCACTTTGTGAGTGTGTGGACTCTCCGATGTGTAGTCCAAGTATCGGCCGTCTCGTTGTTTTGGAAACCATATTTTCGATAGTTTCTCATCAACACTCGTTAGAGTGAGATCCAAAAATCGAAGAGACGCGTCGGTTTCCTCTTCGACGGTGAATTTCAGCTTCTCATCAATGGAGATGATTTTTTTGTTATGTTCTATGTGGATTTTTTTTTGTTATGTTCTATGTTGTGTAACAGTTTCTGAAGATGACCGAAAAGAAATAAAAGTAGGTTGAAACGTAAAAATTCATCAACGGAAGTTTTAAACCATCACCGAAAAGCACCAATAAACTGAAAACCATTAAGTAAACGGTGATCAAAGCTAAAGCAAGAAGATCTATTAATGCGACTTAACGAAAAATAACATATATACGAGAGCAGATTATTTTTCGTTTGAAATGTATAAGGCCTTAACGCAAAAAAATCTTTGCATAGCATAGCTCATACGAAAAACACATCTTTAACCTTTCGGTCGTCGCGCGAATTTTTGTAACGCGAGTAGTCGCGCGTTGTACTTTGTACAACACCCTTGGTTTTGCGAATATCCCAGGAGTCTGACCACTTAGAAAGATGACGTTTTCGGCAAAGTTGTTCTGTCGCTCAAGGGCTATTATTATTTTGGACAAGAAATTCGGGATTTTGCCACTAGGCGGCGCTAGTGAGCATGAAACTTTTGTATCGCAGATCTCAGGATCCTAACCACTTAGAAAGATGGCGTCTTCGGCAAAGTTGCTCAGAAACTTATGGACTATCATTGTTAGGGCTAGCTGATTCAAAATTTTGCCACCAGGCGGCGCTAGTGAGCATTAAACATTTGTTTCGGAAATATCTCAGGAGCCTGCTCACTTAGAAAGATGGCGTCTTTGGCAGAGTTGTTCAGTACTTCATATTATATCTTTGTTTAATCCTTGAAGTTCGAGATTTTGTAAAATAATGATAGTTTCTGAGCTTCTGAACAACTTTGCTGAAGGTGCCTGTCTAAAAAGTCAAGATCCTGTAGCATCCGCAAAACAAAAATTTTATGCTCACTAGCGCCGCCTGGTGGCAAAATATCCTATTTCTTGCCTCAAATAATGATAGTCCTTGAGCTGCTGAACTATTTTGCCGAAGACACTTTCTTTCTAAGTGTCAGGCTCCTGAGATATCTGTAAACAACAGATTCATGCACACTAGCGCCGCCTAGTGGCAAAATTTTGAATCAACTAGCTCGAACAATGATAGTTCTTAACTTACTAAACAACTTTGCCGAAGACGCCATCTTTCTAAATAATCAGGATCCTGAAATATTTGCAAATCAAAGTAAAACTTCCATGCCCACTAGTGCCACCTAGTGGTCAAATTCCGAATTAAATGCGATACCAACAGATAGCGCTTCACCTCCACAACAAGTTTACTAAAGACCCCAAGTTTCTATATTATCTGGATTTTGAGATATTGTAACCGTTCGGTTCCAATGCGTACTTGCTGGCTCCACCACAAGCGATTAACCATTATTTCCCCCCTTAATGAGACCCTGGAAATCATAAAAAAACCTTGGAGCTTACCCACTCACTGGGTGACAGTAACACGAGTGAGTGAGTGTTCCGCTTTCACGTCATACCATTCCAATTAGGATGCGTATAATTCGAGCAGTTTGAGGCTAGGCAAAACAAACCACAGCCTGTTGATTTAATAACTGCCCAGAGATGGTGTTGGTATGCAACAGGATGGGCAAACATGTATTGGAAAATGCTTAATTTTATGTAAAACGGCATTTCATATAAAAGGAAGCTGGAATGTGGCGATCTTGCTCTTTATTATCAGTGATCCTTGAACGGAGTAGAAGTAGCGCGCGTGTGTAAAAAGTGAATATTCAGGTTGGATTTGTATAAAACCTAATTGTTGGTGAACGTTTTTAATATCTAATGTTGTCTCTTTTCTAATAATAGGATCAGTTAAACGTTAAAAAATGTGTTAATAGCTTGTTAGTAATAGTACGGAAAGTAATTCGTTAAAATGTGTATGGTTAGTAGTGATTATCTAAAACTACATCCTAAATGTTAAAATGTGTTGATCTTATAGCTAAAGTTATCAATACGATGAACATATAACAGTACAATGAACGAACACGACGTTTAACCAAACGTTAAACAAGAAAAAGGTATGCTACTATCAGTGATACGAGAAGTGCTAGTTAGAGGTTAGGTTCAGTGACGTCATAGGGTACTAATCTGTGATGACCAGGTCCTCTCCTGGGACCTTTTTCTTTTATGTCATTTCCTGAGTTTCCTGCAGTGTAGTGTCGTAGATGTGCCATCCGGAAGGCCGTGCGAGTCGTCCTTGCTCCAGAATCGGTCTGTGTGACCATCGCTTCGTTTTGGAGGTAGATGCCGCGCCGCCATTGCTTTTGGCCACGAGGTTGCGCAGTGTAAAGCATCACCCTTCCGACGTCGGTCATCTTCCGACCCTCGCCAGAAAAGCTCAATCCAGCAAACATATCATTCGACCAGCAGTTTCAAGGTCGAGGTCCGTTACGTCCATCGAACAACATCCACAAGTTCAGTCCAGCAACCTCCGGTGAAGATCTATACCACAAA
Organism: Aedes aegypti; assembly: GCF_002204515.2. Taxonomy (NCBI): domain Eukaryota; kingdom Metazoa; phylum Arthropoda; class Insecta; order Diptera; family Culicidae; genus Aedes; species Aedes aegypti. The sequence goes on along the minus strand of NC_035109.1, from coordinate 22,772,278 downwards.
AAGCATGCAAGTACCCATATTGTGACGTCACTATCAATAATGTTAATAAATTGTAAAATTGAATAGCCTCAGGTGTAGCGCATTCTTAGAAAGAGCAGCCTGGAGTTAAGATCTGTTCTCCTATTTATCCTTGAATCGTCTTTTGGGTTCGCAAAGGAACCGTCAAGCCTCGCCTTTCGTAGATTACTGCAATAGAGACCCCCCTTTTTACTTGCATAGTTCTGTTTGCCTTTCCACCGTCTTTTCAAACTTCTTTGGACAGTTTTCCAAACACTGCTCCTGCTCAAATATACCATGAGAACGGCATGTGTATCGGGGTGATTGAAATGTCCTAGACGACCCTGTAGATTTTCCCATCCCATGAGCTTCCGAGTTACAATATACCGATTTAAAACTGTGGTTTACTCGAACCGTATATAGTGCGTTCATTATTATGCGACTTTCATGTACATTTGTTGATTGTACAGCATTATAAGGGGTCATACTGTAAATAAAAACCGTCGAATATAGTTTTTAAGAAGATTATTGAGGAATACATTTTGGTTTGGTGTCGATAGATATCTTTGTTGCAAAATGATAGCATATAAATCACAACTGTTGTACAAAGTACAACAGCGCGACAGCCTGAAGGTTAAAACAAAATATTGATAGTGTCATATTTTTTTATTGTACGTAACTGAAGAAAAATTCTCTCAATAGTGTTGAAACCTTTTGATAAAAGAAACCTATAAGATATCTAATATTGAAGACAAAAGCTACAAAAAAAGTTTTTTATACTGGTATACGACTAGTTTACCTGCAAAAAGTTTACCTCGTAGAGAACAAGGCGGGTCTATACCCAGGTGATCTAGTATACGTAAAGCAGGTCGGTTTTCTCGGCGCTGGTTTTCTCCACAAAGTTAAAATCTGATTACGCCTGGGTATAGACCCGCCTTGGTAGAGAATAGACTTTGTTAATCATATTTGGAAGAAAGCGAGTAACTTCAACAACATCAAAAACATGATAGGTATATACCATGAACATACCCACGAAAAAGCTAAAAATATACTACTATAGAGCTATGCCTGGCCTAAAAGATTATGTATCTGTAAAAAAAGATGGAAAGCGTCAAGCAATCCAAAAACGATTAATGATGACTACTTTGAAAGAAGCGTATACACGCTTCAAGGAAATTAACGAAAATATTAAGGTAGGTTTTTCCTCATTTGCAAGCCTTCGTCCAAGGCAATGCAAGCTTCTCTCCAATGCAGGAACACATAATGTTTGTGTGTGCACAACACACGAAAATATTAACCTAATCTTATATAGTTTGAAAAGAATCAATTTATCAAAGGATATTAAAATGTTAACTGGTAGTCTTTTGTGTTAAAATACAACATCAAATTACTATCTACGATCTTGTTCGGATTGTCTAGATTCTTCATCATTGGAAAATACTTTGTTCGCTGAGTTTGAAGAAAATTATATTGATCAGTTATCATTTGAGCAATGGGTGACCACGGATAGGTGTGACCTAGAAACTATTGTAAAACCTGTATATGAGTTTGTGTCATTTTTTTGCTTGAAATTAGAAAGTTTAATTCCTCACGACTTTATTAAAACAGAGCAATCCCGATTTTCTAAAAATACGAAAAATACATTACAAGATGGTGAATTTTTAGTCATTTGTGATTTTTCTGAAAACTATAGCTTTGTATTGCAAGATGAAGTGCAGTCCCATCACTGGAAAGTACAACAAGCTACAATTCATCCATTCGTTATTTATTTCAATGGAAGTACGCAAATTGAACATTTTAGTTTTATTGTAATTTCCGAAGATTTAAGACACGACTCAGTATCTGTAAATTTGTTCATTGCCAAAATGATTAACTTTTTACGCGTTGATAAGGATAAAGAAATCAGAAAGATATATTTCATGTCTGATGGAGCAGCATCGCAGTACAAAAACCGTAAAAATTTTTCGAGCCTATGTCAATTTAAATCAAAGTACGGAATTGATGCAGAATGGCATTTCTTTGCTACGTCACATGGCAAAGGTCCTTGTGATGCTATTGGAGGAACCATAAAGCGCATGGCCACAAGAGCAAGTTTAGCCAAAGAACGTGAGCATCCAATTAAAACTGCAAAAGAACTATTTGATTGGGCGAATCGCAGAAAAGAAGCAGATTTAACAAAATTATCATTTTGTTTTACTACTACTGAAGAGTACGAATTAACGGCATCAGAGCTCAGCGAGCAATATAATAACGCGAAAACGATCCAAGGAACCTAAAAATTTCACTGTTTCATTCCATTGTCAAAAATAAAATTAAAGCAAAACTATACTCGAACTGTGCTGACAATGATGCAAAAGTGTTCGATATTGTAAAAAAATTGAATAACAATAAATAAATAAATAAGTATTAATAAAATGTTTTCATGATCTCATAACGCATACCCAAATCCAAAACTTTTAAAGTTTATATATAACATTTAGAAACTCATCGATCATACTCTAAAAAAAAATATCCTGGTAAAAAAAAAAATTATTTTCGTGTAATCTGTTAATTCATTTTAATTTTTACATATATACATATACATATAATATTTATACATATACATAATATTTATACATATAATATACATAATACTAATGAATACATGAAAACGACTTGTTTAATTCACGCAAAGCCCTTAACAATAAAATCAGCAACAAACTGCGGTTCCCGTAATAATTTACACCGAAAATTTTTTTTTTCTACTAAATGTGAAAATTGTGACATGTTTGAAATGTCATAACTTTTTTGTTTATTGGTTTACCATCACCAAATTTTTATGGTAGATAGCTAATATAATGGACCATTTTCCCGTATTCCGTTCGTTGGTATTCCGATAGGGTTTTGAGATATTTGAGTTTTTGTGTCAAAAATTATGTTTTTTAATGCAAAAATTTTTTTTTTACTGTGTGTATTTTTTTTTGGAATCTTTATTTAGTTGTCTAACTTTGTTTCTTTAGTTGTCTAACAATCGAACGAACCGTTTTTGCTGTGCAGCTTTTTGAATATTTTTGAACCATTTTCACATACACCCTTTTGAAAAGTTAGTCGTGACTCAACTTGAAGATTTGATATCGGAAAATGACGATTTAGATGGAACTAGAAAACTGTGCAAAGTTTCAGCTCAATAGAAAAAAATGAATTAAAAAAATTACCAAATTTTGGTGCTGTTGCTTGGAATCACTCTTCTTGCACAGTAGTGCCTGGTGAAATGTACACTGTTATTAGCAGTACTTCAATGTCCATGACCATAATCGATGCCGCACAAATGTCTCCAACCTGATCTGCTACGCCAAGCATTGCATCATATTCCTCACTAATCTTTTGAATTGTGTGAGAAACAGCTACGTTGAAGGCCGTATCCTTCTGGTAAATCGCCACACTTCCACTGCCCATAACTGCATATTTGTAACATTCGACAAAAGTAGGCATTGAGTAAATTGAATACCAAGAGTGCTTTTCATGGCAGTATGGGAGGAAACTAAAATTTCAAAAAATTACCAGGAACTCAAAAGTGCTTATTTGAGGCTGATATTTTGTACAACTCATATCGCATACTAGGTGAATAGTCAGAAAATAATTCTGATACAAATTTCATTGCTATTACATAACGAGACTCATTTATAATCTCAATGTGACTGTTATGCGGTTATAATTACCAATGTGACAAAACAACTTGGTATTTTTCTCGAATTTTCTAGAACAATCTCACAGATTTCAGTAAGTTGATCGAAAGTATTTATCATTTGATGACTCTCCATGGTATTAACTCCAATTTGTCAAAAATGTCGAATGTGACTGTTATGCAGTTATGGGCAGTCCAGCTCCCACGCCTGGGCGTTCGAACTGGTTATGCAGCTGTAGCCATCAATGTCGACGGAGGAGTGATCGTCTCGCCAAGTCTCACTCAGTGCAAGGAATCTTACACTGGTCAGAACAAGGTCTGTAGCAATATCCATTGCATGCTCCTAATCCTAAATGCTCTGTACATTGATACTCATCAATGTGCAGGCAGGGCCGCTGTGATCCAGTATTTCACGCAGTTCGTCTCCAAGCGTCCGTAATCGATGATTGCCCAAGGGCAAGTCAACCATCTTGGGAGAATCGCTGCCTTTGGCGTGATGAAAGTTGAGAGAATTTGTGAAGTTTGTCAAAAATAGTCCTTGCAGTGAAGCAGAGCGTTAATGATTAACGGGTCGCAATGATTGATTAATTGACTAATGATTAAATTCAAGTGTATCATGATTAATGATTATGATTAATGATTAAATTTTGTGAAGTCATGATTAATGATTGTGATTGATGATTAAGCTAAAGTATGATTAACGATTATGATCAATGATTAAATTTCAATTTTAGATGATTAATGAATATGATTAATGATTAAACTCAGTATGATTAGTGATTATGATTAATGATTATGATTAACCCTTACGTGAATAATGTCAAATTTGATCAAAATTTTCAATTTCAAAATAATACTTTTTAAATTATTATTTATCGTATTTATATTGAGAACGTCACGACCCATTGTGAGCCTGCACTATTCAAATCTCGTCCAGCACGTCCTTGGCGAGTAGTATGTGGTCTTTCTATACCTAATAACTATTGCATTCTCGGCTTAGGCATTCAACAGCTAAGATAAGATCGAACAACTGGCTTCTTTTAGTTGTTCTTTTTTTCATCCATGAGCCCAATTGTAAATTTTTCACCCTTGCGTGTTACGTTAAAATAGTGTTGCCATTTGTATGGAATTTGTACACTATTTCATTCGCACTTTCGGCTCTTACGATAAAAATGATAATCCGGATGCGATTTACTGCTCCGTACACAATTAAAGGCTTTGCAATTTTTTGACGTAGAAGTACGTCTTTCTTCTCTATACAGGAGTGAAATTGGAATTTCAAAACCGAGAGCGTTACGCTGGCATGAAATATTTTAAACGTTTATAACTTTTCGCTGGCTTAACGAAATTTCTTGATTAGCACCTCAATCGAAAGATAAGACATCAAAGCTTCATGTCGTTTACTTACTGAATCCCACATACCTGTTTAAATAGTTTAATAACTGTTTTAAAATAGAACGTTGATTTCAAGCAAATCTATAAATAGGGGTGGCTAGAGAAAATTTGACGTCATTTGCTTTTCACTCTCCGATTGGCTCGCATCTCAGCAGGCGACAGATCGGCTTGCTCTGACCGGGCGTGCTTCTCAGGCACAGACATGAATAGCGAAGGACGCCCCCGTTTGTCTTGCTTCGCTCAAATCAAACTGTCGAGCGAGCGAGAGAAGATGCCGTCCGAAGCTATAAAGCCATCACCGCTACCGTTGCCTAGAAGAAGAAGAGGAAGCAGTCCACAGGTGAATTTGCGGTCGAACTGTGAACACGGTCATTCTCGCTTTGTGGTTCACCGCTTGTTTGCGTTCACCCAGCCATCGTCATCGCCGCCGCAAATTTCATCGGCCGAGGAGCTGTTGACCCGCGCTTCAAAATTTCGAATTGTGATGAAATCATTATTGGTGGTCAAGAAGCAATCCCGTTAGGGGCAAATACCAGAAGCCCCCTGAGTTTTGCTGGTCCGAGCAGTGTTATTTATCCGTAACAACATCGAAGCTAACAAAGCCATCGGTTCTTTTCAGAGCCATCAAATTTGTGGAAAAGAGTTAAAAGAGAAATATTTCCGTCTTTATTTATAACTTCTAATATTCCTAAATCAATTTCACACGGCTTCATACAAAATTTCATTTGTCATGAATAATTTATGACTCAACCATTTGAGATTGTACTCGCGGACGCTGCTGCAGTGCCGTCGGGGTGAGTGCTTAACGATTGTTAAATAGAGTGGCTTTTCCAACAGCGCCTTTTATGTTCCATATTTTATGGGAACACTTTGATTAGGAAAATTATCCCATGTAACAAAATTGCGACATATTTAGAATGCTTTTGAAAAGACATTCTCATTGAACAATTGTAATAATTTTGGCACCCATGAATCAGAAATTTACCGTCATAATAAAGAAAACTATTGATTATCAATAGCTCGTATTGAATATTTAGGGAATGCCAATCATTCCAACAATTCATGTTCGACCAATTTCTCACGTCTTAGTATTCTCCACAATTTTCAAGTAATTCCAAGCCCAACACATTATTGGCACATACCCATTTCCCAGACTGGTCGATCAGAAAGAGCACAAAAGGGAGGAGCATCATCTGCTATTCCAAGGTTATAAAACATGCTGCCTTCGTTGGATTCAGTTTCATTCCATTTCCGCTTTCGAGCTGGTAAGAGCTCCTCCGAACTTGCTCACTATTGAGCTACGTTTCCAGATTTCAACTAAATCCCTGTGATCCGCTACCCTGTTGCTGTTGTGCACCAATGAAATATTTAGCTGGTTTGTCGAATAAACTGAGAACTTATTCACATCATCTTATTCTTCTTTTTCTTCTTGGCATTAACGTCCTCACTGGGACAGAGCCTGCTTCTCAGCTTAGTGTTCTTATGATACTTCCACAGTTATTAACTGAGAGCTTTCTTTGCCAAAGTTTCCATTTTTGCAATCGTATATCGTGGGGCAGGTACGATTATACTCTATGCCCAGGGAATTCAAGAAAATTTCAATTACGAAAAGATCCTGGACCGACCGGGAATCGAACCCAGACACCTTCAGCATGACTTTGCTTTGTAGCCGCGGACTCTAACCACTCGGCTAAGGAAGGCCCCAACTTATTCACATGCATTTGCAACTTTTTCGATTTTCCATACAAAATGACCAACTTTGGTAAGTTAGATCTCAGTTATTTATGGAAATATTGTCGAATGAAACATTCACAGAACATCAGATGTAACTTGAGTTTTAACATATATTTTTGAATATTTTTTTCCAATTACAAGTTTTTAAGTAATAACGGTTTGACTAAACTGTAATTTTCGACGAAAAATTCAAAACTTGTTATCTTAAATTCTGATAGCCTTACACAAAAACTGTCTTCAGCAAACTTATTCATCTCGTCAAAATCTACAACTTTGCTGTTTAGTTATGTCAATTAAAAAAATCGTCAAAAAATTCACTTTAGTCAAACCGTTACTGCTTTTCAACGTGTAATTGGAAAAATCACTCAAAAATATATGTTTAAATTTAAGTTATGTCTGATATTCTGTAAAAATTTCATTCAAATCGGTTCATAAATAACTGAGATATGGTTTATCAAAGTTGGTTATTTTGCATGAAAAATCAAAAGAGTTGCAGTTTTTTTTTTTCTCAGCGAAGAATCATCAACGAAAATAGCGCGAAAGCAATAACCAATCGCGTGCGAGTAGCGAACGGAGTGACGAAACAACTAAGCGAGAACCCCACCACTCGCCATCGGTGGAAGAAGCTCGAGCAAATAAAACCACTGGTTGTTCTGCTCCCAGCTCATTCACAAATCGAACGGCATAACGAACGGATCAAGCAGCAGAGCAGCAAAGAAGAGCGCGTGAAAGCCACAGCAGTGTGCGAGTAGCGAACGGAACCAGAGAGCAACGAAGCGAAAGCAACAACTGAAAATCATTCAGTGGACGGATTAGTAGTCAGCGCCAACCGGCGACCTGTTGGAAAGTAACGCCAGCGAAATATACACCATCTACCTCTCCTAACCATTCATATTCTTGTACTTGATGAATTCAATGAAATGGTTTGGTTTGGCGATGGAGCAAAGAGTTATTTAGGATGATTTTACTTAATAAAGAGTTGTTGATAAATATTCCAATCAATAAGAGTTGTTTTGAAAAAGTTCACTTTTAGCAGACTTTTCCTCGGAAAATTTCTGCTTTACCAAAGAGTTGTTAATGAAATTCCTGCAGCAAAGGGTCGAGTTTCTCCCCACGAATATTTCCAGCTAGGACCTGTCATGGCCCCCGCTTCCAAAAATCTCGACTACGGAAATTGGAAAATGTATTAAAATTGCGACAAATTTTAAATACTATTTAATAAACTGTTTCTTGATCAATTGTAATGAGCAACTATTGTTCTGAATTGATTTTTCTACATGTTGTCTATTGCGTTAATCTGAGAAATAGGCTATATGAAATTGATGTCTTGGCAAGGGACGTATAAGATGAGCATTATGCTGTTATTGCATCCCGACGGCACTGCAGCAGCGTTCTCGGACCATCCTCAAATTGCCGTATTATCGATTATTCGTGATAAATCAGATATTGTATGATGCTACGAGATGAATTAAGAGATTATAGCAAGTATGTGGTAAGCACATTAAGAAATATTACTAGCTATACTATGTTTATCACGAGAAGTTCTTACTAGCTCGAAAGTGTAAATGAAATGAACCGAATCCAGTTGTTGTTACAGAGGGATTTTAATCCGAAGGTCATTCGTCCCTTAAATGAACCGAATCTGTCGAAGATAGTATGTTTTACATAATTTGACTCCCTTTCGTATTCTTCGCCTTCTTCTGGTTGACCAATCTTGGATAAGATACATGAAGTTGATGTCTTGGTAAGGGATTTACATACCTTGGAAAATTCATATGCGCGTTCGTATGGACAGTAAAAATATCAACATTACTTTAATAGCTTACAATTAATTAAAATCACGCATGTTTTGGTTTCGTGCAAATTTTTAATATTTCTGATCAATGTTCAATGTGTTCTGATTTATATACTATGACATTTGCAATAGACTAACATGTAGAAAAATTTCAGATCAATAGTTGCTCATTACAATGGGTCAGGAAACAGTTTGTTGAAAAGTATTTAAAATCTGTCGCAATTTTAATACATTTTCCAATATCCATACTAGGAAGTGTTCCCCCATTATATAATAAATCAACGATGCTGTTAGAAATACCATACTATGCTGAATAGTATGATGTTATTACGGTCCGACGGCGCTGCAGCGGTAAATTCTTAAATTCATAATTACATGGGGTAAATTATGTGAACCAAATTGTAATATACCGCGATATTTAGATCATTATAGATAAATCAGTAAATATCATCCAATAAACCCTTTTATGAACGTATGTTGGCCCTGAAAAGGACCGATTGAGCTTGGATGCTGTGACCACGAGTTTACCACGAGTCGAAATCTAGAAGCGCGGATCGGTCAACCTAGAAATCTTGAGCGATTTCACAAACCAGATGCTGGATTGGCAGCTTGAAGATTAACAGCTCAGCAGATTTCTAGCAGCGAGGTACTTCTCGCTGAGCAAGTTCGGAGGAGCTCTTACCAGCTCGAAAGCGGAATTGGAATGAAACTGGATCCGACGAAGGAAGCATGTTTTATAACCTCAGAATAGCAGATGATGCTCCTCCCTTTTGTGCTCTTCGCTTTCTGATCGACCAATCTGGGAAATGGGTATGTGCCAATAATGTGTTGGGCTTGGAATTACTTGAAAATTGTGGAGAATGCTACTGCGTGAGAAATTGGTCGAACATGAATTGCTGGAAGGGTTGATATTAACTAAATATTCAATACGAGCTATTGATAATCTATCGTTTTCTTTATTATGACGGTAAATTTCTGATCCATGGGTGCCAAAATTATTACAATTGTTCAATGAGAATGTCTTATCAAAAGCATTCTAAATATGTCGCAATTTTGTTACATGTGATAATTTTGCTAATCAAAGTGTTCCCATAAAATATGGAACATCAAAGACGCTGTTGGAAATGGCACTCTATTTTACAATCGTTGTGGAATGTTGAGCACTCACCCCGACGGCACTGCAGCAGCGTCCGCGAGTACAATCTCAAATGGTTGAGTAATAAATTATTGATTACAAATGAAATTTTGTATGTAGCTGTGAAATTCATTTAGGAATATAAGAAGTCATATATAAAGTCGGAAATATTTCTCTTTTAACTCTTTTCCACTAATTTGATGGCCCTGAAAAGGGCCGATGGCTTTGTTAGCTTTGATGCTCTTACAGATAAATAACACTGCGGGATGTTATCAGTTGATTGCCATGGTCAAACGGGGAATCCTCAACTCAAATGTACAAATTTGAGCATATTTGCTTATACGACGAACCGAAAGTTTCGTGGCGTGGATGGCGCACAACAGTAACAGGTAGTGGATCACCGGGCTTAAGTCGAAATCTGATGATGGCGGCGATGACGATGGCTGGGTGAACGCAAACAAGCGGTGAAGCACAAAGTGAGAATGACTTGCCCGACCGTGTTCACAGTTCGACCGCAAATTTTCCTGTGGACTGCTTCCTCTTCTTCTTCTTCTTGGCGGCGGCAGCGGTGATGACTTTGGCTTCGGACGGCATCTTCTCTCGCTCGCTCGACAGTTTGATTTTGAGCGAAGCAAGACAATCGGGGAGGTCCTTCGCTATCGATGTCTGTGCCTGAGAAGCACGCCCGGTCAGAGCAAGCCGATCTGTCGCCTGCTGAGATGCGATCCAAGCGGAGAATGGAAAGCAAATGACGTCAAATTTTCTCTAGCACTCCTATTTATAAATTTGCTTGAAATCAACGTTCTTTTTTAAAACAGTAATTAAAATATTTGGACAGGTATGTGGGATTCAGTAAGTAAACGACATGACCCTTTGATGTCTTGTCTTTCAATTGAGGTGCCATTCAAGGAATTTCGTTAAACCAGCAAACAGTTATAATAGTTCAAAATATTTCATGCCAACGTAAGGCTCTTGGTTTTGAAATTCCAATTTCACTCCTGTATAGAGACTTTTTATTTTACTTTCAAACTGTGCGGCATAATCAACTGCAAACGCATTCAGTTCCCGATGGTTAGTGCCTGTGCTTTTACTGTTCATAAGTCGCAAGGTGGAACTTTCCCCGAGGTCGTGTACGACTATGACAAAAGCCAGGATCAGCAATTGGTATATGTTTGTTTGTCGCGGGTTACTTCACTGCAAGGACTATTTTTGACAAACTTTTCCAATATTTTTAATTTCCATCCCGCCAAAGGCAGCAATTCTTCCAAGAGGGTTGACTTGAGGAATGAGCTGCAGCGGCCAAGCCTGCATATTGATGAGTATCAATGTACAGAGCCTAAATGCTCATGCAATGGATATTGCTACAAACCAAAGCACTGGACCGATTCTATCGATTCTAACGATCGAAGCACCCGAGCTATCAAACATCTAATCTACTGGAGGAGTTTGGTGAACTACAGCTGGAGCCAGAAACCGATCACCCAACCAAGCAACACAAGGAAGCAACGACCAAACAAACAAATTCAATCATCTGGCATTATTCCTGGAACACCAAACACTGGTTCTCGGAACCACAGAACGACAAATGGTTCTTTTCAGGACTACCAAAATGAGTCCAAAAAGAGTTAACTTCTGAAAACTTCATCCGATCAATAACAACACAAAACTAGTACACTTACAAATTCATACACATAACAAATCAAATTATTAATCATCGTAGTTCTACGTCAACCCCGCGGTAATGTAAAAGACATTACCCACCCCTAATTTTTTGGAATAATTAACTATATATCTGACACTTGTATAGCTAAAAAAGCACAAAAAATGGCGGCTTATATAACATCTTATAGTTCTATCAACTATTTATATTAATATTCAATGGACGGTTTATAGACTTATTCTCAACAAAATAAAGACAACAATAAGATCTAAAATGATTTTAAGTTCTAATAAAGTTATTTTCCAGTATTAAATATACATCGAACACATGTAAACTGTGAAATATTTCATTTGTTGATATTGAGTAATATAAAACCACAAATAACATCTTTACGACACAAGGTAGGTGAATTCTTGTGCATGCAGCAGGCAGCAAGGCATCGTATTCTGTTAGAAGTGTTGTATTGCTTGATTCGCCAACTTGCAGTTCTTTTCAAGATGCCGTGTTTTCTTCAGCTGTTCGAATATCAGCTCGTGGCGCTTTTTCCAGATCTTTACCGTCGAAACTATTATTGTTACGTCCTTATTTGTATGTATAACAAACATCATGCTAATTCAGACCACAATACTCCGGCCTAATGTACCTGGAAAATCATAAGTATAGCATTCAATTGGCATGGCAATTCAATTGGCAAAGATGATAATCAAAAAGATATACGATATACGAGTGTAAAAAACTATCTTGAACTGGCAGACGCTAGGGATTTTTTAGACATATTGTTATTATAAGCAGGCAAATTGATGGCAATAATTTATTACGATTTATTCTTCTTCTTCTTCTTCTTTTTCTTTCTGTTCGGTAGCACTTTCTTTTGTGTGCTACCTCCTAATGGACCGGCATCTTAGGCCATATGTCCAACCTGATCTATTTTTATACTCCGTAGAGTTTACAATTCGTGTTCTTCTTTATCGACACTGCGGTGTGTTTTGTTTTTCAGTCCGTAGACTTTACAATCATTTTAACGTCCTTAGACTTGTTCATTTCTTTTATAGTCAGTAGACTGTATTCTATCCCTTCACCCCTGGAGGGAGTGGGAATTGAACCCAAGACCTTCTGATCCTCAGTCAGAAGCGTAGACCACTACTCTACATCCCTCCCCCCCCACGATTTATTCTTGTTTTGAAATGCGTCAAGTTTGAATGTTGTGTAAAATACATATAAAAACATTATTATAACATGTCTTCTATACACATCAATATATAAACCATAGGTTTTATTAGAGTTATATTTAAGATTATAGAGCAATAATTTAACTATGACAAGCTTTCACTTTCCGACTATTTTATCTACGTTATATGTTTTTTGAAAGCTATTTTATTGCAATAATAATACAAAACATGGTAAGGATTTAGCCTATATTACACTTATATGACAAGATTTGATATCTGTTATTTAAAAAGATTTACTTGGGAATGCTCTTGAAACTTTAACAAATTCTATTGTTGAAGCCAGGAACATTGCAATTCCAAAATGTGAAGTAAAATTTGAATCCGTGATTATAGACGATGATCGTAAACTCTTGATCCGTCTTAAAAACGTGAGGAGAAGGCAATTTCAACGCACTCGCGATCCTGCTATGAAAATTATATGGCAGGATTTGCAGAAAAAAATCAAGAAACGTTTTGCTCAATTCAGAAACAAAAATTTTGAAAATAAAATTTCTCAATTGGACCCTGGCTCTAAGCCCTTTTGGAAATTATCTAAAATCTTGAAAAAACCTCAGAAGCCAATACCGGCATTGAAAGAGGAAAACAAATTATTACTAACTAATTGCGAAAAAGCTCAAAAACTTGCTATGCAGTTTGAAAGCGCGCACAATTTTATTTTAGGACTTACTAGTCCAATTGAAAATGAAGTTACTCAGGAGTTCGAAAATATTCTCAATCAAGAGAACGTTTTCGAAAATGCCTGGGAGACTGATTTGGAAGAAGTGAGAACTATTATTAAAAACTTCAAAAATATGAAAGCTCCTGGCGATGATGGAATTTTCTACATCCTCATCAAGAAACTTCCAGAAAGTAGCTTATCATTTCTAGTTGATATATTTAACAAATGTTTTCAATTAGCATATTTTCCTGACAAATGGAAAAATAATAAGGTTGTTCCAATTTTAAAACCAGACAAAAATCCTGCAGAAGCTTCTAGCTATCGTCCAATCAGTTTGCTTTCCTCCATCAGTAAACTTTTTGAAAAGGTTATTTTGAACAGAATGATGGCCCACATCAACAAAAATTCAATTTTTGCCAATGAACAGTTCGGATTCCGCCATGGACATTCGACCACTCATCAACTTTTACGTGTAACAAATTTGATCCGTTCCAACAAATCTGAAGGCTATTCTACTGGTCTTGCTCTTCTAGACATAGAAAAAGCATTCGACAGTGTTTGGCATGAAGGTTTGATTGTAAAATTAAAAAACTTTAATTTTCCAACATACATTGTTAGAATAATTCAAAGTTATCTGTCAAATCGTACACTTCAGGTTAATTATCAGAACTCCAGATCTGAAAGACTTCCTGTAAGAGCTGGTGTTCCCCAAGGCAGCATTTTGGGACCAATATTACACAATATTTTCACATCTGACTTACCTGAGTTACCTCAGGGATGTCAAAAATCTTTGTTTGCGGATGACACAGGCCTCTCCGCCAAAGGACGAAGCCTGCGTGTCATCTGTAGTCGATTGCAAAAAAGTTTGGATATTTTTTCTTCATACTTGCAAAAATGGAAGATTTCTCCTAATGCTTCCAAAACTTCAAGTAGACATGTTGTCACGATGAGAGGGGTTCCAATAAATTGGTCAGATGAAGTTAAGTATCTAGGGCTCATGCTAGATAAGAAATTAACTTTCAAAAATCACATTGAGGGCATTCAAGCCAAATGTAACAAATATGTAAAATGTCTCTATCCCCTTATTAATAGAAAATCAAAACTTTGTCTTAAGAACAAGCTTTTGATATTCAAACAAATTTTCAGGCCAGCCATGTTGTATGCTGTACCAATATGGACTAGCTGTTGTAATACCAGGAAGAAAGCTCTGCAGAGAATTCAAAATAAAATTTTGAAAATGATTCTGAGGCTTCCTCCCTGGTATAGTACCAATGAGTTACATAGAATATCCAACGTTGAAACATTGGAACAAATGTCAAATAAAATAATCAATAATTTCAGGCAAAAATCGTTACAATCTTCTATTGCCACGATTAATGCGTTATATGTTTAGGTTAAGTTAGGTTAAGTATATTCAAAGCGGTTTTTTTTTCTCTTATAAGCAGGTGAAATCAACTCACCTGTAAAAAATCTGAACTGCTACGGCCAATGAAATGTAATATGTTGTTAACAAAATGTTAATAAAATCTTAGATTTGTTTTACCAAGTAAGGATGATAGTGTTGTCTAATAACACGGAACACCTAGATATAAGAAATAATGAATGTAATGTTTGGAATGATACTAATAAAGAAATTAAAAAAAAATGGTTTACAATAAATGAAAAAACATGAATGTTTTGCCTTCGAGCAAATTTTAAATGTTTCTGATCAATGTGCGTTAAAGTTATGGAAATCGGAATTCGAAACCCAATACAAGCGTTAATATGAATGCTCTGCTTTATTTAATATGATATTTGCAATGTATTTCTTTATTGAAGCTAACATGTAGAAAAAATTCAGATCAATAGATGCTTATTACAACTGGACAAGAATCAGTTTAGTGAACAGTATTTGAAATCTGTTGAAATTTTAATACATTTTCCAATTTCCGTACTCGAGAATTTAGGAAATGTTAAATCAACGATGCTGTTAGAAATACAGGTATGTTCCGTTTTTATCAACACGATCGGCAATTTTCAGTTGACAAAAACGGAACCGTGACAAAAACGGAACCGTGACAAAAACGGAATAATTTTCTTAGACAAAACATTTTACAAATTTGAAAAGAAAATAGCAGTTAGGTCAGGATAATACACATTTGCATCAGTATTGATGTTTCGAAGCTGTGAGGAGCATTTAGATTGTTCATTCTTATAGGTTGGTAATGAGAGTTGATTGTAGACTCCTATCAATCCATATATTTTTTTTAATAATCATAAGAAGTTTGAGTTTTCTTGATTAGAATTTCAATAATTTAAAATAATATTAATAATTTGAAACAATAATCACATAAATGTCCTATGCATCATAAGGTGCGTCATATTTATAAAAAATTGTAGGAAGTGGGTCAAACTGATCATTGTTTTTTTTTAGGAAATAGTAATCAAGAAACATCTTCTTTTTTCTTCTGTTCATCCTCATTCTTCTGATTTTTCTTATTCTGTATGACAATAAAACACAACTGAGGAAGAACCTTCTTCTCAGCTTAGTGTTCTTATAAACACTACCGCAGTTATCAACTGAGATTTTTTGTCAAAGTACATTTTTTTCATTTTAGCCACACCCAATTGTCGATTAAATCAGTGTTGTTTCGAAAGTTTCGCAAACTGAATGTTTTGAATATTTTCGGTTTCCTGTGTTTTTAATTTCCAAAATCTTATCACTAAAATTATTTTGGTGATCTTTCTTCTAAAGTTATTGCTACCAACTTTGACTGGGAAGCACTAATCGCCAATCTAGAACAGCGCCACCATCGCCGTTTAGCTTTATGTTAGAACACGAATAGACTGGCGATAAACTAACCTTAAGTTTTTTTTTTGTTAGGTAAAAATCGTCGGTGTTCAGACAGACCGGACTAGACTATATTTTGGGCTTATAAAGCAAAGTCGAGCACTCCGTCAATTCTGGTTGTTTTGGTACAAAATTACAACAAAGCCGATATTATATTATTTTGAATGCTAAAAGTACTGTTTTGATTCGAATCCCGCACAGCTTCAATTTCCGGACACTCTACTTTGTATGGTGAAGATTTCACTTGAAATGCTAATTTAGTTTTGAAGTCTAACGGCTAATTGCATTTAATTATGGTTCAACTATTCTGATTGTGTTTTTCAAGAGCTGTACAGAATATGAATCAAAGTGTCCGGAATATGAAGCAAACATGTGGTTGTATCTGGAATAAAAATCATAAAGAGGCCGAACATTTCAATTGATTAAAGTGAATTAAAGGTGTGGAATCCGAATCTTCATCCACCATTCGAAATTTAAGTGTTTGCAAGGCCAGATAGCCGTAGAGGTTAACGCGCAGCTATTCAGCAAGACCAAGCTGAGGGTCGTGGGTTCGAATCCCACCGGTCGAGGATCTTTTCGGGTTGGAAATTTTCTCGACTACCCAGGGCATAGAGTATCTTCGTACCTGCCACACGATATACGCATGCAAAAATGGTCATTGGCACAGTAAGCTCTCAGTTAATAACTGTGGAAGTGCTCATTAGAACACTATGCTGAGAAGCAGGCTCTGTCCCAGTGGAGACGTAATGCCAGAAAGAAGAAGAAGAAGAAGGCCTGATTTCGCTAATGTTTTGTACATAGCGATTCAATTTATATGTACTTCGATTAGTTGTACTTCACTGAAGCCTTAATAATATCAAATACCAGTGGTTCCGTCAAACGTTTTGCCATCAAGTAGGCAGTTGAAAAATGTCATGCAATCTCCCATATGTCCTTATGTCTATCAAATTTACATGGAAAATTCTTCGTTGACATGTTATATAAGTAAAAGGAGAACTCTCTGCAACAATCTTAAGTACGTATTCAAATAATCACAAATTCCAGTTGTTGCTAGGACGTGATCAGAGCAACTCTTGATTGTTGAAAGATGGGACAATCTTGAGCAACAGACCATGCTAAGTTTAAAAACTTTAATTGATAAGTGGATAAGAAGGAGTCGAACCTTATTGAATCGTACATGACTTGACACCTACCATGTATCGTAGGTGCTCAACATTAACATAATGGCTTAAAATTTAACTCTGCGGGTATTTAAAAACATTTGTATTGCTTCAAAATAAGTGTTAAGTTTATATTCTAAACATTTTGAAAATAACAAAAAAAAAATGTTTGTGTGTTGATAAAAAACGGAATAATTTGTTGACGAAATCGGAACGTGACAAAATCGGAACGTGATAAAAACGGAACATACCTGTACCATACAATGCTAAGAACTATGATGTTATTAAGGTCCGACTGTCCGTAAGTTCTCAAATTTCATGAAATTATGTGGTATAAATTATGTGAACCAAATCAAGTTTTGTACAATACCGTTAGATTTAGATCATGATAGATAAATCAGGAAATATTATTCAATAAACCCTTTTATGAACGTTTGTTAGCCCTTAAAAGGGCCGATTGAGCTTGTATTCTGTCACAGATGAATAGGTGCACAACAGCAACAGGGTAGTGAATCACAGGGATTTAGTTGAAATCTGGAAACGTAGCTCAATCTTGAAATCTTGAGCGATTTCACAAGCCAGATGCTGGATTGGCAGTTTGAAGATTAACAGCTCAGCAGGTGCTTCTCGCTAAGTAAGTTCGGAGGAGCTCTTACCAGCTCGAAAGCGGAAATGGAATGAAACTGAATCCGACGAAAGAAGCATGTTTTATAACCTTAGAATAGCAGATGATGCTCTTCCCTATTGTGCTCTTCGCTTTCTGATCGACCGTCCCAGGAAATGGGTATGTGCCAATAATGTGTTGGGCTAAGAATGACTTGAAAATTACAGAGAATGCTAATGCGTGAGAAATTGGTCGAACATGAATTGTTGGAAGGGTTGACATTAACTGAATATTCAATACGAACTATTGATAATCAAATGTTTTTCTCTACTATGAAGGTAAATTTCTGATCCATGGGTGCTATAATTATTACAATTGTTAAATGACAATGTCTTTTCAAAAGCATTCTAAATATGTTGCAATTTTGTTACATGTGATAATTTTCCTAATCAAAGTGTTCCCATAAAATATGGAACATCAAAGACGCTGATAGAAATGCCACTCTATTTTACAACCGTTGTAAAATGTTGAGCACTCACCCCGTTGGCACTGCAGTAGCATCCGTGAATACTGTCTCAAATTGTTGAGTCATAAATTATTCATGACAGATGAAATTTTGTATGAAGCTGTGAAATTGATATACGAATATAAGAAGTCATAAATAAAGTCGGAAATATTTCTCTTTTAACTCTTTTCCACTAATTGGATGACCCTGAAAAGGGCCAATGGCTTTGTTAGCTTTGATGTTATCAGTAGATTGCCATGGTCAAACGGGGAATCCTCAACTCAAATGTATTAATTTGAGCAAGTTATTTGCTTATACGACGAACCAGCTGAATATTTCGTGGCGTGGATGGCGCACAACAGCAACGGGTAGTGGATCACCGGGCTTCTTGACCACCAATGCTGATTTTATCACGAGTCGAAATCTTGAAGCGCGGGTGAGCTGTTGGCTGATGAAATTTGCGGCGGCGATGACGATGGCTGGGTGAACGCAAACAAGCGGTAAACTACAAAGCGAGAATGACTCGCCCGACCATGTTCACAGTTCGACCGCAAATTCTCTTGTGAACTGCTTTCTCTTCTTCTTCTTGACGGCGGCAGCGGTGATGGCTTTGGCTTCGGACAGCATCTTCTCTCACTCGCTCAACAGTTTGATTTGAGCGAAGCAAGACAAACTGGGGGGTCCGTCGCTATCGATGTCTGTGCCTGAGAAGCACGCCCGGTCAGAACAAGCCGATCTGTTGCCTGCTGAGATGCGAGCCAATCGGAGAGTGAAAAACAAATGACGTCAACTTTTCTCTAGCACCCCTATTTATAGATTTGCTTGAAATCAACGTTCTCTTTTAAAACAGTTCAAGACGTTATTGAAAAGGCCTCAAGTCCATTATCGGGTTCCTGTAGACTGATGTATTTTGTATCATACTACCTAATAATACCTGTGTCAGCCTAACGTTCAATTGCAATATTATTTCAATTGAACCAATATTTCCATACATTTTCTCGACGACAAACTCGCGTAGCACATACATAATGTTCATGGATGACGAAGGGTTCAATCAATCACATATTTAATCGACCGCATGAATCTTCACTTGCTGTAGGGATCTCCATGTACTTTACTTCACCACTTAACACTTTTCTACACTTCAAATTTCTTATTTCATCATCAGCCCTGTCGTCCTGCTTAGTCGCGCTTAGTCGACGACTAAGAAGCTTTTCTCAGATTTTTTTCTTAACGCCCTTTGGGACATCAGTTGAAAATTCAAGCTGTATCATTGACTTGAATTAATTTAACTTTGTTGCATTTAGATCAGGTGCAACTAAACGCCCTGTGTAACATCAATCGAAATTGTCAAGCTGTATCAACGCCCTGGAGTAGTTTTACTTTATTCTATGTAGATCAGGTGCATCTTAACGGTCTGAAGTTATCAATTCATAGTTGTATCAACGCCCTGGAGTATTTTGACTTTGCTCTATGTAGATCAGGTGCAACTCAACGCCCTGTATGACATAAATCGATCCATCCGTGTCGACGCTCTGGAGTAGCTTGACTTTATTTCACATAGATATTTGCTAAAACAACGCCCTGCAGAAAATCAAACGAAATTTTCATGCTGTATTAACGTCCTGGAGTAATATGATCTTATTTCATGTTGATCAGGTGCATCTTGGCGCTTTATTAACGCCCTGGAAAAATTTGGCTTTATTCCACACAGATTTTTGCGAGGTCTAGAGCATCTGAACGCTCTGTAGAAAATCAATCGAATCCTACGTGCTCCAGGGCGTTGATACACCTTAGAGTAATTTTAGCTTATTCCATGTATATCAGATACGACTTAACATCCTGTAGGACATTAACTGTATACTCTAAGCTGGATCAACGCCCTGGATTAATTTCACCTTTTTCCATGTAGATCAGGTACATGTGACCGCCCTTTAGGACTTAATTTGATAATTCCAAGCTGTATCAACGCCCTGGAGTAAGAGTCCACAAAGATTTTGGCGAGATCTGAAGCATCTTTACGCCCTATAGCAAGTTTTGCTTGTATCAAACCCCTACGGTTATTTGACTTTATTCTATGTAGATCATGCGCACCTCATAGCCCTGTATAACATCAATTGAGATATTCAACGCTCTGGAGTAATTTGATTTTGCCTCAAATAGATGAGCTGCATCTTAACGCCCTGTAGGACATCATTTAATGAATTCATTGCTGTATCAACGCCCTTGAGTAATTTGTCCTTATTCTATGTCG
Source organism: Aedes aegypti (assembly GCF_002204515.2). Taxonomy (NCBI): domain Eukaryota; kingdom Metazoa; phylum Arthropoda; class Insecta; order Diptera; family Culicidae; genus Aedes; species Aedes aegypti. Next base: position 22,751,658 of record NC_035109.1, on the reverse strand, counting down.
ACTAGGTGCATCTTAACGCCCTGTATAACGTCAATTGATCCAGGAGAAATTTGACAGTATTCCAAATAGATCAGGTGTATTTGAACATCCTGTATCAAATTAAAATTGGTAAGCTATATCAACGCCCTGGAGTTATTTGACTTTATTTCACCTATATCTTCGCAAGATCTGAAGGATCTAAACACTGCTTTGGAAAATTAATCGAAATTTCCATGTTGCTTCAACACAGTGAAATTATTTGATATTGTGTTATGTGGATTAGCTGCATGTTAACGCCCTGATTAAGATCAATTTTAAACTCTAAGTGGTACCTACGACAAATTTGACCTTATCCTATGTAGATAAAGTGCGCCTTAACGCCCCAAATCAATTAAAAATTCCAAGCTGTATCGACGTTCTGGAGTAATTTGATCTTATTTCAAGCTTCTAAAACGCATTAGAGTAATCTGACATTGTAGATCATTTGCATCTAAACACCCTGTATTATTTGAAAATTTCAAGCTGTATCAAGGCCCTGGAGTAATGTGACCTTATCCTACATAGATCAGCTGCATATTAACGCCCTTTATGGCATCAATCAAAATTGTTAAGCTTCATTAACGTCATGGAGTTTGACCATGTCTCATTTAGGTCATACCTGTAGGACATAAGCTGAAAATTCCAAGCAGTATCAACGTTCTGGAGTAATTTAACTTTATTATACGTAGATCGGCTGCATCTCATCGTCCTTTAGGACTTCAATTAAAAATTCCAAACTTTTTCAACGCTTCGAAGTATATTGACCTAATTTACAAAGATCATATGCATATCAACGCTCTGTATGGTATAAATCAAAATTATCAAGCTGTATGAATGCCTTGGAGTAAATTTTAGTTCAGCTGCATCTTAACGCCCTCTATGACATCAATCGAAATTAACCCGAGCTGTATTAACGCACTGGAGTAATTTGATATTGTCTCAGATAGCTCATCTTAATTCCCTGTAGAACAATAATTTAAAATTCAAAGCTTCATCAACGCCCTGCAGAAATTTGACTTTAATCCACATAGATCACGCACAACATTACGCACTGTAGGATACGAATCGATATTGTCAAGCTGTATAAACACTCTGAAGTAATCAGGAGCAAATTAACGCCCTGTAGAAAATCAATTGAAATTTCCGAGCTGTACGACCCCTTGTCACCACTGAATCTGAAATTCTGATATTCCTTTGGTGTGAAAACTAAAATGTTTTTCGTGTGAAAAGAAAAATTATGTTGAAATTATTAATACGACAGCATGAAACAATATCGATCGAATCATCTCTAGTAACTCTTAAAGTTTGATGAGATACATGGAGTTATGAACCAGAAAAAAAATCGTCATTTCGTATTCTTGTTCATTTTGGGCCAATAGTTTTTATGCGATAGTGACGAAAACTCATTATAAAGTACTCATCAAAAACGGTTAATGAGTCTGAAAACCTGCTGTAATGAATAATAAATAATTTTTAAATCCACTAATAGATCCAACGCCAGACCATTATAATAAACAATAGCGTAATATATTGAGATCCAGGGCAATTGTTAAATATTTTGCACTTTGGTATAACTTTAAGAGCGATATATTTGGCTGAAGTTCGAACCTCTAGTTTAATCCAAAATTAAGGTTCAAACTTTCTAGATGTCCTGCTTTAAGACACCTTGAGCATTTGTTCGTGAACCTAATTTTTCGATTCTATTTTTTATATAAAGTAATATAAGGGAATTTACGTGTCAGTCGTCTAATCCGATGTCGCGATTCATTTGTAATTTTTTGACATACGCAGACAAACTAAATGTTTGTTACATTTATGTGCTGCTCAATCCTGTCTAATATCACACCGGCAGGCTTGTTGAGTACTTTTGAGAAACGTTTTTACAATATTTCAAATATCTCATGTAATTGTGACTATTGCCTGCATCCTCATTTTCTTTGCCAGCCTTTCCCATAAGAACTGCACTACTGTTTGTTCGGAAATCTCGTCAGGGGGAAGCAGGTATATTAGTGGATCTCTCTTACGCTAGCTAGAATTTTATATGCAATAATTTTTGTCATTTTAAATTTGATCATCTTGTATTTCATCAGAAATAAATTCACCATTCATGCACCATTCGTTGTTAATTGACACCCATCATTTGAGGGAAAGGGGTGGTCTACGAAAGTGTGACAGTGCATGTATTAGGTATTGGAAACAATCACGCTTCAAAACGAAATTCCGCAAAATCCCTCGGAACTCATACAAGCGTAATTTTTATTTTACGATTTCGTTTCGTTTCGTCAAATTGTTAAAATATTTCCGCGGAAAATTAAAAAGAAACGGAATAAAACGGAATTTTGCGAAATTCAAAATGGCAACTTTGGCAAATAAAGCTCTCAGCTAATAACTGTGGAAGTGCTCACAAGAACACTGAGCTGAGAAGTGGGCTCTGTCCCGGTGAGGACGTAATGCTAAGAAGAAAAAGAATCCACTGCACACAAATGTAAAAAAAAGCCTTTTCGCAATATTCTCGCGGGGCAGGACTCCTCAATGTTGGGCATAGAATGAGCATACAATTCGTAGTTGCAAATCCGTGATTGACCAGAAGACACACAGATTTAATTAACGGGGGTTGGGATTAGCTTACCATTCTCAATGTCGCACAAATGGAGAGCACAACATTTTAAAGTCAATAACGGCGCCGGCCACGTCCTTAGGGTCATCGGGAAAGGGGAGGAATGTTAGTTATACAACCATTGTTATTAAGGACCAAATAATCGTCTGCATTTCCACAGTTGTCATGGAAAGGATATTGGGTTAGTGGGATAATGTAAGGATCTGAGAGTAATCTTTGATAGTTCATCCTCCTACTCTCCCGCTGTTTTTATTAAGAAAAACAAAATGAAATGGGATAGTATTAAATTCGGTTTTCATTTATTTATTAAAATAAAGTTATTCAAAATCCCGTGCGATGATCGCGATCAACTGACGACGGTATGATGGAGCCGTTAGTTTGCAGCCAACTAATGGACGAAACGGAAAAGATGAAGGTTGATTTTCACATGGTGGTATCGAGGTTAAGTTGAAAGTGAATCAATGCCACAAATCCGATATCAAAGTTTCAAAATTTTCATTTATTAAGGTGAAGATAAATCGAAGCCAAACTTTAAATTTTCAAAAGCACGGATCTGGAGAACCAAACATCCATTTGAGTTGAAAACCTTATCGATTGGTCAACACCAGCTAGTGACCAATCGATTAAGTTTTCAGCTCAAACGGATGTTTAGTTCTCCAGATCCGTGCTTTTGAAATTTTAAAGTTTGGCTTCGATTTATCTTCACCTTAATTCGATCGATTTTGATGAACCTTTTTCTTATAAAAAATCACAAATAAGTTATATTATTATTAATTGAATATTTTGAATTCGATGCACACCTTAGTTGCACACATCACCTTGAGCGATATTGAATTTGTGAATGGGCTTTTATCTAACAAGACATACGACATGTAGGCTTGTCCTTGATAGTCAGAAAGGTTTCCAAAACGAAAAAATCCCAAACCGGATTGGGATACAAACCTGTCACCCTCAGCATGGTTTGCAATATTATCTTCGTTTTAATTTTTCATAGTTACTTACGACCCTTTTTAGTTCTGCTATGAAATTAAACATTCTTACAAGATTAAAAAAAAACTGTTCAAAGTTAGGCCGTAGGGGTGCAATGTATGATGCGTATACTGTGATTGAGGGAAAAGTAGGATGTTTATTGCAGATAAGGGACCTTGTGTATTTTCGGCATCGGACATATTTGCACCCAATTCGACTAAATTTTAGCAGTGAGATGCACGTAACATAATAAAAATATTTTGAGCACGATGGGTCATAAAAAGACCACCCTCTCCTGACCAATTGAATAAACCTGTCAAAAATATTAGAAACCGCCTTATGTGTATGTTTATCAAAATTATCACCAAACAAAAAACAATCGCGGAATATTTAGAAATATTCCGCATATTGTTTCGTTTCGTATTGCCATGGAAAATTCTCAATTCGCATACCCTTACGTGACAGAGGGTGTGGGGGTCTAGAAATCCTGAAAAATTATGGACGTCATATTTGAAACTTTCCTAAGAAAAAACTGAGTTAGAACAGCTGCAAAAAATAGGTGAGTAATGGTATTAGCCGTTGGAAATGAACAATTTTCTAAATTTATGAAAACAACATAATTCGTACAACAAAGTAATAAGTAATCTTAATCAATCGCTAGTACTTTCCTTGAGTTAACTGTAAAATGAGATTAAATTTTGGGTCTGGTGGTTATATTGTATTATGACGCCATCTTGATTTTAAGCAAAAGTATGACTTATTTAGTATGACGATGCTTATCATGTTGAAATGAAATAAAAATTGACTTGAAACAAATACTCTCCATTTTGAGAATCTGTGTGAACTTTGATCATTCGTCTCTGGTTTTAAAGATATTCCGATATATCTAGGGGGCTCGACATTATTCATATATATTAAAAAAATATACAGTAATACCTCGATATAACGTAACTCGATTTTTATTTCCGTTACGTTATATCGAGGTTACGTTATATCGAGGTATTACTGTAGTTGTTCCTCTGTTTCACATTTTAATTGGAATGAGCATTGAACACAAACTAAACACGTACAAATGCATATTAGTTCTCATATGTTTGGAATATATATTAATTTGATATAATTTTCTTGTGAGACTCCCTCATTAACGCCTGGGAGTACAACCGCCCTCTGGGCTATAGCAACGCCCTCCTCAAAAGAGGATGAGTAAGAAGCTAAAATTTTACGACGACAGGGCTGTTCATCATCAATTTTGAATGATTTTCAAAAGGCCACATCAGAAGATGATGAAAAAACAAGCCGCAACTAGAAGGCCTCAACACATTTTAGAGTAAACAAAGGCGTCAACTCACAGGCCTCATCAGCGTCGGCCAGCGTCTATGGGCACAAATGAAAAGGGCTACACAGCTTATGGTGAAATAAAAGCCTCATTTCCTTTGACTCGTTTTTTAGCAGGATTTTTTGCTAAAATTATAGTAAGGTACCGTGGGGTAAGTGGATACAGAAAAATCAATAGTTAACTTCATTATTATGTACAGCTAACGTGAATAATGTAACTCAAACTTTTTTCTGTGGATAACAAATAAGGGACTATTATACTTCAAATCGTCATTTATTTCGATTTTTCTGATTGTTATGTATTGAGTATGAGACACTTAAAAATTTGCGCCAAATGATCTCTTTGCCCCACCATGGTGGGGTAAGTGGATCACCTTTAGAAAAAATCTGTTCTCGAAACAAATGTAGTGTGATTATGTTTAATAAGAATGATATTACCCTCGCTCTTGTTATTAGTGCTACTTAAGTTACATTTTAATACTTTAAAATTAAAAAGTATTTTTATTAAATCAAAATATTATAAAAAGTATGTATATATTAATTCATACTAATTTGAACAAAAAAAAACATTGTAACCAGAAAAATTTGGAGAAAATTCTTCCTTTTATACGCATAAGTTAAACAGAAGTATTGTAGGATTATTCTTAAAGATATTTTCGAAAAACACTCATGGTTTAAAAACATTAGTTACATTTACTTTTGAATAACAAACTGAAATCCTTCTATTTTATTTATGAATATATGTGTATCATCTGTCTAGAACAATTTATATGGTCAAATAAGGTACGATACTATGCTTTCGATTGGAAAATAAGTATATTTTGCTATTTTACAACTCAGCTTAGATAAACCACGAAAAGTTTCGTGTGAATTTTAAAATTATTATTCTTTTAATATTTTTTTATACAAGAAAGGTTAAAAAAAACTTTTAGGTGGATTAATTCAAATTTTCTATGGCCAATTTGACAAATTCAAGCTAGGAATGGAACAAAATAAAGGAAAACAACATTTGCGGATATTATAGCTTATTAAATTTCTCGTAAGCAGTCTGCCAATAAATGATAATTATTCTTGATCCACTTACCCCACCCCATTAAAAAGTAGGGGTAAGTGTACCATGTCCAATATATTTGTATTTATTTATAAAAATGACATATTTTTCATTGTTATTCATTCAGTTAGAATCGAAATGCTCACCATGTGTCGAAAAAAATAATAGAATTCGATTTTAGACGGAGATACAATGAATTTTTGATTGATGGAAAACAATTTTGAAATTAATTAATTTTTACAGCTAACAAGTTTGCTTGTGTTAGTGTACGTATAGTACCAGTTTTGCAATAGTTTCAGTGTGGGCGTAAGAATATAACCTAAAACGAAGCAATGGTGCGAAAACATTCAACATATTCAAGTATTTATGCTTTATATTGACAAATGATCCACTTACCCCACTGCTACACTTCCCCCACTGTACCTTACTGAATATTCATAGCTATAAGTCAGTTTATTCATTGACTTTCTGGACGATAAAATAACATACAATGCTTAAATTAACAATTTAAATTTGATTAATTGTTTGACAAAACAAGATTGCATTTTCTCATTGTTTACTTTTTGGAGATGACGCCTTTTGAATTGTTAGTCTTGAGTTATTAAACTATTTTGAGAGGTATGTGGGATTCAGTAAGTAAACGACATGAACCTTTGATGTCTTGGCTTTCGATTGAGGTGCTAATCAAGGAATTTCGTTAAGCCAGCAAAAAGTTATAAACGTTTAAAATATTTCATGGCAACGTAACGCTCTTGATTATGAAATTCCAATTTCACTCCTGTATAGAGAAGAAAGACGTAATACTAAGTCAAAATGAGACACACAAAAATGATCACCAAAAATTCATTTTAAATCGGATACTTTTCAAAATATCAGGGATTAAATAACTATATATTAGCTTTCCTTCCCCAAGCAGAATGCTCGTATATTTCTCTTAACACTACTCATGAGATCTTGGGCGAGACTTTGCCCATCTTTTTACCCCTTTGGCCCAATTTTTCCCAGTTTATTTTAAAGCTTCCTCGGTTTTTAATGTATTCACGATTTTCTTCATCTTCTTCTTCATAATCGCCCAAAACTTTTCAATCGGACGAAGTTCTGGTGTATTTGGCGGGTTCGCCTCCTTCGGGACCACATTAACGCCCATCGCTTCGTACCAATTCAATACAGGCTTAGCGTCATGGCACGAAGCGAGATCCAGCCAGAACAGCGTGGGACCACAATGAGAGTGGAGGAAGCTTCACCGGTCACTCACGGTACGGCTTCCGCGCACGCAATTTGGCCACCGTGTTTTGCTTGTCAGTCCGGTTTGGCGCCTTCCGGACCTTTTAAACACGTAGCCCAGCCCGCTTCATGGTTCGCTGGACGAACCACTTCGACGAATTGACCTTTTGGTCACGTCTCGGGTGGGAAGGTTCGGGTTATTCTTAAAGTACTTCCTTATCTTCCGCGCCTTCTCTGGGAATTCTTTTTTCGGTTTTCAGCCGCTCGATGGTCTTCGTCTCCTGGAACATCTTCACAATGCGGGACACGGTGGAATGGTGGATTTCAAGCCTTTTTCCGATCCATCTGTGCGACTGACCAAGATTATCGACCACCGCGCCCAAAATTTGCTGGCATAGCTCTTCTTGTTTCGAATGTATCTTGAAAACTACTTGACATATCGCACACATAATCATAACACTCTAAACTAGTACTACCCAAAATTTCATTAATTTTTGCTCACGCGATAAAAAGTTACACCCAAAACAAAGTGTCGCATTCCTCTGAGTCCAATCTTTAGTTTGGGTTCGAGGATACTTGGTAATGAAATCCGCATGATAAATAAGCCATGGAAGGAAGGGATTTCAATATAGAGTAATTCCAAGCAACAGCACCAAAATTTGGTAAATTTATTAATTCATTTTTTTCTATTGAGCTGAAACTTTGCACAGTTTTCCAGTTCCATCTAAATCGTCATTTTCCGATATCAAATCTTCAAGTTGAGTCACGACTAACTTTTCAAAAGGGTGTATGTGAAAATGGTTCAAAAATATTCAAAAAGCTGCACAGCAAAAACGGTTCGTTCGATTGTTAGACAACTAAAGAAACAAAGTTAGACAACTAAATAAAGATTCCAAAAAAAAATACACACAGTAAAAAAAAAAATTTTTGCATTAAAAAACATCATTTTTGTCACAAAAACTCAAATATCTCAAAACCCTATCGGAATACCAACGTAATTTTTTGAGGGAAAACGGTCCATTATATTAGCTATCTACCATAAAAATTTGGTGATGGTAAACCAATAAACAAAAAAGTTATGACATTTCAAACATGTCACAATTTTCACATTTAGTAGAAAAAAAAATTTTTTTTCGGTGTAAATTATTACGGGAACCGCAGTTTGTTGCTGATTTTATTGTTAAGGGCCTTGCGTGAATTAAACAAGTCGTTTTCATGTATTCATTAGTATTATGTATATTATATGTATAAATATTATGTATATGTATAAATATTATATGTATATGTTTATATGTATAAATTAAAATGAATTAACAGATTACACGAAAATAAAATTTGTTTTTACCAGGATATTTTTTTTTAGAGTATGATCGATGAGTTTCTAAATGTTATATATAAACTTTAAAAGTTTTCGATTTGGGTATGCGTTATGAGATCATGAAAACATTTTATTAATACTTATTTATTTATTTATTGTTATTCAATTTTTTTACAATATCGAACACTTTTGCATCATTATCAGTACAGTTCGAGTATAGTTTTGCTTTAATTTTATTTTCTGACAATGGAATGAAATAGTGAAATTTTTGGGTTCCTTGGATCGTTTTCGCGTTATTATATTGCTCGCTGAGCTCTGATGCCGTTAATTCGTACACTTCAGTAGTAGTAAAACAAAATGATAATTTTGTTAAATCTTCTTCTTTTCTGCGATTCGCCCAATCAAATAGTTCTTTTGCAGTTTTAATTGGATGCTCACGTTCTTTGGCTAAACTTGCTCTTGTGGCCATGCGCTTTATGGTTCCTTCAATAGCATCACAAGGACCTTTGCCATGTGACGTAGCAAAGAAATGCCATTCTGCATCAATTCCGCACTTTGATTTAAATTGACATAGGCTCGAAAAATTCTTACGATTTTTGTACTGCGATGCTGCTCCATCAGACATGAAATATATCTTTGTGATTTCTTTATCCTTATCAACGCGTAAAAAGTTAATCATTTTGGCAATGAACAAATTTATAGATACTGAGTCGTGTCTTAAATCTTCGGAAATTACAATAAAACTAAAATGTTCAATTTGCGTACTTCCATTGAAATAAATAACGAATGGATGAATTGTAGCTTGTTGTACGTTCCAGTGATGGGACTGCACTTCATCTTGCAATACAAAGCTATAGTTTTCAGAAAAATCACAAATGACTAAAAATTCACCATCTTGTAATGTATTTTTCGTATTTTTTAAAAAGCGGGATTACTCTGTTTTAATAATGTCGTGAGGAATTAAACTTTCTAATTTCAAGCAAAAAAATTACACAAACTCATCTACAGGTTTTACAATAGTTTCTAGGTCACACCTATCCGTGGTCACCCATTGCTCAAATGATAACTGATCAATATAATTTTCTTCAAACTCAGCGAATAAAGTATTTTCCAATGATGAAGAATCTGGACAATCCGAACAAGATCGTAGATAGCAATTTGATGTTGTATTTTCACACAAAAGACTACCAGTTAACATTTTAATATCCTTAGATAAATTGATTCTTTTCAAACTATGTAAGATTAGGTTAATATTTTCGTGTGTTGTGCACACACAAACATTATGTGTTCCTGAATTGGATAGAAGCTTGCATTGCCTTGGACGAAGGCTTGCAAATGAGGAAAAACCTACCTTAATATTTTCGTTTATTTCCTTGAAGCGTGTATACGCTTCTTTCAAAGTAGTCATCATTAATCGTTTTTGGATTGCTTGAGGCTTTCCATCTTTTTTTACAGATACATAATCTTTTAGGCCAGGCATAGCTCTACTTACTTCATCGTCTTCAAAATATTGAATTATTTTTTCTTTTGTCTCATCTGTTAATGAAGTACTCGACCTAGCATTTTTGGTTGCAAGACAGTTATTTTTGAATTGTTTTGCCTCTTTTGCTGTATTTCTATTGGTTTTGAACTCATCAATGGCGTCTTGAATAGACCACGAGCTTGGCAGCATCGACAAAATCAATAATTTTTCTTTCCTTGTCGTGGCTAGATTCGAGAACCTTTCCTTCATATTCATAATTACCTCATCGTAGTCTGTATTTTCCACATCCTCAGGTCCTAATTTGAAGAGGTTTCGTTGATTTCACGGTATTTTTTCTCGGGATAATTGACGTAACCCATCTTCGTCCATTTAATCGGAGTCACTTTTATTCCAGCTATCCCTTCGTTGAAGAGTTCGATGTTGACCTTCTGGATGCACTCATCTTCTGATTGATTTGTTGAAACAGATGTCGCTGATGGTACCGTGGCAAGACTATCTGCACTTGGTACTTCTGGTAACTCCTCAGTTGTTGTCGGTGCATCTAGTAATTCCTCAGTTGTTGTTGTTTTCGAACTTCCTGCAACCTGATCCACCGATGATGTACAGATTGCCCGTTTGTCAACGTTTAAACGGCAGGACGTACAAATGCGTAAATTTGTATTCAATGTAGACATTGGAGCATAACCAGCCGCTTTCAGTTTATCTATGGTGCTTTCGGTGAGATTTCGTAGCTCTTTCGAACACTTTTTTTCTGCAAACGGCCTGCAACAGTTGAGAAAGCGACTACTCATGTTGCTCGTTAGATTTTAATAAACAAAATCACTTTTAAGTTTTTACTGACTAGTTTGGTGTCGTTTGCTTGACTGAAGAAAAATTTTACAATTAAATCTTTTATAACCATAGTGGTAGTATATTTTTAGCTTTTTCGTGAGTATGTTCATGGTATGTACCTATCATGTTTTTGATGTTGTTGAAGTTACTCGCTTTCTCCCAAATACGATTAACAAAGTCTATTCTCTACCAAGGCGGTTCTATACCCAGGTGTAATCAGATTTTAACTTTGTGGAGAAAACCAGCGCCGAGAAAACCGACCTGCTTTACGTATACTAGATCACCTGGGTATAGACCCGCCTTGTTCTCTACGAGGTAAACTTTTTGCAGGTAAACTAGTCGTATACCTGTATAGAAAACTTTTTTTGTAGCTTTTGTCTTCAATATTAGATTTCTTATAGGTTTCTTTTATCAAAAGGTTTCAACACTATTGAGAGAATTTTTCTTCAGTTACGTACAATAAAAAATATTACACTGTCAAGACTTCAGATCACAACACTGGATCGCGTCTAACTTTCTAATAGATGCTATAATAGTTATGAATAATTAAATAAAATATAATGAAAACAACTTGTTAACCTCATGTGGTACCCTTAACAAAAAATTCAGCAACAAACTGCGGTCCTAAAAAAAATTAACAACGAAAAAAAAAAAAAATCACTAAGTGTCAAATTTGTGAAATATTTGAAATGTCATAACTTTTTTGTTTATTGGCTTACCATCACCAAATTTGTATGGTAAATAGTTAATATAATGGACCGTTTTCCCTCAAAAAATTACGTTGGTATTCCGATAGGGTTTTGAGATATTTGAGTTTTTGTGACAAAAATGATGTTTTTAATGCAAAAAAATTTTTTTTTACTGTGTGTATTTTTTTTTGGAATCTTTATTTAGTTGTCTAACTTTGTTTCTTTAGTTGTCTAACAATCGAACGAACCGTTTTTGCTGTGCAGCTTTTTGAATATTTTTGAACCATTTTCACATACACCCTTTTGAAAAGTTAGTCGTGACTCAACTTGAAGATTTGATATCGGAAAATGACGATTTAGATGGAACTAGAAAACTGTGCAAAGTTTCAGATATTTTTGAAATGGTCGATCAGAATCGACTTGCATGCCTCCGTGGAATTCCTCTATAGTGAATAACGAAATTCCTGCCAGACGCAAAAATAAATTAAAAAGAAAATTTCGAAATCTTTTTCGAAATTCTTAACGAGAATCAGGATAGGTCATACGCGTATAAAACATGAATTTCTGTTAACTCCATACTCAGATTACCCAGTATGTTCCTTGCTTCAACAATGGAATTAGTTAAAATTTCTAGAGTATTGTCAATATCAAGTTTTGTTTGCAATGAAATGTTAACATCAAGATTACTATCGATGTTTCAATACAGTCGGCTCGTAAATAATTGAAAGTGGAGCTGTTAGGATCAAGAATCTTTTCATGGGATATTTGAAATGTAACAGGGACATGATTGGAATCAAAATCAGCATGAGTAACCTCTTGACTACAAAGGTGACTAGTCGGTTAAGACCAAATCCATCGTAGAAGTGGAGGGGAAAAAGAAGTAGAACTATCAGGATATTGGAACGAGAAATATCCTGGGATTAAAATTTGATAAATACGATGAACTCTCATCCCAAAAGCATTAGCGTAACTTGAGCTCAAATCTAGAGGGGGCTTGACTCTTCTGATCGAAAAAATCCCTTATGTAAGGTGTATACTTAGCATGAGAGTTAAAATTTTCTAGGGGGGGCTTGAACTTTTCTAGGGGGGTCTAAGACCCCCCTAGCCCCCCCGTATTTACGCCAATGCCCAAAAGCCACATGATGTTTATTTGGCAAACATGCCTCTTCATGTGAATCAACATGCTTACCAATCTGGAAAGTCCACTGTGACTCTTTTACACAAAGTTGTATACGATATCGAGAAAGCATTCGCTCAGAAGCAATCGTGCTTGGGTGTTTTCTTGGATATTGAGGGTGCCTTTGATAACGTGTCTTTCGATGCCATATTGGAAGCCGCACGAAACCATGGGCTACCTACAATGATTACCAATTGGATTCATCAAATGCTCAAAAACCGACATCTCTTCTCGACATTGCGTCAAGCAGCGATTCGAAAATTGAGTGTTTGCGGATGCCCCCAAGGGGGAGTCTTGTCACCACTTTTGTGGAATCTAGTAGCAGATACGCTATTGAGGCAACTCAATAATTGCGGTTTTCCAACTTATGAATTTGCCGACGACTATCTAGCTCTGATAGTTGGTATGTGCATAAGCACCCTATTCGACCTGATGCAAAGTGCTCTTCAGGTAGTCGAGAGTTGGTGTCGCCAATATGGCCTTTCGGTTAACCCGAATAAAACATCTATTGTTCTTTTTACGGAAAGACGAAACCGCGATGGAATTCGACCTTTACGTCTTTTTGGCACTGAGATTAATGTGACTGATCAAGTAAAGTATGTCGGAGTCATTCTAGATTCCAAACTTTTATGGACAGCTCACATTGATTTCAGAGTCAAAAAAGCTTGTATGGCCTTCGGTCAATGCCGGCGAACCTTTGGTAAAACTTGGGGCCTCAAACCCAAATATATCAAATGGATTTACACAACAGTTGTTCGACCAATATTGGCATATGGATGTCTTGTGTGGTGGCAAAAGGGCGAAGTGAGAACAATCCAATCAAAATTGGGCCATCTCCAAAGGATGTGCTTGATGGCGATGTCTGGTGCGTTCTCTACAACTCCCACAGCAGCGCTCGAGGCCCTTTTCGACGTTGCGCCACTACACATATATCTTAAACAAGAAGCACTTTCTTGCTCTTACCGTTTATGGGTACTGGATCTACTGGAGAAAAATCCAGTGAATCGTAGATCTACACACACTTCGTTGTTTCCACTTTTGGTGAATTGGGACAAAATTGTCCTTGCTCCAAGTGATCTCACAATTGCTTGTCACTTTCCTTATAGGACATTTACCACACAATTCCCTTCACGGGAAGAGTGGACGTCTGGCTATTTGGAAAGAAGTATATCAAACAATATAGTATGTTACACTGATGGCTCCCTTCTTGAAGGTAGAGCTGGTGCAGGAGTATATTCTCGTGAGCTAAGGCTGAATCAGTTTTACTCACTTGGTAGAAACTGCACCGTTTTTCAGGCGGAAATATTTGCTCTTATGTGTGGAGTGCAATCAGCACTCCAACAGCGCGTAATGGGTAAAGTCATATACTTCTGTTCAGATAGTCAGGCTGCTATAAAAGCTCTCGCTTCGGCCAACTCAAGGTCGAAGCTTGTTATCGCATGTCGAACTCAAATTGAGGAACTGAATTCAGTCAACTCTGTAAACCTTGTATGGGTACCTGGCCATTCTTCCATCGCTGGAAATGAATTGGCTGATGAGCTAGCTCGCGATGGAGCATCACATGACTTCATTGGCCCTGAGCCGGCTATTCCAATTTCCAAGTGCTGGGTGAAGCTTCAGATAAACTCTCGGGCGGCAACTCAGCACAATCAATATTGGAATAGTTTGGAGTCATGTCGTCAAACAAAATTGTACATTACTGAGCCATCTCCAAGGGTGGCGAAGTATTTAACAAATCTGTCAAAGCAGAATTGCAGTCTCTTGGTCAGAGCGTTGACAGGCCACTGCCGACTCAACTATTACATGGCAAATATTCAGCGTGCTGACTCATTTGTGTGTGATAGTTGTGACTCCGATTATGGAACTTCGTATCACCTGATATGTAACTGTCCAGTTTTTGCGCAAATGCGATTCCAATTACTTGGTAAACACTTATTAAGTGAAACTGAATACAGAAGCCTGAATCTTCAGGACATCCTGTTATTCTTAACCCGCTGTGGTAATGAGCTATAGGCTCTCTTTACGCTCATGCGTTTTGCAGTGCCCTTTTTAGGGCGCTGTTCGAACCCATTGTGGTATGGAGCTACATGCTCTCATTTCGCTTATGCGATCTTCCCTCTTCAAGTGACCCCACTCCTATTTCCTTCCATCTTTCCCTTCCCTTTTCTCTCCCATCGGGTAGATGATGAAATAGGCTCAAATATGGCGATGGCACAAATCTCCCAACTGGTGGGGAACGTGCCTTTGGAGCCGGCCTTCTGATAGCATGAGAGTTAAAATTTTCTAGGGGGGGCTTGAACTTTTCTAAGACCCCCCTAGCCCCCCCGTATTTACGCCAATGCCCAAAAGCCACATGAGCAAAAACTATGATTGATTGTTTGACTTACTGTTCCTACGCCAATGACGAGAATCCTGGAATGAAGCTTGAATAATCATTGCTCAAGCTCCAACTAGCTGCCCAGAGAGCTCGATCTGTGTTTAATCATTTGTTAAAGCATTTCCAAATGGCTTCCTAAGCCGTAATTAATTCTGCCTCAGAGCAACAACCCGGCTTCTCGAATAATGATGCTACTTGAGTATAAGTAAATACCATTAATACACCTTTTTCCTTTTTGTCTTTGCGTTTATTTCTCACCTCGGAGAATAAAAAGGTGCGCTACTAATGTTACTCGAAACCCCCCGAAGATGGTTTCCCTGCCGACCATCATTTCTCCAGCTTCATTAACGTTCGTTGGCATCGGAGTTGATCCCACCATTTTGTCCCGAGACCGTAATCAAAACCACAAAACATCAGACAGAGGCCCGACTTGGAGAAAATCCCCTTCTTTTTGCATCATTGGCGTATGATTGCGATCCTTGTTTTGCAAACCACAAGAGTGTGGGAAATACGATGAGGTGGAAAGTTCCGAATGTGGGTACCGGAGGAAGGTCACATTCTATTAGCTATATAGAATGAACTACATACAGTATTGGACAATACATCTGCAACTTTTTCGAATTTTCGTACAAAATGAATAACTATAAATCTATAGTTATCCATTTTGTATGATCTGAGTTAAAATTAATTCTATTTGATCCATAGATCCATGCTATAGATTATTTAAATTGATCATTTTGTATGGAAAAAAGAAAAAGTTGCAAATGTATTGTCCAAAACTGTAACTGATGCAATATTCAACTAAGGAGGACTATTTGAGAATAACAGAGTTATTTGTCGCAACAACTTTTCCTCAACCCACATAAACCTACCTACATACTGTCAATCGACATTCGACCGAACGACATACAATCCCTTTGAAAATCGATCTGGTTGATGTGGAAGGCAATTCGAAATGTCGTTATCCCGCATCGGTTCCTTGGGCACGGACAAGCAGACGTAACGCGCGACTCACTTTCTTTCCAAGATATTATGCAGAGTTGAATCATGGTTTGAGAGCTATCTCTAATGGTCATTCATGTTTTTAGATCTCTTGACGGAGGCCCAGATAGCCGTAGCGGTAAACGCGCAGCTATTCAGCATGACCATGCTGAGGGTCGTGGGTTCGAATCCCGCTGGTCGAGGATCTTTTCGTAAAGGAAATTTTCTCGATTCCCAGGGCATAGAGTATCTTCGTACCTGCCACACGATATACACATGCAAAAATGGTCAATCGGCAAAGAAAGCTCTCAGTTAATAACTGTGGAAGTGCTCATAAGAACACTAAGCTGAGAAGCAGGCTTTGTCCCAGTTGGGACGTAACGCCAGAAACAAAACAAGACAAAGACGGAGGCCCTTGGTTCATGCTGAAGTGAAAAAAGTGAAACACAATTCAATGAACTATATTTTTACATTGATGATTTTAAATTTACAATAAGCGATTTGATACATAGATATCATTACAAGAGATTATCAAGGTCACATCAAAACTTTTTAAACTTCTTTTTTTTTTCTTTTTCTTGGCACTACGTCCTCACTGAGACAAAGCCTGCTTCCCAGCTTTGTGTTCTTATGAGCACTTCTACAGTTATTAAGTGAGAGAACGAATAATTACGACCGCAAATGTTTCAATGTGTTACGTTTGTTTGTCTGTGCCTTAGGTTCCACAATATTATACTTAACTACGGATTGCATAGCCGGAGCCAATGAGAAAATATGTTCAAGTCTCAAGGATACACTCCCAGCAGTACCAGCATGTCTCTGATTACCTTTTAATGCCTTCTCCGACTAGACTGCGGATCCTACACCACCGGGATCGGTATCCAATGCTTCCTCGAAGAACAGGTGTATCGAATCAGCAAAAGATGCGAAGACTTTGTTGCAGCATTGTTGGTTCGAACTTCGAAGTACAAGAAACAGCTTAGCCGCTTGACCTTGGCACTGAGATTGGAGAGGAAAGCCACTTTTCTATGAGCTTTTCTCCAATTTATGAGACAGCATTTATGCATGAGAATTAGGAACACCACACCATGCTTCCAAGTTGGCTGTTAACACCAAACATAGCAGATGTCTACACGTGATTATAGCCACCACCATCCTAACCAATTTTATGAGCAACAAGATGGTAATCTCTACCATAATCCTTATCTCCTGCTGAAAAGGGAAGGTAATAAAGGGACTGAGATTATAACGAACGGATGTCGGTTATCTACAGATTGAACGTAGATGAAAAGATACGGAGAGCAGTGTGCTTTTTGATCGCAACAAGCTGTGCATATGGATGGTGATGATTTCCATTTTGTTCTTTTTTGCTTCTTTTCTCGTTCATTTAATAGGCTCAGGAGCCATATAGCATAACGGAGCTGAAATCAATCGTACTATTGTTCACATTATGTTTAACGAAGAAGGTTAGGTCTGGTTGCAATAAGTCAACAATATAGAGAAATCTCAGACTTTAACGGTGTTATTAAAACGTAAACATAACTTGTTGACGCTAACTACTAAACAGATGAGTCAAACAGCCTGCATGGCCACTAGAGTGGTTCAAAAAATCATTTTTGCTCCACACCGCTCATTCAATTCTAGACCAAATTCTGAGTGTCCTCCCAAAATTTGGATGAAAACTGAGACTGCAAAAACCCTTTGAAGTTTATATGGGAATTACTATGAGAAAAGTAACCAATTCAGTCCATCGGTCATAGTGTTTGCCCATGTGCTCTTGGGGATACATTGATACTGTGAGATATATTCATCAGCTACAACTTTGCCGAAGACCGTTTTCAAATCGGACGACTCAGTAATTAATTATTGATTTATATCCAGTCGCAAATTCTTCAGCAGTGCTCATTTAACTTCTGAACAGGCAACATTGCTGCACCTGGCGCGAAAGATAGCACGCACAAACCATGACTACTGTCAGTGCGCATCGTACCTTCGTGCTGTGCATACACGAATTCTCTCTGCTCTTGGAAGTTTTCTTAAAAACTACCTAAAGCAATAAAACAGTACTTTTCAGTGCTACATAAACAGTGCTAAAATTAAAAACGGCACTTTTCAGTGCTACTAAAACAGTACTTTTCAGTACTATTTTTTCTACTATTGATCCCTTTACGATCATTGTTTGGACCCGTGCCTTCGATTTTTCGTTGGACCCGTTAGCGAAAGCTAGCGGTGGTAATCCTTCTTGGAGACCGTCTTGGGAAAAAAAAACCTCTCGAAGGTCACGTCTTCTTATTCACTAAACATGGTTGCAACAACAAATAAAAGGAAGAGTGAATCTCTGAATTCACAACTTCCTTCCAAAAAAGTGGGATTTAAAACTGACACTAAACGTGGCAAGAATGGAAGAAAGGACGCTTCCCCGGAATGCGAACTTTCATCCAAGGGTGAAATGAATAATAATGATAATTGTATCGAAATGAGCAATCAGTTCGATGCTCTAGACAAATTTTCCGAATACCAAATCGAAGCAGCCTCTAGCCCAGGCTCTTTGATTCAAGTGAGGAAGCAAAGAGTGCCGCCGATCGTGGTCAGTTGTTCCGAATTTGGGGGATTTAGGCAGGAGATCTTGAACTCCATTAGGGGAATCAAGGTTTCCTTCCAAATCGCAAAGAAAGGAGACTGTCGCGTTTTGCAGGAAACTCTTAAAGATCGCGAACTTCTTCTCAAACATCTTGAAGAGAAGAAGCACATTTTTTTTACTTATGACGACAAAACTGAACGTTTGTTCAAAGTTGTCTTGAAAGGTCTCTCAAGTGAAGAGATCAAAAATGGAATAAATGATTTACTTGGATTTTCCCCAGTCCAAGTAATCATTATGAAAAAGAGAACCCAATCTGGCATTGTTCGGAAAGGGCTTTCTCAAGAATATTATTTAGTTCACTTTAACAAAAAAAAACTAAATAATATTAAAGCTTTAGAAAAAGCAAAACTTATGTTCGATGTCCGTGTGACATGGGAACATTTCCAGATACCTGGAGGAAATTACCAGAACCCCACTCAGTGCCGTCGGTGCCAAAAGTGGGGCCATGGTACAAAAAATTGTCGCATGGATGCTAAATGCATGATTTGCGGAGGTTCTTTTCACGCCAAGGACGTCTGTCCAGTGAAGGAAGATACCACCAAGTTCATATGCTCTAATTGCGGGGCTAATCATAAGTCAAATTTTTGGAATTGCCCTTCACGCAAAAGAGTCATTGAGGCTCGTTCTAGGCAGATGAAAGATAATATTCGTTACGATAACGGTCGTTTCCGGAATTTCCCTGGTAGAGTATCGAACAATACTCATATTTCAGTTAATCTTTCAATTTCGAATGTATCTACCCACGGAAAATCCTTTGTCGATATCGTAGCAGGTAATTTGAACTCCTCCCCTATTCGTACTATGAGTACCCATTCTACTTGTTTCAAATCAAATGGAAAAAAACCCTACCGCCACAGGTAACTCCTACTCCGCTGCTTGATAGGGCATGTGAGGGAGTTGCAATCATCATTCATAGGCGTATAAAACATCAACTGTTTTCGTCATTTGAAACCGAAATTTTTGAAACTTTAGGTGCTTCTGTTGAAACACAGCTTGGTAAATATATTTTCATAGCTGCCCATTTGCCATTTCAATGCTCTGGGCAGCAAGTTAATTTGCTCCAAACTGACTTGCGAAAATTGACTCGCAATAAGTCCAAATTTGTTTTCATTGGTGACTTTAATGCCAAACATCGGTCATGGAATAATTCTTAAAGTAATTACAACGGCAGAATTTTATTTGATGAGTGCTCTTCAGGATATTTCTCAATTCAATACCCTGATAGCCCTACATGTTTTTCCTCTTCTACAAATCCATCTACGATTGATTTAGTTTTAACCAACTCTAGTCATCTTTGTTGCCAACCGATTACTCATGCTGATTTTGATTCTGATCATGTCTCAAACTTCATTGTTGAAGCCAGGAGCATAACAATTCCAAAATGTGAAGTAAAATTTGAATCCGCGATTATAGACGATGATCTTAAACTCTTGATCCGTCTTAAAAACGTGAGGAGAAGGCAATTTCAACAGTAGAAGCATTAACCTAAGAATGCTAATGTCGCTACTGTTCGTGTTACCAACATCTAGTTTGCCACGCGCTGACAGCCTGAGTACCTGGCCTCAAAGTGTCAAATCAGTTTTAAAAACCAAAGCGTTTAACAAACAGTGATAACCCATAACTGAAGGTAAAAAGGAAGTAGAGAAGACTGCGTCCTTCTTGGAGATATGAATGTCCCGTTGAATCTTACTTCAAACAACGCTGTGTGTGAGTATATTAGGCTCTTGGAATCCTACGGTATTTTCGCAACGAACACGATCACAACAAGAGAAGCAAGTGGTAATATTTTAGATCATGTTGTTTGCTCAGGTTGAATCGCGAGTGATGTCACGAATGAGACAATTACGACTGACTTAAGTGACGTAAATTTAGCAACTTTTCGAAACAATTATTTCAATGGGTAAGGATGACACTACCGAACATTCATGTCTCACATAAGTTCGGCAAACGATATGAGCAAGGAGAATGCGGTTCTTACTAAAAATGGCATCGCCGAAAACGATTCCGTTGTCAAAATTTTCATAAGTATGCTCAATTAGGCAACATCAACGAATTACTGTTAAGAATATAGAATTCCCTTAGGCAATTGCATACCTTTAGGCGTATTCCGTGGTTCGAGGTGTTTTTAATTTTGAAATAACTTAAAAATTAAATGACTTGAAAGTGTTTGGCCTTCATATTCGGCTTCGGGGGCCATGATTTAAGTAAGTAACGACATTTTCAATATTACCGAACATTGTTTACATTGGTGATCAATGTTACCCATATCAGCTAAATCAAAAAATCGCTTAAAACATTTTTTTAAACATGCTTAAATCTTTCAAAAAACAAAATACAGTATAAAGTCACAAGCTATGGGTGGCAGTACTTGTTTTAAAAATATAAAATTTGCAACATTTTCATTCTCAAACGAAATATTTGAGAAATATTCAAAAAAATGATCAATGTTACCCCGGATTACGGTACCGTAATCCGGGGTATCATTGATCAGCGGGGTAACATTGATCGGAATAACTCATCTCGTAATAAGTTGGTATCATCATTTATTGATGAAATATTTTCTTAGCATGAATGTTGCTTCTGTTTCTTATATTTATGAGCTATTAAAAATTAAGATTTTTGCAAAAATTGCGTTAACTTTATGCGTAAAATTGTCAAGTTTGTGAAACAATGATTTCAATGGTTAAGGATGGCACTACCGAAGATTCATGTCTCACATAAGTTCTGCAAGCGATATGAGCAACGAAAATGCGGTTCTCGCTAAAAATGGCATCGCCAAAAACGATTCCGCTGTCAAAACTTTTATAAGTATGTTCAATTAGGCAACATTAACAAATTACTGTTAAGAATCTAGAATTCCCTTGGGAAATTGCCTGCCTTTAGGCGTATTCCGCTGTTCGAGGTGTTTTTAATTTTAAAATAACTCAAAAAGTAAATGAGATGTAAGCGTTTGGACATCATATTCGGCTTCAGGGGCCATGATTTATGTAAGTAACGACATTTTCAATATTACCGAACGTTGATTACATGGATGATCAATGTTACCCCATATCAACTAAATGAAAAAATCACATAAAACATTTTTGTAAACATGCTTAAATCTTTCAAAAAACAAAATACAGTATATAGTCACGAGCTGTGGGTGGCAGTACTTGTTTAAAAAATATAAAACTCACAACATTTACAGTTTTAGATGAAATATTTAAGAAAAATCCTAAAAACTGATCAATGTTACCCCGGATTACGGTACTCAATTTTGCGACAAAGCACACTTTCACGAAAAAGATAATAAATCACGACCGATTGAATGAGCTGTTTAATGAGCAATGCGTACGAGTTCCTCTCACCGGCAGCGCAAACGACAAATTAGTACATGTGATTAGGACATACACGTCAATACTGGAACAATGCACTAAGACAGTGATTCTGGAGGAAAATATAAAAGATCACTGCCCATGGATGACCTTCGACCTTCTGCTACTGATTCGCATTAAGGATAACGCACTAAGTAAGCATCGTCGTCATCCTGAAAATGTAGCAGCAAAAGAACTATTGGAACGTGTATCGAAGTTACTTCAACAAAAAAAGCGCAGTGCAAAAAGGATTATTATTACAAGCAACTAGAAAGAGTTGACACCAAGACCGCGTGGAGATTTATAAATCAAAATCTGGGAAAGCATAAAAAAGATAGCAGAATTTCAAAAATCGAACTTGACGGTCAAGTACTAAACGATAAAAACAGCATTTGCGGTGCATTCAATAAATACTTTTGTGAAATTAGCCCTTCTCTTGCGTCAAACATACTCAGCGATTCCAACATATACAAGTTTGGCACTCTCGTACCACAACAAAATTCTCTTTATCTTTATCCAACCTCCACCAATGAAGTCCTTATTCTTATAAATAAACTGGATATCAAGAAATCATCTGGATCTGATAATATACCGGCAAGTTTCGTTAAAACCCGTCATAGGTTCTTCGCACGATTAGTAACAGATGTATTCAATGAAATAATTCACACCGGCCAGTACCCTGAATGCCTCAAGCTCGCTCTTGTTGTTCCAATCTTCAAATCCGGTAGCAACAAAGAACTCACCAATTATCGCCCTGTGTCCTGTTTATCCGTGCTGGACAAACTTATTGAGAAATTGTTGACTTCGAGGATAATCGAGTTTACACAGCGCTTTAACTTGATATATGCACACCAGTACGGGTTTCGTAGTGGATCAAGCTCGCTAACGGCATGCTGTGACCTTGTCGATAATGTTTATGATTCACTGGACCGCAAAAAGATTGCTGCTGCGCTTTTCATCGACCTCAAAAAGGCGTTCGATACTATAGATCATAGAATGATGGTTGAAAAGTTAGATGTTCTGGGATTCAGAGGAGTTACTAAGTCGTTACTGGAGAGCTACCTAACGGATCGCTATCAATTTGTAGCTATTGGAAATAACAAGAGTCTTCCTGGTGCAGTAAGGACAGGTGTTCCACAAGGTAGTAATTTGGGGCCGATATTATTTTTGTTGTTCATTAACGACGTGTCTAAGCTACGGCTGAATGGGAAGCTGCGACTCTTTGCGGATGATACGTCGTTGGTCTATGAAGCAAACAACGTTGATGAACTTCTAAACCAAATAAAAGAAGATGTTATACTGCTGAAGAATTATTATGATACAAATTTGTTGTCGCTTAACCTTAATAAGACGAAGTACATAGTGTTTCACGTCCGCACACAGAATTCGGCCGTAAAAAGTTCTTTTACACCGGAAATAAACTGTACAATGATCTTCCCCCAGTATGTAAACAGTCTCGAAGCCTCAACTGCTTGAAAGCCAATCTGAGGAAACATTTGAAAGAAAACTTGTCAAAATACATCTTATAAGGAGTCACCTGCCACTATGTTCCAAAAAATTGTCACTATCAAATCGTTTACTTGCCATGTGTCTGCTCTTTTTTTCTCCACCAGCCGCCTCCCGCCACCACTGCCAACAGCCCACCACCCATCACCCGCCGCCCACCGCCAACCGCCCACCGCCTCAACGCATCACAAACCGCCTATCATCAACCTGTATCAACGATTGTTGTTAGATTTTAGAAAGAAATTGTTGTAAAATGATATTAATATGCACTTCCTTCAAAGAGAAAATAACATTCTCACTGGATGTGTCCATGTGTTGTATATTAAGATCGAAAAGAAGAGGAGGTTTTATGCCTCTGGGAGAAGGATCTCGCAAAGAATTTCCACTCCCAGGGGCTTTTCCCTGCTCCAAATAAAGAAAAATAAAATAAAGAAATATAGTAGCAAAAAAAAAAAAAAAATTGAGATCAGTTTTGTGATGACAACGCAACTAGCGTTCTACTACTAATATTTCTATTATTTCAACGCACTCGCGATCCTGCCATGGAAATTATATGGCAGGATTTGTAGAAAGAAATCAAGAAACGTTTTGAACAATTAAGAAACAAAAATTTTGAAAATAAGATTTCTCAATTGGACCCTGGCTCTGAAAAAACCTCAGAAGCCAATACCGGCATTGAAAGAGGAAAACAAATTATTACTAACTAATTGCGAAAAAGCTCAAAAACTTAAATAGATCAAAAACTTGCTATGCAGTTTGAAAGTGCGCACAATTTTAATTTAGGACTTACAAGTCCAATTGAAAATCAAGTTACTCAGGACTTCGAAAATATTCTCAATCAAGAGAACGTGGGCTTCGTGGCCGTGCGGTTAATGTCGTCAGGCACTTAAGCGCATCGTGTCATGGGGTGTGGGTTCGATTCCTGCTTCAGCCATTGAAACTTTTCGTCAGGAATGTTTCTCGGCTGTGCCACTGGAGCATGCTTGTCCGTTGTCTAGTGTTAAGTTACAGTCTGTGCAGCTAAATGGCTGAAGACGGTGTCCGTGTCTTTTTTTAAAAAAAAAGAACGTTTTTGAAAATGCCTGGGAGACTGACTTGGAAGAAGTGAGAACTATTATTAAAAAAATCAATATGAAAGCTCCTGACGATGATGGAATTTTCTACATCCTCATCAAGAAACTTCCTGAAAGTAGCTTATCATTTTTAGTTGATATATTTAACAAATGTTTTCAATTAGCATATTTTCCTGACAAATGGAAAAATGCTAAGGTTGTTCCAATTTTAAAACCAGACAAAAATTCGGCAGAAGCTTCTAGCTATCGTCCAATCAGTTTGCTTTCCTCCATCAGTAAACTTTTTGAAAAGGTTATTTTGAACAGAATGATGGCCCACATCAACGAAAATTCAATTTTTGCCAATGAACAGTTCGGATTCCGCCATGGACATTCGACCACTCATCAACTCTTACGTGTAACAAATTTGATCCGTTCCAACAAATCTGAAGACTATTCTACTGGTCTTGCTCTTCTAGACATAGAAAAAGCACTTGACAGTGTTTGGCATGAAGGTTTGATCGTAAAATTAAAAAACTTTAATTTTCCAACATACATTCTTGGAATAATTCAAAGTTATCTGTCAAATCGTACACTTCAGGTTAATTATCAGAACTCCAGATCTGAAAGACTTCCTGTAAGAGCTGGTGTTCCTCAAGGCAGCATTTTGGGACCAATATTATACAATATTTTCACATCTGACTTACCTGAGTTACCTCAGGGATGTCAAAAATCCTTGTTTGCGGATGACACAGGCCTCTTCGCCAAATGTCGAAGCCTGCGTGTCATCTGTAGTCGATTGCAAAAAAGTTTGGATATTTTTTCTTCATACTTGCAGAAATGGAAGATATCTCCTAATGCTTCCAAAGCTCAACTAATAATATTCCCACATAAACCAAAAGCTCTTTATTTGAAACCTTCAAGTAGACAGGTTGTCACGATGAGAGGGGTTCCAATAAATTGGTCAGATGAAGTTAAGTATCTAGGGCTCATGCTAGATAAGAATTTAACTTTCAAAAATCACATTGAGGGCATTCAAGCCAAATGTAACAAATATGTAAAATGTCTCTATCCCCATATTAATAGAAAATCAAAACTTTGTCTTAAGAACAAGCTTTTGATATTCAAACAAATTTTCAGGCCAGCCATGTACCAATATGGACTAGCTGTTGTAATACCAGCAAGAAAGCTCTGCAGAGAATTCAAAAAACAAAAATTGAAAATGATTCTAAAGCTTCCTCCCTGGTTTACTGCCCCTCTTTGCACAACAGTCCCCTGTTGGAAAACGACAAACTGAGAAATAGACGATTGAAATGTGGAAACAATTTCGCTCCATTTTGAGTCTCTATTTGGCTTAAAATGTGTTTAATTTCTACATATCACTGAATCACTTGAGTACACGAACAAACCTAATAAATTTATTTTGAATTCAAGTTGAAAATTTGCTTTAAAATGCAGAAAAATCTTAGCGAGACTGTTAGGCGATTATATACAATATAATATACCAATGTATTTGCATACCAGTCCCATCATGTTCATCGGCTCGTTCGACAGCTGCTAAAACACTCATTGTTATTAATGCACTGGTGGTTTCATTTGCTATTAATGTTCTTTGGCCTAAAAATTTACTTTTATATCGAGATACGGAATAGCGAGTTACGGATAGTATACTGTATGTCCATGGATGAAATACCAGATAAAAAAGCATCGGATTGAATGCTTTCTCAAAACACACGTCATAATGTGGAATGCACTTACAGTCATGATTACTAGTCATGAGAGACCCAGATGATCATCTTTTGGATAATGCGGAAATGGAATCCGATGGAAATGATTCGAGATGTTCCAGAACAACCTGAATTAGGGCGAATCTAGCTAATCTGTTGTTTGGGAGATCCAGAATGACGAAACAAATTTTTCAGGCAATTTCTGTAAGCATTGACCGCAGATCTAAAATACAGTGCCTCGTGGGATGTGCCGAGCCAAAGTCTTTCTGTACTTTCCCAATAAGCAGATGAAGGAGACGATAATTGCTGATGGTGTTTTTATATGGAAATATTGCTTTCGCGTTGAAAAGTTTTTATTTTGCACACCTACAAGCAAGTTCTCCTTAAGTCAATTTTACCAGTTATCGAAAAACGTAAAAATAAGTTTTAGTTCGATATTCCTGAGCACCAGCAATGTAGAATGAACTTTATTTTATTTTATTTTTTGTTCCTCATTTCAGAGTCTATGAATGGAGAGTTGCGCAAAGAGAACTGGCAACACGTTCCCCAATCACAAATCATTTAATTATTCTGGCCACCTATATTATTGTGTGCGCTTTCCCGTGACTTCACTCAAATGCACTCTCAATTCGATTGTTTTTTACAAAGTCGCAAAGAACAAAATTAAAATTGAGCTCTGGTTTTGTAATCATAAAGTAATAACAATGAAGTGTTTAGTAGCGAATTGCAACAACACATACGACAAACAGTATTAACTCAAAAACATTATCATTTTCGGTTTCCGCACGACGAGCAACTAAAAAAAACAGTGAATTTCTCTTAGTCGTTTGCTGCACCTCAGGGAATTGACCGAAAACAGCCGCATCTGTAGCGTAAATCTGGGTTGAATAACTTTTTCCACTGATGTAGGGAGATTACTTACATTACCGTTACATTACATGCAACAAAAAGGGGGTTCATTCACAAATTATAGGCCTCAAAGAGCAATTATTTTGTGGTGACTTCATCATATCACACCGCAACTTAAACCGTGGCAATTTTTTTTTATTTCATCACGATAACAATACTACTTTCGCCCCAAAACGTGTATGTTTACTCGATAGGTTGACGATTTGACGGTTCAATAGGTAGACTTGGTTTCAGTCTTCGCGCGACTCTTCATTCATAGACTCTGCCTCATTTATTTTTATTCCCCTCGTACCTTCCAAATGGTTAACTACGGACATAAAAGAAGATTAATATTTGTATAAGCCTTATCTAAAATGAAAATCTGTAATGCATCGTAATTGAAAATACATAATTATGTGTGATTTCCACTAATTTAAAAATATTTTCGAAACAACGTGAATACATGACATTTACAATGCCGTAAGCAAGTGTGTATTAAATACAGTCAAACCTCCATGAGTCGATATCTGAAGGGACCAAATACTCATGGAAACATCGAGTCATGGAACAGAAATGCTTTGGGAAGCTGTTTGAGCGAATTATCATAGTTACCATGAAATTTTGTTTAAGTATGGTTCCATGAGTCATAGACATCGACTCATGGAGGTTTCACTGTATAATTGATTTACCTTTACTTCGTTACACATCAGTGAATAACTAGTAGTAGTACTAGTACTACTGTAGTAGTAGTACTAGTACTACTGTAGTATTAGAAGTGGTACCCATTCTGAGCCCGACCATTATACGGACTTTGATGTGACTGTTATGCGAA
Source organism: Aedes aegypti (assembly GCF_002204515.2). NCBI lineage: Eukaryota > Metazoa > Arthropoda > Insecta > Diptera > Culicidae > Aedes > Aedes aegypti. The sequence goes on along the minus strand of NC_035109.1, from coordinate 22,723,589 downwards.
TATTTTCAAGATGGGACAACACAAGTTGGGTTTGTTTTTGTACTTGTGAGGAACAAAGGCTAATTTTTAGCAGGTTTTATCGATCTTCTGACGATGTTGAGTTGATTTATGCATAAAACGCAAATCGGTAAAAACTCGACATGGGACTGTTATGCGATTATGGGCAGTACAGTACCAATGAGTTACATAGAATATACAATGTTGAAACATTGAAACAAATATCAAATAAAATAATTAATAATTTCAGGCAAAAATCGTTACAATCTTCTATTGCCACGATTAATGCGTTATATGTTTAGGTTAAGTTAGGTTAAGTACATTCAAAGCGTTTTTTTTTCTCTTATAAGCAAGTAAAATCAACTCACCTGTAAAATATCTGAACTGCTACGGCAAATGAAATGTAATACAGGTATGTTCCGTTTTTATCAACTCGATCGACGATTTTCAGTTGACAAAAACGGAACCGTCACAAAAACGGAATAATTTTCTTAGACAAAATATTTTACAAATTTGAAATGAAAATTGTAGTTTCGTCAGGATAATACACATTTTCATCATATTAATGCACAGTATCGACGTTTAAGAGCTGTAAGGAGCATTTAGATTGTTCATTCTTATAGGTTCGTAATGAAAGTTGATTGCAGACTCCTATCAATCAATATGATTTTGTTATAAATGATTAATAGTTCTAGTTTTCTTAGTTTGAATTTCAATAAATGTAATATAGAATATTAAAACGATAATCACATAAATGTCTTTTGCATCACAAGGTACGCCATATTTGTAAAAATAACTACGAGGAAGTGGGGCAAGCAGATATTTTTTTAAAAGAAAGATTAAACAAGAAACAACTTCTTGTTTTACTTTTCATCCTTCTTATTCTTCTTCTTCTTTTTCTTCTTCTTCTTCTTCTTTATGGCATTACATCCCAACTGAGAAAGAGCCTTCTTCTCAACTTGTTCTTATATACACTTCCACAGTTATCAACTGAGAGCTTTTTTTTGCCAAGGTACCATAATTCGGGGAGTAGTTGATCAGTGGGGAGAAATTGATCATTCCCGTACCCTCATGTATAAATCGTCAAGAGAGGTATGATCCGATTTGCATTATTAAAAATTAAATGATGACGCTTTACCTGATAGCTGCGCTTGATGTTCCTAAATTCGGTTTGACATTCAAGATAATTATACCATGGAAAACAGATTTTTTAGGAAATGTTTGATGAACTGTTGAAGGGTTCTTTTTCAAACAGTCGATTATTGCCAGGGGTGTATAAAGACACCATTTTAATAAACTGTTTCATACATTCCAGATATGTTCAGTGAACCCAGTTTTTAATTAGTATTGAGGATTAAAATTCTGAGGAAATTGCTTATCTTTAGGCGTATAACATGGTGTATTCTGTAATTAACAACATTTAATTCTAAATTTGACCGATTCATCAAAAAGTTGTAAGATTTTCGAGATTTGATTTGGATTTCGTGAGCTCAAATTTAGTGAATAACATATCTCTTTAATTTATGAAACCTATTGCAGTAATAAATCAACTTCACCCCGGAATCAAAAACTCCAATTCTAAAAAATGTTTCTATTATAAGATAAGATTTTGTCAAAATTCCGTTTGTATAATTCGATACACTTTAATTCAGTACAGGTTTAAAAAAATATTTGGATGATAAGACATGCACCCTAATTAGAATTATAGAACAGAGTCTCTCAAAAGTTATCAATTCAACCCCATTTTACGGTACATTTTTTGCATTTTTGGTCAAAAATGTGGAGTTATGTTGCGAAAGTTTTGCAATAGACCATTTCCGTCAGATCTAACCCCCTGTTTTTGTATTTTTCTTCGAAAGACACTCATTTTTAATGAATATTAACACTTTCGAATTTTGATTATATACACTCCTGATTTTCTTATAAATTTTTGAAAACATGGATATTCACCACATGTTTAGATAAAAATCGTCGTGCGGCACAGTTGTTTCAACCCTTTGAGCATACAAAGTGGAGATTTTTCCACAACGTTGAATAACACCCCTGCATTGAATGTTTGTAGACATGATGAAATGTCAAAACCCACGATTCCCGCACAAGCATCAAAACTGACTCGCTCGTCCATTTAAACAACGAGTAGCAATTATTTTCGTTTATTGTTCATGAAATTGCTATTTATTGCCTCAAACTGTCACCGGAATGATAAGAGCTAAGGACTACCCGAAAAATGGCCATCATCGTACCTGTATTCCAGAACGAAAATTTTACTGTGCGGTAGCATAGTGTTGTTATTAATCGGTAATCGATACCCAGGATGAATCCGAATCAAATCGTATGCCAACCGGGGAGCTCTTGCATGCAACCTCGAAACGGGAACAGCTTAAAAAACGAAGTACTGACACGAACCGAAATTTTCGTTGCCATTTTTTCACTGCCCACAAACCAGGATCACCCTTCTTGAGAACCATACCGGAAAGCCAAAGCAGCTTCATGCGAAGAAAATGAAGGATCTTGGTCGTCAAGGATTTCGTCGTGATGGTTCTCTTTCATCATCGAATTATTTAGTAGAATTTTGATGATGGCAAATGTATGGCTCCGTTGAACAACCTGTTCATATAGGAATTCCGACGGCCAGCACCAGCCAGATGGTTTCCGGGATGGATGTGGGGCTTCCACCCACCCGGGAAGTGGCATAATAGGAGGAGATAGATGTTGCACGACATAACCTCGAAACTTCACATAAATATAATGTCAACGATACCTGCAGTGAATGTCAATTTGTATAAAAAAATGTAAAAAATTCCGGCGGGGAATGTCAAAGAGCAGGATTGTTAGTTGACCATGATGAAAGAGCAACAGAGATAGCCTTTTTTTTGGTATGGTGACGAATCTGGAGAACAACAGAGTGGAGACCGCGGAGGAACAGCTGATCGAAATTCACCACAACGTGGAGATAAATTCATAGGAGAAAAAGGGGTTCCCAAAAACATCGGAGAGATATAAATTGTAGGGAACCGTGGGGTGAACTACTGTGCCGCCAGTTTTTCATTGTTTTCCAATAGTTAGAGGCTTCAAAACATATGGGTTTCTTAGGAAAGTTTGTTCAGTAAATTAATAGAAAGCTTATGAGCAAATAATATTTTTTTCACGGAAATGGTCTATTGAAATGAATACTTTATACGGTTTTCTGTGCTTTGAATTGCCAAATTTAACAGTAAAATGATTGGGGTGATCTTTCTTCTACTTCGACAAGGATGCACTAATCGTCAATCTAGAACAGCACCACCATCGCCTTTAAGCTTTAAGACCCAAACGCAATGATAGCGGAACGGCAACGGAAAGCGGAACCAGTTCGCCAGCATGAGCTGTAGCATGCTTGTCGACCCAGACTTGGTTCACTTTCGTTCGTTGACAGCTCAGTCAGGATGGTGTGATTCATGCTGGTGAACCGGTTTCGCTTTCCGTTGACGTTCCGCTATCGTTGCGTATGGAACTTTACGTTAGATCACAAATAGACTGGCAATAAACTAACTTAAGTTGTAGTTGTTTGTTGAGCAAAAATAATATTAAATAACTGAGAGAGAGGAGACAGCTGGCTTAGATTGCGAGCTCCCAAAACTCCCAACTGTCACTGGAAAACGAACACAGTTATTACAGATAATTTTTCAAAACGTTTCCTTCACTCAAACACGTCAGAACATTTGACCAATGCAAGAGTGAAATAACCATGTAAGTCTATCAGGCCGTTCTGGCAACAAAATCTTCTGCAGATTGACAACTACCAAAAAATTAAACATTACATATACTTTGCCAATGGATTAAATGGTCAAATGCAAAGTATATGTAATGTTTAGTTTTTCGGTAGTTTTCAAACTTCTCTCGGCTGGTTAGCCGTAAACCACGAATCATAATTAATTAAAAACAAGTATTCTACAGATTGCTTAGTTTTGCTGGATCTCTTCCCCTACCCCTTGGAACATGATCTAATCAATTGCTGTTTGCTATAATTTGTGCAATGCTATCGAGTTTGGGAGATAGAAGGTAATGTCCAAACTACGACAAGGTCGACAGTCTTATTAAGAATTAAAATAAACTTGATCATACCTCTTGTCGTTTTCCAAACAATCTTGAGTTCATTCCCAAGTGCATCCCTTATCAAAAAGAGCTGAACATGTATGGGATCGTCCATTAATCATGTAAGCGATTATGGGGACAGTCAGGGGGATTTGAGATATCTTAAGTGCCATACAATTTATTTTTTATTTTCATACAAAAATTCAGGCCGAGGGGGTATATATGTCTATCAAATTTACATAGAAAATTCTTTTAAGCCATATCTTATAAGAAAAAGGAGAGGTCTCTGCAACTCTCTTAGGTACGTATTCAACTAATCACAAATTCCAGTTGTTGCTAGGACGTGGCCAGAGCAACTTCCGATTGTTGAAGGATGGTCCAATTTTGTCCAACAGAACATGCTACGTTTGAAAACTCCAATTGAATAATTGCATAAGTAAAAGTCAAACCTTATTGAATCGTATATGACTTGACATCTACCATGTATCGTAGATGCTCATTATCAACAAAATGACTAAAATTCAACGCTGAGCTAATAAAAAGCATTTCTATTGCTTCAAAATAAGTTATTTAGTTTATATTTGGAACTTTATGAAAATTTAAAACAAATCATTTTTTTTGTGTTGATTAAAACGGAATAATTAGTTGACGAAATCGGAACGTGACAAAATCGGAGCGTGACAAAATCGGAACGTGATAAAAACGGAACATACCTGTATGTTGTTAACAAAATCTTTGTTTTACCAAATTAGGATGATAGTGTTGTCTAATAACACAGAACACCTATGTATAAGAAATTAATGTAATGTTTGGAATGATACTAATAAAAAAAAATAAGAAAAAGAGACTTTCACACCGCTGAAAGTAGAGCTCTTTTATAAGCGCGGCCTTCCCGCGAAACATATTGAATTAGATATTAGAAAATAACTTCCATCAAATATCTGAAGCGCTCGCATAATCCCTGCAATCTGTGTGTTTGAACAGTAATTCAGATTAGGGTTTTAATTAGTTTTATATTGAATTTTGGAAGTGGAAAACGAGCTTGGACCAGCCTCGACCACGACCCATTCAATTAGCTGGAGGCGATCAACTTCCGACATTAATCCGCAGTGCCATCCCCAGTAGGGCGGTTAAATGCTAACGATACAAATCTATTTTAAGCTATTTTTGTGTTACAATTTTTGGAGACAATTCCATCTTTCAGATTAGATTGTTCTCTTCAAGAACTTCATTTATCATGGTTTGAAGAATAATTTCTCACTTTGAGAAAAAAAGCTCAATAAAATCACAGAGCTTGATTTATCTTAATGAGTGTAAGGAAGCTATGGGATACTGCATTTTGGAATTTATTTTCGTAATTTGAATCGCCCTAATCCCCGGTCAAAGGAATTTCTTTCTCATCTACCCTATTAAATACCCACCGAAACCGAAATGAAATTTAACAGGACTTATATTGAATTCTGAATCTGCCCAAGCCCACCCTCTCGACCTAACTATATAGCAACGTGGCATACTCCTGGCGCGAGCTTACGGTTTCGCTTTCAAACAGGGATTATATGCATCTTCCGTTCTTGATTACTCTCGTCCTCGTCATCGTTCGTGAGCAGCTCATGAATATATTAAGGTTAAAACTTTAACAATTTTCCACGCGTTTCGATGGCTTGGTGCCATCATCAGGTGCAGTTTCGTCGTCGTCGTCGTCGTCGTCACTATGTCGATACCGTTTTCGCGCGTCGATTCCGGTTATGCTAATTGGATTTTGGGATTTAACTTCTTCGCCGAGCGGAACGAGGGGAGCTGCGGAAAATTTTGAGCTTTCCTCGAAATGGTGGGGGGGGGGGTGGTTTGTCGGTTTTGCCTTATTCGATTAAAAATTGGGGTTAAAAATAGGTGCTATTTTGGTCATTTTAAACATATTTTTGAATTGAATTAAACGTCTTTTAGTATTTTTACACTTCGACCTCTTTTACGACCGTTCAAAGTTATCAAACTAGATGTTCCGCAAACTGTACGAAAACTTGAAAACCTTCTTAGGCTGATATAAATGATGGTACTTCTAATTTTTTTATCTTATTCTTCCTGCTGTCGTAAGAAAAGATCGGAGTGTGGAATAAACAGTTGAAGTAGCCTTTAAATTGAAACAAATCTACTTCAGATTGACGGTGGCCAACTTATACTATGCATAGTAAAAACTTTGATATTAAATATGAGTTCAAGTTATTGTACCTAGTTACCTACTGTAAGAACAACCGACTCGTCTGAAGCGACTATCGAGCTAAGTATGCATGCTGATTTCACGCGAATTTCCTTTAGACTCGTCTTACAAAGTTCAAACTTTAACGAATGAATCGTACAAAAGGGGATTATTTCCGGTAAGCAACTTGTACTCAGAAACGAAACGACATCCTCCTCCAGCTTTAACAAGATTTTTCATACAAGACCGACATTCCAAGAAAAGCTCGCCCCCTCGTTCCGGTTTTACAACGTCACATGCACTGCACACACATACAATCTCTACTCTAGTCTATCGAATTACCTCAATTCCCTAATGGTAGCGCAAGCATCGAACAGTAGGCCGGCAATTCGAAGTTCTTTCGTCTTGGCAGCGCCGGCTTTGCTGCTACCGGCAACACTTTGACTTGGGACATTCTGCTGCAGCGAGGCACTATTTCCGCTGCCGTTGTTGGCCGTTGCCTGGACAGGGGAGGTCGTACTCAAACTACGGAAGGCTCGCTCCACCAGTCGCGCTAGCTTGTCAATGGAAACGTCTCCGGATGCCGTACTTGCTTCGTTACCCTCGGCGAAACGCAACTGGGGACCGTGATTTTCCGATGAAATCTGCGACACAACGGAAGACCGGGAAGGAGAAGGGAAAAATGCGGGTATGCTTTGTTAGTTATTGAACGGTAAGTGAATGAGTACGAATGAAAGTTCGTGTCAAAAGTAGTAGGTACAATGAAAAGAGGTTGAGATGATGTAGCCGGATAAATGGGAAATGCACTTTTCAACCTGATGCAGCTGAATGCTGCATTCCGTCTGCTTACAATGTGGGTCAACACTAATTGATTGAGCACACTAAAAGAAATTCTGGGTTCAACAATAGTGTGCCTACCCTAGAGTCCACTGCGGTACACTCTCATAGTTTAGTACCGTAAAACGGGTATAGTTTTTTAGAAGAAAACTTGAATATTTATGCATGCTGTTTCAAATAATTATAATTTATATTTTTAAGGCCCAAGTAAAAATGGAACAAATGTCAAAAGTGAAAAAGCAGTTTTCGCCGATAAAATCGACAAATCGAAAAAAATAAAAACACACAGCTGTTTTATTTCCAAAATAAAAAGGCTGCATGTTTTTAATTTTTCCGATTTGTTGATTTCAAGAGCGAAAACTGCTTTTTTATTTTTGACATTTGATTCATTTTTACTTGCACCTTAAAACATGTACGGGCATCCTAGCTATCGATTGCAGCAGATAGATTGCCAAAAGATTTATTTTGAATGGATATATAATTTTTCATCACGGTGTACACAACAATGTAGGCTATTCCCACGTGTAAACAACGATTTTCAATAAACACATGTGTCGTCATTTCTATCGCCAAGCATGGGTCTAGAGGGATAGAAAAAGAGAGCAGGCTTTGCTTTCTCTTGCACTCGTTCGAGATTGCGATAGGAATGACGTCACTACCAAATTGTCATTTTTCGGAATATAATTCCTTGTTTCTTTTTATCGTGATTTTTCATATAATCGAAAGTCAGTTTTCTGTTTTGGGGTTACTTTGATAATGGAGTATAAATCGAACAAAATTGAATAAATCCCGTAACATTTATAGGGCATTGCTCACCTCTAGGCGTTTAACGTTACATGGAACATTCTGACTAAAAAATGGTCCCAGTTTGTGAAAATGCTTTTTACTAAGAGATTTGACACCATATTCAAGTTCTATGGTCACTAGGCTGTCAAAGATAAGTGACCACTATAAAACTACATCAAATAGTGATCGTAGAACAGATTGTTAGTAAGCGCTTCGAAAATGCTAAAATCGGGTCAATGTTTAATATTCGTATATAAAGCCTCAAATGTTTTTAAAAACAAATGAAAACAGTTCTTACATGAAGTGACATACTAATATTCTTTAGTTTTGCATTCGTTTTCTTAACCGATTAACAGAAATTATAATATTTTGTTTAGTATGTGGTGGGTAATGCACTATCAAAGTTACCCGCATTATCGAAGATACCCCGTTTTACGGTACCTATTACAACACGAGTAATAACTAGATATTTTTTTTTTCGAATTCATGAGCATGAGCATGAGCATGATTGACCGATCGCAGTTGCTACTCCATTATTGCCAGAACAGCTGTACTTACACAGGGAATCAACAGACGCTACTCAGGATTATTATAACAAACAATACCGGCGCCGGCTGCGTCCGAATGCATGTCAATTTGGGAATGGGATGGGAATGTTGATGTGTTAATTGCTTTATGGAAGCCGAGGAGTCCTCTGCACTTCAACAAGCAAACACTGGGAGTTTGGATATGGGAAAGGATTCGTTTTGGTAAACGATAAAGATATAATTTTAAATGACGAGAACAGCTTTCCCGGGAAGCTCACAAGATTGATCAGAGTAGCGATGGACGGTGTGCAAAACTGCGTGAAGATCTCGGGCGAACACTCCAGTTCGTTCGAGTCTCGGCGGGGACTACGACAGGGCGATGGACTTTCGTGCCTGTTGTTCAATATTGTGCTTGAAGGTGTTATGCGGAGAGCCGGACTTAACAGTCGAGGCACGATTTTCACGAGATCCGGACAAGTTGTTTGCTTCGCGGACGACATGGATATTATTGGGAGAAAATTTGAAACGGTGGCAGATTTGTTCACCCGCCTGAAACGCGAAGCAACAAGAGTCGGGCTAATGGTGAATGCGTCGAAAACAAAGTACATGCTGGTTGGCGGAACTGAGCGCGACAGGGCCCGCCTAGGAAGCAGTGTTACGATAGACGGGGATACCTTCGAGGTGGTGGACGAGTTCGTCTACCTCGGATCCTTGTTGACGGCTGACAACAATGTTAGTCGGGAAATACGAAGGCGCATCATCAGCGGAAGTCGTGCCTACTATGGGCTCCAGAAGAAACAGCGGTCAAAAAAGATTCACCCCCGCACAAAATGTACGATGTACAAAACGCTCATAAGACCGGTAGTCCTCTATGGGCATGATGCGTGGACTATCCTCGAGGAGGACTTGCAAGCTCTTGGGGTTTTCGAACGCCGAGTGCTAAGGACGATCTTCGGCGGCATACAGGAGAACGGCGTGTGGCGGCGAAGGATGAACCACGAGCTCGCTCAACTCTACGGCGAACCCAGTATCGTGAAGGTAGCTAAAGCTGGAAGGATACGCTGGGCAGGGCATGTTGCAAGAATGCCGGACAACAACCCTGTAAAGATGGTGTTCGCTACGAATCCGGTCGGAACAAGAAGGCGTGGAGCGCAACGAGCTAGGTGGATTGACCAGGTGCACCAGGACCTGAAGAGCGTGGGTCACAGTCGAGGATGGAGAGAAGCGACCATGAACCGAGTGAATTGGCGAATTATTGTTGGCGAGGCTTTATCAAGATAATTGATGTAAAATCAAATAAATAATAAAAAATAATAATTATATCACGTTGCTTGTATCATGATACAGCTCAATAGTCTGAGTACGTATTCCTATCGTAACACTGCTACATAAGCGACAGGGCGCTCGGTCCCACCATCTAGCATATACTTTGTCTTGGTCGCATTCACCACCAGTCTATCTCTTGCTGCCTCGCGTTTCAGGCGGGTGTACACTGTACAGGTCTGCCACCTTTTCAAATGTTCGGCCGACAATGTCCATATCATCCGCGGAGCAAACCTTCACACAATTTTGCATACCTTCCATCGTCGCTCTTATCAGTCTCGTGAGCTTCTCGTCCATGAATTTCCATAGCTTCTTCTTCTTCTTGGAGACGTTAATTCCACTGGGACAGAGCCGGCTACTCAGCTTAGTGTTCTTATGAGCAATTCCACAGTTATTAACTGAGAGCTTTCTTTGCCTAAGTTGCCATTTTCGCATTCGTATATCGTGTGGCAGGTACGATGCAACTCTATGCCCAGGGAAGTCAAGGAAATTTCCATTACAAAAAGATTCTGGACCGACCGGGAATCGAACCCAGACACCTTCAGCATGGCTTTGCTTTGTAGCCGCGGACTCTAACCACTCGGCTAAGGAAGGCCCATAGCTCTACGCGGTCGATACTATCGTATGCCGCCTTGAAATCTATGAAAAGATGATGCGTTGGGACCTAGTATTCACGATATATTTTGAGGATTTGCCGTACAGTAAAGATATGGCCCGTTGTCGATCGGTAGTCAACGAAGCCGGCTTGATAACTTCTCTTGAACTCGTTTACTACAGGTGACAGTCGACAGAAGATGATCTGGGATAATACTTTGTAGGCCGCATTTAGAATGGTAATCGCTCGAAAATTCTCACAATCTAACTTGTCGCCTTTCTTCTAGATGGGGCATATTTATCCTTCCTTCCACTCCTCCGGTAACTTTTCTGTTTCCCAGATTGTGCCTATCAACCAATGCAGGCAAATGGCCAGCCTTTCCGGGCCCATATTTATGAGTTCAGCTCCAATACCATACTTACCAACAGCTTTATTATTCTTGAGCTGGTGCATGGCAACCTTAGCCTCCCTCTATGTGGGGGCTAGTTGGTTTCCATCCTCCGCAGTACCGACGAAGGCATTTCTTCCGTTGTCCTGATCTTCATTGCCTGTACTCTCAGCGCCATTCAGATGTTCGTCGAAATGCTGCTTCCATCTTTCGATCACCTCACGCTCGTCCGTCAAAACGCTCTCATCCTTATCTCTGCACATCTCGGCTCGCGGCACGAAGCCATTGCGGGATGCGTTGAGCTTCTGATAGAACTTGCGTGTTTGTTGAGGCCGGCTCCTTCAGAATCTGCCTACATTCCTCGTCGACTCCGTCCCTCATACACGACGTTGCTCTCAGCTGCATTCTTGATGGCTGCCTTCACGGTTCACCAGCAGTCCTCAAGAGGGGCTTCATCCAGCTCACCCTTGTTACCCGGCCGGTCGGATGGCCCTGGCTCAAAAATAGACCCAAGTAACCACAAGCATTAAGGTATTACCGTATTTTAACTTTAATTCAACGAGTGCAATGCATCATTACTTTTATTCTGCAATATGCGTGCAGTAATGCTTTAATTCCATTTTATGAATGCAATGTAGCATTGCTCTATTGTAGCAATGAAATGTGCATTAATGGGTGATATACGGTCACCATTCAATGCTTCATTGCATCATCTTACTCAATGCTTCATCGCAACAAAAATGGCAAGATTTCATTGCTCTATTTATTGTCAATCTTTCCCTCACTCAGGAAAATAGACTATAAAAATACTTAAATATTCCTAATGAAATTCGCCACAAGAAATATTGTTGAAATTCGTAGATTTATCGTCTTACGAGAAACCAGAATTTGAAAACAAAAAATAAGCAACAACCTGGAATTGAACCAAAAACCTTACGATTGATAGGCCCGTGCGTACACCACACGGCTATCGACGATTCAATGTGCCGAGATGCTGAAACGATACATAAAACATGAAGATTTAGCCCTTACACAATGAAAACAAAACAAAATCTCAACAGCAAAAAAGCGACAGCCGTGGTAATCTTGCGAAAGTGCAACAGTCGTGTCCACTTACTTATTGCGCACTTCACCCCAAATTGGACTATCACAAAATTCGTAGAGTGCAAAAAAAATGTGATAAGGGTTCACGCTTGCATCGGATCATTAAAACGTATTCGGTAACTTGTTTCTTGAACCACAAGGAATAAGTGTACTACAAACACCATCATGATTCGACGTAATCCTGAGCTACTTACACACTTTGAAGGAGCTTACACACTTGGGACGGTCCATCTTGGAATGAAATCGACAATATTTATCACTGGCAACGAAAGGGCGCTGCTTGAAGTTGCACAATTTTCCCAGCCAAGACATGCAGCATTCATGGTCCGGAGGATAGGCGCGGCGAGTCATTGAAAACATCACACAATCAATTTAGGTTCAAATCCCAGCGAAAGGAAGTAAACAAAATACACATATGAATCATACCAAAAAAGCAACATCCAACAAACGAAAATATTTTTGTGTTTCTATTTTTGATCCTTTCTTTCATGCATTAAATACACTTTGGCTAAAGCTTTTATACGGTACAGACAGTAACTATACTTTAGCAATTGCCAACATAGAGCTAGGAAATGTAGTCGTATTGACACTTTAATAGCGCCCTTTTCCACTTTAATACTGCATTAATGAGACATGTAATGCAGTATGACTTTATATGCCATATTTTAGAGAAGCATATAAAGTGATGTTGATGCAACTATATACAGCTGTATGGTTACTTGGGGAGACTCTAAGGGTCGGCTTAAACTCGTCAAGGGTTCAAGTTCTTGAAGTTAGATGCTCACATTCAAAGGTATCGACCGTGATAATTATATCTTGAATTTGTTTACCGGCATATCGGTCGCCTGTCTTGGTAGTTTCATTCTAAAACCACGCCAAGCCATTAGGGGATGTTAGCCACAAGGAAGGACGTTTCAAGTAATACTCTTTCATATGGTATGCTATCTAATCCAATTTCTCTCGCCGGTCTCTTACGCTACCTATCCATCTACTACACTGCGGAACACGTTTTTGTATCAAGCACTAAAATACTGCAATTTACTAGATTAAAAGTTGCTGAATCCATTGCCGTTTTCAAAAATGTCATAGCACGTCTAGTTTTTGAGATATTGACGGTTGAAAATGCGAAATTTGACTTTTTCAGCCAAATTGTATGCAAGTTTGTCAGCTTGTGTGGCATTTTTTTCGCCTAATTTGCCACAGAATTCAAACTTCATGTATATAACAATTATTACCAACAAATTTTATGATACATTCAATGCTCACAAGTTATTTTTTGAAGGTTTCTAAAAGTATTGTATTTTGCCATATAAGAGAAATTGAGAAGAGAAGAGAAATGAAGAATTTTGTATGGAGACTGCACTGCCCATAACTGCATAACAGTCACATTCGACATTTTTTACAATTTCGAGTTAATACCGGGGAGAATCATCAAATGACAAATACTTTCGATCTACTTACTAAAATCTGTGAGATTGTTCTAGAAAATTCGAAAAAAATACCAAGTTGTTTTGTCACATTGGCAATTGTAACCGCATAACAGTCACATTGAGATTATACATGAGCTCCATGATGCAGTGGCAACGAAATTTCCATCAGATTTTTTTTCTGACTATTCACCCAATAAGCGATATGAGTTGTACAAAATTTCAGCCTCAAATAAGCACTTTTGAATTCTTAGTGATTTTTTGAAATATCTGTTCCCTCCCATACTGCAATAAAATGCAAACTTGGTACCCTATTTACTCAATGCCTACTTTTGTCGAATGTTACAAATATGCAGTTAATGGCAGTGCAAGCGTGTTGAAAAAATTTGTTTAAACTAAATTTAATCGTGAAATTTCAACCGAACGATATTTGAAATGAAAGTTAGTTTCATATTCTGCATGCTTGGTGGATTAGATCACAAAAAAGTTTGTTAAATCATACTTTAAATTTCATGTAAACATCAATAAAAACAGTGCTTTATACAACTTTGGCGACCTGTAGCAAAAAAATGTGACGTGCTGAAACATTTCTGAGAACGGAATCAGATACAGCAACCCTAAATCTACAAGAGACACATAATTTGATCCTTGAGACACACAAAAATGTCATTTTTGCTACGCTGTTTCATTGCTTTCTTCTCCATGCTCCCTCTTACATCGAGCAAAATAGTTAGATGCTCATATTGATATGGTTCTAGATATGATCCTAATTTGCCACTTACCCAGGGCAACTGGAACCTACTTTGAGGTGGTCAGTGCATCTAATGGTTCTGAATATGCTGCTGAAAATAAATACATGATTGGAAATACGAATATGACTGACTGAAAATATAGAACCAGTTTTACAGAAATGGTTATATTTTTGAAGATTTTCAACGAATCTTAATGCGTCCGCTGGCATTCAACTTCCTATTAGTTCTAGTTTCTAGGAAAATTGTAAACATATATACAACTTCACACCGTACAAAAGTACAAGCGACAGAAAAAATGCCATTTGGACATGACCTCGGGAAATCCGGAACAATTCCGGTGTCCTGTGGCCCATATACATGGCCAAGCAAGTTCCTGAAACTAGACTAAAATTGCCGTCGACTGCTTCCGGGTGCATCCATTTTTATTAATGTTTCATAAAGTAAGAAGCATTTGAATTTAGGCAAAATTTTGTCTATTCCCTGTATTTTACAGATTTGAAATGAAAGCATGAAACGAGTTCACCATCTGATCCTTCATCCTTGACTGGGCAGCCACAATCCAATTTCAGTTTATCTCAATGCATACAGACTTCCCTCGAAAACGAACGACGCACAAACCGAGAAAAAAAAACAAAATCACTCCGGAAGCGCGAAAGTGAACTCAAGCGCTTGGGCCTTCGTAAACATAAGGATTTGTTTCAGACTATTTTCAAATTGAAACCGGATTTATTATTCTGTGAAAGTTTCATATACAAGTTTATAATTTCCATTCAAACAAATGATAGTCAGATCACTTATCGTATTCGAACTGATATATTTTTTTTTCGGATTTTTATTGCACGTTTCCAACGTAGCACAAATATCGTACCGCAAAGTCACTCACAAATAACACGATTTGCGCCAAACTGGTAATAATAAGAGCTCCTAAGAAATGTAGTGCCATCGACAACTTGATAGTGGAATAAATGGCTATATATTTAAAATCGGCCTTTGATGAGTGAAAGAATGAAAGAAAAGAATAAAGCTTATTCATGTGTTTTGCCTCGATTTGTAAAGAAGTGTACATTTATAAATCAGTGAAAAACAATTTTCAATTTTTGTAAATGCATTACCCACATACTAGAAAGAATATTTCAAGCCAAATTACGAGAGTTATTCAACAGTCAACTTGGACTTATTATTCCTTATGTTTCCCTTTCGGATATCATAAAGAAATGTCACCATGTCAAGATAATTGTAAATTCGGGGTAATGGAGTAGAATCTTTTTTAGTTTTGTTTATCATTGAAAATAGATCAAACAGAGTTCTTTACGCTCCACCTTACTATCCGCCAATTTCAATCATTCAATATTTTTGGAGTAAAAAAAGAGTAAATAGTATCCTTCACATTTCGGGCTCCTAGCAGATGTGAAGAGTAAGGTTTCTTCGACAATTGTTATACATTAAGAGCTGTGAAATAGGTTGCAACATATACTCCGAAACACTATTGCGAGAAAGTAGCGGAAACCATAATTTATCATCTCGACAAGATTGAAATTTCTGGCGCTTAAAGGGTAAAGGGAAATAATTGAAAAGCTGGCAAAGGTTTGAAAGAAATTTTTTGATGTTGTCTGAATTTTGTTAGAAAATTATATAGCAAAACTAATGGCAGATTTTCATATTATGTTTATTAAGAAATAATTAAAAAAAAAAAGATAAAAAATAAGTCATTAAAAATGTTACAGAACATAGAATTTTCCAAATTTAGTGATATTTAAGTCAAATAAATGGTTTGATTCAAATAAACTAGTTATCCGTAATTCCCTGGCCAAGAACACAGGGTTTGACGGTGCCAAAGTAGAAGGTGCACCATAATAATACCCGTCTGTGAAACATATCACCTTCCCAATACTTTGGTACACCTCTAACGGTTCATGATTTATCATGAAACGGGTGCATTCAGGCGGAGGATCTGTTAATATGTTTCGGCATATTATCAGGTCCTCTTCGAATGGAGGGACAGCCAGGGCTCAGTAGTTACTTATAAACCAGTGCTGGTTGTTGATGGTTCAGTTCGTTTACACAAGCTGTACAACTCTTGGTTATAAAATTAGTGATTGTGAGGGTGCTAATAACGTTGTTTGAAAAAATGTATGGTGATGAAAATTTGAAAATGGCATCGGAAGTGATTTGAAGAGTTGTAATAAGATTTGCAGGGAGCCCTCCGCCCTTTTTTGTACCCTCCCCATTTTTAAAGTATCGCAAATGATGGAATATTTGATATACAGGGGGATATCAAAATAACAAACACACAGGCAAACACACAGGGACAGGCAAAAATTAGGCCAACTTTGGAATGCTGTAACTTTGACAAAAATTGACCGATTTCAATTCTTTAAGAAGTGATGGACGGGTCAACTAATCTAGTTTTGAAGTGCATCCATGGAGACTATGACTATGACCACCGGATACCGGATCCTTTGCTAAACACACGTCATAATTTTACTACATAAGACATGCTTCCGGAAATCCGAATTATCACCGGTATCCGGTGGTCATAGTCTCCATGGATGCACTTCAAAACCAGATTTGTTGACCCGTCCATTACTTCTTAAAGAATTGAAATCGGTCAATTTTTGTCAAATTTACAGCATTCCAAAGTTGGCCCAATTCTTGCCTGTCCCTGTGTATTTGCCTGTGTGTTTGTTATTTTGATATCCCCCTGTATATCAAATATTCCATCATTTGCGATACTTTAAAAATGGGGAGGGTACAAAAAAAGGGCGGAGGGCTCACTGCAAATCTTATTACAACTCTTCATATTGTATTTAAAGTTGAAAACATTATATGGCACATGAATTCCACACTCAAAATAATCCAAACGTCATTGTTACGTGAAAACATACGTGATTTTTTTGCATCGCACTTTTCACGTAGCTCTTACGTGAATCATAGGTAGCCTAGAATGAACGCATGAACTTTTAAACATCGTCCATTCCACCGGCACTACACGTAAGACCTGCGTGGATTTTCTGGTAGCCTTTACGAAGCGTTTCAATAGGACCTAGATGGTTTTGCATTAAATTTAACCGTAAGAAAGACCAATCTAATTTGTTATAGGCTTTGGATGAAAACTAATTCCCAATTGGAAAATGTAAACAAACTTAAAAGATTGTCAATCTGAGCATTTTGAATCCTGTTTCCACAATTTTGTGAGTTTAGTCTGTTTTGTTGTATCCTTCGCGTGCTATAATTGATAGAGGTTGTAAATCAGGTATAAAATATGAACTAATGCAGGGATTCTTCGGTATTCAAAGCATATTTACCTTAAAATCAATCTTACACAGGGTTTAAAGCAGCATCAGCTTCTGAAGTTCTTCAAAAAAAAGTGGGCGCCATCTTAGGATTTAAGCTCAACACCGAATGTACGTACAATATGGAGATGTCAAAATGAACTTAGGCACCTACGTGAATTTCACGTAAGTGCGAAAGGTAACCTCAGTAGAAATTACCGAGTCACTATTTGGTGGTTATGAATGGTTCAGTGATCCTTATCTTAGTCAGGTGAAGTAAAGGTAAAATGAATTTGAAATGATCTACGTGATTTTTCACGTAGCAATGACGTTTGGATTTTTTTGAGTGCACTGTCCTGAATATAAAACACTGTGTCGGTTTATTGATTAGGGGAAAGTGGGGCAGTTTGGCCACCTTAAGGAAAAGTCAATAAAAGTGCTGAAAATATTATGAATTTTTTGAATGTTTGCATGATTTCCAACAATCTTTAAATGAATACACTAGATCCGCATGATTTCCTTTGTCTTATAAAATTCACAGTTGAATGATTGATTTTTTCTCATTTTTCGAGTCGATTTTTTACTGATAGGGTGATATGAGCACCCCATTTTTGATTGCACAATAATCTCATATAATCTAAAAATTCAATTATTTTGTTACTACAATTGAAAGTTATAAGTATTTATAAATACTCTGTGCAAGAAGGTACAATTTTATAAAAACATTCTAATAGTCAAACATCATCGTTCTGAAATGATGAAATTTAAAAGAGTCATTCGGGGCGATATGGGCAGTTTTTTCGAACATCATTTATTTATTTTTATTTGAGTTTCGAACATTTACTTATAACATGCCTATTGCTTCATTTCCTCATTCGCTTTGGGGGGGCATGTTATTTCAGATGAAATTTAAAGAATTTATGCAGTTTTAAGGTGTTCATTCCACCCCATTGGCCAAACCGCCCCGACTACCCCTAGATTAGATTTCTAAATAAAAAATGCAAAAAGTTCAAGTTTATTTTAAAAATGACCTGGGGCAGACACGAACATTCTGAAAACGTCATTATTTTTGTTTATTTTTATACTTTCAAGCCCGGGGTGTCCGGTCTCTGTGCATTCAGATCGACTTTTTTTTGTCGAACAGTGTAATTATATGAACCCTACTAGTTAAGGTGAAGATGAATCGAAGCCAAACCTCAAATTTCTAAGAGCATGAATCTGGAGAACCAAACATCCGTTTAAGCTAAAAACCTAATCAATTGGTCACTAGCTGGTGGTGACCAATCGATTAAGTTTTCAGCTCAAACGGGTATTCGGTTCTCCAGATTTGTGCTCTTGAAAATTTGAGGTTTGGCTCCGATTCATCTTCACCTTAAACAATGGCCATAATACATTTTGCAATCATTTCTTTGAAGATGAACACTATTGCCTAGTTCTTCACACATGCATGATAAAAGTGTTTATAATGACAGCGAGTGCACATGAGTGGATCGAAGTGATTTTTTTTAATGTAACTTTCTTGATTGTAGTGTTAAATCGTAGTTTGAATAGTAATTTCTACAGAAACAAAAATAATGAAAAATTTAAATTGAATATCTTTTAATTACTTAGTAATGGCACAGATAACAGATGTTGAAGTCCTATTGTTAAACTGTGTAAGACAATTAACGGTCATTTTGAATGGCAACACAAGTAGCAACATCGTTATGGCGCTGTCATCGCTGAGCTCCCAAAACGATGTCAGTGGTGAATATGATATATTTCAACATACTGATATTCACCACTGATTGACGCAATTCGTTGTGTGGCGGCGCTAGTGATTGCAAGAAGATTCTGTTTGAATATTTACACAGGTTTTCAGAAAACTTTTGTTCTAGCATAAACATCTGTTATCTGTGGTAATGGTAATAACAATGAATTCATATGGAAATGGTATGATGTAATTTTGATGAAAATTTGTAGCTGTGATAGTGAAAAGTGATATAATGGAAAGTATATCTAAAGTGTATTACAAAAGGTGATGAGTGATAATTGGTGGTAAACGTGATAGTGTCGATAGTGAGTGATGAAATGAAATGGGGAATGAGGACCTTTTAAGAAAACTATTTCGTTCTTCACTTTAACCACTCTAGTAGCATTTCGGGCCTTATCATAGTTGGGGATTTTTTTTTTATTTCCGTACAAAGTAGGCCGAAGGGTCTCAGATTTTCATGAAACTTTTTCCACAGGCAGGGCTCATCAATATATGAATAAAAAAAAAATTGAGAAAAAATCAGGGTCGCTTATTTTCCCGAAAAACTCAGATGGATTTTTTTTGTTTTCCTCTGACACTACCTACTTTGAAAAATCATAACTCAAGAACGAAGCATCGTAGAAACAAAGTTTTTTTTTTGTGAAAATGAAAGCAAATTTTCTCAGGAATAAAAAATATATTAACTGGAAAAAGTTTTCCACAAAATTTTTCACCGTTGAGAAAATTCGTAAAGAAAAGCCGAAAAAACTATGCTCCATCTCGTGTAAAATTTTCAAAAAAATATTTTTGAGAAGATAATTTCATAAGCTTTAATCGCTGAAAGTTTTGAAATGTACTTTTTTTTTTAGTTTTTGAGTTATGGCCAATTTTGTGGAAAATTACTATATAAGCCTTTTTTTGAAAACCCATATTTCAATCAAAGCATCGGAAAAACAAAGATTTTTTATCAAAGCAATTGCAAATTTTCTAATACAGCGAATGGCTAGAGATGCTAGTATTGGAAAGTCAGCAGAAATTAATAACGCCAAACAATTTTTCGACTGGGCTGTGTCGCAAAAGGTGAAAGACCAATTTAAAAAAGATTGGGAATTTATCTATGCAACTGAAAATGACTATTCAGAGGCTGAAAAATTTCTTCAGGAAAGATTTTCTAACCTTGTTCCAATTCCTGGAACAAAAAAAAATCATTCATTTATACCAAAAGACGAACGAAGCATTTTTGCTAGTGAATTCTCAGATGCACATGAAAACCAAGAAAATACAGCATGATTTGTTCTTAATAACACAAAGAAACGAAAATCTTTTGGTGTTAGCAACCAAAGATAATCTTCCTAGTTGAAAAAATAGATAGTATTAAGATAAAATGTAAGTAATATACTGAATAATTGAATAAATAAAATAAAACAAAATAATAATAATCTTATTTGTTCCATGGAAAAGAAAGAATCCCTTTTCAGTGTAATAACAAATTGAGGCAGAAACAGTTTTTTTTTCAGTTTTTCTTAGCGGTGTAATTTTTTATGAAAAATATCATCTATTCCGACTTATACTTCATTAAAACCAATCCCATATCTTTTTTTCAGATGTATTAGAAAATTTGCAATTGCTTTGATAAAAAATCTTTGTTTTTCCGATGCTTCGATTGAAATATGGGTTTTCAAAGAAAAGGCTTATATGGTCATTTTCCACAAAATTGGCCATAACTCAAAAACGAAAAAAAAAGTACATTTCAAAAATTTCAGCGATTAAAGCTTATGAAATTATCTTCTCAAAAATATTTTTTTGAAAATTTTTCACGAGTTGGAGCATAGTTTTTTCGGCTTTTCTTTACGAATTTTCTCAACGGTGGAAAATTTTGTGGAAAACTTTTTCCAGTTAATATTTTTTTTATTCCTGACAAAATTTGCTTTCATTTTCATAAAAAAAAACTTTGTTTCTATGATGCTTCGTTCTTGAGTTACGATTTTTCAAAGTAAGTAGTGTCAGGGGAAAACAAAAAATTTCCAACTGAGTTTTCCGGGAAAATAGGCGACCCTGAATTTTTCTCAATTTTTTTTTTATTCATATATTGATGAGCCCTGCCTGTGGAAAAAGTGTCATGAAAATCTGAGACCCTTCGGCCCAAACCAGTACGGAAATAAAAAAAAATCCCCAGTAGTCTGAACTACTAGACTGCAAAAGTACGGTAAAGGGCTGATTGCTGCTAGGGTACACAGTGATCATTTGAGCAACATTGCTTAGGAACGTCTGTGTGTTGAACGCAATTGAGGCTTATAAAAGCAAATGCTGGGAAGGAGCTTAGGGCAGATTAAAAGTGCCAGTACTACCCCTATCGCTAATGACAAAAAAAAAAAAAATAAACTAGTTGTCCGTAATTGAAATCAGAGCAAAAGTAACAAAGAAAATAAAAAATTTGTCTTTTTTTCTTGCTTCAAAGCACGTTTCATACTTTCTTTCCTCGTTACGAAGAATATATACTTGGCCGGCAAAGGGAGCTATCAAGTATTCGAATCTATGATCTCAAGTGAAATAATTGTTCTATCCGGTATAGTTTTCCATGACTAATTGGAGTAAGTGTGATATGTTTAACATTCAGAGCTTTTGTAGAACTATCCATTCTCCAACAAGCACACTTTTCAGTACAAATGAAAAATTTGAAACGTGGGGCGATGATAATCATGTGTATCGCTAAACTTGTGGCTCATAAACTAGAACTTTATATTGCACTTTCCTCTGAGTTCTTTTTTGGATTATGTTCAATACTGTTTGGGTTAGTGATAGACGAAAGTTAGCACGTAACGTCAAAGAAAATATTTTCCTTAGAAAAAAAGGTTAAAAATCACATCCTTCTTACCCGTCGTCAGAGTGTACAGCAAGGCGCTCACCGGTATTCGATCGAAGGGTTGGTTTGTGCTTTGGAATGATGTGAGCAATGTGTATATGTGTGCGCAAATGTCGAATTCTCTACTTATTAGCGTAATAAACCTTCCCTACACTTACTAGTGTGTCCAGATAGTCGGTCAGCAGCGGTCCAACGGCAGCCACCTGGCCCCAGATGCGTGGATTGGCCTTGGTGTGCATGGTCAACCGGCGGCCGGCGATGGTCAGCAGCAGATTTCCCAGAGCCTGATCCGGGACGATGTTCTCCAGCAGTTCCTCGGCATACGAATCCCACCCGTGGGCGTACAGTTCAACAATCTGCGGAAGGACGAAACGATAAAATGTGATTGGAATTGTGGTTGTTCTCGGAAGAGTTCGGAGCCACAATCTTCGGGAAATATTACAAACGTCGAACAAAGCTGGTGCACAGTAGGAGATTTCGTCGTTTAAGCGGTTTTAATGGCCCTGAAATATGCTTCCTATCGTTTTGGCACAGACAAACAGACGTAACACTCAAGAACTTTCTATCGCCCACTAATTTAACGATAATTTCAAATTCGCTATCTTTCAAAACTCACAACCAGACACATCCGTGGTGATGATGAAAAGGTGCTCAGCGAGTCAAAACTGCTAAAAACCCCTGTCCTAGAACACTCTTTAAGCTTACTACAAAGTTGTGTATTTTAACGGGCTTATGGACAAAAGGACGAAAGACAAAACGTCGAAAGGACAAAAAATCGAAAGGACAAAAGGTCAAAAATGTTTTGCTTATTGGGAAACTTTTGTCCTTTTAACCTTTTGTCTTTCGAACTTTTGTCGTACATTCATTTTCACGATATCTTAAAGTTGCTAGGGCATACAACTGTGAAAATACTTTTAATTAGAGTAATGAAGTTATCGACAAAGTTAAATATAGCAATATAGCATTTGCTACAACTTTTGTGAAGAAACCAATCTTGTATAATGAAAAGTACAAGGGATGAATTTTCTATCTCACTTTTAGGGTAACAAATTTAAATGCTGAATATATCAAAAGAACAATATTTACTTACTGAAAATCTTCCTAGAAGACACCATAACGCTTAGAAACATAATTATGGCACAATTCGTTGAAAGCACTATAATGACTAAATCTCCCACTATGCGGTGTGGCTTTTTTTTCGGAGCAGATCAAACGCATCAAACTCTCTTCTGCGAAGGATGGAAAGGATTGACCGATGGCAGATGGTGGCAACGGTTGAGGTAAGGAATACTTGTTGGCTTGTTGATCCATTGATGGATGAGTCACAGCTGAACGGGGTCCGATGGAAAAGCTTTTATGAGGGTCTAAGTCCCTAGAGACGACATTAGCCGGAAATCGACTATGAATGTATTGAACAAAAAAAATATATGAAGGGTTGCTGGAAAGTAGGGATTTATGGATGATGACTCTGCAAGAAACATGTCTTATTAATCAATATTGGTCTGAAGTAATTTTTCGTTAATTACTTCGGAAAAGTGCAAATCCCAGAGTTCTGAAAGTTTTAAAATTCTTGATCAGGATTTCATAGGAAATCCTTCGCAGGATTTCAAAAGAAATCGTTTTCAGAATATCGAAGGACATTTTTAACAAAATTTCAAGGAACATCCTTCTTAGGATTTCTAAGTTGATCCTTCTCATGATTTCGAAGCAAATCTTCTCAGGATTTCGAAGGAAATCTTTGTCAAGATTTTGAAGGAAATACTAGTCAGGATTTCGAAGGAATTTTTTCTCAGGTTTTCGAAGGAAATCTTTCTCAGGAGTTCGAAGGAAATCTTGCTAAGGATATCAAAGTAAATCCTTCTCAGGATTTTGAAGGAAATCTTTCTCAAGATTTCCAAGGAAATTCGAAGGAAATCCTTTTGAGGACTTGAAGGATTTTAAAGGAAATTCTTTATACAGTATAGTGAAGGAAATCCTCTTCAGGATTTTGAAAATACTTCTTAGGCTTTCAAACCAGAATTCAAAATTTTGAAAGCGAATCTTTTTTTTCTAACTTTATTAACGAGAATTCCAGCCCTGGGCTAGTTCATCTCGGGACCAACGGCTTTACTTCCCTTCCGAAGGAAGTCATCACTGAAATTTTTAGTGACTAACTCGGGGATGGGATTCAATCCCAGGTCCTCGGCGTGAGAGAAGTGTGTTCTAACCACTACACCAGGTCCGTCCCCGAAAGGGAGTCTTTCTCAGAACTTCAAATGGAAATTCTTCTCAACTTGTGTTCAACAGGCCATAGCCCCCGTCCAGACTGCTAAGGAAGGAATTTGGATTATCATTGGAAATTTAGTTATAAAAATTAGAAATTAATACCATCAGTAATAATCAATATGAACAACCAACTCACCTGATGTTTCTTCAGCTCCGTCACGCTGATCTCCCACACCTCGGCCAGCTGATCGATCCTCTCCATCCACGCGATATGATCCGTGTAGAACACGTTCTCCATGTCCTCCCGGATCAGGTCCATCGTGGCCGTAATGGTCTTGCAGAGAAACTCGAACCGCACTCGCTTCAGAAGAAGATCTGCCTTCGGCAAACTATAAGCCAGCTGTCGGTTGATCTCGGCAAAGAACGATTGATTGGCCATCCCGTCGAAGAACTGCTGGATGGGCTTCTGATATTTGACGTTGAACGAAGTCAGAATCAGAAGTACGGTGGTCAATTCGTGGTGTAGTTTCAGGAGCGCCATGTTGGCTGAATTTTGCTGAATCGCCAGGGATGTTAGAGGGATTGGGCCATCCTGGAGTAGTTCCTCGAATTTTAGCTCCAGTTTGTCGTGATCGATCGAGTTACAAAAGTGGTCGAAGAATTCGAGGCAGTTCTCCAGGAACTGTGGCACCAAGGCGTCGGATATGCCAATATCTTGAAGGCAGAGCTTCTCTTTGGGTAGACGTCCGACCTTGTTGACGAGCTTTTTCGTAGCTTCCAAGGGTATTTTCAGGTGAGCATTCCAAATCATACAACATAGGCCATGTTTCATAGAATACTGCAGACGGGGGATGGCTTTGAGACATGCCAAACCTGCAGACAGAAGGTCAATATTGGACATGTTTTTGCTCCAATCACAGATGTACTCCCAGGCGAGATGGCTGAGAAGAGTTCCGCTGTCTAAGCTGAACGGAAAGTGTCGACGAAGGATGTTCAGGTTGTACAACACGGGATCTAGTTCGGAGTCACTGCTTCCTCCGTACTCGCTTGTTTCGATAAGGTTCTGTTTGAGCAACTCAAGTCGTTTGCGTTCTTTTTTCTCAGTTGCCGCAGGCTCCTGAACCCCAGCATGTTCGTCTTCGACGGCTTCATCCGGGACCTCAATGACCAACTTTTCCGGATCAATTCCAGTAGCACCAACCCATTTAGCGACGATCTCTGCCACGATCCCTTGCCCTCCCTTCAGGATCTCCTTCAAGCTAACATCCGGTTTCTGGCACTTCAAACAAGGATACTTTGGATTCAAGCACCTCAGATTTTCTGCAAGAATTGCTCCCAGTACGGATACGTCATCAAGTTTCCCTATCAACAACGTCCACTGGCAGGCTTCCTGGGAAACTTCTTCAAACTGGTAATCGTCATCACTGTGCTCCTCGTACTTTAAGGCTTCATTACGGCACATGATCGCGGCCAGTAGTCCTCGTAACGCACAAGGTGACTCCAGTAGATATTCCCGAGCATTTTGCCACCATAGACAGATGGTGTTGTTCTCGAAACGTATCCGTTCTTCCACGAGAGAGCAAATCTGCCGGAGAACTTTGTTAAACTTATTAAGGTCTTCCGCTAGTTCCGCTATATCTCTGTATACGAAGGGAATGCGAAGCCAATAAGCGAGGAACAATTTCAAAAGGTCATCGTACATCAACCCGGATGTACTGGCAGCAGTTACGAAGCCCGCAAGTCTTGCTCCGTTACTCAGATAGATATCCTCGAAGATGATCTTTCCCAAGGAGCTATACAGATGGCCGGAGTCGTCTTTGAGCAGAATCAGGCCCTCATTAGACACATTGAAGTACGATATGTATTCCTGGAAGGTATTGCTTTTGACGGTTGCATCCTCGAAGGTAACACGAGTTGCCGAAGTACCTTCGGAAGAACTATTCATTGCCAGCAGTTCGATCAGCTTCCCTATCGAGGCCAGTTCCAGCTCAGACAGTTTTACGTTTTCGTCTAGGTTAGCTTTAGGAACCTTGCGTTCGGAAACCGTATCGTCTGCTTGCACGTCATCGCAATCCATCTGATTATCTGCACTTTCGTCTACAGGGCACTTGGCTTCATCACTGCACATCTCCGAATCTTCAGGACACTTACTGACTAGATCTTGGGCAGCTATCTCATCCATCAAGAACAGATAAAACAGCGTCAGCTTCCTATAATTCTCGCAAATCACCTTCAGATGCCTGTGTCTACCATCATGTTCCAATTCCTGCATTTCTTCCTCTTCATCGAACCTCCCAAACACCTCTACAGCACTACGAAACAGCTTTGCCTTGATCTTCTTGTGTTTTGCCAGCATCTCAACGCACTGCTGCCTAATCTCATCAGTTTCGAAGCTTTTGCACATCTCCACCATCTCTTCGTGCTCTTCAGCCTCGCTTCCATCACCCGCCTTCAGACAAATCTTCAACCTCTTTAACAAATGCAGATCTTTGGCAGTCTTCGATTTGGAATCACTAAGCGCACAGTGAAACGGAATACTGATTTCTTTCAACGAGTTGTCACTTGGATCGAAAAACGTACACCCATGGCCAGTGTATTTCACCTTGCTACTGTTCGAACTTACCCCCATAAAGCTGTGCGTATTATACACCAATTGACCGTTCTTGGCCGCAGTGAAAGCACCAACCTTAGGTCCGTTCTGCAACGACCACACTTCCAATACCGATCGCCTTGGAGCGTAGATCACCAAGAACATTGCCTTCCGACGGTCTTGTTTCGTCACCGCATCCTTGGCTTGCTTCTCGGCTACCTCAACAAACCCACACTGAGCATCTCGATAACCCTTCCAAATCCTCAAAGCGATCCCCTTCATGCAATCCACCAGAATTATACGACCCAAGTTATCTGCTACGGCTGCCAGGGTATAATTCGGAGCCAACCATACCGAGAAGGCATTCCGCTGAATATCACACAACCCAAACCGGCAGATCAACGGTTCCGAAGGCGGTAGTTGCGGCTCTTGGGGAGTTTGCGGTGCTGACGATCCACCGAACCAGGATCTGCGGACAATTCTTTATCAAAATCCTCAACAACTCAACTTTAAAGCTATGTACTTACGGTAGCGCGGACTTGATCTTGCTGGCGACAGCCCTTGCAACATCTGCCAACACGGGCTGCGTGAACCCTTCCTTAGCGTAGTGAAAACCTATGTACGGTTTCATACCGGCCGCCACGATCAGCGAGTTCTGCGGTGGAGCATGTCGATACTTTGCGAAGAACCCTCCCTCCAAACTGGCCGTCAACAGATGATCGAACGTACAGGTCTTCTGCGGTCCCACCACGACTGCGTCCTGCACTGTCATGTTCTTCCCGTAATTCCACTTACGACACGCGATTACCTCTTGGGATTCGTTCACTCGCGGACTCCCCAACCCATACCGACCGATTTGCTGTTTCAGGCTTCTCAACAGTGGAAACAACTGCGCACCCTGAATGATCACTACACACGAGGGATGAAACACGTACAATTCTTCGTTGATATGCTTCCCGCTTTGGGCCTTAATAGCCTGCACCGGTTCCTGGTGGAACAACTGCGAGTGGATCAGTGTCCCATTTTCACCGTAGAACAAAACCTGCCCACTATCCAGCCCCACAACTATAAAACTGAAGTCCACAACGCTGGACTGCGAACTACCCTGGCCGACGATCGGCATGCAGAGGACACTTGTGATCAGACAGTTCGGGTCGTCAATCGCACCCTTCCAGGCGATCCGGTAGACGCTGAGTTGCCGCTGGCGGTCCCATTTGGACGTAAGGATGATCAGGATCGATCCGTGACCAAACGCGAGGATGTCGCCGACCGGGGAGAGCGAGTAGGACACCGCGTTGAGCCAGTTTTCCTCTGTGGAGGGAAGAAACGAACAGAGAAGTGGGAGGTTAAGAATGATCATTTTAAGAAAGTCGGGCTTGTTTGTAAAGACAAAGACAATTTACACCGTCTTCAGCCAAAGGCTGCACAGACTGAACAATCACGAACATTAGGCAACGGACAACACAGAACACCCAGTAGCCCAGCGATGAATTTTTCGTTTGACGAAAAGTTTCCACCGACTGGAGCGGGAATCGAACCCACACTTCATGGCACAATACGCCTAAACGACTGACGCCGCTAACCGCAAGGCCACGAAGCCCACTGTTTGTAATTTACACTTTTTTTTTATTTGAACGCTATGCAATTTAAAACTTTCTCAACTTCCAGGACATTTAGTGCCTTCGAGCCCCTAACACAATATAAATTATACAAGAATTCTTTTTTTTATTATTAACGACAAACAACTAAAGGACATTAGGTTGTTTGAGATTGATTTTCATTTAGTTACATTTGCGTCGATAGTCCACGTGAACGGTGATAGTTCTGCTATTGCCAAGCTTCAGTATCTCAGGCGGTAGTGTCATGCAACCCTAGGAGTTGCATAGATTTTGATCTTAAACGATCAGTGTTTGGATTTTGATCAGAATAAGCCGATCGAATCATATTTAGAGAGTGTAACAGCTCGTGGCACACCGGAGAGCCCTATGAATGTAAACATTCATAAGCGAGGAGATTTCGACTGATGTGGGAGAATTGGAGCTACTAGTTTCGGCGCTGGAGTCTTGGGTAATCAAAACGACTGTTTTAGATTTCTCCCGACGTTTCCACTCTAATCTGAGTCTTCTTCAGGGGGAGAATTCTGTTTAGTCGTATTTCGTATGGTGTAACAAACTTGACACCGACAGTTCTATGTTACACCATACGAAAAACGACTGAACAGAAGTGTGATTCTAGGAAACTACTCGCTGGAGGGTAATCATGCACTTAACCTAAAGTAATAAGTAAACTTTATGAGTTATTGTGGAAAAAGTTAGATTATTCCTTGAAACTATGCCTTTATTAAAAACTGCCTTAAACATTACAGTACGGTTTATAGTACGGCTAGCGAACATTAACTGGTTCTTCGACATTAGACTGGTTCAAAGACTGAATGGATTGGACTCGACACGAAAACGGGACTAAACGTAAGTCAACGAAAAAGACAATTTAAATGAGAAATAATTATATAAAACACACATATTGAACTTAAATTTAAGCAAACGTTACACTTTTCAATGAACACAATGTATTTGTTAAAAGATATTAATTTTTCGCTGGAAAATAATAATTATCCGGATTAAAACTCAGTTTAAGGTTATTTTATTTCCGGGATTATTATTACAGAACCCCTGAGCTTAGTTGGCAATTTGCAACAATTTATTGTTTTCGTTTACATACGGAAACGAGAATTAGCCGGTCATGTCAAGTCGAACCTTACGGTCGGACAAAGTGGTTGGTGAGAAGAATAGTGCAAATCTTGCTGCAAATAGTGGTGGTAACGGCAGCTATCGGACGACGCAAAACCGAACTGTCCTGCTTGGGCTTCACGAAGCACTCACGATTTTTGAGTAAAAATTTTTAAAAAGAAAAAAAAATTATACTTTTGAAAAAAATCAATTAGCTAATTTCTAAATAGCATTATTTAAACCTTCTTCAATTAAGTTTTACTAGGAAATTATGTTCTTAAGCTACGTATGCTGCTCCGCTCAAGACAGGCAAAAACTTCTGTGGAAGAAATGGCCAAGAAATTTTCTACTGTAAGCTCCAGTTGAATTGACATTTTTTTTTATTTCTGCGTACTCCGATCATAGAAAAATGCTTTAAAAAAATGAGCATTTTTACAAGAAATTTCCCACGCATCGAGATAGACGAATACTATTCTTTTCAGAAGCATAGGGTAACGTATATAACTTGAACATGTATATAATTTGGACAGGCTAGCCGTTCTATGTTCATTTCCAATGAGATGGAGAGGTATACACGAATGAGAAATCATGTTTTGCATTAGTAAAACACTATGCTACTTATTAATGATAACCATTTTCATAACAATTACAAATCGACATTGAAAATACCTACGAAGGGAAGAGGATGAGCATTTCAAGAGCATACTTTCTTCTTCTTTCTGGCGTTACGTCCCCACTGGGACAAAGCCTGCTTCTCAGCTTAGTGTTCCTATGAGCACTTCCACAGTTATTAACTGAGAGCTTACTATGCCAATGACCATTTTCGCATGCGTATATCGTGTGGCAGGTACGAAGATACTCTATGCCCTGGGAAGTCGAGAAAATTTCCAACCCGAAAAGATCCTCGACCGGTGGGATTCGAACCCACGACCCTCAGCTTGGTCTTGCTGAATAGCTGCGCGTTTACCGCTACGGCTATCAAGAGCATACATTGAATGCAATAATAGCGCTCAGAATTGGCATTCATAAAAAGTTTAAAAGTGGCAACATGATAAAATATGCCTAAAATTTAAGCTAAGTTCTTCTAAAATCTTAACATGAGTATATAAGGCATAAATCGGGTGATGCCCAAAATAGATTATGGTTTTTGTTCAGTTGATATAATTTGGCCATCTGATGAAACACACTGGAATGTCGCATGAATGCATACTTGCAGGCGTTTTTCGTGGATCTGATGATATTTGCTTGCATTAAATGAAATTATTGATTATTATTAATATACACATCCAGAGGTGGAATGCCAAGAGATGGAGTTGCTGTACCGTTCTCAAGAAACGCGGAAGTTCTATCAGAAGCTCAACACATCCCGCAAAGGCTTCGTGCCGCGAGCTGAGATGTGCCGGGATAAGGATGGGAGCATCTTGACGGACGGACGCGAGGTGATCGAAAGGTGGAAGTAGCACCTGAATGGCGCAGAGAACACAGGCACAGAAGTTCAGGACAGCGAAGGCGATGGCTACGTCAGCACAGCGGACAGCGGAAATCAACCAGCTCCCACGATGGGGGAAGTTAAGGATGCCATTCAACAGCTCAAGAACAACAAAGCCGCTGGCAAGGATGGTATCGGAGCCGAACTCATCAAGATGGGCCCGGACAGGTTGGCCTTTTGTCTGCATCGGTTGATAATCAGAATCTGGGGAACGGAACAACTACCGGAGGAGTGGCAGCAAGGCGTTAGGGCATATATCTACAAAAAGGGCGACAAACTGGAGTGTGAAAATTATCGTGCAATCACCATCCTAAACGCCACCTACAAAGTGCTATCCCAGATTCTCTTTCGTCGTCTATCACCTATAGCAAACGAGTTCGTGGGAAGTTATCAAGCAGGTTTCATCGACGGCCGCTCGACAACGGACCAGATCTTTTCCGTGCGGCAAATCCTCCAGAAATGCCGTGAGTACCAGGTCCCTACGCACCATTTGTTCATCGATTTCAAGGCGGCATACGATAGTATCGACCGCGTAGAGCTATGGAAAATCATGGACGAGAACAGCTTTCCCGGGAAGCTCACAAGATTGATCAGAGCAACGATGGACGGTGTGCAAAACTGCCTGAAGATCTCGGGCGAACACTCCAGTTCGTTCGAGTCTCGGCGGGGACTACAACAGGGCGGATCCGGACTTAACAGTCGAGGCACGATTTTCATGAGATCCGGACAATTTGTTTGCTTCGCGGACGTCATGGATATTATTGGGAGAAAATTTGAAACGGTGGCAGATTTGTTCACCCGCCTAAAACGCGAAGCAACAAGAGTCGGGCTAATGGTGAATGCGTCGAAAACAAAGTACATGCTGGTTGGAGGAACTGAGCGCGACAATACCCACCTAGGAAGCAGTGTTACGATAGACGGAGATACCTTCGTGGTGGTGGACGAGTTCGTCTACCTCGGATCCTTGTTGACGGCTAACAACAATGTTAGTCGGGAAATACGAAGGCGCATCATCAGCGGAAGTCGTGCTCCAGAAGAAACTGCGGTCAAGAAAGATTCACCCCCGCACCAAATGTACGATGTACAAAACGCTCATAAGACCGGTAGTCCTCTATGGGCATGAGGCGTGGACTATGCTCGAGGAGGACTTGCAAGCTCTTGGGGTTTTCGAACGCCGAGTGCTAAGGACGATCTTCGGCGGCATACAGGAGAACGGCGAGTGGCGGCGAAGGATGAACCACGAGCTCACTCAACTCTACGGCGAACCCAGTATCGTGAAGGTAGCTAAAGTTGGAAGGATACGCTGGGCAGGGCATGTTGCAAGAATGCCGGACAACAATCCTGTAAAGATGGTGTTTGCTACGAATCCGGTCGGAACAAGAAGGCGTGGGGTGCAGCGAGCTAGGTGGATTGACCAGGTGCACCAGGACCTGGAGAGCGTGGGTCACAGTCGAGGATAGAGAGAAGCGCCCATGAACCGAGTGAATTGGCGAATTATTGTTGGCGAGGCTTTATCAAGATGATTGATGTAAAGCCAAATAAGTAAGTAAGTACACATCCAATAAACGAAAAAATGCACAAGTCACATGTATACTCTTAAAATTGTATGATACGATCGTCTTATTAAGAAACCATTGCATGGATATTGAGATAACGCTTCTGTCCAAATTACATATATTCACATGAGGGTGTCCAAAATGTATATTAGGTGTCCGAAATGTATGACAGACAGGCCGTCAAGAAACGCTGTTTTGGAAGCTAATACTACAGTTTATAAGCTTTTTCACCTCAGAAACTCAAAGTACAATGGGGCATTAAGTATATAAGTAACATTACGTAATAAAATATTAGTATCTAATGCAGTCAATCGATCGCTGTTTCCATACATATCCTTAGCCTGTCCAAAATACATCATTTACCCTAGTCCCCATTACACCTTAAAAATACACGATTTAATTTCAATATTGACTAGTCCGCTGGATATGATACACCGCGTGGCTATTGTGAAGTTTCCAAAAGACGCATTTGCCAAAAATTCATTCGAATAGTCCAAACCGCGTTTGATGAAATATCGCAATGTTATCTCTCATAAGAGTGAAATTCCATCTAAGAACGGCACGTGTCCTTTTGAGCAAATGCGCTAATATCTTAATTTAGAATCACTTCACTCCAAAACCGAACAGCCTCTTTTTCACGCTATATCCACTATGTATTGTATGCATGTGTTCACATTGTAGAAATGTAGTGTTACTTTACTTTTAAGCCATTTACAGCACGAATTCCGTTTTGTCTTAAATCCCGAACAGACTCTCAATCCGAATTTTGTTGAAATAATTCAATGCAATTTGTCATCAAATTTGTAGGAAACAACATGCGACTGCTACTCAATTTGAACAAATTTGAAGCAACTTCTGATACTGAAATTTGTAAAGATTCTTTAGATCGAGACCTACCTCAAAAAAAATTTTTTTTTTTAATTTCTTATTATAAATGCCGTAAGGATTTTGAAAATCAAGTTATTCGGAATATGAGCTAGAATGTTTGGCATTTGAAACAAAAAACACTAATACATTTAAAAAACACTTATATACATTTGCATAAAAATGAGAGTAACAATTGATAAATCATTATTTTTATCAGCACTCTTGGTAGTTTATAGTTAGACTTAGCAAATAAATTGATTTTTCCAATAATACATACAAACTTTCAAAAAATTAAATGATAGCGAGCCGAATGACGTAAATTTGTGTCGAATTTTAAATACGTTAGTGTCTGATTCGGGAAATGTCCATCACAGCTCATCGTTTTCGTGTGCTTTAACATGTGAAATCACCTTTTTTTGTTCAATACATCTTCAAAGACACATTTTTGTGTAGTTCCATCACTTGCATCATATGTCAGTCAGTAATACGCAAAAACAAAGACAATGGATTTAGCTTCACATTTTCCCATTGACAATAAGTGTTTTTGAGTAATGTTAATTATGTTATGTTGGTGTGGTGAGCAATAAATTCGCAATACTAAAAGTGTAATCGCATCTTCAGAGCCAAAATAAGGTATAAATAAGGTAAGGCGGCATCCACAAATTACGTAACGCTCTGGGGGGAGGGGGGGGAATAGGCTCAAGCGTTACGGCTCATACAAACATTTGAAATTTTTCATACAAAAAGCGTTACGGAGGGGGGTAGGGGGTCAAGAATTTCCAATTTTAGCATTACGTAATGAATGTGCGCTGCCTAAGTTATCAAGATTAAAGTGGAAGTTAATCACTTTAAAAGCAGCTTCTATGATAACAAGGTATATCACATCAATCTTTTATCATAGCCGTTACAAATAAGTGTCATTCAGTTTAAATAAAGTATTGTATGCTGCAATGGACCAATGCACGAGTTCACTCGTTGACGTTTGAGCGGTGCCGTGTTATTTATGTGACCATGGAAACGAGTGAACTTGATACCGCTCAAACGTCAAATTAGTGAACTCGTGCATCGGTCCATGGACCGATAGACTGGCCCACCTTAGTATGGGAGAAAAATAAAGTTGTATAATTCCACGGGGCACCCGCCAGGATTATTCATTAGGGTTAGAGAAAGACTTCCTGAAAGTTTCAGCTCATTTGGTCGTTCCATGAGCTGGCGCAATTGAATTGAAGTTAATATGGGATTTTCAGCTCCAACATATAGGAAACAGCACATCATCTCCTGTTTGAGTCAGGAAAATTGTTGATCGCGTTCAATTGAACCCAGAATGTCAAAAACACTACTTGATACTATAGCAAACAATATTGTAGAAGGTTGTATGATGATTAAAATTGATAAAGTTGGTGTTTTAACTATCTGAAGTAGATTTGCAATATTGCTTAGTATTCCTTCAACATAGCTGGGTGGTAGCCACTAAATCGCAGCAAGCCGTGCGCGCGGGCGGCTGCGTTTTGAATTTTCTGTCACGTTTACTTCGGTTCCGCGTTTCGGACGGTGAAAAGTAGATTCGGCTGATGGCGCTATGCCACCTTCAATTTTTTTTGTGATCTCGTTGTTCTTAAATCCGCCGATATTAGCAGTTGCAACGTAATCCGGGTTGTAGTGCTTTGTACAGTGATGAACAGCTGCAATAAAACTGGCTGATAATGCAGTGATTTACGTGTTAGTTTTTATTTGCGACGATTTTAAAGATGGCTTGTAGCGTGCTAAATTTTTGCATGATTCCGTTAGTGTTACGCCACCCGGATAGTTTTTTTTTTTTCGTTTGGAATAAGTTTGACTTTGACAAAATAAGATAAAAAAACATACGGTTGTGAGATTTGTATCATTTTTAATTTGAAAACCTGTGTTAAGTATGAAAGCCGCCTTCGATGATAATTATTGTGCTACGCAGAAATTAGTTCAAACCAAATTCAGATATGAAACCATTCAGAGGATGTCGATTCAAATTCCCAACAGATTAATATTAAAGTTTTTGAGGAAACGTGTTTTTACTCGGCGTTTCGATAAGTGGACGGATTTGGTGAGTTTGTTCCGATTTAACCGCTGTTTTTAATTCTGGGCTATTTCTGTAGCATGGGGTTGGGTCACTTTATCTTCTCGTTTCAGAGAGCGAGTAATGGCGCTCGAACCAAAGCTTCTTAGCTAGGGCACAAGGTGGAAATACCTGTGTCTCATCCCTGGAAGACGAACACGCATGGAGTGACTTTAACTTTCTTAGCAACGTCACTCCCAACGCTGATGAAAACATTACATTCACGCTTACACTCAATTACAAAAAGTATACTAAACTACACATACACTAAATTTCAATCCGGTCGCATCACTCGCTTATAGTGAATCCTAGACCATTACCCTTCCCATCATCCAACTCCTTGACATCTATGAGGGCGTCGGTGAGTCGCTGGCCTCTCTTCAAGTAGGTGTCATATCATCATTTTCCTTTCCTTTCCTCGTAACGGAGAAGATGGGCGTGGCCGGCAATGAAAATTATCATGTCTTTGCATCTCTGAATTCCGATTGGATAACTATTTGATCCAAAATAGTTTTCCATGAGTAATTGGAATAAGTGTTGTAAAGTTTCTAACATGACAGTTTTCAGTATGCAATCTACGAAATACTCCGTTACCACGCAACGCAACGCAACGCAACATAGCTGGGTGGTAGCCACTAAGCGCATCATAGCCACCTATGACGCTGGGCGAGCTGCGGCACAAGGTGCATGCACATGTGTGATTGTACGGGAGTGCTGATCTAAGCCTTACTTTCAACAACTGAAAGCTTAATGAAAATGAGCTTAAATCCAGATACAACCTTCGGCAACTATGTTTATTAGCGTATCAACTAGTGAATTTGTCATTCTGGGCTCAATTGAACGCGATTAACTAGTGTACGAGACGAAATAGTGACATAGGGTCAATTTTCAATATATTTGAGACGAATATTCCATACAATTTTTGAATTGAATGCGCCAGCTGGGGGAGCAACCAAATGAGGTGAAATTTTGAGAGAGCTTTTTTCTTACCCTAAGGCACATATCTAGGGGGTGCCCCGTCGAATTTTACAACTTTTTTGTTTAAGGGCCAGTTGCCACAAAATTTGATTAAATCGTAGTGATTCTGAACAAGACCAAAATACCACCCTGACACTATGATTTTCCACATTGTGCTTTAAGGCCCTATACTATGGATCAGAACACTTGATTAAAGCGATTTATCTGCGAGGTAAATGAATGATGTACGTTTTGGTGTTTCTTTTGGAATCGTCTTATCTTTGATACATAACTGTGGTATGGTTTCTATGCCCCACAGTTATGAATCAGTGCTGCTTCTAGGAATATGGTTGACATTTTATTTCCCAGTTACAGGATAAATGTGTAAAAGTTCATTATAATTAATTTTAAAGCTTCAAGCATTTATGTTAAAAGTTTTTCTTTTTTGCGTAATTGTAAACCTATTTGATGAGCAATTTTCTGTTTATTTTAGCACTGATCCATAGCTGTGGGTTATTCATAACTGTGATATGACTGTAGTAAATGGATTGAAAATTAATTAAACCTTAAATGAAACATGTAATGCTTTTTGTACCATAGAAACTTAAAATCTTTTCTTCTTCATCATTCTAATCAATACCACCCACGATACAAATCGGAACCAAAACAAACCTGAACTGAGCCCGAACTGTTCCTGCACCTCGCGTAAATCGTCCACATTGGCCAGTAATTTCACTTCGCACGACATTACCGCGACCGTCCGACCGACATCAACCGATCCAAATCGTCCCTGGCAGGAGTGGTTCACCAGCAAAATATCAATTCAAATTTAGAGTTTATCAACCTCGGATCTAGTGGTGATGATTGCAAATTTTTCTTCCACTGATTGTTGTTGTTGCTTTTGGCTGATAAAAACATTGCTCAGTGGACAAAGGAGAACTGTCAGAAAATGATACGCAACATCTCATCGTAGTGCGATGGAAGACACCAATACAAACGCCAGCACAGTGTACGGAACATCAACAAACGGCAGTGGCGGCGGCTTGCGTACGAATGGGAAGGCACCAATCCGCTGGAAACTGTTCTACGCTTTGAGCGGTTGATCAGTAACAATCATCTCTCCCAAGGCAGCATTTTGGGACCAATATTATACAATGGACCAATGCACGAGTTCACTAATTAGACGTTTGAGCGGTGCCGAATTCACTAGTTGCCATGGTCACATAAATAACACGGCACCGCTAAAACGTCAAATAGTGAACCCGTGCATAGGTCCATAGCTGTGTTCAACGAGCTGCTCGAACTTGGTTGCAACCACTTGCGAGTCAGCTTTTGGTGTTCATTGAGCCACTCCAACCTACTTCGAGTCGCTCGGGTTTGTGTTCATTGAGCCGAGTCCAACCAACTCCGAGTCGCTCGAAACAGGTTGGAAGCTAGAGTCCGAGCTAGTTCAACCAGCTCGCAGTAGCTCGTGTTTTTGACGTTTAAAAACGTAAACATTGAAAAAAAAAGCGAAATTCCGAAGCGATACGGATTGTTAGGTGCGCGAATTTTTTTTTCACGTGGAATTCCGGTAAATTAGTAAAAAGAGTAAAAAGAGCGTTCATTGAGAAAGCAGCTTGGAGTTGCTTGAAGTAGCTTTGACAGTTATTTGTTGACAAAAAAATACGAGCTAGTACAACCAACCCCGAGCAAGTTCGATCAAAGTCATTGAACACAGCTAATATTTTCACATCTGACTTACCTGAGTTACCTCAGGGATGTCAAAAATCTTTGTTTGCGAATGACACAGGCCTCTCCGCCAAAGGACGAAGCCTGCGTGTCATCTGTAGTCGATTGCAAAAAGTTTGGATACGTTTTCTTCATACTTGCAAAAATGGAAGATCTCTCCCAATGCTTTCAAATTCAACTAATAATATACCCACATAAACCAAAAGCTCTTTATTTGAAACCTTCAATTAGACATGTTGTCTCGATGAGAGGGGTTCCAATAAATTGGGATGAAGTTAAGTATGTAGGGCTTATGCTAGATAAGAATTTAACTTTCAAAAATCACATTGAGGGCATTCAAGCCAGATGTAATAGGTAAATATGTAAAATGTCTCTCTCTCCTTATTAATAGAAAATCAAAACTTTGTCTTAAGAACAAGCTTTTGATATTCAAACAAATTTTCAGGCCAGCCATGTTGTATGCTGTACCAATATGGACTAGCTGTTGTAATACCGGAAAGAAAGCTCTGCAGAGAATTCAAAATAAAATTTTGAAAATGATTCTGAGGCTTCCTCCCGGGTATAGTATCATTGAGTTACATAGAATATCCAATGTTGAAACATTGGAACAAATGTCAAATAAAATAATTCATAATTTCAGGCAAAAATCGTTACAATCTTCTATTGCCACGATTAATGCGTTATATGTTTAGGTTAAGTTAGGTTAAGTAAATTGAAAATGTTATATTTTTTCTCTTATAAGCTGGTGAAATCATCACACCTGTAAAAAATCTGAACTGTTACGGCAAATGAAATGTAAACTGTTGTTAACAAAATGTTAATAAAATCTTAAATTTGTTTTACCAAATTAGGATGATAGTGTTGTCTAATATCACAGAACACCTAGATATAAGAAATGAATGTAATGTTTGGAATGATACTAATAAAGAAAAAAAAAGACAATCATCTCTCACGCGGGCCGGCCCAAACAGCACAAGTCGAAATTGCGGGCCAAGCCAAGCGGAGAACGCTGATGCTGCTAACACTCAACCAACGGGATGTCTAAAACGCTCACAAAACATAAACGATCGTCCTATCAGTTGCCTAGGTTACAAATTGATTAGTTTTTTTTTTTTTTTTTTTTTTTTTTTTTTTTTTTTTTTTTTTTTTTTTTTTTTTTTTTTTTTTTTTTTTTAATTTCTTTATTAGTATCATTCCAAACATTACATTCATTATTTCTTATATCTAGGTGTTCTGTGTTATTAGACAACACTATCATCCTAATTTGGTAAAACAAATCTAAGATTTTATTAACATTTTGTTAACAACATATTACATTTCATTTGCCGTAGCAGTTCAGATTTTTTACAGGTGAGTTGATTTCACCTGCTTATAAGAGAAAAAAAAAGTTTTTAATATACTTAACCTAACTTAACCTAAACATATAACGCATTAATCATGGCAATAGTAGATTGTAACGATTTTTGCCTGAAATTATTGATTATTTTATTTGACATTTGTTCCAATGTTTCAACATTTGATATCCTATGTAACTCATTGGTACTATACCAGGGAGGAAGCCTCAGAATCATTTTCAAAATTTTATTTTGAATTCTCTGCAGAGCTTTCTTCCTGGTATTACAACAGCTAGTCCATATTGGTACAGCATACAACATGGCTGGCCTGAAAATTTGTTTGAATATCAAAAGCTTGTTCTTAAGACAAAGTTTTGATTTTCTATTAATAAGGGGATAGAGACATTTTACATATTTGTTACATTTGGCTTGAATGCCCTCAATGTGATTTTTGAAAGTTAAATTCTTATCTAGCATGAGTCCTAGATACTTAACTTCATCTGACCAATTTATTGGAACCCCTCTCATCGTGACAACATGTCTACTTGAAGGTTTCAAATAAAGAGCTTTTGGTTTATGTGGGAATATTATTAGTTGAGTTTTGGAAGCATTAGGCGAAATCTTCCATTTTTGCAAGTATGAAGAAAAAATATCCAAACTTTTTTGCAATCGACTACAGATGACACGCAGGCTTCGTCCTTTGGCGGAGAGGCCTGTGTCATCCGCAAACAAAGATTTTTGACATCCCTGAGGTAACTCAGGTAAGTCAGATGTGAAAATATTGTATAATATTGGTCCCAAAATGC
This sequence comes from Aedes aegypti, assembly GCF_002204515.2. Lineage (NCBI taxonomy): Eukaryota > Metazoa > Arthropoda > Insecta > Diptera > Culicidae > Aedes > Aedes aegypti. The sequence goes on along the minus strand of NC_035109.1, from coordinate 22,683,365 downwards.
TGCCTTGGGGAACACCAGCTCTTACAGGAAGTCTTTCAGATCTGGAGTTCTGATAATTAACCTGAAGTGTACGATTTGACAGATAACTTTGAATTATTCTAACAATGTATGTTGGAAAATTAAAATTTTTCAATTTTACAATCAAACCTTCATGCCAAACACTGTCGAATGCTTTTTCTATGTCTAGAAGAGCAAGACCAGTAGAATAGCCTTCAAATTTGTTGGAACGGATCAAATTTGTTACACGTAAAAGTTGATGAGTGGTCGAATGTCCATGGCGGAATCCGAACTGTTCATTGGCAAAAATTGAATTCTCGTTGATGTGGGCCATCATTCTGTTCAAAATAACCTTTTCAAAAAGTTTACTGATGGAGGAAAGCAAACTAATTGGACGATAGCTAGAAGCTTCTGCAGGATTTTTGTCTGGTTTTAAAATTGGAACAACCTTAGCATTTTTCCATTTGTCAGGAAAATATGCTAATTGAAAACATTTGTTAAATATATCAACTAAAAATGATAAGCTACTTTCTGGAAGTTTCTTGATGAGGATGTAGAAAATTCCATCATCGCCAGGAGCTTTCATATTTTTGAATTTTTTAATAATAGTTCTCACTTCTTCCAAATCAGTCTCCCACGCATTTTCGAAAACGTTCTCTTGATTGAGAATATTTTCGAACTCCTGAGTAACTTCATTTTCAATTGGACTAGTAAGTCCTAAATTAAAATTGTGCGCACTTTCAAACTGCATAGCAAGTTTTTGAGCTTTTTCGCAATTAGTTAGTAATAATTTGTTTTCCTCTTTCAATGCCGGTATAGGCTTCTGAGGTTTTTTCAAGATTTTAGATAATTTCCAAAAGGGCTTAGAGCCGGGGTCCAATTGAGAAATTTTATTTTCAAAATTTTTGTTTCTTAAATCTGCAAAACGTTTCTTGATTTCTTTCTGCAAATCCTGCCATATAATTTTCATAGCAGGATCACGAGTGCGTTGAAATTGCCTTCTCCTCACGTTTTTAAGACGGATCAAGAGTTTAAGATCATCGTCTATAATCACGGATTCAAATTTTACTTCACATTTTGGAATTGCAATGTTTCTGGCTTCAACAATGGAATTTGTTAAAGTTTCAAGAGCATTGTCAATATCAATTTTAGTTTCTAAAGAAATGTTAACATCAAGATTAGAGTCAACATACGTTTCATATATATTCCAGTCGGCTCGTAAATAATTGAAAGTGGAGCTGATAGGATTGAGAATCGCTTCTTGCGATATTTGAAATGTAACAGGGACATGATCAGAATCAAAATCAGCATGAGTAACTAATTGGCTACAAAGATGACTAGAGTCGGTTAAGACCAAGTCAATCGTAGATGGATTTCTAGAAGAGGAAAAACATGTAGGGCTATCAGGGTATTGAATTGAGAAATATCCTGAAGAGCACTCATCAAATGAAATTCTGCCGTTGGAATTACTTTGAGAATTATTCCATGACCGATGTTTGGCATTAAAGTCACCAATGACAAAAAATTTTGACTTATTGCGAGTTAATTTTCGCAAGTCAGTTTGAAGCCAATTAACTTGCTGTCCAGAGCATTGAAAAGGCAAATAGGCAGCTATGAAAGTATATTTACCAAACTGTGTTTCAACAGAAACACCTAAAGTTTCAAAAACTTTAGTTTCAAATGACGAAAACAGTTGATGTTTTATACGCCTATGAATGATGATTGCAACTCCCCCACATGCCCCATCAAGTCGATCATTACGATAAACAAAAAAGTTAGGATCTTTTTTAAATTTGGATCCAGGTTTTAAATAAGTTTCGGTAATAACTGCTATATGCACGTTATTAGCTGTAAGAAAATTAAACAGCTCGTCCTCTTTACCATTCAGAGAACGAGCATTCCAATTTAAAATATTTAAATTATTATTTGGATCCATTAGAAAAACGTAATCCAATAACAATTTGATTTGTAAATTTTACACCTACTTGGACTGCTTCAGTCATAGTGGTGGCTTTGAACATTGCATCAATCATTAGATTCAATTGTTCAGTTAGAAAATTAAAATCAGAGGCAGACATATCATCTGATGATTTCCCATTGGAATTTTCGGTAGACGAAGAAGCGGGGTAGGAGTTACCTGTGGCGGTAGGGTTTTTTCCATTTGATTTGAAACAAGTAGAATGGGTACTCATGGAACGAACAGGGGAAGAGTTCAAATTACCTGCTACGATATCGGCAAAGGATTTACCGTGGGTAGATACATTCGAAATTGAAAGATTCGAACGGCTACCCGACGGATTAAAATTTGTTTGTGAATGAGCATGATTATGATCTTCCTGGTGGGTATGATTCCTAATCAAGCGATCGTTAACTGAAAAATGAGCATTGTTCGATACTCTACCAGGCAAATTCCGGAAACGACCGTTATCGTAACGGATATTATCCTTCATCTGCCTGGCACGAGCCTCAACGACTCTTTTGCGTGAAATGCATTCCCAAAAGTTAGCTTTGTGAGGGCCCTTGCAATTGGCGAATTGAAATTTTCTGGTATCTTCTTTCACAGGACAGTCGTCCTTAGCGTGAGAAGAACCTCCGCAAATCATGCATTTAGCATCCATGCGACAATTTTTTGTACCATGACCCCACTTTTGGCACCGACGGCACTGAGTGGGGTTCTGGTAATTTCCTCCAGGTTTCTGGAAATGTTCCCACGTCACACGGACATCGAACATAAGTTTAGCTTTTTCTAAAGCTTTAATATTATTTAGTTCTTTTTTGTTAAAGTGAACTAAATAATATTCTTGAGAAAGCCCTTTCCGAACAATGCCAGATTGGGTTCTCCTTTTCATAATGATTACTTGGACTGGGGAAAATCCAAGTAAATCATTTATTCCATTTTTGATCTCTTCAGGTGACTTATAGTCACTTGAGAGACCTTTCAAGACGACTTTGAACAAACGTTCAGTTTTGTCGTCATAAGTAAAAAATTTGTGCTTCTTCTCTTCAAGATATCTGAGAAGAAGTTCGCGATCTTTAAGAGTTTCCGGCAAAACGCGACAGTCTCCTTTCTTTGCGATTTGGAAGGAAACCTTGATTCCCCTAATGGAGTTCAAGATCTCCTGCCTAAATCCCCCAAATTCGGAACAACTGACCACGATAGGCGGCACTCTTTGCTTCCTCACTTGAATCAAAGAGCCTGGGCTAGAGGCTGCTTCGATTTGGTGTTCGGAAAATTTGTCTAGAGCATCGAACTGATTGCTCATTTCAATACAATTATTCATTTCACCCTTGGAAGAAACTTCGCATTCCGGGGAAGCGTCCTTTCTTCCATTCTTGCCACGTGTAGTGACAGTTTTAAAACCCACTTTTTTGGAAGGAAGTAGTGAATTCAGAGATTCACCCTTCCTTTTGTTAGTTGTTGATACCATGTTTAGTTAATAAACGAGAAAGACGTGACCTTCGAGAGGTTTTTTCCCTAGACGGTGTCCAAGAAGGATTACCACCGCTAGCTTTCGCCAACGGGTCCAACGAAAAATCGAAGGCACGGGTCCAAACAAGGATCGTAAAGGGATCAATAGTAGAAAAAATAGTACTGAAAAGTACTGTTTAAGTAGCACTGAAAAGTACCGTTTTTAATTTTAGCACTGAAAAGTACTGTTTGTGTAGCACTGAAAAGTACTGTTTTATTGCTTTAGGTAGTTTTTAAGAAAACTTCCAAGAGCAGAGAGAATTCGTGTACGCACAGCACGAAGGTACGATGCGCACTGGGAAATTGATTAGTTGGGAATATCCCCGCATTATGGCGTTAGCTCAGAAACCATTGATTTCTGATTCTCCTAAGCGACTAAAACGTTATGTTACTAGATTTTATGATGATTCTATATTCTAATGATTTGAAATACTGATGTCTTCGGCAAAGCTGCTCATTAGTCTTTAAGCAATTCCCAAGTAACATTAGTAGTTGAATAACTGCTGATTCAGCCTAAATGCTGTTTATACAGTTCAGTTTAGCTGAATAAACTTTTATTCAGCTACCGATGTCACTTGGAAATACACTGTATGTTTACTTAGTTTTACAACTAGGAGGCTCAAATGATATTTAAGGCGATCTTTTCGACAAAGTTGTTTGTTAGGTTAAGGACTGTGTGCTGTCTGCTTGATTATTTCAATATAAACCATAAGAAGGAACTAGTAGACATTTAAATTTTAAAATTGGCCAATGCAGTTCCTGTAGAGGCTGTTATTCTCGGCAAAGTTGTACGTTATATCAATGACTATACGCTGCATGTCTGATATGGTAACATTCTGTTCTGCCACTGAACGTTAAGACTGTGAATCGTTTCACCAGTTCGTTTAACTTTTAGTTAAAATTTGACAGCTCGGAGCATGGTTTAACTTGACAGTTCGAAAGTTATTTTCTGCTCCCGTGTATTTGAGAATAACTAATCATCTGTTCTGAAATAACTACTCGACTGTCAAAGCTCAAATAAGTCGACTGCGATGTTTAATTTAACCATTTGAGGGGTAAATAACTATCGAAATGTCAAATTTTAACAAATAGTTAAACGACCTGGAGAAAATGCCTAAATATCGAACGTTGAAGTTGAATCGATTTTGGCAATTCGTTCAAAATTTCATGTTCATGTCAACGAATACCACAGTCGTTTGCTTCATTTCCGTAATTCCCGGTTATGGGGAAACCAAAGACAAATTAAAGACCCCCATGTCCCTTGCAGTTGCCCAAAATTTTATGGCTCATAAGGTAATCTAGAATGCCGTTCAAAGTGTACTGCGATCTGTCAAACTTGGGTACCTTTTGCACTACCGAGGGACCAAATGCAGTACTAAAAGTGGGACGGACCTGGGGAAACTACAAACCATGCAACCCCGCTAATTTGAACGGTATCTCATGCAAACCATCGTTGTTCGTTTTTGGTTTGAACATCTAGTCACCCCAAGAGTCACCCTAGAATTGTGTTTCTGGAAACCTCTTTCACTGTTTTGTTTTTGCGTTCCGTTCCACAGCGTTCCATTTCACTTTACTCCGTTCCATGAGCTAAATGACGTTTGAACCATTTTTAATCTGAACGATGTGCAAATTAGTACAAATTAAATGTGGTCAAACCAACAGGGATACCCGGTATGACTTCGTTTTAATTCGATAGTGACGAACGAAAGTACAACTTTTCCGAAGACATCAGTCGACAAGAACGAATTGAGAATCTTGAGGCAGATTATCATTTATTTTGTGAAAAACATGATTTCTTAGGAACAACTGTGCACATGATGTAATTTATTTAAAAAAAAACTGTTAAATGATTAAAAATCAGTTCGATCTGCATCCTGAAATTTATGAGTTTTAAATTTTAATGCACACTACCCGAGGGGGAAAAATAACTCATGCATACTATATTTTGGTATCATACCGTCCCCTTGATGCTACAACTAGATAACTCGAAATTTGACATTTTTTGATTTCAATACGTCGAAATATTATTCTCAATTAGATCTGCAAAATATCCACAGCTCATAAGCGTGAGATTAAAATACATAAGTTGAAGTTTATTTTTCAATCATATTCACTGCGATTAGCCTTCACCTTGTAAAACGGTCATATTTCAAAGTTGCACATCTCAAAATTTTGATTTTCGAGTTATCTAGTTGTAGCATTAAGGGGACGATACCATAACTAGGTATTCTTCAGTTATTAATACCTCATTTTGGTATTATAACGTTATTGAAAAAAAATGTTTAAAATAGTGATCCTTCATAGAGAGATAAGTGGAAGTAACATCATTGGCGTAAATAGAGAGGGCCAGGGAAGGCCTGACCCCCCCCCCCCCAAACCATGGGCTTGGCCACCCGAAAAAAAATGGAGAATAAATTACAATTCTGATACTAGACGCATTAAATGCATTTTAAATATAAATATAAATATATGGATGATCATTGTTTGACAGGCAATAGCAGTACCGTAATTCATCATCAGTCAGTCGTCAATCAGTACGGACGTGTTTTTAATTGCTCAGACCCCGCGCGTGGTTTTAATTTTTTTTAATTCGTTAATTAAACATATTTTTTGAATACGTCATGAACTGTGAAATTTGTGCATTGGATGCCTCCGTCGATTCGGCTTTGTGGACATGTGCGGGGTGTCCACGTAAATTTCATGCCGCGTGTATCGGCGTTACTGTGCACCGGAGTTCAATGCGGAGGAAGGACAAAAAAGTGGTGGACTTCAGCTCATATGTTCTGCCTTGTTGCGATAGCTGCCAAGAACTTTTCCAGGCGAAATTGGATTTTAATCGCCTTACTGAGCAGCAAAAGCTTCTTACCGAGCAGCTCCATGCAAACACCGAAGTGGCTCATCGGTCTAATCTGCAGCAGAACAAACAAAGCATGGTAAATGAAGCTTTCGAAGGGCTCGAGATTTTGATGACCACAATAAAGAATGAGCTTGCTACCATTAACAAAACCAGTAGTCTAGCTGGTTGCGTAGTAGCCATAAAAAACCACATAACGACAATACTTGATACTGTCACTAAAATGACGAACGACAACATATCGAAGTCTTTCGAATCTGTATCATCAAACTTGGCCACTGAGCTCAAAAACATTAATGATGGCATATGCCAAATCAATCAGCTGCACCTGGATTTGGCAGCCACAACCGCAATGTCTTCGAACCCATATCTAGGCATTGACATTCTCGACGAATTGAAAACTTGGTCAGCGAAAATCATAGCCCCGAGGAGCACTGAACCTTCTACTTCGTCACACGGTTCATGCACCAGTTTGAACCGCGAAAATGATGCCGATAACTCAGGTTGGCGCTGCCTTGGAACAAGAAAGGTGTGGAGGGCTGACTGGACGGACTACGATGCGCGCAAAATAGTCCGCCTTAAGGCCCAAGTAAAAATGGCGCAAAAGTCAAAACTGAAAAAAGCAGTTTTTGACGTAGGACTACGTCTTTGTTTTCTATATTGGGGTGCACTTTAAAAGTACGGAAAATGAGACATGTAACGAAATTAGGGGAGATTTTGAACGTTAATAACTCAGTTGTTTATGAACCAATTATTACGATTTTAGTATCATTCGATCAGAAATGTATCTACGCACCGTTAGTAATATACCCGATAAGTGAATTTTGTTGTTAAACTATTGAAAATTTGATAAATGTTGACCCCTTTCTTATCCAACCAATCACGTTCGAGCACTTTTCGACGGTGTCGCTTCCCACTATAAAAGCAAACGGGTCCCTGCTTCTTCCCTCAGTCTTCTTTTTGCGGTCGGACTGTGAACACGGTCGGGCGAGTCGTTCTCGCTATGCTTTTGCACCCGCGTCACAGTCCAATTTGTGTCGTCGGAAGAGGAAGACGCAAGATTGATTTGCGGCGACGATGACGATGGCTTGGGCGCTTCTCCGAGCGGCAAACTACTGCTGCTCGGAGAAGCGTTCAAGCCATCGTCATCGCCGCCGCAAATTTATCCGCGCTCCCAGATTTCGACTCGTGATCGGTGGTCCAGAAGCAAGCCCGTTAGGAACCAGAAGCCCCCAGAGTTGCAGATCCGAGGAGATGCTGCTAATCGAGCGTCGGACTGGTGAAATCGCTCAAGCTTTCAAGAGTGAGCATCGTTTCCTGATTTCGACTTGTGCCCGGGGATCCAATACCCGTTGCTGTTGTGCGCCATCCACGTCACGAACCATTCAGCTGGTTCGTCGAATAAGCAAATTCCCCGTTTGACCATGGCAATCAACTGATAACATCCCGTAGTGCTATTTATCTGTAACCGTATCGAGGCTAAGAAAGCCATCGGCCCTTGTCAGGGCCATAATATTTGTGGAAAAGAGTTGAAGGAATAATATTTCCAACCTTATTACATCTTATATAATATCAATCAATCTCGCAGCTTCGTACAAAATTTAATTTGTCATGAATAATTGATGGCACGACAATTTGAGACTATTCGTGGACGCTGCTGCAGTGCCGTCGGGGTGAGTGCTCAACATTTCACAACGAATTTAAACTAGAGTGGCACATCCAACAGTGTCTTTGATTTGCCATATTTTATGGGAGCACTTCGATTATGAAAATTATCACATGTAACAAAATTGCGACATGTTTAGAATGGTTTTGAACAGAAATTTTGATAGAACTATTTTCATCATTTTGGCACGCATTTATCAGAAATTCACCTTCATACTAAAGAAAACTATTGATTATCAATAGCTAACTATAGAATATTTAGTAAATGTCAACCCTTTCAACAATTCATGTTTGATCAATTTCCCACGCATTATCATTTTCCGCAATTTTCAAGTAATTCTTAGCCCAGCACATTATTGGCACATACCCATTTTCCAGATTGGTCGATTAGAAAGAGAAGAGCACGAAAGGGAGGAGCATAATCTGCTAATCTAAGGGTATATAGCATGCTTCCTTTGTTGGATTCGGTTTCATTCCGTTTCGACTTCCAAGCTGGCAAGAGCTGCTCGGATCCTGCGCAGCGACGTCCGCACCTGCTGATTTGAAGCTAGCGATCCAGCGTCTGGTGATCGGTGGAAATCGCTTAAGATTTCAAGAGTGAGCATCGTTTCCAGATTTCGCCTTGTGCCCGGTGATCCACTACCCGTTGCTGTTGTGCGCCATCCACGGACCATGGAAATCAACTGATCAATCCCGCAGTGCTATTTATCTGTGACAGCATCGAGGCTAAGAAAGCCATCGGCCCTTGTCAGGGCCATCAAATTTATGGAAAAGAGTTGAAGGAATAATATTTCCGACCTTATTACATCTTATATTTCTCAATCAATCTCACAGATTCGTACAAAATTTAATTTGTCATGAATAATTGATGGCACGACAATGTGAGACTTTTCTTGGACGCTGCTGCTGTGCCGTCGGGGTGAGTGCTCAACATTTCACAAAGATTGTAAACTAGAGTGGCATTTCCAACAGTGTCTTTGATTTGCCATATTCAATGGGAGCATTTCGATTATGAAAATTATCCCATGTAACAAAATTGCGACATGTTCAGAATGGTTTTGAAGAGAAATTCTGATTGAACAATTTTCATAATTTTGGTACCCATGGATCAAAAATTTACCTTCATATTAAAGAAAACTATTGATTATCAATAGCTAACTATAGAATATTTAGTAAATGTCAAGCATTCCAACTATTAATGTTCGATCAATTTCTCATGATAATGCATGAATAACGTTTCCTGATTTCGACTTAAGCCCGGCGATCCACAGCCCGTTGCTGTTGTGCGCCATCCAAGCCACGAAACATCCAGCTGGTTCGTCGCATAAGCAAATAGCTTGCTCAAATTTATATATTTGCGTTGGGGATTCCCCGTTTGACAATCAACTGATAACATAACGCATTAATATTCATCTGTGACAGCATCGAAGCTAAGAAAGCCATCGGCCCTTTTCAGGCCACCAAAATGTGCGTAAAAGAGTTATAGTAAGATTTCCACTTTATTTATTTCTAAATCTTATATGCCAAGCAAAGAATATTACTTCTCTTAAGCTTACGGAGGAGGCCTTCCAAGAAGACATCATATATTAACAGAGGTATATTTTCTACTATATCGCGTTATAAATTATTCTAAATGGAGAATCGTTCATCTTCATTGATAAACATGACGAACAATAGATCAAATTGCAATGTTAAACAGCACGCTCCAGAATACGAAATCATCTAGCAAGAGAGGGAGCTTACACTGCTTCTGATTGGTGCCTAATGCACAACCAATCGTCACCGGCGGGGAACCGCCTTTTCCCCTTACTGGTTTGTTAAGTGATTGGTTCCAGTTATAAAAGCAGTTCACATAGCCTGCCATGCCTCATTCTATCGTGATCAGCGCTCCGAACAACATTTGAAGAAAATGGCTCGAGCGAAATCGAAGAGCGGAGTTGCTCCTTGCAACTGCAAGCAGCAAATTGCCGCTCTTTTGGTTTCGTTCATAAACGATAAGGAAACGCCACCGAAGCTTCAGTTGGAGAAGCATCCGCCGAAGAAACATCCGCCGAAGAAGCATCGACAACCACCACTGCAACAACTTTTCAAGGACCGGAAAATCCAGATCAATCGTGGTGAACTATTGGTCACTTTCCGTGTTCCGCTCACTCCTTCTCGTGTATATTATATGAACCAGGTGATTGAACGATAAAACGGCTCTTTTCAGAGCCACCAAACAAAACGGATCTTTTCAGAGCCACAAAATAAACGGCTCTTTTCAGAGCCACCAAATAATATCAAGAGAGTTATTAGGATAATTTTTCATGTAAAAGCCCTTTGACCCACCAATCAAAACGGTTCTTTTCAGAGCCACCAATTAATATCAGAGTTATTTGTGTAATATTCCCTAATTTGTTTACCACATACTTGCTATAATCTCTTAATTCATCTCATAGCATCATACAATAATTGATTTATTACGAATAATTGACAATACGGCAATTTGAGGATGTTTCCGAGGACGCTGCTGCAGTGCCGTCGGGATGCATTAACAGCATAATGTTCATCTTGTACATCCCTTACCCAGACATCAGTTTCATACAGCCTATTTCCCAGATAAGAAAACGAAGAATTTGAAAGGAGGAGCATCGCCTGCTATTCTAAGGGTATAAAGCATCCCTCCTTCGTTGAATTCGGTTTCATTCTGTTTTCGCTTTCGAGCTGGTAAGAGCTCCTCCAAACCTGCTCAGCTCCTCGCTACCAGAGGCAAGCTGTTTGTACGAGATGGCTGAAGAAAATCGACCAAAGCCGCTTGTTGAAGCGCACATCGTCATCCGCACCGCAAATCTCATCGGGCGAGGAGGATTGCAACCAGTGCGCCGTCAAAGTGTGTCCGTGTTACGCAAATTAAACAATTCAATCGGCCCTTTCCAGAGCCAACAAATGTGTTTTAAAGAGTTGATTGTGTAATATTCCCAAATTTGTTTGAGATGGCTGAAGAAAATCGATCAAAGCCGCTTGTTGAAGCGCACATCGTCATCCGCCCCGCAAATCTCATCGGGCGAGGAGGACGCAACCAGTGCGCCGTCAAAATGTGTCCTTGTTACGCAAATTCAACAATTCAATCGGCCCTTTTCAGAGCCAACAAATGTGTTTCAAAGAGTTGATTGTATAATATTCCCTAATTTGTTCGAGATGGCTGAAGAAAATCGACCAAAGCCGCTTGTTGAAGCACACCGCTTGTCAGCACCGCAAATCTCATCGGACGAGGAGGATTGCAACCAGTGCGCTGTCAAAATGTGTCCGTGTTACGCAAATTCAACAATTCAATCGGCTCTTTCCAGAGCCAACAAATGTGTCAAAGAGTTAATTGTGTAATATTCCCTAATGTGTTTACCACATACTTGCTATAATTTCTTAATTCATGTCATAGCAGCATACATTAATTGATTTATTACGAATTATTGACAATACTGCAATTTGAGGATGTTTCCGAGGACGCTGCTGCTGTGCCGTTGGGATGCAATATATTTTCTATTGTTACGTGGTCCTACGTCACAAGTTCATACAACCCCATAGGGATGTACCCTTATAGTTTTTCTGTTTAAATAAGCAAATCGAAGAAAATAAAAACACACAGCTCTTTTATTTTCCAAATAAAAAGGCTGTGTGTTTTCATTTTTATCAATTTGTTGTTTTAAAAGGAGAAAACTGCTTTTTCAGTTCTGACTTTTGTGCCATTTTATCTTGCGCCTTAATCAGCAAAAACAGGCGGCAAAGGCTAAGCGGAGAAGGAAGCAAAAAATCAACCGCAATAACACAGCTGACAACGGAATGAATCATCATCCAAACTACAGTCGAAATCGGAATAGTGCGGGTCGACTGGATGGAGACTTCATAGCGGCAGGCGGTCACAGCTTTCTACCACCGGACCGAGTACTTTTGGCAGCAGCAAAGGAGAGACGCAGACAGACGTTCAAGCTAGACTCCTCATGTTGTGTAAAAACATGGCCGCCACCAAATCTACGAGTGGCAATTAGCGGATAGATGGCGCCACCGGTCTAACTTATGAAGCTGTCAAATTCATTGTTTTGTTTTGATTCATCGTCGTGATTATTGGTGATTTGTTTTTCGATCGATTAATATTTGGATCAAATGGGTCGCAAATGCGAATTTTATTTGTGCGGGAACCACCAAGGCAGCTCCGAAAGAACAAAACATGTTTCTTTCTACGGTTTCCCAAAGAGCGAAGTGCTGTAAGTAATACGATAGTGCAGTATATTTGTCTCTTTACTACAAGAAACATTTCATTTCATTAGGTGCGCACTTTGGGTGGAATCGTGTCTTTCTGAGGAGATTTTGGAAGTTTTCAAAACTCTGGGCGCTTCAGCTTTTTCCAAACGAAAAATATGCTCTGACCACTTTCCTTCAGAAGCTTTTCGAGATGTTCATAACAAAAATAAAGGGTAAGTAAAACATCTTAAAAAATATGAAGAAGGTACTCATTACAACCTTTAAATACCTATACTATTCGTAGGTTAAAACCTGGTGCCGTTCCGACTTCTCGCGCAAAAATCGATTTCAATGCTGGGTTCGAAAGTTTTCTGGCAAATTCTCAAGATGCTGCTAATGAGAACTTGGAGTCTAATGAAATGACCGTAGAATTCATCGATGGAGACGATGATTTTGCCAAATGGTTTCAGCTAACTTCCACTGAAACATTTCCTGAAAATGAACATCAGAACTATTCAACTACGAACGACGACACACCAAATTCAAACGCCGGAGAATGTTCCATGGCCGCAGATTATTCCCTATCTCCGGCTCAGAGCGATATTGAGACTGAGTGTCTTCTACAACAACCAGCTTTTGATAATCCGGAGAATATTTTGCAAACCAGCTCGGAAGTTAGTGAACAGCGGAAACATTTTGAAGGAATCGAAGAATTCGAAGTTATTATTCTATCCCAAGATAGTATCGAGAGCCATTCTCAAGTGGATAAGACAATAGAATTCCGTCAAAGGATCAAAGAGAAGGAAGCTACAATAAAAGCGCTCAGAAGAAAAATTCATTTTCTTCGGCGGCAAATGTTTGTGCAAGACCAAACCAGCAAACGTCGTTTGATGGCAAACAACAAACACAAAAAGCTGATCTTCAGCCTACGTAAAGAGTTGAGACTCTTAAAAAAAACGAAGACTGAAAACGAACTACTCGGAGAACAAGCTAAGCAAAACCCAATTATTTATGACACCTTGAAGAATGCCACCAGATCGACCAAAGGACGACGATATCATTCGGATACTAAAAAATTCGCCTCTGGAACATATTTGAGCGGTCCACGTACATACCGATTCGTACGGAAATCAACACACCTCGTACTACCCCACAAAAGTACTGTTTATGGGTATAACAGGAACATTCGAATCAACCCAGGACTGAATAAAACTATTCTTTCACGAATGAAAAATAGAGTTAAAGATTTCAAATCTAAACGTGATAGAATAGTTATGGTTTGCTTAGACGGGATGTCTATCAAACCCGAACTGACTTATTGTGCTAAGTCCGACACCTTTCATGGATTTCCCTTTGATGGAACTAATCGGAGAATCGAAAAAAATGATCCAGCCAAGCTAGCGACTGAGGCTGTGGTAGTCATGACTTCCGGAATTTATAGTCGCTTCAAGCAGGTAATTGTCCCCATTCCATATTTAATGCCTTAAATAATAAATTCAAAATTAATATAGCCTATAGGATACCTACTTGCACACAACAGTCTCGGTAGTGACCTACAGATGAAGTTTGTTGAGCAGAGTGTCGTGGCAATCAGAAAATGCGGTTTAATTCCAATGGCCCTAGTAATGGATCAGTGCACTACAAATCAAAAAATGGTTCGCGAAGCTGGTGGCACTAATGCAGATCCAATTATTACCATCGATGGCAAGGAGATTGCTGTCCTATACGATACACCTCATCTGCTAAAAAATACGCGAAATGCTTTATACCGTCATAATGCTGTATTCGAAGGTGCAATTGCATCGTTTGAACATATAAAGCAGCTACATGATGAAGATGTGACGTCAATTATGAGGCTGGTCCCAAAATTGTCCCTGAAATGTATCGCATTGCCTCCATTCACAAAAATGAATGTACCTTTAGCGACTCGAACACTAAGCGAATCAGCATCGATTGCGATCAAACATTATGTACAAACCGATCGGCTAGACAAAGAAGCTTTACATACTGCATCTTTCATCGCATTCCACGACAAGCTCTTTGATATTTTTAACTCAAAAGAGCGTTATGCGAATTCTGTTGGAAAAGTAAGTATTTATTAGAATTACTAATAGTAGCCAGGTTAAAATTTATCAAATTATTATACAGAATTGCACTAACCGTGTTTCAGCACCAATTTACCCTCATTTTTACAAAATTTAAGTTAATTTTCAAAATGTAATATATACATTATTTCCTAACAGCCTTACAGAACACCTATCACCGAAAACTCACTTCATATGGAATTTCTTAAAAAGGCACAGAAAATACTTGAGAACATGTATTACACCACAAGCGACTGCTTTGACATCCGAAAGGTATGAAGTATAAATGTGTTAATCGCTAACATAAAATGTTGATTCCAATACATACTACTTTACAGGCAAAAAAGGAGACAAAAAAGTTGACAGCTGCACAAAGGGTTCCGTCGTATCTAAAAGGATATCTTGGAAACATTAACGCACTTTTTTGGATATGGAGAATAGTGAGAACTGAATTCGCTTGCACATACTTGTGCACAAATCCTTTTTGTCAGGATTGCTTAGAGAACTTCTTTTCGGAAATTCGAAGGAGATGTGGATTCAATGATGCTCCGAACGCATTCCAATTCAGCAGTGCGTTTAAATATGCAATGTTGACCGCCACCAACGAAATCTTTGAGGAAGGTAAAAACTGCCAGAACGACGGTCGACAACCGTTACTGAACGAACAAGATCTAGAAGACATGACAGAGAATATTGAGCATACAATGTCATATGAATTTGAACCGCTAGATCTAGACTCACCTTTTGTTGCACAAAAGAAGGATCTTAATGCTTTGGTTTTTATACTAGGGATTGCAATAACAAAACTAGCACATGAAAAATGTCGGTCCAAATTGACAGCACCACAAGACGCTGCATATTTGGATAGCGAGGACTACGAATTTTCCAAGTTAAAGGATCATGTCGCGTCACGGAAGCTGAACATTCCAAATAACATACTTTACGCTATTGGTCTGCTAGCTTTTGCCGCATTTAAACAAAAATTTGAAAAGTTTCTTTTCCAAAACCGGAGACATGTAAAGACGCGTCTAAAGCAATACGTTACATATGATGTTTTTGACGCTACAGTTTGTAAGTCATGCTTCAGTAGATTAGTGGACTTCATTTTCAATACGTTAATTCAAGCATTTTTGCGAGAAACTCGACTAAAGAATAAAATGTCCGAAAACAACAAGCGTAAAACAAAACGGAATCGAAAGGCAGTTCGTATGAATTTATCTCATCCAGCCTAATGTGTTCGAAAGCATATACTGTAACTAGAAAGACAGTAAAACAACTACAATAACACTTTTAAATAAAATGTTAACTGTTCAAATTTGTCCACGCTTTTATTGTACTCCCGTTTATCCTAAATAAAGCAGCTATTCAGCAACACCAAGGGTCCCACCAATCGAGAATCTTTACAGACTGGATATTTTCTTGACAAGGATTTTTCTAGCTTTGTCTAAAATTATTAATTATAACGGCTAATTTTTGATAGATACATAACACATAGTAAACAGACAAATATTGCGACACTTGCTACAACATATTTTCTAGCGAAGTGTTCTACTGGTAATGATGCATCAAGAAGATTAGGTATGCAGTAAACAATCATCTAGGGTAGAAGCACTGGTTTTGGTCAGCCTAAGAGAAAATAGTTTTAACAAATACATATGGTACATGTACTTAGGCCTAATTAGGAGTACCCTGGCCAGATTAGGTGTATGGGAGTTGAAATTATAAAGAAAATATAAAGAAAAGGTTCCGTGCTGATTAGTAAAACACTATGTAAAACGCTTGTCAATCCACTAGAGCTACAATTACCGCTATGGCAAAACCGGTGCTTCTACCCTAGTATATTTAGACAATGCATTTTTATGTTTACCGTTTTTCTTAGCTTGAATCTAGGTGGCTAATTTTGTCTCGCCCTTTCACTATTTTAAGACTACAGTCAACTCTCCATAAGTCGATATTAAGTTAAGGAGGTATCGAGTTATAGAACACAAAACCAGTGCAATTGTGATCCAAGACACCTTCGAGTTAGCCATGAAAACCAACTTTTACTATGGTTCTCTAACTCTAAATACGGAATATCGAGTAAGGGAGAGTTAACTGATTTCAGTTTTACAGTAATTTTATTTACAAATCTAATTTTGCGCAATTATTCATTATTATCAGAAGCTTCAATGGATTGGTAAAATTTACCAGAAAAATAAATAGAATTGTCTTATAGGCTTGAAATTGAAAAAATTGAAAATTGCCATAATAATAAGCTTTTCATGACAAAGGACAATTTTGTACAGTTTTGTGAAAATTTCGAATATAGAAACAAATATCCTTACGGTTATTATTATGGTGGCTATTTGGAGCATGCTCTTGCGGATCATAAAACACTAGACATTCAAACACTGTTTTTCAGGTAAAATCCGGAGGGGCCCATATAGCCCCCTTGCCCCTATGCATAAACTGCAGCTTGAGCAGCATGGTTAATTGGGGAAGGTCTATTTGGGCACATCCGTGATTAATTAGGGCATGGTGGAGGGTGTATATCGATTAAATTGTCTCAAACTTAGCCAAACATTCTCGTTCGCTCTAGCTTTTAAAAAACGTCTGGAAGTACCTACCTACCTATTTCGAAGCATTTTATAGTCTGAAGACTGATCGGAGTTTTCCTCTTGCGTGTCCTAGTATGTTGCGCCTACATGTTCGATCCTACAGGTCATAGTTCCTTCCAATCCAATCTTATGGAACGTTTCTGTCGAGGGCTCCTCCGACGAATATCACAATCACTGGCATCAGCAGCAGGCCGCTTCAACCCGGGGATTTTGGGATTCGTTTAATCCTGAGTTCCTGTTTTCTACTTGTGATCACAAAGTCTCAGGTCACAAATATATATAAAGCACAAATTAAAATCGATTTATAAAAACGAATTTTAAATTTTCTGCAAAAAACAGCGCTGCGCGTTCATCCAGTGTTGTTGTTTTTGTTTTGATCAGGTGGAAGTCGGCAGATGGTGGTTAAGGTGAAATTAACTGCGTCCAATTTGCAGGAATGGCATTCGACATACAATTATATGTGTAAATATGATGCTACCCATAAAACAAACGAAGATGAATGTGTTATTTGTTCCGAGGAGGCAAACAATGAGGGTCATTTACAAAACGAGCATCTTTACCGTGATAAAATTATTTTTATTCAAAAAACGAAAATCTGATGGTATCCATATTAGCTAATAGATTTGGGTTCTATTTCGTATGTCCTTAAAGCAGTGAAATGAAAGACGATCAAAATGTCACTTTTAATGTAGCAATTTGTGGACTAGGCGGCGCTAGTGGGCAGGCTGATTTCAACGTATTTAAATTTGAAAATTTACACAGGAAATTTGAAAAAGTTTATATGAGCTTCAACGTCTGTCTGCGGGAGAGATTTTCCAGACCACCACAGCGCTCATCATCAGGAACACCGGCTGCTCAACGGCCCATACAATTTCAACGAGGAGAAATTTTGAATCCCAGCCGGACATGCGTCGAAAATCAGCAACCTGCGCATGGCAGGCAGTCACATAGGATTTCTACCGGATGCTCATCAAATTCAGCTGCATCATGTGAAGCGTGCCATGCTCAACATTCGTGTTTTCGGCGCAATCGACGCACTCCTTAGAGGTAGGACTCGACTTAACGCACTCTATAGAGGTAGGACAAGATAGAAGTTTACTGTACTTGACACATTCCTCACACAGTGAAGAGGTAAGAGACAGCCAAGAATCAGGTATTCCAATTGACTCAACCCAGAACACTTCTTCAAATCCAACACAAATTGGAACAGAAATCGTAGTATATTGCCAAAATTTCAACCGAATGAAAAGTTCGTTGAAGATAAGAGAAATTCATAACAAAATTTTGAGTTGTTCCTTCCCAATAATTTTAGCAAATGAAACAAGTTGGGATGAAGGAGTTAGGAGTGAAGAAGTGTTTGGGTGTAACTATAATGTTTATAGAGATGACCGGAATTTTGAAACGTCTGAAAAGAAGTCAGGGGGTGGAGTTCTAGTTGCTGTTTCAATTCAATTTAATTCGGAAATTATCAGCACTGAAAAATGTAAAGAATTCGAACATGTTTGGGTGAAAATACTTGTGGAAGGCGAAACACATGTGTTTGCCTCGGTATACTTTCCCCCAAATAACGCTCGTAAAAACTCTTATGATAAATTTTTCCAAATCGCTGACGAAATCATGTCTAAGCTCTCTCAAGAAGTAAAAGTTCACATATTCGGAGATTTTAATCAAAGAAGTATTGACTTTATTCCAGACGCTGACAATGAGTGCATCTTGCTTCCAATCGTTGGTGATAACGAAACATTGCAATTTTTATTTGACAAAATCGCCAGCTTAGGCCTCAATCAAGTTAGCCACATTAAAAATAAGCAAAATAACTATTCAGATTTTTTATTAACGAATATGTATGAGGACTTCTGTGTGTCTGAATCACTAACCCCATTATGGAAAAATGAAGCATTCCATACGGCAATTGAGCTCTCAATTTTTGTACACAAGAATAACAGACCTGATGACTGCGAATATGAAGAAGTTTTTCAATATCATTCGGCAAATTATGAAAATATTAGGGAAAGGTTAAACAGGATAGATTGGCAAACGTTTTTAAGAAGCGAAAGAAATGTCCAAGCCTCAGTCGACGTATTTTACAAATTGTTATTTGAAATTATTCTTGACGAGGTTCCATTAAAAAGAATAAGGCGAAGAAACCATTCCAAGATTCCAGTGTGGTACAATGAACAAATAAAAAATTTGAAAAACCGCAAGCAGAAAGCACATAAAAAATACAAAAGAAATAACAATAATGAAAACTTAACAAGCTATCTATCAATTTGTGATCTACTTAATCAAGCCATAGATAACGCATATGAGGATTACAACTTAAAAACTGAAAATGAAATAAAATCTTGCCCAAAAAATTTCTTTAATTACGTCAATACAAAACTGAAGTCAGATAATTTTCCCTCGATAATGCATCTTGACAAAAACGTTGGTGATAGCTCCGAGAAAATTTGCAATCTTTTTGCATTTTTCTTTCAAGAAATCTATACTACTTTTGATGATGAAGACCGCGATTGCAATTACTTTGATTTCTTACCAGAATATACTAGAGACATTGAAATCAGTCATATCAACGTAAAGGACGTCATGGAAGGCTTGAATAAGTTAGATGTTTCAAAAGGGTCTGGACCAGATGGAATTCCACCATTATTCATGAAGAGCTTAGCTGTAGAACTTACAACTCCATTGTTTTGGCTTTTTAACATGTCATTAGAGTCTGGTACTTTTCCAAAATCATGGAAAAGCTCATACCTGGTACCCATCTTTAAAAATGGAAAAAAATCTGACATAAGGAATTATCGTGGTATTGCCATTATTTCTTGTATTCCTAAACTATTCGAAGCAATCATTAATGAAAAACTATTCAATCAAATTAAAAGCAGAATAACAAATGCTCAACATGGATTCTTTAAAGGACGTTCAACAAATACAAATCTAATAGAATTTGTCAATTACACACTCACTGCAATGGATAATGGTCACCATGTAGAGGCACTTTATACTGACTTCAGTAAAGCATTTGACCGCGTTGATATACCTATGTTACTATTCAAATTACAAAAACTAGGAATAGAGTCTAATCTTCTGAAATGGATTGAGTCCTACTTAACCAACCGTCAACAAATAGTTAGATTCAAAGGAAGTAAATCGAATCCCATTCAAGTCACCTCTGGAGTCCCTCAAGGTTCCCATTTGGGCCCTCTTCTCTTCATACTGTTTGTCAACGACATCTCTTTGATCCTTAAACACATAAAAGTTCTGATTTACGCTGATGATATGAAACTTTATTTAGAAATTATTAATAAAGAGGACATGAATATATTCCAAAATGAAATAAAAGTCTTCTACACCTGGTGTAATAAATCCCTGCTGCAATTGAATGTAAAAAATGTAACTTAATAGCTTTTAGTAGAAAACGAGACACACCAAACGTTGCAATCACCCTAGGAAATCAGCCAGTGGTAAAATGTGACAGAGTCAGAGACTTAGGTGTCATCTTAGATTCAAAACTAACATTCATTGATCATTATAATACAATCATCAACAGAGCAAATAACATGCTTGGATTCATAAAACGGTTTAGTTATAGTTTCCATGACCCGTACACAATTAAAACGTTATATACTGCATATGTAAGGTCAATAATTGAATATTGTAGTGTAGTTTGGTCTCCTTTTTCAATAACACATGAAGAACGAATAGAATCAGGACAAAAACAATTCCTACTGTTTGCCCTACGTAAATTAGGTTGGACAAGATTTCCTCTACCTTCTTATTAAGCACGCTGCATGCTTATCAACATACAAACTCTAAAAGTGCGTCGTGAATTTGCAATGGGGTCCTTCGTAAATGATATTGTTTCACATCGTATTGACTCCGCAGAACTCTTAGCAAAACTAAATTTTTATGCGCCCTTCCGACAACTGCGAAACCGGAATATATTCCTTACGTGCCATCATCGTACTAACTATGCCAAATATGGGCCTCTTAATCAGATGATGGCAACATATAATAAACATTGCGCTAGTATTGACTTCACAACGACAAAAACCAAATTGAAGCGATATTTCAATTCAGTTCGATGATTGTAAACTCGTTTAAAAAACATTGCAGCATAAAATGTTCCTTTATAATTCCTGTTAGAAATAAGAAAAACATGTAAAATTAGTGTGTAATGAAACGGTCTACTATTGATTGACGACAAATAAATAAATTTCGGGTGAAATTGATCATTTTTCACGTTTTTTCTAGTCTGTATTCTATAATGTTGACAATACCAAATAACTAAATGCAGGAAAATAAGTACGAAGGTGAGCCTCATCGACTTATGTACCGATATTTTCTAACAAATGTCATTTTAGTGTTAACAAATACCTCTAAAATAAAAAATCAGAGTATCTCATTTCGGGGTGAAATTGATCACTTGTCAATGCCATTATTGTTAGTTTCCAAAACAACTCTATTTGATTAATTTTGAGCTCCCTGAATCCGAATATGCTTGTAAAATTCTTAACAATGCAATATTTATATAAATAACGAATAGTTAAATTTCAAGAATAACGCAGAAAACGCCTACATGTATGCAATTTCCTAAGGAATTCAATGATATCTAACAGAATTTCAATTATTTCAACCATATTAGCAAATTGGTACGAGTTTTGGTGATAAAATCTGGTTTGGGAATATATCTCAAGCATCCTCACAAACTTCCAGGTTTATACCATGTCCAAATCCTTGCTTATGTCAATACTGCACCGTGCATGATTTTGAAATTTTACGTTATTTTCATAGTAATAAACATTCCTTAACGCAAAAAACCTCACAACACACAATCCTACAATAGTTATAACAAGCAACATATATTTACTGTAGCTTACATTGATATTTGTGCTCCATTACGAATAAATAAAATCGTGTGATACGATAATCAATTTCACCCTTCTGATCAATTACACCCGATTTTACGGTATGTAATTTTAAAACGTCACATTTTGCCACACTGTTTCCTTTTTGCCTTTCCCGATATTGAAATAAATTGAAGCATGTTTTAGAATTAGAAGAACTGGCTTGATCCATTTGTAGTGGTATTGTTAATTAGAAAACCAAAGTCTTTTCATATTTTAAAACAAGCTGCGATATTTTGTGATTAATCATCTAGAACGAATCGTTATTACTGGGAAATGTTTGTGTATGAGAGTTATGGTAAAGTTTTACAGGAAAAAAACTCGAAAATAAACAAAGGTGCAGTAAGCGAACTTTTATTTGTATACATTTTTCGCGAACTTTTAAATGTTTCATATTCAAATTTACGAGCCATTCGATAAATTTGACTCCAAGACGTCGGGAACAGATATAAACTGCTAGTAAGTAGACGACAGTGAAGCAGTTGCATTCAAATGTGACTGCAAAACTGCAAAACTATCGTACAAAAAACCACATCGAACCGTGTAAAATCGTAGATGTCGCAACATTTTTTTTTTTCAATGTTATGTTGACACAAATTTTCTGAAGTTTTTATATTGAAAAGATAATAAGACCATGTTACTATTTGTTTCTGTAGAATAAACGTAAAATCTTATTCATACTGAAGATTGTTTTAAGACACGCTTTTAATTCTTCTATAAGTGTGTATAATATGACCCTTTTTTAAATTTATTCTTATATTTTTTCTTGCGCCAATTTTTTTGGCGTCTTACATAGTTTATATGGACATTACATCAATGCTTTTTGTTTGTCTTTGTTAGCGAGATCTTTAACCATGGGCTAGTTCATTTCGAGGCCAACAGCTTCACTTCCCTTCAAAATGAAGTCGCCACTATTACTTTTTGAGTCATAAGTGACTACCTCCAGAATGGGATTCGATCCCAGGTCCTCGACGTGTGTTCTAAACCAGGTCCGTCACCACATCAATTTGGTACAGAGATGTATTTTCGTCGTTATTAAGTTATATGCATTCATGTCAAATTTCTGTAATTAGAAAACGTTGCGTTATTTGTAAGAAAAATAGATAAAACTTGTTTCTAGATTAATGATAAGATATGGAATCTTTAGGATTTCTAGCTCAAATCAAAGCTTATAAATGCCATAGTGTTCAAGTAAGAGACTTTCACTACAAATGTCATAAGAATCGATTGAGATTTGGAAAAATAATGGCTATTTGTTGTTTTTGACGTAAACGTTATAATTTTTGATCAAACTTTCATTGCATGGAAATAAATAAGGATAAACTCTTCTATGATTTTTTATGTAAGGGTGTTTTTAGGCATCATAAGGATGCTTTGAGGTATATTAGTTACTACATAATTGCTTGGAATCAATTTTTGGCCCATAGTGTGGCAAAAGTTTAAATCAGTGGGCCAAAAGTTTGACCCATATAATCTAGCAGAGAAATCTACAAATTACCCCAAATTCACATATTATCTTCAAGTTTGGCGAAATTTGCTTGATCGTGCGAAAAATGTCACCAACATTCCACATTTTCACCTAGTTTTGCGAAAAAAGTTTTTTTTTGGGCTTTGGGCAATTTTTTGATGAAAAATGAGTGTATTTATCTGTAAACATAAGTTTATATAAAGTACGTCTGTTGTAAAAGTGTCGAACCCCACCGATGGGTACCACTAAGGTTGAACTATTGCTCTGCCTTGCTTAGATTGGATATTAATAAATCCATGAGCAAAATACCTTCCATCCTGTTTTCTTCAAACAACGGTTGTCGTACGAATTTGCTGACGACAGCTTTATTTGAATACAAAAAAACTTCAATATGATGGTAGCCAAGCAGCTTTAGGATTTCAGTTTTTAACTCTAGCAAAAAAGGTATTATTCAATCCTATGTACAAATATTGGCTTCGAGAAATTAATCGTTTGCTACAGAAATGCTGAGCATCAATAATCCATATTTTCAAACTGGCAAGCATTTTTTTTTCAAAGGCTTGGGTTATACATTTAAATCTTTATCTTGTTTTATAACTTTGCAAACATTTAGTTTAAATTGAATTGGAAAGGTAAATCCTTATCTGCTTTTAAATTCTTGTATTCTATTCGAGATCTATAAGATTGGGTTGAATGGTTGAATACGTCATCTTGACAATATAAAACGAAAACATAGATTTTTAAATATTTTTTTACTATTTTTCCATAAAAGTGACATTTGGTACCTAATAAAGTTGATCAGTCGGTTTTGGACGATTTTTTGGTTTTGATCTACCTCTGTATGAAAGTGCGCCACTATAATCGGTTCACAAATATTATCGAAACAAGCATTGTTAAGTTATCTAAATCCTTTACGACTTTTATCTCTCATGAGAAGGGGCCGTGGCCCCCCTCAATTCTGATGACTATTTACGCCCATGAGTAATATGGAATGATCTGGCAACATACCAGCAGTGCTGATTTTGCTCGGCGTCGAGAATAATTTTGTAACACGGACATGACTTCCTCATTGCTAAAAACTTTATTCTGTTTCGTTATAGATCTCTGAGCTACATATCCAAATTAATAATCAGCCAAAAAATCAACAACTAAAAATCGCCTCGGCAAAAATTTAAAAAGAAAAATATTTAATTTTCTTGCTTCATGAAAAATTACTTTTACCGAAATAATTTCAAGCGAATTAAATTACTCCTCACGAAAAGTTCAAAACAACAGCTCTTGCTGCTCGATTGGCTCACACTTTGACAGAAATGTCAGCTTCCGCGAATCTTTCTTATAAAGGATAACTAGTTTAAAACAATTAAAAAAAACTTCATTTTGGTATTCGATAGCTATTGAGGACTGCTGGAGGTATTGAACTACTATTGAATAATTTCACTTTTATATGAAAATCCATCATGTATTATTTAGGTATTACAATACTTGATCTAATTATCAGCTTATCGTTTGTAGAATATGCAGAAGGTATTATTTGAGGTATTTTACCTCTTATGCAGGGCTCATTCATACCTCATTCAGGTTGTAAGTATTGGAAATTATCTGGTATGGAGTACCTTAGTTTGGTATTCAGAAGTTATTTTCTTCTGCTCAGGTAGCGCCTCCTGCTGGCAGAATATGTAATCAAATAAATAAGCAATTTGTAACCTTTGAACAAATGTATAATTTTACCAAAGAAAATAGTCTCCTAACATATCTCAAACTTAAGATATAAATTTGAATTATTGAAGTCTATCACCTCCTAGTGACAGTTTATTGAATTAAGCAGACATGCGAAGCCCTTGATTCAACCGAAGTTCCTCCAAAAACGTTTCCAAAGTTTCTCCAGGAACGCTTCCGAAGTTGCTCCAGGAATTCATTTAGAGTTTCTCTAGCATTTTATCCATAGTTCCTCTAGGAATTCATCCGAAAATTCCTTCAGAGTTCCTCCGGGAATTCCGTTGGAGCATCACCGGTTATTCTTCCTGAGTTGCTCGAGAAAGTCCTCCGGAGTTCTTTCAGCAATTCTTCTGGATTTATCCAGCACTTCCTACAAAGCTACACCGGGAATTGCTTTGGGTTTCCTTCTAGAATTTTTCAGAAGTTCTTTCATGAATTCCTCTAGGAACTTTTCCGGATTACCTCCATGATTATATGGCGCGTAGTTCCTCAAGCTATTCCTCCAGAAAATTATTCAACATTTTGACCGACAATTCCATCGGACTTTATCCATGGATCCACCAGAAATTCTTTCGGAGTTCCTCCGGGAATTCCTCAGCTTTTTCTATGACTTTTTTTTCAGACTTCCTCCAGGAAATTCTCCAGGGTTGATCTTGGAAATTCTCTAGGAACCTTCACAGTCAATACATTCCTTCAGAGTTTCTCCAGAAATTCCTCCGTTTTCCTCTGGAGCCTCATCGGGAATTCCTCAGCGGTTCTCCCGGAGAAGTCTCCGGAGCTCTACCTAAAATTCCTTCAGAATTCTTTTGGCAATTTCTTTGGAGTTCATCCAGGTACTGCTTCGGTGTTCGCTCGGGAATTTCTTAAAAGCTCCACCGGAAATTCCTCAGAAGTTCCTTCCAAAGTTTCTCCAGGAATTCTATCGCAGTTGCTTCAGGAGTTTCCTTTCTGAATAGTTGCTCCAAGGTTCCCGCTAGAATTCCTCTAGAAATGCTTGCAACTTTTTCGGAGCTCCACCAGGAACTTCATCGGACTTTCCTCCACCAGAATTTTTTTCGGAGTTCTTCGGAGTTTTCAGACTTTCTCCGGGAATTCCTTCGGAAATTTTTCAGCACTACCTTCGGAACTCCTCTAAAAAAAATCCTCCGAAATTCCCCTGGAGCTCCATCGGGGATTTCTCAGCTGTTCTTCCGGAAAAGTTGCTGGAGCAATACCAAGCATTATTTCAGAATTCATTCTGCAATTTCTTTGCAGTTCATCCAGGTACTCTTTCGGAGTTCGTTTGGGAGCCCCTCAGAAGCTCCACTGGGAATTCCTCAGATGTTCCTCCAGAGTTTATCCCGGAATTTTTCCGGAGTTCCATCAGGAATTCTACCGGAGATCTTGCAGGAATCCCGCGAGGTGTTCTTCTAGGAGTACATTTGGGAATTCTCCAGGAATTACCGCGGGAATTATCCAGGAATTCTCCCGGGAGTTTCTCCAAAAATTCCATCAATTTCGTCAATATATATTATAAGAGATCCTCCAAGAATTTCTAAGAGTTTCCAGGATTTTTTCCAAAATTTTCATCAGGAGTTCCTTCAAGAATTCCTTAGTACTTCATCCAAGAATTCCTTAGTCCGTCTCCTAAGTCTTAATTCCTACGGAATTAGTTCCACCACTTCCAGTTCCACCGGAAATTGTACGATAAGTTTCCACTACGCAGATATAAACGCCTAGGATGCCTAAGTCCGCCAGAAATTCCTTCAGGATGAATGAAGTGTTTTGCCAGTGTAGAGGAAAGCTCATGTTGAATAATAAATTAATAAATGAATTTCAAACACAACAAAAGTTCTTCTATCATATCACGCTTAGAATTTGCGCAAACAATACTGTCTTCTCCCTATGATTTTTCACCTCGTGACTCCACCTCGTAAACATAGTTGACTTCCGAAAGAAATAAATTGCTCATAACGATGGATAGGTGGAGCTCTTTTCTCTATATTGTGAAACATAAAAGCCATGGTATTTCTGAGCGTGATATTATTGAAAAACTTTTGTTGTGTTTGAAATCCATTTATTAATTTATTATTCAACATGAGCTTTTCTCAACAGCCAGGAACTCGTTTGTAAATTTCGAGATATGCTATAATGCGAATCCGGTAAGGCGTGATTATATCATGGATCGCATCACAAACAATGATGACTCTCAGATCTCTACCATATCCCACTAACCAAATATCCTTTCCATGATAACTGTGGAGATGCAGAGGTATACTCGCTCTCTAGTAACAACGGTTGTCTAACTTTCCCGCTTCCTTTCCTTTCCTTCCCCGATGACCGTAAAGACGTGGCCGGCAACATTATTGACTTTCAAAACTCGAACTAACTAACTGAAAAGGCAATCTAACACCAACACGGAACTACAGTCGAATTACCAACGGGACAGTAGAAAAACATTGTTTTAATTAAGGATTAAAAACTGCAAGCCAGAAATGCTTTCAATAATCAAGTTACAGTCGATTCTTCACTAATATTGCAGAGATATTTTTAATTATGTATTGACCCATTCTCACCCCATACTGACCACGATTGGCGGCACTTCTTACTTCCTCACTCAAATCGAAGAACGTGAACTAGAAGCTTCTGATTTATTTTTTTTTGCTCGAAAAATTTGTCTAATGATTACTCATTTCATAACAAATCTAAACATTATTCGCTTTACGCTCGTAAGGAGTCACGCATTCCAAAAAAACGCCCTTCCTTCATTGTTGCCACGTTGAGCAACAGTTTTAAAAACCACTTTCTTGGAAGGAAGTTGTAAGCTCAAAGATTCATCCTTTCTGCTGTTCGTGGTAGCAATCATATTCAGAGAAGTGACCTTTCCAAGACGATATCCAGGAAGGATTATAATCGCATGTATTTTACATCCGCAATCGAGCTGGGTGTACGGAGGATGTCCTTACAAGGATGGCGATCCAAGTAACCATGATGCCTTACGTAAATGCTTATAAAATGCAGCTGTATTACGTTAAGAGTACCATTCCAGTTATGTTGCAGTGGAAATTGATAATCATAGCTTTGAACAAATGCATAAAACATCAATAAAGCAATCAAGTATTGATAATGTAACATAAATGCATGTGAAAAAGTAGGGGAAAAGCACCAATTTTCGACCCACAAGAAATCTGTGCCAATTTTCGGATTTTCTTACACAGTTGGCCTAAAACCAAAAATGGGTCGAAAACTAGTGCTAGGTCTAAAATTGATGCTCTTCTCCTATAAATGCAATGTCGAGTTCATGCATAACTGCCTGAAGATTGTAGAATAAAAGCAACGTCACATTACTAATTTTGATATGCGGTAGAATACGTGCAATAATATAATGCTTATAATTACTAGGGAATGGAATTGATCATTTATTTCTCGTAACAGTTGTTACACACTTCAGGTAACTATTAGACCAAGTTGTTGATACAAGGGATCAAATGCAGTACTAGAAGTGGTACCCATTCTGAACCCGAATACTATGTCTTTATTCGTCTCTGACACAACCTTCTCCCAATTGATATGTACTGTGATATACTTATAATCAAGCAACAAACTACAATTTGTAATCATTCATATCAGGCATTCATATGGAAAATTATTACTTTCAATTGAAATGTTCCCTCAATTTCATTTTCAACGTTTTAAAATGGCATGTTTCATGTTGTGTATAAAAGAGAATGTCGGAATGTCCGAAAATAAAGACATTAATCGATTTTCATCCCGGTGTTGATCCAAGCAACCAGCATTCCTTGTAATCCAAGTAGCCTATTTATTTCGCCTGACAGGCTCTTTCCGGACTCTGCACGACGGAAAAGCTTCACCCTGGACGGTAAACAACCATTCCTCCGAATTAATTAGTATGTCAACAGTGCGCATCGTACCTTCGTGCTGTGCGTACACGAATTCTCTCTGCTCTTGGAAGTTTTCTTAATAACTACCTAAAGCAATAAAATAGTACTTTTCAGTGCTACAAAACAGTACTTTTCAGTGCTAAAATTAAAAACGGTACTTTTCAGTGCTACTAAAACAGTACTTTTCAGTACTACTTTTTCTACTATTGATCCCTTTACGATCCTTGTTTGGACCCGTGCCTTCGATTTTTCGTTGGACCCGTTGGCGAAAGCTAGCGGTGGTAATCCTTCTTGGACACCGTCTTGGGAAAAAACCTTTCGAAGGTCACGTCTTCTTTCGTTTATTAATTAAACATGGTATCAACAACAAACAAAAGGAAGGGTGAATCTCTGAATTCACTACTTCCTTCCAAAAAAGTGGGTTTTAAAACTGTCACTACACGTGGCAAGAATGGAAGAAAGGACGCTTCCCCGGAATGCGAACTTTCTTCCAAGGGTG
The DNA here is from genome assembly GCF_002204515.2 of Aedes aegypti. Classification (NCBI taxonomy): domain Eukaryota; kingdom Metazoa; phylum Arthropoda; class Insecta; order Diptera; family Culicidae; genus Aedes; species Aedes aegypti. Next base: position 22,654,016 of record NC_035109.1, on the reverse strand, counting down.
AAATGAATAATTGTATCGAAATGAGCAATCAGTTCGATGCTCTAGACAAATTTTCCGAACACCAAATCGAAGCAGCCTCTAGCCCAGGCTCTTTGATTCAAGTGAGGAAGCAAAGAGTGCCGCCTATCGTGGTCAGTTGTTCCGAATTTGGGGGATTTAGGCAGGAGATCTTGAACTCCATTAGGGGAATCAAGGTTTCCTTCCAAATCGCAAAGAAAGGAGACTGTCGCGTTTTGCCGGAAACTCTTAAAGATCGTGAGCTTCTTCTCAAACATCTTGAAGAGAAGAAGCACAAATTTTTCACTTATGACGACAAAACTGAACGTTTGTTCAAAGTTGTCTTGAAAGGTCTCTCAAGTGACTATAAATCACCTGAAGAGATCAAAAATGGAATAAATGATTTACTTGGATTTTCCCCAGTCCAAGTAATCATTATGAAAAAGAGAACCCAATCTGGCATTGTTCGGAAAGGGCTTTCTCAAGAATTTTATTTAGTTCACTTTAACAAAAAAGAACTAAATAATATTAAAGCTTTAGAAAAAGCAAAACTTTTGTTTGATGTCCGTGTGACATGGGAACATTTCCAGAAACCTGGAGGAAATTACCAGAACCCCACTCAGTGCCGTCGGTGCCAAAAGTGGGGTCATGGTACAAAAAATTGTCGCATGGATGCTAAATGCATGATTTGCGGAGGTTCTTCTCACGCCAAAGACGTCTGTCCAGTGAAGGAAGATACCACCAAATTCATATGCTGTAATTGCGGGGCTAACCATAAGTCCAATTTTTGGAATTGTCCTTCACGCAAAAAGGTCATTGAGGCTCGTGCCAGGCAGATGAAAGATAATATCCGTTACGATAACGGTCGTTTCCGGAATTTGCCTGGTAGAGTATCGAACAATGCTCATTTTTCAGTTAACGATCGCTTGATCATGAATCATACCCATCAGGAAGATCATAATCATGCTCATTCACAAACTAATTTTAATCCGTCGGGTAGCCGTTCGAATCTTTCAATTTCGAATGTATCTACCCACGGTAAATCCTTTGCCGATATCGTAGCAGGAAATTCGAACTCCTCCCCTGTTCGATCCATGGGTACCCATTCTACTTGTTTCAAATCAAATGGAAAAAACCCTACCGCCACAGGTAACTCCGCTTCTTCGTCTACCGGAAATTCTAATGGGAAATCACATGACATGTCTGCCTCTGATTTTAATTTTCTAACTGAACAATTGAATCTAATGATTGATGCAATGTTCAAAGCCACCACTATGACTGAAGCAGTCCAAGTAGGTGTAAAATTTACAAATCAAATTGTTATTGGATTACGTTTTTCTAATGGATCCAAATAATAATTTAAATATTTTAAATTGGAATGCTCGTTCTCTGAATGGTAAAGAGGACGAGCTGTTTAATTTTCTTACGGTTAATAACGTGCATATAGCAGTTATTACCGAAACGTATTTAAAACCTGGATCTAAACTCAAAAGAGATCCTAACTTTTTTGTTTATCGTAATGATCGACTTGATGGGGCATGTGGGGGAGTTGCAATCATCATTCATAGGCGTATAAAACATCAACTGTTTTCATCATTTGAAACTAAAGTTTTTGAAACTTTAGGTATTTCTGTTGAAACACAGTTTGGTAAATATACTTTCATAGCTGCCTATTTGCCTTTTCAATGCTCTGGGCAGCAAGTTAATTTGCTCCAAACTGACTTGCGAAAATTGACTCGCAATAAGTCAAAATTTTTTGTCATTGGTGACTTTAATGCCAAACATCGGTCATGGAATAATTCTCAAAGTAATTCCAACGGCAGAATTTTATTTGATGAGTGCTCTTCAGGATATTTCTCAATTCAATACCCTGATAGCCCCACATGTTTTTCCTCTTCTAGAAATCCATCTACGATTGATTTGGTCTTAACCGACTCTAGTCATCTTTGTAGCCAACTGATTACTCATGCTGATTTTGATTCTGATCATGTCCCTGTTACATTTCAAATATCCCAAGAAGCGATTCTCAATCCTATCAGCTCCACTTTCAATTATTTACGAGCCGACTGGAATATATATAAAACGTATGTTGACTCCAATCTTGATGTTAACATTTCTTTAGAAACTAAACTTGATATTGACAATGCTCTTGAAACTTTAACAAATTCCATTGTTGAAGCCCGTAGCATTGCAATTCCAAAATGTGAAGTAAAATTTGAATCCGTGATTATAGACGATGATCTTAAACTCTTGATCCGTCTTAAAAACGTGAGGAGAAGGCAATTTCAACGCACTCGCGATCCTGCTATGAAAATTATATGGCAGGATTTGCAGAAAGAAATCAAGAAACGTTTTGCTCAATTAAGAAACAAAAATTTTGAAAATAAAATTTCTCAATTGGACCCCGGCTCTAAGCCCTTTTGGAAATTATCGAAAATCTTGAAAAAACCTCAGAAGCCAATACCGGCATTGAAAGAGGAAAACAAATTATTACTAACAAATTTCGAAAAAGCTCAAAAACTTGCTATGCAGTTTGAAAGTGCGCACAATTTTAATTTAGGACTTACTAGTCCAATTGAAAATGAAGTTACTCAGGAGTTCGAAAATATTCTCAATCAAGAGAACGTTTTCGAAAATGCCTGGGAGACTGATTTGGAAGAAGTGAGAACTATTATTAAAAAATTCAAAAACATGAAAGCTCCTGGCGATGATGGAATTTTCTACATCCTCATCAAGAAACTTCCAGAAAGTAGCTTATCATTTTTAGTTAATATATTTAACAAATGTTTTCAATTAGCATATTTTCCTGACAAATGGAAAAACGCTAAGGTTGTTCCAATTTTAAAACCAGACAAAAATCCTGCAGAAGCTTCTAGCTATCGTCCAATCAGTTTGCTTTCCTCCATCAGTAAACTTTTTGAAAAGGTTATTTTGAACAGAATGATGGCCCACATCAACGAAAATTCAATTTTTGCCAATGAACAGTTCGGATTCCACCATGGACATTCGACCACTCATCAACTTTTACGTGTAACAAATTTGATCCGTTCCAACAAATCTGAAGGCTATTCTACTGGTCTTGCTCTTCTAGACATAGAAAAAGCATTCGACAGTGTTTGGCATGAAGGTTTGATTGTAAAATTGAAAAACTTTAATTTTCCAACATACATTGTTAGAATAATTCAAAGTTATCTGTCAAATCGTACACTTCAGGTTCATTATCAGAACTCCAGATCTGAAAGACTTCCTGTAAGAGCTGGTGTTCCTCAAGGCAGCATTTTGGGACCAATATTATACAATATTTTTACATCTGACTTACCTGAGCTCCCTCAGGGATGTCAAAAATCTTTGTTTGCGGATGACACAGGCCTCTCCGCCAAAGGACGAAGCCTGCGTGTCATCTGTAGTCGATTGCAAAAAAGTTTGGATATTTTTTCTTCATACTTGCAAAAATGGAAGATTTCTCCTAATGCTTCCAAAACTCAACTAATAATATTCCCACATAAACCAAAAGCTCTTTTTTTGAAACCTTCAAGTAGACATGTTGTCACGATGAGAGGGGTTCCAATAAATTGGTCAGATGAAGTTAAGTATCTAGGGCTCATGCTAGATAAGAATTTAACTTTCAAAAATCACATTGAGGGCATTCAAGCCAAATGTAATAAATATGTAAAATGTCTCTATCCCCTTATTAATAGAAAATCAAAACTTTGTCTTAAGAACAAGCTGTTGATATTCAAACAAATTTTCAGGCCAGCCATGTTGTATGCTGTACCAATATGGACTAGCTGTTGTAAAACCAGGAAGAAAGCTCTGCAGAGAATTCAAAATAAAATTTTGAAAATGATTCTGAGGCTTCCTCCCTGGTATAGTACCAATGAGTTACATAGAATATCCAATGTTGAAACATTGGAACAAATGTCAAATACAATCATTAATAATTTCAGGCAAAAATCGTTACAATCTTCTATTGCCACGATTAATGCGTTATATGTTTAGGTTAAGTTAGGTTAAGTATATTAAAAACGTTTTTTTTTTCTCTTATAAGCAGGTGAAATCAACTCACCTGTAAAAAAAACTGAACTGCTACGGTAAATGAAATGTAATATGTTGTTAACAAAATGTTAATTAAATCTTAAATTTGTTTTACCAAATTAGGATGATAGTGTTGTCAAATAACACAGAACACCTAGATATAAGAAATGAATGTAATGTTTGGAATGATACTAATAAAGAAATTAAAAAAAAAAAAAAAAAAAAAAAAAAAAAAAAAAAAAAAAAAAAAAAAAAAAAAAAAATTAGTATGTCAACGGTCGGTCTCTATAGGTTTTCGGGGAATTGACGCCCAAACGATGACCCTCCGCTAGCTTTTAGAAGGAGGAAAACTAATGGGGAATATTAAAAAGAACGTAATCTGCCAGAGCGTTGTGTCGAACTCGTCCCACCGAAATAAAACATTTTTCATCAGGGCTTATACGAGAGGCCCCCCTCTTAATAATCTTGCAAAAGAAGGGAGCACTTTATCGCAGTATCAGCTGCACGTATTAGCAGCCCCGATTAGAAAATATTATTAATGCGCAATAGGTTTTATTGTGACAGTATCAAATTTTCCATCGGGTTTACCATGTAGTAATTATTTTTATTCACTTGTGATCTGTTATATTGTTTTGTATAATTGCATTTATTGTAAATGACTTTTTTACAATAAAATCAGTAGTCTTTCTTCACTTTGAATCATTTTCAAGTCACTTTCACACAAAACACTACAGTCAACTCTCCAGAACTCGAAATTGAAGGGGCCATCGTGTTAGGAAGTTATCGGGCTATGGAACGCAAAACCAGTGCAACTGCGATCCAAGAGCATTCGAGGTAGCCATGAAAACCAACTCTTACTGTGGTTCTCCAACTCGATATCGAGATACGGAAAATCTAGTAAGGAAGAGTTGACTATATGATTTATTGTTTTCTATTGAGTTCCCTTAAACTCTGCTTTAGCATTTTATACATTTTGGAAAACATTTATGCAAATACGCATATTTGTCCCGCGGTCCATGAGGTTTACGTAGAACATGGGACAAGTAGGCGTAGAACGGCAGTGTAGATGTCATCTGTTCCAGTACAATGGGGTAGCTTTGATAGTTTTTTTTTGGACGGAAATCTGAATAGGGTAAGTGATCCAATGGTTGTGGGTGTTCCTATAGTTGCGGTAATGACTTGAATGCTGGTTTCATTGAATTTGAAACAGATCCGGCGTTGCATAAGCACTGTCAATCGTAATGTTGGCTTGTTGATACCTGAAACAGTTGAAAATATTATTGAAATTCCTTCGAAATTGATGAAATACCAGCAAAAGTGCTTACCCTTTTCATCGCTTGTACCAATAGTTGCGGCAAAGTGTTCCTATAATGAAGGATCATATAAGAAAACAACGGATACCGCAACTAAAGGAACACAAATTAAAAATTTACCTCAACAAGGAACGGAGTACCAATAGTGGAGGTATTATTTTTTACTGTCATCTCGATGGTTACTGCGATGGAATCAATTTTCTCATTAAGTGAATGGTCGTTACTTCCCGTTACAAGAGTAATATGTACATTCATTGCGCTACTTGAATTTTGAGGGATTAAATGTAGTTGAACCGTGCTTAGTACCTCCACTATTGGAACATTTACCCTAGTTCTGTTTAGTAAAAAACAATAACCCTGCTGAAACATTCAACAACAAAATAAAATATAGACTTTTTTTATCACCACAGGTTGCATGATGTTAAGCTAAATGAAACTAGGGTTTCGTTCTACTTCGTCGTAAGAGCTACTATTCGTCGTATCAAACTTGAAATGTTCCACTACGGCGGGTATTCCAACTTACCTGCAGCATAGATTCATTTTCCGAATGTAATTTTGTGAAAGCTTTTATGATTCGTCCACCTGTACACCAAAAATGCAATGAAACTACTGTATTTCGATAAATAACTTCAGTTCAATTATCCACTTTTCGCTTTTTCACCGAAATCGCATGGACGAACACGATTTGAGAGAAATGCTTAGCGATCGACATCAGTCACACCACTTTCGAACACAAGTTTCTTCCCACCCCCCGTGGGTAACTTACTTCGCCGGACACTTATTTTCACTATGGAAAACCTTCGTACTTCTTCACTGAAGGATTTCATTCCAAAGACACGCCGTAAAAGTTCTATAAATCACCAAACTTTACGAAATTTCCTCAACCGCCGCGTATAATTGAGAATGTAAACAAAGTTCAATCCGTCGTACTGATAAAAAAAGCTTGTGCGCATCAATGTGTGCGCGACGCTCGACGTAAAAATACGGTTCCTTTGATTGTGTTGTTTTCGCTGTACTGTGATAAATGCCATAATTGTACGGTCAAAAGGAATTGTGTTCATATGTTTGGGCTGAATTTTGATGACGAACAATGAATTTTAAAGGAAATTAGTATATTCCATCATGCTGAAGGAATGGAGGGAGATGCCCGTAGATCTACAGTGCTGTTCTGAATAATAGCAGCGCATGTCGATTTTCATACAAAATGCTCAACTTTGACATGCTGTAGTTTTGTTCCCTTTCAAGCAATCGAGTTGAAATTTTCTCCACAGAACTACAAATATGCCCAATTTTGTAAACACAAAATTTCAAAATTTTCTAAGCCCCTGCCGGAAAGTGAGATACTAGGTGAAATTGTTCGAAAAAATAGCAATTTCAATTCTGGTTTTTCAATTCAAAGCTGGAAAATCTATGCCCGAACTCGCGGAAATTTTTTGATAAAATATGGTAAAGTGTCTTAAATAAAACATAATAATAATAATAATAACAAATAATGAAAACCTGATTAGCTATTCCAGCTTTCAAACAAAGTATATTTGAAAAGAGCGATCAATAAGATCCAATCCTACAATATTTTTCAATACGCTCATTTTTCGTTCCTAAAACATGATCAAATATTGCTAGGATGAGCTGTTTGAACCATATATTTACAAATTTATAAGTTCATAAACAAAATTTCTTAAGAACGAAACTACATAGAAACAAAGTTTTCTTCAATCAGAATGTAGGCATTTTTTTCCTGTTAGGTAACTACAAAATTGACAGTTAAATAAATGGGTAGACAATATGACAAATAGGTATTTACCAATTCAAGTTTAAAGCGTTGAAATGGCTTGAGAATCATAAGTATACCAAAAACTAACAAAGAGCAGTGAGAAAGTGCAAGTGTTGTCTATCAGCTGTATATTCCTCGTTATTATTTTTTGTAAAGTGAAAAAAGTTTTCCCGAAGCTGTTGAAATGGACAAAGTTTAATATTACGAATACAATTCGTAACCCCTTCGGACTGGACGGCCACAAATCAGTAAGGACAAATCTACGATCGATCAGCCAAGGCCTCATCAGTAAGCTTCATTCGAATGGAGTTCGGTGGATTACGGAAAAGATGAAAATTTGCGTGAAGTGCTCCATTACCGGTGACCAGAAGGCTCTCGTAACGGATCTTCCAGAAGCAATGGCGTTTGAGGAACAAGTTTCACCACTATCTTTGTTGGCGTCGCCAAAGGAAACTTCTTCCTCGGGTGAGTCAATTGCTTCTATAAATAATGTACAAAAAATACAAGAGCTTGCTAAATTCTTGGAAATTTCTTTTCAAGTAAAATCTTCACGTTTGGATGCTTCTAGTAGTAACTGTCGCGATGCTTCTATGGACGAAATGTTCAATCAAATTTTGAGTAAAATAAAGACTTGGTTTCCGCCTAATATTGTCGATGTTACAGAGGATTTAAATTCCGTTTTATTAAATTTGAAAGCCGAACCTGACAAGCAAATTGAACTTCTAAAATTACTTCCTAGGAATTGATCATATGCCAAAGTTAAAGCTCATTTTGACGTGTCTCAACACGTTATAACTGAATCAAAAAAATACAATTTAGGGATTCAACCACTTTCAAAAGTAGGACGACCCTCGCATGGATCAGATGTCCAAGACATAGTTTCAAATTTTTACCTAAGGGATGATATCAGTCGGCCATTTCCTGGCTTGAAAGATACCATATCTATTAAGTTACCCAATGGAGTGCGCCAAAATGTTCAAAAACGCCTTTTGCTTGACCCTTTGGATACTTTATATAAACAATATTTGGAAACCTGTAAGAGTGAACAGGAATCTGTCTCATTCACATCGTTCTGGAAACTTAAACCAAAACAATGTGTTTATACAAAGGATTCATCGGCCATCAGTGTTTGTGTTTGCATGATACATGAGAATATAAAATTCATGGTTGATGCATTGAAAAAAAACTAATTGCTTTGAAGTTCATAATACAGAAAAAAAAACTTAACACCTTTTTGACTAGTCAAATGATATGTCCAGATAGTACAGATGATTGTTACTTGAGGTCCTGTGAGGATTGTAAATTAAAGAAATTTGATTTTGTTGCCAATCGCTTAGATGAAAACAACGTTGAAGAAGTTAAGTATTGTTTTTGGATTATTTCTCCTCGTTGTGAAATTATCAACAAAGTGGAAAATGTAAATGATTTTATAGAAAACTTGAAAAATCTCACAGAGAAGTTTCTTGTGCATCAATTCAAAGTAGATAAACAAAATAAATTTAAAAGAGCTAAAAAGGAATAACTAGTTAAAAAAAAAGAAACAATGTGCCAGATGGATTTCGCGGAAAATTATTCGTGCGTGATACAAGATTCCATTCAAAGCCATTACTTTGTACGACCTCAAGTAACAACACATCCATTTGTAATTTATCACAAAGACAAATCTTCGATCAAAGTCTTAAATTTTGTTGTAATTGCTGACATAAAAAAGCATAACACGGCATCAGTTTATGCTTTTCAAACAAAACTAATTTCAAGATTGAAAAATAAATTTCCTGAGCTTGAAAAAATCGTTTATCTTTCTGATGGTTGCGGAGAGCAGTACAAAAATAAATCAAATTTCAAAAATGTATGTAACCATGAAAATGATTTTAAAATTAGAGCAGAATGGCACTTTTTCCCAACCTCACATGGAAAAGGTCCATGTGATGGTATCGGTGGCAATATTAAGCGAATGGCTAGAGATGCTAGTATTAGAAAGTCAGCGGAAATTAATAACGCCAAACAATTTTTTGACTGGGCTGTGTCGCCAAAGGTGAAAGACCAATTTAAAAAAGATTGGGAATTCATCTATGCAACTGAAAATTACTATTCAGAGGCTGAAAAATTACTTCAGGAGAGATTTTCTAACCTTGTTCCAATTCCTGGAACAAAGAAATATCATTCATTTATTCCAAAAGACGAACGAAGCATTTTTGCGAGTGAATTTTCAGATGCACATGAAAACCAAGAAAATACAGCATGCTTTGTTCTTAATACTACAAAGAAATCTTCCCGGTTGAAAAAATAGATAGTTTTGAGATAAAATGTAAGTATAAATATTATAAAAGAAAAATGCAAAAAGAATCTTATTTGTTCCATAGAAAAGAAAGAATCCCATGGAATGGAAAAGAAACAGTTTTTTCAGCTTTGCTTAACGGTATAATGTTTCATGAAAAATATAATCCAATCCGACTTATACTTCATTAAAACCAATCCCATATCGTTTCTTTCAGATCTTTTAGAAAATTTGCAATTGCTTTGATAAAAAAACCTTGTTTTTCTGATGCTTCGATTGAAATATGGGTTTTCAAAGAAAAGGCTAACATGGTCATTTTTCACAAAATTGACCATAACTCAGGAACAAAAAAAAGTACATCCTAAAAGTTACTAGAATTGAAGTTGATAAAGTTTTCTTCTCAAAAATATTTTAATAAAAATTTTCCGCGAGTTCGCGCAGAGATTTTTCAGCTTTTCTTTATGAATTTCCCTAATGGTGGAAAATTTTGTGGAAAACTTTTTCCAGTTCATATTTTTTTTTTGATTTTTGAGAAAATTTGCTTAAATTTTCATATAAAAACTTTGTTTCTAAAATGTTTCGTTCTTGAGTTATGATTTTTCAAAGAAAAGTCTTATATGGCACATCTGGACATTTTTCACAAAATTGGCCATAACTCAGGAACAAAAAAAAGTACATCCTTAAAGTTACTAGAATTGAAGTTTATAAAGTTTTCTTCTCAAAAATATTTTAATAAAAAATTTCCGCGAGTTCGGGCATAGATTTTCCAGCTTTTCTTTATGAATTTCCCTAACGGTGGAAAATTTTGTGGAAAACTTTTTCCAGTTCATATTTTTTTTTTGGAATTTTGAGAAAATTTGCTTAAATTTTCATATAAAAACTTTGTTTCTACGATGCTTCGTTCTTGAGTTATGATTTTTCAAAGTAAGTAATGTCAAGGGAAAACAAAAAATTTCCACCTGAGTTTTCCGGAAAAAATAGGCGACCCTGAATTTTTCTCATTTTTTTTTCATATATCCATGAGCCCTGCCTGTGGAACAAGTTTCATGAAAATCTGAGACCCTTCGGCCCAATTTGTACGATAATAAAAAAAATCCCCTGATCAATGCTTAATACGATGGATACTAGCACCCTATCAAATTAACCGATAAGTTTTATTCGGGAGGGAGCCGACGGATGAGCAACGGATGATGAACCTGCTACTATATACCTACTACGAAAATGATGGTGTTGCAAAATTTACAGTGACACAGGGGAAGCATTAAGTCCTGAGACGGTCCATTCAACAACAACAGTGTCACCGGGAGGGGGAGAAGGATAACGAAAAAAGTTGCAATCTCATTAATATTTGATGACAAAGGACCCAAATGAAATCAACCGACAGCAGCATTTGCCGTTCTCGGCACGCCTTCAGTGGATTGTGAGTTCGGTTAGAGTGATGATCCTTACACAAGTCGGGGGCAAATTGAGTGACACCATTTTTGATATTAGATAGATAGATCATCAACTTTTAAGAAACATCAAAATATAATCGATGTTCTAGTGTATATAAAACAATTGCTCCTTTTCCAGTTCTAAATAATGCTGGTATTCTATTTTTGATACGAAACCCTGAAATCAGGCACGATGATATATTACGAAAAGATCCTGGACCGACCGGAAATCGAACCCAGACACAAATAAGATAACTCGATGTAATACGCCCAATTCATTTTCACGGGATTGAGACTTCTTTTACACGTAAATACATATTTTAAATCTCCGCGAAAAAAATATGTTGCGCATAAATGTTCTTTGAGAAATATCAATCAAAAGAAATTTTCAAAATATAGAAAATCACGAACAAACATTCTTTAAAGCAAAAAACTGCACAACTTGCAATTCGACTATAGTTAAGGCAAACAACGTTCAGTTAGTATCCGATCGTGCCAGCCCCGTTTCGCGGAGAACTTTTTGTTGTCACCGTTTTGTCGTCATGTGAAAACCATTGCAGAACGATCTAGCATCATGCTTTCAATAGTGTCTCTTCCGGCTGAATTCCCAGCTGTAGGTAGATTGTTTGTCACTTTTCTTTCGAATCATCTCAGTCAAACCGAGTATGTTAACATGAAATGAACCAAACATCGAGAACCCTTGATAGAGATTTAATCCGATTATTTATCATAGGAAACAAATACGAAAACACACCCACTCGCGATTGGTTCCGTAATGAACTTGCGTAGCACCAAATACATTTATTTTTCCGGCAATTTCCGCTCGCAAAGTCTCCAATCCACAACCATATTGGTTCCCCTTCGTTCAAAATCGGCCACGTGCCGTTTGACAAATTGCTCCACATTGATGCACTCCAGCTTCTCGCGAATTCGCACCCTCAAAGGCCTCTCGATGGCATCCACAACCTGGGAGCGCAACAAATTCGGCACAATGTTCACTCCGGCTTCCACCAGGTAATCCATCGAGCCAGCGCCGGAGCTGAAAATCTGTTTAAACAAACGAAACTCATTAATTGATCGTCATTTTGAGCGACGACGTCGGAGAAACACGGTGCTTCATTTACCGTTGTCATAAAAAATTGCCATCAATACATTGGGCTGTTTTGTTTTCATATTCATTTTCAACCTCTGGGCTGATTTAAAAAAATAATCGTTAGTTGAAAATTTCCGTCACTTGGTTTTAAATACGTAACCATCAAAATAGTTTTTAGTAAATTAACGTTGTATTTCTATAATTAAAATCATCTCTGATTGTTTTCAACAACATATAGTCATTATATCCGAAAAACCTTACCATAAATGGTTATCGATTACTTTTTCAAATCAACATAAGAAACCTCTGTTTTGAGAAAATTTATAGAAAAGAATCACAACCCGTCTTCTAAAACTGTGTTTAAATATTCCTTTCCGTGTACTTCACAGACATTTTACATGCAATAAGCTCGTGCTAAAAATTAGGGGGTTTCTATTAAAAATAAATTACAAACTGATACACCGTCTTATTCCATTACTCACTATGTTATTGTATCAGTAGTCGTTTTGTAAATCCGGAGAATTAAAGTTCTAAAAGTAAAAACCGAGTTGGTTTAATGTGGAATGTGTAGAATTTTGTCTGCGGAATACGGTGAATCGACAATGCAAGTTCATTTGGTTTTGTTTGAATATTTATTCGAGAATTTGTTTGTTTTGCACGCTCAAGCGTTTTGAAAAAATACGGAACCGATTTCATTGTATAATTTATAATTGTATAATTTAATACAATTTTTCAAAATAAAAATCTCAACATTTTTTTGATGGTGTTCAAATAAGTTCAAGGGTTAAAAAATAGTTCTTACATGCACTTCAGTAGTTGCATGTTACAAAAGGCATATGTTCAATTCAAACAATGCTTACGAGCCTACAGCTCGAGTATGTTAGTTATTTTTTACAAATTTTTATAAATTGGGACCATTTTTGTAATCAAAGTCAGAAATGTCCATACAAAGTTATGCGCCTTAAAGTGTGCAACGCTTTAAAGCATTCAATTGCATTGATTTGATTGAAATGTAATTAATGATATTAAAAATGCTTGATTCAATGACGAAATATGGGAATCAATCAATTGGTGTTTACAATTTTATATAAATTCTAGTAGACTTATAATTAGAATTTCGAATTTTTCTGTGATTTGACTTTTAGGGAAACGGGAAATGAAGTTGCCATTTCTTGAGGAATTATAAAAACATGAGTAGTAGTTGGGGATGTGATTTGGCAAAAATGCGTTAGTCCTAATTTATTTTCAAACAATTTTTGCAATTTGACTTGAAATATTTTGCTAAATATGAGAATAATTCATGGCTAATGTATGTTGGGTTTTAAATTTAAGCATTAATAATTGTCAGAAATCCCTATTAAATGAATTGTATCGATCACAATGAAGATGAATAAAGCAGTTGTTGTTTAGCGTTGCGGCAGAGCACAAGTAGAAATCTGCCCGCAATATAGTAGTTGAAATGTGTTTTCGTGTTCTATAATCCGAGAAGATGCTTGGCTGGAGCAATTTAAATGGGATCCCCACAAATTTGGGGGCTCGTCCGGGAATCCCAAATGATGCACATTGGGAAGAAGCTATCGCTGTGGAGATAGGTGATATAGACACGAATAACAGTTATGGTGTTGAAGATTGTAAAGAAATAGATCCAAAATACTTCGAGAGTTTTTGGACTATATTCGCTGCTCAAGTGGAGGTGCTTTCGGTTGGAACATCGAAATTGGTTCAAGAAGTAGCCGCGATGAAATCAGACTTCAACGAAATAAAGTCTGAAACAGTTTCATTAAGCTCTATCATCGACGAAATATACTCACGTTCAAAGAGTACTGTTTGTGGAACGAACGAAGAACCTCGTAACAATGCAAGAGCAATTGGCAATAGCCAAAGCTACGAAAGTGTTGTTTCTACAGCATCTGGAAGACCAAACGCGAACATTGAAGCAATGGTGATGACGAAGCAAGATGCAAACGAAACTATGGACAGTAAGAACGATGCGCTGTGTAGTGGCATTAGTTGTATTCTACCACGAAGGCAAAAGAGGCAAAATGGACAAAATAGATTTCGGGGCTTTCGATCATTTCGGCCCAAGAAATGTACGAGTAAATATCGAGGCAAAAATAAACATATTCGTCAGAATTGGAATAAAGTTAACTCACAATCTCACTACGTCACACCGTTTCGCTACATTTTGCTTGCTGCATGGCAAAGAATGATATATTGGAAGAGGCATGTCGATATTATACTGGGAGCATCTGATACGATCGAAGAGGATGATGATGATGAAGACGACGATAATGACGACATCCGAGGCGAATGTCGGTCAGGGTGGCCGATTGTTGGGTTTTAAATTTAAGCATTAATAATTGTCAGAAATCCCTATTAAATGAATTGTATCGATCACAATGAAGATGAATAAAGCAGTTGTTGTTTAGCGTTGCGGCAGAGCACAAGTAGAAATCTGCCCGCAATATAGTAGTTGAAATGTGTTTTCGTGTTCTATAATCCGAGAAGATGCTTGGCTGGAGCAATTTAAATGGGATCCCCACATGTATTGCTAACCCTGAACAAATAATTGAAATTCGTTCGTTTTCCTTCGAATAGGAACCCCCTTCGAGGGGGTGACATTCTGCCGAAAAACTAGAATTGATCCCAAGTAACAATTTTAGTTTTACGAATTTCTTCCAGGATGCTATAAATAAACGCCCATAAAACCACGGTCAAGGCCATTGGCGTAGGAACAGGAGGGGCAGGGGGGCCTGGCCCCCACCAGAGTCATCCAGCCCCCCCCCAAGAATTTTTGATAATAGTAAAAATAAAAATAAAATATAAACACGAAGCAAAACCATTAGAATCAATGTACATGACTCTTGTTATCAACAAAAATATCTTCAGTAGTTACCTTATTTTAGCGAGAACTTCGCTTATCTAACACAGCATCGCCACGTTGTTTTCAGTGAATCGCGCGACAACCGAAAGCTTAACCATTCGACCGTCGGTCGACTGGTTACTGTTTTAACTAGCTTCCTGTTGTATGCGATAAGCGCAATTTTTCGACATTTCCGTTGCAAAAAAGCGTCAATATCCTGCATATTTCATTCACAAAATATTTTTTTTTTTAATAATCCAAATAATGCTGTTTCAGCATTAAGCAGAATATTTACTTCCTTCTAATTTTTCAAGTTTTTGAGGATACCCTGGTAATGATGACCTCTCCAATGAGAATTTCACTTAAAAAAATCCACACATTTACTTAAACTTTTACATAATCGAAAAATATAGTTGAAAAAATAGACAAAATTACGAAACGCATTTCTCAGACAATAATTAGCGGGAATTCTTGTTGAAAAATAATGCTTAACTATAGAAGGAGTTTCGGCATTGTTAAGTTTTCTTCAGATGAATGGTAAAAATTTAAACTGGTGAGAAAAATGTTACAAAATTCAGCAATACAACCATTCTTTTTTAAGTTTTTTCGCATAAATAAATGTATTAATTAATTACATTAATTTCCTACATATTTGCATCTTTTTAACTGCTCGATATTCTTTATATAATTTTAAATAATCAAATTCCTCAAGGAATATTGAAGAGTGACTTCAGAACTTTTGGAAACTTCTTGGAAATTAGTCAAATAATATTGTGGGACTTGTTCACTCTTTCAAAGCGGATTCCTCTTGGTGGACATTCATTCCTTCTATGACTACTTCGTAATTTGCTTAATTTTCCCGGATTTACCTACACAATTTTACTTTTGAAAGATTATGAAGAGTTCAGTTTTTCTTCGCAATTGCTTCATAAACTTAAACCTCCTTCACTGAAAGTTCTATTAGAAATTCTTTTGGGGATTTCTTAAAATAGTTTTCCCAAAAATGTTATTACAAATTCTTCCGCAAAGTGAATCGAAAGTCCTTAAGAAATATTTCCAAAATACTTCACAAATTGCGTCCAAAATTTTTCTGTCTTTTAATTCTAGAAATTTTGCTTCAATTTGACGAATTAAGCATAAGCATAAGCATAGATGACCGTACAATTCGTAGTTGCTACTCCGTGATTGACCAGAACAATCGAAGTTGCACAGGGAATTAATGAATGGGGCTTGGGATTAGCTTACCATTCTTCAATGTGCACAAATCGAGAGCTCAAATTTAAAAGTCAATAACGGCGCCGGCCACGTCCTTACGGTCATCGGGGAAGGGAAGGAATGTTAGTGTGACTACCGTTGTTACTAGAAACCGAGATCACCTCTGCATCTCCACGGTTGTCATGGAGAGGATATTGGGTTAGTGGGATAAGGTAAAGATCTGGGAGTCACCAATGTTTGGTGATGCGATCCATGATATAATCACGCCTAACCGGATTCGCGAAATAATTCGATAATCGCATTAAACGCCGAACAAGTGTTCGTCACTCGCCCACGCAAGAGCAAGCGACGCGATCAATATATCAAACACTACTAGCGATCCGCGGCGCTTTTTCATTTCTCTGAGCGAACGACGCGCGACAAGTTTGATCCTGCCCTCATCACACGCCCCCGCAGGAGCAAGCGTCAAGGTCGAAGGATCAAACACTACTCATTTTGCTTCAATTTGACGAATTATTCCAAAATTGGGAAAAATATTATTATTGAAATGTCTCTTGCCTTCGAATTTTTAGAGGAAATTTGTTGAAAACCCCCGGAAAAACTTTTGCTTCCGAAATTAGCATAGCGGTAAATGAATCTGTAGAGATACATGTAGCAAAATAACTGAGAAGGCGTAAAAGTTTTATTAAGGTGAAGATGAATCGAAGCCAAAACTCCAATTTTCAAGAGCACAAATCTGGAGAACCAAATATCTGTTTAAGCTGAAAACTTAATCGATTGGTTACCTGCTGGTAGTGACTAATCGATTAAGTTTTCAGCTCAAATGGATGTTCGGTTCTCCAGATTTGTGCTCTTGAAAATTTGAGGTATGGCTTCGATTAATCTTCACCTTAAGATATTCTTAAATAAATTTGTATTGATCTTCATAAAACACTTCTATAGAAATAAGTTTACCTATTATTGGCAGAATCCAAATTCTTGATTCTGAAGGACTATCTGGTGAAATTAATTTAAGGTGCAAGAAAAAATGGCTCGAAAGTCAGAACTGAAAAAGCAGTTTTCTCCTTTCAAACCAATAAATTGATGAAAATAAAAACACACAGCCTTTCTATTTGACAAATAGGAGAGCTGTGTGTTTTTATTTTCTTCGATTTGTCTATTTAAAAAGAGAAAACTGCTTTTTCAGTTTTGACTTTTGCACCATTTTTACTTGGACCTTAATATGTCAATTCTATCTCTATCGAAAAGATTAAAAATTATCTTTCATTGTACTATTGCCCATCTATTGTTCTACCGGCTTCAACATTTGATTGCTTGTCTTTTCTTCGCATGTCCCTTTGAGAAACTTTGTACAAAAATCTTTCCACACTCTTAAAAGCAATATTTAAAAGAAACCAAAAAAAAAAGGTAAAATATAGGATTTTGAAAAATAGCAGAATTCTTTGACGTATGGTTTCAGATTCTCAAAAGTCCATCAGGAATTCCTCAAAAAAAATCAGTGTAATGCAAAAGTGTCTACTATTTTAATTTATTAAAATCTTATATTATGAATTTTACCACAAAACATCTTCGGGAATGTTCTTAAAAATTGCAGGCGATATTTTCGCGTTAAACTTCTACAGTACTATAAAATAATCGATAATAGACTCTTCAAAAAAGTGTTTTTGGAATTTCTAAAGGTAGCAAAAATGAGTTCTACATCAATATGTTCACCATAGTATCATGAAACTTCGGAGTTGATACAAAACATCATCTAAGATTTTAGTTATAAAAACTAACAGTAAAAATTCCATCCATTTTAACACCAATCATTTTCTATTATAATAAACGAAGAAAAAAGAACAAGAATTTATGAAGTAAATCTTACAAGACCACTTAAGCTTTTCTGTGAGGTACATTGTCAACAAGTTTCACGAATTCTTTGATTTATTTCTTAAATTTTACAATAGGATTTTTGTAGATTTTTCCAAATTATATTTAAACCCCAATTATTGAAAAAAAAAAAAATCGAGCAAAGTTTGTTCAATCTTTCTTTTGTTTCTTTTGTATGTGTTTCTTTCAAAATCTGGTATGGAGTGATTCGTAGAAGAATTAGTAAAAAATATTGAGCTATTCCTGGAGTTGTTTTTTGAACCACAAAATGGATAGTTGATAAATTTTTTTATACCATTTTGTCTCAAATTCCGAACAGACTCATATTCCGAACACTCGGTTTTTGTATGGCAATTTGGATGAATATTTCGCTGAAATATGTCATCAAATTGCCAGCAAATAGCAGTCAATTGAAATTTAATTTCAACGTCTACCAATCTATTTTATACTTCGGGAGTAGTTATGATTCTCTATTTGGAGACCAGTAGACCTAGCTCAGATGAATTTATTTGCGAAATTATTCATTTGAATATGATTTATTCGTGCTGTTCGGAATTTGAATCAAGGTGTTCGGAATATGAGACAGAATGAACACAGTGTTCGACATTTGAATCAAAAAGTTTTTCCAAACTATTACGTAAAAACAATGCTAAATAAATTTAAATAAACAGTTTTATCAGCCAACCCAATAGCAAACAGTTAGACTTTGTGAAGGAATTAAAATGTTCACAAATATCACTCAATTTATGCTTATCAGATTCATTTGTAGTTGCGGCTGGCCTTAAGTGTTCGGAATATGAATCAAAACGGTATATTATTTATGGAAGAATCCTGAGATTACCATTCGCAAAAAAATAGAGTTATTTTTAGAACCTGAAAGAATACTTGATGGAACTACTGAAGACAATCTCTGAGAGGTTCAGGAATGAATTGCATAATCTTTCTTAATCTGGGGAAAAATTTCTTCAAACAATTTCCAAAATAGTCGTTAGTGCGGTTTAACGAAAAAAAAATCTCTGAAAAATACTTAGACGAATTTCTGGTAAATTTTTCGGAAGAATCTTAGAGAAACAAACATACAATTCTTTAAAAAATCTCTGAACAAATTTTCGCGGAAGATTTTTTGAAAGAACAGTTGAAAATACTTTAATAATTTCTTAGTTAGGCATTTTTGAGTTTTGAAAGTTGGCGATTTTGAAGGAATCTAAAAAAACAATGATCTGTGAAAAAAAAAAATACAGATAGATCTGCGGAGAACTTTTCTGAGAAATCATGAATAACATTTTTTTTTTTCAAATGAATTGTTTTTAATTGCGTATGAAATTCTTGTGGACTATACGAGGAATCCTTACAGTCACATCTGGAAGAGTCAATCATTTTTTTTTTGCAGGAAGTCTGGATTAATTGTGCGGCGATTTTTTCAACAATCCTGTAGAGAAACTTTAGGAAGAACTTTAAAAGCAATGTTGGAAAAACTGGCAAACTCTCGGAAGAATTCGTGAATGAATCCTTGCTTGGTGATCTTGAAGACATGATTGGTGAAACTCCTAGAATTGTTTATGCTACTTCTCCTTATTCAATTCTGAAAATCCTAAACAAATTATTAATGTACACAGGAGGATATTTTAAACTAACGATTGAAATTTATATGTGATAAGTACGTAGAGGACCTTCAAGGAGAAATGATTCAAAGAATTGCAAATGCATTCTCTGGCGGGATTCTTCAAAAGATTGTTTAAGAAATTCGATAGAGATTCTTTGAGAATTTTTCTGGTGAGATAGTTTGGGAATGATTTTCCGTGGCTCAGGACGAATTCAGTTAAAACTTGTAAAGGAGTTCTTGGAGAGGACACTGAAAAGTACGAAAATAATTCATGAAGGAATTCTCAGAGAAATCTCTTCAAAGAACATGGCTGAATACCTGAAAAGTTCGTGGAAGAATCACAAAAGACTTTATGACATTCCTTGTGAGTTTTTTTTTGCTGTAATGCATGAAGGACTTAGGACTGGATTACAAAAAGAATGAACCTTTTTCGTACCAAAAATTGAAAATTACAAATATTACTGATGTGCCGCGAAATGAGACAAAATAACCAATGAATAAAACAAACTTCCGTAAAAAAAATATTTGCTAGGCCCCCTCCAGAAAAAAATCCTAGCTACGCCAATGGTCAAGGCACTGTTGCCTTCATCGCATCCCCCAGAACCTCTTGTAGATTAGAACGTGACTAGTTGGCCCACTCTGAAAGAGGCTATGAAGTGTATATTTATGTCACACAAATAAAGCAAAATAGCATTAATAGTAGCTATTTTGAGGCCACCTGTTCTAGATGAATGTCGCTTCACCTTGAATATGATTTTATCATAACGTCGATCTTGCCGGATTTATTCCAACGTAAACGAAACAAATTGAGATTGAAAACCCGTCTGTGATAATATATTTGCATTTTTTTTTTTTTGAAGTGATTTATTTGGAAATAGTGCTCAAATCTTCAGTGCCGAGTAAGATTTACTGTGAAATGCGATGAGAAAGAAGTAAATTTGCCTGTGCCCCCTCTGAAAGTGGCATGTTGCTACTTATTAAGCATTTGCTAAAATAAACCGCCAGGTGAAGAATTCAACATTTCTTGGTTTGATTGGACAGTAATCGTGCTTCAATTTATATTTAGTCAGTTTAATCATCACACCAAAGTATCTTATGAGCAAATTCATGGAGATAATAGTGAATAGTGAATAGTGAAATTGTGGCAACCGGAGTGAAATTAATATGGCGGAGCCATAATTGATAGATTGCCATCGACAAATGCTGTTTTCTCATCATAAATACACAAATAAGGGCACACTGTTAGGATTCGGCATTTGTGGATGTAGAATTGCCTCAAAAATGCTGATTGAAGGTGATTCAGCTTTTTTTCGCTTTTCATGGTAACCTGGCAGCATTCAACAAAGTTTGCAGTTTGGGTATGCTATAATGAATAATATACGCAAAAACAGTAAAAACGGATATTAGTTTGTCGTTTTTCCGTCAGGAATAAGTGTTCGCAATGCATCGAAATGCATCGCAATGCATCTGAAGAGCCCAACTACTGATTTAAGAAGTATATATAAGGTAAGTTATCAAGAATCAAGTGCAAAGCAATCGGTTTAAAAGCAGCTTTTATGACAACAAGGTGAATTATATCAATCTTTTATCACAGCCGTCACAAATAAGTGTCTTTCAGCTACTACTAGCAGTTTAAATGAAGTATTATATGCTGCAATAATGCTGTTTTTGTAGCCACACAATTTTAACTTTGTAGTTTGTCTCTGAAAGATTTTGAAAACAACTAAGAGCTGACTCACAAAATATCATCTTCTAGAAACGTTAAATGTCGCCTCTAGCTATCATAGCATTCACGTAACTGTCATAAAACATTAATAAATCTACACGAATGCCAAATTGCTGTGGAATTGTTACTTGGGATACGAAATAAGAACAGTTCAAGAGAATCACTTCCGCTAAAATTTTCTATAGCTTTCCAAAAACAATTGATATGGTCGACATCAATGAGAGATTTAAAAATAGTATTTAAGTGAGGTTTCATATGAAACATAAAAAATGACAATTTAAAACGGCCTTATTTTCAAGCTTTTTTGAATTAACCTACTAGCTCCATGAATCTATTTTTTTAATCCTTGACAATAGCTTCAACTAATATAAGTTTAAAATTTTAATTGAAATTCCCAATACTTCCTGAGAGTTTTCAGATATTGCTTCAGCCTGGCCCAATGCTAAAACAAGAAAACTTATAACAATAAGCAAAACTCCATGTGAAGCTTATTCTTGAAAAATCGTATGAAGTCCAAATAATATATTAACATTGAATCCAACAGGTTACCAACAGGTGAAGTGATAGACATTGGAGAGGATCTTTAGAAAATTGTCCTTATTTCTCAATTTTAAATTTTTACCCTATATATTTTTGTGAAAATAAATTTTCATATTATTTTGATGGATATAAATAAACATAGTAGAACCTTGACGGTTGTTCGAGTTATTCGCACATGTTTGCTTGCCAACTTTTTATATGATGCAGCTTCAAGAACTACAACATATCGCGAAAAACGTCATTTTCACTTTATGCTTTGAATCTTAGTGAGAATATGACGTTTATTTATATTATATTAATCATTTTTATTTTTATTTACCTTAAAAATTGTTTTTTCTAAATTTTTGGGTCACCCTACTTCACGAAAGAGCACTTTAATGACGAAAGAAAAATAAAGGGTTTTCAAAAAGGCATAACTGGATAAAAAATTTAAAAAAAAAATCTAAAAAATAAAGCGGTTTGAATTTGACCCAAGAAAGTTTATGGACTGTTAATATAGTCAAAATAATGAATGTTTTGTTCTACAAGATTATGAGTTTATAAGGTGAATTTTTAAATAACCACTCATATATGATCCGTCCCGAAAGGGATAAACAAACTAGCGTTAAGGTGAAGATGAATCGAAGCCAAACTTCAAATTTTCAAGAGCACGAATCTGGAGAACCAAACACCCGTTTGAGCTGAAAACCTAATCGATTGGTCACCACCAGCTAGTGACCAATCGATTAAGTTTTCAGCTTAAACGGATGTTTGGTTCTCCAGATCCGTGCTCTTGAAAATTTGAAGTTTGGCTTCGATTCATCTTCACCTTAAGTTTTGACGGCTTTTTTTAAATGACGCTAAATGAAGCACCGTGAGAAAAGTACCTGAATGTTTCCCAGCTCCAGCTGGAAATCCATCAAAGAAGGCTTCTTTCGCAGATCCAACGGCTGGTTTACTTTGATGGACAGTCGCACATATTGGACGGAAAAGAAAATTGCTCCCGATCTAGAAAGCACATCTCGTATAACAGACAGCTGCCACCGCGTGGACCCCTCGATTCTCCCGGTTCCTACTTGGATCGTGCAGGCCATGCTTTTATTTTGGACTGCAATTTCCATCTCTCCGCTGCGATAGAAGTTCGATAATCCTCGTAAGCGGGTGCCGCTTAAGAACAAATTGAAGATGCTTAGCGAGTTCCGATAGTCCGGAATGTGGTAAGGGTCGAAGCCTTTGGTTCGCATCAGGAATCGCGCTTCGGAAATCATTAAATCTAAGGGGGGCACCGAATTCGCCAATACAATTGCTCGTTTGTCTACCTGTTGTTCAATCTGTGAATCGATTTCATTCTGCAGCTTGACGTGAACTTCCTTCAGCATATACGGCTTAACCATATCAAAAACCATATTGGGAGCGGCGTTCGCCAATCCTTGAAACACCCGACCGAACCATCCCAGATTCTGGAAATCCATCGCCATATCTTCGAACCCGAAATCCAACTCAATGTCCCGAGTGCGTAGAATTCCCTCGCGATCCACCCCTAGTGACACGTTTCCCATCGTCCGGACGTTCTTCATCTTCAGCCAAAATGGCCCACTGGATCCCATGTTGATCGCGTAACTTCCGTTCACCAACAGTTCATCCATGCTAACTTCCAACCTTAGAACCATGCTGCTCAGTTTGGCCTCGAAGAGACGAATCCTCAACCGGGACAATCCGTACGTCTTCAGGTCCCGCATTTCCATAGCGGTGAAGGCAATCGATTGTCGGAACGGAGGGATCGAAAGCGGATCCGGAATCGAAGCCATCGGAAGGCCCACCGGATCGGGTTGCTTGTAGAATTCGATGACATGGAATAGTTGAGTGGAGAAGCGGCGATCGTAGCGAGGGGTTTTCTGGAAACGATACTGAGATCTTCCCGGAGAAACGTGGAGGATTATCACTTGCAAGATGAAATAAATGCCGCATTTGAACAGCATGATGACTACAGATGAACACCCGGCGAGATACTGAGGAGGGTGGATGCGCTCTCGATCCATCCATGCGCCTTATCGATAATCGAGAGCGTTATCGCTTGATCTGCGACTGAGGTGAGTAGCTAAGGAATGATTCACAGGGGCATCGGAAGTCAAAATCAACGTTAGGGTAGGTGCACTGGTTCTGAACATTGGAAGACTGCATCTAAACTATTTTCAATTTCTTCCAGTATATACGAGTAATCCTACAAGTTAGTTTAAGAGTATAAGCTAGTTAGTTAAGTAAGTTCGTTAGTTTAAGAATTTAAGGAGACAGCTTCGCTTGGGGTTTCCACTGGAATTAGAGTCAACGGTTAACTTACGGTGAAATTTTCACTATAGACGAATTCCATGTCAAATCGGTCAGTCACAGCACTCGACCATATTTAATTTGCAGTATATTTTTCCGAGGATGTGACATTTCGCATGAGGACGTTTCGCATAAGGATAATTGGCATAATGGACATTTGGTATAATGAGAATTATGTGCCTTCTTTTAAATGGTACCTGTTCTTGTATGAAACTGCTTTATGCCAAACGCCCTTTTCGGAATGGGTCACCCCCGTGTTTTCCATAGAAAAATTGATAATTTTCACCTAAAAATAACTTTTGAAAATGGCCTATGCGTTTTTGCGTGCAATTTATTTGAAAAATTACAACTTCAAAACTGCTGATTTTAGAGAAAAATGTTCTAAGAAGAGGTTGTAGTAAACTGTTTGGACTACAAATAAAATATTTGATGTTTTCTCATAAAAAAACAGAAATAAAACTTAAATTGTAGATTACACAAAAACCCTTTTTTTAATATTTTTTGATCTTTCATCATAGAATCTTGATCGGAAACGGATGTTTGGGACAAAATTTCATGATGGAGAAATTTTTATGAAAAAGTTTTTCTAAGAACGCTTTTGTTTGATTTTCAAAATATGTATTGTTTTTTTTTGTCAAAATAAATGTGTTATGATGATACAATTAGAATCTCGAAATTATTCTAAATTATAATGATTATCATGAGCGTCCCAGTAAACACACCGTCATATATGATGTGATATAAGAGTACAAATGTGGAGGCGATATACGTACATCTTGCATGCAGCCTTATGGCGCATGTAGGTATATCGCCTCCACATTTGCACTCTTATGCGCTATTGTATACGAGTTTGTGTTTACTGGGGTTTCTCTATAAGTATCCATTTTCAAAATATATGATGTTCAATTATAGTTTTATAATAAAATTGGTCATTTTTATTAGTTATTTGCGATTCTCCATCAAGAACAATATGTTTTAGAGAGTATATGCCATATTTATTTTCACTTTTTTTCTTGATGGGGAATCGCGAATAACTAATGAAAATAATCTATTTTATTATTTATTTAATATTATTTGCATCGAATTTGATATAATTCGAAAATAACTACTTAAAGAGAGATTATCATGATAGTCATCATGGTTCAGAATAATTTAAAGATTCTTATTGTATCATAAAAACGTATTTATTTTGACAAAAAAAAAAAATGAAATTTTTACAATCGATTACTGTTGTTACAGTCAACTCTCCCTAACTCGATATTGAAGGGACTATCGAGTTAGGGAGGTATCGAGTTACAGAACATAAAACCTGGGAGGGAGAAACCAATACAAAATTTCTGTACGTCATAGTGAGCCGGGATTCCGCTGTCACGAACTGTCATTGTGAGCCCAGATCTCAAACATTGGACTAACAAGGAAAAAGCGCGTAACTGATTAGGGTAACGGTCGTATTTTGGACCCCCTAAGGAAGTGATTTTACAGTTTTGTCCCAATTAATTATTTGCACAGCGTAACCAAGTCAAAAAACATACCAAAATGTAGAGAAAAACTTCCTCTACGAGATTAAAATGCCCATACGGTCATGTATGATCCAAAAAACGTCGAAAATAATTGAATTGTGAGGCACTGTTTTTCATTATTTTTGACACACCACTACATTTTGGACCCTCAAAGTATATATTTTGGACCCCGGCATTTTTTTAACGTTTGGCGACAGAGTCCACGGCACTGGTTGTATAATATGCTTGCCCATAGTCTAATCAATCGATTGACAATGGAAAAGCGAAGAAATTCTACGCTTTTAGTTCAGAAATTTGAAAAAAGGTTTTGTTTACATTTGAAAAATTTCTGACGTCTTCAATTTCTGTCTGTAACGTGTTGTAACGGTTGCATGGATGAACCGATTTAATTAAATTAATTTCAGATAAAATAAACACATTTTCCATGCACAAACGCTTGATGCAATTGCGGAATAGTCCTATCTTTCCAAATGGCATGCGGATTGTATTGGTCTTTCTATTTAAACTGGAAAATTTGCAGGAAAATGACCCAGGGGGTCCAAAATATATAGAGGTCCAAAATATATTGGTTACCCTAAAACACATTTTCGAATTTCATCAAAAGTGGCAAAAATAGAATGAAAATCAATTCATGCACACAATGCAAGTAATGTTACGTGAGCACCTTTCAATCGGATTGAATATAAAGCATTGAAAAACGCATCGTTTTACTTTTTCCAATAAAAATGAATATTTAGTGTATAGAAAACTGTGGCCCTTTTTCCATTTTTGGTCAGGAAAAATCGACAGTACACAACAAAAGAAAACTAACGATTTTCCCCAAGCCTGCCTTGATTGTTGTTGGCAAGCTGGAGTTATCTTGCAGTTCAAACAAACATTGTTCTATATTTCGTGTGTAGTATCGGTGCCTCCCTCCCAGCATAAAACCAGTGCAACTGCGATCCAAGGGACCATCGAGTTAGCAATGAAAACCAATTTCTACTATGGTTCTCTAACTCGATCTCGAGATACGGAATATCAAGTAAGGGAGAGTTAACTGTATTAGAAAAACATTTTTATTAAAAAAAATTGCACCATGAAACTTTGTCCCAAACATCTGTTTCCTATTCACGTTCAATAGTGAAAATTTAAAAAATATTAAAAATGGAGTTTTTGTATAATTTAAAATATAAGTTTTATATATGATTTTTTTATGAAAAAACATAAAATATTTTTTCAGTGTATATTTTTTTCATGTAGTCCAAACGATTCACCACAACTCCTCCATAAAACATTTTTCTCTAGAATCAACAGTTCCGGAGTAAGAATTTTTCAAATAAATTGCATACAGTGTTTGGATTTCGATCAGAATAAACCGATCAAACCATATTCGGAGAGTGTAACAGTTCGCGAACCATAGCAGTTCGTGGCACATCGCATTCGGAGAGCCCTATGAACGTAAATATCAGGGTTGTTAACGTTAATCAACGATTAACGGCGCTAACGTTAATTTTTCTCGAGATCAACGTTAACGGCGTTTCGTTGATTTTCATATTTGTTAACGTTAGCGTCAACGGGTTGCGTTTAATTAACGTCAACGAACATCGTTAATCTTATCGTTGATTACTGGGTGACCTGTGTAGGTGCAATGAAAATTTTCGCTACGTTTATGAACAAGTTGTCTCCATGCAAATACCGTTACCATGGAAATTGAAAAAAAAAATCTTGTTTATGGGTATTAAAGGATGCAACAGCAAGAGTCAAGAACAATTGGCTTGTTTAGGGGTATCAATTTTCTTACATATTCTGAATCTACACTAAAAATTGAAATAGAATCCAAAGTTTCACATTTTTCCGTTACCTGGGACTATTTTCAAAACACGTTTGAAATTAGTATGGAAATCACTTTTGAATCACCCCTCGGCAAATTTTACTTCAGGGCGAACTGTCATTGTGTAAATTGAAACGTTATTAGGTCAACGGATTGAAATCATTGAGATATTGGAGTGCAATAAAATCGTATTATACTTCGAATGATGTGCTCTTTCGATCAAGCTGCAACAAACTGAGAATTTTTCTTCACTAAACAACCCAATTGTGTACGAGTGGAAGAGAAATCCGGACGCGTTGCAAAATCTGTCAATGACGATGAAAGGGGGGAAAATGAAAATCTACCGATCCATGTAGCCAAGTGGCCTTTTTGCCGAGGAAATGTTCAATTATTGTACACTGGTTTCCGGAAAGTAAAGGCGTTCCAAAATCACAAATTTCAAGGTTAAATGACTGCATGGATAAGGACAAATGAGAATTCTTGCCGCTGACATCGCATACCTAAGTAATTGAAAATTGTGTTGCATTTGCTTGATCTCCTGAACATACACATCTGAAAAAAAATCTGGTGATCACGTAGCTATTTCCTGAAAAATTCAGTGGCAAATGTAAGTAACCAAATGCTATTTTTCCAGACAAAATGCTTATATTTTGGGACCTATATCTCAACTTCTAGTAGTTCGAATGGATTGCCTGCTTTGCTCTTGCCCACAGTTGATCAGCAGAAGTTTTCTCGTTTCATTTTGTATGGGGAAAGGCATCTAACTTCAAAAATCTTGCAAATGAGAGCATTAATCGAAAAAATATTTGGTAGGCATAATAGCCATCAGCATTGCGCACAACCGGTACCAAATATTTTTTCGAAAATAGTTTCCAATGTTGAGAAATAATTCGTTAGATGCATTTCGCCATACAAATATTTTTCGCGTTACATTTTAGCGATTTTTCGTGCATAGACACTAGCGCAAGTGAGTTACTATGTTGCGAGTAGCGAATGCATGTAACCCATTGACGGAAATTTGAATAACGAATTTTCAAAAAAGTCACTACCGAAACGAATCTAAAGTGCCTAGAATAGGAGTCAGTACTGTTTGTAATCAAATTAAAAAATCTCTCAGTTCCTTACTTCTGTCTTTAAACAAATCTCTGAAACTCTTCAAAAATGACTGCAATGTGATAAATTCACTAAAAATACTATGTTGCGAGTAGCGAATGCATGTAACCCATTGACGGAAATTTGAATAACGAATTTTCAAAAAAGTCACTACCGAAACGAATCTAAAGTGCCTAGAATAGGAGTCAGTACTGTTTGTAATCAAATTAAAAAATCTCTCAGTTCCTTACTTCTGTCTTTAAACAAATCTCTGAAACTCTTCAAAAATGACTGCAATGTGATAAATTCACTAAAAATAAAACCGGTTATTTGTAGTTCGTAATTTTATTTTCATGGAAATTCCAACTAAACTGTGATACAGTGCTTCAAAGTTGCTAATTTTGTATGGAAAAACAGTCTTTGTCTTTGACTGGAGTTAAAAAAATTTCACTCATTATTTAAAAGTAGATGCCATAAACTACATGTTTTTTTTTATTATAGTCTGAAGACAACAGATAAATAAACCGAAAATTTAGGGGTCTATTTTGTAAATCGAGTAGATTCATGTGACTCGTCTGTAATCACTGTCTATCAAAGTAAACATGCGTATTTCAGATGTCACCCGTCGACTCCCATGGACCGATGCACGAGTTCACTAATTTGACGTTTGAGCGGTGCCAAATTCACTCGTTGCCATGGTCACATAAATAATACAGCACCGCTCAAACGTCAAAAAATGAGCCCGTGCATAGGTCCATAGTAATCCAGTCACATAGAGTGACAATAGTCGAAAAACTCGAGTGGCAGCGCCGTGTCGAGCAAATTTTTTGGTCGACAGTGACTCCAGTCGAGTCATTTTGATCGACTCGACTTATAAAATAGGGCCCTTATTTTAAGGGGTCTATTTTGTAAATCGAGCAGATTCTTGTGACACGTCGACTTCCATAGTAATCCAGTCACATAGAGGGACAAATGTCGATAAACTCGAGTGACAGACCCGAGTCGAGCGAAGTTTTTGGTCATTTTGATCGACTCGACTTATAAAATAGACCCCTAAACTTATTTGTTGTTTCATTTCTTGCCTCTCGCTACTTTGCATATCCTACTTGAAACAAACTCTGGGATTTGCTGGAAAGGAAATTTGGAAAAAACCACAATTAACATAAAAAATTAACGTTGACCGTTGACGTTAAATCATCGCCAAGCGTTAACGTGACGTTGATCAACGGTTCCGAAAAATCAACACAAAATTCGTTGATCGTTACAATTAACGTCAACGAATCAACGGTGTTAATCGTTAATCAACGTCAACAACCCTGGTAAACATTCACTCTCTCGTTTGGTACGTGGCACGAGAGCGTTCAAGAGCAGCAACTCTCACAGTCTGCAACAGTATCGAGCCATTCGGGTGATTTATGTTTTTTCCTAAAATTGGTAATAACTTTCTTTTTTTCTGATACAGGTATGTTCCGTTTTTATCAACACGATCGACGATTTTCAGTTGACAAAAACGGAATAATTTTCTTAGACAAAATATTTTACAAATTTGAAATGAAAATTGAAGTTTCGTCAGGATAATACACATTTTCATCATATTAATGCACAGTATCGACGTTTAAGAGCTGTAAGGAGCATTTAGATTGTTCATTCTTATAGGTTTGTAATGAAAGCAGTAGCGTAGCTAGGGGGGTGCGGTGGGTGCGCACAATGGTCCGAAGGCGTCCAAAACCTCAAAAATCAAAGTTGTTTTATCCGAACAGTTATATTTTTCCCGACTTTCTTAACACTTCTGTGGTTCAAATCCAAAGTTTGAAGCAGATTCATTGGGTTTTGAATTTTATACAGCTCCTTGAGTGGACCGTGGACATGATTTTTCAAGAAAATGAATATTTGCAATCCATGTTTCACAAGCTATTTATGAATTTAAAAAGAGCTCAAGCCGCAACGGTATCTTCAGAGAAGTTGTTTGTATATACATAAAGTACACCTGAGTTGAATGAAAATTTTCATAAAATTCATACAAAGTGAATTAAAGTTAAAATTGTTAAAAAACCATATTATTTTTTAGAAAAGTACCCTATGACATTAGTAGCCCGCGAATGCCCGCGATGAGAATAAGTTCATTCGAAAGCTAAAAACAAGAGCTTTCAAGTAGGGTATAAATTATTTTGCGAAAACTTGCGATAGACCATTTTCAACGCGTTTGAAGGTATACGGAGTGCAATTCTAATTAAATAATAATAAACCTGTGATACGCTAGTACTTGCATTGCAATCGCAGTAGCCATGAATTGCATACCGAGAAGAAACGAAAAAATCGCTGCTATCTTCTTCTTCTTTTTTCTGGCGTTACGTCCCAACTGGGACAAAGCCTGTTGCTAAGCAGACAGGTGTTCTTATGAGCGCTTCCGCAGTTATTAACTGAGGACTTTTTTTTGCCGATTGACCATTATTGCATGTGTATATCGTGTGGCAGGTACGATGATATTTCATGCTCTGGCAAGTCGAGAAAATTTACTTTACCAAAAGACCCTCGACTGGTGGGATTCGAACCCTCGATTCTCAGGTTGGTCTAGCTGTATAGCTGCGCGTTTACCGCTAGGACTCTGGGACCCTACGTATACAATATTTTGGTATTATACTTTAACTAAATATTTTCCACACCTATATTTGATATTATTAGGGTATTAAAATACTTTGAATTCAAATTTAGTGACATTAAATTTGAATTCAAATTTACTGTCACTAAATAATAAAACACAAATGTGGGCTTCGTAGTCGTGGCATTTAGCCGCATCGTGCTAAGGAGTGTGGGTTCGATTCCCGCTGCAGGCCGGAAAACTTTTCGTGAGGAATGTTCTCCGACTGTACCATTGGGCGTTGCATGTGTCGGTGTCTTGTAAAAAAAATATCTCGGCTCATTTAAATGGTTGAACGAAACTATTTCCTTCGACGTGCAGTCCCCAGATAAAATGAAACAAATTGGAAAAATCATTCCCTAAGTGGACTTGCTTTTGCTTATAAAACAAGTATGATAACAGACTGAAGCTATAGACATGACAATCATTCTGAAACTGATTAAATGGATGATACTTGCATCAAGGCAAGGTTAGATCTGAAATATTTATGGACAAATGTGCATGAAATTTTCACATTTTTTTCAGACATCAGATCAATTTCAACATATATTTTTGAGTGACTTTTTCAATCACAAGTTCATCGTAGTGATTTAGTTTATAAATCTGAAAAATTGGCGTAATAAATAAATAAGGTGGACATTTAGACGATCATATCTACTTATGATGGTTTTTGTGTAGAGTTTCCATATCTTTGGATGAATAGTTTATATTTTTTGTCAATTCACTTTAGTCTAGTTGTTTTTACTATTGGAGTTGTGCCCGGGAAAATTACTCAAAAATATATGTTGAAATTCAAGTAAGGCCTGGCATGCTGTGAAAAAATCATTTCAATCCGTCAATAAATAACTGAGAACTAGCCTGTCCAAGTTGACCATTTTGTATAAAAGATTGAAAAAGATGAAAATGTATTGTCCAAACCTGAATATTCTAATTATCAGTCCAAAACAAGAAAAAAAAAATGAAAACAAAAATCCGTAATAGTTAAATATGGCATAAAATATCTCAAATATATGATTTCAGCTATATAAAAGAGAGTTTGAGGTTTTGTCCGACATTTGTTCTAGATCGAACCACTGTGGTGCGGTCCGCACCGGGCCCCGAGCTTCTAGGGGCCCCAAAATTGCAGTACGGATATCTTATAGCATTAAAAGTTCGACATAGCTTTGAGAAACTGGCAATTTGTAAGATCCAAAAACAAAATGAGCATGACAAGCAGACTTGGATCTGCGATTTTCAGGGGCCCCTTGATTATCCCTGACTTTAAATATTTTAGAGATAGATATAGAGTGAGTGGGCTGAGGGCTCCGGGAAGGCCGTGACTGGGGGCCCCTAAAATGTGGGGCCCACGTTCACGGTCCTACTGGGGCCCTCAGCTCACCCTAAATCTATCCCACATTTTAGGGACCTCCACGAATATTTGCATTGTAAGTTAATTCCCTTGTTGTAGTTCAATCGATAGCTCGAGTCTTCTAATACGAGTCTTCTTATAGCTAAACGGGGCCCTGTTGTAGATACTTAAGTAGGCTCAAATACCTATGTTGAAGATGTTGAGTCTAATTACGGCTTTGAATTCATAATTATTTATATTTATGTAATACTTCATGAATTCTGATTTCCAATCACATCTTCCCAAGTTTGTGGGCCTCCAGAAATCTGGAACATTGGTGAAATTTTGGTGAAAGATTTACTTATGATATAAACCATTCTCATTGTCACTCATTTTAGAAATCTGACAGATACCTTCTCAATAGTATATACATGAGTTAAATGCTAAAGGTGTACATTTAATTCAAATTTAAATGTTTGAGATATTCTCAAAAGCATGAATTTTGTGGAATAAGTAAGCTTACGACTTCAGGTCGACTATTTAGGCAGATGCAAATATTAATTTTCTTTTTTAATTAAAATCCAAGACCACTACGGACTGAGCGAAAAAATATTAAGGGCACAAACTTGAGTAAAACAGATAAAACACAAAAAAATAATTTTACAAATTTTAATTTAATTTATAGTTGAAAAAAAAGAGAAAATATTTGCAATTCCAAAAATATTTTGGAATTCTTTCAGGATTTCCAATGTCAGTAGGATTTTCCTAATAATTTTTGAAAGAAATACACTATAATATTGCTAGCAATAATCTATCTGGCGTTTCTAAGTGGTTGTAGATTCATTAAGTGATTTTTAATGAAATTGCCACAGGAAATCCAAAAATGTATACCCGGATTTTCTCAAGGTAGATTCAAGAACTCCTACAGAAATCATTCTAGGAATTTATCAAGGTTTTAACCACAAATTCCATTGAGGAGCCCTCTGAAAACCATTTGAAGGATTTCTTGGCGTACCGTTGGCCAAGAAATCCCGTGTTTTCCCTAAGTATTCCTTTACCACTAGCTTCAGAGATTCTTTGTTTTATTTTTTTCAAATATACTTTCTGAAATTTATTTGATGATTTTACTTCTGGTATTTATACAAGAAGTTTGAATTCCTCAGATAATTGGAAATTCTTTTAGATACGTCCCTCATTTTTTCCAGGGAGCTCTTCCCGTATTTACGGGGGTCCAAGGGGGCCATGTCTCCCGCCCTCCCCACAAAATGCCTCAAAAATAATTATTATTGAACATTTAAGAGTTATTACAAACCGATAAAATCGTTCTATGGACGAAAAATTTCAAAATCGTTTTTCCTCAAAGGTAGGTTTAGTGTACCCATTGATCTCTACTCGCGCTTATGGAAGGTTCAAAGCAGTTCAAAACTATGCGGGTAGAAATCAGAATCCAAAAACAAGATTATGATTTATGATATCATCATTCCAGTGTGTTTTAATCTTATGGAAATACACTATGATTTGGACTCATGATATCATGAGTCAGATTGCCGTAACGCAACACACGCGTAAGGTTTTTATAGCTGATTGCTCGGAATCATGATTCAAATTTCAAAAATGCTAAGTCGCGCATCCGTTTATGATCGACAAAATAAAAAAAAAAAAAAAAAAAGCATATACTGAGATTCGAGCCAATAACCTTTCGATTGTAAGCCACCTACTCTACCACTCAACCTCTTCGTCATCTTAAATTAAGAGTGATAGATCGATACGAATGAGTTGAAGCAAATTGCGCCACTTAGTGTTTTCACACTGGATGTTACGCTTACGAAGAATCATGATTATGACTCCAGGAACCATGATTTGTGATCCTGATATTATGACCTAAGCAATTTATGAATTTCATGCATTGTTGCTGAACAGCGATCGGAAACGCGAAGCACGATGAATTTTCGTAGGCATCAAAACAGAATCTGCGAAAAAACACGAACAACCATTCGGGCGCTTCATTCGTTCGTGTTTCATTTTCGGATCGCTGTTTCTCCCGACGTTATCATCGGGTGATTTTCCATCGCTCGGTAATGTGAACGGTACGATCCACGCTGCCTGTTCTTCGTGAAGAGCAGGAAAATATTCACTTCGATCATCTTCATGCGGGCTCGCAACAAGCTGGTGCGCCGTGAAAGGCGTGTTTTTCATGCGCGTCGTTTATTGATTTATTAATTTGAAAAAGAAAATTGATTTTAATGTACCTACTTTGGTTTATTTAAATGGTAGAAAACCAGCAATCTAAATCTTCCAGACCTCTCATGTTTTTTCAACAACATTTAGGTAAACTTAATTCAACTCAACAACAAAATAACAAGAGCATTTTTTGTGTTTATAATTTGATGCTATACTTTCACATCTCACTAATAATAAGTGTCAGAATCAGTACATTTTGTGATTCGTATAAATGCCATTGATTTTATGTTGCAATTGTACCTAAACATTACCAGATAATTGTTGCGTAATTACCTCAAGAGCAGTCGCGCTTCAAGCCAGCAGCACCCAGCCTCGCTCGTGCTGTGCACTTCAAGCGTGCTTTTGTTGGGCTGGCTGTACTCAGTACACCATGCAACCAGCAGCTTGACTTTGCGAGAAGAAGCAACCTTGCAATGAAACACGAGAATGAACAGCGCGTGGATATTGTCAATTCAAGTGACAATTAGAAATTCGGCAGTCAAAACTTCGGCGAAGTTCGGCGTCGGCATTCTAATTTGGTGCTTCGCCGACGCATAAGGATTGCCTTTGTCGGCGTAGCACTTCGGTAGAATGCCGACGCCGAACTTCGGTGAACTTTCGGTGATGTTTCATTTATCTTATGAACTTCGGTTTAAAGTTAATCTGAATGCACAATAAATGAATCCTACGAGTGGAAAGGCTTCGCGAGCCACTTATCGGTGTGTTCATTTTGCTTTTTGCGGCGTTGCATCCGTTCGCTTTTTGCGATGCTCTTCGTGAAGCAAAAATGAAAAATGAATTTTGGCGAATGTTGGATCGCGAAGATGCGTCGATCATCGTTCACGAAGAAGATCCATCGCCACACTGATTTCATGATTTGTAAATCATGATTTGGGGATCAGATTTTTATCCGTGTAACTTCTGGTAATTAGAACCTTTTCTAAAACATTAAGGTCCTATTCCTAGAATGAGTTCTTCAAGTGATAAAAGCAGTAATATTCCCAGAAATTTCTAAGCGATTCTACCAGTTTCTTCTAGATTTTTGTTATGTATTCTTACAAGACTTCTGTCATAAGGAGTTTCGCCAAAACAAAAAAAGAATACATACATTTCTGGAATTTTGACAGAGTTCAAAGAAAATATTTTTACTTCAGAAGATTTCCTGCATGTTTTTCAAGATATATTCCAAAATTTTATCTCAGGAAAACCTCTATGAGTTTCGCCGGGATTCCTCATAAAATAATATCAATAATAACATCAAACATTTCATCTTGATTGCTTCCTAGATCTGCATCAAAAACCAAAAAAAAAAAATCAATTATTTTCGCTATAGTAAAATAGAGCCGTTTTATCGCCCATTTTCCAATGAATTGAGCTAATTTCTCCACGAGCCTTCAAAGCGTTCGTCTAGGTATAACCGTAAGCAAACTACTAAATATTCTACATCATAACAGAAAGTTATCCAAGAATTCCTTCAAACATCCTTTAAAACATAAATTTATAGGAACTTATGCAGCAATTGCTTCATAGATATATTCAAAAACTACTTCCATAACATCAAAAACAGACATAACATTAAAAACTACTTCCTGGCTAAGTCCTCGTATGTATTATTTTTTACTAGCAGAATATATTTTGACCTTTAAATCACGTTTTTTTTTTAATATTAAACGTTTTTGACAAAAATTTGTAGGTATGTGTAAGCTAATAAGGCATATTTAGCAAACCTCTATTTGAGGGGCCCCCAAATCTATCTCCACACCGGGCCCCTAAAACCCTAGCTACGCCACTGAATGAAAGTTGATTGCAGACTCCTATCAATCAATATGATTTTGTTATAAATGATTAATAGTTCTAGTTTTCTTAGTTAGAATTACAATAAATGTAATATAGAATATTAAAACGGTAATCACATAAATGTCTTTTGCATCACAAGGTACGCCATATTTGTAAAAATAACTACGAGGAAGTGGGGCAAGCAGATATTTTTTTAAAAGAAAGATTAAACAAGAAACAACTTCTTGTTTTACTTTTCATCCTTCTTATTCTTCTTCTTCTTTTTTTTCTTCTTCTTCTTCTTTATGGCATTACATCCCAACTGAGAAAGAGCCTTCTTCTCTACTTGTTCTTTTATACACTTCCACAGTTATCAACTGAGAGCTTTTTTTTGCCAAGGTACCATAATTCGGGGAGTAGTTGATCAGTGGGGAGAAATTGATCATTCCCGTACCCTCATGTATAAATCGTCAAGAGAGCTATGATCCGATTTGCATTATTAAAAATTAAATGATGACGCTTTACCTGATAGCTGCGCTTGATGTTCCTAAATTCGGTTTGACATTCAAGATAATTATACCATGGAAAACAGATTTTTTAGGAAATGTTTGATGAACTGTTGAAGGGTTCTTTTTCAAACAGTCGATTATTGCCAGGGGTGTGTAAAGACACCATTTTAATAAACTGTTTCATACATTCCAGATATGTTCAGTGAACCCAGTTTTTAATTAGTATTGAGGATTAAAATTCTGAGGAAATTGCTTATCTTTAGGCGTATAATATGGTGTATTCTGTAATTAACAACATTTAATTCTAAATTTGACCGATTCATCAAAAAGTTGTAAGATTTTCGAGATTTGATTTGGATTTCGTGAGCTCAAATTTAGTGAATAACATATTTTTTTAATTTATGAAACCTATTGCAGTAATAAATCAACTTCACCCCGGAATCAAAAACTCCAATTCTAAAAAATGTTTCTATTATAAGATAAGATTTTGTCAAAATTCCGTTTGTATAATTCGATACACTTTAATTCAGTACAGGTTTAAAAAATATTTGGATGATAAGACATGCACCCTAATTAGAATTATAGAACAGAGTCTCTCAAAAGTTATCAATTTCACCCCATTTTACGGTACATTTTTTGCATTTTTGGTCACAAATGTGGAGTTATGTTGCGAAAGTTTTGCAATAGACCATTTCCGTCAGATCTAACCCCCTGTTTTTGTATTTTTCTTCGAAAGACACTCATTTTTAATGAATATTAACACTTTCGAATTTTGATTATATACACTCCTGATTTTCTTATAAATTTTTGAAAACATGGATATTCACCACATGTTTAGATAAAAATCGTCGTGCGGCACAGTTGTTTCAACCCTTTGAGCATACAAAGTGGAGATTTTTCCACAACGTTGAATAACACCCCTGCATTGAATGTTTGTAGACATGATGAAATGTCAAAACCCACCCACAAGCAACAAAACTGACTCGCTCGTCCATTTAAACAACGAGTAGCAATTATTTTCGTTTATTGTTCATGAAATTGCTATTTATTGCCTCAAACCGTCACCGGAATGATAAGGGCTAAGGATTACCCGAAAAATAGCCATCATCGTACCTGTATTCCAGAACGAAATCCTACAACAAACATCGCCTTCATCTCGTTGCCGGAAGCTGCTGTTGTGCTTCGAAATGGATTCCGAGAAGTGTCGAAGGTTTTGCGACCGGCGGAAAATAGCGGTCACAAAAGTAAAATAATTTTACTGTGCGGTAGCATAGTGTTGTTATTAATCGGTAATCGATACCCAGGATGAATCCGAATCAAATCGTATGCCAACCGGGGAGCTCTTGCATGCAACCTCGAAACGGGAACAGCTTAAAAAACGAAGTACTGACACGAACCGAAATTTTCGTTGCCATTTTTTCACTGCCCACAAACCAGGATCACCCTTCTTGAGAACCATACCGGAAAGCCAAAGCAGCTTCATGCGAAGAAAATGAAGGATCTTGGTCGTCAAGGATTTCGTCGTGATGGTTCTCTTTCATCATCGAATTATTTAGTAGAATTTTGATGATGGCAAATGTATGGCTCCGTTGAACAACCTGTTCATATAGGAATTCCGACGGCCAGCACCAGCAAGATGGTTTCCGGGATGGATGTGGGGCTTCCACCCACCCGGGAAGTGGCATAATAGGAGGAGATAGATGTTGCACGACATAACCTCGAAACTTCACATAAATATAATGTCAACGATACCTGCAGTGAATGTCAATTTGTATAAAAAAAATGTAAAAAATTCCGGCGGGGAATGTCAAAGAGCAGGATAGTTAGTTGACCATGATGAAAGAGCAACAGAGATAGCCTTTTTTTTTGGTATGGTGACGAATCTGGAGAACAACAGAGTGGAGACCGCGGAGGAACAGCTGATCGAAATTCACCACAACGTGGAGATAAATTCATAGGAGAAAAAGGGGTTCCCAAAAACATCGGAGAGATATAAATTGTAGGGAACCGTGGGGTGAACTACTGTGCCGCCAGTTTTTCATTGTTTTTCAATAGTTAGAGGCTTCAAAACATATGGGTTCCTTAGGAATGTTTGTTCAGTAAATTAATAGAAAGCTTATGAGCAAATAATATTTTTTCACGGAAATGGTCTATTACTGTGATTTTTCTGAAATTGGTCAAAAACGTGGATTTAAGAAAATGGCGGCATGGTAAGCCGAACTCGAGAGTCTACGCAAATTGGTGTTGGTGCAAAAAGAGTGTGAGAATAAACTTGATATGAGAGAAGAACTTATTGGCTGGCTTGGAGTTCATGATGGTAGAAATGATTGGATAAGAGAAATTATCATCTGTGTGAGTGTATACAACTTGCCCTAAGGAAACGAGAGAATTGGAATGGAATATAGTTGGCTCTGGCCTATTATGTTTTGAAAATGGTGGTGCCAGAGAACATGGAATTTGGATTGTGTTAGTGCTGCCTGAGATTTTTTTTTGCTGAAATTGAAAAGAGAATGAGTGCGTTATTTCATACCGTTGGAAAACAATGTTGGTATTAGAGTATAGATAATCTGATTCAGTGAAAGTTGTTTTTATTTTTTTGACCTGCTATATTGTATATGTGTATTTTTCTGACGGTGACAGTCACTCAACACGTGATAATTCGAAGATTATTCTGAGTATTAAATGCTTACTGAATGCTATAATCAAGATATGGAACCTGCATAATGGTAAGTTATTTTATTTTATTTCTGAAATCTGTAAGCTGGCAGAACAATTATGATCCAGATCGCTGAAATTCACAAATGCCATTAGTATAACAGGGCATAAATTTAAAGATATTAGTGGTAATACTAGTAAATGATATGGATG
The DNA here is from genome assembly GCF_002204515.2 of Aedes aegypti. Taxonomy (NCBI): domain Eukaryota; kingdom Metazoa; phylum Arthropoda; class Insecta; order Diptera; family Culicidae; genus Aedes; species Aedes aegypti. Next base: position 22,614,210 of record NC_035109.1, on the reverse strand, counting down.
ACAGAGGACATGACAAATTATGTAAACGTAACTATTTTGTTGGAATGCTGTGAATCTATTATATATGGTGAAATGGGACGAGATCCGGATTCACCCTCAATAAGTATGATTGTTTTTATTTCAGAGAGATAAACTATAGAGACTCTGAATCATATGAAAACGTTAATTATCTATGTAATGAAATGGGACGAGCTCCGGATTCAGCAGATAATTTGACATTGGATTCAATAGAATTTAGTTTGAAATGGGACGAGATCCGGATTCACTAACTGAAATTTATTGAGTTTTATTTTCGGAAAGTTATTGATGTGGTGAAATGGGACGAGATCCGGATTCATCATATAATTATGAATTGGTTTCATTAAAATTCTATATAAAATTGAGTAAGAAATGGGACGAGATCCGTGTGTATAAGATAATTCATTGAGTGAGTATTTTTGTGCAGCTATTGGTTATTGATTTTTTGACGTAGAAGTACGTCTTTCTTCTCTATACAGGAGTGAAATTGGAATTTCAAAACCAAGAGCGTTACGCTGGCATGAAATATTTTAAACGTTTATAACTTCTCGCTGGCTTAACGAAATTTCTTGATTAGCACCTCAATCGAAAGATAAGACATCAAAGCTTCATGTCGTTTACTTACTGAATCCCACATACCTGTCCAAATAGTTTAATAACTGTTTTAAAATAGAACGTTGATTTCAAGCAAATCTATAAATAGGGGTGGCTAGAGAAAATATGACGTCATTTGCTTTTCACCCGATTGGCTCGCATCACAGCAGGCGACAGATCGGCTTGCTCTGACCGGGCGTGCTTCTCAGGCACAGACATCGATAGCGAAGGACCTCCCCGTTTGTCTTGCTTCGCTTAAATCAAACTGTCGAGCGAGCGAGAGAAGATGCCGTCCGAAGCTAAAGCCATCACCGTTGCCGCCGTCTATAAGAAGAAGAGGAAGCAGTCCACAGGTGAATTTGCGGTCGAACTGTGAACACGGTCGGGCGAGTCATTCTCGCTTTGTGCTTCACCGCTTGTTTGCGTTCACCCAGCCATCGTCATCGCCGCCGCAAATTTCATCGGCCGAGGAGCTGATGACCCGCGCTTCAAAATTTCGACTCGTGATGAAATCATCATTGGTGGTCAAGAAGCAATCCCGTTAGGAGCGAATAACAGAAGCCCCCTGAGTTTTGCTGGTCCGAGCAGAGTTATTTATCCGTAACAACATCGAAGCTAACAAAGCCATCGGTTCTTTTTAGAGCCATCAAATTTGTGGAAAAGAGTTAAAAGAGAAATATTTCCGACTTTATTTATAACTTCAAATATTCCTAAATGAATTTCATGGCTTCATACAAAATTTCATTTGTCATGAATAATTTATGACTCAACCATTTTAGATTGTACTCGCGGACGCTGCTGCAGTGCCGTCGGGGTGAGTGCTCAACATTTCACAACGATTGTAAAATAGAGTGGCTTCTCCAACAGCGCCTTTTATGTTCCATATTTTATGGGAACACTTTGATTAGGAAAATTATCCCAAGTAACAAAATTGCGACATATTTAGAATGCTTTTGATAAGACATTCTCATTGAACAATTGTAATAATTTTGGCACCCATGGATCCGAAATTTACCGTCATAATAAAGAAAACTATTGATTATCAATAGCTCGTATTGAATATTTATGGAATGCCAATCATTCCAACAATTCATGTTCGACCAATTTCTCACGTATTAGCATTCTCCACAATTTTCAAGTAATTCCAAGCCCAACACATTATTAGCACATACCCATTTCCCAGATTGGTCGATCAGAAAGCGAAGAGCACAAAAGGGAGGAGCATCATCTGCTATTCTGAGGTTATAAAACATGCTGCCTTCGTTGGATTCAGTTTCATTCCATTTCCGCTTTCGAGCTGGTAAGAGCTCTTGCTTAGCGAGAAGTACCTCGCTGCTAGAAGCCTGCTGAGCTGTTAATCCAGAATCTGGTTTGGGAAATCGCTCAAGATTTCAAAATTGAGCTACGTTTCCAGATTTCAACTAAATCCCTGTGATCCGCTACCCTGTTGCTGTTGTACACCCATGAAATATTCAACTGGTTTGTCGAATAAACTGAGAACTTATTCACATCTTCTTATTCTTCTTCTACTTCTTCTTCTTCTTCTTCTTCTTCTTCTTCTTCTTCTTGGCATTAACGTCCTCACTGGGACAGAGCCTGCTTCTCAGCTTAGTGTTCTTATAACACTTCCACAGTTATTAACTGAGAGCTTTCTTTGCCAAAGTTTCCATTTTTGCATTCGTATATCGCGTTTTTTTTTTTTTGTTTTTTACAAGGGGGAAATCTGCAAACAGATCCCCTGAGAAGATAACTCAGGGAATGCGGGGATGACGCACCAACGACGACCCGCTAAAACCAGCCTATGCACTGTGCATGAGCAATTCATTTAGAATTGCTCAAGTGGTGAACAGTGCATCGACATGACCCTTGGACTCAGACCCTCATCTCCCCGGAACCACCTTACGGTATTTCTTCGGGAAGGGACCAGTGCATATAGCACAACACGTGTAGCAGAAGTAGCCTAGGCAAACTGCTTCTCCTAGCCGACTTAAACAATGTTACAAGGGACCAGCCTCGGCAGGGCTAATCCTCTGCAGCCAACTCTTGGTCGGCGCGCCATAGACGCTGCAATTCTAACATAATGTGAGTGACAGCCGTAGTTACTGCATTCCATTTTCTCTATAATATTGTCGGGGGACGTGTCCCCTCCGCATGTAGTGAGCATGCGACCTCTCACAACAATGAAACGGGGGCAATCGAACACGACATGCTCCGCTGTTTCCTCTACACCAGCACAATTGGGGCACGCAGGAGATTCTGAGTGCCCGAACCTATGCAGGTACTGTCTATAGCAACCATGTCCTGACAGAAACTGCGTCAGGTGGAAGTTCACTTCCCCATGGCTTCTACCATACCAATCTGACACATTTGGTATTAGCCGATGGGTCCATCTACCCTTAGTGGAGTTATCCCATTCCTGCTGCCAGCTTCTGAGCGTTTCCTCTTTACACGTGTCGCGGACTCCTCTGGTACCCCTTTGGTTGAAGCATTGAACATCTTCCTTGATGATGAGCCCGATGGGCGTCATCCCGGCTATGATGCACACGGCCTCTTTAGATACCGTCCGGTATGCACTTGCTACTCTTAAGCACATTATCCTGTACGTGCTTTCCAACCGCTTTAAGTTTCTGTTCGTTCTAAGCGCTTTTGACCAGATTGGTCCTCCATACCTTAGTATGGATAGCGCCACGCTTGCCAGCAGCTTGCGTTTGCTGGCAATTACAGCAGAGCTGTTAGACATCATCCTCGAAAGCGCCGCTATAGCCGTAGATGCCCTTTTACAGGCATATTCAACGTGGCTAGCGAAGCTCAGCTTGTCATCGATCATTACCCCAAGATGCCTAAGGGATCGCTTGGACTCTATGGTGCAATCACCTACCGAGATAAGCGCCCGTTGCTCGGACTTGCGGTTGTTGACCACCACCACCTCAGTCTTGTGACGGGCCAGTCCTAGTTTCCTAGACTTCATCCATTCCTCAACCAGGGAAATAGAGTGCGTTGCTGTCAACTCTACTTCCTCCATCGATTCACCATAGACCACTAGGGTGATATCGTCGGCGAAGCCAACAATCTTAACACCCGTCGGAAGGGGCAGCCTCAGTACGTCATCGTACATCGCATTCCATAACAGCGGGCCCAGGATTGAACCTTGAGGTACTCCCGCGGTAATTCGAACGCTTTTCTGCCCCTCCTCGGTGTCATACAGTAGAATCCTACCATCAAAATAGCTTTCTAGAAGCTTACACAACTGCACCGGTACCTTGAGGCGGTGAAGCGCGTGTGCTATTGCTTCCCAGCTTGCGCTGTTGAACGCATTCTTCACATCCAGAGTGACAACCGCGCAGTAACAGATGCCGCTCCTTTTATGCTCGATTGCCACCTCAGCTGTTTGAACGACCGACTGGATGGCGTCCAGAGTAGATTTACCTTTTCTGAATCCAAACTGGTTGTTGGACAGGCCGTCCGCACTCTCCGTATACGGTACTAGTCTGTTGAGAATCAACCTCTCCAATAACTTGCCCGTCGTATCTAGTAGACAGATAGGTCTATACGCCGACGGGTCACCTGGTGGTTTCCCCGCCTTTGGTAGTAGCACCAATTTCTGTCGCTTCCATACATCCGGGAAGATTCCTTGATCAATGCAGCGTTGCATCGTGGTTCTGAACATGTCCGGATCCGTGTTCACTGCCGCTTTTAAGGCAACATTCGGGATACCATCGGGTCCCGGTGCCTTGTTTGACGCGAATGATTTCACGACTTCTGCCAGCTCTTCGTTCGTCACTCTCGCCACTTCTTCTCCTTCATCTGCCGCATACGGCGCTGGGGGCCATGGGCTTATGGGATGGTGCGGGAAGAGTACATCGATTATCGATCGCAGCAACTCGGGCGATTTCTCTTGGGGCGCTATGGCTCCTTTGGTCTTAGCCATTACCACTCTGTAGGCGTCACCCCATGGACTAGAATTGGCACTCTCGCATAGACTTTCAAAGCATGCCCGTTTTCGACTCTTGATTTCCTTTTTGAGAGCCAACTTTGCCTCTCTGAATGCTGCACCGCGTTCCTCTCTTTGTGCTTCTGTGCGTGCGCGTTGCATTCTTCGTCTAGCCCGAAGGCAGATTGCTCGAAGATTTGCAATTGATTCGCACCACCAATACACTGGCGGCCTGTTCTCTCTAGGAGGGGCTTTTCTCGGCATGGAAGCATCACACGCTCGTGATATCATAGCAACTAGCTCTTCACCGTTTAGGTCCAGAGTGTTTCGTTCGCGCCTCAGGGCTTCAGTGAATACTTCGCCGTCGAAGCGCGCTGTTTTCCATCCTCGGGCTTGGGTCGAGTTACATCGCGCTGCCTTCTGCCCGCCTGGTATTATACTATAGCGAATCGATTGATGATCGCTATGAGTATAACCGTCATCAACGCGCCAGTTCATGGTACCTAAAAGGTTAGGACTACAAAACGTCACGTCGATGATCGATTCTGCACCATTTCTGCGGAAGGTACTCACTGTACCCACATTTGCCAGTTAAAGTCGCCAGCTATCACTACTGGCTGCCGATTAGCTAGTTCGGCCATCATCCTGTCAACCATGTGGGAAAATTCCTCAATCGACCACCTTGGGGGCGCGTAACAACTGCAATAGAACACGCCGTTGATTTTTGCTATCGCAAAACCGTCATTTGAGCTAGAGACTACTTCTTGGATTGGGTATCGTCCTGTCGTCCCTATAGCTGCTAGCTGTTGAGACCTATCCGCCACCCAGTTCCCGTTGTTGGCTGGTATGCGGTATGGGTCCGATAGTAACACCACGTCAGTCTTGGTTTCCGAGACTGACTGCCAAAGCAGCTGCTGGGCTGCATCACAGTGGTTTAAATTTAACTGTGTTACTTCCGTTTTGGCTGCTTTGATACTCCGCTTGTGCCCGGACATTTGGGTCCGCCCGTTAAGTGTCCGTTGTCTGCTCTGTCGACACATATTAGGCACTTAGCGATTTGCTTACAATCGCTTGCCCTATGGCCTTCAGCGCCGCATTTTCTGCACATCTTACTTCTGTCGGGACCATTGCAATTCCACGACTTATGGCCCTTCCCGAAACACTTGAAGCAAACTTCAGGAGGCTGTTGTATGCTCAGCCGGCAAACCGACCAGCCTACCTTGAGTATGCCCAAGTTCTTCGCTTTGTTGGCCTCTGCGACCGGCATCCTGATCGCCGCCACCTGGGTGCCCTGCGGGCCCTTTCTAAGGTGGATGGCCTTACTGGCTACGTCGATGTCACACTGCTCTTTGAGGGCAGCCGAGACCTCCGCTGCATCGCTTTGCAGCTAGGACTGATTGTCGCAATTTCAGTAGACTTGTTTTCAAGTCTTTGCTGATATTTGTTTTGCTTTTAACATATTCGATGATGACATCAAGTTGCTCAGCAGCTACCTGCATTTTAGGGAGGTACTCCCTATTGCGATCCATGGCCTCGATTAGTCCCGGGCCATCGGTCACCACACATGTTGCACTGGAGCGGCCAGTGCCTGCCGTCGTCACAGTATCTAGGCTTTTGCCCACACTGTTTTCAATAAAGTTGGTCGCCTCCTTCCTTGGCGGGAACCTTAGCCGGTTACTGATAGGTCCAGAAGCCTCTCCTTCACATTCCGCTAGTTGTTTGTTTTGGTTGATCATCTCTTATGGGTCCCCCTAAGAGCCGCTATCCATCTCCGCTGGAATAGTCGCCTTTATAATCCCATGGTTATCTATGCAAGCAGGGAGGCCATGCTAGGGTTGACATAGTCCTTTATGGGGTACTATGTTCAGAGCCGGATCGGCGCAGGTCAGGTAATGGCATCTGAGCCTACTCCCGCCCAGTTGGAACAACCAGGCGACGGATTTGGAACGTACTCTAAGGCCTGCCACGGTTTTACGGGACGGGGGCAGCCTGCGCCATTAACCCACTCGCCGTTTCGGGCCAGTGTCACCCGACCCTACTAAGGGAGTAGAATGTCGCCGCTGTCAGCCTCAAAGCATATTATCCAGTACATATACCGTTACTTGTCCTTTATCGTGCGCTGCCAGTATACATAATTGGGGCCGTACTGGCGTTGGTCCCAATGTGCTCGAAGCACTCCTACTCGTAATTCCATGCCTTGTCCGTTTGTATCGCGACCAGTATGCCATAATCAGGATCTCACTGGCATCAATCCTGATGTGCCGGTTGGCACTCCTATTAGTTTGGGCTAGGGTACTTTAAACGGCACCGGTCGCTGTGACAGAGTTGCATTCGGATTTTTGTGGTTTTTATGAAGGTTCATCAGAGCCCACTGCGAACTTCACCACATCCTGGGCAACTCGTATATCGTGTGGCAGGTACGATTATACTCTATGTCCAGGGAAGTCAAGAAAATTCCCATAACGAAAAGATCCTGAACCGACCGGGAATTGAACCCAGACACCTTCAGCATGGCTTTGCTTTGTAGCCGCGGACTCTAACCACTCGGCTAAGGAAGGCCCCGACTTATTCACATGCATTTGAAACTTTTTCAATTTTCCATACAAAATGACCAATTTTGGTAAGTTAGATCTCAGTTATTTATGGAAATATTTTCGAATGAAACTTTCACTGAACATCAGATATAACTTGAGTTTAAACATATATTTTTGAATAATTTTTCCAATCACAAGTTTATAAGTAATAACGGATTGACAAAACTGTAATTTTCGACGAAAAATTCAAAACTTTTTATCTTAAAATCCGATGGCCTTACACAAAAACTGTCTTCAGCAAACTTATTCATCTCGTCAAAATCTACAAACTACCATGAAGCTATTCCTTCAATATGTTTAGTTATGTCAATTATAAAAAATCGTCAAAAAATTCACTTTAGTCAAACCGTTACTGCTTTTCAACGTGTGATTGGAAAAATCACTCAATAATATATGTTAAAATTTCAGTTATGTCTGATATTATGTGAAAATTTCATTCAAATCGGTCCATAAATAACTGAGATATAGTTTATCAAAGTTGGTCATTTTGCATGAAAAATCAAAAGAGTTGCAGTTTTTTTTTCTCAGCGAAGAATCACACCATCAACGAAAATAGCGCGAAAGCAATAACCAATCGCGTGCGAGTAGCGAACGGAGTGACGAAACAACCAAGCGAGAACCCCACCACTTGCCATCGGTGAACGGAGCTCGAGCCAATAAAACCACTGGTTGATCTGCTCCCAGCTCATTCACAAATCGAACGGCATAACGAACGGATCAAGCAGCGGAGCAGCAAAGAAGAGCGCGTGAAAGCCACAGCAGTGTGCGAGTAGCGAACAACTGAACAACTGAAAAACATTCAGTGGACGGATTAGTAGTCAGCGCCAACCGGCGACCTGTTGGAAACTAACGCCAGCGAAATATACACCATCTGCCTCTCCTTACCATTCATATTCTTGTACTTGATAAATTCAATGAAATGGTTTGGTTTGGCGATGGAGCAAAGAGTTATTTAGGATGATTTTACTTGACAAAGAGTTGTTGATAAATATTCCAATCAAAAAGAGTTGTTTTGAAAAAGTTCACTTTTAGCAGAATTTTCCTCGGAAAATTTATGCTTTACCAAAGAGTTGTTAATGAAATTCCTGCAGCAAAGGGTCGAGTTTCTCCCCACGAATATTTCCAGCCAGGACCAGTCATGGCCCCCGCTTCCAAAATTCTCGAGTACGGAAATTGGAAAATGTATTAAAATTGCGACAGATTTTAAATACTGTTCAATAAACTGTTTATTGACCAATTGTAATGAGCAACTATTGATCTGAATTGATTTTTCTACATGTTCTCTATTGCGTTAATCTGAGAAATAGGCTATATGAAATTGATGTCTTGGCAAGGGATGTACAAGATGAGCATTATGCTATTTCTGCATCCCGACGGCACTGCAGCAGCGTTCTCGGACCATCCTCAAATTGTCGTATTGTCGATTATTCGTGACAAATCAAATATTGTATGATGCTACGAGATGAATTAAGAGATTATAGCAAGTATGTGGTAAGCACATTAAGAAATATTACTAGCTATACTGTGTTTATCACGAGAAGTTCTTACTAGCTCGAAAGTGTAAATGAAATGAACCGAATCCTGTTGTTGTTACAGAGAGATTTTAATCCGAAGGTCATTCGTCCCTTAAATGAACCGAATCTGTCGAAGATAGTATGTTTTACATAATTTGAATTGCAGACGATGCTCCTCCCTTTCGTATTCTTCGCCTTCTTCTGATTGACCGCGTTCGTATGGACAGTAAAAATATCAACATTATTTTAACAGCTTACAATAAATTAAAATCACGCACGTTTTGGTTTCGTGCAAATTTTAAATATTTCTGATCAATGCACATTGGACCGAATCGACAATTGAGCCGGAAAAAAGTCTTTTCTCTGTTCTCGTCGATTTTAGACGTTTGATGTCTTCAGAGAAGTTATTCGTAATTGAGTTTTGCATCTTTTAAGAAAAAAGTTGAATAGGGTGGCCCTTATTAAAGTTAAAATTTTGACTCAAAATTTTTTGTTTGATGAAATTTGTGGCTGCGGTCTTCTGCAAACTTTTAGAAAATGTTATTTTGAACAACTTTATCGAAGACACTTTTGATCTAACTCTTCATTTGAGCTTAGTAAATTGATTTTGAAAGTTTTAACTTAGAGTGGACCCAAAAAATCAGTTATTTTGATCTAACTTTTTTATTTTCAGTTTCACGTGAATGTGGTCTTCAGAAGAGTTGCAGAGCAAGTAAAGATGCACATTTTTGCTGAACATCGCAAGTTTGTAATTCTTGTGATTTTGAAGTTATAAGCAAATTTAAGTGAAAAACTATGAAATCTTTAGATGTCCATAACTCATGGAGTTGGTTCGATAAAATTTTTCTTTTAGTGGCAATCGAAAAGCCATACGATAGGCAACTTTTGCTGCAAAAACTGTGAGAACGTAATTTTTGTAAATTGAGAAAATTCATTTCAAAAATACACTTAAAAACTCTAAATTTGCTTTTAACTCACAAGATTTCAAAGTTAACGGCGTGCTGTCTTTAGCAAAGTTGTAGAATTTAACTAGATCTACAACTTTTACATACACCAATTTTTAGAGAAATGTTGAGCGCTCACCCCGACGGCACTGCAGCAGCGTCCGCGATTACAGTCTCAAAATGTTTAGTCATAAATTATTCATGACAAATGAAATTTTGTATGAAGCTGTGAAATTGATTTAGGAATATCAGAAGTTATATATGAAGTCGGAAATATTTCTCTTTTAACTCTTTTCCACTAATTTGATGGCCCTGAAAAGGGCCGATGGCTTTGTTAGCTTTGATGCTCTTACAGATAAATAACACTGCGGGATGTTATCAGTTGATTGCCATGGTCAAACGGGGAATCCTCAACTCAAATGTATAAATTTGAGCAAGTTATTTGCTTATACGACGAACCGAAAGTTTCGTGGCGTGGATGGCGCACAACAGTAACAGGTAGTGGATCACCGGGCATAAGTCGAAATCTGATGATGGCGGCGATGAGGATGGCTGGGTGAACGCAAACAAGCGGTGAAGCACAAAGCGAGAATGACTTGCCCGACCGTGTTCACAGTTCGACCGCAAATTTTCCTGTGGACTGCTTCCCCTTCTTCTTCTTCTTGGCGGCGGCAGCGGTGATGACTTTGGCTTCGGACGGCATCTTCTCTCGCTCGCTCGACAGTTTGATTTTGAGCGAAGCAAGACAATCGGGGAGGTCCTTCGCTATCGATGTCTGTGCCTGAGAAGCACGCCCGGTCAGAGCAAGCCGATCTGTCGCCTGCTGAGATGCGATCCAAGCGGAGAATGGAAAGCAAATGACGTCAAATTTTCTCTAGCACTCCTATTTATAAATTTGCTTGAAATCAACGTTCTTTTTTAAAACAGTAATTAAAATATTTGGACAGGTATGTGGGATTCAGTAAGTAAACGACATGACCCTTTGATGTCTTGTCTTTCAATTGAGGTGCCATTCAAGGAATTTCGTTAAACCAGCAAACAGTTATAATAGTTCAAAATATTTCATGCCAACGTAAGGCTCTTGGTTTTGAAATTCCAATTTCACTCCTGTATAGAGACTTTTTATTTTACTTTCAAACTGTGCGGCATAATCAACTGCAAACGCATTCAGTTCCCGATGGTTAGTGCCTGTGCTTTTACTGTTCATAAGTCGCAAGGTGGAACTTTCCCCGAGGTCGTGTACGACTATGACAAAAGCCAGGATCAGCAATTGGTATATGTTTGTTTGTCGCGGGTTACTTCACTGCAAGGACTATTTTTGACAAACTTTTCCAATATTTTTAATTTCCATCCCGCCAAAGGCAGCAATTCTTCCAAGAGGGTTGACTTGAGGAATGAGCTGCAGCGGCCAAGCCTGCATATTGATGAGTATCAATGTACAGAGCCTAAATGCTCATGCAATGGATATTGCTACAAACCAAAGCACTGGACCGATTCTATCGATTCTAACGATCGAAGCACCCGAGCTATCAAACATCTAATCTACTGGAGGAGTTTGGTGAACTACAGCTGGAGCCAGAAACCGATCACCCAACCAAGCAACACAAGGAAGCAACGACCAAACAAACAAATTCAATCATCTGGCATTATTCCTGGAACACCAAACACTGGTTCTCGGAACCACAGAACGACAAATGGTTCTTTTCAGGACTACCAAAATGAGTCCAAAAAGAGTTAACTTCTGAAAACTTCATCCGATCAATAACAACACAAAACTAGTACACTTACAAATTCATACACATAACAAATCAAATTATTAATCATCGTAGTTCTACGTCAACCCCGCGGTAATGTAAAAGACATTACTCACCCCTAATTTTTTAAGCAAATCTTCTGAACAAATTCAAATATCAAGGCTCATCATTTGGTAGTTTTTTGCACGCTTCATTCATGCAATGCAATAAAGGATGCTGGATTTAAAAAAAAACAGGTTTATTCTCAAAAAACGGCGATATTTTCAGAGGGAATTGAAACAAATTCAATCAATTTTCCTCTCAATGAAGTATTTTGTATTTATTTAAGCATTATAGGAGCACATGCGGTTCAGTTTACCGAATCGAATTTCAAAAGATTTAAAACAAAAAGAGCTCAAGCAAAATGTTTAAACTTTTGGTGAAAACGCTAATTTCTGAACTAGCAACACGGCCTGGCTAGCAACAAAGTGCCCTGTTGCAAATCAACTCAATCATGTGAAAGTAGGGCTTTGCCAAAACGACCGATGAGAAGTGGTCGTTTTTGACTGGTAATCGGTTTCGTTGTTGTACTTTGACCTGTCACGTCTTGTCTTAGTTTATACGCTTGCCTGCTCTATAAGCATTTACGTAAAACAGTAACTTTCTTGCGAGTTTTACTTATAAAGATGTTCCACATTACGTTTCCAAGCTCACAATGGTCACCACTATTTTCATTTTGACTAATTTTCACTTTGTTTTAACTCAAAACACTGGGTTTCAGTACTTGATAACCATTCAAAAAAAATTTTCAATGTGTTGCCAAAAACGGGTGTTGCTAAAATCGGGGGTAGACAAAAGTGGGTGTTGCCAAAATCGGGAAGGCACTGTATACTCAATGAGTTGAAATAACTACCAAGTGTATTTCAAATTCATTTAATGCTGCAATTATTGAAAACTGGAAACTCTTACTGTTGGGATAAAATAATTAAACGCAGGATCTTGTTTCAATTTCGAAAATTCTGGACAAACATTTGAAAAGGGCCCAAGAGGTCTTGAGCCTTTTTTCAGTAACTTTGCTGTTGAGCCCTTCCTAGCCCGCCCACGCAAACTAACACCACTATCAGAAAGATTGGTGTTAGCTCTTCCTGATAGTGGTATTGGTGAGTGTGATCGAGTTGAATTGGGCTCAACAGCGTCTTGCAAAGACAATGTTTACCAATGTCGATGTGCCCTTTTGAAATGTTTGTCCAGAATTGATCTAATTGCGTGTACCGTAATCCGGAGGCAAATTGATCACTTTTTAACAACTTTTCGTCATGATTTCCTTTGGAATTAAAAAATTGGCAAATTTATTTCGGTAAAATCAGTACTTCATTGATCTCTATCAGTTTATGTAGTCCATTTTTCATGAAATAAAATTTAACATTTCATAAAATTAGTTTTAATCAAAAAATTGAAAATAACACATTGGGGCGAAATTGATCACTATATAATAAAGCATATTTTAGAAAGTAAAATTTCACTATCTACTAAATTTGGGTCTCCTAAATCTGAAAATGATGTCAAAATTCTTACAACTTGTGTATATAATCATTTTATTTCAAAAATAAACTTTGTAAATCTGCATAATACGCCTAAATGTATGCAATTTCCCTTGATGTAAGCACTTTATTAAACCAAAAGTGGTTTTACGAGCAAAAAACTATTCCTGTCATGCTGAACGATTTCAAAAAAGAGTTCAGCAGTTCACACTGAAGCTAACACAACATTTTTAACACTCAAAGTTTACATGCAGGCTTAGCACCAGCGGACTGTTTAGTGCCGATATTTCCAACAGTATTGCTAACACCTTCAAAAACTGTGAATATTTCTATGCAAAACTGACATAAATAAAAATGAAATAGTTCAAAACCATCATTAGACATCTATAAACTAGAAAACATGGAATGTCTGTGATGGCAACGAAGTATTTAGCATCCTTGAAAGGAGATGCAATTTGGTACCGACCTGATCAAATTCACACCAGTGAACAATTTGCCCCCGGATTACGATACTTGTAGAGTCAAAAAATGACATTTACCCGTCAGACTCGGTTAACAGACACGTGTCACAGATCCAATCTGCTTCAAGCATAACACCCCAGAGCTGTTGCGAGGAAACCGAAGGTGGCAAAATTAAAACAAGATATCCAAATTCAGCACGATGAATAGTCCGGCAGTGAGGTGCTTCCCAGTGAATTACATGAAATTACATTTGAAAATTCGCTGTTTGATGTTAGTCACTGCGATGGAAATGCTAGTGGCAACCAAACATTTAATGTTAATTTCCCCGAGTTTGATGGATGGTGGGTTATTACGACAAATGGTAGTAACCGCCACAGAAGCTTAAACTTTTCCAAAATTCATCATGATGTCGTTTCCGTGAAGAACGTTTATACCCAAATGTACAAAGATAGCTCGTTTCGAAGCTCAATTCACTTCCACAGGCATGTGATATCGTTTGAATGTGAAACAGAGCATTGACATACTCATCAATGATGCTCGATTCCTCGAACATGAAAGTCAATTTATTAGATTTTCTAAACGACTGAAACAAAAAAAAAGATTTGCCATTTGACTCACTCTTCGCTATTGTGCTTGTCTGGGAATTTCACTTAGCCTAGTTACAAAAATACTTCTCTCTATCATGATGCCCGTTTTCTGTTCTTCCTGGTCATGCTTTGTACTCCTTTTCAAAAAAATCCTATCTCTACTCTAACAAAATTGTACGTACAGTTCCCTTTCTCACTCATTCCTTTCTGCAGAATCTATCGGTAACTTTACTTCATCAACCTAATCTATCTACTTACTTACTGCGATTCAACCTGATTTATCATCGCCAGCCACCGGTGTCCAAACTTCGAGTGAGACCACAATCGACTGTCGAGTCGAACTCATTCGGAGTTGGATCGGAGTAGAACGAAGGCCGCGACAGCATCAGCGATCTTTCGTCTGCCATCATAACGAATTCACTGTAACTCGGCTGGAAGCTTTTGACTCTACTGCCACTGCTCATTGCCACTGTTCGGATTGGCTAGAATAGACAAAAAAAAAGATTCAATTGTAAGTTGATAAACCAAATTGATTTTGAATAGATCTCGATTTCGAATCGATTCGATTTCGATTCGATTTCGATTCGATTTCGATTCGATTTCGATTCGATTTCGATTCGATTTCGATTCGATTTCGATTCGATTTCGATTCGATTTCGATTCGATTTCGATTCGATTTCGATTCGATTTCGATTCGATTTCGATTCGATTTCGATTCGATTTCGATTCGATTTCGATTCGATTTCGATTCGATTCGATTTCGATTCGATTTCGATTCGATTTCGATTCGATTTCGATTCGATTTCGATTCGATTTCGATTCGATTTCGATTCGATTTCGATTCGATTTCGATTCGATTTCGATTCGATTTCGATTCGATTTCGATTCGATTTCGATTCGATTCGATTGATTCGATTCGATTTCGATTGGATTTCGATTCGATTCGATTTCGATTCGATTTCGATTCGATTTCGATTCGATTTCGATTCGATTTCGATTCGATTCGATTTCGATTCGATTCGATTCGATTCGATTTCGATTCGATTTCGATTCGATTCGATTCGATTTCGATTCGATTTCGATTCGATTTCGATTCGATTTCGATTCGATTTCGATTCGATTTCGATTCGATTTCGATTCGATTTCGATTCGATTTCGATTCGATTTCGATTCGATTTCGATTCGATTTCGATTCGATTTCGATTCGATTTCGATTCGATTTCGATTCGATTTCGATTCGATTTCGATTCGATTTCGATTCGATTTCGATTCGATTTCGATTCGATTTCGATTCGATTTCGATTCGATTTCGATTCGATTTCGATTCGATTTCGATTCGATTTCGATTCGATTTCGATTCGATTTCGATTCGATTTCGATTCGATTTCGATTCGATTTCGATTCGATTTCGATTCGATTTCGATTCGATTTCGATTCGATTTCGATTCGATTTCGATTCGATTTCGATTCGATTTCGATTCGATTTCGATTCGATTTCGATTCGATTTCGATTCGATTTCGATTCGATTTTCGATTCGATTTCGATTCGATTCGATTCGATTCGATTCGATTCGATTTCGATTCGATTTCGATTCGATTTCGATTCGATTTCGATTCGATTTCGATTCGATTTCGATTCGATTTCGATTCGATTTCGATTCGATTTCGATTCGATTTCGATTCGATTTCGATTCGATTTCGATTCGATTTCGATTCGATTTCGATTCGATTTCGATTCGATTTCGATTCGATTTCGATTCGATTTCGATTCGATTTCGATTCGATTTCGATTCGATTTCGATTCGATTTCGATTCGATTTCGATTCGATTTCGATTCGATTTCGATTCGATTTCGATTCGATTTCGATTCGATTTCGATTCGATTTCGATTCGATTTCGATTCGATTTCGATTCGATTTCGATTCGATTTCGATTCGATTTCGATTCGATTTCGATTCGATTTCGATTCGATTTCGATTCGATTTCGATTCGATTTCGATTCGATTTCGATTCGATTTCGATTCGATTTCGATTCGATTTCGATTCGATTTCGATTCGATTTCGATTCGATTTCGATTCGATTTCGATTCGATTTCGATTCGATTTCGATTCGATTTCGATTCGATTTCGATTCGATTTCGATTCGATTTCGATTCGATTTCGATTCGATTTCCGATTCGATTTCGATTCGATTTCGATTCGATTTCGATTCATTTCGATTCGATTTCGATTCGATTCGATCGATTTCGATTCGATTTCGATTCGATTTCGATTCGATTTCGATTCGATTTCGATTCGATTTCGATTCGATTTCGATTCGATTTCGATTCGATTTCGATTCGATTTCGATTCGATTTCGATTCGATTTCGATTCGATTCGATTCGATTTCGATTCGATTTCGATTCGATTTCGATTCGATTTCGATTCGATTTCGATTCGATTTCGATTCGATTTCGATTCGATTTCGATTCGATTTTCGATTCGATTTCGATTCGATTTCGATTCGATTTCGATTCGATTTCGATTCGATTTCGATTCGATTTCGATTCGATTTCGATTCGATTTCGATTCGATTCGATTCGATTTCGATTCGATTTCGATTCGATTTCGATTCGATTTCGATCGATTTCGATTCGATTTCGATTCGATTTCGATTCGATTTCGATTCGATTTCGATTCGATTTCGATTCGATTTCGATTCGATTTCGATTCGATTTCGATTCGATTTCGATTCGATTTCGATTCGATTTCGATTCGATTCGATTCGATTTCGATTCGATTTCGATTCGATTTCGATTCGATTTCGATTCGATTTCGATTCGATTTCGATTCGATTTCGATTCGATTTCGATTCGATTTCGATTCGATTTCGATTCGATTTCGATTCGATTTCGATTCGATTTCGATTCGATTTCGATTCGATTTCGATTCGATTTCGATTCGATTTCGATTCGATTTCGATTCGATTTCGATTCGATTTCGATTCGATTTCGATTCGATTTCGATTCGATTTCGATTCGATTTCGATTCGATTTCGATTCGATTTCGATTCGATTTCGATTCGATTTCGATTCGATTTCGATTCGATTTCGATTCGATTTCGATTCGATTTCGATTCGATTTCGATTCGATTTCGATTCGATTTCGATTCGATTTCGATTCGATTTCGATTCGATTTCGATTCGATTTCGATTCGATTTCGATTCGATTTCGATTCGATTTCGATTCGATTTCGATTCGATTTCGATTCGATTTCGATTCGATTTCGATTCGATTTCGATTCGATTTCGATTCGATTTCGATTCGATTTCGATTCGATTTCGATTCGATTTCGATTCGATTTCGATTCGATTTCGATTCGATTTCGATTCGATTTCGATTCGATTTCGATTCGATTTCGATTCGATTTCGATTCGATTTCGATTCGATTTCGATTCGATTTCGATTCGATTTCGATTCGATTTCGATTCGATTTCGATTCGATTTCGATTCGATTTCGATTCGATTTCGATTCGATTTCGATTCGATTTCGATTCGATTTCGATTCGATTTCGATTCGATTTCGATTCGATTTCGATTCGATTTCGATTCGATTTCGATTCGATTTCGATTCGATTTCGATTCGATTTCGATTCGATTTCGATTCGATTTCGATTCGATTTCGATTCGATTTCGATTCGATTTCGATTCGATTTCGATTCGATTTCGATTCGATTTCGATTCGATTTCGATTCGATTTCGATTCGATTTCGATTCGATTTCGATTCGATTTCGATTCGATTTCGATTCGATTTCGATTCGATTTCGATTCGATTCGATTTCGATTCGATTTCGATTCGATTTCGATTCGATTTCGATTCGATTTCGATTCGATTTCGATTCGATTTCGATTCGATTTCGATTCGATTTCGATTCGATTTCGATTCGATTTCGATTCGATTTCGATTCGATTTCGATTCGATTTCGATTCGATTTCGATTCGATTTCGATTCGATTCGATTTCGATTCGATTTCGATTCGATTTCGATTCGATTTCGATTCGATTTCGATTCGATTTCGATTCGATTTCGATTCGATTTCGATTCGATTTCGATTCGATTTCGATTCGATTTCGATTCGATTTCGATTCGATTTCGATTCGATTTCGATTCGATTTCGATTCGATTTCGATTCGATTTCGATTCGATTTCGATTCGATTTCGATTCGATTTCGATTCGATTTCGATTCGATTTCGATTCGATTTCGATTCGATTTCGATTCGATTTCGATTCGATTTCGATTCGATTTCGATTCGATTTCGATTCGATTTCGATTCGATTTCGATTCGATTTCGATTCGATTTCGATTCGATTTCGATTCGATTTCGATTCGATTTCGATTCGATTTCGATTCGATTTCGATTCGATTTCGATTCGATTTCGATTCGATTTCGATTCGATTTCGATTCGATTTCGATTCGATTTCGATTCGATTTCGATTCGATTTCGATTCGATTTCGATTCGATTTCGATTCGATTTCGATTCGATTTCGATTCGATTTCGATTCGATTTCGATTCGATTTCGATTCGATTTCGATTCGATTTCGATTCGATTTCGATTCGATTTCGATTCGATTTCGATTCGATTCGATTCGATTTCGATTCGATTTCGATTCGATTTCGATTCGATTCGATTTCGATTCGATTTCGATTCGATTTCGATTCGATTTCGATTCGATTTCGATTCGATTTCGATTCGATTTCGATTCGATTTCGATTCGATTTCGATTCGATTTCGATTCGATTTCGATCGATTCGATTCGATTTCGATTCGATTTCGATTCGATTTCGATTCGATTTCGATTCGATTTCGATTCGATTTCGATTCGATTTCGATTCGATTTCGATTCGATTTCGATTCGATTTCGATTCGATTTCGATTCGATTTCGATTCGATTTCGATTTCGATTTCGATTCGATTTCGATTCGATTTCGATCGATTTCGATTCGATTCGATTTCGATTCGATTTCGATTCGATTTCGATTCGATTTCGATTCATTCGATTCGATTTCGATTCGATTTCGATTCGATTTCGATTCGATTTCGATTCGATTTCGATTCGATTTCGATTCGATTTCGATTCGATTTCGATTCGATTTCGATTCGATTTCGATTCGATTTCGATTCGATTTCGATTCGATTTCGATTCGATTTCGATTCGATTTCGATTCGATTTCGATTCGATTTCGATTCGATTTCGATTCGATTTCGATTCGATTTCGATTCGATTTCGATTCGATTTCGATTCGATTTCGATTCGATTTCGATTCGATTTCGATTCGATTTCGATTCGATTTCGATTCGATTTCGATTCGATTTCGATTTCGATTCGATTTCGATTCGATTTCGATTCGATTTCGATTCGATTTCGATTCGATTTCGATTCGATTTCGATTCGATTTCGATTCGATTCGATTTCGATTCGATTTCGATTCGATTTCGATTCGATTCGATTTCGATTCGATTTCGATTCGATTTCGATTCGATTTCGATTCGATTTCGATTCGATTTCGATTCGATTTCGATTCGATTTCGATTCGATTTCGATTCGATTTCGATTCGATTTCGATTCGATTTCGATTCGATTTCGATTCGATTTCGATTCGATTTCGATTCGATTCGATTCGATTTCGATTCGATTTCGATTCGATTTCGATTCGATTTCGATTCGATTTCGATTCGATTTCGATTCGATTTCGATTCGATTTCGATTCGATTTCGATTCGATTTCGATTCGATTCGATTTCGATTCGATTTCGATTCGATTTCGATTCGATTTCGATTCGATTTCGATTCGATTTCGATTCGATTTCGATTCGATTTCGATTCGATTTCGATTCGATTTCGATTCGATTTCGATTCGATTTCGATTCGATTTCGATTCGATTTCGATTCGATTTCGATTCGATTTCGATTCGATTTCGATTCGATTTCGATTCGATTTCGATTCGATTTCGATTCGATTTCGATTCGATTTCGATTCGATTCGATTTCGATCGATTTCGATTCGATTTCGATTCGATTTCGATTCGATTTCGATTCGATTTCGATTCGATTTCGATTCGATTTCGATTCGATTTCGATTCGATTTCGATTCGATTTCGATTCGATTTCGATTCGATTTCGATTCGATTTCGATTTCGATTCGATTTCGATTCGATTTCGATTCGATTTCGATTCGATTTCGATTCGATTTCGATTCGATTCGATTCGATTTCGATTCGATTTCGATTCGATTTCGATTCGATTTCGATTCGATTTCGATTCGATTCGATTCGATTTCGATTCGATTTCGATTCGATTTCGATTCGATTTCGATTCGATTTCGATTCGATTTCGATTCGATTTCGATTCGATTTCGATTCGATTTCGATTCGATTTCGATTCGATTTCGATTCGATTTCGATTCGATTTCGATTCGATTTCGATTCGATTTCGATTCGATTTCGATTCGATTTCGATTCGATTTCGATTCGATTTCGATTCGATTTCGATTCGATTTTCGATTCGATTTCGATTCGATTTCGATTCGATTTCGATTCGATTTCGATTCGATTTCGATTCGATTTCGATTCGATTCGATTCGATTTCGATTCGATTTCGATTCGATTTCGATTCGATTTCGATTCGATTTCGATTCGATTTCGATTCGATTTCGATTCGATTTCGATTCGATTTCGATTCGATTTCGATTCGATTTCGATTCGATTTCGATTCGATTCGATTCGATTTCGATTCGATTTCGATTCGATTTCGATTCGATTTCGATTCGATTTCGATTCGATTTCGATTCGATTTCGATTCGATTTCGATTCGATTTCGATTCGATTTCGATTCGATTTCGATTCGATTTCGATTCGATTTCGATTCGATTTCGATTCGATTTCGATTCGATTTCGATTCGATTTCGATTCGATTTCGATTCGATTTCGATTCGATTTCGATTCGATTTCGATTCGATTTCGATTCGATTTCGATTCGATTTCGATTCGATTTCGATTCGATTTCGATTCGATTTCGATTCGATTTCGATTCGATTTCGATTCGATTTCGATTCGATTTCGATTCGATTTCGATTCGATTTCGATTTCGATTCGATTTCGATTCGATTTCGATTCGATTTCGATTCGATTTCGATTCGATTTCGATTCGATTTCGATTCGATTTCGATTCGATTTCGATTCGATTTCGATTCGATTTCGATTCGATTTCGATTCGATTTCGATTCGATTTCGATTCGATTTCGATTCGATTTCGATTCGATTTCGATTCGATTTCGATTCGATTTCGATTCGATTTCGATTCGATTTCGATTCGATTTCGATTCGATTTCGATTCGATTTCGATTCGATTTCGATTCGATTTCGATTCGATTTCGATTCGATTTCGATTCGATTTCGATTCGATTTCGATTCGATTTCGATTCGATTTCGATTCGATTTCGATTCGATTTCGATTCGATTTCGATTCGATTTCGATTCGATTTCGATTCGATTTCGATTCGATTTCGATTCGATTTCGATTCGATTTCGATTCGATTTCGATTCGATTTCGATTCGATTTCGATTCGATTTCGATTCGATTTCGATTCGATTTCGATTCGATTTCGATTCGATTTCGATTCGATTTCGATTCGATTTCGATTCGATTTCGATTCGATTTCGATTCGATTTCGATTCGATTTCGATTCGATTTCGATTCGATTCGATTTCGATTCGATTTCGATTCGATTTCGATTCGATTTCGATTCGATTTCGATTCGATTTCGATTCGATTTCGATTCGATTTCGATTCGATTTCGATTCGATTTCGATTCGATTTCGATTCGATTTCGATTCGATTTCGATTCGATTTCGATTCGATTTCGATTCGATTTCGATTCGATTTCGATTCGATTTCGATTCGATTTCGATTCGATTTCGATTCGATTTCGATTCGATTTCGATTCGATTTCGATTCGATTTCGATTCGATTTCGATTCGATTTCGATTCGATTTCGATTCGATTTCGATTCGATTTCGATTCGATTTCGATTCGATTTCGATTCGATTTCGATTCGATTTCGATTCGATTTCGATTAAAATGCAAATCCTTGCCAAATATGAAATCATTTCAATTTGAAAACATACTTCAATATGGAGAATGCTTCAGGAATTTCTATTCCAATTCATTTTCAAGAGGTTGACGCAAACATTTCCACCATTCACAGATCACATCGAACCAGTACGACGCTTTATCACAACACACTTACCTCGGTAACGTTGCGCCCTCCTACGGTTGTGGTGCAGTTTCCGAACCTTGTCGTAGCCACGGATGTTCCGGCAGCGCCGCCACCTTCCAGGAAAAGCAAATAATCGGAAAGGGTGGATGAAAAGAGCAAAGGTGCTGAATTAAAATCACTTCAAATGAACAGATATGGAATGGTTGCAGGTATGTATACCCCTGGCTCTGGGAAAATCTCCGGCGGTTTGTGGATGTTTGAATTCTAGCATATATGAAGAAACCTTCATGGAAGGTAGGGTTGTCTGAAGTGAGACAATAATCAATTCCAACCATTCCCTTTAAAGTGGTCGTTATCGATAGAAAGCGAATTAAGAATCGGAAAAGGTCTTTTTTCAATTGGCTGACACGTTTCAGTGAAAAGCTATCCGCAAATAAACCATCCTAAGCTTGATTCATTTTAAAATATACGATAATACGATAGAAGTTGTTGATGTTCATAATCGCTTAGAAACATCTGCTGTTAGCAACTGAATAAAGTGGATTATGGCTTCTATATGCTGAAAATGGCACTATGCTTGGGGATAAAAACTGTTCAACAAACATCCAAATCACTGTGCACTTGTTAAGCATTTTCGGTTCTAATGATAGTATCTCATGGGAAACCAGCGATAACAGAGTCGGAAACAAATATTTCCGCAATATCCAACCCCGGTTGGCACTGGTGGGCACTAATTTGAGTGCTATATAATTATCTCGTTTGTTTCTGCAGTTGGATTAGCAAATATGCACATTCAATTATAGTTTTGTTCTTTTAGTCCCATGGTAGAATGTTCCACTTTCAATTGTAGCTCTCCAACTAGAGAAGCGGACATGGATTTAGAAGGATTTGAAAATTTTCCAAATTGAAACATTTTATTAACTATGGAATGAGTTTAATCACAAGAATTTATTTTTATTTCATCAAGCGAAGGGTTGGGGAGGATTTCCCTAGGAATCCTGGGGAGGGTTTCTTTCGAAATCCTAGAAAGAAATTCCTTCTAAATGCTGAAAAAGTTTTCCTTTGCAATCCTGGGAAGGATTTCCTTAGAAATCTTATGAACGATTTCCTTCAAAATTCTGGGGGATCTCCTTTAAACACCTTAAAAAGATTTCCTTAGAAATCCAGGGAAGGGTTTCCATCGAATTCATCGGTACAATTTTCTTTGAAATCCTGGAAAAAGGTTACTTCGAAATCCTAGAAAAGATTTCCTTCGAAATAATGGAAAAGTTTCATTAAGAAATCCTGAAATGATTTCCTTCAAATTGCTGGAAAAGATTTCTTTCGAAATCCTGAGAAGGATTTCCTTTAAAATTCTGAGATGGATTCCCTTTGAAATCCGGGGAAAGACGTCCTTTAAAATCCAGGGAAGGGTTTCCTTCGAAATCATGAGAAGGATTTCCTTTGCCATCCTGGGAAGGATTTCCATCGAATTCATCGGTAGAATTTTCTTTGAAATCCTGGAAAAAGGTTACTTCGAAATCCTAGAAAAGATTTCCTTCGAAATAATGGAAAAGTTTCATTAAGAAATCCTGAAATGATTTCCTTCAAATTGCTGGAAAAGATTTCTTTCGAAATCCTGAGAAGGATTTCCTTTAAAATTCTGAGAAGGATTCCCTTCGAAATCCGGGGAAAGACGTCCTTCAAAATCCTGGGAAGGATTTCCTTCGAAATTCTGGGAAGGATTTCCTTCAAAATCCTAGGAAGGGTTTCCTTTGAAATCCTGGAAAAGATTTCCTTCGAGACCCTGAAATATTTCCTTCGAAATCCTGTAAAAGATTTTCTTCAAAATCCTGGGAAGGAATTTCTTAGAATTCCTGGGTAGGATTTTCTTCGAAATCCTGGAAAAGATTTGCTTCAAAATCCAAGAAAGGATTTCCTTAGAATTCCTGGGTTGGATTTTCTTCGAAAATCTGGAAATGGCCTACTTCGAAATCCTAGAAAGGGTTTCCTTCAAAATGCTGAAAAATATGTCTTTGGAAATCCAGAGAAGGATTTCCTTTAAAATTCTGGGAAGGATTCCCTTCGAAATCCCTAAAAAGATTTTCTCAGAAATCCCGGGAAGGGTTTCCTGTGTAATCCTGAGAAGGATTTCCACTGAAATCCTGTGAAAGATTTTCTTCAAAATCCTGGGAAGGAATTCCTTAGAAGTCCTGGGTAAGACTTTCTTCGAAATCCTGGAAAAGATGTACTTCGAAATCCAAGAATGGGTTTCCTTCGAAATGCTGGAAAAGATTTCTTTGGAAATCCTGAGAAGGATTTCCATTGAAATTCTGGGAAGGATTTCCTTGGACTTTCTGAATAGGATTTCCTTCGAAATTCTGGGAAGGATTTCTTTCGAAATCTTGGAAATGATTCCCTTTGATATCCTGGTATTCCTTCGAAATCCTGGGAAAGGTTTCATTTAAATTCCTAGGAATTCCTGGGAAGGATTTCTTTCAATATCTTTAGAAATATCTGGAAGGATTTCTTTCGAAATCCTGAAAGAGTTTCCTTCGAAATCCTGAAAAATTCTCTTCGAAATTCTTAAAGGATTTCCTTTGAAATCCTGGGAAGGATATCTTTCAAAATCCTGGTATTCCTTTGAAAACCTGGGAAAGATTTGCTTCAAAATCCTGGGAAGGATATCCTTAGAATTCCTGGGTAGGATTTTCTTCGAAATTCTGGAAAAGGTTTACTTCGAAATCCTAGAAAGGGTTTCATTCGAAATGTTGGAAAAGATTTCTTTTGAAATCCAGAAAAGGATTTCCTTTAAAATTCTGGGAAGGATTCCTTTTGAAATCCTTAGAAATCCCGGGAAAAGTTTCCTGCGATATCCTGAGAAGGATTTCCTTAGAAATCTTTGGAAGGATTTCCTTAGAAATCCTGGGAAGAATTTCCTTAGAAATCCTGGGAAGGATTTCCTTCGAGATCCTAGAAAGAGTTTCCTTCGAAATTCTGGGTAGGATTTCCTTGGACTTCTTCAATAGGATTTCCTCCAAAATCTTGGAAAAGATTCCCATCGAAATTCTGGTATTTCTTTGAAATCCTGGGAAAGGTGACCTTCAAATTCTTAGGAATTCCTTAAAAATCCTGGCAAGGATTTCTTTCAAAATCTTTAGAAATCTCGAGAAGGATTTCCTTAGAAATCCTTAAAAAGTTTTCCTTTGAAATTCTTACAAGGATTTCCTTCGAAATCCTGAAAGGGTTTCCTTCGAAATTCTGAAAGGATTTCCTTCGAAATTCTGAAAGGAAATCCTGGGAACGATTTCTTTCGAAATCTTGGTATTCCTTTGAAATTCTGGGAAAGATTTGCTTCAAAATCCTGGGAAGGATTTTCCTCAAAACCCTGGGAAAGATTTCGTTGGACTTCCTATGGAATACTGAATAAAATTTCTAAGAAATCCTTAGAAGGATTTCCTTTCGAAATTTTGAGAAGGATTTCCTTCGAAATTCATCGATATACGCCTTCGAAGAATCCTTTAGCAACAAAGAAGTTGCTCAATTTTATAATTGAGTTAAGTTGAGTTAGTTATCTACGATGTGTACAAGGATTTTTCTTGTGTTTTTTAAATCAAAAATTTCTTCAGAGTTTTAGGTTTTTTTTATTGCAATTTAAAGAAAATCTTCAGGAAATTTCCTTAGGTGTATCTGGAATTCTTTTAAATTTTCCTTAGAATTTCTTCCTAAAATCCCACCAGGAATGAGTCCTATAAATCCTAGATGGATTTTTCTTTAAAGGTTGGCCTTAAATCCTTAAAGGATTTTCTTTCTTTTTAGAGTTCTTAAAGAAATTCATAATGGAATCTTTGAAGGAAATCCTGAAGAAACTCCATGAAGTATCCACGGAGAATCTATAGCAATCCCTGGCGAAAATCCTGGAAGTAAACTTGGAAAACTTAATTGAAGAAAAACTGAAAGAAATTCTTTAAAGAATAATCCCTGCATAAATTTCTAGAAGGGTCACTGCAAAACTAATGACGAAACCATGAATACCCTGGAGAAAAAGCTGAAAGAGTTTCTGGAGGTATTCCAGGCGAAATTGCTGGAGGAGTTTCCAGAGGAACCATAGGTGGATTATTGTAGGAATCCCTTGACATATTATTGGAGGAATTTTGGAGGCATGTGATAGGATTTTGGGAGGTACATAGATACCTAGATACCTAGAAGAATCTTTGAAGGTATTTCTCAAGGAACGTCTGGAACACTCCTTGGAAGAATTCTTGATGGAATTCTTAACGAAATCACCATTAAGAGTTCCTGAAGAAATTCATTGATGAAATCTTGGAAGAATTCCCAGTAGAACTCTTGGATCTCCTGGGAAAGCTCATGGAGGAAATCTTGAATGGGTTTCTAGGGAAGTTGTTGATTGAAACTCAAAAGGAATCACTGGAAAACTTCTCTGGAGGAATTTCTGGGAATATCCGGAGAAAAATTCCTAAAAAAATCAATAAAGAACTCCAGGAGGAATCCTAGAAGGGAAGCTCGTTTTTTTCTAGAGGAATTTTTGTAAATTGAACGAAATTCCGAGAACAAAAATCCTTGTAGGTATTCCAGGACGGATCCTTAGAGGTACTCTAGAAAGGATCCTAGGAAGTATTACTGAAGGAATCCTTCGGATTATACCTGGAGGGATTCCTTAGAGAGATATTTTTGGGGTGCAGGTCGTTAGGCCGAATGCCGTTAGGCCAACTGTCGTTAGGCTGAAGGCCATTAGGTTGAAAAGGCCGCTAGGCCGAAAGGGCCGTTAGGCCGACATAATTTTTCATCATTTACTATTTTAGATCAAAGGCTGTTCTTTCTAGTTATTATGGGCTTCTAGGTAATGCAAATTATCCAGAGTTGCTCGCTGTCATTATCAACGCTTAAAATTTGCTGATTTGAACAGGCCGACTGCGATAAAATTCGGATCAATCTATATCACATCAATATCATGCTGTCTACTCCATCACTAGTGCATTGATGGCGGTAGACTATGAGCATCACTGATGGGTTAAGTTTAGCGTTAAATTAAGCAGATAAAATGGCAGTTCACCAGTACGATATTTTTGACAGTGTTACAGATAAAATGAAACTATTTGTTGGTCACTGAAAAACATTTATATGTAGCATGGATAATTATTGATAATTGCACGCATTTTAAGATTCTAACGAAATTGTTCATGTGCTGCACACTCCGAAAAAATCATGTGATTTTACGTCTTTTGGATGCACATAAAAGAAGCGAACCAAATGACGTGAATTTGTATCACATTTTAAACACGAAGGTGTCTGATTCGGGAAATGTCAGTCATAGTGGCATCGTTTTCATGACCTTCATCATGTAAAATTACAATTTTCGTTCAATACATCTTTCAGAACACATTTTTACGTCATTTCATCATTTACATCATGTATCATTCAGTCGTAATGTGAATTACGTCCGCGGTAATTTTCATTATTTTTAAGAGTGTGGATACAATTTGCACACTCACTAACATCAGTTGGCGTATGGTTTAAACACTATTTATGACGTTTCAAAATAATTCAATGCAGTCATTGACTGCATGAAAACTTCTTTCTGGTTATGCTTATTTGAAAGCAACCAGCATTGATGTAAAAAAGTCTTCATCGTATTACCAGCTACAACCCACTAACAAACTTCTCTTACATTGTTCCTTTTACACGGTCATTGAAACCGCGAACGGCAACCAAATGTCGACAGCCGTAAAGCTCATTGAAAAGTTTTTTTTTTCCTTTGAGAAGCTATTGTTTTCTGGATCCTAAAAGATATAATCATCTAAATTGTCTCCAGAATCAGATCTTTTTCCCGCAGATTCGATCATCTCCTATCGATTAGCGATTCGGCATTCTTCCTAATGGAAGAACTTTCATCAACTTGATCTTCACGTTGAGGACCGAACATAAGACGTCATCATTGGCACAAATCTTCTAACTGGTGGGGAACGTGCCTTTGGGCTGGCCTCCTGAACTCGTCATCTAGAGATAAAAATTCTGGAATCTATGACAAAAGGTCGAAGGACAAAAGGTCGAATGACAAAAGGTCGAATGACAGAAGGTCGAATGGACAAAAGGTCGAAGGGACAAAAGGTCGAATGGACAAAAGGTCGAATGGACAAAAGGTCGAATGACAAAAAAGGTCGAATGGACAAAAGGTCGAATGGACTACAATTTAGGAAGAACCAAAAGCTATACTCTTTTGATAAAAAAGCAAGTTATCACAAGCGCTACAGCTAAAATAGACGCGAAGAAAACTCGCATATTTTCAGAAAGACCATACTAAGGGAGGTTCAATTTCAGCTCGTCAACGTTTTTTTCGGGGTCAAATTGTGTTAGAATTTTCAGGTCGTAGTTCATCCAGAGTTACCGTGTACGTGCTGTAGCCTTATGTGCAAGAGCCACATTCCTTTCATGCTCACCCGTGCACTGTACATTTTGAGACCTATGTTGGTGTTCCTTGCTTTTTTTAGGGTAGTTTCTCAATGCGTCTCATGCGCATCGTCAGTAGAGTTACTGTGCACGTGCTGTAGCTTTAGGTGCAGGAGCCTTATTGCTTGCAAGCACACGGGAGCGCTGTACATTGTGAGGCCTTTTTTGGTGCGCCTCATTTTTCTTGAGATGTGTCTCACTGCGGTCTCGCGCGCTCCGTCACATGCGCTGTTTAAAATTTAGCGCAATAATTGAAGTGATTACAAAAGTTTTCAATGAGGATCGAAATTATAACTCTTTTATCACGAGTCTTCGGTCATCTAGACACCTGCATAATAAGGCGAAAAAAGTTGTAGAGGCTTTTCGTTACTAAGCAGTTGTTTCACAACTTGGATATCGATGGCGAGCCGTAGCGCCGAGCAGCGCATGAGCGAGTCTCCCCGAGAGCACATCACCTAGCGCGCGCTTTTAGAATTTTCGTGAGCCTCCGTCTAGCGCAGCACACTAGGATTTCGATGAGCCGAGAGACGATTTGGTTGGAGGCTCGTCAGTACATTTATGTGCTCCTGAGAAATATGTAACTCTAATCGTCACACGCATTGTTCAAAAACAGCACAATAATAGATGTGAAGACAAAATTTTGAAACGAGAATCGAGATTGGAGCTTCCGGATCGCGCGTCTTCAACCGTATCTTGTAGATCATCTAGACACCTGCATAATAAGGTAAAAATAGCTGTAGAGACTCTTCGTTACCGTGCAGTTGTTTTACAACTTGGATACCGATGGCGAGCGTAGTACCGAGCAGCGCATGCGTTGCATCTCCCCTAGCGCGCGTTTCCAGAATTTTTGTGAACCTAGCGCAGCACACTACGATTCTGATGCGTTGAAAAGCGGTTTGGTTGGAGACTCGTTAGTTCATTTATGTTCTCCTGGTAATTATGTAACTCTAAGTGCATTGAGGTGCATGCCACTCTATGTGGATGCCGAGTGCTGGAATGCACTGCGTCTGTCATTCAGATTATACTGGAATTATAGCACCTATGGCGTGCCGCCATGGGTTGACTGCAGAGCAGAGGGCTCGCTCTGCGGAGGCTGGTTCCCTGTAACATTGTTCAAGGCGGCTAGGAGAAGCAGTTTGCCTAGGCTTTTTCTGCTGCATATGTTAAAGTGCCCTCTGAAATAGCTATCTATATTAATAAAAATGGAGTGGTGTTTGTATGTCACGAAATAACAAGAGAACGGATGAACGGATTGACGTAAGTTTTTCACAGTTGCCCTCGGCAAGAGATGCGACGTGATCGCGGTAAAAGTTTGGGAAAGTCTGCAGAATAATCGAGAAAACGGGAGAAGACAAATGTATCATTTTGTAGGGGGGATTACATGACGTTTTACAACAGCCTACTTGATGGCAAGACGAAGTTTGCCGGGACCACTAGTATGAAATAGAATCCAAGAGTAATGTGTGTGTTTCTGTAAACCTCCATTCAGAGCATGGGTAGATTTCAGATCGTCGGTGGCGCGACATCACACCTGCATTCCTTGAATTATTTTCTAACGGTTCGGGTTGCAGATCATCTCCTAATAAAAAGCATGATGCAATTCAAATGCTAATAAACACTGTAAAGCATGAAGAACAACCAATATTTATAAGAAGGCAACATTTCATTTGAAAAAAAAACAGGTGGCAAGTGAAATCTATGAAGAACAGTCGATGTATAAAAGAAGGAATAATAGTCGATACAAGTGTCTACAACAGTATGAAATCACTACAATGTATAACTCCAAAAGAACAGCCAATGTTTCAAAGAAGGACAAATCTCTATTGAAAATGTATCAAATAAAAAGCTAATAATAATTACTTTATGCTTTAGAGTATCAAAATAATAACAACCGACATTCAGAAAATGAATCTTTTGTTTGAAAATAATAGCATTGATACAAATTATTGCTTCAAACGATAGTTCTGAAGAACAGCTCTCATTTAAAAGAAGAAAAAACTTCAGATGAGAAGGGAGGAATTCGTGATTAAAATGTTAGCAACTGAGTGTACGATAATCCTTTCAACGGTACAATTTGGACCATTCGTCCATTCGACCTTTTGTCCAGTCGACGTTTTGTCCATTCGACCTTTTGTCCCTTCGACCTTTTGTCCATTCGACCTTTTGTCCTTCGACCTTTTGTCCTTCGACCTTTTGTCATT
Organism: Aedes aegypti; assembly: GCF_002204515.2. NCBI lineage: Eukaryota > Metazoa > Arthropoda > Insecta > Diptera > Culicidae > Aedes > Aedes aegypti. The sequence continues at coordinate 22,583,381 of NC_035109.1, read as the reverse complement.
CGACCTTCTGTCCTTCGACCTTTTGTCCTACAACCAAAATTCTGCACTGGGCACTGTAGCATTCTTTCGGTGGCGTTTCTGGCAATATTCGGATTGCATTCCTGGACCGAATGAATTTAGTTCACCGGTGCAGTCAATTACGTAAGTGCTTATTAACCCCTCTACCGGCAGCTTCATTCTTAACCACAAGAAAAAAAATTCAAATCGCTACAACTTTTTTGTTTCCTGGTCATCTGGTTTTGAAGATATTCCAAAATTGGTTTAGGGACAAAATGTCGAAAGACAAAACGTCGAAAGACAAAACATCGAATGCCAAAACGTCGAATCCCAAAACGTCGAAAGGGACAAAACGTCGAAGGGACAAAACGTCGAAAGCAGTAATTTTTCTAGCGAAGGTTCCGTTGCCAGGGGAAAAATGGTTGCTATGCCAACAGCGTTGGGATCAGCAAAAATTACAATTTTCATCACAGTAAGCACGGAATATATTTGCAGAAAAACGTCAAACAACCATCCATTTCTGACGCCAAAGAAGTAGTGCAGTACTTGAAGCAAATCAAAATTGAAGCCATAACTTGAGAACACAGAATGAGAGGAATAGATGCAAACCTGAGAATACAAACAACAGTTTTGCCGACGCTTCAACAGGGTCGGTGAACGGAATGGACTGTTTGAAAGGTTGTTGTCTTTACTTTTCGCTGCTGGCGTCAACTGCTATAGGTATTTCAGAACGATTGGTTACCCCATAAGTGAATTCATTATTCTTTAAAAATTAACTCATTCTTTTGTCTAATAATATTAAATTGATTGATTGATTTTCATTTCAGAAACTTATTCAGGATCACATATGTAGAAATACGGATGTCCAGCAAATGTGTCAATATGTACTCCCAACCAGGGTTGGGAAAAATCTTGAAATTCACTCTACAGTAGCCAAGCAAAGTCAATCACAGTCAGCGAAGCCAGTGAAACTCACGCCCATCGCTGCTGTAGGCAAAAAGCCTGGAAAATAGCAAAACACCCGTTGCTAAGGGCAACCCAGAATTACTGTAGAAAAATGTTCTATTTCCCGCTGCATTTCCCGCATTTAGAGCCTTCAATGACACTCATGATTTAGAAAATTCGTGCACCCAACATAGGCTACTTGATGAGATGCACGTTTTTGAACTACTGTATTGGAAAGCCACGTGATTTTCGCGAAAATTCAAGCCTACTACTATTACCATTCCCAGCACTGCTCCCAACCAATTATACGTGAAAACCTTGAAAATATTGTAGAATATCGTTACATATAGAGAAAATGCAAGATTTTTATACATTATATGAATTGAAGAAGAGAGGAAAATAATATATTTACCTAATATTACGATATTATAGCTTATTTTTGTATTCGGTCTTGGATGTACTATTGAATTGAATTCACTGTACATTGATTAATGTTTGGTGTTGAGAAATTACATCGACAAACAGACATAAGAACTAGAAAAAATGTAAATTTAAAACATAGTCGACCATAACATTAACGACACTCATTGCTTAAAATACTCGATTTGGCCAACCAGCGACTAGGTGGTGGTACCGCAAAAATGTCAAACTCGGAAAAATGCGAAACATGTCCTCTCAATGTTTGACTAACATTAGCACTTCAATGAGAAGCTCAAATTATTGTTTTATAACCTGAAGTTTAAAAAAATCTTAAAGTTTTCCAACAAGTTTTAGCTATTTTCAATTTGATGTTTAAGTATTCTTTCCAAGACCAGTTAAACCTTTATGGATCGGTATCTGGTCCTGACTCATGGAAGTATCGAGTAGAAACAGGGATAATTCGGGTAGCTGTTTGAGATTACCATTTTTGTAAAAATTAAATTTTGTTTTTAGTATGGTTTCATTAGTCAATATCGAGTCACGGAATATCAACTCGTGGAGGTTTCACTGTATTACGGTATGGTAAAAAGATCGGAAAAATATATTTTACTATTCAAAATATTGTTGAGTATTTGAATTTTACGTTTTTTATCAATTTTCTTATTATACCTTTTAAATCAGATAGACCGACGTTGTTTTTTCAGACATTCGATTTTTTTTAAATTTCGACGTTCTGTCACTTCGACGTTTTTTCCTTTCGACGTTTTGGCATTCGACATTATGACATTCGAAATTATGGCATTCAACATATTGTCTTTCGACGTTTTGTCCCTTCGACGTTTTGTCCCTTCGACGTTTTGTCCTTTCGACGTTTTGGCATTCGACGTTTTGGAATTCGACATTTTGTCTTTTGACGTTTTGTCACCCAACCTCCAAAATTCCTTGGGGGACTGACGCGTATCTATAACCCACGTATGTATCTCAGGCTACAGATTTTTTATCGCAAGCGGATATTCACTATTCAAAACTATACATTAGTGAGAGTATGTAGTGAAAAAATGAAGCAATTTGATTCAGCCGTTTTTGAGTAATGAGCATTTATGTTGTTGATACCACGCTGGCCGAATAAAGATCTTAAAAACTTCAAAAAACCTCATTTCGTATTTTTCAGATATCTCTTAGAATTCTTAACCAATTTGAATGATTTTTTCAGAGTAGCTCCTTATTATATGGCATTGTATAGCCCACATTTTATTTTTTCGATAAGTTGACGTAAAACAAAATGGCCGCCTTAGACATTTTATATGAAAAAAGTCGGTCCCCCAAGAAACATTGGAATATCTTTAAAACTACATCACCAATCATCAATATCGACACGGATTCATAAACTAGAAGAGTTTTTTGAGAACTTGTGAAAAAATGGTGCAAAAATACCAAGAAATAAAACAGTTATCGCGATTTGATTTTTTTTCTTGCGTTAAAAAATTAAGCTGCCGGTCGAGGGGTTAGTAACGCTGAAGAGGGTGGAAGGGGCTTACAGCGGATGTTACAGCTCATACAAATTTGATAAAACAATCATACAAAAAGCGTATCATGGAGGTACGTGGGTGTCATTTTTAGCGCACAAAATCAAAACAAAGACGATAAAAGTTAGTATCGAAGCATGCTGTCGTGCTGATGTGTGAGGTGTGCAGTTGTTCAAGCCTGATTTGCTACTGAAAAGGAATCGCTAAAGAAATTTCTCGCCGATTACTTGCAGAAATTTTCTACAGCGGCTCCCATTTGAACTGACAGTTTTTTTTTTTAATTTCTTTATTAGTTTCATTCCAAACATTACATTCATTATTTCTTATATCTAGGTGTTCTGTGTTATTAGACAACACTATCATCCTAATTTGGTAAAACAAATCTAAGATTTTATTAACATTTTGTTAACAACATATTACATTTCATTTGCCGTAGCAGTTCAGATTTTTTACAGGTGAGTTGATTTCACCTGCTTATAAGAGAAAAAAAACGCTTTGAATATACTTAACCTAACTTAACCTAAACACATAACGCATTAATCGTGGCAATAGAAGATTGTAACGATTTTTGCCTGAAATTATTGATTATTTTATTTGACATTTGTTCCAATGTTTCAACATTGGATATTCTATGTAACTCATTGGTACTATACCAGGGAGGAAGCCTCAGAATCATTTTCAAAATTTTATTTTGAATTCTCTGCAGAGCTTTCTTCCTGGTATTACAACAGCTAGTCCATATTGGTACAGCATACAACATGGCTGGCCTGAAAATTTGTTTGAATATCAAAAGCTTGTTCTTAAGACAAAGTTTTGATTTTCTATTAATAAGGGGATAGAGACATTTTACATATTTGTTACATTTGGCTTGAATGCCCTCAATGTGATTTTTGAAAGTTAAATTCTTATCTAGCATGAGCCCTAGATACTTAACTTCATCTGACCAATTTATTGGAACCCCTCTCATCGTGACAACATGTCTACTTGAAGGTTTCAAATAAAGAGCTTTTGGTTTATGTGGGCATATTATTAGTTGAACTGACAGTTCTTTTCAACTGCGTACTGCGATCAGAAAAAAGCGCATTCTTGATCGATTCCTTGCAGAAATTTCCCATGCATCAAGATAGGCCGAGAAATTACTTGTCAGCAGCGCATCAGGCTTCACTGTGCAAAAATTTTCTGCACAGTAGTCTAATAAGGTGCAAAATGCTCAATACCACGTGATCACTCATTTCGCAATGATTATGATCTAGAGTGCGATGTCGCATCACTGCTGTTGGTTGTCAAATCAAAGTGATATTGATAGCTCGCAAGTGATATTGATAGTTTTAGACCATCAGCCATCAGTTGATATGATTGATGTTTAGAAACTATGAATTATCTTGATTCAATAACTAAAAATCCATTCGACCTGAAAATTCATCCGGCGGCTTCTAGGTGATCCTGCCCCATCCCTGTTAATTACTTATTCGATCTTACGGTTAGTTAGAACTATTGGCCATTTTCGGGCTAATAACCCTTTCGGCCAAACTGGATTCGGCCTAACGGTATTCGGCCTAACGGCATTCGGTCTAACGGGATAGAACCTCTAAAGATTCTAGGAGGTATTACTGAAGAAATGCTTTGAAGTATGCCTGGAGGAATTCATTGAAGTTATTTCTGGAGAAACTTTTGAATGTATTATTTTGAGCATTCCTGGAGATTTTCCATGAACAATGGCCTGCAGACATTTCAAGAGAAAATCCAGAAGGAGGTATTCTGGACATATTACTGGGGGGAAACCTGGAGGTATTCCTGCATGAGCCTCTGCAGGAATTTTTGTAGCAATCCCTGAAAGAATTCCTCAGAAAACTTGATTACTTGAGAAATCCCTGAAAGAAACTTTCAAAAATCCACGAAGAAATTGCTGAAAGAATCCAAAGTTTAGTCAGAAAACATATTTGGTGGAATTCCAGGAAGAATCCTAGGACCTTTTTTTCCCTGGATTAGTTCATGGAGGAATGTTTGAAGGTATTCCTGTTGGAATACCTGGAGTATTTCTGGAAAAACTATAAAGTAGTTTCCAAAGAATCCCTGAAGACATCCCTAGTAGGTTTTCTAGAGTTATTTGTGGTGTATTGTCTGGAGGAAACTACTCCTAGAAAAATGTAAGAAAAAAAGTATTTTTGATAGTTATAATGGAGATATTTCTAAAGGAATCTCAGGGGGGTTTACTGGAAGAATCTCTGGAGGTATTACTGGGAGTATCTGTGAAAGTGTTCATGTAGCTATTTCTTGATTAATCCCTGGAGATGTTTCTGAAAGAATTTTAAGATAAATTTGTGTAATAATAATTCTTGTAATTCTTGCGGGTATTCCTGAATAAATCTGGGGAAAAAGTTTTGCAAGAATTCCTAAAGGAATCCCTGGAGAAATTACTAAAGCAATCTTTGAATTAATTTCAAAGTGAACCCTTATAACATCCTAGAAGGAGCCTTCCTTAGCCGAGAGGTTAGAGTCCGCGGCTACAAAGGAAAGCCATGCTGAAGGTGTCTGGGTTCAAATCCCGGTCAGTCCAGGATCTTTTCGTAATAAAAATTTCCTTGACTTCCCTGGGCATAGAGTATCGTCGTATCTGCCACACGTTATTCGAATGCAAAAATGGCAACTTTGGTAAAGAAAGCTCTTAGTTAATAACTGTGGAAGTGGTCATAAGCAGTGTCGGATTTGGGCTTCGGGGGGCCCGGGTCAGATTTCTTGACGGGGCCCTTGGCATAAAATGAGCGGCAAAAGAAAAGCATAGGAAAGTTAAGTATTATGAAAATAAAATATCCGGTAAACATAAACAATTGTAATACTACTCGGATTAGACTATACCAATTAAAGTGGTTCAAAAAATCGTTTTTGCTCCACACTGCTCATTCGATTCTAGATCAAATTCTGGGTGTCTTCCCAAAATTTGAGCTCATTCGGACGAAAGCTGAGACTGCACAAGCCCTTCAAAGTTTATATGGGAATTACTATGGTAAAAGCATGCAATTCATTCAATCGGTCATAGTGTTTGCCCATGTGCTCTTGGGGATTAGAGCTATGTTGATACTGTGAGATACATTCATCAGCTACAACTTTGCCGAAGACCGTTTTCGGACGCCTCAGTAATTAGTTATTGATTTATTTCCACTCACAAATTTTTCAGCAGTGCTCATTTAACTTCTGAACAGGCAACATTGGAGCACCTGGCGCGAAAGATAGCACGCACAAATCACCCAAGTAACACAACATGTCTCATATAAATCACAATGACTTCAATATGACTAATGAGAATGTTCTGTTTCATAGCGAAAAAACTAGAATTCATACTTATATATGACTGGAAAAGCGCAGAAGGTGGAGCTTGTGCAACATATTTTTGTTGTCAAAATTATGTATCATAGGGGTTTTGGTATACATAATTATGTATTATACTTTGTCCAACAAACCATTAACGCAACAAAATACTGAGAACATTAGGTAGTGGAAACGCATTGGATGGTCGACAATGAAAAATGTAAAAGTGCAAACATTGACAAGCCTTCATTTTTGATTGCATAACTGTTATTGATTGGTAACTGTTGTAGCATGTTTATTTTAACGCATTTCAAAAAGATCATAATTTAAGGATCATGACAGCTTACATTGCTCAACTTCTAGGAAAACATTCCCACACGCAAGTTAGCTGTACTTGCATCTTCAAAGCATTTGGTACATGTCATTTTTCAACTAATCGACTAGGTTTCATTTTTCACAACCCATCGATTATCCACATACCACACAACTTGAGCAACTTATTTTGTTCTCATGACGAAGCGCATTCATGCTGAGAAGCTTCATATTTCAATTCCCATAAAGACAATTTCTACTTTTGCCTTTGCACTGATTTGACCCGACAGTGCAACGGCCCAGCGAACACACATGTAAACGTTTACCCATCCGTTTGGTAAACGCCTTCTTTTAAATTTGTATTCTATGATTGGTTAATTGATATTGGTTGTTTCAGCCTTCTCGTAATATAGTGGAGTACTAGATTAAGCTCGAGGTTAGCTGTAAGATTGACTTCAAAATAAAAGACAGAACATAATCAACAACCATAGAGTCAAGTTGACTAATTCCGATAAGTCCTTTATGGTATCATACCAGATGGCGACCGGACTGGTTGACACTTTGTGAAATATTCACAGTCAACAAAGTTTTAGTGGAAAAACTGACAAAGTCTTAGTGGAAAATCAGACAAAGTTTTAGTGGAAAAACAGTGATATTATAAGTGATAATGGGCTTTTTCAGTAACGATGAGATTGTTGCCAATGCATCCACGCCCGAGAACACAGTAATTGCATCTACACTCGTAGTGATTGTGGCAGTTTTAATTCTTTTCGTCATAATGAGGATGTACACAAAGTACATGCAAGGAAAAGTGAAAGAAGAAGCGAGGAGAGAAGTACAATTAAGTAACCTCCGCACAGTTTGAAAAGGTTAAAAGGTGATTACGAACAAAACATTCTTGGTTCCAGTACAGTATGTGTGCAAATGAAAATCTAATACCGCCGTACAGTGCACAATTATGTGAGCATTTTGAGAGTTCACGGAAAAAGTTATTTCAGAAAAGTGGAAAAGAATGACTTTACATGGTTCAAGGTGAAATTGCGAGTCGTGTAAATTTGAGATTTTTTGCGGTGGAGCAGTGGTGCAACAATTCAACGTACAGGGATGGTGCCAGTGTCCAGTGATTCTAGGCAGCTTAATAAGAAGATGATGCCTGCTTGCTGCCGCGGAGATTCGTGGTTGCGGAATGCGGACCAGTTCGTACGTAAGATGATTCCGGCTTACCGTCGCTGAGGTTTGTAGTCGCGGACCAGTCGACTAGATGAGGTCAGTGTATCTATTTCTCTACGTGCAATTACATCACTATTACATCACCATCATATACTGATTTAGGAAAAATTATTATGTAACACATAGCAAGCATCACAAATTTATTGTTATTTTAGTAATTTCATTTATAGTTAATAATTTCCAAAGATTTAATAATCTTGAATTTCAAATGAGTGAATATGAAAAATTAAAACATTTATATAATTATATAAAAAAATCAATTAACACTCCTCTCACAGAGAACACCCTGAGAGAGAAATCAGATTCTTGTAAGGAAATTTATGGAAATTTGCAAATTTATTTTAGTGAAAACTCTGTGGATGAAATTTTAATAAGTAATGCAAAAAAGTGGTATTTAGAAATAAATCAAGTTTTAAAAGCCAAATTAGATAATTTAAACACCAAAAACCAGTTGGACGAAACTTCGATCAGTATGGTGCAACCAGAAGTGGAACGTCAGTTTGACGTTAAACAAGCAACAGCGCTAGTGCAGCCCTATGATGGTAGTGCGGCTGGTTTGGAATCGTTTATCGATTCTGTAAATTTTTTAAAAGAATTGATTCAACCTAACCATACGGCAATGGCCGTAAAATTCCTTAAAACACGTTTAACAGGAAAAGCTCGCTGTGGCTTTCCAGATACGATAGTAACAATTGATGCATTAATTGAGCACATTAAAATAAAGTGTCAAGATACTTTAACACCAGATCTGATTGTTGCAAAATTAAATGCAACAAAACAGAGAGGGCAAGTATTAAATTTCTGTGAAGAGATTGAAAATCTCTGTAGCAAACTCGAAAATAGTTACATTTCCCAAAAGGTCCCGGAAAATGTAGCAAAGGCAATGACCACAAAAGCAGGCGTAAATGCTCTCATTAATGGCATTAACGCTAGCGAAACTAAACTAATCCTAAAAGCTGGCAATTTCTCTTCGATTAGAGAAGCCTTGCAAAAAGCACAAGAGAGTGCTACTGATAATACATCATCGCAAGTTTTCAATTTGCGGAATAAACAATTTAACCCAAATGAAAGGAAAATGAATTTCCGAGGTAATGGTTTCAACAGAAACCGAAATTTTGGAAATTGCTATAGAGGAGGTTTTTCTCAAAGACCCCAAAACAATTATTATCATAACTCTTCGCGTGGAAGATACCAACGTGGTGGTTACCATAACGGATACAATAATCGTGGAAGATTTAATGATAATCGTCCACGATATGACAACCCTAATCGAGTATATGTGGCAAATGTGGATCAACCGTACGGTCCACCACAAAACCAGAACCGCGATGCTCCAAACAGAGCTGCTCCCCAACAACAACAACAACAAAGTCAAAGAAATTTTTTAGGTCAGTGTTAACCATAAACCTTTCTGCTTCTAATTTTATCGAGATTGGAGTAGAAATGGCAAATTCAGTTTGTACTTTACTTGTAGATTCTGGTGCGGACATTTCTATATTTAAAACTGACAAAATTTTAACAAATCACAATATAAACTACAAAGTTAAAACAAGAATTACAGGCATTACAGAAGGAGAAATTGAAACAATGGCAATAACAGAGACAGTGTTGAATTTTGGAAATGAGATAAGAGTTAATCATTCATTTCATTTAGTTGATGCGAATTTTCCGATTTTAACAGATGGTATTTTAGGAAGAGATTTTTTGTCTCTTTTTAGATGCAATATTGATTACGAATCTTGGCTTTTGAATTTTAATATTGATAATATAGCTGTATCTGTTCCAATCCAAGATACAGTAAATGAGAATTACATAATTCCGCAGAGATGTGAAGTGATTCGGAAGATCAAAGATTTAAAAATCACGGAAGACATGGTTTTATTTTCTAAGGAAATTAAGCCTGGTCTTTTCTGTGGTAATGCAATAATTTCACCAACCTGTCAGTATGTAAAATTTATGAATACTACATCACGACCCATCAATGTTTCAAATGTTGACCTAGAATTTATGTTAGAACCATTAACCCGTTATCAAATATTAAATACTAGAAAAAATAATAAACCCGATGACACACAGAAAAGAAATAATGAAATTTTGAAGGAAGTTGACTTAACAAATGTTCCAGATTATGCAAAAAATGATTTAAAACAATTAATTACAAAATATACAGATATTTTTTCACTACCCGATGAACCAGTAACTACAAACAATTTTTACGAACAGACCATTAATTTGAATGATCCAGTTCCAACTTATATACCAAATTATAAAACTATTCATTCTCAAAGTAATGAAATACAATCCCAAGTTAATAAAATGTTGAAGGATAATATTATTGAACCCTCAGTATCCTTATATAATAGTCCAATACTCTTGGTTCCGAAGAAATCAACAGATGATAAGAAAAAATGGCGTCTTGTCATAGATTTTAGACAACTCAACAAAAAGATTTTAAGTGACAAATTTCCTTTACCAAGAATTGATTCCATATTAGATCAGCTTGGTAGAGCGAAGTATTTTTCAACTTTAGATTTAATGTCGGGATTTCACCAAATCCCATTGGATGAAAATTCGAAAAAATATACAGCTTTTTCGACTCAATCAGGTCATTACCAGTTTACAAGATTGCCGTTTGGACTAAACATTAGCCCAAACAGCTTTCAAAGGATGATGACAATTGCAATGTCTGGGTTGACGCCAGAACTAGCATTTGTTTACATCGATGATATAATTGTTGTAGGTTGTTCAATGCAACACCATTTACACAACTTATCAGTTGTTTTTGAAAGAATTCGAAAATATAATTTAAAATTAAATTTGTCAAAATGCAAATTTTTTAATACAGAAGTAACGTACTTAGGGCACAGAATAACCGATAGAGGTATTTTGCCTGACAGTAGTAAATATGATACCGTAAAGAACTATCCAGTTCCCAAGAACAGTGACGAAGTCAGAAGGTTTGTAGCTTTTTGTAACTACTACCGGAAATTCGTCCCAAATTTTGCAACAATTGCATACCCGTTGAATCAATTGTTGAGAAAAAACATAAAATTTGAATGGTCATCAAAATGTGAAGATGCTTTTAATGCTCTAAAATCATTTTTGATGTCACCAAAACTATTACAATATCCAGATTTTAAGCAAACATTTATATTGACTACCGACGCATCAGATGTAGGATGTGGTGCGGTATTATCACAGAATATTGATGGCAACGATTTACCCATAGCGTTTGCCAGTAAAAGTTTTACGCCTGGAGAAAAGAATAAATCAGTAATTTTGAAGGAATTGACAGCAATACATTGGGCTATCGATTACTTCAAAGCTTATTTGTATGGACGTAAATTTGTAATTCGTACAGATCATCGTCCATTGGTATTTTTATTTAATATGAAAAACCCAACATCCAAACTGACCCGGATGAGATTAGATTTGGAAGATTTCGATTTTACTATTGAATATATTCAAGGTAAAACAAATGTTACTGCCGACGCGTTATCACGTATAGTAACGACGTCAGATGAATTAAAATCTAAAAGTATATTTACTGTTAATACACGAGCCATGACAAAAAGAAAACTGAAAGAGTCTAAACATAGTCAGGAACTACCTGATGAAAACAAAAGTCAAAACAATGCCGTTAATAATAAGCCTGATCAACTTGTTATTTATACGACAGAGAATCCGACTGAAACTAGAAAACTACCAAAACTTCGAAGTGCAATGGAAAATGAGAATTTAATTTTTACATTACATGAAGCATCACAAAAGAATAAAATAATAATACGAATTACAACACAACTGCGAAGTATAAGACAAACATTAGTGTTTGCACTTTCAGTGTTAGAAAAAGAAATGCAAATGAAGAGAATTACAAAAATCGCGCTATCGAGTCATGACTGTATTTTTGAATGGGTACCCAAAGAAACATTTAAAGAACTAGTTTTGAAATCTATAAAAAATTTGCAGATAATAATATATAATCCACCCAAGTTCATTAGTGATCTTGATGAGATTAAAAGAATACTTGAAAATTACCATCAAACACCGACTGGAGGACATATAGGTCAGCACAGACTATACCTCAAGTTGAGAGAAATTTATAATTGGACAAATATGAAAAGTTCAATAGCACAATTTATAAAGGCCTGTGAATTGTGTAAACTGAACAAGATTACCAAACATACAAAGGAAAAATTAACAATTACAAATACACCGTCTAAACCGTTTGAAGTGGTATCTATTGATACTATAGGACCACTTCCCAAATCAAACAATAATAATAGATATGCTGTAACGATACAGTGTGAATTAACTAAATATGTAGTTTTAGTCCCTATTCCAACAAAAGAAGCAAACGTAATTGCTAAATCTTTAGTTGAAAATTTTATTTTAATATATGGAAAATTCTTAGAGTTAAAATCGGATCAAGGAACTGAATACAAAAATGAAGTCCTTGATCAAATTTGTAAACTATTACAGGTTAAGCAAACTTTTTCTACAGCCTATCATCCTCAAACGATTGGTTCGTTGGAAAGAAATCACAGGTGTTTAAATGAATACCTGCGAAATTTTGTCAACGAACATCAGTCAGATTGGGATGATTGGTTACAATTTTATGCATTTACATATAATACTAGCCCACACACTGATCATGGTTTAACACCATATGAATTGGTTTTTGGAGTTAAAGCAAGAGTACCACACGAAACATACACAGATAGAATTGATCCTGTTTATAATTTTGATCTCTATAGTAAAGAATTAAGATACAAACTTCAAAAGTCACATGAAATAGTTAAACAAAAATTACTTGAACAAAAACAAATACGAAAGGAAATAAATGATCGTTCGATAAACCCATTACAAATCAAGATAGGAGATATAGTTTATTTGCAAAAAGAAAACAGACGTAAATTAGATTCATTTTATTCAGGTCCATATAAAGTAAAATCAATAACAGAACCAAATTGTGAGATCATCAATTTACAAACAAATCAATTATCTTTAGTTCATAAAAATAGGTTAATTAAATCCTAGGAAGTGTTAGTTTTAAAACCGAGCCTAATCTCATAAAAAAAATAATGAAAATCAAAAAACAGTAAAAAAATGAGATAGGTCAAAATTCTTAGCGCAAGCTGAGAAGTGAGAAATTCGGATATTTAATTAAGCATTTTTTCTTCTTGTTTTTGAATACATTTACCAATATTCTATCAAAATAATATAATCTAACATTGTAAAGGAGATTGAAACAACATTTTTTTTTTCATTTATATCACATATGTTGACAAGAATTGAATGTCTTCACTACGTTACGTCATTCACCCAAAGGGGGATGGTGTAGCATGTTTATTTTAACGCATTTCAAAAAGATCATAATTTAAGGATCATGACAGCTTACATTGCTCAACTTCTAGGAAAACATTCCCACACGCAAGTTAGCTGTACTTGCATCTTCAAAGCATTTGGTACATGTCATTTTTCAACTAATCGACTAGGTTTCATTTTTCACAACCCATCGATTATCCACATACCACACAACTTGAGCAACTTATTTTGTTCTCATGACGAAGCGCATTCATGCTGAGAAGCTTCATATTTCAATTCCCATAAAGACAATTTCTACTTTTGCCTTTGCACTGATTTGACCCGACAGTGCAACGGCCCAGCGAACACACATGTAAACGTTTACCCATCCGTTTGGTAAACGCCTTCTTTTAAATTTGTATTCTATGATTGGTTAATTGATATTGGTTGTTTCAGCCTTCTCGTAATATAGTGGAGTACTAGATTAAGCTCGAGGTTAGCTGTAAGATTGACTTCAAAATAAAAGACAGAACATAATCAACAACCATAGAGTCAAGTTGACTAATTCCGATAAGTCCTTTATGGTATCATACCAGACTGTTATTTAACACTAAATTAATGTGCGAATCAAAAATTATGGTGAAATATGCACTTTTGCTTCGAAAAAATCAATTCGCCCTTATAAATCGTTCAATATACAGTTTTCGACATCAAGCCAAGTAAATATTTCCAAAAAGGAATCCTCACATTTTGCAAATTAGTTCATTATTTTGTTTTCTACTAATACACTGAACTTTTACTGAACTATTATTACTTTTTTTCAAAGCTTCAGAACAAAAATCTCATCGTTATGGTAAATATTCGAAACTAAATTCAAAAATTAAAGATGGTCTCCTTAGACACACTGCATGACGAGTGTTTTGGGAAAAGACAAAAAATTCATTGCCAATCATTTGCCATTGTTTCATTCAAGGCAGTGAAAAGTTTTCAGGGACAACTAGTGTGATCATAAATTTACAGTGTGATATAAGTTTGATAAATCACTTGACTATGACAGCATAAATGGAAGTTGTAGCATTGAAGTTTCTTCTCAAATCTCACGAACCTTTGTTGATTTGTACCCGAAATAAAATAGTCTAATCAGGTTATTACCAAAAAACTATTCCGGCAAACTTTATGTTACAATTTTGTTGACGGAAAACTTCTATACCAAATGACTATAAAGTGTTTTCTAAGTATTTATATTTTATCCTACAATTCTTCACAAAAACACGTAAGTCCTGCATGATCACAAATGTAAGCGAGTTAGGTAATTCCATTGAACCTTTTTCGTACTAAACAGTGGCAAACAACCACCACACTCTATTCATTCATATAAATTGATAAATAATAATTGATAATAATTTACTCAAAACATTTGCTTAAAAGTATTCAGTGAACACCATATGACGAATTTCTTAGCCGGCAGTGTATCATCCATGCTATCAAAAGTGATAAATGTCACTTTAGTTGCATTTGTTTTATAGACAACTAGAAAAACTTATATTTGACTGAAAATAAACATAATTTGTTTATTCAGAACATGTTTGAAAAGAGTATATATTATGACATACATGAAACATGAATATGACATATTGAGACTGTTTATTTGTCGTGCATGTCTAAAACAACCGAAATAAGACATATAACCAAACACATGTTTTGATAAACATAAAAAGACAAATATAAAACATAATATGGTTGAAACATAGTATTGAGCATTTTGCACATTATTAGACTACTGTGCAGAATTTTTTTGCACAGTGAACATTTGCACACCTCACACATTAGTTTAGTAGCATGCTTGGATACTAACTTTTTTCGTCTTTGTTTTGATTTTGGGTGCCAAAAACTGACTCATCCATCGGAGAATTTAATTCATTCAGTACAGAAATGCACTCCGAACATTGCCATAAACGCCACCAAAAGAATACTACAGAGCTCAGTGCAGAATGACGAGTTAACTTCGTTTCTCAACGTGGAGTACTTGGGTGAACCGTTAGAGAAAGACGTAGATCAAGTTGCTGAAAGTTCTTCCGTTAGGAGGAATGCCGAACCTCTAAACGATTATGTCCTGAATCTACGGGAAACAGATCTGATTCTGGAGACAATTTGGATGACTCAATTAGTTTGGATCCAGCAAACAATATCTTTTCGAAGGAAAACTTCCCAATGAGCTTTACAGCTGCTGGCTATTGGCCGTTCGAGCTTTCAAAACCATGCAAAAGGAACAATGTAAAATAAGTCTGGTAGTGGTGTGTAGCTGGCAATACGGTGTAGATTTTTTTACATTAATCCTAATTGCTTTCTAATGAACATAACCATAAAGAAACTTTCAAGCAATTTATTTGACTGCTTTGAATTGTTTTGAAACGTCAATAGCTTTCAAACCATACGCCTGCTAAGTTAGTGAGTGTGCAAATTGTATCCAGCACATGAATAATTTCTCTAGAATCTAAAAATTCGTGGAATGGTCAATATTGCAAAACAAATTATATGCCTTAGTAGAACATCTCCATTCAAGTTCAATATTGAAAGGTTTGACAAAACAAAATAGCGACTTACGTGAGACATGACATGTTTCAAAAACTTTCTAGCAATCATTGTAGGACAAACTGTGTATTTTTAAATTTGGATTTATGTTTTCGGTGTTACTTGGGCATGGCTACTATGTTTTACTGCATATATCCAGTGATGCCTGCAGAACAGCCCAATAATTATAGCCAAAGTTTTACAACTCATTCAAAAATCATTAACTAATTACTGGGGCGTCCAATTTAAAAACGGTATTCGGCAAAGTTGTAGCTGATGAATGTATCTCACAGTATCAACGTAGTTCTAATCTCCAAGAGCACATGGACAAACACTATGACCGATTGAATAAATTGTTTGGTTTTCCCATATAAACTATAAACGGCTTGTGCAGTCTCAGTTTTCATCCGAATGAGATCATATTTTGGGAGGACACTCAGAATTTGATCTAGAATCGAATGAGCGGTGTGGAGCAAAAACGATTTTTTGAACCACTCTAATACCCATATCACTTCATGACTGTTGCGTAAAATAAATCATCTGATGAGATTGATTTTTGACTGAATCGTTCACAATCAAGCCCAAAATTAGAAATGTTCCAGTTAAAATCAAGACAATATGATCAATCGAGACTTGGATAACAATAGTAAATACTAAATTCATTTTTTTTATCGCAGATATGAACTCGACAGTCATTATTGAAGCAATAAGTAAATCGTTTAACTAAATTATTTTATCGTGTAGAAATTTCCTGATTTCCTACATTTATTGTTAAAAAATGTTCCTACCGCGACTGTATTGTGTGCTTTGAAATACTCAATTTGATTATCAAAACAGAAAAGGAACACACGATTGTTTAACTTTTATCAGAAATTTAACTAGTATTTGCGAACAAGGAGCAATTGCTTTCAGAAAGCACTTAGGCTTCACTCTCGGTCAACTAACAACTTCCAGAATTAGCTGTATGAGCTTTCCCCAAAACTCATGTTTTAGTCCCTTGCTTTAAAATTCAAATGGTTCAGATATTCACAAAAGTTTGGAAGAACACTTCGACAAATTGCAGATAATGCTATAGTTTCTGTAATTATTTAAATTCCGTAGATTTTGGTCAAGTTTATGGTAAATTTGAAGCTCTTAGCAAAAACTTCAATATTTAAACAGAGCCATGAAAATATTAATACAAAATCAAAAAAATCTGTCACAAATGGAAAAGAGTACAGTAAAATATGTTAATATCGTATTTCTGGTATAATTTCAGATGTGTTTGATAGAATAGTAGTTTCAGTATCCTAATGGTAAAATCAAGAAAATGTATGAATTAGTGAGTATCTTCATCTTATCAAGATCATTTTCATTGAAATTGTTCAGATAAAAATCGTATGGAATTAGCTACTTACTATCAAATAACATAAGCTCATGGCAGAATATCTCTGTTAAAAATCGTATTGGATTTGTATTTTAAATTTAAAATCAATTATGTAAAAAAAAAATCATTGAGTTGTATCTCATTCCTCGGGGGGGGCAGGGCATTTGCCCCCTTGGCACCCCCCCAAATCCGGGCCTGGTCATAAGAACACTAAGCTGAGAAGCAGGCTTTTGTCCCAGTGAGGACGTTAATGGCAAGAAGAAGAAAAAGGAGTTCCAGAATATATTCCTAGATGAATCTTTGAAGAAATTCCTGAAGTAGTCCTTGAAGGTATTTCAGGACAAATTCTTGGAGATATTCTTGATGGGTTTTGTAACGGTTCGTAGTACCCCCTCAGTATGTTATCGAGGTTTTGTCGCGGTTAGTGTAGTTTTCGTGTCATTTGAATGTTGATAATTCAGGAAAGTGTTTGTGTTGTGTGTTTCTGCTCTATGTTTGGTCATCCGATCGGTACGCAGCCTGCCAAATGCTACCATAACTTGAAGCCACCGACCAATAGAGGACTCTGCCTAAATCCCATGGGAGCAACCATTGCACAGTGGTTCCATTTGTTCTACGAAGCGGTCATAAATCATTTTACTTCATATCCGGTGGCAAATACCCTGAGAAATCGCCAAATTAATTATTTTTGACTGTTTAAACTCCGTCGATGTTGATGTCGTAATTCATATCACTTCATAAATTCTGATTAGGATGCGGAGATCATAATGCGAAGGCTCTGTTATATGAATGATTATATGTGCATAAAACCGACTTTGCAATTATATCTTCTTCCATGTCCAAAATTAACTGAAGTACTTAATATCTTGATAAGGACCATGAAATCTCTACATTGAAAGCAATATATCAGGACTATTTTTTTCCAACTTGAGAAGATTCTCTGCTCAGAGTTGGTTCACATGCTCAAAAGCCTTTTTTTAGTATGTGGATATAAAAAGCTATTGAACACTATTCTAAGTGCCGGAGATGTATATACCAAATAAATACTTGAAATATTCATTAAATGATAAACCCAATTTCACATCAAATCTCTACCAAAACCAAATAACGAACATGTCACCTAATGTAATTAACCATATGTTTCAAATACTTCAAACTAAGAAATATTTAATGAATTATTTGTTAATATATTGATGCTTCTTAATATAGTTTGTATTCTCACAGTTTGATTTTTTTAGCGCTGGATCTATAGATACTGGAATTTTATTGAAGATCTTGTTTTGTTGTACAAAATAAAAAAAAATTTCATTTTGTTCCTCCCACACTTTCAGTCATGTCATATATATTCGAATGGCTGTTGTACCATTACTAATATATTAGGATTTTGTTCTCTCAGCGCTCTAACTAAAACTACTCATTAAATCAAAGTACAATGTTGCAAGTGTATTTATAGTGAATTGAAGTATTAGTAGTGAAAATTTCAATATTTTGTCCATTCATTCCAGTTAGCTACAATTATATTGGTATGTAATAAATTCTTTGAATATTTTTATCATTGGTAAAACTAACAACTTTGAAGGCATGCTGCTAACTTATTTGCAAATATTTGCAGCTAGAACCTTCACAGGTTCATTTTCCTACTCAAACATGTTCATGTGGTGGCAGAAATTTGATTAAATGTGATTAAGAACATATTCAAAAACGTACTTCAAAAAAAGTGATGTAGTTACCAAGTGAGTATATTTCTATTCTCATTACTCACATCAATACTGACTCCTAGATGTCACATAACACTCTAAAATGTATTGGAAGTTATAGATATACATCTGTACTAAGGTTCTGTAATCTAAACTGATTGAAAAATCTATTGATTTTGGTTTGCGAAGACAATGAACAATGTGCTGAAATCGCTCAATTTTCAACGTATTTTAACACATGAAAAATACACTCCATCATTCATAGCTCTACTATGAATATTATACAGGAACGCCATTAATGTTTATGTTTTTACAATCTTGAGATCATAAATGATCCATGAAAAGGTATATGAGTGACAAACAAGACATTTTGTTTTTTGATTTATGACCTATGGGCAGTGCCACTGTGCATTGGTAGCAGGCCATGATGAATATTCTGGAGCTCCGCAGTAGCTAAGATCGGGCATTTGCCCAAGTATTCCCACCAGTAATAGAGGTGGTTATACCACAGAACCGTGGTTTACCCCAAAATTGGGCAACAGATCCGGCCAATCGCTACAACAGGCCGAAAACCAGGAGTCAATCTGGTGGTCACCTCAGGCGCTCATCTCGTGGTCCAGCAATGGCGGCAAAGGTCGCAGGGAAGCCATGGATCGAGTAGCAACAGCGAGGACATCGGTAGAGGGGCCTCAAAGGAGAAAAGAATTCTCCAAAACCTCCATATCACAGGTCAGACTAGTCTTAAGAAAGTGGGTGAAGTAGGGGGAAGGTAGCTAGCAAGGTTAGACAGAGAGAGAGAGGGAAGAAGAGAAAGAAGGAGAATAAACAGGAGTATGAAAAGCCAACCCAAGTGTTTTCCTGAATCCGCGAAGCAGCAAAGGATAAGCGTGCCGACCCTAGAGATGAGGGACGAATACAGAGTCTCGTTAGCCGCTAGGAAGGGTCACCTTCTGTGAACCCTCCCTAAGCTGACTGTAGCTGCCGGTGATGAGCCGTGAGTTACAGTTTCTTGAAAGAAATTTTGTGGATATTTCTGAAAGTATTCCTGGAAATATTCATGGAATAATCCCTGGTCGTATTTATGGATATTTTTTCTCGTTGAAGCCACTCCATTTTTTAAGCGGAACTCATTTGAAGAATGTTCCTATAGTAACTCCACTAGAGATAACTAGAAAAAATCTTGCGCGGATTGCCTCAAACATTTCTTTCAAAGGTCACAGAACCAAGGCCAAAAGAGATTCTTCTGGAATATCCTCCATGAATTGCTCCAAAAATTCTTCCAGGTGATCGTCCAAAAACTTCTCCAGGCGGTGGGCTTCGTAGCCGTGCGGTTAGCGGCGTCAGTCGTTTAGGCGTATTGTGCTACGGAGTGTGGGTTCGATTCCCGCCCCAGTCGGAGGAAACTTTTCGTCAAACGAAAAATTCTTCGCTGGTCCACTGGTTGTTCCATGTGTCCATTGTCTATTGCAAGTTATGTTCAGTCTGTGCAGCCTTTGGCTGAAGACAGTGTAAATTGTCTTTCTAAAAAAATCTTCCATGGATTTTTGTATTCAATTTTTTTGACGTAGGACTACGTCTTTGTTTTCTATATTGGGGTGCACTTTAAAAGTACGGAAAATGAGACATGTAACGAAATTAGGGGAGATTTTGAACGTTAATAACTCAGTTGGTTATGAACCAATTATTACGATTTTAGTATCATTCGATCAGAAATGTATCTACGCATCGTTAGTAATATATCCGATAAGTGAATTTTGTTGTTAAACTATTGGAAATTTGATAAATGTTGACCCCTTTCTTATCCAACCAATCACGTTCGAGCACTTTTCGACGGTGTCGCTTCCTACTATAAAAGCAAACGGGTCCCTGCTTCTTCCCTCAGTCTTCTTTATGCAGTCGGACTGTGAACACGGTCGGGCGAGTCATTCTCGCTTTGCTTTTGCACCCGCGTCACAGTTCAATTTGTGTCGTCGGAAGAGGAAGACGCAAGATTGATTTGCGGCGGCGATGACGATGGCTTGGGCGCTTCTCCGAGCGGCAAACTACTGCTGCTCGGCGAAGCGTCCAAGCCATCGTCGTCGCCGCCGCAAATTTATTTGCGCTCCCAGATTTCGACCCGTGATAAATTCAGCATCGGCGGTCAAGAAGCAAGCCCGTTAGGAGCCAATTACCGGAAGCCCCCAGAGTTGCTGCTAATCGAGCGTCGGAATCGCTCGAGATTCCAAGAGTGAGCATCGTTTCCAGATTTCGACTTGTGCCCGGGGATCCACTACCCGTTGCTGTAGCTGTTTGCGTTAAGGATTTCCCGTTTGACCATGGCAATCAAGTGATAACTTCCCGCAGTGCTATTTATCTGCCATCGGACCTTGTCAGGACCATCAAATTTGTGGTAAAGAGTTGAAGGAATAATATTTCCGACCTTATTAGATCTTATATTTCTCAATCAATCTCGCAGCTTCATACAAAATTTAATTTGTTATGAATAATTGACTATTCGTGGACGCTACTGCAGTGCCGTCGGGGTGAGTGCTCAACATTTCACAACGATTGTAAACTAGAGTGGAATTTCCGACAGTGTCTTTGATTTGCCATATTTTATGAGAACACTTCGATTACGAAAATGATCACATGTAACAAAATTCTGACATGTTTAGAATGCTTTTGAAAAGAAATTCCCATTGAACAATTTTCATAATTTTGGCACCATGGATCAGAAATTTACCTTCATATTAAAGAAAAAATCATTTTGGCACCCATTATATAGAAATTCACCTTCATACTAAAGAAAACTATTGATTATCAATAGCTAACTAGAGAATATTTAGTAAATGTCAACCCTTCCAACTATTCATGTTCGATCAATTTCTCACGCGTTATCATTTTCCGCAATTTTCAAGTAATTCTTAGCCCAACACATTATTGGCATATACCCATTTTCCAGATTGGTCGACTAGAAAGAGAAGAGCACGAATGGGAGGAGCATAATCTGCTAATCTAAGGGTATATAGCATGCTTCCTTCGTCGGATACGGTTTCATTCCGTTTCGACTTCCGAGCTGGCAAGAGCTCCTCCGATCCTGTGCAGCGACGTCCGCACTTGCTGATTTCAAGCTAGCGATCCAGCGTCTGGTGATCGGCGGTCAAGAAGCAAGCCCGTTAGGAGCCAAATACCAGAAGCCCCCAGAATTGCTGATCCGAAGAGCTGTTGCGAATCAAGCGTCGGACTTGATTTCAAGATTTCAAGAGTCAGCATCGTTTCCAGATTTCGCCTTGTGCCCGGTGATCCACTACCCGTTGCTGTTGTGCGCCATCCACGGACCATGGCAATCAACTGATCAATTCCGCAATGCTATTTATCTGTGACCGCATCGAGGCTAAGAAAGCCATCGGCCCTTGTCAGGGCAATCAAATTTGTGGAAAAGAGTTGAAAGAATAATATTTCCAACCTTATTACATCTTATATTCCTCAATCAATCTCACAGCTTCGTACAAAATTTAATTTGTCATGAATAATTGATGGCACGACAATTTGAGACTATTCTTGGACGCTGCTGCTGTGCCGTCGGGGTGGAAGCTCTACATTTCACAACGATTGTAAACTAGAGTGGCATTTCCAACAGTGTCTTTGATTTGCCATATTTTATGAGAGCATTTCGATTATGAAGATTATCACATGTAACAAAACTGCGACATACTTAGAATGGTTTTCAAGAGAAATTCTGATTGAACAATTTTCATCATTTTGGCACCCATTAATCAGACCGTTGGGGCCCAGATAGCCGTTGCGGTAAACGCGAAGCTATTCAGCAAGACCAAGCTGAGGGTCGTGGGTTCGAATCCCACCGGTCGAGGATCTTTTCGAATTGGAAATTTTCCCGACTTCCCAGGGCATAGAGTATCTTCGTACCTGCCACACGATATACACATGCAAAAATGGTCACTGGCATAGTAAGCTCTCAGTTAATAACTGTGGAAGTGCTCATAAGAACACTAAGCTGAGAGCAGGCTCTGTCCCAGTGGGGACGTAACGCCAGAGAGTAGAGTAGTAGTAATCAGAAATTCACCTTCATACTAAAGAAATTTATTGATTATCAATAGCTAACTAGAGAATATTTAGTAAATGTCAAGCATTCTTACTATTCATATTTGATCAATTTCTCACGCAATACCATTTTTCGCAATTTTAAAGTAATTCGAAGCCCAACACATTATTGGCACATACTTATTTTCCAGATTGGTCGACTAGAAGAGAAGAGCACGAATGGGAGGAGCATCATCTGCTAATCTAAGGGTTTAAAGCATGCTTCCATCACCGGATTCGGTTTCATTCCATTTTCGCTTTCGAGCTGGTAAGAGCTCTCCGAACCTGCTTAGCGAGGAGCACCTCCTAGCCAGAAGCCTGCTGAGCTGTTGATCAGCATCTGGTTTATGAGATTTCGGCTCGTGATAAACTCATCTGTGGTGCAGTCAAGAATCAAGCCCGTTAGGCATCATTACTACTTTTATTAGACAAATCGAGCGTCCGGCTTGTGGTATCGCTCAAGATTTCAAACTTAGGGTTTATTCACAAATTTCATAACGCTAAAAATGGCCATTTTCGACACTCACCCACCCCCTCATAACGCGTTTTGTAGGAAATTTTTTCAAATTTTGTATGAGCCGTAACAGCACGAGGACACCCACTCACCCCTTTCAGCGTTATGAAATTTGTGAATGAGCCCTTAGGCTACGTTTTCAGATTTCGACTTCAGCCGTGTGATCTAATAACTGTTGCCGATGTGTGCCATCCACACCACGAAACATTCAACTGGTTGGGGATTCTTTGTTTAACCATGGCAATCAACTGATAACATCCTGTAGTGCGATTCATCTTTGACAGCATCCGAGATAACAAAGCCTTTGGCTCGTTTCAGGGCCACCAAATGTGTATAAGAGAGTTAACAAAGTAATATTTCCGACTTTATTTATCACATTTCCAAGCTATGAATAATATTTCTCTCAAACCATAAGATCAACAAAGCGATGACTGAAGCTTTCATTATAATCCTCGAATAACATCCTATACACATTGCTGTTAAATATTCTTTAATTAGAATTACTTAGATTTTGCTTCAGCATACTGAACAAGCCTCAATCACTTCTGTTCTTTCCAATGCTACCACATATTTCATAGGAGGTTACTAATATAATTTCAAAATAATCAAACAACCTGAAGTGAAATTTCACATCTTCATAGATAAATATGAAGAATTCATCGAATAAAGATAATGTATATTTGGGACATGATTGAACGTACACTTGGCTGCAAATCGTTATATGCATAAATATTTACGAAAGTTTCGAGCAACACAGTATGAAGTCAAAACGAGCAACAAGAACGACATCAAATTCAGTTAAATTAATCATCGTGGTCCTACGTCACCAGTTCGTACAACCCCATAGGGATGTACCCTTATAGTTTTTTTGTTCGATACAATTCGATACAATCCCTGACGGACAATGTTCGGATTAGGAAGAATCAAACCGTTTTTGCTGAATCAACCCTTTGCAGGAAGATCAAACTATAATCAATTATAAACATGAATTACTCACATTAATACAGAGCAATATAACGAAATAAATATGTTTTGCACTTATATTTTAGTTTGTTCTTCTTCTTGGAATTTTTCCTCTACCGTATTTCCTTGGTTATGCCGTCACCAACCTATCAATTCAAATAGAGTTAGATATAGTACATCCCTTTCTGCGCCTGTGTTTCTCACTTACAACCACTCCCAGGTACCTCACAAACAGTAGTTCCCGTCCGGGATATAAGCGCTATTCGCTCCGTCTCTAGCAAATCACTTTCGTCCTTCTAACGTCTTTTAACAAAATTATTTCGATCCTCAACGCAATAACAACGTGATCAGCTCACCAAACGATTTTATATAAACTACACTACTCTAACTACCACTATACTTCAGACTAATTCACTAAAATTCAGATTATAACTTCGATAACACTTTTAACTAACTGTATTCAATCCAATTGTTTTTGTTTATGTTTTTCTTTATCTCTCGTATTCACTTTTTCCAGTTCTCTATCTTTCTCTCTCTTCTTCATGTCACCTCATCTGTCTATCTTTCTGTCAGCTCCCATCTCATAGGTCTTCGATACGGCAGTGCTGCCAGAACAGACAATTATTTTAGATTCTACAAGTTTTTCCTTAAAATTTTGTGCAATTTTTTTCATTTTTATATTCTTATGAAATTCTCCATGGAATAACTCCAAGATATCCAACAAAAAATTTATTGGTGGACGGACCTGGTGTAGTGGTTAGAACACACGCCTCTCACACCGAGGACCTGGGATCGAATCCCATCCCCGAGATAGTCACCAAAAATTTCAGTGACGACTTCCTTCGGAAGGGAAGTAAAGCCGTTGGTCCCGAGATGAACTAGCCCAGGGCTAAAAATCTCGTTGATAAAGACAGAAAAAAAAAACAAAAAAAATATCCAAGAGACATTTCAAAGCACTTTACGTAGATAATTCTTGTGTAATCCAGGCTGTTTTGGCAATATTTCTTACCCCGTTTCTATGAACTCCGCAAAAGAATTTATAATATTTTTGTGAAAAATATTTAAAGGAATTCACCCAGGAATTTCAAGTAGAACTTTCAGTGAAATATCACAGTATAAGATTTGACAGAATCAATGATTTTTTGGAGGAAATGCAAGTGAAAGCTTTTAATTTTTGTAGTCTTAAGTAATTTTTCTTGTTGAATCTTAGAATATATTCCGGAATCAATTTTCGGATAGAAGAAATTACAGTCCTCCAGGAGAAGTTCCCGTGAACGAACCTCACTATATTGTTTGGCTCATTCGAAGAGTTTTGTAGCATAAGTTCTGAAGGAATTTTATTATACTAAATTCTTCAAGGGCGGCTCCAAAAATTTAGCAACGCAATTTTTGTTGGAAATTAGCCAAATATTTTTTACAATTTGTTAAAAATTTAGAACAAAAATAATTTTAAAAAAGTGAAAAGTTTCAGCAATAAGTTTATTCATTCGAAATAACTCTAAAAAAATAAACAAAATCAAAGAAAGAATTTATTGCTGGAATAACGAACTACAGTTAACTCTCCCTTACTCGATATTGAAGGAACCAGTGACAGAACACAAAATCAGTGCAATTGCTATCCAAGGGACCATCGAGTTAGCCATGAAAACCAACTGTTTTTTGGATTTTTTGATTAGGGTGACCACTTCCGAAATAAGGTCACCAGAAAAATCGCGATTCTGCCAAATATTTATTTAAAACAAATACAGTGGGATTCCGTTTTTGGCAACAAAGTTGAAATTTTCAGTTGCCAAAAACGGAACCGTGTCAAAATCGGAACCCATGTTCCAAATTTTATTTTTCAAATATTGGTTTTGAAAGCATTATTACAATGTTAATACATCATTTTTATGGAATCATAAGGCGTTGAGACTTCGAAAAGGTTCACTTCGAAGCATTTTCCCGGGAGGTTATACTATGCTATGAAACTATAGCTCCGTAGTATTAAATCTGGCAAACGATTTTCTGGTCGCGTTTTAACGCCTCAACGTCTTCAATTTTTTTTAGAAACTTTATGCTTAATTTTTGTATAAGAGGACCTAGTAAAACCAATAACCGCATAAGTGACTTTTATTGAAGAACTGGACATTTTCTAAAAACTATGAAAGAAAACGAAAAAAAAAAAGATTTCTGTTAAAGACGTAGGGGGAGATCCCCCAGTGCCGGACAGCACCCAATACCGGACAAAGTCGAAACATTGAGAAATCATGGTCCAATCAAGATGGTGTATTAGCAGAAAAGAAAGCTATTATGTAGACTAATGTTTGCGTAGAATAACACATCCTTGAAATATGCATGCCTTTTTAAAAAAGTAGAAAAGTTTGAAAATCTTTAAAAAATTGACGTATTCTCTTAATTTTGAGCCTATTTAGTAATTATTTCGAATATGAAAAAATACTTCGGATCACGCAAGCATGACCGAACATAATCCTAATTTGATAGTATGAATGTATTTTGTACCATAATTCAACTAAATATGGACAAATTACAATTTTCGTTAAGCACCCCCTGTCCCTCAGATTCGGACAGCTTGATTTGTTATATGATATCTTTGTAATTATTGCGTCAGTGTCTCAAAATACTTTCATTTTTAATGGATTCCGTCGATCATGGTATCAAACATGCAATAAAAATAAAAAGAATGAACATTCAGAACAACATCGTAAAATGTGCTATTTTTCATCATATATGGAAGAGGTTTTTGATAGGCGTCTTGCAAACTAAGAAAAACTCAAATTATTCTTGTAAATGTTGCAAATGCATTGAATTGGTAATTATAAACTATTCCTATAGTGTTCACATTCAATGATGTTCGAATTTGCAGAATTCGAGGCATTTCCAGATCGTGTCCGATATTGGGTGCCACCTTTCAAGATCGATCAATTTGGTACTAAAATACATCAAAATGCATTGTCAAAATTTATATTTATATTTTCAAATTTATTTTTGTACACTATAAAAATGATAATATACATCATAAATGGGTAACACGAGCCAATAAAATCAATAGTTTTCGAATTATGAATTTAGTGGCTTAAGTGTCCGGTACTGGGGGATCTCCCCCTATTTGCGAATCAAAAGCGCTGGGTATTGCAAAACGGCATGACTTTTTTCTAATTAAATGAACCTTTAAAATCAGTTTAACTTTTAGACATAAGCGTAAAATTTGGAAAATTCGGTGAGTTTAGAATTGCTCCTTCAATTTATGTTTCTAATAAAGTGAAGCATTTTATAATGAATGGTTGACAGTATCAAAAGGGCAAACATAAACATGAGAAGATGCATAAATGTCTTGTAATTGTGTAGAATTTAAGGTGAAGATGAATCGAAGCCAAAGTTCAAATTTTCAAGAGCACGGATCTGGAGAAGCAAACATCCATTTATGCTTATCACCAGCTAGTGATCAATCGATTAAGTTTTCAGCTTAAACAGATGTTTGGTTCTTCAGATCCGTGCTCTTGAAAATTTGAAGTTTGGCTTCGATTCATCTTCACCTTAATTTTTACTTGATATAATTTTTAATTCAGCTAGATATATGTTTTACACCTGCCTTATGAAATCAACGGAAATTTACAGGATCCTGTTATGAAACCTCAAGAACCTTATAGGAATCTTCAGGTTCTCATAAGAAATCTACAGAAAAAACGCTTGAGCTCTGAAGCATCTTGCCAAGCATCCGTAGGATCTCGCATAGAGTTCTCAGGATCTTGCTAAGGATTTTGCTAGAAGTTAACATCTTGGAAGCCTCCGATGAAAAAAATTAAAAGTTTATCATTATTAGGCTACCACTAGCACACCTCAAATTCCTCTAGGAACCTTTTCAAAATCCTCAAGCTTTCGCCGGAAATATTAAAAATACTACTAGAAATTCACATTATCCCGCTTAAAATTTACAGGAAGCCCTAGAGTTAATTTGGAATCACCAGATTTTGGACATAATCCTCCATAACCAGTTATACACTCTAAGGATCCCTCAAGAAGCCCTCAGTGTCCACTTGGAATCTGCAGATATCCTCATGAAATCGTTAAAATTTCTAAAAAGTCCCACAAGAACCAAGAATCCCTTAAAGATTCTACAGGGTACAGTTAGGAAACTCATAGACTCAGCTCGTAAGGAACATTTTGATGATGTTGAGACCCGTATCCTTGATTAACAATCTTGTACAGAATTCTGGATCGTCTCTTAACAAATTTAACGCCTTACAGAGTCTATAGAAAAGAGATAACGTAGCTTTAAATAGTTGACGCAGAAAGATCAATATACATACCAATACCACAGACAAAAAGTAAGAACACTCTTAGTCGTATTTATCGCACGTTTCAATGATATTATTGAGAATAAATTGTAGTTTGGACTGTAGTCGCATTTGTCATGTTACTTAATGAAATTTAATAAAAGTTATGATAAACGACATTTTGCTGTACATATTTGTATCTATTATTGCGGTGTGTTTTTACATGCGAAATGTATGTAATCCATAATAATAAAGACAGTGAGCCAATAAAATGAGACAAAATTTATGATTGTAAGTCTGTGTGAGTCATAGATTTTTTGTTGCTCTTATGTCGGTGCTGGTGCTTTGTTCAAACAAGCTGTTCCAAATCTGAAGAACAGTGTTTTTTTTATTGTATCACCTACTGGCAGACTCAAGTGGGCTGGTCACTCAATATGAATGCCTATGAAAAGAGATTGGTCTTTAGTTGAGATACTGGTGGAGATTATTGACCTCACGAAACGTTGCCAATGTATGACCAATGACCATTCTGAAGTGAATAAGCGCGTACACGAGTCCTTAGTAGGGGGATGTGGGGCAAGATGAGCACCCGGTGCAAGATGGGCACCCCTAGTTTGTGTCGTTCCTATTGATTTTTTTTCAAAAAATTATTTGGGGTTCTGATGAATACTATTAAATTGATATGATGGCCATAAAATTCTGCTGAAAAATCAACAGCACAACATAAATATTGTCAAAAATACATAGAAGTCCAAAAATTTACCTTTTCATATAAGATTTGTTCATTTAGAAGTAATATTTTTGTTGGGTAAACAAATTAACTCATACGTTTTTGGCCGTATAGTCATAGAATAATCTTCTATGGATAATCAGGAGCAAAACTTTTATCAAATTTAAAAAATATTTCAATTGTTTTGATTATATTGATAAATTTACACCCTTGGGGCAAGATGAGCACCATGTTCAAAATTAAGTAAAAGTGTGATATTATAGAACCACATTTATCTGTGGGCTTGACTTACGGTATCCTCTTTGTACAAAACAATTTTTCTAAAAAATATATAAACAAACAACAAATTTAATCTTGTTTTAAGTAAAATCGTAGCAATTTATGAAAAGTTATTTATTTTTTGATAAAAGTTTTAAAAACTAAGCTAGTTGAAGATAAATACCATCAGATATTAAAGATAATGTCTTGGGATATTCCCAGCATTGAAAAATAATGGTTTTCTTTAGTAAATTGCATCTTTTTATGGGGGTGCCCATCTTGCCCCGCAGTTTTTTTGATCGATGATAAAAAAGCTATTTTTTAACGTGTTATTTGGAAAACTATTTATCACTGTTTAAAACTTTTAATGGTTGGAGGTCAAAGTAATAATGTAAAAGATAAGAATGGTTACCAATTTTACCAAAATAAGAACGTTTAAGTAGGCTTAAATCGTGCTTATCCTTAGGGTGCTCATTTTGCCCCGCCTGACCCTAGTTGGTGAGATTTGGGGAAATATCGACGGAAATGGAGCTCTGGAATGTAATCGGTGTGGAGTTGACATGCTATTCAAATGGCTAAAGCAACAGACACGATAATATTTACAAACATATACAAATTTTAATGGTATTGAATAATGTTGCCAAAAACGGATCCATTTTGTTGCCATAATCGGGGGGTGCCAAAATCGGAGCATGCCAAAAACGGAATCCCACTGTATAACTTTTGAACCGTTCGACCGATTTTTTCTTGAAAGTTCAGAAAATTTTATAAGGATGAGAGAGTTGGCAGCACTGCTATGCTGCAAACGTGGTTGTATTTCGTTT
Source organism: Aedes aegypti (assembly GCF_002204515.2). Classification (NCBI taxonomy): domain Eukaryota; kingdom Metazoa; phylum Arthropoda; class Insecta; order Diptera; family Culicidae; genus Aedes; species Aedes aegypti. The sequence goes on along the minus strand of NC_035109.1, from coordinate 22,553,061 downwards.
CTAAAAAATGTATTGAAAAATTTGTGTTTTTTGTACGAAAATATTCCGGTGTATAGTGTAGTTGTGTAGCTAAAGATGGACATTTTCATAGTTAATTGAAAAATTAGTGCATTGAGTGGTTTATTCCGCCAAGGGAGTGATTTTGGAAGTTCAGGATTTGCGGCCGAAAATTTGATTTCATTTCATGTTGCTGCGTGTGCGTTTTTGTTTGTCGTAGTGTGCTACTTGATGCTACTACACTGAACAAAAGCTCCTACCACTAATTGAATGATTTGTAATTCACATGGCTACAAATCTGCATATTACTCGTTTTGAATGATTTTTAAACAATATGATGCACCCACCGACTGCTGAACAAAAATCATCCAATTTTATGATGACTTTTAGTATACATCTGTATGACAATGTGTTGATAGTTGAACTTTAACAACACAAATGAGTAACATGCGGCTTATGAGGGATATTCATTTCTTCCATGCCCCAAATCAAAAATCATTCAATTATAGTCTAAAACTTCATTCGGATAGCAAATGATTCTTGACTTGAAATCATCCTTGTCAATCTAAACAAAAACATGGCGGCAGCAGCGGAACATAGCATTTCTTCTCGGATTTCGCAGGTAATTGCTCATTTTGATAGAAGCATTCGGAAGTATATTTACTTGTATTTTTTTTAATTATTTTCAAGGTGACCAAGAACCGGTAATCCTGGTTCGATCCAGGGACATTGGAGTGGATAATGTGGACACTTCCAGGATGCTTCAAACAGCTATATTAAAGGCGGCTCATTAGTGCGTGAATTGTTAATTGATTTTTATGTTGCCTATTATCATCAAAATAAATGATGACTTGTGGAAACCACCAATGGCTGATTACTTATTTTCAATTAGATTTCTTTTAAATCACGAAATAGAATGCAATGGGGTTTGTTTACATGTGTGTGTGTGATAATCATTCAATTTTAAACATATTTTACTTCAATATGAATCATTTTTCGACTGGATGATTTTCATACGATGCTATTTGTAAACAAATGATTTTGACAGCGATGAAAATCATCTTGTTTGTGTCTGAAAATAGGTATGGGGCTTAGATGAGGCAAAAATCATTCAATTGATGGCGGGAGATTTCGTTCAGTGTAAAAAGATTGCTCATATGATGATTGTTACACCAATGCACCAGAGGCGGATAAGTGTATGTGATGATGTGATGGATGATGGCAGCGACATTGACAAGATCTGCATGAGCCCCGAAGCTAAGTATCTTGAATGCATTTTGTTTTGCAGGAGTGACCGCAGTGAAGTTATGGAATTTTCTGATAGAAGGTTGTTTTGGGAAATGTTGGGCCATGTTATAACATGTATAACGGTAGGGATGCCGGGTTATGCATGCATAACGGTTGAACAAAAAACGCTAGCATGGATTATAACCATATGAAATATGTCAAGTATGCGTTACAAATGATATTGCCACAGTAATAAATTACTACTCATTACTAATTTTTGCTGAGGAAAATAACTGGGTTGATTTATCCGTTTGTTTTGAAAATAATGTTTTGTTCACATTGCCAGAAAATATTTCTTTGATTTTTTTTTGGGGAATTTACGTATTCTCGTCAGTCTAAGCCGATGCCATGCTTCTTTTGATTTGCTGGGCGATGCGAGAAGCACTAATGTAGAATCGCATCAGTAGTTTGTGGTAGGGGAAAGTGGGGCAGTTTGGCCACCTTAAGGAAAAGTCGATAAAAGTGCTGGAAATATTATACAATTTTCAAATGTGTGCATGATTTCCAACAATTTTTAGATGAATACTCTAGATCCGCATGATTTCCTTTGTCTTAAAGTTCACGGATGAATGATTGATTTTTCAAAAATTGTCATTTTTCGAATCGATTTTTTACTGATGGGGTGATATGAGCACCCTATTTTTGGTTGCAAAATAGTCTCACATAATCTAAAAATTCAATTATTTTGTTACTACACTTGAAAGTTATTAGTATTTATAAACACTCCGTGCAAGAAGATATATTTTTTAAAGAACATTCTAACAGTCAAACATTATCATTCTGAAATGATGAAATTAAAAAGAGCCTTTCGGACCAATATGGGCAGATTTTCCGAACATCATTTATTTCTTTTTCTTTGAGTTTCGAACTCTGACTTATAACATGCCTATTGCTTCATTTCCTCCAATTTTGCAATTTTATGGAAAATTTTCCATTTTACAGTTCAACGAAAAGCTACCGCAGCTGTCTCATCACTGATTTGCACTGGTAAATCATCAGTAGGCTTCAATAATACCTTGGATCGTCTTGATGATTGTTGTTTGTTGCTATCTTTCATAGCGTTTTCTCTTTCATGCATACTATGATACAATTGTTTGCATCAATAATAGAATAATTTCAAAGCCTGCGGTAGAACTCTGCGGCTACCATAAACCTGAAAATTTTATTAACAAAAGTAATATACACATACCCTTTTTCGTCATTACTAAAAATAACCTTTGAACAGTTCGACATTTTGAGTGTTGACGTACCTTTTTAATTTTCTACCAATATCACATTAGGCAGCGTTCATTTATTACGTACCGTCAAACGGGGTAACTTGCAACAGGGGTGAAACTTGCAACACTTCGACATTGAACCGAATTATCGTTTCGTTCAGCACTGAGTTTTATTATTATGATTTATTCCGCCATTTATTGACCTTAGGTATACAACAGAAGATTTTGGCAAGGGTTTGGGTATTTTTTTCTTTTTTGGTTGGTTTGCTGGAGGTGAAAATCATATTACACGTTGGGTTGTTTGAAATTCATGCTGAAAAACGTTTCTCGTATCACACAAACGGTAGAAATATGTCATTCGAGGCATTTGCTATCAGTTACAGTACTTGGTAGTGTACAAATTGACAATATAAAAGTTTTGATAATTTGATGCTTAAACACTATAAAAAATCAAAAACGTGTTTGACTACCCTTGTGGGGTAACTTGCAACAGCAATTTTGACCTCAATTGTTAGATATTTCTTGCCGTTTGTCACCGAAAACACATGAAAAGGCTTAATTGAACATACTAATTGTTCAGTAACATTGACATTTATGTACCGCAACCAATTCAATACACTTTTGGTACTAAATATTAGATAATTTACACGAATCCCATTACTATTAAATTTGGTTTTATTTCTTCATAAAAATAATGAATAATTTTGACAATCTGTACTAAAATTAACTTGCTGATCTGTAATTGGGAACTTTCTCCATGAAATATAATGAAAGTTATGTCAAAACACCAACAGAGACCATTTTAAGACCTATATATCAATATGTGATACGTCGAATTAATTTAAATATTTATAAGAAAAATAAGTTAAGTGAAGTATAACTGCAAGTACCATTGTATTTGTACAAAAGTTGCATTAAAACGTTTTAATGGCATTCCAATAACTGTCAAGACTTATGATATGCTAGAATTTCCCCGATGACCCCCTATAATGGAGTATTCAATTGATGTGGTTTAATACTCATAATTCAATCAATAATAATCAGTTTTCTAAGAGTAGAGTAGCCTGTCCTGATTATTGTCATGCTTTTACTGCAGATAATTTATAAATGATCACGATAACACGAAACCTTTATCGTTTTTAATAATTTACTTTAGCTAGCACTGTGTGTTGCATGTTACCCCACATCAGGGGTAGCATTAAAAATGTATACTTTTCGTCTCTTCTGATTCCAGAAAACCAAATATTGATAAAATTAATACCGCGTGGTATTCTTTACTTGGTGATTAGGGTACCAGATGGTTTTTGTTTCATCTGAATCTTTAAATTTTTCATCCATATAGCTTTGAAGTTGAAAATTGTTGCAAGTTACCCCGTTTGACGGTAACGCTAAAATTGGAAAGCAGGTTGATTAGAGTAGCTTACAGCTGCTCAGTTAAGGATGGATGATCAATTTGTGTGATCTCGTTTCATGCTTTTATTTAAAATGTACAAGATATTATGAAACTCATATATGTCATGACAACGATGTGAATGTTACTTAAATTAATTGATTTAACAAAATATGAACGGTTCGCCGCTGTAAGTGTCGACATGAACTCTTGTACAATATCATTAAAATCCCATACTTTCGTTTTACTTGATTTTTATCATTGTATAAAATATCCTTTGGAAGGTTCGACGCTAAAAATGTCGACTTACTGTATATTCACGTTGTCTTTAGAGTACTGATAGGTAATTTTTTAACTGAGGTTGCATGAATCGCATCACTTACCAAGGTGAATCCTGATCATGCAGCTATAATCGCTCCCCACTAATTCCTTCCTGTGAAAACCATGGAGATGCAGAGTTGATCTCGGTCTCTAGTAACAATGGATGTCACACTAACATTCCTTCCCTTCCCGGATGACCGTAAGGACGTGGCCGGCGCCGTTATTGACTTTTTAGTGTTTAGAGTTCTCGAAAGTGTACATTGAAGATGGAAAGCTACTCCCAAGCTACATCTCTTGGTTCCTTGTGCAACTTCGATTATTCTGGTCAATCACGGAGTAGCAACTACGAATTGTATGGTCATCAATGCTTATGCTTAAAGTTCAGAAAATTTTACATTTATTGTAAAATTTTCAGCGATGTATGTTCTTCAGTTTTTGAGATATATTTTTTGAAAATAAAAAATAAGTCATTTTTCATCGGCACACACTGTAGGTATCAGTACATTCGATTTTTTATTTTAAAATAAATCATAACTTTCGAACAGCTCAACCAATTTCCAATCTTTCTTTTTTTTATTATTTTCTTTATTAGGGTCGATGTACCAATAGCCGCATAGCTAAGAACAAATATTCGTATAAAATCGAAAAATAACGCTAACGTCATTATTTTTACATCATCTGCAAGCTTTTTATCTTGGTTTTGTGGGAAAAATATGAAAACTGCGAAAATTCATATGTTTGCATTTATTATCGCTTGTGCCACTATAGGAATACATGTGCCTATAGTAGCACTATTTCTAATTTCTGTAGCACTAGCATCACGGCGTTGGCAAAACACTAATCAAAACCCTATTTTTACAAAGCTTTTATATTTTTCCTTCAAAGTGTGGATCAAAAGCTTTCGTTTGATGTAAAAAAAGTACTTAATTCATTATTTATTTCGTATAATAAAAAATAGTTTCTCTCAGTAGTGCTACTATAGGAACAATAGGTTAACTATAGGCGCAAGGGAGCTCAAATTTTAAGCAAAACTAATTATTTCGATCATTTTTTGAACAAAATCAATCTGTGTATCAATGGTACTTAGATAAATAGCTCCTGACCTTCATGTCAAAAAATATTTTGAAAACACTCATAGCAAAACGGCCGTAAAAAGCCACTAGTGCGACTATAGGGGACTGTCCACTAAGGGAACACTGACCCTAGTATCATTTCAAACATTACATTCATTATTTTTTTATATCTAGGTGTTCTGTGTTATTAGACAACACTATCATCCTAATTTGGTAAAACAAATCTAACAACTACCGAAAAGCTAAACATTACATATAATTTGCAATTGGATATGGAAAAATTGATGTGAAGATTTGCGAAAAAGTTACACGTCTTCTCAGTGAGAATCGAACCCACGACTCTAGTTAGGGCGCGTTACCACTACGCCATGAGATTTTACTTCACATTTTGGAATTGCACTGTTCCTGGCTTCAACAATGGAATTTGTTAAAGTTTCAAGAGCATTGTCAATATCAATTTTAGTTTCTAAAGAAATGTTAACATCAAGATTAGAGTCAACATACGTTTCATATATATTCCAGTCGGCTCGTAAATAATTGAAAGTGGAGCTGATAGGATTGAGAATCGCTTCATGCGATATTTGAAATGTAACAGGGACATGATCAGAATCAAAATCAGCATGAGTAACTAATTGGCTACAAAGATGACTAGAGTTGGTTAAGACCAAGTCAATCGTAGATGGATTTCTGGAAGAGGAAAACATGTAGGGCTATCAGGGTATTGAATTGAGAAATATCCTGAAGAGCACTCATCAAATAAAATTCTGCCGTTGGAATTATTTTGAGAATTATTCCATGACCGATGTTTGGCATTAAAGTCACCAATGACAAAAAATGTTGACTTATTGCGAGTCAATTGTCGCAAGTCAGTTTGGAGCAAATTAACTTGCTGTCCAGAGAATTGAAAAGGCAAATAGGCAGCTATGAAAGTATATTTACCAAACTGTGTTTCAACAGAAACACCTAAAGTTTCAAAAACTTTAGTTTCAAATGATGAAAACAGTTGATGTTTTATACGCCTATGAATGATGATTGCAACTCCCCCACATGCCCTATCAAGTCGATCATTACGATAAACAAAAAAGTTAGGATCTCTTTTGAGTTTAGATCCAGGTTTTAAATACGTTTCGGTAATAACTGCTATATGTACGTTATTACCCGTAAGAAAATTAAACAGCTCGTCCTCTTTACCATTCAGAGAACGAGCATTCCAATTTAAAATATTTAAATTATTATTTGGATCCATTAGAAAAACGTAATCCAATAACAATTTGATTTGTAAATTTTACACCTACTTGGACTGCTTCAGTCATAGTGGTGGCTTTGAATATTGTATCAATCATTAGATTCAATTGTTCAGTTCGAAAATTAAAATCAGAGGCAGACATATCATCTGATGATTTCCCATTGGAATTTTCGGTAGACGAAGAAGCGGGGTAGGAGTTACCTGTGGCGGTAGGGTATTTTCCATTTGATTTGAAACAAGTAGAATGGGTACTCATGGAACGAATAGGGGAAGAGTTCTTATTACCTGCTACGATATCGGCAAAGGATTTACCGTGGGTAGATACATTCGAAATTGAAAGATTCAAACGGCTACCCGACGGATTAAAATTTGTTTGTGAATGAGCATGATTATGATCTTCCTGGTGGGTAGGATTCCTAATCAAGCGATCGTTAACTGAAAAATGAGCATTGTTCGGCAAATTCCGGAAACGACCGTTATCGTAACGGATATTATCCTCCATCTGCCTGGCACGAGCCTCAACGACTCTTTTGCGTGAAGGGCATTCCCAAAAGTTAGCTTTGTGAGGGCCCTTGCAATTGGCGCATTCAAACTTTCTGGTATCTTCTTTCACAGGACAGTCGTCCTTAGCGTGAGAAGAACCTCCGCAAATCATGCATTTAGCATCCATGCGACAATTTTTTGTACCATGACCCCACTTTTGGCACCGACGGCACTGAGTGGGGTTCTGGTAATTTCCTCCAGGTTTCTGGAAATGTTCCCACGTCACACGGACATCGAACATAAGTTAAGCTTTTTCTAAAGCTTTAATATTATTTAGTTCTTTTTTGTTGAAGTGAACTAAATAAAATTCTTGAGAAAGCCCTTTCCGAACAATGCCAGATTGGGTTCTCTTTTTCATAATGATTACTTGGACTGGGGAAAATCCAAGTATATCATTTATTCCATTTTTGATCTCTTCAGGTGACTTATAGTCACTTGAGAGACCTTTCAAGACAACTTTGAACAAACGTTCAGTTTTGTCGTCATAAGTAAAAAAAAAAATGTGCTTCTTCTCTTCAAGATGTTTGAGGAGAAGTTCACGATTTTTAATAGTTTCCGGAAAAACGCGTCAGTCTCCTTTCTTTGCGATTTGGAAGGAAACCTTGATTCCCCTAATGGAGTTCAAGATCTCCTGCCTAAATCCCCTAAATTCGGAACAACTGACCACGATAGGCGGCACTCTTTGCTTCCTCACTTGAATCAAAGAGCCTGGGCTAGAGGCTGCTTCGATTTGGTGTTCGGAAAATTTGTCTAGAGCATCGAACTGATTGCTCATTTCGATACAATTATTCATTTCACCCTTGGAAGAAAGTTCGCATTCCGGGGAAACATCCTTTCTTCCATTCTTGCCACGTGTAGTGACAGTTTTAAAACCCACTTTTTTGGAAGGAAGTAGTGAATTCAGAGATTCACCCTTCCTTTTGTTAGTTGTTGATACCATGTTTAGTTAATAAACGAGAAAGGCGTGACCTTCGAGAGGTTTTTTTCCCAAGACGGTGTCCAAGAAGGATTACCACCGCTAGCTTTCGCCAACGGGTCCAACGAAAAATCGAAGACACGGGTCCAAACAAGGATCGTAAAGGAATCAATAGTAGAAAAAATAGTACTGAAAAGTACTGTTTAAGTAGCACTGAAAAATACCGTTTATAATTTTAGCACTGAAAAGTACTGTTTGTGTAGCACTGAAAAGTACTGTTTTATTGCTTTAGGTAGTTTTTAAGAAAACTTCCAAGAGCAGAGAGAATTCGTGTACGCACAGCACGAAGGTACGATGCGCACTGTTCCAATCTTTTTTATGGAATGAAAGCTTAAAATTTCAACTTTTCAGACAAAATTGAAAAACCTGAAAAAAATTATTCAAAGATTTAGTTTTTTTTTTATTTTCATTTATTTTGATGTAAAATATATAGGGTAAGTGTTCCCTTGGCTGTGGGTGTTCCTATAGTTGCGGTAGTGCCGTTTTCACTGATTTTATTACATTATCCACAGAACCGACACTGCCAATCGACGTATTGGCTTGTTGATACACGGAATAGATGAGTGTTCAAATTGCTTTGAAACTGATGAAATATCACTCAAACTGCTAAAACTGTTCTTGCTTGTACCAATAGTTGCGGTAAAGTGTTCCTATAGTGGAGGATCCCATAAGAAAACAACGGATACCGCAACTATTGGAACACAAATTAAAAATATACCGCAATTAAAGGAACAGTATACTAAGAGTGGAGGTATTTTGTTTCACTGACATGCCGTGGATTACTGCGATGAAATCATTTTTATCATTAAGTTAATGGTCGTTACTTCCCGTTACAACATAAAACAAGTACATTAATTTCGCTTCTTGAATTTGGGCGGTTAAATAAAGTTCTTATTACCTCCGCTATTGGTACATCTACCCTATCTTTTAAAAGTTTAAAAGAACAATTTTAGATAACTGGAAATTATATTTAGATCGAAAATAAAAAATTCGGTTTTAAAGGGTTAAGCATATCAAACCATAGCATTGATCGACTGTACATGTCAACTCCGAGTTTGGAACTGGTGAGAACAGCACTTTGATCAAAATAATTAAGGAATTGAACTTTCCGCATGTTCTCGAAGTGCAGATTTTAGCAGCTCTCATATTATTGATATATAAAGGTGCCGACCAAGTCCCTCCAAGCGGGTAGGATGGGGACGGAATATTAGTATGTAATGATTGTTGCTCGAGACCAAGACATCATTGAAATACATCGATGACAGTACAAATCAGGGTTGCCAATCCGCTACTAGCCATTGATTGTTATGGCTATTGAACAATTTATCAAGCTCTTAGTAAGTCATGTGAATCATTAAACCACTGTTTTAGTTTAGTTATCTATAAGAAAACGTAACCCTGTAACCGTGTCGAACTATTCAACGGTTATTTTTAGTGAAGACGAGAAAAGAAAGGTATGTGCAAAACAAAATTATCTAACACAGGAATAAGGGCTCATGCCGACAATTGTAGTGACAAGCCATCCATAGTTTGTTTGAAAATTACATAAACAAAGCGTTGCCACGATAAACATCTATTATCATCAGCATGAAACGAGCTCACCAATTGGTAATCCATACTCTACTGAACAAGAACATCTTTTCGCATACGCACAATGCGAACCGTACACGATTGATCTTGATTCTGTCGCTCGCCCTACAGGAACTGATACACAGTACACATGTTAGTTAAAACAACAATATTTTTGGGCCTAATACATTTCTTGCCATTGTGGCTTCAACTTTCAAGAAGAATGCTCACTTGAAAATCTTACCACAAACAAGCAACGCACTTACTCCTGTTTCTCACATGCCCGGGGTACCTTACATATTAACTAATAATAATGACTGAGTTTATAGCTCAGTGAGCTATTCGTGTAAATCGCCACTTCCAGCGAAACTCTCTCAAGTTTAGAAATTCCAAAATGACACCCGTAGAATAAAGATGTATACCCACATCAAAAGGCCAACCGCAATCTGTTTGAAATGCGCAATTCATCATATTGAATGAAGCAATCCATCTCCAAGCCAAGTCTATTATGGACCATAATTCACTCCTTTTATCGTAGAAAACGTTACACTCGCCACACACATGTATGTATATACGATCGGTAATTAAGCGGAGCTCAACCGAGTGGCGAAAACTGGATACAACTCATTTCCCCTTTCCAAGGAAATGCCACACGGTTGATAGAAATTCTCGAAATGTACGGATCTGTTTCATTGTGACTTACGGTGGAAACTGTTTCCATCTCGGGAGCTTCCGGGAAAGGCTTACCAAACTGGTGCCGCGTTTGATTGCTTCGAAATCGAGATCCGGTTCTCCTTCGTGTGCTTTTTGCGGGACTTTTCAAATTAACTGGTAATTTTCGGGGTACAATAAAAGTTTCGTCCGTTGTTCTATCTCCGGATGAATTACAATTTAATGGGACTATCTCTCGAAACCAAAACTTCACTTTTAAAAAACGCAGTTTATCAATTTTAGTTTCGCAGAATAATTCTAATTTCTAATAATTTTATTGAACATGAAGTTAACAAAAAATGACTCTACTGGCTTTTGATAGAGTTACCAGTTTTCTGCTACAGTCAACTTTCCCTTACTCGATATCGAGCAGCGCTAGTAAAAAAGCGGAAAGCGCTATTCGGTGAAGCGAACAACGTAAAAAATTTGAATTCTAACGATATGCGCTGATGACAGCATGGTTACAGCGAGAATTTTGTAACACTTTTTCGGAGTGTTCCATTCCATGTGGAACCAGAACAGTGCTTTTAACTTTAAATCAATTTTCCTGCCGAAATTAGCCATAATTGCGAGCGTAAACCGTTTAGTGCAACCCCACTAGATAAAAAAAACTCACCCGCCATTGTAACGTGATTGCGTCCGGTGCTGCCATTCCTGGCGAAGATCCCGTTGGCCATGCCGAACTGTTTCAGCTTGTTCCGCTCGGTGCCACCGCCTTCGTACACCAGTTCGTCCTTATTGTCCCGCCCGGTGAGTCGATCCGAGTGCGGTCCGACCATCCCCGATACGGCATCTGTGGACGAGGTAAGAAGATAGACTGCATTTTTTTGTAAGATTTTCCGTTCTACCAGGGGGTGTTAAGGTGGAAAGAGTGGAAGTACAGTGGCCCAATTTCATTTTCGTACAGGACACTGTTCTCCCAACAAGTTAGTGAAAAACTATTAAATTATGTATTGAGTTAGAAATACTTTCTCCATATTGAAGGTACTAGGTGTCATCTATTATTTGGCAATCACAAAATGTTTTCATTTACATTCATCTTTGGATTAATGGAAAAGTATTGAATTTGTGTCTAAAATTCATCAAATTCCATATTCGTACACCTATCAAAAATTAACCGTACAACATTCAAAACTAAATTTTAATGCTTTTTTTGATTGATGAAGTGCTTTATTATGATGTTCAGGTGGAGTAAAATACATTTGGGCAATTTATTAGCGGACATATATGAAACTTAGGTAAAATTAGGAGAAATGCCAGTTTTCCAATGATTTTTGCTATAAAATCCAATAATTCGAACAAAAACGTTCATTTTTGTCATTGGATAAAATCTATTCATTATATTCATTAGCTCTGAAAGAATTATTATTGAAATAAATTCAGTTTACAGAAATCATAAACAGATTTTAACCCTTTTTAGTTCAGAAACTTGTTTTGTCGTAACTTCAAAACTCTTTCAAAATGATATTTTTAATCAATTTAAACCAGATTTTCATTCCAAATAACAGGTAAAGGTTAATTTTGAACTTATCCGTAAAAAGAATTTGAACTACGAATTTCGTTTTACAACAAAGTACCCTACACTATGCTGTACATACCTCACCATAACTGATGTTATCTCAATATTCAATTATTTTTGAATTCATATTCAAATTATACTCTTTTGCAATTAATTGATTTTATGAGAAAATATAAAACAACTGGAATTAGCAGAGAGCATTGATATACTTTTTACTAGAATACATCCTGTTGTTTTAATCATTTCAAAACACGTATGTATTGCGGTTACGGCAATAATGTTTATTCTATAAATTTCATCAATCATGTTTAGTAGTAAAATTTAAAATAATAATAACAATTACGCAATGTTTTTATAGGAATTATAACTATGGATTATGTTTATTCATTCAGGAGCCAAACTGAGAGAAATTGGCTAAATTATTTGGTTTTGGATTTGTTAAAAATGTTATGTTACCTAAGATTCTGAAATATAAGCTGTCGATATCCACTCGTAGCTACTCTAAAACTGATTCTAAGTTTTGAAACTTGTGCAGTATTCGCAGTAATCATTTTTAAGGCAGTGATGTTGAAAAAATGTACGTTATAGTTTGACTTATCGGATATTTTTGCAATTAACATAGAAAAAGTTGTATTTTTTATTAAATTTACTTAAGTTTCAAATATGTCCGCTTATAAATGGTTCAAATGTACTCGACTCCATCTAAACAATACAATGAATAACTTAAGCAATCATCTAGTCCATTGAAAATTAGATTTGAATGTTGTAAGTTTGTTTTTTGATAGGCGTACGAATATGGAATTGAGTCAATTTTAGACACAATCTCAATACTTTTCTATTATTCCAAAGATTTAATTTATACATTTACAATTTATGATTGCCGAACAATAGATGACACCTATGACCTTCGTTATTGATGAAGTATATTGAAGTCCATGGATCATTTATTTGTTTTATACCAACTTGATATGAAAACAGTGCCCCGTACGAAAATGAAATTGAGTCACTGTAGGTGGGAAATGTGCCGAGAGGGTTTCCGGTAGTTTTGTGTTTTTATTTAACTTTGACAAGCAGTGAAGCTGGTTCCGGTTAGTTTTCCAACTGATGCTTGATGTAAGTGAAAAGCTGCAAATAGATGTCGAAAACGGTTCAAAACAACTTATCAAGCCAAATTTGTTTGGGCTGCAAGACACTAATAATAAGACTATACTGCTTCGCGACTAAAAATGGATGAACCATCGTGCGAAGTTCGATTTTTGACCAACTTCGCCGCGTCGCGAGTCACTCCGCTATAGTGCGCATCTATGCCCTTCACCGTGTACATTATGCGCACTATTGAGAATCGAGTTGTGACGCGGCGAAGTTGCTCAAAAATTAAACTTCGCACGTTAGTTAACCCATTTTCTAACGCGAAGCAGTATATTCCCAGTAAAAACAAACTCGTATAGGATGGCGCATAAGAGTACAAAAGTGGAGGCGATATACGTACATGCACCATTAAACTGCATGCAAAATGTACGTATATCGCCTCCACATTTGTACTCTTGTACCCTATCATATACGATCGTGTGTTTACTGGGTTTTAATTTCAGTGTGTTCCTTTTCTTGTTCTTATAGAATCAATACACGGTGAAAGATTCCTACTCAAAGCTTGAATTCGATCCACTCAAGATCCCAGAAAAGATGTAAATAGTAGAGATGGTCGGGTTTCACATTTTTCAAACCCGAACCCGACCCGTACCCGACTTGTTTTATTTCTTCAAACCCGGACCCGACCCGAACCCGATACAATAATTGAAAAGCAAACCCGGACCCGACCTGAACCCGGAAAATTTTTGTTGTGTAAACCCGAATCCGATCCGAAACCCGAAAAATTGTTGGAAGAAAAACCCGAATAAGACCCGAGTTTTAAAAGATGGTAATTTCATCGTTTCGGGTGCATAGGGAAGCTTTTAGGTTGTTACTCTGTTCACCATTCTCACCAAACCCGACCTAAACCCGATTCAAACCCGACTTTTTGTATGCCCGAACCCGACCCGTACCCGATAATTTTGTAGCCTTATAACCCGACCTGAACACGAACCCGAAAAATTTCAAACTTTCAAACCCGAACCCGACCCGAATCCGTCGGATTCGGGTTCGGGTCGGGTTTCAGGTTTGAAAACACGAAACCCGACCATCTCTAGTAAATAGTTATCCCAAGTGCGATAGAAAATTGATGGTGGATTGAAAATACATTTTGAACTAATTTAACTCAAGCTGAAGAATAAGTTTTCATTATGTGATGATAATTTTGTCCTAGCATAGCACTAGCGTGTTTTGACCATTTTTCAATTTTTTCCATAGTACCGTGTGGGACCGAAATCCGTACACTGAGCCAGATAAAAGCCTATGGTTAAAATGTGTGGGTTTGTATAGAAAATCGATCAGCCTGTTTTTAGTTACCTTAACATTTTTCTAGATGTAAATAATTACATCAAGATCTAAAAGTTGAGTAGAAATTATTAAAAAATAGGAATAAAAATGAATTGGCTTGAATCGAAACCCGTACACCTGAATAAGGTTGAATCAAAATCCGTACACCTGTGATTCGAAATCCGTACAGCTACTTACAGTTCAAAACCTGGATGCTAAAGATGGCATTTTTATCTTCTTCTCTCTATTACTGACATTACACACTTAGATTAAATTACTGGGGTTGGTCAAATTTTACTGGGTTTTGGAACTACCGAAAAAGTCAGTAAAATGAAAACTATCGCACGCATAATTGAAAAGCAAATTTCACCATGTTTTATTTTTTATCAATATATGATATAAAAAGAACGCTCTCTGCCAAATTTCTCTGTTTTCCGATTTCTGAATTTTTTTTTAGTTTACTGACTTTTTCGGTAGTTCAAAAACCCAATTATTTTTACCGAACAGATTGAGTGTGTACATACCAAACTGGACAACTTTGTGTTCGAAGAGCATTTTCATGGTTTGTAATTCTTCGCAAAATACAGTTATCTCTCCCTTATCGATATTCCGTATCTCGATATCGAGTTAGAGAACCATAGTAAAAGTTGATTTTCATGGCTAACTCGATGGTCCCTTGGATCGCAGTTGCATTGGTTTTGTGTTCTGTAACTCGATACCTCCCTAACTCGATGATCCCTTCAATATCGAGTAAGGGAGGGATGACTGTAACATATTTTGCATGAGCATATCGTATATAGTGAATTGTTTGTGAATAACAGCAGTGACGTACGAAATTACCTCCCGACGTACGAAGTTACCTATACATTAATGCATAATTGAACAGACGTCACCAAAATCAATAAATTTAACATACCTGCTTTTCACCCATCCGCAATCCTGCTACGGCCGTTGCAAGAATCCAGTTCACAATTCCGGCTTCCTCATCGGTTGGGAAAACTGTGGGAGCACCTTTTTTTGAGCGTACCGGTTTATAACAGCATCTCTGACAGTGGTCTTCGGTATACCAAAAGCATCCGCAGCTATTAGGAATGCTGACCGTTGCGCAATGCTTCAACGGCTTTCTCCAAATTCACGCTCAAAAAAGAATTCTGGAAAACGTGAACTGTCAAAAATACACCATGAACTACCATCATGTTTACGCATAAACATGATCTAGTTCACGGTGTATTTTTGCTTGTTGACGAGTTCACGTCTACTGTTCACGGATACGAGAACGGATTTTTTTTTCTGTGATCCCAGCGCTATATATGGGCTTCACTGTATCACATGTTTTGGCAAGAACGTGATGAAATATGTTAAACTTTTCCTGTGTACGGATTGAGATTCAAATTGAAAATATGAATCAAAATCCGTACAGTAAAATAAACCTGGTCAGAAACGGCATATACTGCATTGGAATAACAAATACTTACTATTCAAAGACATCGTGATTAGCATCGGGCTCAAAAAATAGGAATTTTACTGTTAATCTGTTGAAAACTATATCCACTATTGTTAGCAAATCGCAAAGAAGGCAAACAAACCACACAGCACAATGGCAAGCGATCACGTTTTGATTTTTATGATGTTCAAATCATGGCCTACTTATATACAGTTGGCATTACCAGCAACTTATAACGTATTGTGAATAGATGTGTTCATTTAATACCGAATATTAAGCCATTCCCGTTTGACCATGGCAATCAACTGATAACATCTCGCAGTGTTATTTAACTGTAAGAGCATCAAAGCTAAAAAGAGTTAAAAGAGAAATATTTCCGACTTTATTTATGATATCTTATATGCCTAAATCCATTTCACAGCTTCATACAAAATTTCATTTGTTTCATTTTCGCATATCTCCATCCTCGGTTCTGCCCCACGCTCGCCAAATCGATACGCACTTGATCCGCCCACCTAGCTCGCTGTGCTCCACGCCTTCTTGTACCAACCAGATCCGACGTGAACACCATCTTTGCAGGGTTGCCGTCCGGTATTCTTGCAACATGTCCTGCCCATCGTATCCTTCCAGCTTTGGCCACCTTCTGGAAACTGGGTTCGTCGTAGAGTTGGGCGAGCTCGTGGTTCATCCTTCGCCGCCACACACCGCTCTCCTGCACACCGCCAAAGATTGTTCTAAGCACCCGACGTTCGAAGACTCCAAGTGCTTGCAAGTCCTCCTCGAGCATCGTGAACGTTTCATGCCCGTAGAGGACTACCGGCCTTATGTGCGTTTTGTGCATGTTACATTTGGTGCGGGCGTGAATCTTTTTTGACCGCAGCTTCTTGTGGAGGCCATAGTAGGCCCGACTTCCACTGACGATGAGCCTCCGTATTTCACGGCTAACGTTATTGTCAGCCGTCAGCAAGGATCCAAAGTAGACGAACTCGTCGACTTCCTCGAACGTCTATCGTAGCACTGCTACCTAGGCGAGTCCTATCGCGCTCGGTCCCACCAGCTAGCATGTACTTTGTCTTGGTCGCATTCATCACCAGTCCAACTTGTGTACAGGTCTGCCACATTTTCAAATGTTTGGCCGACAATGTCCATATAATCTGCGAAGCAAACAAATTGACTGGATCTCGTAAAAATCGTATCCTAGCTGTTGAGCCCGGCGCAATATCGAATAACAGACAAAAAAGTCCTTCACCTTGTCGTAGTCCCCGGCGGGATCCAAACGAACTGGAGTGTTCGCCTGAAACCTTCACACAATTTTGCACACCTTCCATCGTCGCTCTTATTAGTCTCGTGAGCTTCCCGGGAAAGCTGTTCTCGTCCATAATTTACCCTAGCTCTACGCGGTCGATATTATCGTATGCAGCCTTGAAATTGATGAAAAGGTGATGCGTTGGGACCTGGTATTCACAACATTTTAGGAGGATTTGGCGTAGAGTAAAGATCTTGGTAACTTTCCACGAGTTCACTTACTATAAGGTGACAGACGACGGAAGATGATCTGGGAAAATACTTTATTGGTTGCATTTAGAATGGTGATCGCTCGAAAGTTCTCACAATCTAACTTGTCGGCTTTCTTGTAGATGGGCACTTCCTTCCACTCCTCCGGTAGCTTTTCTGTTTCCAAGATTGTGTCTATCAGCCGGTGCAAACAAATGGTCAGCCTCTCCGGGTCCATCTTTATGAGTTCAGCTCCGATACCAACCTTACCAACAGCTTTATTGTTCTTGAGCAGGTGAATGGCATCCTTAACCTCCCTCAAGGTGGGGGCTGGTTAGTTTCCATCCTTCGCAGTACAGAAGAAGGCATTTCCTCCGTTGTCCCGACCTTCATTGCCTGTGCTCTCAGCGTCATTCAGGTGTTCGTCGAAGAGCTGCTTTCACCTTTCGATCACCTCACGCTCTTCCGTCAAAATGCTCTCATCGTTATCCCTGCACATCTCGGCTCGCGGCACGAAGCCGTTGCGGGATGCGTTAAGCTTCTGATAGAACTTACGCGTTTGTTGAGACCGGCACAGCTGTTCCATCGCCTCGCACTCCGTCTTCTCCAAGCGGCGTTTTTTCTCCCGAAAGAGGTGGGTCTGCTGTTGCCGTTTCCGTCTATAACGTTCCACGTTCTGCCGGGTCCCTTGCTGCAGCATGACCGCCCGCGCTGCATTCTTCTCCTCCAAAACCTCCTTCTCCTCCAAAACCTCCTGGCAACGAACCAATCGTTCCGTCGACTCCGTCCTACGTACCCGACGTTGCTCTCAGCTGCATCGTTGATGGCTGCTTTTACTGTTCTCCAGCAGTCCTCAAGAGGGTCCTCATCCAGCTCTCCCTCTTCCGGTAATGCAGCTTAGAGGTGCTGCGCGTATGCAGCTACGACATCCGGTGCTTAAGCCACTCTAGGTCATACCGGGGCGGCCGTCGGTACCGTGCGTTGTTAACGACGGAGAGTTTTGGGCGCATTTTGACCATCACCAGACAGTGGTCAGAGTCGATGTTAGCGCCACGATAGGTCCTGACGTCGATAATGTCGGAGAAGTGCCGTCCATTAATCAAAACGTGGTCGATTTGCGATTCTGTCTGCTTTGGTGATCTCCAGGTGTACCGGTATGGAAGGCTGTGTTGGAAGTAGGTGCTACGAATGGCCATATTCTTGGAAACGGCAAAATCAATTAGTCGTAGGCCGTTTTAGTTCGTCAGCCGGTGGGCGCTGAACTTTCCAATCGTCGGTCTGAACTACTCCTCCTGGCCAACCTGAGCGTTTAGATCTCATATGATGATTTTGACGTCGTGGCTTGGGCAACTGTCGTACTCGCGTTCGAGCTGCGCGTAAAAAGCATCTTCATCATCATCAGTGCGTCCGGAGTGAGGGCTGTGCACGTTTATTATGCTGAAGTTGAAGACCCGGCCTTTGAGCCTCAACTTGCACACCACCCGATCACGCGCCTCTGCATATCACCCATCACTATAAAAGCTGTTTCCAGCTCGTGTGTGTTGCCGCAGCTCTGGTAGATGGTATGGTTACCTCTAAACGTTTGCACCATTGATCCCTTCCAGTACACTTCCTGCAACGCTACGATGCCGAATCCGCGGTCCTTCAGCACGTCGGCGAGTGTGCGTGTGCTCCCGATGAAGTTGAGAGATTTACAGTTCCACGTACCGAGCTTCCAATCGCTAGTCCCTTTACGTCACTGTGGTCTTCGTCGATTGTCCCGGTTCGTATTCCCTCGTTGATTATTCTTTGCTTGATGTTTTTACGGATGGCTTGCAGGGCCTGATACCAACCTCCTAGATTTCCGGAGGACCATTCCCCCTAAATGTGCGGAGCGCCATAGTGCGCAGTTTAGCTTAGGGTCCCTCTCTGGCACTCGGACGATGATCAGCCGCCCCTGGGGAACAGACGCTGTTGTGAGCCGCTCCTAACATGGAGTACAGACGATCCAGGTTTGCAGAAGCAAAAGCAACCCCCCCCCCCTACCCTGCCAGCATACGACCAAAGCTCCCACCGGGGTTGATTAACCGATCTTCCCTAAGGTACTCGTACCCCGGCCAGTACCGCGAGGAGGTAGGGATAGGAGTTGCTGGGCAGGAGGCTAAGGGCCACACAGAGGAGTCCATTTTATTCCTTCAGGTACGCGAGGCACCAATGGTACGCCATGCCCAGCCATTTACCAACCTAGATATAAACAATGCTTACATTGTTACACATTACACATTTGCAAAAATATGTTTTAATCAATTACGCGTTATTCACGTTTTTCCATTGTTTAAGATCTGGGCTCACAGTGACAGTTCGTGACAGCAGAATCTCGGCTCACTTTGACGTACATAAATTTCGTATCGTTTTGTGAGTAGTGTTTGGTCCGTTGAATCTGTTGCTTGCTCCTTTGTGGGCGAGCGACGGAATCCGGATCAATTATGGTTGGTTTGCGTAGTAATCGCACTATCGGTATCGATCATCCGTGTAAATGCTTTCGTATTCATTTCAAATTATATCTTTATCGTTTACCAAAACGAATCCTTTCCCATATCCAAAATCCCAGTGTTTTCTTGTGGAAGTGCAGAGGACTCCTCGGCTTCTATAAAGCAAGTTACACGTCAACATTTCCCTCCCATCCTCAAATTGACCTGCATTCGGACGCAGCCGGCGCCGGTATTGTTTGTTGTAATAATGAGAGCACCAGTACTTACACATTGAAGATGCTACTGATCCCGAGTAATGTCTGTTGGTTCCCTGTGTAAGTACAGCTGTTCTTGCAATAACGGAGTAGCAACTGCGGGCGGTCAATCATGCTCATGCTCTTGCTCATAAATTTCGTATCGTTTTGTACCTTCCAGGTTCTCTTCCGTTTCAAATATTTGATACAATTAAAAGGATATTATATTCTCATATCGTAAAGTGATAGTTAAATGAAAAACAATTAGGGTAAATGATGGCTTCGGCACCCTGAGGGTATTTTCGGCAGCACTAACTTATCGTCATTGTTTAAATTTATCTATGGAACAAGAGTTAACTTCAATGTACTCAACATATTCCTTGAACTATAATCTTCCATGTAAATCACATCTTTCACAAAAATATTATATAACATGGGTTTAATCATTAAATCAAATAAATGCTTACGAAATTATCGTCATTCGTGAGCTGCCGAATAAAACAACACAAGAACAGCTTACAAAAACTCACCACTTTAAAAGGTCCAATTCTCAGCTCCAATGCCAATTTTTTCACACAAGCTACGCACCGATCACTTATGCACTATTGAACTTTTGAATTGTATATAAAGCACTCGAAAATACTTGATTTTTATGCTCTAAATCACAAATTGAAATTAATGCACTTTGATTTCCTCGACAATCAATTTTTATTGCTGGACTAGGTTGCCAGAAAACCATATTCAATTGCGGTGTATTTATTATTCACGATTTAAATTCACCGAAAAAATAGAACACCACTTGTGGAGTTTCTTGTTCATCTGACTTGACAATTTGAATGATAATGATCTTCGAGTAGTCATGGCATACTATGGATGATAAATCACCACATGTCTCTTTCTTCCAAGAGTTTTGTTGGTATCAATGCCAGCATATGACAGTTCTAATTGACCATGATTTTTTCAAATAAAAGCTGCGGGTCACTCAATTTTATACTGTCCTGACAATCATATTCATATTGGTTTTCTATCTCCTCTTTTTCCTGGACGTTTCTCAGAAAAATATCTATGCAAATTTGTATATTCAGACGTTGTCTAGAGATCTTTGAAATCTTCGTACATCCACTATGTCAACAGACCATACATTTTCTTCTTATGCGGCACTCGACAATCTGTTACATTTCTTCTAAGGTGAGCATTTTACACCAAACACAACATATCAAATCTATCAATTGCCTGGTCCCTTCTGAGAGGAACATTTCTATACTTCCGCTAAACCCAACGGATCGAATCCGTGGCTGCTCCCTTCTAAGGCGAGCATTTCGAAACTTCCACCGGACCCGATAGATTGAATCTATCGCTTCGGTACTCGTTTTGAAACGAGTGTTTGTACTTCCGCTGGACCTAACGGATCGTATCCGTTGATACAGCTCCCTTCTAAGGCGAGCATTTACTTTTCGACCGGACCCGACAGCTCGAAACTGTCGCTGCGGTAGCTCCCTTCTAAGGCGAGCAATTGTTATCC
The DNA here is from genome assembly GCF_002204515.2 of Aedes aegypti. Lineage (NCBI taxonomy): Eukaryota > Metazoa > Arthropoda > Insecta > Diptera > Culicidae > Aedes > Aedes aegypti. Next base: position 22,531,633 of record NC_035109.1, on the reverse strand, counting down.
CTTTCGAACTTTTTATTGAAACAGCCTGACCCGACGGATTGAATCCGCCGCTAAGGCAACTTCCCTTCTAAGGTGAAGTTTTTTTATACCTTACGTACTTATTAATTTTACTATTATCGCAAAAACAATGGCTTCAAAAATTTCGGTTACGGCTACTTCTTGGGTTACAGTTCTCCGGAAATACAAATCTTCATACAGCTATTAAACGCTTCAAATATCCTTTTCTAGCAAAAAAAAAAGATTTTTGATGGCCATTGTAGACGTACGTGAGTCCTTTCTCGCCAATGTGGAGTTTCTTGTTCATCTGACTTGACAATTTGAATGATAATGATCTTCGAGTAGTCATGGCATACTATGAATGATAAATCACCACACCACTAATTAATTTATTGGAATTAGCCAACAAAGCATGCATTGGTAACAATTGATCCTTTTAATACTTTCTTATTAGTAGATTGTAGGGCATAATCTTCAATATATTGAAAAACATATAAAAGATACGTCTTTTAATAGTTGAACTATTTTGGCAACACTCCTGTTGTTCTACAGGCAATCAGAGGATGATGTTTTTGTGTCAAGTCATAAGTGAATTGATTTGCAAAGGGCCTATTCTGATTTTCTCATACACTGAGAAAATCAATTTTACTGGCAAAGTTGATCCGAATGGATCTAACAATATTCATAAACCAGAAAAAAATCGTGGAACATTGAAAACAAATGTGCAAGTACCGTCGTTGGGGGTGAGATTTGGCCAAAAATGCGTAAGTCCTCATTTATTTTTGAACAAATTTCGCAATTTGACTTGATGTGTTCGGCTAAAACAAAAAAAAATATGTATTCTCATTGCAAAAATATATTTCACGGGCAGGCATCAAAATTATCAGATAGACGAAGATACTATCATCTATCTGATAGACAACTGATACTTCCAGTTCAGCCAGATGATACTATCACTTCTTGTCCATCCTGATAGTATCACTGAGAGAATGGTTCCTATCAGAGAAAGAGGATAGAGTGATAGTATCCCTATCCCAAAAAATCTTATGATGATACTATCAGTACAACATCTCTCAAATAACAATGATAGAGGTTCTATCTTTATCAATTGATAAAAATAGAATAAAAATTGTTGGACGATAGGTATAGAAAATTAACTAAATTCCATATTATGCAATCCAATGTGGCGACTTCAGGAGTGTAAGAATTGTTGGAAACCCATGCAATACGGGTATTTCCGGAACGGGCGCGATGAGGATTTTACAAAAATCGATATCCGACGCCGTTTTGAAATCCAAGATGGCGGCCTCCGGATTAGTAAAATCATTGAAAACCCATGCAATATGGGCATTTTCGGAACGGGCGCGACGAGGGCATGATGAGAATCGATGCTCGACGCCATTTTGAAATCCAAGATGGCGGCATCTGGTCAAGGAAAATTGTTGAAGACCCATGCAATATGGGTATTTTCGGAACGGGTGCGATGAGGGGATGATGAACATCGATATTCGACGCCATTTTGAAATCCAAGATGGCGGCATCTGGTCAAGGAAAATTGTTGAAAACCCATGCAATACGGGTATTTTCGGAACGGGCGCGATGAGGATATGACAAAAATCGATATCCGACGCCGTTTTGAAATCCAAGATGGCGGCCTCCGGATTAGTAAAAGTACAGAAAATACCCAAATTGCATGGGTTTTCAATGAATTTACCAAACCGGAGCGCGCCATCTTGAATTTCAAAATGGCGTCGGACATCGATTTCCGTCATCCCCTCGTCGCGCCCGTTTCGAAAATACCCATATTGCATGGGTTTTCAATGATTTTACCAAACCAGAGGCCGCCATCTTGGATTTCTAAATGGCGTCGGACATCGATTGCCGTCATTCTCTCGTCGTGCCCGTTCCGAAAATATCCATGAGAACATACCTTGATTTATTTTTATTGGCCTTTTCCTATTATGCGCAAGCTTTTGGTTTCATTATTCGTATCAATGATAGGATAGATAGGGGTAGCTATAGGATTTTGCAAATAGTATATTTTTACCCAAAGATAGATGATAAAGATATGCTTGATGAAAAATGCTGATAGTATCTTCATCTGTCTATCAGTTGATAGAGATAATATAGTCTATCTTCTATTCATCATTTTTCAAGAAGTGATAGTATCCCTATCACTACCTATAGTGATAGTATCATTTGATAGTATCAAAAGATAGACGTGATTATGGTAAATGAGAGGGATAAATTTGAAGCTTGTTACCTCGAATTGAACCAAGAACCTTGTGATCGATAGGCTCGTGCGCACTCCCCTCGTCTATCAGGTTTATAGACAAAAGGTCGAAAGGACGAAAATGATTTGCTTGGTGGGAAATTTTTCCTTCTTTGAAAAAAGATTTTCGAGCCTTTGTCTCCCCTTTTTTCTCTTTAATGAATGTTCGAATCCTGTGAGCAGAATCTCAAATAGAGAAACTTTAAAGTAGATGGAGTACCGTGTACCTTTTAATTCCGCTCCTAAGTACGAGTACTTCCAACCACACTTATCAGCATAAAATGGCGGCTTTTCATCATATGATACATAGAATGCAAACCCTTCCTTTAAGTGAAATTGGAAAAACAAAAGAACTAGATTATATTTTTGAGACGGCTAGGCTTAACGGATATAGGAATAGTACAATACAAGCAGTAGTAGATAAGAGGGCAAGGGATAAATATAGGAAAAGTATGACAACACTTACTGCCGAAAAAGAGGATTTAAAAAGAGTAGCGGTGAATTTTGATACCAAGATTACACAGCCTTTGGCTAAGAAATTTCGAAAATATGGAGTAGATTTGGTTTTCAGCAGTAGGAGTAGTCAGCTTAAATCTAGATTAGGATCAACAAAGGATAAAATTAATAAACTGAATAGAGCAGGAGTATATAAAATTTCATGCCCCCATTGTAATAAAATCTATATAGGACAAACAAAACGAACTCTAGAAATAAGATTCAAAGAACATATTGCTGAGGTAAAAAAAGCGGACAAGGAATTAGCAAAGGGATTAGCGTATGATTTTAAATCAAAAGTGGCTGAACATGTTTTCCAGGATGGACATCAAATGACAAGCGATAACATACACATCGTACGAAGCGTATCTCCATCTTGGAAACTAGACGTCGCTGAAAGTTTAGAAATTTACAAACAAAAGCCTTCACTACTTCTTAATAGGGATCAAGGAAACGGACAATCAAGGCTGTTTAAGTTTGTACCTAAGTAATATAAACGAGCTTGAATATATAGGTAGATAGTTAGGGATTTGTATTATCCCCCTTTTCAATTTTTGACCAAGACATGGCAGGTATACTCCTGTCGAAAAATTTTTTCCTAGGTAGTTTGATTGTGTAGGTACTTATCTGTTGTTAGTATTTAAGGCAGAGAGATGCGACGATTTCTTCAGTGGATACGAGTAACTGACACTGAAGAAGACTGCAAGTGGTAGTCGAAATACGCGTATCTGTCAAAGATAAGCATTTAGGAGCGGAATTAAAAGGTACACGGTACTCCATCCCCTTTTTTGTTCTTCAACCTTTTGTCATAGATTCCTTCTATCGACGCCTTGATGTGGGGTGATGCAAAAACGATTAATAAAGCTTTCGTATTGCAATCGTTCCATCTTCCTTAAGGCAAAATGTATGAATTTCTATAGTCCAGATCGCCGCATGTATAATTGATACGCAATAAGAACAAATCAAGAGAACCGTGTTCGACCATTCCCCCCTCCGCAACAGTCCTTGTATGAAAGTAAAGTAAATTTTGTGTTTGAGCCTACTCCCCCTCCCCCTAGAGCGTTACGTAATTTGTGGACGGCGCCTTAGTCTGCACAAATTTAGTGACGTTCTGTATTCAACATGACTCTCAGCTATTCTATTTATAACTGCAATGCTGTTCTCAGTGTAGTCTGTATTTTTCTGCATTGGCCCTTTCAACGAGTAGAACATAATGAGTGACGTTCAATTTTAGGCATTGTCAACAAATACGAAAAGTTACCAATACATAACCTAGTTTTTGTACTTTTTTGGATTGCCGAAGAGAACAATTTTGTTGCCGACAATAGTAATTGCATTGCCGATAAAAGAACAAGTGCCTCGTGACTTTGGTGAGGAAAAATAGACGATTTAGAGAATAAAATAGTGTTTTGTGCATAATAATTAATAAATTAAGTGTGCTCAAGTGTAGTTCAGGTGTCTCCTTTTAATTGTTGTGCTTTGTTGTTGTGTATAATTGCCTTCCTAAAAGTTCAACTGCTTAGGCTGCCGACAATACGTAAGTTCCCCTATCATCCATTTATCAAATGGTACAAACAGTTAACATTACATGGAACGGTTTCAATGGATCATTGAAGGTAACTCTTTCGGTACTCACCGCATCAAAACAGCGGCGCTACCGTTTATGGAATTTAACATTGTGACAGCATCGCTGTTATGTCAAACACACAAGACTACGGTGGTGCTATCTGTGCTTCTCATAGCGGCCGTTTTGGTTATTTTAATGATCCATTCCAGAAAAATACTGTAGAACCTATCATAATCTGAGTGTCACTAGAAACAATTTTCATCTTACGTTAGAATGTTTCATTTTCTAAAAAGTTGGGAGGAAAGTAATTTGTGATTGATAACGATACTATATAATAGCCTACACAAAACTACAATCATCATTAGATATATAGTTACAACGATTAATTTTGTGGTTTTATCATAATTGTATAGTATGTATTTTTTAAAATTACTATTACGTTGAAAATTGGTTCCAATTTGTTTACTCAATAAGTACCTGTATGTAGTGCACAGATCAGAGCGAGAGTCGAATCCATACACCAAATGATGTTGTTTCACTTGATTCATGGTCTGTCATGTGCAACACGATTTAAGCTGCTATAATAGCAATACACGTGCACTTATATAAATGAGCACGTTCAAACCAAGAGGATAATTGAATCCTGAAGAGCACGTTAACTGGAAACCATACACATCCATTTCCGAATTGGGAGCAACATACCGATAACATACCGACGGCGACCAATAATGCTTCGGTGTGTCATCAAGCTTACGTCCAATCGAAATGGCATTCGATTGCGAAAGATTGTCAGTTTGAGTTAAATGATGCTTGTCTGTCCATCGGTGCAATCCAATCGAAATGCTACCGAAGTCAACGTTTTCGAGGACATGCGAACCGGAGAAGAAGAGATTAGAAGAGCACAAGGATGCTATCCATATCACGTCCGAGTATTAATGTCAAGATGGTGCCACTAAGTACCGACCGATACTTGAGGGGGATATTTCACAAACAGGATTCTGGTTAGCTTCGTAAGAGAAGGGCAATAAAAGTTACTGTTTTGTGTGTACCAAATGGAGTCAAGTCAGCATGATTCTGACGGAATAAACATGCTGGACTGGAGGGCTATGGCGTAGAACTGCTGGCGAACGAACACAAAGCAAGAAGGTAAGACTTTATACTTAACAAACTTTTTATTGGCTTCATCAGCAACATTATATTTTCAACTTCACGGTGGGGGTTCAGTTGGTCAAAATTTTGGAAGTGCTGCAATAGGGTATGGCTTATTATTCAAAGGTTCTCAAACCCCAAAAAAATCGTACGCTCGTTTGAATTTGAATCACGTAAAAAGAGAAAACTGAGTAAATATTACGTTACTTTTCTTAATTTAAATAAATTCCAAATCTTTTGGCTTCATTCTCCTGCAGAATCAATTATTCAAAAGTTTGTAGAACACCAAATTTGTCAAAAATTTTAACTACAGTCAATTCTCTATAACTCAATATTGAAGGGACCACAGAGTTAGGGAGGTATCGAGTTACAGAACACAAAACCAGTGCAAATGCGATCCAAGGGACCATCGAGTTAGCCATGAAAACCAACTTTTGCTATGATTCTCTAACTCGATATCGAGATACGGAATGTCGAGTAAGGGAGAGTTAACTGTAGTTTAAAAAAAGTGCTCTCTAATTTTTTTCTATTTCACCATAACTTTATGACAGCCCAACCGAATCCAAATCTTATTACATGCTTTTGAAGATAACTTGATTATTTTTATAAAATATCAATAGAACACTTAGTTAAAACCCCGTTTAAACTTAGATGTTTAACAAAAACAACTAAAAAAACATGGAAATTTAACTAAAATTACTGTAGATCAAGGCGGGTCAAAAGTCCTCCAAGTTTGTTATAAAATTATCGTATGCAATTCATTAAACAAATCAGTAAAGTATTTTAGGCTACCTGACATAAAAGGCAATTACATACTCACAGTAATTTCAATAATTGCACTATTTTCACTCCCAAAAGCGCATGAAACCCGCTTCTCTCTCTCGCCACATCATAAAACGGTCACCAGCTTCGGGGCGGTTATGGTGGTAATACGGCTACAGCACACGAATTCACTTACCCGTGGACCTCCTCTGGGCTGCGTTTGGGGTTTGCACTCCATTTGGTGCCATTTGCCTCCGCCAGGGCCTCCGACACTTCATCGCGTACGAACCGTAGACCAGCGGGTTCATGCATGAGTTGGACACCGCCATCAGAAAGAGCCCATCCTGGATGGCACCGTCCACTTTGAGGGCGCTTTCGCGGTCAAACATGTACCTGCGGTGGGGCGAGACATGGAATGGAACGTGCTTGTTAATTTATTCGTTCAATTTCACTTTCAGTAATGGGACATACCTACTTTACTATATATTTGAAAAGTTACATTCTTCGTTTGAAAATATTGTGGAAATATATGAAGTTAGTGTAGTCCCATATTGAAAAATAAAGGCATAACTCGGTCTCTAAGGACTGTTCATTTTATAAAGTGGACACTTTGTTTATGCTATATCTTTTTTATTTATTGATAAAATCGTAATCGGTTTTCTGTGTATCGTTGACCTATTATTTTAAAATGCTATGAAAATATAAAATCTTTGAAAATGCTTTTGGTTGAAGAGCTAAATAGTTTTTCCAAAAACTCCTAAGAAAAGCTGTCCGTCAAAGTTTAACATTATTTTTCGCAAAACAAAAATCCCTATTTTTATGAACAAATTGTATGTTTGTATCCTTTACTATTCTACTAAAGGTAAAGCTTTAAAATTATCAATTATATTCCACCATTCTATGACATTAGGTAACTTTAGTGATTTACCCATTTATGGCCAAATTTGCTGATACACCATCCTTTCACTCCCAGCAAAAGAGAAAAGTAAAAAGCGTGTTCAAAACTAGTTTGGATTACTAAAAGAACTATATTAGTATAAACGAAAGCTAAATCGTGAGATTAAACTACAGTCTTAAGTATAAATTTTACTGTTTATGGTCGTTTTACTAAAAAGTCTCATACTTTTAAAATCATGTACGCATATTTATCGATCTACAGCAAATTGTAAACAGTTTTCTCCGAATTTTTCAATTGGTAATCTCAGAATAACATATTATGAAAATAATATGTGGCAAATAAAATCGATTTTATTACAGCAGTGTTGCCAATTTTGATGATTGTCAATGTACTTTGATAGGTCTTCTAAGAATAAAACAATTGTGTTTCTGTTGTGCTTTGAATGTGACGTGGGGACTTACTAAGTAACTCTATGAAGGCGTAAGTCATTTTTCATATTAATACTATATTAGGACTTCCGTCAGGACGTACTTTTACACGAAAAATTCTACTCATATCAATTCCCATCAAATTTTAAAAAAATTCTTTAAAAATATACGGGATTTTATTATATCTGTAAAATTGTTGCTCCAAAAATAACTTGATTTTTTCCATCAGGCTTCTGATTGATGATGCTTTCGAAGAACAAGCCTTTTTGGAAAATAGAAAATATAAATTATCGAATTTTCCAGCGAATTTCTTACAATCATTGATTTTGATAACCTCAAAAAATCGACCGATCTAATCGTTGTTCCATATTCGTGTGAAATTTAATTATTTTGGAGATTTTTTACTATCACAACATTGTACAATACTAGTCGAACGATGTGCAAAAAACCGATTGAAATTTCATTGATTAATAAGAAAGATACAGCATGCACAAGGTGTCCACTTTATAAAATAAACAGTCCTTACATGAACTTTCTACATCAATAGCTTCTACAAAACGTTACTTAGGGTAAATAATGGCTTCGGCACCCTGAGGGTATTTTCGGCAGCACTAGCTTATCGTCCTTGTTCAAATTTATCTATGGAACAAGAGTGACTTCATTGTACACAACATATTCCTTGAACTATAATCTTCCATGTAAATCACATCTTTCACAAAAACATTATATAACATGGGTTTTATCTTTAAATCAAATAAATGCTTACGAAATTATCGTCATTCGTGAGCTGCCGAATAAAACAACACAAGAACAGCTTACAAAAACTCACCACTTTAAAAGGTCCAATTCTCCGCTCCAATGCCATTTTTTTTCACACAAGCTACGCACCGATCACTTATGCACTATTAAACTTTTGATTTGAATATAAAGCACTCGAAAATACTTAATTTTTATGCTTTAAATCACAAATTGAAATTAATGCACTTTGATTTCCTCGGCAATCATGTTTTATTACTGGACTAGGTTGCCAGAAAACCATATTGAATTGCGGTGTATTTATTATTCACGATTTAAATTCACCGAAACAATAGAACACAACTAATTAATTTATTGGAATTAGCCAACAAAGCATGCATTGGTAGCAATTGGGCCTTTTTATACTTTCCTATTAATAGATTGTAGGGCATAATCTTCAATATACTGAGAAACATATAAAATATACGTATTTTAATAGTTGAACTATTTTGGCAACACTCCTGTTATTCTACAGGCAATCAGAGGAATATGTTTTTGTGTCAAGTCATAAGTGAATTGATTTGCAAAGGGCCTATTCTGATTTTCTCGTACACTCAGAAATAAAAATAGTCACAGAATTACTAAAGTTTATGCATTAATGACTATTTTCTATCTGCCTCTCTTTCATTCTGCTGTGAGTTTTCACACTAAATGTCATTTCGACTGGGTTGAAGCTTAGCGATGCTAAGGATGCTCATAGGGACGCAAATCAATTTTACTGGCAAAGTTTGGATTTTGATCCGAATGGATCGAACAATATTCATAAACCAGAAAAAAAATCGTGGAACATTGAAAACAAATGTACAAGTACCATCGTTGGGGGTGAGATTTGGCCAAAAATACGTAAGACCTCATTTATTTTTGAACAAATTTCGCAATTTGACTTGATGTGTTAAGCTAAAAAAAAAAATGTATTCTCATGGCAAAAATATATTTCACGGTAGCCTCAGGCAGGCATCAAAATTATCAAATAGACGATGATACTATCATCTATCTGATAGACAACTGATACTACCAGTTGATACTATCACTCTTGTCCATCCTGATTGTATCACTGAAAGAATGGTTCCTATCAGAGATAGAGGATAGAGTGATAGTATCCCTATCCCAAAAAATTCTTATGATGATACTATCAGTACCAGGGATGCCAAGTCAATTTTTCAAAAATCTGGATGATTTCAAAAATTTGTCTGGAAAAGTCTGGATCTCCTATATCGTACATGGAGAACCTTACAAATTATTTACAAAACCTTTCAAATCCCTTACACATTTTATCTGGATCTTCCAGATTTTTGCAAAATGGGGCTTCAAAAATCTGGAATATTCCAGACAAATCTGGAAGGTTGGCAACGCTGATCAGTACAACATCTCTCAAATAACAATGATAGAGGTTCAATCTTTATCAATTGATAAAAATAGAATAAAAATTGTTGGACGATGGGTATAGAAAATTAACTAAATTCCATATTTAGCAATCCAATGTGGCGGCTTCAGGAGTGTAAGAATTGTTGGAAACCCATGCAATGTGGGTGTTTCCGGAACGGGCGCGACGAGGGGATGACGAAAATCGATGCTCGACGCCATTTTGAAATCCAAGATGGCGGCATCTGGTCAAGAAATTGTTGAAAAGCCATGCAATATTGGTATTTTCGGAACGGGCGCGACGAGGGGATGATGAAAATTGATATCCGACGCCATTTTGAAATCCAAGATGGCGGCCTCCGGATTAGTAAAATCATTGAAAACCCATGCAATATGGGCATTTTCGGAACGGGCGCGACGAGAGGATGACGAAAATCGATGCTCGACGCCATTTTGAAATCCAAGATGGTGGCATCTTGTCAAGGAAAATTGTTGAAAACCCATTCAATATGGGTATTTTCGGAACGGGCACGACGAGGGGATGATGAACATCGATATCCGACGCCATTTTGAAATCCAAGCTGGCGGCATCTGGTCAAGAAATTGTTTAAAACCCATGCAATATGGGTATTTTCGGAACGGGTGCGACGAGGGGATGACGAAAATTGATATCCGACGCCATTTTGAAATTCAAGATGGTGGCCTCCGGTTTGGTAGAATCATTGAAAACCAATGCAAAATGGGTATTTTTGGGACGGGCGCGACGAGGGGATGATGTAAATCGATGTTCGATGCCATTTTGAAATCCAAGATAACGGCCTCCGGATTAGTAAAATCATACCTCGATATAACGTAACCTCTTTATAACGTAACTCAATATAACATGAACAAAAACATGATTTATGAATGATTCATGATTTCCGTCTTCCCCTCATCGTGCCCGTTCTAAAAATACCCATATTGAATGGGTTTCAATGATTTTACTAATCCGGAGGCTGCTATCTTGGATTTAAAAATGGCGTCGGACATCGATTTCCGTCATCCCCTTGTCGCGCCCGTTTCGAAAATGCCCATATTGCATCGATTTTCAATGATTTTACCAAACCGGAGGCCGCCATCTTGGATTTCAAAATGGCGTCGGACACGGATTGCCGTCATTCTCTCGTCGTGCCCGTTCCGAAAATATCCATGAGAACATACCTTGATTTATTTTTATTGGCTTTTTCCCATTATGTGCAAGATTTTGGTTTCAGTATTTGTATCAATGATAGGATAGATAGGGATAGCTATAGAATTTTGCAAATAGTATATTTTCCCCAAAGATAGATGATAAAGATATGCTTGATCCAACAATGATAAAAAAATGCTGATAGTATCTCCATCAGTCTATCAATTGATAGAGATAACATAGTCTATCTTCTATTCATCATTTTTCAAGAAGTGATAGTATCATTTGAGAGTTTCAAAAGATAGACGTGATAATGGTAAATGAGAGGGATAAATTTGAAACCTGTTACCTGGAATCGAACCAAGAACCTTGTAATCGATAGGCTCGTGCGCACTCCCCTCGTCTATCGGGTTTATGGACAAAAGGTCGAAGAACAAAAGGTCGAAAGGACAAAAGGTCGAAAATGATTTGCTTGGTGGGAAATTTTTCCTTTTTTGAAAGAAGATTTTCGAGCTATTGTCTCCCCTTTTTTGTTCTTCGACCTTTTGTCCTTTCAACCTTTTGTCTTTCGACCTTCTGTCTTTTCGACCTTTTGTCTTTCGACCTTTTGTCATAAATTCCGTCTATCGACGCCTTGATGTGGGGTGAAGCTAAAACGATAAATAAAGCTTTCGTATTGCAATCGTTCCATCTTTCTTAGGGCAAAATGTATGAATTTCTATAGTCCAGATCGCCGCATGTAGAATTGATACGCAATAAGAACAAATCAAGAGAACCGTGTTCGACCATTCCCCCCTCCGCAACGGTCCTTGTATGAAAAAGTAAATTTTGTGTTTGATTTTGAGCCTACTCCCCCTCCCCCTAGATCGTTACGTAATTTGTGGACGGCGCCTTAGTCTGCACAAATTTAGTGGCGTTGTGTATTGTCTATTTATAACTGCAATGCTGTTCTCAGTGTAGTCTGTATTTTTCTGCATTGGCCCTTTCAACGAGTAGAACATAATGAGTGACGTTCAATTTTAGGCATTGTCAACAAATACGAAAAGTTACCAATACATAACCTAGTTTTTGTACTTTTTTGGATTGCCGAAGAGAACAATTTTGTTGCCGACAATAGTAATTGCATTGCCGATAAAAGAAAAAGTGCCTCGTGACTTTGGTGAGGAAAAATAGACGATTTAGAGAACAAAATAGTGTTTTGTGCATAATAATTAATAAATTAAGTGTGCTCAAGTGTAGTTAAGGTGTCTCCTGTTAATTGTTGTGCTTTGTTGTTGTGTATAATTGCCTTCCTAAAGTTCAACTGCTTAGGCTGCCGACAATACGTAAGTTCCCCTATATTCAAGTTAATATTTTTGGCTTATTAATTGAACCAAAATGAGTATTATGCTCATTAATGCTCGATGATTATGGCATACAGAAATGTATTACAGAATTTTAAGTTTTTGTATGAGATGGTAATTTTCAGCCTTGGAGCGTTATTTTATCTATGCCTACACTTTCCATATGGGACAGTTATGCCGTCACGGGCAGTGTAGCAGTATACGGTAAACAGGCTCTCACAACAGGCTGCACGGAATAATTTGCAAAGCAATCTAACAGCCTCTTGGCAAATCAATTGTTAGAGAATTTGAACAATTCAAGCTTGTGCTAGAATAAGGACATAAGTCGCATGATCTATTTCTTTTCATCGATCCTCTCTTCTGTTAATAAAAGCAACAATACGCAAGTTTTTTCACCTCAGGACGCAATAGACGGATTTCACGCCAACTCGACACGCGATTGGCAGCACCCCTTCAGAATTCAATGAAACTTTCTGGATGTCAAAAGTATATGAAACTAAGATACTTTGCATATTTTGTATTTTCAAAATCGATCTAGACTAACATTTGAAAAGGGTCAAAGTTTTTTTTTACTTTTTTTATAAACCCGTATAACTCGAAAACGGTAAGACCTACAAAAAAGTGTTGTATGGGGGACTGTCGTGAAATTTCCTGAAATTTTAGAAAAAAATATTGAAAAAAATAATAAAACATTTTCTACACTGAACAATCAATGATTCAAAACTTTAAAGTCGATTTAAAAAAACGGCCATTTCAGATTTTGATCATCCTTTAGCAAAAAGTTTTGTAATTAAATTTACTATAAGTCGTCCATACATTGCAAATTGGGCATATTTTAGGGAAAAAAGTTTTTCTAACAACGAATTTTTTAAGTTCAATTTTTTTTTTTTTGATTTTTTTTTTATTTCGCTTTTAATAGTCTAGTATGCTCATATTTTGGAGTGATAAATGAGTTTTAATCACAAAATAGATTATATTTGTTTTATTGGGAGTAGTTAAAAGAAATAAAACGGAATTATACAGAGTTTTTTTTTAATTAAATACAATTGATCTCGCACCAAACCGCTTATGAGAAAATGAACTCCGTCTAACAATCCGATGGGTTTTTAATGGTTGGAAAGATATCACAATAATATTTTATTTCTTATTTGGTCAAAGCCAATCTTAACAGGTGTTGATCGACCACGACTTAGGAAGAACCGATAATATTTTCAACTGGTCATTTCTGTAAATACCAGGTGAGTTGAATTTTTCTTTCAACTGATTGATGATTTCCTCGAATGCCTCCACCTTGTCGACGTCCATTGCATCCATGCCTAGTATGTCTTGACGTACAGCTTTGGTGATCTCCACTGACTTTTTAATTCGATAGTCCAAGCTCCTGATATTTCTCGACGAGATTGGGGATAAATTCAAAGTTTCAATAATACTGTTGATTTTTTCCAAGTTGTAGGGGCCTAGTAATTCATCCGCTGATGGGACGGATGGCAAAAATGAACAGGACGGGGCTGCTTCTGAAATATACAATAATGTCGAATTAATATATTAATATGGGCTCTATGTAAACAATCATTGTCGTTTAATGTGCTGCAAAGTAAATTTATCTTACCTAGCATTTCATTGGAGGCCTGACCGCTTGTTGGTGGTTGTGGATTTTGATTCACTTCGCCTCCACCCGAACGTCGTTTTTTCTTAGGCGGACTTCTGTGGAGCCTGATCACTAAGCGACATGACTCACAAATATGCATAGTTTCATCAAGCTGATGACTATATCCCATAGCACGTATGTGTTCGATCATTGTTGGTGACAAGTTTCGCAACTGGCTACCACACTTAGGATTGTTTATACCGGCGCAACATCTCGAAATTTTAATGCGCGATAAATCTTGTTGATCCATCTTTAACTTCTTTTCACAAATGACTTAGATAAAATGAAAAGAGTTTTATTGACATCAAGCTTAAATAGTTATATGCATAGGTAGAACGACAATTATAAGTTAAATACCTATCTTTCTATACACTCACGTGGTGATTGTTGAGTATCTCAGGTCTTTAACGGACATTTTAGGTAGATAACAATACAAACATTATTTCTTATTCATCTGGCTTGTAACGCAGGTACGTTTAGTAGTATTTTCTAGAAGAAAATTTAATGGGGTATGGATCAGGTTGTTCCTTTTCAATGTTTGCAATCTTTCGAACCATAAAAATCCGTCGGATTGTTAGACGGAGTTGATTTTCTCATAGGCAGAGGCGAAATCCATAGATTGCCTTCATTTAAAAAACATAATCACTGCATAATTCCGTTTTTTAACTATTCTCAATAAAAAGTACAATTTATTTCTGATTCAAACTCATTTATCACTTGAAAACACGATCATATTTGACGGTTTAGAACAAAATCTTTGAAAAAAAAATTCTGTTTTGGACTTGAAAAATTCGTTGTTAGAAAAACTTTTTTCCCTTAGATATGCCCAATTTGCAATGTATGGACGACTTTTAGTAAATTTAATTACGAAACTTTTTGCTTAAGGATGATCAAAATCTGAAATGGCCATTTTTTTTAAATCGATTCTTAAGTTTTGAATCATTTTTTTTTTCAGTGTAGAAAATGTGTTTTCATTTTTTCAACATTTTTTTCTAAAACGTCAGGAAATTTCACGACAGTCCCCCATACAACACTTTTTTGTAGGTCTTACCGTTTTTGAGTTATACGGGTTTATAAAAAAAGTAAAAAAAAACTTTGACCCTTTCCAAATGTTAGTCTAGATCGATTTTGAAAAAACAAAGTATGTAAGGTATCTTAGTTTCACATAGTCTTCACACCCAGAAAGTTTCATTGAATTCTGAAGGGGTACTGCCAATCCCTTTGTCGAGTTGGCGTGAAATCCGTCAATATTGCATCGCTGCCTAGCGTCCTGATGTAAAAAACTGCTAACAAACCCCCACCTTGTCATTTTTTATTCACAGAAGAGAGGAGCAATGTAGCGAAATCGATCATGCGAAATACGTCCTAATTCTTGCCCACGCTTGAATTATGAGTTGAAGTTGAAGAAAAAAATAATCGATAATCTCACTTATGGATTGGCTCAACGCAAATTAGCTTTCCTCACAAAGATTGATGAACAATGTCATTGTACTGCGAAAGCAGCCTGTTGGTAGAGGAGTTAATAGCTGTGGAAGTGCTAATAAGAACACTAAGCTACGGAGCAGGTTATGTCCCATTTGAGACGTAACTTGTAAGGTTAGGAAGCAGAAACAGTCCACCGTAACTGCGTTGGACACTGCAAACCCGGACTTTCCAAGCTAATTGCATATTCTTCGATTTTCAACATTCATTAAAACTAACTTGTACAGCAAAGCAACAAGGATAAAATGGACATGATCGAATGGTATCTAATGGCCGAAGGGAGAGGCATCCATGGGGCCGATTTCAGTGCTTCCAGGCTTTGTTGTTTTTCATCCCGACTTACCAGAGTGTCATCACAACGTACGGCGTCCAGCACCAAACGAACACGACGACGATGGTAATGGTGAGCCGGAGTGTCCGCTGCCGGGCCCTTTCGATGTGCGTCAAGTCGTTACAACGAAGTCGCATCCCTCCGGTGTGGCTCGTGTCGCTCGTCTCTGCGAGAATGTGGGTTGCAGCAGCAATTATGGTAGAATGTTGAAAAATTGACAAAACAAAGTATGACGTTAGTAAGTTAGAAAGGAAGTGGTCATCCGAAGGACATCTTGATACAAAGAAGAAACTTTTCAAACATGGGAAACTGTTGTGGAACTTTGAACAGTTGATGGATTTTCTTCTCATGGGTTGGATTTACAGTTGAGTATTTTTTTTAATAGAGCAATTTCACCCTTATGTTGTAGTCCCGTTATCAATCAAATGTTTTTGAACAGTGTTACCATACAGCTAGTTGCACCATACATCAATATTTGGATACCTGTTGTATTTTTTATTCTTGTCTAAACTTGCAAATGGTAGTATGTACCTATACTTTATTTTATGGAAATTAACAATTCAAATTGAAAAGTACACTTCTACAGATGCCCTTATTCCGCTGATTCTGTCTACCATGCTGAAAACCGCCAGAAGCGCCTACCTTTTTCCCGGGACCGATTGGAGATTTCACACAGGATAACCGTGTAGGCAGCACTGATGACCATGAGCGGCATGAAGTACATTGCCACCACGCAGAACAGGTTGTAAGCCGTCTCCATGGCGGGGGTGGTGAAAAACCCGAACGTCACACACTGCGTAAAGTCCGGCACGTTTGGGTGGTGCTGAACCCGGAAGATTATACTCTGGAATTGAGATAAAGAGAACAAGTATGGTAATTTTAATTGTAGGAATTGAATGCACTAACATTGTCTCGAATTTGAGAGTAGGAAGTGACTATATGGCTTAGTTCTAAACCTTACCGCATGGTAGCGCAAACATAGAACATGTTACTTTATAGAGCTTATAAAACGACTACGATGTTCTATATCTGCAGTAGAGTGATGCAAATTTTGAAATGTTTGCTCCCCTATGCTTAAACGATTTTGATTATGGTAAATAGCATCCTCCCAAAGTTGGAAGTGATTCGGAAGATATTTGACTGTGCACACGCCATTTGAAGTTTATATGGAGATTACTATGGAATATGCCAATCTTTTGTGTTCAGCCCTCTATCTCTTCGTCATGATATTTTATAGAAAAGTGAACGAATTCTTCTAATGTGAAATCCTCCCAGCTACAACTTTGCCGAAGACCACTTTTTGATTGGACCTCAGGATAAATTGTTATTCATCATAAAAAAGTTGGTTTGCATCTGAGACGAGACTCGCGAAGACGGTCTTCTTTTTCTGTGATTGCTGAGTTTTTTTCTTATTCCACTTTGTGTTTATACCAATTATGCGCATGCTGTTCAAATCCTCACATGAACCTCTCAGCAAAAAATTATTGAGTTTGCATCACATCGAATCATAAATAGCCATTTGAGTGAAATTTCATGCCAGCAAACGTAGCAGACATTAGAAATAATTAATCTTCTGCTTAGATTTATCAGCAACTTTGGAAAAAACTGCTCCGCCGACTGAGGTTTTTAATAACAGTTTACTTTGAACACAATACTTTTCACTTTTTCAGCCATAAAAACGGTGGGCTGCATTTGACGTTTCGTGAGAGGGGAATCTGGGCTGCATATGACGTTGATATTTTTCCTCTTCGCGAGTCTCTCTCAGGTTTGCATGTAGCATGCTTCATCAACTGTTCGGCAGGCAACAGTGGAGCTCCTGGCGGAAAGAATAGATCAAAGTAATCCAGGCTACTATGTTCTACAGCAAAAAAGCAGTGTTGCTCTGAAAGTAATTGAATGATCATCCCAGCATGATTTACACTTTGTTATCAAAAATAACAAATTATCCTTACGTCCCATCGAAATGTGGTCTTCGGCAAAATTATAGCTGGGAAGTTTTCACATGAGATGAGTGTGTTCACTTTTCCATATATTATTATGACGAGCAGTTAGAGGATTGAACACAAAAGATTTGCCTTTTCCATAGTAATTTCCATATAAACTACAAATAGCGTGTGCACAACCAAATTTCTTCCGAATCACTTCAAATTTTGGGAGGATTATTTTTATCATAATTGTCATCGTTTAAGCATAGGGGAGCAAAAAGTTCAAAATTTGCATCAGTCTAATCTGCAGTTTCCGCATAGGAAAAATAGTGTCATTAGCAAAAATGCTTAGGAAACAACGTAGTACGATGTGATCAGCTCATAACTCTGTGAAGTCAGTCGAAGGCATACCCAACTAACATTCACTCATTTAACAAACACCATTATGGCTGTTTTATTCAGCATCTTGTTTTATAACATTTTAATAATTTTCATGGCCAACTTTTGTTCAGGCGTTGTTCACACAAATTTGGAGAAACTTTAAAGCATGTCGTTGAATTCCAACTTTATTTTTCAGCTTTTAAAACGTTTTACAAGCATTTAGTTCAGCTTTTATACGACTGGTTCAAAAATAATTTAAAACAAATTAATAACAAAAAAATATTTTTCTTAGCGCTACAAATGTAGTGTATCATGATATAACAACCCCATTTGAAAATCGACTGGATATTGGATTCGAGCTCGAGACCTTTCAATCGTCTGCGGTATGCCTTGCCATCTGCGCCATCAAAAAATTGATGAATAAATCGTTCAGTGCAAAATATAAACCTCTCATAGCTGAATATTGATCATGTTTGAGGTTCTATTCGACATCGTCTAATCAACACATGGTAGGCTAATCAACAACTGAACAAGCATATTATTCAGCTGCTGTTTAGTGCTGATTCAAGCTGAGTTCAGTCGGCTATTTATAGCGCACAGTGAGAAAATTCATGTCAATGATGGTCAAAAATAATGTTTATTTACACAGAGTGGAATCAGTCTGAAATGATTAAGGTCAATATGCATCGAAGCCAAACCTCAAATTTTCAAGAGCTCAAATCTAGAGAACCAGACTGCGCAGCGGTTCGAGCTGAAAACCTAATCGATTGGTCACACGCTGGTGGTATCCAATCGATAAAGTTTTCAGCTTGAACGGATGTTTGGTTCTCCAGATTTGTGTTCTTGAAAATTTGAGGTTTGGCTTCGATGCATCTTCACCTTAATCTAATTTCATAATAAGTTTTAGTTTGTTCAAAACTTCAATTTGAATGATTCATTAACTTAAATTGAAATTCATTTATTTTATAAATTATATTTGTATTTTCTTAGATCGCAGTATTCAGTTGTGAAGTAATGTCATTTTAAATAGAGCTCGCTATAGAAATTTTTTTTATCAAAAGGCAAATTAAATGGGCCACCAGCATAGAGGTCGCTAGGTAAGAAGGAGAGAAATGTCATTGAAAATGTTTGTTAACGTCCAAAATTCAATTTTTCGACCAAAAAATTAGCTCATAATCAATTAATTATTAAACTATTTTCCATTGGCATAATCATTTTGACCCTTTATTCTTGCGATACGCAATCTTGATGATCTTCAAAGATCATCATTCTGCTCCAAGATTTGAACAAGCATGCTTTGAATTCATCTCAATAAGCGGGATCATTTTCAATCCTGATTTTTTCAATCTCAGCGTGCGGGATTTGTGCCAGGATTCAATCTCAGGATTGAATCACTGTTATTCAGCTCACAGGATCAATTGAATTCAAGAATACAACATGCTCCCCGAATGAAATAAATGTTCCTCGTGTTCAATATGAATATTCAACGTTTCAATGGGGATTCGGATAAAGCAAGCCTATGGAACGAGAGGCGTAGCAGTAAGAAAAGCAATAAAATTATATCGGTCGTCTGGAATGTCCAAGAGTTGCATCAAACTACTCTACTGGTTGGCCCGACTGGGGGTCATTACCAGCCTTGGTAAAGTGTATTAAGTCAAATATTTGGTAAATTCATACATGCTCTTGCGGAAGTCAGTTCTAAAATTCTGATAGCATTTTTTTTCATATTCTTTGATTAAAATCAAGGAATCTCGTCTTAAAGGGAAATCATTACAGCACATTATGTAGGTCAGAAGGCTGTCAGAAATTTACGATAGACTCATTCCAAACGTCCTGTCAGACAGGAATTTTCAGACAGAATTGCCAGAAATATCAATGCTGACTCGATTAACTTTACCATCAAACAATTGATCAAGGATTGAATCCTGGGATTCCAGCAGTATGCCGCGCCGCCATCTTTTCGAATCCAACATGTTCTAAGCAATCGTTGGATACTCAAATGCATTTCAATGTGGATACTCAATTGATCTTGGCTGCTGTCAAATCCATTAGGTGGGATTGGGGTCAGGGCTGGCATCAACTCGCACAATGCGCGCAAAGAGCAGAATTTAACCACTGCACAAAGAGGAGACAGACGCACGCAAAGTGTAACAACACGAACACAATGAGGGCACGCAGTACGAAAGAGAGTGTAAGCGATTACGCAAAGAGTAATGCTGACGGAGTGTGTTTGCTCAAAGTGTACACAATTTGGCTCTTTTTACCTTATAACATGGATATTTTTAAAACGAGACCAACGAATAGATGTCGGATATCGATGTCCGTAGTTGTTTTGGAATTCAATATGGCGACTTCCGGTTTGTGAAAAGCGTTTCAAACCCATGCAATATGGGTATTTTTGGAACGGGGCCGACGACTGGATGACGGAAATCGATGTCTGACGCCATTTTGGAATCCAAGATGGCGACTTCCGGTTTGTGAAAAGCGCTTCAAACCCATGCAATATGGGTATTTTTGGAACGGGGCCGACGAGTAGATGACGGAAATCGATGTCCGGTGTCGTTTTGGAATCCAAGATGGCGACTTCCGGTTTGTGAAAATCACTTTGAGCCCATGCAATATGGGTATTTTTGGAACGGGACCGACGAGTAGATGGCGGAAATCGATGTCTGACGCCATTTTGGAATCCAAGATTTGAGAAAATCGCTTTAAACCGGATTTCGTCAACTGGATTTCAAAATGGTGGCAAACATTGATTTCCGCCATCTACTCGTCGGTCCCGTTCCAAAAATACCCATATTGCATGGGTTTGAAAAATTTTCGCAAACCGGGTCGCCATCTTGGATTCCAAAATGGCGTCAGACATCGATTTCCGCCATCTACTCGTCGGTCCCGTTCCAAAAATACCCATATTGCATGGGTTTGAAGGGATTTTTGCAAACCGGAAGTCGCCATCTTGGATTCCAAAACGACACCGGACATCGATTTCCGGCATCTACTCGTCGGCCCCGTTCCAAAAATACCCATATTGCATGGGTTTGAAGGGATTTTTGCAAACCGGAAGTCGCCATCTTGGATTCCAAAATGACATCGGACATCGATTTCCGTTACCTACTCGTCGGTCCCGTTCCAACAATTCTCCCATATATTCCAATAGAAGCTCCTATGGAAGCATTCGGTAGGTACTCAATGAGCCACACAAAGAGTGCGTGTTCACCATTTTCCATCAACACTTTGTGTCGAAGGATACATTGCAGCGAGAGCAGAAACACAAAGAGGCGTCAAAGAGGTAAGAACCAGTGAGAAAGTGTAGCTGTCGCACTGCACTCAAATTCATGATCAACACAAAGTGCGCGCTCTTTGTGTTTTTCTGTTTTCACTGAGGAGATGCCAGCCCTGATTGGGGTTGCCATATACGTGTGGGATTCAATCATCCCATACACGTGGCATGATTCATTGCATGCCAGGATTTGAACTAAAAATGCGCGCGAAATAAATCTTGCTCTGGTGATTTTAAATCTCAGCAGCTCTTGGAAAGGGATTTTTTGAAGACTGCGCATGATTTCACAACAAATTTAGCCACAAACAAAGAATCCGGAAGTTTATAACCTATGTAGCCAAACACCAATTTTCCAATTTTATCCCACAAATCGTACATGAGCACTGACCGGATCTGTACATTTTGGAAGGAAAAAAAGTTTATCATGTTTTTCAATGCTCTCTGATCGTCTACAACATAACTAGGGAAAGTGTACCAGTTATGGCCATAGTGGTTCCCTATTTGGCCATATGCAAATTTTAGATAACTTTTACATTTTTAATCTTTTTGAATGTTTTAACATCAAGATTTATCCTTTATTGTACTGCTAAAACACAAAAGATTTTTCAAAATGTGAAGACATTCAAGATATCACGTATGGCGAAATAGGGAACCACTATGGCCATAACTGGTACACCTACCCTATTTCGAGAAAAAGTGCAATATGTGTGCTCCTTCCTATGCTGCACACGGTGCGTTCTCAACCCAACCTCTTTTATGACGGTTCTCCTACTAGCCACCAGATGTCGAAGTGATCGTTCAGCTTTGAAAATATTAGCCTATTCTATCGAAGAAATTTCCACTTTTTCTTATACGGAACAACATCCCGAGCAGGCGAAAAAAGCTTAGCAATAGCAAATTATAATATGGATAGCTAAAAGTGATATTAACTTGATAGATATAATATACAAAAGATCTGGAAATGATATCTAAAATTAACAACATACATAAAACAAACAAAATTTTGATGTTGTCTTCAGATCTTTTATGTCAATCAAGTCAATATCACGCTTTGTTTGTCAGTACTTCGCTCCTACTAGGAATACTTAGCTCAAATGTTTGTTTTTGTTTTTCAAAATTATCCTACATTTCTGGAGGCTGACCATGTTTATTTTATGAACAGAAAAAAGTTTTGAGAAAGCATAAATTATAAGCTTTGAAATGCATTCGGAACTCAACACGAATTTCTGATATTTTATGAAATTCTACTGCAGTGTGATCGCTTTTACAAGGCTTAATTATTGCTGAACAAAGTGTTTGTTAATCGTTATTTTGGCCTCTATTGGATCAACTGTTCTTATAATATACTGAAGTTGAATTAGGATTTTATAAGATACAGTGGCCCAATTTCATATTCGTACAGGATACTGTTTTCACATCAAGTTAGTAATAAACTATTAAATTATGTATTGAGTTTAAAATTCTTAATCCACATTGAAGGTAATAGGTGTCATCTATTATTTGCGAATCACAAAATGTTTCCATTTACATTCATCTTTGGATTAATGTAAAAGTATTGAATTTATGTCTAAAATTCACCCAATTCCATATTCGTACACCTACCAAAATTCGAACGTACAACATTCAAAACTAAATTTTAAAGCTCTATTTGATTGCTGAAGTGCTTTGTTATGGTGTTTAGATGTAGTGAAGTACATTTGGACAATTTATTAGTGGACATATATGAAATTTAGGTAAAATTATGAGAAATGCCAGTTTTACAATGATTTTTGCTATAAAATCCAATGATTCGAACAGTATCGTTCGTTTTTGTCATTGAATCCAATCTATTATTTATATTCGTGGGCTCTGATAGAAATTTAGTTGGAATGTATACAGTTAACAGAAATCATAAATAGTTTTTATCTCTTTTGAGTTCAGAAAATTGTGGTACTATAGTTTCAAAACTCTTCTAAAATGATATTTCTAATCAATGTACACCAAATTTTCATTCTAAACAACAGGTAAAGGTCAATTTTAAAATTGTCTGTAAAAAGAATTTGAATCACGAACTTCGTTTTACAATAAAGTACCCTAAACTACGCTGTACATACCTCAACATAATTGATGTTATCGCAATATACAGTTATCTTTGAATAAATATTCAAATTATATTCAAAATAGCACCCTATTTTGCTATTTATTGATTTTATTAGAAAAATACAAAATAACTTGAATGAGCAGAGAGCATTGATACACTTTTTACTAGAATATATTTTGTCGTTTTCATCATTTTAAAAAACGTTTATGTTGCGGTTACGGCCATAATATTTATTCTACAAATCTCTATAATCATGTTTGGTAGTAAAATGTAAATTAAAAATAATAATTACGCAATGTTTCGATAGGAACATTAACTATGGATTATGTATATCCATTAAGGAATAAAACTTAGAGAAATTGACCACCATTTTTGGTTTTGGATTTGTTATAAATGTTATATTACCGAAAATACAAAAGAATAAGTTGTCGATATCCACTCCTAGCTACTCTAAAACTGATTATAATTTTTTGAAACTTATGCAATATTTGCAGCAATCATTCTTGAGAAAGCGATGTTGAATAATATGTAAGTTATTGTTTAACTTACCGAATATTTTAGCAAACCACATGGGACAAGAGGTATTTTTCTTAAATTTACTTAAGTTTCAAATATGTCCGCTTATAAATTTTCCAAATGTACTCTACTACATCAGAACAACACAACGAAGAACTTAAGCAATCATCTAGTCCATTAAACATGAGTTTTGAATGTTGTATGTTTCTTTTTTGTTAGGTGTACGAATATGGAATTGGGTCAATTATAGACACAATCTCAATACTTTTCCATTATTCCAAAGATTTAAGCAAGTGAATACAGTTTGTCATTGCCAAACAATAGATGACACCTATGACCTTCGCTATTGATAAAGTATATCGAAATCCATGCACCATTTGATAGTTTTATAACAACTTGATATGGAAACAGTGCCCCGTACGAAAATGAAATTGAGTCACTGTACTTATTCAGCTCTTATTCATGCTTATGACAAAATGTGGAAATAGCTGAAGTGCGACGCAAGTAAAACGTTAGTTCGTCTTCTGAATATCCTTTTATACATATACATTTGTTTAGTGGAATATTGGCTTTTTAGTTGGGGAAAACGTGTCTTGTTCAGCTGATTAGTAAAACAATCTTGACTAGTCGAATGAGAATCTTTGGAAACATTTAATAAGTGGCGATTCAACTTTTGTTCATTCTAATGCATAACGTTGAACATTGACCTAAGTTTGTGTTAAAAAAGCACCTACTCAGCTCTTTATAGAGCAACATTTTTATTCAGCTGTCATTACCATTACTGAACAATAATTAAACATGCATGCTTGTTTGTGGCTCTGAATTGTTAGTTGGGTAGTGAGATTCCAATATATAAACTTCATACACTGCCCATAAAGGCATAACTGTCCCAAATGGAAAAAGCAGGCCTTTAAAAAGTAAGAGGTTGTTGACCGTCACGAACTTATGAAAGATTTCTACTGATAAAAATCCAATCAATTTTCATACTTTTTGTTGCATGTCAATTCTGACATGTTATGGACATTGTGTTTTTTTTTGGTTCGGTTTACACTTCAACACCGATAGAATCGGTCGATGGAAGAAAAAACATGAGCGGTAACTCTTGCTCCCGGTTAAACGTTAGGTCCAGACATGATCCACTAAGATTGGTTGCTTTAGTGGGTTCCGAAGCCAGTTTGAGGTAGAGGTACTTCTCCATGAAGTCCGTGAACTCCATGTTCTCCTCTTTGCTCAAATCGATGTTTAAGTTGCGTGTACAAGTAAACTTAAAAACGTCAAAACCTTATAACAGCAAGAAAAACATGCTTTTCTATTAAAAACTAGTGGACCCAGCAAACTTCGTCTTGCCATCAAGTAGGCTGTTGAAAAACGGCATGGAAAGTCCCGTACAAAATGACAGTTCCGTTCACTCCCGTTTTTCGGACTTTTGCGTTCAATATCGTGGGCTTTTTATATGCACAAACACGTCGGAACACTTTAGGGACATAACAATGGAAGAATTTTCAAAATCCGATAGCCCGTTCTCAAGCCATTTCGTGACATACAAACACCACTCCATTTTTATTTACAGTCACCTCTCCACATCTCGATATCGAAGGGACCATCGAGATATGGAGAGATCGAGACAAAGAACAAATTTTTAATGAACACTAGATTGAAAATCACTCCGTTACCAGGAAAATAATAACAAGCAGACGTCATCTCGCGTTCTGAAATTGGTTTGAATCACTAAAATCTAGTCTAGTAACCTTTGATTATGGTCATATCGACATACGGAGAGAAATTTTGGAACAAAGAATCAACAGGAGCACATCGAGATATGGGGATATCGAGATAAGGAGGATATCGATATACGGAGAGACAAAATGTATGCAGACTGAAGGGACCGATGAAATCATCGACATAGGGAGTGATATCAAGATATAGAACATCGAGACGTGGAGAGTCGACTGTATATAGATAAGACATACCTCGACATTTCTCAATTTTTCAATAGTTTAGTCATGAAAATCAATAGTATTCATTTTTGGAGTAGATTTGTAGAAAGATTTTCAATCGATTGGTGCAAGAATCTTGAAAATCTATTCGGGCGTTAGTAAGTTATTAACAGTCAATATCTAACCACTTTTCGTGACGCGAGTGATTTTTCGTATTTCGAAATTGTACCCCAGTATGTTGCCGTAAGACGTTATCCAACGTCAAAACTAACGACCAAAGTTTGATATTTGTCTTCTTATACTATAACTTTGTTTTCTCTTTGTTTTTTGTTTGTAGTTGGAGTAGCGATATTCACAATGTTTTTTTTTTTTAAATCAGTGCTTGAATCCACCACCTTTATTTATTTCTTATGAAGGGTGGCGAATCGACTGCTATCAAATATATGTTTGACTTTTTCTAACTTTACAATAATAACTGTTGCATCGATACGGGTTCTATATTGGCTATATTGGTACACCAACACTATCCTTCATTTTTTAAATGTTACGCACAAATATGTATTCAATTTTGGAAACACCTCTTGAAATGGTATAATTTCCGAAATGAAAAATCTTCAACAAAATTCTGCTTAAACTGAACAAAAATTGTTGCTCAATAGCGTTCGTTATTTCTTAGGCAACTTTTAAACTGAAAAGCCATTTGAGGTCGATCATGCATCGCAGTTTTCCCATTTCAGTGGGATGTTTACTCGATGCTTTAAATTGCGTTCCAGCAAGTATTTATTTTCTAGTGCACCAAAATTGTGCATCAAATTTTACAGCCTTTCTAGGGATTTTGGTACCATAAAATATCCAAATGCAAAAGTTACCCCAGCTGAATAACTTTTCAATGCCTCTGCGAATGCTCTGCCGCTTCTACTACTAAGTCTTCTATGCGAAACTAAATTTGCTAGCTTTGTTGTTGCGTTCGCTTCAGGAAATTGTTGCTTTCTCTGGCTTTTGGCATCGGGGAAACTTTTCAGCTCGGAAGCTCATCGTTTCGTTGTGCTTCTTAATTTGTCCTGAAACATCTCTTTCGCCAGCATCTGTTTGTAGTTTGAAGAAGAGCTCTGGGCATTTAACGACAAGATGGAAGATGGACAGCAACGTGCGAAATTAACATTGCAAATTTCTCTCACTTCACGCCAATTTGCAACTGGAATTGACAAGACAAATACGAAAGAGCACCTTGAAATGGGTATAGCTTTCTACTCTGCTGGTTGATACAATGAAATTATGTTTTTATTTTTCCATTTCCTCATTAGTATCACTTTAATCATTTTTTTTGTCTAGGTGTGTTGTGTTAGACAACATTAGGGGTATTCACTTAAAGCTGCGTAAATAACAATCTATGTAAAAAATAGCAAAGAAATATTTCATATGAAATAATTCCTCTAAGCGTTGACAAATGGCAAATTGTTAATCTAGTAACCAATCAAGAACATTTTCAGAATGTGCTGTTACTGGAGGCTCACGTCAAATTTACTTTACAGTGGTCGTTGTGCGGCACCCAAAAACTTTTTCAATTCACCAGCGAAAAGCGCTTGACATAATTGCATTTAGCACTGTTTCAGTAAGGGTAAATTTTGATTCCGAAAAATCAAATCACCACGGTCCTTACTCATCAAACAAAGTCCGGATCATTCAGCCCTGAAACCATTCTACTCAACTGTTTAGGGCCACAAAATATTGTTCAATAATGAGCGAGGTATACAGCTTCGAACATTGGTAGAAAATTCATCGAATCATGTTGGCCACAATAAATTGAACGCTCCAATTAGTTTTTTTTTTGTATTTAGTATAGTACTTTCAATGCGAACAATGGAAGTTTCGGAACATTCCGAAAATCATATCACCACGTACATGTAACAGGGAACAACTCATTCCTAGCTAGAAGCCTCCACGAAACAATCTTTTTTTAGGTGTCTTACTATGTATTTAATGCCATTTTATGTAAATTTTTCACAATTTTCTGTTTCGGATGTTTATCCGGATATTATGGGTAATGAAGGTATGTTTGTTTTGTTTTCAAATAATAGTTGTTACGACAACCAAAGCGTACTTTGATCTATTTTTTTATGAACTCTGACAGTTTGAAATATTCCAATCTCAGTTTACACAATGTCGTGAAAGATAATCAGTTACCGTGACTTACGCAGCATTTTACGCTGTTAAGTGAATACCCCTATTATCATTCTAATTTGATAAAACTAAACCAAGCTCTTATTAACATTTTGTAATTACATTTGACTGCCAGTATGTCAGTATGCCAGTATGTGAGAAGGGATTAACAGGTTTACAAAGTACCTGGTACTGAAATAGTAGTTTACGCAACAAGGTGCAGAATGAAGATTTTTACAGCACGAGTCGTACGTTTATCCAACGAGGCTTGCCGAGTTGGATAATTACGACGAGTGCTGTAAAAATCGAGTTCTGCACCGAGTTGCGTACAACATTTTTTGCAATTTCATGAAAGGTTACTTGAGGAGTAATTTTAAAACTATTTTTCATCAATTTGCGCACGGTCGTCCGTAGCCATGTTCGAAAAATTCTGATCATAGCAGGCTGTACTGAGCAACTGTCACAATTTTTCAAACCATTGTCCGGATAGCATCATTATTTGCAACAATGAGCGATTCCGATTCTGATGTTCCGATTGACATTGAATCGGCAGCGGAAGTGGCCCTGGCTGGTCTCCTACCGGAGAAATCCAAGACAAGATACGAAGAAGCTTACAAGCATTTCAACGAGTGGTGTATCAAAAACAAGATTGGTAAGGTTGACGAAAAGTGCATGCTAGCATACTTCTCGCATGAAATGAAGCACCAGAAGCCATCAACGAAATGGACGCGATTTTCAATGCTTAAAAGTACAATACGTCTAAATATCGGCGTTGATATTGGTGAATACAAAAATTTGATTGCTTTCTTGAAGCGGAAGGCAGATGGATACCGTCCAAAAAAATCAAAAATCTTCACCAAAAAAGACATTTTTGATTTTTTGAAGAACGCCAGTGATGATATTTATTTAGCTGTGAAGGTAAATGTAATTTAATCAAAACCAAAGAACTTTATTTAAACCTAATTTTTTTTAAAGGTCGCGATGGTTGTTGGAGTGTGCGGAGCATGCAGACGAGAAGAAATAACCAAGTTAACGCTGAACGACATTGAAGATATGGGAGACAGTGTGAAAATCACTATTCCCAATACTAAAACCAAGATCCTCCGACAGTTCGTCATCACGGCAGGTAATGCACCTGGCGTCGATATGTTGAAGCTGTTCCGTTCTTACAGACAACTGCGTCCGGCTGATACAAACCACTTGCGTTTTTTTGTGTGCTATCGATCTGGAAAGTGCACTAAACAGCCCATCGGGATCAACACGATAGCTAAAATGCCAAAAATAATCGCCGAATTTCTGAAGCTACCGTCACCAGCAGATTACACAGGACACTGCTTTCGTCGATCGTCCGCGTCTCTACTGGCAGATTCTGGGGTAGATATTTCTGTTCTCAAGAGGCATGGAGGATGGAAATCTTCAACTGTTGCTGAAGGATACGTCGAAAATTCCTTGCAACAAAAAAAGATGATAGCTGAAAAAATTATGGGAGTTCCAGATGAAAATACCACAACAGAAAGCGTTCTTCCATCCACATCGACAGTTCCGCACTACAGTTTTGCTGTTCCAACATTTGCGCCCAGTACCTCGGCTACAAGATCGTCTGCTCCGAGTCCAGTGCAAATAACGGCGGCAGAAGTCATGGAATTTCCAGCTGATGATTCCAGCGCCACAGTAGGAGCGGAAAATATTCCTTTTTCGGCAACGGCAGCTACCCACAGTTTCGAAGTTCCAACATTTGCGCCCACTACCTCGAATGTTCCAAACCCAGTTCAAATTAATAATTTGACTAACTGTGTTATTAATTTTTACCAAAATAAATAGGTAGTAAATAGGTTATCAATAAAATATACTCATTTGAACTGATCACAGAAATGATTTGTTAATTTATTAAAAGAAGAACTGATTATCGAACTCTCTTGATCTCTCCATTTCATTTAACAACAAAACAATATAGACCTCTCCGTGTCTCCAACACTGCAATCACATGTGCTTTATTACGTTACTGAAAAGCGTTGCGTAATGAACCATTACGCAACTGAAATGCGTTGCGTAATGAGTCATTACCGCACGCTTTTCAGTTAGGTAATGAACTCATACGACAATGCGGGAAAGTAGGCCGTTTCATGACAGATTAGCGTGAGGAAAAACGGCCTATTACGATGAGAAATTGCAAAAAGTACTGTTTTATTGCCCATGGTATATCAATCTTTTACCAATGACTATAAGCCTGTCCTTCCAAATCGACATCCTAGTTGTATTTCCTTGACAGTAAGTCTTCCTCTCAAAGTCCACATTCCTAAAATCTCAGTTCCCCAGAATAAACCCTCCATGAACAAACTGGACAACGATTCCCGCACGTTACGGCCCTTAAGAGAGATGCCCAGTACAAGCAAATCTCGTCAAACTGTCATAAAAAGTACCGCTCAAATGTACGCATGGGAAGCTCACGAACAAGAAAAACTTTACCCACCCTTGTTACGCTTGACCCCGACCTAAATTTCAGCAAACGCGTAATTCTGAATATGCAATGATGTTCGGTCGGACATTCGTCCTCAAAACGGTTCCGAGTACGGAGAGCAGGGCTGGTTGCGGGTTACTTTCCATTGACTAGGCCACTATTTTCGGCCTAAGGCCACTTGAAAGTCACTATTTGCTATAAAAAGTCATCAAAGTCACTTTCTTCAGAAAATTTATTACTAGTCACTGTTTTTAGAATTTGAAGATAAAATAAAACATTGAGCTGGATAAGCTTCTGAAATTGAAACAAATAATATTTCTCAGATTTTTGTCATTGTAAGAACAAACTTAGGGTGATTTTGGAAATAAAAGTATCATGAGAGGAAGAGATTCTTGGCTATTTTTCTGGAAGAATATAAAAAAAACTGAGGAAACATATTCATTCTGTATTTTTAGGCTCTTTAGTGACTATAGTTTCTATTATTCATCTGTCAATTCGCTACCAGCCCTGCGAGAGCTGATTCGAAATGTAAATTACAGTCTCTCGTTTTATGTACATCATTTGTAATAACAAACAGTTTTATACGTTGGTCGTATTTATTCGCGCTTTGCAAATGCAAATCCAATGCATATGTTTCGATGATCAAGCTTCTTTTTTCGCCATTTCACGTGGAAGCTGACTCCATGCAATTTTGATTTCCCGTTCATCTGTACGAAACCGTTTTTGTACCCTTATAGTTTATTGCCCGTATTCGCAAGGGTATTGTTCCCCGTAGCGATTTTCGACTTTCCGAAGCACTTCACTTCCTCCGTAAAAATGTTATTACATATTGTGTGCAACTACCAGGCAAGGAATGCGATTCGATGTACAGTCAGACTTGCTTGAGTCGATATTAGAGGGATCTTCGACTAGTGGAAACCTATGCGACCCCTTTTTATCGTAAAAATGCCATTTACAATTAATTCAATAATAAAAAATAGTAGAACAGATTGAAATTAAATTGTAAAATGTTAGTTTAGATTTGTAATTGTCCTGGAAAATATGTTAATAGTATAATAAAAAAAAATATTTTAAAAATGCCATTATCAGAGAAATTTCCTCAATTAATTCGATGCTGAAAATTCTCACATCGACTTATAAAAATCCAACTGTAGAACAAACTTTCCCACGGTTGCTTACACGGCATCTAATATTCACCGACATACCACTTTTATTCCGGCAAGCAGTCGGTAGTAATTTTTATCTTTTTTTTTGCGTTTGGCTTGGGAGCACCGCACGTACAACCAATAAAAAGTGAAACATGATTCGAATATGTACATTATTATTTCCTCTGGAGAACTCCTGTCGTCTGCAGCTCAGCTCATCCTTTGGCAGCACCGGTGGGTGAAAGGTGAACATTATCGAAACGTTTCTCAAATGGTTATTTTTCTATTTTCTCGTTCGCGTCCATTCACATCTACGGAGCATACTTTTCACGGAACGTGTATAAATTCTGTAAAGCTGCGAGAAGAACGATTGAATTAGGAGCAGCTTGATGAACTAAACGTGACGTATGGTGATCGAAAGGTGGAAGCAGTTCTTCCACGAACACTTGAATGACATTGAGAGTAGAAAGAAGCAGGAAGTATGAAATACTTCCTACTCGTCGATAATTCTTCAGCAGCTCAAGAGCAACAAAAAAGATGATGGTTTGGCAAATGATTGACACAGCGTACCATTGCACAGTAGGACGGATTGTAGTTTTAGGAGGAAATATGGAATTATTATCGTTTCTGCTTCCCAAGCAGGAGATCGTTTGTTCAATGTCCCGTCCCTTTCTCATATTTTTAACATTCTTTTTAATACCTGCCTTTCTCTATTCCTCTGCACCTTCCTTGATAATGACATCAAAAATCATCAGTTCAGTTCTATATGTCGCCAGAGTTTATTTTTTTGTCGCCAGAGTTGAATACATCGACTTAATCGCCTATCACAGTGGTATCCATACGGTCCATTGCCCTTCGAAGGAAGTACCACACTAGACAACGGACTAGCATGCAACGCCCAGTGGCACAACCGAAATACGTTCTTGATGAAAAGTATTCCGGACTAAAACGGGAATCGAACCCACACACCTTGACTGGATGCGGCTAAATGCTTGGTAACACTAACCGCACGGCCACGGAGCCCACAACCACTAACAAAACACATCCCTATCCCTGATGGACATAAGGTCGTGGCCGACATAGTTATCAATCTAGAAATATTAAGGGTAGTTTGTTGTGAAGATGGTAAAAAAGCTTAAACCCAAGCTACATCTGAGTGGTTATCTGTGCAATATCACTATTCTGATTGATCATGGAGTAGCAACTACGAAGTGTATATGTTCCATTAGTTGATCGTTGATAGGTTTGATTAAAAGATAACTTACTTAATTGTAATTATACGCACGTAATTTACGTTTTTGTATTTGCTCTCAAATGCTTGTTAATGTATTTTTCGATATATTTTTTATCCTATGTCATTAGAGTTATGGCACAGAAAATATTAGTATGAACAAAAATAATTTTTTCTTAAAATTTAACACATTTTTTAATTTGTAATTTGTAATTTGTGTATTGCTTATCAAAAAACTGTTTGTGAGTTCAACCCAATATGTTTTGAATGTTTGTGACTACTTTTCGATACACTCCTTAAAAACGCAAAGTTCCATCTTTCCTCCCAAAACCCCAATCCGTTCCATTGTGTATTGGTACGTCACGTACCTTAAAAATATGACTCTCTTTAATGATCTTCAGTATCTTGCCATGCATGCCGGGAACCCTTTTTTATCGAATTTGATTGAATCTTAAATTTTCTCCCACATGGGTTTAACCTTTCAGAAAATTCTTGTTTCTTGTTTCTTGTTATAACTAATCTAGATCAGTGTTACCTTTAGATGGGAGTGTCCTAGCAAAATACTTTCCTCTGCAAATTTGTTCATTGAGCCATTTTCACATTTCTGCCGCAGACACTTATGCTCTATCACTGATGTGGAATGCGTTGTATGACACTTTATTATTCTCCTCTACCAGCTCTAAAGCTGCATTTTTATACCACAGTGATAACTTTTTTGTTTCTCTATATTTTTGCATTTCTTTTATTTTGAGTATATGTTTTGCAATTTATCCTCGGCTATTTGATTTTGAAGATTTTCAGATGTTCCTTGGAGGACCAACTCTTCAAAAATTTCTTTGTCCGCCATTTTGTTTTTAGCCAATTTGTTAAACAGCTAAAATGTGGACTCTACGGTGTCAGGTTATAAGGAGTTTTCGGAAAAAAAATATAAATCGGTTGAGCAAGAGAGAGCAATCTGATTTTTTTTTTAGATTTCAATATCTTTACAGGCAGTGTGGCTCCAGAAACATAAATATTCATAACTCATAAACGGTTGCACCAAATTACTTCTTTTTCACAACAAATTCTCTCAAATGTTAAGTCATGGAAAATACATGTAGTCTAAGACGCGTCGGCCTCCCTAGCAATTTCGGAATATCTCCGGATCCAGGTGACCAAAGATTAAGAACGGCTAATATTTTTTTGTAAGTAGACTTGTTATTTTAGATGTTATTATAAAATGGTACCAAAATATCGAGAAACAAAAAAGTCATTGCAATTTTACTATTTCTTGGAAAAAAGTGTTGAAAACAGATTTTGTCGTCAGGTATTCAAAGCTCAACAATAACAAAATGTTGTTACACAATTTACAAGCCAATTTTTTTAGATTTATTGATACTTTCGGTTAAAACAGTGTATTACAAAATCCTGAATAACTCATGAAGCGGCTTTTTTTTAAGTGGTATGGCAGCCGGTGATGCTGGAAATGCTTCGGAAAGCATAACCTTTGAAAATAATGAAGTTTGATGCCCATATTGATATGGTTCCGGATATGTTCCTAATTGACCACTTCCCCCAGGGCACCTGGAACGTTCTATAGAGTGGTCTGTGCATCTAATAATTCTGAATACGCTGCAGGAAACATCATCTTTAAGGTTGGTGTCCGCTTGGATATAGCTCCGGATAATATTTACATGATTGAAAATACAAACATGACTGACCATGCTTTCCGGAACCAGTTTTACGGAAATGGTCATATTTCTGAGATTTCCAACCAATCTTAATGCGTCCGGTGGCATTCAACTTCCTATTAGTTCTAGTTTCTAGGAAAATTGCAAACATCTATCTAACTTTACACCACACAAAAATACAAGCGACAGCAAAAATGACATTTGGACATGACCTCAGAAAATCCGGAACATCTCCGGTGTCCAGTGGCCAATATGCATGGCCAAGGAAGTTCCTAAAACTGGACCAAATTTGCCGTCGACTGCTTCCAGATGCATCCAATTTCATCCATTTTTCATAAAGTTATAAGCATTTGAATTTGGGCAAAATTTTGCCTATCTCAATCATTTTGCCTATCCCCTGTATATAGATAAACAGTAATACAATGAAAATTATAAAATGGATCCTTCAAGCATGATGCATCAAAATGCTGAGAACAAATTCGGCAATGCTCTTGCTTTCCTTTAACCACCGTGCCGTGTTTACGGCACAATTCTTTCCAAACGGTTAATCTAAAAATAAATGGAAGATAAACTAATGTATAAAGAAGTTTATAAATGCGTTAACTTACTTGTCGTTGTCTTCGAGAAAACGGTGTAGGGAAACCACTGGCGAATCAACAATTGTTTATTTATTATCACATGGCAACGCGGATTTCAATTTAGCAGGTAATGAGATGAATTAGATTTAAGCATAGGTGTTGTGTTTGCTGGTACTTCATGATCCAAAAAAAAAGTCATTTTATATGGAAGTCCTACGTCTTTATTTCGTCTTTGGCTTGAGCTAGATCGCCATGACCACTTTTTGATCGGCGTTCGTGTGAGACACAAGTGAATTAGTTATAAGTAGCAAATTTTTTTTTTAAATTTCTTTATTAGTATCATTCCAAACATTTACATTCATTATTTCTTATATCTAGGTGTTCTGTGTTATTAGGCAACACTATCATCCTAATTTGGTAAAACAAATCTAAGATTTTATTAACCTTTTTTTAACAACATATTACATTTCATTTGCCGTAGCAGTTCAGATTTTTTACAGGTGAGTTGATTTCACCTACTTATAAGAGAGAAAAAAAAACGTTTTCAATATACTTAACCTAACTTAACCTAAACATATAACACATTAATCGTGGCAATAGAAGATTGTAACGATTTTTGCCTGAAATTATTGATTATTTTATTTGACATTTGTTCCAATGTTTCAACATTGGATATTCTATGTAACTCATTGGTACTATACCAGGGAGGAAGCCTCAGAATCATTTTCAAAATTTTATTTTGAATTCTCTGCAGAGCTTTCTTCCTGGTATTACAACAGCTAGTCCATATTGGTACAGCATACAACATGGCTGGCCTGAAAATTTGTTTGAATATCAAAAGCTTGTTCTTAAGACAAAGTTTTGATTTTCTATTAATATGGGGATAGAGACATTTTGCATGTTTATTACATTTGGCTTGAATGCCCTCAATGTGATTTTTGAAAATTAAATTCTTATCTAGCATGAGCCCTAGATACTTAACTTCATCTGACCAATTTATTGGAACCCCTCTCATCGTGACAACATGTCTACTTGAAGGTTTCAAATAAAGAGCTTTTGGTTTATGTGGGAATATTATTAGTTGAGTTTTGGAAGCATTAGGAGAAATCTTCCATTTTTGCAAGTATGAAGAAAAAATATCCAAACTTTTTTGCAATCGACTACAGATGACACGCAGACTTCGTCCTTTGGCGGAGAGGCCTGTGTCATCCGCGAACAAAGATTTTTGACATCCCTGAGGTAACTCAGGTAAGTCAGATGTGAAAATATTGTATAATATTGGTCCCAAAATGCTGCCTTGAGGAACACCAGCTCTTACAGGAAGTCTTTCAGATCTGGAGTTCTGATAATTAACCTGAAGTGTACGATTTGACAGATAACTTTGAATTATTCTAACAATGTATGTTGGAAAATTAAAGTTTTTCAATTTTACGATCAAATCTTCATGCCAAACACTGTCGAATGCTTTTTCTATGTCTAGAAGAGCAAGACCAGTAGAATAGCCATCAAATTTGTTGGAACGGATCAAATTTGTTACACGTAAGAGTTGATGAGTGGTCGAATGTCCATGGCGGAATCCAAACTGTTCATTGGCAAAAATTGAATTTTCGTTGATGTAGGCCATCATTCTGTTCAAAATAACCTTTTCAAAAAGTTTACTGATGGAGGAAAGCAAACTGATTGAACGATAGCTAGAAGCTTCTGCTGGATTTTTGTCTGGTTTTAAAATTAGAACAACCTTAGCATTTTTCCATTTGTCAGGAAAATATGCTAATTGAAAACATTTGTTAAATATATTAACTAAAAATGATAAGCTACTTTCTGGAAGTTTCTTGATGAGGATGTAGAAAATTCCATCATCGCCAGGAGCTTTCATATTTTTGAATTTTTTAATAATAGTTCTCACTTCTTCCAAATCAGTCTCCCAGGCATTTTCGAAAACGTTCTCTTGATTGAGAATATTTTTGAACTCCTGAGTAACTTGATTTTCAATTGGACTAGTAAGTCCTAAATTAAAATTGTGCTCACTTTCAAAGTGCATAGCAAGTTTTTGGGCTTTTTCGCAATTAGTTAGTAATAATTTGTTTTCCTCTTTCAATGCCGGTATTGGCGTCTGAGGTTTTTTCAAGATTTTAGATAATTTCCAAAAGGGCTTAGAGCCAGGGTCCAATTGAGAAATCTTATTTTCAAAATTTTTGTTTCTTAAATCTGCAAAACGTTTCTTGATTTAAGTAGCAAAATTTGTGAAGTTCGGTGAACCGTTGGAGAGGACATTGAACCCGCTCATTCAGGTATGCCACATTATTCGGCCACCATTAAACCAGTGCCCTAATTCCTGTATGCCTTCAATAGGACCTTTTGTTAGTGCCTTTTGGTGCTGAGCGATTGATACGCCATCCTCATGGCACCGCTCTAACGTCAAATTAGTGAACTCGTGCATCGGTCCATAGCCAAAGAAAGACCATAGTTCCCGCACACTTAGATCCGCGTAACACCTCCGAATTACCCAGTAGCATGCCGGTTCTGCGACACAGTTCAGGGGTCTCATGCTACTGAGCTAGTTATCCGGGAGTCTTGGTTCTGCCGTGAGCCTGTAGAGCTGCATCAGCGTAAGTCTCAGTTAGTCTCAACGGATCTATGAGATGCATTAACAAACACTCCTTCAATATCCAGAATTCTAACATACTGGAAACATGTGTAAAATTCATTCCAAATTGACGTTTATCGAGCAAGAGTTTTTTTTTATTTTCGACTCAAACTGGATGGAATTCATCTTCTATATAAAGTTGAAACCAGGGTAGACAATCGTCACCTTCAAATGGAACAAAAATCGATGACAAAACTAAAAGAAGAATCGTCATCGTCACACAACCAGCGTTGGATGACGATTTGCCGCAGAGATTCGACACGTAGGCTCGGCGTCAACAAAAAAGCTTCCTTCGTTATAGTCGACTCTTCGTTCGTGAGCTCTGAGCCGACCAAAAATATGATTGTGAGCATTTTTTGGAAAAAATAAAAACAAAACACGTCTGGAATCGCACAAACGATCTTCGAATCGTCAACACCACGCGCTAACCAACAGAGTTATTGTAGTATCTTGAGGAGCATGAGTTCAATTGCGAAAATTTGTACCCCGCTAATTTGCACATCGTTCAGATTAAAAATGGTTCAAATGTCATTTATCTTGTGGAGTAAAGTGAAAAAGAATGCTCTGGAAAGGAACGCAGAATCAAAACAAAACAGCAAAAGAGGTAACCAGAAACACGCTTCTAGAGTGACTAAATGTTCAAATTAAAAATGATCCCTGATGGTTTGCATGAGGTATCGTTCAAATTAACGGGGGTGTACGGTATGTACAATCAATTTTTTATGATGGCATTCGGTTTTCGGTGCGTAGCAAGCGAATATTCAATGAACGCCTTTTTCTTGCGAGGAAACGGAATGAAGAAAAATGTGTTCGGTGACAACTTTGGATTGAAGTTAGTCGTGCATTCTTGCGTCGATGACGAGACAACGACCTGCCAGAGTTATTATACTGGATGATGATGTATTTGTCTATTTCGTCACCAGTTGGTGACGAATCTGACGATTGTCTTAAAACTGATCTAGATCAGAGCCGTAAAAGTCAAAATGTAGTAAGACTTATTCCAAAATTCTTTGTATAAAACACCAAACCTCTGGGTTACATAGGGTTTCGTTCTACTCCGTCGTAAGCGCTATTATTCGTCGTATCAAACTTTAAATGTTCTACTGCAACATAGACTCATTATCCAAGTGTAATTTTGTGAAAGCTGTTATGATTCGTACAATTGTACACCAAAAATGCAATAAAACTACTGTATTTCGGTAAATAACTTTAGTTTATTTATCCAATTTGCACTTTTTCACCCAAAATGCATGGACGAACACGATTTGAGAGAAATGCTTAGCGATCGACTGAGCCACACCA
The DNA here is from genome assembly GCF_002204515.2 of Aedes aegypti. Taxonomy (NCBI): domain Eukaryota; kingdom Metazoa; phylum Arthropoda; class Insecta; order Diptera; family Culicidae; genus Aedes; species Aedes aegypti. The sequence continues at coordinate 22,492,626 of NC_035109.1, read as the reverse complement.
CTTTCCAACACAAGTTTCTTTCCGCCCCCGTGGGTGACTAACTTCGCCAAGCACTTATTTTCACTATGGAAAACCTTCGTACTTCTTTACTGAAGGATTTCATTCCAATCACACGCCGTAAAACTTCAATTAATCACCACATTTTACGAAGTTTCCTCAACCGCCACGTAAAATTGAGAATGTAAACAAAGTTCAATCCGTCGTACTGAAAAAAAAAAGCTTGTGCGCATCAATGTGTGCGCGACGCTCGACGTAAAAATACGGTTCCTTTGATTGTGTTGTTTTCGCTGTACTGTGAGCAAATGTCATAATTGTATGGTCAAAAGGAATTGTGTTCATATGTTTGGGTTGAATTTTGATGACGAACAAATAATTTTAAAGGAAAATAGTATATTCCATCATGCTGAAGGAATGGAGATAGATCTACATATTCTAGTAAAATATTTCACTATAGCGTTGATATATTGTGTTTTAACCACTCAATACATCACAGTGAGCCGTAAGTTGTGAGACGAATCTGGAAACTGATTGCGACGAAGTTGAAAACGATACGACAGTTGAAAACGATACGGTAAGATGCATTTTCCTTGCATTATTTCCAAAAAGAGATCAAGATTTATCAAAATGTTATTGTACAATGCTAAAGCCGTTTTGAGAAAGAATTGTTTGGCATCGGTTTGTATCAGCATCATTCACTGCAATACTGGGAAAATTGCAGTTCTCACTGATCAATGCTTAATACGATGGATACTAGCACATCACCCTATCCAAAGTACTAGACATATTGGCCGTTGAAAACGATCTGCCCCAGTGTGTGCCAATTGGCTGAATATCGTTTGGCCGAACGCCATTTGGCTGAATGTACTTTGGCCCAATGGGCCTTTTACCGAACTATGAACTAATAATTATGTCGGTTGCCAACAATGCTGAAGTGTAGGGATCAGAAGTGCGACACAACCCATCAAAAATGCTTTAAGATCCCTTTTTTCAACATTGAGCAGTAACTTCGAGTTCTTCTTCTTCTTGACATTAACGTCCACACTGGGACAGAGCCTGCTTCTCAGCTTAGTTTTCTTATGAGCACTTCCACAGTTATTAACCAAAGTTGCCATTTTTGCATTCGTACATCGTGTGGCAGGTACGATGATACTCTATGACCAGGGAAGTCAAGGAAATTTGCATTACGAAAAGATCCTGGACCGACCGGGATTCGAACTCAGACACCTTCAGCATGGCTTTGCTTTGTAGCCGCGGACTCTTACCACTCGGCTACTCCTTCGAGTTACAACTCACAGTGGTCCAGGAATCAGTTTTACACGGAAAGATGCATTTTGCGCTTTAGAATGAAACATTAGACCAAAACGGTCTTCTACAAAGTTGTTTGTATTAGTAAGGCCCTTTGTTTGGTGTTTTTGAAAATTAGGGTGGTTCACGTTTTCATAGAAATGGTATAACTAACTTTCTTATTTGTAGAAATTATAATATACATGCTTCAGCAAAGTTGTAGACCATTCAATTTCAAGCAACTGTGCTGAAAAAAGTTTTTTTGAAGTGAAGAAACTCGCTATCTTCTTCCGTTTGGGAGTTATTGTTGTTTTTCTCTCAAAAACATGCCTACTTTGATTGTGAATATCTCTGATTGGGGAAAACATGAAAAATATCTTTTGACGGCACAAAAATAAGTTTTTCAACACTAGTTTTTTCAATATTAATTTCTCGTCAAAGTCGTCTATGAACGACTTATAGAACTTCACTAAAAGCAAATTTTCATGTTAAAACATTGTTGATATCTATCAAAAGTTATTAAAGTTTTTGTGATAAAAAAATATTTGTTTTTTCCAGGCATTTTATTAGAGTTACAAAAATAACACAACTGTATTATTTTAATATAATAAACAATTTTGTTTTGTCTTTTGAATGCCGTCAAAAGATATGTTTTATGTTTGCCCCAATCAGAGATATTCACAATCAAAGTAGGCATGTTTTTGAGAGCAAAACAACAATAACTCCCAAACGGAAGAAGATAGCGATTTTTAATAATAAGTGTTTAATAGACTACTTTGATGAGTTATTAGAATTGAAAACGCTAGAGCCAGAAAATCAATTTATCTCGGACCACCCTATGTCACCGTAGGAAAAATGCTCTAAATCGGTCAATTAAAGAGATACAAAAAATACTTTTTTCAGCAAAGTTGCTTGAAATTGAATGGTCTACAACAGGCCTGCCCAACCTTTTTGAACCGCGGGTCAAATCGCAGAAGTAATTTTGTGTTGCGGGCCACATTTTTAAACGCACAAATATACCCATGAATTCTGACAAAAAACAGTAAATGATGTCCATAAAACCTGACAAAAATCAGTGAATGAAGTAAATTTCATTTGTAGAAATCTAAAGAAAAGATAATTGCCGCTAAGCATTCTGCTGGACATTGTGAGAGTTTCTTTCAAAATTATATAATAATCTACCCAAGTAACCATAAGCACTAATAATAAGCCTTTAATCAGCATCAAAGATGCGTACATGCATTATAATAGCACCACAAATGCTTACAGGCCTTATAACAGCACTTCCGCTGCATAGAAACCCTATTACAGCATCATTAATGCTTCTAAGCCTGATGCCTACATGCATTAAATAAGCACTATATTGGCTTTATATTCGAATACAGGGCATGTTTAAATGCCATCCAGTGTTTTGTCAGATATACCACGTGCTTTGTGTTTGCATATAGTGATAAGAGGGAGTCAAACAAAAATCTTCTCACTACTACAATTGCAGGTTTTATGACGGGGAAAAGTGATGGTTTAAATTGGTCACTATTCTTTCCAATACTATCCATCTTATGTGGCCATAGGAGCAAAGGAGCAGGACAACAACTCAACAATACGGGTGTCGCAGGTTCGAGACGCAAAATGAGGAATTTCATCATCATAAAACGAGGATTAAAATGTGGCAATTGCAAGTCCTCAGAAGGATGAAAACTACCAAAACGAATATGCCTGATACGGAGAAGTACCATCTATATCATTTTATTACATTTTTTGCATATTATTAGAGGTTTCCGTTTTCATTCATTCATGTATTTACCTCATGTACCAGTTGCTTGGCCGCATACGCGAAAGCTCTCTGGCTGCGTACGTGAAAGCACAAAATATTCGCCCTAAAAACCTGACGAAAACAACTGACGTTTCTCACGTGGTCTTATATCAGCATTAGTGGTGCATAGAAGCACGGTTATATCTTGGCACTATAATGGCACGCTATTTCGCCTTTTCTGGCATTATAATAGCATTATATGCGTATATAAAACTGACATGCATCAAATGATTACCCTATATGCGCATATAATGCTGTTACCGTGCCGCATTAAGGACTGTTCATTTTATAAAGTGGACACCTTGTGCATGCTGTATCTTTCTTATTAATCAATGAAATTTCAATCGGTTTTTTGCACATCGTTCGACTAGTATTGTACAATGTTGTGATAATAAAAATTCTCCAAAATAATTAAATTTCACACGAATATGGAACAACGATTAGATCGGTCGTTTTTTTTTGAGGTTATCAAAATCAATGATTGTAAGAAATTGGCTGGAAAATTCGATAATTTATATTTTCTATTTTCAAAAAAGGCTTGTTCTTCGAAAGCATCATCAATCAGAAGCCTGATGGAAAAAATCAAGTTATTTTTGGAGCAACAATTTTACAGATATAATAAAATCAATTTTCCCGTATATTTTTAAAGAATTTTTTTTAAATTTGATGGGAATTGATATGAGTAGAATTTTTCGTGTAAAAGTACGTCCTGACGGAAGTCCTAATATAGTATTAATATGAAAAATGACTTACGCCTTCATAGAGTTACTTAGTAAGTCCCCACGTCACATTCAAAGCACAACAGAAACACAATTGTTTTATTCTTAGAAGACCTATCAAAGTACATTGACAATCATCAAAATTGGCAACACTGCTGTAATAAAATCGATTTTATTTGCCACATATTATTTTCATAATATGTTATTCTGAGATTACCAATTGAAAAAATTCGGAGAAAACTGTTTACAATTTGCTGTAGATCGATAAATATGCGTACATGATTTTAAAAGTATGAGACTTTTTAGTAAAACGACCATAAACAGTAAAATTTATACTTAAGACTGTAGTTTAATCTCACGATTTAGCTTTCGTTTATACTAATATAGTTTCTTTAGTAATCCAAACTAGTTTTGAACACGCTTTTTACTTTTCTCTTTTGCTGGGAGTGAAAGGATGGTGTATCAGCAAATTTGGCCATAAATGGGTAAATCACTAAAGTTACCTAATGTCATAGAATGGTGGAATATAATTGATATTTTTAAAGCTTTACCTTTAGTAGAATAGTAAAGGATACAAACATACAATTTGTTCATAAAAATAAGGATTTCTGTTTTGCGAAAAATAATGTTAAACTTTGACGGACAGCTTTTTTTTAAGAGTTTTTGGAAAAACTATTTAGCTCTTCAACCAAAAGCATTTTCAAAGATTTTATATTTTCATAGCATTTTAGAATAATAGGTCAACGATACACAGAAAACCGATTACGATTTTATCAATAAATAATAAAGATATAGCATAAACAAAGTGTCCACTTTATAAAATGAACAGTCCTTATCGTGCTTACTAATTACTTGGGTAGTCCAGAATATTTTGAATAATCCACCCCAGAAATTTTAGATCCTGTGAGAATAAAACCCAGTTTTTATTTTTTTTTTTTTGAATCGTACTCCGAATTCTGTCAGAATCCGACCTAATATGAATCGGAATGTCCTAAAATCCTGATCAAGCTTTTACGAGAATCTCGGTCAGAATGTCCAATATTTTACAAGAACCGTGTCTAGAATTCCTTCAGAATCTTACTCATTAATCATTTTGAAATGCCACCTAGAAATCTTTGAAAATGCTTAAAAGTATTTCAAACGAAACCAGCTCATAATTTTATTATAAATTCGTTTAGTGTACTGGCAAAATGTTACATAGCGTAATGTTGTTATCTTGCCTAGGATTCTTGAAAATTATTAATTGAATTCGTTAAAAATCCTGGCTATGGAATCCTGGTAAAATGTCTGTGAGAATCTTGCGAATGTTAAGGCTGGTTTGCTGCTGACAAGAGAAGTGATCGCCAATCAAGATACGTCGGAAAAAAAAATTGCATGAAATGGTCAATAAAATCACATTTCTTTGATCGCAGTACGCAATTGAGAAGAAATGTCATTACAAATGAGGCTCTGGGATTTTTTTTGTGCCATTTAGTCAAGGAATTTCGTGTCCAGAATTCTGTCCTGAAAGTCGTGTCCAGAATTCTTTAAAAATCCAGTTCAAAATTTTGTAAATCCTGGCAAGGATGAATGTCGAAGGAAGTCATGGTAGAAATATCGTTGAAACACCCAGAATTTGAGATTTGGAATTTGAATCATTCATTAAATTAAATATCTAAGAGGGTTAAAAACCAACCAATTCAAAATTTCCTTATCAAGAATATTAGGTTGAAACTTAATTGAAAATTCAATAGGTTTAGTATGTTCTTACTTTGGGTTGGTAGAATATTCAACGGGCAAAATATGAGAAGAATCTTCGAACCCTCCGCAGGCCGCATAAATTGAAGTCGCGGGCCGGATGCGGCCCGCGGGCCGTACGTTGGGCAGCCCAGGTCTACAACTTTGCTGAAGCATGTATAATATAATTTCTACAAATAAGAAAGATAGTAACATCATTTCTATGAAAACGTAGACCACCCTAATTTCCAATAACACCAAACAAAGGGCCTTACTAATACAAGCAACTTTGTAGAAGACCGTTTTCGTCTAATGTTTCATTCTAAAGCGCAAAATGCATCTTTCCGCGTAAAACTGCTTTCTGGACCATAGTGAAACTGTTATAATTATTAATGTCGTAGCAACTAACATTTTAATATGGAATTCCGCCTTGTTGAAGATACAATAAGTTTTATCAAGATATACAGGTATGGTGATTATTTGCTTTAAAGCTGCTTCAAACTTCAATCTTTAATCATAGATTATCCCTTTTTGTAAACCAAGGTTGTTCATATAAGTCATATTGGTCTCATAATTATTAGCATTGCACTTCCTGATACTCGGTTAGACATTGTACTTTATTTTATTCATAAGCATGTTTTACTAGTAAAACTGTGACGTCAAATTTAGGTATTATGAATTTTAACCTTTTCGTAAGAGATTTTATCTTCTTTGAAGAAGGCCAATCTTTGATTTGATAATGACCCGGAATTCCAATAACAATGCGAGATTTGTAAATTTTCAGAGATTAAATAAGTCTAACACCTTGCTCACTTTGATGTGTGATTTTTATAGGCTTGCTCTTTTCTTCTGATCGGGAATCAAAAAGCATAATAGTGACTTGTTTTCATGAGGTTTATCATGCACTATTATCCATCCGATATAATCAATGCTGTAGCAGTAGAATATAAACAGACTCTCATGCTGTGTTGCGAATCATGATTTTTTACAGAAAGCAATAGGTGAGAGATACTCTCAATTTTCTCAGGTTGAATACTGAATACCACCCCGAAAAGATAAAAATGTTCATAATTTTAAAAGCACAGTTATTTTTTTGCCAAAATTTGGTATGTTCACCGAATGTTTAAAAAAAAGCTAAAAAAGTCAAAAATGAAAATTCATGAAGCTGCGAATATAAATCAATTTCACTAATACAAAGTTGGGAAATAAATCCCAGCAACACAGAACAATTATGTTCTCTTCAATGTTTAGTTGTTGAATCCTAGTCAGTGCGCGTATTTGAGAACATCTGCCGTGTCAACACCTCGGAACGTGTGGAATTTTTGGAGTGTGAAATGATGCTCGATTTGAAGTAAAAAAGCAATGGGAAAAACGTCCAGATCAATGCACCAATCGACACATTTCTCCTGCTATGTTATCGTTTTTTTTTCCGATGAACAAGTGAGCGAAATTATTTACGACCATAGGTCGAGGTGATGATGCGAATATAACATCGAGTTTCGTGCGCCAGGTGTATCGATTGGATGAAATTTTCCGCGAGGAAAACTTTTCCCATTGCTATTGGTTTACGAAAATTCATGCACAATGGCGTTTTCGGCACAAGCTTATTAGCAGCAGCTTTAAATCTATTTGAAAAAACGATGAAAGTTTCATTTCGTGAGATTTGTAACTGTTTTAAAGTGGTTTATAAATAGAAATGAAATTAGTATGTTTTAAATATATTTCCTGTTTAAAAAAATATAAATTTCTTGCATGCTTGTCTATCAGTTAATACTTTTTCCCGAACTACATATCGTTACAATTCATAAAATAACTTCCTATATTAAGAACTATATTTCACATTCCACTCAATAATACAGTTTTAGTACTTAGGGAATGATGCGTGCAAGTTTCCGAGGAATCAATCAGCAATCAATCCATTTCAATTATTCGACTCAATGAACCGGTCATGAGCACATTGTTCCCGAGAAGGAGAAGAAGTGGAATGTAAATGGGTATGGCTGAGAGAGTTTTCGATGGGCGCCGACATTTGTGGAATTGTTTAACGACTGGCCATTGTTGCCAGTGGTCATTGATTAAGCATGCGGAATAATGATAGATGATGCGAGGTAGCTTGCGATCGACTGACCGCAAGTCGATCCGATGTGGAAGTAGTTGACAGCTCCTTACTGGCACAAGTTATGTAATTTATCTAGCTTATACAATTTATTTGGTTTTAACCGAAAGTAGTTGGTATTGTAACTAACTGATTACTCACGCTGACTTTGGTTCTGACCATGTTCCTGTTACTTTTCAAATTTCCCATAAGCAATTCTCAATCTTATCTTATCAGCTCCACTTTCAACTATTTAAGAGCCGACTGGGATACATATTTTATTATTTTGAAATAGAATCATGAAACGAGCTCACCAATTGATAATCCATCGCTCTTTAAAGGATTCATAACAAAATTTTGAATTTGATTTTGTAACTTCCTCTCTGGTTTAGTACTAATTATTTCAACAGAATTCCCAATGTTGAAACATTTGATACAGGTCGGACTCGATTATCCGGAGACTCGATTATCCGGGGACTCGATTATCCGGGATTCGATTATCCGGAATTTTAGACTCGATTATCCGGAATTTATTTTTTGATGTTCTTGTTTTTCAATTTTCATGCATAAATCTGAGATAATTTGGTGTTGCAATATACAATATGGATGGTTTTGCTGTTTTGAACGTATTTAAGAAAAGGAGGGTTTGAAAAAGTGGTTTTTTGTGTATGCTGATAAAAATTAGTTTTTTCCTTGTAAAGACTCCTACTGTTCCTAGAAATAATTTCTGGCTACGCCACCGCATCATATAGATGAAACAACGAAAAAAGATAATATTTATATTCCTTTATCGAAGATTTTATTTATTTTCTTAGTGATTCGATTATCCGGAGGATTCGATTATCCGGAGTGAAAAAAAAATTGATACTCCGGATAATCGAGTCCGACCTGTAATTTGAGAAAGAAATCGTTGCAAATTTTCATTGGTGCGAAAAATGCTTCACATACATATGTAGGATAAGTTAGAATAAATTTAGAAAATAGTTTTAAGAACTGCGGCTAACAGAGTTTACTAGAAAAACTTAAAAGTAGATGAGTGGATACGAGTAACTGACACTGAAGAAAACTGCAAGTGGTAGTCAAAATACGCGTATCTGTCAAAGATAAGCATTTAGGAGCGGAATTAAAAGGTACACGGTACTCCATCTACTTTTAAGTTTCTCTATTGAGATTCTGCTCAGAGGATTCGAACATTAATAAGAGAGTTTACTATGATATTAATAATATAATAATTTAGTTTTACCAAACTTTCCTGAAACAAATTATACCTAGATATAAGAAATAAGTGAAATAAATAGAATGATACGAATATAAGGATTCAAATAAGGAATCGATCTAGCAAAGGAGACTTGTAGATCAACATCTAAACCAATTAAAACTGCGGAATATAGTTTAATTGAAAAGAAATACACTTTCACCTCAAGACAAAACTTCAGCGATTGGCAACCAGGCCCGAGTAATGAAAATATTTTCCCCAAAAAAGTTGATCAAACAAAACTCACACGCCGGCTTTCAGCGCAAATATTATCCCTCCCATAACCCCCGAAAGGATCAGACAATAAAATAAAAACCAAAGCTCACCTGTGGAATGGCGTTGGCGAATGCGATGAACCACGCTCCACCGAGCATTATTTTGCCCCGCTTCCGGGCAGCCGAAACCCGCAACGGATATATCACAGCAAAGCACCGATCCAACGACACACACACCAACACATTCGAGCTCAGATACAGACAAAACGCCCGCATGAACAGGAACACCTTGCAGGCCACGTTCCCCGCATGCCACTGGACCGTAATGCGCCATCCGACCTGTCCGAGAAAAGAAGAAAAATGAGATAGAATAAATAATGAAAAATTAGCAGACATTCACACGTTTCACTCAGCGGGAAAAGTTTTCTCCGATGGGGGCTACACACAGTCCAAACAGTTTGATCAACTCTGGGTACATTTCCCTATTCGTAAAATCGCGATAAGTTTCTCTAGAAATGTTATACCTACTAACTCTCAAACTAAATTACCAAACTGTTCCTCATTGAAACATTCAAAGCCCCAGTTTTGACCAACTTTCGAAAAATTTTGTCCAACTTTCGGATGCTATGAAATTTTGGGCAAATTTGAACTGATTTGGCATTTTACCAGCACGTTGACCAATAATAAGACGACGAAAAAATTATTTTCAAACAATCTTGAGTAAATTTTAACATGCTGGTAGCAATGTTGGTCATACACTGTGAGTAGTGTATGTGCTGCATAACGCTCGTCTCCATTTCAGTGCGAAAAACTTTGAGTGGTCAACTGATGGTTCAATCTCATGAAAAATTGATTCGGGTAGTTGAGTGTCATCGAGAGGCAACTGAACAGGATTGAACTGAACAAAAATGTAAGGAGGCTAAAAGGTATACCGAAATGAAACTTCAATCGGATAACTAACCTAAAAACGCTTTGGGATACACAGACAATTTGGGGAATCGACATGCAACCTAAATTTTCTTCAATATACAGTCAATTTAGTTTTCGTGAAGCACATTGCAATCTATTAGTCTTTCTGGAACTTAATTTTTACCAATCGATATTTCTAAATCGATATGTCGAAATCAAAATCATGAAATTGCAATCTCGAAAGAAATACCTTGAAATTGAAATCTCAGTAAGAAAATTGCGAAATAAAAACTTGGAATATTGAAATCTTTGGAATCTTGGAATCTTGGAATCTTGGAATCTTGGAATCTTGGAATCTTGGAATCTTGGAATCTTGGAATCTTGGAATCTTGGAATCTTGGAATCTTGGAATCTTGGAATCTTGGAATCTTGGAATCTTGGAATCTTGGAATCTTGGAATCTTGGAATCTTGGAATCTTGGAATCTTGGAATCTTGGAATCTTGGAATCTTGGAATCTTGGAATCTTGGAATCTTGGAATCTTGGAATCTTGGAATCTTGGAATCTTGGAATCTTGGATGAATCTTGGAATCTTGGAATCTTGGAATCTTGGAATCTTGGAATCTTGGAATCTTGGAATCTTGGAATCTTGGAATCTTGGAATCTTGGAATCTTGGAATCTTGGAATCTTGGAATCTTGGAATCTTGGAATCTTGGAATCTTGGAATCTTGGAATCTTGGAATCTTGGAATCTTGGAATCTTGGAATCTTGGAATCTTGGAATCTTGGAATCTTGGAATCTTGGAATCTTGGAATCTTGGAATCTTGGAATCTTGGAATCTTGGAATCTTGGAATCTTGGAATCTTGGAATCTTGGAATCTTGGAATCTTGGAATCTTGGAATCTTGGAATCTTGGAATCTTGGAATCTTGGAATCTTGGAATCTTGGAATCTTGGAATCTTGGAATCTTGGAATCTTGGAATCTTGGAATCTTGGAATCTTGGAATCTTGGAATCTTGGAATCTTGGAATCTTGGAATCTTGGAATCTTGGAATCTTGGAATCTTGGAATCTTGGAATCTTGGAATCTTGGAATCTTGGAATCTTGGAATCTTGGAATCTTGGAATCTTGGAATCTTGGAATCTTGGAATCTTGGAATCTTGGAATCTTGGAATCGAATCTTGGAATCTTGGAATCTTGGAATCTTGGAATCTTGGAATCTTGGAATCTTGGAATCTTGGAATCTTGGAATCTTGGAATCTTGGAATCTTGGAATCTTGGAATCTTGGAATCTTGGAATCTTGGAATCTTGGAATCTTGGAATCTTGGAATCTTGGAATCTTGGAATCTTGGAATCTTGGAATCTTGGAATCTTGGAATCTTGGAATCTTGGAATCTTGGAATCTTGGAATCTTGGAATCTTGGAATCTTGGAATCTTGGAATCTTGGAATCTTGGAATCTTGGAATCTTGGAATCTTGGAATCTTGGAATCTTGGAATCTTGGAATCTTGGAATCTTGGAATCTTGGAATCTTGGAATCTTGGAATCTTGGAATCTTGGAATCTTGGAATCTTGGAATCTTGGAATCTTGGAATCTTGGAATCTTGGAATCTTGGAATCTTGGAATCTTGGAATCTTGGAATCTTGGAATCTTGGAATCTTGGAATCTAATTGGAGATTGGATTGGATTGAGATTGAATTGAGATTGAGATTGAGTTTGAGATTGAGATTGAGATTGAGATTGAGATTGAGATTGAGATTGAGATTGAGATTGAGATTGAGATTGAGATTGAGATTGAGATTGAGATTGAGATTGAGATTGAGATTGAGATTGAGATTGAGATTGAGATTGAGATTGAGATTGAGATTGAGATTGAGATTGATCCAAAATTTTGTATTTCGCACTGATTCCCCCTAATCTACGTAGAAAAGCACCAACTTGAATAAAAGCACAACATCTATATCAATCTCGACTCCCCTCTGCACAAGCTAAAAACTTAGTGTCATTTTTTGCGTCTGTCTGAAACATTTCGACACCTCCCTGGCATTAGAGGGGATAAAATTTAATAAAAACAGCAGAAACAATAACACGTCACCTCTCGAAATTAAGTGCGTTCGAGCCATTAATTCATTTCCGAGCGGAAATTTTCCCTCAGAAATTTTTTTGCCATAACCTCATTCAGTCTTGTTTGCAAAAACATTTCCCACCACTCACTCAACAGGGAGGTGGTTTCTCATGAGTAAGAGCACATACCTTCCGGCTGTGTAATTATAAAACAAAGCACTCTCGGTCGTGCTGCGGGTCTCTTCTCCGCCTCGTAGGCGAAAAGAAAAAAAATCTCCCGGAGACAACGTGATATTACAACCTAACCAAGAATCTGGCCGACGACGATGCAACAATGGCTCGAGTGGAATTATGTGGCGAGTTTAGCAATTTCAGCCCACGTGCTGGGATGAAGGACTTGTCGGTTGGTGGAATCTGGCAGAAAAAATGGAGCAATGTTTGTCTGACGAAAATGTGTAGGGACGGTTTCTGGTAATTTTATGCCCATTAAAATTGCGAGGAATTACGTCGCTGGAAAATGTTGTGTTTGTGGTAAATCTAGCTGCCAGGATGATGAAGTGATTCTTCATCTCCGGAAAATTTCGGGGATGATGGTGGAAATACTTGAGCGAAGCTACATCATGTGGTGGAATCAGCGGAGTGCAGAAAAAGGTTTTTCTTTCTTAACTGGCTTGATTCCTTTTTGATTCTTTACGCGAATCGAAATTCCAAATAAAATAAAATAATTTCTTATCTTCATTCTGATTTCATCAAAAATCGAACACAGAAATCTTCAGTGAGGAGCTGGAACTTATTCCAGCTTGTGGGAGAAGCTTTCCAGCTTCTGGGAGAATCTTTCCAGCTTCTGAGAGAAGCTTTCCAGTTTCTGAGTAGCTTTTTCAGTTTCTGAGTAGCTTCTCCAGCTTCTTAGAGAAACTTCTCCAGCTTCTTAGAAAAGCTTTCCTAGCTTCTGGGAGAAGCTTTTCCAGCTTCTAGAACAAACTTCTCCAGCTTTCGGGAGAAGTTTTTCCAGCTTCAAGGAAAAGGTTTTACAGCATCTAAGAGAAGCGATAGCAACACCTTCGAATTTTACGCAAAAACACAAACTCTGCACCTTTTTTACATGAAACGATAAACTATTAAAATATTCCCTTTGTTCATTAAAAGATAGAAAATTTTAGTCATATATACATATGTGTTTAATTTGTTTTCTGAGTAATAACGGTGTAAAACATTTCCGAAGATGTATTCTAGAAACATTTAATCCAAAACTTACTCTGAATTTTTGCAGACATCAGCAATTTTGTTTTTTCGATGCATGTCTCTAAGCAATCCGTTCGATATTTGCTAAGAAAATGGTATTTCTGTAGAAATTTGTGCAGGATTTGATTTTAGTTTTTCCTCTAGTTATGCCGGCCACGAAAAAAATAAAAGGCAAGTTCATGATATTCATGCTAACATATATGGCAAAGATTGCTTTGTAAACTACTCCGAAGATTTCTCAAGTATTTTATTCTGTTTTCATCTGAGTATTTTTCTAAGTGTTCAATAAATGGTACATTGTATTTTTCAACAGATTCCTTCGAATATTTCCTCCTGAATTTCTTCAGGAGTAACACTTAGAATTCTTCTAGGGATTCTTTCAGGGGCACTGTCAATAATTATTTCAGGAATCAATTCAACATTTTCTTCTAAGTTCAATCAATCTTCGTTTATTGGGAAATCGTTAAGATATTTCTTTCGAATTCTCTTAGTATTTTTTATGGGACATGTTCCACAATTCTATTGATTGAACTCTGTGAAGGAGTTTCTAAATAGTTTTTTTTTGTGAAAACATCTAAGGGCTTCTTCAAAAGTTTTATCTGGTATATCGTTGAAAAGAAGTAAAAATTCTTCTGATATTTCTTTTAATTTTTTTTCCTAGCACAAACAACTTCTCCAAGAATCAAGAATCACCAAAATTTCTACTGAGATTCATATAAGAGCTACTCTGTGGGTTCCTTTACAATCAAAAATAGAATTCAAAGGAAGTCTTAAATTTGTTTTTCTGTCGCCTATTTTATAATGAATATTAAGAAGAATATTTAGAGGCATTCTTAGAAACAATGTTGTAAGGAAATCAAAGGATTAATTGCTGGAAAACCAATGTAAGAAATTTTAGTTGATATTTGTTAAATTACCTGGAGGAAATCAAGAAATTGCATTTTAGGTATTTCAGAACACATGCTTGTAGCTTTATAAAATTTCCAAATTTTCGAAATCTTTTTATAATTTGTTAATGAACTTTTTAAGTAATCCCTAAAATAACTCCAAGGAGAATTTGTTTATAAAATTCTTGGCGAAATCTCTAATGGAAACTAAAAAAAATACTTGTAGAAATCGTAATAAGATCTTTTTGTGGGATACATTGAGTAATTTCCAGAATAATTAGAGAAGAAATGCTTGGAAAAGTACACAGGAGAAATCCCTTATCAATTTTCAATTATATGTTCAATTAAAGAATTAAAATTTGTTAAAGAAAAAAATGTTCGGATAATATCTTGGAACTACTCAAGACACAAGAGTTATCGAGTGATTATTGAAAACATCTGAAGAAAAAACGAAAGAATGGTTTAAAAAAAGGAAAAAAAACCATGAAGTGAGTTTTTAAAACACATAATACCTAAAGCGCAATCATGGGTGTGATTTCCGATTAGGTTCGAGAAGGAATGCATGAAGAAATTTCCTTAAAATATGGTGAAGATTTCCTGGTGGTAGGATCCGAGATTAATAATTGGAGGGATCTCTACAAACTTTGCAGTATGTTCTGAAAACTAAAAGGAATCCCAGACAGAATTCCTGGCGAATATGTTGAGTTATCTCTGATCGGATTCCATGGCAAAATCTTCGAAGAATTCCTGGATTTCATATCAAGATAACAAACTGGCAAAAACCTTCTCATGATACGTTAAGGACTGTTGATTGGGGTGCCAATGAAAATCGATTTTTCGAATTTCAAAAAATGGTAGTGCTCAAAAGTTTTGTCTCCTCGAAAAAAGTCCCCATGCAAAATTTGAGCTCAATCGGACTTCATTAAGAGGACCCCCAAAGCGGTCAAAGTTTGGCTTTTTTGACCCATGAAAAATCATTACATGAAATTTCCGAAATCGAAATTTTTTTTTTGATGCCAGATGTCTTAGAAATGCATGAAACGTCGAGTGGTGTTATTTGGAAAATTTTTGTTTTTTGAAAAAATCGACCTTTTGGGACTTTTTTATTGAGTTGGGGGAGTGAATTGAATTTAAAATGAACGATTTGAATTCAATTGCTGAGAATTTCAAGGCAATAGTATTGAAACACATCCTATATCATTGTTTACCACTGAAAGCATATGATATGTGATATTTCATTAGGGTGGTTCATTTACTTTCCATTAGGATGGTCCTATTTGTTAAAAATATAAAAAATAGAATTTTAATTGAATATTGAAGACAATAGTATTGGAACATCTCTCACATTATCGTAAGCCATTTTATACATTTAATATGTGGTATTTTATTAGGGTGGTTCACTTATTTTCCATTAGGGGCCTTTCTGTCGAAAAATCATAATTTTAATGGGATATTAAAAACAATAGTATTTTATCACCTCTTTCATCATCGTAGGGCATTTCCTTCATTAGATTCATGATATTTTATTAGGGTGGCTCACTTATTGTCCATTGGTGTTTGCCGAAAATTAAAAAAAAGAAGAAATTAAAGAAATTTTGAATTTGATCCTTTTTTTAGCACAATAGTATTTTAACACCTCTTTCATAACACAGCGCAACAAAAATGACATTTTTGCATATCTCAAGGATCAAATTATGTGTCTCTAGTAGATTTGGGATTGTTGAATCTGATGCCGTTCTCAGATATTTCCCACCACGTCACAATTTTTAGCTACAGGTCGCCAAAGTTGTATAAAACGTTGGTTTTATTGATGTTTACATGAAATTTAGAGTATGATTAATCAAACTTGTTTGTGATCTTATCCACCAAGCATGCAAAAGAGGACTTAAACTTTCGTTTTAGATATATTTTGGTTGAAATTTCACGATTAAATTTAGATTAAACTGATTTTTTCAACATGGAGGCTGCAACCATACAAAATTCTTCGTTTCTCTTATATGGCAAATTACAATACTTCTCTAAACCATCAAAAAATAACTTTTCCGCATCAAAAGTATTATAAACTTTGATGATTAGTATTGTTATACACATAAAGTTTGAGTTCTGTGGCAAATTAAGCAAATAAATTTCCTTACAAGCTGGCAAACTTGCATGCAAGTTGGCTGAAATAGTCAATTTTTGCATTTTCAACATGTATTTTGATGCTGGAGACAAAATCGTGTTCCGCAGTGTAATCGTAGGCCATTGTCTTCATTTTTGTTTAGAGAGGCTTTACATTCCTCTGAATTCATGCGCTTCTAGTTCCATTTGATATGCGACATCATCGTAGGACACTGTTAACATATTTCATTAGGCAGCGTCCATTTATTACGTAACGCTAAAATTGAAAATTTACGACCCCCTCCCCCCCGTCCGTAACGTTTTTTGTATGAAAATTTTTAAATTTTTGTATGAGCCGTAACGCTTGAGCCTACTCCCCCCCTCCCCCTAGAGCGTTACGTAATTTGTGGATGCCGCCTTATGGAGTTTCTCTCATTTTCCATTAGGGTGCATCATTTTTCGTATAGTTTGAAACCATGATTTCTCGCAAAAGTCTCGTCCACCTTTCTTAATTATGGTGTCATTGTAAAAATTTCAACCTTAATATCTACAGACCGAAAGATTATGGTGTGGACTACTACATAATATTTGCGTTATGTTCGACAAAAAATGTAAAGGTAACTTAGTTAACAACAAAAGAGTTTCCTAGAAAGCCTCTCATTGTTAGAAAGGTCCTTCTGAAAAGTTTTGCGTGATTTTTATTCGGAATTTCACTAAGCTGAATCAGTTCGGAGTCCTCGTCTCATACAAAATCCGCTTGCTACTTCGTGATTTCAGATGCACTCATCTCAGAGATCAAGCATTGAGCCTCAGTGACCTTTCCAATTTAGTTTTGCAATTTCCGAAGGAAATTCTAGAGAAAATTCTGAAGGAAATTCTAGAGGAAATACCGAAGGAAATTCCAAAGGAAATTCCAACGAAAATTCCAGTGGAAATTCCGAAAGAAATTCCAGAGAAAATTCGGAAGGAAATACCGAAGAAAATTCCAGAGGAAACGAAAATTATAGAGGTACTTCCAAAGAAAATTCCGAAATAATTGCAAAGCTTCAAAAGAAATTCCAAATGAAATTCCGAATCAAATTTAGCATGAAGCTCCAAAAGGAATTCCGAAGAAAACTCCAGAAGAAATTCCGAAGCAAATTGCAAAGTAAATTTCGATGAAAATAACGTAGAAAATTCTAAATCAAATCCCGAAGGTAGCTCTATAAGAAATTCCAAAGAAAATCCCGAAAGAAATTCCAAAGCAAATTCAAAAGGAAATTCCATAAAAATAAACGAAAATTGCGCAGAAAATTCCAAATGAAATTCCGAAGCCAGCTCTAAAAGAAATAGCAAAGGAAATTCCATAAGAAATTTCAAAGGATTTTCCGAAGCGAATTCCAAAGGAAATTCCGAAGGCAATTCCAGAAGAAATTCCGAAAGAAATTCCAAAGGAAACGCCTAAGAAAATTTTGAAGAACTGAAGAAAGAAATTCCGAAAGTAATTCCAAAGAAATCCAAAATAACTTCCTGAAGCAACTTACTGAAAGAAATTCATGAAGAAATTCCAAAGGAAATTCTGAAGTAAATAAGATATGAAGTTCCGAAGAATACAAAGGAATTTTAAAGGATACTCCTTAGAAAATTCCGAAAAAACAATTCGAAGGAAATTCCAAAGTAAATTCCGAGAAAATTCAATGGAAATTCTTATGAAAATTACGCAAAACAGTCCAAAGAAAAATTCCAATCAAAACTTCTAAATAAAATTCCGTAATCTCCATAAGAAGTTCCGAGGAAACTCTATAACAAATTTGCAAACGAAATTCCGAAAGAAATTTCAAAGAGAATTTTGAAGGAAGTAATAAAGGAATTCCAAAGGAAATTCTGAAGAAAATTTGATAACTAGCCTCAAAGAAAACTGCAAAGGAATTTCAAAGGATACTCCTACAGAAATTTCGACGGAAAATCTAAAGTTATTTCCGAAGGAAACTAAAAAAAATCCAACGGAATTTCCGAAGCAAATTCTGACGAAAATTGCGTAGAAAATTCCAAAGGAAACTCCGAAAAAAAATCCAACGGGAATTCCGAAGAAAGTTTCGTGGAAAATTCCAAAGGAAATTCCGAAAACTCCATAGGAAATTCCATAAAAAAAATTCAAAGCAAATTCCGAATGCAATTCAAAAAGGAATTTCTAAGGAAATTTCAAAGATCCAAAAGAAATTCCAAAGGAAACTTCGATGGAAACTTTCAAAATATAAGGGAAATCCCAAAAAAAAATAAAAAAAACTGAATAAATTCTAAAAGAAATTCGGAAGCACATTCCAAAGGACATTCCGACGACAATTCTGAAAAATATCCAAAGCATATTCAAAAAGGAATTTCTAAGGAAATTCCAAAGAAATTTTTAAAGAAAATTCCAAGCAAATTGCAATGAAAATAGGAAGTTAATAGAAAATTTCTAAGGAATTTTCTATGTAATATTCAAAGCAAATTTGTAAGGAAATTCTCAAGAAAACTCTATAGAAATTCCAAAGAAAATTGCAAAGGAAATTTCTAAGAATATTTCGCACTAAATTTCAAAGGTCCAAAAGAAATCCCAAATGAAATTCCAAAGAAAGCTCCAAAGAAAATTTCGAAGGAAATTCCAAAGTAAATTCCAATGCTTCGAAAGAAATTCCAAATAATATTTCGAATACAATTCTGAAGGAAGCTCCAAACATAATACACAGGAAATACCGAAACAAACTCTAGAAGAAATTCGGAAGGAAACTCCAAAGAAAATTCCAAAGAAAATTTCGAAGGAAACTCAAAAAGAAACTCCGAAGTAAATTTCGAAGAAAATTCCAATGAAAAGTTCAGAATGAAATTCCGAAGGAAATACCACAGAAAATTCAAAAGGGCACTTCTAAAGATACCGAAGAAAATTCCACAGGATATTCCGAAGCAAATTCAGGATAAATTTCCAATTTTAATGAAAATTCCGTAGGAAGTTTTAAAGGTAATTTTGTAGAAAAGTCCAATAAAAAATTTTAAAAGGAATTTCGATGGAATTCCGATTCCGATTAAAATTCCAAAGGAAACTCCAAAGAAAATTCCGTTGAAAACTCCAACGAAAAAATTCATTCCATTCCGACGAAATTTCTAGAAGGAACTTTGTTACATCTTTGAAGAATAAACGAGGACTGATTGTTAAAACTGGAATTGCCTACGTTGTCACAACCGAATCGCGTGTACTATAGCAAGCAGAAGGCAACGTACTTTTGTTTCGGGAATGAAGGAACCCAAGGCTGAGAATCTCTTTTGAAAATATAAACTAACCACTTTTGTAGCCCTTCATCGTCGCCCATCAAGCTATTGTCATAATTTGAATACGTCAAAAATTATTTCATTCCTTTTTTTATGTATTTTGATTATGGCAGTTAGAGTTGTGCTTCACTGAATTCACTGATTATTGTTATTGGAACGTTTTATTTTAACTGTTCAAAAGAAACCCTTAATGAAAATAACTTAACGAAGAGTTGCATGCCAATGAAGAATCATGATTCAAAACTATACAAACAAAGTTGATTTGTTAGATCTGATGAGAATATTTTTTTTTTAATTTACAAATTAAATGATCACCCTTATGCAAAACTGAGGACAATAGCCCCAATGAAATATCACATATTATATGTTGACAGTGGCCTACGATGACATAAGAGATGTTTAATCACTCTCGTATTTACTATTCCATTCAAATTCTCAATTTTTTTAAAGGTCCACCGTAATGGAATATAAGTGAGCCTTCCCAATGAAATATCACGAATCTAATGAAGGAAATGGCCTACGATGATGAAAGAGGTGATAAAATACTATTGTTTTTAACATCCCATTCAAATTATGATTTTTCGACAGAAAGGCCCACCCATATATGCTTTCAGTGGCCAACAATGATATAGGATATGTTTCAATACTATTGTCTTGAATTTCTCAGCAATTGAATTCAAATCGTTCATTTCAAATTCAATTCACTCCCCAACTCAAAAATTCCCAAAAGGTCGATTTTTTCAAAAATAAATTTTCCAAATAACACCAGATCTCGACGTTTCATGCATTTCTAAGACATCTGGCATCAAAAAAAATCGGTTTCGGAAATTTCATGTACCCCACCTTTGGAGATTTTTCATGGGTCAAAAAAGCCAAACTTTGACCACTTTGGGGGTCCACTTAATGAAGTCCGATTGAGCTCAAATTTTGCATGTGGACTTTTTTCGAGGAGACAAAACTTTTGAGCACTACCATTTTTTGAATATCGATGGCAAAATTTTTCCCATACATTCCATTGGCACCCTGCTGTTGATAAAACGTTCAAATGATGTTTGGTAAAATCTCCGGCAGAAGTCTGCTATTGATCAAATTCCTACAGTAATTCAAAAAGTTTATCATGACGCAATTTTACGTAAACGTGAACTTTGAAGACCATCTCATAAAAATTCAAAAATATATTCAACAATGTAGCAAGTCAGTTGATTTATTATTTTTTTTTTATCACCAGAGGGGGCAACGGCCCTTCCCTGCCATCATCATCATCATCATCACTCCACTGACTCCTCTAGCCTACTCCTCTGCATTTCCGACAGAGAGCCTACTGGGGACGCTTTTTGGTCCGCAAAATTGTCGGGAATTCGTTCCGAAATCGATTCTCCAGCCTACTACACTGCACTTTCGGCAGGAAGCCTACTGGGGACGCTTTTTCTCCCGCAATACCATCGGGTATTCGTTTCCAAACCAATACTGGGGATGCCTTTTGTTCCGCAAATTTGTCGGGAACTCGTTTAGAAATCAATCTTCCAGCCTATTCCTCTGCCCTCCGGCAGGGAGCTTAATGGGGACGCTTTTTGGTCCGTGAAATTGTCGGAAATTCGTTCCGAAATCAGTCCTCCAGCCTACTGGGACGCTTTATCTCCCGCAAAATCGAATCGGGAATTCGTTTCCAAACCAATCCTACTTATCACCATTTTCTTCACTATTCAAGATCACAAACAAAACAAACGCATTAAAACTTTTCCTTTTTGATTCTACCGTCTGCGCCATTGTAGTATCCGTTAATTATATCAATTACCTTTCGGTAGATTTCACCATCGGCCGAATAATTGATAGAGAAAGAATCGGATTCAAACCGGCACATCCGTTCGTCACAACAATGTTCACAAAACTGACTTATGATCAGTGTTGCCACATTTTTTCCAATTCCCATCTGTGTTTTTGGCTGAAAAAAATCTTTTTTATCTTAAGTCAAGCTCCAAAAATCTTGGTAAAAATCTGTGATGCAAAAAAATTTAAATCTGTATTGTTTTTTTTTATCAAAAAGAACCTTTGCAAACGTATTTCGGCTGTTCTTGGCATGTCAACAATTTTTAATTTGAACTTATTCTTCTACACACTTAATCGTAGAATTTCATCTCGGTAAACTTGAATGACGAATTCAGCCGGTAAAACATATTTTTACTGAAATCTCGTCCAATTTTGACAGATGAGCGATATTGACAGATGCAAATTGACGAAAATCGGTAGTTTGCATAAATAACTGAGACTCGGTAATCTATTTTACCAAAACAATCAGCAAACCAATACTTTCACTGAATTTCGGCAAAGTGCATCTGTCAACGCCGAAAAATCAGAGCTGCAGAAACCAACATGAGCTCGAAATGTTTTGAAACGTTCGT
Source organism: Aedes aegypti (assembly GCF_002204515.2). Classification (NCBI taxonomy): domain Eukaryota; kingdom Metazoa; phylum Arthropoda; class Insecta; order Diptera; family Culicidae; genus Aedes; species Aedes aegypti. The sequence goes on along the minus strand of NC_035109.1, from coordinate 22,470,641 downwards.
GGAAAGAGGGAAAGCGCCTACATGTAAGTATTCACATAACTTATTGTATCATGGCGTACATTTGTGCCCATAAATGACTCATTCAGACGAGTCAGCTCAGTTAATGCTATTTTTATTACACTTTTAGGAATATTCCCCGGGATGAGCTTGAAACAATCGAAGTGCAGCGAAAGTGGTTGTGCTGCTATCATTTATTTCAAAAAGAAAAGCACGAAATTTCACCAATTTTGTGAAAATTTTGATTTTTTCTGTGGTGGTATATTGTAACACAATTATATATGTAATTTTAACAAATTTGTTTCAATCATTGAAATTTATGAAAGTTTTTTTCTTCTTATTCTTCTTCCAATAGAAAAAAATATCATTTACCGAATCTCGGTAGTGGTGTGCCGAGATTTTCAGCAAATGATTGCAGATATTTTCGTCAAATTTTGACAGCTGGGTTGATTTAACATTTTGCAGTTCAATCGGCACTTTGAACTTTTACTGAGATTTTTGCCGAAATCTCAGCTGTTGGGTTCTCGGCAATTATTTTTGCCGGCCTCGGCGAAATAAATTAGGTGTGTAGAAGTAAAATTGAGATGCAAAATTGTTTCTAAAAAATTAAAATACTTAAGTTTAGCTAGAGTTTTCAATTTTCCCGGGATTTGACTTCCCGGGAAACGGGAATGAAAATTTTCATTTCCCGGGAATTCCCGGGATCCCGGGAAATTCATGAAAACCGTGAGCATCATGCTAATTTGAAGGAGTGTTTTTGAATTATCCATGCATATGTATATTATAATTTAGACCAGTAAATGTGTACGGTTATTTATTTTTATAAGTAATTTGTTTATATTTCTCAAAAAAAATCTTTTGGCTCCGTTTTATGCTAGGATTTGAAACAAAAAACTTTCTAAATTTCGGCAAAAATCCATGTGCAGGTCATCTAGACAAATCGTATAAAGTTCAAATAATATTGCCCAACATTAATTCAATCTTTTAGAATATTAAATCAAAAACCAACTAGTCTTTCGTTGAAAATTGAGACTGTTACACAGCGTAACAAAAATGACATTTTTGCGTGTCTCAAACATTAAATTATGTGTCTCTAGTAGATTTGGAGTAGCTGAATCTAATTCCGTTCTCATATTGTCCCTGCACGTCACAAATTTTAGCTACACTTCACTACACAGTTGTAAAAAACACTGGTTTAATTGATGTTTCCATGAAATTAAAGATATAATTCATCAAACTTTTTTGTGATCTAGTCCAGCAAACATGCAAAATAGGACTTCAAGTTTCATTTCAGATATAATTATATTGAAGTTGCTCGATAAAATTTTGATTAAATCAATTTTTTCAACATGCTTGTAGTCTCTATACAAAACTCTTCGTTTCTCTTATATGGTAAAATACAATACTTTCTATAACTTTTGAGATAGTATTATGAACTTCGCTGATAAGTATTGCTATACTCATAAAGTTTGAATTTTGTGGTAAATTAAGCAAATAAATTGCCTTACAAGCTCACAAACTTGCATGCACGTTGGCTGATAATGTCAAATTTTCCATTTTCAACAACCAATATTTCAAAATGCATTTTTGAATATATGCATTCTTCGATAACTATTACGAGAAGATTACGATTACGAAAATCAGCTCAATAAATGAACAGTCAATTGAACGATGGTTTTTATTTGAATATAGATGATCTTTAGAATTCTTCATGAAATTACACTGAAATGAATTTTATTGTAGAAACTACTGAATCCATGGTAAAATTAAGAACTGCACCAACGGTTTTCAACCGACTACATTAATCTGTCAACTCTACAAAAACACAGTCAACATCACCATCACTACACAAGAAAATATATTCGGTTTATTTAACTAGAGCTGCAGTATTAATAACTAGAAAAAATCTTGATTTGACAAGTTTGGCAGTATACTTTTGACCACACTGTGTTACAGTGGATTGAAAAACAAAGCTTTGTAGAGAATGCTACTATGGACATGGTCACATTTACTTCACTGATCAGTGATTTTTACCAGATTATAGTAAAGTTAACAGATTTTTGTAGTCGGTTGAAAATCGTTGGTGCAGTTCTTAATTCTTCCATGGATTCGGTAGATTATACAACAAAATGTGTTTGCGTGTAGAGCTTCCCGGGAATCCCTGGAAGCAAAAACTTATTTCCCGGGAAACTGGAATCCCGGGAAATCTCATTTCCCGGGAAATGTTCCCGGGATTGAAAACTCTACTAATAGCATTTCTGATTTAAATCTTCCAAAACCGTGTCTTTAACTCGTGAAATATCTTATCTTTTATCTTATCTTTTATCTAAAAAATCTGTGATCTGTGATCACAGATATCTGTAGGCAAGAACAGGAAAAAATCTGTGTAATTACAGATAAATCTGTGTATGTGGCATCACTGCTTATGATTAACGCTCACGCGGTCGTGACGTTTATGCGCTTGTCAGCAGGCCGTCATACACACTGAATGTAATGTTTTTATTGTGGCATTATTCATACACGCTCAAATAATTGTAATCAGCATGTACCAATGCTCGTAAAATGAGTGCAAAAAACAGTCTATTTATTCAAAACAATTCTGAATCTAAATCTACTAACTCTAGCTACCACACCAGTCTTCTTGGAATTCTGGTTAGTTCTCTGTGCGTTGGATCCAAGCTACAAGACGACCAAACCAAATGACAGATCTCTCTTATTGAATACTCACAATCACAGCACCTATCATCTATCATCAAACATTATATCACCTGCAAAAAGCTACCGCACTGTTGTACGCCCGCATAAACAAGAACTATATCAGTACAGTTTCCCGAAAGGTCCACAACAATTTGCAACAATATCTGAAACATTTTGGTTACAATGAAAAATAACAATATATCCACCATACCCGAAACGCTTTTAACAATTCGACAAACGGTAAATAGGAAAATCACAATGTGGGGAATAGGCGGTTAAGTTATGTAACCATTTGAAAACGTCGATTTTCTCGAACAAAATTTGTCATCAACAGTTTTCCAAAAGGTAGATATACTGTCCATTTTCTGGCAAAATTAATGTAAGCCAAATAGTATTGATAAATTTTGAACCATATGATTCTAAGGGAAATAAATAACGTATGCATAATTGTTGGATTACGGTGCTTTATTGTATTTTTACCCTATCCCATACTGGTATGTAAGTGTTATACCATAAGAATCAAGTATTTGAATTGAATTCATTAAATAAGAAATGATGAAACAAATAAATACGTGAAGAGAAAAATAATGCTTCAACTTGATCAACTATTTACTCAAATCATCATAGTTCCTTAAATAATTGACTTCAGTTGTACATTATTAAAGCACAGGAATTTGCATTTAATTTTGCACTTTTTAAAGACTCGAATTAAAGAATTAAAATAGAAAATTAGATCCGCTACCAGCCCTGCGATGATTCAATTATAGTCAGGGTGTTCATAATGTATTCGAAGCGGGGCAGTTCCTGGAAGTACTTCTGGATGTTGTCCTTCCCGTTGGCACCATCTCCGTTCCACACCAGCAAACCGTTGTCCATGTAGAACCGGGTCATCTGATGCCGCTTCTTGGCTACTTTTTCGTTGTAGAGTTTGGTGAATCCCTCCTCCATCCGGCAAGCGGCATCGATTTTGGTGCGCAGTTCCTACGGGGATTGGGTTTGAACCAAACATCCAACAGATTGGCGAAATAAATGTACTTACTGGGTCGATCGCAGTTGTCATTTTTTGATGTGAATTGCTGTTTTGTAAATATAATTTCAGTTTAACACGACTGTTTTTCTTCGACGGCAATCCGACGGCGATTTTTTTTCTACACTCAACGCTAGATTGTCGCTCACAAATACCAACAAAATGTAACAATTTGTCGAACTGTTAAAATGTAGTTCAATATTGTCAAATGCAAATGTGTGAGTGTGTTGCACAAATTAAAACAAAAACAATTTGCCGAATGGTGGCGTAATGTTTTCACCATATCTTGCTTGAATCCATTCCCATATAATTTAACAATATCAGAGCAGTATCACATATTGTTACTGATAGGTATGGGTTAATCATACTGTTTGAAATGGTGAACAGCTTTGAAGTCCATATGGTTAAACATAAAAGCAATTATTTCTGATACATTAACCATACCCGTTACAAGATATTTATTGTTCTTAAAGTAAGACAAACTGTATTTTGTTATGCGGGCGAGTCTGACCCAGAATTGATCGAAGTTGTGTCCATAGTAGTTCTACGTCAACCCCGCGGTAATGTAAAAGACATTACCCATGGGGGTGGCAAAGCAAATTTTCTCAGGAATAAAAAAAAAATTAACTGGAAAAAGTTTTCCACAAAATTTTCCACCGTTGAGAAAATTCGTAAAGAAAAGCCGGAAAAACTATGCTCCAACTCGTGGAAAATTTTCAAAAAAATATTTTTGAGAAGATAATTTCATAAGCTTTAATCGCTGAAATTTTTGAAACGTACTTTTTTTTCGTTTTTGAGTTATGGCCAATTTTGTAAAAAATGTGCAAATGTGCCATTTTGAGCCTTTTCTTTGAAAAATCATAACTCAAGAGAGAAGCATCGTAGAAACAAAGTTTTTTTATGAAGATGAAAGCAATTTTTTTCAGAAATAAAAAAAAATATTGACTGGAAACAGTTTTCCACAAAATTTTTCTTATGAAAAACTGTGTTCCAATTAGTGGAAAACTTTCAAAAATATATTTTTGAGAAGGTAATTTCATAAGCTTTAATCGCTGAAATTTTTGAAATGTATTTTTTTTTTTCGTTTTTGAGTTATGGCCAATTTTGTGGAATTACCATATAAGCCTTTTCTTTGAAAACCCATATTTCAATCGAAGCATCGGAAAAACAAAGATTTTTTATCAAAGCAATTGCAAATTTTCTAAAATATCTGAAAAAATATATGGGATTGGTTTTAATGAAGTATAAGTCGGAATGGATTATATTTTTCATGAAAAATTACACCGCTAAGAAAAACTGAAAAAAAACTGTTTCTGCCTCAATTTTTCATTGCACTGAAAAGGGATTCTTTCTTTTCTATGGAACAAATAAGATTATTATTTTTTTAATTTGATTTATTGAATTATTCAGTATATAACTTACATTTTCATCTTAATACTATCTATTTTTTCAACCGGAAAGATTGTCTTTAGTTGCTTACACCAGAAGATTTTCGTTTCTGGTTAATCATAATCATGCACTTCATGTAGTTTTTCATCTTTTCCGTAATCCACCGAACTCCATTCGAATGAAACTTGGTCATGAGACCATGGCTAATCGAGCGTAAATTTGGGCGTTACAGCATAGCGAATAGTATTCGTAGTATTGAACTTTGTCCATTTCAACAGCTTCGGCAATAACGAGTAATATACAGCTGACAACACTTGCACTTTCTCACTGCTCTTTGTTAGTTTTTTGGTAAACTTATGATTCTCAAGCCATTTCAACGCTTTAAACCAGAATTGGTAAATACCTAATTGCCATATTGTCTACCCATTGATTTAACTGTCAATTTTGTAGTTACCTAACAGGTAGCTGGAAAAAATGCCTACATTATGATTGAAGAAATCTTTGTTTCTATGCTGTTTCGTTCTTAAGTAATTTTGTTTATAAACTTATAAATTTGAAAATAAGCTTTATAAACTGAGCGGTTCCATTTGAATTCGAATGTCGGTTTACTTTTGTATTTTTTGATTTGGCTGCAATTTGGCATATGCTTTCTTTATACCCAAAAATGCCTATTTGCATCATCGATTCGCCATTTTTACCCTAGCGTTTCTTTTGAGAAGGGCCTAAGAAAAAAAGCCTTAACAATTTTCAAAAAATTAAAACTCAGATACTATTTGTCTGATCGGTTTGGTGTCTTCCGCAAAGTTTTAGGTTATTGTTGGAACTATCTGGAAAAAAATATACACAGTAAAAAAAAGCTAATTGCTACCGAAACATTCAAAAAGTTTATTTAGACCATATTGAAAAATCAACCTTTTTTTAAAATATCATAACTTTTTTGTCCATGATTTCTCCATCTTGACCCACTGTGCAAAATACTTCATTTTTTGTCTACTTTAACATATAAAAATATAAAAAAAATTACAACTTTTTATTCTACAGTGTATATTTTTTCCATATAGTCCCAACAATAACCTAAAACTTTGCGGTAGATTCCAAACTGATCGCACAAACCGTTTCTATGTTATATTATAATGACCGAAAATTGAAAATGATATCATAATTTTGTATTAAAATCGCTGTATCTTTAAAACGGTAAAAGTTAGCCTGATTTTTCCGTATACCCTTTTTGTTGTAAATTTTGCGTACTTTCACAATATCGAGTTGAAAAATATTTAAAAAGTTTATTATGACAATTTTCAAAAATTCACCTTTTTTCAATAAATCATAACTTTTTTGTCCATGATTTCTCCATCTTGACTCCATTTTTTGTCTACTTTAAAATATAAAAAAATAAAAAAAATCAAGAAAACGATTTTTGTGAAAATGGATTTTTAAGCTTTATTTTCGATGTATAAAATATTACATTTTTTTTAAAGTGTATATTTTTTCCAGATAGTCCCAACAATAACCTAAAACTTTGCGGAAGGCACCAAACTGATCGGACAAACCGTTTCTAAGTTATAATTTTTTGAAAGTTATTAGGGATTTTTTTCTTAGGCCCTTCTCAAAAGTAAGGCTAGAGTCAAAATGGCGAGCCAATGATGCAAAAAGGCATTTTTGGGCATAAAGAAAGCATTTGCAAAATTTCATCCAAATCAAAAAATATAAAAATGAAATTTGGGAAAAAAGTCGTCATTTTCTGTGGAACCGCTCAGCTGGAATAGCTAATCGGGTTATCATTATTTATTTTCCTTAACGGTGAAAAATGTCCAGGAAAACTTATTCCATTTCAAAAAAATCTCAAAGTTTTGAGAAAATTTGATTCCGATTTGACAAAAAAAATGTTTCTGTAACGCTTTTATCTTCAGTTATGATTTTCGAACGAAAAGACTTGTACGAGAAATCTGGGCATTTTTCACAAAACTATGATCAAACGCGGGAATTAAAAAGTTGTACATCTAAAAATTTCAGTGATTGAAATTTATAAAATTCTGTTCTCAAAAATATTTCTTTGAAAATCTTACACGAGTTGGAACATAGTTTTCCCGGCTTTTCTTTACAAATTTTCTCAACGGTGGAAAATTTTGTGGAAAACTTTTTCCAGTTAAAATTTTTTTCTATTTCTTAGAAAATTTGTTTCTACGATGCTTCTTTCTTGAGCTATGATTTTTCAGAGAAAAGGCTCAAAATGGCACATTTGCACATTTTTTACAAAATTGGCCATAACTCAAAAACGAAAAAAAAAAACATTTCAAAAATTTCAGCTTATGAAATTACCTTCTCAAAAATATTTTTTTTGAAAATTTTCCACGAGTTGGAGCATAGTTTTTTCGGCTTTTCTTTACGAATTTTCTCAACGGTGGAAAATTTTGTAGAAAACTTTTTCCAGTTAATATTTTTTCTTAATCCTGAGATTTTAATTTGCTTTCATTTTCATAAAAAAAAACTTTGTTTCTACGATGCTTCGTTCTTGAGTTATGATTTTTCAAAGTAAGTAGTGTCAGTTTTGGGGCCCAGATAGCCGTAGCGGTAAACGCGCAGCTATTCAGCAAGACCAAACTGAGTATCGTGGGTTCGAATCCCACCGGTCGAGGATCTTTTCGGGTTGGAAATTTGCTCAACTTCCCAGGGCATAGAGTATCTTCGTACCTGCCACACGATATACACATGCAAAAATGGTCTATTGGCATAGAAAGCTCTCAGTTAATAACTGTGGAAGTGCTCATAGGAACACTAAGCTGGGAAGTAGGTTTTGTCCCAGTTGGGACGTAACGCCAGAAAGAAGAAGAAGAAGAAATGTCAGAGGAAAACAAAAAAAAATCCAACTGAGTTTTCCGGGAAAATAAGCGACCCTGAATTATTCTCAGTTTTTTTTTATTAATATATTGATGAGCCCTGCCTGTGGAAAAAAGTTTCATGAAAATCTGAGACCCTTCGGCCCAAACCTGTACGGAAATAAAAAAAAAATCCCCACATGCCACAAAAAGAAATAATTGGTGACATGAGCCAACACGCAATAAGTGTTTGTGTACTGAACTATCAATTCCCTGAATTTGGCACGATAAATATACCATGTCTATTTCAATGAAAACTCCCACATAGAAAGTGCCTCTGGACTTGCCCCCGCTGCTGTAAACTCGATACGTAAACAACTCATACACAAGCTCATGATAGTAATTAAGAATGTCAAACTTTTCGATTTCATTAGAAAATTCTATTTTGAACTCAATTCTGCACATACACCTAATAAATTTCATCCTGAATCCATTAGAGAGAAATGCACCGGATCTATTCAAATATTATTGCAAACATCACTCATTTCCCCTACCGGCAGGATGACGACGCACAGATAGGAATGATTCGGGTCAATCATAGCCAAAATTAGTATCTGCGCATTTACACTGGTTTTGTGTTCTGTAACTCGATACCTTCCTAACTCGATGGTCCCTTCAAAATCGAGTTATGGAGAGATGACCGTATATACATTTTAGAAAATTCATCACAGAAAAACAACAATTTTGTATATGCAAAATCCACTTCTATGTAATCTTGTCAAATTTTTCAAAGAATTTTGACATCTTCGAAATCTGGCTACTACGTGCCGTATACTATTAGCAAGATCAAAATTTCAACTTTTCAAATTTGAAATTATCTCCACGAATTTGTTCTAGTCACTCCTCTGTGCGCGGGGTGCATAATTGCATTTTAGAGACCAACAGAGAGTCCCTTCCTGCAGCACGTGACTTGGCATCAAAAACAGCATTCAATCTAAAACTATGAACTGGTGCTGAACATCGAAACTCACCTCCAGTGGGATCATGATGAAGGCCACCATCAAGTCCGCCACGGCCAGATGGCAAATCATGAGACTGACTCGGGACCTCCGGTGGCGCCGTGATCGAAACAGGGTTATCACGACGGACAAATTTCCACCGGCAGCGATGATGAACAGCACGCAGTACACGATGATGACGGCCACTGTCGTTTCGGTGTGACCTGTTGGAGAGAGAGAGACACGGAAAACTTTGTTATATGTACCGTGAAATGGGTTTCTTTGAAATAGTGGTTAATTTTGATACAGCTGTTGAATTGTTTTTTTTTTTGGGTCCCCGGATATTTATCCCATACTACAACACCCTTTAATAAAAATTAGGACCCATTTGTGTCAAAATCAGTTTTTTTTTCTGGCTCCGGAGGTTTTGTAAATATGAATGACATCAGCCGAATTGTATCTCTCTTCTACATGTTATATGAATAAAAATAGAATGGTGTATGTATGTCACGAAATGGCTCGAGAACAGGTGGATTTGACAAGAGATGCGATGTATTTGTGAGTTAAACATTGGTTAAAATCAACCGGAAAAAGGGAAAATCGGAATGCAATACAATGATAATTTGCAAAAGATTCTTACATGGCCTACTTTACAGTCTACTACTTGGCAGTACAACGTTATAAATTTGAGACACAGACAAACTAGATTTTCTCCCAAAAAACTATCAAAGTTACCCCGTTTTACGGCATAAAACTGAACAATCGACGAAATGACATCTAGCTTTTCTATAGTAGGTGAACAAACCCCCAGACACGGCCCTCCTGCTCCGTGATTCGAAAGATGAAAGGATCCCGATAATTAATCGACGCCTGCAACTATATAGCCAGAGCTAAGGAATCGTTCATAAATTACGTCGCGCTCCTAATAAATATAAAAGGGGTCAAATAAATGAGACGATTTATACAAATCTTTTGAAGACTCTTTTCAAAGAGTGTGTCGTTGGTGAAGGGAAGGTGTGATAATGGCTAAACATTGCTTGGCGTAATTTATGAACGCTCCCCAAATGGGGTTGCCGAGTGCTTGTTTGCTTCGCAGAATTGAGCTTTCGCGCAAAACAAGCATTAATTAGCACCGGTTTGTGCGGAGGAGAAAAGATGACGGCTGCTTTTCCCGGTCAACACGCAATGACGCAGTCTAAATAACGGAAACGGAGATCTTATTTCTTGATTCAGGATATTACCGGGAAAAAGATAACAAACTTGGCTCAATCGCACATAACTTTCCAGCCGTTACGTCATAACTGATTTTCTGTTCCAGGTGAAAATCAACATCAGGTGGAATGATGATTAATAACTTCAGGTTATTCCTGGAATGACTGCAAGTAAATTAGAAACTGAATTTATGTGAAATTCAATTTAAAAAACCTGAAGAAATTAAAAAAATATGGCATTTGAAGCCTATTTAAACAAGATTTGCGTAACCATCCCATGTGGACTGATTATTAAGTAGACAAAAATTTCATCTCCACACATTATTTACACAAATTGCCCTTTAGAAGTAGGCAATCCGTCAAATATTTCACATCAAAAACCTACAATTTCAATGATAATAAATCTTCGAGCTGTTTAGTGGAATATCTGTAGGTAAATGAAAACCCTAATTTAATACTTCTTTTTCTTCTTCTTTTTTCTGGCTTTACGCCCAACTGAGACAAAGCCTGCTTCTCAGATTAGTATTCTTAGGAGCACTTCCCAAGGGGTGGATCACTCCTGATGCATCTGATAGTTCGAGAAAATTTGATGCATTCAAATGCATTTAAATGTACACTTCTTGAAAATTTGCAAATTATGGCTTGCTCAAACGTTTGTCTTCGTCAAAGTGTCGAACTTGTCATTTATTAAACTCGAAAACACTGCTAAATCATCCAGAACTTGTTAAACCGAAAGATTTGTAGTAAGGTACAGTGGGGGAAGTGTATCATTTGTCAATATTAAGCATAAATAGGGGAACTTACGTATTGTCGGCAGCCTAAGCAGCTGAACTTTTAAGAGGGCAAATTTACGCAACAATAGAGCACAACAATTAGTAGCAGACACCTTATCTACACTTGAGCACTCTTCATTTGTTAATTATTATACACAAAACACTATTTTATTCTCTTAATCTTTTATTTTTCCTCCCAAAAGTCACGAGGCACTTTTTCTTTTTTCGGCAATGCAATTACTATTGTCGGCAACAAAAATGTTCACTTCGGCAATCCAAAACTGCGCAAAAACTAGTTTATGTATTGGTAACATTTCGTATTTGTTGACAAATCCTGTAATTAAACATCACTCATTATGTTCTACTCGTTGAAAGGGCCAATGCAGAAAAATACAGATTACACTGAGAACAGAATTGAAATTATAAATAGAATTTCAGAGAGTCAAATTGAATACACAACGCCACTAAATTTATGCAGACTAAGGCACCATTCACAAATTACGTTACGTTCTAGGGGAAACACAATATTTATTGTTTGCATGCAAAGACCGTTGCGGAGAGGGGAATAATCGAAAATTGTACATTTTAACGTTATGTCATAAATTGACGCTGCCTAATTTCGTTTTCATTTATTATATCGAATATTTTTTGTATTCAATCTCACTATGGCAGCATTTCGGCTGTAAAAATTGCCATGTCATGGTCTTGCAGCAAGTGCGAATCCAGCCTAGAAGTTGCAGCGTGACATCATGATTAATTGATTCATAATATTGTACTCTGCAAGAAAAATCCACGGAACACGATTATCGGATTACTTGAATTTCAGAGTTGCGTTTGAATTTAGAGGGGGGCAAGCGTCTTGAAGGTAAATTTTCAAATTATAAAAAATGGCCTTCAGTGAAGTCACCATAACTTCGGTAATTTCTAATCAATTTTGAAACTTTCAGCACCATTATCTTGAAAACTAAATTTAAGAAAACTTTGGAGAATATCAAATTTGTGTAAAATCAAAACTAGTTGCAATAAAAAGTAGTTTACTCCAAATGTTTCCTCAATTTACTAAAATAATATCTTTGTTTGACCATAACATCATGAATTCTCAACCGATTCCAAATCTTTTTGCATGGTTTAGAAGCTTACTTAATTATTTTCATACTTTTCATTCGACACATTTCAATAAAAACAATGATTTAATCAAGTTATTCAACAAAAACTGCACAAAACCATGATTTTTTAACGAAAAATGTCATTTTTTTTAATTTTTGTCGGTAAAACAATATGTTTAAAGCTGAAACTGGTTTTCCTCATTTGATAAATCTTCGAAAAGGACTAGTCAACAATTTTTAAATAATTTTGAAACAACAATATTTTTGCTCATGTTAATAAATATATGCACTATTCAACTCGTAATTAAAACAAAATGCTTTACAAACACTAGTTTTATAGAAAAAATGTAATTTTTGGCGAAAAAAACCTTAAACAATCCAAAGAAATTCGATTTTTTCTTTAAAAAAATCATGATTTCGGGTAGTTTTTGTTACAAAACTAAGCCAAAACCATTTTTTAGAAACATATGTTGTAGGAACAGTATGTAAACAACTATTTTTTTTTTTGCTTCAAAAACATGTACAGTCGAAGCTCGTTATAACGACCATTTAATAGCGACAAAAGCTCTCTATAGCGACATTTTTCGGTCCCTTGAAAAAGATTTTAATGTTATCATTATTCTCTATAACGACATTTCTCTATTACGACGCTATCTTGCCATGTCGTTATAGCTTCGACAGTACAAACATTTGAAATAGGTTGAGTATTTATGAACTAATGGTCAAACAAATATAAATTTTCCAGTAAAATGAAGAAAAATTTCGAGAAAACTACATTTAACAAAGATTTGTTTCGATTTAAGACAAATTTGATGTTCTACAAAGTTTTTATATATTTAATTTTGAAAATAATGATGCAAAAAGTTTTGAAATTGGTGAGAAATACCGAAGTTATGGTGTTTTCACTGAAGGCCATTTTTTATAACTTGAAAATTCACCTTCAAGACGCATGCGCCACCCCTAAATTGTTAATAGGATAAGACATAGAATTTAAGTAAAGTACATAATATTAAAATTTCAGTCTATGTGACCTGTAGTCAAAGACGGTGAATAAATAAATAAATATATAAATCTTAATATTTTTGGCTCAAACTTTGCGGTTTCTGTTATAATATGATTTGAATTCATAAGAACACACGATTTTTTGTTTTTTGTGAACTTTTGGAAAATAAGCCGCACCCTAGTGTCTATGCACAAAAAATCGCTAAAAGGTAACGCAAAATTGAAAATTCTAAAGGCTATTTTTATTTTTTTTTACGTTCATATTATTCTCAGTGTATGGGAAAATCAAAATAGGCCCTTTCATGTGACAGATCCGTCTATGCATTTGTTAACATCGGTGGAGGACCGGTGCTAACACGGGCCTGTCATTTTCATAGAAGAAATTTAAAAGTGCTTCCCGATCAGCTGATTTGAGACGTCATTTGAATAGGCCTATAGGCCCTTTGCAAATCAATGCACTTATGACTTGACACAAAAACATCATCCTCTGATTGCCTGTAGAACAACAGGAGTGTTGCCAAAATAGTTTACCTATTGAAAGACGTACACTGAGAACAGCGTTGCGGTTGAAAATACTATATCAGAGGGTTAAATTAAATACACAACGCCACTTGATTTGTGCAGACTAAATTCGCATTTATTTCAAATATTTTGTGCATTCAATTTTACCATGGCACCATTTGTATAGTAAACATTACTATATCATGGTTAAAAACTTGCAGCAGACCAGAATCGAACCGAGGATCTGGCGATTGTCAAGCGCGAACGCTAGCCGCTTGGCTATCGACGCGGTTGGATTGAGAGGGAACAAAACGCAAATAAAAAGCGTTCATGATAGCTCAATCGTGGTTGGAATAGTAAATTTTAAAACACGTTCATGGTTCTCATTACTGCAACGCTTGTTTCAGTGTATATTTTATTTGTTTGTCAGTATATTAAAGTTTGTGCGCTACAATCTTCAGATAAAGAAAGTATCGAAAGGCTCAATTATTACCAATGCATGCTTTGTTGCCTAATTCCAATGCATTAATCAGTTGTGTTCGATTTTTCAATGAATTTAAATTGTGAATGAAAAATACACCGCAATTGAATATGGTTTTCTGGCAATTTATTCCCGTAATAAAAAGTGATTGCCGAGGAAAGCAAAGTGCATTAATTTTAATTTGTGATTTAAAGCATAAAAATTCAGTATTTTCGAGTGCTTTATAGACAAATCAAAAGTTAAATAGTGCATGAGTGATCGGTGCGTAGCTTTTGTGACAAATTGGTATTGGAGCGGAGAATTGGACCTTTCAAAGTGGTGAGTATTTCTTAAGCTGTTCTCGTGTTGTTTTATTCGGCAGCTCGAAAATACCCTCAGGGTGCCGAAGCCATAATTTACCCTACTTGAATATGTTGAATGTTTTCGCACCATTGCTTCGTTTTAGGTTATATTCTTAGGTCCACACTGATACTATTGCAAAACTGGTACTACACGCACACTAACACAAGCAAACTTGTTAGTTGCAACAATTGATTAATTTCAAAATTGTTTTCCATCAATCAAAAATTCATTGTATCTCTGTCTAAAATCGAATTCTATTAGTTTTTTCGACACATGGTGAGCTTTTCAGTTCTATTTGAATGAATCACAACGAAAAATATGTGATTTTTATAAATAAATACAGATATATTGTAAAAGGTACACTTACCCCTACTTTTTAATGGGGTGAGGTAAGTGGATCAAGTATTATTATCATTATCATCATTGTTGTTTTCCTTTGATTTTGTTCATTCGCAGTTTAAATTTGTCAAATTAACCATAGAGAATTTGTAATAATCCATAAGGATAAGGCTTATGATTACAATATTTCTTAAGGCAATGCCTCAAAGATCCGATGAAAATAGTTGCTCAATTATCTGCAATAAATGATTATTAGCAATGGATCATCATTGTAAAGAATAAACATTTTCAAACATGAACAACAAATAAATACGTGTTGCTATAGAAGGATACGTTGATAAGGTTGTGTTGCTAACGCCAATGCTAAGTTGATGGGAATGTCGAAAAAATGCATTTGATGCAAATGAATGTACATTTGATGTACATTGAACAAGTGATCCACCCCTTGGCACTTCCACAATTATTAACTGAGAGCTTTCTTTGCCGATTGACCATTTTTGCATGTGTATATCGTGTGGCAGGTACGAAAATACTCTATGCCCTGGGAATCGAGAAAATTTCCATTACCAAAAGATCCTCGACCAGTGGACTCAACATAGTCATGCTGAATAGCAGCGCGTTTACCGCTGCGGCTATCTAGGCCCCATAATTTAATACTACACTATTTAATTCCGCTAGAGTTTGTATCTTTGACAGATACGCCTATTTCGACCTTAACTATAAGGCCGTCTTCAGTGTCGTGGACTAGATTCGACTTACAATTTCAGCTTTATAACCCACTTTTCTCTAATAATTTAATGCACATTTTTCAAAATCCACCTATATATACACACTATCAAAGTCACATAAAAAAACAGTTAGCTCTATCGTATATGAGTAAGGCACCGTTTTCAGTGGACGCGTGGCAAAGTTGAACTTGTCACAATCTATATTTGAAGAGTGCTAACAGGTCCGTCACACTCGGGCTCAGATTGTATACCACTTCTAGTACTGCATTTGGTCCCTCGGTAGTACAAAAGGTACCCAAGTTTGACAGATCGCAGTACACTTTTCACGGCATTCTAGATTACCTTATGAGCCATAAAATTTTGGGAAACTGCAAGGGACATCGAAGTCTTTAATTTGTCTTTGGTGCTAATATTTGTAGTTCTATCCTCATCTTGTGAATATTTTTGTGGTTCGAAACGTTTTGCAAAAGTATGGAGGAAGAGGGTTAATCTTAACATTTTTTTTTTTTCGTTTCAGAAAGCGAGTGTTCGATTGCTTGGGAGATTAGCGGACTCGATTGACTCCAGTGGACGGCGACGAAACAGAACAGCACAAATTGAACTTTTACTGATTGATTTATTGCTCCCCGAGCAGGCAGCGCGCCTCAAGATCAGTAGTCGAGAAGCTTGACCTCGGGACTATATCACATATGTAATTGCTTGGCATCAAATGCGAATGTTGTTTGAAACACGACTGCGTTGATGACATTTGATAGCTGATTTCTTCAATCATCATCCATCATTGAAAAAGCAAAGCTACTATGTTAAATTTTGTAGCATCTGAATCTGAATCTGAATCTCAATCTCAATCTCAATCTCAATCTCAATCTCCAGCTCAATCTGAATCTGAATCCAAATCTCAATCTCAATCTCAATCAAGATTCCAAGATTTCAAGCTTCAGAAAGGAAGTTTTCCAAGCTTCTGAGAGGAAGCTCTTCAAGATTCTGAGAGAAAGAAACTTCTGAGAGGAAGCTTTCGAATCTTCTGAGAAGAAGCTTTTCGAAATTCTGAGAGGAAGCTTTTCAAGCTTCTTAGAGGATGTTTTTCATGCGTCTGAGAGGAAGCTTTTCAAGATTCTGAGGTGAAGCTTTTCAAGCTTCTGAGTGGAAGATTTTCAAGCTTCTGAGAGGAATCTTTTCAAGCATCTGAGAGGAAACTTTTCAAGCATCTAAGAGGAAACTTTTCAAGCTTCTGAGAGGAAGCTTTTCTAGCTTCTGAGAAGAAGTTTTACAAGCTTCTGAGAGGAAGCTTTTCAAACTTTTGAAAGTAAGCTTTTCTAGCTTCTGAGAAGAAACTCTTCAAGCTTCTGAGAAGAAGCTTTTCAAGCTTCTGAGAGGAAGCTTTTCAAGCTTCTGAGCAGAAACTTTTCAAGCTCCTAAGAAAAAGCTTTTCAAGCTTCTGAGAGGAAGCTTTTCAAGCTTCTGAGAGGAAGCTTTTCAAGTTTCTGAGAGGAAGCTTTTCAAGCTTCTGAGAGGAAGCTTTTCAAGCTTCTGAGCAGAAAATTTTCAAGCTCCTAAGAAAAAGCTTTTCAAGCTTCTAAGAGGAAGTTTTTCAAGCTCCTAAGAAAAAGCTTTTCAAGCTTCTGAGAGGAAGTTTTTCAAGCTTCTGAGAGGTATCTTTTCAAGCTTCTGAGAGCAAGCTTTTCAAGCTTCTGAGAGGAAGCTTTTCAAGCTTCTGAGAGGAAGCTTTTCAAGCTTCTGAGAGGAAGCTTTTCAAGCTTCTGAGAGGAAGCTTTTCAATCTTCTGAGAGGAAGCTTTTCAAGCTTCTGAGAGGAAGCTTTTCAAGCTTCTGAGAGGAAGCTTTTCAAGCTTCTGAGAAGAAGCTTTCAAGCTTCTGGGAAGAAGATTTTCAAGCTTCTGAGAGGAAGCTTTTCAAGCTTCTGAGAGGAAGCTTTTCAAGTTTCTGAGAGGAAGCTTTTTCAAGTTTCTGAGAGGAAGCTTTTCAAGTTTCTAAGAGGAAGCTTTTCAAGCTTCTGAGAGGAAGCTTTTCAAGCTTCTGAGAGGGAGCTTTTCAAGCATCTGAGGGGAAGCTTTTCAAGCTTCTGAGCAGAAACTATTCAAGCTCCTAAGAAAAAGCTTTTCAAGCTTCTGAGAGGAAGTTTTTCAAGCTACTGAGAGGTATCTTTTCAAGCTTCTGAGAGGAAGCTTTTCAAGCTTCTGAGAGGAAGCTTTTCAAGTTTCTGAGCAGAAAATTTTCAAGCTCCTAAGAAAAAGCTTTTCAAGCTTCTAAGAGGAAGTTTTTCAAGCTCCTAAGAAAAAGCTTTTCAAGCTTCTGAGAGGAAGTTTTTCAAGCTTCTGAGAGGTATCTTTTCAAGCTTCTGAGAGCAAGCTTTTCAAGCTTCTGAGAGGAAGCTTTTCAAGCTTCTGAGAGGAAGCTTTTCAAGCTTCTGAGAGGAAGCTTTTCAAGCTTCTGAGAGGAAGCTTTTCAATCTTCTGAGAGGAAGCTTTTCAAGCTTCTGAGAGGAAGCTTTTCAAGCTTCTGAGAGGAAGCTTTTCAAGCTTCTGAGAAGAAGCTTTCAAGCTTCTGGGAAGAAGATTTTCAAGCTTCTGAGAGGAAGCTTTTCAAGCTTCTGAGAGGAAGCTTTTCAAGTTTCTGAGAGGAAGCTTTTTCAAGTTTCTGAGAGGAAGCTTTTCAAGTTTCTAAGAGGAAGCTTTTCAAGCTTCTGAGAGGAAGCTTTTCAAGCTTCTGAGAGGGAGCTTTTCAAGCTTCTGAGGGGAAGCTTTTCAAGCTTCTGAGCAGAAACTATTCAAGCTCCTAAGAAAAAGCTTTTCAAGCTTCTGAGAGGAAGTTTTTCAAGCTACTGAGAGGTATCTTTTCAAGCTTCTGAGAGGAAGCTTTTCAAGCTTCTGAGAGGAAGCTTTTCAAGTTTCTGAGAAAAAGCTTTTCAAGCTTCTGAGAGGAAGCTTTTCAAGCTTCTGAGCAGAACATTTTCAAGCTCCTAAGAAAAAGCTTTTCAAGCTTCTGAGAGGAAGCTTTTCAAGCTTCTGAGAAAAAGCTTTTCAAGCTTCTGAGAGGAAGCTTTTCAAGCTTCTTAGAGGATGTTTTTCATGCGTCTGAGAGGAAGCTTTTTAAGCTACTGAGAGGAAGCTTTTCAAGCTTCTGAGTGGAAGCTTTTCAAGCTTCTGAGAGGAATCTTTTCAAGCATCTGAGAGGAAACTTTTCAAGCATCTAAGAGGAAACTTTTCAAGCTTCTGAGAGGCTTTTCAAGCTTCTGAGAGGAAGCTTTTCTAGCTTCTGAGAGGATGTTTTACAAGCTTCTGAGAGGAAGCTTTTCAAACTTTTGAAAGTAAGCTTTTCTAGCTTCTGAGAAGAAACTCTTCAAGCTTCTGAGAAGAAGCTTTTCAAGCTTCTGAGAGGAAGCTTTTCAAGCTTCTGAGCAGAAACTTTTCAAGCTCCTAAGAAAAAGCTTTTCAAGCTTCTGAGAGGAAGCTTTTCAAGCTTCTGAGAGGAAGCTTTTCAAGTTTCTGAGAGGAAGCTTTTCAAGCTTCTGAGAGGAAACTTTTCAAGCTTCTGAGCAGAAAATTTTCAAGCTCCTAAGAAAAAGCTTTTCAAGCTTCTGAGAGGAAGTTTTTCAAGCTCCTAAGAAAAAGCTTTTCAAGCTTCTGAGAGGAAGTTTTTCAAGCTTCTGAGAGGAAGTTTTTCAAGCTTCTGAGAGGAAGCTTTTCAAGCTTCTGAGAGGAAGCTTTTCAAGCTTCTGAGAGGAAGCTTTTCAAGCTTCTGAGAGGAAGCTTTTCAAGCTTCTGAGAGGAAGCTTTTCAAGCTTCTGAGAGGAAGCTTTTCAAGCTTCTGAGAGGAAGCTTTTCAAGCTTCTGAGAAGAAGCTTTCAAGCTTCTGGGAAGAAGATTTTCAAGCTTCTGAGAGGAAGCTTTTCAAGTTTCTGAGAGGAAGCTTTTTCAAGTTTCTGAGAGGAAGCTTTTCAAGTTTCTAAGAGGAAGCTTTTCAAGCTTCTGAGAGGAAGCTTTTCAAGCTTCTGAGAGGGAGCTTTTCAAGCTTCTGAGGGGAAGCTTTTCAAGTTTCTGAGAGGAAGCTTTTCAAGTTTCTGAGAGGAAGCTTTTCAAGCTTCTGAGAGGAAGCTTTTCAAGCTTCTGAGAGGAAGCTTTTCAAGCTTCTGAGAGGAAGCTTTTCAAGCTTCTGAGAGGAAGCTTTTCAAGCTTATGAGAGGAAGCTTTTCAAGCTTCTGTTTTCAAGCTTCTGAGAGGAAGCTTTTCAAGCTTCTGAGAGGAAGCTTTTCAATCTTCTGAGAGGAAGCTTTTCAAGCTTCTGAGAGGAAGCTTTTCAAGTTTCTGAGAGGAAGCGTTTCAAGCTTCTGAGATGGAGCTTTTCAAGCTTCTGAGAGGAAGCTTTTCAAGCTTCCGAGAGGAAGCTTTTTCAAGTTTCTGAGAGGAAGCTTTTCAAGCTTCTGAGAGGAAGCTTTTCAAGCTTCTGAGAGGAAGCTTTTCAAGCTTCTGAGAGGAAGCTTTTCAAGCTTCTGAGAGGAAGCTTTTCAAGCTTCTGAGAGGAAGCTTTTCAAGCTTCTGAGAGGAAGCTTTTCAAGTTTCTGAGAGGAAGCGTTTCAAGCTTCTGAGATGGAGCTTTTCAAGCTTCTGAGAGGAAGCTTTTCAAGCTTCTGAGAGGAAGCTTTTTCAAGTTTCTGAGAGGAAGCTTTTCAAGTTTCTGAGAGGAAGCTTTTCAAGCTTCTGAGAGGAAGCTTTTCAAGCTTCTGAGAGGAAGCTTTTCAAGCTTCTGAGAGGAAGCTTTTCAAGTTTCTGAGAGGAAGCTTTTCAAGTTTCTGAGAGGAAGCTTTTCAAACTTCTTAGAGGAAGCTTTTCAAGCTTCTGAGTGGAAGATTTTCAAGTTTCTGAGAGGAAGCTTTTCAAGCATCTAAGAGGAAACTTTTCAAGTTTCTGAGAGGCTTTTCAAGCTTCTGAGAGGAAGCTTTTTGAGCTTCTTAGAGGAAGCTTAGAGTGTGCCAATTACAGAGGAATTACCCTGCTGAATTCAGCGTACAAAATTCTGTCACGCATCCTGTTTAACAGACTGAGACCGCTCGAAGAGTCCTTCGTCGGCGAATACCAAGCTGGTTTTCGTGAGGGCCGTTCGGCAACGGACCAGATGTTTAGCTTGCGAATGATCCTAGACGAATTCCGGGAGTATAACTTGCAGACTCACCATATGTTTATTGATTTCAAGGCGGCGTACGACTCAGTGAAAAGAAATGAGCTTTGGCAGATAATGTCTGAAAATGGTTTTCCGGCGAAACTAATTAGGCTGATACGTGCTACGCTGGATGGTTCGAAATCAAGTGTTCGGATCGCAGACGAGGTGTCAACCTCGTTCGTGACGATAGACGGATTGAAGCAGGGAGACGCACTTTCGAATTTACTGTTCAACATTGCACTCGAGGGTGCTATTAGGAGATCTGGCGTCCAGAGAAATGGCACTATTATCACAAGGTCGCACATGCTCCTTGGCTTTGCGGACGATATAGATCTAATTGGAATCGATCGCAGGTCAGTGGAAAAGGCCTTCGTGCCTCTGAAGAAGGAGACAGCGAGGATAGGCCTGACCATTAATTCTACCAAAACGAAGTACATGGTTGCAGGTAGAGATAGAGTCAGGCATGGTGGTGTAGGTGCTGAGGTAGTGTTTGATGGGGATGTGTTTGAAGTTGTTGAAGAATTTGTTTACCTTGGAACACTTGTGACATGTGACAACGACGTTTCCCATGAAGTGAAAATACGTGTTACTGCTGCGAATAGGGCCTTTTACGGACAACGTAACCAGCTTAGATCCCGCCGCTTGCAAACGGAAACAAAATTCGCCCTGTATAAAACATTGATTCTTCCGGTGGCTCTCTACGGGCACGAAGCGTGGACGTTGAAAGAGTCAGACAGGAAAGCTCTCGGTGTTCTCGAGCGTAAAGTGCTGCGGACAATACTCGGTGGGAAACTCGAAAATGGTGTGTGGCGCAGACGCATGAATCACGAGTTGTATCAAGTGTACAAAGATGCGAATATTATCAAGCGTGTAAAATACGGCAGACTTCAGTGGGCTTGTCACTTAGTGCGAATGTCGGACGAAAGAATTGCGAAAATAATATTCAGCAGGGAACCAGGTAGAGGTCGGCGGCTTTGGGGAAGACCACGAATACGCTGGCTGTACGCAGTGGAAGAGGACCTGGCGACCCTAAACGTTCGAGGCAACTGGAGAAGTTTCGCCCAAGACCGACGAAGATGAAGCTCGACAATGGCGTGAAGCTACGCTGTAGCCATCAAGGTATCAAGGTAGGTAGAAACTCATAAACTTTTCAAGTTGGAGTGTGATAATTTTATTCATTAAACTAAGCTGTTTTGGAAACAGAATTTAAAAAAAATAATCCCTTTCAATAATACCCCATTGTGAATCAGAACTGTAATCCCCCGTATCTATAACAAATTACATCTTTTTTTTCCTCAAATGCCGTGTTTATCTGCACTAAGTGGAATCAATCACGAATGAAAAACAACGCCCAAAAATGCCTGGAACAGCTTTGCGTTTCCACTCAAAACCATTGTCACGCTTCACTCCATTAAAGTTGCCAGTCGGAGATGGATGAGATGCACCCCGATCGAAAAGAAATTGCAAAATTATAACAACCAGATATGCTATTTCAAAACATGTGTGTTACAAATTATACCCGATTAGGTGTTCAGATAACAAAAAAGTATCTCTGATTCTTGAAAAATTGTAAGATCATTTCAGGAATCAGAGATACTCAGAGATAACAGACTTTGATATAGTTTAATCTAAATTATAAGAAAACAAAATATAATAACGGAGATGGAAATGATTGATTATGGCAAAGATTATTTCTAATTAGTTACCGTCAAACGGGGTGACTTGCAACACTTTTCAACTTCAATCAACCAAAACCATGATCTAAACGTCATCTAAAATTCTAAATTCCTTGTAGAACTTTGAATGGCCCGCCCGCCTACAGAATGGGATGATAGAAGATTGAATCGAATTATTTTGTCATATCAAAACTCATCAAAAAGGTTTTTTAAATGTCCTTGTGCGGGGTGACTTGCAACACCTAATGCTTATTTAGGTTTTTCCAATAAAATGTTGATATTTTTTATTAGTCACACTTGTTACGTATTGTTAATCATGTAATTAAAGCATTCGAACCAGTACAAAAGCATTTTGAATACCTTTTTGTAAGAAAATAATTGAACTATTTTTGTATGGGAAAAAGAGGCGTTAAATCGTCAAGGTCCAATATCTTAACTGAACAATATTTTTAACGAGTGTTTGTAGTTGATTGATAAACTATTACTCTTTTGATTATGAAGTAGACCTAACACAAAAGTTTTTAACTTTTATAAAACTCTAAATTGCTTTGAAATAAAGTGTTGCAAGTCACCCCGCATGAGTACATTTACATAAAAATTATTTTTATTAATAAGTTGTTGCACCAATTTCGTAAAATAAAATTCGTCATATTATCACTTATTAGTTATAGAAACAACATGTGGAGTATTACTTTTGTAAATTAAATCTGTCTCATGTTTTCAGGTCACGATATTGAACCTCCATCAAGTATCAGTTTTCAAGACATTTAAAAGAATTATGTATATTCTATAAACATAAATATAATAACAGCTTCAATCGTGGCCCCTACCTGAATTGTGAGTCACACGTATTGAAGCACCGATTCAAAACAAATTTTCTTATGCAATTTATGTTTTATAGTGAAATTTAGTTGTAAATTACAATGTGTTGCAAATCACCCCGCCGTTGCAAGTCACCCCGTTTGACGGTACGTGATTCCAAAATTAAGTTAAATCGTATGCATTTCTGATAATTATAACTGAATCTGTTTTAATTATGTTACACAGTCAACTCTCTATAACTCGATATCGAAGGTACCATCGAGTAATGGAGGTATCGAGTTACAGAACACAAAACCAGTGCAACTGCAATCCAAGGGACCATCGAGTCGGCCATGAAAACCATCTTTTACTATAGTTTTCTAACGAGAACGAGATACGAAATATCGAGTAAGGGAGTGAAGTGAAGTGTTAACGTTCAATTAGTTGTTTTTTTTTTCTCTTGAGTAAGGGAGAGCTGACTGTAATATGAAAATGTTCTCAGTTCGATATTTTGCAAATTACCTAAATATAACGAACGTTGATTTTTAAAACCACTTTTGATATAAAACAACTATTTTTCTGTGATGCACTTCTGATCGGGACAGCACCCAAATTGGTTCGTTTTTTGTCAAAAACTGTGGCAACCGCACCGCCATGCCAGCAGATTCCCATCCTGCTCTGGTCCAGTGTCGGTTCGGTCCGGTCCCATTTGGACAAACAACCCCCCAGCATGAATTCAATATTAGATTTTGCTCTTATTGCCGTTGTTAATCCTACTCTTCTTTTTTTTACCATAGTAAGCTTATGAGATGCCTTCGGTTTAACATTCTGATGGGAGTCATCAAACCCGCCTAAATAAGTCCACCCACACTGACTGAATTCCCATCACGGCCATTAAAGGATTGATGTGGGCAAATTGTGGCAAGCTTGTTTTCCCACGGCCACAACCCAACCGTTCCGAAAGGAGGGCTCCGGTGCAAAATGGTTCCACTGGGAGGGGACAATGACTGGGAATTATGTGGCCACTGGGTGCCGTTGGCGGACAGTAAACGATAAGTAGTTAGTTGTAAGTATGAGGGTGGTTTTGGCACAGGGCCCGTATCTATACTGGTTGGCTAGACCTGTGCACCGATATAATCGATAATAGAAGGGCCCAGATAGTGGTAGCGGCAAACGTACAGCAATTCAGCAAGACCAAGCTGAGAGTCGTGGGTTCGAGTATCACCGGTCGAGGATCTATTCGAGTTGGAAATTTTCTCGACTTCCCAGGGAGTATATAATCATCGTGCATTTCACACGATATGCAAAAATGATCAATGGCAAAGAAAAATGTGAAAGTGCTCATAAGGACACTTAGCTGAGAAGCAACCCTGTTTCAGTAGAGACGTAAAGACAAGAAGAAGCAGAAGAATTCGTTAATGCAGTGATTGAAAATGCCTTCCTGAATTTGTGTATATTGAATGGTCCCTGAAGAAATCCGGAAATGATGTTTTCGATAGAATTTTTAGTACCGTAAAACGGGGTAACTTTGATAGTGCGTAACCCACCGCATACTAAATGAAATATCATAATTTCTGTTGATCAGTTAAGCAAAACAAATGCAAAACTAAAGAATATTAGTATGACACTTCATGTAAGAGCGGTTTTCATTTGAATCAAGAGCATTTTAGGCTTTTTATACGAATTTAAAAAAAAATACACAATTTTAGCATTTTCAAAACGCTTACAAACAATCTGTTCTACGATCACTATTTGGTGTAGTTTTGAATAGTTGGCCACTTATCTATGATAGCTTAGTTATCATAGAACTTGAATACGGTCTCAAATCTCTTAGCGAAAAGCATATTCACAAACTGGGACCATTTTTGTAATCTAAGTCAGAAATTTCCATATAACGTTAAACGGCTAGAGGTATGCAATGCCCTACAAATGTTCGTAATTCATTCAATTTTGTTCGAATCATACTCCATTATCAAAGTTACCCCAAAACAGAAAACCAACTTTCGATTATATGAAAAATTATATATCCATTCAAAATGAATCTTTTGCCAATTTATCGACTGTAATCGATAGCTAGGATGCCAGTACTTGTTTTAAAAATATAAATTGTAAATCTTTGAAACAGCATGCAAAAATATTCAAGTTTTCTTCGAAAAAACTATCAAAGTTACCCCGTTTTACGGTACATCCTTTCTAGAACTCCTAGAAAATCTCTGAAAGGATTTCTGCAACAAACCGTTAGAGTATTTTTGAAGAAATAAATAATGAAGCCCCTGAAGGAAGCCGGAAAAAATATCATAAGGAAATTCTACAAATATTTTCAGAATTAATTGAGTAGCCCCTGGGAGGGATATACGATACAATCTCTTGGAAAATTATTGAAAATTTTCTTCAATAAAACCCAGGACCAAATTTAAAAAAAATATGCTATTTAGGTATTTGAAACATCATGGATCATCTAGGAAAATTCTTCGATACTTGTAGAAATTACCAGAAATCTATGGAGTATTTACTGAATTCTTAATAGCTGAAAAAATCCATTTCGAAATTTTGGCAGGACTATCCAGAAAAAAATCCTAGATGAATATTTTTAGGAATGTTTGAAGAAATTCCCAATACATTTCCTGAAGAAATCAATCCTCTACAGCTCTGGGTGACATCGAGTTCGATCGATTTTGATAAGATTTTCAGGAAAAATCACAAATGAGTTACATTTTTGTATGCAAATGCCTTATTAATGTGTTTTGAAATCATTTAAAATTGATCTCTTTGACAAAATGTATCACCTGTTTAAGTTTGGAGAGGATTGCATACAAATGCTAAGAATTGACAATTTTAAAGTTCTTAGGTCAATAATGTGAAACTGCTCGTCAGCTGAGAAACAGGCGCTGATTTGGTGGGACGTCAAAAACAAGAGACAGTATATGAGAATATGTCAATTCATTTTGTTGTGAAAAATCATATAATTTAAGCCATCATACGCCAATGCAGAAGAGGTTCCAAAATCGGCCATTTGGATCCTGACTCCGAGTGCTCTAAAATGACCAGAAACACTTTATAATTCATGACCCGATATTTAATCACGAAATTCGAAACCATCATTGAATTCAAAATTTTCAATGCATAAATCAAAAATATAACTCGTTTGTGATTTTTCCTGAAAATTTAATTAAAATCGATTAAGCGATGGCGAAGATACCGAATGTTTAAACTTTGATGTTGGCATTTTTTTAAATAATCCAAACAAGTTATTACCTTAAAGTGAGTACAAACTTATCCTCTCATAGTGAAAACTCATTCTTTAAGCTTTAATGAAGCATGTTGTTAAAAAAAACAAATTCTGTTGGAGCTACTTTTGTTTGTTTCTTTTTTTTTGCAGGTGTTAGCAGGGCTATAACCTTATATGGAGCTGTATAACAACAACAAAAAATCATGAGTATCTCTTCTTTCATATGTCAGATTAAATTGCTCTCTTCAATAACTTTCTTTATCATGGTTTAAAGAATGAGTTTCTACTATGAAATGATAAGCTTGTACTCACATTATGGTAATAATGTGTTTGTAACATTTTTCAAAATTTATTCATAGTAATTTCCATATGTTTTGAGCCACCTTTAAATCACCTTCGAAACAGCTGAAAATTTCACAGAACACTATTTTTATGGAAAGAATAATAAAAATAAAAATAATTAAAATAATTAAATAACGATGAGCACTTGATTTAAGGCGTGTATTTCTCGTGATGGCCAAACTCCAACTGGTACCTGAAACCTAATCTCTGATCTAGTTATATCGAAAGTTCGTGAAATTAGTGTGAGTGCTACTTACTGTGACTGATCAGTGAGAGATGAGATATGAAATCAGAGAATCAAATTCGTAACCCAAAAAAACATAGCAAACTTAAAGCATCGTACAGAGGAAGGACGTGCCTTTCATTTGAAGCTAAAAAAAATTGTGGCCATTTTAAATTAGGTCGCCATCTTGAATTTCGTCAGAAAAGCCGTTTTTTCACACACTTAAATTATTTTAACGATTCCTGTGAAATCTCAACAGCTGAACAGTTCGGTGAAATAAATTAACGGATTACGGTAAATTTTTGCAGCATTCGGTAAAAATTCACCGTAATCCGTAAAACTCTGACGAAATTACGGTGTTTTATTTCACCGAACTGTTCAGCTGTTGAGATTACGGTGAAGTTCATCGATTTCCGGTAAAATGAACTTAGTATGCATCTGAGAGAAAGGAGACAGCTCACTGACAACTGGCTTGTTTTCTTGGCTTCTTTGATTTCTTTTTCTCATGTTTGGGTTGTGCACAATGGTTCGGAGAGCACAAACTGGGTCAAAGCCATTTTCACAATCCATTTGCTATCAAAAAGATCACAAAAATTAAAAAAAATGCATTATCAATTTGAGTCCAATCGACAATATTCAAATAATCCACGATTTTATATGTGAGAGCACAGGAAAACAGGTGCGGTTTTCCAATTACAGTTGATGACAGGTTCCCTTGACTTTTGGGAGCTCGCAATCTTAGCCAACTGTCTCCTCTCTCTCAGGTGTGCACCATTAGCGGTAAAGCAGGCTTTGTCGCAATACTCCACTGCACTGTGGCGTCACGCATCAATTTTGACAGGTACTGGTCCTGTTGTTTACAGTTTGGACTTAGTACTTTTTTCGAATCATTCTTAATTTCGTGAAAGTTTGCTGCGAGGAGAGGTCAAATCCACTGCAGATACCCACGGATCGTATTATTATATCTTCCTACCGTGGAAAACCGTCACCATCAGCATGCTGGTGATAGAAATGCGAAGATGAAAAAATGATGGAAAAAACGACTAAGTCCGAAACGTAAACAACAGAACCATCAGCTGTCAAATAAGTGAGGTTAGGCTCGTCATATGCAGTGCTCTATGGAGACATAATGTCAAGAAGAAAAATACCAGAGAATTCCTCAACGCGCAATTTATTGCTGTGTGCATTTGAAATGCAAATATCAAATGCGGGAACACCAAACGCGGTAAGATTTTTCACAAGAAATGCGATGTCAAAAATCGATTAATCTTGCTAGGGCAGCGGTGATTTATTTAATCGTTGCTAGGTGTCCTTTGATTGTTTTGTGTTACCGCATTTGGAGTACGTTTAGTCAAGATTTGCTCCTCAAATGCAAACAGCAATATAAACAACAATGAATAGTTCATTTTACGAGACGTGTTTGATCAGCTAATCGTTTGTATTATGAATGAAATTTTGACAGGAGGTGGTGTCGTAACATGTGAAAGTAACAGCAATATCATCAGTGTTGCCGTTTCGTAAAATGGACTATCCAGCTTGCATGCCATAAATTTTGAACCACCCCCTTGTGACGTTCCATGTCTACACTATGATTTATTTATAGTTCAATCGAAGCAATCTTTGTGGTTGAGTGTTAATTTTGACTATGTGTTTATGTCACCAATTTTCACATTTGTGATCAGGAATTCCAAAAAGGATAATAACTGTTTTCTTGAGATCATTTCTCCAAAATACATTGAGCTCCACTCGATAACACCGACGCTTGGAAAATATTTTTTTGTGCCATTTAATCACCGAAACCAAGCTGAAGATTAAAATTTATTAGTAGTGTAGCATACTTATGCACCTTAAAATATATTTCCCAGCCTTCTCTAACACATTTTGTAAAATCTTAGCTTTCCCACAGTAAGAAACTCATTTGACATAAGACAACCGTCTTCATATAATAAGCGATTGTCAACTTGGTAACAAAACGACAATCAGCGCTCCGAACTAAATTATTGCTTATAGGGTCGGTGCTCCCTTAGTGGACAGTCCCCTATAGTCGCACTAGTGGCTTTTTACGGCCGTTTCACTTTAAATCTTTTCAAAGTATTTTTTGACATGAAGGTCAGAAGCTATTTATCTAAGTACTATTAATACACAGCTTGATTTTGTTCATAAAATGTTCGAAATAATTAGTTTTGCTTAAAGTTTGAGCTCCCTTGCGCCTATAGTAAACCTATTGTTCCTATAGTAGCACTACTGAGAGAAACTATTTTTTATTATACGAAATATTCGATAAATTTAGAACTTTTTTTACATCAAACGAAAGCTTCTGATAAATACTTTGTAGGAAAAATATGAAAGTTTTGTAAAAATTTGGTTTTGATTACTGTTTTGCCAACGCCGTGATGCTAGTGCTACTATAGGAACAGAAATTAGAAATAGTGCTACTATAGGCACATGTATTCCTATAGTGGCACAAGCGACAATAAATACAAACATATGAGTTTTCGTAGTTTTCATATTTTTTCCACAACACCAAGATAAAAAGCTTTCAGATGATGTAAAAATAATGACGCTAGCGTTATTTTTCGATTTTATACGAATATTTGTTCTTAGCTATGCGGCTATTGGTACATCGACCCTACTAATTCTCAAATAACGACGACCCATGTCGTTGACACTTCAAGAAAATACTAATTACACAATTTCCAACATATGCGGTAACCGACCGTAATTCGATCCTTTCTTTACCTCGAATCATCGAGGCACTTGAACTCAATCTATATTCAATGCGTATGCATTAATTTACCGAACTGTCACCAAGCGCATCACGCTTCATTCTCACACGCTCACCCTCTGTCTGTCTTACTATTGATACTCTCTCTCCCTCTTGAAAACCTTTCAATTGAACTCTCATTGGCTAAGCCTTAATGAAGGACAATTCCAAGCACCTCCCTCTAGCATAAGAATATCGAAAGAACAACAAAAAGAATTGTTAGAACTAAGTTACGAATAAGTCTGGAATCTTCAATAAAATCAATCTTGTGACAACCATCATGACGTGTAGTTAAAAAACGTCATGACACGTCTCATACAGAATGAAATTTTCGTCCACTCTCATTGTTTCGACTTTCCCGATGAATATCCTATCCTGAGCTTTTTATACACACAAAAACGTCGGAGCACTTCAGGGGCATAACTACGAAAGAATTTTTACAATCCGATAATCCGTTCTCCAGCCATTTCGTGACATACAAACACCATTCCATTTTTATTTATATAGATATAATGTGCGGTGATCGGATTAGCCAACGTTTAAATCAACGTGTTATAACACAAGACATAAATCTGAATGAATTGCGATAATTACGATCGCCTTGGGGAATTTAATGCCTTCAATTTAAAGATGTTCAGCGTCAGCAATCTAATGCTTGCTTTGTGAGAAAAGGCGATTCTTTTAAGTCGAGAAAGATCGATTTAAGGCTCAAGAATCCATCATTCAATCATCAGCAATCATTGCAAATCAAAAACCAGTTATTTGCTCATGAAAATCTATCATTGCATTACAGGTTGCAAGTGTAATTCAATCATAGATTTTCATAAACATTGCTTTGATTTTGAGCAAAAAAACTGGTTTTGAAAATTTGTAAAACGATGATGGTTATTTTCCTCTTAATGACCCTTCTTCAAACTTTTCCATAAAAAAAGAAGTGCCGCGAGAGCCACGGAAAGAGCTCATATTTTCCAAGGATTATGATTGGAATTACAATGGTTCGTCAATAAGTTTATTTATTCCTGTGGATATTCCTTTCATTGTGTACCTAAAATAAAACGAATGAAGCTTACCCAGGTAACCACTAAGCATTTGAATAAGCAGCACAGCAGACTGCTTACAACATTTCAGATGCTTTCTGTCATATCAAAGCAGTTGGATTGCTTAGCCGTCTCAAATCAGCAGAAGCACTGCTATTTAAAATCAATCTGTTCTTAAGAAGCATATCCACTGCAAGAGCTTATTTTTGTTCTGAGCAATCGAGATGCTTGTTTGTTGCTATACAATTGCTAAAAAGAAGAGTTAAGCACATATGTTACGATTTGACAAAGTGTTTTGTCTCTTTTATACCAATCGTTCGTTTGTGTGTATGTTTTTTCGGTAACCTGACATAATTGTTCGCGGCTATGATGCGAGAAGAGATCTCACAAAGCACTCGAACTTATGGAAAACCTCACAGAATACCGAAAAAAACATCAACAACTACTGCCGCAAATGATTCTTGAGTTTAGGAAGAAATTAGCTCATGTGTGATTTGTACCTTCCAGACTCCCATTTTTCCAAAAGGTGTACGCTAAGAATAAATGTTATTATTTTACAAAGGAATCAACATATAATAAGTTGAATCAACTCGTACTAGACACTACGGATAATTACAAAATCCACTCCCTTTCCTCTTTCACTTTCTTAAATGCATGCCAGTATATCAATCATTTACTGGCTATACAACATTTTCGAACCTCAAATGGGCTAGCTTAAGTAGGGCACAAATTCATCGCTCGTCACCCAACCTTCCGTAGCAGTTCCTGCTGCGCGAAGCATCACCATCAAAAAACTTATAATCGCCAGATTCTCATTACGAATCCCAAACCGGGATCTGAGCAAAAAACTTAACCACAACAACAGAGGGATTCCACGGAGGCATGCAAGTCGATTCTGATCGACCATTTCAAAAACATCTGAAACTTTGCACAGTTTTTCAGTTCCATCTAAATCGTCATTTTCCGATATCAAATCTTCAAGTTGAGTCACGACTAACTTTTCAAAAGGGTGTATGTGAAAATGGTTCAAAAATATTCAAAAAGCTGCACAGCAAAAACGGTTCGTTCGATTGTTAGACAACTAAAGAAACAAAGTTAGACAACTAAATAAAGATTCCAAAAAAAAAATACACAGAGTAAAAAAAAATTTTTTTTTGCATTAAAAAACATCATTTTTGTCACAAAAACTCAAATATCTCAAAACCCTATCGGAATACCAACGTAATTTTTTGAGGGAAAACGGTCCATTATATTAGCTATCTACCATAAAAATTTGGTGATGGTAAGCCAATAAACAAAAAAGTTATGACATTTCAAATATTTCACAAATTTGACACTTAGTGAAAAAAATTTTTTTTTTTTTAGAGATAGATGAGTTTGTGTCATTTTTTTGCTTTAAATTAGAAAGTTTAATTCCTCACGACTTTATTAAAACAGAGCAATCCCGCTTTTTAAAAAATACGAAAAATACATTACAAGATGGTGAATTTTTAGTCATTTGTGATTTTTCTGAAAACTATAGCTTTGTATTGCAAAATGAAGTGCAGTCCCATCACTGGAACGTACAACAAGCTACAATTCATCCATTCGTTATTTATTTCAATGGAAGTACGCAAATTGAACATTTTAGTTTTATTGTAATTTCTGAAGATTTAAGACACGACTCAGTATCTGTAAATTTGTTCATTGCCAAAATGATTAAACTTTTTACGCGTTGATAAGGATAAAGAAATCAGAAAGATATATTTCATGTCTGATGGAGCAGCATCGCAGTACAAAAGCCGTAAGAATTTTTCGAGCCTATGTCAATTTAAATCAAAGTACGGAATTGATGCAGAATGGCATTTCTTTGCTACGTCACATGGCAAAGGTCCTTGTTATGCTATTGGAGGAACCATAAAGCGCATGGCCACAAGAGCAAGTTTAGCCAAAGAACGTGAGCATCCAAATAAAACTGCAAAAGAACTATTTGATTGGGCGAATCGCAGAAAAGAAGAAGATTTAACAAAATTATCATTTTGTTTTACCACTACTGAAGAGTACGAATTAACGGCATCAGAGCTCAGCGAGCAATATAATAACGCGAAAACGATCCAAGGAACCCAAAAATTTCACTGTTTCATTCCATTGTCAGAAAATAAAATTAAAGCAAAACTATACTCGAACTGTACTGATAATGATGCAAAAGTGTTCGATATTGTAAAAAAAATGAATAACAATAAATAAATAAATAAGTATTAATAAAATGTTTTCATGATCTCATAACGCATACCCAAATCCAAAACTTTTAAATTTTATATAACATTTAGAAACTCATCGATCATACTCTAAAAAAAATATCCTGGTAAAAAAAAATTTTATTTTCGTGTAATCTGTTAATTCATTTCAATTTATACATATATACATATACATATAATATTTATACATATACATAATATTTATACATATAATATACATAATACTAATGAATACATGAAAACGACTTGTTTAATTCACGCAAGGCCCTTAACAATAAAATCAGCAACAAACTGCGGTTCCCGTAACAATTTACACCGAATTTTTTTTTTTTTTTCTACTAAATGTGAAAATTGTGACATGTTTGAAATGTCATAACTTTTTTGTTTATTGGTTTACCATCACCAAATTTTTATGGTAGATAGCTAATATAATGGACCGTTTTCCCTCAAATTGGTATTCCGATAGGGTTTTGAGATATTTGAGTTTTTGTGTCAAAAATTATGTTTTTTAATGCAAAAAAATAATTTTTTTTCACTGTGTGTATTTTTTTGGAATCTTTATTTAGTTGTCTAACTTTGTTTCTTTAGTTGTCTAACAATAGAACGAACCGTTTTTGCTGTGCAGCTTTTTGAATATTTTTGATTTTTTTTTTTTTTTTGAAAAGTTAGTCGTGACTCAACTTGAAGATTTGATATCGGAAAATGACGATTTAGATGGAACTGGAAAACTGTGCAAAGTTGCAGCTCAATAGAAAAAAATGAATTAAAAAATTTACCAAATTTTGGTGCTGTTGCTTGAAATCACTCATTGGGGAAGCACTAATGACAGCTATACGCTTGATAAGCATTTATTTCTTTGCCGTGCCAACGCATATAATGCTGTTTGTATGCTATTTTAAATGCTCCATGGTTACTTGGGATATTTCATCGATTAAGGCGATAAAACTAGTTTTCTCCAAACCTATTTTTTTTCCGACCATTGGCACGTGTTTGCACCGTTGCTCCATCGATGTAAACAAATGCATAGACGAACCTGTCACATGAAAAGGTCTATTACCAAAAAACATGGAAGTTGTTACCAATTTGAAACAAAACATAATCTCCCGAATGGTTCGATGTCGTTGTTGTCTATGAGAGTTAATGTTTTGAATGCTCTCTCGACATGTACCATGCGAGAGAGTGAATATCAGCATTCATAGGGCTTTCCGAATGCGATGTGCTACGAACGGTTATGATTCACGAACTGTGCCATTCTCTAAATATGGTTCGATCGTCTTAAAAATCTGAACGTCTTAAAAATCTAAACTCTGACTTAAAATCAAAATGACAGCAAAATTCAAAATGGCTGCCAGATTTTTCACTCCAAAAATATACTCCTAGACTCGAAAAAAAAACAACGATTGAAAATTTATAATAAAGAAACGTAAGGAAAATGATGTTTGCATTGATTGCACTCACAACACACGTCAAAATCGTTCATTTCAGCTGCTCTTACTCAGTTTTTTCTCAACTTTCTGATGTTAATCTCATAATTCGAAACAAGCGGTGCGTTTCAGCATATACTAGCTATAAGTTGGAAAATTGGAATTCTAACAATATATGCCTGGTTTCAGCGCAAATTGCTTATGAAATCTCTGCAAAAATCTCAGGATAAATCTATGCAAGCACTCCTAAATAAAGTTCAGAGCAAACGCCTGGAAATTTCCTGAGAGCATAATTTTAAATGTCACTGAAGAAGTCCCATGAGCAAACCTAAGAGGATTTCATGGCAGCTTAGCAAAATTTTTGGAAGAATTTTTCGAGAAAAGCATTGAGCAATCTCTATGGTCTATTTTACTTGATAGGATATTTTTGTTTAATGCTTTTAAAAGGTGAATTGAGAAGAAATTTCTGCAGGCATCTTAGAATCGACTCCATACATGGGTCTAATACAATATTTCATAGCAAAAGTTTTACAGTAATCCTAGGCACGTTTAAAAAAAATCAGGAGTAATTTTCAGAATTTTAGGGAATTCTCCATAAATCACTAAGAAATCCATTGAAAAATCTTGAAACAATGCTCCACAAATATTCTTTTAAACAATATTTTTAAGGATAGGTGCCGTGATTCTCATAATTTAAACAATTTCTTTATGGAATCCCTACAGAATGCTATAGTACTAAATACGTTTTATCATCTACCTGTGATTTCGATGACAATTGAATGATGACAATTATTGATGATTCTGAAAAAAAATCTAGCATGAATACCCGGAAGAACTACCATAGAAGTTCTCGAATGAAACTCTGGAGAAACCCTTAAAAAATAACGGAAAGCCTTTTGAAATTACACTGAACGGATTTTTGAAGGAATTTCAGAATAAATGCTCAAAGAAATTCTTTGAGAAATTTCTAAAAGAATCCCCTTATGAATGTCTGTTTAAATCCATGAGAGAATTGTCAGAGTTGTTTCTTGTAGGACTTCTTGGAAAAAAATCTTGAGGTTTTTATTTTATTTTTATGTCAAATAATATGCATTTTGGAACATTTTGAGTGAGAATTGTGCATTTGGCCAGCATTTGTATGAAGTGCGGCCACCGTGCGACTAACAAGTCTATGGGCCCTATTGTATAAGTCGAGTCGATCAAAAACGACTCGACTGGAGTCACTGTCGACCAAAAATTTCGCTCGACTTGGCACTGTCACTCGAGTTTATCAACAGTTGTCACTCTATGTGACTGGATTACTAAAATAAAAAAAATAAGTGGTAAAATAAGTGTATCTTACGGAACATTGTCTATTAAATCGAATGAAAGTGGTTCTTATGGCCGCACGTATTGTTATCATGCCCATCTTAACCAAGTTCCCCATTTTTTATTAGGTTTTTGATAGGCTTTCTCATATAATATGCAGGTAAACTATATATGAGCTATTACAACAATATTTTTAGATGATTTGAAGATGTAACTCCTGCACTTACATCTTCAAATCATCTTAAAATATTGTTGTAATTGCTCATATATAGTTTACCTGCACAGAACGGATCGTTATCATGTCCATTTTACTGAATTTTCCCATTTTATCAGGTTTTTCATATGATTTATCATATCATATGCAGAAAAGTCGTTATTAAGCTATTGAAATAACGTTTTCCAAGCGATAACAATCTAAGAAAGGAAATGCATGAATTAAAATTGACCGCACGGATCGTTATCATGATCATTTTACCCGCATTCCCCAATTCATCAGTGTTTTTATATGATTTCTCAAATTCTATGCGGGGAAACAGTTTACGAGTTATTGAAATAACGTTTTTAGACAATATAAGTTAAGATGTGAGTACAGGAGATAGACCTGAATGCACGAATCGTTATCAAGCCCATTTTCCAAAATTTACAATTTTATCAGATTTTCTTATGAGTTATCATATTACATACAGGAAGACCGTTTATAAGCTATTGAATAAATTGATACGGGAAATCATATTAAAAAATCTTGGATCGGATGAAATTCGCCGATTAATCTTTTTTATATGGCAATTTCTATAGGAATATCTTTTGAAATTACAGATAAATTTGTCCAGAAGAGCCCGATTTTGTGTAACTTTTTTATGAGAGTAGGGGAAGTGGTGGTAAAATGAACAGGGGTGGTAAAAAGAACACCGTGCCTTTTAGCGAGAGAATACAAATTTCAATGATTTTTTATCACGCACGGACGATTAAGAGCATAAACCAGAGTGTTCGAGTTGATACGGAGGTCAATTGAAGTGAAAACATCAACGAAAACTAAGATTTTATAGAACCGTCTTTGGAAATTGAAACTGACGTAACTTTTAGCTCGAAGGTCTTTAGGTTTTCCAGTGAGATGAATATCGTTATGATATGATGTCAAATCTTATACCTTTGGATTTCTTTTTGAATGGGTTACAATCCTGAACGGATATATTTTCAAAAATGCAATGAATATTTTCAAAAATATTTGTTTTGCTCACGTTTTTTTTGCATGATGTTCATTTTACCACCAACAACTGTTCATTATACCCACATAGTGCAGGTAAAATGAACATTTGCATCGTTTTTTGCCAGCAATAAAAATATGTGAAAATTTAGCTTTTTAAGTCTGAATTTATGTCGCTGCTATAGATAACATCCTTATTTTTGATGCTGTGCGATAGAACTATACAAATTCATCGTTTTTCTATCTGAAACAAGATGATATCCTTAAGGTGTTCATTTTCCCACCCCTTCCCCTACCTCATTCTGTGTCTTTAGTAAAAGACAACATTTGATGGACGTCACAGGTAAAGTTGAATGGACTTGAATGCTTGAAGCAGATTTTCCACAGACGTAATTCCACACATTTTAGCTTGGTTTCTTAAATGAATATCCGGAATCCCTTCAATAACGTACTCAACTAGCTCTGATCTATCTAATTTCAACGGGACAGCTAATCTTCTTTTGTCAAGGTAATAGTCCAAAAAGGTTTCATTTACTTCCCATTTTCTTGCTTCAAGCTTTCTCCGTAGTTCAAAAGTGTTTCCAACAATTCCAAATGTAGACTTCAACTGGCTTCTTATTTTCTCATAATCTTCTAACAACAAATCTGGTTGTGACGATAACCAAATTTGTGCTCTTCCTCTTAATTGTCTAAAAATGAACAGCTTCATCACTTGTTTCTCCACTCCAAAAGTTTGCTTAATTTGTTCAATCATAGATAGGAAAAAGTTGACGTTTTCATTCGACGATCCCGAATACAACGGTAGGAACGAACTGAGTTCATGAAGATCGATACAGCTATTTGTTGCTTGTTTCAACTCCAGTGTAGCGTTTTGTCTTCCACTAACCATCTCTGATGACTTCTCGGCGTTTCTGAATCCACCACAATTTTCGCTTCTTGACGTTCCACAGGCAACTCTCTTGGTCATCTCATTCCACCCGACGGACTGCTCGTTGACACCTTGAGAAGGAAGACCGCTTCCGAAATTCTCCGGTTGTTCTGAATCCGATCGGGAATTGATTTGAGGCATATTTGTTGGTTGATCCCACTTCTGATTTTTAGTAAAAGACGCCTTGATCGTTTTAACGTTTATTTCAGAATGTCTTACATTGTACAGTCAGTCACTGTCATCATATGTCATGGCCTACTTGTGAACAGCTTAGTACTAATTATAATCTAGGACAGGACGTGACAGCTCAACTAAGACTGCCCCGTTGTTTTTCAGTTGATAACCTTGACGATACAAAAGCCAGTGTTACCAGTATCCTTTTTAAACAAATCTTGTGAACAAATTCAAATATCAAGACCAATAATTCGATCGTTTCTTGCACGCTTCATTCATTTAGTGAAATGGATGATGCTATATTAAAAAAAATTGGTGAAAATCCAAATCCGGCGATATTTTTAAGAGAATTGACACAATTTTAATTGTATTGGTCTCCGTTAGGAATTATTAATTTATTTTAGCATTGTAAAAGAACATGCATTGAACTTTACATTGAATATAAATAGATTTGAAACAAAAATACTTCATGAAAAATTTCCAAACTTTTGATAAAAACTCTAATTTATAAACTAGCAACAGAGAAGTGGTCTTTTTTGACAGGCAATTGGTTTCGTTTTTGTACTTTGATCTGTCACGTCTTGTCTTAGATTATAATATAACTCTACTACAGTGTCGGCATAAATCGACGGTTGCGGCGCACAGGTCTAGACGCCGAGCAAATGGTTGCGGATTGATCTGATCCGAATAATATTTGCGTTTCTTTTCTTTATCGATTAATTGTATAGATACAGATTTATGGATGAGCTTCTAGTCGCAGTTATTCAAACGAATTATATTGAAAGCAGCAATCTGTTCATTTCAGACATTTTATCACTTGTTGGGGCCTTACTTAGCTCAGTGGTAACGTGCATGGCAACAAAAGAAGACCGTTTCGATAGTCTGGGTTCGAAAGGATATTTTCTGTAAACAACAGCGCAAACGATCAAATATCCTCAAGCAAAGATGCCAGGCTCTGAGTGGGATGTAATACGAAAAAGAAAACGTCTCATCAAAATTCCCGTCTGATGAGAATTTATTGTCCCTGCAGAGTGCAAATACTTGGCGAACGGCGCAAGACTAGAGGAGACTCACTCTTTTCTTGATTATTTCCCATTATTGCTATTTACCCAAAGCACGCAACACGATGGGCAATAAAACGAACAAAAGTGCCAGGCATTGAAAGTGCTCCACTCAAATAAACCTTTCTTCTGCTTGGTGGCAATGGCATTTTATTAAAGACAGGTTTCTTCGAGCGTTTTGAATTGAAACTGGATCGCTGGTGAAAATGTGAACATCTCGTCGAGGAGCAATTGTTACTGGAGAACGAGAAATTCACACATTCAACAGTATTTATAGACCCCAACATTTCGATTGACAACATTTTGTTCTCTGGAACAGATGAACCTAAAATAAATTTAAATTGCTCTACAGATTTATATCAGTAACCTTTTATGCTTAACTAGGAAAGAGCACCATTTTGGCATGTACTCCCACAATTCAATAGCATCAAGCTTCGATTTGGTCAACATTTTGAGGTGCTATCGAAAAAAGAAGGCATAGGAAATTCATTAAAAAGCATTGCTCTGTAAATGCACAAGTGCCTTGAGTGGTACCGTATGTTACTCTTCCCAACGGTTGTTCTAGAACAAATACCAATCCTTTTCTTTCTCTACTACATCTGATCACAAATATCAATTGCGAAGAAATGCAGAAAGTTCAGGCAAAACCTTCAGCTCCGAATACAGCAATATCCGGAAGGGACGATATGGTGTTCCCCCTGAGGGCCCTCCTTTTCGAAGCATGTACTCTGCTTCAGCTCCATTGTTCAGATTCATCTCTTATCATATCCCCAATCAAAATCGAGAACGTTGGCTACAAAAATAAGCCAATATTTTTCCTCTTGGATATTTTTCCTAGAAGCATGCATGGAAGCACCGGATGTCAAGATGTGAGGAGGTACTCTGTGTTTGGACGCTGTGTAGATGTGATGACTGCTCATAGCTTGTCAGATGATGGATCGCTGTTATCAACTGTTATCCACCATCTGTTGCTCCATCGGGGCTGTGATATCCGGATATATAGTATTGGACATATAAAATGCACAAAATTGAACATATTTGTTTAATTTTACAGCATTTTTTTTCTGCTAAATCAAATTTTGTCTTTATGAATTTTGTTTTTTTTTTTCAAAATTGGACGTATTCGTAACTTTTGAATCAATAGCCTCGACAAAACTTTTCAAAAATAGTTTTGAATAATTGAGATAATTTGTAGATCGTCACAGAAAAATGAAAAGAATCGGTAGAGAAATAGCGGAATCATAGCAATTTGTAATTGATATTTTTTTTATGAGATTTTGTGCATTTTCGTGTCCCATATTGTACGTACGAGATGACAAATAGAGATTTTACGCTTGTCAGTCTTCAAATGCAGCACCCGTAGTATCAATTTCTGATTGATGATTTTCTAGAAACAAGCATGAAATGCAATTTCCACTAAAATGTTTTTTTTTTTTAAGAATTTGAAACTCTCTGAGCAGAATTAGACAGAGCTTCATTAGGGTGATGCATACCTTTCAAGAGTCTTCAAACCTAAAATTCGGGTGCATTTCTAAATATGAAACGCATAAGATGCGTAACCTCAAATTACACTGCGGAACACGTTTTTGTCTCAAGCATCAAAATACCGCTATTTACTTAATTAAGGGTTGCTGAGTCCATTGCCGTTTTCGAAAATATCACAGCACGTCTAGTTTTTGATATATTGGCTGTGGAAAATGCAAAACTTGCCTATATTAGACAACTTGCATGCAAGTTTGGCAGCTTGTATGGCATTTCAATTGCTTAATTTGTAACCGAATTGAAACTTCATGTGTATAAGAATACTTATCATCGAAGTTCATAATACTGTCAAAGTTCAAAAGTTATTTTTTGATAGTTTAGAAAAGTATGCGTAAAACGGGATAACATTGATAATGCGGGTAACTTTGATAGTAGGGGACTCACAACATTCTAAACGAAATAACATAATTTTTAATAATCAGTTAAGCAAAACGAATGCAAAAGTAAAGAGTATTAGTATGACACTTCATGTCAGGGCTATTTTCGTTAGAAGCGATAACATTTAAAGCTTCATATTCGAATATTAAAAATCGATGGGATTTCAGCATTTTTGAAACCCTCACACTTAGAATTCATCACAGATTTCTGTAAAATTTCACCGAATTCTCAACAGCAGATATTTCGATGAACCGTTCGGTGACTTTTTATTTCACTGAAAGATCTGTAAACCTTGAAGAAGTCCATTTGTCAAAAGTACCGAAGTGTTCGGTGATTTTATACAAATGTTCTGTGAAAGTGTTGTTTACTTTTCGATGTTTCACAGAACAATTCGGTATTGTTCCACAAATTTACGGTGATTTATTGGTTGTTCAATTGGCATTTCACCGAACGATTCGTTGTATGTTTACAGGGGTCCTGTGAAAATATGAAAGGTTTTCTCTCGGATTTTCTGCGATCTGCCCTTTATTCCTATAATTTCGAAGCAGAACCATCATTCAAAATTATGAATGACGCGCATTTTAGTGGA
This sequence comes from Aedes aegypti, assembly GCF_002204515.2. Lineage (NCBI taxonomy): Eukaryota > Metazoa > Arthropoda > Insecta > Diptera > Culicidae > Aedes > Aedes aegypti. The sequence goes on along the minus strand of NC_035109.1, from coordinate 22,429,140 downwards.
ACGCCTCATCGCGATAACGGTGTGAAAATTAAAACAACTCTTTTTTCTATTGTTCATTTTTATTCGAAATCAAAAAATATGAAGTTCATAACCTCTTCGTCAGACTTGTTTTTATAGTACTAATCATTGTCTTAACTACCTATATTTTAAACAGTAAAAAACACTGTTTTTCACTGATTCAGACAAGTTTTAATTCTAGATCAGAGCTGCAGTTGTCAATATGACCGATTATTGATTTCACAGATTTTTGGTGAATGTGGTGATATGCTCCAGCTTCACCGAACTACATACACTACTTTCACAGAATTTTGTGACTTTTTCGCCTTTACAGAACATTCGGAGAATTTTTTACAGTTCAGTTGAAAACATTTGCGTTTCACATAAAAATCCGTAAAATAATATTTCACAGCTTAGAATCTGTGAATTATTTCACCGAATTCTGCGATTGATTCTAAGTGTGCTTACAAACAATCTATTCTACGATCTACGATCACTATTTGTTGTAGTTTTGAATAGTTGGTCACTTATCTTTGATAGCCTAGTTATCAGAGAACATGAATATGGTCTCAAATCTCTTAGTGAAAACCATTTTTACAAACTGGGATAATTTTTTAATCTAAGTCAGAAATTTTCATATTACGTTAAACGCCTAGACGTATGCAATGTGCTATAAATGTTATATAATTCATTCAATTTTGTTCGATTATCAAAGTTACCCCAAACCAGAAAACCGACTTTCGATTATATGAAAAACTATATATCTACTAAAAATAAATCTTTTGGCTATCTTTCAACTGCAATAGATAACTAGGATGCCAGTACTTGTTTTGAAAATATAAATTATAATTCTTTGAAACAGCATGCATAAATATTCAAGTTTTCATCGAAAAAACCAGTTCATAAATTAGGAACTAGAACTTAATTTTTTAAAATCTATAAATTTATTTCGAATAACTAACTTAAGACTGAACTATCTGAATAAACTGAACGAACTGTACAAACTGTCGTTATCGAGCCACATGCTCTTTTATTGGATGCTAATTTATGTTTATGTTTTGTAAATTCCAAACGATGTTTTGACTGGCTGCCGGTTCTGGGATCGTCGATGCCGCGCCGGTGCAGTGAATGTTCTGTGAATGTGCTGGTGCTTGACTGGTGTGTTACTAGGGTGGTGTTAACTAACTATCAAAGTTACCCCGTTTTACGGTATCGTATTATATCATGTAAGAGAAAAGATGAGTTTTATATGGAGACTATATGCAAGCAAGTTGAAAAACTAGATTTAATCTGAATTTATTCGTGCAAATTCAACCAAATTATATCTAAAATGAAAGTTAAAATCATATATAGCATATTATGTTTGCATTCTGTGGCAAATTAAGCACTTAGATTGCCATACAAGATGGCAAACTTGCATGCAAGTTGGCTGAAATCGTCAAATTTGGCATAATCAACTGCTTATATCTCAAAAACCAGACATGCTATGATATTTTTGAAAACGACTATGGTTTCAGCAACCCTAATTGAGTGAATAGCGGTATTTTGGTGCTTGAGACAAAAACGTGTTCCGCTGTGTAATGTACAATTTTGTGTTAATAATAAAGCCTACATTTTCCTACTCATGATTCAACACGAAGTGACATCATTCCTATAGAATTTCTACAGTCAGATGTAGATGTTCTTGGATTCATTGCTATGAGAATTCCTGGAAGTATTTCTTGACAAATAACTGGAATTCTGGAATGAAGAACAATTACGAGATTAGTAAAGAATCTGTGCAACAGTTCATGGATTAACACAAAACCATTAACATCGAGTACTGAATATAGGCATCTTAAACAAAGCTCGCTTTTTATACACAGCATGAGCGTAATGTTGCTGGCGATAGCCGCTTATGCTCTTGATTTCTCAAGGCATTCCTGGATGAATCTTTTGACGATCTGTTGAGCAATTCCCACAGAATTTCCGAAGCATTCTCTCTCGTAGTTCTTGACTGAAATTTCGCAAACATTTTTGTAAGATATTCCTTGAATAATTCCTAGAAAATGATAAGATCATATATCCCATTATTTATAAAAAAATATATATATTTCAAAGAGGTCGGTCCTGCGATTCCGGTGGAGGGAAGCTTCCGGTTCACAGGCGCCCCGACGATCATTTGCCGGTGCTATTTCGCGAATTACTCAGCTGGACCCCGGCGGTGGACTCAGCCTACTCCGACTTGACGTTGGTTGGCCAAGTGCCAGGGTCGGTTCTGCAATTCCGGTTGGAGGATGGCTACCCTAGGTAGCCCAACAAATTAAGACCTAAGTCAAAATTCATCACAGTTTTCGAATTTTTCAATACCTTATTCAAAAAAAATAACTTATTTGTCTATTTCTCTTTTTCTGTTAAAGGCTGGTTTGCTGTTGACACAAAAAAAAAAGTTAATCGCCTATCGCGATGCGTGGAAAGTTTCTTCCTAAAAATGGTAAAAAAAAACAGCATTTCTTTGATCGCAGTATGCAGTTGGGAAGATGTGTCATTTGAAATGACTCATTTCAAATGATGCTGTAGGAAATATTTGACCAATTCAGTCAAGAAGTTTCTTTACTTTTTTTTTTTGGCAAAACAGCATACTTAGCTTAAATAATAAAAAAACGCGCCAAAGCTTCAACAATAATCTAACTAACAATAAGTATCTCTGTGTAATGTCGAATTCTATTAGTTTTTTCGACCCATGGTGAGCATTTCAGTTCTAATTGAACGAATCACAATGAAAAATATATGATTTTTATAAATAAATACAGATATATTGTACATGGTACACTTACCCCTACTTTTTAATGGGGTGGGGTAAGTGGATCAAGTATTATTATCATTTATTGGCAGACTGCTTACGAGAATTTTAATAAGTTTTAATATTCGCAAATATTGTTTTCCATAATTTTGTTTCAATCCCAGCTTAAATTGGTCAAATTGACCATAGAGAATTTAAATTAATCCACCTAAAAGTTTTTTTAACCTTTCTGGTATTCAAAATAAAATAAAATAATAATAATTTCAAAACTCACACGAAACTTTTCGTGATTTGTTTAAGCTGAGTTGCAAAAGAGCAAAATATACTAATTCTCCAGTTGAAAGCATATTATAGTACCTTATTTGACCATATAAATTATTCTTGACAGATGATACAAACATATTCATGAATAGAATAAAAAGATTTCAGTTCGTTATTCAAAAATAAATGTAACTAATATTTTCAAACTACGAATGTTTTTCGAAAACATTGTAAGGAATAAACCTACAATACTTCAGTATAACTTATGTGTATGGATGAATTTTCTCCAGATTATTCTAGTTACAATGTGTTTTTGTTGTGCGAATTAGTGTAAATTAATGTATTCATATTTTCAAATATATTTTGATTAAATAAAGATTTTTTTTTAATTTTAAAGTATTTAAATGTACCATTAATAGTACTAATAATAAGAACGAGAGTAATATCATTCTTACTATACATAATTACATCACATTTGTTTTGAGAACAGATTTTTTCTATTGGTGATCCACTTACCCCACCATGGTGGGGCAAGTGGATCATTTGGCGCAAATTTTTAAGTCTCTCATACTCAATACATAACAATCAGAAAAATCGAAATAATCGATGATTTGAAGTATATTAGTCCCTCATTTGTTATCCACAGAAAAAAGTTTGAATAACATTATTCACGCTAGCTGTACATAAAAATGAAGTTGACTATTGATTTTTCTGTATCCACTTACCCCACGGTACCTTAATTGCTTGTTACTGAGATAGGCAAATTTTAATTTTTCGGAGGAGTTTTTTCTGAGGGCCGCTAGTCATACTGGAGATGTGTTATCCCTAAAACCTAGAAGAAATGAATCCAAATGTCCTATTATTATTTGAAGTAATCTACAGGTTAGTGGCTTCAAGTTAAACTGGAAATAGAAAATTGTACGGTTCAAATCCAGTGAGTTGTATGGACATTTCTCTTCCGTCATAAAGCTCGGAAAACAGCTCCCTTTAAGACACCTCAATACATTTGGGTTGGTTGTGCAATTATTTGAAATCGGAAATGTGTCAAACTTACTTCTTAAGAATATAATAAGCCAACGTTTGAAACCATGCAATAATATTGAATTTATTATGCTTGATTTAATAGAGCGATGTCTTCAAAGTTTATACGGATAATTTGCGGACACCCTGTATTGTGCATATGAATTTACTCAAGGATTTCACCATTTGATGCTTCTGGTAGAATTACAATCGCTACATGTATCTCTAATGTTTTGATTTGATTTCTGTAAGATTCTGTAACATCCGTAAAAATGAAAACGGATAGCAAAAAATATGTAGCTTAGATGCGGAGTCAGTGGAAAAAAATTGTAGTACAGGTCGGACTCGATTATCCGGAGTATCGATTTTTTTTTCACTCCGGATAATCGAATTCTCCGGATAATTGAATCACTGAGAAAAAAAAATGAAATCTTCGATAAAAGAACATAAATATTATCTTTTTTGTTGTTTTATTTATATGACGCGGTGGTGTAACCTGAAACTATTTCTAGGAAAAGTAGGGGTCTTTACAGGAAAAAAAAAAATTTTTTTTTATCAGCATACATAAAAACCACTTTTTAAACCCCCCTGTTCTTAAATATTTTCAAAACTGTAAAACCATTCATGTTGTATATTGCAATACCAAATTATCTCAGATTTATGCATAAAAATTGCAAAATAAGAACATCAAAAATCAAATTCCGGATAATCGAGTCCGACCTGTAATCATTTATTTTTTCTTCTTTTTAATTGTAGAGAAGAATCATATAAATGTTAACAATGTCCAAAGAATTTTGAGCATGGGCTTTTTACTCACTCTTAGAATTCTTCTAAAGAAATTTTTCAATGACTACTTCAAAACCCATTCTCAACAATTTGCCCAAATTGTCAACTAGTGTTATGAACAAACTTTCTCGATATTTTCCTCAATAACTGTTACTAAAATTCCTACAGAAATACCCAAAAGAAATTATTCATCAATTATTCAATAAAATCTTCTATGGATTAAGTAATCAATGATCACGAGACAATTTGAAAACATTATTACGTTAATTACAAGCACATAACAATAACACAACATTAACGATCAACACAGTAAAGCTTATCATCTTAACATTTGATGCTTTTATTACACTTGTTTTTACTGTTGATTACTATATCTTATTCCACCAAATTATTATGCCTTTTAAGCAATGTAGCATTTATTTTTACAGCTTGCCTGCTTTATGTCAATTCCCCTTTGAAATATGCGCGTTTTACTTATAAGTACATTCAACATTAGCTTTCTAAGCTCGCAATGGTCACCAACATTTTCATTTTGACTTATTTTTGCTTTGTTTGAACTCACAATATTAGGTTTCAGTGCTTAATTATCAATTGAAAATATTTCTCCATGTGTTGCCAAAATCGGGAAGAAAATGTTGCCAAAAACGGGTGTTGCCAAAATCGGAGGTAGACAAAAGCGGGTGTTGCCAAAATCGGGAAGGCACTGTATCTATTTTAGTTCAAAAGTTATTTAAGTTTTTGTGATAAAAAATGTTTGACTTTCAAGAGGTTTTATTAGAGTTACAAAAATAACACATCTGTAATTTTTTGATATAATATACAATTTTATTTTGTCTTTTGAATGCCATCAAAAGATATTTTTTTATGTTTGCCCCAATCAGAGATATTCACAATCAAAGTAGGCATGTTTTTGAGAGAAAAACAACAATAACTCCTAAACGGAAAGAGATAGCGAGTTTCTTCATTCACCAAATTACGCATTTTTCAAAGCTCTAAAAGTGTTTCTTAGACTACTTTGATGAGAAATTTGAATTGAAAACTCTAGAGCCATAAAACCAGTTTTGTTCGGACCACCCTATGTCACCGTATGAAAAAAGCTCTAAATCGGTCAATTTAAGAGATACAAAAAATTTTTTTTGGCAAAGTTGCTTGAAATTGAATGGTCTACAACTTTGCTCAAGCATGTATAATATAATTTCTACAAATAAGAAAGTTAGTTACACAATTTCTATGAAAATGTGGTCCACCCTAATTTTCAATAAAACCAAACAAAGGGCTTAACTTATACAAACAACTTTGTAGAAGACCGTTTTTGTCTAATGTTTCATTCTAAAGCTCAAAATGCATCTTTCCGCGTAAAACTGATTCCTGGACCATAGTGCATTGTCGCATTTCGGTACGCTAGAAGCACCGGTTTCATAATAGTAGTTTAGGCAACAAGTTGCAGAAGGATTATTTTTACAGCACGAGTAGTACATTTATCCAACGAGGCTTGCCGAGTTGAAAAATTACGATTAGTGCTGTAACAATCAAGTTCTACATCGAATTACGAGCAACATTTTTAACAATTTCATAGAAGACCACTTGTGAGTATCAGAAATCATATTGCATTGCATTCATCATTACTATACAATTTCTGAAAAAATGGTGTGCTATGATTCATTAGGCAGCGTTTCGTAATGAATCATTAAACCTCTGGTTTCAGTTGCGTAATGACAATTCCAGCACTGCATACTTCAGTGCAGGAAAGTAGGCCGTTTCATGACAGATTGGCGTGATGAAAAACAGCCTAATACGATGAGAAATTTCAAAAAGATTATTAAACGTCAGATTACCTTATAAGAGAGATTCGCGGACATTGACATTTCTGTCAAAGTGTGAGCAAACCGAGCAGTGAGAGCTGTCAGAACGCGAGCCAAATGAACATGCATTATGTTTGTTTTGAACTTTTAATTGTGAAGTAATGTAATCCTTTTGAAATTATTTTGGTAAAAGTTGTTTTACATAGAGAAAAAATATGATATATTAGCTTTAACATTGGTAATGCGATATTAGGTTGTTGATTTTTTCTGCTTATTGGTTTTGAAATGTAGCATATGTAATAAGTTGCATAATGAACTCATACGATAATGCACAACTCGGTGAGTACAATGGCGAATTTGAATGATGTAAATCATCATATTACTTACGATGATGAGTTGCAAAAAAAAACAGTTGCCCACCAAAGAATTTAATACTTTCCCCCAAAGCACATTCAACGTGGATGCCTCAACATCCAGAATGGAAAGCATGTTCCCACCATTTAGGGAACCAAAAACCCCATGCCAGAGTTTGGAAATAGTTTCTTTCTCGACAGGCCCAGATTACTATCCACTCCACACAAACAATTCGACTGCAACTTTCATTTTTTGCGTTTTCGGTTTTCGGCCAGATTCGCCCGAAAAGTTTTCCCGCATCAATCTGCTGATGGCGTGTTTCAACGGAAACGGACATATTTTTGTTGACCAGTAGCGTGGCCAGGAGGAGGCTGTGTACATAAATTGCGATATCAATCTTCTTCCTTTCTCTCTCTCTATCAGAGCCAGACTTTTCGGAACGAAATGTTTGATTGGGCGCCATTTGGCATTTGGGATCGGAAATCCCAAAAAGTTACCGGCATTCATGACCGCATCGAGTCAAAGCTATAAACAGGTTACAAACAGGGAACCTTTCGCAAAAAAAATGAGTAGTGAAAGAGCCAGAAAGACAACTTATTTCAATCAATTACTTTTTCAGAGTTTAACCACAAACAAACAGACGTAACAAACAGAAAATATCTACTGTGGAACATTTGTTGGTCTCAAGCACAAAACTACCGTTCTTTCTTATTTAGGATTGAATTGGGTAAACATGAGCATCGGGCTTAAACTTAAGCGTTCAGTACTTAAATAGGAACATGGCTTTCTGACCTTATTCTTAGATGTATTTTGTTCGTTTAAGTTCAAAACACATTTTTCAAGGTTTTTGAGATTCTGTCACACCCTTTGGTTTAAACTCAAACTTTTGGTGTATTTTGTTTTCCGTGTTCTTTCTGTCAAATGCCAAATCAAACCAGTGTTGAAAAGTAAAACGCCTGTGGCGTTTTTGTCGGCTACGTGAACGTCAAACATGGTTTAAAGTATCAAGATTCAGCCGTTACTTTCAGCGGGAAAGTTTTCCAAAGTAGTATCACGAGCACGCTCTATCATGTTATTAGCTTAGCTTTAGCTTAGCTTTAGCTTAGCTTTAGCTTAGCTTTAGCTTAGCTTTAGCTTAGCTTTAGCTTAGCTTTAGCTTAGCTTTAGCTTAGCTTTAGCTTAGCTTTAGCTTAGCTTTAGCTTAGCTTTAGCTTAGCTTTAGCTTAGCTTTAGCTTAGCTTTAGCTTAGCTTTAGCTTAGCTTTAGCTTAGCTTTAGCTTAGCTTTAGCTTAGCTTTAGCTTAGCTTTAGCTTAGCTTTAGCTTAGCTTTAGCTTAGCTTTAGCTTAGCTTTAGCTTAGCTTTAGCTTAGCTTTAGCTTAGCTTTAGCTTAGCTTTAGCTTAGCTTTAGCTTAGCTTTAGCTTAGCTTTAGCTTAGCTTTAGCTTAGCTTTAGCTTAGCTTTAGCTTAGCTTTAGCTTAGCTTAGACTGACTACACAAAGCAATGGTTGCTATTCCGTGATTCACCGACGTCAGTGAAAATGCACAAAGAACCATCAAGGCCCCCCCCAGAATTTTTGATGATAATGATTTGAAAAAATAAAAAACAAACAAACAATTTAACTTGCAGCAAATTCTTCTGAATCAATCTAGGTACATGACTCTTGTTATTGACAAAAATTTCTTCAGTAGTTACGTTATTTTATGTTGTAGAACACTATAGCGAGAAAACCTCGCTTGTCTTATACAGCATCAGCGTGATGGTTCTGACTTTGGTGAATCACGCGACAACCGAAAGCTTATCCGTCCGGCTCACAATGGTCGGAAAAAAGTGAAGTTTGGCCAAAACTATTTTTATCGCCTTAATCGATGAAATATGTAATCTGAATATGTTATTTGGCGTTTTTGTTGTTTCAGAAGGGGTTATTCACAAATTACGTAACTTTGAAAAATAGATTTTTTTAAAATTAAATTGTTATCAAACTGGGCTGAAAGCACAAAGTTTGTTAATATTTGATCGAGTTTGATCAAAATGTGTATGAATAGTGGTTAAATATATTTGAAATAAACTTTGTATGAAAAATATCGTCAAAATATATGTAAAATATTGAATTATTCAAATAGCTCTAATTTGCAAATCAGCAAATTTCTGCAAAAATTTTAAAGGTTTTTTGTAAGATCTAAGGATGCTTTTTGATGTGCAATATTCGAAATGGCGGCGACATGACGCGACAAGAGTTGTTTTTCATGTTCAAAATCATCAAAATTACTAAAGTGTAATATTGAATAGTATTAAAACTTTAACCAAATATTTTTTTTCCATCCTCATGCTCGATAAAAGTGTTGAACCATAAGCTTTCAGATAGTGGGTAACTTTGGGGAAATATTGCATTCCTAAATCACAAATTTTGTGCTTTATTTTATTGTCACATTTTTCAATTTTTTGACTTCAGCCGGTTTGCCGTTATAAAAGTCATATAAATTTAAATTTTAGTTCAATTTCAATAAAGGATCTTAATAATATAACACATTTTTAAAATTAAAAAAAATCATGAAAATCTCAAAAAAGTTTTTGGTAGTTTTGGCCGCCCCTTTATATGGAGCCCGACCATTGTGCGGCTGTCGATCGATTGGTTACTGTTAGAACTAGCTTCATGTTATACGCGGTAAGCGCAACTTTTCTGACATATCCATTACCAAAAATATCGTGGTATAAAAAAGTGGAAGTTTTTTTCTGAACAATCCAATTAATTCTGTTTCAGCATAGAGCAGCACTGCATTCTGATTTCTCATGTTTTTGGAGGATACCCTGCTCGAGGTGTGTGGTGATGATGATTACCCTTATGAGAATCCACTAAAGAAATCCATTTAACTTCAAGTCGTATAATGTCCGAAAAAAATAATTGGAAAAATAGACAAAGTTACTATAGGAATTTCTCAGACAATACATAGCGGAAATTCTTGTCGAAAAATAAGGCTTAACTTTCAAGGAATTTAGGCATGGCCAAGTTTTCTTCAAATAAATGGAAGAAATTTACCATGGCGTGAAAAAAAAATGTAACAAAATCGACCATAGTGACCTTAGCTCTCTTTGATTTTGATTCAATTTTTTAAGTAGTTTTGCATGAATGAATTTATTGCTTGAACAATATTTTTTCAAGAAAGATTATTATTTCCAAAATTATTTGATTAATATTCAACAAATTTGTAAAACAATTTTTCAAAAAGCTTTCGATATGCGATATAAAATTTTAGTTTAATCAAATACCTCAAGGAATATTTAAGGGGGGCTTCAGAACTTTTGCAAATCTTTTCGAAATAAGTCAAATAATATTGTTGGACTTGTTCATACTTTCAAAGCGAATTCATCCTTGTGGACATCCACTCCTATGTCCTCTTTTTATTATCAAATTGGTTTCGGAAAATGTTCCCGGATTTACCTTAAAAATGTTACTTTATCTTTCAAAAATTCAGTTTCGCTCGCAATTCCTCCAAAAAATCATTAATTCTGTTAAATCTAATTCAGAGGTATTTCGCTGAAAGTTCTATAAGAAATTCTTCTTTGAATTGCTTTTAATAGTTTTTCCAAAAATTTTATTACAAATTCTTCCGCAAATTTCATCAAAAGTCCTTAAGAAATATTTCTAAAATATTTCACAAATTGCGTCAAAAAGTGTTCTTTTTTAGAAATTTTGGTTCAAATCCCCAGATCATTCAAGAATTGAAAAAAAAATGTTTTCAAAATGTCTCTTACCCTCGAATTTTTAGAGGAAATTTGTTGAAAACCCCCAGGAAAATTTTGCTCTGGAAATAAGCATAACGGTAGAGGAGTCTGTAGCAAAATAACTGGGAAGGGGAAAATTTATTAAGATATTCATAAAGAAATTTTTATTGATTTCCCTTAAGGCTAAGTAGCCCGTCATTCGTTTTGGCAACAATGATGACTTTTCAGGTTTCATTTCAAAGTGATAAAACTCAGTCTTGATAGTTTATATTGACTTGAAAAAGTATCACTGTACGCGCCAACATGCATGAAGTATGCTGATACTTTTTCAGCTGTGTCAGTGCAAAACCAACTGATTTTCTTTGATTCGAAATCGTGAGATGAATTAGCAACAATCATCAACGACGCGTACAAATTTCAATGACGGCCTACTTCGTCTTGAAACACTTCGTTAGAAATTGGTTCTTGGTTTGAATTTTTGTGCGATACGAAAGCGTAATTTCTAGAGGCTTTCTGGCAGAATTCTGGAAAACCAGAAATCAAGGAAGGATAGCTTTTAAGGATAAAGAAGATTCTGATGGACCTTGAGAAATTTGTTTTATTTGTTAATTCATTAGAGAATATTTTACTATCCTGTAATTTACCTGTAGAGGAGATATTATAAATTATCTTTCATTGTACCATTGCCCACCTATTATTCGACTTGCTTCAACATTTTGATGTTTCTTCTTCCTTCGCAAACCGCTTTGAGGAACCTCGTACAAATCTTCCCATACTCCAAAAAGCTACGTTTTAAAGAATCTAAATCTAATTATACAAATTGTGAAAAATTACAGAATTCTTATGCGTATGGTTTCTAATTCCTGAAAATCCATCAGGAATTCCTCAACAAAATTTCAAAGTAATGCAGAAGTTTCCACTAAGATTTCTTTCCCATGGTAGCACAGGTGCTACCGATTTTCAACGAACGGTAGCTAAACCGAATTGCCCAAGCAGCACATATTGTTACAAGTAGCTTACAGCAACGGCTACTTGACATATTCAATAGTTACAATATGATACATTTGCAACATGGAAAAATACTGCTATGTAACCGAAAAAGCGCAAAAAGTCGAGCCTTATGTAACTTGTTTGTTCGTTACATAAGAAGTTAACAAGCGACTGCTACGTAATTTGTTGATTACGCATGGGTTTTCCTGCGACAAAATAAATGAAACGGCGTTGAAGTTGTTGTTACTTTCCGACAATTTTGAAACCGAACAACCATTTTAGAATTGAATGTCAATAAAAGAAATACGAATGATTTTAGAACGCGTAATTATTCACAAGTACATAATAGATTTAACATGCCGATTTGAATTTGTGATGAAATCAATCATTTTACTTGCTCAAAATTGACGCGCTCATAAAAAAGATAATAATTTTATATTGAATAACACATGATACCTGGATTGTTGAGGTATTATTCCATTAGAACTGACGCAAAAAAAATGGAAATTGACACTGTTACTCAAATCAGCAGTGTTTTTGATTTTAATTTAATTGTTTGTGTAGATTGTGATTCCAAAATCACGTTGTTTTGTGTCCCGCAGTTGGATTTTCTGGGTTGCCTATCATAAATCGCCATTTAATTTCATCTTACTGCAGATACACTTCCGAATAACTGTTTGAGGACAGCCAATCTAAAATGATGACATCTATTGAAAAGCTGTTAGAGAGGCTGCAAATTGTAAATTCAACAATTTTAATTAATCACTGGAAAAATATCTATGAAAACAATAACTAGTCATAAAATATTAAAGTTCTTATATCAAAATTTACAATACGTATGAAAACTTTTGGCATGTAGTGTTGACCACTGTCAGCAAGTTACTCGTTTGTTACACATTAGTCACCCAGAAATCTTATGTTATTTTGAAACTGATGGGTAACTATACTGAAACTGCCAATAAATTACACTGCTGTCAATAGGGGAAGGGGTATTAAAATGAACACCTAAATGATATCGTCTTGCTTTTAATGGGAAAAACGAAGAATTTGCGAAAAATCATCAAATAATATGCAAAAATCCCCTAAGCCAATTGACTGGAACCTTACAAAAGTATGAAAATTAAATGCTCCGTCCAAGAAAGCACATGGTTTGTGACGTGCTCAAATGACTCAAATAGGTCAAAAGAAGGCAAATTCAAGCGTGTGCTATAATAAGAGCGCAAGTCGCATGATCGATTTTACTTCATCGATCCTCCTTCGGTGAATAAAGGTGACAAGATGCGAGTTTGTTAACATTTTTTCACTAAAAGACGCTAGGAAATAATGCAATCTTGCGTCCTGAGGTGAAACAACGAATTGAATTTAGAAATTGATCAATTTGTGCCAATATTAGGGACTGAGGGTAATATGGCCATGATAAGAAAAATAGCGATTTAGATGTGAAATATATGTTTTTTTTTTTATTATAATCGAATGTACAAATATGTTCTCTATCAAATAGTAGAAACAACATCCATCCATTTGAGTATTTCTAGGGTTAATAAATCAATTAAAAAAATGCGTGCTTATGGGTCATCCATAAACCACGTAGTCGTTTATTGGGGGAAGGGAGAGATTCTGCCCAATGACCATGGTCCATACAAATTGTAAATTTTGTGTATGGACAAATGACTACTAGGGGGAAGGTGGATCTAAAATAGGGAAAAAATAACCGCGTTGCTAATGGTGCTTGTGCATTTCTGTGCTGTCACTTCAATAGGGCCTAACTAACATGAGTGATTTCTCTTCATCGATTCTGCATATATGATGCATACCTACAGGCGTTTGTTCTGATGTTACTGTTCAAGAATACAATACATGCTGATGCGAAATATTTACATTTGTAAGGTTCTAATTTGCGCGTTACTTCCGCGTGGCATTAGATTTGGTAGAATTTGAATTCAACAGCTGTTTTGGTGTTATGAAATAGGGGGTGGGGTTTTGCCCCCACGAGTTGATTAAAGTTTAGGTCCTTCGATAAGTTTTTCAAGGACAAATTTAACATATTTATTGCACGTAATACAAACTATGACAGTGCATTAGTGGACCCTGTGGGAGTTGGAATCCCAGAACAAATTTCAACAAAGAAGACAGCCACTGACTGCTTTCGCCTTAAAGTAATTTGGCTTAACAAAACACAATCATTTACGGGATTGACTGTTTAACGAGAAACTTGCGACGATCGACGCGCCACAATAATTCGTGGACGGAGGGTATTAGAACTAAGTTGGAGATGTTGATTTCGAAATTTTGAAGTAAACATCACCTCCAAACACTAGCGATTGTCCGGTGGAATGTTGACGTTTGATTACAAATAGTCCAGAGGACCCAAACACTTTAACGTTCAAGGATCCGTCATCGTAATCATCCAAACTTCAACAGCCATTTTTCTGTTCAAAACTGACATTCAAAAATGTGTTCACTGTGTTTCGGTTGGAGAATAAAATACAGTGAACACATGAATATATTCATGATTTTGAACGAAAAAACTGCTTTTGTAAATTATTGAGTTGATGACGGATCCTGCCCCCTTAAACGAATTCTTGTCATTCCGTGTCATCGGCTCAAAGATTGGCGTTCCCCACAAAAGTAGTAAAGAGAACATTACAAATGTAACTCGATGTTCTGTGATATGTCTACTCGCAGAAATTGTCCCTCATATATTAATTTGTTTATTAATTATAGCTAGTTCTATCGCATAACATCAAAAATGAAGATTTTAATTAACGCAGCGACACGAATAGGCCAGGGGAAGTGGTTCACCCAGAGTGAATTTATAGCAGAGAAAAAGTAGAATTTGTATGAAAATTGACAGGAAAATGAATGACAAGTTCATCCACTTCTCCTGGCCTATTAAGACTAAGACAGCTAAATTTTCACATACTTTCATCGTGGTTCAAATATTATGGAAATGTTCATTTTATGTTGGTGGTAAAACACACGAGCAAAACAAACATTTTTGATTTTTTTATCACAGTCCTAAAAAAAAACATCTATGAATTGAGCTCTCGCCGAGCGGTGTCACGAACACGTGCGCAAATTTGCTGGTTGAAAATACTGCCTTTGATTTTGCTGGGAACAGCTGATCTTTGTTTATATTTTCAACCAGCAATCTTTAAGTAGTGTTGGTGACATGTAACGTGTATGTACACAAGCGCAGAAACCACTATGATTACAATCCCTTCGAAAACAGTTCTAAAGGATTCTGCGTCGACATCATATCATTACGATATTCACCTCATTGAAAAACCTCATCCGTGCCTAAAATTACATCAGTTTTAATTACTGAACGTGGTTCTGACTTCGATTTATCTCCGTATCAACAAAAACACTCCTATTATTGCTCTAAATCATCCGTGCGTAATTAAAATTATTGAAATTTGTTGTTCATGTGTAACAAGTTCGGTGTTCATCTTATCATCCTGTTCTTTTTTTCACCCCTTCCCCTATGACAAATGGTAAACAAACTTCATGCTGTTACACACATGTGACTTAGCAATCTGTGTGTAACCTAGCGTGTTATTTGTTTCTTTGCAACCACAGATTCAATTTCAATGTAACTTATTCATTTTGACAGCTCTAGGTTAAGTTACAGCAAGTAAAATTGCAACACCTATGTAATGTAAACAAAGCGTAAGTTACAATGTAATAGTTTAGTAACCAAAATTGAAAATCATCAATAAGATATGCTACAAATTATCTGAAATGCAACGGCAATGTAATTTGTTTTATTTTTCTAAAATATTGCGTTTGTTACCAGTGCTACTTGGGTGGTACGAGTAGCTCAATAATGATTGGAATACATTTATTCGCTCATTGGAAAACAATCAACTAACTATTGAAAAACAATCAAAAAATTTTATTGTTATTTTGAATAATATAGCTTATTTGTAAAAACTTTTGTTCAAGCACTATTTTTTGAAACGCCATTTTGATAGTTAAATTGTCAAACAAAGCTGTGGGAAAAAAGGGTTAAATTAGAATCTTACATTTTCGTGTTAAACTTCTACAGTACTACAAAATAGTCGATAATAAAACCTTCAAAAAAGTTTGTTTGGAATTTCTAGAGGTAGGAAAAAATGGGTTCTTCATCAATATGTTCACTATGAATAATCAGAGTTCATACTAAATATTATATAAGATTATAGTTACAAATATTTTCAGTAAAAATTTCATACGTTTTAACATGGATCAATTTCTATTATAAAAGACGTCGAAAAAGAACACGATTTTATGTAGTAAATCCTACAAGACCACTTAAGCTTTTCTGTGAGGTACATTCCCAAGTAGCACGTGAAACATCTTTCAGAGAGATGCTTTTCAAAAATGGTTTTAATCGCGTGTCAATAAAAGTATCTGAAACTAACCTGGTTCTAGTTCGGTTGCATATCAATATCAAGGCTCATAAAGTTTCATTGCCGTTTCAATGAACATGCATTTCACTCCTTGTTTGACGTTCAACATTTTTGAATTGACAAGATTTGCTGCAAACGTCCTTTGCAAATAGCAAAGTAGGCAAGATTATCAAGATGTGTTCAGCTACTTTTCACACAAACTCTTGAAACTTCTCCCAAAATGCCGGTTTTAATGTTATGTTTCAAATGACTTTTATTTGAAGCATCTGCAACTTGCATTCAATTTTCGTTCCCATAGCCACAACTCAAGAAGATTCATTCTAGTTGCGAGAAAGTAGCACTAAACTACGTGTATGACAGCTAACAGTTTGTTTGTTTCAATCCCGTTGCAATATGGTTGATTTGTACCTTACGTATCATCTAACAATGAAAACACCCAAGTAACCATGGAGCATTATATCATTGCATATATAATGCAGCTGCATTGCCGTAAGCCTACTATTAAAGTAGTTTAAAAGTGGAAAAGGGCCCTTTTACAGTTGCACTAATGCAAACACGACGATAAAGCAATAAAGCAATTTATAAAGTAACATTAGTGCAGCAGTGTAATTCATAAAGAGATATTAGTGCATTGATACATTTCTAATGTAGAGTTAATGCTTTATTGCTTGACAGCTCTTGAAATATGTCGAATAAAAGCAATGTTACATCAATGTTGTTGATATGCAGTAGAATACGTGCAATGTTATAATGCTTGTGGTTACTTGGGCATGGTCTAGCAACAGTTTGTTTGTTTCAAAAGTATTTCTCATATGTTGCGCGGAAGTCTTTGCGAAAAAATTAAATTATTTCAGGCGTGGCCTAATTTCGCCAGTAATGAACTTGTATTCCAAAGGGTGCAGTGAAGTTATAAGCAACAAACTTTGCTTATTGGGCCATGTGGTCGCTTTTATAGTGCATTGGCGAAGCAATTGCTCGAAGAGTTGGTGGAGTAGTGAGTAGAGGGGAAGATTGGTGATCTTGAAGTCGGAAGTTCGATTCTAAATCATATTTTTGATTTCGTTTTTTTTTTCTTTTAAGTATTTTGCAACAAATGAGCAATTTCGGTATAACTAAAATATGTTGCAAACACACTCCGCCTCTTGCGCTTTTTGCGTTGCTATTCTGTGCAATTGTAAGTCATATTTTCAACAATTGGCAACTCTGATTAGTTTCAAGAGATGATTTTATTCTTGAGTTGAAACAAACTGTGCTGCTTGGGTTGTTAACATGTTTCATAAATTCTTAAATTTTACGACAGGAATTCAGTGATATTTTTCGAATTATGTTTAAGCTGCAATTATTCAATAACTTATCAACAAGTACTTGTATTTAATTATGAATCGTGGTTTACGGCTAACCAGCCGAGTGGAAGTTTAACAACTACCGAAAAGCTAAACATTACATATAATTTACAATTGGATTAGATGGATAAATTAATGTGAAGATTTGCGAAAAAGTTAGACGTCTTCTCAGTGAGAATCGAACTCACGACTCCCTGATCTCTAGTAAGGGCGCGTTACCACTACGCCATGAGAGGACTCATGAACGCAGAAGTTAACCTGAATTCAATTTCAGCCTAATAATCACGTGGTCCTCTTTCGGAAGAATTAGATGCCCATCCAAACACAACGCTTTCAATATATATCCAATGCAAGGGAGTCGTGAATTCGATTCTCACTGGGAAGACGTGTAACTTTTTCGCAAATTTTCACATCAATTTGTCCATCTAATCCAATTGCAAATTATATGTAATGTTTAGCTTTTCGGTAGTTGTTATCAAAGAGGGTTATTTCAAACCTTTCGTTACTTTAGAAATCTGATATGGAGTGATTCATAGAGGAATTTATAAAGCAATCCTTTAAAAATATTAAGTTTTTCCAGGAGTAGTTTTAGACCCAAAAAATGGAGAGTTTTTAAATTTTTATGTCTTTTTTATGGAAGATTCCTGAGATTTATATTCGCAAAAAAATGAGTTATTTCTAGAACCTGAAAGAATACTTGAAGGAACTTCTGTAGATTTTTTTTTTGAAGATTAAGAATGAATTGCAAGTGTTTAGTGAATCTGGTGAAAAAAAAAGTTCAATTAAAATCCCAAAAGAATCGTTAGTGCGGTTTTATGGAAAAAGCTCTGGAAAATGCTCAGATGAATCTTTGGTAATTTTTCAGAACAATCTATAAGAAACAATAATATAATTCTCTAATAAATCTCTGTACAAATTACTCGGGAACTTTTGATTATTTTCACGGAAGAGATGTTGCACCTTGATTTTAGATAAATTAAAAAAAAATAATTATCTGCGAAAAATGCAGATTTATTGCGGAGAGCTTCTCTGAGCAATCATAAATAAAATTTTCCAATTGAAATCTTTTCAATTGCTCAGGAAATTTTTGTGGAATATTGCTAGGAATCCTTATAGTAACACCTGGAAGAATCAATTAATATTTTTGCAGGATTTCTGGATAATTTTGCTACAATTTCTTCAAACAATTTTATAGAGAAACCTTAGAAAGAAATTCAAAAGCAAAGTTGGTGAACTCTCTGAACAATTCGTGGAATGAATCCTTGCTTGTTGATTGTGAAGTCATTTTTGGTGAGAATCCTATATATTTTTGTTCTATATTTTGGAGAAATCCTTAGAAATCCTAAACAAACCATTTATGAACACAGGAGGATACTTTAAACTATCAATTGGAATTTATATGTAATGTGTCCCTAGAGGACCTTCGAGGAGAAAGTATTAAAAGAATTTGTAATGCGGAATTCTTCAAGCGATTTTCTAAGCAGTTCGATAGAGATTCTTCGAGAAATTTCTGATGAGATCAAAAAGTCTGAGAATGATTCTCTTGGGGAATCCCAGGACGAACTCAATGAAAACTAGTAAGAGTTCTTAAAAAAAGCTCTGAAAAGTGCGAAACTCTTCAAAGCACATGATTTAATTCCTGAAATCAAAAGAGAAACACAAAAGACAATCCATGTGAGCTCTTCGCTAGAATTCTTTAAAGATTTTTGACTGGTCACAACAAGAATGAATCTTGTTTGTAGCGATAATTGAAATTTACAAATATCACTGATATGCCACGAAATGAGACAAAATTATAAATGTATGAAATCGATACAAATCTGTAAAATCTACCAAATTTGTGAAAATCGTGATTATTGCGACCGACATTATTTCTGTAAAACAAGTATTTGCTAGGCCCCCCCTTGGCCCCCTCCACAAAAAAATCCTAGCTACGCCAATGGCTGGGATTAGCCATAATCTTCTTCAGTGTGCATAATTCAGTGCCTCTATTTATACAGGGTCAATAACGACGCCGACTACGTCCTTGCAGTCAGGTGGAATTGGGGGAAGGAATGTTAGTGCGTAACCTTTGCTATTTGGAGACCGTGTTTGCCTCCACAAAGTTTACTGGCAGGGATGTTTGTTAATTGAGAGGATTGGTCGCAGGATTCACTTTGCCTTTGAATATAATATTTTCAATTGATATGAACAGTTTCCAAGTAGAAGAAAATAATGTCGACACTTAAGGTGACGTACAATTCAAAGTTTGTTGAACAAATATCTAAACGCATCATTCCTACAGCGGTAAAGACGAAAGCATGTGTTATCATATTTTACTCATATGAAAACTAAAAAAACACTCGATTGGCTGGACCATCACAGAACACTTTTATGCCGACACTTGCAGTGGTAAACCATTTAATGTTTGTTGAATAAAGTAAAACTTTTGACAATCTACGCTCATAGTGTTGAATCATCCAAAGTATTTCTTCAATTACAAAAACAAAGGTAAAAGGAAAGGGGTTTTTAGGAAAAACAATGTAAAACATAAATAGTTTATAAATAAGAGTTTATACCGACACTCACAATGACGAACCATTCATAGTTTGTTGAAAAATCATATTGCCGTTTCACCGTTTGAGCGTTTGAATGTGGTCATAGAAATTTTACAGATTTGAAATAAAAGCATGAAACGAGCTCACCAATTGATATCTCATCTTTGACTGAGCAGCCACAATCCACTTTCAGCTTCACGTAACGTAACAATCCGGCGACACAATGAAAAAAACTCTTGCTTGCTTGGGCTCTTCAACTCGAACTGCCCGGCAAACGTGGAAACCGAAAAAAAAAACCGGCAACGAGAAAAACTCTTGCTTGCTTGGGCTCTTCAACCCGCACTCGAGCACGCTCCATCATGTTATTAAATAAAATCGAGATTTGATCAAAAATTTTAAGACCCAAATGAGCAAGCCTGAATTTCTGACATAAACTAGGTGACTAGGTGGCTGTAGTGCGTAAACGTCAAACTGGAACAAAAACTATGCGAGCGCCACGAGTGAGTCGTTAGCCAACTACCAAGTATTGGAATCAAGCGCTGTTGTGCAGTACGATGAAAATAATTCGAGTATACGGCTAAGTAGCCCGTCATTCGCTTTGGCAACAATGATAACTTTTCAGCTTGCTTTTCAAAGTGATAAAACTCAGTCTTGATAGTTTATATTGATTTAAAAAAGTATCACTGTACGCGCTAACATGCATGAAGTATACTGATACTTTTTCAGCTATGTCAGCGCAAAACCAACTGATTTTCTTTGATTCGAAATCGTTAAATGAATTAGCAACAATCATCAACGACGGGTACAAATTTCAATGACGGCCTACTTCGCCTTACCGTCTGTTTGTCGGTGGGTGAACTTTCCCTTAAAAAAAGAGGAAAACGCAGACATTCCATCGACAACTCTGCCAGGTAACGCTCCGGTTTCGGTCAAATTGTTTGCACAGTTCCGTGACGTTGATAGACATTCCAATCACCGTGCAAGTCCCGTCAAAATTTACTGACAAACGTGGACAAACGGCTGTCACAATCAATGACAGTGACATCCTGGCGCGATACGATGGTCTATATTTAGGCGCGACTCCTTTCACTATGGCGCTAAAATTGTCTTTTCTTTTATCATCTTTTTTTTCTCCTTAGGAATGGGACTGTATCCTCTTCTTGGGTTGGGGCACGTGACATCGTGTCGAAACGATAATGGCAACGGATGTATGCTCGGTCTGGTTAAATCGAAACAAACATGACATCAAAGACAGGGGAACGTCCTTAGATATTGCCACGAATTCTAGGAACCGAAACAGAATTTGAGAAACTTGAAAAAATCACGCTATTAGACAATCAAAATGAAAGCATTAGTGAAAATAATCCATTTAACCTTATCATAATTTATGGAAACTTCTCACGCCTGGATTGCCAAAGGAAATACAAGAGAAAAAAAAGTTTTGGTTGACACTCGCCTTGAAGCATACGGATCATTGAATCCATTCACGAGGGCACACACAGCCAAAGTGGATTGAAATATGTGAAAATTATTCAGCACATTGACTCTGGTTGGTTACATGCTTTTTCTTTGAATTGGATGTTTGTGCAGTCATCCTGCACGAGCTACTTATTCCATTGCCGTCCGTTCTTAAGCAAAACTGAAAGGCAAAAGTAGAGAGAGGATTTGTTCGAGGAACGGAAAAGCATCCGCATGTCGGATGGAATGCTTTGAAAAACTCTTGAAGTAATTCGTGCTATTCTTCTGAGCTTTTCAGATACGGACTTTTTTCATGCTAAAACTAGCAAGCATGGTCAAACTTGTGGCTGCATCCGTTCGCTTATAAGATCTCGTTAGCATTAATTTAATTGTTGGTGGGTTCAACTTTTCTGTAGATTTTTTTCGTTTCAGGAAACCTAGAAGAGGCCTACGGGGTGTCAAGATAGTCATAGTCGCTGGCAACTGCGCAGATCATTAGAAACTTATTCTGGCGCATCATAGGACCGGAAATCCTTCATTTGGATAATTAGTAAGCTTCAGTGAATCGCAAGTCACCCCCATCTGTTACAAGGCTGAGAACTGTACAAACACGATTCATTAACGAATATTTGAAAAATTTTAGCATATTGTAACATGTTTCAATTTCAACAAAACCACAGACATATAGACGTTAAACTCTCATCACTATCGGCCAGATTTTAAACGATTGATTCGAATATATAGGTAGAGTAAAGTGGGGCAAAAGTTCGAGTGGGGCAAGAGTTTCTTTTTGAGATTTCTAGCTCAATTCAAAACGAAACTTATAAATGTCATAGTGGTTCGAATGCTATTCAAGTAAGAGACTTTCACTCCAAATATCATAAAAATCGATTGAGATTTGGAAAAGTTATGGCTATTTGTTGTTTTTCGACGTGAGTATTGTAATTTTTGGTCAAACTTTCGTTGCATGGAACCAATTGAAAATAAAATCTTTGTCAATATTTTATGTAAGGGCGTTTCTAGGCCTATCATAAGCATGCTTTGAGGGGTACTAGTTTTTGCATAAATGCTTCGAAACAGTTTTTAGCCCATAGTGGGGCAAAAGTTCGAATCAGCGGGGCAAAAGTTCGACCCATGTATAAACTCACGGAAAAATTTGCAAATTGCCCTAAATCCACATATTATCTTCAAATTTAGCAAAATTTGTCTGATCGTGCGAAAAATGTCACCATAATTTTACATTTCCACTTAGTTTTGCGAAAAACTACTATTTTTGAGTATATAACAATTAATCCTGTTTCGGGCAATTTTTTGATGAAAATTTAGTATGTATTTTTCGGCAAACTTAAGTTTACGGCTGGTGTAAAGTGTGCCTGTTATAAAACTATCAATATTTTGTGTTTTAGCTCGCAAACTTTTGCCTCACACTAGATTCGAACTCTCGCCCCACCGGTGGGGCAAAAGTTTGTTTAAGACAATCAATTTTGAAACTGTTATAACTAAAAATGGGTAAATATTTTGACACAAGTTTGTTCAGCAAAATTATAGCCAATATGTTGAAGGTTCAATGTATGGTATTTATTTTTTCCAAGTGATATTGTTTTCCTGGAAACTTTGATTATGGACCTATGCACGAGTACACTATTTGACGTTTTAACGGTGCCGTGTTATTGATGTGACTATGGAAACCAGTGAATTCGGCACCGCTCAAACGTCAAATTAGTGAACTCGTGGATCGGTCCATATCACTGTAGGGATTATGAGAAGTTGGAAGCAAAGTATACCCAAGTAACCACAAGCATTAAGGTATTACCGTATTTTAACTTTAATTCAACGAGTGCAATGCATCATTACTTTTATTCTGCAATATGCGTGCAGTAATGCTTTAATTCCATTTTATGAATGCAATGTAGCATTGCTCTATTGTAGCAATGAAATGTGCATTAATGGGTGATATACGGTCACCATTCAATGCTTCATTGCATCATCTTACTCAATGCTTCATCGCAACAAAAATGGCAAGATTTCATTGCTCTATTTATTGTCAATCTTTCCCTCACTCAGGAAAATAGACTATAAAAATACTTAAATATTCCTAATGAAATTCGCCACAAGAAATATTGTTGAAATTCGTAGATTTATCGTCTTACGAGAAACCAGAATTTGAAAACAAAAAATAAGCAACAACCTGGAATTGAACCAAAAACCTTACGATTGATAGGCCCGTGCGTACACCACACGGCTATCGACGATTCAATGTGCCGAGATGCTGAAACGATACATAAAACATGAAGATTTAGCCCTTACACAATGAAAACAAAACAAAATCTCAACAGCAAAAAAGCGACAGCCGTGGTAATCTTGCGAAAGTGCAACAGTCGTGTCCACTTACTTATTGCGCACTTCACCCCAAATTGGACTATCACAAAATTCGTAGAGTGCAAAAAAAATGTGATAAGGGTTCACGCTTGCATCGGATCATTAAAACGTATTCGGTAACTTGTTTCTTGAACCACAAGGAATAAGTGTACTACAAACACCATCATGATTCGACGTAATCCTGAGCTACTTACACACTTTGAAGGAGCTTACACACTTGGGACGGTCCATCTTGGAATGAAATCGACAATATTTATCACTGGCAACGAAAGGGCGCTGCTTGAAGTTGCACAATTTTCCCAGCCAAGACATGCAGCATTCATGGTCCGGAGGATAGGCGCGGCGAGTCATTGAAAACATCACACAATCAATTTAGGTTCAAATCCCAGCGAAAGGAAGTAAACAAAATACACATATGAATCATACCAAAAAAGCAACATCCAACAAACGAAAATATTTTTGTGTTTCTATTTTTGATCCTTTCTTTCATGCATTAAATACACTTTGGCTAAAGCTTTTATACGGTACAGACAGTAACTATACTTTAGCAATTGCCAACATAGAGCTAGGAAATGTAGTCGTATTGACACTTTAATAGCGCCCTTTTCCACTTTAATACTGCATTAATGAGACATGTAATGCAGTATGACTTTATATGCCATATTTTAGAGAAGCATATAAAGTGATGTTGATGCAACTATATACAGCTGTATGGTTACTTGGGTCTATTGCAGTTGGCAAAAAATGTGACAGTTCAGCTTTGCGACCAAGCAACGAGTTTAATTTAAGGGCATTGGACAGGCTGCAAAAAGTCTGAAGATTTAATCGATGATTTATGCGTTTCGAGAGCGACTTCAGCAGATCTTTAGAAGAACTTCCTCCAGCGTTCCCAAATAACCATAGAAGAGACTGCAGGAATTCTGTGAAAGACTCTTCGAAGGATTCATCCAAGCACCTATCAAGGATTCCTCAGAGTTTTACCTTAAGATTCCCTTAAAGGTTAAATTAGGGATTATTTTAGAAATTCCTCCAAGAACTTAAAACTCTACTAGTCAGTGTTGTGATCAGTCGACAATTTTCACGACGTTCGTTTCGTTCCCATGATGAGCAGTCAAATGATTTTCCTACACTCATCCGCTACCGTCACCTCTCAGGGCGATGACATACAGCAGGAGTAGAGAAGGGATAAAAGGAGAGAAGAGAAAAGAGTCAAAGCTCTCTCAATGCAAACTATATGGAAAACGCGCTTACCTGGTATACTGAAGGCGAAGCAAAGAGGTTCAAAGAGATCTGTGGAAATCATTTGCTGCTTCGACGCGCAAGAACGCTAGTGAACGCTAGAGAAATATGATATGACTGCGCTCGTTTTTGGCGTAAATGGAGCACGGATCAGAACGTTTGCTAGTAAATTAAATCCACAAATAGGGAATTTTATAATTAAATGAATTAAGTTTAGTAACTTATCATAATTACAACTGATTTATTGATAAACTGTTACCGTGATAAATCAAAATCCGGACAGGACCAATATCCGGACACTCTGGTGAAATTCAATCATTTCAATGTTAAATATCCTTCCTAGTGTGAGAATATTATTCCTACTATTAATGTTAACTATTGTAGACCATTGTAACATGAATTGACATCAAGTTAGCCTTGTAAAACATAATTAAAGACAAAAACAAAAGTCGGTTCCGCTAGGACGCGTTTGCTTTAAAATTAACGATAACCAAAGAAATTCTACTCAATGCGCCATCGCGTTTCGGCGATTCATCACGCGTTTGTTACGTGCTTATCATATGTATTCATTGTCTGTAGTGATTTGTTTGTATTTTGTTCTCGGTAAAGTCAATAGTTTCGAAGAAATTTATGAAATGCATGTAATTCTTTGCCAGAAGAAGACTGTCCGGATACTTATATGTGTGGTTTCGAATCCTGACACAGTGTGTTAGCATACAATTTTTCAAAGTTCAAAAAGAAATACAACATCATAATTGTTCGAAAACCTGGAAAACTCGTTGAATGTTGAACCGTTGTGATTTTAAATAGTATTAACTGAAAATGTTTGTAAATTATGTGTAATTATTGGGGGAACGATGCACATATCACAAGTATTTTTTGAAGACTTCAAAACCTACGTTTTATGATGTTTCTGTATAATCCAACAGAGGAACAACATTAATTTTACAAATCCATGAATCTTTGTATCGTGATATCAAGGTATGTTTAATGGTTTTTATTTTTTTAAAGAACTACTGCGATTTTTTGAATGTCCGGAATTTGATGCACCGATGTCCGGATTTTGATTCATGTGTCCGGATTTATGGACACGACATGATGCAGAATTAACTCAATTTTCATTCAATTCATTGTAAATTTGTTTAAAATTATCAAGTTCTAACCTAAAAGCTATCATCTCAAAATAATACATAATAAAATAACGATTAACCAATCGTATGCAAGCATTTGAATATGTGTATCATCTTAGGTGTTCGGGTTTTGATGCATCACAGTAATCAGTATTTTTGTTTTCTATATTATTTTATTGCTTTCTCCAGTTGATAACTACTTCAAAACATATTTTATCATTAAATGTGGTGGAAGAATCCCTACTTGGTATTGTTGGCGAAAATGAAAAATTGTTTTCGATCGAAATGGCATTTGAATATAAACAAGAACAGGGGTGACTAATATTTTGCTTGTTCAGCACTAATCTCTCTTTTAAATATCTAGATTTTTCAACAATCTTATTACAATCATGAATAATTATAATTCGTCAATCATCTATTCCTTATTTCTATTTGTCTTGTTTCCTGTATACATTTTCCTCATAAATCGAGATAAAAAGATGTCGAAGAATATGATCAGTTGATCATGTAAGCTCAGGCTTTGCACATTGGGGAAATCCGAACCCAAAGGTGGAAAAAAATGATAACTTTCACAATAGAAAGATAAAAAATAAGTTTTACAGCTCATTCAAAAGGAAATTTTCTCAGGAATCTATTGGTGATGGTTTTATGAATGTAAGGCCACTCTGGGATAAGCTATGGTGCCCGTTTTGCCCCAATTCCTTGAAAATTTTAGATTGTCATGTTGTTTTGAGTAAAACTGTTTTATTGTGGAGATTATTTCCCATAAAATCCATAATTTCTAGTCCATTCAACAATGTTTCACAGAGAACGTTATAAAAAAATGGAAATTTAGGGGATTATGGGGCCAAATGTGCAATGAAATATTTTTGAGAAGGAATTTTTGTTTTAATTTTTTTCAACGTGTTTTTATATTGAAATAAATTTTATAATAGTCTAATAATCATGAATATAGGTTGCAGAAATAAGTTGTATTAAATTTTTTAGAATATGTATAATCATTATTTATGCTCTATGCAAAATATTGTGAATAATCTACCTTCTTATATCACAAATTCCAAACATTTCCAAACGATGTGCGATAGTTTGGGTAAACGATATTGATCTAAATGATCGATTGCCGTTAGCCGCATTGATAGGAGATAGTGGGAGCATATAGTTTTTTGCTATGTTTGCCCCAATTCCCCTAAGCACGATTTCTTTCGTAATTAATTCAACTTTTTTCCCAAATCAAATTTATTGTGTACTGAATTGTTTATTCTGTATCTGATACAATATTTAAATCATAAAACATAGGTGATTTTGGGGATCTTTTACACATAAACAAAAGAATAACCAAATAATCAAAAATGAATCTATCAAGAAATCATTTGCCGTTTTTTTTCTGATTGCAACAAATTACTCAGGATCAGGTTAGTTACTCAATCATTACTGTAGCAATTTCGTGAGAGTCAAATTGCATTTTACAAGAAATTATTCGGGAAATAATTTTGTCTTTTTATGGATATTTGCAATATTGATATTCCAATTGCCATCATACACTACAGAAAAAGTTATCATAAAAGTAATAATGCAGTTGTTAAAAATGCTCAATTCTAGATTTTTCCAAAATCGATCATTCATTTCATTATTATAATTTATAGTTACTATGTTTGTTATGTTGCCTCTATATTTACTGTTGACAGATTGCTTGTTGGTTGACATCAATGTTGCTCATGGTGAACCACACTTTGTAAATATTGTAAACACTAAATATGGTTACATCTGTTTGACTGAATTTCAAGCATGTTCAAGAGCCTTCTAAAATGTATAACATGAAGAAATTTAAATTATTTAATTCATTACGCGTGGTAAAGATGGACAAATTATGGGTGAAAATATGAAAAAAATCCACGAGCACGGCTGGGATTTGAACCCAGGACTCTTGTATGCTGGACGAGCGCTTTACGGGCTCGGTAGCTTAGTTGTTAAAGCGCTCGTCTAGCATACAAGAGTCCTGGGTTCAAATCCCAGCCGAGCACGTGGATTTTTTTTCATAATTTCACCCATGATTTTTCCATCTTTACCACGCGTATTGAGTTAATTAATTTCATAACCATGCGGATTGGATTACCGAACAGCTCAATATAAGCGTCAATTTATTTTGAATTAAGCATTATTAACTACTACATCTTCAATCAAAATGTGCCATATTGAAATTATATGGAAGACTTTGTTTGTTTATGATCTTTTTTCAGTAGTAGGGTGCAGGCAGAGCTACTTGGGCACTTCCACGCAATTTTATTCTCATGAAATTTCTTCAGGTATGATTGTGTAACTAATATAATTCTGAGTGATTTGTTTCAATCAGAAAAAAAAACTGCTGCTGGTTACTTAATGGATCCATTTTTGAGTGTTTTTATTTGTTTGTTTTTATTTATGTGTAAAAGATCCCCATAATCTTCTATGTTTTAGGATTTGAATACTGTATCAACTACTGAATAAACAATTTAGTACATAATAAATTTAATTCGGATATATCTGTCCAATAATTATGAAAGAAATCGTTTTTAGGGGAATTGGGGCAAACATAGCCAAAAAACTATATGCTCCCACTATCTCCTATCAATGAGGCTAACGGCAATCGATCATTTAGATCAATATCGTTTACCCAAACTATCGCACATCGTTTGGAAATGATTGGAATTTGTGATATAAGAAAGTAAATTATTCACAATATTTTGCATAGAGCATAAATAATGATCATACATATTCTAAAAATTTTAATACAACCTATTTCTGCAACCTATATTCATGATTATTAGACTATTATAAAATTTATTTCAATATAAAAACACGTTGAAAAAATTTAAAACGAAAATTCCTCTTCAAAAATATTTCATTGCACATTTGGCCCCATAATCCCCTAAATTTCCATCTTTTTATAACGTTCTCCGTGAAACATTGTTGAATGGACTAGAAATGATGAATTTCATGGGAAATAATCTCCACAATAAAACAGTTTTACTCAAAACAACATCAAAATCTAAAATTTTCAAGGAATTGGGGCAAAACGGGCACCATAGCTTATCCCAGAGTGGCCCCACATTCATAAAACCATCACCAATCGATTCCTGAGAAAATTTCCTTTCGAATGAGCTATAAAACTTATTTTGTATCTTTCTATTGTGAAAGTTATCAATTTTTTCCACCTTTGGGTTCGGATTTCCCCAATGTGCTTTGATTTAAACTTTCATCAGTTTGAACATTCACTCTTGTATAATTTTCAGAGTACTCTTGGTTTTGTGTGACTTCATTTTGCTGATTTGAAGAGCAGATTGTTCACTGTTAGATGATTTGACAGCAAATAAACAGAAATACAGAATGATAATACTGACATCTAAATTTGAAAAAAAAAATATTCAGATGGATTTTCCATCGAAAATTGAAATTCAAGGTAAAAGCAATATTCGCCGTCCCAACCTCACCTCCCAAATAATCTATCCAGCCCAATGTGAAACAAAACAACGCCATTATGGGTTCCGGGCAATTCGATCGAATAAGTAACTGTTTGTAAAACGCCTCAAAAAACAGGAAATCTTCCTAGAGTTCTTGATTACGATTCAATATCAAGCACCAGTTCAATAAAATCTTGTGAAATATCTAGATATTTTGTGCAACACTATGGCTTACGTAAAACAAACTTGCTCCTTGTGGATCACTTGTCAATGCGGTATATAAAAAATCGACAAGGCATGTTTGATAAAATCTCAAACTATATTACTTAGTACAGACAGAAAGCGAGGATGTGAAAGAGGAGCGTACGCGTTGAAGGTCTCTCCATGCATGTTGTATGAAAATCGCGCTTACCTGGCATACTGAAGCGATGCGAAGAGGGATGGAAAGTGTGGTCAAGCGTGAAAGCAGTTCGTGTGGTGCTTTGACGCGCGAAAACGCTTGAAGATAATTTGAACTATTATTGGCAGCACTAATATTGCGCGTGAATTTCGAACTGATGAAAACAGTTAGGAGTAAACTAAATTAACAAACACAAAAAAAAAGTTCTTTTTTATATTTGAAAAAAAAAAAATGTGTGCTTTGTACCACTGAACTGATCTTATACAATAAAATTCCCCAACTCAAAATTATCACTCGGCCATTCCGTAGGAAAAAAAAAGAAAACCACAATGTTCCTTGACTTATTAATAAGAGGGTCGATTTGTTATCAATCATTAAAACCATAGCTTTTACTTTAATAAAGCGGGAAATTGCTCTCAAATTTGATCGATTATTACCCGTTCAGAAAATCAATATTTACTTAAAAATTAACTGCAATTGGAACCATTCGTGATCTTGTTTATAATATCGATGATTCAAGCTTAGAAAAGATTCCCATAAAACATTTACAGTATTCGTAGAAAAGGTATGCAATTAACATACTATTTCATTCCATAGATACAAACATGATATTATATCTATAACTAGTGTATTGTTTAAACTTCCAGTCGTTGCGCGGTTCACCACCGTCAAAACCACCACACTGCTGTTGAGGACGAAAAGCGAGTTTTTTTTTTTTCAAAAGTGTTGTACAAAATACAACATCGCGACGACTGAAGTGTTAAGTGAATTTAAAGAAATTATTCGTTCATAACAGCAGAAGTTTAATAATTTAATTTTGTGTGGAAAAAGGCATTCAATTTCAAAATTCTCGAAAATTATAACCTTTTTTGAAAAAATATTCGGTAGGCTTGATAGATATAATTTTTATAATTTCTTTATAAGTATCATTTCAAACATTACATTCATTTCTTCTGTGTGTTCTGTGTTATTAGACAACACTATCATCCTTACTTGGTAAAACAAATTTAAGATTTTAATAACATTTTATTAACAACATATTACATTTCATTTGCCGTAGCAGTTCAGATTTTTACAGGTGAGTTGATTTCACCTGCTTATAGAAGAAAAAAAAACACGTTTTCAATTTACTTAACTTAACTTAACCTTAATATATAACGCATTAATCGTGGCAATAGAAGATTGTAACTTTTTTGCCTGAAATTATTAATTATTTTATTTGACATTTGTTCCAATATTTCAACACTGGATATTTTATGTAACTCATTAGTACTATATGTACAAGGGAGGAAGCTTCAGAATCATTTTCAAAATTTTATTTTGAATTCTCTGAAGAGCTTTTTTCCTGGTTACAATTACAACAGCTAGTCCATATTGGTACAGCATACAACATGGTTGGCCTGAAAATTTGTTTGCATATCAAAAGCTTGTTCTTAAGACAAAGTTTTGATTTTCTATTAATAATGGGGTAGAGACATTTTACATATTTGTTACATTTGACTTGAATGCCCTCAATGTGATTTTTGAAAGTTAAATTCTTATCTAGCATGAGCCCTAGATACTTACCTTCATCTGACCAATTTATTGGAACCCCTCTCATCGTGACAACATGTCTACTTGAAGGTTTCAAATTAAGAGCTTTTGGTTTATGTGGGAATATTATTAGTTGAGTTTTGGAAGCATTAGGAGAAATTTTCCATTTTTGCAAGTATGAGAAAAAAAAATATCCAAACTTTTTTGCAATCGACTACAGATGACACGCAGGCTTCGTCTTTTGGCGGAGAGGCCTGTGTCATTCGCAAACAAAGATTTTTGACATCCCTGAGTTAACTCAGGTAAGTCAGATGTGAAAATATTGTATAATATTGGTCCCTAAATGCTGCCTTGGGGAACACCAGCTCTTACAGGAAGTCTTTCAGACCTGGAGTTCTGATAATTAACCTTAAGTGTACGGTTTGACAGATAACTTTGAATTATTCTAACAATGTATGTTGGAAAATTATTTTTTTTTAATTTTACAATCAAGCCTTCAGTACCAAACACTGTCGAATGCTTTTTCTATATCTAGATAAGCAAGACCAGTAGAATAGCCTTCAGATTTGTTGGAATGAATCAAATTTGTTACACGTAAAAGTTGATGAGTAGTCGAATGTCCATGGTGGAATCCAAACTGTTCATTGGCAAAAAATGAATGTTCGTTGATGTGGGCCATCATTCTGTTCATGACTTTTTCAAAATGTTAACTGATGAAGGAAAGCAAACTGATTGGACGATAGCTAGAAGCTTCTGCAGGATTTGTGTTTTGTTTTTAAATTGGTACAACCCTCGCATTTTTTCATTTGTCAGGAAAATATGCTAATTGAAAACATTTGTTAAAAATATCAACTAAGAATGATAAGCTACTTTCGGGAATTTTCTTGATGAGGATGTAGAAAATTCCATCATCGCCAGGAGCTTTCATATTTTTGAATTTTTAAATAATAGTACTCATTTCTTCCAAATCAGTATCCCAGGAATGTTCCAAAACATTCTCTTGATTGAGAATAATTTCGAAGTCTATTTTGAATAACTTGATTTTCTATTGGACTAGTAAGTCCTTAATTAAAACTGCATAGCAAGTTTTTGAGCTTTTTCGCAATTAGTTAGTAGTAATTTGTTTTCTTATTCCAATGCCGGTATTGGCTTCTGAGGTTTTTTTTTCAAAATTTTAGATAATTTCCAAAAGGGCTTGGAGCCAAGGTACAATTGAGAAATTTTATTTTCAAAAGTTTTTGTTTCTTAATTGAGAAAAACGTTTCTTGATTTCTTCCTGCAAATCCGGCAATATAATTTTCATAGCAGTATCGCGAGTGCGTTGAAATTGCCTTCTCCTCACGTTTTTTTAAGACGGTTTATCATCATAGCAGGTCCGTCCCACTCGGGCTCAGATTGGGTACCACTTCTAGTACTGCATTTGGTCCCTCGCTAGTGCAAAAGGTACCCAAGTTTGACAAATCGCAGTACACTTTTCACGGCATTCTAGATTACCTTATGAGCCATAAAATTTTGGGCGACTGCAAGGGACATGGAGGTCTTTAATTTGTCTTTGATCATAGTCTATAATCACGTATTCAAATTTTACTTCACATTTTGAAACTGCAATGCTCCTGGCTTCAACAATGGAATTCGTTAAAGTTTCAAGAGTATTGTTTATATCAAGTTTTGTTCGAAAGAAATGTAAACAGATTAGAGTCAATTTATGTTCCATATATATACCAGTCGGCTTGATAGCTATCATCATTATACACAACCAGTACCATATATGTTTTGATTTATTTTTGTTCTCTTGAATTAATTAATTTAACTTTTTAGTAGTTGTTTTCATAATATGTGATAGTCACTTTGTCACGAAAATCTATTCATTGGTTTTTTAATTAATGTAGTCAATCGTGTATTCAATCAGATTAACAACAACTTATTTATTCTGTTATATTTTTTCTAATTTTTATATTGTACAATGTCCACACAGTTACGAATCACCCACAGTGACGGATCACTTTGGCGTTCAACATCGAATAACTTGCCTAAAACATAAACGTTGACGTAAAACATATTTTTCCCATGTTATACTATTTGCTTCTACCATTTTTAATGTTAAGCACAACATTCAACCGCTAAATAACGGTGTATTTGACAAATGTTTAGTTGGTACCACACAGCTATCATTATATGGTCGTTTTCTGTAAGAAGTGCCGTCAGCATTCATAAGCTCCCACAGGTGGTAAAATTCAAATGTTATAGCATAAAACATGCTTGTTCGCTTCGATTCAGTATGAATTCATTATTGGAAAACATTTTTCTTGATTGTTGATTCTAAATACCAAATATTAGCACTTCTAACTAGTGATCCATAATATGGACCAGGAAATGATTGTTTACCACGGTTATGGATCACATCCAAAGAATGTAGATTTCTGCCATTTTAAGCATTGGATTCGACATTTTTAGACAAAAGCACTAAAGATAAAACTAATTAAACATCAAGGTTTGTCAATTTCGTTTTTTAGCAGACAAAAATGGGTGGAAAACTTGGTATGGAGCGAAAACAGTTCATGTCTCAGTTACTACAATGCAGTATCACAAAAAAGGGCATTTTTCCCTTGTTTCCAGCACTAATACTGCTATTTTTTTGCAGTAATATGTGACACATTGTTAACTTTCGCCAAATCAAGCAAAACAGATGCATTGAGTGGAAAATCACTTGATTTTGCGCACTGATCCGTAATATGTCACAATTTGATCCATAATATGAAAATTGATCCATAATATGGTTTTCAGAAACCGATACAATTTTTAATTTTTATGCAATCCTATGTAAATATTACATTCAAAACAGTTTACTATATGAAGATCCAGTTTGAACCGATTCAATACGTGCTTTTAAATTACGTTTACCATGTAGTTTTAATTTTATAGGTTGGACTCCACACTATTTGATCCATAACTGTGGGGTCATGGTATATACTCTGAATGATAGCCTATGATTGCTATTTCTGCTTGTTTCATCCAAGTTGTATCGGCCCTACATTGTAATTTCTAGCGGACTTGAGTGCGGATGATGACGAAAAATAAACATGCTTAGTGATTTAAATGGTTTTCTTCGCACGCCATCGCCATCCTGCTTGATGAGAAATGATTTTAACAAACTTGCTACATTCTACAGAGTCGCATTTACAGGCCTCTGTTGATGCGAATGGGACATGGGAAAGGAGAAGAAACAGAATAAAGCAGCCGTGCGCTCTCTCTCTCTGGTCGCAGGCAGCATGCTGTTGCCGAAGCACAAAATCAATGAAAACACGGAGCGCATTGAAACTCTTTCGAAACCTCTCCCAGTATGCCATACCATTTTTACCTCTTCTCTTCTCTTTTCGCCAACACTTCACTTCACTTCTCTTCTCTTTCAATATGTCATCGCCCTCACACGTAGCACGAGTGGTAGAATGAACATCGAGAAAAAAAAACTGTGGAAAGAATGTCGTCTGACGCGATGGCATTTTCATAAATCATGACTGTTGCATAGATTTCAGAATTGGGCGATCATAAACAATGAAAATAGTATAATCTTGCTTGTTAAGTCAAAAGTGACACACATACAATGAAAGCTACTTTAGCTATGAAAAATGTTAGAAATAAAGAAAATCGTAGTGTGCTGTCGGTTAGCATTATTTCTAAGCTTCTGTAAGCGACAATAAGTCTCCAATGTTTCTGTTGATTTTTATAATAGAATTCCCTCAGCCTAAACTTTTATCTGATCATATGCTTTTGATATGTATTTGCACTGTTTGTGCTCAACTAGTTTGAAAATCACAAAATTTGTGCTCCACCCTGTAAAAGTCTTCTCGGCTTGGTAGAAAGTCACAGAAGTTGTAATATTGATCGACGATGTCTTTATTTCTGGTGCGGTCAAGAAAAAATTTTCGAAAAAATCTAAGAAATACGGTAAACAGCCAAAAAATCAAGGAATCAGTATGCTAGCTACTTGAAAATCATCTCCAGCCTATTTGGATACACCGTCCCAAAATAGTACACTTTGGCCCTAAAATGCAAGCCGATACTTCTTCAACTTGATGTCCCGAGACTCGATGCTATCTATTCCAGTCTTCCATACAATTCACCTTTTAAACCCGATAATTTCTAAAATTACTTGAACGTCAAACATAATCAAAAGTGTCAAGGTTCGAATTTGGACTCATTTTTAAAATTAAAGTTTAAGTATTATATTTCTGTAATATAAGCGGAAATAAATTGCCCAATCAGTAGCAAGAACACGCTCTATCGTCGTTTTTGAATTAATCAACAATTTTAGGACCCTTTTCTAAGGATTTTTTTCTGGAGATTATCAATAAATTGCATCCAAGGATTTATACAATTTTGAGTCCAGTACTACATCTAAAAATTCATTTAAGGGTCCTTCTTTGATTCTTTAGGAATTTACACCGGCAAAAATTCAGTAATTGAGAAACATCTACGAGAACACTAAAATTATTTAAAGAACTCATTCTTGAAGTTTTGCATACTGTAAGAACATGATCCTGTGTGTTGTAGGGACACTTCCGCCAGAAGACCAGACAATGACCGGATTAAGAAACTTCTCCAGGATTCTAACAGTAATTTTCCCCGAAAGTTTTCTTGTGATTGAAGAAATTTCATCAGAAGTTCATTCAAGTTATAAATGAATTTCTCTCTGAATCTATTCCTTACAGAGGCACGTTTTTATTGAAAACCATAGGATAGGACAAATGTTAGCGAAATCTTTATGCCTATGGAAGTCCCGAAAAAATTTCAAATGTACGAAACCCTAAACAGAAAATTGAAAGCCACTGTTTTCATGCTGGTCATAAACACCAGACTGAGTAAGCTTCAAAACAATTGATTAGATCAATATCAGTGGTATATTATTTGATCAAAATGTATATCCTTTTTCGGTTCAGTTCACTTAAGACAGATTTGGCAAAAACTAGAACAAACAGCGAATCATAACAGCCAGCGGTATTGTTTTATAATATCCTTATTCACACATCAAAATATTATGAATCTCTAATATTTTTTCCTTGGATTCTTCGCAGAATTTAAACTAATAATTTCTGAACTGTCTGGAGTCAGTCTCATACCTAAAAAGTAGGAATTGCAAAATAAATGTACTGAAGATTTGGCGCGTTTTTTTTATTATTTAAGCTAAGTATGCTGTTTTGCCAAAAATAAGTAAAGAAACTTTTTGACTGAATTGGTCAAATATTTCCTACAGCGTCATTTGAAATGACCAGGGCAGACAATCGTCACCGTCAAATCGAAAAAGTCAGCGACGAAACTAAAAGAAGCATCGTCACTCAACCAGCGTCGGATGACGATTTGCCGCAAAGATCCGATACATAGACTCGGCGTCATGACGAACAAACACGATTCCTTCGTTACGGGTGAATCTTCGTTCGGGAGCACTGAGCCGACTAAAAATATGCATCGTGTCTTCGACAGATTAAGAGCATTTTTTTGAAAAAATAAAACAAAAACAAAATAACAAAACAAGACTGAATTCGAACAAACGATCTCTAAATCGTCAATCCCATGCGCTTACCAACAGAGCTATTATAGAATCATGAGGAGAGCAAGTTCATTTGCCAATACAAACAATTATGTGATGGCATTCGTTGGT
The DNA here is from genome assembly GCF_002204515.2 of Aedes aegypti. NCBI lineage: Eukaryota > Metazoa > Arthropoda > Insecta > Diptera > Culicidae > Aedes > Aedes aegypti. The sequence goes on along the minus strand of NC_035109.1, from coordinate 22,391,920 downwards.
CGGTGCGAAGCAAGTGAATATACAGTAAATGCCTTCTTCTTGTGTGTAAAGGTAGCAAGCGGAATGAAGAAAAATTTGCTCGTTGACGATTTTGGATTAAAGTTCGTCGTGCATTCTGTCGTCGATGACGAGACGACGACCTGCCAGAGTTATTATACTGGATGACGATGTCTTTTTTTATTTCGTCATCGCACTGTGACGAATCTGACGATTGCCTGCCCTGGAAATGACACATCTTCCCAACTGCATACTGCGATCAAAGAAATGCTATTTTCTTGACCATTTCTAGGAAGAAATTTGCCACGCATCGCGATAGGCGAATAATTTTTTTGTGTCAACAGCAAACCAGCCTTTAACAGAAAAAGAGAAATGCACAAATAAGTTATTTTTTGAATTAGGTATTGAAAAATTCGAAAACTGTGATGAATTTTGACTAAGGTCTTAATTTGTTGGGCAACCTAGGGTATTCAAGAATGGAAATGATGTGGAAATACCTTATTCACAACTAGGTGTTTACAAGCTCTTTCACATTTATGACCTTTGAGTTTTCTTTGAAAATTCACCATTTGTCGCATTTGTGTGCAATATTCTCCAAACTATAAACAGTCATTCTGCTAAGCTGATCAATTTTACACTTCGTTCAAAATATTATGATAAGGTTTCTTGAATTTCCACATCATTTTCCTTTCGAAACACCATAGGTACCCCAACAAATTTGGACCTGAATCCGAAACCATTATTGAATTCGAAATTTTCATTGCATGAATCAAAAATATAGGGTGGATTGCCAATTGATACACAGGCTAAAAATACGCCAATCATTGCACAGCCAACGGGTGTGCAATAATTGGCGCGTTTTTAGCCTGTGTAATAATTGGCAATCTACCCTAACAGTAGAAGCATTAACCTAATAATGCTAATTATGTTTAAGATGCCTATATTAGGTATTTCATGTTAATGGTTTTTTGTTAATCCATTAACTGTTCGACAGATTCTTTACTAATCTCGTAATAGTTCTTCATTCCAGAATTCCAGTTATTTGTCAAGAAATACTTCCAGGAATTCTCATAGCGATTAATCCAAGAACATCCACATCTGACTGTAGAAATTCTATAGGAATGATGTCACTTCATGTTAAATCATGAGTAGGAAAATGTAGGCTTTATTATTTGCACAAAATTGTACATTATTAGTCGAACGATGTACAGAAAACCGATTATGATTACTTCATTTATAATTTATAAAGGTAAAGCATGTACAAGGTGTCGACTTTATAAAATGAACAGTCCTTATGCTTAGTAAGAGATTTCCATTCAAGATATATTGAACACGGTTTTTTTTTCTGATACCGTAGTATGCCTAACAAGGTTTAGGGTCAAAATGTCGAAAAAAGAAACTTCCAATTGCAAAACATCAGAAGGACAAAATATCGAAAGCAGCAAAATTTCAACCTAAGAACTTTAAAACTTAGCAGATAACCGCTTTTCACTAAATTAGTTAAAAAAAAGAATACTTAATTAGTTTCACAAACTTTTCATGAATTTAATTTTGAAGAGAATTGGGCTTAAAGATTCAAAATTGATTAAAAAATAACAAAGTTATGTGTAATTAATCGTCAAATCGCTTGCGCCTCCTCTTAATCATAAATTTTGGGCTCATATGTAACACAGCGTAACAAAAAGGACATTTTTGCGTGTCTCAAGGATCAAATTATGTGTCTCTAGTAGATTTGGAGTTGTTGAATCTGATGCCGTTCTCAGGAATGTTTCAGCACGTCACAATTTTTGGCTACAGGTCGCCAAAGTTGTACAAAACACTGTTTTCATTGATGTTTACATAAAATTCAAGGTTTGATTTATCAAACTTTTTGACGTAGGACTACGTCTTTGTTTTCTATATTGGGGTGCACTTTAAAAGTACGGAAAATGAGACATGTAACGAAATTAGGGGAGATTTTGAACGTTAATAACTCAGTTGTTTATGAACCAATTATTACGATTTTAGTATCATTCGATCAGAAATGTATCTACGCACCGTTAGTAATATACCCGATAAGTGAATTTTGTTGTTAAACTATTGAAAATTTGATAAATGTTGACCCCTTTCTTATCCAACCAATCACGTTCGAGCACTTTTCGACGGTGTCGCTTCCCACTATAAAAGCAAACGGGTCCCTGCTTCTTCCCTCAGTCTTCTTTTTGCGGTCGGACTGTGAACACGGTCGGGCGAGTCGTTCTCGCTATGCTTTTGCACCCGCGTCACAGTCCAATTTGTGTCGTCGGAAGAGGAAGACGCAAGATTGATTTGCGGCGACGATGACGATGGCTTGGGCGCTTCTCCGAGCGGCAAACTACTGCTGCTCGGAGAAGCGTTCAAGCCATCGTCATCGCCGCCGCAAATTTATCCGCGCTCCCAGATTTCGACTCGTGATCGGTGGTCCAGAAGCAAGCCCGTTAGGAACCAGAAGCCCCCAGAGTTGCAGATCCGAGGAGATGCTGCTAATCGAGCGTCGGACTGGTGAAATCGCTCAAGCTTTCAAGAGTGAGCATCGTTTCCTGATTTCGACTTGTGCCCGGGGATCCAATACCCGTTGCTGTTGTGCGCCATCCACGTCACGAACCATTCAGCTGGTTCGTCGAATAAGCAAATTCCCCGTTTGACCATGGCAATCAACTGATAACATCCCGTAGTGCTATTTATCTGTAACCGTATCGAGGCTAAGAAAGCCATCGGCCCTTGTCAGGGCCATAATATTTGTGGAAAAGAGTTGAAGGAATAATATTTCCAACCTTATTACATCTTATATAATATCAATCAATCTCGCAGCTTCGTACAAAATTTAATTTGTCATGAATAATTGATGGCACGACAATTTGAGACTATTCGTGGACGCTGCTGCAGTGCCGTCGGGGTGAGTGCTCAACATTTCACAACGAATTTAAACTAGAGTGGCACATCCAACAGTGTCTTTGATTTGCCATATTTTATGGGAGCACTTCGATTATGAAAATTATCACATGTAACAAAATTGCGACATGTTTAGAATGGTTTTGAACAGAAATTTTGATAGAACTATTTTCATCATTTTGGCACGCATTTATCAGAAATTCACCTTCATACTAAAGAAAACTATTGATTATCAATAGCTAACTATAGAATATTTAGTAAATGTCAACCCTTTCAACAATTCATGTTTGATCAATTTCCCACGCATTATCATTTTCCGCAATTTTCAAGTAATTCTTAGCCCAGCACATTATTGGCACATACCCATTTTCCAGATTGGTCGATTAGAAAGAGAAGAGCACGAAAGGGAGGAGCATAATCTGCTAATCTAAGGGTATATAGCATGCTTCCTTTGTTGGATTCGGTTTCATTCCGTTTCGACTTCCAAGCTGGCAAGAGCTGCTCGGATCCTGCGCAGCGACGTCCGCACCTGCTGATTTGAAGCTAGCGATCCAGCGTCTGGTGATCGGTGGAAATCGCTTAAGATTTCAAGAGTGAGCATCGTTTCCAGATTTCGCCTTGTGCCCGGTGATCCACTACCCGTTGCTGTTGTGCGCCATCCACGGACCATGGAAATCAACTGATCAATCCCGCAGTGCTATTTATCTGTGACAGCATCGAGGCTAAGAAAGCCATCGGCCCTTGTCAGGGCCATCAAATTTATGGAAAAGAGTTGAAGGAATAATATTTCCGACCTTATTACATCTTATATTTCTCAATCAATCTCACAGATTCGTACAAAATTTAATTTGTCATGAATAATTGATGGCACGACAATGTGAGACTTTTCTTGGACGCTGCTGCTGTGCCGTCGGGGTGAGTGCTCAACATTTCACAAAGATTGTAAACTAGAGTGGCATTTCCAACAGTGTCTTTGATTTGCCATATTCAATGGGAGCATTTCGATTATGAAAATTATCCCATGTAACAAAATTGCGACATGTTCAGAATGGTTTTGAAGAGAAATTCTGATTGAACAATTTTCATAATTTTGGTACCCATGGATCAAAAATTTACCTTCATATTAAAGAAAACTATTGATTATCAATAGCTAACTATAGAATATTTAGTAAATGTCAAGCATTCCAACTATTAATGTTCGATCAATTTCTCATGATAATGCATGAATAACGTTTCCTGATTTCGACTTAAGCCCGGCGATCCACAGCCCGTTGCTGTTGTGCGCCATCCAAGCCACGAAACATCCAGCTGGTTCGTCGCATAAGCAAATAGCTTGCTCAAATTTATATATTTGCGTTGGGGATTCCCCGTTTGACAATCAACTGATAACATAACGCATTAATATTCATCTGTGACAGCATCGAAGCTAAGAAAGCCATCGGCCCTTTTCAGGCCACCAAAATGTGCGTAAAAGAGTTATAGTAAGATTTCCACTTTATTTATTTCTAAATCTTATATGCCAAGCAAAGAATATTACTTCTCTTAAGCTTACGGAGGAGGCCTTCCAAGAAGACATCATATATTAACAGAGGTATATTTTCTACTATATCGCGTTATAAATTATTCTAAATGGAGAATCGTTCATCTTCATTGATAAACATGACGAACAATAGATCAAATTGCAATGTTAAACAGCACGCTCCAGAATACGAAATCATCTAGCAAGAGAGGGAGCTTACACTGCTTCTGATTGGTGCCTAATGCACAACCAATCGTCACCGGCGGGGAACCGCCTTTTCCCCTTACTGGTTTGTTAAGTGATTGGTTCCAGTTATAAAAGCAGTTCACATAGCCTGCCATGCCTCATTCTATCGTGATCAGCGCTCCGAACAACATTTGAAGAAAATGGCTCGAGCGAAATCGAAGAGCGGAGTTGCTCCTTGCAACTGCAAGCAGCAAATTGCCGCTCTTTTGGTTTCGTTCATAAACGATAAGGAAACGCCACCGAAGCTTCAGTTGGAGAAGCATCCGCCGAAGAAACATCCGCCGAAGAAGCATCGACAACCACCACTGCAACAACTTTTCAAGGACCGGAAAATCCAGATCAATCGTGGTGAACTATTGGTCACTTTCCGTGTTCCGCTCACTCCTTCTCGTGTATATTATATGAACCAGGTGATTGAACGATAAAACGGCTCTTTTCAGAGCCACCAAACAAAACGGATCTTTTCAGAGCCACAAAATAAACGGCTCTTTTCAGAGCCACCAAATAATATCAAGAGAGTTATTAGGATAATTTTTCATGTAAAAGCCCTTTGACCCACCAATCAAAACGGTTCTTTTCAGAGCCACCAATTAATATCAGAGTTATTTGTGTAATATTCCCTAATTTGTTTACCACATACTTGCTATAATCTCTTAATTCATCTCATAGCATCATACAATAATTGATTTATTACGAATAATTGACAATACGGCAATTTGAGGATGTTTCCGAGGACGCTGCTGCAGTGCCGTCGGGATGCATTAACAGCATAATGTTCATCTTGTACATCCCTTACCCAGACATCAGTTTCATACAGCCTATTTCCCAGATAAGAAAACGAAGAATTTGAAAGGAGGAGCATCGCCTGCTATTCTAAGGGTATAAAGCATCCCTCCTTCGTTGAATTCGGTTTCATTCTGTTTTCGCTTTCGAGCTGGTAAGAGCTCCTCCAAACCTGCTCAGCTCCTCGCTACCAGAGGCAAGCTGTTTGTACGAGATGGCTGAAGAAAATCGACCAAAGCCGCTTGTTGAAGCGCACATCGTCATCCGCACCGCAAATCTCATCGGGCGAGGAGGATTGCAACCAGTGCGCCGTCAAAGTGTGTCCGTGTTACGCAAATTAAACAATTCAATCGGCCCTTTCCAGAGCCAACAAATGTGTTTTAAAGAGTTGATTGTGTAATATTCCCAAATTTGTTTGAGATGGCTGAAGAAAATCGATCAAAGCCGCTTGTTGAAGCGCACATCGTCATCCGCCCCGCAAATCTCATCGGGCGAGGAGGACGCAACCAGTGCGCCGTCAAAATGTGTCCTTGTTACGCAAATTCAACAATTCAATCGGCCCTTTTCAGAGCCAACAAATGTGTTTCAAAGAGTTGATTGTATAATATTCCCTAATTTGTTCGAGATGGCTGAAGAAAATCGACCAAAGCCGCTTGTTGAAGCACACCGCTTGTCAGCACCGCAAATCTCATCGGACGAGGAGGATTGCAACCAGTGCGCTGTCAAAATGTGTCCGTGTTACGCAAATTCAACAATTCAATCGGCTCTTTCCAGAGCCAACAAATGTGTCAAAGAGTTAATTGTGTAATATTCCCTAATGTGTTTACCACATACTTGCTATAATTTCTTAATTCATGTCATAGCAGCATACATTAATTGATTTATTACGAATTATTGACAATACTGCAATTTGAGGATGTTTCCGAGGACGCTGCTGCTGTGCCGTTGGGATGCAATATATTTTCTATTGTTACGTGGTCCTACGTCACAAGTTCATACAACCCCATAGGGATGTACCCTTATAGTTTTTTGTGATTTAATCCACCAAGCATGCTATATATGATTTTAACTTTCATTTTAGATATAATTTGGCTGAATTTTCACGAATAAATTCAGACTAAGTCTAGTTTTTCAACTTGCTTGCCGTCTCCATATAAAACTCATCGTTTCTTTTATATGATATAATACGATACCGTGAAACGGGGTAACTTTGATAGTTAGTAAACACCACCCTAGTAACACACCAGTCAGGCACCAGCACATTCACAGTACATTCACTGCACCGGCGCGGCATCGACTATCCCAGAACCGGCAGCCAGTCAAAACATCGTTTGGAATTTACAAAACATAAACATAAATTAGCATCCAATAAAAGAGCATTTGGCTCGATAACGACAGTTTGTACAGTTCGTTCAGTTCATTCAGAAAGTTCAGTCTTAAGTTAGTTATCCGAAATCACTTTATAGTTTTTTAAAAATTAAGTTTTAGTTCCTAATTTATTAACTAGGTTTTTCGATGAAAACTTAAATATTTATGCATGCTGTTTCAAAGAATTATAATTTATATTTTTAAAACAAGTACTGGCATCCTAGCTATCGATTGCAGTTGAAAGATATATAGTTTTTCATAAAATCGAAAGTAAGTTTTCTGGTTTGGGGTAACTTTGATAATTGAACAAAATTGAATGAATTACGTAACATTTATAGGGCATTGCATACCTCTAGGCGTTTAACTTCATTGAAAAACCTTAAGTCCTCCTAGTTCAAAATTACATCAGATCAAATTTTCAGACGTAGTTTTCTAGAATTTTGTTTTTCGATTATGTTTTCAGATCAATTGAATTCCGTGTCAGTATAAGCACCTTGATTAATGATCTAAAAAGTAATTAAAAACTGTTTTATGAAGATATTAAAAAAAAGATTTTCATCTGCAATTATTTTACCACCACTTACCCTGCTCTTCATGTGATAGTTTTAAGCCAGAAAATCGTCCTCTAAAACCTCAAGAATTGTCTTTTTATGTTTTGTTAAGTTAACAGATAATCTGATGTCTTCAAAATGATAATAAATCTTTCATTGCTTTGTGAAAAAAATATAATTACTGTGGAAATCCTAGATAGAATTCAGTAACTATCATACCTAATAAGTTCCCCAGACAACCAAAAGTCACATAAAAGTTCACGTAATAACTCGATTATTCATACAATAACATCCAACCCGCAAAACACGGTAGATAAAATCGTCAGATTGATGAGTTTCTTCGCATAAAACGCTTTTTTTTTTTTAGTTCATTCGGACATTTTGTTTGATCCCGTACACATAACGAACACATTTTCGATCGCAACCATGTGCACATCATGGTCAACGAAAGAACAGATTAATTGGTAAAAGTTGATAAAAGTGATTCGTCATCATCCCATAAGCGAGTCACATGTATGCTGTGGCATCCATGTGAAATACCATCCCACATAGTCCAATTCCGTTCTCGCTCTTGGAAAAATATCCAACATTGGTTTATTTTTGTACCCATGTCCGGCTTTTGATCGGAGATTTCTGAAACGATGCCATCGAAGATGATCAAAGAATCATAGCAGAGGATAAGGACTGACGGGCATGTACATATAAGCTCACGGATGAGGTTATGAAGTGGGGTTTCCCAAGCTAGAAAGGCATACCACTCCTTCTTGATGTGCCTTTCTCCGAACTAAGAAGTTATTTTTAATTATTCTTATTAACACTACAAGATTGTTTCTACAATTAAAACCCAAAAGTTTGGAATATAACATTTCACAAAATGACCCTGAATCCGTTTTGGAAATTATCTAAAATTTTGAAAAAAAAAACCACCTCAGACGCTAATTCCGCCCTTGAAAGAGGAAAACAAATTATTACTAACTAATTGCGAAAAAGTTCAAAAACTTGCTTAGTAATTTAAAAGCGCGCACGAATTTCGACTAACTAACCCAGTTGAAAATCATGTCACTAAGGATTTCGAATGCATTCACAATCAAGAGAACGTTTTCGAAAACTCCTGGGAAACTGATTTGGAAGAAGTGAGAGCTATTATTAAAAAAAAAAAATCAAAAATATGAAAGCATCTGGCGATGATGTAATTTTCTACATCCTCATCAAGAAACTTCCAGAAAGTAGCTTATCATTTTTAGTTGATATATTGAACAAATGTTTTCAATTAGCATATTTTCCTGACAAATGGAAAATGCCAAGCCTGTATCAATTTCAAAACCGGACAAAAATTCTGTAACAGACATCCTCTAATCAGCTTGCTTTCCTTCATCAGTAAACATTTTTTTGCTTTTTCTCATCGTAATAGGCTGATTTTCATCACGTCAATCTGTCATGAAACGGCCTACTTTCCTGCACTGAAGTATGCAGATAAATTTACGACTCATGCTGTAAAAATCATCATTCTGCAACTTGTTCCGTAAACTCCTATTAAAAGGTCTTTTGAACGGAAAATGTGGACCATATAAACAAAAAATCAATTTTTGCCAATGAACAGTTCGGATTCCGATATGGACATTCGACCACTCATCAACTTTTACGTTTAACAAATTTGATTCGTTCCAACAAATCTGAAGGCTATTGCTCTTCTAGACATAGAAAAAGCATTCGACAGTTTTTGGCATGAAGGCTTGATCGTTGTTATATATTTTCCGTGTCCGTATCAAACCATTACCTTAATTACTACTATATTACAATAACCTTGAAGTTAACATGCCTTGCTCCCCCCAACTATAATAACCTTGTTCATTCGCCATTGTAATTAGAAGAAAAGTACACGTGAATACATTTATCAAGCTATTCGGAAAGTATTCCGAAGTGTTTTACTGCTTCCCGGTTCCCTAAAATACCCAACAATTAATCTGTCGACGAGGATGGCAGAAAACGGGAACGAAAACGGCCGGAGGAATCAGGAACAAGTTCGAGAAAATCCTCCTCCGAACGGTGCTGCTGCTGTCGCCGGTGCTGCTGCTGGGGTTGCTGCTGGCGCTCCGCTAGCAATGCAATCGAACTTCACCATCGAGCCATACGATCGTCATCGGATGAAGTGGTCTCGGTGGGTCGAGCGTTTGGAGGGAGCATTGTTGCTGTTTCAAGTTCCAGACGATTTGAAGCGTCCGATGCTGCTCCATTACATGGGTGGAGAGAACTACGACATCGTTTCGGACAAGATGGCTGCTGACAAACCGCAGGAGAAAACGTACGATGAGATCGTACAGCTGCTGGAAACTCATTTCAACCCTCGCCCGCTCGAAATTCTGGAGAATTTTCGCTTCAAGTGTAGGAGGCAAGGCGACGAAAGAGTCGATGAGTCAATCGACGACTACTTGATTGCGCTTCGGAAATTGGCGATAACGTGTAATTTCGGCAATTACCTCAACACCGCTCTGAGAAACCAGTTCGTCTTCGGCCTGAAGGATCGCGGAATTCAGGCAAAGCTTTTGGAAGTGCACGACCTCACGTTAGATAGGGCTCGCGATCTTGCGGTATCGATGGAGATGTCCGCAAAAGGGGGCCAAGAGATTCAATCTCGTGCGAAAGCTGATGTGAATTTGGTCGAGCATCCGGTAAACAAGAGTGGTAAACCGAAGGGTAAGAAGCCGGGGAACGCTGCTGCTAGTCAGCCGCACCACAGTGATTCGAAGCAAGGTTCGAAAAAGGGTGCATGCTACCGCTGTGGCAGTACGATTCATTTTGCGTTCATGTGAAAACTGTTTGCAATTTCTGCCGCATGACGGGCCACATCGAGAAAGTGTATATGAAGAAGAAAAGTGCTTACAGCACGAAGAGCAAAAGTGATTTCCATCAAGTGGAAGAAAGTGTTGCAGAATGTAAACAGAAGAAGAAAGAAGATGTTTACATGGATGAAATTTGTGGCTTGTACGACGCGGAGAGCCGAGTGGACAAATTTTGGGTCGTTATCTCGGTGAATGATTCCAAAGTGCGATTCAAGGTGGACAGTGGTGCTCCCGTCGCGATTATGAGCGTGACGGACTACGAAAAGCTGCTGCCGGCTGTGAAATTGGATCCACCGGATTTATCACTTGTGAGCTACAGTGGAAATTCGATCAAATTGCGCGGTATGTGTACGGTCTCGGTGCAGTATGCAGGCAAAGTTCATCGATTGTTGTCGTACGTGACGGACAACCGAACACACACGTTGCTAGGAAGAAGCTGGATGAAAGTTTTGCGACTTGACGTGAACAAGTTTTACGAAGAAGTACATTCGGTTGCGTACAACGGTTTAAAGTGCACCGCCGAGGAATCAGTGAAAAAGTTGATTGCGCGGTACGGTAGTGTTTGTGCTGATTCGATGGGGAAGATAAAAGGGCTTACGGCAAAGTTGCGGTTGAAGCCGAACGCCCACCCGGCGTACATTAAAGCTAGGCCAGTGCCGTTTTCTTTGAGAAGTGCTGTCGAGCAAGAAATTGAGAAGCTCGTGAAAGAAGGAGTGCTCGAAAAAGTGAACCATAGTGATTGGGCGACTCCTGTGGTCCCCGTGATGAAACTGAACAACAAAGTGCGATTGTGTGGGGATTACAAAATAACGGTTAACCCTAATCTAGTGGTGGATGAGCACCCTCTTCCCACAATCGAGGAGCTGTTCGCGAATGTCGCCGGTGGAGAGAAATTCTCGAAGATAGATCTGTCTCAGGCGTATTTGCAACTTGAGGTGGATCCGGATCAGCGTGAAATTCTGACGCTGAGCACACACCTTGGGCTGTACCGGCTGACGCGGCTTATGTACGGCATGAGCTCCGCACCTGCAATATGGCAACGATTAATGGAAGAAGTGCTAAACGGAATACCGGCAGTGACAGTGTTTTTGGACGATATACGTGTGACGGGTCCGAATGACGAAGTACATTTGCAACGACTTGAAGAAGTGCTTTATCGTTTGAGCAACTACGGAATGCGTATAAACTTGGACAAGTGCGTGTTCTTTGCGGACAAAATAGAGTATTGTGGTTACGTCGTCGACCGTCACGGTATACACAAAGTGCGAAAGAAGATCGAAGCGGTGCAGAATATGCCCACTCCCGAAAACAAAGAACAGGTTCGTTCGTTCGTCGGTTTAGTGAACTACTATGGACGTTTTCTTCCTAATCTGAGCACGATGATCTATCCGCTGAATCGGCTGTTGCGGAACGACGTGCCGTTCGAATGGTCGAAGTCGTGCGAAGAAGCTTTTAGGAAGGTGAAACAGGAGATGCAGTCAGCCAGTTTCCTGGTGCACTACAACCCCGAGTTGCCACTGGTGTTGGCGACTGATGCGTCACCGTACGGAGTCGGTGCGTTGTTAAGTCACATCCTGCCGGACGGATCGGAGCGTCCGATACAGTATGCGTCGCAAACCTTGAACGAGACACAACGTAAGTACAAACAAGTTGATCGTGAAGCCTATCCCAGACAACCAGAAGTCGCATAGCAGTATACGACAAAAGTCATTTATTTGTACAAACTGCATCACTCCCGCACTAAATGGTGAGTGAAATCGTTTGATCGATGAGTTTCCTCGCATAAAACGCTATTCTATGAGTTCATATGTACATTTCGTTTCGTTCCGCATAGATGAGCTCGTCTGGAAAACAGCTACAAAGTAGTTTGGCTTAAATCTAGGATCTTCGCAGAGTTACTTGTCAGAGTTTATCACTGAGACAATTAAAAGATGAAAAAAGCAAAATCACACGTCAACACATAAGGATAACTAAGGGACTATCACACATGGTTTAAAACTAAGAACAAACAGAATCCGAGGAACTGAAACATTGCAAACTAACATATAGTGGGGTAACTAAAGCGTTAGGTCCGGTTGCCTAAAGCATAAATCTTAAAATATAATCCAGCGCTTTTGACAAAGGATATCAATGATGCTATCGAGGATGGGTCGTCTTGAAGGGCGCCTCTGATGCTGCCTGGAATTCCGTACATCTGTCTCAAATGTTCGTATAGCGGGCATACGCAGATTACGTGCTCGACAGTATTGTTTATACTGCAAACCTCGCAGACCCGGTGGAAAGGTGTCCCCCCTAGGTTGTGGGAGATCCTTGTATGACCAGTTCTTAACCTGGAGATTAAATTTTGGTCCTTCATTGATTTGAGGTCCGCCCAAGCATCAACGCTTTCCTTCGTTTTTCGCAGGTAGGCTCCTCGTGAGTTAGTCCACTCCGTCTGCCATGCTCGGCGTACTGTTGATTTTACCCAACGTCGAATATCGGCCAGTGGAACCGTTGTGGTATACCGACGGCTGGAGTAGCCGGATCCAGCTAGGTGATCAGCGGTGCTATTCCCCGGAATGCCACAGTGCCCTGGAACCCACATGATGGTGACATCGGGTGATGCATGTCTGATTATTCCCTGAATCCACGGATGACGGGGAGCCTCTGATTGAAGCGCAAAGTAACAACTGGCTGAGTCGGTTATTATGATGATCGGACGAGTGGTTGGTTCAGTAGCGGCAAAGAAAATAGCGGCGGCTTCGGCGGAAAAAAATCGAGCATTGTCCGGGAAGACTGAGGCTTATCGCAAGTTCGTCATCCGCGATGCCTATTCCAACCCCTTGCACTGAGAGAGAGCCATCGATATAACGCCGCTGATGTGCTGCATAGTCTGTCCGCAAGACCTCAGCGACGGATTGTCGCAGCCGCGTTGACGAGTCTCCTGCCCTGAAGTTGTTTTTTATTCTACTGTCGAATTTGAGTGATGAGTGGTGCCAGTCACGCTCGCCGTACCAGTGAACCTTGGCGACTGGGGGAGTTTCGTGGCAGCTATGCTGTCGAGCAAATTGTCGGCCTCTTCTAGGAGGCGGATTCTAGCATTACCAGCAGTCTTCTCTGCGAAGGCGGCCGCCTTCATGCAAAGCGTTGCAGTAATTAGGTAACGGAAAGGCAGAAGGCCGGCTTGAGCGCAAGCTGCGTCGGCTGGGGTAGATGGGAGGAGACCGGAAATTATTCGCACGTAGCGGTTATAGATGGGAGACAGTGTGTCAATCAGTCTGTTCATCGCCAAGAATGTGGTTTCCAGACCGTAGAAAAGTCGACTATCGATTAGAGCTGCAGCGACACGGAACCGAATAGCTCGATTATTGCTGCGGTGTGGACTTGAGAGAAATTTTATTAAATTCAGGCGGCTAAGACAGTTGGATCTGACTGCTTCACAGTGGGGCTTGAAAGATAAGCTGCGGCAGGCATTGAAAATGCTCAGTTCATGAGCAAAGTTCAGCCTATTTTAGGGTAACTTGATGCTCATCGAAGGGGTAGGCCGTGATTAGTCAAGCTCGTTGAGCGTTAACGATCATTGATCAACCCACTGCCTGATCAGCACAGATCAGCACTAACAAACCAATTGAGCATGGTCAAATTGAAGTTGTTCATAAAGTTGTTGCAGTATATAAGGCATTTATAGTTTTGTATAGGATTAGGGTGACAAGTTAAGGAGTCTCTTTTTTTCAATAGAAGACGAGTCTTTGCGATATAGATTATAGATATTTGGTGTATTGATGGAAGTAGTGGGAATGTCAACGACCGCACGAATTTCGTTTCCAGATTTACCCAATTGTAATGCATTGAAAATACAACCCAGGCGCCTCTGTTGAAATGTTTTAGGTTAAAGGATTATGTAGGCTTCCACGTCACTGTACAAGTTTAAAGATTTTCATACAAAACGCGTTAAGGAGCCGGGGAGGAGGTATAAAATTATCAATTCTGGCGATACTTAAAAGGTGGGTGCTGCCTTACAAATATTTGTTTAATTATCAAACATTGCAGTTCATTATGTTGTAGGAATGTTATAACGCACGAACGTTCAACACGCATGGGGTTCAATTGCGTTGATGACATACTTATATTTGTTATGAATAATATGAGAGTGTTTTTATATACTATGGCTAGCTAGTGGCTGGATAGGAATAATCTTGTAGATCGTAGGATTATAATCATGGTCGATTTTTTAGAATTGAACTTATTTGAAACCAGTCTTTTCAAAACCACTGACGTTTAGAAATCAATATAGTTTGCTTTGATTTCAACGTCCTACACAGTAGTTGTGGTAGGCATACACTTTGGGGTTGCCAAGTGATATTCCATGCTCATTGTTTATCCCTACAGTGAGCTTTCATGATCGCTAACTACAACCTAACTGAGCAGCGCAGTTCGCTCACAGCATAAGGTCGCTTTGATTGTTTAAAGATCATGCTCATCAAGCTCGCTCACGTCTTCAATGCCTGAGCTGCGGTCGAAGGTAACCCCAAGGATTTTTGCAGTTTTACGAAGAGGGATGGCTTGGTTGTTGATTACAATCGGGGGCCCACTGACCCTATGTCCGGATGGACATATGTGGCATCGGATACTTTTAGATGCCGACATGGCGAAGCCTACGGAGGCAGCCCATTTGGCCACTCGAGAAACAGCTGCTTGTGCTTTTCTGCGTGTAGCTACGGTTGTTGGACCGGATACTACGATGACTATATCGTCCGCATAGACAAAAATCTGCACTCCGGTTGGCAGATCATCGAATACTCCGTCCATCATAACTAGAAAAAGGGTTACCGATATGACGGATCCCTGTGGTACGCCAGTTTCTTCATTAAAGGTGGTGGACTTGGTATCACCGATTACCACCCTAGAGGACCGGTTGGTGAGAAAGTTCTTTAGGAAGTGCAGTATGTGGCCGGTTAGGCCCCATCTGGCTAGTTTTTCTAGGACAAATGGTGTCCAGGTCCGGTTAAAAGCCTTGGAGATATCCAGAGAGATCATCTCAGTGTGATGGTTCCTATCACTTGCCTCTTTCAGCACTTCGCCGAGAGCTGCAAAGTAGGTGTTTGTGCCATAACCAGGCCGAAAAGCGTGCTGCCGGTGGTCGAGTAGACCGTGTTGCTGTAGATGGTGTGTTAGCCGGCGGTTCACCATTCGCTCTACTACCTTCGAGAGGCAGCAAGTGAGCGCAATTGGACGGTAGCTTGCTGGTTCCCGTATCAGATTTCCGGGCTTAGGGATCGGAATAACGAAACTCTCTCGCCACTCTAGCGGGTAGGAGTCACCCAGCCAAAGATTATTGATCTGTTCGAGCAAAACTAGCTTCCCTGGTCCCTCCAGTTTCTTTAGCATTGGGTAGCCGATATCGTCAGGGCCGGCGGATTTGCCATTACTTCTGCTCAAGGCATGCTGTAGTTCTCCTGCTGAGAATGGTAGGTTGATGTGGAGCTGCGAGTAGCTCGCAGGCACGTTAAAATTTATTATGTCGCCGGCGGTAGCCCCGGAACGTCGTACGAATTCCGGCTCGTAGCTACCAAAGGCAGCCAGGCTGGCAAAATATTTGCCTAGACCGTTCGCAATAACGGTCGGGTCCGCTGTGTTGTTTCCGTCAATAAGAAGAGTGGGCGGGGTGGCGGATCGTTTGCCGTTAAGGGCGTTGACCTTAGCCCATAGGTCAGAAGTTGATTGTGAAGCATTGATGCTGTCGAGAAATTTTTCCCAACAAGCCCGTTTAGCATCCCGAATGACTTGGCGGCATTCGTTGCGCTGAGATCGGTATCTGTCCAAAGCCACTGCTCTGTTTGGATGATTGAGGTCCAATCTCTTAACGGCTCGGAGAGCCTTTCTACGTCTTTTGATAGCTTTTTTAATCTCCGGGGACCACCAAGGGAGAGCCTTACGGCCAGGTGTGTTGCTTGTCTTGGGAATTGAAACGCTTGCCGCTTGGGTTAGGATAGCCGAAAACTCAGATATGCTACTTGGTTGATGATTACTGATTGATGCGCAGATGTTGTTGTTAAAGGCGGCCCAATCCGCCTGGTCATACAACCAACGGGGTCGTCTAGTGGTGGCAGGAGCCTCGGCGGCTACTGAGATTAGCAGGGTATGATGATCGCTTCCGCATGGATCCGAGTTGACATTCCAGTGAAAACGTCGGATCTCTGACCGGGTAACAGCTGAAACGTCAATTGCTGTTGAGTAGTAGCCCTTAAAGAATGTTGGAGAGCCATCATTAAGAATAGTGAGATCACTGTCCTCGAGAAGATCAAGCAACATTATGCCTCTTGCGTCTGAACGGAAACCGCCCCATGCCGGATGGTGTGCGTTAAGGTCCCCGACTATCATTCTTGGTTCTGGAAGCTGACGGATGAGGTTCTCTACAGTTCCACGTAGGTCAGGAATGTTTCCGCATGGTAGGTACAGGCAGGCTACGGATATTGTAATACTCCCATGAAGCTTAACTCCGACAACTGGTAGTTGAGAGTCAATGTCCAGGAAGGTGAACGAGATTGACTTTAATATCCCGAGAGCGACAGAACGGCGGATGTTACCTTCTCGTTTCGAGGTCCACACGTATTTGCCACCGAGGGAACGATTAAGCTGTTCGATTGTTACTCGGTTGACTTCTTGGAGTGCCAAGATCCAAGGAGGGTCGTAGCTCACCAGAAGTTCAAGATCCGCTAGGTTGTTCAGGAAGCCGTTCATGTTCCATTGTAGGCAGAACTTAGACGATTTCGGCAATGTTGGGATGGAGTAGCTTAGATTTGCGGTGGAAGATTGGTAGTGGGTGGTATCGGAGTACGAATTATCCAAAACATCGCCAGTGAGTCGCCGGAGGGGTGAAAGCACCAGGGTTGAAGAAGATTCAACGGTGGACAAAAAGGATCGAGTAGGTACTTCGTTCTCGTTGTTGGTTGCCGAACAAGACAGAGCTCCACATACGGCAGGACCGGAAGATGAGCCCACCGAGTGTAGAGATGTCCCGACGGAGGGAAAAAAGGGAGTTGCGAGAGGCGATAATAACCTTTTCTTGTTATTCGAGCTGGATGCGTTACTGGAGTTGGGTGCTTGAACGTTTACTTGGTTGTATACGACTTCACTTCCCACGTAGTCCTTCGGGGTAGGGGGTAGAGCCCGACGCGTCCCGACTGTTTGCATGCCTTCACTTCCCACGTCGTCCAGGGTAGTAGGCGTATGTGCCAGACTTCCCTCATTCAGGTTTCCCCCCGGCGCCGAGGGTAGGCCGCCAGTTCCGGTGTGGGAGACGTCCGCACCGACGGTGCCCCGACTACCGGGAGATATAGCTGGGCAGCGATAGTTTTGCCGGAGCTCTTCATCCGCATCGCTTCCAAGATGCCGAAGTCGGCCCAGCGATTCCGGTTGGGGTAAGACTTCCGGTACACTGGCGCCCCGACTATCAAGGAGGATGGACGGATCGTAATGGTTGGCTAGGTGCCAGGGTCGACCCGGCGATTCTGGTTGGGACAAGGCTTCCAGTTCACCGGTGCCCAGACGACCTGAAGCCATGTGTTCTGCATTGCGCTGCTGGTTGGGGAGTTCATAGCGGGAAGGCGAGGTATGGTTTGTGATAATGTTTCGTTGGGGTGGCGGTGTGTCTTACCGAGACTTGGGAATGGCCCCCAAGCTGTCCGAGGAGCTTTTGTGCTTAGATTTTTTCTGCTGCTGGGAGAGATTTTCAGTGCGGGATAGCGTGCTTATAGCGCGCTTATTCCGTGTCATAATCGGATCAGTATTTATCCTAGCGGTTACGGGAAGAGTAGCTTTGAGACGGGTGGGCTTTGGTGTACTAGGCGAGGATAATATTTTCTCCGTGCGAGGAAAAAAAATTCCTCGTTTGTACTGAGTTCCGCAGAGGGACTATCGGAATCAGTAAAAACGGTTTCCAATAGTGGGTCAATTAGTTGAACTGTTGGCTCGGTTTTACTTACTACTGCAGAAGCAGTGTCTACGAGAGCGGCGGCAATAGGGATATTGATGGGCACGGGAGTGGTGGTTGGTGGCCTGGAGGTTGCTGATACAGAGGTGATAGTTGGTGTCACGGAGGTTGGCATTGGATTGGTTGATGACGCGGAGAAGTTGGCGGCAGGCATGACAGCCTTGAGAAAGACGGATATTTGGTCCGTTAGCAGTTGGATTTGTCTTGCTTGGTTGGCGACGATAGTTTTAAGGGATTCAATTTCGTGATTGATAATCGCCGGGGGGGTTTCGCTAGTCACAAGAGCTGCGCGAAGTTCGGCAATTTCGGCATCCTTTGAAGCCAGGACAGCTGTTAGCTCATCGATCCTTTCGTTCGTCACCTGCAGGGAATCTTTGGGAGGAGGCCCTACAACGTTAGCGAAAGATTTTCCACCACGGTTTTGTTCAACGATTCGGCGGGCTGCTGGATACGAGATTCCTTGGTCGACCTTTACTCGCTGAACGGTGTTCTCAAACTGCCACAAAGGGCAAGAACGGCTGGAGATCCTGTGATCATTGCTGTCGCAAGTTTTGCAAAACTGTTCGGTATTGCATTCCTTGTTCTCGGAAATCGGATGATTCCTAGAACAAGTCCCACATGTGGCCGATTTAGCCTGGCAGCGTAGCTTTGTATGTCCAAACAGCCAGCAGTTAAAGCACTGCATTGGGCTTGGATAGTAAGGACGTGTCCGACATCGAATGTAACCGAATTCAATGACTTCCGGTCGGATTGTGCCGTGGCAGGTAAGTACGATCGCCGGCGTATTCTCTCGTGATTGTCCATTTTTCTTGGTGATTCTCCTGACCTCCTTTACTCCTTGTTCCTTCAGCTCTTCAAGAAGCTCATCATCGGACATGTTGATGACATCCCTACAGCTAACAACACACCTAATCGAATTGAGGGTTGGATGTTCCGTGATCGTGATAGCTGTTCCGTCATTCAACTTTTTCATGGTGAGCAACGCTTGTTTCGTACCTTAAGTGCGTAGGTTGCTTTGTTTGCCTCGGGAAAGGCACCTTCGATTTTACCACCGACAAACTTTTCTACTGACCGCCTTATTTGAAATGGTCTGTTCGGAAGTGCTCCGTTGACTCCGGAAATCCTGAGCAAATGCAATTCGCCATACATTCCTTCCGGGTCCATGTATGACGGAAGGGTCGCGTTGGTAAACGTGCCATCAAATTTGTTAAATTTGTTGAGTTTGGGGGTGAGGGGTAGGAGGAAGGGGGGGATGTCCCGAGGGGGGGGGGGGTATTCACTCCGGGGAAAGATTCCACCTGGGAGATGGACTGTTCACTACACTAGTTGGAGAAAATCAATCACCGACTCCCGATCGGGTATCCGATCCGGCGGGGAGTGGTGCTACTCTTCTCGATCGTCACCAGAGGGGTAAATTGCACTATTACTGCGGTTTTACGCTTGATCCCGTGTTTCTGCTCCGTAATACTTTTTACCCAGATATGCAAACAACTGGTGCACACACACTTTAGGTGGGGTTAACCTCGGTCAAGAGTGTAACTGTTGCCTACAGATGTATCAATTTAGGCCACTGAACGAATGTGATGAAACACAACACGGGCCCCCTTGCCGTATAGCCGGCTCGAGGGGGCTTTTTTTTTCGTTTTCCGAACGCGAAAATTACTCGCTTCGCGGTTTTTGCGGAATAACTCGAGTAAACGTTATCAATTAGTGGTACCTTAGCTAAGTACCCAGTAAGGAACACTCACTAAAACGAAACATATACACACGTTAAAACGGTTAAAATGCTTACAAAAACTGAAGAGACACGCCCGCACGTCTACTTCAGTCGGAAACGCAAGGCAAACTGTGCAGTTGAATGGAATTTTCCACAAAAATGGGTGCGCCGTACCTGAGACGAGACTCGCGAAGACGGTCTTCTTTTTCTGTGATTGCTGAGTTTTTTTCTTATTCCACTTTGTGCATACCAATTATGCGCATGCGCATACCAATTATGCGCATGCTGTTCAAATCCTCACATGAACCTCTCAGCAAAAAATGATTAAGTTTGCATCACATCGAATCATAAATAGCCATTTGAGTGAAATTTCATGCCAGCAAACGTAGCAGACATTAGAAATAATTAATCTTCTGCTTAGATTTATCAGCAACTTTGGAAAAAACTGCTCCGCCGACTGAGGTTTTTAATAACAGTTTACTTTGAACACAATACTTTTCACTTTTTCAGCCATAAAAACGGTGGGCTGCATTTGACGTTTCGTGAGAGGGGAATCTGGGCTGCATATGACGTTGATATTTTTCCTCTTCGCGAGTCTCTCTCAGCGCCGTACCATCCGGCGACCAACGGGCAGGTCGAAAGGTTCATTCAGACCTTCAAAAACAAAATGAAGGCTATGAAATGTGACAAATCAAGAATGCACGTGGAACTTTGCAACATTCTCTTGACTACCGGAAGACAATCCATCCGACAACCGGAAAGTCTCCTTCCATGATGCTTTTTAATCGACAAATCCGCTCCCGTATTGATTTGATGCTGCCTGGTCCGACATTCTCGGAGAAGGTTGATCCAAAAGTCCGAACTATTCCCGAGGGAGGAAGAGTCGCTGCGCGTGATTTCTTGGATCAGGAGAAATGGAAATACGGTCGTGTGATAGAGAAGCTTGGGAAGTTGCACTACATGGTCCAGTTGAACCCACAGCTACTTCGAACGCTACAAGAGGCAATGCTGCGCCGATTTATCAAGAAGCCTCTACATCTACGGAACCAGTTGCTATTCCAGCAAGTTCAAGAGTTGAACCAGCCTCGGTGTCGGTTTCTGGACCACGTCCGACATTGAGCGTTCCGTCCACGGTTCCATCTGCAAGTAAGCTTACAACGGAGCGTGAACCAAGCGAAGGGTCGTATCAGCAAACGCCAAGAAGATCAACCCGTATGGTGAAAGCTCCTAAGAGATTGGATTTGTAACGTTGTAAACCATAAGGGAGGAAGAGCTGTTATATATTTTCCGTGTCCGTATCAAACCATTACCTTAATTACTACTATATTACAATAACCTTGAAGTTAACATGCCTTGCTCCCCCCAACTATAATAACCTTGTTCATTCGCCATTGTAATTAGAAGAAAAGTACACGTGAATACATTTATCAAGCTATTCGGAAAGTATTCCGAAGTGTTTTACTGCTTCCCGGTTCCCTAAAATACCCTCGCGAGTGCTCTCGGTCACAACAATCGTAAAATTAAAAAACTTTAATTTTCCTACAAACTTTGTTGGAATAATTCAAAGTTATCTGTCAAATCATACACTTCAGGTTAATTATCAGAACTCCAGGTCTAAAAGACTTCCTGTTAGAGCTGGTGTTCCTCAAGGCAGCATTTTGGTACCAATATTATACAATATTACAACATCTGACTTACCTGAGTTCCTCAGGGATGTCAAAAGCCCTTGTTTGCTAATGACACAAGCCTCTCCGTCAAAGGACGAGGCCTGCGTGTCATCTGTAGTAGATTGCAAAAAAGTTTGGATAATTTTTCTTCCTACTTGCAAAAATAGAAGATTTCTCCTAATGCTTCCAAAACTCAACTTATAATGTTCCCAAATAATCCAAAAGATGCTTTGTGATTGTCTGAACACGACTCACATCAATCGATTCGACTTCCAAAACGGACCTAGCTCAATGGTCTCATTTAACATGAGCTGATAGCTGAAGTGATTCGACACCAGTTTGAGTTTTCCAGGGAAACCATCAAAGTGTAGCGTTATTCAAAATCAAGCAACACCATAACACACCGAGAGAGGCGAAAAGTATAGAAGGATTTCCATTTCAATTGTGCTGTGAACTTATCGAGTGAGTGTCGGATGCGATTCGATTTAACCATATCCGGTAAACGACGCAAAAGGATTGTTCGCTTGCGAATGGACGTAAGTCAGCATACCTTTTTTCAATCTTTGATTCTAGAAATTCAATAGCTGGTAAAAATGGAAACCTTTTAAGATTAATTTTAAATGTAGTGAAATACTCAGAGTTTTTTGTTTTCAGAAGAGTTTTATGTACTTTGAAGCTACGTTTCAGCCATAAGCTAAAGTGCTTTTATTTCGTTTCGTCGTTATCGTTGTGTAGTTTTGCTGGCATTCTCCGCGTGGCGTTTGATTTCAAAAGAAATCTGATAGTGACAGTGCCAATGGGTGGTGCTCACTATGTATACTAGACAGTTTCACAAAAATCAAAATTTCTGGGATTCAACCAGTCACCCCCTAGTCCTAGCTGCAATACTAAAACAAACTTCCAGTCAAATTTTCATCCAATTTGGAGAAGATTAGGAGGTGCCTCAAGACGAATTTGTGTTTTTTGGCTATTTTTTACATTCAAAAAATTCTAACGAGAATTTGGAAAAAAGAAAATCAAAATAAATACCACTAGTTGAACGTATTATTAGTACTTTACAACTTCTGAGAACACTGTATGCCGATTAGAGATGGTTTTGACCTCATAAAATTGATTTCTGTTCATTAAAGTACCTGTAAAACATACATTTCTCTACAGTTTTTGTTCTACAAGATTCTTAACCTCATGCCTTATCATAAAAGTTCAACCGTAGTATCATTCCTTTGTTATTTCTGAACATTATTGTAGTACATCATTTTTGTATCCGAATTACAGATAGATTGTAAAAAATCGTCGGAAATACGACATTCCTCATTCCCCTGCATTTAGAGCTGCTGCCAAATGGCGCAATTGCTGACATGCTACAAAATTGAACATAGTAGCTTTGCTTTTTCAATGATGGATGATGATTGAAGTAAACAGCTATCAAATGTCATCAACGCAGTCGTGTTTCAAACAACATTCGCATTTGATGCCAAGCAATTACATATGTGATATAGCCTGAGGTTAAGCTTCTCGACTACTGATCTTGAGGATCAGAGTTTGATTACGGGAGTTCATTTAGAGTGTTGTTTTTTGCCATGGACCAAATGACCTGAGGCCAAAAAATTTCATCACGATTCATTGTTCAAAAGTGCATCTTGTGTCTGAGTCTTAATCACAAAAATCTCCCACTTCTAAGTGAATGAAGAGAAAGTAGTGATTTGCGCCTTTAGTCCTTTTTCTATGCTGCATATAATAAACATTGGTTTCACTTTTTTTTCTTTTTTAGAGACTTTGCCCTGACGGGGCATTCGTCTCTGTGAAAATAATTGGTTTCACTCGAAAAAAAAATAATCATAATTGAACTCCGATCCTCAAGATCGGTAGTCGAGAAGCTTAACCTCGGGGCTATATCACATGTGTAATTGCTTGGCATCAAATGCGAATGTTGTTTGAAACATGACTGCGTTGATGACATTTGATAGCTGTTTACTTCAATCATCATCCATCATTGAAAAAGCAAAGCTACTATGTTCAATTTTGTAGCATGTCAGCAATTGCGCCATTTGGCAGCAGCTCTAAATGCAGGGGAATGAGGAATGTCGTATTTCCGACGATTTTTTACAATTTATCTGTAATTCGGATACAAAAATGATGTACTACAATAATGTTCAGAAATAACAAAGGAATGATACTACGGTTGAACTTTTATGATAAGGCATGAGGTTAAGAATCTTGTAGAACAAAAACTGTAGAGAAATGTATGTTTTACAGGTACTTTAATGAACAGAAATCAATTTTATGAGGTCAAAACCATCTCTAATCGGCATACAGTGTTCTCAGAAGTTGTAAAGTACTAATAATACGTTCAACTAGTGGTATTTATTTTGATTTTCGTTTTTCCAAATTCTCGTTAGAATTTTTTGAATGTAAAAAATAGCCAAAAAACACAAATTTGACTTGAGGCACCTCCTAATCTTCTCCAAATTGGATGAAAATTTGACTGGAAGTTTGTTTTAGTATTGTAGCTAGGACAAGGGGGTGACTGGTGGAATCCCAGAAATTTTGATTTTTGTGAAACTGTCTAATGTATACCTACTAGAATACCATCATCCTTTCTGGAGAGGTGTTCGAGCTTGGTTTGAGTGTGGGGCTGCTTGTGATTTGTGGTGGCTGTGTGCTGCTGATGGCAACGTTCAAACGAAAATTGAAAACACAGAAGACAATTCGCAGTTATCTCTGATTGTTATTGCTGTTCGGGACTTGCTCTCTCTCTCTATCTCATGGTAGTAAAAGATCAGCGCTTTATCTGGCGAAATGTGGACTCGAGTTCACGTAAACCAATCGATTTAGCGTCAATTTTGAAAATTCTTGAAATATTGACAAACAGACGTCACACTTGTGAATATTAAAATCGATGTACACTAGCCGTCATAAATACGGACTCACTAAAATAAGTATTGCAATACCCAGTTGAATATTGAATCACCCCCTAAAAAGTTTAGCATCACTTCAAAATAGGTCAATTTAGATTGCTATAGTGTTTCATTCTACTTCGTCGTAAGCGCTATTATTCGTCGTATCAAACTTAAAATGTTCCACTACGGCGGATATTCCAACTTACCTGCAACATAGATTCATTTTCCAAGTGTAATTTTGTGAAAGCTGTTATGGTTCGTACACTTGTATACCAAAAATGCAATAAAAACTACTGTATTTCGATTAATAACTTCAGTTCAATTATCCACTTTGCACTTTTTCATCGGAATCGCATGGACGAACACGATTTGAAAGAAATAATTAACGATCGACACCAGTCACACCACTTTACGATACAAGATTCTACCCACCCCCCTGTGTGACTTACTTCGCCGGACACTTATTTTCACTATGGAAAACCTTCGAACTTTTTCACTGAAGCATTTCATTCCAATCAGACACCGTAAAAGTTCTATAATTCACGAAATTTAATGAAAGTCCCTCAACGACCGCGTAAAATTGAGAATGTAAACAAAGTTCAATTCGTCGTACTGAGAAAAAAAAGCTTGTGCGCATCAATGTGTGCGCGATGCTCGGCGTAAAAAACGATTCCTTTGCTTGTGTTGTTTTCGCTGCACTGTGAGCAAATGTCATGATTCTTCGGTCAAAAAGAATTGTGTTTATATGTTTGAGCTGAATTTTGATGACCAACAATGAATTTTAAAGGAAATTAATATATGTTATCATGCTGCAGGAATGAAGGGAGATGCCTGTAGATCTATATATTCTTGTAAAACATTTTATAATAGCGTTGATGTGTTGTATTTTGACCACTCACTATATCACAGCGAGCCGTAAGTTGTGATACGAATCTGAAAACTGATTGCGACCGATTCGTAAATGAGTACGACGAATAGAGAAAACGGCAAGTAATAATTTCATTGCATTATTTCCAATAAACGATCAAGATTTATCAAAATCTTATTGCAAAATGCGAAAGCCGTTTTGGGAAATAATTGTTTGGCATTGGTTTGTATCAGCATCATTCACTGCAAAACTGCGAAAATTGCAGGTTCTCACTGATCAAAGCTTAATACGGTGGCACTTCACCCTACCTCGAGATCCATATGATATGCGAAGAACCGACCTTCAGCAAAGCTGTTCAGCGGATCAAGGACATCCGGGAGGCATACAGCTTGATTCGCAATTTTGCCGCTAGGTGGCAGTAGTGAGCATGTAAAATTGAGCGTTTTAAGCATGTTCTTTCTTGTGATCTTCATGAGACAGAAATTTCGAGTCTTCAGCAAAGTTGTTCAACAGGTCAACGACATTCGGAAAGCAAATAGTTTGGTTCGCAATTTTGCCGCTAGGTGGCACTAGTGAGCATGTAAAATTTAACATTTTAAGTATGTTCTATCTTGTGATCTACATGAGATAGAAATTTCGAGTCCTCAGCAAAGTTGTTCATAAGACCCAGAGTTGCCCAATAACAGTCATATCAACTGATAGCTGATGTTCCAAAACTATCAATGTCACTTGCGACCTATCAATATCATTTTGATTTGACAACCAACAGCAGTGATGCGACATCGCACTCTAGATCAAAATCACTGCAGAATGAGTGATCACGTGGTAATTAGCCAAGCTTTTAATGATTGTCGGTGACCAACACATAGTTTCAATTCATCTGCAGCACTGTCAAAAGTATCGTACTGATAAATTGCCCTTTTATTTGCTTAATTTAAGGCTAAACTTAACCCATCAGTAATATCAGTAGTCTATCGCCATCAATGTAATGTAGAGTAGTAAAGTAGAGTAATGGAGTAGACACCATGATGCCGATGTGATCTAGAATGATCCAAATTGTATCACAGTCGTCCTGTACAAATCAGCAAATTTTAAGCTTTGATAGTGACAAGAAGCTTTGATAGAGACAGGTGGCGCTAGTGAGCATGTAAAATTTAGCATTTTAAGCTAGTTCTTTCTTGTGATCTACATGAGATAAAAATATTGAGTCTTCGGCAAAGTTATGCAGAAGGTCAAGGACATCCGAAAAACGAACAGTTTGGCTCGAAATTTTGCCGATAGGTGATACTAGTGATCATGTGAAACTGAGCTTGCTAAACTAGTTCTCTCTTGTGATCCACAAGAGATAGAACGCTCGAGTCTTCGGGAAAGTAGTTCAGAGTGTCATGGGCATCCGGAAATAAAAAAAATCTGGTTGGTGCCTTTAGTAAACAAATGAAATTAAGGATATCGAGCGAGTTATTTATTCTGATCCAGATAAGATAGAAAATTGGAGTCTTGGATATCCAATGATTTGAACCCGAATCACTAGGAAATGAAGTAAAAAAGGACTGAATCGCTGGAATATGGAGTGAATTAGACCTGAAACTATTAAATATGATCTTTAACATAAGGTGAATCTGACATGATTTGTTAAAAAATAAGTAGATCAATCCAGGATTCCTTGAAAATGAAAATGAAGTCTTAAATTATTTGAACATGAAGTGAATCAGACCTGAATCATTAGAAAATGAAGCGTAATAGTTTTATACTGTTTGGAAGACATGAACCATTGGAAAATGCAGTTTACCAAAAGCTTGAGCTTGAGCTTGAGCTTGATTGGCCGCCCGTGGATGCTACTCCAGTATCGCCAGATCAGCTGCACTTACACAAGGAACCAACCGAATGACTGCTTGGGACTAACAGGCATCCTCAGTGTATAAGTGCTGGTGGATCTTCTATTTTTAGCGACAATGGTGCCTGCCACGTCAGAATGCAGACCAATGTGGGGAAGGGGGAGGAATTGATAATGCATTATACTCTCCCACGTAGACCGTATATACCACTGCATCTACGCCAGTTTATGCGGGAATGTATGGATTGGGGGAAAGGCATGGCAGAGAGGTTTGCTTTTGTGATTAACAGACTGCCTATGTATCAGGCGTAAGGAAAGGCATGCGCGTGGAAGAATGGAAGCGTTAAGGAAACGGTTTCATGTCCGTCTCTGGTTTTAGCGTTTGCTATGAACGAATAGTTTGAGTGTGATAGATTTAGAATGGAAGATAAAAGCAAGTGAGAGATATACCAACTACAAAGTACGAGGAAAGGGACGGGCCTGGGATTGAACCCATGACCTTCTGCTTATGAAGCAGAAGCGGTAGCCATCAGACCACCAACCCCGTCATTGGAAAATGCAGTTTACCAAAATTACATAAACTCGAAATGAATCAGACCTGAATTACTTGAATATGAAGTAATTCAGACCTAAAAAGTGAATCAGATCTGATGCACTTGAATTCGTAATGAATCTGACACGAATCACTTGGATCTGGAGCGAATCCTACATGAATCTCTTGACTACGAAGTGAATCAGTCCTGAACTACTTGAATATAAAGTGAATGAGACTTGAATCATTTGTATATGAAGTGAATCTGAGCTGAATCACTAAAATATGAAGCATGACAGACTTGAAACATTTGAACAAAGCAAATCAGTCTCTATTATGAAGGGATTCCAAAAGTAATTTGAAAAATGCAAAGATTAATTTAATTACTTTAAAATGAAGTGAATCAAACTTGGTCAACTGGAAAATGCAGTAAAACAAAACTAAATGACCTAAATTTCAGGTGAATCAGTACTTCATACTTGAAACAGGTGAATACGAAGTAATTCAAACCAGCATCACTTGAATATCAAGAGAATCGGATCTGAACGCCTTGAATATGCAGTGACTCCGACATGAATCACTGAAATATGAAGTGAATAAATCCTAAATCACTTGAATATAGAGTGAATCAGAATCAAAATCAAAATCCTCAATCATTTGAATCAAATTTGAACAACTTGAACGTAAAGTGAATCAAGTTTGTAACTCTTGAAAATAAAATGAAACTGACATGAACCACTTGAAATTATTTGAACGTGAGGTGAGTCAAACCTGAAACTGTTGAATATGAAATGAATCAGGTATGAATCACTTAAATACGGAGCGAATTGAATCACTTGGAAATGAATCATTTGAATATGAACTGAATTAATCTTGAATCACTTGAAAATGAAGTGAATGTGACGTGAATAACTTGGATATGGAGCAAACCAAAACTGAATCACTTGAATATGAAGTGAATCTGTCATGAGTCACTTGAACATGGAGTGAATCTCACATGATTTATTTAATATGGAGAAAATCAAATCTGAATTACTTGATTATGAAACCTGAAACACATGAACATAAAGACAATCAATCCTGAATCACTTGGATGTGTTGAGTTTCTGACATGAATAATTTGAATATGATGTGCGTTAGGGATGAATCACTCGCACATGAAGTAAACATACCCGAATCCTTAAAAGATGCATCAGAAACACTTGAATATGCAATGGATCAGACCTGAATCACTTGAATATGATATGATTCTGATCTTAATCACTTCCACTTTCGGACATTCTATCTTAATAAATCATGAGATTTAATATTAGTAAACCTTCCATAGCTTCATATTCCATATCTCGACAAAGTGTTGAAGAACCAGAGTAAAAGTTGGTTTTCTTGGCAACCTCGGAACTCAGTAACGTCAGTGACGTCCGGATTTCTTTGGCTGTCTGAACAGCTTTGTCGAAGACTCCAACTTGCTATTTCATTAGGATCACATTTCAGCTGAGTGTTGCAATATTTTTTCAAGCGGGTAGTGTATGTCTGAAATGTACACGGGTAGAAATCAGAATCCAAAAACAATATTATGACTCATGATATCATGATTCCATCGTGTTTTCGTCTTATGAAAATACACCATGATTTGGACTCATGATATCATGAGTCAGATTGCCGTAACGCAACACACGCGTTAGGTTTTTGTAGCTGATTGCTCGGAATCATGATTCAAATGCCAAAAATGCTGAGTCGCGCATCCGTTTATGATCGACAAAATAAAAAAAATAAAAATAGCATACATTAAGATTCGAGCCAAGAACTTTCCGATTGTGAGCCACGTACACTACCACTCAACCGCTTCGGCGTCTTGAATTAAGAGTGATCGATACGAATGAGATGAAGCAAAGTGCGCCGCTTAGTGTTTTCACACTGGATGTTACGCTTATGAGGAATCATGATTATGACTCCAGGAACCATGATTTGTAATCCTGATATTATGACCTAACCAATTTATGAATTTCATGATTTGTAAATCATGGTGTGGGGATCAGATTTTTATCCGTGTATTCGAATCAATTCGTAAACAATTGAAAGTGGAGCTGACACAGGGACATGATCAGAATCAAAATCAGCATGTTTCTAGAAGAGGAAAAACAAGTAGAGCTATCAGGGTATTTAATTGAGATATATTCTGAAGAGCACTCATCGAACAAAATTCTGCCGTTGAAGTTACTTTGCGAATTATTCCATAAGCGATGCTTTTCATAAAGGTCACCAAGGACAATTTTTTTTTTTTGACTTATTACGAGTTAATTTCCGTAAGTCATTTTGAAGCAAATTAACTTGCGGCCCAGTGCATTGAAAAGCCAAATAGGCAGCTATGAAAGTATTTGTACCAAGTTGAGTTTCAATAATGACACCCAAAGTTTCCAAAAGTTTCAAATAACGAAAAAAGATGTTTTATACGGCTATGAATGATGATAGCAACTCCCCCACAAAATTTTGGATCTTTTTTGAGTTTGGATCCAGGTTTCAAATAAGATTCAGTAATAACTTCTATATTGTTTATTAGAAAATTTAACAGCTTTAAGCTAAGTATGCTGTTTCGCTCAAGAAAAGTAAAGAAATTTCTTGATTGAATGGGTCAAGAAATTTCCCAAAGAGAGCCCCATTTGAAATGACATTTCTTCTCAACTGCATACTGCGATCAGAAAAATGTGATTTTCTGGACCATTTCTTGGAAGAAATTTCCCACGCATTGAGATAGGCGATTCCTTTTCTTGTCAGTAGCAAACCAACCTTTACCATAAAAATAACGAGCATTCCAATCTACTTAAAAGATTTATTTGAATCCTTTAGACAATTTTAGTAGTGAATTTTACACCAACTTCGACTGCTTCAGCCATAGTGGTGATTTTGAACATTGCATCAATCAACGCTCACATCGTGTTTGACGTTTACATACTGCCACCATCTGATCCTTATTGGATAAATACTACAAATTTACATTTCTTTAATAAACGTCAAAGTCCAACCGTCTTCTAACAATCATCATTCCAAAACGCCAAACCCATATACATTCCACCACGTCATGGTAACGACACAAATCCCTTGACGTTCAGTCACCAAAAACGGCAATGGCAACATCACACAAGATATTAAAACCATGACTTCACACAAATCCGTTGTCAAGAACAAACGGCAACATTATCAGACAAATAGAGTAACTGGAGAGGAACCGGGAGCGCATATCAGTGTTCATAAATTCCGACAAAGTGAACATCCATCGGCGACAGACATTGTTATTATGTGGTCTAATGAACCATTATTTCCATAGTCAAGAGCAGTGCATCAATGGGGGGAAATCAGCTTCCAAATGTGGACAGACGTGGTAATTAATTTACCTTCATAAATGGTTCATTTAATGAACCATATTGGTGGTGATAAAATGTCATTTATTAGCCTAACAAGTTTCTTTTCAACATGTGAATCGATATGTATCAAAGACTGTCATCTGCATACATTTCCATCGTTTCTCAGATCGGTTAGATGCTACACGTTTTATGTAGCACGCGTTTTCTAATTTACTAATCAAATTGTTGTTGGATTACGTTTTTCTAATGGATCCAAATAAAAATTTGTATATTTTTCATTGGAATGCTCATTCTCTGAATGGTAAAGAAGACGAGCTGTTTAATTTTCTCACAGCCAATAACGTGCATATAGCAGTTATTACTGAAACGTATTTGAAACCTGGATCGAAACTCAAAAGAGATCCTAACTTTTTTGTTTATCGTAATGATCGACTTGATGGGACATGTGGGGAAGTTGCAATCATCATTCATAGGCGTATCAACTGTTTTCGTCATTTGAAACTAAAGTTTTTGAAACTTTAGGTGTTTCTGTTGAAACACAGTTTGGTAAATATACTTTCATAGCTGCCTATTTGCCTTTTCAATGCTCTGGGCAGCAAGTTTATTTGCTCCAAACTGACTTGCGAAAATTGACTCGCAATAAGTCATTGGTGACTTTGATGCTAAACATCGGTCATGGAATAATTCTCAAAGTAATTCCAACGGCAGAATTGTATTTGATGAGTGCTCTTCAATCTTCTCAATTCAATACCCTGATAGCCCTACATATTTTTCCTCTTCTAGAAATCCATCTATAATTGACTTGGTCTTAATCGACTCTAGTCATCTTTGTAGCCAATTGAGTAGTGTTGGATCCGTTGAATCTGTTGCATACTCCTTGTGGGCGAGCGACGGAATCCGGATCCATTGTGTCCAGTTTGCGCTGTGCGGAAGAAAAAACGAAGTGTGCCGGTGAAAAAAACCAAACGCGTCAGTAGTGTTGGATCTGTTGAATCTGTTGCATGTTCCTTTGTGGACGAGCGACGGAATCCGGATCCATTGTGTCCGGTTCGCGTTGCGCGGAAGAAAAAACGAAGTGAGCCGGTGATACGTTGAATCTGTTGTATGCTACTGTCGAGCGAGCAACGAAATCAGTATCGTGTCCGGTTTGCGAAGTAACCGCACTATCAGTGTCGTATACAATGCTCACGTATTCATTTCGAATTATATATTTATCGTTTACCAAAACAAATCCTTTCCCATATCCAAACTCCCAGTGTTTTCTTGTGGAAGTGCAGAGGACTCCTCGGCTTCTGTAAAGCAAGTAACACGTCAACATTTCCCTCCCATTCCCAATTTGACCTGCATTCGAACGCAGCCGGCGCCGTTATTGTTTATTATAATAATGAGAGCACCAGTACTTACACATTGAGAATGCTACTGATCCCGAGTAGCGTCTGTTGGTTCCCTGTGTAAGTACAGCTGTTCTTGCAATAACGGAGTAGCAACTGCGGGCGGTCAATCATGCTCAAGCTCATGCTCATGCTCTAGTCATCTTTGTAGCCAATTAGTTACTCATGCTGATTTATTTCTGATCATGTCCCTGTTACGTTTCAATTATCCCATGAAGCGATTCTCAATCCTATCAGTTCCACTTTCAATTATTTTCGAGCCGACTGGAATACATATGAAGCGTATATTGACTCTAATCTTGATGTTAACATTTCTTTACAAACAAAACTTGATATTGACAATGCTCTTGAAACTTTAACAAATTCCATTGTTGAAGCCAGGAGCATTGCAATTCCAAAATGTGAAGTAAAATTTGAATCCGTGATTATCTTAAACTCTTGATCCGTCTGAAAAACGTGAGGAGAAGGCAATTTCAACGCACTCGCGATCCTGCTATGAAAATTATATGGCAGGATTTGCAGAAAGAAATCAAGAAACGTTTTGCTCAATTAAGAAACAAAAATTTTGAAAATAAAATTTCTCAATTGGACCCTGGCTCTAAGCCCTTTTGGAAATTATCTAAAATCTTGAAAAAACCTCAGAAGCCAATACCGGCATTGAAAGAGGAAAACAAATTATTACTAACTAATTGCGAAAAAGCTCAAAAACTTGCTATGCAGTTTGAAAGTGCGCACAATTTTAATTGAGGACTTACTAGTCCAATTGAAAATCAAGTTACTCAGGAGTTCGAAAATATTCTCAATCAAGAGAACGTTTTCGAAAATACCTGGGATACTGATTTGGAAGAAGTGTGAACTATTATTAAAAAATTCAAAAATATGAAAGCTCCTGGCGATGATGGAATTTTCTACATCCTCATCGAGAAACTTCCAGAAAGTAGCTTATCATTTTTAGTTGATATATTTAACAAATGTTTTCAATTAGCATATTTTCCTGACAAATGGAAGAATGCTAAGGTTTTTCCAATTTTAAAACCAGACAAAAATCCTGCAGAAGCTTCTATCTATCGTCCAATCAGTTTGCTTTCCTCCATTAGTAAACTTTTTAAAAGGTCATTTTGAACAGATTGATAGCCCACATCAACGAAAATTCAATTTTTGCCAATGAACAGTTCGGATCCCGCCATGGACATTCGACCACTCATCAACTTTTACGTGTAACAAACTTGATACATTCCAACTTCCAACAAATCTGAAGGCTACTCTACTGGTCTTGCTCTTCTAGACATAGAAAAAGCATTCGACAGTGTTTGGCATGAAGGTTTGATTGTAAAATTAAAAAACTTTAATTTTCCAACATACATTGTTAGAATAATTCAAAGTTATCTGTCAAATCGTACACTTCAGGTTAATTATCAGAACTCCAGATCTGAAAGACTTCCTGTAAGAGCTGGTGTTCCCCAAGGCAGCATTTTGGGACCAATATTATACAATATTTTCACATCTGACTTACCAGAGTTACCTCAGGGATGTCAAAAATCCTTGTTTGCGGATGACACAGGCCTCTCCGCCAAAGGGCGAAGCCTGCGTTTCATCTGTAGTCGATTGCAAAAAAGTTTGGATATTTTTTCTTCATAGAAATGGAAGATTTCTCCTAATGCTTCCAAAACTCAACTAATAATATTCCCACATAAACCAAAAGCTCTTTATTTGAAACCTTCAAGTAGACATGTTGTCACGTTGCGAGGGGTTCCAATAAATTGGTCAGATGAAGTTAAGTATCTAGGGCTCATGCTAGATAAGAATTTAACATTCAAAAATCACATTGAGGGCATTCAAGCCAAATGTAACAAGTATTTAAAATGTCTTCATCCCCTTATTAATAGAAAATCAAAACTTTGTCTTAAGAACAAGCTTTTGATATTCTAACAAATTTTCAGGCCAGCCATGTTGTATGCTGTACCAATATGGACTAGCTTTTGTAATACCAGAAAGAAAGATCTGCAGAGAATTCAAAATAAAATTTTGAAAATGATTCTATAGCTTCTTCTCTGGTATAGTACCAATGAGTTACATATAGTACCAATGAGTTACATATAGAAACATTGGAACAAATGTCAAATAAAGTAATTAATAATTTCAGGCAAAAATCGTTACAATCTTCTATTGCCACGATTAATGCGTTATTGAACATTTTTGCTAAAACCGTTTAAGCAAAAGTTATTCTAAAAATCTGGTTTTAGGAGTATTTAATACATAATGCGATGTAACTCTTGAAAAAAAATATTTGTACAAAGTAAGCGTCTGAGAAGAAAAATTTTCAATTAACATTATCAACAACTATGCTGAAAACAACTATTCGATTTGAGCAAAAATAGAAAAAAATCACCCTGCGCTACTAGGAGGATAAATCAAAACAGTTATTTATGCAACAAGTTGCAAAATGATGATTTTTTCAGCACGAGTTGTACATTGGATAAATACAACGAGTGCTGAAAAAATCTAGTTTTGCAACGAGTTGCATACATCATTTTTTGCTGTTTCGAAAAATGCCGTTTCAGCTGGATGAACTCTAAAAGCACAAACAAATATTTCAAGAGAACCCATATGGGAATACAGCCATGCGTGAAACTACGCATTCAGTATTTTTTAATCACGTAGGTTGTGATTCAGTAGTACCTATGAATGTCACAAATTTTCTCGCTCCTATCGGTACCATGCAGTTCTATATTCCCTATTAGAGGGAAGAACAGGTAAGACAGCACACACAGAAGCTGACTACAAATGCTGGACGATCCGGATCCACATCAGCCTGAGTCGGCACCAGATCGCACAGCGGATATAGACTCGAGTGAAGTGACTCGCTATGTTAACCAAATGGAATCTCACTTCAATCGAGTCGAGAATTGTCACCTCGCTATACGACACCGACAATTCTCACCTCACGCCAATTGTAGAAGAAACTCAAGAATCATTTGATTAGGCACCTCACGTCAACCGTGGTGAGAACGACTCGGCTCGACTCACACGCCGTGCCGAATAAGCACACATGGCATGAAGAGACTGGGTTATTCGGTTGACGCCTACCAAAACAGTACTGAAAAGTGCTACTTTTCAGCACCGAAAAGAGTGCTGGAAAGTAGCACTTTTCAGCACTGTTTGTTTCGGTAGGAAAAGTAGGCCGTTATGTTGATCAACTTCTCAATGAAAAGTTGATTGATTTGCAACGGAATAGCAAAAATATTGTTAGCTCCAATATAAAGCTTAGCGGCGATCCATTAATTACGTAAGACAATTTTCGGTGTTTTTCAACCCCCCCTCCCCCCATGGTAAGATTTTTTGTAAGAAAATTTAAAATAAATTGTATGGCGCGTAAGAAATCTCAGACCCCCCATCCCTCCATAAACCCTAACATAATTAATGGACCGCCCCTTATGAAATATTTTTCACCTCTTCAGAAGACTAGAAGACTAGAAGACTATCCTTCTAAAATAACAGCCATCATGTTCAGACATCGAAAACAAAAAAAAAACGCACGTTTTTCGGACTCTGACCGAGTGTGCATCGTATGGAGAAAGAATGTAGCTTTCATTTTAAGCCGAACAAAACAAGTTCGTCAGAAAACCATTTTTTTTTAAGTATAATCTTAACTGGGGTCCGACATAGGGTAAATTGATATAATGCGCCCCAACCGGGCAATACGCCCCACTTCATTTTCAAGGGATTGAGGCTTCTTTAACGTGTAAATATGATTACATATCTTAAGGGGTCTATTTTATAAGTCGAGTCGATCAAAATGACTCGACTGGAGTCACTGTCGACCGAAAAATTCGCTCGACTCAGCTCTGTCACTCGAGTTTTTCGACAGTTGTCACTGTATGTGACTGGATTACTATGGGAGTCGACGGGTGACATCTGAAATATGCATGCTTGCTTTGATCGACAATGAATACAGACGAGTCACATGAATCAGCTCGATTTACAAAATAGGCCCCTAAATATCCGCGGAAAAATGATGTTGCGCATATAAGATCTTTGGAAAGTATGAACAATCAATAGAAA
The DNA here is from genome assembly GCF_002204515.2 of Aedes aegypti. Classification (NCBI taxonomy): domain Eukaryota; kingdom Metazoa; phylum Arthropoda; class Insecta; order Diptera; family Culicidae; genus Aedes; species Aedes aegypti. The sequence goes on along the minus strand of NC_035109.1, from coordinate 22,355,404 downwards.
TACCAAAAATATTGAAAATTAGCTATTTGGCGTAAAATTTTGGGTTCGATAGGCAATGGCAATGAAGCCGATCCTTTACTATTGTACTTATCACAAATACTTTTACAGGAAGACGACTGCTAATGGACCCTTTTAAGCTTAGCAAGTGGTGGAATTCTCCTTGAAAACAATTCAACGGAACTTGTTCTACGGGAAAAGCATATTGCCCGGTTTGTTTTGAAACGTCAAGATTTGGAGCGTTTACAAAAAACGTATTGTACTTTTTTTATAAGCAAGAGAAAGTTGCATGCAGGACATGACCAACTAAGTAAATAACACTATGACACCAAAAACTATAGAAGTAATGTATTTACTACTGCGATAGAGCAGTTTTTCCTTAGGGGGGCGTATTAAACCTGTTTACCCTACATGTGGGAACCCGAGGAGGAATAAATAACTCCCCAATAACTTATGCATACCATATTTTGGTATCATACCAAAATTAGGTATTGTTCAGTTGTCAATACCTCAATTTGATATTATAATGGTATTGAAAAAAATCTTTAAAACAATTAAAAATACTTCATTGAGGTATTAGACAGCTATTGAGGTCTGCTGGAGGTATTGAACTATTATTGAAAAAAATCACTTTTATATGAAAATACGGGCCTTATTTTATAAGTCGAGTCGATCAAAAACGACTCGACTGGAGTCACTGTCGACCAAAAATTTCGCTCGAATTGGCTCTGTCACTCGAGTTTATCGACAGTTGTCACTCTATGTGACTGAATTACTATGAGAGTCGACGGGTGACATCTGAAATATGCATGCTTACTTTGATCGACAATGACTACAGACGAGTCACGTGAATTTGCTCGAATTACAAAATAGACCCCTACATCACGTATTATTTAGGTATTACAATACCTGATCTAGTTATCAGCTTGGTATTTGTAGAATATGCAGAAGGTATTATTTGAGGTATTTTACCTCTTATGCAGGGCTCATTCATACCTCATTCAGGTTGTAAGTATTGAAAATTATCTGGTATGGAATACCTCATTTTGGTTTTCAGTAGTTATTTTCTTCTGCTCGGGAAGTAGCGAAATTGAATAGAAGACTTTGTCCCAATGTGGACGTATGCCGTGCCAATACGGAAAAGAAGGGAATTAGGAACATTATAATTATTTTTATTTATTTTATTTAGGGGTCTATTTTATAAGTCGAGTCGATCAAATCGATTCGACTGTAGTCACTGTCGATCGAAAAATTCGCTCGACTCAGCTCTGTCACTCAAGTTTTTCGACAGTTGTCACTCTATGTGACTGGATTAATATGGGAGTCGACGGGTGACATCTGAAATATGCATGTTTGCTTTGATCGACAATGATTACAGACGAGTCACATGAATCTGCTCGATTTACAAAATAGGCCCCTAATTTTAATCCATCTGACATCAAAGTCTTAATGAATACATAATAAAACATAAACGCACATTACAATAACGATAACTGACAAATTTTATGCTTGAAGCGCAGCGATGTTTCACCAAAGTCGTACAGATCCTCAACCAGAGTAAAAGAACGAATCATCGAACATATTGGATCGTTATAACCGAACGTTGTTCGGTGAAACCTGCTCTGCAGCATAGAGCGCTGTCGAAGAGGACGTTGAATAGCGCGAAAGTTCAGCATGGAAAGTAACCGAGAAGAATCAATTTCATTGCCCATAAGTTTTGCCACAAAGATCGCTTGTTGCATCTTCCGTCTTTTCTCAAGGGTGTCCATACCAATTAATTTGCAGCGTTCAGGATAAGCAGGAAGGTTCACTGGATCGCGCCAAGGTAAATGCTTCAAAGCCAACCGAGTAAATCTACGTTGCACACGTTCAATTCTCAAAGTCCATGAGATGTCATTAGGCGTCCAAACAACAGAAGCGTTTTCCAAAATAGGCCGAACTAAGGCACAGTATAAAGACTTCAAGCAAGCGATCTTTGAAATAAAGCCCAGTTGTCGGTTTGCTTTGCTGATGATCGAAGTATAATGGCCGTTGAACGTCAATTTAGGATCCAGCACCACTCCGAGATCAGTAACCTCATCCACTCTTGGCAGTTTCACTCCATTGATTTGGTAATCGAATAGCAACGGGTGTTTAGATCGATGAAACGTCATAACGGAACATTTCGGAATGCTAACTGTTAATTTGTTTCGGATGCACCAATCAAAAAACTGGTCGATCAAAGCATGTAGACGGTGGCAGTCTTCTACCGATCGGATCACCAAATAAATTTTAAGGTCGTCGGCATAAATAATAACGCAATTCAAACCTAATTTTGCGGCAACATCATTGAAAAACAGAGTAAACAATAATGGGCCTAAGTTGCTTCCTTGCGGAACACCCGATGAGTTGCAAAAAGTAGACGAAATGCTCGAATCGATTTTGACACGAAGTTGTCTACCAGTCAGATAAGAATTGAGCCATGATGCGAGCTTGTTGGAAGCTCCTAAACGAGAAAGCTTGCGCAAAAGGATCTTGTGGTCAATTCTATCGAAAGCCGCTTTCAGATCGGTGTAGATGACATCGACTTGTGCTTTATCCTCCATTGCAGTTACACAAATATTGGTAAAGCTTAGCAAGTTCGTAGTGACTGATCGACCAGGCATAAACCCACGCTGATCGACGGAAATGTACTGCTTCGACTGGCTAAGGATTACTTCGCTAACGATGATTTCGAATAACTTCGACGCAGCTGACAAGTTCGTGATTCCTCTGTAGTTCATAACATTTCTCCTATCGCCATTTTTAAACACAGGGAACATAAAGGACTGCTTCCAAATCTCGGGGAATACACCGTTGTCAAGGGACCGTGTGAAGATAGTAGAAAGCGGCTCAGCAAGGACGGTAGCACAACGACAGAACAATATAGATGGGATGCCATCGGGTCCTGGAGACAGCGAACTTTTTAACTTTTTTGCAGCAGCGATGACCATAGCAGGAGTTACGGTAAATGTTGTCAGATTTATAAAATCCGGCGGTAGATCCAATGTGGCAGAGTCAGCATCAGTATCCGAAGCAGATGCGTTGTCGAACACGGAAGCAAAAAAATTGGCGAAGAGTTCGCAACTTTCAGCTGATGAATTGGCTTCCACATTTTCATACACAACATTACTTGGGATAGACGGGTCCTTTCTTTTGCTGTTCACGAATTTCCAGAAGCTTTTCGGATTCAGCCGGAGATTGGACTGCATTTTTATGGTGTACGCTTTGTACAACGTTGCATTTAGACTGCGGTACGCATTGCTCGCTCTTTGGAATTTCTGCTTACTCTCGGACGATTGTGTAGTACGATGTTTACGTTGACAGGCGTTTTTCTCTTTCTCTTTAGCTTTCTGAGCAATGGAGTACTCCATGCGGGTGAAAAAGTACGTCTTCGAAAAGGTACGTTATGTTGCAACCATTGATTGACGATGGAGCAGAAGTTGCATGCCATTTCGTCGACATTCTGACAAGCATTCAAGCAATCCCAGTCAAATGTAGTAAAATAAGCTGAGACAGCATTGTAGTCAATTTTGCTAAAGTCAAGTACAGGTTCATCGGCCAAACGTAGCGAGTATTCGCCATTTCGTTCACGATGAACAGCAAGCAACAACTCAAGTGGAGGATGGTGTAAATCAACTGGCAACAACGGAACAGCAGCTTCACTGATGATAGGGAGGCAGTTGTTAGACCGAAATACGAGATCTAGTGTTCGATCCGTTTGATTACGATGGTAGTTGGCTTGAAACATGTTCAAAAAGTCCATTCCGTCAATCAAAGCAGCACTAGCAGGAGTTACAGAAGTATTGCCAGCTAGTTGTACGTCGCCATCCGAGTTGAGTGACCACTGGAGACGAGGCTGATTGTAATCACCGCATATCAGCACCTGATCATCATTTGACGCGTAATCACACAGTTTGCGTACGGAAGCCACATGTTCATCCATCAGATTAGCATCACTGCTACGGTCGGGTGGAATGTACACAACTCCAAGCAATAAACGGTTACGACCAACATTAGTCTCCACAAACGCTTGCTCCAGTATTTCACCGCGGCGTAGGCAGACTTGTCTACTAGCATGACGGCGATGCACTGCAATTAACACGCCACCAAAGCTCGATTTGTTGCTGTTCATGCTGTTGCGATCGCAGCGAAATACATTAAACTCTTGTCCGAAAATTTGCAGGGAATCGATGCAGTCGTTCAATCCGGTCTCAGTCAAAATGATGACGTCGTACTCGCAGTCCAAAACAGCCAGAAGTAGATCATCGATTTTCGTCCTGACGCCTCGAACATTCTGGTAGTACACAGACACATCATAGACGGAGGTGTTGGTCTGCAACGTAAGTCGGTTGAGTGTATGAAGATGTGAAAATAAAATCGGATACTCGCCTGTGATGGGAACCCGAGGGTTCCCACCGTCCGTTGAACATCGCATTAAACTGGTGTCTGAGTGATGTCCACAGGTTTGACCGACGGGTGGCGGAAGTTTTTTGATTGGTCGACGAATTCTCAGAAAACCAGTCCTTCCAACCAGGTTGACGCCTGCAGCGCACGATTTTGCAACAATGGATCAAGGCCGATTGTGAATGACACGAACGACATGCTCGAGATGTCCTTGCCTTTTGGAACCAAACGAATCACATCACATGGTGCAGATAAATCAAGGCAACGAGCAACAACTTTCTGCACGTCCTCGGGGAGATGAGCGGCTGGAATCCTGACAAGTACAGCCAGAACTTGGGCGGTGATGGAGTGGACATAATCGAAGCAATTGACAAATCACTAAGGTCAATGGTTCGTGTTCCACGATCGTTATTATATGTTTAGGTTAAGTTATGTTAAGTATATTCAAAGCGTTTTTTTTTTTCTCTTATAAGCAGGTGAAATCAACTCACCTGTAAAAAATCTGAACTGCTACGGCAAATGAAATGTAATATGTTGTTTACAAAATGTTAATATATTTCCCAGTTTTCGGTTGTTACTCGCGTACTCTTTGAATATTTTCTGGACCGAGGGTCCATAGTCTTGGCCAATTTTCATGTAGAAGGACGTGTGTATTTCCGCCATCTTATTCTGATAGTAGTATGTTTCGACTGAATAGGTGGTAGATATTTTCGGAGTTTCGGCTTTCAGTCTAATTAATTGCCTTGACTTATTTCTAATCATCAGACGGCGTGACCCTTTCAAACCCGAGAGTTTAATTTTGTCCAAAAAAGTTTTAACTTGTTGATTTATATATCGAGTGAGTTGTGTCAGGATTTTTTGTTTGTTCAATTTGTAAATGTTAAAATTTGTGCCAATTTTCAATAAATTTTAGGCCCTGAAGATGGTCCAATAGCCGGACCGAAACGTCGGCGATGATTAGAAATTAGTCAACGCAATTAATTAGACTGAAAGCCGAAACTCCGAAAATATCTACCACCTATCCAGTCGAAACATACTACTATCAGAATAAGATGGCGGAAATACACACGTCCTTCTACATGAAAATTGGCCAAAACTATGGACCCTCGGTCCAGAAAATATTCAAACAGTACGCGAGTAACAACCAAAATGATAATAAAATCTTAAATTTGTTTTACAAAATTAGGATGATAGTGTTGTCTAATAACACAGAACACCTAGATATAAGAAATGAATGTAACGTTTGGAATGATACTAATAAAAAAAAAGGAATGAGGAAACTAATATTGTTTTTTCATCGCAGGTCTCGTAATGGTGAACATGGTGAAAAATCATGCATTTGCCTAAAACCAAGATGGCGTCAAAATTCAAGGCTGCCAGACTTTCCAAGTCAAAATGATACTCCTGAGTATTAGCATTACATCTACATTGGAACAAAGCCTGCTTCTCATCTTTTCAATTCAATTCAACAGATTATGTCACGCTAAATTTCAACTTTTTCGACCCCCTCCCCTTCCTTTGTCACACTTTTTGTATGAGTCCTCCGAAAATTTTGTAAGGCTTGTCACACTTGGCTCGACCACCAAGGAACGTGACGTAATTTGTGCATCACCCCATGTATGTTGGGCGGCTGTTAGGATTATATTGCTTTATGCGTTTGAAATGCGAATATCAAATGCGGAAACACCAAAAGCGTTTTCACTAGTAATACGGTGTCCAGTGCTAGGAATGGTAATAATAGTAGGCTTGAATTTCGAGAAAGTCACGTGGCTCTTCCCAGTACAGTAGTTCAAAAACGTGAATCTAATCAAGCTAGCTGGCGTACGAGGGCTCCATCAAATTGAGAAAAGAGTGATTCCAAGCAACAGCACCAAAATTTGGTAAATTTTTTAATTCATTTTTTTCTATTGAGCTGAAACTTTGCACAGTTTTCCAGTTCCATCTAAATCGTCATTTTCCGATATCAAATCTTCAAGTTGAGTCACGACTAACTTTTCAAAAGGGTGTATGTGAAAATGGTTCAAAAATATTCAAAAAGCTGCACAGCAAAAACGGTTCGTTCGATTGTTAGACAACTAAAGAAACAAAGTTAGACAACTAAATAAAGATTCCAAAAAAAATACACCCAGTAAAAAAAAATTTTTTTTGCATTAAAAAACATAATTTTTGACACAAAAACTCAAATATCTCAAAACCCTATCGGAATACCAACGTAATTTTTTGAGGGAAAACGGTCCATTATATTAGCTATCTACCATAAAAATTGGTGATGGTAAACCAATAAACAAAAAAGTTATGACATTTCAAACATGTCACAATTTTCACATTTAGTAGAAAAAAAAATTTTTTTTTCGGTGTAAATTATTACGGGAACCGCAGTTTGTTGCTGATTTTATTGTTAAGGGCTTTGCGTGAATTAAACAAGTCGTTTTCATGTATTCATTAGTATTATGTATATTATATGTATAAATATTATGTATATGTATAAATATTATATGTATATGTATATATGTATAAATTAAAATGAATTAACAGATTACACGAAAATAATTTTTTTTTTTACCAGGATATTTTTTTTTAGAGTATGATCGATGAGTTTCTAAATGTTATATATAAACTTTAAATGTTTTGGATTTGGGTATGCGTTATGAGATCATGAAAACATTTTATTAATACTTATTTATTTATTTATTGTTATTCAATTTTTTTACAATATCGAACACTTTTGCATCATTATCAGTACAGTTCGAGTATAGTTTTGCTTTAATTTTATTTTCTGACAATGGAATGAAACAGTGAAATTTTTGGGTTCCTTGAATCGTTTTCGCGTTATTATATTGCTCGCTGAGCTCTGATGCCGTTAATTCGTACTCTTCAGTAGTAGTAAAACAAAATGATAATTTTGTTAAATCTTCTTCTTTTCTGCGATTCGCCCAATCGAATAGTTCTTTTGCAGTTTTGATTGGATGCTCACGTTCTTTGGCTAAACTTGCTCTTGTGGCCATGCGCTTTATGGTTCCTCCAATAGCATCACAAGGACTCGTTGATTTCACGGTATTTTTTCTCGGAATAATTGACGTAACCCATCTTCGTCCATTTAATCGGAGTCACTTTTATTCCAGCTATCCCTTCGTTGAAGCGTTCGATGTTGACCTTCTGGATGCACTCATCTTCTGATTGATTTGTTGAAACAGATGTCGCTGATGGTACCGTGGCAAGACTCCTCAGTTGTTGTCGGTGCATCTAGTAATTCCTCAGTTGTTGTTGTTTTCGAACTTCCTGCAACCTGATCCACCGATGATGTACAGATTGCCCGTTTGTCAACGTTTAAACGGCAGGACGTACAAATGCGTAAATTTGTATTCAATGTAGACATTGGAGCATAACCAGCCGCTTTCAGTTTATCTATGGTGCTTTCGGTGAGAGTTCGTAGCTCTTTCGAACACTTTTTTTCTGCAAACGGCCTGCAACAGTTGAGAAAGCGACTACTCATGTTGTTCGTTAGATTTTAATAAACAAAATCACTTTTAAGTTTTTACTGACTAGTTTGGTGTCGTTTGCTTGACTGAAGAAAAATTTTACAATTAAATCTTTTATATCCATAGTGGTAGTATATTTTTAGCTTTTTCGTGAGTATGTTCATGGTATGTACCTATCATGTTTTTGATGTTGTTGAAGTTACTCGCTTTCTCCCAAATATGATTAACAAAGTCTATTCTCTACCAAGGCGGGTCTATACCCAGGTGTAATCAGATTTTTAACTTTGTGGAGAAAACCAGCGCCGAGAAAACCGACCTGCTTTACGTATACTAGATCACCTGGGTATAGACCCGCCTTGTTCTCTACGAGGTAAACTTTTTGCAGGTAAACTAGTCGTATACCTGTTTAGAAAACTTTTTTTGTAGCTTTTGTCTTCAATATTAGATTTCTTATAGGTTTCTTTTATCAAAAGGTTTCAACGCTATTGAGAGAATTTTTCTTCAGTTACGTACAATAAAAAATATGACACTATCAAGACTTTAGATCACAACACTGGATCGCGTCTAACTTTCTAATAGATGCTATAATAGTTATGAATAATTAAATAAAATATCATGAAAACAACTTGTTAACCTCATGTGGTACCCTTAACAAAAAGTTCAGCAACAAACTGCGGTCCTAAAAAATTAACAATGAAAAAAAAAAATTTTCACTAAGTGTCAAATTTGTAAAATATTTGAAATGTCATAACTTTTTTGTTTATTGGCTTACCATCACCAAATTTTTATGGTAGATAGCTAATATAATAGACCGTTTTTCCTCAAAAAATTACGTTGGTATTCCGATAGGGTTTTGAAATATTTGAGTTTTTGTGACAAAAATGATGTTTTTTAATGCAAAAAAAATTTTTTTTTACTGTGTGTATTTTTTTTGGAATCTTTATTTAGTTGTCTAACTTTGTTTCTTTAGTTGTCTAACAATCGAACGAACCGTTTTTGCTGTGCAGCTTTTTGAATATTTTTGAACCATTTTCACATACACCCTTTTGAAAAGTTAGTCGTGACTCAACTTAAAGATTTGATATCGGAAAATGACGATTTGATGGAACTGAAAAACTGTGCAAAGTTTCAGATATTTTTGAAATCGTCGATCAGAATCGACTTGCATGCCTCCGTGGAATCCCTCAAAACCGAAATGACCTCTCTCCTTTTTAGCATATACAAGCGACCAATAACATAAAATTGGAATGCTAACTATATGTGCCGATGACGTTCTCGTTTCAATGAATTTTCTCAACTGTGAAAGTCTTTAATTATAGCCTTTATAGTATTTATTGTCTATAAAGTATTTATAGTCTTTATACACTAAGATGAGATGCTAGCTCTTTCCCAGCTTAAACGTAACTCCGGCGTAGAACAAAACGAACTTTTAGCACAATATTATTTCATGAGCCTTCTTAGATTTTTATCACCCAACTTGGTACACCTACTCTAAAGTAAAAAGATAAAGAAGTCTATGGAAACAAGTTTGTAGTTTGTTTCACTATAATCAATATGAAAAAGACAGATAGGATTTCAGGTTCGCGTGTTGGCTGGGCAGTGTTTTTTGGAAAGCCCAAACAAGACGCTTTGTTTTCGGGACGCCGGGAGTTTGGTTTTCGGTTCGCGGGTTTTGCTGGGCAGTGTTTTGGAAAGCCCAAACAAGACGCTTCGTTTTCGGGACGCCGGGAGTTTGGTTTTCGGTTCGTGGGTTTTGCTGGGCAGTGTTTTTTGGAAAGTCCAAGCAAGACGGTTTATTTTTGGGGCGCTGAGAAGTTTTGCTGTTCGCGCTGTGTGAATGCAAAAAGATATTCGTGTCCAGTCGAGAATGGATTACCAACTGGTGAGCTCGTTTCATGCTTATGATAACACATTTTTTCATGAAAGCGTTACTTTTTTTGTAATATTCAATCAAACTTTGTATGGTTCGTCACTACAAGTGTCGGCATTATGCCTGTTTTATACAATTATAATACACATATAAAATTTTTGACATTACTTAAAATATTTTTTGAATAATTCGATATTATGAATGTCGACGTTTATTTTAAAACTTCTACCAGACTTTTCTTCTTGAGGCATAATGTTCAATAATACTTTTATGTAATTTTCAAACAAACTATGTATGGTTTGTCACTACAAGTGTCGGCATTATTCTTGTTTCATATAATTTATAATATACGCATATATTTTTCTCTTTTCACCATTAATAACAACTTCTTTTGAATAGTTCGACATGATAGATGTTGACTTTTATTTTAAATCTACCAAAAACTTTTTGAGACAAAACTAAAAACTAGCTTTAAGTAAATTGTATTTTTCCTCCTTATCCATGGATCGCATCACCTACCAAAGGTGACTCCCAGATCTTTTTCTTCCCTACTAATACACAACCTTCCTGTGGTGATTGTGGAGATGCAGAGGTATTCTCGGTCTCTAGAAGCAACAATCATTACACCCTAACATTCCTTCCCTATCCCAACTGACTAGGACTCGGCCGGCGCCGTTATTGATCAATAATATTAAATCTGCTAAAATTGCACTCCGAGAGTAAGCGAAAACTCCCATTCCTTATTCATTTGGATCGCAATGCAATTATTACCAGTTCCGATCAATCACGGAGTAGCAACCATTGACATGTACAGTCAGTCTATGCTATGCTATGCTATGCTATGCTAATATTATTTTATGAGCCTTCTTAATTGCGCTCTTTATACTCTAACATCTACGTGTTACAAAATACGTCAAAAAAAAAATCAGGTTTTTAGAAACTTTATGAGAAAAATAATCCCTTGTTGTAGAGTTCAAGAACAATGAACTTCACGCCACTTAGAACAGGAAAACAAACATCTTTATTTATTGGACTAAATTCAAAAACTATCCTCAAAGCAACAATTTCAATAAAGTACGGTAACTAGTTTACTACATGCTATCGCAAAATATTTCGAGCACAGCAATAAATTCTAACAATTTATTGTGCGCCCTCGACTTTCAATCGATAAAACGGGCCACCGGCTCGGTTACACAATCAAAAAATTTGATCTGCCTGTTCGTTTCGAGTAAGTGTACGAACGTCGTACCACATTTTTTCTCCATAATTATTGTCCTGCAGGGAAATACTTTTAGATTGTGGACCTTTAAGTTTATGATTATTCCCCTTCCGATTCGTTTTCACCGTAACCACATGGCATACAACTTCAGTTTGAAATTAGGAGTATTTCCACACAGTTGCTAATTGAAGGATTTCCGTTGCCTGCCTTTACATGAATTTGTGAACTAAGTGGCAAGCAGAAATGAAACACGTGGATGTGCTATCGCGAGAAAATTGCGCAAAATTCCTCAACCATAAAGATCCTCTTCGGATTGTCCTTGTTGGCTAGAGACCACTTAGCATTATGAAAACCACTTAATTGCTTTTATCTCCTGTGCAACAGCTGATAGACGCGAAGTGACGATTTTATATTTAACCCTTTCTTTCCCACGCCTTTGATCGCACATTTCAGTATTGAAATAAATTTTATGTGGAATGTTCTAGAACAAAAAATAATGTACATTAGCAATCAATGTACATTTTTCGAAATCAATTTTTTTTTTTGATTCAGTACATATTTTGATTATTTATAAATAGTTCAACTGTTGGAGCAATTGATTGAATATTGAAAATAGATCTAAATCTACATAAATCTTTCGAGTATAGAATACACAAATAAGTATTACATAATATTTAACTGATTCTTCTTCTTTCTGGCGTTACGTCCCAACTGCAACAAAGCCTGCTCCTCAGATTAGTGTTCTTATGAGCACTTCCACAGTTATTAACTAAGAGCATTCTTTGCCGATTGACCATTTTTGCATGTGTATATCGTGTGGCAGGTACAAAGATACTTCTATGCCCTGGGAATCGACAAAATTTCCTTTACGAAAAGATCCTCGACCAGTGGGATTCGAACCTACGACCCCTGTTTGTCTCGAATTCATAGCCGAAAATCAATGAAGCTATGTAGCTACCATGGGAAAGAAAGGGTTAACCGCAAGAGGCTTCACCGACTGATTGATGCGGGTGGATTAATCAGGATTTTCCGAGTCTTAACCACATTCTTCTTCTTTCTGGCACTACAGTTTAGTATTCCAACAGCACTTGTACGGTTAGTGAACGAGCGCTTATCTCGCAATTTCAGTATCTTCCATTTTCAAATCGTGTAAGGGGAACGCTTTGATTATCATTCTAATAGAAACCTGTATCAATTTTAGGATATAGCTTAGCTTAGCTTAGACGGACTACACATATCAATGGTTGAGTTACAGCATGGTTAAGAAGCTGCACAAAGAATCAACTAGAAGTTCGACTGGGATTGGTTATAATTTTCTTCAGTGTGCATAATTCCATGCCTCTATGTCTTCTTCTTCTTGGCATTACGTCCTCACTGGAACAGATCTTATAGAGCAGCGGTTTTCAGATCGTGCAACCTATGTAAATGCACGTTGTTTGTCTTAACTATTGTCAAATTGCATGTAGTGAAGCCTTTTTGTGTTAAGGAATGTTTATTTTATTTATGTTATTATTGAAAATAATAGAAAATTCCATATTCGTGTTCTGTGTGGTATTGGCAGACATCAATGAACTTATAGTTTAAAACAAGGCTTTGGACATGGTGTCAACCTGAAAATTTGTAAGGATGCTTGAAATATATCCCCAAAACGAATTTTATCATCAAAATTCGTACCAATTTGTCCTTTTTTTGGTAATAATTGATTTTTTATAGATATCAGAAGATTCCTTCGTAAATTGCCTACATTTAGGCGTTTTCTGCGGTATTGATGAAAATTAATTGCTTATTATTTCCATAAATTTTGCATTGTTAAGAATTTGGCAAGCATAATTGGATTCAGGAGGCCCAAATTAAATAAGAAAAGTTGTTTTCAAAGCTAACAATAATTGTTTTGACAGGTGATCAATTTCACCCCGAAATGGAATTCCTTGATTTTTTATTTTAGAGACGATTTTCAGCACTAAAATCACAACTGTATGAAAATTTGAGTACATAAACCCATGAGGCTCACCGTCGTACTTGTTTTCCTGCATTAAGTTGTTTGGAATTGGCAACGTAATAGAAATCAGACATGGAAAACAGTGAATAGTGATCAATTTCACCCGAAATTACGGTATTCTTGTTGCATGCAAAACTCAAGGTTTATTAAAATGTCATCGTGTCAGACGACATTCATTACACAGTTTTTGTGTTTCTTTGTGACACTTAATCCATCGCTTGTGCTGTGAATGAAAAGTGACGGTAATGGATGATTGTAGAAAAATCATTTGACTGCTGACCATGGAAATGTTGAAGGTTTACAACACTGTATGGGAACTAAAAATAAACAAGCCAATCTCTTACGAATTTTGTTAGTTTTTCCGTTGGAAGGAAATTCACCTAAAATGTCGTTGGAAAACTTAGATAGTTGAAAGTAGATTTTTGAGTATACTTAACGCAAAGCTGACCAGTATCCCTTTGCGTTTGGGCTTTCTATTCATCATCTTATGATGCTTTGGCATTATGGTGGATGATGAATCACAGTTTTTACGAGTCTTATACTCATTGTGTCAAAATCTATATCACTATTAGCCTAGATAGTTTTACGAAAACGTTCAGCTTTTGGGCAATGATTTTTCAATTGAAAGGTTAAAAATATTTCGTCGGCGAGAAATATTAGCTGCAAAATATTGTTTTCTCGAACTTAGAGTGTGGAAAACAACCCTTAAAGTGGAGGAAATCCAAGTTTCCCAGAAAGAATACTTAGAAATTTTCAGAATATAAAAGTTTTGTCTGGATACTTATCCTTGTCAGAAACAAATCTGAGGTACATGCAACCTAAATAATAAAAAAAAATGACGCCTTATTTTGAAATTAGGAATATTTCCCGAGTTTTATCTAAATTATGCATATTTCCGCGAGTGTTGATTCAAACACATTAATAAAAGCTGAAAAAATAATTCGTCCAGTTGTTTGAAATCAAATCTGAAGTCGAACGATTTCTAAACAAAGCCGTATTCATACCAATAAATAATCAAATTTTTGACAAAGAACGGAACTTAGGGGTCTATTTTGTAAATCGAGTAGATTCATGTGACTCGTTTGTAGTCACTCGTGCCTATTCTGCGCGGCGTGTGAGGTGACACGAGTCGAATGAGGTGACAATTGTCGACTCGCTCCCATTTGATTAACATTAGTCGTCTCACGTCACTCGCGGTGAGAGCGACTCGTCTCGACTCACACGCCGCGCAGAATAAGCACGACTGTCGATCAAAGTGAGCATGGATATTTCAGATGTCACCGGTCGACTCCCATAGTAATCCAGTCACATAGAGTGACAACTGTCGATAAACTCGAATGACAGAGCTGAGTCGAGTGAATTTTTTGGTCGACAGCGACCCCAGTCGAATCATTTTGGTCGACTCGACTTATAAAATAGGGCCCTTAATTCCATTTAGATGCCCAATTGTTACATATTAAACCTGAAGTAAAAAATACATTCTCAAACGAATAAAACGTTTATTTTTAGATTAGAATAAAAAGTTCGCAAAAAAAAATCAAAATTATTAAAAGATTGACCAACACAAATCTCACCTTACGATTTATTAGGAGTTTTAGGGTTGATTTAAACGTGTAAAAAATCCGGAATTCGAACGGAGTAGTGATGAGGTACAGGTGCTCCGCGCAACAATTTTATTTCAAAAAGTGCGCCGTAAGATGAAAAGGCTGAAAACCTCTGTTATAGAGGAAGTAGTGGCAAAACGAACACCGTGCTTTTAACCGATAAAAAACTGATTTAAATTTGTATCACACACGGACTATCGCCATAAATCGGATTGTTCGGGTTGCTACGGAGGTCAATTGAAGTAAAAATATCAACGAAAACTAAGATTTTAGAAAATTACGTTTGAAAACTAGAACTGACGTAACTTTTAACTTGAAGGTCTTGAGATTTTTCAGTGAGGTGAATATCGTTATTGGACCATTTCACAAAAATCAAAATTTCTGGGATTCAACCAGTCACCCCCTAGTTCTAATTACAATGCTAAACCAAACTACCAGACAAATTTTCATCCAATTTGGAGAAAATGGAGATGCCTCAAGTCGAATTTGGGTTTTTTGGCTATTTTTTATCTTCAAAAATTCAAACGTGAATTTGCTAAGACTAAAATCAAAATAAATACCACTAGTTGAACGTATTATTAGTACCGTAAAACGGGGTAACTTTGATAGTTTTTTCGAAGAAAACTTGAATATTTATGCATGCTGTTTCAAAGAATAATAATTTATATTTTTAAAACAAGTACTGGCATCCTAGCTATCGATTGCAGTTGATAGATTTCCAAAAGATTTATTATGAATGGATATATAATTTTTCATATAATCGAAAGTTGGTTTTCTGTTTTGGGGTAACTTTGATAATGGAGTATGAATCGAACAAAATTGAATGAATAACGAACATTTGTAGGGCATTGCATACCTCTAGGCGTTTAACGTTATATGGAAATTTCTGACTTAGATTACAAAAATGGTCCCAGTTTGTGAAAATGCTATTCGCTAAGAGATTTGAGACCGTATTCAAGTTCTATGATAACTAGGCTGTCAAAGATAAGTGGCCAACTATTCAAAACTACATCAAATAGTGATCGTAGAACAGATTGTTTGTAAGCGTTTCGAAAATGCTAAAATTGTGTCAATTTTTAATATTCGTATAAAAAGCCTCAAATGCTCTTGATTCCAATGAAAATAGCTTTGACATGAAGTGTCATACTAATACTCTTTACTTTTGCATTTGTTTTGCTTAACAGATTTACAGAAACTTCGTTATTTCGTTTAATATGTTGTGGGTCTCGCACTATCAAAGTTACCCGCATTATCAAAGTTACCCCGTTTTACGGTACTTGACAACTTTTGAGAACACTGTATGTCGATTAGAGATGGTTTTGACATGATAAAATTGATTTCTGTTCATTAAAGTTCCTGTAAAACATACATTTCTCTACCGTTTTTGTTCTAAGAAATTCTTTAACTCATGCCTAATCATAAAAATTAAACCGTAGTATCATTCCTTTGTCTTTTCTGAACATTACTGTACTTACATCATTTCCGTGTCAGAATTACAGATAAATTGTAAAAAATCGTCGGAAATACGACATTCTTCATTTATCGGCATTTAGAGCTGCTGCCAAATAGCGCAATTGCTGACATGCTACACAATTGAACATAGTAGCTTTTTCAATGATGGATGATGATTGAAGTAAACATCTAGCAAATGTCATCAATGCAATCGTGCTTCGAACAACATTCGCATTTGATGCCTAGCAATTACAGATGTGATATAGTCCCGATATCAAGCTTCTCGACTTTCGATCTTGAGGATCTAATCTCTAATCGTTATGATATGTCAATTTTCAAAAATATTTGTTTTGCTCACGTTGTTTGCATGCTGATTATTTTATCAGCAACAGCTGTTCATTTTACCTACACAGTGCAGGTAAAATGAACATTTAAATCGTTTTTTGCTAGCGATAAAAATATGTGAAAATTTAACTATTTTAGACTGAATTAGGCTGATACAAATATTAATTTTCTTTTATGTCACCCCCCCCCCCCTTCGGAAATCCGAAAATTTTGAAGGGGAGAAAAAAAAAGATTCATCATTTTTTTGACATCAGTTAGGTTTTTTTCAATTTTAAAAGTAAAAAACAAGTAAAATAATAACCCAGAGGACGTTTGAAAAAAGTTTAACAATTATCGTTAAAAATAAAAATTCGAAAAAAAAACTTTTTTTTCATTTCTATTTTTTTGTTCCTTATTTATTTTTATCCCCCCCCCCTCGTACCTTTCAAGTGGTCTCGGACATAAAAGAAATTGTGTCGCTGCTATAGATAATATCCCTATTTTTGATGTTTTGCGATAGAACCTTACAAATTCTTAGTTTTTCTATCAAAAACAAGATGACATCCTTAAGGTGTTCATTTTACCACCCCTTCCCCTACTGGCTACCCCCGTTGGTTTGACCACATTTAATCTGAACACCTTTTCATTCGTACCCCGCTAATTTGCAGGTTCAGGCTTAAAATGGTTCACACGTTATTTAGCTCAAGGAACGGAGTAAAGTTAATGTTGGAATGTTGTGTAACGGAACGCTGAGTCAAAACAAAACAGCCAAAGGGGTAATCAGTAGTTAGATTTTCTGTTGTTCGTAGGGTGACTAGAAGTGCAAATTAAAATTCAACCCCGATGGTTTGCTTCAGGTACGGTTCAAATTAGCGGGGGTCTACGATATATAAACATAAGTACATATACTAACCGCAATATAAAATGCGGGTAATAATTACCATGTAGATAGATTCGTTGTTGACTTTTAAAATAAGTCTATTTGCCGAAATAAGTTCAAGATCCAATGTTCATCGTTGCGCAAAAATCCTAGCTCGGTTATATTTCTGTTGATCCAAACGTTTTTTGAATCAATCATCACAACATACTTTTTCAATTAAATGTTCTAAAGCCATTCGACCAAACGTCATTTGATTAAACGTCTTTCGACCAAATCTCCTAAGGCTCCTGTTTATATACTCAGCGACCCCGAACGCTCCAAGTTTTGGGACGCTAAATGGATATGGGTCAATAGAATCTCCAAAGAAGGGCCTTTGACCTGGTCGGAAATTGTCCCGTAGATGCAGCCCTGTCGTCGTAAAATTTGAGCTTCTTAGTCGTCCCTTCTTGAGGGGGGCGTTGCAATAGCCCAGAGGGCGCTTCTATTCCCAGGCGTTAATTATGTCACCATATAAGAAATATCACAAATATTTTGATAAGTAGAAATCACAAATATCACAAGTACTTTAATATACATTGAAAACAAACGAAAGCCAATGAAAATTTGGTATGTAAATTACCCGCAACATGTACGACTTCTGTTAACGTTATATGGAAGGTCCTGAAATTCAAAAGAAGCGTTTTAGTTTAATAATCAATTGAATTTAGTATAAATTATCGAATATTCTCCATGTAAGGGCAGGACAAGCACCGTCTCGGGAGATCACTGTCTTTTGTGTTAACGGGCTAAATTAGAACGTACTTATTTAACTTTTGGCATTCAGTGTAAAATTTGACACTGCCAAGAGTGATTTGAAATATAAATTTGAATTTTCATGCATTTAGATATGTATATTACATACTCTATGTAAAAAAATATAAAATTGTTTAGAATTATCCCACGAACAATATTAAAAGCCTGCACGATCTTTTTTTTTACTGTGGCGTAACGTTTCTCCAAGGACAAGCACAGAGCCAAGTTTTCACGGGGTTTGTGCATAGATTTATCTTGAAATTAAACTCACTTTAAATCAATCCTCTACCAGCAGCATCATTTTTCACCACGAAAAGTTGTTTAAATTGCGATAACTTCTTTGTTTTTCGATATTTTTGTACCATTTCTTACAAGTTCTCAAAAATCTCTTCTATTTTTATAATATGCGTCAATTTTAAGCATTTATTTACTTGTTCCGAAGATATTTCAAATTTCTCTGATTGACGCTTAGCCATAAATCACTTAAATATCTCAAATTACAAAATTTATCTCATGTTCGGCATTTCGCGTTTAAAATATTATAATAATGGAAGTAAATTGTGAAAAATTAATTGATTGCAAAAGTTAATTGAAAAAATGTAATTGATGAAAAAGTTTTCGAGCAATGACCATTTATGTTTCTGGTATTGTTCTGGCTGTATAAAGCTCTTAAAAAGTCAAAAACATAATAAAGTATTTATTTTAACTCTAAAAGAAGACAAGGCAATAGAATGATCGGGTCTCAAAAGGCAAATTGATTTCAACCATTTTTTTACCTTTAGTACGCTCACAGTGCAATCGAAAAACTTAGAATGTTGTGCATTTTTTTTTATAACTAAACATCAAATTCAACTACACCTTTGTCACACTGAAAATGCTATTTTTTTGCATTGAATCGTAGTAGCCGTGGTCACAATGGGCCAATGAACGAGTTCACTCGTTGACGTTTTAGCTGTGCCATGTTATTTACGTGAACATGCATGCGTGAAAAAATTAAGAACAAGTAATAATATGTATTTTATAGTAAAAAGTTAATAATAATAGAGAGTAAAATATATTTCACTTGAAAAAACTGATTGATGTCTACGAGAAAAGTCAATTTGGATAAATTAAGATGCACAACTTTGAAAAATAATGGAATCGTTCTGGTGGGCTTCAACCCAGACAATCAGAAGCCGCATAAAAGTTCATCTAATAACTCGTTCATTCATACAAATTACAACAAACCCGCAAAAGACGGTGGATAAAATCGTCAGATTGATGAGTTTCATTGCATAAAACGCTTTTTTCTGAGTTTATTTGTACATTTTGTTTCGTCCCGTACACTCATACAAGTCGAATCAATCCGTAGCAGCTGTCAAATCAACATTTGTTATCATAAGCTAATTCGCAAAAGATCACAGGCTAGTTCGGTATAAAATTTATACACTCGCATTGTATGCTATTATACATCACATAATATACATATGCACGTATATCGCCCCCACTTTTGTACGTAGAAGGCCTTTTCGCGACATCTTAAAAGTGAAATTTTGCACATGCGAAGCCTCCAGGCGATTTTGTTATACGTACATTTTGGTTGTCTGGGAATCCAACGACTCCCAATACACTAGACTGGCGTTATCTAACTACCAACTATGAGATCGAAGCCCACCAGATTTTTCACAGTTTTACATCTCAATTTGGCTAAATTGACTTTTGTGTTTAAGAACTTCAGTTTTTTTATTACAAAAAACACCGTCGGCTGTTTTAAACCGTAATAGACATGACAACCCTAGTTGCGTAATATTTCGCTTGTTAAACACAATTCCTCTCATGTTTCAAGCATTAAGTTTTTGTACCAGCAAAAGTGAATATTTGTTTCAAAATTACCGATACATAAGAAAACTACCAAGTAAATTTTCAAAAGTGGTTTTAATAAAAAAAAACACTATTTTTCCGATGGAATACGGAATTCTTTGACATAGTTATTTAGATTTAGGATATAAGAAATAGTATAATATCCCAAGTTTATTGATTGCACTGTGAGCTTAGGTACAAAATGTCAACAAACTATTTAAGGTCAAAATACGAAGCTTGTCAAAAAATGGTTGAAATTGATGTGCCCTGTGAAACCTGATTATTCTATTGCCATGAAGCTTTAGCTGATATTATGAAACAATTGTGGGCTTCGTGGCCATATGGTTAGTGTTACCAAGCATTTAGCCGCATCGCGTCAAGAAGTGTGTATTCGATTCCTGCATTCAGTCCGGAAAACTTTTCATCAAGAATGTATTCCGACTGGGCGTTACATGCTAGTCCGTTATCAAGTGCGTTGCTTCCTTCAGAGGACAAATCATTTACTGGAAGCATTAACGTGCCGATGTCCTAAAAACAGAGTATATGTTGCAGAGCTACTTGGGCACTTCCATGATTCACTTTGGCATGGGGGTTTTTATCGGTCCAATTGCCCGAAACTTTGCAAAGTTCAATTATAGCAGAGTGTTGATAAAGCTTGGAATTTTCAATTAATGTCCTACAGGGCGTTGAGATGTCCCTAATCTACATAGGGTAAGATCTAATTACTACAGGGCGTTGATATAGCTCAGAATGCGCAATTGATGTCCTTCGAGGCGTAAAGATGATTCACATGAGACAAGATCAATTATTTCAGGGCGGTAATATGCCTTGAAACTTATGAGTGATGTCATAAAGGGCGTTAAGATGCACCTGATCAATGTGTAATGATGTCAAATTACTCCATGGGCATTGACAGCTTTTTTTTTTTTTTCCTTCTAAGCAATGGGGGGATAATCTGCTCAACAGACTCCGGACCGAGGTCCGGGAGTGTGGGGTTGGGGACCATTTACTACGTACAAGCAGTAAACAGGACTACACCCCCGACCCACTAAACCATTTCCATTGCCGCCAAACCCTTCGTCTCTCCGGGACCACCAAGAAGGCATTGCTTCGGAGAGGGGCTATTGCACATCGCATCCTCCAGGTTAGCTGCGTAGCCATGCAGCAACGAACATCGATGACACGCTTATGGGGGTCCACCAAGGTAGCATGCTGGCGCATTGCCAGCTTCCCGGGTGGTCCTCACCTCCCGTTGTCCGCTGAAGGCGGGCAGGGTCGACCACTAAGCCCGCGCCCAGCTGCACCGCAGGTATCAAGAACTGATACTGCGGGCTTCGCAATTTGACCTACTGAAGGCTCAGGCCCTATCAGCTAGCACGAGCTGGGATTGCTGACGAAGGGGCCTCCACCTGCCCCGAACAACCAGAGGCTCGTACCCACCCAGTAGGCCGGCGCCACGACAGCAGCGCTACCAGGATGTTCTCCCCGCGGCCACTTAATCGCTGTAAGGGTCGATTTCGACCGTAGGGCACCGGTATGACCTACGTAGCCGACTGCGAACCCTTGGACCACCTGTTGATTAGCGTCTGCACTAGTCACTCCTCGAGTCCACACGCCACCTCCTTTGGAGTTCCGAGACGATGTGGGTGATAGCCGATGAAACGGCATTCCAGCCAAACTCGTCTGCACACATCCTCTGGACCAAATTGTCCGGAGTCGTGTCCCGACCGCATGTGGCAAACATGCGGTCACGCATTGTGCGGAAACGCGGGCACACGAACAAAACGTGTTCCGCCGTTTCCTCTAAACCTGCACAAACTGGACATTCGGGAGAACCCGCATGACCGAAACGGTGTAGATATTGTCTAAAGCATCCATGACCCGAAAGGACCTGTGTTAGGTGGAATGTTAGTTCCCCATGGCGCCTATTGACCCAGATATCTAACCTCGGAATCAACCTGTGAGTCCACACTCCCTTGGTGGAACTGTCCCACGCACGCTGCCATTTGACCATGGAGGCCAGTCTGGCAGTCCTGCGTATGCCTCTTGTGCCGCGCATTTCGAAGCACTCTATGTCTTCCATGATAAGGATACCAATAGGCATCATACCGGTGATGACACAAAGTGCATCGTGTGACACGGTACGGTACGCGCTCGCAACCCTCAGGCACATTAGCCTATAAGTACTCTCTAGCTTGCTACGGTAGCTATCGGTACTCAAAGCCGTGCCCCAAGCCGGGCCACCATACCTCAGTATGGACGAGGCGACACTGGCCAGAAGCTTACGCTTGCTGGCGTACACCGCAGAGCTATTGGACATCATCCGGGACAGTGCCACAATAGCTGTGGAGGCTCTCTTGCAGGCATAATCGACATGGCTACCGAAGGTAAGCTTGTCGTCGATCATCACCCCCAAGTGTTTGACGGAGCGCTTCGAAGTGATTGTGCAGTCGCCTACACTGATCACCGCTTGCTGCGCCGACTTTCGGTTGTTGACAACAACAGCCTCCGTTTTGTGGTGAGCCAATTCCAGTTTCCTGGAGCTCATCCACTCCTCCACAATTGCGATCGAGTGGGCTGCAGTCAATTCCACTTCTTCGATCGATTCACCGTAGACCTCCAGCGTAATATCGTCGGCAAAGCCAACGATGACCACACCCGCCGGGAATTTTAATCTCAACACCTCGTCGTACATGACATTCCATAACACCGGACCCAGGATGGAACCTTGCGGGACTCCTGAGGTTATGTGAAAGCACTTCCGACCCACCTCTGTGTCATAGACTAATACCCGATTCTGGAAGTAACTTCCGAGAATCTTGTACAGGTACTCGGGTATCCCCAGACGCAGGAGCGCATCAGCAATAGCCGCCCAACTGGCACTATTAAATGCATTCCTTACATCCAGAGTCACTACTGCGCAGTAGCGAATACCCCTCCTCTTACGCTGGAGTGCTATCTCAGCGGTTTTCTTAACCGCCAGAATAGCGTCTACAGTGGACCTCCCTTTCCGGAAGCCGAACTGGTTGCCTGAGAGACCATTTACACCCTCGGTGTACCTCGACAGTCTGTTGAGGATGATCTTCTCGAGCACTTTCCCCACCGTGTCAATCAAGCAAATAGGTCTATACGCCGACGGGTCACCGGGTGGTTTCCCCGCCTTTGGCAATAGTACCAGGCTCTGCCTCTTCCACGCATCTGGAAATACTCCCTCGTCCAGGCATATCTGCATAGCAGATCTGAACATACCGGGAGCCTCCAAGATTGCGACTTTGAGGGCCAGGTTTGGAACTCCGTCCGGACCTGGTGCCTTCCCCATGCTTAGGGATTTTGCAATCCCTACAAGTTCCTCATCAGTTACTCTATCCTCATCACCAGCCCCAATCCCCGGCTGTCCTACAAAAGGAGGCCATGGGCTAGGGTTGTGGCGCGGGAAGAGCCCCTCGATGATCCCCTCCAGCATCTGTGGAGACTGCTCCGTAGGAGCAATTGCACCTCTTGTCTTCGCCATTACGATCCTGTAGGCATCACCCCACGGGTTCGCGTTGGCACTCTGACAGAGTCCCTCGAAGCAGGCCTTTTTGCTTGCCCTTATCTCAGACTTCAGCGCGACTTTGGCAGCGGTGAACACCGCCCGTCGTTCTTCACGCTCCTGCTCGGTACGTGCTCGCTGCATCCGTCTCCTGGCCCGTAGGCAGGCACGGCGCAGGTTCGCAATAGCTTGAGTCCACCAGTATGTCGGTGGTCTCCCATTCCTAGGGTGGACTTTTCTAGGCATGGTCGCATCGCATGCACGCGTAAGCACCGCTACCAGTTCGTCCCCGCTTAGGCCGAGTAGGTTACGCTCACGGCGGAGCGCCTCCCTAAGTACTTCATCATTGAAGTACGATGTCTTCCACCTACGAGGGCTTGGCCTTGACCTAGCCGCTTCCTCAACCCGCTGCCTGCTGTTGTTGTAGTCGATACTGTAGCGAACCGCCAGGTGGTCGCTGTGAGTGTAGCCATCGTCTACCCTCCAGTTCGAGCTACTCGTTAGGCCAGGACTACAAAAAGTAACGTCGATAATCGACTCCGCTCCGTTACGGCTGAAGGTACTTTTGGCACCAACATTAGCCAGATCGACATCTAGCACGGCCAGTGCCTCTAGCAGGATTTGACCTCGCTGGTTCGTGTTACGGCTTCCCCATTCCACGGCCCAGGCATTGAAGTCACCCGCTATTACAACTGGCCTTCGCCCTGTCAGCGCGGTCGTCATACAGTCCAGCATCTGCGTGAACCGCTCGGTCGACCAACTCGGAGGCGCATAGCAGCTACAGAAGAGGACCCCGTTTACTTTGGCGATCACGAAGCCCTCGTAGGTAGTAGACACCAACTGCTGGACAGGGTATTTACCCGTTGTCCATATCGCCGCCATTTTTCCGGATCCATCCACGACCCAGTTGCCGTTGCCGGCGGGTACTCGGTATGGGTCCGATATGATGGCGATGTCCGTCCCCCACTCAGCAACTGACTGGTACAGCAGTTGCTGAGCTGCGTCACAGTGGTTCAGGTTCAGCTGCGTTACCTGCACTGTGATTTTTCGTTGATGGCTCGTTTGAAGGTCGGGCACCTTGAGCCTCCCGTTGGGTGATTGTTGTTCACGGACTTGCCGGAACAAATCAAGCACTTGGGAGGGTTCTTGCAGCCTAGTGCCTTATGACCTTCCTCACCACAACGCCTGCACAACTTAGTCCTATCAGGGCCTTTACAGCCCCAGGACTTGTGTCCAGGTTCCCTGCACCTAAAGCAGATCACTGGTTGCTCATGTATGTTCAGTGAACATACTGACCAACCAACCTTGATCTTGCCTACCTTAGCGGACTTATTTGCGTCTGCCACAGGTAGGTGTACTAAGGCCACCTGAGTACCTGCCGGACCTTTCCGTAGCTGAACGGCGGTGGTGGGCACCTGCACTTCGCACTGTTGCCGCAGTGCCGTGACGAGCTCTTCTGCGTTAGTGATCTCGTCAAGGTTCATCACCTTCAGAGTCACTGACTGCGTCAGAGCCCTCACTTCAACACCAGCGCCAAGGACCTCTTCCGCCAAACTTTTGTAGGCGGCGCCCTTGCGCTCCTTGTCTCGCTTAAGCTCGAGGATCATTTCACCTGTACGAGTGCGTCTGACACTGCGTACGTCGGCTCCTAGATCCGCAAGCTTCGCGTCACTGCGCATCGCCTTCAGGACTTCCGAGTACTTGGACTCTTCCGTCTTGATGATGATCGCATCACCCTTTTCGCGCTTGGCACCTACCCTCCTACCTTTCTTAGGTCTGGTATCCCTGCGCTCCTGTTTCTCCTGTTTCTTCTTCTTCTTCTTCCTCACTACGGTTGTCCAGGGGGCGTCCCCCCCCTGCTCCGCCCTGACCTGTGGTGATGGAGGACCTCTCAAAGGTCGCAACCCCCTGTTCCCATCACTCCGTGAGGGGCCAGCCTTTTCGGGCCCACCCTTCTCGGCTTTCCGGGACGCCTGGCTGGGGTCCGATTTTCCGGCACTTCTGCCGGTTTTCGGGGTCAGTATCCGCCTGGCCTTACGAGCGCCGCCGGGTAGCTCCTCCCCTGACGGCTGCCTCGCGCGCTTCTGCGGTTGCTTGCTGTAAGCATTCGCTTCCACGCTTTTGGGGCTGCCCGCGAAAACGAAGGGTTCCGTCTGGGTAGACTTCGGCACCTTCAGTTCCACGGGTTCTGCCGCAGCCACAGTCACCATGGGTTCAGCATGGTTCTGCTTGGCCGCCAACATTGACTTACGAAGTCTAAGCAAGGCCTGCTTGAGGTCCTTGCTGATGTTAGACTTCGAGGACGCAAAGTCAATTATGGAGTCGAGCTGCTGTGCAGCCACTTCCATCGCAGAGAGCCCATCTCTACTTTTATTGATGGCCCTCATCAACCACGCTCCATCCATAACTTCACCCGATGCGTTAGCCGGGGATGAAATATGGGTTCCAGCACTGGCACTACGTGCACTGCTGCCTCCTCCTGCTTCTACTCTCCTCAACGGAGATCTAGCTAGCCCACTTCTTGCGAAGGGGTTCGCTTCCCTACTACTGCTACTACCTGCACTACTACTATTGTTTTGATTTGATATTGTACTCATTTTTGAATCCCACGAGTAGCACGGGAAAAGAGGTCCACCACGCCAGAGCCCTGCATTAACGCGGTAAGGGACAAAATACTGTGAGGGGTGCCCAGGTGCCCCACAGGCTCCGTTAATGGCCGAACATCTTTTTCACCCCTTCGACCATTCATTCCTCAGCACGGTTTTTCGCATCACACCTTGAATTGGGGTTACCCCGTTTGGTGGACTCTTACCACCGGAACGGGTTGTCCGTAGTTCTATTCTGGACGCCGGAACTACACGGCATTGACAGCTTGGAATTTTCGATTCGTACCCTACAGGGCGTTAAGTTTCACCTGATCGACATAGGATAAGGTCAAATTAATTCAAGGCATTGTTAAAGCATTGAATTACCAATTGATACCCTTCAGGGGGCTAAGATACACCTGCCCTACGTAGAAAAGGTCAAATTACTCCAGGGCCAATGCTCAATGTACATCTTGACAATTTCGTTTGATGTCATACAGAGCATCAAGATGCACTTGATCTACATAGTATCAGGTCAAATTATTCCAGGATATTGATACGTCTTGATAATTGCTATTAATGTCATACAGGGCGTTAAGATATACCTGAGTAACATAGGATAAATTCAAATTACTGCAGGGCATTGATACAGCTAGCAAGTTTCGATTGATTTCCAACAGAGCGTTGATACGCTCCAGAGATCGCAAAGATCAATGTGGAAAAAAGTAAAATTACTCCAGGGAGTTGAGACAATTTGATCGATTGATGTCATACAAAGCGTTAAGATGTTTCTGAACTACGTGAAATAAGGCCTTATTACTCCAGAGCGTTGCTAAATTTTGGAAATTTGAATTGATGTTCTACAAGGCGTTGAGATGTATGTCCTACAGGGCATTAAGATGCACCTGATCGACATAGGATTATGTCATATTACTCCAAGGTATTGTATTTTTATGCATGTCATACAGGGCGCTAAAATGCGCTTGGTCTACGTAGGATGAGGTGCAATTACTCCAGGGTGTTGATACAGCATGAAATTATCAATGATTCTACAGATCGACATAGGATAAGGTCAATTTAGTCGCAGGGCGCTGATACAGTTTATAATTTTAAATAGTACAGGGCATTGAGATGCATCTGATCAACTTAAAGAAAGGTCAAATTACTCCAGGCGTTGATATTGCTTGAAATATTTGATTGATGTCAAACAGGGCGTTAAGATGCAGCTGATCTATATGAGACAAGGTCAAATTGCTCCAAGGCGTCAATACAGCTTGGAATTTTTAATCGATACGGGGCATTAAGGTGCACCTGATGTACGTATGATACTGTCAAATTAGTCTAGGGCGTTTACTCCAGGACTGTAAAAAGCTTGAATTTTCAATTGATGTCCTACCGGGCGTTAACATACAGATATATGGACATGGGAAAACGTAAAATTACTCCACGGCATTGATACAGCTTGGAATTTTCAATGGTTTTCCTATAGGGCGTTAACATGCACCTGATTGTCATAGAATTAGGTTAAATTACTCCAGGGCGTTGATAGAGCTTAGAGTTTCTATTAATGCCATACAGGGCGTTAAGATGCATGTTACATACATTGATTTACATAGGATGAGGTCAAGTTGATTCGGGCTGTTTATACGGCTTGAAATTCTGAAATGATGTCCTACTGCAGCTGAACTTTATGAGACAAGTTAAAATTACTATACGGAGTCGATACATCTTGGAATTTTTAGTCGATTCAGGGCATTAACATGCATCTGATCTGCGTAAGACAAGGTCAAATTATTCTAGGGCGTTTATACACCATGCCAATCTCTTCTGATGTCTCACAGGGCGTTAAGTTGTACCTGATTTATTTACATGGAACTAGGTCAAATCACTCCAGGGCGTTGGTAAAGCTTGAAATATGAAATTGAGTTTTACAGGGCGGCTTAAGAACGCACTTGGTCTACATAAGGTGCTAATTACTCCAGGGCGTTGATATAGCTTAACATTACCAATTAATATCAAACAGGGCGTTAATGTGTACCTGAACTACGTGGAAAAAGGTCAAATTACTCCAGGGCGTTGTGAAGCCTGTAATTTCAAATTGATGTTCTACAGGTCGTCAAGATTCATCTGATCTAAACAGGATAAGATCAAATTAGTCCTGGGCGTTGATACAGCTCATATCGATATCGATTGGTTTTCTACAAGGCGGTAGAATACTCCTGATCTCGCAAAGTTTTATACGAAATTTTAATTGATGTCTTATGAGACGTTAGATTGTTTTTGACCTTGCAAAGTTAATATTATCTACATTTTTTCATGCGTTCTAGTGAAAATTTAAAAAAAAAATCTAAGAAAAGCTTCTTAGTCGTCGACTAAGCCCGACTAAGCAGGACGACAGGGCTGCGTAGATGGGCTTAATCTCGTTCGAAATCGATCGATAAAGAAGGTTTTTTTACGATAGTAAGAACGCACTGAGGGATTTATCAGCAATGCAGTCTTAGAAGTAATAAAGTTTCAATAGTCCATGCCAACTTTCTCAAGGGTTTGCCGAAGAAATCCCCCAGTGCGAAACATACCAGTCAAAAGCATCAAAATGATAGAAAGAATCAAAAAAAAGTTGTGTCTGACATTGCGTTTCGTGAGTGTTTAAGGGTCATCCATGAACCACGTGATCATATATGGGGGGATCTGGTTAATGACCACGGTGCGTACAAATTTTAAAATTTTGTGTGGGCAAAACACCACGAGGGGGAGGGGGTCTGGAAAGATTCCTCGAAGGAAGCATTTGGGATTATCGTCGAACCTCGCATGAAATTCCAAGAACGTGCATACTAAGGCTTTATATACGTTTCGAGGTGATTTTTGTCAACAAATATGTTTTATGCGCAGTATCGTTTACACTAATTAAATAAATAAGGGCTTGGATAAATTTGAAATTGTTACTTGGCACTGAAGAATACCAAAATTAGGAACTGATTGCTGATACTTTGAAGACTCGTGAATCACTCAATAATTTTTTACAATTTTTACAATTCAAAGAAAATCCCTGGAAGAACGCTTTGAATAATAACTGTTGAATCACATCTTCACATTTCGAATTTTCAATGTTGAATCACTATGTTTGCACAGTACTTTTGTTTAAATCGGAAAATTACAATCACTGAAAATATATTCCATTATCGAAATTTGTGAAAACTTTTTCTAACGGATATTACATTACTAAAACCAGAATCCGTTGTCACTTTCAAGCTCCCTGCAGAACAATCTGTACAACTTCGGTTCAAGGGGCCATCAAGGTAGCTTTGAAACCCAACTTTCACTATGGTTCTGAAACTCGATGTAGAGAACCCAAGAAAAATCCCTACCGGACCGAATTTGTCACCCTAATCACGATATTGCCTAAAGGTTCCCAAACTTTTTGAGGTCATTGCGTGCTATCCAATTTTTTGAAAATGGCGCTACGCATCAATGCAGAATTATAAAATTTATTTTGTATTTTTCTCTACATTATGTTCACAAGTACAACATGGCAACAGTGAAAAAATATCACAGGAAATTAAACACTCTACACAGTAAAAAATCCACTTTTGTATCCGTGAACAGCAGACGTGAACTCGTCAACAAGCAAAAATACACCGTGAACTAGATCATGTTTATGTTAACGCGTTGCCAAGTTCCGAGAACGATGATAGTAGTTCACGGGGTATTTTTGACAGTTCACGTTTTCCAGAACTCTTTTTGAGCGTGTAGATATCGTCTATATTTTGAAGCTAGTCGTGGAAGATTTGCACCAAATTAGATTGGAAAAGGATTACAGCAAAAACAATAACACGAAAAGTTATTTAAGTCTTCTTTGATCTACCTAACTAATTTTTCAAAAAAAACTTCATGAATCGATTTTTCAAATGCTTACGATAAAGATTATTTCAACAATTTATTAAAAATAGACTATCGAATGCAAAGCTATGCGTGTTACTATCAGGATCTTTACAAATTCACAGTGATCGATTCATTTGTAAAGATGTTCTAATAATATGAACTGATTAGTTGTAAACTAATATGTAACGCACATTTTGTAAAATACAGATCGTGCCGAATAGATGTGGGCCCCTAGAACCACAATACGAAGAAGTAAAAGCGTGTTCATCAAAACGACTCTTCATTGTCGCAAAGCTTCCCCATTATTACCCACCTGGTGCCACAATGCCGGTCTCGGTGCTGTTGGACATGTCCATTGAGCTGATCCCACTGGCATTGCCCGTCAGTGCGGCCAATCCTCGGAAGTACGCATCCCCTGCTCCGCTAGACGACGAACTTGCAAATGCCACAGCGGCCGAATCTCCACCCAACATCATCGTCGTCGAGGGACTGCCATTTGTCGTTTGCTGGTGGTTCAAATTCGCCAACAGCATCTCGTCCTGACTCCGGTGCTGGTACTTCGACGTCACGGGAGGATTATCCATAATTTTTCGCAATCCTGCCGAAAGATACATCCGACGTAACAGCCCACCTTTGGAGGCTGTTCTTTTTTTATTTAATCCTTTTCGTTAAACAACCAAAAGCATCCACACTGATTGATTGCACAAACCTCCCTCCGGTCACATGAGGGATTAATCAACACTTCTGTGCTGGCTCACCTCTACCCCGAAATGACTCAACGGCTTAAGCACTCTTCTTCGGAAAACACGCCATTGCGACACCGAAAAAAACACCTTCCGCAGAAGCACTCAACGAACTCCTTTTTGCTCTGCAGGCATAGCACTTCACTTGACACTCATCGAAATCTTGAAGCAGAACTCTGTCAAGCTTCAACTCACTACCAGCCCTTCTCTGCACTACAACTGCTCTTCGATAATAAATTCCCCTCTGAACTACTAAATCACATGTCAGCTTTAAGGACTCCACACCCCCACTCAAAAAATAAACCGCCCTCCTCTCGAGCTCGGAAACTTTGGACCCGTTCGCGAGATAATGCTGCCGCGTGCAGATTCGCCGTTAGACTGAGGACCGGCATCCGCAGACCAAGTTCAAGTTCCTGTCCCTGGTGAACGATGGGCGACCCGAACCCGTCTGTGGTGAAAATGCGATGAATAGGAAGGATTCATCCTCAATCGTCCGTCCGTTGGTCGATCATGCGCAATGCGCTCGCCGAAAAACCATGAATGGATTGCCTTCTTCGCCTAGTAATCACCACCGCCTACCAACGACGCGACGCCACACCCCACTTGAGCGCGTCTAGGGTCTAGGTCTGCTTCCCATCGTCCCGTAGTCTATCCAAAGGGCGGGTTGAAGTGTTTAAAACAATATCTACAGCCCTGCACTGGCTGACTGACTGACTGGTTCACCTGTTGCCATTGACATTTGATGGCCGGGGATTTCCCGTACTTTCAACAGTTCGCCTGCTGGAAAATGCTGCATTCTGTTGGCGGTGGCCTTTTTCTGACGACAACCGCAACGAACAGCAAATTAGTACCATCTTAAGTCTAGATTCTGAAAATGGCACTATTGTAAATGCAATGCTTTGCGGTCCTTACTGTGAAGGCGGTGACAGCGACCGCGATGAGAGGTTCATCGAATGTGATGCAAATGAAGTGCAAGTGCAAATTGTGGTCAACGGACGGGTGGCAATAACTAGGGATCAGCGTCTTTCAATAGGGCCATAGGTCGTTGCTGAGATTGGTAGGATTGGCATAGTTTAACCACAGACAAACAGACGTAACAGTGAAAAATATGATTCAAACCTCAAACCCAGAGGCGCCCGTATCGCTTTTCTTCATGTTTGACGTTTTACACTACCGCCATCAGCAGTTCTTGTTGCACAAAACAGTAATGGTAATGGTGGTGTAAACTCGGGCGATGAATTTTGTTCTAAGTGTTACGTTCGTTTGTCTGTGGTTTATCCTTTAAAAGGCTTGCAGCACCCTTTCAATCACCCCCATCAAACACTATTTCAGAAGCAACACCACTAGGCCTACCTCTATCTCTCCCTGCAACAATGTACTTCGTTTTGGTAGAATTAATGAGCAAGCCTATCCTCGCTGTCTCCCTCTTCAGAGGCACGAAGGTCCTCCTTCACGACCTTTGGTCAATTCCAATAAAGGCCAAGGAGCATATGTGACCGTGTGAAGATCTCCTAATAGCACCCTCGAGTGCAATGTTGAACAACAAATTCGAAAGGGCATCTCCTTGCTTTAATCCATCTAACGTCAGAAATGAAGTTGACACATCATCTGCAATCCGAACACTGAGCGGTTCCACAGAAAATGACGACTTTTTTCCAAATTTTATTTTGATATTTTTTGATTTCGAAGAAATTTTGCTTTTTTTATGCCCAAAAATGCCTTATTGCATCATCGGTTCGCCATTTTGACTCTAGCCTTACTTTTGAGAAGGGCCTAAGAAAAAAAATCCTTAATAATTTTCAATAAATTATAACTCAGAAACGGATTGTCCGATCAATTTGGTGTCTTCCGCAAAGTTTAAGGTTATTGTTGGTACTATCTGGAAAAAAATATACACTGTAAAAAAAAAGTTGTAATTTTTTATATTTCGAAAAATCAATTTTCTCAAAAATCGTATTTTTGATTTTTTATATGTTAAAGTAGACAAAAAATGAAGTCTTTTGCACAGTGGGTCAAGATGGAGAAATCATGGACAAAAAAGTTATGATTTTTTAAAAGAAGGTGAATTTTTGAAAATGGTCATAATAAACTTTTTAAATGTTTTTCAACTTGATTTTATGAAAGTACGCAAAATTTACAACAAAAAAATACACGGGAAAATCAGGCTAACTTTTACCGTTTTAAATATAAATAATTATATTTTAATACAAAATTATGATATAATTTTCAATTTTCGGTCATTTTCGAATGTTTTTCGAGGCTCATAAGCCTAGATATTTGTTCATTGTCTGAAAGAGCAGATAATTTTTGACTAAAATGTTTGAAACAATATTGATTTGGTAATTTTTCATGGTATGAGGCGAAATAAAAAATGTGCCCAGTAAAAATGATTTATTTATGTTTTTAACGAAACACAACTTCAACATTCAACATTGTGATATTTTGATATGTAATTATCAAGAAAATATGGAACAAAATGTTAAAAGTTAAAAAATAACAAAATAACGAATATAAAGCAATCAATACGTGAAATGCATTTATATCGATTTAAGATAATGAAAGCTTTATGAATAGAGGAGTAACGTGCCCAGTTGTCTCACACAAATATACCTGATGTTTTCTTAAAGTACAGCACGTTGGTATATTTTTGTGGTCGAACAGAAACGTACCTAATAGTTGATTCAACTACCCATGTTGGTATGAAAAAGAGCTGATGCAGCAAAGACACAAGCAAGTGATAATCAAGTGAAAAGTAAAAGATAGCTTAGAACAATAAGTATAAAATGAACACCATCAACAAAGGTTGTGTAAATGTGTTTTCAAAATTACACTTTTGTACTTCAGGATGAAGTTCGAAGTCATCACTGGAATACGCAGCAAGCAACTATTCATCCATTTGCGATTTATTTTAAGGAAAATGGCATGCTCAATTATTTAAGCTTTGTAGTAATTTCCGAAGATTTGCGGCATGATTCTATATCCGTTAACTTATTTATCTCAAAAATGATTAATTTTATACGCCAAGAAAAGCACTTAAATATGAACAAAATTTATTTCATGTCCGATGGAGCTGCATCACAATAGGGGTATTCACTTAACAGCGTAATTCGCTGTGTATTTTGATTATTTTAAATGTTTCATGACATTGCGTAAACAGTGAAAGAAACATTTCTAACTGTCAAAGTTCGACCAATTTTCAATCCAAGCACACATTTGTCATCTTCGGTACCGTCATCATGTTTTTTTCTCTGAAAAGGGGATAATGATTGCTATTGAATGAGACCGTGATGGGTGGGAGTTTCTATAGTGCTGGAAATCAAAAACCAAATCATGT
This sequence comes from Aedes aegypti, assembly GCF_002204515.2. Classification (NCBI taxonomy): domain Eukaryota; kingdom Metazoa; phylum Arthropoda; class Insecta; order Diptera; family Culicidae; genus Aedes; species Aedes aegypti. The sequence goes on along the minus strand of NC_035109.1, from coordinate 22,321,451 downwards.
GATCTTTAAATAGCGCTCTTATTGTCCAGTAATAAGAATAATACTTCGAATCTACACTATAAACGACCATCGATGAATTGACAGGAATTTCGAGTACCTCAAGAGGGTGACTCTCTTTGAACTGGCACATCCAATCATATATCACATATCACACTTATTTTTTTTCAACAGAACACTGTCCAACCTTCTCCAGATAGTTGGCATTGAACGGTGGTCGGGAATTCGGTTTCGAAAACCGTCCAAAAAACGATCATTATTCCGAATAAAAACCAACAGAAGAAAAGTCTGAGCTCAAACTATAACAAATGTCACGAGAAATTTTGATAGATTCCGATGGGTGACTAGATCACTTATGAATTTGTCATTTGCCATCGAGAAGAATTATTTCATTTGAAATATTTCTTGACTTGTTTACGCAGAATACCACATTACGCAACTTTAAGTGAATACCCCTAATATAAAAATAGAAAGAACTTTTCTAGTCTTTGCCAATTTAAGAAAAACTATGATATAGATGTTGAATGGCATTTTTTCGCAACATCGCATGGCAAAGGGCCCTGTGATGTATTAGGGGGAAACGCATGGCTACAAGGGCTAGTCTAGCTAAAGAACGTGAACACCCCATCAAAAATGCCAAGGAATTATTTGATTGGGCTCAAAAGCGAAAGGAGGAGCAACTAACACAAATTTTCTATTCTTATGCAACTACAGCAGAGTATGAACATATCAAGGAGCAGCCTAATGAACAATATTCGAAAGCAATAACTATTCAGGTAACACAAAACTACCATTATTTATTCCAATTTCCGTAGATAAAATAGAAGATAGGCAATTTTCAAACTGTAATGATAGTAAAAAAATTGTAAACATTATGAAAAAGTAAGAAATCTGTATCAAAATAGGACGCTCCATCATTGTATAAGAACATGAAATAAAATGCTTTCAGAAAAAAAATATTCTTTATTTTATCAACTCGAAAAACATCCGAAAACAATCAAAAGTTGTGAATTTTCAGTAAATTCAATTTTAAAATCTCTGTATCTCGGAAACGGTAGCAATTAGCAAAATTTTCTCGTATACCTTTTTTGTTGCAAATTTTGCTCTCATAAAATCGGGTCGAAAAGCATTCAAAAAGTTTATTTAGACCATATTGAAAAATCAACCTTTTTTTAAAAAAATCTAAACTTTTTTGTCCATGATTTCTCCATCTTGACCCACTGTGCAAAACACTCCATTTTTTGTCTACTTTAAAATATAAAAAAAAGGTTTTTGAAAAAATGGATTTTTAAGCTTCATTTCCGAAATAAAAAAAAATACAACATTTTTTTTTACAGTGTATATTGTTTCCAGATAGTTCCAACCTGGGAGGGAGAAACCAATACAAAATTTCTGTACGTCATAGTGAGCCGAGATTCCGCTGTCACGAACTGTCACTGTGAGCCCAGATCTCAAACATTGGACTAACATGAAAAAAGCGCGTAACTGATTAAAACACATTTTCGTATTTCTTCAAAAGTGATAAAAATCGAATAAAAATCAATTCATGCACATAATGCAAGTAATGTCACGTGAGCACCATTTAATCTGATTGAACATAAAGCATTGAAAGACGCATCGTTTTACTTTTTCCAATGAAAATGAATATTTAGTGCATAGAACACTGTGGCCCTTTTTTCATGTTTGTCAGGAAAGATCGAAGGTGCACAACAAAAGGAAACTACCGATTTTCTCGAAGCCTGCCTTGATTGTTGTTGGCATACTGGAGTTATCTTGCAGTTCAAAATAACGTTGTCTTATATTTCGTGTGTAGTATCGGTGCCTCCCTCCCAGGTTGGGACTATCTTGAAAAAAATATACACTGTAAAACAATGTTGTAATTTTTTATATTTCGAAAATAAAGCTTAAAAATCAATTTTCTCAAAAATCGTATTTTTGATTTTTTTTATTTTTTATATGTTAAAGTAGACAAAAAAATGAAGTCTTTTGCACAGTGGGTCAAGATGGAGAAATCATGGACAGAAAAGTAATGATTTTTTAAGAAAGGTGAATTTTTGAAAATGGTCATAATAAACTTTTTAAATGTTTTTCAACTCGATTTTATGAAACTACGCAAAATTTACAACAAAAAAAGTACACGGGAAAATCAGGCTAACTTTTACCGTTTTAAAGATACAGCGATTTTAATACAAAATTATGGTATAATTTTCAATTTTCGGTCATTTTCGAATGTTTTTCGAGGCTCATAAGCCTAGAAATTTGTTCATTGTCTGAAAGAGCAGATAATTTTTGACTAAAATGTTTGAAAAAATATTGATTTGGTAATTTTTCATGGTATGAGGTGAAATAAAAAATGTGCCCTGTAAAAATGATTTATTTATTTTTTTAACGAAACACAACTTCAACATTCAACATTGTGATATTTTGATATGTAATTATCAAGAAAATATGGAACAAAATGTTAAAAGTTAAAAAATAACAAAATAACGAATATAAAGCAATCAATACGTGAAATGCATTTATATTGATTTAAGATAATTAAATATTTCCATTCGAAAACAAAAGCTTTATGAATAGAGGCACGTGCCCAATTGTCTCACACATATATACCTGATGTTTTCTTAAAGTACAGCACGTTGGTATATTTTTGTGGTCAAACAGAAACGTACCTAATAGTTGATTCAAGTACCCATGTTGGTATAAAAAAGAGCTGATGCAGCAAAGACACAAGCAAGTGATTATCAAGTGAAAAGTTAAAGATAGCTTAGAACAATAAAGTATAAAATGAACACCATCAACAAAGGTTGTGTAAATGTGTTTTCAAAAATTACACTTTAGTACTTCAGGATGAAGTTCAAAGTCATCACTGGAATCTTCTTCTTCTTTCTGGCATTACGTCCCCACTGGGACAGAGCCTGCTTCTCAGCTTAGTGTTCTTATGAGCACTTCCACAGTTATTAACTGAGAGCTTACTGTGCCAATGACCATTTTTGCATGCGTATATCGTGTGGCAGGTACGAAGATACTCTATGCCCTGGGAAGTCGAGAAAATTTCCAACCCGAAAAGATCCTCGACCGGTGGGATTCGAACCCACGACCCTCAGCTTGGTCTTGCTGAATAGCTGCGCGTTTACCGCTACGGCTATCTGGGCCCCTGTATCTGTAGCTTGTCAAATACATAATAACAGTGAGTGAGTCGATGTTCCATGACTCGTTATCGACTCTTGGAAGTTTTCAAACTCGTTTTCCGGACGAACATTCAAAAAATTCCCTTCAATATCAACTCATGACTCATGAAGGTTTGACTGCAGTATTTCCTCATACAGTTATGACCCAATTTTGTCTACCCCCGATTTTATCTACCCTTGATTTAAGCACCCTTTTCAACCCGATTTTGTCTACCTCCGATTTAAGCATCCTTTTTTTCCCGATTTTGTTAGCCTTAAGTTTTATTTATTTAAATCAGACCAAACACGTCTATACTGGGAATATTGATTCCATAAAGTCAATTATGACATTTACCACGTCCGTACACACTTAAATTATTTTACGGATTCCTGTGAAATCTCAACAGCTGAACAGTTCGGTGAAATAAATTAACGGAGTAGGGAAAGTGTTCCAGTTATGGCCATAGTCGTTCTCTATTTGGCCATATACGAAATTCGGATAACTTTCACATTTTTAATCTTTTTGAATGTTTTACCATCAAGATATATCCTATATCTTACTGCTAAAACACAAAAAAAATCAAAATGTTAAGACATTCACGTTATTACGTATGGCGAAATAGGGAACCACTTTGGCCATAACTGGTACACCTACCCTACGGTAAATTTTTACAGTATTCGGTAAAAAATCACTGTTATCCGTTATATTCCGACGAAATGCGGTGTTTTATGTCACCGAACTGTTCAGCTGTTGAGATTATGGTGAAATTCACCGTAGTGTGTTAAGTGTGTAAAATCATCTACACACCTAAAATAAATCGCAGTATCCTGTGAAATAAATCACCGAAATTGAACTGTAAACAACAAAATTACAGATTTTCCTACAAATTTCCTATTCTATCCTATTTCTATTTTCCGTGAAATCTATTATTTCAATGGAAAAAATCCGTAAAACAAACAATTTTACTGTAACCCTGTGAAATACTAACGAACAGTTCGGTAACAGCATTATTTTCATCGAACTTCTGTGAAATCGTGTGACAGTCGCTCTGGTAGGTATGAGCTTCCTCTTGTTGCAGTTTTTGCACACCACTGACAAGCAGTGTAAGCTGGCTTAGTGATAGCAAAAGCCTATTTCCTGATCGGTAGGTCGGGAGTTCGATCCCCGGTATGAGCCATTTTCTTATTTTTCTTTATGATTTCGTCTAAAAATTTTACAGATTGTTCGGTGATTTTTCACCGAAGCATCAGCTGTTCAGATTACGGTGAAACTTCGCCGTAATCCGTAATTTTTTTTAAGTGTGTAATGACCGAAATTTTGAAATTTGAAATTTTTAATAATTATCTAAGGAACTTATTAAAACAATGTTTTTTATTAACAAAATCATAAAACTAAGTATTTCAGTTAAAATAAAACTTGGAACCAGTCGAATTTTTTTCCCGATTTTTCCAACTCTAAATGCAGCATGGGGCTGACAAAATCGGGACATTACTTAATAGAAATTGATCTTTTGGAATTGAAATCGGGGTTCTTAGACTAGACTAGACCTAATGGTCAGTTGTAATCAAAATTATTCGAACTTCTTTTCGATGTTCATTTTATGACAGTAAAAGTGATTGTGTATGTCATAGTTAAGAAATCAGCATAAGTTTTTAATTGGTTCTCCGGAATCGTATGCTGGGAGTTCCAACCAGATCCGGAAGATATTTATTCCTTCTAGCACTAAACCGTATAGCTTCTTTCGCTTTTTAACTAGCGCTACCTTTCCTGTGCTCTAAATCTTATGTCGGGAGTAGTGCGCGGTATAGATCATCAGATGCTCTTTACAGCGCACTACTTCTGACATAAGGCTTAACGTACATGAAAGGTGGCGGTAGTAAAAAAGCGGAAGGCGCTATTTGGTTTAGTGCTAGAAGGGGTATAAATAGAATGATTTGGCAACAGACCAGCAGTGCTGAGTTTACTTAGCACTGCGAATAATATTGTAACACGGACATGACTTCCTCATTGCAGAAAATGTATTTTATTCCCTCAGAGATCTTTGAACAACATTTCAAAACTAATAAATCAAATCTTTTAGGTGCATTTGGAGCTGCATGGAACCGTTAAAATTTTGACAATTGGTCCATTGGTCTGCAGTAAGGTACCGCGGGGCAAGTGAAAATAATTGGTATATTTTACTTTTAAAATATGTGAATTGACGTTTTAAACTCATGCGTAAACCTTTGAGGGCATTCAAAACATTACGATGGGTACCTAAGAGTTTCCTGCCATTATTGCATCATATAGCGAGAGATTGTTACCTGTCAACTATCACTCCGTAACAAGTTGGCGGCTTGCAATCTTATTTTAATATTTTCAGGGTAAGGGTCGGCGTACGCGCTCAACTATCGCGACCAAGAACACACTAAACTACTTTTGCTAAACACAACCAACTTTATTTTCAATTTAGCACAATCAGGTACCTTTATTTCTCCCATTTTCTTAAAGGCTATTTCCTACCTCACTTCTCCGTCTATTTCTTTCTTATCGGCGGGGCCCCTTCTTCTTGTCCCGCTACTTCATCTCAGCACCAGGCATGGGAAAAATCACTCCACACAACAGTCAATTTGAATTCATGAATCAGCTTGTGTCTATAGTGAAAGTCAATCTCAGCAACCATACATGTGGAGAGTTACGCATTCATTCAGAAGAAAGAGATAAAACGCAAACGCGAAAACTTTGACAACTCTCTTTGAAGTTTGTGTTCATGCATCACTTCATTCCCTTCAATATGATTCGCGCTCTGAATGACGTCAAGAGAATCACAGATGAACGCAATCTTTCATTCGCAAAGATCCATTCAGTTTATTTGGTTCTAATTCGTTTTCACTTGGTTACAAATATCTTCTTTCTCCCGAACTTGAAAACCGCAAGTAAGTAGTTAAAATTTTTAATTTGAGGGATACACACATAATAAACAAATTTTAGGATGAAACGGTGCTGTACCCAAAAAAATGTCCTGCTGCAGGTCATCCGGGTGGAGGACGGTAAATTTTGCTGTCGAGCCGAAGACAACTGCAGCTACAAGCAAGAAACCCTGATGCCTGGTAACTTTAAACGGCATATTTACAAACTTCATCCTGTTGTGTATGCGGCAATGGATCTTCCGGAACTTACTGTCGAGAAGTCAGATGAACCGGCCAAGAAAAGAGAAAAAACTATGTGTTGACACCAGCCCCGAACAAGTTCAGCTTGGTATTCTGCAACTTTCCACCGTTGATGGTTTGATGGTTACTCATTCCCGGAAATGGTAGGATCTCGTACGTTGGTAGGTCCCCTCTGCAAAGCTGCTGGAATCACCGCCAATCGCAAAACCGTGTCTGACTTGGTGGATAACTCGGCGCATGCAGCCAGACAAATTATATCGAATGAATTGAACCATCAACCACTCATTGCCATCGAAGTTGATGGAGCTTCCAGAGGAGCCTGACATTTTGTGGGGATTAACGCACGTTTCATTGATGACGGAAAAGTCGTAGTTCGCAACTTAGGTAATATTGCAGAGAAACACTTTTTTTATACAGATACCTCTTTCACGTATTCCATCCCAACTGATACAGAGCCTGCTTTTAAGGTGCAAGAGAAAATGGCACAAAAATCAAAATTGAAAAAGCAGTTTTCTCCTTTTAAAACAACAAATTGATGAAAATAAAAACACACAACCTTTTTATTTGGCAAATAAAAGAGCTGTGTGTTTTTATTTTCTTCGATTTGTCTATTTAAAAAGAGAAAACTGCTCTTTCAGTTTTGACTTTTGCACTATTTTTACTTGGGCCTTAATAGCTTTGGATTTAACGTTACGCTAAAACTGATCAGGAATCGTGGATTCGAACCCCACTGGTCTGCCCATGCTCACATAACAGTTCCATTTATATAGGAAATCCCATATAACATGGAACTGTTATGCGAGTAGGGGCAGTGGTCGTGTTGGAAATTTTCTAATGGAAGTGCTCATAAGAACACAAAGATGTTGAATACACTCTGACTCAGTTGGGACGTAACGCCAGAGAGAAGAAATATACAGTTCATAATTGAATGCAATATTTTTTCTCTTTTACAGAGATCAAAGAAACACGAGAAAAGCAAACCAAGGAAAACCTCAAGTTGCTCATGGAAGAAGTATTAAAAGATTTCGGTGTGGAACTGAGTAAACTATACTCTGTGACACATGATAATGGAGCGAATATGGTAGCCTCCATACGTGAACTTAAGAAATCGCTGAAGTCGAGTGATATTGAATTAAGCTCGCTTGTGGATATTTGCTTTGACGATGCTGCCGAAGAACAATACGACACCTCAGATGACGAAGACGAGCACTGTGATGAACAGGTGGTCGAAGCATGCAATGCTGAGCTCGATATTGAAGAAGACGAGAATGACGATTTTGGTAACGGAAAAGATGGAGAAAACGATAAAATTGTGGAAGCTTCACCTGACACTGAATATTGTGAAATATTGGGCAGCGTGAGATGTGCAGCACACACCGCCCAACTGGCAGTGTGGGACGTTGCCAATCCTTATGACAAACGTGTCGCAAAAATTCAAAAGCTGGTTATTAAGCTGCGACAACGGGAATATTATAAATTTATCAAAGAGCATGACGCCCACTTGCCCCCGTACAGTAACAAAACTCGTTGGAACAGCACTTATCTCATGTTGAAATCGTTGCTAAAACAAAAAACGTTCTTCAACATGCTAAGAAAAGCGTATCCTGAAATTGGTAAGTACATAGTAGCATCATAGATAGACAGACACATTCATTCAGCTTTCGGCTCCCGAAACCTACTTTGTCTACCTATATTTATGTAGGGTGCTGAGCTACTTGGGCAATTCCATGATTCACTTTGACATTTTTAGGGTTTTTGTAAGCCGAATTGTCTGAAACTTTGCCATTAGAAGCACTTCAATACGACGCATATTATGGCCAAATATGAGCACAATGGCTTCAAAAAAAAAACCGCTGCTGAAGTGAATCAAAAGTGCCAAGAATAGAATCCGGCTCCCTATGTACTCTTTACTCTTCATAGAAATATCCATTATCATATTTCTCGTATCACACCCATTTGGGAGTCGGTTTCTATTATAGGCACTCTTGATTCATTTCGGTGTTTTTTTTTTAAACCTTTACAGTACTTGCTGCCGAAACCAAATTTTTAAAATTCAGGATAAAATGCAAATGAGTTATTTTTTATGCATGCATTACAAAATTTGAATTTAGTAATGGTTCTGGAGCTAAGTCCGATTATATTAGGGTGCCTGAGGTTTTTCATAACTGAAATTAATATATGATCGATCTACCTTACAGAATATAGCACCTGTTTTTACATGGTCATGTAATATCGTTTCCGGTAGGGTCCCCGGAATGCATTTCCAGTATATTATGCACTGATACTGTTTGACGGGTTAAAATCCATGATTTTAGTAAAGGTAAACGCTACTGAGAACATATTTGACCACAATATGCCACGTACTGAAGTGCTTCTTATTAAGTATTTCATTGTTTTATTTTCAAATCATAAAAATTAAAAAAAAAAATTTTGATTGCAATTTTGATTTTGTTTTGAATTCTGGTCTCAATGTATTTCTTTATAATCCTTGTTATTTACTGTAACTTCTTCGACTTGTTTCAAGACACTTTTTTAATTAAATGCACCATTTTTTAAGTTATAAACTTTAAAATTTTAAAACTCCTTTTTTGATAGGTAATTATTAAATCTATCTAAAAAAATGCAAAATTTAGATATCCAATGTCATATTGGATAGTATCTAAAACATGTGCCAAATTTCATTCAATTCTTAAGAGGTAGCCCACAATGGCCGTCCATCCTTATGCTCCTGTAACGCCTGCACGCAAATAAAGCCGTTCCAGAAAATGCGAACATTCAGTCCTGTATTTCAGAACAAGCTGTTTTTTGCTTTACGAATATACACCATGAACTAAAATCACGGAACCCAGAACTATGTTCCACAAATATTTCGTAACGCCTGCAAAACTGATCGCTGGCATCGAAAAGATTTCATAGATCCATGATTTTAGTTCCGCTAATTGAGAGCACTGTTCTAGGAAACAGGAACATTGTTCATGGTGGTGTTTTGTAAATGGTCATTTCAACACAAATGATAAGAATCCCCTTTTCGGCTTCCTGTCTGTCCATGATTTATACTAGAGCTTTTGGATACAAATCTGTAAAATTTTCAACCACAATAATAGCATTAACAAATCTGTAATCATTGCAATCAGAGAAAAGAAAACGAAGCAATTAAAATTCAGTGCTGTTAGAGGCATTTGAAATATTTGCTCCGGAGGAACATGAAAATTTGCACTTGCAAACCCAGGAGCTTTTGAGCAATATCAGCACCGTTTTTCAGCAACAGATGTAACCATGAATTGTTAGTTAATTTACAACACAATTTATCATTCCAATAAAACTAATAAAACTACTTTAGAAAACGAAAACACATCAAACTCAAATTTCGAGCTTCATTATTAGTTTTGTTTTTGCGCATCACCTTAGTTTTGTTTTTGCGCATGCGCAATCGCGAATTTGATTCTATGGGTTCTCGATATCGTGATTTCATAGACGTGGCTCTGAAAGCGTTACAAACAAGTGGAAAAGGCAAGACTCGTTCACGAAAACGAGATGCAAAAAGTCTCGCTTTATGGAACTCAATCATGAAATAGCAATGTGTTCCGTTTACCATGACGTTTTGTTCACGAATATGGGAACGGATTTTTTTTTTGCGTGTGTAGCGGAACTAATGATGTGGCTGCGTGCTTCACAGTTGGAGTTGGGAAGTGTCCAGTTTTATATAATTTAATATTTTCTTGGTATTAGTTATTTGACAATAAAACGATACACAAAACCACGATAGTCTCACAAATCTTGGACACTTTAACACACCACTGGTTACAAATTCGTGTTTCTTTTTAGGTAGCTATAAGTAAACATGGTTCGCTACTATCATGCAGAAACAGAACGTGCTGATATTTCAAGAAACACTATACTTAAAGCGTTAGAAGCTACTAAAATAATGGAATTTCTCTAAAACAGCTTGCCAAACATTACGATATTAATATGTCAATATGTCTACTTCGGACAGCCGATTGAAAGAAAAAAGTTGATTGAAAAGTTCCAATATAAGAGAACGCACGGAAATCTCGTGAAATGTCTATGTGAAGTTAGTTCAAAATATAAAAATGGAGTAAATATCTATCCACATAAAAAGGTTCTTAATACCTTATTGATGGATTCCGTTTGATTTCTCCTGAAGAGTTATCCTACGTCATATCCCCACTTGTGGGGCAAGTGAAAGTAAGGAAACATTTTTCAACAACTTGTTCTGTATTTTTTCTTCAATTTTACATAACAAACAAATTCAACTATACTGCTTATATTTGTTGGGAGTCAAGCTAAAAAATATACACGACCTCATTCGTTTCAATTTAAAGTCTCTAGTATTTGAAGAATCTCAACTATACGAATTCCATTGCCCACTTGCCCCACGGTACCTTATAATTTAAAAAAAATGATTATTTTATACGCCGGTAACAAAAATAATACGAAAACCCCTTTGGTGTGTAGTCTTTAGGTGTCGGAACCGACGGAATTTCACGGTAGAAACAAAGTAAAATACTATAACCAGAGTGTTATGCACAACCGACTTTATTCAAAGAACGAGTAAAACAGAATGAAGGGAAGTAAATGTCGCAGCATAAATTCAAATAAAAAACAGCCTACTGTGACTCAATTTCAAAATTCAAACTTTCTTTAAACATCGCCATGCTCCAACACTCCTCCTCGATGTTTATTTCATGGTTCTCATACAGTACACACCGTTTAACACATCTCCCACTAAAAGAGTCTTCTCGTCCTTCTCAATGCGACATTTACCGAACTCAAATTCAACACGTGCTCCTGATTGTACAATACGCTGAACCGACATAAGATTACAATTTAGTTCTGGGACCAACAGAACATTCTTAAGCTTTACTGTTACTGAATTTCCACTACCATCAAATCCAGTAATATATCCCTCTCCGATTCCTACAACTTTCGTTACTCTTCCATCTGCTAAACAGAGTTCTCTCGATACACTAGTTAATTTAGCAAAGAATGACCGATCCGACGACACATGATGCGATGCTCCAGAATCAATAATCCATCCGTCAGTTGGGGTGTTATCCGTTGCCAAGAAACATATTGAACGATCGGTGGCCCTCTGCACAGCCACTTTCGCTTCATTTCCTGACGGTTCTCCTGCTTCATGAACAATTCCTTGCTGTTCTGCCAACCTGGAAAGGTAAACGTAGCAGTTCTTCCTTATGTGTCCTGGTTTACCACATTCGAAGCAAACGCGCCGATCGTCCTCCTTGTCATATTCCTTCCGGGATGCATTCCTTGTCTTCAAGACGGCTACCTTCATTGCTTTCTCCTCCTGCATCTCAGATTTGTGCTGGCGTTTGTAATATTCGTTGAGCTGCTTTGCTTTTACAGTCCGTTCTGTAAGTTTTCCATCGTAGCCTTCAATCATCGTCACAAAACTATCGTACGATTCTGGCAAACTGGCCATAATGAAATTACACTTCACCTCCTCCGCAATATCACAACCAACTTCAGCGAACTTATCGAATAACGCATCCTTTCTAATCATATGCTCCTCCACGTTGCCACCCTCTTCCATTTCCAGTCTGCACAAACGTTTTACTAGCCCGACTCTTCCAGCAGACGATTGCCGAACATGATACTCACGTAATATGTTCCACGTTTCTTGTGCCGTTACAGCATTTTTGATCAGCTGCAATTGACTGTTTTCCACCAGATATCCTATCGTAGCCGCTGCTCGCTCATCTTTGTCAATCCAAGCTTCAGTCCGACCATTTCTTGGAGGAAGATCATCAGCAATGACGCGCCAAAGTCCTTCCCGGATCAAGATCTGTTTCGTTCGTTCCTTCCACAAGTCATAATTTTGAAAATTCAAACGAACCGCACCAGCTTTCAGATCCATGTCCATCGTCAAATACTTAACTTCCACGAACCACTGTTCACGTTTTCTCTGGCCTGTATAGCTACTTTGCTGGGCCCATAACCTGTCGGAACCGACGGAATTTCACGGTAGAAACAAAGTAAAATACTATAACCAGAGTGTTATGCACAACCGACTTTATTCAAAGAACGAGTAAAACAGAATGAAGGGAAGTAAATGTCGCAGCATAAATTCAAATAAAAAACAGCCTACTGTGACTCAATTTCAAAATTCAAACTTTCTTTAAACATCGCCATGCTCCAACATTAGGCAGATCCCTCTTATCCCTATTGATGACCAATATCAACTCATGAGATTGCACTGTACTCGATTATTTTTTGTTTATAATATTTTTCCTTGGAGCTTCACGAATAATGAATTTGATATACACCTACCAATCAATTTAGTTGCAGCCATTCCCGTTACAGTTCACCCACATTCACTCGCCGAGCTTCTAGTTACCCTCCTTACAGTTTTCCAGCAGATTGCAGCAAAAATCGCCCAACCATCGATCCCCGTGGAGTCCAATCTCCCGAAACAGCTTTCCATTGACCGTCAGTCGGTCATTGATTGCATCCAGCTGTTTCTGGATGGCTGCCAGCGTTTCCACGTGACATGCAAGGACACCAATAACGGGACAGTGCTGTGCGGATGTGAAAAGGAAAGGGATTTTAAAAATAGTTAAAAGTGTATGAGCGTAGTCAGTGGACGAACAAATAAATAGATAGCTGGATACTGACAGGATAAGAACTAGAAAGCCTGGCTACACCCATGTAATAGTGTGTGGTGCTCACAATAGGTGTGACCGTGAAAAACCTCATCCAGCCAAGCGTGCTCAATAACGTTCGTTTCAATAACTATCAAAACGTAGTGTAGGCGGTGGATACGATTTTTCACTTGGTGTACCGAAGTGGTTACTATGAGGAAATTGCATGTCGGGCTTTTGAGCGTTTTTCTGGAAACAATAAACTATTTTTAAAAACTTCATACCCTCAATACACACTAGTTCAGAATAAGCTGCCTATGGAAAACCACGATTTTTTGTTATTGTCATGTTCAAATAGTTAAGGATAGTTAAAATTAAGTCTTATGCCACACTTACATCCAGCCTTACCCATAAATGAGAAGGGTCAAGGTACATTCCCGACTTACAATCTTTTGGTCTTACTCTTCCCTTCGATTTAGCTTTAAAAAGATTTTCATTTTGTTGGTTAGTTTCCGACAACGAGCCTTTTCATGCACTCAAGTCTTGTCCCGATCTTTTATGGATTGAAACAAAAAGATGAGAGCTGTTCTTGCAGTGAACCCCATGAAAAACTTTTAACTGGTCGAGAGTAAAGATTAGAAACTTACCTCTTCGTACCGTCGTCGATGCTCGCACATCTGTTGCTTTATCACGTCGGCATCCGGTGGCCAATCACGGTCCGGGTCCGTCATTCGTGCGTTTACCTCTAGCAACGCCCGGTAGCTGCCCATTTGTTCCGAGTCATCGCCCGAACAGCAGAAAGTCATCGTGCGAAAAATGTCCGAAGAAAATTATCGATGGTTTTTAAGGGCTGTTCATTTTATAAAGTGGACACCTTGTTTAGGTAATATAATTTTTATTTATTAATGAAATCGAATTCAGTTTGGGGCATTCCTTAGTCGAGTGATTAGAGTCCGCGGCTACAAAGCAAAACCATGCTGAAAATGACTGGGTTCGATTCCCGGTCGGTCAAATGTGAAAATGGCAACTTTGGCAAAGATAGCTCTCAGTTAAAAACTGTGGAAGTGCTCAAAAGAAAACTAAGCTGAGAAGCAGGCTTTGTCCCAGTGGGGATGTAATGCCATAAAGAAGATGATCGTACAATGTTGGTCGAACGATGTACAGAAACCCGATTTCGATTCTACTAATAAGTTGATATTCAATATTGTTCACAAGGTGTAGGGTTACCATATTTGCTCTCACCGGAAAGAGTACATTTTTTCAACACTCGAAAAGAGTACTGAAGAGTACGCTTAGCCTTAAAGCTTCAAATTGTGAAAATGCTTATTTTTAACTAACGTGTTTGTCTTAATTTCCTTTGATACTTTTTGTGTTTTATAAATCTTAAGTCGTTGCTCACATTAACTTAATTGTCAAAAAACAGTGCAATTTCCAACATTTTGGAAATATTTACTAAATACATCTTTTTCACCATAATAATGCAAACAAATGTCAGAATCACATTCAAAGTCAATTTTCTCACATTCACAGTTAAGTTTGTCTTACTTTTTTATAGTAAATTTCACGTAATTTAATCTAAATTTCATTCGCTTATCCCATAACATGCTTGATTACTATACTGGGCATTATTAGTGAATTATTTATATATTTTTTATGATTACGAATATCACACATATAGCCGTTCAAATTTTGGCAAAATTATAGTCTATCAAATATTTTGTTGGTACTTTAGCAAGAATTTTCTTTACCAAATGTAGAACAATATTTGTTTGCACAGGAAACTATTACCGCTAGTCTCTTGTTTCTATATTTAGTGAGATATATGAGCTTTTGAATACATTCTAATCATTTTTGAGCTAATTATTCCAATCCAATTCAGCTATTATATAACGATAATAAATCTCTGTGTTGTTTAGTGGATTACCGATAAATAATCGAAAAACCAAATTTAGTACTACATCATTGATTTCCACTACACTGTAAGACTAAAGTACCCTCTTTAAGAGAAACTAGTTTAACTCATAAAAAGAGTAAAGGGCCTGTACCCATTAAAGAGTAAACGGCTTGTACGTCAAACTAACGAGTGAATTTTACCCACTATTCGAAATGAATTCAGTTAGGAAAGAGAGTAAATTTTACTCTGTTTTTAGTTTCACGACTTATAATAACAATTTGAAATTAATTTATGAATAATAATAATAAAGAATAAAGGACAAACAATCATACAGCAGTTTTGCACTTTATTAATCAATAAATGTTGCTTTTGCTTGATATTAACATCAATTTCTATATAAAAGTACTGCTCTCGGGCGTTTGGCCGCAGTTTCCAATCTGGATAATGCTCCTGATTGTAGAGACGAACAGCAACGAAGTTGTTTGGTTCTAAAATCCATTCTGTAAAAACAACAGCGTTTCTTCAAATGAGATGGATAATGTTTTTCGATATTGGACTCACCTGAAAATCTAGACACTCCTGCATTATTAGCGACCCAGATGCGACTCCAGTTACAATGAAACATAACGGACTGAAAAACAGCATCCGCCAAAATATCTTAAGGATTTTTTCACTCATTAAAGGGTAAACCATCGGAACTTACAAATGGGCAAAATTTACCCACTATGCAACATTTTGAACTATCCTTTATTTTGACAGCTTCATATATCAGAAAATAGTGGGTACTTTTTACACCTTAAAGGGTAATGCCAAGTTTACAGTGTAGAGTTTGTATCCTTTTGACAGATACGCGTATTTTGACCTCAACCGTAAGGCCATCTTCAGTGTCGTGTACTCCTAATTCGGGTCTAGTACACGACACTGAAGGTTGAGGTCGAAATACGCGTATCTGTCAAAGGATGCAAACTAGCGGAATCAAATGGTATAGTACCAAATTTGGTTTTTCGTTTATTTATTATTTAACGAAAATCGTAGGATATCCTGTTTTTTATGAGAAACATCTGTTTTTTTTTTCAAAGGATTATTTGATTTACTCGGTGATCGTCAGTAATAACTAGAAAAGAGTACACTTTAGCCCATTTGGCAAAAAGAATAGTACAAAAATTTTTTAGACAAAAAAGAGTACATGTACTCTAAAAAGAGTACGTCTGGTAACCCTAACAAGGTGTTCACTTTATAAAATGAGCAGTCCTTCGGTTCAATCAAAATCGAACAAGAAGAAAATCAAAACTCACAGTCTGTTTCTGTCTGCGAACAAATTTCCCTGCTGTGACCACCAGGAGCCACCGTTATTACTGAAAGCCGTTCGCCAAGGCAAGGCCACTTCTTGGGGGCACCGCTCCAGCCGGGTGATTGATTGTTCCAGTTCGGCTAAAGTTTCTCCGATAAGCAGAACCGCACCCTCCAGCCCGGATTGATCACGTTCCAGCGATAGCAAATCGGGATGGAGTGAGGCCATCTTTTTGGGGACAAAAATCCGGTGCCAAATGAACCGACAAATTGTGGCAATTTAGTGCAGAAAATGGAACTACTTGCTTACCGAATCGACGTTGGAGTGAACGGTTGAATCCCCCTGGCGAACTGCTTCGGCTTGCCGGACAAAGGAAGGCTCCAAATCCAATTCACATTCCGTGAATAGAAAGTCTGCAGTGCGATTCAAATCGTCGAAATTCATTCCGGAAATGGGTTGTGCTGTGACCAGAAAGATGAGAAATGGAATTTGATTCCTAAGTGGAATTTTGGAGAGGTCAGTGCCTACTTTAACGCACCTGACGAGTTGTCAAGAGGCAATTAGTGACATGTGGCTCAGTTTGGAAAGGCTCATTTCTTTGGTGGAAGGTTCCGAAACGTACTCATCGATTTCTTTTTAGAGTAACAGCTTTTTGAAGATAAACAGCCACCCAAAAAATTCAAACTCTTTCTACAGTAGCAATTCAGGCCTCCAAAGACGAATTGGCTATGAATAAAATGGCTAGGAACTTTATCTCAGAAGCTTGAAAAGCTTCCACTTAGAATGTTGAAAAGCAAATTTCGTAGAATTTTATCTCCGAAGATTGAAAAGTTTTTCTGGATGCTTGAAAGCTTCTTCTCGGAACTTTAAAAATATTTTTTCTATCCAAACCTGAAGAGCTTCGTCTCCGAAACTTAAACTGCTTCCTCTCAGAAGCTTGAGAAACTTCATCTCAGAAGCATGAAAAGCTTAATCTCAGAAGCTTGAAAAGCTTCCTCTCAGAAGCTTGAAAAGCTTCCTTTCAGAAGCATGAAAAGCTTAATCTCAGAAGCTTGAAAAGCTTCCTCTCAGAAGCTTGAAAAGCTTCCTTTCAGAAGCTTGAAAAGCTTCCTCTCAGAAGCTTGAAAAGCATCCTCTCAAAAGCTTGAAAACTTCCTCTCAGAAGCTTGAAAAGCCTCCTCTCAAAAGCTTGAAAAGCTTCCTCTCAGGAGCTTGAAAAGCTTCCTCTCAGAAGGTTGAAAAACTTCCTTTCAGAAGCTTGAAAAGCTTCCTCTCAGAAGCTTGTAAATCTTCCTCTCAAAAGCTTGAGAAACTTCCTCACAGGAGCTTGAAAAGCTTCTTCTCAAAAGCTTGAAGAGCTTCCTCAAAAAAGCTTGAAAAGCTTCTTCTCAGAAGCTTGAAAAGCTCCCTCTCAGAAGTTTGTAAAGCTCCCTCTCAGAAGCTTGAAAAGCTTTCTCTCAGAAGCTTGAAAAGCTTCCTCTCAGAAGCTTGAAAAGCTTCCTCTCAGAAGCTTAATAAGCTTCCTCTCAATAGCTTGAAAAGCTTCCTCTCAGAAGCTTGAAAAGCTTCCTCTCAAAAGTTTGAAAAGTTTCCTCTCAGAAGCTTAAAAAGCTTTCTCTCAAAAGCTTGAAAAGCTTCCTCTCAGAAGTTTGAAAAGCTTCCTCTCAGAAGCTTAAAAAGCTTCCTCTCAGAAGCTTGAAAAGCTTCCTCTCAGAAGCTTGAAAAGCTACCTCTCAGAAGCTTGAAAAGCTTCCTCTCAGAAGCTTGAAGAGCTTCCTATCAGAAGCTTGAAAAGCTTCCTCTCAGAAGCTTGAAAAGCTTCCTCTCAGAAGCTTGAAAAGCTTCCTCTCAGAAGCTTGAAAAGCTTCCTCTCAGAAGCTTGAAAAGCTTCCTCTCAGAAGCTTGAAAAGCTTCCTCTCACAAGCTTGAAAAGCTTCCTCTCAGAAGCTTGAAAAGCTTCCTCTCAGAAGCTTGAAAAGCTTCCTCTCAGAAGCTTGAAAAGCTTCCTCTCAGAAGCTTGAAAAGCTTCCTCTCAGAAGCTTGAAAAGCTTCCTCTCAGAAGCTTGAAAAGCTTCCTCTCAGAAGCTTGAAAAGCTTCCTCTCAGAAGCTTGAAAAGCTTCCTCTCAGAAGCTTGAAAAGCTTCCTCTCAGAAGCTTGAAAAGCTTCCTCTCAGAAGCTTGAAGAGCTTCCTCTCAGAAGCTTGAAAATCTTCCTCTCAAAAGCTTGATAAACTTCTTCACAGGAGCTTGAAAAGCTTCTTCTCAAAAGCTTGAAGAGCTTCCTCAAAAAGCTTGAAAAGCTTCTTCTCAGAAGCTTGAAAAGCTCCCTGTCAGAAGTTTGTAAAGCTTCCTCTCAGAAGCTTGAAAAGCTTTCTCTCAGAAGCTTGAAAAGCTTCCTCTCAGAAGCTTGAAAAGCTTCCTCTCAGAAGCTTAATAAGCTTCCTCTCAGAAGCTTAATAAGCTTCCTCTCAATAGCTTGAAAAGCTTCCTCTCAGAAGCTTGAAAAGCTTCCTCTCAAAAGTTTGAAAAGTTTCCTCTCAGAAGCTTAAAAAGCTTTCTCTCAAAAGCTTGAAAAGCTTCCTCTCAGAAGCTTGAAAAGCTTCCTCTCAGAAGCTTGAAAAGCTTCCTCTCAGAAGCTTGAAAAGCTTCCTCTCAGAAGCTTGAAAAGCTTCCTCTCAGAAGCTTGAAAAGCTTCCTCTCAGAAGCTTGAAAAGCTTCCTCTCAGAAGCTTGAAAAGCTTCCTCTCAGAAGCTTGAAAAGCTTCCTCTCAGAAGCTTGAAAAGCTTCCTCTCAGAAGCTTGAAAAGCTTCCTCTCAGAAGCTTGAAGAGCTTCCTCTCAGAAGCTTGAAAATCTTCCTCTCAAAAGCTTGATACACTTCTTCACAGGAGCTTGAAAAGCTTCTTCTCAAAAGCTTGAAGAGCTTCCTCAAAAAAGCTTGAAAAGCTTCTTCTCAGAAGCTTGAAAAGCTCCCTGTCAGAAGTTTGTAAAGCTTCCTCTCAGAAGCTTGAAAAGCTTCCTCTCAGAAGCTTGAAAAGCTTCCTCTCAGAAGCTTGAAAAGCTTCCTCTCAGAAGCTTGAAAAGCTTCCTCTCAGAAGCTTGAAAAGCTTCCTCTCAGAAGCTTGAAGAGCTTCCTCTCAAAAGCTTGAAAAGCTTCCTCTCAGAAGCTTGAAAAGCTTCCTCTCAGAAGCTTGAAAAGCTTCCTCTCAGAAGCTTGAAAAGCTACCTCTCAGAAGCTTGAAAAGCTTCCTCTCAGAAGCTTGAAAAGCTTCCTCTCAGAAGCTTGAAAAGCTGCCTCTCAGAAGCTTGAAAAGCTTCCTCTCAGAAGCTTGAAAAGCTTCCTCTCAGAAGCTTGAAAAGCTTCCTCTCAGAAGCTTGAAAGCTTCCTCTCAGAAGCTTGAAAAGCTGCCTCTCAGAAGCTTGAAAATCTTCCTCTCAAAAGCTTGATAAACTTCTTCACAGGAGCTTGAAAAGCTTCTTCTCAAAAGCTTGAAGAGCTTCCTCAAAAAAGCTTGAAAAGCTTCTTCTCAGAAGCTTGAAAAGCTTCCTCTCAGAAGCTTGAAAAGCTTCCTCTCAGAAGCTTGAAAAGCTTCCTCTCAGAAGCTTGAAAATCTTCCTCTCAGAAGCTTGAAAAGCTTCCTCTCAGAAGCTTGAAAAGCTTCCTCTCAGAAGCTTGAAAAGCTTCCTCTCAGAAGCTTGAAAAGCTTCCTCTCAGAAGCTGAAGAGCTTCCCCAAAGCTTGAAAAGCTTCCTCTCAGAAAGCTTGAAAAGCTTTCCTCTCAGAAGCTTGAAAAGCTTCCTCTCAGAAGCTTGAAAAGCTTCCTCTCAGAAGCTTGAAAAGCTTCCTCTCAGAAGCTTGAAAAGCTTCCTCTCAGAAGCTTGAAAAGCTTCCTCTCAGAAGCTTGAAAAGCTTCCTCTCAGAGCTTGAAAAGCTTCCTCTCAGAAGCTTGAAAAGCTTCCTCTCAGAAGCTTGAAAAGCTTCCTCTCAGAAGCTTGAAAAGCTTCCTCTCAGAAGCTTGAAAAGCTTCCTCTCAGAAGCTTGAAAAGCTTCCTCTCAGAAGCTTGAAAAGCTTCCTCTCAGAAGCTTGAAAAGCTTCCTCTCAGAAGCTTGAAAAGCTTCCTCTCAGAAGCTTGAAAAGCTTCCTCTCAGAAGCTTGAAAAGCTTCCTCTCAGAAGCTTGAAAAGCTTCCTCTCAGAAGCTTGAAAAGCTTCCTCTCAGAAGCTTGAAAAGCTTCCTCTCAGAAGCTTGAAAAGCTTCCTCTCAGAAGCTTGAAAAGCTTCCTCTCAGAAGCTTGAAAAGCTTCCTCTCAGAAGCTTGAAAGCTTCCTCTCAGAAGCTTGAAGAGCTTCCTCTCAAAAGCTTGAAAAGCTTCCTCTCAGAAGCTTGAAAAGCTTCCTCTCAGAAGCTTGAAAAGCTTCCTCTCAGAAGCTTGAAAAGCTTCCTCTCAGAAGCTTGAAAAGCTTCCTCTCAGAAGCTTGAAAAGCTGCCTCTCAGAAGCTTGAAAGCTCCTCTCAGAAGCTTGAAAAGCTTCCTCTCAGAAGCTTGAAAAGCTTCCTCTCAGAAGCTTGAAAAGCTTCCTCTCAGAAGCTTGAAAAGCTTCCTCTCAGAAGCTTGAAAAGCTTCCTCTCAGAAGCTTGAAAAAGCTTCCTCTCAGAAGCTTGAAAAGCTTCCTCTCAGAAGCTTGAAAAGCTTCCTCTCAGAAGCTTGAAAAGCTTCCTCTCAGAAGCTTGAAAAGCTTCCTCTCAGAAGCTTGAAAAGCTTCCTCTCAGATCAAGCTTGAAAGTCCTCTCAATAGCTTGAAAAGCTTCCTCTCAGAAGCTTGAAAAGCTTTCCTCTCAAAAATTTGAAAAGTTTCTCTCAGAAGTTTAAAAGCTTTCTCTCAAAAGCTTGAAAAGCTTCCTCTCAGAAGTTTGAAAAGCTTCCTCTCAGAAGCTTGAAAAGCTTCCTTCAAAGCTTGAAAAGCTTCCTCTCAGAAGCTTGAAAAGCTTCCTCTCAGAAGCTTGAAAAGCTTCCTCTCAGAAGCTTGAAAGCTTCTCTCAGAAGCTTGAAAAGCTTCCTCTCAGAAGCTTGAAAAGCTTCCTCTCAGAAGCTTGAAAAGCTTCCTCTCAGAAGCTTGAAAAGCTTCCTCTCAGAAGCTTGAAAAGCTTCCTCTCAGAAGCTTGAAAAGCTTCCTCTCAGAAGCTTGAAAAGCTTCCTCTCAGAAGCTTGAAAAGCTTCCTCTCAGAAGCTTGAAAAGCTTCCTCTCAGAAGCTTGAAAAGCTTCCTCTCAGAAGCTTGAAAAGCTTCCTCTCAGAAGCTTGAAAAGCTTCCTCTCAGAAGCTTGAAAAGCTTCCTCTCAGAAGCTTGAAAAGCTTCCTCTCAGAAGCTTGAAAAGCTTCCTCTCAGAAGCTTGAAAAGCTTCCTCTCAGAAGCTTGAAAAGCTTCCTCTCAGAAGCTTGAAAAGCTGCCTCTCAGAAGCTTGAAAGCTTCCTCTCAGAAGCTTGAAAAGCTTCCTCTCAGAAGCTTGAAAAGCTTCCTCTCAGAAGCTTGAAAAGCTTCCTCTCAGAAGCTTGAAAAGCTTCCTCTCAGAAGCTTGAAAAGCTTCCTCTCAGAAGCTTGAAAAGCTTCCTCTCAGAAGCTTGAAAAGCTGCCTCTCAGAAGCTTGAAAAGCTTCCTCTCAGAAGCTTGAAAAGCTTCCTCTCAGAAGTTTGAAAAGCTTCCTCTCACAAGCTTGAAAAGCTTCCTCTCACAAGCTTGAAAAGCTTCCTCTCACAAGCTTGAAAAGCTTCCTCTCAGAAGCTTGAAAAGCTTCCTCTCAGAAGCTTGAAAGCTTCCTCTCAGAAGCTTGAAAAGCTTCCTCTCAGAAGCTTTCCTTTCAGAAGCTTGAAATGCTTCCTATCAGAATCTTGAAAAGCTTCCTCTCAGAATCTTGGAATCTTGGAATCTTGGAATCTTGGAATCTTGGAATCTTGGAATCTTGGAATCTTGGAATCTTGGAATCTTGGAATCTTAGAATCTTGGAATCTTGGAATCTTAGGAATCTTGGAATCTTGGAATCTTGGGAATCTTGGAATCTTGGAATCTTGGAATCTTGGAATCTTGGAATCTTGGAATCTTGGAATCTTGGAATCTTGGAATCTTGGAATCTTGGATCTGGAATCTTGGAATCTTGGAATCTTGGAATCTTGGAATCTTGGAATCTTGGAATCTTGGAATCTTGGAATCTTGGAATCTTTGGAATCTTGGAATCTTGGAATCTTTGGAATCTTGGAATCTTGGAATCTTGGAATCTTGGAATCTTGGGAATCTTGGAATCTTGGAATCTTGGAATCTTGGAATCTTGGAATCTTGGAATCTTGGATCTTGGAATCTTGGAATCTTGGAATCTTGGAATCTTGGAATTTGGAATCTTGGAATCTTGGAATTTAATTGGGAATTTTGGAATTTGGAATCTTGGAATCTTGGAATCTTGGAATCTTGGAATCTTGGAATCTTGGAATCTTGGAATCTTGGAATCTTGGAATCTTGGAATCTTGGAATCTTGGAATCTTGGAATCTTGGAATCTTGGAATCTTGGAATCTTGATCTTGGAATCTTGGAATCTTGGAATCTGGAATTCTGGAATCTTGGAATCTTGGAATCTTGGAATCTTGGAATCTTGGAATCTTGGAATCTTGGAATCTTGGAATCTTGGAATCTTGGAATCTTGGAATCTTGGAATCTTGGAATCTTGGAATCTTGGAATCTTGGAATCTTGGAATCTTGGAATCTTGGAATCTTGGAATCTTCTCATTTGGCCAACCGTGAACTAGGTGGCGGTAGTGAGCAAACGTCAAACTGTAACAAAGTGATGCGAGCGCCTCGAGTGGCTCGTCGGCCAACTACCAAATATTAGAATTGGGCGCTATTCTGCTGTACGATGAAAATAATTAGAGTGTTACGTCTGTTTGTCTGTGGTATAAAAAAATCCAATTCAAATCAATCTTACTTATATCAAAATTATGATACCAATTTTCCAAGAACAATCGAGTTGTTGGTCACGTAAAATCTATCTGTCAACGGTGCTCGTTCTTTCACATGATCCATCCACTTTTTATTGAATGAAATCTTATTAGAATCTCATTTGGACGATTGTACTCCAATCCGTTTGTCGTGTTGTATTGGCTTCATCGATTTATGGAACATTGCACTTGTGCTGTCGTCGACGAACAAGTAGAATGTCAATGTTATACGATAAAATCATGCAGAAAGAAGAAAAAAAATCTCCGCCAATCGATTGCAATCTAAGGATAGCTGGAAAGAGTACCTACTTGAGCATAAACGACAACACGACACAGAATAATCTAGTCGATTTATTTCTGTTCGCTCTGGATTCAATGAGTGATGAAAATGCCCGGAGTGGATTGATTCTCGTGGCCTCGTAAAACAGCACGTGTGTTTTTCCTTGTGACTTCAGGGTCGCCTGCATAAGCGATGCCTAGCTGGGAGCTTTTTCTAAGATGGAACCCCGAGTTGTCAGGCTTTTATTCTTGAAATGGTAATTTATATGGAACATAAAGTGTCTGTAGAAGTTGCTTTTCCGATGGCGGTGAGAAGGAGAGAAAGCTCACTCTGTTAGCATTTGTTATGAGTTTGTATAGGCATTTGGCATTTTGAAAATCAATCCTTGCTCAATACTGAAAGCCGTTTTTCGTTTTAGGTAATATGCATAGCACTAGTGAAATTTTTTTATGCTTTAAACATGTTTTTGTTTTATCTTATTCCTAGCCTATCTCAACAATGATATGACCATCGAGGTAGCCATGAAAATCAATTTCTGCTTTAATTCTATCACCCTCATACCGACTTGTTAACCAGGTCGTTGGGAAGCCATGGCCCACTCGATTTTGTTGGCATAAACTAAAATGCGAAACGATTTTCGATTGAAAATGAATTCGGCACGGCATACATAGAAAACAAATCTATGAATTATAATCAATGCTTTGCGATTAATATCGTTGCTGATAATCATGCTGCTCTTTGTTGCCTACAATATGACTTTTATCCATATTACCAAGACAAGAACGATACATTCACAGAATTCCCAGCTCAAGCTTCATTACAGTACTTGTTTCATCATACAATGAAGCCCTTCCACGAGATATTACAAACCAAAAACAGGTTAAATGGATTGTAGCCTAGAACGTTACTTCAAAGTGTAACCAGGCAGAAGGTGACTGACATTTTAATTAAATTTGCTGATGATATTCTACCAAACGCATTTTCCTCTCTCTCTCATCTGCATTTATGTGAGCGAGACATGAAAATTTACGCGCAACGGCAATGACAAACGCTATCTTGCTGACATTATCAATTATGAAGCGCAGCGCTAAAAGCTTTCCAAATGGACATGCATATGCATAAGCTTTAAATTTAATGTTTTTACTACAAAGAATCGAAAATTGAATCGAAATCGAATCGAAATCGAATCGAAATCGAATCGAAATCGAATCGAAATCGAATCGAAATCGAATCGAAATCGAATCGAAATCGAAATCGAATCGAAATCGAATCGAAATCGAATCGAATCGAATCGAAATCGAATCGAAATCGAATCGAAATCGAATCGAATCGAATCGAAATCGAATCGAAATCGAATCGAAATCGAATCGAAATCGAATCGAAATCGAATCGAAATCGAATCGGAAATCGAATCGAAATCGGAATCGAAATCGATCGAATCGGAAATCGAATCGAAATCGAATCGAAATCGAATCGAAATCGAATCGAAATCGAATCGAAATCGAATCGAAATCGAATCGAAATCGAATCGAAATCGAATCGAAATCGAATCGGAAATCGAATCGAAATCGAATCGAAATCGAATCGAAATCGAATCGAAATCGAATCGGAAATCGAATCGAAATCGAATCGAAATCGAATCGAAATCGAATCGAAATCGATCGAAATCGAATCGAAATCGAATCGAAAATCGAATCGGAAATCGAATCGAAATCGAATCGAAATCGAATCGAAATCGAATCGAAATCGAATCGAAATCGAATCGAAATCGAATCGAAATCGAATCGAAATCGAATCGAAATCGAATCGACGAAATCGAATCGAAATCGATCGAAATCGAACGAAATCGAATCGAAATCGAATCGAAATCGAATCGAAATCGATCGATGAATCGAAATCCCGAATCGAAATCGAATCGAAATCTGATCGAAATCGAATCGAAATCGAATCGAATCGAATCGAAATCGAATCGAAATCGAATCGAAATCGAATCGAAATCGAATCGAAATCGAATCGAAATCGAATCGAAATCGAATCGAAATCGAATCGAAATCGATCGAAATCGAATCGAAATCGATCGAAATCGAATCGAAATCGAATCGAAATCGAATTCGAAATCGAATCGAAATCGAATCGAAATCGAATCGAAATCGAATCGAATCGAATCGAAATCGAATCGAAATCGAATCGAAATCGAATCGAAATCGAATCGAATCGATCGAAATCGAATCGAAATCGAATCGAAATCGAATCGAAATCGATTCGAATCGAATCGAAATCGAATCGAAATCGAATCGAAATCGAAATCGATCGAAATCGAATCGAATCGAATCGAAATCGAATCGAATCGAACGAAATCGAATCGAATCGAATCGAATCGAATCGAAATCGATCGAAATCGAATCGAAATCGATCGAAATCGAATCGAAATCGAATCGAAATCGAATCGAAATCGAATCGAAATCGAATCGAAATCGAATCGAATCGAATCGAATCGAATCGAATCGAAATCGAATCGAAATCGAATCGAAATCGAATCGAATGAATCGAATCGAAATCGAAATCGAATCGAAATCGAATCGAAATCGAATCGAAATCGAATCGAAATCGAATCGAAATCGAATCGAAATCGAATCGAAATCGAATCGAAATCGAATCGAAATCGAATCGAAATCGAATCGAAATCGATCGAAATCGAATCGAAATCGAATCGAAATCGAATCGAAATCGGAATCGAAATCGAATCGAAATCGAATCGAAATCGAATCGAAATCGAATCGAAATCGAATCGAATCAATCGAAATCGAAATCGAATCGAAATCGAAATCGAAATCGGAATCGAATCGAATCGAAATCGAATCGAAATCGAATCGAAATCGAATCGAAATCGAATCGAAATCGAATCGAAATCGAATCGAAATCGAATCGAAAATCGAATCGAAATCGAATCGAAATCGAATCGAAATCGAATCGAAATCGAATCGAAATCGAATCGAAATCGAATCGAAATCGAATCGAAATCGAATCGAAATCGAAATCGAAAATCGAATCGAAATCGAATCGAATCGAATCGAAATCGAATCGAAATCGAATCGAAATCGAATCGAAATCGAATCGAAATCGAATCGAAATCGAATCGAAATCGAATCGAAATCGAATCGAAATCGAATCGAAATCGAATCGAAATCGAATCGAAATCGAATCGAAATCGAATCGAAATCGAATCGAAATCGAATCGAAATCGAATCGAAATCGAATCGAAATCGAATCGAAATCGAATCGAAATCGAATCGAAATCGAATCGAAATCGAATCGAAATCGAATCGAAATCGAATCGAAATCGAATCGAAATCGAATCGAAATCGAATCGAAATCGAATCGAAATCGAATCGAAATCGAATCGAAATCGAATCGAAATCGAATCGAAATCGAATCGAAATCGAATCGAAATCGAATCGAAATCGAATCGAAATCGAAATCGAATCGAAATCGAATCGAAATCGAATCGAAATCGAATCGAAATCGAATCGAAATCGAATCGAAATCGAATCGAAATCGAATCGAAATCGAATCGAAATCGAATCGAAATCGAATCGAAATCGAATCGAAATCGAATCGAAATCGAATCGAAATCGAATCGAAATCGAATCGAAATCGAATCGAAATCGAATCGAAATCGAATCGAAATCGAATCGAAATCGAATCGAAATCGAATCGAAATCGAATCGAAATCGAATCGAAATCGAATCGAAATCGAATCGAAATCGAATCGAATCGAATCGAATCGAATCGAAATCGAATCGAAATCGAATCGAAATCGAATCGAAATCGAATCGAATCGAAATCGAATCGAAATCGAATCGAAATCGAATCGAAAATCGAATCGAAATCGAATCGAAATCGAATCGAAATCGAATCGAAATCGAATCGAAATCGATCGAAATCGAATCGAAATCGAATCGAAATCGAATCGAATCGAATCGAATCGAATCGAAATCGAATCGAAATCGAATCGAATCGAATCGAATCGAAATCGAATCGAATCGAATCGAAATCGAATCGAAGCGAATCGTCGAATCGAAATCGAATCGAAATCGAATCGAAATCGAATCGAAATCGAATCGAAATCGAATCGAAATCGAATAGAAATCGAATCGAAATCGAATCGAATCGAATCGAAATCGAATCGAATCGATCGAAATCGAATCGAAATCGAATCGAAATCGAATCGAAATCGAATCGAAATCAATCTACATTTGTCTGTTGCTGGGGCCATCGCTCCATCGTTTTTATTGTTTTACTACAAAGAATCGAAATTGATCGAAATCGAATCGAAATCGAATCGAAATCGAATCGAAATCGAATCGAAATCGAATCGAAATCGATCGAAATCGAATCGAATCGAATCGAAATCGAATCGAATCGAATCGAAATCGAACGAAATCGAATCGAAATCGAATCGAAATCGAATCGAAATCGAATCGAAATCGAATCGAATCGAATCGAAATCGAATCGAAATCGATCGAAATCGAATCGAAATCGAATCGAAAATCGAATCGAATCGAAATCGAATCGAATCGAAATCGAATCGAAATCGAATCGAAATCGAATCGAAATCGAATCGAAATCGAATCGAAATCGAATCGAAATCGAATCGAAATCGAATCGAAATCGAATCGAAATCGAATCGAAATCGAATCGAAATCGAATCGAATCGAATCGAAATCGAATCGAAATCGAATCGAAATCGAATCGAAATCGAATCGAAATCGAATCGAAATCGAATCGAAATCGAATCGAAAATCGAATCGAAATCAATCTACATTTGTCTGTTTGCTGGGGCCATCGCTCCATCGTTTTTATTTGTTTTACTACAAAGAATCGAAATTGAATCGAAATCGAATCGAAATCGAATCGAAATCGAATCGAAATCGAATCGAAATCGAATCGAAATCGAATCGAATCGAATCGAATCGAAATCGAATCGAAATCGAATCGAAATCGAATCGAAATCGAATCGAAATCGAATCGAAATCGAATCGAAATCGAATCGAAATCGAATCGAAATCGAATCGAAATCGAATCGAAATCGAATCGAAATCGAATCGAAATCGAATCGAAATCGAATCGAAATCGAATCGAAATCGAATCGAATCGAATCGAAATCGAATCGAATCGAAATCGATCGAAATCGAATCGAAATCGAATCGAAATCGAATCGAAATCGAATCGAAATCGAATCGAAATCGAATCGAAATCGAATCGAAATCGAATCGAAATCGAATCGAAATCGAATCGAAATCGAATCGAAATCGAATCGAAATCGAATCGAAATCGAATCGAAATCGAATCGAAATCGAATCGAAATCGAATCGAAATCGAATCGAAATCGAATCGAAATCGAATCGAAATCGAATCGAAATCGAATCGAAATCAATCTACATTTGTCTGTTTGCTGGGGCCATCGCTCCATCGTTTTTATTGTTTTACTACAAAGAATCGAAATTGAATCGAAATCGAATCGAAATCGAATCGAATCGAAATCGAATCGAAATCGAATCGAAATCGAATCGAAATCGAATCGAAATCGAATCGAAATCGAATCGAAATCGAATCGAAATCGAATCGAAATCGAATCGAAATCGAATCGAAATCGAATCGAAATCGAATCGAAATCGAATCGAAATCGAATCGAAATCGAATCGAAATCGAATCGAAATCGAATCGAAATCAATCTACATTTGTCTGTTTGCTGGGGCCATCGCTCCATCGTTTTTATTGTTTTACTACAAAGAATCGAAATTGAATCGAAATCGAATCGAAATCGAATCGAAATCGAATCGAAATCGAATCGAAATCGAATCGAAATCGAATCGAAATCGAATCGAAATCGAATCTAAATCGAATCGAAATCGATCGAAATCGAATCGAAATCGAATCGAAATCGAATCGAAATCGAATCGAATCGAAATCGAATCGAAATCGAATCGAAATCGAATCGAATCGAAATCGAATCGAAATCGAATCGAAATCGAATCGAAATCGAATCGAAATCGAATCGAAATCGAATCGAAATCGAATCGAAATCGAATCGAAATCGAATCGAAATCGAATCGAAATCGAATCGAAATCGAATCGAAATCGAATCGAAATCGAATCGAAATCGAATCGAAATCGAATCGAAATCGAATCGAAATCGAATCGAAATCGAATCGAATCGAAATCGAATCGAAATCGAATCGAAATCGAATCGAAATCGAATCGAAATCGAATCGAAATCGAATCGAAATCGAATCGAAATCGAATCGAAATCGAATCGAAATCGAATCGAAATCGAATCGAAATCGAATCGAAATCGAATCGAAATCGAATCGAAATCGAATCGAAATCGAATCGAAATCGAATCGAAATCGAATCGAAATCGAATCGAAATCAATCTACATTTGTCTGTTTGCTGGGGCCATCGCTCCATCGTTTTTATTGTTTTACTACAAAGAATCGAAATTGAATCGAAATCGAATCGAAATCGAATCGAATCGAAATCGAATCGAAATCGAATCGAAATCGAATCGAAATCGAATCGAAATCGAATCGAAATCGAATCGAAATCGAATCGAAATCGAATCGAAATCGAATCGAAATCGAATCGAAATCGAATCGAAATCGAATCGAAATCGAATCGAAATCGAATCGAAATCGAATCGAAATCGAATCGAAATCGAATCGAAATCGAATCGAAATCGAATCGAAATCAATCTACATTTGTCTGTTTGCTGGGGCCATCGCTCCATCGTTTTTATTGTTTTACTACAAAGAATCGAAATTGAATCGAAATCGAATCGAAATCGAATCGAAATCGAATCGAAATCGAATCGAAATCGAATCGAAATCGAATCGAAATCGAATCTAAATCGAATCGAAATCGAATCGAAATCGAATCGAAATCGAATCGAAATCGAATCGAAATCGAATCGAATCGAAATC
Source organism: Aedes aegypti (assembly GCF_002204515.2). Taxonomy (NCBI): domain Eukaryota; kingdom Metazoa; phylum Arthropoda; class Insecta; order Diptera; family Culicidae; genus Aedes; species Aedes aegypti. Next base: position 22,291,087 of record NC_035109.1, on the reverse strand, counting down.
GAATCGAAATCGAATCGAAATCGAATCGAAATCGAATCGAAATCGAATCGAAATCGAATCGAAATCGAATCGAAATCGAATCGAAATCGAATCGAAATCGAATCGAAATCGAATCGAAATCGAATCGAAATCGAATCGAAATCGAATCGAAATCGAATCGAAATCGAATCGAAATCGAATCGAAATCGAATCGAAATCGAATCGAAATCGAATCGAAATCGAATCGAAATCGAATCGAAATCGAATCGAAATCGAATCGAAATCGAATCGAAATCGAATCGAAATCGAATCGAAATCGAATCGAAATCGAATCGAAATCGAATCGAAATCGAATCGAAATCGAATCGAAATCGAATCGAAATCGAATCGAAATCGAATCGAAATCGAATCGAAATCGAATCGAAATCGAATCGAAATCGAATCGAAATCGAATCGAAATCGAATCGAAATCGAATCGAAATCGAATCGAAATCGAATCGAAATCGAATCGAAATCGAATCGAAATCGAATCGAAATCAATCTACATTTGTCTGTTTGCTGGGGCCATCGCTCCATCGTTTTTATTGTTCTCTACAATCTCACAAACAAACAGTGGATTCTATTCTGTTGTAAAAATATGCCAATCTTGGAACTATCCTTTCTTGCTAAGAATAGTGCAGAATGAAGAAAGTATTAATACAGAGATTGCTATTGCGAAAGATTGCGTATGGCTGAGTAAGGATAGACATGACTTAATTTAATTTATAATCTACTTCCTGTTTGTCGTCAACAAAATGAAATTGCTACAGACGAAAGAAAAATGTTACCGAGGCCAGAATGGACGGGAAACGGTAGCACAATAATAGTAACTGAAGTCTGTTAACAAAAAAAAAATGCCCAACAGCAAGTTGCAATTCCGGAAAGGTGGTGGCGATGTTTCCTTTCATGGCACACCGTGGGTTACGCTCAATCGATTTCCGACAATACGCGCCCAACTTCTACGAAATTCCATTTAGCGCTGAATCTACTGGGGTTTCGCTGTAATATTACTGGCCCCATAACGTTGCACAATTCAGGCAGTTATATGGCAGCTAAGCAAATTTGCAGCCTACTTTTCGGAGAATTTGAACTTTTTGCTAGTTCGATTACAGCAGGCGAAGCGAAGCACAAGTTACAGGTTATGGTTTCCCCGGAATTGTCGGGGTTTAGAAATTGACATATTCCTAGGAAGTTCCCAACGTTAATCTGCATGCTTTCGGGTAAATTTCGATTTGCAGAATTGAAAGAAATGGCAAAAAATAATCTTGTTTGCCTAATGCCGTGCCGTTGGATAGAAAGGATACAAGTTGCGGGATTTCACGTCAATCAAACTCGTAGAAATCGCCCCCTGCGATTTTGGTTCCAGTCCAATCAATATTCGAATTGTTCCGTATCGCTTGCTGCTGGGGGAACTGGGGACATAACGCCCTGTCCAAAATGGATTAATGAAATACGGCGTCAGCTATGCTGTAAAAGTACGCACACAATCATGCTACAATTTACGTTGCATAAATTTTGGCACTTAATCAGATATTATAGTTTAATACTAGTATACATCTCTATGTGCATTTGTAAGGTTTCAAATAACACGTTACTTCATCGTAGTATTACGTTTGGTGGAATTCTCGCGGAACATTACTAAAGGACCTATGTACAAATGAGAGATTCTCTTCTCTCTCGTTCTCTTTCGATTATAACAGTGGAATACTAAAGATTTTGGGAAGTTTTTCACTATAGATCGAAAGTCAATTTCCTTGACTAGCGTTTTATACAAAAAACGCAACAGAAGAGGTTAATGTGACACAGTTATTAATGAAAGAGAAAGTAAACAAAGAGAGCCTCTCAATGTTAGATAGGTCCTTTAGTAATGTTCCGCGAGAATTGTATTACAGTCGGAAGTATTTCACGTTTTTCTTCAGAAAAACAAATAACAATATGAATCGAGAAGCATTTTAATACATTTCTCATAACCTTGGGTGAAAAGCTGCGATCACAAACAAGTCGTTCGTCCCAAACGATAGTGATACGTTTTACCCCCCGTTTCCCGAAAGAGAATAACGTCACATTTTATCGCAGACTGGAACATGATCTGAAAACGAACCGTGGGATTGTTTCCTCCTCCAGTCATTGGAAGTGAAGGACACACACGTGACGATAGGCCTGATTGTTTTGGAAAGCGGCCACGTCCACACGCGCACATATCTTCTGGATGACATCCTTCACCCATCAAGGAACTGTTTTACTTCGGCTTCGGAGAAATTCATCTTGTCACACAGTATAGGTAGGTACCCATCAATTAGTAGGCCGTCATTTTTTGCCATCGATCTGCTAATTGGAGATTGTCATGGTGATCGAAGGTAATGGTAACCTCTGACATGGGCACTAATTGGTTTATATGGAGGCTTGACGAATTAATGTCACAGAGCTTCTATTATTCGGCCTACTCTTATACGGACAGGTGCACGTGCGGGACGTTTCTTGTAAGTGTATTTTTGTTTCTTGCTGGAATTGAAAAGATAACATCATAACAAACAAATTCTATGATAATGAATCAATATAAAATGTCCCTCAGAAAACGATAGCATCTTAGTCCTTCCCTTCAAACCTATAAACAAAAGTATCCAACAACTAATATATTACAGATTTATTGTACATATTACTACTTTTACTTCTTCTAAATCGTAATATAAGTGTATCGTTGGCCCCCGTTGATGAAACAGTACATTCTGAAAAAAAATGCTACTGGAATAAAATTCCCGACTTCTGAAACAAAGTTCTCCAGTCTTCTGAGAAAAGCCTATACAGTCTTTGAAATAAGCTGAGAGACGCTTTTCTAGATTCAAAGTGAAGCTTTCGGGGCTCCAGAAAGTTTCCAGCTTTTAAAAAAAGCTTTTCTGGCATTTTATAGCAGTTTTTCCAGTCTTTGGTAAAACCTTTTTTCAAAGTCTTTAAAAAAAAAGCTTTTCGAATACTTAGGGAAGGTTTTCCAGCATGCAAGAAAAGCATTTCCAGTTGATGGGAGAAGGTTTCCGGAGTATAAAAAAAGCTTTTTAGAACTTTTTAAACTACAATTTTATGGCTTTTTAAGAAGCTTTTCCAGCTGCTGGGAGAAGATTTATGTATAAACTTTTCGGTTTCTAAGAGAAGCTTATTCAGCCTTTGACATAAACTTTATCGGCTTCTCAGGTAAGCTTTCATGGCTTCTGTAACAAGCTTCTGAGATCAGATTGAAGCTTTATCTATAGCAACTATTTACGCTTCTGAGAGAAGTAGGATTGGTTTGTAAGACAAGCTTTTTCACCTACTGTGAGAAGCTTTTACGGCTAATTCTAAAAGCTCTCCCATTTGTAGATACTGTATACGGATTCTTGAGCCTTTGCGCTTATCTTTTATGGCTTCTGAAAAAGTCTTTATGCTTTTCGAGAATGTTTTCCGCTGCTTGAAGGTAGCTTTTTTATCTTCTGAGGAAAGCTTTTCCGACTTCTTAAAGAAGCTTTTATATAAACTTTCCGACCATGCGAAAAAAAGCTTAGCAATAGCATATTTTACTATAGATAATTAAAAGTAATATTGACTTGATAGATATAAGAGATAACGTTTGATTGTCAGTGCTTCGCATCTGCTCGGGTTCTAAAGTAACATTGGTAGTTGAATAACAGTTTATTCCTCTGAAATATGCTTAAGAGTGATTTATTCAACTCTTATTTAACTTAAATCTTTGTTGCGGTTCCGTGACTTCTTTGAAAAGCTTTCTCGGATTACAGAATCTGAAAAGGTGTCTTGTTTTCAGGTTATGTCGACATTGAATCGGAATCAAAATCTAAAATATCTGCGAGAAATTTCAAGGCTTCTCCGAGATTTTCCCGACTTCTCGAAAAGCTATTTCTGGTTTCAAAAAGTATGTTTTCTGGTCTCTGAATTAAACTTTTCCCGGCTTACGAGAATAATTTCTGAAGCCTCTAAATTAAGCTTTTATGCTTTCTCAGATAAGCTTTTCTGGTTTCTAAGTTGAGCTTTCACTGCGTTCAAGAGAAGTTGTCTTAGCTTTCGAGAAAAGTGTTTTCAGTTCTAAGAAAATCTTTTACGGCTTCTTGAAGAGCTTTTCTGGCTTTTGTACTACTTCGGGAAACTTCCGTTTGATGCATTTTTGACTTCTGGGAAAAGCGTTTTTTTAGCTTCCAGAGGTAAACTTCCAAGAAAAAGTATTACAACTTCGGTGAGACATGGTTTTGCGTTTTAAAGAAGCTTATGCGTGAGAAGTTTTTCCTGATTTTGTGAAACTTCTTAGTTGGAAAACAAACCTCTGGATGAGAAACTTTTCCGTTAATTAGAAAGAAATAAATCCCTAGAATCCCTAAAGAAATAATCCCTAGAATTCTAGATGAGAGATGCTTTCTGGCGTCTAGAAAAAAAAATCCAGATTGTAGAAGATAAACATTCCAATTTGTAGAAGAGAAGCTTTCCAGCTTCTGTGACATAAGCTTTCCAGCTTCGGGAAGAGAAGTTTTCCACCTTCTGAGAGATGCTTTCCAGCTATTGGAAGAAGTGTTCCAACTTCTGAGATTAGTTTTCCAGCTTTTCAAGCTTTTGAAGCGTAGCTTTAGAAAGAATATTTTTCAGCTCTAGGAAAACAAACTTTTACAGCTTCTGAGAAAAGTTTTTTCGGATGTTTTGTGAAGAATTTGGGATCACTGGATGAAATCGGGTGAAAAAGGGCGTTTTACTGGGACATGGAAAGTTATCTTTAATTATTTCCAATGGCATGCTTTGTAATTTGCATAAATCAATAAGATCTTATATTCAACATCTATATAAATAAAAATGGAGTGGTGTTTGTATGTCACGAAATGGCTTCCGAACGGGTCAACTGATTTGAATGATTATTTTTCCGTTTTGTTCGTCAAGTGTTCCGACGTGTTTGTGTGTATATTCACCGGATATTCACCGGGAAAGTCTGAAAAACGGGAGTGAACGGAACTGTCATTTTGAACGGGACGTTTCATGGCATTTTTCAACAGCCTACTTGATGGCAAGACGAAGTTTGCCGGGCCCACTAGTTATAAATAAATAGTACTTTCGGATGGCTTTCTCAGTTTTTTATCTATCTTTATTAAGGTGATTATAAAACGAAGCCACACCTCAAATTTTCAAGAGCACAAGACTTGAGAATCAATCAGTGCTCCGCATTGAAAATTTATCCCATTGGTCGCCACCAGCAAGCAAGTAGTTTGATTGATTTTCAACGCGAACTGTTGTCAGATTCTCCAGTCTTGTGCACTTGAAAATTCAAAGTTTGGCACTGTGACTCACTGTAGGCCATCGCATCACTTATGAATCCTGAAAGTTCGGTGTTTCATTTCTGCACTACGTTACAGATTGGTTGCGGACCTTTGGAGTATTCGAAAACTAGCCTTGAACTACTTATTATGGTCGTAGATCCCAAGGCCTATATTCAATGGAGTCCTTGAAGGACCAAAAATATCCGTACAAACCAACAAAATATTCCGACGACTTAAATAAATGATTAAGAGTCTGTACAATACGAAGAAAAAACTATCGATAGATCGTAGATCACGCTTGTAGATCCTAAGGCCTATATTCGATGAAGTCCATGGAGAACCTAGGACATCGGTACATATTATAACAATACTCATTTTACTACTGTGAATAGATAAGGGCCTGAGCCATATAAAAAAAAAACATTAAAGGACCGCTAAATACGCCAGTACATTGCTGGTGTATGTTCCAGGAAGTTTTTGAAAAATAGTTTTCCAGCTCCCGAGAGTAACTTTTAGGAAGCACCTATATCGGCTGCTGAGTGTAGCTTTTCCAGCTTCGTAAAAAAAACAGCTTTTTCGGTTCCTTAAAAACCTATCAATTTTTGGAAGAAGCATTGTTAGATGCTGTGGAAAATTGAGTACCGTCAAACGGGGCTTCTTTTGACATTATTTCCACATTCTTTAACTTTGAGAATTTGTAACTCTTAGAATTATGGATAGATGTTGATAATTTTTGCCTATATTTAAGTTGTATATGTACGTAACAAATGTGCAAAATATGAGGCAAATCCATCCAGAAATAACAAAAATGCTTGAATAGTGAAAAAAGTGTGTTCTTCAAGACAAAAAAGGGGCTACTTTGGACATTTTCACAATTTGCTAATGAAATGATTTTTCCTTATAACTTTCAAACTGATTCAATAGATTGTCGTCCACTGTGATGTTATGGAACGTTTTTCATTGATAAACTTATTGTAGAAAATTGCAAAGCTAGAATCAATTACACATATATAACAAATTTCAACGAAACATGCCATTCACTATTCTCAGTTTGCAGTATGAAACTTAAATTTTAAATTTCCTCTTAAATGGAACTATTAGTTACAAGTGCTCGATTTTCAAGTTGACATAAACGAACGACGTAACTACTAGGTACTGCGATGATGAATGAGTTATGTACAAAAACTCTTTTTTTTTCTATTCTTACTGTTATATGAACGATATGTTGAAGGATCACATTAATACCGGTAACTAATTTAATACCAGTAAGTAATTTTCGTTAAAAACGCAATCTATGAAGTAAAGTTTAGCAAGATCGTAAAGAAGTAAGTTTGCTTTTGTAATATGCTTTTAGCTTCTTAATAGTTTAGAGCTGGCTTAAGAGTAGTTTAATTTAGGCATTTGAAGGATGCAACTGTTCTGTACTACAAATTCATGTAAAATATGACGAAAAATAGTTTTTTAGAGATTATGTTGTGAATTTGGCATTGGTACGTATTGAAATATATGTGTTTTATGTCTATTCACTTTTACAAACATTTATTTTATTTTTTTTTTATGTTGTAAAATACACAAACCAAAACATTATAATAAAACAAAAGTCGCAAAAATAAGACCTTTGATCATATATTTTAATAAAACAACAATTTTAAGCAGTATAAATTACAAGATTTTCATGAAACATGACGATTCGATAGTTTTGTGATACTCCCAATAACTTTCCAAAACATGGGTAAAATTCAAACAATGTTTGTATAGCCAATGTTTTATACCTTGTGAATATTTATTCGGGCTTTTTTGAAATGTTTTCTTGTTTATCCTGTTATTGTTGATGTTGTTCCAAGAAAAAAAATCATGCCTAGTGGTAGAGCATATATTGGTTAATAGACACAAAATTGCTCAGATTAATATTTACGCTGCTAATAAATACAAAAGGTGAGTGTCCAAAGTAGCCCCTGGAATCAAAAGTAGCCCCGTCGGATGGTAGCTTTTTAATTCTGTGTGATAAACTTCCTCGACTTCTGAGAACAGCTTTCATGGCTTCTGAGACAATCTTTTCCAGATTCCTAAAGAGATTTTTTTTTTGACTTTTGTGAAAAACATTTGTGGCTTCTTATAGAAGCTTTTATGGATTCAGTGAGAAGCCTCTTTAGTTGAAGCTCCGAGGACTAACCTTTTTAGCTTCTGGTAGAAGCTTTGGCTTTAGCTTTACAATTTGATACGGCATCTGGTAATGTTTTCCGGCTTCTGAGACCAGTGTGCTTTTCAGACCCAGTTCCCAAAAGGCTGCTTGCCATTTACTAGAATAGAAGCTTTCCTGTATCTCAAGGGAGAGATGCTTTCCAACTTCTAGGAGAGAGAAGTTATCCATTTAGTAGAAGTCGAACTTTGCAGAGAAAACACCCAGCTTCTGTGAGAGAAGTTTTCAAATTCAAAATCATAAATAGGATAAGTGCGTGCCAGGAATACAGTGTAGTTTGAAAATAAACTGCTGTGGTTTTTATATTTACAAGGTAAATACAAGAATTGCCACAGACGCTCAGACGGTTTGACCAACATTGACTCCGCCTCCAAGTTAATCAAACCGATTTATGTTGATGCAACCGTTTGACCGACTGTCAAGGTTGGTTGCAGCAACACGATATTTCTTCGTATGTTTTGAATGATTTCGGCAAGTCTAGTGAATATGTGATTGTAACTTTTTCGAATTCTGTGGTTGTGGGAGAGAATATTACTACGATTCTTTGGCAATAATCGTAGTAAGAAATGGACATTGATTAGGAATTCCAGTTATAATTCTCACAAAGTAAATCGGCAAAACTCTGAAATCTGAGCAACAAATCGAAGCAGCCTCTAGTTCAGGCTTTTCGATTCAAATGAGGAAGCAAAGGGTGCCGCCAATCGTAGTCAGTATTTTCGAGGTTGCTGGATTTAGGTTTAATATCTTGAACTTCATTAAGACAATTTGCATGCATAATTTCTAATCCTCTAAATGTACCTTATTTGAGGTAACAAGTTTGCTTTGAACATGTTTGGATCGCCCAAAGTTCCAAATAAGTTTGCGGTGTGCTTCTATTAAAACTTCAAAGCTTCCTAAAGTTCTTCATACCTATGCCGTAGAATTGACTGTGATGTAAACGTTTGTACTGAATTACATATGTTTGCCCTTTGGCAATCCTAACCACAAGACTGTAAGCGAAGAGCTCCATTTCTAATTTGCGTATTTGTTCACACGTGTCGAGGCGCTATTTTCCGTTGGATCTTTTCGGTTTACAATACTAAATGGAGTATGACGTTGCCATCGGGACTGTTATCGGAAGCATGGTTGGCTAGTGGAAAATTACTACCCCCGCTTCCACAACAAACGGATACATCGGATCCCCGCCATCCATTCTTGCAATCTGCTGGGACGACACACGACCACCCGAAGCGTCCGCGATACGAGTTCTGCGAAAAGGAATTTCAATTATGGCACGTTCATTGGTCTGGAAATGTTTCCAACCGCACATTTGCTCGGAGATTATTTACCATACAATCTCATCTGCAGTATCAGTTTACCAGCTGTGCACCACTGCATGTCACCGTATGTTTAATGTACAGCTATTGCCACCAACGGATGCATCAAAGCTGCAAGAAGGACGACATAGACGGCAGCCAAATCGCAATCTCTAGTCAGAGCCACTTTTCGCGGATTAAGAATACAAACCTTCGATTAAATCTGACAATGCTGATTAATTCAACGAGCTTCGGTGACACTGCTCTAGTAGATAGATGAAAGCACAAATGTTTTAACACCAAAACCGCTTAGAATTGTAATTGAGTGGAAAATGTTACTATCATGCCAATGAAATTAATGTACGAGACTAAATTCGATAAATCGATTTAGGATTGGATTTAGATTGGATTTAGATTGGATTTGGATGGGATTTGGATTGGATTTGGATTGGATTTGGATTGGATGAAATCGAATCGAAATCGAATCGAAATCGAATCGAAATCGAATCGAAATCGAATCGAAATCGAATCGAAATCGAATCGAAATCGAATCGAAATCGAATCGAAATCGAATCGAAATCGAAACGAAATCGAATCGAAATCGAATCGAAATCGAATCGAAATCGAATCGAAATCGAATCGAAATCGAATCGAAATCGAATCGAAATCGAATCGAAATCGAATCGAAATCGAATCGAAATCGAATCGAAATCGAATCGAAATCGAATCGAAATCGAATCGAAATCGAAATCGAATCGAAATCGAATCGAAATCGAATCGAATCGAAATCGAAATCGAATCGAAATCGAATCGAAATCGAATCGAAATCGAATCGAAATCGAATCGAAAATCGAAATCGAATCGAAATCGAATCGAAATCGAATCGAAATCGAATCGAAATCGAATCGAAATCGAATCGAAATCGAATCGAAATCGAATCGAAATCGAATCGAAATCGAATCGAAATCGAATCGAAATCGAATCGAAATCGAATCGAAATCGAATCGAAATCGAATCGAAATCGAATCGAAATCGAATCGAAATCGAATCGAAATCGAATCGAAATCGAATCGAAATCGAATCGAAATCGAATCGAAATCGAATCGAAATCGAATCGAAATCGAATCGAAATCGAATCGAAATCGAATCGAAATCGAATCGAAATCGAATCGAAATCGAATCGAAATCGAATCGAAATCGAATCGAAATCGAATCGAATCGAATCGAAATCGAAATCGAAAAATCGAAATCGAATCGAAAATCGAATCGAAATCGAATCGAAATCGAATCGAAATCGAATCGAAATCGAATCGAAATCGAATCGAAATCGAATCGAAATCGAATCGAAATCGAATCGAAATCGAATCGAAAATCGAATCGAAATCGAATCGAAATCGAATCGAAATCGAATCGAAATCGAATCGAAATCGAATCGAAATCGAATCGAAATCGAATCGAAATCGAATCGAAATCGAATCGAAATCGAATCGAAATCGAATCGAAATCGAATCGAAATCGAATCGAAATCGAATCGAAATCGAATCGAAATCGAATCGAAAATCGAATCGAAATCGAATCGAAATCGAATCGAAAATCGAATCGAAATCGAATCGAAATCGAATCGAAATCGAATCGAAATCGAATCGAAATCGAATCGAAATCGAATCGAAATCGAATCGAAATCGAATCGAAATCGAATCGAAATCGAATCGAAATCGAATCGAAATCGAATCGAAATCGAATCGAAATCGAATCGAAATCGAATCGAAATCGAATCGAAATCGAATCGAAATCGAATCGAAATCGAATCGAAATCGAATCGAAATCGAATCGAAATCGAATCGAAATCGAATCGAAATCGAATCGAAATCGAATCGAAATCGAATCGAAATCGAATCGAAATCGAATCGAAATCGAATCGAAATCGAATCGAAATCGAATCGAAATCGAATCGAAATCGAATCGAAATCGAATCGAAATCGAATCGAAATCGAATCGAAATCGAATCGAAATCGAATCGAAATCGAATCGAAATCGAATCGAAATCGAATCGAAATCGAATCGAAATCGAATCGAAATCGAATCGAAATCGAATCGAAATCGAATCGAAATCGAATCGAAATCGAATCGAAATCGAATCGAAATCGAATCGAAATCGAATCGAAATCGAAATCGAATCGAAATCGAATCGAAATCGAATCGAAATCGAATCGAAATCGAAATCGAAATCGAATCGAAATCGAATCGAAATCGAATCGAAATCGAATCGAAATCGAATCGAAATCGAAATCGAATCGAAATCGAAATCGAAATCGAATCGAAAATCGAATCGAAATCGAATCGAAATCGAATCGAAATCGAATCGAAATCGAATCGAAATCGAATCGAAATCGAATCGAAATCGAATCGAAATCGAATCGAAATCGAATCGAAATCGAATCGAAATCGAATCGAAATCGAATCGAAATCGAATCGAAATCGAATCGAAATCGAATCGAAATCGAATCGAAATCGAATCGAAATCGAATCGAAATCGAATCGAAATCGAATCGAAATCGAATCGAAATCGAATCGAAATCGAATCGAAATCGAATCGAAATCGAATCGAAATCGAATCGAAATCGAATCGAAATCGAATCGAAATCGAAATCGAAATCGAATCGAAATCGAATCGAAATCGAATCGAAATCGAATCGAAATCGAATCGAAATCGAATCGAAATCGAATCGAAATCGAATCGAATCGAATCGAAATCGAATCGAAATCGAATCGAAATCGAATCGAAATCGAATCGAAATCGAATCGAAATCGAATCGAAATCGAATCGAAATCGAATCGAAATCGAATCGAAATCGAATCGAAATCGAATCGAAATCGAATCGAAATCGAATCGAAATCGAATCGAAATCGAAAATCGAATCGAAATCGAATCGAAATCGAATCGAAAATCGAATCGAAATCGAATCGAAATCGAATCGAAATCGAATCGAAATCGAATCGAAATCGAATCGAAATCGAATCGAAATCGAATCGAAATCGAATCGAAATCGAATCGAAATCGAATCGAAATCGAATCGAAATCGAATCGAAATCGAATCGAAATCGAATCGAAATCGAATCGAAAATCGAATCGAAATCGAATCGAAATCGAATCGAAATCGAATCGAAATCGAATCGAAATCGAATCGAAATCGAATCGAAATCGAATCGAAATCGAATCGAAATCGAATCGAAATCGAATCGAAAATCGAATCGAAATCGAATCGAAATCGAATCGAAATCGAATCGAAATCGAATCGAAATCGAATCGAAATCGAATCGAAATCGAATCGAAATCGAATCGAAATCGAATCGAAAATCGAAATCGAATCGAAATCGAATCGAAATCGAATCGAAATCGAATCGAAATCGAATCGAAATCGAATCGAAATCGAATCGAAATCGAATCGAAATCGAATCGAAATCGAATCGAAATCGAATCGAAATCGAATCGAAATCGAATCGAAATCGAATCGAAATCGAATCGAAATCGAATCGAAATCGAATCGAAATCGAATCGAAATCGAATCGAAATCGAATCGAAATCGAATCGAAATCGAATCGAAATCGAATCGAAATCGAATCGAAATCGAATCGAAATCGAATCGAAATCGAATCGAAATCGAATCGAAATCGAATCGAAATCGAATCGAAATCGAATCGAAATCGAATCGAAATCGAATCGAAATCGAATCGAAATCGAATCGAAATCGAATCGAAATCGAATCGAAATCGAATCGAAATCGAATCGAAAATCGAATCGAATCGAAATCGAATCGAAATCGAATCGAAATCGAATCGAAATCGAATCGAAATCGAATCGAAATCGAATCGAAATCGAATCGAAATCGAATCGAAATCGAATCGAAATCGAATCGAAATCGAATCGAAATCGAATCGAAATCGAATCGAAATCGAATCGAAATCGAATCGAAATCGAATCGAAATCGAATCGAAATCGAATCGAAATCGAATCGAAATCGAATCGAAATCGAATCGAAATCGAATCGAAATCGAATCGAAATCGAATCGAAATCGAATCGAAATCGAATCGAAATCGAATCGAAATCGAATCGAAATCGAATCGAAATCGAATCGAAATCGAATCGAAATCGAATCGAAATCGAATCGAAATCGAATCGAAATCGAATCGAAATCGAATCGAAATCGAATCGAAATCGAATCGAAATCGAATCGAAATCGAATCGAAATCGAATCGAAATCGAATCGAAATCGAATCGAAATCGAATCGAAATCGAATCGAAATCGAATCGAAATCGAAATCGAATCGAAATCGAATCGAAATCGAATCGAAATCGAAATCGAATCGAAATCGAATCGAAATCGAATCGAAATCGAATCGAAATCGAATCGAAATCGAATCGAAATCGAATCGAAATCGAATCGAAATCGAATCGAAATCGAATCGAAATCGAATCGAAATCGAATCGAAATCGAATCGAAATCGAATCGAAATCGAATCGAAATCGAATCGAAATCGAATCGAAATCGAAATCGAATCGAAATCGAATCGAAATCGAATCGAAATCGAATCGAAATCGAATCGAAATCGAATCGAAATCGAATCGAAATCGAATCGAAATCGAATCGAAATCGAATCGAAATCGAATCGAAATCGAATCGAAATCGAATCGAAATCGAATCGAAATCGAATCGAAATCGAATCGAAATCGAATCGAAATCGAATCGAAATCGAATCGAAATCGAATCGAAATCGAATCGAAATCGAATCGAAATCGAATCGAAATCGAATCGAAATCGAATCGAAATCGAATCGAAATCGAATCGAAATCGAATCGAAATCGAATCGAAATCGAATCGAAATCGAATCGAAATCGAATCGAAATCGAATCGAAATCGAATCGAAATCGAATCGAAATCGAATCGAAATCGAATCGAAATCGAATCGAAATCGAAATCGAATCGAAATCGAATCGAAATCGAATCGAAATCGAATCGAAATCGAATCGAAATCGAATCGAATCGAATCGAAATCGAATCGAAATCGAATCGAAATCGAATCGAAATCGAAATCGAATCGAAATCGAATCGAAATCGAATCGAAATCGAATCGAAATCGAATCGAAATCGAATCGAAATCGAATCGAAATCGAATCGAAATCGAATCGAAATCGAATCGAAATCGAATCGAAATCGAATCGAAATCGAATCGAAATCGAATCGAAATCGAATCGAAATCGAATCGAAATCGAATCGAAATCGAATCGAAATCGAATCGAAATCGAATCGAAATCGAATCGAAATCGAATCGAAATCGAATCGAAATCGAATCGAAATCGAATCGAAATCGAATCGAAATCGAATCGAAATCGAATCGAAATCGAATCGAAATCGAATCGAAATCGAATCGAAATCGAATCGAAATCGAATCGAAATCGAATCGAAATCGAATCGAAATCGAATCGAAATCGAATCGAAATCGAATCGAAATCGAATCGAAATCGAATCGAAATCGAATCGAAATCGAATCGAAATCGAATCGAAATCGAATCGAAATCGAATCGAAATCGAATCGAAATCGAAATCGAATCGAAATCGAATCGAAATCGAATCGAAATCGAATCGAAATCGAATCGAAATCGAATCGAAATCGAATCGAAATCGAATCGAAATCGAATCGAAATCGAATCGAAATCGAATCGAAATCGAATCGAAATCGAATCGAAATCGAATCGAAATCGAATCGAAATCGAATCGAAATCGAATCGAAATCGAATCGAAATCGAATCGAAATCGAATCGAAATCGAATCGAAATCGAATCGAAATCGAATCGAAATCGAATCGAATCGAATCGAAATCGAATCGAAATCGAATCGAAATCGAATCGAAATCGAATCGAAATCGAATCGAAATCGAATCGAAATCGAATCGAAATCGAATCGAAATCGAATCGAAATCGAATCGAAATCGAATCGAAATCGAATCGAAATCGAATCGAAATCGAATCGAAATCGAATCGAAATCGAATCGAAATCGAATCGAAATCGAATCGAAATCGAATCGAAATCGAATCGAAATCGAATCGAAATCGAATCGAAATCGAATCGAAATCGAATCGAAATCGAATCGAAATCGAATCGAAATCGAATCGAAATCGAATCGAAATCGAATCGAAATCGAATCGAAATCGAATCGAAATCGAATCGAAATCGAATCGAAATCGAATCGAAATCGAATCGAAATCGAATCGAAATCGAATCGAAATCGAATCGAAATCGAATCGAAATCGAATCGAAATCGAATCGAAATCGAATCGAAATCGAATCGAAATCGAATCGAAATCGAATCGAAATCGAATCGAAATCGAATCGAAATCGAATCGAAATCGAATCGAAATCGAATCGAAATCGAATCGAAATCGAATCGAAATCGAATCGAAATCGAATCGAAATCGAATCGAATCGAATCGAATCGAAATCGAATCGAAATCGAATCGAAATCGAATCGAAATCGAATCGAAATCGAATCGAAATCGAATCGAAATCGAATCGAAATCGAATCGAAATCGAATCGAAAATCGAAATCGAATCGAAATCGAATCGAAATCGAATCGAAATCGAATCGAAATCGAATCGAAATCGAATCGAAATCGAATCGAAATCGAATCGAATCGAATCGAAATCGAATCGAAATCGAATCGAAATCGAATCGAAATCGAATCGAAATCGAATCGAAATCGAATCGAAATCGAATCGAAATCGAATCGAAATCGAATCGAAATCGAATCGAAATCGAATCGAAATCGAATCGAAATCGAATCGAAATCGAATCGAATCGAATCGAATCGAAATCGAATCGAAATCGAATCGAAATCGAATCGAAATCGAATCGAAATCGAATCGAAATCGAATCGAAATCGAAATCGAATCGAAATCGAATCGAAATCGAATCGAAATCGAATCGAAATCGAATCGAAATCGAATCGAAATCGAATCGAAATCGAATCGAAATCGAATCGAAATCGAATCGAAATCGAATCGAAATCGAATCGAAATCGAATCGAAATCGAATCGAAATCGAATCGAAATCGAATCGAAATCGAATCGAAATCGAATCGAAATCGAATCGAAATCGAATCGAAATCGAATCGAAATCGAATCGAAATCGAATCGAAATCGAATCGAAATCGAATCGAAATCGAATCGAAATCGAATCGAAATCGAATCGAAATCGAATCGAAATCGAATCGAAATCGAATCGAATCGAATCGAATCGAAATCGAATCGAAATCGAATCGAAATCGAATCGAAATCGAATCGAAATCGAATCGAAATCGAATCGAAATCGAATCGAAATCGAATCGAAATCGAATCGAAATCGAATCGAAATCGAATCGAAATCGAATCGAAATCGAATCGAAATCGAATCGAATCGAAATCGAATCGAAATCGAATCGAATCGAAATCGAATCGAATCGAATCGAAATCGAATCGAAATCGAATCGAAATCGAATCGAAATCGAATCGAAATCGAATCGAAATCGAATCGAAATCGAATCGAAATCGAATCGAAATCGAATCGAAATCGAATCGAAATCGAATCGAAATCGAATCGAAATCGAATCGAAATCGAATCGAAATCGAATCGAAATCGAATCGAAATCGAATCGAAATCGAATCGAAATCGAATCGAAATCGAATCGAAATCGAATCGAAATCGAATCGAAATCGAATCGAATCGAATCGAAATCGAATCGAAATCGAATCGAAATCGAATCGAAATCGAATCGAATCGAATCGAATCGAAATCGAATCGAAATCGAATCGAAATCGAATCGAAATCGAATCGAAATCGAATCGAAATCGAATCGAAATCGAATCGAAATCGAATCGAAATCGAATCGAAATCGAATCGAAATCGAATCGAAATCGAATCGAAATCGAATCGAAATCGAATCGAATCGAAATCGAATCGAAATCGAATCGAATCGAAATCGAATCGAAATCGAATCGAAATCGAATCGAAATCGAATCGAAATCGAATCGAAATCGAATCGAAATCGAATCGAAATCGAATCGAATCGAAATCGAATCGAAATCGAATCGAAATCGAATCGAAATCGAATCGAAATCGAATCGAAATCGAATCGAAATCGAATCGAAATCGAATCGAATCGAAATCGAATCGAAATCGAATCGAAATCGAATCGAAATCGAATCGAAATCGAATCGAAATCGAATCGAAATCGAATCGAAATCGAATCGAAATCGAATCGAAATCGAATCGAAATCGAATCGAAATCGAATCGAAATCGAATCGAAATCGAATCGAAATCGAATCGAAATCGAATCGAAATCGAATCGAAATCGAATCGAAATCGAATCGAAATCGAATCGAAATCGAATCGAAATCGAATCGAAATCGAATCGAAATCGAATCGAAATCGAATCGAAATCGATCGAAATCGAATCGAATCGAATCGAAATCGAATCGAAATCGAATCGAAATCGAATCGAAATCGAATCGAAATCGAATCGAAATCGAATCGAAATCGAATCGAAATCGAATCGAAATCGAATCGAAATCGAATCGAAATCGAATCGAAATCGAATCGAAATCGAATCGAAATCGAATCGAAATCGAATCGAAATCGAATCGAAATCGAATCGAAATCGAATCGAAATCGAATCGAAATCGAATCGAAATCGAATCGAAATCGAATCGAAATCGAATCGAAATCGAATCGAAATCGAATCGAAATCGAATCGAAATCGAATCGAAATCGAATCGAAATCGAATCGAAATCGAATCGAAATCGAATCGAAATCGAATCGAAATCGAATCGAATCGAAATC
This sequence comes from Aedes aegypti, assembly GCF_002204515.2. Lineage (NCBI taxonomy): Eukaryota > Metazoa > Arthropoda > Insecta > Diptera > Culicidae > Aedes > Aedes aegypti. The sequence continues at coordinate 22,273,418 of NC_035109.1, read as the reverse complement.
GAATCGAAATCGAATCGAAATCGAATCGAAATCGAATCGAAATCGAATCGAAATCGAATCGAAATCGAATCGAAAATCGAATCGAAATCGAATCGAAATCGAATCGAAATCGAATCGAAATCGAATCGAAATCGAATCGAAATCGAATCGAAATCGAATCGAAATCGAATCGAAATCGAATCGAAATCGAATCGAAATCGAATCGAAATCGAATCGAAATCGAATCGAAATCGAATCGAAATCGAATCGAAATCGAATCGAAATCGAATCGAAATCGAATCGAAATCGAATCGAAATCGAATCGAAATCGAATCGAAATCGAATCGAAATCGAATCGAATCGAATCGAAATCGATCGAAATCGAATCGAAATCGAATCGAAATCGAATCGAAATCGAATCGAAATCGAATCGAAATCGAATCGAAATCGAATCGAAATCGAATCGAAATCGAATCGAAATCGAATCGAAATCGAATCGAAATCGAATCGAAATCGAATCGAAATCGAATCGAAATCGAATCGAAATCGAATCGAATCGAATCGAATCGAATCGAAATCGAATCGAAATCGAATCGAAATCGAATCGAAATCGAATCGAAATCGAATCGAAATCGAATCGAATCGAATCGAATCGAATCGAATCGAAATCGAATCGAAATCGTATCGAAATCGAATCGAAATCGAATCGAAATTTAATCGAAATTTAATCGAAATTTAATCGAAATCGAATCAAAATCAAATCGAAATTGAAAACGGCTTTGACAGAACCCATCGCAACATTGATAAAATGCAGACCAGATGCTGATCAACAAAGTATCGTCACGTGGCTCATTGACCAGTAATTCTATGACAATGTTTTACCCTGACTAATAATGATATTCCCAGAAGCTCTGAGAGGCCTGTCACTCTGGATGGCAAAAACCTTGACTTCACACGTCTTCCGCTGAACATGTGCTAATGCCTATTATGAATGCAACCATTAAGGGGTACATTGAAGCGTAATGACAAAGGATGGAAAATCATTTTCCTCTAGGGGGGAGCAACCGGAAATTATACACAATTTATTTCGCTATTACTCCCCCAGGCAGGCAGATGCAACATTGCACGGTTCAATTAAGCTATCTGATAAATATTCATACCGTGCTGTATGTCTAAAACCTCGGGGTGTTTTGGTTCGTTTGCGTTAGGCTCACCTGGTGTGCCAATCGCGATGGCAACATCCAAGCTAGCTGTGATTTTTTAATTTATTTCCCATTGCCTACTATGAGCGATAAGTGAGGTTCTGCGAAATTTGGCAAAGCCATTAAATGGAATTAAAACATTGTTCCCACTCATTTTGTTCATATTTTCTATCGATGGGGCTACGAGCTATTCGGAAAAATGTGATAATCGATTAAAAGAAGAAGTACTCCTGTTGATTCTCTTGGTTTGCCAAAAGGCAACTGGTGGTTACTGTAGTTACAACTGAACGTTCACTTGTCGAGTTCGGATGAATGAGTGGTGAATTTGATTTCGGCCAGTGCGCAGTCCCGCAGTTCATGATCTTGAACACACTCGATATTGAACTTGAATTCATTGTCTATTTAGGGTCTGGACAACTGTCTCAATGTTGGAAGTTAGACAGTAACCATTGAAGCAATCAACCAACGCAGGATCCGTGGTTGGGATTCATTTATGCGTACGAGATTTGTATAAACGAATTACTGTTGAAGCGTTGATTTTCAGAGTCATGGATCATTGAAGGAAATTCGTTGATCAATCACTCAATCTAAATAGCGCATAGTGTAAAAAGGTATTAAACTGACGAAGAATTGCGTATCTTGAAAACACAACACGTACACATTGTTGTCATGTATATTTTACCCAAATTCCCAATTTTATAATAGATGTTAACAGTTTTTCGCGTATTATTCTTGTATGATTCCTCTGCGTTATCCAGCCTTCAAAGCAATTAACTTTCGAATGGTGGATGAAGATTTTGATTCCGCAACATGAATAATTTTAAATGAATAGAAATGTGTGGACTTTTCATGATTCTTATTCCGGACGCTTCCTTACTTCTGCCTCATATTCCGGAAACTTTGATTCGAATTCCGGACAGCTAATGAAAATCATAGATAGAAAAGTCAAATAATTAATTGAGATCAACAAACTACTAAAGAGGCGTCTAAGGCAGCTGAACAATATGAATTTTTATGGATATCTATGGAAAATGTTGACTAAAAAGAGCATTGGAAGTGAGAACTTTTGAACGGCAAAAATTGAAATATTTCCCATACAAAGTACAGTGTCCGGAATTTGAAGCTGTCCGTAATATGAATCAAAACGGTACCTTTTGCAGTACCAGGGAACCATATGCGTCTCTAATGATATGCAGCGGAATTGCAAAAAAAAAAATTACGTTAACAATTTGCACATTGAAGTCTCATCTTCAGCACAAAAACTATTTTTAATTAAGACCTTTTAGTCAGAAAAAGAAATCTACTACACAGATAAATATAGCACCAACGGCCTGGAAAATTCTTCCAATAGTTCAGCCCCGGTTTTCTTTGCAGAAATTAAAAAACAAATCTCATTGTTTTCCAATTTCCTTTGTGTACACACTCCCTCCCACAACGTGATGAAATTGAATTTTATCTCTCGTGAGAGATGCCAGGCAGCCTGTGGATGAAATTGTGAAATGAAATCATTTATTGTCGCCTGGCGAACTAAATTGCCGCTGAGAAGAGGCAGAAAAAAAGTTGCGATGCTCTTACAAGACAACAACGCTCTGCTCGGTCTTTAGCGCTCAAGCTAGGTCGTAACGGCCATTACCATCATAGTAGGCGATGCATCGATACAACCAACAAAGCAACAAGACCCTTTCAGCCTTTGAGGAAGTAAATACCTTGGAACGAAAACAAGCGCCATAAGCAGATTCGTAAATATTGGAATAGGGTTTACTTTGTCTATCTCGGAAGTTCCCGCGAGGGAAAGACAACAAAGGGAACAGGAATATCCATTTACCACTACAGACGAGCCGTTGGCGAAGGGAAATAGCGAGTTGTGGAATAGAAAAGCTTTGGAAAGCTGTTTGAGTGGACCATTATAGTAACCATGGAATCAAAGACGATATAAAGACATAGTAGTCGAGCTCAGAATGGGTACCACTTCTAGTACTACAACTACACTCGGTACCAAAATTTGACATATTGCACTAAATTTTTATAGCATTCTAGATTTTGCTCTAATAAGGCTCTCTGACGTTCAATCACCCTTCTTTTTTCCGCAACCGAGCATAAATGGATTGTTTCCATACCGTTTCCGTATGAAAACAACAAACACAAAATTCCATTTGATCTTGTTGTTGGAAATAGAAGACTGAGAAAGCCTTATACAACATGTTCCATTAAATTTTGGACTACTGTGAGCGATTTCGTCTTTGACGAAATTGTGTTCTCAGTACAGTTCCATTAGTCGACATCGAGCCGTTGAGTATCGACTCGTAGAGGTTTTACTGTATATTACATTGTGATGTAACCCCAAGGCAGCCCACGGCCACCACCGCACATGGGTGAAGGATGAAGCTAAACTCCTGGCGGAAAGATAATATACATGTAACGAGATGCGGCCACTCTTTTTATGCCGGGGGGATCACCGATATGCGAGCCCAAAATGGATTATACCTGTCTCGTCTCCGGAGGTATGGGAGTAAAATAAGAAATTTGTCGGCCGATGACGACGGCAGTCAGCGGGTATCTCATGTTTAATCAAATTTTACGGGCGATGAACCTCCGGCCAGACGAGGACAATGATTGCTGACTCCCACGCAAATCACTCAATCACTCACTCACTCGTGTGAACAATCGTTGACGCTTGAGAGAGGGAAAGTAAACGGGAAAGTTTTTGAGACTAATTAACTTAAGGCTATTGCTCCTTTAAAGATGATTGAATCAGACAGTATAATCAAAGACGAAATGAAAACCTTCATGTGCCTTGCAGTTGTTTAAAAATGTATGGCACATTAGATAATAAAGCTAAATCTAGAATTCCATGAAAAGTATATTGCGATCTGTCAAACTTTGGTACCGAATGTAGTACTAGAATTGGTACTTATTCTGATCCCGACTACTATGTCTTTATTTTGTCTTTGTTTCAACCATTATTTCAAGAAAACAATGGTCATTGAAAAGGAAATGTCTCAGAGTGGTCGAAAATGCCGGTCGAATTTATGGGGTAGACTCCCACGGGTTGACCAATTGTTAGACCGGAAAAGTGAATGAAATCCCTCGTTTAATTACGATTTTCTGTCTCCCCTGTCTATTTCTTCCGTCTAGCTCCTCTTCCAACATTTTGAAATTCATTGACCGGTACTGTAACAGAGCCTGAGAGTTAATTCCGATATCGCCATGGAAACATCGACTTATTTTATATGGAAAACAATTATATAGTCTTTCGATGCTACTGATTAGATCGAACGGCTTCCAGCCTACTAACTATTTCTATCATCCGGAGGCTGGATCGAATCTATGATGCATCGCATGCTGTGATGCACATACCTAATAGAATTATTGTGCATGAGCTCAAACTCTCAATTCCTACTGTGTAGGAGTTATGCAGATAGATTGCTCGATTCGTGGGAGCTGAGAACTGCATTCTGATTGTTTCACCAGATAAATTTTAATATGGAAACGACGCATCAGCTTACCGTTAACTACTACGTTGCATGTCATGTGTCTTTTACAAATATATCCAATAATCAATAATAAAGTTAAGGCTAAGTAGCCTGTCATTCGTCTTGGCAGCCTGATGACTTAAGCTGTAAGTTCAAAGTGATAAAACTCAGTCTTGATAGTTTATATTGACTTGAAAAAGTATCACTGTACGCGCTAACATGCATAAAATATGCTGGTATTTTTTTTTTTTTTTTTGCACTATGTCAGTGCAAAACCAACTGATTTTCTTTGATTTGAAATCGTGAGATGAATTAGCAACAATGGACCAATGCACGAGTTTACTAATTTGACGTTTAAGCGTTGCCGAACTCACTCGTTGCCATGGTCACGTAAATAACACGGCACCACTCAAACGTTAAATAATGAACTCGTGCATCGGTCCATCATCAACGATGTGTGCAAATTTCAATGACGGCCTACTTCGCCTACTTCGGGGTCAGGATCCGTCATTGATTTCGGAATTTTCAAAAGCAGTTTATTCGATCAAAATCAAGAAAATGTACAGGAAAATGTGTTCACTGTATTCTATACTCCAACCAAAACACAGTGAACACATTTTCATCGAATAACTTTATGTTTTGAACAGAAAAGCTGCTTTTGATGTTTCGATGATGCCGATGATTACGATGGCGGAGCGTTGAACGTTAAGTGCAATTCATAACATTTTAGGTACAATTGATTTTTTTTCCACATACTTCATCTTCTTGAAAGAACTCCGAAATTAAAATCAAAGACGAAATAAGGACCTCTTGCAAATGTCCAAAAATGTATAGCATTTTAATATTAGAATCTGGAAAACAATTATTTTAACTTGGGTACCGAGGGAAGTACCAAGGGTCTTTCTTAGCCCGACTAGTATGTCTTAATTTCGTGTTTGTTAAAATAGCACCAAATTATTTGGCTTATCTTTCTGACGTTCACTGCTAAATAAGCGAGCACTAATGTTTGCTAGGTTTGAACGTAGTTGAGTTTGATTAATCTAGATAATAAGAAAATAAATTTAAAAGAATTATCATATAGATTCACAATGACAAAGATACAATAAGTTTAAATTACGTCGGATGATGCACATCAGCCAACTATGATTCACTACTGCTCGTTTTATTACCACCCTAATCTGCGTTCTAGCATTACTAAGCTACTGCAATCTCTGAACATAATCGACATCCGTTCATTATGCTCTCAATCCCTTTATGAGCTACCTACCTCTCTGGTAGAAGATAAGGATAATGGCAGAGATGATTATCATCGTGTTGGTCGTAAAATCGGTTATGTTGGTGATAATCACGTATAATCAGCTGCAAAGTCAGGTTCAACTAACGTGCTAACTACCTACTTTGATGCTTTATGGAGTAGACGTGGCCGCATGTTCGACCCTGCCAATTCCACACCGCAGCACAGTGATTCCTCTCCATACAACAGATGATACACCAGATTATGTCTTTTTGGAACTATTTATAACCATCACATGATTAACCCATTTTTTTGGTGATTTTTTCATGTATCAGAATTCTATATTATCAACATGTGGTATTGGCTTCGTCAAACTATACGGCACTTGAGCCCAGCTTGTGAATGGTTTGAAAATGGAATGGTTTTTAAACAAATGCAATGCTATGCTATGCTATTTAATGGTTTTCAAAACAAATATGACTTTTATTGGCATATTTGTATTAATTACACTCATTATTATATGACCGAGCTCAGTATTGTCGCATCCAATCCGGTTAATCAGGTAAGGATTTACCGAAACATGACTGGAAAATCTTCAAATTGAGACTAATGTGATATGTGAGTGAGTGTGTGCTCACATTTAAAACTTACAAGGTAAGGTCACGATGGTGTTACACGGGGTTTTAAACCGGACTATTTTTGTTAGATTCTACATGTCGAAATATGAAAAACCCCCAAAGCCTTTCGGGTGATGGACCAGTGGTGTAGCCAGGAGGGGCTCTAAAAGGGGCAATTTTGTACATATATTATATTATTAAGCTACATGGAAATTTGACAAAAATATTTTTTAGTAATTATTGTGATGGTAGAGAACAGAATTGACATTGATGTATGTTTAAAATGTATTTTTTCCATGCCATAGGCGCAATCGGGTTGGGTTTCTTGTTGGTATATTGTTTCAATAAAACCAAATTTGTGTTGGCGTCCATATTCCATGTTATTTACGCCAATGGCATAAAAATACATTACAAACATACATTAATGTCAATTCTGTTCATTACTATCGTAATAAATACTGAGAAAAATCTTTTTGACAAATTGTCAATTGACCTTTTCTCTACTGCAGTAATTATTGCAGTGTAGTGGCGCCGGGTAAAAATATTGCCCCCACTTATACACTGCTAACAGAAACAACGCTTATATCTGAAAACTTACATTGAAAGTTGTAATTTATTTGTAAATGAGATCGTATGACACAATTAACAATTTTACTCGATTTTACGGTATCTAATTTTTAACCTGTGAAGGAAGGATCTTTCAAAAATTACAATCGATAATTTGTCGTAAAATAAAGCAAAACTTATGAAAACAGCTTTTTAATTCATCAATGTTCTTTGCACTTTTGCTTTTGATCATTAGAACAATAATCGCTTTAAACTAAAATTTACCCCTACAGCTCTCTCGCCACTAGGTAGGTTTCCTGCAAATCGGACAGGTTGCACTCTGCTGCAACCACAGATCGATACAGGCCGCGTGGAACTTGTGCTGGCAGGGCAGAGTCCGGGCCGTCAGCACCATGTCCAAACAAATCGCACAGGTACTCGCAATCGTCCGGCTGAAATTTAGACAAGAGGGAAATGTAGGATTTTTAGTTGTACTTTAAAGTGTGGCTTATTTTTCGAAAATTTTTAAAATCAGAGATTCGTGTGGTTTATTGAATTCAAATCACATAAAAGGAGAAACCCCTTAAACTAAACACAGTTTCAGCAAAAAAATAAATAAATTATATGGTGAGGTATAAATCCTAAAAGTGTGTCGTCCATATCTGATAGCTCTAATCTTGGAATCTTGGAATCTTGGAATCTTGGAATCTTGGAATCTTGGCATCTCTCAGAAGATTCAAAAGCTTCCACTCAGAAGCTTGAAAAGCTTTGTCTCACAAAAACTTCAATAAATTGTTTTGAGAAGCTCCGATAGCTTGCTTACAGAAGCTTCGATAGCTTCTTTCCACACTCTTAAAAGCCTAAAGCGCTTCCTTCTCGAAGCCTTAAAAGCTTCATCTCAGTAGCTTGAAAAGAATTATCACAGAAGATTAAAACAATTAATTCAAAGAAGTTTGAAAATACACATTGCGGGAGCTTTAACAATCTTCTAGGAGCTAGGAAATGTACTTTCAGACTAATTAAAAGCTTTTCCTCAGAAGCTCAGAAGTCAGCTCAGCTCGACTATCAATGAACCAATAGGCCTTTTCATGATACGTTTCAAAACAGCTGATCACGAAGCAATTTGACAGATCTTCTAATGCATAAACGAACCTGTCAAATGAAAAGGCCTATATTTGTCAGGGATCAGACAGCAGTCATCGGAATTTGTTTTACCCTATCAGAATGTCTATAGTGTCAAACAAATGTTTAAACTGCTGTCAGATCCCAGACAAATATATATATTTGACACCGTGTACTACGAAGCATGCGAATTATCTTCCAACAAGCTATAAGAGCTTTCTCTCAAAACTCGCTAGTTCTCAGAAGTTTTAAAAACGGCATCATGAGCATGAACAGCTTCCAATCAGCAGTCTGAAAAGCTTCATCGATGAAAGCAAAAAAAAAATATCTTGAACGCTTGAAAAGCTTCTTCTCAAAAGCAAATTAGAAGCTTCCACTCCAAAAGATAGAATAAAAAGATTGTTTTTTTTTTTTGAATAACTTCAGCTCAGTAGCATGAAAAACTTATTCACAAAACCTTGAACGTGTTTATCTTAGCAGTTTAGGAGCTAATGTCATTCAAAAGCATTCCTCATGAGACTGAAAGTCTGTCTCACAGAAGCAAGTAAAACTTCTTTCAAGAAGCTTGAAAAGCTTTCTCTCAGAAGCTAGCAAATCTTCCTCTTAGTAGCTTGAAATAAAGCTTGTCAGAAGTTTGAAAAATACCGCAGAAATAAAGCTTCAGCTTCAGCTCCATCTCTTAGAAGCTCTATCTTAGAAGCTTTCTCTCAGAAGGTTCAAAAGCTTCTTCTCAGAAGTATCTCAGAAGCATATTCTAAGACGTTTCTTTTCAAAAGCCTGGAGTTTTGCCAAATTTACGAACAACTTTCAATACCAGATTGTGATATGAGATCAAAATTTGATCGTTTTGAGATATGATAGTGAAATTGCCATCTGCCCGGATGTGTTTCAGAAGCTTCATTAGCTTTTTCTCAGAAGCTTATAGAGTTCCCTCTCAGATGCATGAAAAGCTTTCTCTCAGAACGTTCAGACACTGAAAAAACCTCCTCTGAGCTTTAGAAGCTTCTTTTCAGGAGATTTGAAATCATTTTAAAGAAACTGGAAAATCTCAGTAGCTTCCATAGCTTTTTCCACCATCATTCTTCCAAGACGGTTGAAAAATCGCCTTTCAATAGCTTTGAAAACTTCCATTCCTTTGAAAGCTTTTCAATAGAAGATAAGAATTCTTCTCAGAAAAGTAACAAGGTTCAACTCGAAAGATTGAAAAACTTCTTCAAAAATACTTAAAATCATCATACCAGAATCTCAAATTTTCTTTTAAGGATTTTAAAAATCTCCTTATAATAATCTCCTTTTTCAGAAGCTCAGAAGAATCATCTCAGCCAATCAAAGCTTTTGAAGATAGAGCTCCTCAGACGAAAAAACAGCTGCTTCTCAAATTTTGAAAAATCCCTACTCAGAAGCTTGTAAGGCTTTGTCAAAATTTGCCTCTAGGAAACTAAAGGAACTAGCTGTCTCTTCATAACACTGACTTTGACGCTTGAAAAGCTTCTGCTTAGAAGTTTGGGTAACTTCCTCTCAGAAGTTTGGAAAACTTCCTCTCGAATGCTCTCTTAAGGGAAGGTCACGATGGTGTTACACGGGGTTTTCAACCGGACCATTTTTGTTAGATTCTACATGCCGAAATAAGAAAAACCCCAAAGTCTTTCGGGTGATGGACCAGTGGTGTAGCCAGGAGGGGCTCTGAAAGGGGCAATTTTGTACGTATATTATATTATTAAGCTAATTGGCAATTTGACAATTTTTTTTTTTTAGTATCTATTGTGATGGCAGAGAACAGAATTGACATTAATGTATGTTTGAAATGTATTTTCCATGCCATAGGCGCAATCGGGATGGGTTTAGTATTTGTATACTATTCTAATAAAACCAAATTTGTTTTGGTGTCCATAGTCAATGTTAGTTACGCCAATGGCATGGAAAATACATTTTAAACATACATTAATGTCAATTCTGTTCTCTGCCATCACAATAGATACTAAAAAAATATTTTTGTCAAATTGCCAATTAGCTTAATATTATAATATACGTACAAAATTGCCCCTTTCAGAGCCCCTCCTGGCTACACCACTGGTCCATCACCCGAAAGGCTTTGGGGTTTTTCATATTTTGACATGTAGCATCTAACAAAAATAGTCCGGTTGAAAACCCCGTGTAACACCATCGTGACCTTCCCTTGTCAGAAGCTAGAGAAGCTTCATCTTAAAAACTTCAAAATCTTTCTCCCAGAAGTTAAAATAGATTCAAATACTTCTTCTAAGAAACGCTAAAGGCTTTCCATAGTAAACTTAAAACCTTCTTCTAACAAGTTTAAAGGCTTCTTCTCAGAAGTTTAAAGAGCTTCCACCTAGAAAGTTGAAAAGATTCCTCCCAGAAGTTTGGAAACAGCCTCTCTGAAGCTTGAAGAACTGCCTCTCAGTAGTTCAGATTCAGATTGAGATTTGAGATTTGAGATTTGAGATTTGAGATTTGAGATTTGAGATTTGAGATTTGAGATTTGAGATTTGAGATTTGAGATTTGAGATTTGAGATTTGAGATTTGAGATTTGAGATTTGAGATTTGAGATTTGAGATTTGAGATTTGAGATTTGAGATTTGAGATTTGAGATTTGAGATTTGAGATTTGAGATTTGAGATTTGAGATTTGAGATTTGAGATTTGAGATTTGAGATTTGAGATTTGAGATTTGAGATTTGAGATTTGAGATTTGAGATTTGAGATTTGAGATTTGAGATTTGAGATTTGAGATTTGAGATTTGAGATTTGAGATTTGAGATTTGAGATTTGAGAAACTATCGAATCGCCTAGAAAAATCTAATTGATGGTGACAAGCACAAAATAATTGTCTACGATAAATGTTTGAGGCTCTTCCTTTCGCATGATCCATCCACTATTTATTGGATGAAATCTTATAATATATCTTATCAGTGGGGCCTTCCTTAGCCGAGTGGTTAGAGTCCGCGGCTACAAAGCAAAGCCATGCTGAAGGTGTCTGGGTTCAATTCTCGGTCGGTCCAGGATCTTTTCGTTATGAAAATTTCCTTGACTTCCCTGGGCATAGAGTATTATCGCACCTGCCACACGATATACGAATGCAAAAATGGCAAAATTGGCAAAGAAAGCTATCAGTTAATAACTGTGGAAGTGCTCATAAGAACACTAAGCTGAGAAGCAGGCTCTGTCCCAGTGAGGACGTCATGCCAAGAAGAAGAAGAATATCTTATCAGTAGCGCAACCAGGATTTGATTCTAGTAGGGGTTTTGCAAATTTTAAAATACTTTTTAAGAACAAATCGCACGATGCCATTCAGCCGCTTTTCTTCTGTGTTGTGACGTTGAGAATAATCTTTAAGCGCAGCAATTTTCAACAGAAATCATTCCCAATATTGTTGCAGTATGTCGATCAGGATTGCAAAACTCAACTGCCTATAGAAAACTAATTGTCAGTTCTTACAGAATTGGCAATCTAGAAAGTCGAGTCCAAAGGTCAAACATGATTGTGAAGATTTTATGTACAAATATGTAACCTTAAAATTTTCAATACGACCATTAAACTTTGTTTTTGGATGACTTTGTAATTCGATTGATTTAATAGAGGGACGTTAATGCATCCATATTTCTATTGGACAAACCTAGTTACATTGCCCAACAATTTTTAAATTAACATCTTATTTTTATGATTTACTCAAACAAATAGAAGGTCATATCAAAATTGTTGAAATTACTAATAAGCCCAAAATACTTTCATTGGCAGCTTAATACTTCAATAGCCAATTTTTCTACTCCGTAATCTTTAAAAGTCCAGGAATTTGTATGGACACTTAGTTTTTTTTTTTTCACGAGCTCGGCTGTGCGAATCTCGGTTTCCCGATTTTAACCGAGGCTCAGCTAACAAATTGTCCGGTTGCTTAGCAACGAAGCACGATTTATTCTAGGACAGGACGTGACAGCTCAACTAAGACTGCCCAGTTGTTTTTCAGTCGATAACATTGACGATTTCAAAAGCCAGTGCTGCCAGTATTCCTTTTAAGCAAATCTTGTGAACAAATTCAAATATCAAGACCAATAATTTAATTGTTTCTTGCACGTTTCATCAATTTAATGCAATAGAGGATGCTATCTTTTTAAAAACTCAGGTTTATTTTCAAATCCGACGATATTTTAGAGAAAATTAACACAATTCCCATTGTATTGCTTTCAATTAAGTATTTTTTATGTATTTTAATATTGTAGGAGCACATGCGGTAAACTTAACATCGAATATTAATAAATTTAAAACAAAAGGAATTCATGAAAAAATTTCAAACTTTTGATGAACACTCTAATTTAAGATCTAGCAACACGGTCGGGCTAGTAACAAAGTGCCCTGTTACAATCCAACTCAACGATGTGGAAGTATGCCTTTGCCAAAACGACCAATGAGAAGTGGCCTTTTTTGGCAGGCAATTGGTTTCGTTTTTGTACTTTGACCTGGCACGTCTTGTCTTAGGATTTACTGATACTCGGCTTTTATTTGCTGAGATCCCAGGAAATGTGTTTGCCTACTACTCGGCTGTGCGGATCTCGGTTAAAATTAGCCGAGATTCGGAATTCTAAATTAAGTGTGTGCACCGAAGATCACAAAACTTGTAAAAATTATGATAATTTGGAAACTGTACCGATGAATGGGTTCCAATATATCTGAACATTTAACAAACTGTTGACACAACACCTTAAGATTGTTTTTAAAAAAAGCTAGAAAATATTGTTATATATTGGATTGATGTAGCAATTCGCAGTTTAATTTGTTGAGTAAAAAACAGCTTGAATGATGTAATAGTGAAAACCACTGACATTCCCAATGTTTATATGAATCAAACTAAGTTGCTGCTCTGTAGTTGTTGGTGTTGAATTTCAAAAAAAATATGCTTGGCAAGCCTTATAATTTTTCTGCTCTGGGGTGGGGGGGGTCGACCCCCAAAACTCCCCCTTGGTTGCCGCCACTAATCCTATTATACGACAGGCCTAGATACGCCCTCTAAATAATCGAATAATATTTTATTTATATTTTTTCCATGGAAACTTTTAGAACGAAAATTACAATTTTCAGATCGAAAATCAACAAGTAGCAATAACTTTTCCAAATCTCAATAACTTTCTGTAACATATGGAGTGAATGTTTCCTACTTAAATAAAATTTAAATCGTGATGATATTAACAATATTTGTTTTGAATTGAGCTAGAAAACATCAAAAGAAACTTTTGCCTCACACGAAATTTGGCCCCACTTCACTCAACCAGTTTAAGTTGTAGACAACTTTAATGTTCTACACACTTTTATTAATTTAATTTTGAAGAAAATGGTGCTGAAAGGTACGAAATTATGTGAAAAATAAGAAAGTTATGTAAACTTTACTGAAGGCAACCTTTATAACATGAAAATTTACCTTCAAGTCGCTTGTGCGAGCTCTAAATCTTGCTATTTGTTGCCTAAACTTTGAGGTTTTCTCTTCTTATGTGATTTTAACTCAGTAGTAGATTAATTGTTAGTTTTGAGAACTTTCGAAAAAATAAGCCGCACTCTATTGTATAACTTACGGGGCATTTGATGAGGCCGCCTGAGGCATCGGCGATCGCAGCAACCCAGCGGTCGAGGTTGCTGCTTGTGACGGTGCTCTGGTTGCTACGATTTCCGATTCCACCTCGTAGTCTTCCCCACCGTGGTAAGTCGGAGGCAACGTGGATGCGAGAAAAATGAGCAACTCCCTCTCATCGTAGCAGTGGGTGTCGTAGATCAGTATCTGTTCGTGGTACTGCTCCATGGTAACGCTGTGATCGTCTACTATGTGCTTGGACAGGTGAATGCCTTCGATCAACGAATTGTTCGATCCGAAGCACACGCAGATCGGACAACGCACGTTAAATGGGACATCCAAATGTTCGAGAGTGATGTGATCGTAAAGTGTCCCCACGCTGAGCTTTTGCTTGTCGCAGTAGGGACAGTTGAACACGCTGATCTCCGAGTATTCTGAATAGTCCGTTTTGGATCCGTACTGGCTGAGTAAATGATCGTCCGTCACTAGCGGTTGCTTCGGGTGATCTTTATGGCAGTGCGCGTAACAATCGCAAAATATGTTCGTATCCGAACAAAGTAGGCATCGAAAACGATGGCGACACTGATCACCTGCAATAGAGTTGTTTTAGCACATGAATACGAAACTATAATTTATACTTGCCTGTACGAAGCGCCTCGCTGCTCTGCATGTTGTTGTAGGATTGATTTGATTTTATCGCAAAATCAGGGCGATCGACGAAGCTTGTTTGATTGCTTCCTTATCAGTTCAGAAGCAAATGGTAAACTACAACAACCGATAATCAGCTAAGCACTAAGCTAAATCTGGCAATCTAACACTACATGGCATACATCAAAGCACAACCACATTTCAGGTCCATGTGATAGTGTTCTGAATCATCAGCGCTAGGTAGTCTCAATGTCTTTTGGTTTTCATAAGTTTTGTTAGTTTAGGGGAGAGTAAGTTAAAATTGGCACATTATGACTAGAAATATCGATTTCGATTCGATTTCGATTCGATTTCGATTCGATTTCGATTCGATTTCGATTCGATTTCGATTCGATTTCGATTCGATTTCGATTCGATTTCGATTCGATTTCGATTCGATTCGATTTCGATTCGATTTCGATTCGATTTCGATTCGATTTCGATTCGATTTCGATTCGATTTCGATTCGATTTCGATTCGATTTCGATTCGATTTCGATTCGATTTCGATTCGATTTCGATTCGATTTCGATTCGATTTCGATTCGATTTCGATTCGATTTCGATTCGATTTCGATTCGATTTCGATTCGATTTCGATTCGATTTCGATTCGATTTCGATTCGATTTCGATTCGATTTCGATTCGATTTCGATTCGATTTCGATTCGATTTCGATTCGATTTCGATTCGATTTCGATTTCGATTCGATTTCGATTCGATTTCGATTCGATTTCGATTCGATTTCGATTCGATTTCGATTCGATTTCGATTCGATTTCGATTCGATTTCGATTCGATTTCGATTCGATTTCGATTCGATTTCGATTCGATTTCGATTCGATTTCGATTCGATTTCGATTCGATTTCGATTCGATTTCGATTCGATTTCGATTCGATTTCGATTCGATTTCGATTCGATTTCGATTCGATTTCGATTCGATTTCGATTCGATTTCGATTCGATTTCGATTCGATTTCGATTCGATTTCGATTCGATTTCGATTCGATTTCGATTCGATTTCGATTCGATTTCGATTCGATTTCGATTCGATTTCGATTCGATTTCGATTCGATTTCGATTCGATTTCGATTCGATTTCGATTCGATTTCGATTCGATTTCGATTCGATTTCGATTCGATTTCGATTCGATTTCGATTCGATTTCGATTCGATTTCGATTCGATTTCGATTCGATTTCGATTCGATTTCGATTCGATTTCGATTCGATTTCGATTCGATTTCGATTCGATTTCGATTCGATTTCGATTCGATTTCGATTCGATTTCGATTCGATTTCGATTCGATTTCGATTCGATTCGATTTCGATTCGATTTCGATTCGATTTCGATTCGATTTCGATTCGATTTCGATTCGATTTCGATTCGATTTCGATTCGATTTCGATTCGATTTCGATTCGATTTCGATTCGATTTCGATTCGATTTCGATTCGATTTCGATTCGATTTCGATTCGATTTCGATTCGATTTCGATTCGATTTCGATTCGATTTCGATTCGATTTCGATTCGATTTCGATTCGATTTCGATTCGATTTCGATTCGATTTCGATTCGATTTCGATTCGATTTCGATTCGATTTCGATTCGATTTCGATTCGATTTCGATTCGATTTCGATTCGATTTCGATTCGATTTCGATTCGATTTCGATTCGATTTCGATTCGATTTCGATTCGATTTCGATTCGATTTCGATTCGATTTTCGATTCGATTTCGATTCGATTTCGATTCGATTTCGATTCGATTTCGATTCGATTTCGATTCGATTTCGATTCGATTTCGATTCGATTTCGATTCGATTTCGATTCGATTTCGATTCGATTTCGATTCGATTTCGATTCGATTTCGATTCGATTTCGATTCGATTTCGATTCGATTTCGATTCGATTTCGATTCGATTTCGATTCGATTTCGATTCGATTTCGATTCGATTTCGATTCGATTTCGATTCGATTTCGATTCGATTTCGATTCGATTTCGATTCGATTTCGATTCGATTTCGATTCGATTTCGATTCGATTTCGATTCGATTTCGATTCGATTTCGATTCGATTTCGATTCGATTTCGATCAGGGTTGCGATGGATCTTCTTCGTGAACAATGATCGACGCATCTTCGCGATCCAACATTCGCCAACATTCATTTTTCATTTTTGCGTCACGAAGAGCATCGCAAAAAGCGAACGGATGTAACGCCGAAGAAGCAAAATGAACACACCGATAAGTGGTTCGCGAAGCCTTTCCACTCGTAGGATTCATTTATCCACGCGCTGTTCATTCTTGTGATTCATTGCAAGGTTGCTTCTTCTCGTAAAGTCAAGCAAACACTCCACGCTAAACCAGCTCCACGAAGCGCACGTGTTAAAACTACACAGAATGAGGCAACCAATGCGGAACTGGCTGACTGAGTAAAAATTCTGAGTAGGTCGCACTCATTCTGTGAGTTGCCGACGTTTTGGCCTTCGGCTGTCCGGGATCGATGGAAACGGAACTGTCAATGATATCCCGCGTGGCAGCAAACAGTTGGCCGTTGGTAAGATGGGGAGTTTTCTGATATGTTTTCTAGCGAAAAGCCGGAAGATGGTCGCAAATGCGAAAGTTTTTCCCCATTTGCTTCCGCTTCGGCTATTCAAATGAAAAAATCTTTAAAATTGGAATGTTTTTTTTTATGTTTTCAGAAGCAAAACAAAAATGGAAACGAATTCCGCATTCCAAGCGTTCTTCCTCTGTGCGCAATTCACCCATTCAGTTTTGTTTACCACCGTTTGCACAAAACTCTGTACAGCCCCTTTGCACAGAATCTGTGCTGCACGAAAAGAGGCCAATTTTGTGCGCTCGGCACTCATTTTTGAGCGGAGCAAGTTTAGCGTGATTGTTGCAAGCCCGCATGAAGATGATCGAAATGAATATTTTCCTGTTCTTCACGAAGAGCAGGCAGCGTGGATCGTACCGTTCACATTATCGAGCGATGGAAAATCACCCGATGACAGCGTCGGGTGAAACAGCGATCCGAAAATGAGACACGAACGAATGAAGCGCCCGAACGGTTGTTTGTGTTTATTCGCAGATTCTGTTTTGATGCCTACGAAAATTCATCGTGCCTCGCGTTTCCGATCGTTGTTCAGCAACATTGATTTCGATTCGATTTTGATTCGATTCGATTCGATTTCGATTCGATTTCGATTCGATTTCGATTCGATTTCGATTCGATTTCGATTCGATTTCGATTCGATTTCGATTCGATTTCGATTCGATTTCGATTCGATTTCGATTCGATTTCGATTCGATTTCGATTCGATTTCGATTCGATTTCGATTCGATTTCGATTCGATTTCGATTCGATTTCGATTCGATTTCGATTCGATTTCGATTCGATTTCGATTCGATTTCGATTCGATTTCGATTCGATTTCGATTCGATTTCGATTCGATTTCGATTCGATTTCGATTCGATTTCGATTCGATTTCGATTCGATTTCGATTCGATTTCGATTCGATTTCGATTCGATTTCGATTCGATTTCGATTCGATTTCGATTCGATTTCGATTCGATTTCGATTCGATTTCGATTCGATTTCGATTCGATTTCGATTCGATTTCGATTCGATTTCGATTCGATTTCGATTCGATTTCGATTCGATTTCGATTCGATTTCGATTCGATTTCGATTCGATTTCGATTCGATTTCGATTCGATTTCGATTCGATTTCGATTCGATTTCGATTCGATTTCGATTCGATTTCGATTCGATTTCGATTCGATTTCGATTCGATTTCGATTCGATTTCGATTCGATTTCGATTCGATTTCGATTCGATTTCGATTCGATTTCGATTCGATTTCGATTCGATTTCGATTCGATTTCGATTCGATTTCGATTCGATTTCGATTCGATTTCGATTCGATTTCGATTCGATTTCGATTCGATTTCGATTCGATTTCGATTCGATTTCGATTCGATTTCGATTCGATTTCGATTCGATTTCGATTCGATTTCGATTCGATTTCGATTCGATTTCGATTCGATTTCGATTCGATTTCGATTCGATTTCGATTCGATTTCGATTCGATTTCGATTCGATTTCGATTCGATTTCGATTCGATTTCGATTCGATTTCGATTCGATTTCGATTCGATTTCGATTCGATTTCGATTCGATTTCGATTCGATTTCGATTCGATTTCGATTCGATTTCGATTCGATTTCGATTCGATTTCGATTCGATTTCGATTCGATTTCGATTCGATTTCGATTCGATTTCGATTCGATTTCGATTTGATTTCGATTCGATTTCGATTCGATTTCGATTCGATTTCGATTCGATTTCGATTCGATTTCGATTCGATTTCGATTCGATTTCGATTCGATTTCGATTCGATTTCGATTCGATTTCGATTCGATTTCGATTCGATTTCGATTCGATTTCGATTCGATTTCGATTCGATTTCGATTCGATTTCGATTCGATTTCGATTCGATTTCGATTCGATTTCGATTCGATTTCGATTCGATTTCGATTCGATTTCGATTCGATTTCGATTCGATTTCGATTCGATTTCGATTCGATTTCGATTCGATTTCGATTCGATTTCGATTCGATTTCGATTCGATTTCGATTCGATTTCGATTCGATTTCGATTCGATTTCGATTCGATTTCGATTCGATTTCGATTCGATTTCGATTCGATTTCGATTCGATTTCGATTCGATTTCGATTCGATTCGATTTCGATTCGATTTCGATTCGATTTCGATTCGATTTCGATTGACTCGAATCGTGATGGCGTTGTTAGGGTTTGCAAACGCCAAAAATGGCCTTATTTGACCCCATTGTAACGCATTTTGTAAGGATATTTTACTAATTTTGTATGAGTTAACATGATTAAGATACCCACCCCCTTCTGTATTATAAAATTTGTGAGTAAGCCCTAAACACAAAGTTCTTATGACGACAGTGGCGAATGGAGGTCTACAAGCAAACTGCCACGGACATGAACGCACTTTTAATCTTAAGCTATGTATGCTGTTCCGCTCAAGAAAAGTAAAAATTTCTGCGGAAGGAATGGTCAAGAAATTTTCTACAGTGAGCTCCGTTTGAAATGACATCTGCGTACTACAATCAAAGAAAAATGCATTTCTTGACCATTTCTTGCAAGAAATTTTCCACGTATTGTGTTTAATACTACTTTATGCTGATTTAAACAAACACACAGTTGCAAATGTTTGAAATATTTAATTTTGAACGACGACGTTTTTTATGATGAGCTTCGAAAACAGTTTGATTAAATCATTAAATGGATCATTATTATTGATACGATTTGGCCAAAGCACAGATAACAGATGTTTATGTCCGATTGTAAAACTGTGTAAGACAATTTAATGGTGATTTTAAGTGGCAACACAAGTAGCAATATCGTGGTGGCGCTGTTATCGCTAAGTTTCCATGGTAATATCTGTGGTGAATATGAAACATTTCAAGATACTTATATTCACCACTGATTGCAGCAATACGTTGGGTGGTGGCGCTAGTGTTTTCAACGTGTTTTAGTTTGAATATTTACACAAGTTTTCAGAAGATTTTTGTTCTAGCATAAACATCTGTTATCTGTGGCCAAAGTGAGTAATTACTCTTGACTCTTGAGTTTGATGCTCACTACAAAACATGGCTACTTAGCAGTGGGCTGGCGTGTAGGCCTTTGAAGAGCCTTGACAGCCACTGTATTTGGCATATTGGCACAGGGCTCACAAGCACTGTATACAAGTTTTATATGCCAATATACGGTCAAGCTCTGTGCTTGAGGGTCACAGTGCCTAAAAGCATTTGAAAAAGTTGCATAAAACTAGTTGGTAGTGAAAAACTATTGGGCAGTAGTTCATACACTGAAACAAGCGTTGAAGTAATGAGAACCATGAACAAGTTTTTAAATTTACTATTCCAATCACGATTGAGCTATCAAGAGCGCCTTATATTTGCGTTTTGGTCCTTCTCGATCCAACCGCATCGATAGCGGAGCGGTAAGCGTTCGCGCTTAACAATCCCAAGATCCTCGGTTCGATTTTGGCTTGCTGCAAGTTTTTTTTAACCATGATATAGTAATTTTTACTGTCGAAATGGTACCATGGTAAAATTGAATACACAAAATATTTGAAATAAATGCAAATTTAGTCTGCACAAATCAAGTGGCGCTGTGTATTTAATTTAACCCTCTAACATAGTATTTTCAACTGCAACGCTGTTCTCAGTGTATACTGCCTAATGATAGCTATACAGTGACTCAATCTCATTTTTGTACGGGGCACTGTTTTCATATCAAGTTGGTATAAATCTATTAAATGGTGCATGGACTTCGATATACTTTATCAATAATGAAGGTTATAGGTGTCATCTATTGTTTGGCAATGACAAACTGTATTCATTTGCTTAAATCTTTGGAATAATGGAAAAGTATTGAGATTGTGTCTATAATTGACCCAATTCCATATTCGTACACCTAACAAAAAAGAAATATACAGCATTCAAAACTAATTTTAATGGACTAGATGATTACTTAAACTCTTCGTTGGGTTGTTCAGATGCAGTAGAATACATTTGGAAAATTTAAAAGCGGCCCAAGAAACATTTGCATATTTTATAATCATTTATTAAGCAATTTTTCACAACTACATACTGTATAGTTGCTTTATTATATTACTTTGCAGCTGCTACGCACACATTGTTCAAGCAAATCTGGCGAAATTATTAAGCTTCTTATCATTTAGTGACTGTAATCATATATTGTAATGATGTTTATTCAGGTTTCACTCAGCTTAATAAGGTTTGATGATTTAACAACGCTAGTTTAACAAACTACATTATTGCAGTTTAATTCAGCATCATGTTTAACAAGATTTTAATTATTTCCAAGTGAAGCCTTTGTTCAGACGTTGTTCACACAAATTTGGAGAAGTTATAAAGCGTGTCGTTGTATATTGACTTAATTCTACAACTTCAAAATCGCTTTATAAGCATTCATCTCAGATTTTACTCAACTGCCACAAAATTGATTGAAAACAAATAAATGACTAAAAATAGCTAACACTGTATACATCAAATGCAGTGTATACCTTTGCCATGAATTAATAACCACACTTTTAATAATTACCTGAATTCTGGATTCAAACTCGAGACCTTCCCATCGTCAGCGGTATACCTTGTTATCTGCGCCATCCTTGAATTCACATATCAGCCTTCCAGTGCCCAATATAAACCTCTTGTAGCTGATTATTGATCATGCTTGAGCTTCTATTCAACAATAACTAATCAACACGTGCTATGCTGATGAACAACTGAATAAGCGCATTACTTCTGCTGCTGTTCAGTACTGATGCGAGCTGAACTCAGTCGGCTATTTATAGCGCACAGTGAGAAAATTTATTTCAATGCTGGTCAAAAATAAAGTTTATGCACAAAGTAAAAACAGTCTGAAATGATTAATCGAATTTCATAATAAGTTTTAACTTGTTAATTAAATTGTTCATCTAACTATACTAAAATTCATTTATTAAATGTATAATATTTCTACTAGGTTAATATTTTAATTATTTGTCGTACTTTTTCCATCTATTAAACATTATACAAATCTATATACATAAAAAAGGAATGGTGTTTGTATGTCACGAAATGGCTTGAGAACGGGTGATTGGACTTACATGATTCCTTCACTGTTGAATTCGTCCAGATCTCCGACGTGTTTGTGCGAAGAAAAAGTTTAGGAAAGTCATCGGGATAGTGGAGAAAACGGGAGAAAACTAATCTGTCATTTTTCATACGTGACTTTCATGGCGTTTTTCAACAGCCTACTTGATGGCAAGACGAAGTTTGCCGGGAGCACTAGTATAAAATATATTTCAATCATTAATCCTATGTCAGAAGACTGATTCAAAATATTTTTCAAGCATAATTGAATATTGTATTGAGAAAGCATCAGTTATTATTGTATCCAACATGTTTTTATATATTAGTAAGTTTGTGGCTAATTCGCCAAGGGCGAAAAGCCACTCAAATAAAGATAAATAATAATAATATTAGTAAGTTGAACATTGCAATACATTAGGAATACAACGCAATTTTTAGATATTTTGTCCATTTTTCAAAAATTTGGCTATGGTGTGACCTCTTTTCTAAGACTTCTTTGTTGCTGAAGAATGTGTTTAGTAATAGTTATTTTGGACTTCTTTGGATGACCTGCTCGGATGATATATCTATGTTGTATTTGGATTTTATAAAATACCTATTCAGCATTTAATCATGTTCATGTTAAACATGGAAACAGCTGAAGTGCGAAGCAACCAAAACGTTAGTTCGTCTCCTGTACATCTGTTTACACAATTATATTTGTTTGGTGGAATATTGGCTCTTTAATAGAAGGAAAAATGACTTGTTCAACTCATTAGTAAAACAATCTTGACAAGTCGGCAGAGATTCTCTGGAGAAGTTTAATAAGTGTTGATTCTACTATTATTCATTCCAATGAAAAATGTTGAACATAGACTTAAATTAGGAACTAAATACCATTTTCTCAGCTCTTTGTAGGGCATTTTTTCAGCTGTCACCATTGTTCAACAATAATTAACTATGTATGTTTATTTGTGACACTTGACTGTAAGTTGGGTAACCACTTTCATGTAACTATTGTTAAATTATTATTTATACTTTTATTATCATTAAAAATGTTATGATTAGTAACTTTATCCGATATCAATAACGTCGCAGATGATGATCACTACATTAAGAAAATTTAAATTTTGATATTTTTAATCCAATGTGATTCGAACTTTACCCTCGTTGATCCATTACGTCGGCATTACGTCCATTACGTTAATCCATCCATCGTATACACGTCTTGGATTTGATTTGAAAAACATTTGAAACATTTGAAAATAACATAAAAAGACATAACATGTTTTGCTTGAATAAGAGCATACTCATATACTGTTATTCACATTGTTTATAAGTTTTACTAATCATGCTGGTCAACATTTTAAGTATTAGACACTGAAACTTTTGTACGATTTGTTGTTAATCAAATGTTCAATATTCTACTAAAATGATGGCTACAACCTATAGAAGCTTTTAATCAGTCAATTGTTAAACTTCTTATGTGTTGTAGAACAAAAGCTACTACACTGAGAACAGCGTTGCAGTTGAAAATACTATGTTAGAGGGTTAAATTAAATACACAGCGCCACTTGATTTGTGCAGACTAAATTTGCATTTATTTCAAATATTTTGTGTATTCAATTTTACCATGGTACCATTTCGACAGTAAAAATTACTATATCATGGTTAAAAAAAACTTGCAGCAAGCCAAAATCGAACCGAGGATCTTGGGATTGTTAAGCGCGAACGCTTACCGCTCCGCTATCGATGCGGTTGGATCGAGAAGGACCAAAACGCAAATATAAGGCGCTCTTGATAGCTCAATCGTGATTGGAATAGTAAATTTAAAAACTTGTTCATGGTTCTCATTACTTCAACGCTTGTTTCAGTGTATATTTGCATTTTCGGAGGTTTATTCTGCTCTTATTCAAAACACAAACTGCAAGTGGAATAACAGCTTTTTTATACGCGGAAATTAATTTTATTCAATTAATGATTCAACTAAAAATTTGTTCAGCAAAGGTTGCTGCTATGCAGCTTGTATTAAACACGTAAGTATCTTAAAAGCTACCAATTGTTCCTTGGGGGACATATTTGAAACTGAAGTAAATTTAAGAAAAATACCAGTTTTCCCATGTTGTTTGCTAAAATATTCGGTAAGTCGAACAATAAATTGCATTTTTTTCAACATCACTTCCTTAAGAATGATAACTGCGAATATTGCACAAGTTTCAAAAAATTATAATCAGTTTTAGAGTAGCTAGGAGTGAATATCGACAACTTATACTTTTGAATCTTAGAACCACAGATAACAGATGTTTATGCTAGAACAAAAATCTTCTGAAAACTTGTGTAAATATTCAAACTAAAACACGTTGAAAACACTAGCGCCACCACCCAACGTATTGCTGCAATCAGTGGTGAATATAAGTATCTTGAAATGTTTCATATTCACCACAGATATTACCATGGAAACTTAGCGATAACAGCGCCACCACGATATTGCTACTTGTGTTGCCACTTAAAATCACCATTAAATTGTCTTACACAGTTTTACAATCGGACATAAACATCTGTTATCTGTGGTATAACATTTTTAACAAATCCAAAACCAAAAATTTTAGTCAATTTCTCTATGTTTGGCTCCTAAATGTATATACATAGTCCATAGTTAATGTTCCTGTCAAAACATTGCGTAATTATAATTTTTATTTTACATTTTACTACCAAACATGATTATAGAGATTTAAAGAATAAATATTATTGCCATAACCGCAACACAAACGTTTTTTTAAATGATAAAAACAACAGGATATATTCTATGAAATAGTATATCAATGCTCTCTGCTCATTCAAGTTATTTTGTATTTTTCTTATAAAATCAATAAATTGCAAAATAGGGTGCTATTTTGAATATTATTTGAATATTATTTCAAAGATAATTGAATATTACGATGACATCAATTATGTGGAGGTATGTACAGCGAAGTTTAGGGTACTTTATTGTAAAACGAAGTTCGTAGTTCAAATTATTTTTACAGACAAATTCAAAATTAACATTCACCTGTTGTTTAGAATAAAAATTTGGTTTAAATTGATTAAAAATATCATTTTTGAAGAGTTTTGAACTTATGGCACAACAATTTTCTAAACTCAAAAGGGATAAAAACTGTTTATGATTTCTGTAAACAATATATTTCAACTAAATTTCTATCAGAGCTTACGAGTATAATCTATAGATTGGATCCAATGGCAAAAATAAACGTTATTGTTCGAATTATAGGATTTAATAGCAAAAATCATTGGAAAACTGGCATTTCTCATAACTTTACCTAAATTTCATATATGTCCACTAATAAATTGTCCAAATGTATTTCACTACATCTGAACATCATAATAAAGCATTTCAGTAATCAAATAGAGCTTCTAAATTTAGTTTTGAACGTTGTGCGTATGAATTTTGGTAGGTGTACGAATATGGAATTGGATGAATTTTAGACATCAATTCAATACTTTTCTATTAATCCAAAGATGAATGTAAATGGAAACATTTTGTGATTGGCAAACAATAGATGACACCTGTTGCCTTCAATGTGGATAAAGTATTTGTAGTTCAATACTTCATTTAATAGTTTTTTACTGACTAGATGTGGAAACAGTATCCTGTACGAATATGAAATTGGGCCACTGTATGTCAGTTTACCCACAGATAACAGATGTTTATGTCCGATTGTAAAACTGTGTAAGACAATTTAATGGTGATTTTAAGTGGCAACACAAGTAGCAATATCGTGGTGGCGCTGTTATCGCTAAGTTTCCATGGTAATATCTGTGGTGAATATGAAACATTTCAAGATACTTATATTCACCACTGATTGCAGCAATACGTTGGGTGGTGGCGCTAGTGTTTTCAACGTGTTTTAGTTTGAATATTTACACAAGTTTTCAGAAGATTTTTGTTCTAGCATAAACATCTGTTATCTGTGGTTTACCCAAATTTGGGTTATCCCACGAAAGAGCCCAATTGCGCCAAAAGAAGTTAAAGTTGTGTTGATTTGTGGCTCCGTGTAGGCGAATTCCGGCGAACAAATTCTTTAAAGAGAAGAAATTTTCGTTCATTGCCCACCAGCAAGAAAACATTCCTTTCTTCGAAGAAAATACGCGCCGGAATTCGCCTACAAATCTTACAAATTGCAAAACAACAAATTTTATTTGGTTGAGTCCTGTGGCTAGAGCAAGGGCTAGGCCCTTTTCTGAAGTTGACGGCGACGTGGAACGATGCTCACATTCACCGCCATGGTGGCGTTCGCATCGTCAAAACGAACGAATCATAATCAAAACAAACGTCCGCTAGCTGTGTCCCGGTTCGTGGACAAAACGGGTGGAAGGGGCGGGAAAATCTTCCTCCATCACTGTTCTTTTTTGTGCTGGCGATTCGTCTCTCTGTCAAAAGAGTGGCAAAGTGCAGAAAGAATGAAAAATAGTAAACGTCATTACTGTGAGTTGGAACTGTAGGATGGTGAAAATTTGGTGGCTCACTGCTGGCTGCTGGAAACTTTGTGCTATTTAGAACGGATTTTCTCTTTTTGTGCGATTGATTTGTGCTTCGTTGGATAGTTGGGCAGCTGAGCGTGAAAAATGTCTCCACCGGGCAACGGAATCTTCGTCGTCCGCGGGGAAATGTCCACCCTGACAACGGCAATGCGTCGTGGCTCTCGCTGGAGCTCCAATTCCTATCAGGTTCGTATGGGGGGAGATTTTAATTACAGTCACCGCCAGAGGAATAATCTTGCTTGTAATCTCGTAAATTGGTGTACATCGGGAACTAAAACTGGAAATTCTTGGATTAAAATGTTTATACTTCATATTTACCATATTCAACACCAACAATAGAAAAGGCCTCAAGTCCAGTATGTAAACAAATCGGGTTTCTACTGAGTTTTGTATATTAGTGCCTACTCTTACAGAAACATAATCATTGTAAAAAGGCCACCTTTCCATATTTGACCAAAAACCAAAGAAGAACAAGTTGAGGCCTTTTGAAACAAATGTAAAAAAATGGAAAAAATGCTATGCTAATTGGGAAAAATGTTTTCGTAATTTGCTTAGTAGACGATCGTGCAAGTTTTGCTTCGGAGCACCTAGAGTAGCAGTCGTATTTTGGACTCTTTAAGGTGAAGATCAATCGAAGCCAAAGCTCAAATTTTCAAGAGCCCGGATCTGGAGAACCAAACATCCATTTGAGCTAAAAACCTAATCGATTGGTCACCACCAGCTAGTGACCAATCGATTAAGTTTTTAGCTCAAACGGATGTTTGGTTTTCCAGATCCGTGCTTTTCAAAATTTGAGGCTTGGCTTCGATTTATCTTTACCTTAATAAAGTAATTTTGGGTTTTTGTCCCGAATTATTAATTATACAGCGTAACCAATAAACATGTCAAAATGTAGAGAACAGCTTCCTCTGTAAGATTAAAATGCTTACACTGGTCCTACGCACAAAAATACCTAGGTAGGACAGTCAAAAGATTGCCCTACCCTGAAGTGATATCATTCCTACAGAATTTATACAACCAGATGTAGATGTTAATTCTTGAAAAATTACTGGAATATGAATGGACAGAGGCGCGTCCACGTTCGAATCCATGGGTAGGACAAACGTTAGCAAATATTTTGTGCACAATGAAGCTAAGAATAATTTCAACTCTGGACTGTAAATTCAAAGTTTCTATGTTTGAGGAGCTCAAACGCAAAAGGGTGTAAGTGACATTTTGGTCGATTTTGAGTTGAATTGATGAAATTCTACTGTTACTGTACAAACAATTTGTTCAAGATCCCACAAGAATTCAATCCTGATTTTCCCAATGAGAACCACAGAAATGGAATTTTTCCAACGATTATTTCAGAAATCATCTGAAGAGTGTTGTTGAAAGGCTTCAGAAATCATTCCTCCAAAAATTATTTGATAAATTTTTCAAGGAAGTCCCAACTGCTCCAACATTTTAGCTAGTGATTCATCCATAGATTTCTGTGGGACATCCTACAAGATTCCTAGTCAAAACATCTTTTAAACTTCAATCAATATCTTCTCCAGAAATTTCTACCAATTTCATTTAAAGTTGTCTCTTACAATTTATATAAGACTGCAAGTAGGGATTTCCCTTAAGATACCTTCAGCAATTGTTTCAGATATTCCTTCTTAGATTTTTACAGAAATTCTTCCAGTAATTCTTTGAGTTTTTCTCAAGTAAGTTTTGAACGATTTTTGTCACGAATTCTTCTAGCAATGTCTCCAGGAAAATGCCAAGGAAATTTTCCGAAAATATAAATCCGTGAGATATTTCTAAAGAAAATCCTAGAGTAATCTCTAATAAAGCTTGGGTAAGTTTCAAAGTCACCATTAATAAACAAGGATCATGAAATAACTTCCTAGATAATCTAAAAAAAAAATCAATCGAATCTCGGGATAGTATTCCGCAGGATTTTATAAAGAAATTTCGATGTTTCGTATTGAAGCAATGTTTGCTAAAACTGCAGGCTACTACCTTAGATAAATGCTGGAAAAAAATGTTCAAACCCCTCAAGGAATTACAGATTTCTGGGTGGAAACGTAGTGTAGGTGTACCAGTTATGGCCATAGTGGTTCCCTATTTCGCCATACGTGTAAACTTGATTTTTTTTTCACATTTTGAAAAGGTTTGTGTGTTTTAGCAGTAAGATAAAGGATGTGTCTAGATGTTAAAACATTCAAAAATATAAAAAAATGTGAAAGCTATCGAAATTTTACATATGGCCAAATAGGGAACCACTATGGCCATAACTGGCACACTTTCGCTAGATGAAATTTTGAAGGAATCCACATGAACAGACAGTGGAATTCTTGTAGGGTTTCTTTAAAAAACCCTTTTCCTCGGAAGAAATTCTGTAGAAATCTTTGAACGATCTCCTAGAGAATTCGGTAGAAGGATTAGCAAAATGATATCTGGAGGAAGTTCTATAATAGTTTTTTTTTTCTCTACACAGAAATAACTCGTTTAATCGCAAAAGTATTCAGGAGAAACAAAAGATGTTTGGAAAATGGTTCATCGAGTCATATATTACGCAGGAATTTCTTCAACAAAACTCAAAACAAAATTTCAAAAAAATCGTCATTATCTGCTCTAAATATGTTTAGGAATTTAATCAAATCATTTTTCATGAATTTACTACGAATTACTTCCATAAATTTCTATGGAATAAGCCAAGAACTTGTAGAGAGTTAGAGACTGTTATGCTTTTAATTTTTCAATATGGAACTACACTAATTTCATTTTTTCCACAACATTTTCAAACAAGGTGTGGTAATTTTTATGTGCATAGTAAAATATTTATCAAAACATGAATGTTTCAATAAAAAAGAGGTGGCACGAAAATCAATATGGAATAGTTGTGCTCTTGTGCTGATCTTGATTTTTTTTTTTTTTGTAGAATCGTGGGTAGGACAATCCTTTGACTGTCCTACCCAGGCATTTTTGTGCGTAGTACATGTCCTACCTGTCCTACCCACTTCCCGCGCCACTGTGAATGGAGAACTCAAGACCAACAATTGAAAAGGCCTCAAGTCCAAAATGTAAACAAATCGGGTTTCTGCTGATTTAAGTGTATAAGAGCCTATTCTTACTGTAACATACAATAGTCATGCAAAAATATGCATGAAAGTTGAAAAAATATCATTTTTCTAAAAGGCCCCATCTCATTTCCCGATAATTAGGATGTTAATCGCAAATGCGGCCTTTTTCCAAAAAGGCCCCATTGCTATATTTACTTGGAACCGAGTTGAGGCCTATTAAACAAACATCAAAATTGAAACTAAAATTACGAAAAAATGTTTCAAATTTACTAAGCAGATACAAATTATACTTCAGCTGCTCTGCTCCATGTATTATTTTACACAGCGATAGTCTCAACGGCGAACATAATCAAATTTTCCGTCGGGTTCCTGTGGAGTGATGTATTTTGTATCATACTATTTAATAATACCTGTGTCAGCATGTCTGTACTTCACGACTTATTGATAACAACACGATTTCGTTACAATTGCATAAAACATAACGTTTAATTGAAATATTACTTCAATTGAACAAATATTTCCATATAATTGCTCGACGACACTCTCGCTTAGCACATCCATTATGTTTATCGATGACGATGATTGAATAAATCACATACTACATCCCATGTACCTTGCTTTACCACGTAACACTCTTCTACACTTCAATTATCGTATTTTATTATGAATTTTGAATGATTTTCAAAAGGCCACATCTGAAGATGATGAAAAAACAAGCCACAACTAGAAGGCCTCAACACATTTTAGAGTAAACAAAGGCGTCAACTCACAGGCCTGGTTACGAGTGAGGTTACGAGTCGCCACTGTTAGAATCAACCTTTTATTTGAAATAGCTACCCAACATTTAAAACATATCATTTCAAGACCAACAACTGAAAAGGCCTCAAGTCCAAAATGTAAACAAATCGGTTTTCTGCTGATTTCAGTGTATAAGAGCCTATTCTTACTAAAACATACAATAGTCATTTAAAAATATGAATAAAAGCTGAAAAAATAACATTTTTCTAAAAGGCCCCATCTCATTTTCCGCTAATTAGGATACTCATCGCAAATGCGGCCTTTTCTCAAAAAGGCCTCATTTCTATATCTGACGGAAACCGAGTTGAGGCCTGTTAAACAAACATCAAAATTGCAATGTAGATTGCGAAAAACGTTCCAACTTCACTAAGTAGATGCAGGTTATACTACGGAGCGACTGCTCCTTGTATTATTTTATACAGTGGTTGTCTAAACGGCGAACATTATCGGGTTCCTGTAGACTGATGTATCACACTACCTAATAATACCTGTGTCAGCCTGTCTGTACTTCACAAATTATCAACAAAAACACGATTTGGTTTCAATTGCATGAAAAATAACGTTCAATTGCAATATTATTTCAATTGAACCAATATTTCCATACATTTTCTTGACGACAAACTCGCGTAGCACATACATAATGTTCATGGATGACGAAGGGTTCAATCAATCACATATTTAATCGACCGCACGAATCTTCTCTTGCAGTAGGGATCTCCATGTACTTTACTTCACCACTTAACACTCTTCTACACTTCAAATTCCTTATTTCATAATCAATTTTGAATGATTCTCAAAAGGCCACATCAGAAGATGATGAAAAAACAAGCCACAACTAGAAGGCCTCAACACATTTTAGAGTAAACAAAGGCGTCAACTCACAGGCCTCAGTATTGTGGATAAGTGTAAATTATATGTGCATGTAAGTAAACATTTTTTCAGACTTTCTTTTGACCGTCAGGCTAAAGCAGGCTAAAAGTGACTTTCTCTGCATTTCATAGTATTAGTTTCAAACCATTGGATGTGCAAGTTTCAGACTGCGGAAATGTGCACAACCTAATGATTTTTAGTGTCAAAAATGATCAAAATTTTACATAATTCCTTCAATAACTCGAAAAGTATGAGAGATAAAAATATGCTCTTTTCGATAAAGTTATGGATTTTTGCCAGTAACAAATAACACTAGAACAATTGAAAATTGTTAAAAATCATCCAACCAAGTTATGATGAAAAAAGTGATTTTTAGGGGCGTTCCACGAAAAACTCCACAAATGTACATGAAAATTAACCCGTATAGGCCTGAGTGAAAGCAAAAATACTAAAACTCTTACCGCTCAGCAAATACTTAACGGATTCAAATATTTTTTTGTCAGTATACTGGCCCACATATCTAGTTCCTAATAGTGGCCAAGGGATCTCGGGAATGTTCCTGTGGTCGGAAATATTCTAGTGGATTACTGGGTCAGGTCGGATAAAAAAGGGCTTTTTTTGGACACACCAAGTTGTCTTTATTTATGTGCAATGGCAATCATTTTAATTTGCATAAATCATTAAGATCTGATGTTCAACATTTTAAATGAAGAGGTAAGCACTGTTTAGAATGTACTGGATGTGGTCACTCGGGCTTAATGCCCTAAAGAACCGGTTATAGATTTGTTGGATGCTACACCGTTTAAATTCACTAACAGTAGAGATCAAACATAATAATTTACTGAAATACGTTCCCATGAGTTTGACACATATGTTTAGATACAAATTGGCCACTTTGTCGTAAGGCATCCTGGTGACCCAAAATGGTTATTTCATGGGGCAAAAAAATGCAGGACGAAAGGTTATCCAATTCAATCGTTTCTCAAAAGGCTTACGCTGATGCGTTTTTCTTTAAATTCCTTGATATAGTGGCCACATTATACTGCCCATAAATGCATACCAGTCACACTAGCAAAACAGCGCACGCAAGAAAAACGCGATAGAAGTCGTGAAAACCTGCATGCTTTCTTTGCTTCAATTATATTGAAAATGCGATGTTTTCACACCCAAATTTGAACTCAAATGGTGCAATGAACTATTGATTACAGTATTACATACATTTTGTTTATTAATTTTCTCAAATATTTAGTTAATATACGGAAAAATGTACGCGTGACTGATATGCGTTTATTTGCTCTTGAATGAACGAGAATAAACGCATAACAGTATCAGTGCTTACTATGATGTATCGGTCATCACATGTGTATTATTGTTGTTTTGACAGTTTAGTGTCCGCATTCAAAGTCGCGAAAATGTGGCGAGATGGACCAACCAATGGTCTTAGCCTGTCGAGTACGACAATCCAAAGAAAAAAAAAGTCGCGAAAATGTCTGCTCTCGATTATTTGAAAAGTAATGGTACTTCTGATAGTTCCGCGGATGAGTGCAGGAATTTGGCCGATAGCGTCCCGTTGGACAATGACGCGAGCTCTGAAGACAAGTTCGCTGGCTTCGACGATAAAGACGGCAATGCTGGCGGCGACGGCATATTTCAGATTCCACCGAAGACGTAGCATTGGGTAAGCTTTTTAAAATCCTTGGAGGACACTATATATGTGAAGGGGACTGATGAAATGGACTCAAATGGAAGTCAAACAGCAGTTGATGAATTTGCCAAAAATACCGAAGAAAACCCGTATTCGTCTTAACACGTTGCTCTAGGCATTTGATTCACGAGAGCAAACCAGCTATATACGCCAGTACGTGGAACGAGGTTAACGAGTGGATGTTCAAAGACGGTATCGGTACAAGTACGAGGAAGACGATCCAAGGAAATCTAATAGCTTTGTATTTCATCTGGCTGACTAAAACGATTCTTCCGTTTAAGTGTTTCGTAGATTTTTTCTGACCACTCTGGGTTACGGCAACAATTGTGGATAAGTATATTTTCCTTTACTTGACTTACTTATCAACACAATTTGTCGCAAGTCCTTATCACACAAGTCGCGAGACAGACATGCGTTTATTAGTAACGTGGGACAGACCAAGTTCGATATTGTTTTTAACATTTCTAGAACAAACGTATTATTTTCTTATAATACAATGAAAGTACATGCAATTTAATGACGTTTCCCGTAATTAACTAAAAAATGACAAAAAGTCACGTGGGACTGTTATGCATTTATGGGCAGTATAGCCGATTAAGGATATTATCTGTTACATGAAATTTGCCTACCTTCAGGGGCACAGAAGAACAGCACCCTTTTCAGCCGACCTGACCCAGTAACCCACCTGAATAACTCCGGACACATGAACATTCCCGAAATTCTTCGGCCACTTTTTAAAACTAGGTATGTGTGCCAGTATACTGACAAACAATAGTTTAAATCCGTTAAGTACTCGCTGAGTGGTAAGAGATTTAGTTATTTTTCTTTCACTCAGGCCTATACGGGTTAAAAGATATGCATACGGTGTCTTCAGCAAAGTTGTTTCTTTTAATAGTACCTACAACTTTCCCGAATAAACTTTATTTTCAAATTTATAAATACAAAAAATAAAATTTCGTTCTCACTTTTAGGTGGATTAATCACCAAATTGATACTTTCATAAAATAGCGATTATTTTATGGAAAAACTGTCCCGAAGACACTATAGTACAAAAATCATGTTTTCAAGGTCAAAACAATTTCGATCACGTTTTTTTCAGCGACGGCTACAGTGTGCACCGTCGGCCGGCGTCTATGGGCACAAATCAAAAGGGCTGCATAGCTTTTGGTGAAATAAAAGCCTCATTTCCTTTGACTCGTTTTTTAGCAGGATTTTTTGCTAAAATGATAGTAATGAATATTCATAGCTATAAATCAGTTTATCCATCGACTTTCTGGACGATAAAATAGCATACAATGCTTAAATTCATAATTTAAATTTGATTTATTGTGCACTCAGGCAAATGGACTATCGATTAACATAGGAACCCCTTATGAAAATTCGCCACAAGGAATCGGGTTGAAATTCATAAATTTGGCTTATGAAACAGAAATTTGAAAACAAAAATAGTTTTCGCGGCAACCTGGAATCGAACCAAGGACCTTGCGATCGATAGGTTCGTGCGTACACCCTACGCCTATCGACACCTTGGTGTGGAGTGATGCTAAAACTATACATAAAGCATTCGTATTGCGATAATCGTTCCATCTTTCATAAGGCAATATGTATGAATTTCGATAGTCCAATTCGCTGCGTGTGTGACAAAACAAGATTACATTTTTCTCATTGTATACTTTTTGGAGATGAGGCCTTTTGAATTGTTAGTCTTGATTTGTGAACAGTTACTGAGTAAATCTCAATGTATACTATAGTTTTCCTATAGAGCTTATTGACATCTGAACACACGTAGATTAGCATACGCTTGTCATACACCGTTTGTTTTTGTTGTCCTCAAAGAAACTTGCACACGCTTTCCAGGCTCATCAGAATGCATATGGAAATATTACCCAATTTGAAAAATTTACACCCGGTTTCTGGGTGTTTTTCGAGACTGAGTGCATATTGTTTTCTTCTAAGGTTCACAACTACATCTGCACTAGGGCACCCATACCATTGGGCGTGATAACCACTATTTTTTTTTTTTTTTTTTGTACAGATCTACCGATTTTTTGGAGAAATTTTCAATAAACTTTTAATTTTTGCTACTGTGAACAATAGTTTTATTGCGTCTTGCCACTTCACCTTTCTAAAGTTATCTGAGAATTCTGCTCAGGATTCTGTGAAAATTTTTCTTGAGATTCTGTGGCAATTTTGTAGGTTGGAATACTGTGATTAGCCTCGGGATTTCATCAGCTTGCCAACGAGTATGTGAGTATTCTGTCTAGAATTCAAAAAGTTACTGTGGACAACCCCATACATTCAAATTCAAGAGAATCCTGCTCATTAGACTGATGCGAATTTTGAAGTTTTTGCTCCCCTGTGCTTAAGGACATATAGGAAGGAATCCCTGTCATGGCAGTGAAAATGGCTTTCTCACATATACAAACACATTTCTGGAAGTCCACAATATATCTCAAAATAATTCACTTACCAACATTAAGTTCACTCCCAAATTGCTAACGAGACATCAGAACACTATTACCTTACGATTTCCGAAGTTTTAACACCAGTAGCTGGTGTAAATTTCATGAACCGTGCTAATTTTCAACACGGACGTTTAACTTTGTTACAATTGTTTACACTTATGATCCTGCGAACGAAGAACACTTTTCGCCGAATTTTACCACTTTCGCTAAACGTAGAACCTCCAACACAGTTTACTTTCACTACTTGTTAATTAAAGAATAATTACTGGTGGATTTCTTATGAAAACAACTTAAAATTTCACCAAACCGTGCTGAAAACAATCACTTGATCACATCATTTCGTTTTTTTTATTTTTCTAATTTTACGCCGGCTGCTCGCTTGCAAGGCTGTCAGATACGTTAATGATTACGTACGACATCAAGCAATCTTATTTAGTCGAAGGGGAAAAGACTCAAATTGAAGTAGCGATTACTGGCAACAACGTCTTATCAATTATAATTTCACTATTACCAACAAATAGGAGAATATTTTATGTGTACCACTACTTTTATACAGTTATTAGTGGATTGAAAGGAGTTTCACCTTAAAGTGAAACATCTCGTAATCCAAAGATGGCCGCCACAACGACCGACTTTTGCCCCTCACTGAACGAAAGCTTCAGCCGTGTAATGAATGATTTGTAATTCACATGGCTACCAACTTCCATATTCATTAATTTGAATGAATATGGAACAATATGATTCATCCATCGTCAATTGAACGAAAATCATCCGTTTCTAAGATGATTTCTTATCTATTTCCGTATGACTTTAAGCAGGTAGTTGAGTTATACTAATAGAAATGAATAACATCGGACTTTTGACGGATTGTAATTTCTTCCATGCCCCGAATCAAAAATCATTCAATTATCGTCTTAACTATCATACAAAAGTTTAATGATCCGAGATAGAAATCATCCTTGTTGACAGTCCTAATTCAAGTATGGCGTCAGTAGCGTGGTTACTCCGAACTTCTTCGTAAATGTTGCAGGTAAGTGCAATTTATGGTAGAATAATCCAAATTTGTACCGTTTTTAAGCATTTGTTTACTCTTAAAGGCTCGTTTGACTGCTGATTCCTGAACCGCAAACCACTCAAGCTCGAGGATTTTGGAGAATAAACAACTCTCAGCATGTATGCGGTAGGCTGTCATCTTTTCCGGCAGTCAAGAATAATAATTATTTATAATCACTTATTCAATACATTGCTAATAAATCTCCAGGAATCGTGTAAGAAATAAACTATCTGTAATTTTATTTTATCTCTTTTTAATGATTAACCAGCATGCAATGGGGTTTGTTTACAGCTATGAATGATAATCATTCAAATTCATTCAGTTTCTACAGAGATTCAAATCATTTCAAGATTGGATGATTTTCATTCGGTGCGATATGTAATCAGATGATTTCAACGAAGATGAAAATCATCCAGAATGTGTCTGAAAATAGGAATGGGGCTCGGATGAGACAAAAATCATTCAATACGTGGCGGGGGATTTCGTTCAGTGTACTCACGTTTGTAAAGGCTCTAAACTGGAGAAATAGTTGACAAACGTTCCTAATCTTCTTATTTTAAGCTTTCTGCTAGTGCATAAAGCCAAAATGAAAAGTGTTGGATGCTTTCTTCGCGAGATTTGTGCCTTTGAAATTCTAGTGCATACTTTGAAGTTGATTCCAAACTGTTTCACCTTAAACGGTGTCAATTATAGTGAAAATCATTTTCCCAAAAATGTGAAGTGATTTGTAAAAAAATGGTTGTGCTCACGCCATTTGAAGTTTAGATGGGAATTACTATGGAGGAGGTATACCTTTTGTGTTCAGTCCTCTAACTGCTCGTCATAATAATCTATAGAAAAGTGAATTCTTCCCAGCTACAACTTTGCCGAAGACCATATATCAATAGGACGTAAATATAATTTGTAATTGGAGATAATAAAGGCTGAATCATGCTGAGATGATCATCCAATTGCACAGTAGCGTGGATTACTTTGATCTATTCTTATCGCCAGGAGCCAGAGTTGATCGCTATCGCCATCAGCTCTTAAAATATGCTGATATTTACAGGCCGGCTTCGATACAATTAAATAATTTTTCATAAACTTTCAGAACTAAAGTTTAAATTTGGGTTTAGAGTTCAGTAAGTCAAATACGTTTAATTATTTTTCTACGGATAATTTCAGGAAGCTTTCTTTTCCACACTTTTGATCGTCTGTTCTATACCCAAACGCGTTTCTATAAGGCGCTATCCATAAATTACGTAACGCTCTAGGCTCAAGCGTTGCGACTCATACAAAACTTTAAAATTTTTCATATTTATTTTACTATGGTTTTTTAACTCGATATAGAGACACGGAATATCGAGTAACGGAGAGTTGTCTGTAGTTATTAATTATTGATTAATTTTCTTATCAATATTGGCTCAATATAATTCTTTGTTTCCTTCAGGACGACGAAAAGGACGGTCTGCTGAAGAGTTTCCACGAGCTGAAGGAAAAGCTGCTACAAGTGGAGGATTTGCGTCTGGTCGAACCGGGAGTGTTCCTGGGGCCGTTTCTGGAGGTGATCCGTTCGGAAGAGACAACCGGCCCGGTAACGAGCCTGGCCCTGTCCGCGGTCAATAAATTCCTGTCCTACGGATTGATTGATCCGACCCATTCGACGTTGGCTTCCACGGTGGAATGCATTGCCGATGCGGTGACTCACGCTCGATTCGTGGGCACCGATCAAACCTCCGATGGGGTCGTACTGATGAAGATTGTCCAGGTGTTGCGCACCTTGGTGCTGAGTCCGGAAGGAAGCTTCCTGTCCAACGAAAGCATCTGCGATATCATTTTGAGCTGTTTCCGGTTATGCTTTGAGCCGAGGTTAAACGAACTCGTCCGAAAAACGGCGGAAAATGCCCTAAAGGACATTGTGCTGCTGCTGTTTATGCGACTGCCACAGTTTGTCGAGAATGGGAACTTCCATCTGAAGTCGCTGAAGATGCGTTCCAGTTCGATGGATCAGTCCAGCAAGAAGCGAAAGAACAGCAGGAATGAAGTGAAGCCTCTTCAAACGTCGGCCCCCAAAATAGTCACGGAAGAGAACGGTTTACAGGAGCCGGAACCTACCACACCAGTGGTCAGCAACGCTCCGAAAGGCCTGAAACCGCCTCCATTGGCCACAACGCCGGCCACTCCAGCAGGAGTCATCGTCGACATGCAGGGATCCATCTCTCAAACCCCGAAAAGCAGCTTAGATCCCAAGCAGGACATCATACAAGAGGAAACGGACGGCGGTCAAACGCAACCGGATTCGCTGATCGAAACTCCCATCCCGCCGGAATCCGAAGAACTGCCCGCAGATTCCTTCGTCAATTCGGTGGGAGTTCGGTTCACGCAACAGGAAGACGAAATCGTTGGCCCAACGCCACATCTTCCTTACGGATTGCCCTGCATTCGAGAGCTGTTCCGGTTCCTTATTTCCCTCTGCAATCCCTTAGATAAGCAGAACACAGACGTGATGATCCACATGGGCCTGACGCTCCTTACTGTGACCTTCGAAGTCGGAGCAGACAGCATCGGGAAATACGACTCCCTTCTAACCATCGTCAAAGACGATCTTTGCAAGAATCTGTTCTCGCTGCTGACCACGGAACGCATTTCTATCTTTGCGGCCGATCTCCAGCTGTGCTTCCTGATGTTCGAATCGCAGCGATCCCAACTGAAGTTCCAACTAGAGTACTACCTGACCAAACTGACCGACATCATCGTGAACGAAAACCCCCGAATTCTCTACGAAGCGCGTGAACTCGCCCTGGACAACCTCCTGCAGCTATTCCGCATTCCCGGCTTTGCCGCCGAGCTCTACATCAACTACGATTGCGATCTGTACTGCACCAATCTGTTCGAAGACCTCACCAAACTGATGTCCAAGAACACCCTCTCGGCCACCAATTCCATTTACAGTGTGCACACCCTGTCGATGGATGCCCTGCTCACGATCATCGGAGCGATCGAGAGGAACTGCATCCAGGCCAAGAACGGAGAGAAACCGACGTACCAGCGCCACTCGCGGAACAACTCCTGTGTCGAGAAGATCGTGCTGGATGGGGCGGGGCAGACGGAACTGGACCAGAGCGGCGGCGGGGTCAACCAACAGCAAGGTAAGTTGGATCATTTTGACAGTAACTACAGGGGTTCCATTCAAAATCGGTTTTACAAGTTGCGAATTCTTCCCGAATGTATAAAAATACAAAACCAGGTCACCATCATGATCCTACGAGTTGATATTTTCCAAAATTTAATCCGTGTCCCACCAGCAAATGTTCATTCATTTATTTATTTAACACTGAACCAACAATTTCACGCCACAATACTCGGTTCGTGGCCGCATCTCTCCATCCTCGGTTCTGCTCCACTCTCGCCAAATCGATGCGCACTTGATCCGCCCACCTAGCTCGTTGCGTTCCACGCCTTCTTGTACCAACCGGATCCGAAGCGAACACCATCTTTGCAGTGTTGCTGTCCAGCATTCTTGCAACATGTCCTGCCCATCGTGTCCTTCCAGCTTTGGCCACCTTCTGGATACTGGGTTCGCCGTAGAGTTGGGCGAGCTCGTGGTTCATCCTTCGCCGCCACACACCGTTTTCCTGCACACCGCCAAAGATCGTCCTAAGCATCCGACGTTCGAAGACTCCGAGTGCTTGCAGGTCCTCCTCGAGCATCGTCCACGTTTCATGCCCGTAGAGGACTACCGGCCTTATGAGCGTTTTGTACATGGTACATTTGGTGCGGCTGTGAATCTTTTTTGACCGCAGCTTGTTGAGACCATTAGGCCCGACTTCCACTGATATTGCGCCTCCGTATTTCACGTCTAACGTTATTGTCAGCCGTAAGCAAGGATCCAAGGTAGACAACTCGTCGACCACCTCGAACGTATCCCCGTCTATCGTAACACTGCTACCTAGGCGAGCCCTGTCGCGCTCAGCCCCACCAGCTAGCATGTACTTTGTCTTGGATGCATTCACCACCAGTACGCAGCTGCCTCGCGTTTTAGGCGGGTGTACACTGTACAGGTCTACCACCTTTTCAAATGTTCGGCCGACATTGTCCATATCATCTGTGACCAACCACTCTGTTTGCTCACTCGATTTGCAAAGCTCACTCATATTCTCAGGTTAAAATTAAATAAATAAGAGGAATATGGAAAATAATAGATTTAGACAGCTAGTAGGGACTATCACATATACAAGTTAAAATCAATATATAAAATATATAAAATCCTAAAAATACTAAATAAATAACTTAAATATATCATGCAATTAGAATAAGGCCAAGCGATTCTCAGCTAGGAAACTCAAGGCGGCAAACGGTTAGTTTAAATACAACACACCTCATAGGAATTATATTCAGCCTACCCCCAAAATACACACCCGCAATAACACCTTCACAATACTGGCAGTTTTGGTAGCAGTTTTGGCGTTCGCCTATCGGGCAAGCTAAGGGACCGAAAAAAAAGCCTATTCGCCGGTTCCTGGGTGGTCCAGCAGCATCAGCTCGGCCACTTATACGAGGACTCCGTTGGAGAGATCATCCTAAATAGAAGCGTTTTTTTTTTTTTTTTTTTTTTTTTTTTTTTTTTTTTTTTTTTTTTTTTAATTTCTTTATTAGTATCATTCCAAACATTACATTCATTATTTCTTATATCTAGGTGTTCTGTGTTATTAGACAACACTATCATCCTAATTTGGTAAAACAAATCTAAGATTTTATTAACATTTTGTTAACAACATATTACATATCATTTGCCGTAGCAGTTCAGATTTTTTACAGGTGAGTTGATTTCACCTGCTTATAAGAGAAAAAAAAAAAAGTTTTTAATATACTTAACCTAACTTAATCTAAACATATAACGCATTAATCGTGGCAATAGAAGATTGTAACGATTTTTGCCTGAAATTATTGATTATTTTATTTGACATTTGTTCCAATGTTTCAACATTGGATATCCTATGTAACTCATTGGTACTATACCAGGGAGGAAGCCTCAGAATCATTTTCAAAATTTTATTTTGAATTCTCTGCAGAGCTTTCTTCCTGGTATTACAACAGCTAGTCCATATTGGTACAGCATACAACATGGCTGGCCTGAAAATTTGTTTGAATATCAAAAGCTTGTTCTTAAGACAAAGTTTTGATTTTCTATTAATAAGGGGATAAAGACATTTTACATATTTGTTACATTTGGCTTGAATGCCCTCAATGTGATTTTTGAAAGTTAAATTCTTATCTAGCATGAGTCCTAGATACTTAACTTCATCTGACCAATTTATTGGAACCCCTCTCATCGTGACAACATGTCTACTTGAAGGTTTCAAATAAAGAGCTTTTGGTTTATGTGGGAATATTATTAGTTGAGTTTTGGAAGCATTAGGAGAAATCTTCCATTTTTGCAAGTATGAAGAAAAAATATCCAAACTTTTTTGCAATCGACTACAGATGACACGCAGGCTTCGTCCTTTGGCGGAGAGGCCAGTGTCATCCGCAAACAAAGATTTTTGACAACCCTGAGGTAACTCAGGTAAGTCAGATGTGAAAATATTGTATAATATTGGTCCCAAAATGCTGCCTTGGGGAACACCAGCTCTTACAGGAAGTCTTTCAGATCTGGAGTTCTGATAATTAACCTGAAGTGTACGATCTAAATAGAAGCGTTAAAGAGTTTTGCTACAAAGTGTAGTGCCATAGCAGTTATTTATCAGCGGGCTTACCAAGTAAAAGTGGATTATCAAGTTCCCACTGTTCGGTCGTCTTATTGTGGATCATCAATACGGCCACGTCAACTTCACGTGCCAAAAGAAGTCCATCCACCATCCACGAGGCGAACCAAAATATTCGCCACGCCAGCGGTGGTCTATTTCCTCGGCAACCATCAGTCGAGTCGGTGTACAACAAAAGGACACCGCGAAGTGACTGTCTAGGAGGCAGGCTAACCTCAAACCGACCCCATAGCGATTACGAAGTACGCGAAGGCACACCCCGACATCAAGAAAATATTTCGGAATTTGCGCTCCGAGTACAAGAGTGCCATGCTGGCTGCAAACATCACCACAATCCCCAAAATGAGAGAGTTCGGAAAAAGCTTCGACTCCATCAATTGGCAATGGTTCATCCGAACCGAGAGAGATGGTGGGCGATCTCTGAAATCTGAGAGGCAGGTGAACGAAGTGAGTGAGGGAAAGAAGGTATCTGTAAATAATGAGAAACCGTGGAACAAGGGTAATAAATTCAAGCGTGAGTTCTCCAACTCAGCTAGGCAATCTGACTACAAAAGTAGTCAATCCAAACCAAATTATGCACCTAAGCCAAATTATGCTTCGTTGGCTAACAAATCATCTGATCAGAAAGAGGAGTCGGCCGGTAACAAACCGGATTATCAAAAGCCAGGAACTAGTCGGAATGGTAACACCCTAGAGAAAATTTTGAAGGCATATGTTCCAATGAAACGGGGTACTTGTTTCAATTGTCACAACTTCGGGCATAATTTTACACAATGCCAACAAGAGAAACTAATTTTCTGTGAAGTATGTGGTTTTCCCGGTTTCCTACTAAAGGATTGTCCGTATTGTTTATCAAAAAACACAGACAAGACTACTCAATGAGGCAGAGTAGTCTTGAGCCGAAAATCCAAAGTCCTCAAAATGACGAATGTTCTGCAATTAGTTCCATTCTTACTCAGCTCGGTTACCATTCGGTAGTTGTAAATCCTAAGTGTGAGGAGGTTAATACCATATTTCTCCACCCACAAGGGGATAACCGACCGTTTGTAAGAATCGAGATGTTGGGACTGAAACTAATAGCTCTTTTGGATAGTGGAACAAACCGCAACATCTTAGGGAAAGGATCGGAACGTATTATTGCGAGCCTGAACCTTTCTTATGCGCCATCAGATTTGACTTTGATTACGGCCGAAGGTCATCCAGTGCAGGTTTTGGGTGAAGTCGAAGTACCTGTTCTGTTCAACGGAGTGACAAAATTTGTATCTTTCGTGGTTGCGCCTTCCCTAAAGCGACAGTGCTATTTAGGGATGTCATTCTGGGATCAATTTGGGATTTATCCCTATTTGAGAGAATCCTTCATCGAAATGATCGATGACTCGGATGAGCTACCCGATCGAGAGCTTTTACTGACACCCGAAGAACAACAGGAACTCGATGATGTCAAACAGCTGTTTTTAGTGCCCGAACCTGGCAATATTGGGTGTACTCAGTTACTCTCTCATACTATTGAAATCAGAGATGAATTTCGTGAGCATTTCATACGACGCATTCATACCGCGCTTGATAACATGATTCGGGACGATATCGTCGAACGATCACGATCCGATTGGTCGCAGCCGGTGATACCAGTCGCGAAGCGTGATAGCGAAGCAGTACATCTTTGCCTTGACGCGCGAAAATTGAATGAACGCACAAAGCGTGATGCTTATCCGCTTCCACACCAAACTAGAATTTTAAGTCGTTTGGGATCTTTCAAATACCTTACGACAATAGACCTGAGCCAAGCTTTGCTTCAAATCCCACTAAGCCCTGCGTCTCGTCAATACACTGCATTTTCCATCCCCGGAAGGGGGCTTTACCAATTCAAACGTTTGCCTTTCGGGCTGGCAAACAGCCCAGCCACGCTCAGCAAACTCATGGATCGGGTGCTAGGATTCGGAGAGCTGGAGCCCAACATATTCGTATACCTAGACGATATTGTTGTGGCATCCAAAACTTTCAAAGAACATATCGCTCACTTGAAGGAGCTAGCAAAACGATTAAGGTTGGCCAATTTACGGATTAACATAACAAAATCCAAATTTTGCGTACATGAAGTGCCTTACCTGGGCTATATTTTGTCTAGAGATGGTTTGAGGCCGAATCCTGATCGCGTGCAGGCGATTGTTGCGTATGAGGTGCCGA
Source organism: Aedes aegypti (assembly GCF_002204515.2). NCBI lineage: Eukaryota > Metazoa > Arthropoda > Insecta > Diptera > Culicidae > Aedes > Aedes aegypti. The sequence goes on along the minus strand of NC_035109.1, from coordinate 22,228,911 downwards.
AATCAGTACGCGCTCTTCGCCGATTCCTTGGCATGGTAAATTATTACCGACGGTTCATGGACCAATTTAGCGCTTTAACTGTACCGTTGACTAATTTGCTTAAAAACAAACCAAAAAGGGTTGATTGGACTCCTGAGGCTGAACAGGCATTCCGCGCAATAAAAGAAAAATTAATCAGTGCTCCCGTAATGGCCAACCCCGATTTTAACCTACCTTTTACGGTGCAGACCGATGCAAGCGACCATGCAATCGCAGGGGTCTTGACCCAAGTACAGTATGGTCAAGAAAAGGTTATAGCCTATCACTCTGAGAAATTAAAAGGCGCGGAGCTTAATTATCACGCCGCTGAAAAGGAAGGATTAGCTGCTTTGAGGTGCATCGAAAAATTTCGTTGCTATCTTGAAGGGACTCAGTTCACTCTAGTGACTGATTCTTCAGCACTCACTTTTATCATGCGCTCAAAATGGCGTACTTCTTCTCGGCTATCACGATGGAGTATTGAGCTCCAGCAGTACGATATGGTACTCAAACATCGTAAAGGCCGGGAGAATATCGTACCAGATGCTCTATCTAGGTCGATAGAAGTCTCAGAGCTCGATTTGAATGATGGTTGGTACGCGCGGCTATTGGCATCGGTTGAAAATGACCCCGAAAATCACATTGACTTTAAAGTCGAGGGCAACAACCTCTACAAATTAGTTTCTTCACAGTCGGATGTGCTCGACTATGCATTCGACTGGAAACTGTGCGTCCCTGAGTCGAAACGAGCTGACATTTTGATCAAAGAACATGATAACGCTTTTCATATCGGTTTTGAAAAAACGATTGACAAAATTAAGAAAAGGTACTATTGGCCTCGTATGTCAGCCGATGTGAAGCGATACGTTTCCAATTGTGAAACTTGTAAGTTGATCAAACCTTCAACTACGTCCGTTGTCCCAGAAATGGGCAACCAACGCGTCACTACTAGACCGTTCCAGATTCTCACAATGGACTACATTCAATCTCTTCCGAGGAGCTCTAGGGGTAATGCTCATTTACTTGTCCTGATGGATGTATTTTCTAAATATTGCCTCTTAGCTCCAGTGCGGAAGATATCTTCCAGTAGTCTTTGTGAAATTCTGGAACAGCAGTGGTTTCGACGACTATCAGTTCCCCAATATCTCATATCAGACAACGCGACTACTTTTCATTCGAAAGAGTTTCAAAACCTACTAGCGAAATACGAAGTCCAACATTGGGCTAGCGCTAGACATCGTAGTCAAGCCAACCCTACGGAGAGACTGAACCGCACGATAAACGCTATGATGCGCAGCTACGTACGGGAGAACCAAAAATTATGGGATACAAGGATTTCCGAAGTGGAGTTCATCTTGAACAATACGGTTCATGCCACAACAAAATTTACACCTTTCAAGGTGATCTTCGGTCACGCGAAGCAAACAAATTGTCCGGATCTCGTAAAAATCGTACCCCGGCTGTTGAGCCCGGCTCTCCGCATAACCTTCTAGCGCAATATTGAACAACAGGCACGAAAGTTCATCACCTTGTCGTAGTCCCCAGCAGGATCCAAACGAGTGCAACGGAGAGTTCGCCTGAAACCTTCACACAATTTTGCATACCTTCCATCGTCGCTCTTATCTGTCTCGTGAGCTTCCCAGGAAAGCTGTTCTCGTCCATGATTTTCCATAGCTCTACGCGGTCGATACTGTCGTATGCCGGCTTGAAATCGATGAAAAGGTGATGCGTTGGGACCTGGTATTCACGACATTTTTGGAAGATTTGCCGTACAGTAAAGATCTGGTCCGTTGTCGATCGACCGTCAACGAAGCCGGCTTGATAACTTCCCACGAACTCGCTTACTTTAGGTGACAGACGACGGAAGATGATCTGGGATAATACTTTGTAGGCCGCATTTAGAATGGTGATCGCTCGGAAGTTTTCACAATCTAACTTGTCGCCTTTCTTGTAGATGGGGCATATTTGGGGAAGAGGTGGTAAAATGAACATCTTAAGGAAATCCCACAACATCAAAAACAGGGATGTTATCTATAGCAGTTCGAATTCATACTAAAGCAGCTGAATTTTTACATGTAAATGTTCATTTTACCTGCACTATGTGGGTAAAATGAACAGCTGTTGGTGGTAAAATGAACATCATCTAAAAAATGTGAGCAAAACAAATACAGGTATGTTCCGTTTTTGTCACGTTCCGATTTCTTCAACAAGTTATTCCGTTTTTATCAACACAAAAATATTGAAATATTTTTTCTTTTTTAATGCTTAGAATATAGTGTAAAGACTTATTTTGAAGCAAACCAAATGTTTTTTTAAATGTCTCAGAGTTGTATTTTCGACATTATGTTAGTGTTGAACACGTGTATTGTAGGTGTAGAGTCCTATACTATTCAATGATGATTGCCTCCTTCTAACGACAGCTGAAGATTGTAATTATGGGTCGTCCATGAATCACGCGGTCATTTTATTTATTTTCAGGACTCCCCTCTCGTTGTTTTTTGTCCATACAACAATTCTAAACTGTGTAAGGACTGTTGAATTAAGTACGTATTCAAAATAAATTAAGTACCTTTACTATAAAAAAAAGCAAAAAAATAGTTATAGAGCTGCAGATATTCTTTTTTCTCATAAAACATTTCATCATTGAATATTCGATGTAATTGTTATAGACATATTCGATCAGACAACGTTGAAATTCTTTGTAATATTTTTATTTATTTTATTTTATTGATGTACCGTAAAGTGCCGTAATTCAGCGCAGTTAAGGAATAAAACGATTCAAATTGTTAATTAAAAATTAGTATTGCATCAACAAAAAAGCTTTATGGGTGGATCGCTAGCAAATCTATTCAAGATTATGGGAAAAATATAAACTAGACTGTATTCATAATTTACAATTGTGATTTTTTTGAAATAGTTCACTCGTGGAAATTGCCTAATTCCGCGCATTTTTTAAACGCTTTTCCATATTCCGCGTAGAAGAATGCCTAATTCCGCGCACTCATGAAACAATCAAATTAACATTAATTTTGATAAGGGGCTGCATCCATTAGTTACGTAACACTTAAAATTGAAAATTTTCAACACCCTCCCCTTCCGTAACACTTTTTGTATGAGAAAACGTATAGTTTTGTATGAACCGTAACTTTTTAGTCTATAGATACGCACGATTTCCGTCGTCTTAAAAAAAACACGAATGAATTTTTCGTCGATTCTTTTGTCGATGGGGTGATATGAGCACCCTATTTTATGTTGTGAAATTATCCCATAGAATCTAACAATTTAATTATTTTATTCACTGAACTGGAAAGTTTAGAAATGAAATTATTTCGAAATCTACTGAGCTCATATTTGGCTTAAATATGCTTCTTATTGCATAGTTTTAGACAATTCGGTCGAGAAAAAAACCCCATCTTCTTCTTCTTAGCATTAACGTCCTCACTGGGACAGAGCCTGCTTCTCAGCTTAGTGTTCTTATGAGCACTTCCACAGTTATTAACTGAAGCTTTCTTTGTCAAAGTTGCCATTTTTGCATTCGTATATATCGTGTGATAGGCACGATGATACCTCATGCCCAGGGAAGTCAAGGAAATTTCCACTACGAAAAGATCCTGGACCGACCGGGAATCGAACCCAGACACCTTCATCATGGCTTTGCTTTGTAGCAAACTGCACTGTTCATACAATACAAGGACCAGTTCGCATTATTGCTTGGGATCAAAGGGTTTTAAGCAAATCAATTAATGGTATCCACTAATGCCACGGGTAACTGAAACTTATTCTTTTAAGCAAAAAGAAACCTCAGAAGAACCTAAGTGTCATCCATAAATTACGTCACACAAAATATGGCCATTTTCAATCCCTCTCCCCCGTATTATCATACTTTTTGTATGGAGGCTTCGTAAATTATGTAGAGATCGTAAAGTTTCCGTGAATCATTTCCCAAGAGTGTGTCGTAATTTGTGGGGTCTTCTACAAATTACGACCTGTTGAACATGTGAACGATATATTGTTTTTACAATAATTCTAAGAATCATAAACAAGTATACATTGCCAATGTTATGTGTGGTTCATTATGCTAAGTAAATTTTGTGCGCACAGATGTACACAGTGTACAGATGTACACTTAATTCAGAATGCCGAATCTCGGCTAATTTCAACCGAGATCCGCACAGCCGAGCTCGTGAAAAAAATCTAAGTGTGTATAGACCATTTTGTTGGGGCTGTGCATAAACCACGTGGTATTTTTCCCTGTAAGGGACCGTCCATAAATGACGTAGCATTTTAGGGGGGAGTCTACGATTTTGCTACGAACCATGTATTAAGTATGGGAAAATAAGCTACGAAGGGGGAAGGGGTGTCAAAAATTGGTCAAAAGATGCTACGTCATTTATGGACGCTGCCTAAGTGGGCTTTCCCGATATTCCGCTTGTACATAAAACGTATGTATGCATAAAGTTACTTTTCAGAGAAATAGAAAGATGTGAAGACGGATATAGCATGTTTTACTTGTCTGTTGTTATGCTGTTCTTCGCATAACGCGCGGAATTAGGGCATTATGAAAAAAGACGTGGCCTAATTCCGCGCAATACTTTTTTGAATACAACTCAATAATTATGCAAATATTTGATAAGATTTCATAGAAGCACCATGAAACATATCTGTAGCAAGAAGTTCCATGGAATATTGCATAAAAAATAAAACATTTTTAATAAAGAAATCGCGTTTGTTGTTGTCCTACAGTCTTAGCGCGGACGCTAAGAAAATTTGAAAAATAACGACTACTCCGACGGGCCTTCACTGATTATATTTTTATGCCGCGAAAAATGCCTTATTTGCTTTTATTTGTGATTCAAAATTATTCTTAATCAAAGTAGCTTCGAATAGCATTAAAAGTTGCTGAAATATTAATGTGTATTTCCATATATAAATAATTTTGTATGAAATGCGCGGAATTAAGCACTGCGCTGAATTAGGGCACTTTACGGTACAAGGGGGTCAGGGGCCAAGTCTCCAGCATAAGTTTGAATACTCACATCGCCCATAATACACCGAGGGGGTTTTGGAGTTTGGGAAGTAGGCAACGCAACATCTTTGACCAGAAGGTTCTTTAAGTTTTACTTCTACTCTTGACTTCCAATACACGTATGAATGATGCAAGGCCAAAAGAACATGAATCAGTCATACATATAGCGGTAGTGAAGTGTTTTTCCTAAGGATATAGAAAAGGACGGATTTTGTGTGGTTTTTTGTAAATAGCTCTGTGGAATAAGTTTTTTATTAGTTAAAAATTTAGTTGATCTTATTCACCTTGCAATCAGTAATAAGAATATTTACAGAAACATAATACTTATCTTTTCTCGGCCATACGCTGCCATGTCTTTCCTCTCGGATGATTTTTTCCTCGTTGTAATGGCGGGTTAGATATGAAAACAAGGATAAAGAGAACAGAAATGTTAGTGATTGTTACATGCTTTATTGCTGTATTGACCTACAATGAAATCATACAAAATTTGCTCTTTGGATTCCCATGATAACAATCCCCATGCAGCTTCCGAGAAACTCCATGGCAATGATCACTGTACGCCATGTGCGGCATTCAGGACATCTCAACACTACTGATGACGAACAACAAAAAATGAATCCAAAAGAGCAAAAACCTTAATGTTTCAATGTAGGACAATCCAGCTTTATTGCATGTGAGAAGTTTTTAGTGATATTCTCACAACGGCCATTCAGAATGGTTCGACGGATGTAGATAAAAGATCATTATGATTAAATTGACGCGATGACATGTTAGTAAGCTCAAAACGATTATTGTAGTTGCAACTTTTAATTTAAATAGTTAAGCTAAGGGTCAGTTATTGTATATAACTTAATAGCACGAACACGAAGTAATGACCTTCCATCCCATCTTCAAGTGCTCCCCACAAGCACAACACTTCATTCTGGCACTTTAGAACGTCCATGTTGTAACTTGTTCACACAAGAAATCTGCCTCGACCGAGTTGGCAGAACGCGCCCGTACCCCTTTCTGAACCAAAGGACAGGGAACGTTGAAATTCTTTGTAATAGGAGATGAACCAGGGAATAAACTCAAAATATTCTGTTATAGAAGTAGAAGCGGTAACTTTTAGACCAGAGACGAAATAAAGACGTTATAACTTAAACTGGGTACCCGTTCTAGTACTAAAGTCGTTACTTAAGTTTAACAGATTATAGTACACTTTTCTAAGCACTTTGCTTTTGCTTAAGTGCCATAAATATTTGGCAACGGCATACGGTACAAGACCAAGTTTATTTCGTATTTGATAAGACTAGTTATCGACCCGTTATATTTTGGGCAAATAAACTTCCATTGTGTTTCATCTCTTTCGACTCAAACATGATAGAATTTCACAGATTATAGCAAGAGTTCTTATTCAAGGGGAAGAGAGTGAAAATCAGCAGAACATAGCAATCTAATGATTCAATAAGTTTCGAGGAAAAAGGAATAGGGCTGAAATGATTGAAAATTTAAGAAGCTATTGTTATCTGACGTTACCACACCACGCATGTTCTTATTCCAAATTTGTTGGGATCCTGATCTTCGAGTAGACTTTCATCTCTTCTCCACTTGGAAATCAAGACATTTATGAAGAGTCTTATACAAACTACTGGCATAGGCTAATTAATGCATCTAATTTATTGAAACTATTAACAAAACATTTTCCAACCAAAAAGCTTCAATGTTTTAGCAAGGATGCTTGTTGTTGAGTACTATTCAATATTAGTTCTACTGAAAAACGACAAGAACTTCAGTTAAGTTTTCAGTTCAAAAATACATGTTACACTGCGGAATAAAAGTAACCTTTTCGTGTGTCTCGAAGATCAAATTATGTATCTCAATTAAATTTCAGAATGTTGAATCTTATACTGCTTACAGAAATTTACGAGCACATCACAAATTTTTCTTAAAGGTCGTCAAAGTTATAGAAAATCCTTGTTTTATAAATGTTTCAATGAAATTTAAACTATGATTTCAATCATTCGGCAATTTTTTCCATCGAGCTTGCAAAATATGATTTATACTTTAGTGTTAGACATAGTTTAATCAAAATTGCCGGAATATCAATTTGATCGAATTTTCAATCATGCTTGCAGCCTCCACAGTTGTTTCTTCCACATGCCAGTTACAAAATTTTCTAAATAATCCATCTTTTGTAGTGACGAAAGTGTTACAAACTTTGTTGATTCGCAAAAACAAGCATCCAAAAACTCATATATGCTGAAAATTTTTACTCATAAATCTACCTACAAGACGGTAAACTTGCTTGCAAGTTGGATGAAATCGATAAATAATGCTTTTTCAAAGGTTATTGTAATTAAACCAAGCGTGCTAGGACGTTTTTAAAAGCGGCGATAGATTCAGTAATATATAAAGTGAATAGTTGCACTTTAAAAAAAATGTTCCGCTGTGTTATCGGTTTACTTATTTCTCGTTGAGTGGGGGTTTTAAATCCTGGCTAGGCGAGAATGTTTTCAGGTTAGAAGTTTTCTCGACAAATGCAAACAAGTGTACATATGGCAAAAAAAGCTCTCAGTAACTGTTGATCTGTCATGGGTTTAAAAGAACACTTAGCTGTGAAGCAGGCCTTCCCTGTTGGGATGTAATGATATGAAGGAAAAGAGGAAGGATCAGAAGAAAAAAGAGAAAAAATAATGTTGAATTTGTCTGTACAAAAAATAATGATCAGCTTGATACACTTTCGCGGTCGTCATTTATACAAATATGACTAATCTCAAAGTACATAGTACAATTATATGATTATCGTTTTATCATTCTATAACACATCTATTGACATTCTGACCAAAAGTAAGACTATTACTATTAAGGATTTATCGTAAAATCATACTTTTTAATTGGAGACTGCAATCAAATTCCATTACGAACCTACACGATTGAACAATTGAAAGAATCCTCACAGTCCCTAAACATCAATACTACGCATGTATATAACGAAAATGTGTACTTTCCTGTTAAAAGTGCCATTTTCTATACAGATTTGTGAAATATTTTGTTTAAGAAAATTATTCCGTTTTTGTCACGGTTCCGTTTTTGTCAACTGAAAATCGCCGATCGTGTTGATAAAAACGGAACATACCTGTATTTATGAAAATTTTTATTGCCTTACCGAAATATATCCATTGATGATTGTAACCCATTCAAAAAGAATTCTAAAAGTATCAGATGTGACCTCATATCATAACGATATTCACGTCACTGAAAAACCTCAAATCTTCCGAGCTAAAAGTTACGTAAGTTCTAATTTTCAAACGTGGTTTTCTAAAATCTTAGTTTTCGTTGATATTTTTACTTCAATGGACCTACGTATCAACTCGAACACTCTGATTTATGCTATAAATGGACCGTGCGTGATAAAAATTCATCGAAATTAGTTTTTTCTCGATAAAAGGCAAGATGTTCATTTTACCACCACTTCCCCTACCCCTTCCTTCCACTCCTCCGGTAGCTACTCTGTTTCCCAGATTGTGCCTATCAGTCGATGCAGACAAATGACCAACCTCTTCGGGTCCATCTTTATGAGTTCAGCTCCGATACCATCCTTACCAGCAACTTACTGTTCTTGAGCTGGTGAATGGCATCCTTAACCTCCCTCAAAGTGGGGGCTGGTTGGTGTGCATCCTCCGCAGTACTGACGAAGGCATTTCCTCAGTTGTCCTGTCCTTCATTGCCTGTGCTTTCAGCGCCTTTCAGGTGCTCGTCGAAGCGTTGCTTCCACCTGTCGATCACCTCACGCTCGTCCGTCAAAATGCTCCCATCCTTATCCTTGCACAACTCGGCTCGCGGCACGAAGCCGTTGCGGGATACGTTGAGCTTCTGATAGAACTTACGTGTTTCTTAAGACCGGCTGTTCCATCTCCTCGCACTCCGTCTCCTCCAGGCGGCGTTTTTTCTCTCGAAAGAGGCGGGTCTGTTTCGTCGGCGTAGCACTTCAGTAGAATGCCAACGCCGAAGTTCGGCGAACTTTCGTTGGTGATATTTCATTTCTTCTATGAACTTCGGTCTTAAGTTAATCTGAATGCACATGAATGTGTTTCTAACTTTCCGCCATCCGTTCCCACAGGTCCCGACGTCAGCGACGTGGCCGTCGAGTCGATCAACAAGTACTTGAAGACTAGTCATAACGAGGAGCGCCTGCGGCAGATCGTCAGCCAGGATGCGGCCGGCGATGGCACCGCCCTCAGCCACGAGGAACTGGCCGCCATCAAGAAGAAGAAACGGCTGCTCACCCAGGGAACCGATCTGTTCAACCAACGGCCGGAGAAGGGCATTCTGTTCCTGCAGGAAAATGGCATCCTCAGTACCACGTTGGACCCGCTGGAGATTGCGCACTTTTTGCGGGAGAACTCTGGCCTGGACAAGAAGATGATTGGTGAATACATCAGCAAGAAGAAGAACGTCGAGAGCAAGATTCTGGAGGTGTTTGTGAAGTCGTTTGATTTTGCTGGGCTAACCATCGACCAGGCGCTTCGGTTGTACTTGGAGACGTTCCGGCTGCCTGGAGAGGCTCCGCTGATATTCCTTGTTATGGAGCATTTTGCGGATCATTGGCATGTGAGTATTGGAACCTTTCTTTTTGTTCCTGGCTTTGCGTCTTAATTGAGACAGTGTTCTAAGACCACTTCTACAGTTATTATGTGAGAACTTTCTTTGTCAACTGACCTATTTTTCATTTGTGTATCGAAGATGTTCTATTCTGATAGTCCGACGTGCTAAAAATTTGGAAAGAGTCTGGAAAGAATTCATTAGAAAGGATTTTTTTCGAAAATTTGTTCGATGTTTTGGATGAAAATATGAAAGATTGTTATAAAATTTCCCAAAAAATTTTCTGGTGGATTTCTTAAAGATAGTTCATTTTAAATTGTCAAAAAAAATGATTTATATAATTTATGTGGCGATTCCATAACCTCAAATCTACCTGTTCTACGGACAGAAACTCATAGACTTTCACAACAAATACGCATGTATTGAGTAGGGAATGATGCAAATAGTTACTTTCGATCATTTATCTCTTGCCAAAATATCATTTTTTATAGAAATTGTAGAACTGTGAAGATGCGAGACACCATTGTATAATTCTAAACATGAAATATATCTTCTTAGCTGCTTAAGAAGCTTAATCTCACAAAAACGTATACAACTTAAGCAGAGGTGAAGAAATCGACCCTAAGTAATTTTATTTATTGATTTATTTGTTTTTAACCTTCATCGGACGTAAAGTCCTTATGAAGCCTGGCAGGGAAAAGCCTATTTGAGCTGGCCACATCGTTTGACTTGCTCAAATAGGCATAAAAACCCCACATCTTTTAAAGAGAAAAAATACAAATACAACATAAAACTAAGAACAAATAACTTACAGTACAACAAACAAATAGTTCTTAAATTTTAACAGTAATCAGTTTGCGCAATAGAAAGAATAAAAACATTGTAATTCGATGAATTTTTCGGTGCAGTAGAATTCGTTAACGGTTCATTTCCCGAAGCCTTCGTTTGAAAAATTCAGCAGAAGCGTTGAAGTCGAACAACTCGTACACTCCGTTAAACGTTGCTGACATAAATCTTACAGGATCATGTGAGCCATAGCCCGTGTTTCTGGATTCCAACATTAGGAAACCACGTTGTCGTAGCACCCGCGATGGAGCATATATATTGATGCGATTCAGTATTTCAGGAGAGTCCAACTCTCCCAACAAGATTTTTGCAATGAATACAGCCTGTGAATTACTCCTTCTTTGCTCAAGCGGCTCGATTCCTAGCAATCTGCAACGGTCTTCGTACCTTGGTAGATTCGTAGGATCCAGCCATGAAAGGCTACGTAGGGCGTATCTCACAAACTTTCGTTGTACAGCTTCGATCCTAGACGGGCACCATACAATAACATTTGATTCCAGAATAGACCGAATAAGTGCACAATACAGAGATCGTAAACACAAAGGGTCACGAAACTGTCACGAAACTCTTCAGCTATTTTAAACATAAACCCGAGCTGCCGATTAGCTCTGGAGATCATATCATTTTAGTGCACCCGAAAGGTCAACGCAGTATCTAAAATTACGCCTAAGTCACGTACCTCGGTTACACGTGTTAGAGGTTGATCAGCGATGAAATAGTCAAAAGTGATAGGCGTTCGCTTACGATGGAACGGTATAACATGGCATTTTTGTAGACTCACTGTTAACAAGCTACTGTTGCACCAGTCGACGAAGTGATTAATAGACTGTTGAAGATGAAGACACTCTTGGAGACAGTTGATAACCACGTATAACTTCACATCATCTGCATAGAACAAACGGCATCCGGGTGGTAGCACACTAGAAAGCTCGTTGATGAATATGGAGAACAGCAGAGGACCCAAGTTGCTCCCTTGTGGCACTCCGGGCAAATTGGAAAACGGATCGGATGAGTCTAATCCAATTTTAACTGTGAGTTGACGATCCATGAGGTATGATTTGAACCTGAGAGAGACTCGCGAAGAGGAAAAATATCAACGTCATATGCAGCCAAGATTCCCCTCTCACGAAACGTCAAATGCAGCCCACCGTTTTTATGGCTGAAAAAGTGAAAAGTATTGTGTTCAAAGTAAACTGTTATTAAAAACCTCAGTCAGCGGAGCAGTTTTTTCCAAAGTTGCTGATAAATCTAAGCAGAAGATTAATTATTTATAATGTCTACTACGTTTGCTGGCATGAAATTTCACTTAAACGCCTTTTTTTTTTGATTCGATGTGATGCAAACTCAATCATTTTCTTCTGAGAGGTACATGTGAGGGTTTGAACGGCTTGCGCATAATTGGTATAAACACAAAGGGGAATAAGAAAAAACTCAGCAATCACAGAAAAAGAAGACCGTCTTCGCGAGTCTCGTCTCAGATTTGAACCAGTGAACGAGATCACGTGAGACGCCAAGTTTCTCAAGCCGAGCGAGTAGTATCCCATGGTCCACGCGATCGAAGGCGGATTTCAAATCCGTATACACTGCATCTATTTGCGACCCAGAGTCCAAGTTACATAAGCAGAATGAAACAAACCGGACAAGATTTGTGGCAGTTGATCTTTCAGGAAAAACCCATGTTGATCTGGGGTGATGTAGTTTTTGCAAGAAGCAAACAACATGTCATTCATGATAATCTCGAAAATCTTGGAGCAGGCACACAGTGTTGTTATACCGTGGTAATTTTCAACATTGCGCTTGTCATCCTTTTTGTGCACTGGAAACATTTCAGACGGCTTGCAACTGGTAGGAAATTTGCCCTGTCGCAATGAGGCATTGAATATCAATGTCAACGGTTGGATCAAGGCATCGCTGCACTTCTTAAAAATGCACGACGGATTTCCGTCTGGGCTGACGTATGAAAGCTTGAGCTTCAAGACTGCAGTCTGCACATGTTCGGTCGTTATTTGGAGCCGTTCCATTTGAAAAGCACTTTCCGGTGTATCTCTGCATGCCATTTCAATCTGTGTGGTGGAAGATACGAAATTGTTGAACGCACTTTTGAAATGGGACGCAAACAGGTTGCATTTTTCCCTTGCAGAGCTTCCTACTTCGGTTTTCAAATGCATCTCAACGGGTAAGCCTTTTTCTTTGCGTTTTGAGTTGACAAACTTCCAAAATTGCTTAGGGTTTCTTCGCAGATTTTGTTGTGTTCGTTGAGTATATTGCTTGTAGAGGAACCGACTGTAAATCCGATACTGATAGCTGGCTCGGTTGAACAATTGTTTACTCACGGGACACTGATTCCTACGGTATTTGCGTTGTAATTTTGATCTAACCTGCTTCAATCGTCGCAAGTGAGAATTCCCCCATGGAGGTTTTGAGGATGGTCTACGTAAAGGAATGTGTTCAGCCATGGCACTGCGTAATTCGCGGGAAAAAATCTGGACCGCTTCATCGACTTCTGTATCGAAGTCAACGGCCGCCCAATTAATGCACGCTAGTGCTTCAGCTAAACCTAAATAGTTTGCTCTGAGAAAGTTCAAGCTAGGAGGTTCCAACGAGTCGTCAAATTCAGGTTTCGTTAGACCTAATTCTATTACAAACGGGTGGTGATCTGCATCCAACGTGGAAAGAGGATCGATGATTTCGGATAAGGTGTAATTTCCTAGTGGAGTCTCATTTACTAGGGCAAGATCCAAAAGGCGGTTGTTCCTATTAAATATTTTGTTGATTTGTGTCAACCCATGGAGATTGAAACCATCAAGAAGCGAAGCGCATGCTGGAGAAATGTGCGACCGCAATACGTCAACTTTAGGAGGATCGTCGGTGTGTAAGGACTGTTCATTTTATAAAGTGGACACTTTGTTTATGCTATATCTTTTATATTTATTGATAAAATCGTAATCGTTTTTCTGTGTATCGTTGACCTATTATTCTAAAATGCTATGAAAATATAAAATCTTTGAAAATGCTTTTGGTTGAAGAGCTAAATAGTTTTTCCAAAAACTCTTAAAAAAAGCTGTCCGTCAAAGTTTAACATTATTTTTCGCAAAACAAAATCCTTATTTTTATGAACAAATTGTATGTTTGTATCCTTTACTATTCTACTGAAGGTAAAGCTTTAAAAATATCAATTATATTCCACCATTCTATGACATTAGGTAACTTTAGTGATTTACCCATTTATGGCCAAATTTGCTGATACACCATCCTTCACTCCCAGCAAAAGAGAAAAGTAAAAAGCGTGTTCAAAACTAGTTTGGATTACTAAAGAAACTATATTAGTATAAACGAAAGCTAAATCGTGAGATTAAACTACAGTCTTAAGTATAAATTTTACTGTTTATGGTAGTTTTATTAAAAAGTCTCATACTTTTAAAATCATGTACGCATATTTATCGATCTACAGCAAACTGTAAACAGTTTTCTCCGAATTTTTCAATTGGTAATCTCAGAATAACATATTATGAAAATAATATGTGGAAAATAAAATCGATTTTATTACAGCAGTGTTGCCAATTTTGATGATTATCAATGTACTTTGATAGGTCTTCTAAGAATAAAACAATTGTGTTTCTGTTGTGCTTTGAATGTGACGTGGGGACTTACTAAGTAACTCTATGAAGGCGTAAGTTATTTTTCATATTAATACTATATTAGGACTTCCGTCAGGACGTACTTTTACAAAAAAAAACTACTCATATCAATTCCCATCAAATTTAAAAAAAATTTCTTTAAAAATATACGGGAAACTTGATTTTATTATATCCGTAAAATTGTTGCTCCAAAAATAACTTGATTTTTTCCATCAGGCTTCTGATTGATGATGCTTTCGAAGAACAAGCCTTTTTTGAAAATAGAAAATATAAATTATCGAATTTTCCAGCCAATTCCTTACAATCATTAATTTTGATAACCTCAAAAAATCGACCGATCTAATCGTTGTTCCATATTCGTGTGAAATTTAATTATTTTGGAGAATTTTTATTATCACAATACTAGTCGAACGATGTGCAAAAAACCGATTGAAATTTCATTGATTAATAAGAAAGATACAGCATGCACAAGGTTCTTCTTCTTCTTTCTGGCGTTACGTCCCCACTGGGACAGAGTCTGCTTCTCAGCTTAGTGTTCTAATGAGCACTTCCACAGTTATTAACTGAGAGCTTACTATGCCAATGACCATTTTTGCATGCGTATATCGTGTGGCAGGTACGAAGATACTTGATGCCCTGGGAAGTCGAGAAAATTTCCAACCCGAAAAGATCCTCGACCGGTGGGATTCGAACCCACGACCCTCAGCTTGGTCTTGCTGAATAGCTGCGCGTTTACCGCTACGGCTATCTAGGCCCCTCAAAAATATTAAGCAAGGTGTCCACTTTATAAAATGAACAGTCCTTAAATCCCAAACAAGGCCCGATTGATTATAGTCACCGAGCAGAATAGCGTGATCGTTGGCTTGACAATGAGACAGAACGGCTCCAATAGATTCAACATGATTGTCAACACTGTCCAGATCTGATTTGCGATCTGGTGGCAAGTATATAACCCCTACACTCATTGAGAAATTCGTGAATTTTAGCTTGACCCAAAGTTGCTCAAGAGAATCAACAATTGGCGTTAAGTCAGCAGTGCTATTAATGTGACGTGCAACAGCGATTAAAACTCCTCCACCACGAGATTTACGTCTGTTTCGAGCATTACGATCGTTTCGAAATACAGTATATACATCCCCGAAGATCTGCGTCGAAAGAATCGGGTCGGAAAGCCACGTTTCAGTTAAACGATTACATCGTAATTGGTTGCGGAGATTGCTACAAATACATCGTCGATTTTCGTGCGCAAGCCTCGTACGTTCTGGTAGTACACAGTCAATTTCGCATTATCGGAAATCGTTCGACTGATCAAAGAAATATTAGCTGATCCCGACGTCGAAACAGAATGAGTGCAAGGTTCCATAGTGAATTTATATAACACTGCGACGAAAAGTTTCTAGCAAGATCACTTTCAGAGCTTTTGATCGCGGAACTTTTTTTCCGAAGAACTGTTCTGTTACTGTTCTATCTCTCATGGTTGCAGAGTTATCAAAGATTTTCTTCTACAAAAATGGTTGTTTTGTAATGTCAATATCTCTAAAAGTCGCAAACGGTTTCACAATCTTTTGTTACCTTCCATTACGAAAAGATCCTGGACCGACCGGGATTCGAACCCAGACACCTTTAGCATGGCTTTGCTTTGTAGCCGCGGACTCTAACCACTCGGCTAAGGAAGGCCCCTAGTTCAAATTGGATACTTATTGATTTTCATCTCTCATTGCACTGACGCTGCCTTGATTCAGCATCATTCAGATGTTCGGCGTAGTGCTCCTTCCATCTCTCGTCCATCCGACACCTTTTTCCGGTGCAATTTGACTTGCGTCACACCGACTTTGCGTGAGCTTTTGTTAGTAATTGTCTGCTTTGTCTGTAATTCATTAGTTCTCTACTATGATAATTAATTGAACGTGGTCTAAGCATAGCAATTAGCTCAAAATCAAATTTAAAAATCAGACACTACTCTTGGGATATTTGTGATCGCCATATCTAATCCTCATACTTGCGTTTATTCCTTCGTAGACGTGTAACAAAGAGCCGTTCGCCAATACGGACGCTGCCTTCCGGCTGGCGTATGCGATCATCATGCTGAACATGGATCAGCACAACCACAATGCAAAACGCTTGAACGTCCCAATGACGGTCGATGAGTTCGTGAAGAATCTGAGAGGCCTCAACGGCAACTCCGACTTTGATCAGGATATGCTGTCGAACATCTATCATGCGATCAGGTAATTAGTCCTCCTTTTCATTGGAAGTTATTCATACATGCTAATCAATTTGTTCTTCCAACAGGAACGAAGAAATCGTTATGCCGGCGGAGCAAACCGGTCTCGTGCGAGAAAACTATCTCTGGAAGATGCTGCTGCGTCGGGGATCAACCAAGGACGGTATGTTCCACCACGTGTTCGGTCCGAATCATGACCGAGAGCTGTTCCGCATTATCCAGGGATCGACACTGGCCGCCCTTAGTTTCATCTTCGACAAGAGCCCGGACAACACGCAGCTGTACCAGAAGTCCATGAATGGGTTCATCAAATCCGCGGTGGTCGCGTCCCATTACAACTTGCACGGGGATTTTGATGCGCTGGTTCTGACGCTGTGCAAGTTCACAAGCCTATTAAACCCGCCGGCCGATGTCCACGAAATTACGGCCAACGTAATGTTCGGACAGAACTCGAAAGCCCAGCTCGCCATGAAGACGGTGTTCGCGTTGATTCACGATCATGGCGATTGCATGCGGGAAGGTTGGAAGCATATTGTGGATGTGGTGTTGCAGTTGTTCAGGTTGAAGCTACTGCCGAAGGGCCTGATGGAAGCGGAAGATTTCTGCGATCCTAGTGGGAAGGTCACGCTCATGAGAGAGCAGTATCAGCTTCCAAAAACCGATGCCGGTTTGCTGAGCAGTTTGTATTCGTACTTGAGCAACGATAGCCAACGGCAGCCATCGTACGAAGAGCAGGAGATCATCAAGATATCCAAGAGATGCATCAAAGAATGCCAAATCGATCAGATCGTCAACGAATCGAAGTTTTTGCAGTTTGAGTCATTGGTTGAACTGGTCAATTGCCTATTAGGAATGATTAAACCTCCGGAGAGTAACAAATCCGTCGGTTTACCGTATGCAGAGAACACCGTCGTATTCCTCATGGAGCTGTTAGTCAAGATCCTCATACAGAATCGCGACCGCTTGCTTCCAGTGTGGAAAAACGTTCAAGATCAATTGTATCTACTTCTGTCCGGATCCGCCTCTTGCGATTACACCTATCTACTGCAGCGAACAACCATCGCCTTACTGAAACTGGCAATCTATCTGATGCGCAACGAAGAGATCTGTTCCACGATCCTGCAGAGCCTCCGGATGTTGCTTCTGCTCAAACCAGCCGTGATCCTATCGATATCCAAACCGATCTCGATCGGAATGTACGAACTGCTGAAGACCAGCGCCCAGAACATCCACACCGAGTCCGATTGGATCATAGTCTTCGCGATTCTGGAATGCGTCGGAGCAGGCGCAGTGCCACCGGAATATGACGAAGCGCCAGTCGTGTCCGGAGCGAAATCCGACGGAGCTCTCAGCAGCGAAGAAGACTCCGGGCTGCCCGATCGTGGCTACATCTCCGACTCGGAGCTGAACGTTATCAAAAGTGGCCACTCGTCCAATTCCTGCACGCCGCTGATCAGCCCCACCGGAGACAACTGGATTCTGGTGAACAAAGACGCGGACATTGTGTCTTCGCGATCGTCCTCCCCCAAGCACACGATCCAGTATCGTTGCAAACTGCTGGAGCATTCTCCCTTTGCGCTCGTCAAATGCTGGGAAAGCCTGGCGTTCATTGTGCGGAACGTGTCCCACATCACGCCGTATAACTTCGAGAGTTGCGTCCGTTGCATCCGGACTTTCGTGGAAGCTTCCATGAACGACGGCAAGGAGAATCGGCGCCGTCGTCGTCAGCGGCGAAACGGTGATGAAAGTGGCAAGAACTCCCGCAACCGGAACCGCAAGAACGACAGCAGTGACAGCGAGTCGGAAGAACTGCCCGAGGCGTATCAGTCGATATCGATCCAGTTGCTGGATTTGATGCATACGTTGCACACGAGGACGGCGAAGATTTTCCGCTGGTGGGCGGAGGAAGGCGGGGCGGTGCCGCAGTGCTCCGCTTTGTGGTCCCAGGGATGGTGTCCTCTATTGCAGGGCATTGCTCGGTTGGCCACCGATCAACGGCGACAGGTATGTTGCGGGATGATGTTCTCTCTGTATTGTATGATATTTATTTCCGTTGCTATTTCCAGGTCCGAACAAGTGCAATAACTTGCTTGCAACGAGCTCTGCTGGTGCAAGATCTTCAAACTCTCACCGGATTGGAATGGGCCGGGTGTTTCAAACAGGTGACCTATTTTTATTATGAATAGTTTGTACAATTTTTCTAATGCGACACGGGTCTTCTTGCTTTCAGGTTCTTTTCCCACTTCTGTCGGAACTGCTCGCTGAAAAGCCCATCAAACCGGCAGATGCCGGTTTGTTAGAAGAGTCGCGTATGCGAACGGCAACCATTATGTCAAAGGTGTTCCTACACCATCTGACGCCGTTGATAGGTCTGGCCGGATTCAACGAGCTGTGGCTGGAAATTTTGGACTACTTCGAGCGGTTCATGAAAATCGGATCGGATATGCTGTATGAGGCGGTGTTGGAGAGCTTGAAGAATATGCTGCTGGTGATGCATTCGGTAAGTGGAGTGTTTTTTTCTTCCCTAATCCGACCGCAACCGTATCCGGATTACTATTGGTTGTGTTTCTTATTACCTAATTATTCAGGACAGTTTTTGAAAAGGCAAAAAAAAAAACTCGACAGTTTATTATCTACTAGACAGATTCCTGACTAGATTCTTATTTTATTTCTTTTCATGTCTTCGGTGCATTCCTGAAGCGATTATTTGTAGATTCTCACAAAGAAATGAATTCCATTCGTAATTTCTGATACTAGCTACTGGAATAAATCCTGCTGAAGCGTTAAATGAAATTTCTCAAAATGTTCTCCTTTGACATTGCTGCGTCAAATTGGCCGAAGTTCTAAAAATATTCCTGTTTAAGTATACCTCGACTAATGAGTAAAATAATGGGTGAGAATTCGTAAAAAAAATCTTGCAGAGAATCCTTTTGTAACTCCTAGAGCCTGCAGATATTCTAAAGAACGCGACTTCGCCAGATACCTATTTAAATAGGAACACATTCTGGAACTCCTGCAAACAATCGTAATGGAAGTCCTTTAAAATACCATCAGGAACGTTGATTATTATGATGATTTCCTCAAGGATTACTCCAAAAATTCCTCTAGGGATTCTTGCAGGATTTTCTCCAGGGATTATTATGGTAATTATTCAAATTATGACTACTTTATAAATAAAATTCTCTAAATTTTCACAAATTATTCATCTCATAAAGTTTTTCAATGATTTCTCTAGTATATCATCCATGGATTATTCCTGCAGATTTTTTTCAAAGATTTCTCGGGTAATTTTTTTTACTTAACTCGTTTATTTGGCAGGCTCGGGTGCCGTAGGGCATAACAGAGCCGAAATCTTTTCTTTTTTTTACATTGTTTACATTTTGAATATTATATTTATTTTAAAAACTATGTTAGTTTGGAAAAGTTTCAAGGTTAGTGAATACATTTATACAACAGGAAAGGAAAGGATTTTTGGGATGTCTTAAGCTATTTAGTATACTATGTTGATGGGACAGGATATCCTGATCTGTAACGAAACTAAACAGAAACGATTTGTGGGAGACACGACGAGAAGAGGACAATTTGAAGGGGAAAAAGAAAGACAGGGAACGAACACAATCAAACTCGGATATTGATACGCTTCAAAAACAGATACATTAAATTCATATACAGTCGACTCTCCACATCTCGATGTTCTATACATATCTCGATATCTCTCCCTATGTCGATGATTTCCTAGGTCCCTTCATTCTGCAAACAATTTTTCTCTCCACATCTCGATATCCTCCTAATCTCCATATCTCCGTATCTCGATGTGTGCCTGCTCATTTTTCGTTCCCAATTTTCACTCTGTATGTCGATATGACCAATATCAAAGGTTACTAGACCAAAGTTTTGGGGTTCAAAACAAATTAGGAACGCGAAATGACGTCTGATTGTTTATTATTTGCTTGGTAACGGAGTGTTTTTCAATCTAGTATTCAATAAAAAAAATGTTCTTTGTCTCGATCTCTCCCTATCTCGATGGTCCCTTCGATATCGAGATGTGGAGAGGCGACTGTATTCTAAATCAAGGCCCGCCAACACGTCCCTAACAGGTTTCTGCTATTTTTCTTGGATCCGGAGAGTTTCAGTCAGTTCAGATCTGATGCCACGATGCTCACTGCATCCCCACACAACATGTTCGATATCCTGGTTAGCCACGCCGCAAACACAGAGATTGCTTTCTGAGAACCCAATACGGTGGGTATGCGCATTTAAAGAATGGACCGATGCACGTGTTCACTGATTTGACGTTTGAGCGGTGCCGAATTCACTCGTTGCCATGGTCACGTAAATAACACGGCACCGCTAAAACGTCAGATAGTGAACTCGTGCATCGGTTCATAGTGATTGGACATAAGCCGACACATGACACGAATGAAATCACGGCTCATGCCCAACCCCTTAAACCATGGTTTTTTCGACACCTGTGGAAATATGGAATGCAGCCATCTACCCATTTCTCCGCCTCTCCATTTCTCCGCCTCTCCATTTCTGTTGCCAGCTGATCAAGGTCTCCCGACGGGCCAATGCAAAAAATTCATCGAAGGCGATTTGACGCTCGTAAACATCGCCTTCTTTAGCGCCTACCTTAGCCAGAGAGTCCGCTTTCTCATTGCCCGGAATGAAGCAATGAGAAGGAACCCAAGCTAGGGTAATAGTGTAAGAGCGATTTGACAAAGCACTCAATGTTTGGCGTATTCTATTCAGGAAGTACGCTGAGTGCTTCACCGGCTTCATTGATCGAAAAGCCTCCAGAGAGCTTAGACTGTCAGAAAAAATGAAGAAGTGCTCGGGTAGGAGAGAACTGATGTACTCTAAGGTGTAATGTATATACAGAACATGGCTTTTGAAGCATGAAGGAGGCGCTATGAGAAACGTTGTAAACACCGAAACCAGTGATATCATCCAGTTTTGACCCATCAGTGAAGAACTGTCGGTTCCCGCTGACATGCCCGAATTTACTTGCAAACATGGAAGGGATAAACTTTGAACGAAAGTGATCTGGTAAACCATGGATATCTTGCTTCATGGACAAATCAAATACTACAGTGGAACAGTCGAAGTCTAGGAAATTGTCACGATTGGTATTAACCGAAGATGGGCTGACCTCCAGCGTCATGTACCAGTAGTACACACTCATGAAATGAGTTTGAGGATTATGCTCAAGCAGCTTTTCGAAGTTTTCAATAACCAATGGATTGAGAATCTCACAACGGATAAGGAACCTGAGTGTTAACTCCGCGAAACGATCTGTCAGGGGCTGTACTCCTGCAAGTAGGGGTGATCGGGGCAATATGGGCCGCCTAAGGAAAACGTCATGGAATGCATAGAAAAACACCAAAAATTATGGTTTAAATGCAAGTGACTTGTACTATAAAATCTTATCTTCCATGTTACGTCGATAATTAATGTTAACATCAACTTGCAAATTATTTCAGGAACTTTTTGGAAAACCATGTTTTTCTACGTGGTCACCAACCATACGGGGCATTATGAGCCACCCTTCGGGGCAGTATGAGCCACCACATTCAATCGAATGATTTTTATTTAAAACAGTATAGAGAAGTGCTAGTGATGAAGAGTACTTTATTGGACAGGATATTGTATTAGTTTTGCTTGAAATTATTGATTCTAGCGGCTTATTTTTTTAAAGATACATAATACATAGTAAACAGTCCATGTTATATTAGTACTAAATTGCGATACATGGTTCAACGTATTTTCTAGCAAAGTGTTCCACTTGTAATGGTGCATAAACATGACTATGCAGTAAAAAAATAATCTACATATAGGCAATGCATTTTTATGTTCAAAACATCGTTTGTTTCGCTTAAATCTAGGTGGCTCATTTTGCCCCGCGCCTTCATCTTGAAAATAATATATTGTTTTTCAATAATTTTGTTTGCGAACAAATCTAATTTCACTCACGAACAGTTTCATTATGATCAGAAGTTTCAATGGATTGGTAAAACTTACCAGAATTATAAATATAATTGTCTTACAGGCTTAATTAAAATCTGCCAAAATTATAAGCTTTTCATGACGAAGGGCAAATTTGTACATTTTTGTAAATATCTTGAGTGTTGAAACGAATATTCTTACGGTTTTTATTGTGGTGGCTATTTGAGGTCAAAACCGGGGTGGCTCATATTGCCTCGTATGTTCATATTGCCCCCATTGCCCCTACCTCTAAACTCATTGTGTGACTCGAGTTCATGCAGCCTAGCGCGATGCGAAGACAGGGGTACTGAATCCGCTGAATCTTCAGCATATGTGTTTTCGCCACGGATTGAAAACAAAAGCTACCGTACTCTAAGACCGACAAGATGCACTCGGGTAATATCTCACGCATTTTCTATGGGTTCCTCACAAAGTTCATTAAGGTGATTATAGAACAAAGCCACACCTCAAATTTTCAAGAGCACAAGACTTGAGAACCAAACAGCGCTCCGCGTTGAAAATGTATCCCCTTGGTCACCACCAGCAAGCAAGTAGGTACCGTAAAGTGCCCTAATTCAGCGCATTGCCTAATTCCGCGCATTTCATACAAAAGTATTTATATATGGGAATACACATTAATATTGCAGCAACTTTTAATGCCCTTTGATGCTACTATGATGTAGCATAAGTTTGAATCACAAATAAAAGCAATTAAGGCATTTTTTCGCGGCGCAAAAAAATAATTAGTGGAGGCCCGTCTAAGTTGACGCAATTTTTCTAATTTCCTTAGCGTCCGTTCTAAGACTGTAGGACACAAACAAACGCGATTTGTTTATTGAAAATGTTTAAATTTTATGCAATTTTCTATGGAACTACTTGCTACAGATCTGTTTCATGATGCTTCTATGAAATCTTATCAAATATTAGCATAATAATTGAGTTTTATCAAAAAAAATATTGCGCGGAATTAGGACACATATTTTTTCATAATGCCCTAATTCCGCGCACTGTTATCGCAGAACAACAAACAAGTAAAACAGACTAAGTTCGTCTTCACATATGACTATTTCTCTGAGAAAGTATCTTCATGCATAAACGTACAAACGTAATATATGGAAAGCCCACTTACAGGGAAATTAGCGGCCGTTCAGAAACCATTGTGCATTCATGGTGCGAGGAAATGTTTGTCCAAACACCAAGGTATAAAAAATTTCAAAATTGTTGTGTGAACAATAGACCACAATGGGGAGGGAGGGTAGTTCTGAAAATCTTAAAAAAAAAAACCACGTGGTTTATGGACAGCCCCAAAGGATTCTTCTGTACATCTGTAGATACGAAATTTACTAAACATTGTGAACCACACAATTTATTAAAATTCAAGCTTTTTGTACAGAATGTTTCTAAATTTTAATAACTTTCATGTTTAGCGAATAAAATAATTAATTTATTAGATTGTATGAGATAATTTCACAACCTAAAATAGGGTGCTCATATCACCCAATCGATAAAAATCGACACGAAAAATGTCAAATCTTTAAAATTTATTCATTCATTTTTGAACTTTATAAGACAACGGAAAGTGTATTGATCTAAAATTTGTTGGAAATCCCTCCCCTTGGTTATGCGACCTTGCCGCGATGGGAGGGCATAATCCATTAGCCCATATGATGGAAACCAAATGCGTAACCTGTAGTGGTGGTATCACATTTTGGCATTTTTTTTTTTTTTTTTGCTTAAAGTCGCGTCATAATTCATGTGGCATAGACGCAATAATATCTCGGATGTGATCCAACGGACATTCTGCGTCATTGATAGAATTGATGCCCATTTCAAATAATCAATCTATTCGTAGTGGACATTAATACTATTGGTGACGTTCAGTTTGCCTTTTGCTAACCAGAATGATCCGTAGCCACTCTTACTATTAGCTAGCTAGACCAGGGGACTGACACGACTGTCATCCTGCATACATTTCGGCTCTTCCTCACATCGTTTTGGTACCCACTTTCTAATTGGTTTGCCCTAACATTGCTCCTGATTTTCGAGTATACGGCTCATACGCTGCTAGTGCTAGATTCTGGCAATTAAACATATCGCACTAAATCGTCGTATTTTAATACGCTTTTCATTTGTTCATCTTTTTTTTTCGCATCAGCGAGGTATCATTGATGTCTCCTACCCATAAAAACTTTGTTTTGTCCATCCCAAAATAATCAAAACAAGAACACTGGACGCCATATTGAATTTATGTTGGGTTGGTAATTATTAGCTCTTGCCACCCCCCTGAGCTAGACACATCTTTATCATATACGACGTAGGGAATACTTAGGAACTATTATGAAAATGACTAGTAGATTCACTGAGTAGAAATAAGTGGCGACAATCTTATTTTAATATGGTTTTTACATTGCCATAATAAGAAATACCTCTTTTGTAACAGCGGTATAAATAATCTAATTCCAGCTTCATTTTCGCAAAATTTACAAGTAGAAAGAAGGCGTTGTGAAGCATTACATTTGCCACCGAAAAGTGAATCTTGTAGGAGACTGTAATAGAAGCCTAAGGTAACTTTACTCTTCAATATTCACTATAAAAATGACTATGGAAATTAAGACGCTGAGATCGATCATTAGGGTACACTTGCGACTTTTTTCTTCAAGGACATATGAACGTAATGACCAATAAATACTTTTAACAACAAAAATGAAATTAACTAGAACTACTACTAATCCGCCTAATTTTGTTAAGACTTGACGACAATTGACATTTAAGACTCTAATGTTACGTAAAATACAGGAGTAATCAGAATAGCACTTGAATGACAAATTATTCAAAACCATATCGACTAGACAGTATTAGTAATGACACTACTACACTACTATTTCAAACAAATTCTAATGGAGCTGCTGATTTTCACAATGCTTCTTTTTCTTAGAAGCAAGGGAATACGGGTACAGTCACCCCACAGTTATGGATAGCACACAGATATGGATCAGAGTTGGATTGAAACAGTGATATCTCATCAAATATAGTTACAATTATGGAGAACACATTTTACCTTTGTGAACCATAAATCTGTACAGCATTGCAATAAATTACAATATGCTTAAGCATATTTTTTCCGACCGTAGGAAATAAAATGTCAACCGTATTCTACGAAGCGTTGATTCATAACTGTGGGGCATTGACCACCATACCACAGTTATGAATCAAAGATAAGACGATTACGAAACAAACGCCAAAACTTATGCTTTCACTAACACACCATTCCTTTCCCTCGCAGATAAATTACTTTTATAGTGTTCTGATCAACCCGGTGCTAGGCAGCCATGTTTTCGTGGTCAGCATCAAACTCAAGAGCAACAACGTACAATGGCCTAATCATATTAGGGAATTTTTCCTCCAATACTAAAATGTGTTTCTAGCTAATCACTTCAATCCAAATTGACTTGCTGTACTGCAATCCAATAGTTTGCAACCGTTTGTTTGTTCGAATAACTGTTGTTATGTGGTAAAAGAAATTTTTCGGAGAAAAAGATTTCGCCATCATCGATTATTATTCCTCAAACGGTTATTTGTTTACAAACATTGAGCTGTCAGTGGGAACCATTTCCCATTAGGAACCAGAGATGTTTGCTCGTTATTTTTCAATGGGGTTGTATGGGCGGTGTCAGGAGGCTGGTTCTGATCCATAATATGAGTCGATTTGATCCATAATAGGCATCCTCTTCTCCCACTGATTCACATCTGTGGGGTGGACATCGTTTGAAATTTCTGTCACAATCGACACTTTTTCGTAAAGAATCGCGAATTTTGAGGTTTATTCTCAAAAACAACTATATTCTGCAGTGTCAGGGAGGTAATTTTGTTTTGTACAGCGTCACCATGATTTTTAATCATATGTTGTTCTGAAAAATGACCCTTAGCTGATCCATAACTGTGGGGTGACTGTACTTTTCAAAAACTACCACGTCACAATACTAATAAAAAAGCAGTGTTCATGTGGGCGCCATTGCCTAGTCCGTCTGAGTATTGGTCCTGGTAGAGGGGAAACTTAGCAAAAGCCAGACTCAGGCAGCTCCAACTGAATACCATACAAAAAAAATTGTTGGAAATCATAGATCCAAAAATTCCATAAAAGATCGTTCAAATATTACGTAACGCAAGGGGAAGGGAGGGGGTCTTTCATCATGTTACGGTCCATACCAACAAAAAAATATTCCATGCAAAAGCTATTACGTGGGGGAGGAGGTCTAAAATTGTCAAATTTTGCGTTACGTAATATTTGGATCATCCCTAATATGTTCTGCACTTCTATCGACTTTTCCTTAAGGTGGCCAAACTACCCCACTTTCCGCTATACGAAATACCAGGGCTGATAGCGGTCAGAGAGCAAAATAATAGTGACTTTAGTGACTAAAATTACCAAAAAAGTGACCAAATAGTGACTTCATAACTACAAACATTAATCTAAAATAAAAGTTCAGAATCAAAAATATGGTTGTTCATAACCAAAAACATGAACAAGCCTACATATTATTTAAAATTTCAAATCAAATCATTTTTATTACTTCGAAATATATCGTAACAGATAATTGCTTTTAACATATACAGATAACTTCACCGAATTACAAAAGATATGAAACATCAAGAGACAAAATGTGCAATAAAAAAAACTGGTAAATCTTGTACGGGCGCATAAAATCTAGGCCGCAGAGCTAGGCATACACAACAACTTTAAATCTCGAATACCAGTCAGTAGAGAAAAACCTCCTAAAAATTTTGAATTAATCAACCCTGAAGAAATAAATTATGCCAAAACTCTTTGTCGAACTTAATCGTCAAAATTCATTGAAACTTGCCATAGTTGCGGAACAAGCATCTTGAAAAATGTTTTATGCATTTCTCGCGAAATTTCAGGCAGAGTTCGAGAGTAAGGTTGTTTGGCAACCCCTACAAAAAATTGTGGATACATTACTGTGCAATTCCCGACAGAATCAAGAATTTAAAAATAGAAGACGAAAAAATTCGAGTAAGAATTTATTTGAAATTTAACCCTCACCCAAATAATATTGCTAGCTGAATAACAGCTTATTCAGTTGAAATGCTGTTTATACAGCTTATTTCAACTGAATAAACTGTTGTTCAGCTACCAATGTTACCTGGACACTAGCTCACAAGGTTCAAATTTGATCAAACGGAAAAAATAAATCAAGGGGATGATCAATTCTGTGGAATGGTACAATCTGGCGAATGGTTTTCTGGCAAATATCGCACAATCCAATAACATCTCTTGTTGTCCTACAAATTAATGCTTCACTATCACAGTTTTTAATATATGGGCATCTACTTGTCATGAATATTTCACGGGATAAGAGCAGATATCTTCAATTTTCATCTAACTAATACTTACTGCTGATCAACAAACTGCAACTTTCTGCAAAACTGGAAGCCACCCTCCCTAACTTTAACATCGAAATATTTACCGACGACCGAAGATTCCAATCTCAGTGCCTTATCAGACAATGGCAGCCTCCCTCAATTCGGTATTGTTTGCGGCAGATGGCGCATATCTGCACCGCACTGTGGGTAAATTTACACCTTCGAAGCTGTATCTACGTTCGATGAGGTCGAGAAAAACTGAAAATTAATTAGACAACGATTTAGACGTATCAGATAAGGGTAGGCTAAACCCGTGGTTTTGTAGAAATTCTTGTAAAATTTTCGAATCCATTTCTTAATAAATTTTTAAATTAGTTTCTTGGTACTTTATCACAGGCTAACTTCCTGAATAAGTTTAAGACAAATTTAATAAATAATTTTTGGTATGAGTTCAGAGAAATTACAGGCTACTTTCTTGAAAGATTTTAGTGGAACAAAACTGAAATGTGTAACGTATCGATTTACAAACAAACTGATTTTTTGAATGCCGTCATTGAACATCAATAGAAAGTTTTAATTTTGACGCGCTGCTGGTTAATAGACTTTATGGCAAGGGAGCTTTTTTGTATAGAATGTTTGCGCGCCTAGATCGAAAGTTTGTTCATTTGTATGGAAAGGAAAATGTACACTCCAGTCAAAAACGGGGAGGAAAGTTATTGAAGACATGAATGAACAGGCAACAGTCCATTGATAGATTTTGCAGAGTAATGTTCTCGCGGAAATTACAGTGAAATAAAGTCATTCGAAAAATTAATCGTATGCGTTTTTAGTGAAATTCAAACCAATCTGGAGAAAACCCTGATCCCTGAGCTACCGTCGGAATAGGTCCCTTCAGGCTATTCTTAGTTGATTTATTCATAAATTTATCTATATAAACTCAGCAGATCTGTCAGAAATTAATTAGGGCGGAATTAAAAGGTACAATTATTAAATTCTCTTTTTTGAATCTCTTTATTGTGATTTTGTTGTATTGTTTTGTAAATTCCTGGTACTCTGTCAGAAATGTCTGAGCAATATTTACCTGAAATCTTCCAGAAAGCTAACAAAAAATCCTTACTACTCTAGAAACTTTATAGCTGTTAAAAAATGTTTGCTTTAGATCACGAAAATAGTGACTTTAGTGACCAGTTTTCTGAAAAAAGTGACTTTAGTGACTTTTTAGTGACCAGGGCGAAAAAAGTGACCAAGTCACTAAAAAGTGACTCGCTACCAGGCCTGAACCAATGCCACGGCAATCAAAATACTATAGCAAATGTTATCTTTATTTCATGTGATAGTCAAAAAATTATAAAAACGTAGACTAAAGCGTTACGGCTCAAACAAAACTTTACTTTTTTCATACAAAAAGTGTTATGAAGGGGCGGAGGGTTGAAAATGTTCAATTTCAGCGTTACGTAATGAATGGATGCCACCTTACATTAAAATTAATGTTAATTTGATTGTTTCACGAGTGCGCGGAATTAGGCATTCTACTGCGCGGAATATGGGAAAGCGTTTAAAAAATGCGCGGAATTAGGCAATTTCAACGAGTGAACTATTTCAAAAAAATCACGGTTGTAAATTATGAATATAGTCTAGTTCATATTTTTCCCATAATCTAAAACAGATTTGCTGGCGATCCACTCTTAAACCTTTTTTGTTGATGTAATACTAATTTTTAATTAACCATTTGAAATGTTTTATTCCTTAACTGCGCTGAATTACGGTACTTTACGGTAATTTGATTGAATTTCAACGCGAACTGTTGTTAGAATCTCCAGCCTTGTGCATTTGATAATTCAAAGTTTGGCTTCGTTTTATAATCACCTTAAGGTGAAGATGAATCGAAGCCAAAGTTCAAATTTTCAAGAGCACGGATCTGGAGAACCAAACATCCGTTTGAGCTGAAAACCTAATCGATTGGTCACCACCAGCTAGTGACCAATCGATTAGGTTTTCAGCTTAAATGGATGTTTGGTTCTCCAGATCCGTGCTCTTGAACATTTGAGGCTTGGCTTCGATTCATCTTCACCTTAAGCGGGCTCAGCAACTATTCCAGCAATTCGCCCGATTATTCCTTTTCGAATCCCCTCTGTAGGTTTTTAGGGAAAATTATGCAGAATATCACCCACCGATTTATAGAAATTCATCTAGAAAAAAAAAGTCTGAAAACCCCTGATTTAAATGATCTATTACTTTTTCAGGTTTGCGTTTTTCACAACAGCGATGGAGTAACTCATTCAGTTTTATGGGATGTCACATGGCAACGAATATCCGGATTTTTACCGAATCTGAAGGATGAACTATTCAAAAATGATGGTAATATCCTACAAAATTATTCAAATTTCATTTTCTGATTCGAAACCCTACACTTTCAGCACTCACACCCAAAGTGAACGCACCTGCTCCACCCATTTTATCACAATCACCAGTTCTAGCATCGTCACCTGAGCCACTGCTGGGTGTTCCACCACAATCAAATATTATTCTGCATCCATCGCCGGTGCCACAAACCGAATCACCCATCCAAGAACAAACTCGACCTCCAATGGTACCGAACAACCTGCTGATCAGTAGCGCTATCAATCCAACACCGATGATTCCACAAATACCACTCCAGACACCCATTCTGGTACCCCTGTCAGATCCCGGTCTTTCCGAAGTTCATACTAGTCTCCCTCCCCCAACAATTCTACCCCAGTTGTCAAGTCAAGAGAGTACCCCGCTGAACACTAACCGATACTCCAACATAATTGAACTGCCGGTCACTCCTTCGCCCCCACCTTGCTCGACCGAACAAAATCAAATCCTCCCCACTGGTGAACCAGAGACAGCGCATCCGATTGTCACGGAACAGCAAGTACCCCCGCCGGTCCCAATAAGCCACCTGTTGGCCGGAAACCAGTACCCATCGTTGCACAACGTCCCCGTCGGAATAGCCCAAAGCTTCGCTCCGATGTTTGTCCAACCGCCGGTGGCCCCTACGGACGGTTCCGACATCTACAACGACTACGTCAACGATCCCTACAACCTAACGCTGCAACCGCAAGGGCAGGAAATTCAGCAGCAGCCGCAACAACCGCAGAATGTGTTCCAGTCGGCGAACTATTTCGGATCGTACCAGTTCGGCCCCGGCCGGATACCACCAGGTTCGGAAATGTTGTTCGGTGAACCCTAAATCCACTCTTATGCTTTACTGTGTATTCGTATACTTTGTAGAAGTAGTAGTAGAGTAGTTAGCGCTGTTGGGATAGGGCTAGGAAGAGCTGGCCTCTCCCTCCCGCCGTCGCCACGCGGTAATCCGGAATTCTAATCTGGCACTTTTCTCTTCTCTTTCTTTCTGGCTTCTTGTGTACATTCCATGTACCTAATTCGAACATGCTTACACTTTGGATAACATGGTCACGAATGTGGGGATCACGTAATTGTTCTTACGGGGGTGGGTTCGTTTGTTCTTTCCAGCAGACTCACCAACTATTCCCAGCACCCGAGCGGAACCGACGAGTAGTGAGTAGGATTAGTGCTAATATAAGGCAGGATATGTGAAACTAGTGAGCCTACGTGAAACAAATAGGATGGCGGACTTTCTGTTCGGTTAAAGTCTGAGGTATTGTAAGTTGAGTACAGTGAGGAACAAAACCTTAAGACCATTTCGCCAAAATTTTCAATTTTTAACATATTGATGTCGCGTTCAGAATTTTATTTGACTAACTAGTTTACGAATGAAACATTTGCAGAATATATAAATGTAAAAATAATTAGCATAAACGCCCTTTTTTTTTAATTGACGTAAGTAATTTTCACACGGTTTTGAGAATTAATTATTAACATTTTATTTTCGCCGTGTACATCGTTCAAATTTTGCATGTAATTAACGCTCTTTTTCAAAAATTAAGGTTTTTCTATTATTTCTCCACGAATAAATGATGGCATGTGTTTATTTAGTAATTAGATTAGTAAACTGGGCTATCAACGAATCACGTTTTAGTAACTCAGTTAGCTTCTCAAATTCATGCTATTTTAAAGTCATCCACTTTGAAATCCACATAGTTTTTGGCAGAACACTATTTGTCCAGTAGTGGTCTGGAGTTTTTGACATGCAATTTTTTCTGGTATTTAAGGTGAACATGATTCTAATTATTGTTTTTCCTGTTGTCATTTTCTGCAAATTTCTTAATCGTCGTAAAATAAAATAAGAAACAAAAATTGAGAGCAATATGTTAAAAATACAGCGTTTCAGCAAATATGGAAAATTTCAGTGGTGTGGTCTTAAGGATTTGTCCCTGTAAAATTCTCACTACCTGACCGGGTTTGTGAACGGAAAACAGATTTTCACCAGCAATCGTGTGTCATTCAACGTCACTTAAAGAGAAATAGAAACACGTGTAAAATCTACGCGTCTAGCTAACAACAAAATATGATAGAAACACCTTTCTCAAGCTCTGTCTGATTTTTTTGTGTTGCTCCAGAATCCGTCGTTACTAATAGGAAATTATCAATGTTCAATGTGAATGCATTATTTTTTAATCATACTAGGTAGGACGTGATTTGCTCCCCCGAAAAATCGTTGCTATCGTCACACAGACGTACAATTTCTACCTAGTTAAATAAATACTAACCCAAATGTACTGTGAAAAGTTTAGAAAGCTAATAGGCTGTAATCTTTTAAAGTTGTTAAAATGAGAAATCAAACAATAGGGGATTTTCTTTCTGTTGAATACATTTTTTTTTTAGAATTTCCAATTCAGTAATGTCGTTTATTACCTATCTATACTATTATAATTATTTTACCGCTCACGTGAGAGGGAAAAAGAGTATAAATATACACAACATACAGACGTAAAAAAACAATAGTGAAAGGGTCAAAATATATATATTATAGCTACAAACTTACCAGAGGAGATCACGAGTTTTGCGCTTCCTTCCGAAATACGTCCAGCACTTGTTCCGGCATTCGGCATCCCTTCTCCAGGACGATCGTCTTCTGCCGGGACTTGGAACCCCGGTCCAGGGAAACGTCACTTTTGCGTAGTTCCAGGAGCTTTGAAAGGTACTTCACCAGCTCGGTATTGGCTTCGCCATCGACGGGGGGAGCCGCTAGATAGGGGGAGAAACGGAATGTTGCGAAAATGTTGAATTCATTCAATTTACAGAGAAGCCTTTAAATCCTATAGGGATATATTGTTGTGAATCGCAAGTCTGTCCCATCTGCAAAAAGTATTCATTGTCAAAACGGGCACAGAAGTTTACGAATTCATTTTCATACAAAAACATGTTTCAATTTCAATGAAATTTTCACAATTTGTTTTTCACTCCGATATCTCTCTAAAATATAAAGATGCCTAAAGCACGGTTCATTTTAGTGTTACACGGTACAGAATTATGTATTGGGTGGGACTGCTATGCGACTACATTTCGATATAAATTCTATAACATTCCCCAGAAAACCATTCCCCCGAAACCCGTTCCCCAGAATTCCATTCCCCAGAAAACCAATCCCCAGAATGGACCATTTCCCAGAAAATTATATACCTACTCTAAAGTAACTTAAAATACTTGAAAATGAAACTTCAAAGTTGTTTACAAGTACATGAGAAGATTAGCATTCGTGCTGCTAAATATGAACACTTTACGCATAATTCAAATTTCATTTGCAAATAAACTAAGGACTGTTCATTAAAGAAAGTGGACACCTGATTGTTAACATTTTGGTGTGAAAATTCCAAGGAAAAAATTCAAATTTTGTTTCAGTGTGTACTCAAGTGTTTATTTTGACAGCAGAGAAAAGTTGACATCGAACAGTTGTAAATTCCAAGCGATAGGTCGGTTTAACATGGCGACACGCAGATTTATTCTGCACAAATGGTGTTCAGAAAAGCTGTCGTTCCGAGGTTAGGCTTAAATCGCGAAGTGTCCAAATTCCAATTTTTCAACACTGTATCGAAAACAGATGCTTATGACGACGTGCAATACATCCGAACAGAAAAAATTGGGAAAAAAGTTTTTTTTGGCAAGCAATTTGCTCCTGCGGTATGAGAAGTACTACATTTTTCACAACGGGTTCAATCATTGGCGAAAATTACAGAACTGAATGCATTTAAGGCTCAAGAATCCATCATTCAATCATCAGCAATCATCAAGTATTAAAAACCAGTTTTTTCATCCAAATCTAGAGCAATCCTCATGAAAATCTATCATTGCAATACGAATAGCAAGTGCAATGCAATGATAGATTTTCATAAATATTGCTTTGATTTTGAGCAAAAAAACTGGTTTTAAAAATTTGTAAAAAAAACGTCTTCTGCCCTCTTAAAAACGTCTTCTGCCCATCTACCGAAAGTATAACAAGCCTCTATTGTTTTGGCCAGGGATGGCATCGGCTCACTATGCTTCAGCTACTTTGGAGATGTTCAAGAAGGAAAAAGTCGAATTAATTTTGCACAAAATAGTGATGCACCCTTCTTTTAGTCTTACCATGTTAACGTTATAGACAAAATGTTCCGTAAGGATACGAAATGGCAAGAAGGTATTTGGCATGATTGATTGAATGATCAAGGACCATTTGAGATAATGATCATTTGGCCAATGATCATTTGGCACAACATGAAGAACATCCTTTTTGAAAATAAAGGAGCATAAGTATGACTGGATGGCAAATGACTTTATACCAAATCATTTTATTTATTTTTATTTTATTTTTAATGACCTTATGCTATATGGGCTCTCCATCGATATATTTTGCCTATATAATTAATAAGATAAGACTGAAAGGAGGGGGCATCACTATATAGGCAAAAATAAACATATAGTTTGTATATTTTATGGGAACTTACTGAAAGAAGGGTGTATTATTACAATATACAAAATAATCATGAATAGGGGGATTATGGGGCATAATGGACACATTAGGCAAATGCTTATTTTACATAGAAGGGCAATAAGTTTCAGTTACTCTCGGCTGGTTTCCAAGTTTGTAATTAGTATGACGAAAAAATCTTATCAAATGTCAGAAAAACGAGATAGAAAATTGGGTCCAAAACACGACTGATAAAAAGGTATCCGGGTAAAATGAACACTTTTGTGGAATTTAGTGAAAACTTAATTATTAATGGGTGTCAAAACGTACTGATATTTAAAAGTGCTTCCCCAAACCACATTAGCAAGAAGAAACTTCTCAAGGTTAGTTAGTAAATATAGTAGAATTTCAGAGGACAAATGAAGCAAAGCATAAACTTTTATACCGTCATAGAGTTTATATACAATTCATATTTCGTACAATTTATAAAATTTTTCTGAAATATGCATATTCCCAGAGAATAGGGGGGTGTCAATTTCGCCCCGTGTGTTTATTATGCCCCTAACCCCCCTACCTACAAATTTGTTTTGTCACATCAGACCTTACACGGTGGTTTGCGAGTACCCTTTAATGAGTAAAAAAAACACTCATTTTCAAATAGCAGAGAGATCTGTCATAAAAAGGGTAAATTCAGGATTCCAAAACGGGTAAATAAACACCCATTATTATAAGGCCGCTGCAGATTAAAAATGGGTGTTTTTAAACCCATTTATGGGTGAAAAAATAGTTCGCAGTCGTTTCATAGCATGAAGCTGGTGTTGTTCGGAATTCTGGTTTTCGGGGGAATGTTATAGAATCTTCGATATGATATATTTTGACTCGGTAGGTCTTCCTAATTTAACTTTGTCACCCGGAAAAAGAAATTCTCCGTCTTCTCCGGTTCTGCGCCGTAAGGAATTGAAATCTTCCTTCAACATTTTGTCTAATTCCAAAGAAGGTGGGGCAAATTTGAAAATCCCGAAGAAACAGGTCTTTGATGCCTCCGTTCCGTATTGCAGCAAATATCTGCCACCCCTGTCTCCACTGTTTAAATACACTTCGAAAAGAAGTTCTAGACAAAATACCAAGAAAAAGGTACTGAAGTCCCTTGCTCTTATTCCAAAACCCCCCGGGCCTAGCGAGAACTGAAAGATTTTACGGCCCTTGATCCACAATATGTGATGTCCTCAGAGTTTCAGACTCATTGAGACGCATACTCGACTTTCTTCTCCCCGAAATAGAATTGACTACAGTGAAACCTCCATGCGTCGATATTGAAGGGACCATCGACTCATGGAAATATCGAGTCATGGAACAGCAATGCTTTGGAAAGCTGCTTCTAGGGACCATCATAGTAACCATGAAATTTTGTTTCTAGTATGGTTCCATGAGTCGATATCGAGTCATGGAACATCGACTCATGGAGGTATCACTGTATATCGTGGCCCCTCCTTGCTTCAATCATATCTTTCAATGGATGATTCATCGAGTAAGGTAGAAGATATGATCACTGTGCTACAGTGGAATAGTCATAGTCTAAAAGCTAAATCAGACACATTTACATAAGTTTTTGCTTCACAATTCCGATTGTGATATAAAGACTGGAATGCGCAAAAATTGGTCAACTTCAAATAAACTTCAATAGAAAAACTGCATTTAAAAAACCCTGAAATGCTGCACTTGCTGTAATAAGTTTTCACTTTTTGCTCTCCAGTTTTCAAAATGACGTCCAAGTAAGAGGAACGAACAGCGTGTCAAAATTTTGCTCGCACTGCAAGAGAATCCGACGTTCTTGCACGAAACCTATGTCAAGCAGATCAAGAGAAGGTGGGGGAAATTTTCAAAACCTTCAAACTATCGAAATTCCCGAAACAATACCTCGTCCGAATTCTACCCCATTAACCCGAACGCCATTACCCTGAATTCCAAATCCCCGAACGACCCATCACCCCCAATAACATTACCCCAAACTCCAATATCATGAGGAAATGTCATCAATATCATCATGTCAACATAATTGTAAATTCGAAAAAAAAAGCAATAGGGTAGAATTCTCGTCCGGCATGCCATATGCTCGTGTAGTCTAAAAAGTGAGTCTAAAAAATCATGAGATCTACTTCTAGGAGAGCCTCGAAAATCGGCTACACCATTCCTGAAGTAACATAATATAACTGTGCTGTTCTGATCAGACTTGGCGAGCTGGTTTTGGAACGCAAAGACCACAACCCTCCCGACAGCTCAGTACTCCGCCTTATCCAACACTATTGGGCCTAGGTCAGATGGAATTTGAAAAAAAAAAACTAATAAATCCATGGAAAACGAACAGTAGTTTAAATCAAACTTGCGTTCGACTGTGAATGTGGAACTGTGCAAAATTTCATGGAAGGGGTTAACCCGAAGGCATGGCAGTTCAGATTTGGCAAACCAAAATAATAAACGAGCGTTTTATTCCATAAAATATATTAATTAAGCTACCAAAACAAAATAATAAGATTTTTGTATTATGAATTTTGACTGAAAGATACAATTTTTTTTGTCGGCCAATTTTTGCGCGTTCCAGTTTTTATTTGCACTCTGAGAAACATGGCTTGTTTTTTTTGAAGATGATCTGAACTTCTACGATTTTAATATTATACGCCATGATCGTGATAATTTCTGGGGTGTGCTTTTAGGGTTCAAAAAGTGCCATTCATTCTACAGAATCCCGATCCCGACTCATCCAAGCATATAAATCGTCGCTTGCCACAGACATCGACCCGTATTTGACTTCAAAACAATGGCGAACGCATATTAGGTATTTAATGGAAAAATGCCAACAAGGGATCAATTTTCTACGAACAATTACCGAGACATGGTGGGGTTGGGGTACTCATCCGGAGGACCTCATAAAACTATAAAACAACGATTCTCTCTGTTCTAGAGTATGGCTTTTATGTTTCCTTTCAACAGCAAACAACCACCTGATTAAGTTGGAACGAATTCAGTATCGTTGTTTGCGTATTGCCCTAGGTTGTATGCACTCGATACATAAAGCGAGCCTAGAGGTTCTGGCAGAACCGATTCTGAGGGCTTCCCCTCACATTGCTTAATTTATGGCAATGAGAAGGCGGACTATCTCGCAAAGGTGGGCGCTGAGGAAGGTGAGATTTATGACAGAAGAATTTCACACGATGAATTTTCATTTATTACGTCAAAGCTATCTTCACGGGTGGCAAAGCAATTGGCTAAATGACCAACAGGGAAGGTGGTTACACTCAGAAATAAAAATAGTCACAGAATTACTAAAGTTTATGCATTAATGACTATTTTCTATCTGCCTCTCTTTTATTCTGCTGTGAATTTCTACACTAAATGTCATTTCGCCTGGGTTGAAGCTTAGCGATGCTTCAACCCAGGCGAATTGACAAACAGGAATAAAATTCCCTGCAGAATGAAAGAGAGGCAGATAGAAAATAGTCATAAATTACTAAAATTTAGTCATTCTGTGACTACCCGTGTTTCTGAGTGTACATTCCATAATTCCTAGTGTTTCTTTGCGACCCTGGTGGAAAGGTTTAAACGTAAATCGAGATTTCATTCGCGTGATGTCAAGACTTATGTCCAACCATTACTCGCTAGATGCACATTTGCACAGGATTAACCTCGCGCTGAGCAATATTTGTAATAGGTGTGGTTCCGGTTATGATGACATCGATCACGTAAATTGCCAATGACCGGATATGGACGCCTCCAAAGCGCAACTTTTGGATACCCTTGCAGTCCGAGGTAGACAACCCTATGTTCCAGTTAGGCTAGGTTTTCTACGGTTATAGTCAAGTAACCTCTGTTTAAAAAGTTATCTATCAAAGCGTCAACATCTTAAACATTGAACTATTCAAAGGTTTGAATCTCGAAATTTTATTAAACATGAATATACGCATGTCAACACTTAAAGTGACGAACCATCCATAGTTTGTTCAACAAATTCATAAAAACTACATGTCATGATACAAATGTGTTATAAAAAGCATGAAATGAGCTCACCAGTTGGTAATCCATCCTCGACTGAACAGTCACAATCGCAGCGCCAACATGTATAAGCAGGAAGATAAAATAACTCCGATGGCGCGCGAACTAAGTGCTAACTGAAAAAATATCACTCCGAGCGCGCTAAAAATGAATCGGACAGCTTGGGCCTTCGCAGAATCAAGCAAACGAAGCTATCGAAAAAAAAACACTCCGAGCGCGCGAAAAATGAACAGGACTGCTTGGGCTTCCGCAAAGCACTCCTTAAGAAGTTATAGAAGTGTATACAAATACACAAATTGAATTTCGGCTTCGTAAAGCGTCAAACGCGATTGAGCCTTAAATAAATAAAATAGTAATCGTAAATAATAAATCAAAATAATTATATATTAGTATAGCAAAATGAGCGATAGAAATATAAAGACTTACCAATCTGAACGCCAACGCCTTCCTCTCCGATATCCGTAATCCCGTTCGTCTTCGCTCCTGGTTTCGCTTGAATCTTGATGAGAACATTTCCTGACTTGGGGTCCACATACACAGGGCCTTGCTGAACGACAGCAGACGCCACTGGCGCTTCCTTCTTTCCACCCTTGGCTCCTTTCGATTTGCCGGACATGGTTCCGGCGTATCGCTGCAAATTTTGGTGGTAAATCGAGAAATGCAACACTCTAGGAGGATTCATTCACAAAATTGATTTGGTTTTGGACACCGAGGCAGGGTAGAACAACAACCGGCTTGTCAAACAGACCGGATTCGAGCAGTTACTTGCTCGATTTTGAATGTTTACTTTCACCTGCGTGAAAGGGACAACTATATAGCTGCTTGATGCTTGCGTACTCATTTTACCGTTATCGTGATCGTGAAACGTACGAAGTACATAAAGGGACTTCATTCATTGAATAACAATACATAAGAGAGTCCCAAACACAAAATCAACATCGTACAATCAGCTGAGAGAGCGTACACCCAAATAAAAGTCACCCGCGATACATATAGAATGAACGTCTTTTCCAGAAGTGCAGTAAACAGCCTACGGCGGAGTGCGTTATCCCTCGGATTGCTCAAAAGTGGTTCCCTGTACAATCGCGCGATCCCTCCCCTGCTGGTGGCCACTCGGAACAACTGCTATCTGGACATGAAACCGAA
Organism: Aedes aegypti; assembly: GCF_002204515.2. Classification (NCBI taxonomy): domain Eukaryota; kingdom Metazoa; phylum Arthropoda; class Insecta; order Diptera; family Culicidae; genus Aedes; species Aedes aegypti. Next base: position 22,189,180 of record NC_035109.1, on the reverse strand, counting down.
GGTGTACGTCACCAGAAATGATTACGCCCGCATCGGGTTGGATCTGCTGAAGGAAGAGTGAGTAGAAAAATGATTGTTGATGTTGCCCTATTCGATATGATAATACGGAAATCATTCGTTTCTACTGGACAGATGTGACCTCTCAATCTGGGACGAAGCTTACCCGGTGCCGAGAGATGAGTTCCTGAAGAACGTGGCCGGGAAGGATGCCATCTTCTGTTCGCTGAATGATCGCATCGATAAGGAGCTGCTGGATCAGGCCGGACCCAGCTTGAAAATTGTGGCAACGATTTCGGTGGGGTGAGTCCATTATTACACGGAATTCAGGGCTGGTAGCAACAAAGGGTCTTTCAAATGGGAAATTCTTGCCTACAGATTCTAAAAAGTTGGTCTCTTTCTCTGAAACCAAGAAAACTAGCAAGAATCAGCAGATAAAAGTTTTGATTCCTTAGAAATCTGACCAGACAGTTCTCTAAAAATATTGAATATTCTTAGATTTCTAAGACTATTTTTCAATCATTCGGGACATTACAAGTAGGGGAATGTGGGGCAAGATGAGCACCCGGGGCAAGATGGGCACCCCTAGTTTGTGTCGTTCCTACCGATTTTTTTTCAATACATTATTTGGGGTTCTGATGAATATCATTAAATTGATATGATGGCCATAAATTTCAGCTAAAAAATCAACAGCACAACGTAAATATTGTCCAAAATACATAGAAGTCCAAAAATTTACCTTTTCATATAAGATTTGTTCATTTAAAAGTGATATTTTTGTTGCGTAAGCAAATTAATTCATACGTTTTTGGCCGTATAGTTATAGAATAATCTTCTGTAGATAATCAGGAGCAAAACTTTTTATCAAATTTAAAAAATATTTCAATTGTTTTGATTATATTAATAAATTTACACCCTTGGGGCAAGATGAGCACCATGTTCAAAATTAAGTAAAAGTGTAAAATTATAGAACCACATTTAGCTGTGAGCTTGACTTACGGTATCTTCTTTGCACAAAACAATTTTTCTAAAAAATATACAAACAAATAACAAATTTAATTGCTTTTCAAGTAAAATCTTAGCAATTTATGAAAAGTTATTTGTTTTCTGATAAAAGTTTTAAAAACTAAGCTAGTTGAAGATAAATATTATCAGATATTAAAGATAATATCTTGGGATATTGCAAGCATTGAAAAATAATAGTTTTCTTTAGTAAATTGCATCTTTTTATGGGGGTGCCCATCTTGCCCCGCAGTTTTTTTGACCGATGATAAAAAAGCTATTTTTTAAAGTGTTTTTTGGAAAACTATTTATCACTTTTCAAAACTTTTAATGGTTGGAGGTCAAAGTAATAATGTAAAAGATAAGGATGGTAACCAATTTTACCAAAATAATAACGTTTAAGTAGGCTTAAATCGCGCTTATCCTTAGGGTGCTCATCTTGCCCCGCCTGACCCTATTAGTCTTCGTGTTACTGTATCTATTTTTCTATGACCTTGTTTCCTTCAAATATTACTTGAAAGATTTCTATAGAAATTCAATATTTTTTATGGACTTCCTAAAGGATTTAGTTTTAGATATCGTCAGGAATGCAACCTGGCATTCTTCTAATATTAGCTCCAGAAATATATTTCTTCAGTCTCTAGAATTTAGAATCAGGATTCCCGGCAAGAAGAAAAAGTGACTTTAGGGACTGTTTTGGTAAAAAGAGACTTTAGAAACTTTCCATTAGAAATAAGCAACCCTATATCAGCCCTAGGAATTATTATCCAGTTTTCAATTATCGAATCCGAATTTATCTGCCAGATTTGACCACATTGACGTGAAGGAATGCCGTGACCGAGGGATACGAATTGGTTACACTCCGGAGGTCCTAACAGATGCCACAGCCGAGCTGACTGTGGCGCTTCTGCTGGCAACGGCTCGTCGCCTATTCGAAGCCAACAGAGAGGCTCACACTGGAGGGTGGAAAAGTTGGTCCCCGATGTGGATGTGTGGAACTAGCATCAAAAATTCCGTCGTAGGAATCTTCGGCTTCGGTCGAATCGGACAGGAAGTGGCCAAACGTATAGCTCCGTTCAAACCAGCTCAGATTCAGTTCACCAGCCGGACGGACAAGTGCTTGACAGCGGAGGATCTCGGGGCCACGCAAGTCCCATTCGATGAGCTGATCGAAACCAGCGATTTCATCATCATTGCTTGCTCGTACACCATGGAGACGGCCAATCTGTTCAACGATTCCGTCTTCTCGCGCATGAAACCGTCCGCAATACTGATCAACACCAGTCGCGGCGGAGTGGTCGAACAGCACGATCTGATCCATGCCCTGAAGGCGGGAAAGATTCAGGCTGCGGGTTTGGATGTAACCACACCGGAACCGCTTCCACTGGATAGCCCTCTACTACAGATGAGCAACGTCGTTATTCTGCCGCATATTGGAAGTGCCGATGTGGAGACTCGTACGGAGATGTCTCGCATCACCGCTTGCAACATCTTGGCCGGTCTCAAGGGGGTTAAAATGATTTCTGAAGTCTAAAAAAGTGTAATGATGAATCTAACTTAATAGGAATATATTGTTCGAGTGAATATAGATCTTGTTTTATTGAGGAATGAGCTCTAGATTTAGATCATTAAGTGCCTCTAACGAGCAACTCATATTGCCAAAGAAGTTGCGTAGGAATCTCTGAAGTCTACACGGATAAAACGTTTTACCTAATTTTTGAGTTGACTTTACCCAAAATTAAGTATATCGATTATACTCTCAACCCAAAATCTCTCGGTATTTTCTCTCTTCCCCACCAATGTTGTCAAAAACAGAGAGAGCTGCACCTACCCGAGGAAGGTAGTTTGGCCCAATAAGCCAAATTTGGATAAATGCATTATCAGGGTGTCTACTCATTCACAGAAATGAAATTCCCTGATATTTCCAGATTTTAAAAATAATTCCAGTTGTGCGAAATTCTGCAGAATACATAAATGATTGACGAATGATTAAATATAGATAACTAAAAAATTGTTTTCAAAAATAGGTGGTTTAGCTTCGAAACACTCAAACAAACAAAAATCTAACGATAAATTTCATAGTTAATGAAAAATCTATAAATCTGTTTGTTCTAAATGCGTAAACAACATACGAAAAATTTAGTGAAATTTGGTTTATGCAATTATTCAATTTCCACGAAAAACAAAAATGGTTATAAAATGATCTGAAAGTGTATTTAATCATCAAAATCAGAAATGAAAGAAAAATCTATTTGATCTTGAAGAAAAAATAACCTTTCTCTTAAAATTGGATTACTATTTAGAAATGTTCAGCGACGTACACAGACTATTTCTCTGAAGGCCGTTTTGTATTTTTCCAAGACGATCATGGGGAAATCAGGGCTGATAGCGACTTATAGTCTTAGAAATAGAACTTAAGAGAACTCTAGCCTGAAACATAAAACAAACATGAACCAAAAATAAACCATCTATGAATTATGAATATAAAAATAAACCTAACATGAACCACGACATGAGATTTTGATTCCTAATTTGAACAGACATTCAAGAATATTTCTAAGACTTCGACGTGAAATTATAACAAGTATTACTACTCGGTTTAATGTGAATTTCTTTCACATATTATTCCAACGAGCTCTTCAGGAGTTTGTTTTGTGATTTTCACGAACTTTTTATGTAATTCTTCGAAGAATCGTTTAAATAAATAAAAAAATCAACCGATTTTTTTTTCTAAGAAAAACCACGCTATTTTATTAACACTATACCCCTACAACTACCACGGATGGTTTTCTACAGTTTTCTTTATACGATTAATGATTTTAGCTCAAAAGATCATCAAAATGGTTGGTTCTTTATCATGGCGAAGCAATTAATTACATCGATGATTCTATCAGGGATTGCCACAAAGATTGTTTCAGACATTTATTCAAGAAAGTCCCAAGTTCTGCGAAAATTTATGTTTGCTTGTTTCATTGATTTCCCTGGGACCTACCCTTTTTTAGGATCCCCAGAAAAGAATTCAAAGTCTTCAGGGAAACAACAACAACAAATTTCAGATTTTTTATGTAAAATTTTAAAAAAATCCGTGAGGAATTTCTAAAGAAAATCCTAGTGTGATTTCTGATGAAAATTGTGTAAGTTATAATGATGAATTCTTATGAGGGTCTCTGAAAGAACTCCTGGATTCTTGATGTTTTTTTCTAAGATTTTCTTGATAAATTGCTAAGATGATGGAAAAATAAATCAAAGCTCTGAATAATATCCTACAAGGCTTTTTGAAGAAATTCAAAATGAATCCAGTAATAACTGTAAAAATTGCTGTAGTTATAACTGGTATGGAACCTTGAATGAAGTTTTGAAGAATCCATGGAGATTTAGAAATTGTATTTGAAAAAATATAAGTGAAGTGTTTGAACCGCAGCAACAGTATTTTGATGAAATGCTGGATAAATTTCTAGAGGAATCAAATGAGGAATCTCAGTTGCAGTTTATCAAAGAATTCTGAATTCTTGGAAAAGTTGTTAATAGATTCATCGTATAATAATTTAAGGAAGTCTTGAGTAGTTCCGGAGAGTTGTTGTAGATGTAATACTTGGAGAAATCGGTGAAAGAATCATTAGAAAAACATCTGGAGGAAATACTGAGATTTTTTCTTCAGAGTAATCTCTGTGAAAATAACTAGAATAGTAATAGCGTAGGAGTGCTCTAAAATTTTCTAGATTAAATTCTGAAGAATTTCCTCTAAGCATCATTGAAAAATCACTGGTTGCATCCCTGATGGATTTCTTGAAAGTATTCCAGAAGAAATCTGAAAGTTTTCGGTTTTTTTTTTTTTTTTTTTTTTTTTTTTTTTTTTTTTTTTTTTTTTTTTTTTTTTTTTTTGTATGGTTTTTAGTTGGATCTGCCTGACAGCTTAACTTGTCAAGGCTGAACCCTCGGTCTGGCTTTTGCCAAGTTTCCCCTCTACCAGGACCAATACTCAGACGGACTAGGCAATGGCGCCCATATGAACACTGTTTTTTATTCGTATTGTGACGTGGTAGTTTTTGAAAAATACCCATATTCCCTTGCTTCTGAGAAAAGGAAGCATTGTGAAAATCAGCAGCTCCATCAGAATTTGTTTGAAATAGTTGTGTAGTAGTGTCATTACTAATACTGTCTAGTCGAAATGGTTTTGAATAATTTGTCATTCAAGTGTTATTCTGATTACTCCTGTCTTTTACGTAAGATTAGAGTCTTAAATGTCATTTGTCGTCAAGTCTTAACAAAATTAGGCTGTTTAGTAAGAGTTCTAGTTAATTTCATTTTTGTTGTTAAAAGTATTCATTGGTCATTACGTTCATATATCCTTCAAGAAAAAAGTCGCTTTCCTTGTCTGTTCAACAATTTTTCGAATCTAGCAAGTGTACCCTAATGATCGATCTCAGCGTCTTATATTCCATAGTCATTTTTATAGTGAACATTGAAGAGTAAAGTTACCTTCTATTACAGTCTCCTACAAGATTCACTTTTCGGTGGCAAATGCAATGCTTCACAACGCCTACTTTCTACTTGTAAATTTTGCGAAAATTATGATTTATACCACTGTTACAAAAGAGGTATTTCTTATTATGGCAATGTAAAAACCATATTAAAATAAGATTGTCGCCACTTATTTCTACTCAGTGAATCTACTAATCATTTTCCTAAGAGTTCCTAAGTATTCCCTACGTCGTATATGATAACGATGTTTCTAGCTAGCTAATAGTAAGAGTGGCTACGGATCATTCTGGTTAGCAAAAGGCAAACTGAACATAACCAATAGTATTAATGTCCACTTCGAATAGATTAATCATTTGAAATGGGCATCAATTCTATCAATGACGCAGAATGTCCGTTGGATCACATCCGAGATATTATTGCGTCTATGCCATATGAATTATGACGCGGCTTTAAGCAAAAAAAATGCCAAAATGTGATACCACCACTACAGGTTACGCCTTTGGTTTCCATCATATGGGCTAATGGATTATGCCCCCCCTCGCGGCAAGGTCGCATAACCAAGGGAAGGGTTTTTCTGGAGCCTCTAGAATGTTGCACCAAAATTCACTGCAAGCAGATTAACCCTCTCTTTCCCACGACTTTGATCGACTGAAATGAAAAAGCGTTTTTATAAAAAGTAATTGAACAAACAATATTTCAAACAGTTTATTTATGTTTTAATCAGTTGATTTTTTTTGGTTGTTTTATAATAGTAAATTGATTGTTCATCAATAGCTTTACTATTCGAACAGTTAGTTGACTTTTGAATTAATCTGATGATTATAGAATCAAATTTAGTATTCATCTGATTCGGTTCGTTTCATGTTCGTTGAATATTAATGGAGTTCTGGAGCTTCCACGGGAAAGACAGGGTTAAGCCAAAAAGTGACTCTAGAGACCATATTGATTAAAATTTCGATAGAGACTAGACCCAAAAATATACATTATTTAGAGACATGAATCAAAATGTAACCAAGCCTTTAAAAAGAGACCTGCGACCTCGTACCTGTTGTTATATTTAATCTTCTTCTAGAAAATTAATTATTTCATTTACTCATGAAACATACCCAGCTGGAACTGGAAGTCGTATTTGCGTTTACCATTTTGGCAATCCTAAGTCCTGCTTCCTTGTTTAGGCAAGTTTTATTCGAAATAAATAGAAATAACTAAAAATTGAATAACTCAAGTAGCGTTGTATTAGCGGCGCAGCTGAAAATTTTGTTGATTTAAGAGATTTTGTGTTACAAAAAGGACATATTCTACCATGTATTACAAATTCGAAATATTTTCCCTGAGTGTAGTCGAAATTCCCTGATAATTCCAGGTTTTTTCCAGGTTGAATAAAATTCCCTGATAATTCCAGGTTTTCCAGGTTTTTTTCAGGTAGTAGACACCCTGATTATTCTCAAGCGTGGGTTGAATGAACTCAATTTTGCGTTGAATTAAACCAAATTTAAGTAAATTTTTCTTATGGCTTTAAAGGCAAAGTACCTAATGGAGGCCTTGGAAATTTATCCAAATTAGGGTTATTGGGCTCAACTACGGTTTTGCGTTGAAACAACTCAGATTTGAGTAGATCCGCGTTGCCGTGTACATTTAAAAAGATTATTAGGCATTTCACGTAGGGTTACCAGACGTACTTTTTTTAGAGTACAAGTACTCTTTTTTGCCTTGAAAAATCGTGTACTATTATTTTTTGCTAAACGGGCTCAGGTGTACTCTTTTCCAGTTATTACTGATGATAATCGACAAATTACCTGTTGAAGAAACCAGATCAACCTTTTTCCCAGGATAACACAGATAATTCACCAATTTTCGACAAAAACTTGCTTAATCAAATTGGCTCGAGCAGCTAAAATTTAAAAAAAATACGCTCGTTACCTCACTCAACCCCGTTATTGATAAAACTACTGATATACAAACAAATAGCTTTTAATTTTATTAAAAAAATGTCAGTGAAAATTCAAAATCACTTTGTTTTGTACAATTTTATCTTATTGTAGCAACTTTTCTTATCAAGCACTTTCTTAAAACGTTGTGTTGGCGATGCAATTTTTTATGAACCATGCTGTGGAAATGGAAAGGTTTCGAAGTATAGTATGGAAATCACAAAAATAAATTGTTAAATCAATCATGTTTCTAAATTTCAAAATGTTTCAACAAGTCATTGATAAAACTTAAATCAAAGACAATGCTTGAGGTTATTTTTAGATCTATGTTCCAATCTTCTCAGTTCTTCTGGTTTCCTCACAAATTCATATGGTTCTGCATTTTCTTAAGAATATTCTTTCTAAGTATTAAGGAAACAATTTGTTCAAAAAACTTTATATGAAAGACAATATTTTTACAAAAAGTCGAACGACTTTCGGTATATTAAATGTAATTAAAAAATATATTGTTTGAAAAAAATCGGTTCACCGAGGTCAATGTTAAATATAGTAAGAAAGCATTTTCCTGAATTGGTGAGAAATATAAAAGTTGGAATTTGTAAAATCTTTGATGAAAAGTTGAGAATAGTGTTTTCATGAAAATCTTAATTTTAATTGACATGTAGGAAAAATGGCTGTGATTAAGAGAAGGCAATTTTTAGGCAAGAAAATGTCGAAATTATTAATTAGTAGTGTATTTAAAATTTTTCAAGGTAGGCTAAGTGTACTCTTAAGTACTCTTTTACAGGGTTGAAAAAATGTACTCTTTTTAGTGAGAGTAAATATGGTAACCCTAATTTCACGGCAAAATTTTCTCTCTTTCGCTCTTCAACGAACCTTGAAAACAATGGTGTCTGGCACCGTTGTTTTCAGATTTCCCGAAGGAGGAAGAGAGAGTGATTTTCTGATGACGTCACCGTGCAATGGGCAATTTGCAAATTCATGCAGAAATTTCATCTTGACTATTCGGAAAATACAGGGGGAAGTCCTGTATGCTGGACAGCTTTGGGTGAGGTGAGAATTGTCGGTCTCGTATAGCTAAGCGGCTAAGCTAAGTGACAATACTCGACTCAAGTAAAGCGACTCTTCATTTGGATTACACGGCGAGTCACTTCACTCGAGTCGAGAATAGTCACTTAGCTACACGAGACCAACAACTCTCACCTCACCTCAAACTTTAATTTTGAAGGCTATTACTGGCTGCTTGGGCACGTCAGGAGTTAATCATCAATATTAACCTCCTTTTCCCGAGTAGCCTAGATAGCCGCGTAGTGTCGGTAGCGGTTGTTTCAACTGGCTAAGAATTAACACTACGGACTGCCTGTTCCGGTGGTAAAAGTCCACCTCTGACCCCTAATTTATGGTGTGATGCGTACCGTGCCTAAGAATGAATGGTTAGGGGGGTCTAAATAAAACCTAACCGCAAACGGAGCCTGTGGGGTACCAGGGCGCCCTCCACAGTATTGAGTCCTTCCTGTGCTACCCGGAGCAATGGTGCAGGTGACCTTGTGTTTCTCCGAGATAATCGGCTGCCCTTCTTCAGTCTCTATCTTGAGGCTTAATAAGGGTGGGATTATGAATATGTTGACATTTAATTTAAATTATCACCTATATGGATTCGCATTATGCGTTTTACACAGTGTATTCTGTGCTCTTTCGCCTTTGGCGACTTTAAATAGATACCGATCTGGTTTTTTCGTTGCTGGTCTTTTTCGTGCTGAGATTGCAAAAAGCTTAATCCTGCCTAGTTTGGGTAGTGGCTACGGTTAGGTTAGCTCAGATCAATCTTCAGCATAAAAGAACAGCAACGATCAATCTTTGCAGACTCATGCAAAATGGTGCAGCCCAAGTGGCGCTAGTTCAAGAACCCTACTTTCGTAGAGGGAACTTCTATCTAGGTAACCTTGTGGACCCAGTTTTTGCTACTTTTAGCAAGCTTGAAATGGCAAACTCGCGCTCCATGCCCCGCGCATGCGTGCTCGTTAATAAAGCAATCGTTGCTACACTCATTTCTGAGTTAACTACCAGAGATGTATGTGCTGTCACAATCGATGTTTCTGTTGGTGACCTCAACAGGAAATACGTCTATTGTTCGGTATATTTACCACATGATGAACCATCCCCAACGGATGACTTCAAACGAGTTGTCGTACACTGCGTAACAAAAGGCCTTCCGCTGATTGTGGGCAGTGATGCCAATGCTCATCACATCATCTGGGGCAGCTCGGATATCAATTTGAGAGGCTCCAGTCTGATGGAATACTTAAGTAGTACAGACCTTGGATTACTTAACATAGGCAATCGCCCAACCTTCATGGTTTCTAATAGAGAAGAAGTGTTAGACATAACGCTCTGCTCGAATAGAATCAGTCACGAGTTGACGAATTGGCATGTATCAGATGAGGAATCATTATCTGATCATCGCTACATCTTCTTTGAACATTCAAATGTAACTGCGCAGACTTTGCGTTTTAGGAATCCCCGGTCAACAAACTGGGAACTCTATATTGAATTGGTTGCGACCAAATTTCATGGATATTCTCCGTCCATTGAAAATCCAAGTGATCTGGATGATGCCGTTGATACTACAACATCCTACATTATGGAAGCTTTTGAAGAAGCATGTCCTCTGCGGTCTGTAAAGACTACAAGAGGGACCCCATGGTGGAATTCCGATCTGACTAGACTCAGGAAACAATGTAGAAGGAGTTGGAACAGACGCCGTTCAGCTGGATCAGAGTCGTTCAAGTCAGCTCGCAAGGCTTACAAGAAGGCTCTTCGTTCTGCTGAACGATCCGGCTGGAAAAACCTTTGTACAAATGTTTCCAGTTTGAGTGAAGTCAGTCGGTTGAACAAAATTCTTGCAAAATCTAAGGATTTCCAAGTGAACGAAATTCGCTTACCTAATGGTGACTTTACTTCTTCCGATGAAGAAGTTTTAGAATGTTTATTCAATACACACTTCCCCGGATGTGTGGACATAGCATCTACGGATGAACCAAATGTCTTTTCATGTAGTTACGAGTCTCTGGCCTCGGCTCGCAGTATTGTAACTACTGAATCGATTCAATGGGCACTTAATAGTTTTGCTCCTTTCAAATCTCCAGGAGCGGATGGGATTTATCCTGTTCTGCTCCAAAAGGGATTTGAGTTTATCAAACATGTTTTGAAAAAGCTACTTGTAAGCAGTTTTGCTACCGGGTACATTCCCAAATCCTGGCGTGATATTACTGTAAAGTTTATCCCAAAAGGAGGACGTGCGTCGTATGAGGAAGCGAAGAGTTTTAGACCAATCAGTCTGACCTCTTTTCTTCTGAAATGTCTGGAACGGATTATCGATCATCACATCCGTGATGTTTATTTGGCAAACATGCCTCTTCATGTGAATCAACATGCTTACCAATCTGGAAAGTCCACTGTGACTCTTTTACACAAAGTTGTATACGATATCGAGAAAGCATTCGCTCAGAAGCAATCGTGCTTGGGTGTTTTCTTGGATATTGAGGGTGCCTTTGATAACGTGTCTTTCGATGCCATATTGGAAGCCGCACGAAACCATGGGCTACCTACAATGATTACCAATTGGATTCATCAAATGCTCAAAAACCGACATCTCTTCTCGACATTGCGTCAAGCAGCGATTCGAAAATTGAGTGTTTGCGGATGCCCCCAAGGGGGAGTCTTGTCACCACTTTTGTGGAATCTCGTAGCAGATACGCTATTGAGGCAACTCAATAATAGCGGTTTTCCAACTTATGGATTTGCCGACGACTATCTAGCTCTGATAGTTGGTATGTGCATAAGCACCCTATTCGACCTGATGCAAAGTGCTCTTCAGGTAGTCGAGAGTTGGTGTCGCCAATATGGCCTTTCGGTTAACCCGAATAAAACATCTATTGTTCTTTTTACGGAAAGACGAAACCGCGATGGAATTCGACCTTTACGTCTTTTTGGCACTGAGATTAATGTGACTGATCAAGTAAAGTATGTCGGAGTCATTCTAGATTCCAAACTTTCATGGACACCTCACATTGATTTCAGAGTCAAAAAAGCTTGCATGGCCTTCGGTCAATGCCGGCGAACCTTTGGTAAAACTTGGGGCCTCAAACCCAAATATATCAAATGGATTTACACAACAGTTGTTCGACCAATATTGGCATATGGATGTCTTGTGTGGTGGCAAAAGGGCGAAGTGAGAACAATCCAATCAAAATTGGGCCATCTCCAAACGATGTGCTTGATGGCGATGTCTGGTGCGTTCTCTACAACTCCCACAGCAGCGCTCGAGGCCCTTTTCGACGTTGCGCCACTACACATATATCTTAAACAAGAAGCACTTTCTTGCTCTTACCGTTTATGGGTACTGGATCTACTGGAGAAAAATCCAGTGAATCGTAGATCTACACACACTTCGTTGTTTCCACTTTTGGTGAATTGGGACAAAATTGTCCTTGCTCCAAGTGATCTCACAATTGCTTGTAACTTTCCTTACAGGACATTTACCACACAATTCCCTTCACGGGAAGAGTGGACGTCTGGCTATTTGGAAAGAAGTATATCAAACAATATAGTATGTTACACTGATGGCTCCCTTCTTGAAGGTAGAGCTGGTGCAGGAGTATATTCTCGTGAGCTGAGGCTGAATCAGTTTTACTCACTTGGTAGAAACTGCACCGTTTTTCAGGCGGAAATATTTGCTCTTATGTGTGGAGTGCAATCAGCACTTCAACAGCGCGTAATGGGTAAAGTCATATACTTCTGTTCAGATAGTCAGGCTGCTATAAAAGCTCTCGCTTCGGCCAACTCAAGGTCGAAGCTTGTTATCGCATGTCGAACTCAAATTGAGGAACTGAATTCAGTCAACTCTGTAAACCTTGTATGGGTACCTGGCCATTCTTCCATCGCTGGAAATGAATTGGCTGATGAGCTAGCTCGCGATGGAGCATCGCATGACTTCATTGGCCCTGAGCCGGCTATTCCAATTTCGAAGTGCTGGGTGAAGCTTCAGATAAACTCTTGGGCGGCAGCTCAGCACAAGCAATATTGGAATAGTTTGGAGTCGTGTCGTCAAACAAAATTGTATATTACTGAGCCATCTCCAAAGGTGGCGAAGTATTTAACAAATCTGTCAAAGCAGAATTGCAGTCTCTTGGTCAGAGCGTTGACAGGCCACTGCCGACTCAACTATCACATGGCAAATATTCAGCGTGCTGACTCATTTGTGTGTGATAGTTGTGACTCCGATTATGGAACTTCGTATCGCCTGATATGTAACTGTCCAGTTTTTGCGCAAATGCGATTCCAATTACTTGGTAAACACTTATTAAGTGAAACTGAATACAGAAGCCTGAATCTTCAGGACATCCTGTTATTCTTAACCCGCTGTGGTAATGAGCTATAGGCTCTCTTTACGCTCATGCGTTTTGCAGTGCCCTTTTTAGGGCGCTGTTCGAACCCATTGTGGTATGGAGCTACATGCTCTCATTTCGCTTATGCGATCTTCCCTCTTCAAGGGACCCCACTCCTATTTCCTCCCATCTTTCCCTTCCCTTTCCTCTCCCATCGGGTAGATGATGAAATAGGCTCAAATATGGCGATGGCACAAATCTCCCAACTGGCGGGGAACGTGCCTTTGGAGCCGGCCTTCTGATACCTGATACCTGTATGCTGGACAGCTTTGGGTGAGGTGAGAATTGTCGGTCTCGTATAGCTAAGCGGCTAAGCTAAGTGACAATACTCGACTCAAGTAAAGCGACTCTTCATTTGGATTACACGGCGAGTCACTTCACTCGAGTCGAGAATAGTCACTTAGCTACACGAGACCAACAACTCTCACCTCACCTCAAACTTTAATTTTGAAAGCTATCACACTTTTTGTACCAATATCCATATGCTTTTAGGTGTTCTCTATGCCAGGACACTAAATTCAGTAAACTTGTACAAGTGAACTAGCTGATGGATATTCAAACCAATACCGCAGAATGAAGATATAACATGTGTTTTTTCATGCTTCATGTTAAGTGCCGTAAAATCGGGTGTAATTGATCAGAAGGGTGAAATTGATCATCGTATCACACGATTTCATTTACTCGTAATGGAGCACAAATATTGATGTAAGCTGCAGTAAATGAACGTTGCTTGCCGTAACTATTGTCGAATTGTGTGTTGTGAAATTTTTTGCGTTAAAGAATGTTAATTACTATGAAAATAACGTAAAATTTCAAAATCATGCACGGTGCAGTATTGACAAACACCTATGATCTTCTATTTATAAGCAAGGATTTGAACATGGTATAAACCTGAAAGTTTGTGAGGATGCTTGAGATATATCCCCAAACCAGATTTCATCACCAAAACTCGTACCAATTGGCTCATATGGTTGAAATAATTGAATTTCTGTTAGATATCATTGAATTCCTCAGGAAATTGCATACATTTAGGCGTTTTCAGCGTAATTCTTGAAATTTAACTATTCGTTATTTATATAAATATTGCATTGTTAAGAATTTTACAAGCATATTCGGATTCAGGGTGCTCAAATTTATCATATAGAGTTGTTTCGGAAACTAACAATAATGGCATTGACAAGTGATCAATTTCACCCCGAAATGAGATCCTCTGATTTTTTATTTTAGAGGTATTTGTTAATACTAAAATGACATTTGTTAGAAAATTTCGGTACATAAGTCGATGAGGCTCACCTTCGTACTTGTTTTCTTGCATTTAGTTGTTTTGGATTGTTAACATTATAGAAAATATACTAGAAAAACCGTGAAAAATGATCAATTTTACCCGAAATTACGGTGCTTTGTGTTTTAAGCTCAACGGCTAATGTGTGTTAAACTTTTAAATTTTGTCTTGATTTATAAAAAAAAGTCTGGTGTCCGGGCATAGAGGCTGTCCGGCCATACAGGATTCTCCCCTGCTTTTAGAGTTTCTCCAAAATGTTAGGCTGCATTTTCTGTTGTTATATTTTAAAATTTAAAAAAAATTAGCTAGTCATATACACGCAAAAAAATTGTGCGGTAGAAACTACCATTTTAGGGGGTTAACTTAAGCGCTCGCACCGGCAATTTTCAGCAGACCAGAAATGCGCTTGATTTTACCATGTCTGTAGTTGGAATCAGATTGTCTGAAGTCGAGTCTAGTACACGACACTGAAGACGGCCTTACAGTTGAGGTCGAAATACGCGTATCTGTCAAAGGATACAAACTCTAGTGGAATTAAATGGTATAGTACTAAATTCGGTTTTTTTCATCTACTTATACACTGAGCTGAATCTCCTACTAGATTATATGTGCACTGAGCTGAATCTCCTACTAGATTATATGTGCAGCGCATATATATTTTTGCAATCAAGCTTCGCATTTGGATTGTATTAATTCTGCACTTAAAATTAAATGCTCCGTAACCCTTAGATTTTAAATGAAGCGCCTTTATAAATTATATGCACTTGCATGTAATTTCTATAAATCTCGCCAATATATTTAATTTGCGATCAAATGTTTATTTCCCTCTATTATAATAATAAAACAATTATCTAAAAGCTAATAAAACACTTCATACGGTTAACGGAACTCAATCTCATGTTTATTTGCACTTCAATGAAATCATTTTCGGCAGCCTTGGTTATGGTGAAGTGAGCAGCGGTAGGGTTGATGAGAATGTCTTCATTTATCCCGCAGTACGGGTAGAGCTAGATCATGTGGGAGTTTGTGCTGGTATCTGGTCGGAATAGGCGAATCCTTGAACGTCCTAGGAGCGTAGCACTGTTTTTACTGCAGTCTATGTCGTCCACCGTCACAGAATTTGAATCCGGTACAGTCAGATTCTCGGTCAGATTCAGAATCTTTGGAAATAAATTAATGTCTGATTCGTCAATATATTGTTTTCAAACATTTTCACTTAAAGGAACATACCTTCTAGTCAAACAAAATTCCATAATCCGTCGAGTCAGTCGTTGCAATAGAACTTGAAATCATATTTTTAAACAAAAGAGCAATTAATTTCAAAAACGCAAATCGTGCAAAAGGTGACATCTTTACTTCCCGTTACTCTACGAGTGTTCTAGAATTTAATAAGAAACATAAACAGGATGTAACAACCTGGCCTTTATTATACATTAGAACGCAAGTAAATATTATGTGCATTGACATTGTAATTTATTGTTATCAACTAGAATTTACATGCGGACACATAAAAACAAATTTGAGGCAAAAATCAACATCTATCTGTTTTCTGCACATAAAATATAATGGAGATTTGATTTCAGTGTGCAGCGCATATATATTTTTGCAATCAAGCTTCGCATTTGGATTGTATTAATTCTGCACTTAAAATTAAATGCTCCGTAACCCTTAGATTTTAAATGAAGCGCCTTTATAAATTATATGCACTTGCATGTAATTTCTATAAATCTCGCCAATATATTTAATTTGCGATCAAATGTTTATTTCCCTCTATTATAATAATAAAACAATTATCTAAAAGCTAATAAAACACTTCATACGGTTAACGGAACTCAATCTCATGTTTATTTGCACTTCAATGAAATCATTTTCGGCAGCCTTGGTTATGGTGAAGTGAGCAGCGGTAGGGTTGATGAGAATGTCTTCATTTATCCCGCAGTACGGGTAGAGCTAGATCATGTGGGAGTTTGTGCTGGTATCTGGTCGGAATAGGCGAATCCTTGAACGTCCTAGGAGCGTAGCACTGTTTTTACTGCAGTCTATGTCGTCCACCGTCACAGAATTTGAATCCGGTACAGTCAGATTCTCGGTCAGATTCAGAATCTTTGGAAATAAATTAATGTCTGATTCGTCAATATATTGTTTTCAAACATTTTCACTTAAAGGAACATACCTTCTAGTCAAACAAAATTCCATAATCCGTCGAGTCAGTCGTTGCAATAGAACTTGAAATCATATTTTTAAACAAAAGAGCAATTAATTTCAAAAACGCAAATCGTGCAAAAGGTGACATCTTTACTTCCCGTTACTCTACGAGTGTTCTAGAATTTAATAAGAAACATAAACAGGATGTAACAACCTGGCCTTTATTATACATTAGAACGCAAGTAAATATTATGTGCATTGACATTGTAATTTATTGTTATCAACTAGAATTTACATGCGGACACATAAAAACAAATTTGAGGCAAAAATCAACATCTATCTGTTTTCTGCACATAAAATATAATGGAGATTTGATTTCAGTGTAGGTATTCTACTAAACAGCTCGAAGATTTATTATCATCAGATTGTTGTAAATTACTTGTGTCAAATATAGCAGTAATACGGTGGGGTGTACCGTAAACATAGTAAATTGGTCTGAATTTCCATGGTAGTTTTAAGAATGGGCGTAGTCAGCTAAAATAGTTATTTTTACCACAGAATTTTTTCCCGTGTACCAAATACCTTTCCACAAAAATAATGAAAGGAATTCCTTCAGATATATTAGATATTGCTTAAGGTGATTATAGAACGAAGCCACACCTCAAATTTTCAAGAGCACAAGACTTGAGAACCAAACAGCGCTCCGCGTTGCGAATCTATCCCATTGGTCACCACAAGCAGGAAAGCAATTTGATTAGTTTTCAACGCGAACTGTTGTCAGATTCTCTCGTCTTGTGCAATTGAAAATTCAAAGTTTGGCTTCGTTTTATAATCACCTTAAAGGATTTCTTAATAAAAAAAAAAAAACAGAAATTTGTACAGAGATTATTTTAGGAATGTTTTCAACAGGGGGGATATACGCAACGAGGTGCGCCTACCGTTCATGTTTTGTGGGTGTGTTCGTGTGGCTCACAACGCTGCTAGACATCCCGCTGTTTGAGTGTTGAAAAGCATCAGCATTTGCTGCCTGGCTTGCCCCGGGTTTTCGACCTGTGCTGTTTGGGCCGGCCCGCGTGAGAGATGATTGTTAGGCGAGCTTTGTTTGTAGTTGACAGCCGTACACCCACCCTGAATTCCACAGATCTGTAGCTAATCGAATTGTAGGCAGCCTATGGTTCCAATATGGCATCGATATACACGTTATCAAAGGTACCTTCAATAGGGGTGATCGGGGCAATATGGGCCGCCTAAGGAAAACGTCATGGAATGCATAGAAAAACAGCAAAAAATATGATTAAAATGCAAGTGACTTGTACTATAAAATGTTATCTTCCATGTTACGTCGATAATCAATGTTAACATCAACTTGAAAATTATTTTAGGGACTTTTTGGAAAACCATGTTTTTCTACGTGGTCACCAACCATATGGGGCATTATGAGCCACCTTACGGGGCAGTATGAGCCACCTCATTCAATTTAATGATTTTTATTTAAATAGTATAGAGAAGAGTTAGTGGTGAAGAGTACATTATTGGAAAGGTAATTTTATAAGCTTAGCTTGAAATTATTGATTCTAGCAGCTTATTTTTTAAAGATACATAATACATAGTAAACAGACCATGTTATACTAGTACTAAATTGCGATACTTGGTTCAACGTACTTTCTAGTAAAGTATTCCACTGTTAATGGTTAATGGTGCATAAAAATGACTATGTAGTAAAAAAATAATCTGGTCTTTTTAGGCAATGCATTTTTATGCTCAAAACATCGTTTGTTTTGCTTAAACCTAGGTGGCTAATATTGCCGCAGCCCTTCATCTTGAAAATAATATATTATTTTTCAATAATTTTGTTTACGAATAAATCTTATTTCGCTCACGAACTGTTCATTATGATCAGAAGTTTCAATGGATTGGTGAAATTTACCAGAATTATAAATATAATTGTCTCATAGGCTTAATTAAAAACTGCTAAAATCATAAGCTTTTCATGACAAAGGACTAATTTGTACATTTTTGTAAATATCTTGAGTGTTTAAACGAATATTCTTACGGTTTTTATTGTGGTGGCTATTTGAAGCATCATTTAGCAGATCATAATGACACTAGACATTGAAACACTGTTTTTGAGGTCAAAACCGGGTTGGCTCATATTGCCCCCATTGCCCCTATCCAAGAAAACACCCTATCAGGATTGCTTCTGAGCGAATGCTTTCTCGTTATCGTATACAACTTTGTGTAAAAGAGTCACTGCAAACTTTCCAGATTGGTAAGCATGTTGATTCACATGAAGAGGCATATTCACGATGTAGAGATCACGGATGTGATGATCGATAATGCATTCCAGAGATTTCAGAAGAAAAGAGGTCAGACTGATAGGTCTAAAACTCTTCGCTTCTTCATACGATGCACGTTCTCCTTTCGAGACAAACTTCACGACACCAACTGGGAATATACCCGGTAGCAAAACTGCTTACAACTTGTAAGTAACAAATAGCTGTTTAAAAACATGTTTGATAAACTCAAATCCTTTCTGGAGCAGAACAGGATACATCTCATCTGCTCCTGGACATTTGAAAGGAGCAAAGCTGTTAAGTGTCCATTGAAACGATCCAGTAGTTACAATACTGCGAGCCGAAGCCAGAGACTCATAAGTACATGAAAGACATCTGGTTCATCTGTAAATGCTATGTTAACACATCCGAGGAAGTGTGCATTGTTTAAACATTCTAAAACTTCTTCATCAGAACAAGTAAAGTCACCATTAGGTGAGCGAATTTCGTTCACTTGGAAATCTTTAGATTTTGCAAGGATTTTGTTCAGCCGACTAATTTTACTCACACAGGAAACATTTGTACAAAGGGCTTTCCAGCCGGATCGTTCAGCAGAACGAAAAACCTTCTTGTAAGATTTGCGACGACTCTAATCCAGCTGAACGGCGTCTCTTTCAACTCATAGTACATTGTTCCCTGAATCTAATCAGATTGGAATTCCACCATGGGGTACTTCTTGTAGTCTTCACGGATCGCAGAGGACATACTTCTTCAAAAGCTTCCATCATACATTAGATGTTGTAGTATCTACGACATCACCAAAATCACTTGGATTTTCAATGGACGGAGAATATCCATAAATTTGATACCAACCAATTCAATAGAGTTCCCAGTTTGTTGACCGGATATGAGCATGAGCATGAGCATTGATGACCGTACAATTCGTAGTTGCTACTCCGTGATTGCACGGAGAGGCGAAACAACCCAAAGATGAGATAAAAAGTACCTAAAATGAAGTACTCTGCCAACACTTTTGAAATAAGTACTTTTCTATTCTTGGTTTTAGGTGCTTTTAACTTATTCTCAGAGTACTACCGAAATAACTCAGTTTTGAGTTATTTGAAAGTTATTATTTTCGATGATTTTTGTTGTTTAGTTCTTGTTGTATGGAAGTACCCAAAATGAAGAGTTAAAACCAGACTCGATTTTGGATGAAAAAATTAAACGGCTCCAAGTTTAGTAAGAGAGGTTGTTGAAATATTCCGGTAAGTTTCACTGTTTTTATATTACTGCGGTCTTTTTCTAAAACCTTTTTCATCATTAACATTTAGCTGAATCGTGTACGAGCGTTATTGTATGAAAATAAACTGCACCATCAGAAAGACGACCCGGAAACGCCATCGGTTAATAGAACGGATTCGAAACCCGAAAAACTACAAATTCACAGATAAGAATCAGTGCAATATTCTATTAGATAATCAAGCTTAATTATATTTATTGTGTTAGGACAACCTTCATATAACAGCTGCACCAAAGGAGCAGGAGGAATCGCGGGAAGACTAATCGCACCCACAGATTCATCGCCGGAACGGGTACCGGGATGCGGACGGCAGGTTTTTTTTCTGAATTTAATTGTAAATTGATTATGTGATTGTGACTGTATATAAAAGTAAAAAAATAAAAAAAATATTTTATATGAGTAAGTTTATGCAGCATTTACGGTTTAAGAAAAATCACGATCAAATTTTCTGAACAATTTGGCATTGCAAAAGACCTTACTTTGAGTAGTTTTACCTCAAAATTCACTGTTACAGGAACAGTTAGTTTTTACTTAAAACGAACTCTTCGTGGAATGACTCAATTTTGGATACTTTGCGAAACACTCAATTTTGAATCATTCCACTTAGCTGTCAAGATGAATACAAAAGAGTTAATTTTAGGTAGTTTCGCCTCTCCGTGTGACAAGAATCATCGAAATTGTACAGGGAACCAACAGATGTAGCTTGGGAGTAGCATACCATCTTCAATGTACATTTTCAAGAACTCTGAAATTAGTAATGTCAATAACGGCGCCGGCCACGTCCTTACGGTCATCGGGGAAGGGAAGGAATGTTAGTGTGACATCCATTGTTACTAAAGACCGAGTATACCTCTGCATCTTCATGGTTGCCACGGGAAGGAGTTTTGTTAGTAGGAGGGCTTCAAAGCTACATGATCAGAATTCACCTTGGTAAGTGATGCTATTCATGTAACCTCTGTTTAAAAAGTTATCTATCAATGCGTCGACATCTTAAGGTGATTATAGAACGAAGCCACACCTCAAATTTTCAAGAGCACAAGACTTGAGAATCAAACAGCGCTGCGCGTTAAAAATCAATCCCATTGGTCACCACCAGCAAGCAAGCAAGTTGATTGATTTTCAACGCGAACTGTTGTCAGATACTCTCGTCTTGTGCACTTGAAAATTCAAAGTTTGGATTCATTTTATAATCACCTTAAACATCGAACTATTCAAAGGTTTGAATCTCGAAATTTTATAAAACATGAATAAGCGCTTATGTCAACACCTGAAGTGACGACATATTCATAGTTTGTTCAACAAATTCATAAAAAAATACATGTTATGATACAAATGTGCTATTACAAGCATGAAACAAGCTCACCAATTGTTAATCCATCCTCGACTGAACAGTTACAATCGCAGCGTCAACAAGTATATAAGCAGGAATATAAAATAACTCCGATGGCGCGCAAATAAAGTGCTAACTGAGAAAAAAGCAAAGCACTGGGTAAACGAACGAAGCCAGTGAAAAAACACTCCGAACGCGCGAAAATGAATCGGACTGCTTGGGCATCCACAAAGCACTGGGCAAACGAACGAAGCCAGTGAAAAAACACTCCGAACGCGCGAAAATGAATCGGACTGCTTGGGTCTTCGCAAAGCACTCTTCCCAGTTTGTTGACCAGATATTCCCAAAAACGCAAAGTCTCGAAGTCTGCGAACTTACATTCGAATGTACAAATAAGATGTAAAATGATCAAATGATGATAATCTGTTTTGAATATCACCAGATGTATGCCTTATATGTCAATGTTAAGATTTTAGATGGACTTAGCTTTAGTTTCAGATTTATTTCATCATATTACCACTTTCGAACTTTTTTTATGAATTTGTCAATTTTGAGAGCTTTTATTGAATTTAATATTTCTCCTTAAAAATGTTAACCCTGTTGCAAATGTAAGTATCAAACATTTACAATTTACAATTTTGATATTGTTGATACCAATTTGAATTTTTCAATCATAAATTAGCATAATAATAGGCCAGAGGAAGTGGTTCACCCAGAGTGAAGTTATAGCAGAGAAAAAGTAGATTTTGTTTGAAAATTGACAGGAAAATAAATGACAAGTTCATCCACTTCTCCTGGCCTATGCAATACATGATTTTCCGTTCATATATTCCTCAGCATCTCATTGAAAATGAACAAGGAACGACCAGCCTGTCCAAATTACATGCATGTCCAAGTTACACACGTTACCCTAACTATTATGAATATGGATTAGTGATTATAATATACGTGCCTGACGTCAAACTTGATAAAAAAAATAAATAATCGATTTAAATTTCAAGAATTACGTCAGTCCGGGATTTATTATGGGAAATACTGCCCTAGTAACATTAGTAGCTGCATAACAGATTAATCAGCAAAACTTAGTATATTTCAGCTGAATAAACTGATTTTCCACTGGAAATTTACCTTGGGTTGGGTGACCCCTTAATAAAGATTCAGAGGCCACTTTAATGTCGAGTCTTAAACACGTCTTACGACATATCAAAACTTCATGATTTGGAAAACCGAGTCTAAAAATAGATGGAAGGAATAGAATTTTCCATATGTCTGTGTGTTCCAGATCTTTATTTTCCAAGTGGAAGCGGCCAGTATATTGTTGGTTTCCTGCAACATACAAATTTTTCATGAACTGTCGAACCTTAGATTTGGTTCCAGGAAGGTTCCAGCGTTGCAAACTTGGCAACATTACTGATTGTTCCAGATACCCGATTTCCTGGGAAAAGTGCGGTACTGAGACCTAGCTTGCGATACCTTGCTTGATATGAATTGTACAGAATGAGATCTCCAAAAAATGTGTAAGGCTTGTCACGCTAAACCTGACTTCCTCTCTCAAGTTTGCTTTAAATAGTTTTTGTGTAGGACTTTCTACATTAGCGTTATAGCTTTATAGTGATTGAAAAAAGTACTCAAAAATATAAGTTCAAATAGCACTTTTTAATGTATTCAAATCCTCTGAGCACAATCTCAATAGAGAAACCAAAAAAGTAGATTGGAGTACCCTGTACCTTTCACAAGGTACTCCAAACTACTTTTTTGGTTCCAAATGACATTCAAATCTATTTATAAATAATTGAGGCTTAGCCTAATAAAACTGATAAATTTGTATGAAAATCGAAAAAGTTATGCAAGTAAGAAAAAAGTCACAGTGGACTTTCAACGGAAATGTCCCGCATCACAGCTTATAACATCCTAGCCGGCCTCAAAGGGGGCAAAATGATTTCGGTAGTCTGAAAAGTGTATAACGAATCTAACAGCAATATAAGGTTCCAATTGAATATAGATCTTGTTTTATTGAGGAAAATGGGCTTTAGGCCATTGAGAACCCCTAACTGCCAACTCGCATTGGCGGAGAAACGAGAATCACGCCGTCACCTCGTACGAATAGCATGGGAATGGTTCGCTTGGTGGTTTTGTACACTTCCTCATAGGTTTCCTCGTCGATTTCAACCGTGGTCACGGTTTCCTCCGCATCACCCAGAACCATGTTCAAATGTTGATCGAAAGCCTACAATCGTTGAAATTTATTCGACATCTTATTAGAGTTTAACTGGGTCAATGGGGTTACTCACATGTAACCGCCCTCGAAGCTCACGTTCGTTCCGCATCTTGACGTAGATTTTCTCGTCCAAGCTGAGCCGGATCAGATCGAGCGGTTCTTTCACCGGGATAATGGGCAACTAGAGACCGAATCGGGAAATCATTATTTCTTTCGAAATACATTATCTTAACAAATTATCTTACCTGTTCTTCCTCTGCCATGACTTAAAGCTCTGCTAATTTAACAAAACTCGACAAATTATATACTTTTCCACTAAAAAACGATTGAAGGCGACGCGTAAACTGCAGAAGCGCGTTTTGATTCAGCGTCGTTTGTTGATATTTTGTGTTGCACGCCGTCAGCGAAATGCCAAACTACTCGAATGCGACGAATCACCCCTTGATCGAACCTGTCATTTCGGTTGTCAAAGTTCGGCTTCTCGCCGGCGCTGTCGTTCTCTGACTGACATTCGGTCATCGGTTCGGTTCGGTGTGTGTAGTGTGCGTTGTAAACATGTGCTTGGCTCGAAAGGCAGTCGACTAAATTTTTAGTGCGATTTTCCTGAAATTTTGTGTTATTTTTGCCGATAATTGGCGACAATTTTTGACTAATCGTGGTCCTGCAGTGGACGGTGTCAATAGTAACTAGTTTCAATGTAAGTATGAGCAGTAATTCAATGGGAAACGGGCATCAAGTTCAACATTGCACCGGGACGGGCAAATAAGAAGGATTCGCGTAAAGACAACTTTATTCCAGGTTCTTTTAAATTATCATGAACATGTTGTATTGAAGAGATATTTCTTAAAAATAATGCATTTTTGTTCTAAACAATGTGATAATATTGATAGGGATGTATGTAATATGTCTGAGAGCATAACCTCAATAGTCAATAATGTTTACACACATACCATAGGGGAGTG
This sequence comes from Aedes aegypti, assembly GCF_002204515.2. Lineage (NCBI taxonomy): Eukaryota > Metazoa > Arthropoda > Insecta > Diptera > Culicidae > Aedes > Aedes aegypti. The sequence goes on along the minus strand of NC_035109.1, from coordinate 22,164,814 downwards.
TGGGGTAGAAAAAGATTACTGAAAAATAATACACTGAACGAAATCATCGCAAGGCATCATTTGAGAACTGAACTAAGGTATAGGCTTAAGGCATCACTTTAAAAAATGTCTGGAATTCCAGGAATTAAGCAATTTGTATTACAGTACTAACCCCATTTTGTCAGCCTATTTTAAATTTGTCATAAAAATTGTTATCGTCATGTTTTACCACGTTTACATTAAAATTGATTATGATGTTTGATGTTATGCACGCATGGGCGTAGCCAGAGGGGGCAATGGCAATGCCTTTTATTAAGTGTTAAAAATCGATATTACCAATATAAGGAGGGGGAGCCCCTGATAAAAAAAACTGACTACTCCCATGTCCATCGCCCTCTTAAAAGTCCATGCAACCATGTAAAACGTCAAAATTTGAAAAACAGGAACAAAATAAAATGACCCGATTTTGTCAGCCTCAAATTCATCGAGGGGCTGACAAAATCGGGTCCTTACTGTATGCCAAAATGATTATTTTATAAAACTTGTCAATTTGGATATATTTTAGGTATGCTTCAAGTCAATGTGATACGCTGTTTGAATCTGTAAAATATCGTAATCAACAAACGGGGCACTGAAATGTGATACAAAATATACAATTTATATCTTACGTATAAAGTTTGGCAATCATACTTGTACTTTGCTCACTTCTTAGACGATATTCAGAATAAAAACTCTATTCTTGTTCGTTCGAATGCACTTTCGATTGTTTTGCATTCCCGTTTACGCCAGCAAAATCAAGTGGGCCATGGGTTCGGACGAATAGAATTCCACAAGGATTCGATCGGAAGTTTAATACGCCGTAAACAAGAATAGTGTATAGCAGAAATGAACCTTCCTTAGCCGAGTGGTTAGAGTCCGCGGCTACAAAGCAAAGCCATGCTGAAGGTGTCTGGGTTCGATTCCCGGTCGGCCCAGGATCTTTTCGTAAGGGATATTTCCTTGACTTCCCTGGGCATAGAGTATCATCGTACCTGCCACACGATATACGAATGCGAAAATGGCAACTTTGGTAAAGAAAGCTCTCTGTCAATAACTGTGGAAGTGTTCATAAGAACACTAAGCTGAGAAGCAGGCTCTGTTCCAGTGAGGACGTAATGCCAAGAAGAAGAAGAACCAGAAATGTGATAAAAGTGAACTTTGTTTGATAAGTATCGCAACGCAATGGGTGTTCTATTGCTGTTAGAGCTTATACATTTTAACTACCTAACAAAACAAGCAAAATACTAGTGATGAGATTATTAAAAGTGTTAACTATTCCTATTCCTATTCCTTGATTATAATGCTAGAATCAAAATCAATGTATGAATATTTTATTAAGTATGATCGATTCTTGATGAATCACACAAATGGAAAAATTATCGAAAAAAAATAAGCTACTATCGGCCTATCGAAATACATAGAAACCACTTATGAAAATTCGCCACAATAAATCGGGTTGACATTCATAGCTTTGCTTTATGAAACCAAATCTATCGTTAGGCCCGTGCGTACACCACGCGCCTGGTGTGAGTTGATGCTTAAAACGATACATAAAGCGTTCGTATTGCAATAACCGTTCCACCTTTCTTAAGGCAAAATGTATGCCTTTCGATAGTCTAGTTCACAGCGTGTATGAGAACGTGATTTTGGGTTTTTGTACCAATTCATTATTTACACAGCGTAAGACAAAAGTTTCCTCTGTGAAATGGAAATGATCACAAGGCTATACCTCAAAGTGCCCTAATTCAGAGCATCGCAATATTCCGCGCATTTGGTAATACATCACAACAGCACTTGAAATTATCATTATCAATCATATTAAATTTATTGGAAATATTCCAAAATGCGCGAAAGTAGGGTCTTAAGTGCGCTGAATTACGATACTTCACGGTATAAATGCGCCGAGAGTAGTTCAATTAAGAAGCACTGGTTTTTTATAACTATTTTGGATACCTCAATACATTTTAGACCCTCAAAGTATATATTTTGGACGTCGGCGTTTAAATTTGATTGGAGACTAAGTCAAAGAAACTGTTGGTTTAATATGCGCATGATTACTCTAATAACAATGGAAAACGGAAATGGAAACCGATTTATAATGGAAAACGGATAGAATTTCCGCTTTTTAGTCCAGAGATTGTAAAACGAATTTTGCTAACTTGCGATTCACGGCAGTATAACTCGATGGAATTTTCGGTTCCTTCAAATTTCCATTCATCGTGCTATCCATAAGTCGATATTTCTATAACGCAATATCTGCACTAGTCGACACTTTCTTTCCATAACTCGATATCATTTTAAAATCATTCTTATTTGAGGAAACTTGATCTAATTATTCTTGTTTGGAGATGAATAAACGATCCTATAACATTTCCCCGAATAACGTTACCCCGAAAACCATATCCCCGAATCCCGATTTGTTTTGCCACGAAAAATTCAAAATGAAGCTTTGACGAAAGAACACCATATATTTTATAGTATAATAAGTTGAGGTTAAGCACGTCTTTTCTTGTTCGTTGGAGGTCATTGTCTGTTCAATTGTTATATCAACAAGAATCTAAAGTTCCGGAAATAGAATACTTCTCGGTAGGACGAAGTGTTCCCTACTTCAAAATATGCTTTACTCAATGACAAATTATGCTAACGAGGATATATTATAGTTTTCGTTTTTTATTTGAATTCAAGTTCTTGTTATCAAAGATTTATTCTTCGCTTAATCAACAGCTATTCTTCTAAAGCCAAGTGAGAATCAAAATACAGTAATGACCCGATTTTATCAGCCCCCGATTTTGACTACCCCCGATTTTAGCATCCTTTTTTTCCAGATTTTGTCTGCCTAAAATTTGAATTTATTTTAATTAGACTAAACACGTATATACTGGCAATATTGAGTGCATAAAGTCAATTTTAATATCAAATGTATTCTGTATCATTACAACAATATATCTGTATTATTTGCCGGCTTATAATTGCCTTTTATTGTTTCAATAACAACTCCTAATTCATTTCAAAAATAAAAATTGTTGAATTTGACAGCTGTGTTAAACGGGGTACAACAAAATATTTTTTTGTTTCAACTATTTTTTCTTTTGAAACAACACATTTTTGCATTGAAATAAAACCTTCCATTTTTTAAATTAAATTACACTGTTTTTTGATGTGACGATGTTCTTGTTTAAAATAAAAACACTGTTTTGTTGGTCCCAGTCCCTTTATTATTATTATTTTTTTAGGAATTAAACAATGGGCAGCGAAAACGAAACGTCTATTTTACTTTTATTTTGTGAAAGTAGAAGTATTGGAACATGCACCAAAATCCATTTAACTGGAGAATGTTCTTTATCCGCTTCGCGACAAAGTGACGGGATGACATAACCGGCTCGTGTAAGAGTTGACTGCAATACTAGAGAATGCATTAGTGGAATTAAAATTTTAGAAAAGATGTTTAATACTCACCAAAAATAATTCTGATTCTGGTTTTCCTTACTCCAAAACTGATACAAAAATCTATGACCTGAATTTCTCACACGAACATTTTAACAACGCCATGTACTTCAATTTAATATAATGCATCGGAAACATGCGCTTTTTCACCTGTTCTACTAAGCAACAAAATGGCGAGACTGTTTGCTACGTGCATAATTATTAGAATAAATAATGATGTAAATTGAAACAAATAAACTTTCATTTGACGTAAAGTTTTTCTTTTGTTGTTTCAAAAATAAATCTAGTTAAAAATGTACCAGTAAATCCAACAATACTGCTGCTTTATTCTGATAAAAATGATTGTCCTTTAAACGCATTTTTTGTATTACAACAAATTGAACAAGTTTATTGAGAACAACAAAATTATTTATTGTTTTGAATAGCTGGTATTTCTTTGCGTGTTGTTACCTTAGATTACGGTACAGAGAAAATGGAAGTAAAAAAACAATGTTTATATTAACAAAATCATAAAACTAAGTCCTTAAGTTAAAATAAAACTTAAAACCAGTCGAAACATTTTATTCTGATTTTAGCTCTTTCCCGATTTTGCCAACCCTAAATTCAGCATGTGGCTGACAAAATCGGGACATTACTGTATCACTCACAGGCGTGCACTTGATTTTGTGAGGATGGTTGTGTTCACAGCAATAAATCATTTTTCGAACTGATGATAATGCTGATATTGATTTCGTTTTCACATGTTAATGTTAGACACCTCTCCAGCCCTCCTTCAAAAACGTTACAGTATTTTATGGTGATGCATGATTTTATTTTTATATTGCTAGAGACTGCGAGTTCAACATATTCTGGAATGGCACTATGGTTCGAAAAGTCTCAGATGAAAATGTTAACTGATATTATACCGAATGCTATTTCAAAAGTACATCGTTAAAGAACAGCCGATGATAAAAGAAGGAAAGTTCACTGATGAAAACGTTAATAATTATGATTGCGACAATCACTTCGCAAATGCAACTTTTGAAAGAATATTCAATAATTACAAATCAAAGAAGGAAAAATCATTGATTAAAATTTGTATACTGGCATTATACAACCTCGAAAGAATAGAAAATCAAATGGAAGGAATGTTAGTAGTTTTTACGCTGACAACTGTCTAAACACTACCAGGAAAACCTCACTTGTCGTACACAGCATGGATAGATTTTTCCCCTCAAATTCACAAGTGTCCATGAAGAATTTCTTGAAGTGCACCACTGAGTTTCGGGGAAGTGTCGCATTCGGGAACTGGTTTTCGAGGTAATTTACCATTCGGGGTAACGTTGCATTCAGGGTAATGGTATTCGGGGAAGTGTTATAGGACCGAATAAACATTTGCAAGTTGTAATAAAAAATTGAAAAACATGAAAATAAAAAAAAAATGTTAGTAAAGTGATTTTTTGAGCATTTCGATTTTCCAACCGCACACTCGATTGGCAAAATGCGAAGCTCATTAAAACAGTCAGGAAACCAATACAGTTGAACGCTTGGGATTCAATTTTCATCGCGGATACCCAGGAACCATTGATGAACGAAGATGACCCTCCCATCACATCGTGTCTGTTAAATCTAGCAGACACGACATCTACGTAACATCTCTTCGGCCTGGGCGAGTACGAACACCGTACGAAAATACAGTGTAATCAGTCGGACATTGTCCCGAAGATGGGCTATTCGCGCCCGAAATCGGTTGACGAAAAATTATTTTTTTTAAACTTTTTGACGTTTTGTTAGAACGATAAGTGTAACGTCTTGTCTCCGTCGCGTCTCGTGAATGTCGTGAAGTTCTTACGATAGTGCAAACTATAAAAATAAGTAGTTAAAAAATGAGTTCACCTTTAAATTTTAATGGGTTCAACTGCTTTTTAACTGGACTAAGGTCCAGTTATTGAGCGGAATTTGTACTGAGAACAGAATGACCGTAAAATCAATTAAGAAGAAGAATTCCGTTGTGTGTGAAACTTTATAGAGTATTCAAAGCAGTTTATACAGACTGTTAAACTGTCCATTTGATTTTGTCGTAAATGTCCACATTGAGATTAATATAGAATATTATTATATTTTTTGTAGTTTAGTAAAATCACTAGAATTTCCAAACTTATTCCTGTATTTATTATTTTATTATGTATTTTCCTGTATTTTTTGTTATTCTGTATTTTTGTAATATTTCTGAACTTGAGGATCCGTGAGTTACAAATACTCCATTTTGATTACTCAAGGAATTTGAATTGAAACGATGATTGTATACAATATTTTGTATAGAAGATAGTCGAGTATTGTAAACCCGGCTATACTGCATTTCTACACATGGTTGTCCCATGTTCTATAGTATTTCATATATGCCTCAACATGGGGCAGTATACTATATTAAGATTTCCCCTAACCATCCAAGCCTAATAGTATGGTACTTGGTTCTGCCAAATCGTTCGAATAAGCCACAGAACTTTATGTAACGTATCTTATCTCTAACCATCAACTCCTTTGCCCTCTTACAGCAACGTACACATTAATCATCATGAGCTTCCGCGGACGAGGAGGTGGTGGTGGCTTCGGCGGTAGAGGAGGTGGCGGTGGAGGCTTCGGCGGCGGTCGTGGTGGAGGCGGAGGCGGTGGATTCCGAGGTGGCCGCGGAGGAGGTGGTCGTGGTGGTGGCGGCGGAGGCCGTGGCGGTTTCGGCAATCGCGGTGGATTCGGAAACCGAGACGATGGACCAAAGAACATCGTTCCTCTAGGGTACTACGACTACCCTTGCCAGGAGGATTTGGTGGCCAAGGTGGAGATTGAAAACGTTCCCTTCTTCAATGCGCCCATCTACATGGAGGGTGAGAAACAGATTGGCAAGGTGGACGAGATTTTCGGCCATCTGAGGGACTTCTACGTGTCGATCAAACTGATGGAAAACATGAAACCGGATGGGTTCCAAGCAAAGCAGAAACTGTTCATTGACTCTGCCAAGCTGCTGCCTCTGGCGAGGTTCCTGCCCGATAACAATAAGAAGCCAGGTGGCCGCGTGGGCAAACCTGGTGGTGGTAGAGGAGGCGGCCGAGGGGGTGGCGGCTTCCGAGGTGGTCGCGGTGGACCAGGTGGTGGCCGTGGAGGTGGCGGATTCGGCGGTCGGGGAGGCGGTGGTGGACGAGGAGGAGGCGGTGGATTCCGGTAAGAATTTACATGGACATTTGTCGCATGCCGTTGAAACTGATTTTAATGCATATTTTTGTAGGGGTAACCGTGGAGGTGGCGGCGGCGGTGGCAAACGGTGGTAAGAAGACGACTACGACGATCATTTTTCTCCATACGTTTTTTTTTTTTGGTGGATTTCTGTAACACCTCAGATGATGTTCAATACAACTCCTATTTTGTAAGATAGTTTATAAGCGAACCAAGTGCAAGCTTATTGTATTTTTTATCACAAGCATCCTTCTTCTTCCGCTTCTGTGCTATATGGTCTGAGGGCACTTCACAGTTATTAACTGAGAGTTTCCTTCATCAAAATTGCCATTCTGGTTTGGGGTGGTTAATTACGTAAGACAATTTTCGGGATTTTTCAACCCCCCCTCCCCCTATGGTAAGATTTTTTGTATGAAAATCAAAAATAAATTGTATGGCGCGTAAGAAAATCAGTTCCAGGATTGACGCGCAGTCTATTCGTTCCTGAAGCGTACCGGCGATCGTCGAAGCTCTGATCGTGTCTCTTCGCGTGCGGAGTAACTCGAGATCTATTAGTTGGCATCTGCTCTCGTAACTAGGTAGGCGGAACGGATTCGTCCACGGTAGTTTTCAAAGCGCAAACCCAATCTGTTGTTGCAAAAAGTGACAGTCGATTGTAGAGCGGATCTGTAGAAACATTTTTAGGTCATCGGCGTAAGACAAACGAGGATTAGCAGATGAACATCGTTGAAATACAACAAAAATATCAACGGAACCAAATGGCTACCTCGTGGGATACCAGAAGAAGCAGAAAAGTTGCTAGATTTGAAATCGCCAATTGAAACCAATAATTGACGTGACCAATAATGGTACGTCCGGAACCAACATAACAGATTGCCGCTGACACCAAGTCGGTCGAGTTATGCGATCGCGATAGCGTGGTCCAGCTTGTCGAATGCAGTAGAGAGATCGGTGTATATGACATCCGTCTGCGTACGTTCCGTCATGCTATTAGTGATGTTGGATGTGAGGCACAGTAAATTAGTGGTAGTTGACCGGCCCGCAATGAAACCATGCTGCTCGGGGCTGAGATACTGCTGACAGTGTGAGAGCAAGGATTCTATAACGACAAGCTCGAAAAGTTTCGAGACGGAACACAGCGCCGCAATTCCTCGGTAGTTATTCATGTCGCGTTTACTTCCTTTTTTATGTACTGGGAACATGTATGCGATTTTCCAGCAGGACGGAATAGTACAAGCAAGTTGTCTATGTGTTTTCTCAGGAGTGCGGAGGGGATACCGTCTGGCCCCGGATTATTTGAGGAATTGAGCTTTGAAGTGGCCTTGATGATCGCGTCGAATTGTACGTCGTTAGCATTCAACGATTGGACATTCAGAGGAACATAATTGGCTGCGCGGCTTACTGGGTCCTCGGTAATGCGCCCTCATCGTTGAATACGTTGGCAAATTTTTCAGCGAACAGGTGACAAATTTCTTGCGTGGTAGACGCGTTTTCTCCGTTCAGCTCCATAGAAGATGGAAGGCCAGCTTCCTTACGCTGTTCATTCACAAATTTCCAGAAGGACTTGGGCTTATTTTTAAATTTAAGCTCTATATCTCACTGGTGCTGAGAGTAACATAAGTGACTTATAAGTGGTTTCTACACCACCACTTAGGCCTTAAATCTGGTTTAATCGTATGGGTAAACTTGGTTTACGGTTTAAGCGAAGGTGAAGAAATCGGCCCTTAATCTTTTATATTCGTTATTGATCCTCACATAATTGTCGCTTAGAGGAAGCGTTCGATGCTTTGTTAGTTTCCTAAAAGCGGCTCTCTTCTGCGACTTCAGTTTGCGAAGCTCTTTCGTGACGTGGACAATGATCGAAGAGGACCTGCAAGTGCTCTAGGAGTCTTTGAACGATGTGTGCTTAGGGCGATTTGGCGGAGTATGTGAAAACGGCGTATGGAGGAGAAGAATGTACCATGAAGTTGCGCAACTCTACGGCGAACCCAGTATTCAGAAAGTCGTCAATGCTGGAAGGGTATGATGGACGGGTCACGTTGTGAGAATGCCGTACAACAATTCCACAAAAACGGTGTTCTCCCCGAAATCGGCTGGTACTAGACGAAGAGGGACGCAACGCAAAGAGGTGGTTTGACCAAGTGGAACAGAATCTTGGAAGAGTTAAAACGATTGAGAAACTGGATGCAAGCAGCTTTGGACCGAGTTTATTAACGTAACATTTGTGCTTGTTCTGTGCGGCGAGTGAGGTGAGACTAGCCGATTGAGGTGACAATTTTCGACTCGCTCCCATTTGATTAACATAACCTCAATTATTGATAGTCATTGCAAATGTTGTTTATAAACAAAGTCAAAATCCTCTCCGCGTTTCTCTAGTATAATCATATTCTCTGGTAGCGCCATCAAAAGTAAACGTAAGCCTTCTTTTTTAGGTGTCATGACATGTAATCGACATTTTGGATTGATAGGTGACAAACATATGCCATAAATTCACGCACATCATGGCCCGGATGGTACGATACAGCTCCATTAACAAAGGAGCTTCATTTGTTTTCTTGACAAATGCCAATAAATAATATACCTACTCCTTAGCTTAATGGAAAGAATTTAAAAAAAAATCTATAATTTTGAGAATTATGGCAAATTGCTATGCTTTCTTGCAATTCAGCTATCAAAACTTTCTTCATGCTGCCTTTGCTTCACAGAGGAAATTTCCCATTCTTATGCTTTTGCTACTCTGTCCCGTTCTCTATTCGGCCAAGTACCATTAGGTTGGCTTATTTTAACGCAAAAATTGAGGCGTTCATAATTGGTAGAACAATTTGAACACTTCCGCCGTTATTCATTATTTTTCAGTTATTATTATTAACAGTGACCAAGTAGCGGAATTCAAATTCACGACCCTCAGTATGGTCTTTGCTTTGCTCGTTTACCGCTACGGTTATTTGGGCCTCTTATCAAAAGACAAGGCTTCAGATCAAGGGACTGATGGCAGTCATGTCCCGCGCGCCACTTGAGTGTACAAGGAGCTGACTGTGAATGGAGCTCACAATGTGAATGAAAGGAAACTAAATGAATGAAGCTCATTCAAGTGTTTTTCCTCGATCTGCAAAGACACGTTTTACTGTTCTCTCTGCTATTTTAGCCGCCTTCTAATAAGGACTTGTTTCCAAAGCTGTTGAATCTTGAGCTTGAGCTTGTTTGACCGCCACCCGTGTTCACTACTCCATCAGCTGCATCTTACACAAGGAACCAAACCAGATGACTGCTTGGGACTAACAGACACCCTCAGTGTATAAGTGTTGGGTGATCTATTTTGTAGGCGACAATCGCGCCTGCCACGTCAGAATGCAGACCAATAAGGGAAAAGGGGAGGAATTGATGATGCATTCAAACTGGCCCACTGTAGACCGGATATACCCTTGTATCTAAGCCAGTTCATGCGAGAAAGTGTTGGGGTGTTAATTTTTATCACAGAGAGGCTTGCTTTTTAGTTACTGCCTGACGTAAAGAAATGTGTACTACTATCATGATGGAAGAATGGAAGCGTAGGAGAAATAGTTTTTTTTTCGTCCGTCTCTTGGGTTTATTCTACGACTGGCGTGAGGTGACAATTGTCGGTCTCGAGTGAAGTGACTCGCCGTGTAAATCAAATGGAGAGTCACTTCACTCGAGTCGAGAATTGTCACCTCGCTATACGAGACCGACAATTGTCACCTCACGCCAGTCGTAGAATAAACCCATCTGGTTCTAGCAAATGCTACACACTTAGAAAATATCACCGACTCCGGTAATTTTTTTACCGAAATATAAACCGCTGAGCGTTCGGTAATGCTTCCGGTAAACTTAATAACCGAACAATCCGTAATTCAAATCAAAACACAGCTGTCAAAATATTACAAATCGTTCGGTAACTATTCACGAACGATTTGTAACGTTCATTCAATTACCGAACGCATTGTTCATATTTGCAGGCAGTCAGAATTGAATAGGATAATCAAAAATGAAAAAAAAAAATGGCGATGTATTGTGATGTATAAAGAAATGATCGAAGTCATTTCAGGATCGTTTCGACATGTTTATTTTTTTATATATATTTCACTGTTAGCGATTCTATCATCAAAAGTAAGTTGCAAATTCTGCTGCAATTGAATAATCCATTGATTATCCACTATATGCAACAGTCCTGCGGGACGTTTGCAGCTATTCGCTCCTTCTAGCGAACAAAACTGGTGCCGCCGATTCTGTTTTCGATGGGTCAACTTACATCTACAAAAATAACTATTTTTAGTATTCTGTAGTAAATCTAATTTAATTTATTTACCTTGATCTATTCTACGATGCCTGACACTGTTCTTTTTTTCTCACGGCACCTATATTTTTGCTTACACAAATAAACATGGCGGTTTAAAACACAAGTTACCAATTGTTCGGTAAAGCACCGTAGCACTAGGTACCGAAGTACGGTAAACTTTTACTGGCTACGGTGAATCTAAATGGTTTACAAGTTTTTCGGTAAATAAAATGACGACTTCGGTGAAAACAAACAAATATTCTTTGAATTCGCCTATTTGTGAACGTTTTTTCGGTAAAGCTCGTTTGAAATACCGAAACATCAGTAGAATATTTATTTACAGTACGCTTTCGGTAACAAAATTTACCGAACAACGAAAGAAAATCTAAGTGTGTATGAATAAATAGATCAACTGTGATAGATTGAGAGGGGGAGATTGAAGCAAGTGAAAAATACAACTACAAATTACGATAAAAGGGATGGGCCTGGGGTTGAACCCATGACCTTCTGTTTATAAAGCAAAAGCGGCAGCCATTAGACCACCAACCCCGTCTTCAAGGCTGTGATATCTTCTCACAAACTGCATACACAATCATTTGCACGATTAGAATATATACTGTATTACGTGATAGTACAGCTGTTTTACCATTATGGATATATATATGTATGTAATATGAAGAAAGCATAAAATAAAATCATTCTCACTACGGATAGACGTCTTAGTGATCTAAAAATCTGCGTTTATGTGTTCAATTCGTAAGCAATCAAAATTCTACGTACCTTAATAGTTAAAAGTATTTATGTTCAATATCCACCCTCCTGTTGATCGTATTCGCCCTGATCGGTGTCCATGCTGGGGACCCTCGGAGTGGCCAACGATTGATAATCATCCTTTCCCAGCTGCGGAGTGCGATCGGTCTCCTGATGCTGCTGGGCCAACACCGATGGCGGTCCCAAATCGTCCAACGACAGTTGAGTGTTGAACTGCTCATTGCCCGTGGCGGCAATATTATACAATGATTGAGAAGGATCATACGCAATGGACGTATTGCCAGCGTCAGCTGGTTGTTGTTGATGTTGTGGTTGCTCCGTTGGAGTTTCTGGTTCTTCAGTTGCCTGTGCGGAACCGGATGGAGCCGGTTCGGCTCCCTCTTCGGCCCCTTCGTCCTCGCGGCGAACCAATCCAAGCATGTCCAACATGTTGCGCTTGACCGTATTCTCCTGGCAAGCTTCTACCGTTGCGTAGACACTCTTGCGGTCACAGGTGACCAAATGGCGAGCCAGGGCATTGCCATCCGCTGACGAGAAACCACAGATGCAGTGCATCTCCAGGTCCAGTTGCGACACAGCATAGTCGGAAGTGGCATTCGGATTGCACGAGCCCGTGTGGCCAACCATCGACGGCAGACAGGACGTTTTGTAGGTGCACTTGATGCACTTTAGCAAGCCACTGAAAGACGTATATGGTAAGTTAAAAACACTTTGAAGAAGAATGTCAGATCATTTCAAATTAGCACAATTTTCTTGTTAATAACTGTATAGGGTGCGGAGCTACTTGAGCACTTCCATGATTCACTTTGACATGGGGAGTTTTACTCGGAGCTCCGTTGTTTTCAAAAAACCACACAGACGAAGTGAAATAAAAGTGCCAAGAATAGGATTCGACTCCCTATTTCGTCAGAAAGAGATAAAAAAAATCGTAATATCTCACCAGGTAGCAAACTTTGCCGTGCACTTGGAAATTACAAATTAGTAAGAATTTATTGGTTATATTCCAAACGACTTTATGTCGAATTTCCTGATACTTTGAAAAGGATTTTCAGACAAAACACCTCTTTCTCTTTATTTCAGGAGTTAATGATCTATAAACAATAAAAACTTAGAGACCTCATGTCTAGAAAAGAGATCAAACAGGAACCAACAAGGAATCGAAAGAGATCAAACATCAACCAGTTAGACCAAACGGGTTCTAGGAAAACAAAAAGAAACCAATTGGAATCAGGAGATAACAATTTTTATCTAGTAATTATTCTTATGATTTCCCTAGGATTTGCTCAAATATTTCTATAGACATCTACAAGCACCAAACCAGTGATTTCTTAGGATTAACTCAGAACTTAGTTAGTTCAATACTTCTTTCAAGATACTTTCAGAAATTCATCATAAGATTCTTCAAGAATCCCTCCAGAATAACTTTGAGAATTCATTTGAATGTTTTTTTCACAAATTCGGAATTGTCAAGGGATTTTTTTTAGAAAATCTTGGAGGAAACCCTGGAAAAAAATCCGGAGGAATTTCTATAGACAATCCTAGAAATTTCTAATGAAATTTCTGTAAAAAATCCTTCAAGGATCTTTGAAACAAATCCGGACTTCTGATTCCAGTCTTGTAGTCTAGTAGGATTTTTTAGAATTTTCTAGGATTTTTCGGTTTATATCATGCAGGATTTTCTGAAAGAATTCAATGTAAGAAATGTGTAAAGAAATGATCGGATGAATAACTAGAATAATTGCTGTAGTATTGGCTAGTTGGAAACTTTGAATGAACTTTTGGAGAATCAATGGACATTTTACATGATAAATTACTCGAGAAATGAAAAAAAAAAAAACTAAACAGGAACATATCCTGGAATAAATACGAGAGAAATGCCCGAAGAAATTTCTGAAAGTACTCCATAAGGAATAACTGGTCGTATTTATTGGGGAATTTCCGTAAAAGTTTTCAAAAGATTCCCTGAAATAATTTGAAACAAGCTGTGAATAGATTCTTAAAGGAATCCATAGATAAATGGCTGGAATAAAATGAGTTTATGAATTCTTTTGGAAGAACTACTGTATTCATCTTTGGAAGATCTCCTAGAGTAACAACTAAAGGAAATGTTCAAAGAATTGGAACCTTTGGAGGAATTGTTGAGATAGTCCTTGGAAGAAAACTCAGAGTAATCCCTGTGGAAATTACTGAAGATATAAGTCTGGAGCAAATTTTGAACAAGTTACTCTAAGAATACTTTGAAAAATCTCTGGAGGAATTCTTTTGATAATTAAAGAATTTCTCGAGTGATTCCTATATGAGTCCTCCAGCAATTTCTGGTCCAAATGGAGAAATACCTGGAAAAAAATTCTTCATAAGGAATTTTTGGTCGAACTTATTGAGAAGTTGCTGAAAGAGCTCCTAATAGATTCCCTGGAAAATTTTTTAGCGCAATTCATGTAAGAATTGTGGATGTGTTCATCTCATTCAATAACAGGAAAAGTCGACGTAAGAACTCTAGGATGAATTATTGTTGGTTTCCTGAAAAAAAAAATCCCCAACGAATTTCTTTAAAAAGCTCTGGAATATACTTTTGTGGGTTCTCTTGGGAGAACTACTACAGGAATATTTGAAAGATCTCCTATAGTGACAATTGGAGAAATTGTTGAAAGCAGTCTTCCCGGACGAACACCGAACACGTTGGTTCAGGCAGTTTTGTACTCTGAAACGCTCGAACCTGAACCTAAACCAAAACATGTGTAAAATGAACATCGGTTTGAACACCGGTTCGAACGCCGATTCATTTGTACCTCGGTTGCAACAGCGGTCCAAATTTTGAAACAAATCCTCGGTTGCAACCAAACAAAAAGTGGGCCTCGTGGCCGTGCGGTTAGTGTCGTCAGGCATTCAAGCGCATCGTGTGGGTTCGATTCCCGCTTCAGCCATGGAAACTTTTCGTCAAGAATGTTTCTCGGCTGTTCCACTGGAGCCATGCTTGTCCGTTGTCTAGTGTAAGGTTACAGTCTGTACTGTGGCTGAAGACGGTGTCCGTGTCTTTTAAATTAGATAAAGACTATTTGGTTCAAAAAAGAGACTATTTTGGTTCAAAAAAGAGACTTCAGAGACCATCCATTTAAAGTAGAGACTTGAGAATTAAAATTGTAGCTCTGAACATGCTACCTGCCCTGTCATTCCCCAAAAATCGAAAGCAAGGTAATTCATTTGTAACTTACATGATGTGGTTGTCCTCATCGAAGTCGCTGTCGCACTCCAGGCAAATCTTACCGCATGGCATGTTCAGCTCCATGCTACCGAACGATTCCAGCGTTTTGAAAGTGGTCAGCTCCTTCTGAACCACTACCTTGGGCTGTTACGTAAAGTAAGAAAAACTTTAACTATTGATCGTAACGTAAAGCAAACCAATTCAGTTACCTTCGGTTTCGGAATATTGGTCACCGATTTGGTGATTGACTTCACGGCCGAAGCTGGCTTCGTGACAACATGTCCGAACAGCCCGTGCATCTTCAGCGCACCACGCGTGATGAAGGTCAGGGCGCATTTGTTGCACTTCTTCGTGAGAGCCTTGTTGAAGTGCAGCTTCAGATGCTTCATGAAGTCGCTGACATTCTCGGCGATCGGTCCATCGGCGTTGCAGACCAGCGTCATCTTCAAGCAGAACGGACACTGGATCAGGCCCGAGCTGTCGTGATTCTTGTAGAAGTGATCGATTGTCAGATGATGAGAGGAACTCTTGTAGTCGCATCCAGCGCACTTGTACGGCAACTCCAGCTGCAGATGGTTCTTCTGCATGTGAGTCGTCAACATTTGCGTTGTTCCGAAGCGTTGCTGTGAATGGGAAATTGTTACAAGATCAAGTAATAGGAAGCGGACCATCTACTTTAAGGTCATTTGGCATAATGGCTATAAGACATAACAACCAGGACGCCCAAAATGAGTTTTCCAAATCCTTACCTCGCAAATCAGACAATTGAAGGAAGAAGCGATGGAGTTTTTGGTCTCCAGTGAATGGATGAGCACCGTGTGCTTGTTGAGGGCGTCCTCCGTGGCCCAATTCTCCAAGCAGTAGCGACACTGCAAGTGGCCCTCCGGAACGGGATTGGCATGACGGAACAGATGATCCTGAAAGTCAGCATTGCTGCGCAACGTAGTCGGGCACTCAGGACACGTAACGCTGAATGCTATAGGTTCGGCACCTTCTTTAATCTCATGGCTGGCAGGCTCGAACTGGCCATAGTAGTATGGCTCCAGCGGAACCAGCTCTTCCTTTTCCTCCGGGGGAGCGCGTGCTTTCTTCGGTGGCCCATACAATGTGCTCAGGTAGGACGAGCTACTAGCTGCTTTCTCCTCTTCCTTCTTCAGTTTTTTCAACAGAATCTTTTTCGGCGCCTCTGGAGCTGCCGGTGGGGGTGCTAAAAATTAGGCGGGTTCATATATTCACCAATTGTATTTTGTACTGATTGTGTTAATAAGTCTGAAACTACACGCTGAAATACAAACGCAACTAGAATGGAATGAACTATAGAAAATATTTCTCTGGTAGATCTGACGGAATCAATAATGGGTTTGTTTCTCTTGAATAAGCCATCTTCACTTGAAACTTTAAGTCATATTTATTCAAAAAACGAAAAATTTTTACACGTGTCGATGTTATCTGATAAAAAAGAGGTACTGTGAGCTATCAAATCGAAAGGAAATCGGCTATCCCTGCTTCATAACTTTGTGATGGCGGCGCTAAAACTAGGATTTTGCTCTCACTCAATTGAGGCCCTAGCCGCTAATTCTGATTTCCCTATGCCTGAATCTATGCTTTTTATTTCATGAAAAGCACTTCTCTCTTTCAAGAATTTATCATTTTGCTGAAAGAAAAAAGAAATGAAAAACAAGTGATTGGTGAGATTGAAGTGACAAAACATAACGTGGATTAACGAGAGAGTGATAGATAAAACGATAATGGGAATAACCGAACTGTGTAGGTGGACTTTAGCATAAAATACTAAGAACAATGAGAATACTGTTGCAGTGATCTAGAGAAATACTTTCTATGTTCATTTAGAGCGGTAATTGTATGATTGAAAGAGTAAGGGAGATTCTGGGAAAAAATGAGGTCGCAATTTTATGCAAAAAAGTATCCTGCATCAAACAATGGAAAGGAAACTATCGTATTTAGGGGGACGGACCTGGTGTAGTGGTTAGAACACACGCCTCTCACGCCGAGGACCTGGGATCAAATCCCATCCCCGAAATAGTCACAAAAAATTCAGTGACGACTTCCTTCGGAAGGGAAGTAAAGCCGTTGGTCCCGAGATGAACTAGCCCAGAGCTAAAAATCTCGTTAATAAAGATAGAAAAAAAACTATCGTATTTATAAATTGTTAAGATTTGTTCTTTTCTTATTGTAATATTAAAATAAATTGTGATGACTGTCAATATTACTTCTCTGCTAAACACAAAAATATATCTTTTGCTATAAATAGTGTCAGTAGGGACATTAAGAGTAATAAGTGCCAGAGTTAACCTTACTAACAGGTTTCAAGACTATATGATCTTTTAGAGAATGATTTGAAGCATCACATCACTAAGTGCTAATGTTCCTGGCAATGTTTTTTTCTGAAAACGTTGGAATGTTATGATATTTGAGGCCGTCCACGTGGTTATCTATGGAGGATGAGGGTGGGACTGTGAAAGACCACGGTCCATACAAATGTTGAAATGTTTGTATGGACAAAAGACCACAAAAGGGAACCGGATTGGTTTGAAAATCCAAAAAATGACCAAGTAGGTTTCATGGACAGTCCCTTTGAAGTTATAAAATAAGCTGATAATTCACAGCATTCATGACTCCGAAAGAAATGTTTACCCATGTTGATGCAAATGTTGCGTTTTATGAATAAATACTTTGTAATCTCTTGAACTTATAATGAAAATCACCAGTAAGCATAATTTGCCGTTTTAATATGTTTATGAACGTAGTGATTCTAAACGTTTCGGGGGTGTTGCAATTTGAAACGAATATTGCAATACTTGATGAAGCGAATCCATACTTTTGACAGGTAGTGTATGTATGTCTAGAATGACTTTCCTAGACATTTTTAGTTTTTATGAACATGGATGAATACAATAAACTATCAAATAATAGTACTGATCAACGTTGATCCCAAAAAAAAAACTTTTTGACCAGAATTACAATAGTTCGGACGTTATGCATAGTTCACAGAACATCTTAAAGCTTAATTGTGATATTCTTCGGTTTTATACGCACATCAAACATGAAGTATTCGTAGATACTACAGAAATTATTCTTAAAACTCATAGATATTGGAGGTTATGATCTTTCTGATAATTTCCAGTAAGTCATTCAAGTGGAGTGTGTATGCATTCTGTATCCATGTTTCAAGAGCTCTTATGCATTGCGAGAAAACAATTTTCATGCAGCCGAGGATTGAGAGAGTGAATCGAGTATTAGCTCTAGGTGATTCGCGAACAGCAACAAGTGTGAATCATGTGTTTATTTTATTTTATTTGGTTCTACATCAATAAACTTGATAAAACCTCGCCAACGATATTTCTCCAATTAACTCGAATTAACTCGGTTCATGGCCGCTTCTCCTTATCCTCGACGTCGGTCCACGCTCTCCAGGTCGTGGTGCACCTGGTCAATCCACCTAGCTCGCGTCGCCCCTCGCCTACTTGTTTCGACCGGATTCGAAGTGAAAACTATCTTTACAGGTCTATTGCCCGGAATTCTTGCAACATGCCCTACTCAGCGTATCCTTCCAGCTTTAACCACCTTCAGGATACTGGATTCACCGTAGAGTTGAGCGAGCTCGTAGTTCATTCTTCGCCGCCTCACCACACACCGTTCTCCTGCCCACGGCCGAAGTTCGTCCTTAGCACTCGGCGTTCGAAAACAGCATAGTCCACGTCTCATGCCCGTAGGGGACTACCGGTCTTATGACTTATGAGCGTTTTGTACATCGTGCATTTGGTGCGGGGGTGAATCCTTCTTGACCGCAGTTTTTTTCTGTGGAGCCCATAGTAGGCACGACTTCCACTTCGTATTTCCCTATTAACATACCGTAAACGTACCATATTTGACGCGGGTCCAAACTTGACGCATTTTCTAATTAATGTTATCATAAATTAATTCTAGATCAGACTAGCACTCAAAAATGTATTGCTTAATCTTTATTTACATGTTATTGAAGGATTCCAATCGAAAAAAGTTTATATTTGATTGATAATAGTTAAAAAATAAAATTTATTTGAAAATGCATCCGACAAGTGCGTCAATTTTTTCATTCCTTAGTGAATGTGCTAACTATTGTTGATCAATTTTCGTGAAATTATTGTGCTGTTTGACAGCAATATAATCAACAACAGTCAGTAATATTATTTTATTCATGAATTGACGTCGAAAGTTTTCTACTTTTAAGCTTTAAGACATATTGTTGTATGAAAATCTTGTGCGTCAAGTTAGGCACACAATGTTCCTAATTATTTGCTATTTTGTTCAGCATGTTTTGTTGAATCGAAAATAGGAAAATAAATATTTATGGTGCTTGCATTCAAAAAATCCGTCCGCAGAACAATCCGAGGCTTTATGTAATCGGATGTAAAGGGTCATCCATAGATTACGTCACGTTTTTAGGAAGAGGAGGAGGTTCAAGGAAACGCAACGATTCATACAAAATATTCGCACTTTTCATAAAATAAATGTGGCCAAGGTTGAGAGGGGTTGAAAATTGTACAATTTATCGCGGTTTATGGACGTCCCCTAATGTTTCAAGGAAGCTTCAATAAATGCGTCAGGAGGTGAGGTGTAGCTTCAATGATTTGTTTCGTATAATTTATACAATAGGGGGTGTGTCCATGAGATACGTGTCACAAAAACATACCATTTTCTACAAAAACCCCGCCCATTCGCCCTACTTCACACTTTTTATATGGAGCCTTCAAAAAACTTGTATGATTCGTCACATCTTGCAGAACACCTCCTTACCCCTAATAACATGACGTACTCAATGTATGACCCATATATGGTTCTCGATCTATTTCGAGGCCCATACTGCCGTTGGTTCTACGCATATTTGTCCCGCGGTCCATAAGGGTGACATAGAACATGGGACAAGTAGGCGTAGTTCACGTGTTATAAGTAACGAAGATTATCAAACGGCCATTTTTGGAACCGATTGTTTTCGTTCTAGTTTTTGACCAATTTGTCCTTATTTTAGCAACTACCTTCCCCGTTCCAGCGCAACATAGTTTTCAAATCTTTCCCTTGTTTAATATCACGACGAAGATACATTAAACTAAACAATAATGCTTAACTATGGATTGAACTCAATCGCCGGTTTTACTTTCTACACTAACTAAACACATAGCTAAAGTGACTACCGGATGACGTCATTCAAAACTTTTTCCAAAGGTTCTAACTTTTATGTCCTCTCTAAAACGCTTTTTTTCAATTAATTGAACTATTGAATACTGAAACTGTTGTATATTTTAAACTTTAGCAATTATTTGTAAGTGCGTCAAATAAGGAACATAATGCGTCAAATTAGGCACATTGAGGAATTGATGCGTCAATTAAGGAACCTAATGTGTTCCACAAAAAGTCAATCAAACATGAAGAAAAAATCGTTTAATATTTTTTTACTGATTTTTCCCTAATTCTATAATAGTTGAGCTAGTATAGATTCAAATTTCAACAAAATCGAATAGATTTAGACGATTTGACAAGTGTTTGAATTTAGAATTTTCTTAACCGCGTCAAATATGGTACGTCCACGGTACATCAAATTTTCTCCCAATAAAATTCATGTCGTCCGCGAAGCAAACAAATTTTCCGGATCTCGTGAAAATCGTGCGTCGACGCAATATAGTCCTCGGCGAGACTCGAACGAACTGGATTGTTCGACAAAATCTTCATGACGTTTTGCATACCGTCCATCGTTGCTTGTGAGCTTCCGGAGAAAGATTTTCTCGTCCATGATCTTCCATATCTCTACATGGTCAATACTGTGGTATACCGTCTTGAAATAGATGAACAGGTGATGCGTAAGGACTTAATACTCACGGCATTTCTGGAGGATTGATAACTTCTCACGAACTCGTTAGACAACGGAGGAGAATCTAGGGTAGCACTTTGTAGGCAGTGTTCAGGATAGTGATTGCACGATAATTTTCACACTCCCTGTCGCCCTTTTTTGTAGATATGGCATATAACGCCT
This sequence comes from Aedes aegypti, assembly GCF_002204515.2. Taxonomy (NCBI): domain Eukaryota; kingdom Metazoa; phylum Arthropoda; class Insecta; order Diptera; family Culicidae; genus Aedes; species Aedes aegypti. The sequence continues at coordinate 22,143,850 of NC_035109.1, read as the reverse complement.
TGCTTCCACTCCTCTGATAGCTGTTCCGTTTCCCACTGACTATCAGCCGATGCAGACAAGCGGCTAACCTGTCCGGGCCGATCTTGAAGAGTTCGGCTCCGATACCATCCTTGCCAGCGGCCTTGTTGCTCTTGAGCTGTTGAATGCCATCCTAAACTTCTCCCATCGTGGGAGCTCGGTGGTTTCCACTGTCCGCTGTGCTGACGTAGCCTTCGCCTTCGTTGACCTGACCTTCTGTGCCTGTGTTCTCTGCGCCATTCAGGTGTTCAGCGTAGTGCTGCTTCCACCTTACAATCACCACGCGTCCGTCCGTCAAGCAACTCCATTTCTTGGCATTCCACCTCTTCAGGCGGCGCTTTTGTCTCGGAATAGGCGGGTTTGCTGTTTCCGCTTCAGTCTGTGTCGTTCCACGTTTTGCCGCGTACCATGCTGTAGCATTGCAGCCCGCGCTGCATTCTTCCTCTCCAAAACCTCCTGGAACTCCTCGTCCAACCAATCGTTTCTTGAGCTCCGTTCCACATATCCGACAACGCTTTCGGCAGCGTCGTTTATAGCTGCTTTGACTGTCCTCCAGTAGTCCTCAAGAGGGGCCCTATCGAGCTAACCCTCGTCCGGCAACGCTGCCTCAAGATGCTGCGCGTACGCATTGGCGACATCCGGTTGTTTCAGCCGCTCGAGATTGTACCGAGGTGGGCGTCGGTACCGTACATCGTTGATGACGGATAGTTTCGGGCGGAGTTTCACCATCATCACTCACCAGGTAGTGGTCGGAGACAATGTTAGCGCCACGATAGTTTCTGACGTCGGTTATGTCGGAGAAGTGCCGACCATCGATCAAAACGTGGTAGATTTGCGATTCTGTCTTCTGAGGTGATCTCGGGAGACTGTGCTGAAAATATGTGTTAGAGTCCTTCTCTGGCACTCGGACGATGATAAGCCGCCCCCGACGCTGTTGTGAGCCGCTCCTAATATGTGGGTTTATTCCACGAGTGGCGTGAGGTGAGAATTATCGGTCTCGTATTGCGAGGTGACTCTTAGAATAAGCCCAATGGAATACAAACGCTCCAAGTTTGCAGAAGCCCCTTCCCTATCAGCATACGACCAAAGTTCCCATTGGAGTTGGTTACCCGATCTTCCCTAATATTGCTCGTACCCCGGCCAGTACCGCGAGGAGGTACGGATATGAGTTGCTGGGCAAAAGGCTAAGGAGTCTGTTTTATTCCAGGTACCCGAAGTACCATGTCCAGTATTTACCGTGCGCAATCAGGAGTACATCAAATGCAAATTGAACAAGATTCAGGAAGAATATGTTACATGTGGTCAACAGTTTCTAACTTCGTGAATTTATTACTTAATGATAATCTTCAAACTCCTATCATATTAATCATGTACATAAATTAGACACATCTAAATGCTGAGTACTTGGTCTTCAACAGAGGGAGACCATCACCATAGTTTTGAACGTTATAACCAATACAACATATAAGTAACCACTAGCACGCTAATTCGCCTTTTAGGATTTATAGGGCTATTATATGGATATTTTAGCCCTTCATTATTCACAGTGAACTATATAATTTTTGAAACAAGATATGCGCAATTTATTGTTTAAGGCATCAATACAATTTATATTAGTTGTCAAATTATAAATGCAATATCTCAACGAGGAAGTAACGTAGCACAAACACAACAAAACCTAATAAATCATCCCATAAACTCTCCGCGTACTCTATAGACATGTATATACATCTCAATTGTATTACAGCGAAACTTTCCAGAAACAACAGTAGTTAAATTCAAGAATAAAGTTCATACTAACATTGTTCCTTGGGCTTCCGTCCCCTCTTGGCCGCGGGCTTGGGCGTATTGATAGCCTCGATCGGATAGGTCCAGTGTTTGAATGGATCGGCAGCGGCCTGCAAATCGAAAATCAAGAAATAAATAAATCTTTTCTAATGCACCATTTCTCTCAATCCACCCTTACCTTATTCAATCGGGTCACCAAATTGTCCTTGGTTTCGATTTTCGTCTGCTCGGCAATGTGCGCCACAATGTTGTCGAACGTCTGCCCTGGCGAGGTGCCGTACGATTCGCGCCACACCAACTCGTTCAAAAACTGCTGGATGATCTGACGCGACAATAGCGAAAGCGTATTCTGGAACATTCGGGGCACAATCCGGCGCAGGTAGTCCATAATGTTGGCATTGCTGTTCTTGTTGTTGGCATCCGAGGGCGACACCTGTTGGACGGTTTTGTAGCCCATGTTGTTCAGAGTGCCCTTATCAACGGTCAGATCCGTCAGAATGACACTGTCTTTGTGAACCCAACCGGCCAGCGGTTCCAAGATCTTCGAGAAGCGTTTCTTGTAGTTTCGTTCGCCATCGCTGAGCGGCTCGACGGCTCGCAATCGAACCAACTTTGCTTCCGGATCCAGAACGCCAAGAACCTCAACCTTTACCTGCCGCTGCTGGCCATCCTGGGATTGAAAATGACAGAAATTAGAAAACTTCGTATACCGTAGTCTCACAGTTATGAGTAAACTATTGATATGGCACCATGTTTGATCGAAAACAGAGTTTATCATCACACAGATTTGCAATCACATATGCTAAACACTTTTTTCTGAGAAACCAATAAACTTAGCAGTTTGGCATCGAATTCGCCAGTTCATGCGGGAAGGTGTAGTGGTGGTAAATTTATGACAGAGAGGTTTGCTGTTCAACATCGCGCTAGAAGGTGTCATGCGGAGAGCCGGGTTCAATAACCGAGGTACGATTTTCACAAGATCCAGCCAATTTGTTTGCTTCGCGGATGATATGGATATTGTCGGCAGAACATTTGGAACGGTGGCAGACCTGTACACCCGCCTGAAACGTGAAGCGACAAAAGTCGGCCTGATGGTGAATGCGTCAAAAACAAAGTAGGGAAAGTGTACCAGTTATGGCCATAGTGGTTCCCTATTTGGCCATATGCAAAATTTGGATAACTTTTACATTTTTAATCTTTTTGAATGTTTTAACATCAAGATTTATCCTTAATTTTACTGCTAAAACATAAAAGATTTTTCAAAATGTAAAGGCATACAAGATATCACGTATGGCGAAATAGGGAACCACTATGGCCATAACTGGTACACCTACCCTACATGCTGATAGACGGAACCGAGCGCGACAGAGCCCGCCTGGGAAGCAGTGTTACGATAGACGGGGATACTTTTGAGGTGGTTGATGAGTTCGTCTACCTCGGATCCTTGTTAACGGCTGATAACAACGTTAGTCGTGAAATACGAAGACGCATCATCAGTGGAAGTCGCGCCTACTATGGGCTCCAGAAGAAGCTGCGGTCGAGAAAGATTCACGCTTGCACCAAATGTACCATGTACAAAACGCTTATAAGACCGGTGGTCCTCTATGGACATGAAGCATGGACCATGCTGGAAGAGGACCTGCAAGCACTTGGAGTGTTCGAACGAAGGAGGCTTAGGACGATCTTTGGCGGAGTACAGGAAAACGGTGTGTGGCGGCGGAGAATGAACCACGAGCTCGCTAGGCTCTTCGGCGAACCCAGTATCCAGAAGGTTGCGAAAGCCGGAAGGGTGCGCTGGGCAGGGCAACCGGACAACAATCCTGCAAAGATGGTGTTCGCGTCGAATCCGGTTGGCACAAGAAGGCGAGGAGCACAGCGAGCGAGGTGGCTTGATCAGGTGCAACAAGATCTGGAGAACGTGGGCCAAAATCGAAGTTGGAGAGACACAGCCATGGACCGAGTAAATTGGCGTAACATCGTTAACGAGGTTTTATCAAATTAATTGATGTAATACCAACTAAATAAAATAATAGGTTTGCTGTTTGGTTAGCAGACTGCCTATATATCAGGCGAAAGGAAAGGCGTGCTATAATGAAAGAAGCATGGAAGTGTGGGAAAACGTTTTTTTTTTCGTTCTCTGGTTCTAGCAAATGCTATGAACTGTGATAGATTATGAGTGAAGGATAGAAGAAAGGGAAAGATACAACTACAAAGTACAAGGAAAGGGACGGGTCTGGGAATGAACCTATGACCTTCCTACAATGTGCGGTAAAAACTACCATTTTAGGGGGTTGACTTAAGTGCTCGCACCGAGAATTTTTAGCAGACCACAAATGCGCATGATTTTACTATGTCTGTAGTCGAAATGAGATTGACGAAGCTTTCTCTCAAATGTGTCAGTAAGGTGGTGGGATGTACTATATACATAGTAATTTCCTCTGAAATCCCGAAACACGATAGACGTCATAATTGAATCTTCCTTAAGAGTTTTCACACAGATCAATTATGCAATTGAAAAAGCTTACAAGGTACAAAATATTTGCTATGTAAACATTGTTAGAATTTTTCGCAAATCATGTAAAGTTGTTGGAAGCATCACAAAACTATCGAATCGTCATTCTTCATAAACATTGGTGATAGTTTTATATTTGAAATTGTTGTTTTACAAAAATGATTGATCAAAGTTCTCAAACTACGACTTTTATTTTATTTATTATAAAATGTTGGTTCGCATATTTTACAACATAAAAGTATTCACAAAAGAGAATAAGCACAAAACATTTATATTTCAATACGTATCAATAGCAATTTCCCAACATACCCTCTAACAATTCATGTTTTTAGTCATATTTTACATGCGTTCTCAATACAACCAATTGCATTCTTCCACTGCTAAAAATGATCTAGTCTTTCGCCATCTCAAAACTACTGAGAACTAAAAATCTCCTAACAAAAGTAAAAATTTTCAAAAGCAATTGTCACAAGCACTTAAGCCACTAAATTCATAATTGGAAAAACATTGATTTTATGGGCTCGTGTTACCCATTTATGATAAATATTATCATTTTTATAGTGTACGAAAATAAATTTGAAAATATAAATATGAATTTTGACACTGCATTTTGATGATGAATTTTAGTACCAAATTGATCGATCTTGAAAGGTGGCACCCAATACTGGACACGATCTGTAAATGCCTCGAATTCTGTAAATTTGAATATCAATGAATGTGTACACTATAGGAATAGTTTATAATTACCAGTTCAATGCATTTGCAACATCTACAAGAATAATTTGAGTTATTCTTAGTTTGCAAGATGCCTATCAAAAACCTCTTTCATATATGATGAAAAAGAGCACATTTTACGATGTTGTTCTGAATGTTCATTCTTCTTAATTTTATTGTATGTTTGATACCATGATCGACGGAACCCATGAAAAATGAAAGTATTTTGAGACACTGATGCAATAATTACAAAGATATCATATAACAAATCAAGCTGTCCGAAACTGAGGGACAGGAGGTGCTTAACCAAAATTGTAATTTGTCCATATTTAGTTCAATTATGGTACAAAATACATTCATACTATCAAATTAGGATTATGTTCGAACATGGTTGCGGGATCCAAAGTATTTTTTCATATTCAGAATATTTACTAAATAGGCTCAAAATTAAGGCGATACGTCAATTTTTAAAAGAATTTCAAACTTTTCTACTTTTTTAAAAAGGCATGCATATTTCAAGGATGTGTTATTCTACGCAAACATTAGTGTACATAATAGCTTCCTTTTCTACTAAAACACTATCTTGATTGGACAATGATTTCTCAATGTTTCGACTTTGTCCGGTATTGGGTGCTGTCCGGCACTGGGGGATTTCCCCCTACTTCAAAGATTGAATTTTCAATTAAAACTACTTTGTAGTTACAGAAATTAATGTGATCCTTCTACCTATTGTTCATATAACAGTAAGAATCAGAACGAATATTTCCGTACGTAACTAATTGATCGTCGAAGTACCCGATAATTACATCGTCCACTTATGTCAAGTCAAGGATTCTAACAGTTCTCTTTAAAAGGAGGTAAAGTTGAAGTTTCATACTGCAAACTAAAAATTATTAATAGCATGCTTCGTCGAAAAAAAAATGTTTCAGGGTTATTTACGTATTCTCGGCAGTCTAAGCCGATGCCGCGTTTGTTTTGTGATTTTCTCGGACATCAGCACACAAATTACGTGTTTGTTTGTTTACATCTATGCGCTGCTCAAACCTCTATCGATTCACATGGACAGACCTGTTAAAAACTTTTTGGAAACTACTTTACAACATTTAAGGGAAGTTATGTGTTCAAATGCGCCGATCAATAATTTTAATGTCACAGTGTAGCTCCAAGTATAGGTAATCAGTGGCAAAATAAAATGAAATTGAAAAACTTGCATGAAAAAATATTTAATTGCATTAGTTACTGCATCTAAGTATTCCTATTTCCGCTCACGGGAAACAGATTTCATGATGAACTTACCAAAAAATGCATTATTTCAAATTTCGTTATTTATCCTGATATTGTTTTATGGTCAAACCATACTGCCAATAACTGCATATTTGTAACATTCGACAAAAGTAGGCATTGAGTAAATGGGATACCAAGTTTGCATTTTACTGCAGTATGGGAGGAACAAAAATTTCAAAAAATCATTGGGAATTCAAAAGAGCTTATTTGAGGCTGAAAAGTTGTACAACTCATATCGCATATTGGGTGAATAGTCAGAAAATAATTCTGATAGAAATTTCGTGGCTACTACATTATGAGGCTCATGTATAATCTCAATGCGACTGTTATGCGGTTACAATTGCCAATGTGACAAAACAACTTGGTATTTTTTTGGAATTTTCTAGAACAATCTCACAGATTTCAGTAAGTTGATCGAAAGTATTTATCATTTGATGACTTTCCATGGTATTAACTACAATTTGCCAAAAATGTCGAATGTGACTGTTATGCAGTTATGGGCAGCATAGCTGTGATCACAGATCACAGATTTTTGAGATAAAAAAATATTTTTAAGATTTTGAATATTTAGGGTGACCATATCCTGACGACTCAAAATCAGGACATTTTAAAATTCTCACAACTTAGGGTGCTTTGGCATTGTGGGTTTTTCTCGGCCGATTTGTCTGAAACTTTGCAATAAGAAGCATTTTAATACGATGCATGCTGTGGCCAAATATGAGGTCAGCAACTTTCAAAAAACCCCACTGCCAAAATGAATCAAAAGTGCAAATAATAGGATCTTGCTCTACCTGTTTAACAAGTTATGTTTTAGGTCAAATTCCATATGTGACTCATATTCCCAATTCCCAATAGCATTTTCAAAGATTTTTTTTCTCAATTTTTAATGTCGAGAACTTGTGATGTAAAATCACGAGACATTTCTGATTAATGGGTAATTCTTAAATATAACTAGGTAGTCTTTTGCTAAGACAGTAAGAATTCTTTAGGAATCTGCCGAGAGTCTTAGAATATTAATTTAGATATCCCACGAAATCCTGCAGATTTTTGCAGCAATTTACCAATAATTAAAAATAAGAAAAGAAAAGAGTCAGATCAAGATTTTGCTAGTTAATAACTAAGAATGTCAAAACAGCCTAGTATATTTCATAGAGTCTAATAGAAACTTTAATGAAATCCACCTAGAACCTTTTGGAAGATTTATAAAACATAATAATGCCATGAAATAACGGTAGCATTCCTCGAATCGTGGTTATACCGAGAATATGGTAAGACTCTTTTTAAGAATTTCATAAAAAAGGTTCCGCTAAGTTTCCATAAAGGTCTCGTAAGAATGGCCCCAAGTCCTACAAAAAATCAATCAAAGTTTTTGGGAGAAATCCGTCAAAGATTTTCTTTGGAATTCCGACAGTTTTTTCTACACGATTCTCTGATACATTCGTGAAGGAACTCTCCAGTAACTTTGATTAGACATAGTGTGCAGCACCAGATGTTAAATGGAGAAAATCCCGATGCATCAAAATATTGAAACGAACATAAGAAATCCTGTGGTTGCTACTAGTGATCCTTTATAGAGAGATAAGCGGAAGTAACATGGAATGATTTGGCAACAGACCAGCAGTGCTGATTTTGCTCGGCGTCGAGAATAATATTGTAACACGGACATGACTTCCTCATTGCTAAAAAGTATATTTTGTTTCGTTGTAGATCTTTGAGCTACATATCCAAACTAATAAACAGCCGAAAAAATCAACAACTAATAATCGCATTGACAAAAATTTAAAAAAGAAAAATATTTCATGTTTTTTGCTTCATGCAAACAGTGTTGTGAAAAACTCAATTTCTCACAACTCACGCTTGAGATTTTTCATGCGTGAGTTGCCAATCACGCAACTCAGCAGTCAAAAAATCATGGATGAGTTGACTCACCTTTTTGACTCATTGTCTCGTATTTCCACAGTTTACTCACACACGGCAATAATTTCTTGTTAGTCTGATAAAATTATAGTAATCCTTTCTAACGTAAACAACAACATTCGGGATTCACGAGTTTTTGCCGGGTTTTGCGACTGAATCATTTTTTACGGTTTGAGTTGATTGAGTTGATTTTGCACTAAAATCTCAAGCGTGAGATTTGCGAAGCAGATCTCTAATGAGTTTGCTCTCCCGGGAGAGCGTATTGATTGAGATTTGAGTGTGAGTCTACCAACACTGCATGCAAAATTACTTTTACCGAAATAATTTCAAGCGGATTACATTACTTTTCAAGAAAAGTTCAAAACAAACAAATCGCATGTCCGTTTGGCTTACACTTTGAAAGCTCTCGCTGCTTGATTGGCTCACACTTTGACAGAAATGTCAGCTTCCGCAAATCTCTCTTATAAAGGATTACTAGTTGCTACTATCTGTGCTGAAAAAGCAGGACAAATCTTAAAATATGAAAAATAAATCAGGACGCTTCAAAACAAACTCAAAATAAGGACATGTCCTGCAAAATCAGGACGGATGGTAACCCTATGAATATTTCACAAGTTGAGGACATCATTTTGGAAAATATAAATCAGAAATGCCAGTAGTCTGTTTAGTTTTTCTCAAAAACCTAAATATTTTAATTTAAAAAAAAAATATGCATCTTCAACTTACTCTTAGACGAAAAGGATCAAGTTTAAAATTTTTGACAGCCACAATACGTTTGCAAAGTTTCTTTTTGATCTAAAAAAATATTATTTTGGATTTTTTGCGACACAGATTTTTACCAAGATTTTTAGAGGTTGACTTAAGATAAACAAGTTTTTTTTTAGCCGAAAACACGGATAAGAATCAGAAAAAAATGTGGCAACACTGCATGAATCAAGTGAGCAGCTTAAGCATTTTGAAGCGTCTTTTCCCAGTCAGGCAAAATAGAGTTTATAAAACTCACAACCTTTTTGGGATTTGCAGTCCAAATTTCACTAGGTTGTAAATAACCCCCGTTTAGAAATTTGGATCTGCGTTTGTATGAAGCACTACTACTGCAGAGCAGATGTTCCAAGGTTTCGCGTTCCATGTCACAGAAACGACGATATAATTCTGAACCTGGTCAATATTCTCCAAATGATATCTACTCGGAAAATGTTCAGTTACTTGACCAGTGTAAATACATAGAGCTCTCTTGTTGAGGTCTAAAAGTCTATTACTGATAGTTATATTTAAAACTAAAATTTTTTTAGATTGATTACACCTTGTGGTTACCATCCACATAGTCATCACCTTTTGTTGTTCCCATCGTTTTAATTTCATATTTAGTGCACAGTACGGTATGCCACAGAATGGTTCCGGGCCCATGAACTGTGAATCTGATTCTTGTTTAGCAAGCTCGTCTGCCATTCACACCATTCGCAATGAAATAATTCATTCCCAGACAAATGGTGCCCATTCGAATCTTCGATTTTCTTAGAAATGTTTCGCAGAGAACAAATTATAAGAGCACCAGATTGGCACACATTACACCTGACGGTAAAGGTGATCATACACCAGACTAACCTAATGACCTAGGGTGTTTATAAATGTAAATTATGAGAAAAATGCAACAACTTTTTTGTTAGAATATATCAGCTGTTTCAGTTTGGACACTGTTGTGACAATTTCGGGAACATGATCACCGGATATCGGTTCCGGTAGGTATACTTTCAAAATATCATGCACTCAAACCTTCCGACGGCTGAAAATTTATGATTTTTCATCCAGAAATGATGAATTATCGTGTTTGGATTATAAAATGGTTTACACCTTTCTCGAGCACTTGGTAATAGATTCCGATAGAGCTCTAAAATGCCAATTTTGGAATTTCTGCTGACGTTTTTGTATCAAAGCTAGAATTTCATGATTTTTCACACATAAATATATCGACACCATCTCATATCCTTCCTCTACATCTGGCGTTACGTTTCAATCAGATAAGAACCTGTTTCTCAGCTTAATTTACAATTGTCTTTTTTATAATTCTGATGAGCTTTTGAGCATTTTCCCTCATTTAAAAATATTCAAAATATTCCATGCATACCTACATTAAACATATAACTCATTCCCGACTTTTTCTTAAAATTTCATCAAAATCGAGCAAACTATGGTGAAGTTACAGAATTTTGAAACTTCGATGTTGGCATCCAGTACAGTAAAGGTTAATAACCAGTTCAAAAGATTGCAACAACAGGGTGTCTACTCGTTTACCGAAATGAAATTCCCTGATATTTCTAGGTTTTTTCCAGGTTTTATAAATTAGTTCCAGGTTCAAGAAATACTTTAATTTTATATGACCAAAACAAACTAAATTTACTTAATTTAGACAATTTTAAAAAGTGTTTTAAAGTGTATTCACTCTTTTAGACATTTTAAAGCAATGTCCTAAACATATTAAAGCTTAATTCGAATATTCATATGAATTGTATTCAATAATGATGGTGTTTTGTTTGTAAAAGTTCTTTCCATCATCGTGTTTAAAACACGGATAATAAAGTTCCCGTTCAATCGAACCCGATCTGAATGACATTTACAAATGTGATCATTTAGGTAAATGATTAATTGTTTGCATTTCATTCGAAAACTTTCAAGAGCTCTGCATGAATCATGATTGTAAAAAAATAATTCAAAGTTTAAACAACTTCCAGATTCCAGATTACTTATCCAGAATCGGTTTTTTCCGAAATTGAATATTTTCCAATAATTTGAGAAATTGTTCATGAAGCATGGCTAAGTGTTTTGAAATTAGAAAATTCAGAAACCTCTTGCTTGAAAAAAGAGACCAAACAGTAATCAAAAACCAAATCGAGACCTAACAGGAACCAGGAGAAAAAAGTTTGATTCTTTATGGAATCAGCCCTGACATTTCTCTAAGAATATTTTTTCTGTTTGAACTTCCTCGAGACATTACGACAAATAGGGGGACACGGAGCAGTATGGACACCCTAAGGAATTTGCCTATTTTGACTGTGAGGACATGAGTATTATACTGTTTTTTATGTGCAGTAGAAACACCATGTAAACATGGTTGCATAATTGGGAAAAAAATATTTTGTTTTCAAAAAAAGCTTATATTTGGTAGTCGCCATCAAGCTAGCGGGGCAAAGTGAACACCCCCATGGGGCAGTATGGACACCCTAATGTTTATAGGAAAATTGTCCCGCGATCGTTCTCAAAACCTCGAAAAATGAAGTTCATATTCAGGAAACCATAGTGACAGGTCACTGTGCCACTGGAAACATGATTAAAACCAATTTACGACATTTTTCGTAGAGATGCTTTCAATATTGCCTCCAGGTTAGTTTTAATCAAGAATTGACGATTTTCAACTGATTTGTGGTTCCGCTTCATAATCATTGCATTGAATGCTAAATATTTTTGGATAATTTTGTATTTGAAGTTATATTTTTTTTTCTCTTTGAAGTGTCAGCTCTACTTTGTCACCCGGTGACCATATTGCCCCAACAGTATAAGAAATTATTTAAGTTTTTCGATGTCTTAAACTACCAGAAAAAAATCTACTATATTTTTGAATATAGCATAAATAATTGAAGATTCAATCAAGAGCTACATTATCGGTCAACTTGCAGTCATTTGCCTCTGAAACCTTATTTGGTGAGGTGTGAATGTTATAATTTTCGAACCAAATAAAAACATGCTCAATTTGTCTATTTAAAATCAATGTTTTGAACATTTTTTCTGAAATTTTAGTGGATAATTTACTCCTCCGACAGGCAACTGAAATATTGTTTGCATTTAAAGTGTAAAAGTATTCGCTTATGCAAAGATACAGGGGGTGTCCATCCTGCCCCGGGTGTCCATACTGCCCCCGGTACCCCTAATAGTGTTTGTATTACTGCACTTTCAATGATTTCCTCAAGGAATTTCATCAGAAATAATCTCAGGTATTTGCCCAAAGATCCAGATATAACTCTGAAGATTTCTTCAAATTGAATAAATGGATAGATATTTTAATTTGAGAGATTTGATTTTTTCTCACGGATTTTATTTAGTGATTATTTCCCATAAAACCACTTCGAGAATTTCCCCAAAGAATTTCTCCAAGAATTTTATTTTGGATATCTTAAAAAAAAAACCTGATATTTTCCAAAAATAATCACAGAATAACATATATAATTTCAGATATTTTTCAAGAACATCTCTAGTCCTCAAGGTTTTTTTTTTTGTGATTTCCCATTGGTTTCCTAGAACATCGTCCGTTTTAAACATGTTGCAATATTCAACCTGAAATGCATCCAGGGATTTCTCAGCATTTCCTACATAATTGTCCTTCAGCATTTCTTTAAGGTGACACGGGAGACCGACTTTCGTCTCACTCTAACAATTATCAAAACTTTGTGGAAGCAAATCTCGAGTTTTAGTGAACCGATGAAGCTGAAAATTTATTGGGTTGTGCACTACATATATAGAATCATAGCGATACATTTTCGCATCGATATATGGAGTGGTTCTTGGGATTTGCTTCTTGAAATGGATAGAGTGATTATGATGACGTCCCGTGCGGTCTTAAGATTTTGACTAGGAATTTTTCTGAGGATATCTTGAGAAATTACTCCAGAGATAGCTTCTAAGATTTCTTTGGAAATTCCAGAAACAGGAAATTCCACTAACAGTAACTCCTCCAATAAATTTTAGAGATTTCTCAATGAAGTTTTCCCAGATTTTTTCAATCATTCTTCCAAGAGTTTTTCGTGAAGAATTTCCAGCAAGAGTAACCTCTAAAAAAACTTGTGTAAGTTGTTAAGTAATTTTTGATAAATAAGGATTTTTAGAAAAACACTTGACAAAACTTAAGAGTTATTGCTAAAATTATTGAAACAAAAAGAAACAGATCAATATTGAATCTCTGTGGAGCAACTCCTTGAAAAACGAAATCGCTACGAAATTGTGTAGGAATGATCGGAGGATTTCTTGGAAAAACAGCTGTAGTAGTAACTAATGTGGAATCTTAGATGAACTTTTGAGAATTCTATGGTATTTTTTTTATTACCGTAAACGTACCATATTTGACGCGGGTCCAAACTTGACGCATTTTCTAATTAATGTTATCATAAATTAATTCTAGATCAGACTAGCACTCAAAAATGTATTGCTTAATCTTTATTTACATGTTATTGAAGGATTCCAATCGAAAAAAGTTTATATTTGATTGATAATAGTTAAAAAATAAAATTTATTTGAAAATGCATCCGACAAGTGCGTCAATTTTTTCATTCCTTAGTGAATGTGCTAACTATTGTTGATCAATTTTCGTGAAATTATTGTGCTGTTTGACAGCAATATAATCAACAACAGTCAGTAATATTATTTTATTCATGAATTGACGTCGAAAGTTTTCTACTTTTAAGCTTTAAGACATATTGTTGTATGAAAATCTTGTGCGTCAAGTTAGGCACACAATGTTCCTAATTATTTGCTATTTTGTTCAGCATGTTTTGTTGAATCGAAAATAGGAAAATAAATATTTATGGTGCTTGCATTCAAAAAATCCGTCCGCAGAACAATCCGAGGCTTTATGTAATCGGATGTAAAGGGTCATCCATAGATTACGTCACGTTTTTAGGAAGAGGAGGAGGTTCAAGGAAACGCAACGATTCATACAAAATATTCGCACTTTTCATAAAATAAATGTGGCCAAGGTTGAGAGGGGTTGAAAATTGTACAATTTATCGCGGTTTATGGACGTCCCCTAATGTTTCAAGGAAGCTTCAATAAATGCGTCAGGAGGTGAGGTGTAGCTTCAATGATTTGTTTCGTATAATTTATACAATAGGGGGTGTGTCCATGAGATACGTGTCACAAAAACATACCATTTTCTACAAAAACCCCGCCCATTCGCCCTACTTCACACTTTTTATATGGAGCCTTCAAAAAACTTGTATGATTCGTCACATCTTGCAGAACACCTCCTTACCCCTAATAACATGACGTACTCAATGTATGACCCATATATGGTTCTCGATCTATTTCGAGGCCCATACTGCCGTTGGTTCTACGCATATTTGTCCCGCGGTCCATAAGGGTGACATAGAACATGGGACAAGTAGGCGTAGTTCACGTGTTATAAGTAACGAAGATTATCAAACGGCCATTTTTGGAACCGATTGTTTTCGTTCTAGTTTTTGACCAATTTGTCCTTATTTTAGCAACTACCTTCCCCGTTCCAGCGCAACATAGTTTTCAAATCTTTCCCTTGTTTAATATCACGACGAAGATACATTAAACTAAACAATAATGCTTAACTATGGATTGAACTCAATCGCCGGTTTTACTTTCTACACTAACTAAACACATAGCTAAAGTGACTACCGGATGACGTCATTCAAAACTTTTTCCAAAGGTTCTAACTTTTATGTCCTCTCTAAAACGCTTTTTTTCAATTAATTGAACTATTGAATACTGAAACTGTTGTATATTTTAAACTTTAGCAATTATTTGTAAGTGCGTCAAATAAGGAACATAATGCGTCAAATTAGGCACATTGAGGAATTGATGCGTCAATTAAGGAACCTAATGTGTTCCACAAAAAGTCAATCAAACATGAAGAAAAAATCGTTTAATATTTTTTTACTGATTTTTCCCTAATTCTATAATAGTTGAGCTAGTATAGATTCAAATTTCAACAAAATCGAATAGATTTAGACGATTTGACAAGTGTTTGAATTTAGAATTTTCTTAACCGCGTCAAATATGGTACGTCCACGGTAGATTCATTGAGGAATGTTGGGAAAAACTGTAATCCTTGGATGAAATACAGAGGAAATTCCAAAAATAAATAATAGAGAAACTCAACCACGAAACACAGGTCGAATATGAAATGTTCCTAATAGATATTCTGATTAATTACTCGAGGAATTTATGTACCAATTCTTTGGAGTGAATGTGGACATAATGGCGTAGAAATTCTTAAAAAAAAAAATGCCTGAAAGCTTATGAATTAACCTCTGCGGGCTTCTTGGAAGATATTCTGTGGGAATCTTTGGAAGATCTGATAGAGTTACAGCTGGAAATTTCAGTTGAAGAATTAGTGAAAAATATCTCGAGGAAGTCCTAGAATAGTCTTTGGAAAAAAAAATTAAAGTAACCCCTAAGGAAATGACAGCAAGATAGGGAAAAAAATCCTTTAAAGACCATATTGGTTAATATAGAGACCTTTCATTATAGAGACTTATTAGAGATTTGAATAAAAATAGAGACCAAGTCTCTAAAAAAAACCTGCCCCCAGCCCTACATACGTCAATCCTATACTGATCAAATATACCTGAAGATATTTGATGTTTAGTAAGACGATTAAGTTCCATACCTGAAAAGATCCTCACTAAATAGCTTAAGTAACGTTATGATAGCGGCGCAGCCGATTTTTTTTTTTTTTTTTTTTGATTGAAGTAATGATAATCTCTGGATTTTGACGCAAAAATCCTTTGTAGTGAACATATTCTACCATGAATTACTACCCCAAAATATTTTCCCTGATTGTGATTCAAATTCCCTGAGAATTCCAGGTTTTTTTCCAGGTTGAATAAAATTCCCTGATAATTCCAGGTTTTCCAGGTTTTTCCAGGTAGTAGACACCCTGAACAATGTTGTCCCTTGTAGGGTAAGCGTTCCCTTAGTTGTGGGTGTTCCTATAGTTGCGGTAGTGCCGTTTTCACTGATTTCATTAAATTAGCCACAGAACTGGCACTACCAATCGACGTATTGACTTGTTGATACACGGAATAGTTGAAAACATCGTTCAGATTGCTTTAAAACTGATGAAATATCACTAGAATTGCTAACACTGTTCTCGCTTGTACCAATAGTTGCGGTAAAGTGTTCCTATAGTGGAGGATCCCATAAGAAAACCACGGATACCGCAACTATAGGAACACAAAATAAAAATATACCGCAACTAAAGGAACAGTGTACCAATAGTGGAGGTATTATTTTTCACTGACATGCCGTGGATTACTGCGATGAAATATTTTTTCTCATTAATTCAATGGTCGTTACTTCCCGTTACAACATTAAAATGTATAATAATTGCGCTTCTTGAATTTAGGCGGTTAAATGAAGTTCAATAGTGCTTAGTACCTCCACTATTGGTACATCTACCCTATTTTTCATGACAACTTTGTCTTGTATCTTGATTGTATTCCAATCCGCAAAAGTTGTTTCGTTTTTGTTAAAATGACAATTTGATTCACTACTTGAAGGTTTTACTTAATGAAATAATTATTGATCAACTTATTCAATTGAATCCCTGGATGAAATGCTGCATGTTTTTTTTTTTTTTTTTTGAACATCGCTGGGAAAAAACATTGAACAGAATCCCTGAAGAAGCTTGTGTATTGATAGTCGGAATAATTACTGAGATAGAGATTTATGACCATTACTAGAGAATTGTTTGGGAGAACTGCAGAAGTAATTCGTGGATGAGATGTTGAGAACGTTTCTAAATATCCTTGAGAAATTCTTGTGTGGGTTTTCGAGAAAATCACTCAACGTTCAACGCTCCGTCATCGTAATCATCGTCATCATCGAAACTTCAAAAGCAGTTTTTCTGTCCAAAACTAAGAATTATTCGATAAAAATGTGTTCACTGTGTTTCGGTTGGAGAATAGAATACAGTGAACACATTTTCTTGTAAAGTTTCTTGATTTTGAACGAAAAAACTGCTTTTGAAAATTCCGAAAACAATGACGGATCCTGCCCCCTTAACGTTCAACACTCCGTCATCGAAAATAAAAAAGCAGTTTTTTCTGTTCGAAGCTAAAAATTATTCGATGAGAATGTATTCCCCGTGATTCAGTTGGAGAAAAAAAATACAGTGAACACATTTTCCAGTAAATTTGGTTGATTTTGAACGAAAAAACTGCTTTTGAAAATTCCGAAATCAATGACGGATCCTGCTCCCTTAATGAATTTCTTAAAAAAATAAAACTCTTGAATATGCTCTAGGAATCTTTCAAGACCTCAAGAAAAAAAAAACTAGAGGAAATCTTAGGATAATCCCTGGGAAAATTATCAGAGTAATACCTGTGAGAATTACTGGAGGTAAAAGTAATTGGGAAAATCGGTAAAGGTAAGGTGATCCCTGGAGGAGTAATTGAATGTATTCCAGAAGATATCTCCAGAAGTACTTCTGAAGCTTTTTCTGCGATCTTAGAAAAAAAAAAATCTGGAAGAACCTTTCTACCTTACCACCTTTAGAACTAAAGAGTAACCCCAAGCAGAAAAAGAATAAAAGTGAGACCGTATTTTTGAAAAACAGAGACTTTAGTAGAGACCATCCATTACGAATATAGACCTGCATTGAAGTAGGGACCAAGTTTCTAAAACGCGGCCTGCTTAGAGCCCTCTATTCATGAAAACATGTACCTATACAGTCGACTCTCCACATCTCGATGTTCTACATCTCGATATCTCTCCCTATGTCGATGATTTCATAAGTTCCTTCAGTCTGCATACATTTTCACTCTCTATATCTCGATATCCTCCTTATCTCGATATCTCCATATCTCGATGTACTTCTGTTGATTTTTCGTTCTCAATTTTCTCTCCGTATGTCGATATGACCAATATCGATGGTTACTAGACCAAAGTTTTGGGATTCAAAACAAATTAGGAGCGCGAAATGACGTCTGTTTGTGTATTACTTTCTTGGCAACGGAGTGTTTTTCCATCTAGTATTCATCCAAAATTTGTTCTTTGTCTCGATCTCTCCCTATCTCAATGGTCCCTTCGATATCGAGATGTGGAGAGGCGACTGTATTATGCAGTACCACAGTGTAATAATTCTATTTTGCACAGCGATTGTAATCATATTTTGCTCTAAAAAATGACCCATCGTTGATTCATATCTGTACGCCCTCCACCTGCTTACCTGAGTTGTTGTTCCGAGTGAGATCACTCCGACTTCGATCTTCTTGCCGATTCCACCCATGAGTTTCATGTGCTGGCAAAGCGCCACCGTACAAACCGACCGCAGCCAAGTGTACAATCCCTTCACGTACAGATTGTCCACCTTGACCCAGTTGACCACGTTGGAAACATTGGTCTGGCAGCTCCAATGGTAGATCAGCTTAAGAATAACGGACGGGGGATGAGGCGATCCCTCGAACGTGGATCCGTTGAACACGGAAATGAATCGCGTGGGGCAGCACTCGCTAATCCAGACGTATCCTCCTGAGTAGGGGAATTTCGATGCATCGGAATACATTCCGAGCTTTAGAGGCGTGCCACGATGGACCTGGCAGTACTGTTCCGATTTAACCAGGCCCTGCTGGATGAGCCACTCGGTGAACTTGGTGGCCGTATGCATGAGGACATTCTTGACCTTGGCATCCAGCTGGGGTCGATCGGCCGGAGCCTTGTCCGATGTTCGGAGCGATGGCCTGGCAATGACCACCAGCGAAGGGAATGTCTTGCCCTGGATTTTACTGAAGGATACCTCCCTCGAATCAGCCACCGGCTTTCCGCTGTCGTCTTTCGTAAGATCAACGATTGCCGTCGGTTCTGCCGTGACCTTCTTCTTCTCCTTATCGCCCCCGATGAGCAGCCCTCCAATTGAAGTAGATTCCGTTGGGCGGACATTGCTGGCCGTAATACTCTGGGGCTTTTCCGGTTTCTTCGGCGTTTTCGTGTCTGCCTTCTTGTCGTGGTGTTTCTTATCTTCTTTCTTTCTAGCCGCCTCCTTGGCAGCAGCTTCCTTTGCGGCCTTCTCCTTCTTCTTCATCTCCAGCCGCTTCGAAAGGGGAATGTATTCCTCATCGTCATCATCCGGAGCGAAATCTCCGCCATCGTTATCGTCATCCGCCTTATATTCCGACCGGCGACTCTTCCTCTTACCACTCTCTAGAACCGGAGAAGCACTACGTTTGGAGCTAGACGGGGTCACCGGAGCCGCCACCGGTTGTTTCTTCTTCAGGGACGTTATCGGCTTCGAAATCTGTTCCAGACCCGGAACCGGCCCCAGAACCTGATACGCCGTAAACACCTCACCGGAGAAAATATTCTTCCCGCCGGCTTCCTTGACCAGGTCCTTCAACTTGTTCCGGATATCGTTGTGCTCTTTTTCGGCCTTTTCGTAGGCCGCCTTCTGGGCGGGACTCAGCTCATCCGCCCAGTACTCCAAGTGCAGTGTTATTTCCTCCTCCGCCGTGGGCGCCATTTTGGATTTCCGGACTAGTCTATTGCCAAACCCGGAGCACTTGGAAAACTTGTTTAACCAGCGAGATTCAGGAATTTTCCGTTGTATGGCACTTTATTAATGTAACTTCTCTCGCCTGTATTACACTGATTAGTTTTTTTAGGCGTAAAAATGCGAAATTTACAGCAAAAATTGCGTTTTTCGGAGAAGCCGGAATTTTCACCCAAACACACTTCGCGTCACTTTTCAAGTTTGCGTGCCTTTTTGGTGGCTCGATCTGTGATTCGGTAAAATGCAGGGCTGAACATATTAAAGTACACGGAGAAAAAACCTTTTTTTTTATTGAACAAATTGAAAATTGAAAATTTTGTTTCAAAAATACAAAAAATTGGAATACACAATCCAGACACCTAAGAAGAAGTTCAACTTTTAACATGAATATTATCGTAAATTTTATTTTTTTATTTAAATATTTATTTA
Source organism: Aedes aegypti (assembly GCF_002204515.2). Lineage (NCBI taxonomy): Eukaryota > Metazoa > Arthropoda > Insecta > Diptera > Culicidae > Aedes > Aedes aegypti. The sequence goes on along the minus strand of NC_035109.1, from coordinate 22,123,904 downwards.
AAAAAAATACATCAATACGTTTGATAAGGCATTTTTTTAAATGCACTTATGTATCTGCAGGAAAAAGCCAGTGAAGCTCTCGGTGCAAACCTTGATGCAGCCTAGAAGTGCAGAAAAAGAGAATAAATTTATATTATTGCCAAATTATCTACAATATGCATCACTTACCTACCCTGTGCGTGGTAATATATTAATTTTTAAACTCTTTTATTAATAAACATTAACAAAATTGGGTCACCGTAAACAAATGCGAATTGACGAGCGGAATCTATCTAACTATTTTTCACCCATTATTGAGAACGAGAGGGAATTCTAGAAATGGGTAAATTTTTACCCCTTACGAGATTTTAAATTCACCCATGTTTTGACAGATCCGTGCCCTATTCGAAAATGGGTATATTTTTACCCATTAAAGGGTATTCGCAAACAACCGTGTACTTCCCTTCCGAAGGAAATCGTCACCATAACTTACTATAACGTCACTATAATGACTTTGTCGGGGATGGGATTCGATCCCAGGTCCTCGGCGTGAGAGGCGTCTGTTCTAATCCCTACACCAGGTCCGTCCCCTGATAGTTTATTGTTGGCTATAATGCCTTAAAAATTACAATATTCGAAGCAAAAAACACTAAAATATTGAATTTTTCATGGTAAGTTTTGCATCGAAATCTGGACAGCATATTAGAGCTGATTCAAATTCCGGACACATTTGCTTCGAATTCCGGACTCTTTTGTATGATTGAAATATTGAGAGATTCTGTGAATATTTCAATAGGGCGATATTCAAAACTGAAAAGGCAATAGATGGCTCTTTTTCAATGGTAGTAAAAACGAAATCCTGAAGCAAAGAAAGCACCACGGAAGATGAACTAAACACAAAAAGTTATGTATTCACTTTACACTTGATTTCTAATCACTACTTTTTTGATTCAGTTTCCTAATTGCGAGCAATTTACGATTTTCATTATTTCCCATACGTTTTGACAGCTCTCCGACTACCATTCTTCCATGCGCTTGTGTTGAAAGTTTGAGAAATTTGAGAATCCAGCGTAGCGCGATCAGTGGGTGACATACAAACAACAGTGTCGTCGCTCGGCGGCCGGTAAGAGAAACTGAATGTTCGAAAGGTTGTTGTCTGCAATTTTTACCGCTGGCGCCAACTGTTAGTGGTTATGAACGAAATAAACAGTCGTTACCCTATAGGGTCCTAAAGCCCTGTCCCAATGTTAGTGCTAAATGCTTAAGTTTGGGCCAAAAACACATGTTCACTCAATTTTTTAATGTTTTTCGTTTGTTTAAGTCCAAAAATATGTTTTAACGTTTTTTTTTGTCACATTTCTTGGCTTAACCTCAAATTTTGGGTGTATTTTGTTTTCCGTGTCCCTTCCGAAATGTCAGATAGGAACAACCCTACATTTTGGGGGGTTAACCTAAGCGCTCGCACCGGAAATTTTCAGCAGACCAGAAATGCGCTTGATTTTACCATGTCTGTAGTTGAAATCAGATTGTTGTAAATTATTTCTGTCAAATGCACCAGTAATGTGGTGGGATGTACCGTAAACGCAGTAAATTGGTCTGAAATTTCATGGTAGTTTCAAGAATGGGCGTAGTCAGCCAAAATAGTAATTTTTACCACAGATTTTTTTCCCGTGTAGTGTGAAAACTAAAACCCCTGTGGTGTTTTTGTCGACTAAGCGAACGTCAAACATGATCAAAAGTGTCAAGGTTCATTGATGTACCCAATTTTTAGATTAAAATTAAAATATGATTTAGCCGTTATTTAAGCGGGAAAAATTGCTAAAGTAGTTGCAGTAACATACTCTTTTGTATTATTAAATTAAAACAAGATTGAATTAAACATTTTAGGACCCTATTAAATGGAGTCAAACACGCTTTATCGAAGTAGATTCGACATGTATTTAATTCAAATTGCAGTTAGACAGAAGGTCAAATGTGATGTGAAAGATGAGGAAACGTGACACAACTCTCTTCTATCGCGGTACCTGATTCAGCGGCATGCAACATCTTGAACTTCACACATCGCATTCTTTTCGAATTATTTTATTAAATCACAAGGCACAACTGTTTTTCTTTTTTTCGGTTGGGGATTTTCGAAAACACTTCTGCGACCACAAAATAGTTGTTTTGGGTTCTTTTGATTCAGACTAAGGCACATTTTACTTCATATTCACGAACTCCGGATTTTGAAGCAACTGAAAATCATGCCTCGTAATCCGGACACTGATATATCACCATGATTAACTATATTTTTTTCTAGTGTATTTCAGTAGTTGTCAATAAAAATGCACTTCTCTTGTTTTGTTCATCACGTTTAATGAGACAGAAGCGAACGTTAGCCTTCAAAACTTCGAAAACAAACACAAGCACTAATCTTAAGGATCTGTTAACCCGAGTTGAAAACCAGCGGACGATTTGATTTGACACGCAATACATTTTTATATTTATTTTTACGATTTCAAAGCCTATTGGGATGCTCATACATTTCAAATCTCGCATAATCTGGGATAACGCCCTAAAAGCCATTGGTAACACCTAGTAATCCTTTATAAGAGAGATTCGCGGAAGCTGACATTTCTGTCAAAGTGTGAGCCAATCGAGCAGCGAGAGCTGTCAAAGTGTGAGCCGAACGAACATGCGTTATGTTTGTTTTGAACTTTTCTTGAGGAGTAATGCAATCCGCTTGAAATTATTTCGGTAAAAGTAATTTCACATAAAGCAAAACAATGAAATATTTTTCTTTTTTAAATATTTTTCAATGCGACTTTTAGTTGTTGATTTTTTCGGCTGTTTATTAGTTTGGATATGTAGCTCAAAGATCTATAACGAAACAAAATACACTGTGTAGCAATGAGGAAGTCATGTCCGTGTTACAATATTATTCTCGACGCCGAGCAAAATCAGCACTGCTGGTCTGTTGCCAAATCATTCCATTTTACTTCCGCTTATCTCTCTATAAAGGATCACTAGTAACACCTTGTGTAGCTCGTAATTTCTGAGAAAATTAATGAACAAATATCCAAACCAACACCACTTGCAGGTAGAAAATGATCCTTTTTTCACCATTGCATTGTTGAACAACGTGTAACTCCATTCAGATTCAAAGAAACAACGATCTACACACATGGTTACCAATGGCTTTTAGGCGAGATCAGAAGTTATGCGAGAAATGAATTATTAAAACCAAGGAATCGATATGTGTATTAACAGTACAGTAAAAACTTACTCTAACATCATATAAAATAGGAAAACATTCAAGGTGTCCGGCTTTCGAAGCGTCCGGCAATTCGAAGCAAAACGGTATTGTTTCGAATTAATCGTTTTGTTTCAAACTAATTTGATAAATATGTTGATTCAATGTTCAATCTTTATGATATGATAGCGTATATAATAGTTGTTCCAAACTAATTTTCAAGATAATTTTAACAAACAACCGGTTTGCTCTTACTAAGAATTAGGTGGTGTGTTTCTTTGATCAACTATTATTTTCAAAATAGAAAAATGGGTTTATTCTACCAAATTTTCTTCTTATTGGCATTAACGCCCGCATAAAAACGTATCATTCAGTGAATGGAATAAACCATAAATGTACAATATAACGTATTGGATACTTCTTGTTTGAATATACAATTCAAAAACGATATAATATTATGAATCCGACTGAAATAAGGACAAACATTTTTTTTAAATATATTTTTCTTAATCTCTAAGCGTCGCGACTGATATTTGAATTGTTCGCTGTGTTCATAAACATCGTAAGAATGCAGCGCCACACATGTCATTATGACATTTATGTCGGGAACGAGTCACACGTCGCGTGTCCCACACGCGCGTTCCGATTTGGTGGGTGCGCGACAATATATTGTAACAGAACACTGTATTGTTTTTAATTGGTTTTATACCTTACAATTTTGGTCAAATTCCTATTTTCGCGTAAAACAACTGTTGCTTTTTTCTATGTACACTGAGCTTAATCTCCAATTGGAATTTATGTGCAGCGCCCATAGATTTTTGCAATCAAGCTTGTCATTATAACGTCCCACACGCGCGTTCCGATTTAGTGGGCGTGTGACTATACACTCCCGTGCAAAAGTTTGGGTTCACCCCCTTAAAAACATGCAAAAGTGTTCTGTCCATATCTCAGTGACTACACGTCCAATTGAAACTCTCTAAAGGCCCAAACGCAATGACAGCGGAACGGCAACGGAAAGCGGAACCGGTTCGCCAGCATGAACTATAACATGCTAGTCGACTCAGTGTTGGTTCACTTTCACTCGTTGACAGCTCAATCAAGATGGTGTGATTCATGCTGGCGAACCGGTTCCGCATTCCGTTGCCGTTCCGCTATCATTGCGTTTGGGCCGTAAGCCGCATTCGAAATGCAAAGAGTTATTTTTACTTCGTATGTATTTTTCCAAAAACATTTTTTGAATTTTGTGTACTATATTTTTACTTAAAGTTGTTGCATTTTTCCGCCAAAACTTCGTGGGGTCTCTTCAAAGAATATAAGACTACGATTCTAATGACACTTTGATTTGAAATTTTGGTCGATCCAATGCTGAGGAAATTAGATATGATTTTCAGTGTGTTTTTTGAAAAATGTAACAATTTTAAGTAAATATTTAGTAAACAAAGTTCAAAAAATGTTTTTGGAAAAATACATACGAAGTAAGAATAACTCTTTGCCTTTCTAACAGGTCCGTCACACTCGGGCTCAGATTGGGTACCACTTCTAGTACTGCATTTCGTCCCTCGGTAGTGCAAAAGGTACCCAAGTTTGACAGATCGCAGTACACTTTTCACGGCATTCTAGATTACCTTATGAGCCATAAAATTTTGGGCAACTGCAAGGGACATGGAGGTCTTTAATTTGTCTTTGTTTCTAATGCGGCTTAGAAAGTTTAAATTGGACGTGTAATAACAGAGATATGGACTGAACACTTTTGCATGTTGTTAAGGGGGTGAACCCAAACTTATGCACGGGAGTGTATGAGTTTGTATTTAGGGTTCATTACAAACCATACAAAATTTGACAAAAAACTCATGCAAAAAGCGTTACGTAGGGGTGGGTGGGTGTCGAAAATGGTCATTTTTGACGTTATGAAATTTATTAATAAACTTTTAGTGTATAGCTCTTCAATTGAATTCATTACTTTTGGAGGTAAGTCTGCGCCGTTACCATTCTCGTTCAGCACCTTCATCGTCAGTGGTTCACTATCAAACCGATCCATTCGGCATACAACACTGATTTGAGAGTATCTTCCGACTGATGGTATACTCTAATCGGCACTGCCCGGAACAAAAATGCAATAAACAAGCGTTTACAATAAATTACGACTAGTTTATATCCTTTTTATCCGAAGAAACGGGAACAAAATTGGCAGATTGCAAAATGGATTTATTTTTCTTTTTTCACTTGCAAAATAAACACAACAACCTGCACGCTAGGAAAATTTAACACAAGGGGTAGTCTAAGTTTTTATATTGCGTTTACAAAACTTGTTCAACAAATGTTTATAATGTTAATTTTTCGATTCAGGAAAGTATTGGAAGCTATAAATTCAGACCTTGTTACGTTTAGGTTAGTTTGTTTATCGTAACAAAATTAAGATTGTAAAGACAAAACTCAATTCCTTGTAAAACCTACGAAATTAGAATTAGTCGCCACGCACGCCTACATGAAAAAACATTTACTGCCATGCTGCACCATAATAACAACGGAAAACGGGAGATTATCATTCGTTCCGTGTATATCGCTTTCGAACAACAACCGCCGATTCAAAATACCGGCCGCTAAAAGCCTTTTCAAATCAGCGGTACGAACTAGCACCGCCAAGCGGAGAAAGCGAGAACCTCAAAAACGTCACTATCCCCGACAAGTGACAGCTGCAGGACTCTATCGAAGGCTCTGCCACGTCATCGCCATTCGTCCAGTTCGCTCGATCGCGTTGGTCGCGACATCGCGTGTGAAATAGGATTCATCCTCTGGCCACAACCGGAAACCAACCGAGGACACGGGCATACGATCCAGTCGGTAAGCCAATCAGAACTGCTTAAGAATGTGCAATAATCAGATTCCCGTTCTGCAGACGTGAGACTCGGGATCGTCACACCACGAGGCCGGCAGTAGACGTCCAGAGCCGCCATTTTGCCGGACTGCGATTTCACCGGGCCTAGCACTAAGTTGACCATACGGCCAATTGGAGGACGAGAGTAGGCTATCACTACGGTCACCAAACGCTTCCATCGCGCCAGGAAGTAGACCGTGCGCCGTTCACGATACGGGAGAAATCGTGCCCTGTAATCCTGGAAACGGGAGCATGGAACTCGCCAGTGCACCGGATAGTGTCCTGGATGGGAGGAGCGGAGACCCGGAGTTCGACGACCAAAAATCGGTTCGGCGCGGAGTTGAGGCTTACGGCCACCATCAGGCGCAACGGGGTATCATTTGGAGAGCACTGGGAGTGGCAGCTCGTCCAGAAGGAGCTGGTCGGTGAGTACGAGTTTAACACGAAGAGAAGTGACCCCTTATTGAGTTTGCGATGTACCGTAGGTGAATTGCGGCCACAGATTCGCACCAAGTAGACCGTGCGGCCGATTGGAGGGCGAGAGTCGACAATCACTGCCGGGAACGGCACGAAGCAAAAACCCCTGAAAGGGTAGGTCACAACGCAATCCGTAACGCCAGCACAGCCTAACCGGTCGTGGATAGGGTTTTTGTTTTTGATTTCCAGTTTCATCATTCCGCTCGCTGCAGCAAGTCGACCGGGAATCACGAACGACACGACGCGCCAAGGCCTCTCGGACGGCCGGTAGTCGATTGAGGAAGCATCGCCGGAGAATTGCCCATCGGCGAATGACAGCAGCGAGAATCGGTGAGGAGTCGAGGACCAGTCGGAACGCCCCGGTCGGAGCGAATCCGGAATCGCGGATTGAACGCGGGTGCGGGTGCGATCGAAGGAAGGCACCGAGGAATGAGGTGCAGAGGCGTGGCGGCTGGTAGGAAGGGGCGCCCCATGAAGTAGTAAGTAAGAAAAGAAGAATACAAGTAGAAGTTTAAGAGAAAAGGTAGTAGGAGAAGGAATGTAGGAAGTAGAAGAGAGGAAATGGGTGAGGGAACCCAAAATATATGTATTAAATTGAGTTTTGGCACTGTTTTTGGATTTGTTGGTGCTGTGGCCCTCCAGTCTTTGTGTGATTTGCTTTTCGGTGGTTTTCGCTCTACCTGCTACCGGAGAACTCGCAACACTGGCGCCCAACTGAAAATCCACAAAATTTAGTACTACCGTTAGCGAATTTTTGGTTTGTGATTTAGCAAATTTGGTTTTGTGTTTTTGATTATCCGGCCTTGATAATCAACAAAATTTTAGCCCTTACGCATAAGTTAAGATATGGATTACACACATTTGACGGACGAAGAGGTCACGTATGAGTTGGCCCTACGTCATGTAGTTAATTTAGGACCTACCACTCATAGAGGCAAGGTCTTACGTCTCAAGGCACTCATGCAAGAGGAGTCCTTGCGAGATAACCAGCCTACGAGCTCATGCCATGTAATGAGTTCACAGTCAAACATTGAGCACTGTGAAACTCAAATACAACAGTTGAACATCAGCACGGAAGCGGCTATTCGCACTAACGATAGTGCATCCTTGAATAAAATCCGGACACGTCTTAATCATTATCGCGACCGTTTGCAATTGATCCGCCCTCCGGTCGAGCTGAAGGAAACACATGCTATGTTGTCCATGCATGTTAATGTGTTGTTAAGCAAAGTGGACGGTACAAGTGTAGTGAATGGTGTACAAATGGGTGAAAATGCGGTGAGAAATGCAACATCAACTGGCGCTGTGAGGAGGAACAACAACGACTCGGAAGGAGCTGTTGGAGGAATAGCGGAAGCCACAATCCCAGTTGGAAGCACCTCTATTCAAGACAATTCACCACCCCCAGCACCGCAACCACCTCTGATGTCATCGTTTTCGTGTGGACAAGGAAGAGGACTATTGTTTTATAGTTCTTTCCAAGCAGACCACGAAGACAGACGACAAGCGGAATCAAGACGGCAAAGCAGTTCACCACCCCCTCCCTACCTGGCCAGGGAGTATGCAGGATGGAATCAACAGGCAAGAGAAACCCCATCACAAGAAGCGCTGGAAGTGAGAATCAGACAGATGCAGGAGAGAGAAGAGCGGATGCGAGAAGAATGCCACAGGATGCGAGAAGAACTGGAGCGGTTGATCCGGAGAGAACGACCAGCACCGGAGCGAGTAGACGAGAGAAGGATGCAGAAAGCGGTGCATAACTGGCCGTTCAAGTTCCGAGGCGAGAAGGACACAACCTCACTGAACGTTTTCCTGGATCGTGTGGAGACGTTTGCAAGGTCGGAAGGCATGAGCGATGCCACACTTCTGAGCTCCATCAAGCACCTGCTGCAAGAGGATGCCATTGACTGGTACGCACGAGCAACTTCTCAGCAACTACTGCGTACCTGGGACGACTTCAAGAGAGAGATTCGAAGAGAGTTCTTGCCGAGCGGCTACTCGCAAATTCTGCGATTGGAGGCCAGCTTCAGATTTCAAGGAAGAGAGGAATCGTTTGCGAAATACTATCGCGACATTTCTGCGCTCTTTCGCTTTGTGGATCCACCGATTCCGGCCGATGAGAAGTTCTTCCTGGTGAAGAAGAACATGAACGAAAACTATGCGGCCATCGTAACAGCAGCCAGACCCCGCTCATTGGAAGAAATGGTTGAAGTATGTACCGGATACGACGAGACGAGGATGCTTCTGAACAGACAGCGTAGGATTCCGATTCCACACAGTGCGTTGCTGGAACCGAACTTCGCTACGCCTGTGGCGACTAACAGACCGGCTCCAATACATCAGCAACAACATCCTCAACGCTTCAGCAGAGTCCATGCGGTGGAAATTCAAGATAGCGCTCCTAGTTTCGAGACACCAGAAGATCAGGACGAAGACCATTGGCAGCACACCATCGACGAGTTGGCAGAGCAAGTCAACGCGTTGAAGATGAACTTGGAGCGGAGAACTACGCGACAAAATTTCACGCCAGGAAACGGAAGGCAGCATCGGTTTCCGGATAGGTTCAATCGTACCGAGGGAGACAGCTCACCTGTAATGCGACAGCAGTTGAGAGACACGCACATACCCGTGCAGCAGCAACGGTCGCAAGTTACTCCGTACCAGCCACGGCAACCAGAGCAGCAGCAAGAGCAGCCACAAAGGATGCAGAACTGGCAAGCGCGACAATGGAAACCAAGCTCGCTGGAAGGTCCGCAAAACTACAACCAGCGAAACAACTCTTTTCAGCAAGAGCCACTAAGACTGGTAGAACGCCAATCAGATGAACAACAGGAAGCAGACAACCAGCAACGACTGGTACTGGTTTGCTGGAACTGCGATGAGGAAGGCCATAGGTTTATGGATTTCCAAAGCCGCAAGCGATCCTTTTCTGCTATCGGTGTGGACGAAAAGGCTACTCGTTACGCAGCTGCTTTACATGCCGCACAGGTGCGGTAAACTACCCAGCGGAGAACCAGCAATAGAGGGGAGCAGCTCTCCGCACAGTATCGGAAACCCCTCCGATATTCCAGAATTTCGAAACATGAACTCGTTAATAATCAATCTTGGAAGCGACAATCGACCGCACGCCGTCATATCGGTGTTAGGGAAGGAGTTAACCGCTTTGCTAGACAGCGGAGCAAACTGCTCTCTGCTAGGAGGAAATAAGGCCAATCTGGCAGAGGAGTGCGGACTACAGAGAGGAACCGTCAAGGGCGGAATAAAAACGGCGGACGGCACGAAGCATAAAATCACCAATTTCGTCTATCTTCCCATTGTGTACAACAACCGCAACGAAGTGCTTCCAGTACTGCTGGTACCCTCGATCCCGGACTGCATCATCTTGGGAATGAACTTCTGGGACAAGTTCGGAGTAAAGGCAGTCTGTTGCGCAATGGAAGCAGAACAGGAACACAAAGGCGGCGAGGAACAGATGAAGCAGCTGACGCCGGAGCAAAAGAAGCAGTTGGAGCAGGCAATCCGGAAATTTCCTAGAGCTGTAGAGGGAACGCTGGGTCGCACGAAGTTATACGAGCATCACATCGACGTAGGCAACGCACCACCTCGCAAGCAACGGCATTATCCCATGTCGCCGTATGTTCTGCAGGAGGTGAACAGGGAGATCGACCGAATGATCGCACTCGATGTCATCGAGGAGGCACAGTTCTCGCCGTGGAACAATCCACTAGTCGCCGTGAAGAAGAAGACTGGGCAATATCGCGTCTGCCTGGATGCCCGTCACCTAAATTCCGTCATGGTAAATGAAGGCTACCCAATTCCGCAGATAGCAGCGATCACCAACAACCTCCGAAGCAGCAAATACATCTCGTCGATCGATCTCAAAGATGCTTTCTGGCAGCTACCGCTCCATCCACAATCGAGACCGCTGACGGCGTTCACCGTTCCATCCAGAGGCCACTTTCAATTCAAAGTGGTGCCTTTCGGACTGTGTACGGCCAGCCAAGCTCTAGCGCGGCTCATGACGCACCTGTTCGCTGATCTAGAGCCGCTGGTATTCCACTACTTAGACGACATAATCATCTGCTCGGAGACCTTCGAAAAGCACATCGCTCTGCTCGAAGAAGTAGCACGCCGGCTACGACAAGCGAATCTCACGATCTCTTCGGAGAAGTCCATGTTCTGCAGGAAGAGCATGAAATACCTAGGCTACGTGATCGACGAGCGAGGTTGGCGAGTAGATGACGAAAAGATTCAGGCCATCGTACAGTTCCCCACTCCAAATACCCGGAAAGAAGTGCAGCGGTTCCTAGGTGTCTGCAACTGGTACCGACGCTTCATCGCAGGATTCTCGCAGTTGGCATCACCGCTCACGAACCTAACATCGGCCAAGACGAAGTTCCGGTGGAATCCAGTAGCTGAAGAAGCCTTCCTCAAGCTGAAAGCAGCTCTGGTCTCTGCCCCGGTACTAGCGATGCCGGACTACAGCAAACCGTTCGCGATAGCGTGCGATGCCAGCGACACAGCGATCGGAGCAGTGCTAACACAAGAGACCGACGGCGAAGAACATCCGATCGGATACTTCTCGCAGAAATTGTCAGCGTCGGAGAGGAAGTACTCCGTCACGGAGCGGGAGTGTCTCGCGGTGATCCGAGCGATCGAAAAGTTCAGAGCCTATGTGGAAGGAATCAGGTTCGTCGTCCATTGCGATCACGCAGCGCTCAGCTACTTGAAGTCGATGAAGAACCCAACGGCCTTGATGAGCCGATGGCTGTTGCGGCTGAATGCGTTCGACTTCGAAATTCGGTACCGGAAAGGTTCTATCAACGTGGTACCGGATGCTCTGTCGAGAACGGTAGCAGAAGCAGTATTCACCGTAAACCAGGTGCAGGATCCGTGGTACAAGAAGCTGGTGGAGAGAGTGCAGACTGAAGGCGAGCGGTTTCCAGACTTCCGAATCGCAAACAACACCTTGTTCAAGAACTGCCGCTGCAAGGACGAGGTCGGAGCAGTATTCCACAGGTGGAAGCAGGTGGTACCCAAGGAAGAAAGGTTGCAGCTGATCCGGAGATTCCACGACGAACCGGCGTCCGCGCATTTAGGCCTCTACAAAACATGGCACAAGCTACAAGCCCACTACTATTGGCCGCAGATGCAGCAGGAAATCAGCGATTACGTGAGGAGCTGTCCAACTTGCAAAGCGTGCAAGGCACCTGGAACGAAGATGATGCCGCAAATGGGGAATCCCAAGCCGGCGAAGATCCCGTGGGAGATGATATCGGTGGACTTTGTCGGTCCGCTCACTCGTTCCAAGCGCGGGAACACGGTATTGTTGGTGGTAGTAGATTGGGTCAGCAAATACGTGATCGTCAAGCCAATGCGCGCAGCAGATTCACAGAAAATGGTGGAGTTCCTGGAAGAAGAGGTGTGCCTGAAGTTCTCGCGTCCACGGCTGATATTGTCCGACAATGGGAAGCAGTTCGAATCGATGGTCTTCAAGTCCTGGCTGGCGAAGAACAAGATCGGCCACATGAAGACAGCTTTCTACTGCCCACAGGTCAACAACGCGGAGCGCGTTAACCACGTCGTAATCACCTGCATCCGAGCATTGCTGGACGGCGATCATCGAGAGTGGGACGAGAAGCTACCGGCAATCACGGCAGCGATCAACGCGGCCAGGCACGAGGCAACGGGTGTGAGTCCGCACGAAGCGAATTTCGGACGACACCTACTGCTACACACGGACCTCTACACGCAGCAAGAACTGAACACGCCGGAAGACCCAAAAGTTGCACAGGATCTACGGCTATCAACGATTCGCCGAATACAGAAGCTGATCATCGATCGCATCAAGAACAGCCACCAGCGGGCGAAACAGCGATACAACCTTCGCACAAGATCGGTGGCGTTCAAAGTCGGAGATCTGGTATGGCGTCGTACATTCGTTCTCTCCTCAAAAGTGGATCAGATTACCAGTAAGCTGGAGCCGAAATTCGTTCCGGCAATAGTGAAGGAGATCCTCGGGACGAACTTGTACCTGCTGGAGGACGTGATGAGTGGGAAGAAAGGCAGATTCCATGCGAAGGACATTAAAGCGGATTAAGCGTAAAGTGTAAAGCTATGTACGCAGGCAGTGCCTGTCAACCAAGAAGCGAAAGCTGACAAAAACACCAAATGGGAGCAGTGACAACGAGCAGAGGCGAGCACAGTATCCACAATTCTGCTTCGCCTCAGCTATACCGATTAGGAGATTTCTGTAAGGATTTCCGTTCAAACGAACGAGGTTCCGAAACGTTCAAGCTATGTACACAGGCGGTGCCTGTTAACCAGAATCAGTAGCTGTCAAAAACACCAATTACTGGGAGATTTGACCACGAATGCTGAGAGTAAGAAACCGCTACAACAATGCTCCACTTCAGCAACACCAAGCAAGACTGCAAGGCTATAGCAAGGATTTCCGTTCATCCGAACGAGGTTCCACGACGATAAAGCTATGTCCACAGGCAAAGCCTGTCAACGATTAGTACCATACTCCAAAACACGTACCAAGCGGAAAAATGGCAAGAGTCAGGTGTGATGAGCAACAACTTCTTAACGACTACCTCTCCACCATGACGATTCGTCAGCTTCGTTGTAGCCAATAATCGTCGCCAAAAGTTGAACACGATTCGCGACCACATCAAGCAGAGAAGAAAACCAACATGCGGTACCAAAACACTTCCATCGCGCCAGGAGGTGTACCGTGCGCCGTTCGCGAAGCGGGAGAAATCGCACCCTACGTCTTTGGAAACGGGGAGTAGGGATCTCGGCAATGCACCAGATGTATTCTCTGATAGGAGGAGTTGAGACCCGGAGATCGACGACCAAAAATCGGTTCGACGCGGAGTTGAAGCTTACGGCCACTATCGGGCGCAGTGAGACAGCAACTGGAAGGCATTGAGAGGAGAAGGACGAAATTAGAGCCTACGGAAGGGCACGGGAGATTGGAACCCTGAAAACCATAGTGAGTAGGGTGGCTCCAAAGACCATCATCAAGAAGCGGACAAGCAAGCAGCCTACGGAAGGCAAGGGAGATTGGAACCCTGAAAACCATAGTGAGTAGGGAGGCTCCAAATACCATCATCAAGAAGCGGTCAAGTAAGCAGCCTACGAAGGGCACGGGAGATTGGAACCCTGAAAACCATCGTGAGGAGGGAGGCTCCAAATACCATCATCAAGAAGCGGACAAGCAAGCAGCCTATGTCAGGCGTGGGAGACTGTGACCCCGAAGTCCACAATAGGGAGACTCCAGATACCAGAAATAGACAGCGAGCAAAGTGCATCGTAGACCATATCCACAGCGAGCTGCCAACCAAGTAGAGGAAGCCCCACACCAAAACACACCAAATGGTCATGCCGTTCGCCGAACGAGATAAATCGAGCACACCATCTAGATTCGACCACCCACTACACAGAGCTATGAGTGGCACAACTACAAAGACACAAAACACGATCACGGTAATCCAAGCACATCCAAGACTGGATGAGTGCACACAAACCCTCAAGTGTTTCCAGTCAATTCAAATGCGTGGCCAAGGGTTAAAGATCTGGGGGTCGTCATGAAATCTTCATCCCAAGGTAACGCGACCAGGGGCGCGGTAAAACCCCATTCTCGGGCTCATGACGATTTAGTCGCGGAAATGCTTCTTTTCTCAGTTTTATGCACAAACCAAAACAAACCAATTTAGTCCTTGTAAAAAGTTTGTAAATATAGCTTCTATGTTTAGTGTGCGATTAAGCCTATTTTAGCCAATACAATAGGCTAGAATCCGATTTGATTGTTTTGCCGTAGTTTGCTCGGATTTGTAGAAGCTGGACAAGGACTTTGGTCAGAGACGATTTGAGAGGTCGAAGATTCTGCCAGGCGCAGCTGGCGTGATATTGAGTCTAGGATTAAGGTTATGCAGTTTAGGTGATTTGATTTGGCAAGCAACCAAGGCTTGCGTATATGAGTTTAGTTTACGGTATAAGGTTAAAGAACCAGAAGTAACTTGAGGTCTGCTCAAGCGTTTAGTTGACCGACTTGTCTCTGACCATCATCCTAGGAGGATGATTGAAAATTTTGTGAATTTTTCATAAATCGTTTGATCATCGATTTATGAAAAATTCTTCCGCTACGGTAGAGTTGTGTTACGTTTAGGTTAGTTTGTTTATCGTAACAAAATTAAGATTGTAAAGACAAAACTCAATTCCTTGTAAAACCTACGAAATTAGAATTAGTCGCCACGCACGCCTACATGAAAAAACATTTACTGCCATGCTGCACCATAATAACAACGGAAAACGGGAGATTATCATTCGTTCCGTGTATATCGCTTTCGAACAACAACCGCCGATTCAAAATACCGGCCGCTAAAAGCCTTTTCAAATCAGCGGTACGAACTAGCACCGCCAAGCGGAGAAAGCGAGAACCTCAAAAACGTCACTATCCCCGACAAGTGACAGCTGCAGGACTCTATCGAAGGCTCTGCCACGTCATCGCCATTCGTCCAGTTCGCTCGATCGCGTTGGTCGCGACATCGCGTGTGAAATAGGATTCATCCTCTGGCCACAACCGGAAACCAACCGAGGACACGGGCATACGATCCAGTCGGTAAGCCAATCAGAACTGCTTAAGAATGTGCAATAATCAGATTCCCGTTCTGCAGACGTGAGACTCGGGATCGTCACACCACGAGGCCGGCAGTAGACGTCCAGAGCCGCCATTTTGCCGGACTGCGATTTCACCGGGCCTAGCACTAAGTTGACCATACGGCCAATTGGAGGACGAGAGTAGGCTATCACTACGGTCACCAAACGCTTCCATCGCGCCAGGAAGTAGACCGTGCGCCGTTCACGATACGGGAGAAATCGTGCCCTGTAATCCTGGAAACGGGAGCAGGGAACTCGCCAGTGCACCGGATAGTGTCCTGGATGGGAGGAGCGGAGACCCGGAGTTCGACGACCAAAAATCGGTTCGGCGCGGAGTTGAGGCTTACGGCCACCATCAGGCGCAACGGGGTATCATTTGGAGAGCACTGGGAGTGGCAGCTCGTCCAGAAGGAGCTGGTCGTTGAGTACGAGTTTAACACGAAGAGAAGTGACCCCTTATTGAGTTTGCGATGTACCGTAGGTGAATTGCGGCCACAGATTCGCACCAAGTAGACCGTGCGGCCGATTGGAGGGCGAGAGTCGACAATCACTGCCGGGAACGGCACGAAGCAAAAACCCCTGAAAGGGTAGGTCACAACGCAATCCGTAACGCCAGCACAGCCTAACCGGTCGTGGATAGGGTTTTTGTTTTTGATTTCCAGTTTCATCATTCCGCTCGCTGCAGCAAGTCGACCGGGAATCACGAACGACACGACGCGCCAAGGCCTCTCGGACGGCCGGTAGTCGATTGAGGAAGCATCGCCGGAGAATTGCCCATCGGCGAATGACAGCAGCGAGAATCGGTGAGGAGTCGAGGACCAGTCGGAACGCCCCGGTCGGAGCGAATCCGGAATCGCGGATTGAACGCGGGTGCGGGTGCGATCGAAGGAAGGCACCGAGGAATGAGGTGCAGAGGCGTGGCGGCTGGTAGGAAGGGGCGCCCCATGAAGTAGTAAGTAAGAAAAGAAGAATACAAGTAGAAGTTTAAGAGAAAAGGTAGTAGGAGAAGGAATGTAGGAAGTAGAAGAGAGGAAATGGGTGAGGGAACCCAAAATATATGTATTAAATTGAGTTTTGGCACTGTTTTTGGATTTGTTGGTGCTGTGGCCCTCCAGTCTTTGTGTGATTTGCTTTTCGGTGGGTTTCGCTCTACCTGCTACCGGAGAACTCGCAACAACCTTATATTAAAAAAAACTGAAACTTTTATACATTATATTAATATTAACACACAGTATATTAATTTATACACAGCTTTTGTGTTGTTTATTTATTAAGCGTGTTCAATTTGCAGTGACTCACGAATACCGTTTGCAAAACTGTTAAAAATCAGTTATATGTTGTGATACCAATTATCTCCCCAAAACGTTGCACAATATCTGAACACTTCAATATATTGTTACAGTTTGCTATAGGTTATTCATACCATTCTATACCTATAGCTGTTCATGAAACGTTAACCTTTACCGCTACAAGATGTTTACCCGCACTGAGAAAAATCTACACATCAAGGTCGTGTGTTTTACTTATAGATTTGCGCAATGAGGAAAACCACATGATTTGAGTGTGGTAGCCATATGGACTTCATCATTGATTTCACGGTATAATAACATGTGTATCAACATTAGGTTGTCATGTGAAACACACATGAATTTCCAAATATTAAATCATGAAAACCAACTGATTTGCTTATTGAATTCGAAATGGAGTAGCTTTAGATAGTCATGTGTGATAGAACATAAATGTCAAGGGACTGAAAGAAGAAATTTGATAGAAAAACTTTTGCTTCCCAAAATATGGATCCGAGGCTCCTCTGCTTGTCGCAAGCTCTCTTGATTTTTTTTCAAACCCGTGAGCCAGCAACAAGCGGGGCGCCGCAAATCCATAATTTGGGAAGCCAGGGATAAGCATATTCCGTTTTTTCCGAAACTGAAAGCCAGGAAAATCTGTTAGTGGAATCCGATTTTTCTACTAAACTATACATTATAATCAATGTTTTCTTATAGAAAGGTAGAACTCTCGGATACAACTTCACTAATAAAAGAAAAATCGAATTCACACATTTTCATCTAACACTTTCAGCTTCAAACTTTGCTTCTTCTCTTTGGAAGCATGATGATGACTGTCGTTCGACACGAGGTCCAACCGCAATTCAGTTCACTATGTATCCCATGGGTTGATCACAAACAATTTAGAAGCTTTGAACATGGAAATCGATAGCATAGCTCATGGATTTCATCATAACAATCTCATTGCGCAAATCAATGAATCGACCAACTTGAACATGATGATTAGGACACAAGATAACCATAAGCAAAACACACTGAATCCGTGTTGGAGTGATGATCTATGCGTCCATAGGTTGACACATACGAATCTGAAGAGAAAGCTTCGGGAACTTATGTGGAAAAAATATGGAATCCCTGTTGTCGGTTGATGAATCAATCCATGAAGCAAAACACAGGAATTTAATGTGTAAGACACACGAAATTTGCAAGAAAATCATAGCAAATCGATATGGACGTTCATGAATCGATCCATAATTTTAAACACACAGATCGAGCGTGTGGATTTTTATCAGTGCGGATAAAAACGTATCATTCAGTGAATGGAATAAACCATTAATATACAATATAACGTATTGGATACAATACAGCGTATTGTAATCGAATGTCGAAGCAATATTATTCTTGTTTGGATATACAATTCAAAAACAATATAATATATTGTAACAGAACATTGTATTGTTTTTAATTGGTTTTATACCTTACAATTTTGGTCAAATTCCTATTTTCGCGTAAAACAACTGTTGCTTTTTACCCTTCTTACAACCATAAGAAGGGTATAAAGATCGCTTGAAAAACCGACTTTTGATCCGAGGCCCGGAGGGCCAAGTCTCATATACCAATCGATAGAGCTCGACGAACTGAGCACATGTCCGTGTGTGTGTATGTGTGTGTGTATGTGTGTGTGTATGTGTGTGTGTATTTTTTTTTTTTTTTTTTTTTTTTTTTTTTTTTTTTTTTTTTTTTTTTTTTTTTTTTTTTTTTTTTTTTAGTTTTAGAAGGTGGTAAATTACATTTACGAACTAACCCAGCGTTTCACGTTCGATATGGAGGCTAGTCATATCGAATTCGTCCATCGTGCGCCAGAGTGTCGGACTCCTTTATACCGACTAAAGTCCACCTTCGCCCACGAGCCATTCCCCCCGGAACTGCCTCTTGGCATTACTTCATGGGGGAGGCTATTGTGCTAAGCACTGCACTGCTCCTTCTTACGCTCCTGTACTTCCCTTGCTCTCTTCGTACTGCTGGCATCGCGCCAGGGCCATGTTTCTACTACCGCTTCTGTCATTGCTACGCTTCGTTGCTCTGCTGCGACGTGTTTGGGGCTGACATCTCGCCAGAGCCCTGCGCAACTGTTGCGCCTGCTGTTAATCCGCCGATTCTCGAGTTCTCCAGGTTGGACCAGTTGGATGCCGAGGTCGGTCCAGCGATTCCGGTTGGAGGGTAGCTTCCGGTTCACTGGCGCCCCGACGACCCAAAACTGGTGGTTGTCACGATCGCTACTCGGCATAGTCCCCGACGGTGGAGCTAGCCTACTCCAGCGGAGAGTTCCTAACGTAGGAATGTCTCCCGAAACCGATAACGTTACGCGTTTGTTCCCGCATCACTGCTGCTGACCGGTGAAGTGCCGAGGTCGATCCAGCGATTCCGGTTGGAGGATGGCTTCCGGTTCACTGGTGCCCCGACGACTTAAGCCGGTGACTCGCTACGGACTACTCAGAATAGTCCCCGACGGTGGATCTATCCTACTCCGACGAAGATTTCCCCGACGGCGGAAGATCTCCCGAACCGATGCTTTCCGGGCTGATGCCGAGGTCGGTTCTGCGATTCCGTGTGTGTGTGTATGTGTGTGTGTATGTGTGTGTGTGTGTTACAAAAAATGTCACTCAATTATCTCAGCCGTTTGTCAACCGATTTAAACACTTTTAGCTCTTAAAGAAAGCTACAACATTCCCATAGAACGCTATTGAATTTCATTGCGATCGGACATTTCGTTACAGAGTTATGATTCAAACAGTATCGTGAAGTACTAGAAAAAGCATATTCTAATATTTTCAACTGTCTGCATTTTGATCGATATCTCAGCCATTTTTGAACCAATTTAAGTTCTTTTATCGGCTAATGAAAGCTCTGACATTCAATCATAAGCCTTCAAATTTTCATTGAAATCGGATTACTAGTTTCAGAGATATCATTGGAAGAATTTTCTAAAGTAGTGGAAAAAAAAATTTCTCTGAAATATTCATTTTTTTACATTTTGATCAATTTCTCAGCTATTTTTAATCCAATTTCAGCTCTTTTTTCGTCGATTGAAAGCTCGGATATCATTCACAATCATATTGCAATCGAATTATAAATTACAGAGATAAAAATCATTATTTTCAAAAATCTCTAAAATTCCCCTTTTTACCCTTCTTACAACCATAAGAAGGGTATAAAGATCGCTTGAAAAACCGACTTTTGATCCGAGGCCCGGAGGGCCAAGTCTCATATACCAATCGATAGAGCTCGACGAACTGAGCACATGTCCGTGTGTGTGTATGTGTGTGTGTATGTGTGTGTGTTACAAAAAATGTCACTCAATTATCTCAGCCGTTTGTCAACCGATTTAAACACTTTTAGCTCTTAAAGAAAGCTACAACATTCCCATAGAACGCTATTGAATTTCATTGCGATCGGACATTTCGTTACAGAGTTATGATTCAAACAGTATCGTGAAGTACTAGAAAAAGCATATTCTAATATTTTCAACTGTCTGCATTTTGATCGATATCTCAGCCATTTTTGAACCGATTTAAGTTCTTTTATCGGCTAATGAAAGCTCTGACATTCAATCATAAGCCTTCAAATTTTCATTGAAATCGGATTACTAGTTTCAGAGATATCATTGGAAGAATTTTCCAAAGTACTGGAAAAAAAAAATTCTCTGAAATATTCATTTTTTTTACATTTTGATCAATTTTTCAGCTTTTTTTAATCCAATTTCAGCTCTTTTTTCGTCGATTGAAAGCTCGGATATCATTCACAATCATATTGCAATCGAATTATAAATTACAGAGATAAAAATCATTATTTTCAAAAATCTCTAAAATTCCCCTTTTTACCCTTCTTACAACCATAAGAAGGGTATAAAGATCGCTTGAAAAACCGACTTTTGATCCGAGGCCCGGAGGGCCAAGTCTCATATACCAATCGATAGAGCTCGACGAACTGAGCACATGTCCGTGTGTGTGTGTATGTGTTTTTTTTTTTTTTTTTTTTTTTTTTTCATGCATCTCTAGGAGTTAAAAAAATCTTCTCAAGACTGGCCTGTATTTGTTCATGCTCATGCCACAGTGTATGGTTTGGCACTGTGTGGGATTCGCAATGGGGCGCCTACCCACTAAAAAACAGTCTCCTAGGTACACCGTCACCGTAAAAAATTCTTCTCCGGCACCACCTTGCGGTATTACTTCGAAGAAGAGGCGACACATGCTACGCGCACCCTTCATTAAGCCCTTCGGCTCCATCATTAATTTGTTAGTTCCTAATCCATGCCATGCTGAGCCCTTCGGCTCCCATTAATAATTTGTTAGTATTCCTAGTTTGTGATCTAAACATGCCATATTCATGCCATATTCAGCCATTCGGCTCACGATACCATGGGTGCCAGAAACTCCCTGACGAAGGAAGTTCTCTCGGTGCTGGACGCATGCCATTTAGCACTCCAGGTTCTCGCGCACTATTCGGATAGTCCCCGGCGGTGAATCTACCCTACCCCGACGAAGACTTCCCCGGAGGTGGAAGTTCTTCCGGTACCGATGCTGCCCGGATAGGTGCCAAGGTCGATCCTGCGATTCCGGTTGGTGGATGACTTCCGGTTCACAGGTGCCCTGACGACCAATTTGGCAAGACAATTTACACCGTCTTCAGCTCAAGGCTGCACAGACTGAACAATCACAAACATTAGGCAACGGACAACACGAAACACCCAGTAGCCCAATGATGAATTTTTCGTTTGACGAAAAGTTTCCACCGACTGGAGTGGGAATCGAACCCACACTTCATGGCACAATATGCCTAAACGACTGACGCCGCTAACCGCACGGCCACGAAGCCTACAATTTCCGGGGCTTTTCCACGATCTACTCGGTCTTGTCCCCGACGGTGGATCAAGCTTACCTACCGGTTGGGTGCCGAGGTCGGTTCGGCGATTCCGGTTGGAGACTGACTTCCGGTTCACCGGCTTGTTCCTCCCTCCACTTCCGCTGAAGCAATGACATTATTTTCGTCACCGCCATGTTCACCGCGTTCCACATCACCTCATCGCTACACATTCTATCCACTACGTTGTCTACGGTTACGTCAGCACCGCAGACCGCTGTCATCTCGCTACGTTCCGCAGCAAAACGTGGACACTCGAAAATGACGTGTTCCGGCGACTCCTCTACGACTGGGCACTCAGCGCAGAGCGGCGACTCTGCGTGGCCGAACCTGTGCAGATATTTCTTGAAGCAGCCGTGACCTGACAAGAACTGCGTCAAGTGGAAGTTGACTTCTCCATGGGATCTGCTCACCCATTTCGCCAGATTTGGAATAAGGCGATAAGTCCACCTTCCCTTCTCAGCGGTATCCCACTCGCGTTGCCATTTCACCATCGTGTCGGCTCGGGCAATCTTCCGGGCTCCTCTAGTACTACTAGCTTCGTAGCACTCCTTATCCTCTTCCAAAACGTAGCCGATAGGGACCATTCCGGCAATCACGCATACTGCCTCCGAAGATATGGTTCGGTAGGCACTCGCTACCCGCATGGCCATCAGCCTATACGTGCTGCTAAGCTTGACTCGGTTCCTCTTCGTCTTCATTGCGGTTCCCCACGCCGGGCTAGCGTACCTCAGGATCGACGTAGCCACGCTAGACAATAGCCTCCGCTTACTGCTGCAAATCGCCGAGTTATTCGGCATGATCCTGGACAGCGCCGTGACTGCCCTTGCTGCTTTCTCGCACGCGTAATCGACATGGCAGTTGAAGTTCAGCCGATCGTCGATCATTACGCCGAGGTGTTTTAGCTCCCGCTTTGAGGCTATGGTGTGTTCTCCCACTGTAATCTCAGCCTTCTGCACCACTTTTCGATTGCTGATAAGCAACAGCTCCGTTTTTTGGTGGGCTATCACCAGTTTCTTCTCGTACATCCAGTTTTCGACTGCGTCCACTGCTTCTGTAGCGAGAACCTCCACCCTTTCCAGTGAGTCACCAATGACCACAAGCGTGATGTCGTCTGCAAATCCAACGATTTTGACGCCTGTTGGCAGCCTAAGCGTCAGCACTCCGTCGTACATAGCATTCCACAACGTTGGACCCAGGATAGAGCCCTGTGGAACTCCCGCATTTACCGACCTCGACTTCTGTCCTTCGCTAGTGCTGTAGCTCAAGACCCGGTTTTCGAAGTAGCTTCCTAGTATCTTGCACAGATAATCCGGAACCTTCATTTTATGTAACGCCACAGCAATGGCTTCCCAGCTTGCACTGTTAAAGGCGTTTCTCACATCTATCGTCACGACAGCACAGTAACGGTTACCTCTTCGTTTTTTTGTCCTTGCTTTGTCGGCAGTGTCAATCACTGTTTTGATGGCATCTACCGTTGACCTTCCTTTCCGGAATCCAAACTGCCACTCCGACAGTCCACGCTCTCCCTCAGTGAACGCCATCAGTCTATTGAGGATGATCCTCTCCAACAGCTTTCCGAGTGTGTCGAGCAAACATATCGGCCGAAACGAGCCTGGATCACCGGGGGGCTTACCCGGTTTCGGTAACAGAACCAGTTTTTGCCTTTTCCACTGTGCTGGGAAATGTCCCTCATCTAAGCAGATCTGGAGTGATGTCCGGAACATATCTGGGTTGGCCGTGATAGCTGCTTTCAACGCTACGTTGGGAATACCATCTGGGCCAGGCGCTTTCTTCGGCTTCATTTTCTTGGCCGCCTCTATGAGCTCCTCATTGGTAATGATTGCTCTTTCTTCACCTTCCTGGCCATACGGTGTCGGTGGCCAGACCGTTGGCGCGTGTTGTGGGAACAACCCGTCGACGATAATCTGCAACTTCTCTGGGCATGTTTCAGCGGGTACGGCTGGACCACTGATCTTGGCCATCGCCACCCTGTATGCATCTCCCCACGGATTTGCATTGGCATCGCGACACAACTCCTTGAAGCACGTTCTCTTGCTCAGCGAAATTTCTCTTTTCAGATCGGCTTTCGCCGCCCTCAATGTTACTCTTCGCTCTTCCCTCTCACCATCGGTTTTGGCTCTTTGCATCCGTCTCCTGGCTTGGAGACATCTTTTGCGGAGGTTGCCAAGTGTCTCATTCCACCAGTATACCGGACGACGTCTGTATTTCGGCTCGACCTTCCGTGGCATGGCAATGTCGCATGCTCGTACCATCGCAGCCGTTAACTCCTCCGATCTCAAGTTCAGAACCTGCTCTTCTCTTCTGAGGGCTTCCACGAAAAGCTCTTCGTTGAAACGTTGCGTTTTCCACATCTGCTCGTGAGGTGTACTCGCTCTCTGTGAGCATTGTGTTCTTCCACCAATTCTATACCGGACCTCCTGATGATCGCTATGGGTGTACCCATCGCAGACTCTCCAGTTCAGGCTTCCCGTCAACACAGGACTACAGAAAGTGATGTCGATTATTGATTCCCGGCCATCTCTACGGTAGGTGCTGGTTGTTCCTTCGTTACCCAAGTCTACGTCCAGCCTTGCCAGCGCTTCTAGTAGACTACGCCCTCTTGGGTTGGTGAGACGGCTGCCCCACTCAACTGCCCAAGCATTGAAGTCGCCAGCGATGACGACTGGTCTCCGGTCGGCTAGCTTATCGGTTAGCTCGTCCAGCATCTCGTTGAACTGGTCCAATGTCCAGCGGGGGGGTGCGTAGCAGCTGCACACGTACACATCGTTAACCTTTGCAATAACGAAGCCTTCGTCCGCCTGGAACACTATTTCCTGGATAGGATACCTCCCCATCGTCCAGATTGCCGCTGTCTTCGCCTTATCAGCGATCCAGTTACCGTTTCCAGCTGGTACTCGATACGGCTCGGCAAGGATAGCTACGTCGCACTTCGATTCCGATACGGACTTCCACAGCAGCTGTTGCGCTGTGTCACAGTGGTTGAGGTTTAGCTGAGTTACCTCCACTGCGGTTTAGAATTTCTCGCTTGCTTGAAGGCCGGGCACTTAGGGCCTCCCGTCGCGTGTCTGTTGCGACTTTTGTCCTTGCAAATCAGGCACCTTTGCTTATTGTTGCAATCCTGCGCCTTGTGACCTTCGTCGCCACACCATCTACAGAGCTTACTTCTGTCTGGTCCTTCGCAGTTTCGTGCCAGGTGGCCGTATTCCAGGCACCTGTAGCATCCCTCCGGTCTCTGGGAGATCTTCAGTGGACATACTGAACAACCGACCCGAATTTTCCCGACTTCCAGCGCTTTGTTGGCTGCGTCTACTGGGAGCTTTATCGACGCCGCCTGTGTACCAAGCGGTGCTCTTCTTAGCCGTACTGTCATCTGCACCGTTTCCAGATCGCACTGTTCCTTTATGGCGGTCCTCACTTCCTCTTCGGTGGTGATCCAATCCAGATCCCGCAATTGGAGTGTCACTTCAGGGCACATGGCTTTCACCTGCACCTTTTCGCCCATGACTCTCTCGGTTAGCTCTTTGTATGTTGAGCTTTTGTTCACCGAGTCTTTTTTTAGCTCGATGAGCATGTCTCCCGTCTGGGTGCGTCTGATCTTCTGAACGTCGGCACCAAACTCCTTTAGTTGAGGGTCCGTCCTCATGGCCCGCAAGACTTCAGCATAAGTGTCCTCGCTAGTTTTGACGACAACAGCTTCGCATTTTGCCTTCTTCCTGATTGGCCTTTGCTTTCTGGCATTCTCCTGTTTGCCTCTCTTCTTCTTGTTCCGGACCTCTTGCCATGGGATATCGCCGGGTCCCCCACTGAGCACTTCATCCGCCGGTTTTGGATTTGCATTTTTCGGCTTCTTGGGTACAGCCTGTCTTTCGTCTCCTGGTGACGACCTATGTCTTTTAGGGGTGAAACTTGGCGTAGTTCCTATTCCCGCTGACCTTTCTTTCCCCTTGCTATCTTTCCGAGGGGCTATGCCGGTTTTTGCCGGCTGCACTACCGCAGCTGCCAGGGCCTTTTTGGTCGCCGCTAACTCGGTTTCAACAGCATCAATCCTCTGCATCACTTTCCTCCAGTCCTTCACGGCGGATCCGAGGGTTCCTTGAATCCTTGCCACGAGGTCCTTGATGTCTTTGTGCACGTTGTGCCTCTTATCGACGAATTCCCGAAGCTCATCTACGACGGTTTTCGCCGCTTCCACCTTCGATTGGCTCGGGGGTAACTTCCACGCACTTTGCAGCTGATGTTGCTGCTGTCTCTCACGCTGCTCCTGCTCACTTTGCGACTTATCCCGCCGCTCCTGTTCACGTGTTCGCTGCTCGTGCAGCTCATCTTCGCCATGCTGGTGATCCAGCTGCTGCTGTTCCAGCTCCTGCTGTTGGCCTTGCTTCGGTGGCGACCTCGGCAAGCCACTTTTTGCGAACGGATTCGCTGCTTCACCTACGTTGATGTTATTCACTTCCATGCTTAAGGGTCCCCCCTCCAAGCCGCTATCTCCACCCGTCGTAAGTAGTCGTCCTTGTGATCCCGTGGGTATCTTTGCTTGCAGTGAGGTCCACGCGAGGGCTGACACGGTCCTTCATGGGGTACCGGGTTCAGAGCCAGATCGACGCTAGTCAGGGATATCCATCTGAGCCTACTTCCACCAGCTAAGGTGGCGAGCTTTGAACGTACTAGGAGGCCTGCCACGGTTTTAACGGGACGGGGACAACCGTTCCATTAGCCCACCTGCCGTTTCAGAATAGTGTCACCCATTCTTACTAAGGAAGTGGAATAGAGCGATTGTCAGCTCTATAGCGTCGTGTTGATACAGTCCTTGACCTTGTCCTTGTCCTTGCAGCCAGTATGCCGTAATTAGGATCTTACTGGCATCGATCCTAATGTGCCGGTTGGCACTCCAATGGTTGGGCTAAGGCACTTTGAAAGCGGTACCAGGTCGCTTGTTCAGGGTTACTTGCAGATATGTGGTTTTTTGTAGAGATTCACCAGAGCCCACTGATGAACCCCCGCCACATCCTAGGTAGACCGTGCTTGAGCCCCCGGTCAGATGGACCAGACGCTCGGCTACCTCCCGAAGGAAGTACTAAAGGTGGTATTCCATACGGCTGTATGTACAAGTTTCGCTTGGGAAGGGTAAAAATCCCAAGCTCCCACCTGGCACCTCCTCACTCTAGCTGATGTCAGAAGGACAACAGTGCCCAGGTTGCACTACCAGCTAAGTACGCAACCCTTTGCTGGCGGTCTTTGTCATCGTTAGACCCGTGGAAGCGTGAGGTAGGGGCTTGTGAGGACCAGAGCTATGTTGGACGCTCCTTCCTGGTTGTCGACTCACCATTTTGCAACCCTGTGTGTGTATGTGTGTGTGTATGTGTGTGTGTATGTGTGTGTGTATGTGTGTGTGTGTGTTACAAAAAATGTCACTCAATTATCTCAGCCGTTTGTCAACCGATTTAAACACTTTTAGCTCTTAAAGAAAGCTACAACATTCCCATAGAACGCTATTGAATTTCATTGCGATCGGACATTTCGTTACAGAGTTATGATTCAAACAGTATCGTGAAGTACTAGAAAAAGCATATTCTAATATTTTCAACTGTCTGCATTTTGATCGATATCTCAGCCATTTTTGAACCAATTTAAGTTCTTTTATCGGCTAATGAAAGCTCTGACATTCAATCATAAGCCTTCAAATTTTCATTGAAATCGGATTACTAGTTTCAGAGATATCATTGGAAGAATTTTCTAAAGTACTGGAAAAAAAAAAAATTTCTCTGAAATATTCATTTTTACCCTTCTTACAACCATAAGAAGGGTATAAAGATCGCTTGAAAAACCGACTTTTGATCCGAGGCCCGGAGGGCCAAGTCTCATATACCAATCGATAGAGCTCGACGAACTGAGCACATGTCAGTGTGTGTGTATGTGTGTGTGTGTGTGTGTGTGTGTTACAAAAAATGTCACTCAATTATCTCAGCCGTTTGTCAACCGATTTAAACACTTTTAGCTCTTAAAGAAAGCTACAACATTCCCATAGAACGCTATTGAATTTCATTGCGATCGGACATTTCGTTACAGAGTTATGATTCAAACAGTATCGTGAAGTACTAGAAAAAGCATATTCTAATATTTTCAACTGTCTGCATTTTGATCGATATCTCAGCCATTTTTGAACCAATTTAAGTTCTTTTATCGGCTAATGAAAGCTCTGACATTCAATCATAAGCCTTCAAATTTTCATTGAAATCGGATTACTAGTTTCAGAGATATCATTGGAAGAATTTTCTAAAGTAGTGGAAAAAAAAAATTTCTCTGAAATATTCATTTTTTTACATTTTGATCAATTTCTCAGCTATTTTTAATCCAATTTCAGCTCTTTTTTCGTCGATTGAAAGCTCGGATATCATTCACAATCATATTGCAATCGAATTATAAATTACAGAGATAAAAATCATTATTTTCAAAAATCTCTAAAATTCCCCTTTTTACCCTTCTTACAACCATAAGAAGGGTATAAAGATCGCTTGAAAAACCGACTTTTGATCCGAGGCCCGGAGGGCCAAGTCTCATATACCAATCGATAGAGCTCGACGAACTGAGCACATGTCCGTGTGTGTGTGTATGTGTGTGTGTATGTGTGTGTGTATGTGTGTGTGTATGTGTGTGTGTGTGTTACAAAAAATGTCACTCAATTATCTCAGCCGTTTGTCAACCGATTTAAACACTTTTAGCTCTTAAAGAAAGCTACAACATTCCCATAGAACGCTATTGAATTTCATTGCGATCGGACATTTCGTTACAGAGTTATGATTCAAACAGTATCGTGAAGTACTAGAAAAAGCATATTCTAATATTTTCAACTGTCTGCATTTTGATCGATATCTCAGCCATTTTTGAACCGATTTAAGTTCTTTTATCGGCTAATGAAAGCTCTGACATTCAATCATAAGCCTTCAAATTTTCATTGAAATCGGATTACTAGTTTCAGAGATATCATTGGAAGAATTTTCCAAAGTACTGGAAAAAAAAATTCTCTGAAATATTCATTTTTTACCCTTCTTACAACCATAAGAAGGGTATAAAGATCGCTTGAAAAACCGACTTTTGATCCGAGGCCCGGAGGGCCAAGTCTCATATACCAATCGATAGAGCTCGACGAACTGAGCACATGTCCGTGTGTGTGTATGTGTGTGTGTATGTGTGTGTGTATGTGTGTGTGTATGTGTGTGTGTGTGTTACAAAAAATGTCACTCAATTATCTCAGCCGTTTGTCAACCGATTTAAACACTTTTAGCTCTAAAAGAAAGCTACAACATTCCCATAGAACGCTATTGAATTTCATTGCGATCGGACATTTCGTTACAGAGTTATGATTCAAACAGTATCGTGAAGTACTAGAAAAAGCATATTCTAATATTTTCAACTGTCTGCATTTTGATCGATATCTCAGCCATTTTTGAACCGATTTAAGTTCTTTTATCGGCTAATGAAAGCTCTGACATTCAATCATAAGCCTTCAAATTTTCATTGAAATCGGATTACTAGTTTCAGAGATATCCTTGGAAGAATTTTCTAAAGTACTGGAAAAAAAAATTTCTCTGAAATATTCATTTTTTTACATTTTGATCAATTTCTCAGCTATTTTTAATCCAATTTAAGCTCTTCTTTCATCGATTGAAAGCTCGGATATCATTCACAACCATATTGCAATCGAATTATAAATTACAGCGATAAAAATCATTATTTTCAAAAATCTCTAAAATTCCCCTTTTTACCCTTCTTACAACCATAAGAAGGGTATAAAGATCGCTTGAAAAACCGACTTTTGATCCGAGGCCCGGAGGGCCAAGTCTCATATACCAATCGATAGAGCTCGACGAACTGAGCACATGTCCGTGTGTGTATGTGTGTGTGTATGTGTGTGTGTATGTGTGTGTGTGTGTTACAAAAAATGTCACTCAATTATCTCAGCCGTTTGTCAACCGATTTAAACACTTTTAGCTCTTAAAGAAAGCTACAACATTCCCATAGAACGCTATTGAATTTCATTGCGATCGGACATTTCGTTACAGAGTTATGATTCAAACAGTATCGTGAAGTACTAGAAAAAGCATATTCTAATATTTTCAACTGTCTGCATTTTGATCGATATCTCAGCCATTTTTGAACCAATTTAAGTTCTTTTATCGGCTAATGAAAGCTCTGACATTCAATCATAAGCCTTCAAATTTTCATTGAAATCGGATTACTAGTTTTAGAGATATCATTGGAAGAATTTTCTAAAGTAGTGGAAAAAAAAATTTCTCTGAAATATTCATTTTTTTACATTTTGATCAATTTCTCAGCTATTTTTAATCCAATTTCAGCTCTTTTTTCGTCGATTGAAAGCTCGGATATCATTCACAATCATATTGCAATCGAATTATAAATTACAGAGATAAAAATCATTATTTTCAAAAATCTCTAAAATTCCCCTTTTTACCCTTCTTACAACCATAAGAAGGGTATAAAGATCGCTTGAAAAACCGACTTTTGATCCGAGGCCCGGAGGGCCAAGTCTCATATACCAATCGATAGAGCTCGACGAACTGAGCACATGTCCGTGTGTGTGTATGTGTGTGTGTATGTGTGTGTGTATGTGTGTGTGTTACAAAAAATGTCACTCAATTATCTCAGCCGTTTGTCAACCGATTTAAACACTTTTAGCTCTTAAAGAAAGCTACAACATTCCCATAGAACGCTATTGAATTTCATTGCGATCGGACATTTCGTTACAGAGTTATGATTCAAACAGTATCGTGAAGTACTAGAAAAAGCATATTCTAATATTTTCAACTGTCTGCATTTTGATCGATATCTCAGCCATTTTTGAACCGATTTAAGTTCTTTTATCGGCTAATGAAAGCTCTGACATTCAATCATAAGCCTTCAAATTTTCATTGAAATCGGATTACTAGTTTCAGAGATATCATTGGAAGAATTTTCCAAAGTACTGGAAAAAAAAAATTCTCTGAAATATTCATTTTTTTTACATTTTGATCAATTTTTCAGCTATTTTTAATCCAATTTCAGCTCTTTTTTCGTCGATTGAAAGCTCGGATATCATTCACAATCATATTGCAATCGAATTATAAATTACAGAGATAAAAATCATTATTTTCAAAAATCTCTAAAATTCCCCTTTTTACCCTTCTTACAACCATAAGAAGGGTATAAAGATCGCTTGAAAAACCGACTTTTGATCCGAGGCCCGGAGGGCCAAGTCTCATATACCAATCGATAGAGCTCGACGAACTGAGCACATGTCCGTGTGTGTGTATGTGTGTGTGTATGTGTGTGTGTATGTGTGTGTGTATGTGTGTGTGTGTGTGTTACAAAAAATGTCACTCAATTATCTCAGCCGTTTGTCAACCGATTTAAACACTTTTAGCTCTTAAAGAAAGCTACAACATTCCCATAGAACGCTATTGAATTTCATTGCGATCGGACATTTCGTTACAGAGTTATGATTCAAACAGTATCGTGAAGTACTAGAAAAAGCATATTCTAATATTTTCAACTGTCTGCATTTTGATCGATATCTCAGCCATTTTTGAACCAATTTAAGTTCTTTTATCGGCTAATGAAAGCTCTGACATTCAATCATAAGCCTTCAAATTTTCATTGAAATCGGATTACTAGTTTCAGAGATATCATTGGAAGAATTTTCTAAAGTACTGGAAAAAAAAAAAATTTCTCTGAAATATTCATTTTTACCCTTCTTACAACCATAAGAAGGGTATAAAGATCGCTTGAAAAACCGACTTTTGATCCGAGGCCCGGAGGGCCAAGTCTCATATACTAATCGATAGAGCTCGACGAACTGAGCACATGTCCGTGTGTGTGTATGTGTGTGTGTATGTGTGTGTGTATGTGTGTGTGTATGTGTGTGTGTGTGTTACAAAAAATGTCACTCAATTATCTCAGCCGTTTGTCAACCGATTTAAACACTTTTAGCTCTTAAAGAAAGCTACAACATTCCCATAGAACGCTATTGAATTTCATTGCGATCGGACATTTCGTTACAGAGTTATGATTCAAACAGTATCGTGAAGTACTAGAAAAAGCATATTCTAATATTTTCAACTGTCTGCATTTTGATCGATATCTCAGCCATTTTTGAACCAATTTAAGTTCTTTTATCGGCTAATGAAAGCTCTGACATTCAATCATAAGCCTTCAAATTTTCATTGAAATCGGATTACTAGTTTCAGAGATATCATTGGAAGAATTTTCTAAAGTACTGGAAAAAAAAAAAATTTCTCTGAAATATTCATTTTTACCCTTCTTACAACCATAAGAAGGGTATAAAGATCGCTTGAAAAACCGACTTTTGATCCGAGGCCCGGAGGGCCAAGTCTCATATACCAATCGATAGAGCTCGACGAACTGAGCACATGTCCGTGTGTGTGTATGTGTGTGTGTATGTGTGTGTGTATGTGTGTGTATGTGTGTGTGTGTGTTACAAAAAATGTCACTCAATTATCTCAGCCGTTTGTCAACCGATTTAAACACTTTTAGCTCTTAAAGAAAGCTACAACATTCCCATAGAACGCTATTGAATTTCATTGCGATCGGACATTTCGTTACAGAGTTATGATTCAAACAGTATCGTGAAGTACTAGAAAAAGCATATTCTAATATTTTCAACTGTCTGCATTTTGATCGATATCTCAGCCATTTTTGAACCAATTTAAGTTCTTTTATCGGCTAATGAAAGCTCTGACATTCAATCATAAGCCTTCAAATTTTCATTGAAATCGGATTACTAGTTTCAGAGATATCATTGGAAGAATTTTCTAAAGTAGTGGAAAAAAAAATTTCTCTGAAATATTCATTTTTACCCTTCTTACAACCATAAGAAGGGTATAAAGATCGCTTGAAAAACCGACTTTTGATCCGAGGCCCGGAGGGCCAAGTCTCATATACCAATCGATAGAGCTCGACGAACTGAGCACATGTCCGTGTGTGTGTATGTGTGTGTGTATGTGTGTGTGTATTTTTTTTTTTTTTTTTTTTTTTTTTTTTTTTTTTTTTCATGCATCTCTAGGAGTTAAAAAATCTTCTCAAGACTGGCCTGTATTTGTTCATGCTCATGCCACAGTGTATGGTTTGGCACTGTGTGGGATTCGCAATGGGGCGCCTACCCACTAAAAAACAGTCTCCTAGGTACACCGTCACCGTAAAGAATTCTTCTCCGGCACCACCTTGCGGTATTACTTCGAAGAAGAGGCGACACATGCTACGCGCACCCTTCATTAAGCCCTTCGGCTCCATCATTAATTTGTTAGTTCCTAATCCATGCCATGCTGAGCCCTTCGGCTCCCATTAATAATTTGTTAGTATTCCTAGTTTGTGATCTAAACATGCCATATTCAGCCATTCGGCTCCCGATACCATGGGTGCCAGAAACTCCCTGACGAAGGAAGTTCTCTCGGTGCTGGACGCATGCCATTTAGCACTCCAGGTTCTCGCGCACTATTCGGATAGTCCCCGGCGGTGAATCTACCCTACCCCGACGAAGACTTCCCCGGAGGTGGAAGTTCTTCCGGTACCGATGCTGCCCGGATAGGTGCCAAGGTCGATCCTGCGATTC
Source organism: Aedes aegypti (assembly GCF_002204515.2). NCBI lineage: Eukaryota > Metazoa > Arthropoda > Insecta > Diptera > Culicidae > Aedes > Aedes aegypti. Next base: position 22,090,821 of record NC_035109.1, on the reverse strand, counting down.
CGGTTGGTGGATGACTTCCGGTTCACAGGTGCCCTGACGACCAATTTGGCAAGACAATTTACACCGTCTTCAGCTCAAGGCTGCACAGACTGAACAATCACAAACATTAGGCAACGGACAACACGAAACACCCAGTAGCCCAATGATGAATTTTTCGTTTGACGAAAAGTTTCCACCGACTGGAGTGGGAATCGAACCCACACTTCATGGCACAATATGCCTAAACGACTGACGCCGCTAACCGCACGGCCACGAAGCCTACAATTTCCGGGGCTTTTCCACGATCTACTCGGTCTTGTCCCCGACGGTGGATCAAGCTTACCTACCGGTTGGGTGCCGAGGTCGGTTCGGCGATTCCGGTTGGAGACTGACTTCCGGTTCACCGGCTTGTTCCTCCCTCCACTTCCGCTGAAGCAATGACATTATTTTCGTCACCGCCATGTTCACCGCGTTCCACATCACCTCATCGCTACACATTCTATCCACTACGTTGTCTACGGTTACGTCAGCACCGCAGACCGCTGTCATCTCGCTACGTTCCGCAGCAAAACGTGGACACTCGAAAATGACGTGTTCCGGCGACTCCTCTACGACTGGGCACTCAGCGCAGAGCGGCGACTCTGCGTGGCCGAACCTGTGCAGATATTTCTTGAAGCAGCCGTGACCTGACAAGAACTGCGTCAAGTGGAAGTTGACTTCTCCATGGGATCTGCTCACCCATTTCGCCAGATTTGGAATAAGGCGATAAGTCCACCTTCCCTTCTCAGCGGTATCCCACTCGCGTTGCCATTTCACCATCGTGTCGGCTCGGGCAATCTTCCGGGCTCCTCTAGTACTACTAGCTTCGTAGCACTCCTTATCCTCTTCCAAAACGTAGCCGATAGGGACCATTCCGGCAATCACGCATACTGCCTCCGAAGATATGGTTCGGTAGGCACTCGCTACCCGCATGGCCATCAGCCTATACGTGCTGCTAAGCTTGACTCGGTTCCTCTTCGTCTTCATTGCGGTTCCCCACGCCGGGCTAGCGTACCTCAGGATCGACGTAGCCACGCTAGACAATAGCCTCCGCTTACTGCTGCAAATCGCCGAGTTATTCGGCATGATCCTGGACAGCGCCGTGACTGCCCTTGCTGCTTTCTCGCACGCGTAATCGACATGGCAGTTGAAGTTCAGCCGATCGTCGATCATTACGCCGAGGTGTTTTAGCTCCCGCTTTGAGGCTATGGTGTGTTCTCCCACTGTAATCTCAGCCTTCTGCACCACTTTTCGATTGCTGATAAGCAACAGCTCCGTTTTTTGGTGGGCTATCACCAGTTTCTTCTCGTACATCCAGTTTTCGACTGCGTCCACTGCTTCTGTAGCGAGAACCTCCACCCTTTCCAGTGAGTCACCAATGACCACAAGCGTGATGTCGTCTGCAAATCCAACGATTTTGACGCCTGTTGGCAGCCTAAGCGTCAGCACTCCGTCGTACATAGCATTCCACAACGTTGGACCCAGGATAGAGCCCTGTGGAACTCCCGCATTTACCGACCTCGTCTTCTGTCCTTCGCTAGTGCTGTAGCTCAAGACCCGGTTTTCAAAGTAGCTTCCTAGTATCTTGCACAGATAATCCGGAACCTTCATTTTATGTAACGCCACAGCAATGGCTTCCCAGCTTGCACTGTTAAAGGCGTTTCTCACATCTATCGTCACGACAGCACAGTAACGGTTACCTCTACGTTTTTTTGTCCTTGCTTTGTCGGCTGTGTCAATCACTGTTTTGATGGCATCTACCGTTGACTTTCCTTTCCGGAATCCATACTGCCACTCCGACAGTCCACGCTCTCCCTCAGTGAACGCCATCAGTCTATTGAGGATGATCCTCTCCAACAGCTTTCCGAGTGTGTCAAGCAAACATATCGGCCGAAACGAGCCTGGTTCACCGGGGGGCTTACCCGGTTTCGGTAGCAGAACCAGTTTTTGCCTTTTCCACTGTGCTGGGAAATGTCCCTCATCTAAGCAGATCTGGAGTGATGTCCGGAACATATCTGGGTTGGCCGTGATAGCAGCTTTCAACGCTACGTTGGGGATACCATCAGGGCCAGGCGCTTTCTTCGGCTTCATTTTCTTGGCCGCCTCTATGAGCTCCTCATTGGTAATGATTGCTCTTTCTTCACCTTCCTGGCCATACGGTGTCGGTGGCCAGACCGTTGGCGCGTGTTGTGGGAACAACCCGTCGACGATAATCTGCAACTTCTCTGGGCATGTTTCAGCGGGTACGGCTGGACCACTGATCTTGGCCATCGCCACCCTGTATGCATCTCCCCACGGATTTGCATTGGCATCGCGACACAACTCCTTGAAGCACGTTCTCTTGCTCAGCGAAATTTCTCTTTTCAGATCGGCTTTCGCCGCCCTCAATGTTACTCTTCGCTCTTCCCTCTCACCATCGGTTTTGGCTCTTTGCATCCGTCTCCTGGCTTGGAGACATCTTTTGCGGAGGTTGCCAAGTGTCTCATTCCACCAGTATACCGGACGACGTCTGTATTTCGGCTCGACCTTCCGTGGCATGGCAATGTCGCATGCTCGTACCATCGCAGCCGTTAACTCCTCCGATCTCAAGTTCAGAACCTGCTCTTCTCTTCTGAGGGCTTCCACGAAAAGCTCTTCGTTAAAACGTTTCGTTTTCCACATCTGCCCATGAGGTGTACTCGCTCTCTGTGAGCATTGTGTTCTTCCACCAATTCTATACCGGACCTCCTGATGATCGCTATGAGTGTACCCATCGCAGACTCTCCAGTTCAGGCCTCCCGTCAACACAGGACTACAGAAAGTGATGTCGATTATTGATTCCCGGCCATCTCTACGGTAGGTGCTGGTTGTTCCTTCGTTACCCAAGTCTACGTCCAGCCTTGCCAGCGCTTCTAGTAGACTACGCCCTCTTGGGTTGGTGAGACGGCTGCCCCACTCAACTGCCCAAGCATTGAAGTCGCCAGCGATGACGACTGGTCTCCGGTCGGCTAGCTTATCGGTTAGCTCGTCCAGCATCTCGTTGAACTGGTCCAATGTCCAGCGGGGGGGTGCGTAGCAGCTACACACGTACACATCGTTAAGCTTTGCAATAACGAAGCCTTCGTCCGCCTGGAACACTATTTCCTGGATAGGATACCTCCCCATCGTCCAGATTGCCGCTGTCTTCGCCTTATCAGCGATCCAGTTACCGTTTCCAGCTGGTACTCGATACGGCTCGGCAAGGATAGCTACGTCGCACTTCGATTCCGATACGGACTTCCACAGCAGCTGTTGCGCTGTGTCACAGTGGTTGAGGTTTAGCTGAGTTACCTCCACTGCGGTTTAGAATTTCTCGCTTGCTTGAAGGCCGGACACTTAGGGCCTCCCGTCGCGTGTCTGTTGCGACTTTTGTCCTTGCAGATCAGGCACCTTTGCTTATTGTTGCAATCTTGCGCCTTGTGACCTTCGTCGCCACACCATCTACAGAGCTTACTTCTGTCTGGTCCTTCGCAGTTCCGTGCCAGGTGGCCGTATTCCAGGCACCTGTAGCATCCCTCCGGTCTCTGGGAGATCTTCAGTGGACATACTGAACAACCGACTCGAATTTTCCCGACTTCCAGCGCTTTGTTGGCTGCGTCTACTGGGAGCTTTATGGACGCCGCCTGTGTACCAAGCGGTGCTCTTCTTAGCCGTACTGTCATCTGCACCGTTTCCAGATCGCACTGCTCCTTTATGGCGGTCCTCACTTCCTCTTCGGTGGTGATCCAATCCAGATCCCGCAATTGGAGTGTCACTTCAGGGCACATGGCTTTCACCTGCACCTTTTCGCCCATGACTCTCTCGGTTAGCTCTTTGTATGTCGAGCTTTTGTTCACCGAGTCTTTTTTTAGCTCGATGAGCATGTCTCCCGTCTGGGTGCGTCTGATCTTCTGAACGTCGGCACTAAACTCCTTTAGTTGAGGGTCCGTCCTCATGGCCCGCAAGACTTCAGCATAAGTGTCCTCGCTAGTTTTGACGACAACAGCTTCGCATTTTGCCTTCTTCCTGATTGGCCTTTGCTTTCTGGCACTCTCCTGTTTGCCTCTCTTCTTCTTGTTCCGGACCTCTTGCCATGGGATATCGCCAGGTCCCCCTCTGAGCACTTCATCCGCCGGTTTTGGATTTACGTTTTTCGGCTTCTTGGATACAGCCTGTCTTTCGTCTCCTGGTGACGACCTATGTCTTTTGGGGGTGAAACTTGGCGTAGTTCCTATTCCCGCTGACCTTTCTTTCCCCTTGCTGTCTTTCCGAGGGGCTATGCCGGTTTTTTCCGGCTGCACTACCGCAGCTGCCAGGGCCTTTTTGGTCGCCGCTAACTCGGTTTCAACAGCTTCAATCCTCTGCATCACTTTCCTCCAGTCCTTGACGGCGGATCCGAGGGTTCCTTGAATCCTTGCCACGAGGTCCTTAATGTCTTTGTGCACGTTGTGCCTCTTATCGACGAATTCCCGAAGCTCATCTACGACGGTTTTCGCCGCTTCCACCTTCGATTGCCTCGGGGGTAACTTCCACGCACTTTGCAGCTGATGTTGCTGCTGTCTCTCACGCTGCTCCTGCTCACTTTGCGACTTATCCCGCCGCTCCTGTTCACGTGTTCGCTGCTCGTGCAGTTCATCTTCGCTCTGCTGGTGTTCCAGCTGCTGCTGTTCCAGCTCCTGCTGTTGGCATTGCTTCGGTGGCGACCTCGGCAAGCCACTTTTTGCGAACGGATTCGCTGTTTCACCTACGTTGATGTTGTTAACTTCCATGCTTAAGGGTCCCCCCTCCAAGCCGCTATCTCCACCCGTCGTAAGTAGTCGTCCTTGTGTGTGTGTATGTGTGTGTGTATGTGTGTGTGTGTGTGTTACAAAAAATGTCACTCAATTATCTCAGCTGTTTGTCAACCGATTTAAACACTTTTAGCTCTAAATGAAAGCTACAACATTCCCATAGAACGCTATTGAATTTCATTGCGATCGGACATTTCGTTACAGAGTTATGATTCAAACAGTATCGTGAAGTACTAGAAAAAGCATATTTTATTACTTTCAACTGTTTGCATTTTGATCAATTTCTCAGCCATTTTTGAACCGATTCGAGTTCTTTTATCGACTTATGGAAGCTCTAACATTCATTCATAACCCTTCAAATTTTCATTGAAATCGGATTATTTGTTACAGAGATATCAATAGAAGAATTTTGTAAAGTACTGGAAATAAATAAGTTTATTTTAGAATATTCAATTTTTTACATTTTGATCAATTTCTCAGCTATTTTTGATCCGATTTGAGCTCTTTTTCCATCGATTGAAAGCTTTGACATCATTCATAAACATGCTGCAATCGAACGTAAAGTTACAGAGATAAAAATCGATTTTATCCAAAAAATCTCTAAAATTCCTCTTTTTACCCTTCTTACAACCATAAGAAGGGTATAAAGATCGCTTGAAAAACCGACTTTTGATCCGAGGCCCGGAGGGCCAAGTCTCATATACCAATCGATAGAGCTCGACGAACTGAGCACATGTCCGTGTGTGTATGTGTGTTTTTTTTTTTTTTTTTTTTTTTTTTTTTTTTTTTTTTTTTTTTTTTTTTTTTTTTCATGCAACTAGGAGTTTAAAAATCTTCATAGACTGGCCTGTATTGTCGCGCGCCCACCAAATCGGAACGCGCGTGTGGGACACGCGACGTGTGACTCGTTCCCGACATAACTGTCATAATGACATGTGCGGCGCTGCATTCTTACGATGTTTATGAACACAGCGCACTATTCAAATATTAGTCGCGACGCTTGAAGATTAAGAAAATAATATATTTAAAAAAAATGTTTGTCCTTATTTCTGTCGGATCCATAATATATGTTCATGCTCATGCCAGTGTAATTTTTGGCGCGGTGTGGGATCCACAAAGTGCCTTCCCCACTAAAAACACTCTCCTAGGTTTAGTACCATAACCCTCCGGAACCACCTTCCGGTATTACTTCGGAGGGGAGGCTAACGTGCTGAGCGCACCTCTTCAATTTGTTACTCTACATGCTGAGCCCTTCGGCTCCTGAGCCCTTTGGCTCCTGAGCCCTTCGGCTCCTGTTAGCAGTTTTAAAACCGTTCAACGTTGTGCCTCATCCTGAGCCCTTCGGCTCCTCACGTTAGTAATTTATTAGTACCTATTTTCGCCCATTGGCGACCCGTCAATTTATTAGTACCTACATGCAACATTCTGAGCCCTTCGGCTCCAGTTTGTACACTACTCTGCACTCATTCAGGGCGCGTACTCACACAGTTACGACGACCTTCTCCTTTTCTTTGTTCAGCTGGTAGGATGCCGAGGTCGGTCCAACGATTCCGGTTGAGCATAACTTCCGGTTCGTAGGCGCCTCGACTACCCATTACCAGCGTCCCGACGTACTCTACTCGACTAGTCCCCGACGGTGGACCTAGTCTACACCGACGAAGAATTCCCCGGCGGTGAAAATTCTCCCGAGACCGATTCTTCTTTTTCTACGTTTCGAGCCAACCGGAAGGGTGCCGAAGTCAGTCCAGCGATTCCGGTGGAGCCTAGCTTCCGGTTCACTGGTGCCCCGACGACCCTAAAACCGGCGCTATGACACGTCTACTCAACTAGTCCCCGGCGGTGAACCTAGCCTACACCGACGAAGAATTCCCCGGCGATGGAAGTTCTCCCGAGACCGATTCTCCTGCTGCTGCTGCTACTGCTGATCTTCACTTTTTTACAGGACGACCGGTAGGGTGCCGAAGTCAGTCCAGCGATTCCGGTGAAGCCTATCGTCCGGTACACTGGTGCTCCTACGACCCGGGACCGGTGCAACGCCGCGTCTACTCAGCTAGTCCCCGACGGTGGATCTAGCCTACTCCGTCAGAGAGTTCCCCGGCAAAGGAATGTCTCCCGAAACCGAGCAGCCATTCTTCCTTTTCGTGCGTTCACTCTAGCTAGCAGATCGTTGGTCGCTACGCCACTTCCTCTGAAGCTCGGACATAATTCTCGATACCGTGCTATCGACAGCGTTCCAAATGCTTTCTTCTCGGCACATCTCTTCGACAACGTTATCGACAGTGACTCGTCGCATGTCCCTCCTCACTTCTTCGAACCTAGGACATTCGAAGACTACGTGCTCCGGTGTTTCCTCCACATTCTCGCACTCCAGGCAACAAGGTGAAGAAGCATGTCCGAACCGATGCAGATACTTCCGGAAACAGCCGTGTCCGGACAGAAACTGCGTCAGATGCAAGTTCACTTCTCCATGCTTCCTATTAACCCACAGTGACACATTTGGAATTAGACGGTAAGTCCACCTTCCCTTCTCCGCGTTGTTCCACTCTTGCTGCCACTTAGCCAACGAGTCCGTTCTGACGATCCTTCTCACATTTCTGGTGCCTCTTCGCTCATAACACTCCACGTCCTCGGCCAGGGTGATGCAGATGGGCATCATGCCAGCGATAACGCATACTGCCTCCGATGAAATCGTCCTATAGGCGCTCGCTACTCGTATGGCCATGAGTCGGAATGTGCTGTTCAACATCCTCCGATTACGCTTGGTTTTTACCGCTGCGGCCCAAACTGGGACTCCATACCTGAGAATAGACACCGCTACACTCGCTAGGAGACGCCTTTTACTACTTCTCGGTCCTCCGACGTTCGGCATGATCCTCGCTATCGTGTTGACCGCCTTCGACGCCTTTTCGCAGGCGTAGTCCACGTGAGCGTTGAAGTTTAGACGGTCATCTACCATCACCCCCAGATGCTTCAAAGCACGTTTTGATGAAATGTCTTGTCTACCGATGTTGATTTCAACCCTCTGAACAGCTTTGAGGTTGCTAACCAGCACTAGCTCCGTCTTATGATGAGCCAGCTGCAGTTTTGCTCCGGTCATCCACGCTTCAATCGTGTCAATCGCTTCCGTCGTCAGCATTTTGACCTCTTCCAACGTATCGCCAGTCACCGTTAGAACGACATCATCTGCGAATCCAACGATTTCCACTCCGTTAGGTAGCTCCAGCATTAATACTCCATCGTACATCGCGTTCCAAAGCGTTGGACCAAGGATTGAGCCTTGTGGCACTCCTGCCGTGATCCTGATCGACTTTTGACCCAACTCCGTTTCATATACCAGGATTCTGTTTTGGAAATAGCTTTTTAGCATACTGCACAAGTAGCCAGGAACTCGCATTCTATGCAGTGCTAAGGCTATAGCCTCCCAGCTGGCGCTGTTGAAAGCATTTTTGACGTCAATCGTCACTACGGCGCAGAACCGATCGCCTCTCCTCTTCTGTTTGGATGCCTTCTCCGCATTCTGCACAACTGTCCGGATTGCATCCACCGTCGAGATCCCTTTCCGGAATCCGAATTGTCTCTTCGATAAGCCACTCTCGCTCTCTGTGCATTGTGTCAGCCTGTTAAGGATGATCCTTTCCAGGAGCTTACCAAGTGTGTCCAGCAAACATATAGGTCTATGCGATGCTGGGTCCCCTGGTGGCTTCCCTGGTTTTGGCACCAACACCAGCTTCTGAACCTTCCAACTGTCTGGGAAACAGCCTTCATTCAAGAGTTTCTGCAGCGTCGTCCTGAACAAATCCGGGAACGCCAATATCGCGGTTTTTAGTGCTACATTGGGGATCCCATCCGGACCGGGAGCTTTCTTCACCTTCAGACCCTTCGCCACTGCTAGTAGCTCTTCATTAGAGATTCGCACACCTCCGGGTTCTTCTTCCTCGTCTTCGTATGGCGTAGGCGGCCACACTGTTGGGTCATGATGCGGAAACAGACCTTCCACGATAATCCTCAACTTGTCTGGACATGTTTCGACTGGTGTCGCCGGACCCTTAAACTTCGCCATCACAATACGGTAGGCGTTGCCCCAAGGGTTTTCTTCGGCTTCTCGACATAGCTCCTTGTAACAGCTGGACTTGCTCCGCTTAATCTCTTGTTTGAAAGCAGCTCTAGCTTCACGGAAAGCGATTCTCCGTTCCTCCCTCTCTACTTCGGTTCTTGCTCTCTGGACGCGTCTTCTGGCTCGGAAGCATGCAGCACGGAGGGTACTAAGCGTCTCATTCCACCAGTACGCTGGGCGCCTTCGGTTCCTAGGCTCCAACTTTCTCGGCATCGATGCATCACAAGCCGTTGCTACCACTTCTGTCAACTCTTCTGCGTCAAGGTTCACCCTGCTGTATGTTCGAAGCGCCTCAATAAACACCTCCTTGTCGAAGTCCTTTGTCTTCCACTTCCGCTCGTATGTCCTCATTCTCATCGGCGCTGGGGAGATTCGCCGGCCGATGCTGTAGAGAATCGCCTGATGATCACTGTGGGAATATTCCTCGCTCACCCTCCAATTCATGTCATCCAACAACAATGGGCTACAGAACGTAACATCGATGATGGACTCCCGACCGTCTTTACGGAATGTACTGACAGCCCCTTCGTTGCACAGCCTCACATCTAGCTTCGCCAGAGCTTCAAGTAAGCTGTACCCCCTGGTGTTGGTCAATCTGCTGCCCCACTCTACGGCCCAGGCGTTGAAATCTCCTGCTATGACTACCGGCGTTCTTCCCACCAGCGTATCTGTGAGCAAATCCAACATACTATTGTACTCTTCGTCTGTCCATCTCGGAGGCGCATAACAGCTGCATACGAAGACTGTGTATGTGTGTGTGTATGTGTTTTTTTTTTTTTTTTTTTATCTCTAGGAGTTAAAAAATCTTCTCAAGACTGGCCTGTATTTGTTCATGCTCATGCCACAGTGTATGGTTTGGCACTGTGTGGGATTCGCAATGGGGCGCCTACCCACTAAAAAACAGTCTCCTAGGTACACCGTCACCGTAAAGAATTCTTCTCCGGCACCACCTTGCGGTATTACTTCGAAGAAGAGGCGACACATGCTACGCGCACCCTTCATTAAGCCCTTCGGCTCCATCATTAATTTGTTAGTTCCTAATCCATGCCATGCTGAGCCCTTCGGCTCCCATTAATAATTTGTTAGTATTCCTTGTTTGTGATCTATGTGTATGTGTGTGTGTATGTGTGTGTATGTGTGTGTGTGTGTTACAAAAAATGTCACTCAATTATCTCAGCTGTTTGTCAACCGATTTAAACACTTTTAGCTCTAAATGAAAGCTACAACATTCCCATAGAACGCTATTGAATTTCATTGCGATCGGACATTTCGTTACAGAGTTATGATTCAAACAGTATCGTGAAGTACTAGAAAAAGCATATTTTATTACTTTCAACTGTTTGCATTTTGATCAATTTCTCAGCCATTTTTGAACCGATTCGAGTTCTTTTATCGACTTATGGAAGCTCTAACATTCATTCATAACCCTTCAAATTTTCATTGAAATCGGATTATTTGTTACAGAGATATCAATAGAAGAATTTTGTAAAGTACTGGAAATAAATAAGTTTATTTTAGAATATTCAATTTTTTACATTTTGATCAATTTCTCAGCTATTTTTGATCCGATTTGAGCTCTTTTTCCATCGATTGAAAGCTTTGACATCATTCATAAACATGCTGCAATCGAACGTAAAGTTACAGAGATAAAAATCGATTTTATCCAAAAAAATCTCTAAATTTCCTCTTTTTACCCTTCTTACAAACATAAGAAGGGTATAAAGATCGCTTGAAAAACCGACTTTTGATCCGAGGCCCGGAGGGCCAAGTCTCATATACCAATCGATAGAGCTCGACGAACTGAGCACATGTCCGTGTGTGTGTATGTGTGTGTGTATGTGTGTGTGTGTATGTGTGTGCGTATGTGTGTGTGTATGTGTGTGTGTGTGTTACAAAAAATGTCACTCAATTATCTCAGCCGTTTGTCAACCGATTTAAACACTTTTAGCTCTTAAAGAAAGCTACAACATTCCCATAGAACGCTATTGAATTTCATTGCGATCGGACATTTCGTTACAGAGTTATGATTCAAACAGTATCGTAAAGTACTAGAAAAAGCATATTCTAATATTTTCAACTGTCTGCATTTTGATCGATATCTCAGCCATTTTTGAACCGATTTAAGTTCTTCTATCGGCTAATGAAAGCTCTGACATTCAATCATAAGCCTTCAAATTTTCATTGAAATCGGATTACTAGTTTCAGAGATATCATTGGAAGAATTTTCTAAAGTACTGGAAAAAAAATTTCTCTGAAATATTCATTTTTACCCTTCTTACAAACATAAGAAGGGTATAAAGATCGCTTGAAAAACCGACTTTTGATCCGAGGCCCGATATTATTTTACAGGATGGCAACATGGGTTTATAGACCCTCTTAAACTATGATAATAAGCGTATGAAAACTAATAAAGTTCGATATCCGCCTTTTGACGTGCAGTTTCCTGGACTTTTTCGCAAACCATTAAACTATTAGGGCAGATAGAACATAGTCACAACATCCTAAAGTTTAGTTATACACCGGGGATTCGCTGGTTGCAACACGACTGCCTTCCATCTAGCGAATCCGACCCGTTAGTAGGAGAGACTGACAGCTGGTGAAAATGCTCCACACGAACGCATCTGGACAGCAAATCGCCACAAAACGCACATATACATACGCATTTGTTCTATATATGGAGACTTCAAAGCGACGATACTCAGGCGTCAAAGTCAGTTTGACATTTTCTGTTGACATTTGAGTGCTTTTAGTTGGAATATTTTCCAATGAGCGAACATCCAACCATCGAGTCATTCCATGTAGCGGAACCCCAACGAGCGAATCCCCACTGTACTGGTACAAGGTTCCAAATGAATGATGAATAATAATTATCTCATACCTGTATGGAAATGTAAGAAGGGTTCAGTCTCACCATCGGTGGATTAAGTCAGGTTTTTCTATGTAGCTTTACTGAAAGAAATAAACAAAACAAGTTCAGAAAGCAAAAAATGTTGGGTGAAAAATATTCAAAAAGTAAAAATTAGTAGTTTTTTAGAAGTCACTTGACATTAGCTGTAACGACGAATGCAACCATGATACAGTTCGTTGAATTGTTTTTGTATTGTACAACAATACACGAATTGCTAATCAAGACAATACATGAACATTATATCGTATTGTATTTTCAAAATGTTTGTATGAGAAAATATCTATATTTGTATTGTTACGATACTTAACCACCCATACATTATATTGCAAAAATCTCATATACCATACAGTGAACTGTTCAAAATAATATATTGTACTGTAATTGTATTGTCATTTTACATATACTGTATTGTATTTCCAATACATTGAATGGTACTGTTTCAATACGTTATATTGTTTTTGTATTGTATTTTTTATTCGGGTATTGTTTGAAATGTATGACGAACTGTAATTTTCTATGCGGGAAATAGGAATTGAGCTCTCACCGAGCGATGCCACGAACACATGCGCAAATTTGCTGGTTGAAAATACTGCCGTTTGATTTTGCTAGGAACAGCTGATCTTTGTTTATATTTTCCACCAGCACTCTTTAAATAGTGTTGGTGACATGTAACGTGTATGTACACGAGCGCAGAAACCACTATTGAAAATGTGGTAAAAATATTCAAATATAGGAAATTTCTCAGAATCAACGATCTGATGATTGACCCTTTTAAATTGTTACGCGAGAAATGCTGCATTATATATAACCCTGAAGTTGGTAAAATTCAAAGTTTCGGTAAAATACTGTTTGACGTTTTGCTTTGCTCTTGCTTTGTTTGATCATCATTTTGTTTTGCTACACCATTCGTCCACACCAACAGCTCAACAGAAACAAAACGCAATACGATTCCTTCGGCTTGCTTTCACCTTATCAATGCATACATTTTTGATAATTTGAGACAATAATACAATATTACAAAAAAAACGAACTGTTCGAAGCCTCTTCTGCTGATCGTCATGGATCAAGAAGAAATCTGCCAGATGTAAGTATTGTAAATCTTATCCTATAGCTCAAAGTACATTCCATCTGATCGGATTCTGATCCATGACTTTGTTTTTAGATGCAATTCCGCAGCCTCCAAATATAGCTGCCCTCGGTGTAACATTTTCTATTGCTCCTTGTCCTGCTACAAATCTCAGAAGCATGAAAACTGCTCGGAGAGCTTCTACAGGGAAAACGTTATCCAGGAAATGGCTTCCCTCAAAGACGACGAGCAGGAATCGGCTCAAAGTTCCAAAGCGATGATGGACATTCTCAAACGATTGGATGGAACTGCGGAGGCACCTTTTGGGGACGAGGAGGAAGAGGACGAGGACGATGAGAACCGTTTCGAAGAGATCGATTCTGACGACGAGGAGAACATTGCCAGTTTGGCTGAACGGCTTGGCGGGATCGATTTGGACAATGCCGATGCCGTTTGGGAACAGTTAACGAAGGAAGAACGGATGGAGTTTCAGAACATTTTAGAGAGCGGGGACGTTAGCCAAATTATGCCGGAACTTGAGCCTTGGTGGATGGGTCAGTATAAGGTGGACCTGGTACAATCTGCTGAGGGTAACAAATTGTCCACGGGAGAAAAGGAACTCCTGGAAAAGTGTCCACCTATTAAGAAGAATATCAAATGCTTCAAGGAGCTTTGTAGCAAAGAGCCTTCCACGTTTATGAAGTTCAATTTGGCCAACATTCTGGCAGCTTACGCCCTAACGTACCGTTACTTCAACGGAGATTTCAAGGACTGCATCCCAGAAGCAGTCAACTGTATGATATCGATTTGTGGCAACTTCAAATGCAACACCATTTACGATTGCGAGAAGCTCGCCGTGGAATCGGTTTGCCACGAATGCCGCCAAGAGCAACTTCCGGCGGATAGTGAAACCAGTTTACTACTGGCACAGGACGTGGAACAGTTTTTCGCCGGACCGAGCAACTGTGGGGTCAAATACCGGAAACACTTTGTCCTGGCAGCCCTGTCGGATGCACATCGGCTGTTCAGTCTGGCCAAGAAGGACGACCAGCAGCGACAAAAACAGGGCGAATCGGGGAAAGCGGCTATCGGGGAGTTTAGCAGTAAGTTTTGCGATCAAGTTGGACAGCTGGATTATTTGGAACCGGGGCAGCTTAAAAGCTATATCAAAAAGCTTGACTTTGTGCTTTCGTATGCTAAGGATTATCTGTAGCTAAGTTTTATACAAACCAATACTGAAATAAAAAGCGATACAGAGAAAATAAATGAGTTTATTTCGAATGTAAGGCTGGTGGCGATTGATTGTCGGAAAATCGGAACTTTGGATTAGAGATGTACCGAATATTCGGCCGGCCGAATATCTCGATTATTTTGATTTTGCCGAATATTCGGTCTGCCGAATAATGAAACCCGTTATTCGGCCGAATAGTGACCGAATAATAACATAATAAAATAAAATGTAATAAAACATTATGTTTCACACAATGAAAAATGTAAAAAAAAAAAAACAAATTTGGTGGATTCTATGGAAAAAATTTCTGTTCTACGGCATTAAGGCGACTACGGTCAGGGCTATCCACAGCTTCGATATTTTTTACGACACTTCAAAGACACCAAACCGTAATATGCTTTCAGTGGACGGTTATGCCCTTTGAAGGAAGCACCACACTAGACAACGGACTAGCATGCAACGACCAGCGGAAGAGTCGGAAAACGTGGCTGACGAAAAGTTTTCCGGACTAAAGCGGGAATCGAACCGACATTCCTTGGATCGATACGGCTATATGTTTAGTAACACTAACCGCACGGCCACGTAGCCCACACGATCACGTTCTTCCTTTATTATGCGAGTCAGTGGTCTGCGGTGGTATATTTGCTCCAATTTCTATAAAGCACTTCCAGAAGTCGGATGACGAATCAAGTGAGTATTACCCGAGTTACTTAAAAAAAAATTAAATGGTTAAATAATACCATCAATTGTTAATTATTAATAAGATACAACTCCTCAACTTCAGAAAATCAAATCCTTAGAGCTTTATTCCACCACTAGACTATCGCAAAAGTTTTTACAAGTGCGAACACGCTAATAAAAGTGCACAATGGCATCAAATCGGATAGGTGTCGTAAAAATCAAAGAAGAAGATACCAACATGATTCGATGCAATCCCGCACTTTTATTCACACTTTCGTACTTAAAAGGTCGCACTTCGCAGTCCAGTGGTTAAAGAAATACACAATACGATAATTTCTTCGATCGATTTGAAAAGCTCAATAAAACGATCATTTCGTTCAATTCTTCACCTTGGAAGTGTTTCCTATTGAAAAAAAACTTACTTTTTTGTTGTAGATCAAAATTGAAAATGTAGTTTTCGAAAAATTAGACGAATATATGGGTGTTATACGGCCGAATTTTAAGATTTTTTTTGGCCGAATATTGAGTTATTATTCGGCCGAATGTTCGGCCGAATATTCGTTTGACCGAATAATAATATTTCAACTATTCGGTATTCGGCCGAAAGCCGAATAGTGCTATTCGGTACATCTCTACTTTGGATACAAAATGGCTTGTAAAAAGAGGCCATATATGACCACCAAAGAGCTGAAAAGTAGGAAGTAGGAAATTTGTGATTATTTCCCAGTGAATCTTTTCGAGAATTTTGATAAGGAATTCATCAAAGAATTTTGTTTTTGGATAACTCAAGAACACAACCTGTTTTTTTGCCAAATATAATCACAGAAAATAACTAAGAGATCATCAGATTTTTTTTAAATATTGCAGATATTTTTCAAGAAAGCCTTAAGTACTCCTGGGTTTTATATGGTGATTCTTCCATATTTTTTCCTAGGAAATCCTCCAAAACTTTCGTTTAGAACTTCTTGAAAAATTCAACCAGAAGTTTCTCCAAAGATGCATTCAGGGATTTCTTAAAAATTGTCCTTCATTAATATTTTAACTAGGAATTTCTCTAAGGATATCTCCTAAAGCGACCATATATGTCTCGCGAAACGACTCACCCCATCAGATCTTGCCTCCACTCAAACATAAGTTATATTGGATTCATATTAGGCCTAATCCATGGACTTTATAGACAGTCAGGTCAAATAATTAGATTTGACTTCGTAATATTATGTTGAAACTTCTGGTTTTCTGTTGGACTTCTGTTTACCTTAATATCTCCAAGAGTTACTCAGAGATTTATTTAGGAATTCCTACAATATTTCTTTAAGATTAGTCTTTAGGAAGTCTTTAAAGATTTGTCCAAGTATTCTATCAAATTTTTTGGAAATGTGAATGAATTTTTTTTTTTAATTTAAGAAAATGTTCAAAAAAAAATTTTGAGTTATTTGTTAAGCAAATTTAAAAGTAACTTTTGATGAAACTTGTGTATGTTTTTGAATCACTCTTGATGAATAACGATTACTAGAAGAACTCACAGAACCTTAAGGAAATTTTAACAGAGTGCTGCATTTTCTGAAGTAACTCATTGAAAAAACATAGGACAGAATAGGGTGCAATGGGCACTTCCATGATTCACTTTTCTAGGCCGAATTGTCTGAAACTTTGCAATAAGGAGCACTCCAGTACGACGCGTATTGTGGCAAAATATGAGCTTTTCAGTTTAAAAAAAAACCCCACTGCCGAAGTGAATCAAAATTGTCCAGAATTGGATCCTGCCCTGTCTTCTGGAAAAATGCTACAGCGTTAGTTAGATTCCATTTTGAGAATTGTTTGGAAGAACTGCAGTTTTAACTCTTCAATGAAATTCTAAGAGAACAATCTAGAGTAACTCAATGATGCAGCACAGGATCGAATTTGAGGAATCCTTTTAAAAGTTTTTATAAAATTTTCTCGAATAACCCTTCGAGGATTTTTTGGAGAAATTATTAAAGTTACATTAGATTAGTCGGATGTCTTGGAAAAAAATCCCTAAACAGTTTTATTCAAAAACTTTGAAAATAATCTTTGCATATTTTCTTGGAAGATCTCCTAGCTAGAGTAACAACTGGAAAATTCGGTTGAACGATCAGTGAAAAAATAAATATATGGGGGAAGTCCTAAGATAGTGTTTGTAAAAGTTTTCAAAGTTCCTGAGCAAATTGCAGAAGATAGTAACGTTGAGAACTCACTAGATGAATATCTGGGAGAATTGGTAGAGGAATCTCTAGAAGAATTTATGGAGAGATACCTGTACTACCCATAAAGGCATAACTGTCCTATATAGAAAAAGCAGGCATTGAGAAAATATAGCCCAAAGTTTGAAGTTTGCCTCCTCATACAAATGTTCATAATTTTCTAGTACCGTAATCCGGGGTAACATTGATCATTTTTTTGAATATTTCTTAAACATTTGATTTGAAAATGCATGTGTTGCAAATGTTATATTTTTAAAACAAGTACTGCCACCCATTGTTCGTGTTTATGTACTGTATTTTGATTTCTGAAAGTTTAAAGCATGTTCAAAAAAATGTTTTAAGAGAGTTTTTGATTTAGCTGATATGGGGTAACATTGATCACACCATGAATCGTTCGGTAATATTGAAAATATCATTACTTACTAAAATCATGGTCCCTGAAGCCGAATATGAAGGCCAAACTCTTATAAGTCATTCACTTTTTGAGTTATTTTAAAATTAAACACACCTTGAATTGTGGAATGCGCCTAAATGTATGCAATTTCCTAAGGAAATTCTTCACGCTTTATAATAATTTGTGAATTATGTTTTATTGAACATATTTATGAAAATTTTGACAACGGATTCGTTTTTGGCGATGTCATTTTTAGCAACAACCGCATTTCTCTTGCTCATATCGTTTACAGAACTCATGTGAGACATGATTCTTTTATGGTGTCATCCATAATCATGAAAATTATTGTTTACAAAAGTTGAAAAATTTACGCATGAACACAACTTTATTTTTGTAAAAACCTTATTGTTTATTAGCTCATGATTAGAAGAAAGAGAATCGCCATTCATGCATTGAAAATATTTCACCAACAAATGTTGATTCGAGCTTTTAACGAAGAGGGTCATTGCGATCAATTTTACCCCGCTGATCAATGTTACCCCGGATTACGGTACATGCCATATTCACTTTACACAACCGCAAAGATTACATATTTTGCTCCTATTGATTAATAATATAAACTTGAACATAATCCACGTTTTATAGTTGGTATTTGTGTTGAAAGGTCATATAGAGACTGCTATGCCTTTATTTTTCAATATGGGACTGCATCAACTTCATATTTTTCCACAACATTTTAAAATAAAGTTTGTTAATTTTTATATGCATATCAAAGTATATATTAAAACATGGATGCTGCGACGAAAAAAGATGTTGGTTCGAAAATCCATTTGGGACAGTTATGCTTTTATGGGCGGTGTAGGAGTCCTCAAATCAATTTTTTGAAAAATTATTTGAAAAGTCTCGTAACAATCTCTGAAGGTTTCTCTGGAGCCTGCTTAATGTTGCATCAGCATTTACTGCAAGCAAGATATGGGTAAAGGAGACTTTGAAAACCATTTTGATTTAAAAATAAAGATTTTAGAGGCCTTTCATAAAAATGGAGACTTGCATTGAAATAGAGACCAAGTCTCTAGAAAGGGACCTGCTACCAGCTCTAAAATTGATGTAATGATTGTTTCGACATTTTAAATTGAAAGTTGTATGAATTCCATATTACTTTCCCAAAATTAGTTTTACAGTTTTTAAAAATTTAAATAATTTAAAAAAACGTGCATGAAGATATGTGAATCATAGAATCAAATCAAAAGATCAAATATTATTCATAAAATTAGAACATGTCTTGGGAAGGCGAAAAAAGGTCATACCCAAAAAGAACCTTACTGCACAGCTCAAGAAGCGTTTCGATAGCGGCACAGCCGAAATTTTTGGGGAGTTTTGACGCGAAAATCCTTTGTCATGAACATATTCTGTCATGAAATACTGCCATAAAGAAATTTTCCTGATTGTTATTGAAATTTCTTGAGAATGCCAGGTCTTTTCTTGGTTTAATAAAATTCTCTGATAGTTCCAGGTTTTCTCAGGCAGAAGACACCTATCCTAGGATTCCCTACAACTCTTTCGTTATAAAATTCTTCAAGAATTCAACCCGTAATACTTCAACAAAAATAAATATCAAATCATTAGCGATTAATATAGGATTTTTTCAAGGAATTGCTTTATGAAAGATTCAGGAATTACAGTAAGGTGGGCAAAAGTTCGACCTTAGTGGAATAATCAATATTTACAGAAAATCTATAACAATTGAAAGCAAAAAAATACCACACAGTGAACCTTTAACATGATAACTACAATTTTGCTGAAAACACTAGTGTTAAAATAATTATAACAATTTCAAAACTAATTACGCAACTAGGGCTGTCATGTCTATTACGGCTCAAACCAGCCGACGGTCGTAGACACAAAAGTCAATTTGGACAAAACATTTTTTAAACGAATTATTTCAAAGGTCTTAGACAAAATTTTGCCCCACCAATGGAGCAAGTATCAAAACTAGTGAGGTCCAAAATTCGCTGACTGAAACACAAAACATCGATACTTTTAAAAAGGCATACTTTAAACCAGCTAAAAACTCATGTTTGTAGAAAAATACAAACTAAATTTTTATTAAAAACTAATGGCCCCGGCGAACTTCGTCTTGCCATCAATTAAGCTGTAATCCCCCATACAAAATAACACATTGATCGTCTCCCGATTTCCCGATTTTTTTTCCGGACACTTATCCGAACTTTTTCCTTTTTTTTTTGCACGATCACGTCGTGTACGTCAATCCATTGATCCGTACTCAAGCCATTTCATGAAATACAAAAACCACATCCATTGCCCTAAACAGGGTTAATTGTAGTATACCTAAAACTAGCATTTAATTTCGAAAAACTAAGGTAAAACGAATAAATTTAGTGACTTTTTTTTTGCAAAATCAAGCATATTTCACTAAATTAAAAAAAAGGTTCAAAGAAATAAGATTTTTTCCAGCCATATAGTAATAGTAGTATTTAAAAACTTAGTCGCGATGCTCTCACAAGAGCGATGGACGGCACCGACATCCATCTTCCGGATCCTCGTGGTCGACTGCTTCGTATCCTTGGCCCGCCAAATATTTTTGTACACTAGAGCATTGAGAGAGCCAAAAAAATCCTCATTGGCACGGTTTTGGGGCAAGTTGAACGGGTTCCTTTCTTTCGACACGTACGGTAAAACCGTACAACACGCTCGCTCGGAATGCTTGCTGTTTCGACGCCATCTTCGATTGAACTGACAGCACCCGAGCGAAAAGAAACATGTCACCCACTTCTAGGGAGTCTGGAGAGCAATTTTCTTGGAGAGAAAAATATTTACGTTCTTTACTATACTTACAGAAAGGCATTAGCTCCTTAAAGAAATCCAGTATTTTTGAAAGACATTTTGATCTATGATGAAACTTCTTAAGAAATGCCTGAACTGGCTAAAAATGACCCCAATGTCACAAGGTCGAAAGTAACAAGAGATCGAACACTTCTTGCGCGAATGATATACATAGTCTATCTGAAAAAAATAACTTTATATGTTATCAGTGATTTTTTCTTCTTTCAATCATTGGCTCTTCTTTCTGCACTCATCACCTTGAATATTATTGGCGCCAAAAATGACCCCAATGCACATGGAGGGTTTAAAGAACATCTGGATCCTTGAATCTTAGAGGATATTTGAAAAAAAAAAACCCACAAATCCTACAGGATTTTCTGTACAGAAATAATCGTAGGGATAAAGTTTAAATTGGTCAGAAGCAGGCATTGCAGAATTCGCTCTCATTTGAGTATGAAGCACGATCAAAGCAAGCAAAGAAAAACATCCCATCTGTTGCGGTCCACGATCGTTATTGTATCGCAAGGTGTAACAAGTCTGATAAATGGAAGCAGCGAGCGAGAGCCCCAAAGAGAGAGCGATGATAAAATCCATTTTTCTCGCTTGTTTACCGTTGGGGGTAGGTGTTTTTCTTTACTGGCACGATAAACAATCCACGAACTTCCAATAGCAATAGTGTCCCCCAGGCTTGGATCATGTTTAGAGGGGTTTTATCATGCACTACTATCCCCCCAATCTGATCGAAGTTGTAGCAGTATACGATAAACAGTCTCTCATAATGTGCAGCATGTTATGATAGTTACAGAGAGCGATACGTGAGAGATTCTCTCAATTTTCTCAGGATTCAATCCCTGGTCAGAAGTGCACTATGGAAGGATCTCTGGAGTAATTTCTGAAGCAATTCCTGTGAGAATCTAATAATCAATTTCCAATTTTAGCGCTACGTAAAAACATGATGCTGTACTGTTGAAATTTTGAACTGGATTTTTTTTTCTGCACGGTTTGTTTATAAAATGAATTTAGGCTCCAGAATGCTACAAAACGCTTATAAGACCGGTAGTCCTTTACGGGCATGAGACGTGGACTATGCTCGAAGAGAACTTGCAAGATCTTGGGGTTTTCGAACGCCGAGTGTTAAGGATGATCTTCGGCGGCGTGCATGAGAACGGTGTGTGGCGGCGAAGAAAGAATCACAAACTCGCTCAACTCTACGGCGAACCCAGTATCCTGAAGGTGACTAAAGCTGGAAGGATACGCCGAGTAGGGCATGGTGCAAGAATGCCGGACAACAGCCTTGTAAAGATGGTGCTCGTCACGAATCCGGTCGGAAGAAGAAGGCATGAAGCGCAGCGAGCTAGGTGGATTGACCAGGTGCACCGGCTCCTGGAGAGCGTGGGTCGCAGTCGAGGATGGAAAGAAGCGGCCATGAACCGAGTGAATTGGCGAAACATTGTTGGTGAGGTTTTATTAAGTTAATTGATGTAAAACCAAATAAATAACCAAATAAAAAAAACATGAAAAGGACACAGATATGATAAATTCGTAAATGAATTTTTGATTTCCCAACCTGATGAAAAACCTGGCTACACCCTTGGGATTATGTAAAGAGTCCTTTCATTATATCCTTCCAAAGTTTTCGTAGGAACAGATTAGTGTGTAAGTTGTAGGTTTTTAGATTCAAATAGGAATTAAGAGATTTTTCTTGGGCTATTTCTATTAAGGGTCTGTTCACAAATTTCATAACGCTGAAGGGGGTGGGAGGGTGGCTTCAAAATGTTACAGCTCATACAAAATTTGTAAAACATTCATACAAAAAGCGTTACGAGGGGGTGGGGTCCTTAGAATAAAATCTTAATTCCTAATTGAATCTTTAAAGGAAAGTACTTGCTTGTTGATTATTCTAAAATAAAAGCAGAAGCTATGCCAGGAAGATTTCTAAGTCACTTGTCCGAATATGAGTAGCCCGAATCCCGAATGTCACAAGGTCGAAAGTAACAAGAGATCGAACACTTCTTCCGCGAATGATATACATAGTCAATTCGGAAAAAAATAACTTTATATATTATCAGTGATTTTTTCTTCTTTCAATCATTGGCTCTTCTTTCTGCACTCATCACCTTGAATATTATTGGCGCCAAAATGTCAACTGAAACTATTTCTTTTCTGAAACATGTGCTGTTTTTCTTCGTGCAAGTATAGTGGCATTCGAGTTGCTCATTTTCGGTCTAATGGTTTCGAACACATTCCATTCTGGCTAGTATTACCTTAATAATAATTCCGGCTAGCGTTATAGAATAGCCTAGACGGCTACATTTCCGGATGAAACTAATAAAAAAAGAGGTTTTCTCAAAAGTAGTTTTTGAGAACCTTTTTTGAAATCTGTAGATGCATTTCATAAAGAATCTTCTGAGAAATTTTTGAAGAAAGGGATTTGTGGAAGGAGAAGTTCTTATTAAGGAGTAGTGCCTAAAAAAGTATTTTTTAAAACATATATCAAGACAAGAACTAAATGAGTTTTAGAACAGAAGAAAAAATGGTGGTATATGCCTACAGGATTATTTATATGCATTTCAGATGTAATTCTTGAAGGAATCATTGTAATCATTAGTGGGACTTTTGGAAATTTCTAGGGATCTCCAAGAAGAGGACCAAATCCTGAAAAACACATAAAGAGAATACCCTGGGGTATTACTGAGATGTATTCCTAATGAAATTCTTGTCAGATGGTTTGAAGCGCAAGCTTTCTAAAATGGGCTTGTAGGTATGAAATTTGAGAGCGAACCGTCGACCACCAAGCCCTCCCTCCCCACACACCTGTCTAGGCTCTTGCAATGAGGAAAGACTTGTCCATTAATTTTTATCAAAACTATGGTCATTGTTGCAGGCCCTCCCCTAGGATGTGTAATTTTGCCGCGATGGGTGGGCTTACCTCATTAGCACTTATATGGGAACCAAAGACATGTCCAGTCGTGGTGGTATCACATTAGGAAATATTTGTTTAATGCCGCGTCATCAACCATCTGGCATAGATGCATCAATCTTACGGATGTGATCCAACGGTTATCCTGTTACCAGCCATCGGGGTAACAGGAGCCGTAGCCACGCTTTGATGCAGATAGGTTAGATTTTGTTTAAATGGTTATAATATTGACTAATGATGAGAATGACTAAGGATCCATCGAGTAGAATGTGACACAAATGTTAATTTGTTATGCTTCTCTCATTATAATCATAATAAACAACCACATTTATTATGTTGGTATCATAAAACTACAACAACTTCATTCTTGCAAAACTATAATAAATAGATAGGGCTTAGGCGCGATGAAGCTTTATTTTGTCACCAAAAAGTGGATCCGGACAATTAAAAATGACTTTCTATTTCTTTATTATTTCTAGTATAGTTTTAACACATAGAAATGTATTAACGACGATTCTAAATGAAAACAGACGAGACCAGATTTGAATATGAATAGATGTATAAAACAAACTGATCAAAATCATTATTGGCCAACATGACAAAAGTAGTAAACTAAAAATATTAAACATGTTAAAAAGGACCATTAGCAATACTGACCAACGGGACTGAGGAAAATCTAGATCACCAGTCAACACATAAAGTTTCCGATGTCGTTGACTATAATTCAATGAAAACTCACTAAATCCTGTTTATTCCTAATACTAATAGCTTTCTTTCTTTTCATGTATAACAACCAACAACAACACCATCACGAGGGAGCAAGTGGTCTGTCGTATGTATCAAACGTCGTGTTAGGAGCCGAAGCACATAGATCAGCACGGACACGGATCGAATTAACATCAAACTGAGGTAAAAACGATCCATATGCGTTGGTGGGTATACTAAGAAAGGGTTAAGTAACATTTTTAATTTTTAGCGAACGCATATTGTATACGCATATTCAGCCCCCTATATATTCATAATACCGTACCAATAACTTTGTCTATCCAAACTGTAAACTAACTTGAGACATTATTCAATTGAATTCTCATTTTGAGAAGACCTCAGAACAATAACAATAAGACGAACATAAAGCACATCGATGACCAAACCAAACACATTTACAGTACATTTAGATTTGATACTTCTCCTCATATTTATTATCTACAACTTGGATTCGGTGCTACAAGATGGCAACATAGACAGTCATCTCTCATAGAAAAGTATTGTATTGATTAGCATTCCAGTACGATTTTCGGAAGATAAAGACTATTTAAAACCAAACACTTGATTCATATTTTGAAATTTATTCATATAGTATAACACATCACGTTTCAGACTAGTAGCATAAACGACTAAAATACTAGAGAATACATGACGTACAATGACGAGGCACTTCAGATAGTTCTTGTTAGCGTATGGATGGAAGTACATTTCATGTTTTTCACTTCAATAACCTTCATTCCATTCGGGAAAAAGGATCTCCCTATCGCTATCGTTTGATATACGACCGCATTCTTTATAATTAACATTTTTTGTCTATCATTGTCAAAAGATGCTTGGAGATGACATCTGTGCTACAATTTGTCAACATAGACTACTACAACATAGCTCTGTATGTTATTTCCAAGAAATGCATTAATTAATAACATATATTTTCATGTCGCTTCTCCATGCGTAAACAAGAATCCGATTACTCAGAACTAAAGGATGACTATACAAACATGACTACGGGAGGGAAACTGAAGCAAAAACAATTTAATAAAACTACTCCTGCACAATATTCAAACAAAATAGTGTTAAAGCCGGCAACATAGCCTATTCCGTCTAAATAATGGCAAAAGTAGAGGTAAAAATTTGCACTACGGGGTCCAGCACAGACAACGAAGCTGTCATGCAGCTCCAGCTGAAAAAAAAAACTTTGGTCATTGTTGCAGGCAGATAATCTCTAGATGAATACCGGTTGTTATTCCTCAAGGAATCATTTGTATCATTAGTGGAACTTGTAGAAATTTATTTAGTAGAGCCCTTGGAAAATTATATAGAAAAAAAAACCCTTGCAAAAGTTTAGAGGCGAATATTTGTTGAAATTCCTGCAAAAATGGTCTGGTTCTTGTGAAATTTGTGGGTGAATTTTTGAAGTCGTGCTCCACTTGTCCCACTAGCGACTACGCCCTTGCAACGAGGGAAAGCTCGATCAATACTTGTAGCTCATACCAACAAAAAGTACATGGTTGCAATTAGAAATAGAGGGACGTTATTGCGAAACAAAAACAATGTGACTGTGAAAGTGAAGACAATACCACTCTTCTTCTTCTACTTTTTGGCATTACGTCCTCACTGGGACAAAGCCTGCTTCTCAGCTTAGTGTGTTTATGAGCACTTCCACAGTTATTAACTGAGAGCTTCATTTGCAAAAGTGCCATTTTCGCATTCGTATATCGTGTGGCAAGTACGATGATACTCTATATGCTCAGGGATGTCAAGGAAATTTCCTTTACGAAAAGATCCTGGACCGACCGGGAACAGAACCCAGACACCTTCAGCATGGCTTTGCTTTGTAGCCGCGGACTCTAACCACTCTGCTAAGTAAGGCCTCTAAGCAAGACCACTCTAGTGATGTAAAAAAGCAAAAAATAAGAAAACGATTTACAACATGGTTATTTCTTTTCCGTTCTATACAGTGAATACCACAGTTCTAAAGTTCAAATATGTACCTTGTATATTTTTTTTAAACTCATCTTTCCTTCTTCCTCATATGGTCTCTGTTGATGTTGTTTTTTTATGTTTAGGTAAGTATTGTATCGATATTTTAGCATGTTTTAAGTTTGCTTGCTGTAACAAGATATCTGCCTAACTTTTTTTTTCATTTCTTCTGCAGTTTTCATTACTGTGATGATGCGATGGCTATCTGGTTCTTTTGTGGTTGTTTGTGGTTGTTCTTCTATTGGTATGTAAACCTTTATCAGATTTTTTTCTCTCCAAAAATCCACATCGTTCTTGGATCTTTCAGTACGCTCTTCTGCTTTATCTTTAAGTGGTACTGTTGTGTGTGAGTGGTAAGGATTTTTATGTTATCTAATGTTTAAAAATCCAAATCGTCCAGGTTAAAATGGTAGCAAGTATGCTAGTAGCAAGTAATGGTAGTTGTAGTACTGTCGGTTGTTTTAATAACACTGGTATAGCGTTTAGTGTAGGTTCCCATATCTTAGGTATTCTATGTATGTGTTTCTGTGTATAACTCTTGGCTGTTAACGATCGTTTCCGGAAGAAAGGAAGAAACAGTTGTCCGAGCTGCTTGTAAGTCTATGTAGCTATAAGTTCATTTCGGTGTTAAAATGCCTCTTTTTCCCTACCATCTAACAAAATAGATCTATACTGATCCCCAAGAAGCTGATGAAAGCGAGCTTCAGTGGGAATGTTTAAAACTCGCAGGCTCGCTTTTCGAGTTACGTAAAACCCGTTGGTCGTCTAAAGACAACGAGAACAATACTGATGATGTTGATAATGACGATTGCTGTTGTTGGACATACACAAAACACTAAATACCGAACCATCGAACATAATATTGGAGGAAAACGGTCATATATCGTAGCTTTTAGTAGTAGTAGTACTAGTAATATGTGTATGGAGGTACAGAGTACATCGGTAAGTAGTACATATGTTTATCACGAGTCTGCACGCAACAAAAGTGCTTCAATATGAAGTTACACGGAATTGTTTCCGGAGTTGGTTGGGGTCTTTGGCCAATGATGCCGAGGAAAAGATAAACAGTAACCTTACCCATTGGCCCGTAACCGGCTCCATCTACTGGCAGATTGTTTCTTTTTTTCTTTAGAATTTTCGAAAACCTAATTGTGTCGTTTCGTTTGAATGTCGCTCTAGTTTAGATTGTTCTGTTTTAAATATATGTAGATAAAATCCATTAAGCAAACACACAGGATTAACATGTAGAATTTGATAGGTCGGTAGCAAGCCTCGAAGACGGAAATGAGAGGAAAGATGTCTTAAGATTTGCTCGGTTCACTAATAATGTCAACGAAAAAGAAAAACATAACTAACAATTAACGATTAAATAGTCGATAATAGTATGTGCATCTGGGTTTTAAAAGGGGATTAAGAATTATATAACTAGATAAAATGGTAAATAGTTCATAAAAAGAAAAATGCTATTTTTATATAGAGAAAAAGTGTGCTAGAGTTAAAGATTTGAGATTAGATTTGCTGACGATTAGTAATAAGCTTGCATTTTTTTCTCTATAAAATTGGAATTCTCTTAACGACTGGAAGCGACAGATTAAGTGTGATGCTTTTCATCCGTCATTTGATACTCTAGGTGATCTAGGAGGATTTCTTTTGGCACCTATTAGAGTTCTGTTTTAGATTTTATCTGTTTTTTTTTTTCAGACAACACTGGCTGAGTATTTCTTTTTAAAGTACAGACATTGTTCGTGCCCTTTTCGAACAAGGCACAATAACAGGAAAGTTCAAAGGAAACGGTTTAAAACCGTTTCCGCTGGGATCAATCCGGTTGACATAGAATTTGTTTGATATAACAAAGGTAGAATATAAACGGGCTCGACTCAAATTATGATTATGTCACTTTAATGCCAAACATTCTCATATCCAATGGATCGTGTCCATTCCCCCCTTGGGGAAAACACGACCTCGAAAACGTCTACGGCGTTCATAAGGATTCTTAAGTCTCGCAATACCTAACGAGGTAACAAATATTAACGGTCGAATCGTGGACTTACTGGGATGCAGTTTACATCTTCGGGAACATGGCCAGTATGGCGGCGCAGATCTTCTGCGGGTTCGTTTCGTCCGGATACATCTGCAGTACGGTTTGGACCTGTTCCTCCGGGAAGATACTGGCCAGATGGTAGTGTAGCCGACGCCTCTGGTCCTGCTGCAGCTGTTGATGGGCGGCGGCGGCGGCTTGCGATGTCTGTGGTGGCGGCTGCTGGGGTGGACCAATTACACCGGAACCGGCATTGCCGGGAATCTGCTGCTGAGCTGGCGGTGGCCACAGGTTTATGTGCGGTTCAGAGGACGATGCCGGCGGTGGTCCCGTGTGCCACGGTCGAGATGGATCCGGAGCCGAAGCGATGCGGGTGACATTCTGCAGGGGGAAAATGAGAAGTTGTCGTTAGTTGCTGCTGAGTGCATAAAGAATTTCCAACACTTAATAGTAGATCAAAGTTTTTATTAAAATTTCTAAGAAAAATGTTTTCTCAAGGATTTTTCAAAATGTTTGATTCAGTACATCTTTAAGAATTCAGTTATTTTCTTCAAAAATGCCTCTACTCTTCAAGATTTTCGTAGAATTTATTCAAAAATTTTCGTTTAGTTGAGTTTAAGATTTTAAGCAGGAATTTCTCTGAGCATATAGAAATTACACTGGAGATTCCTTTAGGAATTTCACAAGGATGAACTCAATTAATTTATCCAAGATTTTTTTCATGAATGTCTTAAAAAAATACAAAATAATCTGAGATAAAACTTCTGCAAAATATCCTGATAAACTCCTGCAAGGATTTTGAAAGGCATCCTTGACCTCCTGAGGAAGTAAATATTGGATGATTTTCTAGATAAATTGCTAAGATAAAACTTTAAAAATAAATGATAAATCAAATCCCTTACGTTGGATGGAATCCCTGAAGAAATTTGGGAAGGAATGGTCGGAAGAATAACTATAACAATTGCTGTAGTATTTGTTAGTGTGAAACCTAAAATAAACTTGAAAAACTCCTGAATGAATTCTTGTAAGATTTCTTGGAAATATTGGGAGTAAACCTTTGCGGATTCCATTGGAAAAACTCCTGCAGGCAGTTCGCTTGGTAATTTCCAAGCAAATGAGTTCGCCGGAGTGAATGTTTGACTGTATATTCACGTTCTGCTAGGCAGCTTCTTGCTGAACAGTCGAGAATGGAATATCAACTGGTGAGCTCGTTTCATGCTTTTGTTTCTAATTAAAATATGATGAACGGATATTACTATCGAGACATCGAAGTATCCCCTTCGACGTGTATGTGTTCACGGTAAGTTGTGGAAAGTTGGTGTGTTCTGCAAATTTGTGTGACTTCTGAAATTGAACAACTTTGTGGAACAGCTCAACAACCCACAACTTACCGATTTCGAATTAAATTAAAAAGTCTCTCGGTTACTTTCTTTTGTCTCTATGTAAAATGACTGCAATGTAATAATTCCCTTAAAGGCAAAACTTCAAGTTATTTGTAGTTCGTCATCCAAAATTCAGCCAATTCGGACTACCAGAAGTGAGATACAGCACCCCAAACTTGGGCATTTTGAATGGAAAAACAGCATTTGGTTACTAACTTATGTCACTGACTGTATGGACTCCTCCAAGCATTTCTGTAGGCAAGGATTTTTGCTCCTCAAGAAATACCATCGAGAATTGTCAAAACATTTTTTTTAATTTCTTTAAGAACAATTACAAGAATTTATTTTTGACCTCTTTATAGGCATGATACTACTAGCAGTTTCTCCAGGAATTCTTTCTGGAATTTGCGTTAAAAAGTTGAAGAGAATTTATATATTTATATTTCTTGAACATTTTCCAGACGTACATTTTTAGGTTTTTAAAGGAATTTCTGAAGTTTACATAAAAAAAAGTCTTGAAGCGGTATCTGTACGAATTTCTCCTGGGGATTCTCATAGATCTCACCAGAGATTTTTCTGAAGTTTTATGTGCGTTTTTCTTTCTGAAGTTCTACTGAAAAATTCTGAAGCTTCAAAAATTCAACAGAGATGTTTTAATTTTGTAACAGAGATATCTATCGACGCCAAACCAAAATGTTTTCCTCAAGAATCTTTTTAAGAACAACACTCGACAATTTTTGTTTACATTATGGTCCTTTATAATGCGGTAAAAACCGACAAATGTGCGCAGTACTCGCATAATAATGAACACACTTTATACGGTTCGAGTAGACCACCATCGGTATATCTAAAAACCCAGTTAATTTCGAAACTTGAGGTCTTCAGCAAATTGTTCTTAGCATTGAAATTGAAGCTTTTACTTTTGTTTTGCAGATATCTCAAGAGCCTGCTCATTTAGAACAGAGTTTCTCAACCGGTGGTCCACGGACCTCTAGAGGGCCGTATCGACCTCTCAGGCAGTCCGCAAATCCGTTGTAAGTGTCGTTATATTCTTTATTTTCATTATGTGTTCACCTTGTTTGTTTAGCAGTATCCGTATATATAATATATTATTCAGGGTTCATATCATTATTATCATTTCATATATTTTGAAAGCTTCATTTTTTTATTCTTTTTTTTATCTACAAAATTAGGCCGAAACGAATATTTTTATGAGTTTTTTTTTCCATCGACCTTCGGGCGGTCGAGAGGAGAATAATGAAAATTATTTGTTTTTTTTTTTTTTAATAATGAAACTAGTCGGAATTGTTGAGAAATGTTTTAGAAACCTTAAATTTTCATAAATATTTTTCGGACAGCCCCCTCAAAATGCAAAGTTTGGTCCGAAGGAGGGTGGAGACAAAAAGTCAAAGTCAAATTTTTATCGGCCTCACTAATAAAATTGTTGCAACTCATTCTGTCGCTAGGAGTTAACAAGCCTAATATTACCTCACTGAGTTTAAACAAATTTTTATCCACAGTACAAACTTGGAAATGAAACTAGTATCGTTCCTAGAGATATCCATAAGAAATTCCAAGCAAGTTTTAGGCCTTATTCTTTTCAGAGTTCACCAGCTTTTTGGCCAGACTCTCAAAACATTTCTTGAAGGTTCCATGACGAACTTCTGACGGCATTAAAGAGATTCGAAATTATGCACTGCTTCTACTCAAACCATTGGAGGAATCTACTCGAATCTATCAGCAGTGTGATAGTGATCCTTTTCTCCTTTTCTGAGAATGTTCTTGACCATTGAGGGACATCTGATAAGGTTTGGGGAGAGTTCTTGAGAAAGTTTAAACGAACTCCTTTAACAGCCCTCATCTAGCTGCTAAGAATCCTAACAGCAAAAATTATAAAATATTTAAAGCGGAATGCACTATGTGCGCCCTGCGATATTTGCAAAGTAAATGTTTAATGCTCACTAGCGCCACCAGATGGCAAAATTTTGGATCAATTAGTTCGAACAATGAAAGTCTTAGATTTACTGAACAAATTTGCTGAAGACGTCATTTTTCTAAGTGAAACACTTGCGCCGCCTGGTGGCGTAATTCCATATCTGAATGACAACCCCATGTCAGCCCTTGATCTCCAAAATACTTAGAAGAATGCTTCCATTTTTTTTTTCTAAGAATCGTTTTATAAATTTTCCATTATTCTTTTAGATTTTTGCCAAGAATCCTCCCAGATATTTACCCCAAAATTTTAGAAGAAAGACATACCACATCTTCAACATTTTCGTAATAATATCAGCAATCCAAAAATCCCCAACCCAAACTAACCTGATGCAGATCCCACTGGGCGGCCGGGTTCGGACGAGCTCCCCCACTCAACGACGGGGCCAACGGTCTGTGAGGGGACAGTTGCTGCTGTCCTTGCTGTTGTTGTTGCTGCTGCTGTTGACCAATAGCGGCCACATTGCGCTGCATCTGATAGATTCGAGGGTCACACCCGGCCGGATTGAGCGTCAACTGGCGCTGCAGCTTACGGTGTAGATTAACACTAGGATCTACTACGCTACGATCACATGGATCTACTGGTTGTTGTTGTTGTTGCTGCTGGGATTGTTGTGCTTGCTGCTGTTGTTGTTGCTGCTGCTGTCGATTCCACAGTGATGCACTGTAACTATTCGAATGGTGGAGCTGATTGTACGTCTCCTTAGATATATTTTCTATACTATGAGATTTGGGGAAGATTTGCGAATCGACTAAGTTGTGCGGAGGCAGCGAGAGAGGCGAAATGTCCCAGTTGGATCGGTTGGGCGTTGGCATGAATGGGTGTTGCTGAAGGTGCAGATGTTGTTGTTGCTGCAATTGATCGCCTGGATTCACCCCATATATGCTGGCACTCGTGCTGGAACTGCCGGTGTCTGGAGGAACGTTAGATCTTGTGCGACCTGCGAGGAAAATACATAAGATTAGATTCAGTATAGAGTAACAGCTAAAACAACAAGATCACCTCTGCGAAGAAAGTTAAACTCTCATATTTTTGTATTGTTCAGTAGATTTTTTTTTTTTGAAATGTATGTATATTGAAATTATATAAAACATGATGAACCATCCAAATTTTGTTTGAAAATTATATAAACATAACGTTGCCACGATAAAATGTGTTATCATAAGCATAAAACGAGCTCACCACTTGTAATCCTCGACTGAACAAGAATATCTTTTCGCACGCACACAACGCGAACCGGACACGATTGACCTTGATTCCGTCTCTCGTCTCACAGAAACAGCAAAATTAAAAGACCACTGTTTAAAAACCAAACAAATCAGAGAGTTCAACTTCTTTTACCGAGGAGGACTTATTGTTTGTCCGTAATTGAGTAATTATCATCAGAATCGAATAACGCAAACTCACATAATGCTTTCCGTTTATCATTGATTGGACTAGTTTCACTGCTACTGTTGGACAAGGGTACACTGAGTGACTTCCCTTGTACCACCGTTCGGCCACTCCCTACCGCTCCGCCTTCACTCCGTGCCTGCAGATGACGCGCGGCATACTCCGACAACCGTTCCGTCACCGACTTGTGTGGCATACTGCCCCGCTCCGGATGGTAGAACTTGCATTTGTTCCCATAGGTGCACTTCTTCCCGTACGGGCAGGGTGGCGGGGGATCGCCCTTGCGGGGCTGCACCCGCAGGAAGTTGTCCAACGTGGGCCCGGACCGGCCGAGCGGATCGTCCGGTGGCATGAAGCGATCGTTCACGAACGAGTACATCAGCACCCGTTCTTCGACCACCTTCTTGAACTCGGAACTCTCCTGCACCAGATCACGATAGTTATCGTTCGATACCACGATACCGTCGTTCTCGGCAGCGAGCTGAAAGAAGGGAGAAATAGGAACAGATTTGAAATTTATTGAAGAACAAGTGATATTTTTTTCTAACAGATCTTTTGATACATCTAACAAACAATATACGCTCATACATACGGACACACCATCTTTTACTTAGTTTATTATATTAAATTAAGTAGTTTTAGCCGAAAGTTTCCCTGGATCGACCGGGAATCGACTTGGACATCTTTAGCATGGAACTGAGGAAGGCCCCATCTCAGAAAAAAATCTTATCTCTGAATACACCTAAGTGTACCAATCAAGGTCGTACTAATTAGTGTTCCACACACCTTCACTGTATGACATAAATTAATTTTAGGGCATACATTTTACATTACGTCTGACCCACGGGTTTGTTCCAAGCAATCTGGAAAGGATATTCTGTGATCAAATTACCAACATTTTGATTCACGCCTCAATAGCTCATCATCAAAATCGTTGAGTTTCTCGGCTGTGCCACTGTAGCATGCTTGTCCATTGTCTACTGTTAAGTTATAGGCTGTGCAGCTCAACCCGAGGAGAAGAAAATTGCTGCTGAATACCAAGCTAAGGTATTCCATACCAGATAATTTACAATACCACAAATCCGGGTGAAATTGATCATAATTCATGATTTTTTTTTCGTCAAACAACTGAATGCAGGGAATCAAGTACGACGGCGCACCTCACCAAAAATCATCTATAAAATAAAAAAAATGAGGGATCCCATTTCGGGGTTAAATTGATCACTTGTCAATGCGATATTTCTTTTTGAAAAATCTGTACCAGTAGCGACTCGTAACCTCACTTTTTGCCTGTTCTACGAGACTGAAAATGACTATTTCATTGAATATAGATTATAAATCAAAAAGTTAATGATTGAACACATACACACTTAGATTAAATTACTGGGGTCGGTAAAATTTTACTAGGTTTTGGAACTACCGAAAAAGTCTGTAAAATGAAAACTGTCGCCACGCGTAATTGAAAAGCAAATTTCACCATGTTTTATTTTTTATCGATATATGATATAAAAAGAAAGCTCTCTGCAAAATTTCAGTAAAAAATCTCTGTTTTTCGATTTCTGACATTTTTTTTTAGTTTACTGACTTTTTCGGTAGTTCCAAAACCCAGTTATTTTTACCGAACAGATTGAGTGTGTAATTTCTCTTATTAATGTTCGAATCCTCTGAGCAGAATCTCAATAGAGAAATTTAAAAGTAGATGGAGTATCGTGTACCTTTAATTCCGCTCCTAAATGCTTATCGTTGACACATACGCGTATTTCGACTACCACTTGCAGTCTTCTTCAGTGTCAGTTACTCGTGAGTGTGTGAGTGACAAATAGTTTCTAACAAATATCTACTCATTGCATGCAAATTTAAGAATTTCTATTCGTGGAACAGGTAGATTAAAGGTTAGGGAATCGCCAGTGATCTGTACGTACTGAATGTAGGTTTTCTGAATCAGAATATGCTTGCTAAATTCTTAGCAATACAGTATTTACGAAAATTTCAAGAACAACACGGAAAATGCCTAAATGTAGGCAATTTCCAAAGGAATTTCTTGATATCTAGCAGAAGTTCAATTATTTAAGCCGAATGAGCAGAACGAATTTCGATGATTAAATCTGGTTTGGGGATATATTTTGAGAATCCTCACAAATTTTCAGGTTAATAACATGTTCAAATTCTTGCTTATAACTTGAAATTTATGGATGTTTGTCATTGCCACACAGTGCAAGGTTCTGGAATTTTACATTATTTTCATAGTGTGGTGACGAGAACCTTATCCGTGCATTCTCATGCATACATGTACCTGCGTGGTGGCGTGACCGTCAGTTGTACATCACACAATGCTTAGTCTTCTGTGCGCACTCGAGCTTGCCACACGCGGCTACCACAAGTGGCGACGAGGATAAAAAAGCAAAAGTAATTGTGGAAAAGTGCTTGTTGTAAATTGAATGTTATAGTTTATAAAACAGCAGTTACTACGTGAATTTTTTTTCGGTAATATTCATTAGTGAAGCGTTTGAAAACTGGGAAACCGAATAAAAACAAGAAAAGAAAAAATCGGAATGAGAAAAGAAAGTCTAATATTAGTTTTATTGAATTGTGATACAAAAAAAAATGTTTCCATTACTTTGAATCAGAATTGAGCTCAACATAGATGACGTTGCAACGAGGCAATGCTGTGTAGGACGGTGACCTTGATTTTTTCTCGCGCGTGGCGAAACAAATTGTCATTGTGTTGTGTGGCTTCGCAGGTAAAAGAAAAAAAAGCATGCAATACATGCGCGCATGCATTGTGATCTGTTATTGAATATTGAAAGTGAAAAGTGTCGTTGGTGAAAGTTCGGTTCCTATTTTAATTGTGTGGCGGTAAGGTTCTATCTTGTAGAGGCCACGCACGACTCGGATCCGGTACAGTATGTGCAAGATAATTAAAGATGGCGAGGATCAACACGAAAAGGTATTTAGTTTTATTATCGAAAGTATTGTGTACTCTGAATTATTTTGATTGGTAAATTGCACATTACTTAGAGAACGTGCTATGCACATATAGATAGCGGGATGTTCGTCAAGAGAATAGTAAGAGGTACATAATTTCACAGTTGCAATATTTTTCTCACGCTTACATAAGTGAACTGACGATGGTCCCACCAAGCTGTTCCTGAGCACATCGGAATAATAGTGTGCTGCGCTAGCAAGAGGCTCGCAAAAATTCTAAAAGCTTGATAGGTGTCGTGCACCCGGGGCGCTTCATCGCATGTATAAATCGGAATCGGTACCTATTGAAGTTTTAAGACAACTGCTTAGTAATGAGGCTATTCGACTATTTTCTCCTAATTATGCAAGTATCTTGTAGCATTTTCAATTTTCGTTGAATTGGAGAAATATTGCAAAATCCCATACAAAATCAAAACAGTGCAGTGACCCATATGAGGAGCATCAGAAGAAGGCTCCAAATGTACAGTCACGAAAGACACTTTAAGCATTGTGGTTCTTGTACATAAGCCTACAGCACGTACACAGTAGCTCTTGTTTTGTCTCTAGAAGACAGATGCTTAACATTGATTTGGTGTGATTTAATTCACTAGCAATGTAGGAAAGGCGGCGATGCGCTGTGATTTAATTCACTGCTTGTATCTTACAATGGATAAATGCACTTTGCTTTTGCTCACTTTGGAAACTACTTGTATTCACTACAAGAGTAAAGAGAGATGAAGATTGAAAGTAGGAAAAAAATTAAGCCTGGACAAATATAAACTGGTCATTGATTTTCATCAAGTTACAATACGCTAACTCCATTATTCTGTATTAAAACTTCATCTTACCACTAGAATTAACGGTAAATCATATTTTATGTTAACATGTTAACGTGATTCATTTGTAACGCTTTATTTTGTGTAATTTATTCCATATAGATGTAAACATATACACTCAACACGGTGTCAATTGAATGAGCTCTAAAGTTAATGAATTCAAAAGGCAACAATTAACACGAATCTAAAGCGGAAAAATCTGTTTGAAAACAGAGCAGTTCATGCTGTGTGAAAATAAAAACTGTGATTTAATTCACTTCTGATTAAATCAACTATTTTGTGAGATCGATTCTTGTTGCGGAGTCATGCGTTTATATTATTGATCAATCAACATAAAAAAAATTGATATATATTTTTTTTGCGAGACTGAAAATTTTCTAGTATGTTTTAAATGGGCTCACAGTTATTCCAGAGTTTCATGTAATCGTTGAATAAAAAATTATATGTTCAGATAATCAGCGCAACGATTGAATAGTATAGGATATTGGAAATTATTGCCAGATACAGAACATGACACAGCCCTTCGCGTAGCACCATAATAAACTTATCGATATTTAGCCTAAGTATGAAATTCAATCACTTTGACTGAATTTCCGACACGCACTGGGTTGGTTCTCCAGTAGCTATGCATAATTTTGATGGTACCCACAGGCAAACAGAATGTACGTATAAGTAGATCATCATTCGCGTTAAGCGTTTTCATTTAAAAATTTCACGTATAAGATGTCGCTCAAAAGCCTCACACCTCCAAAATGTGATTCAATATGCGTTCATATTTTATATTATGAAAAAATAAGACGTACAATACGAGTGTATAGATGTTTCTTTGTACGAGTATGTAGGACGAAACAAAAATGTACTATTGCACTCAGAAAGTAGCGTTTTATGCCATGACAGCCATCAATCAAAACGATTATATCCATCGTGTAGTGCGGGTGTGATGTTATTCGTATAAATGTGGTGCAGATACAATGCCTTTACCCAGAGAGTCAAAAAAAAATACTTTTTCGAGAAGATCCTGGAACGAACGAGAATCGAATTCAAACATATTAACCAAAGACAAATTAAAGACCTCCATGTCCCTTGCAGTTGCCCAAAATTTTATGGCTCATAAGGTAATCTAGAATGCCGTGAAAAGTGTACTGCGATCTGTCAAACTTGGGTACCTTTTGCACTATCGAGGGACCAAATGCAGTACTAGAAGTGGTACCAAATCTGAGCCCGAGTGGGACGGACCTGTATCAACCATGGCTTTGCAGTGTAGCCACGGATGACCTTCCAGTAGGCTCAGAAAGGGCTGGCGTTCGTACAAGATCTTAAAAATTGACCAAAATATGGTTTGGTTAGATTTTCGGAAAGATTGGCGTACGTTAAAGGTAGCTTGTGATATAATTGTTCAATAAAACTATGTGACTATCCGCACTCAAGTGAAACTAGATATGGTTGAGTAGAGTGCCTGTAAACAAGAGTGACGTCATGTTCCAGTTTTGACAGGTCTCCTGCTCGATTGGAACGCGAATTTGTAGGGAAATGACAGTTTGCCACTGTTCCAATTTTGACATTGACGCCACTCTTATCTAGATCCACTCTGTGGTTGAGCTGTGATTAAATTCACTTGGAGCGTAAACAAACAACTAGTTTGAAATTATGATTAGAATCAACTGGAAATTGAAAGGCAAGTGGTGATTCTATTCACTGATTGAGTAAAGCGATGTAGTGATGTGAACAAAATGTTGTAAAATTCACTTAGAAAGGTAATGTGATTAGATTCACTTGTAAAATGTGAGAAAAGTTGTGATTAAATTCACTCGTAACGTTATGCAATAAAGGAGATGCATATGGACAGAAGAAACAGTGATTGAATTCACTAATATTACACACAACTGATTGGATTCACTCGAAGAACACAAGAGCAGATGTGATTGAATTCACTGTTAGCGTAGAGGAAAGCAAATCATGAAAACAAAAAACTGCACAAAGAGAGAACTAAGAATAAACTCATTGATACTTGGCAAATGAAACGTCCAGTCACTTGGTGTTTGATCATCTACATATACATAATATATAAGTGTGTTCAATCAACCAGCCAACGCAGGGTTCACCTATCACCATTTGTTCATTCAATAGAGATCCAAGAAAAATGACGAAAACGAACGATTAACCTGAATAACAGTTTTCTCAGCTGAAGTATGCTTGAAAGTGCTTTATTCAACTCTTATTATAAAAAAATGTTTTTGGGAAGGAATGCATATGGGATGAAGCGCATATCTGGAGCCCTAAACAACCCAACTATTTCATTAGGTTGTTTCAACTATTCAAATGTTTGTTAGTTTAGTTAGATGAGTTGTAATGATTGGATCGAATCATTGTGAAATTAACAAAAAAAAAAAACTTTTAAAGAAAACAAATTAATTTACTATGACAGAACATGACAGTATTCTAACATTATACTCCTTAATTGTCATTATTATTGATGAGTTTGAAGAAAGTCATCCTCATTTATCATATGAATACTTACATAGATTTTCTCTTGATTGACAAGAATCAATAATTTCACAATCATATGAAAATTACTAGAACAAAGGCAGAATTACAAAGAAATCAATGGAAATATTAGCTGTTCATGGTTGTACATAATCTCTATTTTACAATGTCACATAACTGTTTGTTTATAATATCTTTGTACAGGAATGAAGAACATCATCGAGAAAAAAAAAATAATGGAATAACCAACTGGCGTAGCAATAATGGTAAGATCAACTCAGGAGAAAATTACATGAAGTTGAGCATGATTATTGCAATCATTTTGTAAGAGTTTCGTCCATGCAGCGTATTAGAAATTGTGATTAAATTCACTGAACGTGCAGTATGATCGCAGAGGAAGTATTGTAATAGAGTTTACAATTTGATGACAAGGAATCGTTCCGAGTACTTTTGCTGATAATGAGCAAGCTTTGTTAAACCAAATCTAAAAAGACTGGTTGACATGCATGAAGAAGTCGTATGTTAAAGTTCCGTATAGTATTGAGGCAATTGTTATTTGATGAGAAATATTGTTATAAGAATAAATGATAATAAATGTATACATTTCATAAACGCAACCTTAAAAAAAATAAGAAGAAGAAAGCAAGATTTCTGAAAGAAAACTAATTGTGATAACAAAAACAAATCTCGCCATCAAACCTGTTCAAAGGCAGTAGATCGAAATAGTTGGTCTGAGAAATAGCATAAATAAGTAAATTGTGTAAAGCAATATATGATTCATGACAAGATACAGCATCATGTGTATAGAAATAAAGACGAATTCTTCAAAAAACAAATGAAAGTAACGTATTACGTTTTAGTTCATCTAGTATTATTGTCAATGGTCAAACGTGGCAAATAAACAAGTCTAGAGGCAAACTAAGCAGTTTCTTTAACAGTCTAAGACAGCCGCGGAACTCTTGCGACAATTAAATAAATTACACACGAATAGAACTAATCAAATCATGCGGAAATTGGTTTGTTTTAATAGCTTAAAGTCAGCAATTTGCAGTTGTTACTAAACGCACAAGTCAAAAAAAAAAAAAAAAACTATTTGTAACATGGTGTATTGAGGAGGATAGACCGCAACGAACTGAAATCAGAACTCTACCTAGACATAACAAGGACCTAATGAGCAAGTGTTATATTCATAACATACATACGTTGAATCTAACACATTCCAGCATATAGGCCATCAAATAGTATATGTGATTATAACTATTAAATTATTATTAGTAACAAGGAATATGCCAAATTTCTCATCATGATTAGATAGTTAAAGGACATATTCAGAATCACTTGCCATTAAGGCAAACGTCAAACATATCGATTAAAGAAAGGGGGATGTGGTGACGAGAACCTTATCCGTGCATTCTCATGCATACATGTACCTGCGTGGTGGCGTGACCGTCAGTTGTACATCACACAATGCTTAGTCTTCTGTGCGCACTCGAGCTTGCCACACGCGGCTACCACACATAGAAATAAACACGCTGTAACGCAAAAGCTTCACAACATACAACTCGAAAGGGTACATTGATAATTGTAATCCATTTGGAAGAAAAAAAATCGTGTGATGCGATGCCCGAATTTACGGTAAACCTTCCTTGTGCATTGGGTTCATTTTTGGCCAATCGAAAATTCGGTAAATGAGTTGTAACCTTTTAGAAAAATCAATTTTTGAACTGATTTTTGTTCTTTTAGCTTCATTGTTGATAGACTCACACTCAAATCTCAATCAATACGCTCTCCCGTGAGAACAAGCTCATTAGAGATCTGCTTCGCAAATCTAACGCTTGAGATTTTGATGTAAAATCACTCAATCAACTCAAACCGTAAAAAACGATTCAGTCGCAAAACCCGTCAAAAACTCGAGAAACCCGAATGTTGTTGTTTACGTTAGAAAGGATTACTATAATTTTACCAGACTAACAAGAAATTATTGCCGTGTGTGAGTAAACTGAGCATGGTTGACCGCCCGCAGTTGCTACTCCGTTATTGCAAGAACAGCTGTACTTACACAGGGAACCAACAGATGCTACTCAGGATCAGTAGCATCTCCAATGTGTAAGTACTGGGGCTCTCATTATTATAACAAACAATACCGGCGCCAGCTGCGTCCGAATGCAGGTCAATTTGGGAATGGGAGGGAAATGTTGACGTGTTACTTGCTTCATGAAAGCCGAGGAGTCCTCTGCACTTCCACAAGAAAACACTGGGAGTTTGGATATGGGAAAGGATTCGTTTTGGTAAACGATAAAGATATAATTTATCGTTATCGTATAATTAACACGGATGATTAATACCGATAGTGCGGTTACTATGCGAACCGGACACGATCCGAATTCCGTCGCTCGCCCTCAAAGGAGCATGCAACAGATTCAACGGATCAAACACTACTGACGCTTCGATTCTTTTTTTCACCCGCACACTTTGTTTTCGTTTTTTTTCTCCCGAAAAACGCGAACCGGACACAATTGATTCGGATTCCGTCGCTCGCCCTCAAAGGAGCATGCAACAGATTTAACGGATCAAACACTACTGACGCTTCGATTCTTTTTTTCACCCGCACACTTTGTTTTCGTTTTTTTTTTCTCCCGAAAAACGCGAACCGGACACAATTGATCCGGATTCCGTCACTCGCCCTCAAAGGAGCATGCAAAAGATTCAACGGATCAAACACTACTCCTATTGCCGTGTGTGAGTAAACTGTGG
The DNA here is from genome assembly GCF_002204515.2 of Aedes aegypti. NCBI lineage: Eukaryota > Metazoa > Arthropoda > Insecta > Diptera > Culicidae > Aedes > Aedes aegypti. The sequence continues at coordinate 22,049,048 of NC_035109.1, read as the reverse complement.
AAATACGAGACAATGAGTCAAATAATGAGCCAACTCATCCATGATTTTTTGACTGCTGAGTTGCGTGATTGACAACTCACGCATGGAAAATCTCAAGCGTGAGTTATGAGAAATTGAGTTTTTCACAACACTGTTTAGCTTTTTATGAAAGATATGGAACTCTAGAATGGAACCCTGTTTTTTTTTGTGAGTATGGCCATTCTGGATACAAGGAACCTGTTTCAGAGGGAACTGCCGTATAGAATATTCAGCAGTTCATACACATGTATATAACGAAGATTCAAATTTCATGGTGTAGGACCAATAGGACCTACATTCAGATTTGGCCGGATTTGCTCGGAGTATTCTGGAACTGGTTCCGCTAGGGTGTGATGTGGACATTTTTAGACCATCAAAAAGTTCCATCATGCGACGGCTCAAAATACACGATTTTCCATTCAGATATAAATTGACACCATGCCAAACACCTGGCGTTACATCCCTACTGGAACAGAGTCTGCTTCTCAGCTTAGTGTTCGTATGAGCACTCCCACAGTTATTAACGCTTTTACATTTGGACATTTTTGGCAAGCAAGAAAATACTTTATGCCTGGGAAATCGAGAACATTTCCAACCCGGAAAGATCCTCGACCGGTGGGATTTGAACCCATGCCCCTTAGTTTGGTCTAGCTGAAAAGCTGCGCATTTACCACTGGACCTCCCAAACATAAAATTATTATATTTGAATATCATTTCCGTTATGGCCAAATTAGAAAACAGGGAACTTTTCCAGAGATTACTTCAGGGACTTTTTCTGATATTCCTCCAAAATTGCTTTCAGAGACCCAACCAGAATCACATAACAAGATTATTATTGTAACAAAAGTTGTTAAAATAACAGAAGTTGATATGATTTTGTTATCAAGATAGTTTTGTTTTTAACTGGTCACATTTTTTGTAACAGATTTATTACAACATTTGTTATATTTTTGTCATTGCAGATTCGCCCATGAATTCATCAAAATGAATAAGAATGTATCCAGAATTTCATCTACGATTTGTTTATAGATTCCTCAAGGAACTCTTTTTCCAAAGAGTATTTTTAAACCCTAGATAAGGTTCCTGGAGCAATCCCTGGAGAAACCTTTTTTTAAGGAAAAATAACACGTAAATGCTTCCCGTGGACGATTTATCCTTTGGAGGAAGCACCACACCAGACATCGGACTAGCATGCATCGCCCAATTTCACAGTATTTCACAGTCGAAACACGTTCCTGACGAACAGCTTTCCAGACTGAAGCGGGAATAGAACCCGCAGTCCTTGGAAGATGCGGCAAAATGCTTTGTAACTCTAGAAAAAAATATAAAGTGAGGAATCTCCGGGTAAAATCCTGGAAGAATCCCTGGAGAAATTTCTGCAGGAGCCTATCGAGGGATTCCTGAGAAATTCCTAAAAAAATCCCTGGAGCATCAAATATTTTTGGCTTTTTGGCTATGCAGCCTTTTTTCAACGGCTTTTTTATAATAAAGAATGCGTAGACGAAAAGCATATTTCATTAAAATATGCAGTTGGTTATCTACCAGTTCATCCCTAGAAGAAATTTCTAGATATTTTTCTGAAGCAATTCTGTTTGAAATCCCTGAAGAAATCTCTCCAGGAATCGCTGTAGAGATTTTACTAGAGAAATCCCTGGAGTTCCTGGAGAATCCTTGGAGGTATCCCACAAAGAATCACTGTAGAAAATTTGTTTGTGGAATTTGTAGATCCCTGGAATAATTCTTGGACAAATCCCAACAGAACTCTCTGGAGGATTCTCCAGAATAGATATGTTCGGAATAATTCCTGGGAGAATCTTGAGAGGACTACTTGGGGAATATCTTTGAAGTTTCCGTGGAGGAATTCTCGGAGAAAATTCTGAAGAAATCACTAGAGAAATATCTTGAGTAATCTTTAAAGCAATTGTCCTAGTGTTACTTTTTTGAAGCACCTGCAAAGTTTTGTACAGTGCCGTATAATGCTTGTTAAAGCCTTAGGGAATTTTCGATAGCAAAATGCAGTCAAAATGTTCATAAATACAAAACAAAAGGACACATGAAGATGCTTTGCAATATGAAGCATCTCAATGTAAAATGAAATTTGTGAAAATGAAGCATAAATCAGCACAAAATCGATCTTTCAGCATGTGCGAATAACTTTATGCACCTAATATTACCCAATATAGACGTGTTTACTCTGATTAAAATAAATATGAATTTTAGGCTGACAAAATCGGGAAAAAAGCATGCTAAAATCGGGGATGGACAAAATCGGGTCAAAAAGGGTGCTAAAATCGGGAAGTTTATGCGCTACAATCTAAGGAAAGTATTGCAAGGCTCAATTATTACCAATGCATGCTTTGTTGCCTAATTCTAATAAATTAATTGGTTGTGTTCGATTTTTTCTATGAATTTAAATTGTGAATAAAAAATATACCGCAATTGAATATGGTTTTCTGGCAATCTACTCCAGTTATAAAAACTGATTGCCTAGGGAACAAAGTGCAATAATTTTAATTTGTGATTTGAAGCATTAAAATTTAGTATTTTCGAGTGCTTTATAGACAAATCAATAGTTTAATAGTGCATAAGTGATCGGTGCATAGCTTTTGTGACAAATTGGGATTGTAGCGGAGAGTAGGACCATTCAAAGTGGTGAGTTTTTCTTAAGATGTTCTTGTGTTGTTTTATTCGGCAGCAAACAAATGACGATAATTTTGTAAGCATTTATTTCATTTAATGATATACATGTTATACAATATTTTTGTGAAAAATGAGATTTACAAGGAAGATTATAGTTCAATGAATATATTGAGTACATTGAAGGTAATCCTTGGAGAAATTTATCTAACATAAATTTCTCTTGACCTTACTGACTGGACTATTACTGTTTCATAACTCAGAATATTGGGAACACATTTTCTTCTTTTTCTTCATTCATCGTTACGTCCTAATTGGTACAAAGTCTGCTTCTCAAGTTAGTGTTCTAATGAGCACTTCTACGATTATTAACTGAGAGCTTTCTTTGCCAATTGATCATTTTTGCATTAATACGTGGGATCCACAAACTTCAGCTTGGTCTTGCTGTATAGCTGCGCGTTTTAATAAATGTGTTTTGGCAGGAATGGCTCCCAAATTTGAAAGAATATAATCCCATCAGGAATTCAATCTATTTTTATGACAAAACAAGTCTTATATAGACACTAACTGTGTATTGTACAACACTGAAAAACTTCAAGGATTCGATACAACTAAGTACAAGTTGGTGGTATGCGCATGCATAGAGGGATCGTTATATATATATATAGATCGTTATCGTTATAAAGTTTGGATGAACACAGAGAATCTGACTAAGAATAGAATAAGTAGTGTAAAGCAGAATGTATGTTTTTTTTATAAATTTTTCTGAGATACAATTTTTGAAAAACTTACAAATTATTGCCCTGTTGTCTATTTTAAGTTCTGGTTCTACAGAAGGAAGAAAAAGATAGTGCAATAAAACTTTCGTTTCACTTATTGACATGAAGAAAGCTGTTCCAAATCAAAAACTGAAGGAATTATGCAAGCTTTCTTATACTAGAAAAGCGAAATTAGATCAGTGTAGACAAGTCACTCGAAGTAATGAATGAACAAATGTCACAATACATCGGTATTTCATCATCCAATCACGCCGCTTTTAAATCTTCCTATATTATGTCGTAAATAAACCAACACGCAATCACACTCCTCCCCAGCATGAATCAACAAATCCGAAACCGCAACCCATTGCAATGACTGACTAATCGCTGTAAAGCGAGATCGTTACTCACCTTTAGAATATACCTATCGTCGTAGCACACCATCCGTTTGCCACCAACCAAACGCGAAGGGGTAAACACCAGCATCCGCTCCTTCTCCAGCTCGTTCAGTATTTCACCGTCTTTGACCGGATTGTCCGGTCTGGCACTTTCCTTTCGCCACTTTGGCACAAACACCGTAATATCTTTGTGCCCCCGATTCTTAAACCAGTCCACACACAGCCGGATACCCCGGCACGAGAACACTTCCTTGTTGCCGTGACTCATGGCCACGTTGCTACCATCTATCACTATTGGACGAAGAGATTCTTCACTGGCACTGATACCACCTCCACCACCACTGGCACTACCACTACTGACGCTTCCGCCCAGCATCCCCACTAACCCGCTCCCCGTTCCGATGGGTACGGCCGCTCCGTACTCGGACGAAGCGGCCATCAACGGATCGCTGAGACCACCATCTACACTGAACTCCCCAGCTCCCTTGGCCCCAGGTTGTGAACCCAGCTTGATCAACTCCGCCAGCAACTCATTCTGGGCCGGATTGGGACCAAGTCGCTGAAGAGCAGCCTGGACGAGCCGTTCCGTGTAGCCCAATTTGAGGGCGAATTCTACCCGTTGCGTATAGCCCGGTGAGCGGTCCAACTGTTGTTGCTGATGGGAGGAGTCTCCCCCATGACTGACGTATTCGGCGAATTCCTGACCAAGGGTGTCACTGGTCGTTCGGGACACCTGCTCGTGTGAGAGGTCATCGCCGTCGCAATCGCTGTCGTAGCTGGAGTCTTCGGCTTCCGTTACGCATAGTGAGTCCAGGTATTGCTGTGGGGAGGGGAAGGAGAATGAAGATAATAGAAATTAGTCACTTTGAATAGTCATTTGATGTGAACATCATAAAAGTTTAGTAAATTGTAGGTATTACAAATTTATTCGCATTATAGCATGGGCGTAGCCTGGATTTCTATACGGAGGGGGAGTGGTTTCATTTTCGAAATTCACGCAAAAACGATCCTTATACGCACACAGCCTTTCCCGTGATGCGACTTTAGAGACAATTTTACTCAAAAAAGAATTTTAAGAAACTTAAAATAGTGATCAATTCTTTAAAAAATGTCTTGCTACCAACTCTGCTTTGCGCCCTAACGACGATCCTGATCGTATGTCTATAAGATTAGCAGTATATAGCGACCGTCACATCCTAACATGGCGACCGTTCTGCCATTCTACACACAATTTATCCATGTGCCATGAAATATCATAGAGACATGGGTCAGTAATGCGTGCAAAAGCTGTAAACTTTTCTACAAAATTTCAATTATTCGCTTCGATGGTACTGCTATTTTTGTATTACCCACCCGCCTACTTTTAGCATTACAGACCAGAAATACGACTGCCGCCAGTGAGCCATTCTTGCCGCAGCTCGATAACACACTTGTAAACAATCTAGGCAACCGTTGACGAAAGATGAGTACTCGGCTGCTGAGATAACATCATCGCACCATTCATCTCTATCTTAGCAGCTTACTGCGCTGGCACTAATGCTGATTGCTGCAGCGGACAAGATTATTTAAATATTGCTAAGCAATCATCGTTAGCACACACACTCGGCGGGGCTCACAGCAAGTCGACATTCTTTGGGCAGGCGGATGTTTACACTTGGCGGCTTCTCGGGAGGAGAGCTCTCGTATTTTGCGCTGCCATTATCTGACTCAACCGTGTGGCAACAGAGGTCCAGTTTTCTGAAAAGCTGTCAAAAACTCTTTTTTCTAACTTGTTTTTAGTTGAATAATAGAGTCAAACAATCATCTACAATATGAAGTAGTTAAGAACACATACAGTGACTTATTTTTACTTCACAGGATGCAAATTTGTTTTCTTCTGTCGTTAAATCTTTTAAGTTAACAATTATTTTTGTAGGTACGCCAAAGAATAAACTTTATATCGTACAAATCTCTTCCTGCGGAGATATCTTGCCTTGCTCAATTGTATTTTGAAAGTTTAAGGAATTGATTTAGACAATAAAACGTGTTATAGACCACTTGTAATGATCAAATCTTGTCAAACATTAAGAATGAGCTATTTTTGCCATGATTATTCAAATCTGGACCATTGTGCGCCGGTCTTGTGCACTCGCTGTGGTTGCGTTGTCCGTCCTCGACGTTCTTTTGACAAACAACAACAACCTCCCTGTCGTCGATTTACGAGGTAACGGAGGGGGATGTGGCTGTTGTTTTGTCACACTACTGCGACGAAACGGTACGTATTGACAAATTCAAAAGGATTGTCAATATGTCTGATGGTGCGAAGCGCTTTTTACACAAGACACAACAATATTCTTGAACTGTTGTCCATACATCACGACAAAAATAGGCTCGTCGAAGTTTTGTAGGATCATTCAAGTAAATTTTCATACATTAGGTTTTGATTTTGATAAACAAATGTTTTTAACCTAAAGCTTAGTACCATCAAGCTACCATTCACCGTGCATTTAAGATAAATTTGCACTTCAAAAAATTATATAACTTTTCCAAATAATTTGAAGCGTACTGGAATACCATTACGTAGCGTGCAGTGATGCATAACAAAAAATTACTTAAAAATTATGTTTGAAAATGTCATGTTAAGGTCGCTTCGTACCGTTCTATGTCACCATTCACCGTGCACACTAGTGCACCATTCACCGTGCGTATAGTTTTCGTCCTGATTTTATTTCATATCTTGAAAAAACGTTGTTAATGGATCAACTATGTTGCTAGTACTGTGCGCACTCATTTTTAAGAGTATTCAAATCTTCATTTACAATAAAAACCATAAAAAGTTTAAAACTTGGCTAAATTATTATTTTTTCAATAAAATCGTTGTAGTAGACTTGACTGTATTGTCCAAACAATTCCATATTCACTCAAAAACCAAATATGAAGTAGTTTAATCACGACAAAACAATAAATCTAATATTACCGAATAATTTCATGGCTTTTACACTAATGCACGGTAATAGGAACCATATATATTGAAAAGGGTCCCTTCACCGTGCATTTTGGTTTTGACTGAAACACAATAAAAAATTCTGATTTGCATAAAATCTCATTGGTTATACAATGAAATACATCTTACTAATAGTATCCACAGTGAAAACTTGTTGAAATTTTGAAAAAATTCATACTCTAACGTTAAAATGAAAAATCTGAATTTTTGGCGTTTCTACTAAGAGTGTTGAAAAATATCATTATCAAACAGAATTCATATGATTTTGATAACATAAACTAGGTTTTTCAAAATGCTTTGTGACATAAACTACTTCATTTCATCAGTTTTATCTTATTTTGCTGACAAAAGAATAATTTGTGAAAATTGTACGAATATTCTGTAGGAATTTGTATATGTGCACGGTGAATGGAGGCCGCACGGTGACTGATGACTTAACGGTATTCTATTGAGATTAATTTTCTAAAAGTATAAAAAATCAGGCAAGCAGTTTTTTTTCTTTCGTTGAACTTTACTAAGTTTTGGTTCACATCGACTCATTGAGCGGTATGAATAAAAAGCGTTGAACTTTACTACATGTAGCATCTACTCAAAACAAAATCCACAAAGTTTACTATAGTTTTGGTATGAATAAGAAACCTCTCAAGCATGTAGTACCTACTACTTTCAAACATGAGCATTGACTGATGCTGCACGTTAAGAAAATTCTATTTAGAGTGCAGAGTGATAACTAAATTAGAACGAAAATTGCCCGATTACAAAAATGTCTGCCATACATCATGGATGGCTATTCTCTTTCGAAATATCAAAGCTGACATTATTGTCCATGATATTTACTCACATTATTCAATTCAATTCAACAATCTTAACAAGTGACTGATGCTGCACGTTAAGAAAAATCAATAAATTCATGCATTTAAAACGGATGCCAAATTTGTCACTTATTCACACGTCAAATCATGTGAAAATACGAATATTACTCAGTGAATAAATTGTCACCCAACACGCAGCAACAAAGACATTGTCATCTCCTGTTCTTGTTGCAACAATTTCATTCCGCAACATCAGTTTATCACTACTTGAACAGAATATGACAATGATCGATCATCACCTGCGCAGTGATTTTCTGGGCTTCGCATTGCAATTTTCGAAAACTTTCTCCGTGTACGTAAACATTGACACATTATCTAACAGTATACATAAACAAATTTGCTTTTGTGTTTAAAATAGGTGATTAATCGCGAGTTGAAAAAGTTGCAACAATGTTGCGCACTGTGATTGTCATGACAATATTGCTTCTGATTGTATCATTATCCGCAAAAGTTGGGACAAACGGTTGTGAACGAGCCAGCTTTGTTGCTTGTTTTTCGTCTGTTTTGATGACAATTTGATTCACTGATATTACTACATTCCTGCTATGCATCGCGCAATCGATCATGAACACAAATTCATGTAGGTTATGTAACTTTACACGATTTGCAGTGTAAATTTGCGATAACCTTTACCTTTATGCGCATGTGAATTTTATAATGATTTGACAATATGGATTTTTTTTCAGTACACCATCAAAAGCCTTAGAGGCAGTTCTTTATAAGCTTCCATTGCATCAATACGTGCAAATGGAAGCTGAAAGGAGTACGCTAAGGCTGCGAAGAACTACCATTTTTCTAGAAGGCAATCTTTCTGGGCATCTTAGTATACTGGAGGATTTTCGTATTGATAAATCAGTACAGATGATCGAAGACTGGATGGAAAAAATCCTGAACCTAGATAAACCATATGAAGTGATTAATACGAATCGCCAAATATGGGAATCAGGAGGGCCTATTATTTCACCAGGATCGATTATTTTTTACACAGATGGTTCCAAAATGAATGATAGTGCCGGAGCTGGTATTATAGGCCCGGGGATTCATGTTTCAATACCTATGGGAAGATGGACAACCGTCTTCTTTGCAGAAGTATACGCCATCTTAGAATGTGCATATATATGTTTGAAAAGAAACTACAGACATGCAAGGATTTGCATATTTTCAGATAGTCAGGCGGCTCTGAATGCATTAAAATGTTTCACATGCCAATCAAATTTGGTTTGGGAATGTATAACAATTCTGAAGCAATTGGTCATGAAAAACCAGGTCCATCTGTACTGCGTGCCAGGGCATTGTGGGATTGAAGGAAACGAGAAAGCCGATTTACTTGCCAGACAAGGCGCAAGTTCTCAGTTTGTAGGACCAGAACCTTTCTGTGGAATATCTAAATGTAAACTCTTCATAACTCCAAACAAACAAATAACGGAAAAAATATTGAATTTAAATAAAAAATCACTAAGAATATTTATTGGGCTGCTTACGGGACATTGTCCGGCAAAATATCATTTGAAAAAGATAAGTCGAAGACAAATTGATGTCTGTCGGTTTTGTGGCTGTGAAAAAGAGACCTCTCAACATCTGCTTTGTGACTGTCCAGCATTATTTGCAAGTAGGAAAAATATTTCAACAAGGGCATTCTAAATCATTCTGAAATTTGGTTACAGAACCCTAACCTAGTAGTTTATTTATTTTATTTATTTTAAAGGTCATTCCGGATTAGGATACCTCGCATCATCAGATAACGGCAGTTATCCTGAATGGTAACTCTCCGTACTGAGCACGTTGCGATAGTAAACAGGGGTATACCACAATAGATCAATTAATGGTCGCAGTGGTTCAAATCCCAACAAAAAAAATGGATTTTTCTGAGAATTTTGGAAATTTAGCTAGAAATCTGTAATCCTATGAAGGAATCTTGAGATTACAGCAATTATGGAATTATTAAGTTCCTAACATTTTCAAGATTCCAGTACTGAGAATTTGATGAAATAGCGGTAGAATTTTGAGCTTCCTCTGTGAATTTAAAAAAACGCATATTGAACTCCGATGATGGATATGGAATTCTTAGTATTTCTGTGGTTATTCTCGATATTTCGGTAGGTTTCCTGGTAGTATCCCCGGAATTCTTAGAAAACAAAAAAAATTCTCACATCAGTGGTTGAATTAAGGATTTTCTTTAACAGTTTTAATTCAGACATTCAAAAGTTTATACTATAAATGAAGATTTCCTCTGAAATCCCAACGGAATTGGAAATCAAAGGGATCAAAAGTTTACAAGAATTCCAAAGATTCGGACCAGAGTTTGCAGAAATCTCACTGAAATCTCAGAGATTCTTACAGAAATACCGTCTTGAAGATACCCGAACAATTTAAAAAGATTAATAGCCAGATCAAATATCGGATTTACAATATTCCCAAAATAATCCCAGAATGGTTTCCAGAATCCCAGAATAGTTATAACAAATCTGCCTATCGGATACCCAGAAATACTATGGGGATTCCAAAATTCTAAAGGAAATCAGAGAATCTAGGATGCCTGTCAGTCAGTCATTCTTTCATAATATTAAGAATTACTTTAGCTGAAATCCATCCGACATCCGAGAATTCCTAAGAAACAACATAATTATCATAACGCCAGATTGAACATAATTATCATAATGAGTATCTTCGTACCTGCCACACGATATTCACATGCGAAATGATCAATTGACATTAAAAGCTTTCAGTTAATAACTGTGTAAGTACTCATAAGAACGCTAAGCTGAGAATTAGGCTCTGTCCCAATTGAGACGTAACGTCGGAATCTTTTCGAAATATCAAAATTTCTACGTAAATCTCAAAATACCTTTCAAAATATCAAGGCTGATATCGTTTTCTCATGATATTTACTCAAATTTTAATTATTCCATTTATTTCAACACTCTCGAAGCATGAGTAGCAACCTCTGAAGCTAACTACCAGTATCTTTGTAGTAAATGCTACCTTTATTCATAGCAACGCGTTGTTTGTAGTATGTTCGAAAGGTGTAGGGGGCCGTCCATAAATGACGTAGCATTTTTTCACTGATTTTTTACACCCCCTTCCCCCTCGTAGCATTTCGTCACAAATGTTGATACCCCCCTTGGAAAATACGTAGCATATCAAGCAACCCCCCTCCCCCCTATATTTATTTTTATTTGTTTTCCTTAGCAATTGGGTTAAAAAAAATGGAGTTCAGAAGTTGAATAAAAAGTATGATATTAATTACTGACTGAGACGTAAGGATAATCTAACGAATAAAAGTTTGATTTGCAGTAGTGCTCAAAAGTAATTTGGAAAACAGTTTTAAATAAACTTTCCCCTGTTTAAGTTGTTGGCTACATTGTATTAATTTTGCTGTTGTTACAATAAAAACAAGTTTACAGCTGAAAATATAGAAAAACGGATAAATCTTTGATTGGATTGATAAAGCTAACAATAACGAGCTAGGGTACAATAGATTTTATAATATGTTGAAAAAAAAAAATTCGTTATATTAGAAAATTTGTTTTTTGTTTATTCATTTTTAGGAAACAGATTTCAATGAAAATAATCAACAATATAGCTTAATTTGAAATTGATATTCGTCATTATTATCCAAATTGAAATCCATGCAGCAATTAGGTGCCAGATATAGAAAAGATTACACTTTAAATTTGGAAGGTTCAGAAAATCTTAGCGATTATTATACAAATAATTTATCTTTATTAATATTTCAGCTTAACTTCATTATCGTCCCCCATACTGAAATAATCTTACATAACCTACAGTATTGGACAAAACATTTGCAACTTTTTCGATTTTCCATACAAAATTACCAACTTTGACAAGCTTTATCTCAGTTATTTGTGGACCGATATGAATGAAATTTTGGCAGAACACCAGACGTAACTTGAATTTCGACATATATTTTTGAGTTGTTTTTACAATTACAGGTTCAAAAGCAGTAACGGTTTGACCAAAGCGAATTTTTTGACGATTTTTTATAAATGACATAACTAAATATTTTGAAGGAATAGCATCATGGTATTCAGCAAAGTTGTAGATTTCAACGAGATGAACAAATTTACTGAAGACAGTTTTTGTGTAGGAGTGTCAGATTTTGAGATAAACAGTTTTTAATTTTTCGTCAAAAATTACACTTTAGTTAAACCGTTATTACTTATAAACTCGTGATTGGAAAAATTATTCAAAAAAATATGTTAAAATTCATGTTATATCTGATGTCCTGTGAAAATTTCATTCGAATCGGTCCATAAATAACTAAGATCTAGCTTACCAAAGTTGATCATTTTGTATGGAAAATCGAAAAAGTTGCAAATGTTTTGTCCAATCCACCAAGTTGTATTCAGGCTATTCCATCAAGAACATTGTTATTTAAAAACAAATCGATGAGTTGATTGGGTAGAAATCTTCTACAACATTGAGAGCATAATTCACGGAATAAATATCTGGTTTAGTGTAATATTTGCCAAACCGAACAAATTGTTTTTTTTTAAGAAATAAGCTCTTACAGAAAATATGAATAAAGCTAAAACAATCGAAGTCGTTAAAGCATTGATTTTTTATTAATTTATTCATCTTTTAATTTGTTTATTTATAAATAAATTTATTAAGACATGCATATAATGTTCACATAATTATTTAAAGCATTAAAAATATCTTTTTGATTGTACTACAGAAAATCTAAATTTTCTTAGATTTTTTTCAATCTTGTCATATGAATGTTTTGAAGCTGCATTATCATTTTATAAGTTAAATAAAGAAAAAAGGAGTTTGATAAAAAATAATTGTATATTATTTTTTTAGCGCCTCTCATTTAACCGACGTGATTCAAAATGCTACGTCCACTAGCTAGGACCCCTCCCTCCCCCTCGTCACACATCGTCACAAGTTTGCGAAGCCCCCCTCCCCTCTAAAAAGCTACGTCATTTATGGACGACCCCTAGAAAGAGAAATGACACAAACATGTTCCACTCGTATTCCACATATTGCGTTTACTACCGCTTACTTAGTAAACTCAACTTTACTACATTTTATTCATACCACCCATTCTTTTGTCATTTCCTACTCATTCACTAATTATCTTTTTTGCAATTTCTCATCGTAATAGACTGTTTTTCATCACGCCAATCTGTTATGAAACGGCTTACTTTCTTGCACTGAATTATGCAGTGCGGGAATAGTAATTACGCAAGTGAAACCAGTGCTGTAATGATTAATTGCGTAACGCTTTCTCATTTCGCAACTGTTTTGAATTGCGTAATGAATCATAACACAACAATTTTTCAAAAACTGTAAAATAATGGTGAATGCATTCCGATATAATTTTACCCTCAAGTGGTCTTCTACAAAATGGAAAATAATGCTGCACGTAACTCGTTGCAAAACTCGATTTTTACAGCACTCACAAGGTTCTAGTCTATTCGCTTGTTTCAGCGATTATCGATAGAAACATGAAACGGTGACACAATTTTATACCCGGCTAAAGCGTGAGCGATCAAAATCAAATTAGAGGTGAACGCTGGGCAGGATATGCAGGATAACATTACCGGACAACAGTTCTAAATATGGTATTTGAATTTGCACCGAATCAAAATCAGGATACATAACAACGACTGATTTCACTAAGAAACAAGATATGCCAAGCAAAAATATAACCATAAAAAAGCTAATTGCATAACTAAGTGCCATCAGTCGAACGTCTTTCCTGGTCCGTAAATCACTCTCGGCGCAATCGTTCAATAAGCTGCGCTGTCAAGTAAAGTTAAAGTGCCTCGGCGCGTTTGTCCACCATCCCGTATACATTTCCCAATTAGCATGACAATAACAGCAATTCCTTTAGCAGCCGCACAGTCCCGATCAATATCCCATTAATTAAGTCACCCCCGTTGCCACTTATCGCGGGAGATTGATTGACAAAGTACTGCGATTTGTTCATTACCACCACATATCATACACTTTATCTCTGGCTTTGCTATACAGGCGCATTCCTCACGGGTCGTTGAGAGAGAGACAGCCCCTGTGGGATATTTGTTTTGAGGAGGTTTCCCGAAAGCTGGACAATAATGCACGAATGTTTCGTCCAGGGTTGACCAGGCCCTACGTTGTAATTTACTTTGGTCCCGGAGGGGCAGACGAATGACGACAACTTCTTCTATTACGGTGATTTATTGCCCACCACCGAGAGGCAGTGCTCCTGCTCGGTGGGGGATACTCTTCTATTACAGATCAACTTACAACTAACTATCACAGGGAATGATCTCTCTTATATATGCGAGAGGTAACAAAATGTACACATCGCATGTAGCATTGTTACATCGCTGTAATGCGCCGATAGCTAGCATCACGCAGCCCAAAGCAACAGCATGAAAGCAAACGGGCTGCTTGCTGCTAGCTGGGGCGAAATGAGACAAATTGAATGCACACTACGCTGCTGCTGTTTTCGAGTGCGCCTACCATAGAAGCCATAGAAGCGAATGGGAGATAGCGTTGCGGTGAGACCGAACATACTCCCGCCCGAAAACGAATGTTTTCCTCTGTAGGTAGGACTCGGCTCGACGCGACGATAGCTTGCTGTTGGTAGAAGAGATGCTTCGCTTTCGATGGTGGTGATGCGCAGTCAGTCTAGGTAGTGTTGCTGCTGCTGCTGGCTTGATTGACTGCAATTCGATGATGTGTGGTAGAACACTTGAACGGGATGAGAATTTGGCTTGATCGTTGGCTCGTTGATTGATTGTGATGACGCTTGGGTCCATTGATGATGATCACGGTCTGATGATTGAATGCGTGGATCCAGCGGGTGTCCGACGGGGGATTAACGCTCTTCTTCGGCAAATCGACTCTTCGGCTTTGCACAGATGGACGTTTCCTTCGCAAGTCGACACTTCGGCCTTGCTAGTGGACGGGACGGTCCGACGGGTGGACGCAGGGGTCCGGCAATGGACGGCAAAGGTCCGGCGGGTGGACGCAAGGGTCCCACAAATGGACGCAGGGGTCCGGAATGGACGGCGATGGTCCGGGAATGGACGGCAATGGTCCGGCGGGTGGACACGAGGGTCCCAACAGGTGGACGCAGGGGTCCGGATGGACGGCAGAGGTCCTGGGATGGACGCAGGGGTCCGGCGGGTGGACACGAGGGTCCCAACAGGTGGACGCAGGGGTCCGGATGGACGGCAGAGGTCCTGGGATGGACGCAGGGGTCCGATGCATGGACGACAATGGTCCGGCGGGTGGACGCTGGGTCCTACAAATGGACGGCGAGGTCCGATTGGGCGACACTTCGGCCCGGGGTGAGTTGTCCGTTGCTGTTCCAGCCCGTCACTAGTCGAATGGTCCTCCGGGGTGTCCGATATCCTGGTCACGGCACCAATGTTTCGTCCAGGGTTGACCAGGCCCTACGTTGGTGAACGATTGATTTTTTGCTGCAATGCTGCAATTTAAATATTATTGTTATTATCTTCATTGAGAATATTTTCAGCTCAAGGGAGACTCATGAACCGCTTCTGTATATTAATGTATCACATATAGCTCCCAATAGCCGTATCGGTCAACGAACAGCTTTACAATCAGATTATGATGAAGGTGACTGGTAGCTCGCAGGTAATAACTTTTATAGCACTGAGCTGAAAGTAAGCTCTGACTTAGTTGGAAAGTAAAGCTAGAAAAGAAAACGAACGTGGATTTTTTATCATAATTTCACCCATAATTTATCCATCTTCACCACGCGTAATGAGTTAATTTACGTTAATAACCATGCGGATTGGATTACCGAACAGCTCAATATAAGCGTCAATTTATATTAGAGTGTTACTGCTTCTCTAGTAGTCATGCCCTCACTTGTGAGTGAGAACGACACGTTGATAGCCTTCCCGCATCTTTACTCTTCCACAAAACAGTTGATGTAGAAGCGATGCAGATATGACAGGCAAACAGTTTCAACACTAAACAAATCGTACTCGCTCTGCGCGCGTGTGTAGTAAATAACATGAGATGGATGGATGTAGGTTATGAAAAGGGTATTACACTCTAAACATTCGAACTCACCAAAGTGACACTTCAATATCATATCCAACGTAACTTATCAAATAAACAAGGCTAAAATATGAATGAACTTCTGAAGAGTTTCAAAACAAATAATTTTTTTACATACGATATAAGACCATTCTGCATTATTAACAACATTATTTGTTGAAACATTGTACAAATAAGACAAACAAACGTCACACTCTAATTCTTCTCCATCGACCACCTTTTTAACGGTCGATTGAAATATATGGTAGGTGGTCAATCCACCACCCGCAGCGCTCGCATCGCTTTTGTTCGCGTTTAAATTAAATTTTACGAAATTTATAAATCATGCTTCATGAGAGTTTGTAGATAAGCGCGATAAGTATCATTGATATATTTGCATTGATTTCACATTGAAACAAATGTTGTCTCAAGCATCAAAATACCGATTTTGTCAAAAATGCCATAGTACGTCTTGTTTTAGAGATATTTACTGTTGAAATTGCATTATATGTCTATTTTAAACAACTTTCGTGTAAGTTTTCCAGCTTGTAAAGTAATGAAAATCAGTTTGTTTTGCATTTTTGTTTTTGGGGGATGGTTAAACAAAAAACCTTCAAAATGTATGGCAAAAATTTCGACGAAAGAATACTTTTAACCTTCCAATTACAACATCTTCGCGCAAATGCTGAATGTTTTCGTAAATACATTCGAGGGGAGCTTGAGATTGATTGGTCGCCCGTGGTTGCTACTCTAGTATCGCCAGATCAGCTGCACTTACACAAGGAACCAACTGAATGACTGTTTGGGACTAACAGACACCCTCAGTGTATAAGTGCTGGTGATCTTCTATTTTTAGGCAACATTGGCGCCTGCCGCGTCAGAATGCCGACCAATGAGGGAAAGGGGGAGGAATTGATGATGCATTAAAACTGGCTCCCACGGTAGACCGTATATACCACTGCGTCTACGCCAGTTCATGCGGGAGTGTGTGGGTTGGGGAAAAGGTATGGCAGAGAGGTTTGCTGTTTGTTAAAAGTTCGTCATTGTAAAGTGCTCGTTTTGGTAAGAAAAAAATCAGGTAAAAATTTGAAGTCCGTACGCGGACGCTAAGTGGTCCCCCAACGACCCTAAAGGTATTAGGTGTAGATGACCCCCGTGCGCCAAATCGCGCTCGCTGCTCTAGTGTACGCAATATGAGTACGAAAAGGTACTAGTAATAAATTGATAATCAGGATAGAATTTTAGGTAAAAAAAATATATCCAGCTTTTTACGCTCGCCATAAAAACAATATGCTATAAAATATCTGACAGAAGCTGGCACCACCACTGAACTGAAACTTGGAAATATGTCCTCAGCAAGCCTTGACAAACAGTTAATTGTTATGGTTTTCATTGTTTTTTTTTCTGTCAATTTATTCCGCATGTTCGCTTCGTCCAATTTCGAGGAATTCCATCAATCTTCGATTAACCATTTTTTCCATAATTTTCGCTGGACAGCTGATTTCCCTTTAGCTTTATTCAGAGCATATTCTAGCGCCGCCTGAAACTCCGTCCAATTTGCTTTGTTATAAAGCCAGCGAGGGCGACGGGATGTATCGGGTTTCGTTGTTCCTGCAATAGTGATCGATATGGGAAAGTGATCGCTACCCCGGGTGTAATCGTTAACTGACCAGAGAAAGCGGCTGAGAATTGATGCAGATACAATTGATAGGTCTATGGCGGACTCCACTCGACCTCGGATGGACGTAGGTGCCCCATCGTTCAAAATCCCGAGGTTTTTGCGAACGGCGAAATTTAGGATAGCAGTACGTTAGATTTTCTGCTTCCCCATGTGTGGTGATGACTGTTAAAATCTCCGAGGAGAACGACTGGCTCTGAAACCTGATCAACCAAGTACCAAAGCTGAGTTTCTAAGTTTGGCATGTGCCTGTTTAGTAGATACATGGATATTACTGATACCGGAAGCAAGATTGTTACAGTAGCCGTTCATATTTCATTGTAATGCAAACACTGAACGATTACTACGGCTTGTTTTTCTGCCTCCCTTTCTAGTTGCTATCACCTTTGCCGAAATTTTTGGATCATATAGAGGGCCGTGTGTGGCTTCCAACATCGCTACGTCGAGTAGAGGTCCCATATTCGCCAGAGTTACAGGGTTTGCTGATCTGAGACTTTGAAGGTATTCGCTGTTGTAGTTTGTGGAACAGCCAGGTAGAATTGCAACTTGAGTTCCATAGCGGGAGCAACGCAAGATATCATAGAGCTGTGCATTCATAGCCTCCAGTCCAAGTGGGGCGATAAAAGATGTCTCCGAAACGGGGTTGTAGACAGGGGTTCTTTATGTGGTATCGGTTGTTGCCATTTCAGGACTTTCTGGTTCGAATAATGGGCCGTTTTCAGTCTTCAACAGAGCTCCACCGAGTGCAGGTCCCAGTGTGGGACCCAGACTTGGCAAAGATGAAGAAGCCGCTGGCATATGCTGCCGAGTTTTTGGAATTTTAGTTGTAGCAGTTGTTCTTGACTGAAAGAGAGTTCGGCAGGATCACCAATCGAATGGTGGGTGGTGAATTTTTGAAGGCGAAGTGAAGGTGGCATCGATGCGAGCGGATACAGTGAGAATGGCTTGCTCTCGAGAGAAGAAAACCGCGAGGCTCAAAAGGGGGTTTCGGTGACATCAGATAGGGAGTTCAGGAGTAGTTAGCCTATCGACCCAAAAAATCTCTACATTGGTGTTGCGAAGTTATTCGCCCGTACAACGGTCACGGCAATTGCAAGGTCGTCATTACCGCCGCAAGTCAACCGTACCAAGCCGTCGAGAGATTGATGATGGCACCCAGGTATGCCAACGATAAGTCTGCGGGCCATCACTCACCGACTTCTCATCAGCAACAGCCAATACCCGAGCCCAAAAACGACTACGTGGATGTCGCCTCGTACCCTGTCCATCTCGCCCCACCTGTTCCGGATTGGTTCCATCACCCCCCGAGTACTGCGCCCATTTCCTGCGACGCTCGCTTACGAAGGCCGGCGAGCCCAGTTTGATACGTCCCGCCAAAATAGTGTGCCAGCCAAGCCATCTAAATAAACCACGAGTTTCAAGGTCAATTTTATATTTTAATACGATCACCACGCCGAAATCTCCCCCATCCGAAACTCCCTGGGACCTGGAAGTCGAAAGAGGCCTTTGGTGCCCACCCCGAAAGCTGCCGTTGGCTAGACCAGCAGCTTGGGGCTTACGACCAAGACTTCCGCACCGGCGGGGCCCTGGTTGCCCGGACAGCCAGTTAGGAATTGTGGGGAATTGGTTCTATATTCCTTGTGCGTCTCCGGATTTGATCTAAATGAAACCTAAAATAGCAAAGGAATGATTAAAGGCGATTAAAGAGTTATACATACAAATCAGAATTAGATTTTAGTTTGAGTTGTCACTCAGCAATGAAAATTATCATGGGTTACTAAGAATTTATTTTCAGGTTTGAGTTCAGTGGTGGTAGTGTGCTTGTGTCAAATATTTTATAGCATGACGAGCGTAAAAAGCTGGATATATTGTGAATATCTTCATATCTCTGCACGCTGACATAAAATTCATATCTACAAAGGGATCGTTCAAAAATTACGTAACACACAGAGAGAGGGAGACGGTCTTCCGTAGTGTTACGGTCCTTACAAAAATTTTATTTTTTTCATACAAAAGTTGTTATGTGGGAGAGGGAGGGGGTCTAAAATTGACAAAATTTGCGTTTCGTAATATTTGAATCATCCCAAGGAAAACAAACTTCTTTGCTGATTACCAACGCGCGCAGAACAATTCTCGATTACTTTTTCAAATCGACGTAAGTAACTTTTATACGGTTTTGAGAAAATTAATTAGGAAAAATCACAATCTATTTTCTAAAACTGTTTTAAAATGAATCACCTTTTTAACATTTTTTTGCCGTGTACTTCGCTCAAATTTTGCATACATTCAGCTCACGTGCAAAAACTAGGTAGTTTCTATTATTTCCCACAAAAATAATTATAAGAAAACGATAAGCTGTTTCATTCAGTTACTTTCGACGTTTTTCTACCAGTGTATAATCGGCTCAAGTAGTGTTTTGTTTTGATTCGTGGTTAAGTCATTTTGTCTCTCCATACAGCGGGGCGGCGAAAGTAGTGGTTAGGTTGCGAAAGTTGAAAATCTTACTTTCGTCGTTTTGTAAATCCGGAAATTAAACGTTCTAAAAGTGAAAAGTTGAGTTGGTACAGAGCGGTACGTGTAGAATTCCGCCTGCTTAACACGTAGGATCGATAAAGTAAGTTTGTATACTATTTTGACTTGAGTCTGTATGAATAAGTTTTCGAGAATTTGTTACTGGTGGCATTTCGTACTCATGCTGCGTACACTAGAGCAGCGAGCTTGATTTTGCGCACGGAGTCATCTACTCCTAATACCTTTAGGGCCGTTGGGGGATCACTTCAATCACGGATTTCAAACTTCCTGTAAGAGCTGGTGTTCCCCAAGGCAGCATTTTGGGACCTATATTATACAATATTTTCACATCTGACTTACCTGAGTTACCTCAGAAATGTCAAAAATCCTTGTTTGCGGATGACACAGGCCTCTCCGCCAAAGGACGAAGCCTGCGTGTCATCTGTAGTCGATTGCAAAAAAGTTTGGATATTTTTTCTTCATACTTGCAAAAATGGAAGATTTCTCCTAATGCTTCCAAAACTCAACTAATAATATTCCCGGTGATAGGTCATTTGGCATAAAGTCGTTTGGCATTAAGCCGTTTGGCATGAAGTCGTTTGGCATAATGGTCATTTGGCCTAAAGTCTTTTGGCATAATGAGTCTGAAACCAGGAATTTCTCAATTTTGGCTTGTTTTGGAGTCAATTGATACAAAATGACACTTTATTCAACAATCATTCGCTTTTGAATACATTTAAGCATATTAGGAAAGTTATTGCCAAATGTATTTTATTATTTATTCAGAAATTACCTTTCTTTCAAATATTATTTCTTCTTTGAGTTTCGCTATTGGAACATTTTTTTCCACTGAAGAGTTTTATAAATTTAGCATAAATATACCCTTCTTTTAATTGTTCTAAATTTTTTTTTCTAAATATGATGTAACCATGATTATAGGTATGAAAACTGTTGATTTCAAATTTCTTTGGAGCTATATTTTTAAGTACTTTTTGTTTCCAACTGACAAAAGGGCGGCAATCGATAATATTGATCTGCTCAAATTATCAGCGAAAAGAGAAATCTATATCTGCAGTTACTTCGATGGGTTGTGCTAGTTTTCGGTTCCCCGAATGTTGTTTCCCCGAACGCCAGTTCCCCGAATGCCAGTTCCCATAATATCCCGTTTCCCCGACTAGCCCACTTCCCCGGAAAGTTTTTAGCACTCATAATTGTGGTAACTTTATACATTTTAGGGTGGTGAACGAACTGACCATCTAATATGCACCCTTCTTTATTTAATTGGCGGTTCTTTCGAGTTTTACCATCCTTAGCATTTTTGCCAACATGTGTATAGCCGAGAATGACAGAATACTTCCTTCTGTAGACTGTTTATTGTTCTTTCTTGTCACCACTTTTCGGGGAAACCAGTCATTCGGGGAAAATTAGTACAATCACTTCGAAGATTCTGAACGCACTTTTTTAAGTCTTTTCGTTTTATTATGCCGAAATAATTTTTGGCGTCCATTCTTCTATTGGTTTAATTATAAATTTTGCCTTCTTTTAAAAATAGGCTGTTCTTTATATTTATACTGTTTTAAATTTTATTATTTAGTAAAGCTAAATGTTAACCATTTTTATATTTTGCTGTTTTATCAATTCTTGCCAGATGTGTTGTTTGAATGATAATTACTTTAGAACCTGCCAACATTCAAAATATACTTTTTAAGGGGAAACGCGTTATCTCCTTCTGAGATATGCTGATGGAAAAACTATTGTTTCAATCACAAATTTTGCTTTCAATCGAAAATAGACGGAGTTTTTGATGTACACTTCCAAAATTAAAATTTATATTGAACCGTTGAAAAGTTTTGCCACAAATATTTTCTTTTAAAGATGTGTTGTTCATTTGACTTAGGCTGTGAACAGATTTTTTGCGTTAGAGCCTTAAATGTTTTATACGAAAATAATCTGCTCTCGTATACAGGCAATTTTTGCATTAAGTCGCATTGATAGATCTTTAGATTAGAGCTTTTGATATTTTGCAAAAAAAGTTCCATTTTTTTATCAAGTAATTTTCATCGAGTGTTACGTTCAAACTGGAACAGAGCTTGATCTGCAGCGAAATATTCTATGAGCGTTCCCTTGATGAATAACTGCGAACCTTCTTGGCCAATTTACTGTTTTCAAATATGTATATAGCAACAAGCTCAAAGATACTCTATGTTCTGAGATGTGGAGACCCGTCACGAGTTTTATTTAGTAATGCTCTCTAATGTGACAACAATTTTTGAAATTCTAGGCTTGGAAAATCTCTGAACGAACCACCTACCATATTTTTCTGCTATGGGCTCGGTGGTGTTGATCTCGGTAAAAGCTTAAAAAATGCCGATATTTATTTTAAGTCAATCATTATGCCAAACGGCCATTATGCCAAATGACCATTATGCCAAACGGACACTATGCCAAACGACTTTATGCCAGACGGCTTTATGCCAGATGAACTGTCATTTTGTATGGGGTGATTCAAATCGTTTTCCAACAGCCTACTTGATGGCAAGACGAAGTTTGCCGGGACCACTAGTTATGAATGAAATCATTTGACTGATAAGTTTCCTCGCATAAAACGCCACTTTCGGAGTTCTTTTGTACATTTTGCTCCATCATCGTACAAAGTAAGTCGAATCAATCCGTAGCAGGTGTCAAACCAGCATTTGTTATCATAAATCAAGTCAAGATTAGTTTGCAATAAAATGTATACACTCGCATTGTATGACATTTTTTATCATATGAAAAATGCATGCATATCACGTCAACTTTTGTACGTAGAAGGCCTTTTCACGACATCCTATACGTGAAAATTGGCAAATTTAACCATCGTATAGCCAGAGTTGCTTGATATCAATCATATCAGCTGATGGCTGATGGTCTAAAACTATCACTATCACTTGCGAGCTATCAATATCACTTTGATTTGACAACCAACAGCAGTGATGCGACATCGCACTCTAGATCATAATCACTGCGGAATGAGTGACCACGTGGTAATTATCCATGCTATTACTGTTTTTCAGTGACCAACAAATAGATTCATTCTATCTGCAACACTGTCTAAAATATCGTACTGATAACTTGCCATTTTAACTGCTTAATTTAAGGCTGAACTTAACCCATCAGTGATATCCATAGTCTATCGCCATCAATGCACTTGTGATGGAGTAGACAGCATGATGTTGATGTGATATACATTGATCCGAATTGTATCGCAGTCGGCCTGTACAAATCAGCAAATTTTAAGCGTTGATAGTGACAGCGAGCTACTCTGACTAAAATATAAGTGATCTTATTTTTTCAGCTAAAACTGTCCCATACAAAATGTATGATACGAAATGTATAAAAAAAACCATACAAAATGTATGGAAAAAAAAATCGACGAAAGAATACTTTTAACCTTCCAATTATAACATCTTAGCGCAAATGCTGAACGTTTTCGTAAACACATTCGAGGTACATGAAAATACGATAATAATCAAGATTTTGAAACCTAGGTATGAAACTCGTTAAAAAATTGTTTCGACATTGACAATCATCAAAATTGGCAACACTGCTGTAATAAAATCGCTTTTATTTTCCACACATTATTTTCATATGTTATTCTGAGATTACCAATTGAAATACTCAGAGAAAACCATTTACAATTTGCTGTAGCTCGATAAATATGCGTACACGATTTTAAAAGTATGAGACATTTTAGTAAAACTACCATAAACAGTTAAATGTGTACTTAAGACTATTGTTTAAACGCACGATTTAGCTCTCATTTGTACAAATATAGTTTCTTTAGTCAACCATACTAGTTTTGAACACGCTTTTTACTTTTCTCTTTTGCTGGGTGTGAAAGGATGGTGTATCAGCCAATTTGGTTATAAAAGGATAGTGTATCAGCAAATTTGGTTATCACTAAAGTTACCTAATGTCAATATAATTGATTTTTTTAAAGCTGTACCTTTAGTAGAATAGTAAAGAACACAAACATACAATTTGTTCATAAAAATTAGGATTTTTGTTTTACGAAAAATAATGTTAAACTTTGACAAACAGCTTTTTTTTAGTACACTCTTAAAAATAATGAAAATTACTGCGGACGTAATTCACATCAGGACTGATGTAAGTGATGAAATGTCGTAAAAATGTGTTCTGAAAGATGTATTGAACGAAAAATGTAATTTTACATGATGATGGACATGGAAACGATGCCACTATGATGGACATTTCTCAAATCAGACACTATAGTATTTAAAATGTGACACAGATTCACGTCATTTGGCTCGCTTCTTTTATATGCATCCAAAAGACGTAAAATCACATGATTTTTTCGGAGTGTGTAGTTTTTGGAAAAACTATTTAGCTCTTCAACCAAAAGCATTCTCTAAGATCTTATGTTTTCATAGCATTGTAGAATAATAGTTGAACGATGCACAGAAAACCGATTTCGAATTTATCAATAAATAAAAAAATATATAGCACAAACAAAGTGTCCACTTTATAAAATGAACAGTCCTTGTCAATACCAAAATGAGGTATTGACAACTGAACAATACCTAATTAAGGTATGATACCAAAATATGGTATGCATAAGTTATCGTGAGTTGTTTTTTCTGCTCGGAATGCAATACAAAACACAAAGGAGGAATATTTATTTCATCAAGCCCGAGTGCTATCCAAACTCCGCGAGGCGTGTTATGTTCGCACGGGTCACTCAAGAGTTACGTGTAAAGTGTGAGTAAGTGTGAGCATATAAGCAAGAGAGCAAGGTACCAGAAAAAATCCTCGCATTTCAATGCTCTCTCACTCCAATCGTTTAGAAATTGTGAATTTTGAGTTCAATTTTTCATCCTTACAGAAAAACTTTGAAATCGCCTCATTTTTGCATCGTAGAGGAGTTTCTGTCAAGCCTGAATAGTAAACTTAGGCAAATGCACTATTGATAAACATAGGAATCCCTTATGAAAGTTCGCCACACCTAAATACGCCAGGGGCCCATTCACAAATTTCATAACGTTGAAGGGGGTGGGTGGGTGTCCTCGTGCTGTTACGCCTCAGACAAAATTGGAATAATATTCATATATAAAGCGTTACGAGGGAGTGGGTGGTTGTCGAAAATGGTCATATTTGGCGTTATGAAATTTGTGAATAAACCCACCACGCGCCTATCGACGTCCTGATGTGTTTTAGGATTTTTTTTTCAATATATATCGGAAGGTAATATCGTTGGGGGGGGGACCTGGTGTAGTGGTTAGAACACACGCTTCTCACGCCGAGGACCTGGGATCGAATCCCATCCCCGAGATAATCACTAAAAAATTAGTAAAGCCGTTGGTCCCGAGATGAACTAGCCCAGGGCTAAAAAACTCGTTAATAAAGATAGAAAAAAAAATATATCGTGGTTAGCGTTTCATCCAAAAAACGCAACTGAAGGGGTTAATGACTCAGTTATTGATTAAAGAGAACCCAGACAACCCAGGGGCCCAGATAGCCGTAGCGGTAAACGCGCAGCTATTCAGCAAGACCAAGCTGAGGGTCGTGGGTTCGAATCCCACTGGTCGAGGATCTTTTCGGGTTGGAAATTTTCTCGACTTCTCAGGGCATAGAGTATCTTCGTACCTGCCACACGATATACACATGCAAAAATGGTCAATTGGCATAGAAAGCTCTCAGTTAATAACTGTGGAAGTGCTCATAAAGAACACTAAGCTGAGAAGCAGGCTTTGTCCCAGTTGGGACGTAACGCCAGAAAGAAGAAGAACCCAGACAACCAGAAGTCACATAACAGTCTACGTAATAACTCGTTTATTTATACAAATTACCTCGCATCCGCAACACATTATGAATGAAATCATTTGACTGATAAGTTTCCTCGCATAAAACGCCACTTTCGGAGTTCTTTTGTACATTTTGCTTCATCATCGTACAAAGTAAGTCGAATCAATCCGTAGCAGGTGTCGAATCAACATTTGTTATCATAAATCAAGTCAAGATTAGTTTGCAATAAAATGTATACACTCGCATTGTATGACATTTTTTATCATATGAAAAATGCATGCATATCACGTCAACTTTTGTACGTAGAAGGCCTTTTCACGACATCCTATACGTGAATATTTGCAAATTTAGCCATCGTATTACGCAAAATTTGATTTCGTTATTCGTACATTTTGGTTGTTTGGGAAAGTAAACAAAGATAGGTTCTCAATGTTGGATAGGTCATTTTGAAAAGTTGCGCGAGATACAAGTTGATTGCCTTATTTTCGATTCACTTTCAACTCAATAATGATTCACTCCTTCACTCACTGTTTAGGTTCATCTCAACTCGTTTACATTTTCACGTGTGTTCATTTATTTATAGGTATTCCACTAAACAGCTCGAAAATTTATTATAATCGATACTCAGTTAACAGTAAGTCGAGCATAAATCTCAAAAGTTGTTGGTTTCCAAAGTATAATCACATGTTGTGATTTAGAACTAGTACTTGCCATGTCGTAAGATTTTCTTTTGGGCTCATCGCTAAATGGCGAGTAAAAAGGAATTACCTCCATGTCTCGGGGCTTGTATCCCTTATCCTGCCCTCACAGCACTTGTATACAGAATTGAAGGGAATGATAACAGAAGCACTTAATGCTTCAAAACAGCGATGCGCATAATCACGGAGCATAATACTATTACAAGGATCCGACCAAATACAGCACCTTAAAGAAAAATAAATTATTATCGTCCGACATAATTCATGGCTGTGTATCGATAACTGGACGTAAGGTAATACGATCACATCCGCTTTACAACTATATACCATTCAAAATTAAATCGGATTCGATTGAAGAAATTGCCAAGATACTCATTTCAAGTAGCAACTCAAAACATAGAACAAATTGCACTTAATATCTTCAGCATGGTGATATGATCGAAAGGTATCAGACGCAGCTCTAGCTCTCACTCACTAGATCAGGGTTCAAATCCCAATCAATCGTTTACAACTTTTTTGTTAATTTCTCAAATCGGGTCTTTCGATTGCTGGGTTTCGATTTTCAAATGTCGCTGGCTGGTTTTGTATGGGGAATTCATCGGTAGCGAACATCTAAGCCAAAAAAATCATAAATCCAGAATTATTATATTTTTTGCAATCTTATTACCCGTTTCTGGCAAATGTTATCATATTTGTAACTTACAAAAATCAAAATATGAATAGAAATTATATGGTTGATTTCAATCGTTTCTTTTTGGGTACATTTTTGAAAAGACACTAAAAAGAGTCGTAGCTAAGAAAAGATTGAAGATAGAGGAAACGTTTTACATACAGTCCAGTTTCGCTAAAGAATCAGTAATACTGTTTGAGTCAAATTCTGCAAAACTCATTCAAAAAGATTTGCGATTTGATTGACGATCTCTGCACGTGTAATTATCCATACCGTTATCTACATCCTGGTGAGTCAACCCATAACGATTATGCCCCATATTTCTACATATAAGATAACACAAATCCACAGTCGTGTGTCCGTCCGTGTATCACATGCCACAAATTACCTTTTGACTATAGTTGCTGGTGATGAGCATCTTTCTCTGTCTTTCGTTCGTGTGCTAATAAATACAAAATCCTTCTCCTTTGAAAAAATGAATAACAAAACTGCTCTCCGTGTCGTTTAATATAGGAACTATCAGTCGCTCGCAGTTTTCTCCGGTCGTCGTCGTTCGTGTCGGTGTAATATTTATCGTAGCGCACCACAAGATCCGCTTCGCAAATGACCCATTCACCGTCTGGTTACCACCACCTTGGGGCAGCCTCTGTATCCTATCTTGGCTGAATGAACCAACCAGTTCGGTCCCCGTGCTAGCCTAGCTGATGAGCTTTGGCGAAGGCAACGAAGACGACGAGACGAAGAAGAGGTCAACCCGTCGTCGATCGTCGTCAGAGACGAGTCAACCGGTTTTCGGTTTTCGAGGAGGGTCCCACCAGAAGAAGAAAGACTCGGACCAAACTGCACACGACCTCCTCCTCGCTCTTCAACACTCCAAAACGTCGTCGCGATCGCCCACCACCGCAATTCACAAGATCCGGAGCCGTTGAACCTGCCTGTTCAGCCGCAGGTGAACTGATCTACGGGGTGGTGAGCTGAAACCACAAGCAGAGATATCCGAGAGCTCTCGCGGCGAACCCTTGCGTGACGAAACGGAATTCGCCTCTTGTTGATCAGGCGGTGAAGGGGTAGATCGGCTTCTCTGACTAAGCGCGAGACTTGCCGAGGGTTGGTGGTGGGAGAATCTGATGATGACGACGATCGATCGAAACGCGCGTGTAGCTTCCTCTCCGAGCGTTGGCTCCACTTGCTGCTAGCGATGCGATCAATGATGATCAATGATCATGTTTTTGCTGCCTCTCAAGCGCGATTACGTAGACACTAACTGCCGAACAGGACTCCAGTCTTCAACGCCTACCTCCGGTGCGCTGTAGTGGCCTGGAGAGCGACTGTGACGTCAACGCGCGAAGATCACCCTCGATCGAAGATCTCGTTCACTTTACGTACAATGCAAACGGATTTAGCATTCCTACAACCACATTGAAGCTCCGAATCACTCAATACGTATTAGCATTCTATCGATATACTGTCGTCGATGGCGTCAACATGCGCCGCTAGAATTGAAATACTGGACGAAAATATATGCACCACACTTCACTGTACTCTCGTTGGAGGTTTTGTTTGCGCTTATACTGGATTCTTCTTCTCTGGCCTTTGATTATTACTGCTCGCTCCGAATCCACATCCTCTTTGGGTGCAACTAAACTCGTACTCGGATCACTTTTGATTTCAATTACCGATCACTCACTTAAACAACTATTTTGCTTTGTAACAAAAACTTCTAAGCACTTTCAGCTCCTGAGAGATATTTCGTAATCACAGTTTCACCAATTGCTCCAAGTCGACCATATCCTGGAGCAGCCAATTCTTCTCCACAAAAAAATCTCACGACCAGCTGCCAATCACCAATAGCAGCAAGGTGGTAGATAGAAACACCACAAACCAAAAAAAAACGGTCGATTATCGAATACGCGTCGAACTCTATATGCTGCGATCAGCCACTACTAACCACCTACTTCTTTGAGCAACGAACGGAGCACAACTGTTTTCCATTCATTTGACGTAGCAAAATTTTAATTCAGCTTTCTCACCGAGCTGGGAGGAGACCGCAGCGCAGCTCGCTCGCGCGCACCCAAAGAGTATAAGTTAGTCAGTCGTTGAGTCGATCGGCTTGGGGGATTCCTCATCCCGAGCGCGCTTACACGGTGCTTCATTTACCGTTGTTATTTAAAAAAAAAATCGTTAGCCTAGGCTACTAAAGGCGTAACCATCAAAATCGTTGATTGTTAGGGCTTTAGCGTTGTATTTCATATTCGAAAATCGTCCAGCATAAGTATGGTGATGGAAGACTGTAACACGAATATCATAATATCTTCTCAGAAAAAGCGAAGCGGTTCTGTACGACTTTGAAATGTTTATCTTTTTCAAGTTTAGGCCATATTCCAACACATTTTCATCGATCTAGTGCTTCATTTATTGATATGATTATTACAAATGATTCTGGTTCTGTACTTTGCTTCAATCAATTTGATGTTCCATTTTTATCTAATCACGATTTGTTACTAGCTTCACTGGGTGTCGATTTGCTGCCTGCTAATAACACGAGGACTTTTCGCGACTAAAGTCAGATGAATTGCCTGACTCTTTGCTTGCTTTTTTCAACAGTTACATACATGATATGTTCGATAACTGTGTACCGTTAAAAACAAAGTCTATAGCCATCCAAAATGCAATCATTGGTTCAAACAGGATATATCCAAAGCATCGTGATCTAGCCTACCGACTATGGAAAGTCTGAAAATATGATACTGACTATTCACCACTGTATAAAAGGTTAAGGAACAAGGTCACGGTACTGATAAATACAGCTAAGAAGGAATATTGGAATACAAAAGTTTCAAATGCTTCCACCTCAAAAGAATCAGGGAAATATTTTGGACAAATGAACGTCAAATCGCGCTCAATATTAACGAACTCCCAATGAGGCTCACAGGCTGTAAGATCCACGTTTTTGCAGACGACGTACAAGTGAACTTCAATTGCTTAGGGCTTACTATTGATACCGTCGTTGGGGGTGACAATGGGTCAAAAAGGGATATGTGCGATTTATTTTTTGAACAACTATCGCAATTTAACTCCAATAAACTTCAAATTTGGTGTGTATGTACTTCGATGGTACATTAACAACTGTTCAAAAAATTAAAGACAAATATTTATTCACAGCGGCACCACAAGTGAATGAAAAATGACCCAATCTCACCCCATAGAGGGGGTGACATTGGGTCACTGTAATTCAAATAACTTGTTTTTGAGAATATGATTTCAAAACCATTCACAACTGAAAAATATTGACAAAAAACGATGCAAATAAGACAAAAAGATATCTAAGATGTTTCACAAGTATGAAAAACCCACTTAAAAGAAAGATTATACTGAAAATTGAAGAGCTATGAGAAAAAATATGTAAACCCAACATTTATCGTCAAGTTTACATACATTTTCTTGGTTTTCCCTCAAATTGTCTTCAAAGCCTCATCCCCATTGCTATAAAGCCCATTCAGTTTCCCCAAAGGTGTACTGAAACAGTGATTGTTTTAAACCTTCGCAAATAGTTAAATTTCGGTGCGACATTCCACGATCAATAAATTTCAGGCAGAAGTTGACGTCATAATCCCAGTATTTCAGCGATTCAACTCATTTGTACTTCCGTGAGATGTTTCTATAATATGAAAACACTGATAAATAATCAAATTTAGAAAAAAACACCCTTTTGATAAAAATTTACGATGTTGCTGCGCACGAAACACAGTTGCTGGTTTGAGAAGTTGTCAAAATGCGTTGTATTATTATTCAATGCACGGAATATTCAAGTAGACTTGTTTGATGTTTCAGAGATTCTGTATTTAGAAAGAATAAACACATCTTAATGAAAAAAGAGAACACCCAGCACCGTAAAATGTCAAAAAAGTGGACTTGGAATTTCATTTACTATCGTTCTTGCTTGACCCAATCTCACTCCCATGTTCAATGTCGTACCGAAAAATATGATTTTTTTGTTGGAAAATCAAACAGATTCCGGATAATACCTGTGATGTGTAATGAAAAGACTTTCAACATTCTACTAATACAACGATAGAGGCTAAAGTACATGCGTGATACTTTGTACAGGAGAAATTTAATGTTGTAAATTTTATCTAGTTTCAACATGCAAGTTTATTGATGTAGTAAACAAAACCTACTACAGGTATGTTCCGTTTTTATCAACACGATCGACGATTTTCAGTTGACAAAAACGGAACCGTGACAAAAACGGAATAATTTTCTTAGACAAAATATTTTACAAATTTGAAATGAAAATTGTAGTTTCGTCAGGATAATACTCATTTTCATCATATTAATGCACAGTATCGACGTTTAAGAGCTGTAAGGAGCATTTAGATTGTTCATTCTTATAGGTTCGTAATGAAAGTCGATTGCAGACTCCTATCAATCAATATGATTTTGTTATAAATGATTAATAGTTCTAGTTTTCTTAGTTAGAATTTCAATAAATGTAATATAGAATATTAAAACGATAATCACATGAATGTCTTTTGCATCACAAGGTACGCCATATTTGTAAAAATAACTACGAGGAAGTGGGGCAAGCAGATATTTTTTTTAAAAGAAAGATTAAACAAGAAACAACTTCTTGTTTTACTTTTCATCCTTCTTTTTCATCTTCTTCTTCTTCTTCTTTAGGCATTACATCCCCCTGAGCCTTCTTCTCAACTTGTTCTTATATACACTTCCACAGTTATCAACTGAGAGCTTTTTTGCCAAGGTACCATAATTCGGGAAGTAGTTGATCAGTGGGGAGAAATTGATCATTCCCGTACCCTCATGTATAAACCGTCAAGAGAGCTATGATCCGATTTGAATTATTAAAAATTAAATGATGACACTTTACCTGATAGCTGCGCTTGATGTTCCTAAATTCGGTTAGACATTCAAGATAATTATACCATGGAAAACAGATTTTTTAGGAAATGTTTGATGAACTGTTGAAGGGTTCTTTTTCAAACAGTCGATTATTGCCAGGTCTGTATAAAGACACCATTTTAATAAACTGTTTCATACATTCCTGATATGTTCAGTGAACCCAGTTTTTAATTAGTATTGAGGATTAAAATTCATTTTCAGAGAAAAAACATGTTCTTTTAGTGAGCGAGTTACTAATTTCTGAGAAAATTGCTTATCTTTAGGCGTATAATATGGTGTATTCTGTAATTAACAACATTTAATTCTAAATTTGATCGATTTATCAAAAAGTTGTAAGATTTTCGGGATTTGATTTGGATTTCGTGAGCTCAAATTTAGTGAATAACATATCTCTTTAATTTATGAAACCTATTGCAGTAATTAATCAATTTCACCCCGGAATCAAAAACTCCAACTCTAAAAAATGTTTCTGTTATAAGATAAGATTTTGTCAAAATTCCGTTTGTATAATTCGATAGACTTATTTCAGTACAGGTTTAAAAAACATTTGGATGATAAGACATGCACCCTACTTAGAATTATAGAACAGAGTCTCTCAAAAGTTATTAATTTCACCCCATTTTACGGTACATTTTTTTTTTGCATTTGCATTTGCATTTTTGATCATAAATGTGGAGTTTTGTTGCGAAAGTTTTGCAATTGAAATGAATACTTTATACGGTTTTCTGTGCTTTGAATTGCCAAATTTAACAGTAAAATGATTGGGGTGATCTTTCTTCTACTTCGACAAGGATGCACTAATCGCCAATCTAGAACAGCACCACCATCGCCTTTAAGCTTTAAGACCCAAACGCAATGATAGCGGAACGGCAACGGAAAGCGGAACCAGTTTGCCAGCATGAACTGTAGCATGCTTGTCGACCCAGACTTGGTTCACTTTCGTTCGTTGACAGCTCAGTCAGGATGGTGTGATTCATGCTGGTGAACTGGTTTCGCTTTCCGTTGACGTTCCGCTATCATTGCGTATGGAACTTTACGTTAGATCACAAATAGACTGGCAATAAACTAACTTAAGTTATAGTTTTTTGTTGAGTAAAAATAATATTAAATAACTGAGAGAGAGGAGACAGCTGGCTTAGATTACGAGCTCCCAAAACTCCCAACTGTCACTGGAAAACGAACACAGTTATTACAGATAATTTTCCAAAACGTTTCCTTCACTCAAACACGTCAGAACATTTGACCAATGCAAGAGTGAAATGACCATGTAAGTCTATCAGGCCGTTCTGGCAACAAAATCTTCTACAGAATGACAACTACCGAAAAATTAAACATTACATATACTTTGCCAATGAATTGAATGGTCAAATGCAAAGTATATGTAATGTTTAGTTTTTCGGTAGTTTTCAAACTTCTGTCGGCTAGTTAGCCGTAAACCACGAATCATAATTAATTAAAAACAAATATTCTACAGATTGCTTAGTTTTGCTGGATCTCTTCCCCTACCCCTTGGAACAGGATCTAATCAATTGCTGTTTGCTATAATTTGTGCAATGCTATCGAGTTTGGGAGATAGAAGGTAATGTCCAAACTACGGCAAGGTCGACAGTCTTATCTATATAAATAAAAATGGAGTGGTGTTTGTATGTCACGAAATGGCTTGAGAACGGGCTATTGGATTTTGAAATTTATCATATAGATATGATCCTGAAGTGTTCCGACGTGTTTGTGTGAATAAAAAAACTCAAGATGTTCACAGGAAAGTTAGAAAAAACGGGAGCGAACGGAACTGCCTGTTTTGTATGGGACGGCCATGACGTTTTTCAGCAGCCTACTTGATGGCAAGACGAAGTTTGCCGGGACCACTAGTTAAGAATAAAATAAACTTGATCATACCTCTTGCCGTTTCCCAAACAATCTTGAGTTCATTCCCAAGTGCATCCCTTATCAAAAAGAGCTGAACATGTATGGGATCGTCCATTAATCATGTAAGCGATTATGGGGGCAGGCAGGGGGATTTGAGATATCTTAAGTGCCATACAATTTATTTTTTATTTTCATACAAAAATTCATACCACAGGCGGAGGGTCTATGTCTATCAAATTTACATAGAAAATTCTTTTAAGCCATATCTTATAAGAAAAAGGAGAGGTCTCTGCAACTCTCTTAGGTACGTATTTAACTAATCACAAATTCCAGTTTTTGCTAGGCCAGGCCAGAGCAACTCCCGATTGTTGAAGGATGGTCCAATTTTGTCCAACAGAACATGCTATGTTTGAAAACTCCAATTGAATAATTGCATAAGAAGAAGTCAAACCTTATTGAATCGTATATGACTTGACATCTACCATGTATCGTAGATGCTCATTATCGACAAAATGAGGAAAATTCAACTCTGAGCTATTAAAAAGCATTTCGATTGCTTCAAAATAAGTTATTTAGTTTATATTTGAAACTGTATGAAAATTTAAAAATAATCATTTTTTTGTGTTGATAAAAACGGAATAATTTGTTGATGAAATCGGAACGTGACAAAATCGGAACGTGATAAAAACGGAACATACCTGTATTTCTAAAAATGTATATTGTTATGAATTATGTGCAATAATACGTTCCCTAACATATGAATTTTTAATTTTAGTAATATCAGCGTTATTAGCTGAAATATTTCACAAAACATATTTTTCCTTTTTGACCCAATCTCACCCCCTAGACCCATTGTCACCCCCATCGACGGTACTGCTGCACCCACCGCTCCCCCCTAACAACGCTACTGCCAAATATGTAGAATAACTACAGTCGACTTTACACATCTAGATATCGAAAAGACCATCGAGATAGGGAGAGGTAGCGACAAAGAACACATTTTTAATGGGTAGGGGGACGTAGGGCAAGAGTGCCACCTCGGTTTTTACATAGTTCAAATCATTGTTATAATGTTTAACCCAGGATAAATATAAATTAAGCTCTAAAGTAGGTCTGTATAAATACTACGGAAAAATATTTAGTATGAAAAATTTAAAAAAATGTCTGACTCACCGAAGCGAAAGCTGCAGAATATTAAAAGAATGGAAGACTGGAAAATAAGATTCGACTTTCATTAAATCCAAAAGATAATGATTTCTCCGCACAGTACTAATGTGTTACGATTGTGCGTTAGAGTCGTGAAGAATTTTTTTCCGACAAAATCTTTTTTGACATTAAGTTTTACACAAATAAATAATAATAAATACCCATATAAATAATAATAAATAATTTTGCACATACGAAGAATGATTTGCCCTTTGAAGGAAGCACCACACTAGACAACGGACTAGCATGCAACGCTCAATGGCACAGTCGAAATACATTTCTGATGCAAAGTTTTCCGGACTGAAGCGGGAATCGAACCCACACTCCTTGACTCGATGCGGTTAAATGCTTGATAACACTAACCGCACGGCCACGAAGCTCACCATATAACTTATGGGGCAAAAGGGACACCATAATTTTCTCATATAAAATAAAATGAAATTTTGTTGTTTTTCTTGTCCAATATTGCATTAAATAAATGTTTCCTACTTATTGCAATCAAAATAAACCATCTAAGACATTTAAAAAGGTTTCAGTATAACTTTACTATTATTACAATAGCCAAATAGGGCGAAAATAACTAATCTATTATCGTTATATTACGGCTTTATTGTAAAGTTTGTTTTTATACCACAGTTGTTATCTGTTCTGTAGTTCCTCTAGAAAATACAATGTAGGTGAGGAATCATTAATACATAAGATTTGTTGCATTTTACTTGTGGTCTTCTTGCCCCATACGAGTGGAACACTTGCCCCGTGCTTCGTTGAAAAATCTTATAAAAAGAGAGATTTTCAAAAATCTCAAACCAACATGTATTTCTTATTTTTGAACATCCCATCGATTACGTTATTTAGAACCAGAGGTGAGCTTGCCTTCACACTGGGATAATCTTCTAAAATAGTGCTTATCAGCCATAATTTGAACCGATATATCTTAAGGTGTCCTTCTTGCCCCCCATCCCCCCTACTATATTGAAACCACTCCATTACTGGCAAAATGATAAACAAGTAGACGTTTTTTCGTGTTCCTAAATTATTTTGAATTAATAAAATCTGGTCTAAGCTCCACTGATAATGTGCATATCGATATACGGAGAAAAAATCGGGAACGAAAATCAACAAGAACACATCGAGATATTGAGATAAAGTGTGTATCGAGATAGGACGAAAGAAATTGTATACAGAGCAAAAGGACGCGTAACTTTTTAAAAGGATCTGTCTAGCATTGAGAGGCTCTTTTTGTTTACTTTCTCTTAACTTCAATAACTGAGCCACATTACCCTATTCTGTTGCGTTTTTTGTATGAAACGCTAGCCAAAGACATTGTCTTTGGATCCATAGTAAAAAACTTCCCAAAAATATTGCACTGTTTAGTCGAAAAGAGCGAGAGAGGAAATAATCTCTCATTGTTATACTTTTGTAAAAATTACGCAATTTATCATCGACATATGGATAGATATCAAAGATGTAGAATATCGAAATTACTGGAGGCGTTTCAAATTTGTATTGTATTTTTTCTATAACGACGGTAAATGGAGCACCGTGCGCTCTCTCACTTACAAAAGTCAGCGATCGTTTTCGGTTGGTTGTGTGCGGTGCTTGACGGATCGTTGGGTGCACGCGCTCGAAGCTCTTCTCCGATGGTGCGCAAACCAGAGCCA
This sequence comes from Aedes aegypti, assembly GCF_002204515.2. NCBI lineage: Eukaryota > Metazoa > Arthropoda > Insecta > Diptera > Culicidae > Aedes > Aedes aegypti. The sequence goes on along the minus strand of NC_035109.1, from coordinate 22,012,339 downwards.
GCCAGTCAGTTGGTTGGGGGACATGTGAGTGGGTTTTGGAGGTGCATACTTTACCTATCCGGTTTGGGCTTTTTATGCGCCGCGCCGGCGGGTTATGGAACGAAGGGCGTTTTCAGAGTGCATTGGGAGAGGTGAAATTTTTCGTGGTGCACACCGGATCTGAACTTTTTTTAATCAGCTGTGCACGCTGTCGGTTCTGATGCAATCATGCAATCAAGAGCAAGTTCCAAGGAATTGTTAATTTTTCCTAAAATGAGAACTGTTATCAAACGATAACAACACTGATTGATGAACATTTGAGTTTTTAATGGTTAATGTTTACGAAACACAACTTCCGTCTGCATTATAAAACGGGCATTAACAGAGTATTAATGTTAATTCTGAGTGCTCTGCAGCCTAAAGTATTTAGAAAAGACCAAAAACATATGTAAGTATTTTATTGTCTTTTGATATTCCAATGTTTTTAGCAAACGTTTGTTCATAATTGTACATTAGGTCTTCGATTTTAGATAAATATCAATTATTTATCAAAAAATACTGTCCTCCAATCATATCAAATATGTTGATTTTCGACTCGGAAATTGTAATTTTCTGTCGAAATTTCATTGCATGAAATAAATAAAAAAATAGATCTTATTCAATGTTTATGTAAGGGCGTTTCTAGGCCTATCAAAAGCATGCTTTGATAAGTATTAGTTTTTGCATAAATGCTTGGGATACAATTTTGGTTCATAATGGGACAAATGAAACACTTTGCATATCTACAATCTACATATTATAAATCACAATTGATCTAGGATACTCGACTGGAAGAATTTTAACTGTGATATAGCTTTCGCAGTCTAGCGAAATCAAAACGGAAAGTTTTGTTTTGCCCGACGTTTCGGCACTTTGTATTAGGTCTTTATCAAGGGTAAACCTATCTACCGTTTTTCGTTTTTAATTCTTAAGGGGGGTCTTCTTGTATTCAATAATGGAGTTAGGACACTTGATTAATAGAGTCTACTTGAAAAGTTTGAGCGGAATCCATCAACTCTGAGGGACTACCCAATCTCAAAGTTTGTATGAAAAGAAGCGACCAAATATATCGGAAAAACTGTCCCAACAACATTTTTGATCATTGGGTTCACTTTCGTCGAAAAGTTGTTTCGTTATGGGCTTGTATTACAAAACCAATAATCTTATTATATCATAAGCTATGCCAAAACATGAATTACAAGTATCATTGCCGAAAATATTTATTTTTGTTTCGTTACGAATACTTGATAGTTTATGACAGAGAAAAACATTCAACATTTTTAAGCACAGTTCTTTTAAGTTAAGTTGTTACATATAGAGGATACTATAAGTTTTCTCGAGTGGATCTAAGCCGGTCTCACCGTTGCCTAATTCAGGCCAATACGGCTCATATGATTCCCAATAAATTCGAATGAATATCCCGAATTCAGCAACTATCACATCAAAGAAACGAATATTCACACCGTTCGCGAGAATGAGCTTTCTTCCAAATAAAAGTATGACGTACTCCCAATCATATAGCGTCCATCGGATAGTAGCCGGAGCATGGTGCGTTTCTCCCACCTAGAAACCGATGGTTCGCTGACACACATGACATGTTCTTCGTTCTTTCGTCGTACCGCTCGAGAGATATGCTTTTGCTGCGAAATTTGCATTTTACAAAACCTGTATTTTTTGTAGCTATTTACTGTTGGATCTGCTCTGTCATATACCTATTCGAAGTTTAGAAGTTTGTTAATCTCTCTCTTGGATAAATCAGCAGAGTAGATAGTATTGTACTAGTATTAACTGAGAGCTTTCTTTGCTAAACTGACCATTTTCACATTCGTATATCGTGTTGCATGCACGATGGTGCTTTGTCCCAGGATAGTCTAAATTTCCATTACAAAAAGATTCTGGACCGTCCGGGAACCGAACCTAGACATTAATATGAATAGTAGCCGCAAATGTTACCTCGGGGTCAAAGAAGCGCCCTCTGAAGGTAGCCTCAATGTACAGGATACTCTTCTGATCTGTCCAAGTAGGCTACGATAAAGAAGGCCAATCCCTCCTTCCAAACAAACGCCAACTTTGTTTGATGCAGCGTGTCTCGCATTGGAGATCCTGTTGAGCTATTCCGGTAACGTCTACGAAAGAGGTGATAATAATATATTGCATGCGCTAAATGTGAGATTTGTCCTTCTCGCCCTCGCCCAGGTCGACCGATCGACGGACGATGTACAGTGGCGAAAAGTCGCACGGGATTTCTAAAATTGATTGCGAAATTTCATACTTATTTTCGTGTTGCAAATACTTCATCAAGATTTCTCAGAGGGTCAAAAATATCAATTTTTAGCGTTAGGTAATTTGTGTACCAATAAACCAATTATTTCTGTAGAAAACAATATAAATGAAAATATACAAGATATGTAAACTGTAATGATAAAGATGAAATCAGCATAGCATGAATAGTGAATGGTGATACTTTGAACAACTTTTGAGGTTTCGTCCGACCTTTGTATGGAAACCCGCCACTGTGCGATGGAATGGAACAGTTCGCCCGAGCCACACGATCACGCATAAGCCTATTCAAATCACGCGCCTTTGCAGTTGTAAGTATACGCGCTTCGGCTAAATCGATACACTTTGGGGCCGGATTTTGGAGAAGGAGAAAAAACCCCACAACAATCCAACAGCCATGAGCTACTAAACGAATTCAGACGACGGTTCGTTCGTAATTTAGACATAATCGGTGATTGCACAATCTCTGTTTTCTTTTGTTCGGATCGTAGTGGGATTAATCACTTCCGGTCCATCGTGGGTGCATCGATGCACAATCAATCACCTGTTTATGGGCTCTAAAACGATAATACCTGGGAATGAGTTGCAATCAAAAAGTAAGCTCAATCTTAATAAATTTGACAGATTGTAGGATACTACGGCGATAGATCAAAATTTGGAAACAAATCTTATCAACTTCCGTTCGTAGTTTACTACGCGTATGCTCAGCGTAAATGCTTATCAATGCAGAACAATGCACGAGCGCGATAAGCTAGAATTTAGGAACTTCACCGTAAGGGTTCGGAACTGGTCAATTTGATAAGCGTGTGCAGGTGATTCCTCCGAAATCTATATTTGAAAAAAAAAATGCAGGGGAAGACCCGAAACGTTACTTTATAGGTTCACTGGAATCTAAAATGATAATTTTCATTTCTTGGGACAATACGGTTATCAGTCAGTGTAATCAGGATAATATTTTGTTATAAAAAAAATTTCACCATTTCATAAAGTAAGGTGGGGCAAAAGCTCGACCTTAGTGGAATAACCAGTATTTCTAGAAAAACAATAACAATTAAAGAAATACCGTACAGTGGAACATAAACATATACGCTACAATTTTGCTGAACAAATTTGTGTTAAAACATGTACCCAATTTTAGTTACGAATGTTTCAAAATTAATTGTCTTCAACACTTTTGCTCCATCGGTGGGGCATGAGTTTGAAATATTTTCTTTCTAACATTACGTCATAACTAGGACAGAGCCTGTTTCTCTGCTTAGTGTTTTAATGAGCATTTTCCACAGTTATTAAAAGAAAACTTTCTTTGCTCATTGACCATTTTTGCATGTGTATATCGTGTGCCAGGTGAGAAGATATTCTATGTCTTGGGAAGTCAAGAAAATTTCCAGCCCGCAAAGATCCTCGACCGATGGGTTTCGTACCCACGACCCTTAGCTGCGCGGTTAACGCTACGGCTCACAGTGATTCCTTTTCTAACAAAGACTTGAAATAGATTTATCATGTTCTAATGAAACTTACAGTGAGAGGCAAAATAAAGTGCCCACCTTACCAGTTTTCGAATTTCTCTCATTGATTTTGTTCAAATTAAAGTTAACACACCTAAATCTTTTGTGATATTTTATTTTTGATGTTCTTTTAAAGTTGCACTTACGAAATTTTGATTAAAAAAAGAATTTTACTTAAAGAAAAAGAAAATCAATTTGTATTGAAAAAAAAGTAGTGACAAAAATAAGTGCCCACTTCCTTCTTGGCCCCAGAAAAGATGATTTAAGAAAAATAAAAAGCAATTTAATAGTTAATGTGTCCTCCTTTGGCCTTAAGGACTTGCTGGAGGCTCTTCGGCATGCTTTTCACCAGGTTTTGTAGGTGTTGTGGATCTAGTTCTTCCCAGGCGCGCTCCAAGGCTTCAAAATAATTATTTTTGTTGGTAACACCAGTTTTTTCAACCCTAGCATCGAGAATCGCCCACAAATTCTCGATGGGGTTGAGGTCTGGGCTTTGTGGAGGCCATTTCAGTGGTTTAATCCGACAAGACCGGAAGAAAGACTTGGTCTTCTTTCCAGTATGCTTCGGGTCGTTGTTCTAGAGAAATATGAATTTCTCTTCAAGGCCCGTCTGGATCAGCGAAACCTCCAGATTTTCCAGCAAGATGTTAATGTAGGAATCTGCCGTCATTATTCCGTCGATTTTCACGACGCTTCCTACTCCACTCCATGAAAAACACCCCCAGACCATCACATTTCATCACATCACACTTCCATGCGTCACCGTTCCTTGGATGTGGCGCTCCTGAAGCTCGAGCTGTCTAACCGAGAGCGGCGGGCTCGTGTGTGATGCAGAGCACCACATCCAAGGAACGGTGAAGCATGGAGGAGGAAATGTGATGGTCTGGGGGTGTTTTTCATGGAGTGGAGTAGAAAACCTCGTGAAAATCGACGGAATAATGATGGCAGATTCCTACATTAACATCTTGCTGGAAAATCTGGAGGTTTCGCTGATCCAGACGGGCCTTGAAGAGAAATTCATATTTCTCTAGAACAACGACCCGAAGCATACTGGAAAGAAGACCAAGTCTTTTTTCCGGTCTTGTCGGATTAAACCGCTGGAATGGCCTCCACAAAGCCCAGACCTCAACCCCATCGAGAATTTGTGGGCGATTCTCGATGCCAGGGTTGAAAAAACTGGTGTTACCAACAAAAATAATTATTTTGAAGCCTTGGAGCGCGCCTGGGAAGAACTAGATCCACAACACCTACAAAACCTGGTGAAAAGCATGCCGAAGAGCCTCCAGCAAGTCCTTAAGGCCAAAGGAGGACACATTAACTATTAAATTGCTTTTTATTTTTCTTAAATCATCTTTTCTGGGGCCAAGAAGGAAGTGGGCACTTATTTTTGTCACTACTTTTTTTTCAATACAAATTGATTTTCTTTTTCTTTAAGTAAAATTCTTTTTTTTATCAAAATTTCGTAAGTGCAACTTTAAAAGAACATCAAAAATAAAATATCACAAAAGATTTAGGTGTGTTAACTTTAATTTGAACCAAATCAATGAGAGAAATTCGAAAACTGGTAAGGTGGGCACTTTATTTTGCCTCTCACTGTACTTACTATGAGCGACCAGATTGTGGATTTGTTTTTTTTTTTCATAATCATCACATGGTCAATTGGTCAACCCATTTTTAGATGAATTCTTTGTATATCATAATACTTTGATAACAATTTGTTATATTGGCTTTGTAAAGCTTAAAGGCACTTGAGCCCAGTTAGTGCATGATTTATATGTGAATCATGCACTATCGTTGTATAAATATCTTAGGAACTGAATTTCAAAAACATACATAGATGAAAGTGGGTCAGCCCCTTTTTTAAAACCTTTTTTTGCCTTTCAAAAATTCAATTCAAAATACAATCTATCAGATTGTTTTATTCCGTATTTTTACGGAATAAATAAGTTACTATTCATAGCAACAGGGTGTCCATTCAAAATCAATTTTCCAATTCCCGGATTTTTCCCGGATGCTTAAAAAATTAAAAATCAGATAACGAAAGGTTTCTGCGTTTTGATATTTTCTCATTTTGATAGAAAATGGATAAATTTAGTGGAGTTTAACTAAATTATTTGGTAAATAATATTTGATTATATTTATAAAATACTGGTAGCTCCAAACAGTTTGAGTATCGAAAGAAAAAGGTATGTATCTATATCTTTACTAGCTGTCCCGGATTCAAGTAGGCTGTTGAAAGACGCTATGTAAAACTCCCATACAAAGTGCCAGATAAGTTTTAAATTGATTTTCCAGCTGTTCAGGACAGGTTTCCAAACTCAAACACGTCGCATCACTTGAAGAATACAACAGTGAAAGAGTCATGTAAGTCCATTGGCTCTTTCTTATGTCATTTCGTGTTATACGAACACCATTCCATTTGTATTTATATCGAAGATAGATAGATATAGATAGATACATTTCTGTTGATCGTCCAGCTGCTAGAATTCATATGAAGTTCAGAGAGATTTTGAAATTATATGAACAAATATCTGCTTTGTGCATCTAAATTTAGACTAAATTTTCACGAAAGGGCCAATTCATTAACTTTTAAGAATGCCTTCGAAATTATGCGTTAGACATGGTTTTATTAGAGGTGTGAATCTAACAGAATGTTGTGTATTTTTTGAAAACTTTGACCATTTCTTCAAACTATTTCGCAATAAAATTTTTAGAGAATATCTTGACTAAACCTACACGAAATTTCTGGAAAATATCCCTAAAAATCTTAGGGAGTTTTCTTTGATTTCTCTATGAATTTCCTGAAAAATTAAATGAAAAAAATCGTCCTATCCTGTTTTTGTAAAACATTCTTAATTTTGTAAGAAGTTGCTATGACTTTCGGATCCTATTTCAGGCAAAAGCTCATAAATTCTTTCCAGTTCTTCAGGACAAAAATTTTTGAAATTCTACCTGAAAACAAATGGTTTTTCAGCAAAATTTTCAACGAAAAACTTTGTTTGAAACATCTAGTAGATTCAGTAGATTTATTAACTGTAAATTTCTTCGGAAGCATCTTTCAGATAACATTTAAAAGTTCACAGATAATTTTCATTAAAAAAAGAATATACATATTTTCTAACAGAAGTTTAGTCAGTAAATTAATGTGTTCTAAAGTTAAGAAAGTGTTTCAACTATTTATGATGATTTTCAGATTAATTCTTGTAGCTCAAAATAAAAAAAAAAAATAATTAAATTTTTATGTTTCGATAAGCTTTGACTGAGAGGCGCTGAAATGGAGGTTCGCCAAGGGCGCCATGAGGCCACGCTACGGCTTTGAGAACACCCACCCACCCCCTTCAGCGTTATGAAATTGTGAATGAGTCCTATGATCGAAATTGGCAAGACCAATGACTGCCCGCCCAAGAATACCCAAAAGACCTCGCTATTTAATTATCCATAAAAAAAGATTGCCATGAATTCACGAATAATTTTACACGAAATGTTTTGGGATTTCCAACTTGGTAATGATTGGAAGAATTTACTGTAAATCTGTAGAAATCGACATAAATCTTATCAGTGACCTCATAAGAACTTTGTCATAGATCTAGGACTAGTCAAACTAGTAATTCTGAAGAGGCTTCACCATGAATCAGTATCATCAGTAAGTCCAGAAATCGTTCCAAACGGGACTTTCCATGATTTTTTCCAGGAATCTAGTAAATATTCCAAGAAATTTGCTAAATATGTGTTGACTCTGCTTTTCGCCAATCTCTACGAATCTAATAAGAATTTCAAGAAAATATCAGCCAAGGGTTTTTTCTAGAATTTACTAGAGTGGTGAACTCGCCTTGGGCAAAAATACACTTAAATGAAGATAAATAATAATAATATAATCCACTAGAAACTTGATTGGCAATCCTCTTATAACATGTGACTGACTGTACATGTCAACGGTTGCTACTCCGTGATTGATCGGAACTGGTAAGAATTGCACTACGATCCAAATGAATAAGGGATGGGAGTTTCCGCTTACTCTCGAAGTGCAGTCAGTTGAGATGGGGAAGGAATGTTTGGGTGTAATGATTGTTGCTTCTAGAGACCGAGAATACCTCTGCATCTTCACAATCACCACGGGAAGGGTGTTTAATAGTGAGGGAGGAAAAGATCTGGGAGTCACCTCTGGTCGATGATGCGATCCATGGACAAGGGGAAAATATACGACTTATATTTAAAGCTAGTTTTGTATTTTTGTTTTTGTTAGAAGCTTTAAAATATACGTCAACATCTATAATGTCGAACAATTCAAAAAATGTTTTATTAATGACGAAAACTGAAAATTACATGTATATATTTTTAATTATATGAAACAGGAATAATGCCGACACTTGTAGTGACGAACTATACATAGTTTGTTTGAAAATTACATATGAGTATTACTGTGCATTTTGTCTCGATTTGGTAGAAGTTTTAAAAAATACGTCAACATTCACAATGTCGAACAATTCAAAATATAATTTTTAATAATGTAAAAAAGAGAAAAATATATGCATATTGAAATTGTATAAGAAAAAGGCATAATGCCGACACTTATAGTGACGAACCATACAAAGTTTGTTTTAACCCTTTGGGGCCTGATTTTTTCCAAGAACTATTATACAGTTTTTTGAACGCCTTTCAATAGTTTTGGTGCTCAAAATGCTAAACATAACAAGAAATGATGACAAATATTTTTTTGGGAGGTGCTAGGTCTTCCAAACTGCTCTTGAGTTCATAACTTGAAGTCTATGCTTGTAATAACAACCTTGTTCATCATACAAGGTGATGAACTGTAATCTACCATATATTCTGAACCTTCCGAGTGTTCAGCAAATATTATCAGATCATTTCGAATGTTCTAGATTATCTAACTTGTCGGTATGTTCAGTACATAAGATCTACAACGCGATGAGAGTCAGGATTTAGTGGTAATAAATTAATAACCACGAAACAAAGCACTTCCGAAACATGGTGTATTCGACAAAGTTTCATAATTAGCGATATCTATTGGGAAGCATCCATCAATTAGGGTAACGGTCGTATTTTGGACCCCCTAAGGAAGTGATTTTAGGTTTTTGTCCCAATTAATTAATTGCACATTGTAACCAAGTCAAAGAACATGCCAAAATGTAGAGAAAAATTTCCTCTACGAGATAAAAATGCCCATACGGTCATGTCCAACCCAAAACACGTCGAAAATAATTGAATTGTGAAGCACTGTTTTTTATTATTTTGGACACACCAATACATTTTGGACCCTCAAAATATATATTTTGGACCTCCGGCATTTTTTATCGTTTGGCGACAAAGTCCATGACACTGTATGTATAATATGCTAGCCCGTAGTCTTATCAATCGATTGACAATGGAAAACCGAAGACATTCTGCGCTTTTGGTTCAGAATTTAAAAAAAAGTTTTTGTTTACATTCGGAAAATTTCTGACGGCTTCAATTTCTGTGTGTAACGTATTGTAACGGTTGCATGGATGAGCCGATTAAATTAAATTATTTTAAGATAAAATAAACACATTTTGGATGAACAAACGGTTGAGGAAAGTGCGGTATAGTCATCTCTTTCCAAATGGCATGCGCATTGAGTTGGTCTTCCGATTTAAACTGGGAAATTTGTAGGAAAATGGCTCAGGGGGTCCAAAATATATAGGGGTCCAAAATATATTGGTTACCCTATGTCACGTAAAAATATACTATTTTCAACCCCCCTGCTTTTCACCTTTTGTTTGAGAACAATTTGTGAAAACGTCAGTAGAGTCTAAATGCGTAAACGAGTAGAAACACGTTTTGAATATATGTGTATGTCGACGAATCTTCTTCTTTTTTCTTGGCATATCGTTCCCACTGGGAGGAAGCTGGCTTCTCAGCTTAGTGTTAGTTTAGCACTTCCACATTTATCACCTGAGATCTTTCTCAGCTAATGACCTTTTTGCATGAATATATCGTGTGGCAGGCAAGCACCCATACTCTGTGCCCAAGGAAGTCAAGACTCTTTCCTTTACGAAAAGATCCGGTAATCGTCATACAAATCTCGAGCTCTACTTCTTTTTTGCAATCGTGCAACACGACTATCCGTGTAGAAGCGTCACTACTGTACTGTCATAGACAAACAGACGTAACACTCTTGAGAAGCTCATGGTACATGCGTTTAACGATGAATTTGAATCCTTATAAACGATTCATTCTATTGATATTTACTCCTACTTATTGATGTTAATCAAACCCTAGCAGCAAACCATGCGACCAGAGCCGACCCCCAGGTTCACAGATTTCGATTGGTTATGTAAGCGAAAACAACTGCTGTTACGGACTAGGCTACGACTGTAGATTTCAGGGACTGCTGCAGGGCATTGCGGATGACCCTGAGTATCTCAAAAGTATTTAGTAATACCATTTGATCACACGGAAAGCTCAGTGAGCCTGGTAGATTCTTCTTCTTCTCCTTCTTCTTGGCGTAACGTCCCCACTGGGACAAAGCCTGCTCCTCAGCTTAGTGTTCTTTGAGTACTTCCACAGTGTGGCAGGCACGAAGATAAAGGGTGTCCACGATGAAATTGCCACACACAAAATTGATTCGCAAAATTCGAGTTTTCATCCGATTGCCATCAAATTTTCAGGGATTGAGAAATAACTATTAAACTTCATTTTACCTTTTTACTCGTATTTTATTAACAGTCCATACGGAAATGCCCGCACCTTGGCCTTAACCCCGGCCATGAGATTCTGCACAACCTGTGAATCAACCGTTTTTTGCATGTGAACCCATATTTTCTTCAGTTCCTCGACTGTCTTCACTACCTTAGGTCGTTTACACACTTAATTTCCGAAATCGACTTCGGTAAAACGGATTGCCGAGAATCCAACAGCCGTATCTCGGTAAAAATCCGTTTGCTGAGGTCGGCAAAATAATTTAAGTGTGTAAGAAGGTGCTGCTTCATAATCGCCTAGTACTTCTCGATGGAGCGGAGCTCCGGAGTGTTGGAAGGGTTGAACATTTTCGGCACGAAATTGACCTTATTATCCGCATACCACTTCAGCACGTCCTTGGAGTAGTGGCATGAGGCCAAATCCGGCCAGAAGATTGTTTGGACGTTGTGGGCCTTCAGGAGAGGGAGCAGCCGCTTCTGGAGGCACTCTTTCATGTACACTTGTTCGTTCATCGTGTCCTAGGTCACGAAAGGTGCACTCCGCTTCCCGCACGTGCAGATGGCTTGCCAAACCAGGAATTTCTTCGCAAATTTGGATCTCTTCTGAGTTCGGACATGCTCCGGAACGCTGAACATATCCTTGGCCGTGAAAAACAGGTTGCCGGGGATCTGTTTGAAGTCGGCCTTCACATATGTTTCGTTGTCCGTGAAAGTATGGGTTTACATGCAAAAAACGGTTGATTCACAGGTTGTGCAGAATCTCATAGCCGGGGTTGAGGCCAAGGTGCGGGCATTTACGTATGGACTGTAAATAAAATACGAGTAAAATGGTAAAATGAAGTTTAATAGTTATTTCTCAATCCCTGAAGTTTTGATGGCAATCGGATGAAAACTCGAATTTTGCGAATCAATTTTGTGTGTGGCAATTTCATCGAGGACACCCTTTACTCTATGCCCAAGGTAGTTAAGAATATTTTCATTACGAAAAGATCCTGGACCGACCGGGAATCGAACCCGGAACCCTCAGCATGGTCATGATGAATACCCGCGTCTTTACAACTTCGGCTATGGGGGCCCTATATAACCTGGAAGATTATATAACTGAACTCTATTTAGCGAAAAAGAAAACACTGCCACAAGGGCAGATTTGAAGTTCTGGGCTCCAGGATAGTTTGGAAAAGCTTTTGAGATTCTCAGAGGTCAATAGATTCCGTTTGAGTTGAAAATATTATTATTTGCAGCGTTGCCAGATCTACGGAAATTCCGTAGATCTACGGAATTGAGCACTTTCTACGGATTCGTAAGATAATTCTACGGAAAATGTATATTTTCTACAGAAAGCTACGAAAATTCTCATTATTCTACGGTAATTTACGGATTTTTCCAACGGAAATCTACGGAATTGCAATGCCGGGGATCTCTCCCCCCGCTTATCACTTTTCGTCTACGGAATGATGTCCAAAGAAATCTGGCATCGCTGATTATTTCTAGCGCAAGCAACTACTGCTGTAAATTTCGAGAATTGAGCTTCGGGATAGTCTGAACGTCGTAGAATATCCCAGGACATGAAAAGGCATGTGAAGCAGCATTTTTCTTGACATAATAGGTATGTATTACCAAGTACGAACATCAATTGTATTTACAAAAGGCGTTTTAAGCCACTTTTATACTAATTATTCTATTTGTCAGACTTCTGCATGTTCAGGATGTTCTAGGTTGCCAAGTAGGACATTAAGGCATACACCTAAAATTTTTCCCTGACAAGGAAGTATATTTGCAAGGACTTTTCCGAAGACAGTAAATTTTATTCATTGGTTCTTTTTATACAGCCATTTTCCGACTGCGGTCATAAATGACCGTGCCGGCCTTAAAGGGAAAACTTTGATCATTTTAGCGAGAAAAGTTACTGGAACAAGGGTAGACCTGAAGTTCTGAACTCCAGGGTAAATTGGAGGGCCTGGAATATCACCAACGTTCCTTGAAATAGCCAATTGGTCTGTGAGAAGGTTCAGTGAACATGGTAGAACTTCACTCCGTTTAGAAGGAAATATTACTGGAAAAATAGTAGACCTGAAGTTCTGAAGTCCTGGGGAAATTTTGAAGGATCTGCAATACCTTAATCGTTCCTTGAAACAGCATATTGATCCATGAGAAGGTTCAGTCAACATAGTAGATTATATAACTTCACTCAGTTTAGAAAGAAAAATTACTGGAACAAGGGAAGACCTGTAGTTCTGAACTCCAGGGTAATTTGGAGGGCCTGGAATACTTCAAACGTTCCTTGAAATATCTTTTTGATTCGTGAGAAAGCTCAGTGAACATTAAATAACTTCTTAGTTTAGTAAGAAAAATTACTAGAAGAATTGTAGATCTGAATTTCTGAACTCCGGGGTAATCTGGGTGGCTCAGAATACCCCAAACGTTTCTTGAAACAGCTAATTGATCCGTGAGAAAATTCAGTGAACATGTTAGATTTTATGACTTCACTCATTTTACCGAGATAAATTACTTGAACAAGTGCAGACCTGATGTTCTGAACTCCAGGGTAATTTGGGAGGCCTGGAATATCCCAAACGTTTCTTGAAAGAGCTTATTGATCCATGAGATGGTTTAGTGAGCATGTTAGATTATATAACTTCACTCAGTTTAGTGAGATAAATTACTGAAACAAATGTAAACCTGAAGTTACGAACACTAGGGTAATTTGGAGGGCCTAGAATACCCCAAACGTTCCTTGAATTAGCCTATTGATCCGTGACAAGGTTCAGTAAACTTGGTAAGTTATATATCTTTACTCAGTTTAGCAAGAAAAAATACTGGAATAAGTGTAGACCTGAAGTTCTGAACTCCAGGGTAATTTGGAGCACCTATAATATCCCAAACGTTCCTTGAAACAGCCTATTGATGCATGAGAAGGTTTAGTGAACAGGAAAGATTTTATAAATTCACTCAGTTTAGCGAGATAAATTTCTGGAATAAGTGTAGCCCTGAAGTTCTGAACTCCAGGGTAATTTGGAGGGCCTGGAATATCCCAAACGTTCCTTGAAATAGCTCTTGAGATTCTCAGAGGTTGGTAGATTTTATTTGATTTTGTAATGTTATTGTTTTTAACCCAAACAATTACTGTTACGGTTGTAGATTTCAAAGAGTGTGCTTCAGGGCAGTTTTGACGTCCTAGAACATCCCAGGACATAGCAAAGCAAGTGAAATAGTGTTTTCGTTAAAAGTGTAATTCTGTATTATCTAGCCTGAACATCACTTATGTTCACAAACAGCATTTCACGCTTCGTATGTACTTATAGTTCAATTTTCCAAACTTCAGGATGTTCAGGATGTTCTAGGTTGTCAATTAGGTCATAAAGGCATATACTTCATATTTTTCTCTGATAAAAGAGTATATTTGGGACAACTTTGCCGAAGACAGTATATACATTTGTTCATTGGTTCTTTTTTTACAGCCTTTTTTGTACTGCGGTCATATATGACCGCGCCGGCCCCAAAGGGTTAATATTACTTTAACACTTCAGTCGTCGCGCTGTTGTATTTTGTACAACACTGCTGAAAAAACCCCGCCTCTTGTTCACAACAGCAGCGTGGTGGTTCTGACGGCGGCAAACCGCGCGACGACTGGAAGGTTAAAGTTACGCTTTCAAGAAAAAATGTGTTATCACAAGCATGAAACGAACTCACCAGTTGGTAATCCATCCTCGACTGAACACAAAACTTTTTGGCGTCCCGAAAACAAACCGTCTTTCTTGGGCCTTCCCAAATACCTACCCAGCAAAATTGAACCGTCCTGCTTGGGCTTCACGAAGGACTACCCAGCAAGACGCTCCGAAACAGGAAAAAAAATCTCCGGCGACGAAAACACTCGCGAAATTGTGAGCAAAATCTATCGGACGACGCAAAACCGAACTGTCCTGCTTGGGCTTTGCGAATCACTCTCTTATAACATGTTCTTTTGAAGAAATTGGTCAATTATCCCCTTCATTCCCGTTAAGATTCCTGCAAAGATCTCATAACAAAATTGTCATGAATCTAAATGGAAATCTATCCAGCATCTCACCAAGAATCTTGACAGGAATCCCTATGTAACCCTTCTAGAGGCGTTTCAAGGATCCAATTGATGTTCCATAAAATCTTCTTTAAATTTGTTTTCCAATAATTGGCCGCCAAAAATCTACAAAACATTTCACAAGAAATAGGTAAAAAATGTTAGAAAAATGTACACAACAACTACCCAGGAAATCAACGATTATTTTAAAGGATTGTGGTACAAAAAACACTAGAAATCGTTAACTACTTCTCTACCAAATCAGTCCAACTAGTCATTATGCAAAGTACCAGTTGACGGGCAGCCTTTTGAAAACCTCCTGTCAAAATTTTCTTGCATTATTTGGAATTGAACCAAACCGGTATTCTTATGTTTAAAACACATAATTTCCCTGTCTTCTCCAAATTCACGGGTATTCCCGTATTTTTCCCGGCCATTTGTAATTCCCGGGTTTTTCCCGGTTTTCCCGGATGGATGGACACTTTGTAGCAACTTGAAAAGGGTTTTAAAATATTTGCAGAAAATTTGATAATGTAAGGATGACATCGAAAATTTCTCCGCGGAAAGGGGTTGACAAAATCCGGTCAGTACTGTATCAGGCTTGATAATTCTCCTCAACATCATCAGAGTTCGGTGACATACTCTAGAGCAGCGTGCTGCCAGTGCCTCTTTGCGAGGGAGCCAAAAAATGCTAAGCAGCGAGGCAACGAAAAATGAGCGAGGAAGATGCAGCACAAAAAAAAACCGAGTTAAATTCCATCAAAAAAGGGTGCTCTCACAACTCCCCGAGGACTGTATGTTCGGGCGGCAGACTCGAGAGTTCGTTTGAAGTGTGAGTGATGGTGAGCATCGCAACAAGAGAGAGAGTGTCTGAAAAAATCCTCGCATTTTTCAGCACTCTCACTCGAATCGCTTGAGGATCTGTGTTGAAAATTTTGAGTTTATTTTTTTCTCCTCAGAAAAACGGCAAAATCGCCTCCTCTTTGCCTCGCAGAGGAGTTTCTATCAAGCCTGTACTGTATACCTTTCTATGTCCACTCAAATAGTAGAGTAGAGTAGAGTAAGGTAGGTCAAAAGTTCGACCTTAGTGCAATAGGCAATATTTCCAGAAAAAAACTATATCGAATCTTGAATGGGCAAAATTTTGCTTATAGAAATCCAAAATATCGATACTTTTAAGGCACGTATAAAAATAAAGAAACTTATGTTAGCAGATAAAAACACACTAAATTATCATCAAAAATTACTCAAAATAGGACTAATTGTATTATGTTGAAAAATACACAGAAAAAATATCTTAATTTCAATGTAGTGTAAACTGACGACTACCATAAACATAAAGCAAATTCAATGATTATTCAGCATCATGTGGGTTTAAAGGAATATAAATATAATGTTCAACTTGATAAAAATGGTTGATTTTTTTTAGGTGTGTAAATTTTTTTCCTAAAACTAAGAAAAAAACAAAATTTTAATGACTTTTTTCGCACGATCAGGCAAATTACTCTAAATTTAAACATAATATGATAATTTTAGACAACTTGCAAATTTTTCTATTACATAATATTTGGCTCAAACTTTTGTACCGTCGTTGGGGGTGACAATGGGTCAAAAAAGGATATGTGCGATTTATTTATTGAATAACTTTCGCAATTTACCTCCAAAAAACTTCAAATTTGCGGTGTATGTACTTTAATGGTATTGTAACGGCTGTCCAAAATATTATAGAAAAATATTTATTCACTGAGACGCTACAAGTAAATGAAAAATGACCCAATCTCACCCCATAGAGGGGGTGACATTGGGTCACTGTAATTGAAATAACTTGTTTTTGAGAATATGATTGTAAAATCATTCACAGTTGAAAAATATTGATGAAACACGTTGCAAACAAGACGAAAAGCCATCTAAGATGTTTCACAAGTATGATAAGCCCACTTAAACGAACGATTATAGCAAAAAATTGAAGAGCTATGAGAAAAAATATGTAAACCCAGCATTTATCGTCAAGTTTACACAATTTTCTTGTTTTCCCCCTCAAATTGTCTTCAAGGTCTCATCCCCATTGCCATAAAACCTATTCAGTTTCCCCGAAGGTTTACAGTTTCAGTAATTATTTTAAACCTTCGCAAATAGTTAAATTTCGGTGCGACATATTCCACGATCAATACATTTTAGGCAGATGTTGACGTCATAATCCCGGTATTTCAGCAATCCAACTCATTTCTACTTCCGTGAGATGTTTCCATAATATAAAAACGCTAATAAATAATTAAATTAAAAAAAAATATTTGATAAAATAGTACGATGTTGTTGCGCACGAAAAACAGTTGCTGGTTTGAGAAGTAGTCAAAATGCGTTGCATTGTTAATCAATGAACGGAAACCTCAACTAGACTTGTTTGATGTTTCAGCGATGCTGTATTTAGAAAGAATAAACACATCTTATTGAAGAAAAAGTTCTTATGACACCGTAGAACGACAAAAAAGTAGACTTGTTATTTCATTCACCATCGTTCTTCCTTGACCCAATCTCACCCCCATTTTTAATGTTTAAGACAACGTACCGAAAAAATTAAGTTTTTGTGGAAAAATCAAATAGATTCCGGAATGTGTGAAGTGCATTGAAAAGACTTTTAACCTTCTGCTAATATAACAATAGAGATTGAAGTACATGCGTTATACTTTGCACAGGAGAAATTTAATGTTGTAAATTTTGTCTAGTTTCAACATATAAGTTTATTGATTTATTAAACAAAAACTACTATTTCTAAAAATGTATATTGTGATTAGTTATGTGTAATAATATGTTCCCTAACATATGTATTATAAATTTTAGTAATATCAGCGTTATTAGCTGAACTATTTCATAAATCATATTTTTCCATTTTGACCCAATCTCACCCCCAGACCCATTGTCACCCCCATCGACGGTATCACTGAATTGAGCTTTTGCACCACTATGGTCACTCTTCCAAATCTCTATACATTTCTACAATATTTGGACTGAAAATCTCTTACTTGAATAGCATTCGAACCACAATGAAATTTATAACATTTGAATTGAGCTAGAAATCTTTATCAAGAAACTTTTGCCCCACCTTACGCTACGATAAAAACTTTCAACGTAATAATGGTAGGAATGAGCAAAATAAAAAAATTGCTCCAACATTGTGATGTAAAACTTGGCTTATTGTTTGGTCATTAAAGAATGAAATTTGACACTTTATTTCCAACAATTGAACAACAGAGTTATTCAGCTCTGCTCGGATAGTCCTTGAAATATATGATTGAGCGATCATTCCGTTGATGTTCAACTGCGTCTCTGCTCCTATTCAAACGAAGAGTGTACAAAAATATAACTTTCAAATGTCATAACGTATTCCGATGGGACACAAAGTGGAGAAACGAAACAAGCATTTGGAAAAATAGAGATTTGTCTGCCATAAATATTGCATTCCAGAGTGCCCACCTCAGCAAGAGAGTCCGCTTTTTCACTGCCCGGAATCGAGCAATGAGAAGTATACAGTCACTGACCAAAGTTAGTAACCAAATGCTGTTTTTCCGTACTTATTGCTTAAGTTTGGGGGTCTGTATCTCAGCCGAAAATCCGAATTGGCTGAAATTTTTATGAGAAATAATTGAATTTCATTAACTCTACAGAGAGTCTCAAAGAATTGTCCTTTTTGTATGAAAAACAAGTATTTGATTACTAACTTTTGTCACTGACTGTAGAAATCTCCGATTAAAAATATTTTCAAAACTGTTTCTAAGGTTGCCCTAACTTGTTAAAAAAAAAATAAAACTAAGGTTTGTTTGGTTATTTTTATTGTTGTATTTATTAAAGTTGCTTTTCACCATAGAAGAGTCCGCCACTAAAATTTTTTCATCGAAACTTTATTTGATGGATATATGTTGTTGAAGCATTTTATTTTTTATTTTTCATGATATCATTTTTTTGTTCTGGTATGGCATATTTTTTACCTGTCCTTCTTCAAACCCAGTAAAACACAATTTTCTTTTTTTTTTAATATTCTTCTGGTAAGCCTAGTTTGGATCAAAAAGTAATGTTGGTGTGTAACGATTGTTATTTACTTATTTATTTTAACTAAAATTTAGAAATAGGGAACAGCTCCTTTGAGTGATTATCAGTGATTATTGTTTCTAGAGACTGAGAATACCTCTGCATTACCACAATCACCATGAGAAGGATGTTAATGAGGAAGTAAAAAGGTCTAGGAGTCACCTTTAGTCAGTGATGCGATTCGTGGATAAGAAGAAAAACCCGACTATTGCATAAAATTAGTTTTACATTTTTGTCTCGCAGTGAAAAGATATTGGTAGGAGATTAACAAAGTACGTTGACATTAAGAATGTCAAACTAGTCAAAGGTTATTTTAAACAAAATTCATAATACTTGCGATGCTCAAAAGTTATTTTTTATGGTTTCAAAAAGTATTGTATTTTCCCAAACGAAATATCATAAATACTTCGATAAAATACAATAGATAAATAGTTCAAATACTGGTAGAGGAAAAGACGATGAATTTCTTGCAGAAGCTTCCAAGTTAATCGAAAACTACTGAAAAACGAACTTTATCTTTCTATAAAAATACACGTGTTACCTTTGGTTTGATGTGCTTAGGTAGCCATGACTTTTGTGAGTTGAACATGTATGAATATTCAATAAATATGGATTTATCTCATATCGTCTATTAGTAAAATCGGTTTTTAACCGAGATAGAGAAATATCATCCACTCCAAATTTTGCTCAGAGGTACTCGAAAGACTAAAAAATCATTTGGTGGAAAAATATATTTTTTGGATGTGCCCATAGTTGCGATACAAAGCATACAAAATAGTGAATTTTAAGATGAAAAACTCAAATAACATGAAAACCTTAAGAAATACAACTTTGGTATGTTCAGCAAAGTTCTGGCAAATGGGCATTTTTTTAAATTATCGGACAGGTTTGGGCCGGAGGTTCTCCGATTTGCATGAAATTTTCACCAGAGGTAGAGCTCGTAGATACATGACCAAAAGTGAAATTCAAAAAAATTATAGTGGCCTATTTTCCCGGAAAACTCTAGATGAATTTTCACGATTTCTCTATATACCTCAAACTTTGAAAATTCATATCTCCTGAACTATGCATCGTAGAACAAAAGTTTTTTAGTCAAATCGAAAGGAAATTTTCTCAGCAATCTATTAAAAATATAAAAAGAAAAAGATTTCTCGGAGAATTTTTCACCATGGAGAAAATTGTCGGAAAAATAGCGTTAAAACTATCGTCTGTATCATGAAAAATTTTCAAAAAAATATTTTTTGTTTCATCAATCCATACTCTAACTTCCGTCCATAGACGCCAAAGTGGTATCTTTTACCGTTAAGGCAATAGAACTGAAAAACCGATGACCACCCGCACGCTTCCCATAGGAAAATGTGTTCTATTGTGGGCCTCATAACCGTGCGCTAACGGCGGCGGTAATTTACACGCATTGTAAGTGTAACACAGTAAACCATCCTTTCCTTTCCAGTCAGAAGAAGCTTTTCGTCAATCGGACCACTCTCCATTAAACTGACACTTATATTGAGCTATTCGGTAATCCAATCCGCATGGTTATTAAATTAATTAACTCATTACGCGTGGTAAAGATGGACAAATTATGGGTGAAATTATGAAAAAAATCCACGTGCTCGGCTGGGATTTGAACCCAGGACTCTTGTATGCTAGACGAGCGCTTTACCAACTAAGCTACCGAGCCACTTGGTGACCCAATAACTGAGTTGGTTACAAGTTTAGAATTCAAATCCCTACAGACCACGCGGACCCCTTTCATAACCAATATCCATCCATCTCATGTTCCTACACACGCGGAGCGAGCGAGTGCGATTTGTTTTGTGTTGAAACTGTTTGCCTATCGTACCTACATCGCTTCCACAACAACTGTATTGTGGAAGAGTAAAGATGTGGGAAGGCTATCAACGTGTCGTTCTCACTCTCCATTGGTCAGTTGGGTGTTTTGTGTGCCCTTCATCAGCAACGTTATTTAGTATTAAAGCTAACAGCCTCTATGAAAGCCGCACGGGAAGTTCTTGTTACAATCAATCATTATGGTAACGTTTGAAGGATCAAATGTCAAGATCCACTTTCTTCGAAAACTTATGAATATATTGTTAATATGTTGTTTCGGCCAGGACGTCTTTCCTACGTTGTGTCTTTTACGATACAACGGACGGCAAATCAAGCGAACGGCTTCACTTTAACAGATTTATTACCATTGAGAGGCAGCATGCCTACTCGGTGGAGAAACGAAAGAAACTACATTCTTACAAATTCAATGGGTGCGCCTTATATAGGCGCACGATACGGCCAGACAAAACATACAATAATTATTCATTACGCGCGTACGCATCTTAATACAGTTTGGCGCGCTGTTAGGTTGGCGCCAACTGTAGAGGCTGCACGCTGACTGGCAGTGGAATATTCCACAGCAGCCATCAATGGAACAATAGATAGCGTCCCTGATTGTTATACAGTTGATTGATATTATATACATACAAATACTTTACTATATTCTTCCAAGGAGCAATCAGAATTTATATCAAATATATCACTTTGTATAGAAAACAAAACTGAAAATTTATTCGCGCGCTTTTAGTTAATTATCTTATCATTTGATAGATTGAACAAAATTTGAAAAAAGCAAGAAAATTACAAATATCACTTTATGTATGCATAAATATCCTTTTTGCTTGGCAACTAGTATCATACTGAGGGTCTAGCATGGGAAACACTCACTCAGTTATTGTGTTTCCCTCACTCGCTTCCACGCACAGTCGGGAGCGAGAAAGCCGTTTTCTTAACCAAGCCGAACATTTCAATTTCCAGTGGCCATTCTGCTTCTTCGGCGAGCACTAAGCGAAACATAAAACGGCATCTGATCAGTCGAATGCAGTGCCAAAATTCGGACAAAGGACAAACATTTAAAAAGGGCCCAAGAGGTCTTGAGCCTTTTTTCAGAAACGTTGCTGTTGAGCCCTTTTCAGCCCGCCCACGCAAACTAACCCCACTATTAGAAAGATTGGTGTTAGCTCTTCCTGATAGTGGTATTGGTGAGCGTGATCGAGTTGAATTGGGTTCAACAGAGGCTTGCAAAGCCAATGTTTACCAATTTCGATGTGCACTTTTGAAATGTTTGTCCAGAATGATTGTTTACATGCTGATTCCGTTCGAATGGCATTCGGATTTGAGTGCTAATGAGCGTTCACTGACTGGGAGTCCACACCACGGAATGATTCAGTGAGTAGGAATCCTCTCAGTCAGTTCAATGCATTCGGCGAATGGATGCTAAGTGCATTAACTCGTGCCTCGCAGATACAAGTGTATTGGTATTCACTTCTCTTCGCGTTCCTTCCGATTGTCGCTTTTACACAATCGGTTTCGACGCTTTCATGCTACACTCCACCTAGGACGGTTCAGCTATTACTGAATGTTCGATAGCAGCAGATTTTTTGCTATTTTTCATCAGTGGCGTTCGGGTGAGTGAGTGAATTTTCCCATGCTTGCTGAGGGTCAGTTCCTATTACCTATATTATTAAATGTTAGGATCGTTTTCAATTAAAGACTGTTGGTCTCAATAGTAAAGGTTACGAATAAAGGACATACAAAACACCCAACAGACTAAAGGAGATTGCTCCGTTTGACGAAAAGCTTCTTCTGACTGGAAAGGAAAGGATGGTTTACTGTGTTACACTTGCAATGCGTGTAAATTACCGCCGCCGTTAACGCACGGCTATGAGGCCCACAATAGAACACATTTTCCTATGGGAAGCGTGCGGGTGGACATCAGTTTTTCAGTTCTGTCGCCTAAACGGTAAAAGATACCACTTTGGCGTCTATGGACGAAAGTTAGAGTATGGATTGATGAAACAAAAATTATTTTTTTGAAAATTTTTCATGATACAGACGATAGTTTTAACGCTATTTTTCCGACAGTTTTCTCCATGGTGAAAAATTTCCCGAGAAATGTTTTTCTTTTTATATTTTTAATAGATTGCTGAGAAAATTTCCTTTCGATTTGACAAAAAACTTTTGTTCTACGATGCATAGTTCAGGAGATATGAATTTTCAAAGTTTGAGGTATATAGAGAAATCGTGAAAATTCATTCAGAGTTTTCCGGGAAAATAGGCCACTATAATTTTTTTTGAATTTCACTTTTGGTCATGTATCCACGAGATCTACCTCTGGTGAAAATTTCATGCAAATCGGAGAACCTCCGGCCCAAATTGTCCGATAATAAAAAAAAATCCCCAAATGATAAGTAAAGAAACTTTGTAAAACATAGTAGGCCAATAAAACTAAAAAATAAAACACTTAAGGACAAAAACGTTTTTTTTATTCAAAATACTTAATTAACTTGTTTCTTAAGCAAAACCGAGAAAAAGTTTCTCAGAAGCAACTATGGACCTAAAATCAATAAATCGAGACGAAAACCTCATGTCCGCCTAAATTAGCTTCCTGGACCAGTGTGCAACGGCAATCAAGGCAGGCTTGGGAAAAAATAGCTAGTTTTCTTTTGTTGTGTGCCTTCGATCTTTCGGGACAAACATGGAAAAAGGGCCATAGTTTTATGCGCATTTAATTTTTATTTTGATTGGAAAAGAGCAAGAAGATTCGTGTTTTAATACTTCTATCAAGTTAAAATGTGCTATCGTGACATTGCTTTTGGGTGCGCACGAATTGATTTCCAACCGATTGTTGTCAACTTTGTTGAAATGCAAAGATATGTTTTGTTCAATTACGCGCTTTTATCAAGTTTGTCCATTCCATAAGATCCGGGCTCACAGTGACATTTCATGACAGCAGAATCTCGGTTCACCTTGACGTGCACAAATTTTGTATCGGTTTCTCAATCCAGCGCTAAACTATCTGAATAAACACTCTACAAACCGTGTGTTTCTTCGGATAAGTTGGTGTATCTGCTCATGTCGATCTGTTTTCTTCTTATAGTTCAAATATTTCAGAACAAATAAGCGCTGTTCGCATGTCCAAGCAGTGTATTATTAGGTAAAGGATGCAAATCAATGAAAAAATGCATTTTGGTCATATTGGCTCTTACGTCGACTATGCAAATATGGGCAGTATACGGGTTAAGCATGAAACGAGCTCACTATTCTAGACTGAACACGAATAACTTTTAGTACTTGCGAAACGGGAACCGAACACAAAAGAGCATTCAACGGAATCAAAAGACCACACATTCAAGAAAGATAGGAGCTTTGTAACAGCAGCAAAACTGAATAAAACTAGGAAATATGTTCAGTAATTAGCATTCCGGTGAGTCCTTGAACTACCAGTGTCTAACAGTTCTTGTTGAGTTATGATTGTAATCCTGGTTTAAAGTGTAGTCTTCGGACTGACAGACTCCGAGTTTTTAATCATCTGCCATGTAAAAAGATTTACTTTAGAAACTGTTGCCAGTAACAAAGACTTTGTAGTGTTAATCCTTGAACTGTTAGATCCCGACATTCAAGATGAGACTAGAGTTCAGAATAGTAGATCTTACCTTGTAACGCACTACACAAAGCTAATCTACCCACGCCATACAATTTGTAACGCTGCTGAGGGTGCCTTCTAGAATTCTATATAAAGATCATTGGAAGTTTTAGACAAAAAATCGAAGCTTATATAAATCAAACCTGCACCTACATACTGGATCAAGGGATATGTGGTACACTAGTGATTATCTTGATGACGAGATATAAAAAATACGGGTCGAATTATTTTCAGTAAGAAACAATCCCTCAAAATATTACAAGATTCCTAGAGATTTTATCATTATTTTTCATGAATGAGTGCATTACTTTAGTCAGCGCTGTCGAGCCCAGTAACAAGTCACGATAAACCCAATCGCACAGTGTGATGCAAGTTGCAACTCAACTAGTGAGAGCATTTCTTTCCGTTCGCTGGGCCTTTTCCATTACACCGCGGAACACGGATTTCACTTTCTCCGGATCTCCGGATCGTGACAGCGTTGGCGGCGGCGGTGGTGGTGGTGCGAAGCGCACGAACGTAATTTTGTTTGATGGGGCCATGGGGGCTCTTGATGTTTGGCCACTGGCTCGACTGGTGCGACATTATCCCGGATAGAGGAGAATGGCAAATGAATATCAACCTATGTCATTAAAATGCAATGTTTTAATTTATTTGTCATTTGTTTGTTTGAAATAAGAGTACTAATAAGAAAAATAATAACTCAGATGAATGACATAAGCACTTGAAAATATCTTATTTGCAAATGCAATAATTAACCAAATGAAAAAAAATGCAAATGCAATAATTAATCAAATTACATTGTCTATGTTTTTTATGTTAGGTTGTTATTACAATGGTAAATAAGTTAGCTTTTAGTTTTTTATAATATATTTTTATTTTTTTATTATTTTAGATTGTTCAAATGCATTATAACTGTATAGCTGTAGAAAGTTATTATATATAAAACAACAGAATTTACTATGATGGCAAAGTGTGTTATTTCAATGACATTGATGTTATTTAGTATTTCTGCCCTAATAAAAAAAATCATTATTATTTATCATTATTTTGTTATTCACCTCTACCCGGGTATGCATGCAGCGGCCCAAGCATTAACGATTAACGATGGCACCCTCCCATATCCCATGGCCTGTGGATGGTGCTGCTTGCATATATGCGGGGTTGGGGTCGCCTTTAGGAAACGAACGCGGATGTAACGATCTCGACGACTTTTTGACACTTCGAATGGCGATCAACCAAATCGTTCGTTGCTTCAGCTTGGAGTGCGGAGTAGAGTAGAGTAGAGCGATGGCATATTGTTTGCACGGTATTATGAAAGCTTTCGAATCCGATGGGGGTGGGGAAAACTGTTTAAGGATGAACTTTTGCCTTTCGGAAGATGCCGATGTGTGTCCGAATGTGGAAGATCCGGCTTAATCTTTGGTTGGGTACCCGACTGTTTCGTTATGGAGAGCTGATGGTTTGGTTAGTAAATTCTTTGTATTAAGAAACTTGTTCGATAAAACACTATCTTTTTGGTCTTTTGCCTTGAACAATTGAACTAGGATTGTTTTCTTAGGATAACGCCAGGAAGTCCTCCAAAGATTCTTCAGAAAAATGAGCATTAACAAAGATGACCACAAAACTCGTGGTTGCTACTCCGCGATTGTCCGAAGTAATCGAAGTAGCATGGAGATTCAACTATTTCTTAGACGGAAATTCTGGAGAAATTCTTCTAAGCATCTCTTGAATAATTGCTGGAATGTTTTCCAGGAGAATTGGCGAAGCAATCTCTAGAGAAAGTTCTGGAGGAGTCCCAGAAAGATTCCCAAAAGGAATCACTGGAAAAAACACTAGAAGAGTGTCCTGAAGTTTTTCCTCGAGTAATTGTAGGATAAATTTTTAAAGAACAGGTTAAGGTTTTTCTAAAGCTTATTTAAATGAAAGTGAAGTGACTCCAAATACCATTTGAGATTGACGCAATACAAGTTCAAGCAAGTTGCTTCAGAAATGATTACAGAAATCTAAACCAAAAAGCATAAGTAAAATCCTAACTAGGCCGTTCAAGTGCTTAGACGTAAGCAATCAGTTGTCGTTGAAAACTTGTTGCAATAGTTTCTCACCATTTGGTTCGAGGCCTTCGGATCGGTCTTAAGTACAACATTCCCTGGCCATTGCTGTTCGTAACACGCAACCAATTGCTCTGCAGCGAGTACAAATCGTGTGTGTAGGTATAGCTAGGTTAAGATTGGCTACTGTGCACAGGCTCGAACGCGTTTGTTTCGCGTTTGCACGATCGTAGTTAGATCCGGAACCCAAAATAAAACTCGACTTTGAGCGAGACTTAAGCGCGCGAGATTCAAACGAGAAAAAAAGCAACAAACACGAAACTTTTTGTTTACGCGTTCGGTGTCTGCATAATATTGTTTGCAGTCCGGTTCGGTGAAGGGTTTATGCGGGTGTTTTTGTTTTGGGAAAAAGTTACTTATATTGCTTGCATGCGAACGGATATGACTTTTTCAACACATTTATCGATTTTTTTTTCTTTTTCATGACAGAACGTTTCCACTGGGACATGAC
This sequence comes from Aedes aegypti, assembly GCF_002204515.2. Taxonomy (NCBI): domain Eukaryota; kingdom Metazoa; phylum Arthropoda; class Insecta; order Diptera; family Culicidae; genus Aedes; species Aedes aegypti. Next base: position 21,985,687 of record NC_035109.1, on the reverse strand, counting down.
CTGTTTCACAGCTTAGTATTCTATAAACACTTACACAATTGATACCTGAAAGATTTCTTGGCTAAAGTTCCTATTTTTTTGGTATTGGCAATACTTCATGGCCAAGATGTTATGTGCCTCCAAAAGACGTAAAACCAAATGATTTTTTTTGTTTTAGAATTCTGCTTCTTAAAAATTGTGACAATTCGTCATCATAATGAAATTTTAATTGATTTTTTCGCCAAATATTTCAAAAAGGGGGTTTATAACGCAAAATTTCAATAGCAGGAGCATGAGCATGAGCATGATTGACCGCCCGCAGTTGCTACTCCGTTATTGCAAGAACAACTGTACTTACACAGGGAACCAACAGACACTACTCGGGATCAGTAGCATCCTCAATGTGTAAGTACTGGTGCTCTCATTATTATAATAAACAATACCGGCGCCGGCTGCGTCCGGATTCAGGTCAATTTGGGAATGGGAGGGATATGTTGACGTGTTACTTGCTTTACAGAAGCCGAGGAGTCCTCTGCACTTCCACAAGAAAACACTGGGAGTTTGGATATGGGAAAGAATTCGTTTGGGAAACGATAAATATATAATTCGAAATGAATACGTGAGCATATACACGACATAAGACATTGCCTAATAGGTGTATTAATACGGCGGCCTATTAGGGTAGATGTACCAATAGTGGAGGTACTAAGCACGATTGAACTTTATTTAACCGCCTAAATTCAAGAAGGGCAATTAATGTTCATGTTAATGTTGTAAAGGGAAGTAACGATCATTGACTTAATGAGAAAAATGATTCCATCGCAGTAATCCACGGCATGTCAGTGAAAAATAATACCTTCACTATTGGAAAGGAACAGTGTCCTTTAGTTGCGGTATATTATTAATTTGTGTTCTTATAGTGGCGGTATCCGTTGTTTTCTTATGGGATTCTCCACTATAGGAACACTTTTCCGCAACTATTGGTACAAGTAGGAAAAGTTTTAGCAATTTTAGTGATATTTCATCAGTTTTAAAGCAATTTCAACGCTCTTTTCAACTTTTCCATGTATCAACAAGTCAATACGTCGATTGGTAGTGTCGGTTCTGTGGCTAAAGTAATGAAATCAGTGAAAACGGCACTACCGCAACTATTGGAACACCCACAACTAAGGGAACACTCTGGGAGGGAGGCACAGATACTCCACGCGAAATATGACACAACACTTTTCCAAATTGCAAGATAACTCCCGCTCACCAACGACAATCAAGGCAGGCTTGCGAAAAATCGCTAGTTTTCTTTTGTTGTGTACCTTCAATCTTTCTGGGCAAACTTGGAAAAAGGGCCATAGTATTATGTGCATTATTCGATCAAATTAAAAGGTGCTATCGTGGCATTGCTTTTGGGTGTGCAGGAATTGATTTTCAACCGATTGTTGTCAACTTTGTTGAAATGCAAAAATATGTTTTGATAAATTACGCGCTTTTCTCTTGTTCGTCCATTCTTTAAAATCTGGGCTCACAGTGACAGTTCGTGACAGCAGAATCTCGGCTCACTATGACGTACATAAATTTTGTATCGGTTTCTCCCTCCCAGGGAACACTTACCCTAAATATTAGGTTGCTAATACTGGTTAAAATTCGATACAAATTTCGTGCAGTATGTCATGACTTCACAGAAATTTGCATCTGTGAAAGTCCTGGTGGAAAAGTGTATGCAGTGAATTTGGTTTTACAATGACATAGATGTGCAGCAGGCATATTCGTTGGCTTTGGGGATTCTTCAATCAATTTGTATTTAGAAGAAAGTGTCCCGTTCTAAGCAGAAATATCATTCATCAATAATATATTCCCTTACTTTGTAAAATCCAATTATAAATGGGAAATCCATTAGATAATATTGCCAACGAATTTATTAGGACTACCCTCATCATTTCAGTTGCATCTTTAACATTGTAACAATGAACTCCCTTTTCCGTGGCGCCAATCGTTATCAAATCCCAGAGTTCCGAGTTCCGACATTTGTTGAATATGTATGCAAGTTCGAATCAAATCTGGCAGTTGAAAAAGTGGATTTGCTGATTTCTGGGCAAATGTGAGTGCTCAGAGAAAAAGTAGACGCGACACTTCTGGCACAATTGACTAGAGCGAGAAAATTAGCATTTGAATTCGTTCAACCTATTCAATGCTAAAGAATATAGCCATTCTTAAAATGTAATATAAAATGTAATGTAATGTAATATAAAAAGTAAATATGAGTCAATAACATTATTTGTTTGTGGTGTGAATTAAAACTGTTGACGAACATAATTTTCAGCATCGCTACTGGATCACTGTATAATAGGTAGCATCCAGTTATTACACATAACTAAAATTAAAAATTTTTGACCTTTGACCTACTCCCCGCGTCTATAACGCTTTTTATATAATACACATGCACCCCCGCTAATTTGAACGGTAGCTCATGCAATCAATCGGGGTTCATTTTTAATTTGAACATATAGTTACCCTAGAATCGTGTTTCTGGTAACCTCTTTCACTGTTTTGTTTTGATTTTGCGTTCCGTTCCAAAGCGTTCCGTTTCACTTTACTCCGTTCCATGAGCTAAATGACGTTTGAACATTTTTAATCTGAACGATGTGCAAATTAGCGGGGTACACATTAAAAAGTGTAATTTTAATTTTTTTATATGAGTCGTAACGCTTGAGCTTACCCTTCCCTTCCCCCTTCAAATGCTACGTAACTTGTGGAAAACTACGTCGGAAAAATTCAAATTTATTATCTCTATACAATTCGAGGCAATTGTTTGCAGTTTAAGTTCATACGATTTTTCGCTTCATAAACTCATGCAATAAAGAAAACATTGCGAGTCTTTAGATTATACAAATTCAAGGAGCTTATGAGTTATCAATAACTCAAAGTTGATCACAACTTTCGTCTGCTAAATGCCCGCAGTAAGTATGAATACGAAACAAGAATATAGACTTCACAGCAGCTCCTCAGAATAATCTACTATTGATATGATATGAGATTCGTTGTGATCGATTTCGGAAAAAAATTGAAAATATAGTAGTTTTCTACCACCAAACTGTCAACATATTTTTCTTTCACAACAGTGATCAATGATTTTAGTATGGCATACTTGATTGAGATGGTCCTTCAGCTCAATCTATTTTAGTATTAATATCTTCTAATACTGCTTATATCGTTAATTATCATTAATGGTGTCTTGCCCCTAGGTATAGACACTTTTGCTTGAAAGTAGTATCAGAAAAAATGTCGATACTAGTAAAATATCGAATCAAAAGTATGGATACCCACTAAATGAGTACTTTTTTTCACAAGAAAAACATAGAAAAAAATGATTTCGAACATTTTTGGAATTTCTCATCGTAATAGGCTGTTTTTTATCAAGCCAATCTGTCATGAAACCCTACTATCCTGCATTCTATTATGCAGTGTTATTACACTTTTTTTATTACGCAACTGTTTTTAGTTGCGCAATAAATCATTACACAACTGTTTTCAGAAGGTGTAAAATTATGGTGATTGCATTCCGATATGACTTCTCATACCCGGCGAGCCTTGTTAAATAAATGTAAGACTCGTGCTGTAAAAATCATCATTCTGCAACTTATTGCTATCGAGACTTGTCGAGCTGGATAATCACGACGAGTGCTGTAAAAAACGAGTTCTGCAACGAGTTTCGTACTACGTTTTTTTGCAACTTCGTAGAAGACTCTTTGGAGGTATCTGAAATCATATCGGGATGGATTCACCATTATTTTTCAATTTCAAAAAAATCGTTGTGTAATTATTCATTACCGAGCTCAAAACAGTTTCCTAATAGAAAAGGGGTTGCGTAACTGAAATCAGTTGCGTAACAACGATTACGACACTGCATAATTCAGTGCAGGAAAGTGGTCCGTTTCATGACCGATTGTTGTGATGAATAAATAGTAGTTTACGCAACAAGGTGCAGAATGAAAATTTTTACAGCACGAGTCGTACGTTTATCCAACAATTTTTCACGCTCTACCCTCCGAATGTGCGGTTTTCCAGTGACAGTTGGTGACAGGTTCCCTTGACTTTTGAGAACTCGCAATCTAAGTCTCCTCTCTCTCAGGTAACCTCTCAAAATTCTGATCATAGTAGGTTGTACTGAGCAATTGTCAGAATTTTTCAAACCACCGTCCGGGAAGCATCAAACAATGAGCGATTCCGATTCTGATGACCCGATGAATATTGAGCCGGACGGAGATGTCGCCTAGGATGGTCTCCAACTGGAGAAATACAATTTAGATTTTCTGAATTCACCGTCACCAGCGGATTACACGGAACACAGCTTTTGTCGATCGTCCACGCCTTTACTGGCAGATTCTGGGGTAGATATTTATGTTCTGAAGAGGCATTGAGGATGAAAATCATCAACTGTTGCTGGAGGATACGTCGAAACAATAAAATTGTAACAATTAAATAATGATAATTCAATCCAAATCCAAAGAACGAAAATTCATAGAACTCTTCGTTTTGCTAATTATGATAGTTATATAATTTACATGTGCTTCATTGCGTTGCTGTGAAGGGTTGCGTAATGCACCATTACAAAACGCTTTTCAGTTGGGTAATAGACTCATACGACAATGTGGGAAAGTAGGCGTGATTGAAAACAGCCTATTACGATGAGTAATTGCAAAAAGTCTATTACGATGAGAAATGGCAAAAACTACTATTATGCAACTAGTTGAAAAACAAATGTTTTTCCAGCACGTGTCGTACAACTAGGCTTTCCGAGTTGCAATAAGTTGCATACAACATGTTTGCGATAACGAAAAATGTCATTATATATGGAATATTTCTAGGCTGTGAACCGTTTCACCGATTCGTTTAACTTTTAGTTAAAATTTGACAGCTCGATAGTAATTTCCCCTCCTGTTAGAAATAACCCTGCTCTGGAGCATGGTTAAGCTTGACAGTTCAAAAGTTATTTTCTGCTCCCGTGTATTTGAGAATGACTAATCATCTGTCAACTTTGTTCTGAAATAACTACTCGACTGTCAAAGCTCAAACGGGTCGACCGCGAAATACAACTTAACCATTTGAGGGGAAAATAACTATCGAAATGTCAAATTTTAACTAATAGTTAAACGAATTGGTGAAACGGTTCACGGCCCTAGTAGCACATTAGGTTTCACTCTGAATCCCTCACATAAATTGTACTCGGATCGCCGAAGGGATATAGAATATGAAGCTAGTTGACTCGTTGTCATTGTCATTGAGACATCCTCTATGGACGCACTCAGATACTAATTCGTCAATTCCCAAAACAGAACTGAAAATCATTATTTTTCAGCACAGTTATGAAATAGTGCTAAAAAGTTATACTGAAAAGTTGGTAGGAAAACTATGCCGTTATGATTCTCTTAATTTTGATAGAAAGTAGGCTGATATGGAACTGAATTGTAAAATAAACTTTCAAACCAAAATTCTCAATAATGTTTTGTAAATAAAAGGGGATTTCCTTAACTTGCATCAGCCTAAACAAAAAAGTACATGAGAAAGTATTTATTCGATTCAATGATAGGGTGTCCCAGAAAGTATGGGCACGACTTCATCATACCCAACATTCAATAAGAGTAGATTGCGAATTTTGAGTGAATAATTTCATTATCAATGTGTTGATGACGTAGCATTTCCTTAAAGGATTCCTTATCTGTTTTGCAAAAATTGCATTATTTTTGAGCCACTTTGTTTTACAAATGGAATAATCGAGTGGTGATAATTCGTGTAGATGTGTTAGTTTTCCCCATTCTGTATCTAAAAAATACTATTTTTCTAAAATAAAGAGTAGTTATAACTACTCGGCAATCCAATCGTATTTTCCTAGTATAAAATAATCTGGGTAATAAAATGTAGCAAACTTCATTCAGTTTCAATCAGGATTATTTTGGAGTTAATTGATGAAAAAATGACGCTTTATTCAACAATCATATGCTCTTGAATAAACTAAAGCGTATTACGAAAATTGTTACCAATACTATTTTATTATTCATCTATAAATTACCCTTCTTTCAAATATAGATGCTTCTTTTGAGTTGCGCTATTGGAATAAACGACTGCACTGAAGATTTGGATATACAGTTAACTCTCCCTTACTCGATATTCCGTATCTCGATATCGAGTTAGAGAATTATAGTAAAAGTTGGTTTTCATGGCTACCTCGATGGTCCCTTGAATCGCATTTGCACTGGTTTTGTGTTCTGTAACTCGATACCTTCCTAACTCGATGGTCCCTTCAATATCGAGTTAGGGAGAGTTGACTGTATTTAGAACAAATTTACCTTCCTTTCAAACATTGGATGTTCTTTCTAAATATGGTGTAACCATAATAATGGGTATAAAAACTATTGATTTAAAATTTAAATAAATTACACCTTCTTTTATATATAGGCTGTTCTTTTAGACTATATTATTTAGATGTTGATTGTTTCCAACTTAAGTAAGGAAGGCAATCGATAACATTGATCTGCTCAAGATATCAGCAAAAGGTGAAATCGATTGCTGCAGTCACTCCAATGATTCGGAATGCAATTTTTTATGTCCTTTCGTTTTATTATGCCACAAAAATGTTTGGCGTCATACAGTGAAACCTCCATGAGTCAATATTGAAGGGACCATCGACTCATAGAAATATCGAGTCATAGAATAACAATCCTTTGGAAAGCTGTTTCTAGGGACCATCATAGTAATCATGACATTTTGTGTTTAGTATGGTTCCATGAGTCGATATCGAATCATGGAACATCGACTCATGGAGGTATCACTGTATCTTTTATTATTTTAATCATAAATTATGCCTTCTTTTAAAAATAGGCTGTTCTTTATATTTATACTGTTATATTTATACTGTTATAAAGCTAAATGCCATACATTTTTATATTTTGCTGTTTTATCAATTATTACAAGCTGTGCTGTTGGAATGATGATTACTATAGATGCAGCTAATATTTCAAAATATTGTTTTTACAAACACACTATCTCATTTCGAGATATGCTGGAAAAATATTATTTCAATCACAAATTTTCCCTTCTTTCGTTAATAGACGAAGTTTTTGATTAACACTTTCAAAATTGAAATTAATATTGAATCGTTCAAAAATTTTGCCGCAAATATTTTCGTTTAAAATTGTGTTGTTCGTTCGAGTTAAGATGTGAGAAGATTTTTTTTAATGATAACATTTTAAACGAAAAATAATCTGCTCTCGTATATAGGCTATTTTTGCTTTATGCTGCAATAATAGATTTTTGGACTAGAGCTCTCAATGTTTTGCAAATAAATTTTCCCTTCTTTTACCAAGTAATTTTCATCAAGTGTACATCCTAACTAGAACATAGCTTGAAACGCAACGAAATGTTCTATGATCGTTCCCTTTATTATGAATTGCGAACTTTCCTTGTCAATTTACAATTTTCAAATATGTATATCACAACAAGCTCAAAGATACTCAAAGATGTTCTGGTATGTGGAGAAAATCATTATTTTGAAAAGATCCTCCACCAGATCCGTTACGAGTTTTATTTAGTTATGCTCTCCAATTGCACAAAAAATTTTAACATCCATAACATGGTAATCTCTAAACGACGCCACGCTTGTTGGGTACCTACCAGAAATTTTTGCGATAAAAGCTTCAAAAATGCCGGTATTTATTCTAAATCATTCATTATGCTAAACGGCTATTATACCAAACGACCATTATGCCAAATGACCATTATGCCAAACGACTTTATGCCAAACGGGGTACAGACTTTCTAGTTCAATTAAAAAAAAAACTTATAAATGCCATGGTGGTTCGAATGTTATTCAAGAAATTAAAACATTTTAATCAAACTTCGATTTCATGGAATCAGATGAAGTTAAAATCTTATTCGATTTTTTATGTAAGGGCGTTTGTAGGCCTATCATAAGGATGCTTTGAGGTGTATTAGCTTGGTATCAATTTGTGGCTCATAGTGAGGCAAAAGTTCATATATTAACAAATTGCCCCAAATCCACATATTATCTTCAAATTCAGCATAATTTGCCTGATCGTGCAAAAAACGTCATCAAAATTTTCACATTTTCACTTAGTTTTGCGAAAAACTGCTATTTTTGGGTATATTACAAATTGCCCTGTTTTGAGCAATTTTTTGATGAAATTTCAGCGTGTATTTATCTGTAATCATAAGTTTATGGCTGGTACAAACTATCACTGTCATAAAAGTATCGATATTTTGTGTTTCGGCCAGCGAACTTTTGCCCCTCACTAGAGTCGAACTCTTGACCCACCGGTTGGGCAAAAGTTCGTTAGGGACAAACAATTTTGAAACTGTTATAACTAAAAATGGGTAAATATTTTGACAAAAGTTTGTTTTTAGTATGATCAGAGACAAATAGAGACATAGTATTCGGGTTTAGAAGGGGTACCACTACTAGTACTGCATTTGGTCCCTTGGTACTGCAAAAGCTACCCAAGTTTAACAGACACTTTTCATGGCATTCTAGATTTTGTGTAAGAGAGCATGTGCCATACAAATTTGGGTAACTGCAAGGAGGTCTTCATTTCGTCTTTGGTATGATTCCATGAGTAGATATCGAGTCATGGAACTTCAACTCATGGAGATTTAACTGTAGTAGATACCCTGTTTTTGCTAATACATTTCGATTTTCGTCGAAAGTTCCAACCAAGATGAGATACCCTACGACTTGTAACATCCGGATCCGAACGAACAAATGGATTACATAAACAACCGTGGCAATCTATTTGCTGAGCCAAAAATAAACAACCAGATCCTCTGACCAAACAACGTAAATCAGACACCGTCCACTTAGGACATCATTACCATTTCACACCTGTGACCAGTGTGTGAAACTGTTTCTCCGCAAACGCATCTACTTGTTTCTGTAAGGGTATGCGTTGATACAAGTATCGCGGCCCGTTCGTGACTTCGCGATCGCGTCTCCACTACTGCTGACTGTTTTGGATCCGCAACAGCAGTAGTTGTAGGGGAATTGGTTGTAAAATGGATTTGATCTGGTTTCTAATGGGAAAACGATGATTGTTTTTTATGATTCACATATTTTATCTTCAACAAAAACTGAAACTTATTACTTTGATTGATTTATGAGGATCTCTGTGTTTATTTAACTAAAACCGGCTTTCGTGCAGAAATTACTTTCAATATTTTCACGCAAATGTTAGAAATTTATGTTTTATTTACATCTTACATCTTTCTTTGTTTTTCTCCGCTGTAATCTGCAAGGTGTTCATTTTACCACCACTTCCCCTACCTACCTATGCATCCAGACAGCGGAGCGAAGTGAGAGATTGTTCGGGCTCGCAACTTGCGGCCTGATCTCACCTCGCTCGTTCGTATGCAAAGTCTACTCGAAGTCGTTGCCGAGAGAAGCAAAAAAAAACCCACCGAACAGCGACATCCGGGTCGAAATCCATGCAATAAAGATACACCTCAACACAAACACCACCACTAATTCCAGCACCGAGGCCCGTCCAATACCACCTTTGAGCTCGGTTTAGGGTAGTGGAACTCGATCTGTGTGACGAAACTGTTTTGTGTGAGTTTCTGTAAATAGTATAGTTTGCTTGATCAAACATTAGGACTTTTACCCTACATCAGAAAAGTCAAAGGCGTTGATCGATCGGCTGGACGGACTTTTGGGAGAGAATCTTTCGGTTTGGCCTCCGGTGACGAACCGTGAAGGCATTGACAATTGGAACTCGTTTAAACACGCGGATGTGCAAGGTATTTGCTTGCAAACACAACACAAATAGTAACGAATCAAAAATCGAGAGCATTTTGATCAGAAATTCTACTGGTCTTAACCGACTTTAGTCTGATTTGGTTACTCACGCTGACTTTGGTTCTGATCATATCCCTATTACATTTCAAATTTTCTCATGAAGCAATTCTAAATCCTATTAGCTCTACTAACAAATAATTAAAGATCTGCTTGTTCTTTGTATGGTAAAGAAGACGAGCTGTTTAATATTCTAACATACGCAGAGCAGTTATAGCTGAAACTTATTTGAAACCTGGAGCCAAACTTCTTTGTTTATCGTAATGATCGACTGGATAGAACATGTTGTACAGTTACAATCATTATTGATAGGCGTATAAAAAATCAACTGTGGGTGTTTCTGTTGAAATACAGCTTGGTAAAAAATATACTTTCATAACTTTCTATTTGGCTTTTCAATGTCATGCGCAGAAAGTTACTTACTTCAAAGTGACTTGCGGAAATTGACTCGCAATAAGCAAAAAAAAATTGTCATTGGTGACTCTATTATCATCATACATCGCTGATTGAATAATTCGTAAAGTAATTCTAACGGCAGAGTTTTATTTGATAAGTGTTCTTCAGGATATTTCTTAAGTCAATACGCTGATAGCCCTACTTGTTTTTCCTCTTCTAACTTTTCTACGATTGATCTGGTCTTAATCGACCCTAGTCACCTTTATAGCCAACTCGTTATTCACGCTTATATTTGTTCTGATCGTGTCCCTATTACATTTCAAATATCCCATTCTCAATCCTATCAGCTCCACTTTCAATTATTTTCGAGCCGACTGGAATATATATGAAACATATATTGACTCTAATCTTGATGTTAACATTTCTTTACAAACAAAACTTGATATTGACAATGCTCTTGAAACTTTAACAAATTTCATTGTTGAAGCCAATTCCAAAATGTGAAGTAAAATTTGAATCCGTGATTATAGACGATGATCTTAAACTCTTGATCCGCTTTAAAAACGCGAGGAGAAGACAATTTCAACGCACTCGCGATCCTGCTATGAAAATTATATGACAGGCCTACCGAAAAGCTAAACATTACATATAATTTGCAATTGGATTAGATCAGTGATTCCCAAAGTGGGCGAATTCGCTCCCCTGGGGGCGATTTTCAGGTCCAAGGGGGCGAAAATTTGTAAAATGGATTTTGGGGGGCGAAAAAACTAGAAAGGGGGCGAAAGTGTGTGAGACTGAGAGTAACGATACTTAACAGAGTAGAAGACACCCAAGTTAATAGAGGATTTATACTCTAATAATGTGAAGCTTAGTTGATTATCCATTTAACTTTTTCCCTTTTCATGCTAATTTTGATTACTTTTGATGTTCTATTTATAAAAGAACTTAAGATTTGGACAGCTTATTTTACGATATTTGATATTAGTTTCCACTAAGGCAAAGTTTTCAATACAATTTGTTTTGGTATTTTGTTACGATCATTTTAATCAGTACTTATAGTACACACTTTTTTATGAACTAATTTCAGAAAATTTGACCAGCGAATATTAAGTGCCAACATTAAAGCCATTACCAAAGACGTAAATCATGTTACTAAAAAAAGGTTTGAAGAAATATCGGATTGAAACCTCGAAAGCTGCAGAAAGCAATCTGGATTTTTTCAACAACAAAAAACTTTTCTAATTACGTTGGAGTGAGAAAGGTACAAACAACTTTCAGGATTTTCCAATGTTTTTTCAAAGGTTTGGACATTTTGAAGTAAAAATTAATTACTCGATATCGATAGTAAAAGTTGGTTCTCATGGCTTACTCGATGGTCTCTTGGTTTGCAAATAATCTGATTTTATGTCATGTAAGTCGATACCTCCCTAGCTCGATGGTCCCTTTTATGTCGAGATATGGAGAGTTGACCGTAATTCAACAGAAAACCACGGTTGAAACCAAATTAAAAATTTCAAAACCACATCAGGGGGACGATTTCAAAAATCAATGCTTACCTAATGGTGACTTTACTTCTTCCGATGAAGAAATTTTAGAATGTTTATTCAATACACACTTCCCCGGATGTGTGGACATAGCATCTACGGATGAACCAAATGTCTTTTCATGTAGTTACGAGTCTCTGGCCTCGGCTCGCAGTATCGTAACTATTGAATCGATTCAATGGGCACTTAATAGTTTTGCTTCTTTCAAATCTCCAGGAGCGGATGGGATTTATCCTGTTCTGCTCCAAAAGGGATTTGAGTCTATCAAACATGTTTTGAAAAAGCTACTTGTAAGCAGTTTTGCAACCTGGTACATTCCCAAATCCTGGCGTGATATTACTGTAAAGTTTATCCCAAAAGGAGGACGTGCGTCGTATGAGGAAGCGAAGAGTTTTAGACCAATCAGTCTGACCTCTTTTCTTCTGAAATGTCTGGAACGCATTATCGATCATCACATCCGTGATGTTTATTTGGCAAACATGCCTCTTCATGTGAATCAACATGCTTACCAATCTGGAAAGTCCACTGTGACTCTTTTACACAAAGTTGTATACGATATCGAGAAAGCATTCGCTCAGAAGCAATCCTGTTTGGGTGTTTCCTTGGATATTGAGGGTGCCTTTGATAACGTGTCTTTCGATGCCATATTGGAAGCCGCACGAAACCATGGGCTACCTACAATGATTACCAATTGGATTCATCAAATGCTCAAAAACCGACATCTCTTCTCGACATTGCGTCAAGCAGCGATTCGAAAATTGAGTGTTTGCGGATGCCCCCAAGGGGGAGTCTTGTCACCACTTTTGTGGAATCTCGTAGCAGATACGCTATTGAGGCAACTCAATAATTGCGGTTTTCCAACTTATGGATTTGCCGACGACTATCTAGCTCTGATAGTTGGTATGTGCATAAGCACCCTATTCGACCTGATGCAAAGTGCTCTTCAGGTAGTCGAGAGTTGGTGTCGCCAATATGGCCTTTCGGTTAACCCGAATAAAACATCTATTGTTCTGTTTACGGAAAGACGAAACCGCGATGGAATTCGACCTTTACGTCTTTTTGGCACTGAGATTAATGTGACTGATCAAGTAAAGTATGTCGGAGTCATTCTAGATTCCAAACTTTTATGGACAGCTCACATTGATTTCAGAGTCAAAAAAGCTTGTATGGCCTTCGGTCAATGCCGGCGAACCTTTGGTAAAACTTGGGGCCTCAAACCCAAATATATCAAATGGATTTACACAACAGTTGTTCGACCAATATTGGCATATGGATGTCTTGTGTGGTGGCAAAAGGGCGAAGTGAGAACAATCCAATCAAAATTGGGCCATCTCCAAAGGATGTGCTTGATGGCGATGTCTGGTGCGTTCTCTACAACTCCCACAGCAGCGCTCGAGGCCCTTTTCGACGTTGCGCCACTACACATATATCTTAAACAAGAAGCACTTTCTTGCTCTTACCGTTTATGGGTACTGGATCTACTGGAGAAAAATCCAGTGAATCGTAGATCTACACACACTTCGTTGTTTCCACTTTTGGTGAATTGGGACAAAATTGTCCTTGCTCCAAGTGATCTCACAATTGCTTGTAACTTTCCTTACAGGACATTTACCACACAATTCCCTTCACGGGAAGAGTGGACGTCTGGCTATTTGGAAAGAAGTATATCAAACAATATAGTATGTTACACTGATGGCTCCCTTCTTGAAGGTAGAGCTGGTGCAGGAGTATATTCTCGTGAGCTAAGGCTGAATCAGTTTTACTCACTTGGTAGAAACTGCACCGTTTTTCAGGCGGAAATATTTGCTCTTATGTGTGGAGTGCAATCAGCACTTCAACAGCGCGTAATGGGTAAAGTCATATACTTCTGTTCAGATAGTCAGGCTGCTATAAAAGCTCTCGCTTCGGCCAACTCAAGGTCGAAGCTTGTTATCGCATGTCGAATTCAAATTGAGGAACTGAATTCAGTCAACTCTGTAAACCATGTATGGGTACCTGGCCATCCTTCCATCGCTGGAAATGAATTGGCTGATGAGCTAGCTCGCGATGGAGCATCGCATGACTTCATTGGCCCTGAGCCGGCTATTCCAATTTCGAAGTGCTGGGTGAAGCTTCAGATAAACTCTTGGGCGGCAACTCAGCACTAGCAATATTGGAATAGTTTGGAGTCGTGTCGTCAAACAAAATTGTATATTACTGAGCCATCTCCAAAGGTGGCGAAGTATCTAACAAATCTGTCAAAGCAGAATTGCAGCTATCACATGGCAAATATTCAGCGTGCTGACTCATTTGTGTGTGATAGTTGTGACTCCGATTATGGAACTTCGTATCACCTGATATGTAACTGTCCAGTTTTTGCGCAAATGCGATTCCAATTACTTGGTAAATACTTATTAAGTGAAACTGAATTCAGAAGCCTGAATCTTCAGGACATTCTGTTATTCTTAACCCGCTGTGGTAATGAGCTATAGGCTCTCTTTACGCTCATGCGTTTTGCAGTGCCCTTTTTAGGGCGCTGTTCGAACCCATTGTGGTATGGAGCTACATGCTCTCATTTCGCTTATGCGATCTTCCCTCTTCAAGGGACCCCACTCCTATTTCCTCCCATCTTTCCCTTCCCTTTCCTCTCCCATCGGGTAGATGATGAAATAGGCTCAAATATGGCGATGGCACAAATCTCCCAACTGGTGGGGAACGTGCCTTTGGAGCCGGCCTTCTGATACCTGATAACTCGATGGTCCCTTTTATGTCGAGATATGGAGAGTTGACCGTAATTCAACAGAAAACCACGGTTGAAACCAAATTAAAAATTTCAAAACCACATCAGGGGGACGATTTCAAAAATTTGTTGGCCTCAAGGGGGCGAAAGTCAAAAAAGTTTGGGAAACACTGGATTAGATGGACAAATTGATGTAAAGATTTGCGAAAAAGTTACACGTCTTCTCAGTGAGAATCGAACTCACGACTCCTCAATCTCTAGTTGGGGCGCGTTACCACTACGCCATGAGAGGACTCATGAACACAGAAGTTAACCTGAATTTGATTTCAGCTCAATAATCACGTGGTCCTTTTTCGCAAAGTGCACCTATTTCGGAAGAATTAGATGCCCATCCAAACACAACGCTTTCTATATATATCCAATGCCTAGCCCGAGAGCGCATTGTTTTTTTAGGTATAGGAATAGCACACTACACGTGATTATTGAGCTGAAATCGAATTCAGGTTAAGTTCTGCGTTCATGAGTCCTCTCATGGCGTAGTGGTAACGCGCCCCAACTAGATATTGGGGAGTCGTGAGTTCGATTCTCATTGAGAAGACGTGTAACTTTTTCGCAAATCTTCACATCAATTTGTCCATCTAATCCAATTGCAAATTATATGTAATGTTTAGCTTTTTGGTAGTTGTTAAACTTTCACTCGGCTGGTTGGCCGGAAAACCACGATTCATAATTAAAAACAAGTATATGGCAGGATTTGCAGAAAGAAATCAAGAAACGTTTTGCACAATTAAGAAACAAAAATTTTGAAAATCGGATTTCTGAATTGGACCTTTTTTGGAAATTATCTAAAATTAAAAAAAAAAAAACTCAGAAGCCAATACCAGCATTGAAAGAGGAAAACGAATTATTACTAACTAATTGCAAAAAAGCTCAAAAACTTGCTAAGCAGTTTGAAAGCGCGCACAATTTTAATTTAGGACTTACTAGTCCAATTGAAAATCAAGTTACTCAGGACTTCGAAAATATTCTCAATCAAGAGAACGTTTTCGAATTCCTGGGAGACTGATTTGGAAGAAGTGAGAGCTATTTTTAAAAAATTCAAAAATATGAAAGCTCCGGGCGATGATGGAATTTTCTACATTCTCATCAAGAAACTTCCAGAAAGTAGCTTATCATTCTTAGTTGATATATTTAACAAATGTTTTCGATTAGCATATTTTCCTGCCTAATGGGTAAATGCTAAGGTTGTAGCAATTTTGAAACCAGACAAAAATCCTACTGAAGCTTCTAGCTATCGTCCAATCAGTTTGCTTTCCTCCATCAGTAAACTTTTTGAAAAGGTAATTTTGAACAGAATGATGGCCCACATCAACGAAAATTCAATGGACATTCGACCACTCATCAACTTATACGTGTAACAAATTTGATCCGTTCCAACAAATCTGAAGGCTATTCTACTGGTCTTCTAGACATAAAAAAGCACTCGACAGTGTTTGGCATGAAGGCTTGATTGTACTTAAAGACTTGAAAAACTTTAATTTTCCAACATACATTGTTAGAATAATTCAAAGTTATCTCTCAAATCGTACACTTCAGGTTAGTTATCAGAACTCCAGATCTGAAAGACTTCATGTAAGAGCTGGTGTTTCTCAAGGCAGCATTTTGGGACCAATATTATACAATATTTTCACATCTGACTTACCTGAGTTACCTCAGGGATGTCAAAAATCTTTGTTTGCGGATGACACAGGCCTCTCCAAGTCTGCGTGTCATTTGTAGTCGATTGCAAAAAAGTTTGGATATTTTTTCTTCACACTTGCAAAACTGGAAGATTTCTCCTAATGCTTCCAAAAATCAACTAATAATATTGGGGGACGGACCTGGTGTAGGGGTTTGAACACACGCCTCTCACGCTGAGGACCTGGGATCGAATCCCATCCCCGAGATAGTCACTAAAAACATTAGTAGTGACGACTTCCTTCGGAAGGGAAGTAAAGCCGTTGGTCCCGAGATGAACTAGCCCAGGGCTAAAAATAAAGATAGAAAAAAAAAAACTAATAATATTCCCACATGAACCAAAAGCTTTTTATTTGAAACCTTCAAGAAGTCATGTTGTCACGATGAGAGGGGTTCCAATAAATTGGTCCGATGAAGTTAAGTATCTAGGGCTCATGCTAGATAAGAATTTAACTTTCAAAAATCACATTGAGGGCATTCAAGCCAAATGAAACAAATATGTAAAATGTCTCTATTCCCTTTTTAATAGAAAATCATAACTTTGTCTTAAGAACAAGCTTTTGATATTCAAACAAATTTTCAGGCCAGCCATGTTGTATGCTGTACCAATATGGACTAGCTGTTGTAATACCAGGAAGAAAGCTCTGCAGAAAATTCAAAATAAAATTTTGAAAATGATTCTGAAGCTTCCTCCCTGGTATAGTACCAATGAGTTACATAGAATATCCAATGTTGAAACATTGGAACAAATGTCAAATAAAATAATTAATAATTTCAGGCAAAAATCGTCACAATCTTCTATTGCCATGATTAATGCGTTATATATTTAGGTGAAGTTAGGTTAAGTAAATTGAAAACGTGTTTTTTTTCTCTTATAAGCAGGTGCAATCGACTCCTGCAAATGGCAAATGAAATGTAATATGTTGTTAACAAAATGTTAATAAGTGTTGTCTTACACAGAACACCTAGATATAAATGAAAAATGAATGCGATGTTTGAAATGATATTAATAAAGAAATTAAAAAAACTAATAAAATAATAACAAAAATAAAAATAAATGAATAAAAAAACGTTCGATTCTGCCAGCTATTTCAATTATCCAAAATATCGTTCTGCTCTAATAAATTCCAACATCAAAAACAACCTACTCCCAATAGAGTCCTACTACAAAGCCAATCTGGGACGGCAATTCCCAGAGTATGAGGTAACACCCGGACCGAGTAACCATCGCGGATTCGGCTGAGGAGGCCACTCAACGACAACGACGACTACGAATACGCAAAACGGAATGAATGAGTGGCAACGCACATAATAACCCAAGCCGCAAACATCCCCGCCCGTCATCATTGCTGCGGCGCGGTGTTAGATAATTTAAATTGCTGCACATGGTTGGCGAATTGTTTCCATCCAGTTCAGACACAGACTCTGCTGACTTAAATACTGACTGACCAAATGCTGATGGTTTGGTGGCCTCGTCTCTCTGTGTCGATGGATGACGGTGGAGGAGTTTGAAGCGAGAAAGATGGTCTTGATCCACACTTTTTGGACTCCGAGTAGATTGGTGGAAAATTAACATTTTGGACATGGGATTTCCTGTATTAAGGTGCATCGTATAATGTGGTGCATGCTTAACGGCTTTTACGATCGCCTGATTCGCATCAAAATATGTCACAAAGCAAAGTACATTAAATCCCATTTTTAATGTTAAACACAAATAGTTTGTTTGAGAAACTATAATCAAATATACACTCAGGCGAATGGACTATCGAAATACGATTCTACCTCATTACCCCGAATGACCCATTGCCCCTAAAGACATTACCCCGCATTCCGAAATTACAGGGCAATGTCATTCAAGGTAATTGTACATTCGGAGAGAAAGCATTCTGGGTGATGGAATTCGGGGTAGTGGCACTCGGGGAGATAGCATTCGGGGTAATGGGGTAGAATCCGAAATACATAGGAACCCCTTATGAAAATTCGCCACAAGAAATCGAGTTGAATATCATAGATTTGCCTTAAGAAACCAAAATTAGGAAACAAAAAATGTTTTCGCAGCAACCTGTAATCGTACCAAGAACCTTGCAATCGATAAACTCGTACGTAGACCACGCGCCGATCGATGTCTTGATGTAGGGTGATGCTTAAATGATACATGAAACGTTCGTATTGCAATAATCGTTCTCTCTTTCCATAAGGCAAAATGTATGAATTTCGATAGTCCAGTTCGCAGCGTGTAGTTTCTAGAAACAATAGAGGTTTCATTTTGTACAACTCTAACCCAAATTCGTATCAGGTTTCCATGCAAATCTGCAGTGAAAGATAAGACAACATGCATGATTGCTGAAATTAATTTCCACATTGAACATTTGATAATTACAAATAAATAATTTTCCTTTCAAATTACGTGGACAACACATTTAAATGTAGTAGATCACCAGTGGCGCTGTTGCCACATAAATGAATTTTATTTCATTGTAACCTTCAAGTCTAGACCAACATAAGAAATGATTAATTTCATCAAAGCCTATCCATTGCACTTCACATCGGGTTGGATTAGTAACATAATTCCCTATAATTTCAATTTTTCGAAATGCCATTTGCATAGGTTATTATGGAAATTCGAATTTCAACATCGAATTTCTCAGTTTGTTGCTTTTGTTACATATTGTTTTCAAATCTTGACCTAGAATTGGATTTTTTGAACGAGCATGCTATTTTGATAACGAACAGATCCTGGAACGTTTGGAATCGTACCAAAAACCTTTAGCATGGCTTTGCTTTGAACCATGAGACTAAAGCCCCAAGCACAATGTGAGCGGCAGCGCGGTACAACGGCAAAACGGCAAGCCCATCTTGAGCTACACTCTACTTGTCAAGTCAATGTTGAAAAGGATTCAGTCAACATGGCATTGATAAGTAATGTGTAGATCAAGATGGGCATGCCGTTTTGCCGTTGTACCGCGTTGCCGTTCACATTGTGCTTGGGGCCTAAGGAAGGTCATCAAACTGATTCCACTGATTCCAACTGGTGGGGAACTTGCCTTTGGAGCTGGTCTTCTGAAGAAAGGCCTCATGCTGAGGATAGTGGGTTAGATTCCCGTCAGCCCGAAGAAATCCTCCTTCGGATCGGAAAAATTCTCGGCTTCCCAGGACTAAGTGTTTTTTGTACTTGCCAAACGATATACAAATGCAACAATGGATTATCGACAAAGAATGATCTATGTTTAGGAACAAACATTTAGCCATTTGCCATTCTACGCCTACTTGTCCAACGTTCTATGCAAATCTTGTAGACCGCGGGACAAATATGCGTTGAACGGCAGTGTACATCTAAGTTGTAAAACCAGCATCAACAATTATTGCGGTGCCAACTTTGACTCTGACTATGGTTTTATCAAGTTAAAACTATAAATATCCATAAATATCTGTAATCAAAAATGAAATGAATGAATTCCAAACGGCATAGCACCTAAGGTCGGGCTACAGAGGTGGAAATATTCACATCACGAAGCACCTCACGAGTGTAAACCAACAAAACAAACATGACAGACTCGCAAACAGGCATGTTGTGAGTGAGTTCGCACCTGCCTGCTCGGGAGAACATACTAAAAGAAATATCAAAAAGTTCGCGAACAGTAACTCGCGAATAACCGAACAAGGTTATTATGGTTTTGGCAGACAAATCAATTGTATATCCATCAAACCGACAGTAAATTACCAGTTTGTAGTAAAAAAAAACCCTTGAAAAACAGAAATCTTGGAGGTAAAATAACTTTTTTCCCAAAAAACGCTCACGAATCACTTTAGCTTCGTTTACTCGCGAACATGACAGATGCGAGTAAATTAACGCTCTGATGCTCGCGAGCATTTTGCTTAGTTTTTGTTCCGGTTCAGCAGACATGGGCGGGTATTCCATTAGAAAGCGGAGTCTGGTGTTGAAGGATCCTGGGTGGCCATCAAATTTGCATTTTCAAATTCCCGCCTTTTTCCCCGGTTTTCCCAGAAAAATTATCAAAATTTTCCCGGTTTTTGATTGTGCTCATAGAACGCATCATAGTTCTTTTGATTCACTTCGGTATAGGGTTTTTTTTAATGCTTCTTCTTCTTCTTTTTGGTATTACGCCCTCACTGAGGCAAAGCCTCTTTTTCAACATTGTGTTCCTAAGAACAAATGTGGAAGTTCACAGCTATTAACGGAGAGCTTTATTTGCCTATTCGAAACATTGCTAACCATTGAGGAAACTGAAAGATGTTTAAGAAGTATAGTGTAGTAAAGTAGAAATTCTTATTATATATTTTATGTAAGGGCGATTCTAGGCATATCATAACATGCTTTGAAGTGAATGTATGACAAAAGGTTGAAAAGACAAAAGGTCGAAGAACAAAAAAGAAGGAACAAAAGTTCAAATCAGCAGGGCAAGAGTTCCACCCATATATTATCTAGCGAAAAAATTTAAACTAAAACCTACATATTATCTTTCAATTTGGCGAAATTTGTCTGATAAAGCTAAAAAAAAGTCACTACAATTTCAGGTTTTTGCTTAGTTTTGAGAAAAACTGTTATTTTTTGGTTATTTTACAATTTATCCCTTTTTGGGCATTTCTGGACACACATTTGAAAAGGGCTCAAGAGGTCTTGGACCTTTTTTCAGAAACTTGAATGTTGAGCCCTTTTTAGCTTGCCCAGGCAAACTAACAACACTATCAGAAAGATTGGTGTTAGTTCTTCCTGATAGTGGTATTGATGAGCGTGATCGAGTTGAATAGGGCTTAACAGCGTCTTGCAAAGCCAATGTTTACAAATATCGATGTATCCTTTTAAAATGTTTGTCCAGATTTTTTTTTTGTTAAAAAACTTTTGTGTATTTTCCTGCAAACATTAGTTTACAGCTGGTATAGAGCGAGTGATGGCGCCAAAGCTCATTAGCTAGGACATAAGGTGGAAATACCTGTGCCCCATCCCTGGAAAACAAGCGCGCATGGAGTGACATTAACATTCTTAGCTACGTCACTCCCAACTTTTATAGAAACATTTGACCCACACTTGTACCTAGTTACAAAACATACACATGCGCTTAATTTGAATCCGGTCGTATCATTCGCTTATAGTGAATCCTAGACCATTGCCCTTCCCTATACCCAACACATTGACATCTATGAGGGCGTTGGTGAGTCGCTGACCTCTCTTAAAGTAGGTGTCATACCATCATCGGCCGGCAATGTAAATTTCCATTTCTTTTCATCTCTGACTTCCGATTGGACAGCTATTTATTCCGGAATAGTTTTCCATAAGCAATTGGAATAGGAAGGGTAAAGTAACCAACATGACAGCTTTCAGTATGCAATCTACGAATTACACCGTTACCAAGCAACGCAACGCAAACATTAGTATGTCTGTCGTAAAAGTATCGATATTTTTTTTCGGTCAGCCAATTTTTTTCCTCCATACTAGATACGAACTCTTGCTCCACCGGTGGGGAAGAAGTTCGTTCAAAGCAATCAATTTTGAAACTGTTATAACTAAAAATAGGTACATATTTTGACACAGGTTTGTTCAGCAAAATTGTAGCCAATATGTTGAAGGTTTACTGTGTGGTATTTATTTCTTTTCGAATGCTATAGATTTTCTAGAAATATTTATTATTCCACTAAGGTCGAACTTTTGCCTTACCTTACTCTAAATGTATGTAGTAGTAACTAATCTAAAATTATGTCTTCGAGGAAGTTTCAGAAAATAAAAAGGACTATAAGAAAATAAAAATATGTGTATTAGTTGTCACATAAATGCTTGAAAATCATTCGAGCCATATCTCGCGAACAAATTTGCAAATTACTACTTAAAATCTACATATAACCTTAAATTCTAGCGCGCAAAAAAAATCATTTAAAACGACTATTTTTGAGTACATTTCAATAAACCGTGTTTTGGACAATTTTTTGGTTAAAATTTAATGTGTATTTTTTGCAAACATAATTTTATGGCTTGTAATAAAAGTACTGAGATTTTGAGTTTCAGCCAGCGACCTTTTTGCGCCACACTTAATTCGAACTCTTGCCTCACCATTGGAGCAAAAGTTTGTTGACAAACCATTTTAAAACTCTTACAATATCTGCAAATGGGTAAATATTTTAACACAAGTTTTTCTTCAGCATAATTATAGCCAACATGTTGAAGGATAACTGTGAGGTATTTATTTTTATTCAACTGTTATAGTGTTTCTGGAAAGGTCGAAATTTAGCCCCACTTTACTCTAATGTAATACACAACGTCGTAAATTTCCACTACCGATCTAAACATAAATTAGCATGGAATCCAACTTATTACGCGACAATTCGCATAAATTTACATGACGTCAATGTAGTTTTACGTAATGTGTAATGTAAATTTGCGACAAACTTGTCAATCTCTTTATGTGCATGATTTAACACGCTGAATTATACATATTTTTTCTGTGTATACGAAGGAACTGAAGTATGTTATCATTTACTAGCTTGGCTTAAGCACCATATAGGTTGAAAAAAACCCACATGTTGTTATCGTACATTCAACATATTCTGATGAACAAATTACCACAAAATTGGTAAATAATGTGATGATGATGGGACCTTCCTAAGCCGAGTGGTTAGAGTCCGAGGTTATAAAGCAAAGCCATACTGAAGGTGTCTGAGTTCGAATCCCGGTCAGTCCAGGATCTTTTCGTAAAGAAAGTTTCCTTGACTTCCCTGGGCATAGAGTATCATCGTACCTGCCACACGATATACGAATGCGAAAATGGCAACTTTGGCAAAGAAAGCTCTCAGTTAATAACTGTGTAAGCGCTCATAAGAACACTACGCTGAGAAGCAGGCTCTGTCTCAGTGGGGACGTTCTTCCTCTTCTTTCTGGTTCTGGCATTACGTCCCCACTGGGACAGAGCCTGCTTCTCAGCTTAGTGTTCTTATGAGCACTTCCACAGTTATTAACTGAGAGCTTACTGTGCCAATGACCATTTTTGCATGCGTATATCGTATGGCAGGAACGAAGATACTCTATGCCCTGGGAAGTCTAGAAAATTTCCAACCCAAATAGATCCTCGACCGGTGGGATTCGAACCCACGACCCTCAGCTTGGTCTTGCTGAATAGCTGCGCGATTACCGCTACGGCTATCTGGGCCCCCAGTGGGGACGTTAATGCCAAGAAGAAGAAGTAGATTGATTGAAAGCTTGCATTTAACATATTTGTAGTAAGAATGCGACTTCCCATATAATTTTTATTGACATTTTCTCTTAGGTTGACCAAAACCGGTGCTTTTACCTTACTTGGTTAAAATTTGCTCAAAAACTACACTTTACATACTCTTTGTTAGATATTTAAGTCATTTCGATCAGTTGTTAAAACTGCACTCACTTTTTTCGAGACGAGCCTGGATCGAGACGCTTTTTTATACACCTTAGAACAAAGCCATATGTAAGCCACAAAATACGATAAGATACGGTTTATAATCTTACATATTAGCCAAAATTGAAATCGGTTTGATTTTTGATCTATGAAAATTTTCTAAAAATATCAAGTGCAATAAGGGAAATCGAAACATCAGTACTGAAAAATACATACTATTATCATGTATGTATGTAAATACTTTTAAAGAGCAAATGAAGGGTAAATGAAAGTTATCATTTGAAAACTGCATATTGTACAATGACAATAATGCATTCGCCACCACATTATGGCTGTAATCGGATCAGGTGGAACCCATCGATAAATCTCAAATCTGTCGTTTGGTAAGTCACTCCAAAATTGACGGATCTGTGTCCAATCGACTGAAACGATCGAGGATAATATTGCCTCTAGAAAAATCACTTTCATTCACCGCTCTACCACCACAATCATTACCTACCTATCATCATCATCATGATCATCAGAAGTATCACCAGGCGCATATGTTTATCGCCCCTTACGACATTCGCACAAAATAAACTGACCAAACCAAAACGAACCGGATAAATCCACGGGCGGATTGGGCAAGGCCTGGAGAACCAAGAGGGCAGGGCAGCGTTGCGTTAGCGTCGCTGACGACAGAGAAAAAAAAGTGTATCCCGGAACTGGACTGAAAGAGGTTTCAAGCAGGCCGGCCGCGTTACCGAAATGAAAGCCGTTTGTATACAAAACACTGGGTGAAAACTGGCGGATCTTTTCTGCGCTGGAGACACTATGGGCAGTTTCCATGAAGCCTAGTGGCCAAAAATATGGTTATGTAATATATGTGAGTTTTGTTTTCAATCAGTGGCGCGGGAAGTGGGTAGGACAGGTATAGAGGGTCTTGTTTCCCGGGCTCGAAAAAATCCCGGGATTCGGGATTTTATTTTACAAAATCCCGGGATTTCCCGGGATCCCGGGACAAAAATCAAATGCTTCCAAAACGACTTTAGAACGGACGGAGCGGGTATTTAAGCAATGTTTAGTTTTATAGAGCAGAGTCATAATAACCAAACCTGTTTTTGAAGGTTAAGTTAAATTATAATAAACAAAACCAATGCTATCTCAGATTTCGTTCAACAATATTTCACCAATTTACAGTTTCGAAGTCAATGGTTATTTTTTAAATTAATTTGAAACGAAACGTAATGCATAAAGTAAAGGTACAGATGATACCAATCACTCTCAAATTTTACAAAATCTAATAAAATCTAATCTCATGACTATGCAACTTATTCACATTGTTGTGTCATATGGAATCTTCATTAAAATTATTGGCATTGTCATTAAAATTATTGGCATAACAGCCACAGGCATGTTAGTCCTGGAAAAATGAAAGGTACACCGGGCAAACTAAAACGGTTATGGAAAGACAAAATGGCATCGATAAAATTTTAATATAATAAAAAATTCAACCACCAAAGCATTTGTTGACAAATGAAACAAACCGTGGAGAAACCTGCCAAAGTTTATTGAAAATTACTTTCCTAACATACCAGAAAAAAACAATAAGCAAAAGTGGCCTTAAACCTCAATTAAAACGCTTATTGAATAAGCTACTTGCAATAACTAAAATACATTCTTGCATCAAAAGTCACCCATAAAGCATGCAACTTATTTTGTGCCATTATTTGAAAATAATTCAACAGTATTTTCTAGTTCAACATGTAATTTCGGGAAATCCCGGGATTTTAGTAAATACCCCGGGATTCGGGATTTTTTAGATCCCGGGATTTCCCGGGAATTTTGTCCCGGGATTCCCGGGACAAGACCCTCTAGACAGGTAGGACATGTACTACGCACAAAAACGCCTGGGTAGGACAGTCAAAGGATTGTCCTACCCATGACCCAGCAAAAAAAAAAAAAAACTGCGGAAAGTTTGGAAGTAATTCTTGAGAAGTTACTGGAACAACCACAGAGAATTATCAGAAGATTATTGAAGAATTTTTGGATAATGCATTGGATTGATCTAATATTAGTCGTATCGTGTTGATGGTGCTAGGGATTTCTGAACGTGTGATCACTCTTGATATAATCTATCAAAGCATTGCTGAATCTCTTGGATCAGGGGTTTTCAGCCTTATCGGCTCGCGGAGCACTTTTTGAAATAAAATTGTTGCGTGTAGCACCTGGTCTTCATCACCACTCCGTTCGTAAACTGAACTTTTTCCAAGCTTAAATCGTCCCTATAATTCATACGAAAATCGTGAAGTAAGATTTATGTTAACATTCGTTTAAACTGAAAACTTGATCGATTGGTCATTTTCTATTTGTGGCAAATAGATCAAGTTTCCAGCTCAAGCGGATTTTCGATTTTTCAGATTTGTGCTAGAGAGCAGGTTTGGCTCCGATTCATCTTAGTTTTGAACTTCTGTTAAAATTACAATCTTAAATATTTTATTTGATTGTGAAAGCTTTTGTACTTCAGGCTTGTACTATGTTAAAATATAAAATAGGGGTGTTGAGTTTGACGGAAATGGCCTATCAGGCATTAAAATGAAACTTTATTTCAATATTGGGATATGTCAATATTAAAAATGACAGAATGGGTTTGTTTAAGACATTTTCGAACTTCAGTTTTTACTTTGAACAACTAAGCGACATTCTTTAGCGGAATACATCTTTTTAGGTCTACAATAATGTGTTTGAATGGATTAACCACAAGTTCAGCACTCATATACTCATAATGTTGATAAAACTCATGAAATATTCTTAATTTTATTAGCACGGTATCAACATTTCAATTATTATAAAAGTTGCATGTTTCTCAGATATTTTTATCCAACGAGGATAAGTATCCCGACAAAACTATCACATCCAGAAAGCTTCCATATTTAATTTGGCGGGAAGAATTGGATAATTTCAACTTTCCGATTTGTTTTCCAAACTAAATTCAAGAAAGTACAATTTTGCAGCTATAACTGTTCCGTACAAAATTTTCCTTGACAATATATTTTATCTAGCCTATAACGAAATATTAGCTCAAATCTTGAACGTTTTTGTAAAGATATCCGAGATACATGAATGTTTGATAATGAACGAGATTTTGACACCGCTGTGTATAAGACTCGTAAAATGTTTGTTGTGTCATTTACTATAAAGTGAAAATGAATTAAAAACTTCTAAACTTTCAAGAGCACAAAACTAAAGAACAAAACAGTGGTCCTAAAGGAAATTCTAGGTATGGCTTGGTTTAGTATAATGAAGACCGTATTTTAAAGCAAAAAGAATAGCTCTTTCAAGGCATTGGTTCAAATCTTCAAAACTGTCGCGGAGCACCTGCCAAGGATTTGGGGAGCA
The DNA here is from genome assembly GCF_002204515.2 of Aedes aegypti. Taxonomy (NCBI): domain Eukaryota; kingdom Metazoa; phylum Arthropoda; class Insecta; order Diptera; family Culicidae; genus Aedes; species Aedes aegypti. Next base: position 21,958,699 of record NC_035109.1, on the reverse strand, counting down.
CCAAGTGCTCCGCGGAGCACGATATGAAAACCGCTGTCTTGGATGATTTTTAGAGCAATTTTTAGAACTTCTACATCACACTCTCTAGAAGTTATTGACCGATTCAGTATTGACGTAAACATTTCTAGAAATAGTTCTTAGTTAATTCATGAAACATTATTTGACAAAATTTCGACTTATATCTTGTGGCATCATTCATAAAAATATTTAGAGCAAATTGAAAGATTTTTGTTTGCAAAATTTCTGAATAAAATCCAGTGAAATATTTAATGGAGTTTCTGCAGGATTTTTCAAACATTTTTCAAGCATCTTAAGTTTCTCCTGAAAACTTTTGCGATTAGCCGGGTCACAAAAACTACGCAAATTCACAGATTTTTTACTGTTCATCCATTTGTTATCTAGAAATAGATGAGGAAATTACAACTCACTGGTTGTAAATTCTTGCCTTTTGGTCTATTGTTGTCAAATGTGTTTAACAAAATTTATTTAAAAAGGATATGAATATGCAGAGTACTCATATCTTTTTAATATGAATGCTAACAAAAGATGATCCAATGATTGATCCTAAAGATAAGGCTGGTAGTAGTTTTCTCTTTAGATACCTAATCTCTATTTTAATGCAAGTCTCTAAGAAGGCTCAATTTTTATTGGAAGGTTTCTAAGGTATCTTTTTTAAGCAAATGGTCTCAGAAATATCTTTTTTACTCATTCTACTTGCTTTGAATCCTGATGAAAAATTGTACAGACTCCAAAAAAACCTTCAGAGACTATGTATAACGAGTCCAACAGGATCTTCAAGAATTTCAAGTCTCGGATTCCCTGAAAAAAAAGCTTCAAGAATTATCATAGTGATTTTATTTTTTATTATTTATTGTAATCAAGTAGGCTATTGTAAAATGTTATGTAATCCCCCAAACAAAATGACACATTAGTGTTCTCCCGTTTTCCCGATTATTTAGGATGCTTTCCCAAAGTTTTTCTTCGCACGACCACGTCGCATCCCTTGTCGAGTGAAACAATGAAAAACTTACTTTCATCCGTTCATCCGTTCTCAAGTTATTTTGTGACATACAAACACCACTACATTTTTATTTATATAGATACTTACAAGGTCTCCTACAGGGATCTCTCCAGAAATTCATCTAAATATTTCTCTACCAATTCTTCCAGCATATTGTCGAACGTCACAGCTACTACCTCCGGTAATTTCCTCAGATATTACTTTGATTTTTTTTTTCAAAAACTATAAAATAATTTCCCCTTTTTTTCATTAATTCTCCAGTTGTTACTCAAGGAAATCTTCCAAGGATTTCTACAGAATTTCTTCCGAGAACATCCACAAAGGTTTATTCCATAGTGTTTGAAAAAATAGCTCAAGGTTTTTTTTTTTTCGAGAAACCTAGCAAAAATTCCTCCGCCTGTGTCATGTTGAAGTTATTGATTCAATTATAGAAGATGTTTTGACCGGGAATCGGGACTTTCTTGAAAAAAGAATTTTTGGAGGAATTCAGATGATTCCTAAAAACAATAACGAAATGTCATTTCTATGGTTCTTCTAGGTAAAATTCAGACTGAATTCTTGAGGTATTCTTCACAAAATTCTCAGTAAATTGTCCCCTCACTTTCAATTTCCAGTCCAGTTTTTAACTTCATTGTGTTCAAAATATACACCAACGTTTGTCCTACCCATAATTACGAACGTGGACGCGCCTCTGCTTTCAATGATTCATATAGGCCACTTGTGCAACAATTGTTGCGAAAACACAGTATGTTTCATTGAACAAATACATTGTGTTCACAACAGGGGCGACTCGTAACCTCACTTTATACCTGTTCTACGTTACTAGAAATTGATATTTTGACAAAACTACTATCTAATTCAAAAGATAAATGATTGAAATCGACTATTCGGACCATTCCCTACTAATTAGATACGCATTTGTTGTGAAAATCCAAAAAAAAAACTATACGTAGAACAGGTAGGTTTGAGGTTAGGGAATCGCCACTGGTTCACAATGAATTCTTTAGTTTTCTAAGAAACTCTAACTTTGACATGCTATATCAACAAAACTACAAAGGATCTTGCTCTGATATTTGAGGTATGTCTCACTATTGAATGAACACAAATAAAATCTATCAGAACAAGTCATATTTCAGATTTTTGGCCACCTGATCGCCCATAGTTGGGGATCGCGGTGACCAACCTTCCGCGCTCTCCCACGTGCACCAACTATGGACGAATATCCGCGAATAGCTGCCATCCCGGTCAGTGGTTATATGACATGTTGAACCAACCAGTTGTTCCCCCCCTGCAGTAGGTATCCCACAAAATAAGCCATCACGGCCGCCAACGAACGAGATGATCATAATTCATAAAAGACCGACCCCAGGGCGGACCTCCGGGTGGATGTCTCGCACCGAATTGTACGTTTGGTTGGGAGCTCATCCGTATGCGTATGGAATGAACGTTCCCGGGTAGAGGTGAATAACAAAATGCTGATAAAATAAGAACAACATCATGTTCAACCATTTTTATTACTCTCAATAATGAATAACAAAATATACTATCATGGTAAAATTTGTTATTTGGACAAAATTAATAAACAACAATACATGTCATTGAAATAACAACTTTGCCATCATGGTAAAATAAGTAATTATTTTGCTATATAATGACTCTTGAAAAGGTCTTAATGGTAAAATTTGCTATTAATTTGTCATTCTCCTCTACCCGGGTTGCCAGCTAATGAACGACTTGCGGCGGGCACCAAACGCAGTTGACAAATCTCGAAAACTTATTCAAACAGACTCAAGTCAAAAAAGTATACAAACTTACTTTATCGATTCTACGTGTTTCGAAGACGAAATTCTACACATTTTGCTCTAAACTAACTCGATTTTCCACTTTTAGAACGTTTACTTTCCGGAATTACAAAACGACGAAAGTAAGATTTTCAACTTTCGCTACCTAACCACTACTTTCGCCGCTCCGCTGTATGGAGAGACAAAGTGACTTAACCACGAATCAAAACAAAACACTACTTGAGCCGATTTTACACTGGTACAAAAACGTCGAAAGTAACTGAATAAATCGGCTTATCATTTTGTAATAATTTTTTTGTGGGAAATAACAGGAACTCCCTAGTTTTTGAATGCGAGCTATTTGTATGCAAAATTTAAGCAATGTGCACGGCGAAAAAATGTGAAAAAGGTGATTCATTTTAAAACAGTTTTAGAAGACAGGTTGTGATTCTTCTGAATTAATTTTCTCAAAACTGTATGGAAGTTACTTACGTCGATTTGAAAAAGTAATCGAGAAATAATGCCGCGTATAGGTCGATACCTACCTATGTAAGTGGCGGCTACATAATCAACGACACGAGGGGGGTCTTCGAAACCAACAGTAGTGGCGGGCCGGATGTGAAAGAGAAATTGGAAGAAACACAATAGGAGAAGAAGGGTAGATGAGGAGGAGGCGGAGGAGGACCCTACGCGGATACAGCTCGATGCGATGCGCCGATGCACATTGATATTTTCGAGGGGAAAAGTCGACCAAGTACCTTATGAATGATTTAAAGCTGATTCTGCTTCTTATCATTAGCATTACTTGCTCATTTGTATACAAACTGCTTCTCCATTTGAGACTGATAGTACATAACATAGTACCCACATTCGAAAGAATTGCATTCTATGTCCCTAAGATGTTTGAAAGTTTTTAAATTTCGGATGTAAAATTGAAATCAGCAGGCAGGGAAGATATTTATCATCTACAGGTAACATAATACATGTAAACTGGGTAGAAACATGCGCTGAAAGAGACGGGGACGTCATCGCTAACAAAAATGTGACCAGCGCTATTCAGATATCATGCTAGTTTTTTTTAACAACAACAATGAGCGGCCCGCCAGAAAACGTCATTCGAACGTCTCGTAAAATGACTTATTGGCCTTGTTAGGGCTCTACCCCATTTGGCACAAAGCCGTTTGGCATAATATCCATTTGACATAACGACCATTTGGTATACTTAAAATGATACATCTTTTTTTGTCATTTCAATTTCATTTTAGAATGATGATATTTGACTGATATAATGTTCTTTAAAATTAAATCTTTTTCCACGGAGTGTTTATAAATACACCCGATTCTGTTTTTGGACGGGGGATGCGTACCGTGCAAAAAAAAAATTCAGTTCAAAATTTCAAAAACCGTGCAAAAAAAGTAACACCATTTCTCGACGTTTCATGCAAAAATAAGGTTTTGGCGGAAAAATTTGTATGGAAACTTTTTTTGCACGGCCGTGTAAAAAAAATCCGTGCAAAAACAGAATCGGGTGTACTAATAACTTTTAAGTGTAGTGAAAAATATAATTGAATTTTTAGATTATATGAGATAATTTTACAATCAAAAATTGAGTGCTCATTTCACCCCATCGGTAAAAAATCGACTCAAAAAATGACAAATTTTGAAAAATGAAAAACGAATGAACGATTCGTTCGTGAACTTTATAAGACAATGGAAATCATACTGATCTAATGTATTGATCTAAGAATTGTGTGAAACCATGCAAACATCAGAAGTTTCCATAATATTTTCAGGACTTTTATCGACTTTTTCTTAAGGTGGCCAAACTGCCCCACGTTTCCCTACTTGAATCGACCGTTAAAATCAGTGGACAATGATAAGAGTGTGACGTCTGTTCGTCTATTTATGAATCTTAGAGATCTTTTGCCTGAAAAAAATAAACTAAATAAGAACCAAAACAAAAATAAAAAGAAGCCTAACAATAACCAGGAAATGAGGGGTTTTTTCCTCACAGGATTTGACCAATCATTTCTCTAAGATTGTGTTTTAAACTTTTTATAGGGAAATGATTTCTTCAGGATTTTACAGATTTCCTAAGAGATTTCTTCAAAAATTTCACTAAAATACTTTGAAGAATTCAACCGGTATTTTTTTCTAAGAATATACACAGAAATATCCTCAGGAATGCCCCCGAAGATTATTGCAGGATTGTTTTGAAAAAAAAAACAAGTTCTCCAAGAGTATCTCTAGTATTTTTTTCCAAACTTTAAACATTTCCAAAGAAAATTTTAGAGTAATCTCTGATGAAATGTAAGTAATGAAATGAACTCCTACAAAGATCTCTTATAGTACTATTAGCCCTCTCTTTCCCATGGTAGCTCCAGAGCTCCACTAGTTTTCGACGAACTGGAGACAACCCGAATTAGATGAATACTTAGTAATAGTTACTAGATCATGTTTATATACTCATCAGATTAATCCTAAAGTAAACTAACTGTTTCAATATTAAAACTATTGATAAACAATCAATTTACTATTGAAAAACAACTAAAAACTTTTTTACCGAATTCGAAAAATTAAGACCATTTGCAACATTGTTTGTTCAAGTACTTTTGATAAAAACACTTTTTTCGTAAAGAAATAGTCGATCAAAGTCGTGGGAAAGAGAGGGTTAGACTTTTGAGGAGATCTTAGAGCATATCCTATTTAAAACCAATTAATTGAATCTAGGATAATATCCTGTCCTGCAGAATTTTCTGAAGGAATCCATTGAAAAACATTGCACGGAATCCCCGAAGAAATTTGCGTATGATTGATTGGTGGAATTGTTGTAGCATTGATTAGTTCTTCTCTTCTCCTTTTTCTCGGCATTACTTCTCAGCTGTTGTAAGAGCAATTGCACATTTATTAACTAAGAGCTAGCATTTTTAAAATTTCCATATTAGACCATTGAAAAGCAAAAAACACAGAAATACTCGCTAAAAATTTATACACAAAATTATGATTATTACGGATACTACATTAGATTACTGAAACCAGAATAGGTTCATAACGAACTTGATGGACAGACATATTTCATACACGAACATATTTTATACGATGTCCTATAAAGAGTATTTCATAAAAAAATTGAATAAAAGGCAAAACTTGTCGTTTAAAGGGATAATAATGGACTTTCTTATGAGTTTGAAGTTGCAGTAATTTCGAAGTATAAATCCATAAGTCGAACATCAGGCTATAATTCCATGAGTAAAGCTTAACATTTCCTTGCATTTTTTGTGTCCATTTCAGTGCTATATCTTGCAACTCTCCACACTTTGTTACTCATAGAATCAAACAGACAGAACTTAAACGCATTGCTAATCGGAATACGCGCACGACGAAACTGGTATAGGTAGCTAGCTATAGCTTATCGTCAAGCGATGCAAAAAAGCAAACCAACCGACGAAACTTGTTTCAATCGTGAGTGGCGGAATCGAACCTTAATCTGGTCCCCGTCCGTGCCAAAAACCAGTTGTCTGATAGAAGCATTGATATTAGAAATATCAAATTTGGCTGGGGTTACATAAATCTAAGCTAAAAAAGAGGAGAAGTTTTATCTAATCGTAGGAAGGCAGGCTACTTAAACTACGCCACTTACCTGTATTTGGTTGATTAGATCACCAGACATCGTCACTACACCTACAACTCCCCTCGTCGCTGGCCCTGCACACGCCCCTCCCCCAGTAGAGCCAGCTATGTCACCCGTCTCAGCGTCCACAACACTTCCGGATTGGTCACAAGAAACCTGAAACGTCGCGAAGGGGCCCGATTCTTCCCCAGGGCCAGATCCCAGCTCTGCACCCAACTTCACGCCGAACAACGCAGACAACTTTTCTGCGATCTGACCCCGACTGGCCAGATATTTTCGCCGGATCCGTACGGTGGCCATCGCTCCAGCTCCAGCAAAACCCGCGAACGGAACACTGCCTCCGATATTAGCATGCTCCATTGCGGTCGTCTTCTTCACTTTCTGCTATTCCCTCACTCACTCAGTAGAAACCACTGGCCATATTAACCACACTATCACACTAGATCTCCGAGGGCAAACGCTGGATTTCGGATCGCCAGCAAGCTAAAATACCGTCGGAATTTCGCACAAATTCTTTCGAACTTTTTGCGACGAAAATATTTTCAATTTCGCACTCGCACCAACAATCACAAACACTGCGCCTTCTGACAGGTGAAGGCGAACTTTTGAGAACTGCGCATAGAAGGATTGATTATTATTTCTATTGATTTTCCAACAATAATTCTTCTTTGAAATCAATAGCAGGAAAAATACAATTTGAACGTTGTTTCATTACATATTTTTGAAATATTTGCTTACATAAAACATGATAATGAAGGAAAAACAACGTTAATCACGATTACTGCTTCACCTGTTTGGGATCTTATGAAATGTTCGGCTTCTGTTGTTTTGGTGACTCGCATCGATCTAGTGCACAAGGTACGTTGTGATAAAGGTACGCCAAACACATGACGTCATTCTCATGGTACACGGAAAATGCGGATACCCGAGCAAAAACAACGAACGATCACAATATTTTGCGTGAAGTGTTGTGCAAATGGATTGTTTAGTGATGAAAAATTCGCAATTTTTTGTAGCTTGATCAAAAGAGCACATTGTAAGTGTAACACGACTTTATTGCGCTTTAATATTTTAATTTATGTATAGTAAATTATCAAAAAAAAAAAAGATTAAAAAATATTTTCATTCCGTCGACTCAATTTACATAATGACAGCTCGTCCCGAAGTAAAATTTGCCGAGGGGTGATTCAAACACGATGTCCATACTAAATTCAAACGTGTTTTAAAAATAGTTCCAAGGCACGAAAAAATATGAAACTTTGGATTCTGGCTCAGCTTTGAACGTAGAATTAAAATATATAAAAAACAGGATACCCTTAGAGTATACTGTACAGGAGAGAACCCAAGTAACCATGGAGCATTATATAATTGCATATATAATGCAGCTGCATTGTCGTAAGCCTACCATTAAAGTAGTTTAAAAGTGGAAAAGGGCACTTTTACAGTTGAATTAATGCAAAAAGGACGATAAAGCAATGAAGCAATTTATAAAGTAATATTAATGCAGCAGTACAATTTACAACGTGATGTTAGTGCATTGATACATTTGTAATGTAGGGTTAATGCTTTATTGCTTGACAGCTCTTGAAATTTGTTGAATAAAAGCAATGTTGCATCAATGGTGTTGATATGCAGTAGAATACGTGCAATGTTATAATGCTTGTGGTTACTTGGGAAGCTAGGTATAGCACGCTTCGATGCATACTGACTCTAGAATAGCTTACTCAATTTTCACCACATTTAAATCCTGTCGCTGCCTTGCGACGCCTATCCACTAGGATGCGGCTTATTTTTCAAACGTACTCAAAACCAAAAATTCGTGTGCTCTTATGAATTCAAATAAAAATTGAAGAGAAGCCTTAAAGTTTGAACTAAATATATTAAGATTTAGAGGTGGCGCAAGAGTCTTAAAGGTGAATTTTCAAGTTATAAAAAATGACCTTCAGTGAAATCACCATAACTTCGTTATTTACGAACCAATTTAAAAACTTTTGGTACCAATTAAATTTACGAAAACATCATAGAGCACCAAATTTGTCTAAATTCAAAACCAGATTTAGTTAAACGTATTTTACTCCAAACTTTTCCTTATTTTACTAAAAACTTCTTTGTTCAACCATAATTTCATAAATACTCAACCGATTCCAAATATTTTTTCCATGCTTTTGAAGCCAATTCAATTGTTTTCAAACTGTTCATTCAACATATTTCACTAAAAAATTGTTTTGGCCAAGTTATTCAACGAAAATTGCAAAAACATGTTTCTTAATCGAAAATTCCAGTTTTTTTTGCAATATTCAACTCGTCATCAAAACATGATGCTTTATTAGAAAAAATGCAATATCCGGCAAAAATAAATAAATTTTACATTAAAAATAATCGTTTTTTGGGTAGTTTTTGCTAAACAACTCAGTCAAAACCATTTTTTAGAAAATTGTGTTGTATGAACAGTTAGAAGAACTAAATTCGCTTATATATTCGATAGTAACATGTGGAAAAAATTGGAGAAAACAATAGGGTCCAAAAGCCCTGTCTCAATTTTAGTACCAAACGCTTAAGTTTAGGACAGAAACACATGTTTACTCAATTTTTAAATTTTTTTCATTGGTTTAAGTACAAAAAACATTTTTTTATGATTTTTGACATTTTGTCACACCCTTTGTTTTAAACTCAAATGTTGGGTATATTTTGTTTTCCGTGTCCCTTCCGAAATGTCAGATAGGAACAACCCCACACGGGAAAAAATTCTGTGGTAAAAATAACTATTTTAGCTGACTACGCCCATTCTTAAAACTACTATGTTTACGGTACACCCCACCGAATTACTGGTACATTTGACAGAAATAATTTACAACAATCTGATTCCAGCTACAGACATGGTAAAATCAAGCGCATTTCTGGTCTGCTGAAAATTGCCGGTGCGAGCGCTTAAGTTAACCCCCTAAAATGGTAGTTTTTACCGCACTATTTTTTTGCGTGCAGTGTTAAAACTATACGCCCTGTGGCATTTTTGTCGAAAAAGTGAATGTCAAACAAGATCACAAGTGTCAAGGTTCACACTGAGAACAGCGTTGCGGTTGAAAATACTATATCAGAGGGTTAAATTAAATACACAACGTCACTTGATTTGTGCAGACTAAATTCGCATTTATTTCGAACGGTTTGTGTTTTCAATTTTACCATGGCACCATTCCGATAGTAAAAATGACTATATCATGGTTAAAAACTTGCAGCAGGCCAGAATCGAACCGAGGATCTGGCGATTGTCAAGCGCGAACGCTTACCGCTCGGCTAGCGATGCGGTTGGATTGAGATGGAACAAAACGCAAATAAAAAGCGTCCATCATAGCTCAATCTTGGTTGGAATAGTAAATTTAAAAACTTGTTCATGGTTTTCATTACTGCAATGCTTGTTTAAGTGCATATTTGGAACCATTTTCAAAATTGAAGTTTAAAAATGGTATAGCCGTTTTTTGAGCTGGAAAACTTGCTAAAGTAGTTGCAATAACATGCTCCTTCGTATTATTAAATAAAAACAAGAATACATTAAACATTTTAGGACCCAATTTTTAACAAAGACTTGTTTCGATTTTAGACAAATTTGATGTTTCACAAAGTTTTCATAAATTCAATTTTGAAGGTAATGCTGCTAAAAGTTTCAAAATTGGTTAGAAAATAACGAAGTTATGGTGACTTCACTGAAGACCATTTTTCTTAACTTGAATGAAGAAGTTGAATTTTCAAGACGCTTGCGCCACCACTAAATCTTAATATTGAGAACTTTTGAAAAATAAGCCGCATCCTACTATCCACCTTGTAAGAAAAGTACTTAGATACAATTTGTAGAGTTTCCTCTTATGATTCCGACAGGAATTCCTTAACTTTCCAGTCGTCGCGCTGTTTGCCACCGTCAGAACCACCACACTGCTGTTGTGAACGGAAAACGTTTTTTTTTTCAGTAGTGTTATACAAAATACAACAGCGCAACGACTATAAGTGTTACGGTTTTTTTTTTATTTCAGAAGGAAGGCGTCAGAAAATTTGTTTTAGAGATAATTTTTTTTTCAGAAATTTTTGAGAAGATCCGTGAGGTTTTTACTTAATTATTTATAATTTATTTAACAGGCTCAAGTTCCATTAGGTATAACGGAGCCGAATTCAACTGATTTGTATTGCAAAATCATGATTGCTTCTCATTTTTCTGCTTAACTTTTAAGGAATCTTGAAACTCGCGGTTTGGTCGAGGTTAGGGAATTCAATTATTTTTATTAATTAGGAAAGGATGGTTTTTTTTTCAGTAGTGTTATACAAAATACAACAGCGCAACGACTATAAGTGTTACGAGGTTTTTTTTAATTTCCGAAGGAAGGCGCCAGAAAATTTGTTTTAGAGAGAATTTTTTTTCAGAAATTTTTGAGAAAATCCGTGGGGTTTTTACTTAATTATTTATTAAACGGGCTCAAATTCCATTAGGTATAACGGAGCCGTATTCAACTGATTTGTATTGCAAAATCATAATTGCTTCTCATTTTTCTGTTTAAGTTTTAAGGAGCCGTAAAACTCGCGGTTTGGTCGAGGTTAGGGAATTTAATTATTTTTATTAATTAGGAAAGGATGGGTTTTGAGGGTCTTTTCGTTGCTTTTCAAAAGATTAATGTAATTCGGTGCACTGACAGGATGCTGGCCAACGAAGAGTGGACATAACAACCCGTAACGGTACGAACAAATTGGTTCCGAGGGAAACAAGATGGACAAGCAACAAACGGGGAGTCACGTAGGCGAGCGGAATGACGAAATTCAAAATCAAACATGGATAAGAAATTTCTACAAAATATAAGCATCATGTAATAAAAGCCCAGCCTACCCAACAAGTCCCTACTGTTCTCCTTATATGGTTTCCCTTGGGCCATAAAAAATCCATATGTTAATTCTTGAGATGATCCTGAAGTATCCTCGAATGAAAATTATATCCATTATAAAGTTACCGTTAATTAACTTCTACAACTCCTTGGCTACAAGGATCTCTGAAAGAACTCGTGGACTCTAGAGTACCGTCAAACGGGGTGATTTGCAACACATTGTAACTTACAACCAAATTTCACTATAAAACCCAAATATTAAAAGAAAATTTGTTATATTTCAGTGCTACCATACGTGTGACTCACAATTTAAGTAGTGGCTACAATTAAAGCAGTTATTGGAAATATTTTTACACATTAAGGTGATTATATAACGAAGCCATACCTCAAATTTTCAAGAGCACAAGACTTGATAATCAAACAGCGCTCCGCGTTGAAAATCTATCCCATTGGTAACCACCAGCAAGCAAGCAATTTGATTGGTTTTCAACAAGAACTGTATTCAGATTCTCTCGTCTTGTGCATTTGAAAATTCAAAGTTTGGCTTCGTTTTATAATCACCTTAAACATAACTCTTTTAAATGTCCTAAAAACTGATACTTCATGAAAGTCCAAAATTGTATCCTGAAAACATGAGATAGATTAAATTTACAAAACTAATACTCTACATGGTGTTTCTATAACTAATAAGTGATAATATGACGTATTTTATTTTACGAAATTGTAGCAACAACTATTTAATAAAAATAATTTTCATGAAAATTTACCTATGCGGGGTGACTTGCAATACTCAATTTTCAAGCAATATTTAGAGTTTTATAAAAGTGTAAACTTTTTTGTTAGACCTACTTTATAATCAAAAGAGTAATAATTCATCAATCAACTACAAACACTGGTTAAAAATATTGTTCAGTTATGATATTGGACCTGGATGATTTAACGCCTTATTTTCCCATACAAAAATATTTCAATTATTTTCTTACAAATTCGTCATCAAACGTCAACATCCCACCACAAAATCGCTAGTGTTTGGAGGGGATTTTAACCTCCAAATTGCCAAATAACCTCCAAATCATCACCTCCAAATTAGTTCTAATGCCCTCCGTTATACGAAATGTGATGGCGCGTCGATCGTCGCAAGTTTATCGTTAAACAGTCAATAGGTAATCAAAATGTTCTTTTGCCGGTTCAAACGTTTTTAATATATGAATAACACTACTTAACAAGAGGGACTAACACAAAACATCAACATTTTGTTGTCAAAGCATTGAGTGTTGCAAGTCACCCCGCATAAGGACATTTGAAAAATTTCACCTTTTTTATGATTTTCGATATGATAAAATAATTCTACTCAAACTTCTGTCATCTCATTGTAGGCGGGCTGGCCATTGAACGTACAAGAAGGAATTTAGATTTTTAGATGACGTTTAGATCATGGTTTTGGTTGATTGAAGTTGAAAAGTGTTGCAAGTCACCCCGTTTGACGGTACCTCAATCTTGGTGAATTTCCTAAATAAATGTCTAATTACTTACCTACCTTGATACCTTGATGGCTACAGCGTAGCGTCACGCCATTGCCGGGCGTATTGTAGAGCTCCATCTTCGTCGGTCTTGGGCGAAACTTCTCCAGTTGCCCCGAACGTTTAGGGTCGCCAGGTCCACTGCGTACAGCCAGCGTATTCATGGTCTTTCCCGAAGCCACCAACCTCTACCTAGTTCCCTGCTGAATATTATTTTCGCAATTCTTTCTTCCGACATTCGCACTAAGTGACCAGCCCACTGAAGTCTGCCGTATTTTACCCGCTTGATAATATTCGCATCTTTGTACACTTGATACAACTCGTGATTCATGCGTCTGCGCCACACACCATTTTCGAATTTCCCACCGAGTATTGTCCGCAGCACTTTACGCTTGAAAACACCGAGAGCTTTCCGGTCTGACTCTTTCAACGTCCACGCTTCGTGCCCATAAAGAGCCACCGGAAGAATCAATGTTTTATACAGGGCGAATTTTGGTTCCGTTTGCAAACTGCGGGACCTAAGCTACTTACGTAGTCCGTAAAAGGCCCTATTCGCAGCCGCAACACGTCTTTTCACTTCGCGGGAAACGTCGTTGTCACATGTCACAAGTGTTCCAAGGTAAACAAATTCTTCAACAACTTCAAACACATCCCCATCAAACACTACTTTAGCACCTACACCACCATGCCTGACTCTATCTCTACCTGCAACCATGTACTTCGTAATGTGTAATGGTCAGGCCTATCCTCGCTGTCTCCCTCTTCAGAGGCACGAAGGCCTCTCCCACTGACCTGTGATCGATTCCAATTAGGTCTATATCGTCCATGCAATGGACATGCCCTATATCAACTGCAGCGATTTGCAGTAGACAGGATGCAATGTGATGGATTTTACTAAGGTGGCGCAGATCATTGATGCGTGCCACTAGCTCTCTCTTTCATTCTCCCGCTGTTCTTATGCAGCGCAAATAGTGACGTCACTATTTGCGCTGCATAAGAACAGCGGGAGAATGAAAGAGAGAACAAGTGGCACGCATCAATGATCTGCGCCACCTTAGTAAAATCCATCACATTGGACAGGATGTCCCGGGCCCGATCTATCTGACAAGCTAATCGAGCCCTCTGTCACCATAGAAGATGGTGTCTCCATCATGTCGATAGCCTGATATCGTCCGCCTTTTTTATTGATTCTACAGAAATCTTATCAAAATTAAATCTCTACGCTCCTTCTAGGCAACTACGAAATCGTAACTTATTCTTGACAAATCATCATCGAACAAATTATGCCAAAAACGGGCCTCTAAAACAAATGATGGCCATTTACAATTAACATTGCGAAACTATTGACTTTACCATGTCTCGGCAAAATCTAAAAACATACTTCAAATCCATTAGAAATCGCAACACATAAAATAAAACGAAATGAAATTAACATTACTTACACTACACTTTCTTTTTCAATATTTTTTATAAATTTCATAATTTTAGTATTAAGAAATAAAACAAAAATATGTATATGTAAAATGTACTAGTCTACGTCGGTTGACGAAAATAAATAAATAAAAAGTCAATGAGCATGTGCGACCTAACAGCACCCTTGAGTGCAATGTTGAACAGTAAATTCGAAAGTTCGAGAGTCGTACGCTGCCTTGAAATCAATAAACAGATGGTGAGTCTGGATCATTCGCAAGCTAAACATCTGTTCCGTTGTCGAGCGGCCCTCACGAAAACCAGCTTGGTATTCGCCGACGAAGGATTCCTCGAGCGGTCTCAGTCTGTTAAACAGGATGCGCGACATAATTTTGTACGCCGATTTCAGCAGGATAATTCCTCTGTAATTGGCACACTCCAGTCTGTGCCCTTTCTTGTAGATTGGGCGTATGAGGCCATCCAACCTTCAGGTGGGCAATTCTTCGTCCTCCCATACCTTCAGAAGTACTCGGTGGATCGACTGGTAAATCTGCTCGCTTCCGTGCTTGAGAAGCTCGACCGGGATCTCGTCCTTCCCAGCAGCCTTACAGTACTTCAGCTCGCTGATAGCCTATTTAACCTCTCCTATGGTCGGTGGGTCCACAGCTTGATCGTCATAATCTATGTTCATCCTGTTCCTCGCTACATTTCCATTTTCACCGTTCAACGATTGCTCAAAGTGCTCCTTCCACCTGGCAGCCACCGCCGTTTTATCGGTCAGCAAATTCCCTTCTCGATCATTGCACATGGCGGACACTGATACGGTATTGTGCCGCGCATCATTGACCGTTGCATAAAATCTCCGCATATCATTCCGGTTCATGCTTTCTTGAGCGTCAGCTACCACACTTTCTTCGTGCTGCCTTTTCTTTCTGCGGTGGATTCGCTTTTCTATGGCTCTCGCTGCCTTGTACCGCTCTCTGTTCTGTCGGGTACCGGCCACAAGCATACGGCTTCTGGAGACATTCTTCATGTTTGTCACCCTCTGGCACTCTTCATCGAACCAGTCGTTTCATCTTCGTCGTTGCCCAGTGTCGATCACTTCCCGCGCCGTTGTTGCCACAGCTTCGTGGATAGGGTCCCACAGGCTGTCGACGTCTCCAGCAACGTTGATTCTGCTCGTCTAGTTGCTGACGGTACTGCGTAGCTACCCCATCAATCGACAAGCGTTGAATATTGAAGCGCAGCGCTCTGTTTGTTGTGGAACTCGTTGCGCTGGATAACCGCGCCCGAATTTTAGCTACAACGAGATAATGATCCGAGTCGATATTAGGGTCTCGGAAGGTCCTGACATCCATGACATCTGGGAAATGTCGCCCATCAACCAGCACGTGGTCTATTTGGGAGCAGGCATCGCTACTCGGGTGTCGCCAGGTGTGTTTGCGGATATTCATTCGTGCGAAGTAGGTACTGCTGATTGCCATCCCTCTAGCAGCAGCGAAGGTTACTAGCCGCAGGCCATTATCATTGGTAACGGAATGAAGGCTTTCCGTTCCAATGACGGGTCGGAAGAAATCTCCTTTCCCGATCTGCGCATTTGCGTCGCCGATGACTATCTTGACGTCTTGTTTTGGGCACTCTCCGCAGGCCTTATTCAGGCTCTCATAGAACTCCTCCTTCATGTAAACGGGCTTATTGTTCGTTGGCGCATATATGCTGATCACTGATCAGGCTGTAGTTGAAGAACTTGCCCTTCATTCTCAACACACAGATTTGGTCGCTTACCGGTTTTCACCGAATAATTCGCTTCATCTGCTTCCCAATCACTATGCAACTCCACGTTCTGCTCTGTCGCCACCGCTGTAGTAGATGTGCTACTTGAATGAAGTGTTGGCGATGGGGTCCACCGCTCGGAATTCACGTTCTCCGGTTCTCGGCCAGCGTTTTTCCTGGATAGCTGCCACGTTCACGAGCCAGGAGCCCAACTCGCGCGGGTTCATTCAAAGTTCTCACGTTCCAAGACCCAACTTTCCAATCGTTGTCCTTTATTCGTTGCCGGGTCTGTTGCCGTAAAATCAATCCGTTTGCTCTACTTTTGCCTTTTTTGGTTGGTGAAGAGTCTTCGATAGGCCACCTAACCAGGGTTGCGCTACCTACATCGTGCTAGAGGGGCTGCCTCCTCGGTGCTGACACGATACAGCATTGCCCGCTTGTTCATGATTGTAAACATGATGACCACGGTCATAGCCATCACAACCATCCACCTTTATCAGGGCTTTGGACCTAATTATGTCTAATATTATAATATTATAATTATTAAAAACAAACAATCAGTCGAATTGTTGGCCATCCTACAGCATTTTATTGAAGAATTTCTTGAAAAATATCGAACAGAATTCCTGACATATTAGTGTATAAATCATAGAAGCAAGTAACTGTAAAAGAATAATTAGATAAATCGGTGCAGGAAATGTTGTTGGGTTTTCTGGAAAAATCGTTAAACGAATTAAACAAAAAACTATGGAATAAACCATCATGAGATTCTCCTTTTGAATAATCTGGAGTAATCTGTGGAAGACTTGATCGATGTTTCATCAGAGTGGACCTTACTTACCTTACCATTCAGGCTAGGGTATCTGCTGTACGTAGGAGACGTCTTCATTCGACTCGGTCCATGGCTGCTCGTCATTCTGGTAACATGCCCGGCCCACCACAATCTTTTGGACTCCACCGTAGATGGTGCGCAACACTTTCCGTTCGAAAACACCAAGGGCGCGTTGATCCTTTGCACGTAGGGTCCATGTTTCGTGCCCATAAAGGAGTACCGGCCTAATCAGCGTCTTGTAGATGGTTTACCTTGTGCGATGACGACCTTTCCTCGATCAGAGTTCTGCGGAGTCCAAAAAGTAGGCACGATTTCCAGCAACGATGCATCTCTGGATTTCTCTGCTGGTGTCATTGTCGGCGGCGAGCACCAGTGAGCCCAAGTACACGAATTTTTAGACCAACTCGATTTTATCACCGCCGTATCCTCTCTTGAGCCCCTCGCTATCATGTTCTTCGTCTTCGACACATTTGTGCTTATTCTGCGCGGCGTGTGTGGTGAGACGACTCGAAAGAGGTGACAATTGTCGACTCGCTCCAATTAGTCGTCTAGGTCACTCGAGGTAAGAGCGACTTGTCTCGACTCACACGCCGCGCAGAATAAGCACAATTGATGTTCAGTCTGATTCGCCTAGCTTCTGCCCTTAGTCGGATGTACGCATCCGCCATCGTTTCAATGTTCCGTGCTACAATATCTGTGTCGTCGGCGAAACAAAGTAACTGAACGGACTTTCTGAAGATCGTGTCACTCGTGTCTATCCCCGCTCTTCTGATCACTCCCTCTAACGCAACGATGAACAGTAAACACGAAAAGCCATCACCTTGCCATAACCCTCTGCGAGATTCGAAGAGACTCGTGTCCCTGATATTCGGACTACGCACAACACTCGCTCCATCGTCGCCTTGATCGGTCTTATCAGTTTGTCCGAAATACAAGTATATGATTTTCGAAAATTATTAAACAATAATAGTTTTCGATTTTTGCATGGATTACGCAAACAAGACTTGACTGAATCTGGAATCTATTTTTTCCAGTAGCATTCCAAATCCTCGGTCTGTCTTAAAAAATAATCCTTACATGGACATGGTGATATCTGACCAATAAAAACACTCATTTTTTCAATCCCACTATTTATTGTTAACTCTTTAAAACACCACACAAACCATTCTTATCGTATTTGATTTATTTGCCCTTAATGCATATGTCATATAGAGACAGCGAAACAGATAACATTCTACGATTATAGTTTTGTTCTCAGATAGTACTTTATTTCGTTGGTTGTTTATATTGGATGTAAGAAAAAACAGCAATTATCATTGTTTATTTTCATTTATTTTGTAATATTCTAACGTTCATTTATCCCCAATTAAATGAGCGTCGCCCCTGTTCCACAAACCACTTTGTGGATGTTGCACTTTTTCTACTCGCTAAGAAGAAAATTAAAACAAATCATGTTTTTCTCCAACAGAAATAATAATTCATTGTTATTTGCCTACAGGAAATATGTACAAAACTCAAGTTTGATTCTAATGAAAAAAAAAGTAATACTAAGCGTGTTGCATGACAAAATCTTCCCTCAAGGATTATTCAATTTCTCTAACGCAGGAAACTACAGTAAAATTTCTTTCGCTAACCACAGATAAAGACACACTACTAAAGCAAACGTGAAA
Organism: Aedes aegypti; assembly: GCF_002204515.2. Lineage (NCBI taxonomy): Eukaryota > Metazoa > Arthropoda > Insecta > Diptera > Culicidae > Aedes > Aedes aegypti. The sequence goes on along the minus strand of NC_035109.1, from coordinate 21,940,202 downwards.
TTCATGGTTTTCTTTTTTATTGCAAATGGTCTCTTTGCACTTTCCTCGTTGGAGAAATTTCTCGTCTAGTTTGATTGCGCCGTTTCGACGGGTGAGACTTCCGGTGGGAAGGGCGGTGATGGGGGGAGAAGGATATGATTCCATTTATTTCCGCTCATATTTCTTCAAAACTACAAAACTTAAATCTATGAAGCCATGATGGGTGCTCACAGCGAATTCTATTGTAGGGTAAAATGTGATTCCCCTTTTCCGTTTCTTTCTTGTGTGTTTGACAGGGTAGTACTCTGAACTTTCTACAAAAAGAACCAGTTCAATTCGTTCCTAGTTTACTGACTTAGATGACTAATAGCTTGTTTCTTTTTACTACACATAATGAGCCATTAACCCGTGCTGATTGGTGCCTTGGGCATGCCTTTTTTCTTAGGGGAAATGACCTAATATCACATTTTAGTTTTCGCCACACTTTCTCAAGTACCGAGTTCAAAGTTCTTACATAATGGAACAGAGACCGGACGTTTCGAACCCGTTCTCGACGCGAGGCTGCCGGGTGAATATAATGCCCCGCAGACTCGGCTTCAAGTCATAATCAATATCAGTCGTTTCTTCATTGGTCGGCGGGACCGGTCCTTTATTATTAGCATCTTGTTCTAATTCTTCATCTTCATGCATCTTTACCATCATACTGCTGCTGTTGCTGTCGTGGTGGCCGCCGTGGATGTCATCGAGATTACCGTAGAGCAGATCGTCGTTGCAGTTGTCGTAACTGGCCACCGCTCCGCTTCCGCCTCCGCCACTGATCAGCACGGCAATGCTCGATCCACCGCCGGTCGTGCTGTAGCTGCTGTTCGTAGTGGTGCTACCGGTTGTGGCCGCCGTTGTGGTCTTTGCCTTTGTGATATTGATTTTGATTCGGTTCGTGATGACACCGGTCGTGAGGTTATCCTGCATCTCGACGTTGCCATCGATCGAGGGCTTCAGCTGGGCCTGACTGGTGCTCTCCAGTGGAGGCGACGGTGGCGAATCGATCGCTTCCAGGTCAACCGTGTCTAGATAGTGGCGGGTGGAGAAAGTGTTTGGAAGTTCGCACATTAATATCTTGCAAGTATACATGTTCGTTTGATAGTTGAAAGCCCTGTGCTTTCCGCAATTTGTTGTAAATTTAGAGATGGGAATCTGCCAGCGGGCTAAACCCTGAATGGCACAATTTATTTGACTTAATGTCAATTGGCATAAAGTCGTTAGACATGATGCAATGGCACAGTAACATAATGGTTATATGGCATAACAGCCTATTTAAAAAGGGGCCTACGTATGACGGAACAACTGGAGCGGGCTATTTGGCATAATCAGAACTATAGCCCTTCTTTCAAAAGATGGCTGTTCTTGATGAAAAAATGTTATGTTAAATGACCGTTATGCCAAATGGCTTTTATGCCGAATAGCGTTACGCCAAATGACCTAAACCCATGGAACTACAGTAACGCCAAATTACCATTATGTCAGACGACAATATCCCAAATGGCAACTGTGTTATATTAAAGATAATTCCTGGGATTCCTACGCAATTCTCACCCCACATAATATTGGAAGATTCTCGAAAACCCACAGAACTTTCTCAAAATCCTACGAAATACCAATTGAATCTTAGAAAAAATCGCCAAAAATTTCTGGAATTCATCGGAATCTTCCGGGATTGGCGTTGACGACACCGCAAAGTTTCGAAAAGAATGGCAATTCTTTTTGGAATACACTTTATTAAAAGATCTGAATATGATGTGAACAACGATAATACCCGTACAGTCAATATGTCAAACTTGGGGATTTTTTCATAGGAGTGAAGAGTATAATCGCCGTCAAATCCAATTGTATCAGAACCACAAAAAAAAATAACTACAATTCACTAATTCTTTGGAATTTAAATCTTCCAAACCGCATGAAATGACCCAACTTACTTCTAGGTACCTATTACTTCGAATTTATTCTTCATTGGATTTTACTAGGATTCTTTAAGAACTTCGAGAATTAGCTGTTGATAATCAGCATCATTTTGCTGAATGGGTTTAGTATGTACGATTTATAAAATAAAATTTCATTGAACTATCTACGAACACCCGAAACACTACAAGTATTAATTTAATTTATTTGTGATTAATCGTGAGGAATAAATTTCTTCGATAGCATACAGAATTCAATCAGAATCTCTTTTATCTTTGTCCTATCTCAGAGAGTTAGCATCAATAGTGACCAAACTCCCAGCGATTTTGCATATACTCTGAAAAACAGTTGGAGGAAATTGCCCTTTTCTTCCTTTTTGAAATACAATAAAGTTCTACGATCAAATGACTAAAAGAATAATAACTTTAGCTTTTCGTAGATTTCGAAATCGTCTCTTGATTCAATACGAAAGATAGTTCTATGGTCTGATTCTGATGCGCATTTGCCTAGTGAAAAGTATTCATTCATAAACGTAAAGAAAAAGAAAAGACTCCGAAAATAGCTTCCCGAGTTATTGAACTGCCCATTTTTTTACAAAGGGAAAATTTTATAATCTACTTACCTAACACCAATGATATTCAGACTTTTCTTTTTAAATTTGTGTTGATCATGGGTACATTTGTCTGCGTTATAAAGTAAATTCTTCAATTCAAAGTAAATTCTTGCGATTAATAGCATAACGACGAATCTGCCGTGTTCGATTTCTTTTTATCGACTTTCTCTTTAGATTATTCCAAAAATTCAGACGCTTTCGTTGGCGCACAATCTAGTTCGAAGAAGAGTAATGAAAGCTTTCGAACACATGCAGAACAGTTGAAAAAATCGCCTGGCCAAGCTTTTGGCAAAGTGGAATTCAATTTGTTCTGCAGAACTGGATAATTGTATTTCTCTGAATAAGAAAACATAAAACAGGGCCGTCCATTTTCAGTCCCCAACTGACTGACTCAAGCTTTCAATGAAATCAAATGAAACGAACTTCTTACTCTTTCATTTCACCTTTCTTGTTCGCTGCTTTCAATCAGGTAACGAAACGAATGAGTGTGGAAAGAAGAACGAAGCGACGCAGTTGTTCGTCACCATCGAGACGACACAACCAAGCCTTCGCTTCACTTTTTTCGAGGGTTTGTGCTAACATAAGAACTTCATGTACACTCACGGAACGCGACACGAGACCGGACCAGGTATTGAAAATGCTCAGCTCATGAGCAAAAATCAGTCTATTTTAGGCACACTTGATGATCAGCTAAGGGGTAGGTCGTGATTTGCCAATCTCGTTGAGCGTTGATGATCATTGATCAAACCCTTTGTGATCTGCGCCGATCAGCAACAGAAATCAACTGATCACGGCAGTTATTTGACCGAATTGGAGTATATTGAGAAATAATGTTTTTCTCGAATAACAGTGGTCTAAAAGTGTACAGGCAGATAAAATGTTTTCGATTCAGAGTATGATATTTTTGAGGGCTCATTATATCAGTTTATTGTCCTGAATGCGGCGGACAAATTTGGTTTTGTTCGGCAAAACAATTTTTTTTTCTGGATGGGTTTCTTGATCTAATGTTGCAATGGAGGACATGTGTCAAATTAGTGAATACTGCAGTCCTTTTGGGGAAAGAAGTACTTGGGCATCTTCTTGGCCGAATTATTTGAAATTTTGCAATAGAAAGTACATCTATACGATCCATCTTGTGGCCCAATAGCTTCCGTAAAACCTCCCTGTTGTGCGCGTAAATTTGCATCGTGCAGTAGGAGATGGAGTGCAATTGCATTGAAGGCACAGACTAATATCGATTGATGACCGCTGCTTATTCTAATGATGATAGGTGTATTCTGTACTGTACACGAAGTCTGGGAAAAAAATATGCTGACCGCAGCACCTGTTTCTGCTGATGGTGGCAGAGGACACGACTGCTCTAGAATTGAGCTTGTTAATGCCACTTTCGTTTCCTTACTGATATGTTCCACAAGACTTTATTATCAAATAGATGGAAATGGATAGGCCAAATATTGGATGGAAAAGCAAGAAAAAAAAGCCAAATGTTGAAGATTGAAGCTCTTAAAATTGGTTTTTACAGTGACATTTGGTTTGCTTTGTTCACACCGTATACTAGTACTGTTGTTAAGTGAAATTCCAAGCTCATTGTTTATTTCAACAGTGATCTCTCATGATCATTAACTAGTTTCTGAGTGAGTGACACAGTTCGCTCACATAATATGGTGGCTTTGATTGCTTGAAGTTCAAGCTCATCAAGCTCGCTCACGTCTTCAATGCCTGGACCGGACATAACACATATTGTTCTTACAAACGATTAAAAAGGGTTTAAATTTACCTTTTTAGTCGACTTGTTTCGGGCTCGATCTAGCCCATCTACGGGACGATGTCCGACCGTGTTTCACAAAATGCTTTCGAAAATGCACAGCCCTGCATACAACTTCATACATTAATGAGAGTGTGGATATAGGTGTCAAAAAATGCCAAATTCCAGCGTAATGCGAATTATGAATGAGCATCAAACTGAGTTTCAAACCGTTAATATTTTTGTTAAGGTACGAGATGAATAGAAGTCACACCTCGAATATTGCAAATCACAAATCTAGAGAAACAGACACACGTTGAAGAAGATCAATCGTTGGTGGTGATCAATCATTCAATGCATGCGCAGCGGTTCGGATCTCTAGATTTCTGCTCTTGAAATTGCAATGTGAGGCTTCGTTTCATCATCAACTTGAAATGTACTAAATCTTTGAAGCAAATCACTTGCTTTCAATGTTGCTTGTACCCATAATCAACAATAAAGTGATCCTTGCATCAATTGTAACATTCAAACGCAACCGAATAACATCAGAAGATGACCCCTCGAGTCTTACCTGCTTCCTTTACGTTCTCCACCATCGAGGACTCGATAGTTCCTACATCCTCGAACAGCTCGTCCTCTTCATCCACGTCGTCCTCGTCGTCGTCTTTCGGTTCTTCCTTCACCTTGACCGACATTTGGGAACATTCGTCCGTTATCGCCGGGGCCGCCGCACTCATGTGGGCATCGCTGTCGTCCAGATCGTTCACGTCGATCCGTTCGATGGTGGGCTCTTGGATGGCGATGTCGTCATCGATTCGCGTTTCGATGATCTTCGGTGCCGGCGGTTCGGAGCTTTGGGCTGCCTCGGTTGACGGTTTACTACTATCGTCGTCGACCGCAGTCACGGAAGATGTGGCTCCTCGGGTATCGTCCGCCGTCGAATGCGAATCCACCGTTTCGATGTCGTCGTCGTCCGGAATTTCCGTTACGACTTCTTCGGATGGTGGCAGAACAATTACGTCGTCATCGTCATCGATGGTGATTTCTGGAGAGTAAAGAGTCAAAATCGTGAACATATTGCACGTATTGTAGAGAAGGGAAGACTGGGTAGACTTGATCCCACACTGGTTCCTCAGAATCTAAAACAGCGAGTTCAACTAGGAATCTCTCATTGTTACCTTATGAATTATTACAGAGATTTCTGAAGGAATTCTTCCAGTAATTATTTGATGTTTCTCAAAAAAGTTTAAGGATTTTTCCAGACATTTGTCTAAGAATGTCGATAGAATTTATCATAAATTATAATTGAAAATTTCCTAAGGTTTTTCTAAAAAACTTTGAAGTAATCTAGGATGAACCTTGTGTAATATCTATTAATTACTCAAGCTAATTTTGAGAAAACTTCTGGAATCTTGAGTAATCTGAGACATAATTTTTGAAGAACTTGTTGAATAGTCGTATTATAGTCTCAGAAGGTTTCTGTTGAGCCTTAAAATATTGCATTAGAATTCATTGCAAGCAGGATAATGATAATGATACTTTAGAGAACATTTTAGTAAAAATATATAATTTAGAGACTTTCAATTAAAAACTTTTCAGAGGCTTGCATTAAAACAGAGACCAAAACTCTTGAAAAAGACCTGCTACCAGCTCTACTGCAAGGATAAACTGGAAAAATTTCCCGGGAAATTTCTGTAGATCTTCCTGTAGAACAATCCCTAAACGAAATTCTGCAAAAAACTCTGGAACGAAATTTTGTTGATTGTCTTGGAAAAACGGAATCTTTGGAAGATCTCCTCAAATAACAACATAGGAAATCGGTGGAAGTCAAGAAATATCTAGAATTTACCTAGTCTCTGGGAAATTACTGGTGGTAAAAGCGTTGTAGTGCTAAAGGATTTTCTGGAGCAGATACTGAAAAAAATCCTTTAAGCATCCCTTGAAACACTACTGTAAGTGTTTCTGGGAGAATTGGAGAAGGAATCACAAGAGGAATTTCTGCACAGATCTTTGGATGAGTCCTTGAATGTATGCCAGAACAAATTTCAAAAAAATCCTGAAAAATGTGTAAAATAATTGCTGAAGGTTTTTGATATCCATACAGATTAGACTGACTCTTAAACAAAAAAGTTGTAAAACTCAACGGGACACCCCCTAGATATGTCCCTTAGGGTATGAAAAATTCTCTTCCAAAATTTCAACTTATTTGTTTGCTCCCCCAGATGGCGCATTCAATTCGAAGTTTGTATGGAATATACATTTCAAATATATCGAAAAATTACTCCATGTCACTGTTTCGTTCTGTATATTAGTTAAGCGCATTCAATTGAGCCCAGAATGACAAATTCACTAGTTGATACCCTAATGAACATCGTTGCAGAAGGGTGTATCTGGATTTAAGCTCATTTTCATTACCCTTTCAGTTGTTGAAAGTTAGGCTAAGATCAGCACTCCCGTACAATCACTTATATGCATGCACCTTGTACCGCAGCTCGCCCAACGTCATAGGTGGCTATGATGCGCTTAGTGGCTACCACCCAGCTATGCTGCAGAAATACTAAGCAGTATTGCAAATCTACTTCAGATAGCTATAACACCAACTTTCGCAATTTTAATCATAATACAACCTTCTACAATATTGTTCGCTATGATATCAAGTAATGTTTTTGACATTCTGAGTTCAATTGAACGCGATCAACAATTATTGTGACCCAATCAGGAGATGATGTTCTATTTCCCATATGTTTGAGCTGAAAATCCCATATTAACTTCAATTCAATTGCGCCAACTCATGGTACGACCAAGTGAGCTGACATTTTCAGGAAGTCTTCCTCTAACCCTAAGTAATAATCCTAGGGGGTGCCCCGTGGAATTAACCAACTTCATTTTTCTCCCATACTGAGCTGGGCCAGTCTCATACAGATATACAGCCACATTTAGAAACGGGGATCAATCTTCCCAATTGTATTAATCTTTCAACTTACCCTTCACGGTATCGTCAGCGTCGCTGATCGCCTCCTGCTTCACCTTCACGTCGTCATCAGTCTTGCTTTCGTCTCCCTCCTCGTTGGTCGCATTCATGGCCGTTTCGTCCAACGTTAGCGATGCCTTGTAGTCTTCGTAGCACAGCGGGTGATACGTGCATTCCTCGACGCGTATCGCATTCTTCAGGTGCCACTCTTCCGTTTCTTCGTTGTAGAACTGTTGGAATTCGTCATGGCACATGTGGCACCGTTTGCTCGCTTCGTCCGAACCAGCCGGACAGCTTGGCGGGGGCGTTTCTGCCCCGGGTCGACCGCTTCCCGTTTCCCCATCACCATTGAACTCCAGCTGTTCGGTTTGTTGCGCTTCGAACCAATTCTTTTCCCGTTCCTCCAGGTCCTCGATCTCCTCGTACTGGATCCAATCGGACACGTCGTAGTACCACTTGCGCGAGTGAGCCTTCCGAGCCGAGTCCCGATCGCGGCGATTCTGCCGGAAGTGCCAGTCCAAGTGTTGGCTGTACTTCATGGTTTGCTCCGGTGGGAATCGAACGCCGCAACTGCTGCATTGCATTCCGAGGAACAGCTGCGCAACGATTGCTGATTGACGCCGTTTCAACGTTTCTGGTTTGTTGAGGTATACCGGTTCAATGTCCTCGATTTCTTCTTCGAGGGCTTTCTCCAGTTTAGAGGCAGTTGATGAAGTGGTGCTGGTAGAGGTGGACGGAGCGGTCGTAGCAGTGGTAGTTGTAGTTTTGCCAATAATACCGGCAGCAACGATCTTGGCGTAGAGTTCGTCGATGTTGAGATTCTGGAGAATTGGCAAGTTCAACCCACCGGAGGCGGGTTTTGCTGGAGCTGCTGCTACAGGTGGTGCGAGCGGTTTATCTTCGGCTTGAATTTGGTAACCGGCCAAATTGTTTGAAACGTTTGAGTGCGGCGTCGAATGCGGCATCAGATTGGTGAGGTAATCCAAACCAGTGGCAGTGGGATGAACGGTAGCGGAGTGCTTCGGTTGCATACTAGCTCCTGCTGGGAACAACGAAGGCACAGCAGAAGATGCAGCCATTGAAGACATCATACTGTTCATTGGTTGAACGAACGGGATCAGGAGGTTTTGGTCTCTTGGAGGTGTTCGCAGATCGCGATGAAGTGGAGTTCGAATCATATCCCTAATGTAGACGCGTCCGGGAACGACAACTTTTGGTACAGCGGTAAACCGTATATAGAAATCCTTCCCTCTAAGCTTGAACACCTTAGGCAGACCACCGTATTCCACGAGGAAGGGCTGATCATCGATTATTACCGTTAGTAGGAAATCAGCAAACTGTAGTCTGTGCATTTGACCGTATATTTCAAAGGTTTGAATTTGGGAGTCAAGAAATACCGGAATGATGATCTCTGCATTAACGATCATATTGATTTTACCAGCGACTAGATCATTACGGCTGTTGCCGATCTTCACCTGTGGAGCCGGGCCACTGATTTTGAACACTCGATTGATTCCATCCAATACGATGTTCGTCGGCGGATCCCCAAAGTAGCACTCATACCATCGATCATCTATGTACAATTCCCTGGTGGGAGCACCCAACTTCATTTGGTAGACCTTGCCCTCAATGGTGATGGCTTTGTAGCACTCGTTGAAACTAAGCTCGAAGGAATCTCGATCATCGACAACAACCATTCGGGAGCCTTTCTGGAAACCGATTTCTTTCGGTTCGTCCCAGCTCATAAAAATTACAGCGATATCATCGTAGAAACGGATTTCCCTTTGAATACCATCGATATTGATGGTTCTCACGCTTTCATTCTGCTTGGGGACTCCAGGCATGAGCATGTTGGACTGGGGTCCATTATTCAATGGAACTGGTGGGAAACGAGGTGCCATCGGTGGTGGTGGAACCACATTTTGATTCATTTTCGCGAATGGAGTCTGATCCCATGGGTTCAACATAGGCCCCGGCAGTCTTTGGTTCATCATTGGTGGACCCACAACTCCTGGCATGGCATTTGGACCAGGCATAGGTCCCCGGATGCCCCACTGTGGATTGAATCGGACATCAGTCGGACGACGTGGATCTAAGAAAAAATACAAATAAATTAATTATTTTTATCTCGACTAACACTGATGTCTACCCTGTTTGGCATAATGACATTTGGCATAGTTTTTTTTCATAATAATGTTTTGGCTTAATTTAAAAGGAAGCTGTATTTCACTGTATGTGTATGCAAAGCTTATGATTCATGAAATGTCATCGTGTCAGATGACAATCATTTCAGTTTTTTTTTTGTTTTTCCCGGCGTTCATTATACCGCTTTCACTGTGTGTGAGAGAAGCTAATATGTGTGAGTGGATAAGTAGGTACAGAAAAAAAAAGATTGCTGACTATGGCAACGAAACGAATGATTTTCCAAAAATGGCAACTTTTGGAACCTCTTGGTCTATCTGACGTTACGTCACAACCAGAACATAGTCCGTTTCTTAGCTAGCTGTTTTACAAGCTCTCACTCAATAAAGACCTGAAAACCTTCAATTTCGTCATCCAGTACTGTAAAGGTTGAAGAAGGCATATATTCCCATTATGTCAAAAGTCTATTATGTCACATTAGCTTATACAAAACGTCTTTATGCGAAATGTCTCACCCCCATTATACCAAACGATGTAAATCCGATTTTTGAACATACCTCTTATCCTGATGTCGCCAATCGGACCACTGTTACCAAACTGGGGCTCTACCTTGGAGCTCGTCGTATCTACCGGGGTAATTTTTCCACGAAAATCGTTGCTCACAACAGGACCACCACCAGCAATTGCGGGAACATTCGGCTTCACCCCACCGTCGTCGTTAATGTTGGGACTGAAGCTCGCCATTTCTTCGCCGCTGTGCGAATTGGCATTATCATCCGGCAGCATTGGCCCTATTATTTGCTGTCGCTTCATCATTTCCATGCGTTGAGCCTGCCGAATCTTTTGGGTCTCGTTCAGCTGAATTACTTGCTTCATCAGTATGTTGTACTGCTCCGGAGTGATTTCGCCCTTCTCCATCTGCTCTTGTGCTTGGGCGACAATCGTTTTGATGTTGGCATTCATTCCATCCTGGGAGTTATCTTCGCCAAACGGATCCGCTGGAGGGAATTGGGGTTGCTGCTGACGCAGATCCACGTCCATCGCTTTGGGCTGATTTAACGAGCGACGCCGTTCAACAGGATCATCTGCAAGCGAATGTTTATTAATATCACCGTAAATTGCCTTTACTATGGCCAAACAGCGCGTTACCTGATAGTTTATTGTACAATAAGGGCCGTCCCAGCTTATCACGATCCTTGTTCTTCGTGGCCTCGGCTATCTTGGCTCGAACCGCTTCAAGAGCTGCTTTAGACGAAGGAGCACCAAGTTGTTTCTCCAGAGATTCAACCTAACAAGACAATTGCACTGAATTCCTGTAACTTTATCGTAAAGCATAACGTATAACATACCTGAGGTGTGTCCTGTAAGGTCGGTCGCGTTGCTTCCGAAATGATTGGTGGTGGCGGTGGAAGAGGTTCGATAGGATGCATCGGTCCTGCTAACTTCCTCAGGTCAACATCTTCGCTACCGAACAATCTGAAAATTCGAATTCATTAATCATACTCTTCCCACAAATATCCCTAACTAAAAGCACTTACCCATCGATTTTCTCCGACTTGGGTTTCTTGTTCACTGGTTCTTCCAGCTTGTGATTACTTGGCCGCTTCTTGACTGCCGTCTCCGATGGTGAACCTGCTCTGGCAGCTGTCGTTACTGCTGGCATACTGTCGATGCTCGGCCCCGACTCAATGCCGGTAACCGGAGCCACAATGGGCAATCCCGCCGTCGAAGATACCACAACGCTGTCGGAAACATCCTTCAGAAGACCGGGGGGTGGAATGCGAAGATCGACGTCCCTGGACACGGCTGCCAGTGCTGAAGGTACGTTGTCTGCATCAACTGCTTCTCCCAAGGCTTTCTCTGTAAGATTCGAGTGAAACATTGCGATTTGCCGGAAATTGTAGGAGGGAAGTTTTTTTTTTTCTTGGTGTAGATACTTCTTCTTCCACTAACTGAGGGGGCGACAGAACAGGACGAACCACAACGAGGATTTCGCATCCTTGTGCAAGTATACTAACGAGTCCTCCGGTGTTGAAATGAACACTGGGCGCGTAGCATCTCCTCCCTTTATTGACCGGAAGATCGTCTTTCCAATGGATAACACTAATCACACGCGATCAGATGAAGTCGAATGAACAAGTGAAGTCGTCTTGATTTGGAAGATTTTGATATGTAGATAGTGTTCAATTTAGTTTGTAAAGAAATATGTTGTTTCTCAATATTTAGCGTATATAACTAGTTTCTACATGCTTTGACTGAATAGAGTTTAATTATTCAATAAATTAAAGAACCAACATATAGTGAATCAATATTTTTGATGATTCTTCTTTTTTTTTACAAAATTATAGTTTCATCGATCAAGTTAAAATACTGCGCAGTTGTTTCGGAACCAACACATTGGACTGAAGCGATGTTTTTCATATATATATATATATATATATATATATATATATATATATATATATATATATATATATATATATATATAGTGTCCCACCTTATTAAATAATGTTAGAAAATATCGGTACTGACAATTTCTCGCTATGATAATCGCATTTTCCAATAGAGTCTAATTTTGGCAATAATTCATATGTTTATTCCTAAATCAATCACAGTCTTATCATAGTAGGCTAAAGAGATCTGAAGAATCATTCATTAGCAGCCGTATTAAAAATAATGTGATATCACAACTATAGATATTGGCAATGAAATTTCGTTTCAATTACTCATAGAGGAAAGAAATAACAGCACGACAAAGTGGAGCATTTTGAGCGAGATTCGAGAGGCCCTAAAGTACAGATACTATATTTCTAGGCACGACTGAGAGGTTGTACGATAATGTATTCGACATTCTGGTGAAATGGCTGACCCAGTGTGACCTTCCGAATTTTCGTGATTTGTTAGATGCTTCCAGCTGCCAACTTGGTCCAATCGCATTTTCCTCGTTCCGTCTATCTCTACAATATTGTATTCTACGAAATTCTTTCCGTATGAAGTAATCCTCGGCGAGCTGATTCTCTGCCCACTCAGTCCATGCTTCGCGCCCAGGAGTTGTGACAGCCGACTAGTTCAGACATCTCTTGTTACTCAGTTGTGCTTATTCTGCGCGGCGTGTGAGTCGAGACGAGTCGTTCTCACCTCGAGTGACGTGAGACGACTAATGTTAATCAAATGGGAGCGAGTCGACAATTGTCACCTCATTCGACTCGTCTCACCTCACGCGCCGCGCAGAATAAGCACGAGTGTCGTCAATTAACTTGTTGGTGGATTCATGTGATTTGCGGGTTGAATGGCTAGACTTCCGTTCACGTGGTTCAGATGGTGATATTGCTAATTTCAGCCAGGTTGCTTAGTAGGATGGGAAATATACGGCCACTGTACATACAGTTGAAGTGTGTTGGATATTGATACCTGCAGGGTTATTTGGCCTGGTTCGTTGTAGCCTTCTTCTTGCGATTCAGCGATCGGGATTGCAAAGGAGCATCCGCCCAGGGCACTTGCACTATCAGGACAGATGTGGATAAGTCTTTCCATCCTGAACTCAGCATAAGTAGTCGGAAGACCTCAACGTTGCAAGCGAAAATTCCAAAATAGAGATATCAACCGTTTTGGGTGTTCAAAAGTACGAGGAGATAAGTCTTTTGTAAAAATGTTCATGATATATTGCAAATATCGAGGTATTTTTTTACAACTTTGAAATTTATTCGACCAAAAATTTGAACTAATTCTAAAGCAATCACAGTTTCTTGCAAATATGCATATACCTGCACTTCAATTTCGTTGTCGTTACCGGTATTTATTACTGCGTCAAAAAACATGAATTTCTCAATCAACTCCAGCAACGTCGGTTCAAATTGGAGTGAGATTCAGCACAATATTTTCTTGGGGACCTCTGCTATTTGTTGCATTTTCTACTAGGAGAAAGTGGGGCAGTTTTAACCATCTTAAAGAAAAGTCGATAAAAGTGCTAAAAATATATGGAATCTTCGGATTGTTGCATGATTAGGGGTACCGGGGGCAGTATGGACACCCGGGGCAGAATGGACACCCCCTGTATCTTTGCATAAGCGAATACTTTTACACTTTAAATACAAACAATATTTCAGTTGCCTGTCGGAGGAGTAAATTATCCACTAAAATTTCAGAAAAAATGTTCAAAACATTGATTTTAAACAGAAAAATTGAGCATGTTTTTATTTGATTCGAAAATTATAACATTCACACCTCACCAAATAAGGTTTCAGAGGCAAATGACTGCAAGTTGACCGATAATGTAGCTCTTGATTGAATCTTCAATTATTTATGCTATATTCAAATATATAGTAGATTTTTTTCTGGTACTTTAAGACATTGAAAAACTTATATAAAAAATTCTTATACTGTTGGGGCAATATGGACACCGGGTGACAAAGTAGAGCTGACACTTCAAAGAGAAAAAAATATAACTTCAAATACAAAATTATCCAAAAATATTTAGCATTCAATGCAATGATTATGAAGCGGAACCACAAATCAGTTGAAAATTGTCAATTCTTGATTAAAACTAACCTGGAAGCAATATTGAAAGCATCTCTACGAAAAATGTCGTAAATTGGTTTTAATCATGTTTCCAGTGGCACAGTGACCTGTCACTATGGTTTCCTGAATATGAACTTCATTTTTAGAGGTTTTGAGAACGATCGCGGGACAATTTTCCTATAAACATTAGGTGTCCATACTGCCCCATGGGGGTGTCCACTTTGCACCGCTAGCTTGATGGCGACTACCAAATATAAGCTTTTTTTAAACCTATTTTTGAAAACAAAATATTTTTTTCCCAATTATGCAACCATGTTTAACAAATGCTTCAGAACTCTAAAAAGCATACTGCATATAAAAAACAGTATAATACTCATGTCCTCACAGTCAAAATAGGCAAATTCCTTAGGGTGTCCATACTGCCCCGTGTCCCCCTACCAACAATTTTTAGATGAATACACTAGATCCGCATGATTTCCGTTGTCTTATAGTTCACGAATGATTTTTTTCAAAATTTGATATTTTTTGAGTCGATTTTTTACCGAACGGATAAAATATCTCATAATAATATTTTAACCCTATTTGCCAAATCGTTCCGACTACCCCTATACGTTAAGAATCCATTTCAATTGTCGTTTACAATCTTGGTGCTACGATTTCGAAATGTGTAGTCCGACATTGATACTACAAATTTCAAAGATTTGACAGTAAACACAGACGCAACATCATCAACCAGCTAACTATGCCCTGAAAGAGAAGTCGAGTAAAGTTCGAACCCGAAAAAAATCTCACTCTGTATATCCATGACTGTAATGTTTAATGGTTATGTTACTATTTTCCAATCACCTCAAATATACCATACTGAGTTATCGTTAGTTAGGTCTACAACAGTGATTCCCAACCATTTCAAAGTTGCGGATCGCTTTGAGATTTTACAAACGTTCTATGGCCACTAGAAAAAAATCTGAAAAATATTAAAATTAAACTTCCAGCTATACATTAGGGGTTACGTCTGCAATTCACCAAGTATTTTGAAAAATATTTGTTACGGGTGTTTTTATAAAATATTATTAGGAAACCGACAGAAATCTTGGCACAAGATCTGCCTAAGTTGGTGCATGAAAATACAGTCGCCTCTCCACATCTCGATATCGAAGGGACCATCGAGATAGGAAGAGATCGAGGCAAAGGACATCAATTAAATGAAGACTAGATTGAAAATCACTCCGTTACTAAGAAAATAATAAACAAACAAACTTCATTTCGAGTTTCCAAATTGTTCTGAATCGCTTAAATCTGGTCTAGTAACCTTTGATAATATCCATATGGGGGAACGCCATTTGGCATAAAGCCGTTTAGCATAAAACAATTTGGCATAACGGTCGTTTGGCATAATAGTCATTTGGCATAATCATTGAATACTGAGTTGCTATGTTTTGGCGTTACCATTGCTAACATTCTCATATATGATTTTCCCTTCTTTTGGTCATAGGCTGCTCTTTCTTATTACGTTATTAAACTAGTGGTTTGCATTGTAAATACTAACATTTTCATTGACAATTTTGCCTTCTTTCCTACGTTAGAGTTATGACTACTAACATTTTCATCGACGATTTTCCCGATCACCAGATCATATTTTAAGTAGCACTATTTAAATTTATAATTTCTTTTCTTTTATGCCAAACATCCATTATGCCAAATGACCATTATGGGAAATGACCATTATGCCAACTGGCTTTATGCCAAACGGGGTAGCCCCTTGCATGGACTTGCAAGATGTAAATAAAGTTAAAAAACTTGAAAATAAAAAAATAGTGAAAAAAGGATTTTTCGAGCATTTTGAAATAAGTTTCAAAATATATTTTTTTCAAACTGCTATCAACAAAATTTTATTGTTTGCTTCCAGAAACGGTCATAGAAGTATTGGAAATATAGAAATTTGAACCTTTGATTTTAGAATTTTTGGTATCGGTATGTTCTATAACTCGATAATTCTATAAGTCGATAATCCCTTCAATATCGAGTTATGGAGAGTCGACTGTATAGAGAGAAAATTGGGAACAAAAAATCAACAGGAATACATCGAGATAAGGAGGATATCGAGACGTGGAGAGAGAAATCGTATGCAGAATGAGGGAACCGAACATCATCGACATAGGGAGAGATATCGAGATGTAGAGAGTCGACTGTAGTGGATTTTACCATGAATCTAGTCAAAATTGTTGTAAGGAATCTGTCTTCTGTATATTATCTGTTGCTTGCTTGATGTTGGACCGTCACTGCCTCATATACGGCCTGACTTCTGCTGTACACAAAAAAATGGCTCACAATTTAAAATACCGTTGTTGAAATTTGGCCCGCGGTTCGAGTAGGTTGGGAAAGCCAAGTTTAGTGCATGCTGGCCACTACTTGGGAAGGAAACTCTATAATATTTTCCAAATTGATTGATTCGAAAAATATCACTAGATGCGATTGCATACTGTAAGTTCGCTGATACTTTTTCAACAATGTCAACTCATTTCCAATGTATCGAAACCGTGAGATGATGTAGCATCAATCATCGTACAAATTTCAATTACGGTCTACTTCGCCTTAAACAGCACTGCCCCGCATAAATGGACTTGGCGGATATCTCTTAATCACATCACATATGAGAAACTGATTTAAATAAAACGGCCAATAACCATTTCTGGTGCCTTCGATGCTTACAAATGAACCAAGCCCTGGACCAACGCATGCTAACAAAAAATAAATTGTCCTATGACAAAGGTTAATGTCCGATTGAAAAAAGTAAGATATGTCAGGGCACATGGAATATTTCACCAACTATTATTTTTAAGTGTTATTTGGGCATATGGCCTGAACACAAATATATTTGATTTTAACAATTACACTTACCTGCACTACATCAAACAGCCAAGAGACACATGCTCGGATGGAAAAAAAATATTGTAATTTACAACTCACAATTTGCAACAAGGTGCAAAATCTCAAAAAAAAATTGCTGTGAAAGTATTGATAACTTATCACTAGACTGCTTCATTGCACAAAACATTCCTCCGTACCATCAGTGTACCAGTATCCGCTCATGCCCCTTTTTCCGCTCACTAGTGTAAAAATTGATTTTTCGTGACAAAAATCAACTTTTTTCGCACGGCTACATTCTAGCAATATTAACAACTTTCAAAAGAAATCGTCTGACATAATTTTCATTTGATAAAATAATTCTTTATATTGAAAAATCAGGCCCTCGTAAGCGGTTATTGGGTCATGTAAAAAATTAAACAAAATTTTAAAGAAATGTCGATTTTAACATACTGCCTTCTTTATTGCAGTAGTAGCTATGGTTTGACCATAAAAAATATCAGGAAAAACAACGGTATTCGAACTAATGCATTTTTAGTAAGCTCGTCACGAAATCTGTTTACCGTGAGCGGAAATAGGAACACTATGATGCATTAATAAATGCAATTAAATATTTTTTTAATGAAAGTTATTCAATTTCTTTTTGCTGCTGATTACCTATACTTGGGGTTACATTGTAACAAAAAAATAGTATTGATCGTCACAATAGTTATTTTATAATAAATATTTGAACACATAGCTCCCCTTAAATGAGCGGAATATGGTGCACTGATGGTATATAATAAATCCCATAGAACAAGGAACAGTTAGTCGTAAAACGACAAAACCACAAAATGCATCCCACGACAGGTTATGAAATTTTGAGTTTGTAGTTAATAATCGAATAAAGATGTATAACTAGACGTAACAAATTGCAGCTTAACCAGGCAAGTTGAAAATCTAGACATTACATATAGATACCTACTTTGCAATTGAACTAAACAGACAAATCAAAATGAAGTTGGCGAAAACAGTTACTCGTCTTATCGGTGAGAATCAAACATACGATTACCAATTTGCTAGAGGGGTGCCAGAACACGCTTTATTGTTAGCGGTCCGCTGGCTTTGTGAAATGGACGTACATTTTTGGTGGGACCATTCTTAGACTAGTAGTAACGTCGGCTGCTAAAGAGCAAAGCCCTACTGGGTTCGATTAGCGGACTATCTAAGATCATTTCTTCGATTTCCCCGAGCATGAATTATCATCGTACTTACCCCACGACATACGGATGCAAAAAGAGCAAGTATGCTACTTTGCGCAGCTTGCGGTTAAGAACTGTAGATCACTAAGCTGAGTAATAAGCTCTGTCCCACTGAAGAAGTTATGCCAAAAAGAACGTGGAGAAGAAAAAGAACGTGCATTTTATGTGGCTTTCATAGATAATCAGAATAGGTTTGAAAATTAGTGTTTTTTTTTTAATTCAAGAATGTTACTTTGGGATCAGTAACCAAAATCGACATACACACATTGAAATTCGAAAATTGCATCGTGGGAAAAGAAGCTCGTAAGTATTTTAATTGTATTCATCCGTGTTGCCATACAGAACGATCAACGATCTCCTGGCGATATCTTCGATACCTACACTGAGCCAATTAATCCGATTATATTTATCTGGAAAATCATATACACGCATCAGAATTCATATTTGATAGGTTTCATTAACACCCAATAAAGACTATATGAAGGTCCAATGAGGTTTAAATAATAACCATATAGAAATCGTTGGAATTTCACACATAACTTATTGGACATCGTTTACCCATTAAGTCATTGAAAAATCAGATACATGGTATATGATTTTGTATTGTGAAAAAATCTGTGTTTATATTTAGTGACACGATGGCGGCAACTGCATTCATTTTGCTAGCAGATTAAGGATTTACGACGAATTCTTGCAAGTTTTTAAAGGTAAGCGAATGAATAACAGTTTTTCAATAATTATATAGTTTTATGTATATATTTTAGAATCCAACAGGAACCATTATTTACTTCTCGCTGAATAATTTAGCTTCTAATTCCATACAACTGAGAACTTGATGAAGTTCTGCTTGACGATATCTATAGATATAGGTGAGTTGTTTTATTCGGCAGTTAGTTTTGAGCTTAAATTGTGTTAACATGGTTTTATTGTTTTAGATTTATATACCGCAAGGTCGGTAACAAAAATTCCTTTTGTTCAAGTTCCAGTAGCTACGGTGAGATGGCTTTGCAGGGTAGTGGATCCAAATACCCGGATGATAAAAAAATTGAAGACTGAAGAAGTTCTTCTCAAACCATGTCAACGAATAAATCTTTTTCGGTTATTCTAGCATTATCTTAAATAAATAATTTTAAAATGTAGTCGTATTTTTATTTTTGAAAATTTATTTCAAATAATCTTGTAGTAAATGCCATTTGAAAACCATTTCAGTTTTATTGAAGAATCAATTATTATCTATATTAGTTTCGGACGAAATGTATATGATTTTGTCTATGATACCAACTTCCATTGGATTCCATATCCATCGTCTCTATACTTGAAAGGTATGTGATTTTCATAATGAACTCTATCTATACGATTTGTAAATAAGAGTTATGTGAAAAGCATTATGGAAAAAAGCTATATGTTTTTGATAATGACTTGAACGTGATTACTTCTCAGAGTGTACAAAAAATCGACTACGCCGCTTTTTCCTGACTTACAACAAATTTATTACGATTTTTGAAAAATATAAAACGATATTGCAGAAAACCATAGTATCAACTCATCTCGGTATATATAGCACTTTTTTTTCAAAAAATGTACCAAGATAACTCAAAGCGCTTTAAATTGAGCATGTATCTTCTTCCTGGGGACTCACAAATGGATGTGTGAGCACCTTGGTCCATCAGCACATGTTCACGAATTGAAAAACTGTGAGCGAAAAAGGGATGGCATTAAAAAGATTGTAACCTTAACACATAGTATGTGTTACAAAATTTAAACGTTCAAATTACTGAGAGCTTTCTTTGCAAAATTGAGGATTTTTGAACTTGTATATCATATGGCAAGCACGAAGATATTCTATGCCCTGGAAAGTCCTGCACCGGAAGAATCTGAACCCATCACTCTTAACATGGTCTTGTTAAAAAAAACACCTTTTCAAAATAGTGAGGAAGGGTCAGTGGAGGTTTCAAAAACTTTCTTCAACATTTGCAATTGAATTATCGTTGGCCAAACTTTATACCTACTTGAAAGTTTATTTCAAGAGTTATTCAAAAATTCAATTGGACATTTTAAACGGTTTTGAACCATTGCTGTTATACCGATATTTAGAATATTTAAAACCTAGAAAATTATTTATAAAATTGCTCTTATTAAGGGGTTATACACAAATTATACCATATGATATTTGTAAGCGTAATTACGCTTGCATGGCCTCTCTCCCATAGATCGATACTCAGTGGCGATTCCCTAACCTCAAATCTATTTGTTCTACGAAAAAAATCTCAACGTTCTGGAATAAATCTGCATCTATCATGTAGAGATTTGCTAGAAAGGAAAATTCCAATCATTTACTACATGCTTAATGATTTAAATTTGCCAATTCAGCCATTTCTTGATTTGTAGAACAGATAAAACGTGAGGCTACGAGTCGCCTCTGAACGATAAATAATGTGTACACGTGTCTCGTAACAAATCAGTCGCCTATAGATAATATTTGATAAAATTAGAAAACTTCTTCCAATCAAGACGACTTCATCTTGTATACCTGATTTAATACCGTTAATTAGTTTTTAATATTAATACATTTAATGGAACAATTCTAAAGACAACAAACAACCGTTTAGACAGAACTCAACTAGGAGCAACCTATTGTTCAAGCCAAGTTGAGCAATTTTGACTCATAAGTGCAACTTGTATATACTCATGTTATCCTAATCATACATCACACAGAAAAGGGGAACCGTTCATTAATTACCTGAATGGCCTAAATATATAATCAATTTGATTAATAAGAAACATTGAAAGTCGAAATGAATAATGAACATTGTTTAATTAATGACGGTTCCCACGCAATCACGCTTTCGCACATACACACCCCGAAATTGAAGAGCTTCTCTCCTAACGGCAGACCGAGTGTCGGAACGTGAAATATGCCTTTGGGGGGCAAAACCCGATAGAAAGAGTTGGAAAGAAAAACTACATTTTGATCCAAATGCCCTCGTGATTTCGGTTTCGCTCATCAAAAACTGCATTTATTTGGCAACAGATTAAATAGTTTAACGCTCTAGTCTTACGCTGCTGCTGTCTAGCGTCTAATGTGGTCATTGATCTATTATCATATAAACAATGGTGACCGTTTATACAATAACGACCACTTGGCTTGATCTTTTCGGACAACAAATGGAACTGCCATGGATTGCGCTGAAATGCAGTCATCGTCGACAACAATAATAGTGGGAGGACAAAGCCATTGCCGCCAGCAGCAATGGCCAAGCCGATCATTGCACGGAACTGGATTATTGCCAGTGATAGCATTACAGTGATGCACTGTTTCTGAACGCTAGAACTTATAGTAGAGAGTTGAGGTAGTAAATTGATTTCACTCTTACTTTGATCTGGTAGTGGTTTGCTAACTAATTTTGCCTGAGGATGCTGCGGGGGTTGCTGCTGCTCCAGTTTAAGCTTTTTCTCTGGTATCAAAAGTCGTAGATCCACATCCTTGGACTCGTTGGCAACGGGCATCAGATTTTCGCTGCTGGACGATGGTGAAACGGAGGAATCCTCGGAATTCTTTGCAATGTCTCCAGGACGTCGAGTAGAGGATTTGTTTCCTTTACTTACTTTACCTTCTCGCGATTTGGGAGAAGTTTTCTCGCTCCGAGAAGGAGACTTTTCCGAAAGGGATGAAGTCTTCTTCTTAAGAGGAGAACTGCTCTTCGGGGATAAAGCATCGGCCGATAGTTTCTTTTTATCCGACGATGATGGCTTTGAAGAAGAGCTTCTGGCCGATTTTGGTGACAACTCATCCTTCTTCTCGCGCTTCTTGGAAGCGTCGTTCTCACTCCGAGATTTGTGTGATGGCGATGACGAATTGTTAACACTGCTACTCGTAGCGGTACTAGAAGGTTTCCTACGATCAACGTCGGTTCCACTAGGTTTGATACGTGGATCGGTCCGTTTGGGTATCCTTCCCAAACGTTCCCTAATGCTGACTGGTTTACCGGACTGATCGAGAACGATCGGATTATGTGGAGGAATCTGGGTACCTCCAACCATCGTTGGTGTTGAATTGGTGCTGGCCGCTACCATTTGTGCTGCAAGTTGTGCCTGTTGTCGTGCTAACCGAGGATCACGGGATTTAGCTAGGTTGATCATCGCCGCATTCGGTGGAGCAATACGGCCCCGAGGTGGCGGAACATGATTCGAACCGATCACAGTAGCAGGACGCTTCAGATCAGGAACGGGCTACAAGAATAGATGCATGAAGATTTAACAAAATACTCAATAAGTTTGATTTTCCAACATACCTCTTTAGTTACACTTGCCGTTTGGGCAACCAACAACTTTTCCTGCTCTTCGATACGCTTTTTCGTAGCTATAAGCTCCAGTTCGAGCTTTTTGGCCTGAAGCTCCAATAGTTCACGTTGTTTATCGCGAAGCTGTTGTTGCATATCAAGATTTGGTTCAGGTATCTGCTACAAAGAAAAATTAAATAGTTTACTAATCGCGTAAACCTTATGCAGTTTCAGCAACTAACCTGATTCTTAAGGAACATAGGATTAACGTGGATGGCTGGAGATTTCGGCGTTTTCAACTGTGCGGTGATCGGCCATCCGGGATCGATCGAGTTGATCTTGATGTCCAGAGCGTACAGCTTGGACTGTGGAAACACTTCATTCCATGTCTGCCGTAGACTGAACATCTTTTCACGAACTTTCTCATTCACCTGTGTAATGGAAACAGATAGTAGATAGCAGGGATCATTGGCACCGATAAATATTTCAGTTCGGGAAGTTCCGAATTTCATTGGACCAGGACTCACCGTTTCGAAAACACCGCAGAACATATTTACAATAACCTGACTGAACAGTTGCTGATATTGTTTGCCAACGTTCTTCACGATGGAATCAACCAGGTACAGGATAGGTAACTTGAATTCTGGCTGCACCTGTATTCACGGAAGCAAGAAGGTTTCAATTAGGATGAGTGAATAATGAGACGTATTCAATAACACGTTTCCAGTATAATTCGTAACGATGGCTTTTTCTGCCCAAAGTTTTAGTTGTGCCCCTAAAGTGAATTTAACACTGTGTAAAATCATATGCTGAGACATGGAAGGGGGATTTTCTTTTGGTAACCTGAACGCACATAGCAGATAGGAAAGATGACAACAAAAACAGCTGCCAAAATTAACGCGAACACTAGCGCACTTGGTGGCGGCGGAAGCATTTTACACTGTATTTTTTTCGTGCAGAATTAGACAAGAAAACTCCTTTAAATCTTTTTTTTTAGATTTCAACTCTAAGGTTGTTGCAAAAAAGGTAATCTCCAGAAAGAATGAAATATTTTCATCGAATTTAAGGGGCAAGACAAATGATTTTGCATTTTCTTCTTATTTAGTATGAAATATGAATGAGATATGATTATTGAATGGTCAAGTTTGGAGGTCGGTCTCGGCTTCTACACTGAACCAAGAAATATCATAAAAAGTACCGTCAAACGGGGTGACTTGCAACACTTTTCAACTTCAATCAACCAAAACCATGATCTAAACGTAATCTAAAAATTTAAATTCCTTGTAGAACTTTGAATGGCCGGCTCGCCTACAGAATGAGATGATAGAAAATTGAATCGAATTATTTTGTCATATCAAAAGTCATCAAAAAGGTGAAATTTTTTAAATGTCCTTGTGCGGGGTGACTTGCAACACTCACTGCTAATTTAGTTTTTTCCAACAAAATGTTGATATTTTTTATTAGTCACACTTGTTAAGTATTGTTATTCATGTATTTAAAGCATTCGAACCAGTACAAGAACATTTAGAATACATTTTTGTAAGAAAATAATTGAGCTATTTTTGTATGGGAAAAAGAGGCGTTATATCATCAAGGTCCAATATCTTAACTGAACAATATTTTTAACGAGTGTTTGTAGTTGATTGATGAATTATTACTCTTTTGATTATAAAGTAGACCTAACACAAAAGTTTTTAACTTTTGTAAAACTCTAAATTGCTTAGAAATAAAGTGTTGCAAGTCACCCCGCATAGGTACATGTGTATAAAAATTATTTTTAATAAAAAGTTGTTGGTACAATTTCGTAAAATAAAGTTCGCCATATTATCACTTATTAGTTATAGAAACAACATGTAGAGTATTATTTTTGTACATTAAATCTGTCTCATGTTTTCAGGTCACGATTTCGAACCTCCATCAAGTATCAGTTTTCTAGACATTTAAAAGAATTATGTTTATTGTATGAACATATTTATAATAACAGTTTTAATTGTGGCCCCTACTTGAATTGTGAGTCACACGTATTGAAGCACTGATTTAAAACGAATTTTCTATTGAAAATTGTGTTTTATAGTAAAATTTAGTTGTAAATTACAATGTGTTGCAAGTCACCCCGCCGTTGCAAGTCACCCCGTTTGACGGTATTAAAAAAGTCACATCAAGAATCATTAAATCCCTATCAATGTTATGTGTATCCATTAATACTCATTTGATAAGAACATAAAACTCATTAAAATTCAATATTGTAAATTGTATGTGAACAAAAGCCATGTATGTTATCCGATAACAATCATGTGATTTGCAGATATGAAAATTTAGGATTCCAAAACAGTTTTTTCAAGATGGCGTATTTGGTGTATTAAATTTAAGCAGGTTTAAGATTTTTGAGATGCTAATCACAACATTTTTAATATTTGTGAGCAAATAAATTGTTTAAGTACTAAAAAGGTAAGTGCAAGATTGACGTACAAAATAATTAAATATTAATTCGTTTTTTGAATCTAAAATTTAAAGAAACACAGAGGAACCAATCAACTAAAATTTTAAAATCCTCAGGCGATGAATCATGGCAGGAAGCAACAGACTTGGAATCGGATTGTTCAATATTCTTTGTTGATATTATTGATGCCTTCGACTAATATTAAACTTGATCTTTATCAAATGCAAAAAGTGATACGGATAAACGCAAATAATATATTGATAAATTTAAACGATAATCATGTTTTTCTTTTATTCAGTAGAACAAACCCTAAAATCTAAAATTTTATTTTTAAATTTATTAAACGATCATGTAAGAATCACGAACTAGAAAAAACTTTTCATCTGAAATTCGCATGGAATTCATTAACAAAATCCCATAATCCACATACAAATGTATGTGTTTTATCTGATGAATGTAATTAAAATTAAAAAACAACAGTTCATATTGCAAATTGATGAACGTTATGTGAAAAGCTACATGAAAAAAAAAACTAGGTGTTTTCAGATGAATCTGACTGATACATTGGTTCAGTGTAGTGCTCCGATTAAATTGAAACTTTAACCCTCAAGGCCCCGGGACAGACCTTTTATTTTTGATTGACTGGTGCTCAGAAACAAAAAGGTTTATTGAATGAAATGCGGTGTTCAGGTTCACTAAAATCGATTAGATGAGTTAGACTTCCTGTGAGTAAGGTTTTCAAAAAAGAAGTGGAGGTCTGGACATATTTTCAACCGGAAATAAATGTTCCCTAGTCATATTTTTCACAACTTGAACAACAAACCCAATATTTAACGATAGGTTTTAACCATATTTAGACTTTATGTAATGTCCCAATGCAAGAATACATCATTTCGTTTATTTTCTTGCATGCATGTGGCGAGAATCGGAACCTGGTTCCGGAAGTACTTTCCGGGTAGGAGCCGAAGCCAAGGAACACATGTAAATTGGACCCAAATCAACAGGAGATAAACATAAAACCCAATGAATCAGGAGATAAACAGAAATAAATATGTAAAACAAGACATGCGACCACTCTCATGCTTCTTATCTGATCTGCCGGACGGCCAGACAATTACCGGATTTTGAGGTCACTTCAGGTGAATCATGAACAAACATAAAATAAGTGGTAAAACTTGGCATGCGACCGCTCAAACCTTATGCTGTAAGAACATGCTTTCAATACATGTATGACACTTCGGCCAGATGAACAGACAGTGACCAAATTTTGAGGTCACTTCCGGTGAATCCGGGGACACACATGAATAATAAGTAAAGCTAGACATGCGACTACTTCATGAAATAACCCTAGCGTTGCTGTAAAAACATACCATTTGCATGTATTGATACTTCAGCCAGATGACCAGACAATGACCAAATTCTTAGGTCACTTCCGGTGGACCAAGAGACAAGCTCGATTAAGGTTGAACTGGATATGCGATTATTCAAGCTTCACAACATAATCTCATTGTTTCTGTAAAAATATTTTACTTGCATGTATCAACCAGCCAGATTTTGAGATCCGTTCAGCTGAATCAGAAAACCAAATAGGGAAAGTGTACCAGTTTTGGCCATAGTGGTTCCCTATTTGGCCATACGTGAAATGTCGATAACTTTCAAATTTTAAATCTTTTTTAATGTTTAAACATCAAGATAAATCTTAAACCTTACTACTACAACACACAAAATCCTTCAAAATGTGAAAACATTCAAGTAATCCCGTATGGCGAAATAGGGAACCACTATGTCCATAACTGGTACACCTACCCTATGACAAAAATCTACCGGTATTTTTTTCAATGAGTTTAATTTTGCATATCCAACAAATTTAGGTCCATTTTATCAGAAAATGGAGTAAAAATTCGTACAACACGTGTAGTTGACATTTGAGTTGCAAAGTCAACAGCAAAGCAGAGCTAAGATGATTTCATGAAGTTTGAGAAGCCTCGTATCTCTTTTTCTACTTGATTCATGTTTGTCTTCTGGTTCCACGCAAGTGACCTTAGAAACCGGTCATAGTCTGGTCATCTGGCCGAAGTGTTCATACAGGCAAGAAGCATGTTCATAAAACAACTCAGAGGTTATTTCATGAAGTTTGAACAGTCACATGCCTAGTATCAGGTTTCATCCATGTTCGTCTCCTGGTTCACCGGAAGTGACCCTGAAACCCAGCCATACCAAAACCTTAAACCTTGGACACATGGTAAACTTGATAATATTGAAAGTTGATGTCTTGCATTGAGTTTCTGTGATGATTTCATGACGTTCACGTTGAATATTGGTTTCGTTGCTAAAGGTGTAAAAATATGACTAGGGCAAGTGTACCATTAGAGAAAACTGCTAAAACATGGTGATAAAACCATGAAATATATGATTTTAATGTATCATTCGATAGATCACAAATCCTTCTATCATTCGAATGTATAAAAATCACGAATAATTTTAAATTTCCCTACAAAAAGCCTTTCATCAATAATAGGAACACTGTTCCTTTAGTGGAGGTATGTTTTGAGAATGGTTCCTTTAGTGGCGCAAACCATTGATTTCTTATGGGACCCTCCACTATGGGATGGGTACTGATGCACCACTACAGGTACAGAGGAGCAAACAAATTGTTTCAAATAGTTTTACGGTTAAAATTCATGAATATTATTCAATTACTTGTATAATTTTCGCATCGTGCATCATATAAAAATATCACATAATCATTTATTAGTACGAAACACGCCAAAACACACTACCTCCACTAAGGGAGCGTTTGCCCTATTTATTGTCGGTTTAACTCATCCCATCGATCATAATGAAAACCGCATTTCATTGAACTTATTTGTTTCTGAGCATCGGTCGATTGAAGGCCTCGAAAAAGGCCTGTCACTATGCTAGGAACTCTCGAGAAAAATACTGGACTCTTGAAGAAGTCTTTGAAGATTTCGTAGACATATTACTAGGATGATTATTGAAAAAATGATCTATTGAATCCCTGGATAATATCCTGCCAAATTTTCCTTTTCTAAGAAGTTCTTTGAAAAAGATAGGAGGAAATCCATGAAGAAATTCGTGTGGAAATGCTAGAATGACTTATTGGAACAATTGAATTTTACTGTTAAATCTTGAAAGTACTTTTGATCCATGGAATGATTACTTGAGAAATTACTCGCGAAATGTTTGGAGAAGGGGTGTGATCTCTGGAAGTGATGCTGAGAAAATTCGTTAAGAAATTTCTTAACAAACTTCACGAGAAATACCTGCTCGAATTTATTGAGAAATTTCCGGAAGATATCTTAGATTTCCTGGAAGCATTATAAAAACTGTTGATGAATCTTTAAAAAAAAAATATATAAAAAAGCAAATAGGGTGATTCTTGTAAATAATTGAAAAACCGAATTTAGTTAGAAAAAAATCCCAAACGAATTCCGTTTAAAATTTTTAGTGAAGAAAACAGTGGAATAAGCGGAAAATCCTGAAATAGCCCCTGAAAAAATCCAAATAATTCATGTACAAATTACTGAAGGTTTCAGGAGAAATTTCTTCAAGCTCTAAATTTTCGTAGAAATCTTTAGAGGAATGTTGAAGTATCTAGAGCCTTTACGAGACTGCTACCAGCAGTCCTCATTTTCTCATCTTGCAGAGCAACAAACATCTTGTTTAGTGGCTTTTCCATACATAGATTCCTAATTACCAAGTATGTCTAGTTTTCTTATGCTATCATGCGGACAGATTTTGTAATTGTCCAACTATTACTGTGGAAAAGAGCTATCTGATGCACAGCGTGAACGTGGAAAGTAATGTTTTCTCTCTTTCATCACAATACGTGACTTGCGTAATCAACAACGATATTATAGAGTGTACATGTTTTGAATAAATCAAGAAATCGCATGAAAAGCGAAAATTTGATGCCTACACGTCACAGACAGTACAGTACATTGGCACTTCTGCTCGATTAAGGTGAAACAGTTTGAAATAATCATCTTCTAAGATTGCACTGCAACTTCAAAGGCACAAATCTCGCGAAGAACGCATTCAACTACAGAGAACTTTTTATTTTGGCTTTGTGCACTAGCAGAAAGCTTAAAATAAAAAGATCATAAACGTTTGCCAACTATTTCTTCAGTTTAGTGCCTTTGAAAACGTGAGTAGGGGCACAAGTCGGCCATTGTGACGGCCATCTTTGGATTCCGAGATGTTTCACCTTAATCGTTTGTTTAGAAGAGGATTCATTAAACATATTCAAACCTTAGCCAGATGCTTCTCGACGGCATTCACGATGATCGGAGCGTAGTCCAGATTCTCCTCAGCCAGAATCGTCAGCATGTTGATCAGCGGCTTGCTGTTGACGTTCAGATCGGCCAGACTGGACAGGTATTCCGTTTCGATTTCCTTGGACCGCCGCTGCACGGCTGCCTGGTCCATTGTTGCTGCCATCGTTTTATAACGTTAGTATTTTGATTTCAACACCCACTTAAAAACTGCACTCACTCCCAGTATATCACTAAACTTAATATTCCCCCCTAGCCTAGGTGGGAATTACCCCTACCGGCGGGTTTCCACACACTTCTCTTCGCACTACTTAGCACTTGAAATTATCTTCGTTCCGAGAGCTCGTTAATGATAATCCAACACTGTTCGGTGAATATGTAACTGCCGTCACTATGGCGCTGAAAAGAGAACACAACAAAAATTGGATTAGAGTAATTCTCACTTAATACAGTCATCGCTAAAATAAAGAGGCTTAAAGATAATAATAATAAAATAAAGTGCCCATTTGCTTGTGAACACGCAAATTTATCGAAAATTGTATTTTACAACAAGACATTATTTTGTGAAAATGTGTGTACTTCATATTTAATGTCTTTCTTATATCATTTGATGTTGTTGCTGTTGTTGTTGTTTGTGAGGGACTTTAACCCGAAGGTCTCCCCTATCATTTAGGTAATGTATTTTCAGAGATGGGATGGAGATTCAAAATCAAGACATTTTGCAATTTTTACTATTTTTCTATGAAAAATTCCATTATGTCTCAACGATTTTTGTCATAAACATGCTGTTTCTTACAACAGCTCTCTTGCAAAGATAACTAAAAAAATAATTTATCAAATATCTGTATAGGAATTTTTTGAAAAACATCGGACGTGATCCCTTAAAAATTGTGTAAGAATGATCGGAGGAATTAATAAAGTATTGACTGCTTTGGAACCTTAAATAAACATTAGAGGAATCTAGAAATTAAGAAATTACTCGAGAAATGTTTGGAAAGTATGCAGGAATAATCATTGGATAAAATGTTGAATAAATTCCTAGAGACATTTCAAGAGGAACTTCATTAGGAATGCCAGATCGAATTGATTGAGGAATTCCTGTAGCAGTTTTTAATAGAAATTCAGGGTGTCCATTCGAAATCAGTTCTACGATTCCCGGATGCCGAAAAGATAAAAAACAGATGTTAAAATTATCTTGCGACTTGATATTTTCGTTTTTTAATACAAGGGTCAAAATTTAAAAATAAACGGATTCAACTTCGAAAAAGTTTTGGGCGAAAAGGTATAACCAATTTATTGAAATATTTTAAAAAATCATTCATCCCCTAGAATTTGTTTTTTGTGTCTAAATTTAGAGCATATTTCTACAAAACGGCCATTTTTGAAGAATGTCTCAAGAATTATGTGTTAGATATGGGCCATGACTGGTTCCTGACGAGATTCTTGATATGGGACGATTCAAATAAGACGTCCATCATTTATCGAGATTTGTAGACCCCCCCTCTCCCCTCTGTCACGCTTTTTCCAATACCTAATACATGCACTGTCACACTTTTGTAGATTTTAATTTTAATTTTAAATTTTAAATTGCATCTTACAAACAAGCTATCAAAGAATCGACCGAAACTTTATAAAAAATCGGACGAAGAATGAAAATCTTGCCAAAAATACCCTAAGGACCACGCCATTTATTTGTCCATCAAAGATCTTGTCATGAATTCATCAATAGTTTCACAAGAAAATTGTTGGAATTGGTTAGAAGAATTCGCTGTAAATTCTGCAGAAATCTATACAAAATCTGGTCGGGCGCCTCGTAACAACTTTGTCATAGATCAAAGACTAGTCAAACTCGTCCAGTCAAGGCTTCATCAAGAATCAGAATCATCCTCAATGAATATGTACAGGGAAATTTTAAGCAAATTAACCAAGGATCTTTCCTGGAATCTACTAAAACCCGTAATAGCATTCTACTTTTAAATTTTTCAGTAATCTATCAGAAAGAACTTTCGAATTAAACTGGTAAATCATATTCTCGATTCCGGTTATAATTCTTGTAAATATCTCATTAGATATTTGCCTTTGATCTAATAAGCATCTCGAAAAGAACCTTGCCAGGTATCTCTAAGTCTCCTTCAAGAAATATTTCAAGGGCTTTAAGGTAACTCGGGATACTGTGTTATTTTCCCTATCTTTTATCTCACTCTAACAATTATCATCAAAACTTTGCAGAAGCAAATCTCGAGTTTTAGTGAACCGATTAGGCTGAAAATTAAATGGGTTGTGCACTACATATGTAGAATCATATGATACATTTTTCACATCAATATATGGAGTGGTACTTCAGATTTGCTTCCTCAAATGGATAGGGTGATTATAATGACGTCCCGTGCGGCCTTAATCGTTAACTATCTCTCTACCAACTCTCCAGAAGTTAGTCATGATGCGAAATACGAGTTGACCGACAGTCATGCACCTCCTAGAAAAATGTTCTAGTTTCACCGAAAGTGCATGAAATTGAAACGATCCGAAATTCTTATGTTTAAAATACATATTTTCCCGGTGTTTTCTCCCAATTTCCGAGTATTTTCCGGTCATTTGAAATTCCCAGATTTCCCGGATGAATGGACACCCTGGATTTATTCGAGAAAACCGTGGAGAAATTTTAGGAGAAATTTCCAGGATATCCGTGTATGAATTCTTGGAATCTGAGAAGAAATCCACACAAAATATGTGGATTCGTCGCATAGTAGTATCTGAAAGATTCTTCAAAACCTCAAAAACTTTTCATTGAATTGCACTATAGAGACCATTTTAGTTAAATCAGAGACTTAACCTGCCATAGAAAATACTTTTTAGATACTTGCACTAAAATAGTGACCAGTAGGCGGATTCCGGCGAATATTTTCTTCAAAGAAAAGACAATTTTCTTGCTGGTGAGTAATGGAAGAAAATTTCTTCTCTTGGAAAAAATGCTTCAACTGCTTTTTTTCCGTTTTCGGTCGAATATAGATATGTGGCCTCTTTAGAACAAGGTTACATTTGCGACTCATTCTGATAAGCGATAAAGGAGATGCGGCCTATTAGAAAAAGATTTTTTTTAATTTTCAAGCATATTTTCGAACGAATATTATGTTTCAGTTAAAATATGGTCTTATGTAATAATCAACAGAAACCCGCTTTGTCGATCTTGAAATATTACTAAGCCATATTGGTCACTTAATAATATGAAGTACACGTATTTTAACACAAGAATTTCCCATTTTAACACTCGATGTTTCCCAATTTAAACCATTACAAGCAAGTAAGCACTGTATTTTGGTGCTGACTACATTGAAATGACTTAAAACTAAACGAACGGTATCTAGACAAAAAAAACGAGTCAACTTCCAACGTAATGACCTTCAAAACAGTTTTTACGCGGTTTATTGCCAGATAAGGTAAACATCGACACGAATAAACTGCCACATAAGCTGTTTCCTTATAAATATTTCACCACCATATTGTTTCGACAAACTGAGCGTACAGAAGTGGAAAACAGCTGCTTACATTACACAAATAAAAAAAAAACGTATATTCGCGACACAGACCAAACACCTTGAACAGCAACAAAGCGAACCGAAACAAAAAGTTCACGGCAACGCGAACTGGAGCCGATCTAGCGCTCCGCCATCTTTTGCTCTTGCCATCCGACATAACGAAGAAAAAAAATGACTCACTACGGGGCTCGAGATGCAAACTATTTTCGCCTTTTTCCCGGCGGAAAACGATCACTTCCGGCAACTTCCAACCGTAAAACGTTCCGCTTACCTTCAGTCACAAATTTCACTACTTTTTGCCTAGATTGGACACATTTTCACTCGCTTTTCAAGGGAATTTTCACTGCAATGTAAACTCGCGTGCATTCGACGTTGTTCACTCTGTTGAAAATTTTCTTACGTACTCGATCGGGTCGCGGCGCGTTGGCTTTTCGTTATGTCGACTTGCAGCTGTCAGCTGTCGGCATAATGGCGGAGCGCTCGGTAGGGGAATGTGGGGCGATCTGGCTGTTGAGGCAAGTGAGTGAAATCGAGCAGTTTGTTTCGACAGTACACGAAAACGTAATTTGTTCGCAAAATTAAATTAGTTTGACTGAAGCACGAAAAACTGCACTTTCTCTATCCTATTGAACAAAACTACTTACCGAGTGATATTTTGGGTAAAATTATTAAATATTTACCTCGCTATTTACACAACGGATCATAGAAATAACAAAAACAGTCGATGTGAAAAGCGTAGATAGCACCACTTTAGTTTTGTTTGTTTGACGGAATAGCAATTAATTTCACAACACTGTTAAATCCCGTATAACATAGCGCGCTTGTTTCGATGCGAAGAGTGCCAAAGGAATTACCTTCAATGAACCATTGTGGCTATACAGTCAAAATTTAGGTAGATGTTCGGTTACACGTACCCAGCTATATTTGATGCTTTATGTACCCACAATTTAATAAACCGACCATTCTATTACGAATGGATCAGAAAGTACTGCAAAAAAGGATAAGGGTTTATTCGCAAATTTCATAACGCCAAAAATGGCCTTATAACGCTTTTTGTATGAGAGTTCTACAAATTTTGTATGAACTGTAACATCCGAAAGACACTCACCCACCCCATTCAGCGTTATGAAATTTGCGAATGAAGCGAATTATGCACTTAAACAGAAATGTATTCGCCTATCCCGATGCGTGGAAAATTTTTTGCAAGAAATGCATTTTTCTTTGATCGCAGTACGCAGTTGAAAAGAAATGTCAAATCAAATGGAGCTCACTGTAGAAAATGTCTTGAGCATTTCTTGCGCAGAAATTTTTACTTTTCTTGAGCTGAATAGCATACCTAGCTTGAGCCCTAAAACAAGAAACGCTCAAAGAATGTTTTTGCTACAAACATTGTTTGAGCATTTCGGAGATATCCTCAGCAGTTCGCTCATATCCGCCATTTGTTCAACAAATTGTGCACCAATCGTCCAAGCGCGTGCTCCCGAACAAAATTTTACAAATTAGGGCCCATTTACAAATTTCATAACGCTAAAGGGGTGGGTGGGTATCTTTGAAATGTTACAGCTCATACAAAACTTGAAAAACATTCATGCAAAATGTGTGACGAGGGGGTGGGTTACAGTTTTTGGTCTGCCTGGTTCAGCGACAAGAACAAAAACAACGGATTCAATCCGTTGCGTCCGATAAAAATATTGAAAAATTCGTGCTAGGTGCGATTATAAAAAAATTAGACAACTACTTCACTAAAGGATTCCTAAGAGCTTTGTAAACGTGCTGAATTCTATTAAAATTAAGATTTCACTAATATGTCTGCCCATTAAGCTATTTATTTGATGTTGCAAGAATCTGCATAATCGGTTGAAGAAAAGGAGATATGGTAGTTTTGCATATCTTATAGTAGGAGTGTCGTTAGTGGGGTTCATTATTACTGAAGTTGTCAACTGGGAAACTTCACACCCAGTATAAGGCAATCTGAAGTTTAATCACCTTTCTCTTTCCTGCACACGCATGGAAATGGATTATTTTCATATGGGAACCGTTTCCGTATGGAAACAATAAACAAAAAATCTCATTTGATCTTGTTGCTGGAAAGAGAAGGGTGCGATAGCTTTATAAAAAAGTATATTGTCACACCGCCTCCAAACCGGATCGCGCCAGTGAGACTCGCGACGCGCCTCAAATCGAAATCAGTTGAATCAGTTGAAATCAGTTTTTTAGTGTGGCGCTACATTCTTACGATTTTTATGAACACAGCGCACTATTCAAATAATATGATTAATAATAATATTATTAGGGCTTGTTCATATATTTCATAACGCTTGAATTTGCCATTTTGGACACCCACCCACCCCCTCGTAACGCTTTTTGTATTGATAGACTACTATTTTTGTATGAACCGTAACAAAGTTCGGACACCCACCCACCCCCTGAAGCGTTATGAAATTTGTGAATGGACCCTTAGCTGTGATGCACGGGGCCCGAGAAAACAATAATTATAAATAAATGTTGGTCTTGATATCTACCAGATTTTTACCTTTACATTTGACAGGTCCGTCTATGCATTTGTTTACATCGGTGGAGGACCGGTGCTAACACGGGCCTGTCATTTCCATACAAGAACTTTCAAAGTGCTTGAAGTTCGATTGTATTCGGCATTCAACTATTTTTCCCGTGTCCGTGAGCCCTGCTCGAAAATCAATCGTGACAGTTGTCGGCACAAAGGCGAGCGGTAAAATGAGAAAGACCAATAGTCGATCGAACATAAAAAAGGTAAACAAGGAGGAATCATCTCCACAACGCCACCTCACATATTTTACGTTTTGGCGTTTTCATTAGAAATCAGGTAATTATTAACTGCTTAAATACTATAAAACATCCAAAATACTTACATCTATCGTCCCAAACCAGACATGCCCCGTTCATACTCTCGGTCGCCGTCTCGCTCGCGGAAGCATTCCTCCCGTCGGCGATCCCGGTCAAAATCCCGCGAAAGGGATAGGGATAAGTATTCGAGCCGCAGCGATAAGGATAGGTACCACCGCCGGAACGATGACCGCTCCTCAAAATCCCGTTCGACAACAACGTCCGTAGCGACGTCGTCCTCTTCCAGGAGTGGAAGTCACCAACATTCCCATCGGCACAGCCACCGAGATCACCACCATCACAAAAAATCGTCCAGCAGCGGAGACTACCGGAGACGAAGTCGTTCCAATGAACGGGACCGCGATCGACGGGAACGACCACGGAAACGGTCTGCCTCAAGGGAGAAGTACGTCAAGAAGCGGCCGAGCTCCAGCAGTTCGTCCAGTAGTAGCAGTAGCAGCAGTGGAAGCAGTTCCGGTAGCTCCAGTTCGAGTAGCTCAAGCTCTTCCGGCTCGAAAAAAGCGGGGACGGAACAAACGAAACCACAGAAGGAATTCGTGTTCAAATCGATGGAGGAGAAACTGGAACCGCAACCGGATAGCAAGGCGGATGTGCTGGAGAAATTGAATGCCGACGAGTTCGTTCCGCAGGCGTTTGTTTCGACAAAGAAACCGGCCACTAATCAGACCGGGGGAAACATCGTCATAGATTTGGCCTCCCAAACCATTAAGGTTCCCAAAGCGGAGGAGGAACAAGCCGAAGATCCGCTGTTCCATCCGAATGTAATAGATGTAATATCGGTTGAAGGCTGAATCTAACAGATTTTTATTCATTTCAGTTCTTTGGAAACGATGACGAACGCATGACGCGATGGATTCGGAAGCTAATGTTCATGAGACAAAATGCATAATCTCGACTAAGATAGGGAGTCGATGCCGGTTATGGACCCTTTGCGTATTATGGACCCCTACAGAAAAACATAGAATTAACACTCCAAGCAACCTTATTCCTTTGAAAATCCACCGGGGGAACTTCGATCGCATTGTTAGTCAGCAGTTTTAGACAAAATATTTGGTTTGAGACGCTTAAACACAGATATTTGATAAGTTTTGTAATTGATACCACACAAGAGGGTCCATAATACGCATTTCCAGGTGAGTCCATAATAGGCACGTCGGCAGTGAGCCGGATTACATGGGAATCAAATGAAGGGTCCATAATAGGAAACGTCAAAATTGTAAACAATCCTATTATGGACCCCGGGAGGGTCCATAATAGGCATTCGGACAACAGTTTTCCAAATGTATATTTCGCTGGAAAAATCTAATGATTTTGTGTGTTTTATAGGCGTACTATGAAGTAAAGACATTGAACTTGTTGTTAGACTTAACAAACCGGTATCCGTCTGAGATATCATTGCGGAAAAGCGTCGAGAGTGAATTTCAGCTACTAAGGGGTCCATTACTAGCATTAAAACTCTATAAATTATAATAAATTTGCTTGAATGGCCTACCCTCCGGTGGCAAACTACAGTTAACATTACCTTCATTTTGATAAAATTCTATATATATATATATATATATATACATATATATATATATATATATATATATATATATATATATATATATATATATATATATATATATATATATATATATATATATATATATATATATATATATATATATATATATATATATATATATATATATATATATATATATATAGCCTATAGGCTCTAGAGAAACACTCAGATACTTAAGGTGAAACAGCTTGGAATCAAAATTCAATAATGTACCAAAACTTTGTAAGCACAAATCTCGCGAAAGAAGCATCAAACTACAATGCAATTCCTATTTTAGCTTTGTGCACTAGCAGAAAGCTTAAAATAAGAAGATTGACTTTGTACGTTCATTATTTCAGCAGATTAGTGCCTTTGAAATCGTGAGTAGGTGCACAAGCCGGCCATTGTGCCTGCCATGTTTGGATTCCGAGATGTGTCACCTTAAACGGCTATCCAACTGATTCTTCAAAAATTTATTCTCGGATTCCTCAAGGAAAAGCTTCAGGAATAAAGCCTAGTGGTTTATCTGGAATACTCCTGTGAGGATCTCTCAAAGAATTATTTGAACAATTCTCTTAGAAATCCTTCCACCGTTTTTTTTTTTTTTTTTTTTTTTTGGGATGCCTAGAGGAATTTCTCCAGTATTTGTTCCAGGAAATCCTTGAGCAATCTAACATTACTACAGGACTGGTAGCGAGTCAATTTTTAGTGACTTGGCCACTTTTTTTCAGAAAAATGTTCACTAAAGTCCATCGAGGAAATAAGCCTTAGGAACATTCTTAGAGAAATTTCTGGTTTGAAATCTTTGGGTTAATTCTACGAGTGGCGTGAGGTGACAATTGTCGGTGTCGTATAACAAGGTGACAATTCTCGACTCGAGTGAGCTGTGCAAATCAAATGGAGAGTCACTTCCCTCGAGTCGAGAATTGTCACCTCATTATCCGACACCGACAATAATTGTCACCTCACACCAGTCGTAGAATAAACCCACTTAAGGCCGCACGGGACGTCATTATAATCATCCTATCCATTTGAAGAAGCAGATCTCAAGTACCACTCCATATATGGATGTGAAAAATTTATCACTATATTCTATATATGTGGTGCACTATCGATTAAATTTTCAGCTTCAACGGTTCACTAAAACTCGAAATTTGCTTCGGCAAAGTTTTGATGATAATTGTTAGAGTGAGACAAAAGATAGGGAAAATAACACGGTCTCCCGTGTCCCCTTAAGTTAACAAGAACCAGTTAGGTTGCGCTAAAAAAAACACGGAAAACACTAGACAAAGGACAGCCAAGAAACATTCCTGACGAAAGCTTCAATGGCTGAATCAAGAATCGAACACACGGCCACGAAGACTGATGTTTCATTTTCCCGGTTTCCGTTTGATCTTTTTTCGATTCCTTTTTGACTTCTTTTATTAGGCAAGAGGTCTCTTAAGATCATATTTTCAAGATACTCAGTCGTTACCTGCCCTGTCATTTAGTATTCAATTCCAAACTACCTTGCATGTTGTAATTTGTAAATCCTACATGTAATTATTATAATGAGTTTCCTTGACCTTGTAAGACGTTTAAAATTAATAGGTTTTTGTCGGAAATTAACATACAACTACAAATATATTCAACATTCTAAACTATATTTTTTACAGACCATCTCAGAACATATCCGATCCGGATTTCCTCGCGCGAATCCAAGCTTCTTCCGGGGTGAGCT
Organism: Aedes aegypti; assembly: GCF_002204515.2. Taxonomy (NCBI): domain Eukaryota; kingdom Metazoa; phylum Arthropoda; class Insecta; order Diptera; family Culicidae; genus Aedes; species Aedes aegypti. Next base: position 21,901,473 of record NC_035109.1, on the reverse strand, counting down.
TTTCCACCTCCGACGGTTCCTTGGGGGTTCCGTCCTCATTCAAATTGCCGCTCTTAAAATCATCTATCACCTTCTGGGCATAAACTGCATTGAACAGATCTTGGCTCGTGAATTCCGACTGGATGACCTCCGGTGCCCGATAGGAAACGTAGGGCTTGAACTTGCACCCGTCCAGGTTAGGCACTATCAGTTCGGGAATTTTCTCCGCAATCTCGTGGTATTTCCCATCCCTGGTCACTCCCGTATCTCGCACTCCGCGCTTGTCGATCGGCATGTCCGGATACTGTTCCGGATTGGCGGCTCGAAGCTGCTTGAAAATGCGCGTTCCCCGCTTGTTGTAGAGCAGGAATTTGCGGAAGTTGTGCTTACCAGCAACGGCGGCCGATGTGCTGATGCCACGCCGGATGATGTTCAGCATTTTGAGTTGAAAATTTGGCGAATTTTATGTGATTTTAAAATAAATAGTTTTGTTGTTATGTGAAGTGCCGACTGCCTCGAGATTTGCGTATTTTGACAGATGACGTAACTTCACGGACGTCGGCGTCGCGGGGGTTTGTCTCATTTAACCGCATACGGGATGACATGCACACGATAAGAAAATACTTCTCAGGTATTTCTCATACGCATCAGGCGGTGATGGATTTTTTTCATTATTATTCATCTTTCTCTACACTCAGGCAAATGGACTTCCGATACACTGAAACAAGCGTTGCAGTAATGAGAACCATGAACGTGTTTTTAAATTTACTATTCCAACCACGATTGAGCTATCATGAACGCTTTTTATTTGCGTTTTGTTCCCTCTCAATCCAACCGCGTCGATAGCCGAGCGGCTAGCGTTCGCGCTTGACAATCGCCAGATCCTCGGTTCGATTCTAGTCTGCTGCAAGTTTTTAACCATGATATAGTAATTTTTACTATACAAATGGTGCCATGGTAAAATTGAACGCACAAAATATTCTAAATAAATGCGAATTTAATCTGCACAAATCAAGTGGCATTGTGTATTTAATTTAACCCTCTGATATAGTATTTTCAACCGCAACGCTGTTCTCAGTGTAGGAACCCCTTATGAAAATTCGCCACAAGAAATTGGATTGAAATTCATAAATTTGCCTTATGAAAAACCAGAATTTGAAAACAAAATACGTTTTCGCGGCAACCTGGAATCAAACCAAGAACCTTGCGATCGATAGGCCCGAGCGTACATCACGCGCCTATCGACGCCTTGATGTTAAGTGATGCTATAACGATATATAAAGCACAGACAAACAGACGTCCGAAGCAATGCCTTCTTGGTGGTCCCGGAGAGACGAAGGGTTTGCCGGCAATGGAAATGGTTTAGTGGGTCGGGGGCAGGCAATGGACATGCCCTATATCAACTGCAGCGATTTGCAGTAGACAGGATGTCCCGGGCCCGATCTATCTGATAAGCCAATCGAGCCCTCTGTCACCATATAGAAGATGGTGTCTCCATCATGTCGATAGCCTGGTCGGGGGTGTAGTCCTGTTTACTGCTTGCATGTAGTAAATGGTCCCTAACCCCACACGGCATCTGTTGAGCAGATTATCCCCCCATTGCTTAGAAGGAAAAAAAAAAAAAAAAAAAAAAAAAAAAAAAAAAAAAAAAAAAAAAAAAAAAAAAAAAAAAACAGACAAACAGACGTCACACTCTTATCATTGTGTTTGTCTGTGCATAATGCATTGGTTTGCAATAATCGTTCCTTCTTTCATAAGGCAAAATGTATGAAATTCGATAGTCCAGTTCGCTGCGTGTAAATCACTAAACCGGATCGCGCCAGCGAGACTCACGCCGCGCCTCAACTCGCCCCATTTTGAAATCAGTTTTTTAGTGTGGCGCTGCATTCTTACGATTTCAATGAACACAGCGCATTATTCACATATTAGCTGCGACGCTCGTGGCCCGAGAAAACAATAATTTTAAATAAGTGTTGGTCTTGATTTCAACCGGATGCATAATATATATAGTGCTCGAGCGAAACAGGCTGCACTAAACTGCAAAGCGCTCAACAGTCCAGCGACGCGACAGTTGAGCGACGTTGCAGCCAGGTCATTCCCACTCGGGCTCAGATTGGGTACCACTTCTAGTACTGCATTTGGTCCCTCGGTAGAGACCAATCCAGTTGCCTGCGTAGTAGTGCAATGTTGACAAAATTTTCTTTGTTTGCTGTGAGAACTGTCACAACATTGCTTTTGTTTGCTGTGAGAATCCAAATATAAACAGAATTGCTGCAAAACAACCACTTCCTTGTTGGCCTGCTGTTGACCGAAAGCTCAATAACGTCAAACAAACATCGATACGTTTTCATTCTGAGGAAATCGACTTGTGTAAGATTGATTGTGCGTTGGTGTTCGTGGCAGTTTGCTTGGGGACCTCTAGTGCAAAAGGTACCCACGTTTGACAGATCGCAGTACACTTTGAACGGCATTCTAGATTACCTCATGAGCCATAAAATTTTGGGCAACTGCAAGGGGCATGGGGGTCTTTAATTTGTCTTTGTTGCAGCGATTACTCGGATGCACAATAACATAACCAATTTGAAATACCGTGCACCCCCGCTAATTTGAACGATACCTCATGCAAACCATCGGAATTCATTTTTAATTTGAACATCTAGTCACCCTAGAATCGTGTTTCTGGTAACCTCTTTCGCTGTTTTGTTTTGATTTTGCGTTCCGTTTCACAGCGTTCCATTTCACTTGACTCCGTTTCATGAGCTAAATGACGTTTGAACCATTTTTAATCTGAAGTGTTCAGATTAAATGTGGTCAAACCAACGGGGGTACCCGGTAGTTAAATGAGTGGTCGATGGAAATTTCGTTTGTGGTGACTCTCTTGTTTTCATAGCTTTTGTAGGTTTTGCTATTTTCGGTTATCGAACAAGCAACATTCGTCATTTGTTTTCATTTTTGACTGCGTGGATAAACTGGATTTATTTCAGGTTTATTTTGTATGAGGTACACTCAGAAACACGGATAGTCACAGAATGACTAAACTTTAGTAATTTATGACTATTTTCTATCTGCCTCTCTTTCATCCTGCAGGGGATTTTATTCCTATTTGTCAATAGGGCGATATTCAAAACTGAAAAGGCAATAGATGGCTCTTTTTCAGTGATAGTAAAAACTAAATCCTGAAGCAAAGAAAACACCACGGAAGATGAACTAAACACAAAAAGTTATGTATTCACTTTGCACTTGATTTATAATCACTACATTTTTGATCCAGTTTCTTAAATACAAGTAATTTACGTTGTTCATTATTTTCCATACGTTATGACAGTTCTCCGACTACCATTCTTCCATGCGCTTGTGTTGAAAGTTTGAGAAATTTGAGAATCCAGCGTAGCGCGATCAGTGGGAGGAATACAAACAACAGTGTCGTCGCTCGGCGGCCGGTGAAAGAAACTGAATGTTCGAAAGGTTGTTGCCTGTACTTTTTGCCACTGGCGCCAACTGTTAGCGGTTTTGAACAAAATAAACAGTCGTTACCCTATTCACCTGGGTTGAAGCATCGCTAAGCTTCAACCCAGTCGAAATGACAGTTAGTGTAAAAATTCACAGCAGAATGAAAGAGAGGCAGATAGAAAGTAGTCATTAATGCATAAACACAGACAAACAGACGTCACACTCTCATCATTGTCCATCGACCACCTTTTTAACGGTCGATTCAAAAATATGGTAGTTGGCCTATCCGCCACCCGCAGCGCTCACCTCGTTTTTGTTCGCATTTGACGTTTACACACTACCGCCATCTGTTGACCCATCGGCCAAACACGCTTATTTTAGCATTGGGCGTACATGTCCTCGTGACTTTTGATCGAGATTTGCTCTAAGTGTTACGTCTGTTTGTCTGTGGCATAAACTTAAGTAATTCTGTGACTGTTTTTATTTCTGAGTGTAGATTTTAAAAATACATGTGAATTGCTGACGTTTGTCGGCGAAGTTGGCCAAAAGTTAAACTTTAAGCACAGACAAACAGACGTCACACTCTCATCATTGTCCATCGACCACCTTTATAACGGTCGATTCAAAAATATGGTAGGTGGCCAATCCACCACCCGCAGCGCTCGCATCGTTTTTGTTCGCGTTTGACGTTTGCACACTACCGCCATCTGTTGGCCCGTCGGCCAAATACAATAATTTTAGCATTGGGCGCACATGTCCTCGTGACTATGATTTTGATCGAGATTTGTTCTAAGTGTTACGTCTGTTTGTCTGTGCTTTAAGGCTGTTCTGCTACTGACAGGAATCGCCTATCTCGATGCGTGCAGAATTTCTCCCCAGAAATGGTTCAGAAAATCACATTTTCCTGACCAGTACGCAATCCAGCTTTTTACGAGGGCTAATGGCTGCCACGAACAACCTCGCTTTCTAATGGGGATCAGTCGATATGACGTTTGGCTTGGGTCCGTTCAATGTAAAACGACCCAAGCCAAACGTCAAATCGACTTATCCCTACCAGAAAGCGAGGCCATTCACGGCAGCCATTATTGCTTTTAAAAAGCTGGATTGAGAAGAAATGTCATTTCAAAGGGGAATCTCTGTAGGAAATTTCTTAACCTATTCAGACCAGATATTTCTTTACTTTTCTTGAGCGAAACAGCATACTTATAGCTTTACACGTTGGTTAACTAATTTTGCGACGCGAAGCAGTATAAAAAACACATTTTCGACAAAAATCCACATGGGACACTTGTGCGTTCATCGGCAGAATCAATTTGTCGATATTTTCGTATGCGTCATAATAAACCCATTTTCGACTATTTCGATTTAGCGTGTGACCGGGTGGACCACCACCAAAACAAAAATTATTCAAACTATTCACGCGTATTTTTCAATAAAACTCGCCTGTTTTTTATATAGATTAGGCAACAAAATGTTGAAATATTCTTTAGAAAAACTATTCTTCTCCAACAGTTTCTGTAAAAGTAATCAGTTTCGATGCATTTCTCATTTTTCTGCCAGTATTTGGGATGTCACAAGTGGAAAACATCGAGAAGGGGACCAACTTAATGTTAAGGTAGGGTAACGTGATGTGCACCCTTATCCCATAATGTAATTATCCCCTCTTAGTCTTATTTTATAATGATATTTAAAAAAAGAGGTTTTATGCCTTTTTGAGAACGATTTGAAAAGATTATCACTCAAAGGGGCTTTTCTCTTTTTAAAAATCAAAGTTAAAATAAATAAATAAATAATGTATTCATCTCACTCACTGTTTTAGGGTTGGGTTAAATCCGTCCGAAAGCTGAAAGAGCACGCATTTCTGGAGATCAACGACGGTTCGTGCAACAAAAACCTGCAATTGGTGGTGGATAAAGCCCAGCTGAACGGAGCTGCCTACGGATCATCCGTCGACGCAAGTGGCACTCTTGGCGTTACACCTAAAAACCAACTCGAACTTAAAGTTGAACGATTGCAAGAGTTCGGGAAGTGTCCTCTCTCCGAGGGGTATCCATTCTACCCTAAGAAATCGTACCCACCGGACTACGTTCGGAACCACCTTCATTTGAGACCGCAGGTTTCTTCCCTGGCTTCCACCCTACGAGTGCGGCACCACGCAACGAAATGCTTCAATGATTATCTGGATCGTGAGGGCTTCTTCCAGATTCACACCCCGATTATCACTTCGAATGATTGCGAAGGGGCTGGCGAGGCATTCCTAGTGCGACCGGCCAGCGCAGATCTGCTCAAGCAAATGGCCAAGAAGGACGTCCCTCTGGATCGAGCTTACTTCGATCGGCAGGCTTATCTGACCGTGTCCGGCCAGCTGCACCTGGAGGCCATGAGCCATGGGCTGGGCAAAGTGTATACGTTCGGTCCCACATTCCGGGCGGAGAATTCCAAATCACCTATCCATTTGAGCGAGTTCTACATGCTAGAACTGGAGGAGGCTTTCATGGAAACCCTGGAGGATTTGACGAATCGGATCGAATCTATGATAAAACATGTCACCAAATCCCTGCTGGACGTTGCTTCGGAAGATTTGGCCGCCGTAAGAAAGCTGACCGATGATTCCACCCTGGAGGAAAGCTTCTCGTGGCTGGATAAACCTTATCCTAGGATCACCTTCAAGGAAGCCATCCACGTTCTGGAGCAAAACAAATCCAAACTAAAGTCAGTAGTTCGGCCCGAAGAAGGCATCAACAAGGAGCAGGAATTGTTCCTGGTGAGTCACTTCCAGTGCCCTCTGTTTGTAATAGACTGGCCCAAAGCGATCAAATCGTTCTACATGCGTGAGAATCGTACTGAACCGGCCCTTGTAGACGCGATGGATTTCCTGGTGCCACACGTGGGCGAACTGGTTGGGGGAAGTGTCCGCGAGAATGAATACGATCGGTTGAAAGCCAAACTGCCGGATCAGGAAGCGTTGCGATGGTACCTGGAGCTGCGCAAGTTTGGATCGGTCCCGACGGCTGGCTTCGGACTGGGGTTGGAGCGGTACCTCTGCTGGGTGCTGAACGTGCACAACATCAGGGACGTGATACCGTTTCCACGGTGGGCGCATAATTGTAGTATGTAGGTGAAAGAACGAGTGAATAGAATTTTGTTACGTTGAATTGGGGTGTTCTGGTGTGATCCGAATTTCTAACTAAGTATATTTAAAGATATTCGTTATGGATTTTTTTCTGAAAACTCTACAAGAATTCCTACAGGAGTTCCTACCTCCTGTATTCTTTTAATTATTGTCGTATAGATTTCTTCAGAAGACTCATTCTCAGCTTCTCAAAGAAATTCCATCAGAAGTCCCCCTAGGGATTCCATTGAAAGCTCCTCTATGGAAGCCATCGAAAGTTTATCTAGGGATTCTGTCTGTAGTTCCTCTGGGGATTTCATCAGAAGTTCTTCTAGGGATTACATCAGAAGTGCTTCTTGGGATTCCTTCTGGAGTTCCTTCGAGAATTTTTCCAAGGGTTTCATCAGGAGTTCCTCCAGGGTTTCCATCACGAGCTCCTCCAGGGATTCCATCAAGAATTCCTTCAGAGATTATTGTGCTTATTCTGCGCGGCGTGTGAGGTGACACGAGTCGAATGAGGTGACAATTGTCGACTCACTCCCATTTGATTAACATTAGTCGTCTCACGTCACTCGTGGTGAAAGCGAGCAGTTCTTCCAGAGATGATATCAGGAGTTTCTCAAGAAATTTCATCAGGAGTTTCTCAAGAAATTTCATCAGGATTTCTTCTGGGGATATTATGAGGAGTTCCTTCAAGAATCTTCTCAGGAATTCATCCAGAAAATTCAACACGAGTTGCCATCAGGAGTTCTTCTAGAGATTACCGTAAAACGGGGTGAATAGAAAAAATAGGGCGAATAGAAACAAAGCGACCTTCAGTTAAAAATGCGCCTATTATGTAATGATAAACTTTGAAAACCCACTGAAATATTTTTTTTATTAGTTTAATAACAACAGAGTATCGCTAGACTATTTTTAAATTAAAAATTTTGGTATATTTCTTATTAACAATTTGGGAAGAAAATATTGAAATTCTCAATTATTTTTGATAGCTTGAAACATCCGCCTTTTTGGCAGATTTCAAAAATGATCGAAATTGAACTTAGTTTAAAAAAAATTATTTTTTTTCTTCACTAAGTAAATACATGTTGATATTTCTTCAAGATGCACTTAAAAATGTGTTTATTTTTACATTAAAATGTAAAAAGTATTGATATTTACTGAACAGTGTTTCTATTCGCCCCATTGCGGGGTGAATGGAAACATACATTTTCATAAATCTTTGTACGATATAATTTTTATTTTTTTAACAGCAATTGGGGTCTTAACAAAGGAAGACGCGACCCATATTTAAGGCTAATAAAATTGGTTGTTATCCACACGGTTTAAGTTGTACATATTCAAACATGTCGGAAAATGTTTCTATTTGCCCCATTTTACGGTACATCAGAAGTTCCTTCAAAGATTCCACCTGGAACTCCTCCAGGGATTGCATCAGAAGTTCTTCGAATGATTACATCAGGAGTTCTTCTGGGGATAACATCAGGAGTGCCTTTAGGGATTTTATCAGGAGTTCCTCGAGGGATTTCATTAGTAGTTCCTTTAGAGAAACAGGAGTTCATCTTGGGATTTCATCAGGAGTTCCTCCTGGAGTTCAATTGGGATTTCCTTCAGGGAGTTCCTTCAGAGAATACCTACAGAGGTTCTTTCAGAAGTTTCTCTAGGGATGCCATCAAGAGTTCTTTCGGAGATTTTACCTGGAATTTCTCTAGATTAAATCAGGGGTTCTTGAAAGAATTCCATCAAGATTTCTTCTTGAGATTTTATAGGGAGTTTCTTCAGGCATATTTGGGTTTATTCTACGACTGGCGTGAGGTGAGAATTGGCTTGTTTAGGGGTATCCTGTTTTTTACATATTCTGATTCTACGTTAAAAACTGAGCCAAAATCCAAAGTTTCATAATTTTCCGTGCCCTGGAACTATTTTTAAAACACGTTCGAACTTCGTATGGAAATCGCGTTTGAATCACCCCTCGGCAAATTTTACTTCGGGACGAGCTGTCATTATGTAAAATGAAATGTCATTCAGTCGACGGAATGAAATCTTTTTAATTCATTTATTATATCAAAATTAAGATATTAAAGCGCAATAAAATCGTGTTACACTTAGAAAAATGCGCTCTTTCGATACGGCTACAAAAAACCGTGAATTGTTCATCACTAAACAACCCAATTGTCTGTGTCGCATAACGAGGTGACAATTCTCGACTCGAGTGAAGTGACTCTCCATTTGATTTGTACGGCGAGTCACTTCACTCGAGTCGACAATTGTCACCTCGCTATACGAGACCGACAATTCTCACCTCACGCCAGTCGTAGAATAAACCCGATTATCAAGAGTTCCTATAGGGGTCCCAACAGCCCAACTAACAATTTTAGCGCTATAAGCCAAGATTATTTGCTTTGTGCTGTATAAAAGTTGAATTAAAGCAGCGAACGCAGCAAAAATTGAAAGCTGTCAAAAATAGAACAATTAGCGTTAATACAGCTGTATCGCAAACGATTTGCAGCTACAAATATTAGCTGAATAGACTTCATCAGTTATCGCTTTTGCTGCTTTCACTAAGCTATAACTCAACACTGTAAAAAGTAGCTACCAAATGGTGTGAAATAAAAGTTGCCATTATTATTCCGGCTGCTTCTATACAATATGATTTGTTATGCTACTCAATATATAATTAAGAAGCGCTTTATCGTTAGTTATACAGCGAATATACAGCTGTAAGCTGTAAAACAACAACTTGTGACGCATCTATTACAATTCCATTAACCTCATACTTAATTTTCGAAGAATCAACACAGGAGGAGTGACCATCATTTAACAGAAATACGAAATTTGTGCTATATTTTCACGTTTTATTTTTCGCAAATTATGTAATTTACTCTCCGAACAAGCAGATTTTCACTATATGCCAGCATCCGTCTGTCAATACATGCCGAATTGCTATCTTCCACAAGCCGGAACCACCCTCCAGATCCTGCCAAAATTATTCTCCGCGGATCGCACTTTCATTCGCTTCTCACTGCCCTGCTTCCAGGGGCCTTCGTATAGTTGTACTTGTAGTTCCTGCGCTGCTTCATTTTGGCATAGAATAACACCATTCCGCCGACGTTGACCTGGAAGAACGGGGCAATTCCCATCCGCTTGGGTTTTCAGTACTTGTGTTGCCATCTCCAAAAGACACGGCTCACGACTCCAGCAGCAGCCTTGGGTTCTTGTCACGGTGGCCAAACCAAGCACCCAATTCGATCAACTTCACCTGGCGTATCCGGCTTGCCGTATTAACGGACAGGATCGTAAGGTCCGTGGATCTTCGGGTTGTACTCCGCCGGATAATCACCGAAAATCATCGCGCACTCTTATTTCAGCAGCAGTTTCACTCTATCACAAATCTACACAGCCTGTTGGATGTAAACATTGCGTTTGACGTTTCACACCCTTTTACAGCCTGATGAAGTGGTGTAAGCGTGGCTATAACATCCTTTACCGTCATTATAGAATATTATATGAACCGTTTTCGATGTAGAACAAAACGGTGTGTTTTCTTTGCCTTCGATATATACTGTGGTGGCAGCAAGGACAACGTCGAGACTTGTGGATGCAGAGCTCGTGAGATCGATTCCAGGCGGTGGCAGATACTTTAATTGTGTAACGTTCAGATACTTATGATATGAATTCGGGAAGCTGTGAAACAGCTTGGAAATAATATTTAGTCGATAATACAGCGAAGCTGTATAAAAATTATTCAACAGTTGCAAAATAATTGAGAAAGCGCCTTCCGAAGATGTTTACACAGCTACATGTCGTATAACTGTCGAGTTAGAGCAATGATCGGTATGAATAAGAGCTGCCTACACAGCTTTAAAATAGCTGAGTAGATTCGCCAGATTTGTTGGTAAAAAGATCGCATAGAAGCTTTCGTTCGTATGTACAGCGCCTTTACTCAGCATGAAGCCGTATAAAGAGGGCTTAGAGAATGTTTACATTTGCACTAAATGTTAGTTGGGAGGAGTTCTTCCAAAGATTTCATTAGGTGTTCCATCAGAAGTCCTTCTCAGAGCTACAGCAGGATTTCCTTAAGGGTTTCCATCAGGATTTTCTACAGAGATTCCATCAGAAGTTTCTCTAGGAATTTCATCAGGAGTACTTCTATAGATTTCATAAGGAGTTTCTCCAGAGATTTCATCAAAAGTTCTTCTATGGATTCCATTAAGAATACTTTTAAGATTTCATTATGAAATCCTCCATCATGAACACCTTCCGGGATTTTTCATTAGAAGTTCGGTCAAGGATTCCATCAGGAATTATGTTTAATTCCTCTAAGGTTATTCTGGGTTTCACCTGGCTATTTTCTACGGCTTCCTTCCGGAATTTATGAATTACCGTCGTTGGGGGTGACAATGGGTCAAAAAGGGATATGTGCGATTTATTTTTTGAATAACTATCGCAATTCAACTCCAATAAACTTCAAATTTGGTGTGTATGTACTTTGATGGTACATTAACAACTGTTCAAAAAATTAAAGACAAATATTTATTCACAGCGGAACCACAAGTGAATCAAAAATGACCCAATCTCACCCCATAGAGGGGGTGACATTGGGTCACTGTAATTAAAATAACTTGTTTTTGAGAATATGGTTTCAAAACCATTCACAATTGAAAAATATTGATAAAAAACGATGCAAACAAGACAAAAAGATATCTAAGATGTTTCACAAGTATGATAAACCCACTTGAAAGAAAGATTGTACAGAAAATTGAAGAGCTATGAGAAAAAATATGTAAACCCAACATTTATCGTCAAGTTTACATAAATTTTCTTGGTTTTTCCCTCAAATTGTCTTCAAAGTCTCATCCCCATTGCTATAAAGCTTATTCAGTTTCCTCAAAGGTGTACTGAAACAGTGATTATTTTAAACCTTCGCAAATAGTTAAATTTCGGTGCGACATTCCACGATCAATACATTTCAGGCAGAAGTTGACGTCATAATCCCAGTATTTCAGCGATCCAACTCATTTGTACTTCCGTGAGATGTTTCTATTATATGAAAACACTGATAAATAATCAAATTAAGAAAAAAACACGCTTTTCATAAAAATTTACGATGTTGCTGCGCACGAAACACAGTTGCTGGTTTGAGAAGTTGTCAAAATGCGTTATATTGTTATTCAATGCACGGAATACTCAAGTAGACTTGTTTGATGTTTCAGAGATGCTGTATATAGAAAGAATAAACACATCTTAATGAAAAAAGAGAGCACCCGGCACCGTAAAATGTCAAAAAAGTGGACTTGGAATTTCATTTACTATCGTTCTTGCTTGACCCAATCTCACCCCCATTTTCAATGTTTTAGACATCGTACCGAAAAAAATGATTTTTTTGTGGGAAAATCAAACAGATTCTGGAAAATACCTGTGATGTGTAATGAAAACACTTTCAACATTCTACTAATACAACGATAGAGGCTAGAGTACATGCGTGATACTTTGTACAGGAGAAATTTAATGTTGTAAATTTTATCTAGTTTCAACATGCAAGTTTATTGATATAGTAAACAAAAACTACTATTTCTAAAAATGTATATTGTTATGAATTATGTGTAATAATATGTTCCCTATCATATAAATGATTAATTTTAATAATATCAGCGTTATTAGCTGAAATATTTCACAAAACATATTTTTCCGTTTTGACCCAATCTCACCCCCTAGACCCATTGTCACCCCCATCGACGGTATGATCCTTTCAGAATTTCCTTCCAGGAGTTTCTCTAGGGAGTTCTTTAAGAGATTCCTTCAGGAATTCTTCAAGTATTTTTCTCCCGGAAATCCTTAAGGTGAAGGTGAATCGAAGCCAAACTTCAAATTTTCAAGAGCACGGATCTGGAGAACCAAACAACCGCTTGAGCTGAAAACCTTATCGATTGGTCACCACCAGTGAGTGACCAATCGATTAAGTTTTCAGCTTAAACAGATGTATGGTTCTCCAGACCCGTGCTCTTGAAAATTTGAAGTTTGGCTTCGATTCATCTTCACCTTAAGGGATTCATCCCAGAATTAATCAAGGGATGCTACCCAAAACTTTTCAAGGAATTTATCTAGGAATTTCTTCCGGAACATGTCCAAGAATTCTCGAGGGTTATCAGGAATTGCTCCACGGATTTTACCAGAAATTTCTTATTAGGATTTCACCACCGGAATTCCTCAAGAAATTTCTTTTGCATTTTTTCAAGGGATTACTTCGGAATTTTCTTAAGGAATTCTTCGAAGGATTTCTCCCGGAGTTTTTCAAAGAATTTATCGCGGAATATATCAAGAAATTCTTGGAAGTTATCCAAGGATTTACCAGATTTTTCTTATAAGGATTTCACCAGTAATTAGGGAATATATCAAGTAACTCAGAATCAGGAATTAGGGAATTTATCAAGTGACTCAGAATCCTCCTGGTATTCAAAAAAGGAATTCCTTCAAAAATTCCGCTAAGATTCCCCACATAAATCCTCCAGGGATTCCACCATATGTTCCTTCATGGATTTCATCTGGGATTCACCCAGGTAAATTCCTCTAAGGATTCCAATTAAAAATCCCTCACTCAAATCCTCTAGTGATTCCTTTAAAAGGATTCCACCAGAGGTTCCTCCAAGGATTTCAGCTGGAATTCTCGTAGGAATTCTACTAGAATTTCTTTGAGAAAGTCCACCAATATTTTTCCGGTGATTTTACCAGGAATTCAAAAAATCCTTCAGAGATTATTCCAAAACATTCTGGGAAAAAAACCTCTAAGGATTCTGCGATGATGTTCTCCAAGGACTTCTTCTTCTTTCTGGCGTTACGTCCCCACTGGGACAGAGCCTGCTTCTCAGCTTAGTGTTCTTATGAGCACTTCCACAGTTATTAACTGAGAGCTTACTATGCCAATGACCATTTTTGCATGTGTATATATCGCGTGGCAGGTACGAAGATACTCTATGCCCTGGGAATTCGAGAAAATTTCAAACCCGAAAAGATCCTCGACCGGTGGGATTCGAACCCACGACCCTCAGCTTGGTCTTGCTGAATAACTGCGCGTTTACCGCTACGGCTACTCCAAGGACCCTAGAACGAATTTCTCAAGGGTTTCAACCACAATTTCTTATAAAGATTCCACCAGTAATTCCTTTTGAGACTTCGCCAGTTTCTCTAATTATTTCACTAGTTTTAAATTAATTCTAATTATTTCAATTTTTGGATAGAGTTCTTCCAGGACAAACACTGGAAAAATCTACCAGAGTTGCGCCAGAAGTTCTACCAGAAAATACTTCAAATGTTTTACTAGGATTTCCCGTCTTGGAATTTATTCATGTTTATCAGACATTCTTCCAAAAAAAAATCCAAAGAGTTCACAATATAAGCAAATATTTCCGCGATAGAATCTGGCTTGTTTAGGGGTATCCCGTTTCTTACATATTCCTAATCTACGTTAAAAATTGAGCTAGAATCGAAAGTTTAAAAATTCACCTGGAACTATTTTTAAAACACTTTTGAAATTAGCATTGAGCTCTCGCCGAGCGAGGTCACGAACACATGCGCAAATTTGCTGGTGGAAAATACTGCCATTTGATTTTGCTGGGAACAGCTGATCTTTGTTTATATTTTCCACCAGCAATTTTTAAGTAGTATTGGTGACATGTACCGTGTATGTACACGAGCGCAGAAACCACTATGGAAATCACTTTTAAATCAACCCCCGGCAAATTTTAGTTCGGGACGAGCTGTCATTATGTAAATTGCAATGTCACCGAGTCGACGGATTCAAATCTTTTTTAATCATTTATACAATCAAAATTGAGATATTGAAGCGAAATAAAAACGTGTCATGGTTTGAGAAATGTGCTCTTTCGATCAAGCTACAAAAAACTGAGAATTTGTCATCACTAAACAACCCAATGCCGCGAAGGAATGACCTAAAAAAATCCTTTCTCTACCCTAGATATTCCATCTGGAAGCTTCTACAAAATTCCAAAAAATTTTTGCTCCAGAGGTTCTACTGTTATTTACTCATAGGATTAAACAAAGCATTTCTTTGAATGCCTCCAGGTTGGATCACTGAAGTAACACCTAAAAGATTTTTTCAGAAAATTGCTGGAAAAAATCTCTAGCAGAACTTTTAAAGCAATCCATGCAGGAGTTCCTAAGGGATTATCTTAGGTAATTCTTGGGGGATTCCTTGGAAAAATTTCTGCAAGAAATGCTGGAAAGAATTGATGGATAAATTCCTTTAGGAATCTTCGAAGGAATTTCTGGTAGAATTCCTGAAGAAATCCCAGGACGAATGCCTCGTAGGGTCCCTCCAGGGCTACCAAGAAGAATCTTTGAAGGAAACACTACAGGAATTTATAAAAGAATTTATTGAAAATCAAGAGAATTGACAGGGAAATGTGTTCACTGTATTCTATTCCCCAACCGAACCACAGTGAACACATTTTCTTCGAATAATTTTCAGTTTTGAACAGAAAAACTACATTTGAAGTTTCGATGATGACGATGACCGAGCGTTGAACGTTAAAAATTGCAAGCGGAAACTCTAAAGAAATCCCGTGGAGGAAATTTTGATGAATTCTTTTGCAGTATTTCGTGTGGAATCCCTGAAAGCTTCCGTAGAGAAATTCTTGGTGGAATACCTGAAGTAATTACCTGATGAATCCTTGGAAAAATTCTAGGTGGAATCACAGTCCAGGAATTCTTACCTGGAATAAAGCTCTGCATGTGTATCTGTAGGAAATTTTGAAGGAATTTCTAGAGAAAATCATGTAGGAATCCCTGGAAGAATGCTTTGATTAATTGCTGAAAAATTTCCTGGAGGAATCCTGGCGAAATCGCTAGAAGAACCACTGGAAGATTTTTGATAAGAGGAATTCCTGGCAGAGTTGCTCGATGTCAACATCAATGCTCAAAATTTGCTGATTTGTACAGGCCGACTGCGATACAAATCGGATCATTCCATATCACATCAACATCATGCTGTCTACTCCATCACCAGTGCATTGATGGCGATAGACTATGGATATCACTGATGCAGATTAAATGGCAATTTCTCAGTACGATATACATATATATATATACATATACATATATATATATATATATATATATATATTTCTCCTTAAGGAATTTCTTCAGTGTCTCTTTTTCAATGCTTCCTTCAAGAATTCCACCAAAAACTTGTCCAAAGCTTTAATAAAGAATTTCTCCAGCAAAACTTTAGGATTTCCTAAACAGATGCTTTCAGGATTCTTCTTCAATTTCACTAGAAATCCCTCTTAAACATCTTAAAGAGATTGCTCAAGGAATTCTCCCTAAAAAATTGCAGGGATTCCATCTAAAATTCTACCAGGAATCAGAGTTGCTTAATATCAATCATATCAGTTGATGGCTGATAGTCTAAAACTATCAATATCACTTGCGAGCTATCAATATCACTTTGATTTGACAACCAACAGCAGTGATGCGACATCGCACTCTAGATCAAAATCACTGCAGAATGAGTGATCACGTGGTCATTATCCATGCTTTTAATGTTTTTCATTGACCAACACATAGTTTCAATCTATCTGCAACACTGTCGAAAATATCGTACTGAGAAATTGCCATTTAATCTGCATCAGTGATATCCATAGTCTATCGCCATCAATGCACTGGTGATGGAGTAGACAGCATGATGTTGATGTGATATGGAATGATCCGATTTGTATCGCAGTCGGCCTGTACAAATCAGCAAATTTTGAGCATTGATGTTGACATCGAGCAACTCTGCCAGGAATTCCTCTTATCAAAAATCTTCCAGTGGTTCTTCTAGCGATTTCGCCAGGATTCCTCCAGGAAATTTTTCAGCAATTAATCAAAGCATTCTTCCAGGGATTCCTACATGATTTTCTCTAGAAATTCCTTCAAAATTTCCTACAGATACACATGCAGAGCTTTATTCCAGGTAAGAATTCCTGGACTGTGATTCCACCTAGAATTTTTCCAAGGATTCATCAAGGAATTACTTCAGGTATTCCACCAAGAATTTCTCTACGGAAGCTTTCAGGGATTCCACACGAAATACTGCAAAAGAATTCATCAAAATTTCCTCCACGGGATTTCTTTAGGGTTTCCGCTTGCAATTTTTAACGTTCAACGCTCGGTCATCGTCATCATCGAAACTTCAAATGTAGTTTTTCTGTTCAAAACTGAAAATTATTCGAAGAAAATGTGTTCACTGTGGTTCGGTTGGGGAATAGAATACAGTGAACACATTTCCCTGTCAATTCTCTTGATTTTCAATAAATTCTTTTATAAATTCCTGTAGTGTTTCCTTCAAAGATTCTTCTTGGTAGCCCTGGAGGGACCCTACGAGGCATTCGTCCTGGGATTTCTTCAGGAATTCTACCAGAAATTCCTTCGAAGATTCCTAAAGGAATTTATCCATCAATTCTTTCCAGCATTTCTTGCAGAAATTTTTCCAAGGAATCCCCCAAGAATTACCTAAGATAATCCCTTAGGAACTCCTGCATGGATTGCTTTGAAAGTTCTGCTAGAGATTTTTTCCAGCAATTTTCTGAAAAAATCTTTTAGGTTTTACTTCAGTGATCCAACCTGGAGGCATTCAGAGAAATGCTTTGTTTAATCCTATGAGTAAATAACAGTAGAACCTCTGGAGCAAAAATTTTTTGAAATTTTGTAGAAGCTTCCAGATGGAATATCTAGGGTAGAGAAAGGATTTTTTTAGGTCATTCCTTCGCGGCATTGGGTTGTTTAGTGATGACAAATTCTCAGTTTTTTGTAGCTTGATCGAAAGAGCACATTTCTCAAACCATGACACGTTTTTATTTCGCTTCAATATCTCAATTTTGATTGTATAAATGATTAAAAAAGATTTGAATCCGTCGACTCGGTGACATTGCAATTTACATAATGACAGCTCGTCCCGAACTAAAATTTGCCGGGGGTTGATTTAAAAGTGATTTCCATGCTAATTTCAAAAGTGTTTTAAAAATAGTTCCAGGTGAATTTTTAAACTTTCGATTCTAGCTCAATTTTTAACGTAGATTAGGAATATGTAAGAAACGGGATACCCCTAAACAAGCCAGATTCTATCGCGGAAATATTTGCTTATATTGTGAACTCTTTGGATTTTTTTTGGAAGAATGTCTGATAAACATGAATAAATTCCAAGACGGGAAATCCTAGTAAAACATTTGAAGTATTTTCTGGTAGAACTTCTGGCGCAACTCTGGTAGATTTTTCCAGTGTTTGTCCTGGAAGAACTCTATCCAAAAATTGAAATAATTAGAATTAATTTAAAACTAGTGAAATAATTAGAGAAACTGGCGAAGTCTCAAAAGGAATTACTGGTGGAATCTTTATAAGAAATTGTGGTTGAAACCCTTGAGAAATTCGTTCTAGGGTCCTTGGAGTAGCCGTAGCGGTAAACGCGCAGTTATTCAGCAAGACCAAGCTGAGGGTCGTGGGTTCGAATCCCACCGGTCGAGGATCTTTTCGGGTTTGAAATTTTCTCGAATTCCCAGGGCATAGAGTATCTTCGTACCTGCCACGCGATATATACACATGCAAAAATGGTCATTGGCATAGTAAGCTCTCAGTTAATAACTGTGGAAGTGCTCATAAGAACACTAAGCTGAGAAGCAGGCTCTGTCCCAGTGGGGACGTAACGCCAGAAAGAAGAAGAAGTCCTTGGAGAACATCATCGCAGAATCCTTAGAGGTTTTTTTTCCCAGAATGTTTTGGAATAATCTCTGAAGGATTTTTTGAATTCCTGGTAAAATCACCGGAAAAATATTGGTGGACTTTCTCAAAGAAATTCTAGTAGAATTCCTACGAGAATTTCAGCTGAAATCCTTGGAGGAACCTCTGGTGGAATCCTTTTAAAGGAATCACTAGAGGATTTGAGTGAGGGATTTTTAATTGGAATCCTTAGAGGAATTTACCTGGGTGAATCCCAGATGAAATCCATGAAGGAACATATGGTGGAATCCCTGGAGGATTTATGTGGGGAATCTTAGCGGAATTTTTAAAGGAATTCCTTTTTTGAATACCAGGAGGATTCTGAGTCACTTGATAAATTCCCTAATTCCTGATTCTGAGTTACTTGATATATTCCCTAATTACTGGTGAAATCCTTATAAGAAAAATCTGGTAAATCCTTGGATAACTTCCAAGAATTTCTTGATATATTCCGCGATAAATTCTTTGAAAAACTCCGGGAGAAATCCTTCGAAGAATTCCTTAAGAAAATTCCGAAGTAATCCCTTGAAAAAATGCAAAAGAAATTTCTTGAGGAATTCCGGTGGTGAAATCCTAATAAGAAATTTCTGGTAAAATCCGTGGAGCAATTCCTGATAACCCTCGAGAATTCTTGGACATGTTCCGGAAGAAATTCCTAGATAAATTCCTTGAAAAGTTTTGGGTAGCATCCCTTGATTAATTCTGGGATGAATCCCTTAAGGTGAAGATGAATCGAAGCCAAACTTCAAATTTTCAAGAGCACGGGTCTGGAGAACCATACATCTGTTTAAGCTGAAAACTTAATCGATTGGTCACTCACTGGTGGTGACCAATCGATAAGGTTTTCAGCTCAAGCGGTTGTTTGGTTCTCCAGATCCGTGCTCTTGAAAATTTGAAGTTTGGCTTCGATTCACCTTCACCTTAAGGATTTCCGGGAGAAAAATACTTGAAGAATTCCTGAAGGAATCTCTTAAAGAACTCCCTAGAGAAACTCCTGGAAGGAAATTCTGAAAGGATCATAATTCATAAATTCCGGAAGGAAGCCGTAGAAAATAGCCAGGTGAAACCCAGAATAACCTTAGAGGAATTAAACATAATTCCTGTTCCGTCGAGCTGGCAACACGTCGCAGCAGACTGTGACACACGAGATGAAAAACGCTATGGTTGAATTTTGTTCTTTTATTTTTGTTTTTTGATTCAAGTTCCTACAAATACACAAGCAAAAGAGAATAAAGTGAAAGTATGTACAGTCCACACGCGTTTTACTATTAGTCCCGACATTTTGGTCCTTCGAACCGGATTTTCGTAAAAGTTTCGGTCGATTTTGCAAGTTTCGCGGACGGATTTTTACGTACATGACTTCTACGCCCACGAATGAGTCGGATTTCGCGAAAGACGTTTTTAGCACTCCGATTGGAAATCAGAAGCGTTCGCATGCGGAAAAGCAGCGCTTGAAGAAAATGGCGGAGGAGGTTCAAGCTGTCATTTATCAGCGAGGAGCTGTAAAAGGCAAGCTCACGCGAATCAGGAACGCCCTACAGCGAGTCGTGCAGGAACAAGTTGCTCCCGACGAATTTCTGCTTCGAACGCACCTGAAAACGATCGACGCTGCATACGAGGAATTCAATGTCTTCCAAAACAAGCTGTATGCCCTGGCACCGGCGAGTGCAGAAGAACAGGAGGCGAAGTACATTGAATTCGAGGATTTATACAACGAAGTGCGAGCATTAGTGTGTCGATTATTGGAACGAGTAAAGCAAGAAGCAAACCGTCCCGCCGCTAATCAGGATGTTGATCCGGTACATGTTCCTGTCCAGCAAATACATCCCGTGCGAGCATCGCCTCTGCTGAATACCCCGTTGCCTACCTTTGATGGCAAAGCCGAAAACTGGTTCAGGTTTAAGGCAATCTTCACCGACGTTATCAACAGATACCCGGGAGAGTCGGACGCAACAAAACTTTACCACCTTGACAAGTGTCTGATCGGCGATGCTGCTGGCGTGATCGACCAGCAGACGATCAACGATAGTAACTTCGAAGCAGCTTGGGAATACCTCACGGAGCGTTACGAGGATGTGCGAAAGATTGTCGACATACACGCTAACGGATTGCTCCACCTGAAGGCGATGACGGCCGAAAGCGGCAAGCAGCTACGAACTTTGATGGACGATTGCAAACGTCACGTCGAAGCGCTCAAATTCCACGAATACGAGGTAAGCGGACTTTCAGATGTTTTGCTGGTCAACATTTTGGCATCGAAAATCGATTTGGAGACCCGAAAACTTTGGGAAGGCAGTATTACGCACGGAGAAGTACCTACATACGAAGAAACGACTGCCTTCCTCGTTAAGCGATGTCAAATCTTGGAGCGAATTGAAGAGAACTCAGCGGCAACAAAACAGAAGAAGCCCGTTTCCACTACGGCAGCAAAAGTTCCACCAATGAAGGTAACAACTCTGCAGCGTCTGCAGAGCTTCGGTGCAATTTTTGTGAAGAGTCCCATAACAATCACCAGTGCAAGGAATTCTTGAAGCTGAATCCGAGCGAACGATTTGAGAAGGCGAAACAAGCAAAGGTCTGCTACAATTGTTTAAGGAAAGGACATACGACGGCGCGGTGCTCTTCTGCGATGTCTTGCAAGATCTGCAAAAAGCGGCACCACACTACCCTTCATGCAAATGTGGTTACTACTACTGGTACTGTGAATGCGCAGACGTCTACAACACCGCAAAATGCTCCAGAAATCAACGCAAGTGAACCGGCTTCGAATGTAAACACAACTGTAGCTTCAACGCACACGATTAGTGCATCTTGTGTTAGCTACCAACAACGAGCACTACTATGTACGGCTATTGTGAACGTTATTAGCGGAGATGGAGTTACCCAACCGTGCCGTGTCTTGTTGGATTGCGGCTCGCAGGTCAATCTGATCACCGAAAAGTTAGCCGGCCTACTCCAAGTTGAACGGAAACCAGCGAATGTGCAAGTCATTGGAGTTGATGGTGCTACTACGAGAGTAACAGCGGCGGCGTCCGTCCATGTTCAAGCTATTAGCAACGGATTCACGAGCAAGATAGAGTGTTTGGTGATGAAGAGAATTACAAGCCCCGTCCCATCAAGTTTCGTCGATGTTGCCAGCTGGCCGTTGCCACCAGGTCTGCAATTGGCCGATGCTGCATTCAACCGACCTCAGCGGGTCGATATGCTTATTGGTGTTGGTCATTTCTTTGATCTCCTCAAGTCCGGCAAGATTAAGCTTGCAGAAAATTTGCCGTTCCTGCAGGAGACAGTGTTTGGATGGGTGATTGGCGGTATCATCGATTTCTCGTCCTCGAATTACAAGATGGTTCGCTGCAATGTGGCGGTTCCAGAAGAAAATTTGGAGAAGTTGGTCGAAAAATTCTGGGAATCCGAAGAAGTCGCTACGTCTACACGAATGTCACCAGAAGAGGTGGCATGTGAGCAGAGGCGCGTCCACGTTTTAAATCATGGGTAGGACAAACGTTAACAAATATTTTGAGCACAGTGAAGTAAAGAAAAAAAATCATATGGTATCCTAGGCTGAAAATTGAAAGTTACTATATTAAAGGGACTAAAACGCAAAGGCTGCCAGTCGCTACCACTAGACTAAAAGACTGGTAGCAACTGAACATCTTAAAAATAGGAAATTAGAGTTCTTTTCCTGAAAATAAGAGACCTGAAGGGAATCGAAAAGAGACCGAAAAAAAATACTGTACAGAAATCAAACAAAACAAAACGAAACCTAATAGGAGCCAGGAGATAAGAGTTTGATTTTTCATACCATATTTGTCTAAGATATAAGACTCATTTTCTGAGAATTCCTCGTGACATAACGACAAGTATTACTGCTTGTATTGTGTATATGTTTTTCATGAATTTATCTAGGAATTTCATTAGAAATTATTTCATTTATGTTCAGATATTACTCCGTAAATTTCTAAAGGAGTACGTTTTGAAATTATATATTCTCCACAAATATTCCTAGGGAATTTCTAAAATCTTTGGAAGATCTACTAGAGTAACAACTGAAGAACTCGGTCGAAGGAATAGTTAAAAATATCAAGAGGAAGTTCTAGGATAGCTTTGCGAAAAAAAAAAAACAAATTAATATCTGAGGAAATTACTGGAGGTATTAGCATTTCATGGATTTCCTGGAGCAAATTCTTCTAAGCACCCTTGGAAAAATCGCTGGTAGTATTTCTATGACCATTGGTAGAGAAATCTTTAAAATAATTTCTGGATGGACCCCTCTAGAAGACCATGAAATAATTCTAAAATCACTATGATAATTCCTGAAGTCTTTTCTCGGGGAATCTAAGACGAAATTTACGAAGAGGCTGTTGAACCCGTTATAGTCTAGCCTGTATAATTATGCATCAGGATTCAATGCGAGCATAATAAGGAATAAATAAGAGTATCCTTAATATTTAAACCCTATCCAACCAATTTATCAAACAAATTCGACAAAAATAGACCAAACTTGCCTTTACAAGCAGTGGAATTGTTCAAATTCCCTCATATAAGTGTAGATGCCAAATTGACGAACAGCAAACAATCTGGTAATTTGTGTAACAATGCTTTGATAGATTATGTCAAGAGTGATAGTGTTCGAGAACTAGCAGAGTCAGAACCAGGTTCGGGAGCGAAAATGAAAACACGTCTTTACTACTGAAAGGCTACACGCCAAGAGAACGAATTTTATTTAAAATTCCATAGCATAAGAAAAAACAGATTGCTGCGATCGTTTCCCATGGCAACGCCTCGACTATGGCTCGTGGCTGTTGCCGTCAACGTTTATGCAGCCATATTGCTCTTCGCAACACAGTGGAACTGATACGTTGATGTTGCACAAAATTGTGCTTCCTCCAACACTCCTCCTCAACATCAACTGTCTCCGTATTCTCGCAATCATAAAATACGTCTTCCGATGCGTCATCGTACTGACCATCAGAGATCGAATCGTATTCGTCATCATCGCTCGCAGGCTTTTTCTTCACGGTAGTAGATCCTTCCTTTTTAATCTTGCTTCCTCGATACTTCCGTTTTTGAATCACCTCTGAGCCAACAACACCGACCATCATGGCACTCTCTTTGAAAACGTTCAAAGTATACAATCCTCCAACATTATCAGCAATCGCAATAGTTTCACCTCCGAACACTAGCTGGCATTGCTTCTCGTCGAATTCAGCTTTTACCTTCTTCGCCGCTAGTTTTGAAACGGAAACCAAGTTCTCCTTCAGCGCAGGGGCATACAAAACGTCCGTCAACGTAACCGAAACTATTTGATTTCGAACAACGCAGTCAATCGTACAGTCCCCTATTCCACCGGTGCGTATCTTTCTCCCACTCGCAGTCGAAATAACCGGGCAAACACTCGTATCTAACTTCGAAAACGCTTTACGGTTGTTAGCCATGTGCGACGTCGCGCCAGAGTCTACCACCCACGTGTTCGCGTCACGCGCACCACTGCTAACCATAAAGGTGAACGAATAGTTTTCGCTTTCGCGCACTATCTTAGCTTCATCTGTCTTCTTTTCCTTTTTCTCACCTCTTTCTTCCAGGAACGCTTTGCAGTTTCGCTTCATGTGACCTTCCTGCCCACAAAAGTAGCAAACTACATCCTTCCGACGCGTGGTTCCACTGGTCCGCAACACCTGCTCGTCCAAACTACTCCTTCGATTCCCTTGCTTATCCGCTTCATCTATCAGCTTCACCTTGACCAAATCGAGAGTCAGCTCCTCCTCGTTCCGGGCCTCCAGAGCAGTAGTCAGCGGATTGAACGAATCCGGCAAGCCACGCAAAATTAACGCCACTTTGAGACACTCTCTCATTTCGAAGCCAGAGTTTTCGAGTCGAACGTACAACACACAAGCCTGAACTTGTTGGGGGTCACGCACAAACCATGCCACGCTTTACTGCGAATAATCTAATATATGTTTCAACTTAAGAATCTTGTTTTTTTTTTTGTTTTTGTTGAATCGTGGGTAGGACAATCCATTGACTGTCCTACCCAGATGTTTTTGTGCGTAGTACATGTCCTACCTGTCCTACCCACTTCCCGCGCCACTGCATGTGAGCAATACTACAAGCAAACTACTACGAGGGATTCTGAAGGACGTTACGTCGTAAAGCTACCATTTCGAACCAACGTCGATCAGCTTGGAGAATCTAGTCAGCATGCCTTGCAGCGATTCGATTACTTGGAGCGAAAGTTAAGTAAAAATGCGGAACTCAAGAAAGCATATTGTGACTTCATGGCAGAATACATTCGTCTCGGCCACTGTCGGATTTTGAGAGAAGAAGAAGATGCCTCAATTGGTTACTTTTTGCTATCACGCTATATTGAAGCCTTCGTCGTCTACCACGAAATTACGCACCGTTTTTGATGCATCAGCGAAGACTTCATCTGGACTCTCTTTAAACGACACGCTTATGGTTGGTCCGACCATACAAGATTCTTTGGTCAACATATGCATGCGATTCCGTATCCATCCCATTGTGTTCACCAGCGATATTTCGAAAATGTACAGGATGGTCTCCGTTTCTCCGGATCAAACGAAATTCCAGCGAGTGTTTTGGAGAACAGACCCTTCAGTTCCTTTGAAGATCCTCGAACTCTCGACGGTCACGTATGGTACGGCATCTGCGCCGTACCTCGCTACACGTACTCTGCACCAGTTGGCTCAAGATGAAGGTCATAATTTCCCAAAAGCTGCGAAGATATTGGTGAAGGACTTTTATATCGACGATGTTCTGTCTGGAGCCAACAGTCCACAGGAGGCTGTTGAAATACACGATGAGCTGGTGGCACTATTGCATAAAGGGGGCTTCGAGCTCCACAAATGGTGCACAAACTCTCCAGAGCTATTAGCGTCTATCCCGGAAGAGTTACGTGAAAAACAGGTAGCATTCGAACAACACGACGTCAACAATGTTATCCGCACGCTTGGATTGCTCTGGGACCCATCCAATGATCAGCTGAGATTCCGTGTCGCTCCACCTGATCATGCTCAGCAGGTTACAAAGCGCTTCATACTGTCAGAGATAGCAAAGATTTACGATCCGATGGGCCTGCTATCACCAGTGGTTGTGGTTGCCAAGCTGTTGATGCGTCAGCTGTGGAGATCCAAGCTTTCCTGGGACGAAGACGTACCTGCAACACTGTCAGAGCCATGGCGACGGTTCCGAGATGGACTCGAATCGTTGAAGAATCTGAAAATCGAACGCTTGATTATTTCACCAAGAAGAATTGCAGTAGAACTACATGCCTTCTCGGATGCATCTATGGAAGCTTTCGGAACATGTGTGTATCTCCGAAGCATTCTGGAAGATAACACAGTGGAGGTTCGACTACTGGCCAGCAAATCTCGCGTTGCTTCCAAAGCTACAATTCCAAGGTTGGAGTTATGTGGTTTCCAGCTCATGGCACGACTGGTCAATCAAGTTGAAGCAGCGCTACAAATAGATTTCGATCGCAAGGTTATGTGGTCTTCTTCTTCTTCTTTCTTCTGTGCGAGCTATCACTCGACTTAAAGTAGGGCCAGTCAAGTTGACTATATGCCCTGTTTCTCCAAGGACGGGTTCCACAATTGGCGTTACAAGTCTAGCTTACACTTTTTCACGAAATCTACTACTTCCTTATACAATTCCATATTTTTCGTTTCAAACATTTCTGCTAAACTTCTATATGCACATTCGAAGCTATATCCAGCTCTAACGTTGTTGTATCGTGGGCAGAACAAAATCGTATGTTCTGCAGTTTCCTCCTCTTCACACAGATCACAATCACCATCTTCCACTATCTTCATTCTGGCTAACCAGTTCTTCGCATAATTATGTCCAGTCATGATTCGATTCAGGAGCCGTATGTCCTGGCCTCTGAAGTCTTTCCCATAATACCATGGCTTATCATATAGCTGTTGCTGTAGCGCAAAGAATCTCCTTCCTTTCTCCTTTGAGTATTCTTGATACCACCATTGCGCCGCTTTCGTCGTATGTTCTCGGATCTGCCTCATAACATCTTTTGCGAATAGTTGATGTCCCATCACAGATGTTTGGTTTAAGCCTTCCTTCGCTAACTGGTCTGCAATTTCATTCCCAATCACACCTACATGACTGGGAATCCATTGGAATGTGGTTCGCCATTTTCGAGCTGTTTCCAATATGTAGGATATGACTGTCTCTGCTGCATTCGACTCCATTGCGTCTGACAACATGAAACATGCTGTCATCGAATCCGTATAAATGACGTAGTGTTGCAGTTGTCCTTCTTCTACAAACTGCATGGCCACACTCAACGCATTTAGTTCCGCCGCTGTAATACTAACATCTCCTTCAAGACAAGATCGTCTGATGTCAAAATCTTCGATAAAGATTCCTATCCCGCATGTTCCTCCTGATTTTGAAGCGTCCGTGAAAATTCTTCCACGGCCATGGTACTTCTCATTCATAACCGCTAGCGATGATTGCTTCATTTTTACCGGTGGTAGGTTTATCTTCTTATGTCCAACCATTCCTTCTAGTGTCGAGTTTATCTCCACTGTGTTCGGTACCTGGTTCTCCGTATTTAACTTCTTCACAACCATTACTTTGTCAAACAGTTCCTTGTTTTTGAAATATATCCTCTCCACGTAGGAGAACTTATCTTCACTTCCGTCCTCGATTGCTTCCATGTTTCTTAGTTGTTCTGCTATTACGTTGTTTCTCTCAAAACATCTTGCAATATTCTTGCCAGTGACGTAGTTGAATCGTTCCTCCAATGGTTCTTGTCCTGCTAGTGCTGTCAAAGCGTTCAATGGAGTGCTTCTCGTGCACCCTGAGATTTTCCGAAGACATTGGTTGTTTACTACGTTCAACAATTGTTTGTTCGTCTTTTTGGTGTTGAATATTACGGTACACCCATACTCCATGACGCTTCGTATAAGTGCAACGTAGATACCATTCAGAGTTTGTGGATGACTTCCCAATTTTACTCCGCTTATCACCTTAAGCATATTCAATCTATCCACTATTTTTGCTCGGGTCTCTCGAACATGCTGACCGAAACTCAGGTAACGGTCAATCGTCACTCCCAGGTATCGGTGACTCTTCACTGTTTCCAAGGGGACGTCCGCTACATTGACAGCCAATGCTTTGTTGTTGTTCGTGAAAAGTATCGCTTTAGTTTTTTCAGCGTTGATACTAAAGTTCAACTCCTGCGATAAACAGCAAAACTCATCGAGTTTCTGTTGCACTTTGTTCTGCAGAGCCTCCATATTTCTACCGCGAACCAAGATACCGAAGTCGTCTGCGTACTGGACCAGGACGACATCACCATCGGATATCCCGTGCAGCCCAGCCGTGTATAAGTTGAATAGGGTCGGCGAGAGTACGTCTCCCTGCGGCAACCCATTGCTGATTGTCCTTGATACTGTGCCATCTCTCAGATGCAAAATCACTTGGCGATTGCGAAGAAATCCCGTTATCCATGTTACAATGTCGTTCGGTACCGAATACGACAACAATATCCGTTCCAACGTTTCCGTCTGCACGGCGTTAAAAGCATTCGATAGATCAATGCAGATCATCGCAGATACAAATCCTTGACGCTTGTTGGCCTTGATGAGATTCACCACGTAGGTGAGGCAAGTGTTTGTAGACGAATGTTTTCGGAATCCAAAGGAGGTTCGAGGTAATATACTGCGCGTTTCAACGAATTCTTATAACCTATCCAATACTACAGTGTTGACTATCTTCGTTGTTGTAGGTACCAATGAGATCGGCCGCTTCCCTGCAGCAGTATTCTGATCCTTTCCTGGCTTCGGTATTGCTACCACTTTTATTGTCTTCAGAGTGTCGTCCGGACTTCCGTTCTTCCACATCCGATTCAAATCTGCTATCATGTTGCGTTTCACCTCTGGACTCAACTGCCGGAGCATTTCGTAAGTAATACGGTCCTCTCCAGGGGCTGACCGCTTCTTTTTTCTATTTAAAACATTCATCAGAATCTCCTCATTTAGTAGATCGGTTGTTGTTACTCCTCGTTGAAGTTGCTGGTATTCGTTTTGTCCGAAGTGGGTGTCCATGAACTCCTCTGCTTCTTCCCGTGAATCGTAGATAACATTATTTTCCTTTTTGAAGCCTCTCCTACCCGTCAATCGTCCTATCTTGCCCCAAAGCTCTTTCGACCCAATGAATGGGTTGATTTCATCAGGAAAACTTTGCCATTTAAGTTTTATTTCTTGCCTTTTAGTGCGTTGGAAAATTGCTGCCTTCCTTTTGAAATCCATCATGTTTTCCAAATTGGATTCACGATTGAATTTCCTTCTTGCTTCCGTTTTCTGCTTCCAAGCTTCGTCAACTGTTTCCGTCCACCAGAATTTCGGCTCCCGCGTATCCTTTTTTCGATGTTCTTTGCTAAGTCTCTTAACGTTTCTCTGCAAGTCCTCGATCCCTTTTACAGATTCCCCTTCTAATTGCGCCAACTTGTTGTTGATTTTCTGCTGATCATAAACATATCTTGTTGGTCTTCTTATTGCTCCTATGCTTACCCCGATCTCGATTGCCAGATGATGGCCTCCAATACCCATATCCAACACTTTCCAACCCATATCGGTGAATATGTTGGGTGAACTCATCGTAAGGTCTATAGCGGTTGCTGTCTGGTCTAGCCGAATTGGAACGTACGTTGGCGATCCGTCGTTCAGGATGAGAAAATTGAAATCGTCCACGAGTTGCATTAGCACCTCTCCTCGCTTATCTGTACGATCACCCCAGCAATGATGGTGTGCGTTTAGATCTCCACCAAGCACAACCTTTCGGAAAGGTCGCAATACTCCGAAAATTTTTGTTAGATCGTCTTCAACTACTTTGTATTCAGCAGTTGGACTAACATAAATAGACACTAGTACCAGCTCCAAAGATATCACTTTCAAAGCAGTAGCTTGAGTGAAATCTGACAGAGTAGGTAATGTTATGTGGGAAAAATTGAAATCTTTCTTTAGCAAGATTCCCGCTCCACCATAACTATCGTAGCGGGAGTCTAGGATTTGGTGATACGTTGAAATTTGATATTTGGAAGTCTTCTCGTGTTCTTTACTTGTCCATGTCTCTGAGAGTAATGCTGCGTCATATTCTCCAGATGTCAATACTCGTTGTAGTTCTGCTTTGTTCTTGTGCATGCTTTGGACATTGCACTGCAATATCCTGAAGGAGCTGCTTATTTCCGACGTGAAGATCCTTACAAGATTGTCTTGGCTAAATCGAAGCATTGCTTCGAGATAGTTTTGAACTTATCTTGTACATCTTCTGGCATATCTTGATCAATACACAATGAATAAAATTTCATTACCTTTTCTTGGAAACCTCGGTTGGCGTTTTCCATTGTACTTCGCTTTGCTTCGCTGATCATCTTTTCCAGTTGTTCCTTTTCAGTGACTCGGTGTGGGTTGTTGAGCCCTACTCCGTCTTCCCGTTCGCTTCTGCATGATTGCTGCTCACTATTTCGCGCTTGCTTCTCTGCATTCGATTCCTCATCGGTGTGTCGTCGTTTCGTATTCTTTTTCTTATCCTTTTCTTTCACGTCCGGCTTGTACAGCTTTACCGCCGGCTGAACTGGTTGTCGTGGAAAGTTCGTTCGCTCCCATTGCTTCTTCAGTGACTCCCGGTTCTCCGTAGCCACTTCCGCGAAGGTTTCCGGTAGGGTTGGATAGTCTTCGTAGTTGTTCAGCAGTTCAAACTGATTCTGACTGAACACTGAACACATATCTCTGGCTTCTGCGTACGTGAGGTTTTGCTTGGCACGGATTGCGTTGATGTTCGCTTGCTTCTTCTTCTCAGGGCATGTTGGGTCCGTTGTTTTGTGGTTCATCTTGCAACTCGCACATTTCGTCGGGTTTTCACAAGCATCGTATTGGTTTGTTTCTTCGTGACGGTCACCGCAATTCTTGCAGCGTCTGGCTCCTTTGCAGTTGAGTGTTCTATGCCCATATCTTAGGCACTTTTCACACAACTCCACCTTTCTGATGAACGGTAGTATTCTGGTGATACAGCTAAACAGCCGCACCTTCTCTGGCAGTTTTGATGAACGGAAGGTTACGCTCATCCGGTTCAGTGGAATTTGAACATTGTTTTCCCTCCGATGCAGACGGCGTACCCGAACAACGGGCCATTCACTGTCCAAACCTAGTTGCACCTCTTCCTCAGTGATATCTGCTGGTACTCCAGCAATGATACCAGAGATTGTTACCAAGTGGCTGGGGATGTAAGCTCGATAGTCTCCTTCAGATGCGTTGATCATTTCCACGAGTGTGTTGGCCTTAATGAAATTGTTGACCAGTACCATGATCTTGAATCTGCCCAGGTATTTCATGTCGATGATGTGTCCGCGGAATCCATCCAATTTCCGCAAGGTTGCGCCAAGCGAAAATTTGTTGATTTTCGTGTTTCTTTCCGTAGTGTTCTTCCTCAGTTCGACATAGACGCGGTATGGCGCTGTGTCTCCGCAGGTGTATTGGAAGGTTTCTTGCTCTCTTCTCGCTTCACTGCCATGGTTTCCGTTGGGGTGTCTTATCTCCGTCGATTGGCCGCTTGTAGCCCATGATATTGGGGGACCGGTGCCCCCAACGGCTCCCTCGGAACCTTCCGGCTCCAGCATGTTAGCCTTAACCTCACTCTTTTCACTCCGTTTTCTCTTCCTCCTTTCTTCAAAAGAAAATGGCCGCGGTTTAGCGGCGTGCTCCCGCCGCGATTGCGAAAATTTTTCTCTTTTATCTCTTGTCACTTTCTTCACTTATCTCTAATTGCTTTCTCTAATTAAAACTATTAACTATCACTATTTTTTAATGTGTTCGATCACTTCACTAAAGTAATATTATGCGAAAATCCAACAACCAAGATTCGAGAAAAAATACACTCTTCCTTTCTTCTCAGTAGCCAAACATGGAATGTTATGTGGTCAGACTCGCAGATAGTTTTGTGCTGGTTACGAAAGGCTCCACATCAACTCAGCGTCTACGTCGGAAATAGAGTCGCCGAAGTTCAAGAACGTACGTCGTCTTTCGAGTACCTTTTCGTCAGATCGGAAGATAATCCAGCGGACCTCGTGTCCCGCGGGCTCGAAGCAGAGGACTTAGCTCGAAGTGAAATATGGTGGAACGGTCCGGATTACTTGCGGCTGAATGCTTTCGAAGAACAAACACTGGAGCACGGTGTACTACATTGTTAATTTTTATGCCGTGCACTGGAGGAAGTTGACAATCTACCTGAAGTTCGAGTGGCAATGGTTACTGCGATCAACGATATGTCGGTCCTCACCAAGTTTAGTTCCTTTAGGAAACTCCAACGAGTTGTATCGTATGTCATCCGTTTTATCAAAAAGGCAAGAAATCGTCGAACGGCTGGTGACAGTTCGAAATTCGCTACTGTTACTGAAATGAGATTGGCTTTAACCGCAATAATCAGGATGGTCCAGCAGCAGCAACTATTTTTGGAAATACAACAAATCAAGAAACTCCAGACCAACCATGATGGTGAGCGATACATTGGCAGACTGCGAACATTGAATCCCTGGATCGACGACGACGGAATTCTACGTGTTATCGGAAGGATCAAGTACGCAAATGTGAACTACGAACAGAAACACCCACCGATACTTCCAGCTGAGCATCAAGTGACGAAATTGTTGATTCAAGCCATCCACAACGAAAACCTACACGTGGGCCCCAGCGGTACTCTTTCGATTATCAGACAGCGGTTTTGGATCATCAACGGTCGGAATGCCATCCGACAGCAACTTCGAAAGTGTATTATTTGCTTCAAGGTCAATCCAACAGATACTAAGATCTACATGGGAAACTTGCCAAGTTACAGAGTGACTCAAGCTAACCCATTCCAGCGTACGGGAATTGATTTTGCCGGACCCATCTACGTTCGGAAAGGTCACCCTCGCAAGCCAGTATACGAGAAAGGATATGTAGCATTATTCGTATGTATGGCGACAAAATGCATCCACATCGAGTTCGTGTCGAACCTGGCTACAAGTAGCTTCATAGCAGCCCTACATAGTTTCGTTAGTCGTCGTGGCCTGCCGTCCGACATTTATAGTGACAACGCGACGAACTTTGCAGGTGCGAGTTCAGAACTGCATGAACTTTACGTTCTACTTCGTCAACAACAGACGGTTGAAGCAAGGGTGGAGGGCGGCTGTCAACTGGGAGTAAAATTGAAAAGCCGCCAACCTAAGTCCAGAACCAGTTTTAAGGCTTAACGCGGAAAAGTAAAAATCATTCTTCGCAAAATTACAGGTAATCAATGCGCTTGAAAGAAATTGTTTGCAAGCAGTTATTTGCTACGTGCTACAGCAGTGCGCTGTTGGCAATTTAATCAGAAAATTCTGCTAAATTCCCAAAAAAGATGTTTGCGAGAAAATTGATTACGCCGTCACCATTGTTTGGTCGTTGTTTTGTATGGTTGTTTACATTTTAGAACCAGCGACACGTCGGGGTAGCAATAAAGAGCCGCCAGTTCCACCCTTGGGTTGAAGCACTTGAGGAGTTCAAAATGCCCCGTGAGATAAACTGGCATTTTATTCCTCCTCGATCACCCCATGTAGGGGGATTATGGGAGGCTGGGGTTAAGTCGGCTAAATACTTCCTGAAGCGCACTGCCGGCGAAGCAAAGCTTACTGAAGAGGAATGGCACACTTTGCTGGTTCAAGTCGAAGGGTTGCTGAATTCACGTCCTTTGATAGCACAGTCTTCCGATCCAAGCGATTACAACGTGATCACACCAGGCCACCTATTGATCGGTCGTGCTATTAACGCGATTCCAGAACCAAGCTATGATCAGCTCAAGTCTGGTACACTTTCAAGGTGGCAGCACATTCAGAAAATGAGATCTGATTTCTGGAAGCGCTGGTCAGTTGACTACTTGGCTGAACTTCAACAACGTCGCAAATGGAACAAAAACCACACTGAAGTCAAGGTCGGTGATCTAGTGTTACTGCGCGAAGACCATGTTGCACCGGCTCAATGGAAACTTGGGCGAGTTGTAGATGTCCACCCAGGCAAAGACAACGTGACAAGGGTGGTGTCGGTAAAAACCACATCAGGTGTGTATAAGCGATCAACAGCTAAAGTTGCGGTACTTCCGCTGGATGTTCCTGAGGATAAGGCGATAACTAATTGAACTTCCCAGAACTTCAATGGCGGGGGTGGATGTTCCGTCGAGCTGGCAACACGTCGCAGCAGACTGTGACACACGAGATGAAAAACGCTATGGTTGAATTTTGTTCTTTTATTTTTGTTTTTTGATTCAAGTTCCTACAAATACACAAGCAAAAGAGAATAAAGTGAAAGTATGTACAGTCCACACGCGTTTTACTATTAGTCCCGACAATTCCTGATGGAATCCTTGACCGAACTTCTAATGAAAAATCCCGGAAGGTGTTCATGATGGAGGATTTCATAATGAAATCTTAAAAGTATTCTTAATGGAATCCATAGAAGAACTTTTGATGAAATCTCTGGAGAAACTCCTAATGAAATCTATAGAAGTACTCCTGATGAAATTCCTAGAGAAACTTCTGATGGAATCTCTGTAGAAAATCCTGATGGAAACCCTTAAGGAAATCCTGCTGTAACTCTGAGAAGGACTTCTGATGGAACACCTAATGAAATCTCTGATGGAAGAACTCCTATTGGGATCCCTATAGGAACTCTTGATAATCGGGTTTATTCTACGACTGGCGTGAGGTGAGAATTGTCGGTCTCGTATAGCGAGGTGACAATTGTCGACTCGAGTGAAGTGAAATCAAATGGAGAGTCATTTCACTCGAGTCGAGAATTGTCACCTCGTTATGCGACACAGACAATTCTCACCTCACGCCAGTCGTAGAATAAACCCAAATATGCCTGAAGAAACTCCCTATAAAATCTCAAGAAGAAATCTTGATGGAATTCTTTCAAGAACCCCTGATTTAATCTAGAGAAATTCCAGGTGAAATCTCCGAAAGAACTCTTGATGGCATCCCTAGAGAAACTTCTGAAAGAACCTCTGTAGGTATTCTCTGAAGGAACTCCTGATGGAATCCCTGAAGGAAATCCCAATTGAATTCCAGGAGGAACTCCTGCTGAAATCCCTAGATGAACTCCTGTTTCTCTAAAGGAACTACTAATGAAATCCCTCGAGGAACTCCTGATGAAATCCCTAAAGGCACTCCAGATGTTATCCCCAGAAGAACTCCTGATGTAATCATTCGAAGAACTTCTGATGCAATCCCTGGAGGAGTTCCAGGTGGAATCTTTGAAGGAACTTCTGATGTACCGTAAAATGGGGCAAATAGAAACACTTTCCGACATGTTTGAATATGTACAACTTAAACCGTGTGGATAACAACCAATTTTATTAGCCTTAAATATGGGTCGCGTCTTCCTTTGTTAAGTTAAGACCCCAATTGCTGTTAAAAAATAAAAATTATATCGTACAAAGATTTATGAAAATGTCGTATGTTTCTATTCACCTCGCAATGGGGCGAATAGAAACACTGTTCAGTAAATATCAATACTTTTAACATTTTAATGGAAAAATAAACACATTTTTAAGTGCATCTTGAAGAAATATCACATGTATTTACTTAGTGAAGAAAAAAATAAAAATTTCAAAACTAAGTTCAATATTCGATCATTTTTGAAATCTGCCAAAATGGCGGATGTTTCAAGCTATCAGAAATGATTGAGAATTTCAATATTTTCTTCCCAATTTGTTAATAAGAAATATAGCAAAATTTTTAATTTAAAAATAGTCTAGCGATACTCTGTTGTTATTGAACTACCGTAAAATGGGGCGAATAGAAACACTCTCCGACATGTTTGAATGTGTACAACTTAAACCGTGTAGGGTAGAAGCACCGGTTTTGGCCACACGCCAGTTGTAGCCATAGGGGATTATACACCGTTTTACATAGCCAATCAGCATGGAACCTTTTGTGTTCAGTAGATCACATTCACATGATAGAGCTACATTCATTTACTCGTCCAAATTGATTCAAAACATATGAAAAACAATTCATTTTCCTTATAATTTTAACTCCCATACACCTAATTTGGCCAGGACACTCCTAATTTGGCCACTCTCATGAGAAATCAATGCAATTGGTCAATTTAGGAACCGAAGTTAAATCTCTGGCCGAAACTGGTTCCGTTGGCCTATATTGACCAACGGAATTTTCAAAGCAAAAAAATGGTTTTAGCTCAGTTTTGATATTTACACACATAAAATGGATTGAAAGCTTGCATTTGACATATTTGTAGTATAAATACGGCTTCCCAGTTAATTTTTATTGACATTTTCTCTTCTCATTTCTTACCCTAGATAAAAACCATTTTTATTACTCTATATATATATATATATATATATATATATATATATATATATATATATATATATATATATATATATATATATATATATATATATATATATATATATATATATATATATATATATGTATGCATACCGCAAAAAAACTGTAGAATACAGAAAATCGCTGAAGTAATTCTTTGTGAAGTTTAAGGAGGAATTCTAGGAGAAAGGCCTGCCAAAAGTCCTGGTGAAATCTCTGGGGGAATTTTTGGTGATAAAATTATTGAGGAACCCCTGGAACAACGAATCATAATTTTTCAATGTTTTGATGGAATACTTCGTGCAAATTATGAACAGAATTCCTCATCAATATCCATTTCGTCCGGTACTTAAATTTTGAAAGTCTGATTTTCCTCACTACGATTATTGCA
The DNA here is from genome assembly GCF_002204515.2 of Aedes aegypti. Classification (NCBI taxonomy): domain Eukaryota; kingdom Metazoa; phylum Arthropoda; class Insecta; order Diptera; family Culicidae; genus Aedes; species Aedes aegypti. Next base: position 21,865,371 of record NC_035109.1, on the reverse strand, counting down.
CAAACATTGTTAAAAATTCCCCCCACAGCCACAGAATCCGTAAAAAAATAACTAGGTACAGTTAATTCTCCCTTACTCGATATTCCGTATCTCGATATCGAGTTAGAGAACCATAGTAAAAGTTGGTTTTCATGGCTAACTCGATGGTCCCTTGGAACGCAGTTGCACTGCTTTTGTGTTCTGTAACTCGATACCTCCCTAACTCGATGGTCCCTTCAATATCGAGTAAGGGAGAGATGACTGTATCACATATCCACTAGACTTGCCGAGATCATTCAAAACATGCGGAGAAACGTATGGGCTCATTCTACGAGTGGCGTGACGTGAGGATTGTCGGTCTCGTATAACGAGGTGACAATTTTAGACTTGAGTGAAGTGACTCGCCATCCAAAACAAATGGAGAGTCACTTCATTCGAGTCGAGTATTATCACCTCGCTATCCAGCTTTTTAAAGCGCTAATGGCTGCCGTGAATGGCCTCGCTTTCTGGTAGGGATAAGTCGATTTGACGTTTGGCTTGAGTCGTTTTACACAAGGGTGGAGGGCGGCTGTCAACTGGGATAAAATTGAAAAGCCGCCAACCTAAGTCCAGAACCAGTTTTAAGGCTTAACGTGGAAAAGTGAAAAATATAATTCGCAAAATTACAGTTAATCAATGTGCTTGAAAGATAATGTTTGCAAGCAGTTATTTGCTACGTGCTACTGCAGTGCGCTGTTGGCAATTCAATCAGCAAATTCGACTTAATTCCCAAAATAGATGTTTTCTGGAAAATTGATTACGCCTTCATCATTGTTTGGTCGGAATTTTGTATGGTTGTTTACTTTTTAGAACCAGCGACACTTTGGGGTAGCAGTAAAGAGCCGCCTGTCCACCCTTGGTTTTACATTGAACGGACCCAAGCCAAACGTCATATCGACTGATCCCCATTAGAAAGCGAGGTTGTTCGCGGCAGCCATTAGCGCTCGTAAAAAGGTGGATACGAGAGCGACAATTCTCTCTTCACGCCACTCGTAGAATAAGCCCAATAGTGTTGCAGCAATGAACTTTGACAGTCGCTCAAACGGTAGCACCAACATAAATCGGTTTGACTAACTTAGGGGCAGAGTCAATGCTGATCAAACCGTCTGATCGTCTGTAGGCTGCACTAGACTGGTCTTGAAGGATAATTTCGGATCAAATAAACTCGGTAGCCGCCTGAGCTCGTCTTATTTTGCATTTGATTTCTTTTTTATTCGTCAATTTCCAGAAAGGACAAAAAATAAATCTGTTTCCTCTGTAATGTTGGTGAGTGTCTGTGTGTTTGTTTTCGTTCTTCTTCTTCATCATCTGTTCATGTTCGTTCTCCGTTTGTGGTAGTTTTGTTTTCTGTTTGTTTTCTATGCTTAAAACATTAGAGGAAAGAAAAATGGTAATGTCGTTTATTACTCTGCGATTTTTTTCCGTACCGAAAAATTAATTTGCGTTCTTATCAAGTCTGTGTGTTGGTTTGAAAATTAAATTTTCTTCAGCTCAATTTTGATTTATTGGCCATGTTTGTTTTTTTATTTTTCTTTTAGGTAGATTTCTTCCCCGGCGCTTTTGAACACCGAAAAATAAGTGCGTTGCGTTCATCTTTTTCATCTTCCAAAAGGCGATATCTTATTTTCTTGGCTTGCTTCGACATTTGCTCGCATTTCGCACAGCGTGCGGCCTACTGCCGGTGCTTGCTGCTGCGAAAGAACGAAAATTTGTTAAAAAATCCTAAAGTGTCGCGTCGTGTCACGTACGTGTGTCTGTGGCATGAGCATAAATCCACTGCTACCCGCGCAAGGGACTGGCAACCTCTACAACTGGTTCTGAGTGTGAAAATAGTTACAAAAATTTCCACGGATGCGACTGGCCCAATTTCATTGGGCAGCACTTACAGTTTTAAGCACCCGCACAATTGATAAGAGTTATATCGTTTGTGTTTAATCATATTTGTGGCTTTCGAGGGTGCGCAGTGGGCAAAAAAAAATCAACCGCGACCCTCATTTTCACTAAGTAGGAGTCTTGTGTTCCTTAATCTTCACATTTTCGATTACTTTCTTTTTATACAATTAAAGCTTAAACTAAATCAAAAGGAAAAGCCTATCATGGCTCGGAAAAATATGAGAAGTTTCTCTGCTGACTCTGCTCTTCAGACCGTCCCTCTTCGAATTGGTTGGTTTTCCCCTCGGGAGGGACTAACTCAAGATCAATTTCCTTACGTTTTGCTCCTGGTTTTTATTGCGAAACAAACGCCTAGGAGCTAACAACACCCAACAAAGTAACTAAATTACAGTCCATTGGTTTATTTCGATCAATATAATGTTTTACAATATAAAAATATGCCTTTTTACAATGGAAAAAATAGTTCTCCGTCCATTTTCGATTTGCTAAATGGAGTTAAAAGCAACATTTCCCTAATGCTTCCGTTGATTTTTTTGTTATGTATGTTTCAGTTACATTCTGCTATCTGTGTGTGAGTGACTGCGATCACACAGCACCACTTTTAACTACTTCTGGGGAGAAACACAGTGGAGATTCTCCTCTTGTACCCAAGACAATGTATCCCCATTTAGCCTCCTTCTCTTCTTCAAGAGCGAGGCACATACTGCTAGTACTGATAATGATGATGGTATACCTTTCAAGCATGATAGGATAGGTGCCTTCTATTTCGTAAAAAATCTAATAAACACTAACAATTGTTTAAAAATGGTGACACAAAAAAAAACTCTTCCCTAAGAGAGAGACACTCGATCGTCGAAGAAGAGAAGGAGCTAACGAACGAGTCGATTAACGTTTCGAATTTCTTCTTTTGATTTCCATCAAAAAAGAACCTAATGAAAAATTGTTATAAAAAAAACAATAATGTCGCGTGTTTTTGTATGAGTTCTGTTTCCTGCTTAAGCGTCTTTGTGTAGGTATGTGTGTTTGTGAGTGTATGTACGTTTTTTGTGTGAGTGAGTGTTTGACTTATGATGGCATTGCTGTTTCGTTCGTCAGTTAGTCCTTCCTAAACTGTCCTTTCAGCATGATTCGTTTGTGTTTTCTGATTTGTTGGTTTGCTGCTGCTGCTTGCTTCTTCTCCATTTGTTTTAATATAATAAATAGATATCCATTAGTAAGATTTGAAGAAAATCCTAAGTGAAAACTAGTAATAGTTCCCAAGCTTTTATGCCTGCCCTGTTCCGCTTGTTCAACTAGGCGTTGCTCTCTTTAGCTGTTCCACGCGCACGTGGAGTGTTTGAGGGGAGTGTCTGTGTGTGTGTGTTTGTGTGTAAACGCTAGTAGAGCTTACTATAGCTTCGGTTTTACTGACTTCGGGGAACCAACTGATCCGATGTTTGAGACTTTTGAAAGATCCTGCACGCGCACGTCCTTGTGGGTTTTTACCAACATATAAGTGGGGTGTGAATTTTGCTTTTTGTGTTGTTTTCAGGAAGATATAGGTTGATTTCCTTCTTGCTTACAGTTTCTTGTGTGTACGTGTGCTTGCTATAAAACTTGCCTTAGAAGTTGAATCCATCCCTGGGTACGTTGGCGTTCTGGTTGAACTGGAACGCGTTCTCATCCGCCGCAGGTCTCAGCTCGTCTAGCACTGCTTCATCGGTCTGTGAATAGAAATAACGAAATCATTTGTTACTCAACAGATCAGTTAGCATTGTACCCATTGTATTTTAGTGCTGTGCGTACACTGAAAATTAAAACTACATAAATTTTGAAAAAAAATAGCTGTAGCAGATAATGTCTGCACATGGTTTTCCGACGAAACTTATAAGGCTAATACGTGCATGGATGGATACGCGCCGGATGGTTCAAAATCATGTATTCGGATTGCAGATGAGGTGTTAACTTCGTTTGTGACGTTAGACGGATTGAAGCAAGGAGTTTACTTTTCAACATTGCACTCGAGGGTGCTATTAGGAGATCTGTCGTACAGAGAAACCTATGAAACGAAAGACGTGTTGCGGAAGCGATTAGGAATGCCGATTACTTAACCAGCTTAGGTCAAACAACTTGCAAACGAAAAGAAAATTCGTCCAAAATAAAACATTGATAATTCATGTGGCTCTCTAAAGGCATGTTTAGTCTATCTGATTTTCCGTTCGGCTTGACTGAGCTGTCATCATGAAGTATCTGCTCGAGTTTGCTTTCGACTGATTGTGTCGAAAAGTTCTGTTATGACGAATCGGCACGATCCTGGACAAACATTTCAAAAGGGCACATCGACAGGGATCCAGGTAGATATGTACTGTACGGAATGGATCTAGAATCCCTCTATAATACGCCCGGCAATAGCTCGACGCTACGATATATCCCACAAGCTTTCAAGGTAGATATAGGGGAATTCGGGACATAATGGACACATCGAGCTTGTTTTAAGACCATACAATGACATTTTTTTCAAATCACTCTCGGCTAGTTTTCAAGTTTTATGTTGGTACGACGTGCTACATTCATTCATGGTCATAAAAATCATATCATATGCCAGAAAAGTGAGATAGAAAATTAGGTCCAAAACAAGGCTAGTAAAAAGGTATCGGGGCAAAATGAACACTTGCATGAAATTTAATGATTCCAAAATATTTAATGTCTGGCAGTCGTTCCGATGTGTAAAAGGGCTCTCCCTCTAACATGAGAGCTAAAAAGAACCTTTCTGGGTTCGTTATTTTGCTCAAAAATTAGATTCTCCCACCGCCTTGCTTATATGCCAATTTGAAGCGGAGAAAAACTTAAAGTCTAAATTTCAAAGGACAATTTAAGCAAAACATCAACTTTTTTACCGTCAAACATTTCAAATGCAATACAGATTTCATGCAGTGTATGAACTTTTGATGAAGTATGCATATTCTCAGATTGTGATTGAGGCGGTGTCCATTTCGCCCCGGGTGTTCATTATGCCCCTAATCCCCCTACCCAAAATTAGGTAAATCTGTTGTTCTTTTCAACAAAACCTCCCAGTATTCTCTATTTTACGCACGAATGTTGTCGAAAATAGAGAGCTGTACACACCCAATGTTCTTTGAACCAATAAGCCAAATAATGGTAAAAGCATTTTGATTATGTTCAATTTTGTGTATAATCAATCAAATTGAGAATTGAGTAGGTAAATGTTTCGACCAGAAATAAAAATAAAATTTCCAAAATTCAGAATATCCCCAGGATTTCCTTTAGGGACTTCTTTAAGAATTCAATCAATAATTACTGAAAGGGCTCCAGATCCAGAAGTTACTCCTGAAATATCTCCAGGAATGTCATCCAAAGCATTCTTTAAGGATACCGTAAGAGACTACTCAAGAAATTTCTAAAAAATCTTTTAGAAATTCTTTGAGAAATTTCTAGGGATGTCTCTAAGGAATCATCAAGTAAACATTTCTGATTTTTCTTGAAAAAAATATCTAAATAATCAGGAAGTTTTTTAGAGAAAACGCTTAATTAATATCTCAAATGAAACTAATGTAGAAATAGATGATAGCCCCGGATCCACTTTCCGAATAATAGAAATACGGATTATCACGTCTGATCTGTACAACCAGGGACGAAATAAATCACGCTCACTATACTCAATTCACTGACATTTATGCCACCTTCAAAGTAATCGCACCACCACCAATATGATTGTACCAATGAAGATGCAACAAAAGTAGATGAACAAAACAAACAACGATGCCCGTATGTCGTTGGTGTTTTTGATTATCAGAAGCAGAAGAGTGTCAGTTTTAGAAAATTGATTATCAATGAGGTTCATATGAATTAAAAAATATGCTTTAGTCTAATATACGGGTAATGAACGATCCGATGCACTGAGTAGTGTAATTTTAGAAATTTTCAAAAAAGCCCCCTCCCCTAGGATTTTATTCGGTTATTATTCCACCAACGGTATTTTTTTCTAGAACATCCTCCATTTAAACATGTTGGAATATTCAACCAGAAATATTTCCAGGAATTTCTCAGGATTTCCTACAAAATTGTCCTTTAGAATCTCTTCAAAATTTTGACTAGGATTTTTTCAAAGGATACTTTCAGGAATTACTCCAGAGATTGTTCCTTAGATGTGGAATTTCTCCAGTAATTATAAGAGGTTTGTCAAGGAAGTCTTCAATGGATATTTCCAGCATTCTTCTTGTTGTGTGTACATTGTTGAAAAATCGTGACGTATTCCTAAAGCAAATCTTAGGGTAACCTCTGTTAAAACTTGTGTAAGTTCGTAACTCGCCCTTGATGAATTAGCATTGCTGAAAAAGCTCCCTCTCGAGGAAATTTTTGAAGATTTTCTGATTATTGTTAAGATAATTAAAAACGAGTAATAAATCAATTGAATCTCTGATTTTGTGAAGGAACTCCTTGGAAAACATCGGACGTAATCCATAAAAAAATGTGTGGGAGTTATCGGAGGATTTCTTGGAGAAAATGATGTAGTGTCAACTAGTGTGGAACTTTAAATGAACTTTTAAACATTGTTTGTGAACTTCTTTGACAAATGTTTGACATTCCTAGAAACGAATCTAAACAAACTCAATAATGAAACACAGGTCCAATTTAAAGACTTACTTGAAATCTTATCAATAGATTTACTCGAATAACCCCACAAGGAATTTTTGGAGTATTTCTGTGGACTCCACAGTGTAACTGTGGACGAAATGGCGTAGAAATTCTTGTCGGGTGTCTTGGAAAAACGAATTTTATCAAACATTCTGGAATTAACCTTTACGGGGTTTCTTTGAAGAAGTTTCATGGGAATCTGTGACAGATCTTTTACAGTAACAACTAAAGAATTCGGTTGGCAAGTTGGTGAAAAATATCTGGAGGAAGTCATAGAATAGTCTTTGGTGAACTGTTCTAAGTAATTCTGAGAAAATTACACGTGGTAGTAACGTTGAAGTGCTCAAGGATTCCCTAAAGAAAATTCTGGAGAACAAATTCCTTTAAGCATATTTTGAAAAATTGCAGAAATAATTAGTAGACCTCTTTCAGAATTTCTGGTGAGAAACCTTAGTCCCTGAAAGTAATCCAGATGAAATTTCTGGAGAAACCACTAGGATAATTATTGACATTTTTCTCGAGAAATATGAGAGAATTCACTGCAGGCAAGATAATGATACAACAGCCCTTTTTGTTAAAAAAGAGGATTCAGAGACCTTTCATGAAAATAAATCAATAAAATTTCATATCCAAAAAGATCCTCACTGATATACTCAAAAAGCGTTTTGACAGCGGCGCAGCCGAATTATTTTCCGGCAAGTAATCGTTACCTCTGGGTTTTGCGCACAAATGCTTTGTCGTGAACATATTCTACCATGAATTACTGGCTCAAAATAATTGTGATCGAAATTCTCAGAGAACTCCAGGTTTTTGCCAGGTTGAATGAAATTCCCTGATAATTCCAGGGTTTCCAGGTATGTAGTAGACTCCCTGTGTAAGTAGAATCTCCAAGAGTATTATAATTATACATAATCATAATCACAGCCAAGTAAATTTTGAACATGAATCAACAAATTATAATGTTGTCCTTTCTAACGTTGGAGTAGATAACCGATCAATTCTGGAAATGTACCTACATGTTTCCTAGTGATTTATTATTTGAACAATTGCAACAAATGGTTGATGCAATGTTCAAAATCACAACCAGGACTGAAGCAGTCCAAGTTAGTATTCATTTTGCTTTACTAAACTGCTTGTGGCAAATTATATGTAATATAGCGTGAACAAAATGTGAAAAATAGCTTAATTCAGTTGAACAAATTAAAATGATAGTGTTGTTAGTAGAGAATACCTAGGGATATGAAATGAAAGCAATGTTTTGAAAGACACTAATATACTCACGTCGTCCGAGAAAAACTGCTCGATAATATCGTACGCCAGCTTGTAGATTTCGATGTTCTCGTGATTTTGCAGAACCTCGATCTTCGACACACCGTCGCATTCCTCGATCATGTTGGCGATTTCCTCCGTGTGCGGTCCAGCCAACTTCAGCATGTTGTTAATTCCGTCCAGGATGACCTGTGATTAAAAAAACATAGGAGATCATTAGTTCCTCTCATGATACTCTCCATGAATCCGATTCTCACATTGATGACTTGCGTGTCCTTGCACGTCAGCAAGTCGCAGAATGGTGGGATGGCACCGTCCCGGATGAGCTGTGCCACCTGATCGCGGTTGCCGCTGATCGTCAGGTTACTGATCGCCCAGGCCGCTTCCTTCTGCGTTTGGAATTCACCCTTGCTCAGGTTCTCGATGATCTTGGGCAACAATCCGGCATCGATGACGGCCTGCACCTGCGTTTGGTTGCCGGCGGTGATGTTCGACAGGAACCAGACCGCTTCCTTGCGAATTTTGTCCTTCGGATGGCTCAGCAGCGCGGGGAAGTGAGACAGAGCATCGCAATTGAGCACAACCTGTAAGTAATCGGGAAGTTTCGTTTGAACAACTACAATCAGAACTCGACATCGTAGAGATAAGAGATACCATACCTGCGTCTGATCATCTGAACCGGTAACAATGTTTCCAACCGCCCGAAGCGCTGCCGTCTGCACTTTGACTTCGACGTGGGATAGCAGGGGGATCAATTTCGGTACCACGCCACTGTCGATGACCAGCTGGATCTGTTCGTTGCCTCCGTCGGTGAGATAGCTCAGAGCCCACACGGTGTCTACCAGGATGTTAATATCGGTGTGGTGGATCAGCATGTTCAACGCCGGCAGAATCTCCAGTATTGTGTCCACTGGTGGCGGTGGGTCCTTGTTGCGACACAGGTTCACGATCACCCATGTGACATTGCGCAGGAACGGAATTGGAATTTCTGGCTTGATGAACGATAAAAGCGGCTGAACGACGCCCAGTTTGATGACGTAATCTCGAAGACAGGGACCATCACCGATAATGTTGCCCAAGGCCCAGACAGCCTGTTCGCAGACGTTGGCAGCGGGCGATCCGAGCAAACGCAGGAAGAGCGGAACTGCTCCAGCACGTACAACCTGGTTGGTTTGCGCCGAGGTTCCCGATGCGATATTTGTCAGCGCCCAAGCAGCTTCAAACTGTAGCAACTGATTGTCGTCCCGTTCGAGGCAACGCACCAGAATCGGCAAAATGCCACTCTGTATCAAGGAATCGATCGGAGGATTCCGGTCCGATGAGAGCAAGCGTCGAGCCGCCTGGACTGCGGCCAGCTGTTCGTCTTTGTCGTCACTGTTTCCGGCCTTCTCGACCAGTTTGCTCAAATTGGACGGCGAGGTGTAGTCGTCTTCGTCTGTCGATTCGGCCGTCGTCTGCGGAACGTTGCGACGTTTGAGGATGGTTTCTTCGCGTTTGTTTTTGCGCAGTTCTACGGTGACCTCATTGCGACGCCTTCGCATTTCCTGGAAATTAAAAAGTTTATTTAGATATTGACGCTTATACATTTAGTTTAGCTAAATTGTAACAGCTGCAGTAGTGCTGGTAGGGTCAGGCGGGGCAAGATGAGCACCCTAAGGATAAGCGCGATTTAAGCCTACTTAAACGTTATTATTTTGGTAAAATTGGTAACCATCCTTATCTTTTACATTATTACTTTGACCTCCAAACATTAAAAGTTTTAAAAAGTGATAAATAGTTTCCCAAATAACACTTTAAAAAATAGCTTTTTTATCATCGGTCAAAAAACTGCGGGGCAAGATGGGCACCCCCATAAAAAGATGCAATTTACTAAAGAAAATTATTATTTTTCAATGCTTGCAATATCCCAAGATATTATCTTTAATATCTGATAATATTTATCTTCAACTAGCTTAGTTTTTAAAACTTTTGTAATTGTAATTGTAATTGCTCAATCCACACCCTGGCAGACAATTATCCGCCCATCTAGACACGGGCTGGGTGAGGACCTACCAAGCCTCCCCCGTTAACATGTCCTATACCGTTTAGCACACCGGGATCTTCCACAAGCAGGCGCCGGAATTAAAGCGGTCCCACAAGCTTCAGATACATTAAATAGATATAGTCCCTCTGGCACTAAACCGAATGGCGCCCTCCGCTTCACCACTAGTACTGCCTCCCCACACGCCAAGCACAATATCGAAAGTAGCGCGTTGTATAGCAAATACAGTACACCACCTCCGACACTATGCCAAATGTACAGGAAAGACAGCACCAGTAATAAAGCGGAAGGCGCACCACTCGGTTCAGTGCCAGAGGGACTATAAGTATAACGAAGAAGAAATGAAAAGATAGTAGAGTTGGTTCGGTTTTTGATTGCTGAAACGAAAAAACAGAAAAAAAACAGAAACAAAGTGTTAACATTAAAACGGGGTTTTATAATTGATAAATGTATCGATAGTTTCTCATCTGTTACGTTTCCTTATCGTAGCGCTGTCGATTTTTCCATCTCCAGGGTGTTCGTCTCCGCTCGAGCAATGAGGACCATGATGAAATGAGAATATAAAAATGTGAGCATTAGTGTTGATCTACTAATAGATTAATTTAAACTGCTTTTCATGTGCTAAGTAACTTTTAAACTCCTACTCAATTATGTTTTTTTGGCCTACACGTTTTATTTAGACATAATTTTTATTCAGCAAACTATTTGGATCCGTGGTTTTAGGTGCCGATTGAGCATGTTTGATAAAACAAGCATCCTGTTTTCAGTTAAAGAATGTTTAAGAAGTTAATGATATTGTTATTTATACTAGCTATATACAAGAATTCACTATTGATGTAATATATGGATATTGAATAAGTTTCAACGCGCGATTATAATACTTCAGTTTTCGTGCTGTTGTATTGTTGCTGTTGTAGTGGGAAACCAATCAGTTTGGTGATTCTAACGGTAACAAATAGCACGACGAAAGGAAAGTTGATAATCTATCATCATTATGATTTCAGTCCTAATTTCATGATCCGTTTAATAAATTCCGCGTATGATTCGGCAATTTCAACAATTTATACATGTGTATTCGAAGAAAACAGACTACGAGCATTTATTACCTTGCAGATATTTATCATTTTCTACAGCCTAATTTAATAATTCCTACATTGGTTGTAACAAAAATTTGATCTTGGGATGTTGATTTGCCTCCTAATCATAGTTTCGACAATAGTCACATGCTTACTATCCCTTATGGCAGTGTTGTTGATTCTATTGTCTATCGCTCATCAGTTTCGCGCCACCCGGCAGGGACTTGGTCCTATGTACCCAATACTCTGCTGTGTCTTAACTTCACGCAATACATTCTGTAGATGTGTGATACAGTTTGCGGAATATTATGATTTATCACTTCGTTCAGATGGAAAATTCTGTTATGGTACCATATTCACATATCAGATAACTCCCACCTGGAGCGATGTAATACATCGGAGACATGTAGATTCAGATGTATGTATACGATCTATGCCTAGTTCGGCTTTGATCGACAGGCAATCAGTGTATTCAGTTTTTCAACTAGCTTGAAGCGATGAACGTTTCAAGACAAGCTCTCCACTATATCTGCTAGCAATCACCGGTCGTCGATAGACATTTCGGTTCTTTTCTGCTAAAGAAAGATCCGATTGTATGCCAAAGACTATGGCTCATGCTTTTCAATACAGCTGGAAAAACAAGAACTACACCCAGCACCAAATAGTACGTAACTATGAGGCGGACCGGAAGGTTTGATGAGCAATCCCCACCAACTAGCTTAGTTTTTAAAACTTTTATCAGAAAATAAATAACTTTTCATAAATTGCTAAGATTTTACTTAAAAAACGATTAAATTTGTTGTTTGTTTGTATATTTTTTAGAAAAATTGTTTTGTGCAAAGAAGATACCGTAAGTCAAGCTCACAGCTAAATGTGGTTCTATAATTTCACACTTTTACTTAATTTTGAACATGGTGCTCATCTTGCCCCAAGGGTGTAAATTTATTAATATAATCAAAACAATTGAAATATTTTTTTAAATTTGATAAAAAGTTTTGCTCCTGATTATCTACAGAAGATTATTCTATAACTATACGGCCAAAAACGTATGAATTAATTTGTTTACGCGACAAAAATATCACTTTTAAATGAACAAATCTTATATGAAAAGGTAAATTTTTGGACTTCTATGTATTTTGGACAATATTTACGTTGTGCTGTTGATTTTTCAGCTGAAATTTATGGCCATCATATCAATTTAATGATATTCATCAGAACCCCAAATAATGTATTGAAAAAAAAATCGGTAGGAACGACACAAACTAGGGGTGCCCATCTTGCCCCGGGTGCTCAATTTGCCCCACATTCCCCTACACTACATCAAAACTACGAAATAAAATGTGGGAACAGCATTACGTCAAACATCTGAATGGCACTGAGGACACAAGTACCAAATGTTTAACAATAGCAACTAATTAGCTATTACTCTGAGAGAAGTAGAGAATGCTATTCAACAGCTCAAGAATAGCAAGGCAAGGGTAAAGGATGGTCGCTTCCTGCTTTGATTGTAATATCATAATGGATCATACAAAAATGCATCATCCGATTAAATCGATCGTTAAACTTAATATAGAATTGAAATTATGTCCGCTTAACTTCAAACCAATTTTACTGAGAATGTATTAGTTTTCACATTCGCCTAAATTCTGACTCTGCATTGAAATCTTTACGGTACGACAAGTCCTCCAAAATTGTCGGGAATATCTTTTGTTCATCGCGACAATATCGACAGCATAAAGCTGAAGGATCATACACGAGATTTAGACTAGGGCGATGATGAACGGTGTGTAGAATTAAAGATCACGAACGAACACTACAGATCATTCGAATCTCGCCGGGAGCTGAGACAAGGGTATGAACTTTCGTTCTTAATATTTACACTGAGCTAAAAATGCTTGGGTTTTTCTTAACTCATGACTTACTAACCACCCAAAATGTTTTTTTTTATTCTCAATTTACCTATATTCTAACTGGTAGTGGAGGTGGAGGTGAAATTAGCTTGGAATGATCTACGTGATTTTTCACGTAGCAATGACTTTTGGATTATTTTGAGTGTGCTACAAAGGGCACATACTGGAGTGAGCCAATTACAGAGGAATTACCCTGCTGAATTCGGCGTACAAAATTCTGTCGGGCATCCTGTTTAACAGACTGATACCGCTCGAGGAGTCCTTCGTCGGCGAATACCAAGCTGGTTTTCGTGAGGGCCGTTCGACAACGGACCAGATCTTTAGCTTCACGCAGAGAAATGATTTTTAAAATCAATAATATTCTGTATTGAAATCAACAGAAAAAATTATCATTTCTCGGCTAATAATATATTTTTTTGAATTCAACAACAAAACCTTGTTGTTTCAAAAAAAATATTTTTTTGTTTCTAGAATCAGTCGTCAACACGAACAAAAATTATTTTTTTGAATTCATAATAAATATATTTGTTAATACAATACCTTATGTTGAAACAAAAATTAACTGTGTTGCTTTAAAAATTTATATTTATAAAATTTATAAAAGTATTTTTAAAAACAAAAAAGTACGTTTTTGATTCAATATTTAATTTTTTATTTATGTAGGATGTATTTTCATTATTTTCTATTTCATTTGAAATGATCATAAATAAAAAGACTATTTTCTCTCCATTTGGATTTTATTTACATCTGATTTAGAAATAATCACCAGATGAGTTATTGCCTTCCTATAAACTCTGATTAATAAAATTACTTTAGCCATTTATGCATTTTGTAGACGCAGTCAGCAAGTAATTTGCAGTCCACCGTTCACGAGTGATGGATTCAGATTACTTTCTCCTACCACCGGTGATGCGGTTGAATAACAATCTGTGGAAATCTTATGATACATAGAAAAATACAATTATTATTCCTTTTGTTAAAACACTTCGTCCGTTTATTTATACCTGGTGAAATTCTCCAAACATTCAATCTATGCATGCAATTCGTCCGGTCAACCAGAAATGGCGGCGATATCAATTCTTCAATTTCCTTCCGTTCCAGGATTTTCAGAATTTCAAGATAGTATTGATTTTTTAGAGCGAAACAATTGAACAATGCGTATAAATTCGTATATCAGATAGTTACATGGAAACAAGACAATTCTTACCCAGAAGACGATTGATAATTTCTTCAGAGAGTCCAAAACTCAGCAAAAAAATAACCGTCACTAACTTCCTCAAGTCCATAATGTAAGCTCGATGCCTACAATCGCCGAATAATCGAGACGTTTCTCAATATGGCCCGATCCGTACAGGATAAAAACGACCGATTTCCACGAGAGGATAACAAAGAATGATTTTATTGTTCTACTCTAACAATTTAGCTTTGCGAAGTCTACACTGCTAAGGAAATCTACACGGATATCAGGGGTGTTCACCACTTCTGTGTTGATTTGTATAATCATGGTTATTGGATGTATGGTAGTACTGATTTTTTTTTCAAATCTTAGGTTTACAGTTCGGCCATCCTGGCATTTCTATTGCCCTCAATAGGTAATTTATCAAAGTGTTAGTAAGGTTTGGGAGCCGTTCATACTCGCGGTTACTCGAGGTTAGTATTTACAAGTAAACATGGGAAAGGACTGTGGATAGGGTAATGTTTATTAAAAACTTCTCTGTTCTACTTCGATCATTTGCGTTTCGCTACTCCTCCTGAAATTTGGAAACCTGGGTTACTCAGTAATTTGTACATTATCTGTCACTACATTTGAGTTGGATTTCTGGTACAGCTTCATGTTTGATGGATCAAAAATACCGGTGAATGGTCGATTTGAAACCTGATATTTATCAATATCGGAAATGACATACCTGTTATGATCAAGAACTTTTTTAACGACGTAGGGACCTTTATATTTTGGATTAAGTTTTCGATTTTCTCCTACTGTCGCAACATTTCGAATCAAAATCAAATCTCCAACTTGGTAAACGGTGTTAACTGTGACCTTACTATCGTAGTATCGCTTATTGTACTCTTGTAGACGTTTCACATTCCCTGAAGCATTTTGCCTGATTTCATTTAAGTTACGTTTGTCGTCATAGTTCATTTCTTCGACGAACTCGATTAAGTTTTTATCTATGCATAACTTTTGAGTTACACCGAACAAAACACGAGATGGAATATCGCCTATCGAACGATTGAAAGTGTTATTCATTAGATATTCTGCTTTGTACAAAATGTTATCCCATTGCAACTTATGTCCATCCTGAAGTTTTGCCAAAAGAGGAATCAAGGTGCGATTATATCGTTCTATTTGACCATTGGCTTTTGGACAAGCAGTTGCCACCTGGACATGATAGAATCCGTGGTCTTGTGCAAATGATTCGAATTCCTTCGAAGTAAATGCTGACCCTCGATCGGATACTACAACTTTAGGAACCGAATACGAAAGGAAATATGACTTAAGACACTTCATCACCTCTTTAGTGTTGGTAGATTTTACAGCGTATAGCTTCAAAAACTTTGTACAACCATCACATACAGCCAAAATATGTAAATTCTTACCCTTCGTTTTCTCTAACGGACCTAGGTGGTCAATGTGAATGGTTTGAAAAGGCTTATCTGGTTTTTCATAAATATGTAAATAACCGTCGGTTTTTCTTTGCTTTGGATTGTAGCTGATACACGTGATGCACTCGCTAATATGTTTTTTCAATTTTTCTGTTAAATTCGGTATGTAGAAGTTTCGCATGATCATATCAGCCACCTTATCCACCCCAAAATGACCCAATTCATTGTGATATTTGTACATGACAGAAACTTCCATAGCTTGCGGGACAAAAAGAAGGTTTTTCTTTCCTTTAACTTTGTAGACAATCTGATCAATAATTTTAAAACCATCAGTTTTTCCCTCTTCAACGGCCCGCCTAATCTTCTGGATACTTTCATCTCGAAGCTGATTCACATATAGAGCGCTTTCTTCTATACCGAATCCACTGGGACTACCTTCCAAGGCATAAACATGTGCACGGGATAATGCATCCACGTGCTGCATTTTATCACCCCCTCGATGAACGATCTCGTAATCGAATTGCTCAATAAACAAAGCCCACCTGGAAATCTTGGGATTTAGATCTTTCTTATTTAGTGTTTGCTGTAAAGCGCTACAGTCAGTGACAATCTTGAAATGAAGTCCGACTAAATAATTCCTAAAACGTTTTAGACTGTACACTATGGCCAAGGTTTCCAACTCGAAAGAATGGAGCTTATTTTCTGCCTCTGAAGCCCTCTTGCTAAAGTACATCACCGGATGGAAGTATTTATCACCCTTTTTTCTTTGCATGAGGATTCCGCCAAATCCATAACAAGATGCATCGGTATGCAATTGTGTCTCCGCGTTAGGCGAGTATATTGCAAGAACAGGCTTTGACGCAAGGGTATTGCAAAGCGTATCGAATGATTGTTTCTGACGAGGGCCAAACAGAAAAGGCTCATCCTTTTTAAGCAAGTCATACAATGGGCTCGCAATTTTGCAAAAATTCGGAATGAATTTCCTGAAATAGCTAACCAAACCTATGAAGCGTTGTACAGCTCGTACAGAGTCTGGAAGCGGAAATTGTTTGATAGCGTTCACATGCCTGTCAGAAGGTTGGATGTTGTTGTACGTTACATCGTACCCTAGATACTCAAGTCTAGTTTTTAGAAAGTGACATTTGGACAAGTTTAGTTGGACATGATTATCCGACAAAATCCTCAATAATCTTTTCAGAACCTCAACATGTTCTTCTATGGTTTCTGTTGCCACGAGTATATCATCATAGAAAACAATAACGTTACCAGTCCTTATTAATTCAGAAAGCATTTTGTTTATGTATCTCACAAATATTTCCGGGGCATTACAATACCCAAAAGGCATACGCGTGTATTCGTATTGCCCGCTCTCAACCACAAACGAAAAATATTTGCGAGATGACTCGTCGATTTCAACATGGTGAAACCCGTTCTTAAGATCAAGAGATGTAAAATAACGCTTATTGTCCAACTTCATGATCTGGTCTTCGATTACGGGAATGGGATAATGATCACGTTCAACCAATTTGTTCAACGCACGAAAATTTACGCAGAGTCGATAAGATCCGTTTTTCTTTTTAGTCAACACTACTTTACTCGAATAAGGAGAACTGCTTTCCCTGATAACTCCGGAATCTAGAAGCTCATTAATCATCTTGTCCAACTCTTTACGTTCGAAAACAGACAACCTTTGCGGCGAGGCATGATAAATTTTATCCTCCTTAAGCTTAACTTCAAACGAGTGTTTAATCAAGGGAACTGTTGGACGTGGTCTCGAAACATATTCCGTTCGAAATAGTTCGGTTACCATCTTCATCTTAGAGAGTGTTCGTCCATCATCACCAACGTCAAGACATAATTCATTCACAACAAGATCGCTCTCACTACATACGGTTCCATACACTTCAGACATTAACTGACAATCAAAACTAACAGGCAGACATGTTTCCGTGTGTTTGGGCCGAATAATAATTTCATCAATTTTGTTCTCTTTAAGAAACTGTCGACCCACCAATCCGTTGATTTTCATCGTACCATCAGCAACTACCAAGAAATCCACCTCATAGCTTATCGAATTACAATTAATCGTAGTTTTGAATACGCCATCTGTCAAAACTGGCACGTTGTTCAGTCCTACTATCGTCAAACTATTAGCGTTTACGGCGCGTAAGATCGTTCCAGTTGGAACAAATTGTTTCTTCAAGAGACTTACCTCACTACCGGTATCAAGCAATAAGTCTACCTCGAACTGGTTTCCCACGCTCGCTGCAAACCTACCGTCTTCATCAATCTCCAAAGCGGTTGGCGTTTTCTCGCCTAATGATTCCGTCAAATGCACATCCCTTTGTCGCTGAAGCTGGCGTTGTTGATCTTGATTGGTCGGGGTACGCGGATTGCGCACCTGTCCCGCAGGTTGATTGCATTGTCCTTCCTCATGTCCAGCACGCTGGCATTTGGTACAGCGTACAACTCGTTGCGGTTGAGGGCAGTCAACCGACAGATGTCCAATCCTGTTACAGTTGAAGCATTTCCGTTTCAGCTGTGCTTCTCCTCCGCTCATTTGTAAAGCCGGATCCGGCAGCTTAGCAGCGACTCTATTGACAACTACGGCAGACTGACGTTTGCGTTTCATGTTGTTGTTGGCCTCACACAGACGAATGTGGTTCAGTAAGTCGAGACTGTTGTCAAAATGATTTGCGCAAATTTGATCGTAAATTGGATCCAGCGATAACCCTCGAACGATATACGTCACTCTTGCTTTTTCGCTCATATGAACGCGCGCTGCCATCGCTTCCACACGAAACACGAAATTTTCGTAGCTTTCATCTTTCGTTTTGACGAGATTCGATAGCGCCAGATGAACCTCCGCTTCGTTTTCACTGTCCGGGAAAACAACTTGAATTTTTTGCTGAAATTGAGTCCAATTCGCGATTCCGGTTTGTGCGCTGCGGTACCATTCTCTGGCTGCACCTTCCAAGCGACAAGAAGCATAGAGAAGCGTCGTTTGATCCGTCCAATGATACAGTGCTTTGAAATGGTTGACATTCGCGCACCATGTCTTCACATCTCTTCCACTGGAAAACGTTGGAATCAGTTTGCTGACTTCATCAGGATGTAGATGACGTTCACGTTGATCTTCCTGCAATACTGCCGTGTTTCGAGCCGACAGCAATCGTCTCATCAATTCCACCAACTCCTGATCGACACGTGTGCTGGCGTTGCCGTGTGTACCGTCACAAAATGGCTGACAGCGATTTCGTCTCCGCTGTGCCAGTTCGTCCTCCTCGAAACCGTGAAATTCCTCGTCGTCCGACATTTACGTTTGCGTCTTTACGTTTTACGTAATCACTCGCGGATTTATCCCACTTCTGATAAAATTGTAAGCTCGATGCCTACAATCGCCGAATAATCGAGACGTTTCTCAATATGGCCCGATCCGTACAGGATAAAAACGACCGATTTCCACGAGAGGATAACAAAGAATGATTTTATTGTTCTACTCTAACAATTTAGCTTTGCGAAGTCTACACTGCTAAGGAAATCTACACGGATATCAGGGGTGTTCACCACTTCTGTGTTGATTTGTATAATCATGGTTATTGGATGTATGGTAGTACTGATTTTTTTTTCAAATCTTAGGTTTACAATAACCAAAACTTCTTCTGTTGAATCCATTTTGAGTTTTGTTTGAAATCATGGAAATGGCGTCTGACAAGCCGTGCGTACATAATAGCGAAAACAAAGCATACACACTCTCATATAATAAATATGTATGTGTGTAAGTAATAGGGTTTTTTGAAACCAAAAAACTTTTTTTGAAAACGAAACAGATTATGCCAACAATTAAAAAAATATTTTATTGAATCTACGCAACTTATGTTCCCATCAGTTTGGTGTAAAAACAACAATTACAATTTTTGGAACAACAAAATTTAATATTTGTATTAAACAAAAATAATTGTAATTTAAAAAAAAATCAATAATATTTATTTTTGAAACAAAAAGGTCTGTTTTCTCTGCGTGTTGCGAATGATCCTAGATAAATTCCGGGAGTATAACTTGCAGACTCACCATCTGTTTATTTCAAGACGGTACTAATTAGGCTGATACGTATTACGCTGGATGGTTCGTAATTAAGTGTTAGGATCGCATACTAGGTGTCAATTTCGTTCGTGTCGTGACGATAGACGGGTTGAATAGAGATGGTCAGGTTTCAAATTTTTCAAACCCGAACCCGACTTATTTTATTTCTTCAACCCCGGACCCGTCCCGAACCCGCCGAGACAATAATCGAAACGCATACCCGAACCCTAAAATATTTCGTTGTTCAAACCCGAACCCGACCCGAAACCCGATTTTTTTTGTAAGAAAACCCCGAATAAAACCCGAGCTCGAAAATATGGTAAACTCAACGTTTCTGATGCATAGGGAAGATTTCAGGATGCTACTATGTTTGCAATTTTCACCAAACCCGACTTTTTTCAAGCCCGAACCCGACCCGTACCCGAACCCGAAAAATTTCAAATTTTCAAACCCGAACCGAGACCCGACCAGGTTGAAGCAGGGAGACGCACTTTCGAATTTACTGTTCAACATTGCACTTGAGGGTGCTATTAGAAGATCTGGCGTGCAGAGGAAAGACACTATTACTACAAGGTCACACATGCTCCTTGGCTTTGTGGATGATATAGACCTAATTGGAATCGATCGCAGGTCAGTGGAAGAGGCCTTCGTACCTCTGAAGAGGGAGACAGCGAGGATAGGCCTGACCATTAATTCTACCAAAACGAAGTACATGGTTGCAGGTAGAGATAGAGTCAGGCATGGTGGTGTAAGTGCTGAGGTAGTGTTTGATGAGGATGTGTTTGAAGTTGTTGAAGAATTTGTCTACCTTGGAACACTTGTGACATGTGACAACGACGTTTCCCGCGAAGTGAAAAGCCGCGTTGGGGCTTCGAATAGGGCCTTTTACGGACTACGTAATCAGCTTAGGTCCCGCAAACGGAAACAAAATTCGGCCTGTATAAAACATTGATTCTTCCGGTGGCTCTCTACGGGCACGAAGCGTGGACGTTGAAAGAGTCAGACCGGAAAGCTCTCGGTATTTTCGAGCGTAAAGTGCTGCGGACAATACTCGGTGGGAAACTTTAAAATGGTGTGTGGCGCAGACGCATGAATCACGAGTTGTATCAAGTGTACAAAGATGCGAATATTATCAATTGTGTAAAATATGGCAGACTTCAGTGGGCTGGTCACTTAGTGCGAATGTCGGAAGAAAGAATTGCGAAAATAATATTCAGCAGGGAACCAGGTAGAGGTCGGCGGCTTCGGGGAAGACCACGAATACGCTGGCTGTACGCAGTGGAAGAGGACCTGGCGACCCTAAACGTTCGGGGCAACTGGAGAAGTTTCGCCCAAGACCGACGAAGATGGAGCTCTACAATACGCCCGGCAATGGCGTGACGCTACGCTGTAGCCATCAAGGTATCAACGTGAGTATGAACAAGTACAACGAAATAGGTAATAATAGGTTTACAGGTTTTTCGAACGTTGCTGTGGTGGACTAATCGCTAATTGTTGTCGTATTTTCCAGTTATACACCGCAGTTTGCAGAAGATTTCTAAATCACAAAGTTAAAGCAAAAACGAACATGAATTCAATTTAATTGTTTTATTATTGTATTTGAAGAAAATTAAAGATGAGTTTGAATATTAAATTGATTATTTGTGATTAATAACATGCTTTTCATTGAAATTTTGAATAAAATTCAACGGTACACCATCTAAATTCTACGGCAGCATTTCATCTAAGGCACAGGAAATTCACGTAGCTGCTGCGTGAAACAAGTGTTTATTAGTTCATTATTGGTTACCTACGATTCACGCAGGTGCTACGTGAAAAGTGAGATGGAAAAAAAAACTACGTATGTTTTCACGTAGCATCGACGTGTGGATAGTTTTGAGTGTATGAATTTCAGAACATTCTGAATAAAAAATTTCAAAGAAACTCATGCAAAGTGTTTAGCAGAATTTCTGTAAAATTAAAACTATTTCTTCTAATTTTGATGATTCCAAACTAGGTAATGTCAATAACGGCGTCGGCCACGTCCTTGTGGTCATCGAGAGAAAGGAAGGAATATGAATGTGACGTCCATTGCTACTAGAGACCGAGATCACCTCTGCATCTCCATAGTTTTCACAGGAAGGAGTTTTGTTAGTAGGAGGGTTCAAAAACTACATGATCAGGATTCACCTCGGTAAGTTGCTGCGATTCATGTAACATCAATTTAAAAAGCTATCATTGCGTCGACAATTTCAATGTCGAACTATTCAAAGCAGAGGCGACTCGTAACCTCACTTTTTACCTGTTCTACAAATCTAAAAATTTATTCGGCAGAATTACATTATAAAGCAAACAGTAAATTACTGGAATCGTCCTTTCTAACAGATCTCTTCTCAATAGATGCAAATTTGTTGCTGGAATTTAAGAATTTGTTATTCGTGGAACAGGTAGATTTGAGGTTAGGGAATCGCCACTGATTCAAGGGTATTTTTTAGTAATTGGTAAAAATAAATAAAATAATATGTACGCGTATCTCAAAACTTTATAAACCAGGAATAAAAATTACTTAGGGCCGATTTCTTCACCTTCGCTTAAGCCGTAAACCACGTTTACCCATACGATTAAACCAGGTTTAAGACCTAAGCGGTGGTGAAGAAACCGCTTATTAAGCCGATACTTAAAGTGACGAACCATCCATATTTTGTTTAACGATTAAATGAACATACTTTTGCTACGACACAAATTTGTGTTGTCACCAAGCATGAAACGATCTCATGGATTATAAATTTCAAAAAGTTTCGTGCTATATGCATTTGGAATGAACTCACCAAATTTCTCTATATATTGAGGTCAAATGAAAATCTTTAATCTCTCTAGGAAAGGCAACAGCATTTCTCCAAGCATAGGAATCCTCCATATCAAGTCGTCCTGTCTTGTTTTCTGCACTCTATGAATCTGCAACCACCGGAACATCAATTTTTCAATCTTTTGCATTCTCCAAAAACTTAAAATTCAATGACGGGAGGTCAAACGGAAGAAACAAATTTTCACGTTCACTCGCGATCACAGCACACTTCGATTCATTTCAAACATCACGTGTTATTTTTAAGACCAAAAAATTGGTATAAAATAAACTTCATTTGCAATACCGGTGAAAGATCATTTTTTTACTATGGTCCAAAAATTTGGACCAAACTTGTTATTTGGACCACCGGTGAAGTTGCCCTAAGTTTTGCCAAAATCTCCTTCATAAATTTTCTCAGAAAAATTTTGACATTTTCTTATGGGAAATGTCTATTAAATATTTACCTGAATTCTTCCAGAAAGCTAGCCAGGATTCCCTATTTTTCTTGGAACTTTCATTTTCAAATCACACTATATTTGTCATTATATATTACAAATATCTATTTCTTGTTTATTG
Source organism: Aedes aegypti (assembly GCF_002204515.2). Taxonomy (NCBI): domain Eukaryota; kingdom Metazoa; phylum Arthropoda; class Insecta; order Diptera; family Culicidae; genus Aedes; species Aedes aegypti. The sequence continues at coordinate 21,842,439 of NC_035109.1, read as the reverse complement.
AGTTTGAAAAGCTCAACCAGCCTTAACTTTATTATCCATCAGATCACGAAAATAGTAACTTTAGTGACAATTTTTCTGAAAAAATTGACTTTTAGTGACTAGGTCGAAAAAAGTGACCAAGTCACTAAAATGTGACTCACTACCAGCCCTGAATGCGGGACTATCCCGTGAAAAGCGTGACGTCTGGTTACTTTAGTACAATCTCAATATTGATGTTTGGAATAAGACCCTACACATAGACAAGAGCGAAAGCATCTTGTTGGACCAAAGGTAGTGATCGAAAGGTGGAAGAAGCACTATGATGCACATATGAATGTTGCAGAGTACCCAAACAGAGAAGGCCATGACAACGGGAGCTAAAGACGAAAGGAGCGACAGACTACGACAAGGCAATGAACCTTTAATCTTGAGGAGGACATTGTACTTGAGGAGGTGCCATTGCAATGATTTTTATGAGATCCGAGCAGTGGCACTCAACGCTATTTCTTGTAAAATCTAACTTCATGAAACTGAACAACGATCACGAAAATCATGCAATCTATGATGAAAATGCTAGTTCTGGTCAAAACTGTTCCAAAGACTACTACGCAGTACATGATACATATGAGCCAATCTGAGTAAAAATCAAATAAAACACCATATCCAACAAGAGTCAAGATCGAGGGAAAGGTCGATATGTAACACTCTATTTCGCAGAGTCAGCCGCGGATCAAGGTCTTCCCCCTTCTTGCTGGCTGGATGACCGTCGTCTTCTTCGATACCCTTCTCTATAACTACTCATACTCACAAAACACAATCTATTGCGTTCGTTCAGTTTATTCATCTTCCTTCTAGTTCAGTGTTTGTGAAAAAGATGATCAAGAAAAAAAACTCATCACCTTTTAGCATTACTCATATTTGCCCGTAACCGGAAGATTGTAGCAATTATCCGCGAATTACCGTACGTTTGCTACACACTTTCAACATCGATATTTTCCACTTCCAATTTCCGAAGAGCAAGGAATCCATCTCAAGAACGAAAGTCGGTAAGGTTCTAGCGATTTCCACCCCCTCCCAAAAAAATCTTCGAACGCGAAAACAGAACGCACTTTTTTCGCCGACAGTTCCGAACGGAACGCCTGGAACCGTCCCAATCGGAACATACGATGTAGGTGAATCACGAATCACTTACCTCCTGGTCTTTTCCTTTGTTTTTGAAACCTTGCATTCGGTTTTTCGCCTGCGAATCTATCGACGCCATTTTTCGTTCAATTTGCTGCTGCTCTTCGGTCTCGGACTATGAAATGCGTCGGTGTATGTGTGTGTGATTGATGTCTTCTTCGTCGTCGTCAAGCGAAAAAGAATCCTTTTTCCGCAGCAGGAAAAACCCCGACAAATTTCAGCACTGCACTGCACTTTCCGGCGGAAAAACGCTCAAGCTTTCCACGCACTCGGACGCACTTTTTTCGACGCCGTGGAAATCCGAACACAGAAGAGGAGAACAAACTTTCCGCGAAGATTTTTCCGTTTTTCACGTTTTGTTCTGCTGCTCGCGTTTTGCTCGCTCTGATGGTGCGCTCCGTCGTCGTGCTCGCGACGAGAAGTTTTGGCTGTCTGCGCTGTCAAACAAGGATTTTGACAGATTCGATCGAGAAATCCGCGAGTTTGCGTTTGGCCCATGCAGCATAACATCGCCGAGAACGGAAACGTAGAAACGCAGATTTGCAAAGGTGCACTGATCCGAAAGAGTCATTTGACATTAGAAATTCTGGCTGAAATGAGCAAAACATTAAATTTTGTTGGATTTTTACTCAGAAATGGCGCATACTATTGGGGCCCATTCACAAATATCATAACGCTGAAGGATGTGGGTGGGTTCCTCGTGCTGTTACGCCTCATACAAAATTGGTAAAATGCATACAAAAGGGTGGGTGGGTGTCCAAAATGACCATATTTGGCGTTATGACATTTGTGAATAAACCCTTGTCGCGTGCCACTGGTTCCCTCTGTGGGTTCATTCAAAAATTGCAAAGCACCGAAATGGCCTTTTTTGACGCCCACCAAACCTCTCGTGATGCTTTTTGTGTGAAAGTTCTTCAAATCTCGCATTAGGGTTTATTCACATATTTCATAACGCTGAAAATGGCCATTTTTGACACCCACCCACACCCTCGTAACGCTTTTTGTAAGACAATTTTACAAATTTTGTATGAGCTGTAACATCATACGGACACCCAGTCACCCCCTACAGCGTTATGAAATTTGTGAATGGGCCCTAAGAAAATATTATACTAGATTGCTTATATATCATTCTAAAACCATATTCGGTCTATTCACTCATTGTGATGCATTTTTACGCATTAAGCTTGGTTAGTACAAACATATTTTATATCCGGAAATGATTTTTCGAGAATTATTTAATTCATGCAGGGTTCGACGCAGCAATTCACAGTAGAGCAATTGGGTCCTAAAATGTTTAATGAAATCTTGTTTTTCTTTAATGATATGAAAGAGCATGTTATTGCAACTACTTCAGCAATTTTCCCGCTCAAATAACCGCTATATCATATTTAAACTTTAATTTAAAAGTGGGTCCATGAATGAACCTTGACATTTTTGTTCATATTTGACGTTTGCTTAGTCGACAAAAACTCCACAGGGCTCTTAGTTTTAACACTGCGGTTGTTCCAAGGGGAATGTCACTCTACGCACTTCATTCGGCACAGCTGTGCCTTCAGTGCGCCAAAGTGTGCCAAGCGTGCCAAACGTGCTATAATACTACAATCAATGAACTGAAATTATGGAAAAACGTTCTCAGCAAGCATTGACATTTCATTTTTTTTTTTGGGTTGCCTCTCAAATGTTGCATTACTTTCCCGTCAGGGTTTTTATTTTTTTACTTTGCAGTTGTTTTCCGGGATACAGTTTACTTACATTATCTTAGGAGCCAAGTCAAGTAAATGTAAGACTTCAATAAGAAGGTTTAGAAAATGGTGCGCATGAATTCTAGGACAACCCGGGACAGAAATTCGTGTGGGCCGTTAATCTTCTCATTGAAGTCTTACACTGAAGAAAAGCCTCATATTGTCAGTATGTGTGGTATACATAGATTTTTGCAATTTGTATCCGAACATGATACATAAGTGTGGTGAACATTGGAAGGGTTCATTTTATCATATACTGAAATTATGTGTGAGCGCACATATATACCATGATTTGTAGCCATAGGGTCTATTGGGTCGAAAAATAAATAATATTATTGGTTTATGGATGTTTCTATCAATTTAAAGTCTAAATCAAATTAAAAAAACCTGACTTAATCCACCGATGGTGAGACTGAACCCTTCTTACATTTCCATACAGGTATGAGATAATTATTATTCATCATTCATTTGGAACCTTGTACCAGTACAGTGGGGATTCGCTCGCTGGGGTTCCGCTACATGGAATGATTCAATGGTTGGATGTTCGCTGGTTGGAAAATATTCCAACTAAAAGCACTCAAATGTCAACAGAAAATGTCAAACTGACTTTGACGTCTGAGTATCGTCGCTTTGAAGTCTCCATATATAGAAATGTATATGTGCGTTTTGTGGCGATTTGCTGTCCAGATGCGTTCGTGTGGAGCATTTTAACCAGCTGTCAGTCTTTCCTACTAACGGGTCGGATTCGCTAGATGGAAGGCAGTCGTGTTCCAACCAGCGAATCCCCGGTGTATAACTAAACTTTAGGATGTTGTGACTATGTTCTATCTGCCCTAATAGTTTAATGGTTTGCGAAAAAGTCCAGGAAACTGCACGTCAAAAGGCGGATATCGAACTTTATTAGTTTTCATACGCTTATTATCATAGTTCAAGAGGGTCTATAAACCCATGATGCCATCCTGTAAAATAATATCGAAAAATGAAAAATCGATGTCCTAAGGGTTCATTCAAATATTACGTAACGCAAAATTTGCCAATTTTGGACCCCCTCTCTCCCCCACGTAATAGCTTTTGTATGGAAATTTTTAAATTTTTGTATGAACCGTAACACTATGTCAGACCCCCTCCCTCCCCCTGTTGCGTTACGTAATATTTGAACAATCCCTAAAATGATTTTGCCAGCGATTTTTTTAAGATATATGTGTAAGTTTAAATTAAAAAAAGGGGAATTTTAGAGATTTTTGAAAATAATGATTTTTATCTCTGTAATTTATAATTCGATTGCAATATGGTTGTGAATGATATCCGAGCTTTCAATCGACGAAAAAAGAGCTTAAATTGGATTAAAAATAGCTGAGAAATTGATCAAAATGTAAAAAAATGAATATTTCAGAGAAATTTTTGTTTCCAGTACTTTAGAAAATTCTTCCAATGATATCTCTGAAACTAGTAATCCGATTTCAATGAAAATTTGAAGGCTTATGATTGAATGTCAGAGCTTTCATTAGCCGATAAAAGAACTTAAATCGGTTCAAAAATGGCTGAGATATCGATCAAAATGCAGACAGTTGAAAATATTAGAATATGCTTTTTCTAGTACTTCACGATACTGTTTGAATCATAACTCTGTAACGAAATGTTCGATCGCAATGAAATTCAATAGCGTTCTATGGGAATGTTGTAGCTTTCTTTAAGAGCTAAAAGTGTTTAAATCGGTTGACAAACGGCTGAGATAATTGAGTGACATTTTTTGTAACACACACACATACACACACACATACACACACACGGACATGTGCTCAGTTCGTCGAGCTCTATCGATTGGTATATGAGACTTGGCCCTCCGGGCCTCGGATCAAAAGTCGGTTTTTCAAGCGATCTTTATACCCTTCTTATGGTTGTAAGAAGGGTAAAAAGGGGAATTTTAGAGATTTTTGAAAATAATGATTTTTATCTCTGTAATTTATAATTCGATTGCAATATGGTTGTGAATGATATCCGAGCTTTCAATCGACGAAAAAAGAGCTTAAATTGGATTAAAAATAGCTGAGAAATTGATCAAAATGTAAAAAAATGAATATTTCAGAGAAATTTTTTTTTCAGTACTTTAGAAAATTCTTCCAATGATATCTCTAAAACTAGTAATCCGATTTCAATGAAAATTTGAAGGCTTATGATTGAATGTCAGAGCTTTAATTAGCCGATAAAAGAACTTAAATCGGTTCAAAAATGGCTGAGATATCGATCAAAATGCAGACAGTTGAAAATATTAGAATATGCTTTTTCTAGTACTTCACGATACTGTTTGAATCATAACTCTGTAACGAAATGTTCGATCGCAATGAAATTCAATAGCGTTCTATGGGAATGTTGTAGCTTTCTTTAAGAGCTAAAAGTGTTTAAATCGGTTGACAAACGGCTGAGATAATTGAGTGACATTTTTTGTAACACACACACACACATACACACACACATACGCACACACATACACACACACATACACACACACATACACACACACGGACATGTGCTCAGTTCGTCGAGCTCTATCGATTGGTATATGAGACTTGGCCCTCCGGGCCTCGGATCAAAAGTCGGTTTTTCAAGCGATCTTTATACCCTTCTTATGGTTGTAAGAAGGGTAAAAAGAAACCAATAAAACCATTATGATAATTACGCCACACATTATTTACTTTATTAAATCACAAACTAACATTTAATAATTCTGCATACCATCCATAACAAAAAAAAAAAATAAACAGGTAAATTTCTGATCAGGCGGGAGAGACGAAACCAGTGCACACCGAAGTAATTATTTGTACCGTCATCCATGTGGCTCCTTTTTCTTCTATCGAACGAACGAGTCCAATTTGCATTATCAAGAGATTCCCAAGTAACGATGCGTTGCGTTGTAGTTTTTAGATGAGAACTTGTTCCCCGTCTACTTCGAAAATCGAAGAAATTGCTTGTGCAGCATTCTTTCAATTCACGACCTGCTGGAAAGACAATTTAATCAGAAAAAAAAGTTTACGCCTTAAACTCACCTGCAAACTGCCGACCCGTTTCACAAAATGGTTGATCCTCTCTGATTTGGTTGTTGTTGTTCATGAGTTCATCGTCTATCTCATCTATATACTGGTTATGTGTGAAACTACATAGATTTTGGCTATGTGGTTTCACACATATTTTTGATTCACAATAATGAACTTCAGTTTTGTCACACATTCGAATGCACAATATTTTTTGTAGCGTAATCATGCTCTCAAGATAGAAAAACATTTTTGTCCCAGTGTAGAAATAACATCGAAACGCAAACTCGCAAAGTGTACCGAAATCCCACTGCGCACTGTCAAAAACGCGTCTAACCACATCCGCAACAGAGCGGCTGTCAAACTCTCTTTTCTGTTCCACATCTTGTGTGAGGACGTAGTGTGAAATACTCGCCCAAGTTTTTGGATTTTTTCGGGTCGAATTCCCAATTGTACAACCATGGCCGACACGACCGAAGCTGAGGGAGTCAAGAAGAAGCGCGCGTTCCGCAAATTCACCTACCGCGGGGTGGATCTGGACCAGCTCCTGGACATGAAGCAGGATCTGCTGATGGAGTTGATGCACAGCCGTGCCAAACGACGCTTGAACCGTGGAACTCGCAGGAAGCCCGTGGCCCTCATCAAGAAGCTGCGCAAGGCCAAGAAGAACGCCCCACCGAACGAGAAGCCGGCCATCGTCAAGACCCATCTGCGGAACATGATTATCGTACCGGAGATGGTCGGATCCATTGTTGGTATCTACAACGGCAAGACGTTCAACCAGGTCGAAATCAAGCCGGAAATGATCGGCCACTATCTGGGAGAGTTCTCGCTGACCTACAAGCCGGTCAAGCACGGAAGGCCCGGTATTGGTGCCACCCACAGCTCCCGTTTCATCCCGCTGAAGTAGAGAGTGGACTGGTGTTATTATTCTTATAATTTCTCTTGTAAGTAGACCGAAGAGCAGGTGAGGAAAATACAAAAAGGATTGTAAACAAACACTGTTGGAAGTTGGAACTGTTTCTGGAATGAAGAAAAGAACGCCTCCGGAATGTGAGAAATAGGTTTATTTCATCGGTTTAAATGAAGGGACACTCGTTTGTTTACAAATAGTGATGCTAATGTTTTACGTTTTAGGAATCGTATCTCCGCCCAGGGCAATTCGGGTTCAAGGGATGTGTATGACCGTTTCATTAGCAGCAGCAGAATCGACAGCATACGTGTGATTCGGATTTCGCTTCCTTGAGCAAGATTGTTCGTTTTGAACAAAAACGGTATCTAGAGCAGGGCTGGTAGCGAGTCACTTTCTAATTACTTGGTCACTATTTTCGAACTGAACGCAATGAAAGGTCACTCAAGTTTTTTGGATTTTTCATTAGTCCCATACATAGGGGGACACGGGGCAGTATAGACACTCTAAGGAATTTTCCTATTTTGACTGTAAATATATGAATATTATACTGTTTTTCATGTGCAGTATGCTTTTCAGAGTTCTTAAGCATTTGTTAAACATTGTTGCAAAATTTTGATAAAAATATTACATTTCTAAAAAAAGGTTTCAATAAAGCTTATATTTGGTGTAGTCATCATCAAGCTAGCGGGGCAAAGTGGACACCCCCATGGGGCAGTATGGACACCTTAACGTTTATAGGAAAAATGTCTCGCGATCATTCCCAAAACCTTCAAAAATGAACTACACATTCAAGAAACCATAGTGATAGTTTACTGTGCCACTGAAAACATAATTAAAACCAATTTACGATATTTTTCATAGAGATGCTTTCAATATTGCCTCCAGATTAGTTTTAATACAGAATTGAAGATTTTCAACCGATTTGTGGTTCCGCATCGTAATCATTGCATTAAACGCTAAATAGTTTTGGATAGTTTTGTGAATGAAGTTACATTTCTTTCTTTTTGAAGTGTCAGCTTTACTTTGTCACCCGGTGTCCATATTGCCCCAACAGTATAAGAAATTTTCATATATATATTCCTTGACTTGATAAAAAGTGTAAACTAACAAGTTACCGTAAGAATAAATAAACAAATTACAAATTTATAAGTTTTTCAATGTCTTAAATTAGCAGAAAAAAATATACTATATTTTTGAATTGAGCATAAATAATTGAATATTTAGTCAAGAGCTGCATTTTCGGTCAACTTGCAGTAATTTGCCTCTGAAATCTTATTTGGTGAGGTGTGAATGTTATAATTTTCGAACCCAATAAAATCATGCTCAATTTATTGCTATAAAATCAATGTTTGAAACAATTTTTCCGAAATTTTAGTGGATAACTTACACGTTTGACAGGTAACTGAAATATTGTTTGGATCTAAAGTGTAAAATTCTCGCATAACCTGTGATCTCGCCCTAAAAGCCATTGGTAACCGAGTGTGTAGCTTGTTGTTACCGAGCAAACGAATGAATTTACACCTTTTTGAACAATGCTACGATGAAGAGAAGATCCTTCTCTATCTCCCGGTGATTTTTTCATCCTGGGCCATTCATTTGCTTAGAAACAAGAAGTAACACACTCGGTTACCAATGGCTTTAAGGGCGAGATCATAAGTTATGCGAGAATTATTCGCATATGCAAAGATACAGGAGGTGTGCATTCTGCCCCGGGTGTTCATACTGCCCCCGGTACCCCTACACAATTTTAGTAATTTTGTAATTACTAAGCTGCCCATAAAAGCATAACTGTCCCATATTGGTTTTTGAACCAACACCTTTTTTCATCGCAACATTAATGTTTCAATATACACTTCACTACGCATATGATAATTTATACACTTTGTTTGAAAATGTTGTGGAAAAATATGAAGTTGGTGCAGTCCCATATTGAAAAATAAAGGCATAACAGTCTCTATATGAACTTTGAACCCCAATAACAACTGCAAAACGGGAATTATGTTCAACTTTATATTTTTTACAGATCAATATTAGCAAAATGAGTTTTCTTTGGGGTAGAGCTAAATGAATATTGCATTCAAAAATTTACCAGAAAATTATAAACATTTGTATGGAAATGTAAACTTCAAATTTTGAGCGCTGTTTTCTCAATGCCTACTAATTCCATATGGGACAGTTATGCCTTTATGGGCAGTAAGCCTCTTAGCTACAAAATTTTTGATCAGGTCAGGTCAAAAGTTTACAGGAAAATTTAAAGTGATCATTATTTTGATTGTTTTGGACCCTCAAAGTATTTATTTTGGACACCAGGCATTTTTTATCAGTAGATGAATTTAGTACTATACTATTTAATTCCACTAAAGTTTGTATCCTTTGACAGATACGCGTAATTAGACCTCAACTGTAAAGCCGTCTTCAGTGTCGTGTACTAGACTCGACTTGTCGAGAAACAACAAAACTTTCGGTACTTGGAGGCCTTAAAAAGTGCTGTAAACATGATGCTTTTAGGGATGGTACACAAATTATGTCACGCTAAATTTCAACTTTTTTGATCCCCCCCTCCCCCTCCCTTTGTCACGTTTTTTGTATGAGTGCTCCGAAATTTTTGTAAGGCTTGTCATGCTTGGCTTGACCCCCTCCCCCCTCGGAGCGTGACGTAATTTGTGCATGACCCCTTAAGGCAAATAAGCGCACGAGAAGCAGCCACAAGATATGATGTACAGTCATCTCGTGTTACAGAATACTAAACCGATGCAAATATGCGATTCAACCCATGAACACCAAATTTTACTATGGTTCTCTAATTAGATATTGAGATACGGAGATCGAGTAAGGGAGAGTTGGCTGTACCTAAGAGCACACTTCAACCTTTCAGCTGACAAAGAAATTGTGAAGAACTATAAACGCGTTGAATTCTCGAGGACATTTTCATCTGAATACGAGCAACTGCTTATGCACCATAGACGGCGACATATGGCGAATCGATCTATGGCGCTGATCAAGAAGGAGTTTATGGAACTGACCTATGATCTCGTTAATATGCTTCATACGCTGTACATCATGCAAAGATTGAACCCACAAGGCATATGCTGACATACGAATCACCCCTTGGCCTTTCCGTGGGTTTGGTGTAAACTTTGATGGTAAAAATCATAGTGTCCGAGCATTAGAGGACACATTTCAGTGCACACCATTTTTGGTACATAATGTAATCCATCATAAAAATCCCTGGGCTTGGAATTATATTTTCCAGGGAGTGATGAATTTTGATAATTGATCGCTGTTGTCAGTAGTTTTGATTAGTTGTTGGGTAAATTTCAAAGCAATGGCAACCTTTTTATTACAAAATTTAGATTTTATCTTCTGACCTAAAGATTCTGGTTAAACTACTGTACTATGCAGTTGGGCTGCACTGCGGTATCACTCATCAAAATTGCTTTCACTTCGGGAAAATATAATTCTAAACTGGCGAGAAGATTACAGACTGAGGGTGGGTAAGGAGCACAATTAGACCCTTGAATGTGCAATGTGGGGTAGTACCTAATTGGGAATGCCATTGACGGTTTGTAATCATCTACGAGGTTTTCGAAAACCAACAGGGCGCGTGCACCGGGTTGCGGATAGGAGCAAAGGGAGATCAATAGCATCTACCTAAAATAATAGAGCAAAAAGCCGTTCCATGATTAGGTAATGTTTAGCGATCTTCTATGGTGTTCTAGTACTATAAAATTCTTCACTCACTGGGAATTCTGGCCTTGATAATGTCAATAGTGATAAAAACATAAAATAATACCTAATACTTAATAAGTACAATGCAGTAATAAATGAAATAAAATCAATTTTCTATACTTGACAAGGTTTTGAAGACAATCAATGAGTGAAAGAACTACCTATTAGAAAAGCCACATCAGCTAAGTCTATACATATACAAATGTTGGTCATAGGGTCATGGCGAGCATTCGGTATGTATGTCTATGACTGATTCTTATCTAATAGGAGCACTAGAAGACCACGCGGGCAATTTCGAAACAAATTATTTTTATACATCGGTCTTACGATCCGAAAGGCTCAGCTATGCTGCAAAGTCATTTTATAAGCTATTCGTTACTATTGTTTAATTGTTTATAATTCTAACAAAACTACATAATTAACTCATTACTAATCACTGTTCCTATATTCTCTTTTTCTCTCCTTCTTATCTGTTGCATGATTATGAGCATCACTAATATAACGCATGAGCATGCACAATAAGAATAATTTCAGGATTGAAAGCAGTACATGGATACCTGGATAGAATAGCTTCGAAAAGGGCGCTCAAAATATAATATTTCTGGTCAGGGAAGTATTATCATCAAGGGTATGTAAAATTTTTCCATTATTAACACATAGATCACACAAACAAATGAACTAATAATATCAAATATTTTTGAAATCAATCAGTGCAAAAACAGATAAAGTTTGTAAAGTTATCACCATCGATTGAATTGCGCTCTTTATAGTAATGTTCAATTAGTATCAAAATCTCCTAAAGCGTCGCATTGTGCCATCAGCAGCCCTTAGCATCACTCTCATATTGTTATTATTTTGTTGTTTATAAAATTTCTAGAAAGCGATCAGCATATTCTTTCTTACTTTTACAATGGCCGATCTATTTGGAATTTTAATAAGTCAAATCAAACTTCAAAACTCAAATTAAATTGCTTTCAGCACATTTACATTTTGCAGCATTAATCGCATTACTGTGTCAAGTCTTCTCCATTCCCTATACCCTACCCCAACCCTTCTTATCCTTTCCGATGGTGTTCAAGTGGTCCGCATAGACTATTACGGCCATTACCTATCCCTTCCCCCGGCTTTGGACTGACTTGCGCTCTCATTGCCCCACCAAACGCTGCAAAATGAAAATGAAAATGAAATAATGTAATCCATCATAAAAATGAATTGTAAAGGTTTATTTTTGTTCTCATGTGAGTTTTTACTTAAAGTAATGTGAATTTTGTATACTGTACAAAAATCAACGGTAAAACTAATGTAGATTTTGAAATATTACCAAAAAACAAAAAGTGTCCGGGTATAGAGGACTTCCCCCTTCATGAATGAACCGATTAAATTAAATTGATTTCAGATAAAATAAACACATTTTCTATGTATCAACGGTTGATGCAAGCGCGGAATAGTCCTATCTTTCCAAATGGAATGCGAATTGAGGTGGTTTTTCGATTTAAACTGGGAAATTTGCAGGAAAATGGCCCAGGGGGTCCAAAATATATAGGTTACCCAATTACGCGACTAGTTTACATGTTCTTCCAGTGGCGTTTCAAAAGATAGAATAATTTGCCACAGGAAATCCCTGAGCAGTCCAACGCTTCTACATCCTGTAATTTTTACAAGGAAAGTTTTCCATAAGACTTTCTCAGGGGCTTCTCCAGATATTTTTCGACTAGTTCTTCCACTGATTTTCCCTGTTTTTAATATAAACAGGTCTCTTTTTAGAGACTTGGTCTCTATTTTAATGAAAGATCTCTATTTTAATGGCAGGTCTCTAGATTCTCTATTTTGACCAAAATGGTCTCTAAAGTATCTTTTTTCCTTATTCTGATGCAAAATTGTACAGGCTACTATTCAACTGATTGTTCAAGAATTTTTACTCAAATTCTTCGAGGACAAGCTTGAAGAATTATCGTAATGATTTCTTCAGAAATTTCATCAGGGATCTCTCCGGAAATTATTCTACAGAATCCTCTACCTATGTCAGAAATGCTTCCATTGGTTTTTCAAAGGATGCTTTTAGAAAGTTTTTCAGAAATTGCTCCAGGGAATCCTTGAGCACTCCATGGCTACTGTATCTAGTAATTTCCACAAAGATTACTTTGACACTTTTCCAGACTTTCCTAGAATTTTTGAAAAAAAAACCCTGGCCGAATTTCTTCAAAAACCGGAATAAACCCTTGTGAATTTTCTCGACCTCGACATCTTTGGAAGATCTGCTAGAAAAACAACTAGAGAGTTCGGTTGAAGGATTATTGGATTAGTGGATCATACAGATATGTTTCCACTAATCGCCTTTTCATCTAAGGTTGCTTCCAAGCAGAGGCGCGTCCACATTCGAAACCATAGGAGGGACAAACGTTGGCAAACATTTTGTGCACAGTGAAGCTAAGAAAAATTTAAACCCTGGACTGGAAATTGAATGTGACTTTATTTGAGAGGGAAAGGCAAAGGGATGTAAGTGACATTTTGCATCCAAGCGTTCTAAGCATATTTTCAGTTGATATTATTTTTCCGCACAACAGAAAAAAATAACATAACTCTTAGAAGACTGGCTTTTTATTTTTACTCCCATAGATATAGAATGAAAAATTGCCGAAAAAACTTCAAAGTGGATTTTCCTATCTTTCCAAATGGCATGCGAATTGAGTTGGTCTTTCAACTGAAACTGGGAAATTTGCAGGAAAATGGCCCAGCATCCTTCAAAAAATTTTCAAGAATTGGTCTAGACATCTCTAGAAGAATATCTGGAGAGATCTTTGTAGGATGTTCTGAAAGTGTTCTTATTAAAATTACTATGATACCGTACACCCCCGTTAATTTGAACGATACCTCATGCAAACCATCGGGGTTCATTTGTAATTTGAACTTCTAGTCTCCCTAGAAACGTGTTTCTGGTAACCTCTTTCGCTGTTTTGTTTTGATTCTGCGCTCCGTTCCACAGCGTTCCTTTTCACTTTACTTCGTTCCACGAGGTAAATGACGTTTGAACTATTTTTAATCTAAACGCTGTGCAAATTAACGGGGTACAAATTAAAAAGTGTTCAGAATAAATGTGGTCAAACCAACGGAGGTACCCGGTACTTCCTAAAGCTTTTTCTCGGGTAGTCTGAGACGAAGAGCCTGTGGAACCGGTAATAATCTTTGAAGGTTTCTTTGGAGAGGCTTGCATTAGAATAGAGATCAAGTCATTTAAAATTTACGTGAAATACGACGGCTGCCCAAGCCATGGTGTCAAAATTGCTATCGGAGATCTCAACGCTCAGGTTGGCCAGGAGGAGGAATTTAGACCGATTATAGGGAAGTTCAGCGCTCACCAGCTTACGAACGAAAACGGCCTTAGACTGATTGATTTCGCCGCCTCCAAAAACATGGCCATACGTAGTACCACAGCCTCCCGTATCGGTACACCTGGAGATCACCCCAACAAACTGAATCGCAAATCGACCACGTTTTGATTGATGGAAGACACTTCTCGGACATTATCGACGTCAGAACTTATCGCGGCGCAAACATCGATTCTGACCACTACCTAGTGACGGTTAAAGTGCGCCAACGACTCTCCGTTGTGAACAACATTCGGTACCGACGCCCGCCACGGTACAATCTGGAACGACTCAAGCTACCCGAAGTCGCAACTGATTACGCACAAAGCCTTGAAGCAGCGTTGCCGGAAGAGGGAGAGCTCACCAAAGCCCCTCTTGAGGACTGCTGGAGTAGTCTCAAAGCAGCCATAAACAACGCAGCGGAAGGTGCCATTGGGTTCGTGGAAGCAAATCGACGGCACGGTTGGTTCGACGAGGAATGTCAGACGGTTTTGGACGAGAAGAATGCAGCGCGGGCGATGATGCTGCAGCAAGGCACCCGTCAAAACGTGGAACGATACAAACAGAAGCGAAGACAGCAAACCCATCTATTCCGGGATAAAAAAGCGCCGCCTGGAAGAGTTGGAGTGCAAAGAGATGGAGCAGCTGTATCGTTCTCAAGAAACACGAAAGTTCTACAAGAAACTAAATGCATCCCGCAAAGGCTTTGTGCCGCGAGCCGAAATGTTCCGGGATAAGGGTTCATTCAAATATTACGTAACGCAAAATTTTCCAATTTTGGACCCCCTCCCTCCCCCACGTAACAGCTTTTGTATGGAAAATTTTACATTTTTGTATGAACCGTAACACTATGAAAGACCCCCTCCCTCCCCCTGTTGCGTTACGTAATATTTGAACAATCCCTAAGGATGGAGGTATCTTGACGGACGAACGTGAGGTGATTGAAAGGTGGAAGCAGCACTACGATGAACACCTAAGGGAGACGTGCCAACTCCCACAATAGGTGAAGTTAAGGATGCTATCAAACAGCTCAAGAACAACAAAGCAGCTGGAAAGGATGGTATTGGAGCGGAACTTATTAAAATGGGCCCGGATAGGTTGGCCACTTGTCTGCACCGATTGATAGCACTCTTTCTAATAGCTGTATTTCTCTATCTCTCTGCGGCATTATAGTGCAAACATCAGCAGTTCTAACTATCGCTAGAATTGAATAATCGACTTAACCGCTTACCACAGTGGTATCCATACGGTCGAATACTACCTCATCCAATGAAGTTGCCTGATGTAGTTCCGGGGGGGATCGAGGCACAGGAGCAGTAGGGAAAGTTTTTTAGTGGTTAAGCACGCCTAACGTGAGTCCCACACCGTGCCAACCAGGCCCATGGCACGGGACGACTTTTAGCGTAGTCAACATCTCCATGTGTTTACTCATTTTCGGGTTATTTGAATCGAGAGTGCAATCAGAATGCGAAGTTTTGTTTGATGTTTATGATCCATAATCGAGCAAGTGTCGCAATCGAATCACTGATTGCTTGCTTAGAGGCTTTCAGGATGCCTTTTAATGTTTGCTCTCCTTCCAAAACCATCGAAATGTTGAATGTGCTTCAACTTTTCGGCACATTATTAGCTAATTTAACAATATCAAAAATTGATAATCAAACCATAGCAAACAATTAAACAAAACAATGGTCTTTATTTTCACAGTTCTTACAACTGACAGTGGGCGATATTCAATTATCGCCCGGGACATCCTGGCTACGAAGAACACTGTGTATCGATATATGGTTGTCATGGGCCTGGTGCCAACACACAACAGGCCTGGCTTTTGAAGCTTTTTTGTACCCTACTAACAAAAAAAAACTACCTCATCCATCACTAACAAAACACTCCTACCTCCAAAGGTAGCTGTGGGAAATGCAGGAGATTCTCCGGTTTTCTAGTAACAACAGCTAACTAATCAACTTCCTTCCTCTCCCCGGTGGACATAAGGACGTGGCCGGCGCCGTTATCAATCGAAAAAAATACCAAGAGTAGTGTGATTGTACATTGAAGATGGAAAAAAGCTAAAACCCAAGCTTCATCTGAGTGGTTCTCTGTGCAATATCACTATCCTGATTGATCACGGAGTAGCAACTACGAAGTGTATGTTCCATCAGTAGTTGATCGTTGATTTTATTTTTTGAACATTTCTCGAGCAACTTCTCTAGTAAAATTTCCATGAATTCATTTAAGAATACAAGAGCAATTATTTTATTTATTCTTTCAATCATTCCTACACAAAATTTCTTCTGGTATTCCGTCCGATGTTTTTCGAGGAATTCTGCTGAAAAAATTCCAAAAAGGAAGTTGAAACTATTTCTGGTTGAAGTTGAAACTATTCTATTTCTCCAGAATGAGAAATAGGTTTATTTTCCCGCTTAAAATGAAAGAACACTCGCTCGTTTACAAATTGTAATTCTTAATTTTAGGCACAGAAATATTCGTCCAATATTCAATGATCGGTTTCATTTGCAGCAACAGAATCGACAGCATACGTGCGGTTCGGATTCGGCCTCCTTGAGCAGTTTCCGATTGGTGGTGGTCTTCTGGGGTGCCCAAGGCATTCGCTCCTCCGGGACGACTTTGTTCGGTTTGTAGGCGGCGGAACGGTTGGTACAGGCGCTGCAACGAATCGTTCGCCCCGAAGACGATTCCGGAGTTTCCGACTCGGCGCCGGTATCGTCCAGGGGTCTGGCCGAAGATCGACGTCGTCCCTGGTCGATTGATGGTGTTGCCCCGGTCGTTTTTGGACGTATCGGATAGATGTACTCGCGGCTTAGGAAACTGAAAGCAAGGCGTTTATGTTAAAATTTCAATGATCGTAAGACCATGAGCAATGATTGGTCTCTTTTTGTAGGCAAGACATTTTTAAAGTAGGTAGGTACTACTTCAATTGCAATGCGCATATCGTAGACGAAACCAATCGCGCCCAATTTCTTACACAGTTGTTTAGGATCCCAAATGCACCCGAAAAACGTTGATTTGAATGATCACGACGACTCGCCCCCATACTCACTTAGGTCTAGCGTGCGTCCAAATGTTGTCCAGTCGCTTCTTGCTCATGATCGCCCCCAGGCGTTGCAGTAGCCGAATGTTGTCCCGTTCTATCTTCTCCGTGCGTTCCCGTTCCTTCTGGAGCTTTTTCAACTTCTGCGTAATGTGTGCCCGGGCCGGCGGTGGATGAAAATCGATGGCCGGAACTGCCGTTTCCACCTTGATCCGATGGTTGTAGTAACGCTGCATCTGCCACGGGCGGATCAGCAGTTTTTCCTTCTTGGTCAACATGACTCCGGTCACGGTCTAATTACCTCCAAAATCCGTATCAAGTTCACAGTCACAGAAGGATTCAGGCGTACACGGGCAAGGTCCTTGCTGTTTGGTGCATCGGAATGGATAAACAGTTACCGTTGCTCCCCATGGATACTTCACTTCGAGAGATGGACAGACACGCGAATTTGAATATTGCGCGCAGCTGTGGGGGCAGTTATAAATAATTATGGGTGCTAGGCAGCAATATCTACGAATTTGATGTTCTGCACTTCCAGGCAGTCAGGTCCCCAATAAATAGCCATCATGTTGGTCTGTGATAAGCGATTTGTGTGGTAAGCAACAGAGTGTTATATGGACTCGGCTGTACATTCATCTATTTTTAGGAGTTTATTGACACCGGTACTAGGCAACATTGAACTATAAATGCCGTTGGTATGCATTCATAGACTAAAGGGAATTTTGATGGTACACGTAGGCTTATCAGATGGTGTCCTTTGGGGGGCATGTCCTCCTTTTTGACCACTTGTCCTCCAGTCCCCCTTGGTGATGAAAACGCCCGATAAGAGAAAAAATACAATATAAGTGAGTTTATATTGTACTTTATCTCTATTCATCTGACTTTACGTCTCTGTCATAATTTCTATTTCTAACAGCTCGAAGATTTATCATAAAATTTCTATATATTTCTTTCTTAAACAAAGTTAGGCAAAGACTCAAAATGTAATTAGCCTTTGATTATTACATTGTATGTTTTTATTTTATCACTCATTACGTATAAGACTTTATTTAGGTATTTCAATTATTTTTTTTGTTTTATTGATGTACAAGGGGGTCAGGGGCCAAGTCTCTAGCATAAGTTTGAAAACTCACGCCGTCCATAATACACCGAGGGGGTTTTGGAGTTTGGGAAGTCGGCAACGCAACATCTTTGACCAGAAGGTTCTTTAAGTTTTTCTTCTACTCTTGACTTCCAATACACGTATGAATGATGCAAGGCCAAAAGAACATGAATCAGTCACACATATAGCGGTAGTGAAGTGTTTTACCTAAGGATATGGAAAAGGAGGGATTTTGTGTGTTTTTTTTTGTAAATAGCTCTGTGGAACAAGTTTGTTATTAGTTAAAAATTTAGTTGATCTTATTCACCTCGCAATCAGTAATAAGAATATTTACAGAAACATAATACTTATCTTTTCTCGGCCAATACGCTGCCATGTCTTTCCTCGGATGATTTTTCCTCGTTGTAATGGCGGGTTAGATATGAAAACAAGGATTGCTTTATTGCTGTATTGACCTACAATGAAATCATACAAAATTCGCTCTTTGGATTCCCATGATAACAATCCCCATGCAGCTTCCGAGAAACTCCATGGCAATGATCACCATGTGCGGCATTCAGGACATCTCAACACTACTGATGACGAACAACAGAAAATGAATCCAAAGAGCAAAAACCTTAATGTTTCAATGTAGGACAATCCAGCTTTATTGCATGTGAGAAGTTTTTAGTGATATTCTCACAACGGCCATTCAGAATGGTTCGACGGATGTGGATAAAAGATCATTATGATTAAATTAACGCGACGACATGTTAGTAAGCTCAAAACGATTATTGTAGTTGCTGCAACTTTTAATTTAAATAGTTAAGCTAAGGGTCGGTTATTGTATATAGCTTTATAGAAGCTATATACAAGAAGCACGAACGCGAAGTAATGACCTTCCATCCCATCTTCAAGTGCTCCCCACAAGCACAACACTTTAGAACGTCTATATTGTAAGGGTTCATTCAAATATTACGTAACGCAAATTTTGCCAATTTTAGACCCCCTCCCTCCCCCACGTAACAACTTTTGTATGGAAAATTTTAAATTAACACTGTGTAAGACCCCCTCCCTCCCCCTGTTGCGTTACGTAATATTTGAATGATCCCTAACTTGTTCACACAAGAAATCTGCCTCGACCGAGTTGGCAGAACGCGCCCGTACCCCTTTTTGAACCAAAGGACAGGGTATTTAGGTACCGTAATTCGGGGTGTAGTTGATCAGCGGGGAGAAGTTGATCATTCCCGTACCCACATGTATAGACTGTTATAAGAGCTATGCCACGATTTCAATTATCACAATTTATGAGTTGTGGCATTACCTGATAGCTACTCTTGATTTTCATAAATTCGGTTTGGCATTCAAGGTAATTATTTAATGGAAAAACAGATTTTTTAGGAAATGTTTCATGAACTGTTGAAGGGTTCTTCTCCAAACAATCAACTTTTTCCACGGCTATACAAAGCTACAGTTTTAATAAACTGTTTCATACATTCCAGATATGTTTTGTGTACCCAGTTTCGAATTTGTATTGATGATACAAATTCTTATTTTACAGAAAAAATGATCTTTTTGCAAGAGGGTTGCTAACTTCAAAGAGAATTGCCTACCTTTAGGCGTTTAATGTGGTGTAATCTGTAAATCACAACTTTCAATTAAAAAATTACCCGATTTATCAATAAGTTGTAAGATTTTTAAATCTTAATTCAGATTCAGAGACCCCAAGTTTAGTGAATAGCATACTTCTTTATTTTAGGAAACCTATCGCAGTAATTGATCAACTTCACCCCGGAATCAAAAACACCGCTTTTTGATCTCCAAAAATTGTTTTTGTTATTACGATAACAATTTGTCAAAATTTTATTTGTATAATTCGTTAAACATTTAACCAGTACAGGTTTTAAAAATATTTGGATGATAATACATGCATCCCACTAGGAATTATAGCATAGAATCGCTCAAAAGTGATCAACTTCCCCCCAGTTTACGGTATTTCAATTATTTAGAACTAAATTTCACTTTCTTTACTAATTCACTATGAAAATTGATTTGTTTACTTCTAAAATATCAATCATATACCATCAGTGCACCAGTATCCGCTCATGCCCCTATTTCCGGTCACTAGTGTAAAAATTTTTTGCCCGAATATATTCTATTGATATTAACAACTTTCAAATGAAGTCATCTAACATTATTTTCATTTGATAAAATAATTATTTATATTGAAAACACAAAACCTCGTGAGCGGTTATTGGATCACTAGGTATTTCTGTGTTCCAATAATCGCTCATGCAAAAAATTAAACAAATTTTTAAAGAAATGTCGAATTTAGTATATGGCCTTCTTTATCGCAATAGTAGATATGGTTTGACCATAAAAAATATCAGGATAAATAACGAAATTTGAAATAATGCATTTTTTAGTAAGTTCGTCACGAAATCTGTTTATATATAGGAACACTTAGATGCAGTAACAAATGCAATTTAATATTTTTTTATGAAAGTTTTTCAAATTCTTTTTATTTTGTCGCTGATTACTTATACTTGGAGCTACATTGTGACATAAAAATAGTATTGATCGACACAACAGTTATTTTATAATAAACATTCAAACACATAACTTCCCTTAAATGAGCGGAATCTGGTGCACGGATGGTAGCAAACAAAAGAAGAATAATGATTGGGTCCGTATGTTAGCTCTCTGGCATCCTCTCTAAATAGAAAAGGAAAAAAGAATACGATCTAAAGATATATAAAAAAATAGTAAGAAAAGCGGAGGCAGGTATAAGAATCCGTATAGTAAGATCCGAAATTTTGAAAGATAAAAATACATATCTCATGGGATAAGATTTATTTTACCACTAGTTGATGAAATATTTTTTTTTAATTATTTGGATTTTCCTCTCTCATGTAGTCGGGTTTCAGACATACCGTGCAAGCACCATATTCTGAACGGTTAAGAAAATGCAATTTGAATAACTTAAATTATTAAGGATTTTAACAGCTGGGATATTGGTTTGTCGTGCCGTTGCCTTTGTCTAATATCTAAATAAACGTATAGGGTAGGTGTACCAGTTATGGCCATAGTGGTTCCCTATTTCGCCATACGTGATATCTTGAATGCCTTCACATTTTGAAAAATCATTCAGAAAGATTAAAAATGTAAAAGTTATCCATATTTTGCATATGGCCAAATAGGGATCCACTATAGCCATAACTGGTACACTTTCCCTAGATTAAAATAAAACGCCCATCAATTATCAGTTATTTAAAAAATCATATGTTAGTCTGACGCATGCATGTTCCTAATTATGGACGCCATATACATCAATGGTCCTAATTATGAACACACACACACATTATTCCTTATTATGAACAGCAAACGAACATTACACATAATATTTGTTGAATGAACAACTTTATAATGTATTTTAGTTTTGAAATGTTACAATGAATCATATTTCGAACTGACAGTGTACTATTTTGGATGGATGGAACAATGAATGTTCAATTCAAGGAACGGACTGTTCTGAATATGGCGTTGTCTATAATATGGTACTGGCATGGTACCAGGATAGATGATATTTTGACTTTGTAAAGAGAAGTCAACAACACCATTAACCCCTCTACCAGCAGCTTCATTTTTTACAACAAAAAACTATTCAAATCGCGATATTTTTTTTTGTTTCTCGATATCTTTGCACATTTCGATGTTCCTTGGGAGACCGATAATCCCCACACAAAATTTATTTTACCTCCATTTTCTTTTAAGTCAAAAATAAAAAAAATAAACGATCATATAAATCAGTCGATGTGGGGCCCAGATAGCCGTAGCGGTAAACGCGCAGCTATTCAGCATGACCATGCTGAGGGTCGTGGGTTCGAAACCCGCTGGTCGAGGATCTTTTCGTAAAGGAAAATTTCTCGATTCCCAGGGCCTACAGTATCTTCGTACCTGTCACACACATACACACAGGAGGATTTTTTTATTTCCGTACAAAGTGGGCCGAAGGGTCTCAGATTTTCATGAAACTTTTTCCACAGGCAGGGCTCATCAATATTTAAATAAAAAAAATGAGAAAAATTCAGGGTCGCTTATTTTTCCGGAAAACTGTTTTGTTTTGATTCTGCGTTCCGTTCCACAGCGTTCCATCTCACTTCACTCCGTTCCATGAGCTAAATGACGTTTGAACCATTTTTAATCTGAACGATGTGCAAATTAGCGGGGTACAGATTAAAAAGTGTTCAGATTAAATGTGGTCAAACCAACGGGGGTACCCGGTATGCTCCAACTCGTGGAAAATTCTCAAAACATATTTTTGAGAAGATAATTTCATAAGCTTTAATCGCTGAAATTTTTGAAATGGTATTTTTTTTTTTGTTTTTGAGTTATGGCCAATTTTGTAAAAAATGTTCAAATGTGCCATTTTGAGCCTTTCCTTTGAAAAATCATAACTCAAGAAAGAAGCATCGTAGAAACAAAATTTTTTTTATCCACCGTTGAGAAAATTCGTAATGAAAAGCCGAAAAAACTATGTTCCAATTAGTGGAGAACTTTCAAAAATATATTTTTGAGAAGGTAATTTCATAAGCTTTAATCGCTCAACACAACTCGGCTCACACAACTCGGCACATAACGTCCACAAAAAATAAATCATAATTTACTCCTAATAGGGTGCCGGTGCCATTAGTGGACTACCTAAGCTATAAAAAATCATAACAAAATAACGGAAAGCCTTTTAACAGAGATCTTTTGGCGTCAACAGAAACTTTCATCCTCTATTATATGGGAAAAATATAAGAAGAGTGATAAAACTATTTTTTTAACATAAAATCGCTTGAGCCACTATTGGTACACAGTTGCGCTACTGCTCCAGTAGTAGACGTTCGGGAATGATACAAGGAATTTTACAATGGTACAAAATGGTACATTTTAACAAAGGTTTAACATTCTTTCCTCGGAACAGCAACTAATATTTTTCAAATGAAGCATAAAGATCATCTCTGGGACTTATGTTCATTTTTTTACATCCATTTTAAAAACTGCTCCCATCCGTTGATCTACTACTGGAACACGACGGCAACTATTGGTGCAAGGGAACAAATTTTTTTGCGTAAACTTAATTATTTATATGATTTTTTGATAAAAAGCTGAAATTTGGTAAATCGGCTAAACTAGAGGCGATCTATCCACCAAAAATAGCCCATGTCGTTTTTATCAAAAAATGTGCGTTTTTTCCATAGTCCAATCTACTGGTACATTACAACCATTTGTACCGGCACCCTAACCAATATCATAAAATACTAGGCGGGTTGCAGCTATGATTTTAGGCAGGGTTATTTTGAAAATTTATTTTAGAATTTTTACAATTTCGTGCACAGAATGCCTATAGAGATAGTGGAAGAACGAACTGATGTGAAAAAGAATTAAAACAATAGACAAAACTTAATGTGAAGCTTATTTTTGTATCCTAAATCTTATAAGATTTTCGTAGTAGAATCAACATTTCAGATTTTCATGAATATATGAAGCATAAAACCAGATTTTAGCACTGTTTTCACAGTGATGGCTAGTTGAAGTATACTTTATCAAGTCTTAAGGTTATCAGGATCAATTGAAATGCAATGAATTATTCTTACTTCGTAGGTATTTTAACAAAAACATTTTTCGAACATTGTTAACTAAATTTTTACTTGAAGTTGTGACACTTTTCAAAAAAACACTGTTAAAACATGGCTGATTTTCTCAGCCTTGGATCGACTAATATTTTAAAATTAGGCGCCAGTACAACCGTAATGTTATATTCTTTGGAGAGCCTGAGCGAAATTTTAGCGAAACAATCTGAAAACTATTCATTTTTAACAAAATATTCATTCATTCAAGTCCACGTGCAAAAGTTTGCGTTCACCTACGACGCATGCGAATTATTTGTGTAAACAACTCAGCCGTTTTTCATCCAATTTCAATAGTTAATGGCATATACGTTAATTATGAGGCGCACATACAGTATCGGACATATAAAATGCACCAAACCCATTTTCCCATACAAAATGTTTCCCAACCCATTTTTTCTGTGACGAACTACAAATTAGGGGAATTCGGGGTAAAACCGACACCCTAAGCTTGTTGATAAAATTTATGTACTTTCGCTTGTTAAACGAACCCAAAATTGTTGTAGAATCACATATTGGTTATAAATCTATCAATCCTTGCGATCACTGGATGATATATTAAGCTTATATAGTGATTTAAATCAAATTGAAATTTCATCATTTTTAGGTGAGACAATTTAGAGTGCGGGTAAGATCGACACCCTGTTGGGGTAAAACCGACACTTCCATTTTGAGTAGAATTTATACGTTGTGAACATCACCATCACAATGCATATTTAAAAGAATGCTTTAAACGTGACTTTCGACATTTATGACCCAAGGGATTAATCACATATTACGTAAATTATTGAGGAGAGGCCAAAGATACACTAAATATATGTGAAAATTTCAAATGTCCCATGCTAAGGTTACAAAGTTTGGGTGAATACACATGGATATTATTAATTTGTGTGCATGGAATGCTTACGAAGATGAAGTTGTAGCGAATGATTGGTTTTGAAAATAAATACTGTTTTATTTTAACAAAACAGAAAAGTGTTATTATTTTTAGATGATAAAAACTGTCGAACCTCATATTTTGTAAATAAACAATAAGATTAATTTATGTGTAAATATTTCAAATTCTATTAATTCTTCAATTTAAAATGAGAAAATTTACTTCAAGCTTCATCAAATTAGTTGAAACGTGATAACATAGAAATATTTTGTTGATACTTAATGATAGCTTGTGGCAAGTCATATAGTGTAATATTTTACATATTAACAAATTCGCCGTCCATGAACTTCACTGTAATTCGAAAATAAAGACTCACATAAACTACAGAGATAGTCTTCCGATTAGAAAGATTCCCTGAAGTTAGATTATGAAGTAAAGAAAGGTGTCGATAATACCCCAAATGAAAGTGTCGATCTTACCCCGAGTGGACATTTATTTTTCAATAGCGTTTTCAGCTGTCGAAAAACCAAAAATTAATTTCTCCTTCATGTTGTATCAACGTAATAATAGTAAATGATGATGTAGACGCAAAACAAAAAACGACATTATAAAAATTTCACATGCGAAATAGTTAAAGAATAACAGCGAAATATTGCAACTGCTGTTGCTTCTATGTTATCCAATATGGTTTTATTATTTATTTTGGCAGTCTATTGGTAGCGTCAGTTGTAATGTCATTCGAAACACAACATTTCACAAGTTAAGATAGAGCGTGGTGGAAATTGCATGAAAATCTGCTCAAAACATGAAAAATCAAAGGGTGTCGAGCTTACCCACAGTGTCGGTTTTACCCTGATTTCCCCTACTTAAATTTTCGATAATTATTAAAAAAGTTGTGTGAAAATTATTGATTCAAAAGTTACAGATAGGTTGAAATTTGACATAAAAAATGTACCAAGACAAAAAGTGATGTAGCAAAAAAATTTTTAATCAATAGTTTTCACACAACTTTCTCAAAGGTCATTGAAAATTGAGGTAATTTGAGGTAGTTCGTCACAGAAAAAAATAAAAATAATCGATTGAGAAACGGCGGAGATATAGCTCCCTGAAATTGACCATTTTGTATGGGGAAACGGTTTTGGTGCATTTTATATGTCCGATACTGTAATTGGTATAAGATTTCACTGAATTTTCGTGTTTTTCTAGTGAACCCAAACTTTTACACGATACACCATATTAAGGCGTGAACCCAAACTTTTGCACGATGACTTGAATGACTAATTTATTATAAATATAAATATAGTTTTAAAATTTTCTCGACAAAATTTTACTAGGGCTTTTCAAGGAATATAAGATTACGGTTCTAATGACACACTAATTCACAATTTCAATTGATCCAATACTAAAAAAATAGTAGGGGAACATGGTCCAATTCGGACCTAGTAACAGTTTTTTGGCCATATCTTTTCAGCATGATGGACGGCAAGAAAAGTGTTATGTTTTCTTGAAAGTCTGATTTAGCGCGAGCATTTTTCTCTCAGAGAGTTTTGTGATATGTCTTACCAGGACATGGCTAGACATGTTTGTACAAAATTCTCCAAAAGGTCCGAATTGGACCAACCCTGTTCCAATTCGGACCCCCCATGTTCTAATTCGGACCACCCTATATTTTATCGTTTTATTATATGGTACTTATTAAATATAACTCCGATTTGTTTGGTATCAAAGCTTGTTGAACTTCTTCTATAAGCGCAAGCATAAAAAAATAACTCAATGTGTGAGAAATGCCAATTTAGTTCGAGTCAGGACTAGCTCAAGTAAAATGTGAATTTCATTAAAAAAACATGGGTGAAATCCGAAACTTGTTCAAAACTGAGTATAGCAAACTTTCTCAAACGGTTCTACCCCATTACCCCGAATGCCATTAACCAGAACGCCATTACCCCGAATTCCAAAACCCCGAATGACATTACCCCGAATTCCAATATCGCGGGGAAATGTCATCAATATCATCATGTCATGATAATTGTAAATTCGGGGAAATTGCATTCGGGGTGATGGAATTCGGGGTAATGGTACATTCGGGGTAATGGAATTCGGGGTGATGGCAATCGGGGAAATGGCATTCGGGGTAATGGGGTAGAATCTCTCTAACTCGATTTTAAACTGACCATCGTGTATGGAAGATAAAAAGATAAAGAACACATTTTTTTTAATTCTGGAGCTTTTTGTTATATTGCTAAAATTCATTGGAAAAAACCATTTTTGCTTAGAATATAGTAAAATTTGTCATGAAAATATCGGGTTTAAAAGGTGAACTTGTTCGGGAAACTGAAAGAGACAGCATCAAGTCTCGGGACAACAAGTTGGAGTAGTATTGACATACACTTTAGGGTCAAAGTACGCTATATTAAAGTGATTTTAAAATTAAGCTAAACTTCAAATTTTCATGTTCCAAACACATTATATCAGGTAAGGAGAAGTTGATTGTATTGTTCTCAGCACTCGTAATCGTTTTTGTACCGTATTGTCAAACAAATTTTTAAAGCTGTATTCAAAATAGGCTGTGGTATTAATGGAGATGCTTTTCAAGTAGCTGATTTCTTTTTTTGGGTAGTCTGCCGGATTTCTTAGATTTTTTCGAAGACTATTTCTTGATTGCAACAGAAACAAAGGTACCATTCATCAATATTACAACTTCTGTGATTTTCTAGCAAGCCGAGAAGACTTTCACGGGGTGGAGCTTATGAAATAGAGTTACTACTTTTGGAAAATAAGGAGGTCCGTATTGAACCATATTAAAAGGTCCGGATTGGACCAACAAACATTTTGAGATTTTCAAACTAGCTGAGCACGAACAGTTCATAGACATATCAAAACCATATGGTCAGGTGAAAGCTTAGGCTTAGGGGATTCGATTATAAAATAACACAGAAAGATTGGAAAATTATTGTCAATTGCAGAAGCTTGGAAATAATGCTAACCGATAGCACACTAAAGCCCTTCAAAACAACAAACTAATATAAAAATCAAACGAATTAACTGAATGGCGTCAAATGTATTGTGTTAGATCCTAGCCAGACGGTGGGTAGAAAAACGGTACACACGATCTTTACAATAGCGTAAGTATTGAGAAATGCTTGATGGTCCGAATTAGAACAGGATCCGAATTAGACCAGCTTCCCCTAATGTTTTCCCAGTTTTTTTTTTTTTTTTTGGAAAAATGTTACAAATTTAAGTAAAAATTTAGTTAACAAAATTCAAAAAATGTTTTTGTCGAAATACCTACGAAGTAAGAATAATTCATTGTCTTTTGAATGAGCCATAGAGAGTTGAAATTAGACGTGTAACCACAGATACATGGACAAAACGCTTTTGTATGTTTTTGAGGGGGCGAACCCAAACTTATGCATGGGGGTGACCTCTAGTGAAGAAAAAAGTGAATAGAATTATCCATTATAAAGAAGTAGGGTGGAGTAATTATTTGAATGCAGTATCCCTAATATTGAAACTGAAACAAGCGCTTAGGATTTCATTGAGAAATTTCTGGGAGAGTCTTTGAAGTAATATCTGGAGTACAGTAGCTACACTATCATGGGACATTTGCGTTTGAATTACATGTGAAATAGAGTGACTAATAATAATCGTGAATAGGTGACCCATAATAGTGTGAGCAGTGTAATTTCATAAGGCATTTTCAACAATTTGTGGTTGAATTCTTGAAGATAACTCTCCAGCAAAACCTATAATTTTAAAAAGAATTCTGGACGGAATCTTAAGCAGATTTCTGAACAGGATTCATTTAAATATTATTCACAGATTTCAAGGCAACATTTTGATTTTGAGCAAAATAAAAAAAGCATGTGCTAGATGTTGACATAATTTTGAGTACAATCGTAACAGAATTCTGGTCGTTTCGATTTTTTTGAGTGTACAACAAGACAGACTAAACTTACAAAATTGGAGAAACAGGATTCAAAATGCTCAGATTGACAATAAAAATATCATAATCTTTTAAGTTTTTTCTTACATTTTCCAATTGGGAATTAGTTTTCTTCCAGAGCCTTTTAGAAATAAGATTGGTCTTTATTACAGTTAAATTTAATGCAAAACCATCTATGTAGGTCCTATTGAAACGCTTCGTAAAGGTTACCGAAAAATCCACGTAGCTCGTACGTTTAGCGACGGTGGAATGGACGAACTTCCAAAGTTCATGCGTTCATTCTGGGCTACCTATGATTTACGTAAGAGCTACGTGAAAAGTGCGATGGAAAAAAATCACGTATGTTTTCACGTAACAATGACGTTTGGATTATTTTGAGTGTAGCCTTCGCGTGCTATGATAATCAATAATCAAATTTTGATAGAGGTTATAAATCACGTATAAAGAAGTAATGCAGGGATTCTTCGGTATTCAAAACATATTTACCTTCAAATCAATCTTACAGTGTTTAAAGCAGCCGCAGCTTCTGAAGTTCTTCAAAAATCAAACGGGCGCCATCTTAGGATTTGAGCTCAACACCGAATGTACGTACAATATGCAGATGTCAAAATGAACTTAGGCACCTACGTGAATTCCACGTAAGTGCGATAGGTAACCTCAGTAAACATTACCGAGTCACTATTTGGTGGCTATGAATGGTTTAGTGATCTTTATCTTAGTCAGGTGAAGTGGAGGTAAAATGAATTTGGAATGATCTACGTGATTTTTCACGTAGCAACATTTTTTTTGAGTGAAGCAGATTTCATCGACGGCCGCTCGACACACGGATTAGATCTTTTCCGTGCGGCAAATCCTCCAGAAATGCCGTGAGTACCAGGTCCCTACGCACCATTTGTTCATCGATTTCAAGGCGGATTACGACAGTATTGACCGTGTAAAGCTTTGGAAGATCATGGACTAGAACGGCTTTCCCGGGAAGCTCACAAGATTGATTAGAGCAACGATGGACGGTGTGCAAAACTGCGTGAAGATCTCGGGCGAACACTCCAGTTCGTTCGAGTCTCGGCGGGGAATACGACGCGACAGGGCGACGGACTTTCGTGCCTGTTGTTCAATATTGCGCTTGAAGGTGTCATGCGGAGAGCCGGACTTAACAGTCGAGGCACGATTTTTACGAGATCCGGCCAATTTGTTTGCTTCGCGGACGACATGGACATTATTGAAAGACAATTTGAAACGGTGGCAGATTTGTTCACCCGCCTTA
This sequence comes from Aedes aegypti, assembly GCF_002204515.2. Lineage (NCBI taxonomy): Eukaryota > Metazoa > Arthropoda > Insecta > Diptera > Culicidae > Aedes > Aedes aegypti. The sequence goes on along the minus strand of NC_035109.1, from coordinate 21,812,614 downwards.
AACGCGAAGCAACAAGAGTCGGGCTAATGGTGAATGCGTCGAAAACAAAGTACATGCTGGAAGGCGGAACTAAGCACGACAGAGCCCGCCTAAGAAGCAGTGTTACGATAGGTGAAGATACCTTCGAGGTGGTGGACGAGTTCGTCTACCTCGCATCCTTGTTGACGGCTGACAACAATGTTAGTCGGGAAATACAAAGGTGCATCATCAGCGGAAGTGTGCCTACTATGGACTCCAGAAGAAACTGCAGTCAAGAAAGATTCACCCCCGCACCAAGTCCGGTAGTTCTCTATGGGCATGAGACGTGGACTATGCTCGAGGAGAACTTGCAAGCTCTTGGGGTTTTCGAGCGCCGAGTGCTAAGGACGACCTTCGCCGGCGTGCAGGAGAACGGCGTGTGGCGGCGAAGGATGAACAACGAGCTCGCTCAACTCTACGACGAACGCAGTATCCTGAAGGTAGCTAAAGCTGGAAGGATACGCTGGGCAGGGCATGTTGCAATAATGCCGGACTACAACCCTGTAAAGATGGAGTTCGCTACGAATCCGGTCGGAACAAGAAGACGTGGGCGCAGCGAGCTAGGTGGATTGACCAGGTGCACCAGGACCTGGAGAGCGTGAGTTGCAGTCGATGATGGAAAGAAGCAGCCATGAACCGAGTGAATTGGCGAAATGTTGTTGGCGTGGTTTCATCAAGATAATTGATGTAAAGCCAAATAAATAAATAAATAATAACTCCTCATAGATAGAGCTTATGAGGTCGGACAACCAGCCGATGGACATTTCTTCGTCTTTCCAAGTTGAGTTATCTCACTAAGTTGAGCTTTCGATTCTCATCATTTCATACACTAACTCAAAAATGATCGGACGCAAAAACTTGAATTTCAATAGAAAGAGACATAAGGGCATTGGTCATCAATCGAATAATCGTGTGTTGTAATCAAAAATAGAATTTTGTATTCTTTATGGTTCTAATTGTTACGCGTTCAACAATGGTTCGAGAAATTTCCGTAGAAAAGAAAAAAAATATAAATCCATATGTACAGTTTCAAAACGATTTCGATACCGCAGTACCTATCTGTGCTTTCCTCGTGGTTTATCCTTATCCTATACGGTTTTGATTCCTGTCTGTTTTGAAATGCTGTGTATACTCGTTTGCGTTGTTAAGGTTCTTTCGTTCTTGGTTCTTGTTGCCTTATCCGAGAATGTGCGCGCGTAAAAAATAATGGTCGTTGGTCTCAAATTGTTTCTATATTTGCCTAATAGATTCAACAAACTGGAGATTCGAAAAAAAAACTTTTCGTACACTGTAACAGAGAACTTTTCTACGTTTACTTCTGTTGCTAGCAGGCAGACTTTGTTCGATGCAAATAAATAAATTAAATTAGATTAAAATAGTGTGGTTGATGAGATAAAAAACTAGCAATAACAACAGGTTGGTGAATAATGATCGTTTACAGCGCGGTGTAATAAATAGTGGAGGGTAAAAGTTTGTTCCGTTAAATATTACGAAGATATATATATATACTTTAAAAACAAAGAAACAACAAATACATACATTTAACTTATTAAAAGAAAAGGTGTACATAAAGATTTCCATTAGATCCTAAGGGCCACGTCCAAGCGGTGCCGAGACGAGGTGCGTAAAATTTTAATTTACATTTACAAGAAATTGTTCCAACAAATGCACGTTTTGTCTTTTTGCTTCAGAACATCCCTCCGCCGTGGCATTCATTCATGCAGCTACCTATATTGATTCAAAACTTGGCGAGCTACCTAATCATACATAATACGCAAAATAATTTGTGCTCTATCTCTCTTGTGGCTTATTGTCGTTCCAGGGGGATGTTTCATCAACAACAGAAAACAAGGGCGTAATCGATCTACACGTACGACTTTTGGGATTCGCTGCTGCATGCTGCCGATCCTGTACTCTTTAACGTTGAGGATCAAGCAAAAGTTAATTGTCCTATCTACCGCTAAATAGAAAACAGAGTGTTTAAAATGAGTATTCGAATTAGGGTCCCTTTAGCAGTTGCCGTTTTCTTTTTATTAGGTATTTGGTGTTAGCTGACGGTCACTCGGTCGCTGCGTTCAGTAACCGACGACCATCAGCGGGTGCTACTGCTATTGAGCACCGGTTGCCAGCTGGGGTAGGGCTTCCGATGCCGGAACTAGCACCGTACTGGTCGTACCATCCGATGCCGTCTGCTGCTGGGCCACCAACTGAGGTAGGGATATCTGCACCGGGAGGGTTTGGTTGTCTGCTGTGGGAACCTGGGGAGAATTGAATTATTATTATTATTTTTCTTTATTACCGTGGCTTTACCAATCGTTTTCTTTGAGTAAGCTGCATGTCTATGCAAGATTACGCCCTTTTGATGGTGTAAACTCACAAATTCAAAGGAAACCATTGATATTGAAACGGTTTCTCATTCACCGTTATAGTTAGAAAAAAAATCTATACATGGCCCAAAGTTGATGTATAGGTTGTTTCAACATCTAGTGGAGTTTTGAAAACATGTATCTATAAAATTTTGAGTTACGCCCTATTTAAGGCATATCCGTCAAATAAGGTTACCATCCGTCCTGATTCATCTATAGAGAAAGAGGTGAATACAGATTTGATGGAGTTTTTTTTTCTGATAATAACGGTTTGGGTAGCAAGGTAGTGGAAACAGATTACCAACTTACATGTATCGTAACGCCCTGGGGTAGGCAGATACCCTGCGCCAAGGGCGAAGGCTGCGGTGGCGGGTTGTGGTGATTGGACATGGAATTTGTACTGGTAGTTATTGTCAACCCGGGTGGGATACCCGCCGGCAGGGATAGGGGAACATGCACCGGCCCGGAAGTCGTCGAGACGCTGTTGTCCGAGTGGTTGTTGTTCGGGGGATTGCTCGGCCCGTTGCTGATAGGGGAGTTATTGCTACTGCTGTTGCGAATCGACGAGTTGGCAGAACCTCCTCCGTTGGATGCCGCCATTTCCTCCTTCAACCGTTTGGTCATGTGAGATTTTATATGCTTGCGAAGGTGGTCCTTGCGGTAGAATCCTTTCCCGCAGTCGCCGCAGATCTGGAAAGATATAAAAAAGTAATCATGGAGTTTGGATAGCTTAGATAACATCAGTTTTTTTTTTCTAAAAATAAACTATCTTTTTTGTTTAGTCTAGTGTACATTTGACTTATAACAAAGAATCCACAATATAAGTGTGTTGGATATAGGTGTTCTAAGACCTATTCTGTGAGATTGTTGATAATATTCTGAACTAAACTCAGCCAACTGAAACAAAGGTGACTCAATTTTCTACACCTTTGAATTTGTGCGAATCGCCAGATTATGTTTCAAACCCAAAATTTGTTCATTTGAACCTCTAGAAGCTATTGTAAAAATTAGACGGAATCCATTTAGTCTGATCGAGCTCAAAGAGCTTGAAGTTTGCTTGGAGAAAAGTGACCTAATGTATGAAAATCTGTTCCAATAACAATTCGACCATATCTAGTCATGCATAATTATGCAAGCAATAATTTCTTTCCTTAGAGGCTTGATAATTTTGAAATCAATAAGGAACAGACTGCAACAAACCGGAAGTTTCAATACACCATTAGTGCATCAGACTCCGCTCATTTAAGGGAAGTTATGTGTTCAAATGTTCATTATGAAATAACTATTGTGTCGATCATAACCATTTTTATGTCACAATGTAGTTCCAAGTATAGATAATCAGCGGCAAAATAAAAAGAATTTGAAAAACTTTCACAAACAATTTTGCATTTGTTACTGCAGGGTTTCTCAACCGGTGGTCCGCGGACCCCTAGGGGGCCGTGAAGAGTTCCCAGGGGGTCCGCGAAGCCATTGAGAACAAGTGTCGTTTCTCCTAACTGATGAATAAGTCTCGCGTTAAAAATTAAAAGGGCCGATCCTCAAATCATTGAATCATTGTATGGGGTTTGGTCCCGGAATGTACACGGATGATTCATATATCATTCGAAAGATCTAAATGAGGCAAGAAAAAGTTGATATGGGGCCAAAAATATTTGTCGTGGGAGAAAAAAGTGATGTGAGCTGGAAAGATGTGAAAAGAGGTATGTTTTGAAAAGTTTTCTATTAAATAATTTTATCTTGCGCAAATGTTTCGAACTCGTGCGTATGTTTGTACTTATGCATGTTTTTATTTTACCCCGTTTATATTTTTTAAATATTGTGATTTGACACAGATTTCAGGACGTTTCGTATTGCTGCAATGTTAATATTAAAAACATACGGAGATAAAATAATAAGGATATGGGTATGTGCGTTTGACAAACACGTCGCTTTAGGTAACAGTTGGACACAAATATCAAATCGTATTATCCTAATTCAGTGTTCTAGTAATATGTTTGCATAAACCAGCGGTTCATGTACTCAGGAACGAATTTCCACACTATATCCGTTTTAACATTACAGTGATTGCGTTGTTGGATTCTGTTCTACGCTGGTGGAAATACCTCGCTTGTCGTACACAGCTTAAGCGTGCTGGAAATCTGCGCGACAGTTACCACACTTCTATCTTTGATATCAATAACATCATACTGTCATGCTATTGCTTCTCAGAGAAGGGAATCATTTTAACTGGAAGTAACTGTAGTGTTTGACTGTTTGCTGTGAACAAACTGCCAATAATCCGAGCAAAACCATTTCAGTTTGCTATCAATGTCAGTTCTATTGGCGACGCCTAAGCACATGTACGTACCTCCACAAATGCTTCGCTAAGATCGCTAAATACTCATGAGGATGTCAATAATGTGAATGTTCAGAAGTAATCACACTTGAGCTGGGAACAGCTTTCATCGTGATGAACGACATGCAAAAACATGAAATCGGATGGTGGTCTATCAACAAAAGAATGTGCAGGTTGAGGATCAACGGTCGATCAACGGCACTGATGATGACAAAGATGCAACTGAAACGCAAGTAGGCCTGCCACCCAAGCTTCCACGTCAAGATCATCATGAGAGATTAGAACGCCAAGATTAGGAATAGAGATGGACGATTGGGAAGATCAGTGCTCTCCAACTGGCGAACATGGATGTCCTACGCTTAATTGTTTTGCCGCTTCCAAGAATATGGTCATTCGCAGCACCTACTTCCAAGATAATCTCCCGTACTAATATAACTGGCGATCACCATTGCAAACGGACCCGAATAGATCAGGTATTGATGGATGGATTGCACATCTCCGACATAATCAACTTCAGAATCTATCGTGGTGCTTACATTTAGCCTACCCTCTACCTGATAGTAAGAAAACTGCGCTTATGCGCTTAACTCCCTGTCATTAACGACGAACGGTACCGACGCTAGTCAGCGTGACCTTCAGCAATAACAAGCTTATGAAATTATCATCTCAAAAATATTTTTTTGAAAATTTTCCACGAGTTGGAGCATAGTTTTTTCCGGCTTTTCTTTACGAACTTTCTCAACGGTGGAAAATTTTGTGGAAAACTTTTTCCAGTTAATATTTTTTTTTATTCCTGAGAAAATTTGCTTTCATTTTCATAAAAAAAAAACATTGTTTCTACGATGCTTCGTTCTTGAGTTATGATTTTTCAAAGTAAGTAGTGTCAGAGGAAAACAAAAAAAAAATCCAACTGAGTTTTCCGGGAAAATAAGCGACCCTGATTTTTTCTCAAATTTTTTTATTCATATATTGATGAGCCCTGCCTGTGGAAATAGTTTTATGAAAATCTGAGACCCTTCGGCCCTCTTTGTACGGAAATAAAAAAAATCCCCATAATTTACGACTTCGGCACCATTCGACTATTATTGGAAACCAAATTGCAAACACCAAATACACAGTATTTTTCTATCAAACTACGCCTCAAAATGCGGCTGATTTGGAGCTGCCGAAGAGATACGCCTGCAGTTCTCATGGGAAAGCTGTCGAAGAAAACGAGGCTGTAAACACGTTTCCAAAAAGATTCTAACAATTCTGTCCGCATGAATCGATAGAGGATTTCACAGCACATAAATGTGAACAAACAATTTTTTTTTTGTATGGTATTCAGTTGGAGCTGCCTGGCAGCTTAACTTGTCAAGGCTGAACCCTCGGTCTGGCTTTTGCCAAGTTTCCCCTCTACCAGGACCAATACTCAGACGGACTAGGCAATGGCGCCCACATGAACACTGTTTTTTATTAGTATTGTGACGTGGTAGTTTTTGAAAAGTACCCATATTCCCTTGCTTCTGAGAAAAGGAAGCATTATGAAAATCAGCAGCTCCATTAGAATTTGTTTGAAATAGTAGTGTAGAATTTGTTTGAAATAGTAGTGCATTACTAATACTGTCTAGTGGTTTTGAATAATTTGTCATTCAAGTGCTATTCTGATTACTATTGTCTTTTACGTAAGATTAGAGTCTTAAATGTCAAGTGTCGTCAAGTCTTAACAAAATTAGGCTGTTTAGTAGTATGTAGTTCTAGTTAATTTCATTTTTTGTTGTTAAAAGTATTTATTGGTCATTACGTTCATATATCCTTAAAGAAAAAAGTCGCTTTCCTTGTCTGTTCAACAATTTTTCGAAACTAGCAAGTGTACCCTAATGATCGATCTCAGCGTCTTACTTTCCATAGTCATTTTTATATTGAATATTGAAGAGTAAAGTTACCTTAGGCTTCTATTACAGTCTCCTACAAGATTCACTTTTCGGTGGCAAATGCAATGCTTCACAACGCCTACTTTCTACTTGTAAATTTTGCGAAAATGAAGCTGGAATTAGATTATTTGTACCGCTGTTACAAAAGAGGTATTTCTTATTATGGCAAAGTAAAACCATATTAAAATAAGATTGTCGCCACTTATTTCTACTCAGTGAATCTACTAGTCATTTTCCTAAGAGTTCCTAAGTATTCCCTACGTCGTATATGATAACGATGTATCTGGCTAGCTAATAGTAAGAGTGGCTACGGATCATTCTGGTTAGCAAAAGGCAAATTGAACGTCACCAATAGTATTAATGTCCACTTCGAATAGATTAATTATTTGAAATGGGCATCAATTCTGTCAATGACGCAGAATGTCCGTTGGATCACATCCGAGATATTATTGCGTCTATGCCATATGAATTATGACGCGGCTTTAAGCAAAAAATGCCAAAATGTGATACCACCACTACAGGTTACGCCTTTGGTTTCCATCATATGGGCTAATGGATTATGCCCTCCCATCGCGGCAAGGTCGCATAACCAAGGGGAGGGATAAATGTGAACAAACAAAATTTAATACGAAATTTTGTCTGCTAATGTCCGAAAAATTTGCAGAAGAAGCGCGGCATAGGAGTAGACGGCTTAGACTGTCGAGATTACGTAAATTCCCCTATATTTATGCTGTGAGCTAGATATTTGGCGTTGAACGCCAAAGTGATCCATAACTGTGAGTATGGTATATACACCTTAAAATTCCTCATAAAAAGTTGAGGCCCGTCCCTCGTTTCGATTGATATCTTGAAGAACTCATTGGTTTGTTTTAGAAGGAGTTTCTATATAACTTTCTATCACGTTCTTGAGACCCTGATTACTCCCATACCCATCAGAAATATAACCATCCACTCACCTCCGTTTTCACGCCGCTGTGAATGACGAAATGCAAATTCAAATGCTCCTTCCGCTTGAAGCCCTTCATGCACACGCTGCAGATGTACGGCCGCTCCGGATTGTGGCCCAGCTTGTGCCGCTCCAGGTGTTCCTTCCGCTTCAGGCCCGCTCCGCAGATATCGCAGATGAACCGCCGCTCGATCTTGTGTACCACCAGGTGCTGCTCAAGGCACTCTTTCTCCGGGTAGGCCATGTGGCACTCCGGACAACAGAACAGGACCGTCCCGTCGATGGCCGTCGTGATATGCACTTGTCCCGGTTTTTGCCGCTTCGGCTTCGGAGGTTTCGATTTGTACTTTCTCTTTTTCCGGGCCTTGCCGGATCCGGTTGGGGCACCGTCTTCACTCGGCGTGCCGGTCGTTGAGGTGGCTGCCGCAGCCGTTGTCGTTGGAGTAGATGCGGACTCGTTGTGCGTGCTGCAGTTTGTGTCGCCTGATATACTGCTGGCGTCTCGGAAGCTGCTGTCCGCTTGACTACTGTCCGCTCCGTATTGAGTATTGTCATTGGAGTTTTCGTCCATGATCTCTCGCTTGATGTAGGTGGCACCGGGGATGTTCGGTATGGAACCACCTATCAGGTGATCTCCGTGGGCCAAAGGTTCATTGTTGTTGTTGTTGTTGAATTTAAGGAACGGTTGTAGATTGAGACCTTGACTTCGCTGTTGCAGGAATTCGGCAATGTCAGCGCCGAACGCTGGGGCAGCCGTCAGGTTAGGGATGCTGTTCCACACAGCTTCTTGTTTTATGGGCCTGATTGGTGGGGATAAGCTCTGCTCTACTTTTATTGTGGGTTGCGTGGGCGAACTGAGATTTTGATGTTGCTGCTGTTGATGATGTTGTTGTTGCTGCTGGAAAAGCGAGGCGTTTTGAGCTTGTGCTAGTAGTTGTAGGTCCTGGGGTTGTAGTGCGGCAACTATCGTCATGCCCTCACCCATGCCGTGATTGTGCACGATTTCCTCATCCTGGGGACCATAGGCCACCGTTAGGACTGTGGTTCCCTGCTGAAATCCCTGAATGGGTATCTGCATTTGACCCATCTGAAATTTGGGGGCTTGCTGGGTGGGTTGTGGCATGGGGTTGGGATTGAGCACTTGGATCTGAACCGTTTGCTGGGCATCGCCAGGTTTCGCACCGGGCATCGTGATTGGTAGGGTGATGTAGGCGGGGGTGGCTTGTTGCATGTTGGCTGCTGCCGCGGCGGCTGCGGCTGCTTGCTGTTGCTGCTGAAAGGCTGTCGCTGCTGCCATCGCATTACCATCCATCGGCCGTAGGAATTGCATGCCTGCATCACCACCGGAAACTAATCCGAGGACCTGGAAGGAAGAAGTGTGGACATGTTAGTAAGTAGATATAATCGTATGCTTTGTATTTGAGAGAGATTGGTTCGTAACAACTTTTGTATGAAAATTTTATTTTTTTGTGTGGACCGTAACAATATGTAAGACCTCCTTCCTCCCCCTGTAGCGTTACGTAATATTTGAACGAGAGACCATATGCACATCCATATGTCTTAAAGATTTTTCAGAGAGCGTTTCCAAGAATTAATTTGCGGATTTCTCGTGACCTTACGTCAAGTACATTAGATTTTTTCTCAGAAAAATAATAAGAAAGAAATTCTGGCAGTTTTCCAACATTAGATATAACTCTTAGATTTGTTGAAGTATTCTTCCAATGGTTCATTTTCATTCACATATTTCTCTAAGCATCTATATATAAGCAAGGTATAACTAAAGCATTTCTTAAAGTAATGTCTGAGAAATATTTACGAACTCCTCCTCCATAATTTGTTGAAGATTGGCTTGTTTTTTGGCTTCCATAAAATTCGTATGAAATGAAAAATTGCTGTGAAAAGTTCCGAGTCGGTTTTTCTCAAACTGTTTTTTGTTCACTTACACCCTCGAAAAATCTTTGGTGGATTCGGCTACAGCAGTTTACCCTGGATGAAATGCTGTAAAATTTCTAGACAAGTCTAGGACCATGTAACAAATTCTTCATGAGGAAACCCTGAAGGGCTTTATTGACATCCTTGAGGATTTTTTGTTGAACTCCCTGGAAGGATTGTGCTACTTTCTCTGAACGTAATTTCCCCGAAAAGTGTTGAAGTTCAAAAAGGTAGAAGAACAGTCTTTCGGGAAAGTATGATAGAATTTGAAAAAAAAAAAAAAAGAAATTGAATGCAAACATAGAAGGATATTTGGTCATTCACGATCACAACTAAACAATGATGCAAATAATGCGCAAATAATGAGCAGGATAAATCGAAAGAACCGCCAATCAAACATAGAATGGTGCATATCAGATTGTCAGTTTGGTCAGCAACTTAAGTATAGTGTTATGCTGATTATGAGCGTCAATACAATTTCGGAATAATGATTTATTTGAGGAAGTGGCATTCCGGGAATTGGCGTACGGTGGAAACGACATTCGGTATAACCGCCTAAGTAGGATCTTCTGAAGTAAATATGTACCGTAATCTGGGGGCAAATTGATCACCTGGGAGAATTTGATCAGGTCGGTACCAATAAGTATTTCCTTCCATGTATGCTGAATGCTTTGCTGGCATCACAGACATTTCATATTTTCATGTTTATAAATGTCTAATGATAGTTTTGAAATATTTCTTTTTTATTAGGGTCAGTTTTGCATAGAAATATTCACAGTTTTTGAAGGTGTAAGCAATACTGATGGAAATGTCTGTGATAAACAGTTCGCTTCGCTGGTGCTACGCCTACATGCTAACTTCGAGTATTTGAACTACTAAACTTATTTCTGAAATCATAGAACATTACAAATATAGTTTTTTGCTCATAAAACCGTTTATTATCCAAAAGCGTGTTTTTCGTGGGAAATTGCCTACATTTAGGCGTAATATGCAGATTTACAGAGTTAAATGTTGCCATAAAATGATTTATACATGAATTGGGTCCTAAAATTTATAATGAATTCTTGTTTTTATTTGATAATACTTAAGAGCATGTTCTTGCAACCACTTTAGCAATTTTTCCAACTCAAATAACGGCTATACCATATTTAAACTTTGATTTAAAAAATGATCCCAAGTATGAACCTTGACACTTTTGATCATGTTTGACATTTACTTTGTCGACAAAAGTACCACAGGGGTTTTAGTTTTAACACTGGGGTTGTTCCTATCTGACATTTCGAAAGGGACACGGAAAACAAAATATACCCACAATTTGAGTTTAAACCAAGGGGTGTGACAAAATCTAAAAAAAAAACATAAAAAAATGTTTTTTGGACTTAAACCCACGAAAAACTTTAAAAAATTCAGTAAACATGTGTTTTTGGCCTAAACTTAAGCGTTTGGTACTAAAATTGGGACAGGGCTTTAGGACCCTATTGCAAGAATTTTGACATCATTTTTAGGTTCAGAAGACCCAAATTTAGTAGATTGGGAACTTTTTATTCTTCAACCTGCTTTGTTATAAGCATAGCATAGCATAGCATAGACTGACTGTACATGTCAATGGTTGCTACTCCGTGATTGATCGGAACTGGTAAGAATTGCACTACGATCCAAATGAATAAGGGATGGGAATTTCCGCTTACTCTCGAAGTACAATTTTAGCAGATCTAATATTATTGATCAATAACGGCGCCGGCCAAGTCCTTACAGTCAGTTGGGATGGGGAAGGAATGTTAGGGTGTAATGATTGTTGCTTCTAGAGACCGAGAATACCTCTGCATCTCCACAATCACCACGGGAAGGGTGTTTATTAGTGAAGGAGGAAAAGATCTGGGAGTCACCTCTGGTCGGTGATGCGATCCATGGACAAGGGGGAAATATACGACTTATATTTAAAGCTAGTTTTGTATTTTTGTCTCGAGAAGTCTTTGGTTTTTGGAAACTTTAAAAAATACGTCAACATCTATAATGTCGAACAATTCAAAAGACGTTTTTATTAATGACGAAAACTGAAAATTACATGTATATATTTTAAATTATATGAAACAGGAATAATGCCGACACTTGTAGTGACGAACCATACATAGTTTGTTTGAAAATGACATATGAGTATTACTGTGCATTTTGTCTCGATATGGTAGAAGTTTTAAAAAATACGTCAACATTCACAATGTCGAACAATTCAAGAGATAATTTTCAATAATGTCAAAAAGAGAAAAATATATGTATATTGAAATTGTATAAGAAAATAGCATAATGCCGACACTTATAGTGACGAACCATACAAAGTTTGTTTTAATATTACATAAAAGTTACGCTTTCAAGAAAAAATGTGTTATCATAAGCATGAAACGAACTCACCAGTTGGTAATCCATTCTCGACTGAACACAAAACTGACACTGTCAGCAAAACTTCTTGAAGTTCCGAAAACAAACCGTCTTGCTTGGGCCTTCCCAAATTCCTACCCAGCAAGACGCTCCAAAACAGGAAAAAAAAAAATCTCCGGCGACGAAAACACGCGCGGAACCGTGAGCAAAATCTATCGGACGACGCTAAACCGAACTGTCCTGCTTGGGCCTCACGAAGCACTACCCAGCAAGATGCTCCAAACAGGGAAAAAAAAATCTCCGGCGACGAAAACGCGCGAAATCATGAGCAAAATCTAACGGACGACGCAAAACCGAACTGTCCTGCTTGGGCCTCACGAAGCACTACCCAGCAAGACGCTCCAAAACAGGGGGAAAAAAAAAAAATTCTCCGTCGACGAAAACGCGCGAAATCGTGAGCAAAATATATCGGACGACGCTAAACCGAACTGTCCTGCTTGGGCCTCACGAAGCACTACCCAGCAAGATGCTCCAAACAGGGAAAAAAAAAATCTCCGGCGACGAAAACGCGCGAAATTGTGAGCAAAATCGATCGGACGACGCAAAACCGAACTGTCCTGCTAGGGCCTCACGAAGCACTACCCAGCAAGACGCTCCAAAACAGGGGGAAAAAAAAAAAATTCTCCGTCGACGAAAACGCGCGAAATCGTGAGCAAAATATATCGGACGACGCTAAACCGAACTGTCCTGCTTGGGCCTCACGAAGCACTACCCAGCAAGATGCTCCAAACAGGGAAAAAAAAAATCTCCGGCGACGAAAACGCGCGAAATCATGAGCAAAATCTAACGGACGACGCAAAACCGAACTGTCCTGCTTGGGCCTCACGAAGCACTACCCAGCAAGACGCTCCAAAACAGGGGGAAAAAAAAAATTCTCCGGCGACGAAAACGCGCGAAATTGTGAGCAAAATCGATCGGACGACGCAAAACCGAACTGTCCTGCTAGGGCCTCACGAAGCACTACTCTCTTCAACCTGCTTTGTTATAAGGTGTAAAATGTTAAATGTTATTTCATAAAAAATCGATTACATAAACTAATAATGATCGATGTAGTAATGATTTGGTCAAAATTTATTTGACATTATTTGAATTCCAAAGGATAACATCAATTTGTCCCCGGATTACCGTACTGATAAATTTGGATGTGATCAATTTGCCCCCGGATTACGGTACTTAAGATAGCCTCTGAAAAAATTCTGGAAATAATGGAGGAATCTCCGGAGCAATGTCTGGAAAAATGCTGGGCATATTTTGATTGGAGTTGGGAGAATCCTTGAGGGAATATCTGCAATATTGGTCGAACAAATAATTTTCTGGAGAAAACTCGGAAAGATTTGTTGTAAGAACCACTATGCGGCTTTCTTTAGAAATTTTTGAAACAATCTGAAGGCGAAGTAGGCCGTTACTGTAATTTGTAGGAGTCGTTGTTGACGTCTAAAGTGTACCCCGTCTAGAGGCGGGGTTGGGTATTTCGAGCAGGGCTGCCCAACGTACGGCCCGCGGGTTTCGAAGTTTCTTCTCATATTTGGCCCGTTGACTATTCTACTAACTCGAAATTAGACAATACCCAGACTTTTTAATATTCAACCAACATTTTAGCTTGGAAATTATTTGAATTGTTTTTTAATCTTTTTAGCTGCTTATTTTTATGAATGATTCAAATGGTGAATCTCAATTATATGTTTCTACCATGACTTCCTTCGGCATTCAAAAAAAAAAAAAAAAAAAAAATATGCGGCCCTTAAAAACTTATGGACAAAAGAGTATATTTTCATACATAATTTCATTGAATAATAGGCTACTATTCTCACAGAATACTTGAAATAATTTTTACCAACACCTGTGCGTTAGTCACGCAGAATCCTTGACAGGATTATAAAAATATAGGCTTTTTACAAAATCTTGAACAGGTTTTTTAAAAATTCTGGTCACGAATTTCACGGATAACATTGGAAATATTCTCACAGAACTTTAACCAGAATTCCATAGACTTCTAGGTAGGATTTTAGGATTTTCAACGAATGCAATAAATAATTTTCTAAAATCTTGGGTTAGATCACAATCTAACGCTATGTTAAACTTGGAAGGACTTTTACTGAATTGATAATACAATTTTGAGCAGCTTTCTTCTGAAATGCTTTTTAACACGTTCAAAGATTTCAAGGCTGCATGCGGAATGATTATTTAGTGAGATTCTGAAGGAATTCTAGGCACGGTTTTTTTTTGTAAAATCCTGGACATTCTGACCAATATTTTCGTAAAAACTTGATCAGGATTTTAGCACATCTCGGGTCATGCTAATAATACTAGGTCGAATAATCCAAAATTTCTGGGGTAGATTTTTCAAAATATTTTAGACAAGAGTATTATATAGTTTTGAAAAAAAAATCACAATATCCAGCAGAAAGCTTATTGGCAATTATGTTTTTTTTTTTCAAATGAAGCTTACTTCATTCACTGATTTTTGTCAGATTTTATGAGCTTCATTCATTGACTTTTGTCAGATTTCATGCGAATATTAGTGCGTTTAAAAATGTGACCCGCGACGCAGAATTGTTTCTGCGGTTTGGCCCGCGGTTCAAAAAGGCTGGGCAGGTCTGTATTAGAGGGTTAATCATGACATAATTTCGAATGAAAATCAGTTGGTATTGCACTGCGCCGTTCTGAATCCTGTATAAATAGAGGAACTGAATTATGAACACTATGGCCAATCCCAGCCGAACGTCTAGTTGATTTTTTGTGCATCTTCACTGACTTCGGTCAATCAGAAGAATTAGATTATAGAAATATTGGAGAAATGTAAAAAAAAAAAAACTAATTATATTCCATAAAGAAATCTCCTGGAAGAATCTCTATACACTTTTCCTGTACTTCAGAAGGAGTCTTTTAGATAAATTGTCAACATAATTATAGAACAATAACACAGCGGAACACGTTTTTGTCTCAAGCACCAACATACCGCTATTCACTCAATTAAGGGTTGCTGAATCCATTGCCGTTTTAAAAAATATCATAGCACGTCTGGTTTTTGAGATATTGTCTGCTGAAAATGAAAAAATTGACTATTTCAGCCAACTTGCATGCAAGTTTACCAGCTTGTAAGGCAATTTATTTGCTTAATTTGCCACAGAATTCAAACTTTATGTGTATAAGAATACTTATCAAAAAAGTTTTTAATACTTTCGATGCGGAAAAGTTATTTTTTGTTGGTTTAAAAAAGTATTGTATTTTCCCATATAAGAGAAATGAAGAATTTTGTATGGAGACAGCAAGCATGTTGAAAAAATCAGTTTAATCTAAATTTAATCGTGCAATTTCAACAAAATTATAACTAAATGGAAAATTTAAACCCTATTTTGCATGCTTGGTGGATTAGATCACAAAAGAGTTTGATAAATTATACTTTAAATTTTATGTAAACATCAATAAAAACAGTATTTTATACAACTTTAGCGACCTGTAGCTAAAAATTATGACGTGCTGGAACACTTCTGAGAATGACATAAGATTCAGCAACCACAAATCTACTAGAGACATATAATTTGATCTTTGAGACACGCAAAAATGTTATTTTGTTACCTACGCTATGTAATCAATCGATATCCTGGATAACATCCAATAGGATTTTCTGAAGAAATTCTATGAAAAAATCAAACGGCATCTCTGAAAAAAAATGTTTAAAAATGATCAGAGGAATTCACTAGTATGAATATTCACTGGTGTGAAACTTTGAATGAAAGCTTGAAGAATCTTTGGAGATTTCATTAGATAAATTACTCGAGCAACTTTATGGTGAAATTCCAAGAGATATTTCTTGTAGAATTGCGGAATCCCTAGTTAATATTATTGTTGAATTCCTAAAAGAGCTTCAAATAGATTTCGTTAAATAATTCCTGGAGGAATTTTTGGAAAAATCTCAGGAAGAAAACAAGGATCTAGCCGTGCATCAGTTCTTAAAGGAATCCTCATGAAAGTAATTGGAACCGATAGGATAATTAGAGAAAATCCTGGGATAGTGTCTGCTCTGAAAAAAGTTTCAGAGTAAAATGATAAAAATCATACGAACTCAATTTGAATCACCAGATATCAGTTATTGGATTTGACCCAAGCAGATTTTTGAAACTTCGATATAAGCGATTCAAATACGCGCTCTTTGATCTCAACGTTCATGGTCCGCTTTCAATTTGCGATTTGTTTTTGTTTTGGGCAACCATATTTTATAAGTCGTCGTATGAAGAGAAGTTCCTGAAAGTATTTCTGAAGCACTACAAAAACTCCCAAAACTTTTCAAAGAAAAAATCTTTAAAGAAATTCTTGAAAAACATATGAATTATCGCGTAAGCATATTTTAAGGTATCTTTAGAGCCTCTAGAATTTTGCATCAGGATCCATTGCAAGAAGAAACCGGAAAAAGTTATTTAAATAGAAACCATTGTGTTTAAAAAAGACACTTAAACGATCTTCCATTAAAAAAGTCTTTTTAGAGACTAAATTAAAATAGTTACCAAGTCTTTAAAAAAAACCTGCCATCAGCCCTACACGTATTCTCATTACCTAACAATATTGCTTGTAAATAATTTGAAATCTTGAGCTTGTCTTGTGTCCTTCAACGGATTCCAACAAATCTCCCGATTTGGTAGCTAGCCATCGGTTACGCTGGTCGTGCTTGGAGTTTAAATAAGTTCAAGTAAAAGTGAAAGTTCCATCGTCTTCGCTCTTCTTTGCACTTCTTTCGTTACTCACTCCGGACGACCATGTACCGCTATTTCTCTTTTTCCTATTTTCTGTTATCTAGCAAGGCCTATCTACCATTGAAAAGTGTATCACATTAGAAGCTAAATCGGCAAACAACCACCAGTGCAACATCGAAAACCACAAGAAGTGAAAGAAGGCATGAACCTCTCTTCATCGAAAGGGGAGTTGGGTGATATGTAGCTGTATGTACACTGTTTTTTCACCACCCAACAAACGTAATCATGCACATCGGGCAGCGTGATCGCGATCGTTTCCAGCGAAAAAAGGAAATGCGCGATACGGTCGGGAAAATTGAGAGAGAGGAAAGTACATGCGAGAAAGATCATCCGGCCGATGAGAGTCGATCACGTTCCGGTTCTCTCTCGCCCGGTGCACTTCGGGCCACATGGTTTCGTTGGATGAACACTCTGCTGAGTGCACTGATGGTGATCGTTGTTGTTTTGCCGTGTGCTTGATAGATCGGGAATCTCACCGATCACATATCGTGAAAAGGTACGAACTACCGATGATAATGTCGATGCGGTAAGATTTTAAATGTGTGTATGTAACATAAGTTGAAGGTATGTAAAGTGGTACCAATGGAATTAATGGCATAGTTGTAGTTTTACAGATCATTTGACCCACTGATTATAGAGTAAATTAATTGACAGTAACATGAAATTGGAAGTGATGTAGCAAAGCAACAATTTTCTCCGTACACAAAGGCAGAAAAAAAGTTTGCAATAACACCATGCTATCAATAATAACAGGTGTAAAAATGACTGATTCAAAAATGATAACGAAACTATTATCTCTAAATTTTAAAAGGTCCACCATGCTCTAGGTAACAACACAGTGCAAGTGTCGAGCAGAAATGAAGGCTATGTGTTGCCCGATTACTAAATATTTTAGTTGGTACTTGGCGAGTTCATAGCAAGATTCTTAACGAATTATTCCAAAGACAATTCGGATGTATCTGAACTTTTTGCGAGATCTTTTGTGGATTCCTGCCTGCTGTCTACGTTTTACTGCAAGGGGTAGTCAATAAACCACTTAATGCATTTTTTTCGATCTATAGACTATTCAAACATATTATTTAAAAACTGACACTTATATTGAGCTATTCGGTAATCCAATCCGCATGGTTATTAAATTAATTAACTCATTACGCGTGGTAAAGATGGACAAATTATGGGTGAAATTATGAAAAAAAATCCACGTGCTCGGCTGGGATTAGAACCCAGGACTCTTGTATGCTAGACGAGCGCTTTACCAACTAAGCTACCGAGCCACTTGGTGACCCAATAACTGAGTTGGTTACAAGTTTAGAATTCAAATCCCTACAGACCACGCGGACCCCTTTCATAACCAATATCCATCCATCTCATGTTCCTACACACGCGGAGCGAGCGAGTGCGATTTGTTTAGTGTTGAAACTGCAATAATATTATTTAAATTTATTTATTCGTGACCTCAAATGACAATAAAAAAACTTGATTAATAATTTTATCACAATTTTGGAAATTCAAATATGTTATTCATTTATCTTTAACCTGTTATTTTACTTTGCCAAGAACCTTTCAGATGCACTACATTAAACCGTTTTCAAGCAAAAACAGAACACACTGTCTAGCGAAAATCAACTTGACAAATAGCGGTATTCAATACTCTTGAATTACACAGTGAATTTTCCGGGTGCTCAATGAAAATCAGTCAAGGTCGTCTTAAGTCTTGGATCTTTTGATTAATACCCGTGTAACATGAATTAACTTACTTTTTTTTGGATTTTGAAATTTCTATCCCATTTATTTAGTAACTATCCAATCACACCGAAAGCATCAAACTTTGGCCAATTTTAAAGGAGATGACTAGTCTAAACAGAGCTCAGTTAATATTTTACATCGAGATATTGTTACTAGAGACCGAGTACACCTCTGCATCTCAACAATTGTCAAGTAGAGAAAGTATCGGAGGAGATGATTATTAGTTATAGTGATGTTCTGGGAGTGTTTTCGCACCCTATTGGATTTGCTGATTGCTAGCTTCAATGCATTTTGTCACACATACGATCCATTTCCATAATTATGTTGATCAAGAGATGTACCTACAAATAGTGATACATACAAAGAGTTGCTACAAGTTGCAGCTGTATCTTGCAGACCTCTTAAAAAACACTCAAAGAAACAAATGCACCATTTAGGGTGGACTTTTTTTGAATCGATAATCAAAGTTACATGTTGCAATTTCATAAGATTATTTGACGATAGATTAAGATCAAAATGAAGATTGGTGTACTTTTTCAATCAAAAATACTTTACCGATTTTTGGCTTGATTGAGGTTGGTTTTAAACCTCTCTGTACTATTTGAATAAAATTTAAGAACATGTCTCTTTTGACGCTTGTTGCAATAGTTGTCAATCATAAAATCATAAGTATTTACTTGTTTACTAGACTGATGCAGATTTTGAAGTTTTTACTTCCCTATGATTGAACGTTGTCAATGCCTAATACAAATCATTCTTCCAAAGTTTGAAGTGACTTGTAAAATGTTTGGCTTTGCACACAACATTCAAAATTCATATGGAAATTACTACTCGCCATTCAAAATTATATGGAAACCCAACATTTTGTGTTAATTCCTTCAAATTTTTGTCATAATATCCTATGGAAAAGTTAACAAAGTCTTCTGAAGAGAAATCTTACCAAATAAAATAACATGAATTTTAATATTTGCTTCAATAATAAATATTAAATTTATTTATTCGATTCGATTATTAAATAATAAATATAACATGAAATTTAATATTTGCTTTAGAACAACGCACTGTGCGAAAGTGAATTTCACAACCTGTTCCCCTACTGACTTTCTCGCTGATCTGCATCTTGAAGTTTATAATTTTCAAATATTTTAAGCACATGAGTGCCTCACAATTGTCGAATAGTGAAGTAGTCTAGCCGGAAAACGACTCCGATAAAGTGCGAAAAAAAAATTCAACACAAAAAAAGATATCGCGATTTCAATATTTTTGAGGTGAAATAATGATGCTGACTTTAAAAGGATTAAAAGTTATTACGGGCAGTGCGAAAAATTCTCGCGTCGACGATCTCAAAAAACGCTTGTAGATCGACGCAGTTTGGACGTTTCAGTGCATTCTGCGCGATCGTGCCTTGGACAATCAGGAATAATCGCGCAGAAGACACCAATACGATTTGAAGTATCTGCGTTGATCTACAAGTTTGAAGATCGCGAAGGCGGATAAATAATCGCGCAATGCACAGTAAATGTTATTCATAAAAACAAATATACAACGTAAGGGAAACATTCAAGTCGTAACAATGGATCATAAAAATAACCAAAACGGCCGCTATTCGACCTTCTGTCCTTTCGACCTTTTGTCATAGATTCGGAAAGAAAAGATAGCTCGGTGTGTTTAACAGAACAGCAATGCTGTCACAATGTTAAATCCCATATACAGTGGCGCCTTTGTTTTGTACGGTAAAAACCGAAAGAAAAATAACTTCAATGATCCATTTTAAATAAAAAGTAAAATATAGTATGCCATGAATACAATCTTTTTTTTCCTTATATAACCAATCTTGGATAAGTAAATGAAAAATCTTTAACATTAAGTCGAAAACATTTAGTCGAATGACGTTTGGTCGAAAAGAATTAAATTGCTTTCAGCAGCATATGCAGAGAATTTTCAGATAATTTTAAGGAATGACATTTTGACGTTAATGAACTGTGATTGGATCATTGATAACGGGAAAAGCGTGCTATTACTGGAGATAGCATATGCTACAACAACATGATAGAGTACAATAAATCTGCATTAGTGTACACTACGGTTTTTTTAACGTCGGTCATTACGCGGGACATTAAAATACCACGTTAATTCAAAAAAGACGTAAAAACCGCGATACATACAACTACATACAAAACCGCGTTAATTCAAAAACACGACATAAAAAGACCTTAAATTTTTCTACATTTCATAACCATACAAATCATAATGTAGAACATTGTTCTGTATGAAAAAATGACTCAATTTTGGAATTGACGCGGTTTTTTATATAGTTTTTTTAATTGGCGCGTTTTTGTTTTTTGAAACCGACACACAGACTAGTTCGGTAGAAAATTTATGAACTCATATTATATGCCACATAACACACATAATATATGTACGTATATTTTGTACATAGAAGGCCTTTTCGCGACATCTTATACGTGAAATTTTGCACATGTAAACCTCGCATTACGCGAAAGGTGATTTGGTTATATGTACATTTTGGTTGTCTGGGGAATGTGATTTAGCCGAAATTATCCTGCATGAGTAGGAAAACGTATGATACAGGCGTATTTTCTAATGCACCTCGTCAAAAGCGTTTTTTTAAAACCCATAAGGCGGCATCCATTTATTACGTAACGCTAAAATTGGAAATTTTCGACCCCTCCCCCCTCCGTAACGCTTTTTGTATGGAAATTTTACAATTTTTGTATGAGTCGTAACGCTCGAGCCTACCCCCCCTTCGAGCGTTACGTAATTTGTGGATGCTGCCTAAGACCATGGCAATCAAAATTCTAGGTATAAAAGTACATTATATGCAGCTAATCTTTTCTATGCCCAATCGTTTCAGATTCCAAGTACTCACACTGAAAGTTTTAATTGAATAATAATTAGCATAAAAAAGATAACATTTTGAAAGAATAATAAATTTAACAATGCTTGTTATTTCGATAACTTAGCAATGAAAATAGTTAAGAGGACTTTTTTCCAAAGAATTATGGTATTTTGAAAGAATAACAAATTCAACAGATCATTATGTTTCCAGCCTTGAGCAATGAATAGAGTACTATTTCTCAGAGCACTCAACATACCCTAATTTTACGATTAATGTGAAAAAAAAATAATTCCATAGCATTTGGCATAATTACATTTGAACTTATACACATTATTTGAAATAAAACGTCACATCTTCCAATCCGGCTGAATAATAGAAATATTGACAAGAATAATTTATCCCATATAGACACAAGTGCACATACTAAACTCGATGTAGAGCGTAGGTAATAATTATCAGATAAATTAGTTATTAACTTCTGATAAAAAATCTGTTTGCTCAAAATAAATTTAAGATCCGTTGTGCAAAAAAAAATAGCTCGGTTTTATATCTGCTGAGCTAAACAATTTTTGAATTAACCATTTTTCGATGAAATGTTCTTGGCCTTAGGCCATTCGACCAAATGAAATTCGACCAAATGTTCTGGAGCCATAAATGAAAACCGAATCCAATATTAAACCCTTTAATTCCACTAGAGATTGTATCCTCACCCAGGCAGACGAAAATTCCTATAACATATTTCGAAACGAACAAATTTTGATCTCATATCTTGATCAAATACTGAAAAGATGTTCAAAAATTTGTAAAACTCAACGCGATAGGTAGCTCGACATCTGAAAACACGTACAAAATTAGTTTTTTGTCATCAAACAAAACATCATCAAAATGACCGGGTTGAACGATTGACACCGGAAAAGTCGCTAAACGCAACAAATACCTAGTCTCAGACAGCGAGAACATGATGTTCTTATTTCCTTCGTCTTCCAACTGTGAGGCACAGCCGAATGGTTATCATTTCTGTGTATAGATCTGTAGGTCGAGAGTTCTATGCTGGTTATAGATTTTTTTATTTTTTGTCATTTGCTAGATCATATTTTGATAATGGATCTCCATACTATTTTTGATATTATTTTTGATCTCTTATCTTCAACAAAACAATAGCTGATTATGATCGTCAGTAATTACTTTAACATAACAAATTATGATCTTGTTCAGCTTGTGCCATCAGCTCGGATTGACAGATAGGTATATTTCGACCTCAACTGTAAAAACCGTTTTCAGTGTCGTGTACTAGACTCGAGACACCAAAACGGCAATTTGGAAGAATCTCTAAACAGCCAAAATGGCAGCGAAAATTCTAAGTTAATAACTGTTAAAGTGCTCATAGAACACTAAGGTGAAAAGCAGCCCAGTCTTTCCTAGTGGAGACGTAATTCCAAGGAAGAAAAAAAGCAGAAGGAAAACTCATCTTACTAGGTGGAACTTAGGTATAAGCATAAGCATTAACGACCGTACAATTCGTAGTTGCTTCTCCGTGATCGACCAGAATAATCAAAGTTGCACAAGGAACCAAGAGATGTAGCTTGGGAGTAGCTTTCCATCTTCAATGTACACTTTCGAGAACTCCAGACATTTAAAAGTCAATAACGGCGCCGGCCACGTCCTTATGGTCATCGGGGAAGGAAAGGAATGTTAGTATTACATCCATTGTTACTAGAGACCGAGATCACCTCTGCATCTCCATGGTTGTCACAGGAAGGAGTTGGTGGGGAGGGATCATAGCTGCATGATCCGGATTCACCTTAGTAAGTGATGGGATTCATGCAACCTCAGTCCAAAAAATCACCTATCAGTACTCTAAAGACAACGTGAACATACGGTAAGTCGACAATTTAAGCGTCAAACCTTTCAAAGGTTATTTTTTAAAATGGTAAATGTCTTGTAAAAGGATAGATACAGGGTTTTTAATGCTATGTGAAAGATGTACAAGAGTTTATGTCGACACTTACAGTGACGAACTGCTCATATTTTGTTGAATCAATTTATATAAGTAACATTCCCACCGCAACGCGCAACGCAAAAAAATATGACACCCCCAATGCACGACCTATTCCGTGAAAAGGACCGCCAAAACGAGTAGATCGAACGATATCACTGTTCGACAAAAAAGTCGATATGAATGCACAGAGACCGGACACCCCGGGCTTGAAAGTATAAAAATAAACAAAAATAATGGCGTTTTCAGAATGTTCGTGTCTGCCCCAGGTCATTTTTAAAATATACTTGAACTTTTTGCATTTTATATTTAAAAATCTAATCTAATCAATAAACCGACACAGTGTTTTATATTCAGGACAGGGGAATTCATGTGCCATATAATGTTTTCAACTTTAAATACAATATGAAGAGTTGTAATAAGATTTGCAGGGAGCCCTCCCCCCTTTTTTGTACCCTCCCCATTTTTAAAGTATCGCAAATGATGGAATATTTGATATACAGGGGGTTATCAAAATAACTGGGACAGGCAAAAATTGGGCCAACTTTGGAATGCTGTAACTTTGACCGATTTCAATTCTTTAAGAAGTAATGGACGGGTCTACTAATCTAGTTTTGAGGTGCATCCACGGAGATGAACTATGACCACCGGATACCGGTGATAATCCGGATTTCCGGAAGCATGTCTTATGCAGTAAAATTATGACGTGTTTTTAGCAAAGGTCTCGGCTAAAAAATCAAAATTTTACTACACATGAAGATAGAAGATCTAATTCTGAAGCGATTGGTGCGCCAAGTATTAATATTGGTCCAGAAACAACCAATATATGGCCATTTCCCCGGAATCGGTGCCGGTAGTGGATCCGAATTGGGATCAAACAATTTATTCACTCAAAATATGTCGCGCAATATTGTTTTCTCCCTAGCTTATCATAAAATACCCTATTATAAGTTGAAAATGAGTCTTGTACAGATTTGGCCACTCATGGCGCCGCCCAGTGCCCCGGGGGAACCTTGCATAGGGGACATTTCGATTTTGACACCAAAGCATATCATGCGTCGGCTCATTCTTCATGTCTTGTCGTAAATAGGGCAACTGTAGACTCAAAATGGATAGTTGACTACAGTGACTACTTCCGGGACCACCGGATGTCCCCGAGGGAACCTATAATTAGGGACAATTGAAATTGAACTCCAATACATATCGTGCGACAGTTCATTTTTCATGTCTCGTGCTAAATAGGGCTATTGTAGACCTAAAATGGATAATTGACTACAGTGGCCAATTTTGAGACCACCGGATATCCCTGAGGGAGCCCTCCCTCCCTGCAAATCTTATTACAACTCTTCATATTGTATTTAAAGTTGAAAACATTATATGGCACATGAATTCCCCTGTCCTGAATATAAAACACTGTGTCGGTTTATTGATTAGATTAGATTTTTAAATATAAAATGCAAAAAGTTCAAGTATATTTTAAAAATGTACTGAGGCAGACACGAACATTCTGAAAACGCCATTATTTTTGTTTATTTTTATACTTTCAAGCCCGGGGTGTCCGGTCTCTGTGCATTCATATCGACTTTTTTTGTCGAACTGTGTATTTATATAATAAACTAAAAAAGTCCTAGAAATTACAAAGCATGGTCAACACTTTCGATGGCTACAAAAACCGAATAAACATGTCTTAAATACGTTATTATAATATCGTAAAATCTAAGAATATTACCTGCATCTATATCTGCACTATTCAAACTTGAAAGCCGTCCGAAATCCAGCGAAATAGGCACCATACGCTCCGCTAAATCTTCGAACCCCCACTAACACGCAAAATCTCCAAACCGAAAAATTATTCCGATCAGATTCGATATTCATGAAAAAAAAGCAAATCTATCATATCAATCATGGCAGCACGCGAAAAGTTCCAAATCTTCTAATCACTTTTATGAAAACGAAAACTCATCCTTAGTCGGTGGATCTCAAGTATAAATTAAAAGTTTAAATTTTCGAAAACATATTCAAAATTAAAGTAACACTTACGTTGACTATGCGCGAACATGAACAGTGCAGTGGTAAAGATATGTTTGGTATGTTTTCATTACTGAGAGATTTGAATATATTTTTACTTTGTTTTGGTTTTGTCGTATTTCAGTGTCGAAAGAATAAATTTGTTTAATCAGTATGATTTTCTAATAAATAATTTTACGAAAAATTAATATCATCTGAAGCATTTAATAACTTAAGAGAAGTCCGTTACAATCGTTATTTCTAATTACGGAGCAAAACAAACTTGGAAATCGCTAATGCAATAACATTGATTTGAAATCATGCAGCGCATACACGTTGCAACATTTGCTGCGAGGCCGTTGTCGGGTTCCTCACTGTTTGCAAATTGATTCCTCTCAAGTCTAATGAGTGCCTCCGACGATTGCTCTATCTCTAGACGCAGCTAATCTGTATCTCTGCTCAACTGAACTGAAACATAAAAAAAAGCTGATGGCGTAACCTTGGGTTGAAAAATTAGCCCTATTGAAAGCGCACGGAGCTGCAAAATTAATTCCACCAGAGATTACCGAGGTTTCAATGTGTTATTTAGATAGCTCCCACTCGGTGCTAGCAGTCAGTCGGAAGCCTTGCAGAGACCCTAAACCGGCACGAGATGCGTTTCGTCTATGTGCCGTGTTTTACTACCGCGTGAGAGAATATGATTCAGACGGTAATTAGTGGCTAAAGAATTCACTTTTATCTCCGCGTGCTCGTTGTTGAATGTTGCGGTGCCTTGTTTCGGATACGGTGAGATGAAGGTGCTCCACTACAAGGTAATGGGAATGTGGGCCACAACAGCTGATTGCAACAAGGCAGGAGGAGGAGAGGGAAGGTCGGTCGAGGCTAAGGCTTCTGATGTCTGACAGACATAGCAAAGCCGGATGAAACCTTAAAAATGTATATCAAAATTTCATAATTGTTTCTTAACTATTAAGACACATACATTTTATCCCAATCGTATATTCATCGTAGATTTGTTAAATAACATGTAAATCCATTCGTTTGATCAGTACCAACAAGCTACACACTTGGTTACTAAGGGCTTTTAGGGCACGATCATAAATTAAGCGAGAAAAGGTTAAATTTTCATCCATTTTGGTTAGGCATCGACCGTCATTTGTATGAAGGCCCGCCACTGTGCACCGCCTAGCATCATAAACGTACGCCAAACATTAGGCGAGACTGGTATGATTATCGAATATAAACCGCGATGCGGGTTTTTCCGACTTTAGAACTGCTTAGTCAAACCGAATGCATCTGGTTAATTCAGTGAGCATATATAAAGGTAGATATGTAACTACCCAACTAGAAGATATTCTACCGTGTCTTACAATGGGAATATAAATTAGCACCACGCTAAACAGCTTAGCTTCGAGGTTGGCTTCTCTTACACCTTCCGTTTGTTGGCCACCGCTCAGAAAGCCGGTATGACTTCTATTATTTTACTGCTCGATTCTAAGTGAGTCTTACATTGCCTGAGAATTGGATGCTGCAATAGGTGCATCTACCGAACACGTGTGCAATATTCTAAGGATGTATGGCAGCGCGTCGCGATATCGGAATCGTGATGCGGTGGTTCTGTAAATGCAACCTTTCGACAGCTCCCTGCTAACCAGTTCTAGTTCACACGAGACTGCTTAGCGGTTTAAACCTCATGTGTTTTATGGGTTGTCTCGGTATTGGTACTGCGATGTAACTCATTCAAGGTATGAATCATCGGATGTTTTGATCAACTTGGAACTGCCACAAGGAAGATGTAGAAATATGGGTCAAACTAAGTGCAAATGATTTTTGCGGATTTGGATAAAAATTATGAACCTTATTTAAGAATTAGGGTTCAAATTTTTGCGCCGAGCGGTATGGATTAAAACTTTAGGACCCTCTTGTCTGGGACAGCGTCTGCTTCTCAGCATCTCTGGGCATAGAGTATCATCGTGCCTGCAACACGATATACGAATGCGAAAATGGCAACTTGGGCAAAGAAAGCTCTCAGTTAATAACTGTGGAAGTGCTCATTGAACACTAAGCTGAGAACCAGGCTTTGTGTCAGTGAGGACATAATGCCAAGAAGAAAAGAATAGCGTAGAGTTAGAATATGGTAAACAAACATACTTTTTATTATTTTTATTGACCGTCTTTCGAGTCTATGATTAAAAGGTCAAAAATAAATAAAACAACAAACAACAACATTACTTTTATTGAACACTTTTTATTGAGCCACTAATACCAAAACCCGCCTTTGGAAAGGGTGATTTTTGGAAATCTGTGTATATTTTTCGTAGCTAGGAAATCAAAATGATTCTATTTTTGGCTAAGGCCTTTGACCATAACACGCACTTAGGGACAAATTTTTATGATTATTGAAACATTTTTGTATTTTTGAAAAATGTTTGAAAATTTGAAGCCTGCTATTGGTCTCATTTAATAATATCCATGTATTCATAAAAATGGAATGGTGATTGTATGTCACGAGTTTGCTTGAGAACATGTCAAAGTATTTACATAATTCGGTAATTCCGGAAAAAAGGGAGAAATTTTAAGTGTCACTTTGCATAGAAGTTTTCCATAGCGTTTTTCAACAGCCTACTTGATGGAAACAGTAAGGGGTCTACTTTTGATAAGTCGAGTTGATCAAAAGTGACTATATTCACTGTTGACCAACAAATCCACTCGACACGACTCTGTCACTAGAATTTACCAACAGTTGTCACTCTATGTTATAGGATTACTATGGCAGTCGACGGGTGACTTCTGGAATATGCATGCCTACTTTGACGACAGTGACTACGACGAGTCACATGAATCTGCTCCATTTACAAAATAGGTCCCTAAATTTGCCGGGACCACTAGGTTGTAATACAACAATTTGTACTTACATTCTATATTTTTTCATAATCAACTTATCATAGAAGAATAGCCTGGTGATTTAAAAAAAATAAATCTATGTTTCCGTTAGTTACACGGAAAATAAAACATGTCCCAGAAAAAAAAAAATATTCATAAGTACCGTAAAAACTGAAATTTTAACCTATTATTGTAAAAATCGATAAGCAGACAAGGTTTTATGTAAAAATTAAATTGAATATAGATATTCATAAATAAAAATCAAGCAAGTAAAAACATACGCGAATAACAATAAATATTGCACAAAACGTGCTTAGATCGACACTGAATATCGAAAAACGATATTTAGATCGAAAATAATTCACAAAGTAAACATTACTTCCGTTCAAAAGTTTACTATTCATAGATAGTATTGATTGTACTAAACCAGTGATTCCCAAAGTGAGCGAATTCGCCCACCAGGGAGCGATTTTCAGGTCCAAGGGGGCGAAAATTTGTAAAATTGAATTTTGGGGACGAAAAAGCTCGAAAGGGGGCGAAACTAATTGAAAAATTATTAGTTATTATTAGCGAAAGAGAATTGATGAAGTGCAATCGATCATTTCAATTAAGCACTCATGAAAAAGCAGTGACGAATTGTCAGAAGCAAAATGTATTTGCTATACATTCCGTCGATTCGTGCGAGATTTTGGCATTTATTTACACCCGAAGATAGCATTGAACGTATTTGATAAGTATACAATACATGAAAACTCAATATTATCTTTATTTGAGGCTGCACGGGACGGTGTTTTAATCACCCTCTCCATTTGAAGAAGCAAATCTCAAGTACCACTCAACATATCGATGTAAAAATGTATCACATATATTTATATATATGTAGTGCACACCCATTAAATTTTCAGTTTAATCGGTTCACTAAAACTAGAGATTTGCTTCTGCAAAGTTTTGATGAAGTTGTTAGAGTGAGATAGGGAAGATAGGGAAAATAACACGGTCTCCCGTGTCACCTTAAATTTATATTTCAACATCGAAAATCAATTAGAAAGCGTTTTTTGTAGGAACTTATATTAAAACGGCTGCCAATGTGTCTATTGATAGCATCCAGTTTTAAATGTATTTGTTTCACACTACTATTTCTGATGTTTTAGGTAATCAGTATTTATAGTACAACTAATTTTAAAACAAATTTAGGAACATTCGACACACAAAAATTGGATTTTTTATGATAAAACTACTAAAAGTCAAAAGCATAAATAACCCAATTTAAAAAAGACATAAAGATATGACTGACAAGCATCGAATTGCTAGCATTTGATCTGAAAAAAAAAAACGTTTACTGAGTACAAAACAAATAGCTTTTTATTGTTATATTGCAGTGATTTTCTTTATCTTTTTAAAATTATGGATTGAGTAGATTATTAATAATTAATTTTGAATGTGCATATGACCATTTTCAGAACATATATAACCCAAAATGTTCCCTAAACTTATTTCAAAAAGCTACGATACAAAAATAAAAGTGCGAAAAGTGGGCCAAAACTGAATCCATGATCGAACTAATCGACTTATTAAGTAGTCAGGATAATATCATGTTGCCTATCGTTTCTAATGAGTTGATCATTTTAATAACTGTTGGTTACATATAAGGGGGACGACTTAAAAAAAAAATATTGGTCTCAGGGAGGCGAAAGTCGAAAAAGTTTGGGAAACACTGTACTAAACCAACTACAATTAAACCCTTGAAAGCCCGAGACGTACCTTCAATTTTAAAATGACCGCAATTCGTAGACCGCTAGATCAATTAATTTGAAACAAATTTTAAAGTTAATGCGGTTAGTTGGTCTTACAACCCTTGGGTGGGACTTCCCTCCTGACCCCTCTCCCTTTTCTGGGTAACGTAAAAAGCGTGGACACGAGGGTATTTTTTGAATTGTTTATCTTGGATATTCTTGGATAACGCTCAGTATAGAGTGGGTTTTTGAACAAAATGTTAGTTTTGTCTTTTGAGAACTTGGTCACAATGGAACCGGTACCGGAAGTTCCGGATTATGGTCCAATGACTTCATGTTACCTAGAACCCATATCATGCGACACATCAGTTCACATCTACGCAGTTGAATATGTTCATTAGAACACCAAATAACACTTTATGCTTTCATTGGCAACATTGGAACCGGTTCCGGGTGTTCCGGATTATGGTTCCTTGGTGTTATGTTAGATGTTACTCAGAAACCATACCATGCGACATATTAATTTACATCTACGCATAGAGATATGTTCAATCAAACGCCAAATAACACTTTATACTTTAAATGGCCAAATAGGAACCGGTTCCGGATGTTCCGGATTATGGTTCCATGGTGTCATGTTTGATATCTTAGAAACCATATCATGCGACACATCAATTCACATCTACACAATAAAATATGTTCATTGGAACGCCAAATAACACTTTATACTTTCAATGGCCACATTGGAACCCGTTCCGGATGTTTCGGATTGTGGTTCCACGGTGTTATGTTTGATATTTCAGAAACCATATCATGCGGAGACATAAATTCGGATCTACGCAATGAGATATGTTCATTGGAACACCAAATAACACTTTATACTTTCATTGGCAACATTGGAACCGATTCCGGATGTTCCGCATTATGGTTCCATGGTGTCATGTTTGATATCTTTGAAACCATATCATGCGACACATCAATTCACATCTACACAATGAAATATGTTCATTGGAACGCCAAATAACACTTCATACTTCAATGACTACGTTCTAGAATATGGTTCCACGGGTTCATATATGATATTGCTTCGAAACTATATTATGTATCACACGCAATAAAGTATGTTTATTGGTACGCCAAATAACAATTTTTACTTTCAACGGCCACATTGGAACTGGTTCCGGATGTTCCGGATTAAGGTTCCATGGTGTCGAAACCGGTTCCAATGTGGCCATTGAAAGTATGAAGTGTTATTTGGTGCTCCAATGAACATATTTCATTGCGTAGATGTGAATTGATGTATCGCATGATATGGTTTCTAAGATATCAAACATGCCACCATGGAACCATAATTCGGAACATCCGGAACCGGTTCCAATGTGGCCAATGAAAGTATAAAGTGTTATTTAGTGGTCTAATGAACATATTCAACTGCGTAGATGTGAATTTATGTGTCGCATGATATGGTTTCTAAGTAGCATAAAACACGATCTCATGGAACTATAATCCGGAACTTCCGGTACCGGTTCCATTGTGGCCAGGTCCTCAAAAGGCAAAACTAACAATTTGTTCAAAACTTCACTCTATACTGAGCGTTTTGTTATAGGAATATCTAAGGTACACAATTGGAATCCGAAAAAATACACTCGTGTCCACGCTTTTTGTATTACCCAGAAAAGGGGGAGGGGTCACTCAAGGATTGTAACACCAACTAATCGCATTATCTTTAAAATTTGTTTCAAATTAAAAGATCTAGCGGTCTCCAAATTGTGGCCATTTGAAATTTGAAGGTACGTCTCGGACTTTTAAGGCGAAGTAGGCCGTCATTGAAATTTGTACGCGTCGTTGATGATTGTTGCTAATTCATCTCACGATTTCGAATCAAAGAAAATCAGTTGGTTTTGCACTGACACAGCTGAAAAAGTATCAGCATACTTTATGCATGTTAGCGCGTACAGTGATACTTTTTCAAGTCAATATAAACTATCAAGATTGAGTTTTATCACTTTGAAATGCAAGCACAAAAGTCATCATTGTTGCCAAAACGAATGACGGGCTACTTAGCCTTAAGGGTTAAGGGTTAATTGAAATTTAACCCGTATAGGCCTGAGTGAAAGCGAACATACTAAATCCCTTACCACTCAACGAATGCTTAACGGATTCAAATATTTTATACTGGCCCACATATCTAGATTCTAGAAATGGCCGAAGAAACTCGGGAATATTCCTGTCGCCGGAGTTATTGTGGTGGGTCACTGGGTCAAGTCGGGTAGAAAATGCGTTTTTTGGGACATGCTAAGTTATCTTTATTTATTTCCAATGGCATTAATTTTATTTTGCATAAATTATTAAGATCTGATGTGCAACATTATAAATGAATTGTTTTGCACCGTTTAGAGTGTACCAGATGCAGCCATTCGAGCTTAATGTCCTGAAAAACCGGCGCTAGATTTGTTAGGTATTAAACCGTTTTAAATTTCTAAAGGTATAGATCGAATATAATAGTTCACTAAAATGCGTTCCCATAAGCTTGACACAGATGGTTAGATACAAATGGTGCACTTTATCATACATTTGAGGCATCCCGGTGACCTGAAAATGGTCATTTGTATGATTAATCAAATTCAGTTGATATAACTATTCAATTTAATCGATTATCTGAAGGTTTACGCTGATGCGTTTTTCTTAAAACTCCTAGATATAGTGGCCACATTATAGCCGATTCTGGAAATTATCTGTGACTTGAAATTTGCCTACCTCCAGGGGCACAGAAGCACAAAACCCTTGTCACCCGACCTGACCCAGGGATCCACCGCAATAACTCCGGCCACAGGAACATTCCCGAGATTCTTTGACCACTTTTATAAACTAGATAGGTGTACGAGTATACTGACAAAAAATAATTGAAATCCGTTAAATATTTGCTGAGCGGTGAGAGTTTTAGTAATTTTTCTTCCGCTCAGGCCTATACGGGTTAATGAAAGGAAATATACGATGATAATGCAGGGTGCTCATGATGCACCACCTACCCCTACATATTCTGGTTTATTCTGTGTGATCATAAACTTTCGAATTGCTTGTGTACTTTCGTATTATGATTTAAATCGGTCAAAAGAATTCGTTGAGCGTTAGGTGTGTTTTTGACCACGATGTTTCAAATATAGATGGAATGGTGTTGACTAATACACATGATCATTCTTTAATGATTTTTATCGGTTGATTAAGAATTTTTGTAGATTCTCTTATTTGATCAAAATGTACCATTTTCAATTTGTAGATTACAATCGTTAAAATTGTTTGTATATGCTTAGTTTTTTAAAAGTTTTGATGATGAAACATACCTGCCCATTGGCCGTGGCGATATTTGGCGGGAACTTGGCCGCCGCGAACTGATTCGCTGCCAGGGCACCGCCAAAGGGCGACGAGAACTGCGAAAAATTCATTTTCGGGTACTAGAAAAGAGAGAAGGAAAAACAAAAGTGAAACTCTTCAATTTGATTCGTATTCGGTGCGCGTCTAAAGCTGGATTGAGTGCGTGAAAGAACGCACTAAAATTAATAATCGGACTGCTTGAAACCCGAATTGGGTCACCATTTTTTGTTTTAAACGAAACATTGACATTCATCTAGCCTATAGAATGTGGAATTACTAAACAATCGCCTGCGTTGAGCCGCGACGGCTTTGAAGCGATGATGAGCCGAAACTCACGTGCGCCGTGTGTATTCACAAGAAACCCCCAAACCACCATATACAGTATTGGACAATACATTTGCACCTTTTTCGATTTCCCATGGAAGCTTAGTTCTGATTTATTTATGGGTCGATTCGAATGAAATTCAACTGAGATTTAGCTTAGTTGTGTGGAAAATCGAAAAAGTTGCAAATGTCTTTCCCAACACTGTATATAATAAAGTAGGACAAATTACCTCCAAATAGTTCTCATTGTCGTCCATTCTGCTGTTTTGAGTGGTATTTCGAGCTTCTTCCTGGTTGTGTATACCGTTGAAGTGCCGGCCGACCGACTGACCGTCGAGACCGACGGTTGCTAATTTGTCTATCCTTCGTCGGGTATTAATTTCCAATTTTCTTGATTCTTTGCTGGCCGTTTTCTGACAGCACCAGAGTGCTTCCTTCACTCGCCGATAGTCAAGTCAGTTATTTGTAATGATTCGATGATGCGCTCAGAAACTACCAATCAATCACGGCGCCGCTAGCAGAACAGAACAGAACAAGCAGCGTGCGCCGAATGCACCGAAATTGATCTTTGATGGATCTTCCGTTTAGTGACGCATGTCCGACCGGAACGAGATCTATATGAATTCCGTGCTTACGGTGGCGGTAGATTTGAAGCATTTTTTGTTTTCTCGAAAACCCCGATCAACCCATTTTGAATGACGATGATGACTTCATTATTTCATTCGCAATCGTAATCACATTCCCATTCCGAAAACTTTTACTCGCACGGCACTCAAATTAGTTAGTCAACGTGACTCGACGACGAGAGTTGGTTGCTTTCCAAGCGTGATTCTTCGTCTGCGACAGGCATGGAAAGATATGCACCTTTAACGATTGCGTATACTTTTAAGTATCTACCGAACAAAAAAAAACACAATTTTATTCGAATTTCGGTGTCTTTTGCTTTGCTGCTGCTGCTGTCAAAACTCTCTCCTCTTCATTAACCATTGGATACACACATTGTTTGAATTTCACATTCGGTTGAACTTTTTCCACGCACGTACGCACGCATCGGGGTTCAGATTTGACTACCACGGCCGATACCTGCGTAAAAATGCCACCGAACACAGGTTTTGAACTGTTTTCACAAATAACTCTGGGGCTACGCCACGTTATTGGTTTTATGGTTGTTTTGGAGGGCAACAGGTATGATGTCTGCCGCCGAGCAATACCAGCAACAATGCAGGAGATACGGATTACGTCTGCCGGTTGGTGACAGTGCAAGGAAATGGATCATAGAGAACCCTTCAGGTAGACGAGGTTTCGGGTTGAATTGCATTATTTGGGAACGGATACTATCAATTGAGGTTCTTTATTTCGACATCTGCTTGGCTTGGAAGTGTATTGGCATTATTAGTGGAACAGGTTTAGCCATAGCAAATTTCTATTTTATAGGGTCGATGTACCAATAGCCGCATAGCTAAGAACAAAAATTCGTATAAAATCGAAAAATAACGCTATAGTAATTATTTTTTCATCATCTGAAAGCTTTTTATCTTGGTTTTGTGGAAAAAATATGAAAACTACGAAAACTCAAATGTTTGCATTTATTATCGCGTGTGCCACTATAGGAATACATGTGCCTATAGTAGCACTATTTCTAATTTCTGTTCCTATAGTAGCACTAGCATCCCGGCGTTGGCAAAATACTTGTCAAAACCATATGTTTACAAAACTTTTATATTTTTCCTACAAAGTATGGATCAAAAGCTTTCGTTTGATGTAAAAAAAAGTTCTTAATTCATCAATTATTTTGTAAAATAAATAAAAGTTTCTCTCATTAGTGCTACTATAGGAACAATTGGTTTACTATAGGCGCAAAGGAGCTCAAATTTTAAGCAAAACTAATTATTTAGATCATTTTTTAAACAAAATCAAGCTGTATATCAATGGTACTTAGATAAATAGCTCCTGACCTTCATGTTAAAAAATGTTTTGAAAAGGTTTATAGCAAAACGGCCGTAAAAAGCCACTAGTGCGACTATAGGGGACTGTCCACTAAGGGAACACCGACCCTACATAATGAAAAGACAAACGATATAGCAGATATTCTGCAAATAAAATTTCTGATTACTTTTACTTTATATGCAAGTTCAAAATTCTACAAATTTACAAGAGATTGTACAAGCTCGGGATTTTTTGTACAAAAGATTTTGAATTCAAAAAATAAATGAAGTCTTTCATTTTTGACGAAGCAGCTCTTAGCTATGCGGCTATTGGTACATCGACCCTACCGTTGATGTACCAATAGCCGCATAGCTAAGAACAAATATTCGTATAAAATCGAAAATTAACGCTAGCGTTATTATTTTTACATCATCTGAAGGATTTTTATCTTGGTTTTGTGGGAAAAATATGAAAACTACGAAATCTCATATGTTCGTATTTATTATCGCTTGGGCCACTATAGGAATACATGTGCCTATAATAGCACTATTTCTAATTTCTGTTCCTATAGTAGCACTAGCATCACGGCGTTGGCAAAATTCTAATCAAAACAGTAATTTCACAAAGCTTTTATATTTTTCCTTCAAAATGTGGATCAAAAGCTTTTGTTGGATGTAAAACAAGTTCTTAATTTATCAATTATTTCATATAATAAAAAATAGTTTTTCTCAGTAGTGCTACTATAGGAACAATAGGTTTACTATAGGCGCAAGGGAGCTCAAATTTTAGGCAAAACTAATTATTTCGATCATTTTTTGAACGAAATCAAGCTGTGTATCAATGGTACTTAGACAAATAGCTCCTGACCTTCATGTCAAAAAATATTTTAAAAAGATTTATAGCAAAACGGCCGTAAAAAGCCACTAGTGCGACTATAGGGGACTGTCCACTAAGGGAACACTGACCCTACATCTCGATATCAGCAAAAAAAACTTGATTGTGGATGGAGATCTAAAAGTGGGCTTTGAGGGACCCCTACACAGCTCAACATGGTTTTGAGTTTGGATTTGCTGGAAGCTTGCAGGTACGAAGATACGCAATGCACTGGGAAGTCGAGAAAATATCATTCATGAAAAGACCGGCGTGATTGGAACCCATGACTTGGTATTGTGCGATGTTGGATTCCAGTTCGGTCCAGGATATATTCGTTATGGAAATTTTATGACTCTCCTGGGCATTAAGTATTATTGTGCCTGCAACACAATATACGAATGCACAAATGGCAGCTTCGACAATGAAAGCTTAGTTAATATCTGTTGAAGTTCTCATAGGCTCTTAAGAAGAAAAAGTATCATCTTTGATAACTTATTTTATTATTATGTTGGGTTTTGTCAATTTTACAACATATTATACAATAAACGAAATAATATGAGTCAGTAGCGCAACAAGGATTTGGTTCTGGAAGGGGTTTTGTAAACTATTTACTCTTGGAATCAAGAATATTTTTTGACCAAACATGTGTGAACGGTTAAAAATTTTCGATATGACCATAACTTTTTAATTCAATTGATTTACTATCACATTAAGACGCTCATTAGGGTGCGGCTTATTTTTCAAAATGTTCTAAAACCAAAAATACGTGTGCTCTTCTGAATTAAAATCACATAAAAATGGAAACCTCAAATTTTGAGCCAAAAATATTAAGATTTAGAGGTGAAGCAAGTGACTTGAAGGTGAATTTTCAAGTTATGAAATATGAACTTCAGTGAAGTGTTCATAACTTTGTTATTTTGCAACCAATTTTAAACTCTTAGCATCATTCTCTTTAAAATTAAATTTGTGAAAAGTTCGTAGAATATCAAATTTGTCTAAAATCAAAACTAGTCTTAGTTATAAGTAGTTTTCCCAAATTTTTCCTCTTTTGCTAAAAAAATCATTTTTGTTCGACCATAACTTTATGAATATTCATTCGATTCCAGACCTTTTTACATGCTTTTGAAGCTAATTTAGTTGTTTTCGTATTGTGTATACTGAGGATTTATTAAAAAAAAATCCATTCTTCTAATGAAACCAGTCAGAGTCACATTTTCCAAACAGTTTTCGATATGCATAACTAATCCAAAAACAAAATATTTGCTTTCACTAGCAACTGATTGCTTCAAAAGAATTCTAGTTTTTTTCGCCTGAATCTTTGAACACCAAAGTAGAGTAAAATTTGGATAAATGCTAAGGGCCGATTTCTTCACCTCTGCTTAAGCCGTAAACCACGTTTACCCATATAATTGAACCAGTTTAAGGCCTAAGCGCTGGTGAAGAAACCGCTTATAAGACAACTGAAAGATTTGTTATGCTTCGGAATAATGTTCATTAATCAGACGTTTGAATGGTCCCAGCATATTCGAATGTTTGACAAACTTGTCACAAATTCAATTACATTTCGTTCCTTTTGCATATTCGTATTGTAGTAGTTCGCAGGGAATTTTGTTTTTATTTAAGTTGAGGGGTCTAAGAATTTAAAAGAAATATATATTTATGTAACTGTGAAAATTACTTAAACTAACAGTGGTTATACAAATTCCAGAAAGTTACTGTTCCGTAGTTGAATGACTATTTTTTCAGGCCCCCAAAACCCCCCCTTGGTTGCGCCACTGATATGAGTGAAGGAAACGTCTGTTTTTACTTTTAATTATCTAAGATAAATCAAAAGCACGTAAGAATAACGAATTATTGCCAGGAATTTTGGATCATTATTCCTTTATGCAGCGACAAAATCTCGACGATTATTCGTTTCATCACTGGAAGTCTTTGCGACTCCAAATCAAATGGGTTTCTTGCCATTATCAGCGTTAAAATCTTTTATTCGTTTTGAGCGTAATATTGTTGTAAATTGGATGTGATGGGATTCACTTACGTCCGATTACACAACACAGCAGTTGTTTGTCCCAAGCACACAAAAAACCACTATTTATTTATTTTAGGTTTCCTTTTTTTAAATTAAGGTTTATATATTATATTGTAATGTTGTTTGAAGAACGATTTTAGCATGTAGAATGTAAGCACGTTGAGACAAAAGATTTGTACGAAAATTATCATACACGGTGCCCAACAGACCGTTATTATGAAAAAAAGTCCATCAATTGAGTATAGGGCTTGATTTTTGAGGCCATTCTGCTCAATTGGTTCAATTAAAGAACATTACTAGGAGGAATCTTCAGATATCTTGATTCGAAGGTTTTAGCTAAAACAATAAAAACATTATATAAGAATTACTGACGAGCGCCGAAAACTCTCCAAAAACGCCTGAAAGTTCGCCAAACTGATTTCATATAATAGTTACCGTTGTTATAATTAGTAATATTTACAACTGAGTTCACTTTCCAAACTAGTTTAAGTATATTTTTTCATGGTTTACTGGTTTAAGTTTAGTTTAATGTTTTTCTTCTATGTTTAACCCAATGAAAAGTAAAACAATAATTTCAATTCATTGTTAGTGTTGTTATTTTGAAGAAAGTGATATGAGAAAAAATGTAGCACAAAACCAAGTGTTTACTGTTATGTCAATTACAGCACTTATCAACTGTTTGTTGTAAATCTGGGATGATTTGGTAGATCTGGTACGCTCACATCATTAACAGAATGAACATGGACATTAGGGTGCAGCTTATTTTTTGAAATCTCTCAAAGCCAAAAAATTCATGTGCTCTTCTGAATTCAAATCACATAAAAAGAGATATAAATTTGAGCCAAAAATATTAAGATTTAGAAGTGGGGCAAGCGTTTTGAAGGTGAATTTTTAGGTTATAATATAGTTAGTGAAGTCTTCATAACTTTGTTATTTTCTAATTAATTTTGAAGCTTTGAGCATCATTATCTTCAAAATTAAATTTATGAAAAGCTTGACGAACACCAAATTTTTCTGAATTGAAAACAAGTCTTAGTAAATTTTTCCTCATATCACTAAAAAACCATCTTTTTTTGCCCATAAATTCATGGATACTTAACCGATGCCAAAGCTTTTTACATAATTTTGATCTATGCTGTAAAGGTTTGAAAAATGGAAAACTCCAGTTTCGACTTTAGTATTAACGTTGGCAAAAATGTGTAAAATTTAGTATTTTTTCACTAAAAAAACATGTTTTGGTCAGCTTTTGTTAAATTACTCAGTCAAAATATTTTTGAAATTGGATTTATTGTTAACAAAGTTTAAAAACAACTTAAGCTGTTACAAAAGCATGTAAGAAGAATAGTTATTTGTTAATTATTCATGAAGTTATGATGTAGCAAAGATAACTTTTTTAGTAAAATGAGGAAAAAAATAGGAGAAAACTACTTTTAACTAAGCCTAGTTTTGATTTTTTCATAGATTATCGCAACTTATTCATCCAACCTAAACCGTTCTAAATGACCCGCTTACTGAAATATGCCGTATTATATTAATAATTAATATTGCAAATCTTCACTCTTTTGTATACAACTCGCCATATATCGCGAATTTGCATCACAACCACACATCATTTTATAGTTCCCCACCTACACTCAGAAATATAAATAATCACATAATTACTAAAGTTTATGCATGAATGGCTATTTTCTATCTGCCTCTCTTGCATTATGTTGTGAATATTTACATTAATTGTCATTTCGACTGGGTTGAAGCTTAGCGATGCTTCAACCCAGGCGAATTGAAAGAGAATAAAAGAGAGGCTGATAGAAAATAGTCATTATTTACTAAAATTTAGTGATTATGTGACTACCCGTGTTTCTGAGTGTAGTATTGCCCGCAGTAATTTATGTTCAGATCACCGAAAACATTACAGTTTGCTATTTTCAACGTCAATGTTTTGTGTCCTTAAAGAGCCAAAGACAGAATCAGTTGCGAGTTCCTATGCTGATTACGTAATCCGAATAAGGTCCTTCTCATAGCTGGAATACGTGTTTTTACACGTCACAATAGTGTCCCAAGGCTCTTCAACAACTTGAACTAATCCACGTCAAGCACTGCCTCAGCACCAATATCATCAAACCAGCCTCTTTCTCTGCATGGAACCAAGTACGTTTGAGTAGAATAGATGGCATTATAGGCATACCTTCGTTGTTTCTCTCCAAGAGAGCGAAAGCCTGCTCCACTGCGCTGCGATCAATTCCAATAATGTCAACGTCTACAAAGCCAAGACTTACCAGAGTCGTTTAAGTATGTTTTAACTTGGTTTATTTTTGACATTCACACTAAGTGACCAGCCTCCCAAAGTCTGCCGTATTGATTTTGCCCAATAAAATTCGTTTCTTTGTACATCTGGTACTACTCTTGATGTTTATGTCTAGCTTTTCATCAAGTAGTGCCCTCAGCACTTTACGTAAAAATATCCTGTTCAACATACTCAGCCACAACAGGATTATAACTACACGGGAAACATGATTCGAAGATTAACAAAGCCTTTAAGAAACTTCAAACAAATCCCCAATTAATATTACCACCAGTGCACCAGATTCCGCTCATTTAAGGGTTGCATCTAGGTGTATCTATTCCCGCTCGCGGTAAACAGATTTCGTGACGAAATTACTAAAAAATGCATATTTTCGAATTTTGGTATTTATCCTGATATTTTTTATAGTCGAACCATAGCTATTGCTGCAATCAAAAGGCTGTATATTAAAATCGCCATTTCTTTAAAATTTTGTTTGATTTTATGCAAGAGCGATTATTGGAACACACAAAAATACCTAGTGATCTAATAGCCGCTAACGAGGTCTTGTGTTTTCAATATAAAGAATTATTTAATAAAATGAAAATAATGTCAGACTTTATTTTTACAGTAGTGAGCGGAAATACGGACATGAGCGGATACTGGTGCACTGATGGTACTTAAGTATCAACATCACTAGGACTTCCACTCTATATACCTGCAACCATTTACTTAGTTTTATTTTTTCGGGATTCATCGTCAATCTGTATATTGATTTCTAGTTTGCGTTCGACTCAGTAACGAAAATCTAGCGTTTACAGGTAATATCAAAGACTTGAAAATAAGATATAAAGCTGACAAACACAATCAAGTGTAAGAATTGTAGACAAAGAGCCTATTTTTTTTGTTAAATGACATGGAATGAAAAGGGATGAGTTTGCGAATGTACTGTTCAATATTGCGTTTTGTCGCATATACTGCTTGATTTGGCAGACGATGACTTTATTGGAATCGATCGCAGTGCAGTAAAGCAGGGTCTCACTATTTTAAAGAAGGACAACTAGGATAAGATTGTAATGCCATTTACAATACCCAAACGTATATGGTTGCATGTAAAGAAAGAAGCAGGTTCAGATGTGATGGTGCTGAAGCAGTGCTTGATGGAGATGTAGATGAATTTTTTAAGAGTCATATAATACTTGTGACGTGTGATAATGATGTATCCCGTGTAGTAAAAACATCTCCTTATACGGATTACGTAACCAGCTTAGGAACCCGCAACTTGTCAAGGGAAACGACATTCCTACACTTTTTCCTGATGGAGGCTTATCTGACTTCATAGATCCATTATTTCGTTAACAACTTCGCCAAAACACCTCGCGATCCTTTATCGTACAACACTCAAAAGTGTTTCGAAAACTAAATCAGTTTTCAATAATAATACAAAGAGAGCAACGATGAATGCAAGCATGCTTAAATTAAACATCATTGTCAATTTGCCCTGTATAAAACGCTTATTCAGGGGCTCAGATAGCCGTAGCGGTAAACGCGCAGCTATTCAGCATGACCATGCTGAGGGTCGTGGGTTCGAATCCCGCTGGTCGAGGATCTTTTCGTAATGGAAATTTTCTCGATTCCCAGGTCATAAGAGTATCTTCGTACCTGCCACACGATATACACATGCAAAAATGGTCAATTGGCAAAGAAAGCTCTCAGTTAATAATTGTGGAAGTGCTCATAAGAACACTAATCTGAGAAGCAGGCTTTGTCCCAGTTGTAACGAAACACCAGAAAGAAGAAGAAAACGCTTATTCTTGGCTCTCTAAGCACATTTATTTGAGAACAGGAACGAAAACTATTGAGCGAATAAAATAGGCAAACTTCAGTGAGCAGGTCATTCAGTGCGAATGCCGGAAGAAAAAGTTACATCAATCAAATGGAGGTCAGCGGCCCTGTGGAAGACATCTGCGTATGTTCATTCTGATATTGACGTGAGCGAACAGGAGCAACCAAATCATTCCAGATTTGAAACAAACGGTTGATATTAGCTCTACTCGACTATAAAACATGGCTTATCGTCT
Organism: Aedes aegypti; assembly: GCF_002204515.2. Lineage (NCBI taxonomy): Eukaryota > Metazoa > Arthropoda > Insecta > Diptera > Culicidae > Aedes > Aedes aegypti. Next base: position 21,769,809 of record NC_035109.1, on the reverse strand, counting down.
AACTAATATTGTGCTAAATTTTTTCTGAGATCCTTGTTTATTTTTCGAAATAACAATTGTAATTTATTTGTTTTTAACTTTCAATCGTTTCAACATAGAAAACAACAATCAATCAAATTAAAACCAGAAAACGATGGAAAAACATACTTAAGCCACTCCGGTAACTTAAGTCAGTTGTAAATATTTCTAACAATAACAATGGTAACAATTTTATACTTAGCTAACTTTTTGAGCGTTTTTGTAGGTTTTTTCACCGCTATTGCAAAATTTCAAAAGGGACATTTCAATGTTTAGACAAAAACTTCAAATCAAGATTTCTCGAGATTCCTCCTTGGGATTTTTTTTAAAGAGGTCGAGAGGTGCAAAATAATTTAAGGAATCGAGCCCTGTGCTCAGATCTGATGGACATTTTTTTTTTTTCATAATAACGGGGCACCGTGGATGGTGTAGGTTTAGAGAGTAAGCATCCTACTGATGTTGATTCTGAGGTAGTACTCAATGGGGATGTGTTTGAAGTTGTTGAAGACTTTGTTAATCTTGGAACAATCGTGATATGTGACAATGATGTTTCCCGAGTAGTGGAAAATCCTGTTGTAGCGATACAGAATATTTTTTTTTAACATAAACGATATTTTTTTTAACATAAAGAGCTGAGGAAATTCTCGGTGAAAATTTTGACGTATACATCGAAAGTTGTATCAGGTGTGCAAGGAAGCTAAAATCAAACTAACTATGGGTACGGACCTGGTGTAGCCGTTAGAACATATACTTCTCAAGTCGAGGACTTGGAATCGAATCCTATTCCCGTTATAACTTCTTTGTTTTAACTAGTTCGTTCTCAGGCTTGTGGTTTGAGGCTCAATCGATACTTATAATATTAAAGTTATGGTGGCGACTTCCTTCGGAAGTGAATTACACCCGTTGGTCTCGAGATGTACTAACCCAGGGCTAAAATCTCGTTAATAATAAATAAATAAATAAATACGGTAGACTTAAGTGGGCAGATCACTGAGTGTGAAAGGTGGAAAATGAGCAGTAAATAAATAATATTCAGCAGGGTATGTTTTACTTAATAACATCAACATTACATTAAAAACATTGTTTTATTGTTCAACCTATTTAGCTAAGCTTACTGGTTTAAGCCATGTAAAACACATACTTAAGCCAGTTTAGTAAGTTATATCAGCTGTAAATATTGCTCATTATAACAAGTTTTTGTTGATTTATTGGTGCGATTGAATAGTTCTAATATGAACTATTTTGAATTTTTTAGCTAAATATTTTAAATCAAGATTTCTCGAGATTCCTCCTCAAGATTTTTTTTATTAGCCCAGAGGTGCAGAATGACCTGAGAAATCGAACTCTGTATTCAGTTTTGATGGACATTTTGTTTTCATAATAAAGGTCTGGCGGGGAACCGGGGGTCCCAAATAGGCACGACCAAACTGAGGGTCTTGAGGTTCGAATCCCGCCGGTCGGAATCTTTTCGTAAAGAATTTTTTTTTGAATTTAAAGAGCATGGAATATTTTCGTGCTTTTCATGCGATATGCACATGCAAAAACGATCAATTGACAAAGAAAGCTTTTAGTTGATAATTGTTGGAGTGCTTGAAGGAACATTAAGCTGAGGAGTAGTGTCGGTCTAAGTTGGGACGAAATGTCAGAATAAAGAAAAATTATAGCTTTAGTCTTACTTTTGATACTCGGAGGATTATTTTATTAAATAAATCATGGTTTTTTAACCATTTTCATTGAAGGTGCAAGTAAAAATGAAACAAATATGAAAAATTAATGAATGAAAATGTTTTCGCCCTTGAAAACAACAAATCGTAAAAAATAAAAACACACAGTATTTTTCTTTTGGAAACAAAACAGCTAAAAAAATAAAAACACACTATTTTTTTTGATTTGTCGATTTTAACGGCGAACACTGCTTTTTCACTTTTGACACTTGCTCCATTTTTACTTGGGCCTTAAACATTAATAAACCCAGTATAATATATAATTTTAGCGACAATCCCAAATTTATTAGACCTTATTTATTTTTTATTAGACATTATTGGATCGTTGGGACTCGTAAATATGTTATTTTTGTACCACTGTGTTTTAATACACTACCATAAATTACATCGGTTGATATTATTTTATTGTTTGCATCCTCAAAAGAGTTCTTGCAGAAAAACTTGGAAAATTTCCTACAGGAATCCATAAAAGGAAAGCTGATAAATGTCATTGAAATGCGAGGAATTTTCCTACGAGCCTTCACAAAATAAATCTTGGATTTACTTGAGAATTACAAATAAAACAAAATATTGCATCATCTCAAAAAATTAGACTCAATGAGATATAAGTCAATATTCCAAAACACTGATGTCCCATGAAGGTGTCGTATTGTGCGAAGGATGCCTTGCGACAATTTCACCAATATGAGTCTCAACTTTTCGATGTTATGTAAACATGTTGAAAAACATTACGTGTTAGTTCGTATTTACGACATATTTTTCAATTTTGTTATTTATTTTTTCGAATGCAGTAACAGCATTTAAATTGAAAAAGAACATACAATGAAAATAAGGTATTCATCATACTTATATGTTATTTCAATCATCGTGATAGTATCTACTGAGAATACAGAAAAATAGACGAATCCAATCTTCCCTATTACGATGCATCCTTTCACACATTGCGTTGGCACTGCGTTCAGTCACCAACCCCAATTGCTCACGTCACCATTACCATTCCAGCATCCGGTTACCTAACATGCATCCGATCGAAATGCACCACAGAGCGAATGCAACGCGTTCTCCTTTTTTCCCACAGTGCAGCAAGCAGCCCAATCACACCTGTTGCCCAATAATTGCACTTTTCAAAGCAATTTCCCCCTTGGCCTAGCATAAATTCCACCCAGGCACATTCTTCTTTTCTTCGCTTTGGTTCCCAACCAACCACCGTCACAAGACAGGGAGATGACCTTTCCTCTTTTCACTGAAATCACTTTCACTCTCGCTCGACAGCGATTTGCTTCGTTCACTTCCTCTTTCGTTCGACGATTCGTAGCTACAGGTAAATGCCTCTCTCCGTCATCCACGGAGTGCGCAAAACAAGTTTCACTATACCTCGCTGATCGCTAACCACGTTCCCCTTCCCCCAATTCACAGTGTATTCCTCCCCGAAAGGGAACTCCGGTCCACTAGATGTCTGTAGTGTATACGTCAGCCCCGATTACGATCGCGATCGACGGAGGATCAGCAACCCCTTGGAATTCCGCTCCAATGCCTAATCACCGTCCTGCTCGACGACGTGGACAATCGATGGATTCGCGAGTCGCCGCGGAAAGTTTCCCTCAACCTGATCGTACTCACGGCCAAAAGCGCTTCGAAACGGACGGACACTAACCAAAGACGATCCGGTCCAGTGCACGGTTCACTCCGGTCTGGCACAGAGGGTTCGCTCGAGTTGCGCCAGGTATTTCCAACCAATCGCAGCACACAAGTCTCGAGAGAGCGAGCAAACGATCGAAGAGTTTGAATAGCTCGTGAGTGAACTCGTCGGAGCGAATGAATCGTAGCGTAGCATAGGTTTCGCAGACAAACATCTCACCACACAATGGAGCAAGTAACCATCGCTGGTTTCCAGGAGGAACAGAAAAAAAATCAACCAACCGCTAACCGAACTAACCTAACACACTGCAGCAGAGGTTCTCAACGGACGTCCAGCGTTGCTGATAATATTAATGAGTTTTCATCTCTTAAACACCAACTTGGAATCATAATTTTGGGTACATCTTCTTCAATCCGAGTAATAAAAAGCATAGATATCAGCTATTTTATTATCACTTATCCGTTAACCTTACTTGATTTTCAATTTAAAAGGTTTTCTTCTAGACAGCGTGTCTACTCGTTTACCGAAATGAAATTCCCTGATATTTCCAGGTTTTATAAATTAGTTCCAGGTTCAAGATATACTCTAATTTTATATGACCAAAACAAACTAATGACCATTTTAAAAGTATTTTAAAGTGTATTCACTCTTCTAGAAATTTTAAAGCAATGTGCTAACAATATTAGAGCTCAATTCAAATATTCATATGAATTGCATTTAGGGGAAGGGGTGGTAAAATGAACACCTTAAGGAAATCATCTTGTTTCTGATAGAAAAACGAGGAATTTTTGTACTTCTATCGCATAACATTGAAAATAGGGATGTAATCTAAAGCAGCGACATGGATTCAGACTAAAATAGCTAAATTTTCCCATTTTTTCATCGCTATCAAAAAGTGATGCAAATGTTCATTTTACCTGCACTATGTGGGTAAAATGAACAGCAGTTGGTGGTAAAATGAACACCACGCAAAGAACGTGAGCAAAACAAATATTTCTGAAAATTTTCATTGCCTTACCGAAGATACATCCATTAATGATTGTAATCCATTCAAAAAGAATTATAAAGGTATCAGATTTGACATCATATCATAACGATATTCACCTCACTGAAAAACCTGAAGCCTTCCGAGCTTAAAGTTACGTCAGTTCTAATTTTCAAACGTGGTTTTCTAAAATCTTAGTTTTTGTTGATATTTTCACTTCAATTGACCTTCGTATCAACTCGAACACTCAGATTTATGCTCTACATCGTCCGTGCGTGATAAAAATTCATCGAAATTTGTTTTTCTCGGTAAAAGGAACGGTGTTCATTTTACCACCCCTGTTCATTTTACCACCACTTCCCCTAATAATGACGCTGTTTTTTTATGTTGTTTGTTCTGTCCATCATTGTGTTTAGAACACGGATAATAAAGTTCCCGGTTAATCGAATCCAACCTGTATAACATTTACAAATGTGGTAATTTAGATAAATGATTAACCCGTATAGGCCTGAGTGAAAGAAAAATTACTAAAACTCTCACCGCTCAGCAAATACTTAACGGATTTCAATTATTTTTTGTCAGTATACTCGTACACATATCTAGTTTCTAAAAGTGGTCAAAGGATCTCGGGAATGTTCATGTGGCCGGAGTTATTGCGGTGGATCACTGGGTCAGGTCTGGTGACAAGAGTTCTGTGCTTCTGTGCCCCTGGAGGTAGGCAAATTTCAAGTCACAGATGATTTCCAGAATCGGCTATAATGTAGCCACTATATCAAGGATTTTTAAGAAAAACGCATCAGCGTAAACCTTCTCATAATCGATTAAATTGAATAATAATGTCAACTGCGTTTAATTGATCCTACAAATGATCATGTTTGGGTCCCCAGGATGCCTCAAATTTATGATAAAGTGCGCAATTTGTATCTTAACATCTGTGTCAAGCTTATGGGAACGTATTTTATTGAACTATTATGTTCGATCTCTACTTATAGAGATTTGAAACGATTTAATATCTAACAAATCTAGAACCGGTTCTTCAGGGCATTAAATCCGAATGGCCGCATCTGGTAAACTCTAAACCAGGCCTGCCCAACCTTTTTTAACCGCGGGCCAAATCGCAGAAGCAATTTTGTGTCACGGGCCACATTTTTAAACGCACAAATATTGCCAACAATTCTGACAAAAGTCAGTAAATGAAGTTCATAAAACCTGACAAAAATCAGTGAATGAAGATGATTTTATTCGAAGAAATCTAAAAAAGAGATAATTGCTGTTAAGTATTCTGCTGGACGTTATGAGAGTTCCTATCAAAATTGTATAATAATCTAGTCCAGAATATTTTGAAGAATCTACCCCAGAAACTTTAGATTGTGTGAGAATAATACCCAGGTTTTTTTTTAAATCGTACTCCAAATTCTGTCAAAATCTGACCTAATTTATTAGCATGAACTGGGATGTGCTAAAATACTTATCAAGCTTTACGAAAATCTTGGTCAGAATGTCCTAAATTTTACAATAACCATGCCTAGGATTCCTTCAGAATCTCACTCAATAATCATTTTCCAATGGCACCTAGAAATCTTTGAAAATGCTAGAAAATATTTCAAAAGAAACCTTCTCATAATTTTATTATAAATTCGTTTAGTGTCTTGGCAAAATGTTACATACCGTTATGTTGTAATCTTGCCCAGGATTCTAAAAAAATATCAATTGAATTCGTTGAAAATCCTGGCACATTTCTTTGATCGCAATACGCAGTTGAGAAGAAATGTCATTTCAAATGGGGCAAAGGTCAGGGAATTTCGTGTCCAGAATTCTGTTCTGAAAGTCTTGTCCTGAATTCTTTAGAAATCCTGTTCAAGATTTTGTAAAAGCTTGCCTTTCTTATAATTCTGTCAAGGATGAATGTAGAAGAATGTCAAGGTAGAAACATTGTTGAAACACCCAGAATTTGATATTACGAATTTGAAGCATTCATAAAATAAAATATCTAAGATGGTTAAAAAACAAAACAATTTAAAGATTTACTAAGCTAGAATATAAGGTTGAAACTAAATTGCAAATTAAATAAGCTTAGTATGTTCTAACTTCGGTTTGGTAGAATATTCACGGGTAAAATATGAGAAAAATCTTCGAACCCTCCGCGGGCCGCCCAAAATGAGGTCGCGGGCCGGATGCGGCCCGCGGGCCGTACGTTGGGCAGCCCTGCTCTAAACGGTACAAAACTATTCATTTATAATGTTGAATATCAGATCTTACTGATTTATGCAAATTTAAATGATTGCCATAGGAAATAAACAGAGATAACTTGGCATGTCCCAAAAAATCGCTTTTTTCTACCCGACTTGACCCAGTAACCCACCGCAATAACTCCGGCCACAGGAGTATTCCCGAGTTCCTCTGGCCACTTCTAGAAATTAGATATGTGGGCCAGTATACTGACAAAAAAATATTTGAATTCGTTGAGTATTCGCTGAGTGGTTAGGGTTTTAGTATTTTTGCTTTCACTCAGGCCTATACGGGTTAATTGTTTGCATTCCATTCGAAAACTTTCAAGAGCTCTGAATGAATCATAATTGTAAAAAATAGTGGAATTTGTTTAAATTCTAGATTATTTTTCCAGAATAGGTTTTTCCGAAATTCAATATTTTCCGATAATTTCAGAAATTGTTCGTAAAGCATGGCTGATAGGGACTGAGTGTTTTGAAAATAGAACATTCAGAAAGCTTTTGCTTGACAAAAGAGACAAACAGTTATCTACAAACAAATAGAAACTTAACAGAAACCAGGAAGAAAGAGTTTGATTATTTATGGAATCAGACATTTCTCTGAGATTTTTTTTTGTTTGAACTTCCTCGAGACATTACGACAAATAATAGTGTTTGTATTACTGCATTTTCAATGATTTTCTTCAGATATTTCATAAACTCAGTTATCTGCCCAAAGATCCAGATATAACTCAGAAGATTTCTTCTAATTAGATAAATGGATAGATATTTCAATTTGAGAGATTTGAATTTTTCTCCAGGAGTTCATTTAGTGATTATTTCCCATAAAACCACTTAAAGAATTTTCCTAAGGAATTTCTCCAAGAATTTTATTCTAAATATTTCTTTCACTACTGAACTGCAAAGTGCGGCCTCATAAGTGCAAAAGTGTGAATAAAAATGCGGGATTGCATTGAATCCTGTGGTTTCTTCAGAGCACTTATTCTTTGATTTACGAAGAATAAGTCCCCCAAAGACACCTACCCGATTTGATGCAATTGCGCGCTTTTATTAGCGTTTCCGCACTTGTAAAAATTTGTGCGATAGTCCAGTGGTGAAATAAATGCGCAATATCTTAAAATACAACCTGGATTTTTCCAAAAATAATTACAGAAATTATCTCGAAGATTCCATCAGGAATTACTTCCCTAGTAGCACACATGTTATAATAGATGCAGAATAACTATTATATGACTATATCTTGTCATATAGCAGTTGATATGCCATAATTATAACATGTGTGTTATTCGGGTTCATATATAATTTCAGATATGTTTCAAGAAAATCGCCAAGGTTCCCGTTTTAAACATGTTGCAGTATTCAACCTGAAATGCCTCCAGGGATTTCTCAGGATTTCCTACATAATTGTCCTTCAGAATTTCTTTAAGATTTTGACTAGGAATTTATCTGAGTATATCTTCAGAAATTACTCCAGAGATAGCTTCTAAGATTTCTTTGAAAATTCCAGTAACAGGAAATCCCGGAAATTCCAGTAACAGTAACTTTAAGAGATTCCTCAATGAAGTTTTCACAGATTTTTCCAAGCATTCTTCCAAAAGTTTTTCGTGACGAATTTCTAAAGCAAATATTAGAGTAACCTCTAAAAAAACTTGTTTAAGTTTTTAAGTCATTCTTGATAAATAAGGATTTTTAGAGAAACTCTTGACAAAACTTAAGAGTAATTGCTAAGATTAATGAAAAAAGAAAACAAATCAATATTGAATCTCTGTGAAGCAACTCCTTGAAAAACGAAATCGCTAAGAAGTTGTGTAGGAATGATCGGAGGATTTCTTGGAAAAATAGCTGTAGTAGTAACTAGTGTGGAATCTTTAGTGAACTTTTGAGAATTCTATGGTATTTTTTATTAGATTCATTGAAAAATGGTTGGTACAACTGTGATCCTTGGATGAAGTGTTCCTAATAGATTTACTGATTAATTACTCGAGGAATTTTTATAACAATTCTTGCATTTGCATTAGAATTCACTACAAGCAAGATAAGGAAAAGAGATCCTTCAGAGACCATATTGGTTAAAATAGAGACCTTTCATCATAAATAGAGACTTATGAGAGATTTGAATAAAAATAGAGACCAAGTCTTTAAGGTGAAGATAAATCGAAGCCAAACCAAAAATTTCCAAGAGCACAAATCTAGAGAACCGAACACCCGTTTGAGCTGAAAAATTAATCGATTGGCGACCACCAGCTAGTGACCAATCGATTAAGCTTTCAGCTCAAACGGGTGTTCGGTTCTCTAGATTTGTGCTCTTGAAAATTTGAAGTTTGGCTTCGATTCATCTTCACCTTAAACAGAAACCTGCTCCCAGCTCTAGATATTTCAATCATATACTGATCAAATATACCTGAAGATATTTAATGTTTAGATAAGTCGATTAAGTTTCATACCTAAACAGATCCTCACTGAATAGCTTAAGTAACGTTACGATAGCGGCGCAGCCGAATTTTTTTTTAATTGAAGAGAGTATTCTGGAAAATTAATGGTAATCTCTGGATTTTGACGCAAAAATCCTTTGTAGGGAACATATTCTACCATGAATTACTGCCTCAAAATATTTTCCCTGATTGTAATTCAAATTCCCTGAGAATTCCAGGTTTTTTCCAGGTTGAATAAAATTCCCTGATAATTCCAGGTTTTCCAGATTTTTCCAGGTAGTAGACACCCTGCTAGATGAATTTCAGATAAGTTATTGGGAAAAGGCAATTTTATGACAGAGATATTCGCTTTGGTATGTGATTGCCGATGTATCAGGCCTATTTTACGGTGTGCGATAATGATGAACGATTAAATGCGATTGAATCGGCTTCTTGTTCGTTTATGGTTCTAGAGATAGCTATGAACTTCTAACTTCTTTCTTTCAATATACATCTATTGAGAAAAAAAGTAAATAACAGATATTATAGGCAACTACGAGGAATGGGACGAACCTGGGATTGAACATTTGCGCAGTACATTTCGAAAAGCACACATTTCGAAACATTACATCAGACGGTTCGGAAAGGCATTATCTTTAAGTTTGGTGCTCAATTACCAGGATTTTTCAATCATATGTTCGAAAATAAAAAGTAGGCATTGAGTAAATAGCGCTCAAAGTTTGAAAATTGTCTTCTCATACAAATGTTCATAATTTTCTAGTACATTTGTAGATGCCATATTCATTTTACATAACCGCACAGAATACACAGTTTGCTTCTATTGATTAACAAAATATATAAACTTGAACACAATTCACGTTTTGCAGTAGCTACTTGGGTTTAAAGTTAATATAGAGACTGTTATCCAGGGTTGGGAAAAATTCTGAAATTCATTCTACAGTAGCCAAGCAAAGCGAATCACAGTCAGCGAAGCCAGTGGAACTCACGCCAATCGCTGCTGTAGCCTTGAAAATAGCAAAACACCCGTTGCTAAGGGCAACCCAAAATTACAGTAGAAAAATGTTCTAGTTCCCGCATTAAGAGCCTTCAATGGTACTAATGAATTAGTAAATTCATACACCCAACATAGGCTACTTGATGAGATTCACGTTTTTGAACTACTGTACTGGGAAAAGCCTCGCGATTTTCACGAAATTCAAGCCTACTACTATTACCAGTCCCAGCACTGCTTTTATTTTTCAATACAGTGAAACCTCCATGAGTCGATATTGAAGGGACCATCGACTCATGGAAATATCGAGTCATGGAACCGCAATCCTTTGGAAAGCTGTTTCAAGGCACCATCATAGTAACCATGAAATTTTGTTTCTACTATGGTTCCATGAGTCGATATCGAGTCATGGAACATCGACTCATGGAGATATCACTGTATAAGACTGCACCAACTTCATATTTTTCCGCAACATTTTCAAACAAAGTGTGGTAATTTGGTTCAACTATATTGTAAAGTACACATCAACACATGAATGTTGCAACGAAAAAAGTGTTGGTTCGAAAATCCTCATGGGACAATTATGCTTTTATGGGCAGTATACATTTCCTAAGTTTTCTCGAACGGTGAATATTTCTTCAAGCGTATTCTCAAACGCAAGTGGACAAAGTGCTGCCATATTCCAGTGTTTTTGTTTTTACATTTCCATCCACGTTGAGCACCTCTGTGCCACCCTGTAAGCCGTTGTTGCTGTTGGTTGTGTGTCGTTAAAATCCTCACGCGTAGTTGCGCTCTCTTTCGGTCGTCGTCAAGATGATATTTAACTCGTTTCGTAACTTGATTTACAATGTTGTGTTGCCGCGAATCGAACACCAAGTTCGTTCGAAATCGACTGGTTCGGAATCGGATCCACAAATAGATGAATGTGTTAAGTTTTAAGCGACAGAGGAGAAAGAAACTGGGCCAGGATCTTTGCGAGCCTTTTGTTTTTAAGGTGACTTAATCGAGCGAGATTTTGGCATTTATTGGATCGTTAAATGTCTGCTGCTTTGCAAAAATAGATTTTGAATAACATCATGGGGTTGTACATTATAAGAGCGTACGTAATAGTTCGCAGTTATAGATACCTTTTACAAAATATGCATAAAACTTATGGATAAAGCCTGAAAAGCTGTAGCAGAAATCGCGCAGCTCTTCAGCAAGACCAAGCTGAGGGTCGGGTGTAAACTTTCTCGATTTCCCAGGGCGTAGAGTAGCTTCTTACTTGTGACATGTGCAAAACAATCTACGGAAACTCTCAGGCAACAACAGGAAGTTCTTATATTAATACTAAGCTGCGAATCAGGCCTTGTTTCCGTTGAAGCATAACACCAGCAGGAAGAAAAAGTATACGAAATCGAAAAGAAAACTGCTACTTACAACAATTTCTTGGAAAATTCTTACAGAAAACCGAAAAATTCATTGTTTTATATTATTTTTTTCACGGTTTTATTCGAGATATCAGAGAAAAATCAGCAACTTGTTCATAGGTTTTTTTTGCATAATACAACAAGTACAGTCAACTCTCCCTTAACCGATATTGAAGGAACCATTTAGTTAAGGAGGTAACAAAAAACAGAACAAATGTTTTCTATAAAAGGAGTTCATTCATTTTTGACAAATCGTTGAAATCCTTCAAAGATTTATTAATGAAGTACCTTGAGAATTTTCGCCTAGAAGAGTCTGAAGTTCCTTGAGAAATATCTGAAAGAAAAATCCCTGGAATCATTTTTGGAAGAAATGCTGAAGGAATTCTTCCATGAGATTTTTTTGGTTGATATCGGGCCTCTAAATAACCAGGGCAAAATTGACAAAAAAATGTGAAAAAAGCTTTTAAAACTCTTAGCCTTCGACAAACAGTTAAATTTTCAAGAGTCAAATAAGTTTACACTTAATGCATTTATGTTTTGTTTTTTTTTTAATATTCCCTGCAACTTTACAACTATTTATCCACATTGTATGAATGAACTACTACTACAAGCGTTCAGAAGCCAGTCGATTTGGTCCTTTATGGTTTAATCTACTATGCCTAGTGTTATGAATATCGACTCTCAAACAGTTGTCTGTAACTGGAAATGATAAGTGCCTTTATTTCTAATTCATTGAATTTCCCCTCACAACGTCTGATCTGGTCTGCTAAGTTGGACTATTGGAGCTATTGCATAATCACTAGTTTGACTATCAGCACGCCTATTGGATCGCTCGATCTCTTGTGGCCGGATATACACATGAGCTACTTAATGCAGAGGTGCCATAATGATTCAACACTTTGAGTTCAGTTTTTGAATTTGTACAACCACTCGAGACGAGTCTGCTGGCGTTACGCAGCGATGGCAAATCGAGTATTCAACTCGAATAGTTTTGCGATCACACATCTATTTCCAACGTGAATCGAAACAATACGGTATATGGTAATCGTCAATTTCGGGAGGTAAACCCGAGCAACTACGTCGTCGCCCGCGTTTGCGTATGTAAAAGGCTATCGAACGACGCAAAGCAGTCGACTTTAAAGTTATAAAAATTTATATTAAAAACTCTCTCCACTTTCTAAATTTCTTTCTCACATACAAACGAATCCGAAAGCGAACCCCGCGTGCGGACGTGCGCAAGAGTTGAGTTTCTGCGCCGGGGAAATAATGACGGAATAAAAATAAGACGCAAAACAAGTCTTGTTGAGGTTCGCATTGCATTGGAAATCCATTCACCGCAGCAGAGCAGAGCTAACGTACTGCACAGAGCACAGTGAACCAGTGTATCTGCAGTGTGGTGCACTCGCTCTTCTGTCCATCCGGCCGCGGTGAACTGCTGGTTACAAATGACGATCGTTATTCCAGGGATGTCTTACACGCGCGCAAACTTTTGCTGGTAGATAAACTCTCGCGAATCCACTAAGCTATCCCCACTTCAAATCGCCGATGAGAGATGAGCTGAGCACTCCTCTGCCAATCGGCAGTGTTTTAAATCATCGATTTCACGATCAAAATAGAGTGACTTCAAAACTATTGGTTTTAGTTATTTCAAGTTTCTACGTACATCTTACATTACAAATTTTACCATACGACATCTTTGGTTTACTTTAAAAATACCGCTAATATGCTGGCGTTGAACTTTAAAAAGGATTTTTTTTTATTTCTGCAAGTAGGAAAAAAATTCTACACCAATCTGTTCGCCATAGTATCATTAAATTTCGGGATTCAAAACATTTTCTAATGTCGAATTAGTTTATGAACCTGGATTGGAACTGGCGCAACCCGTTCTGAATCACAATTTCAACCCCAAACCGATTCAGGTTCGACCGAACTATAATTTGCTTGACGTTGGTTTGTTTATGTGTTGATCACCGACCCAGTTCCTAAGAACGAAAACGACATAAGATGTTAGACATACTACTTCGCGTTAGAAAATGCTAACGTTCAAAGTTTGGTTTTTGGCCAACTTCGCCGCGTCGCAACTCGATGCTCAATAGTGCGCATAATACACACGGCGGAGGGCATATGTGCGCACTCTAGCGAAGTGACTCGCGACGCGGCGAAGTTGGTCAAAAATCGAACTTCGCTCATTGGTTCATCCATTTTTAGTCGCAAAACAGTATAGCTTCAATAAAATCTCATCCGTTTTATCGCTAATCGTTATAAAAGACAAATAAAAAACAACAGGTTTTTTTGTAGTAAATCATACAAAAAACACTTGAGTTTTTCTGCGAGGTAGAGGAAAAGCACAAATTTTCGACCCAGCACTAATTTTCGACCCATTCGTACGTTTCTGGCCTACTTTGTATGGAAATCCGAAAATTGGCACAGATTTCTTGTAGGTCGAAAATTAGTGCTTTTCCCCTATTTCGTCCGGAATTTCTTCAGAAAGTTTCACAGATTCTACGGTGAATTCTGGAATTTTCTGAAAGGAACCAAATATTTTTTTTTACAAAAATTATCCAAAAAATTCTATGGAAGTTCTTTCAAAACTTTTTGCTTTAAAATAAGATATAAATTGGATATGAATATTCAGTGTTTCGTAAAGTAATTTGTGAAGAAATTAAGGTACAGGGGGGAGGTGTATCAGTGGGGTAAGTGGATCATTTGTCTATATTGAGCATAAATACTTGAATATGTTGAATGTTTTCGCACCATTGATTCGTTTTAGGTTATGTTTTTACGTCCACACAAACAAACTTTTTAGCTGCAAAAATCAATTAATTTCAAAATTGTTTTTCGTCAATCAAAAATCCATTGTATCTCTGCCTTAAATCAAATTCAACTAGTTTTTTTCAACGCATGGTGAACATTTCAGTTCTAATTGAATGAAGCACAATGAAACATATGTGATTTTTATAAATAAATACATATATATTTGACATGGTACACTTAACCCTGCTTTTTAATGGGGTGGGGTAAGTGGATCAAGTATTATTATCTTTTATTGACAGTCTGCTTACGATAATTTGAAAAAGTTTTAATACTTTCAAATGTTGTTTTGTTTTTACTTTTTCTCATTACTAGCTTAAATTAGTCTAATTGACTATAGAACATTTGAATTAATCCACCTAAAATTTATTTTAATCGTTCTGGTATAAAGAATATAAAAGAATGAATATTGCAAAATTCAAACAAAACTTTTCGTGGTTTATTAAAGCTGAGTTGCAAAAGAGCAAAATATACAAATTTTCCAATTGAAAACATATTATCGTACCTTATTAGACCATATAAATTGTTCCAGACAGATGACACAATTACACTCATAAATAGGATATAAAGATTTCAGTTTGTTCAACAAAAATAAATGTAACTAATATTTTTAAACTACCGGTGTTTTTCGAAAACATCGTTTGGAATAATCCTATAATACTTCAGTACAGCTTATGTGACTATATTGAAGAATTTTCTCCAAATTATTTTAGCTACGTGTTTTTTTTTTTGTTCGAAATAGTGTGAACTAATGTATACATATTTTAAGCAATATTTTGATAAAATAAAGACACTTTTTAATTTTTAAAGTATCAAAACATAACATAAATAGCACTAATAACAAGAACGAGAGCAGTATCAGTCTTAGTATACATAATAACACCATATATGTTTTGAGAATATTTTTTTTTAATTGTGATCCACTTACCCCACCATGGTGGGGCAAGTGGATCATTTGGCGCAAATTTTCAAGTCCCCCATATTCAATACATAAAAATCAGAAAAATCTAAATAAATTCCGATTTGAAGTACATTTGTCCCTCATTTGTTATCCACAGAAAAAAAGTTTGAATTACATTATTCACGTAAGCTGTACATAACAATGAAGTTGACTATTGATTTTTCTGTATCATCTTTCCCCACGGTACCTTACTACAACATTTATTAAGGTAATCCTGGATTAGTTTTGAACCAAAAAATCCCGGAATTAATGTTCGAAACAAAATTCTAAAACTTAAAAGGATACCTGATGGAAATGCTGAAGACTTTTTTAGAAAATTCCCTGAAGAAACGCTAGCGCTTTATAAAGAAAAAAATCTCTGGAAAATACTTGAATGAATTTCTGGTGAATATTTTCGAAGAATCCGGAAGAGCGGAAAAATATAATTATCTAAGGAAAATCCTAGACAAATTGCTTAGGAAATTTTTGAATATTTTTGCTGAAGCGTTTTTGAAAAACAATTGAACTTATTCCACCTGAAATTATATAGGAATGAGATTCAAGAGAGTTTTGAGGGAATACGGGCAGCAATATCAAATTGATCTTCAGATAAATCTAATATAAGAATTTTCTGTAAAAAAATCCGATGCAGATACGTTATGTCAATTTTCAGTTGACAAAAACGGAACCATGACAAAACGGAATAAAAAACTACAAATGAACTTTAACACTTCACTTTTTGCAAAAAAAAAAAAAAATAAAATACTAAAATCACTATTTGATTAGGTACACAATTAAAAAATGACCTCCTGTATACGATTACAGGTAGAATCTAGTTCTAACATACCCACACACTTTTTCTAGTATAAATAATAGATCCATGCGATGTTCTCTTCAAGTCGAGCACTCGACACTGAAGAAGTCTGTAAGTCGCAGACGAAATAGGCCTATCTGTCAAGATAAGCAACACATATTAGAGTTTAAAGGTATTTGCTCACCTTAGTGATTTTAGTATTTTATTTTTTTTTTTTGCAAAAAGTGAAGTGTTAAAGTTCATTTGTAGTTTTAAACATACTCTAATAATCCCTCCCAAAGTTTAATATAAAAAAGTGTAGTGAAAATGGCAACCAAGCCCCGGGAGTGCAACAAGTTCATCGAGTTGAAGAAAAGCATCGCTGGATTATACAAGGACATTGCTTTTCTAAAGCAATGTAAAAAACACAGGCTTACACCCGTAAGTCATAAGGTAATTGTCAAAACAGCTAAGAACCCGGACATAATTAAAGACATAGAGATGCAATTATTGAGACGATCAATAAAGGCACTCTACGGTAGAATTAACGTGAAAACTTTGGAATGCTATTCTCTACATCTAAAATTAGCAAAAGAATTTCAAGATAATTTTCAAATTTTCCTAACTAAAGTAAAAATAGCAGAATTTTGTGAATCAGAAAGAAAACGTAAATCTTTATCAGAAAAAATTAATAAATTAAAGTATCAAAATCCAAAGTTTTCACGTCCTTCTCAAAGACCTAACATACATAACATAGATGGAATAGTGGTTAATCGTTCATCTGAACAATTCACAGATGAACAATTGACCCTACTCAACAAAGGACTGACCTACGCTATACCAAAAAAACCTGACACGACACAAACAGTCATAGACATTGAAACAGCAATCAACAATAATAATTTACAGACTTTACAAATACAGGAAATCAGAACACACACCGCCAACATCATCCGCAACACGAACACTACACCCCAAAACAAAGAACACAACATAATCAAACAACTCAACAAAAAACCGGTTTTCTATTTAAGAGCAGATAAAGGTAATTCTACTGTAATTTTTGATAAATCTAAATACGAAGAAATAATGCAGAACAAAATTAAACATGGACCTTACCGTATTCAAAGAACAGATCCTCTTCCAGGAATGATAAGACGTGTTGACAAAGCGTTAAAAGAAGCAAAACCGGTTTTGGGTAATGTTGTAAACTCTCTGAAAGAATCGAACCCTTCATTACCAAGAATTAAAGGACTCCCTAAAGTTCATAAACCTGGTAATGAAATGCGTGAGATTGTTTCAGCTATTGGATCACCCACCCACAAGATTGCAAAGTATTTAGTCCAGAAATTCCAAAATTTTCCAAAACAGTTTCATAGTAAAACATTTAAAAATTCCAAACATTTTACAGAAGTAATTGAAAATTTAAAAATAGCCGATGATGAAGTTTTGGTTTCTTTCGATGTCAAATCTTTATTCCCTAGCATTCCTGTTAAAGAGGCCATAAGCCTATTAGAAGATTGGCTACTTAGTCAATATGAAGGCACAGATTGGATAAAACAAGTACGTACATACATTAAATTAACTAAACTTTGCATGGAAGAAAACTATTTTTCCTTTAGAGATGAAACATATAAACAGTTAAATGGAGCCCCAATGGGAAACCCTCTTTCTCCATTTTTAAGTGAGATTTTTATGGCAAATTTAGAGAAACGATTAGAAGATAAAAACCAGCTCCCTGAAATCTGGTGGCGTTACGTTGATGATGTTTTCAGCATAGTTAAAAAACACATCTTACCCCAAACTTTAGAAACAATTAATAAGGCTCACAAAAACATTGAATTTACTTACGAAGTGGAACAGGATAACAAATTGCCTTTCTTGGACTTACTTATTGTAAAGTAACACTCATCACTTACATTTGAAATCTATAGGAAACCAACTAACACTCAACGTATCATTCCAAACACATCAAATCACTCACACCAACACAAAATGTCTTCCTTCAATCACATGATACATCGAATGCTAACAATCCCCCTCAGTGAAACTGGTAGAAGAAAGGAACTTAACTACATTTTTGAAACAGGACAATTAAACGGTTACACAAGACAAACAATACAACAACTCATCGACAAAAGAACACGAGAACAAACAAACGTTCACTTACTACTCTGACACAAGAACAACCAACACTCAAACATATAGCCGTCAATTACAACAATGAAACAAAAAAACTACGCCC
Source organism: Aedes aegypti (assembly GCF_002204515.2). Lineage (NCBI taxonomy): Eukaryota > Metazoa > Arthropoda > Insecta > Diptera > Culicidae > Aedes > Aedes aegypti. Next base: position 21,751,594 of record NC_035109.1, on the reverse strand, counting down.
AATCCTACGAAAGTTTGGTTTCGAGTTAGTTTTTACCAGTAGAAACAACCAACTCCGAACTCTCCTAGGTTCAACAAAAGACCCAATTGACAGCTTATATAAATCAGGCGTTTATCAAATTACATGCGACCACTGCAATAAAATTTACATAGGACAAACAAAACGGACTCTCAATACACGTTTTAAAGAACACGTAGCAGAAGTTACTAAAGCACACAAAGACACAGAAAAAGGACATGTACACCATTTCAAATCAAAAGTTGCAGAACATATTTACAATGAACAACATTTCCTTAACACAAAAAATATCAAACTCTTACGACATATTTCAAATCCTTGGAAGCTTGACGTAGCGGAAAGCATAGAAATTTTCAAACAAAACCACAATAAATTACTAAACAAAGATCAAGGAAATGGGTACTCTTGGCTGTTTAGACTTATACCTAACCTTCACACACACAATACATAAACACATTGATTGACCACCTGCCAAAACAAGCAGGAATTTGTAATTTTGACAACATATTTACAATGAACAACATTTCCTTAACACAAAAAATATCAAACTCTTACGACATATTTCAAATCCTTGGAAGCTTGACGTAGCGGAAAGCATAGAAATTTTCAAACAAAACCACAATAAATTACTAAACAAAGATCAAGGAAATGGGTACTCTTGGCTGTTTAGACTTATACCTAACCTTCACACACACAATACATAAACACATTGATTGACCACCTGCCAGAACAAGCAGGAATTTGTAATTTTGACAATCCTTTCATTTGATTAGGTACACAATTAAAAAATGACCTCCTGTATACGATTACAGGTAGAATCTAGTTCTAACATACCCACACACTTTTTCTAGTATAAATAATAGATCCATGCGATGTTCTCTTCAAGTCGAGCACTCGACACTGAAGAAGTCTGTAAGTCGCAGACGAAATAGGCCTATCTGTCAAGATAAGCAACACACATTAGAGTTTAAAGGTATTTGCTCACCTTAGTGATTTTAGTATTTTAGAAAACTAAAACTATTAATGATCAATTACAAAATCATATTGATTGATAGCAGCCTAAAATCAACTTTTATTACGAACCTATTAGAACTGCATTTATATGCACAGTATTGTTGTTCAGGAGTTGTGAGGAGCATTTAGATTGTTAATTCTAATAGGTTCGTAATAAAAGTTGATTTTAGGCTGCTATCAATCAATATGATTTTGTAATTGATCATTAATAGTTTTAGTTTTCTTGGTTAGAATTTCAATAAATGTAATATAGAATATTAAAACGATAATCACAAAAATATTCTTGGCATCATAAGGTGCGTAATATTTGTAAAAATACCTACAAGGAAGTGGGTCAAACTGATCATTTTTTTTTAAGAAAGGGTAAACAAGAAATTTTTTTTTTCGACTATTTATATCTCAATTTTCTGGTAAGATCAGTACGTAACGTAAGGAAACTTTAGGAAACATCTGTTGAATGGTAAATCCTTGGAGGATCTCAGTGAACAATGGTTTAGAAGTGCTTGGAGAAAACACTGGAAAAGTACGGAAAAAGATCACGATGAAATCCCCCTGGGAAAGAACATGGTTGAACATTTGAAAAGTTCGTGAAAGAATAACAATATCCCATTCCTCGTGAGTTCTTCGGAAGAATTCTAGAAGGATTTTTTCCTGGTTTAGCCAAAAAATAAATATTTTCCGTAGTGAAAATTTAAATTTACAAATATCACTGATGTGCAGCGATATAACGATACGAAATCTGTGTAAATCGTGATAATTGCGACCAACATTTTCTCTGTAAAACAATAATTTATCAGCCCCCCTCTAGAAAAAAATCCTAGCTACGCCAATGCTAGCATTCCGGTATGAGTGCAATTAAAGTTGATGTTTTAAATTATAATTTCAATATTGTACTAGCTTTATACCACGACCCCACAGTTATGGATCAAATAGTGTGGAGTCCAACCTATGAAATTCAATAAAACGACATGGAAAACGTAAAATTGTAATTTAAAAGCACGAATTGAATCGTTTCAGATTGGAACTTCGGTTAGTAAACTGTTTTGGGTGCAATATTTACATAGGATTGCATAAAAATTAAAAATTGTATCGGTTTCTGAAAACCATATTATGGATCAATTTTCATATTATGGATCAAATTGTGACATATTACGGATCACTGCGCAAAATCCAGAGATTTTTAACTCAATGCATCTGTATTCCATGATTTGGCGAAAGTTATCAATATGGCACATATTACTGCAAAAAATAGCAGTGATAGAGCTGGAAACAAGGGTAAAATGCCATTTTTGTTGTAATACTGCATTGTAGTTAGTGAAACATGTACTGTTTTCGCTCCACACCAAGTTTTCCACCCATTTTTGTCTGCTAAAAATGAAATTTACAAACCTTGTTGTTTTATTAGTTTTATCCTTAGTGATATTGTCTGAAAATGTCGAATCCAATGCTTAAAATGGCAGAAAGCTACAATATTTGGAAGTGATCCATAACCGTGGTATACAATCATTTCGTGGTCTGTATTATGGATCACTAGTTAGAAGTGCTAACATTCGGTATTTAGAATCAACAATCGAGAAAAATGTTTTCCAAAGATGAATTCATACTAAATCGAAACGAACGAGCATGTTTTATAGTATAACATTTGAATTTTACCACCTGTGGGGGCTTATGAATGCTGACGGCACTTCTTATAGAAAACGAATATATAATGATAGCTGTGTGGTATCAACTAAACATTTGTCAAATACACCGTTATTTAGCGGTTGAATGTTGTGCTTAACATTACAAATGGTAGAAGACAAATAGTATAACATGGGAAAAATATGTTTTAGGTCAACGTTTATGTTTTGAGCGAGTTATCCGATGTTGAACGCCAAAGTGATCCGTCACTGTGGATGATCCGTAACTGTGTGGGCATGGTATATACCGTTTATATGCATAAATTGCAGCTTGAGTGCTATGGTTAGTTGAATTTGAAATTGTTCTGTTTTGATCGTAAAATCAACAATTTAAAACACTGTGCACTCTTCTCTTGAGCAGTTTTAAATCGCAAGGCTCGTCATTTCCTCGCGAAAGCTTCACGGTGTCGTCGCTGGGCGCAGAGAATTTCCCTACCTAAGTGAGGGTGAGAACCGTTGCTATAGGGTTACATAAACCCCAACCGGAGGAACATGAACGCAAGAATAGACGACGAGCCCGCACCGTGTTTTGGTTCAAGTCGCTTTTGCTTTCGACTCCGTCCGGTTGCACCACTGTAAGTCGTCGTCGTTGACGTTGGTTGGTTGGTTGGTTAGTTGTAGTAACAGCAGTGTACCCTTAATTGACATTTGCACGACCATTAGCAAAAGTTAGTCATTTGAGTCATTTGAATGGTGTTCCGTTTGCTACGGCTGGCGTGGCATAGTGTGGTGAACCATGACAGCCGGTGCTTGCTTTCCCAGAGACTGTCGATGTAAATCCGAATCTGGTTATGATGCCTTTAGCGACCACAAGCCGACTGGCACGATCAATGAATGGATGGATAGTCCGAATGCAAAAGAGCGTATGCAGCAGTGGGGACTTTTGGATGAGTGTTCGGTCCCGGATCTTCGAAACAGAGCGTAAAGTTTATCGCGACTACGACAACGAAAGTATCGATTAGGTTTTGCTCGATGGATTTGTTTGGAACAGCAGTAAGACTTTTTCGTATATAATCCCTAAGATTCGACAGATTTTAACTATCAATCTTAAGATGAAGACGAATCGAAGCCAAATCTCAAATTTTCAAGAGCACAAATCTGGAGAAATAAACATCCGTTTAAGCTAAAAACTTAATCGATTGATTACTAGATGGTGGTGACCAATCGATTAAGTTTTCAGTTGAAACGGGTGTTCGGTTCTCCAGATTTGTGCTTTTGAAAATTTGAAGTTTGGCTTCGATTTATCTTCACCTTAAAAGATTTACCTGAAAACCATAGTCAGACAACATTGTTCATGGTTTATTTCTGCTACTGAGTCGTCAAATTGTAGTTGATAGGATTTTCCCAAATTTCACTTTATCAGAAACCTTGGTGGTTCAACTTCCACATGATAGCTACACACCAAAATTTTATTGCTGTAAACCAGCAAATTTTTGCTGATTTTTTTTGTGCTGTAAATCCAGCAATCGATCCAGCAAAATGAAATTTGCTGGATCTTTCAGCAAAGCAAATTCGCATGAAAATGACAGCTTGTTTACTGACCATCCAGCACTTTAACTTGCTGAATAATCAGCACTTTGTTATTCGTTATACTCTTGTGAGATTTCTTGCTGTTTTCCAGCAATTTCGGGCCGCCAGGTTCCATTTAGGAAAAGTTCGTAAAAACTGTTAAAAAATGTTATTTCTTGACATGCTATAAACATTTATTTACACAAGTATAAATAATAAAAAAAATCTGCGGGAGGTAAGGGTAAAGCCCCGTTTGCCATTCTGGTATTGTTGCCATCCTAGAAATAAGCACCTCACATTAAGTTATTCATTAATAATTAGTATTTCGTTAAATATAGTACTTACTCAGGTATTCCAAGGGATAAACAAAAAAAGTGCGATTCATAGAATTTTTCAGAAACCTTGCTGATTTGTAAATGAAATCAAATGAATGATTTTTTTGTCTTTTTTAATTGTCTCGGTTGACAAGTACAACTGTTGCTGAAGTTCAGTAATTTTGTTTACTGGTTTACGGCAAAATTCCGAATCGATTGCTGGTTATCAATCATTTGTCATATAAATTACTGGAAACCAGTAAACCTGATGATTTGACAAGTATCCAGTAAGTTAAATGGCTGAATTCCAGTAAATAATTTCAGAAGTGCTGTACATAAGCAAAACGATGTATTGCTGAATTGGTTTCAGCAAATGAAATTGCTGGAAGACTGATCAAAAAATTGGTGTGTAAGTATGTTACAAACAAACTTTTGTATGGAAGCAACTCTGAGATGTTTGAAAAGGTGAAAAATTGCGCTGAAAATATCATTAAATATTCGGACTTTTGCATAACTTTCCCAATTCTCAGGTTTACATTTGTTTTTCTTTTATTATTATTCTACATCAATGGGGTATAAATTTCATAATTTATTTCACTTCACTTGGAAATCAATAGTTTATATGAACAGAAAATGCACAAAAACAAAATTTAGAGCATCCAAAATTGTATTCTAGACGGAAATTCATAAAAACACAATGGAATAAGACTTTTCTAAAATTTTGAATGACGCTTTTATAAAAAACACCTTTTTTCCTGGTTTTGAAAAAAAAAATTAATACACTGCATCCAAAATATTTTAATAATAAATTTCATGACTTTTTTTACAAAAATGCTGAAGTGTGTACACATATTATACCATTTTAATTTTCTTTTTACAGTGTTTGGTGAGGCAATAGGAACACAAGTCAATCCAAAGCCGATGATAGGAAGGGTAATGGCTGAATAATCTATGCTGACCATGCAAACGCAAGGTAAATGGAATGGACTTGACATAATAATGCAGGATAACGTAATGAAATGATAGATCAATCGAACAGTTCTATTGGATATTCTGGAACCTACAAACTAAGTAATTTATCGTTGAAATAGTATTTTGAACACATAAAAATAGATATGTAAAGAAAAAACAATATTTTTTTAATAACAAATAATAATAAATTTATGAAAACAACTGATCGAATCTAAAACCTTTGAGAAATAAATTTAGAATAGCAGCATGTAAAATGTTAAATGAAAAACAGATGTATTTCATTTAAAAAACAAGTAGTGAAGCAATTAATCTATCATTTCGTAACAGTTCATTAACATTAACATTTTGTGAAAGTCATTGTTGTACTTTGTCATGTAATTTGTATGATATTCACAAATTAAGTACTTGATTGTCAGAATGAATCATTATTGTGATCTATCGTTACTGAAATAAGGACGTATCTTATCATCCAAATGCCCACAAAGAAAGTCAAGTAAATTTTACATACCTGTTAAACTAATTTTTTAATCTGGAATTATTTTTTGTCGCCCAAGGTCTTCGACGTCCGGTGACTATGAACCGTAGCGCGAACCTGGGGAACCAGACGATCACTCATGCCGAAACACCGATTGATTGATCACCAGCGAGTGACCAATCGATCTAGTTTTCAGCCTGGATGGCTGTCCAGCTCTCTCTTTACACTAATGGTCCGCTATAAGCGCAACAATGAATGTAACGCAGAACCCAACAACACCCACTCTTACGTTACGTTACGTTAGTTATATGACAGTATGGTAACCCGGGGCAAGTTGAAACGGCTGGGGTAAGCTGAAATAGCGATGTATCATTTAGAAATTTTATAATGTTGCAAAATTTGATCAAAGTAACGAAAAATTAAAAGATGAAAAATATAGAGAAGAAAAATCTTTTTTTGCATCATATTCAAAACATCGTATTTCATCTTGCCCCATCCGTTCCAACTTGCCCCGGTGTACCTAAATCGATTAGTGCTTTTGAAGTTTTTTTTGTGAAAGCTTAGAAGTTTGATTACAAACAGTTTCACCTTAATGAATCTGTTCAGGATTTCAGTATAACTATCAAGAAATTTTGCAAAAATCATTTTGGCTCAGCTTTTTGCCAACCTCTACGAATCTACTGAGAATTTCCATAAAATACCCAAAAATCTTTTCTGGAATCTACTTAAAACTTTATCAGCAATCTACTTATAACATTTTCAGTCTTCTATCAAAAATCTTTCAACAAACTAGTCAATTAAAAGATCTCATTAAAAATTTGAATCTGAATGGAAACCTATCAAGCACCTCACCAAGAACATTGTCAAGAATTAATATGTACCCTTTTAGAGTTGCTTCAAGAATCTTATTGATGTTTTATGAGATCTCTTTTGAAATTGTTCACAATCTTGCCACCGGAAATCTACAAAATAGTTCACAAAAAAAAACACTAAGAATTCACCACCAGGAAACCGAAAATTTTCAAATGATTTTGATATAAAAAACTATAAATAATTACTTATTTTCCTACCAAACTCAATGATACGAAGTACGAGTTGACAGGTAATCATATACTTCCTAACAAAATTGTTTAGTTTCGTCTATAGTGCTTGAAATTGAAAAAAAAAATATTCATATCTCGCATAACTTCTGATCTCGCCCTAAAAGCCATTGGTAACCATGTGTGTAGCTCGTTGTTTCTGAGCATTTGAATGTATTTTGATGTTATTGACCAACGCTATAGGGAAGAAAAGGTCATTATTTACCTGCCCGTGATGTTGGTTTGGGTGCTTATTCTTTCATTTGCTCAGAAACAACGAGCTACACACGTGGTTACCAATGGCTTTTAGGGCGTTATCTCAGAGTATGCGAGATATATTTGAAATACATACTTTCTCGGTATGTTTTCAAGTTCCCGAATATTTCTCGTATTTTTCCCGGCCATTTGTTGTAATTACCTGGTTTTTCCAGCTTTTACCAGATTTCCAAGATTGATGAACACCCTGTAATACCATACAAGGCCAGAATTATCATTCCATTATAAAGACTAGACTCAAGTAAAATAAGACACACAAAACTGATCACCAAGAATTAATTTCAAATACGACCAGAACAGCGTGGGCAGGGAATTTGTTTGGTGTCCGCCTTGATGTATGTCTCGTCGTCCATGACGAGACAGCCTGGCTTGACCAGCCACTCACGGTACAGCTTCCGCGCACGCAATTTGGCCACTGTGTTTTGCTTGTCAGTTCGGTTTGGCGCCTTCCTGACCTTAAAAACACGTAGCCCAGCCCGCTTCATGATCTGCTGGACGAACCATTTCGTCGAATTGACCTTTTTGGCCACGTCTCGGGTGGAAAGTTTTGGGTTATACTACCTCATCCCCCGCGCTTTCTCCGGGTATTCCGTTTTCGGTTTACGGCCGTTTCCAGCGCACCGCTCGATGTTCTTCGTCTCCTGGAACATCTTCACAACGCGGGACACGGTGGAATGGTAGATTCCAAGCCTTTTGCCGATCCAACTGTGCGACTGACCAGGATTATCGATCACCGCGCCCAAAATTTGCTGGCTTCTTGTTTTGAATTCATCTTGAAAACTAATTGATAGATCGCGGTAAAATTTTGCACACCTAAACATAACACTCTAAACTAGTATTAATCAAAATTTCAATAATTTTTACCCATTCGATAAAAAGTTATACCCAAAATAAAGTGTCGCATTTTTTCCGAGTAAAATCATTAGTACTACAACACAATAACGTAGGAGATCACATAGTCGAGGGGTATTTTGTTTGCCCAGCATTATTAGATCAGTTGTCTTGATATTCATTGAACCACTCATCAACGCTACAGCGATCAAATATCTAAAATGATCGCTCCCTGGAAACTAAAATCCCAAACCCAGGGAAGTTTGTACACATATTACATCCAATATCTTTTAATACTAAATTAACACAACCATCACAAATTTTAACTAACGGTTATATCGGTTTACCAGACAGTTATTTTGGATTTCTCCGAATGGTAATCATACTTTCGATTACGAAACAAGTATGCTGTCGGTCGATCGGATACATCTGTTATCACATGTGAATGCGAATGATGCGGCTCGATAAAAGTTAGCGATAAAACGAACGACTTCTTCTTCTTTGCTGGTAGAAATAGAGCTAAAGCATTCGAACCGCAATGGCAAAGAGCAACCCATCGCAGTTCAGGTTCACTCGCCTATGCTCGCAAAGATTAAATTTCACTTTCATTTCGTGCATGCAAAATCATGCACTTCCACCAAACAACGGATCTTATTTATCCATTTCGGTCGGCTGATCGGATTTAGAGACGGGAAGTGGTTACGGGTGGTTATCGCGGCATTCGGCATATAGCACCGATCTACGCAGATAAGCTTATTTGTTCGTTATACAGTATGGCCCATAAAAAATGCGAAAATTGTTTGAACGTGAATATAGCATCCACAAGCGTTATTTTCATTGTTTTTGATAGTGAATGTAATTTCTGGCTTATGTAGTATATTCTGACACAAATTCGCTATCCAGGACAATTTTCGTCATATTTTTCTCACTGTCCTAAATAATGTTATAAAGCAAATAAGTTCAACGGTTTTGTCCGCCGAAAGCTAGAAACAACGTCTGATTTTCGTATACTCTGGTGATAAACTTTCCACCATTATAAATCGAACTTTATTGCTAAAAATTTTAGTTTGTTTGGTATCAGAGGATGGAGGAGTTCTTAGAGAACGTGTTTTTCATAATCACAATAAAATATTTAGCCAGAGTCATAGTTTTGAGGGCATTTACGTCTTATAGGTTTGATATGCCTTTATTTTTTGTAAAGGTTGAATAAAAAATAAATACAGAGGCCTATAATAGATTTTTGAGGATGAAATTTGTTCCATCGGTTAGAGACAACTTATATCAATAGTATCTCATAGGTTTTGAGCAAAACGGAGCCGCTTATCACACTTATATGAAGGTTCAATCAAAGCTCTGCAAAATGAGCCGTTTTTTCGAAATATTTTTAAGTCTCCAATTACCCAGGTATGAATCAATTCTGTCATTTGATATGGGCGTATGCTGGAGACAAGGCCTGTGAAGTATCCTACGCCATCGTTGATGTTTTAGAAGCTTTCATCACACAGATATTGAACTCGACGTCCGCATGATAAAATTTGAGGGTATGCTTCCAATTCCTCTCTAGTAAGGTGAAAGTAACAATACAAGTAATGAATAATATTTATGTTTCATTCACATTTTCTATGTTAAAACTACCATAAAACATGATATGACCATTTTCGCATTTTTTTTATGGGCCATACTGTAAATATAAATAGCCGGATCGAATAGGTGATAATGATGATTTATTGCAGCTTCAGGAACACACTCATGGCATATATTGGTTTATTGATTGTATGGGCGGTGTTAGACACTCTTGTGCGAATAAACCATTTTTTTGATTATTCACGATGACGATAAATTGTAATACCGCATGGACTGGAGTATTTCTGCAAAGCATGTTCAAAAAACCTATTTTCGTTTTAAGTTATTGTTGTAGTGTAGATTGAGAAACGATTGTCTTGACTATCATTTTATGCTATTTTATTGAAAGAAGCAAATATCTTTGTATGTAAAAGCAGCAAATAATTAATCAAAAAGCAAGTTGACTAAAAAAACTCAACTGTAAGGCGGCACTGAAGACGGCCTTACAGTTGAGGTCGCAATACGCGTATCTGTCAAAGAATACAAACTCTAGTGGAATTAAATGGTATAGTACTAAATTCGAGTTTTCATTTACTTATAGGTATTCCACTAAACAGCTCGAAAATTTATTGTCAAAAAAACTCGTTGTTCAGATTCTATTTAACGCATTTCTTATCCAAATTGTGTCTTATATACTCTACCAAGAAGCATAACGTACATATGGATTGCTTCAGACATTTTCCCAACGTTTCCTTCAACAAGCAATTCCTCAAACATGTTTATTCAGGATATCTTCGAACATTCAACTAGGATTGTTTTTTCTAAAGATGCTTTTGGTTACTCTAGAGATTCCTCAAGACAGCTTGCATAATTCAAAGATATTTAAACAAATTACTGTAGAAATAACTAAAAAATCCTTTTAGTATTGGTCATGTTGATCCCAAAGTCATACCACAATATGCCTAAATAATAGAAGCAGTAGCTAAAAGGCTCTACAGACGAGTAAGAATAGTAACATCTGATGGAATTACCTGATACACTTTTACAGGAAAGAAGTTCTCCAGTAATTCTCTGAGATAACCACTGAAAGGAGCGCTGAAGAACTATGATCATCGGTGAAATTAGTAAAATAAAATTGTAGAAGAATTGTAGAAATTCCTGGTGGAAGCTCTGAATGAACTTATTGAAAAAATAACGAAAATGAACTTAACTCATCGAAAAAAAAAACACGTTTTCAGTTTACTTAACCTAAATAAATAACGCATTAATCGTGGCAATAGAAGATTTAACGATTTTTGCCTAAAATTATTAATTATTTTATTTGACATTAGTTACAATGTTTCATTGTATATTCTATGTAACTCATTGGTAATATACCAGGGAGGAAGCTTCAGAATCATTTTCAAAATTTTATTTTGAATCCTCTGCAGAGCTTTCTTCCTAGTATTACTACAGCTAGTCCATATTGGTACAGCATACAACATGGCTGGCCTGAAAATTTGTTTGAATGGTGTTTCATGACTTGTAAGAGTTGTCTGCGCCATTTTGCGCCAAAGGCAGTTATAGGGCCCTGAGAAAAGAATAATTCGTAAATAACTTTGTTACTTCAAAAGATAGCATGATATGTCATATGTTCAGCAAAAACATGGAGTTTTTCATGAAAAACAACTTTGTAGAAAACATGAACAAATATTAAAAATCTTGGAAAAAAGTTATGATAAAAAATATGATTTTAGTTGTGTAATGTTGTGACGTAGAATCTACTACCTAATACATCGCAACGAATTCACTCTAACCAGTGATTCCCATTGTTTTTGGAGCTGTTTCAAATTTTACAAGTAGCCCGCGGACCCTTGAAATTGGTAAGGTTCTTTAACAAAATTTATTGAAACAAAGGATTTCTCTGACCTGGATCTAATAATTTTAACGCAGCTCAAAATAAAATACAAGTTGAATTAAATTATTACTACATCACTGACTTTTTCAAAGTTCTCAATAAAAAATTAAACAATTTTCCAATAACCTTATCAGGCATGGAAAAACAACATGTAGACGTTAAGTCATATATCCTTGACAAGAACATTCGAAGGGATCCGTAATATAAAGCTGCTATTATCCTATGTAGAAATTCACAGAAAAACAAGCCAGGTGTCTACTAAGTATCTTTCTAAGGAGCATCCCAAAAGGATTTAGCTCATATTCTACAAAAGTTTTGCGGTAGGGGCTTTCCTATCACCCGCAGTTCATCTTAGAGTTTTCCACGGATCCTTTTTAAAGGTTTCCTCGATAAACATCTTCGAATGTTTTTAAAAATTTGGAAAATTGCTTCAGGATCTTACTGCCTGGATTTTTTAACGAATTCATCAAACAAGCTTTTAGAGGCTTCTGATTTTTTTACATTATCTTCATAGTCCAAATGGATCCGTGGAAAGAATTCGTTAGGCATTTCGCCAAGAATTTTCCGGAAACCTTGTCAGATATTCTTCAAGAACTTTTCCAGTGAACTAAATACATGTATACTGTTAGCTTCACTTGTTCATTTTACGTGTTTAATTCAAATAATGTGATTTTTCTTAGAAAAGTACCATTAAAATATCTATGGTTGGTGCACCAATAGCCGCATAGCTAAGAACAAATATTCGTTTAAAATCGAAAAATTGCTGCATTATTTTTGCATCATCTGAAAGCTTTTTATCTTAGTTTTGTGTAAAAAATATGAAAACTACGAAAACTCATACTTTTGTATTTATTATCGCTTGTGTCACTATAGGAACACAGTAGTATTTCTAATTTCTGTTCCTATAGTAGCACTAACTTCACGGCGTAGGCAAACCACCAAATCCACAAAGTTTTTAATTCATCAATTATTATTGAATTAGTTTCTCTTAGTAGTGCTACTACAGCCGACTCTCCACATCTCGATATCTCTCCCTATGTCGATAATTTCTTCGGTCCCTTCATTCTGCATACAATTTTCCTCTCCATATCTCGATATTTCCATATCTTGATATGATTTTCATTCCAAACATTCTCTCCATATGTCGATATGTCCAATATCAAAGGATACTAGACCAGATTTTCGTGATTCTGAATCATGTAGGAACACGGAATGATGTCTGATTGTTTGTTATTTTCCCTATTTGCCCAACCTAACCTAACCTAACCACTCCGTTGGGTTTCAATCTAGTCTTCATCAAAAATATTTTTTTTGTCTCGATCTCTCTCTATCTTGATGGTCCGTTCGATATCGAGAAGTGAAGAATCGACTGTATAAATTCTTTGTCCATTTTTTAAACTTCTGCAATATCAGGGGCGACTCGTAACCTTTTTACCTGTTCTACGATTCGTAAAATAAATATTTTGGCAAATTCATAATCAAATACAACAATTAAATGATTGAAATCAACTGTTTTAACTACGCTCTACTTGGTAGATACGCATTTGTTGTGGAAAATCATGAATTTCTATACGTAGAACAAGTAGATTTGAGGTTAAAAAATCGCCACTGTGCAATGTGTTCTTTGAATCTAATTTCTAGAGTTTGTTTTGTTTGTACTATATAAATTTTACTACAATGAGGCAGAGGCGCGTCCACGTTCGAAACCATGGGCAGGACAAACGTTGGCATATTGAGCGAATTGAAGCTAAGAAAAAAATTAACCCTAAGAAAACCTAGGCTGGAAACTAAAAATTACTATATACGAGGGGCTCCAGCACAAAGGTCACATTTTGGTCGTTTTTGAGTTAAGGAAATTCTATCGTTACCAAGCGTTCTAATGATATTTTCAGGTGATTTTTTCGCTCAACAAAAAGATAACATAATACCTAGAAGACTGACTGGTTTTTTGACTTACATACAATGTTTATGGAATGAAAAATTGCAAAACAAATTTCAAAGTAGATTTTTTGAAAACTAGTTTTCTGTCACTGACAACCCTTTGCTGTCGCTGAGCCACAAGACTAAGAAAGCTTTTCGTCTTAACAGAGCTGGTAGCGAATGAGTGCTTTAAAAATAGGACATATTGCCTGAAAAAAGAGACCCTGAAAGGAACCAAAAAGAGGCCGAAAAGAAACAAAACATGAACCAAAAAAGCAAAACAAAATCTGAAATGAGCCAAGCAAAGAGTTTGATTCTTCATAACATCAGAGCAAACATTACTCTAAGATCTAACACTTTTTTTTAAGATTCCTCGTGACATTATGACAAATATTACTGAATGTGTTTTCTCTTGATTGTCTCTAGGATTTTTATCAGCAATTTATTCAGGTTTCTGCCCAAATGTTCAGATATTACTCCAGAAATTTCATAAAGTGTGATTAGTGATAATTCCTAAAACAAAATCCACGAATTTTGTTTGGGGCAACTTAAGATTTCAACTTGGATTTTTGCAAGAAGAATCACAGAAATGAAATTTATCCAAAGTTTATTTCAGAAATCATATGAATTCTTCCAAAAACTCCTTGAAATTTTATTCAAGAAAGTCCTAATTCCTCCAAGATTTTATCGAGTGATTTATCCATCGATTTCCGTGGCATATCCTCCCAGATTCCCGGTCCAAACGTTTCTAAAATTAAATCTCTAAATTCTTCAGAAATTTCAAGGGATCTCCTTAAAATTGTCTTCCTGGTTTAATATAAGATTTCAAATAGGGATTTCTCTAAAGATACCTTCAGCATACTGCTCCAGAGATTCCTTTCAAGATTTCTACAGAAAATCCTCCAGTAACTCTTCGAGAGTTTCTCAAGTAAGTATATAAAGGAACGCCATGGAAATTTTCCTGAAAAATAAATCCGTGCGGTATTTGTTAAGAAAATCCTTAAGCAACCTCTGATAAAGCTTGTGTAAGTTTTGAAGTCACCCTTAATGAACAAGGATCTCGGAACTCACCGGACTTGAGGTAAAAGAAGTAAAAAATCAAACGAATTTTGGTTTTTAGTTAAAATAGATATTTTAAACTTCCATTATAAAAGAGACCTTTAAAAGACTTGCATTAAAATAGAGACCAAGTCTCTAATAAGAAACGTACTATCAGTCCTGTCTTAAGGATCGTCCATTGGATCCCTTTTATTATCAGTCATATTAAAAAAATCCTCTATATGCATATCCTTTTTTAAACAATCAAACTGCCTGCTTTTCCAACCAGTGAGGTTACATAAAAAAATCTGATAATTTCTGTAGTTTTTTTTCTTTGCACCCAAGTGACCCGGCTAATCGCAAAGTTTTCAGGAGATCTCTTCGGAAATTCTCAATCAGCCAAGAACTTCTAGAGAGTTTGCTGTAAGAGTTCTTTAGGAATTGCGATGAAAATCGTCAAGAGATATATGAAGCGTGATAGCAGTCTTCGCAGAAATCGCTACTCTTCTAAAGTTTCTTCAGTAATCTGAATCTTCTAAGATTTTTCAATAATCTGATAATTTTCTATGGATGTTCCAGAAACTTTTCAAGAATTACTTCCAGGAATGCTCACGGCAGTTTATTCCAGAACATGTGGTTGGTCGTAGATATTTTTAAGAAACCATCCGTTGAATAATTCTGAAATGACATAGTGGATTGCTCCATTTGTTTTACTAACGGTTAAATAAGTTTCTTGTAGCAATTATTACAGATCATAAACAGTTTAGCTTGTTTTGCAACCTATCTGTTGAACTTGTTTTTTTGTTGAATCGTGGGTAGGACAATCCGTTGACTGTCCTACCCAGGTGTTTTTGTGCGTAGTACATGTCCTACCTGTCCTACCCACTTCCCGTGCCACTGCAATGAGGGCATGACATTTTATATACTCCTGCCCTATTCAGTTTATCTAGTTGATCATTTGTTGTTGCCGATCGAGATTTTAGCTGACAATTCTTACTGCTGAAGACCAAATTTCCTCCATATTTATTAGCCAAAGGCTTCGTGATCTTGCTATCAAGGTTTAACGCTACACTTTTTAAATCCTCTTTTACGGCAGTAAGTGTTATCATGATTCTCTATTGAGATTCTGCTGAGAGGGCTCGATTAAATTAAAAAGAGTCACTTATTTTGGAATGTTTCTGCGGTCCCCCTGAGAATTCGTCACGGACCCTCGGACCGTCGCTTGGGAAACTCTGCTCTAACATTTAGGTACTATTAGCAGGGCTGATAACGACTAGGTGTCTTGAAAATAGTAAATAAAGAAACCTTTTACCTGGAGAAGGATATCAAAAATGGAACCAAATGGGTTCCCTAAACGGGAAATCTAATTAATTCAGGTTTTTGCCATAGTTAGTTTTAGATAATACTCTAAAAAATTCTTCAGGAGTTCAAGAATTCAACCTGGATTTTTTCGAAGGATAGCCACATAAGTCTGATAGGTTTCATCTGCAAATTCTTCAAAGAGTTTTTCAGATTTTTTTTAGAAAAAGATAAATCCTCCAGGACTTCATTTTTGAACATCTTTTAGAATTCAACCAGAACTTTCTCCGGAGATTATCTAGAATTTTCTACTACATAATTGTCGTTCAGTATTTCTTTATGATTTCGAACAATAATTTTTTTGAGAATACCTTCAGGAATTACTCCAGGGATTCCTTCAAGAATTATTCTAGAAATACTTTGAGCAATTTTCCAAGGATGTCTTCAAATAATTTGTCCAGTAATTTTTCCAGGAATTTTTCCTGAAAAATGCCAAGGATTTTCTTTTTTTTATTCCGAGAGGTATTTTATTGGGAGATCTGTAACATCTGATGAAACTTGATAAGAACAATCTGAAGTAACCTATGACGTAGTCCCATAAAGCTCTCTGAAGGAACTGTTGAGTCCTACAGGAAATCCTTAAAAATTATGGAACAGAATCTCTGAATAAATTGGCCTAAAAATATCGGTGAAATCACTGGAATAATTATTGCAGTATTAACTGGTATGAAACCTTAATTTGACTTCTGAAAAAGTCATTAAGAAATGACTTGAGAAAACACTCAAAACCGAAAAATGCCTAGTCCCAAGTCGAACTTATTAAAGATTTCCCGAAATCTCTGGAGGAATTTTTGGAGCAATACCCGGAGTAAATGTGGATGAATTTTTGAAGGAATCTATATGAAAATGCCTGTAAGGAGAACTGAGAAAATTGGATTCTTGGATTTCTTGTAAAACACCTAACAGAATTTACTGAAAAACTGTGGAAAATCTCCAAGAGTAACAACTGTGGGAATCAGTGGACGAAAATTTCTGGAGCAAACTCTGAGATTGACTTTGGGAATTGTTTTTAACAGTAGATCTTGTGGAAGTTACATGAGTCAGAAGCGTTGGAATGCTCGAACATTTCCTACAGAAGAAAGATGAAGAAATTCTTCTGAGCATCGCTTCAAAAACACCACTGAAAGAATGTCTGAGAGACTTGATGAAGGAATCAACAGAGAAAGGTATCCAATTCTCTGAGGAGGCGTACCCGAAAGTATGTCAGAAGAAATCTTCGTTGAAATCACTAGAAGAGCTCCTGCAGCTTTTTCTCGAAGAATCAGAAAAGAAATTCACGAAGAGCTTGGAAAATAGTCGCGCAATAATTTCTAACATTTGAAATTTGGTAGCAGGATTCACTGCATATCACATATAGACGAAAAAAAAACTTCTTCAGTGTCCATTGTGGCTAAACTAGAGACTTTAAAAATAGACTTTTCAGAGACTTGCATTAAAATAGAGACCGTCTCTAAATAGAGACCTGCTACCAGCCCTGTAGTATATATAAACATACTATCAAATTGTATATCTAATATAATTTGTAATTTGTTCGTTTATTTAATAAAAAGTACGGAATTATAGAACTGTAAAATCGTCATCAGGAGCGTCATGATGTGACACCTACCTATTCCACCCTATAGCACCAAAACCAAAAAAGAATGACCATGTTTCGTTTCAATAAGATATTAGTAATTAATTGTCCGGAACCGCTTCGAACCGAGGATCCTGAACTGGACTTACCTCCTCTCGACACTACCGCTGCTGAATAGGCCAAATAATTGCGTTGTCCGCGTCCACAATTGACGTTCGTGGCACTGTTATGATAACGGCACTGGTCACTTTCTTCGCCGATATTTTAAACGGAGATTTTTTTTATCCACTAGGAATAGTTTTTTTTGTATCATTCACACACTTAAATAAACGGAATAAGCCAAAACTACACATTCATCCTTTCCTACATTTCTCTTCGCTGCTGCTGCCTGGCTTTTTTTTTCATCTCGCAAAACAAATTTCCCCCAAAATTAGGGTCATTATTTCGGTGCCACTTGAAACGATTTTTTCCACCACTAGCCACAATTTTTTCACCACTTTCGGGGATTCCTTGCAGACGCGCACGACGTAGTCCACTAATCACATAACATTTCCAAGAATAACACACAAAATATAGTAAAAATTCGCGAAAATATGCTATCAAAACGTTCGAGCGCACAGCGAAACGACAGAAACTTTTTGACAAGCCGAGGGTCGAGAGACAGAACTGTGAGTGCTCGGGATCGTGAGGAAGAGTGTGTGTGTCGAAAGAAAGGTAAACTGTGAGTTCTCATCGTGCTTTTGGATTTCTTTACGCACATTAACGAGCTTGTTGGTTGATATTTTCCTTCGTGATTTTAACGATTTTGTTTACTAGTTTCAGCCGAGTGCTGACATGTGTAGTGTATTGCCTTCAACCATCAGCTGCGGCGTCGGTATTAAGTTTGAGTTCTGCACACGGAAAAAAGGGATGAATATCATATTGTAAACGAGACATTCATTTCGTTTTTGATCTAAAGGCCCAAACGCAATGATAGCGGAACGGCAACGGAATGCGGAACCGGTTCGCCAGTATGAATCACACCATCTCGACTGAGCTGACAACGGATGAAATTGAACCAACACTGAATCGACAAGCTTGTTGTAGTTCACGCTGGCGAACCGGTTCCGCATTCCGTTGCCGTTCCGCTACCATTGCGTTTGGGCCTTAACAATCGTTTTATTTGGTTTTAATGCTTTGAACATAAAATGATACCTCACGTTGAATATATGATATACCATTCAATAATAATACTATATTATACTAAGATTTATCATATTATCTACAGTGATGGACAATATTGATGATAGAAGTCCAAGTTTACGTGTAAGAACGTATGGCTATGGTAAGGCAGCATCCATTTATTACGTAACGCTCAAATCAAAGACACCTCAATTTGTCAATTTTGACCCCCTTCCCCCGTCCGTAGCGTTTTTTGTATGAAAAATAAATTAAATATATGTATGTATCGTAACGCTTGAACATACACCTCCCTCCCCCTAGAGCGTTACGTAATTTGTGGACGGCGCCCTAAGAACTAGGTTGATTTGCTTTATGGTTGAACGGCTAAGCCCACTGCCGTTATACGCATAATTGTCCCATGTTACTTTTTATGCATTTTGACTTATTGTCATCAAACAGTTTATTTTTACGTATAGTTTTAGAAAACACTTACCGTAAATTAACTTTGTTCGGAAACTCAATGAAAAGCAAGCCAAGTCAGTTTGTCCCAATGTTGAAATTTCACGCATAACTGTCCCCCTACTGCATTTCTACGCATAACTGTCACACTATATAATTCGCTGCGCTGATCTCGAACAAAATATTCAGTAGGCAGTTTTTAATTAGCTGGTGTTTGGGAAAATCGTTTTGAACATCTTGTTACGTTGGCTTTACATCCCATGTGGAACACTACGAGTTTTATGTGTCTGTATTATCGGGATGCATTCATCATTCATGCGAACCTGGCGTCAAATTTGATTGAAATTTTCAATATCAAAACATTATTTCCCATCCGTTTATCACTGAATTTCAGTTGAATTTTCAGGGTCGATCACAAAATTCTTCTAGTTTTTGATACAGCGATCATCCATTAGAAATGTACCGGATTTTGGATTCATCACGGGGAGTACTGATTACACTTGAAGAATCAGTAACCACTTTAATATCGAGTCCATGGCTTGCGGCAAATCAACTTCATGATTTAGCAAACCAAGTCTAAATAAAAATATTTCGACCGTTTTTGGATGACTTGGCCACATGCTGGGTTGTTCCGAATACCGGTTCACTGGTGGAAGTGGCCATTAATTGGTGAATCTGTAACCTGGCTTGCGACATATGAATTTTCATGAATTTTGGTGGATCAAAAGTATTTGAATGACTTGACCACATGTTGGATTGTTCCGCATTCCCGGTTCCCTGGGGGAAATGGCCACTAAGCTGCCAGTTCTGAAACCAAGCTGGCAACATCAAACTTCATAAATTTCCAAATCAAAGCTAAAGAAGAGTAGTTCAAATGTTCTTGGATGTCTTGATGGTTGTTTTGGATACCCAGTTCCCCAGAGGAAGTGGCCATTATATTGGCGATTCTGAGACCTAATCTTGCGACATATCAAACTTTATGAATTTGCAAATCACGCCAAAAAAGAACAGTTTAAGAGGTTTTGGATGTCCTGGCCACATGCTGGGTTATTCCCGATTACTGGTTCTTCGGTGAAAGTGGAAAATATGTTGGCGGTTCTAAAACTAAATTTGCGATGTATCAAATTTCATGATTTGCAAACCAAGTCCTAAGAAATGTCAAATTGCGTGAAGATTTGTGTCGTGAATTTTGAGTTAAATATTTACTTCGCATAATAACCTAGAATTTGCAGATAAGTTCCTGTCAAGCCTACAGCTGGAAGAGTCTATATAGGAATTTCACAGACAAACAGACGTAACACTTAGAACAAATCTCGATCAAAATCATAGTCACAAGGACATATACGCCCAATGCTAAAAACGGTGTGTTTGGCCGACAGGCCAACAGATAGCGGTAGTGTGTAAACGTCAAACACGAACAAAAAAGACGCAAGCGCTGCAGGTGCCGGATTAACCACCTACAATATTTTTGAATCGACCGGTAAAAAGGTGCACAATGATAAGAGTGTGACGTCTGTTTGTCTGTGGGAATTTATTACATTTTATAAGCTCTCAAACTTACTCATCCACTGAAAGAAAACTAACTCATACATTTTCTCATTATCACACAGACAGAAAACTTTGCTTTCCATCCCAAACTATAAAATCGTATTTCTTCACTTCCCTCCGTTTGGCACATGTCACTTGAGCCTTCATTAGGTGCCTTAACATAGTCTTGAAGATATACGTCCTCTACATTCGGTACAATCTATACGTAAGAAAGGTCATCTACAGCAGTATGCTTATCACATAATTGGTCACTACTATCAGTGCGACTGTTATGCGTAGAAAGTCATCAAGAACCCCGTATTTCTAAGCATAACAGTCCCACTTTTAATTTCGTAGCTAAATTTACTTTATTCCCATAATACAAACTATTGACTCTAATTTATATGCTATTCTTTTTGCTATTGTAAAGATTTTAATTTGATTTACCACACACCTGGTCAATACGAGGCCTAAATGTGTTAAAATATTTAAACGCATTCCTCTCGATTGCAAATTTTGGAACATGGGACAATTATGCGTATAACGGCAGTAAAATTCTCACCTATTGTTGATCACTCTGTGTATTCCTTATGGCATGTTCAGCAATTAGCGCGCAATTTAGCCGTTCAAAAAATGTGGAATCTGGGGCATCTCCATACTTTATAGCATCAGGTTTATTTCGGCCAGATCGCTTGCAAAAGGATCATTGAAATAACCAAAACGAATGCTTTGAAAACACATATATTTCGTCACCATAGTCTAGTCCGTTTGACAGAACAGTAATAGGCGAATATAATGCGCCATCGTCATAGAGTTTTCTAGGGACGAACGAGAGAAATGCCACAGACATTTGTTTTTGGCTTCTGAATTCAATTATGCCACCCAAAAATTAGGTCATAAACAATCAATATTATTTAACTACTTACCATGAACCTATGCATACTATAAAACGTTTGACTTTTACTGTGCGCCCTGTTTTCAAAATGCCCGTGAGAGAGAGCGAGACAGCACCAACACACGGCGCATAGTAAAAGTCATGAGAACAAAAGAATCTATGGCACGTACAGAGGCTCATTGGCATAATATTTTGAACCATTTTTCTTACGATACACGTGATTTCACAATAAATATAACTACTAATTTTCACGTACACGAACACCAACCGGATCTGTACAGTTTGGAAGAAAAAATGTTTATAATATTTGCCAGAGCTATCTGATCGTTTACAGAATAGCTATATCAAGAAAACTGTAAATTGTGTGCTACTGTAAATAAAAAAGGCAAACTATCATTGAAAATAATATTATAGTGTTCAATTAAAAACAACTTTGGCGTTTCCCCGCAGCCAAAAATACTCACGAGATAATCACCAAAGAGAACAGAGCAAAATTTCCAAAATATCTATCAAAGCGCTCTTTGAGAATTGTTGAAAAAAGTTCATAACACGGATTGGGCACAAAGACGAAATTAAGACATAGTTGTCGGGATCAGAATAGGTAACACTTTTAGATCGATCGTTTAGCATTTGTATAACTTTATATGTTGGCCATGCGTCGATTTAATAATCTCCCACTGTTCATTTCCCGAAACCAGCACTCACGGAACTCACGAACTTGTAAACACAGCTGGAGCACAGTAAAAAATATCACACAAAACGATTTCGATATCTGTTCTTCTGTCAACTGAAATCGGTTCTCGCAGTTTTGTTTTCTTGTGTCGTCTTGTTCCTTGAAAAAGTCAAAGTTAGACGCACATCGCGAATCATTCCTTGAAACAGCAAGTTTTTCCTATCAATCGATATTAGGCCGTGATTCACAAATCCTCAATGAAGAGCAGATTAGTTTTGGTTTGATTGAAGTCGGCTCGAATTTGCCCCCACCCAGCTGCGGGATGTCTGCCGTTGTTGACCCAAGGTTGTGATTCTGATTTCCATTCTCAGATATGGGAGCCTTTGTTTACGTTTATGCTTCCGAGTTCCGATAGTGACGTAGCATTTTGTAATCATGTCTTGTGCTTACAGGAAACGGTCCCGCGAGGAGGATGTCAACGAATTCATGCCCCTGTCTAAGCGGATCAACAATCTACACCTGAACAACAATAACGGAGGGGTTGGGTTCTCAACGGAGCATCATCACCCAGCTGTAGTGGGAATGCATATGCCGATCCTGGAGGGCCATCAGGCAAACTTCGCCCAGTGCAGTTCCAGTAGCAGTAGTTCCGGCAGTACCTGCCACTCCATACCGTCGGGAGGAAGCTCGCCGAGCAATGGAGGAACTAGGCACATGCCATCCCACCAATTACAGGATACGTTGATCGTCAATGGGGAAACACTGGGCGAATATTGTCCGGATCTGGCCGAACACGAGAATCCGCACTACTTCAATCGGAACAAAGTGCTGTACGAGCTGTATGTTGAAAGGATGCGACGAGTGCATTGATTCTCCTGATTCTCTACTTCTGTATATTTTTCGAGAGGGTACTTTTTCGCTTTAAATTCTCTTACTATGCGATGTGCGTTTAGGTTTTAGAAAGCAACAAAATTATGGGGGTTGATCCCCCGCCCAATTAGTTATCTGTAGGTCTTGGTGAATCATGGCGACGAAAACGCTATCGGATCGGATCGGAAGTTACTTCAGTCATGCTTACTATTTTTTGCCAACCATTTATTATTATTATACTGACAATATTTATTGTAACACTCTGAATAAAACAACTTGAATTACATAGGGCGTGGTTTGTAATATTCATAAAAATGTCTCAATTCTCAGAACCCAATCGCTATAGCGAGTCACTTTTTGCGACCTGGTCAATAAATTCCCTATTTTCGTGATCTGGCGATAAAGACACTAATGTCTTAGCTTTTCAAATTCTAACAGCAAGACACATATTTTTACCCTTCTTACAACCATAAGAAGGGTATAAAGATCGCTTGAAAAACCGACTTTTGATCCGAGGCCCGGAGGGCCAAGTCTCATATACCAATCGATAGAGCTCGACGAACTGAGCACATGTCCGTGTGTGTGTATGTGTGTGTGTATGTGTGTGTGTGTTACAAAAAATGTCACTCAATTATCTCAGCCGTTTGTCAACCGATTTAAACACTTTTAGCTCTAAAAGAAAGCTACAACATTCCCATAGAACGCTATTGAATTTCATTGCGATCGGACATTTCGTTACAGAGTTATGATTCAAACAGTATCGTGAAGTAATAGAAAAAGCATATTCTAATATTTTCAACTGTCTGCATTTTGATCGATATCTCAGCCATTTTTGAACCGATTTAAGTTCTTTTATCGGCTAATGAAAGCTCTGACATTCAATCATAAGCCTTCGAATTTTCATTGAAATCGGATTACTAGTTTCAGAGATATCATTGGAAGAATTTTCTAAAGTACTGGAAAAAAAAATTTCTCTGATATATTCATATTTTTACATTTTGATCAATTTCTCACCTATTTTTAATCCAATTTAAGCTCTTCTTTCGTCGATTGAAAGCTCGGATATCATTCACAACCATATTGCAATAGAATTATAAATTACAAAGATAAAAATCATTATTTTCAAAAATCTCTAAAATTCCCCTTTTTACCCTTCTTACAACCATAAGAAGGGTATAAAGATCGCTTGAAAAACCGACTTTTGATCCGAGGCCCGGAGGGCCAAGTCTCATATACCAATCGATAGAGCTCGACGAACTGAGCACATGTCCGTGTGTGTGTATGTGTGTGTGTGTTACAAAAAATGTCACTCAATTATCTCAGCCGTTTGTCAACCGATTTAAACACTTTTAGCTCTAAAAGAAAGCTACAACATTCCCATAGAACGCTATTGAATTTCATTGCGATCGGACATTTCGTTACAGAGTTATGATTCAAACAGTATCGTGAAGTAATAGAAAAAGCATATTCTAATATTTTCAACTGTCTGCATTTTGATCGATATCTCAGCCATTTTTGAACCGATTTAAGTTCTTTTATCGGCTAATGAAAGCTCTGACATTCAATCATAAGCCTTCAAATTTTCATTGAAATCGGATTACTAGTTTTAGAGATATCATTGGAAGAATTTTCTAAAGTACTGGAAAAAAAAATTTCTCTGATATATTCATATTTTTACATTTTGATCAATTTCTCACCTATTTTTAATCCAATTTAAGCTCTTCTTTCGTCGATTGAAAGCTCGGATATCATTCACAACCATATTGCAATAGAATTATAAATTACAGAGATAAAAATCATTATTTTCAAAAATCTCTAAAATTCCCCTTTTTTTAATTTAAACTTGCACATTAGTCTTAAAAAAATCGCTGGCAAAATCATTTTAGGACATCAATTTTTCATTTTTCGATATTATTTTACAGGAGGGCAACATGGGTTTATAGACCCTCTTAAACTATGATAATAAGCGTATGAAAACTAATAAAGTTCGATATCCGCCTTTTGACGTGCAGTTTCCTGGACTTTTTCGCAAACCATTAAACTATTAGGGCAGATAGAACATAGTCACAACATCCTAAAGTTTAGTTATACACCGGGGATTCGCTGGTTGGAACACGACTGCCTTCCATCTAGCGAATCCGACCCGTTAGTAGGAAAGACTGACAGCTGGTGAAAATGCTCCACACGAACGCATCTGGACAGCAAATCGCCACAAAACGCACATATACATACGCATTTGTTCTATATATGGAGACTTCAAAGCGACGATTCTCAGACGTCAAAGTCAGTTTGACATTTTCTGTTGACATTTGAGTGCTTTTAGTTAAAATATTTTCCAACCAGCGAACATCCAACCATCGAGTCATTCCATGTAGCGGAACCCCAACGAGCGAATCCCCACTGTACTGGTACAAGGTTCCAAATGAATGATAAATAATAATTATCTCAAACCTGTATGGAAATGTAAGAAGGGTTCAGTCTCACCATCGGTGGATTAAGTCAGGTTTTTATTCTAAAGACAAATATAAGGTGACTTGAAAAACAATTGTTTTATATTTCAGGTGTAGAAAAGATAGGGATTCCTGCATTCCTGGCTTATTTTCTGAAAGAATGCTAGTCAATATTTCGCATACAATTTCAACGGGAAATATTAACAGTTTTCTGGGATTTTTTTTGAAAAATATCGTATCAAAACGTAGGAAGGGTTGAATTGTATTGCCGAGATATTTAAATACATTTTGGCGAAACAACAATAATATCTGACAGACGCTAAATGGATTACTAGTGAACTATCTGCAGTAATCAACGTTGTTCAGAAGCTCATCCAGGTCATCAAAAGCATTTAATAATTTTGCAAGATTTCAGTAACGTAATTATTGAAATTCCAACAAATGAGCTATACCAGGGTGTCTCTAGAAAAAAACGAAATTCCCTGACATTTCCCGGTTTTACAAAATAATTCCAGGTTTAAGAAATCACTAATTTCAGATAGATAAAAAAATAATGACAAAATAATTTTGAGTCAATACTGTTTCAAGCTTCCACATTTATTTTCAAATGCATGTTGAAGCAATTTCAAGCTGAAAGAATATCAAAGCTTAAGTTTTCTTCAACTGAATAGTATTTGATAAGGATCCTTCATCATTTTTATATCTTTTGTAATAGCCCTAACTATAATTGTGAACTGAACGGAATTTTGAAGTGCATCAGTACTGACTGTCTTGAACATATGAACTTTAGAGACTTCTTCTAATTTCCCTGAAAAAAGAAAGGAAGATCAAATCGGAAACAAAAAGAGACCAAACAGGAATACAAAATAAGGCGAAACCCAACAGGAACCAAGAGATAAGTGTTTGATTCCTTGTGAAATCAAACCAGAGGTTTCTATTTTTTTTAATCCTCGTGACATTACGACAAATAATACTGTTCGTATTACTGTTTGCATTTTTCAATGATTTTCTCAACAAATTTCATCAGAGGCGTCGCGTGCCCAAACCAACCACCTGTGCAACAACATTTTTTTTATTTGGTTGTTAACGCCTTTTTAACAGTAAATTGGTGATTGACCGGATTTTGCACGTTTTCTTGCATTTATTAAGATAACTGAGCAGTGATCGATATTTTAACAATATCCTGTTACGTTTTACATGACTTGGAAATATTTTCAGTTACATACTTATCTCGTGTATCTTGCAGACATTTAGAAAAAAAACACTATTTTTTAATAATTTTCTCGGTTCTTAAGCATTGCAACTAATATGTGAAAATGCGTTCATTGTGCTTTGCAAGAAAAATCCACGAAATGCGATTAACTGATGATGTCGATATACCTTCGCAGTGATAATAAAAATAAGCAAATGTTTCAGATTCAGCTCATTTGAAACATTCGCGTCCTTGAAGAACGAACAAATTTAAGCCCATTTGAATTTTGACGTTGCGTTTGAATTGCGCGCATTACCTCCGCCGCTAGATGTGGATTTAAAATGAGCGTCGTAATACTTGAAAATTGTAAGAATGCAGCATAAGAGCACATCGCGAATGATTTGTACACCGTCCGCTTCGGTGGCGACCCGACAGTTACATTTGATCTTTGGTTAAACCTTCTTAAAAAAAACAACATAAATGAAATCCCACAATAATCTGTAGATAAAACAAATAAGCAATCATCTATTATTTAAAAAATGGAAATTGGAGCAGTCTACGAAGAAAAAATAAATGCGCTAATTTCATTTATACATGATACATTCTTCCTGGGCTTTTATCATCTTCCTCAGCCTGTTCAATCGGCTGCAATGTTCTCACATTGTTTCCGAATCTCATCTGTGTTTCGGCCGAAAAAATCTTTTTTATATGCGGTGGTACTTCGATCAAAGAAAAATGCTTTTCTTGAACATTTCTTGCAAGAAATTTCCCATGCATCGAGATAGGCGATTACTTTTCTGTTGACGTGCATACTTCGCTTAAAAGTTTAAAAACTTTAGTTTTTGAGAAAAACTAAACAGAGGAATAGCATTTCTGCTTTATATCTTCCACAACTGTGTCCTAAACTCATGAAATGTTCTAAAATCTTAAAAATCTTTGTTTATCTCAAAAATCTGTGATCTGTGATCACAGATATCTGTAGGCAAGAACAGGAAAAAATCTGTGTAATTACAGATAAATCTGTGTGTGTGTGGCATCACTGATCGGCTGGGTTGAACGTGTCGAGAGAAACCGACGTCGTATTGCATGAAAGTTAGTTGTATGCTTTACACTCTAAGAACAGTCTATTTCCATGTTGACTGCGCTAAGTTCACCAAAGACTAGCATTTGTTAGTCAAATTTACATATGCTTGGTGTGCATTTGTTTGTTATCAATTTAATTTTAATTATTGAAACCTCTCATGATATAGTGTGGATATCCTTTTAAGTTGATGTAAATAGATCTGCATGGACACTCGCTATTCCGAACAAAATACATTCTATTAGGAAGCTTCTTAGCGTGAAATCTGTTCAATTTCATTCGTTGAACGGCTTGTTTCCACACATGTATGCTTTTTAGTGTGTACAGATTACTAAATTAAGAATGTATGTGGGATCTTAGTTATACCTATGGGATTTGGTTCAACAGTAGCAGTTGAACAGGTTGAACGCACAGTAGCATTTTCCGACTGCATGTCTCTTCAACTTTTGCGCTGCTGTTTTTAGTGAAGTACCACGCTCGTGCTGTGGATATAAAGCGAGCTTTTTGCGTGAGAACTCAGCACTACGCGATCGTTCTTGGCGCCTTAGGGGCGGTCCATTAATTACGTAAGACAATTTTCGAGGTTTTTCGACCCCCTCTCCCCATGGTAAGATTTTTTGTATGAAAATCAAAAATAAATTGTATGACGCGTAAGAAATCTCAAAATTCCGTAAGAAAAATAAAACATTCCGATTTTCCTTGGATATGCCGCAAGATTTCCGTTTAGAATTTCTTCAAAAATTCAAACAGAAGTTTCTTCAAAGATGCCTCTAGAGACTTCCTTAAAAATTGTCCTTCGGAATTTCTTTAAGAATTTAAGACGATTTTTTAAGGATATCTCCAAGAATCCCTCAGAGATTTCTTTAGGAATTCCTACAGTAATTCTTTAAGATTTCTCAAGTAAATCTTTGAAGTTTTGTTCAAGTATCCAGGATTTTTGCCAAGCGTTTAAAAAAATCGTTAAATTTTAAAGTAACCTCTGATGAAACTTGTGTTTTTGAATGTTTAGTCCCTGAGCAATTTTGTCCTAAAATAAGCTTTTTTTTTCGAAAATCCTGGAATTAACTTTTGCGGATTTTCCTAAAAAAAACTATAAAAAGCTTTGAAAGATCTCCTAGATCCTCTTCGCTACAGTTAAGTCGAAAAAAATAGTGCGGCCCGCGGAATTAGTTGAAAAGTTTCGTAACAGTCTCTGAAGGTTTCTCTGGAGCCTGCATAATTTTGCATCAGAATTCACTGCTAGCAAGCCACGTGATTTTCACGAAATTCAAGCCTATCACTATTACCATTCCTAGCCCTGAATAGGAATTCTCAGAATTCAGGATTCCTCAGAAAATTCGACCAGGATTTTTTTAAAGTATATTTCCAAGAGTTTTCTTTAATTCATCGTAACGTAACTACAAGTATTACTACTCGTATCAGTGTATGTATTTTTTCATGATTTTGTCCTGGAAATTAACCAGAGCTTAATTCAGGTATTTGGCTAAGTTTCCTTCAGATATTATTACGAAGATATCATCAGGAGTTAATTACAGACTTCATAAGGAATTCGTCCAAAAATTTCATTCGAGATATTTTCAAGAACTAATCCTAGAATTTTTCTGAATAAATGCTCCAGAAATCCAATAGGAATTACTCGAATGGTTTATTTCAAGAAAGCCGTTCTCCAGGAATTTATCCAGTGATTCTTCAATTGATTGTCGAAATTGTCGTCAAGCCAGGAAATACTCTAAGACCTTTTTGAAAGTTACTGCAGCGATTATCCACAAAGATTCCTTAAGCGATTTCTCCAGAAATTCTTCGATAAATTTATCAAGCAAGTCAGATTTTTTTTTTCCCGGGGATTGTCAAGGAATGTGTTGAAGATTTTTTTCAAAAACTTGGAGAAATTGCTGGATAATTTCTGATGAACTCTTGCAATGATGTATGAAGGATTTCTTGGTCTTTTGAGGAAGTGTTGGAGGAACGACTTACTGATGGAATTCCTTGACACATCGAGGGGAATCTCTGAAGAAATGTGTCTCGTTGGTGTAGAACCTCTAGTGCACTTTAAATGAATCGATGGGGATTTTACTTGATAAATATTTGAAAGAAATGCAATCCGGATAACATGTCGGAGAAATTTCTGAAGGAATTTCATGAGTAATCCCCGATCGAATTTGTTGAGGAATTCTGGAATAATATCTGGAGAAATTTCTCTCAACATCCTTGGAGAAATCGCAGGATTAATTTAATCTGAGAGTGTTCTAGAAGAAACTTCTAGATAAATCATTAGACGAATTCCTGGAGCTTTTTCTCGGTGAATCTGTGAAGAGATTTCTAGAGTTTTGTACAATAATTAATTCACAAGGAAAAAAAAAAGGAAAAAAGTGACTTTAAATACCTTTAATTTAAAATAGAGACCTGAATTGAAACAGTGACCAAGTCTTAAGAGAGAACCGTTACAAGCACTGCAAAATATTTTTTATGTGAAATACACCCACGAAGCGGGTTGCCATGCTTTTTTATTTGTTTTGTTCTAGGGCCTTCACATTTTCCTCTTTGCACCAAATGAAATATAGTAAAATCTAAACGGAGTCAATCACGGAGTAGCAAACGCGAATAAAAAGTCGTTAACACTTCCAGTAGTCAGTTGCGCTGAACTGACATATTTCAATTGGTTGTTGTACTTGAGTCAAAGCGGTTTAAATCATTTTCATTTAATATTAAGAAAAAGATAATAATTGCTCCTGATTGTATAAGATTCTCTCTCAGATAATCTGCAGAATACGTTAGAATTGCGTTCAGAATTACGCCAAAACATAGCTCAAGGTTTTTTTTTAAACGGTGTCCGGGCTTTCATAAGATTCCTACTCAGAAATCTTTTCATCAGATTTTGTCAGAATTCTACCTAGTATTATTTGAAAATCCTACCCGTGGTTTTTAGAGAATCATGCCACGAATTTTGCCCAATAATTTCGAGAATACTTCAGATTCTGTAAGAATGAATTGTTGATTCTGTCTCTTACCGAAGATTATTTTGAAACCATCCTTTGGAATCTGTGAGAATACAGTTCATGATTTTGTAATTTAAACGTCAGAAATGCAACTAGAATTTTGTAAGACCTGTGATCAAGATGTACTAGTACTAGTATTCTAAGAGAATCCTGCCCAAGCGTTTGCGGTAATCCTTCTTTGTAAGTTACTCTTATTATTGTGTAAAATTTATGCCAAAGATTCTATGAACATCCGACATATGATTTAATGAGATTGTGTTTGACTAATTAAATTTTCTTGTAACAATTTTGCTTAAAGCTTGATAGAAAATCTTGTAGTTAGAGGTCTGTCAAAATGAGTGAAAGCTCAATTTTAACAAACTCATAGGCAAGCAGTCAACTCAAATAAATTTAGGAAATTCTTCTCATCGCATTTGTGGAGGAGGAATTCGTTCGTATAAAAGGGGAGACAACGAAGGTAAGTTTGATGGTGATTTCTGCCGAAGTACATGATTGCAGCTAGAGACAGAGTCAGGCCCAATAGTGTTGTTGCTGAAGATATCATCCTGTATAAGACGTTGATTCTTCAAGTATGTTGGGCGTATGGCAATGCGGACAATAGTTCGTTAAAAATTGAATGAAGTGTATTGCAGACACATGCGTTAAGAGATATATCAAGCTTACAAACAATATAAATATGATTGGGTGTAAATAAATTGACAAACTTTAACTGAATTGTCACTAAATACACGTGTAGAAAATTGCGATAATATAGCAACAGAGAACTAGGTAGGTCGAGGCCAGCAACGAATACGGGATCCTTAAACGTTTGGAACTGAAGGTACTGCACATTTGGCTCTGGATATAACGCTAAACATTATAACCTAAGGAGATGTCATCAAACTGAAAAGCCTTAGTTCGTTTAGTTACAATTTATGAATACATTTACGAATGTTTATAGTCACTTTTCCATATGTATAATATTGAAGTTAGCAGTAATACGGCTCCTATATAATGTGTATTTCATAATCGGTCAACTAAATAAACATTCTGTAGATTCGCTAACATACGAATGTGCTCGATATTTTCCTCCATAATAATTTGCGTCGTCCTATGACAATCATATCTAGATGATGAGTTGCGCCACATTTGCTGTGCCATCATAACGAAATATTGCGCTAAATACCTTCGGATGGACGCGTCCACCTTACCGGGAGCTTACCTCCCGCGTATTCACTAGTTTAGTACAGTTAGGAATATGTATAACTCTATTAGATCAAGTAAAGAAATTGTTCATCCCACGTAAATGCCTCCTTTATCAACAATTTAAGGTGATCGGATGATCTGCTCATAGGCAGCGAATATAATCGATCCCACTTCGACCGAGCGCGTCTTCAAACTGAGCGTGGCGTCCGGACTTCCGGGGGAAAGTTTCAACTCCAGCAGCACCCAGATGTTGTTGGTCAGCTTGAGCGACTGGTACAACATGTCCTGTCCTTCGACGTTGCGCTTGGCAATAGTGAAGATGTTGTTGGCGGTCATTTTCGCCGCAACGGTATCGGCTGTGCCTGTAATGCCGTGCAGGTTGAACTGAATCTCGTTGGCCGCAGGGATCTCCTTCCAGGTCGTGAGGAATACCCGTTTGTCCAGCTGACCGTCTTCCACGAACAGAACGTTGCCGTGCACCAGGCATGCGAAGTAGAAAATGTCCACGTTGTTCTTGATGGCAACCTGAAGGTTGTTGAGCGGTTCCATCCGTTGCACAGGACCGGTTGTTCCTAACTGGAGTGATGCTTCGGTGGATTGGGACGGTTGGAGCGGTGCCACCTGCAGAGGTGCGGCCGGAACCAACCCGAAACTGTTCTTGTTCAGCTGGATGGCGAATCCGGTCATGGCTTGCATTGCTTTGTTGGTGAAGGTCATATCCATGAAGATCTGACCGTTACGGCGGGAGAAAGTACCCTGCACTTCGAGTCCTTTACCCTTATCGGCCGGGAGCCAGGTGATTTTCGGAATTTGGATCATGTTGGTGGTAGCAGCAGGGCCGATTCCGAAGATGTCACCTAAGAGGCCGCCGGCGCCTCCAGCAGCGGCTGCAGTACTTGCAGCAGGTGCAGCAGCGTTATTGGTAGTTTCGTTAAGGTTGGGACCTAACAGGATGTCCAGACCACCACCCAAGAGGTCCACATTGCTTGTGTTGGCAACTGGCGCGGCCGGCGCAGCTGGAGCTCCAATATCCATCGAGAGTAGATCACCGATCAGAGATTCTTGGTTGGGAATGACTGTTGCTTCTGGGACAGCTTCCTCTCCAGCAGCCGAGGCAGAACGGTTCGGTAGACTCTTACGAACACCTGCTCCACGGCCTTCCACGAACGCTGTTGGAGGTTTGTGGTAAACGCTGGCCAAAGAGCTGATGTGACAGATCAGCTCATCCAGAAGAGTCGGTTCGAGAAGATCAGTTTCCTCGGATATCAATGGTTTGTCAGCTAGAACGACTTCCTTGGCGGCAGCGGGATCGGTGGATAGCAAACGCCAATAGATGAATCCTCGATCGCGGAGATCCGGATTGTCGGAGTCTTGGGTGGCTAAAGACAGAACGTGCTGAACAAGCTCCTGGGTATCAGCTGGACGTTTCAGGAATAGCTTCACTACAGCAGTGAGCAACTGCAACTGCACCTGAGCGTTCTCATCTTGGAATCCTTCCAAGAAGCTATCCAGGAGTTCATCAGCGTTGTCAATACGTTCGGCATATTCGCCGATGATCCATACCATGGAAGCCCTGGCTTCCGGTTCGTCCAGGGTATCCAAATTTTCGCACAAAGTACTAATAATGCTCTCGTATTTGTTGGGATACTTACGGAAGATGTCTTTGATGACGACGATAGCCTCTTGTACCACGTAGTTTACCTTAGTCTGGATCAAATCTAGCAGGGTAGAAACGCAGCGCTCGGCCGAAGGTTCCACCTTGATGGCGCATCGTCCAATAGCTCTGACGGCTTTCCGAACGAAATCGACGTCCACTTCGGTTGCGTATTCCTTCAATTCACTCAGGACCTGCGCAATGTTGCTCTGATTCGCCAAACGAATCATGATGTCCAGTTTCTCCAGCTTCACGTAGATGGGATCGTTATACTTGACGAAGAACACCTTCATCTCGTGCTTCAGAATATCCGGACGTTTTTGAACGATCAGATTGATATTTCTCAGAGCGACATACTGCACTTCCGGTTCGGAGCTGAGCAAGGTAACTAGCGGAGGAGCCAATTTCTTGGTCAACATCGCGCAGAAATCACTGTCCGAAGCGAGGATCTCCAGCAACTTCATCAGGACTTTGATGGCACTTAGCACCACAGCTGCGTTGGCGTGAGCCAAACGAGGCGTGATACGTTCGCAGATGGATTGCGCCTCGCGTTCGTCTTTGGGCGTGTAGTTTGCCAGGGAGTCCAGAATGAACACCTGTCCCCACTCGGTGCACTCGTTCAACGCCGTCAGCAGCTTGTTGATGGTGGCCGAGTTCATTTCGACCAGCGGTTGGCCACTGGCGGATGCTTCATTGATTTCACTGAGGGCGGCAACGGCATTCGCCACAACCATGGGGTTGGAATCCGACAAGAGATCCTTCAGCTGGTCCAAGAATCCTTGGTCCTCGACCTGCGAATAGGAAAGATAGCATGAAAGCAGTTCGTGTTACGGATTCACGGTGAATTTGGCTCACCGATCGTTTTATATGGCATAGCAGCATGTATTGACAAAATTTGATAGAAATCGTGAGGCCCAATTCAAAGTTACGTCCTTTTGATTATATAAGTCTACAAATTTAAAATAAGTCAGATATATCCGTGATTATCAGATGAAATATACCATCAACACTTGAGTAAAAAAAACATCATTGGTGGAGGTTTAGTAATTTATATCTTATAGGGAGAGTTCTGAATGAGAAGATAAACGAAATTTTTATTGGCACCCTCTTTGAGGCGGAACCATCAAAAGTAATGATTTTAAATAAATTAATGATAGGCTTACCAGATGAATGTAACCCGTATTACATAAAGCTGTTTGATGGCAGAGTCAGAATAAAAACTCCCTAAACTGACCACGAACCCAAATTTTATGACTCTAGAGTTATGTATTTTGCTCATTTTGGAAAAGGAGGACATTTTCAGTCCAAAGGAGGACGCGAGGGACATGTGATTGGAAAGAGGGACATGTCCTCCTGAAGGAAGCCTAATTAATGAGGCATCCTAATACCGTCAATTATATTTAAATTATTTCAATGGCAAACTTTAAAACCATGCAGCATACGTCTTCCACAATTAACTGATTTGCCATAGCCTCAAACACTGTATGACATCATGGAGTTAATTTTGTATTGTTTTTAAACATAAAACATATTTTTACTACAACTAGCTGTCCTGGCAAAGTTTGTACTGTCTCAGAACTTAAATATCAAAAGCTGTTTTGTTCAATACATCTTTAAGAACACGTTTTTGTGCCGTTCCATCACTTCCTTACTTTGATACGCCAACAAACTCGATCCATGGTTGCTAGCTGTTTCTCGGTCGCCCCTAACTTCTAAGATCATGCTCCACTTGATCAACCTCCTAGATCGTTGCGCTCCTATTCGTTCCACAACATGGCCCTCCCATCATACTCTTCTACCTGTGGCGACTTTCTTGATACTGGGTTCACCGTAAAGTTGCGCGAGCTTGTGGTCTAATCACATCCTCCATACGTCCACTCCACTGGTTGGGGCAGCAGGGACGACAGTCCAGGGGCTTAACGGACCCCCCCCCCAGGACCTCTGCGAGTTGGGGAGTTGCCCAGGATGTGGTGAAGTTCGCAGTGGGCTCTGATGAACCTTCATAAAACCACAAAAATCCGAATGCAACTCTGTCACAGCGACCGGTGCCGCTTAAAGTACCCTAGCCCAAACTAACAGGAGTGCCAACCGGCACATCAGGATTGATACCAGTGAGATCCTGATTATGGCATACTGGTCGCGATACAAACGGACAAGGCATGGAATTACGAGTAGGAGTGCTTCGAGCACATTGGGACCAACGCCAGTACGGCCCCAATTATGTATACTGGCAGCGCACGACAAAGGACAAGTAACGGTATATGTACTGGATAATATGCTTTGAGGCTGACAGCGGCGACATTCTACTCCCTTAGTAGGGTCGGGTGACACTGGCCCGAAACGGCGAGTGGGTTAATGGCGCAGGCTGCCCCCGTCCCGTAAAACCGTGGCAGGCCTTAGAGTACGTTCCAAATCCGTCGCCTGGTTGTTCCAACTGGGCGGGAGTAGGCTCAGATGCCATTACCTGTCCTGCGCCGATCCGGCTCTGAACATAGTACCCCATAAAGGACTATGTCAACCCTAGCATGGCCTCCCTGCTTGCATAGATAACCATGGGATTATAAAGGCGACTATTCCAGCGGAGATGGATAGCGGCTCTTAGGGGGACCCATAAGAGATGATCAACCAAAACAAACAACTAGCGGAATGTGAAGGAGAGGCTTCTGGACCTATCAGTAACCGGCTAAGGTTCCCGCCAAGGAAGGAGGCGACCAACTTTATTGAAAACAGTGTGGGCAAAAGCCTAGATACTGTGACGACGGCAGGCACTGGCCGCTCCAGTGCAACATGTGTGGTGACCGATGGCCCGGGACTAATCGAGGCCATGGATCGCAATAGGGAGTACCTCCCTAAAATGCAGGTAGCTGCTGAGCAACTTGATGTCATCATCGAATATGTTAAAAGCAAAACAAATATCAGCAAAGACTTGAAAACAAGTCTACTGAAATTGCGACAATCAGTCCTAGCTGCAAAGCAGGACTACGAGAAAGACAAGGAACAACTGGGCAAGGTAGAAGGCCAAAAAGACACTAGGTCGTGTCAGACCGAAGTGTTTTCCTTCACAGGCAACGCGAATATATCTGATGATATTATTCGATACGCGATGCGGAAGAGGGAAGCTTCCGGGGATGAATACGTGGCGAAAAGACGTATGGTTGCTAAGGGAAAAGTGACCTACGCGGCCGTCCTCCAAAGCGGAAAAGCTGGCACGAGCCAAGCCCCGCGATCAAGAGGACATGGCAACAAAGGAGAGGCCAACACCAATCCTAAGGCCAAGAAAGCCAAGAAAAAGGAGCCACGGGTTAACCGGAACCAGGCAGTGCATCCACAGGAACCACGGGCGCAAGGCAACAGCAACCCGTGGATACGAGTTGGAAATAAGGAAAAACAGAGGAAACCGAAAACGGAGCCCAAGGAGAGCGCTAAACCGAAAACAGCGAAACGTAGGAATTTAGGCGAAGCCCTCGTTATCAAAACGGAGGAAGCAAAATACGCCGAGGTTCTGAAGGCGATGCGAAGCACAGAGAAGCTATCGCCATTGGGCGCAGACGTGCGAAGCATAAGGCGAACTAGGAGTGGTGAAATGATCCTAGTCTTAAAGAAGGACGCCAAGGAAAAGGGTGCAGTCTATAAGCAACTGGCACAAGAAGTACTTGGTGACGAGGTTGATGTAAGATCCCTTACTGCTGAAGCGACTCTCCAGTGTAAAAATCTGGATGAGGTCACCGATGCAGCGGAGGTCTCGGCTGCCCTCAAAGAGCAGTGTGACATCGACGTAGCCAGTAAGGCCATCCACCTTAGAAAGGGCCCGCAGGGCACCCAGGTGGCGGCGATCAGGCTGCCGGTCGCAGAGGCCAACAAAGCGAAGAACTTGGGCATACTCAAGGTAGGCTGGTCGGTTTGCCGGCTGAGCATACAACAGCCTCCTGAAGTTTGCTTCAAGTGTTTCGGGAAGGGCCATAAGTCGTGGAATTGCAATGGTCCCGACAGAAGTAAGATGTGCAGAAAATGCGGCGCTGAAGGCCATAGGGCAAGCGATTGTAAGCAAATCGCTAAG
Source organism: Aedes aegypti (assembly GCF_002204515.2). Lineage (NCBI taxonomy): Eukaryota > Metazoa > Arthropoda > Insecta > Diptera > Culicidae > Aedes > Aedes aegypti. Next base: position 21,713,877 of record NC_035109.1, on the reverse strand, counting down.
TGCCTAATATGTGTCGACAGAGCAGACAACGGACACTTAACGGGCGGACCCAAATGTCCGGGCACAAGCGGAGTATCAAAGCAGCCAAAACGGAAGTAACACAGTTAAATTTAAACCACTGTGATGCAGCCCAGCAGCTGCTTTGGCAGTCAGTCTCGGAAACCAAGACTGACGTGGTGTTATTATCGGACCCATACCGCATACCAGCCAACAACGGGAACTGGGTGGCGGATAGGTCTCAACAGCTAGCAGCTATAGGGACGACAGGACGATACCCAATCCAAGAAGTAGTCTCTAGCTCAAATGACGGTTTTGCGATAGCAAAAATCAACGGCGTGTTCTATTGCAGTTGTTACGCGCCCCCAAGGTGGTCGATTGAGGAATTTTCCCACATGGTTGACAGGATGATGGCCGAACTAGCTAATCGGCAGCCAGTAGTGATAGCTGGCGACTTTAATGCATGGGCAGTGAAGTGGGGTAGCCGCTGCACCAATCAAAGAGGCCAGCTATTGTTGGAATCCCTGGCCGCATTAAATGTAGAGCTGGCAAATGTGGGTACAGTGAGTACCTTCCGCAGAAATGGTGCAGAATCGATCATCGACGTGACGTTTTGTAGTCCTAACCTTTTAGGTACCATGAACTGGCGCGTTGATGACGGTTATACTCATAGCGATCATCAATCGATTCGCTATAGTATAATACCAGGCGGGCAGAAGGCAGCGCGATGTAACTCGACCCAAGCCCGAGGATGGAAAACAGCGCGCTTCGACGGCGAAGTATTCACTGAAGCCCTGAGGCGCGAACGGAACACTCTGGACCTAAACGGTGAAGAGCTAGTTGCTATGATATCACGAGCGTGTGATGCTTCCATGCCGAGAAAAGCCCCTCCTAGAGAGAACAGGCCGCCAGTGTATTGGTGGTGCGAATCAATTGCAAATCTTCGAGCAATCTGCCTTCGGGCTAGACGAAGACTGCAACGCGCACGCACAGAAGCACAAAGAGAGGAACGCGGTGCAGCATTCAGAGAGGCAAAGTTGGCTCTCAAAAAGGAAATCAAGAGTCGAAAACGGGCATGCTTTGAAAGTCTATGCGAGAGTGCCAATTCTAGTCCATGGGGTGACGCCTACAGAGTGGTAATGGCTAAGACCAAAGGAGCCATAGCGCCCCAAGAGAAATCGCCCGAGTTGCTGCGATCGATAATCGATGTACTCTTTCCGCACCATCCCATAAGCCCATGGCCCCCAGCGCCGTATGCGGCAGATGAAGGAGAAGAAGTGGCGAGAGTGACGAACGAAGAGCTGGCAGAAGTCGTGAAATCATTCGCGTCAAACAAGGCACCGGGACCCGATGGTATCCCGAATGTTGCCTTAAAAGCGGCAGTGAACACGGATCCGGACATGTTCAGAACCACGATGCAACGCTGCATTGATCAAGGAATCTTCCCGGATGTATGGAAGCGACAGAAATTGGTGCTACTACCAAAGGCGGGGAAACCACCAGGTGACCCGTCGGCGTATAGACCTATCTGTCTACTAGATACGACGCGCAAGTTATTGGAGAGGTTGATTCTCAACAGACTAGTACCGTATACGGAGAGTGCGGACGGCCTTTCCAACAACCAGTTTGGATTCAGAAAAGGTAAATCTACTCTGGACGCCATCCAGTCGGTCGTTCAAACAGCTGAGGTGGCAATCGAGCAAAAAAGGAGCGGCATCCGTTACTGCGCGGTTGTCACTCTGGATGTGAAGAATAGGCCAGGGGAAGTGGTTCACCTAGAGTGAATTTCTGTCAAAGAAAAAGTAGATTTTGTATGAGAATTGACAGAAAAATGAATGACAAGTTCATCCACTTCTCCTGGCCTATGCGTTCAACAGCGCAAGCTGGGAAGCAATAGCACACGCGCTTCACCGCCTCAAGGTACCGGTGCAGTTGTGTAAGCTTCTAGAAAGCTATTTTGATGGTAGGATTCTACTGTATGACACAGAGGAGGGGCAGAAAAACGTTCGAATTACCGCGGGAGTACCTCAAGGTTCAATCCTGGGCCCGCTGTTATGGAATGCGATGTACGATGACGTACTGAGGCTGCCCCTTCCGACGGGTGTTAAGATTGTTGGCTTCGCCGACGATATCACCCTAGTGGTCTATGGTGAATCGATGGAGGAAGTAGAGTTGACAGCTGCGCACTCTATTTCCCTGGTTGAGGAATGGATGAAGTCTAGGAAACTAGCACTGGCCCGTCACAAGACTGAGGTGGTGGTGGTCAACAACCGCAAGTCCGAGCAACGGGCGCTTATCTCGGTAGGTGATTGCACCATAGAGTCCAAGCGATCCCTTAGGCATCTTGGGGTAATGATCGATGACAAGCTGAGCTTCGCTAGCCACGTTGAATATGCCTGTAAAAGGGCATCTACGGCTATAGCGGCGCTTTCGAGGATGATGTCTAACAGCTCTGCTGTAATTGCCAGCAAACGCAAGCTGCTGGCAAGCGTGGCGCTATCCATACTAAGGTATGGAGGACCAATTTGGTCAAAAGCGCTTAGAACGAACAGAAACCTAAAGCGGTTGGAAAGCACGTACAGGATAATGTGCTTAAGAGTAGCAAGTGCATACCGGACGGTATCTAAAGAGGCCGTGTGCATCATAGCCGGGATGACGCCCATCGGGCTCATCATCAAGGAAGATGTTCAATGCTTCAACCAAAGGGGTACCAGAGGAGTCCGCGACACGTGTAAAGAGGAAACGCTCAGAAGCTGGCAGCAGGAATGGGATAACTCCACTAAGGGTAGATGGGCCCATCGACTAATACCAAATGTGTCAGATTGGTACGGTAGAAGCCATGGGGAAGTGAACTTCCACCTGACGCAGTTTCTGTCAGGACATGGTTGCTATAGACAGTACCTGCATAGGTTCGGGCACTCAGAATCTCCTGCGTGCCCCAATTGTGCTGGTGTAGAGGAAACAGCTGAGCATGTCGTGTTCGATTGCCCCCGTTTCATTGTTGTGAGAGGTCGCATGCTCACTACATGCGGAGGGGACACGTCCCCCGACAATATTATAGAGAGAATGTGTGCGGATGCCGAGTGCTGGAATGCAGTAACTACGGCTGTCACTCACATTATGTTAGAATTGCAGCGTCTATGGCGCGCCGACCAAGAGTTGGCTGCAGAGGATTAGCCTTGCCGAGGCTGGTCCCTTGTAACATTGTTTAAGTCGGCTAGGAGAAGCAGTTTGCCTAGGCTACTTCTGCTACACGTGTTGTGCTATATGCACTGGTCCCTTCCCGAAGAAATACCGTAAGGTGGTTCCGGGGAGATGAGGGTCTGAGTCCAAGGGTCATGTCGATGCACTGTTCACCACTTGAGCAATTCTAAATGAATTGCTCATGCACAGTGCATAGGCTGGTTTTAGCGGGTCGTCGTTGGTGCGTCATCCCCGCATTCCCTGAGTTATCTTCTCAGGGGATCTGTTTGCAGATTTCCCCCTTGTAAAAAACAAAAAAAAAAAAAAATACGTCCACTCAGGCAAATGGACTATCGATAAACATAGGAACCCCTTATGCAAATTCGCCACAAGAAATCGGGTTGAAATTCATAAATTTGCCTTATGAAACCGAAATTTGAAAACAAAAATAGTTTTCGCGGCAACCTGGAATCGAACCAAGGACCTTGCGATCGATAGGCTCGTACGCACACCCCGCGCCTATCGACGCCTTGTTGTGGAGTGATGCTAAAACGATATATAAAGTGTTCGTATTGCGATAATGTTTCATCTTTCATAAGGCAAAATTTATGAATTTCGATAGTCCAGTTCGCTGCGTGCGTGCACTTGGCCACTACTATGCCGATTATCATATCATTACAGAATCTATTCATATCCTTATTGCTATTTTGCTCATACTGAGTAGCTAGAGGAGAGAGCTGCTGTTGGTCCAATCCATATCCATATAGCCGTAGTCGGCGTAGTCCATTGGTGTGCGGTGGTTCATTTTGCCATGTTTCCGTGTCGTGTGAGGCAACAGCCTACAAAGAGGGTCAGCGTGTCTCAATCACCTTCCGATACTGACGGAGGATGGATGTGTTTGCCCAATACACGGTCCTTAGTGCGGCGTCTTCTGATGACTGGACGGAGTTTTTTGTGAGGGAGGATTGGGAATCGAACCCATGACCTTCCGCTTACGCTTACCTCGAGGCTACGGGACCCCCCTAATTAGCCAACTTGAAACCAACCATTTTTATAATTACTACCTTCTTCTACTCCTCCGGAAACTGTTCTGTCTCCCAGATCCTGGCTTTCAAACGGTGTAGAAAAGTAGCCAACCTGTCCTAGCCCATTTTAATAAGTTCCGCTACAATACCATCTTTTCCAGCTGCTTTGTTGCTCTTGAGCTGTTTGATAGCATCCTTAACGTCACATATTGTGGGAGTTGGCACGGCTTCCTCATCCGCCGTACTGATGAAGCCATTCCTCCTGCTGCCTTGGTCTACCGCCTCTGCGCCATTCACGGTATTCATCGTAGTTTTGCTTCCACCTTTCAATCAACTCGCTTTTGTCCATCAAGATACCTCCATCCTTATCCCGGCACATTCCGGCTTGCGGCACAAAGCCTTTGCGGGATGAACTGATTTTCTTGTAGAACTTGTGCGTTGCTTGAGAACGATACAGCTGCTCCATCTGCTTCGCACTCCAACTCTTCCAGGCGACGCGAAAAATGGGTTTGCTGTCTTCGCTTCTGTTTGTATCGTTCCACACTTTGACGGGTACTTTGATGCATCATCATCAACCGCGCTCGTGCAAAACCGTCTGACACTCTTCGTCGAACCAACCGTTCCGTCGATTTCCTTCCACAAACCCAAAGGCATGTTCCGCTGTGGTGTTAATGGCTGCTTTGACACTACTCCAGCAGTCTTCGAGAGGCTTCGATGAGAGCACCCTCATCCGGTAACGCTGCTTCAAGGCTTTGCACGTAATCAGTGGCGACTTCGGGTAGATTGAGTCGTTCCAGATTACCTCTATACTATCGAAAAAGCGTAACTTCACTAAGATTTTTTTTAATGCCCACATGCAGCTTAGCCATAGAAAACGAATGCTGAAGACAGATTTGATGAGGATTGTTTCCTGATAATAACATTCCGGGGAACCCCGGGAGATCAGGTTACAACTTACCATCGAACTGGAGATGTCGTACAACTTGGCAACACATACGGCCGCCGTCTTCCGGACGTACGGATCCTCGTCCTTGAGACACTTGCGCAGCGGTTCGCACAGATACTCGGTGATCTTGTCCACCCGGATGCAACCCATCGTGCGGACGGCCAACGCACGAATCAACGGGTTCGTGTCCTCGCAGTCCTGTAAAAGTTTCAACAAGAGCATGAGCTAGACTCGCACCGGCGTCAAAGTGGCGCCATCTAAATGAAAGCTTTCGGTATTTATTCCTAGAGAAAGAAAGTCTCAACAAGCCTTCACAAAACTGACTAAATGGGGTGATTGCCTTGGATAAGGATATGAGCAGGAAATCATAAATCCGTAAATGTTTGTCAAACAAACCGAAGAAATGTACAAAGGATTATCCTAAGTAAACTGAAAACGAAATTGTGCAGGGATTTTGCAAGTATAAATATTTGGTTCTGATGAAATTTCCATAACATTCCCCGGACAAACTAAAGATAAAAATGATCCGCTAAATGTGAGGGTGCCCCAAATCATGCAAGAAATACATACAGCCTTAGGAAACTACGCCATGCAAGTACAATAGAAATATGCGTGCCTACAGTTATGCTACTCGCTAGGACCCTAGGAAGCTAAGTGATTTTCCAATTCTCAACATACCAGTAATGCTCGGAAAGTTTGAATTTGGTTTGCTTCTCAATGAAACTCTTTTGTACACTGCTTGCGTTTTCTGCATTTTCAAAATAAATCTAATATTCACAGCAAAGCTGAAAGCTCAGTTACGCGAACATTCTTGTACAATTTCTAACACAGAAAAAATATAAACACTTCACTAACGATTATGAACGAATCCAAGAACGATAAATAAATGAGAATTTTCATAAAACACATAAAGTAACTTTCAGCTACTGAATAACTTCGTAATCAACGTGTGTAAAGAGACTGCGCTAACAATTTGAAACATGAAACGTAAAATCTCGGCAAATACAAATATGTACAAACAGATGATAGACAGAGAAAGTTGGAGCAAAAGTGGTGCTAAGAACGAAAGATTTTCATTTTTTTTTTGTTTGCTCGCTAAAAAGAAGTTAACTTATAAACGGTTTATCATTACCTTAACGAGTTGAGAATGTGGCAAATCCTTACACAGTTTACATGAGTTATTATAATTTTATTGTGGAATCAATATATGTTTATATTTGTATAATATCAATAGAAATGTAGTAGTAGGTGAAGTAGGATTCAGTACGATTTAACGGTAAGAAGAGAAAGTTGGTTGTGTGAAACATGAACGTGATATAAATGGTGGAAAGGAACAGAAACATGAAGCGAAAAATCTGGTGAGAGAAAATTTGAATGACCAAAACAAGCAAACACTAACATAACATGAACCGAATAACGCGAATAAGACGAGAGGGAAGGGTGGGTGCAGAAGTTAAAACACAAACAAACGAAGAATGTAAGTAGATATGAATGAATGGGGCAATTTTGCAAGTCAAGCATTATCATTGTTTTGCTGATCCAACATCAAATCCAGGGCTCAATATAAAGTGTGGATACACACTACCCTTTCTTCGAAATTTTTAAGAACTAATCTATCCAGTACAGTTTTGTGCCAAAAGTTGGGACATTCTGCCCATTTGCATAATACTCATCAAAATTCTGTAAGGATTCTCAACAGAATCTTCTCAGAATTCTTTTCAGAATCTTCTCAGAATTCTCTTCAGAATCCTTTAAGAATTCTCATCAGAATCCTTACAAGATACAATCCTCTCAGGATTCTCATCAGAATCATCTCTTCTTCTTTCTGGCATTACGTCCCCACTGGAACAGAGCCTGCTTCTCAGCTTAGTGTTCTTAAGAGCACTTCCACAGTTATTAACTGAGAGCTTACTGTGCCAATTACCATTTTTGCATGCGTATATCGTGTGGCAAGTACGAAGATACTTTATGCCCTGGGAAGTCGAGAAAATTTCCAACCCGAAAAGATCCTCGACCGGTGGGATTCGAACCCACGACCCTCAGCATGGTCTTGCTGATTAGCTGCGCGTTTACCGCTACGGCTAACTGGGCCCCAGAATCATCTCAGATTCTTATCAAAACACTCTCAGGATTCTCATTAGAATCCTCTCGAGATACTAGTAGGATTGGCATTAGCAATCTTCCCAGAATTCAAATCAGAATCCTTTCAAAGTTGTTTTAAAGTTCTCATCAGAAGGATTTCATCAACATCGATTCCAAATTCTCATCACAATCTTTCCAGGAATGTTATCAGAATCCAGGAATCCTTCCAGTATGTTCATCAGAATCTATCCAGGATACTCATCTGCCAAGTTTCCGAAATTTCTGCAGGATTCTCATTAAAATTCTTCCAATTTTTTTTCAGGATACTTCCATGGTCCTCACTAGATTTTTTCTAGGATTCTCATCAGAATCCTTCGAGAATTCTAAAAGTCGAGTCTACACTGAAACAAGCGTTGCAGTAATGAGAACCATGAACGTGTTTTTAAATTTACTATTCCAACCACGATTGAGCTATCATGAACGCTTTTTATTTGCGTTTTGTTCCCTCTCAATCCAACCGCGTCGATAGCCGAGTGGCTAGAGTTCGCGCTTGACAATCGCCAGATCCTCGGTTCGATTCTGGTCTGCTGCAAGTTTTTAACCATGATATAGTAATTTTTACTATACAAATGGTGCCATGGTAAAATTGAATGCACAAAACATTCTAAATAAATGCAAATTTAGTCTGCACAAATCAAGTGGCGTTGTGTATTTAATTTAACCCTCTGATATAGTATTTTCAACCGCAACGCTGTTCTCAGTGTAGTACACGACACTGAAGACGGCCTTACAGTTGAGATCGAAATACGCGTATCTGTCAAAGGATACAAACTCTAGTGGAATTAAATGGTATAGTACTAAATTCGGTTTTCTCATCTACTTATAGGTATTCTACTAAACAACTCGAAGATTTATTATCAGCTCGAAGATTTATTATTCTAATCGATTTTTTTACCGAAATCCTTTCAATATTTTGATTGATGATTGATCATATGAAATTAGGATTTTTATCACAATTCTTCCAGGATTCTTAAAGAGTTTCGTTTAGAATTCTCATTAGAATATGTCCAGGATTCTCATCAGAATCCTACCAGGATTTGTTGTCCAGAATGTTTATCAGGAATCTTCCAGAGATTTCATTAGAAGCCTTCTAGAAATCCATTTAGGATTTTTTTTTAAATTTATTTATGAGGCTTTTAACTTAATTAACCAGTTCATTCACCTCAATCTAGGGCTGTGCACAATGACGATTTATCGGTATCGGCGATATATCGGGTTTGACATTATCGGTATCGAACCGATATCCGATATTTTTCAATGATACGATTTTCAAACAATATCGACTATTTCGGGCTCATTTGACACCAACTGTTGCATTGTGGAAGTTTGTCTGAGTTTTGCAGTTATGGTATGTTATGTTTAGCGGATATCTAAAATTCCGTCTGACTAGTTTTAACATAATCGTTGAATGTTGTCCTGATTATCGGACAGACAATAGTTTTACCGATATCGGAAACAATCTTTTTTTTTTTTTTTGTCGGTAGCGTTAGGGGTAGTACTGGCACTTTTAATCTGTCCTAAGCTCCTTCCCAGCATTTGCTTTTATAAGCCTCTATTGCGTTCATCACACAGACGTTCCTAAGCAATGTTGCTCAAATGGTCACTGTGTACCCTAGCAGCAATCAGCCCTTACCGTAGTTTTGCAGTCTAGTAGTTCAGACTACTATAAAACTATGATAAGGACTGAAATGCTACTAGAGTGGTTAAAGTGAAGAACGAAATAGTTTTATTAAAAGGTCCCCATTCCCCATTTTATTTTATCATTCACTGTCACATAATTGCCTCACTTTTGCTGTCGTCACTTTTGTTTTGACACTAGCACTTCTATATCCGATTATCATGTATGAACTTTCGTTATCACTTTCCACTATCACAGCTAAAAGTTTCACCAATATTACATCACGCCACTTTCATACCAATTTATTTTATTACCAATAATTGAAGGATGTATATTTTTTTATCTATTTAATTGAACTACGAATTATCACAACGACCGTAACAAAAAAAAAAATACTTCGGTCACTTCTATTGCACTTGCTGTTATTATGAACACTGTCCTTGTAAAAGTGTAAAGAACTAGGCAATAGTGTTTTTGTTTAAAGAAATAAGTGCAAAATGCATACTGTTATTATTATGTCTGTGGTATTAACGTAACCCTCACATGCAATTTCAACAGTACCGTAAAATCGGGTGTAATTGATCAGAAGGGTGAAATTGATCATTGTATCACACGATTTTATTTATTCGTAACGGAGCACAAATATCAATGTAAGCTGCAATAAATGAACGTTGTTTGTCGTAATTATTGTCGATTTGTGTGTTGTGAAGTTTTTTGCGTTAAAGAATGTTTATTACTATGAAAATAATGTAAAATTTCAAAATCATGCACGGTGCAGTATTGACAAACACCTATGAATTTCTATTTCTAAGCAAGGATTTGAACATGGTATAAAACTGAAAGTTTGTGAGGATGCTTGAGATATATCCCCAAACCAGATTTCATCACCAAAACTCGTACCAATTAGCTCATATGGTTGAAATAATTGAATTTCTGTTAGATACCATTGAATTCCTTAGGAAATTGCATACATTTAGGCGTTTTCCACGTAATTCTTGAAATTTAACTATTCGTTATTTATACAAATATTGCACTGATAAGAATTTGATAAGCATATTCGGACTCAGGGAGCTCAAATTCATTATGTAGAGTTGTTTTGAATACTAACAATAATCGCATTGACAAGTGATCAATTTCACCCCGAAATGAATTCCCCTGATTTTTTATTTTAGAGATTTGTGTTAACACTAAAATGACATTTGTTAGAAAATTTCGGTACATAAGTCGATGAGGCTCACCTTCGTACTTGTTTTCTTGCATTTAGTTGTTTGGCATTGGTAACATTATAGAAAACAGACTAGAAAAACCGTGAAAAATGATCAATTTCACCCGAAATTACGGTATATCATCACTATGCAATTCAACAAGTATCATTATCACCCTCACAATCATTAATTTTATAACTCACTTTTAAGTCACATAACAAAAAGTTGGATCATGCGTTAGCTTCGAAACCTATCCACCATTACCGATTAGTACAAAGGATGCTACAATTCATCTAACAAAATGCAACAGCAAGTAGTGGTGCATAAGTAACTACTGAGCCCTGGCGGTCCCTCCATTCGAAGAGTACCTGCTAATATGCAGAAACATATTAACAGATCCTCAGCCTGCAAGCAGCCGTTTCATGATAAATCATGATCCGTTAGAGGTGTGCCAAAGTATTGGGAAGGTGATATTTTATACAGACGGATATTATTTTACGGTGCACCTTCACTTTGGCACCGTCAATCCCCATGATCCAGGCCAGGGAGTTTTACCGATATCGGAAAATATCGGGTCAAAAGATATCGGATATCGTATCGATAAAATCAAGCCGATAATATCGATATTATCGATAATATCGATATTTGCACAGCCCTACCTCAATCTATTCAGGATTTTTATTAGCTTTCTTTTTTTTATCAAGGATCACTGTGGAATAGGAAGTACATTACATTTCCGGTCGTGTATTCGGATAGGCCACGGGTATCCAAATCTTTGTGAATGCATTAGGAGGTGCAACTAGTCCCCTTAACAAAATTGTTAACATTTTGAAAATTGATCAATTTATTGAGTAAAAAGATATGAGCAACAAAGGTATCTTTTGACGAGATTTTTAGATTATAGCCTTAACGTTAACCCATCTATTGATCGGGAATGGGTTTCGAACCCAGGTTCACCTAATTCAACTAGTAATTTATCTAAGAATATCTCCAGAAATCTTTTCAAAATTCTTTCAGGAAATACCCAGGGAACTTCTTAGAGAACGTTTCCAGGAATATCTCTATTATTTTTCCAGCGTGTTTCATGCGGACTTCATTAGGATTTTCTCAACTATTTTGTTTGAGTTTCTTCGAAATTACCAGGAATTATTACAAAGAGTCTACCAGGGCTTCTTTCATGTCTCCATGTCTTCATATTTTCAGAGATTCTTCCAATTTTTTTTTTCAAAAAAGTCATCAATATATTTATTTAGATTTTTTTCCAGGCAATGCCCCAGCAACTCCTCCGGTTAAACTGAATAAAAACGGGATGTTCCTAAAAGAAATACAGAAATAATCTCTCAGAAAACTTTTGCTATCAGTTGCATCAATGATCATTGAAACATTTGTCTAACGATATCCTGGATAACATTTTGCAAGAATTTCTGAAGGAATATCTGGAAAAATCTGACGGAATCCTTGGAGCAATTTTTGAAGATCTTATTCTTGAAATTACCTCGCTAATGGAACAGAGCCTGCTTCTCAGCTTAGAGTTCTAAGAGCACTTCCACAGTTATGAATTGAGAGCTTCCTTTGCTAAATTTGCCATTTTAAAATTCGTATATCGTCTCGTGTGGCAGGTAGAGTGGCTGCTCCAATGGTAGTGTGTGTCCAATAATAGTGTTTCCCATCAAGTGAAGTATCCCATGCGATTTAAAGCCTTTTCCGTTCGGCCTAATGACATTCGACTTACTCAACCGTTACCTCAATGTTAAATACAGAGGGAGCATCCCCGACCTAATTCTTCATTATATAGAATAAAGATAAACGGCAATGCTTGCCTCTTATCGTCCTCATGTAATCAGAATATCTCCACTTCAGCCATCGCCCGAGACAATAAAGCGTTGGTCAACAAACATTCGTTCAGAGTGAGGAATTCACGCGACTAGGCGCCAAAACGACAAGTCTCCAGCGCCCATTGCTGGACCAATTAACGAAACATTGAGCAAAGCGAAAGACGCTGGTTATTAATTTCAATAAATTCTAAATTGATTTGCGCTCGCCCTTTTAAGCGGTACTGCTTCCCTGTGAATTGCAACACATCCACTTGGCCCATATGAATGCAGCTACAGTCAAACCTCTATGAGTGCATACTGAAGGAACGATTGACCCATTTGTGTAGACCATCACATTAACTATAAAATTTTGTTATTATGTGGCATGGTTGCTTGAGCCGAAAATCGACATCAATCTGTAGAAGATCAACTTACAAAAGTTTCACTGTACCCAGTTGAAGAATTGCTCTCACAGAAAACGACCAAGTGGCGAATGACACGAGTCTAATATGTCCCAAGTCAATGTCATATATAACAGGTCCGGCTCTTGGTATGCGTTTGCTTGTATTAGTCACGAAAAAGATGTAAACAAACGATCAGCTGATGGTGACGACAAGGCTGCGAAAAATTTTGTTCGCGGTTTTCTCAACGTGACGTCATCTTAGGCTGCTTCGTGAACTTTCGGCTCGCCGCACAACACACAACTGCACAACTACGACTTCAAAACTTATGTTATCACAATACTGATTTGATGTTCGCCCGCACCTCTAAATACCCCACATCGGTCCCAAGTGTTTCACCTCATCCGTTTGGCACTATTCCCAACTTTATGAACTACACACAGTAACGGAATAAAAATTTTCTGCATCCATCCGTCTGGTACCCGGCAAAACAAAATGCTGACCTTGGAGATTGTGTGACACAATTACGGGTATTAATCAAAATCAAAACGATAAAAATAAATTTTCAAGCGATGAAATAAACACAAATGAGACTCGAACGGAAACGTAGCCAAAGATGCTCAATGGGAATCGCAAAAGCTGAAGATCAATATGAATTAGTAATAAGAAATGGTATATATCATTTTGAATGTAGTGTGGACGAGGGAAGAGACACTGACGGACTCTGGCTCGGCTAGGGGATGGCTTACCTTAACGAAAGTGTTGACCGCCATGATGGCCATGTCGGGCTGCGATTTGGCGTAGTTCATCAGATACAGATAAACCAGCTTCTTGAGCTCCAGGTTGTCCGTCTGCATGCAGTTGACGACGTCCGGGAACAGTGCGGAGACGTCCTTGCCAACCGTCATGCTGGCGATGACCTGGAAAGGAAGCAAACATAAGTTTAAGCTACGGATGACTGCATTTAACATAATGATTGATGAATCAAAGGTATTAGACTGGTTCATAATATGAATTTTTGAGTTGTTTCAATACCATTATTGATCAAAGGAGATATTCTTGGTTAAATTTGCCTAAATATTAGCTTTTTTTTTTTAAATTGGGTCACCAGAATGTTTAGAAAACAGCAATTTTGTTTGAATTTCGTTCTATGGAAATCAAAGAATGGTAACCATGTCCAAAATATGGCCTCCAACCATACAGTATGTCTTACAAGTTGTGAGTCACAACACTGTTTATGAACAAAAATAGAAAAATCTTAATGTGTAATGCGAAGGCAACTTGTTCGATTGCCGAATTGAGAGAAACCAAAACAAAACATAAAAATGTCGTTATAAGTGCAAAAGAAGTGGTAAAATTCATGCAATATAAAATTAGTTATCGTAAACGGAGATAAGTTAGAGCAGAAATTATATGTGGGTTTTCGCATATTGACTTGTATTCGCGTAAGCAATTACTCAAGTGAAATGAAAACAAGAAAATTAAGAGTTTAAATCTACAGTAAGATACAAAGGTGAAAATTTAAAAGCATATGAAAATTTGCACAGTGGCTCTATTTTTGTGAAAGATTCAGAATGTGTAAAAAACTAAACACCCCTAAACAACTCAATTTGCGTTACTTCCCTAATATAGCCACCTTTGGTTAATTGGTATACAAGAAAAGCAAACGTTATCTCTGCTTATCTTTGGCTATAGATATCACCGTATAAAAACATATGAATCATACTGAAAGCCGCAAGGTACCGTCAATGCACCAATACCCGCTCATGTTCCAGTAGCCCACTCGCGAGTTTAAAAAGTAAGATTACTTTCGTACAAGATTTCCAACATGATTCTTTTATAAGTCGATTTAAGATGGATAGCGATTATAGTTTACAAATTTACTTGACTTTACTTAAAATTAGCTACTTTCTGTTTGAGAGGGGATTACAAAGCCTCAAAAGTGTTTGACGAAAATTTGTGAAATACCATGGTGCTCCATTTCAGGCTCACGCATTATTACAGTCAACTCTACATAACTTAGTGTGCGAGGGATAATCGATTTATAGAATTATCGAGTTATAGAACATGGTTGTGATAAGTTTCTCCGAATGTCGCTTTTGCTTGGTTCTCATAATTGTCATAACTTCATATATTTTGTCATAATTTCCCAAAATGCCATCACCCCGAATGTTATTTCCCCGAATTTAGAATTATGTTGACATGATGACTTTGATTACATTCCCCATGATATTGGAATTCGGGGTTATGGGTCACTCGGGGATTTGGAATTCGGGTTAATAGGGTAGAATCAGAACCAGAGCTACAGATTCAAAGCCCTGATAATGGTGGATGGTTGTGATGCCTATCTATCTAGCATAGACTATCTAGCATGATGTAGTAGCACAACCCTGGTTAGGTGGCTTATCGAAGACTCTTTACCAACCAAGAGAAGCAAAAGTACAGCAAGCGGATTGATTTTACGACAACAGGTAGGTATTTAATATATGATCTCCATGATATACACCGAAACAGTTCCTATTTTTGAGTAAATCTCGATTTTTACAAAGACGAAACAAAAGTGTCTAAAAATTATGTGTCGAAATTAGTGCCCACTTGGCGTTTCCATAAAGTAACAATATTTTACTCTTACTTGTCCAAAGTTTTTCATCACAGATAAGCTATTTTAACTATTTACGACTTTTGTGTTGCGTTTTGAGGTGATGTGTGATTGTTTAGGGGAATAATTGGTGAAAAACGGTTCAGTTGTCCTGTAGCAAATATAGTTCAACCGGTAATATTGGGAAAATTAGTGAATAAAACACGATTATAAAAAGTGCTTTAAGATAGTTTTCTGTTGGATTTGAATGTCAACGATTTGTTGATTTTTCGAATGCATTATCTTCCGAAACATCGAAAACATATAAAATAAGAATGAATATAGATTTTATCGCATGAATAATTTTATTCAAGGTGTTTGCTATTAAAATTGCACATGATATTACTAATTTCGATTCTGCAAATATCACATTAACTTTGAGCTATACACATAGTTTAAAAGCATTTGCTTCCTTTCACAGTACATAGAAAGGAAGCAAATGCTTTTAAACTATGTGTATAGCTCAAAGTTAGTTGATACATCTTGAAATCTTTTTAGCGTTTATACCAGGGCTGCCCAACGTACGCATCCGGCCCGCGACCTCATTTTGTGCGGCCCGCGGAAGGTTTGGTGATTCTTCTCATACTTGGCCCGTTGACTATTCTACCAAATGTTTTCTTCTCTTGGCAAAAATTGTAAACTTACAAGCTATTATTAACAAAAAATGAACAAATTATCAACTTGAAGCCAGCACCTACCAAACTGTTTTAGTTAGCTAATTTCTTAGATTGGTAATATTTTTTTTCCTATTTTCATAAATATTGAATTTTATTTCAAATCCAAATAGTTATTTATGCAACAAGTTGCAAAATGATGATTTTTTCAGCACGAGTTGTACATTTATCCAACGAGGCTCGCCAAGTTGGACAAATACAACGAGTGCTGAAAAAATCGAGTTTTGCTACGAATTGCATACAACATTTTTTGCTATTACGAAAAATGCCGTTTAAGCTGGATCATTTCCTAAAGCACAACAGAAACCACGTGGGCATACATCCATGTGTAGTATCATTTCAGTATTTTTCAATCGCGTAGGCTGCGACATAATATCTACGAATGTCACAAATTTTCTAGTTCACATCATACAGACCCATATTCCCTATTGGAGGGCTGAAAAATAGCACTGAAATATTTCAGCTAATAACGCTGATATTACTAAAATTAATAATTCATATGTTAGGGAACATATTATACTTATCGAATTATAACAATATGCATTTTTAGAAATAGTAGTTTTTGTTTACTACATCAATAAACTTGCATGTTGAAACTAGATAAAATTTACAACATTAAATTTCTCCTGTACAAAGTATCACGCATGTACTCTAGCCTCTATCGTTGTATTAGTAGAATGTTGAAAGTCTTTTCATTACACATCACAGGTATTTTCCGGAATCTGTTTGATTTTCCCACAAAAAAATCATTTTTTTCGGTACGATGTCTAAAACATTGAAAATGGGGGTGAGATTGGGTCAAGCAAGAACGATAGTAAATGAAATTCCAAGTCCATTTTTTTGACATTTTACGGTGCCGGGTGTTCTCTTTTTTTCATTAAGATGTGTTTATTCTTTTTAAATACAGCATCTCTGAAACATCAAACAAGTCTAAGAGTATTCCGTGCATTTAATAACAATACAATACAGCATCATCGTAATTTTTTATCAAAAAGGTGTTTTTTTTTCTAAATTTGATTATTTATCAGTGTTTTCATATTATAGAAACATCTCACGGAAGTACAAATGAGTTGGATCGCTGAAATACTGGGATTATGACGTCAACTTCTGCTTGAAAATTATTGATCGTGGAATGTCGCACCGAAATTTAACTATTTGCGAAGGTTTAAAATAATCACTGTTTCAGTACACCAAGAAAATTTATGTAAACTTGACGATAAATGTTGGGTTTACATATTTTTTCTCATAGCTCTTCAATTTTCAGTATAATCTTTCTTTTAAGTGGGTTGATCATACTTGTGAAACATTTTAGATATCGTTTTGCCTTGCTTGCATCATTTTTTATTAATATTTTTCAGTTGTGAATGGTTTTGAAATCATATTCTCAAAAACAAGTTATTTCACTTACAGTGACCCAATGTCACCCCCTCTATGGGGTGAGATTGGGTCATTTTTCATTCACTTGTAGTGCCGGTGTGAATAAATATTTGCCTTTAATTTTTTGAACAGTTGTTAATGTACCATCAAAGTACATACACACCAAATTTGAAGTTTATTGGAGTTAAATTGCGATAGTTATTCAAAAAATAAATCATAAATCTGACTTACAATGATAGATTTGTAGTTTAATATAAACAAATTAATAAGATTAATCTTGACAGGACTACAACAACATTTTTTCTACAATGACTCCTTTAACATTCGATAAATGAAGCATGAACAAAAGTTATTATCACCACCACAACTTCACTGAAACAGGTCAATAATTTCACTGAATATTGGATAAAAATCTTAAGAAAGATTCCTTGGCATAATTATTTTTTAAAAATGGACAGGGCTTTTACGAAATCATTGACCGAAATCTTGACACGACTTTAAAGGCAGGATTCTTAAAGAATATTAAACATAATTTCGTAGACTTCTGGCGAGAACTTTCATCGAATTTAGCACTTGAATTTTCTAAAATTCTGTGTAATCACAATCTTAGGTAAGAATTTGACAGAATCTCAGTTGAATTATGGAAATGTTTTTTTTTTTTTTTTGAAATCCTGGACAGTTTTCTAAGAAATTTCAAGGTAGGATTAAGAAATGAATATTTGACAAGATTCTGAAGAAATCCTTGGGACATTTCTTATAAAATCCTGCAAAAAAATTTACTTAATTCTGCCATAGTTTCACAAAAACTTTATCGGGATGTTCACAGATTTTGGTTCGTGATCTTAAAATCAAATGCCAAGTAGGATTTTGAGAATGATCTTATAATTTTCACAGAATCTTTTAATTCTGGGGTACATTCATCAACAAACATATCCTGAGTAATATTTTTGCATGATTTTGAAAGCAACTTTCACTATATCCAGCAGGATGCTTTGCAGCATTTTTTTTTGAATTATTTGCTGACATTTTTTTTAAATTTCATGCCAATATTTGGGCATACGGCCCACCACGCTAAATTGTATTTGTGATTTGGCCCGTGGCTCAAAAAGGTTGGGCAGGCCTGGTTTATACCATGGTGTAAGATACATATAAGCACAAAAGACACTATATTAGTTCAAACGACTACTGGTCAAAATTACAGTTTCAGAGATTTAGCCAATTGCAATTTTTTTTCGTGCTCCCAGCAAAGCTAGAAACAGCGATTTCGGTTCACTGACGCTCCGACGACTCAAGCCGATGGAACGCGTAATCCTCGGAATAGTCCTCGGCGATGGATCTATCTTACTCCGACGAAGATTTTCTCGGCGGCGGCGGAAGATCTTCCGAACCGATGCTATCTGGGCAGATGCCGAGGTTGGTCCTGCGATTCCGGTGGAGGAAAACTTCCGATTCAGAGGCACTCCGATGATCTTTTGCCGGAGATACTTCGCGATCTACTTAACTAGTCCCGACAATGGACTTAGTCTACTCCGAAGCTGGCCGGGCAGACGTCGAGGTCGGTCCTGTGATTCCGGAGAAGGGAAACTTCCGGTACACAGGCTACCGACGACCTTTTGCCGGTGCTAAATCGCGGTCTACTCAACTAGTCCCCGACGGCGGACCTAGTTTACCTCGACCGTTAACTCGATGCTGGTCGGTTTGGTGTCGAGATCAGTCCTATGGAGGAATACTTCCGACTACCCATTACTGATACTATGTGACGCTCGAACTACTCGGCCTAGTTCCCGACGGAAGACCGTGGCCCGACGCTCTCTGGTCCTCTCGCAATTTTTGTTGCATCGACGAAATGATTTGCGTTATCGTTCTGTTCATTGCGTGACACGTACTTACGTGTTGACACATTTTCTGCATGATGTTGTTCCACGAATCTTGGACAGTCAAAAACTACATATTGCGGTGTCTTCTAGATGTTTGGGCGATCTGGGCAGTGTGGCGACTCTGTGTGCCCGAATCTATGGAGATAGTTTCTGAAACATCCATGACCTTATAGGAACTGTGTCAGGTAGAAGTTCATCTCTCCATGCTCCATTCATCCGCGTCGACAGGTTTGGAATAAGCCGATAGGTCCATCTTCCTTTCTCTGCGCAGTCACACTCGTGCTGCCATCTTGCCTTAGATCCGACTCTGACCATCTTCGGTGCGTCTCTTCCTTGGCACTCGATATCCTTGGCCAAAGTTATGAAAATGGGAAAATGGATTATTCCGGTTATAACGCATACAGCATGTGACGATATTGTTCTATACGCACTCGCAACTCGCAGTATCATCAGCTGAAACGCTCTGTTCAGCTTTCCGCGGTTATGCTTTGTTTCCAGTCAGTGCCTTGTCCCAAGCAGGAACTCCATTCCTTAGTATCGATGACGAGACATTAGCTAGTAGACGCCTCGTACTGCTGCTTGGACTGCCTAAATTCGGCAAGATTCTCCCTATTGCATTTATTGCCTTCTCGAACTTTTCGCATGTCTAATCAACGTGAGTGTTAAAATTCAGCCGATCGTCGATCATTACTCCCAGGTGCTTCAATACGCGCTTCGGTGCTATCACATAGCTTCCGACCTCCATCTGCTGAACCGCCTGGCAGTTCCTGACTAGAAGCACCTCTCTTTTGTGGTGGGCTATCTGCAGTTTGACTCCGCTCATCTAGCTCTCGATTGCGTCAATTGTTTCCATCAGCGACATCTCCACTTTTTCCAGCGTCTCGCCCATCATCGTTAGTGATACACATCCGCAAAACCAACAATCTTCACCTTCCTGGGCAGCCGCAGTGTCAAGACTCCATCTCAAACATCCCGTTCCAAAGAGCTGGATGCTTCTTTCCAGGAGTTTTCCGAGCGTATTCTGCAGGTAAATGGGCCTAAACGAGGCTGGATCTCCCAGTGACTTCCCAGTGGCTTTGGCAGCAGTGCCAGCTTCAGAATCTTAAATATTCCTGGAATGTTACCTTTGTCAAGTCGCTTCTGCACCACCTTTCTGAACATATCCGGATATGCTAGGATGGCAGCTATCAGCGCCACGTTCGGTATTCCGTTTGGAATAGAGACTTTCTTTGATTTTAGGTGTTTCGTCTACAAGCTCGTCATTAACGTTAAACTCTTGCCGGTCCTGGGCAATTGCTTCTGCGTCTTCACCGTACGGCGTTGGTGGCCAGGACGTTGGATCGTGTTTCGGTAAGAGACCTTCCACGATCACCTTCAGCCTGTCGAGGCACATTTCAGCTGTCGTCGAAGGGCCCTTGAACATTGCCATAGCGACTCTATACGCACTACCCCACGGATTGCCCAGACAACTAAAATGTACGTATAACGAAATCACCTGGAGGCTCTATATGTGCAAAATTTCACTTATAAGATGTTGCGAAACGGCCTTCTACGTACAAAAGTGGAGGCGATATGCGTGCATATATTATGTGATGAATAATAACATACAATGCGAGTGAATAAATATTCTACCGAACTAACCTGCAATATTATGCGACTTAACTTGTGATAACAAATGATGATTTGACAGCTGCTACGGATTGATCCGATTTACTTTGTACGTGTGTACGGGACGAAGCAAAATGTACAAATGAACTCAGAAAAGAAGTGTTTTATGCGAGGAAACTCATTAATCTGACGAGTTTATCCACGGTTTTTAGCGAGTTTGATGTAATTAGTATGAATAAACGAGTTGTAACGTGAACTTTCATGCGATTTCTGGTTGTCTGGGTGGTGTCTGCATCCCGGCACAGTTTCTTGTAGCAAATGGATTTACTAAGCGTGATCTTCCGTTTGAAAGCGGTGAGACTTATGTTACCTACCATGTGTACCTCTGTCAATAGGGTGCATATTAGTAATTTTGTGATTTTGATTACAAAAATACACGTTTTTGAGGATTTTGTAAGGTCTTATTTAATTAAAAAAAAACAATAAAACACAGATATTTGTTAGACCAAATCTTTTAGAACCGATTGCAAAAACTGAAAAAGCAATAATATCGTACGTGTTTGGATTATTTCGTATAACAAGACTGATTTGACATAATTCATTAAGGTCGGAACAAATCTTAAAATCTTCTGTCACTTTCCATCAACATGTGTCGAGGGGGGCGGACAATAAATAATAAAACGGAAATTCAGGTAAATTCATCATTTTTTTTCTCATATACTGCCAAACCATGTTTTTGCAGCGTATACCAGCCAATCAAAATGTTTTGAACTATTATCTCGTTTATTTTTAATTTTTATAACATTGATCGAATTACATTTTTATAATTAGAATTATCATAACAACAATCTCCAGGTTTTTCACCCATCATCTTGAGTTTTGATGAGAGAAAATATTAAATTTCAACTAGTCACAATTTTAAGAACACTGCAAAAATGTTGCACTTAGAGCTTTAAATTAAACTTAGATAATGTTGATTTGATATAACAGTTATGTTATACCCTTCTGGTTGTAAAAATATTTCACTATATTTGAAGAAAACTGGTACTGTGAAATATATTACCCTTCTACGCTAACTTGTGCCATGTTAATTGCAAACATTAGCGAATTTGAGATAATGTGTCCTGAAGAGCAGCTTTATTCTACAAACAGTTTTTATATTTATGGAGCAATTTCCCAAGGATCGCAGCAAAACGCGCGCGCGTGCGGGTGTGTTTTGATGTTACTGTCACGTTTTTTCTCGTACTCGCGTATGGTTTAATTTCGGCTGGTAAAGTCGCAAACCGACTGGTGCAAATACAACATGTTATTGGATACATCTAATGTGTTTTTATAACTAAAACTAGCACAGCAATGCGAATCTTTTAAGTTTGATTGTGTAATTGTACAAGTGAAATGCGAGTGTTCCGGGATTGCCCAAATCAAGAATAAAAGTACCCAATTATATGGAATATAAGTGGAAATTGTTTGAATCACGAATTCTGATGCGGGGGAAAAGTGAACTAGCATTTCAGCTGTTAAAGAAGTTGTTTTGGACACTTAACTTAATTTGGTGAGTTCGTTCCTGATCATTTGTAGTTTTTCTTTTTGTTCCCAAAATCCCATGTATGTTCTTATTTTTTCGTTAGACGAAATTGATAATGACCCGTCTATAAAAATATGGCCGATATGAATTGAAAACCTGTTGGTTATCAATCCCAAGTCTGAGATCAAAGTGAGTTTTCTACTCGTTTTAGAGAGCGAGCAATGGCGCTTAAGCCTAGGCCTTACAGCCAGGACATGAGGTTGAAATACCCAAAAACGAAGACGGAACATAAATGGAGTGTGCATTAACCCTCTTAGCAAAGCTACTCTCAACGATTTTATCAATATCCCTGAAATGGAACGATTGTCCCCGTTTTTTCTTTCATAAATTTGAAAATTCTCGTCTATCATGTTATTCGTCCGTGAGTAATCTGATCGCCGTGAATTTCGAATTATCTTCAAACTCAAGTCTGCACAGTGGGCCTGGCCTTTTTAATATCTGTATCATATCATCAATATGCTGCAAATATTAATACTGACAAGAGAATAACGGAATATGTTTCGGTATTTCCAGCATGCTTTTGATTATTGGCTGTGCATGCACTTAGGATTAGAATTAGAATTATGGAGCAATTTTCCCCATAAATATGAATTTATTCTTTAACAAAAAATAAATTCATATCGTTTACACATCACAATGAAGACAAGGTATTGGCGATCAATATTGAGGTTAGGTTGCAAATGTATTTCAATTTGAAACGAATATTCACGCACGCTATGTCTGAAACAAACAATAATAAAAATCGAATGTACATCAGATTTTTTCTCACTAGAGATCAGTATTTGGTCTAAAGTTTCATAATCGGAAGGTTTTAAAATATTCTATCGGTGAAATTTTTTCCATACATTTTGTATGGGCGGAAATGCGTCGAAAGCTTGATTTTCATGGGATTTAGTATGAAAAATGGCTAAAAAAGGAAAAAATTTAAATTTCACCGATGGAATATTTTAAAACTGTCCGAATATGAAAATATAACCCAAATACTAAACTTTAGCGAGAAAAAATCCGATGTACATTCGATTTTTATAATCGTCTGGTTCAGATATAGCGTGTCACGGTTTCCTGTGCTTTAAATTGCAAAAATCTTGTCAGTTAAATGATTGTGGTGATTTTTGTTCCAAAGTTATTATTATTAGATTATTACTAGAAATTTTGGTTAAGATGCACTAATCCCTATTCTAGAAGAGCGCCATTCACGCATTTTATCGTTGCGTTAGATCACCAATAGAATAACATTTGATACGCAGCTTGTGAATGATGATTGCGCTTTCAATATTTATACATCCAGAAGAAGAAGAAATTTTAATTAATTTTTAGAAGCAATTGCTGCATTAGGCCGTGTGCGCTATAAAATGTTTGACTTGTACTGCGAGTATTGTTTTCAAGTCTCCCGTAAGCGAAAGCGAGACAACACCAATACAGAAGCTCGCGGTAAAAGTTAAGAGAACAAATGAATTATTAATTTGAGAAGATGTTATATGGAATTAATAATTCATGGAAATCATTAAAATGTTCTATTCTGCAAGGCTACACCAACACTCTATTAATTCTATGGCTATACTGCTAACGTAAAAATGGTTAAAACATTATTTTAAAAGAAAAACGTTCAAGAAAAATCCCAAACCTATTAGCATTAACAAACAGATTAAAAACTAGCGAAAAACATGAAAAGTAATGAAAAGCAACACTGAAAATAAAACATTTTATTTATTTCCCCCCTCTGACTTTTTGAAAAAATTGAAGGGGGGGGGGGGGGGTTGACAAAAGTCAAATTCCAAATTTGTTCCGGCCTAATTAATTTTCCCAGTATTACCGGTTGAACTATATTTGCGCCGTAAAATATTGCTAAGTGAGGGAAACGCCAAGTGGACACTTAATTTTGATGCATAATTTGTTTCGTCTTCGTAAACACTAAAACATAATTCAAAACTATGAACTTTTTTGGTCTGTATCACAGTTTTATCATATGTTAAATCTGAAGTACACACATTTCAACAAAAGAATTTCGCGTTTTCAAACACAATTTTTGTTATTTGCGTAAATAAATGAAAGTGGTAACTTCATTTTGACTGTACCAAACTAACAAATTCATAAAATCAGTAGAACAAAAATTCATCAAAAATCAATGAACAAGTCTTGTTATGATCACTGTTATCAGTCAACTGTATTTATTGTTTTTGTTGTTGAATTGTTTGTAACATTCATTTGGGCTTTTCAATTTGTCAAACAAAAAAAAATATGGATGAGTGCTTGAAAAATCCAGTTTTCCATAAAGAATCCATGTTTTTTCAACTTTAATTACAATTCGCTAGTCTTAACTGATTTCCCAGCAAAAGGCAGACAAACTTTCAACAAAAAAGATAGACTTTAAAGTACATATCGAGTTATGGAGAGAAATGTACATTACATCTACATTATTGGAGAACGATGTATGGAAAACTGAAGGGATTGAAAAAATAGAGTTGTGCTAGTTAAGCATTAATAAGCCTCAAAGGTGCTTGACAAAACAATGTAAAATACCATGGTTATCCACTCGACCGAACGTAACGCATTACCAGTCACACAATATTTAGAAGACATACAAAGAACGCTATCCGAAAACAGAAACCGATTG
This sequence comes from Aedes aegypti, assembly GCF_002204515.2. Classification (NCBI taxonomy): domain Eukaryota; kingdom Metazoa; phylum Arthropoda; class Insecta; order Diptera; family Culicidae; genus Aedes; species Aedes aegypti. Next base: position 21,689,173 of record NC_035109.1, on the reverse strand, counting down.
AAACCAGTTTGGCTGTGACGAAAACAGCAACATCAGCTAAATTTGTGACGACATCGAACAGTTTTGAAGAACGACTGACAGCGAGTGCTGCGATATAGCCTCAGCATCAGCGATAATTTCAGAATTAGATGCTAAATATGTTTTGGTATTTAAAACCGGTTCTCTTCGGCTCGACGAATTACTTGATGTTGTGATATCACTTCGCATTACGTATAAACACTCTTAATAAAGATGCAATCTCACTCTCACACTACTTTTTTGAACCAGTCTAGAAAGCTACCCCCCAAATTGTGGGTGATATAGGTGCACAGTTGCAACTCCGCTCATATGCACCCCCATCAGCATCTCAACCCCAGCTGACTCACTCACCTTCTTGACCGCTTCCTTTTTCTTCTCCTTCTTGTCATTGTTGAGCTCGGACTTGAGCTCGAAGATCTCACCCTTCTTGGTGGTGGTAAAGTACTTGGAATCGGTCATCCCTGGTGAATCGAACACACGCAACCTGGAACGAGGATCGGAAGTTTTTCCGGTTTCATTACTTATGCTTTGAAGTGCAGAAATCGTCGTGGGAATTATGAGACGTCGTGGCGCCAGGTGGAGCTAAGGTGAAGATGAATCGGAGCAAAACTTCAAATTTTCAGGAGTACGAATTTGGAGAACCAGACAACCCTTTAGGCTGCGGAATTGACCGATTGGTCATCACCTGTGAGTGACATATCGATCAAATTTTCAGCTCAAACGATTGTCTGATTCTCCAGATTTGTGCACATGAAGATTTGAGCTTTAGCTTCGATGCATCGTCACCCTAAAGGGGGTGAAAAAGTCGATAACTATATACTGAATGGGGGCGATGGGAATCATGGTCATCGCGGTGCCCTCCTGTCCTGGACGGCAGAAACCAATGTTGATCCAGTTGTGGCCGTGTGTAAAATTGCAAATTCGCGATACGTCGTCAATCGAAAAAATGAGCAAAGATTGCACAATTCTAACACTACACAGCAGCGCGTCGACGCATCGGAGAAATAAAACCACTGATGTCGCGGTCGTTCTAGCTTTGGGTCACGCGAAGAGAACACTGACGACGACCGTGTGCCGCAGTTGGATGGCTAATGTGTGAACGTAGAAAAAAAGAGAGCCTAGAGAAGCGAATGTTGGGATTTATTATTGTTTGCCATGTTGCACCGCGAATGAATGGGAGCCGTCGCTGTAATGTTTGGTCTTGAAAAACGCAGCTGAAACAGCTGTGTGGTGCAGTAGGAACTACCTAGTGCTGGTGCTCTCCAATATTTAGAAGAGAGGAGAGTATTTTCTCGCGGGTCACCAGTGGGGGAATGGAGGTAAAACGGTGAAAACGTTTGAATTTGAATTCCCATTCGACATTATTTCTCGCATAATTTGGGTCTTGGGATAACGCCCTGAAAGCCATAGGCCTCTACACTGTTTTGATTTTGAACGGGATTTTGACTTTTACTGGCCTTGATGTTTACAAATTTCATGAAAGAGTGAAAGAGAGAGGTACATTTTTGTGCAGAGCCCCATTGGTAACCACGTGTATAGCTCGTAGTTTCCGAGCAAATGAATGTATAAGCATCCAAACCAATACCACTGGTAGGTAGAGAATGACCCTTTCTTCACCATACATTTGTTAAATAACGTATAAATCTATTTGAATGCTCATAAGCAACGCGCTACACAAATGGTTACCAATGGCTTTTAGGGCGAGATCATAAGTTTTGCGAGATTTGTAGTCTGAGACATGGTAAACCAGGCGTTCCAAAACTTGTTTTCAAATCGTGATGATGTTAGCAATTTTCTGACGATAGTTTAGTTTAACACCAGTATAATTAATACACTTGTTAAAAAAAAACTTTATATGAATATTGCTGTGTGCGTTTGAAACGCAAATATCAAATGCGGAAACACCAAACGTGTTAAGATTTTTCACAAGGAAGTCGAAGTCAAAGTTTGATTTTCTTTGCTAGGTTGGCGGTAATATGGATCATAGTTCCTAAGTATCCTTTGATTACTTTGTGTTACCGCATTTGAAGCCCGGTTAGCTAAGATTTGCATTTTAAAAGCAAACAGCAATATTTGTTTTAAATAAAGTTTTTCGACGTTCCTTCGGCAACATAAGGTGGTACAATTGACTTAGGGATACCCAGTTTTATACATATTCTAATTCTACATAAAAATTTGAGCAAGAATCCAAAGTTTCATAAATGTTCGTGCCCTGAAACTATTTTTAAACCACGTTTGAGTATGGAAACCACTTTTAAATCACCTCTCGACAAATTTTACTACGGGACGAGCTGTCATTATGTAAATTGAAATGTCATTGAGTCTTCAGACTAAAAACTACATTAATCATTTTTAAGGTGAAAATTGAGATATTGAGGCTCAATAAAATTGTGTTAAAAATATACTCTTTCAATCAAGCTACGAAAAACAGTGACTTTTTCATCGCTAAACAACCCAATTCCAAAAAACAAAAAAATCAGCATGTAACGAAAAATGGTCAGGCTGATCTAATAAATAAGCCATTTATCGATGATAATAAATCTTCGATCTATTTAGTGGAATACTTACCTATAAATAAATGAAAACCCGAATTCAGTACAATATCATTTGATTCCACTAGAGTTTGTATCCTTTGACAGATACGCGTATTTCGACCTCAATTGTAAGTAGAGTTACTGCGCACGCGCTGTAGGCTTAGGTGCAGGAGCCTCATTACCGTTTTGATTCATATTACGGACACTTAGCTTTCGAATGGTGGGTCAAGATTTTGATTCCGCAACATGAATAATTTTAAATATATGAAAATGTGTGGACTTCCTATGATTCTTATTCCGGACGCTTCCTTACTTTTGCCTTGATTTCCGGACACTTTGATTCCAATTCCGGACAGCTCATGAAAATCATAAATAGAGAAGTCAAATGATCGATTGAAATCGTCAAACCACTAAACAGACGTCTAAGGCAGTTAAGCATTGTAAATTTTCATGGATATTCATGTGAAATGCTTATTAAAACAAGCTTCGAAAATGCGAACTTTTGAACGGCAAAAATTGAAACATTTCGTGTGAAATATTTCCCATACAAAGAAGAGTGTCCGGAATTAAAAGCTGTCCGTAATATGAATCAAAACGGTACTTGCAAGCGCACGGGCGCGCTGTATATTGTGAGACCTTTTTTGGTGCGCCTCATTTTTCTTGAGATGTATCTCACTGCGGTCTCATGCGCTCCGTCACATGTGCTGTTTAAAATTCAGCGCAATAATTGGAGTGATAAAAAAAGTTTTCAACGAGGATCGAACTTATAACTCTTGGACCGTGAGTCTTCAACCATATCATGTAAGCCATCTAGACACCTGGATAATGAAACGAAAATAGTTGTAGAGGCTCTTCGTTACTAAGCAGTTGTTTCACAACTTGGATACCGATGGCGAACCGAAGCGCCGAGCAGCGCATGAGACGAGTCTCCCCGAGAGCACATCACCTAGCGCGCGCTTTTAGAATTTTCGTGAGCCTCCATGTAGCGCAGCACACTAGAATTCCAATGAGCTGAGAGACGGTTTTGTTGGAGGCTCGTCAGTACATTTATGGGCTCCTGAGAAATATGTAACTCTAATTGTAAGGCAGTCTAGGCTGTCGACTTCGAGTCTAGTTCACGACACTGATGCCAACATCAGGGTGTCCATTCAAAACCAATTTTCCAATTCCCGGATTTTTCCCGGCTGCCTAAAAAAAAATTACAAACTGATGGCAAAATTATCTTTGGTTTTTTTCTCATACAAATTTAAGAGCCTTGCCAAGAATCCCTTCTTGTAATACTTAGAAGAGCGTAATCTATATGTCTATCAACTCACTAAAAGTTAAACATGGTGCTTGAAATTGTAACGAACCGGCTTTCCGAAATCTTACTGAAAATTCCTCTGAAGTTCTTCCGAAAATGTTTCTAAGATTTTTTAAAGATTTCTTTTGGTGTACTTTCGGATGTTTCTTGCGGACTCTTCACAACATACTTCTGAAATACTTCCAAAAATATTCATGGGGCTTTTCTGAAATTACTTTTGAGATTCTTCTGGAAATCTTTCTAGGGCATTTCCTATGGAGCTCTTCCGAAAATACTGCTGTAACTCTTCAAGACGTCTTTCGAGGATTCTTCCAAAAATTCTGGGATTCTTCATGAAATCCTCCTAGGCAGCATCTGTAAAACCTTCGGAGATTTTTTCGGAAACACATCTGCAATTGTTTCGTACAATTTCATATTCGTACGGGGGACTGTTTTCACATCAAGTTGATACAAAACTTGATACAATGAGTTTCATAGGTGTAATCTATTGTTCGACAATCATAAAATATTTCCATTTACATTTATCTTTGAAATAATGGAAAAGTATTGAACTCGTGTCTGAAAATGATCCAATTCCGTATTCGTACACCTATTAAAAACCGAACATACAACATTCAAAACCTAATTTTAATGATCTATTTGATTGCTTAGGTTCTTGATTACATTGTTCAGATGTAGTAGAATACATTTGGACAACTTATAAGCGGACCTATATGAAACTGAAGTAAAATTATCAAAAATAGAATTTTTTCAATAAATTTCGCTATAAAGTTCAAAAAATTTAACAATAATGTTCATTTTTGTAGATGGATCCCTTCTCAAAATGATATTCGTGAGCACTGAGAATTTTTATTGAAATATGTTCAGTTTACACACATTATAAGCAGTTTTTTATCGTTTTTGTGTTCAGAAAATTGCAGAGGCGACTCGTAACCTCACTTTTACCTGTTCTACGAATCTAAAAATGGATAATTCGGCAAATTTAGTTTATAGAACACAAAGTAAATGGTTGTAATCTTCCTTTCTAACAAAGCTCTATTTGTTAGATGCTAATTTGTTGCTGAAAATCCAGAATTAGTAATCGTGGAACAGGTAGATTTGAGGTTAGCGAATCGCCACTGGAAAATTGTAATGTCACAACTTTAAAGCTCTTATCGAATGTTATTTTAAATCAATGTAACCAAATGTTGTATTCTAAACAATAGATAAAAGTTAATTATAAGCTTGTCTGTAGAAAGAATGACAATTACGAACTTTTTTTTCAACAAACTACCTGTACCATGCTGACTTTACCTTCAAATGATTGATATTATCTATATATTCAATTATCTTTGAATTCTTATTCAAATTACACACAAAAGGACCATATTTTGAAAATTATTGATTTTATAATTGAAATACAACATAATTTGAATGAGTAAAGAGCATTGATATGTTTTCATCAATAAAAATAACGTATGCATTGCGATTACGGCAACAATATTTCTATCATCAGGCTTTATGATAATGTTTGATAGTAAAATGTAAAATAAGAATAATAATTAGGCAATGTTTCAATAAGAACATAAACCATGGATCATATGTATCTATTTAAGCAATGAAATTGATTATTAAAATTAGGTTTTGAATTTTGTATGTTCGATTTTTATTAGGTGTACGAATACGGAATTGGGTCATTTTCAGACATGAGTTCAATACTTTTCCATTATTTCAAAGATAAATATAAATGGAAACATTTGTTGATTGTCGAATTATAAATGACACCTGTGACCTTCATTATTGATAAAGTATTTGAATCTCAATATATCATTAACCAGTTTTTTAACAACTTGATGTGAAAACAGGGCCCCGTACGAATATGAAATTGGGCCACTGTAAATCTTCTAGAATTCTTCCGCAAATCATGTTGAAATTCTTCGGAATATCTTCCGAGGATTCTTCAAGGCAACCCTCTGGAATTTGTCCGGCAATCTCTTTAGGATTCTCCCTGAAATCCTGCTGGATTTCTTCAGGTTATTTTTCGATGATTCTTCCGGAAATCCTCTTGAGGTTCTTCTACTACAAGGATTCTTCTGGAAATCTTTCTGACATGCTTCCGGACGTCCCTCTTTGACTCTTTCGTCTACTTCCATTTTTCTAAAACTGTCCCGGAAACCCCTTCGAGATACTTCCATAAGTTTCGTTAAGATTCTCCTGGAAATTCATAGAAAAATTTTCCAGAAATCCCAATCCTCGAGGGTTTCCCGGTGTGTTCTCTTAATTCCCGGATATTTCCCGTATTTTTCCCGGTCATTTGTAATTCCCGGGTTTTTCCCGCTTTTCCCAGATTTCCCGGATGGATGGACACCCTGCAACATTCGCGTCTCTAGGCTCTCAAAACATCAAAGAAGCGCCCAGCCACTGCCATCGCTGTTAGCAAGAAGGGCAAGAAGCAAGCTTCATCGTCATCGACCAGAAGCAGTTATTAGGGAAACATGTGTACCGTAGATTTGAACCGCGTGGCAGACCGCATGATATTATACATTCCTGAAAATTTGCAGAAAGTCATGAACCAACAAAACGGGTCGACTACGGAAATCAACTGGAAGTAATTTAAAGTTGGTCTGTAGCAAAATGTTAATTTCTATCTTGACAGCCTCCAAGCTAATACATCCGATTCTGTTTTTGCACTTGGGATGCGTACCGTGCAAAAAAAGTTTTCAGTTCAAAATTTCAAAAACCATGCAAAAAAGTAACATCATTTCTCGACGTTTCATGCAAAAATAAGGTTTTGACGAAAAAAATAAATGGAAACTTATTTTTACACGGCCGTGTAAAAAAAAATCCGTGCAACAATAGAATCGGATGTACATCGATCGGCCCTTTTCAGGGCCAACAAACGCGTATAAAAATATTTTGCACTTTATTCATCACAATATTCCCATATATCTAAAGGAATCATACATAATTTGATTTGGCATACACATTACACTTCATCACGGTCTGTGCTGGGAATGGTAATAGTAGGGCTTGAATTTCGCAAAAATCACGTGGCTTCTCTCACTACAGTAGTTTGAAATCGTTAATCTCATCAAGTAGTCTATGTGGGGTCCATGAATTTTCTAAATTAGTAGTGTCATTCAAGGCTGTAAATGCGGGAAATGCAGCGGGAAATAGAACATTTTTCTACAGTAGATTTGGGTTGCTCTTAGGAATGAGTGTTTTGCTATTTTCAAGGCATTTTGCTTACAGCATAGGCGTGAGTTTCACTAGCTTCGTTTGTACACACTTCGCTTGCTTGTTCTTTGATACGCTTGCCTACTGTAGTGTGAATCTCAGAACTTTTCCCAACTCTGATCACGGTAATTTGAGAATGTACCCGCAGATGCGGCTTCGATGGAGATCGGAAGCATTATTCATAACTGTTGATCAGGGATTGAATCCTGAGAAAATTGAGAGAATCTCTCACGTATCGCTCTCTGTAACTATCATAACATGCTGCACATTATGAGGAACTGTTTGTCGTATACTGCTACAACTTTGATCAGATTGGGGGGATAGTAGTGCATGATAAAACCCCTCTAAACATGCTCCAAGCCTGGGGGACACTATTGCTATTGGAAGTTCGTGGATTGTTTATTGTGCCAGTAAAGAAAACCACCTATCCACAAGCGAGAAAAATTAATTTTATCATTGCTCTCTCTTTGGGGCTCTCGTTCGCTGCTTCCATTTATCAAACTTGTTACACCTTGCGATACAATGACGATCGTGGACCGCAAGAGATGGGATATTTTTCTTTGCTTGCTTTGATCGTGCTTCATACTCAAATGAGAGCGAATTCTGCAATGCCTGCTGTTGATATAAGCGCTAGATTTAAGTAGGAAAAAAAATTCCACGCATTTACGTTAGCCTGTAGTTGAAAAAGTTATGCGTTTTGCTTCAGTACGTAAACTGACATAATCTTGCAGTCGTGCAAATGTTGATCATGGAACTTGAAAAACTCTCAGTATTTCAAACATTTTTATCAAATTAAGGTTATTTCTTCGTCAATCGTTCAAAACAAGATTTCATTCATCGATGATCTTTATCTAATCAGAGGTCAGTTTAATACATGATTTCTGCCCATTTCCGTCAGAATCCAAGTTTTCGGTTCTCTGTCTTTGTCCATCAGAGACCTTTTTTGCTGGTTTCTCCCTATTCCTATCAGAAACCGTCAATTTTCATCTCCGCCCATGTCCGTCGGAGACTACTTTTTGAATCATTCTACAGGAATTTTGTTAATCGATACTTGCCAATAAGATTATTTTCTTTCTACCAAACTACGCCAATGTAGTAATTCAACGTCTTTGCGAGCCAAGAATAGACCAATAACTGACAGTCTGTTTGTTTCTTATTTTTCTAAGCCTGCTTATTTCTTATATCCCTAAGCCTTCTTATCAATTCAATTACAGATCATTACGTCCTCACACCCCTCCACCGCCCCCCCCCCTCCGTAACGCTTTTTGTATGAAAATTCTAAAAATTTTGTATGAGTCGTAATTTGAGGACGCCGCCTTAGTGACTTTTACTTGAAAATAGTGATTTTTTAGTGACCAGGTTGAAAAAAATGAACCAAGTCACTAAAAAGTGACTTGCTAACAGCCCTGCTTTATGGACCCCCCCCCCCCCTGTCACGTTGAGACCTCCGAAATTTTTGTAAGGCTTGTCACGCTTGGCTTGACACCATCCCCCCCCTTGGAGCGTGACGTAATTTGTGCTAGTTATTTTCTACATAAGAAAATATAGTTGATAGTTATTTTCTACATAAGAAAAGAAGCTTTGAAGACTTTATGCCTAAAAGAAATTCAAACAGCAGCCAAGATAATAAAAATAAACCAAATGAGTTTCCATAAGTATTTATTAGAGAGAGAAAATCAGCCCAAGCTTGTACTACTGTTTGTATTCTTCATGATTATTTTTCTAGGCGTATCATCATGAATTAATTCAGATGTATGCCCATAGTTTACTTCAGATATTAAACCGGAGATTTTTTTTTCGGATTGTGTGTTAAAAGGGTATTAATTTATTTAGGAATTCCTTCATTAATTAATTAAGATGTTCCGATGGAAATAATTTGAGAAATTTCCCAAAATGACCTCAAGAATTCGTCCAGGAAAGATTGAAAGATTTCCTCGACTAATTGCTAAGGAAGCTGAAAAATCAATCAAATCTCTAGATAACATGCTGCAGGACTTCCGTAAAAAATATCGGCTGAAATTCCCGAAGAAGTTTGTGTAGGAATGATCAGAGGAATTACTGGAATGCTTATTGTAGTATTGGCTAGTGATAAACCTTAAGTAAACTTTTTAAGTATCCATGAAGATTGTACACGACAACCACTCGAGAAATTGTTCGGAAGAACTGCGGTAGTAATTCTTTAATGAAATGTAGAAAATACTGAGGAATTCCTGGAAGAGTATTTAAAATATTTCCTCAAAAATTCACTGTAGGAGTGGATCAATTCCTAGAATGGATTATTGATTTTGAAAAACACTGTGGATTTTCTTGGAAGGACTTCTGTAGGAATATTTGGAAGACATTCTGTAATATAACAATGTGGGAAATCTAGTTCTTCAGTCCAAAAATATGTGAAGGAAATCTCGAGATAGTCTCTGGGAAACTACTGGAGCTAAAAGGGTTGGAGTACTCAAAGGTTTCAAGGAGCAAGTTCTGAAGCAATTCCGCTATGTATCTCTCAGCTGGAAGCATTGATGATGGAATCAATAGAGACATTTTTATGAGATTTCTGGAAGTGTCCCAGAAAATATGCCAGCAGGACACCACTAGCAGCTGATGTCTTTCTTCAAGAAATCTGGGAAGAAATATTCTAAAGAACCTGTAGAAGTCTCTCAAGGATATTCTGGAACCTCTAAAATTTGGCAGCAGGATTGACTGCAAGATGAATAAATTTTTTGGTTAAAATAGAGGCTTTAGAGATATTCCGTTAAACATAGATATTTTAAAGATTTAAAAACAATTAAAAAGACAGTCTCTCTCTCTGCTACTAGCCATGGTGTCAAAAAATTAGTATTAATCTTCTCGACACATAATGAAACAGTTCTAATGCAATTCCTCTCGTTCTGCCATAACTATCACACAAGCTACACATGTAACCCAATCTAAAGTTAAATTCACTGATAACAACGCAAGTGAAAGCTGAACCGGACACCCACCTAGCCCTCCCCCCTCACGATATCATACATGATCAGTCTGACGACCACTGGATGGTCAATCGAGCGAATTCCCGAAAACAGAAATATTTAGCGACATAGAACATCATCCAACTCATCGTCCCGTCCTCGTAAATTATGACTGGACTATTATTGCTGCCGTGTAGGAGAAAAATCGATTCCGGATCATCGTCACCCCGCCACCAACCACTGTCTGGGTGCAAATGTTTTTCGACTTTTTCACACGAGATATCACGCACTTTACCACAAATTTATGCTCAAATCAAAGCACCGCAACTATGTTTTCACTTGAAGATAGATTTGGTCAGAACATAGCCGGAAAAACTGTGCAAAACTTACTTTTTATCTAATGAAAATACGCCCGTCAGCTTGATTCTTTTATGTCACCACTTTTGATTTTGACGGACGAAGACGACGACGACGATGCGTTGACAGAAAACGTTCGAGGGAGTGGACACCAGTAGCGAACTTTAAACGAAAATAAAACCGCTGTATCAAAGCTGGGGGTGATTCACAGAAGCTTCGCGCAGTACTAGAATTAAAATGCGTTCATCAATAGGGCTCTCAAACCGATTCATTTTATTATCAATTCAGTTAATACCGAATTTTTCGACGCGCCAGAATAGGGTTTTCTTGAAATCTATTGGCCAATACAAGTCGGGCAAGGTGCGTTGAGTAGTAATAATAATAATGATACTCATGGCGGTTGCTGCTATAGAATAAAATCGCTACTTTTGGAAAGTATCGTAATCATAGGTCAAACTCTATATTTTTTGCCTTATGAGCGACTAGGGTAAATTATGTATTTTTGACAGGCTAAGGATATGTCTGGAAACGGCGACCGATTAACTGCATTAGATACTAATATTTTATTATGCAATGTTACTTATATGCTTAATGTCTCGTTGTCTTTGGTTGTACTTTGAGTTACTGGGGAGAATAAGCTTACAAACTGTAGCATTAGCTTCCAAAATAACGTTTTTGGCAGCCTGTCTATTATACATTTCGGACACCAAATATACATTTTGGACACCCTCATGTAGATATAATTTATTTATCTCAATATCCACAGAATGTTTTTTTAAAAAGACGGTCATTTCGTAAATTTTTAAGAGTTTATACAAAGACAAATTAAAGACCCCCATGTCCCTTGCAGTTGCCCAAAATTTTATGGCTCATAAGGTAAGGGGCGGTCCATTAATTACGTAAGGCAATTTTCCGGGGTTTTCAACCCCCCTCTCCCCATGGTAAGATTTTTTGTATGAAAATCAAAAATAAATTGAATGACGCGTAAGAAATCTCAGACCCCCCCCTCCCCCCATAAACCCTTACGTAATTAATGGACAGCCTCTAATCTAGAATGCCGTTCAAAGTGTACTGCGATCTGTCAAACTTGGGTACCTTTTGCACTACCGAGGGACTGAATGCAGTACTAGAAGTGGTAGCCAATCTGTTGCCGAGTGGGACATGTGACTCATGCATTTTTTCGCTTATTGGATGTATATATTAGTGATAATAATTGCATTTAATGCAAACAAACATCATCAGATCCAAGAAAAACGCCTGCAAGTATGCATGCCACTATGGGCGATCAGGTGACCAATAATCTTAAAAATGGCTTATTCTGATAGATTTTTCTTGTACACCATTGCATAGTCAACACTTCTATTAAGATATTCCTGGAATATCAGGGCAAAATCTTTCATAGTTTTATTAATACAGCATGTAAAGGATAGTTTTTAATAAAAATTAAGAAAAAAACAGTGCGAACACAATGCATTCATTGATTTTTTCGAATGCATTCTTTGGAGTAATTATTGAAGGATTCGCTGAAGAAATTTCAGGAGGAATCCTTAGAAGAACTTCATGAGAAATACTCTGCATGAATTCTTGTACTAATTTCGATAGAATTCCTAAAGGAAACATTGGAGAAACCATTTGTAACATCTGGTTGACTTTCACCAGCAATGTTTCGGGGAATTTTTGGAGAAATACATAGACAAAACAAAACAACAATAAATATTTTGGAGAAGTCCAGTTTTAGGAGGAAATCCTAACGATATCACAAATAAATTTTTGAAGAAATTTCCAGAGATTTTTCTAGTGACACCACGAATCCAAATGTACAAAACAAATTCCACCATCAAAATTTGGAACAATTTGTTCATTTAGTTGGAATACTAATTGGATTTCGGCGATATTTTAGAAATTTTTTTCAGAACTTGCCTAACTTCAGTCATATTACACGGTATTTTTGGTTTTTAATTGAACAAAATCATAAATTCTTCTTTGGTCACCTTCCATCAAAATGTGTTTCCCTCGACACATTTAAGGTGAAACATCTCGGAATTCAAAGATGGCCGGCTTGTACTCCTACTCACGACTTCAAAGGCACTAAAACTGGAGAAATAGTAGGCAAACGTTCCTGATCTTCTTATTTTAAGCATTCTGCTAGTGCACAAAGCGAAAATAAAAAGTGCACTGTTGTAAGATGCCTTCATTCGTGAGATTAGTGCTTTTGAAATTTTAGTGAAATCTTGGAAGTGAGATTCAAAACTGTTTTACTCTAAAGAACATTTAAAAATGTTAATGCATAGGTTTTGGGACAAAGCGTCGAATTCCAACACAGAGAACAAAATATAGTGTCCATATTTTGCAATGTTTACACAGTATTTTATTCCTCTTTATCAACATATCTGAAATGATTTTGTTGTGACGGCCGAGAGAAATGATGAACACAACAGCTAATCGACGAATTCTATTTATTTCACCACTTTAATTACATTAATCTGTTTTACAACCGCGACGGCGGACATGATTTTACGCGTGTTTTCGCTAACGGTTTCCTTTTTCTTATGGCTACACACTGAAGCGCAACTACTCAATATCGGGGGTATTTGGGTCAAAAGTAAAGAGCAAGGTAGTTCTAATAATGGTAGGTGTAACATCTCTCCCCCTTGTAAAAAGAAAGTTCTTAGAGTTCGCTGCAAAAAAAAAAAATCACAAATTCAACCTTGTGGGAGCCTTCACTACCCTGGTAGAACGTCTCAAGGGTTGTGTAGCTTCTTGGGTCGGAACTGGTGTAGCCCCGGCAGATGGAGGACCTTCCTCTGGTTCTGGAACAGGATCAGGTGGCGCTAGTCGTCGACCAGCTTGAATCTCCGGAGCACAGACCGGAGCACTTGACGTAGCTGATGATGCATTGTCAGGTCGTTCAGGAGTCGCTACTCCAACCGATGGAGCAACTCCCGGACTGTGGTGATCCCGATTCTCGATTCTAGCATTGTTCGATGCATTATCCGGAAGACAAGCGCCCACACCAACGATATGGTCAATGTGACGCTCCCAGCACCGCCCGTCATCCAAGCGGACAGCGTAACGAAGTTTCCCAACCTTCTCAGCAATCCTGCCGAACTTCCACTTGTCGACAGATAAAAAGTCCCGGACACGTACACGATCACCGTCTTTGAATTCTCGCACTGCATAATTCTTCGCATCAACGACTTCGTTCTTCGGCAACATCAGGTCGATTCTCGATCTTAACTGCCGACCAAACATCATCATCGCAGGTGATTGACCGGTGGCAGGATGTATCACATACACCCGGATTCCGCGCAGCAGGCAACTTTTTTGCATCGCAAACTCGCTCTGGTCAATTCCAAATCGGTCCTTGCCTTCGACGATTACACCGTACTTGATGCCTTGGATCAATTTCTTAACCGTTGAATCTTCCGCAGTTGCCTGGGCCAACTCCGCAGCAGTAAGGGGAAGTGTCTCGATTTGGTGCATTTCCACTAAGTCCGACTCATCAATGACGTTGTCGGGATCCGCTAACTTCAGTGGAATTCGGGATAAAGCGTCGGCGTTAGCATGACTTGCCGACTTACGAAATCGAATTTCGTAATCGAAGGACTGCAGGTAGGTTGCGTAGTGTTGCATCCTAAGAGCAGACATAACAGGCAATCCCTTATTTTCCCCGTAAATTTTGGTCACTGCTTGATTGTCTGTAACCAAAACGAATCTCCGGCCGTACAAGAATTGAAAGAATTTCTTGACGCCGAAAATTATCGCATACGCCTCTTTGTCCACGTGTAGGTACGCCTGCTGGGTTCGATTCAGCGTTTGGGAGGCGAATTGGATAGGACGCTCCGAGCCATCCGGGTAGATGTGACTCAGAACGGCTCCTACCCCGTAAGGCGAAGCATCGGTAGCCAGCACCAAAGGCAATTCCGGGGAATAGTGTACGAGACAGGTTTCAGCTTGCATTTGCTCTTTCACCGCTTGAAAAGACTTCTCACATTGCGTGCTCCATTCAAACGACACCTCGTTCTTCAGCAGATTGTTGAGAGGATAAAGAACGGTGCTTAGGTCCCGGAAGAACCTATCGTAGTAGTTGAAAAGACCTACGAAGGAGCGCACTTCGTCCTTGTTTTTCGGCCTCCGCATCTCTTGGATGGCCTCCATCTTCTTCTGGATTTTATGGATCCCCTCTTCATCGATGAGGTATCCGCAGTACTCTATCTTCTCCGCGAAAAATTCGCACTTGTCTCGGTTAACCCGGATACCGTTCTCGTCCAGCCGGCGTAGCACTTCCTCCAATCGGCGCAAGTGGGTCTCGTCATCGGGTCCTGTCACCTTAATGTCATCCAAAAACACACTGACACCCTCAATTCCCTGCAGCAATGACTCCATTTGTCTCTGCCAGATGGCAGGCGCAGATGCCACCCCGTACATGAGACGGTTCGGCCGGTACAGGCCACGATGAGTGCTGAGGGTAAGAATTTCGCGGTCTTCTGGAGCGACTTCCATCTGCAAGTACGCTTGCACCAGGTCAATTTTGCTAAACTTCTTCCCACCTGCAAGCGAGGCGAACAATTCGTCCACCGTAGGGAGCGGATGCCTGTCCACCACCAGGTTAGGGTTGACAGTCTGCTTGTAATCACCACAAATACGCACCCGGTTGTGGGATTTCTTCACCGGCACAATCGGCGTCGCCCAGTTGCTCTGGTTGACCTTGGTGAGAACTCCTTCAGCAACTAGTTTGTCCAACTCAGCTTCGACCACATTCTGAAGATTAAACGGAATTTTGCGGGCCTTGAGGAAGACTGGATGGACATCTTTCTTCAGCGGCAAATTAGCTTGAACACGGGAGATTTTTCCGATGGAATCCTCGAATACCCTCGGAAACTTTTGCAGTACCATCTTCACAGCAGCTGCAGTATCATTCGAAGCAGCAGCATTGCTTCCCGAAGCAGCAGCATTCCTCGCCGTATCTCATTAACCGCACTTTTGTTCCGCAGCACAATGTTCCAGTCGACCGACAACCGACTCAACCATTCGCGCCCGATCAACGGATGTTTCTCCGATTTCACGACGTACAACGGTAATTGCGAGTTTTGTCCATCGAATTCGACACGCGCGTCCATTATCCCGAGCACTTCAATGTTCGTATTGCAATAGCTCACGAGATTTGTATCGCACTTCCGCAATTGAGCTGCCTGGAACAGTTCCTTCCAACAGTTCGCACTCACGATGGTGACGGGCGATCCCGTATCTACCTCAAACCGCAACTGGACTCCATTCACGCGCACTTTCATCCATATTTTTGCATTGTCCGATATGGAGTTTACCGAACACACTTCACGCACAACGGCACACGCATCTTTACAGTCATTTCCGGAATTGTCCACGAAATTCGTTTGCACCGTATTTTGTTTGCCCGACGGTCGCGCACTACTGGGCTTCGAGCCAGATTTTTTCATGCACACTCTTTCAAGGTGTCCCTTCAGGCCGCAAAACTTGCATTTGGTTTGCTTGTGTTTGCAAGCATTAGCCAGGTGAGACTTCTCGCCACAACGGTAGCAGCTGATATCACTCGCACCTGCCCCCTTCTGATTGAAACGCTTTTCCCCTTCGTTTATTTTGGTCTTCGATTTGTTCCGCTTACCTGGTTGGTGCTGCACTTTGTGGACATCCAGCTTACCTTGGTTGCCCTCGATTTCTGCTCCACCTTTCTTCGACAGCTCCATGCTCACAGCGATGTCGCGAGCGTCCTGCAAGGTGAGCTCTCGTCTTTCCAGCAGCCGGCTTCGGATGTCATTCCTTCTGATGCCAAACACCAACTGGTTCCGGAGCGCAGTTTCCAGGTACTGGCCAAAGTTGCAGGTTACCGCAATCCGTCGCAATGCAACCAAATATTCATCGACGGACTCATCCGACGAAGCCGCATCTTTGTCACCTTGGCGACGGCACTTAAAACGAAAGTTTTCACTTATCTCGAGCGGGCGGGGATTGAAAAACGTCTCCAGGATGTCAACAATTTGTTGATATGTTCTCGCACGGGGTGTGTCCGGTGCGATTTTATCGCAAATTATGTCGTAGCTTTCGGGGCCCATATGGTGGAGCAGCAAATTTTTCCGCATCTCTTCGTCGTCGATTGCGTAAATGGCGAACGCATTTTCCAATCGTTGCACCCACCGCATCCACTTCAGCTTTCGCTTGTCGAAGGGATCTATCGCAAAACTGGGTGGCGGAACACCAGCAGCAGGCACATCACGGGCAGCAGCAGGCACAGCACGTTCAGCAGCAGGAGCAACACGAGCCGCAAGAGCAGCAGCAGCAGCATCGTCCGGATTCGCCATCCTCGTCGCCAGAACTGTTGTGACGGCCGAGAGAAATGATGAACACAACAGCTAATCGACGAATTCTATTTATTTCACCACTTTAATTACATTAATCTGTTTTACAACCGCGACGGCGGACATGATTTTACGCGTGTTTTCGCTAACGGTTTCCTTTTTCTTATGGCTACACACTGAAGCGCAACTACTCAATATCGGGGGTATTTGGGTCAAAAGTAAAGAGCAAGGTAGTTCTAATAATGGTAGGTGTAACAGATTTGTTGCTGCTTTATTGACTCAAAAAAACACACAATTGACAAAATAAAAAAAGTGCACGTCGGCAAAGCATGAGAGCAGGTCATCTCATCACCTGCCGAACGTTTTGGCTCTTTTTTGACATAAACGCAATAAATAATGAATTGAAACTTCAGGTAAATTTATTATTTTTTTATTCTCATAAGCTGCAAAACCTTGTGTTCGTCACGTTATATTGAAAAATAATCACGTAATTATTATTATTATTCATACCTAACATTAATTGCGTTTTTTTTATTCCACTTTTCATTATTACAATCTACAGGACCGTTATATTGAAAATAGGGTAGGTGTGCCAGTTTTGGCCACCCTAAGGAAAAATATTGTTTATACATAAATCAAAAGACCTTTGGTTACTGTCAATACATCAAACGAAAGCTTTCAATCCATGCTCAGCAGGGAAAATATAAAAAATAATCACAAACTTTGTTTTTGTATTAAAAATGGTGGTGGCGAATACTGGACCTCTAGCACCAGTATTCGCCACGATTTTAATTTCGGTTCCTGAATTCGCCACTTACGTTGATTTCTTATGGAGGGTGGCGAATCAGGAACAGGTGGCGAAAAATAGGTACAAAGGAGTAAAAAGTTTAAGGAAAATGATTTTTTTCTATTATTTTCTGAGAAAATTTTGCGGTTTCCAAGAATGTTTCCGTATCATCTTAAAGCAATTTAGCGAACACTAAACAATTGGTAACCATATATGTCGTAAAATGGTATATAATCCGGGGTGGCGAATAACTGGTACATGGCGAATATCGGTACACCTTCCCTAGTTATTTATGCAACAAGTTGCAAAATGATGATTTTTTCAGCACGAGTCGTACATTTATCCAATGAGGCTCGCCAAGTTGGATAAATACGACGAGTGCTGAAAAAATCGAGTTTTGCAACGAGTTGAATACAACATTTTTTGCAATTACGAAAAATGCCGTTTGAATTGGATTGTTTCTACGAATTACAAGAAACCCCACGTGGACGTCCATGCGTAGTATAGGCACAATATTTTTCAAACAGGTAGGCTGTGATACACACACAGTAGAAAACTGTCACAAATTTTCACGTTCCCAATTAGGCTGATACAAATATTAATTTTCTTTTATGTCACCCCGAATGTCATGTCGAAAATCCGAAAATTTTGAAGGGGAGAAAAAAAAAAGATTCATCATTTTTTTGACATCAGTTAGGTTTTTTCTATTTACAAAGTAAAAAACATGTAAAATAATGATCCAGAGGACAATTAAAAACAGTTTAACAACTATCATTAAAAATAAAAATTCGAAAAATAACTTTTTTTTTCATTTCTATTTTTTTGTTCCTTATTTATTTTTATCCCCCCCCCTCGTACCTGCCAAGTGGTCTCGGACATAAAAGAAATTTAATATTTGTATCAGCCTTATCCTGATCGAAATTCTCATGGAACGACAGACCAGGTGAGTCGCCGCAAGTAATTTCCAATTATTTTGTTGCTCTTAATGTGCCAAACTACCTATGCTGTAGCATGAAACATCGGGTTTACTCATTAGTCAAAAAGCTGACTCTACTACAACTGTCTCTACGCCCGCTGAACGTTCCGCTTCCGGATAGAAATTTCCTGAGTCAGATCCGGACACCCAACGATATAGAATCAGTAGCTGTGAGAGGCTATTGAGAAATTCTTAGATACTATACGGATGGCGTTTGAAGAGATTCAGACATTCTGAAATAGTACTGAAAAGTGCTACTTTTCAGCACCGAAAAGAGTGCTGAAAAATAGCACTTTTCAGTACTGATTCTTTTGGTAGGAAAAGTAGGCTATTATGTCGATCATCATCTCGTTGAAAAGTAGGGTGTTTTGCAACGGAATTGCAAAAATATAATTTTACACATATCTTTAGACTAATAAAAATATTTTAGGTGTTTTAATTAAAAACACTTTTGTAGGTGATTTTTTGATGAATTCTGTACTTTAATGCATGCATAACATGTATTCTACGTTTTTTACTAACATTCTTCAATTCAGTTCCAGCTGCAATGATGTCAAACAGTAGTTTATTTGTGGATTCCCATGTGTTCACATAGGTACCCACAATCAAAGTTACCCCAAAACAGAAAACCGACTTTCGATTATATGCCAACTGCAATCGATAGATAAGATAAAAATATGAAATAAAATATTTGAAATATAATGGAAAAAGTATTCCGACTTTCTTCCAAAAAACTATCAAATATACCCAGTTTCACGGTATGCAACATTCGGTTAGTAACACTATTCCTCTAGATTTGAATAAAGTTAAAGCAAATTGGCACTGTGAAATAAATTGCCTTTCTACGACCACTTGTGCCCAAGCACGGAAAAATACACTCACTCACCCGAACGCCACCGATGACAAATAACAAAAGAGATTTTTTTTAATTTCTTTTTAAGTATCATTCCAAACATTACATTCATTTCTTATATCTAGGTGTTCTGTGTTATTAGACAACACTATCATCCTAATTTGGTAAAACAAATTCAGGATTTTATTAACATTTTGTTAACAACATATTACATTTCATTTGCCGTAGCAGTTCATATTTTTTACAGGTGAGCTGATTTCACCTGCTTATAAGAAAAAAAACACGTTTTCTATTTACTTAACCTAAATTAACCTAAACATATAACGCATTAATCGTGGCAATAGAAGATTGTAACGATTTTTGCCTGATATTATTAATTATTTTATTTGACATTTGTTCCAATGTTTCAACATTGAATATTCTATGGTTAAGAATCATTTTCAAAATTTTATTTTGAATTCTCTGCAGAGCTTTCTTCCTAGTATTGGCTTGAAAATTTGTTTGAGAATCAAAAGCTTGTTCTTAAGACAAAGTTTTGATTTTCTACTAATAAGGGGATAGAGACATTTTACATACCGTCGTTGGGGGTGACAATGGGTCAAAAAGAAATGTGTACAAATTATTTATTGAATAACTATCGCAATTTAACTCCAATGAACTTCAAATTTGGTGTGTATGTACTTTGATGGTACATTAACAACTGTTCAAAACATTAAAGAAAAATATTTATTCACAGCGGCACCACAAGTTAATGAAAAATGACCCAATCTCACCCCATAGAGGGGGTGATATTGGGTCACTGTAATTGAAATAACTTGTTTTTGATAATATGGTTGCAAAACCATTCACAGCTGAAGAATATTGATGAAATACGATGCAAACAAGATGAAAAGATATCTAAGATGTTTCACAAGTATGATAAACCCACTTAAAAGAACGATTATACCAAAAAATTGAAGAGCTATGAGAAAAAATATGTAAACACAACATTCATCGTCAAGTTTACATAAATTTTCTATTTTTTTCCTTCAAATTGTCTTCAAAGTCTCATCACCATTGCCATGAAGCCTATTCAGTTTCCCCAAAGGTGTACTGAAACAGTGATTATTTTAATTCTTCGCAAATAGTTAAATTTCGGAGCGATATTCCACGATCAATACATTTCAGGCAGATGTTGACGTCATAATCACGATATTTCAGTGTTCCAACTCATTTGTAGGAGATGTTTCTATAATATGAAAACATGATGTTTCTATAATATGAAAACACTGATAAATAAATAAATTAAAAAAAAAAAACAATCCATTTGATAAAATTTTACGGTGTTGCTGCGCACGAAACACAGTTGCTGGATTGAGAAGTTGTCAAAATGCGTTGCATTGTTATTCAATGTACGGAATCCTCAAGTAGACTAGTTTGATGTTTCAGAGATGCTGTATTTAGAAAGAATAAACACATCTTAATGAAAAAGAGAACTACCGGCACCGTAAAATGTCAAAAAAGTGGACTTGCAATTTCATTTACTGTCGTTCTTGCTTGACCCAATCTCACCCCCATTTTTGATGTTTTAGACACCGTACCGAAAAAAATAAAATTTTTGTTGAAAAATCAAATAGATTCCGGAAAATACGTGTGAGGTGTAATTAAAAGACTTAAAACCTCCTACTAATATAACGGTAGAGGTTAAAGTACATGCGTGATACTTTGCACAGGAGAAATTTAATGTTGTAAATTTTATCTAATTTCAACATTCAAGTTTATTGATATAGTAAACAAAAACTACTATTTCTAAAAATGTATATTGTGATGAATTATGTGTAATAATATGCTCCCTAACATATGAATTATTAATTTTAGTAATATCACCGTTATTAGCTGAAATATTTCATAAATCATATTTTTCCGTTTTGACCCAATCTCACCCCCAGACCCATTGTCACCCCCATCGACGGTATTTAATACATTTGGCTTGAATGCCCTCAATGTGGTTTTTGAAAGTTCAATTCTTATCTAACATGAGCCCTAGATACTTAACTTCATCTGACCAATTTATTGGAACCCCTCTCATTGTGGCAACATGTCTACTTGAAGGTTTCAAATAAAGAGCTTCTGGTTTATGTGGGAATATTATTAGTTGAGCTTTGGAAGCATTAGGAGAAATCTTCCATTTTTGCAAGTATGAAGAAAAAATATCCAAACTTTTTTGCAATCCACTACAGATGACACGCAGACTTCGTCCTTTGGCGGAGAGGCCTGTGTCATCCGCAAACAAGGATTTTTGACATCCCTGAGGTAACTCAGGTAAGTCAGATGTGAAAACTATGGTATAATATTGGTCCCAAAATGCTGCCTTGGGGAACACCAGCTCTTACAGGAAGTCTTTCAGATCTGGAGTTCTGATAATTAAGCTAAGTATGCTGTTCCGCTCAAGAAAAGTAAAGAAATTCCTTGACTGAATGGGTCCAGAAATTTCCTACAGAGAGCTCCATTTGAAATGACATTTCTTATCAACTGCATACTGCGATCAGAAAAATGTTATTTTCTGGACCATTTCTGGGAAGAAATTTTCCACGCATCGAGATAGGCGATTCCTTTTCTTGTCAGTAGCAAACCTGCCTTTAACCTGAAGTGTACGATTTGACAGATAACTTTGAATTATTCTGGAAAATTAAAGTTTTTTTGGACGATAGCTAGAAGCTTCTGCAGGATTTTTGTCTGGTTTTAAAATTGGAACAACCTTAGCATTTTTCCATTTGTCAGGAAAATATGCTAATTGAAAACATTTGTTAAATATATCAATTAAAAATGATAAGCTACTTTCTGGAAGTTTCTTGATGAGGATGTAGAAAATACCATCATCACCAGGAGCTTTCATATTTTTGATTTTTTTTAATAATAGTTCTCACTTCTTCCAAATCAGTTTCACAGGCTTTTTCGAAAACGTTCTCTTGATTGAGAATATTTTCGAAGTCCTGAGTAACTTGATTTTCAATTGAACTAGTAAGTCCTAAATTAAAATTGTGCGCTCTTTCAAACTGCATAGCAAGTTTTTGAGCTTTTTTGCAATTAGTAAGTAATAAATTGTTTTCCTCTTTCAATGCCGGCATTGGTTTCTTAGTTTTTTTTTTCAAAATTTTAGATAATTTCCAAAAGGGCTCAGAGCCAGGGTCCAATTGAGAAATTTTATTTTCAAAATTTTTGTTTCCTAATTGTGAAAACGTTTTTTGATTTCTTTCTGCAAATCCTGCCATATATTTTTCATAGCAGGATCGCGAGTGCGTTGAAATTGCCTTCTCCTCACGTTTTTAAGACGGATCAAGAGTTTAAGATCATATACTACTACTTCTACTACTACTACTACTTATACTATTAAATTTTACTTCACATTTTGGAATTGCAATGCTCCTGGCAATGGAATTTTTTAAAGTTTCAAGAGCATTGTCAATATCATGTTTTGTTTGTAAAGAAATGTTAACATCAAGATTAGAGTCAATATATGTTTCATATATATTCCAGTCGGCTCGAAACTAATTGAAAGTGTAGCTGATAGAATTGAGAATCGCTTCATGGGATATTTGAAATGTAACAGGGACATGATCAGAATAAAAATCAGCTTAATTAATTGGCTACAAAGAGTACTAGAGTCAATGTAATTATGTAGATGGATTTATAGAAGAGTAAAAACATTTAGGGCTATCAGGGTATTGAATTGAGAAATATCCTGAAGAGCAATCATCAAATAAAATTCTGCCGTTGGAATTACTTTGAGAATTATTCCATGACCGATGTTTGGCATTAAAGTCACCAATGACAAATTTTTTTGACTTTTTGCGAGTCAATTTTCGCAAGTTAGTTTGGACCAAATTAACTTGCTGTCTAAGTTATGAAGGTATATTAACCAAGCGGTGTTTCAACTGAAACAACTAAAGTTTCAAAAACTTTAGTTTCAAATGACGAAAACAGTTGATGTTTTATACGCCTATGAATGATGATTGCAACTCCTCCACATGTCCCATCAAGTCGATCATTACGATAAACAAAAAAAGTTAGAATCTTTTTTAAGTTTGGATTCGCGTTTCAAATATGTTTCAGTAATAACTGCTATATGCGCGTTTTTAGCTGTAAGAAAATTAAACAGCTCGTCCTCTTTACCATTCAAGGAGCGAGCATTCCAATTTAAAATATTTAAATTATTTTTTATTGGATCCGTTACAAAAACGTTATCTAAACTTGATTAGTAAATTTTACACCAACTTGGACTGCTTCAGTCATAGTGGTGGCTTTGAACATTAGAAAATTAACTTAAGCAGTTTCACTTTATGCGAAATGTCCATTATGCCAAACGTTCGTATGCGAAATGGGTCACCCCCATGTTCAACGATTATGTGCAATTGGGCGTTGACGAATCGTACCGTAAAGCGGAGGTAAATCGATCACTGGGGCGAATTTGATCAGGTTGGTATCAAAAAACATTTCCTCTCAAGGATGCTGAAGGTTTCATTGCCACCACGGTGTAACCGTTTGGTTACAAAACCTCTAGATTGTGTTTTAATTTGTGCATGTTGTTGAGAAACTATAGTATTTTTATAGATTTTGTTACTGTTGGGTTTGAAGGATTAGTAGGATAAAATATTTGTGATAGTAGGATAAGCAGATGATAATTACATGTGTTGTGGAACATAGTGGGGCTCGATGGTAGAGAAAGGGCGAAGAAATCAACTGTGGTAAAATGGGCGAAAATTGAGCTGGATGGGTGGTAAGCTAGCCGTAGCGGTAAACGCGCAGCTATTCAGCAAGACCAAGCTGAGGGTCGTGGGTTCGAATCCCACCGGTCGAGGATCTTTTCGGGTTGGAAATGTTCTCGACTTCCTAGGGCATAGAGTATCTTCGTACCTGCCACACGATATACACATGCAAAAATGGTCAATTGGCATAGAAAGCTCTCAGTTAATAACTGTGGAAGTGCTCATAAGAACACTAAGCTGAGAAGCAGGCTTTGTCCCAGTTGGGACGTAACGCCAGAAAGAAGAAGAAGGGTGGTAAGCTACCTACAAGGAAGGATAATGGAGGGATAAGGAACGATTGGAAAACTGGAAGGAAAAGGAGGGCTTTGTAAGATTTGGGGGGTCAACCATTGCTCATTAGCAATCCGGCGTCAGTGAAAGTAAGTCGTCAGTGAATTGAAACTTTTGTGAAATGGCAGTGAATGACCATTAGTGCCATTAGTTTGTACAGGACCTTTTTTCTTGCTTTTGTGTAATCCTTGATTACCACAGCTTCACGCTGCACGAACGGTCAAGCTGAGTCTTGAATCTTTGCTCTTCGGCTCCGTATCCGCCATTGAGAGCTTCTTCTCGAACCGCAGGGTTCTAATTACCAAGGAGAACCCTTCTCGGCGTGGCCAATACGGTCTCGTCCGTGGTCCGTAGATAGCGTCAACGAAGGGAACGCCGTAGACCCCCAAGCTACTTTAGTAGCCTTACAGTGACAAGCCGCCATTGTACCCTGCCAGAGCAACCTGCTATTGTTTTGTGCGTGCCCAAGCCAGAAAACCACCATCTTCCAGAAGACCAAGCTACCGAACCAACTCACCAGAACACCAAGTCACCGAGCCATCTGCGAGCGCTCGCCAATGTCGTCCAGCAACACCACCGGTAACGTACCGAACAACGAAACCCATTTAGCCCAAAATACCTCGTTAGCCCAAAATACCACAATAGCCCAATAAATTCGTACCAATAAAATTGAATAAAACCCTTGAGTTGCTACCCACATTATAAGTCCATTCCAATCTCTAAAAATACCCTAGTTTCTGCACCCGTTGTTCCACGTAGCCCCTCCGAATTACCCAGTAGCATGCCGACACTGCTTCACAGTGCAGGGGTCTCATGCTACTGAGCTAGTTAACCGGGAGTCTTGGTTCTGCCGTGAGCCTATAAAGCAGCATCAGCGTTAGTCTCAGTTGGCATCAACAGACATTCTATGTTTTCTAGTTTATAGATGTCTAATGATGATTATGAACTATTTCATTTTTATTAGGATCAGTTTTACATAGAAATATTCAAACTTTTTGAAGGTGTAAGCAATACAGTTATAAATGTCGGTGCTAAATAATCCACTGGTGCTATGCCTATATGTCAACTTTGAGTGTTTAAAATGTTGTGTAAGCTTAAGTATGAACTACTGAACTCTTCCTCGTTATCATACAGCATAGCAAGTATAGTTTTGACATTAACTACGTCTTACGGCAATATACCGGGTGTCAATTGAAAATCTAAAATGGTGCGTCCGTCACGAAATTATGTAAGATTTTGAATACTAATAATTCAGCCATTTACCGGTAGATTTACAATATTTTCCCACCCGGTCGGAAATTTATACAACATTTTACTCAAATTAAGAAAATTTTTGATTTTTGACGATAGATTGGCGAAAATTGTGAAAATGTCGACCCCTCTCTTACGCAACCAAACACGTGGGTTGGGAAGCACACTGTAAAAGCAGACCAATTTCTGCTTCTTCGCTCATTCTTCTTTTGACGTTAACTACGTCTTACGGCAATATACTGGGTGTCAATTGAAAATCTATAATGTTGCGACCGTTACGATATTATGTTAGAGTTTGAACTAAAGGAAGGCTGCAACTATGACAATCGACTAAAATTCAAATGCAGAAAATCATTTGGCGTAGTTAACGTCATGCGGTCGTGTCTTGTACCCACCCCCTCTGATTTTTTTTATTGTAAAACCGTTTATTCTCAAATAATGTATTTATTTCAATGGAAATTGCCTACATTTAGGCGTATTAGGCAGATTTTAAAAATTTAATGTCGCATAAAAATGATCAAATACTAGAGTTGTAAGAACTTCGACATCATTTTCTGGTTCAGGACACCCAGGATTTTTTTTATTCTTAAACCTGCTTTGCTATATAGTGATCAATTTCGCTCCAGTGTGTCATTTTAAGTTTTTGATATTAAAACTATTTTTATGATATGTTAAATATTATTTCATGAAAATCGATTACATAAACTGATAAAGATCAATGGAGTACTGATTTAGTCGAAATTTATTTGACAATATTTGAATTCCGAAGGATAACACAGCAAAAAGTTATAAAACAGAGATCAATTTGCCCCCTGATTACGGTACGTGTTTATGTAGATCTAAAACTTAGAATTAGTATGTTTAATTAGACTATTATAAGTCCTTTGAATTAAGCAAACAAATAAACAAAATAAATAAATAAAAGAATAAATTAAAGTTTTTTATTTCTCCTTTCTGACTTTCAGACAAACTTGAAGGGGTTGGATGGGTAGGGAAGGTGGTGGTTATGTAACAAAAGTAAAGTTTCAAATTAATACCTTCAAATTTGTTCCAGTTTTACTTTATTAAATATTGAAGCACAGTGTATGAACGAAAGATGCGAATACTGATAGGTATCCGAACAAGATTCGATTTGTGTAGGGTCAGTGTTCCCTTAGTGGACAGTCCCCTATAGTCGCACTAGTGGCTTTTTACGGCCGTTTTGCTATAAACCTTTTCAAAACATTTTTTGACATGAAGGTCAGGAGCTATTTATCTAAGTACCATTGATACACAGCTTGATTTTGTTCAAAAAATGATCGAAATAATTAGTTTTGCTTAAAATTTGAGCTCCCTTGCGCCTATAGTAAACCTATTGTTCCTATAGTAGCACTACTGAGAGAAACTATTTTTTATTATAGGAAATAGTTGATAAATTACAAACTTTTTTACATCAAACGAAAGCTTTTGGTCCATACTTTGAAGGAAAAATATAAAAGATTTGTAAAAATATGGTTTAGATTAGTGTTTTGCCAACGCCGTGATGATAATGCTACTATAGGAACAGAAATTAGAAATAGTGCTACTATAGGCACATGTATTCCTATAGTGGCACACGGGATAATAAATGCAAACATTTGAGTTTTCGTAGTTTTCATATTTTTCCCACAAAACCAAGATAAAAAGCTTTCAGATGATGAAAAAATAATGACGATAGCGTTATTTTTCGATTTTAGACGAATTTTTGTTCTTAGCTATGCGGCTATTGGTACGTCGACCCTACTCATTATCTACGCATTGTTTTTGAGGTTGCTTTCGAACCTTTAAGCCCAAATACGCTAGCGTTAAACTATCCTTCCATGTAAGACGGAGCTTTATAAGTGAGCAATTCTCGCTGAAACCAGGCTGCCATCGGCACCCATCGTTAGAATTCCAATTTTATGTCACTGATCGCTAGTTTTCGATAAAATTTAAGGGTGGTCCTTTCTGTTTTCTCAAATTGGTAGACCCCTCGTACGCCAGCTAGCTGAAAAGTTAGCGGAAAAGCCCATTTTTTCATAAAAAAAAACTTGGTTGAAAACTTGTTTCTTTGTTGTACAAAAAATGATGTTTGTATTGATTGCACTCGCCATATACGTCAAAATCGTATAACATGATTTAGAAAAACGTTCATTTGATAGGGTAAATACCATTGCTCACCTAGTTTCTGTAGCCTATCTTACGCAATTTTTCCTCAACTTTCTGATGGTGATCTCAGAATTCAAAACTAGCGGTGCGCTAATGGTGAAAAATCGATTTTTCTAACAAAATTCAAGATGGCGGCCAAATTCAAAATGGCCGCCAAAATTTTTTCAAGTTTAAACGAAAGCTATATCGATTGTATGACATTTGCCAGAAAACCATTTGCCAGAATCAATTTGCCAGAATGATTTTTGCCAGGAAACCATTCCCCAGAATGTACCATTCGCCAGAAACCCATTCCCCAGAATGGACCATTTGCCAGAAAACCATTCCCCAGAATCATTTTTTGTAATTCGTTTTCAACCTTGATATCAATTGATCGACATATTTGTGAAGATGCATCGAAGCCAAACCTCAAATTTTCAAGAGCGCAAATCTAGAGACCCAAACAGCCATTCCAGCTGAAAATTTAATCGATTGGTCACCACCAGCGTGTGACCAATCGATTAAGTTTTCAGCTCAAACCGCTGGCAGGTTCTAGAGGTTTATGCTCTTGAAAATTTGAGGTTTGGCTTCGATGCATCTTCACCTCAAGCCTACCGAAATTTTCGATATTTGTCATTTTTGTATCTTGAATATACTCATATTATTTGCACTTATAGCATGAAACATTGTGTAGTCAACTTTCACATTATTTACATCAAGAGGATTTGACTACTAGCACTGCACAGCTGCAGCGCAAAATTAATTAAAATTTAGCGTCACTTCTACAGTACTTCACTCGCATCGTAAATATTGCTCCAAATAATGTTTATATCTTTGTAATATTATAACAAGTATAAAACAACGCAGCTGATCGATCCGTGTTATTTAGTCTATGTTGTTAAAATCCTTCGCATACAATTTTATGCAATTTTCACTACTTACATAGCTGGTCTGAGAACAAAAAAGCTGAAACGTTTGACACGAATTAGTTTAGTTGAATAATTTCAGAAATATGAATAGTGTATCTTTGCGGAAAAAATTGCACAACAACTAAAAAGAACAGCCTTTGAGTGAAAGAAGGGAAAATTATGTTTGAAATATGATCAGTTTAGCGCCAATAATCATTGGAACAATATAACTCAAATGACTACCCAATGTTCTTTCGGTCATATATTTAAATACATCATTCAGTCCTTGAAAAGAACGTTAAACTGTTTTACTCTTAATAATAATTTGAACCGCATTTTTTATTGTTTTAAAGTAGTTTTACAACATTTGCGACAGGCTGTCGGAAAACTCTTCAATCTTCAGTGTTTACCCTGATTGCTAGTTTTAGCTATCTGGAACCGGAGATATTTTGAATTCTTAGCAGGACTGCTACGTGGCCATGATTAATGGTGGAAACCAAAAAAAACACACATATATTGGTTTCTCATATTCTGTCGCTTGCTCTACGAAACAAGTCGGTTATGAAGATTAATGTTTTCGGAATCACTCGAGTAATCTTCAATGAGAAATTAGATGAAGGTCATGGTAAATATTCTATTATTGAATCACTTTCAATTTAGTTTTTTTTTTATTTGAGGACATATATTGATTGTCCATTTCCCGATATTTGCATTTTTTTACATAAATCCTTTTTACAGACATTTTTATTGACAGCAGTCCTATATTGATTTTTTAGCTGTAATTATTTAAAATTGAGATGACATAACCTTGTTAACATTACTGCCATTCCTTCTGTTAACTGCAGGCAGAAACACACAGTACAATTATAAAGACTAGCCAATAATATAAAGAAGGGTAAATCTCCTATGAAGCATATAAGTCCTTGAATTAGTTAGCCCTAAAGAACAGCCTAATCTTCAAAGAAGGGAAAATCATTAATAGAATGTTGAAAATACAGTTGCCTATAAGGGGTTGTCCATCAACAACGTGGTCAATTCTTTCGGATTTTTTACCTCCACGGGGTCTTTCGTCCATACAAAAATTTAAAAAGAATGAATCATTAAAATAACCAAAACGGCCGCTACGTAAAGCATAGATAGCGCCACCGTAGCCTTGTGTGTTTGACAGAACAGCAATGCTGTCACAATGTTAAATCCCATATACAGTGGCGCCTTTGTTTTGATGCGGTGAACACTGACAAAAACTACCTTCAATGATCCATTGTTTGTATCGTGGTCATTGGCCAGGCCCCCTTCCATCCTCCCATAAATGATCACATGGTTCATGGACGACCCCTAATAGCTTGTATAAAATTGATGACTATTTTAACATAAAAAAAACAGTTATTTCTCAGAAACTATGAAAACCTCGGAAATCTATTACACCTTCTTCTTCTTATCTTGTGTTACGGGACAGAGCCAAATCTCAGCTTTGTGTTCTTACGAGCACCTCCACAGTTATTAACTGAGAACTTTTATTGCCAATTGATCATTTTTACATGTGTATAACGTATTGCCGATATGAATATGCTCTATGCCCTGGGAAATCGAGAAAATTTTCAATCCAATAAAATCTTCGCCCGGTGGAATTCGAACTCACGTCCGTCAGCTTGCTGAATAGCTGCATGTTTACCCCTACAGCTATCTGTACAATAAGTTTATGATATCATTATTAGTTTAAAACATTTTATCAAACAAAAAGCTTAAAAACTTACGTCACAATTATTTTGCATATAATTATGTATCGTACGCTGAAAATCATAATGATTCGAAAGATTTTACACACCTAAATATTGCTACACAAAGCAAAGTAATGCAGTAATATTTTTTCTGGGAAATGGTCTTTCTGGGGAATGACTTTCTGGGGAATGGTCCATTCTGGCAAATGGTTTTCTGGCAAATGATCCATTCTGGCAAATTGATTCTGACAAACAGCTTTCTGGCAAATGGTTTTCTGGCAAATGTCATACAACCCTATATCCTTTCTCTATACGATGCCACTAAGTTTGCTATGTGTTCCAAGCGAAATATGAGACATATCCCGTGAAGAAATACCCAAGATTTATCTTAAAATGGGCTTTTTCGCAAACTGTTCAGCTAGCTGGCGTACGAGGGGTCCACCAATTTGAGAAAACCAAAAGGACTACCCTTAAGTTTTATCGAAAACTAGCGATCAGTGACATAAAATTGGAATTCTAACGATGGGTGCCGATGGCGGCCTGGTTTCAGCGAGAATTGCTCAAGTAAAAGTGTCCCACGTTTCATACGATTGACATTGAACATGCATGCATATGTGGGCCTTCCTTATCCTAGCGGTAAAGTCCGCGGCTACAAAGCAAAACCATTCTGATAGTGGTTGTGTTTGATTCCTGGTCGGTCCAAGATATTTTCGTAATAACATTTGCATGACTTCCCTGGGCATCGAGTATCATCGTGACTGCCACACGGTAGGGGAACTGGGGGTGCTTTGCCCACGTTAAGGAAAACAGCGATTTTAGATGTGAAAAACATTAGTTTATGATCTTTTTTAATTATGGTCAAATAAACAAACATGTTTTCTATCAAATAGTAGAAACAGCTATCCATTTTAGCCTTTCTGAAATTAATTAATCACTTTTAAAAAAATGCTTACTTAACTGCATATGTATTGTTTTGCGGGGTAAAACGCCCCGCTGCTGTTCGGCGTTAGCCATGCTGTAAACGTACGCACACAATCATGCGTGTTTATAGGTTGCATACATATAGGCGTTTGTTCAGATGTTATTGTTCAATAGGCCTATTCACATGACGTTTCAAAATAGCTGATCTGGAAGCTCTTTGACAGTTCTTCTATGGAAATGACAGCCTCGTGTATGCACCGGTCTTCTACCGATGTAAATAAATGCATAGACGGACCTGTCACATGAAAAGGCCTATAGTAGTATACACGCTGATGTGAAAAATGTACATTTGTAAGGTTCCAAATTGCGCATAACTTCAATATGGGATTACGTTTGGTAGAATTTGAATTCAAACGGCTGTTTTGGTGTTATGAAATAGGGGTGGGCGTTTTGCCCCACGAGTTGATTAAAGTTTGGGTCCTTTTTAAGGACAAATTCAACATATTTTTTGCATGTTATACAAACTATGACAGTGAACAAGTTGGCTCTCGGCGAAAGTTTCAGAAATTTGGTTATATATGGACCTAAAATTTGACCATGAAGATCGCACAAAACTGCAACGAAAATAGCGAAAAACTTTTTTATACGTTTTTTACGATTTTCTTGAGAAAAACACATAAACATATATTGAGAGAAACATTTTTATCCATTTTATATAACCTAGGATGGAAAAAAGTATTCTAAAACACACCGTTCGTCCAAATCGAGGGTGGCGCGTTTTGCCCCCTATGGACATAATACCCCCAGTTCCCTATGTGCATGAATGCACATAGGGAACTGGGAGTTTTGGCAAATAAGCTCTTGATTTAAACTGTGAAAATGTTCCTAAACATATTAAAAGCTGAGAGACAAGATCTGTCTCGGTAAGGACATAATGCCAAGCAGGCAATAATCAATCATGCGTCAGTTACGCATATAGCGGTACTGTACCATGACCCCACAGTTATGGATCAAATAGTGTGGAGTCCAACCTATAAAATTCAATAAAACGACATGAAAAACCTAAAATTGTAATTTAAAAGCACGAATTGAATCGTTTCAAATTGTAACTTCGGTTAGTAAACTGTTTTGAGTGTAATATTTACATAGGATTGCATAAAAGTTAAACATTGTATCGGTTTCTGAAAACCATATTATGGATCAATTTTCATATTGTGGATCAAATTGTGACATATTACGGATCAGTGCGCAAAATCAAGAGATTTTCAACTCAATGCATCTGTATTGCATGATTTGGCAAAAGTTAACAATGTGTCACATATTACAGCAAAAAATAGCAGTGTTAGAGCTGGAAACAAGGGTAAAATGCCATTTTTTTTTGTGATACTGCATTGTAGTAACTGAGACATGTACTGTTTTCGCTCCACACCAAGTTTTCCACCCATTTCTGTCTGCTAAAAAATGAAAATTACAAACCTTGCTGTTTTATGAGTTTTATTTTTAGTGCTATTGTCTGAAAATGTCGATTCCAACGCTTAGAATGGTAGAAATCAACATTCTTCGGAAGTGATCCATAACCGTGGTAAACAATCATTTCCTGGTCCATATTATGGATCACTAGTTAGATCACTAATATTCGGTATTTAGAATCAACAATCAAGAAAAATGTTTTCCAAAGATGAATTCATATTAAATCGAAGCGAACGAGCATGTTTTATGCTATAACATTTGAATTTTACCAACTGTGGGGGCTTATGAATGCTAACGGCACTTCTTACATAAAACGACCATATAATGATAGCTGTGTAGTACCAACTAAACATTTGTCAAATACACCGTTATTTAGCGGTTGAATGTTGTGCTTAACATTACAAATGGTAGAAGACAAATAGTATTACATGGGAAAAATATGTTTTACGTCAAAGTTTATGTTTTGAGCGAGTTATCCGATGTTGAACGCCAAAGTGATCCGTCACTGTGGGTGATCCGTAACTGTGTGGGCATGGTAACTTGAGTGAGTTTTCTCCCATTATTCCCGTATGTGCGTTACTCATCCTACCCTGAACAAACAACCATGCGTCCGCTTAGCTTTCGCTGTCTCCCTCGGTTCACACACCCAAACAACAAACCACCCACGACTCATACATCACTTTTGCGTGAGACCGCGTCGCCGTTTCGGAGGGGAGCTCAAAGGATGTTGCTGAGAGGGCTGTCAGCTCAGTCGACTCATCTGACCTCTGATGGGTGATGGTGGTGGTTGCAGTGGGTGGCAGCATGTCACAAAATCCTGCTGAGAGCGAGAGCGAACGACACCAAGGTCGTAGTCAGGGGGGTGTGTTGCTTCGCCCTTGACCGACGGATGAACAATCAAATTAAATTTGAAAGTAATTAACCTACTAAGAAAGTCAGTATATTGTTTTGTTTTTTGAAATATTAAGTAATTGAAAAAACTGAATTTAGTATTATACCATTTAATTCCACTAGAGTTTGTATATTTTGACAGATACGCATATTTCGACCACAACTGTAAGGCCGTCTTCAGTGTCGTGAACTAGACTCGACTTCTCGTCACAGTTGAGGTCGAAATACGCGTATCTGTCAAAAGATACAAACTCTGGTGGAATTAAATGATATAGTACTAAATTCAATTTTTTCGTTTACTTATAGATATTCCACTAAACAGCTCAAAAATTTATTATCATTTTAAAAGATTGTTTTCAGCATTCATATTTGTAGAAAATGGCGCTAGTGAGCATGACATTTTTGTTTAGCGGATATCTCAGGAGCCTGACTAATTAGAAAGATGGCGTCTTCGGCAAAGTTGTTCAGTATCTTAAAGGCTCTGCAAACGTTGGTATAAAACTAATAAACTCACGTCTTGTGTCTTCAATGCAATTAATTTTACAGAATACACTGAGCGTGAAACTCCTGGAAGAACTAATTGAATAACTAAAATTACCGTAACAATCTATACAGAAATACCAAGACAAAGTCTTGGGGAAATTCTGTGTTATTCCTTAAAGAAAAAAAAAATGTTGTCGTGTATTATTAGGAAACCTCAATTTAAAATCCTGGCTACGCCCATGCGCGACAAAGCGTCGAATATCCTTCTCCGAAGGATCTTGGTCCAATTTTCCGTCCCATCGCGCGCTCATTTGTTGGGAGCATTCGTCCGCGGATGGTCGTTGAAAGTTGTCGCGCGTTTTGTCCGTCGAGAGGCCAGTCGAGTTACATACTAGTCGGTAAGTCACTTTTGGTATTAATGTTACCTCTATCATCAGTGAGTGGATTGGTTGGTGGGTGTTAGCAGCAAAGCGAAAGAGAGCTTTCTGGAGCTGCGAGCGCGTGGTGAGAGATTTCATGGGATGTTGGCTGGTGAGGGGATTGAGCGGTTCCAGGTGGAGGTGTTGGAGGGGATTCTAAGAACCACACCATTCACAAAAAATTTTCTTCTTCAGGTCAGTTCAGTGAGGAAAATGGCGCCGTTCATAGTGTTCTGAAGGAGTGCTGCTGCTGCTGAATGTGATCGAAATATGGAAAAATATCACTAGCCTGTTGATGAAAAGTTGATATATTGATGTGGTAAAGTGTTGATTGTTTCGGAGTGAAACCGTTTGCTGCTTAAAGTTGTTGTTTCGAAAAATTGCATACATTTAGGCTTGAAGGGTGTTTTCCATAGGAGTGAATTGGTTCCTTGTGTAGAGTGAAAAGAAGCTGAGATCATATCTAGCAAATTGTTGATTTATTGATGAATTGTGTGAAAGTTTAGGAGTGGTTTTCCAAGATCTATTATTGAAAGGTGTTTCCCTCTGATAAATCGTCCGACACAAGTCTATATAAAAAGATTGAGTGTTCATATTAATCAACGTCTATAAAGCGAAGACGGTGTAACGAAAAGCTGAAATTTCCAAGTGAAGTCCCAATAGATTTTCATCAAGTGCAGAGTGAGACGAACCAGAAGAAGCGAACAAGAGAAATAACTCCAGAATACTTTTCCCCACCACGCGTTGGATGATTCTGTTCTGGTGAGGTGTGAGAACTACGTGCTTTGTGAGAACCCTCAGAAACCAACCTGCCTCGCTAGAGACACGAAAAAGGATACAAATCTGGCGATTTAACGCAACAAGCGCAACAGCACGTCTAGACCCTGAAGGTAATGTCAAAGTTCTTGCTCGTTGGTTAGCTGTTGAATTTTTAATATAAATAACTTAATACACTTGCTACTTTGGGATACCCTTCCAAAAGTTTGGATTTAACTCGAAAAGTCGCTCACCAATTTTCGGCTGGTGAAATTCCCATCGAAAAGTAGGTGAAACTACACGGGATCAAAGCAACCAGTCTACCAGGAAAAAAGGTTCATTGCGTGGGTTAGGCATTCTACATGATGACAACGATGGCGACGACGTCGAGATGAGCCATTACGTCATCGTTTCTGTCGCCATTGTCTCTTGAACTGAAGCAGCCACCCACCCATTCAGGCTAGAATTCGATGAGAAAAAGAGGTGTGAAGCTACCCTCCTACTACCCCAATTGGTTTATGGTCATTTTTTCGTTCTCTCGGATAGCACCGATGTTGGGTGTTGTTGTTGTTGTTATAGGTTATCCTTACCTACCATTTTGACTGATGCAACAGTAGCAACAGCAGCAACGCAACAGTCCTTTCTGTTACCATGGTAGTGTGGGAGTAAGCACTTGTGTATGTGTTGTCGAGTGAGAATGTGAGTACTATTGGATTTGAATGAAATTAACTCTCAAACCCCCAACGTCTGACTTTTCATTAAAAATGAACTTTAAAAAATCATAACTTGGCCAATTATGAATCAATTTTGGATCTTTTGGTTTCAAACAAACCGCATACTCCTCAGAATTTATTGTGTTCCGGAAGAAATGGGATTGGCCACTTGGTTCCGGAGTTATTTCGGATTCAAATGGGGTATATTCGTTCCGGAAGTGATAGTTCCCTTAGATTTTTCAAGATTAGAGGTAAGAAAATTATTCATTGTGTACTTTCTATAAGTAAAAAGCTGCCAGAAGGTCGAATGACATTGGTTCTCATTGATTCTGGCCATTTCGGATACCCGGTCACCTGGCACCGGTACCTGAATGTACCCAGAGAGGACATTTTCTGAAACTCAAAGAATACTACCGTACGACGGCTCAAAATTCCTGATTTTTTATCCGGAATATCATAGATACAATGCCAAATACCAATATGAGGTTCTGGCCACTTCCGGATACCCCGGAATCGATTCCGGTGGGGCCTCAGTGGGACACTTTTGTAATCTTACTCACTCATATCGTGCGACGGCTCAAAATTCATAATTTTTTATCCGGAACATCATAGATATAATGCCAAAGACCAATATGAGGTTCTGGCCTCATCTGGATACCCTGGAATCGGTTCCGGTGGGGCCTCAGTGGGACACTTTTGTAATATTACTCACTCATACCGTGCGACGGCTCAAAATTCCTGATTTTTTATCCTTAACATCATAAATATAATGCCAAAGACCAATATTATTAGGCAATCGGGTTTTTTTCTACCGGAATAAAACGTAACACCGCGATTAATACAAAGAAAAGATAAACGTTTTATTTCACTCAAGTACAGTTGTGTAATGAAAAAAGTAAACAACACATGGTTAATGTCAGGAGCGTATCAAGGGGGGTTCGCCAGTGTGGTATTAAGGAGAGGGGTAGGAAATTGTATTCTAACACCCCCGCTCAATTTCCGGAATCTCGCATCCCCAGAGCCGTGCGATGTTGCAGGAACAGTTTCGCTGGTAACCCCTTAGTCATGATATCTGCCGGTTGCAGATTCGTTGGCACATATCGCATCACGATCAGCCCCCGCTGAATGAGATCTCGTACGAAGCAGAACTTGATGTCAATGTGCTTTAGCCGGCCACTATCTCTTTCTTCTTCCACCACACGTATGGCCGATTGATTGTCCTCATGGTACACTACTGGACCATCCGGTTTGATACCAAGATCTTCTAACAAACGCATTACCCAAGTACCATGACACACTGCCACACACAACGCAATTAGCTCTGCCTCGGTTGATGAGAGCGAAACGGTCGATTGCTTCCGTGTTAACCAGCTTGTTGTACATCCGTAGACTCGAAAAACATAGCCGGTCAACGATCGCCTGTCCGTGGTATCATTGCCCCAGTCAGCATCGGAGTATGCTTCAATCATCGGAGCATTGTCGTCGCCTTCGAATTGTAGTCCCAAATCCAAAGTACCACGAATGTATCGTAATACGCGTTTCAGATGCCGCCAATGTTCCTCTGTCGGGCAGCTCTGAAATTTGCTGTAAAAATTCACAGCCGCACTCAAGTCCGGTCGGGTTGTCAAAGTCACATAAACCAAACATCCCACTAACTCACGGTATGGCTTATCTGTGCGCTTTGACTCTTCGCCACGCTGCAGGCGTAAACGGTTTTCGATTGGTGTTGATACGGGCTTGCAGTCACTCATGTTGAACCGCTGCAGTAGTCTCTCCAGGAATGCACGTTGACTGATCCGCAGAACTCTTTGCTCAACCTTTCTCTCAATCTTCATGCCCAGGAAACAGTTCACTTCGCCGATGTCCTTCATTTCAAATTCCTTCGATAAGCACTGTTTCACTACCTGGATTGCTTTCAGCTGATGTCCAACCAATAGCACGTCATCAACGTATATGATCAGGAACAGCTTATGTCCACCAGATTCTCGTATGTATAAGCACTTGTCACTCGAACTTCTCCTAAACCCCAACTTCTCAGCGAAAACATGAAACCTCTCGTTCCACGCCCTCGACGCCTGCTTGAGGCCGTACAACGATCTGTTCAGCCGACACACGAGCCCGTTCCCTGCATTGAATCCTTCTGGCTGGGTCATGAAAATTTCCTCCTTTATTGATCCGTTCAGGAACGCACTTTTAACATCCATTTGATGGATTACCATTCGCTCGTGATTCGCAACAGCCAGCACCGTGCGCAACGTATCTAGCTTCGCAGTCGGCGAATACGTTTCGGAATAGTCGAATCCATGTCGCTGGGTGAACCCTCTGGCCACCAGCCTCGCCTTGTAGTGATCTCCACGACCGTCGTCAGCACGCTTCACCTTAAAAATCCACTTGCAGGAAATGGGCACACGTCCCTCCGGAAGCTTCACCAAATCCCATGTATGATTCCGGCTCAAAGCGTCCATTTCTTCGCGAACCGCAACTTCCCACTTCGGCCAGTCTTTGCGTTTCCGCATTTCCGCTATGGAACACGGCAAATCCTCGACGAAGCTCGCCGCATTCAGGGCGAATCCAGTCATATCGAATTCGTAATCACCATGCCACGCTGGCGCTGAACGATTTCTCACTGGACGCGAATGTCCCACCGGCTCCGGTTCACCCTCTTCACGGATCGTGTCGTCAACGCAACTGTCAAACGAATCTTCCTCAGCCACGCCATTATGATCACTGCCTCCATCGTCGCTTTCCGTGTCACTTTCATCGCACTGTGTCGCGTCCGTACCAACTGGTACACGAAACACATCACCATCAGAACAACCGCCAGTGCGCTGACCGGGCGGCTTGGCTCCGACTACCTTCTCTTCGATGAAAATCACGTCTCGAGCCACAACGATGCGCTTCCTCTTTGGATCCCAGATCCTGTACCCGTTGGGGGAATAGCCCACGAACACTCCTTTCCACGACTTGGCATCAAGTTTCTGTCGATGTTCCTTCGGAATATGAACGTGCACATCAACTCCGAAAGCACGAAACTTCTCCACATTCGGTTTGCGTCCTTCCCAAATCTCGAACGGTGTCACTTTTGGATCGAGCGCCCGCGAAGGGCTACGGTTGGTCAAATAAGCTGCTGTCTGGATTGCTGCACCCCAAAATCTTCGGTCGGCCTCGGAATCCTCTAACATGGCACGCGCCATCTCGACCAGCGTTCGGTTTTTGCGCTCACTGACCCCGTTCTGTTCCGGCGTGTATGGAACCGTGAACTCGACCTGTATACCTTTCTGCTTACAGAAGTTCAAGAAAGCGCCGTTCTTAAATTCTCCACCGTTGTCGCATCGCAAACGAGAAATCTTGCTGCCAAACTTTGCAGACACCGCCGCAACATAGTTTCGGAACGCACCGAGAACTTGGTCCTTTGAGCTAATCAAAAACACAACTGTGAATCGACTCCAGTCGTCGATAAAAGTAACGAAATACTTCTCGCCGCCGACGCCCACCGGAGTAACGGGACCACAGACATCAGAGTGGATAAGCTCCAATACTCTCCTTGACTGCCTACCCTCACCAGTAATGAACGGCCGCCGGGTCTGCTTCCCAGCAACACAAGACTCACAGATAATCTCTTCGCTACCCTTCCGAACATTTGCTTTTAACCCAACCACCATCTCGTTTCGCACAAGCTGCTCCAATCCACTCGCACTCAGATGGCCAAAACGCCTGTGCCATGTTTCCAGTTCTTTTGGCACCCGGCCACACGAATAGAAGGACGAATCATTTGCGCAGTCACTTTTGGAAAAGTTCAGTTCATATAGTTTGCCCCGTCGTTCACCAACCGCAACTACCTCTGATCCGCGCAAAACTACCACTTTCCCATCCGCAAATGTCACTTTTAACCCTGCCATTTCCATTTTCCGCACCGAAAGCAGATTCACTCGAGCGTCAGGTATGTAAAGTACATTCTTAAGGCAAACTGGGATTGACTTACCATGAACGACGGAGAACAGTCTCACCTCACCTTGATGTTTCGCAACAATAGATTCGCCTTCTTTGGCCACAGCAATCGTCATCGGGTCCTGCATCGGAGTAAGCTGGTGGAACAGCGCACGATCGTTTGTCAAATGCTCCGACGATCCGGAGTCAACGACCCATGCCACCTGCTGCTTGTTTGGCAAAGATTGCCCACTCAAAAAGCACACACCACCCCCATCTTCTCCGAAATACGCACTGCTTTTCTTCGAATCTTTGTTCTTCTTCTTATTCTTCTCCGGACACTCACTTATTTTGTGGCCCTTTTGTTGGCATCCAAAACACTTCCACTTTTTCTTCTGCTGCTGCTGCCGCTGCCGTTGCTTTCCACTTGAACCAGCAAACGCTGCCGGCTCCGAGCTGGCCTTCACACCTCCACCTTGCTGCTTGATTTCCTCGTCAAGCAATCTGCACTTGACAAATTCCAGCGTCAAGGTATCCTCCGGCATGGTTTCCAAAGCTGTTACGACAGTCGCAAAAGACGACCCCAACGTCAAGAGGAGATGGCAAACCACATCGAGATCATCCAGCTGCGCACCGGTACTTTTGTATTCCCGGACAATCTTATCAAAGATCAGGAAATGCTCACTTAGGGATCCACCTTCGTGGCGCAACGTAAGCATCTTCCGTTTTAAATGCAGCCGGCTGGCCACACTCTTCCGCTCGAACACCCGTTGGAGAGCCAACCAAATTGCTTTCGGTGTCTGGTGATCTTGCACGTATTCCAGCTGGCTGTCGTGAATCCTGGAGATCAACAAAGATTTGCAGCGCCTCTCCTGCTTCTTCCGCTTCTCAGCCTCTTTTGCCTTCGCCCGCTGAGCAGCATCGTTGTCTTCCGGTTTGACTTCCAGCTCGTCCATCTCGGCCATTTCCCGCTCGATGCAGTCGATTAAATCGTGCTCTTCTAGCACCACCTGCATCCGGTACTTCCATGCCGGATAGTTGCTGCCGTCAAACAAAGGCACCCGCACAAAATCTTCTTTCTCCATCGTTTTCACAACAATTCACACCCGGATTTCACGTTCCGCATAGCACTGGGCCTATAACCTATTAGGCAATCGGGTTTTTTTCTACCGGAATAAAACGTAACACCGCGATTAATACAAAGAAAAGATAAACGTTTTATTTCACTCAAGTACAGTTGTGTAATGAAAAAAGTAAACAACACATGGTTAATGTCAGGAGCGTATCAAGGGGGGTTCGCCAGTGTGGTATTAAGGAGAGGGGTAGGAAATTGTATTCTAACAAATATGAGGTTCTGGCCACGTCCGGATACCCCGGAATTGGATCCGGGAGGGCCT
Organism: Aedes aegypti; assembly: GCF_002204515.2. Taxonomy (NCBI): domain Eukaryota; kingdom Metazoa; phylum Arthropoda; class Insecta; order Diptera; family Culicidae; genus Aedes; species Aedes aegypti. The sequence goes on along the minus strand of NC_035109.1, from coordinate 21,647,781 downwards.
CAGTAGGACACTTTTGTAACCTTACTCACTCATATCGTGCGACGGCTCGAAATTCATGATTTTTTATCCGGAACATCATAGATATAATGCCAAAGACCAATATGAGGTTCTGGCCACATCCGGATACGCCGGAATTGGATCCGGGAGGGCCTCAGTGGGACACTTTTGTAATCTTACTCACTCATATCGTGCGACGGCTCAAAATTCATAATTTTTTATCCGGAACATCATAGATATAATGCCAAAGACCAATATGAGGTTCTGGCCCCATCTGGATACCCCGGAATCGGTTCCGGTGGGGCCTCAGTGGGACACTTTTGTAATCTTACTCACTCATATCGTGCGACGGCTCAAAATTCATAATTTTTTATCCGCAACATCATAAATATAATGCCAAAGACCAATATGAGGTTCTGGCCACATCCGGATACGCCGGAATTGGATCCGGGAGGGCCTCAGTAGGACACTTTCGTAATCCTACTCACACATATCGTGCGACGGCTCAAAATTCCTGATTTTTTACCCTTAACATCATAGATATAATGCCAAAGACCAATATGAGGTTCTGGCCACATCCGGATACCCCGGAATCGGTTCCGGTGGGGCCTCAGTGGGACACTTTTGTAATCTTACTCACTCATATCGTGCGACGGCTCAAAATTATCCGGAACATCATAGACATAATGCCAAAGACCAATATGAGGTTCTGGCCACATCCGGATACGCCGGAATTGGATCCGGGAGGGCCTCAGTAGGACACTTTCGTAATCCTACTCACTCATATCGTGCGACGGCTTTAAATTCATGATTTTTTTATCCCTAGCATCATAGATATAATGCCAAAGACCAATATGAGGTTCTGGCCACATCCGGATACCCCGAAATCGGTTCCGGTGGGGCTCAGTGGGACACTTTTGTAATCTTACTCACTCATATCATGCGACGGCTCAAAATTCCTGATTTTTTATCCGCAACATCATAAATATAATGTCAAAGACCAATATGAGGTTCTGGCCCCATCCGGATACGCCGGAATTGGATCCGGGAGGGCCTCAGTGGGACACTTTCGTAACCCTACTCACTCATATCGTGCGATGGCTCAAAATTCATGATTTTTTATCCTTAACATCATAGATATAATGCCAAAGATCAATATGAGGTTCTGGCCACATCCGGATATGCCGGAATCGGTTCCGGGAGGGTCTCAGTAGGACACTTTTGTAATCCTCATATCATCATCACTCATATCGTGCGAAGGCTCAAAATTTATGAATTGTCAACATGAACATCATAGCTATATTGCCGTGGACCAATATGAGGTTCTGGTTACATACGGATACTCCGAATTGTTTATCCAACAGCATCACTCCATAAATCAATATAAAGGTTCTGACTAGATACTTGAAATCTTAGCGAAATGCTGAGGCTGGTTCGAAGGAAACAGAACCTGGACTAAGACACAGAGCCTGGACGCGGAAGCAGAACGTCTTCTTGGAGATATAGCCTGGAGTTAGCATGGACGAAAATCTAATATAGATTTGAAGGTCAATACGCGTTGAACAAATTCAGCGTGATGCGAATGCTGACTCATCTAAGGAACTGGTCAACAGTGTTGGAAGGAACTTGGTAGTCTGGAGAAATTGATGCTAGGTGAATTTGGTTGGGAGGAGCTCACGGAAGAGCTTGGCAACTAATTTCAATACTGTCGTTAGCAACTATAATAAGGGATACAAGGTGTAAAAAAATGGCATCATTTTAAGGACGAATACAAATTAATAAAATGATGTAGTTTATGAACCAGCATCAAAGCTCAACAAATGATATAGAATTTCATCATATGACTTCCAAAGACATTTTCAAATTTCTTTATTATTTAAATTTGGAGCACTTCTGCCACAAGATTAACTGATATTCTAAAAATAAAATTATACTTTTCTCTAGTCGATTGCATCAAGGCTAACAATAAATTGTATAAGAATGTATTTAGCATTGAGAACGAATTCCAAAAACAACATGTTGTCATAAAGGATATACATATAGGATGAAATAGTCAAAAAAAATTGTAGCGAACATGTCTTAGAATTTTCTTTAAATATTTAATTTTTTCAACAACGTATATGAAAGGGACTCTATAAATTTTGATAAGGTATAGTGCCGTTTGATTTTGGCAGAATTCCAGAAAAAAATCATGTTACCAATATCGAACCGTGTCAAAATCAAACAGTTGTTTTAATCATACTTTTGTATTTATAAACACGGATTGAATTTAACTATTTTGAAAAAAAAATACACAAAGAAACATTAAGATAACCAAGATCGGGGACTAACCCATGATGTATTTTTTTTTGTATATAAATTTCAGTACAAGTCGGACTCGATTATCCGGAATTTTAGACTCGATTATCCGGAGTACGATATTTGATATTCTTGTTTTTCAGTACATGTGCATAAATTTGAAATAATTTAGTATTGCACTATACAATATGAATGGTTTAGCAGTTTTGGACGTACGTAAGAAAAGGGGGTGTGAAAAAGTTTTTTTTTGTGTACGTTCAAAAAATGTTTTTTCTTCTCAAGACCCCCAAATGTTCCTAGAAATAATATTTTGCTACGCCACTGCATCATATAAATATAATAACGAATGAAAAATATTTGAGTTCTGTATTCGCAGATTTCAACTTTTTTTTTATTGATTCGATTATCCGGAGGATTCGATTATCCGGAGTGAAAAACAATCGATACTCGAGTCCGATCTGTAGTACCAATAGATAGTTTAGTTGCATTGTATAATGAAAAACATACTAATCTTAATATGTCTGTAGATTCAAATACAGGTCGGACTCGATAATCGAATCGCTAAAACAACATTTAAATCCGCGATAAAAGAAATAAAATAAAAACACGGTTTTTTATCGTGTTTTTTATGTTGACAAATACGGTTAGCCAGAAATGTCTCATGGACGTATCGATATGGATCCAAAGCTATCTCAATGGATTCAACGAAGATTACACAGAGTGCATATGAGTCTTTTCAGAACAATTCTGGAGTAATCGCATGTTACCAGAATATTATATTGATCCATGCCATAATAGCTATGATGTGCAGCATAAAAATCATGAATTTTGAGCCGTCGCACGATATGAAGGAGAAGATTTACAAAAGTGTGCCACTGAGGTCCTGTCGGAACCGATTTCGTGGTATCCGGCTGTGGCCAGAACCTCATATTGGTCTTTGGAATTATATCTATGATGTTAGGGATAAAGAATCAGGAATTTTGAGTCGTCGCACGATATGATTGAGTAAGATTACAAAAGTGTCCCACTGAGGCCCCACCGGAACCGATTCCGGCATATCCGGATGTGGCCAGAACCTCATATTGGTCTTTGGCATTATATCTATGATGTTCCGGATAAAAAATCAGGAATTTCAAACCGTCGCACGATATGAGTGAGTAAGATTACAAAAGTGTCCCACTGAGGCCCCACCGGAACCGATTCCGGGGTATCCGGATGTGGCCAGAACCTCATATTGGTCTTTGGCATTATATCTATGATGTTCCGGATAAAAAAATCAGGAATTTTGAGCCGTCGCACGATATGAGTGAGTAAGATTACAAAAGTGTCCCACTGAGGCCCCACCGGAACCGATTCCGGCATATCCGGATGTGGCCAGAACCTCATATTGGTCTTTGGCATTATATCTATGATGTTCCGGATAAAAAATCAGGAATTTCAAACCGTCGCACGATATGAGTGAGTAAGATTACAAAAGTGTCCCACTGAGGCCCCACCGGAACCGATTCCGGGGTATCCGGATGTGGCCAGAACCTCATATTGGTCTCTGGCATTATATCTATGATGTTCCGGATAAAAAATCAGGAATTTCAAACCGTCGCACGATATAAGTGAGTAAGATTACAAAAGTGTCCCACTGAGGCCCCACCGGAACCGATTCCGGGGTATCCGGATGTGGCCAGAACCTCATATGGGTCTTTGGCATAATATCTATGATGTTCCGGATAAAAATCAGAAATTTTGAGTCGTCGCACGATATGAGTGAGTAAGATTACAAAAGTGTCCCACTGAGGCCCCACCGGAAACGATTCCGGGGTATCCGGATGTGGCCAGAACCTCATATTGGTCTTTGGCATTATATCTATGATGTTGCGGATAAAAAATCAGGAATTTTGAGCCGTTGCACGGTAGTATTCTTTGAGTTTCAGAAAATGTCCTCTCTGGGTACATTCAGAAACCGGTGCCAGGTGACCGGGTATCCGAAATGGCCAGAATCAATGAGAACCAATGTCATTCGACCTTCTGGCAGCTTTTTACTTATAGAAAGTACACAATGAATAATTTTCTTACCTCTAATCTTGAAAAATCTAAGGGAACTATCACTTCCGGAACGAATATACCCCATTTGTATCCGGAATAACTCCGGAATCAAGTGGCCAATCCCATTTCTTCCGGAACACAATAAATCTTGAGGAGTATGCGGTTTGTTTGAGACAAAAAGATCCAAAATTGATTAATAATTGACCAAGTTATGATTTTTTAAAGTTCATTTTTAATGAAAAGTCAGACGTTGGGGGTTTGAGAGTTAATATTTATAGGTATAGATATCATGATACCTATTTTAATCATGGTAATTCATGGAATTTTCAATCATTTGTGGATTTAGATGCGGTAGACAAGGAAACCTCAAAAGGCGTATTTGAATAATTTATCTTTTGGTCTTGAAGATTTAAGTAAATTTTAAAACAGAGAAAAATAGTTTTTTTTTTGCAATTTTTCATCGTAATAGGCAGTTTTTTATCACGCCAATCTGTCATAAAACGCCATACTTTACTGCACTGAATTATGCAGTGTCGTAATAGTCATAATGCAACTGAAATCAGTTACATAATTTTACATTTTCTGTTAATAAGTGGACTCAGACATTTTATATATTTGTTACATTTGGCTTAATGCCCTCAATATGATTTTTGAAAGTTCAAAATCAAGCATCATCCCTAGATACTTAACTTCATCTGAGCAATATATTGGAACCCCTCTCATCGTAACAGCATGTCTACTTGAAGGTTTCAAATAAAGAGCTTTTGGTTTATAGGGGGATATCATAAGTTGAGTTTTGGAAGCATTTGGAGAAATTTTCCATGTTTGCAAGTATGAAGAAAAAATATCCAAACTTTTTTGCAATCGACAACAGATGACACGGAGACTTCGTCTATTGGCGGATAGACCTGTGTCATCCGCAAACAAGGATTTTTGACACCCCTGAGGTAGCTCAGGCTAGTCAGATGTGAAATTATTGGATAATGTTGGTCCCAAAATGCTGCCTTGGGGAACACCAGCTCTTACAGGAAGTCTTTCAGATCTGGAGCTCTGATAATTAACCTGAAGTGTACGATTTGACAGATAACTTTGAATTATTCTAACAATGTTTGTTGGAAAATTAAAGTTTTTTAATTTTACGATTGAACCTTCATGCCAAACACTGTCGAATGCTTTTTCTATGTCTAGAAGAGCAAGACTAGTAGAATAGCTTTCAGATGTGTTGGAAGGGATCAAATTTGTTACACGTAAAAGTTGATGAGTGGTCGAATGGCGGAATCCGAAATGTTCATTGGCAAAACTTGAATTTTCATTCTGTTCAAAACGACCTTTTCAAAAAGTTTACTGATGCAGGAAAGCAAACTGATTGGACGATAGCTAGAAGTTTCTACCGGATTTTTGTGTGGTTTTAAAATTGGAATAACCTTAGCATTTTCCCATTTGTCAGGAAAATATGCTAATTGAAAACATTTGTTAAATATATCAACTAAAAATGATAAGCTTCTTTCTGGAAGATTCTTGATGAGGATGTAGAAAATTCCATCATCACCAGGAGCATTCATATTTTTTAATTTTTTAATAATAGTTCTCACTTCTTGCAAATCAGTCTCCCAGGATTTTTCGAAAACGTTCTCTTGATTGAGAAAATTTTCGAAGTCCTAAGTAATTTGATTTTCAATTGGACTAGTAAGTCCTAAATTAAAATTGTGCGCGCTTTCAAACTGCATAGTAAGTTTTTGAGCTTTTTCGCAATTTGTTAGTAATAATTTGTTTTCCTCTTTCAATGCTGGTATTGGCTTCTGAGGTTTTTTCAAAATTTTAGATAATTTCCAAAAGGGTTTAGAGCCAGGGTCCAATTGAGAAATTTTATTTTCAAAATTTTTGTTTCTTAATTGTGCAAAACGTTTCTTGATTTCTTTCTGCAAATACTGCCATATAATTTTCATAGCAGGATCGCGAGTGCGTTGAAATTGCCTTCTCCTCACGTTTTTAAGGCGGATCAAGAGTTTAAGATCATCGTCTATAATCAAGGATTCAAATTTTACTTTACGTTTTGGAATTACAATGCTCCTGGCTTCAACAATGGAATTTGTTGAAGTTTCAAGAGCATTGTCAATATCAAGTTTTGTTTGTAACGAAATGTTAACATCAATATATGTCAATATATGTTTCATATAAATTCCAGTCGGCTCGAAAATAATTGAAAGTGGAGCTGATTTAATTGAGAATCGCTTCTTGGGATATTTGAAATGTAACAGGGACATGATCAGAATCAAAATCAGCATTCGTGAGTAATCAGTTGGCTACAAAGATGACTAGAGTCGGTTAAGACCAAATCAATCGTAGATGGATTTCTAGAAGAGGAAAAACATGTAGTTCTATCAGGGTTTTGGAATTAATTTGAGAATTATTCCATGACTGATGTTTGGCATTAAAGTCACCATTGACAAAAAAATTTGACTTATTGCGAGTCAATTTTCGCATGTCGGTTTGGAGCAAATTAACTTGCTGTCCAAAGCATTGAAAAGGCAAATAGGCAGCTATGAAAGTATATTTACCAAGTTGTGTTTCAACTGAAACATCTACGTTTCAAAAACTTTAGTTTCAAATGACGAAAACAGTTGATGTTTTATACGCCTATGAATGATGATTGCAACTCCTCCACATGCTCCATCAAGTCGATCATTACGATAAACAAAAAAGTTAGGATCTCTTTTGAGTTTGGATCCAGGTTTTAAATACGTTTCAGTATTAACTGCTATATGCACGTTAATAGCTGTAAGAAAATAAAACAGCTCGTCCTCTTTACCATTCAGAGAACGAGCATTCCAATTTAAAATATTTAAATTATTATTTGGATCCATTAGAAAAACGTAATCCAATAACAATTTCATTAGTAAATTTTACACCTACTTGGACTGCTTCAGTGGAGGCTTTGAACATTGCTTCAATCATTAGATTCAATTGTTTAGTTAGAAAATTTAAACCAGGACATATCACTTGAAGTGGGTTCATTTCATGATTTTCCGTTAGTGACGGAGTAAATGTTACCTGTGGTGGCATGGTTTTTTTTTTATTTGAAACAAGTAGAATGGATACTCATAGTACAAATAGGGGAGGAGTTTAAATTACCTGCTACGATATCGGCAAAGGATTTTCCGTGGGTCCGAAATTGAAAGATTCGAACGGCTACCCGACGGATTAAAATTAATTTGTAAATGAGCATGATTATGATCTTCCCGATGGGTATGATTCCTAATCAAGCGATCGTTAACTGAAAAATGAGTATTGTTAGATACTCTACCAAGTAAATTCCGGAAACGACCGTTATCGTAACGGATTTTATCTTTCATCTGCCTGGCACGAGCTCCGACGACTCTTTTGCGCGAAGGGCAAACCCAAAAATTGGACTTATGATTGCCCTTGCAATTGGCGCATATGAACTTATCAATATCTTTCTTACAGAGACGAACCAGCTCAGGGCTGAAAGTCTCTATAATAAAGCAAAAATAAAAAAATATCTTCCTTCACTGGAAGTCCTTGGCGTGAGAAGAACCGCCGCAAATCATGCATTTAGCATCCATGCGACAATTTTTTTGTACCATGACCCCACTTTTAGCACCGACGGCACTGAGAGAGGGTTCTGGTAATTTCCTCCTTCCTGGAAATGTTCCCATGTCACACGGACATCGAACATAAGTTTTGCTTTTTCTAAAGCTTTAATATTTTTTAGTTCTTTTAAAGTTCACTTTAAAACTAAATAATATTCTTGAGATTTTATTTATTGCATTTTTGATCTCTTTAGGTGACTTATAGTCACTTGAGAGACCTTTCAAGACGACTTTGAACAAATGTTCAGTTTTGTCGTCATAAGTAAAAAAATTGTGCTTCTTCTCTTCAAGATGTTTGAGACGAAGTTCGCGATCTTTAAGAGTTTCCGGCAAAACGCGACAGTCTCCTTTCTTTGCGATTTGGAAGGAAACCTTGATTCCCCTAATGGAGTTCAAGATCCCCTGCCTAAATCCCACAAATTCGGAACAACTGACCACGATAGGCGGCACTCTTTGCTTCCTCACTTGAATCAAAGAGCCTGGACTAGAGACTGCTTGTTCGGAAAATTTATCTAGAGCATCGAACTGATTGCTCATTTCGATGCAATTATCAGCATTATCCATTTCACCCTTGGAAGAAAGCGCGCATTTCGGAGAAACGTCTTTAATCCCATTTTTGCCACGTTCAATGACAGTTTCAAAACCACTTTTTTGGAAGGAAGTTGTGAATCCAGAGATTCACCCTTCCTTTTGTTTGTAGTTACAACCATATTTAGTGAATAAATGAAAGAAGACGTGATCTTCGAGAGGTTTTTTTTTCCGAAGACAATGTCTAAGAAAGATTATCACCGCTAGCTTCCGCTAACGGGTCCAAACAAGGATCAAAATTGGATCCTAGAAAAACGTAGCACTGAAAAGTTGCCCGGGAATTGAACCCATACAGCTTTAACATGGTTTTGCTCGGTAGTCGTGTACTTTATCACTAGGCTAAGGAAAGGTCTCATAAAATTAAACATCATCTGAAAGCTATATAGCAACAACGAGCAAGCGTCTATTTTTAACCGTTATGTTGAGAAATAAAATTCTAATGACAAAACATTCATTCCCATAACGCACCCATAAATTGAACGATGGATGACCCGAGAGGGCCCCTCTGTAGGTAGGTACTCATATCACGAATGAAACTCATCTCAACTTCTGCTGATGATGCATGTCGTGCCGGCCGGTTTTGGGATTTTATGCCAGCCGGTCCACAAATAATCATTCTGTCTGTTGGGACGGACCATATTGGTACTAATTTATGGCAGGCTTTAGTGCGTCTGATGTCTCTTAGGGCATACCGAGAGACGTGCTTTTGGCGCACACGTGATGTTTCAAAATATGCTTTTATTATCCATGGGAGTTTGGGGAAGATCACGGCGACCATCTGTTTAGGTGCTGGATGGGAAAAGGAAGAAACGTAACAGGATTTTTTGACGAAAATTTATTAGTTTCAATAGAAGACACGGAATCGGGGATTGTTGGATGGTACTTGATTGCGCAATTTGGTCAAACTAATGTCATGATTTTTAGTGTTAGGGGTTTATTACATAAATCGAGTTGAGAAAATTGCTTCGTTTGAGTACAGCAGTTTACATATTTCAGTAAGATTCCCATTTCGTAAAGTGAAATTGCAGGTTGCTCATAATGTTCCCAACACTGTAAAACCCGATCATTCTTCGACAAAACGCAAGGGAAGTCATCGCCTGTCAAATGGAGTGCGTGCTTTCAAATTGCCATCTCTCCATCGATAGCATTCATCACTCAGCACCGGCGATGATGTACCGATATGATAAGCTTAGCATCAAATTTGATTGCACCGCTCTGGGTCGCCATTAGAATGCATTCGTTTTCGGTTCCCCGTTTCCGGCTTTTTCCTAGATTGGATAGGGGAGAATGTTCCAATACGACAATTTCTCTCTAAATAACTCTTTAGGTACCATGTTATGAACTGTACTAAAAAGTCAAACTTAAAGAGGTTATTATAACCACAATAAATCAGAATAAATAGCACGATTTTTATTTTGCGGTTTTCGAATTTCTTTAAAACTAAGATGGCTTCAAAAAATATGGGAGCCAATTAGGCGTAGCGGTAAAAAAAGCAGATATTCAACAAGACCACACTAAGGGTCGTTGGTTCGAATCCCGCAGGTCGATGAAGGAAATTCCCAGGGCATAGAGTATCTTCGTTCTTGCTACACAATATACACATGCAAAACTGGTCAATTGGCAAAAAAGCTCTCAGTTGATAACTGTGGAAGTGCTCATGAGAACACATAACACCACTGTTCCAGTTGGAACGTAACGCCAGAAAGCAAAAGAAGAATGAGAAGACTTCAAAATGATTGGATTCATATGAACGTTATAAAAAATATGGTTGATCGATTATTAAAATGATAATTGTTCAATCGCTGATTCGTTTTGGACTATTCTCTCCTACAACAAGTTCAACTCATTCCGGAAAACCTATCCATCCACCGGCATTGCATGCCACATGTGGAAAATTTCCTGTCCCCGGAAGCCGTTGTCGCTCCGAAACGTAAGCGCATAATTTTGTCTTCATTCTACTGAAAAAGCACTACCAATCGGAGCTTTTTGTAGGTAGGTATATGGTTGTTTGAGCACAAGATGTGGTTGTTTCAAGCTACGAGGATGAAGAGCTAATGATTGCTCTGTATAGAAGACTCATGTGACGGGCAACATGTCATAGGAACTTAAAGCATATACACATTGTATGGAATCACTTCAAATAAAATAAGGCAATAAATAAATAAAAAAATATAACGTTGTGCGGAATGACATTAGGCTTAGGGGGCGACTTTGACCGCCCTTTTCGATGAAAAACTGATCTAATTATGACCATATAATGACTATTTATAACGAACTCTCTAAGCTTGGTACATTGTTCTGATTATTCTGGTATAAGTTTGCTGTAAAAATGTTGGTCCTAAGGCAGATTATGGCCCAATGTCAACCTGCACAATACTACCAAATTGGAGTAATTGGTGATGCAACCCTTGCAATTTTACAGGAGTTTTCTAGGGTCTCATGAACTCGTTTATCTATGTATTTTGTTCTACATGATAAAACATTAACATGATAAAACCTCGCCAACAAAATCGAAAATTCACTGGGTTCATGGCCGGCTCTCTCTCTCTCTTTATCCTCGATTGCAACCCATGTTCTCCAGGTGCACCTGGTCAGTTCAGCTAACTCGCTGTGCCCAACGCTTTCTTCTTCCGATCGGATTCGAAGCGAACACCATCTTTACAGGGCTGTTGTTTGTCATTCTTGCAACATGCTCTATCCAGCGTAACCTTTCAGGTTTGGCCACTTTCTGGATACTGAGTTCGCCGTAGAGTTGGACAAGCTCGTGGTGCATCCTTCGCCGCCACACACCATTCTCCCGCACGCCAATGAAGAACCGGTCTTATGAGCGTTTATACATCATGTTTCTGGTGCGGGAGTGAATCATCCATGAACGCATTTTCTTCTGGAATTCATAGTATACACGACTTCCTCAGATGATGCGCCTACTTATTCCACGACTAACGTTGTTGTCAGCCGTCAGTAAGAATCCGTAGTAGACGAACTCGTCAACTACCTCGAAAGTCTCCGTCTATTGTAACACTACTGCTTCCCAGGTGGGACCTGTCGTGCTCAGTTCCGCCTACTAGCATTTACTTTGTTGTAGGAGCATTCATCAGCAGTCCGACATTTGTTGCTTCGCGTTTCAGACGGGTGAACAAATCTGTCACCGTTTCGAATTTTCTCCCAATAATGTCATCAGCGAAGCACATAAATTGAACTGATCTCGTGAAAATCATAACTCGACTCTAAAGCCCGGCTCTCCGCAAGACATCTTGAAGCGCAATGTTGAACAGCAGGCACGAAAGTCCATCACCTTGTCGTAGTCGCTGGTGGGATTCGAACGGACTGGAATGTTCGCCCAAGATCTTGATGCGGTTTTGCACACCGTCCATCGTTGCGTTAAACAATCTTGTGAGCTTTCCGGAAAAGCTGTTCTCGTCCATGCTCTTCCATAGCTCTACACGGATAATACTGTTGTATGCCGCTTTGAAATCGATGAACAGGTGGTGCGTAGGGACCTCCCGCATAAATACGAACCATACTAGTACTGTTCCATATACCATCCACAATCATTTATGACAATATTGAAATGATTTTGTACAACGTAAAAAATAACAATATGTCTACTGTACCACAAACTGTTTTTTACAGTTTGGCAAACGTTGATTGAACAAATTACAATGTGGCAAATAGGCGGTTAAGTTATGTAACCATTCAAATTTGGCGATCTTCCCGAACAAATTTTTCGACTTACAATTTGCCAATTGGTCAATATACTACCCATTTTTCTCCCAATCCACTATAATGCGAACAGTTCAAAAACAGTTTAACAATAACTGTGAAATAAAAATTACCACTGTATGTAGAACTATTGTTTTATTTTGCCTAATTGTATTTCAACGCTTTGCTTTATTGTTTTGTTGTATTCATACCATATGATTTTGTCTGTGATTATATGTAAAATATACAGGCGTTGCAGAATTCGCTCTCATTTGAGAATGAAGCACGATCAAAGCAAGCAAAGAAAAACATCCCATCTGTTGCGGTCCACGATCGTCATTGTATCGCAAGGTGTAACAAGTCTGATAAATGGAAGCAGCGAGCGAGAACCCCAACGAGAGAGCGATGATAAAATCAATTTTTCTCGCTTGTTTACCGTTGGGGATAGGTGTTTTTCTTTACTGGCACGATAAACAATCCACAAACTTCCAATAACAACAGTGTCCCCCAGGCTTGGAGCATGTTTAGAGTGGTTTTATCATGCACTACTATCCCCCCAATCTGATCAAACTTGTAGCAGTATACGATAAACAGTCTCTCATAATGTGCAGCATGTTATGATAGTTACAGAGAGCGATACGTGAGAGATTCTCTCAATTTTCTCAGGATTCAATCCCTGAAAATATATAGTAAAATGTCAATCAATGTGTTAGGAAGCAAAAATGTCAACTATCAAACAATTTGACAAAATGTGGCGTTATATTTCCACCATTTCTTCCAGTATTTAAGTATTACGGCATACTGTCACTATTTGACATGAGTTGGTGAAACCGTTTTTCATAGTCTAAAGCTTTTTGCTTTATATTGTGCAACATATAAGTGGCGGTTTGAGATACAGTAACCATACCAGTTAAAAGAATTGTACTGTTTTCAATGTAAGCCAAAATGTATTTTTCTATGCGGACTGGTACTCACGTCATTTCTGGAGGATTTTACGCACGGAAAAGTCTGGTCCGTTTTTGAGCGGCCGTCGATGAAACCTCCCACGAACTCGTTTGCTATAGATCAGGGGTTTCAGCCCTCTTAATTCGTGGAGCAATTTTTGAAGTAAAATTGTTGCGTGGAACACCTGTTTCTCATCATCACTCTGTTTGAAACCTTGATTTTTGACACTCCTCAATTGACCCTATAACTCTTACAAAAATTGTGAAGTGCGACTTATGTTGGTCAATCTATCATTAATTTTGATATTATTTTTAAAATTTTAATATGGTGTATATCTTCTACCCCTAAGCAAAGGGGTGTAGATTACAAAAATATGCACCCTTAAATCAGAAAGTTATGCAAATCTCGGTTAAAGTTCGTTTGCTGACATATCAGCAAATGTGACGATTGATGGCACTCAAAGGTGCTGATACGAACAAACTTGATTTTTTGCTGACATATCAATTAAAATTCAGTCTCTGACCGTTCGGCAAAAAAATGAAAAATAACCGAGCTTAACTGAGTGTGTGCTTTTACGAAAACCGAGTTTGAAGTTTTTTCAGCAATGTTTGTACCGATGCAAATTGTATAAGAACCAAAAAACAAGCCAAACTTCTACGAATCATACATAAAAATACTATGTGAAAGCTAGGAAACAGTTAATTTTTGTCGGAATACTTAACTCAAAACTGACCAATATGTCACTTACACCCTTGTTTACACCCCTTTGCATTTGGAGCCCTCAATTATTATCTAAGAAGATTTGATTTATTTGATTGAGCAAACTTTTTTTATTTCGAAGCTAAACTATGACAATTGAGCATCCAAATGAAACTATATTGGGTAAATATTTAAAATTCAATGCCTTGAAAATTTTCGACATTTGTTGTATGGTCGAGCAAGCGAGCGAGTTTCTGTAGCGATTTTTTTTTAAGCATTCAGAGTTGTGTTTGATCCTTCGACCTTAAGGCCGATGGCATACCGAAAGAGAAGAGAAGTGAAGTGAAGTGTTGGCGAAAAGAGAAGAGAAGAGGTAAAAATGGTATGGCATATTGGGAGAGGTTTCGAAAGAGTTTCAATGCGCTCCGTGTTTTCATTGATTTTGTGCTTCGGCAGCAGCATGCTGTCTGCGACCAGAGAGAGAGCGCGCACGGCTGCTTTATTCGGTTTCTTCTCCTTTTCCATGTCCCATTCGCATCAACAGAGGCCTGTAAAGGCGACTCTGTAGAATGTAGCAAGTTTGTTAAAATCATTTCTCATCAAGCAGGAAGACTGCTTCTCGATGGCGTGCGAATAAAATTCAATAAAACTACATGGTAAACGTAATTTAAAAGCACAAATTGAATCGTTTCAAATTGCATCTTCATATAGTAAACTGTTTTGAATGTAATATTTACATAGGATTGCATAAAAATTAAAAATTGTATCGGTTTCTGAAAACCATATTATGGATCAAATTGTGACATATTACGGATCAGTGCGCAAAATCAAGAGATTTTCAACTCAATGCATCTATTTTGCTTGATTTGGCGAAAGTTAACAATGTGTCACATATTACTGCAAAAAATAGCAGTATTAGTGCTGGAAACAAGGGTAAAATGCCCTTTTTTGTGATACTGCATTGTAATAACTGAGACATGAACTGTTTTCGCTCCATACCAAGTTTTCCACCCATTTTTGTCTGCTAAAAAACGAAATTGACAAACCTTGATGTTTTATTAGTTTTATCTTTAGTGCTTTTGTCTAAAAATGTCGAATCCAATGCTTAAAATGGCAGAAATCTACATTCTTTGGATGTGATCCATAACCGTGGTAAACAATCATTTCCTGGTCCATATTATGGATCACTAGTTAAAAGTGCTAATATTTGGTATTTAGAATCAACAATCAAGAAAAATGTTTTCCAATGATGAATTCATACTGAATCGAAGCGAACAAGCATGTTTTATGCTATAACATTTGAATTTTACCACCTGTGGGAGCTTATGAATGCTGACGGCACTTTTTGCAGAAAACGACCATATAATGTTAGCTGTGTGGTACCAACTAAACATTTGTCAAATACACCGTTATTTAGCGGTTGAATGTTGTGCTTAACATTAAAAATGGTAGAAGACAAATAGTATAACATGGGAAAAATATGTTTTACGTCAACGTTTATGTTTTAGGCAAGTTATTCGATGTTGAACGCCAAAGTGATCCGTCACTGTGGGTGATTCGTAACTGTGTGGGCATGGTACAACATAAAAATTGGAAAAAATATAACAGAATAAATAAGTTGTTGTTAATCTGATTGAATACACGATTGACTACATTAATTAAATAACCAATGAATAGATTTTCGTGACATAGTTTTTAAATATGAATCACTATCACATATTATCAAAACAACTACTAAAAAGTTAAATTAATTAATTCAAGAGAACAAAAATAAATCAAAACATGTATGGTACTGGTTGTGTATAATGATGATAGCTATCAAGCCGACTGGTATATATATGGAACATAAATTGTCTCTAATCTGTTTACATTTCTTTCGAACAAAACATGATATAAACAATACTCTTGAAACTTTAACGAATTCCATTGTTGAAGCCAGGAGCATTGCAGTTCCAAAATGTGAAGTAAAATTTGAATACGTGATTATAGACTATGATGATAAACCGTCTTAAAAAAAAGTGAGGAGAAGGCAATTTCAACGCACTCGCGATACTGCTATGAAAATTATATGGCAGTATTTGCAGGAAGAAATCAAGGAACGTTTTTCTCAATTGAGAAACAAAAACTTTTGAAATTAAATTTCTCATTTGTACCTTGACTCTAAGCCCTTTTGGAAATTATCTAAAATTTTGAAAAAAAAAAACCTCAGAAGCCAATACCGGCATTGGAAGAAAATAATAAATTACTACTAACTAATTGCGAAAAAGCTCAAAAACTTGCTATGCAGTTTGAAAGCGCGCACAATTTTAATTAAGGACTTACTAGTCCAATAGAAAATCAAGTTCTTCAAAATAGACTTCGAAAATATTCTCAATCAAGAGAACGTTTTGGAAAATTCCTAGGATACTGATTTGGAAGAAATGAGTACTATTATTTAAAAATTCAAAAATATGAAAGCTCCTGGCGATGATGGAATTTTTTACATCCTCATCAAGAAAATTCCCGAAAGTAGGTTATCATTCTTAGTTGATATTTTTAACAAATGTTTTCAATTAGCATATTTTCCTGACAAATGAAAAAATGCTAGGGTTGTACCAATCTAAGAACAAGACACAAATCCTGCAGAAGCTTCTAGCTATCGTCCAATCAGTTTGCTTTCCTTCATCAGTAAACATTTTGAAAAAGTCATTTTGAACAGAATGATGGCCCACATCAACGAAAATTCAATTTTTGCCAATGAACAGTTTGGATTCCGCCATCAACCACTCATCAACTTTTACGTGTAACAAATTTGATTCATTCCAACAAATCTGAAGGCTATTCTACTGGCCTTGCTTATCTAGATATAGAAAAAGCATTCAACAGTGTTTGGTACTGAAGGCTTGATCGTAAAATAAAAAAAAATAATTTTCCAACATACATTGTTAGAATAATTCAAAGTTATCTAATGCTTCCAAAACTCAACTAATAATATTCCCATATAAACCAAAAGCTCTTTATTTGAAACCTTCAAGTAGACATGTTGTCACGATGAGAGGGGTTCCAATAAATTGGTCAGATGAAGATAAGTATCTAGGGCTCATGCTAGATAAGAATTTAACTTTCAAAAATCACATTGAGGGCATTCAAGTCAAATGTAACAAATATGTAAAATGTCTCTATCCCATTATTAATAGAAAATCAAAACTTTGTCTTAAGAACAAGCTTTTGATATGCAAACAAATTTTCAGGCCAACCATGTTGTATGCTGTACCAATATGGACTAGCTGTTGTAATTGTAACCAGGAAAAATCTCTTCAAAGAATTCAAAATAAAATTTTGAAAATGATTCTGAAGCTTCCTCACTTGTACATATAGTACTAATGAGTTACATAAAATATCCAGTGTTGAAATATTGCAACAAATGTCAAATAAAATAATTAATAATTTCAGGCAAAAAAATTACAATCTTCTATTGCCACGATTAATGCGTTATATATTAAGGTTAAGTTTAGTTAAGTAAATTGAAAACGTGTTTTTTTTTCTTCCATAAGCAGGTGAAATCAACTCACCTGTAAAAATCTGAACTGCTACGGCAAATGAAATGTAATATGTTGTTAATAAAATGTTATTAAAATCTTAAATTTGTTTTACCAAGTAAGGATGATAGTGTTGTCTAATAACACAGAACACACAGAAGAAATGAATGTAATGTTTGAAATGATACTTATAAAGAAATTAAAAAAATGATATCTATCAAGCCTACCGAATATTTTTTCAAAAAAGGTTATAATTTTCGAGAATTTTGAAATTGAATGCCTTTTCCACACAAAATTGAATTATTAAACTTCTGCTGTTATGAACGAATAATTTCTTTAAATTCACTTAACACTTCAGTCATCGCGATGTTGTATTTTGTACAACACTTTTGAAAAAAAAACTCGCTTTTCGTCCTCAACAGCAGTGTGGTGGTTTTGACGGTGGTGAACCGCGCGACGACTGGAAGTTTAAACAATACACTAGTTTTAGATATAATATCATGTTTGTATCTATGGAATGAAATAGTATGTTAATTGCATACCTTTTCTACGAGTACTGTAAATGTTTTATGGGAATCTTTTCTAAGCTTGAATCATTGATATTATAAACAAGATCACGAATGGTTCCAATTGCAGTTAATTTTTAAGTAAATATTGATTTTCCGAACGAGTAATAATCGATCAAATTTGAGAGCAATTTCCCGCTTTATTAAAGTAAAAGCTATGGTTTTAATGATTGATAACAAATCGACTCTCTTATTTATAAGTCAAGGAACATTGTGGTTTTCTTTTTTTTCTACGGAATGGCCGAGTGATAATTTTGAGTTGGGGAATTTTATTGTATAAGATCAGTTCTGTGGTACAAAGCACACATTTTTTTTTTCAAATATAAAAAAGAACTTTTTTTTGTGTTTGTTAATTTAGTTTACTCCCAACTGTTTTCATCAGTTCGAAATTCACGCGCAATATTAGTGCTGCCAATAATAGTTCAAATTATCTTCAAGCGTTTTCGCGCGTCGAAGCACCACACGAACTGCTTTCACGCTTGATCACACTTTCCATCCCTCTTCGCATCGCTTCAGTATGCCAGGTAAGCGCGATTTTCATACAACATGCATGGAGAGACCTTCAACGCGTACGCTCCTCTTTCACATCCTCGCTTTCTGTCTGTACTAAGTAATATAGTTTGAGATTTTATCAAACATGCCTTGTCGATGTTTTATATACCGCATTGACAAGTGATCCACAAGAAGCAAGTTTGTTTTACGTAAGCCATAGTGTTGCACAAAATATCTAGATATTTCACAAAATGTAATTGAACTGGTGCTTGATATTGAATCGTAATCAAGAACTCTAGGAAGATTTCCTGTTTTTTGAGGCGTTTTACAAACAGTTACTTATCCGATCGAATTGCCCGGAACCCATAATGGCGTTGTTTTGTTTCACATTGGGCTGGATAGATTATTTGGGAGGTGAGGTTGGGACGGAGAATATTTTTTTTACCTTGAATTTCAATTTTCGATGGAAAATCCATCTGAATATTTTTTTTTTCAAATTTAGATGTCAGTATTATCATTCTGTATTTCTGTTTATTTGCTGTCAAATCATCTAACAGCAAACAATCTGCTCTTCAAATCAGCAAAATGGAGTCACATAAAGCCAAGAGTACTCTGAAAATTACACAAGAGTGAATGTTCAAACTGATGAAAGTTTAAATCAAAGCCTGAGCTTACATGATCAACTGATCATATTCTTCGACATCTTTTTATCTCGATTTATGAGGAAAATGTATACAGGAAACTAGACAAATAGAAATAAGGAATAGATGATTGACGAATAATCATTATTCATGATTGTAATAAAATTGTTGAAAAATCTAGATATTTAAAAGAGAGATTAGTGCTGAACAAGCAAAATATTAGTCACCCCTGTTCTTGTTTATATTCAAATGCCATTTCGATCGAAAACAGTTTTTCATTTTCGCCAACAATACCAAGTAGGGATTCTTCCACCACATTTAATGATAAAAGATGTTTTGAAGTAGTTATCAACTGGAGAAAGCAATAAAATAATATAGAAAACAAAAATACTGATTACTGTGATGCATCAAAACCGGACACCTAAGATGATACACATATTCAAATGCTTGCATACGATTGGTTAATCGTTATTTTATTATGTATTACTTTGAGATGATAGCTTTTAGGTTAGAACTTGATAATTTTCACCAAATTTACAATGAATTGAATGAAAATTGAGTTAATTCTGCATCATGTCGTGTCCATAAATCCGGACACATGAATCAAAATCCGGACATCGGTGCATCAAATTCCGGACATTCAAAAAATCGCAGTAGTTCTTAAAAAAAAAAAACCATTAAACATACCTTGA
This sequence comes from Aedes aegypti, assembly GCF_002204515.2. Taxonomy (NCBI): domain Eukaryota; kingdom Metazoa; phylum Arthropoda; class Insecta; order Diptera; family Culicidae; genus Aedes; species Aedes aegypti. Next base: position 21,627,992 of record NC_035109.1, on the reverse strand, counting down.
TATCACGATACAAAGATTCATGGATTTGTAAAATTAATGTTGTTCCTGTGTTGGATTATACAGAAACATCATAAAACGTAGGTTTTGAAGTCTTCAAAAAATACTTGTGATATGTGCATCGTTCCCCCAATAATTACACATAATTTACAAACATTTTCGATTAATACTATTTAAAATCACAACGGTTCAACATTCAACGAGTTTTCCAGGTTTTCGAACAATTATGATGTTGTATTTCTTTTTGAACTTTGAAAAATTGTATGCTAACACCACAGACAAGCAGACGTCACACTCCCATCGTTGTCCATCGACTACCTTTTTAACGGTTGATTCGAAAATATGGTAGGTGGTCAATCCGCCACCCGCAGCGCTCGCATCGTTTTTGTTCGTGTTTGACGTTTGCTCACTACCGCCATCTGTTGGCGCGTCGGCCTAACACATCGATTTTAGTATTGGGCGCACATGTCCTCGTGACTATGAATTTGATCGAGATTTGTTCTAAGTGTTACGTCTGTTTGTCTGTGCTAACACACTGTGTCAGGATTCGAAACCACACATATAAGTATCCGGACAGTCTTCTTCTGGCAAAGAATTACATGCATTTCATAAATTTCTTCGAAACTATTGACTTTACCGAGAACAAAATACAAACAAATCACTACAGAACATGAATCACATATGATAAGCACGTAACAAACGCGTGATGAATCGCCGAAACGCGATGGCGCATTGAGTAGAATTTCTTTGGTTATCGTTAATTTTGAAAGCAAACGCGTCCTAGCGGAACCGACTTTTGTTTTTGTCTTTAATTATGTTTTACAAGGCTAACTTGATATCAATTCATGTTACAATGGTCAACAATAGTTAACATTAATAGTAGGAATAATATTCTCACACTAGGAAGGATATTTAACATTGAAATGATTGAATTTCACCAGAGTGTCCGGATATTGGTCCTGTCCGGATTTTGATTTATCACGGTAACAGTTTATCAATAAATCAGTTGTAATTATGATAAGCTACTAAACTTAATTCATTTAATTATAAAATTCCCTATTTGTGGATTTAATTTACTAGCAAACGTTCTGATCCGTGCTCTATTTACGCCAAAAACGAGCGCAGTCATATCATATTTCTCTAGCGTTCACTAGCGTTCTTGCGCGTCGAAGCAGCAAATGATTTCCACAGATCTCTTTGAACCTCTTTGCTTCGCCTTCAGTATACCAGGTAAGCGCGTTTTCCATATAGTTTGCATTGAGAGAGCTTTGACTCTTTTCTCTTCTCTCCTTTTATCCCTTCTCTACTCCTGCAATATGTCATCGCCCTAACGCTTGCTACTGCGGGTGCAGGCGATGAGGGCAGGATCAAACATGTCGCGCGTCGGTCGAGTAGAAGTGAAAAAAAAAACGCGATCGCTTAGTTGTGTTTGATCTATTGATCGCGTCGCAAGCTCCTGCGTGTGCGAGTGATGAACACTTGTTCGGCGTAAAATGCGATAATCAAATTATTTCGCGATACCGATTAGGCGTGATTATATCATGGATCGCATTACCAACCATTGGTGACTCCCAATCTCTACCTTATCTCACTAATCCTTTCCATGACAACTGTGGAGCTGCAGAGGTATAATCGGTCTCTATTAACAACGGTTGTCTAACTAATATTCCTTCCCTTCCCCGATGACCGTAAGGACGGCCGAATAGTCTATGCTTAATAACTTTTTTCACAAGTGTCGGATTGTTTCGCGGTCTTCGGCAATATTCTTCATCGTAAAAATACCTTTCGAGGTCTGTGTTCAGTATTTTTATAGAGGTCAATGGGCGACCTCTGGCGATTTTTCTTTGCAAAAGTAAGTTACGACGGTCTCTTGTGATATGACATGATGACAATTAAAAACTGTTTTGCATCAGCCACCATAACGTCTAAAACATCATATGGTGAAGATGAATTCAAACCACCTATAAATTTTGTAGAGCCAAATCTACAGAACAAAACAATGGTCCTGAATGACATTGATTGAATATCAGTTAATGAATTGGCATCGAACAAATTTTCATCGCGATCAATTTTTTTGTTCTTTTAATTTATACTTTTGAAATAATTTATACTTTTCTATATATGGCTTGGTTTAGTATAATTAAAAGCGTATTTTAAAAGCAAAAAGTTGAGATATTTCAAGTCATTGGTACAAATTTTTAAAACTGTTGCAGAGCACGATATGAAAACCGCTGATAGATGATAGACGACGGAAGATAATTTGGGATAGCTCTTTGTAGGCGGCGTTTAGGAAAGTGATTGCACGATAGATGTCACACTCCATTTTGTCGCTCTTTTTGTAGACAAGGAAGCCTTTGCGGCATGTATGTAAATGTCCAATCCCAAATATCTTGAAGCGGTTACTTATAGGAAGATCATTGATATTAGAATTTTGAATTGTTTTTGGATAAAGAATCATATTGCAGCATCAAAACGCCTTTTCTATAACCAGAAATTGAATTTTCAGAAATACACCAAAAGTTGCCCATATTACAGCATCAAAACGTCTTTTCTACAGGCCAGAAATTGAATTTTCAGAAATGCACCAAAAGTTGCTCTTAGAAAAACTTTTTTTATTTTAGATTGCACCATGTTGAAATTGTGCTTAAAACATCTGGTTTTACATTGGCATTTTAAGGAAAAAATTGGAAAAAAAATCAAAGATACCTATTTTTTGCAATTTGTGTTTTAAGGTTTAATTTCGATTTTTTCATGAAAATAAAAGTATTTTTTTTCAGTGTATATTTTTTTTACAAAGCCTTTTTGATTGTCTACCATCCCTCCTCAGACACTTTTGCTCTATAACAAACGGTTTCCGAGGTACAATTTTTTTTAAATGGTGATGCTAAAAATACTTACGCCCTTATCAGAAGTTACTCTTGATTTTAAATGGTCTCTCTACCAGTGGAAAAAACTTATTCTATTATATCGAAACTATGTGCAAAATTCCATTTGAATCCAAGGTAGTCGAGTTTCATCGTTTACCGATTTGGCGTGGAACGGCTCAACTTTCTTTGAATGATCAGCCACCACCCGATCACGCACCTTTGTATATATCACTATAAAAGCTGTTCCCAGCTCACAAGTGTTGCCACAGCTCTGGTAGGGTAAACGCTCCCTTAGTGGAGGTAGCTCCAATAGTGGAGGTAGTGTGTTTTGGCATGTTTCGTACTAATAAATGATTATGTGATATTTTCTTATGATGCACGGTGCAAAAATGATACAAGTAATCGAATAATATTCATGAATTTTAGCCATAAAACTATTGAAAACAATTATTTTGTTCATTTTTTTTTCTCCTTTGCACTTATAGTGGTGCATCAGTACCCATAGTGGAGCGTCCCATAAGAAATCAATGGTTTGCGCCACTAAAGGAACCATTCTTAAAACATACCTCCACTAAAGAAACAGTGTTCCTATTATTGATGCAAGGCTTTTTGCAGATAAATTTCAAATGAATCGTAATTTTTATGCATTTGAGTGATAGAAGGATTTGAGATCTATCGAATGATATATTAAAATCATATATTTCATGGTTTTATCACCATGCAGTTTTCCCTTAGGTGCACCACTTTCCTCTAAATTTTCGCACCATCGAACGTGTCCAAAACACCTTCTGCCGCGCTACGATGCTGAAACCACAGATCTTCAGTACATCCGAGAGTATGCGTGTGCTTCCGATGAAGTTGAGAGATTTTCAATTCCACATACCGAATCGCTAGTCCATTTCCGTCGCTGTGGTCTTTGCCGAGTGTTGACGTTCCTGTGCTGGTGAATTTTCATGGTTGGCTTACTGGGCCTGACACCAACCCCCTAGATTTCCAGGGGACCATTCTCCCTAAATGTTCGGAGGGCCATAGTTCGCAATTTAGTTAAGAGTCAGAAGCAAACCCCCCTTCCCTGTTAGTATACGACCATAGATTCCATCGGGGTTGGTTACCCGATCTTCCCTAATGTTGCTCGTACCCCGACCAGTACCGCGAGGAAAACAATTGGAGTTGCTGGGCAGAAGGCTAAGGACCACACAAAGGGGTCTATTTTATCCCTTCAGGTTCGCGAAGTACCAACGGTACGCCATGCCCAGCTTTTACCAATTCCAAAACATAACGTGCGACGGCTGATTCTTCATGTCTTGTCATGAATAGGGTAACTGTAGACTCAAAGTGGATTGACTATAGTAGTCACTTTTGTGACTTTACGACAATTCCACAGATAAACAAACAGTTTACTTAAGTAATGTCCATGGAACTTGCAATTTGACGGATGCAGAACAGTGTTTCTTGTGCCTCACTGTTGTCTACTTACCCCTACTGAAAGCGGCTTTGAACGTGATGTCCCTTTCGTGTTTGCGACGCACAAGAGAAGATTGATTGCTAATTACTCCGCGGTTCCTACGAAGGAAGGTGTATTTTCTGGAACTTGCAGAAGCTACGTGCCATTAGTCTGCAGTGACTCTGCACCAATACGCCATTCACCCGAAGTAACCGCGCAGCATGTAGCAAGTGAGATAAGAATTCATGTTCCACACATCGCCCCGTGTAGGTTCTATTATTGTTTAGAAGCTATGCTGTGTAATTTGATTCTCACATGCGATTCATGCTGCGTTAGTCTGATTCAAATTGGCATAGCAAATTGGATCGATTGGCGTAATTGCTTTAATGAGGGATTAAGCTCTATTAGGCTATGTCAGCCGCGGGGGCGTCGCTATACAAACAGCTGTTCCGTAAATGTCGGCATCCATTCGCCAGGCGGCGTCATTGCATTGTCCCATTTGCCACAGATATCAACCAAACTGGCAAGTGATGCGATTACCGCGAATCTAATATTAATTGACTTCGATAGTGGTGCTGCGGCTTTCCGTCCACTTCAGTGTCGCCCTACGCGCATAAAATTTAATTGCTTTTCTGAATGACGCTCAACAAACGATGTTAAATGGGCGTAGGTAAATGAATTAATAAAAATCGAACGATTAAGTGGGGTACTTATGTGGACTTTTTTGTGTGACAGGTTTTTCTCGCTCGTCAGTAGCAGCAGAAGTGGAGTAATCTACTCAATCAACCATATGTCAAAGTTCGCGGTAAAAATATATCGGTAGCGGTGAGCGCGTACCCAGGTTGAGGATCTTTTTAAGCTGGATTTCGACTACAGTCAAATACAAAAATAATCAGTTGAAAAGTACATACATTTTCAGAATAATTTAAAGTTATCTGTTAAATCGTACACTCCAGGTTAATTATCCAAGTCTGAAAGACTACCAGTGGTGTTCCTCAAGGCAGTATTCTGGGACTAATATTATACCTACAATATTTTCACATCTGACTTACCTGCGTTACCTCAAAGATATCGAAATGTTTTGTTTGTGGATGACACATCAAAAACTCTTTATTTGAAATCTCCAAGTAGACATGTTGTTACGGTGAGAGGGGTTCCAATTTCCAATAAATTTATCAGTTAAAGTTAAGCAGCTGGGCTCATTTTTTTGAATTCCTTGACTAATTTCTAAAGCTACTCATTTGATTCATTCGTTTTCTTCTTTGTTTTAGACAGATTTTAATGAAATACATACATATGACAAAAATTAACGTTTTCATAACTTGAAAATTCACCTTCAAGTCACTTGTGCCATCTCCAAATCTGAATATGTTTGTGATATGAATTCATAACTTTTGGTTGTGAAAACATTCGGAACATAAGCCGTACTCTATCGTGCACTTTGATTTTCCATTTCATAAAGCATTGTTTACGGAATCACCGTCATTTTCACGACTTCTTCGCCACAGAGAGCGCAATCGGAAGCGTAGCTTTCGAGGGAAGCCCAATACGCACGAGTGAGACAGAAGGAGGAGACTCGGTAATTGATTTATGTCGATGTGTTTGAAGGCATCGTCAAGTTCACAATCATAACTTCCTGTCGATATCAATTTGCTTCCGCTCTTGTACGCCTTCGCAGCGGCAATCAAGATGAGTTGTGTGCCACGTGGTTCAAGTACCCACATTTCCAGCTCCACCTCGGCCACCATGTAGGCACTAACCTAACCAGATAGAGACCATTCGAAGATTGCTGGAGATCGATCTGGAGGGCTCTCTATCTACCAGGCGTTGTTATCAAACTGGGTTTGCGGCGTGCCTGTCTACGAACGGATGGATCTAATTTCCGCCACTCTCCTGTTTCTGGTGGTGCTTGGAACCAGGGCAGATGTGTCGTTATAAGTTATAGCTAAGTAGGGGAAATGCGTGCAATTATGTTGATAAAAATTCAATTAATTTCTCGGATTTGCAGCAAATTTTAACGATTTGGCGTTTGAAGCCTGGGGTGGTCAATTTGCAAATGACATTTGGCATAATGAAAAATATGAAAAAACCGAACAGGATTCGAACTCTGAAGGAGCATGGCTTTGCTTTGTAGCCGCGGACTCTAACCACTCGCCTAAGGAAGGCCAGCCTCATTGGATAAATGTACGACTCGTGCTGTAAAAATCATCATTTTGCCACTTGTTTATTTATTTTGGAAAAAAATGCTGAAAAGTTGCTTTTTCCAGTACTATTTTTGTTCGTGAAAAAAGGACAACAACATCTACAACATTTCTTTTAATTACGAAATCAATCCTTTTTCACTCAGAATCTTTCACCTGAGTCGAATTCGGATTGTAAAAACGAATGTAGAATCAAAAGCTAGTTTACTGTGTCATTAAGAAACCCAGAGCAATTCGATGGGGGCACTCATTTATCCATTTGTTAACTCCTAAAACAGAACTGAAAAGTAGGTACTACTTTTTGCAATTTCTCATCATACTAGGCTGTTTTTAATATCGCAAATGTGCCATGAAACGGCCTTCTTTCCTGCAATGAATTGAGTGTTGTAATAGACATTACGCAACTAAAATCAGTTGCGTAATGACTATTTTGCAATTTCTCATCGTAATAGACTGTTTTTTATCACGTCAATATGTCATGGAACGGCTTATTTTTCTGCACTGAAGTATGCAATGCGGGAATAGTCATTACGCAACTGAAACCAGTGCTGTAATTATTCATTACGCAACACTTTCTCATTACGCAACTGTTTTGAGTTGCGTAAAGCATCGTCGTTCGTGGAAAAAAGGACAAAACGTTCATTCTTCTGATAAAAAGAAGGCTGATTTGCAACGTAATTACATACCACACAATTTCATTACATACCAACAAAACATCATCGAAAGTAATCACAAAATAAGATAAGGAGCATCCTGCAACGCGCATGTTTCCGCTGTGTTACCTCAAACAAATTTAATTTCGAATCACATGTCCTTTGCAGCCATCACAAAACTCATTTATTCAACAGATCGTTGAACATTCTCGTCAGACTTTTTTTTTTGCCTGTGTCCACATATTTTTAAATATAGGTAGCTTGGTAGGTAGGTGGCGTTTTTTGCTGCATTCTATCACTCGATGTTTTATCGTCAACTCCATTACATGCGCCAGGCACCTGCAGCAGTAATGTGTTTGCTCGTTTTGGTACCTTTTCTCGTTTGGTGCTGGTTGGAGGGAAAGCTATAATTTCCCTGCAAAAATGGGATTTTACTTTCTGATACTTTGACATATTCAACTCGATGACAAGTGCAAGTTTGTTGAGCTTGGATAGATATGCCTAGTAGTTTGATGAATTACCATTTCTCCAAAAATGGTAATAGAAATAGAATTAGATAGAATATACGGAAGTTTATAAAACTTGGTTCCCTTCTAACACAAGAAAATTAAAATAAAAATGGAAAATGTATATTCATTCCGTAATTAAAACTGTTATTGAAACATGTGAGATATACTTCAACCATTTCTAAAGCTTACATAAAATTCATAAAATCCATTCAGGATAATTTTTAACCTCAAAACGTCGCAAATAAAAGGAAACAAATCGTAGTCCGTTACGACCATTCCATCGATAGGTGGATTACCCGGCAGTGTTTTTTGTTTCTTCTACCTACCCATATTTTCGAATAGAAACCAGCAAAAGGGCAAATCATGTCAGATTCACCGCACATTTAGCATGTTAGTTTTTATTCTACACTGAAAGCATAACAGAAGTTGATTGACAATGCGAAGCGATTACATGTTAGGTTTGGCAGATTTCGAGTTATAAATGTCTGAAATGTTCGTTACTCTCTGAGAAAAGGTTATAACTAAATAACTAAATAACTAAATAACTAAATAACTAAATAACTAAATAACTAAATAACTAAATAACTAAATAACTAAATAACTAAATAACTAAATAACTAAATAACTAAATAACTAAATAACTAAATAACTAAATAACTAAATAACTAAATAACTAAATAACTAAATAACTAAATAACTAAATAACTAAATAACTAAATAACTAAATAACTAAATAACTAAATAACTAAATAACTAAATAACTAAATAACTAAATAACTAAATAACTAAATAACTAAATAACTAAATAACTAAATAACTAAATAACTAAATAACTAAATAACTAAATAACTAAATAACTAAATAACTAAATAACTAAATAACTAAATAACTAAATAACTAAATAACTAAATAACTAAATAACTAAATAACTAAATAACTAAATAACTAAATAACTAAATAACTAAATAACTAAATAACAAATAACAAAATAACAAATAACAAAATAACAAAATAACAAAATAACAAAATAACAAAATAACAAAATAACAAAATAACAAAATAACAAAATAACAAATAACAAAATAACAAAATAACAAAATAACAAAATAACAAAATAACAAAATAACAAAATAACAAAATAACAAAATAACAAAATAACAAAATAACAAAATAACAAAATAACAAAATAACAAAATAACAAAATAACAAAATAACAAAATAACAAAATAACAAAATAACAAAATAACAAAATAACAAAATAACAAAATAACAAAATAACAAAATAACAAAATAACAAAATAACAAAATAACAAAATAACAAAATAACAAAATAACAAAATAACAAAATAACAAAATAACAAAATAACAAAATAACAAAATAACAAAATAACAAATAACAAAATAACAAAATAACAAAATAACAAAATAACAAAATAACAAAATAACAAAATAACAAAATAACAAAATAACAAAATAACAAAATAACAAAATAACAAATAACAAAATAACAAAATAACAAAATAACAAAATAACAAAATAACAAAATAACAAAATAACAAAATAACAAAATAACAAAATAACAAAATAACAAAATAACAAAATAACAAAATAACAAAAATAACAAAATAACCAAATAACTAAATAACTAAATAACTAAATATCCAAACAACTAAATAACTAAATATTTAATAACTAAATAACTAAATAACCAAATAACTAAATAACAAAATATCGTAAAATTGATCAGTTTAGACAGATTCTATTTAATAATATTTTGTGAGATGCATGTATTATCATCCAAATAGTTTTTAAACCTGTACTGGTTGGATATTTATTGAATTATATAACTGAAATTTTGAAATGTTATCATAATAACAAAAGAACTTGATCAATAACTGCGATGGGTTTCCAAAAATAAAGAAATATGCTACTTACTAGATTCAGGGTTATTGATTCTGAATCAAGTTTCAAAGGAGTTTGCAACCTGTTGATAAATCGGTCAATTTTAGAATTGAATTTAGTGAATTATTGAATAAGCCACAATGAACGACTAAAAGTAGCCATTTTTTTTTAAGTGTCAACCTGTTCACGAAAAGAACACCTTTTCTCTGGAAATGAGTTTTATCCTCAATGCAAATTTGAAACTGGGTTCAATTTCGAACAAATCTGAAATGTATGAAACATTTTATTTTAATGGTGCCTTGGCAATAGTCGATTGTTTGGAGAAGAACCCTTCAAAAAATCTTTATTGAAATCGAATTAAAGCTCCCTTGAGCAGCCTATACATGTGGGTACAGGAATGATCAACTTATTCCGACTGGTCAACTGCACCCCGAGTCACGGTAATCGTATGCTTACACTTCTTCTATATATTCGAAGAAGTGTAAGCGCAGTTTGAGAACCTCCAAAATGTAACTCAACTATAACATGAAACTTTATACGAAGAATTCTGTAGTCATGTAAAGAATAATAAGTGCCTAGAAAACGAGACGTCTTTCTATCTTCATTTAAGGGCGATACTATCTTCGATTCTTTACATTAGTATTCAATCAATAGTGTTCATATCACTAGCGAAGCAAATTTATTGACTTATTCTTGTAATCACCAGAAAACGATACGGTTTTGCTTATTTCTATAATTTTTCGCAATGAGAGTTGCATTCATTGTATGTGCGTCACATTCGACATAACAAACAAGATTAAACTAGTCTTGTTGTTTATGATTGGACATTTTTGAATTCTAAGCAAAATTCATGATTTATGAAAATGTTGGTCGTTTGGCATAAAGCCGTTTGGCATAATGGTCATTTGGCATAATGGTCGTTTGGCACAATGATTGACTTAGAATGAATATCGGCTTTTACCGAGATCAACACCGATGAGCCCATAGCAAAAATGTTTGGTAGGTTCTCAACAGGCGTTTTGTTCATTCAAAGATTTTCCAAGCTATGAATGTCAAAAATTGTTGTGACATTAGATAGCATATCTAAATGCAACTCGTGACGGGTCTGGTGGAAGATCTTTTCGGAATAATTATTTTCTCTACATCCCAGAACATAGAAAATCTTTGAGTTTGTTGCAATATACATTTTTGAAAATAGTTGAAAATTGGCAAAGAAAGTTCGCAGTTAATAATAAAGGGAATGCTCATAGAATATTTCGCTGCAGATCAAGCTCTGTCCCAGTTTTAACGTAACACTTGACAAAACTTACTTGATGAAAGAAGGGAAAATTTATTTGTAAAATATTGAAAGCTCTAATTTAAAGATCTATCAATGCAGCATAATGCAAAAATAGCTAGAGCAGATTGAATTCGTTTAAAATGTTTGAGGCTCTATCGCAAAAAAAAAAACTTCTCACAGCATAACTCAAATGATCAATACATTTTTAAAAGAAAATATTTGAGGCAAAACTTTTCAACGATTCAATATAAATTTTAATTTTGGAAGTGTAGAGAAAACGTACCAGTTATGGCCATAGTGGTTCCCTATTTGGCCAAATGTAAAATTTTGATAACTTTCACATTTAAAATCTTTATGAATGTTTTAACATCAAGATATATCTTAAATCTAACTACTACAACACACACAAATTTTCAAAATATGTAGACATTAAAATAATCACGTATGGCGAAATAGCCCAAGTAACCATATGCACTAATAATAAGCCCTTAATCAGCAGCATAGATGCGTACATGCATTATAATAGCACTACAAATGCTTACACACCTTATAACAGCACTTCCGCTGCATAGAAACCATATTACAGCATCATTAATGCTTCTAAGCCTGATGCCTACAGGCATCAAATAAGCACTATATTGGTTTTATATTCGAATACAGGGCATGTTTAAATGCCATCCAGTTTTTTGACAGATATACCACGTGCTTTGTGTTTGCATATAGTGGTAAGTGGTAGTCAAACATAAATCTTCTCACTACTAAAATTGCAGGTTTTATGACGGGGAAAAGTGATAGTTTAAATTGGTCACTTTTCTTTCCAATACTATTCATCTTATGTGGCCGTAGGAGCAAAGAAGCAGGACAACAACTCAACAATACGGGTGTCGCAGGTTCGAGACGCAAAATTAGGAATTTCATCATCATAAAACGAGGATCAAAATGTGGCAATTGCAAGTCCTCAAAAGGATGAAAACTACCAAAACGAATATGTCTGATACGGAGAAGTACTATCTGTATCATTTTATTACATTTTTTGCAAACTTTTAGAGGTTTCCGTTTTCATTCATTCATTTATTTACCTCGTGTACCAGTTGTTTGGCCGCATACGCGAAAGCTCTCTGGCTGCGTACACGAAAGCACAAAATATTCGCCCTAAAAACCTGGCGAAAACAACTGACGTTTATCACGTGGTCTTATATCAGCATTAGTGGTGCAGAGAAGCAGGGTTATATCTTGGCACTATAATGGCACGCTATTTCGCCTTTTCTGGCATTATAGTAGCATTATGGGGGCAGGATCCGTCATTGATTTCGAAATTTTCAAAAGCAGTTTTTTCGTTCAAAATCAAGAAAATTTACAGGAAAATATGTTCACTGAATTCTGTTTCCCTACCGAAACACAGTGAACACATTTTCATCGAATAGTTTTTAGTTTTGAACAGAAAAACTGCTTTTCAAGTTTCGATGATGACGATGATTACGATGACGGAGCGTTGATCGTTATATGCATATATAAAACTGACATGCATCAAATAATTACCCTATATGCGCATATAATGCTGTTACCGTGCCGCATTATCGTGCTTACTGGTTACTTGGGAGGGAACCACTATGTCCATACCCTACGTCAAAAACACCATCTTTTATCGAAAGAAAGCAAAATTTGTCATTGAAACAATATTTTTCCGGCATATCTCCAAGAAGATCATACGTTTTCAAAAATAAAATATGTTGATTATTGGCAGGTTCAGAAGTAATTATCATTATAACAGCACGTCTTGCAAGACTTGATAAAACAGCAAAATATAAAAATGGTTAACATTAAGCTGTACTAAATAATAAAATTTAAAACAATATAAATATAAAGAATCGCCTATTTTTAAAAGAAAGCAAAATTTATTATTAAACCAATAGAAGATTGGACGCCAAAAATTATTGCTGCATAATAAAACGAAAAGACATCATAAATTGCGTTTAGAATCATCGAAGTGATTGTGCTACTTATCCTCGAATGTCGTTTCTCCGAATGTCGTTTCTCCGAATGTCGATTCCCGAATGACCGGTTTCCCCGAAAAGTGGTACAGTTTAAATAGGTGCTATAATAGTCTTCAGTGGCTGGATAGTGAATGAGAAAGAACGATAAGCAACAAAAAGAAGGAGGTATTCAGACATTCTCGGCTATACACATGCTGGCAAAAATGCTGAAGACGGTAAAACTCGAAAGAACCGCCAATTCAATTAAGAAGGGTGCATATTAGATGGCCACTTCCAGTTCGTTCACCACTTTGAAATGTATGAAGTTACGACAATTATGAGTGCTAAAAACTTTTCGGGGAAGTTGGCTAATCGGGGAAACGGGATATTCGAGGAATTGGCGTTCGGGGAAAAGTAGCACAGCCCATCAAAGTAACTGCAGTAATCGATTTCTCTTTTCGTTGATAACTTGAGCAGATCGATGCTATCGGTTGCCATATACCGGTAAAAACTTAGAACGTTTGAAAGAAGGGTAAATTTGTGCTAAATATATTAAAATCTTCAGCTCAAAAATTTATTCCAATAGCGAAACTCAAAAGAAGATTTAATATTTGAAAGAAGGGTAATTTCTTGATAAATAATAAAATACCATTGGCAATAACCAGGGCAGGCAATCGTCAGATTCGTCACAGTGCGATGGCGAAATAAAAAAAGACATCATTATCCAGTATAATAATTCTGGCAGGTCGTCGTCTCGTCATCGACGAAAGAATGCACGACGAACGTCAATCCAAAATCGTCAACGAACCACTTTGTCTTCATTCCGTTCGCTCCCCTTTCTCAAACGAAGAAGGCGTTTACTGTATATTCGCTTGCTACACTGAAACAAGCGTTGCAGTAATGAGAACCATGAACGTGTTTTTAAATTTACTATTCCAACCACGATTGAGGTATCATGAACGCTTTTTATTTGCGTTTTGTTCCCTCTCAATCCAACCGCGTCGATAGCCGAGCGGCTAGCGTTCGCGCTTGACAATCGCCAGATCCTCGGTTCGATTCTGGTCTGCTGCAAGTTTTTAACCATGGCATAGTGATTTTTACTATACAAATGGTGCCATGGTAAAATTGAATGCACAAAATATTCTAAATAAATGCGAATTTAGTCTGCACAAATCAAGTGGCGTTGTGTATTTAATTAAACCCTCTGATATAGTATTTTCAACCGCAACGCTGTTCTCAGTGTATGCACAAAACGGCGATTGCCATCCCAGAATTGCTTGTATTGGCAATTTAACCTCTTCCCCTCAAGCTTCAAGAATAGCTCTGTTGGTAAGCGCGTGACATTGACGATTCAGAGATCGTTTGTTCAATTCCAGACACGTTTTGTTGTTTTGGTTTTTGTTTTATTTATTCAAAAAAGGCTCATAATCCATCGACGCCACGGTTCACATTTTTAGTAGGCTCAGAGCTCCCGAACGCAGATTCGACCATAACGAAGGAGGCTTATTTGTTCGTCATGACGCCGAGCCTTTGTGGCGGACAACTGCAGTAAATCGTCATCCAACGGTCGTTGAGTGACGATGACGATTCTATTTTTAGTTTCGTCGACGACTTTTTTCATTTGACGGTGACGATTGCCTGCCCTGGCCAATAACTTTCCTACTATGCTTTAGTTTATTCAAGAGCATATGATTGTTGAATAAAGTATCATTTTGTATCAATTGGCTCCAAAGCAAGCCTAATGTTATCAGAAAGATTCAAAAGAACGATTGTCATCTTAAGAAATTCGTGGCTTCAGACTCATTATGCCAAACGACTATTATGCCAAACGACTATTATGCCAAACGACCATTATGCCAAACAACCGTTATGCCAAATGACCATTATGCCAAACGACTTTATGCCAAATGACCAACCACCGTATATAAAGCAATCTTTTTATATTAATGATTATCCTTTTGAGATTATTGTTCAAAGATAAACTCATTCAAAAAGAATATTTTTCAACCTACAAATACAATTTATGTGTACAAGCGAGGGGGTGAAAATTAGTGGCCGCGGGCCGTACGTTGGGCAGGCCTGATTTAGAAGGACGATTACTTCGACAAGTTTATTCAGGTTGAAAATTACTATCAATTAAACATTTTGGAATTCAAGATGGCGGCCTAGAAAACGAGATGGCGACTTCTGGTTCATGAAAATCATGATCATTTAGAAGCATGATTATTTCTACAAGTTTGTCCAGGTTGAAAATTGCTTTCAATTGAACATTTTGGAATCCAAGATGGCTATGGAGATTTTGTTTTCTAGACCGCCATCTTGGATTCTAATTTTCAACCTGTTCAAATTTGTAGCAAAAAACTTCTAAATGATCAGGATCTTGAGATACAATGCTTTTCATGAACCAGAAGTCGCCATCTTGGATTCCAAAATGTTCAATTGAAAGCAATTTCCAATCTGGACAAACTTGTAGAAAAAATCATGCTTCTAAATCATCAGGATGGTGAGATTCAATGATTTACATGAATCGGACGCCATCTTGTTTTGTAGGCCATTATCATGGATTCCAAAATGTTCAATTGAAAGCAATTTTCAGCCAGGACAAACTGTGTAATCATGCTTCTAAATTATCATGATCTTCAAATACAATGATTTTCATGGACCGGAAGTCGCCATCTTGTTTACTAGGTCGCCATATTGGAAACCAAAATGTTTAATTGGCAGCAATTTTCAACCTGAATAAACTTGTCGAAGAAATCTTCCATCGAAATGATCGTGATCTTGAGATACAATGATTTTCATGATACAGAAGTCGCCATCTTGGATTCCGAAATGTTCAATAGGGTCCTAAAGCCCTGTCCCAATTTTAGTGCCAAACGCTCAAGTTTAGGCCAAAAACGCATGTTTACTCAATTTTCTAATGTTTTCCGTTGGTTTAAGCCCAAAAAACATTTTTTTAGATTTTGTCACATCCTTTGGCTTAAACTCAAATTTTGGGTGTATTTTGTTTTCCGTGTCCCTTACGAAATGTCAGATAGGAACAACCCCAGTGGTCGAACTAAACCCCTGTGGTGTTTTTGTCGACTAAGCGAACGTCAAACATGATCACAAGTGTCAAGGTTCATTTATGGAACAAATTTTTAAATTAAAGTTTAAACATGATATAGCCATTATTTGAGCGGGGAAAAATGCTTAAGTAGTTACAGTAACATGCTTTTTCGTGTTATTGAATAAAAACAAGATTTCATTAAAAATTTTAGGACCCAATTGAAAGCATTTTTCAACCTGCACAAGCTTGTTGAAGAAATCGTCCTAAATTATCAGAATCTTGAGATACAATGATTTCTGTGAAGCTGATGTCGTCATCTTGTTTTCTAGGCTGCCATTTTGGATTGCAAAAAATAATTGACAGCAATTTTCAATCTGAACACACTTGTTGAAGAAATCTTCCTTTTAAATGATCAGGATCTTGAGATACGAGCATATATCTGTAGAGTTTGTGCTTAGTTCGTATGATCACTAGCGGTTGAATTTCTAAAAAATAGGCTCACCAAGGGGTAGTCCTTGCACTAGGTAACAACTTTGCTGAAGACACCGTTCTTATATCTAGTGAAAACCACAAGAATATTTAACATTGAAGTGAAACTAGTTTCAAAAACTAGTTGGCACCTCCATCCAGCGGGCGGTGATGGGGAAGACGGCTTTGCCACCCACTTTCCTAATACATAACATACACCGTGATGCCAGATTAAAAACTGGCAAATTATGCGTATGCAATTTTCGGTGCTTCCAAATTTTTTAACTCGTTTATTTGAAAAGAGTTACTAGAAAGTTGTGTTCTAACGAAAAGTTCACTGCCCTAAATTATCAGATAGGGAGAGAATTTTTAGTCCTTGCAGTACCTTTTTCTATTTATTTTTGAAAGGCTCCGTTTCTCCATACCAAATAAATCATTTTCCCATACTAAACTTCAAGTCGCTTGCCGAGTAGCTAGACGATTTTTTAATTTTTTTAAATTTTGCGGGGTTTTGTTTGGGCCCTTTTGCTACCATATGTGACTACGCGGTTTTTCGATTTCGAAAATTTGTCAAAATCGATGTAGCCTAATGGAGCAATGGCAAAATGGCTTTACATTCAGACATTCTGAGCTTATGAATAGAAATAAACTTAGACAAAAACATTATTTTTCCACCTACAAATACATTTTGTCTACAAGCGATAGGGTCAATATTAGTGCTTTTACTCTACCTTTTTTTCTCGAACTGAATCTGCTTAATTTTCATGATCCATTTCCATCATCTGCCGTGCAACCGTTCCTCTCCATACTTTGCACCATTCAGGTATTTACCGAAGTGCTATAAATAGCTACCTTTCAATAAGTTCACATTAGTCAATGCGTTCCCATCATTTTTTTTAAATGCCGATTTGCAACTACTTTCGTGTCTCTTGAGAACAGCACAACTGTTTGATCACCTCGCATTTCGCTTTTTCTCAATAGTATTTGATTGTTCCCTGGTTAATAATATTAACCTTGAATAAGGGCGTAAGTCGCATGGTCGATTTCTCTTCATCGATCCTCTCTTCTGTGAATAAAGGTGACAAGACGCAATATTACATAGCTGCCTAGTGTCCAAAACTGAAAAAAATGCTAACAAACCCCCATCTTGTCACCTTTATTCACAGAAGAGAGAATCGATGAAGAGAAATCGACCATGCGACTTACGGTCTTATTCTAGCACACGCTTGATATCGACATCGGAAAAACTGCTAATATTAACAGATGTGCTGCTTGGCCTTCAACTTGTGGTAAATCCATATAGTCGTAATGTTGCTCATAAAAAAAACGAATACAATTATTTTTCTAGCTGGGTACAGCTGCTAACCAACATAATTTCATGAAGTTTTCAGATTTAAAATTTCATAATGACGGGTTCTCTTGATAGCAAATGCTTCACCCTTCTGTAACAGTCTGTCATCAGGCTAACAAAAGGGACTGATACTGTGCTATGGCAGCCATAAAACCACAATCAAATCTACTACATTCTTGCCTTGCGGGTTTCATCTTAGCACATAGACAACAAAAGCTACGCACCCTTGAGTTCGATCTAGCACCTCCATAAACTCCTCCACCCAAATCCCCGACCGTGTTAGATTTACTTCCCGTACGTTTTGTTTGGGTTGGCGGGAGGCTTAGCCAAGAAAAATACTGTTTCTACGCCTTCACGCTCCCGAAGTTATTTCCTGCGAATTCGCTTCGAAGCGAAGACATCTCACGTATTCCGTTTCCAGCTCGAAGCAGTTATCGTTAGAGTACATATTACATGACTTATGAGGATGATGTGCGTTCATTGCGAACGTTTATTGTTCTCTAGCATTACAGTTTAGTCTGCGGGGGTCGATATTGAACAGAAATTCTGGTAACCCTAGAGAAAATGTTTGTAACGCTTTATAAGTGTTCCCAATTGGGGTATAGAATATCGGTTCGAAGAGAATTCACTGTAGATCCTTTATTGTTATTGTTGTTTGGTGCCATTCGTTGTGGGATTAGGATATTGATTTTGCATTCCTGGAATGAAGAGATAATACAATTCTGCGAAAGAATCGAAAACATTTGAGCATCTTGTTCGAAATGGCTAAGGGTCTCTTCTACGCATATATAAAACAAGAAAACATGCTGAACGTGTTGGTATCTCAACTAGGAAAAAAGCTTTTTCTCAAGGTCTAGTGGTTTGAAAGCCTTTCTTTAGATAGAAACTGAGATTTTTTTTGCCAGTTTGTATTAAAAAAAACCAGAGAGGTTAAAAAACATGAGTAATATATTCTACCGCACTGGGATTCGAACCCAAGCACATGGTTTCGATAGTTGCACGTTTTTCAAATATGCTAAGGAAATTGAGTTTCATGTTCTTTTCTATTTCCCAAAAGAAACTCGATTCTTAAAAACCTTCAAATAGAAAAAATGTACTGAAGGAAACTCAAAGTATGTTATCCTGAAAAACACCAAGGCCAACAATCTTACCCCGAAACGAAATGAATTTTCCGGTCTGGACAAAGTCAAAAACAGCCATAAAACACTTCTGACTTCTATGGATGCATAATTGAAAGGAAGCAGCCCACCACAACAGCACAAGAGTGGGGCGGCCTCATTTGAACAAATGATGTTACATTATTTTTCTAGTCGTCTGCACAAGAGTACAACGTCTTTCTAATTTCGTCGTCATCATGAATGTCGCCTAATGTGCGGTGGAAAAAATAATCACACCTAAATGAGAGGCATTTTTAACGCTGCCGCCGTCCGGTGTTTGGTGCTAGGTTTTCGTCGCGGTTCTCTGGTGAGACCGAGTGGAGTTCTGGCGATTAATCAAATTTATTCCACTTACTTCTGACAACTGTTGGAAAAGTCGGAGTGCAAATGGGAGAACTGGTCCTTATGATACTAAGTGAGATTTGTAAAGAGAGTTTGCAGATTAAAGAGCGATATTGTTTTTTTTTTTTCAATTCTCTGCCTTCTAGGGTGGGCCCTAGTCTTTATCCAAAACGTTTGTAACCAAAATGTGCCAATTAACCATATGCGATACTTACCAAGTTTCTGTAAGAAGCATTTGTATGAGAAATTTTTTAGAATCGCTGTAACGGTTTCTTTAGAAATTTTGATATGTGTTCCGGAAAACCCTTGGTAGGAAATCTGGAGAGTTGTTTTAAAGTAGTCCTGCGATGTTCTGAGAGATAATTTGAAGGATAAGGTTCCGTCTTCTTCAAGTGTAACAATAAACGATTTTGGTGCAATTATTTACAAAATATTAGATTTACAAAGAAAATAGAAAAAGTTAGTTTATGTTATGCGACTTATAGAGGCTGCATTTCGTTGTATGTCTCGTCTGACTGCACTTTTACTATTAGAGGTATTATTAAAATATTGATGAATACTACTTGTATTTCAACCAGGCATTGCAGTATTCGTTCTTAATCGATCCCGAAGCACGATCAAAGCAAGCGAAGAAAATCATCGAATTTGTATCGGTCCATGATCAGCAATGTTTTGCAAGTTGTAACAAGCTTGATAAATAGCAACAGCGAAGAAGAACACCAAGGAGAGAGCGATGATAAAACCCATTTATCTCGCTTATTTACCATTGGTGGTAGGTGTTTTATTTTACTGGCACGATAAACAATCCCCGAGCATCCTATAGCAAGGTTGTTCCCATGTTTGCAGCTTGTTTAGATGGGTTTTATCATGCCCCCGATAAAACCAGAGCCGTAGCAGTAGACGATGACCAGACTCTCACGATGTGTTGCGGATCATGATTGTTACAGAGAGCAATGAGTGAGGAATACTCTCAAATTTCTCAGAATCCCTGATTTAAACACTTCATTTTATTACAAAGAAAAAAGAAGTGAAATACTTAAAAATTACTTAATTCCATTAAATTCTGATATTTTGGAATTATCCTGACAGGAACTTTGAAGAGTATTTCAGAAGAATTACCGAGACGAATTTTGAAGAGTTTTTGAGTGGGTGTTTTAGAATTAATGAAAGAAATGTTTGACAATTTCTGAGAGGCATTCGAAAGCAATCTTGAGAGTAATATCTTAGAATTTCGGAGAGGAATTTTGAAGAAATTCTAGGCGTAAACTTGGAGGATTTTTTAGAGAGGAATTTTGGAGCAATCCTGAAAAAAACTTTAGAGAATTCTCCAGAAATATTTCAGAGAATTCCTGAGTAGCATTTCGGAGAATTTCTTAGAGGAATATCATAGATTTCCTCAGAGCCTGAGAGCAATTTTTGATAAATCTCGAACTTTTCGTAGAATTTCTGAAAGGAATTCCGTAGTAGTCTTGAGAAAAATTTTCAAGCAATCCTGAAAAGAATTTTGAAGAATTTCTGAGAGTATATTTGAAGCATTCTTGATATGAAATTCGTAGAATTGCGGGAATTTCTGAAAGGCATTCATGGAGAAGAATGTGAATTTGAATTGCTAAGAGTAATTATGGAGAATTCTCGAGAAGAAAAACGGTAATTTATAGATTTCCTGAGAGAATTTTGAAGTAATAATGAAAGAAATTTCGAAACGTTTCTTAGAGTAATTTTAGTGAACTCCTGATAGGAATTTCGGTAACTCTTGTGTGGAATTATGGAGACTTCCTGAAGGAATTTCTGAAATATCGTGAATAAAACATTGGAAATTTCGTAAAGGGGAATTTTGAAAAATTCGTGACAGAAAATTCAGAGATTCCCTGAGTGGTATTTCGGAGAATTTATGAGAGATATTGGAAACCAATAATTTCGGAGTATTACTGAAAGATATTTTGAAGTATACCTGAGAGAGATTTGTTAAAATTCATCAGAAGAATTGAGAAGAAATCCTGAAAGGAAGTTCGTATAATTGTATATTCCTAGAGGACTTTTGAAAAACCCCTAAATGAAAGTTTAAAAATTTCCTGAAGGGAAGTTTGTAAAATTTTTGAAAACTCATGGGAGGAATTTTAGAGAACGTTTAAGTGGTTTTTTTTTTGAAAATTCTAAGGAGATATTTCAGAGAGATTCTGAAGAAATTTCGGAGAATTCATGAGATATTTGGGAGTGCTTCTAAGAGGAATTTGTAAGAATGAATGAGAAAAAATGAGAATGAGAAATCTTGAAATGAAATTCGTAAAATCATAAAATTGTGTATTCAGAGAGAGATTCCGGAAAAATCGTGGATGATGTGGAAACTTCCTAAAGGGTAATTTGTAGAATTTAGGAAAATTCATGGGAAGTATTTCATACAATTTCTAAACGGGATTTCGGAGAATTCTTGGGAGAAATTTTTAAGCACTCCTGAAGAACAAGAATTTCGGAGAATTCCGGAGCATTCATGAGAGATGCTTTGGAGTATTGTAGAGAAGAATTACGAAGAAATCCTCAAAAGAAATTCGTATAATACCTGAGAAAAAAATTGTAGAATTTCTGAGACAAAGTTCGGAAAAATTCAGTTCGAGAGGAAATTCTAAAAAAAAATGTCAAAGAATCCTTGAGAGTTATTTTAATTAATTCTTGAGAAGAGTTTCTTAGAATTCTTGAGAAATTCTTCAAAGAACTTTAGAAAATTCCTGAGATTTTCTGAGTGGGCAAAAATTTGGCGAATTTCTGATTGGAGTTATATAAAAGTCCTGGAAGGAATTCCGGAGAAATCTGAAAGTAATTTTATGAAATCATAAAATCAAATACCGAGATGAATTTTGAAGAATGGCTGAATTTTGTAGAAATGCTCAGATGAGGTTTGGAATATTTCCGAGAAGAATTGGGAGCCTGAAGGAGCCTGAAAGGAATTTCGAAGCATTCTTGAGAAGAATTCATAAGAAATCTTTAGAGTTTTGGAAAATTCTGATCAAGAACTTTGTAGAATTCCTGTGAGAAATTTGTATCTTTGAAGAGTTTCGGATAATGCTTAAGATGGAGTTCGGATAATGCCGAGCATAGTTGCGGAGAAAGATAGAGAGGAATCTCGTAGAACTCCTGAGAGAAATTTTGCGGAGTTTATGTGGCTAATTTCAGAGATATCCTCAGAGAAATTTCGCAAATTTCCTGCGAGGAACTCCGGAATATGATTGAGAGAGAAAGAAACATTCCTGAGATAAGTTTATAAGAATTCGGGAAAGTATTTTCAAGAAAATTCGTACAATGTCTAGAAGGTAATGCCAAGAATACCTGAGATAAGTGCAATAGAACTCATAAAATATTGCTGGAGATAACTTGAGAGCAACTTCAGAAGGAAAATTTGAAATATTCCAGAACTTATTTTTTCAACTCTGGGATGAAGTGTGAAGGATTCTTGTAAGGTTTTCGGAGCATCTTGATATATATTGCAGATATAAACAGCTCTTTAGAACAGAAAATATGTTTCAGAAAAGTCCTGAGTGAAGCTGAAGAAAAAATAAAAAAATCTGAGAGAAAACCCCAAAAAGTCTTAAAAGAATCAGGAATGTTTTAAGGCAAAATGCAAAGAACTTAAAATTTAAATTTGTCAAATCTTGAAATTAAATACTGAAAAATAATTAATTAAAAGAATTTGGCGAAAAATTTTTGGGGCGTTCTGTAAATAGATTTTTGTAGAATTCATTGAAGGTATGCAAGAGAACCGTTTATTTTTGAATCGTGATTGAATATGCATTACTTTTCAGACTAAAATAGTTACAAGATCGCAACATAATAAATTGTCAGACTAAAATAATTATGAGATCGCAACATAATAAAAGAAATAGGAATAGGATAGGAATAGGATAGGAATAGGATAGGAATAGGATAGGAATAGGATAGGAATAGGATAGGAATAGGATAGGAATAGGATAGGAATAGGATAGGAATAGGATAGGAATAGGATAGGAATAGGATAGGAATAGGATAGGAATAGGATAGGAATAGGATAGGAATAGGATAGGAATAGGATAGGAATAGGATAGGAATAGGATAGGAATAGGATAGGAATAGGATAGGAATAGGATAGGAATAGGATAGGAATAGGATAGGAATAGGATAGGAATAGGATAGGAATAGGATAGGAATAGGATAGGAATAGGATAGGAATAGGATAGGAATAGGATAGGAATAGGATAGGAATAGGAATAGGATAGGAATAGGATAGGAATAGGATAGGAATAGGATAGGAATAGGATAGGAATAGGATAGGAATAGGATAGGAATAGGATAGGAATAGGATAGGAATAGGATAGGAATAGGATAGGAATAGGATAGGAATAGGATAGGAATAGGATAGGAATAGGATAGGAATAGGATAGGAATAGGATAGGAATAGGATAGGAATAGGATAGGAATAGGATAGGAATAGGATAGGAATAGGATAGGAATAGGATAGGAATAGGATAGGAATAGGATAGGAATAGGATAGGAATAGGATAGGAATAGGATAGGAATAGGATAGGAATAGGATAGGAATAGGATAGGAATAGGATAGGAATAGGATAGGAATAGGATAGGAATAGGATAGGAATAGGATAGGAATAGGATAGGAATAGGATAGGAATAGGATAGGAATAGGATAGGAATAGGATAGGAATAGGATAGGAATAGGATAGGAATAGGATAGGAATAGGATAGGAATAGGATAGGAATAGGATAGGAATAGGATAGGAATAGGATAGGAATAGGATAGGAATAGGATAGGAATAGGATAGGAATAGGATAGGAATAGGATAGGAATAGGAATAGGAATAGGATAGGAATAGGATAGGAATAGGATAGGAATAGGATAGGAATAGGATAGGAATAGGATAGGAATAGGATAGGAATAGGATAGGAATAGGATAGGAATAGGATAGGAATAGGATAGGAATAGGATAGGAATAGGATAGGAATAGGATAGGAATAGGATAGGAATAGGATAGGAATAGGATAGGAATAGGATAGGAATAGGATAGGAATAATAGGATAGGAATAGGATAGGAATAGGATAGGAATAGGATAGGAATAGGATAGGAATAGGATAGGAATAGGATAGGAATAGGATAGGAATAGGATAGGAATAGGATAGGAATAGGATAGGAATAGGATAGGAATAGGATAGGAATAGGATAGGAATAGGATAGGAATAGGATAGGAATAGGATAGGAATAGGATAGGAATAGGATAGGAATAGGATAGGAATAGGATAGGAATAGGATAGGAATAGGATAGGAATAGGATAGGAATAGGATAGGAATAGGATAGGAATAGGATAGGAATAGGATAGGAATAGGATAGGAATAGGATAGGATAGGATAGGAATAGGATAGGAATAGGATAGGAATAGGATAGGAATAGGATAGGAATAGGATAGGAATAGGATAGGAATAGGATAGGAATAGGATAGGAATAGGATAGGAATAGGATAGGAATAGGATAGGAATAGGATAGGAATAGGATAGGAATAGGATAGGAATAGGATAGGAATAGGATAGGAATAGGATAGGAATAGGAAGGAATAGGATAGGAATAGGATAGGAATAGGATAGGAATAGGATAGGAATAGGATAGGAATAGGATAGGAATAGGATAGGAATAGGATAGGAATAGGATAGGAATAGGATAGGAATAGGATAGGAATAGGATAGGAATAGATAGGAATAGGATAGGAATAGGATAGGAATAGGATAGGAATAGGATAGGAATAGGATAGGAATAGGATAGGAATAGGATAGGAATAGGATAGGAATAGGATAGGAATAGGATAGGAATAGGATAGGAATAGGATAGGAATAGGATAGGAATAGGATAGGAATAGGATAGGAATAGGATAGGAATAGGATAGGAATAGGATAGGAATAGGATAGGAATAGGATAGGAATAGGATAGGAATAGGATAGATAGGATAGGAATAGGATAGGATAGGATAGGAATAGGATAGGAATAGGATAGGAATAGGATAGGAATAGGATAGGAATAGGATAGGAATAGGATAGGAATAGGATAGGAATAGGATAGGAATAGGATAGGAATAGGATAGGAATAGGATAGGAATAGGATAGGAATAGGATAGAATAGATAGGAATAGGATAGGAATAGGATAGGAATAGGATAGGAATAGGATAGGAATAGGATAGGAATAGGATAGGAATAGGATAGGAATAGGATAGGAATAGGATAGGAATAGGATAGGAATAGGATAGGAATAGGATAGGAATAGGATAGGAATAGGATAGGAATAGGATAGGAATAGGATAGGAATAGGATAGGAATAGGATAGGAATAGGATAGGAATAGGATAGGAATAGGATAGGAATAGGATAGGAATAGGATAGGAATAGGATAGGAATAGGATAGGAATAGGATAGGAATAGGATAGGAATAGGATAGGAATAGGATAGGAATAGGATAGGAATAGGATAGGAATAGGATAGGAATAGGATAGGAATAGGATAGGAATAGGATAGGAATAGGATAGGAATAGGATAGGAATAGGATAGGAATAGGATAGGAATAGGATAGGAATAGGATAGGAATAGGATAGGAATAGGATAGGAATAGGATAGGAATAGGATAGGAATAGGATAGGAATAGGATAGGAATAGGATAGAATAGGATAGGAATAGGATAGGAATAGGATAGGAATAGGATAGGAATAGGATAGAATAGGATAGGAATAGATAGGAATAGGATAGGAATAGGATAGGAATAGGATAGGAATAGGATAGGAATAGGATAGGAATAGATAGGATAGGATGGAATAGGATGGAATAGGAATAGGATAGGAATAGGATAGGAATAGGATAGGAATAGGATAGAAAGGATAGGAATAGGATAGGAATAGGATAGGAATAGGATAGGAATAGGATAGGAATAGGATAGGAATAGGATAGGAATAGGATAGGAATAGGATAGGAATAGGATAGGAATAGGATAGGAATAGGATAGGAATAGGATAGGAATAGGATAGGATAGGAATAGGATAGGAATAGGATAGGAATAGGAATAGGATAGGAATAGGATAGGAATAGGATAGGAATAGGATAGGAATAGGATAGGAATAGGATAGGAATAGGATAGGAATAGGATAGGAATAGGATAGGAATAGGATAGGAATAGGATAGAAATTGAATAGAAATAGAAATTTTAAAATTTTTTATTGAAATAATAGAAAAATATCTTTTAAAAGAGGAATGAGTATATGAATATTAATTGTAATGAAATAGATTAATTGAGAAGTAAAAAAATACTGAAAACTATAATCGATAGTTAAAGTTTCTCAAGCATCTACACATATTTAGTTTTGCTTGCTAGAGAATCTGTGATGTCCTTATTTTATTTGATTGAAGTCTTAGATCCCCACCTCCATTCCGCAAATTAAACTAGATAGACCCTCGATAACAGAATCTTGGAAAATACCATCATCAGTGTGCTTTTCTCAATCGCTTACTCCCACAGCGCAGCGGTCGATTTCAAGATGATCTCAAGTGGGATGTTGTTAACTTCGTTGACCATCACTGTCCTCTCGGTCGTTGACACAGTCGTTGATATGGTCAAGGTGACTTGAAACCGATGGATAAAAAAATCTCACCGAACGGAATGGAGTTGGAAGGTTTTAAGTGCCGACGAGTTTCTTGTAATTGAACTAACTTTCTGGTGGTCAAATGTCAAGAGTCGAGGGAGCTAGAGAAAGATTGGCTTTCTTTTGAGTTTAGAGAAATAGAGCTGTGGTAGCTTTTATCTGCTTCTGAATGTTTAGTGTTATGTGAACCTTGGGATTGGAGCTATGATGACTGGATGACTGCACAGTAGGGTGCGGCTTATTTTTCAAGAGTTCTCAAAACCAAAAATTCTTGTGCTCTACTGAATTCAAATCACATTAAAAGAGAAACCTCAAAATCTGAGCCAAAAATATTAACATTTAGAGGTGGCGCAAGCGTCTTGAAGTTGAATTTTCAGGTTATAAAAAATTACCTTCAGTGAAGTACACATAACTTTGTTATTTTTCAACCGATTTCAAAATTTTTAAGCGTCAATACTTTCAAAATTAAATTTGTAAAAACTTTGTTGAACACTAAATTTGTCTAAAATCAAAACAAGTTTTATTTAAAAGTAATTTATTCCAAATTTTTCCTCATTTTACTAAAAATTTCAACTTTGTTTGACCATAACTTCATGATTACTCAACCGATTCCAAATATTTTGACATACTTTTGAAGCTAATTTAATTGTTTTCAAACTTTTCATACATCACATTTTACTAAAAAAAATTTTTGACCAACTTATTCAGCAAAAACTGCACAAAAACATGATTTTTAACGAAAAATGCCAGTTTTGTCAAATCTTTGGCAGTTAAATATTGTCTCTTAAGTTGAAACTGATTTTTCTCATTTGTTAAACCTTTGGTTAAACTTTGCAACAATTTTTAAAAAATTTTGAAACAAAATTATGTTTGCATATGTTTAAAAATATATGCACTATTCAACTCGTAATTAAGGCAAGATGCTTTACATATTTAAGTTTTATAGAAAAAATGCTATTTTCGGCAAAAAAAAAACTTAAATAATCCAAAGAAATTTGATTTTTTCATTGAAAAATCATGTTTTTGGGTAGTTTTTGTTGAATACATAAGTCAAAAATATTTTTTAGAAAAAAATGTTGTCTGTTCAGTTTGAAAACAAATAAATTTGCTTCAAAAGCATGTAAAAAGATTTGGAATCTATTAAGTTTTAATGAAGTTATGGTCAAACAAAAATGATTTTTTTAGTAAAATGAGGAAAAATATGGATAAAAGTATTTTTAACTAAGACAAGTTTTGATTTTAGACAAATTTGATGTTCTACAACATTTTTTTAAATTTAATTTGAAAGAAAATAGTTTTAGCACTAAATCGGTTTCGAAATCGGTTGAAAAATAACAAAGTTATGTTTACTTAACTGCAGGTCATTTTTTATAACTTGAAAATTCACCTTCAACACGCTTGCGCCACCTCTAAATGTTAATATTTTTGGCTCAGATTTTGAGGTTTCTCTTTTAATGCGATTTGAATTCAGTAGAGCACACGTATTTTTGGTTTTGAGAACTTTTGAAAAATAAGCCGCACCCTACTGCACAGCCCGAGCAATACAAATACGGTCGAATGCGTTTGTCATATGTCCACAATAAATGCTATGTGCATGGCAGTGCAAATGATGCTTTCATGTGCCTGTTGATTCGGTTGATGAATGTTCGTCCGTCCGTACGGATGATTGCGTACTCAAAATTGCTCCCGAACCGGGCGAAGCTAAACATCATCTGCAATGACCCGAATTGCAAATTGCCGACCTATTCTTTTCGGCACCCGTTATACTCGTAGATGTGGGAATGTGGCCTTTAGGAGTTCTGAGTTTCAAACTAATTGTGACCGTAGAGAACAGTGTACACTACGAAATACACTTGTCGTATAGTATACTTTAATTTATGTGTTTTTTCTCAAACACGGTGAATTTTGGAATATGAATTGTATCTTGTTCTTGCAAACTCTCAACACCATTTGTTGGAAATTTCTCTCATTCCTCAATATTGAAAAACATAATGAACAATCAGTTTTGGAAACAAAAAACTAACAAACTAAATAAGAAAAGTTTTAGTTAATAAGGTAAAAGTTCTTGAAGACCTCTTATAGAGAATAGGGAGTTCCTCAACAAGGTTTCAATACAGTTTTACTGTTGCTCTTGAATTGGATTTCCAAATTTCTTTAATATTTAACACTTTTGTCATAATATCAGGCGGATTTGATGGATCTATCGGTTTTATTATCAGTTTATCACGAAACTTCCTATAGAGTGTAATAAAACTTAAAGATGATACCAGTACCAGTAAAAGCAAAGGCATTTCAGGATCTTATGCCATGCCGGAAATATCTGAAAACCATTTTGCTCCCCCTTCCCCCCTTGAATAGGACCTGCTAATCGTCGAAACGCCAGGGCATCACTCTGTTTGCCCGTGTTGAAATATTCATCAGAAAATGGAAATAGAATGGAGATTTTCCATCACAATCTCATATCTCGCATAAACTGCACCGGGGAGGACAACAAAAGTGTGTAGAGCGGCAAATGCAAAATTTGTCGTTTCTGTTTGAATAGGTAGGTACATCGCGCGCTTCACCGTCTATTTTTGAACTCCAAGCAGTAGCTATCTGTTGCGATTTGCCGGGATGCTGAATTAATTCGGTTGTACATCGGAACTACGAATGACGCCAAACAGTAGTTGGGAGGACAATGGACTACGTCCGGTAAAGGATACTATTGTGCGTTTAGCACGGGGGAGGTTAATTTGGCATGTTTTGGGGGAGGATAATTTCAAATGTATGGCTCAATTTAAGTACCCATTGCAGATTGTTGAATGCTTTTGAATATTTATTTCAAAAGTTTACCATCAGTTAGTATAATGCACACATATAAAACTTGTTGTAATTTAGCTCTTCCATTTAAAATATTGCATTAAAAAACAATGGTTCATTTGTGCTATGCGTTATTCTGGGGTCTTCCTGAGCTAAGTGGTCAGAGTCTGCAGCTACAGCCATGCTGAGGGTGTCTGGGTTCGATTCCCAGTTGGTCCAGGATCTTTTCTTAATGGAAATTTACTTGACTCCCTAGGCATAGAGTATCATTGTATTTGCCACATGAAAGAATTGAAATATTCTGTGGCCATGTTGGCACCCTAACCTAATTTGTCTAAAGATCAAATTACAGTGTCCTTTTGATTCCTTTGAACGCATATATCCCTCAGTAAATACATAATGGATACTAGCTCATGCTAGTTAGCTGAACAGATCGCCAATTTGTTCTCGGTATTGTCCGGCTGGTGAGATTGTTGCTCCTTCCAAGGAAACCTAAATCAAATTCCTGAACCGCCACCGCCCACGGCAACCTTTATTCTTCGGAAGCACGTTGATACCAAGATAACTCCCGCCACTGCGTCTGCTGCAGTCTGTCGACGGGCAGACTGAAAATGTAACTCTCATACTGCTGTTTCGGTAGAGAGACTACGCCCAAACCACAAATCTACGGAATGATTGACTTTTCACGGTAGAAAGAAACTTGAAAATGGTAACATGATGTTCTTTTTTTCTTTTGCAGATTGATATCCAAGCTTGGATCCCATCAGTGAAGTGTTATGCCATCATTGTCGGACGAATTTCTGAAGTGATAAAGCGACACTTTTTGTGGGCTGTTCTCCGTCAGTATCGTCTATACTAAGTGTTGTTCTAGCTGTGCTATCGTACATCTAGAAAGTTTTTGTTCTCGTCATACACCATCGTCGACTCGGAGGATGAATTATGATTTAGGTAGGTACCCCTTCCAAAATAACATTAAAAGTTCACACCAGCAATGCATTTAGGATCCTTTTAGCAAAAGGATCTAAGTAGCAAAAAGAGTTGTAACAAAATGGAACTTAAATGGTAGCTTTCAGGGTCTGCATCAGAAATTAATCTAATTATGATATTACTCAAGTTGGTTGAAAGAGTTTCTTCAAACCAGTTGAAACTGATAAACCCATCACAGTGAATTATTGAATCAAGTGTTCTGCAGCAGCGTGTGATGCCCACTTGCTCCACGTAACACACATATTACTTTTTCAGGATAATCCAATTTAGCCCGAACCCCCCACGCTTCTCACGCACTCAATTTGGAAGTCATAAGGGGAAGCCATACGTCGCCGTCGTTATTGTATCCATTCACGGATAATAGGCAGCCTTATTGCGTGTAAACAGTCTCAAATTTCTGAAGATGGATGGTTACAATGCAACAGAGTGTCCTAAATTGATGTTTTCTTTTTTTCAAGTTAAACGTTCATTTATATCTAGGTGTTTTGTGTTAGGAAGCTCTATCAACCTGAACGTTAGTGCACCCTTTACAGTTCAAAATAGGGCCAAAGCCACGTGGGGTACCTAAGGAAGCCAAAACAGGATACTCAATAATAAATACATTGAATCACTCTTCGTCTTCTTCTTGGAATTAGGTCCTCACTTGAGCAGAATCAGCTTCTCAGTTCAATTAGCACTTCCACAGATATTAACTGAGAGCTTTCTTTGCCAAAGTTGCCGTTTTCGCATTCATAAATCTTCACCTTAATATGAGATGATTAGTTTCTACTTACATTACAGTACTAGCGTGTTTGAAACATTTCTCTAAATTTCTCCATAGTATTTTCCATATAAACCTACATTGTCTTTGAACCACCTTTAAATCACCACATAGAAAGTTGAAAATTTCACAGAACACTATTTTCATGGTAAGGATGATAAGGAGCATATTTGAGATAGAATTTTCAAACATTTTTAAAATGTGAATCGCCGTAATGGACACTTCGATATAGAGGTACTAACCTGAACAGATTAGGATCATATTGGACTATTGTGGCCACATGATCATCCGGTACAGGTTCCAATAGGGAACTTAAGGGGACACTTCGGGAATTTCACATATTGGTAGTGTTCGACAGTGCACATTGATCGGGCTCCATATAAAGGGGCGGCCAAAACTACGAAAAACTTTTTTGAGATTTGTATGTTTTTTATAATTTTTATCAAAGCATCCTTAGATCTAACAAAAAACGTTTAAATTTGCATTGTTAGAGTTATTTGAATAATCCAATATTTTACAGATATTTTGACGATATTTTTCATACAAAGTTTATTTAAAACATGTTTAACCACTGTTCATACACATTTTGATGAAACTCGATCAATTACAAACAAAATTTATGCTTTCAGCCCAGTTTGATAACATTAAAAAAATTGTTTTAAAAAAAGTAATACTCCCTTCGGAAACAATAAAACCGCCAAATAACATATTCAGATTACATATTTCATCGATTAGGGCGATAAAACTAGTTTTGGCCAAACTTCATTTTTTTCGACCATTAAGCAGTGTTGTGGAAAACTCAAATTCTCATAACTCACTCCTGATATTTTTCATGCGTGAGTTGTAAACCACGCAACTCAGCAGTCAAAAAATCATGGATGAGTTGGCTCATCTGTTTGATTCATTGCCTCGTAGTCCCACTGTTTTCTCGCATAAAGCCATGATTTCAAGTTAGTATGGTAGAATTACAATGATCCTTTATAACGTAAACAACAACTTTCAGTTTTCAAAAGTTTTTTTTGACGTGTTTTATGACTGACTGAGTGATTTTGCATGAAAATATCAAGCGTGAGATTTGCGAAACAGATCTCGAATGAGTTTGCTCTCGCGGGAGAGCTTATTGATTGAGATTTGATGTCATAGACCAATAACAAGACATGGTGTCCGGCCATTTGGCCGAACGCCGTTTGGCCGAATGCCGTTTGGCCGAACGCCATTTGGCCGAATGCCATTTGGCCGAACGGGTCGTTTGGCCGAATGCCGTTTGGCCGAATTACGAACAAAAAAAATATCAAATTACTACAACACTTATATGTAACATTCTTGGGTGTTGCCAAATAATTGATCAGCTAATTAATTTACACTAATGATGTGACGGGACGTCATGTTTGTCACTATATAAGAGCTCCAAGAGGATGGTAAAATTAACCCGTAATATTAGGACGAAGTTGTGAACTCCACTCATTGCATCAAGACTTTAAGCTCATGGTTGTTTCATCTGGGGCTATCAATAGTATGAAAGGGTTCCAGTTTTTTAATGATTTCATTAGAAGTTTTTCCTTCTTTTAAGCATAGGCCATTCTTTATAGTTATACTGGTATTGTTACTGTTGGCAATAATTCAGCTTATATTTTAATTGGGAATTTTACCTTCTTTAAATCATCGGCAGTAGTTATACTAATATAAAAATTGTTTGCAAAGCACTTGCTTAAATTTTCATAAGAGATTTTCCTTCTTTTGATCAAAGGCTATTATTTCTGTTTCTCTTTCATAGGACTGCAACGTGTGAACTGAGCTCTGCGCCATTGCTTGCGTATAGCAGTAAACCGATTGACTCGGTGAACAATTACGTGGAAAAAACTCATAGTTTCTCCGTTATGGAAAGAAGAAGCCAAAATTTACGATTACTAGAATTATGAAATAATTAACATAATACGATTCGAGGGATCGAAGCAATCCAGTCCTGCAGCAGGACTAATAATTCGTGAACCGTTTTAGTTACTGTCTAAAGCTGACTGCAAACACAATGCAAAAACTTCTGCTGGCAGCTATTACCGCTAGCATAGAAGTGAATATTTGCTTACATTAAGGATATTCTTTTTTCTGCACTGATTTTTTGTTGAACTAACATCAAAGAGCCATTATGTGTATATCAATGATGATTAACCTTCTTTAAAAATAAGCTGAATAAGTTCTTTAAAAATCAGCTTCGAAACTCACTGCAATAATATGCTAACTATAATTCACTATTATTTCCTACTTCGGCCAAACGGCATTCGGCCAAATGGCATTCGGCCAAATGACCCTTTCGGCCAAATGGCGTTCGACCAAACGGCATTCGGCCAAATGGCATTCGGCCAAATGACCCGGAACCCAAGACATAGCCTTATCCGGATGTTCCAACATCCGTTCTGGTAGGCCTTAAATAGGACACTTATCGACTTTTCGGTATCAGAGTATTCTTAAGACTCGAAATTCATGATTTTTCATAGTGTATGGAATAGGAATGATGGTCTAAGTCAAATGGCTAGATCTGAACTCAGTTCCGGTAAGGCTCAAATGGGACACTTTTTGAACAGGCTATCTTGGTACTTTGCGACAGCTTAAAACACATTGTTATTCATAAAGAAGAGATCAACAGAGCAGAGCAGAGATACAATTTTCATGTTAATACATCAATATGATATCATATTTATTTTAGGACATGAGAACCCTGCAATATTTTTTCCAAAGCAGGTTTGCCGCACAGTGGCCATAGGTACAACATTTGTTTTGATAGTCTCAGGCTTTTGATGAAAATCATAAAATAATTTTCAAATGAACCTTAGGAGGAATCACTGAGATCTAAGAGCAATCTTCGGAGGATTTACATGAGGAATCGAGAGAGGTATTCCTGAAGAAATCTCTGGATAAATTACCGCAAAAAATGGTCCTGAGTTATTGCAAAAAGCTCTAGACAAATCCCTGAGGAAATTCCCAGAAGAATTCATGATGGAGTCTCTGGAAGAATGTCTGAAAGTATTCCTGGAGCAATATTTTGAGTAATTCTTAAAAAAATCCTAGGAGACATTTCAGTAGCAATTCTTGAGGATATTCTCTAAGTAATTCATGGAAATATTCCTCAAGGAATCCTTGCGGGTATTCCTGGAGGAATCCCTGGAGGTAGACCGGGAGGAATCTTTGGAAATAGTCCTGGAAGAATCCCTGAAGGTAGTTCTGGAGAAATCCATTGAGGTAAATCTGGAGGAATCCTGGAGGTATTCCTGGAGGTACTCGTGGAGTAATTCCTGGAGATATTTCATGAGGTATTCCTGGAAGAATTCTCTGAGGTACTCCAAAAGGAAACCCTGGAAGTATTCCTGGAGGAATCCCTGGAGGTTTTCTGAAGGTATTTTATGAGGTATTCTAGGAGGATTCTCTGGAGGTATTCCTGGAGGTTCTGAAGGAATCTGGAGGTTTCTGAAGGAATCTCTAGCGGTATTCCTAAAGGCCGGTTCAAAATCAAGCATATTAAATACAATAAGAAAAAACACGTACTTCGATAAGTGTCCCGTTTGAGGCCTACCGTACCCGATATCGGAACATCCGGATAGGGTCATGTCTTGTTATTGATATATGGCACCACGTCTAATTACTTATAGATGCAAAATCATGAACGCTACCAATATGTCAAATTCCATAAGTGTCTCCTTGGGTGACCTATCGGAACCTGTACCAGATGACCATGTAGCCACAATGGTCCTATATGATCCTAAGCTGCTTAGTATAGTATCTTTATATCTAGGTGTCCATCATATAAAGATTTAACAGATGTTTGCCAACATGTCTACTTGAAGCTTTAGAATAAAGAGCTTCTGGTTTATGTGGTAATATTAGCTTTGGAACATTAGGAGAAATCTTTCATTTTTGCAAATATGAAGAATAAATATCCAAACTATTTTGCAATCTACTACTGTTGACACGCCGGCCTCATCATTTGGCAGAGGCTTGTGTCATCCATAAAGATTTTTGACATCCCTAAGGTAACTCAGGTAAGTCAGATGTGAAAATATTGTATAATATTGGTCCCGAAATGCTGCCTTGAGGAACACCAGCTCTTACAGGAAGTCTTTCAGACTTGGAGTTTTGATAATAACCCTGAAGTGTACGATTTGACAGATAACTTTGGATTATTATAACAATGTATGTTGGAAAATTACAATCAACCCGACCGAATAAAATTAGTTTGTGAATGAGCATGGTTATAATTTACTTGATGGGTATGATTCTTAATCATCATGCGATCGTTAACTGAAAAATAAGCATTGTTCGATACT
Source organism: Aedes aegypti (assembly GCF_002204515.2). Lineage (NCBI taxonomy): Eukaryota > Metazoa > Arthropoda > Insecta > Diptera > Culicidae > Aedes > Aedes aegypti. The sequence continues at coordinate 21,592,284 of NC_035109.1, read as the reverse complement.
CTACCAGGGGAATTCCGGAAACGAAAAACATGAGAGTTCATCTGCCTGGCACGAGCCTCGACGGCTCGCCCACGTGAACGGCAATCCCTAAAGCTAGACTTATGATAGCCCCCACAATTTGCGCATACACACTTTTTCGTATTCTTCCGCAAATCATACATTTAGCGTCCCTGCGACAATGTTTTGTTCCATAGCCCCACTTTTGGCACCAACGGCGCTGAGTGGAATTCTGGACATTTCCTCCAGGTTTTTGGAATTGTTCCCATGTCACACGGACATCGAACATAAGTCTTGCTTTTTCTAAAGCTTTAAAATTATTTCGATCACCTCTGTTGAAGTGAACTAAATAATCTTTTTGAGTAAGCCATTTCGGACGAATGCCAGATTTAATTTACTTTTTTCAATTGATTACTTGGAATGGGAAAACCCAAGTAAATTATTTATTGTATTTTTGATCTCTCCAGGTGACTTATAGTCATTTGAGAGACCTGTCAAGACGACCTTGAACAATAACAATAAGAAAAAATATTAGCCTTTTCTCTTCAAAATGCTTGAGAAGAAGTTCGCGATCATTAAGAGTTTCGGCTAAACGCGGCTCCTCTTTTCTTTACGATTTGAAAGGAAACCTTAATTCCCCTAATGGAGTTTAAGATCTCCTGTCTAAATCCTCCATATTTGGTACATCTGACCACTATAGGCGGTAACTTTTATTTCCTCACTTGCATCAGAGAGCCTTGGCAAGAGGCTGATTCGATTTGATGTTCGGAAAACTTGTCTAAAACATCGAACTGATTGCTCATTTCGATGCAATTATCAACATTAACCATTCCACCCTTGGAAAAAAGCGCACATTCCGGAGAAACATCCTTTCTTCTTTGCCAAATAGCTTTTGATTTTCAATTCGTGATGATGGGTTCAAAATAAGATATGGTTTTATTTTATCTAGTCATTCTTCACTTAGTCTGTTCAACTGTATTATGGAATAACACAGTATTCGACGATACCAGTCAGTGACAATCCAAAGCACCTGAAGCCCAACCAGCCTGATCAATTTTTGATATCCTTGCGTGTAATGAACACAAAAGCTTAATTAAATTTAAAACACGATTGATTGAGGCATCACAGGACGAAAAAGAATAATCGCCGAAACGCATACACTCCCGTGCAAAAGTTTGGGTTCACCCCCTCAAAAACATATAAAAGTGTTCTGTCCATATCTCTGTGATTACACGTCCAATTGAAACTCTTTTAGCCGCATTCGAAAGGCAAAGAGTTATTCTTACTCGTATGTATTTTTCTAAAAACATTTTTTGGATTTTGTATACTAAATTTTTACTTAAAGTTGTTAAATTTTTCGAAAAACACACTTAAAAATCATATTTAATTTCCTCAGCATTGGGTCGACCAAAATTTTAAATCAAAGTGTCATTAGAATCATAATCTTATATTCTTTGAAAAGACCCCACGAAAATTTGGCAGAAAAATCTGGAAAGTATTCAACATCAATGAAACAGTAAGTCAAGTCATCGTGCAAAAGTTTGGGTTCACCCCTCAGTATGATGCAAATTGTGCAAAAGTATGGGTTCACCTGAGCCGCACGTACATCATTTTTGTCAATATCTCTGCCATTTTTCAATCGATTTTAATAGTTCAAAGCTTTTTTGAGCGCAAATAATGGCGCGTACATGATTGGTTTGAGATTTCACAAATTTAAGTAAGTTCAGGTGAACCCAAACTTTTGCACGATACACCATACTGAGGGTTGAACCCAAACTTTTGCACGATGACTCGACTGACTGTTTCATTAATTTTGAATACTTTTAAGATTTTTCTGCCAAAATTTCGTGATGTCTCTTCAAAGAATATAAGATTACGATTCTAATGCCACCTGGTTTCAAAATTTTGGTCGATCCAATGCTGAGGAAATTAGCTATGTTTTTTCAGTGCGTTTTTTGAAAAATGTCACAACTTTAAATAAAAATTTAGTATACAAAGTTCAAAGAATGTTTTTGAAAAAATACATACGAAGAAAGAACAACTCTTTGCCTTTCAAATGCGGCTTAAAGAGTTTCAATTGGACGTGTAATCACAGAGATATGCACTGAACACTTTTGCATATTTTTTAGGAGGTGAACCCAAACTTATGCACGGGAGTGTAAATACGTAGTTACTGCCTGCCAGCAGCCTCGAGCGTTCGGGTGATGATCATAAATATTTATCCCCCATCGTCATAAAACGGACAATGAAGGGGTTTAGCAGCTGTAACCGCTGCGTGACCAAACTGCCTGCTGTTGCTACTGCTACCGGAACCGGAAAACGGTTGGAGAACGATGGTCTCTGGATCCACAATTCATTGGCAATATACGTTTATTTCTCTGCGGGCGGTTGCCCGTAGCAGTGATTGCGAGAAATGTTTTTAAATAATTTAATTGTTTATTGCCGTAAATGGAATTTATTAATATTTCGTTCGTGGAAATTGCAATTATGAAGGATGTTGTGAGAAGCTTATAGTTGGAGGTGTGTCTTTGGGGGAATTTTCCATTTTGTTTTTATGTTCGGCTTACAGACTAATCGGTTCGCTCTTAAATAGTTCACCTTTTCTATTATCGGTATCTTTGATTCACTTCGGAGTTTTTTTTTATTTGATGATGTTACAATTGACAACTAAAATTAATTGTGCTGAAGTTGTTCATGGAGCAATCCCTTTTTATATGAAACATGTTAAAAGTAGTAATGATGAATAACTACTTTTATTATGGAGAGGTTTTAAATTTTTTATGGAGCATTGTTATTTTTATATTGGTGTATTAAAAATGCTGCCACTCCAAATCATATACCGTTGTAAGCTGGCCAAAACTTGCATACTCCAACGAACAAGTCAAGATTGTTCAATTATTTCATCGCCATTACCACTGCTCACTTATCTGCGTTGATGAACCTGTACCTTCACTCCCTCCAATCCCATTTCGATCCGCTGAATGGTGTAGACAGAGGCTACCCTTACTTTGACCACACCAGGACTCGATGGTATGTCTGGTGCGAGCAGCTAGCTCTGCCTTCTGTGCCGGAATGGCAAATCCTTTATCCATGAGACTCAACTGGAAATTACTTTTTCATTCCCACTGACTGTGTCATGCCATCATCGTGCTTAGGTTTCCGGTTATTATTTCCACTTGCAGTAGCAGATTCCCACGACCAATATGTAGGGCTTGGTTGACCTATCCATACCATAGTAGGGAACGGTGTGCTGTTACCGTTATTAGCGAAAATAAATGTGAAAGAATTTGGCACCTACCATCCTTCCAACACAGTGAATCATTATCAACTTGTAAACCAACCAAGTAACCATCAGGTTTGTATAAGGAATCCAAAAGCATCTTATCTGAAAATTTAAAATCATTTCGTTGAGAAATTTAAAAGTTATAGTGATTCACCATCATTTCATTGAAGTTTGATTTAGAGCTCATTTATATGATTTGGTTGTATTATTGGACATCATTTACATATAAAAATGTCCATAGATTAACGGTATTCAAAAGATATAGAATTTATGCATCTTCAGTCTTTACAGTTAGTTGAAACGGTTCTTATCGAAAGACAATATATCTAGTGTACTCTGAAGTTTTGGACCTATTTTAAAGCAATTTTTGAATATTAAATAAGCACGTTCAATGTTTTCACCATCATTAAATGCAGTTGTTATCCCTTCATGGCAAAAACAACTATATACTTGTACAAGAATGCGCATCGTACCTTCGTGCTGTGCGAAAACAAATTCTCTCTGCTCTTGGAAGAAACTAGATAAAGCATTAAAACAGTACTTCTCTTCTCAGTGCTAAATAAACAGTACTTTTCAGTGCTTAACCTTTACGTTACCGGCCTCCGACAACGCACTTCCAAATAGCTGCCATATCGTCAATTCCCATTCGATTTTTTGAAACCACCGTCAGTTTACTTTAAAAAGGTTTCAGTTGTTTGTCATAAATGGAGAATGCTGAATTCGAAATCATGCCGGAGATATTTCTGATTGTACTGGGGTCACGAGGGTGCCAAATTTTGGAAATGTTATTATTTTTTTTTATTTATTGTGGTTACAACACTTACGTTTTTATGTAAAATATAAGATAATGGTCTATTGTCATAATTTCAACATAATTCGAATAAGTGAACCGTTCTAAAACATGGTAGCCGGTTCTGCCAGGGCCAGTTCGGGAACATTTCCGTTTCATGTCCAAAACATACCGTGCGACGTCTCAATCTTCTTTAATTCGGGAGAACATGTCAATAAAGGAAAACTAAACTAAATATCCAAAGATGTGGCTACTCCATAGCACCTGACACAGGTTCTGCCAGGGCCTCTTTGAGGACATTCCCGTTTCTTGTCGGAAACATACCGTGCGACGTCTCAATTTCATGAATTCGAGGGAACTTGTCAATAAACGAAGATTTGGCCACTCCAGAGCAATCCAATTTGAATTGGGGCGAATGAACTGGCTTATTAAAGCCCTCAGTACACTGTTTGTCAAGTGTGCAAATTTTTCCGCACGCATAAACCAACATGCAAACATCGGTCTCAACAATGACAAAACATCTGAAGTGTCAAGTGGATATTGAAGTGTTAGTTTATGCGTGTGGAAAAATTTGCACACTTGGCAAAGAGTGTACTGAGGGCTTAAGTTTCAAGCTTCAAAAATAAAAAAAAAAAAAGGAAAAATGCATGATGAATTTGTTAGTAAAACCTTTGCGGATAATGAGCATGAGCTCAAGCATAGATGACCGCTTCGTAGTTGCACTCCGTGATTGACCGGAGCAGTCGTAGATGCACAGAGATTTAATGAACGGGGCTTGGGATTAGCGAACGAGCGAAGAGCACGAATCGAGAGTTCAAAGAATATACCTCTGCATCTCCACAATTGTCTTGGAAAGTACATTGGGTTAGTGTGTATTTCCGGTCCCATCGCTCGCTCCAGCTGGAGCAAGCAATACAATCGATGGACCAAACATTTATGACTGGATTACACCACTTTTTCTTCGCACTGTGCGAACCGGACACGTCTGATTTCTATTGCATCGCTCTCTCCCGTAGGGGCAAGTAACACAATCGATGGACCGAACACTAATCTGTAGGAAAACCTTTTGCGGGTAATACATGAAATCTCGAATGAGTTCCAAATTAGATAATAGCTGGCTAGATTATTGTTTAATTTCTGATCCTTAACATATTCTAAGCAAAATTTTCATTCTGTTGCACGTGGAATTCTTCCATTCATGAATAAGCGGTACGATTGACGGAACCGACCTTTGGTCGAATTTACTCTTCTTTAAACGGGCAATAGGTTCTTATTTTTTATACTGTTAAAACAATTATTGGCAGTAAATATGCCAAAGGTCAGTAAGGCAAAGGGATTTCATAAATCATTAGGCTGTTTTTATGGTGTATTCATGAGGAGTTCCAAAGCGAATTTCTTTTAAGTTTTTATCAACAAATTTATTAAGTAATGAGTAATTAATAGAAAATTTTCTTCGAAGTTCACAATAGATTCATGGTAACATTCTAGCCTAAACCTTTTTAGGATTCTTGTTGAATTCCTGATGATGTTCGAAACAAAGTTCTGGTGGATTCCTTGATAGTTTTGATCTGTTGAGAAAGATCCTGCCTAAGACTGCATCAGTGAAGAGAAGCCACATCAGTTTGTATGTATTTTATTCTAGACTTATTTGAATACTTTTCAGAATTTACATTATGCTTTACCCGTGGCACATCATGTTTTGTTCTCCAAGGAGGCCCTGGTTTAACCTGTGCTTGGAGCTATTGAGTGGGCACATCACGTGTTAATAAGTTGATTCTGCTTTTATTGACATGTTTTTTTTACAATTCACAAAGATTGAGACAAAAGCAGAAATATCCCCAAAGAAGCCCTTATGGAACCTGTGCCAGAAGCTCTGAAGTGGCCAAATCGTTTATTACTGTGTTATTTTTCATTTATTGACAAGTTATTTAAAATTCATTATGATTGAGATGTCGCACGGTATGTTTTTGGACATAAGACGGAAATGTTCCCTAAGAAACCCTCGTGGAATCTGTGCCTGGAGATTTGGAGTGGCCACATCTGTTCGTTCCGAGCTTTTCTTGTTTTATTGACAAGTTCTTTTGAATTCACGAAGATTGATACGTCGCACGGTATGTTTCCGACAAAAAACGGGAATGTCCCCAAGCTGGCCCTGGCGGAACCGGCTACGATGTTCCGGAACGGTCCACCTATTATATTGAAATGATGACAATCGCCCATTATCTCACGTTTTACACAAAAAAATCAGTATTGTGACTGAAATAAATAAAAAAATAATCACATTTCCCGAATTCGGCACCCTCGTGACCCCAGTACAACACTGAATATCTCCGGCATGGTTCCGAATACAGAATTTTCCATTTATGACAAATAACTGAAACCTTTTTATAGTAAACTGAGGGTAGTTTCAAAAAAATCGAATGGAAATTGACGAAATGGCAGCTGTTTGAAAATGCCTCGTCGGAGGCCGGTAACGTAAAGGTTAAAAAACGGTACTTATCAGTGCCACTAAAACAGTAGTTTTCAGTACTGTTTTTTCTACTATTGATCCCTTTTCAATCCTTGTTAAGCCCATGCCTTCGATTTCTCGTAGGACATGTGAACGAAAGCTAGCGGTGATAATCCTTCTTGGACACCGTCGTGGGAAAAAACCTCTTAAAAGATCTCATCTTCTTTCGCTACTCAACTAAAAATGGTTGCAGCTACGAACGAAAGGAAGGGTGAATCTCTGATTTCGCAACTTCTTTCCAAAAAAGTGGGATTCAAACCTGTCACTAAAGTGGCAAAATGGGAGAAAGGACGCCGGAATGCGCGCTTTCTTCCAAGGGTGAAATGATTAATGTTGTTAATCGAAATGACAAATTTTCCGAACATGAAATCGAAGCAGCCTCTAGCCCAGGCTTTTTGATTCAAGAGAGGAAATAAAGAGTGCCGCCAATCGTGGTCAGTTGTCCTGAATTTCGGGGATCTCGGCAGGAGATCTTGAACTTCATTAGGGGAATCAAGGTTTCCTTCCAAATCGCAAAGCAAGAAGAATGTCACGTTTTGCGGGAAACTCTTAAAGATCGTGAACTTCTTCTCAAACATCTTGAAGAGAAGAAGCACATTTTTTTAACTTATGACGACAAAACTGAATGTTCCTTCAAAGTTGTCATGAAAGCTCTCAAGTGACTATAAGTCACCTGAAAAGATCAAGAATGGAATGAATGATTTACTTGGAGTTTCCCCAGTCCAAGTAATCATTATGAAAAAGAGAACCCAATCTGGCATTCTTCGGAAAGGGCTTTCTCAAGAATAATATATTGTTTACTTTAATAAAAGTGTTCTGAATAATATAAAAGCTTTAGAAAAGGCAAGACTTATGTTCGATGTCCGTGTGACTTGGAAACAGTTCCAAAAACCTGGAGGAAATGTCCAGAACCCTACTCAGTGCCGTCGGTAAAAGTGGGGTCATGGTACTAAAAATTGCCACATTGGTGCTAAATGCATGATTTTCGGAGGTTCCTCTCACGCTAAGGACGTCTGTTCTGTGGAGGAAGATACCAAAAAGTTTGTATGCGAAAATTGTGGGGGCAATCGTAAGTCTAACTTTTGGGATTGGCCTTCTCGCAAACGAACGTTGAGGCTCGTACCAGGCAGTTGAACGGCAACGTTTCTTAGAGCCGTAATTACCCAGGCAGATGCTCATTTTTCAGTTACCGATCGCTGATTTTATAATCATACCCATCAGGTTAATTATATTCATACTCATTCACAGGCTAATCCTCACTTTCGCGTCAAATGAAACTTCTTAGAAATTGTGTAAGATCTTCAAATCATTGGTACTGTTGATGTTCTCTACGAAATTATTTGAAATTTACAAAGAAGATGTTTGAATATCGCATGTGTTGTATGCTTAATGCAAAACCCGATGATTAATTGGCTGGATCACTTCGATAATGATGCGCTTTAAGGTGAAGATGAATCGAAGCCAAACCTCAAATTTTCAAGAGCACAAATCTGGAGAACCAAACATCCGTTCCAGCTGAAAACCTAATCAATTGGTCACTAGCTGGTGGTGACCAATTGATTAAGTTTTCAGCTCTAACGGATGATTGGTTCTCCAGATTTATCTTGATAATTTGAGGTTTGGCTTCGATTAATCTTCACCTTAAGGGAGTATTCCTTCTAAAATGGCTCAAATCTTTCAAATCGATTCCTTCGTTGAAATGTTTTCAAATTCACGAAGAAGATGCTTGAATACTGTTTTTATCGAATGGTAGGTGCCAAATTTTTGGAAATTTTTTGTTAGTAAAGGTTTTGGTCACACCGTGAAAGGGAATGAGTATTCATGGTAGCAGAATGCTCACCATGATTCTAAGCTATGGCCACGGCATGGTATTACCACCCATTGAGATTGGGTTCTAAGAAAAAGAAAAGTATGTCTTTGGCATGCGATGAACATTGGTTGCTTGATAATTGGGAATGTTTCTGGACGTTCGGCGACAGATGGAAACGAAATTTGTAAGAATTTTCTTCTTTGAACTGCACATCCATATTACAGTTTAATAGCATTTAATGAAAACCATTTTATTTGAACTGTAGCCGTAGGAAATCAGTTTCTCGTTTATCGATTTGATGAAACGGAGAAACCGTACGCGGCCACAAGTCTACAACACTGCAAATAAACTGAGCCACCGTTGACGGGGGAAACCGCAGGAAAAATAACTGACAATAAAACCCGCCAAGTAATATCATCGTCGGCAAACAAGGTAAAAACAAGATTAGAGAATTTTATGGTAATTTGAAATGCAATTCCAGTCCGTTTTTATTCGACCGGAGGGATCGTCGGATGCTTCTCGCGGAAAACTTATATTCCTCTCGGCTGGATGCCTTATGTGCGCCCTGCACAAGGCCTTGGAAGGAATGGATGGAAAAGAAAATACGTAATAAATACGACAAGAAAAATATAAATTAAAACGTCAGCTATAAATAACGTTTTGCTCGGATGGACATGAGGCAGTGTTGGGGTGTGTGGTTCAGCTTTAGTATTGTCGTTGAGGATGGGTACAATTTTTTATATCGATTTTTTACGACCAGTGGTTCGATATGATGACTTACAAGATTGCAAGTAAGAGTTATGATCACTATACAATGGCTAAAGTGTACCATCACGCCATTAGTGGACGTATTTTGGAGCTCCACCTCCATCTAGATGTCCTGAACGGGTAGGGTTCCCAGGTCACTTCTACTGCATACAGCTGACGAATTCGTGGCTTTCCTGCATCTCCGGTGAATATTATTTTTACATGTTTTGCCGAAATTCGCGCTAAGTGTCTAGCCCACTGTTATCTACCGGATTTTATGCACCTAATGATATTTGCCCTTTAACACTTCAGCTGTATTTTATACATCACTGTTAGAAAAACCTTGCTTTCTGCACATTGTTCAACAGTAATTTTGAATGTGCATCTCTTAGCCGTCAAACATCACAAACACCAATAATACCCAGTATTGTACTGAAAACTTCAAAAATTTACCATTTCCATTTCATGCAATAAAAAGTCGCTACCCAAGCACCAATTTAGTACTGAAGCACTGAAGTTTATCACCTTCCCATTCGAAAGTAATCAAATCTAATTGATTCACGACGACTGGCTCTTCCAAATGAACTCCCACCTAATATTCTACGCGAAACGAACATCCTGTTCGACGCTGTGCAGTGTTACGGTGGACTAATTTTCTCCCGGAATGAAATAATGTCTAATGTAGACGGGGTAGATTCGGTAAACTTTCGACACGAGTAGTAAGGAGAACCCTAACATAGTTGTACTCGTTTTGGTGGAATGCTATTTTCCATCATCTTCATCAGTGGGACCGAAAATGGATTTTCGGTGTAACGATGCGGAAGGAAATGACCCTATTTTAAATGGGGTTTCGCAAATTGTTTGGACATCGGTTGATGAGAATTTGTGTCTTCTAATTGGCTTGGCTTGGCCCCGTTGAAAGGGTGCTTGCTTCGATAGATACAGCAAACATCCGAGTCTGTATGTTCAGGTCAAACCGTTCAAGAATCACTTGCACGTAAATTGTAACCAACGCCTAACTTCTTGGATAAACATTTTCTTTTCTCAAAAAGTCATCTTCATCCCCAAAATTTACTCAGCTTTCAACCGTGTCAGATCCTTCTTTCCAAGAAAAACAACCAGAACAACCGGATGCTTACTTCGCCAGGTTTAATTGACTGGGAGGAATCGAAGGAGAAACTTACTCTACCAGAGGAACAATATTTTCATGATAGAGCTGTTTCATTAGTGATAATAGTATGGTAGCAAGTTGCCTTCTCCTGTGTCGGGATTCAAAACATGCATTGCCGCATAAGCTGTGTAGAGCAAAAAAAAATATTGTAATTTGTGCCCTCAGTCTCAAGTAACGGTGCAGCTGCTGCAGTTTCCAAACACTTGTCTGGGACCATGTACCTCTGAGGGATCCCATTTTTCCCAACCGGCACGTAACTCAAGACATCTAAGATATCCGACTCATGTGCACAGGAACAAAGCACATGCATTACTGACCAATAGGGTGTCTCAAAAATAATGCAATGTTCGAAAAGTGATGGTGCTCAACCCTAGAATGAAAAATGTGCTCATGTAGAGCATTTTGTAGAACTTAATATTGTCCTATTCTAGAAGCCTCTAGTTCACGTCACTTGAAAAGCAGTTTTTCCGTTCAAAACTAAAAATTATTCACTGTGTTTCGGTTGCAGAATAGAATACTGTGAACACATTTTCCTGTAAATTTTCTTGATTTTGAACGAAAAACCTGCTTTCGAAAATTCTGAAATCGATGATGGATCCTGCCCCTTTAAGTGGCGCTAATGTGCATGTAAATTTAATCATTCTCTTATAAAGTTTGGCTCAAGATTCTGACCACCGAGCTCATGTCTTTAGCAAACTTATTCCTAAACTTGAAAGCAATTTGAGCCAGCACTGTTTGATTAGCAAATTTTCCGCTATGTGGCGTTAGTAGGCATGTAACTTTGGCCATTCTCAACAGGCTCAATCTCATATTTCAACCACCTAGATCTCGTGTCTTCAGCAAAATTTTCCTGAAGCTTGAATGCAATTTGAGGCAGCATTGTTTGATTAGCAATTTTGCCGCTATGTGTGCATGAAAATTTGGTCATATTCTAGCAGGCTCTATCTCATGACCCTGGCAAAGTAGAAAGCTGCGCGATTTGGTTTAAATTAACAGTTCCAACAAAAAATAATAAGCATAAGCATTGATGACCGTACAATTCGTAGCTGCTACTCCCTGATTGACCAGAATAATCGAAGTTGCACAAGGAACCAACAGATGTAACTTGGGACTAGCTTTCCATCTTTAATGTATACTTCAGAGAACTCTATACATTATAAAGTCAATAACGGCGCCGGCCACGTCCCTACGGTCATCGGGGAAGGGAAGGAATGTTAGTGTGACATCCATTGTTAGTAGACACCGAGATCACTTCTGCATCTCCATGATTGTCATGGGAAGGAGTTTTATTAGTGGGGAGGGGTCATAGCTGCATGATCAGGATTCACCTTGGTAAGTGATGCGATTCATGCAATCTTAGTTCAAAAAATCACAAAATCGGTATTTCAAAGACAACGTGAACAGACGGTAAGTCGACACTTTTAGCACAGACGAACCGACGTTACACTCTATTTTGTTTTTTCATCGCTCAGAGCAATAGCGCCCAATTCTAATATTTTGTAGTTAACCGACGGGACAATCGTGGCGATCGCATTACTTTTGTTCGAGTTTGACGTTTACTCACTACCGCCACCTAGTTCACGGTTGGCCAAATGTATTATTTTTATCATTGGGCGTAAATGATCACGTGACTATATTTTAAATTGATAATTGTTGTTAAAACAGACGAATTTGCTGGATTTATTAAAGATCGTGCCCCGCATGTTGAAGCCCGCCCGTTTCATAAACCTTCTAGCGCAATATTGAACAGGAGATTGTCGAATCGCATTGTCGAAGTCCTTTGCGTGTTTCAAACGGGTCCGATAACATTCCCGATATTTTCACACAGCACTGTGTACTATCCATTGTTGCCTTGATCAGTCAAGTCAGTTTCCCGGGAAAACCATTCTCGTCCATAATCTTCCATAGCTCTTTGCGGTCGATGGTATCATAGGCCGCTTTGAAATCGATGAATAGGTGATTCGTAGGGACTTCATATTCACGACACTTTTGAAGGATCTGCCGCAACATAAAGATTTCGTCAGTTGTTAATCGCCCGTCTACAAAACCGGCTTGATAACTTGCCAAAAATCTGATTGCTAGCGGTGATAGACGATAGAGGATGATCTGGGAAAGCACTTTATAGGCTTCAGAATGGTGATCGCTCGATAGTTCTCACATTCTAACTTGTCACCCTTTTTGTATATTGGGCATATTGCTCCCTCCTTCCACTCCTTCGGTAGCTGTTCTGTAGCCCAGATCCTGGCTATCAATCAGTGCAGACAAGTAGCCAGCCGGCCCGGGTCCATTTTAATAAGTTCCGCTCCAATACCATCCTTTCCAGCTGCTTTGTTGTTCTTGAGCTGTTTGATAGCATCCTTAACTTCACGTATTGTGGAAGTTGGCACGACTCCTTCATCCGCCGTACTGATGAAGCCATTCCTTCTGCTGCCTTGGTCTTGCTCCTCTACGCCATTCAGGTGCCTTTGCGGGATTGCATTTCCAGAAAACCTCCTGCAGCGCTACAATGTCGAACTTGCGGACCCTCAATGGTATGGATGACTTACAGATACTAAATTTTGGAATAACAATACTAGAAAATTCTCATTTCTAGCCAAGACTGAAAACTAACAAGATATTCAAAATTTAAAGACGATTATGAAAATGATTATTTTGTTTAAATAAAATTTTGTTTCAATATAGGGTAGGTGTACCAGTTATGGACATAATGGTTCCCTATTTCGCCATACGTGATAATTTGATTATTTTTCAAATTTTTAATCATTCTTTGTGTTTTAGTAGTTTGATATCAAATGAATCTTGATGTTAAAACATTAAAGAATATTCAGCATGTGAAAGTTTTTGAGAAAGCACATATGGCCAAATAGGGAACCACTATAGCCTTAACTGGTACACTTTCCCTAGGGAATAATGTTTATTACCAACCGTCCAAACATCGCGAGTTAGGCATTTTTAAGGGAAAAAAGTTTTTGTCACCAACACTTTTCTTGTTTAAAATATTTTTTAGGCGTGTCATTAGAAGAAAAAAAAACAAAACAAGTGAATGAACAAAACATAATTGGAACAATTTTCCTATATTTTTGGTCAATTTTCTCCATACGAGTAGTGTGTGATCTTTCGATAACGTTGCTAGCTCCTTTGGGGTGAGCGACGGAATCAAGATCAATTTTGTTCGGTTCGCGTTGTGCGAGTGCGAGAAAATATTCATGTTCAGTCGAGGATGGATTGCCAACTAGTGAGTTCGTTTTATGCTTATGATACCACATTTTTATCCTGGCAACGTTACGTTTATGTAATTTTTGAACGAACTATGGACTGTTCGTTACGGTTGTATGACATTTGTCAGAAAGCCGTATGCCAGAATCAATTTTCCAGAATGGACCATATGCCAGAAAATCATTTGCCAGAATTGACCGTTTCGCAAGATTTTCACCTTTTCAAACTATGGTATCATAGGTTTTTGAGCATTTCATAGTTTACTATTATTTCAATGCCATGAAAAGGCATTGAAAAAAAGGTAGGGGAAGGGGTGGTAAAATGAACACCTTAAGGATATCATCTTGTTTCTAATAGTAAAACGAGGAATTTCTATAGTTCTATCGCACAACATCAAAGGTAGGGATGTTATCTAAAGCAGCGACACGAATTCAGACTAAAATAGCTAAATTTTAACATATTTTTATCGCTAGCAAAAAACGATGCAAATGTTCATTTTACCTGCACTATGTGGGTAAAATGAACAGCTGTTGGTGGTAAAATGAACATCATGCAAAGAATGTAAGCAAAACTAATATTTTTGAAAAATTTCATTGCACATCCGCAAATATATCGATTAAGGATTGTAAGCCATTCGAAAGGAAATTAAAAAATATCGGAATTGACATCATATCATAACGATATTCACCCCACTGAAAAACCAAAAGACATTCGAGCGAAAAGTTACGTCAGTTCTAATTTTCAAACATGATTTTCTAAACTCTAAGTTTTCGTTTATATTTCACTTCATTTGACCTCCGTATCGACCCGAACACACCGTTTTATGCTCTGAATCGTCCGCGCATGATAAAAACTCATTGAAATTTGATTTTTCTCGGTAAAAGGCACGGTGTTCATTTTACCACCCCTGTTCATTTTATCACCACTTCCCCTATCAAGGTAGGATGATCATCTTTCTGACTATTTTAATACACACATTAGAGGTAATTCTATTGTTACCATTCAATTGCAGATTTTCCCTTTTTTGATTATTAAGCTGTTCTTTAGAACTAATTTATACAAGGTTTTTTTATATCCTGTAAATAAAGAATAAAATATTATGTTAATCTAGTCCACAGTCCGGGATCATACAGCAGCTAGTATTTATAGCTCAGAAATCTCGTAGGTACGAACCAATAAAAGGTAAAAGAGTCGAAAGGTTAAATAATTAATATTGCTTGAAATAGGAAGACTTTTCCCCTTTAGAAACATTCTAATAACTGTTTGAAAGCCACACAAGTTACAATGATCGAAAATATACTAATTCCGCGATATTATCTTAAATGCGCAAATTTGCTAATTTCATGACTACAACTAAACATTTAAATCATTGGATTTTCAATGCTCAACATTACATTTGACAAATTTGTCAACAGTAAAGAACAATTTCGTTCATCTCAATACAGCAATCGCTTCACACAAGAACAACTATGTTCACAATAAACGACAATTTCGTCACCTCTGAAGAGCAATTTGGTTCAACTCAATTTGGCAATTTCACCACACTTTTCAAAAACAAACACAATTGGCAATTCGCCACCCCAAAGAAAAACGATTATCTTCAACACACGTTTCCATGATCCTCGTCGCCACTTTTATATCCTGTAAATAAAGAATAAAATATTATGTTAATCTAGTCCACAGTCCGGGAAGTCTCTCTAATGATCATACAGCAGCTAGTATTTATAGCTCAGAAATCCCGTAGGTACGAACCAATAAAAGGTACCAGAGTCGAAAGGTTAAATAATTAATATTGCTTGAGATAGGTAGACATAACAGGTTTTATATGCTTCATAGGTGATTCACTCTTCTTTATATCATTGGCTGTTTTTCTGAATTGTACTGAATATTAGTTGAAAGTTATATCAACAATATTCTGTCATCTCAATTTTCGATAAATACAGTGAAAGACAGGTGGAAATAAAAATTTCAGCAATGTGGACTAAAGTGAAATAACATAATGCTCAAACAACAAGAATTGATAGTCAATGCTTATCTCCAAATAAAGAAGCCATATTGAAATTGAATTGATTATGGCATTTTTAATCATGACGTACATATGATGTAATCATCAATAGCCCGAGTGATTCTAAAACAAAAATCTCCATTACCCATTTGTTTCGTACAGCGGACTGAATGTAAGAAGAAAAAAAAACGCGTCCAGAGGTTTCCTCCATGGATCATGCCCACGAGGCAGTTCTTCAAATGATTTTTGGATATCTCCGGTACCCGATAGTTGAAACTTAACTTCAACGCAAATACTGAATATTTAAGAATTTTTGGGCAACTTGTAGCAAATGATATAAAACTGTTTTAAAACATTTTTTGAACATACGCGGTTCAAATTATTTTCAAGATTACAACAAATTAACGTTATATTTTTTTAATATATGACCGAAAGGACGTTTAGCTAAATTATGCCTTCATAATTTGAGATATACTGATAAAATAATTATTGGCACCAAACACATGATATTTCAAATATGATTTCCCTTATTTCAATGAAAGACTGTTCTTTTTAATTATTTTACGATATTTCACAAAGATACACTCTTCAGTCAAATACCCATTCGACTAAAAAGTATTTTTGCCTAACGTTTTAGCTCTTGTTTTCACAGGTCAGTTATGCAGCAAAAACTCTAAATCTGACGGAACTGTCGTCATACATTTTTCACGTCATATACAATTCACGTTATGAAAATTAAATTAAATTATATGCGAAAAATCGTCACAAAATAAGCCAAAGTGAATCATGGAAGTGCCCAAGTAACTCTACACTAGACCTATTCATATCTTCAAAAATGTCGAGAAATCTGCCAGTCAACCAATATTTAAATTTTTCATGTTAAAATGAACTTCTGGTCAAAATTTCATTCAATTTGGAGAAATAATAGGTGTGCTTCAAATCAATTATGTATTTTTGGGCTAATTTCAAGCTATAAAAAATCATAACTACCGAACGGAATACCAAAAATTATTGGAAATACCTCTACACAGTAGTTTATTCAATTCTACGAACTTTTGTCGAACACGATTTTACGATTGGAGCAAGTTTTAATAGTTTGGTTGAGGTTTGTGCTTCGAGGTTCTTGAAAATCACTATTTTTAGGAAGTGTTCTCTCTAAAAAACATACCTATATGAAAATTTCGGATTTTTAATTTCCAGAACATGATGACTACGTATATCTATAACTCAATCCCGTTGAAAGTTACAAGTTATCTTACGAAAATAAATTGTAAAAAATAGGAAATTAGGAAGCACATATGTGAATCCGCTGTGGGGGAGCCAAGAGAACCACCGTGAGCTTTGAAAAAATGTAAAAAATGAACACGTTAGCACTGCTTTTTCTCAGTCGATGATGATGATTGTTTTCAAATCGTTCTGAATCGTCAATGAAATGCGATCAAAACAATCATCAATCGGAAAGAAAAAGCAATGCTAACGTGTTCAATTCATTCATTCGTCGGTACATGTGTCATGCGTGATTTAACTATCATCAAGTTGCGATGCAGTGCTTGATATTTGGGCATTTTTTGTAATTTATTGCCTTAGGTAACATGTAAGCTGTTAATGGTTAATGAATTCATAGCTTTACAATGTTCTATTCCCGTT
The DNA here is from genome assembly GCF_002204515.2 of Aedes aegypti. NCBI lineage: Eukaryota > Metazoa > Arthropoda > Insecta > Diptera > Culicidae > Aedes > Aedes aegypti. The sequence goes on along the minus strand of NC_035109.1, from coordinate 21,575,109 downwards.
GACTATGGTCTGAAAAAATAATGTCAATGTGTGTTTTTTGTACGATATGTATTCAAAAAACTGTGATTTCAGGGTACTGCGGAGAACAAATCTCGATCAAACAATGTTAAAACTCAATTTGATCTTAAGGACTACCGTCAAACGGGGTAACTTGCAACAGGGGTGAAACTTGCAACACGACGACATGTAACTGAATTGACGTTTTCTAAAGCATTAAGTTAAATTATTTTTATTTGTTACACCGGTTAATGACCTTAGTTATAAAAAGAAAGGTTTTGGTGAGGATTTTGTTATTATTTCTACTCTGGTTGGTTTGCTGGAGGAGAAAATCATATCACACATTTGATGGTATAAAAACAAGACTGAAAATCGTTCCTAGCATCACACAAACGGGATATAAATATTATTCAAGGTATTTGCTATTCACTACAGTATTTAATAGTGTACAAAAGGACTATAAAAAAGTTTTGTTAATTTCACGTTTAAACCCTAAAAATAATTAAAAACGTTTTTGAGTACCCTTGAGGGGTAACTTGCAACAGCAATTTTAATCTCAATGGTAAGATGTTTTCTGCCGCTTGTCATCAAAAACACATGAAAGAGCCAGATTGACCATTTATTTGTAAAATTACATTAAAATTGTTGAACCTCAACCAACTTATTACACGTTTGGTATAAAATACTAGAAAAGTTACATGAATTGCATTATTGTTGGAATTTATTATATTTTCTTCGTGAAAACTATGATTAATTTAAAATATCTGTATCAAATGTAACTTGCAGATCTGTCATTGTGAACTTTTTGCATAAAATATAAAGATAGCTACTTTCAATGACCAACAGAGGCCATTTCAAGACATGCTATCAATATATGATACGTTGCTTTGGTTTGAACATGATTAAAACATAATTTATGTGAAGCAACACCTCAAAACCATTGCCGTTTTATACAAAAGTAGCACTAAAACTTTTGAATGGCTTTCTACTAGCCGTCAAGACGACTTGTAAAACCAATAAAATACAAAATCAATTGATTTTTTAATCGGATAGGGTCAATACTCATAATTCAATAAATAAGAATGATTTTTCAAAAATTATGGTAGCTAGTTTCTGTTTATTGTCATGCTTTTATTGCAGTCAATAATTTAATGATTAAAAACACGGTATTGACAAAATTTTTGATAGTAAACTCCAGTCAGCATTGTGTGTTGCATGTTACCCCACATCAGAGGTAGCATGAAAAATGCATATTTCCAGCCTCTCCTGATCCCAGGAAACCAAATTATAATAAATTAAATACCACATGGCATTCTTTACGTAGCGATTAGGATACCAGATTGTATTTGGTTCATCTACGTCCTTTAAAATTTCTTCCAAATACATTTGAAGATGAAAAGTGTTGCAAGTTACCCCGTTTGACGGTATTCATTTTATAAAGTTGTCACCTTGTGCATGCTGTATCTTTCTTATTAATTAATGAAATTTCAATCGGTTTTTTGCACATCGTTCGACTAGTATTGTACAATGTTGTGATAATAAAAATTCTCCAAAATAATTAAATTTCACACGAATATGGAACAACGATTAGATCGGTCGATTTTTTGAGGTTATCAAAATCAATGATTGTAAGAAATTGGCTGGAAAATTCGATAATTTATATTTTCTATTTTCAAAAAAGGCTTGTTCTTCGAAAGCATCATCAATCAGAAGCCTGATGGAAAAAATCAAGTTATTTTTGGAGCAACAATTTTACAGATATAATAAAATCAAGTTTCCCGTATATTTTTAAAGAAATTTTTTTTAAATTTGATGGGATTCGGAATGAGTAGAATTTTTTGTGTAAAAGTACGTCCTGACGGAAGTCCTAATATAGTATTAATATGAAAAATAACTTACGCCTTCATAGAGTTACTTAGTAAGTCCCCACGTCACATTCAAAGCACAACAGAAACACAATTGTTTTATTCTTAGAAGACCTGTCAAAGTACATTGACAATCATCAAAATTGGCAACACTGCTGTAATAAAATCGATTTTATTTTCCACATATTATTTTCATAATATGTTATTCTGAGATTACCAATTGAAAAATTCGGAGAAAACTGTTAACAATTTGCTGTAGATCGATAAATATGCGTACATGATTTTAAAAGTATGAGACTTTTTAGTAAAACTACCATAAACAGTAAAATTTATACTTAAGACTGTAGTTTAATCTCACGATTTAGCTTTCGTTTATACTAATATAGTTTCTTTAGTAATCCAAACTAGTTTTGAACACGCTTTTTACTTTTCTCTTTTGCTGGGAGTGAAAGGATGGTGTATCAGCAAATTTGGCCATAAATGGGTAAATCACTAAAGTTACCTAATGTCATAGAATGGTGGAATATAATTGATATTTTTAAAGCTTTACCTTTAGTAGAATAGTAAACGATACAAACATACAATTTGTTCATAAAAATAAGGATTTTTGTTTTGCGAAAAATAATGTTGATTTTATATTTTCATAGCATTTTAGAATAATAGGTCAACGATACACAGAAAACCGATTACGATTTTATCAATAAATAAAAAAGATATAGCATAAACAAAGTGTCCACGTTATAAAATGAACAGTCCTTATTAGTGTGTTCGACAAACTTTAACAGAATAGAATTAGCTTTCATATAGTGGTAATAGCAAGTGGTTTCCCAAGTAACACAATTTGTCATAAATAAGGTCAAAATACACCTTTAATACATCGCCCCTGTTTTGGTTCGAATGTACAACACTCAATTTCATACACCTTTATAACCCAAAAAGCGCAGTAACTGAGGGTTTTAAAACATCTTTCATAGTTCAATTAGATGTTCTACAAAACCTATTTCATACTTATCATAGCATTTCGATTTGTTATATCTAAGTTATATCACACATCATAATAACCAATAAGTTATAATCAAGTTATCAAGACGTAATTTGTCATATTTGAATACAAGTGCAAACTGTTTATTGCTTGAAATGTTTTGATAGCTTAAATATTATTAACCACTGATTTCAAGTGGTTCAAGTAGCGTAATAAAAAAAGACAAATGTCTTGCTGCAGGAAATTTAGCTAAGATTTTTTTTATCAGTTTACACTCGTAAATTCAAAATATAATGCAACCGTTGTGCATTTATAGTGTACTGTATTTTAGGTGCCGCGTAAGATTTTCAGTGAAACTGAGTGTTGTACTATGTATTAATTGATACGCCATTTATTAGATGCGCAATTGTAACTTGTGATCAGTGATATTAATCAGATTGTGTGAAATTTTGCTCTTAAGGAACAAGCGAGAAACATGGTGGATTCAATCAAATGCGTACATGGCAGGTTAAAACTATTCGTAATAGTTATTGGTTTAGGCATCTACGATAAATTAATTGGTTTGCATGTTTTGATTCAAGAGAACGTAATATTAAAACACATCAATCTTTTAAGCTGGATCAAACACATTATAACCTGCCGTGCTGAAAATCGTAATTCAGCTACGTGTCAATCACTTGAAATGAAAGTACAACATTTATTGATTTTTATGACCGGTGCTGTAACATGGCATTGCTTTGGAAGGGATAGAAAACGCGGGTATTGGAAGCATTTTTGCGTTTGAATTAAGTTTTAAATATGTATTAAGTACGTGTTTAAACAAATATAAATTCTGTCAATATCGCCAATGAGATGTAATGCTCGTCATTAAAAAAAAAACACATCAGATCAATTTTCATTCGCGCACGATTTTTTTGTATATTTTCAATCATTTGTCTCTCCCCTTGCATTAATTACCAATTTGCTTAATTTTTCGCTACAGATTTTTTTTCGCTACATCAATTACGCTGCATCCATCTTCGAAGAGAAATTGGGTTTTCAAAGAGACAAATGCTAAATATGTTTTTCAATTGACAGGAGAAAGCATAATTATAACATCTCTATTAAAATAATCTAACAGATATGTTCGAAATATGTTCTCAAAAGCAACTTTATAACTAAATTTACATTGACCGAAGTTTAGTTATTGGGAATGCTTTAATTAAGTAATATATGCACTTATCAATCAGGAATATAACACAAATACGGTTTCTGTGTTTGACGAATAGATGTTGGGATCCCGTGTGAACAACTCCAATCGGACATCTTTCAGGATTATAATACGCGAAAACACATTTTCTAACTCCGATAGATTTATTTCAACGATCAGATCATCGCATTCGATCTTTCGTACCGCTCAACTAAAACTAAAATCCAATCCATTGTGTATTATACAATTCAATTTGTAATAGGGTTTTCTAGCAATATTGCTCACTTAAATTTAAATCCCAACATAGATATGTTTTTCTAAAACATAACCAGAACTGTTTTTAAACAGTAGATGTATTGAATTTTATCTTCAACACATAGATATAACATAATTTTCAGATAGCTGACCGAGAAGATGTTTTCTGTGTTACTTGGGTTTGATTTTCCAAATGCTAGTTATGATTTGTCAAACCTTTATATAAGCTCAAAAACACATTTTCAACTTGAAGCATATTGAAACCTTTATTAAATGAGCTGAAAATTTGACCAGACATTGTTCTTAGCATGATAATTCGGAATACTGCTTGACCAGTAGATTTCCAGACATTTTTTCAAATATGAACAGGTCTACTCTACATCCTTCTTTCTTCTTTTTTTTTTTGCATTAACGTCCTCACTGGGACAAAGCCTGCTTCTCAGCTTAATGTTCTTATTAGCATTTCCACAGTTATTAACTGAGAGCTTTCTTTGCCGATTGACCATTTTTGCATGTCATATTGCATGCATATTGTGTGGCAGGTACGAAGATACTCTATGCCCAGGGAATCGAGAAAATTTCCATCACGAAAAGCTCCTCGACCAGCGGGATTCGAACCCACGACCCTCAGCATGGTCATGCTGAATAGCTTTTACCGCTACGGCTATCTGGGCCCCTACAAGTTTCGTTCGTTACTACAAGTGTTATATTTTCACCTTGAGAAAAAAAATCAAACTAATTTTAAGGCGAAGTAGGCCGTCATTGAAATGTGTACGTGTCGTTGATGATTGCTGCTAAATCATGTCACAATTTTGAATTGAAGAAAATAAGTTGGTATTGCACTGATGCATCTGAAAAAGTATCAGCATACTTTCTGCAAGTCAGCACATATAGTGATACTTTTCCGAATCCATATGATCTATGAGGACTGAAATTTATCACTTCGAAATTGCGAGCTGCTATGCCAACATAGCTGCCAAAACCAATGACAGGCTACTTAGCCTTAAGTAAGAGTCGTATTTTTGCGCCTTGTCCATGGATCGCATCACCGACAAAAGGTGTCTCCCAGATATTCTTCCTAACTCACTAATCATCACCCTTCCCATGGTGATTATGGAGATGCAGAGGTATTCTCGTTCTATAGAAGCAAAAATCACACTAAGTTTCCTTTTTCATCCCAACTGATTGTGAGGGTTTGGCCGGACCCGTTGTTGATCAATAAATTGAGAGCTGCTAAATTGTGCACTTCGATAGTAAACGGAAAGTCCCATCCTTTATTCATTTGGATCGAAGTGCAATTCATACCAGCTTCGATCAATCACAGAGTAGCAACCATTGACATGTACAGTCAGACTATGCCATGATATGCTATATTTGGTCGATTTTATTCATCAAGCTCGTTACGTCGTTACTTAAGATTTTTGTAATTTCATCATTATGGGCCACCCTAATCTACATGCATTAGTGTACCTTCCAATCTCACCACCAGTCTGGAATGAATGAGTCGCCTGTTGCTGTTGCACATCACACCACCACCAAGCTATCAGTTCTAGCCCATCTTCAATCGAGTAGTAGCTATGCTGTACCTATCGGTACGTAAATGGAGTTTCTGCAATGCAGTCAGTACACTACTGTACTGACTGTGAGAATATGTACTTTCCACTTCGTTGTCGCTTCCAGACACGACACAAGTCCTCAACAACGTGAAAGGATGTACTGTTCAGAACGATCAGAGCAATATCTTCATGAAACTGCACATCTCCCTTCCTGACACACGAAGACAAACCGCAGCTTTTACTGTGCGGTGTGCAGATAATGTTACGGTGAAAGAAGATATGCATTCGTACACTCTCCACATAGCAAAACGATACATCGGTTCATATAGTAAGCAGTTGGACTCCGGAGCTGAATGAAAACTACATATTTTTATCCGTTCTGTATTGTGCGATTCGTTGTGGAAAAGTAACAGGTTTTGTATTGTCTCGTAACTGTTGTTCGTTTTCTATGGCAATTCGATAAGGAGATTCTCATTGTGTTAAGGTGAAACGGTCTGATGTAGATATGTTGGACTATCAATTGTCAACAACTGTTAAGAATGAAGCAACGACGTTGAGTAAGTGCAGTGTAATATGTTACAGCAGTAAGCAACACATTGGATCCCATCAGAAGGCCGGCTCCAAAGGCACGAACAACAATTTTTAACAATTTGTTCATTTTTTGCCTAAGCCGTAAATTTTGCTGATGGTTTTATTAATGAATAAGTGTTTCCATATAACAGAGCAAACTTATGGAGGAGCTCGGTTGTTGACTATTGGTTCTCCATACTAAATGGCGTTCTACTACACCTCATTTTGAATTACCCTCAATTTTCAACCAACTTTTCGACACTATTTCAAACCCAAGAATAACTCCAAATTGGGAGAAGGTTTCATGACGATAGCTAGCAATTATTGCTTAGTTGCTGATAGCTTCGAATGACCTCATAATGTAGATCTTATTACATTTAAGAAAAATATTTCAAAAGTTTTTTTATCTGTGCTTTGACTCCAGCCAGATAATTCCTTGTAACCGATACCAGAATCTTTAATTTCTATTATAACTAAATAACTAAAACTGAATCCAACACTGTTCAAGTGTATCATCTGAGCACCGTTTGATCCGTGACGGCATCGTCTCCACTCGATACGAGAATCAATTATACGAATCAGTTAAGGGGCCAATCAGTTGCTTCATAAGTGATCGACCTCCTACGCGCCAACCAATCATCCAACGTCGTAATAAAAGCTTAAGTACCCGATATTAACGGCTGAGCGAGCAGCCATCAAGCTTTTTTTCCACGATCCTTTGGTACATATATTGCTGACGAACCATCTTATCCCCCTTTTACGCCATGGAGACACATTGCGTCGAGGAAGAAAAGAAAGAGTTTCAAGTCCGATGCCTTCGTCGTCCGTTGCTATAAATTTCCCGAGTAAAGATTCCGAGCACCAGAGAGTTGCAGAGTAAACACCTTCGATAGTCGCTGAATAGCTCTCGGTTGTTGGGGTGAAAATATGAACCATTCTGATAATGTGACCACCCGGAAGTGCATTCCAGTATCTAGGGGGGAGAGTGTTGCAAAATGCACCAATGCTCGACTTGACACTGAAGAAGTCTGTAAGTTGCAGACGAAAAAGGCCTATCTGTCAAGATGAGCAAAATATTAGACTTTAAATGTTTTTGCTCGCCTTACTAGTGATTTTTTGTATTATATTTTTTCTTCTGCAAAAGTGAAGTGAAGTGTTAAAGTTTAATTAGTAGTTTTTCTTAAACATACTCTAAAAATCCCTTCCATAAATTAAAAAAAAAATGTAGCCGATTAGTTGGCTTGTACAGATGTCCCCCATCAATCCGCCATGCCTCTCCTGCAGTTTGCAGACATGCTGTAGCAACTTGCGCCATAGCCCAACGACAAGGACGATGATGACGACGTGTTTACACAACAGCTTAAAGCGTGCGATAAGGCGCTCAATGAGTTCGAGTGTATAAAAAGGAAAGCTAGGTGTGAGTGCAGTGCAAGACCGTGGGAAATAGTGCAGTCCCCAACGAACAGGAAGACAGGAAGACTGTGTAGCTTCTGTTGCACTCCAGTTTTCTGAAAAGGGAAACATTCAAATTTGAGAGCAGATTTGTTACACTGTTCTCCGATGAGGGTTATTCAACACACATAAAAGCACAGTGAAGCTTTGTGCATTTTGTTCAGGTTCAATATGTGGTGGATTATAGAAGTGAACGTATAAGTGGAATAGTCACTCTAATTAACTAGTTTCTTCTGTAGATCTGAATTGAACTTTGAAATATCACAGAACTAATGGTTAAGAAAATATGCGTCAACGTGTGATGCAGTTTAGAAAGGGGTGGGGGGATGATCAAACTATCAAAAGCCACACAAATGTAGACGAAATGGAAACAGTTACATTTCTCGACGAATTCTGGTCGGTTCTGGATTCCCTGGAACCGATTCCTAGGGTATCAGTTAGGGACTAAAATTTGATCAGCACAAACTATATCATGCCACACATCACATCAAGATTTCACAAACAACAGGAATATAATACGGTGTATATTGAGTAATTTTATGCAACATAGAGCCATCTACAAATACTTCTGGAATATTCTAGAGTCGATTCCGGGACCCTGGAAAAGGACATCAATCAGATCAGACCCATCGTAAAATATGGTTTTTGCTGATCAAATTTTGGCCCCAACTGATACCCCAGAAACCGGTTTCATGGAATCCGGAACCGGCCAGAATGATTCCAAATGAGTAGAAAGAGTCGAAATATACTAATGGATTGTCCGACATTTCCCCAACAACCATTTCTCGAATGCTATTTCCCCGAATGACGTTTTCCCGAATGAACCACTTCCTCGAAAACTAGTTCCCCGAAAAAAATCGTAGTGTAAGCTACATACTGAAAGCAATTCATAATCCTGCTGTCAAAAAGGTTTTCACCGTGCTAGATGATTTAAGATTATAAGAAAATGTGTTTGTATGTCACGAAATGGCTTACGAACGGTTTAACGGGTTTGAATGATTCTTCCTACGTTTTTGTTCGTAAATGGTTCCGACGTGTTTCAGAGTATAAAACCCCAGGATATCCACCGGGAAAGTCGAAAAAAAAAAAAATAAAAATCTCTAAACCACAAAAAACCAAACCGTGACCACTAGTTTATTATAAATTCCATATGTTTGAAGTAACTGATGTGCCATGTGCATCAAACTCAATACAACTCGAAAACCGCTCTTGTGATAGCCTGACATGTAAAAGCGAGCTCATGATAGGTAGTTTCATTGTATGCGGTATGTACCTTTTGGCTTATGGATATTTGGACGAATGAACGTTCGGTTTAGTTTCGCTTTCTTCGAATTATGGGCCATTCTTTGAATTTATATTGATTCAATAATTATTGGCACTTAGCTGATAATACTTCAGTTGGAATTTTCCCTTTTTTTAATGATAGGCTGTTCTTTAAAATTGTTTTGCAATATTTCGCAATACTAACTAACTAACATTCGATCGAGTGCACATGATTTCATTGGAAGCGGTATGTTTGGCATAAATGTGGTTGTTTGGCGGTCGAGTGAACGTATGGTCGAATTTTTTTATCATTAGATTAGAAGGCTATTCTTTTAAGGGTCGTTTTCTCCACCTCCGTTTAAGCCGTAAACCAAGTTTACCCATATACTTGATTTGATTTGATTTATTGTGACTGTAGGCATTTGCCCATTATCTTAAACTAATTACAATGTTCTTCCGTCAATACAATTAAAAATTAAATCTTATTACATACTTAATTTGTTCTTTGGACATTTCAACATTTAAACAATCACGGTTTGCATTATAAAACGACATCATACGATATATAGGTTCATTCCTAGCATAGTTTTGAACTCTATTTGGAATTTGAAACGGCCTTGTTAATCTTAAACCTGTTCTACCCTCATATAATGAAATCTGCCCTGCTAGGTATTGAGAATTATATCTACCATCAATTATATCCTTTAGGAACAAAGCGTCAGCCGTTTTTCTTCTAATTTCGAGCGAATCAATTCCAACAAGCGTGCATAATGATTTATAATCCGGCAAAACGTCTCTCCACCCAAGGTTCCGGAGTGCAAACCTAACAAACTTTTTCTGTACACTTTCGATACTTGTCTTATGCGTTTCGTAATATGGCTGCCAAACTATTCCAGCATACTCAATAATCGAACGAACTAATCCAACGTAGAGAGAAATTATTGTGTACGGATCATCGAATTCCTGTCCAAGGCGTCTAATCATTCCAAACATGGCATTAGCTTTTGCGATTACCTTGTCAATATGTTTAGTAAAGGATAGTTCACTATCGAGGTCCACGCCCAAGTCATTCACACAAAACGATCGGTGTATGACATCTGCACTCATTCGATAGTCATAGTGGATTGTATTAGGCTTTCTAGAGAAAGACACCACGTTGCATTTAGAAACATTGACCTTTAGACCAAACTGCATACAAAAGTTGGAGAACAGCTCAACATTTCGTTGTAGATTCCGACAATCCTTCAAACAACTTATAGGAATGAATATTTTGACATCATCGGCGTAAATGAGGATGTAGACTCCATCGAGGTAACTAGGCAATTCATTCATGACAAGGATGAAGAGCAAAGGGCCCAAATGGCTACCTTGAGGCACCCCGGAATCAACAGAAAATGATTTCGATCTCGTTTGGTGTAGCTTAACGTATTGGGTCCGATTTTCCAAATAAGTACGAAGCCAGCTGAGAATACGATCTTCAATGCCGTGTTTTACCAAAACTGATAGGATGGCATTAATGTTAATGACATCGAACGCTTTAGACATGTCTGTATATATTGTGTCCACTTGTAGTCCATCCATCATCCACTGGGAAGTTCGAGACACAAATTCAGCCAGATTCGTGGTCGTAGAGCGCTTTTTCAAGAACCCATGTTGACATGATGAAATACGCGGTTCAATCCATGAATAAAGCTGGTCATAGATTAGGCTTTCAAACATTTTCGGTATTGCGGATAGAATGGCTATTCCACGGTAATTTTCCACAGGCAACTTGGAACCCTTTTTATGAACCGGAACAATGTGCGAGATCTTCCACAGCGCCGGGAAATAGCCACAAGAAAGAGACAAATTAAACAATTTGTGTAAAGGAAGTGCGAACGCTTCGACGCAACTTTTGATACAAATATTCGGAATACCATCGGGACCGCTAGCTTTGGAAACATCTAACGTTTGCATTTTTAAACACACTTCGTCCAGTGCGCATCGTACCTTCGTGCTGTGCGTACACGAATTCTCTCTGCTCTTGGAAGTTTTCTTAAAAACTACCTAAAGCAATAAATCAGTACTTTTCAGTGCTACAAAAACAGTACTTTTCAGTGCTAAAATTAAAAACGGTACTTTTCAGTGCTACTAAAACAGTACTTTTCAGTACTATTTTTTCTACTATTGATCCCTTTACGATCCTTGTTTGGACCCGTGCCTTCGATTTTTCGTTGGACCCGTTGGCGAAAGCTAGCGGTGGTAATCCTTCTTGGACACCGTCTTGGGAAAAAACCTTTCGAAGGTCACGTCTTCTTTCGTTTATTAATTAAACATGGTATCAACAACAAACAAAAGGAAGGGTGAATCTCTGAATTCACTACTTCCTTCCAAAAAAGTGGGTTTTAAAACTGTCACTACACGTGGCAAGAATGGAAGAAAGGACGCTTCCCCGGAATGCGAACTTTCTTCTAAGGGTGAAATGAATAATTGTATCGAAATGAGCAATCAGTTCGATGCTCTAGACAAATTTTCCGAACACCAAATCGAAGCAGCCTCTAGCCCAGGCTCTTTGATTCAAGTGAGGAAGCAAAGAGTGCCGCCTATCGTGGTCAGTTGTTCCGAATTTGGGGGATTTAGGCAGGAGATCTTGAACTCCATTAGGGGAATCAAGGTTTCCTTCCAAATCGCAAAGAAAGGAGACTGTCGCGTTTTGCCGGAAACTCTTAAAGATCGTGAGCTTCTTCTCAAATATCTTGAAGAGAAGAAGCACAAATTTTTTACTTATGACGACAAAACTGAACGTTTGTTCAAAGTTGTCTTGAAAGGTCTCTCAAGTGACTATAAATCACCTGAAGAGATCAAAAATGGAATAAATGATTTACTTGGATTTTCCCCAGTCCAAGTAATCATTATGAAAAAGAGAACCCAATCTGGCATTGTTCGGAAAGGGCTTTCTCAAGAATTTTATTTAGTTCACTTTAACAAAAAAGAACTAAATAATATTAAAGCTTTAGAAAAAGCAAAACTTTTGTTTGATGTCCGTGTGACATGGGAACATTTCCAGAAACCTGGAGGAAATTACCAGAACCCCACTCAGTGCCGTCGGTGCCAAAAGTGGGGTCATGGTACAAAAAAATGTCGCATTGATGCTAAATGCATGATTTGCGGAGGTTCTTCTCACGCCAAAGACGTCTGTCCAGTGAAGGAAGATACCACCAAATTCATATGTTGTAATTGCGGAGCTAACCATAAGTCCAATTTTTGGAATTGTCCTTCACGCAAAAAGGTCATTGAGGCTCGTGCCAGGCAGATGAAAGATAATATCCGTTATGATAACGGTCGTTTCCGGAATTTGCCTGGTAGAGTATCGAACAATGCTCATTTTTCAGTTAACGATCGCTTGATCATGAATCATACCCATCAGGAAGATCATAATCATGCTCATTCACAAACTAATTTTAATCCGTCGGGTAGCCGTTCGAATCTTTCTATTTCGAATGTATCTACCCACGGTAAATCCTTTGCCGATATCGTAGCAGGAAATTCGAACTCCTCCCCTGTTCGATCCATAGGTACCCATTCTACTTGTTTCAAATCAAATGGAAAAAACCCTACCGCCACAGGTAACTCCGCTTCTTCGTCTACCGGAAATTCCAATGGGAAATCACATGACATGTCTGCCTCTGATTTTAATTTTCTAACTGAACAATTGAATCTAATGATTGATGCAATGTTCAAAGCCACCACTATGACTGAAGCAGTCCAAGTAGGTGTAAAATTTACAAATCAAATTGTTATTGGATTACGTTTTTCTAATGGATCCAAATAATAATTTAAATATTTTAAATTGGAATGCTCGTTCTTTGAATGGTAAAGAGGACGAGCTGTTTAATTTTCTTACGGTTAATAACGTGCATATAGCAGTTATTACCGAAACGTATTTAAAACCTGGATGTAAACTCAAAAGAGATCCTAACTTTTTTGTTTATCGTAATGATCGACTTGATGGGGCATGTGGGGGAGTTGCAATCATCATTCATAGGCGTATAAAACATCAACTGTTTTCATCATTTGAAACTAAAGTTTTTGAAACTTTAGGTGTTTCTGTTGAAACACAGTTTGGTAAATATACTTTCATAGCTGCCTATTTGCCTTTTCAATGCTCTGGGCAGCAAGTTAATTTGCTCCAAACTGACTTGCGTAAATTGACTCGCAATAAGTCAAAATTTTTTGTCATTGGTGACTTTAATGCCAAACATCGGTCATGGAATAATTCTCAAAGTAATTCCAACGGCAGAATTTTATTTGATGAGTGCTCTTCAGGATATTTCTCAATTCAATACCCTGATAGCCCCACATGTTTTTCCTCTTCTAGAAATCCATCTACGATTGATTTGGTCTTAACCGACTCTAGTCATCTTTGTAGCCAACTGATTACTCATGCTGATTTTGATTCTGATCATGTCCCTGTTACATTTCAAATATCCCAAGAAGCGATTCTCAATCCTATCAGCTCCACTTTCAATTATTTACGAGCCGACTGGAATATATATAAAACGTATGTTGACTCCAATCTTGATGTTAACATTTCTTTAGAAACTAAACTTGATATTGACAATGCTCTTGAAACTTTAACAAATTCCATTGTTGAAGCCCGGAGCATTGCAATTCCAAAATGTGAAGTAAAATTTGAATCCGTGATTATAGACGATGATCTTAAACTCTTGATCCGTCTTAAAAACGTGAGGAGAAGGCAATTTCAACGCACTCGCGATCCTGCTATGAAAATTATATGGCAGGATTTGCAGAAAGAAATCAAGAAACGTTTTGCTCAATTAAGAAACAAAAATTTTGAAAATAAAATTTCTCAATTGGACCCTGGCTCTAAGCCCTTTTGGAAATTATCGAAAATCTTGAAAAAACCTCAGAAGCCAATACCGGCATTGAAAGAGGAAAACAAATTATTACTAACTAATTGCGAAAAAGCTCAAAAACTTGCTATGCAGTTTGAAAGTGCGCACAATTTTAATTTAGGACTTACTAGTCCAATTGAAAATGAAGTTACTCAGGAGTTCGAAAATATTCTCAATCAAGAGAACGTTTTCGAAAATGCCTGGGAGACTGATTTGGATGAAGTGAGAACTATTATTAAAAAGTCGGAGTCATTCTAGATTCCAAACTTTCATGGACACCTCACATTGATTTCAGAGTCAAAAAAGCTTGTATGGCCTTCGGTCAATGCCGGCGAACCTTTGGTAAAACTTGGGCCCTCAAACCCAAATATATCAAATGGATTTACATAACAGTTGTTCGACCAATATTGGCATATGGATGTCTTGTGTGGTGGCAAAAGGGCGAAGTGAGAACAATCCAATCAAAATTGGGCCATCTCCAAAGGATGTGCTTGATGGCGATGTCTGGTGCGTTCTCTACAACTCCCACAGCAGCGCTCGAGGCCCTTTTCGACGTTGCGCCACTACACATATATCTTAAACAAGAAGCACTTTCTTGCTCTTACCGTTTATGGGTACTGGATCTACTGGAGAAAAATCCAGTGAATCGTAGATCTACACACACTTCGTTGTTTCCACTTTTGGTGAATTGGGACAAAATTGTCCTTGCTCCAAGTGATCTCACAATTGCTTGTAACTTTCCTTACAGGACATTTACCACACAATTCCCTTCACGGGAAGAGTGGACGTCTGGCTATTTGGAAAGAAGTATATCAAACAATATAGTATGTTACACTGATGGCTCCCTTCTTGAAGGTAGAGCTGGTGCAGGAGTATATTCTCGTGAGCTAAGGCTGAATCAGTTTTACTCACTTGGTAGAAACTGCACCGTTTTTCAGGCGGAAATATTTGCTCTTATGTGTGGAGTGCAATCAGCACTTCAACAGCGCGTAATGGGTAAAGTCATTTACTTCTGTTCAGATAGTCAGGCTGCTATAAAAGCTCTCGCTTCGGCCAACTCAAGGTCGAAGCTTGTTATCGCATGTCGAACTCAAATTGAGGAACTGAATTCAGTCAACTCTGTAAACCTTGTATGGGTACCTGGCCATTCTTCCATCGCTGGAAATGAATTGGCTGATGAGCTAGCTCGCGATGGAGCATCGCATGACTTCATTGGCCCTGAGCCGGCTATTCCAATTTCGAAGTGCTGGGTGAAGCTTCAGATAAACTCTTGGGCGGCAACTCAGCACAAGCAATATTGGAATAGTTTGGAGTCGTGTCGTCAAACAAAATTGTATATTACTGAGCCATCTCCAAAGGTGGCGAAGTATTTAACAAATCTGTCAAAGCAGAATTGCAGTCTCTTGGTCAGAGCGTTGACAGGCCACTGCCGACTCAACTATCACATGGCAAATATTCAGCGTGCTGACTCATTTGTGTGTGATAGTTGTGACTCCGATTATGGAACTTCGTATCACCTGATATGTAACTGTCCAGTTTTTGCGCAAATGCGATTCCAATTACTTGGTAAACACTTATTAAGTGAAACTGAATACAGAAGCCTGAATCTTCAGGACATTCTGTTATTCTTAACCCGCTGTGGTAATGAGCTATAGGCTCTCTTTACGCTCATGCGTTTTGCAGTGCCCTTTTTAGGGCGCTGTTCGAACCCATTGTGGTATGGAGCTACATGCTCTCATTTCGCTTATGCGATCTTCCCTCTTCAAGGGACCCCACTCCTATTTCCTCCCATCTTTCCCTTCCCTTTCCTCTCCCATCGGGTAGATGATGAAATAGGCTCAAATATGGCGATGGCACAAATCTCCCAACTGGTGGGGAACGTGCCTTTGGAGCCGGCCTTCTGATACCTGATAGTCCAATTGAAAATGAAGTTACTCAGGAGTTCGAAAATATTCTCAATCAAGAGAACGTTTTCGAAAATGCCTGGGAGACTGATTTGGATGAAGTGAGAACTATTATTAAAAAATTCAAAAACATGAAAGCTCCTGGCGATGATGGAATTTTCTACATCCTCATCAAGAAACTTCCAGAAAGTAGCTTATCATTTTTAGTTGATATATTTAACAAATGTTTTCAATTAGCATATTTTCCTGACAAATGGAAAAATGCTAAGGTTGTTCCAATTTTAAAACCAGACAAAAATCCTGCAGAAGCTTCTAGCTATCGTCCAATCAGTTTGCTTTCCTCCATCAGTAAACTTTTTGAAAAGGTTATTTTGAACAGAATGATGGCCCACATCAACGAAAATTCAATTTTTGCCAATGAACAGTTCGGATTCCGCCATGGACATTCGACCACTCATCAACTTTTACGTGTAACAAATTTGATCCGTTCCAACAAATCTGAAGGCTATTCTACTGGTCTTGCTCTTCTAGACATAGAAAAAGCATTCGACAGTGTTTGGCATGAAGGTTTGATTGTAAAATTAAAAAACTTTAATTTTCCAACATACATTGTTAGAATAATTCAAAGTTATCTGTCAAATCGTACACTTCAGGTTAATTATCAGAACTCCAGATCTGAAAGACTTCCTGTAAGAGCTGGTGTTCCTCAAGGCAGCATTTTGGGACCAATATTATACAATATTTTCACATCTGACTTACCTGAGCTACCTCAGGGATGTCAAAAATCTTTGTTTGCGGATGACACAGGCCTCTCCGCCAAAGGACGAAGCCTGCGTGTCATCTGTAGTCGATTGCAAAAAAGTTTGGATATTTTTTCTTCATACTTGCAAAAATGGAAGATTTCTCCTAATGCTTCCAAAACTCAACTAATAATATTCCCACATAAACCAAAAGCTCTTTATTTGAAACCTTCAAGTAGACATGTTGTCACGATGAGAGGGGTTCCAATAAATTGGTCAGATGAAGTTAAGTATCTAGGGCTCATGCTAGATAAGAATTTAACTTTCAAAAATCACATTGAGGGCATTCAAGCCAAATGTAATAAATATGTAAAATGTCTCTATCCCCTTATTAATCGAAAATCAAAACTTTGTCTTAAGAACAAACTTTTGATATTCAAACAAATTTTCAGGCCAGCCATGTTGTATGCTGTACCAATATGGACTAGCTGTTGTAATACCAGGAAGAAAGCTCTGCAGAGAATTCAAAATAAAATTTTGAAAATGATTCTGAGGCTTCCTCCCTGGTATAGTACCAATGAGTTACATAGAATATCCAATGTTGAAACATTGGAACAAATGTCAAATACAATCATTAATAATTTCAGGCAAAAATCGTTACAATCTTCTATTGCCACGATTAATGCGTTATATGTTTAGGTTAAGTTAGGTTAAGTATATTAAAAAAAATTTTTTTTTCTCTTTTAAGCAGGTGAAATCAACTCACCTGTAAAAAAAAATGAACTGCTACGGCAAATGAAATATAATATGTTGTTAACAAAATGTTAATAAAATCTTAAATTTGTTTTACCAAATTAGGATGATAGTGTTGTCAAATAACACAGAACACCTAGATATAAGAAATGAATGTATGTTTTTAATGATACTAATAAAGAAATTAAAAAAAAAAAAAAAAAAAAAAAAAAAAAAAAAAAAAAAAAAAAAAAAAAAAACACTTCGTCCAAAGACAGTGCGATTTCAGGTAAACGCTCTTCCGCACGGGGATATACAGGTACTTGAATCTCATTTCGTTCGGACTGCATTGAAGTATTCGGCAAACAACTCAGCTGCACGTTCGATGCAATCAGCATTCGTCGATTTGTACGTAACATTAACTGGGATTCCAGTATCACGCCGTTTTTTGCTGACATATTTCCAAAACACTTTTGGATTAGCCTGAATGTTAAATTGCAATTCATCCATATATGCCGCATACTGGGAACGTTGCTTCGTTTTAAACTCTCGCAATGCTTGTCTGTACGCATCCTCATCACGGATCGATTTGCTCCGCCGGAACTTGTTGTGCAGCTTGTTCTTAATCTTTAACAGTTGTACAGTTTCGGAGTCGAACCACTCGGGATAGACTGGGCCACCTCTTTTACTGTTAACGACACGGCAATGTCTTGAAAAAACTTCATAGATGGTAGCATAAAATGCTAACACATTAAAGTCGACAGCATTGTTCACACGATGTACACCATTTCCTAATTCATCAAACATTTCAAACCTGCGTAAGTAGCTAACCATTGAGTCGATGGATGCATTCAATTGTGCTGCGTCAAACGTTTCGTATTCAATGAAAATATCATCCCAATTGACGGTTAAGAGCTCTTGCACAATATCAGCGTAATCACATCTCTTGAGGTCCAATTTACGTCGTGTTGGTTGACTGTGCAGTGCAGATTCATCATAGGTAAGTTTGTTGTAGTTAACGGTGAGTGACATAGCATTATGATGAGTTTCGTTGTGGAGTAGGGGCTCACACAAGTCCATTTGACAACATTCATCGTCGTTCGTAAATGTTAGATCGAGGAAACGATTGTTTTGATT
Organism: Aedes aegypti; assembly: GCF_002204515.2. Lineage (NCBI taxonomy): Eukaryota > Metazoa > Arthropoda > Insecta > Diptera > Culicidae > Aedes > Aedes aegypti. The sequence continues at coordinate 21,556,572 of NC_035109.1, read as the reverse complement.
CGGAATACCACACACTTGAACCAGTGCACAGGCAGTCAGTTCATCAACAATAACAGTTTCCTCCGGTGTGCGGACTTGCAGTGGTAAGAGATGCAGATCGTTTTCGTTCTCACGGTACCAAATGGTGTTTTTCAGATTAAAGTCACCAATTACAATAACTTTGCTTTCAGGGCTTGCTGTATCGACCAGTTTACGAACGCTGTCGCAGTGTGACGAGTATCGTGCTAGACTCGCATCGGGAGGTAAATAAATGCAACACAAGACGATGTCGGTCTTTCCAATGGAGATTCTTACTGAGACTTCTTCATTGCAGGATGACTCATTAATAATACAACTCGGAAGAGTGGCTCTTACGGAGATGAGAACACCCCCTCCGGATGGCTTATCGGCATTCAACGGCGAACGATCACATCGGTAGGTAACAAATGATTCATGAAATATCATTCCATTCGTTATTGACGCATCCAAATTCGTTTCACAGAATACGTAAACATCATAGTCATTCTCGACGGACGACAAGAAAACGGACTGCAGTCGGCCGCTACTACGGATACTGTTCATGTTCTGGTAGTATATGCGTATTTCGTCGACAGAGTGGACATTATAATCATTTTTCCTTACAGGCTTTCGAGCGGGAGACGGGATCGGAGAGTGTAAAGTCGGTGATATTGGCGCAAATGAATGACTAGAGCTAAGGTTCGAAACGAAAGACATCAGGGCGAGCCGACCGCGAGAATTCAAATTCTCGGAAATATATTCCTTTTTGCCACGACGTGGCCAACAGTGCCTTTTCTCTCAAATCCATCTCAATTCCCACCTTGAAGGAAACGAACGAAAGATCCTCAATTCTTCGTCCCTTCGGAACAAGTTTTACCACTTGCACATCTGATTCAGTCTCCAAATTACGTTTCACTAATCGAACAATATCATCGGTAGTAGCTTTAGGATCGAGTTGCGATAGATATAACCAACATTTTTGCACTTGGCTTGCCAAGGGCACCACTATGCTCGGATCATCATCTCTACTTCCTACTTGTTCATCACGTGTAGATAGCCTATTTACAGAGCTACTACCATCGGTTCTGTTCCGTTTGGCAAGTTGAGATGAAAAATGGAATTCACCTACGCGTTTAGGAGTGCGTGGTGTCAGGCTAAGTATTGAGTTGATTTTCGCTGTATTTTGCTTAATCTCAGATCTTAGCTCTTCCAACACTTTGTTTTGCTGCACTTCAAGGTGTAGCATAGCCTCATTCGTGGATGCAATAGCCTGTCGAAACGTTGCGTTTTTCATCATCTTCGTGCAAGCCGAGCACATCCAGTACAGCTGAGAGTTAGACTGGATCACTGTGCGAATCTCCGGACTGAGGTGTACACATCGGAGATGGAAGGTTGACTTGCAGAAACCTTTACAGACGATCTCTTCTTCTTGGAAGAGATCGTTACTGCATGCAAAACAACAGGAAGCCATTGTTGTGGTGAAACTATACGGTAAGGATTTCAGAACGTAAAATCTCGAGAAATTGTTCGAAACTCAAACGAACTCCACGATTTTCAAATACACGAGGTAATTCCACGTCGATTCTGAACGAAGTACAAAATAAATACGATGCCAAACGCGTCGAAAACTACGAAATTATTGGATCGCAATTAGGTACACAAACGTAAACAAATTTAGACCGAACTTGAACCGGGTTTAAGGCTTAAGCGATAGAGAAGAAAGCGCTTATAAATAATACTGTTCCAATAATTATTTGCACTAAGCTGATCATATTTCAATTAGCATATACACTACCCGTCATAAATACGGACTCACTCAAAAAAGTATTGCAACACACAGCTGAATAATGAATCACCCTGAAAAGTTTAGCATCACCTCAAAACAGATTAATTCACATTGCTATATCTCGAGATCCTTACGACTTACAAAGAAGAGATCTTCAGCAAAGTTGTTCAGGGGATCAAGGACATCCGGAAAGCGAACAGTTTAGTTCACGATTTTGCCGCTAGGTGGCGCTAGTGAGCATTTGAAATTGAGCATTTTGAACTAGTTCTAGCTTGTGAACCATAAGAGATAGAATGTTCGGGTCTTCGGCAGAGTTGCTCAGGGGTTCAAGGACATCCGGAAAGCGAACAGTTTAATTCGCGATTTTGCCGCTATGTGGCGCTAGTGAGCATTTCAAACTAGTTCTAGCTTGTGATCCATAAGAGATAGAAAGTTCGGGTCTTCGGCAAAGTTGCTCAGGGGTTCAAGGACATCCGGAAAGCAAACAGTTTAGTTCTCGATTTTGCCGCTAGGTGGTGCAAGTGAGCATCACTTGGATATGAAGCGAATCAAACATAAATCACTGGAAATAAATCCTAACTCTCTTGAATATGAAATCAATCAGACCTGAATCACTTGTACATGGAGTGAATCAAACTTGAAACATTTGAAAATGAAGTGAATCACTTGAAATCATTTGAACATCAATGAATCAAATCTAAATCAGTCGAATATGAGTGAATCAGATAAGAATCACTAGGATATGGAACAAACTGAATCACTTGAAAATGAAATGAATCAATTCTGAATAACTTAATAATAAAGTGAATCTGACGTGAAACACTTGCGGGTATGGAGAGAACTAAACTTGAATCTATTGAATATAAAATGAATCAATCCTGAGTCACTTGAACATGGAGTGAATTTGACATGATTTTTGTTAACTCCATATTCAAGTCAAACCTGAATTTCTTGAATATACAGTCGACTCTCCACAACTTGATATTTTATAACTCGATATACTCTATAACTCGATCGATTTTTCGGTCCCCTCAAATTCCCATATATCGTGCTCTCCATAAGTCAATATTTCTATTACTCCATATCTCAATTAGTCGATGTCACGTGAGAGGAAAATTTCCCTCCTTAACTCGATATCCATTTTAAAATCCTTCTTGGATTTATTCTGGAAGTGAATAAATACTTGCAAGTTGTAATAATGTTTAAAACATTAAAATAAAAAAAAATACGTAAGAAAAAACATGGGACATTTGTTTGTAAAATAATATCAACAAAATATTATTGCTTTCTTACAGAAGTAATCATATATGTATTGGAAATACTGAAATTTGTTTCTTTGATTTTGGGATTTTTTGCGTTGGTATATTCTATAACTCGATAATTCTTTAAGTCGATGGTCCCTTGAATATCGAGTTATGGAGAGTCGACTGTAGAGTGAATCAAACCCGAAAGACATGAATATAAAGAGAATAAGACATCAATCACTTGGATATGAAGTCAATCAAACTTGAACCATAAAGAGATTCTGACTTAAATAATTTGAATGTGATGAATATGAGTCCTGACTGAGTCACTCGCACATGGAGTAAGTCATACCAGAATCACTTGCATATGAATCAGATATGATACACTTGAATATACATTTGATCAGACCTGAATCACTTTAATTTAATATGATTCCATCCCTAATCACTTCAACTTCCAAATGTCAAAGAATATCTGAACAGCATTCTGGAAATTCTATCTTATCAAATTCATAATGTTAAGGTACAGTCATCCCTCCAGAGTAAACTGTTTCCTGGATGCCCTTGACTTTCCGAACAACTTTGCCGAAGATTCAAACTTCCTATCTCTTCAGGCTCGTAAAATAGAATTTGTTTCATATGTTTAATTTAATATGCGTACTAGTGCAACCTAGTGGCAAAATTAGGAACCAAAAAATTTGATATATGGATGTCCTTTACTTTATTTCTGTTCTTTACTTACCGAAGACTCGAACTTTCTATCTCTTGTGAATCGGAAGCTAGAACTAGATCAAAATGCTCAGTTTTACATGCTCACTAGCGCCACCTAGTGGCAAAATCTCGAACCAAACTATCTGTCTTCCGGATGTCCTTGACTTTCTGAACAACTTCAACAAGCTAGAACTAGTTTGAAATGCTCAATTTTACATGCCCACTAGCGCCACCTAGCGGCGAAATCTACAACCTAACTGTTTGTCTTCCGGATGTACTTGGCCTTCTTAACAACTTTGCCGAAGTCTCGAACTTTCTATCTCTTATGGATCACAGTCTAGAAATGGTTCAAAATTCTCAATTTTACATGCTCACTAGCGCCACCTAGCGGCAAAATCGTGAACTAAACTGTTCGCTTTCCGGATGTCCTTGATCCCCTGAACAAGTTTGCTGAAGATCGCTTCTTTGCAAGTCGTAAGGATCTCGAGATATAGCAATGTGAATTAACCTGTTTTGAGGAGATGCTAAACTTTTCGGGGGTGATTCATAATTCAGCTGAGTGTTGCAATACTTATTTCAGTGAGTCCGTATTTATGACGGGTAGTGTATATATATATATATATTAGACAGTTTCACAAAAATAAAAATTTCTGGGATTCAACCAGTCACCCCCAAGTCCTAGTTGCAATACTAAAACAAACTACCAGACAAATTTTCATCCAATTTGGAGAAGATTAGGAGGTGCCTCAAGTCGAATTTGTGTTTTTTGGCTATTTTTTACGTTCAAAAAATTATAACAAGAATTTGGAAAAATGAAAATCAGAATGAATACCACTAGTTGAACGTATTATTAGTACTTTACAACTTTTGAGAACACTGTATGCCGATTAGAGATGGTTTTGACCTCATAAAATTGATTTCTGTTCATTAACGTACCTGTAAAACATACATTTCTCTACAGTTTTTGTTCTACGAGATTCTAAACCACATGCCTAATCATAAAAGTTCAATCGTAGTATCATTTCTTTGTCATTTCTGAACATTATTGTAGTACATCATTTTTGTCTCCGAATTACAGATAAATTGTAAAAAATCGTCGGAAATATGACATTCCTTATTCCCCTGCATTTAGAGCTGCTGCCAAATGGCGCAATTGCTGACATGTTACAAAATTGAACATAGTAGCTTTGCTTTTTCAATGATGGATGATGATTGAAGAAAACATCTAGCAAATGTCATCAACGCAGTCGTGTTTCAAACAACATTCGCATTTGATGCCAAGTATTTACATATGTGATATAGCCCCGAGGTCAAGCTTCTCGACTTTTGATCTTGAGGATCAGAGTTTGATTACGCGAGTTCATTTAGAGTATTCTTTTTTTTTTCAATGGACCAAATGACTTGAGGCCAACAAATTTCATCACGATTTATTGTTCAAAAGTGTATCTTGTTGCTGAGTCTTAATCAATAGAACTCACAAAAATCTCCCACTCCTAAGTGAATGAAGAGAAATGCTCAAGTAGTGATTTGCGCCTTTAGTCCTTTTTCTATGCTGCATATAATAAATGCATTGGTTTCACCCGAAAAAAAGAATCAAACTCTGATCCTCAAGATCGGTAGTCGAGAAGCTAGACTTCGGGGCTATATCACATATGAAATTACTTGGCATCAAATGAGAATGTTGTTTGAAACACGACTGCGTTGATGACATTTGCTAGATGTTTTCTTCAATCATCATCCATCATTGAAAAAGCAAAGCTACTATGTTCAATTTTGTAACATGTCAGCAAATGCGCCATTTGGCAGCAGCTCTAAATGCAGGGGAATGAGGAATGTCGTATTTCCGACGATTTTTTACAATTTATCTGTAATTCGGAGACAAAAATGATGTACTACAATAATGTTCAGAAATGACAAAGGAATGCTACTACGATTGAACTTTTTCGATTAGGCATGAGGTTAAGAATCTCGTAGAACAAAAACTGTAGAGAAATGTATGTTTTACAGGTACTTTAATGAACAGAAATCAATTTTATGAGGTCAAAACCATCTCTAATCGGCATACAGTGTTCTCAAAAGTTGTAAAGTACTAATAATACGTTCAACTAGTGGTATTCATTCTGATTTTCATTTTTCCAAATTCTTGTTATAATTTTTTGAACGTAAAAAATAGCCAAAAAACACAAATTCGACTTGAGGCACCTCCTAATCTTCTCCAAATTGGATGAAAATTTGTCTGGTAGTTTGTTTTAGTATTGCAACTAGGACTTGAGGGTGACTGGTTGAATCCCAGAAATTTTTATTTTTGTGAAACTGTCTAATATATATATATATATATATATATATACATATATATAAACAAAAAGAAGGGAAATTTCTGTTCGATTAAATAAGCAGCTTTAAGAAAAATTTATATTGACAAAACAAAGTTTCAATGAACAGACTACTATAGTAAGAAGGCTTCTATCTTTTAAATAGGGTCCTTAAACTGACACTTATATTGAGCTATTCGGTAATCCAATCCGCATGGTTATTAAATTAATTAACTCATTACGCGTGGTAAAGATGGACAAATTATGGGTGAAATTATGAAAAAAAATCCACGTGCTCGGCTGGGATTTGAACCCAGGACTCTTGTATGCTAGACGAGCGCTTTACCAACTAAGCTACCGAGCCACTTGGTGACCCAATAACTGAGTTGGTTACAAGTTTAGAATTCAAATCCCTACAGACCACGCGGACCCCTTTCATAACCAATATCCATCCATCTCATGTTCCTACACACGCGGAGCGAGCGAGTGCGATTTGTTTAGTGTTGAAACTGTTTGCCTATCGTACCTACATCGCTTCCACAACAACTGTATTGTGGAAGAGTAAAGATGTGGGAAGGCTATCAACGTGTCGTTCTCACTCAAGTGACGACATGACTACTACAGAGAGGCAGTACACTCTAATATAAACTGACACTTATATTGAGCTATTCGGTAATCCAATCCGCATGGTTATTAAATTAATTAACTCATTACGCGTGGTAAAGATGGACAAATTATGGGTGAAATTATGAAAAAAATCCACGTGCTCGGCTGGGATTTGAACCCAGGACTCTTGTATGCTAGACGAGCGCTTTACCAACTAAGCTACCGAGCCACTTGGTGACCCAATAACTGAGTTGGTTACAAGTTTAGAATTCAAATCCCTACAGACCACGCGGACCCCTTTCATAACCAATATCCATCCATCTCATGTTCCTACACACGCGGAGCGAGCGAGTGCGATTTGTTTAGTGTTGAAACTGTTTGCCTATCGTACCTACATCGCTTCCACAACAACTGTATTGTGGAAGAGTAAAGATGTGGGAAGGCTATCAACGTGTCGTTCTCACTCAAGTGACGACATGACTACTACAGAGAGGCAGTACACTTGAGTACGATCAATTTGTCCATCTAATCCAATTGCAAATTATATGTAATGTTTAGCTTTTCGGTAGTTGTTGATCCTTTGATGTTTTTTTTATATGGCACAGGCCCTTATCTATTTATAGTAGTAAAATGAGTATTTTTATAATTTCTGCCGATGTCCTAGGACTCCATTGAATATAGGCCTTGGGATATACGACCGAAATAAGAGATTAAAGGTTAGTTTTCAAAACGTGATCAATGGTCTATAGGTAGTTTTTTAATATGGCACAATCTATTAACCATTAATTTAAATCATCGGAAATTTATTGATTTATACGGATATTTTGGTCCTCCAAGGACTCCATTGAACATAGGCCTTGGGATTTACAGCCATAATAAATGATTAGAAGATAGTTTTCAAATACTCCAAAGGCTCCAATCCAACATGAGATGGATGGATATTGGTTATGAAAGGGGTCCGCGTGGTCTGTAGGGATTTGAATTCTAAACTTGTAACCAACTCAGTTATTGGGTCACCAAGTGGCTCGGTAGCTTAGTTGGTAAAGCGCTCGTCTAGCATACAAGAGTCCTGGGTTCAAATCCCAGCCGAGCACGTGGATTTTTTTCATAATTTCACCCATAATTTGTCCATCTTTACCACGCGTAATGAGTTAATTAATTTAATAACCATGCGGATTGGATTACCGAATAGCTCAATATAAGTGTCAGTTTATATTAGAGTGTACTGCCTCTCTGTAGTAGTCATGTCGTCACTTGAGTGAGAACGACACGTTGATAGCCTTCCCACATCTTTACTCTTCCACAATACAGTTGTTGTGGAAGCGATGTAGGTACGATAGGCAAACAGTTTCAACACTAAACAAATCGCACTCGCTCGCTCCGCGTGTGTAGGAACATGAGATGGATGGATATTGGTTATGAAAGGGGTCCGCGTGGTCTGTAGGGATTTGAATTCTAAACTTGTAACCAACTCAGTTATTGGGTCACCAAGTGGCTCGGTAGCTTAGTTGGTAAAGCGCTCGTCTAGCATACAAGAGTCCTGGGTTCAAATCCCAGCCGAGCACGTGGATTTTTTTCATAATTTCACCCATAATTTGTCCATCTTTACCACGCGTAATGAGTTAATTAATTTAATAACCATGCGGATTGGATTACCGAATAGCTCAATATAAGTGTCAGTTTATATTAGAGTGTACTGCCTCTCTGTAGTAGTCATGTCGTCACTTGAGTGAGAACGACACGTTGATAGCCTTCCCACATCTTTACTCTTCCACAATACAGTTGTTGTGGAAGCGATGTAGGTACGATAGGCAAACAGTTTCAACACTAAACAAATCGCACTCGCTCGCTCCGCGTGTGTAGGAACATGAGATGGATGGATATTGGTTATGAAAGGGGTCCGCGTGGTCTGTAGGGATTTGAATTCTAAACTTGTAACCAACTCAGTTATTGGGTCACCAAGTGGCTCGGTAGCTTAGTTGGTAAAGCGCTCGTCTAGCATACAAGAGTCCTGGGTTCAAATCCCAGCCGAGCACGTGGATTTTTTTCATAATTTCACCCATAATTTGTCCATCTTTACCACGCGTAATGAGTTAATTAATTTAATAACCATGCGGATTGGATTACCGAATAGCTCAATATAAGTGTCAGTTTATATTAGAGTGTACTGCCTCTCTGTAGTAGTCATGTCGTCACTTGAGTGAGAACGACACGTTGATAGCCTTCCCACATCTTTACTCTTCCACAATACAGTTGTTGTGGAAGCGATGTAGGTACGATAGGCAAACAGTTTCAACACTAAACAAATCGCACTCGCTCGCTCCGCGTGTGTAGGAACATGAGATGGATGGATATTGGTTATGAAAGGGGTCCGCGTGGTCTGTAGGGATTTGAATTCTAAACTTGTAACCAACTCAGTTATTGGGTCACCAAGTGGCTCGGTAGCTTAGTTGGTAAAGCGCTCGTCTAGCATACAAGAGTCCTGGGTTCAAATCCCAGCCGAGCACGTGGATTTTTTTCATAATTTCACCCATAATTTGTCCACCTTTACCACGCGTAATGAGTTAATTAATTTAAGGGTCCTTAAATTTTTGATAAAAGCTTTTTTTATTAAATTACACGATAGAGCGTGTTTTTACTACTAGTTTGGCAAATTTTCCCGCCTAAATAACGGCTAAATCATTTTGAAACTTTGATTTAAAAATGGATTCAAATTTGAATCTTTGACACTTTTGATTATGTTTGACGTTCACATAGTCCACAGACACGCCACATTGGCTCAACGTTTTAACACTGGGGTTGTTCCTATCTGACATTTCGGAGGGGACACGGAATACAAAATATACCCATAATTTGAGTTGAAACCAAAAGGAATGTGACAAAATCTCAAAAATTAGAAAAAATTGATTTTTTGCCAGTAAACCGACGAAGAGCATTCAAAAATTGAGTGAATATTTGTTTCTTGTTTAAACCAAAGCGTTTGATACTAAAATTGGGACATTGAACCCAAATCCTATTATCCTATTAGTCCTATTATCAATAATTTTGAAGCCAATGATCATTAGACCAGTAAAATATGGAAAAACAACCTATACTATGAAGAAGGGATATTCCTGAATATGAAAACAACCAACTTTAACGTTATCAGTTTGTTACAGAAAAAATCTCATTAATTTGTCTTTTCCCTTTTTTGGGTCACGCCAAAAAAGGGTTTTCTACTAGCCAAAGATTATTTAAAAATTCTTCCCGTACATGATAAGCCAGATTGTATTTATATAAGTAATATTCGGACAAACGACATTGTGCATCCAATTTATTCATCTCTTGAATATTTTTTCAAAACCTAATTTCTTAATTTTCTGATGTTTTTTTTCAATTCAGGATTCAGTTCAGGATTTATATTTTACTATGCTAATAAAATTTAAATCCTGAACATAATTTTTCAACATATTTTTATAAGCAGTCCTTTTAATAAACACTGTCATTAAATTTTCTCCAAATTTATACAGCGCTGAACAGAATACAGTTCGCATTGCCCTTTCTAGCCTTTTTACATACAAATTTCTTAAGTTCAGCGGTATGGATCTCGGCTTCTAGTAGTCCTTTTGATCGAAAATGTTCACCACAGGTCAGAAATAACATGAATTTTACCCAACTGAAAATTTACAATATTTGAATCCCTACTTTTGAAATATTAAAATCTGTAATTTTGTGGAAAGCGTTCAGTGTTCAGTTTTACAGAAAAGTGTTATCCAACAAACTTTTGTGTCTTACCAAATTCCACAGTTTTGCAGAAGGATATATTGCTCTAAATATTTCCATTAAAAAAAATTTCTAAATTAAAATTTTTGAATTTTTTTTTAAAATTTGGGTTTTACGATAACTTAAAAGTTTTTTTATGTACCTAATGTTTTGAATTGTCAGCGTTGAGTATTTGAAGTTACTTCTAAGCTGCGGCAAAAATTTCACGTCAACCAGACTTCTAGATCCAAGCCACCAAACTCGACTATTTTGTATAGAAAAACGACCAATGTTTACTTTTTTTATAGTCAGTACTGTATCTCAGCTGTCGTTTTTGGATTCAAATCATTATTAATCGATAGTAAAATTAACTGAAGTCAGTCTGCTATATCGATAATAAAAGAAAATCTGGAATTTTTTTTTTGGGAAAAGCTTTTGGGGAAACGGTACATTCGGGGAAACAGTTCATTCGGGGAAATGGCTTTCGGGAAAAAAATCTTCGGGAAAAACTCATTCGGAGAAATGATTTTCGGGGAAATTTTGGACAATCGTATGTCCATCAAGTCAAACGATTATCCTTTTATAATATTTAGTGTGACATACAAAACTGTAGCGACATTGATCTTCAGTACGATAGGCTAATGATAGAATCTTTTCAATCTAGCCCTACATAATTAACATCAGTACCTTTTTTTCTCTTATGTTGCAAATGCTAAACAACTGTATGCAGGAAAACAAGCACAACGGTGAGCCTCATTGGAACTTAAAAAAAGCTTCTAATAAAAACTGTCATCAATCTAAACATCTTGTCTGTCGTTTTTCGATTCAAATCATTCATAAGAGTATCATTAGTTTGAAGTTACTGAATTCAGTCTGTTACGCTGACAATTGTAAAACTGGAACATGTGTTAGGCAAAAACTTTCGGGGAAACAGTACATTCGGGGAAACAGTGCACTCGGGGAAATGGTTTTCGGGAAAAAATCCTTCGGGGAAAAATCATTCGGGAAAATGTCGGACAATCATTCTAATGGTTTATGATTCAGTTACAAACACTGTAGTTTTGTTTGATCTGTGCAAAATAAGTATGGAAATCTCTCAAATGATCTTCGGACGCACCCCAAGGAACAGCTGTATAGATCCGGAACCGACCGTCCTATTGGGGTTCCCAATACAGGTCATTTGAAAAGTGTTGTGGTGTTGTGTCATAATTGTATTTAAATTGGCTGAAATTCATGGAAAGTAGTCCTAAAGATCTCGAATATTTGGTTGTAAATATGGGTCCGGTACGCAAAGTTTAAAATAATGTTGCAAAAACAACAATTAAAACTTACGCCATTAAATTTACAGCACTTGATTAGACTGAAAAAATTATGTGATGCTCTTGCTCTAAAAACTGAATAAAACATTTTACGATCCAAATGCCATTCCACAAACCATCATTTCATGGATGTAGTGGGTAGTCGTCGTTTTGGCGTCGACAGAGCGGCGGGCGAGTCCTTTTGGGTAGCTTCAGGCGCCATACCAACCACTTCCACCTTCGTTGGCGCAGACCGCAGAAAAACCACTCTCTAAGTGTATGACCAGCACTTTTCACCTCTTTTGTCCACCCGCCCGGAAGTGGATGTCTTGGCAGTGTCGTCGCAAAAAAGTGCCAGGGTTCTGCACTTGAAAAAAAAAGCGACAGGAGTGTGAGGCGTGCGAGAAGTTGGCATGTGTTCTCCTATATTTGCATAAGTCACATCCGTTTTACGGGAGACGACGTTCCGAACGTAAAGTTAAATTGAAAATGTACATTTCTATTTTTAGGCGTACCCAGCTGTGTGTAGTGTAAAAAGTCAACGAGACAGGCTCCTATCTCGCATGGGACCAAAGTTTTGTCTTTTATTCCTGCGGAAATCATGCGCTGCTATCAGCATCAGTGGGGTGCTCGTTATTTGGCTTTATTTTGCTTCATTTAATGGATTTCGCTTTGGATGTCTGCAACAAAGACGACTACTGGGGTGGAGAGCTTTGAGATAGGCCTTTAGCGCGAAACAAGCACAGACAAAGGGATGTAACACATTGTTTGTCTGTGCTTGTGTTTTTTAGAACAAATTCATAGATGAAAGCCCTATAACCGTCTTGAGCGCAACAGGTGACCCATTTCTAGCTGTCTAATTTTGAAGTGTACGAAATCTCTTTGTCTGTGAAACATGTTTCAAATATAAGCCTGACTGTCGCCGTCAAAGGATTTCATAGCAGACATGAGATTTTCGTTCAACAGACTTGGTTTAAGAAAGCCGCCAATGAAAGACATCCCATTGGTTGGTTTAGATAGAAGCTGGTACGCGCTCAAGTGATGATGATATTATAAACTGGTTGAAATATAAGGCACCACTAATTCAAGCAGAAAAAAATCGATTATAAGGAATTACACATGAACTAGAAAAATGGTTGACAGTCGAACTTAAAAAAAACTGATTTTCTTATTAACGTAATCCAGACACCAGCATCAACTGCTACGACAACGTAATTTCAGACAATGAACGAAATTACCCTTTTTTGAAAACACATACAACAAGTTTTTAAATAACGTATAAAAAACTTATCAAGAAAACTACAAACAAAATAGGGATTCAGAAACTTTTAAAGAATTCTTCCGAAGAATATTCACTTCCACTTTACCAGATTTTTCTTTGAGATCCACCGAAGACTCTCCACACGTTTCCATAGATTTTTCATATTTGTTTCCAAAAATTCAAGTCAGCTTCCAATTTATCAGTGATTTATGCTGGTTGATGCTGTTCAAGGATTTCTTTCGGAAACCTTTCAAAAACGTTATACAAGATTTAAAAGGATTTTTTTAGGAGTTCCTTCAGCAAATTTTAGGAATTCAGAACATTTGAGCGAATTTTGTCTACGAGTAACTCCTTGAATATTAGGGTATAGAGTAGAAGCATGGAATTAGAGTATTTAGAGTCGAGTTTCATTGCACCTATCACACGATATACGAATGCGACAATGGCAAACAAAAAGATGAAACATGAAGAAGAAGGCGTTCCCGAGAATTGAGTATGGAATTTCAAATCACAGCTGGCAGATTATTCACCCAGATTTCCTTTATTTTTCGGAGTTTAGCCAGTTTATTATTATTCACCATCCCATCGAAGAATACTTATTCAAAGAAAAATCCATTGAAAATGTTGACTGATAAATATAAATTTATCTGGCAGCCCCATGTCTAAAACAAATGTTTTTCGCTTCTTTTCAAAAAACTTTTTTCAAAAATTCTGTAGGTTAGTTTTATATACGCCCAATAGTTTCAAAAATATATTTTTAAGCACATTAAGTAAATTTACCAATCAAGCTAGGCGGGCCATGTGACGTTGGTTAAAAATGGGCTCTTGAATTTTTCGAGTGAAAGATCATCGGATCCGAATCCTTGATAGTTAATAGAGTGCTAAGCCCTGTCTTAAATTTAAGTATCAAACCATTAAACTTAGGCTAGCAACAAATGTTTATTCAATGTTAAATGTTTATCGATGATTTACTTGTTTAAAAAAATTGGTTTTGTCACACCGTTCCTTTCAACGCAAATTTGTGTTGTATTTTGTTTTCCGTGTCTTTTCCAAAAAGTCGGATTGGGAAAACCCCAGTTTAAAACACCTCTAGGGCTGTTGTTAATCCACCCTATCGTTTTCTGGTGAGTTGCAATCTTGACTGCAATGATGCTGTCGCGCTACACGATAAGTGTTCATCTGCAACAACCAGACAGCTCACCAATAATCCATCCCTAGGTGGATAGTGCTGAGTTGTTGAGTTGGGAAGCACAGCGAAAGAAGAATGGCATAAAAGTCTGTTATACTCGTTTTTGCAATTTCTCATCGTAATAGGCTGTTTTTCATTACGCCAATCTGTCATGAAACGGCCTACTTTTCAGCACTGAAGTATGCAGTGCGGAAATAGTCATTACGCAACTGAAACCAATGCTGTAATGATTCATTACGCAACGCTTTCTCATTACGCAACTGTTTTGAGTTGCGTAATTAATCATTACACAACAATTTTTCAGAAATTGTAAAATGATGATGAACGCATTCCGATATAACTCCTGGTACCCTCAAGTGATCTTCTACGAAATTGCAAAAAATGTTGTACGTAACTCGTTGCAGGACTCGATTTTTACAGCACTCATCGTTATTATCCTACTCGGCATGCCTCGTAGGTTAAATTTACGACTCATGCTGTAAAAATCATCATTCTGCAACTTTTTCCGTATACTACAATTACATAACTATTGCGTTTTGATGAAGCGACACGAAATTCTTGTGATTAATATTATTGAATTTTTAATTTCTTCAGTTGGGTTAAATCAGTTTTGTTACCAACCATTCGTTTATCTTACAAATATTGTAGACATATAATGAGTTCACGAGTGAAGTTAATGTTTATGATTTTGCTCGGTTCATGACATATTTCAAGATCCAGATGAAGTCTGTGTTTATTGCTGTGGCAATATTTGTCCAAAACAAACAGCACCATCTTTCACTTCAATTTGATTGCAATTTGAACGGAATAAGTTGCATCCATCATTCCCAAATTCTTGGAAAACTGTCAACTTCGCCCATTACCAAAGAAACTGTCCAAGTGAAAATTTTCGCAATTTGCGTTGGCATTCCATTCCAACATGTCGATTGGCCGCTTTGAAAAACCCACACGATTTGTCGTCTCATCGTCGCTTTTTTGTAATGTCTTTTCTCTATCTTCGAAGCTGTTCACAATCATTGGTGATGCTCCATTTTAGAGTTGATGAGGTTAACCAAACGAGTAACTAGTTTGAATTCCAATCATTTTGCTACACGTGCTCTGTCGGTCCTCTTCTCCAAGTTGTATTTTCAAGCAACAGATGTTGTGCTAATTTGTTAAGTTACGAATAAATCTTGGGTTTTAAATTTTACTTTAAATGTCTTTTTTGGAAATGAAATTTCCAGTTTGAGGGTTTTTCTGCAAACCTACAAGTTTTGCACAAATTCAAAAAAATATTGAAAGTGTTTTAACGCAATTACGTTCCTATCAGCCTTCCATGAAAAGACAACTTCACGCCATTCCATTATCAATCGGAAACTACTCAACACTGATAGGAAAATGGGTTGAAATTTTCCCCACATCTGGCGGTATTAATTTGCGTCGGGTTTTGACATGGGTGCCTCTATTCAAACAAAGTTGATAGACCTTCTACGCCAGTGATGATGATTTCATTCGAAATGTGCTCTTTCTCAAAGCATGAGTTTAGAAGGGAGCAAACGAACCGAAGGATCGCCAAATGAACGCGATGACTTTGTTAAAGCGGAATGAGAGACGTGACACTTGGGATGAGTGACAGCACTTTGAAGACGACGAATAATATGCTCAGCTGCTTCTGTTGGTTTAGTGCGGAAAATCAATTATCTTAAACGAGCTGTGTGTGAGCGGAGAAAATTGGATCAACTAGAACGATAACGAGGATCAATTTTCATTTCGAGATCCTGCGATTTGCTAACGAAACGAATGATAGACTAGGAAATTCAAAATTATTGCTTAAAAATTTAAAAAATAAAACCAAATCCAATCCAAATCCAATCCAAATCCAATCCAAATCCAATCCAAATCCAATCCAAATCCAATCCAAATCCAATCCAAATCCAATCCAAATCCAATCCAAATCCAATCCAAATCCAATCCAAATCCAATCCAAATCCAATCCAAATCCAATCCAAATCCAATCCAAATCCAATCCAATCCAAATCCAATCCAAATCCAATCCAAATCCAATCCAAATCCAATCCAAATCCAATCCAAATCCAATCCAAATCCAATCCAAATCCAATCCAAATCCAATCCAAATCCAATCCAAATCCAATCCAAATCCAATCCAAATCCAATCCAAATCCAATCCAAATCCAATCCAAATCCAATCCAAATCCAATCCAAATCCAATCCAAATCCAATCCAAATCCAATCCAAATCCAATCCAAATCCAATCCAATCCAAATCCAATCCAAATCCAATCCAAATCCAATCCAAATCCAATCCAAATCCAATCCAAATCCAATCCAAATCCAATCCAAATCCAATCCAAATCCAATCCAATCCAAATCCAATCCAAATCCAATCCAAATCCAATCCAAATCCAAATCCAATCCAAATCCAATCCAAATCCAATCCAAATCCAATCCAAATCCAATCCAAATCCAATCCAAATCCAATCCAAATCCAATCCAAATCCAATCCAAATCCAATCCAAATCCAATCCAAATCCAATCCAAATCCAATCCAAATCCAATCCAAATCCAATCCAAATCCAATCCAAATCCAATCCAAATCCAATCCAAATCCAATCCAAATCCAATCCAAATCCAATCCAAATCCAATCCAAATCCAATCCAAATCCAATCCAAATCCAATCCAATCCAATCCAAATCCAATCCAAATCCAATCCAAATCCAATCCAAATCCAATCCAAATCCAATCCAAATCCAATCCAAATCCAATCCAAATCCAATCCAAATCCAATCCAAATCCAATCCAAATCCAATCCAAATCCAATCCAAATCCAATCCAAATCCAATCCAAATCCAATCCAAATCCAATCCAAATCCAATCCAAATCCAATCCAAATCCAATCCAAATCCAATCCAAATCCAATCCAAATCCAATCCAAATCCAATCCAAATCCAATCCAAATCCAATCCAAATCCAATCCAAATCCAATCCAAATCCAATCCAATCCAAATCCAATCCAAATCCAATCCAAATCCAATCCAAATCCAATCCAAATCCAATCCAAATCCAATCCAAATCCAATCCAAATCCAATCCAAATCCAATCCAAATCCAATCCAAATCCAATCCAAATCCAATCCAAATCCAATCCAAATCCAATCCAAATCCAATCCAAATCCAATCCAAATCCAATCCAAATCCAATCCAAATCCAATCCAAATCCAATCCAAATCCAATCCAAATCCAATCCAAATCCAATCCAAATCCAATCCAAATCCAATCCAAATCCAATCCAAATCCAATCCAAATCCAATCCAAATCCAATCCAAATCCAATCCAAATCCAATCCAAATCCAATCCAAATCCAATCCAAATCCAATCCAAATCCAATCCAAATCCAATCCAAATCCAATCCAAATCCAATCCAAATCCAATCCAAATCCAATCCAAATCCAATCCAAATCCAATCCAAATCCAATCCAAATCCAATCCAAATCCAATCCAAATCCAATCCAAATCCAATCCAAATCCAATCCAAATCCAATCCAAATCCAATCCAAATCCAATCCAAATCCAATCCAAATCCAATCCAAATCCAATCCAATCCAAATCCAATCCAAATCCAATCCAAATCCAATCCAAATCCAATCCAAATCCAATCCAAATCCAATCCAAATCCAATCCAAATCCAATCCAAATCCAATCCAAATCCAATCCAAATCCAATCCAATCCAATCCAATCCAAATCCAATCCAAATCCAATCCAAATCCAATCCAAATCCAATCCAAATCCAATCCAAATCCAATCCAAATCCAATCCAAATCCAATCCAAATCCAATCCAAATCCAATCCAAATCCAATCCAAATCCAATCCAAATCCAATCCAAATCCAATCCAAATCCAATCCAAATCCAATCCAAATCCAATCCAAATCCAATCCAAATCCAATCCAAATCCAATCCAAATCCAATCCAAATCCAATCCAAATCCAATCCAAATCCAATCCAAATCCAATCCAAATCCAATCCAATCCAATCCAAATCCAATCCAAATCCAATCCAAATCCAATCCAAATCCAATCCAAATCCAATCCAAATCCAATCCAAATCCAATCCAAATCCAATCCAAATCCAATCCAAATCCAATCCAAATCCAATCCAAATCCAATCCAAATCCAATCCAAATCCAATCCAAATCCAATCCAAATCCAATCCAAATCCAATCCAAATCCAATCCAAATCCAATCCAATCAATCCAAATCCAATCCAAATCCAATCCAAATCCAATCCAAATCCAATCCAAATCCAATCCAAATCCAATCCAAATCCAATCCAAATCCAATCCAAATCCAATCCAAATCCAATCCAAATCCAATCCAAATCCAATCCAAATCCAATCCAAATCCAATCCAAATCCAATCCAAATCCAATCCAAATCCAATCCAAATCCAATCCAAATCCAATCCAAATCCAATCCAAATCCAATCCAAATCCAATCCAAATCCAATCCAATCCATCCAAATCCAATCCAAATCCAATCCAATCCAAATCCAATCCAAATCCAATCCAAATCCAATCCAAATCATCCAAATCCAATCCAAATCCAATCCAAATCCAATCCAAATCCAATCCAAATCCAATCCAAATCCAATCCAAATCCAATCCAAATCCAATCCAAATCCAATCCAAATCCAATCCAAATCCAATCCAAATCCAATCCAAATCCAATCCAAATCCAATCCAAATCCAATCCAAATCCAATCCAAATCCAATCCAAATCCAATCCAAATCCAATCCAAATCCAATCCAAATCCAATCCAAATCCAATCCAAATCCAATCCAAATCCAATCCAAATCCAATCCAAATCCAATCCAAATCCAATCCAAATCCAATCCAAATCCAATCCAAATCCAATCCAAATCCAATCCAAATCCAATCCAAATCCAATCCAAATCCAATCCAAATCCAATCCAAATCCAATCCAAATCCAATCCAAATCCAATCCAAATCCAATCCAAATCCAATCCAAATCCAATCCAAATCCAATCCAAATCCAATCCAAATCCAATCCAAATCCAATCCAAATCCAATCCAAATCCAATCCAAATCCAATCCAAATCCAATCCAAATCCAATCCAAATCCAATCCAAATCCAATCCAAATCCAATCCAAATCCAATCCAAATCCAATCCAAATCCAATCCAAATCCAATCCAAATCCAATCCAAATCCAATCCAAATCCAATCCAAATCCAATCCAAATCCAATCCAAATCCAATCCAAATCCAATCCAAAATCCAATCCAAATCCAATCCAAAATCCAATCCAAATCCCAATCCAAATCCAATCCAAATCCAATCCAAATCCAATCCAAATCCAATCCAAATCCAATCCAAATCCAATCCAAATCCAATCCAAATCCAATCCAAATCCAATCCAAATCCAATCCAAATCCAATCCAAATCCAATCCAAATCCAATCCAAATCCAATCCAAATCCAATCCAAATCCAATCCAAATCCAATCCAAATCCAATCAAATCCAATCCAAATCCAATCCAATCCATCCAAATCCAATCCAAATCCAATCCAAATCCAATCCAAATCCAATCCAAATCCATCCAAATCCAATCCAAAATCCAATCCAAATCCAATCCAAATCCAATCCAAATCCAATCCAAATCCAATCCAAATCCAATCCAAATCCAATCCAA
This sequence comes from Aedes aegypti, assembly GCF_002204515.2. Lineage (NCBI taxonomy): Eukaryota > Metazoa > Arthropoda > Insecta > Diptera > Culicidae > Aedes > Aedes aegypti. The sequence goes on along the minus strand of NC_035109.1, from coordinate 21,536,722 downwards.
ATCCAATCCAAATCCAATCCAAATCCAATCCAAATCCAATCCAAATCCAATCCAAATCCAATCCAAATCCAATCCAAATCCAATCCAAATCCAATCCAAATCCAATCCAATCCAAATCCAAATCCAAATCCAAATCCAATCCCAATAATCCAATCCAAATCCAATCCAAATCCATCAAATCCAATCCAAATCCAATCCAAATCAATCCAAATCCAATCCAAATCCAATCCAAATCCAATCCAAATCCAATCCAAATCCAATCCAAATCCAATCCAAATCCAATCCAAATCCAATCCAAATCCATCAAATCCAATCCAAATCCAATCCAAATCCAATCCAAATCCAATCCAAATCCAATCCAATCCAATCCAAATCCAATCCAAATCCAATCCAAATCCAATCCAAATCCAATCCAAATCCAATCCAAATCCAATCCAAATCCATCCAAATCCAATCCAAATCCAATCCAATCCAATCCAAATCCAATCCAAATCCAATCCAAAATCCAATCCAAATCCAATCCAATCCAATCCAAATCCAACCAAATCCAATCCAAATCCAATCCAAATCCAATCCAAATCCAATCCAAATCCAATCCAAATCCAATCCAAATCCAATCCAAATCCAATCCAAATCCAATCCAAATCCAATCCAAATCCAATCCAAATCCAATCCAAATCCAATCAAATCCAATCCAAATCCAATCCAAATCCAATCCAATCCAATCCAAATCCAATCCAAATCCAATCCAAATCCAATCCAAATCCAATCCAAATCCAATCCAAATCCAATCCAAATCCAATCCAAATCCAATCCAAATCCAATCCAAATCCAATCCAAATCCAATCCAAATCCAATCCAAATCCAATCCAAATCCAATCCAAATCCAATCCAAATCCAATCCAAATCCAATCCAAATCCAATCAAATCCAATCCAAATCCAATCCAAATCCAATCCAAATCCAATCCAAATCCAATCCAAAATCCAAATCCAAAATCCAATCCAAATCCAATCCAAATCCAATCCAAATCCAAATCCAATCCAAATCCAATCCAAATCCAAAATCCAATCCAAATCCAATCCAATCCAAATCCAATCCAAATCCAATCCAAATCCAATCCAAATCCAATCCAAATCCAATCCAAAATCCAATCCAAATCCAATCCAAATCCAATCCAAATCCAATCCAAATCCAATCCAAATCCAATCCAAATCCAATCCAAATCCAATCCCAAATCCAATCCAAAAAAATCCAATCCAAATCCAATCCAAATCCAATCCAAATCCAATCCAAATCCAATCCAAATCCAATCCAAATCCAATCCAAATCCAATCCAAATCCAATCCAAATCCAATCCAAATCCAATCCAAATCCAATCCAAATCCAATCCAAATCCAATCCAAATCCAATCCAAATCCAAATCTAATCCAATTAAAATTTTTCACAACGAATCTTGATAAATAACATGGCAACGAGGAAAAAAAAGTTGAATTCAATCAATTCTTGTTTTTCGTTATTAACAGAAGATCCCTCTTAGAGTGACATTTTTCTGAAGTGGCCAGAATCAGCTTTCTTTGCCGCGATGTCGACGTTGTCGAATACATACGGGGCTCTGTAATTTGCATACTTATGCACTACCCTAGCTACACTTTTTCGAAGAATGCAGAATAGGCCGGCAGTTATTACGATGTCGGTAGATTGAAGTTGTCAAATGAACCATCAACTTGGACTGAATGTATCCATGGATATGAGTAAATGTCAGTTCGAGAAAATCGATACTTTCTACATGGAGATGTGAAACGTGTACGGTTTATGAATTGAATCTAAATGTATGCTCTAAAACCCGGTTACATGTGATTAGTTGGACGTGACTTCTTCTCGACAAATGTAAATGGTATGCGTAATTGCGTTTTTATGACTGTGTATTTCGTTTATCACATTCTGCTGACATCCCTACATGAGCAGTATCTGAAAATTCATATTTGTACCATCTGGTTGAACAAGGTTCGTCAAAGGGTATTAAATTCATGTATTATCAGGGTATTAGAGATTTGTTATACGTACATATGATTTGAGTGACAATTGATTTTCTTCGTCATGACATTTTATTTGTAGGGAATTAAAGATGGTACAATCCTAAAGAGGATCATGCCATTCACGTGTCATCTGATATCCAGTGTACATTCTGGATGAGGCCCATCTTGATTCTATGTTTTTGCTCTCGCTGACAAATGACACTTCACGCTTCCTGGTACTAGTGTCGAGAGAGCCTTTCTGAAACATCCCGTCTAATGTGTCTCGTCGCTTGTTTCCAGACCGGTTGTATCAACCGTTTGATGAAGTTTACACTAAAACCTCGTTTTCCGAAGTCTTTTTTAAGAAGTCAGTACATAGGCTTGAAACAATTAAATGTGTGTTGTTTTTATTGCAGGAAAATTTAAAGAATTGGAAAAAAATATATTTAATAAAAAATAATCCACAGATTTTGAAATCAGCTGAAAGTTGACAAAAATGATTTGCAGACGTCTCAGGTAATCCTAAACTTTTGCATGATACAACCTCGAAAGTTATCACTATTAGGTTCCAACCTGATCAAAGTCGCTCCAGTGATCAATTTAATCTCGGATTACAATACTTAGAAATTATGCAGAGATTTCTATTGACACATGTGATGTTCAATTTACGAACCACAAATGTTAAATGTAAATCGGTTTCCAGTGTAGAAATTTACCATTTTTTGTTCTACGACTCCACCTTTACATGATGCTTCAAACGACAACGGCGGAGATTAATTTTCTTCCTACGTTTTTTCTCGTTTCCAGATAACGGACAGCAGTAGCAGAGACAAGCGTGGCTATTGGGGCCACTTCACCGACTGAACCAACCCACGGAAGCTTTCCTCCAACGCACACTACAGCTAATAGGAATAACTATATCTTCCAGAACAAGTCCCTAGCCCATCAACGACCGCTCATCATCAACATCATCACCATAGGTCCGGTCGGGCAAAGATGAAGTTTTCAATTCCGCTCCCAGGAGGCGGCACTGGATTGACACTCTTCTCGAAACTAGTCCGAACCAAGGACCTCCGCAAGCTTCAGGGCGAAGATCCGAAAAGTACAAAGCCAAAACTAACGGTAAGAGATTGCTTCCCTGTCTTCGTTTGATGAATTCAACGACACTCGAAATATCGTCAGCACAAGCCATAATCAGCTCTTTCCCGCTTTTCGTTGTTCTACTTTTTTTTTCCGTTCACGTGGCAGAAATGTCTAACCACACTCGACCTAACCTCACTCGGAGTGGGATCGTGCTGTGGTACCGGTATGTATCTAGTCGCTGGTATGGTAGCGAGAAACATAGCTGGCCCCGGTGTAGTGCTTAGTTTTATCATAGCGGCAATAGCTAGTATATTTTCAGGTAAAGATAAAATTTAATTTAACTCTAATACGTATTTTCTAGAGCTAATGATTGTTGTTTCGCTCTGTGTATTCCTGCTTCTACCATCAACCCCCTGTCGTTATGTTTTATCTTGTTGGTTGTGTGGAGATCCCCCACCTGGATTCAATTTTCGCGATAGTAGAGGGAAAACAATAATTTGTTGCGGGTCGTTTTTCTCATATCAGACTTAAATTATTCAAACGTTTATATTTAACTTATTACTTCTATTATGATCGTACTACATGTGGACTAAGATGGGCACCGACACATATTTCACTGGAGTTTGCGAAAGAGATTTTATTAGCTGATAGCCTTCAGCATTGTCTAGTTTTAGATACTTTGCACTCTACTGCTCTCTCAGCCATGAATATGAAATTATTCCATGGCGTGAAATGTAACGATCCTTGTCAGGCTCCTAGTGAGAGTATTGGTGAATTGCTGCACAGATATCCCCGTAGATCCATACATACCACGAAAGGTCCTCTTTTTAGTGAGATTTTGGAATACTTTCTTAGAGGCTGTGAGTGCACTTGTAAGGCTGATGGGAAGGACGATTTCTCGTGTGCCTCAAAACCGGAAGTGAGCAATAGAGTACAGAGCCTGCTTCTCAGCTAAGTGTTCTTATGAACACTTCTACAGTTTTTCTTTTGGAATTTACTACCTTGAGTATGTCGCAAACAGCTCATGCTAGAATTTCACAATAATTTCTGGGATTTGTGCAAAATTTTCTTCAAGAATACCTTTAAGTATTTTCTACGGATTTTCAAAGACAAAACACCAATGATTCCTCAAGATACTTCTTTTTAGAACTGCATTTTTTGGGGATTTTTTCCAGGGATTGCTAGAATTCATTCTTGATTTGTTTTACAAATTCACTTTAATTCACTGTGGAGGATTACTAGAGCATGTATGGACCTATGCACGAGTTCACTATTTGACGTTTGAGCGGTGCCGTGTTATTTACGTCACCATGGCAACGAGTGAATTCAGCACCGCTCAAACGTCAAATTAGTAAACTCGTGCATAGGTCCATAGAAAACGTATTGAATTTTAACACTTCACTTCACTTTGTCAAAAGAAAAATGAAATTACTGAAAATGCAGATCGCAGCAGGCTGTGGCGCGAGTTGGCTGCTTTTGGTTTTTCTGTCGCTTTTTTCATCGTTCTGCATTTTTTCGATTCGGATGATCAGATCGTTATTCGGCTGATGGTGAAACAGCTTGCGATTAGGTTTTTCTTACAATTCACAATAAGTTTGTAGAATATTTGGGTCGTTTTTCAGCAATTTACGAGTATGCAGTGTGAATTCGAGGAAAGCCTGCGTTTAAGTTGTTGAATTATGTTCATGCCAAAATGGGTTTGTACGATTTGATTTCAATTTTGCTATTATAATATTGTGAAAGTGTCAACAAAATCTATATACATAAAAATGGAGTGGTGTTTGTATGTCACGAAATAACATGAGAACGGATCAACGGATTGAGGTTTTTCACTTTTGCTTTCGACAAGGGATGCGACGTGTTCGTGCAAGGAAAAAGTTTGGGAATGTCTCCGGAATAATCGGGAAAACGGGAGAAGACTCAGGTGTAATTTTGTATGGAGGATTACATGACATTTTGCATCAGCCTACTTGATGGCAAGACGAAGTTTGCCGGAACCACTAGTCAATAATAAATGTGTTTGATCTGAAATGATTATGTATCGTGTATAAAAGTGAAAATTAAGATTTTACAACAGCAACAAAATGTAATGATGGAAGGGTACGACTTGTGACTATGGTACGACTCCAAGGCAACACATTAGCCGTTGTAGTTTTGGATGGCATCCGAATCGTGCAAGCTGCTGAAAATCGTTTTTATAGAATTGACGAATTTTCAAATGAGATGTACGTTTCATGTTTTTTGTTAATGAAGAAAATATTTGTCGTGACTCTATTAAACATGTTTTACACTATCAAGCGATTTGTGGTACAATGATAAATAGTTGCTCGTATAAGTGGAAGATTTAGAAAACGGCGATCTGGGAGAAGCTGTCTACCCAAGATGAACGGATGTTACGAAACACAACAAACCTGGGTGAGAGAGTTCCTTTTATTCTTCATGGGTTATTATTTATGAAATTGTCGTCAAGTGCATATAAAATACGGGGAGGGGTCAAAACTACAAACTAGATTTTTTCTTCTTTTCATTCCAGAGAGCGAGTAATGGCGCTAAAGCCAAGGCTTCAGAGCCAGGGCATACGGGAGAAATACCTGTGTCCCATCCGAAAAAAAGACAATGGAGTGAGCTTTAACATTCTTAGTTATGCCACTTCCAACGATTTTAACTAGCTCCCTTTATGAAACGGTTGGTGCGGCTGTCCCCGTTTCTTCCTTTCTAAAAATTGAGGAATTTTCGTTAAACATGTTATTCATACGTGAATAACCTGATTGCCGTAAATTTCTCAATTATCTTCAACCCCAAAGTCTGCACAGGGGACCTGGCCATTTTAATATTTGTACCATATCACTGATATGCTGTAAATATTAATGCTGACAAAAAAGTACCAGAAGAAATTTTGGTATTTCCAGGATGCTTTTCAATATTGGCTGTGCAAGCACTTAGATTAGATTAGAAAAATGAAATTACTGAAAATCACTAGTAAGGCGAACAAATACCGTTAATCACTAATTTGTTGCACAAGATATATGACAGATAATACTTTGAAAAACTATCAGACATTTGTTAGGGATATTGCTTTTGATCCATCTATTGAGGAATTATCCAAAATTTCTTCAAAGATCTATATTAGAAATGTTAACAGGAATTTCTAATGTGGATTTCTTCTTTGTGCTATATGGATCTACGAAAAACTCCATGGATGAATGAATGCCCAAAGAATTTTCGGGGATTGACCTAAAAAAAGACGAGCTCATGAAAAACATTTGGATTTCCACTACAGAAAAAACTCACGTAGAAACGCTTGATTTTTTTTTTTTGTTTAAATTAGGAAGATAATCGAACATATAATGTTTGAAATATAATTAGTCTTAACCTATGTTTCGTAAAAGTTTATTTTTCGAAGGTACCATTCAAGTGAGATAGTGGGTCGGATACATTTCTAAAATTTAGTTTGGGCTCTTGGGCTTTCCAGATGAGATGCATTTTAAAGGGCTCATTTTAGTCATTCCTTGAGAAATATCAAAGAAAGAATTTCGAGAAAAAAAAAACCAGTAGTAATTTTTGTTAAAATTTTCGAAATGATTACTTGAGAAATGCAAATAAAAATCTCTGAAAAATATTCGAAAAAATTTTCTCTCAAGAAAATCATGAAACAAATCCTACAGAAATTTTATAAGGATCTGTCTGAGGCAATCCAAATTAAACTTCAGAAATCAGCCGAGTTCTAACTCATGAGATAGAAAGAGGAACTTCCAAATAAAATCCAGGAGAAAGTCTTTTTTTTTGTAAGAAACACATTGAGGAAATCCTGAATGTGCTTGTGGAAGAACATCTAAACGAAATGCAAGAGCTAATTGATCACTAACTGATAACGCTCCAGAATGAATAGAGTAAAGTGGGGCAAAAGTTCGAGTGGGGTAAGAGTTTCTTTTTAAGATTTCTAGCTCAATTCAAAACAAATCTTATAAATTCCGTGGTGGTTCGAATGCTATTCAAGTAAGAGACTTCCACTCCAAATATCATAAAAATCGATTGAGATTTGGAAAAGATATGGCTATTTGTTGTTTTTTGACGTGAATATTGTAATTTTTAGTCAAACTTTCGTTGCATGGAACCAATTGAAGATAAAATCTTTTTCAATATTTTATGTTAGGGCGTTTCTAGGCCTATCATAAGGTTGCTTTGAGGTGTATTAGTTTTTGCATAAATGCTTGAACAATTTTTGGCCCATAGTGGGGCAAAAGTTCGAATCAGCGGGGCAAAAGTTCGACCCATGTATAAAATTACGGAAAAATTTGCAAATTGCCTTAAATCCACATATTATCTTCAAATTTATTTAAATTTGACTGATCGTGCGAAAAACGTCACCAAAATTTTACATTTCCACATAGTTTTGCGAAAAACTGCTATTTTTGAGTATATTATAATTAACCCGGTTTTGGGCAATTTTTTGATGAAAATTTAGTGTGTATTTTTCAGCAAACTTAAGTTTACGGCTGGTGTAAAGTATGCCTGTCATAAAAGAATCGATATTTTGTGTTTTAGCCAGCGAACTTTTGCCCCACACTAGATTCGAACTCTTTCCCCACCGGTGGGGCAAAAGTTCGAATAAGACAATCAATTTTAAAACTGTTATAACTAAGAATGGGTAAATATTTTGACACAAGTTTGTTCAGCAAAATTATAGTCAATATTTTGAAGGTTCACTGTATAGTATTTGTTTTGTTTTAACTGCTATTGATTTCCTGGAAACTTTGATTATACCACTAAGGTCGAACTTTTGCCCCACCTTACTCTAATATTCTTTACAAGGGGTCATTCAAAAATGACGTCCATCATTTGGGAGGGGGGTCTGTGAAAGTGTGACAGTGCATGTATAAGGTATTGGAAAAACCGTGACAGAGAGGGGAGGGGGGTGTAGAAATCCTGAAAATCGATGGACGTCATATTTGAATCTTCCCCAAGATGTTAATGTAACTCAATGACTATGGAGTATTAAAGGTGGAGAGAAGGTATATACGAATCCGGCCCTGAAGGAGCCGGAATTTACATGAAATCATGTTGAGCACAGTTGTACTGCTTCATCCCATAAGGGATATGGGTGCATTTCTTTCGGGAGTTGGCTTTGTTCAATTGCTGTGAATGTTAAAAATGCAAAAAAGGCTCGTTATGTGGCTAGTGTTCTGTAGGGTTGTGCTACTGTTCCCCGAATGTCAGTTCCCCGAATGTTGTTTCTCCTAGTATCCCGTATCCCCGAATAGCTCGTTTCCTCGAAAAATGCTTGGTTTTCATAATTGTCATAACTCCATCGATTTCAGGGCGGTGAATGAACCGGTCATCTAATATACACGCTTCTTTATTTGTTTTGCGGTTCTTTCCAATTCTACCACCCTCGACATCTTTAGCAATATCCGTTTATAATCTGAGAATGAATTCGTGGAACTGGCGTTTGGGGAATGACATTCGGGGAAACAACATCCGAGGAAAAGTAGTACCATCGTTGTGTGAATTTATGAACTAAAATGTGTACATGACTAAGATTTTTTAAAAGCAGTCAATTTCTATAAAAAACTAAGAAGCAAGAAACTTCATGATAACTATCTAGCTGTCAATCAAGATCAAATTCTAAACTAAACTATTGTCGATGTAACCTTGCTGAAGTTCATATCTATGCCAATGCCACGTTGTGGAGGAATCCTAAATTAAACTGTAATCCATGAGGAAGTCCTTAGACTTCGCTATAACATCGTTCTATATACCCGCAATCTCGAGATTTCATACCGGAAGTTGCACAATCGACTTTTTTCAAAAAGTAGTTTTTCCTGGTCATGTATCCTTTCAAAGCTGGCATAGGAACAGAGGGGCATGCCCCCCTTCAGAATTATCCAAAACCCCCCCCCAGAATTTGTGATCATAAAAAAAAGACTATTTAGGGAGCCGGATCCTATTCTTGGCACTTTTGATTCACTTCGGCAGTGGTTTTTTTTTTAAAAGCTACAGAGCTAATTTTTGGCCACAATATGCCTCGTACTGAAGTACTGAAGCCTTATAGCAAAATTTCAGACGGTTCAGCTGAGAAAAACCTCCCATGCCAAAGTGAATCATGAAAGTACTCAAGTGGTTCTGCACCCTATCATGAAGAAAAAATATCTGCTCCAGTGTACAAGACCCTTGTAATTGTCAAAAATCTCTTCAGGAGTTACGTTATTGCATGTAGTACAACTATAGTGAGTAAACCTCGCTTGTCTTACACAGCATCAGAGTGGCGGTTCTGACTTCGGTGAATCGCACGACAACCGATAGCTTAACCGTCCGGCCGTTGATTGAATAATTGTTTGTTAGAACTAGTGTCGGGGCCGTACTAGGCTCCGGGAAACGCACGAAGGACTTCAATGCTCTCTTGCGACATGATGAAACACGTCCTGACAACTTGTGGGGGAGAGAACAAATAACTCTTCTTGCCCTGAAAAGGGCGGATTGGGTTCCACAAGTCCGTCAAAGCCAAAAACTCGATCGCCGGTGGACTGTAAACACCGCAGGAAAACTCTCCTCGTCGGATGGTCTGCTCCTCAAGGAAGACGCCGAAAGAAAAGTAGTCACTTCACCTAACTACCTACACATTTTATTTCATTCCGGTGTTGAAATTTGAAAAAAAGGCTGATGCACGCAACGCTTCCTGCGCTGGTTTTATATTCTGCCGGTCGTTGTTGCTTCATCTTCTTCTCCCGTCCTGTCGTTTCGTTGCATGCCAGATGGGCGGAGCTAACGCCGAATGATTGCGCACCATGGCCTTCGCTCTCGCTGACTGGCGGCTGTCAGTCATCGTTCACGTTTGGGTGTTGTTGTATGCGATAAGCGCAATTTTTAATAATCTCTGTTGTATAAAATACCGCGGTACAAAAAAACGTAAAGTGCTGGAAATCGGATTCTCAAAATTCGTTTTATTTTTTTCTGAATAATCCAAATAAGGATGGTTCAGCACGAAGCAGCATATTCACTGCATTCAAATTTACCATGTTTTTTGGGAATAACCTGCTCGAGGTGTACGTTGATGAATTCACTAAAGAAATCCATACATTATAATGTGCATGTTATAATTTCAACTCGTATAATGTTCGAAAAAAAAAATTGAAATCAAAATAGGCAAAATTACTAAAGGAATTTCTCAGACAGTACTTAGCGGGAATTTTTGTCGATAAATAAGGCTTGACTTTCAAACAATTTCGGCATGGTCAAGTTTTCTTCAAACGAATGACAGAATTTTAACCTGGTGTGAAATAATCGAGTGTTGTCGCATGAATAAATATATTGCTTGAACTATATATTTTCAAGAAAATATATTATTTCATAAATTATTTGATTAACTGATTGTTTCCGGAATATGTTCCAGGATTTACCTAAAAAAAGTTACTTAATCTTTCAAAGGCTCAGCTGTTGCAACTGCTCCAAAAAATAATTCATTCTGCAAATCTTATACTGAGATATTTCGCTAAAAGTCCTACAAGAAATTCTTCTGTGAATACCTTTAAATAGTTTTCCCAAAAAAATCATTACAATTTCTTCCGCGGAGAAATATTAAGAAGCAATATTTCTAAAAAAAAAACTATCTTCTTTGTTTTCTCTTTCTAAAAACTTGGCTTCAAATTATTCATGAATTTAAAAGAAAATTGTTTTGAAATGTCTCTTGCCTTCGAATCTTCAGAGGAAATTTGTTGAAAACCCCCAGGAAAACTTTTGCTTCCAAAATAAGCAAAGCGTGTTACCCTCTAGACTCCCTCTCGAGATACTCACTCTCTTTCTCTCAGGGTCGGCATAAACGTGGGAAAACTGATCAAGAAGGCAAAACTCTCCTACTCTACTACACTGCTCTTTTTATTGCGCGGAATCACTACTACTTACAATAATAGTCTTGTGTGTGTATGTAGGGGCCAGCCAGCACGGATCGTTTGGGGAAAGCGATGGTGGACGGAGATTGGGCGGTTTTTCAGAACAATAGTATAATCAAAATCAATTTACGATCTCAATAGTAATGTCGATTGTTTCTCTCTAAGAGTTCTTGACGAACAGCAGTATGAGACATGTTTGCTGTTTCATAGTGTTGGGCACTCGCTTGGGGCGCTCACATTCTCTACCAACTAGAGCCTCTCTCATAGGGTAAAGGACCTTAGCTGTAACAAGCGGTAAAGCAATCTGTACATGATGCATCCTGTAATTTACCTCTAGAGAAAAGGTTATAAATAATCATTTTACTATCATTGCACCATTGCCCATCTCTCGTTCTATCTGTTTCAATATTTTGTTGTTTCTCCTTTCTTCGCATGACTGCTTTGAGGAACTTCGTACAAAAATATTTCCATGCTCAAAAAAGCAACATTTCAAAGAAGCTATAAGAAGGTTAATTATAATTGTTTTGCAAAAATGTAAAATTCCTATACGTATGGTTTTTAATTTCTAAAAATCCATCAGGAATTGCTTAACAAAGTTTCAAAGTAATGCAAAAATTTTCCCTAAGATTTAAATTAATTAAAATCTTACATTACGAATTTTATTTTCACGGAAGAGTGAAAGCACAGTTGAACGTATTCCACAAGGAACTTCATAGGAATGTGTTCTTTAAACATTTATTTTTTCTAGAGGGTTTAGCAGAACTCGTGGAATGAATTCTTGCTTAATGATCTTGAAGATATTTTTGGTGAGACTCCTAGAATTTTTTGTACTATTTTTTGTAGAAATCCTCAGTAATTCCTGAAAATCCTAAACATATTATTAATGAACTAATGAAGGATCAAACATACAATGTGAATTTATATGTAATAAGTACGTAGAGGACCTTCCGGGAGAAATCATTAAAAGAGTTTCTAATCCTTTCTCTGGTGGAATTCTTCAAGAGATTTTTTAAACAATTGGATTCTGCGAGAAAACTTATGGTGAGATCAGAACGTCTGGGAATGATTTTCCGTGGGAATCTCAAGACGAACTCAGTAAAAACTTATTAAGTAGATCTTGGCGAAAGTACCAAAATTATTAATGAAGAAACTCCAGTGTGAATTCTCAGAGGAATCTCTTCAAAGCAAATGTTTCATTGTTTGCTAAAAGAAACAAAATAACAAATAAATGAAATTAATCCAAATCCGTTTAAATTACGAAATTCTTGAAAATTAACATTACTTTTGTAAAACAAATATTTTTTTTCTTTTTTTTTAAGGCACTCTGAGCTTGTGGCCACTACTGTGCCGGAATCGGTTGATCTGTAGCTTCTTTACCGATACAGATCTATTTTCAACTTATCTATATTTACATCTGCTTTTTTTACTCTCAGGTAGGAGAGAGCTCTGCTGTTAGTGAGGCTAGCTGCCTGCGATGAGGGTCAGTTTGTCTCAGTCACCATCTGATACTGACGGAGGATGGATGTGCTCCCCAAAGCACGGTCCTCCGTGAGGCGTCTTCTGGTGGCTGGACGGTTTTTTTTTGTGGAGGGGCTGGGAATCGAACCCATGACCTTCCGCTTATGAAGCGAAAGCATAACCTCAAGGCTACAGACCCCCCTTAAAACAAATATTAGCTTACAAATTTGATGAGAGCACCGATGGACGGTGTGCAAAACACAGATAAAAATATTCAAGTTTCAGTGTAGCGTAAACAGAAGAGTATGGTAGAAGTAAATCAAATTCATCTATTGTTACAGCATAACGTTTAATTTTCAACTAAAGTTGCTTGAATGTTACAGGATCGTGTAAATTTGAAGTGCATTCAATTGAAAAACAAGTGATTTGTCGTTGACATTTCAGTTAATTTTGATGCTCTAAATATGTGCATGAAAATGAACTGAAATTTACAACATATTTTTAGCTGTGAACTTAAGGAAGATTTCAGGCTACAACTCAGTTCGTTCGAATTTCGTAGGAGGTTTGTCGAATTGCGTAGCTGAGGGTTTGTCTTGCATATTGTCTAAAAGTATACTAAAAGAATCGATTTTCAACATATCCAGTCAATTTGTTTGCATTGCGCATTATATGAACATAGTTTGTTGGATATTTAGAAAGATGGCAGACTTCCATACCTGTACAGTGTACATCAATTCGTCTACTTTCGATCCTTGCTGACGGCTGATAATAAGGTATGTTGTATACAAATACGGAAGCGCATTGTTTTTTGAAGTCTAATAAGAACTCCAGATGAAGTCTAAAGTCGCAGAATTTCATGCAGCAATTCATCAAATGAATCATATGAAAGTTCTTCTATGCTGCATGGCAATACGAAGCGAATGACTTCAATTTGTTGTACGATATTTTTCTAATGCTAAAGCTTTTCTAACTAGCTACCATGCTGACTTTTCAGCGATCTCAAATTTCCCTCAAAGGGATGGTCGATAATGGTTGTCCTGGGAAGATAAAATATAACACATGTAAGACCAGAAAACAAATTCGCCATAAGAGATTCGAAACTACCTTTTAAGAAACAGCTTACCTTTATGAGACCATTTCGCCTTTAACAAAAGACGACCGCAATCCAGGTGGGATCCGTCTGTCCCTTATCACCGCCTATCGTTTTCCACCCCTCCTCCCCATCTGTACAAAGTCCATTTTCACATTCTCGTAACGTTTTATGTTTGTCGGTGCGTTTCGTCCTGAGTGTATCTGGTTTCCCACTGTGCCTGTACCTTTAACGATATTTATTTTCCATTTTCACTTTCCATGTTGTGTCATCCTAATTTTCTGCGGTCCATACAGGAGCCTGTTATGCGGAGTTCGGCGTCCGAGTGCCACACACTTCCGGTTCGGCGTACATGTACTCCTACGTGTCGGTGGGAGAGTTCGTGGCGTTCGTCATCGGGTGGAACATGATATTAGAATATTTAATTGGTGAGTATGGTTTTGGATAACCGATTGAGGCGACACCCGTAACTGTAGCTGATGCCGGTGGTGATTGGTTGGGTTCAGATGAATATTTGCTGGTTTTCAATTTTTTTTTGTAGTTCTGCTGACACAATCCTCAGCAGATTTTTTGTGTGTTCCTGATAATAATTCTTGATCGATTCCTTGCGGCTTTTTTGTTGTTTTTGTTGACCAAATATTCGAATAAACTTTGGTAGAAACATGATTTTAACATCAACCACAAGAATTTTATCTTGATGCAGTATTTTATAAATCTGAATGCTGAAGATAGTCTTCGAAAAATTAAAAAAAAAATATATATATGAATTTTTGTAATAAATCGATTTATTTTGACTTTATTTATCCTCGTTCCATGTCCAGTATTGATCTACAAAACATATAGCTGTTAGGGCCCAGATAGCCGTAGCGGTAAACGCGCAGCTATTCAGCAAGACCATGCTGAGGGTCGTGGGTTCGAATCCCACTGGTCGAGGATCTTTTCGTAAAGGAAATTTTCTCGATTCCCAGGGCATACAAGTATCTTCGTACCTGCCACACGATATACACATGCAAAAATGGTCAATCGGCAAAGAAAGCTCTCAGTTAATAACTGTGGAAGTGGTCATAAGAACACTAATCTGAGAAAGCAGGCTATGTCCCAGTTGGGACGTAACGCCAGAAAGAAGAAGAAGCTGTTAGGAAGAGTGACATTTCCTGTAAAATCAAAACCAGTTTAGTTCCACTTTTTTTGCGCAAGCCCTTTGTCAAAACTTGCACTAGCGTAAAGCGCGTGAAATGCGGTAAAAAGTTATTTATTTTCTGATTCCTCCGATAACAATACTACAGCTTTGCTACACGAAGTGGCAAACTCAACAGGCCAACACTCAACCTGCTGCGGTAACAACTTACAATAGGGACGACATTACTATCCCTCGGAGGCACATTGCGCAACCGGTGGAATGGTTCTCCGAGTAAGGTAACGGCGAAACAAGGAACAAGGAAAGTACTATTTTTAGTAGTGCATCGCTGCAAGTGCAGATATTTTTCTTTGATTTTATTCTGTCCTCTAGACGTGGTCGTCGTCGTCGAAAAGGACATTCTCAACTTGTTCGCTTTGTTTGTTCTGTCCGTAAGATTGCCGGTGGACGTGAATGGCCAGTAGCAGAGTTTTCGGTTTCCCACTGGAGATTCCTTCTGTCGTCATTGTCATTGCCTTGTGGAGACGTAAGGCTGTGCGATTGTACTGAGGAGGAAACTGAAGGTACCTGTGGTCCATAAGTGCATTAAACTGAAGCTAGAAGAGTCGTGGCACATTGAGACAATTATGAACACGTCCATCGGATGTGAATTTTCCCGGAAGATAATTATAGGAATGTGAGAGTACACCCAAAACAAGACCCTATATAAAAATTGTATGATACCTTTGCATAAACAGAAAATGCAAAGATTTCTTACAGAAAATGTAAGATTTGATTTTTTTGATACGACATTATCTGACAATTATTTTTGACCACTTACCTTAACATTTCAACAACAATCAAATTCAATATTTGGAGCATGTACTTTCACATACACGAATGCTATGCACAATTTAAAACAGTGGCAATTTATGACACATGAAACGCGTCCACGAATCAATTGCGTGAAATACTTGGAAATGCTTTCCATCAAAACGTTTGATCTGAACAAAACATGGATGCCACCTGGTTTGACTATGAAATATTGACACTGGACGGGATCGTATCTGTACGGTGGAAACTTCCCTATAACCAAAATGGGGAAAAAAGCACGTACCGTAAACTGGGGGGAAGTTGATCACTTTTGAGCGATTCTGTGCTATAATTCCTAGCGGGATGCATGTATTATCATCTATATATTTTTAAAACCTGTACTGGTTGAATGTTTAACGAATTATGCAAACGAAATTTTGACGAAATATTATCATAATAACGAAAACATATTTTAGATATCAAAAAGTGGTGTTTTTGATTCCGGGGTGAAGTTGATCAATTACTGCGATAGGTTTCCTAAAATAAAGAAATATGCTATTCACTAAATTTGGGGTCTCTGAATCTGAATCAAGACTCAAAAACCTTACAACTTATTGATAAATCGGTTAATTTTTTAATTGAAAGTTGTGGATTACAGATTACACCACATTAAACGCCTAAATGTAGGCAATTTTCTTTCAAATTAGCAACCCTCTTGCAAAAAGATCATTTTTTCTCTAAAAAAAAAGAATTTGTATCCTCAATACAAATTCAAAACTGCGTACACAGAACATATCTGGAATGTATGAAACAGTTTATTAAAATTGTAGCTTTGTATAGTCGTGGAAATAGTCGATTGTTTGGAGAAGAACCCTTCAACAGTTCATCAAACATTTCTTAAAGAATCTTTTTTTTCATGAAATAATTACCCTGAATGCCAAACCGAATTTATGAAAATCAAGAATAGCTATCAAGTAATGCCACAACTCAGAAATTGTGATAATTGAAATCGGGTCATAGCTCTTATAACAGTCTATACATGTGGGTACAGGAACGATCAACTTCTCCCCGCTGATCAACTACACCCCGAATTACGGTATCTATGGAGATAAAAGTATACTATACTCTTGTTCCGAAAGTTAATGGCTGCAGCAGACGATGGTGTTTGTCAGTGATACGATGAAATCCAATGCAATGATTGCAAGGTGGCTCACTGCTGGTATTACTATTGAATCCGGCGTGTACCGCAATGGAAAACGATTTTTCTGGAATTTTGTTTCTCAATTGGGAAAACAGTTTTTGCGAATGTTCAGTTTTAAGTATTTAATCACAAAGCTGTTAATGTCATGTAACATTAAATTCACCTGAATGTAAGTAAAACAAGCACTTTTATGTGGGAATATTATTAGTGTTGGAAGCATTATGAGAAATCTTCCATTTTGTCAAGTATGAAGAAAAAATATCCAAACTTTTTTGCAATCGATTACAGAAGACACGCATGCTTAGTCCTTTGGCGGAGAAGCCTGTGTCATCAGCAAACAAGGATTGTTGACATCCCTGAGGTAATATAGGTAAGTCAGATGTTAAAATATTGTATAATATTGGTCCCAAAATGCTGCCTTGAGGAATGAAGTCTTTCAGACCTGGAGTTCTGATAATTAACTTGAGTGTACGATTTGACAGATAACTTTGTATTATTCTAACAATATATGTTGGAAAATTGAAGTTATTTAATTTTATAATCAAGCCTTCATACCACACACTGTCGAATGCTTTTTCTATGTCTAGAAGAGCAAGACCTGTAGAATATCCTTCAGATTTGTTGGAACGAATCAAATTTGTTACACGCAAAAGTTGATGAGTGGTCGAATATCTATGGCGGAATCCGAACTTTTCATGGGCAAAAATTGAACTTTCATTAATGTGGACCATAATTCTGTTCAAAACGACCTTTTCAAGAAGTTCACTGATGGAGGAAAACAAACTTATTGAACGTTAGCTGGAGGCTTCTGCAGGATTTTTGTCTGGTTTTAAAATTGGTACAACCTTAGAATTTTTCCATTTGTCAGGAAAATATGCTAATTGAAACAATTCTGAAATATATCAATTACGAATGATAGGCCACTTTCTGGAAGTTTCTTGATGAGGATGTAGAAAATTCCATCATCGCCAGGGGCTTTCATATTTTTGAATTTTTTAATAATAGTTCTCACTTCTTCCAAATCAGTCACCAAGGGTTTTTTGTAAATGTTCTCTTGATTGAGAATGTTTTCGAAATCATGAGTAACTTGATTTTCTATTGGACTAGTAAGTCCTAAATTAAAGTTGTGTGCGCTTACAAACTGCATAGCAAGTTTTTGAGCTTTTAGTTAGTAATATTTTTTTTTCCTATTTCAATTCCAGTATTGGTTGCTGAGGTTTTTTTTTCAAAATTTTTGATAATTTCCAAAAGGGCTTAGGTCCATTTAAGAAATTTCATTTTCAAAATTTTCGTATCGTAATTCAGAAAACCCTTTTTAGTTTCTTTCTGCAGATCCTGTCATATCATAGCAGGATCGCAAGTGCGTTTAAATTGCCTTCTTCTCACCTTTTTAAGACGGATCAAGAGTTTAAGATCATCGTCTATAATCACGGATTCGTATTTTACTTCACATTTTGGTATTGCAATGTTTCTGGTTTCAACCATGAAGTTTGTTAAAGTTCCGAGAGCATTGTCAACATTGTCCCTGATTTTCGTCAGGGAGAAGCGAGCGACGTTGAAAAAACTCATTAACGAATTTTACACATTATACACATTATCATTATACACAGTGTTCTATATATTTTAAAGGTATAGTTTTTGCATAAATAGTTAAAATATATAGGACATTTATCCTCATTTTTCATTCACGGTTAGAAAAGCGGAGTCAAAACTTGGATTAATTTGTTTTCTTAAACAGAAATTTTCTCGGGATTCATTTAGAGATTTCTTCAAAATTTGATTACAGTTTTTCTTCTGATTATGTTACTTTTCAAATGTAAACTTTTAAAACACAAGAAATAAGTTGATGATATTTATAGTATTTATTGCAAAGCTACCTCCGTAAACTTATATAAAGTTTCTCAAGTATTTTTCATGGGTTCCTCAAACTATTTAAAAAAAACACAAATGATGCATTCAATTTCTCAACAGATTCCTTCGCAAATTTTCTCTTGAATTCCTACAGGAATGATACTTAAAATTCTTTCAGGGAAGCTGTCAATGTCTATTCCAGGAATCAGTTCAATATAGTTTCATTTTTTTTCCAAATATTTATTAATTTTTGGATATTGTCAAGATATTTCTTTTAACATTACTTCTAGTATTTTACTAGAACCTTGCCATACATGTCTCACATTTCAGTCAATGATTTTTCTATGGAACTCTTTGAAGGAATTCCTGTAGAGATTTCAAATAAAATATATCTAAAGAGTTCTCCAAACATTATTTCGGGGATAAGATGATATTTATCTTTGAATTTTTCTTAGATTTTTTCAGAATAAGCTCAAACAGCTATTCCAAGAATTGCGAATAACTCCTTAATCACGAAAATTTCTGAATGAATTTATATAAAACCTTCTTTGTGTGTTTCTTTAGAAATACCTCAAAGTTATTTTATCAGAAGCTCTTTTTAATTCTATTCGAACATAATTTAGAACATTTCTCCAAAATTTCATCCATAGATTTTTCATAATTTTACCCAAGAAATTCTGAAAGTTCCATCCAGAAGTACACAGAAAGAAAAATCCATGTAAATTTTTTAGCGTAAAATCATGCACATGGAGGGGTAGCCAGAAATGTCGCAAATTTACACGTCACATCGTCTAAAATTACAATAATATCATGTTAGTTTCCGCTATACATCGTGTTATCTAGCGTGGACTCTACCGATTACGCGACAATTGGCATAAATTTACATGATGTTGATGTAATTTGACATGATGTGTCATGTGTCATGCGACAAATCTGGCATTCCCTTTATGTGCACGATTTTACGCTGAAATTTACATGAATTTTTCTTTCCGTGTATTTTAATGAATTTCTTCTAAAAGTACTTTTGATTTTTTAACAGGAAGTCCTCCAAAAACTTATCCAGGATTTTTTTTAATGTATATCGCTTGCAGAAAACAATGTAATCCAGGAAGTATCATCTTGAGATATTTCCTTTGCATTCTGATGATTATTTTTTGGTAATGTTCTTGAAGATAGTAAAAAAATGTGGTCAAAAATAAATCCCGAAGGAAGAATTTAATGAAGTCCTGAGAAAATCTATTTTTCAAAATAAATCCTTAAAATCAACCCAGATGTCCAAGAATATTTGAAAAATAAGTTGGAAATCATTTCAGAAGTCGTGGCAGGATGGATCCTGGATTTGTTCCAAGAATCTATTGTAGAAAATTGTGGAATTCGAAGAGTCATTACAGGGTGATTACTATTTCCTGTCAGTAAAATAAGTAATCATTGAAAAAAGATGGTTGTATGAATTATAATTACCAGTGCATATCCAGTTTTGGACATCTATAACATTTGTCTTCACTGTACATAGATAAAATATTTATTTTTTTACCTTGATTTCCAGCCACATGCGTAGTTTCAGAAGCATTACAGTTAACACTCACGTGATTCAGAAGCATATATTTTAACCAAAAAGGACATATTTTTTTCGCTAAAATTTTCTATAATCAGTCTAATGCTATTCCTTAGGAAGTCCGAAAGATTGTGGTAACACACTGTTTCAATCAGGCAAATTTTTCAGCGGAGTTTAGTCAAAAATACATATCTGTGAAAAACGTGCGTGCCTGGTGTAATGCCTTTAAAACAACACATTTGAATAAAAACTAAGGTAAATGAAAAAAGATTTAATCTTTATTTTGTCAAAACAAATTTTATAGATGTACAAAACAGGACGTACACTAGAAATTAAAATTCAGACATACATCTTTTATCTACGATCAGTTACTTTACTGACAGGAATTAGTAATCACCCTGTAAAGGCAAAATTTACGAGAGAGTTGTCAGGATCAATTTTCAAAAACATATTTTGAGGGATTACTGATGATATTTGAAGAAAAAAACGAGCTAATTGTTTAAAAAATATGAATTTTGTTAAATATTTATAGAAATTTTCGGATGAAATCAAATATACTTCTAGAATAATTTTAAGAAGCAGAAAATTATCTTGAGATATTGCTGAGGGGATGGGAAAATTAAAGTTACTCCCAAAAACGATTTCTAGAAAAAAATGGTATGTTTATTGAACAAACGCCTTGAATAATCAACACAAAAAAATATAATGAAAAATGAATATGAAACCTAGAGACAATTCCCAACGAATATATGCATGGGCATTTAAAATGTAGCATGGACATCATCAAAATCAAAATCAGCATAAGTAACCAGTTGGCTACAAAAGTGACCAGAGTCGGTTAAGACCAAATCTATCGTAGAAGGGTTTCATGAACATGAGACACAAGTAGGGCTATCAGGGTATTGAATTGAGAAATATCTTGAAGAGCACTCATCAAATAAAATTCTGCCATTGGAATTGCTTAGCGAATCATTCCATGAGCGATGTTTTGCATTAAAGTCACCAATGACAATTTTATTTGACTTTGAGTCAATTTTCGTAAGGTATTTTGGAGTAAATTAACATGCTGCCTAGTGCATTGAAAAGGCAAACAGGGAGCTATCAAAGTATATTTACTAAGCTGTGTTTCAACAGATACACTCAAAGTTTTCAAAACTTTAATGCTTAAACAGCTCGTCCTCTTTACCACTCAAAGAACGAGTACAGGTAAGTATTTTCAGTTGACGAAGAGTTGGAATAAAAGTAATACCAGCGATGGTAGTGAACGGTTAGCCGTAGGAAGAAAAGGGGAGGACCTGAAGTTATCTGATACAATATTCGCAAAAGAGTTAAATCGGGTATTTCCCTTCAAATTGAAAACATTCGAACGGTTACCCGACGGAAGATAATTGGCTTGTGAATGAGCATGATTACAATTCACCAGTTGGGTATGATTCTCAAGCAAGCGATCGTTAATTGAAATATGAGAATTGTTGGAGATTCTGCCTGGGGAATTTCGTGGAGGAAAAACGTTACCGTTCATCTGTCTGGCACGAGCCCCAACGATTCTTTTACGCGAAGGGCAATTCAAAAAGTTGGACCTGTTGTTTTCCTCGCATTTTGCTCATACGATTTTTGTGGTATCATCCTTCACCGGACAGACGACCTTAGCGTGAGAAGATCCTTCGCAATTCATGCATTAAGCATCCATGCGGCAATGCTTGGTACCATGGCCCCACTTTTACACCGACAGCATTGAGTGGGATTCTGGAAATTTCCTCCAGATTCCTAGAAATGTTCCCATGTCACACAGACATCGAACATTTTGCTCTGTATAAAGCTTCAATCCTTAAAGCCCCGGGACAGTCCTTTTATTTTAAATCGACTGGTGCTCAAAAACAAAAAAGTTTAAAGAAACATGGTTTTCACTACAATCGATGGGATAACTTTGACTTCCTGTGAATTGGGTTTTCAAACCGGAAGTTCAGGTGTGGACATGTTTTTTCTATCGAAACTAAGTGTTCCCTAGTCACATTTTTACAACTTTTGTAATGAAAGCAGTATATAATGATAGGTTTTAGCCAGTTTTGGACTTTAAGTAACAGAAAAATGCAAGAATACATCAAAGCCGGAACCAGGTTCCGGAAGAACTTAATATATTGACACTACGACCAGATGATTACATAATGATTAGATTTTGAGGTAACTTTCGCAACGCACAACGTACAACGCACGTAACTTCTGATACTTCATAAAGTTATCTCAGCATTGTTGAAAGATTATGCTTTTTGACAATGTCGGCACTCCTTCCAGATGACCTGGTAATGACCAGATTAATATCCGAAAAAGAAATGAAGGTAAACAAGAATGACGCTGAAAATAATCGTTCGACTGCTTAAATTTCATTTTATTTCTTTCACTGTCTTCGTTGATAGATTTTCAGCCGTAGGCTGATTCATCTGATACAAGCTTCATAAAATCATCTCGACGTTGCTGTGAGTAATAAGTATATGCTTCTCTAACATTTTACTCTTCCACCAGATGGTCTAATGATGTCCGGATTTCGTGATCCGTTTTGCTGAATCTGGAAACAAACATGAAAAAACATCTACCGTCTTATATTTTTTTCGATGAGTTAATTTTGCTTTTCCAGTATATAAAGGTCGCTTTTATCAGAGAATTGGGTCCTAAAATTTTTAATGAAATCTTGTTTTTATTCAATAACACGAAAGAGCATCTCACTGCAACTACTTTAGCAATTTTTCCCGCTCAAATAACGGCTATATCATGTTTAAACTTTAATTTAAAAATTGGGTCCATAAATGAACCTTGACACTTAAGATCATGTTTGACGTTCGCTTAGTCGACAAAAACACCACAGGGGTTTTAGTTTTAGCACTGGGGTTGTTCCTATCTGACATTTCGGAAGGGACACGGAAAACAAAATGCACCCAAAATTTGAGTTTAAGCCAAGGGGTGTGACAAAATCTGAAAAAAATGTTTTTGGACTCAAACAAACGGAAAACATTATAAAATTGAGTAAACATGTGTTATTGGCCTAAACTTAAGCGTTTGGCACTAAAATTGGGACAGGGCTTTAGGACCCTATTGCTGTGCGCACTTTTTTAATACTTTACTCATGTCAGTCACCTGATTCAGCAGAGGTGACCGCAAAATCCGGTCATTGACAGGTCATCTAGACGAAGTGTCAATAAGGCAAGAATCATGTTCTTAAAGTAACACTGTGGTTATTTCATGAAATTTGAACAGCTGCATGTTTACTTTTACCTTTTATACATATATGTTCGCTTCTTGGTTCACCGAAAGTGACCTCGAAATCCGGTTATTGTGTGGTTATCTGGCCGAAGTAATCATACAGGCAAGAATCTACCGTTTTGTTGCATATTCCGATCACTTGGTTTTTGTATGGCGATTAGGCTGAAATGTTTCGCTGAAATATGTCAACAAATAGCAAGTAAATGGCAGTCAATTGCAATTCAATTTTAACGTCTCTCAATCTATTTTATACCTCGGGAGTAGTGATGATTCTCTAGTTCGAGACCAGTAGAACAAGCTCAGATGAATTTATTCATTTGAATATGATTTATTCATGCTGTTCGGAATTTGAATCAAGGTGTTCGGAATATGAGACAGAATGAACACAGTGTTCGGCATTTGAATCTAAATGTTGTTCCATACTTTTACGTAAAAATAATACTAAACAAGTAAAAATAAACATTTTCGTCGGCAAACCCAACAGCTAACAGTTAGACTTTGCGAATAAATTAAAAAATTTACAAATATCAGCTAATTTATGACTATCAGATGCATTTGAAGTCACTGTAGTGAAAACCGTGTTTCATTAAACTTATTTGTTTCTGAGCACCAATAGATTGAAAATAAAAGGTCTGTCCCGGAGCTTTTAGGGCTAATATTATTTAGATCACTTTTGTTAAAGTGAACTGAATTATATTCGTGCGAAAGCTTTTTCCGACGAATACCAGATTGGGTTATAATTTTTATATTGATTACTTGTACTAGGGGAAATCCAGGTAAAACATTTATTCCAGTTTCGATCTCTTCAGGTGACTTATAGTCCTATAGGATCTTTCAAGACAGCGTTGAACAAATGTTCAATTTTGTCGTCATAAGTAAAAACTGACATGACAAACCTAGTTGCATAAAAAATGTGCTTCCTCTCTTAAGAGTTTCCGGCAAAACGCGTCAGCCTCCTTTCTTTTCAATTTGGAATTCCTTTCAAATTCCTTGATTCCCTAAATGGAGTTCAAGATCTTCTGCCTAAATCCTCCAAATTCGGAACAATTGATCACGATTGGCGACTCGTTTTGTTTCCTTACTTTAAAAAGCCGGGGCTGGAGGCTGCTTCAATTTGATGTTAGGAAAATTGTTCTACACCATCGAACTGGTAGCTCATTTTGATGCGATTGTCATCATTAAACATTTCGACCTTGGAAGAAAGTGTGCATTCCTGAGAAACTTACTTTCTTCTATTTTTATCACGTTTAGTGACAGTTTTAAAACCCATTTTTTTTTGGATAGTTATCGGAGTTTGGAGTTTATAGATTCATCCTTCGTTTTGTTTGTGGTAGCAGTGATTAATGGACAAGACTTTCTAAGAGTTTTTTTTTTCAAGACGGTGTCCAGAAAGAATTACCACCGTTAGCTTTCGCTAACGGGCCCAACGAAAATTCGAAGGCACGGATCCAATCAAGGATCGAAAAGGGGTCAAAGGTTTTTATAGTACTGAAAAGTACTGTTTTATTGCTTTGGCTAATTTCAAAACACCCGAGGGCAAAAATAATTTGTGTACGCACATCACGAGGGTAAGATTCACATAGCCCCGTGTGTTCATTATATCCCTAATTTCCCTAGCTTATGTTTATTATGGACCGATGCACGAGTTCACTTTTTGACGTTTGAGCGGTGCCGTGTTATTTACGTGACCATGGCAACGAGTGAATTCGGCACCGCTTAAACGTCATATTAGTGAACTCGTGCATTGATCCATAGGGAACAAAAGTTTTCATTTGAATTTTGTATAAATATTCCCAATTCTTACTGAAATATTTTAGATTTTTTTTGTCTTTTGTCATTCTCTGGCCCAATCTTACTCCCAAGGAAGGTATTAAAATGTAGCACTTGTATGAATCTGAAAAAATGTCACATCTAGTGGAGATTGCCACGGGTTTACATATTCTGATCTTATATCAGAAATGGAACGAAGTACCACTTTAAACACCTCCCATTTTGCTAGAAGGTCTGTCAATTGGTCAGTAAATTGAATAAATTAAAATTATCTGCTAGTTAGCCATCACTAGCTTCATTGACTTTTCCAGCGATATGTGCAAACTAGGGTTGGCCATTGCTTATAAGAAAAATCAAAAACTTGCAAAACCATTTATTAGCCTTGGGAGCCTAAACTATAAAAACGTGTAAGTTCAGTTCCAAAGCAAAAAAAAATATTTATGAAACACCCTAATGTACGAACATACATGGGGATAATGGGACTGCCAGTCAACTAAAAATAGCGTTTTGTTTTCGCAACTTTCATCGTGAAATCGGATCCCCAGTGCCACGAGAGCAGCGACCAGCGAGCGAAAAAAGGAAAACGGATAGAGATAATAAGTAATACAAGTTCAATTCGCCAACTTCCGATCGATATCGAAATTGATTGAGCCAACAGCAACAGTTCTCGCTTTTTCACGGTCATCTATCACAGTTTTATTTCTTGGTTTAATTTATGGGAAGTATCGTTCTGTCACGGAATTAGATGGACGTGATAGGAATGGTGACGTAAATGACCAAGACCATGTTATTGTACCTCTTCAATAAGCTTGATCAAAGTTTTAGTTTAGATTGTCAATCCGGAATAGAAGAGTAATATTACCCATCTTCATGGGAAATACATTTTCAAAACCCCAAATGTAAAGGTATGTCACAATATACGAATTTATGTAACTATAGGGTAAAGCATTAAAGCTGAGAAGCAGGCTCAGCCACATCTGAGATATGATGCAGGGAAAATATTAAGATAAGAATACTGCTCTTGAAAAGTTAAGTCGGATCAAAGTACATGAATATTAATTTCTATCGCATATTAAAGGCTTTCAATTCGGCAAATAACAAGTCGGGTGAAAGCGACGCCTTTTGTGATTTATGTGACCTAAAAGTTTAGGTTTTTTTTTCTTTCTGAACCAACCACACCACGGTATCAGCTAGGTCGGATTTTTATTTTAATTATTCATGCGATTTCGACTCGAATGGCTCGAGATAATTTAGATTGCGGCAGCCCTAGATAGTGAAAATTAATTTCTTTTCCCCCCGTCCAACAGGTACGAGCGCGTGTGCCTGTGCACTGAGTGCAAGCTTCGATTCGCTATCCGGAGGTGCCATCAGCAGGAGCATAGCTTCCGCCGTGGGGACCATATTTGGTGAGTATGCGATCGCGATCAGTCATTTGTAATAAATTTACTTGGAAATTATTAGTTTTTTCTCTCTTTTTTTATTCATCTAGACGCGTTGTGGTATGACAATACAATTGAAATAATTGCTAAATTGAAGGTCTCATAATGGTCATGATGATCAAATTTTATAAATGCCTTGAAACTTGAAATGTTACTTTAGAATATCTATCACCAGGCATTGCAGAATTTGTTCTCATTTGATTTGGAAACAAACGATTGCAAGCGAAGAAAAACATCATATCTGTATCGGTTAATGATCAGCAATGTTTCGCAAGTTGCAACAAGCTTGATGAATAACAGCAGCGAACCTGAGTTCCAAAGAGAGAGCTATGATGAAACTCATTTCTGTAGCTTATTTATCATAGGGGGTAGGTGTTTTATTTTACAAGCGTGATAAATAATCTGAAAACATCCTTTAGTAATAATATTCCCCAGATTTGGAGCTTGTTGAGATGGGGTTTATCATACCCGATCTAATCAGAGCTGATGTAGATAAACTCTCATGATGTGCTGCGGATCATGATTGTTACACAAAGCGATACTCTCAATTTTCTCAAAATTCAATCACTGTAAGAGTCAGTAGCGTAACTGCAATGGGTGCAGTCCGCACCGGGCCCCGGGTTCTAGGGAGAACGAAATCATGGTAAAAAATTCTCATAGCAGTATGATTGAATTTTAAACAAACAAAAATGTACAGGAAAAGAAAATCAGGTTTTGAGGGGACCTAAATTGGTGGGGACACACATAGCCAGTGCTGTAGCGAGCGGTTGGCAAGGTTGACGCCCATCAAGGGGGCCAAAATGCTCGAAGTACTTCATGAAATCATGATCAAATCATCAATCATAATGAAATCAGCGCCTATCAAACCACTGTTCCAAAAATAACCGCAATTTTCAAAATGTAAAGTAGAAACATTTTCTGAAGCGCTTCGTACAACAAACATGTTAAAGAAAAGTAAATTTAAAACTCCTGACTGAAATTCTTAGACTAATAAAATTTATATTTATATTTAATATAAACTACTTAAAATTTTTTTCAGATAGGCCAATGTAGCAACGATAGATTACTTTACACAAGTTACAATTGTTATTTAAAAGGCAAAATCTATTAAATATCCACCGCATGCATTTTTTGGTTGGTACTCTACTAGCTCGAAGTTAAAACTGCAGAATTTCGTTTGATTTTACAACAATGTGGTAATTAGAAAAATTAATTGTTTATAAGATATTTTTCAAAACATCCTGTAGAGCCCTTAGTAACTTTTAAAGAAATCTTTTTTAAAGGAATATGATTCCTTGCTTCCGATTTTAATGAATTTTAAATCTTTCTTTGAACTTTCTTGGATTGAAAATTAAACATCTTTCAACATAAATTTTGTGAACCACTAATAAAAACATTTTTGAAATTATTGTATGTTCAGTACACCTTGTGGTTTCTGCAGATTAATCTCTGATCATATAAATATAACGGTGCCCCAAAAAATGTCCCTTAACTCATAATGCTCAACCCTAGAATGAAAGATATGCCTATTTATAGCATTTTTGAAAAGTTTATATGAACTTGTTAAGAATAGTTAAGAGGTTCCGCCAAATGTATTTTAAATATATGGCCATTTTTTATGAAAATGTTCATACTTTGACGTTTTGTGCATATATTAATTATTAAACTTGAATTACATTCAAACATTAAAAATTTCTCTAAAATATCCTTCGTGTCGATCTTAAAACAAAAATCAACATTCTTCTTGCAAATTTTATTGTAATGAAATTATATCCTTGTTGAACTACAAAGCACTGACTTTGAGAGGCGCTCAAAAGACGGTTCGCCAAGGGCGCCATGAGGCTACGCTACGGCTCTGCCTACAGCAACCAGTATATTGATAAAGGTAGCGTTTATTTCAACATTCTTGAACAGAACTTTTTAACAGAACACTATATTTTTGGATTCAAAAATACATTGTTCTGTTAATTATCGAACATCTATAACTTAAGTCAGGACAATATTTTATTGTACATAATATTTTATACATTCTTGAAAGTATCAAATCACGAACAGAGTCCTCTCCCTTATTTACGCAAACAGTATCTAAAGTTTTTTTTTTTCGCAATTCAATTAATCTTGGTGTAATTTTTTTAAGGGTTCCAGAGATTGCAACACAACCATAGGGTCGTAGATTTTTCGTGGGAAATCTCCAAGAATTCTTTGAAATTTACCTCAATAAAAAAAAATTACAGAGGCTCCTTCTGGGATCCCTTCAGAAACTGTTATTAAGATTCCTCAAGCATTATCCTTCAGCAGTCCAATAATGGAATTACAGGGAAAATTTTCACAAAAATTCTTAGGAATATTCTTTCAAAAATGCTTGTATTGATTTTTTTAGTTGTTACTCTGAATAACTTGAAATATCCTTTTGATGAACACCTTGAAAACTGAAATCATTCAATAAAAATTAACAAAGTTTCATTTTTGGATTGAAGCTCTCATGGCAGTTTTTCAGATAAACTTCCAGTCGTTTTCAGAATCAATCCTTCGGCAGTTACCTCAGATTATCTCAGGAATTGCTCCATATTTTTTCAAAAACCTATTAGAAATTCTTCCACGATTTTCACAATAAGTTCAACCGGGTTTATGTCAAAAATTTCTCCCAAAATTTTGAGATCGTCCAAGGATTCTTGGCATTACTTTAGAAGTAAATTCTCCATGGATTCTTTAATTCAAAAATTCATTTGGGGTCGAAAACCACAACAGGCTATAGAAATTATTCGTATAATTCCTCCAATTTTTCAATAATTATTATATGCGAAGATGTTTTAGAAACTTCTATCTTGTAGGAATTTAAGGTGTATTTAACGACAATATTTTTGTGAGTGATAATTTTACGCTTCTGTTAATCTACCGCATTTTTTAAGATTTCGCACTAATTATTTATAAAAAAATCCTTAGCATTTCCTTGGACACATTCCTAGAGAAATCCTGTAAGAAATACTACAGTACTACAGTACTAAATTCGGTTTTTTCATCTATTTATAGGTATTCTACTAAACAGCTCGAAGATTTATTATCAATTTTTCATTGTTTCCAATGCAAGATCATCTTTCCAATATTTTGCTGTTCGGATAATTTGCGGACACCCTGTATATAGAGATTATGCAGAAAATTGTTTACAAAAACTTTTTCGGAATTGTAGGTTTTATTTTTTCTTAAATTCATTATGTAATGCTTGGTGGATCTTTTGTGTGATTTTTGACGATCTTGTATCCAGGGCTCATTGTGTCTTAGATCATCTACAACATCTACAAGTGAGGAATCCCAGTGAACGGTTCTATTCTATCTTTCGATTTCTTGAAAAGTTCCAATGAGATTACTCAATGATACCTTTCAGGAATTTCTACAGGAATCACTTCAGCGATTCCTCCAGGAGTTTTTCCAAGTGTTCTCTAAGTATTCTTCCAGGAAGCTTTTAGATATTTAGATTTTAGATTTAGGATTCCTCCAGGAGATTTTCTTCGATTCCTACTACTTTTCAGGAAGTTATTTAGATTCCTTCCTGACTTCCACTTCCGTGGAATTTTCTGCCTTTTCACTACGTAAACTCCTCCAGCAATTTCATTACTGATTTTCTCAAGAAATACCTCCAGGATTTTTAAAGGAATTCCTTCAAAGAGTTGTCTTACAATTACTGCAAGAGTTAATTTGGAAATTTATGTAGAAATCAACAATTTATTCCGGGATTCCATGGAGAAATTTCTGGAGTAAATGCTCGAAGAATTCCTGTAGGAATCTCAAGAGCAATAACTATAGACATTCCTGAAGAAATCCCAGAAAAAAAATCCTGAAGGAATTTCTGGAAAAATCTACTGTAGCCAAATACTTCAAAGAATGTCTGAAAAATCCTTGAAAGAATTTATGTAGGAGTCTCATAGAGGCATGAGGAATTGCTGAAAGATTCACAAAAGGAATTTATACACGACTCCACGCACGAATCCCTGGAGGAATTTGTAGTGTAATCTTTGGAAAAATACCTACAGACATCCCTGCAATAATTTAGTCATTTCATTTTTTTTTATTTTTTTTTGATAGATCCCTTTTACTATGATTAGAGAAATCGTTGTAGGTATTAATTATTGGCTCCTTTGAAGGCGTAATTCCTGGAAGGAACCTAGATGGATTACCTGGAGGAATACTGGGAGAAAGCTCTAGAGAGTTCTAGAAGAATGCTTGCTAGAATGCCATGAAGGATCACTGGAAGATATCCTATATTGTTGTATGGAGGAACCTATGGAGGAATTCCAAACCAAATTATTGAAGGAATTTCAAGAGGAATTAAAAAATCAACAAGGATTTAATTATTTTTGGCCCTACTTTACCCCTAACGACGATAAGATGACATAAAAACGTGCGGTGCACTCGAACCCTAAAGAATTTCAATCCGGTCACTCCATTCAATATTCATTTTTCGATCAAAATCTTTTCAACTTTGAAATATATGGTTTCGAACTTACTTTACCAAAAATACTTGGTATCAGAAGAAAAAAAAACTATCATTATTTAAGAACATGTTCCAGGATCAGTGGTATTTGCTAACTTTTGCTCCAATAATAGTAGTTTTTATAGATTTTCTATTAAGACCTACTATTTTAGGAAGATACCACCAAAAGATAAAAGAGTTAAAGTTTTTTTTCTTTCTTTTTCTGAAAAATTACAAAATCTATTTACATATTTTATTTTCTCAAGGGTCGTGCAACACTCACAAATGAAAAGAATCTCGAAAACACTACAAACCGCATTGCCATTACACACACTATCACAGGCTCAGCGAAGCCTATAAGGAGAAAATTGATTTTTCAGAAATCACTACAGTCATACCTCGATATAACGTAACCTCTTTATTACGTAACTCGATATAACGTAATTTTTACCTCGATATAACGTAACTTTTTTCTTGGATCCCATTTAGTTTTCCATTTTTTATTAAAAACATGGTTTATGAACTGCAATAAACATTTTTCAAGATTCAAACACCAACAAATATTAAATCAAAGCAATACAAGCGTTTACTATCACTGAATGCAGTCATAAATCGATATCAAGTGAGCTATAAGCTAATGTTAAAACCATCATTTTGTCATTGCTGTATATTTGTATACATCATTCTTCTTCATTTTTGTTGCATTTACGCTCTCACCGGAACCAAGCTTGCTACTCACTTCAATTATATGAAAACTTTAATAATTATTGATTTAGACTTTGCATTCAAAATGACTAGATCAGGATTTAAACTACAATCATTCCGAGGATGCCTCCAGAGATTCCGCCATTAATTTCTCCAAGGACACATCCTAAACTCTCCTGGTATTCATGTATAAGGTGTCTGATGGGTTCAGGGACCCGCTCTGCCTAAAGTCGTTGTACGGTGCTCTAGTACGTCCTATTTTGGAATTTGCTGCAGTTGTGTGGTGCCCTTTTCACACTTGCTGGATCACGCGAATCGAATCTGTCCAAAGGAAATTTATACGCCGAGCTCCCAGGAACCTACCGTGGCGCGATCCAAGAAACTTGCCACCGTACCACGACCGTTGCCGCCTTATTGGAATCGAGACCTTGGAGAACAGGCGACATGTTGCTCAAACAGCATTTGATTCCAAACTGTTGAAAGGTGAAATCGACTCCCCTTCCCTATTGGCTGATGTAAATGTCTATGCACCAGAACGACCATTGCGTAGGCGTCACTTCATTAGTCTAGGAAGTCGGAGTACTCTTTATGGACAGCATGATCCTGTAAGATTCATGACTGCAAAGTTCAACGAAGTCTTCCATCTGTATGATTTCAACGTTTCGATTACAACACTTCGGAATCGTTTTGTGCAGTACTTTGTTAGAAACTGACTGTTCATGTTTGTGTTATTTATAACTAGGTCATGTTAGTTTATTCATTAAGACTACATTATGTCAGATGGATTATTTGAAATACAATACAATACAATAAAACTTGAAACACATTCTTAAAATAATTTCGACAGTTAACCCTCCTGATATTCATGTTTAAAAACTTGTAAGATATTCGTCAGTAATGATGCCAGGGATTCCACCAGATTTTTTTAGGCGATTTTAAAGATTCCTCTAGGTGTTTCTAGGAGCATTTCATCAATTTTGACTTAACGGATTCCCGTTTTGAATTATTAATTTCATTTCATCAGAAAGTTAGCATCCAATCTCACCAAGAAATGGTTTAAATATTATTTAAGGAATTTTTCCAGAATATGTCCTAGGAATTCCGGATTCTAGGAATTTGAAATTCAACAGTTTTGAATTTCATAAGTAATTTCTTCAGGATATAAAGTGGGTTCAACTATGATTTTTTCAAACCATTCTGCATATGATACCTTATATTTTTCGGAGACTAAAGATTGATGAATTATTTCAGCAATTTTTCATGAACTCTTCCAGCGGTTTTTTAGAGAACAATCAAATTATGATTCTTGGAATGCTCTACAAATTATTCCAAAAAATCGTACAGGTATCCGTCCAAAAACCTGAAAAAAAAAAACATTTTCTTGGCGTTTCTCCAATAATTTTATTACGATTTTCTGCAGAGTTTTCTTCAAATATTTATGCTAAAACCATTATATGTACTACTTAAGCTTCTTCAAGGATTCTATGTGAAATGAAATCCTCCATTGATTCCATCAGGAATTTGTTAAGAAAAATCTCAATCATTCTTTTTTATTGGGTTCTTCAAGTGATTCTTAAAGTCTTAAGTCTAGAAATTTTTCTATGATTTTTTTTTTTTATTACAAAAATATATTCAGGAATTCATCCAAAAACTGATGAAAATCCCCAGATCTCCCAAAAAAATCTTCTAGAATACTGCCAATAATTCCACCACGTATTCGTTCGGAAATTTTTGCATGGATTGTTTTTAATGGACTACCTGCTTTGCTCTTGTCCACAGTTGATCATCAGAAGTTTTCTCGTTTTATTTTGTAGGGGAAAAGGCATCCAACTTCAAATTTCTTGTAAATCAAAGCATTAATCGAAAAAAATATTTGGTAGGCGTGAAAGACATCAGCATTACGTACAACCGGTACCAAATATTTTTTCGTAAAAAGTTCCCAATTTTGAGAAATTGGATGCATTTCGCCATACAAATATTTGTCGCGTTATCTTTAAGCGATTTTTCGTGCATAGACACTAGCGCATGTGCGTTACTGTACGGTGAGTAGCGAATCAGGCCATGCATCTAAACCATTGAGATTTATAGTGATTTCTTCATAAGCTCTGAAAAAAAAATTAAAAAATTCTTGGGACATTCATACTAAAACTCTGTCAAGAAATTACAAAAGATTTGCTTTAGGAGTTTTACCATGAGTTCCTCATAACAAAATTCTTGAAGTTCCACAATTGCCTGCTAGAAATTATAATGGTCTGCTC
Organism: Aedes aegypti; assembly: GCF_002204515.2. Lineage (NCBI taxonomy): Eukaryota > Metazoa > Arthropoda > Insecta > Diptera > Culicidae > Aedes > Aedes aegypti. The sequence goes on along the minus strand of NC_035109.1, from coordinate 21,502,756 downwards.
AACATTAACTTTTTTAAAGATTTCTGAAAGATCTCATATATGAATTTCTTGTATAGTTTCTCCACGTGTTCAAAGATTATTCAAAGATTTTTCCTGAAAACATTTTTTAAGGATTACTGCAATAGAGTGATAAAAATGAAAAAATAAAATAAAAAAAGAATACGGAAATATATCGAAACAAATATGTAAGATAAATTGAAAATGCCTGCTAGTTAAATAATATAAATGTAAGACCAATTTTCTCATCAAACAATACAAATTGAGAAAATGAATCTTTTGCTTCAATATAACGTAACCTCGATATAACGTAACGAAAATAAAAATCGAGTTACGTTATATCAAGGTATTACTGTATTAAATTTCATAATTCCATATAGTTTTCTCTTCACACTTTTTTTTTTGACAGATCTAGAGTTTAAGATCATCATCTGTAATTACGGATTCGAATTTTACTTCTCATTTAGGTATTGCAATGCTACTTGCTTCAACAAGGGATTTTGTTTAAGTTTCGAAAGCATTTTCAATATCAAGTTTTGTTTGCAAATAAAAGTTTCCATCAAGATTCGATGTATGTTTCATATGTTTTCTAGTTGGCTTGTAAATAATTGTGATTGAAGCTGATAGGATTGAGAATCGCTTCATGGGACTTCCTGTTCTAGTAAAGTTGTAAATGCAGTTCTTATTTATAACATTCTAATTCTAAGCTAGTCCCATTTGTTAAGCGGTCAAAATCGCTTTCCTTGTGCGTCGACTTCCATCATATTGTCATACCCGCTCGTCATCCCTTTTTCATCGATTAAAGTTAACAATTTCCGTCATTTTGCGTATTTTCCTCTTCTACTTCTTGCTCGCATTTCCGCTTACGATTCGTTGATTTTTTTTTATTATCTGGTCGTCACTTGACGCCACGACACGATGCCCCATCGTCGACGACCAAATCCCATTACACGGGTGACGAAATCGGTACACGATGGGATGGAATGAAATGGGAAAACGTCGGTCCTGCAGGTCGGCCGCCGGATTTTATCGCATTCGGCATCACCCTGATGATGACCTTTGTTCTGGCGCTGGGTGCCAGCAAATCGGTGCTCTTCAACAACGTCCTCAACACGGTCAACTTGGCCTCGTGGGTATTCATCCTGACGGCCGGGATGTTTTACGTGGACACGGCCACATGGAGCGAACACGAAGGCTTCCTGCCGTACGGGTGGAGTGGGGTAAGTGTAGCGGTTGTAATTTTATTCATTTTTTTTATTTCAAAAGTAGCTATAGATGTGGCAACAGATTGATCCTATGGGAGAGTGTCGCTACGGGATAGTTAGCTGCAATTATATGCCTCCCGTTCCCTGTCACAGTGCACTATGGTCCAGGAATCAGTTTTACGCGGAAAGATGCATTTTGAGCTTTAGAATGAAACATTAGACAAAAACGGTCTTCTACAAAGTTGTTTGTATTAGTTGAGCCCTTTGTTTGGTTTTATTGAAAATTAGGGTGGACCACATTTTCATAGAAATTGTGTAACTAACTTTATTATTTGTAGAAATTTTATTATACATGCTTCAGCAAAGTTGTAGACCATTCAATTTTAGGCAACTTTGCCAAAAAAAGTTTTTTTGTATCTCTTAAATTGACCGATTTAGAGCTTTTTCCATACGGTGACATAGGGTGGTCCGAACAAAACTGGTTTTCTGGCTCTAGAGCTTTCAATTCATATTTCTCATCAAAGTAGTCTAAGAAACACTTTTAGAGCTTTAAAAAATGCGTAATTTGGTGAGTGAAGAAACTCGCTATCTTTTTCCGTTTAGGAGTTATTGTTGTTTTTCTCTCAAAAGCATGCCTACTTTGATTGTGAATATCTCTGATTGGGGCAAACATAAAAAATATCTTTTGACGGCATTCAAAAGAAAAAATAAAATTGTATATCATATCAAAAAATTACAGATGTGTTATTTTTGTAACTCTAATAAAACGTCTTGAAAGTCAAACATTTTTTATCACAAAAACTTTAAAAACTTTTGAACTAAAATAGATATCATCAATCTTTTTACATGAAAATTTGCGTTTTATTAAGTTCTAAAAGTCGTTCATAGACGACTTTGATGAGAAAATAATATTAAAAAAACTAGAGTTGAAAAACTTATTTTTGTTGGACCACCCTGCGATGATTAGGAAAAAATGCTCTAGATTGGTCAAATTTTGAGCTACAGAAAAACTTTTTTTGGCAAAGTTTATCGAAATTTCAAGTTCTACCACTTTGCCTAAGAGCATATACCAGTATTTTTGCAAATGAAAAAGTTGATTATATGATATGTGTGATATTGTGGACCACCCTAGTTTAAATGACACAGTATGTTAGCTTACATTTTTAGAAACAATTTTGTAGAAGATCATTTTTGTCTAAAATTTCATTTTCATGCTCAAAATGCAAAATAATAAAGAAATACATACCATAAAAATTTTAATTTAAGGGGCCCAGATAGCCGTAGCGGTAAACGCGCAGCTATTCAGCAAGACCAAGCTGAGGGTCGTGGGTTCGAATCCCGCCGGTCGAGGATTTTCCCGGGTTGGAAATTTTCTCGTCTTCCCAGGGCATAAAGTATCATCATACCTGCCACACGATATACGCATGCAAAAATGGTCATTGGCATAGTAAGCTCTCAGTTAATAACTGTGGAAGTGCTCAGAAGAACACTAAGCTGAGAAGCAGGCTCTGTCCCAGTGGGGACGTAACGCCAGCAAGAAGAAGAAGATACTATAAAATCTTCAAAATAGTTTTAGAGCCCTATCTTTCTTATTTCGGATTTCTCGTCAAAGTGGTCTATGAACGACTTCAAGAACTTAACAAAACGCAAATTTTCATGTAAAAATATTGATGATATCTATTTTAGTTCCAAAGTTATTAAAGTTTTTCTGCTTAAAATCCTTTGTTTTGCAAGGCTTTTTATTAGAGTTACAAAAATAACACATCTGTAATTTTTTGATATAATATACAATTTTATTTTGTCTTTTGAATGCCGTCAAAAGATATTTTTTATGTTTGCCCCAATCAGAGATATTCACAATCAAAGTAGGCATGTTTTTGAGAGAAAAACAACAATAACTCCTAAACGGAAAGAGATAGCGAGTTTCTTCACTCACCAAATAACGCATTTTTCAAAGCTCTAAAAGTGTTTCTTAGACTACTTTGATGAGAAATTTGAATTGAAAACTCTAGAGTCAGAAAACCAGTTTTGTTCGGACCACCCTATGTCACTGTAGGAAAAAAGCTCTAAATCGGTCAATTTAAGAGATACAAAAAAACTTTTTTTGGCAAAGTTACTTGAAATTGAATGGTCTAAAACTTTGCTGAAGCATGTATAATAAAATTTCTACAAATAAGAAAGTTAGTTACACAATTTCTATGAAACTGTGGTCCACCCTAATTTTCAATAACACCAAACAATGGGCTTAACTAATACAAACAACTTTGTAGAAGACCGTTTTTGTCTAATGTTTCATTCTAAAGTTCAAAATGCATCTTTCCGCGTAAAACTGATTCCTGGACCACTGTGCAGTGTATTGTTGATAAACCATAGTTGTCCCATTTAACAGTAGGCAAAATCCCAATCATAATCGCACTAATTCCGTGCCGTTGTTTTCAAATGGGGAATCGAATAACGCTAATTTTATCAACTGTTTGAAATACGGAATTTCGATATTTGCTTCTTTTTTAAACTTGCGTATACTGAAAAAAAAAAAGATTTTCAAAGTTTAAAGTCGGTTTGAAAATATAATCATTATTTATTTTAATAAAATTTTGTCTCAAGATAGAAAATTATGTTTACTACCAACCGTCCATACATCGCGAGATGGGGACTTTAAAGCAAGAAATTTTTTGTTCCTAAAAAAAACATTTTTCTTGTTTTATTTTTTTTTATTTTTAGCGCGTCATTTTTAAACAAAACTAAACAAGTAAAAGTTTAAATCAACTCAGAATTTAACGAAGCTCAATAAGCGAGTCAATTTTGTCTAATCAATTTACTTCAAATTATCGAGAATTTCATATAAAAAGGGATCTCGCCACATTATATTCGGAGTTGGCAGCACTCTCTTAAAATACTAAAAAAAAACAAATTTTTCGATTACATTATTTTGAAAAAAAAAAATCGAGTAAAAAAAGTTTAAGCCTTTTCAAATAAAAGTCCAGATAAATTTGGGGTAAACAAAGTGGCACTGTGTTGTTAATTTACTTGCGGTATTGATAAATATTGTAAAAATTTAAAACATCACTGATAAAATGAGGTATTTAATCTGGTCTACCAAGATTGTTAAATATTATTACTTTTTCCATGCTTTTCAGCAATTGAATTTAAAGTTTTGAGCTAGATTGCAGCGGCAGTTTTGAAGAATATGTTTAAATCTCAAAATATTATTTATGATTGATGTCTTAGATCTAAAAATAGGTTATCTACAATATACAGTCAACTCTCCTTCATACGATATCCCGTATCTTGATATCGAATTAGAAAACTACAGTAAAAGTTGGTTTTCATGGCTAACTCGATGATTTCTTGGATCGCAATTTCACTGATTTTGTGTTCTGTAATTTGATGACTCCCAAACTTATTGATTCTTTTAATATTGAGTTATGGAGTGTTGACTGTAATTCACCGATTTTGATCAGCAGGATCAAAATGATGGAATTGGAAGGGTTTTTCAATTCATATTCCAATTCCATACAAAATATTGGAGAACATTAAAAAACAACTACTTCACAACTTTTGAAAACAGTGGCACGAATTAAGTACGATTATGGGTTGGATTTCCTCTACTGTGTTTTTCTGGAGTAAAAGAAAATCTTTCCGAAATTATAAAAAAACATAATTTATTAGAATCATAAATCATCCAAGAGCATCTCGTTTGGTTTGTTGCAAAACCGTTGGACAATCAGGCCTTAATTTATTTTTGTTGCTTTGTTGGCAGCAAAGGACATTGAATGATGCATGGAATGGGCAGTATGGGGAGCAACTGAAGAAATTAATCAAATTTATCGATTTTACGTTGCATGGTTTGTTGTGTTACTCCGATTCGTGCCATGCTTTTCTCGCTGTTCGGCACTTTGTTGGCACTGTTTTGCTTTTGTCCTCAAGTGATGGTGATTTCGATAACGGTAAATACAAATTGGTCATTCCATGTGAAATTGTTAACAGTGTTACATGACTTCCCGGAATATCTCTTTTCTTTATAATGTATTTTGATTTGGGAGAATTATTTTGTTCTATGCTGAGTATTTTGCAGAATGGTAAGTAGTCAATCAGCTCAAAATCAATTCTCCGATTTCACATGGAATGGCCCAGGTCGAACACAATGGTGGTAGATTTAATTATTTGTTAAGCTTCCTATCGGAATGGATGTAAATGTCCTCACGTTACCAATGCACCCTTCTCTCCTCCTGTCGGCGTCCATTGATTCTAGGTATTTACCGGAGCAGCCACCTGTTTCTACGCTTTCATCGGGTTCGACATAATTGCCACTACAGGTGAGGAAGCGCACAATCCGCAGAAGAGCATTCCGAAGGCAATTGTGGGCTCCCTGGTGATTGTGCTGTTCGTGTATGTGACCAGTAGTTTTATCCTCACGCTTACAGGTACGTATGAGATTTAAGGGCTCTATAACAAATACCGGAAAACCATTTACCCGAAAGACATCTTGCCGAATATGACACTTACCTGAATACCATTCACCCGAATGCGACGTTTAATAGTACTTCGAATCAACCACGTATTCGCTTTCGTTAGGTGAAGATGACTCATAGACCATTCAAAATCACAAATCTAAACAACCAAAACGGCCGATCATACAGAATGTTTTATGGATTGGTCACAAGCACTCAATTTAGTTCTTTAGATTTATGGTATTGAAATTTGTAGTTTTGGCTTCGATTCATTTTGTAACTGGTGCCTCTTCAGACCATGTTTTATGACGCCACTTAGGTAATTGCAACTGCTATGGTATAGAAACCCTCATGGAACCGTGATGAGGAACAATACTACATGACAGTTTGAGCGAGTTTCAACTTGAGCAGATCTCTAGAGAACCTGTTTTACCCATTTGAGCAAGTGTTACATTCGGGTATATAACTTTCGTGCAAATGTCTTTCGGGTAAATGATTTTCGGGTATTTGTGTTATAGAATCTCTTATAGGATTAAGAAGGAATAAGTCGTGTAATCCGTGCCAATCTCATTTCAGTTCCCTACGACCACATCGACACCGGTTCGGCGTTGGTGCAGATGTGGACCTATGTAGGAGCTCCCAAGTGTCGTGCCCTGGTGGCGCTGGGTGCCACTGCCGGTCTCAGCGTAGCCATGTTCGGTTCCATGTTCCCTATGCCTCGGGTGATATATGCAATGGCGCAGGATGGGTTGGTCTTCCGGATGTTGTCGCAGCTGTGGACCCGAACCGGAGTGCCTGGATTAGCAACGATTGGCAGTGGGTTGGCTGCTTCTTTGGTGGCGCTGACCGTTCGGCTGGAAGTCCTAGTGGAGATGATGTCGATTGGTACGTTATTGGCTTACACGCTGGTTTCGACGTGTGTGCTGGTTTTAAGATATCAGCCTCACAGTACAACGTTGGTGGATTTACTGCCGGCACAGCTGCGAACTCCACAGCCCCCGAGTACACCGGATCCCACGACACAACAACGGGTGAAAGGAAATGTGCTGGTTAAGAAGATCACCAGGGGGTCTCCTGATTCGGATGACAGCTTTGCAGACGACAGTCCGGACGGTTTCATGGGTCGGGATGATCAGTTCCTGGTATCGGACAAGTCCGAAAACAAATTTTATGGTAAGTGAGATTGACGTTGTTGGAGCAGAGTTTTCTCTTTACTTTTTCATTTACATACAGTCACAGACAATCAGATTTTGTACTTCATACTTGGCTTGTACATAACTTTATGAATCCATGTTTGAATTTTACTCACTGTTGTCGTTTAATACCCATTAACGACGGATTCGTTTTTGTTCGTAAGTTGGATAATCTGACGAAACCCATCCTGAAATAAGGGATTTTTTTAAGAAACTGACTTGTCACGTCTAAACTGGCCTAAGCCAGCAGTCAGTGAAAGTAGTACTGCTTGTGTCTGTCAGAGCTATCATTGAACTGTTCATTACTATTTCACAGATCTTCCACTAAATTGTTTATTTTTACTAATAGATCCATAAAATATAAATTTCAAAGGAAATCATATTTGTTGATTACAATAAATTTTCAGTATTGTTTTTGGCATGGTCTAGTGGATTTTAAAAGTATAAAAATGGATGTGAATAATTTTTTTTTGTGAAAAATTGCACAAAAATTATTCTACCTTAATTGGTGATTCTGCATTCAATATTTTTATCTTGATTTACGAGATTTTTAACCCTGGGTTAGTTTATCTAAAGGCTTTGATTCCCTTCCGAAGAAAGTCGTCATCATAACTTTTGAAGTCATAAGTGACTATCTTGGTGATGGGATTCAATCCCATGTCCATGGCGTGAGAATCGCAAATTCGAATATGATTGCATTATTCTCACCTACTTTTCAATTCAACAAATAATTTGCAATAATAAAGCAACCTAAAAAAATGAGACTGCCACCATGTTCAAATTTTTGTTTAAAATCAAAAGTCATGCTGAAGTGAGGGACACACTTAGCAAAATTTAGGAAAAGGCATATCTAATGTAAATGCCGTTCACGTGTCTGGAGTACATTTTCAACCCTTCTGATGCACTTAGAATACTGCAAAAAATGATCTATATTCATTAGTAGGCTTTGGCTAAATTTTATGTGGATCGTGATAATTTTTATAGTTTCATTGATTGTTCTGGCAATAAGAAATGAGAAAAAATAATTTATTTTCATTATTTTTATATAATTTTTGTTTGTTCAACTTTTTACATCACATCAAATTTGAGTTTTGTGATTCTCTATAGGATGACTTGTTGTATTTTTGGCAGCTATGTTCTCTTTGTTATGAATGGTTACAAAACCTATTTCAAATCTATCAAGATTTGCATCAATAGTTTTGCCATATGTGCGCATCTAACTGTCGAATTTCAGAAGATATGGCCGAAATGACGAAAAGAACAAAACTTCCGCAAATACGTATTTTTTTCACTATACTTATTAATTTTGTGATTTTGAAAGAAATTTCAAAATAAGTATGTTGAGCAGGTAGATTTTATGCATTTTATTCAGAGCTAGAATACCCATAAGAAATGTTTACACATAATTTGTTATGTATTGTTTGACGTTCGCAATGTGAAAAAACAGCAATATACCTATAAGTAGTAATTAATAGATAAATTTCACTAAATTTCAGATAAATTTTCCTACGACTTTTTGTCAATTTGATAGACCTTACGCTGAATCACAACAAAATCCCGAAAAATATTTTCACGGAATCCTGAGTATGGACCCGTTACTAGAAACTTTTTACACATAATTATAGGCAATAAATATTATCCCGAATGGGTCATCGCCCCGAACGCCACTGCACTAAATGGGCCACTACCCCGAACGCCATTATCCCGAATGTATAGCGTTTTGAGATTTGTTCTAGTTAGAGAGTGGGGATATAATTTTACGATTCCTTATGAGTATTTAACGAGTTTGGCTCAACAATGTATTTTTCAAATATTGGAAAACAAAAAAGCAGCTACTTTTTCAAAAAATAATTTTCACATACTAAGTTTTGTTTGGAATTGCCCTCTAATTTTGGTGAGAGGCACACAACCACAGAAAAGTAAAAGTAAGAAAAAAAATCTGATTAGAATTATAGCAGGACTCACTACAGGATATATTCATTTAAACTCCATACAAAAATAGTGCCATGGACCCCCCCAGGTGCCAAAAATGGGAATTTTTGGCGTTATGAAATTTGTGAATGGACCCTTGAACTGCAAAAGTGCCCACTGAGCTGATAAACAGGCATTGTCCCAGAAATAATGAGAAGAAGATAGTTGCCAACAAGATATTTCGAAAGAATAGCTGACATCAGGCATTGCAGAATTCGCTCTCATTTGAGTATGAAGCACGATCAAAGCAAGCAAAAAAACATCCCATCTGTTGCGGTCCACGATCGTCATTGTATCGCAAGGTGTATAGTCTAATAAATGGAAGCAGTGAGCGAGAGCCCCAAAGAGAGAGCGATGATAAAATCCATTTTTCTCGCTTTTTTACCGTTGGAGACAGGTGTTTTTCTTTACTGGCACGTTAAACAATCCACGAACTTCCAATAGCAATAGTGTCCCCCAGGCTTGGAGCATGTTTAGAGGGGTTTTATCATGCACTACTATCCCCCCAATCTAAGCAAAGTTGTAGCAGTAGACGATAAACAGTCTCTCATAATGTGCAGCATGTTAAGATAGTTACAGAGAGCGATAAGTGAGAGATTCTCTCTATTTTCTCAGGATTCAATCCCTGGCTGACATATGAAAGAAGTGAAAATATATGATGAACATTTTACCGACGAATTTTACGCGCCATCAATTATCAGTTTTCATTAGAGACGCATTTTTGCCCACAAAACAAGATACTGCACTGTATTTCATATTATTCGGGGTAGTGGCGTTCGGGGTAATAACCCATTCGGGGTAATAGCTCTCGGGGTAGTGACCCTTTCGGGGTAGTGGCGTTCGGGGTAGTGGCATATGGGGTAATGGCGTCCGAGGTAATTGGATAGAGCCGTTATGTCTACCTATCTGGTACCTTTCCTTATTTCGTGATTGATTTTGGTACCTTTCCTTATTTCGTGTGCATGTTAGGGGAAGACGGGGTAAGACCGCCCGCCTAAGCAATTTATTTCATATGTCAAAATCAAGAATCAATAAATCCTTTTTCGACGCAGCATGTCGTATTTTGAAGCCTTAGGCATGATCAAAAAATATCACAGGTGTTGTATTTCTAAAAAAATATTTATTTCTTGAAGCTTTAAAAAAGTGATGTCTTATTATGATTATTTTTAGCGACGGGGTAAAACCGCCCACCCACGGGGTAAGAGCGACCACCACGATTTTCGTACACAATTTTGCGAAAAAAATTTATCAATTCCCTGTGATTCTAAAAAGTATAATGTTTTATGAATTCTACATTGGAAACGTGGATATTGAATCATTTTTAGGATTAAATATTCCTAAAAACTTGAATATATACTTATTAGTACCTTGAAACACCCATATTTTGGAAAAACTATGCGGATTTAGCTTGTATTTTTCACAAAATTGATTTCATTTCACTTGAACAGTAATGTACAACGTAATTACAACTTCTAAAATGGTTTACACAGTTATTTGGTATAAATCATGGGTAGCGGTCTTACCCCGTCAACAGTGGTCGGTTTTACCCCGCTTGCGCAATTTTCACAACTATGGCCTTATTTCAAAGCTTGTAAATATTAAGCTTTGAAATAAGGCCATAGTTGTGAAAATTGCGCAAGCGGGGTAAAACTAAGTATATATTCAAGTTTTTAGGAATATTTAATCCTAAAAATGATTCAATACCCACGTTTATCAATGTAGAATTCATAAAACATTATACTTTTTAGAATCACAGGGAACTGATAAAATTTTTTCGCAAAATTGTGTACGAAAATCGTGGTGGTCGCTCTTACCCCGTGGGTGGGCGGTTTTACCCCGTCGCTAATATTAATATTTCATTTCACCGAAGCATATTTCACATTTCTGTTAAAGCACACACGGGTAATTTGTTATGTTTTACCAAAAAAAAATCCCTTCCGAAATCCTTAAGTAAGCATCTGCTAAATTTAGATCAAATTCACTATCGACAAGCAGAAACTTTGTTTTTGACATTTGTTATGAAAAATTTGATGTAAATATCACACTAAATGCTCCGGAATGTCAAAAATCTTGTGTTCATGGAAAGTGCTTTGTGAACTTTTAAGAAAATTGCCATTTTCATGCCGAACTGAAGGTGGTCCGTCTTACCCCGGCGGGCGCTCTTACCCCGTCTTCCCCTATATAAATACTAGCTGCCGTAGGCTCAGAAAAAAAAAACTTCTCGGACTGTGAATTGATTAAGGCTAAGTAGCCTGTCATTCGTTTTGACAACAATGATGACTTTTCAGCTTGCATTTCAAAGTGATAAAACTCAGCCATGATAGTTTATAGTGACTTGAAAATGTATCACTGTACGCGCTAACATGCATAAAGTATGCTGATACTTTTTCAGCTGTATCAGTGCAAAACCAACTGATTTTCTTTGATTCGAAATCGTGAGATGAATTAGCAACAATCATCAACGATGCGTACAAATTTCAATGACGGCCTACTTCGCCTTAACATATTATTTTATTGCATATTTTCGGAATATAAAAGATAGCACAGTATTATAGATAGAATTTTCTTAAAATTCGAGACACAAGGAATTCTGGACAAGTTTTCTACATAATCCTTGGTGTCATTCTTCTTTGGAAGGGTTTCTGATAGAATTCTCAACAGGATTGTTCGGAAATCCTGGCATATTCGTTAGTCTAGGGCAGTGATGTAATCAATCACGGTAGTCGATACGTTTTCGCTGATATTCGGCATAGCTTCCCTTAAACATCCACAACCCGAGCGATCAAACGAATGTCGAAAAGAAAAGTGTCAATTGAATGCCACTGACCACGATTGCTTCGCTAGGAAACGTTACTGTTTTGTTTGCTTATGTTCTGCTTTCACTGTATGTGTGTTACATTCGACAGAACAAGCAAGATCAAGTTGTTTATGATCTGATGTCTGAAATCTATGCAAAACACTTTTGTGTTTGTCGACGTTCATTCGAAAGCTTGTGTTGTGACTGCTGAACATGGCATCGAAACGAACATCGCGCAAAGTGTCGAATTTTTACAGCACTGGTCTAGGGCAAAATATCCAAAGAACTCATATGCTGCAGTAATCACTTCGTGACATGGGGTGTGGGTTCGATTCCCGCTTCAGCCATCGAAACTTTTCGTTAAGAATGTTTCACGGCTGTGCCACTGGAGCATGCTTGTCCGTTGTCTAGTGTTAAGTTACAGTCTTTGCAGCTAAATGGCTGAAGACGGGGTCTGTGTCTTTTTTTAATAAATGTTGATGGATCTAAAGCGGCTCTTAGACGACCAAGATATTGGCACTATATTTATAGACAATACTTTCCCGCAATATTTTCACCACGTTCAAGTCGGGTCAGCCATATTGGGTGGTTCCGCACTAAAATCGATTAATTTTCATAATGCCGACTCAATTGAATCACCCGACGAACACAAAACACGCTTCACTTTGGCTGCTATCAACCTAAAACGAGACTCGCGAATCATGCGTAGCCGTTCAAACACTCACATGAACATCTCAACAAAAAAGTATTGCGTTTGCATCACTCCGAATCATAAATAGCCTTTTGAGTGAAATTACATGCCACGCAGCACACATTAGAAATATCTAGTCTTGTGTTTAGGTTTATCAGCATCTATGGAAAAACTACTCCGTTGACTGTGGTTTTTACTTGCGTTCTTAATAACTGTTTATTTTCAATACAATACTTTTAAAATTTTCAGCCATAAAAACGACTGGCTGCATTTGACGTTTCGTGACAGCGGAATCTGGGCTGCATATGACGTTGATATTTTTCCTCTACGCGAGTTTCTCTCAGTTTTCGAATACCGAGGTCACACTGAGAGGAGAGGGTAGGCGACATTGAAATGCAGAATCAAACTTTTCTAATTTGCATAAATATATTGATGTCACACTCAGACGACATCAATATATTGAGGAGTAACATCAATCCATCAATATATTGATGTCGTCTAGGGCGCGCTTAAGAGAACATTTATTTGAGTTTAGACGTAGATAAAGGGATTCTGCAAAAGGCGATCCTGTCGATGACACGGATTTAGCATTCTTCGAGCGCATGTTGCCACTGCAGACAGAAGGCAGGGCAAAAGGGACAAAACAAATAATCGTAAATGAAGGGGATAAAGAGTTTGTTCACAAATTTCATAACGCCGAAAATGGCCATTTTTGGCATCCATCCACCCCCTCGTAACACTTTTTGTATGAATATTTTGAAAATTTTGTATGAGCTGTAACATTTTGTGGATACCCACTCACCCCCTTCAGCGTTATGAAATTTGTGAACAGGCCCAAAGAGAAGATACGCTGGTGGATTGGTACACGAGCTATGTTGTTATATTCACCAAAATGGTTTTAGTGAGTGGCGGTTGTTGCACCAGGGCTCGATTCATTTCTCGAGCGTACACGGAAAAAATAGTACTAAAGAAATAGTCACAAACAAATTAAAGTTTATGCATTTGTGACTGTTTTTTTTTATTCTTCTTTCATTTGTTCTGGGATTCTTCGGGAAGATCATCTAAGGTTATAAATCGAATCACTTTAGGATTCTTCAAGAGTTCTGAAAATTCTTCTGGAATTTTTCGGAAAATCTCTCTGAGATTCTTCCTGGAATCCCTCATTAATTCATCCGTAAATGTCTTTGGGATTATCCCAAAAATCTCTCTAAAATTCTTCCGGTAATCCTGGAATCTTTTATACAAAATCCTTCTGAAATTTATCAGGAAATCTCTCTGTTGCTCATTCATGAACCTATCTCGAGCTGATCCGTCAAAAAATCCTTTTTAAATTATTCTGGAAATGCTTCTGCAGAAAAAAAATTCTGGAAATGCTATACAGAAAATCTTTCGGAAAATCTTCCAAGAATCCATGTGGGATTCTCCAGGAAAACTCTTCTGGGATTCTTCCAAAAATCTCTTGGATAGTCCTCTTAGTTTCTTTCAGAAATCTTTCTGAAATTATTACAGTTATCTCTCTAATTGCTCTGTAATTCTTCCGAAAAAAGTACCAGGAAGACTTTCTCTTGGATTATCCCGCACATTCGTCTTGGATTTCTATGGAAGTCCGGTAAATTTCCCTGGAATTCTGAAGGAAAAGGGGTCTAAGATTGCTTTCCAGAGGGATGGAATTGTTTTTTTTTTGGATTCCATCCAAAATGATTACATTATACCATCTGAAATTTTTCCAGAAAACCATCAGTAATTCTTTTTTGAATGTCCCCGGGACTTTTTTGGGTATCTCTTAGCTTCTTTCAGGATTATTCCGATTCTTCTGGTTTTCTACTGGAAATCCATCTGAAACCGAAAAACTGTTCTTTCACTGTCAGATTATTTCATTCAAATTCTTGGAATTATTCCACAAATACCAATGGAATACTTTTGTAAATCCTGTCCGGGAATTCCGGAAAGATAACTTTTGCGGATTTATTTAACAATCTGTTTTATGGAAATCCACTCGAAATTTTTCAAAAAATTTCTCAGAAATTCAACCGAAAACTCCTCAGAAATTGTTCGGAAATCCTACTGGCCCTGTTCTTAAAATTCTTTTTCAATTCTCACGGAATCCTGTTTTAGTTTCTCCAGAAAATTTTCATGGAAATGTTCGAATATCCGTTTGGAATTCTGATATTCTGATACAATATTTTTGTGATTACAATCTTGAAGAAAAATTGCAAAAACAGCAACCACTTTTTTATTCAAGGCATTTGACTTAAATTTGCTACGAAATTTGTTAGAAATTCCTGCAGGTTTGATACTAAACATATAAAGTCTTTTTTCATGAATTAAATAAAAAATGACATCCAATAATGCTCGAACAGTTTCCAAATTAATACACTCGTAATTTATTGAATTATTCAAGTTTCATCATGATAATTTTCAAAGATTTAGATGATGGTTTCTTATTTGAGTCGCCAAAATTATCCTTAGGATCCTTTCCGTGGTATGCTTAACGTAAAGTTGATTAATGAAAAGCCGAAGATATGCTCAGAGGTTGATTGGAGAGCTCCGTCAAGAGCGCCATGAAGCAATGCTACGGCTGTGACTAGATCAAAGCCAAAAAAAAAAATGAACGACGTTTAATCTTGAGGTCGTTTCAACTGAAATATTACGTTACCACCAAAGCTTAATTTGGGTACACAAAATTTTACAAAATTTTTACAGGGTTCATATAAAAAAAGCATGACATAAGAGATCGAAAACTATCAGTTTTTGCATGACTTATTCAATGGACGGCCCCATAGAGCTCTTTCTGCGCTGATAAATAGAGTCAATCTTTTAATCATTCTTGTTAATTATGATTTCCATGACAGATTATTTCAAAATTTGACTACAAAATCTTAGAAATATAAACCTTGATTTCATGAAATCGCATCATCCAAGCCACATAATTATAATATTAATGCGTGAGCTGCAGTAGGGTGACCAGTGCTTTAGGAAAATATCTTGTGATTATTTTGAAGATATTTTAAATACAATTTAAGAGTAGATATCTGGAATAATTGGTAGAGCAATTCCTGCAAAAGATTGCCCACAGGAACTATTTTTCGGGATTGTACCCCGTTTGGCATAAAGTCGTTTGTCATAAAGTCGTTTGGCATAATGGTCATTTGGCATAATGGCTTAGTATTCTATATCGGCATTTTCGAAGCTATTATCGAGATCAAAACCACCGAGCCCATAGCAAAAGTTTTTGGTAGGTTCTCAACAAGCATGGCGTTCGTTCAGAGATGTTCCAAGCTATGAATGTCAAAAATTGTTGTGACATCAGCAAGCATTACTAAATAAAACTCGTGACGGGTCTGGTGGGAAATCTTTTCGGAATAATAATTTTCTCTACATCACAGAACATAGAATATCTTTGAGCTTGTTGCGATATACTTATTTGAAAATAGTTAATTGGTAAGGAAAGTTCGCAGTTATTAGTAAAGGAAACGCTCGTAGAATATTTCGCTGCAGATCAAGCTCTGTCCCAGTTTGGACGTAACACTTGATGAAAATTACTTGATAAAATAAGGGAAAATTTATTTGCAAAATATTATAAGCTCTATTACTACAGCATTATACAAAAACAGCCTTTATACGAGAGCAGTTTATTTTTGTTCAAAATGTTTAGGGCTCCAAAGCAAAAAAATCTTCTCACAGCATAAATCAAATGAACAACACATTTTTAGAAGAAAATATTTGAAACAAATTCATTTTTATTTTGGAAATCTACGTCAAAAACACCGTCTATTATCGAAAGAAGGGAAAATTTGTGATTGAGATAATATTTTTTCCAGCATATCTCGAAAGGAGATCATACGCTTGCATAAAAATTTATGTTGAATATTGTCCGGTTCTAAAGTATATCATTATAACAGCACGTCTTGCAAGAATTGATAAAACAACAAAATATAAAAATGGTTACCATTTAGCTTTACTAAATAATAAAATTTAAAACAGTATACATATAAAAAACGGCCTATTTTGAAAAGAAGGCAAAATTTATGAATGAACCAATAGAAGATTAGACGCCGAAAACTATTGCGAAATAATAAAACGAAAATACATCAACAATTGCGTCCAGAATCATCGAAGGGATTGTACTACTTTTCCCTGAATGTCGGTTCCCTTGAATGCCAGTTCCTCGAATGACTTTTTTCTCCGAATGCTATTTCCCCAAATGGCCGGTTTCCCCGAAAAGTGGTGCAATTCAAATAGGTGCTATAAAAGTCTTCAGTGGCTGGATAGTGAACGAGAAAGAATGATAAGTAATCAAAAGAAGGTATTCTGTTATTCTCGGATATACACATGTTGGCAAAAATGCGGAGGACGGTAAAACTCGAAAGAACCGCCAATTAAATAAAGAAGGGTGCATATTAGATGGCCAGTTCGTCCACCATCCTGAAATGTATAAAGTTACGGCATTTATGAGTACCACTATTTTATTCCAATAGCGGAACTCAAATGAAGAATTAATATTTGAGAGAAGGGTTATTTCTGGATAAATAATAAAATACTATTGGCAATAACTTTCCTAATGTGCTTTTGTTTAATCAAGAGCATATTACAAAATTGCAATTGATAAAATTTCAAGTCTATGGTGGGGATCCAAAAAAAATTCTTGAAAGTGTCCATATCTAGTTGTTCTTTAAGTTTATTTTCGAGATTAATCAAAAATATTTTCATGCTCTTCGACCCATTACAATGTAAACAAGTTGAGAGAAAAAACTTCATGTGAGGGGTTATCATAAATTACGTCCCGTACAGAAGAGGAAGGAGGGGGTTACAAGAAAACGTGACTACCCATATAAAAATTGAAATCCATACAAAAAGTGTGATATAGAGCAAAATTAAGGAGGATAAATATGGCAAAACTTTGCGTGACGTAATTTATGGACGTACCCTGATAAAGAAAATGCAACATAAAGAATCAAAATTTCAGAGGCGAATAATGCATGCCAGAACTAAATCATTTAGTGACTTCAATTCAATTTTCTGCTCTACCACGTAAGTAAGATACAGACATACATACATTTCCATACATGGACATGTACAATTATACACACTTACACCCTTTATACCAAAAACAAAATAAAGTCTCACGTCAAATATTTTGATTTTAAAAAAACCTACAGATGTTTCAGAATAGTCTTCCAAAAGTCTTCACCCTTGGAGTTCAGTTCACGGATGGATAAGTAAATTTGTCGGGTTTTTTTCGTTCTTCACTCCCTTCAAAACAAGAATGGAAAAGATATTCAACGGCTAGAAAACATGTGTTTTCTTCTTTTAGCCTTCAATAAATGGTGTCAAGGTTCATCTAAAAATGTAAGGAGCATTGCATTCGAAATAAGCGATTGTTGCTCGACTCGATAGTAAGTATCCATTGTTTTGACTAGGCAAACCAATTTCTTATTGGTTGTTTCCTTGATGTTTCGCATATAAAAACAATTCCCAGCTAATAAGTTTTTTTTGCGATAATATCTCCTTTAGTTGATCATCGTTTTCGAAGATACCAAATTTTACATCACTGGACTTCAATATAGGCGAATAAAATATTTGCTGACTAGCGCCATCATGAGAATGAATTCCGAAATACAGTGAAACCTCCATGAGTCGATGTTCCATGACTCGATATCGACTCATGGAACCATACTAAGATCAAAATTTCATGGTTACTATGATGGTCCCCTGAAAGAGCTTACCAAAGCATTTCTTTCCATGACTCGATATTTTAATGAGTCGATGGTCCCTTCAGATATCGACTCATGGAGGTTTGACTGTTAGAAGGATTTAGGCGCATAGTTTTCTATGGATTTAATCAGTGGACTGATATATAAGTGAATAAAATTTGTGCAGAGTAGTGTCATTTAGGTGATTTCCGAAGTAATAAGTTTCCAGGCGAATAGGTCTCATTTAGTTCTTCAACTTTGTCAAAGACACTAACTTTGTATCCAATCAATGGATTGTGATATAGGCAAATAAAATGTTTGTCTACTAACGCCACCTTTGGAGAGATTTTCAAACTACTATGTTTCTGGGCGAATAGATCCCATTTAGTTGAACACTTTTGTCGAAGACATCAATTTCGAATCTCATCGTTGGACTGAGATATAAAAAAATGACCACTAGCGCCACCTTGTGAGTGTTTTCCGAACTAATTAGGTTTTGGCGAATATGTCTCATTTAGTTGATCAACTTTATCGAAGACACCAATTTTGTATCTCATAACTGGACTAAGATATAAGCAAATAAAGTTTTGGCTCGCTAGCGCCATCCTGGGAGTGTTTTCCAAATTTATAAGGTTCTATGCAAATAGGTATTATTTAGTTGTTCAACTTTGTCGAAGACACCATTTTGGTATCTCATGACTGGACTAAGGGCTTATTCACAAATTTCATAACGCTGAAAGGGGTGGGTGGGTGTTTTGCTGGTGTTACGGCTCATACAAAATTTGTAGATTATTCATACGAAAAGCGTTACTAGGGGGTGTCAACAATGGCCATTTTAAGCGTTATGAAATATGTGAATGAACCCTAAAATATAAGCAAATAAAGTTTTGGCTCACTAGTTCCATCTTGGGAGCGTTTTCCGAATTTATAAGGTTCTACGCGAATAAGTATTATTTAGTTGTGCAACTTTGTTGAAGACACCAATTTTGTCTCTGATCGCTGGACTGAGATATAAACGAAGCAAATATGTGTACGTCGGAAAGTTGTTTCATATCGTCCCCTTAATGCTACAACTAGATAACTCGAAAATCAAAATTTTGAGATGTGCAAATTTGTAACTATGACCGTTTTACAAGGTGATGGTTATTCGCAGAGAATATGATTGGAAAATAAACTTCAAGTTATGTATATTGAATCACACGCTTATGAGCTGTAGATATTTTTCAGATCTAATTGAGAATAATATTTTGACATATTGAAGTCAAAAATTTAAAATTTCGAGTTATCTAGTTGTAGCATCAAGGGGACGATATGTTGCTTATATATGCAACATTTGTTGATGTCTGTGCGTCACCTGGTGAGTTAATTCTGAATTAAAATAGTTACCAAGTGGAAGTCAGCAGTCCTGTGATCAACTTTGCAGAAGACAGTTTTCTCGTAAACCTCTTTATTTTCAAGATATTAGCACTACAAGTACTGTCCTATTTATAGGACGCCGGGCGTTCGGGGCTTCTGTCCTATTTTTAGGACGCTGGGCGGATATGGGTTAAACTAATCTGCTTTGACGTTGTTCTCAATGTTCTGATACTTTTACGGTAACTCTGGCCCAATAAATGAATCAAACCGTTCCTACTTAAAAAAAATACTAAGCTCATCCAATTGCATATTCCAGGTGCTGTACATGGTGCTCCTCAGGGTGGGTCGAATCCATTTACGCTGTGGGGTTTCAGCTATATCGGCCGCAAGATCGAGCAATACTCATATCTATGCCCGGGCTTGTTCCCGTGGGTCAACCCGGGACCAGCGACACACGAAAGCGGTATTTGTACTTCTATCAAGAGCCATAACTACAGAATGTCACTCAAATAATCTTCACATATTTCAGGAATGTTCGTGACGAAAATGGTCGGCCTGATGTACGCTTGCATATTCTTTCTGGATCTGTTCATGGCCATCGGTATTACGGGTACGTTCTTTTCTTTGGTTTACACTGCCTTGGTGCTGGGAATCCTGGGCATCCTATTGATCATCTCGCGGCAACCTCAAAATCGGTAAGTTCTCGTTGGTATTCTAACACGCGTGTTGAAGTCTAATAACAACTTTGAATATTCAACCCGTAGATACGCGCTCCCCTTCCTGACGCCGGGGCTTCCCTTCATTCCAACGATTGCCATCACCGTCAACATCTATCTGATATTTAAGCTAAGCATACTGACGCTGGTCCGGTTCACGGTCTGGATGTCCCTAGGACTGATTATGTATTTCTACTACGGAATCACGCACAGCTCGCTGGAGAATCCGAGCGAAGAGTTCGAGCTGACGGTGGACGGCAATGGGCAACAGCCACCCTCCGGTCAGAAGACCAATCTGAAAGTTCCTTCCCAGAGCAATCACCGTGAGCAGACGGCGGTTTGGGACCGACACGGGTACGAGAATCGAATGGCCACCAACGACGACGGAAGTGAACTGCAGTGGGGTACGAGTAACAGTAGTTGGAACCCCAGTGATGCCTGGGGTGATACGACGATCTACGATCCTCCCCGTCAGCAACAACCTCCAGTGCCGCAGCGGTCGTCACATCAGTACGAATCTACAAACATTTTCCAACCACCGCCAACGCAACAGCGGCCCGAAGCGAAAAAGGATGGCTTCGGGATGTTCTACCAGGAAACTCCCAGCTATCCCACGTGGGACGACTAAGCGACCAATAGGGGTAAGGTGCCGTAGTTTCCTCTAGTGATCGTCAGCCAATCTTTCCCTCATCATATCGATTCGATTCCAATCCAATACTTGGCTTTCCGTACACCGAGCTCGAGCGCACATTATACACGGAAGAGAGATAGAGGGAGAAAGCATCCGGAAGGACTGAGAAAACTGTAAATTTCACGGGAAAGCAATCATCAACCCATCGTTATCTGTTGTGTGGTTATTATTATTACGTAGGTTTTCATCGTTGTCGTCTTCAGTATCCATATTAGCATTCTATGCATAGTTCGACCCAAAAGCAACAGCTGCAAGCGCGCAATATGTGCGGTTTTCCATCTAGAGATGTTTTGGCACGATGAGTCACACACAAAGCTTCGTTCACCAACATGACGAGGGGCGCCAGCGTGGGGTTTGGGGACAGAAAGGATACTCGTAGATTTGATGGTGCAATACTGGGTCAGAACTGTTCAGCGGGACATAAAATGGAATGGTGATTCGTGCCGTTGATCGATTAAAAAAATGATAGCTTCGAATGGTCATAATTATCGTGCTGCGCATGATTACAAATTAAGTTCTTTTGTACATGTTCGCTGGTTATTTTTTATGTATCAGGATCTTTTTTTTCTCCGTTTACATTTCCTTTTCTCCTTCCAAAATTGATTCTATCGTAGTTTAAGGTGAAACATCTCAGAATTCGAAGAAGGCCGTCACAATGGCTGACTTGTGGCCCTACTCACGTTTTCAAAGGCACAAAACAGGAGAAACAGTTGGCAAACGTTTCTAATTTTCTTATTTTAAGCTTTCTGCTAGTGCACAAAGCCAAAATAAAAAGTGCACTGTTGACGGCCCATAAACGCATGTCAGTCCCATGTTTGCTGGATTTCCTATTCACTTGGGACAATTATGCGTTTATGGGCAGTGCAGTTGGATGCTATCTTCGCGAGATTGTGCTTTGAAGTTGTAGTGTAATCTTTGAAGTTGATTCCAAACTATTTTACCTTAAACATTCCATGTCCTTGCAACTTAATAATGAATCTTCGAGCTGTTTAGTGAATAAATGAAATCCGAAGTTAGTACTATACCATCAGGTATCAGAAGCCGGCTCCAGATACACGTTCCCCGCCAGATTAGAGATTTGTGCCATTGCCATATTTGAGCAAATTTCTTCTAACCGGTGGGAAAGGACAGATGGGATGAAATAGGGATGAGATCCCTTGAAGAGGGAAAATTGCATAAGCAAAATGTGAGCATGAAGCTCCATGCAACAATTGGTACAAACAGCGCCCAAAACACGACACTCATCTACACATCTACCCTAGACCAATCGTACGATGGAATCTCACATAAATTCTTCCGGAAAAGTTTTTATGAGAAATTCATGATGGAATCTTTGGAGGAATTCCGGAAGAAATATCTAGAGAAATCCGCGATGGAATTTTCAAATAAACTAATTGAAGTAATTTGAAAAATAAAAATACGAAGTAATTCATAGAGAAATTTCTTAAAATCATTCTACCTAACTACCTAAAAGAATTTCTGGATGATTTACTGAAGGAATTTTAAAGGAAAGTTCTGGTAGGATCCCTGAAGGAACTCTTTGAAGTATCACTGTAAGAATCTCATGAAGAATACATAGGAAAATATCTGAAAAAAAAATACTCAAGAAATTTTTGCAAGTATTCTGGAAGGAATCTCTGAAACAATCTGTGATGTAAATTCTGGAAGGCTTTGAAATCCCTTGATACAATCCTGAGGAATTTTTGGCAGTGGTATACCTCGAGGAATCTCTTGGTGAGTTTTGTAAGATGTTTCTGGAGAAACGACTAAAAAAATTCATGTAGATACTACTGAAAGAGTACATGGCAGAATTCCTGCAGGTTTCCATAAAAAAAATAGTAACGATTTCCATGATGAAGCTATGCAGTAATTACTGGAGGAATCAGGAGGCAGTGGAGAAATACCTGGAGGATTCTATATTAGAAAAAATCATAAGGAATAGCTGGAAGAACTTCTCAAGTAATTATAACTGGAATAAATTTGTTGGAGAACTTGGAAAGAAATTCCTGGAAGAATACCTGTAGAAATCATTGCAAATATTACGAGAGGAGTTTCTGCAGGAATTTCTGTAAAACTCTGAAATCCCTTGATGAAATT
Organism: Aedes aegypti; assembly: GCF_002204515.2. NCBI lineage: Eukaryota > Metazoa > Arthropoda > Insecta > Diptera > Culicidae > Aedes > Aedes aegypti. Next base: position 21,479,898 of record NC_035109.1, on the reverse strand, counting down.
CCGGAGTAATTCCTGACAGTGGTATATCAGGAGAAATCGTTGGAAGAAATCCAAGAGGGAATTCCGAACGTACCACCAGAAGAATTCCATGGAGAATATCTTGAATAATTTCGGAGTAATCGCAAGAAAAATTTCTGTAGGAATAACCGATGAAAATCATGAAGTAATTTATGGCTATTTTCCAGGAAAAAAATATAAAAAAATCCTGGATGATTCCCTGGAAAAATATTTGCATTTGCAAATTTTTAAAGCAATTTATTGAATAATAACTGATCGAATACCGAAAGAATACTGACGGAATCAATGAAGAAAATTCTGAGAAAATCCCTGGAAATTACCAGTGGAAGCTTTGAAATAATTTCCAGAGGAAAGTTTGTAAATTTTTAGAGGAGAAATAAATAGACTAGTCTCCGAAGTACCTTCTGGAAATACTTGTGTACGTATTTCTGGTGGAATTTTTGTAAAAACCCTTACCAAAATTCTTGAAGCAATTCAAAGAGAAGTTCATGGAAAATGACCTGAAAGAATTAGTTATAAATATTCTAGAGATATTATATGACGAATTTCGAGAGGAACTGCTTAAGAAAATCTTTGTTGAAATTTTGAAAAAATCTCTGGTGTACTTAAGAAGAATTGTAAAGGAATCTCTGTAAAACATTTTGTAGGTATCCTGTGCATAAATTTCTGAAAAAATCCTAAGAAGAATTTCTAGTGGATTCCATGTAGATTTTTCTAGAGAAATTCTGAAAGAAATGTCAGGAAGAATTTATGAATACAGAGGAATTTTAGAACGAATTCGTGGAGGAGCTTCTGGAGGAATATGTCAAGAAATGTGATGGAGAGTTCTTTAAAAAAAAAGTCAGAAGAAGCCTCTATATTAAATGATTAAGAAGCTCTGTAGTCAATTTATAAAAAAAAATCTGTATTTATATCTAATGTTAAACTCTGGAGGAATTTCTGAAGTAATTTCTGAAGTAATTTCTGAAGTAATCTCTGAAAGAATCTCTGGAGAATTTTCTGAACGAGAACTTTATTTTTTTGCATGAAATCTCAGTGAAGTTTCTGAATGATGATCTCTTATGATTACTTATTTTGGAATTCCTGGCGTAATATCTGCAGAAAATTCTGAATGAATCACTAAAGAAATTTATGAAGGAATCTGAAATATTTCCAGAAGGAATCCCTGGATGATTGTATACAAGTGGAATCTCTGAAGGAATCATGCTTGAAATAATTAAGGGAGGAATTCCTGGAAGATTTTCTGGAGGAATTCCTGCAGAATTATCAGGAAGAACTTCTGAAAAAGGATTACCGTACCGTTCCTAAAGAAATCTCTGGAAAATTTGCTGAAGGAATCTCAAAAGGGTTTTTCTTTAAGAATTTCTTACAGAAATGCTGGAGGATATTCTTGAGGAAATCATGGTAGGATTTGTGAATGCACTCCTTGCATCATATCTTGGAGAAATTCTTAAAGAGTCTCTGATGATGCAACTTCCTCAGGAACTCCTGGTGTAATTTCGGAATGAATTTGTAAAAAAATCCTGGTTGTTTTCTTTTCAGTGAATTGATAAAATAGGAAAAACTTTGGGAATTCTTAAAATTATTAGTGAAGGAATTTACTATGTTTATTTATGGTGGATTATTTTAAGAAACGCCTAGAAAACTTTGCAAGCTCCCTGAAGGCATTTCTGCTGGAATCTCTGAAAGAATTTCAGGAGGTATCCCGCATTATAAGAGGAGGAGGATTTCCTGAAGATTTTTTTAGCAGTAATCCTGGTGGAGTTGCTTGTGGATTTTCTGGAATAATTCTTGAAAGATTTTTTAAAGAAGTCTTAAACCTCATGTAGTAATCCCTAGTGAGATTTCTTGATTATTCGCCGAATTTCGGATGCAATCTTCAAAAGATTTTCTAAAGGAGGAATAACTTGAATAATTTGGTGGGGATTTTTTGTACAAATTTCCAGATAAATTTCTGATATAAATATCTGGAGAATTCCCTGGTGAAATTTCTAAAGAAACCCTTGTAGGAAGTTATAAAAGAATTTTCAATTCTATTCTTGTAGGATATTTTGTAGGAATTCCTCCCCCTCTACATGAAACATAAATATTGAATCCTGGTACAAATGTTGCCATTTGACAAATACCAATGGACAAGGATTAGCTTAAATTCCGAACAATTAACATTTTTAATTAGTTTGTCTTGGTTCTTCATAAATTAATTATCGATATCTGTTTCATCCGATTGATAACGGAAGCAATTTCTAGCTTTTTCGCATTCACGGGAACAGTCAATCAAAAATCAACGGTCGAAAATATTCTCCATCTCGGTCACATTAATGTTGTTGCAACAAGATTCTACAGTTCGTCAAGCGGTTGTAGAAACATAAATTGTTTTGACTAACTTGGGGGCGGAACCAATGTTGGTCAAACAGACTGAGCATCTGTGGGCTGCATTATACAGCCCAGAGACGCTCAGACGGTTTGACTAACATTGACTCCGCCCCCAGCTTGATGGTCATGTTGGTGTTATGTTTGACCGTGTGTGAGGATGCTTGACGAACCAGTTAGACAGTTTGTGGAACCCATTTGACGGTTGACCAATCGAGTTTGATTTTGTTCAAACCACCGGTGGGCGGAGCCAAATGTTTGACGAACTGATCGTACTGTCTGTAGGGATGTTGCACGAGCATCGACGTTCTACCTGTGATTTCGTGAAAAGTTCAATAAGGAAGTCTTCCAGGGATTGTACCAGGAATTCATACAAGTAATCTATCAGCAAGTTCACCACTATCCACCACCATTTCATCGGTAATTCCTTCATGATTCCACCAGGCGTTCCTCCAAAAATTTAATCATGATTTTCTCAAGTGATTTAACAAGGAATTCCTGTAAGAATTCCACCAGAAGTTTCTCAAGGGATTCATTAAGAGTATGGACATTTTCCAGGCGGACACGCACGAATACAACGCACTACTTTTAGAACACGTGTATTCTTCTCGAGTTTTCTTTTGGTTATGTGACACAAAGTAGATCGAGCAGTAATAGAACGAAATACACTGTAAAGTGGTATGGATAGTTTTTATTCCTAAATTTCCAAAGCAACTGATGCCGTGTTGCCAGTACTTCTACAAATAGTTCTTCTGGGGATTCCTTAAAAATTTCTTCCAAGGATTCCATCAGAAGAACTTCAAAAGTTTCCATAAGAAATTATTGAGAGGATTCCATCAGGAGTTATTTCAGAGATTCCACCTGGAATTCCTCCAGGGATTCCATCAGGTATTCTTCTCTAGATTTCATCAGGAATTCCTCCAAAAATTGCATCAGGAGTTCCTTTAAAAATATCTTGAGAAACTCCTACAAGGTTTCCATAAGGAGTTCCTCCAGAATCCCTGGAGGTTTTATAGGGGTTCTATCAGGAGTAGCTTTAGGGCTTCCATTGAAATCTCCCAGCGGGATCACGGATTCCATCAAGAATTCCTTCAGAGATTTTACCAGTAATTCCTAAAGAGATTCTATCAGGAGTTCATCTAGAGATTATATTAGGTGTTCCTCGCGGAATTTCATCAGCATTACTTCTAGGGATATTACAAGGAATTTCTCTAGGGATCCCATCTGGAGTCTTACCAGGAATCACTCATAAACATCTCCACTACAGGGTGTGTGATGTACCTGGTCAACACTTCTCGGGATTGCATCAGGAGTTTCTTCAATGATTCCCTCAGGAGTTCCTTCTACAATATCTTTAGGGATTCCTCCAAGAATCAGAATACAGAATCAGCTATCAGAAGTTCCTCCAAGGATTTCACCAGGAATTCATGTAGGGATTCTATCAACACATTTAGGGTCTTCATCAGGGTTCTTCTGGGAATTTCATCAGAGTTCTTCTGGGGATTTTATCAGGAGTTCCTTCAGGGATTCCATCAGGAGTTCTTCTAAGGGATTGCAACAGAAGTTCCTCCAATGATTTCCTCCTTTTTGGTTTCTTTTAGGGATTACGAGTTCCTCTTGGGATTCCATCAGGAATTCGTTCAGGAGTCTTATCAGTAATTTCTTCAGAAAATTTCAACAGGAGTTTCTATAGAGAAGTTTCTTTAGAGGTTGCACCTAAAAGTCCTCCAGAGATTACATCTGAAGTTTGTCAAGGGATTACATCAGGAGTTATTATGAGGATTCGATCAGAAGTTCCTTCAAGGATTTCATTAGCATTTCCTTTTAACATTCCACCTGGAATTCCTCCAAGGATTCTATAGAAAGATTCTGTAGCGATTTCATCAGGAGTTCCCCTGAGTCTTTCAACAGGGATTCCATCATGTGTTCTTTCAGAGCTTTCACCTGGAATTCCTATATGGGTTCTTTCAGAAGTTTCTCTCATGAGCGTAAAAACAGTCTATAGCTCATTACCCCCGCTGTGTTAAGAATAACAGAATGTCCTGAAGATTCAGGATTCTGAAATCAGTTACACTCAGCTTTACCAAATAATTGGGATCGCGGTTGCGCAAAAAAATAGCAGGTGATACAAAGTTCCAGAATCAGAATATTTTCCATGAGTCAGCAGTGTTCAGCCAACGTGTGACCAAAAGACTGCAATTCTGCTCTGCCAGATTTGTTGAATACTTCGACAGAGATGGTTTAGTAATGTACAATTTTGTTTGAGGACACCATTCCAAACTTTTTTAGTATTTTTTGTGCTGAGTTGCCGGCCACAAATGTATCTGAAGTTTCAACCGGCAATTCGAAACTGGAATAGAAATCATGCGATGCTCTATCGTGAGCTAACTCATCAGCCAATTATTTTCCAGCGATGGCAGAATGGCATGGTACGGTGCCCATACAAGGTTTATAGATTTGACCAAATTCAGTTCCTCATTTTGAGTTCGACTTGAGAAAACAAGCCTGAAACAATGAAGTGTGTGTAGATCTACGATTCACTTGATTTTTCTACAGTACATCCAGTACCCAGATCTGACGTTCCAGATGAATGTGTAGTGCTGCAACGTCAAAAAGAGTTAGGTTTTGTTCCAATACCAATCTTGAGATGTTAGATAATATCCTCAACTTCACTTATTGTGGGAGTTGGCACGTCGCCCTCATCCGCCGTACCGCCGTATCCTGCTTTCTTGGTGCTCCGCCTATGCGTCATTCAGGTGTTGATCGTGGAACTGCTTCCACCTTCAATCGTCCATCAAGATACTTCCTTCCTAATATAGGGCTTTGCTTCTAGTCGATGGAGACTGTACCTCGGAGTATATTGACAATGCTCACTCTTATTGCCGAACCCATGAAAAGAGTCTTAGTCCCATACGTATTCTTCCAAACTTAACCCGACCTTCCATGTTTATTTGATTTTGCTTTACACAAATACCAATTATTTTTACTACTGATAGTTCTGTTTTAAAGTCAGTTCAAGTAAAATGTAAATTGTTGCCTAAAATTACTTTAACTACTATTCATTTATCTTCATTTTGTATTTCACATGTTCAATGGCGCGCATTGTATAGTAAACCAAAAGAGCTACGAATCACTCTTCCATGTCAAAGGTGGAACGAAGCTTTGCTCTGACACTGTTTCTCATCGTTCTATATCCGGGTACATGCTAATCCTATGTGGAAAACCGCCTCTCCAATTCCTCCACGACGGCGTTAGTTTTCCATGTGATATTCTTCAGCGAACTGAAACGAAACGGTACATATCTTTAGTTAGTTCCAATCAATTCAACTAAATCTAAGTTATAGAAAACTCAAGTTAGCAAATTAGTTCCACAATCCGTCTTCTTACATTTAGATTAATGAAGTTTAGCTTACATGCGTTCCGTCATTTCCCATAGCCGTTGTTAATTTTGAGACACGTTTGCATTTATCACTAGAGTTTATCCGAAACAACTGTCTCAAGCGTGTCTTGAGTCAGCCGTATTGAGCGCTAGGAATTTAATGTAGCAAAGCCAAAGGAAACCGACAGCATCGAGGCAATCACTATCGTTGTAAAAAATCAGCATTCAAACCATGAATACATCATCGATCCGTTAGAATTGACCGGTAAATCACGTAGTAGTGCACTGTAAAAAACGCTCACCCAATTAGGAAGAGAAACACTATAAAAATGTTATCGTAATGAAGGGATGCCCGATGCGTAAGAAGACAAGAATCGAGGTACGTAGATAGTTTATGTAAAAGCAGGCTCAAGATGACGAATCAAGCATGACGCAGCCAATATACGAGGAAGGCATGAGTGAACCACTGTCCAAGGAGATTGTATGATTTAATTTCCTCAAAATAGTATTCTTTAATTATAGCTAGAGACTCTAAGCATGCCTCTACACTAAGGGAGTAACTCTGACTATTGAAATGCTGTAACGAGTAATATCGATAGATATTAAGTCGGTATTGACTTCACGTATAGGAAGAAAATAATGTAATGACAGAGCGTCGCTTCATACGTTGGCAGTGCTTCAAAGAAAGAAATAATAAGAAACATTGCATCTAAACAGGAAAGAAAGCATAGAAGGAATATATACATTACATTAACAGAGATTAAAATCAGCATCTTTCAATGAATTAAGTGATATTTTACTGTTGATATTGTTGATTGAAAAGTGTATTTATTACAATTATTGCAGTTGAAACAAAAAGAAGGCAAACCTATCGAGCAGAAACAATTGTTAAAGTGGTTTGGCGAAATAAGCTAATATATTAGAAACAATGTAAAATTAAAGCGGACACTTAGTGAAGGTATGTGTTTCCGTATTTTTCCCACTCTAGCGAGCGATTACCGAAAGACTTCGTTCAACTGATCTACATTTCAGTTCTCAGATGCAACGGATTATAACAGAGCATACAACAATACATCGGGCGTAACGTGTAAAATGGGCCTATCGCTTATATGGCAGATAATGATGTTTCTGCTTTGTGGTTACGGATTAACGGAGACACAAACATCTTGATCTGCAAAAAAAAATGAAGGTCCTTTCACTTGCTACGTATGACACATTTTAGCCCTCCGTCTCTTCCACACGAAACTATCACTTGTGAAAACAATGTGAGTTTAAAACAGCCAGGATTTTATGCTACATCTTTTACAATACACTGAACAAAAAAACGACTTACAAAATAAAGGCTACATCAGCTTACTCGTTTTCAAAAACAACAAAAAGGAATAAACAAAAACTAAGTTTTAACTTTTCTAAGTGTGATATTTATCTATATACATATATACTATATAGACATTACCAGAAAAAATATAATTATATTGCATATTGCAGACTTATTGACTCTATACATTACCGAACAAAAACACATGAAAAGACACAAACACTTAAAAGCATCATTATTCGTGTTCGACCGTGTTACGATTTAAAATTTCATCAAATCATAAGAAAATATATTTAAACCCAAGGTCATAACCAAAACGGAAAATCATCTCTATTTGCTGACATCACTCGTCTAAGCTAAACTGAAATAAAACTCACCGTACAAAAGCAAAGTTTTTAAAAGAACATAGCAAAAACAGCTAAGGCAACCAACCACAGAAACAAAGAAATATACATATATCGATCAGTGCTCCGTAGGTCTTAAACTATACAAACAACTGGCACACAAATCCAACCAACATCCAAGCCAGTGATCATTCCGAAATTATAGTTAGAATATCTTTTCAAATTTTCCTCCACTGAAACAAACAAGCGCATTCAAATCTTCTAGGTGTCTGTATAAAATGAAACAAAAATCAACCATATGTATAATTACATCTACCAACTTTAGGGACGAGAGAAATGGTAATCTGTCGCATAGTCACGAAAGAAATCTTAAATACTCTTAAGATTAAAAACAAACATAGAAAAGCAAGTGAATAAATCACACAAACAAAACAAAAAAAGTAAAAAATACCATAAAAAAATATAAAAGCAGTCCGAATGCTGAGTGATTATCAAGAATCTAAATAACGCAAGGAATTATCCGTTTAAGAGCACTAAGAACATCTGGCCCGACAGATAAAAAAACAAAAATTACCCAATTCTAGTGTGATCAACTACATACGCAAACCAAATCCAGAAGCAACTAACACGAAACAGCTAGAACAGACAACAATTGTTAGACTACTTCGGATAAGAACTAGCATAAAATACGGAACCAACAGAACGGTTGACTAATGGATGTTAAACAGTGCACGAACTATAGTGCACTTGCAAGCTTGCCCGAAACGATCGAATCCAGTGTCCGGTGTGCTGGTGAGTTATGCGATGTAACGTTATGGAGTTAGTGAACAAAGGGAATGAAATCTATAAATGCAATAAATGAACGTTTGCGGTCTTTTAGCTTTGTTGAAAGAATGCCTGGAGAGTATCAGGAGTAACTTGCAGTTGTCCCCTGCTCGCATATATTTTCACGGATCTGGAGTATGGTATATAGTCAAAGTTGTAACCAGATTTTTGAAAACTGGAAGTAAACCTGAGTTGATTCGCAGTTATGTACCGCCCATAACCGTATATGAGTCCCATGTTTGATGGATTTTTTGTTCGCAAGGGATAACTATGTATTTATGGACAGGATATAAAAAAATATCAAAATACGACATTTTCTAGCTGTTTTAATCTATTTTTTATTTTTGCAAAAAGGAACAAAGATCTATTAAGTAATGTCAATGTTTACCTATCCGAACATACTTTGTGTTAAATAGTTTTTACTAAAATGCTGTGTCGAATTGTGTTAATCTTGTTTTAGATTCAAAGGTTTATACGTTGTTGTGAGCAATTTTATTCACGAGTGCAGCATTTAGTGCGAAAAGTCGTAGGGGTAAAGTTGCGTAGTTATTCCGCAGTACTGAAACGGCTGTCATCCACGAACAACTTGGGCTTGGGACCTTCATTAGTCGAGTGGTTAGAGTCCACGGCTACAAAGCAAAGCTATGCTGAAGATGTCGGTTCGATTCCCAGTCGGTTCAGGATCTTTTCGTAATTGAAATTTTCTTGACTTCCCTGGGCATTAAGTCTCATCGTACCTGCCACACGATGTACGTATGCAAAAATGGCAACTTTGGCAAAGAAAGCTCTCAGTTAATAACTGTGGAAGTGCTCATATGAACACTGAATGAACCTCAGAAGCAGGCTCTGTCCCAGTGACGTAATACCAAGAAGAAGAAGAAGCTGGGAAGAGCTGAGTCTGCTGAAATCTTGGAAATATCATATCACCAAATTTCATGTAAAAGACTTCTGCAACGCAATGCGACTTGTCGAGGACTAGGCTGGCATTACGCTGCTTTACGCTGTTTCACAGACCTTTCAGCGCTATAATGTCGTACAAACATCGAAAGTGTACCGTTCAAATTATTTGCGCGCAGTTGTTGATTTAAACCAGTGATTCCCAAAGTGGGAGAATTCGCCCACCTGGGGGCGAATTTCATTTGAGCATTTGAAAATAAATACTCATATATTTTAGGACACACATCTCAAGGTTAATCAATTTCAAACTTAACGAATTCCAGGAATATTTTACCTTGGATTGACATATCTCCAATCAGGGTAATTTTAAAATTATAATAGACTACACTTAATAATTGTCAAACACATGCATTCAGGTTTTTTTTAATATCATGTGCTTTTTAAGAATGGTCGGTATTTGAGATTTTCACAAGATTGGATGATTAGTCACGGATAACATTTAAAACACAACATATTTTGGATGTACAAAACATGTATTTGAGAATTGTTAGAACTTTTTGTAAATGCCCAATATTTTATATAAGGATTTTGTTATGTGGGAATTTTAAGTTTAGGAAACTAATGTTTCTTTAATTGGCATCCAGCTTTTTTTACAGAAAAAAGAAGAATCGATTGCACTCTTTCTTATCATTTCTCATGGTACAAATCATTTTAGATACAAATTTTTCTTGGCGTTAGAAAAAATACCCTTTTTATATTTTTTGAATTGAAATATGAGTTGAAAGAATTCTGGATTTTCTTATATTTGTTCAGTGTTTTTGGATTGAATGAAAAAAACATTCCCAAAAACGTGTGTACGTGTAAATAATATGTGTACGTGTAAATTTTATGCAACTTGCTCTATTGAATAAAATAAGAACAACCGCAAAGGTGTAATAATTATGTATGCACCTAACCGTTGATTGTAGATAGAACGGAATTTACCGTGCAATATTCTTTGCATACACTTCAAAAGGGCGTATCTGCATATCCTATCCAAGAATTTTTAATACATATTATAATGCTTTGAACAATTTCTTTACTTCACTATCAAGCGTTAGATTGGTAGATACCATTTTTCGCATATTGGCTGATTAATAATAACTTAACATAACATTGGCCCTTTTTAAATGCCGGTCTAGAAATTTTTTAGAAAAATGTATTTTTCAATATCTTACTTACCTTACCAGTCAGGCTAAGGCCTGGGTGGCCTCTGCTGTACGTAGGAGCCGTCTCCATTCAACTCGGTCCATGGCTGCCCGTCGCCAGCCACGCATTCTGCGAAGGGTCCGCAGATCGTCCTCAACTTGATTGACCCATCTTCCTCGCTGCGCACCACGTCGTCTTGTGCCGGTCGGATTGTTTTCGAGAACCATTTTCACCGGGTTGGTATCCGACATTTTGGTGACATGCCCGGCCCACCGCAGCCTCCCAATTTTTGCGAGGTGGACGATGGTTGGTTCTCCCAGCAACTGGTGCAATTCATGGTTCATCCGCCTTCTCCACGTTCCGTCTTCCATCTGCACTCCGCCGAAGATGGTCCGCAACACCTTTCGTTCCAAAACACCAAGGGCGCGTTGATCCTCTGCACGTAGGGTCCATGTTTAGTGCCCATAGAGGAGTACCAGTCTAATCAGCGTCTTGTAGATGGTTAACTTCGTGCGATGGCGAACTTTGCTCGATCGGAGTGTTCTGCGGAGTCCAAAGTAGGCACGATTTCCAGCAACGATGCGTCTATGGATTTCTCTGCTGGTGTCATTGTCGGCGGTCACCAGTGAGCCCAAGTACACGAATTCTTCGACAACCTCGATTTCATCACCGTCAATATGAACTCGAGGTGGCACTACGGGCGATCAGGTGACCAATAATCGAAAAAATGAGTTGTTCTGATAGGTTTTTCTTGTACATTGTTCCATAGTAAACACTTCTATTATGATATTCACTGGAATATAAGGGCAAGATCTTTTATAGTTCAATTGATACAGTATGTCAAAGTTAGAGTTTTTAAGAAAAATCGAAAATTCAGTGCAAACACAAGGTATACATTGAATACAATACACTGGATAATCGTAATATTTTATACAGATCTTTATACACTGTCCAAAAGCTTATTCAGAAAGCTATCTTAGAAAAATAAAATGAAATAAAAATTCGTACCTTAGGTCGGAAAAAATCGGGGAGTGCACTGAAACTCCAATTACCGTGATTATCAAATAAAATATACCATTCAAAGGGCAGTCAGCAGTTGATTCCTGACGTTGTTCTGCACCTCTAGGCCGATTTAAAAAAAATCCTTAGTCAGAATTTTGAGTTACTCCCTTTTGAAGTTTATATGATAGAAATCACACGAAATATGCCACTTTCACTTGTTAGCGGTTCCACGCCGTTTCGCAAACCCAATTATTTTTGTATTTTTGAATCGCCTGAAAATTTGCATACAGATTCTTTATGATCAAAAATGCCATTATGCACTTTCAGACCGCCATTTTGAACCTCGCCTTATTTTTTAGAAGGGCGTATCGGAAAATGCACGGCAAAAAAAAGTTACAGATTATTTTTTATTTCAAAAACAAAATTTTAAAATCAATTTTCTCCAGAAACGCAGTTTCGATTTTTTTAAATTTTGGATATGTTTTAGGGGACAACTTATGTGATTTATTGCACAATGTTTCAAAATGGAAGAATTATGGACAAAAAAGTTATGATTTTTTTAAAAACTATAGATTTTGAAAAAAATCGAAATAGAAGAAAACAATATTTTTTTATGTGATTATGAAAGTACAGAAAAATTGCAATCGAAAAGTACTTAAGTAAATTTTTGCTAGGTTGCATCAATTTCGAGATATACTCATATTTATATAACATTTTCAAAGGAAAAATAAAGAAAAATAGGCCCTTTTCAAGCATATTTCGTGTTTCTCCATTCCAGAATAAAATTATTTTGATTGAGCGAATCGTAGCTAAATCGTTTATCGTTTGATCAAAACATTTATGCTTAAGTATTGAAAAAAGAGTGCACGGTAAAAAATATAAGCGATATTTTCAAATGAAAATTTGAAGCTAATAGTTCTTATAACAGCAACATTGATGTTTTTAATTTTTGGATATATTTTGCCGTTGTTGTAGGTATTGTTTAGGACTATTTGGAAAAAAATATGCACGGTAAAAAATAATGACAGATTTTTTTTAATAAAAAAATTAAAATCGATTTTCTATGAAAATGCATCTGTGATTTTTATTATTTTTGGACATATTTTAGGGGACAACTTATGTGATTTATCGCACAATGTTTCATAATGGAAGAATTATGGACAAAAAGGTTATAATTTTATAAAATATTACAAATTTTGAAAAAATCGAAATATAGGAAAATAATTTTTTTTTTATGTATTTATTGATGATACAGAAAATGCATTCTAAGAGTACTTAAGTAAAATTTTTCTAGGTTGCATCAATTTCGAGATATACTCATACTTATATAAAATGTTCAAATAAAAAAAAGAAAAATAGGCCCTTTTCAAACATATTTTGTGTTTCTCCATTCCGGAAAATTTTATTTTGATTTCAACAACACAAACCAAGTCAAGTCAAGTACACAACACTGAAGACGGCTTTACAGTTGAGGTTGAAATACGCGTATCTGTCGAAGGATACAATAGGCCTTTTCATGTGACAGATTCGTCTATGCATTTGTTTACATCGGTGGAGGACCGGTGCTAACACGAGCCTGTCATTTTCATAGAAGAACTGTCAAAGTGCTTCCCGATCAGCTGATTTGAGACGTCATGTGAATAGGCCTATAGTAGAATTAAAAGGAACAGTACTGCTCATCTTTCTGTATATTTACAGGCATTTACAGGCACAGTTGTGCGTGAAGCTGTACAAATATCATTTTTTCGCAATGAGTTATATCAGTTCAAGATGTATTGACTCACAGGTTGTGCAGAATCTCATGGCCGGGGTTAAGGCCAAGGTGCGGGCATTTGCGTATGGATTGTAAATAAAATACGAGTAAAATGGTAAAATGAAGTTTAATAGTTATTTCTCAAACCCTGAAGTTTTGATGGCAATCGGATGAAAACTCGAATTTTGCGAATCAATTTTGTGTGTGGCAATTTCATCGTGGACACCCTTTACTCTATGCCCAAGGCAGTCAAGAATACTTTCATTACGAAAAGATCCTGGACCGACCGGAAATCGAACCCGGAACCCTCAGCATGGTCATGATGAATACCCGCGTCTTTAAAGCTTCGGCTATGGGGGCCCTATATAACCTGGTAGATAATATAACTGAACTTTATTTAGCAAAAAAAAACACTGCCACAAGGGCAGATTTGAAGTTCTGAGCTCCAGGATAGTTTGGAAAAGCTTTTGAGATTCTCAGAGGTCAATAGATTCCGTTTGAGTTGAAAATATTATTATTTGCAGCGTTGCCAGATCTACGGAATTGAGCACTTTCTACGGATCCGTAAGATAATTCTACGGAAAATATATATTTTCTACAGAAAGCTACGGAAATACTCATTATTCTACGGTAATTTACGGATTTTTCCAACGGAAATCTACGGAATTGCAATGCCCGGGATATCCCTCCCCGCTTATCACTTTTCGTCTACGGAATGATTTTCAAAGAAATCTAGCATCGCTGATTATTTCAAGCGCAAGCAACTACTGCTGTAAATTTCGAGAATTGAGCTTCGGGATAGTCTGAACGTCGTAGAATATCCCAGGACATGAAAAGGCATGTGAAGCAGCGTTTTTCTTGACATAATAGGTATGTATTACCAAGTACGAACATCAATTGTATTTACAAAAGGCATTTTAAGCTACTTTTATACTAATTATTCTTTTTGTCAGACTTCTGCATGTTCAGGATGTTCTAGGTTGCCAAGTAGGATTAAGTCATACACCTAAAATTTTTCCCTGACAGGGAAGTATATTTGCAAGGACTTTTCCGAAGACAGTAAATTTTATTCATTGGTTCTTTTTATACAGCCATTTTCCGACTGCGGTCATAAATGACTGTGCCGGCCCCAAAGGGAAAACTTTGATCATTTTAGCGAGAAAAGTTACTGGAACAAGGGTAGACCTGAAGTTCTGAACTCCAGGGTAAATTGGAGGGCCTGGAATATCACCAACGTTCGTTGAAATAGCCAATTGGTCTGTGAGAAGGTTCAGTGAACATGGTAGATTATATAATTTCACTCAGTTTAGAAGGAAATATTACTGGAAAAATAGTAGACCTGAAGTTCTGAAGTCCTGGGGAAATTTTGAAGGATCTGCAATACCTCAATCGTTCCTTGAAACAGCATATTGATCCATGAGAAGGTTCAGTCAACATAGTAGATTTTATAACTTCACTCAGTTTAGAAAGAAAAATTACTGGAACAGGCCTTCCTGTAGTTCTGAACTCCAGGGTAATTTGGAGGGCCTGGAATACTCCAAACATTCCTTGAAATATCTTTTTGATTCGTGAGAAATCTCAGTGAATATTAAATAACTTCATCGTTTAGTAAGAAAAATTACTAGAACCATTGTAGATCTGAATTTCTGAACTCCGGGGTAATCTGGGTGGCTCGGAATACCCCAAACGTTCCTTGAAACAGCTAATTGATTCGTGAGAAAATTCAATGAACATGTTAGATTTTATAACTTCACTCAGTTTAGCGAGATAAATTACTTGAACAAGTGCAGACCTGAAGTTCTGAACTCCAGGGTAATTTGGAGGGCCTGGAATATCCCAAACGTTCCTTGAAACAGCCTATTGATGCATGAGAAGGTTTAGTGAACAGGAAAGATTTTATAAATTCACTCAGTTTGGCGAGATAAATTTCTGGAATAAGTGTATCCCTAAAGTTCTGAACTCCAGGGTAATTTGGAGGGCCCGGAATACTCCAAACGTTCTTTAAAACATCCTATTGATACGTGCGAAAGTTCAGTGAACATGGTAGATTATATAACTTCACCCAGTTTAGTAAGAAATACTACTGGAATAAAAGTAGACATGAAATTCAGATTTCCAGGGTAATTTGGAGGGCCTGGAATACCTCAATCGTTTCTTGAAGTAGCCTTTTGTTCATTGGTTCCTTTTTTTACAGCTTTTTTTGTACTGCGGTCATATATGACCGCGCCGGCCCCAAAGGGTTAAACAAGTAAAAATGGCATATTTTAAGTGATTTCTATCATATAAACTTCAAAAGGGCGTAACTCAAAATTCTGACTAAGGATTTTTTTCAAAATCGGTCCAGAGGTGCAGAACAACGTTAGGAATCAACTGCTGACTGCCGTTTGAATGGTATATTTTATGTGATAATAACAGTAATTGGAGCACCGTGGATGTTTCACCGAAACTTTACACATCCCATACTTTTTTGTCCTAAGTTGTCCCAGGCTAAAATTTGTTTCCAAGGGTACTTTGAGATGTAAACTAAAGGATCGTGAATAATTTAGCTGCACAAATTTGCACTTTTTTGATATAGGGCTTTTTGAATGTTTTCAATATTTTTAACCATTTTGTATTGAAAACAGCTAAAAAATAATTCAGAGGATGACTGAATATCGCTAAATCATTCATATCATCGTTTCTCTGTTAGTTATAATATTTTTAAAGGTTTGCACAACGTTAATCGCATAAATGGCGTATATACATCATTAGTAACAAAACTTATTATTTCGCTATAAAACAACAACAAAAATTAAAACATCAAATTTGTATCACAAAACTTATTCATAAGTTTAGACATTAGATGGAAAACATATTTTTGGCCGCCAGTCTGTATGGAAACCGCCCATAATGGGTGGGGGGCGTGCCGTGTCTTCTCTTGAGCCCCTCGCTATCATGTACTTCGTCTTTGATACATTGATGTTCAGTCCGTTCATAGCTTCAGCCCTTAGTCGGATGTACGTATCCGCCATCGTCTCAAAGTTGCGTGCAACAATATCAATGTCGTCGGCGAAACCAAGTAACTGAACGGACTTTCTGAAAATCGTGCCACTCGTGTCTATCCCGCTCTTCTTATCACACCCTCTAAAGCAATGTTGAACAGTAAACACGAACGGCCATCACCTTGCCGTAACCCTCTGTGAGATTCGAAGGGACTCGAGAGTGTTCCTGATACTCGGACTACGCACATCACTCGCTCCATCGTCGCCTTGATCAATCTTATCAGTTTGTCCGGGAAACCGGACTGAGGATGTAACTTCTACTTAAAAAGAGGGCAGCAACTCACCGACGCCCTTATAGATGCCAAAGAGTTGGATGATAGGAAGGGTAATGGTCTAGGATTCACTATAAGCGAGTGATGTGACCGAATTAAAATTTGATGTATGTGTAGTTTAGTATATTTTTTGTAATTTGGTGTTAGTGTGAATGTAACCCTTCTATCATCCTTGTGAGTGACGCAGCTAAGAAAGTTAATGTCACTCCATGCGCGTTTGTCATCCAGGGATGAGCTTTGGTTTAAGCGCCATTAAGGACTGTTCATTTTATAAAGTGGACACCTTGTGCATGCTGTATCTTTCTTATTAATCAATGAAATTTCAATCGGTTTTTTGCACATCGTTCGACTAGTATTGTACAATGTTGTGATAATAAAAATTCTCCAAAATAATTAAATTTCACACGAATATGGAACAACGATTAGATCGGTCGATTTTTTGAGGTTATCAAAATCAATGATTGTAAGAAATTGGCTGGAAAATTCGATAATTTATATTTTCTATTTTCAAAAAAGGCTTGTTCTTCGAAAGCATCATCAATCAGAAGCCTGATGGAAAAAATCAAGTTATTTTTGGAGCAACAATTTTACAGATATAATAAAATCAATTTTCCCGTATATTTTTTAAAGAAATTTTTTTTAAATTTGATGGGAATTGATATGAGTAGAATTTTTTGTGTAAAAGTACGTCCTGACGGAAGTCCTAATATAGTATTAATATGAAAAATAACTTACGCCTTCATAGAGTTACTTAGTAAGTCCCCACGTCACATTCAAAGCACAACAGAAACACAATTGTTTTATTCTTAGAAGACCTATCAAAGTACATTGACAATCATCAAAATTGGCAGCACTGCTGTAATAAAATCGATTTTATTTTCCACATATTATTTTCATAATATGTTATTCTGAGATTACCAATTGAAAAATTCGGAGAAAACTGTTTACAATTTGCTGTAGATCGATAAATATGCGTACATGATTTTAAAAGTATGAGACTTTTTAGTAAAACTACCATAAACAGTAAAATTTATACTTAAGACTGTAGTTTAATCTCACGATTTAGCTTTCGTTTATACTATTATAGTTTCTTTAGTAATCCAAACTAGTTTTGAACACGCTTTTTACTTTTCTCTTTTGCTGGGAGTGAAAGGATGGTTGAACGATTTTATCAATAAATAAAAAAGATATAGCATAAACAAAGTGTCCACTTTATAAAATGAACAATCCTTACTCGCTTTCTGAAACGAGAAGAAAACTTTTCCTCACCATAATCATTTGTCTTAAGGTCCAGTAAAGAATTCGTTTCCACAAGAAACTCAATTATTTTGTTGGGAAATTGAATCCACATCATCTGGACGGTTTTGTATCTTAATAGAGCAATGGCATGGTTTTTCCGTTGTTGAAAGCGTCAAAACACACACAATATGAAGAGCAGATTATTCTGGTTTGAAATATTCCACTTTGCGTAGCACAATGATCAATATTCAATGCTGTTTTTACACTTTAATTAGTTTTTATCTGTAACTATTGTCAAAACGCATTGAACAGCACCATCAAATCACTCAGCTATAACTGATATGCTTTATCATCTTAGTGTATCACAAACGAAAAAAAAAAAAAACTATCCGGGTGGCGAACCGTTAGTGAAATTATTTATATGCAATATGCAATGAATTAATATGCAGAAGGCCACACATCTTCAGATATAATCCTTCAAGAGAAAAAAAAAAAAAAACACTTTTATCACTTCGGATCATCAAATTCACAATTTTCAATTCAAGAATCAAAACTGTAACTCACTTATGATTTCTCTGAAAATTTAATCAAAATCTATAAAACAATTTTCGTAATTTTTCCGTCATCAATTTCCAGACATTAAGAATGGCTTCCGCTTGAACTCACCGATCGAATGTTCTTATTTTAATTTCGGATCATTTCCATTTAGCTCGCAAAGCTACCAATAAGCTCACCGTCAGCTACTCACTCAACTCCTCACATGGTGCCTCGTAGTTGAAGTAGGTAGGGATTGTAGGGTAAAATGGTTCAAAATGGCATATTAGCATTTCCCAAATTTCCCAAAATACCTCATCCATGTAGAATGGCATTTAGTATGGAAATCGAAGAGTCAGCCACCAAGCGTCCCCATGAGTTTGCTCTGGAAACGCTTATTCGTCAATAAAATCATCAAAAAAAAATAAAACCATACGACGCAAAAATTGAAAAATTGTTGAATTTCATCGGGAAATCAGGGGAAAATCTATGAGTTTATGTTTTAAGGTTGTAGCGGTAAAAGCTTAAGCAAAAATGTTTTTGACTCGTTTGGAAAAGCAAACTAAATGAAACGTTCTAGGAATGAACTAAAGAGTCGAGTCATTTTACCACATCAGTGCGTATTAGGTCATGTTCCTCTTCCTACTATTGTATAGTCTGACGATCACGCTCTCGCAGTGCTGCAGGGCAGCGGGGTAGTGCAGTGCTTACAGTTACGGTCATTATTGATGTATAGGATGGACGAAGCGCAGTTCTATTCCCAACGGGAGACGCACTCAATTGCTACCGTCCAGAGAAAGGGGTTGCGATCGACACTCGTCAGTCGTGTATTAACCAAAGCCATGGGAACATCGCGCTTCAAATTTGTTCTACTGCTTGTGGCCGGTTTGTTCTTGCTAGCCCTGCAAACTCTTGCCGCCGTGATTGACAGTCGCGTCGATCAATACGCACTCGGAATTAGTGGTAGTGATAACAGTGATTCGTGCAAATTACCAGACGGTTTGCTGGAGGAGATCAAAGGCTATCAGCCGATTGTGGACAAAATCGTAGCGAAGATCGTTGATGGCGAATTCGCGGGTCAGACGTGGCAAAGTTTGGCAGATTTGGTGGACACTTTCGGTGCTCGACCAGCGGGATCCGATCAGCTGGAGAAGGCAATTGATTATGTGCTGGAGAACATGAAGCAAGATGGGCTGGAGAATGTGCACACGGAGAACGCTACGGTTCCGCATTGGGTGCGAGGGTTTGAAAGCGCGCAGCTTGTGGCACCATTCAAGAAGAACTTGGCTCTGCTGGGTTTGGGCGGAACGGTTGGGACTCCACGGGGCGGAATCATAGCAGATGTGGTTGCAGTAGAATCTTTCGAAGAGTTCAAACAACTCACTCCCGATGAGGTGAAAGGGAAAATCGTGGTGTTTGTCCCGAAGTGGGAAGGGTACGGCAAGACAGTGGTCTATCGAGGACATGGAGCTTCGGTGGCTTCGAAGAAAGGCGCCGTGGCATGTTTGATCCGATCAATCACGCCCTTCTCAATTGGTTCTCCGCACACCGGTTGGCAGAGTTACGAAGATGGCGTTAAAAAGATCCCAACGGCGTGTATCACGGTGGAAGACGCGGAAATGATTTTGAGGAAGTATCGTAAGGGAGAGAAGATGACAATTCATCTGGAAATGGAGGATCGAAACTTTGACCCTTTTGTGTCTCGCAATACGATCGCGGAACTCCAAGGTACGACGTATACGAATACATCGGTGGTGGTCGTGTCCGGTCATTTGGACAGCTGGGATGTGGGAGTGGGGGCGATGGATGATGGAGGTGGTGCTATGATTTCATGGAAAGCATTGACCTATCTGAAAGCGATGGGGCTGCGAGCAAAGCGAACGATTAGGGCTATTCTATGGACCGGAGAAGAAGAAGGCCTGCTGGGAGGCCAAGCTTATAAGGAAGCCCACCTGGAGAATGAGAGAAAAGAATTCAACTTTTTCTTCGAGTCGGACATGGGAACATTTGAACCTAGGGGTTTGGATTTCACCGGGAACAAAGAAGCAGAATGCATTTTCCGGGAAGTGGTCAAGTGAGTAATTGTACTCAATTGAGATGTTTTCAATTGTTCTTATTGATTGTTTTCGTTCTACCGATAGGCTCATGACTGCGCTGAATGCAACTGAATTTGGCACGCCTGCCGATGGTGGACCTGATATAAGCCATTGGACTAGCAGGGGATTCCCCGGCGCTTCGCTGTTGAACAAAAATGAAAAGTATTTCTGGTAGGAAACACTTAATGTGCTAAAATCAACGAAAAAGCTAGAATCAATTTGATTTGTTACAGGTTTCATCATTCTGCCGGGGACACAATGGCCGTTGAAGATCCGAAGAGTTTGGATAAGTGTGCGGCAATTTGGGCGGCTGCAGCATATGTGATTGCCGATTTGAGTGTATCAATGCCAAAAGATGTAGAATAAATTTTGATGTCCGTGCTAAGCATCACAAATAAATATGTAAGAAACAAAATTGTTTTGGTTTTTAAAATTTTGTGAACTACCGTAGAACTTGTAAGTGTGCGTCAACCTGGACTATATCTAACAATTAAATTCACGTTGTTCAGTTGAGCAAAAACGAATTCGAGGATAAACATTACAAGTATGTATAGCCTTCTACGTCAACAGTATTTTAATTAAAATAAACGGCATGTAAAACTTTTATTCAAATTGAAAAAAATAAGTTTTTTGCTTTTAGAAAACGCTTCCAACCAGTCTAATCCAAGATACCCATTCAATATATTTTTTGAGAAATTATCACAAATTTTCGAGTGATTACTTACGGTACAATCAACTCGATATAGAAGGAGTCATTAAGTTCTTCTTCTTCTTCTTCATGACATGACGTCCTCACTTGGATAGAGCCTGCTTCTCAGCTTAGTGTTCAATGAGCACTTCCACAATTATTAACTCAGAGTTTTCTTTGCCAAAGTTTCCATTTTCGCATTCGTATATCGTGTGGCATGTAGATCATACTCTATGCCCAGGGAAGTCAAGGAAATTTCCATTACGGAAAGATTCTGGACCGACCGGGAATTGAACCCAGACACCTTCAGCATGGCTTTGCTTTGTAGCCGTGGACTCTAACCACTAGGCTAAGGAAGGCCCCAATTAAGTTTTAGAACATAAAATCAGTGCGACTGCTCTTCAGGACATGGAGGAAGCCTTGAAAATCGACTTCTATTATTATTGACTCCAATTTGATATCGAATTGTAGAACGTCGAGTTTTGAAGGTTAGCTGTTAAAATAGGGTGTCCCATTTATACGCAGATATAAATCCTACGTTAATAATTTTCATGTGATATTCAAATAGGGTGCAGAACCACTTGGGCACTTCCAAGGTTCACTTTGGCATGGGGAGTCCTTCTACGCCGAATTATCTGAAACTTTGCAATAAGAAGCACTTCCATAGGATGCATATTGTAACCAAATATGAGCTTTGCAGCTTTCAAAAAACCCCACTGCCGAAGTGAATCAAAAGTGCCAAGAATAGGATCTGGCTCCCTACATTGGGAAATTTTGGCTAAATACATCTAAATCTCGAGCATCGCTAGGAGTTTAAGATATTATGCGTGTTCATTCAACTCGTTCCACAGTGCGTTGTATGTATGGAGATGCGGGACAAAAACCAACACTCCAGGAAAGTTGTTTCTGGTTCGCAAAATTGTCCCAAGTACCAATTTCATTACTTTCTGATAAAAGATCTTTCAATTTGTACTTGTATTGCTCATAATGATGTAAGAAGTTATTTGCAATAATGTCTCTTCTCACTCCTAGCTGCAAAAGTGACTTATATGCCGTTGTGCAAAAAAATCGTAATTTTTCTAATTTTTCAGTTTTTAATAGAAAATTTGAATAAAATCGTGGAAACTACATTTAAAATATATTATTTCAAGCATAACATTGCTCTGGTGTAATCTCTGGTTGAGCCAAGGCCATAATCGTTGCAAGATTTTTGTTTGTTTTTTTATCACTAACAACTCATATTCATGCTTGTGCTGGTTAAAGAGTATATCTTAAAACAGTTAAAAAACTCGAAGAGGTAGTTGCAGCTGTATCTTTCAGACTTTTTTGAAGACACTCTGAGAAACATTTCTGTGTGTGATTTAGGGTGCAACTTTTTTTGAATCGACAATCAAAGTTACACGTTAGTATTTCATAAGTTTCATTTCATAGCCAACACAACATGTCGATTTCTCATATTCAAAGTAAAATAGTGTTCCTATCTCATCAAAAATACTTCACCAACATTCAGTCATGTTCTCTTTAAAATTTGATTGAATAGATTAAAATAAACACTCTCCGTACTAGTGTAAAGGAATGCCGAAACATGCGAAAAAATTTAGTTTTTCTGCTACTCCGACAACTGTCACTTTCGACGCTTGTTGTACATAGTAGTTTAGTAATTTGTATGGCTTATAAATACTTGTTTCAATAACGGATGCTATCCATAAACACATCGCCGGATAAAATTATTTGAAATTTGATTTTTGTCTATGGAGCAACGCACTGTGCGTTCCTTTGATTTTTCGTTGGACTTGTTGTGAAAGCAATCCTTCTTGGAAATCTTCTTGGAATTCAAAAATTACGTCCGTCGTTTTTGGGATTTCTAGACCCCTCTCCCCTCTGTTACGCTTTTTACAATACATACTAATACACGCATTGTCACAGTTTCATAGAAACCGCCCTCCACCACTTACTCTTCACCAAATGATGGACGTAATTTTTAAATGTTCCCAAACCATTCAGAAGGTCGTTTCCGGGATATTTACGGAATGCATAGATAATCAGAATGTACGTACAACAATATCACCTTTTTCATCATCAGAATCGCTTAACCCTCGTATCGTATGCGAAAAATTTGAGAAAAAAAAGATGCCAAAAAAAGGCCTTAAACGTACAAAAAAGGAGGCGAAATACGTGCATTGCATATAGATATACACTCCCGTGCATAAGTTTGGTTTCACCCCCTAAAAAACGTGCACAAGTGTTCAGTCCATATATCTGTGATTACACGTCCAATTGAAACTCTCTAAGCTGCATTCGAAAGGCAAAGAGTTATTCTTAATTCGTATGTATTTTTTCAAAAAAAAACTTTGAACTTTGTATACTAAATTTTTACTTAAAGTTGTGACATTTTTCTAAAAATACACTGAAAAAACATAGCTTTTTTCCTCAGCATTGAATCGACCAAAATTTGAAAACAAGGTGTCATTAGCAGGGTTGATAGACTCACACTCAAAATCTCAATCAATAGCAAATTCATTAGAGGTCTGCTTCGCAAATCTCATGCTTGAGATTTTGATGCAAAATCAACTCAATCCACTCAAACCGTAAAAAATGATTCAGTCGCAAAACCCGGCAACTCGTGAAACCCGAATGTTGTTGTTTATGTTAGAAAGGATTAACATATGATTACCAGACTAACAAGAAATTATTGCCGTATGTGAGTAAACTGTGGAAATACGAGACAATGAGTTAAAAAGGTGAGCCAACTCATCTATGATTTTTTGACTGCTGAGATGCATGATTGACAACTCACGCATGGAAAATCTCAAGCGTGAGTTGTGAGAAATTGAGTTTTTCACAACACTGGTCATTAGAATCGTAATCTTATATTCTTTGAATAGCACTCATGAAATCTTTGCGGAAAAATTTGAAAAGTATTCAAAATTAATGAAACAGTCAGTCAAGTCATCGTGCAAAAGTTTGGGTTCACCTGAACTTACTTAAATCTTTGAAATCTCAAACCAATCATGAACGTGCCATTATTTGCGCTCAAAATAGCTTTAAACTATTGAAATCATTTGAAAAATTGCAGAGATATTGACAAAAATGATGTGATGTGGGAACTTTTGCACGATTTGCATCATACTGAAGGGCGAACCCAAACTTTTGCACGATGACTTGACTGACTGTTTCATTGATTTTGAAAACTTTCCAGATTTTTCTGCCAAAATTTCGTGGGGTCTCTTCAAAGAATATAATATAACGATTCTAATGACACTTTGATTTTAAATTTTGGTCGATCCAATGCTGAGGAAATTAGATATGATTTTTCAGTGTGTTTTTTGAAAAATGTCACAACTTTAAGTAAAAATTTAGCATATAAAATTTAAAAAATGTTTTTGGAAAAATACATACGAAGTAAGAATAACTCTTTGCCTTTCGAATGCGGCTTAAAGAGTTTCAATAGGATGTGTAATCACAGAGATATGGACAGAACACTTTTGTATGTTTTTTAGGGGGTGAATCCAAACTTTTGCACGGGAGTGTATGATATAAAAAATAGCATGCAATGCGAGTTTGTGGAATCTATTGCCAACGGATTGATCCGACTTACATTGAACTTGTATACGGAAGGGAACGAAATGTTAGAATGAACTCAGAAAAATAGCGTTTCATACAAAAAACTCGCGTCCCACATCTCTCTCGAAGTGTTGGTCTGCATCGAATGAATGAGCTGGCTGTCGTCCAATGCCAGCCCGATCAATGACCTCGCCTTCTCGTCGTTGGCGGACCATGAAGCTTCAGGGGCCGTCGGCGTCGGTTCCATTACAACTTTCAGCACCTTTTCACGTGATAACAAAAGTTGCATTTTGAACTTCCATATTGTGAAGTTCTGATATTCATCTTTTCGATCGAGACGTTTCATTCCGCTTTTTTTTTCAACAAGCACGATCACGTTCACTACCGATACGCTAATTTCGCAAAATTCACTTTTCCGTACCGCGAACCGCAAAACTTCATACTTTCCGCGACTGCTGGGCCAATAATTTCTTGGACAGAGTATTCACCAGAATTGAAAGGCCAAGTTTAGTTCACAAAACGATAAAAAGATTATTTATTACCGAATCGATGTATTCACTTCAATGCGTACTTTCTTCCAAGGGAAAATTAAATGATAATAAAATTGTGTTGAAATTGGTTCGATGATTCAGATACATTTTCCGAGCAGCAATTTCAAAGCAGCTTCTAGCTTAAGAAAAGTGAGGAAGCAAAGGGTGCTGACAATCATTGTCAGTATTTTCGAGTTCAGAGGATTTAGGCAAGAAATCTTAAACTCCAGAAATCCAGTTTTTTTTTTCAAATCGCGGAGAAAAGAGACTGCCGTATGTTGCTGGAAACTCTTGAAGATCGCGAACTACTTCTCAAACAACTTGAAGAAAGAAGAGGTACATTTTTTTTACTTTTGAGGACAAAACTGAACGTTTGTTCAAGATCTTTCAAGTGACTTTAAATCACCTGAGGAGATCAAACGTTAAATAAAAGGTTTTCGTTATCTACAGTCCATGTAATAAGAAACTAATCAGGCATTCGTTAGAACGGTTGTTATCAAGAATTTTATTTTGTTCACTTTACCAAATCTAATTCAAATAATGTTAAAGGACAAGGCCTTCATGACTCCGCATCTCCTTCGGCTCTCTTAGATGTCCAATTCAACAGTCCTAAGCATGTCTACGAACAACAGAGAGAGATTGTTATTTTTAGCAAACATTATCAGATTCTGCCAAAAATTGATAAAACTATTAGTAAAGAACCGAAATCATCATAGGAGATCTAAACGCTCAGGTTGGCCATAAGGGGACCGGAAAGTTCAGTGCCCATCGGCTGACGAACGAGAACGGCTTACGACTAATTGATTTTCCAAGAATATGACCATTCGTAAGCACCTACTTCCAGCACAGCCTTCCATACCGATACACCCGGAGATCATCATAGCAGACAGAACGGACGGCACTTCCCCTACATTATCGACGATATGACCTATCGTGGCGCTAACATCGACTCTGACCACTATCTGGTGATGGTTAAACTGCGCCCAAAACTATCCTATCATTTTGTACGGTACCGATGCCCGCCTCGGTACAATCTGGCGCGACTGAAACAACCGGATGTCGCCAATGCGTACGCGCAGCATCTTGAGGCATCGTTGCCGGATAAGGGCGGGCTCGATAGGGCCTCTCTTGAGGACTGCTGGAGGACAGTCAAAGTAGCCATTAACGACGCTGCCGAAAGCACTGTCGCATATGTGGAACGGAGATCAAGAAACGATTGGTTCGACGAAGATGCCAGGAGGTTTTGGAGGAGAAGAATGCAACGCGGGCCGCAATGCTGCAGCATGGTATGCGACGAAACGAGGAACCAACAAACCCGCTTATTCCGGGACAAGAAGCACCGCTTGGAAGAGGTGGAATGCCAAGAGATGGAGTTGCTGTACCGTTCTCAAGAAACGCGGAAGTTCTATCAGAAGCTCTACGCATCTCGCAATAGCTTCGTGCCGCGAGCTGAAATGTGCCGGGACAACGATGGGAGCATCTTGACGGACGGACGCGAGGTGATCGAAAGGTGGGAGCACTACTACGGTGAAAATCTGAATGGCGCAGAGAACATAGGCACAGAAGGTCAGGACAGCGAAGGCGATGGCTACCTCAGCACAGCAGACCGTGGAAACCAACCAGCTCTCACGATGGGGGAAGTTAAGGATGTCATTTAACAGCTCAAAAACAACAAGGCCACTGGCAAGGATGTTATCGGAGTTGAACTCATCAAGATGGCCCAGACAGGTTGGCCGCTTGTCTGCATCGGCTGGAAGTCAGAATCTGGGTAACGAAACAGCTACCAAAAGAGTGGAAGCAAGGCGTTATCTGCCCTATCTACAAAAGGGCTGGAGTGTTAAAACTATCGTGCAATAACTATCCTAAACGCCGCTTACAAAGTGCTATCCCAGATTATCTTTCGTCGTCTATCGCCTATAGCAAACGAGTTCGTGGGAAGTTATCAAGCAGGTTTCATCGCCGGCCACTAGACAACGGACCAGATCTTTTCCGTGCGGCAAATCCTCTAGAAATTCCATGAGTTCCAGGTCCCTACGCACCACCTGTTCATCGATTTAAAGGCGGCATACGACAGTATTCATCGTATAAAGCTATGGAAGATCATGGACGAGAACAGCTTTCCCGGGAAGCTCACAAGATTGATTAGAGCAACGATGGACGGTGTGCAAAACTGCGTGAAGATCACGGGCGAATACTCCAGTTCGTTCGTGTCTCGGCGGGAACTGCAACAGGGTGATGGACTTTCATGCCTGTTGTTCAATATTGCGCTTGAAAATGTCATGCGGAGAGCCGTGCGTTTTTCACAAGACCCGAACAATTTGTTTGCTTCGCGGACGACATGGATATTATTGGGAGAAAATTTTAAACGGTGGCAGATTGGTTCACCCGCCTGAAAACTTGGTGAATCCTTTGAGAATTTGTGGAAAGAATCCTTGCTTGGTGGTTTTGAAGTCAATTTTGGTAAGATACCAAGATTTTTTTGTATTATTTCTTGGAAAAAACCTAAACACACTAATTAGGAACAACTAGATTATATTTCAAACAAATAATTGGAATTTATAACTAGCAAGTACGTAAAGAAGAAATGATTATAAGAATTTCTAAAGCATTCTCTGGCGGGATTCTTTCAGAGACTTTTTTAGCAAGATGATGGTTTAAGACTGTTTAAAGCAGATGATGGTTCTTCAATTTTTTTCTGGATGGATCTGAAAACCTGGGATACTACAGGAAAAATGGCTGAATAATAATTACTAATCCTGGGAATAATTTTCCGTGGGAATTCCAGTATGAAGTCAGTGAAAAATTGTAAAGCAGTTCTTGGAGAAAGCACTGAAAGAGTATAAAAATAATTCATAAAGAAATCTCCGTTGGAATTCTCAGATGAATCTCTTAAAATCACATGAATGAATAACTGTAAAGTTCGTGAAAGAATCATAAGAGATATGTTTCGTGAGTTCTTTGGAAAAACTTTTGAAAGATATTTTGCTCGAGATTTTTAGCCCTGGGCTAGTTCATCTCGGAACCAACGGCTTTACTTCCCTTTCGAAAGAAAGTCGTCACTGAAATTGTTAGTGACTATGTCGGGGAATGAATATATTCTGTAGTGAAAATTAAAATTTACAAATATCACTGAAGTGCAGGGATATGATAAAAAATCACAAAACAATATAATCAGTACAAATCTATGCAAACTACGTAATTTGTGAAAATTTTGATTATTGCGACCGACATTACTTCTATAAACAAAAATTTGCTAGGCCTCCACAGAAAAATCCAGCTACGTCAATGGCAATAGTACAAGTTTTAAGCTCGAGCGGATATCTTATTCCACGGATTTGTGCTCTTCAAAATTATAGGTTTGGCTTCGATTCATCTTCACCTTTAAGGAGCCAATTTATTAGTGATTATTATATATAGGTACTGGTTTTTCATCAGAACTACAAAGCATGACTAGTAATATACATCCCACCGGAATGTCACTGTTGACCGTTATCAAGCCATTCAACTGGTGCATTGAGTGTCTTCCAACTGATAACCAATCTCCACCAGCGCGCAGCAGATGATTGATGGAGAATCTTAAGCCATATCGTCGATAAGCGACACAAGTTACGAGCTCCAGCGCAAACCATTCCATCTCCAGTCCAACAGCTATGCTCAAACTATTCGTGTTGAATCTGCTCCTGCTTGGCAGCATCGCTGCTCTTCCCCTCAAGGAGTCCAACAGCTGCCAGCTTTCCGAGGACCTACTATACGAAATTCGCAGCTATGGCCCTATAGTGCACAAGATCATCAACGAAATCGTCCACGGTAGCTTCGCTGGACAAACATGGCAAAGCTTGGCGGATCTTACGGACACCTTTGGCCATCGCATGAGTGGGTCGCAACAGCTGGAAGACGCCATCGATTACGTAGTTAGAGAGATGACGCAGGAAGGCCTCGACAATGTCCACACCGAGGATGCAGGCGTGCCTCACTGGGTTAGAGGGTACGAAAAAGCTCAGTTAGTAGAGCCGAATCGATTGGACCTGCCTATTCTCGGTTTGGGGTCTTCAGTTGGAACTCCGCCAGGTGGAATCACCGCAGACGTAGTTGTAGTGGAGTCATTTGATGAGCTGAATGGCCTGTCCAACGAAACCGTTGAGGGCAAAATTGTGGTATTCGTTCCGCAGTGGGTAAACTACGGTGTAACCGGAGAATATCGACGCCTTGGAGCATCTGCTGCAGCCAGGAAAGGAGCCGTGGCCAGTTTGATCAGATCCGTAACACAGTTTTCGATTGGATCCCCTCATACGGGAGTTCAGCAGTACGAGGAAGATGTTCAAAAAATTCCAACGGCCAGTCTCACGGTTGAGCATGCAGAAATGTTGTTACGTAAATACCGTCGAGGGGAGAAGCTGCGTATTCATTTGGAGATGCAAGACGAAAACCTGGGAATGTTCACATCTCGGAATACGATCGGAGAGCTGGAAGGGCTGGTGTATAAAAATAATTCGGTTGTGGTCGTGTCGGGTCATTTGGATAGCTGGGATGTTGGATTGGGTGCAATGGACGATGCCGGTGGTGTGATGATCTCCTGGAAAGCTTTGACCTATTTGAAAGCAATGGGTTTGAGGCCACGACGCACGCTCAGAGCAGTTCTCTTTACTGGTGAAGAGCAAGGCGTGTGGGGGGGTAGCCAATATTATGAAGACCATAAGGAGCATGGCGAAGAGGAGTTCAACTTTTTCTTTGAATCAGATAGTGGAACCTTTGATCCGCTTGGGTTTGGATTTTCGGGGAATGATGAGGCTAGGTGTATATTTGAAGAAATTATAAAGTATGTATCTAGCTTTTTCTTTTGGGAATATTATTTTGTGAATCCATATAACATTTCAGTTTGATGTATCCACTTGGAGACATGCAAGTGACAAGCTCATCTAGTGCTGGACCAGATCTATCGGATTGGAGTTCGGCTGGATATCCTGGTGCAGGACTGCTCAACGCGAATGACAAGTATTTCTGGTAAACGTCCATTTATAGTTTGACCACGAAATAAAAAAAAACTAACACTTAAATACCTTTCTTTTAGGTTCCACCATTCTGCAGGGGACAGCATGCTGGTAGAAGACCCGGTAGCTTTAGACAGATGTGCAGCTCTTTGGGCAGCTACAGCGTACGTAATAGCCGATTTGAGTGTTGCTATGCCGAAAACGGTTTTGAAGAATTGATCAGATATCTCAAATAAACGAAAATTTCGCTAAACGATAAACACAAATTTCGACAAAATTTTTCGTGGATACGTAGGCATATTCTTTTTTTCCTGGTTTTTACTGCACGATAATCGACTCTGACTGAGGCAATTAATCAAATATATCTTTTGATGGCCTTCAAATGGAAAAATATTTGCCCATATTAAGAATTTGAGCTGTTTGAAAAATGTCTCCAGGTTTTTTAGTTTTGAGCAGAAAAATTGGAGTTATTTGAGCGGAAAAAAATTCCAAAATGGTCGCAAGAACACGCTCTATCGAGTTCTGGAAAAAACAGGATTTATCAAAAATTTTAGGACTCTATTCTTAGAAGATTCATGAAAAAAATGCTTTCTAGTCATATTTTCAAAATGATTTCATAAAACCTCTAAAAAAAATTTAAGGTGAAGATGCAACGAAGCCAAACCTCAAATTTTCAAGAGCACAAATCTGGAGAACCAAACATCCGTTTAAGCTGCAAACTTAATCGATTGGTCACCACCAGCATGTGACCAAACGTGACGTTTACATTTATTAAATATTCAATAGTTAGCTAATGACACTTAATAGTTTTCTTTATCAAGAAGGTAAATTTCTGATCCATGGGTGCCAAAATTATGAAACTTGATCAATGAGAATTCATTTTCAAAAGCATTCTAAATATGGCGCTATTTTGTTACATGTAATAATTTTCGTAATCGAAGTGTTCTCGTAAAATATGGCAAGTAATGAACGATATTGGAAATGCCACTCTATTTTACATTGTGTGAAACGTTGAGCACTCTCCCCGACGGCACTGCAGCAGCGTCCGCGAATACAATCTCAAATTGTTGTGTCATAAATTATTCATGACAATTTAAATTTTGTATGAAGCTGTGAGATTGATTGAGGAATATAAGAAGTAATAAAGTCGGAAATATAATTCTTCTAGCTCTTTTCCACACATTTGATGGCCTTGAAAAGGGTCAATAGCTTTCTTAGCTTCGATGTTTTCACAAATGAATAGCAGTGCGGGATGTTATCAGTTGATTACCATGGTCAAACGGGGTACATTGGGGGTTCGCTGGTTGGAACACGACTGCCTTCCATCTATGGACCGATGCAAGTGTTCACTAATTTGACGTTTGAGCGGTGCCGAATTCACTGGTTGCCATGGTCACAGAAATAGCACGGCACCGCTTAAACGTCAAATAGTGAACCCGTGCAAAGGTCCATAGCGAATCCGACCCGTTAGTTGGAACGACTGACAGCTGGTGAAAGTGTTCCACACTAACGCATCTGGATAGCAAATCGTCACGAAACGCACATATACACACTTAATTGTTAAATTTGGTTTCGGTAAAACAAATTAACGAACTCGGCCGGTAAATTGTATTTTAACTAAAATCTCGTTGAAATTTGACACTTGATCCGAATTGATAGATGTGAAGTGCCAAAAATCGGTTGTTTATATTAATTACCGAAAATCGGTATTTCAAATTGCCACAGTATTCGGCAAACGAATTAGTTTACCGAGATTCGGAAAAGTGGATCTGTCAAATGTTTCAAATACGTGCGATCGAAAGGAAAAGTGCAAAAGTGTTTTTGGAAGCTGGGCTCTTCATGTAAGTTATTGGAAGCGAATTTTTATTTCTGTTGTTCGTTTTTCACTAAAATTCAATTGAATAAGCAAACATTTTCAAATTGCATAACCAAACATTTTATACTTTTCATTTCAGACACAACTATATTTGGAGCGTTCAAGAACAACCAAACCAAAGACACATTAAAGACCTCCATGTCCCTTGAAGTTGCCCAAAATTTTATGGCTCATAAGGTAATCTAGAATTCCGTGCAAAGTGTACTGCGATCTGCCAAACTTGGGTACCTTTTGCACTACCGAGGGACCAAATGCAATACTAGAAGTGGTACCATATCTGAGCTCGAGTGGGACGGACCTGACCAAACTGTGTGTGAGCTGCATCGCCTCAACATCAATTAAATATTGTTTTATTTTGCAAAAAACTCAAAAATAAATTTTCTTAATTTTAAATGTTTAATCTTGTTTTCCTCTGCTATTTTTATCTGATTCAGTGAAATAAAAAAAAAACAATAAACATTACTGAATTTCGGTAAAAATATACCGAAATTTTCGGCAAAGCATTGCCGATCTGCTCAGCAAATTTTGACAGCTGGGTAAGTGTTCCGTTTGGCAGTCTGTTCGGCATTTTGAACTTTTACCGAGATTTTCGCCGAGATCTCAGCTGTTGGGTTCTCGGCAAAAAGTTTTGCCGGCCTCGGCGTAATAAATTAAGTGTGTACATACGCATTTGTTCTATATATGGAGAATTCAATGCGACGATACTCAGACGTCAAAGTCAGTTTGACATTTTCTGGTGACATTTGAGTGCTTTTTAGTTGGAATATTTTCCAACCAGCGAACATCCAACAATCGTGTCATTCCATGTAGCGGACCCCTAACGAGCGAATCCCCACTGTATTCCCAACGCAAATGTATAAATTTGAGCAAGTTATTTGCTTATACGACGAACCAACTGAATGTTTTGTGGCGTGGATGGCGCACAACAGCAGTGAATCACAGCACTGAACGAAATCTCCTTCCTTATATTGAATGATTTGTAATACACATTACCGTAAATTTGTTATGATGAAAATTCTTTTTGGATTTTTAAATGAAATTCGATTTACTGTTTGATACTGCCTTTCAAATTTTCTTTTCAGAGTTCAAGAAACATATTGTCCCTCGGCTTTCGTTCATCGATGTTTTCCCTTCAAGATTTTGGCTCTGTTATGGATCGTTTCCGGTCGAGCCTTTAATATTAGTTTTACTTATTTTATAACGTTTTTCGAAAAGATGAAGAGGTTTTGCGCACTTTTGAGAAGCATTTCATTAAAAGAAAGAAATCACTCAAAAGGGTTTTTCCCTCTTCCAAATTCTTGTTAAAATAAATAAATAAATAAATAAATAATTACCGTAAATATTCATATTCCTTATTTTGAATGACTTTTGAAGAATATGATACATTCACCGGCTACTGAACAAAAATCATCCAATTCTGAAATGACTTTTACTGTAATTCCGTATGACAATAAGTAGACAGTTGAATTAAGACACCACAAATGAGTAACATGCAATGATTGACGGATTTTATTTTCTACCATGCCCCTAATCAAAAATCATTCAACTATCGTCTGAAATATCATATGGAAAACTAACGATCCTAAACGTCAAATTACTCCTGCAATGTTTACCGAAAATATGGTGGTAGCAGCGTGGTGTTTCAAGTTTTATCTCGTGGATTTTACAGGTAATTGCATTCTGTGAAGGATTTATCCAGAATTATTTCTATAGAAATTATGTTTCTTACTTTCAAGGTCGCTTCAAAGTGCACAAATCGTGAATGCTTGGCCTTCCGTTCAAATTCTGGAGTCATATCAGCAGCCGATTTATGCAGGTGTCTGCGGCCCATGCGGCCATGGGATAAATTATTCCTGGATTAATGTGATTTTGTGATGTTGATAATTAAATATAAAATAGAATGTGTATAAAACTATTAACGTTAGGTTATTATTTGAAGTCGATTTTTATATATTTTTTATACCAAGCATGTGATGGGGGTTGTTTACATTCACGTATGAAAATCATTCAAAATCAAGCATCTTATGAAAGGATGAAAATACTTTCAAGATAGTATGATTTCCATACAGTGCGATTTGTAAACAGATGATTTCACCGAAGATGAAAATCATCTTGAATGTGTCTGAAAATAGGTATGGGGCTCGGATGAGGCAAAAATCATTCAATATATGGCGGGAGATTTCGTTCAGTGAGGGCTGAAATCGAAATCTGGAAACGTAGCTCACTCTCGACATCTTGTGCGATTTCACTAGTCCGATGCTCGATTAGCAGCAGCTCCTCGGATCAACAACTCTGGGGGCTTCTGATATTTGATCATAGGGTTCATTCATATATTTCACAACGCCGAAATTGGCCATTTTTGATACCCACCCACCCCCTCGTAACACTTTTTGTATGGGTATCCTAAAAATTTTATATGAGCCGTAATATCGTGAGGATACCTACCCACTCCCTTCAGCGATATGAAATTTGTGAACAAGCCCATAACTGGCTTGCTTCTTTACTGCCCTACCGACAGGTCCGTCCCACTCGGGCTCAGATTGGGCAGAGAATTGGGCGCGAATTCTGAAACCAATGGTTCCAATTGAACCGTCAAACGTGGTTCCAATCGAGCAAAATCAATGAGACTCAAAAAGATGTTATGCAACAGAGACGATGGATGTGTGTAAGTGAAAAGCGATACGTAAGTGACGTCATTGATAAGCTTGGTTTCTTATGGCGACTGACAGGATGACACGCACACTAAAATATTGTGTGAATGACCTCTATTATTGATAGTCATTGCAAATGTTGTTTATAAACAAAGTCAAAATCCTCTCCGCGTTTCTCTAGTATATAACCATATTCTCTGAGATTGGGTACCACTTCTTGTACTGCATTTGGTCCCTCGGTAGTGCGAAACAGAGAATTTGTTTATATATTGTCGCGCGCCCACCAAATCGGAACGCGCGTGTGGGACACGCGACGTGTGACTCGTTCCCGACATAACTGTCATAATGACATATGTGGCGCTGCATTCTTACGATGTTTATGAACACAGCGCACTACTCAAATATTAGTCGCGACGCTTGGAGATTGAGAAAAAATTATATTAAAAAAAATGTTTGTCCTTATTTCTGTTGGACCCATAATAGAGAAGCGCGAATTCTGAAACCAAAGGTTCCAATCAAAGACAAATTAAAGACCTCCATGTCCCTTGCAGTTGCCCAAAATTTTATGGCTCACAAGCTAATCTAGAATGCCGTTCAAAGTGTACTGCGATCTGTCAAACTTGGGTACCTTTTGCACTACCGAGGGATCAAATGCAGTACTAGAAGTGGTACCAAAGACAAATTAAAAACCCCCATGTGACTTCTAGTACTGCATTTGGTCCCTCGGTAGTGCAAAAGGTACCCAAGTTTGACAGATCGCAGTACACTTTGAACGGCATTCTAGATTACCTTATGAGCCATAAAATTTTGAGCAACTGCAAGGGCCATGGGGGTCTTTAATTTGTCTTTGGTACCACTTCTAGTACTGCATTTGGTCCCTCAGTAGTGCAAAAGGTACCCAAGTTTGACAGATCGCAGTTCAATTTTCACGGCATTCTAGATTACCATAGGGCCTGTTCACAAATTTCATAACGCTGAAGGGGGTGGGTGGGTATCCACAAAATGTTACAGCTCATACAACATTTTCAAAATATTTATACAAAAAGTGTTACAAGGGGGTGGGTGGGTATCAAAAATGGCCATTTTCGGCGTTATGAAATTTGTGAACAAACCCTTATGAGCCATAAAATTTTGGGCAACTGCAAGGGACATGGAGGTCTTTAATGTGTCTTTGCTACCGACGTTGAGTTTATCACGAGTCGAAATCTGGAAGCGCGGGTCAAAAGCTCCGCCAGCGATCGCAGCGGCGATGACCATACATTTATTTTCAACTGCGTACTGATATGAGAAAAAGCGCTTTCTTGAGCGATTCCTTGCTGAAATTTCCCACGCATCAAGATAGAGCAAGAAACTGTTTGTCAGCATCAAATCAGGCTTGTAGAATGGAAGACAATATCTTCGACTTGTGTTTTAAGCTTGGTATGCTGTTCCGCTCAAGAAAAGTAAAAATTTCTGCCCAAGAAATGGTCAAGAAATTTCCTACAGTGAGCTCCATTTGAATTGACATTTCTTTTCAACTGCGTACTGCGATCAAAGAAAAATGCTTTTCTTGAGCATTTCTTGCCAGAAATTTCCCACGCATCGAGATAGGCGATTACTTTTCTGTTGAAGGGCATACTTCGCTTTATAAAAAAAAAAAAAAACGCAACAGAAGAAACACAGACAAACAGACGTAACAGCTAGAACAATTATGAATTTAAAACAGTCACGTGAACATTTCCGCCCAATGCTAAAAATACTTCATTTGGCCAACCGTGAACTAGGTTGTGGTAGTGAGCAAACGTCAAACTCGAACAAAAGTGATGCGAGCGCCATGAGTGGCCAGTCGGCCAACTACCAAATATTAGAATTAAGCGCTATTTTGCTGTACGATGGAAATAATTAGAGTGTTACGTCTGTTTGTCTGTGGAAGAAATATCGCTCAGTTATTGATAAAGGGGGCAGGATCCGTCATTAATTTCGGAATTTTAAAAAGCAGTTTTTTCGTTCAATATCAAGAAAATATACAGGGAAATGTGTTCACTGTATTCTTTTCGCCAACCGAAACACAGTGAACACATTTTCATCGAATAATATTCAGTTTTGAACAATAAAACTGCTTTTGAAGTTTCGATGATTACGATGACGGAGCGTTGAACGTTAAGGAGAAAGTAAACAATGAGATGGAAATCTACGCGAGAAATCATTAGCATTTTTCGTTTTATGACCCCTCGATTCTTTCTGGACTGTACTAGATTCAATGGCGGTGTACTAGACGGAGTACGGTGTAATTCAAACAAACGTCAACCACACGTGTGTAAACAAATTCAGTTCAAAATAAAAACCTCGCGTTTCTACAGGTA
Organism: Aedes aegypti; assembly: GCF_002204515.2. Lineage (NCBI taxonomy): Eukaryota > Metazoa > Arthropoda > Insecta > Diptera > Culicidae > Aedes > Aedes aegypti. The sequence continues at coordinate 21,442,983 of NC_035109.1, read as the reverse complement.
TTCTAAAATATTGTTCAAACTTCCTAGATTCTTAATAGTTTTAAGTGTTATTTTAATGTTTTCTCGGTTTCCCTGTTAAATCTAGTGAAGTCATAATGCCCACGCATCGTTTATTCGTGGGTAACATTCCCGCTGGAACCGGTGAGGATGAGTTGAAGCAAGAATTCTCGGCCTACGGGCCGGTTATGGCAATCGACCTCAAAACCAAACCCAACCCCTTGAACAACTCGGTGGACACTTTTGCCTTCGTAAACGTGCAGCTGGATGAACGGACCCTGTGGCAGTGCATCAACGAGTTCCGCCAGCAGCAGTACAAGGGTGTCTATCTGAATGTTTCGAAAGCTAAGGAGTCTTTCTTGGATCGCTTGAAAAGGGAGCGAGAGGAAGCGGAAGTGAGCAAGCAAACAAGCGAAGTTCTGAATCCTTACAAGAAAGTGGAGGAGGTAAAACCCATAAAGAAGGTTTCCGAACCGCTTCCGGTGCTGCCAACAATTCAGAAGGAAGTAGAAAGTTCCAGCTCTGAATCAGAGGAAGAAGAAGAAGCTCCTGCTCCAGTTCCTGTGTGGAGGCCAACAGTTCCGGCCAAGAAACCTTCCGATGGGGATGGTGATCAGCTTGTGAGGAAATGGAATCAGGAAACCTACATCGAGCATGGGAAGCTGAAAATCGTTCCTATCACTGGTCAGGTGAAGGAAGTTATCGATAAGAGCAAAAATCGGAATCAGCAACAGGAGAAACAGTTGGATGAAAAAGCACGTTTGGCTGATGAAAAACGGAAGCAGGGTTTGTCCAAACTGCAGAATGTCTACGAGCAGCAGAAGTCGCTCATCCAGGCGGCATTGGCCAAAGGCGAGGCCAACAAACGGAAGAAAATTGTGTTCGAAGATGAGGATGATGACACGGCGGCCAAGAAATCGAAACTGTCGCTGTTCGATGACGAAGAAGGAGAGGATGGATTCAAGGCGAATTTCACCGTGAGGAAACAGCTCGCTGAAAACAGTAAGTTTTAGATTTTTTTGCTTAGCTTAAACCTCTGTCTTTGTTCTGGGGTCAACATGGGATCATCTCGATACGGAACAAAAGGATACACGAAATTTCTAGCATAGATTATAACGAAACGAAATACCTATGTCAAAGTTTCGTGTAGATCAATACGAAATCTGACATGGCACGGAAATTTGGAATTTATTCCACGGAATAGTATTTTTGAGCAAAGGATGTCGAAATCTTTCTTGCGGTACAACATGGACCGTATCGGATATCAAACCCCTATACATTCAATCTTTGCCTTAGGATCAGTTCATAAATCACGTGGGCTTCATAAGGAGTCGTTAGAGGGATTTTACCAAACATTTTATTAGATATTAGATAACAAAGGAAGGTCTAAGATGCCCAACATTGATTTACGGAGTAGCAGAATATTAGGATTTTGATGTCAACTTTGAATATACAGTTCAGCTTATTTATGCTCTTTTTATAGCATAGGTTATAAGTTCAACTAGCACAATCTGTGATCTCCCAGTTTTCAAATATAATCATCAAGGTAGGTACCGTAAGGACGCCATTCACCGCTTATTTAAGAGCATTTCAACATGCTAAATTCTGTCAAAAATCGGCTGTTCGATATTTTTCACAACTTCTTGCACTAGACGCAAGATAAAACATTTGTTTGTGTAGGAAAAAAGTTGAAATGTGGAAATTGTATAACGGTACCGGATTACATGTACGCCAATGGTACAGGTTTAGGGCACCATTCACCGCTCATGCTAAGTATGAGGCCCTATATACAGCACTAGTTGGAATTGATTTACTTTCATTAGTTGGTTGTATTCTTTGTACCATAGTACGACTACATATTTAACTGTGGCAACTAAGAAGCAATTTTCGATCTGCCATGTTAAATTCATGCTGTATAAACCATTCGTGCGACATATCGAACTTCATGATTTGTGGAAACAAGAACGAAAATAAATGTTCTGGACATTCATGACCATTCTGGACCGGGGTACACCGGACACATTCCGGATACCTCGAGGAAAATGGCCATTTTCTAAGCTCTTCCCAAACAATTCGTGCAACACCTCAAACTTCCAGATTCGTTAAATAATAAGTGGAAATGGTCCTTTGATAGTTCAACGACCATTCGGGATTGACCTGGCCACACCAGATATGTTCCGTACGGCCTGGCGGAAGTTGCCAATTCCTCAATACTGTCCATGCTGCATATCAAATTTATTTTTTTTGCGACATTTTACACCGGTTCCATGACCAATCAGGACGGGTTCCTTTATATATAATCTGGTTGCTTCAAGAGAAGTGGTCATGAGCTCAGTTCTTCCGAAATCATTCGTGTGTACCGTAATCCGAGATATCAATGATCATCCGGGTAACATTGATCGGGATGACTCATCTCGTAAAAACAATCGTATCATCATTTATTGATGGAACATTCTCAAAGCATGAATGGTGCTTCTCTTTCATATATTCATGAGCTAAAAAAATATTTTTTTTTGCGAAAATTGCGTTTACATCGTGCTTAAATGTGTCAACTTTTTGAAACAATGATTTCAATGGTTAAGGATGACACTACCAAAGATTCATGTCTCACATAAGATCTGCAAACGATATGAGCAGTGAAAATGCAATTCTATCTAAAAATGGCAGAAAACGATTCCGTTGTCAAAACATTCATAAGTATGTTCAATTAGGCAACATTAATTAATTACTGTTAATGATGTAGAATTGCATTAGGAAATTGCCTACCTTTAGGTGTATTCCGCGGTTTGAAGTGTTTTTAATTTAAAAATAACTCAAAAAGTAAATGACTTATAAGGGTTTGGCCTTCATATTCGGCTTCAGAAGCCATGATTTTAATTAGTAACGACATTTTCAAAACTACCGAATGTGATTTACATAGGTGATCAATGTTATCCCATATCAGCTAAATAAAATAATCACCTGAAACATTTTTTTGAACATGCTTTTCTTTCTTTCTGGCATTACGTCCTCACTAGGACAAGCCGGCTTCTCAGCTTAGTGTTCTTATGAGCACTTCCACAGTTAGCTGAGTTAAATGAGAGCTTACTGTGCCAATGACCATTTTTGCATGCGTATATCGTGTGGCAGGTACGATGATACTCTATGCCCTGGGAAGTCGAGAAAATTTCCAACCCGAAAAGATCCTCGACCGGGGGGATTTGAACCCACGACCCTCAGCTTGGTCTTGCTGAATAGCTGCACGTTAACCGCTACGGCTATCTGGGCCCCGTAAACATGCTTAAATCTTTCAAAAAACAAAATACAGTATAAAATCACGAGCTATGGGTGGCAGTACTGTTTTAAAAAATATAAAACTTGCAACATTTGCATTTTTAAATGAAACATTAAAGAAATATTTAAAAAAAACTTATCAATGTTACCCCGGATTACGGTACCTCAGAGTTTATTCTTCGTTTAGATGAAATTGGAAACATTTCAGATGGTTTGTTACCATACCGAACAAAATCCGGATATCTCGAGTAATGCACAAGGTTTTCTTGAAACATGGATAAAATGATCGCTTGTAGTAGTCAAACTTTGTTCTTTTTCTCTCCTATGGGAAACATAAAAACAAGAAACAGATCCTGTCGAATGAATTTTCTAGAAGAACAAAAAAGAAAGAATATTGCTGTGTAATGACCTATAGCTCATTTTACGGCGGAATTCTCTCTCTTTTGCTCTTTGGACGATACATCCTGTTGACGAAAGCTTGTTTCAAGTGTACGAGTAGGACAAATATGTCACAATGTTACAGGTGTGACAACATTGCTTGTGACACCAATGCGAGAACCGTAAACTTGATATTGAGTCAAAAAGTCGCCAGAAAAAACACTACATCCAGAATACAAGATCAGTTTCGAAAGAAATAGGGTTACGTCTGTTGCAGATCTAAGGATATAAAAGTGAAAACCGTTTGCAGTATGTGCCTTAAGAAAATCTGCAATGAACATGGGTCGCATGGAGGTTCACACTGCTTCTGTTGTGAATGTTGGGTCAATGTTGGAGCTTGAAGTGACCACCGAAAAGGAGTGGTTTTGGCTTCAACAACAAAACTAGTTAAATAAAAGTGTATACCATTATCAACACAATAAAATTTTTGAAATTATCCGATAAGAAACAAGAAACTTACGTCATAATTGCAAATATATCACATAACACAATCGTTTCCACCAGTCATGATGAATGATATGTCGCTTGCACGGTTTGTACAGGTTCATAAATGTTGGAATTGGCTACTTCCGCCAGAGCGTTTGAAACATGTCAGATGTAATCAGTTCAATCCTAAATGGTCGTAAAAAAATCTGATGGCCATTTCCACTTATTATTTAACAAATCTGGAAGTTTGAGGTGTTGTACGAATTGTTTGGAAAAAAAACTAGAAAATGGCCATTTCCCTCGAGGTATCCGGAATGTGTCCGGTGTACCCCGCTCCAGAATGGTCATGGATGTCCAGAACATTTATTTTCGTTCTTTTTTTTCACTAATCATGAAGTTTGATATGTCGCACGAATGGTTTATACAGCATAGTGGAATTGGCCACTTCCGCCAGGGTGTTCGGAACATGTCCGGTGTGACCAGGTCAATCCCGAATGGTCGTTGATCTTTCTTATGAACCTTTCCACTCATTATTTGACAAATCATGAAGATTGAGGTGTCGCACGAATGGTTCTGATAACATTGTGGGAATGACCACCTCCCCCAGGACTTCCGGAACATATCTGGCACAAGTAAGCGGATTGTCGTGCCCAAAGAGGTCATTAACACTTAATTGTATATGGTTGAATTTATTGATAGTGTTTTATGTATAAAAATATCGAATAGCACGAGTAAAGAAGTTAAATTGTTTGAAAATTCATATTTCGACGGGTTCTGACCCCAACGGAATCCGGAATAACTCCGGAATAATTAGGTGAACCGGTTCCGTTTTGCGGTCCTTGCAAATTTAGACAAATCTGGATCGCATGCCATTGGTTTCAAGAAAATCAGTTGGAAAATGACTGTTTTAACAGTTGATTGAAGATTTTAAAATCCTCAAAAACAGACGTTGGGTACGCATAGGTTAAGAGAATTCACAAGAACCTAATATTATTAGATAATAAATCAACATTGAAATAGAAGAGATGACACTATAATAATGCATCACATTGTAATCTGATTCATGTGTTGGCGTTAACTCAAAGTCACATAGAGATAATCGTTAAATATTTTTAAAATAATTTTGAAATGATAAAATGGCAACATCCGGTATGCCATGAATTTATGCGAGGTTCAGTGTTATATTCAAATTACTTTTCTACATTGATACATTGGTGTTCTTATTTCTGTAGTTTATTTAATATACAAAAACGAGAAAACAATACGTAACTTTCTCCACGTCAATTTTTAACGATCCTCTGGAATAACAGGAAAGGGTGCTACATTAGCGTCACGTTCATGTCAATCACTATCGGTCGACCCAACATCATTCCTTCTCTCTTTCTCTTTTATCCATTTATGATGAATCAAAACAAAAGAAGAACAATCATTCTCATGTCATTATCTATTTAATTTGATCGCCCTAAGTGCAAATGTTTGCGAAGCAGGAATGAAATCTTGTAGCTGCAAAGTTTAAATATTGCAAAAAATCTACGCGCATTACTACTGCATCTATAGTACATCCTGCATGTGCACCACCAACCAGTACACAACAAACGTAGGATCGTAGGTTCGAATCCCAACGGATTGGCAAAAAAAAACCGTTATCAACATATATCAACAAAACAAATGTTAGAACAGAAGCAGCAGCGATGTAAGACGAAAACAAAATTTGAATTAAAAATATTGCGGCGCTTATATTAAATCCACATCCAGCGGCGGCGGTAACGCGCAAAAGATATGCGCGCAATTCAAACGCAACGTCAAAATTCAAGTAGGCTTGGATTTTTCCGTTCTTCAAGGACGCAAATGTTTCAAATTTGCTAAATCTGAAACATTTGGTGAATTTCATTATCACTGCGACGGTATATCGACATTTTCAGATAATCGCATTACGTGGATTTATCTTGCAGAGCACAATAGACAGATAGGTACAACATATGGAAGGATGGCGAGAAGAGAGAGAGAGAGAGAGATTTTTGTTTTGCTCTACGTGAGACGTTACGATCTGGACGTTATCATTTTTGACAGCCTGAAACGAAATTTCTGAAGGCCTAGCTGTTAAACAGCCGTATATTGGGCCAAAACCTCCATTTTACCTGGGAAAACCGATTGCTGTGATCAATCCTATTGGCACTCTATAACACAGATTATTCTAAACCTCACATATTCAATTCATAATTTACTTCTCTTCAAACATTCAATTTTCTTTCTTTGACGCAAAAACTCATAATACAGAGAGCGATAAGTGAGAGATTCTCTCAGAATTCAATCCCTACTTCAAATCATTTTAGTATTCAACATTAACACAAATTGTTTTGCTTTTAGAAGACAAAGAGTTTTGATTTATGGTTCATTCATATCAGATATCTGTATCTCGATATCGAGTTAGAGAACCATAGTAAAAGCTAGTTTTCATGGCTAACTCGATGGTCCCTAGGATCGCATTTGCACTGGTTTTGTGTTCTGTAACTCGATGATCCCTTCAATTTCGAGTTATGGAGAATTGACTGTAGATACAAGTTTTTAGAGAAAATATGTTCAATAATAATTGAATGGGATACAATAAAAACGCTTAAAAATAGATTGTAACATATTTAAAACCTGTGTGAAAAAATATATTGATCAAAAGCATTTCAACCCATTGATGGTCCCCAGACAGCATGCAAAATGTCGTTGTTGACTGAACAGACTCAGCGAGGTGACGAAACCGATGCTATGAAGGTATATTTTTTTCCTCTCTAGGGGCAATCAAACATTATCCAACCCAATAATACTGTTTCATATTCGAATCGGAAGTCTTCGAAAATGTACAAGTCTTACGTCTTCAAAATATTTATATATTTAAAATTCATAAACTTGTATGAAAAAGTGTCAAAATACTCGCTAAACATAACATTGTGAAGCAAAAAACAACTTATTAAAGAACCTCAAAGATAAAACTGACCATATTTGCATAGTCGACGTAAGCGCCAATAAGACCAAAATATATTCAAGAAGCTTGGAACACAAAAACGCATTTAAACCCCATAATTATTCCTTAGGGTTGTGGGAAGACTTTTTGAAAATTTCAGCACAATTGGTCGTTCCATGCGCTGGCGCATTTGAATTGAAGTTTATATACTGTTGGGTGCGCGATCTAAATGTTCATTTATACTTGTTTAGTATGGACCAATGCACGAGTTCACTAATTTGACGTTTGAGCGGTGCCGAATTCACTGGTTTCTATGGTCACATAAATAACACGACACCGCTAAAACGTCAAATAGTGAACCCGTGCATAGGTCCATTGTTCTTACGTGAAAGTATGGAACATCATTTTGATTCGGATGCCGATTACTGTGTTCATTTTGTCTCATATTTCGAACAACTTGATTTAAATTCCGAACGGCACGAATAAAACATATTCAAATTAATAATTTCGCAAATGAATTCCTCCTAGCTAGTTTTATTGGCCTCGAACTAGAGAATCATCACTACTCCCGAGGTATAAAATAGATTGGAAGATGATTAAATTGTATTGTAATTGGCTGCCATATTCTGGTTATTTGATGGCATATTTCAGCGAAACATTTCAACCACATCGTCATACAAAAACTTAGTGCTCGAGGTATGAGTTCGTTCAGAATTTGAGACAAAACGGTACATAAAATTTAAATTCTTTTCAAATCAGCGAAATTTAAAATCTCAAATTTCTCATGACAATATGCATTTGCGGTCAATAAACCCTGAGAGCACAGATAACGTAACTTTTTTGGCACGGACAAAAATTTAATAGTTTGTCTTTTACAGCGGAGAAAGGCCAACGATTGTTCGACATGCAAACGCAGTTTCACGGCGATACCCGATTCAAGCTGGATGAGCGCTTTCTGGCAGATGACGGATCGGCAGCCGGTCGAAAGAAGAAAAGGATACTCGAACGGGAGACAGCTGTCCTGGATAAAAGTGGCGACAAAGTAAGCAACCAGGAGCGCAAAAAGCAGTTGGAAATCCTTTCGAAGGTTACCGGAAAGGACATTTACGATCGCGAGCAGTTCAAGAAGGATGAAGCCGGCACAAAAGGTTTGCAGCGTTTCGATCCTTCGGTGAAGAAGGAACCGCCGAAGCAGGAATTGAAGAAAGCTGTGAAAGAACCGTCTGAAGAGGACATTTTGGCAGCGAAACGGGCAGAGCGCCCCGAAGAGGTGTTCCAAGTGACGGAGGAGAAATTCTTCAAGGTTTCAGATAACTTGTCGCAGGCCATCGGAGCTTCTTCTGGGGGATTCAGCTTACTGTCGATGTTTGGATCCGCTTCTGGGAAAGAAGAGAAAGCAGATGACGAGGAGGAAGAGGAAATCGATCAAGACAAACCGATGTACAGCGATGCTCGATTCAAATACGAATCATCGGCGAGTGAAGATGAAGACGAACAACCGGAACAACCAGATGAACCAAAGCAGGAAGAACAGGAAACCGTTCAAGTGGTACCGCAAGAGGACGAATCGAAGAAGAAAAAGAAAGGTGGATACTATTCCAAGCAGGGTATCTGGAAGGAGGGTTTGTTTTTCCAACCAAATGACGCACGATTCGAAGAGGGTAGAAAGTTTTTCACGGAATTTGTCAGCTCTGGTGCTGCTAAAGACATACCCCGCAAGGACGAATGGGCCAAGGATATAAGGAAGATTTACAAGAAACGTAGGAATCGCGAAACAAAGATCGTAAACCAGATGAGGGCGAGACGAGGTTTGAAGTTGATGAAAGGTAAGCGGAAATAGAGATTTTGATTGCTTATTGTTACAGAATGAGATTGTTGCGTTTATTTCGAAAGAAATGCCCCGATTTAAGTAAATGAAAACCGAATTCAGTACTATAACATTAAATTCTACAGGCACGCGTATTTCGAGCTCAATTTTAGTTTCGTGTACTATTATAGTACATAATATTAGTATATAATATTTTTGATTCCAAACTGTTTACTCAATAGGATTTATGTAGACTCCTGACGGAACACAAGGCAAAATTAATAGCTTTATTTTAGGACGATTCCTACACTAAGAGTACATAGCTTAAATATTACATAAATTTGTTTTTTTTTTTATGGACCAATGCACGAGTTCACTAATTTGACGTTTGAGCGGTGTCGAATTCACTGGTTTCCATGGTCACGTAAATAACACGGCACCGCTCAAACGTCAAATAATGAACTCATGCATTGGTCCATAGGTCTTATGAAAAAGATTTGATGTAAATCATAAGATCGTTATTTTAGGCTAAGTAGCCCGTCATTCGTTTTGGCAACAATGATGACATTTCAGGTTTCATTTCAAAGTGATACAACTCAGTCTTGATAGTTTATATTGACTTGAAAATGTATCATTATACGCGCTAACATGCATAAAGTATGCTGATATATTTTCAGCTGTGCTAGTGCAAAACCAACTGATTTTCTTTGATTTGAAATCGTGAGATGAATTAGCAACAATCATCAACGATGCGTACAAATTTCAATGACGGCCTACTTCGCCTTAAGGCATTATGGACCTATGCACGGGTTCACTATTTGACGTTTGAACGGTGCCGTGTTATTTACGTGACCATGGCAACGAGTGAATTCGGCACCGCTCAAACGTCAAATTAATGATGGATCATTGAAAGACAGCGAATTCGGAATGCTTTGACGACACTAACCCCTATCACCGAACCCATGAAGAGAGTCTCCATCCCATACGACGTACACATCAGCAAACAGCTCCGCCCAAAGCTAAGGAATTTCGGAATCGATTTGGTATTTTCCAGCAGAGACAACCAACTTAGAACTTCGTTAGGCTCTACCAAGGATCCGGTAAACACACTAAACAAGGCTGGTGTTTACAAAATCAGCTGTTCCCACTGCAGCAAGGTCTACGTTGGTCAAACAAAGCGGTCTCTCGAGGTTAGATTCAAGGAACACTTAGCGGAAATAGGAAAAGCTCAGAAGACGATAGACAAGGGGATGACATACGATTTCAAATCTAAGGTGGCAGAACATATCTTTTCAGAAGGACATACAATTACGACGGCCGATATCAAAATTTTGAGAAATGTTTCTTCTCCTTGGAAACTGGATGTGGCGGAGAGTCTGGAAATTTGCAAACAGGTACCTACGACGCTACTCAACAGAGACAACGGCAATACATGGCTATTCAACTTGGTACCTACTAATCGTTCCCGTGATGTACCTTTCAGCATTTAAAGTTTCAACAAAAGAGGGATGGAATGTACCTAAAGCTCATAAATTTTAAGTTAAAAAATAATAATGGGTAGGGAAATACGTTTATACCTAGTGTTAATATATAATGTGTGCATACGATGGTTTTCTTCAAGTCGAGTCTAGTACACGACACTGAAGACGGCCTTACAGTTGAGGTCGAAATACGCGTATCTGTCAAAGGATACAAACTCTAGTGGAATTAAATGGTATAGTACTAAATTCGGTTTTTCATCTACTTATAGGTATTCTACTAAACAGCTCGAAGATTTATTATCAGCTGATCTTTGTTTATATTTTCAACCAGCAATCTTTAAGTACTGTTGGTGAGATGTAACGTGTATGTACACTAGCGCAGAAACCACTATGGACCGATGCACGAGTTCACTAATTTGACGTTTTAGCGGTGCCGTTTTATTTATGTGATCATGCCAAATAGTGAACCCGTGCATATGTCCATGGTCCAGAACAAACACTTCTTGGCTTTTAATCACAAGGCTTGCTGAGATACATCTTCAACACTCCTCCTCAAGCCGCAAGGTTCCCCATCGTCTTACGGCACTCTTCAAATTTTGTCCGCTGCAATGGTTTGGTAAGGCCATCGGCAACTTGCTCCCCCGTGCCAACGTACGCTAGTTGTACCACACCACGGCTCAGTGCGTCCTTGATGAAGTGGTGGCGTATATCTATATGCTTCGTGCGATGATTATACTCACCATTCTTCGCGATTGCGGTACAGCTCTGGTTGTCGCATCGAATTTCTATTGGATCGTCGTTGGTGACCAGTAGAGCCGAAAGTCCACGCCACCATGAAGCTTCCTGTACAGCGGCTGATACAGACATGTACTCCGCCTCACAGGTAGCTAGTGCCACCGTCGGTTGCTTCTTGCACATCCATGAAATGCCACCGCCTGGGGCCAGAAACACGTTGCCGCTGGTTGACTTTCGCTCGTCTAGATCGGATCCCCAATCGGCGTCGCAGTAGCCAACAATGCTGGAATGTGGCGTCCTTCTTATAAACCAGTTTGAATTGTAGTTGAATCTGCTAAGTGTTCACCGCAAAAAGTATGTAGGTTCGAGTGCTCTGCGCCAAATACATGAGGCATCCGACAGCTTCCTGATACGGAACGTCCTTCATCAGAGCGGATTCATCGTTGTCCTTTTGGCTCACTCCTACGTAAGATTCTCACTGTAGTTCATCGGTACTTTCATAGGTTTGCATTAATCTATGTTGAACCGCTTCAGAACCGACTCTACGTACGACTCTTGATCTAAAGCGATGGAGTCGTTTTTCCAAGGCAGTGTTGCGCTTGTCCCAGATCCTTCATTCGGAAGCAGCTGGATAGCTGTTCCTTCAGCTTCTTCGTCCACATCCGATCATTACTGAAGATCATCAGGTCGTCGACGTATATAGCAACGATCAGAATCTTTTTCCTCGGAAGCCGATGTAAACACACGGGTCGAATTTTGTTGGTGTCAGACCAAAACGTCGCAACGCATCATCTAGTTTGTGGTTCCAAACTCGGCTCGACTGCTTCAAGCCATACTACGCCTTGTTTAGCTTGCACACCATCGTCTTCTTTTTTCCGTCTACGAAGCATGGAGGCTGCTCCATGAATATCTCCAAGTCGAGATCTCCTTGCAGGAAGGCCGTAACCGCGTCCATTTGGTCCTTCGCCAGATCGTGCTTGAACGCTAGTGCGAGAAGATATCGCAACGAACTGTAGCGAACGACGGGAGCATATGTTTCATCGTAATCTACCCCCTTTCGCTGCGAGTAACCTTTAACGACCAAACGAGCGTTACGTCGGGTCGGGTTTCCGTCAGCATCACACTTCGTTTTAGATACCCACTTGCATTTAATGGCTTTCCTACCCTTGGGGGGCGGGGTGAGGGTCCAGGTGGTATTGGCCACCTGAGCATAAAATTTCTCCTGCATGGCACACCGCCATGGGGGATCATCTCCTAATCCGCCATCCATGCCAGATGTAATCGCCACAAGACCATCGTCATTGCTCGGTCCACCAGTGGAATCGTCATCAGGGAAACCATGGAAGTCACTTGAATCATCGTCGGAGATTGGCTGTGGATGTGGTAAACCGGATAGCCCAGTGCCGTTAACATGAAAGTCATTATACTTGCCGGGCAAAACGTGCTCCCGTTCGCTGCGCTTTGACCGAGGTGGTTGTGAAGATTGTCGCTGGACACATCGCAGGAAAACTACTTACCGAATCACGATGGTTGACTTCTTCTTTGGATCGTACAGTTGATAACCTTTGGTTCATTCATCGTAGCCCGTTAAAACGCATTCATGGGATTTGGGATCCCACTTGCGCCTCTTCTGCTTTGGAACTTGAACCAATGCTTTCGTCCCAAACACACGCAGATGTGAAAGGTTGGGTTTCCTTCCACTCCAGGCTTCCTCAGGTGTCAGATTGTGCCCACGAGTCGGAGATCGGTTGATGAGGTACACTGCTGTAGATACGGCCTCCGCCCAAAAGCCTTTCGATAAGTTGCCTTCGAATAGTAGACACCGTGCCGTCCGGTCAGCGTGCTCCGCCAAGCCATTCTGCTGGAGTGTATTCTCGTTCGTCGTCTCGTATCGGATGCCTTTTCGCTGTAAGTATCCTTGAAAACTTCTGTTGATGTATTCCTAACCATTGTCAGTCCTGATCGCTTTAAGCTTCTTGTCGCTTTGGCGCTCCGCCATCGCGTGGAATCTCTTGAAGACCGCAAATACTTCATCTTCTGATTTTGTTTTCAGGAAGTACACGAACATACGCCTCGTCTTGTCATCGATGAACGTGATGTAGAACCGATTACCGCCAATCGAGTTCGTTTCCGTCGGACCGCTGATATCCGAATGGACTAGCCGCAAAACGTACGCCGCACGGGATCTGTTCTTCGGAAATGGTAGCTTCGACTGCTTTTGCATTGGGCAGATCCGACAATCTGCACTAGCGTCTTTAATTCAGCACGATACCGGTTGCCAAACTACCAGCCAGCTTCTTCAGATTTACGGCTCCGAGATGACCCATCCGTTTGTGCCAGAGCTCGAAACTTTCTACATCGTTGTTGAATTGAACGGAGTACCCCTTCTGCACGATCCTGCCCACCGAAAGAAGGTTTGCCATCAATCCCGGAACCAGCTGCACGCCGCTCGCGTTCATGCTGACTTGATCGCCTCTGCACTTCGGTTGAAGGTTTGCATTGCCACAGACATTGTTGCTCATCATGTGCGCAAAAGCCACCGAGTCGAAAATCAAGTCATTCGCGTCACCTTTTCCTGTTGGCGTAGTAGGCAATCGGACGTCGCCTCCCTTTTAGTTGTTAGGATCCACTAGCAACAACCAGTTACTTGTTGGTGAAAATTAACAAACTGGTTTACTGCCCATAACTGCATATTTGTAACATTCGACAAAAGTAGGCATTGAGTAAATGGGGTACCAAGTTAGCATTTTATTGCAGCATGGGAGGGAACTGATATTTCAAAAAATCACTAAGAATTCAAAAGTGCTTATTTGAGGCTGAAATATTGTACAACTCATATCGCTTATTGGGTGAATAGTCAGAAAAAAAATCTGATAGAAATTTCGTTGCCACTGCATTATGAGGCTCATGTATAATCTCAATGTGACTGTTATGCGGTTACAATTGCCAATGTGACAAAACAACTTGGTATTTTTTTCGAAGTATTTAGAACAATCTCACAGATTTTAGTAAGTGGATAGAATGTATTTGTCATTTGATGACTCTCCCCGGTATTAACTCGCAATTGTCAAAAATGTCGAATGTGACTGTTATGCAGTTATGGGCAGTTTATTCCATAACCAAACTCCGTTCAGTTAACACCTAATAAACCTAAGCTTTTCGTTTCTGTTAAACTGTGCCTATTATTTGGAGTTTCCCTGCCATTCCCTTCAAGAGGTTATGGGCACCACCGCTAAGGACGTTACGTGCAACATCCCGTTGCTGCGTGGGAGTGGAGCAGACTTTCAAAACTGGAGCTACCGTGTACGCCTGTTTCTCGAAGCAAAAGGCGTTGCGGATGTGTTAAGCAGAACGGCACCGACAGGAGAAGCAGAAAAGGCGAAGTTTGAAGAAATGGACCGGATCTCCAAGGCATTGCTGGTGAGTTGTCTATCGGACGAATGCCTTGAAATCGTTCGAGAGAAGACGACCACGAAGGAGATGTGGACTAGTCTGGAATCGGCTTATGCGAAGAAGTCCGTGGCGAGTCAAACGATCGTCAGGAAGCAGTTGGCCCGTTTGCAGATGAAGGAAGGAGCCGATATGCGAACGCATTTATTGGAATTCGACGGACTCGTGAGGAAGTTGAAGACGGCTGGAGCAACCTTGGCTGAAAGTGATCAGGTGTCGCAGCTCTTTTTAACGCTTCCAGATTCTTTCGATCCGCTTGTTACTGCCCTGGAGAATGTTGCTGAGGAAGATTTGAATCTGGATCTTGTCAAGCAGCGACTGTTGGCTGAAGAAAGGAAGCGATCGGATCGGCAAGGTGATTCAGTTGAAGACAAGTCGGCAGCGTTCACGAGCGATACGAAGAAGAAGTTCCAGAAATTCCAGGGTAAATGCCACAAATGTGGACGCCGTGGCCACATGAAGAAGGATTGCCGCCAGCGGGAAGCAAATTCAGCGAAGAAGGATGCTGTAAGTTTCATGGCCGATGCAAACGTTGCGGAGAAAAGGCCTGGACGAGTAATGTTCAAGCTTGATTCCGGGTGCAGTGGTTGGCCTGGTTGGCGAGAAGAACGTTTTTGCCGTGCTGGAGAAGATGACCAATGGTGTGGAGATAAAGGTCGCTAAGGAAGGAGAAGCTATGCTTGCTGAACAGATAGGCGAAATCAACGCAACAAGCAACAAAGGAGTGCACTTCAACTTGAAGAAAGTGCTATATGTCCCGGAGCTACGTGAAAATCTGATGTCCGTCAGAAAAATGGCCAGTGCTGGGATCGACGTTTTGTTCTCTGGAAGCGTAGCTGTCTTGAAGAAGAACGGCAAGTTGTTGGCAACTGGACATCTTCGAGGCAACCTGTACGAGCTCGAGCTGTTGCTAGAAGAAGTGAAAGTCAATCATTGCGAGGTAGCTATCGGAAACCTTTGGCATCGTCGACTCGGGCATATCGGCCAACGCGGATTGGAGACCATGGCTGAAAGGTATGGATGAAAAGGCAAGTCAAATTGATTTTTGTGATGCATGTGTACAAGCAAAGCAATGCCGAGAACCGTTTAAAGGAACGCGTGTTAGGACCAGCCGGTCTTTGGAGCGGATACATTCTGATGTTTGTGGGCCGATCGATCCGCCGGCATGGGATGGTTCACGATACATAGTGAGCTTCATCGACGACCATACCCATTTCTCAATGATTTACTTGCTGAAGCGCAAATCTGGTGTATTTTAGAAGTTTCAAGACTACGAAGCGAAAGTAACGGCCATGATGAGAAAATCCATTTCAAGAATTACGAGTGATCAAGGCAGGGAATACTGTTCGACGAATCAGTTGCAGTACTACAGAACGAAAGGAATCCAACTAGAGACAACGGTTGCGTACACTCCTCAGCAGAATGGTGTAGCGGAGAGGTTCAACCGGACCTTGGTAGAGAAAATTCGTTCCGTACTCATTCAATCTAAAGTTCCGAAGCGTTTATGGTCCGAAGCTGCCCTTGCGTGCGTTTACTTGATGAATCGAAGTCCAACAAGCGCACTTCCCTCTGGTGTTACCCCTGCAGAACTGTGGTTCGGTGTCACACCGGATTTGGAAAAACTTCGAGTTTTCGGATGCAAGAGTTTCGTTTGGATTCCGAAGCAGCAAAGACGTAAGTTAGATGCCAAAAGTAAAGAAATGGTCATGGTTGGGTACGCACCCAACGGTTACCGCATGTGGGACCCGGTGGCACGACATGTAACAATTGCTCGAGACGTCAAGTTTGATGAGTCGTGTTTTCCGTACGCTGTAATGAGTCAAGAAGATGATGTTCCGTTGGTCGTCCACTTCCCGCTCGAGCAAGAGGGGGAAAATAACCAGTTGGCCACCATAGATGAAATCGACCAAGCAAATTAAGAAAAGGACGTAAATGATGAAGACTCGATTGAAGCACCGGAAAACGCGCTCCCTTCGCCCACAGAAAGACGCTAAATTCCGAGAGAATTGTCGTCGAGGTCTAGCGGACGGGAGCGCAGGCTCCCCGGTAAGTTATTCGACTATTTTACCGGTTATAGAGCTCTTTCTGACGAATCGATTTCCGCAGATATTCCAGAGTCGTTTGATGAGCTGACAGAGCATGCTGATCGAGATGTGGATGGCTGCTGTGAGAGACGAACTACGTTCCATGGAAGAGAACAAGGTTTGGCGTTTGTCAAGCTGTCCACAAGGAGTTAGGCCCCTGAAATCGAAGTGGGTGTTTCGGTTGAAAGATGATGCGGCTGGCAACGCGTTCAAACATAAGGCGAGACTGGTGGTGAAAGGATTCCTGCAGAAGGCTGGGGTCGATTACGAGGAGACATTCGCTCCTGTAGCAAGACTAGCCACTATCAGAACGGTTCTTGCTGCGGGTGTCCAACAAGGATTCCGCTTCCATCAAATGGACGTCAAGACGGCGTTCTTGCACGGCGACCTGAAGGAAGAATTATATATGGCGATTCCTGATGGCGTAACATCACCTCCCAATACAGTGTGCCGTTTGTTCAAGTCACTGTATGGACTCAAGGAATCCCCAAGGTGCTGGAACGAAAAGTTCAACGATCGGTTGCTGAGCTTGGGCTTCCGACGATCGCTACATGACTACTGCCTCTATGTCCGGATAGTACCAGAAGACGAAATTTACATAATTCTGTATGTGGACGATTTAGGCAGGACGTAGGCAATCGGACGTCGCCTCCCTAAATTTAGTTGTAAGGATCCCCTAGCAACAACCAGTTACTTGTTGGTGAAAATTAACAAACTGGTTTATTCCATAACCAAACTCCGTTCAGTTAACACCTAATAAACCTAAGCTTTTCGTTTCTGTTAAACTGTGCCTATTATTTGGAGTTTCCCTGCCATTCCCTTCAAGATTTTCAAAGTGGAAAGCACAGTGCAAAACGTATCGCCCTTCCTGGAATCCTAGTTATTTTTCCCTCAAATGGTTAAACTGAACATCGCGGTTGACCCATTTGAGCTTTGACAGTCGAGTAGTTATTTTAGAACAAAGTTGACGGATGCTTAGTTATTCTCAAATTCACGGGAGCAGAAAATAACTCATGTCATGTTTAACCAATTAATTTTAACTAAAAGTTAAACGAACTGGTGAAACGGTTCACAGCCTAAGACGTCTGTCTTTGGTAGTGGTTATGGACCAATGCACGTGTTCACTAATATGACGTTTGAGCGGTGCCGAATTCACGGGTTTCCATGGCTACGCTAAAACGTCAAATGGTGAACTCGTGTATGGATCGAAGCACGATTCACTAATTTGACGTTTGAGTGGTGCCGAATTCACTGGTTGCCATAGTCACATAAATAACACGGCACCGCTAAAACGTCAAATAGTGAACTCGTGCATAGGTCCATGGACCGATGCACGAGTTCACTGATTTGACGTTTCAGCGGTGCCGAATTCACTAGTTGCCATGGTCACGTAAATAACACGGCACCACTCAAACGTCAGATAGTGAACTCGTGCATCGGTCCATTGGTCCATAAAGGAAC
Organism: Aedes aegypti; assembly: GCF_002204515.2. Classification (NCBI taxonomy): domain Eukaryota; kingdom Metazoa; phylum Arthropoda; class Insecta; order Diptera; family Culicidae; genus Aedes; species Aedes aegypti. Next base: position 21,424,878 of record NC_035109.1, on the reverse strand, counting down.
TATTTTATTTCTATTATGTCATTACAACTATGGACCAATGCACGAGTTCACTAATTTGACGTTTGAGCGGTGTCGAATTCACTTGTTGCCATGGTCTCGTAAATAACATGACACCGCTCAAACGTCAGATAATGAATTCATGCATCGGTCCATAGATATCCAGACTTGCTGAGATACCTCTTCAACAGTAAAGTTTCGTTTGGATTCCCGTCTTCTTCTTCTTGGCATTAACGTCCTCACTGGGACAGAGCCTGCTTCTCAGCTTAGTGTTCGTATTAGCACTTTATTAACTGAGAGCTTTCTTTGCCAAAGTAGCCATTTTTGCATTCGTATATCGTGTGGCAGGTACGATGATACTCTATGCCCAGGGAAGTCAAGGAAATTTCCTTTACGAAAAGATCCTGGACCGACCGGGAATCGAACCCAGACATCTTCAGCATGACTTTGCTTTGTAGCCGTGGACTCTAACCACTCGGCTAAAGAAGGCTCCTATGGATTGCCTATGGACCGATGCACGAGTTCACTATCTGACTTTTGAGCGGTGCCGTGTTATTTACGTGACCATGGCAACAAGTGAATTCGGCACCGCTCATACGTCAAATTAGTGAACTCGTGCATTGGTCCATAGCTACTTATTGTATTCCCGTCATTAAACAGATAGTGGTTTGGAAAAAAATTCATATTGTTTGACCAAATCCGAATTAAGGCAGGTAGTTAACCATAAATGAAAGACGACTGACTGCATTATCACGTCATGGCCACGTTGAAAGTTTATCCCAAAAAAAATTCCCCGGGTTGGAAATTTCTGGTCCACCAGAGAGAACCTTCCCTGAAGCCATCTTTGCTGATAATACCACTATACCAGGTTTTAAATACAAACTGAAGATAAGTTACCTTAAGTAACTTATTTCGCACCCATTTCCATAACTTTTTATATGTCTGTCATCACTAATAGCTCTATAAAACGATTATAATACAGCACGGAGGAAAAACAGCCTAGTTTGAAACAACCAATTTTTTGGTTGAATTTCAAACTAGCAATTTAGTTGTTTTTAACCTAATATTTGTTGTTTCAAGCCAATGGGTTTGTTTGAAACAAGCTTTTTTCATTGGCTGTTTTAAATTGAAATTTTAATGTTTTTTAACGAGAATTATGGTTGTTTTAAACTAAAGATTCAGTCAATATTAACAAACAGCTGGTTTGTTTTAACTAAAAACTAGTTTGTTTATTTCTCTAGTAAATTTTTAGTTTCAAATTAAAATAATAGGTTAATTTGAAGATAACAATATATTGAAACAAACTAAGATTTTGGTTGGATCAAAAACAACCAACAAATTAGGTTGAAACAAACCAACTGCGTGTGTTGTTCCTTTTATTGTTGGTTAGCTCACAGTTATCTTTAGAAACTCCGACATCTTGAAATATAGTTAAAGAACATTTAAGAATATGTCAGGTTCCGGAGGTAATTTGATTTGTTATATATTGTTTTTTAATCCATATTCAGTCAATACTTTTATTGTTCAGGTGTGTATCCAAATGGAGGACATACAACATCCTTCGCAGAGCAGAGAAAAATACTATGGAGGTGCTTCGCTTATTAATAATATTTTATTGCACAGCCACGGTAAGAGAGATTTTCTTTAACTTATTTGGATGCGCACATCAAGCGCTTTTCTAAAAATATATTATTTTCCTTTATAGAATCAAGAAAGTGGACAACCAAGACTCGAAATCGCTATTCTGAATTCTGAATTCCTTGAGGAATATTACCGACAGCATACAAAATTCATTCAATCGCAGAAAGTCATTATAATGCGGATTTATTTTTTTTTTTTTGTAATTTCAAATAAATTTGAACACACGAAAGATTTGTTGCATCAATTATAAATTGAGAAAATGAAAAAAAAAAACAGTATAGTACCATAATCAAACCCAAACATCAGGTTAAATCAACCAGCAAATTTGTTTACTTTGAATTGATTCTTGGTTGTTTCAAACTGCTTTTTTTGGCTTGAAACAAACTAGATTTTTGGTTGTTCTCAGAACTGTCAAATTCAACAACAAATCTAAAGGTTGTTTCAAACTAAAGATTTGTTGAAATTATCTGGAAAACCGAAAAACAAACAACCTGGAATTCTAGTTTGTTTCAAACGATGCATGTTGTTGATTTAAACCAGAATTTTGTTTGTGCATATTTCAACCTATAAATTTGTTTGAAATTAACTAAAAATTGGTTGTTTTTACTAATTATTTTTCTCCGTGAGGCTATGAATATATTTTATAGGTCTCACAAACATCATAGAAAATATTTACAGCCTAACTGATTACCTTAAATTTACAGAGATTCCCAACCATTATGGTAGAGGACCCAAAGATTCCTGATACTCACTACATCCTCCATTCAACACACTACCCTCGTAATTTCCCGAATCTTCTCCCGTTGGAGCACCGGAAATCGTACTTTTCCCCTTGAGCATCTTCATGTCATTCTTGACCTTCCGAACCGTATTCCTCATGGCTCCCAGAAACTTGAGCAGAGTGGTCTGCTCCTGTTTCACGAATAACGCATGCGCCAAGAAGGGAACCTTTCGCAAGCTGCGGCCACTCATACCCACGCTCAGTTCTGCCAACGATTTCAGATTCTTGCTCACCACAGTTGCGTCGGAATCTGCCAACACCGGAAGCTCTTCCGAATCGGTGACGATCCCAACTTCCTGCAGGTTCTTCAGCGTCGTACGATAGATTTCGTAGATGGCCGCTAGACTGGGATTGCCGATGTACTGCACAATATCCGCGCGGTCCAGGAAGGCGAGATCTATGCTTCCAGTGAGATTTGAAGTGGCCAGTACAAACACGTTCGGGTACTTCCGGATGCGATCCAGCTGGGTCAGTACGGCATTGACCACCCGGATGCTGTCGCTAGGTTCGTTATTGGAGATTGCATCCCGAGCGAAGGCGATCGATTCGACCTCATCGACCAGAACACACACCAAAGATGTCCTATCCTGGCACAAGCTATGAATTTGATCGAAAACCTTTTGGACAAGCTTTCCACTCTCTGAGAACCACTTCGAGAATAGACTATGGCTGTTGATCTCGACAAGATGCGCATGGTTGTAATCTTCACTCATTCGAACGGCAAGCTTTTGGGCGAGGGCTTTACATAGACTGGTCTTACCTGTTCCTGGTGGGCCGTGCAGCAAGATCAATCTGAAAGAATAATTTCATAGGATCACAACGTTATCTTAACTCAGGACTGGTAGCGAAAAGTGATTTAGTAATTTTGGTTTTTGATAAAAATAATTAGGTACTTTACTCCATCATAATGCTTTACCCACCTGTTGCAAGCGATCAGATTGGTGTTGACCTTCTTCCGCGAGAACAGCATCGTAGTCTGCATGAAGCTCAACAAATCGTGCTTCAGATCATCCTCGTAGATCAAACTCTCCCACATGCCGTGGAAATCTCTCGTGGGCAGCAGCCAATGGTTGGCCACCTGAATCTCGTCCCCATCCTGCTGAATGGTTTCCTCCTCACTGGTCTCATCGTTTAACAGGTAAGTAAACATTCTCAAATCGGTTCGCGGGTTTTGCTCCTCCACGGTGTTGCAAACCGTAACACTTTCCACATTGGGATAGGTCACCTTGAAGACGTGATCCTTGGGCAGAGTTTTATTCTCCGTTAGGTATAGGTGAATCGCTTTTATTAGATCGGCGTGGGGCGACTTTTTGTTAAAGCTACGGAAGCCATGAAACGAACGGTTGATGCATTGCGAAGAAACCCAAATTTCGAATTTTAACTTACCCTCGGGTACACGCTATTTCGATATTGATTGGTTCCATGGTATGCATTTCGGTTCAACAGATATACGACAGTTAGTGGCGATAATGTTCTTTTAAAACACAACAAATTAACATTGACTCTATCAAAAATGAAAAACTGTTCCAACGATGGCGATCTATCTAAAAGCGCGATATGGTCATCAACTGAAATTGAAATGCATTTCAGGGTTGAATCGAAGTGCATTTTCAAACAGTTGTCAAAAGCGATCTGAGACGCGAACCACCCGGTGGTGTAATCTAGTACGTTTAAATAAAGTAATGTAAATCACATCAAAAATATTCTACTCATACCGAACGGTTAACCATGTACAGCAGGGCTGCCCGCGGGAACTGGAACTGGAAACGAAAATCTATTTACCGTAGGGGAAGGCGAAGATTTCTTGACCGCCCAAGTAACCACTAAGCCGTATAAAACGGCACCAAGTTGGTTCTATAGTCGATTTAAAGGCTTGGCTATCAGGGCTTATTGGAACTATATCGCAATTAAGGGCTGCTATAGAGCCACTTTTGGCGAATTATTTGGCTGATAAACGGCCTACTCGTTCCGAGTCTCTGAAGCGAGAGGTGTCCAAATTTTATAGCACATGGATCAAAGAAAAAGGAAAAAAAAATCTTTGTTTATTTTTCGTCCTTTTCTACCTTTTTATGTTCCTAATCGAAGTTGATTTTTTTGTTACGTGATCCAGGTTCGAACTAATGTTTCCAAGGCTCCTATTACATGATTTTCCCTAGATTTTCCAACTGCTCCACCTATGCATTGATGGTTTAGTTTGCCCAGGATAGTATTTAAAGCATAAGGTGTCCAGATAGCCTCGGTAAGATTGTTAGCAAACTCATGGAAGAGGCCACGGACTTCATTGCAGTATATAATTGCAGTATACAATAATGGTGGAAGTTAAATCCCTTAACAACTAATCGAAGAAGGATTTCAATGCGATGATCTCGCGAAATAACCCCAAAAACGCTTTCATGATTCATTTTGTATTTCCTCTCGCTGCTCTTGCAATGGTTCGGAATGGGAAAGTTCTTTATCAGGAGTGTTGCAAATCGGAAGCATTCAAATCCTCAGTGTTTCCACTACTCATGAATTTCTATGGACTTCTTCCGCTGCGGAATCGTTTACTTTCTGCAATCATTCTGCTGTTCAAAATACATTTTAACCAAATTTGATCATCGAATCTACATTTGTTTTGATTGAAATCTGTATCGGCTTTGTTGTCATAAACGTCATGTCACAAGCCGTTTATAAGCATTCACAGCCCTTGTGTACTGCTAATAGGCACAGGGTTTACAAGCCCTGTAACATAGCGTTATATACCCGTATACGGCTAATATCAGGGCTTGTGGAACACAATGCCTAAAAGTATTTGAAAATGTTATATGCTGCCAGTTGGCACTGACATGCTGTTGAACAGCTCATTTACCGCTTATAACAGTGCTTACTGGTTACCTGGGCGGGGTTTGTTTTCGAGACATAACTATCAGACATAAAAATCAGCAGTTTGATTTGGTGGTAGAGATGTAATAGTAAAATGAATTCGTTGAAGTGATTATATAATAAAACGAAGCCAAACTTCGAATTTTCAAATGCACAAGTCTGGAGAATATGACAAGGGTTTATTCACAAATTTCATAACGCCAAAAATTGCCATCTTCGACACCCACCCACCCCTTTGTAACGCTTTTTGTATGAATATTTTACAAATTTTGTATGAGCCGTAACACCACGAGAACATCCATCCACCCCTTTTAGCGTTATGAAATTTGTGAGTGGGCCCTTAAGACTTGTGCTCTTGAAATTGAGAGTTGTAGCTCCGTTCTATAATCATCTTAAGAAAATCATCTTATTACTGATAGAAAAATTCTCGCATAATAGGGTCCTAAAGGCCTGTCCCAATTTTAGTGCCAAACGTTTAAGTTTAGGTCAAAAACACATGTTTACTCAATTTTTTAATGTTTTTCTTTTGTTTAAGCCCAAAAAATATTTTTTTTTGATTTTGTCACACTTCTTGGCTTAAACTCATATTTTGGGTGTATTTTGCTTTCCGTGTCCCTTCCGAAATGTCAGATAGGGGCTCATTCATTTATTTCATAACGCTGAAATTGACCATTTTGGACACCCACCCACCCCCTTGTAACGCTTTTTGTATGAATTTTATTAAATTTTTGTATGGACCGTAACATCGCTAGGACACCCACCCACCCCCTCTAGCGTTATGAAATTTGTGAATGGACCCTAGGAACAACCCCAGTGTTAAAACTATATGCCCTGTGGTGTTTTTGTCGATTAAGCGAACTTCAAACATGATCAAAAGTGTCAAGGTTCATTTATGTACCCAATTTTTAAATTAAAGTTTAAATATGATACAGCCGTTATTTGAGCGGGAAAAATTGCTAAAATAGTTGCAGTAACATGCTCTTTCGTGTCATTAAATAAAAACAAGATTTCATTAAACATTTTAGGGCCCAATTTATGATCTCGCCCTAAAAGCCGTTGGTAACCATGTGTGTAGCTCGTTGTTTCTGAGCATTTGAATGGATTTACACGTTATTTAACAACTCTATCGTGAAGAAAGGATCATTCTCTACCTGCCAGTGGTGTTGGTCTGGATGCTTACTAATTAATTTGCTCAGAAAAAAACGAGCTACACACGTTATTACCAATGGCTTTTAGGGCGTTATCTCAGATTATGCGAGAATTGAGAATATGTTTAACTTTTTCACACAACATCAAAACATAAGATAACATCTTCCAAAGTAGAGATACGAATTCAGGCGAACTCGCCAATGGCGGAAAGCCACTCAAATAAAGTTAAGGTTTGATCCATAAATTTCATAACGCCGAAACTAGACATTTTTGACACCCACTCCATCCTTGTAACGCTTTTTGTATGAATATTTTCTAATTTTGTAAGCAGTAACATCATCGGGACAGCCAGCCACCCTCTTCAGCGTCATGAAATTTATGAATAAACCCTAACCCTAAATAATAATTCAGGCTATAAGCCTCTGTACGTGTAAAAAATTCTTTTGACTTTCAATGTGCGTCGTGTGATTTTTCTTATTCTTTATTTAGTAGGCTCAAGCGCCCGAGAGCATACGGAGCCGAATGTCATTTTATTTTTCAATTACAATAAAATCTTAACCAAGATTTATGATTTGGTTATTTGGACAATTTTTGCCCGAAGAATTACTGTTTCTCTTCGAACGATTATTGACGATGGATTGACAATCGTCCAGAGAAGCCTGGCTAGAACACATTTTTTTCCTTTCATTAGCCAGTCTGGCTGACCGCCGCCGCTTGTTGGATGATTCGATGCTACCTGATGATGTGCTATCGTTTCCATCATTGTCGTCGTCGACAATATCGTTCTTGGTATGAAATCAGATGCTATATGGCATTAAGTGACTGGGTTATTTTCAGCCTTGTTTCTGTTGGTAGGAAAAGCAGGCCATTATGTTGATCACTTCTCAATGAAGTTGATTGATTTACAACGGAATTGCAAAAAGGCATTTGCTCGCCTTACTAGTGATTTTTAGTACTTTATTTTTTTCTTGTGCAAAAGTGAAGTGTTAAGATTCAATAAGTAGTTTTTTTGTCAAATTTCACAAGGCGAAATGATCACGATAAAGGATTTCCCAGAAGCACTGGTATCGAGTTCCAGGGTCGTTCAAAATTGACTTCGAACCCAAATTTTTCATAAAATTTGGTGTACGGATTTGGATTTGGAAAAAAAAATGTTTAGATATTTCAAAGAAAAAATTTAATTTAGACAACATTTCTATCTGTTCATACAACCTAGTGCTCATCCTCGCACCATGGCCTCCTTTGCAATTCGCAAACAAACTGTACACGATAAACCGAAACCTCTCAAATTTATGATAAAAATAAGCCGTCTTTCAACAAGCCAAAAAAAAAAAATTGTAATTTTCATTGACTTCCCGCGATTAAATGTTAAGCCATCATGTGGAAATAAAATTTGATTTACTTTTGGAAAAATTCAAAAACCTAATTGAGTTTCAAGCCCGTTTTCGATGTTTTTCAGAGGGGCATGCTGTATTCTAGTATGAAAGTAATGTGGTTGGAACTCATTATACACTTTTCTGTAATCCCTCTAGGGCCCATTCACATATTTCATTACGCTGAAGGGGGTGAGTGGGTGTTTTCGCGATGTTACACAATTCGGAAAATATTCTTACAAAATGCGTTATGAATAGGTTGGTGGGTGTTGAAAATGGCCATTTTTGGCGTTATGAAATTTGTGAATAAACCTCTACACCCCCAACCCCCAATATGACCCTCTTCTTAAGCCAGCTCATCAAGTTCATGAGAGGTGTAAAAGTGGGTGAAGGGATTCTTGTGGAAAGGGGAGGGGTGCAAAATCAAGTTCTGCTAACTATTTTTTATGGGAGGCATGTAGTGGCGTCAGTGGAGTTACAGTCACCCCATAGTTATGGATAGCACACAGATATGGATCAAAGTTGAATTAAAACGGGAATATCTCATCAAATAGAGTTGCTATTACGCAGAACACATTTTACCTACGTGAACCGTAAATCTGTATAGCATCGCAATCAATTATAGTACAATCAAAGATACATTAAAGACCTCCATGTGCCTTGCAGTTGCCCAAAATTTTATGGCTCATAAGGTAATCTAGAATGCCGTGAAAAGTGTACTGCGATCTGTCAAACTTGGGTACCTTTTGCACTACCGAGGGACCAAATGCAGTACTAGAAGTGGTACCCAATCTGAGCTCGAGTGGGACGGACCTGGTACAATTCTCACGTAATCTGGGATAACGCCCTAAAAGCCATTGGTAACCACGTGTGTAGCTTGTTGTTTCTGAGCAAATGAACAAATAGGCAATCAAACCAACACCACCATCAGGTAGATAATGATCCTTTCTTCATCATAACGTTGTTAAATAACGTGTAAATCCATCCAAATACTCAGAAACACCGAGCTACACACATGGTTACCAATGGCTTTTAGGGCGAGATCATAAGTTATGCGAGAATTAAGCGTAGTTTTTCCGACCGTAGGTAATAAAATGACAAGCGTATTCCCAGAACCGTTGATTCATAACTGTGGGGCATTAGAAACCATACCACAGTTATGAATCAAAGATAAGACGATTCCGAAACAAACGCCAAAACGTATGCTTTCACTAGCACACCATTCGTTTACCTCACATATAAATTGCTGCTATAGTGTTTTGATCCATGATATGAGTCGATTTCTCGCATAACTTATGATCTCGCCCTAAAAGCCATTGGTAACCATGTGTGTAGCTGGTTGTTTCTGAGCATTTGAATGGAGTTACACGTCATTTAACAACGCTATGGCGAAGAAAGGATCATTATGTACCTGCCAGTGGTGTTGGTTTGGATGCTTATTCATTCATTTGCTCAGAAACAACGTGGTTACCAATGGCTTTTAGGACGTTATCCCAGATTATGCGAGATTTGATCCATAATAAGGATCCTCCGTTCCCACTGATCCACATCTGTGGGGTTGACAACGTTTGAAATTTCTGCAGAAATCGACACTTTTTCTTAAATAACCGCAAATTTTGAGGTGTATTCTCGAGAACAACTATATTCTGCAGTGTCAGGGAGGTAATTTTGTTTTGTACAGCGTCACCATATATTTTAATCACATTTTGTTCTGAAAAATGATCGTTAGTTGATCCATAACTGTGGGGTGACTGTCAGGGTTGGGAAAAAATCTGAAAATCGTTCTACAGTAGCTAGTCAAACTCACGCCTATTGCTGCTGTAGGCAAAAAGCCTTGAAAATTGCAAAACACCCGTTGCTCAGGGCAACCCGAAATGACTGTAGAAAAATGTTCTATTTCCCGCATTTAGAGCCTTCAATGACACTAACGATTTAGAAAACTCATGCACCCAACATAGGCTACTTAATGAGATTCACGTTTTTGAACTTCGTAGGGCGAAGAATCTCGAGTAACAAATGAGGAGTTGATCGGTGTGGCGAAAGCCTTGGACACAAAGAAGGCCCCAGGACCAGACGGAATCCCAAATCTGGCTCTGAAAACAGCGATCCTCGAGAACCCCGATATGTTCAGGACCACACTACAGAACTGCATTGACAATGGCAGCTTTCCAGACTCCTGGAAGCGACAAAAGTTGGTGTTGCTGCCAAAGCCGGGTAAACCGCTTGGCGAATCTTCAGCGTATAGGCCGATATGCTTGCTGGATACGTCCAGCAAACTGCTCGAGAGAATAATCCTGAACAGGCTTACGAAGCATGCGGAGAACGAGAACGGGCTGTCGAATATGCAGTTCGGCTTCCGGAAAGGAAGGTCTACTGTGGACGCCATCCAAACTGTTGTGGAAACCATGGAGTCAGCTCAGAAGCAGAAAAGGAGAGGAAACCGATATTGTGCGGTGATCACACTAGATGTGAAGAACGCTTTCAACTGCGCTAGCTGGAAAGCAATCGCCGATTCGTTGCATAGCATGAGAATACCTGAGTACATATGCCGGATTCTGAAGAGCTATTTTCAGAACCGGTTACTGATATACGAAACAGACCAAGGAGTAAAAAGTATTCAAATTACGGCGGGCGTTCCTCAGGGCTCTATTCTCGGCCCGACTCTGTGGAATATCATGTACGATGGTGTCTTGAAATTGAATCTTCCCAGGGGCGTGAAGATTGTTGGCTTCGCGGACGACGTGGTGCTATTGGTAGTCGGTGAATCAAGAGAGGAGGTGGAGGTACTCGCCACCGAGACGATCGAGACTGTAGAAGATTGGATGCGGGACAAAAAGCTGGCGATAGCTCATCACAAAACTGAAGTGGTTATGATAAGCAATCGTAAGGTTGTGCAGCAGGCAAAAATCACGGTTGGTGATTGCATCATCGACTCGAAGCGAGAAGTTAAGCATCTGGGGGTGATGATTGATGATCGACTTAGCTTCAACAAACATATCGACTATGTATGTGAAAAAGCAGCGAAGGCGATAGGGGCGTTATCCCGGATCATGGCAAATGACTCTGCGATTAAAAGCAGCAAGAAGCGGCTGCTAGCGAGCGTCACAACATCGATCATCAGATATGCAGGTCCAGCATGGGTGACTGCACTGAAGACCGAAAGGAATCGATCGCGTCTGAGCAGTACGCATAGGTTGATGGCTATGCGGGTTTCAAGTTCGTACCGCACCATCTCATCGGAGGCAGTCTGTGTGATAGCAGGGATGATACCTATCAGCCTTCTTCTCGAGGAAGATCGCGAGTGCTACACGGACCGGCACACAAGAGGAGTCCGAGAAAGAGAACGTGCTGACACCATCAGAAAATGGCAACATCAGTGGGATCAAGCTACGACTGGCAGATGGACACATCGTCTTATCCCAAGTCTGTCGATGTGGATAAGAAGACCATATGGTGAAGTAAATTTTCACCTGACGCAGTTTTTGTCTGGACATGGTTGTTTCAGACAATATCTGCACAGGTTCGGTCACACAAGTTCGGCATCCTGTCCCGAATGCAGCAACACGGAGGAAACTGCGGAACATATATTTTTTGCATGCCCGCGGTTTGGCCTGGAACGAGAGGAGATGAAAGCCATTCTTGGTGAAGATGTAAACGTTGACAATGTCATCCAACGGATGTGCAACGACGTGGATAAATGGAATGCGGTGAACAGGATAGTAACGCAGATAATGTCGGCACTACAGCGGAAGTGGAGAGTAGAGCAGCGACATGAAGCGTAAAGATCAGGTCGGAGCGCCAACGAACCGGAAGCCATTCTCCAACCGGAATCGTCGGACCGACTTCGGCACTTGAATGTCAGCCTGACGAAGAACACCGATGAACCGAAAGTTATCCCCCAACCGGAATCGTCGGACCGACCTCGGCACCTGACAAGCCAGCCGACGAAGAATGAAGAGGAGCTTCGGGTATGTAGGGCACCCACAGTGCGGACGTCATCCCCAAACCGGAACTGTCGGACCACCTCTGCAACCCGGAGACGAAGACTGCGCGTGAAATTTCCCCTGCGATATCCGCCGGTAGACGGGGCCCCACAGTGCGGCAGTTTTCCCCCACCGGAACCAGTGGACAACTTCCGTCGCCGGGGGGAGACAGGAGGACCAAAGAGAGCGAGAGGGAGTCAGCCTAAAAGCAAGAAACAGAAGCGGAGAGCTTAAAGTATGGCGGCGTTAAAAATTTGAAGCCCCCGTTTCTCGAAGTAATACCATGAGGTAGTTCCTGGGGACGCATAGGCTTCTTTCCAAAAGCCGATTATATGTGGTGTGATTGAGTTTTTTCCCCTCTTTTTTCCTCTTTCACAACAACTCAAGCGAGCTGGAGTAGTTATAGAAGACATACGAATGAGAACCACAGAGCCAAATCCCAATCGGCGCCAATACAGCCGTGGATGGTGAATGTTTATAGCTTTTGCTAGAAGTGCGAGAAATCTATAAAAAAAAAAACGTTTTTGAACTACTGTACTTGGAAAGCCACGTGATTTTCGCGAAATTCAAGCCTACTACTATTACAATTCCCAGCACTGGTGACTGTACAATTGATTACTCACTTTTCTGTAACCCTTTTACACCATTGTTATATTCAACAAGACCAAGCTGAGAGTCGTGGGTTCGAATCTCACTGGTTGAGGATCTTTTCGAGTTGGAAATTTTCTCGACTTTCCAAGGCATAGAGTATCTTCGTACATGCCACCGATAAAGACATCGCAGTAGCAAATGCATCACTTCTGAAGGTTTTATGTCAAGATATTCCTTACTGAGTTGGTCATGCTTTGCACGCAACTTTCTCTTTCCAGGTTGCTTCAAAACAGTGTACAAGATGTTTCCACAGACAATCAGACGTAACATTTGGAACCAATCGCGATCAAAATCATAGTCGAGAAAACATGTACGCCTAATGCTAAAATCGTTGTGGCCGATGGACCAACAGATGGCAGTAGTGTGGAAACGTCAAACGCGAACAAAAACAATGCGAACGCTGCGGATGGTGGATTGACCACATACAATATTTTTGAATCGACCGTTTAAAAGGTGGTCGATGGACAATGATGAGAGTGTGACGTCTGTTTGTCTGTGATGTTTCTTTGTAAACGGTCCCAAAGTTTACGTTTCAAAACAACCCGGGCAATATGCCCCACCCATAGAAAAAAGGTCCACAGCGTTGTAGAAAGGTTTTCAAAAAGAATTCCCCCACTTGCTAAGCTTAAAAGGGTCTATCAGCATTCGTCTTCCGGTAAAAGTTTTTGTAATAAGTACAAAAGTAAAGAATGGTTTTCATTCACCCTGAGGCTTGTTTATCAGAAGCGAAATTTTAAACCAAAAACCTGATTTTCGATATTTTTAAAATTTCTATTGATTGTTTTTACTTCTCAAAGAACATAATGCGCAACATCATTTTTTCGCGAATATCTAAGGTATATGATTATATTTACGAGTAAAAGAAGTTTCAATCCCGTAAAAATGAAGAGGGGCGTATTGCCCCGTTGGGGAACCCTAGAGGAAGAATGTCGCTGGTGATCCCTTTGTTCTCACTCGGAAACATGTTGGGTAGGTACATGACTATTAAACTGCATACATTTTTGCGTTGACGTTTTTATACCCGCCTATCTCCGCCAGCAAAAGATGTTCCGACAGCGACGCCAGCGACATTCTGTGATTTGTTTTGCTTGGCTACTGTAGAGCGAATTTCAAGATTTTTCCCAATCCTGCCTGACTGTAATTGCTTCCATTCTCCAGATTCGCCAACAGCAGCCGGATGTTGTTTGTAATTGCCTTCAATCATCTCCATTCACAGCAACTAGAGTTTTCAATTTTCCCGGGAATTGACTTCCCGGGAAACGGGAAATAAAATTATCATTTCCCGGGAATTCCCGGGAAATTCTAAAAACGTAAAAGTTATGCTAATTTGATGAAATTTTTGAAATAATGTCTTATTTTATGTATGTTTTATTTTAACCCATTGCATTTGCACGATTGGTTCTCTCTTTTTATGAGTAATTTATTTATGTTCCTCCAAAAATATTTGCTTCGTTTTTTGCTAGGCTTTTAAACAAAAAAAGTTTATAAAATTAAGCAAAATTATATGTGGAGGTATCGTATGAAGTTCAAATAATATTTACCAACATTTAATAAATCTTTACAAAACTAAATTAAAAAACAAACAAGTAGAAACCATGAAAACTTTATAATTCTACTCAAATCATGAAATAGATTTGTATTGCTTACTAGTTGTCCCGGTAAACGTTATACAGTACTGACCCGATTTTGTCAGCCAACGATTATGTCTGCCCCCGATTTTGTCTACCCCCGATTTTGTCAACCTATTCTAAATTTGTCAAAAAAATGTTACCGTCATGTTTTACCACGTTTACATCAAACATGCCTTTTTATTTAAAGTGAAAAAAATCGATATTACCAATATAAGGGAGGGAGGAGCCATTAGCTTGAAGTCAAATCTAGAGGGGGCTTGACCCTTCTGATCGAAAAATCCCTTAAGTAAAGTGTATACTAAGCATGAGAGTTAAAATTTTCTAGGGGGGGCTTGAACTTTTCTAGGGGGGTCTAAGCCCCCCCCCCCCTAGCCCCCCCGTATTTACGCCAATGGGAGGAGCCCCTGATAACTGGCTACGGCCATATCCATTGTCCTCTTAAAAGTCCATGTAACCATGTAACACATCAAAATTTGAAAAACAGGAACAAAATAAAATGACCCGATTTTGTCAGGTTTCCCATTTTGTCAGCCTAAAATTCATCGAGGGACTGACAAAATCGGGTCCTTACTGTATTGCCAACCAGTAGGCAGTGAAGTAAGCCATGTAAAAATCACCTATAAAATGTCAGTGAAATACATCCCGTTTTCTTCCCTTTTTTCGGTTGGTTTTCACCAATATTTTAACTCACAAACACATCGTATCTCTTCTAGTGAGGACATTGTTTGGTGCGATATGAAAAGTAAACTGTGCGATAGTTTTTAACTGAATATACATGGTCAATTCTGTATTTAAATAGAGCTTCCCGGTAAGTACAGAAATCCCGGGAAATACGGGAATCCCGGGAAACAGAAAATCATTTCCCGGGAAACGGGAATCCCGGGAAATCTCAATTCCCGGGAAATGTTCCCGGGATTGAAAACTCTAATTCAAGGTATCAATTTTCATTCATTCATTTATTTACCTCGTGTCCAGGCTGCTTGGCCATTCTGTATTTAAATAGAGCTTCTCGGGAACTACAGAAATCCCGGGAAATATGGGAATCCCGGGAAACGGGAATCCCGGGAAATCTCAATTCCCGGGAAATATTCCCGGGATTGAAAACTCTAACAGCAACTGGATATAGCCGTGTTGGTTGGCGCGCGCTACATGATTGATGATAAGACTTTGAATCCCGCACGCAGCGAATTGGTCTATCGAAATTCATACAAGCAGGACATAAGGCAAAATTTATGAAAGATGGAACGAGTATTGCGAACGCTTTATGTATCGATAGGTGCGTGGTGTACGCTCGGGCCTATCGTTCGCAAAGTTTTTGGCTTATTTCCAGGTTACCACGAAAACTGTTTTTGTTTTAAAATTTTGGTTTCATAAGTTAAATTTATGAATTTTAACCCGATTTCTTGAGGCGAATTTTCATAAGGGTTTCCTAGTTTTATCGATAGTCCATTTACCTGAGTGCGGATTTACTAACGACCTGGATAGATTTTTTTTTTAAATAATAACTCCATGTCCTTTGTTATACAATGCCTTGTATATCGACCATTACAATTCATGTATATGCAAGGATCTAATACAATTTCTGTATTAGAATGCTGAAATTTATTGAAATCTTTCAGGCTCCGGTTGCGTGTAGTGTTTTTTATCATAATACCGTTTATTCTCGAACAACGTGCTAATTGCCCGGGATGTTTTCTACGTTTGGGAGTATTATACTGATTTTTAACTTTAAATTTGTCAACAAAAAAAAATGATCAAGTACACGAGTTGTAAGGATTTTTACATCATTTTATTTATTTCACCGTCTTCGACTGAAAGTCGTACAGACTTAACTATATCTAAATTTCCTATGGCCTACTTATACGGTTTTAAGCACGTTGGATATATTAAAATCGAACTCGTCACAAATTTCATTAAAAGATCGAATGCAGGAGTCAAGCGGGTTGTTGTAGCCGTAATTTGTCCGGCGATATGGACCAGCAAGTGATGGAGAGTTTCGGAAACTACGAGGAGAGATGTGCTGTGTGCTCAAGAGCGGTGTGTGCTCAAGAAGCACGGGACAATCAATCGCAATTGTGATGATATCGAAAACTAGCAACCGTTGACTTCTCTCACGTCTGCAAGAAAGAAATTATATTCAGGAGACCCAAACTTAGTAAATAGGAAAAATTTGAGTGCTTTGTTATTAACCAATTTCGGCCACAGTGG
This sequence comes from Aedes aegypti, assembly GCF_002204515.2. NCBI lineage: Eukaryota > Metazoa > Arthropoda > Insecta > Diptera > Culicidae > Aedes > Aedes aegypti. Next base: position 21,408,602 of record NC_035109.1, on the reverse strand, counting down.
GTCGTTTTCAATTTTTCATATTAAAACTAACTCAGGCTGTCTTGGTAGTGTCATTCTCAAAACACACCCAAGCCGTTCCCATAGGGGACGTTAGCCACAAGGAAGTGACGTTTCAAGTAATACTGTTTCATATGGTATGCCCTCTTCAACATCTAATCCAATTTCTCTCGCCGTTCCCTTACGGTACCTATCCATCTAGTATTCATTGCTTTCTTCTCCATGCTCCCTCTTACTTCGAGCAAAATAGACCGATATGCCGATAAACAATTTGAAAATTAAAACTAATTCTATGAAACGTTTACTGAAGTACTGTTTTTGTTGAAATTTATTTGGAAATAATTGATTTCCACTTAACAAACATTTGTAAAATGGTGATCATAACGTACAAAGTGATTGGCGATTTTGGACTTATTTATAGCCAATTTCTTATTTTTGATGGTCCGTTTATTTAACAGTCTCTAATTAAACACCCGTTACTAACACTTCACTAAGCTAAACTTTTCTCCTAAAAATTTACCAGGTGACATACAACCATCAGCTATAAATTACAAATGTTTCGAACCCAATAATTTAGTCAACGTACATTAGACAATTTTGCATCAACTAGTTCTTTGATAGTTAATTTAGCATCCACTAGTTCTATGTAAATTAGAATAAATACTTCTTTTTGTCATATTCTATATAATGACAAAAGGCTGTCTTTCTCATGAAGCACCTGTTGGTTATAGGTCAATGTTTATTTTTTCTGTAATACAATTTCCCCAGCTAAGCCTCACTCAACTAAATTTTGAGGTATCACGTTATATCTGTGCTTGTCAATACCGAGAGTTCTACCATCATAGTCATCGGTGAAAGTTGTGGTGATAAATTTCCGACACTATTAATTAAATTATTTCGATACGCAACCTACACTGGTGCTGGTACCTAGGTCATAGTGATTTGCCCAACGGCTGCTGGTTCAGAACCGAACCAGAAGTTATGGAAAGCGCACCTGTGTGATGTGCTGCTCTCAAATGCGGATGATGATGATGGTTGCTGGCAATGCTTGCTGAAAGGTAGGCCTCTCTGCACAATTGCACAACGCGCGAACTGCAATCGGGCTTCACGATGCTCGAAGAACATCTGCACATTGGCCCGGACTGCTCCTGAAGAGCAAGTGCAGCCATTCATTTCAAGAGGCAGAAGCCATAGTCTTCAGGTAGGAACCGTAGAACGGGGTTACATTGATTAAAATGACCTTCTTGTATAAAGTTCCAATCAACATTTTGAAACATTTCAATGCATGCATGGTGCTTGTCTTTCTTATGATGTCTTAAGACCGCAAGGGACGTTATTATAATCACCATATCCATTTGCAGAAGCAAATCTCAAGTACCATATATCAATGTGAAAAATGTATAATGTTACCCCGTTTCTCGGTATGCCTCACACAAATTGGAAAATTTAAAGCATCATTGCGATGTTATATGACACCCATTCTCCAGAACGGCCCTCGTTGATTTTCCACCATCCCGATGGCGACGACTTTCGTTTCGAATGAAGGTTCGAATCCATCCGAGGTGCTTCTACAGTGCAGTGGTGGCTAGCCAAATGGATGGATTATAGGCCTCGGGAACAGATTTATGACCCCTCAATTAACACATCAGGTGCTAGTAGTACGAGTATGTGGCTAAGGCCAAGGGCTGAAACGGTTAGAGTTAGATCGTGTGGGTTTGGCTAATGATTGTTGAGCTAAGTAAATCAATGCAATTACGAAAGGATTTGAATTGCTACCACAAAACATATATTCTGTGTATGTTTTCATTAAGCAAAATTAATATTTCAGGCTTTGAAAAATATAGGGTGTAGAGCAGGCCTGCCCAACGTTTTTGAATCGCGGGTCAAATATCAGAAACAATAATTTGCGGCGGGCCACACTTTTTTTAACACAACAGTTTTAATTTTTTGACAAAATCAAATAACAGTGATAAAAATTTCTATTGAAGAAATTGAGAATAGATATTCACCTCCATGATAATCTTGCCGAAGATTCTGTGAGAATTGAGCTCATGATGACGTCCAGCTCAGCATTTTTTAAAAAATTTCCTGCAAGAATGTCTTTAAGAATGTTGTACAGAATTTTATTAAAAAAATCATTCTCAGATTTCTTACAAAAAATTTCATAAGATTCTGTCAGAACCTCATCTATTATTATTTGATAATTCTCTTCAGAGTTTTCTAAGAATGAATTCCCAGATGTGAAAATTGTATTTAGGATTCCTTCAGAACCCCATCCACAAAGTAAAATAAAATCCTGTTTTAGAATCTGAAGAAGTCCTGCTCAGGATTCTGTAAGAAATTCACTAAGAATTGTGTGATAAACTTTTACAGGATAGTGTCCTGGATTCGGTAATAAAGTTGCCTAGGATTTTGTGTAGTCATACGAAAAACTTTATGAAACTTCGTTCTACATTTGGTAAGAATCCTGCCCAAATTTTCCGTTTAGGTGAAGATGTATCGAAACCAAACCTCGAGTTTTCAAGAGCACAAATCTAGAGAACCAAACAGCCGTTTGTACTGAAAATTTGATTGATTGATCACCACCAACGAGTGACCAGTGACTGGTTGTCTAGATTTGTGCTCTTTAAAATTCGAGGTTTGACTTCCATTCATCTTCATCTTAAATTTATGTGAGAGCCCTGTATTAAATTGTATAATCTATAGATCTGCTTCATATTTGTTTTCTGTATACAATTCATGCTCAGGAGTTTGCGACAATCCACTTAATGATTCAGTGAGATTGTGTTTGGCCTTGAATTTTTTGTCCACAACACTTGTTTAAAAATGTTATTGACTGGATTTCTTGTATCTATTCCTCAAAAATATTGGCTAAATTTTTGAAAATTAAGCTGTTTTACATATTTAACCTCCCTTAGTTCCTAACAGAAAGTTACAAATTGTGACTTAGGGTCTTTTTCAATCCGAAAATTCAAACAGCTTGCAAAAAACAGTGTGTTGACCGAATTTAGTTCAGTTGGGCTTAAATGAAAGGCACACATGTCTAGTTTCAGAAACCCTGGATTTGGACACTGTGGCCACCGGGAACCTGCCAAAGTCTCTAAAGTCCCTTTAGAGACCCTTACTTTAACGACCTGTAGTTTCGTAACTAAACAAGCAATCTGAAAAAAAAACCTGAAGGTCGTAGACACAAAAGTCAATTTGGGCAAATTGAGATGTAAGATTGTGAAAAATAATAGAATCGTTCTGGTGGGCCTTAGAGTAAGGTGGGGCAAAAGTTCGACCTTAGTGGTATAATCAAAGTTTCCAGGAAAACAATAGCAGTTAAAACAAAACAAATACCATACAGTGAACCTGCAACATATTGGCTATAATTTTGCTGAACAAACTTGTGTCAAAATATTTACCCATTTTTAGTTATAACAGTTTCAAAATTGATTGTCTTATTCGAACTTTTGCCCCACCGGTGGGGCAAGAGCTCGAATCTAGTGTGGGGCAAAAGTTCGCTGGCTAAAACACAAAATATCGATCCTTTTATGCATGCTTTGCACCAGCCGTAAATTTAAGTTTGACGAATAATACACACTAAATTTTCATCAAAAAATTGCCCAAAACCGGGTTGATTGTAATATACTCAAAAATAGCAGTTTTTCGCAAAACTAAGAGGAAATGTAAGATTTTGGTGACAGTTTTCACACGATCAGACAAATTTAACTAAATTTGAAGATAAAATGTGGATTTAAGGCAATTTGCAAATTTTTCCGTGATTTTATACATGGGTCGAACTTTTGTCCCACTATGGGCCAAAAATTGTTTTCAAGCCTTTATGCAAAAACTAATACACCACAAAGCAACCTTATGATAGGCCTAGAAACGCCCTTACATAAAATATTGAAAAAGATTTTATCTTCAATTGGTTCCATGCAACGAAAGTTTGACCAAAAATTACAATATTCACGTCAAAAAACAACAAATAGTCATAACTTTTCCAAATCTCAATCAATTTTTATGATATTTGGAGTGAAAGTCTCTTGCTTGAATAGCATTCGAACCACCATGACATTTATAAGATTTGTTTTGAATTTAACTAGAAATTTTAAAAAGAAACTCTTACCCCACTCGAACTTTTGCCCCACTTTACTCTACATCTCCATTTGCCCAAATTAACTTTTGTGTCTACGACCTTCAGGTTTTTTTCAAAACACCGTCGGCTGGTTAAGCCGTAATAGACATGACAACCCTAGTTGAGTAAGCAATCTGAACCGTTTTCATATTGTTGAACAGGTATTCACGTGGACTGTGAATAGAGATTCTCAAATCACTTCGTTGTTCATACCCGGTTCCGAAAACCCGGAACATCCGAAAAGTAAGTTTCCATCGCAGTTCTGTATATGTAATTCACATCGGTACTATTTGGTTGATGGATATTCTGGCATAACTTTTTTCTGTAATAAGAAACCGATTACCGGCGCACATTCCCTGAAAAATTCGGTCCAGTGTGAACCATGCGGAACCGGTTCCTGGAGTCCCGGGAGGTGGCCAATCTGGACAATTCGATGAAATTACTCAGATTTGAATCCCAAAACCAAATGATTTGTGTCCAATTCTTTACTATTTTTTTAATGTGTTTTGCCAAAAGAATGAATGGATGGTTATTCTGGTCCTTCTGGAACACCGGAATGGCCACCTGGAAACCCGTAATATGGGACCACGAAGTTTTAGCACCAAAAGTAGGCATGCGATGGCTCAATCTTCATGATTTTGAATACCTGTGACTCTTCTAGTTGAATTTTTGATGAATGACCACGTTGTGCCACTGGCCCACCCAAATAACCCAGGAAGGACCGCCGGAGATGCCCGCATTGTGGGTCATTTCAGGTATTGTACCAAAACTAGGCATGCGATGGCCCAATCTTCATGATTTTGAATACCTGTGACTTTGCTGGTTCAATTATTGATGAATGATTACTTTGGTTCTTCTGGCCCATCGAAATAACCCAGGAATGGCCACCGGAGATGCCCGTATTGTGGGACATTTTAGTTTTTGTACCAAAACCAGGCATGCGACGGCTCATCCTTTATGATTTTGAATCCCAACAAACATTTTTGCTGAAAAAGAGTGGAACAAATCACTCTAACTCGTACTTCAACTGAATAAACTATTATTCAACTATTAATGTTACTTGGGATACCTGTGACTCTTCTAGTTCAACTATTGATGAATGACCACTTTGATTCTTCTAGCCCACCGAAATAACCTAGGAATGGCCACCGGAAATACCCGTATTGTGGTATTGGATTCGTGCGTTATATGTTTAAGCAAAGTTAGGTTAAGTAAATTGAAAACGTGTTTTTTCTCTTATAAGCAGGTGAAATCAACTCACCTGTAAAAAATCTGAACTGCTACTGCAAATGAAATGTAATATGTTGTTAACAAAATGTTTATAAAATCTTAAATTTGTTTAACCAAATTAGGATGATAGTGTTGTCTAATACAGAATACCTAGATATAAGAAATGAATGTAATGTTTTTTTTTTTAAATAAATTAAAAAAAATGTACCAAAACCAGGCATGTGACGGCTCAATCTTCATGATTTTGAATACCTGTGACTTTGCTAGTTCAATTATTGATGAATGACCACTTTGGTTCTTTTGACCCATCGAAATAACCCAGGAATGGCCACCGGAGATGCCCGTATTGTGGGACATTTCAGATTTTGTTCCAAAACTAGACATGTGACGGCTCAATTTTCCTAGTTTTCTGAGCACGTCTCACAATTATTTGGTTTTGGGGTTCAAATCTGGGGTTCAATTGTCCAGATTGGCCATCTCCCGGGACTCCAGGAACCGGTTCCGCATGGACCACACTGGACCGAATTTTTCAGGGAATGTGCGCCGGTAATTGTTTTCTTATTACAGAAAAAAATTATGCCAAAATATCCATCAACCGATGTGAATTACATATACAGAACTGCGATGGAAACTTACTTTTCGGATGTTCAGGGTTTTCGGAACCGGGTATTAATAACTAAGTGATTTGAGAATCTCTATTCACAGTCCACGTCCACAGTCCACCTGTTCAACAATATGAGGACGGTTCAGATTGCTTGTTTAGTTAGGAAACTACAGGTCGTCAAAGTAAGGGTCTCTAAAGAGACTTTTTGCACATGTAGCAGGTTCCCGGTGGCCACAGCGACCAAATCCGGATCTCCGGGAGGGTTTCTAAAACTAGACATGTGTGCCGTTCATTTAAGCCCAACAGAACTAAATTTGGTCAACACACTGATTTTTGCGAGCTGGTTGAATTTTCGGGACGAAAACGTCACAATTTGTAACTTTTTTTTATGGAAGCTCCCCTAGGGGTCATTCAAAACTTTTGTTTTCGCAAAAACAAAATTTCACACAAAAAAATAATTGTCAGAAAGTAATTTGAAACTTTGAAAAGAGGTTATTTCAATCAAAAGTTACATTGATTTGAATTTTGAAATGGGTCGAAAAAGACCCAAGGTCCTTACTAAGGTTAAGAAAGCAGGCCCATATAGAAGGATCAAAAAACTTTGGTGACGAAAAATAAAAATAGCTTAAAATTGAAGAATCTATAGTTGTAATAATTAGCCTTCGAATGCTGAAACATCTAGTTGGTTGTGCTACATAAGGGCCATATATGAGAAGGAGCTTGAGACTCTTCGCAGGCCGCTCAAAATAAGGCGGCCGGCCGGATGCGGCCTGCGGGCCGTACGTTGGGCAGCCCTAATTTAGAGCTATTTGGGCACTTCTATGGTTCACTTTGTCATGGGGGGTTTTTTCTCGGTCGAATGGACCTAAACTTTGCAATAAGGAGCACTTCAATACGACGGATAGTTTGACCAAAAATGAGCTCGGTAGCTTTCAAAAAACTCCACTGATTGTATCAAAAGTGCCAAGAATAGGATCCAGCTCCCTATATTAGATGTCGGAGTGCAAATCTATTTTTAATTACTTATCCGACAGCTGAAGGGAAGAAATAGTCCACAAATTAAAAAAAATATGGATGTAGCAAAGTTTATTGTTGTCCATTTAAGTTGGCAATTTTCCAATATTTTTCTACAACTCCAGAATATATTTTGAACACAAAATTCTAATAGGTATGGATGGTATCAAGTAGGTATCAAAGAAAGACCTCAATGATTTATGGAAAGATTACATAAAGCATCAGTTTTTTTTTTGTTTCAAGCAACAAAATACCGTTTGTTTGTTTAGCGTCAGATTTTTTGTATCTGGCAATGAAAATATAAGATTCATAAGGTCACGAAATGATACTAGTGTCAAAATCATCTTGAACAGCCCAAATCCAAAAAAGTCAATTCTAAATAGGCACAAAATACAACTCACTCATCAATAGTCTTTGTATTTTGACATGTGATCACCAAAAAAAAAATCAAATTTGCCAAATTCGGCCTTCCACCTTGGTTCAATTTTCCATTCTCATAGAGGCATCTGTTTACTTACCACGCTTCACCCTGACGAACCACCCAATTTTCGCACCGACCCATTCCATTATTGTGTACTAACTCTGACTAACTACCCCGAAAGCCCAATTTGCGTATACCCACTGAATAATTAATAGCTAATATTTACGACCCATCTCTCGGCGCTGATTTGGTCCGGCGCGCTTCAAGTGGACCCTTGCCGTAGTGTACTGATTTTGAAAAATGATGGCTAATAGAGGGTAAATTTAGCTGAAATTTACATAAGCCCGGAGCCGATTTGTGTTTTGATTTTTCTCATCGTCAACCAACGGCCTCAGCTCAACTGATGCTGCTGGCTGCGCGCCACTGTGGACAGTTTCCATATAGTCTGGTGGCCAAAACTATTTTTAATTCCCAAAAGGGCATAGAACCAAGACCGAGAGATAAAATTTTCAAGTTTTTTGTTTCTCAATTGAAAAAAGCGTTTTTTAATAACTTTTTGCAGATCTTGCCATATAATTTTCAAAGCAAACTCGCGAGTGCGTTGGAATTGTCTTCTCCTCACTATTTCAATACGGATCAAGAGTTTGACATCATCGTCTATAATCACGCATTCGAATTTTACTTCATTTTTGTGTAACAATTGAATTTATTAAAGGTTCGAGGGCATTGTCAATATCAAGTATTGTTTGCAAAGTTTTATATCCTGTAAATAAATAATAAAATAATATGTTAATCAGTCCACAGTTCGGGAAGTCTCACTTCTGCGCCAACTGCAGCCAGTAGCTCAGAAATACCGTAGGTACGAACAGATAAAAGGTTCCAAGCCAAAAGGCAGAATAATTAATATCACTTGAGATAGGTAGACATGACAGTCCTTTCCCCTTTAGAAACTAATAACTTTTTAAAAACCAGCTACAAGTTGCAACAACTCATACAACGAACAATCGAAAATATATCCAAAGAATTCCACGATCTTATTTTAAATACGCAAATTTGCTAATTCCAAGACTACAACAAAACATTCAAATCATTGGATTTACTGCTCAACATTACATTTGACAAATTCGTCAACACTAAAATACAATTTCGTTCATCTCCATACAGCAATCGCTTCAGAAAAGAACAACTATGTTCACAATAAACGACAATTTCGTCAGCTCTGAAGAACAATTTGGTTCAACACAAATTGGCAATTCGCCACCCCAAAGAAAATCGATTATCTTCAACACACGTTTCCATGATCCTCGTCGCCACTTTTATATCCTGCAAATAAAGAATAAAATAATATGTTAATCAGTCCACAGTTCGGGAAGTCTCACTTCTGCGCCAACTGCAGCCAGTAGCTCAGAAATACCGTAGGTACGAACAGATAAAAGGTTCCAAGCCAAAAGGCAGAATAATTAATATCACTTGAGATAGGTAGACATGACAGTCCTTTCCCCTTTAGAAACTAATAACTTTTTAAAAACCAGCTACAAGTTGCAACAACTCATACAACGAACAATCGAAAATATATCCAAAGAATTCCACGATCTTATTTTAAATACGCAAATTTGCTAATTCCAAGACTACAACAAAACATTCAAATCATTGGATTTACTGCTCAACATTACATTTGACAAATTCGTCAACACTAAAATACAATTTCGTTCATCTCCATACAGCAATCGCTTCAGAAAAGAACAACTATGTTCACAATAAACGACAATTTCGTCAGCTCTGAAGAACAATTTGGTTCAACACAAATTGGCAATTCGCCACCCCAAAGAAAATCGATTATCTTCAACACACGTTTCCATGATCCTCGTCGCCACTTTTATATCCTGCAAATAAAGAATAAAATAATATGTTAATCAGTCCACAGTTCGGGAAGTCTCACTTCTGCGCCAACTGCAGCCAGTAGCTCAGAAATACCGTAGGTACGAACAGATAAAAGGTTCCAAGCCAAAAGGCAGAATAATTAATATCACTTGAGATAGGTAGACATGACAGTCCTTTCCCCTTTAGAAACTAATAACTTTTTAAAAGCCAGCTACAAGTTGCAACAACTCATACAACGAACAATCGAAAATATATCCAAAGAATTCCACGATCTTATTTTAAATACGCAAATTTGCTAATTCCAAGACTACAACAAAACATTCAAATCATTGGATTTACTGCTCAACATTACATTTGACTAATTCGTCAACACTAAAATACAATTTCGTTCATCTCCATACAGCAATCGCTTCAGAAAAGAACAACTATGTTCACAATAAACGACAATTTCGTCAGCTCTGAAGAACAATTTGGTTCAACACAAATTGGCAATTCACCACCCCAAAGAAAATCGATTATCTTCAACACACGTTTCCATGATCCTCGTCGCCACTTTTATATCCTGCAAATAAAGAATAAAATAATATGTTAATCAGTCCACAGTTCGGGAAGTCTCACTTCTGCGCCAACTGCAGCCAGTACTTATAGTAGCTCAGAAATACCGTAGGTACGAACAGATAAAAGGTACCAAGCCAAAAGGCAGAATAATTAATATCACTTGAGATAGGTAGACATGACACAAAGGAATGTTAACATCAAGATTACTTGTGATGTATGTTGTGTATTTATTCCTGTCGGCTCGTAAATGAAAGTGGAGCTGACAGGATTGAGAATCGCTTCAGGGATATTTGAAATGTAACAGGGACATGATTATAATCAAAATCAGCGTCAGTAACCAGTTGGCTACAAAGGTGACTAGAGTCAATTCAGACCAAATCAATCGTAGAAGGGTTCCTAGAAGAGGTAAAACAATTGTAATGAATTGAGAAATATTCTGAAGAGCACTCATCAAATTAAATTCTGCTTTGATTATTTGTTTATAAGCGTTTTATGGCATTGAAGTCTCCAATGATAAATAATATAGACTTATTGTGAGTCAATTTCAGCAAGTCAGCTGAAATAAAATAAACGTACTGTCCGAAAAATCCCAGAATTATATAACTGGATGAGTTCACTATGGATTGATGAACAAGAAAAATCTTTCAGAACAAGTTATTTTTTTGGTCACCTGATCGCTCATAGTCCATGCCAACACATTACGGTAGGTACCGGCGGAGTGGCAAGGTCGTCATCATCAGCTACAACAACATCACCAGCGCACGTGGAGTTATGATCGCACGTTCGCATCAATCGAAGGAGGCTAGGCGTGTGGATATTTGGAATCCAAATTTTGGATGATGACGGACACCGTTTCGTCGACTAAACTAGGCACCATCAATGGACAGTGCGATGCGTTTCAAGACCGGCCCCTTTCACTGCCACCCGTTTGGAAAAATCGACTCGACATCAATCAACGTGCGTTTCGTTTGCAATCGATCTATTTTGGTAGGTAGGTGCTTAGTGAGTTAGGCTGGTAAGCAGGCAAAGTTAGCAGCTTACTTTACCTTCTTCTTCTTCTTCTTCTTTCTGGCGTTACGTCCCCACTGGGACAGAGCCTGCTTCTCAGCTTAGTGTTCTTATGAGCACTTCCACAGTTATTAACTGAGAGCTTACTATGCCAATGACCATTTTTGCATGCGTATATCGTGCGGCAGGTACGAAGATACTCTATGCCCTGGGAAGTCGAGAAAATTTCCAACCCGAAAAGATCCTCGACCGGTGGGATTCGAACCCACGACCCTCAGCTTAGTCTTGCTGAATAGCTGCGCGTTTACCGCTACGGCTATCTGGGCCCCCTTACTTTACCTCTAACCATTGTAATGCAAAGGGGTGGTTCATAAGCCACGTGGTCTACATATTTGTGGGAAGTGTGTAGCTGATAATCCTCCAAATTAGTCCAAGCGTGTTTGTTTGGCAATATATTCGCTCAATTTGTCACAGAATTCAAACTTTATGTGTATAACAATTATTATCAACAAATTTCATAAAACTTTCGACGTCCAAAAGTTATTTTTAATGGTTTCGAAAATTATTGTATTTTGCCATATAAGAGAAATTAAGAATTCTGTATGGAAACTGCAAGCATATTGGAAAAATCGATTTAATCTAAATTTAATCGTGCAATTTCAACCAAATTATACCTAAAATGAAAGTTCAAGTCATTCATTGCATGTTTGGTGTATTAGATCACAGAAGCGTTCGATAAATCATACTGTAAATTTTATGTAAACATCAATGAAAACAGTGTTTTATACAACTTTGGCGACCTGTAGCTAAAAAGTGACGTGCTGGAGCATTTCTTGGAACGGTATCAGATACAGCAACCCCAAATCTATTAGAGACACATAGGGTAAATCGGGATAATGCGCCCCAACCGGGCAATACGCCCCATTTCATTTTCAAGGGATTGAGGCTTCTTTAACACGTAAATATGATTACATATCTTAAATATCCACGAAAAAATGATGTTGTTGAGAAGCATGAAAAATCAATAGATATTTCAAAAATATCGAAAATCAGCTTTTGAGCGTAAATTTTTTAAACCGATAAGCAAGCCTCATTGGAAATGAAGCCCTTCCTTTACTATTGTACTTATTACAAAAACTTTTACCGGGAGACGTCTGCCAATGGACCCTTTTAAGCTTAGCAAGTGGTGGAATTTCTCTTGGACTATTTGTAAAACGCTGTGGAGCGTTTTTCTTTGAGAGGGGCATATTGCCCGGTTTGTTTTGAAACGTCAAAATTTAGACCGTTTACCAAAAACGTCTTGTAATCTTTTTAGAAGCTACCTGGCAAGAGAAAGTTACATGTAGAGCATGACCAACTTACAACATAAGACCTTGACATCAAAAACGATAGAAGTAATGCATTTGCTACTGCGATAGACCAATTTTCCCTTAAGGGGGGCGTATTATACCTGTTTACCCTAATTTGATCCTTGAGACACTTTGCGTGTCATTTTTGTTACGCTGTGTAATGCATGTTACACTGTTACTTCAATAGGGCCTAACTGACGACCTGAGCGATTTCTTTTCATCGATCCTCTCTTTCGCAAATAACTTCGCTAAATTATACAAATCTATAATATTTCTTGTTCATGAAACAATATATAGTGATTCTTCACCCTACAGCGCAAAAATTCGTATATAAATACGCAAAAAGAATCATTTTGCTGCAATCGCACAAAGAGAGCAACGATTAAAAGAAATCGATGAATGCAGATAAGCCCTCATGAAAAACAATTATGAGTTAATGTTTTAAAAAACCATCAACATCAACATCAAATAAAGTGAATAGCGGTACTTTGAGACAAAAAATATGTTTTGCTGTATCGATTAAGGTATTTCTCGTTGACTGGGGGTTTAAAATCCCGATCAGGCGAGAATGTTTTCATTTTTGAAATATGCTCAACTTCCCAAAGCAGAGAGTATCGTCGTGTGACTAAAAATGCAAAAAAGTGTACATGTGGCAATAAAAGCTCTCAGTTGATCTGTTGAAGTGTTTATAAGAACACTAACCTGTGAAGCACACTCTTTCCCACATTGGCATAGCTAAAGTTTTGGGGGCCCGGTATGGGTTATAACTTTTTTCTTTTTTTTTATTAGTATCATTCCAAACATTACATTCATTTCTTATATCTAGGTGTTCTGTGTTATTAGACAACACTGTCATCCTAATTTGGTATAACAAATTCAAGATTTTATTAACATTTTGTTAACAACATATTACATTTCATTTGCCGTAGCAGTTCAGATTTATTACAGATGAGTTGATTTCACCTGCTTATAAGAGAAAAAAAAAGTTTTTAATTTCCTTAACCTAACTTAACCTAAACATATCCAGCTTTTTACGAGCGCTAATGGCTGCCGCAAACAGGCTCGCTTTCTGACAGGGATTAAACGATTTGACGTTTAGCTTGGGTCCGTTCAATAGAAAACGACCCAAGGCAAACGTCAAATCTACAGGTCCCTACCAGAAAACGAGCCTGTTTGTGGCAGCCATTAGCGCTTTTAAAAACCTGGATAACTCATTAATCGTGGCAATAGAAGATTATGACGATTTTTGCCTCAAATTATTAATTATTTTATTTGACATTTGTTCCAATGATAATAAATCTTCGAGCCGTTTAGTAGAATACCTATAAGTAGATGAAAAAACTGAATTTAGTACTATACCATTTAATTCCACTAGAGTTTGTATCCTTTGACAGATACGCGTATTTCGACCTCAACTGTAAGGCCGTCTTCAGTGTCGTGTACTAGACTCGACTGTCAAAGGATACAAACTCTAGTGGAATTAAATGGTATAGTAATAAATTCGGTTTTTTCATCTACTTATTTGTTCCAATGCTTCGACATTGGATATTCTATGTATAGGGTTATAACTAATTCTCCTTCGTATCTCTGCATCAAGGGATACTGCAAGAGATTATCTCGATCCCTCATCGGGTTATCTCTCACTGGGAATTTAAATATGAGCTATTGCTATCTACCTAGAGCATTTCGGTCACTGAATTTCCGATCTGTCTCGTGGTACAGTGGCGCGTAAAAGTATCGTGGATACCAGCTTTTTACGCTGGGCCGCTATAAAATTTTGAGTCACCCCCGCTTGACATTTCTTGCCTTCACTGTAAAATTTATGGTTAGATCTCAGTAATCCTTGAATGATGAAAAAAAAATGTTTACGTTAAGCTGTCATATTCTAGAGAATCTGCTATGGGCTTTATATTTTGCATTTATTTAAATAGAAACTTATATTAATAATTTACAATATTTTTAGATACGGTGGCTACATCCAAAGAGGGTCATGTGCATTGACGAGTTATCTGATGAATGCACCAGTCGGAGACCACGGGACTTAAATTAATTTGAATACACTCGACTTTTGCGTACTGCAGCTACCTTCTCTCACAGTGAACCTATCCAGATAGCTACTTAATATTATTACAGTGCTTCATTCCCTAGTTCCACTCAGGATACCAAAGAGGACCTCTTACGCCGAGGACCCGGGATCAAATATCATCCTTAGGATGAATTATCCTTAGGATAGTCACTTATGACCTTAAGATTATACTGACGCTTTCCTTCGGAAGGGAAGTAAAGCTGTTGATCCTGAGATGCAGCCTAGGGTTGAAAATTTCGTATAAAAAATAACCTAAGAGGACTATTGATACTGACATAGACTAAACTCAAATTGATTGTTGCCCAACTTTCTCTGATTCCAGCACCCATCTCCGCCTTGTAAAATTTTAAAGTAATTATACAAATATTTAAAGAGTTCTATGGTACAAGGTCATGAATTTTTTTATGAACTCTTGAAGAGTTAGAAGTCGCACTAATGCGGAGAAAATGAATAATGACTATGGAAGGTCACGACAATCAAAAGCTTTGTGGGTCGGAAACGGTGGTATGTTTATGATTTCACAACAATCTGGTACATGTTCCATTTGATTCACAAATCCATCCATAGTATCGAATCATATTTCTAAATGTGACGCCTATAAACTTCTGGAAGAAAAATTATTAGCAATGATTTATAAGATTAGAAATAAGAATATAAGATTTGAGATACGAAAAGATCCGAAACAAATATTGATGTAATTTTTTTTAAATTCTATCAACAAACTAGAATTACGGCCTACTAAGATCCAGCCATAAAACCTGTACACAAGAAACTTCAAAGTCGAATCATCCCTGGTTGTTTTATGGCTAGCGGAAAAAGCTGGATACCTAACAATATTCTTTGTGAATTTTTTTTTTTTATTTTTATTTTTTTTTTTTATTTTTTTTTTTATTAAGGCAATCCGTGCTCGTGGCCACTACTGTGCCGGAATCAGTTTATGTGTATCTTCCTTACCGATACAGTTCTATTTTTAGCTAATCTATATTTACATCTGCTTTCACTCTCTTCTGCTCTTTTGCTCTCACACCGAGCAGGTAGGAGAGTGCTCTGCTGTTGGTCCAATCGATTTCCATAAGCCATAGTCAATTGCTCTTGCGGTGGTTCGTTTTGCCGTGTTCCTGAGTCGTTTGAGGCTAGCTGCTTGCGAAGTGGGTCAGTTTGCCTTAGTCTCCATCTGATACTGACGGAGGATGGATGTGCTCCCCTAAACACGGTCCTCCGTGCGGCGTCTTCTGGTGGCTGGACGAGTAATTTTTTTGGAGGGGCTGGGAATTGAATCCATGACCTTCCGCTTATGAAGCGAAAGCGTTACCTCAAGGCTACGGACCCCCCTATTTGTGAAAATTTTGGAATATACTACATTACGATACAAAACATACAAAAAAAAAACATGCAGATTCTCCTGAAGTAAAAATAATTTCCTAGAGCTTTGTTGAAAATCCTTAAATTCTTGGATTTTTTTTGAGCAGCTCTTTGTAGAAGAAATCTTGCAAGAATATTTATAAGAATTTTTGAAAGAAAAAAAAAATGATGGAGTCGCTAACGAGTTTTATTTTATTATTTATTGGCTATATTACAGTGGTTTATGCCCGAAGCAATACTTTCAGAAATAATTAGAAAATGCCTGATGGCATTGCTCAGAATATTATCTAGAGTTTCTACATGAGAGCACTGGAAAAAGTTCCCTGGATTTGTTCGTAATGTTGATTCTGAAGAAATTCAACTAGACATTCTGCAAATACATATTCCTGAAAGATTTCCTGAATTAGTTCTTGGAAATATTTAATATTTTTTCAACGAAATGTTGGAGGAAATGGATACGGAAAAATGTTGGTAGAATCCATGCTAGAGATGGGCATATTGGCCCAATTTTGAGAGTGAATCTTAGGTGACTCACTCCCAAAAGTAAATCGACTCTTTTGATCGATTCAGTGACTTATTAAACAATCAAAAATAAACCATAAACAAAAACAAACATAACAATTTCTAAATTATATCATTTTTTATATCCCTTTCGGGACAACGTAGCACAATTGTGCTGGACGTCATGTTTTGAAATGGCTCGTACAGACTCGGATTCACGATATAGTTTCTTTCCGTCTTCAATTATCCATAGCCAATGAGTTACATGAAGTGCTCGATTCATTCTGGAGCGTTGTCACTTAGCACATGAAAAAATATTATGAAGGTGAAAAATCGTCCGTCCCGAAAGGGATGAAGCTGTTTAATACATAAACACTGATTAATTACTAATGTCTAGTGCACTTGATTATAATAAATCTGATATTAAACTCCCTTCCCTAAATTTTAGCGCTAGTGAATCGTAACTCTATTGAAACGAATCGTGATTCGTTCACTCGTTTTCGAGAGTCGACTCTTTTGAACGGTTCGTGAGTTAATCGCTTATCTCTAATCCATGCCATAATTTTTGTATGAAATTACCAAGATTTTTTTTTAATATAAGAATTATTTAAGGTTATCCAAGAATAAATAAATTTGGATGACTTAGTTCAGTGAAACTCGTCTAAAAAACAGCAAAATATTTTCTAAACAATATCAACAAACCATTGGTATACTTTATAGCAGAAACGCTGAAGAAATACTTGTAGTTAATTCTAGAGGATTGATTTTGATTTAAGGCTGATTCAAATAGAAGGACAATTTCCATGTCACCCCGTCCCTTAAAAATTCGAAAGTTTTGAAGGGGAGAAAAAGGATTTATTATTCTGTTTAAACCTATCAGAGTATTATCGTTTTCAAAGTCAGAGAACCCAATGGAACAGTGAGCCAAAAAATGAAAAGCCTAACATTGCTTTTTTCACTGTTCAAAAGAATATAACTCAAATTTGTAAGATCAACTTATTTCGTATAGTAAGAAAATTTTTGGAGACTACAAACTTGGGTATCTGTAATCAGACTCAACATCTTCAAAATAGGTTTCTGAGTCTACTTAATTATCTACATCAAGACCGTGTTTAGCTATAAGAAGACTCAGTTCTCTCATGTGTGCAATCGATTGAACAACAACAAGGAAAATAACTATCAAAAGAAATATCTGTGAAGGCCTCTAAAGTGTAGGGACCCAAAGACATGGTCCTCCGGGCCCTCCTGCCCACTTCAAACCTAACCTTAAAGTATTGAAAATAAGGGATAATCAAGGGGCTCCTGTAAATCGATGATCCAAGTTTATTTCAAAACTTATCCTTGCCTTGCTTATTTTCTTTTTGGGATCTTACGAATCGTTAGTTTCCTACAAAGCTATGTCGAGTTCTTAAGGCTATGAGGAATCCAAACTGTGATTTTGGGGCCCTAGGAGCTCAGGGGCCGGTGCGAACCGCACCCACCGCACCCCCCACCTTCGCTACTGCTTTCACAGTTGGAAGGGATAGAAAGAGAAGAATAAAAGAAGAAAATGTTGATGTTTTCTTTACAAAAAAAAAAAAAAAAAAATGATTAGCTTGACACTTTTTCACGTTTGCCATTTTTATAATTATGCATTATTGCAGTGCATAGTACATTTATGTGATTATTGTTTTTATATTTCATAATACATCTTTTGACATTCTGACCAAAAGCAAAACTATAACTATTAAGGGTTTATCTCAAAATCATACTTATTGATTTGAGACTGCAATCAAATTCCATAACGAACCTATACGACTGAACAATAAAAAGGTTCCTCACAGCCCCCAAAAATCAATACTATGTATGTATTTGATGAAAATGTGCACTTTTTCTTTAAAACTGGCATTTTGTATACAGATTTGAAAAAGAAGAAGAAAATTATTCCTTTTTTTTCACGTTCTGTTTTTGTCAACTGAAAAATAGCTGATCGTGTTGATAAAAACGGATCATACCTGCATTGGCATAGCCGCTTTATTAGATATAGAACTTGAATGATGCTCTGGCGATGGGATTCAAATGCTCGGAATTCACGATCCACAGTTTTGAGTCAGCGAATTCTATGGATACAGGTCAACAGATCACGAGCCAGGAGCCCAAACGAGCGGGTTCATTCAAAGTTCTTGCGTTCGAAGATCCTATTTTTCAACCGTTGTCTGGATTTGTTGCCTTGTATTGTCGTCAACGTGAAACATGTCTGAATCCAAACATGGCTGTCAAATAGGCCGGCTTGTTTCCCTACTCACGATTTAAAAAGCACCAATCTGCAGAAATAACGCACGAACATAGGCACTAACCTGCAGCAATAACAAGGAAGACGATTTTCTTCATATTCCTGTTTTAAACTTTCTGCACAAAGCTAAATTAGAAAATGCACTGTCATTTGATGCCTCTTTTGCACCTATACCTATACCTTTTTCACCATTACCTATCAATTAGAAGATATCCTTATTTTGCTGCCAAAATTTATCAGAATGGTGATTGAACCGGGATATTACTATGTTAATGCTATGAAAATCCAAAGGTCGCAATTAACATTCTTTATTTTACACCTACGTCATATTACTGTCAATTAAAAATGAAATTTAATGCTTATCCAAATCTAAACAATCATTTTTCAGTTAATAGACTCATAGCTCCATCGAAAACCATTCTTAGCTGCCATCATACTCCATTCGACTTCCAAGTAGGTGTAGGTGGCAAAAATAACAGCAACATACGACCATGTGTAGACATTCCTCAGCATCCGTTCTTCTAGAAGTAGAATCACGAAAAGTTTGACTTCCAACTGCCAAACATGGCACCTAAATTGTAGCACATCCCAATCTCTGCGAGTTCAATTCGCTGAACCTATTTCAGACAAACGTGGTGAATTCTTCCGCAACCGAAGGTATTGTTCAATCAGAAGAGCCAACTCTAAACGAGGGTCTCACGTCACAACCTTCACAAATATTTGGACCCGAGCGGCGACGTGATCTGCATCAAATCGTGTGGTGTCACATTTCGACCCTCGGGGTGTTGAATGGAACGATTAAGAGTGACGCGCGCGCGATCATCTTCATGGGATGCTGTACCTACATTGTATGTGCGCAGACGTACATTGTCTTCCAAGGTTTGCGACCTGCGAGCGATGGCCTCTCGAAGATAGACGGGAATGTGAGGGATTTGAGTGGCGACGGTTTCGCTGTTTGTTGGGAATTTTAATGAGTAGTGTGATTTATTCAAGAAATTCAACGCATTTATTCGTTTAACTCTTCGAAGTAGACAATGGTAACTTAAATTGTATGATTCGTGTTATAAAACATAAAACATATAAACATGGAGGGAATGTTACATTTTTTTTAAATTTCTCCATTAGTATTATATTGAACATTACATTCATTTATTTTATCTAGGTGTTCTGTTTGAGTCAACACTATTTTCATAATTAGATAAACATAAATAAAGGTAGATATTATTAAAATTTCACCTTAATTGTAGACATAGATAGACACAATGGAATTTGCTAATTTTATTAGTGATTTGAAACGTATTCTATTTTCTTCTTTTTTTTTAGCAAAGTGAAGTGGAGTGTTAAAAAATCAGTAAAATATTATTAGAATGAATGAGATCATATAAATAAGGTAGCTCAATTTTTGAAATATTCCTAGATGATGAACCTATCGACAAAGCAATCAATTTTAAAGTCTCATATAGGAACTCCATCAATTTAAAGTGCATCGAAACACGTACCGTCAACGTCGATTGCTTACAGATCAAACCGAACGCATCAGGTGTTACTGTTGACATTCTCATCTTCTTCAACTGCGGCAGTAAAGCCATCCATCTGAGAACCTCAACACCTTTGGTAAACGTTGTTCGTTGTTGTTGGCATATCCAATAACGGAAGAAGCATTTGTGAACCACATTGGGAAGCTCTACATAGATGTAGGTAGATGTTTGCACATATTGCGTGCTCTGTTTTCGCCCACAATGTAGCTACCGGGCGGACGGATAAGCAGTGAGCATCGAATGGCACAAATTCTACATTGTTGTTGCGACATCTAATTCTCAATCATTCACCCGGTCAGACAGTGCAATTGCCCTTCGTACGAACCCAGGGGATAAAGAGGTAAGGCAGATCCGGCTAAGCAAATTAATTTATATTTCAATATAAAGTGATCTTTTATTGTTTTGAACTAGTGATTTGAAAAACTACTATAAAACTTCTACGTTGGAACTCACGTTATATCTGAAGTACTGTGAAAATTTAATTGAAATCGATCCATATAAATCTCAGATCTAACCATTGCGTTACACGTATCAGCCCAATTAATTTCGCCGGAAAACCATCTTACCTGCCAAATCGAATTTCCCAAATTACGTAGTTTATACTTGTATTTACTTGAGATAAATTAGGGGTGGTGGTCTTATCACATGAAATTCATCACATTTTCAAAGGAAGTGGTCCATCTTACTCCATCTTCCCCGTCATTTTCTGAAAACACTGAGAAACAGATTGCAGTGCGGTCATATGTCACCATTAGGAAGTGGTGCTGCTACTACTTACATACTTCGATGCGAGTGAGTGTGATGAATCGTTTCTTGCCGATGACCACCAAGAGCATCCATTCGTTTCTAGGACCCTACGACTACAAAGTATGGCCTTCAGATGCCATCCAACAGCAGCAGCAGCACTCTCACACGCTTAATGAGCAATTTTGCAAATCAAGAACCAGACCGGCAATTTTTATGTTGATTGATGCCAATATGAGTGCTCGAATGGAGGGCATTCATTGGCCCTTAATGCCTATGACGTTCAAGAGGTATCTCGTGAGGAAAAGGCGTTCGGTGAAGGTCACCACAGAGCCGCGAGATGAGCCTTTGTTCACACTCTTGCGTTTGTGTTCTCGCATTCGGTAGCTCTTCCTTTTTGGTACGGAACCGGAATCGATAGAAGAGCCCGTGGGAAGCACTTGATGTCCGATGTTGAGAACTACTTGGGTGGCATCCGAATGGCGCTCCGTAAGAAGGATGTTGCGGATGAGCGATTGGAAAATGAACATCGGCCATGGTGACTGCCACCCGCGGTTCCTAAGAAAGGCATCAGCAATAATAAGTGTGCTTTGAGAGGCAATGTGTCTGACTAATCATCTCATCATCATCTCCATAAGGTGAAGGAGGCTGGAGATGAGCTGTTCTGTGAAAAGCTTTACATTTGTAGGTCGAGAAATCCAGATGATTGGTATGTTAAAAGATGTTGACCTGGTCTACTGGAATCGGCAGTTGAGTTTCAACAGTTCATTTTGTTCTGAAGAGTGAATCAGGTCTGGAGTTATGTAATAATTATTTGCTTCGGTGCACATTTTATTGAGGTCGATTCTTAAGACAAATTTGACGAGCTGCAAATCGAAGCAGCCTATAGCTTAGGTTATTCAATTCAAGGAAAGAAGCAAAGTGTGTCGCCAATCGTGGTCAGTATTTCCGAATTTGATGGATTTAGGCAGGAGATCTTAATATCAATTAGGGGAATCAGGGTTTCCTTCCAAATTGCAGTGGCATGATACACTGGTACAGAGCCCTCAACACAAGTTGCAAGGTACAAACTAAAGTTGAACATCGGTTCTGTTCATGGGAACACTGATAGATAGTTATTATGCTGATATTGAATTATCTTTATTTATTTGGTATTGAAACGCTCCATATTGTTCTAACAGTCCACAATTCACGCTAGCTTTACAGATTGAGTTTCATAGCTCTTTTGTGTTTGGATTTTTTAACACATCTTCGAAATGTAGGATGCACATGGCTCACAGATTGAAGCCTTCAAAATCGATTCACTACGTTCAAACGTAATCCGATATAATTAACGACTTGTGGTCCCAGCAAACTTCGTCTTGCCATCAAGTAGGTTGTTGTAAAATGACACCTTAATATTTGATTAGGATAACAATATATTTTGGACATCCTGGGCCATTTTCCTGCAAATATCCCAATTTAATTCGAAAGACCAACTCAATTTGGATGCCATTTGGAAAGATAGGACTATTCCGCACTTGAATCAACCGTTTATACATAGAAAATGTGTTTATTATATCTGAAAATAGTTTAATTTAAGGTGAAGATGCATCGAAGCCAAAGTTCAAATTTTCAAGAGCACGGATCTGGAGAATCAAACATCCGTTTGAGCTGAAAACCTAATCGATAGGTCACTAGCTGGTGATATGATTCTATAAAATATATGGTTCTGAACATGTTCCTAATTGGCCACTTCCCCCAGGGAAAGCATTATAGAGGTTTAATGCATAGGTACTTCGATATAGCTCCGGACAATATTTATGTGATTGAACATATTTTGAACCAGTTTTGATCATATTTCTGAAGATTTCCAACGAATCTTAATGCGACACACTGCACAAAAATACAAGCGACAGAATAATGCCATATGGACATGACTTCGGAAAATCCGGAACATCTCCGGTGTCCAGTGGACAATATGGATGGCCAAGCAAGTTCCTAAAACTGGACCAAATTTGCCGTCGACTGCTTCCGAATGCATACAATTTCATCAGTTTTTCTTATCGTTATCAGCATTTTAATTTAGGAAAATTTTGCCTATCTCAATCATTTTGTCTATCCCCTGTAATAATCCCCATACGGAGAGAGGGTACAGTGTGCTTGGTAAAAATCGGTCTCCTAAAGTTAGTGGGACTTTTATGCGTAGAAATACCCCCAAAACTCCGTATTTCTAGGCATAACTGTCCCACTTTTAATTTCTTAGCAAAATTCATATTTTTTCGTTAAAACTAACTCTCGACTCTAAAGAACACCCATTTCCTCATATTATTGTGAAGAAATTTTTCAAATTTATCATAACCTCTATCAATTCGGAGCATAAATGTGCCAAAATCTTTAATCGCTTTTTTCTCGGCTTCATATTTCGGAACATGGGACAATTATACGTATAACTATAGTGAAGCCGTCCGAAATTTTTCAAATGTAAACAAAAACTTTTTTCAAATTTCTGAACTAAAAGCGTAGAATTTCTTCGGTTCTCCATTGTCAATCGATTGATTAGACTATGGGCAAGCATTTCATACAACCAGTGTCGTGGACTTTGTCGCCAAACGATAAAAAATGCCTGGGGTCCAAAATGTATACATTGAGGGTCCAAAACGTTTCGGTGTGTCCAAAATAATGAAAAACACAATTCAATTATTTTCGATGCTTTTTGGATTCTACATGACCATATGGGCATTTTTATCTCGTCGGAGATGTTTTTCTCTACATTCCGGCGTGTTCTTTGACTTGGTTACACTGTGCAAACAATTAATTGGGACAAAAAACTAAAATCCCTCCTTAGGGGGTCTGAAATACGACCGATACCCTACACAGTGCGTACAATGCACGAACATTCATGCAAGTTGCACGAATGTTTGCGTGAATTGTGCAATACGTGCACGAACTACTAGCAAACATTCTGTATGAAAATATTTTTCTTAATTTAGTTTGTAGGCATTTGAAATATATTATAGGTTTTTATTTTCCTAATGATAAAGGAAATGACATCACAGTTCAAAATTCTCTTGCATTAACGACGACCAATCAATCGTATACGTTCGATAAATTCGACCTTTTATTCCTTCATCTTATACTACCTTCGGCGGCTACCTAAAAATATATTAGATCTCATGATTTTTTGTCAAATTTATAAAGTGGGATCATTTTATGCATAATTTTTTTTCCAATTGACAAACTTCTTAATATGAAAAAAAAAAACTACAAATGAACTTTAACACTTCACTTTTTGCAAAAAAAAATAAAATACTAAAATCACTAAGGTGAGCAAATACCTTTAAACTCTAATATGTGTTGCTTATCTTGACAGATAGGCCTATTTCGTCTGCGACTTACAGACTTCTTCAGTCTGTAAGTCGCAGACGAAATAGGCCTATCTGTCAAGATAAGCAACACATATTAGAGTTTAAAGGTATTTGCTCACCTTAGTGATTTTAGTATTTTATTTTTTTTTGCAAAAAGTGAAGTGTTAAAGTTCATTTGTAGTTTTTAAACATACTCTAATAATCCCTCCCAAAGTTTAATATAAAAAAGTGTAGTTCTTAATATGGTTAAATTTTTTAACAAAATGTGTTTTATTTGGCTATAAACACATTTACATTTGCACCATTAATCGTATTACTGTGTCAAGTCTTCTCCAATTCTCTATACATTACCCCAACCCTTCCTGTCCTTTCGGATGGTATTCATGCGGTCTGCACATACTATTACGGCCATTACCTATCCCTGCCCCGGCTTTGGACTGACTTGCGTTCTCATTGCCCCACCATACGCTGCAAAATGAAAATTAATTCCTAAAGTGATTCATTAAGTGTTTAGCTTCATCAAAGTCGCTACAGGAAATACTTTAAGGATTTTTACAACTACACTTGCAAGTCCTCCAGGACTGTACATGTCAATGGTTGCTACTCTGTGATTGATCGGAAGTGGTAAGAATGACACTTCGATCCAAATGAATAAGGGATGGGAGTTTCTGCTTACTCTCGAAGTGCAATTTTAGCAGATCTCATTTTATTGATCAATAACGGCGCCGGTCAAGTCCTTACAGTCAGTTGGGGATGGGGAAGGAATGTTAGGGTTTAATGATTGTTGCTTCTAGAGACCGAGAATACCTCTGCATCTCCGCAATCACCACAGGAAGGGTGTTTATTAGTGAAGAAGGAAAAAGATCTGCGAGTCACCTCTGGTCGGTGATGCGATTCATGGATAAGGAGGGAAAACACGACTTTTACTTAAAACTATTTTCGAATCTTGTCCGGAGGCCGGACTCCACCGAATTAGACCACGAAGCTGGATGTCTACTCTCCCATGTATCGATGCGTCCATTAAAGTTCAATTTAAGAGAAAAGTCACTCCGGAACTTGTCAGACCACACCGTTTTGAAAGAATAGCCGATGAGTATAACAATCACGAGATCAAGTACGCAAATGGCTCAAAACTAGGGGATAAAGTTGGCTTAGGAGTGATCGGCAATCACGATGAGCAGTGTTTCAGCCTGCCGAATATTTGCTCCGTCTTCTCGGCATTCTTCAAGCCATCGCCACACCGAGTGAAAGGCCCATTCTGACGGTGACGGATTCAGCCAGTGTTCTGGCGGCTATAGTGTCCCCGAGCAACAAGCATCCTTTTGTACAAGGTATTCAGGACATTCTGGACCGTGGCGAGGCAGCCCTTACTTTTATGTGGGTACCTGGCCACTCATGGATTTCTGGTAACGAGCGGGCTGATACTTTGGCTGGAAAAGGACGTGACAGCTCACTATTAACCAAGAAGATCCCCGGTGACGACATCAAATTGTGGCTGAGAAATCAGATCTGGACCGCCTGGTCCAACGAATGGCGGCAAGAGCGGACCCTGTTCTGTCGGAAAATAAAAAGCAGCACGAGCGCGTGGGATGACTTACCTTTCCGTAAAGAACAAATAGTTCTATCACGACTTCGAACCGGCCATAGCAGACTTTCCCACTATATGAGTGGTGGGACATCCGGATTCCGTTTGTATTGCGATTCTTGCGATGAACGCAATACGACCGAACACATTATTAGGGTTGTGCTACTTTTCCCCGAATGTCGGTTCCCCGAATGTCGTTTCCCCGAACGCCAGTTCCCCGAATGCCAGTTCCCCGAATATCCCGTTTCCCCGAATAATCCACTTCCCCGAAAAGTTTTTGGAACTCATTAATGGCCATATATTTATACATTTCAGGGTGGTGAACGTACTGGTCATCTAATATGCACCCTTCTTTATTTTGTTGGCGGTTCTTACGAGTTTTACCGTCCTCAGTATTTTTGGCAACATGTGTATAGCCCCGAAAATGACCAAATATCTCCTTCTTTTGAGTGCATATCGTTCTTTCTATTCACCACCTTGCCACTGAAAACTATTCCAGCACCTATTTGAACTGCTCCACTTTTCGGGGAAACGGGTCATTCGGGAAAATGGCATTCAGGGAAACGGGTCATTCGGGGAACTGGCATTCGGGGAAACGACATTCGGGGAAAAGTAGCACAATCCATTATTAGTGTTTGCCCATCAGCGTTAGACGAATTTAGAAAAAGTCATGCCATCACTGATACTGTTTTGGCCCTTCGGAATGACGCAGACTCCGAGAGGCTTTTCAACTTTCAACTTTTTGAAAGATGCCGAATTATTCAATGACGTCTGAAATTTATTGGGAACTTGGGCATCCCGGGAAACAATTTTCCGGTGTCGTAAGTCGCACCCCCCTAATTATTACTAGTTGCAGTTAAAACTCTGTTCAAACAAATCCATACTTTCCTTGTAAAACATGACCACTGGCTACGAAAATGGGTATTGAGTTGGCTACTTTCAGGCAAAAATTGAAATCGGACATTAAATAATAGGGGAAAGCACTAATTTTCGACCTACAAGAATTCTGTGCCAATTTTCGGATTTGCATACAAAGTAGGCCAAAATCGTATGGATGGGTCGAAAAATAGTGCTGAGTCGAAAATTGGTGGTTTTCCCCTACAAGTTTTTAAATAGTTTTAATATTAGTAGTGAACCTTATACTCTGTACTAAAACTCTGTATCTGGTTGTACCCTTAAGGTACTTCTAGAATTTTTCTTTTTCTTCACTTGAGACGAACCAGCCGCGGGCTGAAAGTCTCGTAAATAAAGCTAATAATAATAATAAGGTAGGGGGAGATCCCCCAGTACCGGACACTTAAGCCACTAAATTCATAATTCGAAAAATATTGATTTTATGGGCTCGTGTTACCCATTTATGATAAATATTATCATTTTTACAGAGTACAAAAGCAAATTTGAGAATACAGTGCCTTCCCGATTTTGGCAACAACGGGCGAATTTTAAGTTGCCAAATTGGGGATGTTGCCAAATTCGGGAATTTTTGTTTACTTGTATTTTTTACCCTTATGAGTTCTGTAAGCCTTAAATAGGGCATGGGAATCTCTTGTCAATTATAAAACTAGCTTATTCAAGTTATAAGTTATAAAAAATAATGACCGTGCAAAGCATTATTAATGTGCATAATTCCAGAGCTAAAAGTCAATAAATCAATACAGCGCCAGCCATATCCTCGGGGTCATTAAGGAAGGGAAAACATATTTATTAGATAATCATCGTTACCATCTACACAGTTGTTATGGAACGGATATTGAGTTGGTTGACCTTCTACATACTTTTTACCCCACAACGTCTTCAATGATTTTTTAGAAGCTATTTGTATGAGTGGGCCATTTAAATCAATAATCGCAAAAGTGACCTTTATTCAAGAAATGGGCATTTTCTTAAAACTGTGAGAAAAGAAGAAAGAAATAAAATATGTTACTGTATTCTTACAAAGACGTAATTACAAAACAAAAGCGCTGGGTAGTACAAAACGGCATGATTTTTTTTTTGTAATTTATTTAACATCAAATATAAGTTCAATTTCTAGGCTTCAGTATAAAATTTGACCATAACTCAGTAGGTTAAAATTTGCTCCTTTAATTTATGTTTCTGATAAAGTAAAGCATTTCATAATGAATGATTGATTGCAGTCAAAAAAGCAAACATAAAAAATTACATCTCATGATCTGCGACTCGTAAGTTTGTAGAAAACACAATCAAGCTTCTTATAATTTTTAGTTGAAATGAGTTTCAATTGAGCTTGATATGTGTTTTACGTTGTGCTACTTTTTCCCGAATGTCGGTTCCCCAAATAACCTGTTTCCCCGAAAAGTTTTTAGTATTCATAATTGTCATTAATTGTTGCATTTTGATTGGCGATTCTTTCTAGTTTGGCTGTCCTCAGCATTTTTGGCAATATGTGTTTAGTCTAGAACGATCAAATATCTCCTTCTTTTGATTGGTTATCGGTCTGTCTAGTTCAGCACCCTGTCACTAAAAAACTATTCTTGTACCTCTGTGAACTGCATCACTTTAAGGGGAAACGGATCTTTCGGGGAAATGACATTCGAGGAAAGGTCATTCGGAGAAAAGTAGCACAATAATGTTGTACACCTACCTTATTAAATCCACGGAAATTTACAGGATCAAAACACTACTAGAAATTCAAATTACCTCGCTAGGAATTTACAGGACACTCTAGAAATCTTAAGAGTTTTTTTTTGTTTTCGTTTAGTATGATGTGGACACAATCTCCAATAACCAATTAAACATTCTCAGGATCCAAAAAAAAAAAATCCACACGTTCGATCCATATTCTTTTCAACGTGCATCTGTCGTGTCGATTGGCAAAGTAAAATAACGTGTAAAATCTATGATTATGTTAAAGATTGACTTTGGTTCGACAGCAATAATTTTCACAAGATTTGAACGTGTTTTACAATGGCAATATCCATCACTAGTATAACTAGTTTGCCTATCATGACAAGGACTCACACTTGCCATTCACGCCTGACATGTTAAACAACATAATATTTTTGGAAAAACTGGGCGCTCGTAATGGGTGCCTGGAATCGGAAATTTTGATTTTGGATTGCCGATAGCGACTGGTTTTACACCATCGTTTGAAGTGTTTTACAATTACACTGCGGAACACGTTTTTGTCTCCAGCACCAAAATACCGCTAGTCACTTAATTAAGAGTTGCTGAATCCATTGCCGTTTTCAGAAATATCATAGCACGTCTAGTTTTTGAGATATTGACTGTTGAAAAAGCAAAAAATGACTATTTCAGCCAACTTGCATGCAAGTTTTCCAGCTTGTAAGGTAATATATTGGCTTAATTTGCCACAGAATTCAAACTTTATGTGTATAACAATACTTATCATCAAAGTTTGTAATACTTTCGATGCGGAAAAGTTATTTTTTGATGGTTTAGAGAATTGTTGTATTTTGCCATATAGAAGAAACGAAGAATTTTGTATGGAGACTGCAAGCATGTTGAAAAAATCGGTTTAATCAAAATTTAATCGCGCAATTTCAATCAAATTATGTCTGAAATGAAAGTTCAAGTTCTATTTTGCATGTTTGGCGGATTAGATCGCAAAAAAATTTGATAAATCGTACTTTAAATTTCATGTAAACATGAATAAAACCAATGTTTTATACAACTTTGGCGACCTGTAGCTAAAAATTGTGACGTGCTGGGAAATTTCTGAGAACGGCATCAGATTCAGCAACCCCAAATCTACTAGAGACACATAATTTGATCCTTGAGACACGCAAAAATGTCATTTTTGTTACGCTGTGTTAGTGAAAATTCACGTGTGAAACACGTTAATCGAGCTTGCAGGATCATGACCTATGAACCAGCCAAATTAGGATTTCATTTAACGCTTAACCATTTCAACAATGGGGTCTAAAGTTACATACACAGCCAATTCAGATTACCGACCTCAGTAAAATTTTACTGGGTTTTGGAACTACGGTTTTTTCGGTAATTTTTACGATTACCGAAAAAAACCCAGTAAACCAAAATATGTTTTGATTGATGGAAATTACTGACTTAGTCAGTAAAATTGTTAAGCGTTTTTACTGGCTTTCCAGTTTCCCATGCTTCATGCTTTGCTTCTCCGGATACTTTTTTTTTCAGAAATCAATACAAATTAAACCCCAATCGACATGGACATCGACATGCATTCTACGTAAGAATATATACCTACGGTATGCTCATATCTCAGTGGAAGTAATCGAAAAATATGTGACAAAATCATTATTTGATTGATTTACATACAAGAGGCAAACTCAATGATGCAGATGAATTTATCTCTTGTATGAAAACCAATCGAATTTACCAACGTAAGCAGTTAAATCGTGCTGAGCCTTTTTGGTTGCTTAAAATGGTTGAGTTTCTCACTAAATTTAGACTACTTACCACGAGAAAGCGCAAAATAGGTGCAGGAAAAGTTTGGTTGCCAAAGCCGTGTCTCCCGGCGCCGGACGATTTTACAGCAGGAGATTCTCATTTGACACTTTCCTTCATGCGCATCAGTTTGTTTTGATTTGATTTTGACGACAAGTCAGTAAAAAACATCAACTACTGAATAGTCGGTAATTGTTTTTACTGACTTTTCGGCCTGTTCGGTAATGTTGAAAAATTGCGTCTGAAAGCTACCGTAGTTCAGTAAAAAGTAAAAAATATTACTGAACGTCAGAAGCTGAAAGTTCGGTATTTTTTATGATTTACAATTCGTACCCAGTATTAAAAATTACCGAACAAGCAAATCGTGATTGAGTGTGTAAGTAAGAGCTTTGAATTATTTAAAAACCATTACTTGAAATCATTTTCATAGCAATCACTAGAAGGAATGATCCGCTTTCTATGTTGAGTACAAGATCACATGTTATCAAATGTCCATTTTTGAGCACGCCTGAAATAAAAGGCAAACATTATTATCGATTGATAATTTTAATGAGGCATTTATCATTGCGTTTGTTTCCAATTTTAATTACCCAGCGCAACAAAAATGACATTTTTGCGTGTCTCAAGGATTAAGTTATGTGTCTCTAGTAGATTTGGGGTTGCTGAATCTGATGCCGTTCTCAGAAATTTCCCAGCACGTCACAATTTTTAGCTACAGGCCGCCAAAGTTGTATAAAACATTGGTTTTATTGATGTTTACCTAAAATTTGAGGTATATTTTGTCAAACTTTTTTGTGATCTATTTAACCAAGCATGTAAAAGAGGATTTAAACTTTCGTTTTAGATATATTTTGGTTGAAATTTCACGATTAAATTGAGATTAAACCGATCTTTTTGAACATGCCATCAGTCTTCATACAAAGTTCTTCGTTTCTCTTATATGGCAAAATACAATACTTTTTATGAACCATCAAAAAATAACTTTTCCGTATCAAAAATGTTATGAACTTTGATGATAAGTATTGTTATACACATAAAGTTTGAATTCTGTGGCAAATTAAGTAAATAAATTGCCATACAAGCTGACAAACTTGCATGCAAGTTGGCTGAAATAGTATTTTTTGCATTTTCAACAATCAATATCTCAAAAACTAGACGTGCTATGATATTTCTGTAAACAGCGATGGATTCAGCAACCCTTAATTGAGTAAATAGAGGTATTTTGATGCTGAAGACAAAAACGTGTTCCGCAGTGTTAATTGACTTATGAAATTTAGTAATGAAATTCTTCACCAAAATCAAAAGAAAAAGTTAAAAATTTCAACAATAAATGTTGTGACGCTAAATCATAATTATTCGTAAAGAATTTTGCTTTAGTGTAGATTCAGAAGTGCTTGCCAGCAACAAATATGTTTGGAATATCTATTTTACTGATTCGTTGCTGCTTTCTGGAGCTGCTAAAATGTGGGATCAAATTTCATGAATTGATTGAAGTACTTTTGATTGTCTAAATAATTTTGGCTTCACTTTTGCAAGGTGCAAAACCTTAGAATATGAGGCACAATCTTCTTCTTCTTATTCTTCTGGGCATTACGTCTTCACTGGGACAAAGCCTGCTTGTCAGTTTTTTTTAAAGACAACGACACGTTAAGCTTCCAGTGGACGATTTGCCCTTTGAAGAAAGCACCACACTAGACAACGGACTAGCATGCAACTCCCAGTGGCACAATCGAAACTGAAATGGAAATCGAACCCACACCCCTTGACTCGATGCGGATAAATGCTTGGTAACACTAACCGCACGGCCACGAAGCCCACCTTAGCTTAGTGTTCTTATGAGCACTTCTACAAATATTAACTGAGACACAATATGAATTTAATTTATCACGATTGAAAGCACAATTCAAAATGCAAATTCAATTACAAAGGTTGCAATTTTTATTACCTTTTGTAATAGAAATACTAGATTTTATTTTGATTTTTATGGACCTTGTGTTATTTATGAGCATCCATTAGGTTGAGAACTCTTAAAATTGATTTTTGGATTTGTTGCCAAAATCGGGAAGAAATTGTTGCCAAAAACGGGTGTTGCCAAAATCGGGGGTAGACAAAATCGGGTGTTGCCAAAATCGGGAAGGCACTGTATAAATATGTATTTTGATATTGCATTTTGAAGATGAGTTTTAGTACCAAATTGATCGATCTCGAAAGGTGGCACCCAATACCGGACAAGATCTGGAAATGCCTCGAATTCTGTAAATTTGAACATCATCGAATGTGTACACTATAGGAATAGTTTATTATTACCAATTCAATGCATTTGCTACATTTACAAGAATAATTTGAGTTTTTCTTAGTTTGCAAGATGCCTATCAAAAACCTCTTTCATATATGATAAAAAATAGCACATTTTACGATGTTGTTCTGAATGTTCATTATTCCTAATTTTATTGCATATTTGATACCATGATCGACGGAACCCATGAAAAATGAAAGTATTGTGAGACACTGGTGCAATAATTACAAAGATATCATATAACAAATCAAGCTGTCCGAAACTGAGGGACAGGAAATGCTTAACCAAAATTGTAATTTGTCCATATTTAGTTCAATTAAGGTACAAAATACATTCATACTATCAAATTAGGATTATGTTCGATCATGCTTGCGGGATTAGGGTGGGGCTTATTTCCAAAAATCTTTCGTAGTCAGGATTTACAAAGTGGAAAATGATCATCGGTCCCAAAATAACATCCTGTGAAAAAATGAGAATTTTTGGTGAAGGTTTAGAGGTGGCGCAAAGGGCGTATGTGCAATTTTCCCATTTTAGTGAACTCTGTAAAATTTTGGTATGCTTTTCAGCTTGTTTTGGTGATTTTAGGACCCTTAAGGACAAAAAATCACCTCAAAATTGCGATATCTCTACTCCTTTAGATGATATTTGACGAAATATATTTTATGCATGCGATTTTTGGCCCTTGAATAGGTTACAATGACTGATTACTATGAACCCGAATAAGAATAGCTGGGGAGGATTCCTATGCTTGTAGAATGGAACAAAGAGCAAAGAAGAATGATAGAAAGAACAATGAACACAGAAGAATGTAAGGTGGGGTGGGTTAAACAGGGGGGAGGGTGTAACTGATGATATTATATTAGAATCAACTATGGAGCCGTGAAAATATCTTGGTTAGATGTATGAGATGTGATTATATGCAAGTTTAACACTCATTTAGTATTTTAGAATGTCCGTTTGATATAACTCCAGCAATTGCTTTTATAATCTAAAAGAAATTACAGAGGGGCCCAAATCCATACAGGCTCAAAATCCGTACACTTTATACAAATAGAAGGAACTTTATATGAAGTTAAAGGGTTTAGATTCATTTCTTAGGTGTTCGGATTTTTATCCCACACGATATATCCTTATTAGGTAAATCCATAAACGATTTTTGCTTTCCAGCAATAACACTTCTTGTTAGAATTTCCACAGGAATTTCTGGATTATGATGCCATTTCAGCAATTAATTGCGTTTGGGGTTCCAATACTTCACTTTCGCCACAACACCTTCAACATAATTTCGGACAAACGAAAATGCAGATGAAGTTCAATACATCGTTCTACATCTGTATTTGAAATCGATGTGTATAAACAACAGCAGAAGGAAAAAAATCGGTAGTCAAAATTCAAATTAGTACACGAGCTTCTATAGGGTGCAAGAGATAAAGCACTTCAGGTTGAAAACCTCTCAAATAAAACCAAAATTAAGTCGTCACAGTTCTGAAACATATTTTTTAGGACAGAGCAACATGAAGAATTTTCACAGGATGTCCTATGTATATATAAATAATTATATAAATTAGTTATGAATTTAATAGATACTGCGTGAGGCTGAATTTCCAGGATGTGAATTTTGCAACGATCCCTTTCAATAAATTGCTATCATCATTCAGAAAAAAACAACCAAACGATTATTGAACTAAAGCAGTAAAGTGACGTGCATTTATC
Organism: Aedes aegypti; assembly: GCF_002204515.2. Lineage (NCBI taxonomy): Eukaryota > Metazoa > Arthropoda > Insecta > Diptera > Culicidae > Aedes > Aedes aegypti. Next base: position 21,374,569 of record NC_035109.1, on the reverse strand, counting down.
TATATCTACCAGGAGAATAATGATAAAACTTCGCATGGAATTAAGGACATTTTAGCCGTTATTGAAATTTTTCCATAAAGTCCTATAAAGTTGCAATAAGTTCCAATAAAATCGTGTACATGGGTCGAAAACTAGAGATGGTTAAAAAATTGGTGCTCTTCCCCTACTTGAAGAAAAATTGCTCGAAATATTTCTGAAGTGGGTAATATTAAATAGAAATCAAGGGGTCGGACCTGGTGTAGTGGTTAGAACACACACCTTTCACGCTGAGGATCTGGGATCGAATCCCATCCCCGAGATAGTCACTAAAAATTTCAGTGGTGACATCCTTCGGAAGGGAAGTAAACCCGTTGGTCCCGAGATGAACTAGCCCATAGCTAAAGAGCTAAAAATCTCGTTAATGAAGATTAAAAAAAATGAATTCAATTAATATAATCATCGTTTTCTAAATTCCTCAGTTACGCTCAAGACATCGCTAATTTCACCCTTCCACCTGTTTAACCCACCCCACCTTACATTCTTCTGTGTTCTTTGTTCTTTCTCTCATTCTTCTTTGCTCTTTGTTCCATTCTACTAGCATAGGAATTCTCCCCAGCTATTTATATGCTTATTCGGGTTCATATTAATCAGTCATCGTAATCTATTCAAGGGCCAAAAATCGCATGCATAAAATATATTTCGTCAAATATCATCTAAAGGAGTGGAGATATCGCAATTTTGAGGTGATTTTTTGCCCTTAAGGGTCCTAAAATCACCAAAACAAGCTGAAAAGCATACCAAAATTTTACAGAGTTCACTAAAACGGGAAAACTGCACATACGCCCTTTGCGCCACCTCTAAACCTTCACCAAAAATTCTCATTTTTTCACAGGATGTTATTTTGGGACCGATGATCTTTTTCCACTTTGTGAATCCTGACTACGGAAGATTTTTGGAAATAAGCCCCACCCTATTGCGGGATCTCCCCCTACTTGTTTTTAATTATGAATCGTGGTTTACGACTAACCAGCCGAATGGAAGTTTAACAACTACCGAAACTACCACGTGATTATTGAGCTGAAATTAAATTCAGGTTAACTTCTGCGTCCATGAGTCCTCTCGTGGCGTAGGGGTAACGCGCCCTAACTAGAGTTTAGGGAGTCGTGAGTTCGATACACGTCTACTCGGTGTAACTTTTTCGCAAAACTTCACATCAATTTGTCCATTTAATTCAATTACAAAGTTTATGTAATGTTTAGCTCTTCGGTAGTTCACAAAGAGGTATTTCTTCGAAGAGGTTTGAGAATGTTTCCGATATCTCGTTATGATTTACATATTTATTTATTTATTATTTCACAATTCTTATGACGTAAGAGCTTTTTCGATGCCACAACACAATACTATCTATACATTACGATATGAAACAGAAAATTCCAACCACTGCAAATCATGCCATAAGTGCATTTTAACTTACTTTCCTTTATGTGTATTGGATGTCAGTTCTACTTCTTTCCTGTGAGTTTCTTTAAATCATTTTTTTCTGCTGTGCATTTGACCCTATGTAAGTTTTTTATTACACACCTAACAACTAAAAAAAAAAACAAATGTTTTTTTTCCTTAAGCGATGAATCGGTTTGCAGCTACTCTTATTTTCTCTAATAGGACGCCGAATTTGTCGGCATTTTTACTTCTCATCTCCCTGGCTGAAACTTTTTGTCTAGTAAACCGTTTTCGAATAGAATCGATCGACCGACCGTTTCACTAACCACGCAAGACTGCTCTGGTTCACCTTAAGTTTTTTTCTGCGGTCATTGAGCTTCCGGTGGAAATCATCCACCAGTGAATGTCAGACGGGCGCCGTTTGTGTTGCATTTTTTTGTTGGACATTCGCTTGAGACGAAAAATCTGCGTAATATATAGATTAGAGTGGTTCAAAAAATCGTTTTTACTCCACACCGCTCATTCGATTCTAGATCAAATTCTGAGTGTCCTCCCAAAATTTGAGCTCATTTGGATGAAAACTGAGACTGCACAAGTCCTTTAAAGTTTACATGGGAATTACTATGAAAAAAGCAAGCAATTCATTCAATCGGTCATAGTGTTCTCCCATGTGCTCTTGGGGATTAGAGCTACGTTGATACTGTGAGATACATTCATCAGCTACAACTTTGCCGAAGACCGTTTTTAAATCGGACGCCCCGGTAATTAGTTATTGATTTTTGAATGAGTTGTAAAACTTTGGCTTTAATTATTGGGCTGTTCTGCAGGCATCACTGGATATATGCAGTAAAACATAGTAGCCATGATTTGTGCGTGCTATCTTTCGCGCCAAGTGCAGCAATGTTGCCTGTTCAGAAGTTAAATAAGCACTGCCGAAGAATTTGTGACTGGATATAAATCAATAACTAATTACTGAGGCGTCCGATTTAAAAACGGTCTTCGGCAAAGTTGTAGCTGATGAATGTATCTCACAGTATCAACGTAGCTCTAATCCCCAAGAGCACATGGGAAAACACTATGACCGATTGAATGAATTGCTTGCTTTTCCCATAGTAATTCCCATATAAACTTTGAAGGGCTTGTGCAGTCTCAATTTTCATCCAAATGAGCTCAAATTTTGGGAGGACACTCAGAATTTGATCTAGAATCGAATGAGCGGTGTGGAGTAAAAACGATTTTTTGAACCACTCTAATATAGATGGATCATAAGGCTATAAGGTCGATAATGCGACTTTGATGTAATCGTTAAAAGATCAGTATCCAAATACAAATAATAAGCAAATGAGCTCGATGCGTAATAATTACATTAGCATTCGTCGTCTCATTTTAAGCTGCTCTAATTTAACTGGCGCCCAACGTAACCAACATACATTGCATATTTCTAATATGTCCCACTACGGCATCAGACGAAGCCGTGCTGCAAACGGATCAAGAAAGTGAACGGCAGATCGAAGATCTGCTCACGGCATAAATGAATTTACACGATGACCAAGTTTGGATAGGAATCTGTATGATCCTCTCTAATACAATACGTCAAGCGGTTGAACGCCAAGTAGTTGCCTAGAGCAGGTGAGAGACGCACGCTAATTAGTGAGGCAGACGAAGATTTTTCCACTCGTTTGGGCGATTTGATCACAACCCCAAGCCCGCGAGATCATTAGTCTTGGCGGCATATTTCAACAAATTAAACGATCAATCATCCAAATTTGTTGCCGCATTGCATTTTTAGAAAAAAAAAATCGACCGCGTTGAATTCAAAACATTTTCACTGAAAAGTCATGAGAGGCTGCGCTGGAAGATCCACTTTGATTCAAATTTTATTCCACCGAACGGTAGCTTAATACCATACAAAGTACATCCCATAAAATAGCCGACAATCGTCCTCCTACGTAACCACGGAGCAGATCAACCGATACTGGCTTGGTATAACCTGTAGAGATCCGTAAAACGAAACGACCGAGGAGGGAATCGCATCGCTAATCACCTCTTCTTATGAATAAATATGATTGGAGCTGAACAGCGACTCGAGGGAAAGACAGTCACCAGAAAACTGCAGGTGGACTGAAATGTGCCACTTTTTTTCGGGTTGCATTTTCCTGCGCCAATGTTCGCGTCTTGAAATGGCAGTTTTGTTGAAACCATCGCGATAGTTTGGCGGCGCACTAGGGGGTATTTGGACAATATAGCAGACCAAAAGAATTTCTGTAATGCTACAAATGCCTCAAATCTGAATCCAGGAAAACAAGTTCGATTGTGAACAGCATTGATTCGTCTATCGAAATTGTTCATAAAAGTCATTTTAATTGCTAAAATTATCTTTGAAATTTAAAAAAATCGGGGTGAAATTTATCATGTTTTGATTTATCTAAATTTAATAATAAGTCTAATCGACATTAGGCCCAACGTTTCAACATTTAATATTCTATCCTAAGCTCGAAAGTTCTCTTGAATCGCTGATTTTGTAAAGATGAACTGCTATCGTATATTGGAATGAGAGAAATCGAGTATAAGACATCATCTTAGCATATAAATCTGAGCAAATTTAGAAAATGACTTTTGATCAGCTGATTTCGCCAAATTCCCCTTAGTGCGACGGTGACTATGGTGTGCAAATTCTGTGTGTAAAGTTGTCATCGCTTTCCATTCGCTGGCAATTGTGGTTCGGTTCGGGGTAGCGATAGTGGTATTATTATTGTTATTATTACTATCAAACCGACTTGGTCGCATTGTCACTTTTGGCGATGGGTGTGTTTCAATGCTGTTATGTAGATAAGCCATTATTGCGAGGTGGTTCACTGGTGCTTCGATATGCTTACTGTGGGGTATCGTAGGGTTTACAAGTTGCTGGAAAATGTCGACACGAGTTTTAATGGAAAAGGTGGAGCGCCTTGTGTATCGGGAATAACGACTCAGATGTTGAATTTGAAACTAACTTCATTGTCTTGAGTTTAGATTCCACATTACATTACATTCCATTATTTCTAATAAAATCGTTTTACATTTATTTGTGAAAACGTGTTTCTTAAACCCATAGGATCAGTTTGTCTTAAACAGTTATCAAAATGAATTTCGAATGACATCTCAAAACGACAATATTCATAATTTAACCTTACCATTTTTCAATTTTACATGTAGATAATATAAATCAAGGTAAGTAGTATCCATTTTCTGATTTGTTGCTGTGAATTCTGTACCCATACGACTTAGCATTCAATTCCGTTGAAACATGGCTTGAAAACACCTGCGGATGGTAAATGCCTTTTCTATTGTGGGATTCTTCTTAAGCTCTAACTGGGTAATCGGATTTCATTTGACTTCAGTGATGCACGGATGGTGCTGTCAAACTAATGAATTCGTATGACGGTTGACATTGAAAAGATTATGTCATATCGGATTCAAACGTAGTGCATCAATTTTGCAGACTTCGATCATCGAGACATGTACATAAGTACCACATTTTCGGTGATGTGTTGATGATTTTTAATTCTCAGTAATCATGACACTCAAACTGTAAAGTAAGCGTTAATTTTTATCTACAGATACACTCAAAACAAATTTGAGGCTTTCAATCTCAAGTAAAATTGACGCCAACTTGGCTACCACTACATTTAATTTCTGTGACCCGCATCGTTTTTGAATTCAGCGCCAGTGTTGAATATCAGAAAGTGCTTGAATTGATGTTGACTTATGCTGCTTGCAAAAAAAAAAACAGAATTTGATCAAAACCTTTAGAAACCAACAGCCTAGGGTGCACAGCTACTTGTGCACTTCCATAATTCATTTTGAAACTTTGGGAGTTTTTTCTCGGCGAGTCGTCTAAAACTTTACAATAAGAATCACTTCAATACAACGCATATTATGGCCAAATATAAGCTCTGCAGCCTTCAAAAGGGGCCCAGATAGCCGTAGCGGTGAACGCGCATCTATTCAGCAAGACCAAGATGAGGGTTGTGGGTTCGAATCCCATCGGTCGAGGATTTTTTGGGTTGGAAATTTTCTCGACTCTTAGGGCATAGAGTATCTTCTTACCTGCCACACGATGTACAAACGCAAAAATGGTCAATTGGCAAAGAAAGCTCTCAGTTAATAACTGTGGAAGTGCTCATAAGAACTGAGAAGCAGGCTTTGTCCCAGTTGGGACGTAACGCCAGACAGAAGAAGAAGCTTTCAAAAAACACCACTGCCAGAGTGAATAAAAAGTGCCAAGAATACGATCCGGCTCCCTTTGTGTAAACTGTAGACCATACCGGCCCAAGTTATATTGAAAGTTTTATGATAAACTATTGGAGGTTGTGACCAATTTCATTGAACTGTCAATAAATCTGATTGTTCTATTATAACCATCTGACAACCACTATTAGATCGTCTTTCGACCAGGTGACCCACTCTTCAAGAGATTCTCATAAACATTTCAAGAGCAACCCCAGCCAACAAATTTGTTCTCATAACTGAAATTCAACTCAGTAAAGTGAGCTCTTATGCGGAAATAAAAGATTGTTTAAAATGCATAGATTCCCTCTATGTGAACAAATGTGGAGGCCATATACATACATTCCAGAAAATGCAGTGTGGTGAATACAATTTCAGACGAGTTCGCTTGGAACTTTCTACAATTTCTTATGAAATAGTATTTTGCGTTTTATATGACTTTATTTTAACAAACAAACAAAAACATAAAAAGGCAAAACATGTAGCTGCAAGCCTCCATGCATTGATCTTCAGATCGCTAATCATATTGGCTACCACTGTCCCGTTCAGTCACTATGGAATGACACGGAAATCTGGCCAATATAAATTCAACAATATAATTCATCATCACGTACGTCTACCACATCCATACTGCCAACCAGGTTCAAAAGAATTTGTTGTCGGTAGTTTTCATAAATACATCACTTAGCTCCAATAATTGACACAGCTCTAACACGTTCTAAGTAATTAATTTGATTATCATGAAATAATTACTTATGATTATTACACGTTCAAAACTTTTATTCACATAACAGATATCGCTTATGCAGTGCTTCCCTCAATTCGCACGAAATTGGAAGCCATGCACTTCACTATGACTAATGTGTATGACGGAGTGTTGCACTCTATATGATTTGATTTTTACAAACATACCAAAGAAACATAAATAAAAAAAAATCCTGAGACAGCCTGAAAATTAGTGATCGTTAGTTATCGCCAGTACGCAGAAGTATATTTTATTGGTGATTTCATTGGAATACAGCTGAAACTACACCGTAAGTCTGGGGAATAAATACGGTCCAATTTGTGGCCCCAGTCGCTCACCCAGTAAGGTAAAAAGGTATAATACCCACCGCCTAAAGAAAAACTGCTCTATCGCAGTAGCAAATGCATTATTTCAATAGTTTTTGATGTCAAGGTGTTATTTATTTTGTTGTTATGTTCTGCATACCACTTTCTCTTACCAGTGAACATATTTACGTGTAAAAGAAGCCTCCATCCCTTGAAAATGAAGTGATTCGTATTGCCTCGTTGGGGCGAATTTTCCCAAGTTACTCTACATCCATCTCATAGTGAAGTGATCATCGAATAAATTAAGTAGAAATACATATATGAAGTGATTTCATTGTGTTTTTGTGAAATTTAGATGTTTCGTCATCCAATTTGTCAATTTATTCATAAAAAAAATACACTTTTTGGTGTTTGAGTTGCATTCAGCGATGTATAGCTCTTCCCCTGTATCATTATATATTTACATCACATGCACGCATATCTAATCTCACATTCGAGATTATAATAGACTCAAATGAAGTGAAGTAAAAATCGCAATGGAATGACATTTTGAAGTTATATATTTTGTTGTAAAAAATTGTAGTTTGTTTAGATGCAAACTGAAATCAGATCAAATTACTGGCACCATAAACAATTTCAATCAATTCAGTTTTGAATCATATCCAATTCCAACGTAAACTGCGTATTTATACAATTTGAAATTAACATTTTTATGTGATCTCTGGTTTGTTGGGACGATATATGTGCATCAAATTCGGTATTGCTCATTTCTTTAGACTCAATTGACTCAATTGATCAGAGTGCTTTGCGAAGACCCAAGCAGTCCGATTCATTTTCGCGCGTTCGGAGTGTTTTTTCGCTGGCTTCGTTCGCTTGCCCAGTGCTTTGCTTTTTTTTTCAGTTAGCACTTTATTTGCGCGCAATCGGAGTTATTTTATATTCCTGCTTATACGTGTTGACGCTGCGATTGTAACTGTTCAGTCGAGGATGGATTACCAATTGGTGAGCTTGTTTCATGCTTGTAATTACACATTTGTATCATAACATGTATTTTTTATGAATTTGTTGAACAAACTATGAATAGTTCGTCACTTTAAGTGTTGACATAAGCGCTTATTCATGTTTTATAAAATTTCGAGATTCAATCCTTTGAATAGTTCGATGTTTAAGATGTCGATTTGATAGATAACTTTTTAAACAGAGGTTACATGAATCGTATCACTTACCAAGGTGAATCCTGATCACGTGGCTTTGAAGCCCTCCCACTAACAAAACTCCTTCCCGTGGCAACCATGAAGATGCAGAGGTATACTCGGTCTTTAGTAACAATGGATGTCACACTAACATTCCTTACCCTTCCCCGATGACCGTGAGGACGTGGCCGGCGCCGTTATTGACATTACTAATTTCAGAGTCATTGAAAATGTACATTAAAGAGGGTATGCTACTCCCAAGCTACATCTGTTGGTTCCCTGTACAATTTCGATGATTCTTGTCAATCACGGAGTAGCAACTACGAATTCTGTTGAAGAGCTAAGACCACGCAGATCCAGATCGAGGCTAGCCCGTCCACATCCGATTGCGAATCATAAAGAAATACAATGCAGTAGATGTTTCCTTCAACTGGGCAGCTAACTGACTGATACCTCAATCAGCAGCTGCAACTCTCTTTATTCATTCCAGGTATATATTTACAATTCAATCACACTTATCCAAATATCATACCTCTTGATAAATCTTCCACACTTTTACCTACGACGACGCATGCTTCTCAACCGACGATTCTTCTACCTGAGGTGCGACACTACCTATATTCCAACAAATTCTACGCTCATGCTCATTTCTTTTGACTCAATTGATCAATTCTTCACATTTTACAAATTTTGTGCAGGGGATTACCTCCAAATGCATCGGAAGCTTGCAGGGTTGCCATTTTAAGTCCAGTTTCAGTCCAGTTTGTGGGTTCCAAAATACCGATTTTTATCATTTGCCATATTGAGGAACAACAAATAGCACTGTTTCAGCAAATTTAAATATTTAAAGGTAAAATCGGGACATTATTAAAATATAGTGGAAATTTAGAATATTGTTCAGTAGCTTTGATTCGATATTCAAAATTTATATATTTTTCTAAAAAAAAAATATCTCGTGGCACATAAATGAAGACTTGAAAGAAATTCTCATCACGCGAAAGTTAAAATCCATCTGTTCCGTTAAGCTTAAACTATCGGAAACTGAATATTTTGGATATAATCGATCATTGTGCTGAAACTCAGGTTTAGTAAAGAAGTTTCAACGATTTATTTCTAAAATTTTCATTCCATTTATAATCCAGGAATGATGGGATTTCCTAGAAAGCTTCTGATGAATCCTTTCAGAAATTTCACTGAGCAACATCAGTATCTCTCTGGATTCTCATTTGATTCCTCGCAAGATTCACGTAAGATTTTTTGCAGGATTCATATCGAATTTATTTCAGGCTGTTCATTGGATTCCTCGTAGAATTCACGTAAACTTCTTTGCAAGATTCACATTGAATTCCTCTCAATTCCTCTGACTTAATTGATTCAAATACCGAAGTTACTGAACAAAACTCAAAATGGTGCCCTAATGTCCAGAACATTCCAAACTTACGAATTATAATGTGCTGAAACAGTGTTATTTGATGTTTTGCATAATGGGTATTTTAGGGTAACTAAGACTGTCGGCCTCCTGAATCTGACCATGTCAAATAACCAAGTGATTATTGTGGTTCAAAAATGTTCCACATGAGCTCGCAAGACTTGATACATACTATACTTATATATTTTCACAGAAATACTATCGAAATATCTAGAAATTTTACCAAAAATCATTTCTGAAATAAAAAGTGTACACTACATTTACGGCCGTGTATCCGGATTGGCCACCGGTATCCAAATCTTGGTGGATGCACTTGGAGGTGCAGCTAATTCCTTGCACAAAAATTGTAAAATTTAGTGAATTGATAAATTAAGTCTAAAGATATGAGCAAAAGAGTGCAAAAAAGTCGTCCTTTTTCGAGGGACAATACGCAAAAGAGTAAAACACAATAAAAGGAACGCCAACAATTAATGTCGGTATCGAAATCAACACGGAATCAATTTATATGTAAATATCTCACATAATGGGAGTGTTTGTTGATGCTCCTAGGTCAGAAACTTCTTCGCTTGTTTTCAGCATAACGTCCCATCTGGGACAGAGTCTGCTTCTTAGCTTAGTATTCTTATGAGTTTACCTGAACGAGGTATTATCGCGTCGCTTTTAATCATCTGACGTTTTCCCTTTCTCTAAGAGATGAAGTTCGAATAAATGTTGAAATTTCGGTACTTATTATTGTATTGAAGTTGTTTTGTTTTCAACCAACAATATCACTGCGGAACACGTTTTTGTCTCCAGCACCAAAATACCGCTATTCACTTAATTAAGGGTTGCTGAATCCATTGCCGTTTTCAGAAATATCATAGCACGTCTAGTTTTTGAGATATTGGCTGTTGAAAATGCAAAAAATGACTATTTCAGCCAACTTGCATGCAAATTTGCTAGCTTGTAGGGTAATATATTGGCTTAATTTGGTTGATTTGGTGAAGATTCGTTTGGATCTTGAGTTCCTGTGTGATGCGGTATAGAAGTTTCTGTGTGGCGCGGTAGGAGAAGGGTGTTATTTGGCGCGGAAGAAGAAGATTTGGTGCGTGTGCTGGTCGAATTTGGATCGTGTGGTCCGATTGTAATCCTGTGTGGTGCGTGATTGGAGTTCCTGTGTGGCGCGGAAGAAGATTCCAAGCGTTGGTGGCATTCGATCCATCAGAAGCTAGAGGATTTAGCGAGCTTGAAATACTAAGTATCTTTTCGTTTTATTTAATTAGTGTAGCTTGTTTTTTTTTTGTAGTATTTTTTCTGTTGCTCCTCGACTATGGATGTTGAAGAAAATGACTCTATTTTAAAAGGTGATCCACCTCCTGGTACATCTTCCTCATTTGAAAAGTCATTTCGTGTTAAAATGTATCCGGCCTCTTTTTCTGGCCCGTATGTAGTATTTTTTCGAAAAAAACCGATTAACGTTTTACTAATTTCTGCCAAAGTTTATGAAAAATTTTCATCAGTCAAGGAAATTAAAAAGATTTCTCTTGATAAATTGAGAATTGTTTTTGGTTCTCGTGATGAAGCGAATTCCCTTCTTGAATCTCAGCTTTTTTCTGGGTCATATCGTGTATATGCACCATGTGATTTCTGTGAAATCAGTGGTGTAATATACGATGAATCTTTAGAATGTGATGATATAAAAAATCATGGCAATGGTATTTTTAAAAATAAATCTATATCGCCAGTAAACATTTTAGATTGCCAACGCTTATTCAAGCTTCTCTTGAATGACAAAGGTGGGCAATATATTCTTTCAAATTGTATTAAAATTACTTTTGCTGGATCAGATCTTCCAGATTTTGTTCAGGTAGATGGAGTTATTTTTCATGTAAGACTTTATTTCCCAAAATTAATGCACTGCGAGAGATGCCTTCTTTTTGGACATACTATTAAATTTTGCTCTAATAAACCCAAATGTTTTAAATGTGGATTATCACATTTAGCTTCTGATTGTAATAAAAAAACAGACATTTGTGTTTATTGTAATCAAAAACATAATTCATTGAAAGATTGCTCTGTTTATAAAAATAACCAACTCAAAATTAATCAGAAATTAAAAAGTAGAAATCAATTATCGTATTCAGAAATTTTAAAAAATTCCGAAGATATTTTTGCTCCCAATATATATGAATCTTTAAGTGATGATGAGCAAGATGATTCTCCTGATTCAGTCAATTTTGTTTACAAACCCCTTTCTAAAAGAAAGCGCATTCAAAAATCTGCTATAAATTCTCAAAATAATTTCAGTCCTGATACTAAATCATTTGATAAAAATTTTCCACGTTTATATTTATCTACATCGCGAACAGTACCTGGATTTCAACGTGTTGATTCAGATCCATCAAACAGTAATTTTAACGCAAACATAGAAGCAAATGATGATACCAGTGCCAATGATAAAACTTCAATTTTAGGAATTTTGGAAGAATTAGTTGAATTTTTGGGATTTAATGATTTTTGGAAAAAGATTATCAAAATGATTTTACCATTTATAGCTTCTTTACTTGATAAGTTGAATTCATTTGGTCCCATCATTGCTTCGTTGTTTTCATCGTCATGGCTTCGAATGTGAAGAGTAACTTGAAAATTTTGCAATGGAATTGCCGTAGCATTATTCCTAAAATAGATAGATTGAAAGCTTTAATTAGTTATAACAATATAGACATTTTTTGTTTGAATGAGACGTGGTTAACAAGTTCCAAATTTTTGCGTATTCCCAAATTTAATATCATAAGAAAAGATAGGGATACTCCATGTGGGGGAGTTTTGATTGGCATCAAAAATGATATTGAGTTTAAATATTTGGATTTTGCATATAATGTACAATTTGAATATGTTATTATTTCTGTGAAACATAACGAATGTACATTTTGTATTATTTGTTTGTATGCTCCCCCTAATTCAACTTTTTTCAATTTCTGAACTTAAAATGGTTTTAGATAATGTTCCTGCTCCTTTTTTATTTTAGGCGATTTCAACGCTCTTAATTATTCTTGGGGTTGTGATAGAACTGATGGTCGGGGTTCTTTATTAATGGATTTAATTGATGAATTTAATTTAAATATCCTCAATGATGGTTCTTTTACAAGAATTGCTGTTCCACCCTTGCAAAATTCATGTATAGATTTGTCTTTATGTTCGAGTAATTTATCTTTCATATCATCTTGGAAGATAATCAATGACCCAAATGGAAGTGATCATCTTCCTATTGTAATTCAAGTTAATAGTTCTACTAATAATGAAAATTTGGAAAATCAAAATTTACATGATTATACAAAATATGTGGACTGGACAAAATTTTCCGATTTAATTTCAATGTCGTTAATTAATTTAGAAAGCTATAGTTCTGTAGTTGAAAATAATGATCAATTCATCAAAATTTTAATTGAATGTTTACTCAAGTCTCAGAAAAGGAAAATAATTTCACATACTCAACGGGAAAGGCGTCCCACTTTTTGGTGGGATAATGATTGTTCTAATGCTTTAAAGAATAAATCTAAGGCTTTTAAAGTATTTCGTCGATTTTGCACAAGAGAAAACTATTTGATATATTGTAGGGAAGAAGCTTTATTTACACGTATTACTAAATTTAAAAAGAGGAATTACTGGAAGAATTTTATTAGTAATCTAGATAAAGAAACTTCCTTATCGACTTTGTGGACTGTTGCAAGAAATTTGAGAAATCGAGATAGTTCTTCGCCTGTTGTATTGGAATACTCCGATAACTGGATTGATCAGTTTGCATCTAAAATTTGTCCTGATTTTGTACCTCGTCCTATTACTTTTAATTTTTTTTTTTTTTTTAAATCTTTATTTGAGTGTATTTTAACACACGAGGGCTAGTTCTACACTCTATTACTTTTAAAAATAATAATAATATTAATTATTTTCCAGATTTAAGTTCTCCATTTACATTAGAAGAATTAAATTTGGCTTTATGTATTACTAATAATACAGCTCCAGGTATTGATAATATTAAATTTATTGTTCTTAAAAATTTACCTTTTGAAGGAAAAAATCATTTGCTATCCTTATACAATTCTTTCCTTATTCAAAATATTTGGCCATTGCAATGGCGTTCAATTAAAGTAGTAAGTATTCTAAAACCTGGAAAAGATCCTGCTTTGTTTGATAGTCGTAGACCAATAAGTTTATTATCTTGTCTTCGTAAATTAATGGAAAGAATGATTTTGAATCGTCTTGAATTGTGGGCTGAAAAAAATAATATTTTTTTTTCATCCCAATTTGGTTTCAGAAAAGGTCGAGGTACTCGAGATTGCACAGCTCTTTTAGCTTCTCAAATACAACTTTCTTTCAACAGAAAACAAGATGTTATTTCTACATTTTTAGATATTTCTGGCGCATATGATTCAATACTTATTGTTTTGCTTGTTCAAAAAATGAATAATTATAAAGTTCCTTCGATTTTATCCAATTTCATTCACAATTTATTTTCATTTAAAATTATGCATTTTTATCATAATGGTTCATCAAAAATGTCCCGTTATAGTTATTTTGGCCTTCCTCAAGGATCTTGTTTGAGTCCATTTTTATATAACTTGTTCACAAGTGATATTTCAGACATAATACCTAATAATTGTTATTTAACTCAGTTTGCTGATGATAAGGTTATTTCCGTAAGTGAGAAAAATAGAGAAATTATTCGCCATTTTATGCAAATTTGTTTAGATAATATTGGATTACGGGCTTTCAATAATGGTTTTACTTTTTCAGTTCCGAAATTTAAATATATTATATTTTCACGTAAATATTCCACCATAAGTGTAAGTTTATATCTAAATGGGTTTTAAATTGAAAAGGTATGTGAGTATAACTATCTTGGCATTTGGTATGATTCCAAATTGAATTGGAATTCACATATTACATATGTTCAAAAAATTTGTTCAAAAAGAATTAATTTTCTTCGTACCATTACAGGTACTTGGTGGGGAGCTCATCCTTCTGATATGATTACTCTTAACAAAACTGTTCTGTTTTGGAATATGGATGTTTTACTTTTGGTTCTGCTACTCAAACTTATTTTTCAAAACTTGAAAAAATCCAAATTCGTTGTTTAAGAATTTGTTTAAAATTAATGAATTCCACTCATACTAAATCTGTTGAAGTTTTAGCTGGCGTAGTTCCACTTAAATTTCGTTATGATGAATTAAATTGTAAATTACTAATTCAATGCTTTAGAAATAATCATCAAATAATTGTAATTTTGAAAGATATACGTGAAATAAACCCCACATGTAAAATGTTGAGCTCATTTAATTATACAATTACAGAAAATATTGTTCCATTTGTTTCCAATATTTTTTATGATTGTAACATAAATATCCACTCTTTCCATCCTTTGATTGATTTATCTTTACACATGGAATTGAAACAAATCCCAAATCATGTGCATCATCATTTTTCAAATTTATTATTAGAGCGTAAATTTAATGGATTTGATAGAAAACAAATATTTTATACAGATGGATCGCTCATTAATAATAATGCTGGTTTTGGTGTCTATCATGTCGACGTTACACATTTTTTCAAATTGCAATCTCCTTGTTCCATTTTTATTGCCGAATTGATTGCTTTGTATTTTACATGCAACTTAATTAAAGAGTGCTCTCCAAATGTTTTCATTATATGTACTGATAGTATGAGTTGTATAAATGCTATTAAATCCATTAATTTTCATTATAAGACACACCATTTGTTATTATTGTTGAGAAGTTTGTTGTATAATTTACATAATCAAGGATTCGTGATTAAATTTGTCTGGGTTCCAGCTCATTGTCAAATATTTGGTAACGAGCAAGCCGATTGTTTAGCTAAGATGGGTGCAACTCGTGGTATTATTTTCAATCGTGATATTTTTTATTCTGAATATTTTTCAAAATTGAAAAGAGTCACAATGAACTTCTGGCAAATTGATTGGAATTCTAGTGATAAAGGTCGTTGGTGTCATTCCATTAGCCCACAGTTTCTCAACCTTGGTAACGCCGAAAAAACGGCTCGCTGTGAGGTGTTCGTTTCAGCGCGCTTTTTACATGGTCGGGGGTCCGCGGACCCCCTGTTGAGAAACGTGGCATTAGCCCAAATGTCAATAAAAATCCCTGGTTTAAGTGTTTATCTGTTGGTAGAAATTTCATTTGCCTTTTTTCTAGGCTTATATCTAATCATTATATTTGCACTAGCCATTTATATAGCATTAATATTGTAGATTCTAATTTATGTGACTGTGGCGAGTCTTATCAAGATATTGATCACATTATTTTTCATTGCAAGAATTATGTTTTACCTAGAAAGAAAATTCTTGACCATTGTCAAACATTAGGCCACTCTGTACCTTCATCCATTCGTGATATTATTGGCAATAAATCTCTTTCTATGATGAAAACTATTTTTGAGTATTTAAATGAAATTTGTTATGTTGTATGATACCGCCTTTTTCAATTATCTTTTCAGAATTCAAGAAACCTATCTCATTGTTTGTCCGTTGGTCACCACAGCTTATTGATGTTCTCCCTTCAAGATCTTGGCTCTGTAATTGATTATTTCCGGCTGACCCTTTACTTTATAAGTAGTCTAGTCTTATTTTATAACGTTTTTGAAAAGATGAAGAGGTTTTGCGCCCTTTTGAGAAGTATTTTGAAAAATAAATCACTCAAGGGGTTTTTCCCTCTTCCAATTTTTTTGTTAAAATAAATAAATAAATAAATAAATAAATAAATAAATAACAATACCTATCATCAAAGTTTGTAATACTTTCGATGCAGAAAAGTTATTTTTTATGTTTTAGAGAATTGTTGTATTTTGTCATACAGAAGAAACGAATAATTTTATATGGAGACTGCAAGCATGTTCAAAAAATCGGTTTAATCGCAATTTAATGGCGCAATTTCAATCAAATTATGTCTGAAATTAAAGTTCAAGTTGTATTTTGCATGTTTGGTGGATTTGATTACAAAAAAGTTTGATAAATTGTACATTAAATTTCATGTAAACATTAATAAAATCAGTGTTTTATACAACTTTGGCTACCTGTAGCTAAAAATTGTGACGTGCTGGAACATTTCTGAGAATGGCACCAGATTCAGCAGCCCCAAATCTACTAGAGACACATAATTTGATCCTTGAAACACGCAAAAATGTCATTTTTGTTACGCTGTGTATTTATTGTGATTATCAATAAGACAATATTAAGTATAAAATTTACATTTGACATTTCAGAAAAAAAGACGCTTTGTCAAAGATAAGCATTAAGGGGCGGAAATAAAAGGTAAAAGGTACTCCAATCTACTTTTAAGTTTCTCTATTGAGATTCTGCTCGGAGAATTCAAATACATTAAAAAGAAAAGAACGTAAATTCATAAAATGAGACTTGCAGAATAAGCTATATTCTGTTGCGTTCATCTCTTCGATTTTCATTCTATGCCCATAGTTCCGTTGACGCCGTTCAACGTAATCCGACTGCCGTTATCCAGGTGTACCGATACGAGAAGCTGTGTTGCAAGTCAGTACTACTAATTGCTTTCTTTAAGATGGTGTATTGAGGTATCCATGCTCAGTATTTACCAACCAATAATAGAGGGACATTTGGGGCTGAATTGATATCTCATGCCATGCTGAAGTTGTCTGGGTGCAATTGCTGATTGGTACAGGCATTCTTATTAAAAATTTCCTTAGCCACACGATACAAATGAGAAAAAAATACACTTTAGGCAATTACTGTGTAAGTGATCATAGTGTTCTGAAATTAGGCTTTGTCGCTTTAAGATTCTAATGTCAAGAAGAAGAAGAATAAGTTGTCCGATGATCCACGGATGGTATATAGCTATTAGCCATCCAGTGTTCTGACACTTATTATAATTTAGGCCTCAGCGCCATTACTCGCTGAAATTGAGTATAAAATTCATTTACTTAGACTAATGAAAGTAAAAGCTATATAGATCCTTGAGATTAAGTAATAAACATTGTTGGCATAAAACATAGATATTAATTAAATCCGTGTCAGTATTTATAACCCATCTACACTACCGGTGGCATCAAATTTATAATTGCCGTTTAGCAATAACGAATGTTTAATACATTTTTGTTTCTTTTAATTGTTTCACTCCCAAAGGTACAAAAACCCCCTCACGTCTAGAGGAGTTAAAAGCATTGCCTCACACTTCGGATTGCTTGCTTATGACCACCGTCGAAATTCGCACCGGACGTGAACTCTTCTTCCATTATTAATAAATCATTCGATGATCACGATCGTCGTCCATCCGAAACTCCCATCCACGGTGGATCAAAACGGCAACACCGGCCCATCAGTATGCGGCAAGTGCGCAATCGTTAATTTCAGCGCCAACGGGTTATACCGACTTCGGCGACCCGAGAGCTTAGCTGTTACAGATTGAGATTGAGTCAAACTGTCGTCGTTAGCTGTCTTCATTACTCGGACGATCCGGTGAAGTGCTGATTGCAATTCATGGATCGAGAGTCCGACTGAAGAAGATGAAGTGGGTAGGTATTCGTCTAGCTGCGCATCGTGAAATCAACTGCCTCGAATAAACATGAATGACTTCTCGATACGGACCGCCTTGGGGTGGTTTCACTCTCCGAGAACAAGATTGAAATGTAATAGAGGCGATTATCGTCAACTCCATCTTCATTATAGTTATTATAATGTTAATAATATTTTATGGCCCTCTCATCGGTTCATCACGTCTGGCGTCTGAATGAAGCCGTCAAAGGTTTCGAAGAGTGTGGCATAGTCTTCCGAATGCGTTTATCATTTCAGTGTGGCGAAAAATGGCTTGATTGATGAGCCAATGATGGTCGGAAATTACATGACACCTTCGCGTTAAATTGGCAATCATATTTCTTCGTGTATGTGGGAGGTCATTTCCAACGTATTTCGAAATTTTCCCGAATCGTTCGGAATTCCTTTCCATTCATTAGTGCATCAAGTGCAGTTCTTTCGGTAGCATGTTTGGATGAAATAATTAGGATCTACGCAACATGTGCAACCATGGAAAGCGGAATTTTCATGGAAGTTCGGCGTTCCCTTCGCCACGGATGTCATATATCACTGCGCATTAACCTTCGATGGTCGTCCGTTCACATTTCGGTTATTAGTGCCTCGACTGCAGTGATAGTGCATACGCATTTGAGACCTTCTAATCCCTACTAGGTTTGGTAGTAACATATTTTGCTCTACACTGAAGCCACCGTTTACGCATATCCCATTTACGTAATATAACGTCAATGAAATTTGTTGATGTTATAAACTTTGTTGCTTCCATTGTTCTTTGAAAGTTTTTCTCAGTTTCAAATTGGCATATGAGTAAGGCCGTGGGAGAATCTAATATTTGAGCAAAATATCGAACCCAGAAAGGTTATTTTTAGCTATTGTAATTGAGGGAGAGCCCCTTCACATATCGTAACGATTGATAGTCATTAATTATATTGGAGTCACTAAATTTCGTGCAAGTGTTCATTTCGCCCCGATGCCTTTTTATCAGTGTTGTTTTTGACCCAATTTTCTATCTCGATTTTCTAAATATGATACGATGTTTACTACCATGGATGAATGTAGCACGTCCTACTAACATCAAACTTGAATACTAGCCGAGGGGAACTTAAAACCATTGTCATTTAATGGTTTTAACAAAAAAACATTTGTTTAACGTGTCCATTATGCCCCTAATTCTTCTAAAAGC
Organism: Aedes aegypti; assembly: GCF_002204515.2. Classification (NCBI taxonomy): domain Eukaryota; kingdom Metazoa; phylum Arthropoda; class Insecta; order Diptera; family Culicidae; genus Aedes; species Aedes aegypti. The sequence goes on along the minus strand of NC_035109.1, from coordinate 21,355,457 downwards.
TTTCAAATGTACAGGTGTGACCAAAGATCTCGCGAAGGTTCATACTCATGCAGACTCAAACAAACGTAATCCACAGTTGACTCTCGCTTACTCGAAATTTCGTATCTCCACGGTGCCCCGACAGACCGTTATTATAAAAAAAAAATGTCCATCAAATCTGAGCACAGGGTTTGATTCCTTAGGTTATTCTGCACCTCTGGACCAATTTTTAAAATAATCCCTTGGAGGAATCTCGAGAAATCATGATTTGCAGATTTTGGCTAAAATTTTTAATATAATCCTTATGAAATAGCACTGAAAAAAACCTAAAAAACGCTTAAAAAGTTGGCTAAACTGTTCTCAACTTGTATATAATTGTTACCATTGTTATAATAAAACATATTTACAACTGACTTGACTTACGAGAGTGGCTTAGGTATGGTTTTACATGGCTTAAACCAGTAAGCTTAATATCATAGAATGAAATCTAAGAAACAGATTCCAATATACAATTGATGTTACGTTCGATAAACGTGAAACATTCAATGCTGAATATTATTAATTAACAGCTTTTTTCGAGTTTCACACTAAGTGACCAGCCCACCAAAGTCTGCCGTATTGATTTTGCTTAATAACATTTGCTTCTTTGTACACCTGATACTAAACTTGATGTTTACGTCTAGTTTTCCACCGAGTATTGCCCTCAGCACTTTACATAAAAAATATCCTGTTCAACGTTCTAAGCCACAACTGGATTATAACTACACGGGAAACATGATTGTCATATGTCACAAGTTTTCAAAGATTAACATTGTCTTTAACAACTTCGAACAGATCCCCTATAAGTACTACTTAAGTATCTACATAGTTACTAGGACTTTCAGTCTATATACCTGCAACCATCTACTTCATTTAATTTTTTCGGGATTTATCGTCAATCTGTTTATTGATTTCTTTCAAGTCGAACGCGAATCAGTAACGAAAATCTAGCTGTTGCAGGTAATATCAAAGACTTAAAAATAAGAGCTAAAGCTGATAAAGCTGACAAATACAATGAAGTGTAAGAATTGTAGCCGAGGAGCCCTTTTTTGTAAAATCACAAGGAATGAAAAGAGATGAGTTTTTGAATTTACTGTTCAATATTGCGTTTTGTCGCATATACTCCTTGATTTTGCAGACGATGAATTTATTTTATTTAGATCGCAGCGCAGTAAAGCAGGGTTTCACTATTTTTTAGATGGACAACTAAGATAAGCTTGTTACTCTACCCAAGCATATATGGTTGCATGTAGAGGATCAGATGTGTTGGTGCTGAAGGAGTGCTTGATTGAGATGTAGATGAATTAGTTGAAGAGTCATACAACACTTGTTACGTATCATAAAAATGTTTCCCGTGTAGTAAAAACACGTGTTATGGCTGGCAATAACTCCTTCTATTGGTTAGGTTACCAGCTTAGGGACCCGCAACTTGCAAAGGGAAACGACATTTCTACACTGTTGCTTGATATCTGACTTGATAGATCCATTATTTCGTTCACAACTTCGCCAAAATACATCGCGATCCTTTATCAGAAAACACTGAAAAGTGTTTCGAAAACTAAATCAGTTTTCAATAAAAATGCAAAGAAAGCAACATTGAATGCAAGCATGCCTAAATCAAATGTCATTGTCAATTCTCCCTGTATAACACGCTTATTCTTGGCTCTCTAAGCACATTTATTTGAGAACAGGAGCGGAAACTATTGAGTGAATGAAACAGGCAAACTTCAGTGAGCAGGTCATTTAGTGCGAATGCCGGAAGAAAAAGTTGCATCAATCAGGTGGAGGTCAGCGGCTTTGTGGAAGACATCCTAGTATATTCATTCTTATATTGATGTGAGCGAACCAGAGCAACCAAATAATCCCAGATTTGTAAAAAAAGGTTGATACTAGCTCTAATCGGCTGTACAAGAATTCTTTATTATTTCCATGAGTCGATGGTCCCTCATGGAGGGTTGACTGTATTGACTGTCGCCTATAAAAGGCGACTCAGAGTCATGTATCGTTAAGCTATGCACATATGCTGTTTCACTCAAGAAAAGTAAAGAAATTCCTTGACTGAAAGGGTCAAGAAATTTCCCACAGAGAGCCCCCTTTGAAGTGACATTTCTTCTCAACTGCGTACCGTTTTGTCTCAAATTCCGAACAGACTCATATTCCGAACACTCAGTTTTTGTATGGCGATGTGGTTGAAATGTTTCGCTGAAATATGTCATCAAATTACAGGGAAATGGCAGTCAATTGCAATTCTTTTTTAACGTCTTCCAATCTATTTTATACCTTTGGAGTAGTGATGATTCTCTAGTTCAAGACCAGTAAAACTAGCTCAGATAAATTTATTTGCAAAATTATTCCCTTGAATACGATTTATTCATGCTGTTCGGAATTTGAGTCAAGGTGTTCGGAATATGAGACAGAATGAACACAGTGTTCGGCATTTGAATCAAAATGTTGTTTCATACATTAACGTAAAAACAATACTAAACAAGGTAAAATAAAAAAAATTATCGGCACACCCAACAGCTAACAGTTAGACTTTGCGTAGAAATTGTAATTTTCACAAATATCAGCAAATTAATGTCTATTAGATGCGTTTGAAATCACTGTTGGCCTTAAGTGTTCGGAATATGAGTCAAAACGGTACTGCGATCAGAAAAAAGTGATTTTCTTGACCATTTCTTGGGAGAAATTTTCCACGCATCGAGATAGGCGATTCCTTTTCTTGTCAGTAGCAAACCGGCCTTTAGTGTGTAAATATCGTTCCCCGCCGAGCAGGACCACTGCTGACCAACCAATGGCTTTTAAGACGAGGTTATAAGTTATGCGAGAATTAAACGTTACAAAAGTGAAAACCGAGTAGATGTAAGTGTAAAATTTTGTCTGCGGTCTGAGTCGATAAGATGAGTTCATTTACAATTAGGATAAAAGGCTTTTTAAATAATATAAGCTTTTTCGATAAGACAAGGTAAGTTAAGATAAGGATTTTAAGATTTGTTTACAGTTAAATCAATATTATTTTCTTCGCCTGTGTTGGCAATAAGTTTGATTCACAAGTATTTTCTTCTCTAGTTTTATACTCTCTATTCAATCCTTGTGTTTCAGACCATCCGGAAGACAAAAACCCACAAGAAGTTGGTGTCAACGCCACGATACGACAAATAAGCTCCCAAGATACACTTCACGGATGAATGGCAGAGAACTCTAGCAATATGCAACCTATTGACTTAAAATTTCCACGAGTTCATTGGCCTCTTCCGTACTAATTATAGTACATAAGAAGTCATCAATTTGTAAATATTTAGCTACAACAGGATATAGACTTCGTACAGCTTTAAACGTAACTCAGCCTTGAATAAATGGACAGGTAAATGAGATATGTAAATCAACAAAAACTATGGACCAATGCACGAGTTCACTAATTTGACGTTTGAACGGTGCCGAATTCACTGGTTGCCATGGTTCCATAAATAACACCGCACCGCTAAAACGTCAAATAATGAACCCGTGCATAGGTCCATAGTCATGCAGGTTCATACAGTTATGTTCAACTTTTCGCAACCCTGACAGCCAGAAGTCGTAAAACAGTTTACGAATAAAGTCGTTTAGTCATACAAACTGCATCACAACTGCACTAAATGGCGGATGAAATCGTTTGATCGATGAATTTCGTAGCATAAAATGCTATTCTAATACTTCATATGTACATTTTGTTTCGTCTCGTACAAAGTAAATCGGATCAAACCCACGAGCCTCAGCTTGGTCTTGCTGGGTAGCATCTTATTTGCCGCTATGGCTATTTGAGCCTTCATAGGCATACGTTAGGACAGTTCAAAATTTAAAGAAGTTTGAAATTCCAATCTCCCATGTCTTCTTTACCATCTTTACCATAAAAATAGTGTTCTATGAAATTTTCAGCTTTCTTGGTAGTGATTTAAAGGTGGCCCATAGAGGTTTATATGGAAATTACCACGTAGAAATTTTGGAAAATATTCCAAACACGTTAGAACTGTAATTTAAGTACAAACTGATCATCCCATATTGAAAACTCATTCTTCAAACCTTAATGAAAGATGCTGCTGAAGAAACAAATCCACTTTGAGCTAATTTTGTTTGGGATTTTTGTAGATGTTTGCAGGGCTATAATCTCATAGGAAGCTCTTAAGCAAATTTCTTCATTATAATTTGAAGAATGAGTTTTCACTTTGAGATGTTAGGTTTGTTCTTACATTCCAGTACTAACGTGTTTGGAACATTTCTCAAAATTTCTCCTTAATAATTTCCATATAAACCTACATCGTCTTTGGGCCACCATTAAATCACCACCTAGAAGGCTGAAAGTATGGCTGGCTGGTAAGAATGGTAAGAAAGATATGGAAGATTGCAATTTCAAACATTTTTAAATTTTGAACTGCCCTAGTATAGATGTTGCTCGAGATCGCAGCAAGTCATGCGCGCGGGCGGCTGCGGCCTGAATTTTGTGTCACGTGTGCGAGGTTGCTTCGCGTTTTTTCTCCAACTCGGCTGGTGAAAATAAGATGGATGGTGATTATGCCACGTGCAAATGTTCTGTGGAAACATGGTCGGCGTTAAGTCAGAGTGGACCAGGTGACATTTTTCATATTTTGAGAAAAATGGGTTTATAGTCTAACGCTCTGTAAATTTTGAAATCGTTTTAATTTTGCTTCAATATTTCTACACCTCTTAGTACTACTTTCAAACAATATAATGTGAAGTGATAATCATGAAAAATCATAATCCAAACCTCTGATAGAACGATTTTCTGATGGACTATGTGTACTTGGTCCACTCTGACTGAACCAAAGACCACCGTTCAGTGAGTTGGTTCACTCTGACTGAACAATTTCTAGGAAAATAACAATCATTGAATGCTTGCATGGTCAAACTGAGTGCATATCTCTAAGATAAACAGATCATCATGATCCTTCTACACCAGTATGGTAAATTCTTCAATAATCCATATAGTCAATACCGCAATGAGTGGCCCTAAGGTAGCTTGAAAATTAAGAATTGCAGGGTCAGTGCATTGATGACCATAAATATTCAATTATGCGTTCAGTCAGAGAGGACCAAGTGAAAATCTTGAGTGCCAACCAAAATATACCAACCCCAGCTTTTGCAAGGACGTGGCCCGGACAGCTCTCGACTATTAGAGGTTGCGTCAATCTTGTCTAGGAGTTAGAGGTTAGTCCCAAATTTCTGACTTTGGCAACGGACGGAAATGAGGCATGCTAATGCCATCGAGAAATCGTTAGCTGCACATGTATATTTGAAGATCCGTACTCGAAAAAGTTATTGAATAACCTTGAATATTCTTTGAACTTAAAACATGGTAGAATTCATTTTGTAGATCTAATGACCTGCACTTCATGTAGCTTTAAATTATCTTCAATAGTTGTTGTAGGCAAACTTTGTTTGTCTAAATTAGCCCGTATGGGTATCATACTTGTTAATAAACATATGGTTACACTTGTAATTCTAATGGTATATATTCAAAGGAATTCTGGTGTAAACTGAATCGGTCTTTGAACTTTAAAATTGTCAGAATATATTTCCGTGCTGCTATTTGGATATAGATGATGCCTTCTTCACTGGTTGGGGTTGTAAGTCTGAAGGTCTGTTTCCGTGGTGGAGTGGACCCTAGGCAAATTAGCATATACACTACTAGCCATAAGTATGGAATCGCATCATCTAGTATTGCAACACCTCAATTGAATATTGCAGCACCCCCCAAAAAGTTTAGCATCACCCGTAAGCTATTACACTAATGACGCAATATCTTGGAAACCTTACTTTCTAGAAAGCTGCGGTCTTTAGCAAAGTTGTTCAGAAGCCTTACGGCGTTCATCAGCTGAAATTTTTAATGCGCCATTTTGCCGCTACGTGGCGCTAGTGTGCATGTAAATTGGTCATATTTTAGACGGCTCTAGCTCAGGAACCTGACCACTTAGAATGTTCGTGTCTTCAGCAATGTTGTTCAGAAGCTTAAAAGCAATCTGAGGCAGCACTGATTGGTTAGCACTTTTGCCGCTACGTGGCGCTAGTGTGCATGTAAATTGGTCATATTTTAAACGGCTCTAGCTCAGGAACCTGACCACTTAGAATGTTCGTGTCTTCAGCAATGTTGTTCAGAAGCTTAAAAGCAATCTGAGGCAGCACTGATTGGTTAGCAATTTTGCCGCTACGTGGCGCTAGTGTGCATGTAAATTGGTCATATTTTAAACGGCTCTAGCTCAGGAACCTGACCACTTAGAATGTTCGTGTCTTCAGCAAAGTTGTTCAGAAGCTTAAAAGCAATCTGAGGCAGCACTGATTGGTTAGCATTTTGACGAGGGTGGCTCTGCTTTTAGCGAAATGATGGATCCGAAATTTGAACTGAATGTTGGAAATAACTTCAAATTAAAACTGCACTCTTAAAAATAATGAAAATTACTTTGGACGTAATTCTGGTTATGACTGAATGACACATGATGTAAGTGATGGAACGACACAAAAACGTGTCCTTGAAGATGTATTGAACAAAAAATGTAATTTTACATGTTAAAGGACACGAAAACGATGGAACTGAGGTCGACATTTCCCGAATCAGACACTAACGTATTTGAAATTTGACACAAATTTACGTCATTCGGCTCGCTTCTTTTATGTGCATCCCAAAAGACGTAAATCACATTATTTTTTGGTACTGTGTGTGTACGATTCCTTAAGGCATTAAATATAGCCTATTATAACAAAAAATGTCAAATTTTGAATTTTTTAACACATAGTAAACAATTATACAGTACTGACCCGATTTTGTCAGCCCCCGATTTTGTCAGCTTTTTGACCCGATTTTGTCAGCCTGTTTTAAAATTATCAAAAAATTGTTTTCGCCATGTTTTACCACATTTTCATTAAAATTGATGATGATGTTTAATGTCATGCACGCATGGGCGTAGCCAGAGGGGGCAATGGGAATGCCTCCTCCCCTTTGGACGATGCTAAAACAATATTACGGGAATTTGTTTGTATTCTTAAAAGATTGTCTCCAGCACTCATATCTATATAATTGTTACATGATGATAGATTGGAAAACTTATGGAGTATTCCAAACAATCAGCTTTTTGAAAAACTTCTTGCCATAAATTATTCGAAGGGTTTATCAAATCTGTTGGGAAACTTAAAAAGGTTCTACAAAATCTATTGTCAGCAGAATATTATCATTAGAGTAATCGGATAAAACTCCTCCTATTTCCCACAGGAATTCCACTCGAGATATCATTCATAATCCTCCAGATATTTCTCCAACGTGTTTCTCCAATTATTCCTGAAATTATTCTATAAATCGTTCCTGGCTGTACCTCGAATTTCTCCAGAGATTCCTCAACAAAATTTAAAGGTGTTTTCTAGAGGTGATTCTAAAAATTCTTCCATAAAAACTCAATTTAATATGTCAAATATTAAACGAGTTATGTACAGCGATCTCAAGTATCATAAAACTGTGTTTGGTGTAGCTATCATATATTTACACAAACTTTGTCAAACAAGTCCCATTTTAAGGTGAAGATGGTTCAAAGCCAAACCTCAAATTTTCAAGAGCACAAATCTAGAGACCCTGATACTCTATGCTTAGTCAAGAAAATTCCCATTACGAAAAGATCCTGGACCAACCGGGAATCGAACCCAGACACCTTCGCATGGCTTTGCTTTGTAACCGCCGACTCTAATCACTCGGCTAAGGAGGACCTTCCTTGCATGTTTATATATCACAAATAATTGTTTACCATTGTCTAATCACTTATCAAAGTGAATACCTTCTAGTAACCTTTGATGAGATGCAGAGGTAAACACGGTCTCCAAACAGCAAAGTTTACTTACTAACATTTCTTCCCCCAATCCCATCTGACTGTAAGGACGTGGCCGATGCCATTATTTACCATGTTTAATTAGATGCACTGAATTATGCACACTGAAGAAGATTATGGCCAATTCCAGCCGACCTTGTTGAAGTTGATTCTGTGTGCATTTTCGCTGACTTCGGCCAATCACGTAATAGCAACCATTGATATGCGTAGTCAGTCTAAGCTAAGCTAAGCTTAAATAGGCAAGAATTCAATTTACGTAACGCTCTATTTACGTATCCTTGACCCATTACATAAATGGAGGTTTCAGTGCACTGGTTTAGGCAAAATCACATAGAAGCTTCCAAATGGCACAACAGTAATAGTTTCTCCCTGTCTGAAACTCATCAACAGCGAGGATCATTGCAGGTACATAATATTCGCATGGGATCATTTCAATCGCCACTTTTTAAAGGTGTTCCGCTGAAATTGACCATAAATCATGCATCGCTTTTGGCCACACACAGCGCAAACCTGTGACCATCAGTCAGTCTGTCAGTTGGTGGATATTGCGGCGTCGTTTCCCCCCATGCAAACAGACTCGTCGCAAGATCCGTTTACTCGCCGTTATTGTTGGCTTTGACCTTGCTCTGAAAATGGAATCGTGAACGTCTTTTGCTGCTGCTCTTTTTTTTCCAGTGTCGGTCGTATTCAGACATGTTTGGCGCAGCATCAATTACCGGTCGGTGTTGACCGTAGAGGTTGTGCGATGTCATTTGAACTGATGCAACCGAAATCGTAAAAGATGAATACCGTGGTGCAATGCACTGCATCGTGCGGAAAGGAAAAAAATACCGGCCTAAACTGGTGCGCACCCTAATTGTTGTGTCTAATTTTGTTATTACTTTGACGTTTACATGCAAGGGCAAACTAACTTTTTTCTTAAGTCAAATTACTTGGAAAATTGAATGGCGTAGTGCAGGGTTAACAGATGTGAAAAAATGTCTTAATTCAAAAACTTTTCAACATGTTGGAGGAATGTTTTATTATGTAAATGGTGTATACCAAACGGGCCTTCCTCAGCTATGTGGTTAGAGTATGCTGAAGGTGTCTGGGTTCGAATCCCGGTCGATCCAGGATCTTTTCATAATGGATACTTGCATGACTTTCCTGGGCATAGAGTATCATCGTACCTGCCACAGGATGCACGAATGGGAAAATAGCAACTTTGGCAAAGAAAGCTCAGAACACATTGAACACTAAGCTGAGAAGCAGGCTCTGTAGCGCCACCTAGCGGATACATTCCCATTTAGCTTTGTTACTGCCCTTGATCTGCTTACTAACTTTGCCAAAGACACAAATCTTCCAGCTCATCAGGGTCTTTAGATATCCGTTGAATGGGTGATCTAGCCAATTTTGGTATTTCAAGATAATCCGGAATAACCCCGGAACCACCTCCATATTCCCAAGTTTTCCGGACCATAAACTAGAAGAGTTTTTGGGAAGTTCTGAAAATTTGGATGAAGGTTGTTAATCAGTAACCTGCATTGTGAAGGAATGAAGCCTCCCGGTATAGCTATTTCGACATGTTGGACATATAAATCTCTAATTATTGAAAATTAAATGTTATAACGATTGGACATCATTGAGACGCATAACTGGAAGAAAGACATTCAGAATATGCTGTTCAGAGCAGCTTCGATGGAAATGTCAATAAAAATGCATACGTTAAATTGATTGGGAATGGTTTGGAACAGAAGTTTGCTCATACTTCAGCAAACTTCAAAGCGCCTTCAATACCCTTTCGAAACAAAGATGTCACGATTCTCTAATTGAGCACTCACTGAAATTATTCTCTAATTTTCGCAATACAGTTTTGATCGTCGCGGTAATTAAGTTGATCTCATTAAACAACGAGCTGCACGCTTTACATACGGCAATAATACAACGAAGGTCGACACTTTACCGAGAGCATCCAACATCTAACAACACCTGTCGCCCGTCGATTGACGAGAAGCTGCGCGGTCAATCGGCGTATTCTTATGGCCTGGGATGATGGTGGAACTGATGGCACTGAACAGATTGCTAACAAGCGGCGGTCAAATCGTGTTATGTCATGCTCTTTCACTCGTCTCCGGCAACGGAATGTTGAGTTGCTCGATAGAGTTGCCAAGTGCTTCGCGGTGATAATTTATTCTGACAGCTTAATGCAAGTCGATGGACCCGGTGGCATCAAGTGCAACAATCATTCCAACGGACACAGAGGAGCACTTGGGCATCTCTAATCGATGAAAGTTTGCCATTTTCGGCTGGACGAGCGGTTGCAACTCGATTAAAGACGCACACTTTTGACCGGTTATCCCGCAATTAATTCGAAACAATTGGGTATCAAAGCGTAATCGGATTGCATGTTAACACGCAAGTTGATTTAAGCACTTTGTCATTTGGCGCTTGTTGTCAACCGTACCACAGACAAACAGACGTTACACTCATATGGTTGCCATGTTGCACGATATACGATTATGTGCAGCAATGCCAGCAAAAGATGCAAGTGTGAAACGTCAAACATGAAGGAAAACGATGCTTGCGCCTCTGGATATAAAGTATGAAACGTAGATTAATTGAAATAATGGTTCCAAGCGTGATTAATGCAAATTTCGTCAGTGTTAAGTCTGAGGACTTTCCTTAGCCTTAGGTTAACGTCCGCGACTACAATGCAAGGCTTTGAAGTGGTCTAGCTTCGACTCCCAGTCGGTCCAGGTTCTTTTCATAATGGAACGTTCCTTGACATCTCTGGGAAAAGAGTATCATTGTGCCCAAAAATAGCAAAGTTTGGCAAAGAAAGCTCTCGATTTATAACCGTGAAAAAGCTATCCCAGTGAGAACTTTATGTCAAGAAAATGAAAAAGACATCTGTTTGTCTGTGGTCGTACTCGCCATGTTTAGCTCTTCCCACTCACTAAGTGAGTAGCTTTTACCCGTGATTTTCTGCTGCTTTTTGCTTCAACCAAGTGGCTCTAGAGAACTTAGCGCCTCAATTGAAACACAAAGAAAGATCGATTATGGATGAAATTATGCCGTTCACTAGTGCTAGTGGATTGCGCGGTGATGATTGGTTTTGTTTTTACCTCTGGTCCCTCTCGTTGTAATCGGGAGGATAGTTGTGCTAGGGCACTTTAGCATAGGCATCAACATAAGCAACATTAGTCATCGTCATCATCCTCCACCGAGCATTAAACGTCCCAACAGCCAGTCCATTTGGGGCGAGTGGTTAGAAATGAATTGTCATTATCGAAACATAATGCGCTGCTCTAACTCCTCTCTTCCATAATGACACACGGTGACACGCGATTGGGTAACTCAAATGGGAAGACAAATTGGTGCAGCTTCAGGTTCGTCGCGTGCCATGTTGAAGTCTCTTTTTCCTTGGATGAGGATGTTTTTGTTTGGGATGACGATCGAAAGGGCGATAATTTATGTAACCTTGTAGATACATCTTCATCTAACCGATGGGTAATAATGGGTCGTATGAATAAAAATCTTTGAACTTTACTACATGTAGCATCTACTCAAAAACAAAATCCACAAAGTTTACTACACTTTTGGTATGAATAAAAAACTTTTCGAACATGTAGTACTTTTACTTTCGAACATGAGCAGTGACTGAAGCTGCACGTTAAGAAATTTCCATTCAGAGTGCAGAGTGATTCTGCACGTAAAGAACAATCTATTCAGAGTGACGCTTAAAATTAATACAATCATGCATATGAAGAAAATGCATGGAATCTAATCGATTACGCGACAATTTGAACAAATCATGAAGGTGCTGTTATTTGACAAGATTTGTAGTGTAATTTTGCGATTAGTCTGGTATTCTCTTTATGTCTATGATTTTATGATGATGGTACATCAAAGAATTTTCTGGGTGGTTTTCGGCATTCGCCAACGCCAGTGATTGATGATTTTTTAAATACTAGCTTAACATCTATGAAGAGATCTTGAGATTACAGCTATCAAATTTGGAACCACATATTTTCTAGCACCAGTAGAGATTCTGGTGAAATTGCGGTAGAATTTTGATGCTCCCCGTGTGTTTTCTTAACAGCATGTTGAATTCCGGAAGTTCTAAGTATTTCTGTGATATTCTCGTTATTTTGGTGGGGTTTCTGATAGTATCCTTGGAATGTCTAGAATTTATAATGTCGAGATTTTAATGGGAATTGTAGTGATTCCATTGGTAGTCTTTAGAATTCAATGAGGATCTCCCCTAAAACTAGGTATGCTGTTCTGTTCAAGAAAAGTAAAAATTTCTGTTGCAGAAATGGTCAAGAAATTTTCAACAGTGAGCTCAATTTCAATTGACATTTCTTTTTAACTGCGTACTGCGATCAAAGAAAAATGTTTTTCTTGAGCATTTCTTGCAAGAAATTTCACACGCATCGAGATAGGCGATTACTTTTCTGTTGAAGTGCATACTTCCCATAAAACACCAGGGTTCCCTTTGAAATTATTAAAATTCTTATCGATTTCACAAAAAAAAAAAAACCATTGAAATCTATAAAATATTTACCGACATTCAAAACGTTTATATTAAAGCTTTGCTTTGAAATTCCAACGGAACTGGAGATCAACTGAATCTTAAAAGTTTTTACAATAATTACAAAGATTGATTTTCAGAATATTTGTATTCACATAATAATTCGCAGGAATCCCACCGCAATCTCATAGATTTTTACAGAAATACCGTCTCAAAGACACCCACAGAATTCCAAGAGATTACCCAAGTAACCATGGAGCATTATATAATTACATATATAATGCAGCTGCATTGCCGTAAGCCTACCATTAAAGTAGTTTAAAAGTGGAAAAGGGCACTTTTACAGTTTAATTAATGCAAAAAGGACGATAAAGCAATGAAGCAATTTATAAAGTAATATAAATGCAGCAGTACAATTTATAAAGTGATGTTAGTGCATTGATACATTTGTAATGTAGGGTTAATGCTTCATTGCTTGACAGCTCTTGAAATTTGTTGAATAAAAGCAATGTTGCATCAATGGTGTTGATATGCAGTAGAATACGTGCAATGTTATAATGCTTGTGGTTACTTGGGTAATATTCGGAATCCCATTCTCACCCCAATTCTAGAGTTTTTACCAGATTCCCAATATTTCCGCAATATTCCTAGTATGGTATTTAAACTTCCAGAATTATCATAAAAAATCCGACATCCCTATCGGAATCTCAAAGTTCCTACAGGAATTCCGGAATTCAAAAGGAAATCTGAGAATCTGAGATGTCAGAATTTACACGTAAAATTCAGAATTACATTATAAATATCTGAATTCCCACCGACATCCTAAAATTCCTAGAAAATAACATAACTATCGTAATGCCAGAATCCACACGGTTATTACAAATTGCTACTGCCGGTAATCTTACCGGAATCTCAGCATTGGCGGGGCGAATGTTTTCGTAACCTCAGAATTCCTAAGCAAAACTCAAATACCATCCGAAATATCAAAACTCATATCGTTTTCCCATGATTTTTACTCAAAAGTAAATTATTCCATTCAATTCCGCAATCTCAAAGCATGTGTAGCAACCTCTGAAGCTAACTACCAGTAGCTTTGTAGTAAATGCTACCTTTATTCATAGCAATGCGTTGTTTGTAGTATGTTCGAAAGGTGTAGAAAGGAAAATGACACAAACATGTTCCACTCGTGTTCCACATAAAGCGTTTACTACCGAGAATGTAGTAAACTCAACTTTACTACATTTTATTCATACGGCCCAATGTCTAATCAAAATCAATACATTTTATCTAGGACAAGGGCAAAACCATTTAAATATCAACTTAAAATAAGAAACCAGTAATGGTTGTTTTAGAGGTGTCAAGCATTTCAATTTTCATTCCATTTTCATTTCGTTTTCAGCCTAAAACATTGAATTTTCCTTTCCCATTTCTCATTTTCCATTTTTTTTAAGAGAACGTTCAACCATGTAACGAAAACAGCATCAGTTTGTTTGTTAATATGGTGTTTCTCATATGTTGTGCAAAAGCTTTTGGAAAAATCTTTAATTTTTTGTCAGTAATGAGCTTGTATTCCGAAGGGTGCAGTAAAGTAATTAGCAAAAAGTTTTTATATTTTGGCAATGGTCGCTTACACTGCGGAACACGTTTTTATCTCCAGCATCAAAATACCTCTGTTTACTTAATAAAGGGTTGCTGAATCCATTGCCGTTTACAGAAATATCATAGCACGTCTAGTTTTTGAGATATTGGTTGTTGAAAATGCGAAAATTGACTATTTCAGCCAACTTGCATGCAAGTTTTCCAGCTTGTAAGGCAATTTATTTAAGGTACACTGGGGGAAGTGTATCAGTGGGGTAAGTGGATCATTCGTCAATACTAAGCATAAATACTTGCATATGTGGAATGTTTTTGCACCATTGCTTCATTTTAGGTTATAATCTTACGCACACTGATACTATTGCAAAACTGGTACTTCACGTACACTAACACAAGCAAACTTGTTAGCTGCAAAAATTAATTAAATTTAAAATTGTATTCCATCAATCAAAAATCCACTGTATCTCTGTCTAAAGTCGAATACTATTAGTTTTTTCTACACGTGGTGAGCCTTTCAGTTATAATTGAATGAATCACAATGAAACATATGTGATTTTTATTAATAAATACAGATATATTGGACATGGTACACTTACCCCTACTTTTTAATGGGGTGGGGTAAGTGGATCAAGTATTATTATTATTTATTGGCAGACTGCTTACGATAATTTTAATAAGTTTTAGTATCCGCAAATGTTGTTTTCCCTTAATTTTATTCTTTCCCAGTTTAAATTTGTCAAATTGACCAAAGAAAATTTTAATTATTCCACCTAAAAGTTTTTTTAACCTTTCTGGTATAAAAAAGCAATAATTTTAAAATTAACACGAAACTTTTCGTGGTTTATCTAAGCTAAGTTGCAGAAGAGCATAATATACAAATTTTCCAATTGAAAGCATATAATGTACCTTATTTGACCATATAAATTGTTCTAGACAAATGATACAAATATATTCATAAATAGGATAAAAGGATTCCAGTTTGTTATTCAAAAGTAAATGTAGCTAATATTTTTAAACTACGAGTGTTTTTATAACACATTGTTAAGAATAATCCTTCAATACTTCTTTATAACTTATGTGTACAAATGGATGAATTTTATTCAAATTATTCTAGCTACAATATTTTTTTAGTTCGAATTATTGTGAGCTAATGTATAAAATATGTATATACATATATTTTGATTAAATAAAGATAGTTTTTAATTTCAAAGTATTGAAATGTAACATTACTAGCACTAATAACAAGAACGAGAATATTATCATTCGTACTATACATAATTGAACCACATTTGTTTTGAAAACAGATGTTTGTTATTGGTGATCCACTTACCCCACCATGGTGGGGCAAGTGGATCATTTGGCGCAAATTTTCAAGTCCCTCATACTCAATACATAACAATCAGAAAAATTGAAATAAATGACGATTTGAAGAATATTAGTCCCTCATTTGTTATCCACAGAAAAAAATTTAAATTGCATTATTCACGTTAGCTGTACATAGCAATGAAGTTGACTATTAATTTTTCTGTATCCACTTACCCCACGGTACCTTACTTAATTTGCCACATAATTCAAACTTTATGTGTATTACAATACTTATCATCAAAGTTTGTAATACTTTTGAACCGAAAAAGTTATTTTTTGATGGTTTAGAAAAGTATTGTATTTTGCCATATAAGAGAAACGAAGAATTTAGTATGGAGACTACAAGTATATTGAAAAGATGGGTTTAATCTAAATTTAATCGTGCATTTTCAATCAAAATACATCTAAAATGAAAGTTTAAGTCCTCTTTTGTATGCTAGATGGATAAGATGACAAAATAGTTTGATAAAATATACTTTAAATTTTAGGTAAACATCGATAAAATCAAAGTTTTATACAACTTTGGCGACCTGTAGCTAAAAATTGTGACGTGCTGGGAAATTTCTGAGAACGGCATCAGATTCAGCAACCCCAAATCTACTAGAGACACATAATTTGATCCTTGAGACACGCAAAAATTTAATTTTTGTTGTGCTGTGTTATATAGTGCATTAGCAAAGCAGATGTTCGAAGAGTTGGTGGAGTAGTGAGTAGCAGAGAAGAAGAGAAGATTCATGATCGTGAGGTTGGAAGTTCGATTTTCATTTATATTTTTAAATTAATCTCCATGCTCTGGTAAATTGAGAACATTTCCAATCCTAAAAGATTCTCGATCGTTGGGATTCGAACCCTAAGCTTGATCTTCATGTTTTTGCCTAGAAGTAAGTAGACATTTTATCGCTGGTATTCTTTCGAAGATTTTTCAGGAAATTTTACCAAAAATTCATTCATGATTATTTATACAAAAATTTCTCCAGGGATTCCTCTAGAGCTTTTGCCAGAGATTCCTCCAGGAGGAACTTCTGTTCGCTATGAGACAGGTTAGACTGGTTCTGAGCGCTCCAGGAATACCTTCAGCAATTCTTCTAGGAGTTTCTCCAGGAGCTCGGCAAGGGATTATTTTAAGGATTCCTAGAAGAAAATATCTATAGAGATTCAGTTAGAGATTTCGCAAAGAGTTCCTGCAGGAATGCCATCTCCATAGATTCATACAATAAAATCATTACTGAGATTTTTCCAGGAATTTCTTCAAGAATTTTTCCTGGATCCATTTCAGAAATTTTAGCATGAATACTTCGAAATTTATCCGGAGACATCTCCAGGAATGTTTTTGCGATTTTTTCGGTGGTCCTTCAGAGATTCCTTTAGAAAGTTTTCCAGAGACTTCTCCGAGGATTCTTCCAGAAAAATCTCTAAAAACATTCTTATAGATATATTTGTATTTAAAACTCAAATATATTCAATGCTTTCTCCAGGTGTTACACTAGGACAATCTCTTCAAGGATTTATCCAAAATTTCCTAAAAGGATTCCTCCACGGATACATACAAATAAATCCCCAAGTAGTCCTCTCAAGGATCGTCCAGGAATTACAAATAATCTTCCGGGATTATTCCACGGATCGCTACAGGGATTCTACCAGGAACTCTCCAGGTGTTATACAATTCAAGAACTCCTCAAGGGATTCCTCAAGATTTTCTTCAAGCAATTCTCGCTATGTGACATACTTTAAGGATTTCTCCAGATAATTCTCCAAGGATTCACCAGGAATTTCTTCAGTGATTCGTTCATGGAATTCAAAAAACTCTACGGGGACTCAATCAAGAGTTAGTCTCCAGAGATTGAATTCCTGATGGAATTTCATTAGAAATTATCCCAAAAATGTCTCCGGGAATTAAATTAGGAAATTCCTGCAGTAAAATCTCACTCTTTTCTATGAAATCCTTGGAATAAATTCATGGGTGATGGAATTTCTAGATGAGTTCACGGAGGAATCTCCGAAGGATTTTTTTTGGAGGCCCAGAACGAATCTCTGGAGAATTTTCGAGGGGAATGCCTTGAGGATTATCTAGAAAATTCTTGTAGCAATTTACCTGATTAACCTCTGAATGAAATCCTTAAGGAATCCAAATAGGCATTTATTATTTTTTGTGGAATCCCTAGATGAATTTCTAATGGAAATTATTCTGGAGCGATCCCTGGAGGAAATCTCAGGAATAATTTATAGACGAATCTCGAGTGGGCTGCCTGTGGAGTTTCTGAAGAAATCTTCCAGGCTTCCTGAGAAATATCTGAAATAATCCTTGAAGAAATTGTCGTAGTGTATCCACGAAAAAGCCTTACACTTCTCTGTATATATAGAGAATTTCCTCGAGGAGTCTCTAGAAGTTTTTTTTTTTTGAATATCAGGAGGAATCGCTTGAGGAATCTTTGGATGAATCTCTGGAGAAGCCCTTGAAGTAATCTCTGCAATAATTTCTGGAAAATTATTCCAATCCTTGGAGAAATTCCAGTAAAGATTTTACTATAGGAGTCACTGGAGGCTTATCGGCAGAGTCTCCTTCTGAAACGATTGTATCCCGTTTGGCATAAGGTCGTTTGGCATAAAGTCGTTTGGCATAATGCCATTTGGCATAAAGTCGTTTGGCATAATGGCCGTTTGGCATAACACTTGACTCAAAATGAATATCGGCATTTTTTAAGCTTTTACCGAGATCAACAACACCGAGCCCATAGCAAAAAATATTGATAGGTTCTAAACAAGCGTGGTGTTCGTTCAGAGATTACCCAAGTTTCTTCTTTTTGGCATTAACGTTCCACTAGGACAGAGCTAGCTACTCAGCTTAGTGTTCTTATGAGCACTTCCAAGGTTATTAACTGAGAGATTTCTTTGCCAAAGTTGACATTTTCGCATTCGTATATCGTGTGGCAGTACGATGATACTTTATGCTCAGGGGAGTCAAGGAAATTCTCATTACGAAAATATCCTGAACCGACCGGGAATCGAACCCAGACACCTTCAGCATGGCTTTGCTTTGTTGCTGCGGACTCTAACCACTCGGCTAAGGAAGGCTTAAAAAAAAAGATCACCCAATCTAAGAATTTTAAAAATTGTTGTAACATTTTAGAGCATTATTAAATAGAACTCGTGACGGGTCTCTACATCTCAGAACATAGAGTATCTTTGAGCTTGTTGCGATATACATATTTGAAAACAGTAAATTGGCAAGGAAAGTTCGCAGTTATTCATCAAGGGAACGCTCATAGAATATTTCGCTGCAGATAAAGCTCAATCCCAGTTTGAACGTAACATTCGATGAAAATTACTTGATAAAAGAATTATTTTTTTTTTGCAAAATATTAAAAGCTCTAATCCAAAGATTTATCAATGCGACTTAATAAAAAATAGCCTTTATACGAGAGCGGATTATTTTTCGTTTAAAATGTTTCAGACTCTAGCGCAAAAAAATCTTTTCACAGCGTAGCTCAAATGAACAACATCTTTAAAAGAAAATATTTGTGGCAAAACTTTTCAACGGTTCAATATAAAATATAATTTTGGAAGTGTACATCAAAACACCATCCATTATCGAGAGAAGGGAAAATTTGTGATTCAAATAATATTTTCTCCAGCATATCTCGCAAGGAGATCACGCGTTTGCCCCAAAAAAAGTATATATTGAATATTGGCAGATTCTAAAATAATTAACATTCTAACAACACATCTGGCAAGAATTGATAGAACAGCAGAATATAAAAATAGATAACAATTAGCGTTACTAAATAATATAATTTAAAACAGTATACATATAAAGAACAGCCTATTTTTAAAAGAAGGCAAAATTAACAATTAAATCAATAGAAGAATGGACGCCAAAACTTATTGTGGCAATTATTGGTTCCCCCGAAAAGTGGTGATGAGAAAGTACGATATACAGTCAAAAGAAGGAAGTATTCTGTAATTCTCGGCAATACACATGTTGGCAAAATGCTGAGGATGATAAAACTCAAAAGAACCGCCAATTAAATAAAGAAGGGTACATATAGTCAGTTCGTTCACCACCCTGAAATGTATAAAGTTACGATAATTATGGGTGCTAAAAACATTTCGGGGAAGTGGGATAGTCGAGGAAACGGGATATTCGGGAAACTGGCGTTCGGAGAAACGACAGTCGGGGCCCGACATTTAGGGAAAAGTAGCACAACCCATCAAAGTAACTGCAGTAATCGATTTCTCTTTTCGCTGATAATTTGAGCAGATCAATGTTATCGATTGCCGCCCTTTTGTCAGTTGGAAACAAAAATACTTAAAAAATATAGCTTTAAAGAACAGCCTATGCATTTATTGAAATTTTATGTCAAGTTTTCATACCTATTATTATGTGCTAAATACATAAAAATCTTCAGAGTAAAAATTTATTCCAATAGCGAAACTCAAAAGAAGAATTAATATTTGAAAGAAGGGTAATTTCTGGATAATTAATTAAATAATTTTGACAATAACTTTCCTAATATGCTTAAATTTATTCAAGAGCGAATGATTGTTGAATAAAGTGCCATTTTGTATCAATTGACTCCAAAACAAGCCTGGTGTCATCAGAAAGATTCAATAGAAACGTAAAAACGATTTTTGAGATTGAAACGTTCTCAAAAATTCATTTTCGAACCGATTTTTGATATTTAAGCTTTATATGGAAGATATTGATTTCTAGAATGGAACCCTGGACATAGGTTATTTTTGACTCTTAATGCATAATGTGTCATTTTTTTGTAGCTCCGTTCCTAGAGGTTGCTGAAAGCTTCTTTTGTTCGTTTCAGAAGTTAGGGAAAGTCAAAAAATTTCAGATTTCTGTCTTATTTCTCTACAAAGTTACAGCTCCTGTACCGTGTCGATTGGTGAAAAATGACCCCAATGCACAAGGAAGGTTAATGGTTTCTTATGGGATCCATCATTATGGGAGCTGCAAGTGCAAAACTGCAAATCCTTAAAGCAAAATAATTGTTTTATATAGCTTTATGATTAAATTTCATGTATATTATTCGATTGATTGTATCATTGTTCCATCAGGCATCATTGAAAAATTACACATAGTCATTTATTATTGTGAAACATGTCAAAACACAATACCTCCACTATTGCAGCTACCACCACTAAAGAAGTGTTTACCCTATTCAACTGGTCCTGCTCATATAGACAAAGAAAAAGCATTTGACAGTGTTGATATGAAAGTTCGATGGAACTCCAAGTCTTACAGATTTCCTGTAAGAGCTGTTCGTCCTCAGGGCAGCATTATGGAGTTATTATTGTACAATACATTCACATCTCACTTACCTGTGTTTCGTCAGGGATGTCAAAAATCTATGTTTGCGGGAGACACATGCCTCTAAGCCAAAGGAATAAACCTGGGTGTTTTATATAGTAGATTGCAAATAAGTTTGGTAATATTTTCTTTATACTTGCAAAAATGAAAGATTTCTCCTAATACTTCCAAAACTCAACTAATTATATTCCCATATAAATCAAGAGCTCTGTTTTTGAATCCTTCAAGCATAGCATAGCATAGCATAGACTGACTGTACATGTCAATGGTTGCTACTCCGTGATTGATCGGAACTGGTAAGAATTGCACTACGATCCAAATGAATAAGGGATGGGAGTTTCCGCTTACTCTCGAAGTGCAATTTTAGCAGATCTAATATTATAGATCAATAACGGCGCCGGCCAAGTCGTTACAGTCAGTTGGGATGGGGAAGGAATGTTAGGGTGTAATGATTGTTGTTTCTAGAGACCGAGAATACCTCTGCATCTCCACAATCATCACGGGAAGGGTGTTTATTATTGAGGGAGGAAAAGATCTGGGAGCCACCTCTGGTCGATGATGTGATCCATGGACAAGGGGGAAATATATGACTCATATTTAAAGCTAGTGTTGTATTTTTGTCTCGAGAAGTTTTTGGTAGAAGCTTTAAAAAGTACGTCAACATCTATAATGTCGAACAATTCAAAAGATGTTTTTATTAATGACGAAAACTGAAAATTACATGTATATATTTTAAATTATATGAAACAGGAATAATGCCGACACTTGTAGTGACGAACTATACATAGTTTGTTTGAAAATTACATATGAGTATTACTGTGCATTTTGTCTCGATATGGTAGAAGTTTTAAAAAATACGTCAACATTCACAATGTCGAACAATTCAAAAGATAATTTTTAATAATGTCTAAAAGAGACAAATATATGTATATTGAAATTGTATAAGAAAAAAGCATAATGCCGACACTTATAGTGACGAACCATACAAAGTTTGTTTTAAAATTACTTAAAAGTTACGCTTTCAAGAAAATATGCGTTATCACAAGCATGAAACGAACTCACCAGTTGGTGATACTGATACTGACAGCAAAACGTCTTGGCGTCCCGAAAACAAACCGTCTTGCTTGTGCCTTCCATATACCTACCCAGCAAGACGCTTCAAAACAGAAAAAAAAATCTCCGGCGACGAAAACATGCGCGAAACCGTGATCCAAATCTATCGGACGACCTAAATCAAGAGCTCTGTTTTTGAATCCTTCAAGTAGACATATTGTCATGATGAGAGTTCAATATGTAGGACTCTAGATAAAGTTTCATCAATCAATTGCTTGGTAGTGTATCATGGGAAATATGTTAAATAGTCAACGAAAACAAAAGTGAAAGACCGAAAAAGTCGTTTACTCAGTAAAAGGACACAAAATACAGTAGATGTGTAGTCAAAGTTGAAAGACACAGTAAATATCTAAAATCAAATATACGGCATTTGGAAAACAGCCTGAAATCGGAGAATCCCAACTCAACATTCGTTACATATCAGATCATCGTCAACGCAATCACCGAACCATTAAACCCCGTCATAAACCTCACCGTCGATGGCACTGGCAATTGAAGCAAATCTCAATTCCACGATGATGCAACGGAATCGTGATTTATTGGTCACTTTTTCGAACGATTACGCGCCTATCACGGTTCTTGCGGTACGCCAACAATCCTTTCTCGGTGACACGTCCTTGATGTGATGGCAAACCAACCAATCATTCCACCCGGAGGTGTTAAGTGGTTGCCATAATTTACTGACTGTGTCATAAATTTACACAACATCGAACATTGAAACCCCTTCACAGCCCGTCAGTCAGCAGCCATCCGCTCTACAACGCCAAGGAGTGATCCCATTCTCTTGAAATGCAGTCAACTATGGCATCGATGGATACATGACCAGAATCAATCAACTGTAACCAAACTACCTCCAACATCGTTGTAATACAAAGACCGGGAAAAGGAAAGGGTTTATGCTTCCACATGGCCGAGAGAGGAGGAACTGGGGCAGTCATTGCACGCGCTCTAATGATTGTCGCTTGCAGATTGACTGGCGGTGGTGCGGCGGACAGATCCCGAAAAGACCTTACAGCTCTACCTCGAAACATGTGTAACCCATCACCATCAACAGCAGCTACCGCACAATAGGACCATTTGGGAAAAAAGGTGATCTTAGGGGTCTCAGATGGCGTTGTATGAAAAGCAAAGACGAATAATCATAAACCTAAACACGTAATTAATTTGCTATAATGAAGATCAAAGTATTTTTCTATGGGTTTTATTGTTAATCATGGATAATATTCATCATTATCAAGTGTACAAAAATGCAATCTTAGAGCTCCTACAGATTTTGGTCGTCTTTTCCTAAAATTCTCCCATTGTGAACAAGCGCGGATGCAACTTTGTACTTTGGCGGACAAGAAAAACTCATCTGTTTGAAACGCGTACAGTTCTCGCGCGCGCGAGGGAAGGCCAGTCCAAGCCCTAAGCGAAATGAACGGCGAGGTTGGTCGGGGGACTGTCAACTAGTCACCGCCATAATAAACGCTCATCTAATAGAGTGGATGGACGAAGTCGATGGGATGAGATCAGAGGCAATGTGACGATTGTGGGATGTTTACTGCACAGAGAAGAGCATCTTGTTTTGACCCAATATACTGATGCAGGCAGCAGCCGAGTGAGGGTGGTATACTGCACCTATAGAAAGATGAGGAAAAAAAACTGTGGACGCTAATGAGGGGAAAATGCAACCGTACAAAGTTACTTGTTTGCGTTACGAAATCAGGTTTAATTCTGGTTACAACTTTAACCCAAGCTGCTCAATCCATGAAATGCGGCACGAAAACATGTGAAACATCTTCATTTAACATGGATTGGATTTTGATTAGAAATCAAGCAAAGATGCTATAGTCATCACATAAGTATAGAATAGATAGTGCAAGCCTGCTTAGATCTTGTATTCAGAATATTTAACAAGAAATATAAAATATTTGTTTGCATATCAGCCTACTTTTAATCGAAATAATAAACAACCTACTGGCCTACTTTTCCCATCAACAAATACAACATTGTTTCAGTTCTGTTTTGGAAGGTGGCATGTTATAATATCTGAGTGCCTCTTTCGAAGTATTCTGAACTTTGCATTGATTAGCTTCTAATCAGTGTTGATAGACTCGCACTCAAATGTCAATCAATACGCTCTCCCGAGAGAGCAAACTCATTAGAGATCTGCTTCGCAAATCTCATGATGCAAAATCAACTCAATCAACTCAAACCGTAAAAAATGATTCAGTCGCAAAACCCGGCCAAAACTCGTGAAACCCAAATATTGTTGTTTACGTTAGAAAGGATTACTATAATTTTACCAGACTAACAAAAAATAATTGCCGTGTGTGAGTAAACTGTGGAAATACGAGACAATGAGTCAAAAAGGTGAGCCAACTCATCCTTGATTTTTATGACTGCTGAGTTGCGTGATTGACAACTCACGCATGAAAAATCTCAAGCGTGAGTTGTGAGAAATTGAGTTTTTCACAACACTGCTTCTAATTCTACATCCGTTGGACGGTCCAAATTCGACACAGGTGATGGAGTATAAGTGAAAATACGATTGATGCTGCTAACCATAGCGATATGTTGTTTGTAATGTCTCATCGTAGGGTGCCAGTGCCAAAAGTGGATTACCTATGCAAACAAAATCATAAAATTATAACGAAAAGTTCTAGAAGAGATCTTTTGGCATCAACCTCTACAATAAGGGAAAAGTATAAAAAGAGCGATAAAATTATTTTTTGAGCTTAAAATCACATGAGCCACTGGTACACGTGTTCTAGTAGTTGCACTAGTGCTACAGTAGCTGCAGTTCGGTAATGATACGAGGAATTTCAAACAAAATAGTAGATTTTTACACAAGTTTAACATTTTTCGCTCGGAGCAGATGCCCAGAACTCGCGACGAAATTTCTGATCAGCCATTGAAATCCAGTATTCGCACCAACAATTTGTTAAACCAGTCCAGTTACTAAAAACCCATAACTTTCATCGAAAACCCTGAATTCATATAAGAATCCTGAGAGTACCTACAGGATTTGCAGAAATCCTTGTAAAATTTAAAAATTACCGCCCATATAAATCTCAGAATTGCTTTCAGGGCCTAAGAACCAGAAGCACAGAATTCCAATTGGAGTCCCAGCAATCCTTACATGAAATCTCAGGGAAATTGTCATTAAAATCATGGATTTCAACCGGAACTCAACACTGTCCCTCATAATTTCTTCCGGAATCGTAGATTGTCTTCAATATATCTTAGGGTTCATTGGAATTTAAGAGTTCCCATAGGTATTTCAAAATTCTTACTGGAATCCTAGAAAACTCTATAAATCTTCGGAATTCTAGCCTAAATCTCAGAATACCAACAATTTCAACTGAAATCTTAGAACAAAGAAGTTTTGATAACTTAGAACTACCATTGCAATCTCAGAATTCATACCGATGTCTTGAAGCTTCCTCCCAGAATTCTGAACACCAATTGGGATCCAAAATTCAAAAATATAGATCATGCACCATAAACCACTTGAATTCCTAACTCCTACTAAAACTAATTCCTATCGAAAGTCCAAAATTCATTTTGATTGTAATATTTCTAACCAGAATCGATGAATACCCTGGTATATCTACATGCATGCAAGAAGTATTCCAACTGAAATCCCAGGATTTCGAATTCCAAGAATTTCCACTGATTTCCAGAAATTCGTATAGTAACCCTAAAAGCTTCTACCGGATTTTTTGTAATCTCTTCAACATATCAGGACTCAACTCATTTGAAATCATAGATTCGCCAACGGATGTGATACTTCCTATTGAATCGTGCTCTTCAAAAAGTAGACTTACGATGCACCTATCGAATGGTTTTTGGACTGACGTATGGCCAATATTTTGCCATCTATAAAAGCCCTTCACTGCTGTCCAGATCAGTTTCAGAAGGGTCAGTCATTGTAAGCCAGGAAGGAATTCTTCCATCATTGTGATATATGCGGTGGTAAGAAAATTTCTATAGTTTTGCATAAAAATTCAAACTAAGCATCGAGTGGGATGGGCTAGGGGGGATGCGTCAACTTTCAGCGCCACCAAAAACATAAGCCTAAGGGTTTGCTGCCGAATGTTGGCTACATAATTCGATTTGATTCGTATATGACTGAGATACAGCAATTTTCACATAAACACTCCTATATAAATCCGGATTCACCGGTGTCCTCTTCCAAGCGGACCATAATAGTCCAAAATGCCTACTTTGGTCTGAGTTCATGACCAGTTTGAACAGCAAAAGTCTGCATGACATTTTTTTTTTCATTATGCTTAGTAACATTGCTATAAAAAACACAAAAAAGCCAAGGTTTTTCGAGTCAAACAAAAGCGGGCAAATGTATGGAGGGATGACCATCAATATGTTGGTACACTAATCCCCTTTCCATAACTTTTAAAAATTGGATTCGGATGGCTATTGACTGAGATCCATGGGCGTAAATAGGCATCAGACTTGAGGGGGGCCACGGCCCCTTCTCATGAGAGAAAAGAGTCGTTAAGGATTTAAATAACTTACCAATGCTTGTTTCGATAATATGTATGAACCAATTATAGTGGCGCACTTTCATACAGAGGTAGATCAAACCCTAAGCATCGTCCAAAACCGATTGTTCAATATTCGTAGATACCAGTAGTATTTAAAAATCTATTTTTTCTTTTTATATCGCCAAGATGACGTACTCAACCCAATCTCATAGATCTCGAAAAATATACATGGATTTAAAAGCAGACTATAATCAGGATTAACCTTTCCAACTCGATTTGAATTAGACTTTTGTAAAGTTATAAAACAATATAAAGATTTAAATGTATCAGTTCAATTGAGGTTCAAGATCAATGTGAAATTCAAACCTCTTGAAGCCGGCAAGTCAAAAAAAACCTAGCCTTTGAAAAAAAAAAAAACGATTGCTAGTTAGAATATATGGATTATTATTGCTCATCATTTCTATAGCCAACGATTCATTTCTCTAAACCTCTCGAAACCAAAATTTTGAACATAGGATTGAATAAAACAATTTTTGTTATCATATTGAAGGATTTAAGTTTTTCTTGTATTCAAATAAAGCTGTCGTCAGCAAATTTGTACGATAACAGATGTTTGAAGAAAGCAAGATGGAAGGTATTTTGCTCATGGATTTATTATAGTCCAATCAGACTAAGGTAGGGCAACAGTTTGGCCTTAGTGGTATAATCAAATACTATACAGTGAACCTTCAACATATTTGCTATAATTTCGGTAATTGTTTTAAACGAACTTTTTTTTTGGGATATAAATTTGCTGGCCGAAACACAATATATCGACCTTTTTACGACAGGCATACTTTATACCTGCCATAAACTTATGTTTACAAATAAATACACACTAATTTTTCATCAAAAAATAGCCCAAAGCCCAAAAAAGCAGTTTTTCGCAAAATTAAGCGGAAATGTGAAATGTTGATGACTTTTTTCGCACGATCAGACAAATTTCGATAAACTTGAAGATAATATGTGAACATGGGGTAATTTGTAAATTTCTCACACTATGGGCCAAAAATTGGTTCCAAGCAATTATGTAACTAATACATCTCATCTTATCCTTATGATGACTAAAAATGTCCTTATATAAAAAATCACAGAATATTGTATCCTTATTTATTTCCATGCAATGAAAGTTTGACAAAAAATTATAATTTTTACGTCAAAAAACAACAAATAGCCATCATTTTGTTCAAACCTCAATCGATTCTCATGATATTTGTAGTGAACATCTCTTACTTGAACACTTTGGCATTTATTACCTGTGATTTGAGTTGAGCTAGAAATCTTGAAAAGATAATCTTGTGCCACTCGAACTTTTGCCCCACTCTCTCTAGTAATGATCAATTTTGGGTTACTAAAAATCGAAAAATAAATCCGTCCGATCTTAAAATATAAATGCACGACTGAGACATATTAACTGAAAAATACATGAGCTCATGCTTGAAAAACAATCAGTTTGTATACAGTAGATTGACATAGATGTTAGTAAAGGTCGCCTAACAAATGGCTGTTTCATTGGATTTGGTAAAATAAGGAATCTGAGCCAAGAGAAATTTAAGAATGTTTTGTGAATTTACATGCATAAAATTCTAATGTTAGTGTGACTTTGCAGAATATTGACTT
Organism: Aedes aegypti; assembly: GCF_002204515.2. Classification (NCBI taxonomy): domain Eukaryota; kingdom Metazoa; phylum Arthropoda; class Insecta; order Diptera; family Culicidae; genus Aedes; species Aedes aegypti. Next base: position 21,327,521 of record NC_035109.1, on the reverse strand, counting down.
CACAGAAAATCGATTGCAGTTAGGCTTTCTAGGTTTTTCAAACTTACAATAAAAATATATGAAAACAAAGCAGTACATCATCGATATCTCGTCATTAATCTAGGAATAGAGTTTTCAATTTTCCCGGGATTTGACTTCCCGGGAAACGGGAAATAAAATTGTCATTTCCCGGGAATTCCCGGGATCCCGGGAAATCCTTAAAACCTGTAAATTAAGCTAATTTGATGCAGTTCTTTGATTTTTTATATTTAATGTATATTATGGGCCCTATTTTAAAAGTCGAGTCGATCGAAATGACTCGACTGAAATCACTGTCGACTAAAAAAGTCGCTCGACACGGCTCTGTCACTCAGGTTTTTGGACAGTTGTCATTCTATGTGACCGGATTACTATGGCAGTCGACTTTGATCGACAATGACTACAGATGAGTCACTTGAGATTGCTCGATTTTTAAAATAGACCCCTATATTTTAGAACAGTAAATCAGCACGATTATTTCTCTTATTTGTGAGTAATTTATCTATAATTCTACAGAAATTCTGTTGGCTTCATGTTTTGATAGTTGAAGCTTTCATCAGGTCATGCTAGACAAATCATCTTTAATTCAAATAATACTTGCCAACATTTAGGAGTCTATTTTTGTAAATCGAACCATTTTATGTGACTCGTCTGCAGTCATTGTCGAACACAGTAGGCATGCATATTTCAGAAGTCACCCATCGAGTACCATATTAATCCTGTCACATACAGTGGACAGCCGTCGAATGATTTGAGTGACAGAGTCGTGGCGAGCGAAATTTTTTGGTCGACAGTGACTCCAGTCGTTTTTGATCGACTCGACTTATAAAATAGACCCCTAATCAATCATTTCAAACACTATAAAAAAACAACTAGAGCTTTTCGCTAATAATTGTGACTATTACATTTGTTAGAAACCGTAAGCGAGATGGATCAATGAGGTCCGAGCTCGTATAGAAAGCAACAAAAATATAGAAATCATCATGTCTATAAACCCACTAAAATCATGGAATAAATCCCTCGAAAGTTCCTTTATATTGTATTGCATATGAACTTTCTTGGAAAAAAACATATCGTAAAAAAATATATGCATTCATTAATAACTATTTGATTACGAAAAAAAACACCAATAAACATCAAAATATAATTAGTAATCTAGTGAGGACATTTGTTGGTATGATGTGAAAAGTAAATTGTGCGATAATTTACTTGAATATATCTGCTCAATTCTTCATTGAGACAGAGCTTCCCGGGAAATACGGGAATCCCGGGAAATAGAAAATCATTTCCCGGGAAACGGGAATCCCGGGAAATCTCATTTCCCGGGAAATGTTCCCGGGATTGAAAACTCTATCTAGGAACAAGTTTCTTACAAATAATGCAACGTCTTCTAATTACAGAAATTTTACATCAATGCATATATATGTAAAACTACAAAACATCTCTGAACCGAATTGATGTAGGGATGGACCTGGTGTAGCGATTAGAACACACGCCGAGGAACTGGGACCGAATCCCATCCCGGACTTAAAAAGTAACAGTGGCGACTTCATTTGGAAGAGAAGTAAAGCTGTTGGTCTCGAGATGAACTAGCCCAGAGTTGAAAATCTCGTTAACAAAGGCAAAAAAAGAATTCATGTTATGTCCATATAACTTACGTAAGGCGCCAAAAAATGTTGAGCAAGAATTTTTAAAAAACATATAAGGTCATATTATAAAAGCGTGTCTAAAAACAATCTTCAGTATGAACAAGTTTTTAAGTTTGTTTTTTTTTTACATGGTCTGATTATCTTTTCAATCTAAAAACTTCAGAAAATTGGTTTCAATATAACTTAAAAAAAAAACTAATTGTTGAGACATCTACGACATAACACGGTTCGATGTTGTTTTTTGTGCGAAAATCTCATTATACGTAAAGGGATTTATATATTCACAGTTTTGTTGTCATATTTGAATGCAGTCTTCTTACCAGCAGTTCATATCTGTTCCCGACGTTTCGGAGACAAATTTATGAAAAATTGAAAAGTTCGCGAAATATGTATACAAACTAAAGTTCGCTTTCTGCACCATTGTTTATTTCTATTTTTTTTGTAAAACTTTACCATAACTCTCTTACACAAACATTTCCCAGTAACAACGATTTGTTCTAGATAATTGATCACAAAATATCGCAGCTTGTTATGAAGAGACGTTGGTTTTCTAATTAACAATACCACTACAAATGGATCAAGCCAGTTCTGCTTATTCTAAAACATGCTTCAATAAATTTCAATATCGGGAAAGGGCAAAAAGGAAACAGTATGGCAGTATATGACGCTTTAAAATTGCATATTGATATTGCCTGTCAAACAATGATCATCCAGAAATCTATATTCAAAATGCATGTAACGCGTTTAGTATAATAAGTGCATGTTCGATACTAAAAACTAGTTTTCACTATATTGTCATTTCTTCTCCATGTTTTTTTCGGGGGGTCTAAGCCCATGATTTGGGGGGCCAGGCCCCCCCTGGCCCCTCCCTATTTACGCCAATGCTGAGATCGAAGCATTTTTGTGAACTAAGTTCCGTCCTGACACTTCAAGAGTTAACAAATATCGAGATGAGCCAGCCTTGGCCTGCAAATCTCGTTAATAAAGATAATAATAAGGACCGTTCATTTTATAAAGTGGACACCTTGTTTAAGCTATATTTTTTTTATTTATTGGCAAAATCATATTCGACCCTACAGTTAATGAGAACTATCGGCCTAATGACCCTTTCGGCCTAAGGACCCTTTCGGCCTAACGGCATTCGGCTTAATGGCATTCGGCCCAACAACATTCGGCCCAACGACATTCAGCCTAACGACATTCGACCTAACAGCCGAAAAAATATCATACTTTTAAAATCATATACGCATATTTATCGATCTACAGAAAATTGTAAGCGTTTTTCTTCGAATATTTTGATAGGTAATCTCAAAATAACATATTATGAAAATAATGCATGGGAAATAAGTTCGATTTCATTACGGCAGTGTTCCCAATTTTGATGATTGTCATTGTGCTTTGAGAGATCTTCTGAAAATAAAGCATTTGTTTTTCTATTGTGCTTAAAACATGAAGTGGGGACTAATTAAGCAACTCAATGAAGGCGTAGGTTATTTGTTATATCAATACTATATTAGGTCTTCCATCAGGATTGATTGATAGTGCTTTCGAATCCTTTTTTGACAATAGTATGTATAGAGTATGGCCCATAAAAAAATGCGAAAATCGTCATATCATGTTTAATGGTAGTTTTTACATAAAAAATGTGAAAGAAACATAAATATTATTCATTACTTGTATTGTATAATCTATTTAGACTCAGTTTTTTGCTTTGAACATGATTTTTATCTGTTACTTTCACCTTACCAGAGAGGAATTGGAAGCATACCTTCAAATGTTATCATGCGGACGTCAAGTTCAATATCTTTGTGATGAAAGCTTCTATAACATCAACGATGACGTCAGCTTCTTCACAGGCCTTGTCTCCAGCATACGCCCATATCAAGTGATAGAATTGGTTCATTCCTGGGTCATAGGAGACTTAAACATATTTTCGAAAAAACGGCTCATTTTGGAGAGCTTTAATTGAACTTCATATAAGTGTGATAAGCAGCTCCGTTTTGCTCAAAACCTATGAGCTAATATTGATATAAGTTGTCTCTAACCGAAGGAACAAATTTCATCCTCAAAAATTTATTATAGGCTTCTGTATATATTTTTTATTCAACTTTAACAAAAAATAAAGGCATATCAAACCTATAAGACGCAAATGCCCTAAAAACTATGACCCTGGAAAAATATTTTATTGTGATCATGAAAAACGCGTTCTCTAAGAATTCCTCAATTTTCTGATACCAAACAAACTAAAATTTTCAACAATAAAGTGTGGTTTTTGAAGGTGGAAAGTTTATCACCAGAGTATACGACAATCAGACGCTGTTTCTTGCTTTGGGCGGACAAAACCTTTGAGCTTTTTTGCTTTATTACATTATTTAGGAGAGTAAGAAAAATATGACAAAAATTGTCCTGGATAGCTAAGTTATGTAAGAATATACTACAATAATCAGAAATTACATTCACTAGCTAAAACAATGAAAATATCGCTTGTGGACGCTATATTCACGTTCAAACATTTTTCGCATTTTTTTATGGGCCATACTGTTGAATGTACATTAGACTGATGCAAATTTTGAAGTTTTTGCTCCCCTATGCTTAAACGGTGTCAATTATGTTGAAAATCCTTCTCCCAAAATTTGAACTGATTTGGAAGAAATTTGGTTGTGCACACGCCATTTGAAGTTTATATGGAAATTACTATGGAAAAGCCAAATCTTTTGTGTTCAGTCCTCTATCTGCTCGTCATAAAAATATATTAGAAAGCGAAAACACTCTTCCCATGTAAAATCTTCCCAGCTACAACTTTGCCGAAGACCGCATTTTGTTGGGACGTAAGGATAATTTGTTATTCTTGATTCCAAAGTCTAAACCATGCTGAGATGATCATTCAATTACTTTCAGAGCAACACTGCTGTTTTGCTGTAGAACATAGTAGCCTGGATTACTTTGATCTATTCTTCCCGCCAGGAGCACCATTGTTGCCTGCCGAATAGTTGGTGAAGCTTACTGAAGGCAAACCCACTTTATGATGATGAGTAACAATTTTTCCTGACGTCCAATCAAAATGTGGTCTTCGGCAAAGTTGTAGCTGGAAGAATTTCACAGGAGAAGGGTGTGTTCACTTTTCCATAAAATATTATAACAAAGAGCTAGAGGGCTGAACACAAACGGTTGACGATTTCCATATTAATCTCCATATAAACTTCAAATGGCGTGTGCACAGTGAAATTTCTTTCAAATCATTTCAAATTTTGGGAGGATGCTTTTTACCATAATTTAAATCGTTTAAGCATAGGGGAGCAAGAATTTCGAAATTTGCATCACTCTAATGTACATAAAACTGATTGCGATTTCATTGATAAATTAAAAATATATTGCATGTACAAGTTGTCCACTTTATAAAATGAACATTCCTTAATAAATTATTTTAACAACATTCTGCATCTAATTTGGGTGCAGGTCGTTAGGCCGAAAGAATCGATACTACTATTTCAAATGGCTTACTCATTCATCACTGTTTTTTCCTTCTCTTAATCAAAGGCTGTTCTTTCTAGTTATATTTGACAGCGGATATTGTGTGCTTCTAGATTAGTCAATTTATCCTGATCTAATAACCAAAAATTCATTTGACCTGAAAATTCATTCTTATTAGTTAGTTACCCATTCGACGCTATTTTCGGCATAAGGACCCTTTCGGTCTAACGTAGTTGTAAGAAAGATGCGCGAAAGCTGACATTTCTGTGAAAGTGGGAGCTAATCGAGCAGCGAGAGCTGTCAAAGCGTGTGCCAAACGAACATGCGTTATGTTTGTTTTGAACTTTTCTTGAGGAGTATTGTAATTCGCTTGAAATTATTGAGCTTGAGCTTGAGCTTGAGCTTGAGCTTGAGCTTGAGCTTGAGCTTGATTGGCCGCCCGTGGATGCACTCCAGTATCGCCAGATCAGCTGCACTTACACAAGGAACCAACCGAATGACTGCTTGTGTCTAACAGGCATCCTCAGTGTATAAGTGCTGGTGATCTTCTATTTTTATGCAACAATGGCACCTGCCACGTCAGAATGCAGACCAATGAGGGGAAGGGGGAGGAATTGATGATGCGTTGAACTGGCTCCCACGTAGACCGTATATTCCACTGCATCCACGCCAGTTCATGCGGGAGTGTATGGATTGGGGGAAAGGCATGGCAGAGAGGTTTGCTTTTGTGGTTAGCAGACTGCCTATGTATCAGGCGTAAGAAAAGCGTGCGCGTGGAAGTAGGAAGCGTTAGGGAAACGGTTTCTTGTCCGTCTCTGGTTCTAGCGTTTGCTATGAACGAATAGTTTGAGTGTGATATATTTAGAATGGAAGATAGAAGCAAGTGAGAGATATACAACTACAAAGTACGAGGAAAGGGACGAGCCTGGGATTGAACCCATGACCTTCTGCATATGAAGCAGAAGCGGTAGCCATCAGACCACCAACCCCGTCGATTGTAATTCGCTTGAAATTATTCTGGTGAAAGTTGTTTTGAACAGAGCAAAGAATATGAAATATTTTACTTTTTGAATTTTTGTCAATGCGACATTCAGTTGTTGATTTTTTTTGATGTTTATTAGTTTCGAAATGGAGCTCAAAGATCTTAACGAAACAAATTACACTTTTTTTTGCAATGAGGAAGTCATGTCCGTGTTGCAATATTATTCTCGACGCTGAGCAAACTTAGCACTGCTGGTCTGTTGCCAAATCATTCCATTTTACTTCCGCTTATCTCTCATATGAAGGATCTCTAGTCTAACGACCCATTCGGCCTAACGGCATTCGGCCTAACGGCATTCGGCCAAACGGTATTCGGCCAACGGGATAGAACCTGGACGACCCCTAATGATGTATCATTATCGCTAAAAAACTTATTTTCGTGTGTGTGTTTTTTGAATAAAAATACTGCAAAAACCCCGACAAAAATTGCTATGCTTTTGTTTTGCTTATTTATTTATTCAAAGGCTCAAACGCCATAAGGCATAATCTTTAACACACAAAGTTTGAACTCTGTGATTAATTAAGCACATACACTTCCATACAAGCTGGTAAACTTGCATGTAAGTTGCTTAAAAACGTTAAATAATGCATGTGTAGACTAATGTTTGCGTAGAATAACACATCCTTAAAATATGCATCCCTTTTGAAAAAAGTAGAAAAGTTTGAAAATCTTTAAAAAATTGACGTATCTTCTTAATTTTGAGCCTATTTAGTAATTGTTTTGAATATGAAAAAAATACTTTGGATCCCGCAAGCATGATCGAACACAATCCTAATTTGATAGTATTTTGTACCATAATTGAAGTAAATATGGACAAATTACAATTTTGGTTAAGCACCTTCTGTCCCTCAGTTTCGGACAGCTTGATTTGTTATATGAAATCTTTGCAATTATTGCATCAGTGTCTCAAAACACTTTCATTTTTCATGGGTTCCGTCGACCATGGTATCAAACATGCAATAAAATTAAGAAGAATGAACATTCATAACAACATCGTAAAATGTGCTAAAGCCTGTCCACGTTAAATTTCGGACACCCAAATAATGGCAGCAAAAAAAAGTTACTCATAATTCAACAAAAACAATTGTTTATTCCAGAATAAAAGAGTTATATCTACAAAATAAACAGTTGACAAGGATGTTAATCCTTCTTTCTGTAAAATTCTCGAACTTTCTGTGGTACACCCGCCATCAGTGTCCGAAATTTATCGTGGACAGGCTTTATTTTTTATCATATATGGGTTTTTGATAGGCATCTTGCAAACTAAGAAAAACTCAAATTATTTTTGTAAATGTTGCAATTGCATTGAATTGGTAATTATAAACGATTTCTATAGTGTACACATTCAATGATGTTCAAATTTACAGAATTCGAGGCATTTCCAGATCGTGTCCGGTATTTGGTGCCACCTTTCAAGATCGATCAATTTGGTACTAAAATACATCATCAAAACTCAATGTCAAAATTCATATTTATATTTTCAAATTTATTTTTGTACACTATAAAAATGATAATATTTATCATAAATGGGTAACACGAGCCCATCAAATCAATATTTTTCGAATTATGAATTTAGTGGCTTAAGTGTCCGGTACTGGGGGATCTCCCCCTATCTCTTATGCCCTCATTTTTGATATTTTGTGAAGAGGGGGGGGGGGGCACACAAATGAGGAAGGGGAGGGGAGATTCATACAAACCTTACTTAAATTGTACCACAAACAATCTGTGGTTTTACCAAATGAGCTTGCATAACAAAGAACACCTTGATGTAAGAAATGATTGTGATGTTTGAAATGGTACAAATAAAAGAATAAAAAATCAAAACCAAAAATGCTTTGTTTCGTTTTTGACATTTGCATAAATTGAATAATTATGAGCTTGAAAGTATAAATAAAACTAAAAAATATTGTCGTCGTCACACTGTTTGTGCCTGCCTCAGGACGTTACTGACATGTGCTATCTAATGATAAAAACGATAACAGCACATTAAGATTTTTATCAATTGGGGGCCAATATTAAGGAAAAGAGTTGTTTTTTCTTACTTCGGTGATAAAATGAATATAATTTACAGTCATAAAACAATGTTTTGTGTCAGTTACTACACAATATCCAACTATACTTGTCATCAGTTTTCACCAACAAATTGAAACGCTCAAGTTGTCACTTGACAACGATCTATTCAATTACACTTTCCATTTCGGTATTCTGACAAGTCCAAATTGCTCGGCTCGATGCTTTTTCCCACACACAGAAACGGCACCGTCAAGCACAAGTGTGACTCTTAATTCTTCAGATTTCCCAAACTTCGTCTTCGGTTGCCATCCAATCCAACTTCTTCTAGTGGATCTCTATGGCAGCCAAGCACATCATAAATATATGCAAGCAGACCATTCATCATCGTCGTCCACACAGCTTCTAGGAAACATTCAACGGTAATGTTGTAAGCGCCAATTTCTCACACACAAAAAGCTCAGCACCCATAGCTTCCGTCGGCCTCCACCGACCGGTGCAGAAGTGCTTCAGTAAGGTGGCCCATTTGTATATGAGAAAAATCAAGGTGTAAAAATCCTAAGTTAAAAGCCCAAAATGTGTTCATTTGGACCCTCACAAGCAACTGTCAAAGTTTTAGCAGAATCCTTCAACTCTACCGTCGATCCACCGAGGGAGAAACCCGATCTTCACCAACACGTTAAGTCCCCTCTCACAAATTTTCAAAGTAGCTTCTGAGGGTCCAAATGAACACATATGAGGGATACAACTTTAAATATGATTGAACTTAAACAGCCATCATGGGCCACCCTACTGCTTCAGTTTCAGTTTGGTCAATCGTTCCCCCAGCATGGGGGTCTCTTAGTAGAAGCATTAACCTAAGAATGCTAATGTCGCTGCTGTTCGTGTTACCAACATCTAGTTTGCCACGCGCTGACAGCTTGCGTACCGGTCCTCAAAGTGTCAAATAAATTTTAGAACCGTCCACTACAACATGGCATCGAACAAACAATGAAAAGATACGGTTAATGGTGATAATAAACTAATTCAGTTTTGTGAGAACAGTGCCATTAGCGTTCTACTAGGGCAAGTGTACCATTAGTGGTGCACCTAAGGGAAAACTGCTAAAACACGGTGTTAAGATCATGAAATATATGATTTTAACGTATCATTCGATAGATCTTAAATCCATCTATCATTCAAATGTATAAAAATCACGATTCATTTGAAATTTCCCTGCAAAAAGCCTTGCACCAATAATAGGAACACTGTTCCTTTAGTGGAGGTATATTTAAAGGATGGTTCCTTTAGTGGCGCAAACCATTGATTTCTTATGGGACCCTCCACTATGGGTACTGATGCACCACTATAGGTGCAAAGGAGCAAAAAAATTAAGCAAAATAATTGTTTTAAATAGTTTTACGGTTAAATTTCATGAATATTATTCGATTACTTGTATCATTTTCGCATCGTACATAATACAAAAATATCACATAATCATTTATTAGCCCGAAACATGCCAAAACACACTACCTCCACTATTGGAGCTACCTCCACTAAGGGAGCGTTTACCCTACTAATATTTCTATTGGTCTCTTCCATCATCATCGTGGTCGCAATTGCTGCAGGGCACTCGTTTATTTCAGTCTCTCGCCGGCAGCCAGCAGGGTGCTGAATGAAGGTGGTTAAAATTCAATCTTTATGCACTTCACTACAAGCGCTTTTGGGGGAGATGCATCCCAGGTGGCAACTTACAGCACATAGAAAGTGGTCAGAAGCCGTAAATTCCGCAATCAATGGGTCATGATAGGGGCACAAAGCAGTACGACGGCACACTCGGAAGCTTCTTCGGCGGCAACATGAGCTCATATATTGGATTGTAATGCGATACTTCCCACAACGGACCGAATGGAAATCGAGCCGCTCAGATGGACGAGGAAACGCTGCTAATTGAATTACAATTCATGTGTGTATGCACGTATTACCGATATACCAGAGGTTTGCAAACTTTTTGGCTTGACGCCCCTACCAACTTTATGAGAATGGCACGCGCCACCTACACTGAAGTTGAAGAATCGACTTATGTGTGCATAACCTTTTTTACAGTTTTATGAATTCCTTTTTATTTGGTACAACATAATAATTTCTCGTTTGTTTTTATTCTACATCGTTTTGGTTTTAATTACGCATTTATAAGGTAAATGAGTTTAGTAATGCCCTCTGCTTTAATGACATTATCTAATTTATTGAAAAAAAAGAAGATAATTCGTTAGGTGGGTTTTCAGTTCACGATAACGAATATTTTTTATTATTTTTTTTTATGAATTTTTGTACAAATTTGACCAAATTACAATTCTTTACAATCCATTGTAGCTCAGGCAATTTGGGAGCTACTGCGATAAACGACCCAGTGCCGCTTGAAATGGATCGAAATTCAAGTCGATTTACTCGGGCTAAGTGCATACCGTCAGTACCCCCCTCCAATTCAGAAGACGGAAATTTTCCGGCTCAAGGTCGAGCATTCCTTTCGAACCGATATACATGTTACCTGCGAGACGGCATCAAGTTTTCATCGTTTCGGTCCCTTGAGGGGCAAACGTCGTCGTTGGCCCCACAAGTCAATTTGTTTGCGAAGATCGCCGGGTCATTGCGAGCGTCGACGGCCGAAAATTGATCCTCGAGGATCAAGTCGGTTGAATACGCAGAATGGGAAGCACTTCTCAGCGAAAAGCGGCTCTTCGGTTGGAATTTTATCGGAAGTGGAATCGAAATGGTTTGGTACACAATTGATTTTTCTGATTGTCGAGGATTGTGATACTCGTATTTAAATACGTTGGACAGCGTGTCCACACTCCAAGGGTTCAGGTCACTAGACTGTCTCTTCGTTTATTTACCTAAGGTCTTAAATACTAGATTACATTTGTTCAGGTAACTGTTTATTGTGTATTGTTTGTGTTTATAAATAACGGTGCTCAAGAGCGGGTAGCTCTTGGCATTGGATGGATGGTTTGGGTTTTTTCTTGAGGCTGTCATAAACAAGCGGTTTATGGCGGTCGGGGTTTTTTGTAGTTTGCAAAAAAATGGTTTGTTGCTGATGGCTTGGAAATTACTGACCTAAACGAGGTAATTAGTGCTTGCTAAAACTAATCAGTATTTATTGATGCTAAACAGTATTTATTACTCTACTTGGTATACTACACCTCCCCCCTTTAGGAGAATGGTGTAACCATTCGGAAAAAAGAAAATATTAGTCTTAATGTATCGGTAAAAGTATTTAACTAGCTTTTAAGCTTTTATTAATCTATTTTTATGGACTTTGGTGACTTTATTTGTTACAGTATGTTTGATGAAGCAATTTGGCTCTTCTAATTTTACAATTTTGTATGGACCTATATAAAAGGGATCTAGTTTCTTCCTGTTTTCGTTTGTGATGTATACTTTATCTCCTGCATTTAATGTGATGGGGTTTACATTTGTATTTGCTGTATTTTGCCTTTTGTGTTTATTTTTAATTAAATTGTTTCTTGCTATTTTGTTTGAATTTTGAAGTCTAAATTTTAGTTCTGCATCATATTGTTCGAAGTTATACATTGGTTCGACTTCTAAACTTAAGTTTTTAGACTCTTGCGGTAATCTTGCCTTTCTTCCAAAAATTAATTCATAAGGAGTATAACCATGTTCTGTGTGAGGTGTTGTATTAAATGAAAATTCATAGAATTTGACCCAATCATCCCAGTCTGTTTGATGAGCATTAGTAAAACATCTCAGATATTCGTTTAAACATCTGTGATTTCTTTCTAATGTTCCAATAGACTGTGGGTGATATGCGGTGGAAAAATTTTGTTTTATTTCTAGGAGTTTACAAATCCGTTCAAGAATCTCGTTGTTATATTCTGATCCTTGATCGCTTCTGAGCTCCAAGAATGTCCCATAAATCAAAATAAAATTGTATACCAATGCTCTAGCTAATACTGCTGCTTCTTTGGTTGGTACCGGTACTAGTACAATGTACTTGGTAAGGTTGCATTGTATTGTTAAAATATATCGGTTACCATTATTTGTTCTTGTCAGTGGTCCTGCAGTGTCCACTGAAAGTACTTCAAATGGTTTAGATGGAGTTGTAGTGACAACTTCTGGTTCCTTAGTGTGTCTTGTTATTTTGTTGATTTTGCATTTTTCACAATTTCTGACGAACTTGGATATTATATGTTTCATGTTTTTAAATTTGTAAATTTCTCTTAATTTCAAATAGAGCCGATGTTGGCCTACATGACCTCCCGTAGGTGTCATGTGATACTGTGATAAGATTTTAATAATTTCTTCTTCGTTCTCTATAAACGTCGGAGGTTTATAAAGAATTATCTCATACGTGGAAATGGCATTGTTTGCGATTTCCTTTAGTGTATGTAAAGAGATGAATTTGAAGATTTCGTTTTCCATTGACAATGCAAGCTTGTCTCTTTTGTAAAATTTCATATATTTCATTAATTCTAGAAGAGCAAACTCTAAGGCTTGACTTCCATTATCGCGCGTAAATTTTGTTGTAAATTGCTTGAGTATCTTTCTGCTGTTATGATTTAATAATATTATCGTTAATTGATTATGGTGCACTACACAATCAAGTTTTAAAAGTTTCTGGACCTCAGAAGGATTTTCAGTTTCACGCACAACCAGGTGATCAGTCTGTAAATGTGGTTCCACTAATTTTTGAGGTGTCACTTTATCTTGCCCTAAATTTTGTTTCTTAAACATGGATCTAGTATTTACAAATAAAATGGATAGTTGCTTAAGTTCTTCGGAGTTTAGGACAATTCGTGAAAGTGCATCTGCACCCACGTTTGCTTTTCCAGGAACGAATTCTATATCGAATTCAAATTCCTCCAAATCTAATCGTATTCTAGTCAGCTTAGATGTAGGTTTTTTCATATTAAATAAATAAACTAATGGACGATGGTCTGTACGGACCTTAAATCTTCGTCCATATAAATAAGGTCTAAAGTAATCGATTGCCCAATGAATGGCGGTTAATTCTTTTTCTATAATTGGTTTATTTCTTTCGCCTTTTGTAAAACTTTTACTGGCGTATGCTATGGGTAAGTCTCCTTCTTCGTAGCGTTGCGAGAGGATTGCTCCGCACGCCACGTCTGAAGCATCGGTAGTCACTATGAATTCTTTAGTGAAATCCGGGTATCGTAATATTTGGGGTGACATTAAATACATTTTTAGTTTATTGAACGCTTCGTGGTGTACTGAATTCCATTCAAATTTTGTGTCTTTTCGTAACAGATCATTCAGTGGTTTTGCTATGTTTGCAAAATTCGGGACGAATTTGCGGTAATAATTGCAGAAAGCTACAAATCGACGAACTTCGTCTGCATTCGTAGGCGTGGGAAAGTTTTCCACGGCTTTGAATTTGGAATCATCTGGAAGAATGCCATTGCTTGTTATTTTGTGACCGAGATAAGTCACTTCCGTTCGGAAAAAATTGCATTTGTTCGGGTTCAACTTGAGGTTGTAATATCTCAGTCGTTCGAATATTTTTCTCAAATTGTCAAAATGGTGATTGACAGAACATCCTACGACAACAATGTCGTCAATGTATACAAATGCGCATTCTGGCGTTAAGCCTGCCATTGCTATGTTCATCATCCGTTGGAAACTATTTGGACTAATATTCAGTCCAAACGGTAACCTTGTAAATTGGAAATGTCCGGATGCTGATGAAAAGGCTGTATATTTGCGAGAGTCTTCATCTAGTGTTATTTGATGAAAACCCGCCATCAAATCTAATGTACTGAAATACTTGGCTCTTCCCAATTGGTCAAGTATTGTGTCAATACGTGGAAGTGGAAATTTATCTGCTAAGACTTTTTTGTTTAACTGTCGGAAATCGACAACAAGTCTCCACTTTTTTGTATCATTGTCCGATTTCTTCGGAACTAATAAAATTGGTGAGTTGTATGATGAAATAGATGGTTCTATTATTTCATCATTCAACATTTTCTGAATTTGGGCTTCCATTTCGCCATTTTGTGAGTGTATATTTTTGTAGTTGGGGATATACACAGGGATTTTATCGTTAACATGTATACTTTGGCTGTAAAAATTGTTCGTGGGTAGTTTTTCATCGGGTAGACTGAATATATCTTGGAATTCTGTGATGAGCGCTTGGAGATTTTTCCTTGCAAATTGTGGTACTTTATCGAAATTTATTTGTGAGATAACTTCCTGTACTCTATCTGAGTTCTGCGTTTTACTCAAATGATTGTGTTTAATGGTCACATAATGATTTAACGGTTCAATTTTTGGTTTAAAATTTTGTATTAGTACTTCTTTCTCAGTAGTGTTAATGAATTTTACACATGGTGAATTTTGGGAGACTAAAGTGTTTCCACAAAAAACACCGGGAAGTATCTCTTGTGAATGCACTAAGGTGTCCTCTGAGACATTGAAGTTTGGAATTTTTCGTACTACTTCGCACCTTGCTGGTATAAGTATTTTTCCGTTGTAGTTGTCTTCAATGGGAATCGATATTTCCGATTGTTGAAATTTGAAATTTAGCAGCCAATGCTCGTAGTCAATGGTGCACTTAAATGTTGTCAGGAAATCACGTCCGAGTATGCCATCGGTTGGAATGGGGAAGTTAGATTCTACTAACTGGAAATTGTGGTTAACTATTAATCCATTATTAAATTTTAGAGGCGTAATGGCTTCGGCTAATGTCTCTTTTACGCCATCGGTAATTCCGGTTATTCGATAGTTTTTGCTCCTGTCTACTACTTGGTGTGGTAGGAGTTTATCTACTTTCATGATTGATATATCTGCTCCACTATCGATTATAAATGAGCATATTGAATTGGTCATGCCAACAAATACGTTGACGAAATTCGCTGCGCTTAAATTTAGTGCATATATTGTCCCAGATTGGCTTGGGATGCCAAATCCCCTAAAAAAGAGTTGTTGTTTGTTACAGGTTGAGATTGCGGGATTTGTGCAGAATTTGTAAATTGTTGTTGCATTTGTGGTTGATTTTGATCTGTTTCTATGTTTGTGGCATATATCCGACGGAAGCAGTTATGTCCGCCTCTGCCGTGATAATTGCGATTGGATTGTACGTTTTGTGGGTGATGTGAGGATCCATTACCTCTTTGATAATTTCTGCCAAAATTTTCCCTTTCTTGAGGTTGTTGACGTCTAAAATCGTTATTTCGAAATTCACGTCTGTTATTGTTGTAATTATTGTTGTAGTTAGAATTGTAATTATCATTATAATTGTAATTGCCGTTATAATTGTAATTACCTCGGCTCCGATTAGTGACACTCCGGTTCCTATTGAACTGCCGATTGGTATGAAAGTTTAATATTTGGGAGTTGTTAGTGTTGCTGTTTGCATTTTCAGCAACTTTCTGTATTGCCTGTTTCACGTCTGTGAAATTTCCGGCTTTTAAAATAATTCTGGTCTCGTGGTTGGTTACTCCGGTTGCGAGTGCATCTACGCCTGCTTTTGTAGCCATTTTCTTTGCTACGTTGTCGGGAACTCCGCTTGCTATGTAAGTCGCACGGAGTTGACTGCAGAGGGAATCGACATCATTACAAAGACTGTCGATATCCCCTTTTTGTTTTATTGTTTTTAGTTTTGCCAAAACACTTTCAGGTGTTACTATTTCTTCGCACCTTGACTTTACGTTGTCAATTAAAGCATCGATGGTTGTAAGATTGTCAGGCAGACCTAGTCTTGCCTTGCCAGTTAGTCTGGTACGTAAAAATTTTATTGCTGTTTGTAAATTTGTTCCGTCGACCGATTCTTTTAATAGATTGGCCGAGTCAATGAATGTATCTAGTCCATTGGGCGAACCATCATACGGCTGTACAATGGCGGTAGCCAATTTGATATCGAGAGGCATGGTGGTGGTAGTAACCGTTACGTTAACTTCTTGATTTTTGAGGCTCAATCGATTGCAAATAATTGCTGCTTTGGCTATTGCCTTAAATGTTGGTAGTATTTTGGATCTGTCTAGAATTGTGTGACATTCCTCAAATATTAACTTTAGTTTCTCGTAGTTTGTTACTTCAAGGTCCCAAACTTTTGGTGTTAGTCTATATTCGTATGACTTTAAAATGGTTTTGTACTCGTTACGAAAATCTTTTAATTTTTTCGGATTTTTGTAAGATTCCTTGGAGAGTTCTAGCCCTGTTAATACTTTTCTTTAGGTTTTGGTGTTCCCTCTTTGTTTCTTCTTCAATATCTCTTAACCTATTCATTCAAGAGGCTTTTAATTGACTGAGTTTCTCGTTAGGCTAGTTTGCAATAATTATTATTGTCGTTTTTTTTTGTTATAATACTAATAGTTATTCAATCCGTTTAATAAAACATACCGTTTTCTGCCAGTTCCATCCGGGTTGCTCATTGCTCATTCCTCTGCTAGCTGGTTAAAACATGCCTGTTTCTGTTAGTCTCGTCTGGTTTGCTTATTGCTCGTTCTGCTGCTCGTTTGTGACATCTGCGATAATCGATCGATGCGCTGTCGCGATGATGATCTGCATTAATTTCCTGTTCGCACTTTGCTTCTTTCTTCTTTGTCTGTCATAGTATACTAGCGCAATTGCTAAACAAGCTAGTGCTATCACTATTATTACCGTTAGCACAAGCTCACTGTTAATGTTCGATTCAATTTCGTGCACTGTGGTCGTTTCGATCGAGGTGCTGCTCCACGATGTTGTTGGTATCGTCGTTGTCGTCGTTGTCGTCGTTGCAGAAATTGGCCAGCAGCCACTCATTCCACACACTATTTCGAACATTTGCGTATTTTACGGGTTTGGTCACTTTAAACTTTAGCCTGCCACTTCGTTTCCATATTGTTCATGCGGATTTCTTGTTGCATAGTGTTTTGTAACGATTTCTTCTGATATTTGTTGTATAGACGTAGGATCAGGTATCCAACAAGCACGACACTGATGGTAATGGCAACACCGACCATAATTCGGATTTCTGTTGTCGGTATTTCGACGGTGTTCGAAATGAAATTATCCGACGTGAACCATCCCATTGTGTTTGACTTTCTTTGCACACAAATCACTGGAGTTGGGAGTTTATTGTTGCGACGATAATTGTTCAAAGTCGTGATTTTCACTTCACTTCACTATTCCTCGAGCTGTGTTGAGAAGAGGCTCAAGTCACAGGTCGCCATTTGGTACACAATTGATTTTTCTGATTGTCGAGGATTGTGATACTCGTATTTAAATACGTTGGACAGCGTGTCCACACTCCAAGGGTTCAGGTCACTAGACTGTCTCTTCGTTTATTTACCTAAGGTCTTAAATACTAGATTACATTTGTTCAGGTAACTGTTTATTGTGTATTGTTTGTGTTTATAAATAACGGTGCTCAAGAGCGGGTAGCTCTTGGCATTGGATGGATGGTTTGGGTTTTTTCTTGAGGCTGTCATAAACAAGCGGTTTATGGCGGTCGGGGTTTTTTGTAGTTTGCAAAAAAATGGTTTGTTGCTGATGGCTTGGAAATTACTGACCTAAACGAGGTAATTAGTGCTTGCTAAAACTAATCAGTATTTATTGATGCTAAACAGTATTTATTACTCTACTTGGTATACTACAATGGGAAGATTTGCAATGGCAAGTTGAATCGTTGTGTCAAGCTTTGGCCGTTTTATGATACTTGTGATAAATTCAGCTTTACAAACATATATCGGCTTAGCAAAATGCAATATGCAATTTGCTGCTATTTTGTCTTTCTTTTTGTCTTTATATTGTCTCATTTTTGCTTAAATATTTTTGTTTCAGCTAAAATCGTGAATATATCTAGTTTGATAAAGTCTTTCGGGATCACCAAAAATGACGTCCATCATTTGGGGGAGGGTGGTCATTATGGAGTTAGTGAGTCTACGAAATTGTGACAGTGCATGTAATAGGTATTGATAAAAGCGTGACAAGGAGGGGTCAGGGGCCTAAAAATCCCCGAAAAATGGTGATCACTATACATCAATCTTCCCTTTTGAAAACGATCCCAGATAGATCAATGGACGTAACCAGAGGGGGCATGTATAGACAAGTCTCCTATGGCCCATATAACGTAATTCCGTCGAGATTCCGGTGATTTTTTTTTCCGAATACTGTAAAAATTTGCCGTAGGAGAACGGGTGGTGAAATGAACACCTTAAGAAAATCATCGTGTTGCTAATAGAAAAACGAGAAATTTGTATAGTTTTATCCCACAACATCTAAAATAGGGATATTTTCTATAGCAGCGACATGGATTCAGACTAAAATAGCTAAATTTTCACATATTTTTGGCGCAACCAAAAAACGATGTAAATGTTCATTTTACCTGCACTATGTGGGTAAAATGAACAGCTGTTGGTGCACAGTTCGAACGAAACGTGTAAATTTCTGCGACATATAATGCACATAATTGGAGCGTGGTATATAATGGATATTTACATGACATGTCATGTAAACTTCAATTATATGTCATGTAATCCAGCAGGATTCTGCGTGATTACATGACATATAACACAAATTTACATGATTGCAAACTTAAATTTACATGACGTCATGTTTACATCGCATAAATGAAGTTCACATGACGTGTAATCTTCATTATTTTAAACTGTGTGGTAAAATGAACATCATGAAAAAATCGTGAGCAAAATGAATATTTCTGAAAATTTTTATTGCCTTACCGAAAATGTATCCATTAATGATTGTAACCCATTCAAAAAAGTATTAGATTTGACATCATATGATAACGATATTCTCCTCACTGAAAAACCTCAAGTCTTCCGAGCTAAAAGTTACGTCAGTGTCAATTTCTAAACTTGGTTTTCTAGAATCTTAGTTTTCAATGATGTTTTACTCATGTTTTAACAAGTGGCTCGGTAGCTTAGTTGATATAGCGCTCGTCTAGCTTACAAGAGTCCTGGGATCGAATCCCAGCCGAGTACGTGTTTTTTTTATTTATAATTTCACGCATAATTTGCCCATCATGAGTTAATTAATTTTAAACCGTACGGATTGAATTACAGAACAGCTCAATATATGTGTCAACATATATTAGAGTGTACTGCGTCTCTATGGTAGTCATGTAGTCACTTGAATGCAAACGACACGTTGATGGCCTTCCTCATCTATATACTTCTCCAATACAGTTGTTGTGGAAGCGATGTAGGGTAAGTGTACCAGTTACGGACATAGTTGTGCTTATTCTGCGCGGCGTGTGAGGTGACACGAGTCGAATGAGGTGACAATTGTCGACTCGCTTCCATTTGATTAACATTAGTCGTCTCACGTCACTCGCGGTGAGAGCGACTCGTCTCGACTCACACGCCGCGCAGAATAAGCACGAGTGGGTCCTAATTTCGCCATACGTAATTACTTTAATTTCTTCAAAATTTGAAAATTTGTGTTTGTTTGTAGAAGTTAGATTTAAGATATATCTTGATGTTAAAACATTCAAAAAGATTTAAAATGTGAAATTTGACATAATTTCTCATATGGCCAAATAGGGAACCACCATGGCCATAATTGGTACACTTTTCCTAGGTATGATTGGCAAACAGTTTCAACACTAAATAAATCGAACTCGCTCTGCGCGCGTGTGTAGTATACTTGAGATGGATGGATATAGACTATAAGAAGGGTTTGCGTGCTCTGTTGGGATTTTAATTCGAAACTTGTAACCTTCCGTGTTACTGGGTCACCAAGTGGTCCGGTAACTTAGTTGGTGAGGCGCTCATCTTGCATACAAGAGTCCTGGGTTCGAATCCCATTCGGGCAAGTGGATTTTTTTTTCATAATTTCACTCATAGTTTATCCACCTTTACCACGCGTAATACGTTAATTAACATTCATAGAGTTGCTTATTTAGTCCCCACGCCATATTTAAAGTACAATAGAGAGAAAAATAAGTTATTTTCAGAAGACTTCTCATAACACAATGAAAATCATCAAAATTGGCAACATTGCTGTAGTGAAATCGAATTTATTACCTAGGTATTACAGTCGACTCTGCACAACTCGATATTCTATAGCTCGATATACTCTATAACTAGATCGATTTTTCGGTCCCTTGAAATTTACATTTATCGTGCTCTCCATAAGTCGATATTTCTATAACTCCATGTCATGTGCGAGATGCATTTCACTCCACAACTCGATCTCCATTTTAAAATCTTTGTAATTCGGTGAAACATGGACAAATTCTTGTTTGGAGTTGAATAAATACTTGCAAGTTGTAAAGAAAGTTGAAAAACATTGATATCTATATAAATAAAAATGGAGTGGTGTTTGTATGTCACGAAATGGCTTCCGAACGGGTCAACCGATTTGAATGATTATTTTTCCGTTTTGTTCGTTAAGTGTTCCGACGTGTTTGTGTGAATAAAAATCCCAGGATATTCACCGGGAAAGTCGGAAAAACGAGCGTGAACGGAACTGTCATTTTGTATGGGACGATCCATAGCGTTTTTCAACAGCCTACTTGATGGCAAGACGAAGTTTGCCGGGCCCACTAGTACATAATATATATAATGTCAGTAAAAATAACGTGATTTTTTGAGCTTCTAGAAAAAAGTTTCAAATAATACTTTTTAAAATACTATCAACAAACTAATATTGCTTTCTTACAGAAGTAATCATACATGTTTGAAAATACAGAAATTTGTTCCTTCGGTTTTAAGATTTTTTATTTGCGTTGGTTTATTCTATAATTCGATAATTCTATAAGTCGATGGTCCCTTCAGTTGCAAAATGATGATTTTTTCAGCACGAGTTGTGCATAGCGTACGGCGAGCCTCGTTGGATAAATACAACGAGTGCTGAAAAAATCGAGTTTTGCAACGAGCTGCATACAACATTTTTTGCAATTGCGAAAATTGCCGTTTAAGGTGAAGATGAATCGAAGCCAAACTTGTAATTTTCAAGAGCATCGATCTGGAGAACCAAACATCCGTTTAAGCTGAAAACTTAAAAGATTGGTCACTAGCTGGTGGTGACCAATCGATTAGGGTTTCAGCTCAAACGTATGTTTGGTTCTCCAGATCCGTGCTCTTGAAAATTTTAACTTTGGCTTCGATTTATCTTCACCACCAGATTTGGGGAAGAACGAAAATTCAAGAATCGAGTATTGCTGAGTGAGTGCTCTTCTATACCATGAAGTCAGAAGCTGCCGCTTGTGCACATTTTCGAGCAAAAAAGCTGTTATTAACATTTTGTTTAAATTACTTTTCATCTGCCGTAGCAGTTAAGAATTTTATTTTTACAGGTGAGTTGATTTAGCCGGCATATAATATGGAAAAAAACACTTTCAATTAACTTAACCTAAATATATAACGCATGAAACGTGGCAATATAGAATTGCAACGATTTTTGTTTACAATTATTAAGAATTTTGTTTCATATTTATTCTAGTGCTTCAACATTGGATATTATATGTAACTCATTAGTACCATACCAAGGAGAGAGCTTCAGAAGCATTTTCAAAATTTTATTTTGAATCCTCTGCAGAGCTTTCTTCCTGAGTAGTGTTTGATCTTTCGACCTTGACGCTTGCTCCTGCGAGGGCGGGCGATGAGGGCAGGATCAAACATGCCACGCGACGGACGAGTAAAGTGAAACAGTGCCACGTTCGATTAGTTCTTTTTGATCCTTCGACCTTGACGCTTGCTCCTGGGCAGTGCGTCAAGAAAGCCCGAGAAGTTGTCAGTTGTTTTCCCTCTCGGGTCGCGCGCCTATTTTCTCTGAGTGCTTTTATATAGCCGAGCAAACGAGTGAAGCTGAAAGTGGATTGTAGCTGCTCAGTCAAGGATGACGGATCAATTGGTGAGCTCGTTTCATGCTACTATTTCTAATCTATAAAATATGTATGACTGCACATTTAATCGTTACAACGGTGGGACGTAAATATGATTTTTCATCAAACTATGAATGGTTCATCACTGAAAAAAAGTTAAACATGAATTGTTCATGTTTAACTTTTTTTTTTCTTTTTTTCAAAACACCCCTTTCATTTTACCTTTATTTTTGTAATTAAAAAAAACTTTGAATTGTTCGACACTACAAGTGTAGACTTGCGAAAGGTTCACTTTATTCAACAAACTTTGGATGGTAAGGTAAAATATAACACATGTTTTCATGGTCTAATCGCTCATTAAAGTGAATCCTGTGACCCAACGATCCTCCCCATTAACAAATATCCCTCCCAGTAACCTCTGTGGAGATGCAGAGGCACACACGGTCTCCAAATAGCAAAGGTTACACACTAACATTCCTTCCCCCAATCCCATCTGACTGTAAGGACGTGGCCGGAGCCGTTATTGATCCTGTATAAATGAAGGCACTGAATTATGCACACTGAAGAAGATTATGGCCAATCCCAGCCGAACTTCTAGTTGATTCTTTGTGCATTTTCACTGATTTTGGTCAATCACGGAATAACAACCATTGATATGTGCAGTCAGTCTAAGCTAAGCTAAGCTAAGAGCTTTCTTCCTGGTATTACAACAGCTAGTCAAAAGCTCGTTCTTAAGAAAAAGTTTTGAATTTCTGTTAATGAGTGGATGAACACATTTTATATATTTGTTATATTCGGCTGGAATTCTCTTAATATGATTTTTGAAAGTTAAATTTTTATCTAGCATGAGCCCTAGACACTTCACTTCATCTTACCAAATTATTGAAACCCCTCCCAGCACTTTTTAATGTATTCGAATCCTCTGAGCAGAACCTCAATAGAGAAACTCAAAAGTAGATTGGAGTACCTTGTACCTTTTAATTCCGCTTTAAATGCTTATTTTTGACAGATACGCGTATTTCGACTACCACTTGCAGTGTTAGTTACTCGTATCCACTCAGTGCAATTAAAGCAATTAAGGGGCCTTACGGGGAGCCTCGGGCTGAATTTCCACATAATAATGAGTCCATTAATTAATGAATTAAGGGGCCATAGCCTACTCGGCCTCACGTAAATGCGGCCCTGGATTCCAGTCGGCTCGTAAATAATTGAAAGTGGAGCTGATAGGATTGAGAATCGCTTCATAGGATATTTTAAATGAAACAGGGACATGATCATTTTCTGTTCATTTTATGTTGGAATTTTCGACTTCTGAAGAGATTGCATAGAAGTTATCTGCAGCGACATAAGCATTGATATTTATATTTAATTTGAATCAATTTAAATGATTAACCATATGAAGGGGGAACTAAAATAAACTGCTACAACAATGGGTATTTCTATTCGAATGTAAGAGATTCGAACGGTTTCCGGATGGAAGAAAATTAGCTTGTGAATGAGCATGATTATAATTTAACTAATGGGTATGAATAACCACCCGATTCTGTTTTTGCACGGATTTTTTTTATACGGCCGTGCGAAAAAATTCCCATACATTTTTTTCCGCCAAAACCTTATTTTTGCATGAAACGTCGAGAAATTGTGTTACTTTTTTTGCACGGTTTTTGAAATTTTGAACTGAAAACTTTTTTTGCACGGTACGCATCCCCCGTGCAAAAACAGAATCGGGTGTATAGTAAGTGATCGTTAGCTCAAAAATGAGAAAGATTGGAGATCATGCTTGGGGAATTCCGACCATGAATAACGTTGCCGTTCATCTGCCTGGCACGAGCCTCAACGATTCGTTTACGCGAAGGGCAACCCTAAAAATTAGACTTATTGTTGCCCCCGCAATTTGTGCATACACACTTTTTGGTATCTTCCTACACAGGACAGGCGTTAAAAGAATCTCCGCAAAACATGCATTTAGCATCTATGCGGCAATGTTTAGTACCATGATCCCACTTTTGGCAACAACGGCACTGAGTTGGGTTCTGAAAATTTTCTCCAGGTTTTTGGAAATGTTTCTATGTCACACGGACATCGAACATAAGTCTTGCTTTTTTCTAAATTTCAATATTATGTAGATAACTTTTGTTAAAGTGAACTAAATAATATTCTTGAGAAGCCCTTTTCGACGAATGCCAGATTGGGTTCTCTTTTTCAAAATGATTACTTGGACTAAGGAAAATCCAAGTAAATCATATATTCCATTTTTGGTCTCTTCTGGTGACTTATAGTCACTTGAGAGACCTTTCAAGAAGACCTTGAACAATTGTTCAGTTTTATCGTCATAAGTAAAAAAATGTGTTTCTTTTCATCAAGATGTTAGAGCAGAAGTTCGCAATCTTTGAAAGTTTTCGGAAAAACGCGACAATCTCCTTTCATTGCGATTTGGAATGAAACCTTGATTGTCCTAATGGAGTTCAATATCTCCTGCCCAAATCTTCCAAATTCAGAATAACTGACCACGATTGGCAGCACTTAAGTAGAGTCTAGTACACGACACTGAGGACGGCCTTACAGTTGAGGTCGAAATACGCGTATCTGTCAAAGGATACAAACTCTAGTGGTATCAAATGGTATAGTACTAAATTCGGGTTTTTCATCTACTTATAGGTATTCTGTTAAACAGCTCGAAGATTTATTAGCACTCATTGTTTCCTCACTTGAATCAAAGAGCCTGGGCTAGAGGCTCCTTCGATTTTATATTCGAATAATTTGTCTAATTCATCGAACTGATTACTCATTTTGATGCAACTATCAATATTAACCAACCCTTGGAAGAAAGCGCGTGTTTCGAAGAAACGTCTTTTCTTTATTTTTTGAACGGTGTTTTTAAACGGTGTCCAAGAAGGATTACGACCGCTAGCATTTGCTAACGGGTCCAACGAAAAATCGAAGGCATGGGTCCAAACAAGAATCGAAAAAGCATCATAAAAAGAAAAAAATAGTTCTGAAAAGCGATGTTCACTGAATCATTTATTATAATTTTAAGGCCAAACAATCGAATGATATCGCACGTGTATCGTCTAGTATAAGCTCAATCACGCAAGCTGCATTAAACTATCTAAAATAAATATTAATTTGGGAGGCGTGAGCACTATCCGCAATGCCAGTGAGCAATAATGATAGTTATGATGGCTCTTTCTATCAGTGATATTAACCGGTGTTGCTGCTGTTTACCAAATCAGCCACCCACCAGAGCCATTCTTGTTTTAGTGAACGGTGGCAGAGAGATGAATCCAAAACCCACCGTCGAAGTCTCATGATCGAGCTCAGCACGGACCCACTCACTATTCGCTCCACTCTCATCGGGCTAAAAGTGACCCGACCGAATCGGACCCCGATTCCGACCTGCCTGCCGTTTGTTTGGTGTCGTGCATCATCCGCTTCTTCTGCAGAGCAAAAGTGTTGTTTGACGGTTGATCGGTCGGTGCTTCTGCCTAGTGCAAACAATCGGCTGCTGGCTTCAAACGAGAGCGAAAGGGATTCCTCCGAGTTGAGTTGAGTTGCGCGCGCGCCCAAAGCTTAAGTCCTTGTGGTTTTATAAAATTAAACAGTGATGCTAGCAATTACGCTATTCGGAGATTAGGCTCGGCGCGATAAAGACGGAGTTGCGTGTGGTGCCCTTTTTCGGTGGTGGTTAGAACTTTTTCGGCGGTTATTGTTCGCTTCGACGGCCATGGTCAGCGCGAGAACGACTATGATTAATGAAGCGAGCGTGAAGTGAATTAGAGGCATTATAGCTGACCTTAGATCATCAATCGACACGTCGGTCGTGGTTGCGTTTCTTAGGGGGTCGATCGTGGGAGTCAAGTGGACCGAAAAGTGCTGCATTCTAAGGTTTGCATGTTTCAACAGTGATTTTGATAGATAAATCTTCGAGCTGTTAAGTGGAATTCCTGTAAGTAAATGAAACCCGATTTTAGAACTAAACCATTTAGTTCTAACTAGATTTTGTATCCTTTTAAGAAGGCCTTACATCAGTGTCGCGTACTAGACTAGACGATACCGAAGACGGCCTTATAGTTGAGCTCGTAATACGTGTATCCGTCAAAGGATACAAATTCTAGTTGTAATTAAATGCTATAGTACTAAATTCAGTGATTTTGATTTGCGATACAAAGTTGTGCAGCAATAGTGAATGGTGAAATCGAGCCTAGAAGTGATCATCTTTCATGACGACTTGCAACTGGATAACGTTGATCTAGATTCTACCGTCGCTTCGTGAAGCAATTGTGTTGGCTGTCGATATTGGATTGGTTGTTCTGCTCTCGAAGCACGCGATTGCATCAGTAACGTGAGCTGACGAAAAGCACGTTTCGGATCGATACCCAAGGCATTGCCGACCCCTCGACGCCAGGGAGGATTTCAGTAGCATCTTGGCTCTGTGGCTGCTTCTGGGGTGTCAGGAGATACATTGGGTAAGTGTTCGGATCGTGTTCTGAAAAGTGATCTTTCAATTGAAGTGTAACTGAGTTGGATTGGTTCTTTTGACATAGTTTGGGTGATGTAATTCGATACATTGAATGGTGAATTGTTTCAATGTTATCGATGAACTGGGTTGTTTAGTGACGAAAAAGTTGCATTTTTGTAGCTTGCGCAAATAAGCTTATTTTTATAACACAATTTACGATGATTCAATATCTCGATAAATCAAAATAATGCAGCTTTTCAATCTATTGTCAGTAATGACACTTCAGTTCATGTAAGTAGCAAAATTTGTTAATGGAATTTAAAATTGATTTCAAGACACATGTGTAAAAATTAGGATTTTGGTTCAAGTTTTCACGTAGATTCAAAATATGTACAATCAGGAATCCCTGTTAAACCCAGCTGTTGTTGTAATGGTTGTTTATTTGCTGTTGTGTGTTCTTTGTAATTATGTTTAATATGTTAATATTATGCATTCACAAGTTAATGTAAAAATAAGGGAGGGATTAGCCTTTACAGCTAGAACATTTATTTTTGCCAGCTTGGTTCTATAGATAATTGTTCATTTTTTTACTTATTTTCGAGCCTCTTACTAGAGTCTCAATAATAGAAGTCAAAGGTAGGTTTGAGTATCTTTTACTTTTTAATTCTGTCTTAAAAGCCTATCCTTCGACAGATACTTCGTATAGAAGTATTTGGAAGCTTATTTTTTTGAATTTGTATATTGTATGGTAGACATGACGATACTTACCGACATGGCAAGTCGAATGTACTTCCGACCCAAGAAGATTCTCAAAATATTCCCAAAACCTAGCACCGATATTTTTTCATGAATTGCATTAGAAATTCCGGTACGAATTAATTAAAATGTTTTTTCCTTATATGATTATAGATCATGCTTTGCCAATAGATTATTCCGCATTTGAGTTTTGTGTGGAATGTATGATCATACTTTATGCTCAGAGATGTCGTGAAAATATACAGCTTAAAATAATCCTAGAGGCGTGCAATTCGAACCCACCCCCTTTTGCATGTTTTTGCTAAGTTGCTGCGCAGTCACCGCTACAACCTTTTGTTTTTTGAATTTTCTACTCAATCTTATGCTCTTATTTTTTGTTAAAATAATGTTCTGTATCAGTAAAAAACCCAGGGGCCCAGATAGCCGTAGCGGTAAACGCGCAGCTATTCAGCGAGACCAAGCTGAGGGTCGTGGGTTCAAATCCCACCGGTCGATGATCTTTTCGGGTTGGAAATTTTCTCGACTTCCCAGGGCATGGAGTATCTTCGTACCTGCCACACGATATACGCATGCAAAAATGGTCATTGGCATAGTAAGCTCTCAGTTAATAACTGTGGAAGTGCTCATAAGAACACTAAGCTGAGAAGCAGGCTCTGTCCCAGTAGGGACGTAACGCCAGAAAGAAAGAAAGAAGATCAGTAAGAAACTCTCCGGTATTATTAAAAATGCCATATGATTCCATAGATCCTATCGATTCTCAAGAAGATAACATCTAGATAAATTTCAAAACATTTCCAATATCAAGATATCTTTTGGAGTAATCTTCCTTGTATAAAATGGCATTTTGTGAATTCATATGTACATTTGATTTCGCTCCATGTAAGGTAACCAATATATTTTGGACCTCGGGCAATATTTCAACGTTTCTAAGTTATAATTTTTTGAAAATTATTAAGGATTATTTTTTAGGCCCTTCTCAAAAGTAAGGCTAGAGCCAAAATGGCGAGCCAATGATGCAAAAAGGCATTTTTGGTCATAAAGAAAGCATGTGCAAAATTTCATCCATATCAAAAAATACAAAAGTAAACCGACATTCGAATCCAAATGGAACCGCTCTACTATCAGTGCATTACACAGTGAAGTAAATTCAGATACTTTGCCGCGTATACCACACAGATGTGGGTGTAAAAGAAACATTCTATACCTACTATGTCACGCCATGCATCTGATATCCAAACAACCAAAACAAACTCGCCAGCTGTCACTTGGCATTTCAAAATGGCGGAATGGGAAATCTGACACATTGGACTACCTCCCTTCTACATACCTTGGATAAGACTGTTTCACACTTGCATCAACCGTTAGTACAGTGAGATTCCGTTTTTGGCAACAATTACAAAATGATATAGAACAGTGGTGCTCAACATTCGACATGCATGAGCAGTGCATAACTGTGGCCCGTTATTTCACACAAATAAGCTTCGTATCACTTCCATTTGAAATTATTTTTTGATGTTTTTTTTTTTAGAATTTGAGCTTGTATGTTATGTATCAACCATATGAATTCATCAGAAATTCGTAGGATCCCGCCATGAAACCATAAGAGCCCAATAAGAATCTTCAGGTGTCCGTAGAGAATCCACAGAAACCCGCTAGGACGCTGAAGTAGATCTCGAGGAATCCACAGGATGTCACTTAGGAATCCATATAAGAATGGACATCAATCCAAGATTTTGTTAGGAATTGCTAGGGGCAGAGGCGTTGAATGGATTGGATGATGTGTCTTCGCTATATGTCTAAGTTCAATTAATAGTGAGTAGGAGAAAAGCACTTATTTTCGACCCAGCACTAATTTTTGACTTATTGATATGATTTTTGAATACTTTGTATAAAAATCTGAAAATTGGAGAGTTCTTGTAGGTCCTTGGAACACATAGCAAGCGATCTCAGCGGTTCAATTGGTTGTTCATTTCAATCAACGGTTTAAGGCCAAATAAATGAAAGAATGAATGCCATTCCTGAACTCGAAGATATGCCGAAGATTCATTATGGTATAAAATATGCTTCATAAAAGAAAATTCCTATGTTTATAACTGATTACAGACTTAGATTTTTTTACGGATTCCTGTGAAATTTCACCGAAATCTCAACAGCTGAACATTCGGTGAAAAGTCACCGAACAGTCTGTGAAATCGTTGCACAAAATCATAAAGAAAAACACGAAAATGGTCCTATCGAGAATCGAACTCCAGACCTTTTGATCAGGAAGCAGGTTTGTTACCACTACACCAGCTTACACTGCTGATAAGTGGAGTGCTGATAAAAGGAGCTCATGCCTGCGAGAGCGGCTTTCAAATGATTTCACAGAAGTTCGGTGAAAATAATGCTTTCACCGAACTGTTCGTTACTATTTTACAGAATTACGGTACATTTGTTTGTTTTCACGGATTTCGGCGGTAAAATAGTAGATTTTGTCGGTAAAATACTAGATTTTACAGGAAAATCTGTATTTTTGTAGTTTACAGTTCATGTTCGGTGATTTATTTCACAGTATACTGCGATTTATTCTATGTGTGTAGGTAGTAGAAGCATTAACCTAAGAATGCTAATGTCGCTGCTGTTCGTGTTACCAACATCTAGTTTGCCACGAATTGACAGCGTGAGTACCGGGCCTCAAAGTGTCAGATTAATTTTAGGAACCAAAACAACATCATGGTATAGAACAAACAATGAAAAACCACAATTAAAGGTAATAAAAATTGAAATCAGTTTTCTGACAATTACGCTATTAGCGTTCTACTACTATTATTTCTATTGTGTAGGCTGACAAGCAGACTCTGTTCCAGTAAGGACCTAAGTCCAAGCAAAGAAAAAGAAAAGTAAGCGTTACGGTAACCTTAAAATTCAACAGGTGCTTACAAGTTGAAACACTCATTTTACTACTTTAAATCGAAATCCAAGATGGCCGCCAGATTTTTTTTCATTATGTTTAATATTGTTATTCTTCACTCGACTCATAGGAAACACCAACGATTAAAAGCTTGTTTCTTTGTTGTACAAAAAATGATGTTTTCATTGATTGCACTCGTTACACACTTAAAATAAATCGCAGTATCCTGTGAAATAAATCACCGAATTCGAACTGTAAACAACAAAAATACAGATTTTCCAGTGAAATCTATTATTTTACCGAAAAAATCCGTGAAATCGACTGTTTTACCGGAGAAAATCAGTGAAATCTACTATTTTACCGGAAAAAAATCCGTCAAACAAACAATTTTACTGTAAACCTGTGAAATACTAACAAATAGTTCGGTAACAGCATTATTTTCACCGAACTTCTGTGAAATCGTGTGACAGCCGCTCTGCCAGGCATGAGCTTCCTTTTCTTTCAGTTTTTGCACACCATTATCAAGCAGTGAAAGCTAGCTTAGTGGTAGCAAGCCTGCTTCCTGATCGGAAGGTCGGGATTTTGATTCCAGTCGAACAATTTTCTTGTTTTTCTTTATGATTTTGTTCAGTCATTTTACAGATTGTTCGTTGATTTTTCACCGTACCTTCAGCTGTTGAGATTACGGTGAAATTTCACCGTAATCCGTAATTTTTTTTAAGTGTGTATAAACTTCAAAATCGTATAACATGATTTAGAATATCGTTCATTCCATAGGGTAAATATCATTGCTCATCTAGTTGTTGAAGCCTATCTTACTCAGTTTTTTCTCAGCTTTCTGATCTCAGAATTCAAAACGAGCGGTACTCTAATGGTGAAAAAACGGGTTTTTGGACAAAATTTTAAATGACGGACAAATTTAATAAGACCGCCAAAATTTTGTAGCTTCAGATGAAAGCTATATCCTTCCTCTATATCCTCAAATGAAAGCTATATTTTTCCTGCCAATTAGTTGCTATTCCAAGAGACATATAAGGCATATCACGCGAAGAAATACCCAAGACTTATAAAAAATGGCCTTTTTCGCAAATTGATTAGCTAGCTAGCAGACGAGGGGTCCACGAATTTGGGAAAACTGATAGGACCACCCTTTAGTTTTAACATATGTCTACGAGCGATCAGTGACATAAAATTGGAATTCTAACGATGTGTGCCGATGGCGGCTTGGTTTTAGCGAGAATTACTCAATGCTTAAACTTGTGGAAAGTTTTTCACCTAGATTGAAATGTAATGGTATCAGCTAGCGTTTCATACAGAAAACGTAACAGAAGAGGTTGATGTGGCTAATGATTAAGGAGAAAGCACACAAGGCCCTTTTGGAAAATTATGCGAGATTTATTCCTTTTTGCTATATAAATACTTGATATAAAACATGATACGGCGATTATCGCTTTTTTCTGGCCTTCTTTTGGCATAAATGTCATCTGACATTTACTGCGAACTAACACATCGGAAACATTTCATTCGCCGTCTCAAACTCGGCTTTATCCACTTCCGTCATCATTGTATCGAAATTCGCCGCTTTTGTTAATTTATCATTTCACCTATTACCATCGCAATGACCCGATCATTGGTAGAAGAAGTGGCCAACTTGAAGAAAAGGCGCGGTTTCTCCACTCACTCCTGAGAACGCGAACTGAATGACGACGTTGACGACGTCCAGCGTGCTTGTCAATCTTTGAGTTTTTCTTCGAGCAACACAACCCCTGCTTGGTCTCGTTCCACACTGAAGTAGATATTCGGGGGACTTAAAGAAATCAAGGAACTTTTTTAACATCAATCGAATCATTCTTTGAAGCAAAAATATAAAAGTTTTGTAGAAATATGATTTTGTTTTGCCTACGCCGTGAAGCTAGTGCTACTATAGGAAAACATATTAGAAGTAGTGTTACCCTAGCAGTCGTTCGATGCCGTAAACGGGTAATTTCGATAAAAACGCTTGATGTTCATTGGAATAATCATTTCTAATCCACTCGCACCCGGAAGCGCGCTGGATCTTGTATCCGGTTCCAGTTCACGGACGCCACCAGGGAATGAGTTTGCTTTTGACGTTCGATGATTGCTAAGCATGCGTAAGCATGGTTATTATTGGTGTTTAACGGAACTTTCAGCTTTTCGGTTAGAAGGAAAAAAACTACTTAAAGAAAAACTGCTTCAAAAAAATCACTAAATTAGCCATTGTTTGCGTCCATCGTTATTTTTACTTAGAATAAAGAATCACTCAAAATGTTATTTGATTGCTAAAAACAGTGTTGATAGACTCACACTCAAATCTCAATCAATACACTCTCCCATGAGATCAAACTCATTAGAGATCTGCTTCGCAAATCTCACGCTTGAGATTTTGATGCTAAATCACTCAATCAACTTAAACCGTAAAAAATGATTCAGTCGCAAAACCCGTCAAAAACTCGTGAAACCCGAATGTTGTTGTTTACGTTAGAAAGAATTACTATAATTTTACCAGACTAACAAGAAATTATGGCTGTGTGTGAGTAAACTGTGAAAATACGAGACAATGAGTCAAAGAGGAGAGCCAACTCATCCATGATTGTTTGACTGCTGAGTTGTCTGATTGTCAACTCACGCATGAAAAATCTCATGCGTGAGTTATGAGAAATTGAGTTTTTCACAACACTGGCTAAAAACCTAGAGTATTTTTCTGTATACCTTACTCAAAATTTCATGAAAGTGTTATTTATACCCTTTAGCTCTTGAACTCTAAGATTAGTATAACAGATTTTGGGAGACCAAATACGTAAACTTTAACAAGTTGACGAAGGAAATATGAAACCCTGAATACATTACCAGGATGATACGATAGGCATGGAATCCGTTTTCGTTTCATTGCTTCGCGATTTGGGCTTGGTTGCGATGGGCGTGGAGGAGGCAATCTCGTTGATGAGCAGACGACGAACTCAAATTGATGCACCATTATCATCATCATGTCATTTTGGCCTCACTTTCTCCGTTGAGAATAAATTGATAGTAGCAGCGTGTGGTTCCCATTATTTAAATGTTTTCACATGCGTTTGGATAAGATTGTATGGAAGTGCGTACATTCCCATTCCTTATTAGATTAGTTTGTAAGCATTGTTGTATCAAATGTCGATGTGCTACAGTTCTCATTTTGAATGCAATGCTAATATATATTCTCAATACGATAAAAATGCTAATTCGCAATACGATAAAAATGCACTTCGTCCATTTCGTTCGCGAATCAGATGAGTTTTCTGATCATAATTGCGCGTATGATTAACTAGAGCCTCATTGAAGAATAGGCTGGAAGTGAACAAAAAAGTACGCATTCTCATCAACAAGCTTATCCTTTTTAACACACGCTGTTATATGTTCTTCTTTCTGGCGTTACGTCCCAACAGGGATAGAGACTGCTTCTCAGCTTTCTGTTCTTTTGAACACTTCCACAGATATAACTGAGTGCTTTCGTTTACAGTTGACCATTTTTTGTATTTGTAACTTGTATGTCAGGCAAGAAGATATCCTATGCCCTGGGAAGTCGAGGAATTTTCCTTTACGAAAAGATTCTGGACCAGTGGGGGTTAGAACCCACGACCCCCAGCTTTTGGGAAGTTTTTAGCTGTATTTTTGAAGACAATGTCCTTGGCAAGCATTTCATTGATTGATAAAGCAGAAACTAAACAAATAAAGAATCTTAATGTTAGATGAATGAACACTTTTGAAAGTTACTCGAGAAATAATTTATTTTTAAGAATCTAGATATTCACGAACATCAGCCATTATCAGTCCATTTGAATCACTAATTGTCTTAAATATTTATATATCAAGCGCTAAAAAGCCAACCTGTTTCATTATATCACTTGCTATTAGAAAATTCTCACAACCTGAGCAGAAGAAAATAACTTTTGAATACCAAACTAAGGTATTCCATACCAAATCATTTGCAATATACTTACAACCTGAATGAGGTATGAATGAGCCCTGCATAAGAGGTAAAATACCTCAAATAATATCTGAAGCATATTCTGCGAACACCAAACTGATAACTGGATCAGGTATTGTAATACCTCAATAATACTTGATGGATGTTCATATAAAAGTGAAATTTGTCAATAGTAGTTCAATACCTCCAGCAGACCTCAATAGCTGTTTAATACCTGAATGAAGTATTTTTAATTGTTTTTAAAGATTTTTTTCAATACCATTATAACACCAAATTGAGGTATTGACAACTGAACAATATCTAATTTTGGTATGATACCAATATATGGTATGCATAAGTTATTGGGGAGTTATTTGTTCCTCCTCGGGAACCCATACAAAGTTAGTCAGCAGCGCCCTCGGTCCTATTCCCTTTTGATTGCACCACACCCACTGACGACGACAGCGGCAACAAGCTCCAATCTGCGTCTCTAAGAAAAGACCGTTGGATTTGTGCTCGACCATTTCCGCAAGGCGATTGCGCTCAAATTCAATTGATTAAATTAAAATTAATTTCTTCGATTTTATTTAATTTCTTTGCAACTCTGGCAGCAGCTGGTGCTTTTTTTCCACCGTCGTCGTTGGCCATCAAAGTCGTCCTTCAGCGCTTCTATCAGTATATAGGTAGGTATCTTTGTGGACAGTCGGCACACAGCACTTTTCAATTCAAACGGAGAGAGGAGAAACTGTTCGCTTCATCCAATCAAATCACGGAGCCCATTGAGGAAAGATTGTTGCCCGTGATTCGATGAATGAGTGCTGCGAGTCGCCCTTCCCAAGAACATCTGCGGGAAAAATAAGTTGAAACAGTCGACAGCAGCATCATCGGCGTGATTGCTTCATCATTTCGATTCCCTATTTTTCTCCCCCACTTCAAAACGTTGCGTCAAAGTGAGAGGAAAAGTTTGTTTCTGCAACTAAATTGCATCAATATTAATAGAAGTTTATAACCGATGAGCGCTTCATTAGGCTGTCTGCTGTAGCATCGAATTAAAAAAGTTATGAGGTTTTGATATTTTTCTCTCAAACATGTTTGCAGCCGTAAAATTCAGTCCGTGAATTCGCACATCGTCCCCAAGCGCGATTCCCATCGTTCCATTGCAGAGGAAAATCACAGTCAATATTGATTTAAAGTTTTCCCCACATTCAGCCTGAAGCGAAGAGGCAGCCACCGGGGAAGTAGACGTTTCAAAGGATGCGGAAGGATAGCTTTTATCAGTGTCGCCCTTGATCATACTTTCATCCTTCCAGTTCCCCCCGGGGGTTGAATACCGTTTCTTCCATTTGCCGGGTCATTCGTCGGGTGACAGCGCCAGAGAGGCGGAGAAGCGGCATCCCGACGAGACTCAGGCAGTGTTCGCCGATATGATGGTAAATCAAGACATTAAATCGAACCGTGCACACGATACACCAGAACCTCCATTTAAGTAAATTCAATTTTCATGAATTCCATTTCATGACGATCTTAGGTATGTCTTCCTGAGCTCACGAACTCATCAGATTACAGGTCTTCTGGTTTTTGATGGTAATTAGGAGTTCACACACGATCAAATAACTTTGGTATATTGTGTTTGAGTTCAATTTCTATCAAATTTTATCCAAGTACTCATTTAAGAGAGGACTTCAAATTTACATATCTAACTAGTGATGTTTTAATAAGGTTAATAATAATCAAATAAGTTGAATACGAATAAAATATCGAGTTCAATGACTGTTTGGGGTGTCTTATAACTTCCTTGAGTAGAGATATAAGAATCTACATGGTCGGGGTTCTGCTAAATCGCACCAAGTGCCATTTTTTTCCTAAATTGAGTTTTTTACACCAAAGGACTTAAATAACACTGTTCGACAAAAAAATTTTTTTGGATGGATCAGGGACGCTTTTATATGGGTCTTGAAGTGGAATAAAAGTGTAGAAAGAGGCCGTTTTCAAATGATTTGCAGCACCCTTGGATTATTTTTTGATAAAGTTTGAAAATTTGGCATTTTTAATCACAAAAATTGTAATATGCAAAATATCTATACCTTTTGAAATTCAATTATTCAACCATTGAATTTGTCAAATCAATATTTTTTAGCACTGGATGACTTCAGGGAAACGTGCGCCATTTCAGAAGAATATTGGCATCAATTTTGTATATTAATTTGGAATGTAAACAATCATTAAGCAAGTATGTGAGGATGTGCACCATATAAATACTACTAATTTATCTATTTCACACATCTGGTTCATTATAAAATAGTTATTATAGGTTCAAGAAGACGCTTGATTAGAATTTGATTGTTTGCTCCATTAGATAAAGCAATGAGCAATGCAATCCAGTAACATTTGATTTCAACAAGGATACGACTACGGAAAATTGATGTGTCGGTTATGTTTATATGGGCTGGTTGGTCTAATAAACTCTTAGCAGTAATACAAAATTAGGTTGGATACTGACATGTAAGTGGTCTTACATGAGCTAATCGATTTATCAGGAGCCGATGGCGAAGTTTGTGAATAATTTGATAATATTGTTATTTGCGATTTCCACAGATTTTGATAGATGCTCATTAAGAATAGATTTCCTATTGTCAGGTCCATTTGTTATCATAATATCTCTAGAAATTACAGACTAACGTAAAATAGCAACCAATCGTTGAGTAATCAACATTTTCACATTTTTTGTGACACCACTTGACAGCCAGTCAGGCAGGCATGAGCTCTTTATGATTCAGTTTGTGCACAATACTAATCATTTGTGCAAACTGATTTAGTGGTAACATGCTCGCTTCTTACTTGTAAGATGATAAAAAATCTGGTTAAACCATTTATTTTTTTATTGGTTCTATATTTTACATTTTTTTCGGCAATTTTAATCAAACTTTCAAATGGAGCGTTAGTTTCTTGTTCAATGGGATGTTTTCTTCAAATGGGTTTAGTTGTAAGCATATTGGAAACATAAAGAAGTCGACCATCAAGGTTAATTTTAAACTCGTTTCCCATATGAGGCCAAACGTGTCCATTTATGAACCCTCATTCCCATATCCTCTAAACGAGTAAAAATTCTTATCGATTAAGTGAAGAAACAATTTATCAATACATTTATGATAAACAATTTTGCGAAGCTCATGCCTGCCTGAGCGGCTTTCGCAAAAAATGTGACATTGTTGATTACTAAATTATTTGTTGCTATTTTCTGTTATTTTTCTAGGGATATTCTGATGAAAATGAATCTCACGATAAATAAACTGTTCTTAATGAATACCTATCGAAATATTAAGAAACCGCAAATAACAATGTTATCACATTTTTAAACAGACATCCTCTCCTGATAAACCAGCTAACGCATGTAAGGCCACTTGCATGTCAGTGTCCAACCTATATAAATTTTGTATTTCTGCTGAGAGTATATTAGACCAACCAGCCCATATAAACGTAACAGACACATCAATTTTCCGTAGTCGTATCCTTGTTGAAATCAAATGTTATTGGATTACATTGCTCATTGCTTTATCTAATGAAGCAAATAATCAAATCCTAATCAAGCGTCTTCTTGAACCTATAATAATTTTTATATAATGAACCAGATGTGTGAAATAGAAAAATAAGTAGTATTTATATGGTGCAAATCCTCACATACTTGCTTAATGATCGTTAACATTCCAAATTAATATACAAAATTGATGCCAATATTCTTCTGAAATGGTGCACGTTTTCCTGAAGTCATTCAGTGCAAAAAAAAAATATTGATTTGACAAATTCAATGGTTGAATAATTGAATTTCAACAGATATTTATATTTTGCTTATTACACTTTTTGTGATTAAAAATGCCAAATTTTCAAACTTTATCAAAAAATAATCCAAGGGTGCTGCAAATCATTTGAAAACGGCCTCTTTCTACACTTTTCTTGCACTTCAAGGCCCATATAAACGCGTCCCTGATCCATCCAAAAAAAATTTTTTGTCGGACAGTGTAATCATAATCTCTCTACCATAAAAATATCGAGCAATTTGAACAATCCCTTGTAGTCTTAGATCACAAATTTTGTTTGGAAGGACACGTAAAACTATAATTTTGTTCAGCCAGAGTGAACCATAAACCAACGCACGTCATCAGAGAGAATTCATTTTGTCAGATATAAAGCTATAGTTTTCCAATTTCCTTCTACAGTATTGGACAAAATATTTGCAACTTTTTTGATTTTCCATACAAAATGACCAACTTTGGTAAGCTACATCTCAGTTATTGAACCGATTCGTATGAAATTTTCACATAATAGCAGATATAACTTGAATTCAAACATATATTTTTGAATATTTTTTCCAATCACGGGTTTATGAGTAATAACGGTTTGACTAAAGTGTAATTTTTGTGAGTTCTGTTTGATCCTTCGACCTTGACGCTTGCTTCTTCGGGAGCGGGTGATGAGGGCAGGATCGAACATGTCGCGCGTCGGTGGAAAAAGTGAAAAAGTGAATCGGTCCGCGAGTTCTTTAAAAAAAAGGCAACGTGGCACGATGGAATAGTATCGCGTGTCGCGGAACGCGTTAGTAGTGTTCGATCCTTTGATCTTGTCGCTTGCTCCTATGAGGGCGTGTGACGAACACTTGTTCGGCGTTCAATTCGTTTATCGAGTATTATCGCGAATCCGGTTAGAAGCATTCATTTCAAATTATATATTTATTGTTTACCAAAACGAATCCCTCACCCATATCCAAACTCCCAGTGTCTACTTGTGGAAGTGCAGAGGACTCCTCGGCTTCCATAAAGCAAGTAACACGTCAACATTTCCCACTCATCCCTAAATTGACCTGAAATTTACGCTACTTTAAGTGAATACCCCTAATATATTATTTGTTATGCCATTTATTAAAAATCATCCAAAAATTCACTTTAGTCAAACCGTTACTGCTTTTGAACTTGGGATGGGAAAAATCACTCATAAATATATGTTAAAATTCAAGTTATGTCTGATGTTGTGCCAAAATTTCATTCGAATCGGTCCATAAATAACTGAAATATAGCTGACCAAAGTTGGTCATTTTGTATGGAAAATCGAAAAAGTTGCAAATGTTTTGTCCAATACTGTATATCCTTACAATTTACCCATTCCAAACAACTCATAGAAACAGAGGCCAGTGAAATTAGGCAGCGATTGTCTAATTCAAATTGAATATTGCTTCGGTGGCGTTGATCTATTCGCTTTGAAATTTTATCCAACCACACCGCACTAAGTACTGTTTATCTGAATATCACATTTATAAATGAAGTAAAGGGATTTACATGCAATAAATATTGGCATTTGCTTGTAATATGATATGTTAATCAAACCACATAGAATAAATTTAATCTGATACTGTGTGAACAACTCAGGTGGACTTGATGCACTTTAGTTGTTCAGAAAATGGCATTATCGCCATCGAACCCCGTCAGACAAAGTGCACATTAGTTTATACAAATTTATCACCATTCATTCAAGAAGTGATTATTATTATTATTATTATGTTTTATTTAAGACACTTTACCATTTGTCATGGCATTCGTGTCTGAAACGAAGTGATTATGACCTAGTATTAGCACACTAGATTACCACTCAGGAGGCACGAGTTCGAATCCCGATGAAACTTTTTTTTTCTGATGTTCTATTCGATGGTAATGCAAATCAAAAAATCTTTTAGATTCTGTAGTTACTTTTATATTGCAGTAAAATATCAGCAGGTCATGTACATCTAAAATGATGGTCATTCCTGGTGAACATTTCAACTGTGAACTTGATCAGCAAAAGAGCACCAAATGGGAACAACTTGGTGCGCTTTGGCAGAGCGAATTCATGGTTTTCTTCGATCATTAGAATCTATGTATAAACACGTGAGTATATTGATTCAATACATACGAATCCTTCCCAATCATAGTACATAAACACTTGTGACATGGATTCCAACATGCACGGTGATGATAAACATCATTTGTCTCCAAGTTTACTTTTTATGTTGAAAACTATGAAACCATACCAAACTAAGAACCATATTTTTCAATTTTTGTTCAGCCAGAGTGAACTGAGTGCTTCATATTTTTTTGATAAAATCCAATTACACCGTTAATTCATTATGATTTACTAGTATATTTAATCTCGCTTTACTTATTGGACACTGTCAATTGCATGTGAGCGATATAAAAATAAAATTAATGGTCCGCGATAAACTAGTACAGGAAAAGACTTCAAATTAAAATATCTCGGAATAAAGATTTTGGCACTTGGAGCGGTTTAGCAGAACCCCGACCATATGTGAAAGCGAAAATCTCTCGGTGGTTCATATATAAGGTTCATTCTTCACACACGGAACCATATTGGCTCAAACAATTATGTAAAATCGAATTTTAGTTCCGGCTACGCCAGGCCTACTCAACCTTTTTGAACAGTTGGCCATTTTTGTGTGGCTGGCATGAAATCTGGGTGGTCGGTCATTTGGCATAAAGTCGTTTGGCATAATGGTCTTTTGGCATAATAGTCGTTTGGCATAATGAGTCTGGAACCAAGAATTTTTTAAGATAAATTCGTTTTTTACGTTTCTATTGAAACTTTCTGATGATCACAGGCTTGTTGTGGAGTCAATTTACAAAAAATGTTACTTTATTCAACAATCATATGCTCTTGAATAAACTAAAGTATATAGTATAAGTTTTTTTATTTATTCATAATTACCCTTCTTCAAAATATTTATTCTTCATTTGTGTTCCGCTATTGGAATAATTTTTTGCACTGAAGGTTTTAATATATTTAGCACACATTTACCCTTCTTTCAAACATTCTATGTTTTTTTCTGCTAAATATGATATTACTATAGGTAAAGGTACAAAACTTTATTTTTAGATATTTTTTTTAGTTTCCAACTGACAAAAGGGCGGGAATCGATAACATTGATCTGCTCAAGTTATCAGCAAAACGAGAAATCGATGACTGCAGTTACTTCGATGGGTTGGGCTACTTTTCCCCGAAGATCGGTTCCACGAATGTCGTAATCCCGAACGCCAGTTCCCCAAATGTCAGTTCCCCGAATGTCAGTT
Organism: Aedes aegypti; assembly: GCF_002204515.2. NCBI lineage: Eukaryota > Metazoa > Arthropoda > Insecta > Diptera > Culicidae > Aedes > Aedes aegypti. Next base: position 21,286,373 of record NC_035109.1, on the reverse strand, counting down.
CCCCGAATATGCCACTTCCCCGGAACATTTTTGGCATTCCTAATTGTCAGTGTTGTGAAAAACTCAATTTCTCATAACTCACGCTTGAGATTTTTTATGCGTGAGTTGTCAATCACACAACTCAGCAGTCAAAAAATCATAGATGAGTAGGCTCACCTTTCTGATTCATTGTCTCGTATTTCCACAGCTTACTCACCCACGGAAATAATTTCTTGTTAGTCTGTAAAATTATAGTTATCCTTTCTAACGTAAACAAGAACATTCGGGTTTCACGAGTTTCTGAGTCTGAATAATTTTCTACAGTTTGAGTTGATTGAGTGATTTTGCATCAAAATCTTAAGCGTGAGATTTGCGAAGCAGATCTCTAATGAATTTGCTCACACGGGAAAGCGTATCGAATGAGATTTGAGTTTGAGTTTGGGACAGTTGTACAGGACAGTTCTCGCTTTCTTACAGTATATGTCATGATACATAATAGTTAGTAGAGCTTCTCTGAGGGACCCATCAGAGTTCCAAATTCACACATTATGTGTCGCTAGAGTACGTAAGTACTTTCTCGTGTGACATCAATAAGAAACATCTCCTTGGATTTTAAACGAGATGTAAAATTCCTGTCTTACAAAAAATCGTTTATATCGAGCCTGTAGTGTTGAAAATTCATCCACTTTGTGGCGCTAGTATGCGTAAATGCTTCTGGTATGTTGGTATTGAGGGATATCTCGGAATCCGAACGATAGAATAAAAAATCTTGATTTCGAGAAAATTATTTAGAACGCGCGCAAAGCTTTTCCGAGGAAACTTGCAGAGTTACAAATAAATCTATTACGTGGCGTTAGTGTTTAAACTACTTCCGGTGTGATCTCATTCCATCCACTATGTGGCACTATTGTATGTAAATACTTACAGAATTATGTCATTGTGGGATATCTCGTGACAAAACAAGATAGAAAATTCCTGTCTTCAAGAAGGTTGTTCAGAGTGATCAGAACTTCCCCGAGGAACCCAGCAAAGGTTTGACTTCATCTACTACGTGGCACTGGTGCACGTAAATATTTTCAGTTTGATGCTATGTAAGGATATATCGGAATTTAAACGTAATAGAAAATTCCTGTCTTCGAGAAAGTTGATCGCAGTAAACCGAGCTTCTCCGACAGTCCCAGCAAAATTCCAAATTCATCCGCTTCGTGGCTTTAGTGTACGCAAATACTTCTTGGTAATTTCTATTGACGAATATCCCGAAATCTAAAAAAGAGAGAATATTCCTGTCTTCGAGAGAGTAGTTGAGAGCAGAGCTGTTACCAAACATTCAACATTTCTCGTAACGTTCGTTTTCCTTCAATGGTCAGCAGTCAATTGATTTTTCTACCCTCTTCCGCTACCGTCACCTCTCACAAACAGCACGAACGGTAGAATGACTATCGAGAAACATAAAAACTATGGGATGAATGTCGTCTGACACGATGACATTTTCATAAATCATAACTTTTGCATAGATATCTGATATGTCCGATAATAAACAACAAGAATAGTTTAATCTTGCTTATTATGTCAAATGTAAAACATATTTTTACTATCAAGATGATTCTTTAGAACAAAAGGGTTTGCGGTCAGGCCCAATGTGCAATGAAAGCAGCGCTTATTACAGATAGCAATAAACAAAACCGAACCGTTTTCAAGCAACGCCATCGTGGTCAGCTGCATTTAATTGACATTTTCTTTTCGTACGTTCATTTAATCGCTCGTGTTGTGAGTGCTGAAGGCAAAGGCTGTCGAATGTCAACGGAAACGTGTCGGCTACCGTGACTGCTTACACCACTAGTTGAGAGTGAGCAGACCTGCAATGTTCCAAATTCGTGGCAAAGTGGCACTAGGGTACGGAAATACATTCGGAATTATGTCGTTGAGGGATATCTAGAAATCCAAACGAGATAAAAAAAACCTGTTTTCAAGAAAGTTATACTTAGTTTTGTCTCAAATTCTGAAGAGACTAATATTCCGAACACTCGGTTTTTGTATGGCGATTTGGTTGTTAAATTTTAACGTTTTCCAATCTATTTTATCCTCGGGAGTAGTAATGATTGTCTAGTTCGTGAACTAGCTCAGATAAATTTAATTGCGCAATTATTAAACTGAATATAATTTATTCGTGCTGTACGGAATTTAAATCACGGTTTGCGGAATATAAGACAGCACAATCACAGTCTTCGACATTTGAATTAAAATGTTCTTCCATACTTTTACGTAGAAGTAACACTAAACTAGTTTAAATAAACAATTTTATCAGCACGCCCAACAGCTAACACATAGATTTTGCGGATAAATTAAAATGGTTGTTTATGCCTATAATTGCTTGTTTATGCGTATAATTTGAATTCACTTAAGTGTTCGGAATATGAGTCAAAACGGTACTGTTTTTCTAGTATGATGCAGTTGAGGGATATTTCGGAGTTTAAATTAAATAGAAAATTCCTGTCTTCAAGGAATTGTTTAGAGTAAGAAGTGCTTCTTCGATTGAATTGGCGAAGCTCTAAATTGATTTTTTAAGCCAATCCAAAAAGAATCTCTGTACGAGGTCCTTGAAGATTTTTTGGAAGTATTTATAAAGAACTCCGTCGAGTACAGGACCTCAGATCAACAAGCACAACCAATATTATTTTTTAAACGCAAATCAACAAACCCACTCACGAAGTTTCATTTAATGTTGTTCTACATCGTTTTGTTTTCAATTACGCACCCAAGTTATCCATGAAATCCATCGAAAATACGTCAAATAATGATATGCATTTAAGCGTAAACAGTGATTTCTCGGAACTCAACTTGGTAGGACATTTTGGTTGGCATTACGTCCTCTCTGGGACAGAGCCTGCTTCTCAGCTTAGTGTTCAATGAACATTTCCACAGTTATCAACTGAGAGCTTTCTATGCCAAAGTTGCCATTTTCGCAATCGTGTATCGTGTGGCATGTACGATGATACTCTATGCCCAGGGAAGTCAAGGCAATTTCCATTGCAAAAAGATCCTGAAAACATCTTCCAGACATCTTCAGTATGGCTTTGTTTTGTAGCCGCGGACTCTAACCACTCGGCTAAGGAAGGCCCCATATATCTGGTTTTAGTCTATTTGTTATCAAACTGTAAAATTTCATACAAATTAAATTTCAAGGGCGAGAATTATATTTACGTAACGCAAATTGTAGAATGCTATTAACATTCACCCGAATCATTACGTAAATGGAGGTTCCAGTGTACGAGTGTGCTGGGAAATGGCGCGTGCAGTAAAGGACTTTCCGCATAGCACTCGCACATTCGACTACGAGGACACCGGTGATACTTTCAGGGCAAAGGAGCAGACTTACGTGCGGTAGCGTCTGAGGACTGAGGGAATTGCTTCGATTTATCGGAAAATATGTTTTTTGATGACGAGTTTTCGACAACAGGCACTGGCAATAACTCAACCATTTGCTACGAGGACGAGGACGAGGACGATTGATTCATGCGCGCTTAAGCATTTTTAATGGTTCGGAAGTTTCGGCTGGTTACATAACATAAGCAATGAGAAAGTCTCGAGGGTATGTGTTCAACAGTACCGTTTTGTTTCAAATTCCGAACATGACTCATACTCCAAACACTCGAAATTTGTATAGCGATTTTTCACAACCACTCAAATTTCTCCATGGGTTGATCAATTCTTCTATGATTCAAGCTCCTTACATTTGAAATATGTGAAAATATCATTTCTTAGCTTTGAAATCGACACTTTTTGGAATATGAGACATGTTCGAAATTTGACATGCTAAAACAGGATGAGAAGCGTTTTGTTTGTTTAGATTGGTGAACCCCTCATGAGCCAAAAAGCTAAACAGCGAAAAAGACCATTATTCAATAATTTTTTTGTGTTTCTTCACGTTCAAACTATAAATAATTTGAATAATTACTTAATATGTGGAAATAGACATAGATAATATTTTCTGTGATTGGCATACAGAGCGGTACATGCTTGTCATCATTCTATTAACTTGTCAAATTTGCTTCTCTTCAAAACCAGAACCCATCATGCAGAGCACACCCATTCGGTCCATTTCTCAACCCTAACTTCAACATCTATAAGTGCAGTTGCATCTTTGGGCACTCAGTCGTCTCTGTCCGAGAGAACGGGTATCCGAAACGTTTTGTGAGAAAATGCGCCAGCTTGTTAAAAGCTTTGCAAATGGCCATCGGCCATCACCAAAGTGGACAACTTAAAGAGCGCCATTAGCAGGTCAAGAACAAAGTTGCAGCACCATCTCGAAGACTCTCCGCAAATGCATGAAAACTGCACTGATCATCTTGGTGAAATTATCCTAAGTGACGAAATCGTTCCGGGTGATCATTGCTGGTCTTCTAGACATTAAGTGCGAGTAGAACAATATGTGAGCCATTTTTCAAACCGGTAAAAACGGTAACCTTTAATCGTTCGGATCATGCAACAGCAGCTCGCTCAGACCTAGACCATTAGACAAACATTATACTTGAGTGGACAATCGACGTCGAAATCATCTGTCAGTGGCGACGAACGTCCCCTCATTGCCAAATTGGCGAAAGGTTAATGACGAATGGCAAGTTAGTTAAAGACCTGCCTTTCTAACCCACTCTAGTGATATTTCGAAGAAAATCACCGGTCAATTCATCTAGAGAGATAATGTTTTTTTCATTATAAGACATCTAGTAAAATTTTATTTGCCTATTTGCGAAAGTGTGTCTGATCACAAAATGTTCCCGACTAGTGGGTTACGACACAATTGTAATCGATTTTGCTACACAGTTAACACGTTTTTCCCAACAAAATAAGTTCTAACAGGCCAAAAGTAGGTAATCAAAAATAAAACAATATGTTTTAATTTATACAAACATATAACTTGATATGTTTGAAATTAAAAAAAATCGTTACTATAACTGGTTTTGTTTCAACAGTGTTAATTATATTACTGTAAACTCTACCAATCTGAAGCACTTTTAGCAAAAACGAATCAATATTGATTATTTGTAGCAAATTTTGATATAATTGTGATACATTTTTTTTTGTAATCCGCTGGTCAGGAATGCACCCACTCAGTTCATCAAATGGCTCGGTCCCATGGTGCCACCTTCTATTCAACAATTTTTGAGTGAAATTACCACCATTCTGCACATCACCAGTTTGACCAGACAGTCATTAAAAACCAACAAAATCAATGATCTGAACGATATTTACCTGTTGTCTGTCAGCTGCTCGGTAACAAACGCGGAACTTAGATCCAGCCTCCACGGGAGTTTCCTCCAATTTGTTGATCATTATCGATAATGGTTGCCATCTGAGAGGCTCGTGTCCAATGGTGGGCGGGAGAATTAGACCGTTCGGCACAACATTAGGCTCGGTTTAAGCTCCGTAGCATCGTTTGGCACTGGTTGATTGGTTTAGTTGGAATGGTTTTTGATTTTATTTTTTGTTTTATTTTCGACGACTCTCGCGGAATTGGATACCGAAAAATTATCTCATGATGAGATGTAATTGCAGTGCTTACCATCAATTAAGAGGTTTTGAGTTGTTGTGATAGCATTATAGGTGAGTTGTGATGCATTATAGGTTTATTTTATTTCAAACATACGCCAATCATCGAATAACGATCGAAGAACATTGAAAGGAAATAGAAAAACATAATACTAGGTGATATAGGCATCGATGTAGAAACGCCAAAGTTTTAAAAGCACAGAAAACAATGTGTATAAGATGTGATGATTAGAATCTGGAAGAAAATAAAAACTGATCGGACACATATTCATAATCTCACTTTTCAATGTCAGGTTTTTAACGAAGAAAAGTATGGTAAAAAAAACATCTTTTGATAATGTTATGGATTAATTAGTTCAAAATATGTTAACATTAAAAACTAATTCTCAATATTTCTAACCTGCTTCATTTTTATACATAATCTTGTCTTGGGACTCGTCCAAAGTTTCCGTCGACTCGAAAACTCTCACGGAAATTTGAACAATCATTAGATTCAGTAGTTGCCCTTACGTATATTGTTCTCAATTTTCACTAAACTAATGTTGCAGAAGCAGATCTACAATTTCAAATGATTATAGTCTTCCCTGCAACTCAAACATCGTAAAGATAATCATTACCCTTGACTTCAGTGTTGCACTTCAACTTTCCACCTACTGACAGTCGCTACGAATCAAAGCTCATGCTATTCCTTCCCGAAAAATAATCATCATCTCCGTAGAAAAAACGTTTTGATGCTGTAATATGATTCTTCATCCAAAAACAATTCAAAATGATAATAACAATGATCTTCCTAAAACTAGCCGTTTTCTAGATATTTAGGATTCAATTATATTAATATCATAAAACTTAAGAAAATACGCCCGTTTCATAAGTTACTCCAGATGCTCCACCAACAATGTTACGTTTATCTCTTTCCACATTAATATCCCATGTTTTAAGAGCCGTTTCAACATGGTGCAATTTAAAATAAAAAAGTTTTTCTAAGGGCAACTTTTGGTGTATTTCTGAAAATTCAATTTCTGGTTATAGAATAGGCGTTTTGATGCTGCAATAATGCAAAACAATTCAAAATTCTAATATCAATGATCTTCCTATAAGTAACCGCTCCAAGATATTTGGGATTGAATTATATTAATATCATAAAACATAAGAAAATACGCCCGTTTCTTGCATTATTCCAGATGCTCCATCAACAATGTTACGTTAATCTCTTCCCACATTATTGGGTATTTCGTTCACCACTGGACTGCGCAGTCAGTTTTCATAAGTGCGAGAATGTAAATAAAAGTGCGATCCTGCATCAAATCTTGTTGGTGTCTTCAGCGCACTTATTCTACGATTTATAATGAATGAGTGCGCTGAAGATATCAACAAGATTGGATGCAGAATCGCACTTTTATTTTCCTTCCCTCACTTATAAAAACTAACTGCGGAGTCCAGTGGTGAATGAAATGCGAAAGAGAACTTTGTTTCCATGGTAAAGGATGGTAAGCGTCAGCGTATTCAAAAAAGATTATTAATGATGACACTGCGAGAAACTTACTTCAGATTTATTGAAATCAATTCTAATTCAAAAATTAAATTAATTCAAACACGAAGGAAAGCGACGCGCGCGCCTCTGGTTGTGAACTTGACAACTGTTGTATTTTAAACTGATCGTTAAATTCGTGGGCGATGGAAATTTATCCAGTGGTACGTCTGTTTGTCTGTGGTAATACTTATATTAATTCTCAACAATAGTCCAACAAACATCCTGTATCTTTCGAACAGTTCATCCAACCGTCTAAATGTCAAAGAAAAAGTAGATGGGATATTAATGTTGGAAGAGGTTAACGTAACATTGTTGATGGAGCATCTGGAATAATGTAAGAAACGGGCGTATTTTCTTAAGCTTTATGATATTATTATAATTCAATCCCAAATATCTTGAAGCGGTAACTTATAGGAAGATCATTGATATTAGAATTTTGAATTGTTTTTGGATAAAAAATCACAAGTATGTAACAATCTTGAAAGTTTGACGGCTAAACAGTCATTCGCTGATACGGAAGTTGGTCTGTTTCCTCAAATAGTGCCTTTAGTAATACTGTCAAACGTACCACCGGACACGCAAAATAAGTTTCCTTTGTCGACGGCAAATGTGAATTCAATGCCGGCATTACTGCCACTTAGTTGCGTTGAATCATACGCGAGTGTGCCTTTACCGTCATCGTCAACAGCTGTTCCAGTTTTGGATGCGACTCAGCAAGTACCGATCACCAACGTGACGAGGATTTCATAGCATTCTGGACAATCACAGCCAAGATTACAACAGTTCTGTTCATCACAGATGGGAACAGTGTATTAGCCTGCACCTAGTAGTGTACAACAAGCAGCGAGACCAATAATGTACCGTGAACTGTCGAACTTATCTGGTGATCCACAAGACTAGCCGTTGTTTTCTAGCTCTTTCTACAACTCAACGGTGGCTCGTGAGTGCACTGATGCGGAGAACCTAGATAGACTCCAACGCTGGACATCGGACTTCGTAATCCAATGCTTCTTCACGAGCTGATGGAAAAACCTTCGTAACAATCGAAGATGCAATGGGCGTGGTTCAAGCGTTCGCAAGTGGATGTCAACCAGGCAACATTCGGAGATATCATGACTGAGCTTGTCAATACAGCGTCAGGCGTGACTCTTTCTCCGAACGTTCAACAGCCAAGACCAAACCACACAGGCAAAGACAAACAGAAGCTGTACGTTAATGAGAAGCAAGAGACAGTCAGGCGACCACGAGAACTTTGTTCCGGAGATCTTTAAATTGAATGCCCATAGTTCAAGGCTTTGGACGTGGATGGAAGGTGGAAAGCCATTCGTTCAAAGAGATTGTGCAGAATAGATTTGATTCCACATCGTAAGTGGCCGTGTCGTTCAGAGAAGGAGTGCGGAGTAGAGGGCTGTCGACTTCGTCATAATGCGCTGCTGCACTCACGCACTGCAGATGTCGTGACTCGTCAGAATGTACTTGAAAGTAGGATAACGTCCAGCGATGTAAACGTCATTCAACAGAATCATCATTCAACATTGAACTAATGCCTTTTCCGGTATCTACCAGTGACTCTCGAAGTAAATAAGGAGCAGGTGAATGCCTTTCTTAACGATGGCTGTCAAACTACACTAATGGAAGCTGGATTTGCGGCTGATCTGGATATCACGGGACCAACTGAACCTCTTTGGCTTGGGTGGTGAGATGCTTCGTGAGAAAAAGGGGTCGCAACGAATAACAGTAAAAATATCCGACACTGGGCACAAAAATCAAATAAATCAATCAATACGATCACACGGTAGAGGAACAGGCAGATACTCGTGAGTTGCACGATTTGATGAAGAAGTATTTTGCAGTCAAAGAAGCAGCAGTGGCTACTCCAATCGATTCTGCAGACGATAACCGAGCCCTTCGGATTCTGGAGCAGAGAACACGCAGAACTGGAGAAGGGTTTGCAACCGAATTACTCTGGAAATACGATGTTTCCAGACAGGTATCCACTAGCCTTGTGTAGGCTTCAACCGGTAGAAAAACCACACGATAAAGACCACGAGTTAAGGTCTCGACCTTATATCTCTGATACGAGATAACGATGCGAAAGGGTACGCACACAAAAAAATCCAGGAGGGAGTTGAATGAACCGATGCAAATCGTACATGCTATCTACCCCTGGGGGTTGTAAAAAATTAAAAAAAAAACCTCAGAAAGTGCGATTGATCTGGGACGCTACAGCTGTCTGAGCTGTCTGAGCGCTGGGCTGTCACAGTTCAAGTCACGGTTTCCGAGAGCGGCCGAAGCAATAAGCAAAACGCATAATGTGGACGACTACTTCTACAGCGTAGAAACCACCGAAGAAGCAGTACAGCTGGTGAGCAAAGTGAAGCACGTGCATGCGTTAGGTGGGTTCGAATACGCAACTTTTTGTCGAACTCACCAGAAATCCTGTGGCAGTTGGGTGAAACGGATTTCTTGCAAAAGAAGTCGCTCGATTTGGATGGTTCATCGCACGTCAAGCGTGTACCTGGGATGGTATGGAAGTCCACCGAAGATGTGTTCACCTTCAATGTTACGTTGAAAGAAGACTTGAAGATACTTCTCGTATAAGGAGTTACGCCGACAAAGCGACAAGTTCTGCGATTGGTGATGTCGCTTTTCGATCCGACGGATTTATTGCACATTTTGTTGTGCACGGTAAGATTCTAATGCAGCATATCTGGATTAGCATTCCTTTAGAACTGCAGGGAATGTGGAACAATAGGATCGTCCTTTTGAAGAAGTCTAAGTTCCACGCTGTTTTTGCTGGGAACACACATATTTGTAGACGCAAGCGAAGTTGCTTATGCGTGTGCAGCTCATAAACGTATAGACGGAGTAGTCCGCTGAGTCCTCGTTACAGCGAAAACAAAGGTAGCCCTTTTGAAGTTGCTATCTATTCCTCGTCTTGAGCTCCAAGGCTGCGTTATTGGATGCCGTATGATGGAAACAGTTTAGTCGGCGCTGGATCTAACTATCGAAAGCCGCTTCTTTTGGACAGACTCCGCTACAGCTCTAGCCTGGATCAACATCAGGTCATCATAGTGATTACCAATATTACCGTGCCAAGAAGGCGGCTCCACAGGCACCAATGGTGGCAGCACTTCCAGTAGTTCGGCTTACTTCGCACATCCGTGCATTTAGTTATACCGGCGTTGACTATATAAGCCCAATCATGAACAGGGTCGTAATTTGGTAAAGCGTTGGGTTGCATTGTTTACATGCCTTACTATCCGTGCAGTGCATCTAGAAACCCTGCATAGTATAACGATTCAGTCTTGCGCGTGATGGCAGTTCGTCGATTCGTGAGTCGCCGAGAGGCCCCAGCAGCTGTCTACTCTAACAACGACACTTGCTTTAAAGGAGCCAGTAATTTGCTATCGGAACACATTCAGGCCATCCACGAGAATTGTGTTGTAACCTTTACAAACGCCAAGATTACGTGGAATTTCAATCCGCCATTTGCACTTTACATGGGCGGTGTTGGGAGCGGATAGTCCGCTCCGTCAAGGCTGCAATAGCGGCTGTGGCTGAACTCTCTCGTCACCCAAACGGTATTATTCTGGAGACAGTATTACTAGAAGCTGAAGCAGTCGTCAACTCTAGATCAGTGACTTACATTCCGTTTCATACTGCAGACCAAGAAGCGCTGACGCTGAACCATTTCAATCTTTGCGGCAATCAGGGGATCGTTCAACCAAGGATAGCGTTTATAGTGGAAGGTCCGACTCTAAGGGACGGCTGCAAACTCTCCCAGTATCTATCAGATCAATTCTGGAAGAGATGGGTTCGCGAGTACTTGGTTCAGACAAATGATGGAGTTCTTATTCGGCCGGCCGGATATTTTTTATCAATCTTCAAAAATCTTTGAAACCCTTTGGAAATGTTTCGGAAACCTCTGAAATCTCTGAATGTATGCTTTGGAAACCCCTGGTTTTCTTTGGGGAATTTTTAAATCCCTTGAGTACCTGTACCTTGGAGGCTACAGCGTTGCGCCACGCCACTTGATTCATGTGTCGCGCCACCCACCATTTTTGAGTTTCCCACCGAGTATTGTCCGTAGCACTTTACGCTCGAAAACACTGAAGGCTTTCTGGTCTGTCTCTTTCAACGTTCACACTTCGTGCCCGAATAGAGCCACCGGAAAAATCAATGTTTTATAAGGAAGAATTTTGTTTCCGTTTGCAAATTGGGGGACCTAAGCTGGTTACGTAGTCTATTCGCAACCGAAATACGTCTTTTTACTTCGCTGAAAACGTCATTGTCATATATCACAAGTGTTTCAAGGTAAACAAACTATTCAACAGCTTCAAACGCATCCCTATCTAACACTATCTCAACACCTACACCACCAAGACTGCCTCAATCTCTAGCCTGCAAATATGTACATCGTTTTGGTAGAATTCCTCCTCCTCTGAGCTGCGATTGGTTCCAGTAGGTTCATATAGTTCACAAAGCCAAGGAGCATATGCGTCCGTGTGATGATAGTGTCGTTACTCTACACGCCAGATCTAAAAGCACTCTCGACTGAAATATAGAACAGTAAACTCGAAAGGGCGTCTCCTTGCTTCAATTCGTCTAACGCCACAAACGAGGTTAGCGCCTTATCTGTAATCCAAACACTCGATTCCGAACCATCCAGCGTTTCACGTAGTAGCCTTATCAGTTTCGCTGGAAAACAATGTTCATACATTATCTGGCACAGCTCATTTTTCTTTCACTGAATCGTACACACTGCCTTAAAATCAATAAACACATGGTGAGACTGTATGTTATACTCCCGGAATAAAAAAATATCTAAGATATTTCGCAAGGCAAACATCTGGTCCGTTGTCGAGCGGTCCTCATGAAATCCAGCTTGGTATTCGCCGACGAAGGACTCATCGAGTAGTCTCGGTCAGTTAAACAGGATGCGTGACAGTATTTTGTACGCTGAATTCAGCAGAGTAATTTCTCTGTAATTGACAAACTCCAGCCTGTGCCTTTTCTTGTAGATTGGGCGCATGAGACCATCCAGCCAGCCGGTAAGCTTCCGCTTCGTCTTCGCGCACTTTCAGAAGTACTCGGTGGATCAGTTGGTGAAGCTGCATATTTCCGTACTTGAGAAGCTCGCAAAGGATCTCGTCCTTCCCAGAAGCCTTACAGTTCTTCAACTCGCTTACAGCCTTTTTAAACTCTCCTATAGTAGATGGGTCCACAGATTGACAATACTTATCAATAATCACTTCATTGTTTATCGCCACATTTTCATTTTCGCCGTTCAATAACTGCTGAAAGTGCTCCTTCCACCTAGTGGCCACCGTTGTTTTATTGGTCAACAGATTCCCGTCTCATCATTGCATAGTCTTCGCATATCGTTCCGGTTCATGGTAATTTGAGCTTCGGCTACCACACTTTCTTCGTGCCGTCTTTTATTTCTATGGTGGATTCGCTTTTCATCAGGTCTTGTTGCCTTGTACAGTGGGGGACCGAAATCCGTACTTCATACAAATAGTAGGCGTTTTACATGAAGTGGACGGATTTAGATTCATTTCTTAGGAGTATGGATTTTGATCCCGCACGGTACCGCCCTCTATTCTGTCGGGTACCGGCCACAAGCGTACGATCACAATGACATTCTTCACGCTTGCCACTCTCTTTTCCGCGATTTCCCGCTCCCGCGACTGCTCTCCGGCGCTAACCTATCTCCTAGGGGTGGCTAGCCAGAAAGCATCTCTGCAAGCTGAAGCAAAGCAACCGCGGCCCATAGTGATGGGTCGCAATCGGAATCAGAAGGCGGATTCCGCCTCGATCCCTGCCCCGCTGGCCGACAACGGGCAGACCAGCGCCCCGAAGCGAGCCCGCAATAAAGATGCCAACCCGGCGGTTTACAACAGCAGGTTGCTGGCAAGCAATCAGTTTGCATCCCTGCCAGTGGACCAAGTCCCACAGAAGGCGAAGGTTGCCCTCCAGTTCGCGGCGACGACGGACATCGCGGCATTGCTGACGAAACTGGCGGCCCTCAACATCAAGCCGCTATTCAAGCTGTGCCACACCGGCACGGAGGTCATGTGCGACTCCCGCAAAGGCAAAGGGGCTGGAGTTTTACACTCACGATGCCCCCGGTAGCAAGCCACTGAAGGTCATCATTCGTGGGCTTCCGGAATACACCCCGGAGGCTATCATCGAGGAGATGGTGTCGGCCGGACTGAAACCGACGAACGTTTTTCCCATCCGGCGAGTGCAAGGAGGGAGATACCGGGACAACCTGTACCTGGCCCACCTGGAGAAAGGTTCTACCACCATGGCGGGACTGACGAGGGTGAGAGCGCTCTTCAACATCGTCGTTGAATGGGAGCGCTACCGCCCGAAGAAACGAGATGTGACGCAGTGTGGCAACTGCCTCGCGTTCGGTCACGGGACGAGGAACTGCCACATGAAGCCTCGCTGTGGAAAATGTGCCGGCGCGCACGCCACGATAACATGCCAGCCAATGGAGGAGGGCATCGAGCCGAAGTGTGCCAACTGCGGCGCCAACCACGAGGGCAGCAGTCGAAATTGCCCTAAACGAGCGGAGTTCCTGGCAATCCACCAGCAAGCATCCGCCAAGAAGCTGGGACGGCAACGCCAGCGCCAACCACCCCCACCGCTGACTGAGGAGCACTTCCCGACTCCCCGCTACCAGGTGCCCAACCTGCCACCGCTTCCACCAACCCACCGGCAGGCATCCCGCCAGCCGGCCCCCTCCGTTCAGCAACGCCTCGCGGCCGCCGCCGCTGCTCCATCGGTCCGGAATGCGCCCCCTTTTGGATGGGGAAATCCTGAACCCAGTGCTTCCGGCACTCCTTCTCCCTCCGACGACGACGGCTCCCTGTACACGCCGGAGCAAATGTTGGAATACACAAGGAACCTTTTCCAACGGCTACGAGCCTACCGTTTCAAGTCGGAACAGATCGACGCCGCCAATTCGGTGGTATTTGCTTTCCTTTCTAAATATGGCCCGTGAGGCCATCACCAGGAACGCAACCGACATCGCCATCATCACGCAGACGCACCTCAAGCCTGAGCTGAGCGTCTCCATTCCCAACTATCGACTTGTGCGGCTAGATCGGAGCGGCTCTGAAGGAGGGGGAGTCACCATCGCTTTGCGCCACAACATGAACTGCCGCCTGCTGCTGAGCCTGCAGCTCAAGCTCATCGAGGCCGTAGGAGTAGAAGTGCAAGCTTCGGACGGCCCGATCACCATCATCGCTGCATACTATCCTACGCAAGCGAGCCTCAACGACGGGTCGGCAACGGCCCTACGACAAGACATCACCAAGCTCACTCGGCGGCACGGGTGGTACATCATCGCTGGCGACCTCAACGCGAAGCACGAAGCCTGGGGGAACCCCCGAAGAAATCGAAACGGAGTCATCCTGCAGCAAGGCTTGGAGGAGGACAACTTCAACATCTTAGGCCCGGATACTCTCACCCGGTTGGGCAGATCGGGAGCCCACGCCTTCATCGACCTGTTTATCACCAACATGGTAAGCATCTCTCATCCGGTCGTCTACCAGGAACTCAGCTCGGACCACTATCCAGTGGTGGTGGAAGTTGGGTCCTCGGTCAACCGGCATCTCAAGACTCGGCGCAACTATCGACGCGTCAACTGGGACCAGTTCCGGCAGTGTGTCGACACCCACGTTGACTACGAGGTGCGACCCGAGTCAACCGATGACGTCGATCTGCAGCTGCAGGCCATCGAAGAAGCGATCTCCCAGGCCAGGGAGCAACACGTGCCGGCAACCAGTCAAGTGAGCAACGACATAACAATCGATAGACTTACTAAAGATTTGATCAGACTCCGCAACACCATCCGCAGGCAGTACCAGCGAACTGGGCTACCTGCCCTTAAATCCGATGTCAATCGGATGAACAAAATTATCAAGGCCAAAATGTTGGACCTCAGAAACCAAAATTTTTCAAACAAAATCCGCGGTCTCCCAGACTGTGCTCATCCGTTCTGGAAGCTCACGAAAATTTTAAAAACCAAACCTAGACCAATTCTACCGCTGGTTCCACAAGATAACAATAGCCCAGTAGATCGCTTGATAACGCCTGCTGAGAAGGCAGCCGAAATAGGTCGACATTTCGTCAGCTCACATAATCTCGGACACAATATCATCAGTCCGCATGAAGCTGCCGTGAATGAGCATTCAAACAACCACCATCTGATTCCCAACGACTTCTCGGAGGAGTAGGAAATCACAGCTGACGAACTCTCGACCTATTTAAAACACTCCAAAAACATGAAGGCCCCAGGTTTCGACAACATCATGAACTTGGAACTCAAGCACTTGAGTGTCCAGTTCTACGAACACCTCGCAGTGATCTTATACCAGTGCCTCCGGCTTAGCTACTTCTCATCGTCCTGGAAGTCAGCTTAAGTCATCCCCATCAGGAAACCTGGGAAAGATCCTTCCTCGCCTAAAAGCTATCGCCCCATCAGCCTTCACTCAGCGTTATCAAAGCTTTTCGAAAGGGCAGTTTATCGCCGACTTCTTGCTTCCGTTGAGCAAAACAACATCCTGTTCGATGAACAGTTTGGTTTTAGACGCGGTCGTTCAACCGTGCACCAACTGTCCCGAGTCACCAACATCCTCAGACGGATCAAGTCTCTATCCAAAACCTCTGCCATGGCCCTGCTCGACGTCGAAAAAGCATTTGACAATGTCTGGCATGATGGCCTGGTGTTCAAGCTTCAACGATATAATCTTCCCAGCTACCTGGTGTAAATAGTGCACAACTATCTGTCGGCGAGGACATTCCGGGTCTCACTAAACGGAGCAACTTCCGATGCGCACGACAACATCGCAGGCGTCCCCCAGGGCAGTATCCTCGGGCCCCTGCTATTCAACCTGTTCACCTCCTATATGCCCGCACTCCCAGGAGGCGGCACCCTGTCTCTGTTCGCAGATGACACCTCCATCGTCTACAGTGGTAGAGTGATCAGAGCGCTCACGGCAAAACTCCAACGAGGCCTGGATGTCCTGACAGAATACCTCACCAGCTGGAAGATATGTATTAACGCGGCGAAGACCCAGGTCATCTTCTTCCCTCACTCCAGATCCCCCAGACTTGTTCCGGCTGTGGATTGTAAAATCACCCTAAACGGCACAGTGGTGGAATGGTCCAACGAGGCCGATTATCTAGGCTTGACTTTGGACAGCAAGCTGATCTTTCGACAACAAGTCGACAAAACGGTCACGAGGTACAGCACGATGCTGCGAATGTTGTATCCCCTCATAAACCGTAGGTCGACACTGTCCCAAAAGAACAAGCTTGCTGTCTACAAACAAATTATCCGTCCCGTTATCGAGTATTGTATGCCAATCTGGGAGAGCTGCGCTAAATCGCACCATCTCAAACTCCAGAGGGTTCAGAACAAGTTGCTGAGAATGGCCCTGAACGCCCTAAGGAGAATGCGAAACTCTGAGGTCCGTCTGGCCGAGATACAAACCCTTGAAGATCGCTTTAGTGAGTCTATCGAAGCCCTGTACCTGCTCGTTGCCGCACGTCAGACCAGCAGGTCGTCCGCGCTATAGTCGCACCCCCCTAGGTTATCAAGTTTTGTTTTGCTTGTGTATATAGTAGTTAGGTTATCAAATTTTTCAAAATCACAAAAGCTCCAAAGAGCCAAATTGTCAAATTAGAATAATCAAATTTAAATTCCACAACACCATATCAAAACGACCAAGATTGAAAGGCCCCTGGCCGACCAATTTAGATGTAAGAATAATTGTACCCCCCCAAATCAAACATGAATTAAATCTTGTCACTCTCTGGCACTCTTCATCAAACCAGTCATTTTGCCTTCGTCGTTGACCTGTGGTAATCACATGCAGCGCCGTTGTGGTCACAGCTTCATGCATAGGGCTGCATAGGGTGTTGACATCTCCAGCAACGTTGATTCTTTCCAACTAGTCGTCAAGCGTTGGATGTTGAAGCACACCGTTTTGTGGTTTATGGAGCTCGTGACGCTGGATAACCGCAAGGAAAGGTCCTGGCATCTATGACATCTGAGAAATATCGCTCATCAACCAGCACGCAGTCTATTTGGTAGCAGTCATCGCCATTCGAGTGTCGCCAGGTGTGTTTGCGTATATTCTTGAATGCGAAGTAGGCACTGCTGATTGCTTTTCCTCTAACAGCAGCGAAGGTGCCAGCCGCATGCCATCATCATTGGTAACGGAAGAAACATGAAATTTTTTGCCCAAATCATATCAGTTTTTGGCTAGGATTAGCAACCTAATATTTATTACAGCGTATTTGTACAATAATTAGGCAGTGTGTTTTCCAAGGATAAACCTTGTTATAAAATAGTCTGTTATGACGGTTAACTATAAAAATGTCTGAAGTCACCACTGAGTATCTTTGTGACTAATATACAAAATTATGACACGACAGTGAAGGGACAGTCTTTATAAGAAGATATAAAACTAACCTGATTGGTGGGTTTGATAAGCTTTGTACAAAGTTAGGGAACAAATTTCTTGAGGTGGTACACTTGACCCGAATCCCACTAATTGATGCTTATTAATAATATTGGGGCCAAAATAGCCGTAGCGGTAAACACGCAGCTATTCAGCAAGACCATGCTAAAGGTCGTGGGTTTTAATCCCACCTATCGAGGACCTTTGATCAATTGACCAAGAAAGCTCTCAATTATTAACTGTTAAAGCTGAGAAGCAGTCTCTGTTCCAGTTGAGACGTCACGCCATAAAGAAGAATGAGAAGAAATAATATTGTTCCAGAGAAATCATCTCAACTTTTACTCGGGATCCCCTTTCAAAAGAAAATCTCACATCCCTAGAAGAAGCAAGTCAAACATTTGTTTCTATTTTGTGTGTCTTCAATTATTAGTCTCCGCTCTTTTGACGTTTTTCATCATTTCCGAAAGGGGAAAGAAGACCCGGTCCATTTCGCTTCCCGGTTGGAGCTTCTTTTATCACACGCTGACTGAAACGTACCATCCAGCGAACTATTGTAACAATACATGACAGTCGTGAGCTTCCACACCGGTTCATCCGGAATGGCCCCCTCCGTCGTGAAAGTGGATCTTATGAATAGTGGAAATCCTAGTCGCACATAATGGCACTTGGGTTTTCGTTCTTCTTTTCATCCCTTTAATTTACTTCCCCCACTGCTCCCCTCATTCATTGTCTCATTGGGGATTTCGCCCCTCATCTTGCACCAGAAACGAGATTGTGTTTGTTTCTGATTTCCCAGAATGTGAAGCGAAAAATGTTTGCTTTTGTTAGTTGGCTTTCCACCTCTTGGGTTGGAGCGAATTTGAATGAGCAAAATGGGGGAAAAATAAAAGACTGAATGGAACACCATCACCAGTATAGCGGGAACTGGATTAAGTTCACACTTTTGGATTATTTTGCATCTCGGTTGGGAGTGATTTCTGAAAGCAACAAGAGTGGATCAAGTGCAGCGTGCTTTTGCTGTACTGGTAGAAATTAAATACTGTATTTTTTGTTGCACATGGTAGCTGCACTTTTTCGGAGTGTATTGGGTTAAGAGGGTCCAATCACAAAGCGTGGAACGTAATTACTCCGAATGAGAGTTTACTCCGAATGCTGTCAGAAAGTGAATGATATCTGTACAGTGGGAAAATTGGTCAGCTCAGGTGACCGTGAACTATATATCGGCCTTAACCTGTATCAGTCCATTATCGGCATTAAGGGTATTCACTTAAAGTCGCGTTAAGTACAATTCTGCGTAACTTCAGCAATGAAAAATTTCAAAAGAAATATTACTTATTTGATTCGGTGGAATGTCAAATGAGATATTTATAATCTAGTTTTCTATGGATCTAGGGACTGTTAACGTCAAAACTTCATTTCAAAACATGATGTTCCTATTATTTCAACTCGAAAATGATAATTTTTCGGAGTTTATCCAGGTTGAATTTTCCATTTTGTAACGTAATAAGTGTTGATGTTAATGATAGAGGTTGGCGCGACAACTTCTTTATCGAAAACTGCGAAGTTGAATGATTGGAAATTTCATATATACCACGACCTGGGAGGAAGAAACCGATACAAAATTTATGTACGTCATAGTGAGCCGAGATTCTGCTGTCACGATCTGTCACTGTGAGCCCCGATCTTAAAGAATGGACAAACATGAAAAAGCGCGTAATTGATCAAAACATATTTTTGCATTTCATCAAAGTTGACAACAATCGGTTGAAAATCAATTCCTGCACACCCAAAAGCAATGCCACGATAGCATCTTTTAATTTGATCGAATATAAAGTATTGAAACATGCATCTTTTTAACTCTTTTCCAATCAAAATACAAATTAAATGCACATAAAAATATGGCCCTTTTTCCAATTTTGTCCAGAGAGATCGAAGGTACTCAACTAAAGCAAACTAGCGATTTTTCTCAAGCCTGCCTTGATTGTGGTTGGTGAGTGGGAGTTATCTTGCAATTTGGAAAAGTGTTGTTCAATATTTCGTGTGTAGTATCTGTGCCTCCCTCCCAGACCACGACCATTGCAGCTGGTTCCGGATTATCGGTGATAATCAATTGCCTAATATGTGGTGGAAGATAGCCCAGTAGTCCATATTTCATTGAAAACAGTTTTTGGCGACTGGCGGGAAATTTTATGCCCGACTTAGTTGATCGTTTTCCTCACTTACTTGATATGAAATGGCCAAGCTATGCCCAGGGATTTTCTCTGAACAAATTTCACGAAACCCAACATAAATGTTCTCGAACAAGATCTAGGTATTTAATCCTGATACATATGGTTCCGGATCATGATAGAGGTTTTCTTTGGCCACGTGAAGTTCTGATTTATAGTGCATGTCCATCTTGCTTCCAACTGATTATCGAAACTTAAAAATGCATTTGTTCCAACAATAGAAAATAATGTCATTTTTCAGTTTGTCAAAGCGTTCTTGGATTGATATGCCGTTGAATTTGATCATCCCGAAATGTTTCATTGGCAGTTTACGCAATGTCTTGAAATATTTAGGATAACCAATGTTCGCACATCAAAATAGTGCGAAGAGAGAATTGTGGCGCCATCTGTTCTTCAGTGCGAGCAATCTGACAGCATGAACAAACTATGGCTGCTAGACATGGCTCCCTTAGGAAATATGCGTTTCGCTCTTCCGGCAACTGCAAAAAGATGGAGAAACCCTGGCCTATAAAAGGCGTTTGGTCATCGGTTCTCGCTCTCTTACTCTACGGCATCGGCGACCATCATCACCGTCATCAACGAAGCAGAAGAACAACAAACGAGTGATACTTTTACCACCCACTGAAGGTGAATTACTTTAATTTGAATTGATTGTAGTGATAAGTTACATAGTTAATAAACTAGTGGAATTAAAAGTGAAACTGCAGAATAAAGTATTAAGAATTGTGTTGTGATGTGCTCTTAGGTTTCCGAACAAGAAAAGAACTTATCTGTGGCGCGAACATTGTCCCCGTTGTGAAGTGTGGTGAATTTTAAATGACCACAGATTCGCTGTTCTACACGAGTTATCAACATTGCACACTGGTCCAGGAAGCTAATTTAGGCGGACATGAGGTTTTCGTCAAGATTTATTGATTTTAGAGCCATAGTTTATTCTGAGAATATGTTCAGAATTTTCAGTACTACAAAATGTACGGAACAAAATTTTTTTTACGGTGATCGCAATAGTGACGTATACGCCAACTTTTTTATTTTAACGAATCGAAAGTTGGTATGTTCAGCAAAGTTGTAGCAAATGATCATAGAAACAACTTTGCCGAACAAACTTTTTCTCGGTTTTGCTTCAGAGCTGAGATAATTAAGTATTTTTAATAAAAAATCGTTTTTTGCTCTTAAGTGTTTTATTTTTTCGTTTTATTGGCCTACTATGTTCTACAAAGTTTACATACTTATCATTTGCTACAACTTTGCTGAACATACCAAAGTTGTATTTCTTATGGTTTTCATGTTATTTGAGTTTTTCATCTTAAAATTAGCTATTTTGTATGCCTTGTATCTCAACTATGAGCACCTCAAAAAAATATATCTTTCCACCAAATGATTTTGCAGTCTTTCAAGTACCTGTGAGCAAAATTTGGAGAAGATGATATTTTTCTATCTCGTTTAAAATCGATTTTACTAATAGACGTTATGAGATAAATCCATATTTATTGAATATTCATACATGCTCAACTCACAAAAGTCATGGCTACCTAAGCATTTCAAACCAAAGGATACACGTGTATTTATATATAAATATAAAGTACATCGTTTTTCGGTTGTTTTCGATTAACTTGGAAGCTTCTGCAAGAAATTCATCGTCTTTTCCTCTACCAGTATTTAATCTATTCCTAAGCAAAATCACCAGGTTGGAAGTCAACATAAGCCGTATAAAGTACATATACAAAATTTACAGTCCGATAGAATTCTGTGGCATGATTTTCCCAGAATCTTCTGATGGATTTATTCCGCATTTTGTATGCTTCTTCGGCGGCATGCCGGACAAAATTACTACATGCGAAAGTAGTTTTTGCACTGCCGGACAACATTACTACATGCGAAAGTAGTTTTTGCACCGTACCAATCGTAGAACTGGCGATACTAACAGTACGTTTCTGACAAAAACTGTTCAAATGCCTCCTCGTTAATCTTCCGATTAAAGTTGACTACTTTTAAAATGATTGAGATCCGCGAAAAGAAGTTATTACAAGTACGGAAACGCTAACAAAAGTGCGCAATTGAATCAAATCGGATAGGTGTCTTCGGGGGACTTATTCTTCGTAAATCGAAGAATAAGTGCTCATTGCTGATTCAATGCAATCCCTCACTTTTATTCACACTTTCGGACTTATGAGGCCGCACTTCGCAGTCCAGTAGTGAAAGAAATACACAATATCTACTTCCCACGGCATGCCGTGTTACGGCCATTTGAGTTCCTACCAGCTGGAAGAGGTTCGTACAATCTCAGCCCTAACCTTCCTTTGAGGGCTTTTCGTGGCGATCCTTTAGAATGCTGTTACACTTACTGATACGTCTACAACTATTGCACGGAAGTGGTGTTGTCCGGCATGCCGCATTACCAAAGAAAAACATGAAACGTGGAATCCATCAGAAGATTCTGGGAAAATCATGCCACAGAATTCTATCGGACTGTAAATTTTGTATATGTACTTTATACGGCTTATGTTGACTTCCAACCTGGTGATTTTGCTTAGGAATAGATTAAATACTGGTAGAGGAAAAGACGATGAATTTCTTGCAGAAGCTTCCAAGTTAATCGAAAACAACCGAAAAACGATATACTTTATATTTATATATAAATACACGTGTATCCTTTGGTTTGAAATGCTTAGGTAGCCATGACTTTTGTGAGTTGAGCATGTATGAATATTCAATAAATATGGATTTATCTCATAACGTCTATTAGTAAAATCGATTTTAAACGAGATAGAAAAATATCATCTTCTCCAAATTTTGCTCACAGGTACTTGAAAGACTGCAAAATCATTTGGTGGAAAGATATATTTTTTTGAGGTGCTCATAGTTGAGATACAAGGCATACAAAATAGCTAATTTTAAGATGAAAAACTCAAATAACATGAAAACCGTAAGAAATACAACTTTGGTATGTTCAGCAAAGTTGTAGCAAATGATAAGTATGTAAACTTTGTAGAACATAGTAGGCCAATAAAACGAAAAAATAAAACACTTAAGAGCAAAAAACGATTTTTTATTAAAAATACTTAATTATCTCAGCTCTGAAGCAAAACCGAGAAAAAGTTTGTTCGGCAAAGTTGTTTCTATGATCATTTGCTACAACTTTGCTGAACATACCAACTTTCGATTCGTTAAAATAAAAAAGTTGGCGTATACGTCACTATTGCGATCACCGTAAAAAAAATTTTGTTCCGTACATTTTGTAGTACTGAAAATTCTGAACATATTCTCAGAATAAACTATGGCTCTAAAATCAATAAATCTTGACGAAAACCTCATGTCCGCCTAAATTAGCTTCCTGGACCAGTGTGGCATTGGTCCTTCGAGCCGGATACGGTCGTCGACTCTCCGTCCGTTCCGAAATCTCTACAATTCGTTTGAAACCGCCATCGCTACAGAGGACAGTCTGTTTCGCATCCGCCATCATCGTTCTTTCCGAAACATCGCGAAGAATCGCCGGAATCCGCCATCATTACGATCTCTACGACTACAATACAAGGCAATTGCATTGCCTCTAGAAGGTAATTAGGGTTCCTATTAACCTATCCTCTGTTGTGTGCTTGCTACGCTGACCGTTTGTCCACAGACCCACCATTCTCCGTCGCCATGCCTACCGAACGTCACATCAGAGCCCTGAAGGTGCGACAGAAGAGCCTGGTTGCATCGCTCAACCTGATCACTGCGTTCGTCGAAGACTTCGACGAAGAAACACAAGCCAACGAAGTGCCCGTCCGGCTAGAAAGTCTCACCCAGCTGTGGTCGGACTATAACCTCAACCAGAATGAGCTGGAAACACTCGATGAAGCCGCCATTGACGTCCACCTGAAGGAGCGAACGCTGCTAGAATCCCACTACTACAAGGTGAAGGGCTTCCTACTGGCCCATAATAAATCTCCAATCAACCAAACACTCTCGTCTCCCACTCATTCATCGCTGCAAATCCCTCCGTCGGCATCACACGTGCGATTACCCGACGTAAAACTCCCCATCTTCGACGGAAGGCTGGAGAACTGGATGAACTTCCACGATCTATACATGTCGCTTGTCCACTCGTCGGCCGAACTATCAAACATCCAGAAGTTTTATTACCTCAGGTCTTCGTTGTCGGAATCCGCTCTGCAGCTCATTCAAAGCATCCCTATCAGCGCTATCAACTACCCGGTGGCGTGGAACCTCTTGCTGGAACACTTCCAGAACCCTGCGCGACTGAAGCAGACATACGTGGACGCCATCTTCGAATTTCCGTCGCTAAGGAAGGAATCCGCATCAGAGCTTCACAGTCTGGTGGAGAAATTTGAAGCAAACGTGAAGGTACTACAACAGCTAGGGGAGCGAATCGAACATTGGGACATCCTGCTCATTCGTCTATTGAGTACTCGACTTGATCCGACAACCCGACGGGACTGGGAGGAATTCGCCACAAACAAGGCGGCCGTTACATTCAAGGACCTGACCGGGTTCTTACAGCGTCGAGTGACCGTTCTCCAATCGCTGCAACCGAAGACTGTCATCGATACCCAATCGTCCATTCCTCTAAGGAAGCCAGCTCAGCGTTCCGTCTCCAGTTACGGAACTAACCAGCTCAACCTCCGCAAGTGTGTCATCTGCTCTGATTCCCATCCGTTGTACTTGTGTGAGAACTTTGCCAACCTATCGCTCGAAGAGAAGGAATCTGAGGTGCGCCGTCATCAACTATGCCGCAACTGCCTACGAAAGGGTCATCTGTCAAAGGATTGTTCATCATCGTCCAATTGCCGTAAATGCCGAGGCCGGCATCATACACAGCTTTGTTCAATTGATGCCGCATTGTCGTCCGAATCAACATCATCAAGCTTTCATTCATCGCCAACTACCGAAACACCTTCGACCAGTGCTCTGCCATCGCTTTCTGCCACTGCTACACGTTCTGAATCAATCAGCTGTGCTTCTGGTGGCTGCACACAGAAAACCGTTCTCCTAGCTACCGCTCTAATCGATATCATAGACGACGAAGGCAACAAACACACCGCTCGAGCGCTCCTGGACTCAGGTAGTGAATGTTGCTTCGTTTCGGAACAGTTTGCTCAACGCATCAAAGCTCGCCGAAAAAAGATCAACATGCCCATCACAGGAATCGGCCAATCTACGACCTACGCCAGAACCAAATTCGTCTCCCGCATTCTATCCCGAGTTGGCGAGTACTCCACCAACATCGAATTTATCGTTCTTCCCAAGGTGACCGTAAATTTACCAGCAACAAGCATCGATACTTCGTACTGGAACATGCCGCCTGGTATCAAACTCGCGGATCCAACATTCGACTGCACAAACCCCGTCGATGTCGTCATCGGTGCCGAGGTATTCTTCGAAGTGTTCCGATCTCCTGGCCGAATCCCACTCGGCAACAACTTACCTGAGTTGGTCAACTCTGTTCTTGGTTGGGTTGTGTGCGGAAAGTCGGACATCAACCGATCCACCCCCATCGTCGCCAACTTTGCAATCATCGCTCGTTCTCCAATAGCAACATTGGCAGAAAATCTTCATCACCCGAAAGCAAGCGAAGGAATCAAGTCGTCAATCAAATCGAACTTCCAAGGTCAGCAAGCTCCGCCAACTTCTCGTCGCCACCACACAGAAGCAGACACCAAAAGCAGCCAAGGTCAAGTACAACAACGAATCTCACCACCAATCGGCATCTCTTCACTCAACGAAGTAAACACTCTCCAACAAGAAATCGTCTTCAAATCATCTCATCGAAATGCAACGCCTGAGTCTGCCAACTAGAGTTGCATATTTCTCAGGAGCACATAAATGTACTGACGAGCCTCCAACCAAACCGTCTCTCAGCTCATCGGAATCCTAGTGTGCTGCGCTAGCAGGAGGCTCACGAAAATTCTAAAAGCGCGCGTAAGCCGATGTGCTCCCAGGGAGACTCGTCTCATGCGCTGCTTGGCGCTACGGCTCACCATCGGTATCCAAGTTGTGTAACAACTGCTTAGTAATGAAGATACTCTACGATTTTTTTCGCTTCATTATGCAGGTGTCTAGATGGTCTACATGACATGGTCGAGGACTCGCGATCCAAGAGTTACAATTTCGATCCTCGTTGGAAAATTTTGTCATCATTTCAATTATTGCGCTTAATGTTAAACAGCACATGTGCCGGAGCGCATGAGACCGCATTGAGACACATCTCAAGAAAAATGAGGCTCACCAAAAAAGGTCTCACAATGTACAGCGCACCCGTGCGCTAGCAAGCGATGAGCCTCCTGCACCTAAGGCAACAGCACGTGCACAGTAACTTTACTGCCAACATCAATCGCTCCATTCATGCCAACACTTCTCATCGTCGACTCATTCATGAAACACCACTCTTCAATCAAAACGTCACTCTACTACAGCGAACGGCTCTGAATCGCATCGAGAGAGACAACAGTTGTCAACAACATCGTTCATTCACAGGGGCCAGAGCAGTCACGAATCAACAACAACTTCGCCGGTGTTTATCTTCTAATTCACCACCGCCGGAAACAAGCTAAAAGAGAATGTTTTCACCGCAAAGAACTATCAACTGCGCTCTGCATCGTCATCATCTGCAAAAGAAGCACATCCTTGCATCGTATGTCAGCAGCACAATCGCAACGAAACCAAATTTTGTCCACTAATTCCTTCAACGAAGCCCATCATCGGACAAAATCGTATCGGATAGTCATTTCGTCAGCGCACAATTGAAAACAACATCAATCGAGTTGGAAAACATCTTTATTTCATCCAAAATTCCGTCCATCGAGATCCATAGAGTTTCCTGAAAATAAAAATACAACGCCCTTTTGATTAAGGGACAAGGTAAGCACCTGTCCATATAATTATATTTACCTGTAATCCGCTACCGGGTCTATTTTTCCGGATATTTCCTGCGTCGTCTGCATCTATCTGTGCACACATCCGAAATCAACATTGGAGTCGACCGATTTTACGTCCCACAACCAACCTGTCATCGGAGTGAACGACAAGCGAGAAAGAAAGGCAACATCATCGACTGTCAGAAATGTGATTTCTGAAGGGGCCAGTATGTTCGCACATCAAAATAGTGCGAAGAGAGAATTGTGGCGCCATCTGTTTTTCAGTGCGAGCAATCTGACAGCATGAACAAACTATGGCTGCTAGACATGGCTCCCTTAGGAAATATGCGTTTCGCTCTTCCGGCAACTGCAAAAAGATGGAGAAACCCTGGCCTATAAAAGGCGTTTGGTCATCGGTTCTCGCTCTCTTACTCTACGGCATCGGCGACCATCATCACCGTCATCAACGAAGCAGAAGAACAACAAACGAGTGATACTTTTACCACCCACTGAAGGTGAATTACTTTGATTTGAATTGATTGTAGTGATAAGTTACATAGTTAATAAACTAGTGGAATTAAAAGTGAAACTGCAGAATAAAGTATTAAGAATTGTGTTGTGATGTGCTCTTAAGTTTCCGAACAAGAAAAGAACTTATCTGTGGCGCGAACATTGTCCCCGTTGTGAAGTGTGGTGAATTTTAATTGAGCACAGATTCGCTGTTCTACACGAGTTATCAACAACCAATTTAGCAGGACTTACGCAGAGGTTTACGCTGTTGAGTGAATACCCCTATGGACAAATGCACGAGTTCACTAATTTGACGTTTGAGCGGTGCCATATTCACTCGTTGCCACGGTCACATAAATAACACGGCATCGCTCAAACGTCAAATAGTGAACTCGTGCACTAATCCATTGTTTTGAAATTGTAACAAGCAGCTGATCAGCAGCAGCGAAGGAGAGCCCCAAAGAGAGAGCGATGATAAAACCAATTTTTCTCACTTATTTGCGGGTGGGTGTTTTGCTTTACCGACATGACCAAAGTTCTGAATTTTCGTATCAATGATGCGAAATCTACGATTTTTTACACGAAAAGAGAATGCTTTTTCGCTTCCTCACGTGAACATCTATTTTTGCTCACACTTTTTTTCCCTAGAGTTACAATGGAGGATAACCGAAAATCATTCCACTCTGAGAATAATTTCTATTTCACCCCATCATATTTTCGCTCACCAACTTCTCCCGAGAATTACCACTATGTGGATAAATAAAACCTGGTGCCGGCGACGGGATTCGAGCCTAAAACATTGCTAAAAATAAGCGCGATGCGTGCACGCTAACTATGCTACTACATCAATAACAATAAAATCAGTTGTATGTTTCTTGTATGAAAGCAACTGCCGTTCGTGGCGATGGATACAGGATAAGTTTTCCATGGATAGGAAAGAGAGAAAATAAACTTCTCACTGCTGTGGTAGTGTGCGATTATCTATTGTGCTTTGTGTTGTTGACGGATAATTTCGCAAGGCAGTTTTTCGCTGAATGTTTCTGAGAGGGAGAAATTCATTATCGTGAGAGTGATTGAGAATTCAAAACCTTGGGCTAATATAAACAAACCTCGAACGTCCTATAGCAATCTGGGTGCTGCGAACTTACTCAATTTGCTTGTCAAGCGGGAGCCTAATTGCCGGAGCCAAACATTTGAGATTGTGGTTAGGTTTCTTCTGAGAATGTATTGTAATCTCATGAGGAGGTATTGTTACCTCAGAGATAAAAAGTATATTTGTTTTTAATATATAATCTTCCTCATCAAGAGCTCTATCTATGAGATCTGCGTAAGTTATCAAAAAGAATGAGCAATTAATAAAGCAAAAGCGTTCGAGATGCTGACGCCATCCGAATCGTTGCTTTCGATGATATTCAATTTGATGTTAGGAATCAGGAATATAGATCATATTAGCCCACCTTGTTCGACAACCTTCAAACGAACACCGCATTGTAATCCACATGCACAATCACGTAAAAATGGTATGTATCCATGCACTTCTCGCAGACCGGCTATTAGCCAATTTCAAGATATTTATAAACACACTTTGAGAAAGTCATGCGAGCTTGAACGCATTCAAGCTCTCTAGAGAGAGATCAGAGAGCGAAATTTAATAAACAGAGAATTGAAAGTGACGTTTGAGGGACTAATACGGCAAACCCAATTCTTCACAAGAAACATGTTTCAAGTTTTTCTTGAAAATATAAAAGGGTTTAGTTCGCAGCACCCAGATAGCAATAGTGCCGCCCCCTAGGTTTGGACCTTGTTCAGATGGGTTTTATCAGGCACTAGCATCTCCCCAGTTTAATCAGAGCTGTAGCACTAGGCGATAAACAGACTTTCATGACGTGTTACATATCATGATTGTTACAGTAGGCGATACGTGAGAGATATTCTCAATTTTGTCAGCACTCAACCCCTGTATACGCTCTTTGATCGGGTGAACGATTCCGACAACCCGGGAGCATCATGACAGCTGCAGTACAACGTCAATGTACCGAAAAATTTTGGTCCGTGGTACTGTCAAACTCAATGAAACCATGGAGTGTGCTCAAAATAGGGCGTAAACTAAAATTATGCTTGATGGACATAAAAATAGTTTTACATATTTTGTTTGGCATTTGTAACATCATTATAAACGAGTGATCACCAAATAGCGATTCTCTAAAAGGATTTGTATGGTCATCGGGAAGATTTTGTATGGCCCACGAGCGAGTTTTGAATAGTGGTGTGATGTGGTCCGCATGCTGAAGGTGCTTATAGTAACCGTTCCTTTGTTTACGAAATTTTTTTTTGACCATTGAATTTGTCAATTCTAAGCAAGACAAATTTGTTTGGGATCGTTCAAATATTACGTAACACAACAAGGGGATGTAAGGGATATTTTGTAGTGTTTCGGTCCATACAATAAATTGAAATTTTCCATATAACACCTGTTACTTCAGGGAGGAAGGGGGTTTAAATTGGCAAATTTCTTCGTTACGTAATATTTGAATCATTCCTTAGATATTGACGATAATCATTAATTTATGGGAAATTGACTGTAGTTATAAGCTTGAAATCAATCTGAGATCATATCAACTCGCAGTACATTTTCTTTTGCGGATTTGAACACTTTTTTCTCATACTCATCACCAGATGTCTAAGTTTCAATCAGATAAGCTTATTGGATGAAGTATCCCGCTTTTACGAACGCTAATATCACCAAAAATTAGCCCACTTTTACAAAAAGGGATCTAGTGATCTGACGTTTGACTCGGGTCGCTTGAAGGACTTATCCACCGGTGCACTAAATTTACTCAGTCCAAGAATTTTGACACTTGACCGTAACACGTAACACGAAAGCATCTACGTGACCCGTTAAAGTGTCAACATTCTTTATCCCGTATAGGCCTGAGTGAAAGCAAAAATACTAAAACCCTTAACACTCAGCGAATAATTAACGGATTTAAATATTTTTTTTGTCAGTATACTGGCCCACATATCTAAATTCTAGAAATGGCCGGAGAAACTCGAGAATACTCTTGTTTGCCGGAGTTATTGCGATGGGTCACTGGGTCAAGTCGGGTAGAAAAAGGCGATTTTTTGGGACATTCTAAATAATCATTATTTATTTCCAATTACATTTATTTTATTTAGCATAAATTTAATAAGATCTGATATTCAACATAATAAATTAATAGTTTTGCACCATTTAGAGTGAACCAGATGCGGCCACTCGGGCTTAATGTCCTGAAGAAGCGGCTATAGATTTCTTAGGTATTAAACCGTTTCAAATCTCTAAAAGAATAGATCGAACATAACAGTTCACTAAAATGCATTCCCTTGACACAGATGTTAAGATACAAGTTGTGCACTTTATCAGGCATTATTAGGCATCCCGAGACCCGAAAATTGTCATTTGTAGGATCAATCAAATGCAGTTGACATAATTATTAAATTAAATCGATTATCAGAAGGTTTACGCTGATGCGTTTTTCTTAAAACTTTTTGATATAGTGGCCACATTATAGCCGGTTCTAGAAATTATCTGTGAATTGAAATTTGCCTTCCTTCAGGGGCACAGAAGCACAAAACCCTTGTCACCCGACCTGGCCCAGAGATTCACCGCAATAACTCCAGCCACAGGAACATTCCCGAGATTCTTTGACCACTTTTATAAACTAGATATGTGTACGAGTATACTGCCAAAACATAATTGAAATCCGTTTAGTATTCGCTGAGCGGTGAGAGTTTTAGTAATTTTTTTTTCACTCAGGCCTATACGGGTTAACCGAGTGAATTTATCACACCGGTGGATAAGTCAATTGACCGGACCAAAGCCAAATGTCAATATGTTGGATCCCTACCAGAAAGTAAGCTAACTTTTGGCGGCCATTACCGCTTTTAAAGAGCTGGATAGTTTATCCCTGGGAAGGAGGCACCGATACTACACACGAAATATAGTACAACGTTTGTTTGAACTGCAAGATAACTCCAGCTTGCCAACAACAATCAAGGCAGGCTTAGGGAAAACCGCTAGTTTTCTTTTGTTGTGTACTTTCGATCTTTCCTGACGAACATGGAAAAAGCGCCACAGTTTTCTATGCAATAAATATTAATTTTCATTGGAAAAAGTAAAACGATGCGTTTTTCAATGCTTGATATTCAATCAGTTGAAAGGTGCTCACGTGACATTACTTGCATTATGTGCATGAATTGATTTTCATTCAATTTTTGTCACTTTTGATGAAATGCGAAAAAGTGTTTTAATCAGTTATGCGCTTTTTCCATGTTACTCCAATGTTTGAGATCTGGGCTCACAGCGACAGTTCGTGACAGTGGAATCTCGGCTCACTATGACGTACAGAAATTTTGTATTGGTTTCTCCCTCCCAGGTTTATCCATTAGACTTATCCACGGTCTTCTTTTCATGTTGATTTTTTCCGATCTAAATATGTTTACATAAAATTACATCCACGCCAACACGAATGTTCACCGGATGAACAATGCGTGGATGAATGTGCAACGAAATCGTTTATTTTTCTGTATAAATCGCCCGCAGTAAAGGTTTTCTTCACGCTGAAAATTGCAGCGTGACGTCATTGTATATTAGTTCATAGGCTTATTTGATTGAAACTTAGACCTCTGGTGGTGAGTATGAGAAAAAGTGTTCTAATCCGCATAGAAAAAAACTGCAAATAAAAGTAATATCACTTTTCGACTTGATTCGATCTCAAATAAAAAGATAAGGACACCGTCTTCAGCCATTTAGCTGTTTGGAACTTAACACTGGACAATGGATAAGGATGCTCCAGTGGCACAGTTGAAAAACATTCCTTACGAAAAGTTTCAATGGCTGAAGTGGAAATCGAACCCACACCCAATGACACGATGCGCTTAAATGCCTAACGACAATAACCGCACGGCCACGAGGCCCACAATATTTTATTTTATTTTATGTTACGGCCAGCGCTTTCTTTTGAGGGCATAAAAGCGATCCACAAATCAGTTAGGCTGTATTGTAAGTAATTTCTTATAGATTACTTTTCCGTAAATAAAGCACTAACACGTCATTTAATCTTTTCACCGAACGAATTGGTACGCTCTTAAGTTCATTTGGTGCTTAAACTTGATGATTTTATTAAATTTATTTCCATTGGCAGACGAAAATATCAGACTCGCCCTTATTTCATTTCATTCCATTCGTTGTTTTGCACCCGTCAACAACGAAACAAAATTCTGATCTGCCATAGTGAAAAATTGTGCCGGCAGCGGTGGATGGCCCCATTGTTTACGTTGAAAGTAGGTACGTGAAAATTGCGTTATCTGTCACTTCGCGGGGGGGTTGGATTCCGATTACTTACTTGATACCTGGTGTACCATTTATAACTGCGTTGGTTCTACGCCGAATGGATAATTCTTCTCCACTCAAGTGTCAAGTGCCAGTCTCTTTCAATAGCTTTGAACAATAAGTGGATCAAACGAATTCCGGTCGGCCTCTTCCAACACATAAACTTTATGTCCATACATAGAGCAATCAAAGAATCAGTGTCTTGTGAAGTGAGAATTTTGTCTTCGACTGCAGATTACGTGATACCAGCTGGTTACGAAGCTTTTGAAGTCCTAGTTTCAGCTCCAAGACACATTTTTACCTCGCGGATAACATCATACCAGTGGTACTACCGAAGGGTGTCTTTATCTTGGTATATGCCAATGACATTCTGCTGCTTGTGAGAGGAAAGCATACAAAAATGATACGCCGTAGGCTTCAGGCGACTGTTTCAGCTGTTGCTAAATGGGCAACTCAAGTTGGTTTCGACATGGCGGCGGACAAATGTGTTCGCATTCACGTGTGCGACTCCAAACATTGCCCACTTGGTAAAATATACATCCGAGGCATTCCTTTACCGGCAAGAAACTACGTCAAACACTCGGTGTCACGAAAGATAGAAACTTATCCTTTCATGCACATTTCACGGCGGTCAAATCCGCCTGTAGCATGATCCAAAGTACCGTTTTGATTCATATTACGGACACTTAAGGCCTCAGTAAAGTATAACCCAGCTTGGACCAAACAAAATAAATCATTCTGTATGATTTTTTAGCGTTATCGAGCGTCGGAAGCCCTTAACTTTCGGATGGTGGGTAAAGAATACGCGTCCGCAACTTGAATAATTTTAAATAAATCAAAACGTGTGACCTTTTCATGATTCTTATTCCGGACGCTCCCTCACTTTTGCCTCATATTCCGGACGCTTTGATTCGAATTACGGACAGCTCATGATAATCATTAATGGAACAGTCAAATCATCAATTGAAATCGTTCAACCACTTAAGAGACGTCTAAGGTAGTTGGGCATTATAAATTTGCAATGATATTTATGGAAAAAACCTAATAAAACGAGCCTCGAAAATGAGAACTTTTGGACGGCGAAAATTGAAACATTTCGTGTGAAATGTTTCCCATACAAACGAGAGTGTCCGGAATTTGAAGCTGTCCGTAATATGAATCAAAACGGTATCTCGGAAAAGCCCACGCGAAGCGAAAGGACCACCCGCAAACGAGTAGATGAAGCTGTTGTCAACAGCCGTCTGCTGTACGGGATAGAAATATCTGGAACATCTTTCGATGACCTTGTTAAAATCATATCACCCACGTATAATAATTGTGTTCGTGCGCTATCCGGCCTTCTCCCAGCGTGGAAGCTGGAATCCTTCCCTTTCAGTACAAGGCAACTATGGCACTACGTTGTCGCGCAGTTGGCTGTCTGGAAAGAACCGTAGGTAGAGGGCAGGCAATCCGTGACCCTAGAGAAGTGGCCAACGCTACGCTTGCCTCGGTGGTGGAACTCCATCGTGTAGGGCTTAGAAGCTGGTCGGCCAAGGCGATCACGGTAGACAAAACATTCAAAAATCAGTTCCGTAGAAACGCCAATCCGGTATACGTTCAAAGAACAATTTCTGGAACGGTTATCTGAAGCCTAACCCAAATGCCGAAGTTTATTATACAGATGGTATGGTATGGTATCGTAGTCGGAGTTTTTGGCTCTGATACAGAAATATCTCTCCGCCTATCAAGTCAGTGCACCGTCTTCACCGGGGATTCAACAGCAACCTATCTCGCTGCAAAGCACACTGTAGCCGTTCCTGAAAAAACGTGATCGAAATTGTTTTGACCTTGAAAACATGATTTTTGTACTATAGTGTCATCGGGAAAGTTTTTCCATAAAATAAACACTATTTTATGGAAGTGTCAATTTGGTGATTCATCCACCTAAAAGTGAGAACGAATTTTTTTTTCGTATTTATGAATTTAAAAATAAAGTTTATTCGGGAAAGTTGTAAAACTTTGCTGAAGACACCGTATGCATATCTTATGTTTTTCGTGTACATTTATGGAGTTTTTCGTGGAACACCCCTAAAAATCACTTTTTTCACAATAACTTGGTTGGATGATTATGTACAATTTTCAACTGTTCTAGTGTTATTTGTTACTTGCAAGAACGCATAATTGTCTCGAAAAGAGCATATTTTTATCTCTCATACTTTTCGAGTTATTGAAAGATTTATATGAAATTTTGCTCTTTTTGACACTAAAAATCTTTAGGTTGCGCACATTTTCGCAATCTGAAACTTGCACATCCAATGGTTTGAAACTAACACTATGAAATGCAGAGAAAGCCACTTTTAGCCTGACGATCAAAAGAAAGTCTGAAAAAATGTTTACTTACATGCATATATAATTAACACCTATTCACAATACTCTATATTGGCTCAACTTGAATATCTGGCAACCCTGTATCGAATGCCATGCAATCGAAACAATAATGTAATCAATCAACAACAGATCGGAACATCTGAGCAGATGGCAATGAGAATATATACTGAGGTGAGGAAGAAGACATTTAGTGTGCGTGACATCCGAGTACGGTGCAAAATGTTTCACTACAACAAGCGAGCGAGCTCCCATAAGAAGCCTTGTAAATTAGTGACGTAGTTATTTTTGTTAACGTTTTTTTTCTTTTTACTAATACATACCCTTTGATTCTTCTTCCACACATTAGTATATATTCTCATTGAGCAGATGGGTTTATCACAGACGACTTGTTATCCTACACAGACAAACAGACTAAATTCGTTCACCTATCTAACGTTAGTTGCATATATGGAGAAGGTGGTCAATAAGGGATTCTGGT
Organism: Aedes aegypti; assembly: GCF_002204515.2. Taxonomy (NCBI): domain Eukaryota; kingdom Metazoa; phylum Arthropoda; class Insecta; order Diptera; family Culicidae; genus Aedes; species Aedes aegypti. The sequence goes on along the minus strand of NC_035109.1, from coordinate 21,251,021 downwards.
TCCGTCTACTTTGCTGAATACTGATTCTAAGTAACTAAATCAATCGTGAGCACCAGTAAAATTAGGGACCTTCCTTAGCCGAGTGGTTAGAGTCCGCGGCTACAAAGCAAAGCCATGCTGAAGGTGTCTGGGTTCAATTCTCGGTCGGTCCAGGATCTTTTCGTAATGGAAATTTCCTTGACTTCCCTGGGCATAGAGTATCATCGTACCTGCCACACGATATACGAATGCGAAAATGGCAACTTTGGCATAGAAAGCTCTCAGTTAATAACTGTGGAAGTGCTCATAAGAACACTAACCTGAGACGCAGGCTCTGTCCCAGTGGGGACGGTAATGCCAAGGAGAAGAAGCACCAGTAAAATACCGATAATGAAAATTTTTCCACTAAACTGATTAAAAATAATATAGTTTTCGTGTTGATCATTAGAAATCCCTATATTTTGGATTTATTATAGAAATCATAATGAACAATTATAATATTTATGAATTTTACAACCAATTATCAATTATATAAAAAATACTATTTTTGTTAAAAAGTTTTTGAATGTTTGTAATTGTTATCTGAAATATTCACCCTACCGGCTTTCATGTGATTTGCCATCACCAGAACTGCATGATTGATGATACGATTGGAGAGGATTTTCTATCAGCGTTTTACAAAATAAAACAACTTCTTCTTCTTCTTCTTGGCATCAACGTCCCCACTGGGACAGAGCCTGCTTCTCAGCTTAGTGTTCTTATGAGCACTTCCACAGTTATTAACTGAGAGCTTTCTTTGCCAAAGTTGCCATTTCCGCATTCGTATATCGTGTGGCAGGTACGATGATACTCTATGCCCAGGGAAGTCAAGGAAATTTCCATTACGAAAAGATCCTGGACCGACCGGGAATTGAACCCAGACACCTTCAGCATGGCTTTGCTTTGTAGCCGCGGACTCTAATCACTCGGCTAAGGAAGGCTCCTATAAAATAAAACAACGTAACTGCTGAATTTCAAACCGGTTCAATTCAGTATCATCACTGTTATGGACAAATTTGCTAAAAGTTTCGTACACTAAATCCTCATGCGAGGAAGCGAAGTCATTTCTGTTTCGGTCTCTATTGGACAGTTGTCCGAAAGGGCCCAAAAGTCACGTAAGAAGGATATTAAGAATTGCAGGGAGACCTAGAATTGATACTACAAAGATCTATAACACCGTTTGTTGGAGAAAAGGTTTACCCTGCATCAAATCCTAGATGAATTCCGGGAGTACAACTTGCAGACTCATCATCTGTTTGTAGATTACAAAGCAGCGTACGATTCAGTGAAGAGAAACGAGTTGTGGCAAATTATGTCCGAACTTGGCTTTCCGGCGAAGCTGATTAGACTGATTCGTGCAACGCTTGATGGATCGAAATTAAGTGTGTGGATCAGGAAAACCGGTGCACAGAGAAGCGGTACCAGGTTCTCATATGCTCCTTGGCTTTGCGGACGATATCGACATCATCGGGATTGACCGTCGGGCAGTGGAAGAGGCGTTCGTGCCTTTCAAGAGGGAGACAGCGAGGGCGAGGATCGAGGGCGATCAACACCACAAAAGCGAAGTACATGATAGCTGGTGGTCAACGTGGGTCCGGACGTGTTAGTGGTAGCGAAATGGTGAAGGTGGTGAAAGTTTGAAGTGGTGGAAGAATTGGTGTATCTTGGAACACTAGTGACATGAGATAATGATGTTACCCGCGAGGTGCAAAGACGTATTGCAGCTGCAAGTCGGGCTTTCTACGGGCTGAAGTCCCGTAGCCTGCAAACGAAAACAAAACTCGCGTTATACAAGCCAATGATCCTTCCGGTTGTCCTATATGGCCATGCATCATGGACATTGAAGGAAGTAGACCGGAGAGCTTTCGGAGGACTTAAGGGCACTTAACGTTCAGGGCGACTGGAAGCGAATGGCCTAGGACCGAGCGCATTGGAAAGATTCATCCATTCGACGCAGATTCATCGTAGCGAAATGTAACCCATCAAGTATCAAGTATCAAGTAATATGGTTATAATATCGGTTATCGAAACATTACTGTAGATAGGGATTGCTTAGGACCTCATGTAAAATTTTTCAGATAATGAAATTCGATAAGTATGCAAGTTCGTGATAAAGGCATTCGAGGTATTGACCCACATCGAATGGCAGCGTGCGGGGTAGTGTTATAGAAGCGTCGAGAGTCCTCTTCTTGCTTGGCAATTTTCACACGTTTCACCATTGTTTGCTGCATTGTAGTTTATGATAATCATTTGTTTCGAAAGAGTTCAGTTTGATAATAGGACTTGAATCCTAGGAAGAGCTCATGGTCGTGTCCGTCTTGCATCGCATAGGGTCGAGCAGTCACTGGTTTTGATTCTAGTATCAATAAGAGGCCGACACGATTTTGACTTGTTTCATCCCACCCCCACTTCCATAAACATTTTAGATTCAGAAGTTGTATGTTTAGTGGGATGCCAAAATTAACCAATATCTGGAGATTTTTTCAACGATTCCTCAACAAGTTCGTGGAATTTCAAAATATTATCGATTTTTTTGTTTTTTTTTTTCATTGTACCTCTCCTGATTCATCTCTAGTTGAGTGGAGCAAAAAAAATCGAAAAATAACTTGAATCGGCTTCATAAGTTCAAATCAAAAGATAATTGAATCCTTCAGAGCATCAATAATGTTGTGAGGCTTGAACGTGAGTGCTTACGCTTCCTCATTTCATCTTACAAAGGTATAATTCACCTATCACACAACTTCACAAAATACTGCGAAAAAAAATCTACTCACTCACCCACTCGGAATGATAAAATCCTCATGGCATTTAACCTGCCCATTCATTCCGCTTCATCAGTTCTCGGTGAAAAGAAGTATCACTTCCCATTTTCCAAGCGAATCATCTCTCTCGCAACAAGAAAGGCTTTTCTTTGGTCGTCGTCGACGTTGTTGCTGCTACTGGTGCATGTTGTCGATTTAAGCCGCCAACAGCTTTGTCCGAAGTAGCTTCCCACACTGCAGTTCCAGTACTGCCATGGGGTTTCCCAGCAGCCTCCTGAGTTAAGAATGGATACCAGGAGAGTGGTGAGGGTGTGGTTGTGAGCACCAATGTTATCACCAAGCAGCGTAGAGTATCTATTTACTAAACAACAACCCGTTTGAAGTCGTGCCGGAGTTGATGTTGGGATGGAACCACCGATGGGAAGCACTATGAGAAATAGTTGTGGCCAAAATGTTAGATGTTTGTTGATTTCATTAATTCAATTTATTTATTTAGTTAACATCTAAGCAAATAACACTTAATCAACAATTGCACGCCACAATGCTCGGCTCGTCACCACATCCAGATGCGAATCGAATGCACCACTTCCAAAGTTAGGTATCTCCCATAGGTTCTGAAAAAAATCCAACTTCGGCGAGGAATCATTTCTAACTTTCTACCGCGCCGACAATATACCAACATGATCCGAAGCGAATACCATTTTATGCATGGTTGCTGTCCGGCATTCTTGCAACATGCCTTGCTCATCGTATCCTGCCAGTTTTGGCAACCTTATGGATACTGGGTTCGCCGTAGAGTTGGGCGAGTTCGTGGTTCATCCTTCGCCGCCACACTCCGTTTTCCTGCACAACGCCAAAGATCGTCCTAATAACCTGATGTTCGTAGACTCCAAGTACAAGCACTCCTCGAGCATCGGCTACGTTTCATGTCCGTAGAGGACTACCGGCCTCATGAGCGTTTTCACATGGTACATTTGGTAGGGATGTGAATCTTTTTTGCCGGCAGATTCTTGAGGAGGCCATAGTAGGCCCGGCTTTCACTGATAATACGCCCTCGTATTTTACGGCTAACGTTATTATCAGCCGTCAGCAAGTATCCAAGGTAACACTGCCTAGGCGAGCCCTGTCGTGCTCGGCCCCACCAGCTAGCATGTACCGTTTTGATTCATATTACGGACACTTAAGGACTCAGGGAAATATAACCCAGCATAGAGCATACAAAATAAATCATTCTGTATGATTCCTTAGCGCTATCGAGCGTCGGAAGCCCTTTACTTTCGAACGGTGGGTGAAGAATACGCTTCCGCAACTTAAATAATTTTAAATAAATCAAAACGTGTGGCCTTTTCATGATTCTTATTCCGGACGCTTCCTCACTTTTGCCTCATATTCCGGACACTTTGAATCGAATCCCGGACAGCTCATGATAATCATTAATGGAACAGTCAAATCATCAATCGAAAACGTTGAACCACTAAAGAGACATCTAAGGTAGTTGGGCATTATAAATTTTCAAAGATATTTATGGAAAAAGTTTACTTAAACGAGCCTTGAAATTGAGAACTTTTGAACAGCAAAAATTGAAACATTTCGCGTGAAATGTTTCTCATACAAAGCAGAGTGTCCGGAATTTGAAGCTGTCCGTAATATGAATCAAAACGGTACTTGGTTTGGATGCATTCACCACCAGTTTTATATTTAATGTCTCGCGTTTCAGGTAGGTGTTTTCTGCTGATAATGTCCAAATCGTCCACGAAGCAAACAAAATGGCTGGATGTCGTGAAAATCACACCCCGGCTGTAATGCCCGGCTCTCAGCATAACACCTTCTAGCGCAATATTGAATAACAGGCACGAAAGACTAAATTACTAAATTACTAACTATACTGCATTCGGTTTTCATTTATTGATTTTTTCCAAATTCTAGTTATCTAGAACATTATGGTATCATACCTCCGTTATTGAAATTTTCTTAAGAGGAAAATAACCATTATCGTTTTACAAATTTTCTAAAGCAGTTTTTTTATTGCTCAAAATTCAAGTATTATTCATGAAAATCTATCATTCCATTGCACTTACTATATGTAATGCAATTATAGATTTTCATGACCATGAATTCAAATTTGAAAGAAAAAACTGGTTTTTAGTTTTCTATTATTCCTGACGATTTAATTATGGATTCTTGAGCCATAATGCAGCTCACAGCTCAATCTGTTTGACCAACGTTGGTTCCGCCCCCAAGTTAGTCAAACCAATTTATGTTCGTACGACTGGGATGGAGAATATTTCCGACCGCTGATATTTTGATTTACTGTTATTGCCGTGAACGCGAAAAAGATAGAAAATGCACTCGAAGACAAACTAATTAAAAATGTTTTTTAAGCAAAATTCACCAAGAAATCCATCGAAAGAAATTTGAAATTTCTCATGAATTCCACCAGGTATACACTTGCAATTCCAATTAAAATTTTCCAAAGATATTCCTACAAAATTTCCTCCAGGGATTTCACCAGGGATACTTTCAGACGTTCTTCCAGAAATCCCTTCAAGAATTTCTACAGGGAATTCTACATGAATTCCTTTCGATAGTGCTCCTTTTGTTTAATCAGGGATTGCCAAAAAATCTTCGGGGTTTTTCTTAAAATATTCTTCAGAAATTCCACCAGGCAGTACTCCAGAGATTAAACAGGGATATTTTCTAGAGGTTTACTAATTTACTAAATTTCATCATGCGTTTCTCAACCACATTTTCCAGAAATTCTCCCAAGCGTTTATCCCGGTGTTTATTAAGGAATTTCGGATGTTTCATTGCGAATTTCTCCACTACTTCCATGGAAGCTTCTCCAGGGATTTAAAAGATTCATTCAAAATTTTATCCAGGAATTCTTTCAGGGATGCTTTTAATGATCCATCCAGGAATTCCTGCATGATGTGTGTAAGAAATTATCCAAGAGTTTTGTGTTAGATTCATCCAGAGATTTTATAATCAATTCCATCAGGAGTTTCTCAAGCGATTCCTTCAAGAATTTTTCTAAAGGTTCCTACAAGAAATTTCTCCAGGGATTAAGGAAGAAGTTTGTGTTAGATTTTTTACGGGGATCCATCCAAGAATTCCATCAGGAATCCATTGAGAGTTTGTACTAGGAATTTCTTGGGTTAAGTCGACCCTCAGCTTGGTCGTGCTACACTGCGTCCATTTAGCTTAAGACCACCTACATTTTAGAACAAATGAAACAAATTTTGTTGAACTTCAAAGTAGTTGTGAATGTTTTATTGAGTACTTCAGTTGTACAGTATTTTGTAATGATTAACTTACGACTAATGAATAAATCTAATTTTTTAGAGCAACTTTATTGATTTCTGCTGTCCATTTTATTTAGGACCATTTCATATATTGTTCGCTTTTACACAGTAAAAGCTATGTAAACAGTGAAATTAATGTGTCAATAATCGGTCACCTTACCATTCCTGTTAATAACCTGGAACATTCGGTTCGGCATACTGTTAACCAAGTTTTCCAGTACAGTCTTCTCAATATTTCCCCATGCCCCCAAAATAGCTGATTTGAGCTCATCAACAGTGGCGTACTGCTTACCTTCAGCATAAATCCTGCGTACAAGGATTCCACAGAGGTTTTCCACAGGATTTAGGTCTGGGGAGCGCGCTGGCCAGTCCAGCAGATCGATTTTGTGGTCCTTTATCCACTGTTTGGTTTCCTTGCTTGTGTGGATAGCAGCATTGTCCTGCTGAAAAGTGAACTTTTTGCGTCGAAATCTGCGCAGGAATGGTAGAACACGCGTTTCTAGCACCTGGATGTAGTCCTTTCTGATCATTTTGAACGACGTGAACGCAAGGTCCAGCTTTCCAGATGCACAGAATCCTGCCCAAACCATGCATGAACCGCCACCAAAATTTCTTGTGGTGAAATATTGTTCTTCTTTCCGCAAATCTCTCCAGTATCCATTAAATCCGTCGGGACCATCCAGATTGAACTTCTTTTCATCACTGAAGATCATCTGGAAGTAAACAAAAAAGAAAACATACTTTTTAATAAACATTCCTTAATCACGCTGAAAATTACTTTAAAATAATACGCCCTTTTCACAACTTACCATGGTCCACTGTCGATTCATGTTGGCTTTTGCAAAGTTCAAGCGTCTCTCGATGTGGGATGGAGTAAGGTTTGGAGCTTTTGCCTTTTTGGCCCTTTTTATGTACGGACTTTGGACCAAAACTTGAGGAATAGTCTCCCGGCAAACGTTCAAATTCAGCTCCTGCTTAATCTGCTTTAGCGATTTTTGGGAGTTCGAAGCGGTTCTAACGATTTCACGTTTCTCTCGTCCGGAAAGCTTCGATTTGCGAGGTTTCTTCCGATTTTTGCCATATCCGGAAGGATTTTTCAGATAAGTTAGGATCACTTGATGTGACCGGCCAATCCGACGAGCAATTTCTCTGATTCCAACTTTATCCCGGTGAAATGCTTCTATTTTGCCTTTCTTCTTATCCGTCAGTGCTTTTCCCTTCGACATAATGAACTTTTTCTTCTTAAAAATTTCAAAACACACGTAAAACACTTGTGGTCCTAACTTAAATGGACACCGCAAAAGTATGCGAAGGACGAATAAACACTGATCCTTCATCATCATCCACCACTACTCGTACATTCGACTGCTCACACAAATACAAGCAAAGTGTCATAGGGTGGGTCATAAATATAAACTGTTTTCCTATTGGATCTGAAAAAAATCAGGTGGTCTTAAGCTAGCTGGACAAAGTGTATATAGCTACGCGTTTACCTCTACGACTATATGGGCCCCTTTGATATTCATATGAAATTCATGACAAAAATTTTAATGGATTCCCTGCGAGAATACCTAGTATTCTTCTTCTTCTTCTTTCTGGCATCACGTCCTCACTGGGACAAAGCCTGCTTCTCAGATTAGTGTTCTTATGAGCACTTCCACAGTTATTAACTGAGAGCTTTCTTTGCCGATTGAGCATTTTTGCATGTGTATATCGTGTGGCAGGTACGAAGATACTCTATGCCCTGGGAATCGAGAAAATTTCCTTAACGAAAAGATCCTCGACCAGCGGGATTCGAACCCACGACCCTCAGCATGGTCATGCTGAATAGCTGCGCGTTTATCGCTACGGCTATCTGGGCCCCATGAGAATACCTAGTAGAATCCCTAAATAAATTTCTGGTAGAATAAGAGAGTTCCGCAAAATTTCTAGTGAAATTCTTAGCTGAACTTTGGTTGAATATCCATATGACTTAGATGGCATCCTTCTAGGAACACCAGGTGGAATTTCTGGAGCAAGTCCAGATGGAATTCCTGGAGAAATTCTTCTGAGAAATCCATATCAAATATCTAGAGGAATTTCAAATGGAATTTATGAAGAAATTCCTGATTAAAAACAGCTTTGGTTAAAAACTACGTTCAAGGCATATCATAAACATATTTGAATTACCTCCAGATACTCATATATATTTCTCCAGATTACAACATTCTAGATAAATCGGGAATCTGGGTGTACTGCCGCTCACGCTGTCGCAATCCATATTGCGCGCGATGACGGTGATGATGATGATGATGACGTTAAGCTCCCTTTGACGGCGGCTGCGAGCGCGCGCGTCACTCATGAGTGGTTGTTTACATCAGTGAGTGACCGCGCACTGCTGCTGGCATTCGCAACCAATGTGATGGATTTTACTAAGGTGGCGCAGATGATTGATGCGGAGAGAGAGATATTTATTGCGCACACGATGACAGTTCCTTACGAGGTTTTCCGTTGGTGCGAGTGCTTTGTGGAATCTCTTTTTGCTTCGTAGTCGCGAATCGGGTGGGTTGGATGCTGCACTGCTGGTGATAATGTTGCTCCCGCATATGACGTTTCTCCTTATGATCTTTCCTGTAGGGGACAGTGGGTCAATTTTGCTACCGGAGCAATCGATTCGGGTGCAAACACAGGGTTCACACTACTATTTACTATTACCAGGGAAATCCTCTGGTATTCTTACAGAGATTATACCAGGAATTTCGAATGAAATAACATCAAGAATTTTCGCAATCGCCAGGAACTTCTCCAGCAGCGGAATCCCTGCACCAAAAGTTTTTCAACCTTCAAGAGTTGGTCAAGAGATTCCACCAAAAAATCTTCAATAGACTCTTCCAAGGATCACACTAGAAATTATTTAAAAAATTCCAGTAGTTTTGCCTTATGGGGTTCAACTAGCAATTCCATTAACGAGCCATTTAACGAAAAATTATTTCAGGGTTTCCGTGAGTATTCACGGTAGTAGAAATTGGGTTTACGTTACTCGGTTTTCAGTATTCTATTAAGTATATTATCATTTTTACCATAAAATTGGTTATTCTTACAAAGTCCATGAAATAAAAGATAAAAAAAATAAAGATAAAAAAAAAGATAAAAAATAAACAAATCATACATTTTGGCGCTTACGTCACATTGTGCAAACTACGGTAATAAACCTACATTGTGCACTTACACATTGTGCAACTATGGCAGTACCCAAGTTTAACTACCCAGACAACCAGAAATCGCATAACAGTGAACGAGTAAAGTCGTTTATTCATACAAATTTCATCACTCCCGCGGATGTAATCGTTTGATCGATGAGTTTCCTCGCATAAAACGCGTTTTTATGAGTTATTTGGTTTCGTTCCGTATACTCGTACAATGTAAGTCGGATAAATCCGTAGCAGCTGTCAAATCAACTTTGTTATCATAAATTAAGTCACATAAGAGTACGGATCAGCTCGCAATAAAATCAACTCACTCGCATTGCATGATGTGTTTCATCATATAAAATATGCACGCATATCGCCTCCACTTTTGTACGCATAAGGCCTTTTAACTTCAAACTTTGCGCATATAAGCATCGCATAATGCAAAAAGTGTTTTCGTTATACGTTCATTCTGGTTGTCTGGGTAATCGCAGTACACATTTCACAGCATTCTAGATAATGCTCTATAACCTCAGGCGTCAGGTGTCATACATTTTTGAGCATCTTCAAGGGGCATGAACGTCTTTTTTCACCCTTGATATCATCAGCATTTCCACCAGAGTTTCCGCAAATAATTCTACCAAGGATTCTACCATTTTTTCAGTGATTTCACTGAAGTTTTCCATGTATTCCAGTTAGAATACTCTCACGAATTTGACCAGAATTTTTTTCAACGCATTCATCAGGAGTTCCTCCAGATGTTACACTTATATTTCCTCCAAGAAAACTACTTAGAATTTCTACAGAAAATCGATAGGGAAGATTTCAACGGATTTCATCTGGATTTTTCCAGGAATTCCACCACGAACACCACTTGAAATTTCTAGCAGGAATTATTTCAGAGATTGAACCAAGAATTATCTAAAGAATTCCACCAGTTTTTATTCATGGAATTCTACCAGTATTTTCATGGAATTCAAATTCCATCACAATACACTCAAAAAAAAAAAAAAAAAAACGCTCAGGGGTTCCACCATCATTTTTTCTATTGATTCTATCAAGATTTACACAAGAGTTTTAACATGAAATACTCCTATGGATTCCAACAAGAAAATTTTCAAGGACTCAACCAGGAATCCCTCCAGGAATTTAATCGATAATTCCTCCAGGATTTCGAATAAGAATTAAGCCTGGGATTTGGCCAGCAATTTTTCTCGTGATTCTGCTTGTATTTCATCCAAAAACTACAAGTGGAATTCCAATAAAGATTCCATCTGAAATTCCGACAATCAATTCAGAAAAAAATATTTCTAGAGATTGCACCAGAGAATGCTCCAGCCATTTCAACAAGAATTCCTTTAGGAATTTTCCAAATTTTCTATTCCCAATTCTACCACAAATATCTCTTCCAGGGATTCCCCTAGTATTTTCTTTAGAGTTTTTCCAGGAATTACATTAAAGATTCCAGGAGGAATATTCTCAGGGATTACACCAAGTAGTCTTTTAACGATTCCACCACACCTCCTCCAAAGTATTTTCTCTAGGTTTTTCTTAAGGGGTTTTCATCAAAATTTCCGACTGGGGTTCGACCATGATTTTTTTCATAAATTCTGCAAGGAATTCCTTCATAGATTCGACCAAGCATTTTAATTACCGATTTGAGGGGAAAAATTGAATTCCTGATGAAATGCCTGGAAGATTTCTTGGTAAAAATCCTAAAAAATACTGGTAGAATGTCTGAATAAATTCACAGTTGAATTCCCAGTTGAATTGCTGGTGCAACCGTTGACGGATGTTCAGATGAAATCCCTGAGATTATTATTATTGGAAAATCTGGAAAAATTTCAGTTAAAGTGCGTAGAAGAAATATGAAGGAACCCCTGGAGAAACTCGTGGTGAAGTTGTATGTGAAACACTTTTGGTAATTCCAGGGGAAACTATTGGAGTAATTCCAAGTTGTTTCCCTGAAAGAATTCTTGGCGGAATTTTTAGAGGAACTTATGGTCATTCCTGGGAGAATTCCTTGTAAAATCACAGAGAGAATATCTGAAAATACTTCTAGTGGAATTCCTTGGTGAAATCTTGCTGCAATTCCTAGAGAAAATCCTTGTTGGAATTCCTAGTAAAAACACTGGAGAAATTCCAGGTTGCCTTTTAGAAAATACTAACAGACTCCCTTGAGGAATTACTAGGGGATTTCTTGAAAGATTCCTAGGAAAAATTCTTGCTTGAAACACTGGAGGAATGCCTAGTAGAATCCGTAGGGGGAATTCCGATGAAATCGTGATGGAAGAATTTCTGGTGGAATCCGTAGTCAAAATTTTAAAGAAATTTCTGAAGCTTGTTCTGGTGTAATTCCTGTTATTTTTTTTTGTGCAATTTTTCAAAATTCGATCAGTTCGTCAAACACTTGGCTCCGCCCACCAGCGGTTTGAGAGAAATCAAACTCGTTTGATTTTGCCCGACCGATTCGTCAACCGTCAAACATGTTTCACAAACTGTCAAATTGGTTCGTCTAGCAGCATCACACACGGTCAAACATAGCATCAACCAGGGGGACGGAATCAATGTTGGTCAAACCGTCTGAGCGTCTGTAGGCTGCATAAGGGCTACTTGATCGCGGCAAGCTTTGTACTCTACGTCTGTGCATACTGAATCACACTTTGTCCACCCCTTCAAAGAAATTTTCCCACAGTCTGCTGGGTAACATTGTTCTGGAGGTGTTATTTTCCTATGAGGTTGGAAGCTGCACTGGGCGGATTGGCTGCAAGACGACGACGACGACAACAGCAACGACATGCATTGAGGTTTATTCAGCTTTAGGTAGCTACCTTCACAGCTCGTTGTTTGCAGCTTAGTTCTCGTAGGGAAATGCTAGGTACGCAGAACAATATCTTTTCCCTTTCAACATGGGCGACTTGTTTGCGTGTAAGGTGCTGCTGAACGGTGCAGAAGAATGTCGTTGTAAAGAATAGTTTCTTACGGCATTTTTTCCCTTTTCCTCACAAAATAGAAAGAGTGACAGATTCATTTGCCAGGTCCTACACCAACGGGCTTGGAATCTGGCAAGGTACGCTTGTTTGCACTCCCACGTTGGAATGAAAAGGGACAAAAGGATTGAATCATAACACCACTGAACTGAAGACTGTGTGTTGTGCAAGGAAAAGTGGTTTACGTTCAAAAGTCTTGCTGGAATTGTTCGGGACATCAATGGTTTTACCGTTCTCCATTATTCAGTGATACGTCAACAGGGCTCGTCCATTATGCTCTCTCGGAGGCGTTATTCTTGCAGCAAAACGGTAACGATGAAAATGTGAAATTGGAAAATTTTAACCCTTTTCTTCTATAGGTACTTTCACGGATGGTCACTTGAGCTGCCTGAGAGGTCCATCGTTCGCGGCGAATTCAGTAACCAAGCGGTGAATGACCGTCGTGCGCCCAGAGAAGAACGGTAACAATGAACCTTTTTTTTGGTTCATTTTACACCGTCTGATAACTTAGTGCGAGATTCTTTCAGTATCACTTGAGACGACAACCACTGTCCTAGAGGCTTCATGAGAGAATGGAAAAATGCTAGACAACGAATGAAAATGTTGTTTCTTCAGAACAATGTCTCTATCCATCACTCAGAATGCTTTGTTTTCTTATTGAGATTATGTTTGAGTGTCTATTTGTTTTCTTTTGACAATATAGGTCTTTTATCGTACGAGAACGTTGACCTATGGTTGTGTTTCTGCAGTATTGTATCTATTGCGAATAATGCTTAGTAAATAAATCATTCAGTTCTGTTTGTATCTTTTCTTTACAGATATTGTTGAAATACTGCCAAAAGACGTCCAAGCAAAGTGGTAGACGAGTACTCCTTGTAAGTCTCAAACAGGTTGGTGGTTTTTGATTGCTTACTGATAATATAAATTAGCAATGGAAGATAGCAACGATTTTTTGTCAAATATTATTACTATTTTCACGGCTATTTCATCAATGTTTAAACATTAGCAATCCTATAGGATTATAGGTTATATATGTTATATGTTACACTGCGGAACACGGTTTTGTCTCAAGCACCAAAATACCGCTATTAACCTAATTAAGGATTGCTGAATCCATTGCCATTTTCAGAAATATCGTAGCACGTCTAGTTTTTGAGATATTAGCTGTTGAAAATGCTAAAATTGACCATTTCAGCCAACTTGCATGCAAGTTTGCCAACTTGTATGGCAATTTATTTGCTTAATTTGCCTCAGAACTCACACTTCATGTGTATAACAATATTTATAAACAAAGTTCATAATACTTCCGATGCTCAAACGTTATTTTTTGTTGGTTTAGAAAAGTGTTGTATTTTGCCATATAAGAGAAACGAAAAATTTTGTATGGAGACTGTAAGCAAGTTGAAAAAATCGATTTAATCTAAATTTAACCATGTAATTTTATCCAAATTATTTCTGAAATGCAAGTTAAAGTCCTATTTTGCATGCTTGGTGGATTAGATCCCAATTTTTTTTGATAAATCATTGTTTAATTTTTATGTAAACATTAATAAAACCAGTGTTTTATGCAACTTTGGCGACCTGTAGCTAAAAATTGTGACGTGCTGGAACATTTCTGAAAACGGCATCAGATTCAGCAGCCCCAAATCTACTAGAGACACATAATTTGATCCTTGAGACACGCAAAAATATCATTTTTGTTACGCTGTGTTATTCATTTGTTTTTCATTTGTACTAAACGAAGACGGTAACTTCAGAATAATATTCAAAATTTACCTTTGAATCCTCTGCAAATCCTGATTTCTGGTATTACAAAAACTAATCCATATGCTGTACCATACAATATGGCTGACCTGAAAATTTGTTTGAAGATCAAATGCTTGTTCTTAAAACAAACTTTTTATTTTCTGTTGATGAGTGAATAAAGAATTTTATATATTGGTTACATTTGGCTTGAATGCCCTCATTGTGATTTTTGAAAGTTGAATTTTTATCTAGCATGAGCCCTAGATACTTTACTTCATCTGAACCATTTATTTGAGCCTCAATCGTTGTTACGACATGTCTACTTGAAGATTCGAAATCAAGAGTTTATGGTTAATTTGTAAATTTTATGAAGTGAGTTTTAATAGCATTAGAGGAAATTTTCTTGTCCTGCAACTATAAAGAAAAAATATCCATACTTTTATATAATCATACTTTTGTGTAATTTACTAGAATTCATCCAAAGATTCTATCAGGAGTACATCCAGAGATTATAACAGGAATTCCTCAAGGAATTCCATCAGGATTCCAGCTAGGGATATCATGGAAGTCGCGTCTAGTACACGACACTGAAGACGGCCTTACAGTCGAGGTCGAAATACGCGTATCTGTCAAAGGATAAAAATTCTAGTGGAATTAAATGGTATAGTACTAAATTTGTTTTTTTCATCTACTTATAGGTATTCTATTAAACAGCTCGAAGATTTATTATTATCATAAGGAGTTATTCTAGGGATTTCAACGGGAGTTCCATCAGGCATTCCTCCAGGGATACCATCAGTAGTTCCATCAGCGATTGCATTTGAAACTCCTCAAGGAATTCCATCAGGAGTATCCCTAGCAATTCCATCAGAAGCTTCTCCTGGGATTCTATCGGCAGTTCCTTCAGAGATTCCACCTGAAATTCTTCCAGGGATTCTATTAGGAGTTCCTGTAGGCATTCCATCAGGAGTTCTTCTCGGGATTTCATCTGGAGTTCCTCCAATGATTCCATCAGGAGCTCCTTCAAAAATATCTTTAGGCATTCCTTCAAGGATTCCTTCAGGAGTTCCTACAGGGATTTTAATAAGAGTTCCTTTAAGAATTCCATCACTATTTCTTCTAGGGTATAGAGATTCTATCAGGAGTGCCATCAGGAATCTTATCAGGAATTCCTCCAGGGATTTCATCAGGAGTTCCTTCCGAGATTCCACCTGGAATTCCTCCAGAGATTATATCAACAGTTCCTCAAGGGAATGCATCAGGATTTCTTTTATGGGTTGCATAAGGAGTTCCTCCAGGGATACCATCAGGAATTCCTTCAGGAATTTTACAATTATTTTATTATTATTAAATAGGACTTCTTATAGATGTTTCATCAGAAGTTCCTCTAGAAATTATATCAGAAGTTTCTTCAGAGATTCCACCTGGAACTCCTTCAGGGATTACATCGGAAGTTCTTCTAGGGATAACATCAGGAGCTCTTTTGGGAATCACATCTGGAGTTTTTTTTTGACATATGATTTAAATATTCCACCTGGAATTCCAGAGATTCTATCACAAGTTTCTGTAGGGATTCCATCAGGAGTTCCTTTGAGTTTTTCAAAAGGAGTTTTTGTTGGGATTTCATCAGGAATTCCCAAGGGATTTAATCAGGAGTTCTTTCAGAGATTCCATGAGGTGTTCCTCTAGGAATTTCAGCATAAGATCTTTTAGGGATTACAGCAGGAGTTCCTTCAGGAATTCCATCAGGAGATCTTCCAGGGATTTTATTAGGAGTTCCTCCGAGATTCCCATTAGGAGTTCCTGTAGAGATTCTACCTGAAAGTTCTACAGGATCTCTATCAAAAGTTTCTCTAATGATTTCATTAGGAAATTATGCCAGGGATTACATCACAAGTTCTTCGAAGGATTTTATCAGAAGTTTATCTAGGGATTACATCAGAAGTTCTTCAATAGATTTCATTGGAAGTTTCTACAAGGATTCCATCAGAAGTTCTTCCATGTATTCCATTAGAAAAAAAAAAGATTTCATTATAAAATCCTCCTGGGATTCCATATTGAACACCTTCTGAGATTCCATCTGAAGTTCTATCAGGGATTCTATCAGGAATTCTTCTAACGGTTCCTCCATGAACTCCTGTTGATTCTATTCTAGGTCCCATAAGATTATTTCGGATTTATCCCGGATTTTTTTAAGGGACTCCACCTGAATTTTCTTCAAGGGGCTTCTCTAGGCAATTCTTCAAGAGATTAATCCAGGAACTCTTCAAGGGAGCCCTCTCGGAATTTCTTAAGGAATTCCTTCTGAGATTTGACTACCATTTCATATTTAGATTCCACTAGTAATTCCGTCAGAGAAATTCCTTCAGGGAATTAACTGCTACCTACTCAGATGATTGAACAAAACATTTCTCTGAATGCGTTCAGGTTGAACTTGCAAGAGTGAGAAGAACCTCCGCCAATCATGCATTTAGCAGCCTTGCGGCAATGTTTTGTACCATAACCTTACTCTTGGCACCGACGGCATTGAGTGGGGTTCTGAAAATTTCCTTGAGGTTTCTGGAAATGTTGCCATGGCACAAGGATATCTGACTTAAGTTTCTAAAGCTTTAATATCATTTAGATCACTTTTGTTAAAGTTAACTAAATAATTTTATTGAGAAAGCCCTTTCCGAACAATGCCAGATTGGCTTTTCTTTCTCATAATGATTAATTGGACTGGGAAAAATCCAAGTAAATCATTTATTCCATTTTTGGTTCTTATAGCTACTTAAGAGACCTTTCAAGACGACTATGAACTATGAGTTTTGTCATCATAAGTAAAAAAAATGTGCTTCTTCTTTTCAAGATGTTTGAGAAGAAGTTCGCGATTTTTGAGAGATTCCGGCAAAACACGACAATCTCCTTTCTTTGCGATTTGGAAGGAAACCTTGATTTCTCTAATGGAGTTCAAAATCTCCTGCATATATCACCCAAATTCGGAACAACTGAACACGAATTGGTTGCATCTCATAAGCTTGCCGAAACATATGTCCTCAATATGGTAGTCCATCAAATAGTTTTTATACCTCCTATTAGTCTAGTCTTTCTATAAAAGTCATGTCCGAGATAGTTATACAGAACTTCTTTCAACTATGTATTTGAATTCGTCATACCTTTCTGCAATGCATCCAAAGTTCAACTACACACTGTCCCCAAATCAAGCAAAGCATCCACACAACTGCATATTAATGATGCCCCAAGATACCACTTTGCCGAATTGCAGAACCACTAGCAGTAAAATACACTCCGTCTGCCAGATGTGCCTTGTTTATATCTGAACAGTGAACCGAAAACGACGTCTTGGAGCAAAAAAAAAACTATCTTTCTGACCCGGTCATATACACACAAACCTAGTTAAATTTAAGAGAATCCAATGCCTTATGAAAAATATTTCCAAACCGAGGGAAGATGATATCCAGATTCGGAATGCACAAGCACAAATGTGTGTAGTGTTACGAAACAACTCGGTTCTTGAAAGCTTGAGTAATCCACCTATCCGAAGACGAAACTTCGATGCTTGACTATCATTTCAAGAATAGAAAATTCTTCCTAGTTAAAATTCCAACAGAAGCACACAATGTCCCCACCTTTCCAAACAACCTGCAGAAAACTAACAGAAGATATGTAAAAGAAGTACGAGATTTGCTCTTACCAGTTCCTTGATTTGAGTTGTGTATAAAGCACACGAGGTCTCGTGTGCTCCTTTCATTCGGATTCCAAAGACCGGGAAGGTGTCGGATACTCTCGGGTTGCACAAGGTATCATCCGTATACATCTGGCCAAGATGGCCCCAAGTAGCAAACCACTTTTATATTAGTTGTATAGTTGTTGTACGGTTGCTGCTGCTGCTGCTGGTGGAGCTCTCCTTGTGCCACTTCCGGGGGTGTTTTATGGCCCTTTTCTCAGTTCGCCCTGATACGGTCGTTAAGTGTTATTGGAGTTTAAAACAGTTTACTCTTATTTATACAAAAACAGAACGATCTGGTGGCGAGAGAGTGGGAGGTGAAAGGGGGTGAGAAAGATTGCTTGCTTAATTCTTTTCTCGGAAGTCGTTCTTTTTAGTTGCAGTCAGCCGACGATGTTTTGCTTTCTGCTGGAAGATGGCGTTATGCCGGTTGCAGCACCAAGGGTCGGATTTGGGCTATGGGGGCCCGGGTGAGGTCTTGTGAAACGGGCCACATTTTCGACTCATTTTGCAGTGCTAGAAACTGGCATTTTGAACTTGAATTTTTAAATCTGTTTTTGAGATTTTAATTGTTATAGATTTTATGCATGCAAGTTTATCAGCTCTATTTTACATGTTCGGTGGATTTAATTACCAAAAAGTTCAATAAATCTAAGTTTAAACGTTATGAATACATCAATAATACCAGTATTTTATACAACTTGGATAAATTGTGCTACAAAATTGTGACGTATTGGAGTATTTTTGAAAGCAACAACGGATTCGGCAAACCCAATTTTTTTACAATAATTTGAAAGGCATCTTACCGTTTTGATTCATATTACGGACAGCTTCAAATTCCGGACACTCTGCTTTATATGGGAAACATTTCACATGAAATGTTTCAATTTTTGCTGTTCAAAAGTTCTCAATTTCAAGGCTCGTTTTAGTAAGCTTTTTCCATAAATATCTTTAAAAATTTATAATGTACAACTACCTTAGATGTCTCTTTAGTGGTTTGACGATTTCAATTGTTGATTTGACTGTTCCATTAATGATTACCAAGAGCTGTCCGGAATTCGAATCAAAGTGTCCGAAATATGGGGCAAAAGTGAGGAAGCGTCCGGAATAAGAATCATGAAAAGGCCACACATTTTGATTTCTTTAAAATTATTCATGTTGCGGAAGCGTATTCTTTACCCACCATTTGAAAGTTAAGGGCATCCGACGTTTGATAACGCTAAGAATCATACAAAATGATTTATTTTGTATGCTCTATGCTAGGTTATACTTCATTGAGGCCTTAAGTGTCCGTAATATGAATCAAAACGGTACTTGAAATTTCTCAAAAATGAGAAATTTCAAGTTAGAATTGAATTTATTCTTCAAAAACTTTTGGTAGGGTAGATATCCATCACTTTTATGCACAATCAGCACCAAATAGGGGAAAAGCGCCAATTGTGGACCCAGCGGTAATTTTTGACTCATCCACACGATTTTGGCCTATTTTGTATGGAAATCCACAATTTTTGAAGGTAAAAAAATTGCTTTTCTCCTACTTGAATAAATGTTATCTATCTCGAGAAATATTTCTTTGGAACTTTCTTTTTTGGTCGACAGTTCTGTCGACCAAACCTTTTTAAAATTCAGTTATGTAATGCGCTGTTTTTCTGAAAGGTATTGATGCTAATTTTAATAGGTCACCCTACTTCTATGTATGAAACTGAAATTTTTAACAGCTCTTTTAGCATGTTGGGTAAATTGTATTTTCTAATAATTATGATTAAAATTTATTTTCTAATACATTATAGAGCATATGCATATTCTCAATGGAACTATAATGCAGTTACATTATACAATGTGACTAAACACTAAATGAACAAACAAGCAAACAAGTTATTAGCAGTAATAGTACTTGACAAGTGACATATACAGTATCGGACATATAAAATGCACCTAAACCGTTTTTCCATACAAAATGATCAGTTTCAGAGAGCTATTTCTCTGTCGTTTCTCAACCGATTCTGCAATTTTTTTTCTGTAACGAACTACAAATTTCCTCAATTTTTGATAACTATTGAAAAAGTAGTGTAAAAACTATTGGTTTAAAAGTTACAGATAGGTTGAATTAAAATTGCACCAAGACGAAAAGTGATGTATCCGACAAACCATGCGTCATATCCTTTTAGTGTCTTCAGCGCAATTGATCATTACCACTCAATGAACCAATGCGCTGAAAACACCAAGATGCTACAACTTGTAGTTTTTCAGCTACATCACTATGTGTCTTGGTGCAGGTCCGATAGATTTGGCTCACGGTTTCGCGCGTGTTTTCGTCAGCGGAGATTTTTTTTTTTCCTGTTTTGGATTGTCTTGCTGGGTGGTGCTTCGTGAAGCCCAAGCAGAACAGTTCGGTTTTGCGTCGTCGGATAGATTTTGCTGACGGATTCGCGCGTGTTTTCGTCTCCGAAAATTTTTATTTTTTTTTTCTGTTTTGGAGCGTCTTGCTGGGCAGGTATTTAGGAAGGCACAAGCAAGACGGTTTGTTTTCGGGACGCCAAGAAGTTTTGCTGTCAGTGTCAGTTTTGTGTTCAGTCGAGGATGGATTACCAACTGGTGAGTTCGTTTCATGCTTGTGATAACACATATTTTCTTGAAATCGTAACTTTTAAGTAATATTAAAACAAACTTTGTACGGTTAGTCACTATAAGTGTCGGCATTATGCTTTTTTCTTATACAATTCCAATATACATATATTTTTCTCTTTTTGACATTATTAAAAATTATCTTTTGAATTGTTCGACATTGTGAATGTTGACGTATTTTTTAAAACTTCTACCATATCGAGACAAAATGCACAGTAATACTCGTATGTAATTTTCAAACAAACTATGTATAGTTTGTCACTACAAATGTCGGCATTATTCCTGTTTCATATAATTTAAAATATATACATGTAATTTTCAGTTTTCGTCATTTAAAAAAACATCTTTTGAATTGTTCGACATTATAGATGTTGACGTATTATTTAAAGCTTCTACCAAAAACTTCTCGAAACAAAAATACAAAACTAGATTTAAATATAAGTCGTTTATTCCCCCCTTCTCCATGGATCGCATCATCGACCAGAGGTGACTCCCAGATCTTTTCCTCCCTCACTAATAAAAACCCTTCCCGATTGTGATTGTGGAGATGCAGAGGTATTCTCGGTCTCTAGAAGCAACAATCATTACACCCTAACATTCCTTCTCCATCCCAACTGACTGTAAGGACTTGGCCGGCGCCGTCATTGATCAATAATATTAGATCTGCTAAAATTGCACTTCAAGAGTAAGCGGAAACTCCCATCCCTTATTCATTTGGATCGTAGTGCAATTCTTACCAGTTCCGATCAATCACGGAGTAGCAACCATTGACATGTACAGTCAGTCTATGCTATGCTATGCTATGCTACATCACTATGTGTCTTGGTGCATTTTTTATGTCAAAATTCAACCTCTCTGTAACTTTCGAAAATTGAGGAAATTTGTAGTTCGTCACAGAAAAAATGAATATAATCGGTTGAGAAACGGTGGAGATACAGACATTGACGGTTGCCCGAATGTCGTTTCCCCGAACAGCAGTTCCCCGAATATCCCGTTTCCCCGAATAACCCACTTCCCCGAAAAGATTTTGGAACTCATAATTGTCATATGTTTACACATTTCAGGGTGGTGAACGTACTGGTTATCTGATATGCACCCTTCTTTATTTCATTGGCGGTTCTTACGAGTTTTACCGTCCTCAGCATTTTTGGGGAACATGTGTATAGCCGAGAATTACCAAACACCTCCTTCTTTTGATTGCTTATCGTTCTTTCTATTCACCATCCTTCCACTTAAAAAATGTTTGCGTCTATTTGAACAGCTCCACGTTTCAGGGAAACGGGTCATTCGGGGAAATGGCATTCGGGGAACCGACATTTGGGGAAACGACATTCGGGGAAAAGTAACACAATCAGTTATAACACAATTTATTTTAAAAATGTTTAACAAATTTTTATGAACTCAAAAAATCTTAGATTTACGCGTCACGCAGTTTTAGCTTCAACCATGTAAAGCCATTTTTAATGCATTATTCAATATTAGATCCTACACACACATCTATTATATCTAACATTGCAATCAAAATCCTTAATACTGAACGCAAAACGTCTTCTCAAAGAAAGTTCCAAGTAAAACCACTCGGTTTACATGAATTCACGCTGAAAATTCAATTACAAATAGCGTATGATATGGCCGAGCCGTCGATTCATTTACGTGCATTGTTTTTGACAAAATATCCAGCGTATAATCGGGTATTTAGAGCATTCTCGTTTGCAGTTTCACTTTCAAGATGCAAGAAAACATGCAATATTGACGAATGTTGGATGCAAGAAAATGAAACGTTTTAGTTTCATTCAAAATTCAAAATCAACACAAACAAATAATTTGATAATTCTTGAGAATAATTGCCGGAACAAAAAGAAAAATATCTTGGTACTTATACCTTATCATGCATTGCAGAAGCACATCTGTATCGATCCATAATCGGCTATATTTCGCAAGTTGTAATGAGATTGATAAATAACAGCAGCGAGAGAGAGCTCCATAGAGAAAGATATGATAAAACCCATTTTTTTCGCTTATTTATCATTGAAAATAGGTGTTTTATTTTATAGGTGTGATAAACAATCCCCAAACATCAGATAGCAATACTTTACCCCAGGTTTGGCGTTTTTCTCAATTTACTAAGAACACTGTAAGTACCGATGTTGTATATAAGGTTATTAATGGCTTCGGCACCCTATGACTATCATTGGCAATTGAAATTTAAACGGTCAATTCAAAGCAGCTTTCTACCAAAACAATTAAATTAATACATTCAAATGATTTTTTGTTCTATCAGCTTCACCCTGATATAATGTTCAAAACCATGGTAGAAAATCTAGTGCTCATGAGCAATAACGATAAACCTTTGGTCAAGTTGTGACAAAAAGCTCCGCTCCTCGAATAATAATCATTCTTCATTCCTCATTAAATTTACCCTCTCGGGGGAATTGATTTTTCCTCTCGGGGGAATTGTTATACCTTCTCGAGGGAATTGAGTCATCCGCTCAGTGAAATTGATTTACACTCTCGGTGGATTTGGTTTACCATCTCGGAGGAATTAATTCATCATCACAGGGGAATTGATTTACTCTATTGGGTGAATCGATTTACCCTCTAGGGGAAATTTATTTTCTCTTTTGGGGGAATTGATTAATCCTCTCAGGGGAATTGATTTTCCCTGCTCAGGAGAATTGATTTACCCTCTCGGGGATTTGATTTACGCTCACGGGGGGATTGATTCAACATTACAGGGCAATTGATTTACCCTCTCGGGGGAATTGATTAACCCTCTCGGGGGAATTGATGTGCCCTCTCAGGAGAACTGATTTACCTTCTCGGAGGAATTGATTTACCCTTTCGGGGTAATTGCTTCATTCTCTCGGGGTAATTGATGTACCCTCTCGGGGGAATTGATTACCCTCTCGAGAGGATTCATTTACCCTCTCGGGGGAATTGATTCACCATCACAGGGGAATTTTACCTTCTCGAGGATGTTTATGCATTTCCTTGATTTATTTGACCACAAATCTGAAATTTTCTTACTCTTCCAAACTTCTGGAATCGAACATTTTCGCGCTAAAAAAGCTTTCAGTGACCTCTAGGAGCGGCGGTACAAAAAAAAAAGCGACGCATCATTGAGGGTCAAAAATGACCCATAACTTTTAAACGCTCTCAAAAATCCATTTTTGAAACGTTTTTAGTTCTTTCGGCTTTACATGAAAGATCTGAAACTTTAGAATGGAACCCTGGTAGAAAAATTTGTGAGTATGGCCATTCACACGCCATATAACGACGGTTCAAATTTCATGGTTTTTCATTTCGATTTACAAGAGCACTAAGAGGATCAATACCGGTTCCGCTAGGGTGTGATGTGAACATTTTCAGATCATTATATAGTTCCATCATGCGACGGCTTGAAATACCATGACCCCACAGTTATGGATCAAATAGTGTGGAGTCCAACCTATAAAATTCAATAAAACGACATGGAAAACTTAAAATTGTAATTTAAAAGCACGAATTGAATCGTTTCAAATTGGAACTTCGGTTAGTAAACTGTTTTGAGTGTAATATTTACATAGGATTGCATAAAAAATAAAAAAAATTGGTTTCTGAAAACCATATTATGGATCAATTTTCATATTATGGATCAAATTGTGACATATTACGGATCAGTGCAGAAAAACCAAGAGATTTTCAACGCAATGCATCTGTATTGCATGATTTGGCGAAAGTTAACAATGTGTCACATATTACTACAAAAAATAGCAGTGTTAGAGCTGGAAACACGGGTAAAATGCCCTGTTTTTTGTGATACTGCATTGCACAGTGGTCCAGGAATCAGTTTTACGCGGAAAGATGCATTTTGAGCTTTAGAATGAAACATTAGACAAAAACGGTCTTCTACAAAGTTGTTTGTATTAGTTAAGCCTTTTGTTTGGTTTTATTGAAAATTAGGGTGGACCACATTTTCATAGAAATTGTGTAACTAACTTTCTTATTTGTAGAAATTATATTATACATGCTTCAGCAAAGTTATAGACCATTCAATTTCAAGCAACTTTGCCAAAAAAAGTTTTTTTGTATCTCTTAAATTGACCGATTTAGAGCTTTTTGCCTGCAGTGACATAGGGTGGTCCGAACAAAACTGGTTTTCTGGCTCTAGAGTTTTCAATTCAAATTTCTAATCAAAGTAGTCTGTGAAACACTTTTAGAGCTTTGAAAAATGCGTAATTTGGTGAGTGAAGAAACTCGCTATCTCCTTCCGTTTAGGAGTTATTGTAGTTTTTCTCTCAAAAACATGCCTACTTCGATTGAGAATATCTCTGATTGGGACAAACATAAAAAATATCTTTTGACGGCATTCAAAAGACAAAATAAAATTGTATGTTATATCAAAAAATTACAGATGTGTTATTTTTGTAACTCTAATAAAATGCTTTGAAAAACAAAGAATTTAAAGCGGAAAAACTTTAATAACTTTTGAACTAAAATAGATATCATCAATATTTTTGCGTGAAAATTTGCGTTTTGTTAAGTTCCTTAAGTCGCTCATAGACCGCTTTGACGAGAAATCTGAAATAAGAAAGATAGGGCTCTAAAACTGTTTTGAAGATTTTCATAGTATGTATTTCTTTATTATTTTGCATTTCGAGCATGAAAATGAAATTTTAGACAAAAATGATCTTCTACAAAATTGTTTCTCAAAATGTAAGCTTTCATACTGTGTTATTTGAAACTAGGGTGGTCCACAATATCACACATATCATATAATCAACTTTTTTATTTGCAAAAATACTGGTATGTGCTCTTAGGCAAAGCGGTAGAACTTGAAATTTTGATCAACTTTGCCAAAAAAGTTTTTATGTAGCTTAAAATTTGACCAATCTAGAGCATTTTTTCCTAATCATCGCAGGGTGGTCCAACAAAAATAAGTTTTTCAACTCTAGTTTTTTTAACATTATTTTCTCGTCAAAGTCGTCTATGAACGACTTTTAGAACTTAACAAAACGCAAATTTTCATGCAAAAATATTGTTGATATCTATTTTAGTTCAAAAGTTATTAAAGTTTATGTGATAAAAAATATTTGACTTTCAAGACGTTTTATTAGAGTTACAAAACTAACACATCTGTAATTTTTTGATATAATATACAATTTTATTTTTTCTTTTGAATGCCGTCAAAAGATATTTTTTATGTTTGTCCCAATCAGAGATATTCACAATCAAAGTAGGCATGTTTTTGAGAGAAAAACAACAATAACTCCTAAACGGAAGGAGATAGCGAGTTTCTTCACTCACCAAATTACGCATTTTTCAAAGCTCTAAAAGTGTTTCACAGACTACTTTGATGAGAAATTTGAATTGAAATCTCTAGAGCCAGAAAACCAGTTTTGTTCGGACCACCCTATGTCACTGCAGGCAAAAAGCTCTAAATCGGTCAATTTAAGAGATACAAAAAAACTTTTTTTGGCAAAGTTGCTTGAAATTGAATGGTCTATAACTTTGCTGAAGCATGTATAATATAATTTATACAAATAAGAAAGTTAGTTACACAATTTCTATGAAAATGTGGTCCACCCTAATTTTCAACAAAACCAAACAAAGGGCTCAACTAATACAAACAACTTTGTAGAAGACCGTTTTTGTCTAATGTTTCATTTTGAAGCTCAAAATGCATCTTTCCGCGTAAAACTGATTCCTGGACCATAGTGCATTGTAGTAACTGAGACCTGAACTGTTTTCGCTTCACACCAACTTTTCCACCCATTTTTGTCTGCTGAAAAATGAAATTTACAAACCTTGATGTTTATTAGTTTTATCCTTAGTGCTATTGTCTGAAAATGTCGAGTCCAATGCTTAAAATGGCTACATTTTTTGGAAGTGATTCATAACCGTGGTAAACACTCATTTCCTGGTCCATAATATGGATCACTAATTAGAAGTGCTAATATTCGGCATTTAGAATCAACAATCCAGAAACATGTTTTCCAAAGATTAATTCATACTAAATTGAAGCGAACGAGCATGGTGGGCTCCGCAGCCGTGCGGCTAGCGGCGTCAGTCGTATAGGCGTATTGTGCTACGGAGTGTGGGTTCGACTCCCGCCCCAGTCGGAGGAAACTTTACGTCAAACGAAAAATTCTTCACTGGTTGTTCCGTGTGTCCATTGTCAAATGTAAGTTATGTTCAGTCTGTGCGGCCTTTGGCTGAAGACGGTGTGTCTTTTTCTTTTCTTTTATGCTATAACATTTGATTTTTACCACTTGTGGAAGCTTATGAATGCTGACGGCACTACTTACAGAAAATGACCATATATTGATGTCTGTGTGGTACCAACTAAACATTTGTTATTCAAGCGGTTGCATGTTGTGCTTAACATTACAAATGGTAGAACGTAGAAGACAAATAGTATAACATGAGAAAAATATGTTGTACGTCAACGTTTATGTTTTGAGCGAGTTATCCGATGTTGAACGCCAAAGTGATCCGTCACTGTGGGTGATCCGTAACTGTGTGGGCATGGTATACGATTTTTCATCCAGATGTAAACAGACACCATGCCAAACACCTGGCGTTATGCCCCTACTAGAACAGAGTCTGCTTCTCAGCAGTGTTCTTATGAGCACTCCCACGGAAAGCTTGGGTTGGGGGCCCAGATAGCCGTAGCGGTAAACGCGCAGCTATTCAGCAAGACCAAGCTGAGGGTCGTGGGTTCGAATCCCACCGGTCGAGGATCTTTTCGGGTTGGAAATTTTCTCGACTTCCCAGGGCATAGAGTATCTTCGTACCTGCCACACGATATACACATGCAAAAATGGTCATTGGCAAAGTAAGCTCTCAGTTAATAACTGTGGAAGTGCTCATAAGAACACTAAGCTGAGAAGCAGGCTTTGTCCCAGTGGGGACGTAACGCCAGAAAGAAGAAGAAGACGGAAAGCTTTGCCACTTGACATTTTTGCCTATGTATAGCGTTTGACAAGCACGAAGATACTTTACGCCAGGAAGTCGAGAAATTTTCCAACCCGAAAAGATCCTCTACCGGAGAGATTTGAACCCCAAATAAGGAAAAAAAATTGAATAAGTAAAATGACATTTTATTGCTAGCGAATTTTAACTTTTCGCAGCGCCGCTCCTAGAGGTCACTGAAAGCTTTTTTTTTAGCACGCAACTGTTTGTTTCCAGAAGTTTGGAAAAGTCGAGGGATTCCACGGAGGCATGCAAGTCGATTCTGATCGACCATTTCAAAAATATCTGAAACTTTGCACAGTTTTTCAGTTCCATCTAAATCGTCATTTTCCGATATCAAATCTTCAAGTTGAGTCACGACTAACTTTTCAAAAGGGTGTATGTGAAAATGGTTCAAAAATATTCAAAAAGCTGCACAGCAAAAACGATTCGTTCGATTGTTAGACAACTAAAGAAACAAAGTTAGACAACTAAATAAAGATTCCAAAAAAAATACACACAGTAAAAAATTTTTTTTGCATTAAAAACATCATTTTTGTCACAAAAACTCAAATATCTCAAAACCCTATCGGAATACCAAAGTAATTTTTTGAGGGAAAACGGTCCATTATATTAGCTATCTACCATAAAAATTTGGTGATGGTAAGCCAATAAATAAAAAAGTTATGACATTTCAAATATTTCACAAATTTGACACTTAGTGAATTTTTTTTTTTTCATTGTTAATTTTTTTTAGGACCGCAGTTTGTTGCTGAATTTTTTGTTAAGGGTACCACATGAGGTTAACAAGTTGTTTTCATGATATTTTATTTAATTATTCATAACTATTATAGCAGCCATTAGAAAGTTAGACGCGATCCAGTGTTGTGATCTAAAGTCTTGATAGTGTCATATTTTTTATTGTACATAACTGAAGAAAAATTCTCTCAGTAGTGTTGAAACCTTTTGATAAAAGAAACCTATAAGAAATCTAATATTGAAGACAAAAGCTACAAAAAAAGTTTTCTATACAGGTATACGACTAGTTTACCTGCAAAAAGTTTACCTCGTAGAGAACAAGGTGGGTCTATACCCAGGTGATCTAGTATACGTAAAGCAGGTCGGTTTTCTCGGCGCTGGTTTTCTCCACAAAGTTAAAATCTTTAAATTAAATCCCGCCTTGGTAGAGAATAGACTTTGTTAATCATATTTGGGAGAAAGCGAGTAACTTCAACAACATCAAAAACATGATAGGTACATACCATGAACATACTCACGAAAAAGCTAAAAATATACTACCACTATGGTTATAAAAGATTTAATTGTAAAATTTTTCTTCGGTCAAGCAAACGACACCAAACTAGTCAGTAAAAACTTAAAAGTGATTTTGTTTATTAAAATCTAACGAGCAACATGAGTAGTCGCTTTCTCAACTGTTGCAGGCCGTTTGCAGGAAAAAAGTGTTCGAAAGAGCTACGAAATCTCACCGAAAGCACCATAGATAAACTGAAAGCGGCTGGTTATGCTCCAATGTCTACATTGAATACAAATTTACGCATTTGTACGTCCTGCCGTTTAAACGTTGACAAACGGGCAATCTGTACATCATCGGTGGATCAGGTTGCAGGAAGTTCGAAAACAACAACAACTGAGGAATTACTAGATGATGAGTGCATCCAGAAGGTCAACATCGAACGCTTCAACGAAGGGATAGCTGGAATAAAAGTGACTCCGATTAAATGGACGAAGATGGGTTACGTCAATTATTCCGAGAAAAAATACCGTGAAATCAACGAAGCTGTACGAAGAAACCTCTTCAAATTAGGACCTGAGGATGTGGAAAATACAGACTACGATGAGGTAATTATGAATATGAAGGAAAGGTTCTCGAATCTAGCCACGACAAGGAAAGAAAAATTATTGATTTTGTCGATGCTGCCAAGCTCGTGGTCTATTCAAGACGCCATTGATGAGTTCAAAACCAATAGAAATACAGCAAAAGAGGCAAAACAATTCAAAAATAACTGTCTTGCAACCAAAAATGCTAGGTCGAGTACTTCATTAACAGATGAGACAAAAGAAAAAATAATTCAATATTTTGAAGACGATGAAGTAAGTAGAGCTATGCCTGGCCAAAAAGATTATGTATCTGTAAAAAAAGATGGAAAGCGTCAAGCAATCCAAAAACGATTAATGATGACTACTTTGAAAGAAGCGTATACACGCTTCAAGGAAATTAACGAAAATATTAAGGTAGGTTTTTCCTCATTTGCAAGCCTTCGTCCAAGGCAATGCAAGCTTCTATCCAATTCAGGAACACATAATGTTTGTGTGTGCACAACACACGAAAATATTAACCTAATCTTACATAGTTTGAAAAGAATCAATTTATCAAAGGATATTGAAATGTTAACTGGTAGTCTTTTGTGTGAAAATACAACATCAAATTGCTATCTACGATCTTGTTCGGATTGTCCAGATTCTTCATCATTGGAAAATACTTTATTCGCTGAGTTTGAAGAAAATTATATTGATCAGTTATCATTTGAGCAATGGGTGACCACGGATAGGTGTGACCTAGAAACTATTGTAAAACCTGTAGATGAGTTTGTGTCATTTTTTTGCTTGAAATTAGAAAGTTTAATTCCTCACGACTTTATTAAAACAGAGCAATCCCGCTTTTTTAAAAATACGAAAAATACATTACAAGATGGTGAATTTTTAGTCATTTGTGATTTTTCTGAAAACTATAGCTTTGTATTGCAAGATGAAGTGCAGTCCCATCACTGGAACGTACAACAAGCTACAATTCATCCATTCGTTATTTATTTCAATGGAAGTACGCAAATTGAACATTTTAGTTTTATTGTAATTTCCGAAGATTTAAGACACGACTCAGTATCTGTAAATTTGTTCATTGCCAAAATGATTAACTTTTTACGCGTTGATAAGGATAAAGAAATCAGAAAGATATATTTCATGTCTGATGGAGCAGCATCGCAGTACAAAAACCGTGAGAATTTTTCGAGCCTATGTCAATTTAAATCAAAGTACGGAATTGATGCAGAATGGCATTTCTTTGCTACGTCACATGGCAAAGGTCCTTGTGATGCTATTGGAGGAACCATAAAGCGCATGGCCACAAGAACAAGTTTAGCCAAAGAACGTGAGCATCCAATTAAAACTGCAAAAGAACTATTTGATTGGGCGAATCGCAGAAAAGAAGAAGATTTAACAAAATTATCATTTTGTTTTACTACTACTGAAGAGTACGAATTAACGGCATCAGAGCTCAGCGAGCAATATAATAACGCGAAAACGATCTAAGGAACCCAAAAATTTCACTGTTTCATTCCATTGTCAGAAAAGAAAATTAAAGCAAAACTATACTCGAACTGTACTGATAATGATGCAAAAGTGTTCGATATTGTAAAAAAAATTGAATAACAATAAATAAATAAATAAGTATTAATAAAATGTTTTCATGATCTCATAACGCATACCCAAATCCAAAACTTTCAAAGTTTATATATAACATTTAGAAACTCATCGATCATACTCTAAAAAAAATATCCTGGTAAAATTTTATTTTCGTGTAATCTGTTAATTCATTTTAATTTATACATATATACATATACATATAATATTTATACATATACATAATACTTATACATATAATATACATAATACTAATGAATACATGAAAACGACTTGTTTAATTCACGCAAGGCCCTTAACAATAAAATCAGCAACAAACTGCGGTTCCCGTAATAATTTACACCAAAAAAAAAAAAATTTTTTTTTCTACTAAATGTGAAAATTGGGACATGTTTGAAATGTCATAACTTTTTTGTTTATTGGTTTACCATCACCAAATTTTTATGGTAGATAGCTAATATAATGGACCGTTTTCCCTCAAAAAATTACGTTGGTATTCCGATAGGGTTTTGAGATATTTGAGTTTTTGTGACAAAAATTATGTTTTTTTAATGCAAAAAAAAATTTTTTTACTGTGTGTATTTTTTTTTGGAATCTTTATTTAGTTGTCTAACTTTGTTTCTTTAGTTGTCTAACAATCGAACGAACCGTTTTTGCTGTGCAGCTTTTTGAATATTCTTGAACCATTTTCACATACACCCTTTTGAAAAGTTAGTCGTGACTCAACTTGAAGATTTGATATCGGAAAATGACGATTTAGATGGAACTGAAAAACTGTGCAAAGTTTCAGCTCAATAGAAAAAAATGAATTAAAAAATTTACCAAATTTTGGTGCTGTTGCTTGGAATTACTCATCTATCTCATTTCTCAGAACTTTTGTTCGCCATGATACATTTAAGACCGGTTCCGATTGGGTTCCAAAATATCTTAGCAATTCCTTCAGATAATCCTCCAGTAAACGGATTCGCTAAGAACCCAACAGCTGACACCTCGGTAATTGTTTGCCGACTCTCGGTAAAACTTATACCGAGATCTCGGTAAACGTCTACCGAATCTTGGTAACGTTCGCTGAGATCCCGGTAGAAAATAGGTTTGAGGAAATCTCGGTGAAACAAGCGTCGAAATTCGGTATTGAAAATTACCGAAATCTCAGTATCAGACTTTTTCTATTTCTCAGACTTCTTCGAAATGATTTTCAATATTCTGTGGCTTTGGTTCGAAATTCAAAATTTATTGAAGTATTAGAGGGTTAGTCAGGGACCCGGGCATTTTCCCCCATTTGCCCACACTCAAATCCGGGCCTTGCAGCACAATTCTTGCCGGACTTGGTTGCGAGTCGATTTCCACTTGATAGCGCTAATATATTGCAAAGAGCAGGCGAATGATGTGGGGAAGATTCAGTAGTCAGTGGCCGGTAGATTTGTGACCCACCAACAACGGCCCGAAGCGTTGGTTCTGAACAAGATCGAGCTCCAAGAAAGAAACCATGTCCGCTTGGTTGTGTTGCTGATTTCGTTCCGAAGAGAGGAGGAACGGCACACGACTCCTTGATGGGATTTTTCGCCTCCTGGTGAGGAAATATTTATTGAGACATAATTCTTGGCACGGAAGTTTCGGGCTTGCTCACGGTCTCACGGGCACACTATAAACGTTATCTGGTGTGCCACTAAAATGAAAATAAGCACTTTCAAGTAGCGGTGGAGCTTTCGGGAGAACGGGAGCTGGAATAAGCTATCAACACAGCAAAAGCTCTTCCATTGGAAAGTGGTTAAGATATGAAAATTTTATGTTTAGGGTCATCCACTTGACGGCGGCGGCGAGTGATGAGCGAATCTTGTAATTGAGTCGTTTATTGTTCTTTGAAGTGGCTCTCGAAGAAAGTGGAATAAATAAGTGTCACTAAAGATCGTTTGTGGTCTAGAGATAAGAGAGCGAAATACTTAGTTGAGTAAGTGTTTTGACATATTGATGCAAGTTTAAAGCTCTCGTAATTCTTCTGTACCTTATATTCGGATGAAATTGGTCAATTTGTCTCACTATTCTACAATATCTTGTGTGGAAATTTTGTTTTCTGAATTCCTGAACATGCTTCATATGATAACGGAAAGATATTCATAATTAATTGATTGTCATAAAGCTGAAGCCAATTTTTTGTCACCAACAAGATAACTTGAGCAACACCATTCGTTTCCCAGGCACGTTACAGTAATCATAATAAGATAAATAGAGATAAATAGAAATTAAGGAAATATATATTCTACAAGTATAAGAGATACAGTCTTTCTGCAACATAAATAAAGTAAAGGAAATTAAATGTACTCATGCTCGAGCTAGGACTATCTAGATAATCAGCGATTTACTCTAATATTGTAAACAGTATTAAAAACTCTACAAATTAGTGGAAACTGGTCAAACAAATGTATTTTTTTCTTGACCCATAAGCCAAGCTACAAAATGTCACAGAAGTATTTTACACCTCGCAACCCGTTTCTAGGATCTTTCCTTACGTTACCGATACAGCATAACAAGGCCCCACAAAGCGAAATACACTTCTCCATCAAATTGGTGCCGCTAAGTGAACATTACCAATGCCTCGATTTGGTCCATTCTGCTACTACCGAACGATACTAATGGAAAGGCGATTATGAGCTCTTTTCTGCCATAACTCACACGATGCTTTTTTTTCTCGTTGCCAGTGGCAAAGGAGCTTGAAAATGGAACTCTAGCATAAGCCGATAATCGGTGCACTTTAGCAGAACACCCTGGCCGTGAATCCATCAACATTGGCAAGGCTGTTCAAACCGCTTCCTTTTTCTACTTTATGACGTTACGTTCCAACAGGGACATAGACTGCTCCTCATCTTAGTATTCTTATGAACACTCTACAGTTATTAACTGAAAGCTTTCTTTGCCAATTGACAATTTTTACATGTGAAGAAACTCTATGTCCTGAGAAGCCGAAAAATCATTACGAAAAGATGCTCGACCCCCAGCTTGGTCTTGCTCAAAAGCTGCGCGTTTACCGCTACGGCCATCTGGGCCCCAGGAACCACTTCTACACGCGGCAAAAAAGGGTCCTAAAAAAAGAAATCCGTTTGCACTCCACACTGCAAATCGAAGCTCATTTGGTGACGGTTGTTACACAGAATCCAGATTAAAAAAAAAACTTCCATGTGGCTTATCTTCCGCAGCTGTTTTCCAGCAATCTGGAGGAAAATATTTCATCAGATTGAAAGCTTCCCTGGTCCAATGAAATTAACGAGGAAATGTTTTCTCTCGTTTATCTTAATTATCCCCTCGGACGCATTTCATTATGATGGACAAGTAGTTTCCCTTTTTGAAAACGATTCACTTTGCTTGCACTTAGCAATAGAAAAGCGATGATCTTCAAGCGGGAAAATCCTTTTCTGCTGAAAGCATTCCATTCCGGAGCGTCTAGTAGCAGCAGGCGTCCTGGTGTTGTCTATGTGCCTGAGCTTAACTCTCCGCTTCCTCTTTTCGTTTTCCCCAGCAAATAAAGTTGAAACTCTCGTTTGCTAGATCAGCACAAACCAGGTTACTCTCAGAAGTTGGCACATGGAATGTTGGGAGCGTGGGCGTAGCCAGAAGGGGACAGATGAGGAGAAAGTGTTCTGTTGGCCTTCCCCCCCCCTTGACCGACGAAAAAAATATTAGTTTACGGAACAAGTTGCAGAATGATGAGTTTTACAGCACGAGTGCTGTAAAAATTGAGTTCTGCAACGAGTTATGTACAACATTTTTTGCAATTTCGTAGAAGACCACTCGAGGGTATCAGAAGTTATATAGGAATGCATCCACCATTATTTCACAAATTATTAAAAATTGTTGTGTAATGTTTCATTGCGCAACTCAAAACAGTTGCGTAATGAGAAAGCGTTTCGTGATGAGCACTGGTTTCAGTTGCGTAATGACTATTCCCGCACTGCATACTTCAGTGCAGGAAAGTAGGCCGTTTCATGACAGATTGGCGTGATGAAAAACAGCCTATTACGATGAGAAATTGAAAAAAAAAAAACATTAAAACCAACTTGGTTTCTACAAAGAAAGATACTTTGTTTGAATTTTTCAAAGATTATCTCTTTCCTATTCACAAAAAAAATATTGCGTAATAGTTGAATCTTTGAAGAAGTATTAGGATACAATCAATAATCAGGAAACTGTGATAAATCCTTCAAATGGGATTCTCTTGATACAGTCAGTGGCTTTCTGGAAGTTTCAATAGAATTATTGTAGCTATTAATATCTTTTTTTCAGCTTTCATTTTGTATTTATTCAGATAGTTATTAGTGATTCTCTCAGGTAAGTTTTAACAAATCTCTTTGAAAACTTTTTTTCCGGAATTATTTTTAGTGTTAACAAAATTTTATCCAGAAATTTGAAAAGAATTTTGATAGAAGAGTCCTCCAAAATCAATCGTGGATAAATTTTCCCGAGAACTTACTTAGGTAAATTTCTTCATGAATCATGAAAAGGATGCTCATATGTTTCCAAAAATTCATTTCAAATAAATTAAGGCTTTTTAGAAGTTTTTTCAAAAATTACTTGCATGAACCCTGCCAATGACATTCCCAAGATTTTTTGATTTTTTTTAATGTTATTGCAGTGAGATCACAGTAGGCTGACACAGTTATAGTGGATTGACGTTAGGGATGACCATTGTAAAGTAAACCTGAACCATGGAGACGTGTTTTATTACTAAAGTTATCAGATTTAGCGTTATATGGAAACTTGACGTTTTCTAAGCAAAACCGTGTTAAGCACCTTTCTCTTTTCTGGCATTACATCCCGAAGCTATGACAAAAGGTCGAAAGACAAAAGGTCGAAATGACAAAAGGTCGAAGAACAAAAAAAAAGGACAAAAAGTCAAAAATCTTTTTTCAAAAAAGGAAAAAATTCCCACCATGCAAATCGTTTTCGAACTTTTGTCCTTTCGACCTTTCGTCCATAAACCTTACATCCCAACTGAGCTTCCTATAAGTGCATTCATGGAGCAATCCTTCGAGGAACCTCTTGAAAAATGTAGAGTAATTCCTAGTGAAATGTCCGATGAAATTCCTGAAAAAAAACCTTGAGAAGTTCTTGCAGCAGTCTATGGAATGATTCCCAATGAATTCTCTGGAAAAATTCCTGAAAAATTCCTGTAACATAATATATGCTCTTAGGCAACGCAATTTTGATTTTTTCAGCAGGTTTTTTTTATAATAAAGACGTTCGCGAAAAACACATTTAATAAAAAAAAACAGTCGATTCTCTACCAGATTATCTCTGGAACAATTTCTAGAGGAAACCTTCTAGAGGATTTTCTGGAAAATTCTATGGAGAAATTCCTGATGAAAATGCTGTAAAAATTTCTGCGATAATTCCTGTGGAAATCCTTTGAGGAGTCTCGGCAAAAACTCATGTAGGAATGATCTGCCCATACTCGTATAACAGTCCCATATTCTATGGGATTTCCTATATAAATGGGACTATTGTGCAAGTATGGGCAGTGATTATCATAGTTAATTACAAAAGGACTCCTGGAGGCAACTCTGGAGGACTCCTTGAAGAATCCTTGGAGGTTTCCCAGGAATAATCACTGTAGAGTTTTTTGCTGGTGGAATCCCTAGAGAAATCCCGGGAAAACGTAGAGATTTTTTTGAAGACATCTTTGGAATTATCCTTGGAGGAATCCATTGAGAAATTTCTGTAGAAATCCCAGGTGAAATCTCTGGAGAAGTTTATGAAGAGATTATCCAAAAGAAATGAATGTAGAGATTTTACCTGAGAGAATTTTTGTACACATTTTCCTAATGTTGTCCCTGGAGAAATTGTTAGGATAATTTCTGATGAAATTCCTGTAGTAAATCATAGCAGAATCTCCGGAAGAATTTCAAGAAGAGCTCTTGGAAGAATCGCAGGATGTTTTCTGGAGGTCCAGAACGAATCACTTGAGAAATCCCTGGGGAAACCCTGTAGAATCTGGAGAGACTCTTGGAGTAAGTCATGTAATGATTTTCTTGCTAATAACTTTCGGAGAATTTCTGGATGAAGTTCTTGAGATATCCCTTGAAGAATTCATGAGTTGTAGAACACCTGGAGGAGTTTCCGATGAAATCCCTGGAGTGAGTCGGGGAAGAATCTCGGAAAAAATCTCTGGAATATGAAAATGAATTCCTGGTAAAATCCCTGGAGTAAGTCGTAGAAGAATCCCGGAATAAATCTACGGAATATTTACTGGACGAACCTCGGGCGGACAACTTGGGGATTTCTTTATTTGTATCCGTGGAGGAATCTTTCGAGAATTATCTTGAGTAATCCTTGAAGAGATAGTCCTAGTGTAACTAGATATCTCAGTATGATTTTTTGTAAAGATTTTCCTAGAAGAATGGAGAAGTCTCTGAAACAATTTCTAGTGGAATCTCTGAAAGAATACTAGAATACTTGAAAAACTTCTGGAGAAATGTTCGTAAAAATTCCGGAGTATTCCTGGATGATTTTTTTTAAACAGATCCTATAGAAATCTTTGGATAAATACCTGGAAGAATCCCAGTAACGATTTTGCTGGAGGAATCTTTGAAGAAATCGCTGGAGACATTCCTGCAAGAACTTCCTGAGAAATCTCTAAATAAAGGAATCCTTGCAGAAATATTCCTGCAAAAACTCCTAGAGGAACTCTCGAATTAATTGCTGAAGATATTCTCAGAGTCCCATCAAAACAAGTCTTAAATTTGTCATGGCAAACAGGAGAAATCTCTGGCAAAAGCCCTGTTGGAATCCCTGGAGAAATATATGTAGGGATTACAGTAGAGATTATCTTGGAGGATTTTATGGTGAATTTCTGGATGAATCTTCGAATGAATGCCTGAAGAAATCTCTGGTATCTAAAGATATTTCGGGAAGAATTTTTGAAGAATTTTCTGGAGGTTTTCCTGAAGGAACATCTGGAGTGCCGTTAAAACTGGTCCCGAAATTGCGACTGCTGTCAATCTGCCACAGCATATGCCACCATATACACATGCAA
This sequence comes from Aedes aegypti, assembly GCF_002204515.2. Classification (NCBI taxonomy): domain Eukaryota; kingdom Metazoa; phylum Arthropoda; class Insecta; order Diptera; family Culicidae; genus Aedes; species Aedes aegypti. Next base: position 21,213,289 of record NC_035109.1, on the reverse strand, counting down.
AAATGGTCAATCAGCAAAGGAAGCTCTCAGCAAATAACTGTAGAAGTTCTCATCAGGACACTAAGCTGAGAAACAGGCTCTATCCCGGATGGGGCCATGTCCACATCACACCCTACCGGAACCGTTTTAGGAATACTCCGACCAAATCCGGCCAATTCTCTTGAAACTGAACCAGGTTCCATGTCCATGTGTTATTGTGCCGTTGTGCCCAATGGACATACTCACTAAAAATGTCCAGGGTTTTATTTAAAAGTTCCATATATTTCATATATAGCTAAACAAAAATCGGTTCAGAAACGAATTTTCGAGAGCATTTCAAAGTCATGGGTCATTTTTGATCTTTAATTCATAATGTGTAACTTTTTCTTAATACATTAGGAAGTTAACTGAGAGCTTTCTTTGTCAATTGACCATATTTGCGAGTATAAAAATACTCTATGTCCTGGAGATCACGAAAATTTCCATTACGAAAACATCTTAGACAGGTGGGATCAGAACCCATGACCCTAGCATGGTCATCCAGCAAGAGCTGTGCGTTTACCGCTACGGCTATCTGGGCCTGGCACATTGAAAAGTTGATTGATTGACAAGAAACTTGAAAACAAAATATAACTGAATTCTTCAAAGAAGTAGTATTAACTTTACATTCTCATTTGAAATTGATGAATATCATTTCGTGTAGATTAAAGAAAACAAATAGTTTTTTTAATAGTTTGCGCTCTTGACTATGATTTAAAATTTAGCTTTGTGATTAATTTTCAACAGGAAAATTAAACAGTCCCAACAAGCCAAGATTCCTTCCCTGACTACAAACTGTTCTTTCTCGCAGTTGCGCTACTGTCCAGCAACAAACAGTACAAACAGAATCGACACAATAAGAGTAAAGGTGGCGCCAAAACAGGCAACGGCGGTTTTCAGCTCTGCGACCCGGATCGTTTTCGGATTTCTTCTCCCGTACAGTACCCGAACAGGGAATTGTAAGTATCCGGATGATAAGAAAGTCCGCCTGCAAAAATTTTGATCGCCTGGCAACTGATACTCTTGTTGTAGCGTTTTATGCTGTTGGACAAATGTTGCCTATGCTGTGGGTAAACGACAAAAACGGAACACAGCTAGTGAGTACATCCAACAAAACAACACATAACACGACATAATGTATCGTTGTCCACAGATCCTTGAAAAAGGCACAATACATGTGTCCGAAACGTCGGATGTAAACGAAAATCCGTTTTTGAGTTTTATTTAAGACTGAAAGCCATAACCTCAAACATTTATTTATTAAAATACAGTATTTTGAATTCATTTTTGGTGTACAAGTGGAACAGCCTTAATAGTTTTCACAAAATTCCGCTTGGAAAATGATTCTATGTTGTAGTTTAGTTGGAATATCCGCCGTAATGGGACATTTCAAGTTTGATACGACGGGAATTAGCGCATGTGATGAAGTAGTTCAAACCCTATGGAAACGTCAACGATTCAGGCGTCTAGAAATATTGATCGATTATTAAGAACCTTCAAAAATAAATAGCTAAGTTGATTTAACGAAGGTGTATGAGCTTCCTATTCCAATTCGCAATTCTTCAATATCATTTCTGCTAGATTAGAAACAATAAAAATACTTATTTTTTCTAAAAAATTCAGTACTTGTACTTGACGGTTATTTAACATTTGGTTTTGTGATGAATTTTAACCAAGAAATTTTCAAATTAAACGGCCCCAACACCTCAAAAACCAAATTATCTACACATTATTTAAGAAGATTTTATAGTCATCTTTTTTGAACATGTTTATGAATTCCAGCCGGAAATATTTTTTTTGTTTGTACTTAAAGAAATTTTTGGATAGATTGTTTATCTCATTTTATCTTGCATAATTCCTTGATATATTTTTAATGACTTCTGACTTATAGGATTCTGCCTTGAACAATTCAATCAATTCCTTTCCTATCTAAAATAAATTGATGGAATTCAACCTTTGACTCATCAAATATCCTACCGCTGAAAAATTCCCCAAGTTTTTCAAATTCCTCGAAAAATTCCCTTATTTACATTGGAATTGTTCCACAGTTTTCTAAGCGGATTTGACAGGAACTTTTTCAAAAAGGATTTCTGAACGTTTCCATAATCCTAAAGCAAAGAAAACAAAAACAAAACAAAGTATAATAAAGGTAAAAAAAAAATTACTGCACTTCATGTTACAAAGTGTTGTTGAATGTGACAATAAGGTTACGCATTAAACATTACATCAGAAATTCTCTCACAGGAATTAAAAGTAAATGTACAAAAATTTCGAGGATTCGAAGAAGAATTTTTCTAAGAACTTCTTCACGTATTATTCTGGATGGTTCCCAAGAAATACTAACCGCAATTTTTCCATTTATTCCTCCTTGATCTTTTCAATGAATTATTGCAAGAACTCTTCAATGAGTTTGTCAAGTGTTTTGCTTTTGATTTTCAAGATTATTTTTTTCTGGAATTCTTTAGTATTATTCCAGGTGTTTCTTTACGAATTCTTCTAAACATAAGTCGAGGCATTCCATCGAATAATTTCTGCAGTGATTATTTTAAGGTTTCCCAAGCGTCTACTGATTTTTCCTCCAGCTGTCCTAAGCTTGTTAAGGTGATTATAAACTGAAGCCAAACTTTCAATTTTCAGGTACACAAGACTGGAGAATCTGACTACAGTTCGCTTTGAAAACCAATCAAATTGCTTGCTTGCTGGTGATGCCCAACGTGGAGCGCTGTTTAGATATCAAGTCTTGTCCTCTTGAAAACTTGGGGTATGGCTTCGTTCTATTATCACCTTAATGCTTAGTAAGCTTGTGAATCAATGCTCACAGAAAAAAAATTGTTTAATTTTTCAAAGGTTTTTCTTACAGTTACAACGAACAATAAATTACGATTGTATTAAAATCTCCTTAAGCAATTTCTCCAAGCATCATGTGTTATTTTTTAAGGTCACAGGAAGACTTTATACATATATTTTTCAACAATGATTTTTTTTTTCTGAAGTTTGGCTATGCAAATCTCGGTTCAAATTTATAAAGATCAGGGATTGAATCCTGAGAAAATTGAGAGAATCTCTCACGTATCGCACTCTGTAACTATCATAATATTCTGCACATTATGAGAGACTGTTTATCATATACTGCTACAACTTTGATCAGATTTGGGGGATAGTAGTGCATGATAAAACCCTCTAAACATGCTCCAAACCTGGGGGACATTATTGCTATTGGAAGTTCGTGGATTGTTTATCGTGCCAGTAAAGAAAAGCACCGTTCGCTGCTCCCATTTATCAGACTTGTTTCAACTTGCGATACATTGACCAAGGTATATTGAAAGTACAGGTACTACAATCTAAGCAGTCACTGGATGCGGGGAGTGATAAACCGAGAGGGGATAAAAAGTGACAGCTGGTGAGTCGGCGAGCTGGTCGATATGTTTTTGTATTTTGCCATCCATAAGTTTCTTTCGCATACATAGATATATTTATCGCAAGATCGTTGCGTGGCTCATAAGTGAAGGCAAGCTGGATAATGTTTCATTGTCTCTAAGATTAAATAAAATTATTTTATTTTTGACGCCATTTTTTTTTTTACCGTTAGAGATTGCGGGAATACGGTTCGGAATACACTAAAAATCGTAGTGTGGTTTTTCATCAATCCCCGAATGGTTGATAGTGAAACCAATTGTGATTATCGCCATGTGACCAATACGATGGTCAATCATCACAGAACAACCAAGCAGTATGGAAATATACAACGTATTCTGCTAAGCAAAAAGAGCCACAATTGAATAGTATTACAATCAAGTTTTCTGTAAAGATTTAGAGATAGTTTCAATTCACTCATTAAAAGCGACATTTCAGCTTCTTTTTTGCATGGATAAAAATCCTAAAATAGGATAAAACGCCTTAAGACTAACGGTGTTGAAACAAATTTATTTTATTGTTGAACCAATGAAATGAATCAAACAGTATTCAATTGATCGGGTCGTTTTTTGGCATTCATCTTTCGCAATCGCTTTTCGGTGAAATTTGCCAACGCCAATTGAGGGTGCCCTGAAAGATCCCGAATACGTTATATTATCATTCACCTATTTGCCAATAGATGCTCTTGATTTTACTTTGGTACTTATAAAAGAACTTCATTATCTTAGAAAGTTTCCAACTGATTTCCCTACAATAGTAAAATATTGACGTTTCAGTTGGTGCACAAAACAAAACAAACTTTGAAGAGAAAAAAGCAGACTAGATTTTGTGGCATGCTGGACTATTCCATGAAAACAAAGTGGCCAGGTGTCGTATGCCTTTCCAATATGGCGGTTTCAGCAATTTGACATATCGTATTATCTCCCTTTTAGATACCTTGACATTGACGATGACGGTCCACGGCAACAGATGGGATGTTTTTCTTTGCTTGCTTTGATCATGCTTCATACTCAAATGAGAGCGAATTATGCAATGCCTGATAAAGATTCGGTATTCTAAATAAGGTGTGAAGAATACGTTAGGAATCTCTTTTGGATTACATTAAAAGTTATTCAAAAAACTGTACCTAAAGAATTCTTGAGTAATTTTCGATGAAATACCTGAAGGAACAGCTGCAGAAATTTTCCAGAAGATTGTGGAAAATACAAAGAGATATCTCTGTAAGTGCTTCTGATGTTAATTCTAGGGGTGTACTTATGAGGAATTCTTGGAAGAGGTTCCTAAAAAATAATGTTGATCTTTCCTAATATATCCTCAAAGGTATCTCTGGATGTACTTTTGAAAGAATATTTTAAATTGGCATTTAATTAAAAATTTCCTGAGAAATTTATCAGTTGAGAGATTCGAGAAGGGCGTATAGTGGAGGTTATGACGTGAAAAGTAGCAGGATCACATGTGAACAACCATGAGTACTGTCGGAGGAAATAGCATACTTAATACAAGTAATGGATGAATTATGGAAAGATATCTGCAATTGATTTTAGAAATACACTTATTAAGGATTGAAAAGTTTTTAGAAGAAGCTGAACAAATATCTTAAAAAATACCTGAAGCAATCTTCGAAAGAGTCCAGGGATATAATTCTGTGGAAATCATGACGACTTCTTAGATGAATCCTCGGAAAATGCGTGTATAAATTCTGGAAATATTACTGAAAGAAACTGAGTTTTCTCCAAAACAAAATCATCAGTCAATGAGATCGCCACCAATCAAATCTTCAGATTTATATCCAATTTGTCTAAAATTGTTAACTAGACTCGTTACCTTATCGAGGAATAGAAAAACATACGACCAGCATCTCGAGGTAGCGTTGCCGGAAGAGGGCGAGCTTGACGAAGCCCCTCTTGAGGACTGCTGGAGCAACATTAAAGCAGCCATCAACAACGCAGCCGAGAGCATCGTCGGGTACGTGGAAAGGAGGACATGTAACGATTGGTTCGACGAAGAATGCAGGCAGGTTTTGGAGGAGAAGGATGCAGCGCGGGCTGCAATGCTGCAGCAAGAAACGCGACAAAACGTGGAGCGATATAAAAGAAAGCGAAAGCAGCAAACCCGCCTATTCCGGGACAAAAAGCGCCGCCTGGAAGAAGCGGAATGTGAAGTAATGGAACAACTGCATCGTTCACAAGAAACGCGCAAGTTCTACGAGAAGCTTAACGCATCCCGAAAAGGCTTCGTGCCGCAAGCCGAAATGTGTAGGGATAAGGACGGAAGGATCTTGACGAACGGACGTCAGGTGATTGAAAGGTGGAAGAAGCACTACGATGGACACCTGAATGACACGGAGAACACAGGCGCCGAGCGTCACGACAGCGGAGGAAGTGACTACGTCAGCACGGCGGATGAAGGAAACCAACCTGCCCCCACATTGCACAATGGTCGGAAAAAATTGAAGTTTGGCCAAAACTATTTTTATCGCCTTAATCGATGAAATTTGTAATCTGAATGTGTTATTTGGCGTTTTTATTGTTTCAGATGGGGTTATTCACAAATTACGTAAATTTTTAAAAAAAGTTTTTTTTTTAATTAAAATTGTTATCAAACTAGGCTGAAGCTCACATTTTGTTTGTATTTGATCAAGCTTGATCAAAATGTGTATGAAAAGTGGTTAAATGAATTTTAAATAAACTCTGTATGAAAAATATCGTCAAAATATATGTAAAATATAGAATTTTTCAAATAGCTCTAACTTGCAAATCAGCAAATTTCTGCAAAAAATGTAAAGGTGTTTTGTAAGATCTAAGGATGCTTTTTGATGTGCAATAATCGAAACGGCGGCGACATGACGCGACAAGAGTTGTTTTTCATGTTCAATATCATCAAAATCACTAAAGTATAATACTGAATAGTATTAAAACTTCAACCAAATATTTTTTCCATCCTCATGCTCAATAAAAGTGTTAAACTATAAGCTTTCAGATAGTGCGTAACTTTGGGGAAATATTGCATTCCTAAATTATAAATTTTGTGCTCTATTTTATTGCTACATTTTTAAATTTTTCGACTTCAGCCGGTTTGCCGTCATAAAAGTCATAGAATTTTAAATTTTAGTTTAATTTCAGTTAAGGATCATAATAATATAACACATGAGGTATATTTTAAATTTATAAAAATAATAAAAATCTCAAAAAAGTTTTTGGTAGTTTTGGCCGCCCCTTTATATGGAGCCCGACCATTGTGCATTGAGGGAAGTTAAGGATGTCATCAACCAGCTCAAGAATAACAAGGCCGCTGGTAAGGATGGTATTGGAGCTGAACTCATCAAAATGAGCCCGAAGAGGTTGGCCGCCTGTCTGCACCGGCTGATTGTCAGAATCTGGGAAACGGAACAGCTGCCGGAGGAGTGGAAGCAAGGGGTCATATGCCCCATCTACAAGAAGGGCGACAAACTGGAATGTGAAAACTATCGTGCGATCACTATCCTGAATGCCGCCAACAAAGTGCTTTTCAGATTATTTTCCGTCGTCTATCACCAATCACAAATGAGTTTGTGGGAAGTTATCATGCTGGTTTCATCAACGGCCGCTCGACAACGGACCAAATCTTCACTGTACGGCAAATCCTCCAGAAATGCCGTGAATACCAAGTCCCAACGCATCACCTGTCCATCGATTTTGAAGCGGCTTATGATAGCATCGACCGCGAAGAGCTATGGAAAATCATGGACGAGTACAGCTTTCCCGGGAAGCTCACAAGACTAATAAGAGCAACGATGGACGGTGTGCAGAATAGCGTGAAGATTTCGGGCGAACATTCCAGTTCGTTCGAATCCCGCCGGGACTTCGACAGGGTGATGGACTTTCGTGCCTGCTGTTCAACATCGCGCTAGAAGGTGTCATGTGGAGAGCCGGGTTCAATAGCCGAGGTACGATTTTCACAAGATCCAGTCAATTTGTTTGCTTTGCGGATAATATGGATATTGTCGGCAGAACATTTGGAACGGTGGCAGACCTGTACACCCGCCTGAAACGTGAAGCGACAAAGTCGGCCTGATGGTGAATGCGGCCAAGACAAAGTACATGATAGCTGGTGGGGCCGAGCGCGACAGAGCCCGCCTGGGAAGCAGTGTTACGATAGACGGGGATACTTTTGAGGTGGTTAATGAGTTTGTCCACCTCGGATCCGGCTGATAACAACGTTAGTCGTGAAATACGGAGACGCATCATCAGTGGAAGTCGCTTCTACTATTGGCTCCAGAAGAAGCTGCCGCACCAAATGTACCATGTACAAAACGCTTATAAGACCGGTAGTCCTCTATGGACATGAAGCATGGACCATGCTGGAAGAGGACCTACAAGCACTTGGAGTGTTCGAACAAAGGGTGCCTGCGATCTTTCGCGGAGTGCAGGAGAACGGTGTGTGGCGGCGGAGAATGAACCACGAGCTCGCTAGGCTCTACGGCGAACCCAGTATCCAGGAGGTTGTGAAAGCCGGAAGGGTGCGCTGGGCAGGGCATGTTGCAAGACTACCGGACAACAATCCTGCAAAAATGGTGTTCGCGTCGAATCCGGTTGGCACAAGAAGGCGGGGAGCACAGCGAGCGAGGTGGCTTGATCAGGTGCAACAAGATCTGGAGAACGTGGGCCAAAATCGAAGGTGGAGAGACACAGCCATGGACCGAGTAAATTGGCGTAACATCGTTAACGAGGTTATATCAAATCAATTGATGTAACACCAACTAAATAAATAAAATAAAATAATGATTTATAACAGGATTTTTGTCCTACATAATGTTACTTTTAGTTAAATAATTACTTAAGCACACGACACACAGAATCACAAATCGACCATGTACTGATTGCTGGACGGCGCTTCTCCGATATTTCCGACGTCAGGACCTACGTGGTGCTAACATGGACTCTGACCACTATCTGGTGATAGTTAAACTGCGCCCGAAACTCTCCTTTATTAACAACGTAAGGTACCGACGGCCGCCCCGGTATGACTTTGAGCGGCTTAAGCAACTGGATGTCGCAACTGCATACGCGCAGTAACTCGAGGCTGCATTGCCAGAAGAGGTTGAGCTGGAGAAGCCCCTCTTCAGGGCTCCTGGAGAACAGTGGAAGCAGCTGAGAGCAACGTCCGGTACATGGGACGGAGTCGACGGAACGATTGGATCGACGAGGAATGTAGGCAGATTCTGGAGGAAAAGAATGCAGCACGGGTGGTCACGCTGCAGCAAGAGATCCGGTAGAACGTGGAACGTTCTATACGGAAACGGCAACAGCAGACCTGCCTCTTTCGGGAGAAAAAAAGCTGCCTGGAGGAGATGAAACAGCTGTGCCGGTCTCAAGAAACACGTAAGTTCTACCAGAAGCTCAATGCACCCCGCAACGGCTTTATGCAGCGCGCCGAGATATGCAGGGATAAGGATGGGAGCATTTTGACGGACGAGTGTGAGGTGATCGAAAAGTGGAAGCAGCACTTCGACGAACATATGAAGGACGGGACAACGGAAGGAGGATGAAAACCCACCGGCCCCCACTTTGAGGGAGGTTAAAGATGCCATTGACCAGCTCAAGAACAATAAAGCTGCTGGTAAGGATGGTATCGGAGCTGAACTCATAAAGATGAGCCCGGAGAGGCTGGCCATTTGTCTTTACCGGCTGATAGGCACAGGAGTGGAAGAAAGGGCTAATTTTCCCCATCTACAAGAAAGGCGACAAGTTAGATTGTGAGAACTTTCGAGCGATCACCATTTTAAATGCGGCCAACAAAGTATTATCCCAGATCATCTTCGGTCGTCTGTCACCTGTAGTAAACGAGTTCGTGGGAAGTTATCAAGCCGGCTTCGTTGACGGCCGATCGATAACGGATCAGATCTTTACTGTACGGCAAATCCTCCAAAAATGTCGTGAATACCAGGTCCCAACGCAACACCTTTTCAAGGCGGCATACGATAGTTTCGACCGCGTAAAGCTATGGAAAAACATGGACGAGAACAGCTTGCTCGGGAAACTCACGAGACTGATAAGAGCAACGATGGAAAGTGTGCAAAATTGTGTGAAGACTGAAGGTTCAGGTGAACATTCCATTTCGTTTGGATCACGCCGGGGACTACGACAGGGTGATAGACTTTCGTGCTTGATGTTCAATATTAAGCTAGAAGTTGTTATGTGGAGAGCCGGGGTACGATTTTTACAAGATCCAGTCATTTTGTTTGCTTCGCGGATGATATGGACATTGTCGGCCGAATTCTGGAATAACATTCTGATTAGTTTCTGGGATGATGTCTGCATAAATACTGGAAATATTGCTGGAACAAATGGAGTTTTCTCTTGGATATTTACTTAATACGAAATCGTCAGTCAAGTCTAAGTCGTCCGCCATCCCCTCCTCCTCTTTTTGGAAATCCTGGCTATGCCCATGCTTGAGAGGAAAGGATCCACCCCACATTTACACAGTCCTGGTCCGAAAATTGTTTTACATCATCAAGTGCAAGCGAGGGAACACTTTTCCATGACTCAAAAGGATACAAAAGAAGTTCCGGGTGAAAAAAATTCCAAGTAAACTACTCTCCGACAATCTCCCAACTACCAGCAAAAAAAAAGCCGGAGAATGGTCAAGGGACGATGGAATTGCAAGGTATCGTACTCAGCTCAGCCACTCGGAAAATGCAACACAAGTGAGTAATGAAGACTAATGATTGTTGGCATTTCTTCCCACCAACCAACCACCCATCCGGGATCCGTCTCTTAAAATCAACTCCGAAAGGAATTTGGACGTTGCTTCCGAGAGAATGCAAAAAAAAACACTGATCTCAAAGTGCACTAGTCGAAAGTATGGTTGAAGAATAATTGACTGTTGTGCGACAGAGAGCTCCTTGGGCGATGATTTTGGCAGAAAGGGAAAACAAGTGAATGCTCTGGGGCTGAAAATGCTTACACATTAACAAGTAGTTGCTGTAAGTTGGATGGTTATCCTTTTCTTGTCAGGCCGGAGCAAATTTGAAATTTTACTTTTGTCTCCCTCCCCTTCAAAACTTTCAAAAAGTCAGAAGGGGAAAATAAATAAAATATCTTATTTTCAGTGTAGATTTTCATTATTCTTTGTGTTATTGCAAGTTTTGTAATTCGTCTTTACTGTATTATATGAGATAACAGGTGTTATTGGATTATAAGTCCTCAATCTGTTTGTTTTACTGCTGCAGTGTGGCCTATGAAAATAGATTTTTTATGATTTACATGAATTCTTCTTATTCTTGGCATTACGTTCCCACTGGGACAAAGCCTGCTTCTCAGCTTAGTGTCCTTATGAACACTTTCACAGCTATTAACCGAGAGCTTTCTTTGCCAATGTTGCCATTTTCGCATTCGTATATCATGTGGCAGGTACGATGACACTTAATGCCCAGGGAAGTCAAGAAAATTTCCAAAAGAAAAGATCCTGGACCGACCAGAAATGTTACACTAGGACTGTTCAAAATTTAAAATAGTTCGAAAATTCAATCTTACAATCCTTACCATGAAAAATAGAGTTCGGTGAATTTTTCAGCTTTCTAGGTGGCGATTTAAAGGTAGCCCAAATTGGTTTATATGAAAATTATTATGGAGAAATGTTGAAAAATGTTCCAAGCGCGTTAGTACCGGAATGTAAGTACAAATTTATCATCCCATAGTAAAAACTTCATTTTTCAAACCATAATATAGAAGTTTGCTGAAGAGAGTAATTCAATCCGACCGATATGAGAAAAGATATTCATGAGTTTGTTAACTATTATTTAGCTCCATAGCCCTGGAAACTTCTGCAAAAATCCCAAACAAAATGTGCTCAAAACGGATTTGTTTCTTCAGCAACTTCCTTCATTAAAACTTGAAGAATAAGTTTTCCGTATGGGATGATATGTTTGTACTTACAGTACTAACGTATTTGAAACATTTTTCAGAATTTCTCCATATTAACTATCATTCAAACCTACATCGTCTTTGGGCCATCTTTAAATCACCACCTAGAAAGCTGAAAATTTCACAGAACACTATTTTTATGGTGAAGATTATAAGGAATATATGAGAGATTGAATTTTCAAACATTTTTAAAATTTGAATCACTCTAATGTTACAAACATGTTGGACCAAATTGATATAATCTAAATATGATTTCAAGTTACATATAAGTGCAACATTTTCACAGTCTTCTTTAAATTGTTAACAGCTAGACTATAATTTGAAATATAAAAGAATGTCGTGTTTATTATTCAAACATTTTGATTTGACGAATATATGTAAAAACGGATATATGTGGCAAAACATGGTTTTTCACCATGTTAGAATAAAAAATGATAAATTTCCCTGAGTTTCCATTTTATTATTTTTTGTCCCCCCCTCGACACATTTCGATGGAAGGTGACAAAAGAAGATTTTAAGATTTGTTCCGGCCTTATAGAATCACGGCAGTGCCCTTATCTGTCTTCGATGGTTCTTCCTATAGACTATTTTTGGACCTTACAAAACAAACCGTGAATGCTTAATCGATGACAGGTGCAAAATTTAATCACAAGAGAGATTCTATTTAAAGAATATCATGAGTTAATTGATTAAAATGTGAGGAAAGTAGGTTCGTTATTAACTAAATACTTCTTGAAGTAATCAAGTATGTTTCAATTATAAAATTTCAGAGGCGCTATAATTGCTTTTTTAGATTCTATATAAGCCACCAAAGAAATTTTAATAAGATTACTGAATATGTACGAAACGTTAAGGGAAAAACGCTGAGGATGGCAATTTTTCGAAATAGAAAGGAAGTTATCCATCATACCGAACCATTTATCAATTTTGAAAATGATGCTGCATATGACTCAGCACATAATTGTAACCATTAAATTTCTACTCCTTCCATGTTAGCCGTTACCTTCCCTTGCCATCCTAAGGCTCACCTCCAATTAGGATCTCATTTCAAGCGATAAATTAATTACACTTTCTATTTGTTTGCGCTTAGTCAAGCTCAGTTCTCAGACATCGCAAACATCCGGCGAAGCGAGTCCAATCCAAGCTTCGGTTGTAAATCCTCATTCAAGTGATGGCTCCATGAAGACCCTCCCTTATCTTATTCGGACCACATGACACCATCCCCTTCCCCTCCTGACAAAAAACCTCCAATTTCGCACGGATGGCTGAGGTGTCACGTTATCATTTAATTGGGATCACCCTTGTATGAAGCAGGCAACGGTGGTGCCGTCATCGAATTTCTAATCTTCCACCGTCCGTCCCAAAAGTTCCCCCTCTCCAGCTCGTCGAAACGGGATCGGAAAACTATTCTCCAGAATTAAATCCCTGCTCTACCGCCCCGGCACCCGTCTAACGATGCGAATTTGGTTAATGAAAATTGGAAACCCAAAATTAAGAGGATTTCGACAGGCGGATCAAATTGCGATCAAATCACGCTCGGGCGGGTGGAAAATGAGAATGTTTTCGGAAAACAACGACACGGAGTTGTAGCGGTTTAGTAACATCAGGTGAATGAAATTTTCGATTGCAAGGTGCAGAAATTTACTCTCGAATTGGATTTGTTTGACTTCCCCCGCAAACTCCTCTTCTGAAACGGTAGAAGTCGACTGTTCAACTAATCGGAGTCATCCTGCATAGTTGCCAACTTAGAAATTTATGGTAATTGATAATTTCAAAATAATAAAAATTAATTTTCGCTTGCTCGTTTCATCGTCTTCGTGGTTGTCGTGGAAGGATAACCGCTGTCTTGAGCTGCTTCTATCGCTCCAACGTTAAACGGAGCTCTGTGGTGGCTAAGAAAATCTCCAAGCTGGGAATGACCGCAACGATTGACTCCTTCGTCCCTTCTGTCTGATCCACTTGCCGTACGTTGTACGTTGTCGTATGGTAAACGCGCAGCTATTCAGCAGTACCAAGCTGAGAGTCGTAGGTTCGAATCTCGCCGTTCAAGGATATTTTCGTAATGGTAATTTTATCGACTCCTCAAGGCATAGAGTATTTATCCGTCACACGATATAAACATGCAAAAATGGTTAATTGACAAAGAAAACTTTTAGTTAACAACTGTGGAAATGCTGAGAAACAGGCTTTGTCCCAGTAGGGACGTAATGTCAGGAAGAAGAAGATGAAGACGATGTTGGTTCACCTGGTCCGTTGCTTGGATCACCGTTGAGCTCGTAAATATTCATAAGAATGGTACATTATTTTCAAATGCACACAATATCTTGGCTTGGCGTTTGCTAGTTTTGGTTCGTAACAATTTGCAGAAATGGAAATTGATGCTACGTAGGGTGCTAGAAGTTAGTAAGAGCGATGGTTTTAGCGGAATTTAAGCGCTCCATTTATGAGCTTTGAAGATAAAATCGATTCTGAAAATTATTCAACGTAACTTCTTTTGTAAACAAGAATTTGAATTTGGGTTCATAATTCGCTCAACAAATTTGTTACTATTTCTTGTGATGAACTGCAATTTCAAGAAAACCTTTCCAAACTCGTATAGGATAGCGCATAAGAGTACAAATGTGGAGGCGATATACGTACATGCGCCATTAGACTGCATGTTAAATGTACGTATATCGCCTCCACATTTGTACTCTTGTACCCTATCATATACGATCATGTGTTTACTGGGAAGTTCTGCTAAAGGAATGTCCACAGGGAAGCGTATTAGGGCCTATTTTATTCATTATGTACATTAATGACATGCGACGAGCTTTACGATTTTGTGACATTAATGATTAGAAAAATTCAAAAATTTACCTGCGCAACATTTGCATAGGATTTTTTTGTGTATTCCTATTTGAATTGAAAAGATTTGAACGATTGTCCGACGGATGAAAATTAGCTTGTGAAAGAGCATGATTATAATTCACTTGATGGGTATGATTCTTGAGTAAGCGATCGTTAATTGAAAAATGAGCAACGATTTGTTTGCGCGATGGGCAATACAGAAAGTTAGACTTATGGCTGCCCCCGTAATTTGCGCATCGCATACAAATCTTCCTCCCCAGGACAGCCGTCCTTAGCGTAAGAAGAACCTCCGTAAATCATGCATTTAGTATCCATGCGGCAATATTGGGTACTAAGTCCCCACTTTTAAAAGCAGGTGAAGCATAAGTCGAAAAAAAAATTCAATAATTGTATAATGTATACATAGTTTATTGAAGAGAGGTCTTTATTTTGCAAACTAATAATTTAAAACTCTGAATTCCATACTACAAACAGCCCTGTCGTCGTAAAATTTGAGCTACTTAGTCGTCTTATTTTTTGGGGGGCGTTACTAAAGCTCAGAGGGTGCTACTACTAACAGGCGTTCATGAGGTCGTTTGTAAGTCCAATTTCAGATCAAGAAACATGAAGCTGTTTATCTTTATCAAATAGACAAAATAAATAATCTAAACCATTTTTATTCTTCTAGCGCATTGTGCCTACCAGGACAGAGACAGGTTTTTATCTCTTAATTTTATATGGCCAATTGTAATACATTATTTGTACAATCAAAAATTCAATCAATCGTTGTAATTTACTTATTTACCTTACGGGTAAGGCCTGGGTGGCCGGAGACGTCTCCATTTGACGTGGTTTATGGCTGCCGGTCCTTAGTCACGCATTCTATGAAGAATCCGAAAATGATCTTCAACTTTATCGATCCATCTTGCTCGCTGCGAACCACATCGTCTTGTGCCGGTCGGATTATTTTCGAGAACCATTTCACCTGGTTGTCATACGATATTCTGTTGACATGCCTGCTCACCATAACTTCCCATTTTTGCAATGTTCTTCTAGCAGCTGGTGCAATTCGTGGTTTATACGCCTATACTGCCCATAAAGGCACTGTCCCATATGGAATTAGAAGGCATTGAGAAAACAGCGCTCAAAGTTTGAAGTTTTCATTTTCATACAAATTTTCTACTAAATTTTCGAATGCAATATTCATTTAGCTCTACCCCACAGAATACGCAATTTGCTAATATTGAACAGTAAAAAATATAAAGTTGAACATGATTCCAGTTTTACAGTTGCTATTGGGGTTCAAAGTTTATATAGAGACTGTTTTGCCTTTATTTTTCAATATGGGACTGCACCAAGTTCATATTTTTCCACAACATTTTCAAACAAAATGTATAAATTTTTATATGCCTCGTTAAGTGCATAATAAAACATGAATGTTGCGATGAAAAAAGGTGTTGGTTCGAAAATCAATATGGGACAGTTATGCTTTTATGGGCAGTATAGGACGTCTTCTATCTGCAATCCACCGTAGTAATCTGCAAAATCGTCCATTCGAAAACACCAAGCGTTGCGATTGGGGCGTTGATTCTCTGTACGAGGGGTCCTTGTTTCGTGCCCATAAATGAGTACCGGTCTAATCAGCGTCTAGATTGTAGATGGTTAACTTAGTGACGAACTTTACTCGATCGAAGAGTTTTGCGGAGTCCAAAGTAGGCACGATTTCCAACAACGATGTGTCTCTGAATTTATCTGCTGGTGTCGTTGTCGGCGGTCAGCAGTGAGCCCAAGTTCACGAATTCTTCGACCGCCTCGATTTCATTCTCATCAATATGACCTCGAGGTGGGGGCATGCATCTTTTGAGTTCCTGGTTATCGAACACATTGATTATTCGACACATTGATGTCCGATTCGCCTAGCTTCAGACCTCAATCAGTTGTACGTGTCCGCCATCTTCTCGAAGTTCCGTGCTAAAATA
The DNA here is from genome assembly GCF_002204515.2 of Aedes aegypti. Taxonomy (NCBI): domain Eukaryota; kingdom Metazoa; phylum Arthropoda; class Insecta; order Diptera; family Culicidae; genus Aedes; species Aedes aegypti. The sequence goes on along the minus strand of NC_035109.1, from coordinate 21,197,145 downwards.
TCAATATAATCGGCGAAACTAAGTAACTGAACGTACTTTCGGAAGATCGTACCACTCATGCCTCTAGGCCTTTATACGAGTCGTTTCAAATCAGCTCACTTTAAAGAAATTTGACAGTTCTTCTATGGAGATTACTGAGTGTTTGCACCGGAGCTCCACCGATGTAAACTTTTGCGTAGACGGACTTGTCACATGAAAATAACTATCCCCGCTCTTCCTATCACACCCTCTACAGTAATGTTGAACAGCAAGATACGAAGAGACTCGAAGGTGTCCATTTTACTCTGGAAATCACTTCACTCGATCTATCGTCGCATTGATTAATATTATCAGTTTGACCATAAAGCTGTATTTTTGCATAATCTGCCATACCCAACTAACATTCACTCATTTAACAAACACCATTATGGCAGTTTTATCCAGCATCATGTTTTATAACATTTTAATAATTTCCATGGCCAACCTTTGTTAAAGCATTGTTCACACAAATTTGGAGAAACTTTAAAGCATGTCGTTGAATACCAACTTTATTTTTCAGCTTTGAAAACGTTTTACAAGCTTTTAGTTCAGCTTTTATACGGCTGATCTAAAAATAATTAAAGACTAATAAAAACAAAAAAATATTTTTCTAGGCACTTTATAAATGTAGTGTGCACTATTTACAATAGTATAACAATCTTATTTAAAAATCGCCTGTTTACTGGATTCAAACTCGAGACCTTCCAATCGTCAGCGGTATGCCTTGCCATCTGCGCCATCCTAGAATTGATGATTATGCCGTCCAGTGCAAAATATAAACTTTTCATAGCTGAATATTGATCATGTTCGAGCTTCTATTCGACAACGTCTAATCAACACATGGTACGCTAATCTACAACTGAACAAGCATATTATTCAGCTGCTGTTTAGTGCTGATCCAAGCTGAGTTCAGTCGACTATTTTTAGCGCACAGTGAGCAAATTTATGTCGATGTTGGTCAAAATAATGTTTATTTACACAAAATAAAAACAGTCTGAAATGATTAATCTAATTTCATAATAAGTTTTAGTTTGATAAATTAACTGAAATAATTTTTATAAATTATAGTTTGATAATTTTTTTATTTGTATTTTTCATAAACCTATTACATATGCATTGAAGTAAAAGTTCTCTGTATGAATATATTTGAATCATTTTAGTCCTCAGAACCCACCTGAATAGAAAAATATTCGAATATCTTGATGCGATTTTTATTTTCGGAAATGGCCAAGCAAATCATTTTTCTTAGAGCGCAGTATTTATCCAGTTGTGAAGAAATGTCATTTCAAATGTAGCTGGCTATAGAAATTTATTTAATCAATTCCATCAAAGAAATTTCCATTTTTCTTGTACGGAAAAACATCCCGAGCAGGCGGAAAAAGCTAAGCAGTAGAAAATATAATATGGATAGCTAAAAGTTATATTAACTTGATAGATATATGATATAAAATATCTGGAAATGATATCAAAAATAAACTACTAGAACAAAATTGGCATGTCCTATTTAGATTCTGCAAGATTTTACCAATAGCTGCGAGCTATTCATTAGATCTGCATACATACATTTTTTCTTAGGTTTAGAAGTTCCAGGAACAAAATTTTGATATTGTCTTCAGATATTTTATCTCTTATGTCAATCAAGTCATTATCACGCTTTGTTTGTCAGTACTTCGCTCCTACTAGGAATACTTAGCTCAAATGTTCGTTTTTCAAAATAATCCTACATTTCTGGAGGTTGACCATGTTTATTTTATGAACGACTATTCAAAAAGTTTTGAGAAAGCATAAGTTATAAGCATTGAAATGCATTCGGAACTCAACACGCATTTCGGATATTTTGTCCATTTTATGAAATTTAGCAATAGTGTGATCGCTTTTACAAGGCTTATTTATTACTGAACAATGTGTTTGTTAATCGTCATTTTGGCCTCTATTGGATCAACTGTTCTTATAATATACTGAAGCTGAATTAGGATTTTATAAGATACTTATTCAGCTCTTATTCATGCTTATGTTAAACATGTGGGAATAGCTGAAGTGCGACGCAAGTAAAACGTTAGTTCGTCTTCTGAATATCCTTTTATACATATACATTTGATTAGTGGAATATTGGCTTTTTAATTGGGGGAAACATGTCTTGTTCAGCTCATTTGTAGAACAATCTTGACTAGTCGAATGAGAATCATTGGAAACGTTTAATAAGTGGCGATTCAACTTTTGTTCATTCTAATGCATAACGTTGAACATTGATCTAAGTTTGTGTTAAAAAAGCATCTTCTCAGCTCTTTATAGAGCAAATTTTTTATTCAGCTGCCATTACCATTATTAAACAATAATTAAACATGCATGCTTGTTTGTGGCTCTGAATTGTTAGTTGGGTAGCTAGTCTCGATCATATGTATCGTAGGCCGATTTGATATCTTTGAACAAAATTTGTTTAATGATGTGCCGGGCGTACAATCCCGTCAACTCTGCAACAACAGGCGACTAACGAATATCTGATCCAGCGGCTTTGTTGTTTTAAACCTACCAATCTCCCTTTCTATATTCTGAAGATGTGGAACCAGACGTCTCTCGTCCTGTGCTGGTGTTCCTGGAGTTGTAACTTTATCATGTTTAAATCTACCGTTTCCAAAAAAAAATCGATAATTTTTAAGTAGGCTGCAACGTGACATGTGTTCACTAATCAAAACGTGATTGTTTGAACTTGCTAAACATAACTAGTACTGATTAGAACATCATTCTGTACTCTTATATTTTCTCTGATTTGTATTAAAAAAAATGTAAACAGCTAAATAACAAACATTTGATTAAAGTTATACTGTGACTTGATGTGACCTCTAATTTTTTTTTTTCCAACTCAAATATCATTCCAATATCTTATTATAATAATTTTCATGACTTCATCGCTTACAAGTATGATCAAGATAATTAAACTTACCAAAAAATATAAACAAGGCTTGTGCAGAGATTTTTCAAGAAAATTTCTGCACAAAAGGCATTGCCCAACGGAATCGCAACGTGATGCTCTTATTTATGTTTTCATGATGATAAAATAGCATTTGTCAATAAAATAAAATAAAAATAGTTGATTACCTCGAGGTCGATTTTTTTCCAATTATGGCAATTGGATTAGTACCTATATGGAGAGAAACGGATTTAATTTTACAGTAGTTTCTCGATTTTATCACTGCTCGTTTTAATAACGCTTCATTATATCACTCTCGATTTAAGCACGGTTTTCTGTTCGATTTCATCACGCCACAATAATTATATTAAATTCATACATATTACATTGAAAAACAAACCCAAACAGTCAACATATATTCATTTGGCCCATGCTTAACGCACTTTTCATTTCATTATCCTTATTTCTGCCATACAAAGCTTAAATTTTGATAGAAATTATATGGCAGAAAAATACATTTTCATTATATCACGTTTCGGTATATCACGCCAAAATTTTTTGGGTCCGTGATATAATCGAGAAATTACTGTATTTGAATCACAACAGTTGCCCAAGCATACCAAGAATAGCAAACATAGTGTTGTTATCATCTGTCGGTTTATTTCCGCAAAAAAGAAAGAAATGTAACAGTTTTAGCGGTAAACACTAAAAAAATTGCTCTTATCAATTCAACAGTAGATTTTGGCAGGCATTGAAACTATCAACACTATATGGACAATATTTCACTTGAACAATATTGTTAAAAGACTGAGATGATAAATATCAATTATCATTCCAGTTTACTGCCCATAACTGCATAACAGTCACATTCGACATTTTTGACAAATTGGAGTTAATACCATAGAGAGTCATCAAATGATAAATACTTTCGATCAACTTAATGAAATCTGTGAGATTGTTCTAGAAAATTCGAAAAAAATACCAAGTTGTTTTGTCACATTGGTAATAATAACCGCATAACAGTCACATTGAGATTATAAATGTGCCTCGTAATGTAATAGCAATGAAAATTCTATCAGAATTTTTGACTATACACCTAGTATGCGATATGAGTTGTACAAAATATCAGTCCCAAATAAGCACTTTTGAGTTCCTGCTAATTTATTGAAATTTTAGTTTCCTCCCATACTGCAATAAAATGCACACATGGTATTCCATTTACTCAATGCCTACTTTTGTTGAATGTTACAAATATGCAGTTATGGGCAGTTTAGTTGATTAGCGAATTTATTAGCAGATCGTATATTTTCGTAATACATATCCCCAAACCCATTTCAAAGGTCGCACCATTGTAATTTCTGAACGCTTCTTTTAATGTGGCGCCATCCAAAAGTTTGTTAATAAAATGCACATCTAATTGAAGGAGGCTCCAGATTTCCTGACACATTTTTAATTTTCGTGAATACAATATTGAACTGCATGCCAATTTGATAAAAAAAAAACGAGATATAAGAGCAACTCCTACTCAGGAGTTTATTACTGCGTTCTTGTACGAATTTGGGTCACCTTTAATAGTATACAATTCAATTTCGCCGACGCAGATTTATCTAGATTGACCCAGAAATTCTTCTTGATGTCCTACAAAGCATTCTGTCCATAAACCACTTTATTTTGTTCTTGTCCACACATGTTTCAATCGTAGTTTCAAAGACATCGTAATTTTTTTTCTAAATATCTCTTCAGATAATTAAGCTTTACATTTATTAAATGATTATGATAAATTCAAGGGATTATGTGCATTCTTTTGTCTTATAAACAATCATATATTCAGCTATATCAGCACACTGGGATAATATGTCCTTATCTTACGTAGAACTGTGCAGAATCATATGCAACAATAAAATTTCCGGAATATATTAGGGCATTAGCATACTCATGATCTCGAGAAGATCTGTGTGAAGCAATATTTAGTTACTGAGGAACAGGGCTGGCATTAACTCGCACAATGCGCGCAAAGAGCAGAATTTAACCACTGCACAAAGAGGAGACAGACGCGCGCAAAGTGTAACAACACGAACACAATGAGGGCACGCAGTAGGAAGAGAGTGTAAGCGATTACGCAAAGAGTGATGCTGACGGAGTGTGTTGGCAAAACATGCTCAAAGTGTACACAATTTGGCTCTTTTTACCTAATAAAATGGGTATTTTTGGAACGGGGCCGACGAGTAGATGACGAAAATCGATGTCCGGTGTTGTTTTGGAATCCAAGATGGCGACTTCCGATTTGTGAAAATCCCTTCAAACTCATGCGATATGGATATTTTTGGAACGGGGCCGCAAACCGGAAGTCGCCATCTTGGGTTCCAAAACAACATCGGACATCGATTTCCGTCATCTACGCGTCGTTCCCGTTCCAATAATACCCATATTGCATGGGTTTGAAGGGATTTTTGCAAACCGGAAGTCGCCATCTTGGATTCCAAAATGGTATCGGTTTTCGTCATCTACTCGTCGGTCCCGTTCCAAAAATACCCATACTACATGTATTTGAAGGGATTTCTGCAAACCGGAAGTCGCCATCTTGGATTCCAAAATGACATCGGACATCGATTTCAGTCACCTACTCGCCGGTCCCGTTTCAAAAATACCCATATTGAATGGGTTTGAAGAGATTTTTGCAAACCGGAAGTCGCCATCTTGGATTCCAAAATTATATCGGACATCGATTTCCGTCACCTACTCGTCGGTCCCGTTCCAAAAATACCCATACTGCATGGGTTCGAAGGGATTTTTGCAAACCGGAAGTCGACGTCTTGGACAAGGATGGAAATCTAGTGATCATGACAAAATAAACGATGCATCGCGGTTGTTCTTTATCGTGCGATCATAGCAACAACGATTAACCATTAGTCGTCAAGTCCTAACAACAAACTCCGCTCTGCGAAAAATGAATCGTCATAATTTTTGGGGGATTTTTACGTTTTTATTCCGTGATCTGCCTTGTGGTATGTCATTTAAGATTCAAATGCCTATCGGGTATGATCTGAGTGAAAAATTATGCCGTGAACGCGTTCTGGTTCATGTTAATCGCGACTTGTAACAACATCCGACAAACGGTTTGTCCCGCGACAAACAGTGCATCGGATGCTCCATTTATCCTTACTATGCACGCGTGATGAGCTGTTCGAATCATGCTTCTGCAAGAGCAACGGCCCTCTTAGACCATTCAAATACTATGTTGTTAGTCGCTAGAGGCGATTTTTTTCCATCCTTGGTCTTGGATTCCAAAATGGTGTCAGACATCGATTTCCGTCATCTGCTCGTCGGTCCCGTTCCAAAAATACCCTTATTGTATGGGTTTGGAGGAATTTTCACAAACCGGAAGTCGCCATCTTGGATTCCATAATGACATCGGTCATCGATTTCCGCTACCTACTCGTCGGTCCCGTTCCAACAATTCTCCCATATATTCCAAAAGAAGCTCCAATAGAAGCATTCAGTAGGTACTCAATGAACCACACAAAGAGTGTGTGTTCACCATTTTCCATCAACACTTTGTGTCGAAGGATGCATTGCAGCGAGAGGCAGAAACACAAAGAGGCCTCAAAGAGGTAAGAACCAGTGAGAAAGTGTAGCTGTCGCACTGCACTCAAATTCATGATCAACACAAAGTGCGCGCTCTTTGTGTTTTTCTGTTTGCACTGAAGAGATGCCAGCCCTGCTGAGGAACATTGAGCTTATCAGCATCTACATAATCTTCGAGAGATACGACCACGTTACTTCAGGGCGTGGATAAAGCTTAGAAATTTCGACTGATGGTTTTTAGGGCATTACGATGCACCTGGTCTACTTAGAACAAGATCAAATAATTACAGGGCCTTGATACAGCTTGGAATTTTTAATTACTATCCTCAGGGCGATCTGAGTTACGGTCAAATAACTTCAGGGCATGAATATCCGGAATTGAATAATGTTATACATGGCGCCAAGTATACGTTACATGGGATAATGTCGAATAACTCCAGGGCGTTGATGCAGCTTCAATAGTTGTCCTAAGGGCATAATGATGTACCTGATGTACCTAGGATAAGGTCAAACTACTCCAGTGTGCTTATACAACTTCAATCAATGTCTACAGGGGTTGAGATGTAGTTAAGCTAGGTAGGATGAGCTCGAATTACTCCATGGCGTTAATAAAGCTTTTAATTTTCAACGGATGTCCTACAGGGCGTCAAGAGGCGCCAGATCATCGAGGGATAAGGTCAAATAACTCCAGATTACTGTATTACTCCATTGTTGATACAACTTAATCTATTTACGATAAATTACTTCAAGGGGTTGATACAGCTTTCAATTTTCAATTAATGTCCTCAGGGGATTGAAATGCATCTGATCTACTCAAAAAAAAAATCTTAAAAATAAAATTACACCATTGCGTCAATACAGTTTTGAAATTTTGAATGATGTCATACAGGGTGTTAAGTACACTTGGTCTTCGTGAGATAAGGTCAAATTACTCCAGGACGTTGATACAACTTATAGAATTCAACTGATGTTCTACAGGTCGTCGAGTTACTTGTGATATACATCTTGTGATGTTCAAGTAACGTCCTCAGGGCGTTGATGTGCATCTGATCTACGGGATATTTGGTCAAATCATTCCAACAGGGCGTTAAGATGCATCTGGTCTACGTAGATTAAATTTTAATTACTTCAGGGCGCTGAGATATCACATAATTCCAATTTGACGTCGTACAGGGCGTCAAGATGCATCTGATTCATGAAGCATAAGATTTAATTACTTCAGATCGTTAATACAGATTGGAAAATTAAAACGATGGCTAACGAGACATTTAGATGCACCTAATTTATTTAGGACAAATTGCTCCATGGCGATGATACAGCTTGAAATTTGCTATGTTTGTCTTCAGGGGGTTGAGATGCATCTGATCTACGTGAGACATGGTCAAATTATTTCAGGGCTTGGATACAACTAGTAAATTTCCATTGATGTCATACAGGGGGTTATTTACACCTGGTCTACGTGGGATAAGGTTGAAAATCTGTATGGCGTTCATGTAGCTTATGATTTCGAACTGATGTCGAACAGGGCGTCAAGATGGTTCTGATCTACAAAGGATAAGATCGAATAACTACAGGGCATTTATACAGCTTAGAATTTTCAATAGTTGTCCTCAGGGCGTCAAGATGTACCTGATTTTCTTAAGATATGTTCAAATTACTACAGGGCGCTGATACAACTTGGACATTCAATTAATGTCTTCGGGGGGTTGAGATGCAGCTGAATTTCGTAGAATAAGGTCAAATAACTCCAGGGCGTCGGTACAGCTTATAATTTGCAACTGATGACCTGCAGGGCGTCAAAATGCATCTGATCTTGGTGGGATAATGTCCAAATACTCCAGAGCGTTGATACAGCTTGAAATTTTGTATTGATGTCTTACAGGGTGTTAAGATGCACATGATCTACTTAGGATTAATTACTCCTGGGCGTATAGCATGCAATTTTCAATTAATGTCCTCAGGGGATTGAGATGCACCTGATCTACCTGAGACAACATCAAATTACTCCAGGGCGTTGGTTTCGATTGACAGGGCGTTAAGAACATCTGGTCTTTGGAGGATATGGTCGAATTACTTCAGGGCGTTGATATGGCTTATAATTCCATTGATATCTTAAATAACGTCAAGATACATCTGATCTACGAAGGGTGAGGTCCGATAACTTCAGGGCGTTTATACATCTTGGAATTTTCATATAATGTACTCTGGGCGTTGAAGTGCACCAAATTACTCCAGGGCGTTGATATAGTTTGAAAATGTCTTTTGATGTCTTACAGGGAGTTAGGATGCACCTAATCTCGCTATGATAAATCACTCTTCCAATATTTTTAATGAATCAGGGAGAAAATTGTAAAAAAATCTGAGAAAAGCTTCTTAGTCGTCGAATAAGCGCGACTAAGCAGGACGACAGGGGCCCAGATAGCCGTAGCGGTAAACGCGCAGCTATTCAGCAAGACCAAGCTGAGGGTCGTGGGTTCGAATCCCACCGGTCGAGGATCTTTTCGGGTTGGAAATTTTCTCGACTTCCCAGGGCATAGAGTATCTTCGTACCTGCCACACGATATACGCATGCAAAAATGGTCATTGGCAAAGTAAGCTCTCAGTTAATAACTGTGGAAGTGCTCATAAGAACACTAAGCTGAGAAGCAGGCTCTGCCCCAGTGGGGACGTAACGCCAGAAAGAAGAAGAAGAAGAAGAAGCAGGACGACAGGGCTAACTACAAATGATATGTAATATGTTAGTAACAAAATGTTTACGATAGTGTCATTTGATTTTATCAAAACAGGAAGCCTACCAAAGTACACCTATCGAGCGTATTGACACAGCCACACCTAGTTTTAATCACCGAACACCCAATTGAACCCACCCATTCCATTCGCGAGCGACTAATCGGATAATTGTTCTTAATTCGCTCAAACAACTTCAAATGCCATTAAATTCGCTTTCAATCGAGGTAAGAACACTTGTACTTTCTTGTAGATACCATGCTACTGAAGCAACAGTCTTCAAACGTCAGCAGCAATGGGGCGGTCTTGTTGCTGCAGCTGCATCGTCTCTTTGCAATATGGGTTTCTTCGGTAGTAGCTAGGTGTCAAAAACACCAGCAGCCCGACGACAGAAGAGAGAAACCTCGTTTTCTGTGTATAGCAATATTTTCACATGGTGTCAACATAAATTAGTGCCAAATAGGTTAGGTTACGTTTTTCGCGTACCGTTGAAGTGGGAAGATTTGAACAATCGGTTTGGATATTCATAATTGTGGACCATTAGTTTTAAAAGTAACAAAAATGTTTACATTATCGATCTTGAGTAGAAGTGATAATCTCAACTCAACGAAATCATTAATCGGGGTATTAAGGGCATAATGAACACACAGTCATTCATTTTGCCCCGATACCTTCTTACCAGTATTGTTTTCAATCTAATTCACTATCTTGTTTTCCTACAATTTGATATGATTTTCATTATCATAAATGAATGCAGTACATCGTATATAAAACTTTAAAATTTTCGGACGGTAACTGAAAAGTCTTTCCATTTTTATGGTCCTAAAATAGGCATTCTCTTTATGTGTCCATAATGACCTCAATTCCCCTAATTAATCGTGTGTCAATAAAAATATGTCCTCAATTTCCCTCAATTGCACGGTACCAACATTTTCCAAGACCAAGCACCGAGCTAGATAGGAACATATTTGTCCGACTCGTGAGAGATCGACCTGCTGCGACAGAGTTTCTCGGCTAAAGATTTTACTCGAGCAGAAACGTTCGTCTTTGCAAGATTACGTTTTCTGTTTATCCGACCTGAGAACGGGGAAAACAGGGATGCTTCTAAGACTCCGAACACCTCTTGTCCATTGAGCTTCGGAATGAAAATCAGCCTGATACCTTTAACCGGCACAACTGACAGAGTAACATTGCACGGTTTTGTTCGCGGAAGCCTGTTGCGGCTGGAATGTGGTTTGCCACGTTCATGGACGTAGCCAAAGTTGTTCTGAAAAGTGATCTGCCAAAATTATTGTTATGGAATATACCAAAAATACTTTCGTAGGTCTTGCTATCAGCACTACTAGTTATTTCGAATTAAACCCATCCAGTAATGATAGCCAATGAATTTGTCAAGAAATCTATCAAACGACTCCTTTGGATATTGCGCCAAATGGTTTTGTTGGGATTTTTCGATGAATTTGTCCAGATTTTTAGGTTGTATTTTGTATCTCTTCAAAAAGTACACAGTGATTCCTCCAGGAATTTCTCATTCAGCTAAGAAATTTTTCCAAATGCTTTCCATGAATATCTACCAGAAATTTTTTGAAGTTTACTTTAATTTTATTTAATTAAAGTTTAATTTCAAAAGAAAAAAATCAAAAGACCATAGTTTAAAAAAAATGGTTCGAGAGATAAGTAATTTTTTTGTCTAGGAATAATACTACCTAAGTAACAAAAAGAACCAAGGGCCAAGAACTAAACGCTCCAAAGCGATATATAGTAAACTGGCCCTTAAACAAAAAAGTTGTAAATATCAACGGGACACTTCTTAGATATGAGCCTTAGGATAAGAAAAAATCGATCTCATAATTTGAATTAAATTGGTTGCTCCATCAATTGTTTCAATGGTAATTGAAATTGCCGAAACAGATCGGTGATCAAAAAAATCACAGACGTTGCGGTACATTCCGCCTTGATAACTGAAATCTGAGAAAAAATCACTGAATTTCGGTAAATTGATTCAAATTAACGATATCGGTGAAGATATTTAACGATAAATCGGTAAACAAGTTTGACTTCGGTGAAATATTCAGCTGAACTGTCAATAATAAGTACCGTGTTTGGTAACTTGGAAGAAGAAACGTCAAATCCACCATAAATGTATTTTGAAACGGCTCTTGTATAAAACCGTGAACAAATAGACCCGTTTCTGCAAAAAATTCTTTGATCTTTTCATGAAAGAAGTGATTGAAAGGTAATATACAAGATTTCGAGATACGAAATTACGAGTTATGAAGAATACTCAAAAAACAATCGAGAAATTTTATTAGAATTTCCTTTTTAGGCATATCTATTAGTATTTTAATACCGTGGATCTACATTTACCGATGGAATATTTTCTATGCAAGAATGGTGCTTCTCTTTTCAATACTCATGAGCTTATAAAAACTAAGATTTTTGAGTCTTGTTCATGCGTAAATCGTTCAACTTTTCCAAACAATAATTTGCAGGGTTATGGATGACACTGCCAAATATTCATGTCTTACGTGAGTTTTGCAAATAATATCAGCAAGAAAAATACGGGTTTTACTTAAAATGATATAAAAAACGATAAGCATTTTCAATTTGGCATAATTAAGGAATTGCTACAAAGAATGCAGTACTTCCTTTGCCTACTTTTAGGTGTATTCCGCCTGCTGCAGCAAGGCGCCCGTCAAAACGTCGAACGATACAAACAGAAGCGAAGACAGCAAACCCATCACCCCATGCGAAGAGATGGAGCAGCTGTATTGTTCTCAAGAAACACGTAAGTTCTACAAGAAACTCAATGCATCCCGCAAAGGCTTTGTGCCGCGAGCCGAAATGTGCCGTGATAAGGATGGAGGTATCTTGACGGACGAACGTGAGGTGATTGAAAGGTGGAAGCAGCACTACGATGAACACCTAAACGGCGCAGAGGAGGAAGATCAAAACAGCAGGAGGAATGGCTTCATCAGTGCGGCGGATGAGGGAGACGTGCCAACTCCCACAATAGGTGAAGTTAAGGATGCTATCAAACAGCTAAAGAACAACAAAGTAGCTGGAAAGGATGATATTGGAGCGGAACTTATTAAAATGGGCCCGGACAGGTTGGCCACTTGTCTGCACTGATTGATAGTCAGGATCTGGGATACAGAACAGCTACCGGAGGAGTGGAAGGAGGGAATAATATACCCGATATACAAAAAGGGTGACAAGTTAGAATGTGAGAACTATCGAGCGATCACCTTTCTTAACGCAGCCTATAAAGTGCTTTCCCAGATCATCTTCCGCCGTCTATCGCCACTGGCAAGCAGATTTTGTGGTCGGGCGATCGACGACAGACCAAATCTTTATGTTGTAGCAGATCCTCCAAAAGTGTCGTGAATATCAATTCCCTATGCACCACCTATTCATCGATTTCAAAGCGGCATATACCATCGACCGCAAAGAGCTATGGAAGATTATGGACGAGGATGGTTTTCCCGGGAAACTGACTTGACTAATCAAAGCAACGATGGATAGTGTACAGTGCTGTGTGAAGATATCGGGTGCATTATCGGACCCGTTTGAAACGCGCAAAGGACTTCGACAAGGCGATGGTCTTTCCTGCCTCCTGTTCAATATTGCGCTAGAAGGTGTTATGAAACGGGCGGGCTTCAACATGCGGAACACGATCTTCAATAAATCCAGCCAGTCCATCTGCTTTGCTGACGAGGTGGACATTGTCAGAAGAACGTTCCAGGTGGATTCTGAACAGTATACCAGGCTGAAACGTGAAGCAGATCGGGTTGGATTGAAGGTAAATACATCGAAGACGAAATATCTGCTGGCTGGAGGAATCGAGCGCGATAGAGCTCACATTGGCAGACGCGTGATAATCGACGGGGATACCTTCGAGGTGGTGGACGAATTTGTCTACCTCGGATCATTGATAACGTTGGATAACAACTGCAGCAGAGAAATTCGAAGACGTATCATTGCCGGAAGTCGTGCTTACTACAGACTCCACAAGACCTTGCGGTCTGATAAACTTCACTTCCGTACTAAGTGTACCATTTACAAGACGCTGATAAGGCGGCATCCATTTATTACGTAACGCTAAAATTGGAAATTTTCGACACCCTCCCCCCCTCCCCTCCGTAACGCTTTTTGTATGGAAATTTTCAAAATTTTGTATGAGTCGTAACGCTCGAGCCTACCCTCGAGCGTTACGTAATTTGTGGACGCCGCCTAACACCGGTAGCACGGGCATGAGACGTGGACAATGCTCGAAGAGGACCTGCAAGCGCTAGGAGTTTTTGAACGACGTGTGCTAAGGACGATCTTCGGCGGAGTATGTGAGAACGGCGTATGGAGGAGAGGAGAAGAATGAACCACGAGCTTGCGCAACTCTACGGTGAACCCAGTATCCAGAAAATCGCCAAAGCTGGAAGGGTACGATGGGCGGTACACGTTGTGAGAATGCCGGACAACAATCCCGCAAAAATGGTGGTAACCTCTAATCCGGCCTGTGCAAGACGAAAGGGAGCGCAACGTGCTAGGTGGTTTGACCAAGTGGAGCAGGATCTTTGATGTGTGGGGCGATCGAGAATCTGGAGGTTGGCACCCATGAACCGAGTTAATTGTCGTAACATTGTCTTGAAAAACGTAGAGCCAGCAAAACAACCAAACAAATAGGCGTATTCCGCAATTTAACGTATATTTAATTTTTAAATAATTCAAAACATAGTTTGGCCTCCATCATTGGCTGGTCAAGATTTAAGTAAGTAACAGCATTTTCAAGATTACCGAATGTTGTTAACATGGGATACCAATGTTACCCCTCATCTCCGAAATCAAAAAGTCACATGAAACAGTTCTCAAACATGTTAAAACTTCCAAATAACAATGTAAATACGTTGGAGGTTCGTTGTTGAATGTTTCTTTATTTTGTCAAATCTTACGAGCTAAGTTACATGTATTGATTATGCATATCGATAGAGACAGAATATATCAAAGAGAGATGGATAGAGTTGCGCTGTGCCAGTGAGCTACGGGTGAGTGACGATCGTTAGCGAGAACCAGATGTAGGTCAGTTAAGTGCAATGCCTTGCAATGCGTGGCGATGCATTGCCGGGTGTTCTATTACAGTTTGTTACTTTATGTTTTGGTTTTAACTTCCCACGCCACATGTTGGCGAGGTGTGGAATGATTTGGGTTCGAAAGGTTTGTCAACTCAAGTGGGTTTCGAAATGTTATCAAGTGGAGTGTGGGAAACGCGAATGGTTCTTCGTAGGCAATAATATAATGTGAAATGATGCAGGCACAGCACACCTACCCCCTTATGAAAAGAATGGTTAACGTAGTTAACTATTCGTTAATAATGAAATAGATTATACAATTTCGACGATATATATATATATTTATTTTTTTTTTCACTTTTACTTCTACTTAATAATCCTATTTTTATGCACTTCTTGTTGTTCTTTTGATATAAAATGTTCGATTGTTACATTCGGGTGATCTATGTTTATTATTTTAAATGGTCCTGAATACACGGGATCAAGTTTCCTTCTATTTTCTATTTTCAACCAAACTGTGTCTCCAATTTTTGTTTCTAATGGGTTTGATTTTTGTGCTTGGGTTACATTTCTTGAAGTTTTAGATTTATCCAATAGGATTTTTGCTTTTGTACATGCTGTTTGAATTCGGTATTTCATCTCAGTAAAATATGAATCTGTGTTATATACTGGGTCTATATTTTCGGTTAAATTACTTGCAAACTGGAACTGTCTCCCATATACTAATTCGAATGGTGAAAATTTGTGTTCGGTGTGTGGTGTAGTATTGTAGTAAAATGTATAATAGGGCAACCATGAATCCCAATCATCATGTTGCTCGTTAATAAATTGTCTCAAGTATTCGTTAAGACATCGGTGGTTACGTTCTAAACTTCCTATTGTTTCTGGATGGTATGCAGTGGAGAAATTTTGTTTAATTTGAAGCAAGTTGCAGATATTATGAAATAACTCATTCCTATATTCAGTACCCATGTCTGTTTTGATAACAGACGGGCATCCATATTTTAGAATTAAATTTTCGACGAACGCTTTAGCTAGCGTGTTCGCCTGCTTATCGACTAAAGGGGTAACTATGACGTATTTAGATAATTCGCATTGGATAGTCAATGCATAGCGATTACCTTTGTTGGATCTCGTAAATGGTCCTATTGTGTCCATTGAGATTGTTTGGAATGTTCTTTCTGGTGTCGATGTATGTGTAAAGTGTTCTTTTGTTTTAATCGTGTGCTTGTTCTGCTTACAGAAAAGACAGGATTTAACGTATTTTGTTATATCGGATTTCATATTAGTCCAGTAATAACTACGTCTCAATTTTTGAAGAAGTTTGTTTATACCTACATGTCCTCCTAAGGGTGTCACGTGGTTTTCTTCGATGATTTTCATGATTTCATGCTCCTCTTTTAATATTTGTGCTGGGGTGTAAAGAATTAACTGAACGTTAGTCAGTGTTTCGTTACACATGACTTTAAAACTTTCAGGTGTCAACATCTTGAAAATTTCGTCATTTCGAGCAATTGCTAGCTTATCGATTTCAACGTCTTTGGCCATGTCGTTGATTGTTTTAAGGTACCTTGTTAGATTAAGTTTTTTCAATGCATAGGGAAATTGAGCTTGCGCAATAACCCCTTTCACATTTTTTGAATAAATTGTCGCATATAGGTGGTTATTTTCACTTGAAAATTTCAGTTTGAGCATATTAAATGCATCAATATTATTTATAGAATCATATGCCATAAGGTGATCAGTCTTATTAGCAGTCTGAATTCTTGGACTTTGTTGAGGTGTTCGAGTCATGGATCTTGTTTGAACTCTTAGTATTTGAAGATTTTTGAGTTGTTCCGAATCTATGCTGATACGAGATAGTGCGTCGGGCCCAACGTTTTCCTTTCCTTTCACGTATTCAACGTCGAAAACGAACTCCTCTAAATCTACTCTCATTCGAGTAAGTTTCGATGAGGGATTTGTCATGGAGAACAAGTATACTAGCGGGCGGTGGTCAGTTCTGACCACGAATTTTCTACCATAAAGATATGGTCTAAAATATAAAATAGCCCAGTGGATTGCTGTTAGTTCTTGTTCTATGGTGGACTTGTTGCTCTCGCCTTTCGTTAATGATCGGCTGGCGTATGCCACTGGTAGGTCAATATCACCATGATTTTGTGACAATACAGCACCGCATGCTAGTTTGGATGCGTCTGTGCTGAGAATAAATGTTTTGTTAAAATCGGGGAACTTCAATATTTGAGGGGATAAAAGTTTATTTTTGAGTGAAATGAAAGCTTGTTTACAGTGTTCGTCCCAGACAAATTTTGCATTTTTACGCGATAAAGCATTTAATGGAGCGGCTATATCCGCGAAGTAAGGAATAAAACGCCTGTAGTAATTACAGAACGCGACAAATCTTTTTACTTCGTCTGCGGTTTTTGGCTCGGGATAGTTCAGAATAGAAGAGTATTTACTTTTATCGGGTTGGATACCTTGTTCAGAAATGTGATGTCCTAAATAGGTAACATCAGCGCAGAAAAAATTACATTTGGAAGGGTTCAATTTCAGATTAAATTTCCGCAATTTTTCGAAAACTTGTTCAAGGTTAGCTAAATGATGGTCAACTGAGCATCCGACTACTATGATGTCGTCTATGTAAAGGAATGCACTCTCAGGAGGCAATCCGCTCAGAGCAATGGTCATCATTCTCTGAAAACTATTTGGTGAAATGTTCAAACCGAATGGTAGACGGTTGAATTCAAAATGACCAGAAGTCGTGGAGAAGGCTGTATACCGTTTAGAATTATCATCGAGTTCAACTTGATGAAAACCGGACATCAAGTCTAAAGTGCTGAAGTATTTGGCTCTACCTAGTTGATCGAGAATGTCGTCTATTCTAGGTAAAGGGAATTTATCGGCTACTATCTTTTTATTTAGTTGCCGAAAATCTACGACCAAACGCCATTTCTTGGTGTCTGTTGTGGACTTTTTTGGTACAAGAAGTATGGGGGAGTTGTATGGCGATACTGAAGCTTGTATTATATTATCATTTAAAAGTTTATCGACTTGTGTATCAATTTCTTGTCGATGAATTTCTGGTGACCGATAATTTTTAATATATACCGGTACGTTATCAGACAAATTTATGTTTTGTTTATAAAAATTATTACTCGACAGTGTATCTCCTTCAAGAGCAAATATGTCATTAAATCTTCCGCAAAGATTTAGAAGTTTTTGTTTAAAATTTTCTGGTGTATTTTTTAGTTTCAGCTCATCAAAAAGTTTTTGGTTTCGTTCTTTAACATGGGATTTGTCATAACTGAGAATGTGGTAATGTTTAAGCGGTATATAAGTTCTTTCGAAATTTCTATCAATGCGTATGGTTTCATCATTCGTGTTGATTAATTTCACAACATGACTTTGGGAGCTTACTATTGCGTTAGCACAATAAACTCCAGGTTTGAGTTCCTTCGATAGTAGAACATAGTTGTCATTGATTTCTTCAGTGTAAACGTGTTTATAAATTTCGCATCTTGGTGGTAGGATAAAATCTCCGTTCAAGTTATCTTCAATTGGAATTTCTTGCGTTTCTCCGTTGGTAATGACTGTTAAAAACCAGGTGTCGTAATTTATGGAACAATGATATTTTGTAAAGAAATCTCTGCCGAGAATTCCGTCTGTCGGTATAGGAAAGTTTTGATCGACCAATTGAAATTTATGTTGTAGTGATATACCATTTGGAAACGAAATATCTATTGAAGCGGTTCCGATAGTTTCTGTAGAGAGGTTATTTATGCCGGTTATCTGACATTTTTCTGAAGAATTTATCAAACAGGATTGTTTTAGCGAATTAACTTTAAAAATAGAAACTTCGGCACCGGAATCTACTAACAGAGTTGATTCTGTTTCTGAAAAATTTAACTTTAGATAAATAAAATTGCTGCAAGTTGTATTAATTTGCAAGCATTTTCCATTTTTCATTGACGAGTTATGTGATGTATAATCTGGCCCTGTGGTTGAGTCTGCTGTTGCTGGGTAATGGGTTGGCCTTGGTATGCTCCTTGGCTCCCAACTTGGCCCGGTTGAGGAGCTGGTTGGTTTCCCGATTGGGCATAGAAAACACGTGGAGCTTGATTATGGAATCTGCCACGTTGATTACGGCCGTAGTTTTGGTTGTTTTGCCTATGGTAACCATTACCATTATTATTTCGTCGATAGTTCGATGAGTCGTTCGATTGATATCTACCATTTCGTCCGTAATTAGCGGGACGGTTTCCGTTTCCACGGCCTCTGTGGTAGTTATTCGTAGAGCGACCATCGTTATGTGGGTTATTCCGGGAATTCTGTCGGAAATGTAAGACACTATTTGTAGGTTTTTCCGTTGTTTCGTTCTCGGTTACTTTTTCCACCGCGGCAGTAAGGGTGGAGAATTGACCAGCTTTTAGAAGAAGTCTGGTTTCTGAATTTTTAACTCCAGCTGCAAGAGCTTTTACGCCTGCTTTTACAGACATTCTTGTAGCTGTGTCAACTGGAACGTTTTCGCTTATGTAAGCGCGTTCCAGGTCTAAAGTCAATTTTTCTATTGTTTCTGTAAATTTGCCAATTTCTCCGACCTGTTTTGTTGCGTTCAATTTAGCAACAACTGTTTCTGGTGCTATTTTTATTTTGCACTTCTCTTCAAGTTTTGCTATAATTTCGTCTATATTTTGGGGAGCATCTCCCACTGCGGCCCTAGCCTTTCCTTCCAAGCGAGAAAGGATTACCTGAAGGGCAATCGCTTGGTTTGTATTATCTATAAGTGACTTGCACGCTTTCAGAGCGGCTACTGTGCTCGTCAACTTTTCACCATCACCTTGGTATGTTGGAATTAGCAACGGGATCGTCCTAATTAATTCTATCGCTGACATCTTTGCTTTATTTTTTACTTTTATTGCAAATATTAGTGCTGTTGCTGCACCCTTGAAGGAAGTAACTTGTGATTTTGATTTTATCTCTACTAGCGAAAGAATTGCCAAATGCACTTTCTTCGCTTTTTCTAACAAAATACTATTTTCCTTTGAGTTCTCAATTTGAGCAGCGCCCGTTAATTTATTAATTAGGGAATCGGCGAGATTTTTCTGTTTTAAAAGGATTCTTTTAGAAGACCTGACGCTTACTTTGGCTTTCAATTCATTATAAATGGTTTTTAGTCTATCATATTTTTCATGCATTTCTTGTATTGTGTTTTATGAATGATACAAACACATTATTGCGGAGAGCTACAAATGTTTTTCTAATTCTAGTTTCACGGATCACTACACGATACAAAAAAAAAAAAAATCGACCCAATTATCGGTTAATTTCGCTCTGACTTGCAGTACTCACTCTTTACCGGTGTCGTTCTCGTTACTCAGCTGCGTCGTCGTCGTGCCCTGCATCGGTTTGATACGCAGCTGGGTTGGCCTCGCCGAGCTGTTGCCCCAGGTTTTTGTGATATGATTTTAAAGATGCTGATGAATATCGGCTACAGGGTGGCCTCGCCGAGCTGTTGCCCCGGGCTTTTGTGATATGATTTTTAAAGATGCTGATGAATATCGGCTACAGGGTGGCCTCGCCGAGCTGTTGCCCCGGGCTTTTGTGATATGATTTTTTAAAAATGCAGATGAATTTCGGCTACAGGGTGGCTTCGCCGAGCTGGTGTGCTCCGGGCATTTGTGATTTGTATTTTTTGGAGATGTTGTTGTCCTGCAGCTACTGGTTGGCCTCGCCGAGCTGGTGCGCTCCGGGCATTTGTGATTTGTATTTTTGTAGATGCTGTTGTCCTTCAGCTACCGGTTGGCCTCGCCGAGCTGGTGCGCTCCGGGCATTTGTGATTAGTTTTAAAGATGATAATGATGTGCGGCTTCAAGGTGACTTTGCCGAGTGGTTTCTCCAGGCTTTAAACAATCGCTGCTACCGAGCGGGCTGCTTTCACTGCAATACTTTTTTCACGCTTTTTGTACATTTTATACAGCTTTATTGCTAAATGGATAAGCTCTGTGACCAGGATTAGCCACAGCAACAGGGTCTGTTCCTCGTGGTCGGCGCTGTGTTGTTGCTGCTGGTCTTGTATCACCGTTAATTGAATGTCGCCGTTTTCATTATTCTCTTTGGACTGGTGCTTGCCCATAGTCCTTTTAATTTTCACTTGATTTCACTATTTGATTGTTCAAAATATTTGCTGTATTTGAACGTTCGCACTTGTACTTGCTCTTGTAAACTGTTCTAAGTCTTTGAAGACTTAGCACCTGCACGCGTCGCCATGTAAATACGTTGGAGGTTCGTTGTTGAATGTTTCTTTATTTTGTCAAATCTTACGAGCTAAGTTACATGTATTGATTATGCATATCGATAGAGACAGAATATATCAAAGAGAGATGGATAGAGTTGCGCTGTGCCAGTGAGCTACGGGTGAGTGACGATCGTTAGCGAGAACCAGATGTAGGTCAGTTAAGTGCAATGCCTTGCAATGCGTGGCGATGCATTGCCGGGTGTTCTATTACAGTTTGTTACTTTATGTTTTGGTTTTAACTTCCCACGCCACATGTTGGCGAGGTGTGGAATGATTTGGGTTCGAAAGGTTTGTCAACTCAAGTGGGTTTCGAAATGTTATCAAGTGGAGTGTGGGAAACGCGAATGGTTCTTCGTAGGCAATAATATAATGTGAAATGATGCAGGCACAGCACAACAAATACAGTATGAGCATGAGTCATAGGTGCCAGTACTTGTTTTAAAAATATATAACTTACAACACTTGCATTTTAAAATGAAATAATTGATAGTTTAAAAAAAAATCTGATCAATTTTACCCCAGATTATAGATACCGTAATCATTTGATAATTCATTTGAGATTTGTATATTTTTTCAACACTCGCTATCGTGTATCGCAAGTCAGTCCTATCTGTTCTCAATGTCTACTTGAAAATGAACTGAGAAGTTTACAAACTCGTTTTCCATACAAATATTCAAAAAATTCCAGATGACTTATGTATGTTTGAATGTGAATGAAACTTTCACAATTTGCTTTTCACTTTATACCTTTCTTAGTAAAATATAAAGATGGCCAAACCATGATTCATATAAGTGTTACACGTTGCGGAAATCTGTAGTGGGACTGATATGCGATTTCTTTTCCAGATGGGACAATTCGGCTTGGTGTTTTTTTTTCCTATTTAAAAGAACAAAATGTTGTCTCGTTAGTGCAACTAAAAGGCCACAGAAAAATATGTTGAAAACTGATAACAACTCAATTTTGACGAAAATGCAGATGGGAATGACTTGCGATTCGCGGCAGTAAGGCTCTATTAAGAATCGTGTACCGTTTTGATTCGAATAACGGACAGCTTCAAATTCCAGATGCTCCGGAAAAATTTCACTCGAAATGTTTCATAATTTGCCGTTCAAAAGTACCCAATTTGAAAAATGTTTTTAATAAACAATTTATAGCAATCCATGGAAATATACAATGCTCAACTTGTTTTGACGTCTTTCTAATGGCTGAATGCTTTTATTTAATAATTTACCTATTCTTATTGTGTTTTTCAATAGCAGTCCGAAATTGGAATCAAAGTTTCCGGAATATGAAGCAAAACTGTAATTGTATCCAAGTGAATTCAAGATGTGTAGTTCAAATCTTCACCCTCCATTCCAAATTTAAATGTTTGCAAGGCCTAATGAAGATTCATGTAGAACGATTTAATTCATATGTGTTTTAATTCATTGTATTTCACTAAAGCCTTAACTGTCCTTAATATGAATCAAAACGGTATTTGCAAAAACGTAAAAGGCAGTTTTCTTCCGAACATCAAATCTAAAAAATATAGAACGTCCGTTTCTTCATTTTGTCAATTACAATAAATGGATGTTATTGTTTTTTCGTGATTTGTTGACCTGTAAGAAGAAAACTGATTTTCAAATTTTGACAAATGATTCATTTTTACTAGAGTTCTAATGCATGGATTTCTCCAGGATCCCACAAAATAAACACCAGAATCTCCTATAGGCCTTTTCATGTGACATGCATTTGTTTTCATCTGTGGAGAACCGGTGCTAACACGGGACTGTCATCTCCATAGAAGAGCTGTCAAACAGCTTCCCGATCAGCTGATTCGAAACGTCTTGTGTATAGGCCTATTCCTATACCGTACACCCCCGTTAATTTGAACGGTACCTCATGCAAACCATCCGGGTTCATTTTTAATTTGAACATCTAGTCACCCTAGAAACGTGTTTCTGGTTACCTTTTTCGCTGTTTTGTTTTGATTCTGCGTTCCGTTCCACAGCGTTCCTTTTCACTTTACTCCGTTCCACGAGGTAAATGACGTTTGAACCATTTTTAATCTGAACGATGTGCAAATTAAAAAGTGTCAGATTAAATGTGGTCCAACCAACGGGGGTACCCGGTATAGATCTTCATCTTTCTGACGTCACGTCCCAACTGGGACAATGTACCCGAATGCCATTATTCTGAAATCCATATCACCGAATCTTATAATTCCAAATGCAGTTACATTGAACGACATTGCCCCGGGATAAAGTGATCAAGGAACGATGCCTAGGGTTTGGTTCGGCAGATTTCACATCGTAAAGGTGCACTACTTGCGTTACGAGCAATCTAAAAGCACATGACCTTCAATCGAGCAAGTAGAAACAAGCAACATGGGTCGGAAGTGTGAAATGCCTTTCTGCCAAAGTGTTCAAGGCATGAGTTTTTCAAAAAATTTCAAATTTTTCCAAAATATTCACCGATAACAATATGTTGAACGTAAAATCGATATCTACTTATGCTGGCATTTACAGCATACAAGCAAAGTTTTGAGCATTTCCTCTACTAAAACCGACTGGGAGTCAAAAAAAGATAATATGATCCGTACTATGACTTCGACGTTTTCTGTTTTACTCTACTAGCTCGACCAGCAAAAACAGAATCAAAACAAAACACAGTAGGGGAACTGGGGGTAATATGCCCATAGGGGGCAAAACGCGCCACCATCAATTTGGCCGAACGATGTGTTTTAGAATGCTTTTTTTCACCTTAGATCATAGAAAATGGATAGAAATGCTTCTCCTAATATGTTTTTATGTGGTTTTCTCAACCAAATCTACAAAATCGTATAAAAACGTTTTTCGCTGTTTTCGTTGCAATTTTGTGCGTAAGTAAGTAAGTTTGTGCGATTTTCAATGTCATTTTTTAGGTCGATAAACAACCAAATTTCTGAAACTATTGCCGAGAGCCAACTTGTGCACCGTCATAGTTTGTATTACGTGCAAAACATATGTTAAATTTGCCCTCAAAAAGCTTATTGAAAGACCTAAACTTTAATCAACTCTGAGGGCAAAACGCCCACTCCTATTTCATAACACCAAAACAGCCGTTTGAATTCAAATTCTACCAAACGTAATGGCACGTTGAAGTTACGCAAAAATTGGAACCTTAGGTCGGTTTCAGCGGTCGTGGTCTATTCTAAATATTGACAGCTAAATAGACCAAACCGAAATTTTGCATCTCCACCGGGGCGTTCTAAATTTAATTTTCGAACAGTTCTGGTTCAAATAAATGAAACTGTCATACGGTTCCGTTTCATTCTGCCGTTCCAAATGTTGGGCTTGTTGCCCGTTCCAAATTTTGTGAACCCTACAAAAGCAAATTGAAATTTGCTCTGTTTGGCGACGTTTTTGTTGAAGATGTGATTCTGGTTTTGATTTCAGAATCGATGTTGTGGGCGGGAACGTATGCTGCGTTGTATCTGCGGTTTTGTTAAAAAGCGTTAACTTTGCTGCCAAAGTACATTTATCGAATAACTTATTATCTCGCCCTACAAGTTATTGATAGCGGACCAAGTATCTCGTTGTGTTTTAACAAATCATTGGACCAAGATAAATATTATTATCACCACTGGGAGATAGAGGAGTATTTTCTCTTCATCGTAGCATTGTTAATTAACATGTATCCATTCGTTTGCCTAATAACAAGAAACTACAGACTTGGTTACCAATGGTTTTTAGGGCGAAATCATAAACTAACCGAGATTTGCCCCAATAGTTCCTCCTGCATCGTTGTTGAACACACTGTTGAAATGACTGTAGGATTCCACATAGTTCTCCAGAGCGATTGTTCAAGAAATCAATGAAAAATTCCGGGGGGAGGATTTCCTAGAATAATTTCCGGAGCGATTATTTGGAAGGGTTTTCGAAGGAACTTCTGTGGTATTGGCTTCAAGAATAACAGAAAAAAATGAAATCCTGGAGAAACTCTTGTAGAATTTTAATGAATCATTTTGAGTTATCCTGTCAGAATTTCTGTTGGAATCTTGGGAAAGTCTCCTACAGTAACTACTGCGGAAAATCCCTGGAGGAAATTTAATAGGCTTCCCTCGAAAAATTAATGGAGGAGTTCCTGATCAAATCCCTGCAAAAGTGGCTGAATGAGTTTTTGAGGATTTTAAGCGGAAATCCACGAAACTCTGTAGCCTTTTGAATTTTTGGCCTAGATTCTCCATGAATTCTTGCAGAAATTTCATCTCAATCTTATATTAGTCTTTTGTCACTTTCCATCAGAATGTATCGAGGGGCGGACAATAAAAGATAAAATGAAAATTCTAACATTTTTTGTTAATTCTTAATGCTAGCAATCCACGTTTATAACAAAATTACTGCTTTTTTCATTATTTTCATTGAGTTAGATCTGTACGTCGTTATCTTGAGCTTTACATTTATACAACATGTGCTCATATTGATTTTACAATGGTCAACTCTATTAAAACTAGCCAAAACACTAAAAGTCATATAAAACAACACTGAAAATAAGTCATTTTATTTATTTCTCCCTTCTGGATTTTTCTTAATTTAAGGGACGAGGTGACAAAAGTAAAATTTTTAATTTGTTCCGGCCTTATTTTCAAATTAAAATAAAATTTTGAAAATTGGGTATTCTTTGTAGTAATGCATTGATTTTGCTAAAATGAATATACTTATAAAAAAATTGACAACGGAATCGTTTTCAGTGATATTATTTTTAGTAAAACATGATTTTCGTTGATTATTTGCAGCATTCATGTGAGGTATGAATCTTCAATTGTGCCATGAGCTTCTAAGAACGAAGGTTTTTGCCAAAAATGAGTTTTGTTTTTGAGTAAATTTATTTAATTCGAAACAATGATTGCAATTTTTTTACGATGAAATGCATTTCGAACAATGTTACCCCGTTAATTGATTGGAAACGGATAGTATGTATGTTTACCTCTAGCATGAATATTTGGATTATTTATTTTTCGAGGGATCTCAAGAGAAATTTAAGAAGAAACTTCTAAATGATCATAGAAGTAGGTAACAGTTTGAAGAATTTCTCTTAAGTGTAATGTCTCCATGTATTTTTCGTGGGAATTTCTTCCAGTGTTGTTTATTAATTTTTCCAATAAATTATAAGTGATTTTTTTACAGATTCTTCCATGCTTTCTTTCTGCCAAAGGATCTTCAAAGATTCTCGTTCATCTAAGGATTCCTGTAGGAGTTATACAAGAAAACAGCCATGCATTCTTGCACTGATCGCTCCTTATGCAGTATTTACCTCCGGAATTCCTGAAAAAAATTTCTTGAAGAACAACTTGGGAAATTCCCGAAGAATTGCCTACAGGAATTAATGTGGGAATTTCATAGATAGTTCTTGAAAAAAACTTTGAAGGTACTTTTAAAGGAATCTCAGAAATTTCTGAAGAATTTCAGTAGTTATAGCTTCAAGATTTCCTGGCAGAATATTTTAAGTGTAACGTCTGGTAGGAAATTGGGCTCTAGCCGAGACTGTGATATGATAAAAAGATACAAAATAAAACATGCATCTGCTCGGGTATGTAGTACGTAGTTTAAGAACCTTTTAAAGGAATCCTGATGAATTTCCTGGAGGACATATGGAACATTTTCTGAAAGAATCTACAATTTCTGGAGAAATTTATAGAGCAATGTTTGAAATTAATTCTGATAGAATCCATCGAATATTGCCTGTAGATCTTGAAGAATAAATGTTAACAGGGAATACAGATATTAAAACACCATAGAGGATATCCTGGAGGGGGTTAATAAATGGAATTTTCTGGAAAATAACTTGAGGAATCCCTGGTGAAATTTTTAGCGGAATACCTGGTGGGATTTCTTCAGGAATATCTGATGGAACTTCTGGAGGAATCTCTGATACAATAGATAGTGAAATCCTTATGTGAATTGCTGTAGGAATCCTTGAGTGACTTCCTGAAAGAATACCTTATGGGATTCCTGGAGAAATCTGTGATAGGAATTACTGGCGAATTTTTTCGAGGAATTTTTAGCTAAATGCCTGGAGGAATAAATGGCGGAATTCCTGGGGAAATTACTAGCAGAACTCCTAAGGAATTACTTGCAGAAATTATGGAGGTGTTGTTGATGGAGTTTCTGAAATCACTCCAGTTGTAATTTCTGGAAGAATCCATGATGAAATTGCTAGATAAATTTCTGTTGTAGTTCCTGAGGTTATTGCTGGGATTAATGAAGTTGTCACTGGTGTGTTTGGCAAAAGACCACGGTTCATACAACTTTCAGCAGAGTTATATGGAGAGATTTAAGTTGAATTCCTAAAAAATAAAATGGTTAAATCCTTGGAAAAATTTTTGAAGGAAGCCTTAGAAGAATTCCTGAAAAAGTACATAGAGAAACTCTGAAGGAGAACATTCTCTGGAGGAATCATTGAAGTAATTTTCTGGAGAAATTGTGGAGTGTTTACTGAGGAAATGTCTGGCGGAATTACTGATGAAACTCTGGGAGAAATTCCAGGGTTAATTCTCGGAGAAGTCTCCGAAGTTATTCCTGGAGGAACTTCTGGAAACTATCTGAACTTCTTTCTTGGTGAAATCTTTGAGAAATTCTTGAAACAATACTGGAATCCATACACAAATTCTCGAAAACATTTCTTATTTCTTGCCGAAATGATCTTAGAGAAATACATTAAGCAGGTAATGGAGAAATTCCTGGGGT
Source organism: Aedes aegypti (assembly GCF_002204515.2). NCBI lineage: Eukaryota > Metazoa > Arthropoda > Insecta > Diptera > Culicidae > Aedes > Aedes aegypti. Next base: position 21,169,841 of record NC_035109.1, on the reverse strand, counting down.
GAGATATTACTGAGAGTTCTCGGAGGAACCCCTGAAAGAGTCTCTGGAGGAAATCCCAGAAGAAATTTCTGGAAAATGTCAAGGTGAAATCTATGGAGGAATTACTGGGATTCCTGCAGGAGTTTTCGAAAAAATCTCTTTATTATTTAGCGGTGAAATTTCCCTAGAGCAATTCTTTAACAAATTCCTGAAGGAGCTAATGGAATTCTGTGGAGGAATCCCTGAAAAAAAAAAAAATGCTGGAACCCTGGGTAGTCCCTTTGGAATTTCTCGGGAGAATTCCTGGAAATGTCTCAGGTGTACCCTTTTCGAAAATATCTGAAATATTTCATTGAGGAATTTTTTAAGTAATTCTATGAGCATGAGCACGAGCATGAGCATGACCGCCCACAGTTGTTTCTCCGTTATTGCAAAAAGAGCTGTACTTACACAGGGAACCAACAGATGCTACCAAGGTCAATTTGAGGATGGAAGGGAAATGTTGTTACTTGCTTGATGGAAGCCAAGGAGTCCTCTGCACTTCTACAAGGAAATACTGGGAGTTTGGTTTTGAGAAAGGATTAGTTTTGAAAAACAATAAATATAGTTTGAAAAACGATTAAGATTTATATTAAAATGATTATGTGACCGTATAAACGGAAAAACGATACTTGAAGGAGTTTCTGGGGAAAAAATGAACAACAGCAGGAGGAATCCTTGGTGAAATCCTGGAGGAGTCCCTATGAGAATTTTCATAAAAATCTTCCGAGGAATCTGTTAAAGAACTGTTAAAGAACTCTCTGGAGCTGTCATTGGTAGAATTTTTGAAAATATCTGACACATTTCTTGGTGAAATTTTTGAAGGAATTACTGCATTCTCTGAACAAGTTTTTGAAAAAAAAAAATGTGAACTATTGCCTATTGAGAAATTCCTTGACAAAATCTTGGAGAAATGCGTTTTTACTCTGATATGGTTTATATTTACTCTTCCCAGATATTGTTGATATGGTAGATAAACAAAGCATTCCTATCGCCAAATTAATTCTAGAATTAATATAGTATATGCAAGATGTCCATGTTTGGTAGTTGAGATTTGCTTCACCATCAGACATGAGAACTGATGTTGAATTAAAGACAAATTTATTTGAAACTGGATTTACATCAAACTGCGGTGGGAGCGGATGAAATTTGTTCTATATTTTGTGATCTATTTTTTTAGAACTGTTATACAATTAGACCAAAAAAATGGAGCACCGGTGAAAACGACCTTACAAGTGTGCATTTCTCGCATCAGCATGTATACTATTATTGAACAATAACATCTGAACAAACGCCCAGATGTATGCAACTCATATACAAGCATGATTGTGTGCGTTCGTTTACAGCATGGCTAACGCCGAACTCAAGCGGGGCGTTTTACCCCGCAAAACAATACATATGCAGTTAAGCAAGCATTTTTTTTTAAATTAATTTATAAACCCCAGAAAAGTTAAAATGGATAGCTTTTTCTACTATTTGGTAGAAAACATGTTTGTCTATCCGACCATAATTAAAAAAGAGCATAAAATAATGTTTTTCACATCTAAAATCGCTGTTCTCCTTAACGAGGGCAAACTACCCCCAGTCCCCCTAAATATGACAGATTGAGCGACCAGTATTGCTAGATTTTCGATTGGGCTCATTTTTTTTTCTCCGTGTTGCCAAAACCTCTCTTCCGTGCAACTCGATCAAAAGATGTCGCTAGTTCACATGTGGGTGATGAATTTTATTCAATTTAGTTCAAGCAGTTACGTATGTTTGTCTGTGCTAAAAGTTTAGAAGCACAAAAAATATGCATAGGGCGTCCAAAACTAGGCATTTATTGAGAGTTTGATGAATAATACCTCAGAGATGGTTTGCCCCCTTTGCATTTAAACCCCGGCTACGTCTAAGCCCACGGCAACAAAGCTACAGAGATCATCAACGAACGCGCATCATCATCTTCACTGTTGCCCGAGATCGTCTTTATTCCTTTGATATGCAAATTCGCGCCAAAAACAACGCACCGTTGTTACTCCGTGCCATACCGATTGCCACCTTTCTCATCCTCGTTCTGTCAGCAGATAACGTTCATCAAGCTTGAGCAAGACGTTTGGCGTGATGTTTGCCAACAAAATGAAATTCATGTTTCGTAAAGTCTACGGTAAACTGTAACAACCGACCAAGACTTGGTTAGTGCAGAAGCGCTTAGACCTTTATTATCCGGTCCCGAGGCTCATTATCTTGCCCCAACCAACGGGTTGACCACAATGGACGTCACCGTCAGCCGTATCCCATTCATCCGACCGCAAATCGGATTATGAACCCATTTTATCGTCACCTAAGCCCGTGTCCTGCATCGCGAATGTCCCATCCATTAAATCCATCAACCACTCCTTTGACACGCTTCAGTGTCTAGCACACAGTGCCTTTCGTCCCCAAAGAGGTCACTTTAATACCTTGGGGGGGTTCGGGAAGGAAGAATTACGGTGCCTCGCTAAACTGTTTTTATGAAAAAATAATTGTCCATCAAAACTAAGTACAAGGCTCGATTCCTGATATCATTATTGCGTCACATACATTATAAGTCAGTACAAAGGTGAAATAAGTTATGAGTTGTAAAAACGTCTGATTATAACCGGTAACAAATGGAAAAATACTAGTTGAAAACAGGGGATTTTTTTTATTATCGGACCAATTTGGGCCGGAGGTTCTCCGATTTGTATGAAATTTTCACAGGAAGTAGAATTTAGTAAAGTAGAGCTCGTGGATATATGACCAAAAGTGAAATTCAAAAAATTGTAGTGGCCAAATTTACTGTAGATAAATTTTGACGTTTTTAAATTTATTTTTTTTTAAATTCATATCTCCTGAACTATGCATCGTAGAACAAAAGTCTTCTAGTGAAATCGAAAGGAAATTTTCTCCGGCCCAAACCTGTCCGATAACCTAAAAAAAATGCTCAACAGTTAGGACAACTTTTTTTGTGCCTTCGTAGGTTTTTGATGCTAATGAGTAATTTGATTATAGTTTTTTTTTTTCAATTTCTTAGTTAAAAACTTCAAATCAAGATTTCTTAGGATTCCTCCCAGGGATTTTTTTTCAATTGGGCAAGATTTACACGACGACCATAGGATTCGAGCCCTGCATCTAATTGTGATGACCATTTTTGTTTCATAATAACGGTCTAGAAGGGCACCGTGAGTGTCTTCGTCCTCCCAACATTATTGGATGGGGGAAACTATTAAGCTCTTAAATTTGAAACCGAGCGTAACCACCAGTGTGACGGATTGAAAACCACATCACTCCTAGAACTGGGCTCTGGAACAACAAAACTCTGGAAGCATGATCTCTTTTTCTGCTCACGTACGAATTATTTTTCTTCCATGCAGGTGAGACGACAGTGGTGCCACTTTTCTTTCTGTTCTTGAAAAGACCAGAAAACTTGTCCTAGTATGTAATTTAGAACTGAAACAGATGTCTTTGAAGTCATTTACTTCATCATTGTGTATCATGTGATGCAGCTAGAACTGTTGAAACTACTATGATTTTTGAAATTGTGTTTTAAGTGAAAGTTTGAAACCTTACTTATCGGAAACGTCATTCACAGTATTTGTACACATTTAGATATTTAAGAATACAGAGTCAAATTGGCTTATTTTCTTATTATATTCAAATGTTCAGTGTTTAGAAAGCAATATTTAGTTTCCAAAATTAAAGAAACACATAGCTGATAAGAAAAAAAAGCATATACGATCCCATCTGGAAGTATTGGAGTAGCTCAAAAATTAGGCTTAGTACTAGTCTGTGTTATCCCAAGACATAATCTTGGCTTGCATGTCCAAGAATTCTGATTTTTTTTTCATTTTTCTTTCAATCTACTCCTGGCATCACTGACGTGTTGCTTCGCATCGCCAACTGATGGGTTGTGGCTCATGTATCTGTTGGCCTGTTCTCAGTTCCCATTCGATGGACTCACTCTTCTGCTTGGTTTTACTGTTGTAGCTTGGCAGTTGCTCAGAATCACTCCAGGAGGGTATGCATCACTATCGTCAATGGTGCACTGCTGGTGCACATGATGCACGTAGGGTCTTTTGGGTTCATAATTTAGCAGAAAAAAAACCGTTATTCATTTCATTCTGCAGTTATAGGCAAATTTAAGTGAAAAACAACGAGATCTTTAGGTGCACATAACTCATGAAATTGGTTCGATACAAATTTTCTCTTATCAGCATTCGAAATGCCATACATTTGACAACTTTTTCTGCAAAAACTGTGAGAACATGCTACCTATAGCAAAGTTGTAATTTTTAATTAGATCAACAACTTTCCGTTTGCAATATTATGGAGAAATGTGAAGCAAAAATATATGTTTTAAATAAATTTTGTATGAAAAATATCGTCATAATAAATGTAAAATATTTAAATGTTCAATTCGCTCTAACTTGTAAATTAGCAAATTTCTGCAAAAAATTAAACGTTTTTTTTAAGATATCAGGATGCTTTTAGATGTGAAATATTCAAAATGGCGGCGACATGACGCGACAGGAGTTGTTTTTCATGTTCAAAATCATCAAAATTACTAATGTGTAATGTCGAATAGTACTAAAACTTACCTGACTGGGGATGAAACTGCCTACGGAAAAAAATCCCTTGAAAAAAGTAATTCAATTCAAATTTAATTCAGTACTTAAACTTCAACCAAATATGTTTTTCCATCTAAATGCTCGATAAAACTGTTGAACCATAAGCTTTCAGAACTTTGGGAAAATATTACATGTCTAAGATATTCTATTATTTTAAAATAACATTTTTTAAAAATATTACTCCATCCACTTTGAAGTCATAAGAGCCAAAGAAATTTAAATTGTTATTAAATTTCAATCAAGGTATATAATAATATAATACATGAAGTATATTTTAGAATAATTAAAAAACATAAAAATCTCAATACAGTTTTTGGTAGTTTTAGCCACCCCTTTATATGGAGCCCGATCATTGCACCCTGTTTGAAACTGATCATATCTGAGTTTTGAAGCACAATGATAAGTCTTTGGATTTCCAATCTAAATTCGTGAGAAATGGATCAATATTATTTTATCCAACTTTTTCTTGAAAGACTCCTATGTGCACTGCATCGGCCGCCTCTTTCTCTTATCGGCCACACGACTATTTTCCCAAAGCCTCTCCTGGATATTTACTATCTGCCGTCCATTTTTCCCCAGAACCATCATGGGGAACTATCATCAGTCTCGACTCCAGACAGGCTCAGCTCCACTTTGTCTGCTGGATCCACTTGATACGGATCATTTAACGGCTTTGTTTTTTGCTTTGCTTGCTCTCTCCGGTGGGTGGTTACATTGCTGGGTTTGAAAATAACTAGTCGGGTACTTGCCATATGGTGCAGAACCACTCCCGGAAGGCTTGGATTGAAATGGACCTGGTTTTATTGGCAGACAATTTTCCCGGCTGATGCTCGGAGAAAGTAGACTTGCATCATGGGATGGAATCATCCAGGGCTTATCGAGGTTTCAAGTGTCTCGTGATGATTGAGTTTGATGTTTGAAGGTGCCTAATTGGATTAGATTTGCAGGCCAGGATGTTATATACACTGAAATCTCAATTTACGTCACTTCTATAACGTTAATTCTATTATCATACAAATTAAGGCTGCGCGGCAATTCATGAGCATATACCTACTTATGCATGTTTTGTAAGTTCCGAACATTTAAACTTGTGCTAAACCAAATAAAGATCTTGACGGTTTCTATATCTATCGTGGTGATCCAAGATACGATTTCTTGAACTCAGAAACTTTGTGGATTATTGGTACTGATTTGACATGGAATTCTTCGTAAGTAAAATTCTATTTATATTTCTTGACCCATTAAATTAAGCTTTCAGTGTAGTTATTTCCATCATTTTTCAATCTCTCGTAGATCTAAAGGTGAATTTTTTCGTTTTTCTTTCAGAACATTCAACATCGACTGGTTGAAAGAGGATCCTTCAATCTCGCTTAACTTCTATGACGTAAACCACACATCACTGACAAAATGAAGCACTACCTGTACATCATACTGATATCCATCATGCTAGGCAAGCATTACGCGATGACACATGTTATTCGGGTAAGTTTCAAGTTCGACAGCACAAGGCTCACACTTTTAACCATCCCATCATTATTTTAGAAAAGGCAGCTTTTCCGTGAACAGGTCCTCCCACATGCCGGTGGCAAAATTCCAGACTCGGCTTTCCACACTGATCGCCTGGCGTTGAATCGTTTGCAAAAGGACGGTATAGCAGTTCCGGATGGAGTGCTCCTAGAACAGAGACGATATCAGGTGTATCCTCATCCTCATCGATCATCGCGACCGACCTTCCTAGTGGCTCAAACCCCAGATGGTCGTTACACATCACCCGAAGGAGCCTACAGCCACAACGGCTTGGAAACGGTCGATAGCACCTACGCAATTCCTATGCCATGGGAGAAGGACTCTCATTACAAGGTCCCATCAAGTGGCTACGCTTACGGCAAACCCGCCGCAGTGCCAGTGTTCAAAGAACTCCGAGTACCGAACTACTCGGTGTTCAATTTCGATTATAGCAATATCAAGAGCAAGCTGTTGCGCAAACCTGCTTCACTTTATCCGACGGCGGCGATTGCCTCCGCATACAGCCCTGCTTCCATAAGCCATCACCGTCATCTTCAACCAGCACCACCAAAGCCATCATTGTCTGTGGTGCCGCAGAACTACGTCGCTTACCACGCAGGTAAGTCTTGTCAGCATGTTCAATCAGTGTTGCTTGTTGCCTATCGAAAGGCGCTTCTCACCATCACGCTTTTCCATTCTCTGCTTTCTAGCGCTGGGTAACCTGTTGAGTTACCAAAATGCTGCTTCCGCGTACGGTAGCGACTGGGACAAGGACTGGGCGCCGTCCAGTGCTTTCCATCTAAATCATGATTTATCGTCTTCACACGTGAGTGCAACCCTCAATTCCATAACAAATATATCATACTCGAAAATCACCCGAAAGACATTTACCCAAACGACAAATACTCGAATGTAACACTTACCCGAATGCGTCATTTTCCCGAATGAGTAGAACTAGGTCTGCAACAGTGATAGAAACGTTAAATATGGTTCCACTGTGACCAGAAATCTAATATGTAGTATGAATCATCAACCACGGAATATCAACCATTGATATGTGTAGTCAGTCGGAGCTAAGCTAAGCTGGGGAGCCGAGAAAATTTCCGACCCAAAAAGATTCTCGACTGGTGGGATTTGAACCCTCGACTCTCAGCTTGGTCTTGCTGCGCGTTAACCCCTACAGCTATCCAGTCCTCCCGAAATGGGAATACAGAACTTACCCAATTTTGTCATCCCCATCCTTTTTGCAGAGTTTTTTTGCTCTCACGGTTTCATTATCATAAGATTATAGAGTAAAATCTAGAATGCCGTGAAAAGTGTACTACGACCTGTTGAACTTGGGTGTGCCATTTGGCCGAATGCAGTTTGGACGAATGCAGTTTGGCCGAATCAACAACAAAACAAAATCAAATTTTTTCAACGTTGATGTGTAGGATTCATAAGTGTGGCCCAATAACTGACCTGCTAGTTAACTTCTTGCTCTTAATGATGTGGCGGGACGTCATGTTTGTCACTACACCCGATTCTGTTTTTGCACGGGAGATGCGTACCGTGCAAAAAAAAGTTTTCAGTTCAAAATTTCAAAAACCGTGCAAAAAAAGTAACACCATTTCTCAACGTTTCATGCAAAAATAAGGTTTTGGCGGAAAAAAGTGTATGGAAACTTTTTTTGCACGGCCGTGTAAAAAAAAATCGTGCAAAAACAGAATAAGTGCTTGAAGAGATAAAACTATCCGTTCATTCAAGACGAAGTTGTGAACGCACATCAAGACTCTGAGCTCATGGCTGGTTCATCTCTGGGTAACGGTGTGCTAGGGTTTGCAATGTTTTTGATAATTTCATAAGAAATTTTTCATTCTTTTATATGTAGGCTATTCTTTCCACCTGTACTGGTTCCATTACTTTTGGCAATAATTTAGCTTATATTTTAATTGGAAATTTTACCTTCTTTAAATGATCGGCAGTTCTTTATAGTTTTACTGAAATAACAATTATTTGCATTAGACTAGCTTAAATTATTATAACAGATTTTTCCTTCTTTTTATCATAGGCTGTTCTTTCATATTTTAATATTTTTCATAGATAATGGAACTAAGGCTTATTATACGTTCATAGAGTCTTATTAAAAATTAGACCGAACGACTCTGTAAAGGTTAAAGCAGTTACATGTTTCTCCGTTGTGGAAAGAAAAAGCTAAACTTGTGGTTGCTAGAAATTAATTAATTTACTAAGTAGGGGAATTCGGGGTAATACCGACATCATAAGCATATTGAAAAAAATTTGTGCACTTTCGCTTGTTAAACGAACCTAAAATTGTTGTAGAATCACACATTGGTTATAAATCTATCAATCCTTGTGATCGCTGGATGATATATTTAGGTTATATAGTGATTTAAATCAAATTAATTTTGCATTATTTTTAGGTGAGCCAATTGAGAGTGCGGGTAAAATCGACACCCTGTTGGGGAAAAACCGACATATGCACTTTGAGTTGAATTTATTCGTTGTGAAGTTGCCATTATTATTGAAAAGAATGCTTTAAACATGTCTTTCGACTTTTTTCGAGAGGAAGGGTTCCCTCTAAAGGATTATACACATATTTCGTAAATTGAAGATGTGAAAATTTCAAATGTCCCATGCCAAGACTATAAAGTTGGGGTGAATACGCATGGATATGATTAATTTGTGTTAATGGAATGTTTACGAAGATGAAGTTGTGGCGAATGATTGGTTTTAAAAATAAATACTGTTTTATTTTAACAAGTCAGAAAAGTGTTATTATTTTTAGTTATTAAAAACTGTCGAACCTCATGGTTTGTAAATAAACAATATTATTATTTTATTTAATGAACAATAAAATAATTTATTAAATAAACAATAAGATTATTTATGTTTAAATTCTATGAATTTTTCAATTTCAAATGAGAAAAATTTCTTCAAGCTTTATCAAATAAGTTTAAATGTGAAACATAGAAATATTAGTTCGCCACATCACTGAAATTCAAAAATAAAGACTCACATAAACTACAGAGGAAGTCTCCCGACAAGAAAGATTACTTGGAGATAGATTATGAAGCAAAGAAAGGGGTCGATTTTACCTTAAATGAAAGTGTCGATCTTACCCAGAGTGGATATTTAGATATTTTACAATAGCGTTTTCAGCTGTCGAGAAACCAAAAATTAAATTCTTCTTCATGTTATATGAACGTAGTAATAGTAAATGATGATGTAGACGCAGAACAAAAAATGACATTTTAAAAATTTCACATGCAAAATAGTTAAAGAATAACAGCCAAATATTGCAACTGCTGTTGCTACTATGTTATCCAATATGACTTTGTTGTTTATTCCCAGTGAACCACGTATCGTATTAGAATGTGCATCCCAAAATCACATATTCGTACGTCAAAAATCAGAATCGCACAACATGCCAAATAAGGCATTATCAATGTTACCACATGTTGTATATAAATCCCCAATACGATTCATGAACGACAATCTGTGTTGACAGCAAAACATGTCATATAAAGAGCATCACAAAATCGCGTTATGTTGTATAAACTGACAGATCATATATCAATCCAGAAAGCATCATATGAAATCGCAATAACTTAGCAAAAATTGCCTCCCAAACTTGGTATCTGCTGACGATGGGCCTCAAAGAACAACATATCAAGTGTCGCTGAACATGAAACATGCATTAATATTGGCAAATAATCACCATTCTGTTATGAAACCCTTGGTGGTACAGTGGTAAGGTGTCCGCTTTCTAATCCAGAATCGCACGCTCGAGGCTTGCTGGAGACTTTTTTTAATTTTTATCCACATTTTGTGGCATCGTATTTCTGATCGGAGAAAGTCTGAAAAAGTCGTGCCAAGTACGCATATAGCCTCCACTTTGGTAGGTATATAGCCTTTTCGTGCATTCTGTACGATTGAATTGATTCATATAGAATGATGTATAACAAAAGTTGTACCAACCAAAATGTTTCCTGGGTTTTGGCAGTCTATTCGTACCTTCAGTTGTAATGTCATCCAAAACACAACATTTCACAAGTCAAGATAAAGCGTGGTGGATACTGCATGAAAATCTGCTCAAATCATGAAAAATCAAAGGGTGTCGATTGGATTATGGGCTTTCAATAATGGTTTCACTTTTTCACTTTCAAAAACTAAGTTTATTATATTTTCACGCAAATACAGTGCCCGAAATTCCTATAAGCGCATGACCATTTTTCACCGGCACATGTAGTATGAAAGTCCAATACTTCAATAAATCATCTCTGCTTTTAGGTATTCGGATAATATGATATTTCTACCAACTACTAAGACTTTTCTTTCAAACAGTTTGGAATGAAGAGGAAAAAACGGGATTTGAGTATGGAAATTCTTATAAGCGCACCTTTATTTTCAGATCATAAAAAATCATATCACAAGAACACAACAACTTTAGTACTTGGTTTGTTTACCATTTTTCAGAATTGTTTCATAAATTCGTTTCGGCATTGAATCGACGAGGTTCTGCAGCATTGTCAAAGGAATTTTACGCCACTCCTCTCTAACAGCTGCTTCCAGCTCTCGAACTGATCCGAACTGCCGTCCTCCACTGTAAACCCGTCTTGCGAGGATTCCCCAAAGATTTTCGATTGGGTTTAGGTCCGGACTCCGCGCTGGCCAATCCATAACTGGGATGTCCCGCTCCAAAAACCATTGTTTGGAGGCCTTGCTGACATGGATCGCAGCGTTATCTTGTTGAAAAACAAATTCGTTTTCCATCACATCCTCCGTAAATGGGATCAAAACACTGTCCAGAAGCTCAACATAGTTTTCGGACTTCATTCTGGTAGTAATTGTTGCAATCGGGGTTTTACCTCTACGTGAAAATGCAGCCCAGACCATCAAACTTCCTCCACCGAAATTTCTGCTCAGCTTCACTTGCGGATCCTTCCGAAGATCGTGCCAATAATACGCGCAGCAGTCAGGACCATCAAGATTAAACTTCTTCTCGTCGGAAAAAATCACGTTGTTCCATTCCCGCTTCCAAGACATATGGTTTCTGGCAAAATCCAGTCTTGCCTGAACATGCCTCGGAGTAAGGTTGGGTTTTTTGGCCTTTTTCGTGTACACCATGTGTCCAGATCCACGTAGTATTTGAGATACTCGCCTTGTTGTGATGGAAAGACTCAATTCCTTCTTAATACCGGATGAATCCAGCTCCCCGGCTTCACCAAGCTGGATAATTCGGTTCCTCTCACGGTTGGTGATCTTGGAGTTGCCCTTGTTTTTCTTCCGGATGCCGTAATTCTCACCTTTCTTCAGGAAATTTCGCACGACCGTCTCTCCTCTACCGATCCTCTTGGCGATTGCACGGTTACTTTGGCCAACATCCTTCAATTCAAGGATTAATCTTCGCTCCGTTTCGTCCAAGAACTTTCCTTTCGGCATCTTCAAAACTGTCAACAAACAACACTGTGCACGAATCGCAAAACTTTCCGCACGCATCTGTTTACATCGGCAGAAAAAGAAAATGACAAGTTTTTGTAGTGTGAGTGAAGCAAACACAAATGGCGTTAGCTTGGACACTGTGCGCTTATAGGAATTTCCTGGCCAAAAAATGATATTTTTATTTCACAAAATCGAAAAATTATTAATTTTGACTGTCTTTCATACAACCAAGTGGAAATATAGTAAATATCATTTTAGTAACAGATCGTCAATGTTTTATGTAATAACTAGTCGCAAGTGTTGAAAAATGCGTGTGCGCTTATAGGAATTTCGGCCACTGTATTCCACCATAAGTGTAAATTTACACCTTAATGGTTTTGAAATTGAACAAGTAGATGATTATAATTATCTTGGTATTTGGTTTGATTCTAAATTAAACTGACATTCACATATCAAATATATTCAGAAAGTTTGTTCAAAAGAATCAATTTTCTTCGAATCATTACGGGCACTTGGTGGGGTGTCCATCCTTCTGATATGATAACACACTTTACAAGACTACGCTCAGTTTTGGAGTATGGATGTTTTACTTTTGGTTGCGCTAGTCAAACAAACTTTCAAAACATGAAAAAATTCAAATTCGTTTAAAGTCAATGAATTCTACTCATACTAAATCTGTTGAAGTTTTAGCGGGAGCTGTTCCTCTCAAAATTCGTTTTACTGAATTAAATTGTAAATACCTAGTTCAATGCTTCAATAATAATCATCAAATAATTAATACATTAAAAGATTTACAAGAAATTAATCCAACATATAAAATGATAAACGCATTTGATTATTGTTCTACAGAAAATATTGTTCCATTTCATTCCAATTGTTTTTTTATAATTGTGATATAAATGTTGATAATACACATTTTTTCAAATTGCAGTCACCTTGTTCTATTTTTGTTGCCGAATTATGTGCTTTATATTTTACATGTAATTTTATAAGGGAATGTTCTCCAAACATTTATGTTATATGTACTGATAGCTTGAGCTGTTTGAATGCTATTTAATCCGTTAGTTTCAATTCTAAATCACATCATTTAATTTTATTGTTACGCAAATTAGTATATGATTTGCAGTCTCGAGGATTTATCATTAAATTTGTCTGAGTTTCAGCTCATTGTCAAATATTTGGTAATGACCAAGCTGATTCCTTAGCTAAACTAGGTGCATCTAGTGGCATTATATTCAAATGTGACATATTTTACTCAGAATATTTTACTAAATTAAAAAGAAGTTCAATCAACTTTTGGCAAATTGATTAGAATTCTAGTGATAAAGGTCGTTGGTGTCATTCCATATGTTCAAAAGTAGATAGAAAACCTTGGTTCAAACATCTATCTGTTGGTAGAAATTTGATTTGTCTTTTTTCAAGACTCATGTCCAATCATTATGTTTGCAACAGTCATTTATATCGTATTAATATTGTAGATTCTAATTTATGTGAATGTGGTGCATCTTATCAAGATATCGATCACATTGTTTTTCATTGTCAGAATTATGTATTTCCCAGGAAAAAAATTATTGATAATTTTCAAAAATTAAATCATTCTGTACCTACATCAGTTCGAGATATTCTTGGTAGTAAATTTCTTGTTATGATGAAAATTCTTTTTGGATTTTTAAATGAAATTCGATTTACTGTTTGATACTGCCTTTCAAATTTTCTATTCAGAGTTCAAGAAACATATTGTCCCTCGGCTTTCGTTCATCGATGTTTTCCCTTTGGCTCTGTTTTGGATCGTTTCCGGTCGAGCCTTTAATATTAGTTTTACTTATTTTATAACGTTTTTCAAAAAGATATAGAGGTTTTGCGCCCTTTTTAGAAGAAAGAAATCACTCAAAAGGGTTTTTTCCCTCTTCCAAATTCTTGTTAAAATAAATAAATAAATAAATAAAGGGTGTCGATCTTACCCACAGTGTCGGTTTACCCTGATTTCCCCTACTATCAGGAAGATTGAAGCAAATCGATGCTACAGAAAGACGAATAAATCGTAAACCTGTCTAACTAACTATTAAAAGCTGACTACAAACGCAATGCATAAACCTATGCTAGCAGAGCAGTGAATAATTGCTTACATTTAGAATGTTCTTCTTTCAGCAATGACTGTTCCTTGAACTAACACTAAAAAGCTGTATATCAATGATGATATATCCTTCTTTTAGAATAAACTGTTCTTTGGAATTCAGCTTTGAAATTCATTACAAATACATGCTAACTGCAATTCACTATTGTTTTTAATTTCGGCCAAACGGCATTCGGCCAAATGACATTCAGCCAAATGACCCGGAACCGTTAAACTTGTGTACCTTTTATAGTACCAAGTAGAGATGGTTGATATGAGTAAACGAATATCGATTCTATTTTCGATTCACTTACGTCGAAGTTTTTGTAAGACAGCTTAAATATGTTTCAGGAAAATTATTTTTGGGTTGGGCTTATTAGAATCAAGTTCAGCAGACATGCAAAATCAGTTGGAGTTTCTATTTTAAAAAACTTCTAATTCATAATCCTTAAAAGTTTACGTTTTTACTTGAAACACATGATTTATTTTCGATTTTAATCAACAAATCACTGAATCAATCAAAAGAGTCGCTTCACTTTCCTGAGTGAGTTACCTTCGATTCGCTCACCAAATTTTGAACAATATGCCCATTAGTGTGGGAAAAAATTAGATTCTCGCTCCAGTCCATTTTTTGGATTGCATTTAGGTCACATAACAACTGTGCAAAATTTCAGCTCGATCGGAGACATTATATTTTAGAGCCAGCCGTTCAAAGTTTTTATGGGATTTACTATGGGAAAACTTACTATTGCAAAGAAAAATCGCCAGAGGTCGCCCATTGACCTCTATAAAAATTCTGAACACAGACCTCGATAGATATTTTTACGATGAAGAATATTGCCGAAGACCGCGAAACAATCCGACACTCGTGAAAAATCTTATTCAATGAAAACCTATTGGCTAGGTGACGTTGATTAACACGTAAAGAAATAACAAAATCGGGCAAAATTTCCGAAAAGACTATGCTTAATATTTTTTTAACAACCATCGGATTGCTTTGCGGTCTTCGGAAATGTTGTTCATCGTAGAAATACTTATCGAGGTCTGTGTTCAGAGATTTTATAAAGGACAATGGGCGACCTCTGGCGATTTTTCTTTGCAAAAGTAAGTTTTCCCATAGTAAATCCCATACAAACTTTGAACTGCTGGCGCTAAAATATAGTTTCTCCGATCGAGCTGACATTTTTCACAGTTGTTATGGGACCTAAATGCAAATTTTTAATATAACCGTGTCCCAGGCTAATGCCCATCTCTTGTACCAAGGGACCAAATGCAGTGGCACCCATTCTGAATCCGACTTCTATGTCTTGAGTTGGAGTGCACAAGGGTTTCCTGGATAAATTCCTCAAAGCATCCTTTTTAGCGTTGGGCAAATATGATCAGAACATCGATGTTGCTGAATCGATTCAAACTCGACATGTCGAATCGATTCACCGATTTAATCGAATCATTTTTCTTGAATCGATTCGATTTTGAAAGCTCATAAGAAAATTTACTAAAACAAGCTCTCAAAATCAGACCAAATGCTATTTTATTTGGTTATCCAATTAATTAACGTTTGAAATAAAAAATGATATATTCAACGATTCTAAACTAGGTTTATGATTCATAAACTCATTGAAAAATGATAATCAATGTCATACTTTTGATACTTTTGAATCGAAACAAAAAATCGAATGAAGAAAATCGATTCACTCGATTTTGAGTGATCCTAACATCGATTCAAATAATCGATTAATCGGATCGAATAAATCGATGTTCGGAATATCGATTCAAAATCGCCCATTGCTAATCCTTTTAAAAGGCGCTTTAAGAATTCTGGTGGATTTGGTAGAGGAATCGGACAAATTTTCGAAAAGCTCTCTAGAAGCATTCCAGATCAAATCTCAGGAGACACTACTTGGATAATTTCTAATGCTTTTTCTCTAGGAATCTGGAACTAAATTCATGAAAAAAAAACTTGTTGGATAATCGCGTTATAGTCGCTGAGGGTTTCTTTGAAGCCTGCAGATTTTTGCATCACGATTTACTGCAAACACAATAAAGAAAAAAAAATTACATTGGAGATCAGTTTAGTTAAAATATAGACTTTAGAGACCTTTAACTAAAAATAGAGACTTGCATTGAATTGGAGGAATTGCAATGGAGGCCTTCCTTAGCCGAGTGGTTAGAGTCCGCGGCTACAAAGCAAAGTCATGCTGAAGGTGTCTGGGTTCGATTCCCGGTCGGTCCCAGATCTTTTCGTAATGGAAATTTCCTTGACTTCCCTGGGCATAAGAGTATCATCACACCTAAAACATGATATACGAATGCGAAAATGGCAACTTTGGCAAAGAAAGCTCTCAGTTAATGACTGTGGAAGTGCTCATAAGAACTCTAATCTGAGAAGTAGGCTCTGTCCCAGTGGGGACGTAATGTCAAGAAGAAGAAGAAGACTTGCATTGAAATTAACCAAATCTCTGAAAAGAGACCTGCCTGTAACTACATAGTTTTTAAAGAATTCGCAAATTGATAATACCATTCAAGTGAATGCATTTTGGGTAAATAGTTGTCAGGTATTTGTTATAAAATTATTCAAAACACTGTTTTATTGCTTATGACATCATTTACGAATCATCATTTTGTTAATCCCTTTCTTTCCATTTCTCTCACCGCGCCTGCTGCCTAACAGCCACTTAACAGTTTTGAGGACTTTTACGCCGATCCTGGCAGCAAACAACGCTTCTACCGGCATGCGAACCAACGACCGTCGTCGTCTTCTTTGCCATCACGACTTGCCAAAGGACGAAGACCATCCTCACCGTCATCATCATCAGGATCAGCATCATCGGCAACGTCTTCGCGGACAGCCACTTGAGGCAGCAGCTCGTTAGCGATGTTACCTTTTTTCGACTCCCGCATCTTTCTCTACCTCCACACCACCACCCCGCTGCTTTGAACGGCTTTTGATTTAATCCATGAACGGTTACACTGCGTAACAAAAATAACATTTTTGCGTGCCTCAAGGATAAAAAATTTACAAGAGACTTCGGATTGCTGAATCTGATGGCGCTTTCAAAAATGTCCAAACACGTCATAATTTTGGACTACAGGTCACTAAAGCTGTATAAAAAACTAATTTAAATATTAAATTTGACGCTTGCTAAATTTAATTTAATTTTTAAATGTCATACAACCCACCAAGCATACAAATGTTTTGTAACAAAATAAAATCTAAACTTTTATATTGAGATACAGCTTGGTTTGAATTTCAAGATCAAACTTCGATTAGGTATCGGTTTTTTCAACACATTTGCTGTTGACATATTTGACATAAAATACTCAACAAGCTATGATATTTTTATAAACGGCAATGGTTTCAGTAACTGTAAATAAAGTAAATATCTAGCGATATTTCAATGCTGGAGACAAAAAAAATTGTTCCCCAGTGTTATAGCAAAAAAGGACGAGCCCGTGATTGAACGAAAGGTTGTTCGTTTGTTAGCTCCCTCGGCCGCCCTGCAATAAATGTTTAATCCCTCAAATGGTGAGCCCTCGCCTGGCCCACGTGCAGAGGCTGATGCCCCCTTAATCCTGCTTTGGTTTGAATTTTATCCTCTTTTGGAGCAAATTGTGGGAACGTTTCCTCTGCGAATTAGATGATGAGGCCGACAATCAATTGGATGTTGCCATTCGAAGGCACGTGGAACTCTTTGCTTTTCTGCGCAATTTCACTATAATGTACCTTTTAACCTTTGTTGAGGAAAAATAGCTTACAACTGATTTGGAGTGTAAACAAGTATTGCCATTTAAGAATTCTTGAAATTAATCAAAAATAAAGTTGTTATATGGCCAGAAATGACTTTAGAAGAAATTAAAAGGAATCATCTACAATTATTTCTCAAATCAGTGTATAAAAAATTTCTTTATCCTAGAATATCTTCAAGTGAATATCTTCCAGCTTTTCCCAAGAAAACTTTTATGGATTTAAGAACAGCACCTAAAGGTATCTATCCTTAGATTCTTCCAGCAATTCCAATAATGTAATTCTTCTAAGAATCTTTCTAAGGATTCTTCTCGAAATTGTTCCAGGAAGTTTTCTAATGATTGCCTGAATAGTCTCTCCGGCAGGCTTTCGCAAGTTGTAACAAGCTTGATCAATGGCACCAGTGAAGGAGTGCTTAAAGAGAGTGTGATGATGAAACCCATTTTTCCCGCTTGGGAGTAGGTGTTTTACTTTACTGGCATGAGAAACAATCCCCGAACATCATATAGCAATAGTTTCCCACAGGTTTTAAGCTTTTTTTTAAATGGGTTTTATTATGCACTGTTTTCCCTCGATTTAATTAGAGCTGTAACAGTAGCCGATATACAGACTTTCATGATGTGCATCAGATCATGATTGTTACAGAGAGCGATTAGTTAGACAGACTCTCAATTTTCTCAGAATTCAATTCCTGCTCTCTGGAGAATCTGTACCACCAGTTCCTTCAAAATTTTTCTTCAGATTGTCTTTTTCCCTCCTTCAAATATTCGTCATAACCTAGAATATATTGACTTTTTGTTTGAAATTACTGGATTCAGTCTTAAGTTCCAATAGAATATTTGCATGAGATTTATATGGAAATTGTTTTCAAGAGAAATCTCTGAGCACAAAACATATGATTGATCTAGGAAACTGAAGAAATACTCAGATGTTCTTACAGGAATTCTTTCCGAGTGTATGTTCCATTAGTAACTACTCTGTACTCTATACTCCTGACGTTTTTAAGCAAGTAAGGAGCCCAAACGCTAACCGGTTTTTAATAACATATTTGTCGGCTTTAGGTTAAGTTTTTTCAAAAAACTGGTCCTCAGAATTAAGGATTCGTTGAAAAATGACACGAAGAATCATTTGGAATTAAAAAAAAACTCACATCAAAATTCTACTAAAGACATTGTCCTAGCCAACGCTTGAATCTAAGCGTACAATTCCTGGTTGAATTATTGGGAAAATATATGCCAACTAGTCCCTGTAGAAATTTACAAAGGTAATATTGGAGTTTCAGGAGACATTTCTTGAACATTGCATTCTTGTGTAATCATCAACAAAAGAATTCCTAGAATGTGTTTAGTTGCCTTTTCCCTCTCACCGCTAAAAACCCAAAATATTCAGGAGTCCTTGAGCATGTAACTGGTGGAAATTATCAGTAATTTCGAAAATATATTTCCAGGAAGCCCTTGAAAAGTTTATAGAGTAGTAGCTAGTGTACGCTTTGGAAGTAATACAGAGGTAGCCTGGATATTCTTATCAATTTTCTCATAGGTAATTTTAGTAAGTTTTTGGAAGATTCCATAAACACATTTGATTAGGAACACGTGGAAAAATTCCATGAAAATTCTGAAAAAAATTAAAATAACTCTCTCACTTATCGCTCTTATCACTCATCACTTATCACTCTCAATCATGATCATTAGAGTCTGTTTATCGTCTACTGCTACAGCTCTGATTGTAACAGTGTATGATTAAATCCATTTAAACAAGCCCCAAACCTGGGGGCACTATTGCTATAGGATGTTCGGGATTATTTATCATGTCAGAAAAGTAAAATACCTATTCTCAATGGTAAATAAACAAAAAAAATTGGTGTTATCAGATGCTCTCTCTTCGGGCTTTCTTTCGCAGTTGCTATTCATCAAACTTGTTACAACCAAGTATGGGAAACATTCACTCGATTATTGCGTTTCTCCCGCTCACTTCTACACGTAGTCAAGAGCGAGGTTGCCGTTTCTCCAACCAAGCCGAGTATTTCAATTACCAATACACTTTTTACTTGTCCGCCGAGCGACAAGTTAGAGAAAAGCTGCAACAGAATGATTCTCTACCGACTCCGTGTGCCGAAGGCATCCGATTGCTATAGCAAATGATTCTTTACATTCCAATTCAGCACGAGTGGCTTTCGTGTTTGAGAGCTCATGAGTGCTCACTGACTGGGAATACACCCGGCAAAATGATTCAGTGAGCGCGAAATCGGTAGAAAGCATTCAGTGATTGAGTGGTGAACGCGTTAATTCGTGTCTCCCATTTAAGAGCGGAGTGGTGCTCTCTCCGCTCGGTGAATCTTATGATTTTCGGTTTATCTCAATCGTTAACGATTCGTCGGGTTTACGCTCACCCTAGTACCGTTCGGCAGTCACATAACAGTCGTTGGCAGCAGATACTTTGCAGATATTTTATCGATAGCGTTCGGGTGAGTGAGTGAATTTTCCCATACCTGGTTGCAACTTGTACCTAAATCATTGCCGATCATGGACTGATACAGATGCGATGTTTTTCTTCGCTGGCTTTGATCGTGCTTCGAAAGCAGTTGAGAACGAACATCTCTAAGAATTATTAGAGGTAGCCTTGTGTACCGCAGCTATCGAAGTAATATCTGAAAATTTTTCATAAAATGATCAAATTAACTTGTTTTTCTGAAAGAATTTAAGATAAAATGAAAGAATATTTTGTAGACTCTCTAGAATTCCTTATGTTAGAAGTTTATAAACAAAGTTTTTTTCTGTATTAATAAATGAGATTTTTCAAGGATATTTTTCCGGAGACAAATTACTTATTTTAGGAATCCCTACAGGAATTTAGTATTTAAGGAATCCCTACAGGAATTATAATAAGAATATTTTGCGAACTATTCCAGGAGTTCTACTATGACATCTTCTTGAATTTCTCTATAAATTTCTATGGATTTCTAAAAACATCCAGATTTGTTTAAGTATTCCTTCCTAAATTCCGTTAGAAATTTTTGCAGAAATTCACCAGAAAATTTAAGGTATAAAAATTACACCAGAAATTTGTTTAAATATTCTCTCTGGAAGTTTGCACAGATTCATCACATAGTTGGATATCCTTTTTGATTTTCAAGGTGTTTCTTTCTATATGTTTTTAAGACACACTTTGCATTGTTTCAACGAATTCACAGCCACCATAACCCAAGAGCTGCAAAATTCTAATAAGAACAAACGAAACTAAACATGGCCAAGAAACCTTTTCACGATAAAAACGACATTTCAATTCGACGTTTTTTGCTCCCTTTATCTTTGTCGTACGAAGTCATCATATGATCGTCACACTCAGATTCTGTGAAAATCGACGATTCTTCCTCAATACCCCACCACAATGAAAAAATCAATTTTCTTACAAATTTTTGGTACAAGTAATCTTTTTGTTCCTATCACTTGAATTCCTACCCAAGTAGCACGCGAAACATCTTGCAAAGAGATGCTTTTCAAAAATGGTTTCAATTGCATATCAATAAGAGCATCTGTAACTTACCTGGTTCTAGTTCGGTTGCATATCAATATCAGGGCTCATAAAGTTTCATTGTCATTCCAATGAACATGCATTTCACTCCTTGTTTGACGTTCAACGTTTTTGAAACGACAAGATTTGCTGCAAATGTCCTTTGCAAATAGCAATGAAGTCAAGTTTATCAAGATGTTTTCAGCAACTTTTCAAACAAACTCTTGAAACTTCTCCCAAAATGCCGTTTTTAATGTTATGTTTCAAACTACTTTCATTTAAAGCATCCGCAACTTGCATTCAATTTTCGTTCCCATACCCACAACTCAAGAAGATGCATCCCAGTTGCGAGATAGTTGCACACAACTACGTGTATGACAGCTAGAAGTTTGTTTGTTTCCATCCAGTTGCAATATGGTTAAGTTGCACCTTACGTATCATCTAACAACGAAAACATGTCCTGGCAACAGTTTGTTTGTTTGAAAGGTGTTTCTCATTTGTTGCGCGGACGTTTTTGCGAAAAGTTTAGATTATTTCAGGCGTGGTCTAATTTTGCAGGTAATGAACTTGTATTCCGAAGGGTACAGTAGAGTTATAAGCAACAAGCTTTGATTAATGGGCCATGTGGTCGCTTTTATAGTGCATTAGCGAAGCAATTGTTCGAAGAGCTGGTGAAGTAGTGAGTAGAAGAGAGGATTGGTGATCTTGAGGTCGGAAGTTCGATTCTCGTTCATCGTTTTGTTTTCATTTTTTTTTCTTCTAAGCATTTTGCAACAAATAAGCAAATTCGATATAACTTAAATATGTTGCAAACAGACTTCGCCTCTTGCGCTTTTTGTGTTGCTATTCAGTGCAATTGTAAGTCATATTTTCAACAATTGACGACTCTGATTAGTTTCAAGAGATAATTTTGTTCCTGAGTTGAAACGAACTGTGCTGCTTGGGTATAAGCATCTTCTCCAAAGGCGTAATTTGGTGTAACACAAAATGTTCAATGCACTACACGGCATCACCAGACAAACTAACAATTTTCTTTAAAACACTTGCCGGGAGGCATAGCACTACCATCCATTTCAACACTTCATCGGACGAATCGAAAATATCGCGGAACCGAGATTAATTGTGACAGCAAAATCGAAAACGCATCCACTCGCGCGCCTAAACTTAATGTTCCTCAATTTCAAACAAAAAATAACGTGAAACAAACTTCATTATATTTCCACAATATTATGATTTTGATTTGTTTATATGCAGCAATTCCACGAAAAAAAGGTGGACCGGTCCAACCTTCCTGGCTTTTTTTTTTGACAAAAATGGTTGCCGTGTTCGCAATACTAGTCCGATCTGGGAAATTTGTACCTCAAATGAAAGCTTGGTCTTATTTCTGATTGATTTATGTTTAAAAATTCAAATTTATATTAAATTATTTGTTAGCGATGAAGGTAAGGGCAAAAATCAGACCGGCCAGCGGTCCATACCATTCTTTTTATTTAATAGCATCTATGGCGAAGAGTTTGATATAAAGTCAATTTTTTAAACATAAACCTATCATAAATAAGACCAAGCTTTCATTTGAGGTACAAATTTGTCAGATCGGACTAGTTTTGCAAACGCTGCAATCATATAAATAAAAAAAAAAGCCAGAAAGGTTGGGCAGGCCTGCGACAATGTAATGTCTTAGATTTTCATTACATTTGGAATAGTTGATCCTTTTCAAAACTAAAAAAAAAAAAAATCAAATTTCAATGCTAAAATAACCAGAACTTTTGAATATGTTGATTTTTTTTAATTGTCAATTATATCAATTTCAAATAACAGGTCATGAATTCCACTTTCTGGAAAAAAAAGATGAGAATGGAGCTTAGTAATAAATAATTCACATAAACCATTTTTCTCACAGTTTTCAACATAAATCCATGAATTTTCATATGTTTACCAATATCAACAAAAATAATTAAACTTCAGCTCGTGGAAATTTTTTCACAAATTGTTTATTTGCTGTAAACTGCAATATACAAACTTCTAAAAACTGCTGATTAGATTGTTGTTCCAAATTGTTGCAATTGTTCCAAATATTACGAAATTCAGAGACATATTTTTGCATGGAAATACTGAATAATGTTATTTAACAACACATAACTTGGTATACAACCTAACTTAAGGACGCTTGGTCGAATGATGTTTTATCAAATGGCATTTGGTCGATAGTACATCTAGTTGAAGGGACATTTGATCGATACCATTAAGGACATTCTTCATCGTTCTTCGTAATAAATTACTGCTCTTCATCCGATGTAATCATTCTGAGATTACTCGACATATTTGTTTCTATTTCCGTGTCTTGAAGTTCACTGATGTGAGTAAGATTTTGAAATGCGAAAATCAGACTAAAAAGGGGAGGGCAAAATGAGGCATGTTTTCTTAAAACTACGCCTTCAAATAGAATAACATAATTTTGCTAATCGCATATTTATTGTTGGCAAAATGGCTAGTACTTTTTCCAATTATTCAACCATTTTATGCATAAGCTACAAAATACTACTCTTGACAATAATAGGAATAGACTTAAAACTTTCTACCGAATGTTTGTTCAACCAATTGTCAATGGTTTTAGGACACTTGGTCAAATGGAATTTCGTCGAATGATGTTTGGTCAAATAACATTTGGTCGAAAGTACATCTAGTCGAAGGGACATTTGGTCTAATGGACAATTGTTCGGAAACTCTTAAGAACAATTCGTGGGATGACATTGGATCGAATGCCATTCGATTGAACGGAAATTTGCTAAATATGCTTCCATATTTTGAAATAGTTTATTGAAAGATCATTTGGTCGGTGTTCAGACAGACTGAACCTAGTTTTTTAATGATTTCAGAAGACGTACCCCAAGCGTCCAGAATAACAAAATATTTGCATTTTTCGCTATAATAATGGAATTTATCTGGCTTATCTTTCCAAGGCCAAAATATCATCCATAGCGGTCTGTCTGAACACCGACCATTTGAAAAAACGACCCTTTAGCCGAAATGCAACTTTTGCATAATTGAATGCATGGTTTAAACTTAATAATATTTGATATTAAGTTTTTTCGAGCAAACGCAGCAAACATGCCTCTGAAATTATGCAAATATCTAGCTAGTACAAATATCTGAAGTAGTGTTTTGCACATTGACTGAGCTATTTAGCTTTAGTGAATTTATTATTCTTCTACAAATCATAATTCTTTGAAAAAATGTTCAACATGTAATTTCATTATTCAAAAAAACTGAACAAAACCATTATTTTCTTTTTTTTTATTATTTCGAAACGTTTCTGATCTTCATCCGATGGAAGCATTCGGAAAGTTGGCTTCATAAAATTTTGTTATTGGGAAACAGTTTTTGCAAGATACAAGCCATGTTAAAAAGGATAAAGTTTGCACAACTAAATTAGGTTATTTTAATGAAAATCACTTAAAAACATATAGGAACGAATCCCCGTCATGGCAGGGAAGATCGTTTCCTCGCAAATACAAACACATGTGCTGAAAGTTCACATTCTTTCTCAAATATTGCACTTGCTTACACTAACTCCACTCCCAAATTGATAACGAGACATCAGAACACTATTACTTTACAATTTTTGTAGTTTTAACACTAGTAACTGGCGAAAATTTCATGAATCGTGCTAATTTTCAACACAAACGTTTAAAATTTCTGCAATTGTTTACACATATCCACCCGCGAACAAAGCACACTTTTCGCCGATTTTAATCACATTTACTACAGGTTAGTGTGACCAGGTGTGTCCCGGAAAAAATCCGGGACGCTTGTCAGATTTCATCCCCAATGAAGCGCTGCCTATACTTGATGTACAATTTACATTCCTATCGAATCTAAGACATGTACTACATAGTAAGGTAATTGAAATAAAAAGTATTGACACTGTACTGTCAAGTTGAAAATTGTTCTGTCCCGGATAATCCGGGACGTCTGGTCACTTTACTAAAGGTAGAACCTACAACACAATTTACTTCCACTACTTGTAAATTAAAGAACAATTTTTGGTTGATTTCTGATGAAAACCACTTAAAATTTCACAAAACCATGCCAAAAACAATCACCTGATCACAACATCACGCTTTTTTTATTTTTCTATTTTTACTTCGGCTGCCCGCATGCAGGGCTCTCAGATATGTTGATGGTTACGTACGACATCAATCAGTATTGTTTAGTCGACGGGGAAAAACTCAAACTGAAGTAGCGATTACTGGCAACAACGTCTAATCAACTATAATTTCACTATTACCAGCAAATAAGAAAAGTTATTTTTCAAACTGTAAAGGTTTAAAAAATCTTATCGCATTTAATGAGTTTAATTTTTTCAATCTAATTGCTTATTTTAAATATCCGACTGCTCGTTGAGACAAGCAATTTTTGTATCAGCCTTATTTGTTAGCTTTCGAGTGTCATATAATAGTGTTTTGAACCCGTTCATGGATTGCCGTTTTCCCTCTCCTAACTTGTTACCGAACTATCTAGGTTATAATGAGATTATGTTGAAGAGTGTTGAAACGCAAACACTGCCAAATATGATGACAATTTTCATTTTTTTATGTTACTTTAATAACTTCTAGTTATTGCAAACGATGTATTTCAAAGTAAGTTACCAATTAGTGAGTTTATAGCGAATAAATATCGGAAGTGTAGTGTGTAAACTGTACAACATCGATAAATAACTTAATTGTTTAAATAGACTTGCTCTGCTCTTTTTATTTTGATGATGACATTCCTTTTAATGCAAAGATTTTAAGAAGCTCAGATGAATCCTGCAAAAGCCCACTGGAGGAATCAAGCAGTATTACCTAGCATCTATTTGATTTTTTCTTTTCAATCTTCCTTGATTCTCGTGGTATCGCAGCTATACATCAAAGCCTCATTTACATAAAGTTTTTTGGTTGGGTTACAAATCGTCTAAGGACAGACTGTCTAATTCCATTACGTCGAATGTCAAAATGTACAAGAGACATAACGTCGAGTGGACAAAACGTCGGAGAGACATAATTAGAAGACAAATGACACTGCGTAACGAAAATGACATTTTTGCGTTTCTCATGGATCAAAATATGTGTCTCGAGTAGATTTGAGGTTGCTGAATCTGATGCCATTTTCAGAAATGTTCCAGCACGTCACAATTTTTAGCTACAGGTCGCCAAAGCTGTATAAAACATTGATTTTATTGTTGTTTATATTAAATTCAAAGTATAATTTATCGCAATTTTTTGTGATCAAATCCACTGAGCATGCTATTTTGCACTTAAACTTTCATTTTAGAATAAATTTGGTTGAAATTGCGCGATTAAATTTAAATTAAATCGATTTTTTCGACATGTTTTCTGTCTCCATATAAAATTCTTCGTTTCTCTTATATGGGAAAATACAATACTTTTTAAAACCATCAAAAAATATTTTTTCCGCATCGAATGTATTATAAAGTTTGCCGATAAGTATTGTTATAAAGATAAAGTTTGAATTCTATGGAAAATTAAGCAAATAAATTGCCATACAAGCTGGCAAACTTGCACGCAAGTTGGCTAAAATAGTAACAGTCATTTTTTGCATTTTCAACAGCCAATATCTCAAAAACTAGACGTGCTATGATATTTCTGGAAACGGCAATGGATTCAACAACCCTTAATTGAGTGAATAGCGGTATTTTTGTGCTTGAGACAAAAACGTGTTCCGCAGTGTAATTACTATGATGGTTAAAACACAATTAAAAGTATGGTCAAACGTTAAAACATAATACACTCCAACCTCTTTTTACGACCGTTTTTTTACCGACGGTTCGTTTTACGACCACTTTTTTACGACCGAAATTCAGATTAACGACCGTTTTTATAAATGACCAATATCTCAATAAGTAATCAAAATAGAGGATCATGATGTTCAGCAACATTGTTCAGTAGTTCAAGGGCTAACAAATGATGGTCATTGAATTGCGGAATTCTGCCACTAGGTGCCGCTAGTGAGCATCGTAATTTTGTTTTGCCGATATCTCAGGATCCTGACCACTTAGAAAGATGGCGTCTTCGGCAAAGTTGTTCATTAGCTCAAGGACTATCATTATTAAAGCTATGAGATTCGGGATTTTGCCACCAGGCGGCGCTAGTGAGCATGAAACTTTTGTTTTGCGGATATCTCAGGATCCTGACCACTTAGAAAGATGGCGTCTTCGGCAAAGTTGTTCAGTAGCTCAAGGACTATCATTATAACAGCTATGAGATTCGGGATTTTTCCACCAGGCGGCGCTAGTGAGCATGAAACTTTTGTTTTACGAATATCTCAGGATCCTGGTCACTTAGAAAGATGGCGCCTTCGGCAAAGTTGTTCAGTAGCTCAAGCGCTACAATAATAAAAGCTATGAGATTCAAAATTTTGCCACCAGGCGGCGCTAGAGAGCATAGAACTTTTGTTCTGTGTATAGCTCAGGATCCAGGCCATTTAGAAAGATGGCACCTCCGGCAAAGTTGTTCAGTAGCTCAAGCGCTATCATAATAAAAGCTATGAGATTCAAAATGTTGCCACCAGGCGGCGCTAGTGAGCATACAACTTTTGTTTTGCGTATAGCTCAGCATCTTGGCCACTTAGATAGATGGCGTCTTCGGCAAGGTTGTTCAGTAGCTCAAGCGCTACCATAATAAAAGCTATGAGATTCAAAATTTTGCCACCAGGCGGCGCTAGAGAGCATAGAACTTTTGTTTTGCGTATAGCTCAGAATCCTGACCACTTAGAAAGATGGCGCCTCCGGCAAAGTTGCTCATTAGCTCAAGGACTATCAGTATTCTAGCCAAGAGATTTGAGATTTTGCCACCAAGCGGCGCTAGTGAGCATAGAACTTTTGTTTTGCGGATAGCTTAGGATCCTGACCACTTAGAAATATGGCGTCTTCGACAAAATTGTCCATTAGCTCAAGGACTATCATTATAAAAGCTATGAGATTCGGGATTTTGCCACCAGGCGGTAG
This sequence comes from Aedes aegypti, assembly GCF_002204515.2. Taxonomy (NCBI): domain Eukaryota; kingdom Metazoa; phylum Arthropoda; class Insecta; order Diptera; family Culicidae; genus Aedes; species Aedes aegypti. The sequence continues at coordinate 21,141,873 of NC_035109.1, read as the reverse complement.
TGAGCATGAAACTTTTGTTTAACGAATATCTCAGGATTTTGCCACCAGGTGGCGCTAGTGAGCGTAGAACATTTGTTTTGCGTATAGCTCAGGACCCTGACCACTTAGAAAGATGGCGTCTTCGGCAAAGTTGTTCAGTAGCTCAAGGACTATAAGAGTTTCGAGATTTTGCCACCATGCGGCGCTAGTGAGCAAAGAAATTTTGTTTTGCGGAAAGCTCAGGACCCTGACCACTTAGAAAGATGGCGTCTTCGGCAAAGTTGTTCAGTAGCTCAAGGACTATCATTATAAAAGCAATGAGATTCAAAATTTTGCCATCAGGCGGCGCTAGTGAGCATGAAACTTTTGTTTAACTAATATCTCAGGATCCTGACCACTTAGAAAGATGGCGCACACTGGGGCAGAATTGAAAAAACGCGGAAACAACCTGTAGTTCTTTGGAATGAAGAGATAGACGTTTGGTGTCTTCAGCGAAAATGATCCTCTCAATGAGGCCGATGTTTTGAGATAAAGTCATATTTTTTAGTGTTATTCGTATAAATGACTGATATGCCATTTCGGTCAAATGGCAGTTTTGGTGTATGGTTTCTTCGGCAAAGTTGATCGTTATTTTATACTGAAAATAATTGTTGAAGACGTCAAATTTCCAAGGCCTACGATTTTTGAGATATAGACATTTATTTAAAAAATATGCTAAAAACCGAAATATTTGACTTTTGCTTGCAATTTTTCAATTAAAATACCATACATCGCATATGACTATGTCATTAATTAACATAATAAATTACTGCTCTTCATCCGATGTAATCATTCTGAGATTACTCGACATATTTGTTTCTATTTCCGTGTCTTGAAGTTCACTGATGTGAGTAAGATTTTGAAATGCGAAAATCAGACTAAAAAGGGGAGGGCAAAATGAGGCATGTTTTCTTAAAACTACGCCTTCAAATAGAATAACATAATTTTGCTAATCGCATATTTATTGTTGGCAAAATGGCTAGTACTTTTTCCAATTATTCAACCATTTTATGCATAAGCTACAAAATACTACTCTTGACAATAATAGGAATAGACTTAAAACTTTCTACCGAATGTTTGTTCAACCAATTGTCAATGGTTTTAGGACACTTGGTCAAATGGAATTTCGTCGAATGATGTTTGGTCAAATAACATTTGGTCGAAAGTACATCTAGTCGAAGGGACATTTGGTCTAATGGACAATTGTTCGGAAACTCTTAAGAACAATTCGTGGGATGACATTGGATCGAATGCCATTCGATTGAACGGAAATTTGCTAAATATGCTTCCATATTTTGAAATAGTTTATTGAAAGATCATTTGGTCGGTGTTCAGACAGACTGAACCTAGTTTTTTAATGATTTCAGAAGACGTACCCCAAGCGTCCAGAATAACAAAATATTTGCATTTTTCGCTATAATAATGGAATTTATCTGGCTTATCTTTCCAAGGCCAAAATATCATCCATAGCGGTCTGTCTGAACACCGACCATTTGAAAAAACGACCCTTTAGCCGAAATGCAACTTTTGCATAATTGAATGCATGGTTTAAACTTAATAATATTTGATATTAAGTTTTTTCGAGCAAACGCAGCAAACATGCCTCTGAAATTATGCAAATATCTAGCTAGTACAAATATCTGAAGTAGTGTTTTGCACATTGACTGAGCTATTTAGCTTTAGTGAATTTATTATTCTTCTACAAATCATAATTCTTTGAAAAAATGTTCAACATGTAATTTCATTATTCAAAAAAACTGAACAAAACCATTATTTTCTTTTTTTTTATTATTTCGAAACGTTTCTGATCTTCATCCGATGGAAGCATTCGGAAAGTTGGCTTCATAAAATTTTGTTATTGGGAAACAGTTTTTGCAAGATACAAGCCATGTTAAAAAGGATAAAGTTTGCACAACTAAATTAGGTTATTTTAATGAAAATCACTTAAAAACATATAGGAACGAATCCCCGTCATGGCAGGGAAGATCGTTTCCTCGCAAATACAAACACATGTGCTGAAAGTTCACATTCTTTCTCAAATATTGCACTTGCTTACACTAACTCCACTCCCAAATTGATAACGAGACATCAGAACACTATTACTTTACAATTTTTGTAGTTTTAACACTAGTAACTGGCGAAAATTTCATGAATCGTGCTAATTTTCAACACAAACGTTTAAAATTTCTGCAATTGTTTACACATATCCACCCGCGAACAAAGCACACTTTTCGCCGATTTTAATCACATTTACTACAGGTTAGTGTGACCAGGTGTGTCCCGGAAAAAATCCGGGACGCTTGTCAGATTTCATCCCCAATGAAGCGCTGCCTATACTTGATGTACAATTTACATTCCTATCGAATCTAAGACATGTACTACATAGTAAGGTAATTGAAATAAAAAGTATTGACACTGTACTGTCAAGTTGAAAATTGTTCTGTCCCGGATAATCCGGGACGTCTGGTCACTTTACTAAAGGTAGAACCTACAACACAATTTACTTCCACTACTTGTAAATTAAAGAACAATTTTTGGTTGATTTCTGATGAAAACCACTTAAAATTTCACAAAACCATGCCAAAAACAATCACCTGATCACAACATCACGCTTTTTTTATTTTTCTATTTTTACTTCGGCTGCCCGCATGCAGGGCTCTCAGATATGTTGATGGTTACGTACGACATCAATCAGTATTGTTTAGTCGACGGGGAAAAACTCAAACTGAAGTAGCGATTACTGGCAACAACGTCTAATCAACTATAATTTCACTATTACCAGCAAATAAGAAAAGTTATTTTTCAAACTGTAAAGGTTTAAAAAATCTTATCGCATTTAATGAGTTTAATTTTTTCAATCTAATTGCTTATTTTAAATATCCGACTGCTCGTTGAGACAAGCAATTTTTGTATCAGCCTTATTTGTTAGCTTTCGAGTGTCATATAATAGTGTTTTGAACCCGTTCATGGATTGCCGTTTTCCCTCTCCTAACTTGTTACCGAACTATCTAGGTTATAATGAGATTATGTTGAAGAGTGTTGAAACGCAAACACTGCCAAATATGATGACAATTTTCATTTTTTTATGTTACTTTAATAACTTCTAGTTATTGCAAACGATGTATTTCAAAGTAAGTTACCAATTAGTGAGTTTATAGCGAATAAATATCGGAAGTGTAGTGTGTAAACTGTACAACATCGATAAATAACTTAATTGTTTAAATAGACTTGCTCTGCTCTTTTTATTTTGATGATGACATTCCTTTTAATGCAAAGATTTTAAGAAGCTCAGATGAATCCTGCAAAAGCCCACTGGAGGAATCAAGCAGTATTACCTAGCATCTATTTGATTTTTTCTTTTCAATCTTCCTTGATTCTCGTGGTATCGCAGCTATACATCAAAGCCTCATTTACATAAAGTTTTTTGGTTGGGTTACAAATCGTCTAAGGACAGACTGTCTAATTCCATTACGTCGAATGTCAAAATGTACAAGAGACATAACGTCGAGTGGACAAAACGTCGGAGAGACATAATTAGAAGACAAATGACACTGCGTAACGAAAATGACATTTTTGCGTTTCTCATGGATCAAAATATGTGTCTCGAGTAGATTTGAGGTTGCTGAATCTGATGCCATTTTCAGAAATGTTCCAGCACGTCACAATTTTTAGCTACAGGTCGCCAAAGCTGTATAAAACATTGATTTTATTGTTGTTTATATTAAATTCAAAGTATAATTTATCGCAATTTTTTGTGATCAAATCCACTGAGCATGCTATTTTGCACTTAAACTTTCATTTTAGAATAAATTTGGTTGAAATTGCGCGATTAAATTTAAATTAAATCGATTTTTTCGACATGTTTTCTGTCTCCATATAAAATTCTTCGTTTCTCTTATATGGGAAAATACAATACTTTTTAAAACCATCAAAAAATATTTTTTCCGCATCGAATGTATTATAAAGTTTGCCGATAAGTATTGTTATAAAGATAAAGTTTGAATTCTATGGAAAATTAAGCAAATAAATTGCCATACAAGCTGGCAAACTTGCACGCAAGTTGGCTAAAATAGTAACAGTCATTTTTTGCATTTTCAACAGCCAATATCTCAAAAACTAGACGTGCTATGATATTTCTGGAAACGGCAATGGATTCAACAACCCTTAATTGAGTGAATAGCGGTATTTTTGTGCTTGAGACAAAAACGTGTTCCGCAGTGTAATTACTATGATGGTTAAAACACAATTAAAAGTATGGTCAAACGTTAAAACATAATACACTCCAACCTCTTTTTACGACCGTTTTTTTACCGACGGTTCGTTTTACGACCACTTTTTTACGACCGAAATTCAGATTAACGACCGTTTTTATAAATGACCAATATCTCAATAAGTAATCAAAATAGAGGATCATGATGTTCAGCAACATTGTTCAGTAGTTCAAGGGCTAACAAATGATGGTCATTGAATTGCGGAATTCTGCCACTAGGTGCCGCTAGTGAGCATCGTAATTTTGTTTTGCCGATATCTCAGGATCCTGACCACTTAGAAAGATGGCGTCTTCGGCAAAGTTGTTCATTAGCTCAAGGACTATCATTATTAAAGCTATGAGATTCGGGATTTTGCCACCAGGCGGCGCTAGTGAGCATGAAACTTTTGTTTTGCGGATATCTCAGGATCCTGACCACTTAGAAAGATGGCGTCTTCGGCAAAGTTGTTCAGTAGCTCAAGGACTATCATTATAACAGCTATGAGATTCGGGATTTTTCCACCAGGCGGCGCTAGTGAGCATGAAACTTTTGTTTTACGAATATCTCAGGATCCTGGTCACTTAGAAAGATGGCGCCTTCGGCAAAGTTGTTCAGTAGCTCAAGCGCTACAATAATAAAAGCTATGAGATTCAAAATTTTGCCACCAGGCGGCGCTAGAGAGCATAGAACTTTTGTTCTGTGTATAGCTCAGGATCCAGGCCATTTAGAAAGATGGCACCTCCGGCAAAGTTGTTCAGTAGCTCAAGCGCTATCATAATAAAAGCTATGAGATTCAAAATGTTGCCACCAGGCGGCGCTAGTGAGCATACAACTTTTGTTTTGCGTATAGCTCAGCATCTTGGCCACTTAGATAGATGGCGTCTTCGGCAAGGTTGTTCAGTAGCTCAAGCGCTACCATAATAAAAGCTATGAGATTCAAAATTTTGCCACCAGGCGGCGCTAGAGAGCATAGAACTTTTGTTTTGCGTATAGCTCAGAATCCTGACCACTTAGAAAGATGGCGCCTCCGGCAAAGTTGCTCATTAGCTCAAGGACTATCAGTATTCTAGCCAAGAGATTTGAGATTTTGCCACCAAGCGGCGCTAGTGAGCATAGAACTTTTGTTTTGCGGATAGCTTAGGATCCTGACCACTTAGAAATATGGCGTCTTCGACAAAATTGTCCATTAGCTCAAGGACTATCATTATAAAAGCTATGAGATTCGGGATTTTGCCACCAGGCGGTAGTGAGCATGAAACTTTTGTTTAACGAATATCTCAGGATTTTGCCACCAGGTGGCGCTAGTGAGCGTAGAACATTTGTTTTGCGTATAGCTCAGGACCCTGACCACTTAGAAAGATGGCGTCTTCGGCAAAGTTGTTCAGTAGCTCAAGGACTATAAGAGTTTCGAGATTTTGCCACCATGCGGCGCTAGTGAGCAAAGAAATTTTGTTTTGCGGAAAGCTCAGGACCCTGACCACTTAGAAAGATGGCGTCTTCGGCAAAGTTGTTCAGTAGCTCAAGGACTATCATTATAAAAGCAATGAGATTCAAAATTTTGCCATCAGGCGGCGCTAGTGAGCATGAAACTTTTGTTTAACTAATATCTCAGGATCCTGACCACTTAGAAAGATGGCGCACACTGGGGCAGAATTGAAAAAACGCGGAAACAACCTGTAGTTCTTTGGAATGAAGAGATAGACGTTTGGTGTCTTCAGCGAAAATGATCCTCTCAATGAGGCCGATGTTTTGAGATAAAGTCATATTTTTTAGTGTTATTCGTATAAATGACTGATATGCCATTTCGGTCAAATGGCAGTTTTGGTGTATGGTTTCTTCGGCAAAGTTGATCGTTATTTTATACTGAAAATAATTGTTGAAGACGTCAAATTTCCAAGGCCTACGATTTTTGAGATATAGACATTTATTTAAAAAATATGCTAAAAACCGAAATATTTGACTTTTGCTTGCAATTTTTCAATTAAAATACCATACATCGCATATGACTATGTCATTAATTAACATAAAACAGGTCTGGTGAAAATTTGATGGTAAAAATAAAATTTTGTTGGACTTTTTAAGTAAAATTTAAAAAAAAAACAGGGATATTGCGTATAGGCCATTTTTGCGATCGGGCAAGTTCGGGAATGTGTTTTCGTTGCCATCCACTTACGAAAGGTCAGAGCATTCATGTCTAATTTTTCCAAGGATATGATATTTAATATATTTTTTCTATGTGATCTGGAAGTATGCCAAGCTTAAAAAAAGGTTCAAAATTATTTTACATGACAGTATAATAGTTTTACAATGTAAACAAACGTTCAATATAATCATAAACATTCTTGCGGTTTACTGGTTCCCAAATGCACTTAACTATTTGCTATTTACATTGCTTGTAAATTTGCTATTCGCAAAAACGCCCTAAGCGCCTGACTCATAATGTCTAACAATTTTGGTCGAATGGAATTGTAGGTATATGATCGCTTCGGCAAAGTCGATCGTTATTTTAAGCTGTGAACAATTGCTAAAGATGTCAAGTTTACAAAGCCTACTATTTTTAAAATCTGAAAAAAATGATAAATTGTGCTAAAAACCGTTATAAGCAGGGGTTAGGAAAAATGATTGAGATAGGCAATATTTCACCTTAACTCAAATGCTTACAACTTTATGAAAAATGGATGAAATTCGAAGCGTTTGCAAGCAATCGACGGCAAATTTGATCTAGTTTCAGGAAACTGCTTGGCCATGCATATTGGCTACCGGACACCGGAGATGTTCCGGATTTTCCGAGGTCATGTCTAAATCGCATATTTTTCTGTCGCATAGATGTTTACAACTTTCTTAGATACTAGAACTAATAGAAAGTTGAATGCCGCCGGACGCATTGAGATTCATTGGAAACCTTCAGAAACATGAACATTTCCGTAAAACTGGTTCCATATTTCCGATCAATCATGTTTGTATTTTAAATCGATTCGAGTCTAGCCTTAGAAATATGCGTATCTGTCAATAGAAACAAACTCTAGGGGGATTAAATGGTACAGTAAATTTTGTTTTTCATCTGCTTATTAAATTCTTACCAGCTCTCCTTATGCCAATGAATGATATAATCATAAGCGATAAATGGTATTTAAACTGAAAAATCACAAAACTTATGTATATATTTTAGCACAATTTATCCTACTTTTGTCATTTTTTTCAATTTTAGGCTTTGGAAATTTGACATCTTTAGCAATTGTTTACAGCTTAAAATAACTATCGACTTTGCCGAAGCAATCATATACCTACATTTCCATTCGACCGAAATGGTTTGACATAATGAGTCTGGCGCTTAGGGCGTTTTTGTGAATAGCAAATATACAAGCAATGTAAAAAGCAAATAGTTATGCGCATTTGGGTACCAGTAAACCGCAAGAATGTTTATGATTAAGTTAAACTTTTGTGTTTATATTGTAAAACTCTTACATTGTAATGTAAAATAATTTTAAACCTTTTTATAAGCTTGGCATACTTTCAAATCACACAGAAAAAATATATTAAATATCATATCCTTGGAAAAATTAGACATGAATGCCCTGAATTTTCGTAAGTGGATGGCGACGTAAACACCTGCCCGAACTTGCCCGATCGCAAGAATGGCCTATACGCAATATCCCAGGTTTTTGAAAATTTTACTTAAAAAATAAAAAAAAAACAATATTTTTACCATCAAATTTTCACCAGACCTGCTTTATGTTAATTAATGACGAAGTCATAGGAAATGTATGGCATTTTAATTGGAAAATGGCATTTCAGTCATTTATGCGAATAACACTAAAAAATATGACTTTATCTCAAAACATCGGCCCCATTGAAAGGATCATTTTCGCTGAAGACACCAAACGTCTATCTCTTCATTCCGAAGAACTACAGGTTGTTTCCGCGTTTTTTCAATTCTGCCCCAGTGTGTGGCGTCTTCGGCAAAATTGTTCAGTAGCTCAAGGACTATAATTATTCTAGCCAAGAGTTTCAAGATTTTGCCACAATGCGGCGCTAGTGAGCATAGAAATTTTGTTTTGCGGATAGGTCAGGACCCTGACCACTTAGAAAGATGGCGTCTTCGGCAAAGTTGTTCATTAGCTCAAGGACTATCATTATAAAAGCAATGATATTCAAAATTTTGCCACCAGGCGGCGCTAGTGAGCATGAAACATTTGTTTAACTAATATCTCAGGATCCTGGCCACTTAGAAAGATGGCGCCTTCGGCAAAGTTGTTCAGTAGCTCAAGCGCTACCATAATAAAAGCTTGAGATTCAAAATGTTGCCACCAGGCGGCGCTAGTGAGCATGAAACTTATCTTGGCTAGAATAATAATAGTCCTTGAGCTACTGAACAACTTTGCCGAAGACGCCATCTTTCTAAATGGTCAGAGTCCTGGGCTATACGCAAAACAAATGTTCTATGCTCACTAGCGCCGCCTGGTGGCAAAATCTCGAAACTCTTGGCTAGAATAATGATAGTCCTTGAGCTACTGAACAACTTTGCCGAAGACGCCATCTTTCTAAGTGGTCAGGGTCCTGACCTATCCGCAAAACAAAAATTCTATGCTCACTAGCGCCGCCTGTTGGCAAAATCTCGAAACTCTTGGCGAGAATAATTATAGTCCCTGAGCTACTGAACAACCTTGCCGAAGACGCCATCTTTCTAAGTGGTCAGGATCCTGAGCTATCCGCAAAACAAAAATTCTATGCTCACTAGCGCCGCCTGTTGGCAAAATCTCGAATCTCTTGGCTAGAATAATGATAGTCGTTGAGCTACTAAACAACTTTGCCGAAGACGCCATCTTTCTAAATGGTCAGAGTCCTGGGCTATACGCAAAACAAATGTTCTATGCTCACTAGCGCCGCCTGGTGGCAAAATCTCGAAACTCTTGGCTAGAATAATGATAGTCGTTGAGCTACTGAACAACTTTGCCGAAGACGCCATCTTTCTAAATGGTCAGAGTCCTGGACTATACGCAAAACAAATGTTCTTTGCTCACTAGCGCCGCCTGGTGGCAAAATCTCGAAACTCTTGGCTAGAATATTGATAGTCCTTGAGCTACTGAACAACTTTGCCGAAGGCGCCATCTTTCTAAGTGGTCAGGATCCTGAGCTATACGCAAAACAAAAGTTGCATGCACACTTGTACTGCCTGGTGATGCAATTTCACTTAAGCAGTGTTGCCAGCTACGACGAAATTTTGAACCTTTCATGAAAAACTTGATTACAGTTGAAGAGTGTTGCTATGTTGCTAAGCATTCTATTTTTCTGTTCCGTTCAAGTTTTATGGTTTTGATCCCTTCTTTATTCTTCTTAAACAGTGTTGCCAGCCGCATGAACATTTGAAATTCGGCCGACTGTATGGCACGCAACACTTCCTTCAACTTTGGTGAACATTCGGTATCGTTATCTTTAAATTTTTTTGGTATTTTCATATCACATCCCCATAAAAATGGCTCTTTTGATAACAATCGAGCAGTGTTGCCATCTATTACCAAAATATGAAAACTTGAACGGCCATTTTGGAAAGTTTTCAACCCATGCTTCAACTTTGCCGAATATCTCAAATCAGTATTTCCGCATCTAGACATGGCATTTTTCAAAAACATAATTATAACCCTGATTTTTTTTACGACCCCCCGATAACGGTCGTAAAAAGAGGTTGGGGTGTAGAATGATTGCCTATTGAAAGAATAAATGATTCACTTCATATTTCAAATAAGTATGAAAATTATCACATATTCAGTCACAAATGCAACTTTCCACGTTTGTAATTCGATTTTTTTTTTGGCATTTCGTTTTATTCGTTGTTTAAACCAAGTTTTTCATATGAACTCAAAAATGACTATTTTGTGAAACTTAGCTCTAAGGAAATAACTAAAAAAAATCAGGACAGTACTGGTGATCCTATTCAGATTCATACCATCCACTACTCACCATTTTCCGAATTATGACATTCAAATGAGCAAACATTCCGAATATCCAGATACATACATATACTTCTTCCAACACACTGGGTTTCATAATGCCAGCTGCCGTCTTGGCAGCGGTCCGGTTCACTGCAGGAACAATAGATTGCTTCTGATGTGAAACCCAATCAATTTTGCTGCGCAGCGCCGGCACTGAAATTCTGTGCTTCAATCATGTCCCAAAACCATGGGAATTGAATATTGTTGTGTGCATTCCTGCGCTCTAGATAGGGTGGGTGTACCAGCATTCCCAATGTTTCAAATTTCGGCTCCAAACTCGTCATCTACATTGATTTCTTATGGAGGGTGGTGAATTCTGGAACGCCATGGCCAACTAAGGTGCAAAGGAGCGAACATTTAATAAACATTATTTGATTCTATAATTTTATAGGAAAATTTTAAGGTTTTTGAATATGTTGCCATATAACGATATGGCAGCATATTCAAAAACCTATGTGATTTGATGAACACTAAACGATTTATGCTTATTTGCGTCGTCAAACGGTATATAATCCGGCTTAGCGAATACTAGTACTATGACGAATACCGATACACCTACCCTATTGATTCGTGAGATCGCAACGGTCAGGGATTGGAAAATGCGTTGGTTCACTTTTTGCTCGTGTTTGCCGTCTCATCACCTATGTGTTGTCCAATCAGCTCGTGATTATAGATTGGTAGACCACTGCATTGGACCGACCGGTGTTGATGATGATGGGATGGGATGGGACTGTATTAGGATGCGAGTCCCGGACTGAGTGGACCCAGTGTGTGTGTTCTGCAGAGGTGATATTGTTCGTTTAGTTGAGGAATAGATTATCGTGCACATCTTCAACGAGGAAAAATAAATACTCACACGTCAGTTTATATGGCACTTTCATAGAAGCACGCAACTTGCATTCAATGTACAATCCAACATAATGCGTTACATGTGCGTTACTTGTTGGTTTTGTTAGCTACGACGCCATCCAATATATGGCAAACATGGTGGGAGAATATTATGGTGGGACAAAATTATTTAGGTGTGAGTCTATTGGAGGGCAAAATCCTCAATACTAGATCAACAATCAACACCAACCGCAAACATCATCTCGGGCTGTGTTCGAATTTCAGAGCACTGTGTGGAATGCACACCATCACAAAAAGGAGGATAAAGACTGACTAGGGGTAAATTGGTACTCGTGAAAAGACCTGTAACTCGTGATTCAATTTGCTGAAATAAGGTGATGTGCTAGTATCCATCGTATTAAGCATTGGTCAGTGAGAACTGCAATTTTCCCAGTATTGCGGTGAATGATGCTGATACAAACCGATGCCAAACAATTCTTTCTCAAAACGGCTTTAGCATTGTACAGTAACATTTTGATAAATCTTGATCTCTTTTTGGAAATAATGCAAAGAAAATGCATCATACCGTTTTCTCAGTCCGTCGTATCGTTTTCAACTCCGTCGCAATCAGTTTCCAGATTCGTCTCACAACTTACGGCTCACTGTGTGTATTGAATGGTTAAAACACAACATATCAACGCTATAATAAAATGTTTTACTAGAATATATAGATCTACGGGCATCTCCCTCCAATCTTCAGCATGATGGAATATAATTTCCTTCAAAATTAATTGTTCGTCATCATAATTCAGCCCAAACATATGAACGCAATACTTTTTGACCGTACAATTATGGAATTTGCTCACAGTACAGCGAAAACAACACAATCAAAGGAACCGTATTTTTACGTCGAGCGTCGCGCACACATTGATGCGCACAAGATTTTTTCTCTCAGTACGACGGATTGAACTTTGTTTACATTCTCAATTATACGCGGCGGTTGAAGAAATTTCGTAAAATTTGATGATTTATTGAAGTTTTACGGCGTGTGATTGGAATGAAATCCTTCAGTGAAGAAGTACGAAGGTTTTCCATAGTGAAAATAAGTGCCCAGCGAAGTAAGTCACCCACGGGGGCGGGAAGAAACTTGTGTTGGAAAGTGGTGTGGCTCAGTCGATCGCTAAGCATTTCTCTCAAATCGTGTACACACTTAAATTATATTACTGGGGTCGGTAAAATTTTACTGGGTTTTGGAACTACCGAAAAAGTCAGTAAAATGAAAACTGTCGCCACGCGTAATTGACAAGCAAATTTCACCATGTTTTATTTTTTATCGATATATAATATAAAAAGAAAGCTCTCTGCAAAATTTCAGCGAAAAATCTCTGTTTTTCGATTTCTGGCATTTTTTTGTAGTTTACTGACTTTTCCGGTAGTTCCAAAACCCAGTTATTTTTACCGAACAGATTGAGTGTGTACGTCCATGCGTTTTCGGTGAAAAAGTGCAAAGTGGATCATTGAACTGAAGTTATTTACCGAAATACAGTAGTTTTATTGCATTTTTGGTGTACAAGTGTACAAACCATAACAGCTTTCACAAAATTACACTTGGATAATGAATATATGTTGCAGGTAAGTTTGAATATCCGCTGTAGTGGAACATTTAAAGTTTAATACGACGAATAGTAGCGCTTACGACGAAGTAGAACAAAACCCTAGTCTATTCCGATAAAATGAACTCATCGTTTGACAGACTTTTTAAACCAACTTTTTCTCTTCGAAATTGGAGCAATAATCATGAAAATCTGCCGTTGTGCTACGTTCTTTGTCAGGAGTACCGTAAAATGATTTTTGTAATTTCTCATCGTAATAGGCTGTTTTTCATCACGCCAATCTGTCATAAAACGGCCTACTTTTCTGCACTGAAGTATGCAGTGCGGGAATAGTAATTACGAACTGAAACCAGTGCTGTAATGATTCATTACGCAACGCTTTCTCATTAGGCAACTATTTTGAGTTGCGTAATTAATCATAACACAACAAATTTTCTGAAATAGTGAAACAATGGTGAATGCATTCCGATTTTTACAGCTCTCGTCGTAATTATCCTACTCGGGAAGCCTCGTAAATTTACGACTCATGCTGTAAAAATCATCATTCTGCAACTTGTTCCGTAAACTACTATTTCACATCGATCGATTCCGGATCAACGGGTGTTTACTGGCTTGTATCCTTTTCTAGCAAGGAAGTTCCGTTCCGTTTGAAATTTGGCGTTGTACCTTTTGGCCAGAATTCTCCAGATATTTACATCTGAAATTTATCTGGAAATTTCCACAAAAACTCCCCACCAAATTACTCAAATTACACTGTTTGATTATTATTATTTTTTTTGTGATGGATCAGGGACGCCTTTATATGGGTCTTGAAGTGCAAGAAAAGTGTAGAAAGAGGACATTTTTAAATGATTTGCAGCACCCTTGGATTATTTTTTGATAAAGTTTGAAAATTTGGCATTTTTAACCACAAAAAGCGTGGTAAGCAAAATATCAATAACTTTTGAAATTCAATCATTCAACCATTTAATTTGTCAAATCAATATTTTTTAGCACTGGATGACTTCAGGAAAACTTGCACCATTTCAGAAGAATATTGGCATCAATTTTGTATATGAATTTGGAATGTTAACGATCATTTAGCAAGTATGTAAGGATGTATACCATATAAATACTACTCTTTTTTTATTTCACACATCTGGTGCAAGGAATAAAAATAAATGGAATGGTGTTTGAATGTCACGAAATGGCAAACGAACGGGTCACGGGATTTGAATGATTCTTTCTTCGTTTTGTTCGTCAAGGGTTCCGACGTGTTTGTGTGTATAAAAATCCCAGGATATTCACCGAGAAAGTTGAAAAAACAAGCGTGAACGAAACTGTCATTTTGTATGGGACGATCAAAAGCGTATTTCAACAGCCTACTTGATAGCAAGACGAAGTTTGCCGGGACCACTAGTCTATATATATAAAAATGGAGTGGTGTTTGTATGTCACGAAATGGCTTCCGAACGGGTCAACCGATTTGAATGATTATTTTTCCGTTTTGTTCGTTAAGTGTTCCGACGTGTTTGTGTGTATAAAAATCCCAGGATATTCACCGGGAGAGTTGAAAAAATGAGCGTGAACGTAACTGTCATTTTGTATGGGACGATCCATAGCGTTTTTCAACAGCCTACTTGATGGCAAGACGAAGTAATTATCATAGGTTCAAGAAGACGCTTCTTTATCTTTATCAATTGACTACAAAGCTTCTTCATAATTTAATATAGAGCCTCCTCCTGAGTTTTTTCAAAGAACTTTCAACTCAACTCAACTCAAAGAAATTCTTGCTGGCATTTATTTAAAATTTATCTAGAAAAATCTACAAGGAATCCACTTAAAAATTCTTGCAAAAAAAATACAGAGATTCCTCTACGATTCTTCTCAAGACCTCCTGAGATTTTTACAGAATTTCCTCAATGATTTTTTTCAGCAGTTCCTCTAGAAATTCATCATATAATATATCTAGAATATTAATAACTAATTCTTTCAGGTTATTTTCCATGAACTTCTCTATGATTTGCTTCATCCATACGTCCAGGAGTGTTTCCAGAAGGTACTAAAGAAACTCCTCTATCTATTCCTCCAGAGATTGCTTCTGAAATTTTACAATCTTTTCTCTAGAAGTTACTTCAAAGCTTCCACCGGAAATTTCCAGGGATTCTCTCAGAAGCTTTTTTAAAGATTCCGTCAGTATTCTGTCGGTATTCGGTCAGTAACTATTTCTAGAATTTTTAAATGTATTCCTTCAAAAATTTTCTTTATAAATATTCAGGAATATCCAAAAGAATTCCCATGTTAGATTAGTAACTGAGCAATATTTTATTCATTCTAAGAGCTACTTTTCAGCACAATTGTTCATTGAGTTGCTTCAGAAATTTCTCCAGATATTTCCTCAGGGATCCATCCAGGTTTTTTTTTGGAAAATAGTCAAAACTAACTTCATGATTTTCACCGGGTATTCCTATTTCAGCGATTACCCCGAAATTATTCCAGATATTCTATTCAAGAAATACTTCAGGAGGTACGTTTGGAATTCCCTCTTGAATTTCTTCCATCGATTTCCCCAGATAAACCACCGTCAGGAATTACTCCGAAAACTCATCAAGGGATTTCACAGTCTTTCAGAAATTCCTCCAGAAACTCCCGCAATATTTGCAATGACTTCGATACGAGTTTTTTTTCAGGTTTTCTTCCAGGAATTTCTTTCGAAGTTCTCCAACAAAATCATTCCAAAATTACTTGAGAAATTTCTTCCAGTTATTCCTCATGATTTCTTTATATAGAATCATTCAGATATTTCTCCACAAATGCCTCCTGTTTTTTCATGGAATCCACTTCAAATACCTCCAGTAATTACTGCACAGTTTCTGCAAGAAACAAATTTCAATTATTTCTGGTACAATGAAAAATTTCTTGATTGCTCTGGATTGCTTAGGAATCGTCAAAAACAATTTCAGCGCCCTGCCGGACAAGCTGAAGGATGGAACAAAGTGGTGGCCAATACATACGGCGCAATCGAACAGGGGATTTTTTTGGACCAAGGATCCTTTAAGAAACTTTGTACTGCTGCTGTGTCTTGCATTTCCTGTTAGAATCGCAATCGCGACCGCAAAAAATATCGGAAATGTTTTAGCTTATGACCAGCAGCGCATAAACAAACTGAAATTTAACAGTTTGTTGGTGCAACATTTCTACAGAAAGTTCGTCAAACATTTGGCTCCACCCACCGGTGGTTTGAGCTAAATCAAACTCGTTTGATTTTGGCCGACCGATTCGTCAATCGTCAAACCGAATTCATAAACTGTCAAATTAGCTCATCAAGCAGTCTCACACACGGTCAAACATAGCGCCGACATGAGCATCAACCTGGGGCGGAGTTATTGTTGGTCAAACGATCTAAGTCGTCTGTGGGCTGCACTAGATCGACAGATCGAGGTTGGCTTTAACACCCCTCTACACCTTGCTGCACAACTGATGATCCCTGGCTCCGCTTATTCCTTTCCACATTCGGGATTTCTTTGTAGGTTTTGAGCATTCGACAAACTGTTGTTTCACGCATCTTCAAATCTTCACCCATCTTGAAATCGAACCACTTGGGTTTCGCCAGTTATTTTTGAACGCAATCGACTTCTTTGTTTTCTATAGAATTGTAAACAACAGTGGTTTGTTTTCGGATTCTCAACACTAGAGGTGTGTAAGGGGTGTACCGATTTACTCCAAGTCAGCTTTCATTGTGTGTTTCCGGGAAAGTGTACCGGAGTGCATAGCGTTATTTTGGTTTGCTTATTTTTGTATACGGATGGATCAGACACCAGCGTTTTCGACCGAAAAGTAAATGTTGCATTCGGGTCATGTAAACGGAAGGAGCATTCTGTAGGATTGGTCGTCGAATGATAGGGTACCGGGGTAATATACATAGCCGGAACAAAGCTCTTTCGAAATAATTCTTAACATTTCTGGTGTTTGCTAAACAACAACCACAACACATCCAAAAATACCAGTGAAAGTAAAAATGAATGTTTTGCCCCAAGATCCCGTACGGTTCATTTTTTCCAAAGCTGCGGTGTCGAAAAAATGTGTCACCGGACCTAATCAACAACAGTGGAGTGACAGCTGCGTTTCGGTTGCACAGTGAAATAGAATGGAAGCATGCAGTATAATTGTATTTTTCCCATCCGGTGGCGAGCTTTCCGAATTGTTGAAAACTACGATGTGGCACAGCAGGAAGTAAATTAGATCATGTGGTTGTGTCGTATTCCGACCAACTGTCATTTTATGTGGTTATGCAATGTAAGTGCGATACTGACTCTGTTCGAATAATTCTTTTGAGAGTATAGAATATTTTCCTGGTCTGTCAAACAAAATAATTCTCTCAGCGTTTCTTCCAGAAATAAACCCAAAATTTGTGTATATATCATCCGAAGAGCCTAGGGATTCCATCAGGATTTCTTCTCGGGATTTCATCAGAAGTCCCTCCAATGATTTCATCAGGAGTTTCTTCAAGAATATCTTTAGAAATTCCTCCAAGGATTCTATCTGGAGTTCCTCCAGGGATTCCATCAGGAGCTCCTATAGGGATTCTATCAGGAGTACCTTTAAGACTTCCATCAGAGTTCTTTCAGAGAATTTCATTTGTAGTTCCACAAAGGTTTCCATCAAGATTTCCTTCAGAGTTTTTATTTGTAATTGCTCAAGAAATTCTATCAGGAGCTCCTCGAGGATTTCCATCAGAATTCCTTCTATTGTTATCATAAGGAATTGCTCTAGGGATTCTATCAGGAGTTCCATCAGGAATCTTATCAGAAATTCTTCCAGGGTTTCATATGGAGTTTCTAAAGGTATTCTATCAAGAGTTCTTATAGGAAATTCATCAGGAGTTCCTCCAATGATTCCCTCAGAAGACCCTTCAAGAAAATCTTAGGGAATTCCTCCAAGGATTCCATTTGGAGTTCCTATAGAGATTCTATTAGGAGTACCTTAAGGCCTTCATTAGAGTTCGTCTGAAAATTTCATCAGGAGTTCCTTAAGTGATTCCATCAAAAATTTCTACAGAGATTAAACCTGGAATTCCTCCAAGGATTCCATCTGGATTTCCTCCAGAGATTAGATCAGGAGTTCTTCGAGGAATTCCATCACGATTCTTTCTGGGCTGACAATTAATCGTTCCATAAAAATATATAAAATTTCCATAAAAAATGCAAAATTTGCCAGTAAAGAAACAAGGGTAAAATCAACAGAAAAGGTAAAAATTTACATAAAAAAATAAAAAAGTGCAAAGAAAAAAACAAAATTTCCCATAAATAAAAAAAAATTGAGCAATAAATAGATTCAAAAGTGCAGTAGAGTCGACAATAATCTCACTAAAAAAATATCGAATTTTACATTTAAAAACCTCAAAATGTCCCTATTTTCTTCACAAAAAGCAAGAAATAATTATAAATTTTCCACAAAAAAAGAAAAAAATTGCAATAAATAAATAATAATTCGCCCACAATAAATCAAAAATTTCCATTCAAAAAATCAAAAAGAGCAATAGCAGTAAATGCAAAGTTGCAATAAACAAACCCAACTGAGCAATTCAAAATGACAATCAATACATGAAAATGTTGATTCTATGACACTACCCCGAACGCCACTACCCCGAATGCCACTACCCCGAAAGCCATTACCCCGAATGGGTCATTACCCCGAACGCCGCTACCCCGAATGGGTCACTACCCCGAACGCCATTACCCCGAATGGATAACATTTTGAGACATATTATAGTTAGAGAGTGGGGAGATAATTGTACGATTCCTTTTGAGTATTTCACGAGTTTGGCTCAAAAATGTATTTTTCAAATATTAGAAGATAAAAAAGCAGCTAGTTGTCCAGCAAATAATTTTTACACACTAAGTTTTGTCCTCTAATTTTGGGAAGATTCACACAGCCACATTGCAATGCTCTGAAGAACAGCCTATTTCGAAAAGAAGGGTGAATTTATTATGAGAAGGATAGCTATGATATGGACAAAATTAGGATGTAGTAAAGTCTCTTATTGGACGTCGGTAGCCACTATCTTTACTCATTTTATAGGTGTCGGGCATTAAGATTAAGATCTTCTTAAAGATTTTGTTTCGTAAACGATGGTAATGGAAGTTCACCCTGAGATAGTCGCTGCAAGTGTTGTTCTATGGAACCCGCCTAAAAAACAACCTAATAGACGACCGTTCCGCTATCGCACTTGTACACTTGTACATGTTAGACAAATCGGCGGCCTCTGATTGACGCTACAGTAGGATCTTTTGTTGATTTGTGGGATCATTAATTTGAACTTCTGTGAGATAACCACAATTTTTTTTTTTTTTATTCAAGATAATGAAGTGGTGGTAAATCCATAAGAGACCTGTCTGTTTTAATACAAGAAAATAAAATAAAGGGAAAATTTCCGATTAGAATTATAGCAGGAATCACTTTAGTGAATGCCTTCAAGATATATTCCTTTATAAAAAGTTGTTCTATATGGAAATATGAGTGACTAGCTTATCCAACAAAAACGTGAAAGAACAGCCTATTTAAAAAAGAAGGGCAAATTTCTGGTGAAATGTTTACAGCTTTGACGTGAAAGATCACTGTAACAACGTGATGCTATGACACAACCTATATTCATAAGAAAGAAAAATATTTGTTTAAAAACAAAATTGAAATATGAATACCACCAACAAGTCCAAATACCGGTGATTACGCATCTGTTAAGCAACACCATATTGAGGGTTAATTCCTTTCAGCCATTAAAAGGCTTATTTTATTAAAGCCCATTCACAAATTTCGTAACGCTGAAGGGAGCAAAAAAGTTTGTGGGTGGTTGTCCTCAAAATGTTACAGCCCATTCACAATATGTAGAATATCGATACAAAAAAAGGTACGAGGGGGTGGGTAGGTGTTAAAAATGGCAATTTTTGGCGAAATGAAATTTGTGAATGAACCCTTGAATTGCGAAGGTGCCCAACGAGCTGATAAACTGGCACTGTCTTAGAAAGAATGAGAAGAGTATAGTTGCCATCAAGATATTTCGAAAGAATAGCTGGCAAGAAAGGAAAGAAGGGAAAATATATGATGAACATTTTACCGACGAATTTTACGTGCCATTAATTACCAGCCTTTATTAGAGACGCATTTTTGTACGCAAAACAATATACCGTACTGTATCTCATACTATTCGGGGTAATGGCTCATTCGGGGTAGTGGCGTTCGGGGTAATAACCCATTCGGGGTAATGGCTTTCGGGGTAGTGACCAATTCGGGGTAGTGGCGTTCGGGGCAGTGGCGTTCGGGGTAATGGCGTTCGGGGTAATGGGATGGAGCCGAAAATGTTATAGAAAATTCCAATATTTAAGTAAAGCTTTCCATAAAAATAACGTAATTTTCCAATAATGAGTAATAATGTGTGTAATGGATTTCATAAATTTTCAGTCTTACTGAAGCTTTGTTTTCACAATTGGAGCTAATTTGTCGTCGTATGTAGATGTAGTAATTGCATTTTAGAGTTCGATAATTTATTTCGTAAGAATTTAGGGGAGGCGAGAGCGGAAAGATTGGCCGGGTTTGAAAAAATATTTCTTGCCATATAGAAAAAAATAATGTTTCATACAAAAAAACATACATGGAGGGGAGTCGAGGTTTCGAAAAATCACAAAACAAATGTTTTTTAATACACCCCATCGTTAGGCGCTACAATTTTAATTATTTCGGCAAAGTTGAAATGAAACATGGAACATGGGATATCTAATCTTCCAATATTAGGAACACTTATGTCACTGCTTGGGTTATGTCAAACTACATTGATGGTAGAAGCTTATGCTCTCATGCCCCACCATCCAGGGAACTGTTGTTTACAGAAGTTTCTTAAGACATTCCACATGGAACTTCTCCAGGGATTACATCAGAAGTTCTTCTAGAGATTACATAAGGAGTTCTTTTAGGGGTTTCATCAAGAGTTCCTTTAGGGATTCTATCAGGAATTACTTCAGGGATTTCATCAGGAGTTCATCAGGAGCTCCTCCAATGATTCCATCAGGAGTTCTTCCAGGGATTCTATCAGGTGTACCTCTAGGGCAGGCCTGCCCAACCTTTTTGAAGCGCGGGCCAAATCGCAGAGACAATATAGTATGGTGGGCCAGGTTTTCAAATTTGTAATTTTTAATTTATTTAGTAACAACGATACCCTGACGGTTTTACCATTTTTCAGGTCAAGAAAAAAATAACAGTGTTTTTAAGAAAATTACAGGTAGAAAACTTAAAATCACAAAAGTAATTACAAACATTTAACGAAAGTTAATTAAATTTAAAGTTGAAAAGAGTTTCAACGTGCGTTAAGCGCACTCTTGAATAAATAATAAGTTGGTTGCTGTTTTATTGCTAGAGGAAGCGCATTCCAGACAACAGTTCCGGTA
This sequence comes from Aedes aegypti, assembly GCF_002204515.2. NCBI lineage: Eukaryota > Metazoa > Arthropoda > Insecta > Diptera > Culicidae > Aedes > Aedes aegypti. Next base: position 21,120,757 of record NC_035109.1, on the reverse strand, counting down.
ATAAGCACACTCTTCCTTTCTGAGGTAGTGTCTCGTGGGACGATGAAGCATCGGGAACGATCCTGTTGGCCTCTTTGAAGGTGGTGCAGAAGATATTGGGGAATATTTACATAGTACCCTTGTCGCATGAAGCAGAGTATACGATTTTGGTAGTTAACGCTGAGTTCATGTCCAAGGATGAACCCCGTACCGCAGCAGTCGATTCTCGCCGCCATGAAACCGCGGTTGAGCTGCTCTTTCTGTGCTGCAGACAAACCGGTATAGCACACAACATCGTAGTAGGTTAGAAATGGAACTACAACTGCTTGTACTAGCTTTTTTCTTGTGGATGTAGGTAGAACTGGACTGAACTTCCTGAAGGTATGCAGTGTTCCAAAAATTTTTGCTGTGACGTCATTAACTTGAGCCGACCAACGTAAATTTCTGTCCATGTGCAGGCCCAAGCTGAGAAGCAGGTTCTGTCCCAGTGGGGACGTAACGCCAGAAGAAGAAGAAGAAGAAGAAGAAGAAGTGCAGGCCCAAATTTATCACTTTCTCAGCCACTGGAATCACATCGGTGCAGATAACAATTTCCGATTCACAGCTCCCTCAAATGCACAAATATTCGAATAAAATCTGAGAAAAGTCAGTAAATGAAGCAAATTTCTTCTGTTTAATCATGCAAAACTCTTGTCAGGATATTTTGAAGAGTCTACCCAATAACTTTTGACACCTAGTAGGGTGCAGAACCACTTGGGTGTGGTGATTCACTTTGGCATGGGGTTTTTTTTCGGCCGAATTGTCTGAAACTTTGCAATAAGAAGCTGAAGCGCCAAATAAGAGGTATAGCTTTCAATAAACGCACTGCCGAAATGATAAGCCTTCCAAGGATTCTCACTCCCATGAGTTGGTTAAACTTAATTTCAGGATTCTGGGAGAATTTTCAAATTCAGAAAAGTTATGTTTGAAAATTTATCTATTTGGCAATCATTTTTATTCTGGCTTAATTTTGAATGTAGAAGGAAGTCAAGATTTAAAAATGTTGTATTTGAATCTAATAAACTTGATTTTTTATAATAAATCTCAATTCGAACTTCTCACAGATTAAATATTACCCGTTTTTTAAACTCCAATCGAAAGTACCTTAATTAAGCTGCAAAACATTTAAGACAAAGGTTTTGAATGATTCCAAGGTATTCTAATGATAAGAAAATTAAAAAAATTAAATAATTACTCTTCTAAAATATTTGTACCAAGCTATATTAAAAACTAAAACAGTTAGCCTCAGTACGTCTAACTTTAAGTCTGTAAGCTCAAAGGGCCGAAAATAAGAAAAATCTCTATAACCTCCACGGGCCGTCTTCTGGGGATTTTATCAGGAGCTCCTCCAGGAATTCCATCAAGAATTGCTTCTGTGATTTCACCTGGCGGCATTCCTCAAGCGATTATATCAGGAGTTCCTCGTTAAATTCCATCAGAATTTCTTCTATGTATATCATAGAGAGTTACTCCAGGGATTGCATCAGGAGTTCCTCCAGCGATTCCTTCAGATATTTCACCTGTAATCCCTCCAGAGATTCTATTAGGAGTTCCTTCAGATATTATATCAGGAGTTCATCGAGGAATTTCATCAGGATATCTTCTAGGGATATCATAAGCAGATTCTATCAGGAATCTCTTCCAGAATTCCTCCAGGAAATTTATCGTGAGTTCCTATAAGGATTTCATCATGAGTTCATATAAAAGAAGTTTAGAAGTTTCAAATATGATACAGGGGCGCGCTACTGTTGGGGTGCCTACACAGCTGATATCTAGGATATTGAGGAGACGAAATACCCAAGTGATTAGAATTATCACCTTAAACGTCATCTTCTCGTTGAAAAAAAATATAGTATACCCAAGTAACAATGAAAGCTGAACAACAAGAGTATTTGCCGAACAATTGCTGATTAATGGTGTACAAGGCTGAACACCGTGACAGCTGAACAATAATTTGAAGAAAAGCTTATTAAACACCCTTATTCAGCAGTATACTCAAAGCTGAATATCAAGTTGAACAAGCTATTTTCCATCTACAATTTTAACTTTTGTTCAGCCATCCTGAGTGATATTGATTAAAGGTTATTTAAAGCTTTAATCAAATCAACAGCTATTGTCGTACAGTTGTCCAGCTGTAGGTTGACAAAAATATACACATCAGCGTTTGGGTAAAACACTAAATTAATTATTAAAAAACTGTTTCATTGAACTCATCGAACAACAAATTTTCACATCCCGAAGCGGACATGCCCTAAACATACACGGGCCTAGCGTTTGTCGAAGAAAAACACCTGAATTCGGCATCCATGAGCTTGAGTAACAACAAGATAAAACAATACACTCGCTCACAAAGATTTCTTTGTCACATTTTCATTTAATTGTACGGAATCGTAATCATAACTAACTTTCGTTGACAACAATTAAACAGCAGTAATTGAAGATTATCGAGAATTCAATTTTAAAACAACAATCACAACACACAAAACTCTAACTTAAAAGTTTTTGCATAGCACTGATATCCCTTCTCCAGCCTCAATGCAAACTTTAACATAGCCCTCATTCGGACAAGTCAATAAGTTATTCCCTTGCTTTTGATAATGCTCACACAGTCTCATGTGGAGCAGATGTCAAGGTAAGTGGTTATAAATCAGTGGATCCCAGTTCAATTCTCAATTGTTAATATTTACTAATCTTCATCTTTAAATTCCAGCACACATCTTCCTTATGTGTTTGAAATTGTAAGTTGCGTTGATAAAATCCAAAACTTTGAACCTGTGCATATTTTAACATTTTTTGGTTTACTGTTGAATAATGGTTGAATAAGCGATTTTTAAGCTTTCGAAGGCTGCCATCTGTTCTAAAAATAGAATTATCGTTATTGAAAGGGGGTTGAACAAGCGCATGATAGACCTTTATTCAGCCTTCCATAAAGCTTCAATTAAGCTTAAGGCTGAATAAAATCGCCAGAATCAGATGTTTAACAGCTGAACAACAGTGTATGCAGGCTATGAACAGCTTTTGTTCAAACAAAGGCTGAATAGAATTAGTTATAAAAGCGTTTGAACAGCTTCAAATTGTTACCTGGGTACTGAAGTCTGATTCCAATTACATTTAAGAGCCACCCTACCAAATCCTCTATTAGACTCAACTCTTAAGATGTAGATGGTTAATTCTCTCTCGCTCAACATTAATCGCCTCTGCCAAGTTTAACCAGCTCCCACGTAGCACCGCTTGCCTTCCAGTCTGCATTTTCAGCCAGCTGATTGAAATTACCCCGTATCGCATTCAAGCCTTGATGGTTGTGCACTCAAACGTCGTACCTATAGTACTTTCACTCTCTTAAGTACCCAACTGTTTATGCGATGCTAAGTAAATCAGCCTTCCTTCCCGCAATCAATTCCCCGCTCATAGCCACCACCCAACCCACCTTCCTAAGGCAAACGATACACAGTGGGATATTTTGTCATTTTTGCGCCTATAATTTTAATTGGTGTAATAGATGGGATTGGTGGTCTAATGGATACCGCCTCTGCTCCACAAGCAGATGGTCACGGGTTCAATCCTAGTTCCGTCGTTTTCCTCGTACTATTGTTTTTTCACTTGCTTCTATCTTCCACTCTTAATCTATCACAATTGGGCTGTATGGATGTCTTCAGCGTCGTGTACGTTCATCTAGCCTTACAGTTAAGGTCGAAATACGCGTATCTGACAAATGACACAAACTCTACTAGAATCGAAAAGTATAGTACTAAATTCGGTTTTTTATTTGTTTAAAGGTATTCCACTGATCAGCTCGAAGATTTATTATAATTCAAAAATGTATTTTCTTTCTTACTTTCAGGGAGTAGATTTAGAGTAGAATGATATGAATGCTTTTTATTAGAAGCGCTAAAATGAAAAAATCTCCCACTGTGCGATGGTGTAATATCTTATGCAGTTGGAGTATGTTGCTCTTGTTTTCGGACCTCTTCGAATTGTGGGGTGGTTGGGTGGTTGTGCGGGTGGTGGTGCAAGAAGTAGCGGCGGCGGTGGCACAACACAGATCGACCTCCGTCGTCGAATGCTGCGTCCGAATGGTCTTTCGTGGCTCGGTTTGGTCCCATGGATATTTCATCAGGTGCGCGTTTTTTGCGTTGTTCGTTTATTCATTCATTCGATGGCGTCTCCTCGCACACGCTCGCTCGCTGCTACTGTGTGCAGCATGAATAATACTCGTATCGCGGTGGCGACTGGCTATTGGGCTCTTTCGTTAACCTTCTGTCTGTGCCTTGGGGTCATACTGAACCTAAATTTATATCGAAGTTATTCGCGAAATATAATTTCATTTTCATTTTTTTAACTGTTTCGAAAGATGATTTCGCAAAAAGTACGGCTTATCTACTTTTTTATGGCCAGATCTGGCCATTCTTGGCTTTGTGGTAACATCCGCGACTACAAAGCAAAGCCATGATGAATTCCCTGGCCATAGAGTATAATCATAATCACATGCTGGGATTTTAATTCAAAACTCGTAACCATCTGAACTATTATTGGGTCATGAAGAAGCTCGGTAGCTTAGTTGGTAGAGCACTCGTCTAGCATACAAGAGTCGTGGGTACGAATCCCACCCAGCACGTGGATTTTTTTCATGAGCTTTGGTTCACTGACAAACAAGTTACAGCCCTTCTTGGTGCTCTGAGGTCAGATTGACCCCAGAATACAGACAGAGGGTTAAGCAGCTTTGCATCTCTGTTTGGGGGAAGGCAGGTGGCGAACTTTATGGGTACAGCCAAACTGGATCAAGAGACCTAGTCAATGCTGACCGAGATATGGGGGGATTTGGAATACTGCGCAAGTAAAAAGTGTAAGTTCATTCGAAATACAACCCCGCTCGCTGCTACTGGATGCTGCAAATGAATGGAATTGGATGTTGTGTGCTACTGGCAGAACCAGTTGCAAGTTGTAGGGCACAGCCGATGTAACCGAACATGAGCTTCCATGTGCCGTAAATAATGGTTCAGGTCAAAGCTGTAACATTTGATAGCCGGTTGAGTAAGCTTCTACGGGATACATGAAGGTTTGTTTGAGGAAAAAAAATAGTGTAACGGTGGGAAGCGATACTACAGTTAAAGTCTTCTTGTTTGGATGAAATTAGCTTAGTTGCGTAGCATACTCATCTCTATCTTTATTAAAGGCACATGTGGTACAGGTTCCATAGTCTTTGGTAATAAATACGCAAAGTACATTTTATCACATTATAAATGTCATCAATATGTCGGGTGCAATTTGACATTTTGTGGCTACGTGATTCGCGACATTTAAAAGAAGATTTGTAATCAAGCTTATATATGTACCAACACTGGATTTTCAGGTAAACTTGTTGAGTTTTTCAATGTAGTATCAGGTATCATAATGAAATCCTCTAGAATTCTGCCAAGAATCTTTCAAGCATTTTTTACAATTACTAAAAAATGTATACAGCTCAGCTTCAGCGTAGCTAAGGGGGTGCGGTGGGTACAGTCCACACCAGTCCCCGAGTTTATAGGGACCTCAAATCGTGGAAAGAATTTCATTTAATATTATGAATTGAATATTACAAATTCATTACTATTTTAAGAAAACTAACACGTTAACAAGCAGGTAAAACATCAGTTTCAAGGTGACCATGATCGGCAATGTGTAGGGGCCCCATGATCAATGGTATTAATGATTAGACTAGCCTAAATACCTATTCCAAATTTATTCTCGATACCTCGGGCCCAGATAGCCGTTACGGTAAACGCGCAGCTATTCAGCATGATCATGCTGAGGGTCGTGGGTTCGAATCCCACTGGTGGAGGATCTTTTCGTAAAGGAAATTTTCTCGACTCCAAGGGCATGGAGTATCTTCGTACCTGCCACACGATATACGAATGCAACAATGGTCAATCGGCAAAGAAAGCTCTCAGTTGATAACTGTGGAAGTGCTAATAAGAACACTAACCTGAGAAGCAGGCTTTGTCCCAGTTGGGACGTAACGCCAGAAAGAAGAAGAAGAAGGAGAAGAATTCGTTTTAATGTTGTATTTCAGACGGATCTACCTAAATGTGTGGGGTCTATAATCATTTCGGGAACTGATTTGGGGGTATGTAACAGACCATTTTCTGACACAAGTTAAAATTCATCTCAATTGTAATTAAAAAACATTTATCATCTTCGGGACATGGTTTGTACACATTCAATGCGGGTAGCAGATCTTTTTTAAGAGAATTAGTCTCTATATTTACGGGATGTCTTGAATGTCTCTATTTTAAGCAAAACGGTCTCTAAGGTCACTATTTCTGTATTCTGTTTGCAGTGAATCCTGCTTCAAGAGGTTCCAGAGAGACATTCAGAGACTTTTACGCGATTTATTTGCTTCAGGGATTTTTTTTTTCAGACTTCTCGAGGAAAAATGTTAGAAACACTTCTAATGATTTCTGCAAAGATCTCTTCTGATATACTTCTGGGATCTCCTTGACAAATTTCTTTATTATTTCCACCACCAAGTCTCCCAAAAAATACTCCAGCGTTGTTTCAAGGAATGATTATAGGAATTTCTATGGTATTTTCTCTAGGAAATCCATGAGCCTTACAACGATTTTTTTGCCCATTTCGATTTCACCAATTGTTACCATAGGAGATATCCAAAGTTTCCTACAGGAGCCCTAAGGTAAAAAGTTCTACTGTTCTTGAAGAAATTCATTTGCGGATTTTTCCAGGTAGATCCACAAGCATTTCTACGAAAGTTTCTCCAGCTATCGTTTCACAAATTTTTATTTTCATTCCATCAAGGATTCATCCACATTCACCCTAGGAATTGCTACTGAAAGTCCTGCAGGGGTTACGTTCTTCCAGAACACAGCCAATATTTTGGTAGGTATTATGTTTGCTATACATCATTCTATATGAATCGAATCACTCGTATAAAATGCATGAACAGGTTATGTACATACCAAAGTGGAGGCCATATACGCTCTTTGAACGACTTTTGCAGACTTTCCGTGGTCAGCAATACGATGCCACAAAATTTCGTTGAAAATAAAAACAAAGTTTTCATCTAGTCTCGGACACAAGACCTTTGGATCCCTAACCTGATACTATACTACTACACCATCAATTATTTCATGATAAGGAGGTGATTATTTGCCAATATGAAAGCAAGTTTCCTATACTGCGACACACGCTTTTTTATTCTTTGAAGCCTACCGTCAGAAGACACCAACTTCTGGTGGCAACTTTTGCTAAGTTATTGCGATTTCATTTTATATTAGTCTGATTTGATTTGGTATAATGTGCGATTTCGATTTTTGACGTAAGAATATGTGATTTTAGGCGCACATTCTTATACCATAAGTGGTTCACTGGGAACACTGTAGGAATTCATCAAGTTACTTTCAAACTTAATCATTTTTATTAAATGTTACTTTGGGATTTCTTTCTGAAATATCTCACGGAGTTTCGAAATTATTCACAAAAAAAAATGTTGATCTTTTTCTGAGAGATGTTCTTGGGAAAATGACTGAGAATATTTTTTGAAGACATCTATGGGAAATTTTTCAAAGAACTTCTAGAATAATTCTGGAAGGAATCTTAGTAGTGATTTCGTGAGAAATTCCTAGAAGAAACCTAAGCAAATCCTTGAAGAAAATACTAGTTGAAATCTTGAAGATGTTGTAAACGGAAATCTTGGTGAAAGTTTTAGGATATCGCTTTCCTAATCATTGGAAACATTCCTGAAGTACTTGTGAGAAATACATTGGGGTAACTTCAATCGTTATCCTTAGAAAAAATCTACTTTGAATTTTTGAAGGTATCTTAATCGGAATTCCTAGGAAGCTCGAGAAAATCACAAAATTAACTCCAGAAAAGTCTTTATGGTTCATTTTGTAATTTAACTGAAGCAAACTTTGGAAAATTTATTGATTTTAAAGGCATTTCTTTTTTATGTCCAAATTTTAGTAGAATATCCAATTAAAGCTGTACATGAATCATTGCTTCCCAGAGCTTCTTTGACAGCTAACATTTCCACTTCCAGGGCAATTTACTGGAAGTCCTCTCTATAATTTTCAGTAATTTTTTTTTTTCAAGAGTTCAAACGAAGAAGATTTATTGACCATCTTCTGAATAATCTTTGATAAGTACCTTAAGAAATTATTACAGAGATTTCAAGAGCTAGTATTATTTATATATTTAAGGATTTATTTTTAAGAGCTTAGATATTTGGGTAAAGGTTCCTTTTTAAGATGGTCTTTTTGGGCATTCTGTATTGATTTCATCCAGTTTGTTAAATATTTGATGTGTAGATTTAATCGCAAAATAAATCTAGAAGTTTCTCTTGAAATTTACTTTGATGTTCTCAAATATAGTTCATCTGGGAGCTCCTTAGATGCTTTACTTAAATAGGTAGCTTTATAAACGATTCGGAAGAATTCTGAATCAAATGTTAAAAAAGCCTAGATATGTGGAATCTGAAGAATCTGTAGGAATGTTTTCGAGGAGTTTTAGGAAAAATTGAAGTACCTTGCTTCTATTCCTGATCAAATTTTTGGAGGTTGACTGAGAGAAACGCTAGATAACTGGAATCGGTTCTGAAAACAAATGAAGTATCTCCGGTAATGGTGAAAATATTCGCATCACGAGGCACCTCTCCAACGCAAAAGAAACATGACATACTCGACGTTTACTCGCGAATCAATGGTTTATCCAATAAATCGCCAGTAAATAACCAGTTTGTAGCTGGGGATTTTTTTTATTATCGTACAAATTGGGCCGAAGGGTCTCAGATTTTCATGAAACTTTTTCCACAGGCAGGGCTCATGGATATATGAATAAAAAAAAATTGAGAAAAATTCAGGGTCGCCTATTTTTCCGGAAAACTCAGGTGGAAATTTTTTGTTTTCCCTTGACACTACTTACTTTGAAAAATCATAACTCAAGAACGAAGCATCGTAGAAACAAAGTTTTGATATGAAAGTTTAAGAAAATTTTCTCAAAAATCCAAAAAAAAATATGAACTGGAAAAAGTTTTCCACAAAATTTTCCACCGTTGGAAAAACTCGTAAAGAAAAGCCGGAAAAACTATGCCCGAACTCGTGGAAAATTTTCAAAAAAATATTTTCGAGCAGGTAGTTTTATAAGCTTTAATCACTGAAATTTTTGGAATGCACTTTTTTTTCGTTTTTGAGTTATGGCCAATTTTGTGAAAAATGTCCAGATGTGCCATATAAGACTTTTCTTTGAAAAATCATAACTCAAGAACGAAACATTGTAGAAACAAAGTTTTTATATGAAAATTTAAGCAAATTTTCTCAGAAATCCAAAAAAAAAAAATGAACTGGAAAAAGTTTTTCACAAAATTTTCCACCGTTAGGGAAATTCATTAAGAAAAGCTGGAAAATCTATGCCCGAACTCGCGGAAAATTTTTATTAAAATATTTTTGAGAAGGAAACTTTATAAACTTCAATTCTAGTAACTTTTAGGATGTACTTTTTTTTTGTTCCTGAGTTATGGTCAATTTTGTGAAAAATGACCATATTAGCCTTTTTTTTGAAAACCCATATTTCAATCGAAGCATCAGAAAAACAAGGTTTTTTTTTTATCAAAGCAATTGCAAATTTTCTAAAAGATCTGAAAGAAACGATATGGGATTGGTTTTAATGAAGTATAAGTCGGATTGGATTATATTTTTCATGAAACATTACACCGTTAAGCAAAGCTGAAAAAACTGTTTCTTTTCCATTCCAAGGGATTCTTTCTTTTCTATGGAACAAATAAGATTCTTTTTATATATTTCTTTAATTTTATTTATTCAATTATTCAGTACATAACTAACATTTTATCTTAAAACTATCTATTTTTTCAACCGGGAAGATTGTCTTTGGTTGCTACCACCAGAAGATTTTCGTTTCTTTGTAGTATTAAGAACAAAGCATGCTGTATTTTCTTGGTTTTCATATGCATCTGAGAATTCACTCGCAAAAATGCTTCGTTCGTCTTTTGGAATAAATGAATGATATTTTTTTGTTCCAGGAATTGGAACAAGGTTAGAAAATCTCTCCTGAAGTAATTTTTCAGCCTCTGAATAGTCATTTTCAGTTGCATAGATGAATTCCCAATCTTTTTTAAATTGGTCTTTCACCTTTTGCGACACAGCCCCGTCAAAAAATTGTTTGGCGTTATTAATTTCCGCTGACTTTCTAATACTAGCATCTCTAGCCATTCGCTTAATATTGCCACCGATACCATCACATGGACCTTTTCCATGTGAGGTTGGGAAAAAGTGCCATTCTGCTCTAATTTTAAAATCATTTTCATGGTTGCATACATTTTTGAAATTTGATTTATTTTTGTACTGCTCTCCGCAACCATCAAAAAGATAAATGATTTTTTCAAGCTCAGGAAATTTATTTTTCAATCTTGAAATTAGTTTTGTTTGAAAAGCATAAACTGATGTCGTGTTATGCTTTTTTATGTCAGCAATTACAACAAAATTTAAGACTTTGATCGTAGATTTGTCTTTGTAATAAATTACAAATGGATGTATTGTTACTTGAGGTCGTACAAAGTAATGGCTTTGAATGGAATCTTGTACCACGCACGAATAATTTTCCGCGAAATCCATCTGGCACATTATTTCTTTGTTTTCAACTAGTGATTCCTATTTAGCTCTAATAAAATTATTTTGTTTATCTACTTTGAATTGATGCACAAGAAACTTCTCTGTGAGATTTTTCAAGTTTTCTCTAAAATCATTTACATTTTCCTCTTTGTTGATAATTTCACAACGAGGAGAAATAATCCAAAAACAATACTTAACTTCTTCAACGTTGTTTTCATCTAAGCGATTGGCAACAAAATCTAATTTCTTTAATTTACAATCCTCACAGGACCTCAAGTAACAATCACCTGTACTATTTGGACATATCATTTGACTAGTCAAAAAGGTGTTAAGTTTTTTTCTGTATTATGAACTTCAAAGCAATTAGTTTTTTTCAATGCATCAACCATGAATTTCATATTCTCATGTATCATGCAAACACAAACATTCATGGCCGATGAATCCTTTGTATAAACACATTGTTTTGGTTTAAGTTTCCAGAACGATGTGAATGAGACAGATTCCTGTTCACTCTTACAGGTTTCCAAATATTGTTTATATAAACTATCCAAAGGGTCTAGCAAAAGGCGTTTTTGAACATTTTGGCGCACTCCATTGGGTAACTTAATAGATATGGTATCTTTCAAGCCAGGAAATGGCCGACTGATATCATCCCTTAGGTAAAAATTTGAAACTATGTCTTGGACATCTGATCCATGCGAGGGTCGTCCTACTTTTGAAAGTGGTTGAATCCCTAAATTGTATTTTTTTGATTCAGTTATAACGTGTTGAGACACGTCAAAATGAGCTTTAACTTTGGCATATGACCAATTCCTAGGAAGTAATTTTAGAAGTTCAATTTGCTTGTCAGGTTCGGCTTTTGTAACAGCTGAGTTCAAATTTAATAAAACGGAATTAAAATCCTCTGTTACATCGATAATATTAGGCGGAAACCAAGTCTTTATTTTACTCAAAATTTGATTGAACATTTCGTCCATAAAAGAATTGCGATAGTTACTACTAGAAGCATCCAAACGTGAAGATTTTACTTGAAAAGAAATTTCCAAGAATTTAGCAAGCTCTTGTATTTTTTGTACATTATTTGTAGAACCAACTGACTCACCCGAGGAAGGAGTTTCCTTTGGCGACGCCAACGAAGATAGTGGTGAAATTTGTTCCTCAAACGCCATTGCTTCTGGAAGATCCGTTACGAGAGCCTTCTGGTCACCGGTAATGGAGCACTTCACGCAAATTTTCATCTTTTCCGTAATCCACCGAACTCCATTCGAATGAAGCTTACTGATGAGGCCTTGGCTGATCGATCGTAGATTTGTCCTTACTGATTTGTGACCGCCCAGTCCGAAGGGGTTACAGCATAAAGAATTGTATTCGTAATATTGAACTTTGTCCATTTCAACAGCTTCGGGAAAACTTTTTTCACTTTACAAAAAATAACAACGAGGAATATACAGCTGATAGACAACACTTGCACTTTCTCACTGCTCTTTGTTAGTTTTTGGTAAACTTATGATTCTCAAGCCATTTCAACGCTTTAAACTTGAATTGGTAAATACCTATTTGTCATATTGTCTACCCATTCATTTAACTGTCAATTTTGTAGTTACCTAACAGGAAAAAATTGCCTACATTCTGATTGAAGAAAACTTTGTTTCAATGTGGTTTCGTTCTTAAGAAATTTTGTTTATGAACTTATAAATTTGTAAATATATGGTTCAAACAGCTCATCCTAGCAATATTTGATCATGTTTTAGGAACGAAAAATGAGCGTATTGAAAAATATTGTAGGATTGGATCTTATTGATCGCTCTTTTCAAATATACTTTGTTTGAAAGCTGGAATAGCTAATCGGGTTTTCATTATTTGTTTTTATCAACAGTGACAAATGTCCTGGGAAACTGATTCCATTTCAAAAATTTCATATTTTTGAAATAATTTGAATCCGGTTCGACAAGTCATGATGAGTCTTGAGTCATGATTTTTAAACGAAAAGGCATGTATGGCAAATCTTTGCATTTTTTATAAAATTGACCATAGATCAGGAACTTAAGAAAAGTACATCCTAAAAGTTACCAGAATTGAAGTTTATAAAGTTTCTTTCTTAAAAATATTTTATTAAAAAATTTCCGCGAGTCCGGCATAGATTTTTCAGCTTTACTTTATGAATTTCCCCAACGGTGGAAAATTTTGTGGAAAACTTTTTTCAGTTCATACTTTTTTTTTGGATTTCTGAGAAAATTTGCTTAAATTTTCATATAAAAACTTTGTTTCTACAATGTTTCGTTCATGAGTTATGATTTTTCAAAGATAAGTCTTATATGGCACATCTGGACATTTTTCGCAAAATTGGCCATAAGTCAAAAACGAAAAAAAGGTGCATTCCAAAAATTTCAGTGATTAAAGCTTATAAAATTACCTTCACGAAAATATTTTTTTGAAAATTTTCCACGAGTTCGGGCATAGTTTTTCCGGCTTTTCTTTACGAGTTTTCCCAACGGTGGAAAATTTTGTGGAAAACTTTTTCCAGTTCATATTTTTTTTTGGATTTTTGAGAAAATTTTCTTAAATTTTCATATCAAAACTTTGTTTCTACGATGCTTCGTTCTTGAGTTATGATTTTTCAAAGTAAGTAGTGTCAAGGGAAAACAAAAAATTTCCACCTGAGTTTTCCGGAAAAATAGGCGACCCTGAATTTTTCTCAATTTTTTTTATTCATATATCCATGAGCCCTGCCTGTGGAAAAAGTTTTATGAAAATCTGAGACCCTTCGGCCCAAACCCGTACGGTAATAAAAAAAAATCCCCAGCTAGAAACCCTTGAAAACCCAAAATCTCGGAGAGAAAATAGCTTAAAAAATAGAAAAGCGCAATTGACTCTGAACAGTTTTGAATACGTTCACGAATCACTTTAGCTTCGATGTACCCGGGATTGTATCCCGTTTGACATAAATTCGTTTGGCATAAGCTCGTTTGGCATAAAGCCGTTAAGCATAAAGTCGTTTGGCATAATGGCCGTTTGGTATAATGATTGACTTGTAATGAATATCGGCATTTTTGAAGCTTTTAACCGAGATTACCAAATCAGTGGTGACCCATAGCAGAAATTTTTGGTAGGTTCTCAACAAGTGGGATGTTCGATCAAAGATTTTCCAAGATATGAATGTCAAAAATTGTTGTAACATTAGAGAGTGCATGACTAAATAAAACTCGTGACGGGTCTGGAGGAACATCTTTTCGGAATAATAATTTTCTCTACATCCCAGTACAAAGAGTATATTTGAGCTTGTTGCGATATACATATTTGAAAATAGTAAATTAGCAAAGAAAGCTCGCAATTATTAATAAAGGTATCGCTCATATAAAATTTCGCTGTAGATCAAGCTCTGTCCCAGTTTGGAAGTAACACTTGATGAACATTACTTGGTAAAAGAAGTGAAAATTGATTTACAAAATATTGAAAGCTCTTATTCACCGCCAATTAAATAAAGAAGGGTGCATATTACATGGTCAGTTCGTTCACCACCTTGAATTGTATAAAGTTACGACAATTACAAGCGCCAAAAACTTTTCGGGGAAGTGGACTAATCGGGGAAACGGGTGAAGTAACTGTAGTAATCGATTTCTCTTTTCGCTGATAACTTGAGCAGATCAATGTTATCGATTGCCGTTCTTTTGTCAGTTGAAAACAAAATAATATCTAAAAAATATAGGTTTGTGGGCTTTGTGGCCGAGCGGTTAGTGTCGTCAGACAGTGAGCGCATCGTGTCATGGGGTGTGGGTTCGATTCTCGCTTCAGCCATTGAATTTTTTCATCAGAAATGTTTCGCGGCTGTGCCACTGGAGCATGCTTGTCCGTTGTCTAGTGTTAAGTTACAGTCTGTGCAGCTAAATGGCTGAAGACGGTGTCCGTGTCTTTTTTTTTTTTAAAGAACAGCCTTTGTTTAAAAGAAGGTGAAATTTATTTAAATAATAATAATAACCTAGAATTATAGTTACATCATATTTAGAAAAAAAAATAGAATGTTTAAAAGAAGGGTAAATTTGTGATAAATATATCAAAATCTTCAGTGCAAAAATGTATTCCAATAGCGAAACTTCAAAGATGAATTAATGTATGAAAGAGCAGTAATTTTGGATAAATAATAAAATACTTTTGGCAATATCTTTTCTTATATGCTTTAGTTTATTCAAGAGCATATGATTGTTGATTCAATTGTAATTTTGTATAAATTGAATTCAAAACAAGCCTGATGTCATCAGAAAGATTCAATAGAAACGTATAAACGAATGTCATCTTAAGAAATGTTTGGTTTCAGACTCATTATGCCAAACGACTATTATGCCAAACGACTTTATGCCAAATGACCATTATGCCAAATGACCATTATGCCAAATGACTTTGGCTTTATGCCAAACGACTTTATGCCAAATGACCTACCACCGAACCCGGAGGTGTCTGTTGAGTTATTTATGTAGGGATCATTTATCGAATTATCAGACAACAATTAAAACTGTGAAAATATTCTGGCGTAGTTCTTAAAGTAATTTATGGAACAAATTATACTGAAATTTCATAAAAAGAACTTATGAACTGCTCCTTGTGTGTCCTAGATGAATTTCTTAGACGAATTTTTACTAGTAGCGTTTTAAGTTTTTGGTATTTGAAAGGACTCTAGAAAACTTTTTGAGAAAATCCCGAGATAAGATTGGAGGAACCTTTAACATATTACTTGGAGAAATCTTTCTTTTAAGCTACGAACTGAGATTTTTGACGTTGCATCATTATGCCATTCGATATGACCCAGAGAAATGGTCATGAAACACTTAAATGGAGGAACTGGCTTTGTAAAAAAATCGCAATAAAAAAAACAGGCAGCGATATGGCTAATACATTTTCCGTGAGAATTTTGAAGTATTGAGGAGTTGTTTTGTCTTGGCTTTGATGGTCACTATTTCAAACCTAATCGGCTCTTACCGGCCCAGACAAGTACAAGTTTTAATCACGCGCGTACAAATCGACCATGCTGAATGTTTCCGTCGATCGTACGTTAGTTCACTGGTTATAATTGCAAACTTCACCATCATCGCATCATCGTACTACTATCGTATGAAAGTAACTTTTAACGAACAACGCCATGGGCAACCAGTAAGGGAAGACGGGGTAATATGCATCCCTCAAGAGGAAAATACAAACTTTATCTGTGAAACAAAATGAAAAACTTAATTTAGTACTATACCATTCAATTCTACTAAAGTTTGTATTTTTTGTATCCTTCATCAGTGTCGTGTACTTGACTCGACTTAGTCTAGTATACTCGAGTCTAATACACTGAAGACGGCCTTACAGTTGTGGTCGGAATTCGCGTATCTGTCAAAGGTTACAAACACTAGTGTAATTAATTGGTATAGTACTAAATTTGGGTTTTCATTTCATTTCAGGTATGCTTCACTAAACAGCTCAGAGATTTATAATCATTTTTATTTTTTTGTTGTTGTAGAAATTGATCAAATAAGACCAAATTTCCTTTAATTTTAGAAATATTACAGTGAGGCGTTTCACCCCGTCGCGACGGCACATTTTACACCGCAGTTCCCCCATTTCCTCTGCAATCAGCCGCTGGCGCTTCGTCAGTGTCTGGACCTATTAGCAACCCTGGGTAAAACGCCATGCGAAGTGAAGTCAGCTGATCAAACCGTGTGTTGCATATGTGAAGAAATCAACCGGCGCCCCCGGAACGGACATGAGGAAGATGCAATCGATCGCTTTGATTGATGAAACATCCCTTCTTCCATGGCCACACGGATGAGGAAGTATAAATTATACGCTTCGGCATTTATTCTAGTGATTGGAAAATTGCACATGTGACTTGAATTGGCGATCAATATATCGTAAAAGATGAAGCAACTTTAGTTTTTATTTACCCTGTGAAATTGAATGCAAACAAGAAATAAGTTGTACACAACTTGCTTCAACTTATTGTAATTTTAGCTTGAACGAACATATTAAAATTCTTCAACTTTGCAGATGTAGCGCTTCTTCTTATTTCTTGAAGCGACACAGTAAGGTTTTTCATGGGTGGAGGACTTGATGCACAAAAAATCGTTTTGACCTCCAAATCTGGATTCTAATGAAGTTAAATGAACTACAGTCGCCTCTCAACATCTCGATATCGAAGGGACCATCGAGATAGGGAGAGATCGAGACAAAGAACATTAAATTAATGAACACTAGATTGAAAATCACTCCGTTACTAGGAAAATAATAAACAAACAAACTTCATTTCGGGTTTCCAAATTGTTCTGAATCGCTTAAATCTGGTCTTTGATAATGTTCATATCGACATATAGAGAGAAAATTGGGAACAAAGAATCAACAAGATTACATCGAGATATGGAGATATCGAGATAAGGAGGATATCGAGATATGGAGAGAGGAATCGTATGCAGAATGAAGGGACCAAAGCAATCATCGACATAGGGAGAGATATCGACATGTAGAACATCGAGATATGGAGAGTCGACTGTAGCTGGAAACCATCGACCATCCAAAGTTTCCATCGCAGTACCGTGGTTGCTGAGGTCCACATGAAAATCGGCAAGAAAAAAAATTAACCAAAACTAAATGGCAAATTAATCGTCTCAGGGGTCTGGCCCGACATATCGCAAGTCGCAACAGAATGGGTCCACCAGTGCAGTGAACGCGACAAACGCTGCGCTAGTTCATTCCGACCGAGGTGACCATACACCAAGGGGAGGGGACGCGCACTCGTAGGTCGATCGGATCGTGGAAGCCAATTTTCCAAACGTGTTGTGATTCAGTTAAAATTTAGCGCTGATCGCCTTCGGTTGGTTGGCTTTCGGTTTTCGGTTTGCAGTGTTTCAGCTGGTTAAGTGCAGTTTGTTTTTCATTTCGGTGAGTTTTTTTCTGTTCTTGAGGGCTAACAAAAAGCGCCAAAGTTGTTCATCATCAGTGCGCTGCTGCTGTGTGAAAAGTGTCGAGTTTGATGATGTCGGAGCTTGGCGGATGGATCCTTCACGATGTGTCTGAAATCGTTGTTAACGAAAAAAAAAATGTCCAAGAATTTGGCATCAACTTTTCGAAAGATATGTGATTGAAGTATTTTCTTCCTAAATTTGGATATATTTCTACGAGGGAATCAAAAGTTATTGTGATTTGAAGGTTTTTAGATGTTTTGGAAGGGCTATTCACATTTTTCAAAGTATTCAGTGCATCATTTAGTAATTTATGAAAAACTTTGTTATTTTAAAAGATAACCTGATGACATGTTCAGCAAAAACACGGGTTTTTATCTGTCGAACAACCTTTTAGAAGACACAGGATATGTTAAAATTTCTATAAAAAAGTTATGAGAAAAATATGATTTTTGGTAGTCATTCAAATAAAACGGCATATATCCAAAAAAAAGTATCAGAACAATCTACATACAAAACCATCAGAAATCTGAATCTCAAACAAAAAAAAAACGAATTTAGCAAAAAAAAACGGTAAAAAAGGCGAGTGTTCGGCTTTCGAAGCATTCGGGTATTGGAAGCAGCACGGTATCCTGAAGCATATGAACATCTCTACCAAAAAAGGTCAAAATCCTCATATCTCGCTGGCCTTCCAAATTCACAGGGAAGAATCTTAAATCGAATGGTGGGTGCCAAATTCTTGGACATTTTGTTTCGTTAACTACGGTTTCAGACACACCGTGTCCTCTAGCTGTGCGCAGCGGGTGTCAGCCAGTTTCTCCCGCTGGAGTGATGATAAATAATCCATTAAACGTGAGAAATTTATGGCTCACCTTCCACCAAGGCTCGGAAAGCTCAAGATGAGCAATGAAAAATTGATACTTGTCATACTTGGTTTGCCGTTGTATGGGGAGTAACAACGTGTCATGACCTGACGCTGACAACGACCCCGTACTTTCTGTGCTGGTATAGTTTTCCGAATCCTCGAGTGAGACGACGGCGAGCAGGGTTCAATTACAGCTCGCATACTTGAAGAGAGGATTGATGGTGGTTCTCGAATGGTTCTGGTCGCTCGAAAGAGAAGATCACTAGGGTGGTTACAATTATGGAAAAGTTTGAAAATCTAATCTGTCATGTTTTCCTTCTAATACGATCCTACCCCGAGTGGTTAGAGTTCACGGCTACAAAGCAAAGCCATGCAGAAGGAGTCTGGGTTCGATTCCCGGTCGATCCAGGATCTTTTCGTAATGGGAATTTCCTTCACTTCCCTGGGCATAGAGTATTATGGTACCTGCCACACAATATACCATTGCGAAAATAGCAAATTTGGCAAAGAAAGTTCTCAGTTAATAACTGTGGAAGTGCTCATGAGAACATAAGAAGCTGAGAAGCAGGCTCTGTCTAGTGAGGACGTAATGCCAAGAAGAAGAATAAGAAGAAGAAGACTTAGGATAAATCAACATAGATATTCCAGTTTACCGATTTATTATCTTAGCTTATTCATATTCATAAGAAAGATTGAATAACATTCATGGGAAGATCGAATTTACAAACTTTTCTTTAAAATTTGAACCGCCCTCACACGCGAAATGAGCTGGAAAGTTGGGCAATTAATTTCTTTTATGTTTTGTCATCGTTCGCTAATTGACCGCTTTGAAGGTGTTTTTCACCCAATTTGGCATTTATTTTTTTTTTTCATTGATTCACTCCGGCTGCCAACCACATGTTGTTCAGATGCTGCGTTTGAATTTAGAAGCTGACGAGAGAGGTGCCGTAAATTATCGTTGTACACACTTGCTCTAGTTTATTTCTTGGCATAAATTTGAGCGTAAAATATTCAAGTGCACATTTTTAGATTGATGAGGAACGGTGCTGTTGATACTGTTACCTTGGCACTGTTGAATGGGACGTAAAAGAATGAGGATGAAGAAAATTCTCCTTGGAATCTAACATTATCTTCAAATTGAAACTAGATTAATTTTGCTTTGCGTGCGAGACTTATTACAAAATGTGTAAGGAGCCAAGTATGGCGGTCCAAGTTTCGATTTTCTGTTAACAACTGGATAGACATTTTTATATTTGCTACATTTGACATTTGAGGGTGTTCAACCTCAATGAGAGTTTTGAAAGTTAAATTTGTATCTAACATGAGCCCTATATACTTAACTTCATCTGACCAATTTATTGGAACCCCCTTTATAGTGACAACATATCTACTTGGAAGTTTCAAATAAAGAGCTTTTGGTTTATGTGGAAATATTATTAGTTGAGTTTTGGAAGTATAAGGATTTTTTTCTATCTTTGTTCGTTATAAGAGCTGCTTTTACTGTATATGTGTCCCATTAGGCACAATAAGCATTTTTCTTGTTGTTTATGATTGGATGTGTCTGGATTCAATGCAAAACTTATGATTTATGAAAATGTCAATCCTGAGGCGCCGCAATGCCTCAAGCGAGAAAAAAAACACGGGTGGAAATACTTTTGCACTTAACACTTTATTACACTTAACTATTTACACTATTGCTTGAACTTTAGTCAGCTCACTTAGTGTTGTACACTACTTGACCTTTAGCCGGGTCAGAAAATACTGTTTGCTCGTATCTGGTTGTTCATTGCCTTTTATAATGTTTCCGAAGGTATCTTCCAGCTTAGAACATTTCAGAAAGGTTGGGAATCTGGATATACTGCCAGGCAGAGTGTCGATGTAAACGATGTAGGCCCCTGCTGAGTACACGGACCACAAATCAACCTAACTTAGACTTCTTTTGACTCAATTCGGCTCTTCCGTGGGAAAACCCAAATTTGGGTTAATTGGCATATAGCTCTCAGTAGGTAGTTTTCGTTTGACAACAACGATAAAAAGCAACTGAATGCAAAAAATCTACCCAGCGTTAGCTTTCCATGTCTCCGTAGTGGGTTAGAATAACTTAAATCTAGTTATATGAGTTATTCTACGGACATTCGACGCTTAGTCGGTGCATCTCTCTCTGTTTTTGACAACAATGCTGTCGCTAGGAAAATAAAACAACCTATAACCGTCGGTAAAAACTATATCTCGAAAACTTATTCAAATAGTCTCAAGTCAGAAAAGTGACCAAACTTACTTTATTGATCCTACGTGTTTGGCAGACGAAATTCCACACGTTCCGCTCTTACCCAACTAGATTTTTCACCTTTAGAACGTTCCGGAATTACAAAACGGCCTAAGTAAGAATTCCTTATTTCGCAACCCAACCGCTACTTTCACCGCTCCGTTGTATGAAGAGAAACAGTGACTTAACCACGAATCAAAACAAAACATTACTTGAGCCCATTTTACACTGGTAGTAAAACGTCGAAAGTAACTGAATGAATCGGCTTATCATTATGTTTTAATTATTTTTGTGGAAAATAATAGAAACTACCTAGTTTTTGAACGCGAGCTGATTGTATGCAAAATTTAAACGATGTACACGGCGAAAAAATGTTAAAGAGGTCATTCATTTAAAAACAGTTTTAGAAGACAGGTTGTGATTCTTCTTAATTAATTTTCTCAAAACCGTATGAAAGTTACATACGTCGATTTGAAAAAGTAATCGTGAAATGCAGTTTACTCAAATTTGAGTTTGAGGAACTTATTTTTTGGAAAGACTGATTTCTCCGTCTACTATCTGGATGACGTTCACTCAATGTCAGCTTTAGCCAAGGCTGGAAAGCGTCAATATAAATAGAGAGTGTCGAGCGACTTTAACATAGATGCTTTCCTCACTGTCATCGGACGGCTAGATAGTGACAGAAACTTTTTTGAAATTCTCTTTCATTTTTTCGTCGACTATAAATGATCATGTTTACGATTCCGTCACAAGCCGTAGGAATCGTAAACATGATCATTCATAGTTTATTATCTGGTATGATTATTATTAATATCGCTGAAATCATACAAGGAGATCCACTTAACTCATGAAACACATTTACTTCCTGAAATTCTCCATAGATAGAAATAGCATTTATAGCAAAACAACAATAAAATTGCTCTCATGAGAGTTCCGTCACTGCGACGTGACGGAGTGAGCGCATGAAATTTAGCTTCGTCTAGTGACAGTGAGAAGACTTGTTTCTTCAGTGTCGCAAGTCCATCATGATACTTAACAGCTCTGGCTGTAGCTGTTATTATCAGCTGCGAGTCATCCGTCGGCTTTGTTGCATTGTTGTTTACATTCGATCGGTGGCAAAGAGCGGCGTCGGGTGTGTAGTGGTAAGCGCGATTGTCTCTCACCCCAATCGGTCGTGTATCAATTTCCGTCGAAGCCGTTGGGATTTTCTGAGGAATAAAATCTCTGATCACGTCTTTCTTCGGAAGGGAAGTAAAGCCATGTGTTGATTGGTTCGATATATGGGGTCCCAGGTGTATGTGAAGGCCTCCCTGGACGTCCGTGTTTAGGCTTAGTATCAGAAATAGGCGGACGTAAAACTACAACTGATGCCAAAAGATGTCGGTTGGCCAGAAAAAAAGAAGAAGAATAAGAAGAAGATGGATGGCAAATGGGTTGGTAAATCGTGCTCAATGAGAATCCTGATGCGTAGTTGTCTATTTGGATAAGAAATATTGCGGAGCGATCGATTTGGGCGCGAACATACTCCCCCCGGGTTGACAAGAATTCTAATCGAAGCTTCTTGATGGCAGCTGTCTTCTGGGGGTTCCGTTTGACGATAGCAAAGACGGTACTACCGGCTCTCGCTCGAACCTGGGATGTTTGTTTCGTCTCACTTTGCGGAGCAGATACGTTGCTCGTTCCGAAATTCGGTCTACGCTTGCAAGAGAGCAGAGACGATGTTGTAAGTTAATCCTTTATGTGAACAAGGATGACTAGATTTGAATCTTCTTCATCGATTGCAACGCTGAAGCTCGTGGGGATCTCTTGATATTCTTCTACGAATATTCGCAGAGCGGTTGTCAACTGAAGAAGAACTGGCTTAGGTTTCTCCATTGTCCAATTCATGCAGAAATTACCATGGCTAATTCTGTGGCTGCACAACGTAATACAACTGGTACATTGGTTGAACGTTGTAGAACGTCCTCTGTTCATTGGGCTGTGACAGTTGTAGGATCTGGATTTCAATCCAAAACTCCTCGGCATACGTCACTGGATGACACGTTGCTATATGTCTGAAAACCATTGCTACTCGATGCCACTTTAGTTGAACTCATCTGCTTGAAAGAATTCGTATCGTTTTTCATCAAACTCAGTGCGATCGACGCAATGCCTTTCTGTTTGGGAGGCTGACGTAGATCGATTAACCTCTTCACAAGCCGGACGGACATTCCACTGCAAGTTTCAGCTCAGTTTAGCCTCTGCTTGACATGAACAGAGCTCGGATTGCTTCCAAATGTCGTAGGTGGTGATTTGGCTGGTTTGATGTTTTATTTTCGGATAGTCTTTGGGTGACACCTGGAGTTTTATCCGACTGGTTGAAAGTTTCCAAAAACCCCACATATTCCGAAATAGGACATTTTTTTTCGGTTCGACGAGTACGAGTCACTACATCTAATCTTGGGTAAGTGAATAGCATCATCTTCACACTCGCTGGTAAGGGGTCATGCACAAATTACGTCACGCTCCAAGGGGGGGGGGTGAGGTGGTGAAGCCAAGCGTGACAAGCCTTACAAAATTTTTGAAGGGCTCATACAAAAAACGTGACAAAGGAGGGGGAGGGGGTCGAAAAAGTCGAAATTTAGCGTGACATAATTTGTGTACCGTCCCTAATTTGGAAGTCTCCTCCTCAACTAGCTTCATTAGGTTGGTAGCTGTCGAAACAAGCAATGACTTCATATATGACAGCCTAGAGTGCTCTTCTGAAAAGGGGTCCACTTGGTTGGCCACAGTGCCATCTCTCGGATTCCCACTGGACGACAGGTAACGCTCTCCATGATCGGCATTCGGTTATACAGCAGTTGTCACCTCGTGAAGAAGTTGGTCGCACAGGACTGATAAGAGAGTTCTTCCCGAACATACTCTGATAGTTCTTTAGCAGCTGGAGATTCGGGATACAGTGGAACCATTTCGTATGGGCCAGAGGTCTCCACCAAAATGGACACTTCATTCACCATAGTTGCAGCCGTCACAGCATTAACGGCAAAATGGCTGATACTGGGACTTCTCTACAATGTGTGGACTGCATCTTAGTAGCGAGCAGGGATGCCAGGTGATTTTTTAAATGTCTTCCGAAAATACGGAAAAAGGTCTTCCAATGTCTTCCACTTAAAAATTTTCAATAACACTTCACTCAGTGTTCCAAATATAACCCAAATTTTGTTGCTATGCTTGAGACTGCACTAATTTGACTATATTTGAGTAAACAATTCCGGTTTGAAGCTGGTGATCTCATAAAAAAATAGGAAAGAAGAGATTTCCTAAAGAATGTTTTTAAGAAGAATTAAGAAATTTTGGAAAGGAAAATTTGAGGAAATATGATTTTTAAAAAAGATAAAGATGGTGGGAAAAGGACCATTAACTTTCAGCAATTCTTCAAGGAACTTCCCAAGAATTACATCAGATTGTTTTTACACACTTCTACTGATAATTCCTTAGGAACATTTCTTATAACATTTCTCCTTAGGAACATTTCTATAAGGTCTTTCAAACTTTTTTCAAATTCATTCAAGAATTCCAGACAAAATATATTGGAAAATTCTAGCAAAAAATAGATTACTTTCTTCTTCCTAAATTTCCCCAAACAATTTTTCTGAAGGTAAAATGCATGAAGAGATTATTCCAAAAATTCTTTCAGTGATAACACTTATATCCTATTAGAAATCCCTTTATATTTTTACCTTTTTAAGTTTTTACAGCATCAGTTATTCCAAGAATTCTGCATACGATTTCTTTACCAAATTCCCAAATGTTTCTAGCGCTATTTCAATAATTTTGTTTAGTTTTTTTTTAAAGATTTCAATCCTCTTTGATATGTTTCCTGGATGTTTGTATTTGCATTCGTTTGATATTTATCCTTAATTTTTTTTAAATGGCTCTGCTTCTATTTGAAAAAATGTCAAATGGCTACTTTTTATGAATTGCTTTCAAAAGATTTTTCACGGATTTCTTGAAAAGTTTATTACGAAGATATATCATGAAATTTAAAAAAAAAAGAAATATTTAAAAAATTGAGTACATCCCATTAGGCATAAAGACGTTAGGCATAAGGACGTTAGGCATAAAGATGTTAGGCATAATGGACGTTAGGCATAAAATAACTTGCGCGTGTATCATTTGAAACTCGTCTTATATCGAAACATTTTCGGGCCCATTTACAAATTCAATTACGCTGATGGGGGTGGGTATCTGTCCTTAAGGTGTGACAGCTCATAAAAAAGTTCGATGTTCATACAAAAAGTGTTACGAACGGGTGGATTGATTGGCTGGTATTAAATGACTTCTTTCGGTGCTATGAAATGTGACCATGAACCGAATGACAGATATGGAGGAACATTGGTTGTCATTGTTATTGTTATAATTCTAAAATCCAGCTCAATCTATTTTTGTAAGTATCAATTTAAATTTGCGATGTGCAATCAAAGTGTTATTTGTTTTTAAAGATGTTAATCCTCTAATACCCAAATTTTTATTTTCGATTTAAGTATTATTTTTCGTTATCTAAAATCGTTCTAAACACGTTTTGGGCATTTATTTATTTTTATTCGCAAATTTTTAAATTTTGGTTTTTGATTTTTATAATTTTTATTTTTGAACATCCCTAGCTTTTTTCATTTTTTCTTGAAGTCTTTTCTAGTTGTTGATTTTTGGCAATAATAAAAA
The DNA here is from genome assembly GCF_002204515.2 of Aedes aegypti. NCBI lineage: Eukaryota > Metazoa > Arthropoda > Insecta > Diptera > Culicidae > Aedes > Aedes aegypti. The sequence goes on along the minus strand of NC_035109.1, from coordinate 21,095,359 downwards.
TTTAAATTGTTACGGTATTTTTAAAAATATTAATTTTTTATTTTTTTTCGGAGCGTATTTTATTTTCCGTGTAACTAACGGAAAAACAGGTTTGAAATGATTTTAATTCCACCAGGCTCTTCGTTTGTGATAGGTTAATCGTAGAAAAATATAAAAGGTACGATTTTTTATTTTACACGTTAAATGAAGCCCAGGCATTTGTAGGTTATATAAGAATGCAATTTTTCAAACAATTTCTAAAAATACAAAAAAGTTTCAAAAGTCATAAAAAACTTTTCTTATATGCGTGTTATGAGTCAAGGTATAAGCCAAAAATAAAATCATTTTGATTTGCGAGCTACGAAAAAATACACAAAATTCCAAAGTGTACCCCGTCTAAGGGCGGAGTTGGTTAATTTCAATGTGTATGACATTTTGTGTTATATTTCTCTTACATAATTGAGTTAATTCTAAAGAAGGGAAATCTTCCATATAAATATTAATACTTATAGTGCAAATTAGTACCTTGAAGACAATAATCGAGAGGCAAGTCAGGAATTTATGTTATAGGTGACATAATCTTCAGCAATAATTTTCTGGTAGTATGACAACTATCTTCTTGGCGTTACATTGCTACTTCGAGTCTGCTCATCAATTAAATGTAGTGAGAACGGTTCCTTTGCTACTTATGCAAACAATTTTCGATGATATCTTCGAAATTCGTCAAGTTTGTTAAGTAATATTTGATTAAATATTTATTTTAATTACAAAAGTCAAGTTCAAATTCAACATAACACAGTATCCAGCATAAAACATGGCGTGCATTTAGGAGCAAAGTGATATTCCCAATGTTATTGCATAGAGCTCCTACAACTTATAATCAATCAACAGCAAGTCAAAACGAAAATTTCGGATGGAAATATTTAGGTACATCTACAATTCCAAAAACTATTAGAAAAATAAAAACACAAATAACAACATATATTGGAAGAAGGTGCTTTTTCAAACAGTCTTTTCCTCCAACCATTTAATTAACCGTATAAGTATGAAGAAAAGACTATGACTATGATTCAAAAAAGGAAAAATGTATGATGGAAATATTTTAAGCAACAATGACATTATTGTCTCGAAAGAACAGCTTATTAATAGAAGAAGGGAAATTTTCTGATTAAGACATTAGCAGCACTAACTCCAATAATTTTGTTGACATCAAAACTATAAAGAACAGCCTTCAATTTAAAGAAGGGATAATCTCTGATGAAAAATTTGCCTGTTATATGTGTAGAACCAAACCCAAAAGATGAGCAACTGATCATGTACAGCGTCGTTCTTATTCTTGGCTTTCTCATTTGTGCACGATACATTATGCTTTATGGCCAAGAAAGTGAAGAAAACGAAAAGATCCTGGATCGACTAGGAACCGAACTAAGATACCTTTAACATGGCTTTGCTCTATGGTTAGAACTCACGCCACTCACGTTGAGGAACTGAGATCAAATCCCATCCCCGAGATAGTCACTTATGACGTTAAAGTCATAGCTTCGACTTTCTTCGGAAGGGAAGTAAAGCCGTTGGTCCCGAGATGTACCAGCCCAGGGCTAAAAATCTCGTTAATAAAGATAGGAAAAAAAATATCAAAAAGGTTAGTACACAGTAAACGATTTCTATTTTTATTTTGAAAATTATGCCTATCGTCCATTATGCCAAATATCTATTATGCCAAACTTCCATTATGCCTATCGTACTTATGCCTAACGTCTTTATGCCTAACGTATTTATGCCTAACGTCGTGCACCCTAAAAAATTACCTTTATTCAGTATTTATTGTAAATATTGCTTAAAAATCCTTAAGTAACTTCTAGATAATTAAATGTGCAACGTTAGGAAAAACTTGAACACGTATCTAAACTAAAACATATTTGAGAATTCCTTACAAACCATCTGGAATCTTTCTAAAAAAAATAGAGTAATATCTGAAGAAACTTTACGTGACCTCTTGGATAAATCCATGGAGGAATACTAGTAGAAATATCTAGACTAATGGTGTTCAGAACAATACTCTCGGATAAATACTTGACGGCGTTCTTAAAAAAATGTCTTGACGAATCCTCATTTTTCAAAACCCGGTGGAATTAAAAAAAATCTTGGTACTGATTGACGAGTTCGTGATTTGTTCTCAAATAGTGGTTTTCTGCCTTTGATTTATTGTTTCTAAGATCTAATAATTTCAGAAAAAAATAATGCTTTAGAGATCGTTGAAAAAGCGGAGGATATTTTTTAAATTTTAATTAAAAAATTGTGTATTTTCTTCATAGAGTATAGAAGGAAATCTTGAAAGAGTAAAATAAATATCTCAGAAAGATGGCTGGAGAAATTCTTATTAAAATTCAGGACTTACTCTAAGTCGGATTTTGTTATTATTCATTAAGAATTCTTGATTGAATTTATGACAGATTGATTTTATGAAAAAATATATTCAGAAATTACCAAAGGGTATCCAAAAGAAAAAATCAGATGATAAATTTTGTAATATACTCTTCAATGATCTACTGGAGTAATTCATTAAAAATCCATGGTCGTATTTAACATTTACAAGAGAAATACTTGTAAAACTCTTAGCAAAACCTTGGAATAGTTCGAAATTGATTATTTGATGTGATTAGAGATAATTTCCTTACTGACTTCTGATAGTTATTTTAAGTTATTTTATAAAACGCAGCCAAACTTTGAATTTTTAAGTGCACAAGACGAGAGAATCTGACAACAGTTCGCGTTGAAAATCAATCAAATTGCTTGCTTGCTGGTGGTGGCCAACGGGATAAATTTTCAACGCGGAGCGCTTTTTGGTTCTCAAGTCTTGTGCTCTTGAAAATTTGAGGTGTGGCTTCGTTCTATAATCACCTTAAAGTTTTTTTTTCTAGAAATATTTAAGATTTGCAAGAGAAGTCTCTCAAAAGAATACGTGCAGTTTTCAAGTAAGTCCTTGAGAGATTTGCTTTGAGTTGTTTTGCTGGGCAGATACTTAGATGTTCATGATGAACTTTTGAAGGATTTCGAACAAGATGTGATGAAGATGCTCAACGAAACCAGTGGATTACTCCAAAGGAGGTTTTTGGTATAGATCGATAGCTTTAATACACTGCAAGAATACAAAAGTTAGTTTCTCATAACGAAATTATTCAGAAAAAATATTGTGGAAAATCTTTGATAAACAGAACAATGTTTACTATTTTTCCATTGGCTTGTGACCCAATGTAAATTTGAATAAACGATGAAGTTTGATGGAAATAAATTTGGACATGAGAAGTAATTTTGATTTCATTGTTGAGTAATGCCAATATTTATTCTAAGGTTTTCCGCAAGAATTTCTCACAAGACTATGTAAAGATTCCATCTCTCTGAAATCTATGGTAATATTCTTTTCAAGAATAACTTTATGTGCTTACTTTGAACAATTTTTCTCTAAGAGTGCTTCGTGAAGCCCAAGCAGAACAGCTCGATTTTGCGTCGTCCGATAGATTTTGCTCCGCCGGAGATTTTTTTTCCTGTTCCGGAGCGTCTTGCTGGGTAGTGCTTTGTGAAGACCAAGCAGGACATTTCGGTTTTGCGTCGTCCGATAGATTTTGCTCGCGGTTTCGCGCGTGTTCTCGTCGCTGGAGATTTTTTTTCCATGTTTTGAAGCGTCTTGCTGGGTAGTGCTTCGTGAAGCCCAAGCAGGACAGTTCGATTTTGCGTCGTCAGATAGGTTTTGCTCACGGTTTCGCGCGTGTTTTCGTCGCCGGAGATTTTTTTTACGCGTATCGTTTTTTTATACAATCCGATGACTCTGGAGGGATCGGTTTTGCTTTTTACTGGCTATTGAGCAAAAATATTACTGCACAATCGACAAGCATTTCGCGAAATACTATTTATACTCTAAATAAACTATTGTTTTCTCTTTTGATTGCCGGCATTCAAAAGATTAAATTGAAAACACTTAAACAACAAATGTTTATGGTCTATCGCCAGCTTTCTAGGCGAATCCTGACAATTTACTTTCCCTAACCTCCAACTCCGTAGCACTTATGAGGGTGTCGCTGAGTCGGTGGCCTCTCATTAAGCAAGTGCTACATCAACATTTCCTTCCCCTATGTTCCCCTAAGTTACGGTAAAGATGGGCGTGGCCGGGAATAGTGATATTCATGCTTTTAGTATTCTTGTTTATGATTTGAACAAGGTATACTCCCCTGCCTTGTTCCTGAAAGTAGTCAGGATGAGATTATTAAAAATAAACATGAATGTTGCTTGTATCGAATCTACGAAGTATACCGTAACTACGCTAACGCTAACTTTGAACAATTTTTCTCTAAATTTTCAATTTTTTCCAAAATATTCTCTTAACATTTCTCTAGCAATTATTTTGAAGAATTCCTGCAATATTTGTATTTTCAAGAGATGTTTTTTTAAGATTCTTAGGTATTTCAAGGAATTCTAGAGGAGTTCCAAAGAAATCTTAATCTGAATCGTTCTAAATAAAGTTCTAACACAGACAACCAGACGTCACACTCTCATCATTGTTCATCGACCACCTTTTTAACGATCGATTCAAAAATATTGTAGGTGGCCAATCCACCACCCGCAGCGCTCGCATCGTTTTTGTTCGCGTTTGACGTTTACACACTATCGCCATCTTTTGGCCTGTCGGCCAAACACACCGATTTTAGCATTGGGCGTACATGTCCTCATGACTATGATTTGGATCGAGATTTGTTCTAAGTGCGTCTGTTTGTCTGTGGTTCTAAATTGAAAATGTTACAGTTTTAATCAAGACTATATGATTCATCGAGACAAGAGCAAAGATAGTATTAATATTTTTTGTAATCTTGCTGTAGATATCTTCTTCTTTTTCTCGGAATTAATGTCCCCACTAAGACAGAGCCGGCTACTCAGCTATGTGTTCCTATGAGCACTTCCACAGTTATTAACTGAGAGCTTTCTTTGCCTAAGTAGCCATTTTCGCATTCGTATATCGTATATCGATGATAATCTATGCCCAGGGAAGACAAGGAAATTTTTATTACGAAAAGATGCAGGACCGATCGGGAATCGAACCCAGACACCTTCAGAATGGCTTTGCTTTGTAGTCGCGGGCTCTAACCACTGGGCTAAGGAAGGCTGTAGATATTTCGATTTAATAAACTAGCACGACAGTCGTTATTGAAGCAATAAGAAAACCGAATAACTGTTTTATTTTATTGCTAAGAAATTTTATAATTCCCTACCGAAACATTATCATATCACGACTGAAATGAACAATATGGGTTCAAATACTCAATATAATTTTCGTAATGGTAAATGAATAAATGATTGTCTAGCGTTGCTTGAATCAGATATTGACCTAGTCTTTGCGGACAAGAAGCAATTGCTTTCAGAAAAGCACATAAGCTTCACTCTTGGTTGACTAACAACTTCCAGAATCAGCTTCATAAGCCTTCCCCAAGGCTCATGTCTTAGTCCCTAGCTTTATAATTCAAATGTGCCAGAGATTGACAACAGTTTAGAAGAACTTTTCATGCTTAGACAACTTGCAGATAATGCTCCATAAATAGACACGGGCGTAAATCTTGCATAGACCACTGCAAATATTTATATGATAGTAAGTTATCAAATTTTTTACTGGTTCGATTTATTTGAAAACATGAATAACAATACTTGACAAGTGCAACTTATAAAAGATTTCGACATTTCGGTAGAAAATAACATTAAGTATTGCAAGTCACCCCACAAAAGATTATTTAGAAAAAATCCCATTCCGTAGGATTTTTTATAAAATAAAATAATTCGATTCAATATTGAGTCATCTAATTCTGTAGGTTGGTCGGCCATTAAAGACATAAACAGGATTTTTTAGTTTAAATGGTTGACGTTGAGTCAGGGGGGACCAAGAACAAAACTTGGGAAAATTGGATTATTCATTCATTATATGCAAAATTACCTATCTCCATTTCACTTTGATCAGATATGATGAATGCTGTGAACTGTGAGAGATATGTAATAAATTTACTTTGAATGATCAATGAAAATCGATAAAAGTAAGCAGTCAGAGTGGACCAAGTTTTTATTACCATAACAGCGAAAATGATCAGCGCGCTGAGGAACACGAGGAAATTAGAAACATTTCAAGTGATTTGTCAGATTATTCGACATCGAATGATTCTTGTATTCATCCATCAAAAGGAATTCATAGATTTAGCTTAATTGGATGCATTTGATTTTGGTGTTTGACCATTTACCATATCTGGATGGGTGGTCAGAAATTGCAACAATTTCTGTGCAGACTAAGCGAACCAAGTGTTGAATGAAAAGCAATAAACTGATTGACTATTGCATTTTTTTGAATCAATTACAGACCGCTAGAATTTTATGGTAGTTCTATGGTGTATGTATGGAATGTCCTAGAACCCGCTCATTGGACCAATATATTTTGGTCGGTACTCAAGGTTTTCACTTGGTCTACTCTGACTGGACGCTTATTTGAATATTTCTGGTCTTCAATGCCCTGACCCTGCAAAACCTTAATTTTCAAGCTATCGTAATGCCACTGATTTCGGGATTGACGATATGGACTATTGAAGCTTTTACGATACTGGTGTTGAAGGATATTTGTAATCTGTTTATTTTAGAGATATGCACCCAGTTTGACTTTGCAAGTATTAAATGATTGTTATTTTCCAAGAAATTGTTCAGTCAGAGTAAACCAACTCACTGAACGGTGGTCTTTAGTTCAGTCAGAGTGGACCAATGATTTGTCGTGATTATAACTTCACATTATATTGTTTGAAAGTAACACAAAATTGTGTAGAAATATTTGATAAAAATTTGAACAAGTTAAAAAAATACATATCGTAAAGTATCGAAAGTCGTGTAACTTACAAGATTTTAACGTTATTGGCGTGTTATTTGCAACAAAGCTATAGGCATTAGCTAGATCCACATGATTTCCATACCCAATTTTCTGGAAAAAAGTGAACCAAAATGGAGCACGATACTTAAAATATGTACACAAGGTCAAAATAAGTTCTTTGAAATGAAAAAAAAAACACATTCATCAGCAAAATAGTGCGACTCAACAGTGTGACGTCGGACAACCCCTAAGAGCAAGACTTAGCCTCAAACAGCAAAGTACATTTTCAATCAATTTCAGCTGTGAGGCATAGCTGAATGTTTGGCATATCTTTTTATGAATCTAAAGATCGAAAGTTCAATTATGATCATTAATTTTGTTGTTTTTTCCACATGACTTATAAGTTAGAAAAAGAAAAGTAACCGTCCAGAATTTTATCCTGAGACGTAATACGTAATAGATGTATATTCTTGTAAACAAATGCGCATAGCAGAATATAAAGTTTCTTATAAGAATATGAGTTAAATCAACCAGCAAGCGACAAGTTTCACACCCGTTCACTAATGATCTACATCAGACGAAAAAAATAATTATACCATACACCGTCCCTGGAACCGGTTCACCAGCCTGCCGGTGACTGATCTCTAAAAACATTCATCAGATTTTATAGCCGCACCGAAAGTAGATCAAACCAGCTGCGTGATTGCATAATACTCGGAACAACTTTAGGCTCAATTCGCAAAAAGAAACTTCACATGACTCAGCAGCAGCGCACGAAACGAAAGACCCCTTATTTGTATGATCCTTGGAAGGTTCTAAAACCTGTTCGGTAATGATACGCCAGACTACAATGCGACACATGACCGCACCTAAGCTAACCGCTTTACCTTGACAGTAAACACGTGCTTTCCTTTCCCTTTCATTCGCAGATAACCGCTGAATCGCAGCCAAAATGTTGAAAATTGCTTTCGTTGCTGCCGTGGCCATGCTCTGCATGGTCCAATCCGTCAAGGTCGACTATTATGGGTCCCTCTACCATCAGGACGAACTGCACGCTCCCTACAAGAGTGCCAAGGAGCCCAAACAGGACTTCAGCAAGATCCCCGGAGAACCGGGTATAGACTACCCGATCTACCACGAGGTACCACACACTAGCTTCAGCTGTTCGCACGTTCCGGCCATCCCTGGAATGTATGCCAACGTGGAAACTGGCTGCCAGGCGTATCACACTTGCCACGATGGCCGCGAGGGAGACCAGGGAGCTTCGTTTCTGTGCACCAATGGAACCATCTTCAATCAGAAGGAATTCGCCTGCGACTGGTGGTACAACGTCAAGTGTGAGGAAGCGCCGGCCCTTTACCACCTGAATGCCGATCCGGAGCACAATCCCTTCGTGCCGAAGAAAAAGCCGGAGGATGAGCTGAATCACGAAAAGTTCCTGATCCACGTCTAAGCCGGACCAACGTCAGCATGGGTCGATTTTCTCTTTATCAAAGTTTTCTGTTCTGTTTTTTATGTTCTTGCCCGTTCGGAATTGTTAAGTTTTTGCACAAAAGTTCCCTCCGTTTCTTGATTGTTTTGTTTCGTTTGGGATTAGCGATTTTCTCGCAACAACTGAAGCCACACGGACTGGACGAAAGCTGTTGTTCTTGGTTTCTTGCTGTTTTTTGTTCCCAGTTGTAAATATATTTCGCTTATACGCCATTATAATGATTTCGCGGTAGTGAGGTAAGAGTAAGCACGATGATGCAGGAAAATATACGAGCCGAAAATAAGGAAAATTTCAAATTAGGTGCTTTTTATTTGGTTGAGGATAGGGGTGAAGGAGGGGGGAGGGCTGTTACCCAATTCCAGGAGGGTGCAAATAATGAAAGGTGTAAACTTTTTCGGGCTCATTATGCAGTGGGAATAATGCGGTGTGCTTTTGAGGCGATGAGTTCATAGAGAAGGAAATTTGTATGAAGTTTATGCTAGTAAATGTGAAAAAGAGCGGTATAAAACAGCTGTACAAAATGTTAATCTAGATAGTTATGTTTGTACGAACGTATATTGTGCAGTTATATCCAGCAGAATCAATAAGTTCTCGCTAAGTTTTTATAAACGACCTAAGTAACAATAAGATATGATATCGTTCTCTTTTGATCACGATAGTGCAATACTGAAGCTTTTGGAAAGATTGCTACCGTAAAACGGGGTAACTTTGATAATGCGGGTAACTTTGATAGTGCGAGACCCACATCATATTAAACGAAATAACGAAGTTTCTGTTAATCAGTTAAGCAAAACGAATGTAAAAGTGAAGAGTATTAGTATGACTCTTCATGTCAAAACTATTTTCGTTGGAATCAAGTGCTTTTGAGGATTTATATGCAAATATTAAAATTTTTTACGATTTCAGCATTTTTGCAAAGCTTGCAAACAATCTGTTCTACGATCACTATTTGATGAAGTCATAATGAGTTCGTCACTTATCCTTGACAGCATAGTTATAGTAGAACGTGAATTCAGTCTCAAATCTCTTAGCGAAAACCATTTTTACAAACTGGGACCATTTTTGCAATCTAAGTCATAAATTTCCATATAGCGTTAAACGCCTAGAGGTATGCAACGCCCTATAAATGTTCCGAGATTCATTCAATTTTGTTCGACTGTCAAAGTTACCCCAAAACAGAAAACCGACTTTCGATTATATGAAAAATTATATATCCATTTACAATAAATCTTTTGGCAATCTATCAACTGCAATCGATAGCTAGGATGTCAGTACCGTAAAACGGGGTAACTTTGAGTTTTTTCGAAGAAAACTTGATCATTTATGCATGCTGCATGTCCCCGCTGATCATTGATACCGTAAAACGGGGTAACTTTGATAGTTTTTTCGAAGAAAACTTGAATATTTATGCATGCTGTTTCAAAGAATAATAATTTATATTTTTAAAACAAGTACTGGCATCCTAGCTATCGATTGCAGTCGATAGATTTCCAAAAAAATTATTATGGATGGATGTATATTTTTTCATATAATCGGAAGTCGGTTTTCTGCTTTGGGGTAACTTTGATAATGGAGAATGAATCGAACAAAATTGAATGAATTACGAACATTTGTAGGGCATTGCATACCCCTGGGCGTTTAACGTTATATGGAAATTTCTGACTTATATTACAAAAATGGTCCCAGTTTGTAAAAATGCTTTCCGCTAAGAGATTTGAGACCGTATTCAAGTTCTATGATAACTAGGCTGTCAAAGATAAGCGGCCAACTATTCAAAACTACATCAAATAGTGATCATAGAACAGGTTGTTTGTAAGCGTTTCGAAAATGCTAAAATTGTGTCAATGTTTTATATCCGTATAAAAAGCCTCAAATGTTCTTGATTCAAATGAAAATAGCTCTTACATGAAGTGCCATACTAATATTCTTCAGTTTTGCATACGTTTTGCTTAACCGATTAACAGGAATAATGATATTTCGTTTAGTATATGGTGGGTTCCGCACTATCAAAGTTACCCGCATTATCAAAGATACCCCGTTTTACGGTACCCCTAAACAGAAAGCCGACTTTCGATTATATGAAAAATTATATATCCATTCAAAATAAATCCTTTGGCAATCTTCCAACTGCAATCGATAGCTAGGATGCCAGTACTTGTTTTAAATATATAAACTATAATTCTTTGAAACAGTATGCAAAAATATTCAGGTTTTCTTCGAAAAAACTATCAAAGTTACCCCGTTTTACGGTAGTTCCAAAACCCAGTAAAATTTTACCGACCCCTGTAATTTAATCTAAGTGTATACTCACAATCACAGCACCTATCATCTTTTTATCATCAAACATCCTATCATCTGCAAAAAGCTACCGCACTGTTATTAGAGTCTGACCCAGAATTGATCGAAGTTTTGTCCATAGTAGTCCTACGTCAACCCCGCGGACATCACCCACCCCAATTTTTTTCACTCTAGGTCATAGAAAATGGATGAAAATGCTTCTCTTAATATATTTGAATGTGTTTTTTTTTCTAGAAATCGTAAATCACGTAAAAAAACGTTTTTCACTGTTTTCGTCACAATTTTGTGCGATTTACAAAATCATTTTTAGGTCGATGAATAACCAATGTTTTGAAATTAACGCCGAGAGTCAACTTGTGCAATGTCATCATTTGTATTACATGCCAAAAATATGTTAAATTTGTGCTTCAAAAATCGGTGTGCACTACTTTCGACGCAATTAAAACTAACATTTGGGCTGTTGTTAACTTTACCTATCGTTTTCTGATGAGCAGAAGGCGTGCAGGGGCAGAGAAAAATAAATTTGCTTATGTGTAAGCATAAGCATAAGCATAGATGACCGTACAACTCGTAGTTGCTACTCCGTGATTGACCAGACCAATCGAAGTTTCACAAGGAATTTATGAATGGGCTTGGGATTAGCTTACCATTCTTCAATGTGCACAAATCGAGAGCTCAAATTTAGAAGTTAATAACGGCGCCGGCCACGTCCTTACGGCCATCGGGGAAGGGAAGGAATGTTAGTGTGACTACCATTGTTACTAGAGACCAAAAATAAATTTGCTTATGTGTACCGTCAAGCTACCATTCACCGTGCATTTAAGAAAAATTTGCACTTCAAAAAATTATATAACTTTTCCAAATAATTTGAAGCGTATTAGAATACCACTACGTAGCGTACAATTATATAATAATTCGGGGAAAAATCTAAAACTAGTGATGCATAACTAAAAATTACTCAAAAATTATGTTTGAAAATCTCATGTTAAGGTCGCCTCGTACCGTTCTATGTCACCATTTACCGTGCACACTAGTGCACCATTCACCGTGCGTATAGATTTCGCCATGATTGAATGTTTTTCTTGAAGAAACGTTGTTGATGGAGCAACTATGTTGCTAATAGTGAGCGCACTCATTTTTAAGACTGTTCAAATGTTCATTTACAATGAAATCCATAAAAAGTTTAAAAAAAGGATAAATAATTATTTTTTCATTAAAATCGTTATAAGAGGTTTGACTGTATTGTCCAAATCATTCCATATTAACTCAAAAACTAAGTATGAAGTAGTTTTATTACGATATAACAATAAATCTATTATTACCGAATAATTTCATGCCTCTTACACTAATGCACGGTAATAGGAACCATAAATACTGAGAGGGATCCATTCACCGTGCATTTGGGTTTCGACTGAAACACAATATAAAATTCTAATTTGCATAAAATCTCATTGATCATACGATGAAATACATCTTACTAATAGTATGCACAATGAAAACTTGTTGAAATTTTGAAAAAAAATCATACTCTATCGTTAAAATGAAAAATGTGATTTTTTGGTGTTTCTACTAAGAGTGTTGAAAAATCTTATTATCAAACAGAATTCACATGATTTTTACTACATTAACTAGGTTTTTCAAAATGCTTTGTGACAAAAACTACTTCATTTCATCAGTTTTATCTTATTTTGCTGAAAAAAAATAATTTGTGAAAATTGTATGAATATTCTGTAGGAATTTGTATATGTGCACGGTGAATGGAGGCCGCACGGTGACTGGTGACTTAACGGTATTTGAACTTTTTACGAGATGGATCATACCTATCAATGTTGCCCCGCTGATCAATGTTACCCCGGATTACGGTACAAGCAAAGGAGTAGGTCGAAGGGTCTGTTCACTGACGAATCGAAATTCGACCTATCTTCAATGAAATGGTGGGTATTTGTTTGACAACTCCCAAAGAAAACGAATGAATTCTAACTGCGTCGTATCGACAGTGAAACATGGTGGCAGATCTACTTTGGTTTGGGTATCTTTCGCTGTAAGAAAAGTGGGAGATCTAATCCAAATCGAAGTTGTGTATCCTGAATAAAGAGAGTTATCTGGATATTTTGAAGATCAATTTGATTCCGACTGAGTTGAAGCTGATCAGTCAGCGATCTTGCAGCAAGATAATGACCCAAAGCATGCATTATTTATTTATTTATTTTATTAGAGAGGCTTTCAACCCTATGGTTAATTCACCTCTGTTATTTTACAATTACAATATATTATAGTCTATTATACAATTGAATATCCTTAAGAAACGATATTAGCTTATTTTCTTCTCTTCTATCATTACTCAATGCTACATCAAATCTTTCACTTATTTTGAATTTGTTCCTTGCCACTTTAAAGTTAGGACAATCAATTACAATATGTTTTACATCTAAAACCGTTTCACAAGTATCGCAATTGCTAACATTTTTGTTTTGTAGTAAACTTTGTTTGGTTAAGCGTGTATGATTTAAGCGACAACGTGATAAGATCCTTTGCTCTTCCCTTCTTGGCCGGTCATTCCATTTATATACTGTTGGTTTAATGGTTTTTAATACATGATGCTGTTCAGAATCCCATTTGTGTTGATGACTTCTCCAAATTTGTTTTCGGACTTCCCTAATAGCATCAATAGCAGGAATGTTAGAAGTCAGAAATTCACTATTTCTTCCCAAATTGGCGGCGCGGTCAGCTGCTTCGTTGCCTGATATCCCCACGTGACTAGAAATCCAACATAGGACAATCGGCTTGTTACGCATTTTCTGCTCTACTAACTGTAGGAATGGATGATTCAGGCTTCCTTTTACAATTGCCGACAAACAACTGGCGGAATCGGAAAAAATTACTGTTGGTGAATGATGTGTATGATCAATGGCTACTGATAACGCTGCAGCTTCTGCAGTGAATACACTGCATGCACGTGGAAGTTGATTGTTTACTGTTGTGTTGGGGCCTACAACTCCTATTCCTACTAATCTCCCCGCTTTCGATCCGTCTGAGTACAGTTTGTGATGATCATTGTATTTTTGTTCGATTATGGATAAAGCTTTCATTCGGTTAACGGTTGGTGTTTCAGATTTGTCAGTTATATTTCGTACAGACCAGTCAACACTTGGTACAGATTTGTTCCACGAACGGCAGCCAACCCAGAGCAGTTTCTCAATATCCGGTATATTCGAGCCAGTCATCGCCGTAAATACTTCTTTGGCTTCAGCTTCCAAGATTGTAATAGTGGTATTAGGTTTTTCAGCTAATTTGCAATATCTTCGGACCAATGTTTCAACTACTTTACCATCGAAAGATAAAACGCCTGCTTCAATTGCGGTAGTTAGTCCTGGTGTTGTGCAGAAAGCCCCCGTTACAATTCTTAATATTTTGTTATATACTTTGTTATATGGTTTTATGCATTTAGTCCCGAATAACTCAATTCCATATAAAAGCTTTGATAAACATACTGCCTCACCAATTCGTCTAAGCGTTGTACGATTAGCTCTGAAGCTAATCGCTCTAAGAAGATTTACACGATTTTTCATGCTCTGGATGGTTTCACGGAAATGTTTTTGAAATTTCCAGCTGCTATCTATAGTAACTCCAAGAATCTTTGCTACTTTCACATCCGGAATATTTATGCCGTTAATATTGACTGGTTTTCGTTGACCTTTCCATCGGTGATGTCGATGACAAATATGAATCATTTTCGATTTTTCTGCAGATAGAGAAAAGCGCACCTTGTGAAGCCATCTGCTCACATTTTCAATAGCAACAGCTATTCTACGTCTTGCCCATCGGTAAGATTTACCAACGGAGATCAATACAATGTCATCGGCATAGACAATACACGTTTTTTGGTATGTTGTTAAAAACACCATTAATAGCAATCAGAAAGAGAGTTACGGCCAACACAGAGCCTTGCGGGACACCATTGGTTTGCATTCGAACTGAACTCCGGTGATCTCCGATTGTTACCTGAAACTCTCGTTCATTCAAGAAACTCTCTATACAAGCTGTCATTCTTGTTCCGACATTTAAGTCTCTGATGTTCTTCATTATGTGTGGACGCCATGCCTGATCATACGCTTTCTTGATGTCCAGAATGGCAACATCACAGTGCTGATCATTTCGGAGGGCATTCTCAATTATTTCTCTAAATTGTGCAAAATAGGTTCCAGTACCTTTACCAGAACGAAAGGCATGTTGATTGGGGTGCAGAAAACCTTCACTTTCAAGGAAGTTGACAAGTCGCCTATTAACCATTCGTTCATACACTTTGCTGACGCAACTGAGTAAAGATATTGGACGAAAACCATCTGCTGCACGATAAACTGATTCTGATTTTGGAATAGGAACAACAATTGCTTTTTTCCAGTCCTCAGGAAAACGTCCTTCTGCCCAAATATCGTTGTATGCCTTAAGAAGTGCAAACTTACCATTCATTGATAGGTTGTTGATCATGGGATAACCAATCAAGTCGTCTCCAACGGATTGTCCCTTAGCAGCTTTTAAAGCATCCATAAGCTCTGCTATAGAAAAATCCTCATCTAATGGAGAATCTGGGTTAGTTGACCGGAGTGAGTGAGTTTCTTCTGAGTAATAATCGTCATAATCATCATTACTTGATATAGAATCGATTTCAAATCGGTCAGCACTATTTTCTTCAAATTTGTCAGCGAGGATATTCGCGACATTGTTAGGATCCGATATATGTTCTCCATCAATAATCAAACTGATATCGCTTCTTTTGATTTTACCACACAATCTTCCGTAGTTTTCCCACATTAGTTTTATGTTTGTGTTTGGTGTAAAGCTTTCACAAAAACGTTTCCATGAATCTGCCTTAGATTCATTAATTGTTTTCCTGGCCAGAGCTCTTGCCAATTGAAATTCCCTAAGTGCACGAGGCCTTTCCGAATTTTCAACGGGAAGTTTTTTCAGTTTTCTCAAAGCTTTCCTTCTTTTCTTAACAGCATCATTCACTTCATTATTCCACCATATCATAGCTTTTCTACCAATGTTTCCGGATGTCCGAGGAATAGATTTTTCAGCGGCATCGAAAATTTTGTTTGAGAGGAGTTCTATGGAATAATTTGCGTCTTGTTCCAACGAATTGTCAAAATCCTTTTGAAATGATGACCAGTCTGCGTTATCATATATCCATCGTCTAGGTTTTTTCATGTTTGTGTTCACAATGTCGAGGAATGTCGATAAATACATATGATCGCTCCCTCCCGTGTCCTTGCTAGACTCCCAGAAAAGTCTGGGAGCAAGGCAGTTCGATGCGATCGTAACATCAATCGCAGTGAATGTTCCGTGTGAGCCGCTGACGAATGTTGGGGATCCATCGTTAAGAACTAGCATATTGTTGTCGACGATCCAATTGAGCAGGGAACGTCCTCTCGATGTAGACCTGGAACTACCCCAGGCCTCGTGAGCGGCGTTGAAATCCCCACCAATGAGATACGGCGGTTTACCGTGTTTCATCAGGAGGTTCAAGTTGTTAATGATTTCGCTG
This sequence comes from Aedes aegypti, assembly GCF_002204515.2. Classification (NCBI taxonomy): domain Eukaryota; kingdom Metazoa; phylum Arthropoda; class Insecta; order Diptera; family Culicidae; genus Aedes; species Aedes aegypti. The sequence goes on along the minus strand of NC_035109.1, from coordinate 21,079,162 downwards.
TTAGATGCTCCAATCGGGAAGTAAACGGATACAACGGTAATATTATAAGGAGAGCCAAGGATTGCAGCACAGATAGGGATTGTTGTAGGTAATTGAATGAATTGATGCGGAATGTTCTTCAGGATACCTAAGCCAGCATACCCAGCGCCATTAGCAATGTTTCTGTCGGCAATATTCCAGTCATATAACCCTTTGAGGATGTTTTCCGTTCTATTGGTTTTCAGCTCTTGAAGCCCTATAGCTAACGGTGGGTTAAGTTCTATAATTTGACGAAGTTCCGCGTGGTTGCTCCACAACCCGCGAATATTCCATTGGAACCAGACTTTTTTTCGAACCATGTTTCGAGAAGTGGAGTTTCCATTGGTAGATGAGTCTGAAAAACGTTTCGAAACGGGAGAGTGATCTGCTCGGAGTAAAAAATTCGAAGATGTGCTACTTGCCTGTGGAGAGGGGTTGTCCACGCTGACTGCCGCCGAGGGCTCATCGGGCAATCCCGGAACATCCCCGATCAGGGTCAGCGTGGAATGCTTCGCACTTGGCGAATCACGGTCTGGCGGAATACTGCAGCAGGTTTCTATCGTAGCTCGTCTTTGGTTATCCTTGGATGGATCTGAGGTTTGATGTCGGCTATGAGTTGGCATTTGATGTTGTCGATAGAAGCAGTCGTAGATGAAAGAGTCCGTCAAAGCAGGTGCAGGTAATGCGTTGCAATTTGGTTCGGCCGAACCCCAGGAGAACGTTTTAGGAAAGGAACTTGAACAGGTTCTTTCCTTGTTCCCCCAGGCGTTCACTCCTTCGATCAGGAGGGGGGAGGTTACTTTCATCTCTCCCTCCCCACACCGCATGCCCGCTATGGGCAGAGAGGAATGTGTTTCGCAATTTATAGAGGAATTTTCGGTGCGTGGTATCAAGCGAGATTCATAATCGGGGTCCTTTTCCATTTCAGAGTCATGGCATATGTTTTTGGGCGTGAATTCAAATTTATTTTTAAAATCTTTTGTGAGATGTTAACGTTTGGAGTTGGATGACCCCAATTTTCGTTTATATTGAGTCATCTGAAAAGTCGGCGAAAATTGAGGGAGATCGTGGAGGTGAAAGAGATTTTGCGTGGTTTTGCTTAGTCGGAGTTTTCTTCGAGTTTGGTGAATTCGGAGGGGACATCAGATTTCTTTCGGATTTTCTTTTATTACTTAATTGATCATAATCCATTTTTAGTTCGGTAGTAGAAGTTTTTCCACTCTTTTTGTTACCATTGCTTTTGATATGCTTGTCGTGATTGCTGTTATTCAGATTCGGCTCAGTTATCGGACATATTTGTTTAGGGTTTTTTTCAGGGCGAGTGTTAGTCTTGGTTAGCGTAGATTCATCGATTTTCGGTTCATTATCTTTAGAGCGCAAGTTCTCAACAAGCTTTCTAAGTACCTCCACCTCCTTGCGTAGATGAGTTATGAGGCGATCTTTCTCATCTTCAGTGGTTTGCTTTGTAACTGCCGAATAGGAGTTAGAGTTGCTGTTAAACAAAGATCGTGCTTCTCCGAATGACAAACCCTGATCAACCTTAATCTTGATTATCTTTTCTTCGTTTTTGTAAACCGGACAATCTCGCGAGCTAATCACGTGGGTACCTTTACATTGCTTACAGTAAGGATCTCTTCGACAAGGAGCAGGGTCGTCAGCACCATGTTGCTGAGAACAGCGAAGACAGGTTGCTTCGAACTTTGATGGATCACAGTTCTTCTTGGAATGCCCATATGTCCCACATCGGAAGCAGAGCAGAGGAGACGGATAATAAACTCTTACCTTGACTCGAATCAGACCAATGTAGATGAAATCCGGAACTTGTGTAGTGGAAAATGATAGCACTAACAGTGGGAGATTTTTGAAGTTATCACCATCGCGCTTACGAATTCGACGAACATGTACCACTCCTTGAGATGAAAGTTCTTCAAGGAGGAGCTCTTCTGTGCAATTAACCGTATCAGGGTCGTAGACAACACCACAAGACACGTTTAGAGTAGGATGAAAAACAACCTCGACAGGTGTATCGTCAATTAGTTTCTCGATTTTCAACAGAGCATTGCGGACGCTGATTGATTCGGTGCGTAGTATGTAGCGAGTACCACGTGCCTCTTTTGTCGTTGACAGTTTTTTCATTTGTTCCAATCCGATCGCTGCTTGTACTGTAGCCCTGATGACGAACGCTTTCGTTGAAAGTATGGGATTGTTGATGGCATTTGTTTTAAGATCCTCCTTCAAACGCATCATCAACGCACATGTCTGTCCTATATCATCACTCGATCGCATCCAACCTGGTAATTTTGTTCCAGCCGGGTCATCCGGAGGCTTTTTGTGGCTCATCTCACGTTTTATATAGGGATTGAATCCCTTTGTTTCACGATGTTCACACCAATAGAAGCACCAACGATCTTCTCTATATACCACTACCAAACACTCTCACTACTGCACAAATTAAAATGTCCAGGTGGCGGAGCACCAAACAAAGCAAGTTATAACAATAGGTAGTCTGAAGCAATAACTACTTGGGACGATAGCGAGAACCCGTCCGATCGCGTCAAGCACTTTCGACAGAATGCCAAAGCATGCATGCATTTTAAAAACTTTGCCGAAATACTTTTTTTTTATTTTGGCATTAAGTGTCTTTATTTTGTTTAGATCGGCCAAAAAACCGAATTTTTCTTCCTGTTCCTTCATCCTGGAGGCAAGATCGATCTTCAATTTCACTAGAGCATTTAGGCAACTCTGCTTGATTGGATGTATGTATTCACAATGGTAGTTTGGCTAAAACTATTTTTATCGCCTTAATCGATGAAATATGTAATCTGAATATGTTATTTGGCGGTTTTATTGTTTCAGAAGGGGTTATTTACAAATTACGTTACCTAAAAAAAGTTTTTTTTTAATATAAATTGTTTTCAAACTGGGCTGAAAGCACAAATGTTGTTTGTATTTGATCCACTTTGATCAAAATGTGTATGAACAGTAGTTAAACATATTTTAAATAAACTTTGTATGAAAAATATCGTCAAAATATATGTAAAATATCGAATTATTCAAATAGATCTAGCTTGCATATGAGCAAATTTATGCAAAAATTTTAAAGGTTTCTTGTAAGATCTAAGGATGCTTTTTGATGTGCACTATCCGAAATGGCGGCGATATGATGCGACAAGAGTTGTTTTTCATGTTCAATATCATAAAAATTACTAATGTGTAATATTGAATAGTATTAAAATTCCAACCAAATATTTTTTTTCCATCATCATGCTCGATAAAAGTGTTGAACCATAAGCTTTCAGATAGTGCCCAAACTTTGGGGGAAATATTGCATTCCCAAATTATAAATTTTGTACTTTATTTTATTGTTCCATTTTTCAATGTTTTGACTTCAGCCGATTTACCATCATAGAAGTCATAGAAATTTAAATTTAAGTTCATTTTCAATTTAGGATCGTAATAATATAACACATGAGATATGTTTTAAAATGATAAAAATCATAAGAATCTCAAAAAATGTTTGGTAGTTTTGGCCGCCCTTTTATATGGAGCCCGACCATTGTGTATTGTCTGAACCGTGCATATATTTTATTACTTTTTGATAATCATTTATCGTTTTTATTCGTTTACATTATTTTATTTACATCACGGCCGATCAGTGTTTCCTAGAGACGTGCGAGTGTTGTATCGTATGATTATTGTGTAACAAGTGCGTTTTCGCGATCTTTGAAACAGCTGTGATTGTGTACATAGCCAATATTTCACCATACTACTCGCAACATTTTGTTCGTTCAAAGCAGCATCTGCATATCAAAATCGGAATCAAATATTGCATGCGACTGCAAAGATAACTTTCCCAAGTTCGTCATCCAACGAAAAGCATCTATTAAATTGCATTGCCTAACCGTAGGCGCATAATCATGGCAATGAATTGCTCAAAATGCTCGGATGCTATTGATGGCATCGATCATCTTGTCTGTCGTGGATATTGTGATGCATTCTTCCACATGAATGCATGTTCAGCCGTTACGCGTGCGTTCCTCAATTATTTCTCGAAAACTTATTCATACAGACTCAAGTGAAAAAAGTATACAAACTTACTTTATCGATCCTACGTGTTAAGCAGGCGGAATTCTACACGTACCGCTCTGTACCAACTCAACTTTTCACTTTTAGAACGTTTAATTTCCGGATTTACAAAACGACGAAAGTAATATTTTCAACTTTCGCAACCTAACCACTATTTTCGCCGCCCCGCTGTATGGAGAGACAAAGTGACTTAACCACGAATCAAAACAAAACACTACTTGAGCCGATTTTACACTGGTAGAAAAACGTCGAAAGTAACTGAATGAAACGGCTTATCATTTTCTTATAATTATTTTTGTGGGAAATAATAGAAACTACCTAGTATTTGAACGTGAGCTGAGTGTATGCAAAATTTGAGCGAAGTACACGGCAAAAAAATGTTAAAAAGGTGATTCATTTTAAAACAGTTTTAGAAGATAGATTGTGATTTTTCCTAATTAATTTTCTCAAAACCGTATAAAAGTTATTTATGTCGATTTGAAAAAGTAATCGAGATTTCACGACCAACAAGAAAACCTATTCTGGATGTGCGACAAGTGTGCTGAGCTGTTCGAAAACTCGCATTTCCGCACTTTTAGACATCGCAACCTAATATGTTTACCACAGATAAAACGGGGCTTAAAACCTAGATTAGGCAAATTATTGCTAAACCGCTCAATTCTCACCGGCTATTGGCTGGACCGTGTTCATTTCCCTCATTCAAAGTTAATGCTCATTTAGCTTTGTTAAGAGTAGACGGATTTCAGTCAAACTTTCGTAGTTGTCTTTGGAGCTCCAAATGAACAATTAAGATTTTCTCGTATTTAGTGTATATTTAAAGCTCTGGAAAGTCAAAGATATAAAATATCTTCAACGTGTCGACTAGCCACATAAGGTACACATTTATGGCTCCGTTACTTTTGAAGCAGCTTTAACTATAAATGAATGAAAAACCGAAAAAAAAACGAGTCTAGTACACGTCACTGAATACGGCTTTACATATGAGGTCGAAATACGCGTATCTGTCAAAGGATACAAACTCTAGTTGAATTAAATGGTACAGTACTCAATTCGGTTTTTCATTTATTTATAGGTATTCCACTAAACAACTCGAACATTTATTATCAGCTTTAAATGATTTTATACCGTAATGTTAAGCACATTCTCATCGTTGTTATGCATTACTATAGCTTGAGCACAATAGCCTCTTGGGTATTGATACTCATCAACCTATACATGCAAAAGTCGATCACTCATGTTGAGAATGAACCTTAATTGGAAAGTGCACTTTCAATAATTGAAGTTTACGATCAAAAGCCGATTATCTGAATGTACAGATGTACTTCGTCGTTCAGACTTCACAAGCGTTATCAAAAAGTATGAAAGATGAAAAAAAACACGTTTGATATCAAGAACGTTCTGAGAATAGGTCTTCCTTTGTTCGGTTGGTGAAGTAGCCCATGATAAACTCGACTGGGTTCGAAACCTGGATGGGTCAAGATATTTTAAAGTTGGACATCCAAGCATTTTTCAATCAATCTCTGTAAAATAATTCATCTGACTATTATAAAACTTTATGTTCTCTATCAGACTGCATCTAAGCTGAAATGAAAGTCCAAGAAGAAAGAAATTATGTTCTAAGAATAAGCTACAGTTTAACTTCTATTCACACGAATAAGTAATTTATTGGTAGCATCGTAAGTTTTGCACATGTACGAAGATTCCACTGTAAAGGTGCCTGTCGAACATCCTTTGCTGAACGATTGTTTTCTACCGGGCTATCTCCTGACAATCTTCAAAAAGAACAGCTTCAGGTATCGGACTACAATTTACAGCTATGCAAACGAAACACAAAGGATTCATCTCAAAGGATATGTGCCATGCCTCATTTCCTTTCTGCTCTCTCTCTCTATCTAAATCATTTATCCAGCAGACACAAAAGAAAATTTTCCGAAAGGCTTCAAGAAATGAAATTTGATCCCATCGTCTTTCACCCATGCACATCGGTAAGGAGATTCTCTGACTGACGTTAGTTGCAACTGACGTACGGGAGATGTTTTTTTTCCCAACACTGATATTCTAGAAGACAATCGGTGCTTTTAGCATGAGCAAAGCCAAGGGGGCAGGAGGGGATGAAGCACATCCCCTGCTGAAATATTTCATCCTGGTTGTTTACTTGAAATATTTTTAAAATTCACCAAACAATTAAAACGGTGATTGTAACAATTCTGCAAGAAATTACTTCAGTAATCAATCCAGGGTTTATTCCAGAAATCGTTCCTTGCAATACCTCAAATTTTTCCAGCGAGTCTCTCTCATTACCTCAAACAATTTTTTGTTAATGTATGTTTGCAATTGGCGATATATTGTTGGCGAGGTTTCATCAAGTTAATTGATATAATAAATAAGATATGCCATTAAGAATTTATGTAGGATATACTAAAATAATCTGGAAACCTGGAAAACTAAAACTCATTGGAATAGTTCACGGAGGAATATTTTCAACAAATGTTAGTATGAAACTCAAGAACTCGTGTCTTGTGTTTTCAAAGCAATCAATTTGTGTAATCGAATTATGAAAAAAACTCCTAAATTAAATTAATTAAAACCGAATTTAATACTGTTACATTCAATTCCATTGTAGTGCGTATCCTTTGACAGATACCGTAAAATCGGGTGTAATTGATCAGAAGGGTGAAATTGATCATCGTACCACATGATTTTATTTATGCGTAATAGAGCACAAATATTCATGTAAGCTGCGGTAAATGAACGTTGTTCATCGTAACTATTATTGAATTGTGTGTTGTGAAGGTTTTTGCGTTGAAGAATGTTTATTACTATGAAAATAATGTAAAATTTCAATATCATGCACGGTACAGTAATGACAAATACCTATAAACTTCTATTTCTAAGCAAGGATTTGAACATAGTATAAACCTGATGCTTGAGATATATCCGCAAACCAGTTTTCATCACCAAAACTCGTACCAATTAGCTCAAATGGTTGACATATTTGAATTTCTGTTAGATATCATTCATTTCCTTAGGAAATTGCATACATTTAGGCGTTTCCCGCGTACCGTAAAACGGGGTAACTTTGATAATGCGGGTAACTTTGATAGTGCGAGACCCACAACATATTGAACGAAATAACGAAGTTTCTGCTAATCAGTTAAGCAAAACGAATGCAAAAGTAAAAAGTATTAGTATGACACTTTATGTCAAAGCTATTTTCATTGGAATCAAGTGCATTTGAGGCTTTTTATAAGAATATTAAAAATTGACACAATTTTATCATTTTCGAAACGCTTACAAACAATCTGTTCTACGATCACTATTTGACGTAGTTTTGAATAGTTGGCCACTTATCTTTGATAGCCTAGTTATCATAGAACTTGAATACGGTCTCAAATCTCTTAGCGAATGGCATTTTCACAAACTGGGACCATTTTTGTAATCTAAGTCAGAAATTTCCATACAACGTTAAACGCCTAGAGGTATGCAATGCCCTACAAATGTTCGTTATTCATTCAATCTTGTTCGATTCTTACTCCATTATCAAAGTTACCCCAAAACAGAAAACCAACTTTCGATCATATGAAAAATTATATATCCATTCATAATAAATCTTTTGGAAATCTATCGACTGCAATCGATAGCTAGGATGCCAGTACTTGTTTTAAAAATATAAATTATAATTCTTTGAAACAGCATGCATAAATATTCAAGTTTTCTTCGAAAAAACTATCAAAGTTACCCCGTTTTACGGTACTGGATACGTGACTTACCAATGCGCTAGTAGTAGGCACCGGTTCGGGATCCGTTGATGCGTTCGCAACGTTGACGCTTACTGGAGGTGTGGATTGTAACTCTGGTTCTGGCAGACCAGGATCATCAAAATGCAACAAGGTGTTGTGCTTTTGTGAACATTTTGAGCACGTTTTCTCCGACAAGCAGGTGTTGCTTCGGTGCCCCTTTCGGAGGCAATTAAAACAAACCTTTTCCTCCTTCACTTTCATTAGGCGCTGAGCAACCGTCATGTTGCGGAATGCAGAACACTTGAAATTGGGATGCTGTCCACTGCAAAACTCACAGATCACACTATCGGACGACGTGACAGCGTTAGCCACCTTTTGAATAGATGACTTCTGAAATCCTGATGAAAACTTCGTCGTCAGTGGAGGAGGATGAACCGCCTCGCATCTCTCCAGAACAAGACACCGATTTTTCAAACACTCAATAGTTTCGTCATAAGTTGGCAGCTCTCCATGGTCTTGTTTTGATTCCCAAAACTCCCGGGTTTCCTTATCCAATGCGGCAGTAAGAACGTTGACAACGAACAACTCTGACACTCCTTCAAGCTCCTGTCCCAGATATTTAAGGTTCTCGACGTGCCGACAACACTCATCCAATAACTGGCGTAGCTCTTTGGATGACTTTCGGGTCATATGTTTGAGATTGAGTAGACCCCGAATGTGCAAATCTACTATGAGACGTTTGTTCTCGTAACGTTGTTCAAGGATTGCCCACGCCTGAGCATAATTGTTGTCTTGGATAGTTTGGGAGTCAATTACTCCAGCAGCAGCATCGACTAAAGACTTTTCCAAATGGTAAAGCTTTACAGCGTCACAGTCTGGGGACCGGCCCATAATATCCTGGAACATTGCCTTGAAACGAGGCCAATGCTCGTACTTTCCGTCGAATGTCGGGAGTGGAGCCTTGAGTGTTTGTTGGTGGACGACTTGGGGCTGCACACCTCCTTGCTGAAAGACGGCGGCAACAGGTTCTGGTGTCTTGGCATCTTTCAGTGATTCGATAACCAGGCTCGTTTCGTTGTACAACACTTCGAATTCTTCGTATTTTCTCTCCTGCGAATCCCTCTGGTTCGCAGCACAGGCACTAATTAACGCATCGTGAACTTCATTGAATTCGCGATAATGATTCTCCAGGCTTCTAGCAAAAACTCGAAGCTGGGGGGCACTTATTGTTTCGGGATTTTCTTCGGCTGCTCTCAATGAATTTCTGATGCGGGTCACTTTTGATTTCACTAATCCACGCTTATGAACAAGCAGTTTCAATTCTTCGTCCGACATTTTCTTTTCAGGATGATTTCTCACTGGACTTTGGTAGCTGGCTTCTTCCGGGTACAGCAACTTACGCCACATTACCCGTACGAAACTGGAACAGGATAACGACGGGATCGATATCCATACGGAAAATTACTCGGAAACGGTAGATTCACGGTGAATTCTACCGGCACACGCGTCACGGGATGACGAACGGGATACGGGAGATCGGACACGGATTTCTTACTTTCGGAAACAATAAATTCGCGACGAAATTCACCGGGAACTTTCACTTTGCATTATTCGCAATACAGCTTGGCACTTGTATTCACTCTTTCGGAAAGGTCTCTTTTCAATGTTTTTGCATTCCAAAATGCGTTTTTCTTTCCACTGGATAGGTATTTTTCACTTCGATAGCACGTTTGTTCCAAAATGGCCGACGATCCGGTTCGAAGGACCAAAATGTTGCTCATCCGACGGATGCCAACACAAATAGTTCGAGGTGGACACTTCACCGGCGGACTGGATTCACTACGGACACTTTTTCGTTTCTTCCGGTGGAAAGAAAAACACGTTTCGATCACTTTAACACTTGTTTTATTTAAAAAGAAAACTTAACAAAAACTTCGCCACTTCACTCGGCGACCTATCGCGTTACAATAATCATACGCAACTCTCCTTCCGCATCGCGCGGGAAATCATTATTTTTCTACAAAGGTGGTAGCACTACTTGCTGTGTTGCCAGGGGTAGCATAAAACGCAATCGCAGTAGTCGGAGAAACACACTCAAAAAAATCAGCTATAAAAGCTGTCAACTCAGCGAAGACTGAACAGGAAGGATGGTTTACTGCGTTATTTTTTTGAAATTTTTTCATGATACAGACGATAGTTTTTTCGCTATTTTTCCGACAATTTTCTCCATGGTGAAAAATTTTTTGGGAAATGGTTTTTCTTATTATATTTTTAATAGATTGCTGAGGAAATTTCCTTTCGATTTCACTAAAAAACTTTTGTTCTACGATGCATAGTTCAGGAGATATGAATTTTTAAAGTTTAAGGTATATAGGGAAATCGTGGAAATTCATCTAGAGTTTTCCGGGAAAATAGGCCACTATATTTTTTTTGAATTTCACTTTTGGTCATGTATCCACGAGATCTACCTCTGGTGAAAATTTCATGCAAATCGGAGAACCTCCGGCCCAAACCTGTCCGATAATTTAAAAAAATGCCCAACACTAAAAAGACATTTGTTAGAAAATTTCGGTACATGACTCGATGAGGCTCACCTTCGTACTTGTTTTCCAGCATTTAGTTGTTTGGCATTGTTAACATTATAGAAAACAAACTAGAAAAAACCGTGAAAAATGATCAATTTCACCCGAAATTACGGTACGCGTATTTTGACCTTAACTGTAAGGCCGTCATCAGGGTCGTGAACCATTTAGTCTCGAATTCCGAACATCGATTTTCCTAGATGGAAATCTTGGCTACGTCTATGGCTGTTGGCTGCTGGATTGAAGCAGCAGACGAGGAACAGACAGGAATCAAGGTAACAATCGCTTCCATCATCATTTCGATGCTTGAAAACATTCCCTCTGCTCGCCGCTCTTAGGAAGAAGTGGGGCCGGAGAGTTCAAATGAGACACAAGCACAACCCATAGATCCATAGACATCCCTGCGAACCTTGACGGCATTGACGATGGGTGCCAACGACGCCAACAATGACGACGACAAACGATGCAAAAGATACGAGCTCCTGCAACAGCGGAGAAAATTGCATTGAAAATTCATGATAAACTATTTTTGGCTTCTCATTTTTCTTGCTCGCCAATTTTTATCCTCTCCGCAACGGGTTAGAGCAGTGGGTTCCAAGCTTTTCCTTGACTATTCTGGGCATATGGGTACGACGATACCTACCATATGAATGCAAAAATGGCAACTTTGGAAAAGATAGCTCTCAGTTAATAACTGTGGAAATGAACATAAAATATTAAGAGAAATAGATGGGGACGTAATGCCAAAAAGAAAGGAAGAAGAAGTTCGAAGATTCCATCAATAATTTTAATAGGATCCATAAAATCGAATTTCTATAATTCATCTCTTTGGGAGTTTTGGGAGATCTTCCCAGAATACTGATATGCCAAGTTTTAAGCTGAATATCTGTCTGATTTTTCCTATCGATACTAGTAACGATCTGGGTTTCATTTTCCTGCTAAATTTTTGATGAACGCCTGTTATATTCAGTAAAGTAATACAGGTGAGTTATTTTTTTAGCTGGGAATCTCTCTTAAAGATATTGATATAACAAGTAATTTATCAGTATTTGCGTAATCTCAGGAAACTGTAAAATAAATTACCTACATATTGAAAATATTTAAAATATCGAAAATCTGTGACTCGATAATAATGCTCTCATAGCGAGGTAAGAGATTTATCAGATTTCAAATCTTGCATCACTTAAGAACATGGATACTTATTTTCAATTACTTTACGCCCCCTGAGAAGTCTTTACGGTTCCCTAGGAATTGTGGACCACCGCTTGAGAAACCCTGGCTTAGAGGTTCCCGAAAGCTGGCTGACTGGGGATTTCAGCCGGCGAAGTGGCATTATGCATATCAAGCGGGTTGGTTCTCTCTGCCAAGAACCAACCATCGGACCGACCAGGGCACCGACAAGGGAACGAGAAATGCCTTCGGGTGCCGTGAAGCCATTATTCGGGAGGAAAAGTTTTTCCCTTCTGCCAAAAGCTGCCGAGGATTTTCCCAGGGTTGGGATTGGGATGCAACGCCGAATAGAGTCGAGGCACGTTAACGTTCTCTGTTCTGGCTGCTGTTTAAAATGCACAACTTACGAGAGGGGTTTTGTTAAGCAATGCAAATTGCGAACCGCCAAAGGTAGTGGGGCTTTGCGAAGATTTGCTGCCGGTTCCTGGGAGTGTTTCGAGGCGGGGGCTATTAGTAGGAGGAAGTTTCAGGGAATGACTTGGAATGAAATTACCGTTGCGAGAAAACTGCAAATTGCGTTATTGACAACCACCAAGCCGCCCCCGGGGATATGTTTGATGAACATAAGATGCCACGTAGAGTGGATATTCGATTAAATAAAAATCGAACGCTCGATACAGTTTAGGGTTCATTTACTACACTTAGAGTTATGAACGACTTTTTCAGCGATAAGCTTGTATAAATCTCGAATTTCATATCCAAAAACAAAGGTGATGTGCTAATATAATATGTGAAATTTTCCCAGTATTGCAGTAAGTGATGCTGATGCAAACCGATGCAAAACAATTCATTCCCAAAACGGCTTTCGCATTGTGTAAAAGGATTAAGATAAATCTTGATCGTTTATTGGAAATAATGCAATGATATTATTAGTACTCGTTGCCCCTTTTGTCACATCAATTTTTATTTCGGTCGCACTAAGCTTTGACTCGTCTCATAACTAATTACAACTAATGGCTCACTGTGATATAGTGAGTGGTCAAAATACAACACTAGAACGTTATAATAACATATTTTATTAGAAGATATACATCTATGGGCATATCCCTCCATTCTTTTAGCATGATGAAATATATGGATGTCCTTTAAAATTCATTGGCACCAGAAAAATACAGCTTAAACATATGAGCCCAATTTATTTTCACCGATCAATAATGACAGCTGCTCACAGTACAGCGACAACAATCAATGAGAATATATACCAATGTGTAGAAGAAGAAGCAATGGCTATGCATTAGTAAGGAGAAAAAAGGTAAACAAAAATAACTACGTCACTAATTTACATGGCTTCTTACGGGAGCTTGCAGTTGTGAAACATTTTGCACCGCACACGGATGTCACGCACACTAAATGTCTTTTCCACACCTCGGTATATATTCTCGTTGGACAACAATCACAATCAAAGCAATCGTTTTCTAAGCCAAACATCTCGCATGCCTTGTATCGAACAAGTTTTTTTTTCTCAGTCCTGAAGATTGAAAATTTTGTTTCCGTTCTTAATTACACTGTGGAACACGTTTTAGTCTCGAGCATCAAAAACATCATAGCACGTCTAGTTTTTGAGATATCGGCTATTGAAAATCCGAAAATTGACCATTTCATCCAACTTGCATGCAAGTTTGTCAGCTTGTACGGCAATTCATTTGCTTAATTTGCCACATAATTCAAAATTAATGTGTAAAACAATACTTATCATCAACATTCATTATACTTTCGATGCGAAAAAGTTATTTTTTTATGGTTTAGATGGTTTATTGTATTTTTCCATATAAGAGAAACGAAGAATTTTCTATGGAGACTGCAAGCATGTTGAAAAAAAAAACGGTTGAATCGAAATTTAATCGTGCTATATCAATCAAATTATATCTGAAAGGAAAGTTTATATTCTATTTTGCATGTTTGGTAGATTTGATTACAAAAAAGTTAGATAAATTGTACTTTAAATTTCATGTAAACATCAATAAAACCAATAAGTGTTTTATACAACTTTGGCGACCTGTAGCCAAAAATTGTGACGTGCTGGAACATTTCTGAGAATGGCATGAGATTCAGCAACCCCAAATCTACTAGAGACACATAATTTGATCCTTGAGACATGCAAAAATGTCATTTTTTGTTACGCAGTGTTATATGCGGGTGTTGAGGGAAAGTGAATGATAGAAGTTTTACGGAGTGTAATTGGAATAAAATCTTTTAGGTTTTTTATAGTGTAAATAAGTGCCCGGTGAAGTAAGTCACACAGGGAGACGGGAAGAAATATCAATCGTAATGTGGCGTGGCCATTTGAATCAGGTTTCGCTCGGTACGTCTTCATCAATGCAATTTCGGGGCAAAAGTGCAAAGTGGATTATGGAGCTGAAGTTATTTACCGATACACAGCAGTTTTATTGCATTTTTGATGTACAAGTGGACGAACCATTTCACGTAGGTAATCATCATCCTTCGTGCTGTTTCCAAATACCTTTATATTCCTTATTAGCTTCCGTCGTCTTCGAGAAAATAGCAAATGAGTCAGTGGGAACTTATCAAACTGGTTCCATCAAGGCTGCTCAACGTTAGATTTGAACTTTATTCTTTGGTGTGTTTCCAGATATGACATGAATATCAAGTTCCAACGCATCACCTGGTCAACGGTTTTCAAGTGGCATAGCGATAACTCGGACAGGATTTTTTATATGGAGTTGACATTCACTGGAGCCTCCTCTGCCACTGATCCACATCTATGGGATGGATAATGTTTGAAATTTCTATTAAATTCAACACTTTTTTGTAAGTAATCACGAATTTTGAGGTCAGTTACCCTCAGCTGGTTGTCAAGTTTGTAATAAGTACGATGTGTTGCATTTATTCATGGTGAAAAAAATTATATCAAATGTCAGAAAAACGAGAAATAAAATTGAATCAGAAACATGGCTGGTATCGGGGCATAATGAACACATTCGTGAAGTTCAAAACAAATTGTTTTATTTATGGGTGTTAAAAGTTTTGATATGCAGAAGAGCTCCCCCTCTTTCACTTTAATATGAAAAAATGCTCTATGTCAGTTACTTTTTCCAAAAATTAGATTCTTCTACCGCTTTGCTTATAACCCTTTTTGAAGCTGATAAAAATAATGCATGCCGTAAACAATTCATATTCAATACAGATTTCATTCAGTGCATGAAAATTTGATGAGATTTGCATTTTCTTGCAGGGGGTGTCCATTTCACCCCGTGTGTTCATTATGCCCCTAATCCCCCCTACTGAACAAAATAAAGTATGCTTAGGCCGTTTTTCATATAAAATGGCCAAGCTATGACCTAAAATTTTCACTGCGGATCAGAAATAAAACCTGTTTTACAGAACTGGATATCACAATATTTAAAACACAAACTTTTGAGTTATTCAAAATACCTACAGCATTGGACAAAACATTTGCAACTTTTTCGATTATCCATACATACTTCGGTAAGCTAAATCTCAGTTATTTATGGACCAATTTAAATGAAATTTTCACAGAACATCAGATATAACTTGGTTTTCAACATATAATTTTCAATATTTTTTCCAATCATGATTTTATAAGTAATAACGATTTGACTAAAGTGTAATTTTCGACGAAAAATTCAAAACTTTTTATCTCGAAATCTACACAAAAACTGTCTTCAGCAAACTTGTTGATCTCGTTAAAAAATACAACTTTGCTGAAGATACCATGAAGCTATTCCTTTAATATGTTTAGTTATGTTATTTATAAAACATCGTTGAAAAATTCACTTTAGTCAAACCGTTACAGCTTTCGACCATGTGATTGGAAAAATCACTCAAAAATATATGTTAAAATTGAAGTTATGTCTGATGTTCTGCCAAAGTTTCATTCAAATCGGTCCATAAATAACCGACTGATAGCTTACCAAATTTGGTCATTTTGTATGGAAAATCGAAAAAGTTGCAAATGATTTGTCTAATACTGTATATTGCGAAAAACGGTAAATTTTTTTTTGGGAATTGATTAAAACAATTAGTTATATTGAATTATGTTGTTCTACAAACTTGTGTCCTGTGTGTCCTTTGAAGTTAATAGTATATTGCTCTAAGTATTTTTGCATAAGAATTATTTGTGAATCACAGTGTTGTTTTTTTTTCCTCAAAATAGAAGTTTGTTTATGAAAATTTATCAACTTCTAGCTTAGCAAATTTGAAATTACTTTCAAGCTGTGGTAAAAATTACGGATCTTTCTGAGTAGCCGAGATCCAAGTCTTCACATTTGACAATTTTATTTGGAAAAACCACTAATGCATACTTTATTCGGTCCAGTTCTGTATATTATGCAGTGCCAGGGAGGAAAGTTTGTTTTGTACAGCCTTGATTCTGAGTCATATTTTATTCAGAAAAATGACCCATAGTTGATCCATTACTGTTGGGTAACAGTAAACAAAATGCTACGCTGAAATAACTTACAATTTAAAACCTTAAAATGCGTATTTTTCGTATCAGCATAACTATAATTCAGCTCTTCTTCCCTTGTCTACTAACTATGTGTTTTATACTACCCGCCGTCAACTTGTGTGCAAGTTTTGTCAATTTGCTAGCAAGCATTACGAATGCAGGGATAGAAGGATACAGAGAAGAGTGACATACAGAGAGACATGACGACAAATCAAAGCTTTACTATATAATAACGATTCGGTATGTGAACGCCGTGGCGTTCAGACACTTTCTTTGAAATGAGTGCTTATGTTCTTCTTTTTATTATTTTTCTTGGGCTTTTTTCTTCTCCTTCACTCTAACATAATCCTGAAACTATACCACCCCCAGTAGCCTGTATGCAAGCCTCTCTAATCGACCTAACTATGGACTCAGAGAATTTTCTTAAGTTCAGAGATGTTCCGAAACAGAGAGACCTCGGCGAAAATGCGTACTCAGAGCAAAGAAATGCTCTTCAAGCTCAATAACGATCAGGCTGGTGATCACCAGGTCGATCAAGAGTTCATTGCAAAGTCTTTCACAAAAGAGGCAAGCCTAACTCAGAAGGCAATGTTGGAGTGAAGATGTTTTGTTTGGGGTCTATTTTATAAATCGAACAGTTTCGTGTGACTCCGCTGCAATCACTGTCGATCAAAGCAAGCATGCTTATTACAGATGTCACCCGTCGGATCCCATAGTAATTAAGGGGTCTATTTTGTAATTCGAGCGAATTCACGTGACTCGTCTGTAGTCATTGTCGATCAAAGTAAGCATGCATATTTCATATGTCACCCGTCAACTTCTTTAGTAATCCAGTCAAATAGAGTGACAACTGTCGATAAACTCGAGTGACAGAGCCAAGTCGAGCAAAAGTTTTGGTCGACAGTGACTCCAGTCGAGTCGTTTTTGATCGACTCGACTTATGAAATAGGACCCTAAGTCACATAGAGTAACAACTTGAGTGACAGAGCCGAATTGAACGAAATTTTTGGTCGTCAATGACTTCAGTCGAATTTTTTTTTGATTGGCTGCACTTTTAAAATAGAACCCTTACACGAGATCACATCCAACGATGATCTGCAATTAAATTTGCGATCACAGTGCGATATTGGATATGTGGCCATGACTTTCAAAGTGTGAGTTGTGCAGAAAGAGGCACTTCAGAAAAGATTGCAAGAAGCGACCAAAGTATTTAGCGACCTATTTTGTAAATCGAGCAGATTCATGTGACTCGTCTGTATTCATTGTCGATCAAAGCAAGCATGCATATTTCATATGTCACTCGTCGACTCCCATAATAATCCAGTCGCATAGAGTGACAACTGTCGAAAAACTCGAGTGACAGAGCTGAGTCGAGCTAATTTTTCGGTCGACAATGACTCCAGTCGAGTCAGTTTGATCGACTCGACTTATAAAATAGATCCCTTACTTTGTAAATCGGAGGAAGGAAACGCCAGTGTAACGGGCTGCTTTAAGTGCCCTACGTATAAAAAGTATTACGACAGTTGTTCGAGCCACGGTGTGACAGCTCGAAAGTTTCTGAATTTACCAATGCGATCCCCCGACTACTGCGATTGATCTCCAAACGTCACAACACAAATGCAGCGAGTTTCACGAAATGTGGAGAAACAAGAGAGAGAGAACGATAACGGCAGAGCAAGAGTGACTGAAAGAGGAGAAGAGAAGTGTTTTTTAAGCCACCAAGCGAACAAGTGCAAATAAATATGAAACAGTAGGTAGGTGTACCAGTTATGGCTATAGTGGTGCCCTATTTGGCCATATGTGTTTTGTAGAAAACTTTCACATTTTGAATATTTTTGAATGTTTTAACATAAAGATTCATTTGATATCAAACGACTCAAACAAACAGAATGAATAAAAATTAGAAAATAATCAATTTATCACGTATGGCGAAATAGGGAACCATTATGCCTATTACAGGTACACCTACCCTATTTCTGTTTTTTTTTTCCAAAATCGTCCGGATTTCCGCTTGGAGGTTTCGTCGGTTTTCCGGTCCGGTCTTCGGCGATTTGGTTCCGCTAGTTCCGTCGTACAGTCCGCAACAACAGTAGTGGAGGTAACGCAAATTAACTTAAAACATTGCAACACCGCACAGTAACTGTTGTGGCAGTCAACAACGGAAGCAAAGTGTGACATTGTGATTATAGCTGAGACGTATCGAGTACCGCTCGAGAATACCAACTGGAAGAGGATGGCGGACAGCACGGGAATAGCGGCGGTACAGGTGATGTGTAGTAGGGCGGTTCAAAATTTAAAAATGTTTGAGAATCCAATCTCCCATATGTTTCTTACTATCCTCACCATAAAAATAGTATTCTGTGAAATTTTCAGCTTTCTAGGTGGTGATTTAAAGGTGGCCCAAATACAATGTAGGTTTGTATGTAAATTACTATGGAGAAATTCTGAGATATATTCCAAACCCGCTAGTAATGTAATGTAAGTACAAACATATTATCCCATAGTAAAAACTCATTCTTCAAGCCATAATATAGAAATATACTGAAGAGAGAAATTCAATCCGACAAATAGCAGAAAAGATATTCATGAGTTTGTTTGTTATCAGTTTGCTAAATATAGGATTATAGCCCTGCAAACATGTACAAAAACCCCAAACAAAATTTGCTCAAAAGAGATTTGTTTCTTCAGCAACATCCTTCATTAAGACTTGAAGAATGAGTTTTCAATATGGGATGATACGTTCTTACTTACATTACACTACTAGTGTGTTTGAAACATTTCTCAAAATTACTCCATAGTAATTTCCATACAAACCTACTTTGTCTTTGGGCCACCTTTAAATCGCCACCGAAAAAGCTGAAAATTTCACAGAACACTATTTTTATGGTAAGGATGGTAAGGAACATATGGGAGATTGGATTTTCAAACATTGTGAAATTTTGAATCGCCCTAGTAGTTTCCTAGCAGCAAAACAGGATTCGTGATCGCGAAAGTCAATGGTATCTACGTAGGCAGCTGCTACGCTCATACAAGGTAGAAGAATTCAGGCGAATGTTAGAGGAATTGTCCGATGAGCTTGTTCGTCAGAAGCCGGTACTAATTGGAGGAGACTTCAATGCATGGGCCGTGGAACGAGGTAGCAGCAAAGACGAAATTAAGACCTCCATGTTCCTAGTAGTTGCTCGAAGTACTTTGGCACATAAGGTGATAGAGCAAAAACTAGAATGCCGTACTGCGGTCTGTCAAACTTGGGTACCTTTTACAGTACCAAGGGACCAAATGCAGTACTAGAAGTAGTACCCAACCTGAACCCGATTACCATGTTACTATTAGTCTCTGGTAGCAGGGTAACCAATGCCAGAGGTTACAGCCTCACAGGCAGAGTGTCGTATTTCTCATGTATACTTAAATGAGCTAGTGTGCCATGCGATATTTCATATCGCAGCTCACAGATTATATGAGACACGAGATGCAGATACGTACAAAATATATCTTAGTGAGCGAGTCTCATGAGACATCTCGTGAGGCTCGTCACATGCGCTTACTAGGAGTACTTTTATGCAGTTATGTTTGCCTGGTACAACAACCCTGCGGAAGCATACGGCTTCGGTCTATGCCTATGCTTCTTCGGTGGCCAGCCAAGTTTTTCAATTCAAATGCTAGAATCTCAACTGCCTTGAACCGCGTCAGTGCTTTCAAACTGCCTACGGGCAGTTTAATCCATGGTTTAATTCCATTTCTTTGCTTTTGAAACCTACACCTGCAAGTCTCAAATGCACTGTCACATTGAGATTTTCTCATGAGACGGCGCATGAGCCAGTGCAGATGTGATCGTTTGAGCTAGCACATTGCTACATGAGATCTAAAAAAATGCGTCTCAACATAGCACGTGCTCAAGCGCGCGATTTTTTTTTTTGTGCGCTCATGGCAAGCTGATCTCAAGCTCATGATATGAAGCGCGTATACATGATGTCTGCTCACAGGAGGCCCTGACAAAGCTAGATTTCCAACTGTGCAATGAAGGTACCGTTACCGCATATAGGAATGCATTTCCCCGTGTTGCAGTGGCAAACCAAGGCCTTTGACAATGACCTTTTCCTTTTGATGCTTTCGACTGGTATGTTTCGCACTGGGGGATTTTTTGACAATTCGTTTTAATTGCTCCTACGACTGCATTGCCGAGAAAGCCGTAGCGGTAAACGCGCAGCTATTCAGCAAGACCAAGCTGAGGGTCGTGGGCTCGAATCCCACCGGTCGAGGATCTTTTCGGGTTAAAAATTTTCCCGACTTCCCAGGGCATAGAGTATCTTCGTACCTGCCACACGATATACGCATGCAAAATGGTCATTGGCATAGTAAGCTCTCAGTTAATAGCTAAGCTGAGAAGCAGGCTCTGTCCCAGTAGGGACGTAACGCCAGAAAGAAGAAGAAGAAGAAGACCTTTTTTTTCTATCTTTATTAACGAGATTTTTAGCCCTGGGCTAGTTCATCTCGTGTCGAAGCACTTTGTGTAGACAGCGATATCCCGGATCTCGATGCGATGGTCAGGGCATGTAACATAACAATGCCGAGAAAACGGAAGCCACTTAGCAACCGGCGTCCCGTATACTGTTGGAACGAGGCACTCTGCACTCTTTGTGCCGTTTGTCTCAGGAAGTCCGAGAAGATTGGAGAAATTTATTCTAGCAACCCAGAGCGGTTTTCAAACGAGCGATTAAGCTGAGCATTCTAACTGCTTCAAAGAGTTGTGCCGAGCAGCTGGTGCTAATCCTTGGAGGGATACCTACCGAGTCATAATGCCGAAAATCTAGCGTTGACGACGGTCGAAACGTGTTTGGGTAAACTGAATCATCGTCGAGGGTCTATTCCCAAATCATGACCCCACAATGTGGCCGCCACACGTCAATGAAGAGGTAGGAAATACGGAAGCTCGTGAGGTCTCCCACGATGAGCTTATAGCAGTGATAAAAGCGCTGAAACTTTCGGAATCCCCAACATGGCACTTAAGGCGAAGTAGGCCGTCATTGAAATTTGTACGCGTCGTTGATGATTGTTGCTTATTCATCTCACGATTTCGAATTAAAGAAAATCAGTTGGTTTTGCACTGACACAGCTTAAAAAGTATCAGCATACTTTCTGCATGTCAGCACGTACAGTGATACTTTTTCAAGTCAATATAAACTATCAAGACTGAGTTTTATCACTTTGAAATGCAAGCTGTAAATTCATCATTGATGCCAAAACGAATGACGGGCTACTTAGCCTTAAAGCAGCGGACTCTGCGTATCCAGATATGATTAGGAAGATTATGCAGAATTGCCTGGACGAAGATCAATGTCCAGAAATATAAGGTACCGTGGGGTAAGTGGATACAGAAAAATCAATAGTCAACTTCATTGTTATGCACAGCTTACGTGAACAAAGTAATTCAAACTTTTTTCTGTGGATAACAAATGAGGGACTAATATACTTCAAATCGTCAATTATTTCAATTTTTCTGATTGTTATGTATTGAGTATGAGGGACTTTAAAATTTGCGCCAAATGATCCACTTACCCCACCATGGTGGGGTAAGTGGATCACCAATAAAAAAATCTGTTCTCAAAACAAATGTGGTGTAATTATGTATAGTAAGAATGATGTTACTCTCGTTCTTGCTACTAGTGCTAGTAATGTTACATTTCAATGCTTTGAAATTAAAAAGTATCTTTATTTAATCAAAATATAATGAAATATATGTATACAGTAGTTCACACTAATTCGAACAAAAAAAAAACATTGTGAGTGGAATAATTTGGAGGAAATTCGTCTATTTATACACATAAGTTATACAGAAGTATCGTAGGATTATTTTTAAGAATGTTTTCGAAAAATTTTCGGAGTTAAAAAATATTAGTTGCATTTACTTTTGAATAAAAGACTGAAATCCTTCTACTCTATTTATGCATATATTTGTAACATCTGTCAAGAACAATTTATATGGTCAAATAAGATACGATACTATGCTTTCAATTGGAAAATTAGTATATTTTGCTCTTTTGCAACTCAGCTTAGATAAACCACAAACATTTTCGTGTGAATTTTGAAATTATTATTTTTTTATAGTTTTTTTTAAACCAGAAAGGTTGAAAAAACTTTTAGGTGGATCAATTCAAATTTTCTACGGTCAATTTGACAACTTTAAGCTGGGAGTGAATAAAAATAAAGGAAAACATCATTTGCGTATATTGAAACTTAATAAAATTCTCGTAAGCAATCTGCCAATAAATGATAATAATACTTGATCCACTTACCCCACCCCATTAAAAAGTAGGGGTAAGTGTACCATGTACAATATATTTGTATTTATTTATAAAAATCACATATTTTTCATTGTGATTCATTTAATTAGAACTGAAATGCTCACCATGCGTCGGAAAAAATAATAGTTTTCGATTTTAGGCAGAGATGCAATGGATTTTTGATTGATGGAAAACAATTTTCAAATTAATTAATTTTTGCAGCTAACAATTTTGCTTGTGTTAGTGTACGTGTAGTTCCAGTTTTGCAATAGTATCAGTGTAGGCGTAAGAATATAACCTAAAACGAAGCAATGGTGCAAAAACATTCGACATATTCAAGTATTTATGCTTAATATTGACGAATGATCCACTTACCCCACTGATACACTTCCCCCACTGTACCTTATAAAATTCAGAAACTGGTACTGCCGCCCGAGGATCCATGATCATATAGACCTATATGTTTACTGGATGCACTCGGTAAACTCTGTGATGAAATACACAGAAAGCGTGAAGGCGTCCAACGGTGGACGCAATTCGGATGGTGCTGGAGCGGGCCGAGAAAGTATTGAAGCAAACGCGTAGAGGGGGTCGTTAGGGCGTCGGTTCGGCCATGCGTTTCACCATTTTGTCATGAATACCGTAATTCGGGGGCAAATTGATCACTGGGGTGAATTTGATCAGGTCGGTACCGAATAGCATTTCCTTTCAAGGATGCTCCATAGACCTATTCATATTTTCAAAAATGTCTGGAAACTCCCCAGTCAACCAATACTTTGATTATTCATTGCGAAATGAACTTCTGGCCAAAATTTCACTCAATTTAGAGTAAATTTAGTTGTGCTTCAAATCAATTATGTGTTTTTGGGCTATTTTCAAGCTTTAAAAAATCATAACTACCGAACGAAACATCAAAATTTACCGGAAATACTTCTACATAGCAGTTTATACGGTTTCCCGGACAAACTGATAAGATTGATCAAGGCGACGATGGAGCGAGTGATGTGCGTAGTCCGAGTATCAGGGACACTCTCGAGTCCCTTCGAATCTCGCAGAGGGTTACGGCAAGGTGATGGCCTATCGTGTTTACTGTTCAACATTGCTTTAGAGGGTGTGATAAGAAGAGCGGGGATAGACACGATTTTCAGAAAGTCCGTTCAGTTACTTGGTTCCGCCGACGACATTGATATTGCTGCACGCAACTTTGAGACGATGGCGGACACGTACATCCGACTAAGGGCTGAAGCTAGGCGAATCGGACTGAACATCAATGTGTCAAAGACGAAGTACATGATAGCGAGGGGCTCAAGAGAAGACACGGCACGCCCCCCACCTCGAGTTCATATTGACGGTGATGAAATCGAGGTTGTCGAAGAATTCGTGTACTTGGGCTCACTGATGACCGCCGACAACGACACCAGCAGAGAAATCCAGAGACGCATCGTTGCTTGAAATCGTGCCTACTTTGGACTCCGTAGAACGCTCCGATCGAGCAAAGTTCGCCATCGCACGAAGTTGACCATCTACAAGACGCTGATTAGACCGGTACTCCTCTATGGGCACGAAACATGGACCCTACGTGCAGAGGATCAACGCGCCCTTGGTGTTTTCGAACGGAAGGTGTTGCGGACCATCTACGGCGGAGTGCAGATGGAAGACGGAACGTGGAGAAGGCGGATGAATTGCACCAGCTGCTGGGAGAACCAACCATTGTCCACCTCGCAAAAATTGGGAGGCTGCGGTGGGCCGGGCATGTCACCAGAATGTCGGATAACAACCCGGTGAAAATGGTTCTCGAAAGCAATCCGACCGGCACAAGACGACGTGGTGCGCATCGAGCAAGATGGGTCGATCAAGTTGAGGACGATCTGCGGACCCTTCGCAGAATGCGTGGCTGGCGACGGGCAGCCATGGACCGAGTCGAATGGAGACGTCTCCTACGTACAGCAGAGGCCACCCAGGCCTTAGCCTGTCTGGTAAGGTAAGTAAGCAGTTTATCCAATTCTACGAACTTTTGCCGAACACAATTTTATGATTGGAGCAAGTTTTAACATAGTTTGGTTGAGGTTTGTATCTCGAGATTCGTGAAAATCTCTTTTTTCGGGAATTGTTTTCACTGAACAGCATGCCTGCATGAAAATTTCGGATTTTTAATATCCAGACATGATGACAATGCATATCTTAAAGTCAATCCCGTTCAAAGTAACCATTTATCTTACGAAAATAAATTGTAAAAAATAGGTAATTATGAAGCACATTTGTAAATCCACTGTGGGTGAGCCAAGAGCACCACCGTGAGCTTCAATGAATACAAAAAATGAACACGTTAGCACTGCCTTTTCTCATTCGATGATGATGATTGTTTTCAAATCGTTCTAAATGATCAGTGAAATGCGATCAAAACAATCATCACTCGGAAAGAAAAAGCAATAGACCAATCCAGTTGCCTGCGTAGTAGTGCAATGTTGACAAAATTTTCTTTGTTTGCTGTGAGAACTGTCACAACATTGCTTTTGTTTGCTGTGAGAATCCAAATATAAACAGAATTGCTGCAAAACAACTACTTCCTTATTGGCCTGCTGTTGATCGAAAGCTCAATAACGTCAAACAAACATCGATACGTTTTCATTCTGAGGAAATCGACTTGTGTTAGATTGATTGTGCGTTGGTGTTCGTGGCAGTTTGCTTGGGGACCTCTATGCTAACTTGTTCAATTCATTCGTTTCCGGTACATGTGTCATGCATGATTTAACTATCATCAGGTTGCGATGCGGTGCTCGATCTTTGGGCATTTATTATGATTTATTGCCTTGAGCAACATGTAATCTGTTGATGGTCAATGAATTCATAAATGTATTACCGTAAAACGGGGTAACTTTGATAGTGCGAGACCCCCAACATACTGAACGAAATAACGAAGTTTCTGTCAATTAGTTAAGAAAAACGAATGCAAAAGTAAAGAGTATTAATATGACACTTCATGTCAAACCTATTTTCGTTGAAATCAAGTGCATTTGAGGATTTTTATGCAAATATTAAACATTTACAAGATTTTAGCATTTTTGCAACGCTTACAAACAATCTGTTCTACGACCACTATTTGATAAAGTCATAATGAGTTCGTCACTTACCCACACAGAAAAAAATCCGTTCTCGTATCCGTGAACAGCAGTCGTGAACTCGTCAACAACAAAAATACACGTGAACTAGATCATGTATACGAGACCAATCATGGTAGTTCACGGTGTATTTTTGACAGTTCACGTTTTCCAGAATGCTTTTTTGAGCGTGCATGATAGGCTAGTTATAGTAGAACATGAATTCGGTCTCAAATCTCTTAGCGAAAACCATTTTTACAAACTGGGACCATTTTTGTAATCTAAGTCAGAAATTTCCATACAGCGTTAAATGCCTAGAGGTATGCAACGTCCTATAAATGTTCCGTAATTTATTCAATCTTGTTCGATTTATACTGCATTATCAAAGTTACCCCAAAACAGAAAACCGACTTTCGATTATATGAAAGATTATATATCCATTCAGAATAAATCTTTTGGCAATCTATCAAGTGCAATCGTTAGCTAGGATGTCAGTACTTGTTTAAAAAATATAAATTGTAATTCTTTGAAACAGCATGCATAAATATTGAAGTTTTCTTCGAAAAAACTATCAAAGTTACCCCGTTTTACGGTATGTTTGATTCCCGTTGACTAGGGCTTGAAAAAATAATACCAATGCATGTTTTATATACCATGTATATTAAGAAAACTGTAATTTCTGGGTACAGCGGAGTACAAATTTGGATCAAACAATGTTAAAACTCACTTTAATCTTGTTAGCGTGTTCGACAAACTTTAACAGAATAGAATTAGCTTTCAAATAGTGGTAATAGCAAGTGGTTTTGATTTTCCACATGCTAGTTATGATTTTTCGAACCTTGAAATAAGCCCAAAAACACATTTTCAACTTGAAGCATACTGAAATATTTATCAAATGAGCTGAAAATTTGACCAGACATTGTTCTTAGCATGAGAATTCCGAATACTGCTTGACCGGTAGATTTCCAGACATTTTTTAAATATGAACAGGTCTAATGCTCAATGTTTCGTTGCCATCAAATACTTTCCATGTTTTCTAGTTTATATATGTCTAATGATGATTTAAAGCTATTTCATTTTTTAAGGTTAGTTTTGCATAGAAATATTTACAGTTTTTGAAGGTTTTAGCAGTACTGTTGGAAATGTCGGTACTAAACAATCCGTTGGTGCTTAGCCAGCATGTAAACTTTAAGTGTTAAAAACGTTGCGAAAGCTTCAGTGTGAACTGCTGAACTCATTTTTGAAGTCGTACAGCATTACAAAAATAGTTTTCTGCTCATAAAACCGTTTTATTGTTGACTTACGTGCTAATTTTAAGGGAAATTGCATACATTTGGGCATTTTATGCAGATTTACAAAGTTTATTTTGCAATAAAATGATGATATACACGAGTTGTAAGAATTTTGACATCAATTTCAGATTCAGTAGACCCAAATTTAGTAGGTAGATAGGAAAATCTCACATTCTAAAATATGCTTTATTATATAGTGATCAATTACGTCGCAAAGTTTCATTTTCATTTTTTGATATTGAAACTAATTTTATGAAATGTTAATTTTTTTTTTCATAAAAAATTGATAACATAAACTGATAGAGATCAGTGAAGTACTAATTTTACCGAAATTTATTTGACATTTTTTGAATTCG
Source organism: Aedes aegypti (assembly GCF_002204515.2). Lineage (NCBI taxonomy): Eukaryota > Metazoa > Arthropoda > Insecta > Diptera > Culicidae > Aedes > Aedes aegypti. The sequence goes on along the minus strand of NC_035109.1, from coordinate 21,052,050 downwards.
AAGGGAAAATATGACAAAAAGTTGTGAAATAGTGATCAATTTGCCCCCGGATTACGGTACATGAAGATTGAAGAAACGCCAGAATATATTGTCTTCAACCGCTCTAAGTTCAACAACATTGTACGAAACACGGTGGCGGCTGCTTTCGATGAGTACTTCAGCGTAAAATAAGTGATACACGGAATGATAAGCGATCCCGATTTTTGGAATATGTTGACCAAGGTGGTTATGCAAAAAAAAATGTCTGGCTTACAGCGCAACTGGCGAGCAGAGCAGCGAAACGAGACACGGAGATCAGCGCGTTAAGTCGTGTCATCGGGGCGTCGATGTTCCGGTTCAACCTCCCACCGGAATCGTCTGATCGACCTCGGCACCTCGGCAGACAAGTCAGTCAGTTGAAGAGAGAACATAAAGGAGATCATCGAGCGCAATCGGAGAAGGCTGGATCTTCCATCGGGAACTAGATCGAGTAGAACGAGCGTAACGTAGTATCGATAAGAAGTCGTCGAGGCGCCTGCAAACCGTAAGTCACCCTCTAACCGAAATTGCAGAACCCTCCCTGACACTTGACCGACTATCATCGAGTCGGAGTAGGCTAGACCCTCCACTGGGGACTAGCAGAGTAGATCGCGAAACAGCACCGGTAATTGGTCGTCGGGGCGCCTGTGACCCGGAAGCTTCCTTCCACCGGAATCGCATATCTGCCCGGGTAGCATCGGTTCAGCAGATCTTTCGCCGCCGGGGAAATCTTAGTCGGAGTAGGATAGGTCCACCTTCGGGGGCTGTTCTGAGTAGTACGAGGATTTCAACGGCTTGAATCGCCGGAGCGCCAGTGAACCGGAAACCATCCTCTTGCCCCACAGTCATGTATCAACGCTCGAAGTTATATGGTTGACATTTTATTTACTACGGATGTAAAAAATATGCTTAAGCCTATTATAATCAATTGCAAAGCTATATAGATGTATGGTTCACGTAGATAAAATGTGTTCTGCGTAGTTGCAACTCTGTTTGATGATCTTCATTTAATTCAGCTCTGCTTCATAACTTTGAGGCGACTGTATAGTATATATGTACCTGTAGGTGATAATTCATACAAAAGCAAGGCAAGAAGAAGAAAAAAATATAAGGGAAATCAAAAGAAAAATATATTACAAAAATGTTGACTTAGGTCACCACAGCCGTTCGCAATAAAAATTCGGGTGCTGTGCCTATAAAATGTTGAACCAAGGCAGTGAAATAACAGGGTTTGTAAAAATGATATACAGCAAAACTTTCTACGGAGACTGATCCAATACCTGAAATTGTACTTAAAGTGACACTTCGTAACTTAATAATGTAAAAATGGCAACTTTGTTTCAGGAAACTTTCAGTTAAGCTTTGTGGAAGTACTCTTGTAACACAAAGCTAAGAATCAGGTCCGTCCAAATGGAAGTAATATGCCAAAAAGCAGAATTTAGATCAAACACGAACAATCAGAATCAAGCTTAACAATGCTGTATCTGTATGATCCTAAATTTGCAGAACTTGATTCACAAGCTAATGTGTCTTTTTATAAGCTCATTTGATGTTCACTGTTCATATACGACCTCCCTGATAACGAAATAAAACACACGAAACCCATTGAAGTGCCATTAGTTGATTACAGAGTAAGCAGAATTGAACGGGGTTGGATGATTTCCCGTTCAGCCAAATCGGATAACTTTTGATCCGCAGCAGGTGTTTCTGGCCACACAAACACACTTTCAACAACTGTAATTGCAGGAAACAACACACTCGCGGTCGAACGGCACAAAATTCGCAAACATTCATTACATTTATTATCATTATTATTTATGCTGCCGCAAAAGTTTGAATTTCCGCCCTGAAACAACACAAACCCACCGGAGATCGCACGAGTGTGAGCTCGGTGAGGTACTTATATTACAGTGGTTTTAATGGCTTTTCGCGCTCGTTGAAGTTTCCGAGAATGTTTTTGCACAATATGTTCGTGCTGGAAAATGGGAGAAAAATTAGAAAATCACTGCTCCGTGAAGAATTATGGCGCCACCGAACACCAACCCAGGCGATGCACCGAACCGAACAGCGCGATGCACACAGGGGTAACAAGATCTATTCCATAGTCAAAATTTGCGAAGGCGTGTTGATAGCGTTTATTGGTATTGTAAAACGGGGCAACTTTGATAGTTTTTTGGAAGAAAACTTCAATATTTATGCATGCTGTTCCAAAGAATTATATTTTCTATTTTTAAAACCAGTACTTGCGTCCTAGCTATCGATTGCAGTTGATAGATTGCCAAAAAAATTATTTTGAATGGATATATAATTTTTCATATAATCGAAAGTCGGTTTTCTGTTATGGGGTAACTTTGATAATGGAGCATAAATCGAACAAAATTGAATGAATTAGTAACATTTGTAGGGCATTGCATATCTCTAGGAGTTTAACGTTATATGGAAATTTCTGACTTAGTTTACAAAAATGGTCCCAATTTGTAAAAATGGTTTTCGTTAAGAGATTTGAGACCATAACTAGGCTGCCAAGTATAAGTGACGAACTATTGAAAATACATCAAATAGTGATCGTAGAACAGATTGTTTGTATGCGTTTCTAAAATTCTAAAATCGCATCAATTTTTGATATTCGTATTTAAAGCCTCAAATGTTCTCGATTAAAATGAAAATAGCTCTAACATGAAGTTTCATACTAATATTCTTTACTTTTGGATACGTTTTGCTTAACTGATTTATAGATATTATCTTATTGCGTTTAGTATGTGGTGGGTCTCGCACTATCAAAGTTACCGGCATTATCAAATATAGTTTTACGGTATATAAAATTCGTTTGCACATAGGACCATCGTTTGCACATAGGACTTCTTTTCTGTCTCTGGTTCTAGCCATCGCTACGAACGAATAGCTTTAATTGGGACATATTAAGAGTGGAAGATAAAAGTAAGTGATAAATACATCTACTAAATACGAGGAAAGAGATCGGGACTGAGATTGAACCCATGACCTTCTGCTTTCGAAGCAGAAGTGGTAGCTATTAGACCATTAACCCCAGCGATATCGATATCAATATCGCGAAAATCTCAAGAAAACGAATTATGTCCCGGAATTTGGTCCAGCCACTCCTATGTGCGCAATGGTGGGCGGTGATTTATAATTGGATTCGCGCTTCTATTCCGCCAGCTGCAGCTGTTCGCCAATTTATACTGCATTAGAAAGTAAAATTGCCACGATGTGAGAGACCCCATCCTCCAGCTGCTCTGCCTCATATTACCCCGAGAGAGTCCTGACAGGAGGACAAGACGCAAAGCTTATCCTCATACCAACGAAGAAGAGGACATCCGTCGTCATCCAGCAATCAAATTGAATTTCACTTCACTATTAATCAGCTTACGGTGCGGCGTTACGAAAAGGCTGTCTATGTCAGAGAGGGAAAAGTCGAAGGAAAAATCAAGACCGACAACGGCAATGAAAATTCATCAGCAAAGTCAGAGCTTCGGAACGTTTAATCCGATTGGAAATGTTGGTTTGGCACAGGGATGATGATGGGACGATCATTTTTGTTCTCTCTCTCTCTGAAGTTGACTTGTTGGACGAAAAAAACAGCTTATGACCTCGCAGCAACTCAAGGGGCAGCCCGGAATCAATTGGCGGTAACGGAGAAAAGTTGATTGTTTTCAAACTGCAGCAGATTGTTCCGGCCAGCACTCTTGGGCAACATCGTCATCGCTACTAACTGACCTCTATTGTTTGGACAAACAACTTGCTGCCGAAAGCGATGTCAGTGGGCGTAGCACGGAGTTCGGTTGGGTTCAGAAATGATTTTAAAGATATACTTTTTTTAAATTTTATTACAGTCTATGAATTTGCCTATATTGTCCTAGAAAAATTTACAAACTTGTCCTAGAAGGCAACCTAGAGCGATTTGTTTTTCCAGGAGAAATGATTTACGTTTTTTTTTCATATTTTCTTGGAAAAATCCAAGAGACTTCGGAGATAAACTCTTAGATTAATTAACTGTTGCAGCAGGGCGGTTCAAAATTTATAAAAAGGTTGAATATCCCATCCCCCACATCTTCCCTATCATCCTACCATAAAAATACCGTCGTTGGGGGTGAGAATGGGTCGAAAAAGGATAAGTACGATTTATTTATTGAACAACTATCGCAGTTTAACTCCAATCAACATTAAATTTGGTATGTATGTACTTTGATGGTACATTAACAACTGTTTAAAAAATTAGAGAAAAATATTTATTCACTGCGGCACTACAAGTGAATGAAAAATGACCCAATCTCATCCCATAGAGGGGGTGACATTGGGTCACTGTAAATGAAATAGCTTGTTTTTGAGAATATGATTGCAAAACCACTCACAGCTGAAAAATATTGATGAAATACGATGCAAACAAGACGAAAAGGCATCTAAGATGTTTCACAAGTATGATATGAGCTATGAGAAAAAAAATTGAACCCACATTTATCGTCAAGTTCACATAAATTTTCCCATTTTTTTTTTCTTCAAATTGTCTTCAAAGTCTCATCCCCATTGCCATAAAGCTTATTCAGTTTCTCCACAGGTGTACTGAAGCAGTGATTATTTTAAACCTTCGCAAATAGTTAAATTTTGGTGCGGCATTCCACGATCAATACATTCCAGGCTGATGTTGACGTCATAATCCCCTTATTTCAGCGATCCAACTCATTTGTACTTCCGTGAGATGTTTCTATAATATGAAAACACTAATAAATGATTGAATTAAAGAAAATCCATTTGATAAAATTTTCCGATGTTGTAGCACACGAAAAACAGTTACAGGTTTGAAAAGTTGTCAAAATTCGTTGCATTGTTTTTCAATGCACGGAATCCTGATCTAAACTTGTTTGATGTTTCAGTGATGTTGTATTTAGAAAGAATAGACACATCTTAATGAGAAAAGAGTACACATTTATTTATTATTTATTTATTAATTCTTCTATATTCAGTAACATAAGACATACGTCTTTTTAACAGTTACAATTGCGATATGATAGAGTGCCACTATTATAAACTTAGTTTAACTGAATTCATCTAATTTTTTCGCGCAAATAATTATATCTAATTCATCTATTTTAATTAAAGTTTTCGAAACATTTCCTCTTAAAAACTGCCCCAGATGTTATTAAGGTTAATTCATTTGGCAAAGTATTCCAATAGGAAACACCTCTTACGAAGAAACTTTTGCTGTATTTAGCGGTACGATGCCTTCTTATAACAAATTTCTTTGATCTTTCACTACGAAATTGATTAAGTTTTGTGAACAAATAGTCAGGGGTTTTGTTATGGAATAGCTTGAAAATAAGTTGACAGCATCTTTGCATACAAAAATTTTCAAACGAACAACCTATAAGGTGCTTTTGCAAATGTGTGACATGGGAAAAATGAGACAAATTGAATACATATCTAACACATGCATTGAGAGCAATTTTTAGTCTATTGTAAGCAATGGATGAAATTTGCATAATCAGAAAATCGCATGTCAAGAAGTGTGGGAAGATTAGGCTTTTGAAAAGCTTCAATTTAGTTTCCACTGGTAAGAAAAAGGTTTTCGTTTGCAAAGGTCTTAACTTTCCATATATTTTACCACACTGTTGAAGTATGAATGCATCCCAGTCTAAATTTGGTTGAATTGTATAACCTAAACTAGATGCCGATTGAACGAATTCGATTATGGTATTGTTAATCACTAATATGGGCTGATTGGAATTGGTATTTGTGGTCATGAACATAGCGTGAGTTTTATCCAGGTTTAATTTCAGGTTGTGCTTCAGAGTCCAATTGAAAACATTTTGTAAATCAGCATTAATCTTATTAACTATATTCATGGCATCTGTATAGTTGTACTTACAATATAGTTGCACATCATCCGCAAAGACCTCAATTTTACAATATTTAAGAACATCAGGTAGATCGTTCACATAAAGGGAGAACAATATTGGGCCCAAAATTGACCCTTGCGGAACACCAGACAAAACAGGTAAAAAATCGGAATACTCATTATTTATATATACAGATTGGACACGATTTGATAGATATGAGTTTATTAAATGGACAGAAGCACTCGAAAAACCAAAATTACATTGCAGTTTCCTACATAACATACCATGCGAAATCGTGTCAAATGCCTTAGAAAAATCAAGAAGTATCAGAATGACTGAATTGCTTTCATCAAGAATCATCCCTATGTCATCTAATACTTTGAGCAAAACTGTTTTAGTGCTATGACCGGGTCTGTAACCAGATTGATGCGGACTCAATAAGTTGTTTTCATTGATGTAGGCACACATTTGCTTGTTCAACAATTTTTCTAAAACTTTAGAAAGACCTGGCAATATACTTATTGGGCGTAAATTTTCAATAGAATTTTCCTTTGCCTTTTTCTTAATTGGGAGTATTTTTGCTTTCTTCCAAGCCTTAGGAAATATACTGGTTTTGATAATGGAATTGAATATGTGGGTAACTGGCGTGATAATAAGCGGCAATATTTTTTTCAAAAATTTGAGCGGCACTTTATCCAGACCTACGGCATTTGATTTAATGTCAAATAGTGCATTCACTACTTCGGCTTCATTCACGACATTAAAGTTGAATGAATTCAAATATTCGCTCTGACGTGAGGTGTAAGTATAATTCGACTCGGTGAAATTTTTCGAAAAGGATTTATTGATATCATTTGGGCAAACGTCAACTACTGGTTTTTCCACCCGTCCATTAACACCAGCATTTTTTAACCTTATCCACAAATCTTTCGACGGCAACCTTGGATCAAAATACCGACTGTAATACTGTTCTTTAGCAATGCGAACAAGGTAATTTACTTTGTTTCTGAGCCTTTTGAACAAATTATGGCTCTCCACATTTCTATCTAATTTCCACTGTTTAAATGCTAGATTGCGATCTATTATTGCCTTTGAAATAGTTCCGTTAAACCAAGGATTAGCACAAGTTTTCCGGCGGACAGTAATGAGTGGCACATAAGCCTCATGCAAACTAGTTATTGTTGCATTGAAATAATCGACAAGTAAGTCAGGATCGTTAATTTGGTAAAACTGAAGCCAATCAATTGAGTTGAATGCTTCGTTCAATTCTCTTACATTGATTTTATTGTAATTATAGTACTGGTAAATGTTAGAGGCATTTTGCCTTGAAAAATTTAAAGAAGCAAAAATAAGGTCATGATGAGAAAAAACTGGAGCATCTACCTGATTAAAACGCAGAACTTTTGATTGATCATTTGTTATAATAAGATCGAGTTGTGAACTACCATGCTCATGGAAAAAAGTGGGTTCTTTTCCAACACAGTTTAAACCATGACTGTCCAAAGTGTTAACAAATTTTTTAGCCTTCGTAGAATTAATATTCAGCACATTGGTATTGAAATCTCCCAAGAAATAAATTTGATTATAATGTACACCGTATTCACAAAGCAAGGTATCCACAAGCGTAGAGCAGTCTAGATCAGGAGGATTATAAAACGTGCCCAAAAGCAATTTATCGCCATCGATCATAAGCGAATAGTATGAACTCAGTATTAATGATGCCAATCACATATTCTGATTTACGAAGAACATTTAGTTTAATATCATTTTTTACAAACACAACAATACCACCTCCGATCCGTCCAACCCTATTATTTCTGACTATTTGATATCCATTGGCACATGGCACCGTAAAACGACAAAAAAGTAGTCTTGTGATTTCATTCACTATCGTTCTTCCTTGACCCAATGTCACCCCCATTTTTAATATTTTAGACACCGTACCGGAAAAATGAAATTTTTGTGTAAAAATCAAATAGATTCCGGAAAATACGTGTAAGGTGTAATGAAAAGACTTTCAACCTTCTACTAATATAACAATAGAAGTTTAAGTACATGCGTGATACTTAGCACAGGAGAAATTTAATGTTGTAAATTTTGTCTAGTTTTAACATACAAGTTTATTGATACATTGAACAAAAACTACTATTTCTGAAAATGTATTTTGTGATTTATTATGTGTAATAATATGCTCCCTTATTTTAGTTATATGATTTTAGTAATATCAGCGTTATAGGCCGAAATATTTCATAAATCATATTTTTCCGTTTTGACCTAATCTCACCCCTATCATGGACTAATGCACGAGATCACTAGTTTAACATTTGAGCAGTGCCGAATTCACTCGTTTCCATGGTCACGTAAATAACACGGCACCCCTGAAACGCCAAATAGTGAGCTTGTGCATCGGTCCATTGAAGCAAACAATTCAATCACAGTTATGTGATAGCTGCGGTAGCTTTTCGTTGAACCGAAAAACGGAAAGTTTTCCCTAAAATTGCAATAAGTAGAGATATCCATGAATTTGTTTACTATAATTAAGCTTTTTATGGGATTATAACCCTGCAAACATCTACAAAAATCCCAAACAATATTAGCACAAAAGGTATTTGTTGAACACTATTTTTATGGTTAGGATGTTAAAGGAAGATATGCGAGATTGGATTGTCATTTTCAAATTTTGAATCCCCCTACGATTGCATTTCCAGGAGGAATAGTTGGATAAAAAGTGTACGGAATCAAATTGCACCACTTTTAAATGGCTGTAACTTTTTACCCGTTTGGTATTTTTTATTTATTTTGGGTATAATTTGTTAAATGTGTATTTGTTACACTGTGTAAGTTTCACTAGCAGATGTGGGATCGTTGTGAAGATGGAGTCGGAAGAACAGCAGCGGTGCGTAGAAATACGATCGGGGTCGCCCAGCTACAGTGATTCACTTTCTTTAGAACTTTTCTGGCTTTCAGGAGTACGGCCTGTGCTCAGCAGTATCGCAATGACCGATCGCCAGATCGATAACGTTAACCACACCCGGCTTCTTTAGGATTGTGTTCCAGTTGACGTTCAGCACTTTGAGCCACTCTCTTCTGAGCAGCGGATGCTTCGACGAATCCACCACGTACAACGGCAAGTTGGCTAGTACTCCACAGCAATCGACGGCCACGTCAAGAACTCCTCAAACACGAATATTGGTATCACAGTAGCTGACGAAATTCAGTGAACACTTCCCGAGGTTGCATTCGTTGAAGTGTCGTTGGTAAACAGATCAACGTCAGTTCGGTCGCAACAGTCATTCGGTGCAGACGAGTAAATGTGCTCGCTCTTCTGATATTATTGTTTGCCATCAGCTTGTGCTGTGTAGGTAGTAAAAATTGAGCGCCCTTGATTTTGCTCTGTTTTCGGACGTGCAAATTGTTGTCGTTAGTAGTGAAATCTCCTCGAACATACCATCCACTATGAATACGAGTGAGATGTATGTTAATACGGTTCAATTTCGCTTCCCAGTGGGTAGCCCAAGACCCTCATGGGTGGAAATTGCCAACTTTTTGAAGCAGTTGGATACGAATCTGTTGCTGATGGAAACAGCGTATAAAACAGCACACGACCGGTCGCTGTTCGTGAAGTTCGTTTCACATGAGGCAATGAAGAAATCGCTGAGCAAAAACACGGAACCATGAAAGTTTGCCTATTCAAGTGGTAAATTAGTAGAAGTTCGGATGTCGATCGCGGGTCCCAACATGCGATACGTTCGAGTTTTCGACCTTCCACCGGAGCTAATGGATGATCGTTTGACACTGGTACTGGAAGAATGCGGGAAGGTTGACCGTGTGATCCGAGAGAAGTTCCCCGTGTCACTAGGGCTCGATCACATGTACACTGGAGTACGTGGCGTGTATATGCAGGTTGAAAAAAGTATTCCGCCGACAATTGAAATAGTTGGTCTGAAAGGACGAGTGTTCTACGAGGATCTCAAGGACACTTGTTTTTTGTGCCAAGCACAGGGTCACCGGAAGAATTCCTGGACTCAACGAGAAAACCGGAAGAGCGATCAGAGGAAGGAACGTCAGGAAAAGTCGGATGAGTGTTCGTATGCTGGTGTTGTGGCAGGTAATGTCGCTGTGCCAGTCGAGGAACAGATACCACCGGATGCATCAGATAACGATATTATTGAAGTTTTGGAAAAGGAACTTATCGACCAGGATTCAGATGCGGAACAGGAACCTGTAATACCGGATAAGAGGTGTTTTAAGTTAACGGCGGAAAAAGTGGAACTAGCGGCCAAAGCAATACAAGAGTTGATGGGAAACCCACAGTCTAACCAGCGACGAACTCAATCTACGGCTTCCCATTCCAGTTCTGGTTCCGGATCAGGCTCACGGCCTAAGAAAAAATGCGCTCGTAAAGCTCAATATTAAATATGAATGAGTTTATAGAAATATTTTGTAACTATTTGTTAAAAATGTTTTCGGCTCCGTAAAGTTTTCATTAAACGAATGAGCCTAATAAATAAATCCCTGGTAAAAAAAAACAGATCAACGTCTGAAACCGATTGCTGCGATTATTCAATGGCGCATTTCTAAAGCGTATTCAAAAACGAGGTGCAAAGTTGACTGGCGACAATACCAATTTGTTGTTGTTGTTTGAGAGGGACTTTAACCCGAAGGTCATTCGTCCCTACAGGCCAATTTGTGCCATGAAAAGGTGAAGTTTATCGGGCATACTCTGACCTGGGAGGGAGGCACAGATACTACACACGAAATATCTGAGAGAGACTCGCGAAGAGGAAAAATATCAACGTCATATGCAGCCCAGATTCCCCTCTCACGAAACGTCAAATGCAGCCCACCGTTTTTATGGCTGAAAAAGTGAAAAGTATTGTGTTCAAAGTAAACTGTTATTAAAAACCTCGGTCGGCGGAGCAGTTTTTTCCAAAGTTGCTGATTAATCTAAGCAGAGGATTAATTATTTATAATGACTGCTACGTTTGCTGGCATGAAATTTCACTCAAACTACTATTTATGATTCGATGTGATGCAAACTCAATCATTTTTTGCTGAGAGGTTCTTGTGAGGGTTTGAACGGCTTGCGCATAATTGGTATAAACACAAAGTGGAATAAGAAAAAACTCAGCAAACACAGAAAAAGAAGACCGTCTTCGCGAGTCTCGTCTCAGCGAAATATGACACAGCACTTTTCCAAATTGCAAGATAATTTCCGCTCACCAACGACAATCAAGGCAGGCTTGCGAAGAATCGCTAGTTTTCTTTTGTTGTGTACCTTCGATTTTTCTGGACAAACTTGGGAAAAGGGCCATTGTTTTATGTGCATTCAATTTTAATTTTGATTGGAAAATCGTAAAAAGATGCGTGATTCAATACTTTATATTCGATCAAATTAAAAGGTGCTATCGTGGCATTGCTTTTGGATGTGCAGGAATTGATTTCAAACGATTGTTGTCAACTTTGTTGAAATGCAAAAATATGTTTTGATCAATTACGCGCTTTTCTCATGCTTATCCATTCTTTAAGATCTGGGCTCACAGTGACAGTTCGTGGCAGCAGAATCTTGGCTCACTATGACGTACATAAATTTTGTATCGGTTTCTCCCTCCCAGACTCTGACTTAAAATTGAGTTAAAAGTAGATGGAGTACCGTGTACCTTTTAATTCCACTCCGTTTAGGTACACGGTACTCCATCTACTTTTAAGTTTCTCAATTGAGATTCTGCTCAGAGGACTCGAACATTGATAAGAGTTAAAATTGAGTGCAAGCAGATCCTGATAATTTTATCATTTGTCTATTTAGGCAGCATTCTGAAGTTGGACGCACCACGATTATTAGGAACGATAACGTAGATACCTTACCAATCACTTGCCCTGCTTAGCGACAGTAGCAGAACCGCTGCGTCGTTTTACGAGTTAACACGAGACATATGATTAGAACTAGGGACAGCAAAAATCTTTCGAGAAGTTAAAGCACTTGATTAGGTACAACCGCAACCGCTCTTCGTTAATTTGATGCGCAGAAAGATGTTGTCATTCAATGCGACAGCAGTAGCGTTGGAGTAGCTGCAGGATAGACATATTGTGGTGTATGCTTCGAAGACGCCAAATACAATGGAGCGGAAATATGCAGATTGTTGATTGATATGTCAATAATTTTCACTGGATTTGTTTTTCAGCTGCGTGTTTTTTGTGTTACAATATCAACCCATTTTTTATGAAACTGTATTATTTTCATTTTAGGCATCAGTCAATTACAATTAGAATGATGGATAGCGTCGCTGTGCCAAACTTATGGAGATAAACAATGTCTATAGTTCAATCGTTGAATTATTCATCATTGCCTTCAATATACAGTTAACTCTCCCTTACTCGATATTCCGTATCTCGATTTCGAGTTAGAGAATCATAGTAAAAGTTGGTTTTTATGGCTAACTCGATGGTCCCTTGGATCGGAGTTGCATTGGTTTTGTGTTCTGTAACTCGATGCCTCCCTAACTCGATGGTCTTTTCAATATCGAGTAAGGGAGAGTTGACTGTACTGAGAACCACAGACAGCAAACGTGACAAAACCCTGGCAGGCTTGGCCGTTAGATTTAAAGTTTATTCAAAGTTTATAGCGAGCTAGCGTAAAAAAGCTGAATACATTCTGAATGCAGAAGATAGGATTCAACAAATCAAGGCAGAATCCGAGCAATAACCGGAAATACAAACTATCATCCAGCCTGTAATTGATGGTTGGCCTACATGGAAACTTTCCGTAAAATTTTGCGGAGACAGGAAAAAAATAAAACATGCATTGAACGCACATCATAAGTCTACGCAAAGTGATCTGATATGTTCAAATATTGATCTTCTTCAAAGACTATGTCGTTAATGAACAATGAAATACATGGTATTAAAATACTTTTATCATTACCGACTATGAGGCTGACCGGAGAATTAGCTTTTTTCAATTCTAATTCAGCATTTGTAAAGGAAGTCCATGTGTTGGAACCGTTTCAGTTGCAGATTGAGATGTTTTATCAAGTGAAATTATGGCTTAACTTTACAAAGGTGCAAATTTGTTCAAATGAAACTATCTGTTTTTCATGACTTGAACAATTGTCGTTTGTTACACTCTTTCATGTGGTTCAGTTAGTAATATATTATTCACACAATTCAAAATGTTCTCCAAGTCCATGCGTCGGAACTATGTCGGGCAAGGTACGCTGTGTAGCACACCGATCCGCTGTTCAGCGCACTATACCCACATTAGGTTCGACGTATACATTTCGAAAAAAAAAAAAACGGATTTCGCGTGTCGATGGTTCCGGCTTTCAACTGGAGACGCGATAACTTATTTATAAAATTAACAAGCGCCAATCTCTCTGATGAAGGAAGTCCTCTAATGTCTGTTTATGTCAAACCTAAAATGACAAATCATTAGTATTAACGCTCAACGCTCCCTCATCGTAATCGTGGTTATCATCCAAACTTCAAAAGCAGTTTTCTATTCAAAACTAAAAATTATTCGATGAAAAAGTGTTCACTGTGTTTCGATTGGAGAATAGAATACAGTGAACACTTTTTCCTGTAAATTTTCTTGATTTTGAACGAAAAATCTCCCTTTGAAAATTCCGAAATCGATGACGGATCCTGCCCCCTTAAACATAAAACTAGAAAACAGTGAAAAGATTTCTATATCCTGCAACAAAGATATTTTTGACAATTCTCTCATATCAACATGGAAAAAAATCAACATCGCAAAGTTTGCTTTGATCACACCTCGGAACACAGTGTAGAACTAGCCCTCGTGCGTTAAAATACACTCAAATAAAGAAAAAAAAAAAAAAAAAAAAAAAACCTCGGAACACGTTTTTGTCTCAAGCATCAAAATACCACTACTTGCTTAATTAAGGGTTGCTGAATCCATTGCCGTTTTCAAAAATATCATAGCACGTCTAGTTTTTTAGATAATCCCTGTTGAAAATGCAAAAATTGACTATATCAGCCAACTTGAATGCAAGTTTGTCAGCTTGTATGGCAATTCATTTGCTTAATTTGCCACAGAATTCAAACTTCATGTGTTAAACAACACTTATCAAAAGAGTACATAATATTGTCGGTGTTCAAATGTTATTTTTTGATGGTTTAGAAAAGTATTATATTTTTCCATATAAGAGAAGCGAAGAATTTTGTATGGAGAATGTAAGCATGTTGAAAAAATCGATTAAATCTAAATTTAATCGTTCAAGTTCAAACAAATTATATTTAAAACAAGGGGGTGGTCACTCTACGCACTGTGCCTCGCGCAGCTATGGCACATTTCGGCGCAAAGACTGGCACACCTGATCAAAGTGGGTTGCTATAAAAATCACAGTAAACTGAAATTTTCGTCCCAGCAACCATTGAGTTTTCTGAGCTGTTTGCTATTTGTCAAACAAAAAAATCATAAAACTTTCGCGTTGGCTTCGGGTTTACTTTCAAAGACGGAGAAATGGGTAAAACGTGTAGGGATCTTCGGAGACATAATCGTCATCGTGTGTCCAGAGGATTACAGTATTCCACACATACTGCATCCCGATGATTTCACCGTAATGATCTCCCAACTTTTCGCACCCTCTCCCTTGCCCCACGATTCTGTACATAACCGTTGATGCTCCGCGCAACTGTTTCCATGTTGTCTCGGAATTCATATGGGCCTTTTTCTACACCTTCCCATTGAAGTCTTACATCAAGCATATGTATGGCTTTCTCGTTTTCCCCTGCAATAAGGGAACGTCCATAAATGACGTAGCATTTTTTGGCAGATTTTTAACACCCTCTCCCCATCGTAGCTCCTATTTTCTATACCTAATACCTACTATGTCATTTATGGATGGTCTTTAATGTTAGTAAAATGTATCCCGGTTAACTACCGCCCATGAAAAACAATGACGGGAAAGTACCGTTTTGATTCATATTACGGACAGCTTCAAACTCCGGACACTCTCGTTTGTATGGGAAACATTTCACGCGAAATGTTTCAATTTTCGCCGTCCAAAAGTTCTCATTTTCGAGGCTCGTTCTATTAGGTTTTTTCCATAAATATCATTGCAAATTTATAATGCCCAACTACCTTAAACGTCTCTTAAGTGGTTGGACGATTTCAATTGATGATTTGACTGTTCCATTTATGATTATCATGAGCTGTCCGTAATTCGAATCAAAGCGTCCGGAATATGAGGCAAAAGTGAGGGAGCGTCCGGAATAAGAATCATGATAAGGCCACACGTTTTGATTTATTTAAAATTATTCAAGTTGCGGACGCGTATTCTTTACCCACCATTCGAAAGTTAAGGGATTCCGACGCTCGATAACGCTAAATAATCATACAGAATGATTTATTTTGTATGGTCCAAACTGGGTTATACTTCACTGAGGCCTTAAGTGTCCGTAATATGAATCAAAACGGTAATGTAAAACTTGAAAGGCAAACCAGAAGAAAATTAAACATGTCAATGCTTGCTGAGACAGTTTTTCCATAATTTCAGTTCATTGTTTTTTATTGCATATAGTATTATAGCACGCTTGGCACGCTTGGCACACCTTGGCGCACTAACGGCACAACTGTGCCGAATGAAGTGCGTAGAGTGACCTCCCCCTTGATTTAAAATAAAAGTTCAAGTCCTATAATGCATGCTTGGTGGATGAGATTACAAAAAAGTTTGGTAAATCATACTATAAATTTTGTGTAAACATCAATAAAAACAGTATTTCATACAACTTTGACGACCTGTAACTAAAAATTGTGACGTGCTGGAACATTTCTGAGAACGGCATTAGATTCAGCAACCCCAAATCTACTAGAGACACATAATTTGGTTCTTGAGACACGCAAAAATGTCATTTCTGTTACGCTGTGATCATTTCATAAAAATATTATAGTGTAGACAAGACAAGTCAAAACTGGGTGATTCAAAGTTTATAGCGAGCTAGCGTAAAAAAGCTGAATACATTATGACTGCAGACGATAGGATTGAGCAAATAAAGGCAGAATCCGAGCAAGAACCGGAAATACAAACTATCATCCAGCCTGTAATTGATGGTTGGCCTACATTTACCGGAGTCGTTACATCTGCACTAGCCGTGCAAGGATAAGTTCAGCATAATGGACTAGTGTTTCCGAATTACAGGATACTAGTTCCTGTACTCGGATATCGAAGCTACGATGAAGCTTGCACGTGATACAGTTTTCTGGCCGGGCATCAACGATCAAATTCGTCAAGCAGTGCAACAATGTGTTATTTGCTTGAAATTTTCATCAACCAATGTAAAGTCATCAAATTCCAAGATATCCTTACCGAAAGCTCAGTATGGAGCTATGTGAAATCGAGCTGGGAGGCAGTGTATCTCATAACAGTTGATCACTTTTATGATTATTTCGACATCGATGAACTAACATCACTGACCTCAGAAGCAATCATCAAAGCTTGTAAGAAAAACTTTACTAGGTTCGGATTGAAGCCTTCCGATGAGCCAGGAATTTTAACGATTTGCTGAGGATTGGCGATTCCAGCATGCTGTTGACAAGACCAAACATGTTGCTCATTCAGTAAGCCTACGACGTAAAATAAGACTTCAAACGAATGCGATTCTTCTCCGGCTATTGAACAGACGTAAGGTTTGGAGTCCCTATGGCAGAAAGGAAGTATTTTTCGGAAACAGAGGAGTTCCAGAGAAGTTGAAAAAAAAAACAACTGGCATGAAGCCAAGCAGTATTATGATCGCCAAGCGAACACACTTCGTCCAATCTGTGTTAGTAAAACTGAAGCCAGATGATAAGGAGTGGAGTAATGCAACGGTAGTTCAACCGATCACTGATCGTTCATCTACAGGGATTTCAGGTGATCTGTCCTTTGGTTGATTCCTTCGCTTCCTCACAGCCACATCGTACAATCGCTATTCTGAAGAAATTCAATGATTTTAAGATGCTCTAGTTGTAAGTTTAACTATGATAAGGGAGTTGTTAGGAGTTCTACCAACTTTTAACTATTAATTCATAAATCTTTAATATACTCTCCAAGACTTTCTTATGCCGAATATTAAGGGTCATGCATCTCCCTCCCCACACTTATGCCGCTGCACTGATAAAGTACCCGAACCGGAAAAATGAATCCCGTTCGCACAGAAAGTGGCTCCGATTCGACGACGACGACTGACAGTGGCCAGCGCCGTCGTCATCACCAAGCGCAAAGAAGTAAGCCCAATCAAGGGCAATATGAAGGGACAAACAGACAACAACTCTAGTGGGGCTAGTTAGCAATTGCTGTTTCCTGTTTTCCATCATGTGGTGTGGCTTGCGGAAAGAGCGATTGTGTATCCGGAGGAACCAAACCAACAGAAGAGCATTGAACTCGAGAGAAAAATCCCTTCGGAATACGAGGAAGCAGGCTAATCCGGTTAGTGGTATTTGGTTTGCTGCTCCGATGGGGTTTTTCTTTTTTTGGTAATTGATTCGTCAAACTGGCCCAAGGGGATTGACATCTGTGCGTTCGTTGAGTTATTTTTTATTGTGTTGTGGGAATAATGAATCTTAAACTACAAGACATGTTTCAGTTTAGGCAAACGCAACTCGACTTTTCCTTTTGGATTTGGGCGTCGGTCGTTCAGTCATCTCCATTTGCAGCGTCGGACGATCGAACTCCATCGTGTCTTCTTCCTCCGAGTAGTCCTCTAGTTCCTCGTCGATTTGATAAGCGTAGTTCACCCTACCGCGATTGTTTCCTTCGAAGTTTGGCGATTGATTGGAAGGCCGACCCCTTGCCGCTCCGTTGTAACCTGGAGGAGAGGAAGTTTTCCGTTGATTGAATCCACTGTCTGGGCTACCCTGATACCACAAATCTCCAGCCGTGTCGTAGGGGTTCTGTCCTCGAAGAATCGACTTCCGAATTTTCCTTTGTTCGGCCATCGACTTTCTTCTCGTGTCCAGTACATTCAGCGTCTTTCGACTGAGCGTTAATCTTCCTCCCAAGTTCAGATCGCCGTCCTTGTAGTAATTGCGCTTGAAGTTCGCCTCCAGATTGCTCCAGTCCTGTTTGTTTTTGTGTTGATAGAGGATTCTATGGATCGTGTCCCTTCTCCCGATCGCTTTCTGATCGTCTTCCAGATCTTCTTCATCCCACTGTGGCTTCGGTCGCTGCAATCTCCTTGCGATTTCCACGGCATTCTCCCTCAACTCCGCATCCAGCGACATGTCCTTCGCCTTCTTCGAACAGTACCAATTCAGCTGCGTGGACGCCAAGATCTGCGAGATCGTCCCGAAGCGGTGCATCAGCATCGCAACGAACTGGATGACGAGGATCAACCCGAAGAAGAACACGAACACCAATCCGATAGGTTCGATCTCTAGATACTCCCGGCGAACGATAATCTCCACGGTGCTCTCGTCGAAGCTGATGGTGTTCTTCGCGTTGAACCACCACTGGATGTGCAGGTCCTTTTTGTTCAACTGCAGCAGGAAGATGACCAGCACGAATAGGGCGTTCGCCATCACGAAAGCAAATACGGCCAGATCACGAAGGTTTTTCAGCTGGGATTGCATCTCACTTTTCTGCTTCTCTGTCAGATCCAGCGGTTTGAGGTACTTTTCGATCAACTCAATCCAGAACTGTTCTTCCGAAGCGGAGATGGTTTCGGTGTCGCCGTTTCGCAGATCTACGTCGTAAAGCCAATCCGGAAGATAGTTGATTTGTTTTTCCGGCTATAGATGGAAGGAAGGAAAGAAAAGCAAGTCATTTTACTAAACATCTATATGCAACACAAGATTTTCTCACCTCTTCCAGTTCGGAGTTCTTCACGGTCTGAATCGGGGAGGACACTCCGTTCGGAGAGCCGCCTTGCATGTCGAGACAGCTCATCTCATCCACGTCATCGTCGTCGTCGGAGGATCTCATTACGGTGACGGTGCCGGTTAATTTCCTGGTTGAAAAACGAAACGGTTCCGGAAGGAAGACGAAACTGTGTTAGTTCGTTGGTAGGATGAGGGCACCATCAGCCAGGTGAGACTAGGCTAGGCCAGGCCGACGAATATACAAATAGGTGAAACGTGCGGAAAGAAATGGGAGGTTTAAGTGAAAATAACCGTGCCAATGTACGTGATAACATCTCCGTGCTACTTATGGGGAAATTTCTTTTGCTTAAGATCTGGTGCTAAGTGATGGAAACGGGAGGATAATGAATAGGGAAAGCGGTCGTGGCGATTTGCTTCACCGGTTGCATAGCGATTACCTACTCTAGGCGCAGTGACGCCAAGACTGGCATGCGAATGCTTATTTGGGGTCGAAACACCAAGAGTGAAACAAATCTTCGTAGAATATGCAAATTTTAATACATAAGGCGTACTCAGTTTTCTTAGGCTAAAAAGTCCTTTCTATAGCTTATCTTTAGCTCATGTTAATCTCATGTTCATCTCATTCTAATCTCATGCTAATATTAAGATAATATTAAGATAAGATAATGATGACATATGGGATAAGCATGAGACAGCTTATCCCATATGTCATCATTATCTTATCTTAATATTATCTTTATTTTATGTTTATCTAACCTTCATCTTATCTTTATCTTGTTTTTTTTATCTTTATCTATGCTTTTTTATCTTTTACTTATCTCCATCTTATTTTTTACATTTGTATTTCTATTTTATGTATATCTTATAAAATAAATATACCTCTCTTATACCCTATTTTTCAACACTTCTTAGCATTTTTCATATCCCATTGAATTCTAACACTGTAGAAACACGTGACCCTTGAACTTTAACACCTCACAGCATCAGCAAATGAAAAATCCACTTGAAAAATGTGCAAATCGCAAATGCTTCTCTCCATTTGCGAAGGGTGCGAACAAACATTTTATGTGAAGTAGCATCATGTCAGCGGCAGGCAGGCAGGCAGGCAGTCATAAGAAGAGATGATGTTTGCATCGTTTCCGCTCGGGAGGAAAAGCCTCTCCACCTCGAATCGGGAAGAAAACGAGAAAAAAAAAATGCGAATCAGGAAGATTGCTGCTTCCCAGTTGGGCAGTCAGAGTGCGATCGTCTCTCTCGGCGGGCAACATAAATTGTATTTTAATTTAATTGAAACTTATTTTCTGCCACACCAGACCACCGCACCGAGGAGCAAAATTCACTCGGATGCCACTTGGATCCCTTCGCTGAGTCTTCTCTGCTGGTCTGCTGGCGTTGACGGGAATACTTCAGTTGCTTTTCAATTTTATGTGTCCTCGAGAGGGTTAGGTATGCACTGGGAATGGCAGTCTTGGCAGCGCAACTTGGAATGGATGACGACCGGGAAGCGAGATGTGTTTGCTTTAAGGAGCTTGTGTCACGAGAAATGGCGACGAAGTGGAACAAATCGCTGGAAAACTGGTGTGTTTTTTTGGTGTTTCTGTCATGATTGCTTAAACTGAGAATTGTAAAGATGATGAAGTTAGGAAGCTTTAAATGATAAAATAAACGTTGTTGCTAAGACTCCTAAATTTTGCGTTCAATGAGAAATAGTGCAATAATATCCTTCAGATAGAAAATACGATAAATGTGCTCCTAAGAAACAATTTTATTATTGTAGGATACCTCCCAAATCACTTTTGAATTTCTTGCTCCTGAATTATTTTTGCCTTAACTCATTTTCAAATCTTTCTTTGTGCACTTTTGCTTTGAGTTTATTCTTACTATCTTCAATATGATTTTCTACTCACTTATACCTAACTCACTCACTTACTTTTATACTGTATTCCATCGTTTCAAACTCATTTCTGAATTATTTTCCAATTATTTTACTTCAAATATATACTTAGCTCATTGTTGCCTGATTTCCTCAATGTACTCTCGACTGAGTCTGACTCACTCACAACTCATCACTATAGTTCACTCGATTTGGCATCTGCTGGCTCTTGATTCACTGTCTTATCATTATTGCTTTTGGTTCATTTTATGCTTACTTTCAAGTTTCAACTCTCTCTCGACTTTGGATTGCATGGTTCTCGATTTGTTCTCGCCATATTTTCAGATTAATATTAATCCGTGACTCATTCTTAGTGCAGTTTTAACCGTTGGTTAATTCTAGATTTTGACATGAATCTTCTATGATTCGTTCTCATCTTGTGCTAGACTAAGTCTTCACTCTTCTTGACTTATTCCGGACACTTCCTCGTTTCAACCTCGAATCGCCCATAACTCACTCTTGACCCACTTCCGATTCCATTGTTTTCGGCTTGTTATGAAAATGATTCGCG
Source organism: Aedes aegypti (assembly GCF_002204515.2). Taxonomy (NCBI): domain Eukaryota; kingdom Metazoa; phylum Arthropoda; class Insecta; order Diptera; family Culicidae; genus Aedes; species Aedes aegypti. The sequence continues at coordinate 21,030,919 of NC_035109.1, read as the reverse complement.
ACTCAATATTATCGCATTTTCAATCTTATTGCACTCTGGATTCCCGTTCGCATTAGTGTCTCAGTACACATTTGCATCTCTTTCATTAATTTCGTTGTTTTGTTGTTTCATTAATTTCTTTGTTATTTTCCTTCAAAGCTTATTACATACACAAATTACGATTGAATAGCAGACATTTCTCACTCGATTCTCTCTCGATTTGTCCCAGACTAATTCTCAATTCTGCTTTAACTTGCTTTCGACCTCATTTTGACCAAATTTTGACAGATACTCCACTTCTACAACACCGCTAGCGCATGACGGCTCACCATAGTAGCATTGAAAGAACTTGAAACTTTTGAGAACCAGAGCTACAGGTCCAAAGCCCTGATAAAGGTTGATGGTTATGATGGCTATGACCGTGGTCATCATGTAAAGAACAAGCGGACAATGCTGTATCGTGTCAGCACCGAGGAGGCAGCCCCTCTAGCACGAGTATACCCCATTAGGCATAAAGACGTTAGGCATAAGGACGTTAGGCATAAGTATGTTAGGCATAATGGGCGTTAGGCATAATGGACGTTAGGCATAAAATAACTTGCGTGTGTGTAATTCAAAAACTCTTCTCATATCGAAAATTGTTCGGGTCCGTTTACAAATTCCATTACGTTGATGGGGGTGGGTGGGTGTCTTTTAGATGTAACAGCTCTTAAAAATAGAGGAAAATTCACACAAAAAGCGTTACGAGAGGGTAGGTTAATTGGTTGATTATAAATTGCAATTTCCGGTGTTATGAAATTTGACAATGAATCGATTATCGCAAGATATGGAAGAAGATTTTTATCATGGTAATTGTTATCATTCTAAAGTCCTGTTCAATCCATTTTTGTAAGTAATCATTTTTATTTGCAATATGCAAGTGTTATTTATTTCTAGAGATGTTTAGTTTGGTGAGTTTATGCCATTTCTTACATTTCTCTTACATAATTGTGTTAATTCTAAAGAAGGGAAATCTTCCATATAATTATTAGTTCTTATAATGCAAATAATTAACTTATAGACAGCAATCTAGAGTCAAGCAAAAAATTCATATTACGATAGGCGATATAATCTTCAACAGTAATATTCTGGTAGTGTGACGCCAATAAGAGCGTTACATTCCCACTCCGAGTATGCTCGTCAGTTTAATGTGGTGAAAACAGTTCTTTTGCCTCGTCTGCCAACATTTTTCCATGGTTTTCAAACAATTTTGATCAGCCACATTTGAAAGTATTGCCAAAAGCACCTTGGCAATATTTGAAATTCGTTAAATTTATTTCAAGTCAATTTAACAGTCAATCTCAAATTTAACATAACATATCATTCAGCATTAAGCATGGCGTGCATTTTTTAATGAGAATATTTACACCAACAATTCCAATAACTATAAGAACAGCAAGAACCCACAAAACAGCATATTGTTGGAAGAAGTTCCTTTTCTTACAGTCATTAAATTGACCGTATAAGTATAAAGAACAGCCTATGATCCAAAGAAGGGGAAATGTATGATGGAAGTATTAAGAGCAATAGTGATATTAATTTTTGAATAAGTACGTCTCGAAAGAACAGTTTAATTATAAAAGAAGAAAAAAATTCTGATTTGAACATTAGCAGCACTAACTCCAATAATTTTGTCGACAGTTTAACTATAAAGAACAGCCTCCAATTTAAAGAAGGGTTAATCTCTGATGAAAAATTTGTCAATAAAACGTGTAAGACCTATCTCAAAAGATGAGCAGCAGTTACAGCGTCATTCATATTATTGGCATTACTCCCCAACCCAAGCTCTTAGCTTAGTGTTCTAGGAGCACTTCCACTGTTATTAACCAAATGTTTGCTTTGTCAAGGTAGCCATTTTGCATTCTTATTTGTGCACGACACATGAACACGTTTGCACTTCATGGCCAAGGATCCTGGATCGACTTGAAACCGAACTAAAATACCTCCAGCATGGCTTTGCTCTATGGTCACAGAAGTTACCACAAAGCTATGAATTAACAGCATTTCCATTATGCTAATCATTTTATCAAGTTTTGTCCTAGAAATTGACCTCAAAGGATTCACAACTATGGGACGACTGCAAGGCAATCGTATTTCAAAGGACACAATTTTGATCTTTGAAGCCCTCCACAATTACCAAAAAAGTCAGCTCACTTTTCACACAAATAATCTAATTTTTTTATTTAGAGAATTATGCCTATCGTCCATTATGCTTAATGTCCATTATGCCAAACATCCATTATGCCAAACGTCCATTATGCCTATCGTATTTATGCCTATCGTACTTATGTCTAACGTCCTTATGCCTAACGTATTTATGCCTAACGTTGTGCACCCCTCTAGCACGATGTAGGTAGCGCAACCCTAGTTAGGTGGCCTATCGAAGACTCTTCACCAACCAAGAAAGGCAAAAGTAGAGCAGGCCCTAATATCGACTCGAATCATTGTCTCGTTGTAGCTTAAATTCGGGCGCGGTTATTCAGCGTCACGAGTTCCACAACAAACAGAACGCTGCACTTCAATTTACAACGCTTGTCGACTGATGGGGTAGCGGCGCAGTACCGTCAGCAACTAGACGAGCATTTGGGAAGAATCAACGTTGCTGGAGACGTCGACAGCCTGTGGGACCCTATCCACGAAGCAGTGACAACAACGGCGCGGGAAGTGATCGGCACTGGTCAACGACGAAGACGAAACGACTGGTTCGATGAAGAGTGCCAGAGGGTGACAGACATGGAGAATGTCGCCAGAAGCCGTATGCTTGTAGCCGGTACCCGACAGAACAGAGAGCGGTACAGGGCAGCGAGAGCCGAAGAAAAGCGAATCCACCGCAGAAAGAAATGGCAGCACGAAGAAAGTGTGGTAGCTGACGCTCCATAAAGCATGAACCGGAATGATATGCGGAGATTCTATGCAACGGTCAATGGTGCGCGGCACAATATTGTACCTGTGCCCGCCATGTGCAATGATCGAGAAGGGAATTTGCTCACCGATAAAACGGCGGTGGCTGCCAGGTGGAAGGAGCACTTTCAGCAATTGTAGCGAGGAACCGGATGAACATAGATGATGACGATCAAGCTGTGGACCCACCGACCATAGGAGAGGTTAAAAAGTTTATCAGCGAGCTGGAAAGGACGAGATCCTGGTCGAGCTTCTCAAGCACGGAAGCGAGCAGCTTTACCAGTCGATCCACCGAGTACTTCTGAAGGTATGGGAGGACGAAGAATTGCCCACCGGCTGGTTGGATGGCCTCATCCGCCATATCTACAAGAAAGGGCACAGACTGGAGTGTGTCAATTACAAAGGAATTACCCTGCTGAATTCGGTGTACAAAATTCTGTCGCGCATCCTGTTTCACAGACTGAGACCGCTCGAGGAGTTCTTCGTAGGCGAATGCCAAGCTGGTTTTCGTGAGGGCCGTTCGACAAAAAGTACATTTTCTAAAACTAAAAAAATTAGAACCGTGTGACGGCTCAAAATTCATGATTTTTTATCCTGAACATCATAGCTATAATGCCATGGATCTATACAATAATGACCAGATTTTTTCTACCCCCAATTTTATCTACCCCCGATTTCAGCACTCTATTTGACCCGATTTTTTCTACCACCGATTTAAGCATCCTTTTTTGCCCGATTATGTCAGCCTAAAATTTATATTTATTTTAATCAGACTAAAAACGTCTGAACTGGCTATACTAGGTGCATTAAGTCAATTTTGACCTTGGCCACGTCCATACAATAAAGTAAAGACCGAAATTTTGAATTTTTTGATAATTATCCAAGAAACTGATAAATGTTACCTTGGACTATGGTACATAGAAAAAAGTAGTCAAAAATGTTTATACAGTAGGGACCCGATTTTGACAGCTTCTCGATGAATTTTAGGCTGATAAAATGGGGAACCTGACAATATCAAGACATATTTTTTTTTGTTTCTGTTTTTCAAATTTTGACGTGTTAATATTTGCTTATGTACCACGTTTACGACCCACATAGGCTTTTCAGGGAACGAGGGACATGGACGTAGCCAGGTTTTTTGTTTATCAGGGGGAGAAGAGGGGCCCTCGCAATGTCATTCTCAAATTTCGCGCCAAAACAATCTTTATACACTGCCTATGCACCCTTTTTGTATGAACCATAAAATTATGCAGGATATCCACCCTACTTTTTCACAGTAAGCAAAGAAATGTCTTAAACGCGTCTTAAGTAACAGGTCTTGGACAATTAGTTATTGGAAAAATTCTGAAGATTCGTTTTGTAGTGATCCCTTTGATTGGCGATTTTGCTTTGGTTAGTAAGACAACCGGAATCAATCTGCATCTTAGTTCTACATAACCGTTGAATTATCGAATTCCTCGGAATTCCTAAAAAATTCTTTCAAGTGGAATCAGTAATCTGAGAACTTGATGACCGTTCGCGCTGAAAATATGATCGATTGGTCACCACCAGCAAGTGACCAGTAAGTTAAATTTCCAGTACAAACGGTTGCCTAGTTCTCTAGATTTGTGCTCTTGAAAATTCGAGGTTTGGCTTCGATGCATCTTCACCTGAAGGCTCAAGAATCCATCATTAAATCATCAGCAATCATCCAAAATTAAAAAAACAGTTTCTTGTTCAAATTCAAAGAAATCCTCATGAAATTCTATTATCGCATTACAGATAACAAGTGTACTGCAGTGATAGATTTTTATGAAAATTGCTTCGATTTGGAGCAAAACAAACTGGTTTTGAAAATTTCTGAAACGATGATGGTTATTTTCCTCTTAAGACAAATTCTTGGAGGAATTCATGAATGAAGATCTTATGAAATTCGTTTGGCGACTACTCGGCTGTGCATCTCCATTGCGGGCTGTTGATAAAACCTTCGAACAATTTCTGGTAAGATGCTTTTCAAAAGCCTGATTGTTTGGTACACTCTTTAAGTTTTACTATCTATCATGACGTAACTTTTGTATAAATAAGAGTGTTGAAGACAATATTTGAAGAATCCAAACACAAGATTAATTCACGTAGTAAAATTGTTCTATAGTACGGGGGGAAGGAGGCATTGTCCTCTCTGGCTACGCCCATGCGTGCATGACATTGAACATCATCATCAGTATCAAGGTAAACGTGGTACAACATGACGAAGACAATTTTTTGATGTATTTAATATAGGCTGACAAAATCGGGGGCAGACAAAATCGGGTCAGTACTGTATTAACAAAATCATAAAACTAAGTTTTTAAGTTGAAATAAAACTTGAAACCAGTTGAATTTTTTCCCCGGTTCTAGATCTTTCCCGATTTTGTCAACCCTAAATGCAGCATGGAGCTGGCAAAATTGGTACATTACTGTATGAGTTTATGGTAACATGCGATTACTTCAGAAATATTTCTGAAAAGGCTTCATAGGCACCCTTTTCAATCCTATGACTCGTGAAAGTTTCACTATGAAAATCATTTTTATTGAATCCATTGAAATAGCTTTGGATTCACATCGGTAAGTACAAGAAAGATTTCTGACAAACAAATAATGAAGAAATCGAATGAGAAATCTGAAATAATGTTATAACATCTTAGTTTCCCTGTGGTCCTCCAGACTATCCAGTTCATTCCAACACTGTTGAATTTTTCCTTAGATAAGTCAGCATCCACTTCTCACTAGTTTTGTTCGACGCGTATTGACCTTGGAATCTTAGTTTCTGCTCCATGCTTCCTCTTTCTCTAAGCTATATCTCTACGAAGAGGTTCTGCTTCCGCGTCCAGGCCCTGTCTCTTCGTCCAGATTCTGTTTCTTCAACGTCACTCTTCGAACTAGCCTTAGCACCTCGTTAAGATTCCAAGAGTATCCATTTGAAGTATCTGGACAGAATCTTTACATTCAACTATGGATGGAGGTAGAATGCCATTTAGTATGGAGAACTAGTAGTTAGCAACCATGTTTCTCCATGAGTTTGCTCTGTGGTATGGAAACGCGTATTCCTTAATGAAATCATCGGAAAACTTTAATGTTTAGGCAAAAAAGGGAAAAATGTTGCATTTCACCGGAATATTGAGGAAAAGTCTGTGAGTTTATGTAAAAGAGTTGTAGCGGCACCTTTGGGTAAACATATTTTAACATCGTTTGGCAAAGAATGCAAATTGAAACATTCTAGGAATGGTTTAATGAGGTGGGCCATTTTACTCCATCAATGCGTCTTGGACCATGTTCCCCTAATAGAAGTGCAGATGCACAGATTACCCCCCAAAGAAGGCGCACCTTGTGGAACTCGGGGGCCGAAGCGAGGGCTAGTTTTTAGTGGATAGGCACCCAAGTAAGCAGTCTTCCCAAACGAGCACCGAACACGTTAGTTCAGGCGGTTTCGTACTCTCTTTGTACTCTGTTCTCGTGTGCAAACCAAAACTCTCGAAACTGAACCTAAACCCAAACATATGTAAAGTGAACATCAGTTCAAACGCCGGTTCGAAAACCAGTCAATTTGTACCTCTATTGCAACAGCGGTTCAAATTTTAGTGCAAATCTTCGGTTGCATCTGAGGTTCAGAACGATGGCACAAACGTACCGACAGAAAATAGTTGATATCCACGCTTATCAATTTCTACTTATCATGTCTTATTGTATGATATAGTAAAATCCTTGGTTTTTTTCATTTAGTTACCGCTAAATGTAATTTAAAGTATAAATCTTAGTTGATCTCGTCAAATGAAACATTTATTCAAGCCTCAAGAGTCTTGCCTATTTGAATCAAAAAGTTCCATATATGATCGTAGAAATTTGTTCGCGTGGATTTCAATCGTTCATGTCTGTTTGCTTTGTACCATTATTTGAACCCATGTTTGAACCAAAGTTTGAACCGAAGTACACATGTACCGGGTTCGGTTTGATACACTGGTACACAGACAAAGCGCGTTTGCGGTTCAACACAAGTTGCAAGGTTCAAACCAAAATTGCACTTCGGTTCTGTTCATGGGAAGACTGTAAGTGAGCTGTTTTGGTCGTCCAATCTGCATGGTTATTAAATTAATTAACTCATTAAAGTAGATAAATTATGGGTGAAATTATGAACGAAAAATCCACGTGCTCGGCTGGTATTCGAACCCAGGACTATTGTATGCTAGACGAGCGCTTTACCAACTAAGCTACCGAGCCACTTGGTGACCCGATAACTCAGTTGGTTACAAGTTCAGAATACAAATCCCCACAGACCACGCAGACCTTTTTCATAACCCACATCCATCCATCTCATGTATACTACACACGCGCGCAGAGCGAGTGCGATTTGTGTAGTATTGAAACTGTTTGCCTATCATTCAATTAGGGTAAAGGCACTATATTTCGACCCATGAAACCAGCATAGGAGTGAAAAACTTCTAAAAACACTGCAAAAAATCATTACCTAATATTCAAATTTGGTAATCGAATAAAAAAACCTAATATTTATACATGTATAGCTTCTATCAGGTGATTTTTCATTGTGTTTTTGTGATTTTTAGGGATAAATGACTTTATCTTTTTGTGCTATTTTTCGACCCATTGTTTTATTTTTCGACCCATGCATGTGCTAATTTTCGACCTGTACTAAATTGAAACAATATATTCTTTATATTGCTTAAGGAAACACTATTTTACGAAATTTGTACCGTAAAATCGGGTGAAATTGATCAGTAGGGTGAAATTGATCACCGTGTCACTCGATTTTGTTTTTTCCTAATGGAGCATAAATATCAATGTAACCTGCAGTGAATGAACGTTGTTTGTCGTAAGTATTGTCAAATTGTGTGTTGTGAAGTTTTTTGCGTTAAAGAATGTGTATTTCTATGAAAAAAAAATGAAAAATTTCAAAATCATGTATGGTGCAGTATTGACTAGCATCTCTAAACTTCTAGTTCTAGACAAGGATTTGAACATTGTATAATCCTGAAAGTTTGTGAGGATGCTTAAGATATATCCCTTAACCAGATTTCATAACCAAAACTCGTACCAATTCGCTCATTTGGATGAAATAATTGAATTTCTGTTAGACATCAGGAAATTCCTTAGGAAATTGCATACATTTAGGCGTTTTCTGCGTAATTATTGAAATTTAATTATTAATTATTTCTATAAATATTGTATTGTTAAGAATTTAGCAAGCATATTCGGATTCCAGGAGCTCATATTTATTGTGTAGAGTTGTTTTGAATACTAACAATAATCGCATTGATAAGTGATCAATTTCACCCCGAAATGACATAACCCGATTTATTATTTTAGAGATATTTTTTAGCACTAAAATTACTTTTGTTAGAAAATTCCGGTACTTGAGCCAATGAGGCTCACCTTCGTACTTGTTTTTCTGCATTCAATTGTTTGGCATTGCCAACATTATAGAAATCAGACAAGAAAAACCCTGAAAAGTGATCAATTTCACCCGAAATTACGGTATCAAGTTTGTGCTTATCTGAACGGAGTGAATTTACTTTTCCTCTATTTGAGAGCACTTGTAAAGGCAATGTGGGAAGTTTTAAACATTAATATATGTGCGAAAATTATCAGTTTATTATTGAACATTCTTCGATTATTTTTCTTTTTTTTTGAATCATTATAAATAAATCTAATATTTTGTTTTGTGGTTCTGTGTGATTAAATTTTGTACTACGATGATCATGATTTATGCACAACTTGTATGACAATGGAAAACCAACATTCATGGACACTGATCGATTTTTCTACCACTGAAACGATTTTACGTGGAACAAACTATATGACATTCTATTGTTGCGATAGGATATAGTACAGCAATGGAATATTTGCATTTAATCATGTAACATCATTTTGTTTAAAACATTTATTACATTTTATTATTAAGTAGTTCAAACAAAAAAACTGAAATTATTTTTTAATGCTTGACTTAGACTGGTTTCTTAGGCTTCGACATTGATTTTATGAGCCGTTTCGGTGCATTTTTTTTTCAATTTAGCTTGATTCGTTTTGCTTTACCGTGTTCTTGTCTCTTAATTTTGGATTCTCTCCTCCGCTACATTCATCTTGATCTATCAATTCACCTGGAGGATGTTTTTTCAAAAAATAGTTGGGCCTTTCAGCACTATCAAGGAATTCTTTAACATACTACGATATTGAGTCACGTGTCATTGGCCATCTCCGTCGCTGACTCATTCCGCAGTTCACACTTCAAATTCTGTCTTTTCCTCCATTGTGGCCTGTCCAGGACGAAAAACGGACTGCAACCCTTAAATTAAATATATGAAATTTCGGAATTCCATAACCGAGTTCTTGTTGACTACCTTTGATGCTACTTGCTGGATGTCGGTATCTGCGTAGACTTGCCTGTACTGTTCTGGGCGCTGTAATATGTTAATCCATACATTTTTGATGAAATTGAAGCGGGATCAGTATATTCCTCACCATTTTGATTAAGAACCGTTGAAGCAAGTAATTTATCTCTAAAAAAGAGGCACCACCGTTATGAACGATGTTTACTTTTGATAAAGGGTCGAAAACTAAAACACATCACCTGCTGAAATCATGGCACGCTTTTTCGACCGGTCGAAAATTGGAACCTGGTGTTTCAATTTTCGATCAATTTCAAACGCGTAATAAAATTTAATTTCGCTTATAGTTGCACTAATTTTAATACAATACTAGCTTACCCGACGTGGCTAGCCACGTTCCAACGAAATTTTAAAGTTAAAAGCTACGTAGGGTCGATGTACCAATAGCCGCATAGCTAAGAACAAAAAATCATAGAAAATCGAAAAATAACGCTAGCGTCATTATTTTTACATCATCTGAAAGCTTTTTATCTTGGTTTTGTGGGAAAAATATGAAAACTACGAAAACTCAAATGTTTGTATTTATTATCGCGTGTGCCACTATAGGAATACATGTGCCTATAGTAGCACTATTTCTAATTCCTGTTCCTATAGTAGCACTAGCATCACGGCGTTGGAAAAATACTTATCAAAATCGTATTTTTACAAAACTTTTATATTTTTCCTACACAGTGTGGATCAAAAGCTTTCAATTGATGTAAAAAAAGTTCCTATTTCATCAATTATTTTGTATAATAAAAAATAGTTTCTCTCAGTAGTGCTACTATAGGAACAATAGGTTAACTATAGGCGCAAGGGAGCTCAAATTTTAAGCAAAATTAATTATTTCGATCATTTTTTGAAAAAAATCAAGCTGTGTATAAATGGTACCGTAAAATCGGGTGAAATTGATCAGTAGGGTGAAATTGATCACCGTGTCACTCGATTTTGTTTTTTCCTAATGGAGCATAAATATCAATGTAACCTGCAGTGAATGAACGTTGTTTGTCGTAAGTATTGTCAAATTGTGTGTTGTGAAGTTTTTTGCGTTAAAGAATGTGTATTTCTATGAAAAAAAAATGAAAAATTTCAAAATCATGTATGGTGCAGTATTGACTAGCATCTCTAAACTTCTAGTTCTAGACAAGGATTTGAACATTGTATAATCCTGAAAGTTTGTGAGGATGCTTAAGATATATCCCTTAACCAGATTTCATAACCAAAACTCGTACCAATTCGCTCATTTGGATGAACTAATTGAATTTCTGTTAGACATCAGGAAATTCCTTAGGAAATTGCATACATTTAGGCGTTTTCTGCGTAATTATTGAAATTTAATTATTAATTATTTCTATAAATATTGTATTGTTAAGAATTTAGCAAGCATATTCGGATTCCAGGAGCTCATATTTATTGTGTAGAGTTGTTTTGAATACTAACAATAATCGCATTGATAAGTGATCAATTTCACCCCGAAATGACATAACCCGATTTATTATTTTAGAGATATTTTTTAGCACTAAAATTACTTTTGTTAGAAAATTCCGGTACTTGAGCCAATGAGGCTCACCTTCGTACTTGTTTTTCTGCATTCAATTGTTTGGCATTGCCAACATTATAGAAATCAGACAAGAAAAACCCTGAAAAGTGATCAATTTCACCCGAAATTACGGTACCGTAAAATCGGGTGTAATTGATCAGGAGGGTGAAATTGATCATCGTATACCACGATTTTATTTATTCGCAGTGGAGCAAAAATATCAATGTGCGCTGCAGTAAATGAACGTTGCTTGTCGTAACTATTGTCGAATTGTGTGTTGTGAAGTTTTTTGCGTTAAAGAATGTTTATTACTATGAAAATAATGTAAAATTTCAAAATCATGCACGGTGAAGTATTGACAAACACCTATGAACTTCTATTCATAAGCAAGGATTTGAACATAGTATAAACCTGAAAGTTTGTGAGGATGCTTGAGATATATCCCTTAACCAGATTTCATCACCAAAACTCGTACCAATTCGCTCATATGGTTGAAATAATTGAATTTCTGTTAGATATCATTGAATTCCTTAGGAAATTGCATACATTTAGGCGTTTCCCGCTCTATTCTTGAAATTTAACTGTTTGTTATTTATATAAATATTGCATTGTTAAGAATTTGACAAGCATATTCGGATTCAGGGAGCTCCAATTTATCATATAGAGTTGTTTTGAAAACTAACAATAATGGGATTGACAAGTGATCAATTTCACCCCGAAATGAGATCTTCTGATTTTTTATTTTAGAGATATTTGTTAACACTAAAATGACATTTGTTAGAAAATTTCGGTACATAAGTCGATGAGGCTCACCTTCGTTCTTGTTTTCCTGTATTTAGTTGTTTGGCATTGTTAACATTATAGAAAACAGACTATAAAAATCGTGAAAAATGATCAATTTCACCCGAAATTACGGTACTTAGATTAATAGCTCCTGATCTTCAAGTCAAAAAATATTTTTCAAAGATTTATAGCAAAACGGCCGTAAAAAGCCACTAGTGCGACTATAGGGGACTGTCCACTAAGGGAACACCGACCCTATATTATACGTACGATTAAATCATTCAAATCGCATGATATTGATGAGTGCAAAATCGCCTAAATTTATGCACTGGTCATACTCCATAGAGCACGTGGCCTACATACTGTTGTAGTGTTCTAATCTGAAATAATTATAACCTTATATGCGGTTGTAGTGTTTCTTCTATTGTGAAATATTTGAAAAGTTCCAGAAAATTCTATGATTTAGAGAGTAGAATATTACCAAAAATTCTAGCATGTTCTCCCGAATAGCTGCTGCAGTGTAGTATGATTCACTGTCATTTTCCAATATCACAGTTGTGGTGAAAAGACTATCGACTCAAGGAAATATCGAGTCATGGAACAGGAATGTTTTGGAAAGCTGTTTTAAGGGATCATCATAGTAAGCATAAAATTTTGTTTTTTTTTTAGTGTGCATCCATGAGTCGATATCGAGTCATTGAGCATCGCCTCATAAAGGTTTCACTGAAAATTAATAAATCTCGAATATTCGGCGCATATTCATCTCATTCATGTTCATCTTGCTTTTATGTGTGTCGAGCTCGTTTTTGAACCTGAGTTGGAACTGTGGAAACCTATTTCACATTTTCAACTCGAACCCGATTCAAGTTCGACCGAATTACAATTTGCTTGAAGTTGATTTGTTGACGTTTTAGTCACCAACCAAATTTTTAAACAGACCACAATGACGAAGGGTTCGAGATTATTCTACAAATTGGAATGAACAAAGTTCCAGAGAACTCCAGAATATTCTGTCAAAGAGCTATTGTAGTGCTCCACAATTTGCAATTGTAATGTTCTTACATTAAAATTGTTCTAGAATTACTGTTGTAGTGCTCAACGAAACTTTTCGATGAAACGTTTCAAAGCGTTACTGACAGACAGACAACTCTGGGATTTTATATATATGATGATTTGATTTGTTCTCTTTTCATCAAACTTTATCTATTGGGCATCACTTTGATCAGTTTTTACACTGATTTGAGCCTTTTTCAAATGTGTCGATTTTTCATAAATGGAAGAAAAAAGGACTGATTCAGACACCGAAAAATCAGATCAATCAATTTTGAATCAAAACTTAGTTATATAAATGCAATTTTTGTTGGATCATGACAGGTATAAAAGTAATGACATATTCTAGTGATTTAAAAATGTTTCAAAATTTTAAATAGTAGTTTAAATAATGTTTGTTCTATCAATGGGTCGAAAATTAGCACTTGGTCGAAATTTAGATCCCTTACCCTATCGCTCTCTGTAACCATCATGATCCGCAACACATCATGAGAGTCTGTTTATCATCTTTTGCTACAGCTTTGATGAGATCGGGTGGATAACAGTGCATGATAAAAGCTATCAAAACAGATTCCTTTAGATTCACCCTCGAGTCACTTTCGATTTTTCTTAGACTTACTTACAATTGATTCTCGACTAACTCTCGGTATATTCTCGAGTCTGTCTCGACTTACTATCGAATTTATCTCAACCCACCAGCTGACTTCCAATTTATACTCTACTCACACTCTTGCTGGTCTCAAATAAGTCTTGATTCGCTTTCAATTCACTTTCTCTCACGACACAACTTTTGATAAGCTTTTGAACGATAAGTTTTCACATACATGGCGAGTGACATTCAATTGGCTGAAAATGAAGTTATGCATCAAACCCATACAATATACTCACATTTCCAAATCCTTCAGCTTGCCGTTAATCTCGGTCAGCGAGGATGCGACCTGCACCATCTGCTCCTTCTCAGCGCTGGACTTCGGATGAGTACAGAACAGACAGCTGAACAGCCCACTCACAGAAAAGTTGATCGAACCTTCGTCCTCTTGGTCCCCGGATCGCAAATAGTCCAGCAGTTTATGCATCTTGCCCTGCGGTACCTGCTGTACCGGGGCAGCCTTCGGAGCTTCCGTAGGGTTCTCACGGGTTCCCCACGATACATCGTTCATGTTGAACACCGAATAGATCACCAACAACATGTACATGGACGGGATGGTGATGTAGTAGACTAGTCCTGCCGGGAGGGCTTCCATTTCCTGGGGATGCAGTAGACCTGTGACCACAATCTGCAACGCGACGGCCATGAAGAACACCGACGACGGAGCAAGGATACCGTCCTCCATGACCTGGATAACGATACCAACCAGCACAGCCATCATCACCAACGAGTAGCTAGCTGAGATGAAGAAGGCTGCCATAAGTTGGTACTTCTGCTTCATCCAGAAGCAAATGGCCATAAACACCGCGAGGGGTACTCCGTTCCAAAGGAATGATGTCCAGATATCGATACGGAACACAGCAACTAAGGCACCGACCATCATAAGGAAGATTGTGCCTGGGCCAAGGATCGTGCCGAACATCAACATGCTCTGGTAAACGATATAGGGCATAGAAATACTGTTGTTTGTCTTGACAACTCGCTTGGCATCTCCAAGAAGGTCGAAGATGTTGGCAATGGTAGATGGAACCCAACGTCGACGTTGGTTGTAGAACTCGTTGAACCCCTCCGGAGCATGGGTATACGCGTCCGAGGCAGCCGAGTATTCTACTCGGAATTTCTGCTTGAGAAGCAACGTACAGAGCCATCGGTCTTCACCCTGATCATACTGAACGTAGTGGCGAGCCTGGTCAGACTTGGTGGTGTACTTCTTCATGACGGAGTTCTCCATGAGAGCTCTTCCTCGGAACAGCGAGAAGCATCCTGGCGAACAAAGTACGCATCCGATCACGTGCTCCGTAGCTTTCTGAAGCCAATGACCGATGGCATACTCGAAGATCTGGTACCAAACCATGGGTCCGGTTCCAACCGGATGAATACGACCACAGGCAGCACCCAAATCCGGATCAACTTTCATACGATCCACAAGAAGAGAGACGGCTTTTGGTTGAAAATCGATGTCGCCATCCAGGGCCAGAAGGTAGGTGTTCTGGGCGATCACCATTTTGCGCTCGGGAGTGGTATTCAGCTGCATGATCCTGTATCCCAAAAGGTAGTACATGTACATTACCTGGGACCAACGTTTCTTATGACGAATTTTGTTCTTATCCTTGAGATGGGCTATCATTTTCGTTCGTCCGGGAAGGGTCCATATGAGCCGGCCACCGTATGGCGTTACGATCTTGGTTGGTGGATAGATACGCATTTTAGTTTTGTAAACTTCCAAGGCCGCTTCTTCCAGGTTGTTGATGAGGGTCTTCACATAGGAGTTGAGAGGAGAATCGTTAGCGCTTTCACACTTGGATTTGTCGTTGACAAAGGCGTCGTCAAAGAAGATGTGAGCTGAAATGGTAGCCAATCAGTAGACGAAGAAGCTTTTCTAAGACATGTACTTACTTTCAAGATCGTAATAATCCGGATCGATGTCCTCCTTGGTCGCCTGAATGTGCTTCATGGCCATCCGGCGAGCGCATTGGTCCTCGTCCAACCGCAGGATCGATTTTAAGAATTCCATCAACTCTTCCTTGGTTTCGTGCCACATGGTGGCGCAGATGAAGATCTGCGGAATCCTGTCGTACGGCTTGATCGTGTCGTTCTTTCGCTCGTTCGCCTTGGCGTCGATTTCGTTTGCTTTCTCCGTATCCTTTACTTTGACCATGTCCTAAATAGTAGATGCAACTATTCAGAACATGAAGATTATGGTTTTTAACCAATACTCACTATCTTTTTCACGAAATCCTCTTGATCTTCTCGTCTACGGTTCATCGCGACGCTCTGATCCACCAGCAAACTATTGTACATTGGAGTAACGAAGAGCTTCTCCGTTGACGCATTGCGATCGCTTTTCGGCATCCAAAGATGCCTAGTTATCCAGGTCTGCGACAGCAGCCACAGCAACCACAACCAGGAAAATTCGTTGACGACATAATCGAACAGATAGTATATTGGAGGCATCCGGAAGAATAGATAATCCGGTAGAATTCCGTTGAAAACGCAAACGTCCGCTTCTCGAAGACCGCAAAACACCAACAGGAGAGTAACCGTTACCGGAACGGTCAGATTGATTGGAAACGCCATCGAAAAGCTTTGGATGTGGATTTTGCACGAAAATTTACTGAAAATGTAACAAACGTACGAGCACAGAACGTGTGTCACCGTAATCCAAAGCACAGCATTCTTGACCGGGAATATTTCCAACACTTCCAGGTCGGATGTTATCGAGCTCAAATCGGGAAACTTCTCATTGAGGATGGCCTCCATCTGAAAGTATAAAAATGCGAGGTCACAATTACACGACAATGCAACACAGGGACATAATCGTCAATTGGAGTGCATTTAATTCCATTTTAACCGAACCGCACTCGCATTGGACAAAGATAAACTCGTTAAAACAACCAATTAGGTGCCAATTCAAATTAATGCGCACTCATTTTTTACGACAAATTTATTATTTTTATGACGAAGCGCAATTTAATAATTCGCACTTGCTGATGGACAGCAGAGAGCTCACCGTTCATCGAAACCTTCCCTGGGGCGAGAGTTGATTTGCGACGATAAACTAATTAACCTAATTATGGAAGTTTTAACGGTGATGCATCCGTTGCAGTCCCGACTGACATTGGGGAGGGGAAGTTGGGGAAAAGGGGGTCGTCATCAATGCCAGCCACATGTACCTAATGGCGTTAATGAGCAGTCTATTACAATCAGTGGCCTGGTCGCTACTCGTTTGCCGATGGTTTAAGCTTTGAAAACTGTTAAATCAATGACGAGTTGGTCGACAATTATACAGTGGTTTGACTGGTTTAATTGATTCCAATGTAATTTGACTTTGAAACGTGACTCTGAATAGCTTCTGGGTGAGAATTAGCCTTTCATGCGAAGTGTCGATAAAAATAGCTGCAGAATTAATGCAGTGTTGTGAAAAACTCAATTTCTCACAACTCACGCTTGAGATTTTTCAAGCGTGAGTTGTCAATCATGCAACTCAGGAGTCAAAAAATCATGGATGAGTTGGCTCACCTTTTTAACTCATTGTCTCGTTTTCCCACAGTTTACTCACACACGGCAATAATTTCTTGTTAGTCTGGTAAAATTATGTTAATCCTTTCTAACGTAAACAACAACATTCGGGTTTCACGAGTTTTTGCCGGGTTTTGCGACTGAATCATTTTTTACGGTTTGAGTTAATTGAGTTGATTTTGCATCAAAATCTCAAGCGTGAGATTTGCGAAGCAGATCTCTTATGAGTTTGCTCTCACGGGAGAGCGTATTGATTGATATTTTGAGTGTGAGTCTATCAACACTGCATTAATGTCGCTTTGAAAATGAGTATCGCCTTTCCGACTGTCGATCATTAAACAATCGTGTGAAAGAAATCACGAATAAATTTTCAAAAGGACCTATCTAATATTGAGAGGTTTTTTTTGTATGATACGTAAGCCAAGGACATTGTCCATAGTGAACAACTTCCCAAAAGCTTCATTATTGAACTGTCAAAATCGAAAAAAAACGAGAGGGAAGAGAATATCTCAGTTACACAGGTCTTTTGAACAGTTTTGCGATATCGGAGGAGCCGATGAACAAAAATTTTGCAAAGCATGATTAGTTTCAATTGGGATGTAATGGAAAGGTCCTTTTTGATCAATCTTACTCATTAAGGTGTTCATAATCGCTTAGTTTTTCGATACTGTGTTTTATTTTATACTGCTAAGTTTGTTGTTGTCATATTTGATCCTTGATGGGCCACTATTCGCTACGATGAATCTACGTAGGGGGGCTGGGGGCAGGATGGACACCTTAATACAAACGGTTCGAAACATGGCCTATTAGATCAATTTTAAAATTTAATTTCAGTATAAATGCAAGCTCACCCCTTGTTCTCAATGATAAAATTGATGGAATCCTGAAATATAAGAAATAGGGTAGGTGTACCAGTTATGGTCATAGTGGTTCCCTATTTCACCATACGTAATGATTTGAATTAATTCACATTTTGAAAAGTTTTAAATGTTTTAGGAGTAAGATAAAGGATGTATCTTGATGTTAAAATATTCAAAAATATTAAAAAAGCGAAGGTTATCAACATTTCACATATGGCCAAATTGCAAAGAGGCACGGGGCAAGACACTCGTATGGTGCAAAAAGACCGCCAGAGTAAAATGCATCAAATCTAATATATTATTGTTTCCTGACTTACACTATATTTTCTACAGTAAATATAGCTAACAACTGAGGAATAACCCTTAACATAAAAGCAAAACCGTAGTTTTACGAAAATATTTTAGTTTTCATCCTATTTGGCTATCGGAATAGTAGTATGAATGTCCTAGATGGCCTATTTCGATTTCATATAGTGGGAAACATTGATTTAATGCAATATTATAAAAGAAAAACAAACTTTTATTTTGTTTTATATAAGAAAACTACTGGGTCTCTCTTGCCCCTTAAGATATACCTTGTATATATAACGAAACTTTATTTCAAAACCAACCTTTTCAAAAAAATTAAAAAAATTTCAACTTACTGAACAATTGTAAATTATTGATACTGTGCGAAAAATCATCATGTTTTGGATTAAATGGAAGTCAAACCTTATTTTATTATACCTATAATACTTTGCAGTTTTCGGGTTGGCAAGTTGAAAGCATTTTTTTAATTTTTTGAAGTAAAATTTTTTCACTGTCATATTTATAGAAACCTAAATTATCCTGTGTTAATTTTTAGAAAGTCGATCTGAACTATGTGCAATTGGAGATAGCACTCTTGCCCCTTCTTGCTACGTTGAATAAATGATTCTTTTCTTGGGCCAATCGCTCCCAGTCGCTCTGAATGTTAGGTTCTCTTAGATCCCCCTCAACAACCAAAACCATCGTGTGCGTGGCCTTCCACAAAGTTGGGACTGCTTGTCTGGGTTCTCTGATGATTTTTATCATTGCTTGTCGTACTTCCGGCATACGAGCCACATGACCAGCCCAACGCAGCCTCTTGAAAATATCCACTTGGTACAATTAGTGATTCATGCAAAGCCACCAGATGTCGTTTTCTATTTATCGTCGATTATTATTCGAAACACGACCCCTAACGTCGATAAACCACATGGTCATTTTTTTACTTTTCAGACCCCCTCCCCCCTCGTGGCTCTGCGCCGTTTAGGTCTAGAGTGTTCCGTTCGCTCCTCAGGGCATCAGTGAATACTTCGCGCTGTTTTCCAACGCGGGCTTGGGTCGAGGTTCATCGCACTGTTTTCTAATGTGGATTACCTTACTGGCTACGTTGATGTCACAATGCTCTTTGAGGGCAGCCGAGACCTCCGCTGCATCGGTGATTTTTACACTGGAAAGTCGTTTCTATAGTCAGGGATCTCACATCATTCTCATCGCCAAGTACTTCTTGTGCTAGTTGCTTATAACCTGCCTCCTTTTCCTTGATAGCTTTTTTAAGACTAGGATCATTTCACCAATCCTAGTCCACCTTATGATCCGCTGTCTCTCTCTTGAAAGGCACAAATGCCTCTTCCACCACTACTCTACGGTCAAATCCGATGATGTTGATATTATCCGCAAAGTAAAGTAGCTGGTATGATCACTTTAAGTCCTGCTTCTTCCAGGTTCCAGAATGTAAGCTGGCTGCACTCCTTGGCAAAGCTTGTAACTTCTCAAAATGGTTACATTTGTCTTTTTGTAAATATACCCTGTAAATAGTTTTTTTTGTTCATTATTATTATTTTTATTATTATTTTTATTATTCTTATTATTATTATTATTATTCCAATTATTACTCTTATTATTATCCATATCATTTTTATTTTTCTTATTTCTACGCTTATCACTATTATTATAATTACAACTGCTTAAAATATTATGGATTAAAAAATTTAAATATTTAAATTGAAATTCCTAAACCTAAAACAAAAAGAAATTAAAAAGAAAATGAATTAACAAATTCCATTGTTGAAGCCCGGAGCATTTCAATTCCAAAATGTGAAGTAAAATTTTAATCCCCCAGACAACCAAAATGTACGTATAACGAAATCACCTGGAGGCTTTATATGTGCAAAATTTCACTTATAAGATGTCGCGAAAAGGCCTTCTACGTACAAAAGTGGAGGCGATATGCGTGCATATATTATGTGATGAATAATAACATACAATGCGAGTGTATAAATATTCTACCGAATCAACCTGTGATCTTATGCGACTTAACTTATGATAACAAATGTTGATTTGACAGCTGCTACGGATTGATGCGACTTACTTTGTACGAGTGTACGAGACGAAACAAAATGTATAAATGAACTCAGAAAAGAAGTGTTTTATGCGAGAAAACTTATCAAACTGACGAGTTTATCCACGGTGTTTTGCGGGTTTGATGTAATTAGTATGAATAAACGAGTTGTAACGTGAACTTTCATGCGATTTCTGGTTGTCTGGGCCGTGATTATAGACGATGATCTTAAACTCTTGATCCGTCTTAAAAACGTGAGGAGAAGGCAATTTCAACGCACTCGCGATCCTGCTATAAAAATTATATGGCAGGATTTGCAGAAAGAAATCAAGAAACGTTTTGCTCAATTAAGAAGCAAACATTTTGAAAATAAAATTTCTCAATTGGACCCTGGCTCTAAGCCCTTTTGGAAATTATCTAAAATCTGGAAAAAAAACCTCAGAAGCCAATACCGGCATTGAAAGAGGAAAACAAATTATTAGTAACTAATTGCGAAAAAGCTCAAAATCTTGCTATGCAGTTTGAATGTGCGCACAATTTTAATTTAGGACTTACTAGTCCAATTGAAAATGAAGTTACTCAGGAGTTCGAAAATATTCTCAATCAAGAGAACGTTTTCGAAAATGCCTGGGAGACTGATATTGAAGAAGTGAGAACTATTATTAAAAAAATCAAAAATATGAAAGCTCCTGGCGATGATGGAATTTTCAACATCCTCAACAAGAAACTTCCAGAAAGTAGCTTATCATTTTTAGTTGATAATTTTAACAAATGTTTTCAATTAGCATATTTTCCTGACAAATGGAAAAATGCTAAGGTTGTTCCAATTTTAAAACCAAACAAAAATCCTGCAGAAGCTTCTAGCTATCGTCCAATCAGTTTGCTTTCCTCCATCAGTAAACTTTTTGAAAAGGTTATTTTGAACACAATGATGGCCCACGTCAACGAAAATTCAATTTTTGCCAATGAACAGTTCGGATTCCGCCATGGGCATTCAACCACTCACCAACTTTTACGTGTAACAAATTTGATCCGTTCCAACAAATCTGAAGGCTATTCCACTGGTCTTGCTCTTCTAGACCTAGAAAAAGCATTCGACAGTGTTTGGCATGAAGGTTTGGTTGTAAAATTAAAAAAACTTAAATTTTGCAACATACATTGTTAGAATAATTCAAAGTTATCTGTCAAATCGTACACTTCAGGTTAATTATCAGAACTCCAGATCTGAAAGACTTCCTGTAAGAGCTGGTGTTCCTCAAGGCAGCATTTTGGGACCAATATTATACAATATTTTCACATCTGACTTACCTGAGTTACCTCAGGGATGTCAAAAATCCTTGTTTGCTGATGACACAGGCCTCTCCGCCAAAGGACGAAGCCTGCGTGTCATCTGTAGTCGATTGCAAAAAAGTTGGGATATTTTTTCTTCATACTTGCAAAAATGGAAGATTTCTCCTAATGCTTCCAAAACTCAACTAATAATATTCCCACATGAACCAAAAGCTCTTTATTTGAAACCTTCAAGTAGACATGTTGTCACGATGAGAGGGATTCCAATAAATTGGTCAGATGAAGTTAAGTATCTAGGGCTCATGCTAGATAAGAATATAACTTTCAAAAATCACATTGAGGGCATTCAAGTCAAATGTAATAAATATGTAAAATGTCTCTATCCGCTTATTAATAGAAAATCAAAACTTTGTCTTAAGAACAAGCTTTTGATATTCAAACAAATTTTCAGGCCAGCCATGTTGTATGCTGTACCAATATGGACTAGCTGTTGTAATACCAGGAAGAAAGCTCTGCAGAGAATTTAAAATAAAATTTTGAAAATGATTCTGAGACTTCCTCCCTGGTATAGTACCAATGAGTTACATAGAATATCCAATGTTGAAACATTGGAACAAATGTCAAATAAAATAATAAATAATTTCAGGCAAAAATCGTTACAATCTTCTATTGCCACGATAAATGCGTTAAATATTTATGTTAAGTTAGGTTGAGTATATTCAAAGCGTTTTTTTTCTGTTATAAGCAGGTGAAATCAACTCACCTGTAAACAATCTGATCTGCTACGACAAATGAAATGTAATATGTTGTTAACAAAATGTTAATAACATCTTAAATTTGTTTTACCAAATTAGGATGATAGTGTTGTCTAATAACACAGAACACCTAGATATAAGAAATGAATGTAATGTCTGGAATGATACTAATGAAGAGATTAATAAAAAAAGAAAATGAATTACACAAATAAAACATCGAATTATCCCAAAACATGAACATCCCCATCCCTATTCCCATTTGTGTGGTACTGAATGAACATTGTCATAGATCTTGTCTTCCAACCCTGTTATGATGGTTGACAATCAAAAGCCTGTTGAAAGAACTCCGAGAATGTAACATCGGATCGGACATCAAACGATCTAGTAGGCATGGCACAACTTCGACGCCTCACTCCAATAGTAATGTCAGAATGGAATGCAAGGTTCTTCGTGGTGCTCCCGCTTGCCAACAACGATTCTGAGCTTCACACCATTACGTCTACTACTACATACCACCGCTACCAGCGACAGCTGTCATGACGTTGGTAGCAAATCGACAGCAGTGATCAAATAAAACCGTTTGTCAACAGACAAACGATCTCTAATAGTGTGCCAAACTTGTGCAGACATTATGCTGAGATGGACCCGCGTGTGAGAAATTAGTGGATTGCTGCATACGAGCGTCTAGCCAATTGCCGTGGCCAATCCGCACCCGCAGTGTGCTTGAAGCAGGATTCCGCCAGCCAACCGGCGTGCCAGTGTTGTGGCGAGTTTCATGTGCTGGTCGATTTGGTAGAATTTTGGTCGGTCCAGAAGAAGCCACCTACGCCAGAAGAATCCCACCTAGTGAAGCCGACGGAGGACGCCCACTTGGCTACTCTGGTAACGGCAGCTTGGGCTTTCCTTCGTGTAGCCGCGATTGTAGGTCCAGATACTACAATTACGATGTCGTCCGCGTAGACGAATATTTTGACGCCGTTTGGAAGGTTTTGGAAGACGCCGTTCATCATTATTAGGAACAGAGTCACCGATATGACGGATCCTTGCGGAACGCCGGTCTCTTCTCTGAATGAATCGGATTTGGTGTTTCCGATGACCACCCTGAAGGTACGATTGGTGAGGAAGTTTCTTACGAAGTGCAAAACGTGGCCGGTGAAACCCCAGCTGGCCAACTTTTCCAGGACGAGAGGTGCCCAAACCCTGTTGAAAGCCTTTGATATATCTAAAGAAACTATTTCGGTATGGTGCTCCAATGATTTCGCCTCCTGCAGAGCCTCGCCGAGGGCCGCGAAGTAGGTATTAGTACCGTAACCGGGCCGAAAGGCGTGCTGCCGGTGATCCAGCAGGCCGCGTTGCTGGAGATGATGTGTAAGCCGACGGTTTACCATTCGCTCTACTACCTTAGAGAGGCAACAGGTGAGTGCGATTGGACGATAGTTTGCTGGATCTCGAGCTTGATTGCTGGGTTTCGCGATTGGGACGACGAAGCTCTCTCGCCATTCCAGCGGGTAGGAGTCATCAGTCCACAGCTGATTAATCAGCTCAAGTAGGATAAGCTTACCATGACCTTCAAGATTTTTCACCAATGGGTAGCCAACATCGTCTGGGCCTGCGGATTTCCCCCTACTGCGACTCAAAGCATACTGCAACTCCCTAAATGAGAAAGGTTGATTAATGGGAAGCTGTGCATTGTCCTCAGGTACAGTGAAGCTGTTTATGTCGTTGGCAGTCGCACCGGTTTGGCGGACGAAGACCGGATCATACGTCCCAAAGGCTGCGAGATTGGCGAAATACTTTCCCAGGCCGTCGGCAATGATTTCTGGATCCGCAGTACTGTTTCCATCAATATCGAGGGTGGGGGGAGTGACGTTTCTTTTTCCGTTGAGGGCGTTGACCTTGGCCCATAGGTCAGCGGTTGATTGGGTTGCGTTGATGCTATCCAAGAACTCCTCCCAACAGGCTCGTTTGGCGTCTCGGATGGCTTGCCGACAAGTGTTGCGTGCGATGTGATACCGATCAACAATTACATCTCGGTTTGGATGATCAGGTGCCATTCTCTTCATGGCGCGAAGAGCCTTTCTACGTGCCTTGATCACTTTTTTGATTTCTGGAGACCACCACCGAAGAGCTTTTCGTCCTGGCTTGCTGCTTGTTTTCGGAATCGAAACGGCAGCCGCTTCCGTGAGAACGGCAGTGAATTCTACCATATTACTCGGGTGGCGAGAGCGAAGTGATACACTGATGCTGTTATTATAAGCAGTCCAATCTGCCTGATCGTACAGCCAGCGGGGCCGCCTGGTTGTGACGGGAGCCTCCACGGCTAACGAGATTTGAAGAGGATGGTGATCGCTACCATGTGGATCCGAATTGACGCACCAGCTGAACCGTCCGATCTCCGACCGGGTGACAGCCGTAACATCGATTGCTGTCGAATAGCGACTATTGAAGAAAGTTGGGGAACCATCGTTTAGGATAGTAAGATCACTATCTTCGAAGAGATTTAGTAGGGTATTGCCCCTAGAGTCTGACCGGGATCCACCCCAGGCGGGATGGTGGGCGTTTAAGTCACCAACGACCATTCTGGGTTCGGGCAGTTGTTGAATAATTTTTTCTACCTCGCCCCGCAGGTTAGAAATATTTCCGCATGGTAGGTATACACATGCCACAGACATTGTTGTGCTTCCCTGAACTTTGACCCCGATAGCTGGAAGTTGAGAGTCGATATTGAAAAAGGCAGACGGAATCGACTTAAGTACACCGAGGGCGACGGAATGGCGGAAGTTGCTTCCGCGCTTAAGGTTCCATACATATCTACCGCCGAGTGAGCGGTTCAGTTGTTCGAGTGTGACCCGGTTGACTTCTTGGAGGGCCAGTATCCAAGGGGGATCGCTGCTTGTGAGGATCTCAAGGTCTGCAAGATTGTTAAAAAACCCGTTCATGTTCCACTGCAGGCAAAACCTAGCTGGTTTCGGTAAAGCTGGGGTGGGATGACTTAGGGTTTGATTGGGAGTGGTGTTAGTGCATGGATGGACCACATTCCTACCAACGGTGTATGCTGAGGGTGAGCTTACAATGAGCGGCGGAGATTCTATTGCAGTTGAATGGCGATCGGATGGTATATCGGTATCGCTCTCGGTGCACGAACAAGACAGAGCTCTACAGATGGCAGGCCCGGAAGATGGGCCCACCAAATGCAGGGATGTCCCGACGGCAGGAAAAAAGGGGGTTGCAAGGGGCGATAATCGGTGGGTTGGGTTGCCGGGAATTAGAGCTTGGATGGATCTGTGTTTGGAGGTAGCTTCACTTCCCGCGTTGTCCTTCGGGGTAACGGGTAGAGCCCGATGCGTCCCGAGAGCTTGCAGGCCTTGACTTCCCACGTCGTCCAGAGTGAAAGCGACCACGGTGGAGTGGGGTGCTAAGAGAGCATCAGAAGAGCTTACGACGGCGGTGTGGGACTTACCACCCGGGTTGGGGTTCCCGGGGTGCCCAGGTAGCATCTAGTGTCGATCGCAACAACGCCTAGTTGATCTAGTAACAGGTGTGTCCTTTCCAAAATTATCCTACTTCTTATGTTTCGATAAATGAAATTATAACGAATATTGAAATGTAAATGCTCTTTATAGTAAATTTAAAAGCTAAGCCCTGCTTCTCGCACTCATAATCGTTGATAGCTTCACCTTGATAACGGATTTTGACGTAGGACTACTTTCATGTTTTCAAAGGGAAGTTTTTCCGCCCATCCACCCCAATTTCCTCTTGGAGCAGCACAAACGACCCTGAGGCCCAGGACAAAAGCAAGCCCGGTTGGGGACAATAGTGGTTCCCAACCTAAAGAATCTCTAACCAGCTCCCTTTGATCTGAACCGCCAGTTTATTATCAATGTTCTTGATCTTCCTTATTACCTTACCCATCAATGTCTTACCTATTTATACCGAATAACTGTAGGTGCTCTTGGAGTCTAAGAGTCCCACGCTTCCAGGTACATTGTGTAGGAATTCCATGTTTCCCGAAAGTTTTTCGAAAACGCTATAGTATCGCGTTTCTTTTTATTCCGCTGCTGGTTTGGTTTTAATGCTACTGTTTTTACTGATTTTTTTCAGTTTTAAGTTTTAAGCTGCTATTACTTCATTTTTTACCGCCAAAAAAACAATACCGTCGTTGGGGGTGACAATGGGTCAAAAAGGGATATGTGCGATTTATTTTTTGAATAACTATCGCAATTTAACTCCAATAAACTTCAAATTTGGTGTGTATGTACTTTGATGGTACATTAACAACTGTTCAAAAAATTAAAGACAAATATTTATTCACAGCGGCACCACAAGTGAATGAAAAATTACCCAATCTCACCCCATAGAGGGGGTGACATTGGGTCACTGTAATTGAAATAACTTGTTTTTGAGAATATGATTTCAAAACCATTCACAACTGAAAAATATTGACAAAAAACGATGTAAACAAGACAAAAAGATATCTAAGATGTTTCACAAGTATGAAAAACCCACTTAAAAGAAAGATTATACTGAAAATTGAAGAGCTATGAGAAAAAATATGTAAACCCAACATTTTTCGTCAAGTTCACATAAGTTTTCTTGGTTTTCTCTCAAATTGTCTTCAAAGTCTCATCCCCATTGCTATATAGCCCATTCAGTTTCCCCAAAGGTGTACTGAAACAGTGATTTTTTTTAAACCTTCGCAAATAGTTAAATTTTGGTGCGACATTCCACGATCAATAAATTTCAGGCCTAAGTTGACGTCATAATCTCAGTATTTCAGCGATCCAACTCATTTGTACTTCCGTGAGATGTTTCTATAATATGAAAACACTGATAAATAATCAAATTTAGAAAAAAAATACCATTTTGATAAAAATTTACGATGTTGCTGCGCCCGAAACACAGTTGCTGGTTTGAGAAGTTGTCAAAATGCGTTGTATTGTTATTCAATGCACGGAATACTCAAGTAGACTTGTTTGATGTTTCAGAGATGCTGTATTTAGAAAGAATAAACACATCTTAATGAAAAAAGAGAACACCCGGCACCGTGAAATGTCAAAAAAGTGGACTTGGAATTTCATTTACTATCGTTCTTGCTTGACCCAATCTCACCCCCATTTTCAATGTTTTAGACATCGTACCGAAAAAAAATGATTTTTTTGTGGGAAAATCAAACAGATTCCGGAAAATACCTGTGATGTGTAATGAAAAGACTTTCAACATTCTACTAATACAACGATAGAGGCTAGAGTACATGCGTGATACTTTGTACAGGAGAAATTTAATGTTGTAAATTTTATCAAGTTTCAACATGCAAGTTTATTGATGTAGTAAACAAAAACTACTATTTCTAAAAAAGTATATTGTTATGAATCATGTGCAATAATATGTTCCCTAACATATGAATTATTAATTTTAGTAATATCAGCGTTATTAGCTGAAATATTTCACAAAACATATTTTTCCGTTTTGACCCAATCTCACCCCCTAGACCCATTGTCACCCCCATCGACGGTATTAAAATCGCGATAACTTTTTTGTTTCTACATATGTTTGCACCATTCTTTCACAAGTTTTCAAAAAACTCTTCTAGTTTTAGAATATGTTTCGATATTAATAAATGGTCATCTGGATCAGGAGATATTCCAAAATTCCTCTAGGAACCGACGTGTATCCATAACCCACGTAAATATCTCAGGCTACAGATTTTTCATCGTATTCGGATATTCTCTCCTCGAAATGATACATCAATTCAAGTATGTTGAGGAAAACAATAAGCAATTTGGTGCAGCCGTCGTCTTTGAGTAATGAGCATTTCTGTTTCTAGTACCACGCTGGACAAATAAAGATTTTGAAAACTCTAAAAAAACCTCATATCGTAATTTTCAGATTTCTCCAAGAATACTGAATCGATTTGTATGATTTTTTCAGAGTAGCTCTTTTTTACCTGGTATTGTATAGTGCACATTTATTTTTTTGAAAAATTGACCAACAACAAAATGGCTGCCAAAGACATTTTATATGGAGAATGTCTGTCCCCCATGGAACATCAAAATATCTTCAAAACGAGATCACCAATGATTAATATCGATACGGAATCTAAAAATAGAAGAAATTTTTAAATATTGTGAAAAAATGGTGCAAAAATATCGAGAAACAAAAATGTTATCGCGATTTGAATATTTTTTTGACGGTAAAAAAATTAGGCTGCCGGTAGAGGGGTCAACGCTCCTGGCCCTAAATACGCCCGTTGCTTCATTCCTTGGCAATCCTATTTGTCCACAGATTTTTCGTCATCGTAGCACTTCTTAGACTTACCCGTTGTCACTGGTTAATCTGCGCATTCACTTTTGCTTCACTTAACTTTCTTTTTGTCTACTTTTGCACTTTAACTTGCTTTCTTCACTCCTAAAAAAAATGTTTCTTTGATTCTCTTCAGACACGTCCTTTACAGCTGTCGGCCATATATTTTTGTCAACAACATTGTTTCTGAAAACACAATTTCGGTACAGTAACCATTCCATAAAACAAAGTGAACCAATTCTATAGTTTCAATTAACTTTGGTCTCCAGAAACCGCAACCAAAGCCGTGGCGGGAGCTCAATAGTGGGCTCTGTTGAATTTTCACACAAAGCCAACTGCTCGCTTTGGGAACATACGTAATTTGTGTACGACCCCTCAGGTATTGGCGAAAGCATTACAGTGAAGGGAGGGGGTGCTGAAAATCCCGAAAAATGATGGACGGCATTTTTAAATCTTCCCTTCGAACAAACGGCTTGGTAACTCTTTCAAAGAACAGTCATCCGAGGGTCACTTTCTAGAAGAAAATTATGAAAAAAAGTTTATATATATGGTTGACATTTGAGTTCGCAAATTGCAAAAATTCCTCTGTAAACAACTTCAAAGTTTTCTTAAATAATCTGTCCTGGATTCCTCTAATAAAACATTTAATATGCCAACAGATTCGAATATTTTCACTCGATTTTTTTTAGGCTTTTTCTAGACATTGTTTTACAGGATATCATCAATGCATATTTCAGCAATTTCAACAATGTAATATAATTTCAAGATTTTTTCCCAAATTATACGTTTTGTTTGTTTCCTTCTTTTGGCGTTGGATAACATCCTCCGGCAACATATGGGGGTACAATTCAAAAAACGAAAAATTAAGCATGTAACGAAAAATGGTCAGGTTTTGACCGCTAATAACTCAGCTATTTATTAATAGATTTACAATATTTATCCATCAATCGATCGGAAATCTATCTATGCGTCGATTCAAATGGAGGACGCTATGTATTATCAGCAATAAACTATTGAAAAATCGTAAAATGTTGACCCCTTTCTTATCTAGCCAATCACGTTCCAGCACATTTTTTGAGTTCCGCTTCGCGAATGAAGGGAAAAAAAGTCGCAGCATAAATTCAAATAAAAAACAGCCTACTGTGTCTCAATTACAAAATTCATTTTATTTTTAAACATCGCCAGGCTCCAACAGTCTCAGTCGCTGTAATGGAATCACGTTGATTTGGGAAGCCTTACAGTGCAAGCAGCCACAAAACGACAGTCACTGAGCTTCAGTTTATCAAAGCCCGATATTTTGACTGGTGTTCAATACTATATTACTGTGCAAAATGGCCCTTATAAGGGCACCATATTATTTTACAGAAGAGTTAACAGAAAATTTCCTATTAACGAACCTGGATGAACCTTCTCAAATCTGCCATGAAACTTAATGTTTCAACTCGTTTAATCCCTTATGATGCTTGATATCGAATTTGAAACTATGTTAAATTTGATCCCCTTCTAATAAGGAATTAACGATTTTCAATTGCAAATTCTTTCAAAATTGTCAACCACTTATCCATCCGAACGCGCCTAGCAATTTTACACGAGGCATGTAAATCACTAGCAAGGACATCATTTTCATATACACAACTGGGTCATTGTTTAATCAGAAGGCGAAGCGAAGAGCACGAACTGGCAAATGCTCGTCTTAGGAAGTTGATCGCCAAAGCCACTTGCGCGTAAAATTTATTCCTATCATGTGTTGCTGATCCCAAGAGCTTCCAATTCAGCTTCTGATTTGAGAAATTGTTCAATATTTTTAGATTGACCTGCGCTACCAGATTTCGGTTTCTATTGTCCTACGATCATTACCTGTTCATGTTGTTGCTCGCCGTCCAAGCCACCGGACATACAAGCTCTTGTTGCTGCTGGCGGAAATATGATGGAACTATCCAGACCAAAGCTACAAACACAGCTAGGTTCTCGCGCCATTGTTATGTAAACACAGTTATTAAACAGTACAGGCAGAATGTCGTAATCAACAATTGACGTTCTACAAAATGGATCTTCTCAGGACCAGTAGATCATTTCATAAAAGAGTTTTAAAATAGAGAATAATGGAACTTCTTCCCTTATTTCCGTTAAACAAAACAATAAATTATCGCACACCGTACGAGGCTTTTTACCGTCAGCCTTCAATATTGTAAGGTACACGTTATTAACTTTGGACAAATTTTCAAAAAGATTTGCTTCGATATAATTCCGACCCAATTTGTTACACTGGCGGTGCGGCATCATGTCAGTGTACTATGCTCATCCGAATTGCTTACATAATAGCGGCTTAGGGTTTTATTTTCGTGGAGCTCTGTGTCATAATATCTTTCTAATATAAGCTATGTGGATCATAATAATCTCTGGGTTTAATAATAAAGAACAGTCTCAGTTCCATTAAATTTCTATTGCTAACATAGCAATCTTTCTCTGTTTATTCCTATTCAAAAGAGTGCTCTTAAATATTTTGAAAGTTTCTTCACGTGCATTGGTTTTGTGGAATCGGTACAAGTGAAATTTCGCATATTACAAGGAAGTATAAGCGTGAATCCAGAAAGCGCAGTGACAATGATCATTGAAATTCTTTCAATGTTTAATTTCTCGATGTACATCTTTCAAGTCCTGAAATTAAATCTTTTTCGCTTTCGGGACATCATTGCCGTACTACACCTGTTCGATTACTTGGGAGATTAGTGGACTCGATTTACTCCAGTGGACGTCGACGAAACAGAACAGCACAGATTTGAATTTTGCTACTTGATTTATTGCTCCCCGAACAGGTAGCGCGCCTGCTCGGGGAGATGACTATTGATATATCTTTTTCTATACATGAGTTGGCTGCCTTTTATAGGCGAACCAAAGTACGGAGATGAATGCTATTGCTTTGCGCACTGCTTTGAGTGAAAGGCCCAAGCAAAGCAGGCAATGCGCTGGATGGTTAGCTTACGATGCCTACTGCGTTGTGTTGAATACGACCTGGCTGTTGGATAGGCGTTGAGCGTGGATGAAGAGATGAGAAACAGTTGAATGGATGTTCTGTTGCGCTGCTTGTATGAATTAACCCCAACAATTACCCAAATAATAAAAAAATACTTATAGATCATCAAAATTCCAACAAAGATTTATATTAGAGCTTATCTATGGATTTCTTTAGAAACTTAAAACAGTTATTTTCTCAGGAGCTCGTCTCAGCATTTCGTTGAGCATAATTTCTCGACAATTTGTCAGAGATATCTGCACAACTATTCCCACTTCCTAAATAAACCATCCAGTAGTCTTTTTCAAAAATACTTTATTGATTCCTTTCGGAAGTCCTTCAAGGATGTATCCATGGAAATATTCCTTGCACATATGTATGAAATCTATGAAGTTACATATTAAAAAATTTCCTTAGGATTTTGCCGAACAATTCTTGGTATGATTCTTAAAGACATTCATAGATAAATTATAGTGAAACCCGAAAGAAGCAATAAAGGATGTATTGAAAAAAATGCTTAAGTATTCTGCAAGATCAATTTCTGAAAAAATTGAAAAATGTTTAAGATAAACTTTAAAACGATACCTTAAATAAATCAAAACATTACACTATGTGTATTTCTTGGAAGTTTAAAATTTTGAAAATTTGATATATGATATAAAATTCCATTCAATGATTTCAGAGATAATTTAAAGATAAAATTCTTTAAACAATATTTTGAATAATACCTGGATAAATTATTGCAGGAATCATTTTGATATCTTTTTGGGAACTGCTACTCCTAGAATAGTCAAAAAGGGAATGCTTGGAAAAAATAAACAGCAAAATTCCTAAAGAAATTCCAATTATCGAACAAATTTCGCAAACTTCTTTGAAGAAGCCAAATAAGAGTTCCTGTAGACATCGCTAGAAATAGTATATATAAACTACTCAAGGCAAATTACTGAAAAAAAACTGTGTTTTTTTTGGGCAATTTCTGCCCAAAGCATTTCTTGGTGATCTTCTCAAGGAAATTTCGGTTTGGTGTAATGATGTCCAGAGGCGGTAATAAGTTTCTGGAAGAATTAAAAAAAAAGTGCTCAAGGAAGAGTTTTTAGAGGTTTCTCTGAACAAACTTTCTGATTTGTAACAAGCTGCATTTCATCAAGAATTTCCATAGATAATTTAAGGAAAATATATACCGTAAAATGGGGTGTTAAGGGATGAAAAAAAATTCCACTTAAAATTCGAGCAACTTCTAGTATGCCAATAACTGAACAAAATACAGTCCTACCATTCTCCCGGCGTGTATATCAAAAGCCAATTATAATCAAGACGATCCTATGGCAGATTTCTGAGATAATCATAAAAATGTGCGATTTTTGGCGAAAATGCAAAATGGGGTGTTAAGGAATTTGAGCTTTGTATATAAAACTATATTTTGCCAACAGCAAAAAAAAAAAAAATATTTTGGTCAACATCGTTGATGTGTCCCTTCAACTCTAAAGGTCTTGTTCAATGTAAAGATGATTTTACTTCAATATAATTCAAGTTGGAACTCCTGAAAACGCTATTCCTAACTGCCAAATCTCTCATACCTATTGATTCTATTTTCAAGCAAACTATCAGTGCATCGCACAATTGTCTTGAAAAGATTTTTATACTTTTAGGCAGTATTCGTATCCTAGAACAGTGCAGAGCAATCTTGTCATGACTTGTCAAAAAAATGATAATTTTAATAAGCTTTAAGTGTGAATAGGGTAAGCACAGACAAACAGACGAAACACTCAGAACAAATTTCTTCAAAATCCATCGCCTATTTTACACCATCATCATCTGGTGAGCATGTTGCATGAAAAGGTGTTTCGTGCAACAAGACCGGCAGATGGCGGTAGAGTGGAACGTCAAACGCGAAGAAAAACGATGCACGCAGCTCTGTTTGTGAGATTTGTAACATAGCGAATTTGGAATGATTGTTAAATAAGTGGTCGATGGAAATTTCGTCAGTGTTACGTCTGTTTGTCTGTGGGGTAAGTGTCTAATTTGCCTTTTAAATAAAGCACCACACCAAATTCAGAGTTCCTTAATATAAAAAGTATCAGCTGATGGCTGATGCTCTAAAACTATCAATATCACTTGCGAGCTATCAATATCACTTTGATTTGACATCCAACAGCATTGATGCGACATAGCAATCTAGATCATAATCACTGCAGAATGAGTGATCACGTGGTAATTATCCATGATTTTAAGGTTTTTCAGTGACCAACACGTAATTTCAATCTGTTTGCAGCACTGTAAAAAAAATCATACTAATGAATTGCCATTTAATTTGATTATTTTAGGCTGAACTTAACCCATCAGTGCACGGGTAAAAATGTGGCACTCACAATAAGGAGAATGAGTCATGGAAAGTGTGTTTTCATATTATGAAAATACACCATGACCAAAAGTCATGAAATCATGAAGCATTTTACCGTAACGCCGGCTGTACGTTACGTTTTCAATTTAAAGCGATGAAAAAGGTCAGCTGGAATCCTCAAATCATGAAGCATGTATGCTGGAACCATGAATAAAATTCATGAAAACATAAGCACTATTGATGGATTTAGTCATCTGTCATTTATGATTCCTATTTTTGATACGAAAAGTGGCAATTTCTTTCATGAAATCATGAAACAGAATCTAATATCATGAACACAGTTCATGAAAACATAAGCACTATTCATGTATTTAGATAGCTGTCATTTATGATTCCGATTTTGGTGCTGAAAAGTGGAAAGTTGAGTCATGGAATCATGAAGCAGGATCCCTGAATCATGAACTCATTTCATGAAAACGGAACATTATACGTCAATTTAGATCCCAGTCTATATTTGCTATTGGTAAACAAATGAAATGAAAATTAAAATCGTTGCGACTTTTGTGCCGGTAGTTTCATAATAAACCGCGAACACATTCCACAATTGTCAACCTAACGAGTCCCAAATCTTTAGCAGGAACGCGAACATTCAGTGGTTAGGTTTGTACGCAAAATATTGTTTCGAACATCAATTGATTTGACAAATGGTCTCTGGGCTCACAAAATGCTGGTGGATTGCATGAGTAAAGGAACACTCCTTACCAACACTGTGGATGTGGAAAGTGAACTCGAACATCCGGCTGCCGAAGGATTTTTGTGAGCTGCTCTGCTATAGGACATAGGGAAGGCATCACATCCGAACAGTTGAAATCGCTGACGAGTTTGTGAAGCAAAATCTTCGCTCAAAGTCAAACATTGCCCGGTTCTGCAAAATCAGGATGAAGGCTTGTAAGTACACGGGTCCCACAATTATGAATCATTTAAGACTCTGCTAAAGTTTGAAGAAATGTAGAGAGCAAAATAAAAAAAAATATATTTTGATGAAATCAATGTCGACTGGTAAAGTGGGGTATGTTTATGCAGTTCATGCACAAGGTTGTCATTAAAATTGTTGAAAACATTTGAAATTTCCACTTATTGGAACATTATCTGAAACCACAATTTATGAATCGGCAAAAAAGTTATCCACAAATATGAATCAATGTAAACACGATTTATGAATCAGTTCTACTTTCAATTATTTTGCAATTAAATACAATGTAGCTCATATGTTTATAAGAACACTGCCATGTACTAAGCTAATTATATCCGGGGTGAATTGGAGCCAAGTATTTCAATAATCTGCATGACATTGCTTTATTTTCAATTTTGCTACTGAGTGCTACTGAGTTCATCAGGCCGAACATTGAATTTGTGGATTTATATGCTTCTTGAGTATGTTAATTTTGGGATGATAGCAAGTAGTGTAATTAGACAATCATTAAGTCTAGATGGCAGAACTCGAAAATGTTTGACTATTCGACTGCATTTACTGGAGATTCCGATATTATATGGCGATTATACAGTGGTACATTACGCACGTGAAAAAATCTGCTACATGAATGTAACTCCATGACCTCCGATGTTTTAATTTTTGAAAGTGTGAATACCTTTCACTTCTCCATGTGTCTGATAGAAGTCAATAGTTCAGCCTGGGAGTTAATCTAGAGATTAACTTGCAACAAAAGTGATCATAAAAAATGATAAACAATTTAAATTGATATCAGTCAGGGAGGATACAAACCGGTTCTTTTCTTTCCCACTCGTTGCTATTGGTCCTCTGCAGGAACAATAACCCGTTTTATAGCAAATTTAGGAAGAACCTATCAGGTGTAATTAAAAAAAATTCTTAACATTTTTCACATCTTTACTGTTTTTTGTTCCTCACAAATTTATCCATAAATTAGTCAGCATAATAATCTTGGAGGCCTTACATAAATCACTTCCACAATTTTTATGGCCATATAAGACTATAATCCCCATAAATAACTTTTTTCATAAGATTTTTTTTTTAAATCATGGAAATTCGTTAGTATTCTCAGATTTCTTTCCCACAAAAAAAAAACACTAAATTTTCGTAGTTTATGAACGGTTCCAAAAAACTTTTGCTCTCCCGTAACAAAATTTTACATTGGAAATTATTTGAAACTAAGAATCGTTTTGAAAGTATTAAGTACTAGTAGTTTGACCGCTGATTCATAAATTGTGACTGGTGTGTATATTTCCCACAATTTATTGATCAAGAATTTTACTCAAAAATCTCAGCCAAATCCGTATAAATACGCATTTATCTCTCATAGTTATGTTTATTGAATCTGTAAATGTTGTCTGGGGCTCAAACTCTCACAAAAAAAATCTTTGAAACATACTTTAAAACGTCGTTTCTAGCTAGGCGTCAATAGGCACACGGCTTACAAATTTGGATAAAAATACAGTCCAAAGAGCTACAAAAAGAATTTGGTAATATGGTTGGTTCATACCGCGATAAAGAGTTATTTTACTGAGATAAAAAGCCTTGAAATGGCTGCACACTATGTGTTACTTATCAGTACAAATGACTCTGTGATATTTTGTGATCAGTTTTATCATAATTTTGTCTTTTGAAATCAGCTGATTCATAAATTGTGGGTGATTCAACTGCGTGGGGTGACTGTATATTTTGGAACATCTAACAGCTCCGGCAGATTGATTGTGTCGTGACAAAATGTGGAAACTTACGGAAATCTCGCCAAGAATGTCATCGATACGATGTCAAGGTTCCGAAGAGCAGTGTCTTTAATTTAAAGTTTTTCAAAAACAAAACTTTTTTTCATAATTTTACTAAAAAAAAATCACCGATCGCCTTGAGACGCGTTGTCTAAGATGAACAAAGTGACAGTTAGATTTGTGTAACGCCCTAAGCATACAAATTATTGCATAATACTCACGATTTCATGACTTTTAGTCACGATATCATGAAACATAAAATTTCATGAATCCGGCAACCGATTTTTTCCGTATGTTATATCCATAGTCCATCGCCATCAATGCACTGGAGATGGAGTAGACAGCATGATGTTGATGTGATATAGAATGATCCGAATTGTATCGCAGTCGGCCTGTACAAATCAGCAAATTTTAAGCGTTGATAGTGACAGCGAGTAACTCTGCACCAAATAACGGATTTGCATGTAACACCCAGTGGCATGATCGAGAAAAATCCTAACGAAAAATTTCCAATATAGAGCGGAAATCGCGCACACTATATATTTTCCAAAAAAAAGGCTCGGAAACAACCTTATATTATAATTGTTTATCTAGGACCTAGGTAATGCTTAAAAGAAATAATGGATCCAAAACTATCTCAAATAAGATAATATTTCTTATATGCAAACTTTTCACCAATATGAACAACTTTTGAAAATATCATCATGAAAAACCCATATTCACATTAATCAGTTTTTATCTACATTTTCCTACCAATTTTACCAAATTTTGAAATCATTTTTGGTGATATTTAGTGACTTACTAAATAGATCCCTTAACTTTCCGTTGCAGTTCAACTTCACGGAACAACTCAAAACTATCAAAACTATATTACTGCATAAATTTAATGAGTTTAATTACTTAGAAAAGTTATAATAGATAATTCCTTAACACCCCACTTATTTTCAAAACGAGACTTTTTTCATAAAAGTTTCTAAAAATCGAAACCCAGACAGTATTTGTCTGTACTATGATCTCAATGAAATTTCCTTATCTTCTTCCTTACTTGCGAATTTTTGTCAAATATATTTCATGGTTTTGTAGATAAATGTATTTAGACCATAAAATTTGAACAAAAATGTTTTGAAAGGTTTTCAATTTCTACAAACCACAATACTTCATATTAAAAGACAGCTCCTATTACATAATACAGTTCACAACCCTCTGAATAAATCGAACATTTCAGATGACTTGCATATCGACTTTCTAGGTTTCTGTGATTTGTCAAACTTGATTGAGAAGTTCAATCCCTTAAAACCCCACGAGTCCTCAACACCCCTTTTCACGGTATTTCCTAAAACATAATCATGGGTGTGATGACAAAATTCAAAATAAAAACATGTAGACTAATATTTGTAGATCACCTACAAACTACTCAGTATGGTTTTGAAAGAATAACTGAAATAATTTTTGTTGCAGTTCTATGTATTGAGCAAAACAAAATGTCAGGATTCCATATTAAGATGAATTCTTAAAGATTCTTGTGAGAAATTCTTTGTTTTTTTTGCAGAGATTTCCTACAAATTCTCGGATGAATTCAAGCACCATCTATTGAAAAAAAAAATGAGAGGCAAATATCTTGAAATATTGCTGAGGACTCTATGGATTTCAGGGACGATTTCTGCAATAACACTAGGTGATTTATGCAACTTTGGAGACCTGTAGCTAAAAATTGTGACGTGCTGGAACATTTCTGAGAACGGCATCAGATTCAGCGACCCAAAATCTACTAGCGACACATAATTTGATCCTTAAGACACGCAAACAAATCATTTTTGTTACGCTGTGCTATCAGTTGCATATTCAGTCCGTTTGAGCAGCAGTCTTTATTGTTAGTAGAAGCAAAATGATAACAGCGATAATAAAAGTTGTTATCATTTTGATATCATCCAGTTATTCGCCTTTGCTCGGGCTCCCTCCCCCTCGTAACAGCTTTTGTATGGAACATTTAAAATTTTTGTGTGTACCGTAACACTATGTAAGACCCCCTCCCTCCCCCTGTTGCGTTACGTAATATTTGAACGATCCATAAATCACGAATCGACATATGTAGTGCGTTCCGTTTCCTATGATATTTTGTTCACGTATAATAGGAACGGATTTTTTTTTGTGTGCACGGCTATCTGGGCCCCGAGAGACATACTTATAGCGACAATTAAGCGGTCCGCTACAGCATTAACCAGGAAAACCGTACAGCATTGTGGAGAAAAAAAATAGAGAACTAAAATAGAAGACAAAAGACTACATCAATGACCAAGGAACTCCGAGCTGTAAACGACACGCTTAAATAAGAAAGAAGAAGGGTTTACGATAGCGTGGAGATAATGAGAAAACTGGAGCCTAGTAATCAGCGGAGTCCGAACGAAAGACTCAACACTCTCCGTACAGTCTATGTAAGACCCAGAAGCTCAAACCTCAAAGACCACCGAAATTTGTATCAATGTCTTCAATGGCCATTCCAAACTGTATGTATACTCCAAAAAAATGGGGGCCTAGTTAACCGCGCAGCAATTCTGCAAAACCAAGCTGATGGTCGTGGGTTCGAATCAAACTGGTGGAGAATTGGAAATTCGACATCCCACTCCCAGGGCGTACAATAACTTCGTGCCTGACACATGAAAAATCAATCGACAAAGAAAGCTCTCGGTTAATAGCTGTGGAGAGCTCATAAGTCCACTAAGCTGAGAAACAGGCTTTGTTCCAGTGGGGACGATATATACTCCAACATATATGATATCATTCTACTTAATGCGAACGCGGTTTTTGTTTCAATGAAACTTGTATTGTTTGTGGGAGGTTTACAGGGAGGTTTATTCTTCAGATCTTTGCTGTAAATGTTCCACTGCTCTCTAAAAGCAATATGTATTCAGCGATAATTACATCGTTTTATAATGTCGGAATTTCAATATCACACAATCATAGCTTTGTTGCAGCGGCTGTTTGAATGCAACCATTCGTTAGCATTCGGAACTGTGTGTGAAACTAGAAACACCCATCCGTGGAAAGCCGCCCGGAGCAACCCGTCGAAGCATTAATGACGCCAATAAATCCTGCCCGCTGACGGCATTAATTTATTGCGTGCCTTTTTTCTGCAATTGATAGGGTGCCGGTGCCATTAGTGGACTACCTAAGCTATAAAAAATCATAACAAAATAACGAAAAGCCTTAGCAGAGATCTTTTGGCGTCAACAGAAAGATTTCAACCTCTACTATATGGGAAAAATATAAAAAGAGTGATAAAACTAATTTTTTAACATAAAATCGCTTGAGCCACTATTGGTACACGTGTTCCAGTAGTTGCGCTAGTGCTCCAGTAGTAGACGTTTGGGAATTATACAAGGAATTTTAAACAAAAAGGCAAATTTTTACACAGGTTTAACATTTTTCCCTTCAAACAGCAACTAATATCTTTCGAATGAAGCATTAAGAACATCTCTGGGACTTTTCTTTATTTTTATACATCCATTTTAAAAACTGCTTCCATCCGTTGATCCACTACTGGAGCACGACGGCAACTATTGGTGCAAGGGAGCAAATTTTTTGCGTAAACTTGATTATTTATATGACTTTTTGATGAAATAAAAAGCTGAAATTTGGCAAATCGACTAAACTAGAGGCGATCTATCCACCAAAAATAGCACATATCGTTTTTATCAAAAAATGTACGTTTTATTCCATAGTCCAATCTACTGGTACATTACAACCATTGGTACCGGCACCCTACTACATTTTTTTCCCTTCTGTGGCGTTGATGATTCTCGACTGAATGAACGTGTTTTTTTTTTGCACATTAGATACTGTTTCCTGGAAGCGGGAATCATTTCCGATCCGGCTGCGTATCCAGCATGGAAAGTCGTTTGATGTGCTGGGTGCTGCCCAGCAGGCAATAGATACTAAACGCTGGTGTATCGTTACTATTTGATTGCTTTGTTGGTGTTGTAAGGAGGGGCTGGTTTTATTTTTCTTATAGCTGAAATAGGAAGCAGGATCCTTTCGTAATGAAAAGTTCCGTGACTTTCTTTGGAATAACATATAATTGTTCCTGCCACACGATACACGAATTCGAAAATGGTAAATTTGACAAAGAAAGCCCTCAGTTAATAACTCTGAAAGTGCTCATATACCACTAATTTGAGGAGCAGGCTTATTTAAAATTTCCTATATTCAAAAACGGTATGCTTTTCCTCATTAACCGCAGCTAATTCACTATTTAGGCTTAAAAGGCTATAATATGACTAATATAGAGCACGTAAGCTGTATGCAGAGCAAATTCAAATACTCTTCGGTTACTTGCTATGGACATTTTGCAGCATGGATTACGTTTGTCAATGGTGAGATGAGACAAATTTCTGTGATGTGGATTCTTCAAGATTTTTTTTCGCTTCGTCGTTTTTACATCTAACTATGCTGCACATGCCGGCGAATAATGTTGATTCATCGGTGCGTGTTCAGTGACTATTTGAGCGTTTTCCTGACCGATCATATTCGTTAGCATCTAGCAGCTTCTGGTGGATTTGATTGAAAACGTAGATAGGAGTACTAGTGCTCATTGTTCTCGTATAGTTGTTTTGCACATTTCTATAGATTTTTTTCTTCTGACAGTGTGTCGTAAAATATAAACGCACCACGATTACGATTCTCTTGTGAGTTATATAAAAGTATAGTTGTATAGTTTGGAAAAGTAAATAAACAAATAATAACTAGATTCTTCAAATGTCAAAGTTTTTGAAAACAATGAGGTTAGATAACTAACGGCATATTTGGCAGATTTGCAATTTCAGTGACGAGTTACAAAAATAAGTAACTTACCTTACTCTTTGAAACACTGCTGAAGATGCCCTAACCCCGAACAGTGTTTTAGCTACCATACAATCCTTCTTGTTAAACTTCTTAGAGCGTATTTTCAGTAGGTTTTTGTTTTGAGAACATTACCCATACAATTTGGGAGGTTGCAAGTTGCAAGTGCATATGCTTTAATGCATTAAAATCAGACGTTTCTACACAATCCCCTATACAGGAGAACAACTTGTTAGCGTTCCAGGTTGATATCGATAAAATTTCTACCAAAGAATGAATGCCATGCATTCGATATTACGCGTATCCATTCGGCTGGGAGAATTGATGACGCGTTTTCCCATTACATTCATCTACAACACTGATGACGGTCGTGTTCCAACGCTGAGCGTACCAAACCTCATATGGATGGCTGTGGACAGTTAGTGTGGCAGAGAGTTCTGGGAAAAAAAATCGTTGATGGAAAATCGCCACACCCAGAGATACACACATTTTTCCCAAGGACTAACGGCTTGCTCATCTGCGTGTGAAAAAATCATCATACTGCCAGTTACCGTAAGCCGGGGTAAAATTGATTTGTAACAAATTTATTTTTCAACAAATACAGAATTGTTTATTAAAAACATAATGTTAAATAAAAAAAACTCATCGAAAATTGACGGGCCTTGATCAGCCATACGATGCAACTTAGTCACGATGCTCTCACAAGAGCGCTGAACAGCACAGACGTGCATCTTCCGGATTAGCGTTGGGAAAATTTTACTGTAACATCAATTCACATTTGTGCTGCCGAATCGATTCAGTCAATGGGTCCTTTGAATAGACATTTTTGAACCGATTCGAATCGAATTTGAATTAAAATTGATGAAGTTTGAAATGAGACCGATTGCATTCGTTTTTGAATTAAACGTCGTTCAATTATTTCAGTTTTAAAATATAAAAATAACAGAATAAATATATCAGGGCTAGTTTAAAATTTGGTATTGTTTCAGCAGCTCATTAGGAAATATTGTACGATTGCAATGCAATAATTTTTGTACACTAGGGCACTGAGGGAGCAAAAAAAAAATCCTCATTGGGACGGCGCTTGGGTAAGTTGGACGTTTTCCTTTCTTTTGGCACGTACGGCGTTTCGTAAAACCGTACAACACGCTACAGAGTGTTTGCTGTTTCGACGCCATCTTCGATTGAACTGACAGCACCCGAACGAAAAGAAACTTGGTTCGAGTTTTATTGAGATCCACTTGCCGACTCCTAGTCATAATCTCATCTTACAGGGATATAACAAAATTTTACAAGAAACTTGTAACGTAACACAGTAGTGAGGTAAAAAGGTGTAATACGCCCCCCTTAAGGAAAAACTGCTCAAGCACAGTAGCAAATGCATCATTTATATAGTTTTTTATGTCGAAGTGTTGCTTATTTAGTTGGTCATGCTCTGCACTTTCATTTTCCAAACCAGTGGTCGCCATCTTGAATTTCAAAATGGCGTCGTGCCAGTTCTGAAATACCCAAAAAAAAGCGTTTTCCAAACCGAAGAACGCCATCGAACGATTTCAAAATTTGTTGTGTTCGGTGGGGATTACCTTTAGTATTTAAGAATTACACCAATTCTCCCAAGAAATCATCTGAAATTTTTTTAGAAAATATTTCCGGGATTTCTTTTGATAACTCATCCAAAAATTCCTCGATATATAAACCTCAGAAAATTCGGTGGTGACCCATTTCGCATAGAGATGTTTTGCATAAAGGCATTTCGCATAAGGGCATTTCGCATACGGGCGTTTCGCATATAACATTTCATACAATAACAGGTAGCATTTGATAGAAAGCATATAATTATCATTATTCCAAATGTCCGTTATGCCAAACTTCCGTATGTGAAACCACCTTATGCGAAACTTCTTTATGCAAAGTGAAAATTGACCCGGAATTCTTCCGGAACCATTTCGTGAATTCCCCCAGGAACTACTCCGGGCTTTCTAAAGGGAATAATCTGTCAATTCCTCCGTGATTAATATTCTTTCAGTGAACATTCCGGGAATTATTCCAGAAATTTATTCAGGAAGTTACTCCACGAATTCCGTTAGAAAACATTTCGGAATTTTTTTCAGGGAATGCTTCAAGTAACTACTCTGGAAATTTATCCTTATATTTTTTTTCAGAACTCATTCAGAGATTCTTCGAATATTGCTCCGAGAATTCTTTCAAGCATTCCTCGCGAACATAGCTAGGAATTTTTCAAAACTTCCCTTTGGGGATTTCATAAGGAATTCTCTCAGTAATTTATGTAGTGGATCTATTGGGATTTCCTAAAAAATATCTCTGGTAATTTTCCTGGGTATTTCTTCAGCGCTTCCTTCTAGATTTGTTCTGTGAATCATTTTAGGGCATTTCAGTGAATAACGTCCGAAAATCGTAATCAAACTATTCGAAGAATTCCTTCTTCTTCTTTCTGGCATTACGTCCCCACTGGGACAGAGCCTGCTTCTCAGCATAGTGTTCTAATGAGCACTTCCACAGTTATTAACCTAGAGCTTACTGTGCCAATGACCATTTTTGCATGCGTATATCGTGTGGCAGGTACGAAGATACTCTATACCCTGGGAAGTCGAGAACAT
This sequence comes from Aedes aegypti, assembly GCF_002204515.2. Lineage (NCBI taxonomy): Eukaryota > Metazoa > Arthropoda > Insecta > Diptera > Culicidae > Aedes > Aedes aegypti. Next base: position 20,986,962 of record NC_035109.1, on the reverse strand, counting down.
TTCCAACCCGAAAAGATCCTCGACCGGTGGGATTCGAACCCACGACCCTCAGCTTGGCCTTGCTGAATAGCTGCGCGTTCACCGCTACGGCTATCTGGGCCCCGAAGAATTCCTGTAAAGAATTATTTCCAAAATCATCCAGGACTTTGGGTTTTTTTTTATAGAAACGAGTAGGAGACATCATGCAGGAAATTCTTTAGGGAGCTTCTTGGGGAATTCCGTCAGGAATTTCCATGTGAGTTCATTCCAGAATTGCCGTATAAATTCGTTCAGGTTTCCTCTAGAATTTTGAACAAAGATTCGCCCGATAATGTCTTCAGGTGCAAATCCCAGAGAAAAATCACAAGATATTTAGAAGGAACTCCTAGAAGATTTTCCAAATGAATTTCTAAAGCAACTGCCAAAGGAGCTACTAAATGTACTTCGGAAATTCTTTCAGATCACTACGAAGATGCTTCAAGAAACTACTCCGGCAATTTCTTTTGAATATTTTTTCAGAATTCCTCCAGAGATTCATTAAAATACTGCTATGAGTATTTTTTTAAGTATTTCACATGAGCTTATATAATAATTCTTTTATAAACTCCATATATAAAAATGTTATTAAAACCTCATTCAGTGGGGCAGTTTTTCCAAAGGAGCAATTCCACCGAACATGACGAATTTTTTTATATTTAATTTTTGTATCTTTTGAATCGCCTGAAAATTTGCATACAAATTCTTTATGACCAAAAATGCCATTTTGCACCTACAGACCGCCATTTTGAACCTCGCCTTATTTTTGAGAAGGGCGTTTCGGAAAATGCATAACAAATCTTTAAAAAACTGTAACTCGAAAACGGTTTGTCCGATCGATTTGAGATCTTCTACAAAGTTGTAGGTATTGCTTAGGACTATATGGAGAAAAATATGCACGGTAAAAAAAAGTTACAGATTATTTTTTATTTCGAAAACTAAATTTTAAAATCGATTTTCTCCAGAAACGCAGTTTCGATTTTTTTATTTTTGGATATGTTTTAGGGGACAACTTATGTGGCAATGTTTCAAAATGGAAGAGTTATGGATAAAAAAGTTATGATTAAAAAAAAATACAGATTTTGAAAAAAATCGAAATAGAGGAAAACAATATTTTTTTATGTGATTATTTGAAAGTACAGAAAAATTGCAATCGAAAAGTACTTAGGTAATTTTTTCTAGGTTGCATCAAAATAAAGTTTTCCGGAATGGAGAAACACGAAATATGTTTGAAAAGAGCCTATTTTTCTTTTTTTATTTGAATATTTTATATAAGTATGAGTATATCTCGAAATTGATGGAACCTAGAAAAATTTTACTTAAGTACTCTTCCAAAGCATTTTTTGTACTATCAAATAAACACATAAAAAAATATTGTTTTCCTTTATTTCGATTTTTTTCAAAATTTGTAATATTTTATGAAATTATAACTCTTTTGTCCATAATTCTTCCATTGTGAAACATTGTGCAATAAATCGCATAAGTTGTCCCATAAAACATGTCCAAAAATAATAAAAATCACAGATGTATGTTCATAGAAAATCGATTTTAATTTTTTTCTATTAAAAAATCTGTCATTATTTTTTACCGTGCATATTTTTTCCAAATAGTCCTAAACAATACCTACAACAACCACAAAATATATCCAAAAATTAAAAACATCAATGTTGCGGTTTTCTAAGAACTATTAGCTTCAAATTTTCATTTGAAAATATCTTTTATATTTTTTACCGTGCACTCTTTTTTCAATACGTAAGCATAAATGTTTTGATCAAACGATAAACGATTTAGCTACGATTCGCTCAATCAAAATATTTTTTTCTGGAATGCAGAAACACGAAATATGCTTGAAAAGGGCCTATTTTCCTTTTTTTATTTGAAAATTTTATATAAATATGAGTATATCTCGAAATTGATGCAACCTAGAAAAAATTTACTTAAGTACTTTTCGATTGCAATTTTTCTGTACTTTCAAATAATCACATAAAAAATTATTGTTTTCCTCTATTTCGATTTTTTTTAAATCTGTCATTTTTTTAAAAATCATAACTTTTTTGTCCATAATTCTTCCATTTTAAAACATTATGCAATAAATCACATAAGTTGTCCCCTAAAACATATCCAAAAATAAAAAAATCGAGACTGCGTTCCTGGAGAAAATCGTTTTCAAAATTTTGTTTTTGAAACAAAAAATAATCTGTAACTTTTTTTACCGTACATATTTTTCTCTATATAGTCCTAAGCAATACCTACAACTTTGTAGAAGATCTCAAATCGATCGGACAAACCGTTTTCGAGTTACAGTTTTTTAAAGATTTGCCATGCATTTTCCGATACGCCCTTCTCAAAAATAAGGCGAGGTTCAAAATGGCGGTCTGAAAGTGTATAATGGCATTTTTGGTCATAAAGAATCTGTATGCAAATTTTCAGGCGATTCAAAATATACAAAAATAATCAGGTTTGCGAAACGGCGTGGAACCGCTCAAAGATGTTTATGAATCTGAACAGAAAACTAGTAATTTCTAATGTCTACTACGTTTGGTGATATGAAATTTTACTCGGTGTGAAGCATACGCAACAAAAAAATGCTGAGTCGTTCATGGGAGGGTTACACATAGTGAAATAAGGGGCCTATTCACAAATTTCATAACGCTAGAGGGGGTGGATGGGTGTCCCCGTGATGTTACAGTTCATACAAAATTTATTAAATATGCTTATAAAAGCCGTTACGAGGGGGTGGGTGGGTGTTTAAACAATCATTGTTGGCGTTATGAAATTTGTGAAGGAACCTCAAGAAAAACTCAGCAGTCACAGAAAATGGAGACCGTCTTTACAAGTATTGAGTCGATCAATACTATTTTTATGTCACAATGTAGCTCCAAGTATAGATGATCAGCGTTAATATAGAAATTATTTGAAAAAATCTTCATAAAAAATATTTGATTGAAATTGTTACTGCATCTCAGTTTTCCTATTCCCGCTTACGATAAACATATTTCGTGATGAACATACTGGATAAAAATCATAACATAATTAGCCTTTCGTTATTTATCCTGCTATTTTTTATGGTCAAATTATACCTGCTTCAGCAATAAAGAATTAGTATACATAATTATTTTATTTTTGAATGAGCGGATATTGAAACATACAAAATACCTACTGATCTAATAGCCGCTCACGACGTCTTGTGTTTTGAATATAAAGAATAATTTTATCACATAAAAATAAAGTCAGACGACATCATTTGAAAGTTGTTAATATTGCTAGAATATATACACTAGAGTGGTTCAAAAAATCGTTTTTGCTCCACACCGCTCATTCGATTTAAGATCAAATTCTGAGTGTCCTCCCAAAATTTGAGCTCAATCGGATGAAAATTGAGACTGCACAAGCTCTACAAAGCTTAACCTTCCAGTCGTCGCGCGGTTTGCCACCGTCAGAACCACTACGCTGCTGTTGTGAACGAAAAGCGAGGTTTTTTCAACAGTGTTGTACAAAATACAACAGCGCGACGACTGAAGTGTTAAATTGGAATTAATAACTTTGGCTATAATAATTGAGCTGATCTGCAGGTATCACTGGATATATGCAGTAAAACATAGTAGCCACGATTTATTTGTGCTATCTTTCGCGCTTGATGCAGTAATGTTGCCTGTTCAGAAGATAAATGAGCACTGTAGAAGAATTTGCGATTGGATAAAAATAAATAACTAATTACTACGCCGTCCGATTTGAGAACGGTCTTCGGAAAAGTTGTAGATGATGAATGTATCTTATATTATCAACGGACACTTTGGGAAGACACTCAGTATTTGATGTTGAATCGAATGCACAGTGGTCCAGGAATCAGTTTTACGCGGAAAGATGAATTTTGAGCTTTAGAATGAAACATTAGACAAAAACGGTCTTCTACAAAGTTGTTTGTATTAGTAAGGTCCTTAGTTTGGTGTTATTGAACATTAGGGTGGACCACATTTTCATAGAAATTGTGTAACTAACTTTCTTATTTGTAGAAATTATACTATACATGCTTCAGCAAAGTTGTAGACCATTAAATTTTAAGCAACTTTGCCAAAAAAAGTTTTTTTATATCTCTTAAATTGACCGATTTAGAGCTATTTTCCTACGGTGACATAGGGTGGTCCGAACAAAATTGGTTTTCTGACTCTAGAGTTTTCAATTCAAATTTCTCATCAAAGTAGTCTATGAAACACTTTTAGAACTTTGAAAAATGCGTAGTTTGGTGAGTGAAGAAACTCGTTATCTCTTTCCGTTTGGGAGTTATTGTTGTTTTTCTCTCAAAAACATGCCTACTTTGATCGTAAATATTTTTGATTGGGGCAAACATAAAAAATATCTTTTGACGGCATTCAAAAGACAAAATAAAATTGTATATTATATCAAAAAATTACAAATGTGTTATTTTTGTAACTCTAATAAAAGGCCCTTAAAAACAAATGATTTTAAGCAGAAAAACTTCAATAACTTTTGAACTAAAAAAGATATCATCAATCTTTTTGCATGAAAATTTGCGTTTTGTTAAGTTCTAAAAGTCGTTCATAGACCGCTTTGACGAGAAATCTGAAATAAGAAAGATAGGGCTTTAAAACTATTTTGAAGATTTTCATAGTATGTATTTCTTTATTATTTTGCATTTTGAGCATGAAAATAAAATTTTAGACAAAAATGATCTTCTACAAAATTGTTTATAAAAATGTAGGCTTTCATACTGAGTCATTCAAAACTAGGGTGGTCCACAATTTCACACAAGTCATATAATCAACTTTTTTATTTGCAAAAATACTGGTATATACTCTTAGGCAAAGCGGTAGAACTTGGAATTTTGACCAACTTTGCCAAAAAAAGTTTTTCTGTAGCTCAAAATTTGACCAATCTAGAGCATTTTTTCCTAATCATCAAAGGGTGGTCCAACAAAAATCAGTTTTTCAATTCTAGTGTTTTTAATATTAGTTTCTCGTCAAAGTCGTCTATGAACGACTTTTAGAACTTAACAAAACGCAAATTTTCATGCAAAAAGATTGATGATATCTTTTTTAGTTCAAAAGTTATTAAAGTTTTTCTGCTTAAAAGCATTTGTTTTTAAGGGCATTTTATTAGAGTTACAAAAATAACACATTTGTAATTTTTTGATATAATATACAATTTTATTTTGTCTTTTGAATGCCGTCAAAAGATATTTTTTATGTTTGCCCCAATCAGAAATATTCACAATCGAAGTAGGCATGTTTTTGAGAGAAAAACAATAATAACTCCCAATCGGAAAGAGATAGCGAGTTTCTTCACTCACCAAACTACGCATTTTTCAAAGCTCTAAAAGTGTTTCATAGACTACTTTGATGAGAAATTTGAATTGAAAACTCTAGAGCCAGAAAACCAATTTTGTTCGGACCACCCTATGTCACTGTAGTAAAATAGCTCTAAATCGGTCAATTTAAGAGATATAAAAAAACTTTTTTTGGCAAAGTTGCTTGAAATTTAATGGTCTACAACTTTGCCGAAGCATGTATAGTATAATTTCTACAAATAAGAAAGTTAGTTACACAATTTCTATGAAAATGTGGTCCACCCTAATTTTAAATAACACCAAACAAAGGACCTTACTAATACAAACAACTTTGTAGAAGACCGTTTTTGTCTAATGTTTCATTCTAAAGCTCAAAATGCATCTTTCCGCGTAAAACTGATTCCTGGACCATAGTGGAATGTGTGGTGTGGAGCAAAAACGATTTTTTGAACCACTCTTATATACACGCTATGTCTAAACCAGCAAATTATGCAAATCGAATGTACCTCGGATTTTTTCCGCTTAAGTTCAGTAATTGGGTTATGTTTTCATAACCAGAAAGATTTGAAATATTCCATCGATGAAATTTTGATTTTTTACTGATATCAAGAGGGAAAAATACATTCGATCTTTATGATCTGCTCCATAGCGTGTATATCCAAGCAAAAATAAGTAAACATGTAAAGAAGTTAATATACTTTGGAATCTAATGTATACATCTAGTTTTCACTACAAAATATTCACTGTAAACCATTTAATTTATAAAGCAAAAGAACACATCTCGCGTTTTGTTTTAAAATGGCGTTCCTTAAATGATTAATTTCTTCTCATCAATTTTCTCCTGAGCGAATTACTAAGGCGAACAACTGCCATTTTTGATTCAGCAAAAACTTTTTTTTCTTATAAGCAGGTGAAAACAACTCACCTGTAAAAAAATCTGAACTACTACGGCAGATGAAATGTAATATCAATATGCTGTTAATAAAATCTTAAATTTGTTTGATAGTGTTGTCTAGATATCAGAAATTAATGTAATGTTTAAAATTATGCTTATAAAAAAATCAAAAATAAAAATCAGCAAAAACTGGTTGTCTTTTGTAGTTGGGTGACAAAACGTCGAAAGGTGACAATTGACAGGGAACGAAAAGTTCTTGGTAGAATGATTCTCTTCCGAAAGAATAAATAATTCGATATTTTTTCTTGTCCGTATTATACATGATTATGGGGAAATATTGTAGTTTTGGAAAAAACAGCTTCTAGTAATTTTGAGCACACTTATTTTTCTTGAAAATACACAAAGATTAAGAAAATTATATAGATAATAAAATTTTCAAACTTCGGTCGCAATAGAATATTTTTGTATTATATGGTAATTTGTGAAAATATTGTAGTTCTTTCAATAAAATATTATCGATTATGTTGTGCAGACTTGATAACCCTAAATATGATAATATTTTAAAATCAAAAAATCCATGTATCATTGCTATAAACTTCAAACTGTTGTAAGGATCTTAATTTCCCTGTATTATTCATAGTTTTGTGAAACTGTTGTAGTTCTTTAAAATACATCAAAAATGTTCTGTAAATATATTTGTTTTTATAACTAAAAATACTTCAAATACTTTTTATTGATCTAGAAGGCAGTCAATAAATTGCGGAAGAAATTTAAGAATTTTTTGTATTATACAAGATTTTGTGAAAGTATTGTAGTTCTTTGAACAAACAGCTATCAACGATGTTCAGAAAATTTGTTTCTCATGAACAAAAAAAGAGTTTAAAATTTTAAAACTGATGAGTCATTGCGATAAATATGAAATAACTGTTGAAAACCTGTATTTTTCTGTATTTTTCTGTATTTTGTGAAAATATTGTAGTTTTTAACAGAAATTTATTATCAGTGTTATGCAAATTTAATGGCCTTAAATATGAGTATATTTTAAGATCATAAAATGTTTGGGTCATCGCGATAAATTTCAAGTTATAGTTGAAAATGTATTTTTTCTGTATTCTACGCAGTTTTGTGAATATGTTGTAGTTCTTTGAATGGCTAACAATCAAAAATTCAATGCCAATTGTTTGGTTACGCTAATACAATCATCGTAAAATAAAAAAAATCTAGAGGTTATCGCGATAAATTTCAAGTTGTGTACAGACATTGGCAAAATTTCGATTTTTTTAAGGACCTGCTCCGGTGTTTTAAGTACTACAAATCAAACAGTAGTTTCTAAAAATATTTCAAAAATCTGGCATGAACCTAGAAGCCCATACATTTCTGTAGGTGCCAAAATTTTGTAAATCGGGTTTAGGAGAGCCGAGATATAGTGGGTTGAATTAAGCGTTCCAACTGATTTTGAGGCTTCGTCGTCCGTGTAAGTGACGAATATCTTAGGCGGACAATTGTTAAGTAGTCTAGTGGTAAAGTCCTTGACTACAGAGCAAAGCCATGCGATCTGGGCTCAGTCACCGATCTGTCCTGGATCTTTTCGAAATAGAAAATTCCTTGACTTCCCTGGGCATAGAGTATCATTGTACCAGCCACACGATATGCGAATGCGAAAATAGCAACTTTGCCAAACAAAGTTCTCAGTTAATGAGTGTGGTGCACTTAGAATACTAAGCTCAGGAGCAGGCTCAAGTCAATGCGGAAGCAATGCCAAGAATGATGATGATAAGATGAAGAAGGAGAAGAAGAATATGAAGAATATTGAGAAGAGACAGGAGAATAATAAAAAGAAAATGTATAGGATAAAAAATATCGAAGGACTAATTATGTTGAAATCAACTTGACTGGATTTCAAGCAATAATATATCAAGAAGTTGAAAAATTTGTGATCAATTCGCCCCCAGTTTACGGTATCCGATTGTGGCGAGCAAAAAAAAATCAACGAAAGAGATAATCCGATGGGCGCTGATGTAATCACGTTCGCATAGAGGCAAAAGGGCGTTGCACAGTGATTTTTTTTGCCCATTTAGTGATCGAAATAGCATAGCGCCTAAACCATTCATTTTAGAAAAAAAGTTTGTTCAGAGGAGTTTCTTGATTTGTAAAAGCGCTTCTTTTGGCACTAGCGGACAGGTGATTAAATCACCTAAAAGTGAGATAAAAAAAAATTTGGGCAGTGTTTTGGAAAGCCTAGACAAGACGCTTCGTTTTTGGGACGCCGGGAGTTTGGTTTTCGGTTCGCGTGTAGTGCTGGGCAGTGTTTTGGAAAGCCCAAGCAAGACGCTTCGTTTTCGGGACGCCGGGAGTTTGGTTTTCGGTTCGCGTGTTGTGCTGGACAGTGTTTTGGAAAGCCCAAACAAGACGCTTCATTTTCGGGACGCCGGGAGTTTGGTTTCAGTTCGCGTGTAGTGCTGGGCAGTGTTTTGGAAAGCCCAAACAAGACGCTTCGTTTTCGGGAGGCCGGGAGTTTGGTTTTCGGTTCGCGTGTTTTGCTGGGCAGTGTTTTGGAAAGCCTAGACAAGTCGCTTCGTTTTTGGGACGCCGGGAGTTTGGTTTTCGGTTCGCGTGTTTTGCTGGGCAGTGTTTCGGAAAGTCCAAACAAGACAGTTCGTTTTCGGGGCATCAAGAAGTTTTGCTGTTCGCGCTGTGTGAGTGCGAAAAGATATTCGTGTTCAGTCGAGGATGGATTACCAACTGGTGAGCTCGTTTCATGCTTATGATAACACATTTTTTCATGAAAGCATTACTTTTTTTTAATATTCAATCAAACTTTGTATGGTTCATCACTATAAGTGTCGACGTTATGCCTGTTGTATACAATTCTAAGAAACATAAAATTTTTGACATTTCTTAAAATATATTTTGAATTGTTTGACATTATGAATGTCGACGTTTATTTTAAAACTTCTACCAAAGACTTTTCTTCTTGAGGCATAAATGTTCAATAATACTTCTATGTAATTTTCAAACAAACTATGTATGGTTCGTCACTACACGTGTCGGCATTATTCCTGTTTCATAGAATTTAAGATATACGCATATATTTTTCTCTTTTCGCCATTAATAAAAACTTCTTTTGAATGGTTCGACATTATAGATGTTGACGTTTATTTTAAATCTTCTACCAAAAACTTTTTGAGACAAATCTAACAACTAGCTTTAAGTATAAATCGTATTTTTCCTCCTTATCCATGGATCGCATCACCGACCAAAGGTGACTCCCAGATCTTTTCCTTCTCCACTAATAAACACCCTTCCCGTGGTGATTGTGGAGATGCAGAGGTATTCTCGGTCTTTAGAAGCAACAATCATTACACCCTAACATTCCTTCCCCATCCCAACTGACTGTAAGGACTTGGCCGGCGCCGTTATTGATCAATAATATTAGATCTGCTAAAATTGCACTCCGAGAGTAAGCGGAAACTCCCATCCCTTATTCATTTGGATCGCAGTGCAATTATTACCAGTTCCGATCAATCACGGAGTAGCAACCATTGACATGTCTATGCTATGCTATGCTATGCTAAAAGTGAGATAAAAAAATTTTTTTTTTACCTGATTGAGATAGACGATTGGTGTCTCCAGCAAAGTTGTAGTACTTGTAAATTCAAGACACTTTGTCGAAGACACCAAATTTCTACCTCTTATAGATTACAAGATACAGCATGTTTTTTCAAAATGGCCCCCAAAAATCAAAATTTTAATATAACTTTTTTTCAATATTTTTCACATTTTTCATGTCTTCTACAAAGTTGTTTGCCTACCAAATATACACGTTTTTGCCGAACATTTCAACTTAGTATCTCTCATGCTGAAAAAGTTATTTCAAAATAATCGATATTTTTTGGGCTTTTTTCTACTGACATTATGCGTTTGGACGCAGAATGACGCACCTAACCGTTTGCGATTCTGAATGGACTATCTTTTGGCTCTCAAATGATACTAAAAACTTTTGGCCGGGAGTGATCTTTTGATTGCTACGCACAACCTAGTGAAACTATAAAATGGCATATATTTGCGATTTAAAAACCCTTCTTCTCGTTTCAATCACATTTTTTTCATATGAGGCATATTTAAACGGTTTCATTTGTTTGCAACACAACCATTATTCGTGTCACTATCGTATAGGACGTTTTCTTCCTTCCAAAATCACGCAATATACGACATAGCTTATAAAAAACCCTTTCACATTATACAAATTCGTGTGCGGTGTTGGAACAAAATGAATCGTTAATAATATGTGTGCTGACGCTTCTACAGTAAATGCACATGTCACTACTACTAATGCAGAAAAAGTTGTTGTTGATTTGACATTAAACTGTGACAGCGAGCGCCAGATAGATATAAATCAGTGGTTCAGTGCTATTATCAAATTCTGTTACTGCTCTGTTAGTGTTACAATCACAATCTCTGCGAGAACTGTTAACAATGGCTGGTACAACAAATACAGGTAGGTCGTTAGGAAGTTAGCTGTGCGGTTCCTTATTACCATATGATTTGTCATTTTAATTTGTTTGGTTGCTTCAATTTTCCGGATCCTTTCAGTGGAGCTCGATAAACGATATATTTTCAATTTGTGGGTTGATACTAAAGGCGGAATGTTTTGACATACGTACTAGAAGCTTGTGCTATTGATGCTGATGTCTCTCCTGGTGTTGCTTCTAAAATTGAGTATAAAGTCGAACTTGTTTGCTCCTACTTCAAACAACGTTGGTGCAAGCATGGGCGCTCAAAGAGGAATGTTTTGAACCGTTATTTCAAATACTTTGAAAAGCCATTCAAACTTACTGAAAACATTTTGTTGACGTCGAGAAATATACCATCTGGACGTAAATCGATTCTTTTTGAGGAAAGCAGCAACATAACGAAGAGAAAGAAAACAGCTGACATCAGGAATCGCTTCCGATCGAAGGAGCTAGCATACGCTACGCAAATGAAGCTTCGGGAAGAAAGGTTGACAGATGTAGCAGCAATTATAAGAGAAGCTACTCAAACTACACCTTCCAGAGCAACCAAGATAAGGGATTCGTGGAAGCAAACTGAGAACAATCCAGTTTACGCTTATACGGATATGGAAGCTCTTGCTCTGATGGTAGAGAGTGATTTATCCGTCTCGCAATATAACTCCATTCAATCAGGAGCGAAGAAAAGGAACGCAAACATTTATCCTCCATATAACCGAGTACTGGCTGCTAAAAAGACCTGTTATCCTGCAGATGAATTCATTACGATTTCAGACACAGAGATTATATGATATATCACTACTTCTTGCAAAGACTTAAAAAACCACAAATAAATGCATTTTTATAGTTTCACTAGGTTGTGCATAGCAATCAAAAGGTCACTCCCGGCCAAAAGTTTTTAGTATCATTTGAGAGCCAAAAGATAGTCCATTCAGAATCGCAAACGGTTAGGTGCGTCATTCTGCGTCCAAACGTATGATGTCAGTAGAAAAAAGCCCAAAATATATCGACTATTTTGAAATAACTTTTTCAGCGTGAGAGATACTAAGTTGAAATGTTCGGCAAAAACGTGTATTTTTGGTAGGCAAACAACTTTGTAGAAGACATGAAAAATGTGAAAAATATTGGAAAAAAGTTATATTAAAATTTTGATTTTTGGGGGCCATTTTGAAAAAACATGCTGTATCTTGTAATCTATAAGAGGTAGAAATTTGGTGTCTTCGACAAAGTGTCTTGAATTTACAAGTACAACAACTTTGCTGAAGACACCAATCGTCTATCTCAATCAGGTAAAAAAAATTTTTTTTTATCTCACTTTTAGGTGATTTAATCACCTGTCCGCTAGTGCCAAAAGAAGCGCTTTTACAAATGAAGAAACTCCTCTGAACAAACTTTTTTTCTAAAATGAATGGTTTGGGCGCTATGCTGTTTCGATCACTAAATCGGCAAAAAAAATCACTGTGCGTTGGGACCCATCAGGCACCGTTTGCAAGACATTTCATTTGAATGAAAATCACTCTCTCTTACCTCACGGACCACGATTGTGTGGTTTCCCCAGCCGTTGCTGAACATGGCGAAAAAATCCGGAACCGCTTGGCCCGATAGATACACTCCGGCTGCCATGAAGAGCAACACTTTGAACGGTGATACGAACAGATAGGTACTGTAACGAGTTTCCGTCAGCTTCTCCCGGATGGTGGCCAGCGTGGCAAATGGTCCTGTCGTGAAATGGAATGTGACTCGTTATTGGATCGGTGGTCATCGGTGAGTTACGCAATTTTGGATTCTTTAGATGTTTGATTTTTCGATTAGGCTGTAGGGCTAGGGCGGTTCAAATTTCAAAACTTCATGTCAAAACAAATGTTCATAACAGAGTTCTGTCAAGTTTTCAGCGATATCAGTGGTCATTTAAAGAGTCCCAAGCACGATGTAGGTTTATTTTTATGCGAGTTACTATGATGAATTAAAAAAAATGTGCTGGGCAGTATCTTAATGCAAATTAAAATTTATCATCTGTAAGCCAAATTAGTAGTTGCTTGAGAGAAAAATTGAATCAGACGAATGCTAGCTATACACTTATTTCTAAATTCTAGGTCAGCCACAAACTCCGTCAGAAACACTTTGATTGAAAATTTGGCAATATCTGTTTTAATCAAAAAGATTGTAAAGAATACGTTGGAGATGGGGTTTTTCTATTTTCATATTTTGATCCACCCTACTGCAGGCAAAGCAACTTACGGAAATAGCTTTTAAGTGAGAGGTAGTTCTCCCACCAGTGACACGATACTAGGAAAACAGCGACCGGAATAAACCACAGTTCAAACGAATTGCTCAGCAAAGGCCAAACAACGAATCCTGTCACCTGGGCACTGATGGCCAACACATCCACGGTGTACTTGAAAGGCAGCTTCGACTCCGCTGATGATCTTGAAAGCAGCCCGAGAATAGCCGGCACCAAACAGACACAGTTGGTCAACATTACCGCCTTAACAGCATCCATATTGGGAAAGATTAGGAACGCCAACATAGCCAAACCCGTCACGTGGAAGCCCTCCATGAGGGCAACGACCGCCAACTGGCCGAACGTTGGTCGTGGAATGTTCTTGAAGAAGCAAATGCGAGCTGCTCGAATCAGTGTCCCAACCTCCGGAATGGTGAACGAGATAATGATGGCCCACATCCACCCGATTCGTTGCTCTGTCGGAATGATGGCCTCGAACTGTTTGTCCGGTTCTGTGGATGGAAGTTTGACGTCATTTCAAAATCCAAATCTCGCAGTCAACAAGCATCACGCTATGTTCAAAGCGGGTTATTATGTCACTTTCATATATCTCATTTTAGTTCACAGTGAGTTGCTCTTCATCATAAGAAATAAGCTACACTTTTAAAATCGAAAATTGCATAAAAGCCCCCTTTGGACACAGCGTGGCAAGCATCGAAACTCACGTCGCACATCGCAGTATCTGTTTTTGACTCCCTCCTTCACGTTGGACGTCATCAGCAGGAAGGACATCTTGGAGAAGCACGCGGCGGCCAGCGTTACCAGGAACACGAAAATGTACGTAAACACTTTGAGACATTTGATGAACACGCTCAGATAATCCTGGCTGGCTGCCGAACCGGACGTCTGCTGCACCGGCGGGTCTTGGAACGAGTCCCACAGTTTGGTGTCCTGCTGAACTCTAAGAGAGAGAGAAATGAAGAAGGCGAAGGGTCCTGCATTAATCGGAATATCAAACACAATTTAATTACAGTTTATGGGGCACAATAAATTTAATCGGATTTCAGCTCGGCTGATGAGTAAGTTTGTGAAGCTGCTGCCGCAGTAGTTGACAGAGCGAATAATAAACGGGCTTGTCGAAAAGGTCAGCTGATAAATATGGGAAATTATAATCCTGTCCGGCGCACGTGTCGTACATGTGTAGGGTAAGGTGGGGTAAAAGTTCGACCGTAGAAGTATAATCAATTCACAGAAAAGACATAAAAGAAACTTAAAAAATACCTTACAGTGAACCTTTAGCATATTTGCTACAATGTTGCCGAAATGGTTTCTAAGCATGTATGCAAACATTTATATACTGGAAAGCGTCCTTATGATAGGGATAGAGACGCCCTTACATAACAAACTGAATGGGATTAATTTTTGTTTTGTTCCATACGATTGAAAAACTTTCGAAAATTAAAATTTTTGCCTCGAAACTCTGCTATCCTAATCTCAATCGATTTTGATAATATTTAAAATGAAAGTCTCTTACAAAAACAGCATTCCGTCCACCATGACATTTATTACCTTTGTAATAATATGAGCTAGAAATTGAAAACAAAAACTTTTGCCCCGCTTTACTCTGCAGACATCTACTAATGAACGTATTCACCTAGCACACAACATCTTGGGTCCGACAAATAGCCGAGATTGGAAACCATGATGTATGGACGACTCAAGCTCGCTCCGAAGCCCGGATTGTCCTGCATCCTTTCTGAAGGTTTCAACAATTAAGAGATGGCTCGGAAGGTAGGAGTAGGGTTTAGGCAGCCGCAGAATTTATGAGCCGATTGATTTATCACAACCGGACGTCAGGATATTGCTCGTTGTCGAATGCGGCTTGAAATCGCCAGGCCAGGTTGCGGTGTATCATTGTTTGGACAAAATGAGATTATTTTATGTCACGGAATGTTGGACATTTGTATAGGAAACATGAGGGTATAATGACCCAGCATTTCTCGCGGGTTAATCAATTTTAAAATCATGCACGGACGAAAGATCATGAGATAGAAGATAAATTGCTTAAAATTTTCTATGATCATTTACTACTTATGCTTTTAAGTGAACAAAAACCGAACTTAATACCGTGCCATTTAATTTCACTAGAGTTTGAATCTTTTGACAATTACACGTATTTCGACCTCATCTGTAAACAGTATTCAATGTCGTATAGTAGAGTCGATTTAAATTTCTTCCCCACTAGGCCTATTAACCTTTATCCAGCCAACATACTTTTGAATGCTGAAACACACTACAGGGACCGACGCAAGCGGGGAATTCGGAAAAGAGCCAGAGATGAAACCATGAGGAAATGGCAACAGCAGTGGCATACCCAGACAACCAAAATGTACGTATAGCGAAATCACCTGGAGGCTTTGTATGTGCAAAATTTCACTCATATGATGTCGCGAAAAGGCCTTCTACGTACAAAAGTGGAGGCGATATGCGTGCATATATTATGTGATGAATAACAGTATACAATGCGAGTGTTTAAATATCCTACTGAACTAACCTGTGATATTATGCGATTTATCTTATGATAACAAATGTTGATTTGACAGCTGCTACGAATTTATTCGACTTACTTTGTACGAGTGTACGGGACGAAACAAAATGTACAAATGAACTCAGAAGAAAAGCGTTTTATGCGAGGAAACTCATCAATCTGACGATTTCATCCACTGTGTTTTGCGGGTTTGATGTAATTTGAATGAATAAACGAGTTATAACGTGAACTTTGATGCGATTTATGGTTGTCTGGGTAACGCTGAGAATGGTAGATGGACCCACCGACTAATTCCGTGCCTATCGATGTGGGTAAACAGAAAATACAGAGAAGTGAATTTTCACTTCACGCAGTTTTTGTCTGGTCATGACTGCTTCAAGAAATACCTGAATAGGTTAAGACACGCAAGATCGCCGTTATGCACCGGGTGCGGCGATGTTGACGAAACCCTTGAACACGTAGTCTTCGAATGTCCGCGCTTCGAGCACGAGCGAGCCGAGATGACACCCGTCGTCGGCAAATACGTTAATGTGCACAATATCGTCCAACGAATGTGTGCTGACGAAGAGGAATGGGACGCGGTGAACAAGACAATCGTTCAGATGATGTCTCTTTTACAACGAAGATGGCGAGAGGAGCAGCGGCACTCAACACAGCGGACAGCACATGGCTCTGAATCGTTTCTGGCAGCCGGAATCATCGGACCGACCTTGGCGCTTGACAAGTCAGCCTGTTGAAGCGAGCATATGAAGGAGACCAACGGGCGTTACCGGAGTAGGCTAGATCCTCCGCCGGGGACTAGATTGAGTAGAGCGGGCGTAGCGTAATATCGGTAATAAGTCGTCGAGGCACCTGCAAACCGAAAGTCATCCTCCAACCGGCATTGTAGGACCGACCTCGGCACTGACCGACCAACATCGCGTCGGAGTAGGCTATGTCTTTGCGCCGGGGACTAGCCGAGTTGATCGCGAAACAGCTCCGGCAAATGGTCGTTGACGCGCCTGTGAACCGGAAGTTTCCCTCCACCGGAATCGCAGGACCGACCTCGGCATCAGCCCGGAAAGCATCGGTTCGGGAGATCTTCCGCCGTCGGGGAAATCTTCGTCGGAGTAGGATAGATCCACCGTCGGGGACTATTCTGGGTATTCCGTAGCGAATCACCGGCTTAAGTCCTCGGGGCACCAGTGAACCGGAAGCCATCCTCCAACCGGAATCGCTGGATCGACCTCGGCACTTCACCGGTCAGCAGCAGTGAAGCGGGAACAAACGCGTAACGTTACCGGTTTCGGGAGACATTCCTACGTCGGGAACTCTCCGCTAGAGTAGGCTAGCTCCACCGTCGGGGACTATGCCGAGTAGCGATCGTGACAACCACCAGTTTTGGGTCGTCGGGGCGCCAGTGAACCGGAAGCTACCTTCCAACCGGAATCGCTGGACCGACCTCGGCATCCAACTGGTCCAACCTGGAGAACTCGAGAATCGGCGGATTAGCAGCAGGCGCAAAAGTTGCGCAGGGCTCTGGCGAGATGCCAGCCCCAAACACGTTGCAGCAGAGCAACGAAGCGGCAGTAGAAATATGGCCCTGGCGCGATGCCAGCAGTACGAAGAGAGCAAGGGAAATACAGGAGCGTAAGATGCACGTGAGTCACACGCAGAGAGCGAAGCACAAGGAGCAGTGCAGCGGTTAGCACAATAGCCTCCCCCATGAAGTAATGCCAAGAGGCAGTTCCGGGGGGAATGGCTCGTGGGCGAAGGTGGATTTAGTCGGTATGGATTCAAGTACGACACTCTGGCGCACGATGGACGAATTCGATATGACTAGCCTCCATATCGAACGTGAAACGCAGGGTTAGTTCGTAAATGTAATTTATCACCTTTTTGGAAATATGGTCCAGGTGGTTCCGGAGTTATTCCGGATTGTCCTGGGGTAGCAAAATTGGCCACATTATCCCTTCAACGGATATTTCGTGATCCTGATGAGCTATTCGGCTGGTGTTTCCGGTTAAGTTGTTCAGTAGAACGAGGACCACCTGACACTGAAAAATTTGTTTGGGTGTTTGGCCGCTAGGTGGTGCTTATATTTTGTTTTCTTCAATTCTTTATAACTCAAGATCCTGATGAACTAGAAAGTTTGTGTTTGGCAAAGTTGTTCATTAGAACGAGGGCTATTTAGCAGTGAAAGATCTATTTAGGAATTCGTCCGCTAGATGGCGTTAGTAACATTTTTCTTTAAATTTTTATATCTCTAGATCCTGATGAGCTAGAAAGTTAGAGTCTTCAGGACAAAAGTGCACTGACTGCTATGCTAATCCCGAGAGCAAAAGTAATTATTGGGATATTCAACAAATTTCCTCTAAAGATTCGAAGACGACATTTTGAAGACACTTTTTTTTAGATAATTCTTATAATATATTTGAAGTACAATTTCCCGAAAAAAAAACATTGAAGAATTTCTGACGCAAATTGTGATGTATTATGAATATATTCCTCAAAGACTTTTGATGAACTTCTACAAATTATTTGTATGTAAATGATTGGGAAAACTATTGAAAATAATTCGCAGAAGTATTTCTAGTTAATCTTAAAGAGGGTAGGACAAGTAGGACATGTACTTCTCAATCTAAATTACATCATTTGTCCTGATTCATTTGCCAAACAGAAAGGTAAGTAGTTCTGGAATAATTATTGCCTTGCAATCATACGATATCATCCCATACGGTATCATCTTGCTAGAAAGATGTATTCCAGCATCTTTTTGTTTTCTTATAGACGCACCGCAATGATGTCAAAAAATTATCTACCCAGGACATGAGCAGCTTCCGATACCATACCGGGACAAAAGAAGCATCGATACCATTCTTAGAATACCACCTGCAAATATACTGTTCTGTGATATTGAAATTGGAAAGTTGACCAGTTAGGATTCGGGCAGAAAAAAACGGAGAGAAGATCGCATCCGGAAGAAAGTTCCTCCGAATTAGCATTGATGCCATCCAGATTGAAGAATCTGATTTTCGGTAAATTTCGGTGCGGGTACCCTGATCAAGAAAAATTATCAACTCTCATGGGGAGGACATGCGATATGGATCATTTAACTGGAGGAAGATCCGTCCGGGGTTATACTGACAATTAGATTCGAGGACTTCTATGGACAGAATGGACAAATCGACAGAGTTTCAGGAGCCACCAACAGTTTTGATTACAGATTTGAACATATAATTGGTTAAAATAAAATTGATTAGTAGAATCATGTAAATGGTCCATTTATCTGTGTATCTGTTTGCTTATTTTAATTTCGAAGAGGTTTTAAACAATCTGGAAGAAAACAAATTAGTAATCTGAATACAAATACATCTAAGTTACACATTGCTCCCTATATTTCTAACTTATATTAGCCTTGACTACCCGACACTTAAACGAGACTTAGAGCCAACCAGGCGAAACGTGATTTAGTGTGACTTTTAAACTACTTAGTTTAGATATTTTTCAGTGTGTACATATTTCTATTATCTGTTCAATTTACATACAAACACGATCAACGTTGTACTTGAATTTGGGGAATGAAAGATACTAAACGGTTTTTCATGATATTCTAATACTTGTCTACGACCCCCAAAAATTCTGGCTTGTGAGCAGAACGATTGAGAATATCTATAGTGAAAGTTGTAATAATTGCTACAAGAAACTTCTTCAACCTTTAGAAAAACGAATGGAACAATTCTCCATGGCATTTTCAAATGAATCAATAGATGTTTATTTTATAAATATCTACGGCCAACCCTGTATATCTTCTAGGTTAAATTGCCGTGAGCATTCATGGAAGAATTTTTTTAAATTCCAGGATAATATATAGAAAATATATCTGTTTATTGAACAATCTTTGCGAATGCGAATAGTATGATGGCGCTAGCGATTTCTGAACGTGCGATTACTCTTGATATAATCTATCAAAGTATTGCTAAATCTCTTGGCGATTATCACAGCGATTCCCACAGCACACTCTCCAGAAAATTTTGGCTGATTCAAAATTGCCATAAAAATCTCCTGTAAACTTTTGCGACTGGCCGGGTCTATCGATGCAAAGAAAAACATCACTACAGAAATTCACAGAATTTTTGCAGTTCATCCATTTGTTGTCTAGAAATAGACAAAGAAAAGCAGGCAGTTTTTTGTAGAATTTTTTTAATGAAATCGATTTAAAAAGGATACAAATATTTAGGATAAGCATATTTTTAATATGACTGATAACAAAAGTGATGAATGAAATGAATGATCCTAAACACAGGACAGGTAGGCGTATCTTTTTAGAGACTTGGTCTCTATTTTAATGCAAGCCTTTAAAAAATCTCTTTTTAATGGAAGGTTAAAATATCTATTCCAATCAAAATGGTCTCTAAATTCTCCCTTTTCCTTATTTTGCTTGCATTGAATCCTGATGCGAAATTGCACAGGCTCCAAAGAAACCTTTTCAACAAGCAACCAGTTTCAACAAGCTCTTCAAAAATTTCGTCTTAGATTCCAGGATGAAAAGCTTCAAGGAATTATCATAGTGATTGTATTTAGAATATTTTTAGGGTTTCTTACAAAGATATCTCCATGAATTCTTCTTGAGATTTCTATACTAATTTTCCCAAAAAAATCTTCCAGCGATTCTTTGAAGGATGCTTAGAAGAATTTCTCCAGAATTAGCTCCCGGAAATCCTTGAGAGTCCAGATAGCCGTTGCGGTAAACGCGCAGCTATTCAGCAAGACCAAGCTGAGGGTCGTGGGTTCGAATCCCACCGGTCGAGGATCTTTTCGGGTTGTAAATTTTCTCGACTTCCCAGGGCATAGAGTATCTTTGTACCTGCCACACGATATACACATGCAAAAATGGTCATTGGCATAGTAAACTCTCAGTTAATAACTGTGGAAGTGCTCATAAGAACACTAAGCTGAGAAGCAGGCTCTGTCCCAGTGGGGACGTAACGCCAGAAAAAAAGAAGAAGAAATACTTGAGAGCTCCGACGCTACTAGCTCTAGTTATTTCCTCAGAAATTACTTCTATTTATTTTTTCAAAACTATCCAAGAATTTCCTTCAGATATTTTTTCTCAAATCCTTCAACCGAATTCTCTAATTGCTACTCGAGGAGATCTTCCAAAGATTTATATAAAATTCGCAAAAGTTTACAAAGTTATTTTTCCGGAGTTTTTGTAGAAAAAAAAAATAGTTTAAGGGTTATTCAAGAAACCCCGCAAGAATTTCTCCGCCTTTTCATGAATTCATCCATGTTTCCTTTAAAAAATCCAAAATTACTTGAGGGTTTCTTCGAAAAATCTACTTTTTCCAAGGAATTTCTTCAGCACTTCATCCAAATGTTACTCCTGAAGTTTTTCCAGAAAAATCTTTAAAAATGTCTCAAAAAATACTCAAGCAATCTTATAAAGTTTATTTAAGTTTTCACACCAATTAATCCTTACGATTTTTTTTTTCTTATAATTCTGCCGATCGTTCCTACACAAATTTGTATAGGGATTCTTTCTAATGATTTTCGAGAAATTTCTTTTGAAAAGTCAGCGGATACTATCCCGATTCGATTAATTCGAAGCTTATAAACATTGAGAATTTAGCAAAAAATGAGTTGTGTTTATGCGTATTTTTTTAACTTTTGGAAACAATGATTTTTATGATAATGCATCACACGCTCATAGAATCATGTCTCACATGAGTTCTGAAAACGATATGAACAGATGAAATGCAGTTATTACATGAAATGACATCGCTGAAACCGATTCCGTATCCAAAACTTTCATAAATATGTTCAGTTTAACAAATTAATACAAAGATTGCAAAAATTCCTAAGGGAATTGCCTACATTGTTTTCATTGGTGATCAATGTTACCCCTTATCAGCTATATAAAATCACTTAAAACATTTTTTTAAACATGCTTCAAACTTTCAGGAAACAAAATACAGTATAAAGACACGAGCATTGGGTGTCAGTACTTGTTTTAAAAATATTAAAATTACAACATATGAATTTTTGAACTGAATGTTTAAGAAATATTCAAAAAAATGATCAATGTTACCCCGGATTACGGTACACAGCTTGAAAGGAATCTCTGGAGCAATTGCTGAAGGTATTTTTTGAGAAATCTCCACTTGAAATCTTATGTTAACCCTGGAAAACATTTTTTTTAAAACCCCTTGAAAATATCATAGAAGTTAATTATTCAATTCTAGAACACGTTTTGACCGGGAATCTTGGAGGATATGCCAGGGAAATCGAGTGATTTATTGGATAACATCTAGGAGAAATAAGGACTTTCTTGAAAATAATCTCAAGGCATTTGTGGAGGAATGTGGATGATTTCTGAAATAATCTTTTGATAAATTTAATTTCTGTGATTTTACATGGGAAAATCCATGTTGAAAATTGAAAGTGTCCTAAACGAAATTCGTAGAAACAGTAGAATTTCCTTAAATCAACTCGATTATAATATGATTCCCATAACGCCAACTGTTCTGGTCACTCGCAGTTCCACATCTGTTTGACAGATCCCAGTCCCTTCATTTTAAACTCCGCACAAAGATGCAGTTTAATCTGGTTTACCAACTGCTGATCATTCAAAAGGATCAGGAAATAGTCCACGTATATTGCGACGATGACGACCATTCCTTCCACCACCCGATAGTACACGCACGTGTCATACCTGAATCACTTGAAACCTATTTGCTTGAGATTCGTGTCCAGCGTCCTGTTCCATACTCTGCTGGCTTGCTTCAGGCCGTACGCGCCTTCTAAAGCCTGCAAACCTTCCTCGGTGCTCTATCATCCCGGAACTCTTTTGGCTGTTCCATTAAGATCTCTTCATCGTCCAAATAGTCCTGTAGGAAAGCGGTCACCGCGTCCATTTGATGCATCTCCAGTCCCAACTTCGCCGCCAACGCACCGTTGGATAACGAACGACAGCCGAATAGATGTATTGATAATCCACACCTTTTATTTGTGAAATGCAGTTAGGGTGCCGGTGCCATTAGTGGACCACCTAAGCTATATAAAATCATAACAAAATAACGAAAAGTCTTAACAGAGATCTTTTTACGTCGACAGAAAGATTTCAACCTCTACTATATGGGAAAAATATAAAAAGAGTGATAAAACCAATATTTTAACATAAAATCGTTTGAGCCACTATTGGTACACGTGTTCCAGTAGTTGCGCTAGTGCTCCAGTAGTAGACGTTCGGGAATGATAAAAGGAATTTTAAACAAAATGGTAATTTTTTACATAGGTTTTACATTTTTCCCTCGGAACAGCAATTAATATCATTCGAATGAAGCATAAAGATCATCTCTAGGGCTTTTCTTCATTTTTATACATCCATTTTAAAAACTGCTTGCATCTGTTTATCCACTACTGGAACACGACGGCTACTACTGGTGCAAGGGAGCAAATTTTTTGCATAAACTCAATTATTTATATGACTTTTTAATAAAATAAAACGCTGAAATTTGGCAAATCGACTTAACTAGAGACGATCTATCCACCAAAAATAGCACATGTCGTTTTTATCGAAAAATGTTCGCTTTATTCCATAGTCCAATCTACTGGTACATTACAACCATTGGTACCGGCACCCTAATAATAAGTCGTGCCTTGTACTATCCAATGGAGCCATCCGCTTTCGTCTTGACCTTCTTCTTCTTCTTCTTCTGTCGGGTGTGGGATCACTGCGTCCATTTTTTAGGACTATTGTGATATACCCTATTACTCTATGTACACAATGTTTTCCAGTAGCAAATGTGCCTCCGGAATACTTTGCGCATTTGACTGAACTTTGAACCATCTGCCATTGATGGGCAGAAGTCCTAGGTTGCAGTGTTGTAGTTCCCCCAATCTGGCGTGATCAGCCTAATAAAGCTAACCACCTCCCTGGGGGATGCGTTCCAAATATCAGCTGGCTGTAAGTAGTGCTTGCCAAATATTTTGAACCTACGATGGATGTGTGCACTGCAAGAGCAGAGAAGGTGTTGTGAGGTTTCGTCCGTCTCGTCACAGAAACGGCAATTTGTGTTTTGGACGACACCGATCTTGTATAAGTGGTATCTGCTTGGGCAGTGACCAGTTATTAGACCGATGTATGTTCTGAGATCCCTTTTGTTGAGACCTATAAGTTTTTGTGTTTGTGTCGTGTTTATTGTTACGAACCTTTTGGACTGATTCGCATTGGAAACTGTATTCCAGTTTGATTGAATTTGACCGAACAACCAGTTGTTCAATTCCGTGTTTAGTGCAGAGTTTGAAATGCCAAGGAATGGCTCTGGACCAATGAACATATTGGTTGATCCATTCCTTGCTAGCTGATCGGCAATTTCGTTACCCTCTAGACCCGTATGTCCTGGGATCCAATATAGTTTAACTCGATTGCGTTCAGCTAGGGATTTCAGTGCAAGAATGCATTCCCACACAAGTTTTGAGTTGCAAGTGAAAGCCTTCAAAGATTGAAGCGCTGCTTGACTATCAGAGAAAATACAGATGGTGGCATGTCTGTAATTTCTTTTCAGACACAGCTGCGCACATTCCTTGATTGCATAGACTTCTGCTTGAAATACTGTAGGCCACTGTCCAAGAGAGACAGAGATTTTGGTTTTCGGTCCGTATACTCCAGACCCTGTCAAATTATTCATTTTTGAACCATCTGTGTAGAATTTAATAGATCCCGGTGAAATGGTGGGTCCACCTCCTTCCCATTCCTCACGAGAAGGAAAGACCACCGTGAATGGCGAGTCATAGTTTACCACTTTTTCCATCCAGTCACTACATTTTTCAACAATAGGATTTATCGAAAATTCGTTTAATATACTGAGGTGACCTGTTAAGTCCCCTGACAGTAGGACTGTTGATCGTTTTAGCCGAAGAGCACTTTTCTCAGCATCCAGCTTTATGAATTGATCCAGCCGGGGCAGATTGAGTATAGCATCTAGGGCAAACGAGGGGGTACTACGAACTGCACCGGTTATGGCAATACAGGCAGTACGTTGAATTTTGTTCAGCTTAGCTCTAGCCGTAGCTTCCTTTGTCTTAGGCCACCAAACAAGGGACGCATAGGTTATTCTAGGCCGAACGATTGTTTTATAGATCCACATGATCATACTGGGTTTTAGACCCCATGTTTTACCACAGGTCTTTGAGCAAACCCAGAGTGAGTTGAGACCTTTATTTATGATTGTTTGAAGATGGGTGTTCCAATTTAGTTTTGCGTCAAGTGTGATGCCAAGATACTTGACCTCATTTGAGTAAACTAATTGTATTTGGTTCAAGAAAAGAGGGTGGAGTTGTACCTTTCGTCTTTTTGTGAACGGTACAATTGTTGTTTTTGAAGGGTTTATTCCTAGTTTCTCTTTTTGACACCAGGAGAGTGTGTGATTGAGAGCAATTTGCATCCTTGATGAAATAACGCTGTCAAATTTGCCTCGTACAATAATGACTACGTCATCTGCGTATCCAACAACTTCAAAACCCCTTCTTTCTAAGCTATCTAGCAGTTCGTCCACCACTAATGACCACAATAAGGGAGATAGTACTCCCCCTTGAGGGCATCCCCTTGTAGCCATTACAGTAATGCGCGAATCACTCAGCTCAGATGAGATCTGTCGATTTGCTAGCATAGCATGTACCCAGGTTGCAATGCATGGGTCGAAGTTTCTCCTCAACATTGCCGAACCTATAGACGAATAAGAAGCGTTATCGAACGCGCCCTCAATATCAAGAAATGCTATAAGAGCGATTTCTTTTGCATTAAAGGTTTTCTCGATCTTGTTCACTAGCGTGTGCAGTGCTGAGACCGTTGATTTTCCGCTTTGATAAGCAAATTGGGATTTAGAAAGAGGCATAGTTTTCATAAATTTAGAATCTATATACTCGCATAATACCTTCTCCATGATTTTAAGCATTACCGAGGATAGGCTTATCGGTCGGAATGCTTTAGGGTTGGTTTTGTCCTTTTTTCCTGCTTTTGGAATAAAGACAACTCGAACTTGACGCCAATCATTTGGAATGTGTCCCAGAACTAAACTTGCCTTAAAAATCTCTACCATGTGTGGAATCAGTGTCTCTTCCTCTTTTTGGATAAGCGCTGGGAAGATTCCATCCATGCCAGCAGATTTGAATGGCTCGAAAGATCTCACTGCCCTAACAACCCTATCGCGAGTAAAAGCTTCTTTGGCAACCTTTATTGCGTCCCTTTTTGCTCCTGAGTCCCCTGATAGGAACCCGTGTGGAACTGAGACGTCAAGTCTGGCACCTTCAGCATTTAGACTCGTTTGTGGGATTGAATCAGGAAAGTGAACTCTTAGCATTTCACTCAGTGTTTCACGAGGTTCCACAGTGAGTGAACCGTCAGTCCTTTGAAGACTTCCCAAACCATTGGAGTGATCCTTCGAAAGAGTTTTATGAAGTCGAGCAGCTACGGGAGTTTTCTCAATGCTTTCACACATGAGAACCCATGATTTCCGTTTTGCTCGTCTCATTTCTTTGTTATACTCTGTCAGAGCCTTTCGGTATAGACTCCAATCAGAAGTGCGTTTGGCTCGGTTGAATTCCTTCCGAGCAGTTTTCCTGAGTTTATCAAGGTTGAAGTTCCACCATGGAACATCTCTGTTCGAACTAACTGTTTTGATCGGACAGCTCTCTTGATAAGCATTTAGAATTTTGTTTTTAATAGAATCCGAAGCTGCTTCTAACTGTATAATAGTCTGAATATTCGGCTCTATTATATAGTCTTCAGAACGGAGAATAGCTGAGTAGGTTTCCCAATCAGTTTTCTTGGGATCTTTAAACGACTTTTGAATCATTAGACCCCCTTCCCACTCGAAGACTATATGTTTATGGTCTGACATAGATATTTCATTAGAAACATGCCAGTTTTTTATTTTATCCGAGATGGATTGACTGCATAAAGTCAGATCAAGGACTTCTTGTCGTAAGATGTTTTCAAATGTAGGCTTATCACCGACATTGCATATGTCAATATTTTTGGAGGAAAGAAACTGCAAAAGATGCTCACCTCTGATATTTGTGTTTGTACTTCCCCATACAAGGTGATGAGCATTGGCGTCACAACCGATGACGAAGGGGATGTTGTGTTTTTGACTGTAAGAGACAAGAGCAGCCATCTCTGGAGGAGGAATGTCTTCTGCGTCGCCAGGGAAATACGCCGAAACCATAATGATCTCAGTACTGCCCCTAGCAGTAGAAACCTCCATCCTGACCGCCACGATGTCCCTTTTGATGAATTCTGTAATTGGAAAACATTTAGTATCATTGCGTATTAGAATAGCTGCTCTGGGAGAGAGCTGGCTGTCATCATATACCAACCTACACGAGTTTAGTTGAATACCTTGTATTCGAGTTTTGTTGACCCATGGCTCTTGAATCAGTGCCACGGAAAGGTGTTCTTTTGTGAATCTCCTGCAAAGCACATCTGTTGCGCACTGAGCATGATGGAGATTCACTTGGAGGATTTTAATCATTGCTGAGGCGTTCCGCATTTTCCGGACGTTTGCCGTCCTTCTTTGGATGTTGCGGATCATCAACTTTTGATTTTGGGGGATGTCTTAGATTTTGGTTTTTGTCCTTTCCCTTACCTAGGCCTGCTGGCTTATCCCCTGTGGTCAATTTTACACTTTTGACATTTCCACTGCCCTTATTGGGAGCCATTGAGGTGACACCGCTTGGGCCAGGAAGTGAGGTCAAATATGCATCTTTTCCATCAGAGGAAGACAAGCTAGCCTGTATGGTGGGAGTTGGTTGTGGGATGCTACTAGAGGCCTCCTCAGATTTCTCTTGGGTCGGCTGTCCAGTTGGATTGTCATTGGAGTTTGGGGTTGTGCTCTTTACTTTCCTCAACTGTATTTCTCCAAAGCGGTAGTTGAGGATGAACTTGGATTGAATGAGTTTTTCCATGGACGGTCCATCTACATTAAAGACCCACACCACATGCTTGTTGTTAGGAGTGAGCCGTTGCATGACACGCCAGTTGTTGGTTAGCAGATCGTTCTGACTCTCGATGAGAGCTTTGATACGATCATCGGTGTATTGTGCGCTTTGAGGGAAGAAGGCTCGAATCAGTTCTGGACGTTGAATCTTATCCTCATCCATTGCAACCAACTCAACGCCTTCCAGGGGATTTAATGCAGGTGTTATCTCCTTTACCCATTCCGCAGTCTCCTGATCCTTACAAATAAGAACCATATGGCCAGACTTGTAGATAAGGTTAGAGAACTTGGGCTTCATTGTCGCGTTCCGTTGTTGTTCAACCCGAAGCAGCAGTGCCTCCTGGAGAACGTCCAGCTGAGTCGTTGAAAGTTGGGTCGTGGGGAAGTCTTTTGGGATTATTCCGACTCTCCTGCGACTGGTAATTTCACCGTAGCTTAGACTAGTCTGTTTTTTATCTTCTGGAGGGGGTTTGTCGATCGTCGAGGCTGTTGAGCTGTTGGTTTCCTGTTGCCCAACGCGCTTTCTCGGATTCAGGTGTTGTTTCATCCGTTTCTGCTTATGTTCTTCTTCAGCATTTGTAGACTTGTCAAGGTCCTGCCGAGTGCGTTTCGAAGGAGTTGACACCATAGCCTCACCCCCCGTGATTCTGGATAGGGCCTCAGGGCGGCTTAAGCCACTTTGTCGGAGTGCTTTTAGCTGCTTCCTTTGGCTCCGAGTGATCTTTTTGGTGCCAGTAGGTTTTTGTTTGTTCGCGTCATCTGTTGGATGTTGATCGGTCTTCCCATCAATAGGACCCGAGGTGACGTTCGATCCTGTGATTGATGGCTGCGATCCTGTCAAGTTTATTGTGACTGTAATTCCATCCTCTTCGTCGTCCATTGGTTCAACCGAAGGATGGAGTCCTGGGTCGTTCGGGAGTGTCAGAGGGAGGTCGGTTTCCATGTTTTCATGCGAACTACTGAGAAGCTCATCTTCGGTCAGTCCAAGCTTACCAAAAGCATTCTCTGTTTCCGTTTCATCCGACTGGGAGAGGCAGTCGTCACCTTTTTCGAACTGAGGAAGGCAGTCGACACCTTTTATTTTGGTTTGATTATTTGCACTCATTTTTTGGTCCCACGAGTCGCTGGGGAAAGACGGTCCGCTGCATCATTGCCCCGCCCTAATGCAGTAAGAGCTACATACTGGAGAGTTCGCCCTGGTGCTCTCCAGGCTCCGTTAGCGATTGAGCATATTTTAAACCCCCTCAACCATTCATCCATCAGCACGGGTCGCATCACACCTTGGGATTGGGGTTACCTGATTAGTAGATTTTTACTACAGGATCAGGCAATCCGTAGTGTTATTCTTAGCCAGTTGAGACAACCACTACCGACACTACACGGCTATCTAGGCTGCTTGGAAAAGAAGATAACATTGAATATTAACTTCTATGAACGACCAAGCAGCCAGCACCTTGACCTTGATGACCCATTTACTCTTCAACGATTTGCGCACTCATTTCGCTCCTTAAGATCCAACGATCTTGATCGGATCGCCTCAACGCTTCCTGGATGGTTATTGGCTCTGTGGACAATTTGATTCCGAATCATTGCTGTTTCTAACGGAAGCTGAGATTTACCTGCTTCCGACTTAGCGCACCCGGTCACTGTGGTCAGGAATCTGTTGCAGATGAACATCTTCTTCTTTGGAATGTGAAGAAAGTGCGATGCTGTTTCCAGCTGAATTGCATCGTCCCGCTGGGAAGAAACAAGTTTCTGAAGAAGGATCTCAATATCAAAATACTTGCCTGGACGATGGCACGCCCTCTCACTCTGCCTCGGAGTAGGATAAACACTGTCTCGGATATGATGCGGAGGGAGCGCAGACGGTTAAACTCTGCCTCTAGGTGGTCGTCCTCTTTAATGCTGCTAACACAATAGTGTCGTTTTCCTTAACCCTCAAAGCCCAGGGACAGACTTTTTATTTTCAATCGACTGGTGCTCAGAAACAAATCAGTTCAACGAAATGCGGTTTTCACTATGATCTATGGGATAATTTACAGTTCTTGCGAGTGGGGTTTTCAAACCGGAAGTTCAGGTCTGGACATGTTTTTCAACCGGAAATAAGTGTTCCCTAGTCATATATTTTATAACTTTAACAACGAAACCAATGTTTGACGATGGTAGTTTTAGCCATTTTTAGACATTATGTAACGGACCAAGGTAAGAATACACTATTTGGTTGATTTTCTTGCATAGGGCGAAAGGTGGAACCTGGTTCCGGAAGTATTTTCCGGGTAGGATCCGAGACCAAGGAAAACATGTAAATTTGACCCGAAGCAACATATGTGGCTACTTGACCGTCATGAAATCAACTCACAAAGCCAATGCAAGACATCAACTCTCAATATTGTCAATTTTACCATATGGCGAAGGCTGGGTTAAAGGGTCACTTCCGGTAAACCAGGAGATGAATATGGATTTAACTCAAAACTAAGCATGCGACTGCTCAAACTTCATGAAATAGCTTCAGCGTTGCTGTTAAAACATGCTTCCTTTCTCTATAGACACTTAGACCAGAATGTCAAACGTTGTCTGGATCCTGAGGTTACTTCCGGTCAGCCCTGTCGTCGTAAATTTTGAGCTTCTTAGTCGTCCCTTTTAGAGGGGGGCGTTACTATAACCCATAGGGCGCTTCTACTTCCAAGAGTTAATGGGGCGTTTCATAAGAAAATTTTCGCAGATACTTCAATATTTGGAACATTCACAAGAGAATCAGTATGCATCTAGACGATTGTGTTCCAATCCAATTAAAATAGGGATCGAAGAGATCTCCTAAGCTTTAACATTGTTTAGTTCAAAAAGTAGGTCTGAGAATTTACCACAAATTATTTTAACAGATGTACGACATCTCTATATGTCAATGTTATACAAGAAGTACTCAAATTCAGAAAAAGTGTTATAGTTTCTTAATGAATTGAATTTAGTAGAAATTATCGAATTATTTTACAGGAAAAACATTTAATAAATCGCTGGAACTGTTTCATACAACAGACAACAAAACTTACCGGCATCATCTTTCTTTCTGGTGTAACGTTCCTACAAAAGCAGAGCCAGGTTTTTATCGTCTCATGATAAGGAAATCGCGAAACGCAAATTATGAGCGTAAGATTTAGAAGAATCGACGTGTTGTATTTTTTTTTGAACTTCTGGTTCTAAAAATAATTCGATAATTTTTAGAAGGCTGATACTTGACCGATGTTTACTGATATTATCGTTTCATTTGTTACAGACGCTACTCGAGATCAGTAGCATCCTCAATGTGTAAGTACTGGTGCTCTCATTATTATAATAAACAATAGCGGCGCCGGCTGCGTGCGAATGCAGGTCAATTTGGAATAAGAGAGAAATATTGACGTGTTACTTGCTTTATGGAAGCCGAAGAGTCCTCTGCACTTCAACAAGTAAACACTGGGAGTTTGGATATAGGGAAGGTATTCGTTTTGGTAAACGATAAAGATATAATTTTAAATGAATGCGTCTAATCGGATTTGCGATATTACTCGATAAACGCATTGAACGCCCAACAAGTGTTCGTCACTCGCCCCCACAGAAGCAAGCGACAAGATCAAAGGATCAAACACTACTAACAAATCACTGAACTTTTTAACTACTACGCGACCGACGCGCGTTATTTTTTATCCTGCCTTCATCGTCCGCCCCCGCAGGAGCAAGCGTCAAGGTCGAAGGATCAAACACAACTCCCACCTGACGTTTTAATAAATAACGAAAAGATATGATTAGAGAAATATTGAGTAAGGTCAGATCTCTAAACATTTTTTCTTAATTCTAGAATCATTACAACAACATTCATGATTTACGACTTCATCATTTTCAGGCATGATTGAAATATTATAAGCGACTGAAAACAAATTCTCAACGAGGTTAGTGCTGAGATTCATGCACATTTTTTTACTAGGTCAAATTGCATTAGTGTATTTTACACACTTAAAAAATACAGATCACTGTAAAATTATACCGCAATCGCAACAGCTGAAGGCTTGATGAAAAAATCACCGAACGATCTGTAAAATCCCTGAACAAAATCATTAAGAAAAACTGGGAAACGGCTCGACCGGGAATCGAACTACTGACCTACCAATCAGAAAGCAGGCTTGCTACCACTAAACCAGCTTTCACTGCTTATAAGTGATGTGCAAAAACTGAAACAAAAAGAGCTCGTACCTGCCAGAGCGGCTGTCAAACGATTTGACAGAAGTTGGGTAAAAATAATGCTGTTACCGAACTGTTCGTTAGTATTTCACAGGGTTATAGTAAATTTGTTTGTTTCACGGCTTTTTTTCGGTAAACTAGTAGATTTCACGGATGTTGTCGGTAAAATAAATGACTTCACAGAAAAATCTGTAATTTTGTTGTTTACAGTTAAAATTCGGTGATTTATTTGACAGGATACTGCGATTTATTCCAAGTGTGCACAATTGCCCCATACACTAATGTTTCAGTACGTCAGTTGACGTACCGCGTAGAAAACCGCGTTATTCGAAAAAACGACATAAACAAGTTTTAATACTTGTTTTTAATTATGAATCGTTGTTTACGGCTAACCAGCCGAGTGGAAGTTTAACAACTACCGAAAAGCTAAACATTTCATATAATTTGCAATTGGATTAGATGGACAAATTGATGTGAAGATTTGCGAAAAAGTTACACGTCTTCTCAGTGAGAATCGAACTCACGACTCCCCGATCTCTAGTTGGGGCGCGTTACCACTACGCCATGAGAGGACTCATGAACGCAGAAGTTAACCTGAATTCGATTTCAGCTTAATAATCACGTGGTCCTTCGTCCTCCTCCGCCCCAACTAGAGATCGGGGAGTCGTGAGTTCGATTCTCACTGAGAAGACGTGTAACTTTTTCGCAAATCTTTGCATCAATTTGTCCATCTAATCCAATTGCAAATTATATGTAATGTTTAGCTTTTCGGTAGTTGTCAAGTTTTAATGTTCTTCGAAGTTTTATGTTATTTAGTTTTAATGTAGAATATTGTTATGCATAGAAAAAAAATCTGGCCCAGGTTTTTCACTTCGTTTTTCGTAAAACAACCGCTCAAAAATAAACATCGTGAAAAATATAACTGTATTCATAACTTATTTTTCTAGTTTTTAAACTGGTTTCATTAAATTCAGAAGTAACGCAAATGCTGCTTCAAAATTTCAATATTCTTTCAACAACTCGTGCAGTTATTTGCATGTGGATCAACGAGGACTCCTGCGTTTCTTCAAAGCAATTAAGGGTTATCTTTAAACCACATTGAACGAATAGTAGTCAAACAAGTTCATCAAAGAAAGGACATTTTCTTCTATTACTCAACGATTTTGAACTTATCAGCATCATGAAATAATATAACCTTACGTAGATCCTTGTGGAATGAAATGCAACAACATATCCATAAAATTTTGAACTGTATTAAGACGTTAACATGTTCATGACCTCAGAAAAAACTCCGTGAGATAAGAACAAATTATTCCACAGCGCTGCAGCGCGTTGGTATAGTTTGTACATTTTTAATTGATATTCTGCAGGGCGTTGAGATGCACTTGGTAAGATAAGACTATATTATTGGAGGGCGCTGATACAGCTCGGACATTTCAATTGTTGTGCAACAGGGCGTTACGATGCACCTCATCTACATGAGACAAGGTCAATTTATTTCGGGGCGTTGATGTAGCTTGACAAATTTGATTGATATCATATTGTGCGTTAAGATGCAGCTGATCTAAATAGGATAACATATTATTGCTCTAGGGTTCTGGAACAGCATAGATTTTTCTATTGTTAAAGGGCGTTAAGGTTCTATTTAGAATCGGTGTTTACAAAGTTGAAACAGAAATTTTCTCACGAACAGACAAAAATTGTAAAACAACAAAAACGTCTGTTTATCATAGGTATTTTTTGTTTTTCTTGATTTGTTGATCATTAGAATGAAAACTGCTTATTCAGTTTTAACAAATGATCGATTCTTACTGGAGCCTCAAGATGACCTGATCTGTGAGAAACAAGGTTAAATTACTCCAGTGCGTTGACAAAGCTTGGAAATTTTAATAGATGTCATAGAGGGTGTCAATACGCAACTTATCTACATGAGAAAATATCAAATTACTCCAGTACGTTGATACAGCCTTAGGTTGTGCCTGATGTCATACAGGGCTTTCAAATGCACCTGATATTATTAGGATAAGGTAAAATTTCTGTAGGGCTTTGATATAGCTTAAAATTTTCATTTAATGTCCTAGAGGGCGTTGAGATGCAGCTGATCAACATGTGGCATCCAGGCAAATTACTCCAGGGCGTTGATACATATTGCTTATTTCCTTCAACACCCTACAGAACATTGAGATATACCTGATAAAAATGTGATAAAGTTTATTTTTTTAGGGCGTTTATACAGGTTGTAATTCTTAATTGATGTTCTAAAGGACATTGAGGCGACCTTATCTACGAAAGATAAGATCAATTTATTTCAGGGCGTTGATACAGTTTGAATTATTCAATTGATATGTTAGAGGGCTATAATATACATCTGACTTACATGGGAAAAGGTCAAATTACTCCAGGGCGTTGATACAGCTTGACAATTTCTTTTGATATCATACAAGGCATTCAGATGCACCTTATTTAAATAAGATAAGGTTAAATTTGTTCAGGGCGTTGAAAAACATTGGAATTTAAAATTGATGTCCGAAAGGGCGTTAATATGTCTGGATCTACGTGAAATAAATCAAATTACTCGAGAGCGTTGGTACATGTTATCACATTTCTTTTGCTGCCATACAAGACAATACAATACAAGATAAGACAAATACAAGTTCATATGCACCTGATATTGATAGGTAAGGTGA
Source organism: Aedes aegypti (assembly GCF_002204515.2). NCBI lineage: Eukaryota > Metazoa > Arthropoda > Insecta > Diptera > Culicidae > Aedes > Aedes aegypti. The sequence continues at coordinate 20,952,587 of NC_035109.1, read as the reverse complement.
AATAACTCCAGGGCGTTGATACCACTAAAATTTTTCTATTGATGTCCTACGGGGCGGTAAGATGCACCTCATCATACATAAGATAAGATCAATTACTTCAGGGCGTTGATCCAGCTTATAATTTTCAATTCATGTCCTAGAGGGCGTTAAGATGCACCTGATCCAAATAGGATATGGTAAAATTTCTTCGGGACGTTGATAGAGTTTGAAATTGTCAAATATGAAAAAAGTTAAATTACTCCTGGTAGTTGGTAGATCATGGCAATGTCTATTGATGTCATACAGGGTATTCAAATGTATATGATCTTAGTAGGATAAAGTCACATTTCAAAATGCACTCAATCTTAATGAGATCGGGTTAATTTTCTCCCGGACGTTGATACAGCTTGGAATTTTAAATTGATGTCATAAAGGGCGTAACAATTACCGGATCTACGTGAAACAAGGTAAAAATACTCCAGGGCGTTGATATATCTTGACAATTTCATTGATGTCATACAGGGCGTTAAGATGCACCTGATTTAAAAAGGATAAGGACAAATTATTCCAGGGCGTTGATAGATTTTCAAATTTTATATTGATGTCCTACAGGGCGTTACGATGACACTGATTTGCATGCAAAAGGTCATATAACTCGAGGGCGTTGATACATGCATGATTTTTGTTATTGACATCTTAAAGAGCGTCTGATTGTATCTGATTTCGCAAAACTCTATCACATTACTTACATTTTTTATTATTTTGGATGAAAATTGTAAAAAAAAATCTAAGAAAAGCTTCTTAGTCGTCGACTAAGCGCGACTAAGCAGGACGACAGGGCTGCTTCCGGTGAATCTGGAGACAAACATAAATAACAGGTAAAACTAGACATGCGACCGCTCAGACTTCATGAAATAACCTGTAAGCACATGCTTCTTGCCTGTATGAACACTTCGGCCGGATGATCAGACAATGACCAGATTTTGAGGTCAGAACAAGAATCAGAAACCAACATATATAATTGGCAAAACTAGGCATGTGACCGCTCAAATTTCATGAAATAACCTCAGCGTTGCAATAAGAACATACTTTGATTGTATTGATACTTCGGCCTGATGCACAAAAAAACGGCCGGTTTCTGAGGTCACTTCCGGTGATTCAAGGAACAAACATAATAATAAGTAAAACTAGAAATGCGATTCCTGAAACGTCATGAAATAACCTCAACGTTGTGTTAATAACATACTTCTTGTATCAATCTATGCTTGGGCCAGATAACAAGAATATGAGCGGATTTACATGTCACTTTCGGTGAACCAGGAGATAAACATATATAATATGTAAGATCAGAGGTGTCACTGCTCAAACTTCATGCTTCATGTTCTATTGATTTTTCGTCAAGCTGGACAGGCGAATTCTGAGGCCACTATCGGAACACTGCCGTGGATGCAGCCTCCGCCCAAAAACGTTTATCAAGCCCCTAATACGCCAACAAACATCACTCCTTCTCCTCAATCGTTCGATTAATCCTCCCCGATGATCCGTTCTGCTGCGCGTTGTACGGTACCGTCCGCTCGTGCCGTATACCGTTCTTCTTCAAGAAATCTTGAAACTGCCTACCCAGGTACTGCTGTCCATCATCCATTCTCAGACCTTCAGTCTTCTGCCCCGATTGGTTTTCCACGTAGGCCTTAAATTCTTCAAATACGCAAACGTCATCCTGGTAGTATCGTCGATGAACGTCACCCAATACTTGCTACCACCATGTGACGCCTTTTCCATAGGTCCACACAGGTCCGAGCTCCAGTTCTTCCTACCACTGATGTCCATACCAGTCACCATCGTAGTCAACCGTTTGACACTGTCGACGTTAAGATGTTCCAAACGACTATGCAACAGCTCCAAATTGCCACATGATTTTTCCGCCAACCATTTGCTCCGTGCAGAGAGATCCAACTTGTACAGGTCATCTTTCTTTCGTGCCGTCGCGATAACGTCCCCAATGGACGCATGCACCACCTCACATGCCTTGTCAGTGAACGTAACACGATATCTTTTCTTCTTGCAGATTTCGCTCACGGACAGCAGGTTGATCGCAAGGTCTGGAACACGCAGCACGTTAGAGTTATCGAGATCGGTGCACGTATCTTCCACGTCGACTTGCAACTTCACGCTTCCAACAGCCGCCACGGGAATCTTTTGAGCAATTGATTCGGGTGTTTTCTTTGGAGCCACAAGAGCCACTTGGGATTTGCACATATGCCGAGTCCAGGATCCATTTTCCCGCCTGATGCACCGGCTTGTGCATTGCTAGCAACGCCGCCTGCTTATGACGACCAGAATCTTCGATTGCCTTGAATTTATGCTGACATTCTGATGCGAAATGTCCTATCTTCTCGCACTTGAAGCACACGCTGGACTTGTTCTTCTAGTCGAAGTTCTTTTTTTGTTGCATACCAGCAACGCTCTCCTCGAAACACATCTTGAGGAATTTTAGATTGGACACTTCTGCCTTCAGATTGGCTCCTGACGCGTCTAACCCCATGATCATAAGATCACATCGCTTTGGAAACCCCATCAGCAAAATCAGTAGAAGCCACTCATCGTCCAACTTGAATCCTATTTCTTCGAGCTTGTGGACAATATCTCGTCCAAGTACTCTTCCACCGATGAACAATCTTCAACAACCGAATCAGCTTGCGAAGCAAATTAATCTTCCGAATTGATCCGAACTTTTGGATAGCTGTCTTCAGGCTTGACCATGCTTCTTATGCTGTCTTCGCCTTTTCAACCAAGCTGTAGTTGTAGGGTTCAATGCTGAGGCAAATCGTCATGAGGGCTCGCTCCAAAAGATCCACATTTATCTGAGTGCACTACATTTACCTCCACTGATTTTATTTCCTGAACCACTTCGACCTGCTGCATCACCACCGTCTCCGTTTCCAGCTGGATTTCCTCTTCCGCCGTTGAACGTCTCACTCCGCCCATTTTCTCATGATTTTCAACTCATATCCTGACGGGAAAAAAACCTGAAGTGAAAAAATACTTTCGGCTTTCTATGGTGACTTCTGCTAGCGGTTCAAATTCTGATAGCAAAGAAAACTTGTCAGGTCAGGTAAAAAGCGTATAGGGGCGGTGTTCCTTTAGTGTACGGTCCCCTATAGTCGCACTAGTGGCTTTTTTCGGCCGTTTCGCTGGTAATCGTAGCAAAATAATTTTTGACATGAAGATCAGTAGCTATTTATCTAAGTACCATTGACACACAGCTCGATTTTGTTCAAAAAATGATCGAAATAAATAGTTTTGCTTAAAATTTTAGCTCCCTTGCACCTATAGTTAACCTAGTGTTCCTATAGTAGCACTACTAAGAAAAACTATTTTGTTAAGTAACAACATAGTTGATAAATTAGGAACTTTTTTACATCAATCAAAAGCTTTTGATCCACACTTCAAAGGAAAAATATAAAAGTTTCGTGAAAATACGGTTTTGATTTGTGTTTTGCCTATTCCGTGAGGCTAGTGCTACTATAGGAACAGAAATTAGGAATAGTGCTACTATAGGCACATGTATTCCTATAGTGGCACAAGCGATAATAAATACAAAAACATGAGTTTTCATATGTTTCATAACTTTTCCACAAAGCCAAGATAAAAAGCTTTCAGATGATCTAAAAATAATTCCGCAGGCTTTATTTTTCGATTTTATACGAATATTTTTTCTTAGCTATGCGGCTATTGGTACATCGACCCTATAAGAATTATTTATTGAAAACTATAAAACGCAACGCTTACTATGCTAACAATACATTTTTTTTAAATTCGCAGAAGAGAAGTTCGATGAAGAGAAAACGGTCATGAGACTTATGCCCTTATTCTAGCACACGCTTGGAATATACATTTTGAGCCATAGATCAAAATAAATATTTCAAGTGTGTGCTAGAATAAGGGCGTTAGTCGCATGATCGTTTTCTATTCATTGATCTTCTCTTTTGCGAATAAAGCTGACAAAGCAGTTTTTCACTTCAGGACTCTAGGTAAGCGACGCAGTCTTGCATCCTAAAGCTAAGTATGCTGTTTCGCTCAAGAAAAGTAAAGAAATTTCTTGACTGAATGGGTCAAGAAATTTCCTACAGAGAGCTCCATTTGAAATGACATTTCTTCTCATCTGCGTACTGCGATCAAAGAAACGTGATTTTCTTGATCATTTCTTGGAAGAAATTTCCCACGCATCGAGATAGGCGATTACTTTTCTTGTCAGCAGCAAATCGGCCTTAAGAAAAAAAATCCAACAAACTTGCATCTTGTCACCTTAAAGGTGATAAACCACGGAAGAGAGGATAGATGAAGAGAAATCAATCATGCGACTAAGGCCCTTATAACTTTATTTATTTTTTATCACGTTGCACTCAACTCTCAATGAAAAACTCTCAAGTATAATCTAAAAAACCTACATTGTTATGCAGACCAATCTCTTTTCAAAGAAGTTCATTTATTTTCGCATCCATACCCTCATGATGATGGCCGAGTCAGAAATTCTGTAAGACATCTCTTACCTTGACCCGGATTCCCACTCACGAGCACTGTTGTTTATCGAAAGGAGAATTTGCAACACATCGAACCACCCTCTTTGATTCGATTGTGTAATGTTCCTCGTTACTTTGGGTCTATTTCAACTTATGCGGACTGAGAAGTGCTTTAATTCAGTTCAAGATTCGATCTCGTCTTCGAGTGCAACATAAGTTATGCTCAAAATGCATACAAAACTTCTGTTGAAATTCGGTATAAATGTGAGCCGACTCTGCCCCAGTTGGAATGTAATGCCAAGATGACGAAGACAAGATGCAAATTATTCGAGTCCTTGTCCCTGTCCAAGGCTTATGCAAGCGCAAGATTCGCATCTCGGGGCATCAACGATGAGGAGTTGGTAATTGATTGAATAATTAGGCCAACAGCATTCGTCCCCGGGAGCACGCAGGCGCACCCTCAGTCGTCCCCCACACTGGCTCCGGGGTTGGGCTGCATCCGAATTGCTGTTTGCTCAATGCTGGCTCGAGCTTTGATCAGTGTGAATAATGAAGAGCATAATCAACAGTTTGATGGAAGAAATTCATCGCACAGTGGCGGAAAGCTGGACGAATTGATATCGAAATTTTATGTTCAAAATATTTCTCTTCAAGACTTCATGCCGTACACTGTCGAATGCTTTTTCGATGTCTAGAAGAGCAAGCCCAGTAATTTAGCCTTCAGATTTGTTGGAACGAATCAAATTTGTTATGCAGCCCACAGACGCTCGGTCTGTTTGACCAACATTGGCTCCGCCCCCTTGTTAGTCAAACCAATTTATGTTCGTATGACCGCTTGACGAAGTGCGGGGGTGCACGGTATAAGAATAAGAAAAGAACATGGAATGATTAAACCAAAAACCAGCAAATTCTTCTGCTGTATTTAAAATTTTAGATTGTATTATGTTCATCGGCATTTAAAGTGAAGATGCATCGAAGCCAAGCCTCGAATTTTCAAGAGCACAAATCTAGAGAACCAGACGACCGTTTATGTTGAAAATTCTACTAGGCATGATAAGTTCATGCTAACGTAGAAAATGGTATAAGCACACCCAAATTAGCAAATGGTCAAATTTGTCAGCCATTTGGACAATTTTTTTAAGTTTGTCCGACTTTGGTATGACTTTTGCCACTGTGCGTTGCTGAGGGGATACAAATGGGCCTTCCTTCGGTCGAAGCACCAAGAATAGCTCACAGATGGATTGAATTAGTGGTTGATTGCGGCCTATCGATGCACAGTATCCCTGTTGATGAGAAGCAAGGAGTTTTGATTACAGGCAGCGTTAAGTAATTACAGCACAGAAAAAAATATTTAATTTTCAATGTGATGTAAACTGAAGTCTACTGTAAAAATAAATCAAATTCGTGTGTTATTACAGCATCATGTAAATTTAAATGAATATACATTCAATTTTCAACTAAAAATGATTGAAGATTACATGATCGTGTAAATTCAAAGTAAATTCAATAGAAAAATAAAGGATTGGTCGTTGAAATTTACGTTTATTTTGATGCTCCAAATATGTGCATGAAAATAAACTTAAATTTACAACATATTTTTAGCTGTGAGGTCAATCGATCTGCTGTATTGAGTAGGTACCAGCACCAGCAATGCATCAAACACTTCTCCAAAGTAGATTGCATTGACGGAGAATGAATGTTTTCGTCTGGTCGATTTATTAGAGTACAGTCTGACGTCACAGCAGAACAGAGATAACACTTGCTGAGGCACTTCAAAGGGGAAGTGTCTATCGCTCATTCTTGGTATCGATTGATAACAGCCGGAGAGGCTTCCCACCAGGTTCATCTCGAGAGCTCTATTTTGGATTTCGTTACCGAGCGATGAATCAGCCAGCAGCAAACAAAGATAGGTACGAGCCCCGGAATGTAGAAGTTCTAAGAAAAATGATAAAGATAATTGAAAGCGAGATTTTTTTGCCAACCATGATTGAATTTTCATAAATCTGAATAGATATCCCAAATGGTGTGCTCGCAGCTATGGGCAGGCAGAATGCTTGCAATCGAATGGCAATAGCTAGCCACCACGGTAAAAGTGACGATGGTGATTGGTTGGAATAGGAGGAAGAAGCGGAGGTTTTACACAGAGGCGTGTACTTTGATACCGAATACTCACATTCTCACAAAATGCTATTTATTCAGGGTTTAATTGAGGATTATTTCCAGAGATTCCTACATGTATTTCTTCAGAATTACCTCCAAAGATTCCACTAAAGATTTCTCTATTCCTTAGATTTAGAGATTTTTTCAGTGTTTTTTTCTATAAGGAATGCTCCAGAAATACATCAATCAATTTGTTTATAAATTCCTAGAGGAATTCCTGCATAATTTTTGATGAATTTTTCGGTGGATTCCTCATGGAATTTTTGTAAGCATGAAATCCAAAAGCTCCACCTTGGATTCTCCAGGCATTTCTGTAGGGATTCTTCCAGCAATTTATACAGGGTTTTCTTTGGGAATTCCTTCATGCATTTTTTCATGGATTTCTTCAGGAATTTCTACAAGGATTTCCGCAGGAATTCCTGCAAAGATTCCTCTGCAAGGATTTCTCCAGAAATTCCAGTACGATTTCCTTCAGAAATTCCAGCAAGGATTTCTCCAGGAATACTTTCAAATATTCCTCCAGGAATACCTGCACGGCTTCCTCTAGAAATTCCTGTGCGGATTCCTCCAGGAATTTTTGCAACGATACTTCTAGAAATTTCAGCAAGGATTCCTTCAGAAATTCCTGTAAGGATTCCTCCAGGAATTCCTGCCAGAATTTCACCTTAAAAATCCTGCACGGATTCCTCCGAAAATTTCTGCAAGGATTCCCCCAGGGATTCTTTCAAAGATTCCTCCAGGAATTCCTGCAAGGATTTCTCCAGGAAGTCCTACAAGGATTCCTCCAGGAATTCCTTCAAAGATTCCTCTTGGAATTTCTGCAAGGATTCCTCCAAGAATTCCTGCGAGGATTCCTCCAGGAATACCTGCAAGGATTCCTCCATAAATTCCTGGAAGGATTTCTCCAGAGATTTTTTTAAGGATTACTCTTGGAAATTCTGCAAGAATTGCTCCAGGAATTTCTGCGAGGATTCCTCCAGGAATTCCTGCAAGGATTTCTCCAGATATTCCTCCAAGGATTCTTTCAAGGATTTCTCATGGAGTTTCTGCAAGGATTGCTCCAGGAATTCCTGCAAGAATTCCTCCAAGAATACCTGCAAGGATATCTCCAGAAATTCCTGCAAAGACTCCTCCTGGAATTCTTTCAAAGATTCCTCTTGGAATTTCTGCAAGGATTCCTTCAAGAATTCCTGCAAGGATTTCTCCAGGAAGGAACTTCTGCAACGATACTTCTAGAAATTTCAGCAAGGATTCCTCCAGAAATTCACTAATTCAAGTAATCTAGAAATCACAAAGTAAACCAGCAATGCGAAATTATTTTTTTTTACTTTACCGCTAACACCTCTGTTCAAAAACCTGAACCCAGTCTTGGGAATCCATAATGCCGCGGTGGTACCTTCACTGGAGGGTGGAAATTTTCTTCCTCCTGATTGAATATTCAATTGAGTCAATTTCCATCAAGTATTTCTTACAGTCTTTCTTTTTGTCCCGTGATATTGGCCCCGAATTCGAGTTCGTTCTTTACGTTTCCTGCCACGAAGGAAGGCATGTTCGTTCCTGTGTTCATCGAGGAAATGTGTATTTTTAAAGCACTCTTACTTACTTTTTGATCATCAGCGTTTCTTCGTCATCGTCGTCAGACGATTCCGTAAAGTATTGCAAGTTGTTACCGTTGTTCTTCATTTTGTTTGTAGGAATCGTGAATTTTTATCTAGCAATATATCACTTCTTCTATCCTAAGAGCACTAACACATTTATTAAACAGCTCGCTCTAATCGAAACTATTTTCTTGCATCATTTCCACTCCACTCTAAAGGAACAATCCTTCCCCGATAAACCCCCTATAACAACGAAAATAAAATGCAAATATTTTCACTTCCTTTCAATAACCGATGTTCCACTTGGCGTTCGAACAAGTGCTCGCAACAAATTGCGCGCTCGCACACCTCTCCGACACGACACAAATAGCAAGAACTGAGCTCAATTAGATTGTCAAGTGTGCCACTCGAAGACGACCTGTGTTTGGGTAAACTACCTGCATTACACACCCAACCAGCAATCATTGATTCTTTTGAACGAACATCAAGGGGCGGCCCCAACACCCCCTCAACTATTCAACAGATTGGAGGTGGTAAGACGTCTTACCGTGTGTACAGCTCTCACTTGGTGATGGGGAACATGAAGGGGAATCTCCCCTTCAGCCTGCAACGACGCGACGCGACGGACGGGGGTTTCTTATCAGTTGCTGCAATTCTCGCTAATGGCCTAGTTGAGTAGTGATTGCTATCAGTTCTTTGATCGAAGAACTTGTGCTTTGGGCTTGCGTGAACGGATAGGGTAAAATGCGTTCGAGCGTTGTCCACAAAATACGTAGTGCTTGAAGGGGATAGGTGATAGACTCACGCGTTACGACTCATACTAAATTGTGAACAAATTCCATACAAGAAGAGGCGGTCAAAATTTATAATTTTAGCGTTACGTAGTATACGGATGCCAGCTTGAAATCAACGTTATGGATGTCGAAGTGGTGAATCTTGAGTGGTGTGTGAACAATCGTTGTTAATTCGAATTAGATAATTAAGACTGTTTGTCATATATTTTTTCCATCTGCAATTAGGGTAATTTACGTATTCTCGGCAGTCTAAGCCGATGACGTGCTTCTTTTGCAATTATTCCAAATATCAGCAGACAAATGACATGTGTGTCTGTTTACATTTATGCACTGCTCAATCCTCTATCCATTCACACCAACATACTTGTTAAAAGCTGTTTGGAAACGTTTTGAAATAACACTTCGAACATCTTTTGTCGGTGTGACTATTGTCGGCAGCCTCATTCTCTTCGGCAGCTTTCCCATAAGAACTGCAGGCAAATCCGTTCGGCAGTTTCAAATCAGTTGCATTTTGAATTGATGTTATGTCTTCGTTTCTTCAATTTAGAAAATCTCGTCAGTGGGAAGCTGACAGAACAAATAATCATAAGAAAAACACTGTGTATTTGGCGTTTGAAATTTGGTTGACGATAATAGCCGAATGGTGCCGAAGCCGTGAATTACCCTAATATATTAGTTTTTATACAACATCTAGGTGTTCTGTGGTAGGTAACACTATCATCCTACTTTTTTTTAAACATATTACATTTCATTTGCCGTAGCAGTTCAGAATGTTTACAGCTGCAATGAATTCACCTGCATAAGTGAAAAATTTAATCTAGAAGTATGACAACGATTTTTATTAATAATTTTATTTGAAACTAGTGGTTCCGGCAAACTTCGTCTTGCCATCAAGTAGGCTGTTGAAAAACGCTTTTGATCGTCCCATTTGAAATGACAGTTTCGTTCGCGCTCGTTTTTTTTCAACTTTCCCGGTGAATATCCTGGGATTTTTATACACACAAACACGTCGGAACCCTTGACGAACAAAACTGAGAAAGAATCATTTAAATCCGTTGACCCCTTCGTAAGCCATTTCGTGACATATAAACACCATTCCATTTTTATTTATATAGATTTGTTCCAATGTATCAGCATTGACTATAACAGGAAGAAAGCTTCAGAATAATTTTCAAATTTTCATTTTGAATTCTCTGCAGAGTTTTCTTCTAGGTTTAACAACAGCTAGTCCAAAGGGGTAAAATATAGAAGAGCAAGACCAGTAGAATATACTTCAGATTGGTTGAAACGAATCAAATTTGTTACTCGTAAAACTTGATGAGTGGTCGAATGTTCATGGCGGAATCCGAACTGTTCGTTGGCAAAAATAGAATTTTCATTGATGTAGACCATCATTCTGTTCAAAATGACCTTTTCAAAAAGTTTACTGATGGTGGAAAGCAAACTGATTGGACGATAGCTAGAAGCTTCTGCAGGATTTTTGTGGGGCTTTTAGGGCTTTTAAAGATGTATTTTTTTGCATATCGAAACAGTACGAACAAAACCTGTAAAATTATAGCGAATCGAATGTAACAAAAGAACTCATATATATGATATATATATATATATATATATATATATATATATATATATATATATATATATATATATATATATATATATATATATATCGGCTGTCAGCCTTTTTAGTAGAGGGGTGGTGAGATATGAACATCTTCTACAGCCTAAGATAAATGTATCGTAGAATTGCTCCGATGGTTGTTGATTTCATCGAGAAGTGATTAAAAGAACAGTCAATAATGCGGAGCGTCCTGTCGGCCGCCTGACTGTTGGGCGAGACTGAGTTTGTTTTGTGACAGATTTATGTAAATTTCAAGCAGATTCAACTGAAATATAGTTGGAAGTTGATAGATGGTAAGATCTGCTTCCGCCATTGGCTAAAATTTTTTTTATTTATTTTTTATTGGTATCATTCCAAACATTACATTCATTTCTTATATCTAGCTGTTCTGTGTTAGACATTACTATCATCCTAATTTGGTAAACAAATTTAATATTGGCTAACGCTTGTAATTTTCAAATGCCTGCCTCATTTTTCCGTTGATGTCCAAACTGCGTGCTGCTTAATATTTACAAGCTTTTGCTGTGAAATATAATTGAAAAAATTTCTTATTCAACTCAAACTATAATTTAAATGCTGATTGCAGTAGTTACAGACGGTTGTAGGACAAAAGGTCGAAGGACATAAGGTCGAATGACAAAATGTTGAAGGACAAAAGGTCGAATGGACAAAAGGTCGAATGGACAAAAGGTCGAATGGACAAAAGGTCAAATGGAAAAAAAGGTCGAATGGACAAAAGGTCGAATGGACAAAAGGTCCAAATTGTACCGTTGAAAAGATTATCGTACACTCAGTTGCTAACATTTTGACCACAAATTCCTCCCTTCTCATCTGAAGTTTTTCCTTCTTTTAAATGATAGCGGTTCTTCAGAATTACCATTTGAAGCAATAATTTATAGTAAGGCTATTGTTTTCCAAACAAAAGATTCATTTTCTGAACGTTGGTTGGTATTATTGTAATATTCCAAAGCATAGAGTAATTATAATTAGCTTTTTATTTGATACATTTTGAGATTTGTCCTTCTTTTAAAGATTGGCTGTTCTTTTGGAGTTATGCATTATAATTATACTGATGTAAACACTTGTATCGACGATTATTCCTTCTTTTATACACCGGCTGTTCTTCATAGATTTCCCTTTTAAATCTTGCCTGTATTTTTTTTTTTCAATTGAAATGTTTCCTTCTTATGAATATCGGCTGTTCTTAATGCTTTATAGTATTTATGGTAGTATTTTCCTTTTTCTGAAGTTTTGTTGTTTTAGGGCTATGCATTAGACTTTTATCTGACTGTTGGTTTCGACTGATTTAAATTGGCATCAGGGAAAAATAGTCACCCTTTTTCTGGAATTAGATCCCAACTAGGGTAGGGTCTGCTTCTCAGCTACTCTAGCATTTACTGTGAGCTTTTCTGATAACTTGATCATTTTTGCTTATGTGCATCATGCTTTTTATTAGGAGATGATCTGCAACCCGAACCGTTAGAAGATAATTCAATACTACCCATGCTCTGAATGGAGGTTTACAGAAAACACATACGGACTCAGACTAATTTCTCTTCCGAAACACTTGATGGTTTTACTTCGAGGACAGGCTATTGCATATAGCAGTTTAACATTTGCAGCAGAAAAAGACTAGACAAACTGCTTCTCCTAGCCGCCTTGAACATTGTTACAGGGAACCAGCCTCGGCAGAGCGAACCCTCTGCTCTGCAGTCGACTCATGGCTGCACGGTGCTTTAATTCCAGAATGTACCTATGTACGAGTTTATTATTTGACATTTGAGCGTTGCCGTGTTGTTTATGCAACCATGGTAAAGAGTGAATATGGCACCGATCAAACGTCTAATTAGTGAACTCTTGCATTGGTCCATAATCTGAATGACAGCCGTAGTTACTGCATTCCAACACAGTGCCATGCACCTCGATGCACTTAGAGTTACATAATTACCAGGAGAACATAAATGAACTAACGAGTCTCCAACCAAACCGCCTTTCAACGCATCAGAATCTTCGTGTGCTGCGCTAGGTTCACGAAAATTTTAAAAGCACGCGCTAGGGGAGATTCAACACATGCGCTGCTATGCGCTACGCTCGCCATCGGTAACCAAGTTGTAAAACAACTGCTCAGTAACGAAGAGTCTCTACAGCTATTTTTACCTTACTATATAGGTGTCTAGATGGTCTACATGATACGGTCGAAGACGCGCGATCCGGAAGCTACAATTTCGATTCTCGTTTTGAAATTTTGTCTTCACATCAATTATTGTGCTCTGAACAAGCATGTGACGAGAAGCGCATGAGACGCATTGAGAAATTACCCTAAAAAAAGCGGGGAACACCAACACAGGTCTCAAAATGTACTATACACGGGTGAGAATGAAAGGAATATGGCTCTTGCACATAAGGCTACAGCACGTACACAGTAACTCTGGATGCACAACGACCTGAAAAGTCTAACAGAATTTCACCCCGAAAAGATCGTTGACCAGCTGAAATTGAACCTACCTCAGTATGGTCTTTCTGAAAATATGTGCGTTTTCGTCACGTCTATTTTAGCTGTAGCGCTTGTGCTTGGATTAGTGATAACTTGCTTTTTATCTGAAGAGTATAGCCTTTTGTACTCTCTAAATTTTTAATCATTCGACCTTTTGTCCATTCGACCTTTTGTCCCTTCGACCTTTTGTCCATTCGACCTTTTGTCCTTCGACCTTTTGTCCTTCGACCTTTTGTCATAGATTCGTTACAGACAGAATGTATATTTATTATACCAGAGGCGTAATCAGGGAAAAAACTTGGGAGTACAAATTTATAATAATCTAGATTTTTTGGTGTAAACTTCCGACCACTTGACGCCAGTGCTGGGAATGGTAATAGTAGTAGGCTTTAATTTCGCGAAAATCCCGTGACTCTTTCCAGTACAGTAGTTCAAAAACGTGAATCTCATCAAGTAGCCTATGATGGGTGAATGAATTTTCTAAGTCGTTAGGGTCATTGAAGGCTCTAAATGCGGGAAATGCAGCGGGAAATAGAACATTTTTCTACAGTAATTTTGGGTTGCCCTTAGCAACGGGTGTTTTGCAATTTTCAAGGTTTTCTGTCTACAGTAGCGATGTGCGTGAGTTTCACTGGCTTTGCTGACTGTGATTGGCTTTGTTTGGCTACTGTAGAGTGAATTTCAGATTTTTTCCCAACCCTGCTTGACGTTATTGCCACCTTTACCACGAAATTAGAAAAAGACCACATGATTGCTCCAGTCGTGTAGACAGGAAAGGCAAACATAAGAACAATGCCAATAATGTAGGAGATGAGGAAATACGCCAGAACAAAGGCAAAAATGAGGTAACAATGTTGATCATCGAGTGGTTTTCAAAAACTACACTTTTTGATATATTGAAAATGCCTAAAGGGACATCCATAAATCATGTGAAATAAAGGGGGCTGGCGGTGTTCTACCAAAAGACCACATTCCATAAATATATGGAACTAGTAAAAGTTGTATGAAAACTAATGATTTGAAAGTTAAAGCTATGTTGAATTTTGACATAAAAAATGCACCAATGCAAAAAGTGAGGTAGCAGAAAAACCACGCGTCAAATCATCTCAGTGTCTCTAATGCAAGTTTTCATACTGATTACGCCTCTGGAATAATAAATACCGTAAGGCGGGGTGACATTGGTCCATAAGGGTGACTTTGGGCCAATATTTTTACAGCAAACTTACTTACTTACTTATTTGGCTTCACATCAATTATCTTGATAAAGCCTCGCCAACAATATTTCGCCAATTCCCTCGGTTCATGGCCGCTTCTCTCCATCCTCGACTGTGACCCACGCTCTCCAGGTCCTTGTGTACCTGGTCAATCCACCTAGCTCGCTGCGCCCCACGCCTTCTTGTTCCGACCGGATTCGTAGCGAACACCATCTTTACAGGGTTGTTGTCCGGCATTCTTGCAACATGCCCTGCCCAGCGTATCCTTCCAGCTTTAGCTACCTTAACGATACTGGGTTCGCCGTAGAGTTGAGCGAGCTTTCATCCTTCGCCGCCACACGCCGTTCTCCTGCACGCCGCCGAAGATCTTCCTTAGCACTCGGCGTTCGAAAACCCCAAGAGCTTGCAAGTCCTCCTCGAGCATAGTCCACGCCTCATGCTCATAGAGGACTACCGGTCTTATGAGCGTTTTGTACATCGTGCATTTGGTGCGGGAGTGAATCTTTCTTGACCGCAGTTTCTTCTGGAGCCCATAGTAGGCACGACTTCCGCTGATGATGCGCCTTCGTATTTCCCGACTAACATTGTTGTAAGCCGTCAACAAGGATCCGAGGTAGACGAACTCGTCCACCACCTCGAAGGTATCCCCGTCTATCGTAACACTGCTTCCTAGGCGGGCCCTGTCGCGCTCAGTTCCGCCAACAAAGTACATTCGATGCATTCACCATTAGCCCGACTCTTGTTGCTTCGCGTTTCAGGCGGGTGAACAAATCTGCCACCGTTTCAAATTTTCTCCCAATAATATCCATATCATCCGCGAAGCAAACAAATTGTCCGGATCTCGTGAAAATCGTGCCTCGACTGTTAAGTCCGGCTCTCCGCATGACACCTTCAAGCGCAATATTGAACAACAGGCACGAAAGTCCGTCGCCCTGTCGTAGTCCCTGCCGAGACTCGAACGAACTGGAGTGTTCGCCAGAGATCTTAACGCAGTTTTGCACACCGTCCATCGTTGCTCTGATCAATCTTGTGAGCTTCCCGGGAAAGCTGTTCTCGTCCATGATTTTCCATAGCTCTATGCGGTCGATACTATCGTATACCGCCTTGAAATTGATGAATAAATGGTGCGTAGGGACCTGGTACTCACGGCATTTCTGGAGGATTTGCCGCACGGAAAAGATCTGGTCCGTTGTCGAGCGGCCGTCGACGAAACCTGCTTGATAACTTCCCACGAACTCGTTTGCTATAGGTGATAGACGACGGAAGAGAATCTGGGATAGCACTTTATAGGCGGCGTTTAGGATGGTGATTGCAGGATAATTTTCACACTCCAGTTTGTCGCCCTTTTTGTAGATAGGGCATATAACGCCTTGCTTCCACTCCTCCGGTAGCTGTTCCGTTTCCCAGATTCTGACTATCAGCCGATGCAGACAAGCAGCCAACCTGTCCGGGCCCATCTTGATGAGTTCGGCTCCGATACCATCTTTGCCAGCGGCTTTGTTGTTCTTGAGCTGTTGAATGGCATCATTAACTTCCCCCATCTTGGGAGCTGGTTGATTTCCACTGTACGCTGTGCTGACGTAGCCATCGCCTTCGCTGTCCTGACCTTCTGTGCCTGTGTTCTCTGCGCCATTCAGGTGTTCATCGTAGTGCTGCTTCCACCTTTCGATCACCTCGCGTCCGTCCGTCAAGATGCTCCCATCCTTATCCCGGCACATCTCAGCTCGCGGCACGAAGCCTTTGCGGGATGTGTTGAGCTTCTGATAGAACTTCCGCGTTTCTTGAGAACGGTACAGCAACTCCATCTCTTGGCATTCCACCTCTTCCAGGCGGCGCTTTTTGTCCCGGAATAGGCGGGTTTGCTGTTTCCGCTCAGTCTGTATCGTTCCACGTTTTGCCGCGTGCCATGCTGCAGCATTGCAGCCCGCGCTGCATTCTTCTCCTCAAAAACCTCCTGGCACTCCTCGTCGAACCAATCGTTTCTTGAGCTCCGTTCCACATATCCGACAACGCTTTCGGCAGCGTCGTTAATGGCTGCTTTGACTGTCCTCCAGCAGTCTTCGAGAGGGGCCCTATCGAGCTCGCCCTCATCCGGCAACGCTGCCTCAAGATGCTGCGCGTACGCATTGGCGACATCCGGTTGTTTCAGCCGCTCGAGATTGTACCGGGGCGGGCGTCGGTACCGTACATCGTTGATGACGGATAGTTTTGGGCGCAGTTTCACCATCACCAGGTAGTGGTCGGAGTCAATGTTGGCGCCACGATAGGTTCTGACGTCGGTTATGTCGGAGAAGTGCCGTCCATCGATCAAAACGTGGTCGATTTGCGATTCTGTCTGCTGAGGTGATCTCCAGGTGTACCGATACGGGAGGCTGTGCTGGAAATAGGTGCTACGAATGGCCATATTCTTGGAGGCGGCAAAATCTATCAGTCGTAGGCCGTTCTCGTTCGTCAGCCGGTGGGCGCTGAACTTTCCAATCGTCGGTCTGAACTCCTCCTCCTGGCCAACCTGAGCGTTCAAATCTCCTATGATGATCTTGACGTCGTGGCTTGGGCAGCGGTCGTACTCGCGTTCGAGCTGCGCGTAAAATGCGTCCTTGTCATCATCAGTGCTTCCGGAGTGTGGGCTATGCACGTTGATTATGCTGAAGTTAAAGAATCGGCCTTTGATTCTTAACTTGCACATTCGTTCATTGATCGGCCACCACCCGATCACGCGCCTTTGCATATCACCCATCACTATGAAAGCTGTTCCCAGCTCGCGTGTGTTGCCGCAGCTCTGGTAGATAGTATGATTACCTCTAAACGTTCGCACCAATGCTCCTGTCCAGCACACCTCCTGCAGCGCTACGATGTCGAAACTGCGGGTCTTCAGTACATCGGAGAGTATGCGAGTACTTCAAATGAAGTTGAGAGATTTGCAGTTCCACGTACCGAGTTTCCAATTGCTAGTCCTTTTTCGTCGCTGTGGTCTTTGCCGATTGTTCCGGTCCGTATTCTCTCGTTGACGTTCCTGTGCTGATGTGTTTTTACGGTTGGCTTGCAGGGCCTGACACCATCCCCTAGATTTCCGGAGGACCATTCCCCCTAAATGTTCGGAGGGCCATAGTGCGCAGTTTAGCTTAGAGTCCTTCTCTGGCACTCGGACGATGATCAGCCGCCCCTGACATGGGGAACAGACGCTGTTGTGAGCCGCTCCTAACGTGGAGTACAGACGCTCCAGGTTTGCAAAAGCAAACCCCCCCTTCCCTGTCAGCATTCGACCAAAGTTCCCACCGGGGGTTGGTTACCCGATCTTCCCCAAGGTTACTCGTACCCCGGCCAGTACCACGAGGAGGTAGGGATAGGAGTTGCTGGGCAAGAGGCTAAGGACCTCACAAAGGGGTCTATTTTATTCCTGCAGGTACGCGAGCCATTTTGCCGCGCCAAACCGCAAACTAATGCCAGAATAATGAAAACAATGTGTCAAGCTTAAAGAATACGTGATAAATAGCCAATAGATGGTCATACATTAGTTTTTTGACGTTCCTACTAGCCATGAGATGCATCGAAAGAGGCGGTCAATGTCACCCTCTAGGCCCAATGTCACCCCGCACGGCGGTATACATGTTTATTTTGATAATTATTTATTCTGTTTGTAACTACTGCAATTAGCATCGAGATTATAGTTTTAGTTATATAAGAAAATTTTACAATTACAGTGGGATTTCGTTTTTGGCATGCTCCGTTTTTGGTTTGCTCCTTTTTTAGCGCCTCCCGATTTTGACAACAAAATGGATCCGTTTTTGGCAACATTTTTGGTTACCATTAAAATTTGTATTTTTTTTATATCACTGTGTTTGCGCTGCATACTGACAGCTTGAAGAACTTTCAGTGTACCCGATTGATGATTTTCCGTTAGGATTATTGGTAGACGAAGACGCGGAATAAAATTTTCCTTTAGCAGCTGGTTTTTTTTTTTCATTTGATTTGAAACAATTAGAAAGGTTACTTGTAGTTTGAAAAGGGGAGGAGTTTAAATTACCTGCTACTATAAAGGCATAGGATTTTCCTTGGGTAGATTCATTCGAAATTAAAAGATTCGAACGTCTACCCGACTGAATAAAATTAGTTTTTGAATAACCATGATTATAATCTTCCTGATGGGTTATAGTTATCGGAAAAATCAGCATTGTTCGATATTTCTTCTTCTTCTTTCTGGTGTTACGTCCCCACTAGGACAGAGCCTGCTTCTCAGCTTAGTGTTCTTATGAGAACTTCCACAGTTATTCACTGAGACCTTACTATGCCAATGACCATTTTTGCATGTGTATATCGTGTGGCAGGTACGAAGATACTCTATGCCCGTGGAAGTCGAGAAAATTTCCAACCCGAAAAGATCCTCGACCGGTGGGATTCGAACCCACGACCCTCAGCTTGGTCATACTGAATAGCTGCGCGTTTACCGCTACGGCTATCTGGGCCCACACAAGATACTCTACCAGGGGAATTCCGGAAACGAAAAACATGATCTAGGGGGACGGACCTGGTGTAGTGGTTAGGATACACGCCTCTCACGCCGAGGAACTGGGATCGAATCACATCCCAGATAGTCACTAAAAATTTCAGTGACGACTTCCTTCGGAAGGGAAGTAAAACCGTTGGTCCCGAGATGAACTAGCCCAAGGCTAAAAATCTCGTTAATAAATATAGAAAAAAAAGAAAAACATGACTGTTCATCTGCCTGGCACGAGCCTCGACGGCTCGCCTACGCGAAGAGCAATCCCAAAAGTTTGACTTATGATGACCACCGCAATTTGCGCATACAAACTTTGTGGTATAATCCTTCACAGGACAGACGTCCTTAGTATGAGAAGAACCTCCGCAAATTATGCGTTTAGCATTCATGCGTCAATGTTCTGTTCTATGACCCCACCTTTGGCACCGACGGTACTGAATGGGGTTCTGGATATTTCCTCTAAATTTCTAGAAATGTTCCCATGCCACACGGACATTGAACATAAGTCTTGCCTTTTCTAAAGCTTTAATATTATTTAGATCTTTTTTTGTTAAAGTGAACTTAATAATATTTTTGAGAAAGCCCTTTCCGAAGAATGCCAGATTGGGTTCTCTTTTTCATAATGATTATTTGGACTGAAGAAAATCCAAGCAAATCATTTTTTTCCATTTTTGATTTCTTCAGGTGACTTATAGTCACTTGAGACACCTTTCAAGACGACTTTGAACAAACGTTCAGTTTTGTCGTCATGGTTGAAACATTTGTGCTTCTTCTCTTCAGATGTTTTAGAAGAAGTTCGCGATCTTTAAAAGTTTCCGACAAAACGCGACAGTCTCCTTTCTTTGCGATTTGGAAGGAAACATTGATTCCCCTAATGGTGTTCAAGATCTCCTGCCTAAATCCTCCATATTTGGAAAAACTGATCACGAATTGCGGCACTTTTTATTTCCTCACTTGAATCAAGGAGCCCCTGACCTAGAGGTAGCTTTGCTTTGATGTTCGGAAAATTTGTCTAGAGCATCGAACTGATTGTTCATTTCGATGCAATTATCAACGTTAACCATTTCAGCCTTGGAAGAAAGCGCGCAGTCAGGAGAAATGTCCTTCATTCCATTTTTTTTCCACGTTTAGTGACGGTTTTAAAACGCACATTTTGGGAGAAAGTTGTGAATTCCGAGATTCACCCTTCCTTTTGTTCGGGGTTGCAACCATGTTCAGTTAATTTAAGTTTAAAGAAGTTTTTTTTTCCCAACACCGCTAGTTTTTGCTAACGGGTTCAACAAAAAATCGAAGGCACGGGTCCAAACAAGGATCGAATAGAGATTAATAGTTTAAAAAATAGAACAGAAAAGTACTATTTTGTAGGCACTGAAAAGTACCGTTTTTGTAGGCAAATAATGTTGAGCTGAGAAGCAGGATCTGTCCTTGTTGGAAAGTAACTTAAGAAATAATAAGTAAAGAATGTTATTTCAAATTCCAACACACTTTCGTACAATGTCTATCTTAACATCACTCAGACTTGTGTGTTTCTCGGAAAAGCTATCTTCGTCCATTTTTCGATTAACCAAAACCATAAATCAAACTTTCAATAGATCGAATATTCGTGAACTACCCCTACATTATTTAAAAGAGTCCTTGACCTCTGTTTGAACACAGTGCTTTGCCCTTATAGTGTCCCGCCTGTAATCTTTCCATCAGTATTAACGAGAGCTCCAAGCAAAGCACTACAACCTACACCACCAAAACCCCGTCATCCACCGTTTGGTCCTCAATGTCAATGCCAAACTGACTGGCAGATGTGCCTGAAAAAAGAAACTTTTATCTCGCTTTTGCCTCCATGCCATTAATTTCAATTTGTCTTGTATGAATATTTAACACATACTAAATTGATCTCATTTACTGGCAGCCTGAAGTTCGTCTCATCTGGTTGCCGTTTTTTGTGTGTCTATTGTGCGAATCGAGATAGTGTACAGATGCTCCTACTGCCCCGTCTCCCGAACTTCTGGCTTCCTGACGCCCCGACTAACTGAGGGAAACTTTTTCCACTACAGCACAGTGGCGCGTTTTTATATGAAGGACGGACAAAACTTCAGGATTGAACCAGATCGCTACCAGTAGCTTAGCATTCTTGGTTAATATATTTTAGGCTCAAGAATCCATCATTCAATCATCAAAATTTGAAAACCAGTTTTTTTTGGTCGAAGTTCAATCAATGCTTATGAAAATGTATCTTCGTGTTTTAGATAGCAAGTGCAATTCAATAGATTTTCTTGAGCATTGCTTCAATTTTGAGCCGAAAAATTGGTTTTGAAAATTTGTAAAATACTGATGGTTATTTTCCTCTTAACAAATGTTTTCATTTGGGATATTTTCCTGACAAATAACAAGGATTTGAAACCATTCAAAAACCTGCTGAAGCTTCTAACTATCGTCCAATCAGTTTGCTCTCCTCCATCAGTAAACTTTCCGAAAAAGTAATTTTGAACAGAATGATGGTTCACATCAACGAAAATTTGCCAATGAACAGTTTGGATTCCGACATAGAGATCAACTTTTTTACGGTTATTCTAGTGGTCTTGCTCTTCTGAACATAGAACAAACATCCGACAGTGTTTGGTGTCAAGGTTTTATCTAAAATTGAAGACCTTCAACTTTTCAACATATATTGTTAGAATAATTCAAAGTTATAAATTGACGCTTATATTGAGCTTTTCGGTAATCCAATCCGCATGGTTATTCAATTAATTAACTCATTACGCGTGGTAAAGATGGACAAATTATGGGTGAAATTATGAAAAAAATTCACGTGCTCGGCTGGGATTTGAACCCAGGACTCTTGTATGCTAGACGAGCGCTAAACCAACTAAGCTACCGAGCCACTTGGTGACCCAATAACTGAGTTGGTAACAAGTTTGGAATTCAAATCCCTACAGTCCACGCGGACCCCTTTCATAACCCATATCCATCCATCTCATGTTACTACCCACGCGGAAAGAGCGAGTGCGATTTATTTAGTGCTGAAACTGTTCGGCTATCGTTCCTACATCGCTTCCACGTTCCACGTTTTCCATATCTTGGCGGCCTTCTTCTTGAGGATCATACTAATGTTCAACCAAAGCTGCTCATCGGGTTGAACAATCTCAGTTAACGTGTACCGAGAAAACTACTGGAAGTGGGACCTCACGACCCGGTCGCCGTTAAGTGCTATTTCGGTTGGAGCATATACGGCGGTGTTCCTGCCAGTGCGATTCTATCGAGAACAACATATCTGCTAGCATAGAAGTAGATTCGGAGGAAGACAAACGTGCTAAAGCGCTTTTAGAGTTCACCACCCGACGAATTGGCCAGCGCTTTGAAACAGGCTTGCTCTGGAAAACAGATGCGATAGATTTTCCTGACAGTTACGCAATGGCGCTACACCACCTGCTTTCTCTAGAACGCAAGCTTCACCAGGACCCAGAGCTTGGTGAGAGGGTAGGGCAGCAGATACGCGACTACGAACAAAAGGGAGATGCGCGTAAAGTTACAGAACAGGAATTGGCGTCCAGCGATACCAAGCGAACCTGGTATCTTCCTGTAGGGGTCGTTGTCAACCCCAAAAACCCAACAAGCTTCGGTTAGTATGGGATGCAGCGGCAAAAGTCGGCGATGTGTCCTTCAACTCTAATCTCCTCAAAGGACTCGATCTGTTGACACCGCTGCTGGCCGTACTCTCTCGCTTGCGGCAGTATCCAGTGGTAGTCACGGCGGATATAAAAGCCATGTTCCAATCAGGATACGGAAGAAAGATCAGCAATCCCATCGCTTCCTTTGGAGGGAACATCCATCAAAAATGCCAGAGACCTACGTTATGGAAGTGGCCACGTTTGGTTCAACGTGCTCTCCAGCTTCGGCGCAGTTCGTTTAGAACCTCAACGCCAAAGAGTACGCGCACAAGTATCCTCGGGCCGCGGTGGCTATCCATGATAACCACTACGTGGATGATTACTTGGACAGTTTTCAAACAATTGAAGAAGCTGTCCAGGTAGTTGAGGTAGTTAAGTTCGTCCATTCGATGGGCGGTTTTGAATTTCGCAATATGCTTTTCAAATCTGTCGAAGTTCTGCCAAGGATTAAACAGCGACCAGGAGAAAGCTCCAAAGACCTGTTGGTAACACGAATCTACGGAGTCTGTACTTGGAATGAGATGGATACCGGCGGAAGATGTGTTCACCTACACGTTTGCCCCTCGAGCTGATCTACCGACTGATACCGCTGATCTCTATTCTCGTACCGACAAAGCGGAAGGTCCTGAAAGTGGTGATGAGCTTGTTCGATCCGCTTTGCTGCATCTCGTTTTTTTGGTCCATGCAAAGGTGCTCATCCAAGATACTCTAAGATTGGCTGGGACGACCCACTTAGTGATTGCAGTTTGGAATGATGGAAACAATGGACTGGGCTCTTTGGTCAGCTACAGTCGCTGAGAATTACTCGGTGCTATCTTCGTGAACCCTTTCCAAGAAACTTCGATCAACTACAGCTACATGTATTCGTTGACGCCAGCAAATCTGCGTTTTCTAGTACAGCATACTTTAGCCTTTCAGTAGTAGAGCAGATTCAGGTAGTGATGGTGGCTTCCAAGACTAATGTAGCTCCTGTCAACATAATTTCCATTTCGAGGCTGGAACTGAAAGCTGCTGTTCTCGGAACTCGTCTACTGGAATATATAAGAGCACATCACACTATTCCAATTGCAGAATCTTTCTAGTGGAGCGATTCCAAGACAGTACTTGCTTGGATTCAATCGGAACATCGTCGCTACAACAAGTTCGTGGCGGTTCGCGTGCTCTCTACCGACGTAAACAGTTGGAGATGGGTACCGTAATCCGGGGTAACATTGATCATTTTTTTTAGTTTTTCTTAAATTTTTCATTTCACAATACAAATGTTACAAGTTTCATATTTTTAAAACAAGTACTGGCACCCACCGCTCCTAACTATGTACTTTATTTTGTTTTTCAAAAGATTTAAACATGTTTAAATAAATGTTTTAAGTGATTTTTTGATTCAGCTGATATGGGGTAACATTGATCACCCAAGTAAACAACGTTCGCTAATATTTGAAATGTCGTTACTTACTAAAATCAGGGCCCCTGAAGCCGAATATGAAGACCAAACTCTTACAAGTCATTTACTTTTTGAGTTATTTCAAAATTAAAAACACCTTGAACCGCGTAATACACCTAAAAGTAGGCAATTTCCTCAGGAAATTCTACGTTCGTAATAGTATTTAGTTAATGTTGCCTAAATGAATAAACTTATGAAAGATTTGACAACGGAATCGATTTCGGCGATGCCATTTTTAGTAACACCCGCATTTTCCTGGATCACATCGTCTGCAGAACTCATGTGAGACATGAATTTTCGGTAGTGTCAGTGAAAATGATAGAAATCATTGTTCAAAAAAGTTGACAAATTTGCGCATGAACTAAACGCAATTTTGACAAAAACCTTAATTATCATTAGCTTATGAATATACGAAAGAGAGGCACCATTCATGGTTCGAAAATGCTTCATCAATAAATCTTTATTTGAACGTTTAACAAGATGAGTCATCCCGATCAATGTTACCCCGCTGATCAATGTTACCCCGGATTACGGTACCGTCAAAAATTAATCCGGCAGAAGCAGCAACCAAATGGAAAAATGGACCTAATCTGAACTCGGACAGTTCGTGGTTTCGTGGTCCTAGTTTCCTGCATCGAGATGAAAATTCCTGGCCGAAACTACTACAGAGTTTGACCACCACTCAAGAAGAATTACGTTCTGTCCATCTGCATCGGGTTTCGTTTTCAGTAGTGGATCCCTCACGAGTTAACAAGTGGAACAGGATGCAAAGGACGACTGCATTCGTGTTGCGATACGTCGACAACTTAAAACGCCGTGAACCTCCACCAGGAAGAGTTGGCGAGGGCAGAACGTTTCCTTTGGATAACCGCTCAGGCTGAGGCATTTCCTGAGGAGATCGCCGCACCCCAGACAACCCAAGGTGCACCGGAAGCACGGCACTGCGCTGTTTCGAAGTCAAGCCGTATCTACAAGCGTTGGCCCTTTCTAGACGAGGAAGAAGTTCTTCGAACGCGAGGAAGAATAGGTGCGGCCCCCTTTGTTCAAGGCAAAATAGGCAAAATACCCTGCGATTCTGCCCGAGAAACATCCGATTACGGTTTTGCTAGTTGAATCGTTCCGTTGTCGATTCCGCCGTGCAAACAAACGTTTCGATATCGTAAGGCTCCGAGTTTTGGTAAGCCGGGTAATGCAAGATTGTACCTGGTGCCGTGTAGCGAAAGCAGTTCCCAGTCCACCGGTAATGGGACCAATGCCGGAGGCTCGCCTAAGATCCTTTGTACGACCATTCACACATGTGGGTCTAGATTACTTTGTTCCGGTCTACTTTAAGGTCGGTGGGAGTCAGGCAAAGCGGTGGGTGGCACTTTTCACCTGCCTTACCATCAGGGCAGTTCACCTTGAGGACCTCAAGTTGAGGTTTTCCATAGCCTCAGCACCGTATCATGTATCATGGCTATTCGTAGATTTGTTTCTCGACGAGGCACCCCAGCAGAATTCTACACCGATAACGGTACATGTTTTCAGTCCGCAAGCAAGGAACTGGCTCGGGAAATCAAATCCCGTAATGAAACGATCACACTTAGGGTAACTGGGGGTAAAACGCGCCCTCTAAGGAAGGAAGCGTTTTTAGCCATGAAGAACATAATTATAAGCCTTTTTTTATTCATTATCTCATAGACAAACATGTTTTCTATCAAATAGTAGGAACAGCCATCCATTTTATTTTTTATGGAGTTAATAAATCAATTTTTATAAAATGCTTGCTTATCTGCATTTTTATTTTTTGCGGGGTAAAACGCACCACCTGATCTGGACGTTAGTCGTGTGCGCGCACGCATGCGCAATCATGCTTGCAAATACGTTGCATACATAAGGGCGTTTGATCAGATGTTATTGTTCGATTATAGTATACATGCTGATTCGAAAAATGTGCATTTGTAAGGTTCAAATTGGCACGTAACTTCAGCTTGGCATTACGTTTGCTGAAATTTGAATTCAAACGGCTGTTTTGGTGTTATGAAATAGGAGTGGCCGTTCTGCCCCACGAGTTGATTAAAGTTTAAGTCCTTCAATACGCTTTTTAAGGACAAATTCAACACTTTTTTCGCATGGAATACAAACTATGGGAGTGCACAAGTCAATTATCGGTGATAGTTTCAAAAGTTTTGTTGTTTATCGGCATGAAAAATGGCCTAGAAAATAACACAAATTTAGAACTAAAACAGCGAAAAACGTATTTTCGAGTTTTTCACGATTTTTGCCAGGAAAACACTTAAAAATATATACCTATGGAGAAGCATTTTAATACATTTTCCATTATCTCGGGTGAAAAACATCGTCCCAAAGCACGTCGTTCGTTCAAAACAAGGGTGGCGCGTTTTACCACAACGGCGCATTTTACACCCAGTTCCCCTACGTTTACCAGCGCCCACACAAAGTGGCTTTAAACCACGGGCCCCCCAAACTTGTCAACCACATATACATGAACCGTGGCCAACATGATTTTGACATTTTTGGGAATCTGACACTTTTGGGAAAACTGACAGTTTTGGGTTGTTCACGTTAACTTATAACTACACATTAACGTGGGTTTAAGCTGGGTAAGGTGCAAAATAACGGAATTGATTTTAGTTTGCTATTGCTCAACAATTACACGATTGCTAGAAATACGCAAGTAAATGAGTAAACAATTATGTAAGCCACTAAATAAAAGAAGAAAATATTTTCAACGTGTTTTTGTTGTAAGCTACGTGGAAATCGTCTTTTGATGGCCCCCTGATTTAAACTCTCTTTCGGCACCGCCCCGCCCATGCACACTGGGCCAGGAGCAGAATTTAGCCAGACAAAACCTCTAGCGCTTTAGGAGTGCATTTTTTCGAGTTGGTGTCAAAGGAGACTTATCTTGAATTTGTTTGTTCTTCAATATGATGATAAAAGTTAGTTGGAAATTTCGCCGCATAGGTAGCGCTGCGATGCAAACTTTTTTGTTTTGCGTCTTAGAGCTTTCACGTCTTCGGCAATGTTTTAGAACGTGTAAAAATACGACAAGTTGTCGAAGACACCGAAGTTCTAGGACTTCAAATAACAAAGTTATGGTAAAAAATGTGTAAATCACTTAAATTTTACATTCTTTTTACTTTTTACGTCAAAATTGTAAAATGTTTCATTTTAACAACCGTGCGTCGTTTAATTTCGATGACATGCATGTGCTGTATGAAAAAAAAATCTTATTATTATATAAATATTTGAATTTTTGAACAAATTATTGTAAAAACATCATAATTTTTAAAATAACTTTACTCCAAAAGTTGCAAGTTTTTGCAAAAACTTATCAATGTTCCGAAATACGCTATATTTCATCTACCAAATGTAAAAGTTTGCCAGATGTATATTTTGATATATTTGAGATATCTTAATTCAAAATAACCATCTCTTAATATAAATTGAATTTACTTATTATTAATTTTATCATTATTCTACAAGATTGTTGACACCATTGGCGTAGCTAGGATTTTTTTCTGGAGGGGGCCTAGGGGGGGCCTAGCAAATAATTGTTTTACAGAAGTAATGTTGATCGCAACAATAACGGTTTTCAAAAATTTCGTAGTTTTGTATTGATTTTATTTATTTGTTATTTTGTCTCATTTCGTGGCACATCAGGCGTATTTGTAAATTTCAATTTTCGCTACGAAAAAGATTAATGTTTTTTGAAATCCAGCCAAAATCCTTCAAGAATTCATGCAAAAAAAAAACTTGCAATGAATGTCCTTTGTAATTCTTCTACAAACTTTTCAGCTATTCAGCAGATTTCTCTGAGAATTCCTATGGGAATTTCTTCATGAATTATTTTCGTACTTTTCAGTGATTTCTCCAAAATCTCCTTTATCAGTTTTCACTTAGTTCGTCCTAGGATTCCCACGGAAAATCATTCCCAGACTTCCTGATCTCACCCGAAAATTTCTTAAAAAATCACTATCGAACGGCTTAAGAATTCTTTTGAAAGATTCCATCATACATTAGTGTTTTTAGAATAATTCCTTCTTGAAGGTCTTCTACGTACTTATCTATCTTCTATATAAATAAAAATGGAGTGGTGTTTGTATGTCACGAAATGACTTGAGAACGGGTCACGGATTGACGCAAGTTTTTCACTGTTACACTCCTCAAGGGATGCACCGTGTTCGTGCGAGGAAAACTTCGGGAAAGTCTCCGGAATAACTGAGAAAACGGGAGAAGACTAAGGTGTCTTTTTGTATGGGGAAATTCTTGACGTTTTCCAACAGCCTGCTTGATGGCAAGACGAAGTTTGCCGGGGCCACTAGTTACATATAAATTCCAATTGATAGTTTAAAGTATCCTTCTGTACTCATTAACAATTTGTTTGGGATTTTCAGGATTTAGAGCTAATTTCTCAAAAAATAGTATAACAAATTCTGAGAGTCTCACCAAAAATGTCTTCAAGATCCCCAAGTAAGAATTCAGTCCACGAATTCATCAGAGAGTACGCCAACAGTTTTTCCAACTTTGATTTTGAAGTTCTTCCTGAAGTTTCTCTACAGGATTATTTGAAAACATTGCAGCAAAAAATATCTTGACTTCCTGAAAAAAAAATTATTTTTCCAGGTGTTACTGTAAGAATTCCTCGTTATATTCCACATGAATTTCATGAGCAATTTAAAAAAAAATCAAGGAAAATTTTATTCATGATTTTTCAGAGAATTCCTCCGCAGAACTAACTACATTTTTTTTTTCACAGATAATCATTTTTGAAGTTCATCTTAAATCAAGGATGTTGCTCGAATTTCTTAAAAAATCTCTCGAAAATATATTTTTTACTTTGTTTAAAATGCCTAACTAAGAAATGTTTAAAGAATTCTAACATTTCTATTAAGTTCTTAGCGAAAGACGTTCAAATGTTCTTTCAATAACTCTTCCGCAAAAATACTCAAAGATTCCCCGAGTAATTTGTTCAAGGATATCTTCTTCCAAAAAATTAACCAGTGATTCATCTAAGTATTTTCCAGAGGTTTTTATCTTTAAACCATTCTTTTGAGAATTTTTAGAAGAAATTTTACACCAGATTTACTACGATTTTGCAATTACTTCCTTAACTTCTCAAAAAAAATTCTCCAGAAGTTCCATCAAGTATTTTTTTAGGTTCTAAAAAAACTACTTTTTTGCGAATGGTAAATGGTAATCTCAGTATTCTTCCATAAATAACAATTAAAAATGTTCTCCATTTTTTTTTGTACAAAAACCAAATCCAAGAATATCTCAATATTTTTTAGGGATTGCTTTACAAATTCCTCACGAATCACTCCATATCAGATTTCTAAAGAACTTTGTTGGTATTTTTTGTTGTTTAATAATTGCAGCTTAAATACAAAAAAAAAATCTACTAAAAATTTACATGTCGTCAAATTATATACATAAATCGTTGAATTTCTGAATTTTGTTGACAATGTACTTCACAGAAAAGATTAAGTGGTCCTTGTAGGATTTACTACAAAAAATATTGTTTTTTTTTTCTCTGAAGTTTCATGATACTATGGTGAACATATTGATGTAAAATTATTTTTTCTTCACTTTAGAAATTTCAAACAAACTGTTTTGAAGGGTCTATTATTGCTTATTTTGTAGTACTGTATAAGTTCAACGCTGGCATTTTTTAAGAACATTCGGAGGTGTATTGTAGTAAAATTCGTAATGTACGGTTTTATTGAATTTAAACTGATGGATTTTACGATACGACCATACGACCAATCATTTTACGACCATACGTGTAAGAAATTTGCAATTTTTCAAAACTTCTGTAATTTACCTTTTTTAAGATTCATTAAAATGTTGCTTTTTGAAGTATGGATAGATTTTTGTACGAAGTTCCTCAAAGTGTCATGTGGAGGAAGGAGAAACAACAAAATGTTGAAGCAGGTAGAATAAATGATGAGCAATGGAATAATTTATAATCTTTTCTCTAGAAGTAAATTACAGGATAGTTAGAACCTCTCCAATGAATTTACAAATAAAAAAAATTTCTCAAGAAGGTCCGTAAGAATCTTCTTACGAAGTTTTCTTTGAACCCTTGAAAGTTTAAGGTTAAGTAGACATAGAAGGGACGGATATCCACCAGGATGAATTCGCTTTGAAAGTATATAAAAGTCCAATAATATTATTCGACTAATTTTCAAGCGATTTGCAAAAAATCTGAGTCCATATTTCAATATTCGTTGAGGAATTTTAGGAACTAAAATTCTATGAAGAATATCGAAAAGTTTTATGGAAAAGTTTGCTACAATCTGTTGGAAAATAAACGAAAAAATTATGAAATAAAAAGTTTTTTTTTTTTGAAGAATATACCTAGTTAGATCAATAAATTTATTCACACTAATATACTTGAAAAATTGAATCAAATTCAAAGAAAGAATTTATTGCTGCAATAAAAAGATATTGTCACAAGAAAACTTATTTTTCGACAAAAATTCTCGCTATGTATTTTCTAAGAAATCCATTTAGTAATTTCATCTATTTTTTTCTGACATTATATGTACAAGTTGATGTTAATGTATGGATTTTTTAATGGATTCTCATAAGGAAAATCATCATCACCGGACACCTCGAGCAGGGTTTCCTCCAAAAACATGAGAACAACAACGAGAAGCTATTTCTAACAGTAACCAATCGATCGACAGCCGGACGGTTACGCCTTCGGTTGTCGTGCGATTCACCGAAATCAGAACCGCCACGCTGATGCTGTGTAAGACAAGCGAGGTTTTCTCACTATAGCTGTACAACATAAAATAACGTAACTACTGAAGAGATTTTACCAATAACAAGAGTCATGTACCGTTAAGTCACCAGTCACCGTGCGGCCTCCATTCACCATGCACATATACAAATTTATATAGAATATTCATACAATTTTCACAAATTATTCTTTTGTCAGCAAAATAAGATAAAACTGATGAAATGAAGTAGTTTTTGTCACAACGTATTTTGAAAAACCTAGTTTATTTAGTCAAAATCATAAGAATTCTGTTTGATAACGTGATTTTTCAACACTCTTAGTAGAAAGGCCAAAAATTCACATTTTTCATTTTAACGTTAGAGTATGAAATTTTTTCAAAATTTCAACAAGTTTTCATTGTGGATACTATTGATTAGATGTATTTCATCGTATAAGCAATGAGATTTTATGCAAATTAGAATTTTTTATTGTTTCTCAGTCGAAACCCAAATGCTCGGTGAATGGACTTTTTTAAATATATAGGGTTCCTATTATCGTGCATTAGTGTAAAAGGTATGAAATTATTCGGTAATATGTATTGCTATGCCGTGATTAAATTACTTCATATTTAGTTTTTGAGTGAATATGAAATGGTTTGGTTATACAGTCAAACCTCCTATAACGATTTTAGTTAAAAAATAATTAGCTAGCCAATTTTTAAACTTTTAATGTTTTGTATTGTAAATGAAGATTTGAATACTCTTAAAAATGAGCGCGCACACTGCTAGCAACAAAGTTGTTCCATCAACATCGTTTCATTCATTCAAGATGCGAAATAAAATTATGACGAAAACTATACGCACGGTGAATGGTTGCACTAGTGTGCATGGTAAATGGTGACATAGAACGGTACGAGGCGACCTTAAAATGACATTTTCAAACATAATTTTTAAGTATTTTTTTGTTATGCATCACTAGTTTTAGATTTTTTCCTGAATTATGATATAATTGTACGCTACGTAGGGTATTCTAGTACGCTTCAAATTATTTGGAAAAGTTATATAATTTTTTTGAAGCGCAAATTTTCCTTAAATGCACGGTGAATGGTGACTTGACGGTACATTGATTCAGAAGATTTTGCTTAATATTGAATTTTTTTTTTTTTATTGATTATCATCAAAAATTCTGGGGGGGCCTAGATGCTTCTGGAGGGGGCCAGGCCCCCCTGGCCCCCCCTGTTCCTACGCCAATGGTTGACACATTGCGTCAGTTAAGATTTGTTAATCAAATACTTTTATTTTGATACTAGTGATTTGTAAATTGTGATTTATGTCAGAGAGATCTGTCTCGACTCGGGTCATAACAGGATGTAAAAAATGAATAATAGCAGGCCATAGCGAAGTTCTAATTAGACAGTTGCTGGAGATGGCATAAGAGCCACACAACAATATGAAAATATCTAGATACTGTAACACCTGGCTAATAAAAGTATTTGATTATAAAACTTGACTGACGCAATGTGTCAACAATCTTGTAGCACAATGATAGAATTAATAATTAAGTCTATTCTATTTATATGAAAAAGGTGGTTTTTTTGAATTCAGATATCTCAAATATATCAAAACATACATCCGGCAAACTTTGACATTTGGTAGATGGAAATATAGCGTATTGGGGATCATTGATAACGGTTATGTTTTAAAATTATCATATTTTTACAAAAATTCGTTCAAAAATTCAAATATTATATAAAACATAAGATTTTTTTTTCATACAGTATTTGCATGTTATCGAAATTAAGCGACGCATGGTTGTTTAAAATGAAACATTTTACGATTTTGACGTAAAAAGTAGAAAAAAGGTAAAATTTAAGTGATTGTCAAAAGCTGGAAAAATAAACAAAAACAAAGTACGGCCTCTCCGTTTTCTCATATGAATGTAAATTTTAACTCGTGGAATTTAAGGTATTTATGACTAAAATCATCAAAAATCTATTGAACTGCGTAGCACATCATATCTTTAAAGTATTTATGATAACTAGACGGAAATTGAAAGAATTTTTATCTTCTAAATTCTTAGAATAAATGATTTGATTATGTTGATTCTTTGGGGGTAAAATGAACCACACGAGATGGGGGTAATATGAACACCATTGGCAGGGTGAATACTCCCGGATTTTATTTCAGATGCTGAGAGTATTCCGTGAGAAATACAAAGACAGACATCGATAGCCATCCAAATGGTCACAGGATAAACGTTCCATCGATTCCGAAATGTCTTTGAGATATGAATTGATCATGTACCAGAATGTCGAGAATCGTGCCGCAACCCGTTCAATTTAAATGGTGTTCATATTACCCCCGTTGCATGTTCATTTTACCCACATGTTTGGAACATTGGCTCTGTTGAAAGAAATTTTCAAAATTATTATAACGTTGTTAAAATTCTATTTCCATCACAATATTTCAAACTTGCTACTTTGCATAAACATCCTTCTTCAATTCTGAGCTATTGAAAAAGATTTTGACAGGCTTCATAAGCAAATAAACATGAAAATTGCTTAGGGTGTTCATGTAGACTGATGCAAATTTTTAAAGTTTTTGCTCCCCTATGCTTAAACGGTGTCAGTTAATGATGGAAAATCATTCTCCCAAAATTTGAAGTGATTTGGAAGAAATTTGTTTGTGCACACGTCATTTTGAAGTTTATATGGAAATTACCTATGGAAAAAGCCAAAACCTTTGTGTTCAGTCCTCTATCTGCTCGTCATAATAATATATGAAAAAGCGAACACACTCTTCTCATGTAAAATCTTCCCTGCTCCGACTTTGCCGAAGACCACATTTTGTTGGAACGTAAGGATAATTTGTTATTCTTGATTCCAAAGTCTAAACCATGCTGAGATGATCATTCAATTACTTTCAGAGCAACACTGCTTTTTTTTCTGGTAGAACATAGTAGCCAGGATTACTTTGATCTGGGAGCACCACTGTTGCCTGCCGGAATAGTTGGTGAAATCTAACTGAAGGTAAACCCACTTTATGATGATGAATAACAATTTTTACTGACGTTCAATCAAAATGTGCGTCTTCGGCAAAGTTGTAGCGGATAAATTTCACATGAGAAGAGTGTGTTCACTTTTCTATAAAATAGTATGACGAAGAGATAGAGGGCTGAACACAAAAGGTTGGCGTTTTCCATAGTAATCTCCATATAAAATTCAAATGGAGTGTGCACAGTCAAATTTTCTTCGCAAATCATTTCAGATTTTGGGAGGTTGCTTTTTACCATTAATTTTAATCCTTTTAAGCATAGGGGAGCAAACAATTTTAGAAATTTGCATCACTCTAGTGTTCATTTTACCCCCAGTTCCCCTAAAAATTCCGCCGACGGAACCAGTACCGGAACATGCAACGTTGAGGAATAGTTGGAAACTTGCCCCCGATCAATTCTGGCGCAGGTGGGGCAAGGAGTTCCTACCCGTGTATGGCAAGAAGGTCTAAATGGTACGAGGAAGCAAGGGACCTACAAGTTGGCGACTTAGTCCTGGCCGTAAATGGCACCTGCAGGAACCGGTGGATTCGGAGCCGTGTCATCCAGGTCTTTCCTGGGAGAGATCGGCAGAGTCCGACAAGCTCTCGTGAAGACAGTGACAGGAGTATTCAGAAGGGCAGCCGTTTAAACTAGCGGTTCTTGACGTTGAAGAGAAGTGTAAACCTGACGATGAACACGGAGACCCCAGATCCTCGCCATGATTTACGGGTGCGGGTATGTAACGACAAGACCGTTCGCTCTGACGACCACTGCCACTGAACAGCAGGCTCACTTTTCCATCCGTACGCGACTGACAGTTGTCATCGTAGATGACTAGCAAATCATTGTAAGGTCAGACAAAGAAAAGTGATGGAGCAAGAAAATCCTGTGTTTAGATTGCTTAAACCTATTGCTAAAACTTAAATCTACAGTGCATTTCTATAAAAAAAAACCCACACGTACACTTCAGATTAATTTCCAGAACTCCAAGTCTAAAAGAACTTTCTTTAAGAGGCAGCATTTTGCGAACAATATAATACAATGTCGAAAATGTTTGTTGTGGATGCCTCTCCACCAGAGGACAAACCTGCGTGTCATACTTACTTACTTATTTGGCTTTACATCAATTATTTGATAAAGCCTCGCCAACAATATATCGCCAATTCCCTCGGTTCATGGCCGCTTCTCTCCATCCTCGACTGTGACTCACGCTCGCCAGGTCCTGGTGTACCTGGTCCAATCCACCTAGCTCGCTGCGCCCCACGCCTTCTTGTTCCGACCGGGAATTCGTAGCGAACACCATCTTACAGGGTTGTTGTCCGGCATTCTTGCAACATGCCCTGCCCAGCGTATCCTTCCAGCTTTAGCTACCTTCACGATACTGGGTTCGCCGTAGAGTTGAGCGAGCTCGTGGTTCATTCTTCGCCGCCACACGCCGTTCTCCTGGCACGCTTGCCGAAGATTCGTCCTTAGCACTCGGCGTTCGAAAACCCCCAAGAGCTTGCAAGACCTCCTCGAGTATAGGTCCACGCCTCATGCCCATAGAGGACTACCGGTCTTATGAGCGTTTTTGTACATCGTGCATTTGGTGGCGGGGTGAATCTTTCTTGACCGCAGTTTCTTCTGGAGCCCATAGTAGGCACGACTTCCACTGATGATGCGCCTTCGTATTTCCCGACTAACATTGTTGTCAGCCGTCAACAAGGATCCGGAGGTAGACGAACTCGTCCACCACTCGAAGGTATCCCCCGTCTATCGTAACACTGCGTCCTTAGGCGGTCCTGTCGCGCTCAGTTCCGCCAACCAGCATGTACTTTTGTTTTCGACGCATCACCCATTAGGCCCGACTCTTGTTGCTTGGCCGTTTCAGGGCGGGTGAAACAAATCTGCCACCGTTTGTCAAATTTTCATCCCTGAATAATATCCATGTCGTCCGCGAAGGCAAACAAAATTGTCCGGATTCTCGTGAAAATCGTGGCCCTCGACTGGTTAAGTCCGGCTCGTCCGCATGACAGCCTTCAAGCGCCAATAGTTGAACAACAGGGCACGAAAATCCCGTCGCCACTTTCTTAGTCCCCGCCGAGACTCGACGAACTGGAGTGTTTCGCCCGAGATCTTCACGCAGTTTTGCACACCGTCCATCGTGGTGGCTCTGGGTCAATCTTGTGAGCTCCCGGGAAAGCTGTTCTCGTCCCATGATTTCCCATAGCTCTATGCGGTCGTTACGTAGTGGTCGTAATGCCCGCCTTGAAATCGAATGAACAAATGGTGCGTAGGGACCTGGTACTCACGCAGCATTTCTGGAGGATTTGCCGCACGGAAAAGATCTGGTCCGTTGTCGAGCGGCCATCGATGAAACCTGCTTGATAACTTCCCACGAACTCGTTTGCTATAGGTGATAGACGACGGAAGTGAATCTGGGATAGCACTTTATAGGCGGCGTTTAGGATGGTGATTGCACGATAATTTTCACACTATGATCTGTCTGACCTTCCCTGTTTTTGAGCCTTGTTCAGTTTGTCGCCCTTTTTGTAGATAGGGCATATAACGCCTTGCTTCCACTCCTCCGGTAGCTGTTCCGTTTCCCAGATTCTGACTATCAGCCGATGCAGACAAGCGGCCAACCTGTCCGGGCCCATCTTGATGAGTTCGGCTCCGATACCATCCTTGCCAGCGGCTTTGTTGTTCTTGAGCTGTTGTTGGCATCCTTAACTTCCCCATCGTGGGAGCTGGTTGATTTCCGCTGTCCGCTGTGCTGACGTAGCCAACGCCTTCGCTGTCCTGACCTTCTGTGCCTGAGTTCTCTGCGCCATTCAGGTGTTCATCGTAGTGCTGCTTCCACCTTTCGATCACCTCGCGTCCGTCCGTCAAGATGCTCCCATCCTTGTCCCGGCACATCTCAGCACGCGGCACGAAGCCTTTGCGGGATGTGTTGAGCTTCTGATAGAACTTCCGCGTTTCTTGAGAACGGTACAGCAACTCCATCTCTTGGCATTCCACCTCTTCCAGGCGGCGCTTTTTGTCCCGGAATAGGCGGGTTTGCTGTTTCCGCTTCAGTCTGTATCGTTCCACGTTTTGCCGCGTATCGTGCTGCAGCATTGCAGCCCGCGCTGCATTCTTCTCCTCTAAAACCTCCTGGCACTCCTCGTCGAACCAATCGTTTCTTGAGCTCCGTTCCACATATCCGACAACGCTTTCGGCAGCGTCGTTAATGGCTGCTTTGACGGTTCACCAGCAGTCCTCAAGAGGGCCCTATCGAGCTCGCCCTCATCCGACAACGCTGCCTCAAGATGCTGCGCGTACGCATTGGCGACATCCGGTTGTTTCACGCTGCTCGAGATTGTACCGGGGGCGGGGCGTCGGTACCGTAACATTGTGATGACGGATAGTTTTGGGCACAGTTTACCATCACCAGGTAGTGGTCGGAGTCAATGTTGGCGCCACGATAGGTTCTGACGTCGGTTATGTCTGAGAAGTGCCGTCCATCGATCAAAACGTGGTTGAATTTGCGATTTCTGTCTGCTGAGGTGATCTCCAGGTGTACCGATACGGAGGCTGTGCTGGAAATAGGTGCTACGAATGGCCATGTTCTTGGAGGCGGCAAAATCTATTCAGTCGTAGGCCGTTCTCGTTCGTCAGCCGGTGGGCGCTGAACTTTCCAATCGTCGGTTCTGAACTCCTCCTCCTTGCCAACCTGAGCGTTCAAATCTCCTATGATATCTTGACGTCGTGGCTTGGGCAGCGTCGTACTCGCGTTCGAGCTGCGCGTTAAAATGCGTCCTTGTCATCATCAGTGCTTCCGGAGTGTGGGCTATGCACGTTGATTATGCTGAAGTTAAAGAATCGGCCTTTGATTCTTACTTGCACATTCGTTTCATTGATCGGCCACCACCCGATCACGCGCGCTTTGCATATCACCCATCACTATGAAAGCTGTTCCCAGCTCGCGTGTGTTGCCTGCAGCTCTGGTAGATAGTACTGATTACCTCTAAACGTTCGCACCAATGCTCCTGTCCAGCACAACCTCCTGCAGCGCTACGTGTCGAAACTGCGGGTCTTCAGTACATCGGAGAGTATTGCGAGTACTTCAAATGAAGTTGAGAGATTTTGGCAGTTTCCACGTACCGAGTTTTCCAATTGCTAGTCCTTTTTTCGTCCGCTTGTGGTCTTTGCCGATTGTTCCGGTCCGTATTCCTTCTTCGTTGACCGTTTCCTGTGCTGGATGTGTTTTTTACGGTTTGGCTTGCAGGGCCTGACACCATCCCCTAGATATTCCGGAGGACCATTCCCCCTAAATGTTCGGAGGGCCATAGTGCGCAGTTTAGCTTAGAGTCCTTCTCTGGCACTCGGACGATGATCAGCCGCCCCTGACATGGGGAACAGACGCTGTTGTGAGCCGCTCCTAACGTGGAGTACAGACGCTCCAGGTTTGCAAAAGCAAACCCCCCCTTCCCTGTCAGCATTCGACCAAAGTTCCCACCGGGGGTTGGTTACCCGATCTTCCCCAAGGTTACTCGTACCCCGGCCAGTACCACGAGGAGGTAGGGATAGGAGTTGCTGGGCAAGAGGCTAAGGACCTCACAAAGGGGTCTATTTTATTCCTGCAGGTACGCGAGGTACCAATGGTACCCATGCCCAAGCCATTTACCTGCGTATGATCTGTAAGTAGAATTTAAAAAAGAAAATATATTTTTCCTCATACTTGCCAGAAAACGTCGGATTTCTTTTAAAAATCAATTGAAGGCCCGCAGGAGACGTCATCATAATCACCCTATCCATTTCAAGAAGCAAATCCCAAGAACCACTCCATATATCGATGCGAAAAATGTATCACTATGATTATATATATGCAGTGCACAACCCAATAAATTTTTCAGCTTCATCGGTTCACTAAAACTCGAGATTTGCTTCCACAAAGTTTTGATGATAATTGTTAGAGTAAGACGGAAGGGGCCCAGATAGCCGTAGCGGTAAGCGCGCAGCTATTCAGCATGACCATGCTGAGGGTCGTGGGTTCGAATCCCGCTGGTCGAGGGACTTTTCGTAAAGGAAATTTTCTCGATTCCCAGGGCATAGAGTATCTTCGTACCTACCACACGATATACACATGCAAAAATGATCAATCGGCAAAGAAAGCTCTCAGTTAATAACTGTGGAAGCGCTCATAAGAACACTAATCTGAGAAGCAGGCTTTATCCCAGAAAGAAGAAGAAGAAGACGGAAGATAGGGAAAATAACACGATCTCCCGTGTCGCCCTTAAGATACATCGGGAGAAAAGTATCATCGGGGTCTAGTAGCCATAAGTATAAATACAGTAAAATGGGATAATATCGATGTCGCTCCTAGTACGAAGTTCGAATCAACATTCATAGAATATTTCCAATGTGTGACTTACATTACCCCAAAGAACTTACATTTTGATATTTTATCCGGTCATGCACCACTGTGCGTCGCACAATGATCTACAGATCGTGAAGTTAGCAGACTCTGATTTGAATATGACGATGAAACTTTCACACCAAAGTGGTGTCGCTAAAATGATTGTTTGTGCTACGCTACATTTAATTTACTATTGGTGTCAAAGCGGATCCAACGTTCTATCATTCTCAGAAAATAAGAATTAGAGTAGTTCCTCCTAATCCGACCGTCTTTCCCGTTGTGCACACTACAAGGGGCCCCTCCCCGAACCCGCTGATGCCGAAGCAATCCTTCAAGCAGTAAGGGGTATCAGCGATAATTAATTGGTTCGATTTCCATGCCAAGGACTTCCTCTTCGTCTCCTCCTCCCGTTGCCCACAACCAAAGCGATGGGAAGAAGTTCTTTGGCCCAGGATTCGGCGGCCCAAACGAATCAGCCCCAAACAAGGATTAGGACAGCTTGTCGACGTTTTTTTTTCGTCTTTTCTTTCTTTCAACTTCGAGCACCGTGAACCGAGATTTAATCAATCTCGTTCCGAAAAGGGATTACATGGCGTAATCGAAACCGGCCAAAAATGGGCAAACCGATGGAAAAAACAACCGACAACCTTGGCCATCGACCGGGAGTAATATGGTGGCCAAGGGGGGGAATGAGCACCAAATGGCAATCGCAGGACTGAGAGCGTAGAAGATTGTAACGATTGTTGTCTAGAACTATTTATAATTTTCTTCGACATTCGTTTCAATGTTTCAACATTGGATATTCTATGTAACTCATTGATACTATACCAGGGAGGGAACTTTAGTATCAATTTTAAAAATTTGTTTTTGAATCTTCTGCAAAGCTTTTTACTTGGTATTACAGCAGCTAGTCTATATTGCTACAGCATGCAGCATAGCCAGACTGAAAATTTGTTTGAAGATCAAAAGCTTGTTCTTATGACAAAGTTTCGATTTTCTGACCAATTTTATTGAGGAATTTTAAATAAAGTTCTTAAAAGATTTTCCAGAATAATTCTTGGAGAAACCGTGGATAAATAGCCAGAAAAACCTGGAGGAATCTAGTAGGGTATCATGTAATAATCCCAAAATGAATCTATGTGAATTTTATTCGCTCCTATAGGAATCGTTGGAAGCTTCACTTGGAAGAATTAGTAGAAAAAATTCCACAGGAATTCCTGGGACAATCTCTAAGATTTCATTGTAGTCCCTGAGAAAATTACGGGAGGTAAAAGCGTTGGGTTGTTTAAGGATTCTCCGAAGCAAAATCTAAAGCGATTTAATAAAAAAAAAAAATCGTTGGATAATTTTCCTGGCATTGTCTGGATTTTTTGGAGAAAATTTCGCTTTGATCATTGAGGGAATCCAAAGGTACCTCTGGTTGACCCTTTTGAAGACTTGCATTGAATAATGATCTCGCCTCCAAAAACAAACCCGTCACTAGCCCTGCAATCGGTTTTGATAAGACGAGTTGGGCGGCGCAATTGATGATGGTTGTGCCAACCACCGAAAAGACACCGGGAAGGGCCAACAGCGCACAGAATGATGGTGTCGATAAAAAGCGATGTGGAAATATGATAAATAATACGGATTCTCGTGGGTATTTGCTTTGCTAAACTGTAGATATTGGAATTGAGTTTTTGCTCGGATGGCGATGCGATGAATGGGTTGGAATTTGCGGCCGGAAACTTGTTGGCCACGGGAGGGAATTTGTTTTCAAGCCCTGATGAAGCCGAACGATTCATCAAATCGAGGTGGCTGATTTGAATTATTCATTTTGTTTGAGGGATATCATTAAGTTTCGAAAAGGAAAATGCGTCTAAACGGCTTTTATCACAAGAAAGCTGAATAGGTGGTTTGACACGAAAATTTAAATTGCTGTAACATTTTGATTATTGCACATTTATCAAAATTAAGAGACGATTGAATACATTTAATCCACATTTCATGGATATTCTCCGTATAGCAAAACCTCAGTGAAGTAGAACTTAATAAAAAAGTGTAGTTGATCACCACTTAGTGCCATCGTTGCAAAAAGTGGTGTCATTGTACCAAACATTGGCGCACGGATGCTAAATGTATGATTTGCTGAGGTTCTTCTCACGCTAAGGTCGTCTGTTATGTGAAGGAAGATATCGAAAAGTGTGTATGCACAAATTGAGGGGCAGCCATAAGTTTAACTTTAGGGACTCGCGCAATCGAATCGTCCACGCCCGTACCAGGCAGATGAATGGTAAAATTTTTCGTAGCCGGATTTCCCCAGGCAGAATCTCCAACAATTCTCATTTAACGATCGCTTGCTTAAGAATCATACCCCACTAGTTAAATTAATATCATGTAATTGGACATGGACCAGTTACTCTGAGTTAAAGTTACATTACGACTAACAAAGCTCCACACTATCAAAATTGATTCCCATTATTCCTCACATCATTAAAGGGATCGATTTCGTTAATCGAGTGCCTGGGCCACAAATCACGATCCGGCACGTTCGGCGTCAGTCACTGGTGGTGGCAAAAATCGACCCATGGTTCCCATCTGCCACGTGCCAACCCCGAAATTACATCGACCAGCAACCATTCCGCAATAACAATGCCACTCGACAGTTTGGATCAGCATTTTTTTTTGTTTTCGATTGTTGGTGCAAATGCATTGAACTGTCCTACGGCCAGCCATGGGCGCTCTCATCACTCGTTTTCTATGGTTGGCGCCCAAACTCATGATAAACCGCACCGATTCCGAGCCTTCCCTCCGTTCCGAGAGGCTGTTAAAGCGTCGTGTCACTGTAAATGGCTTTTCGCGTGTCAAAAATATCCATTTCGTTGGCATTGCATCTCGGAATTTGCTCGTAGTTTGGAACGAGGTGGGAAACTGGTGTCAATCGACCGTGTCCTAAAGGGGGGTTCTCAACTGTTTGGATGACGATGAACTTCTCAAAACCGTGGTTTCTCCGGTCCGCACCTGGTTCCAGGTTCCTAGGGGCCCCACAAT
This sequence comes from Aedes aegypti, assembly GCF_002204515.2. NCBI lineage: Eukaryota > Metazoa > Arthropoda > Insecta > Diptera > Culicidae > Aedes > Aedes aegypti. The sequence goes on along the minus strand of NC_035109.1, from coordinate 20,910,430 downwards.
TGTGGTAAGAACTGATATTCTTTTTCCTGACATTTCGTCCTCACTGGGACATGATGTTCCAAATGCACTTCCACAGTCATTAACTGAGATTTCTTTGTCAAAGTTGCCGTTTTCGCATTCGTATATCGTGCGGCAAGCACGATGATGTGCTATGCCAAGAAAGTCAAAAAAAATTTCATTGCGAAAAGATTCTGAACCGACCAAGAATCGAACCCAGAGAACTTCAGTATTGTGTAGCTGCAAACGTTATGAGAACATCTCTTGGTACTTAAGTAGTAGTAATTTGATGTTCAGTAGACTAACCTGTGAATAATTAAGCAGTGCAAAATTAGGTATCTCGACCTGAATTGACGATGTGTAGGAATGTCTCAATCAATCAACATACCTATTTATTAGGAAATCTCGCTTAGCTTATTTTTGTAAACAAATTAAACAAATTCAAAACAGCTTTCGTTGTTACATATAACTGATTTTGTGTCTACTGTGTTTATAGTGTCATTTTTCATTGAGCCCGTTTTCGTTTGTCGTGTTGGTGACGAAATTGTTAGTGATTTGGGGCTAGCCTGTCGACAATGGATTGTCAATTGGTGAGCTCGTTTCATGCTTTTATCTCTTCATTGTGGAAACGGTATGAATGTTGCATTTGTGCTTAATTCAAAACAAAAAGATTGTTACGACACTCCAAGTGTCGGCGTACTATAATTCATATTTTGCATAAAACATATTGAAGGACGCATACCTTTACTTTTGTTTTTGTAACTATTAAGGCTTTGGATGGTGTACACCAGAAGTCGAGAATGCCCATTCGATGAAAACTTAAGTTCGACGGCTCTTCCTATTGCCCATTGAGTGGATGCTCATCGGTGATGTCGAAGCCAGACTTAGTAACTGACTTGTAGTGGGTCGGCTGATGCCATTTTCCCTTGACTTGTAGCTCGGGAACATACTGAAGACTCCAACGATCCCAGAAATGTTGCTTCATTTTATGGATATACTTGAAGCGTATGTCGGAAGTTTCATCTGAGCTTGGAGTGTTTTTTTTTTGTTGATTAGGTGTGGTTAATGATGGTCCAATCAAAAAATTTCCAGGAGTCAAAGGTTGGACATCGTTTGAATCGCTTGAAGCTGGTGTGGGATGGCCTTTCCTTCAGGAGAGTGTTGAATTCCTTGAATGTCAGCAAGACGTTTGAAGATATTCAAATGGTACTTTGCACACTTGATGGTGGCCTCCCAGAGACCAACCATAGGCGAAGAACCAGCCATTGGGCTTTCCGAATGGTTAGAGTACACGACTAGACAGCAAAGCTATGCTGAAGGTGTCTGGGTTCGATTCCCGGTCGGTCCAGGATCTTTTCGTAATGAAATATCCTTGAATTAAAGATTAAAGAAAGCTTTCAGTTAAAAACTGTGGAAGTGCTCATTTTAAACAGGCTCTGTCCCAGTGAGCTAAGAGTTATGCTAGGAAAAAGAAAGTTCCATTGTTTTCCTCTTCGAGCTAAACATGTCGGCAACAGAGCTGTTATGGTCAGGGCTTCAGATAAAGTAACACCATTGTACCATCTCCTTCGCTGCGCCGACAAAATTTGTGCCGTTGGCGCTGCATAGATGTCTACAATGGTCTCGTCGAGCGACAAATTTTCTTAACACCGCCAAGAAGCCTGCGTTAAAAGTTTGCTGATCGCCTCGATGTGGACGGTTCAAGTGATGAAACGAACGAACATCGCAAGTCACAATTTGTCTTATATAAATCACAATTACTTCAATATGACTAATGAAAATGTTCTGTTTCATAGCGAAAAAACTGCAATTCATACTTACAGTTGTGTTCAGAATAATAGTAGTGAAAGCCAATTTTCATACAAAATGCTCAACTTTGGCATGCTGTAACTTTGTTTCCATATGAGCAATCGGCATGAAATTTTGGCAGTGAACTACAAATATGCTCAATTTCATTATCACAAAATTTGAAAATTTTCACACTACCGGATAAAAAGTTAAGCACGAGGTGAAATCGCTCAAAATAATAGTAGTTTTAATAATTTAAATATCTGCTGTATTTTGAGTTTTAGAATTTTTCTTTACACATCGTTTCAACCATTTCCACCCAAGCTTTAAATGTATAGACAATACAATTTTTTACTAAATTGTTGCTGAACAAAAATTTACAAAAGAAAAACTACTATTATTTTGAGCGATTTCACCTGGTGCTTAACTTTTTAGCCGATAGTGTGAAAATTTTTAAATTTTGTGATAATGAAATTGAGCATATTTGTAGTTCACTGCCAAAATTTCATGCCGATTGCTCATATGGAAACAAAGTTACAGCATGCCAAAGTTGAGCATTTTGTATGAAAATCGGCTTTCACTACTATTATTCTGAACACAACTGTATATATAACTGGAAAACCGCAGAAGGTGGAGCTTGTGCAACATATTTTTGTTGTCAAAATTGTGTATTATATGAGTCTAGGTATACATAATTATGTATTATACTTTGTCCAACAAACCATAAACGCAACAAAATACTGAGAACTTTTGGTAGTGGAAATGCATTGGATGGTCGACAATGAAAAATGTAAAAGCGCAAACATTGACAAGCCTTCATTTTTGATAGCATAACTGTTATAGATTGATTACTGTTACTTAACAGTAAATTAATGTAGGGGAACATGGATCAATTCGGACCTAGTAACAGTTTTTTGGCCATATCTGTTCAGCACGATGAACTACATCAAAAGTTTGATGTTATCGTGAAAGCCTGATTCAGCGCGCGCACTTTTACTCAGAGAGTTTTATGATATCTTCTACCAGGACATGACTAGACATGTTTGAACAAAATTCTCCAGAAGATCCGAATTGGACCAACCCTGTTCCAATCCGGACCCCCCATATTCTAATTCGGACCATCCTATATATTATTGTTTTTTGCTATGGTAGCAATAAAATATAACTCCGATTTGTTTGGTATCAAAGCTTATTAAACTTCATAAGTGCAAGCAAAAAAAAATAAACTCAATGCGTGACAAATTACATTTTAATTCTAGGTAGAACTAGCTTAAGTAAAATGTGAATTCCATTTGAAAAAAAATATAAGTGCAATCGTCTGATGAAGCTGTTCCAAAATAAGGTACGGTCAACTCTCCCTAATTCGATTTTGAACGGACCATAGTGTATGGGAGATATCGAGATAATAAACAGATATTTTTAAAACTTTGGAGTGTTTTTCATTTTGACAAAATACATTCGAAAAGGTAATTTAAACTTTGAATGCAGTAAAATTCCAACACATTGAAACTTTTCATGAAAATATCGGGTAAAACAGGTGAACTTGTATGGGGCACTGAAACAGACATCATGGAATCTCAGGACATCAAGTTGGAGAAGTATAGCCTCCGATATAGGGGTCAAAGTATCTATACACTATATTGAAAGGACTGCGCATTCAATCGAGCTTGTGAACAAAAATACAGAATATCGGGTAAGGGAAAGTTGACTGCTAAGAACAATATTAGCACTCGTAAACGTTTTTAATACCATATTGCCAAACTATTTTGGACACAGCTTGGCTGTGGCATTGATGGAGATACCTTTTCAAATCGCTGATATATTGATTCCTTTAGTTTTTGGTGATCTACCGTATTTCTTAGATTTATTTTCGAAGCCTTTTCTTGACCACAACAGAAACAAAGGCATCATTGATCAATATTATAACTGCTGTGATTTTCTACCAAGTCGAGAAGACTTTCACGGTGTGGAGCTCTTAGAATAGACTGAGTACACGTTGAAAAGCAAGAGGTCCATATTGAACCATATCAAAAGGTCCGGATTAGACCAACGCACATTTTATGATGTTCTATCTAGTTGAGCACAAACAGTGCATAGACTTATCAAAACTATATGGTCAGATGAAAACTTAGGCTTTGGGCATTCCATTACAAAATATCACAGAAAGATTAAAGAATTATTGTCGTTTAAAGAAGCTTGGAAATAATTCTAACAGACGGTACACTAGATCACTAAAAAACAACAAACCAATATAAAAATCAAATGAAATTACTGAAAGGCGTCAAATTTATTGTGTTAGATCCAAGCCAGAAGATGAGTAGAAAAACGGTAAACACGATCTTCACAGTAGCGCCATTATTGAGAAATGCTTGATGGTCCGAATTAGAACAGGGTCCGAATTGGACCAGGTTCCCCTACGAATCAAAAAATATGGTGAAATATGTACTTTTGCTTTGAAAAAATCAACTCGCCCTCATAAATCGACATCAAGCCAAGTAAATAGTTCAAAAGAGGAATCATCACATTTTACAAATTAGTTGATTAGTTTTGTTTTCAACCAATACACTGAACTTTTACTGAACTATTATTACTGTTTTCAAAGCTTCAGAACAAAAATCTCATCGTTAGGGTAAATATTCAAAATTAAATTAAAAATTAGAGATGGTCCCTTTATACACACTGTATGATGAGTGTTTAGGGAAAATACAAAAATTTCATTGCCAATCATTTGTCATTGTTCCATTGAAGACAGTGCAAAGTTTTGAGGGACAACTAGTGTGTTCATAAATTTACAGTGTGATAAGTTTGATAAATCACTAGACTATGACAGCGTAAATGGAAGTTGCTTCTTAAATCTCACGAACCGTTGTTGATTTTACTCAAATCTTGAGTGTACCCAAAATAAAATAGTTTAACCAGGTTATTACCGAAAACTATTCCGGCAAACTTTATGTTACAATTTTGTTGAAGATAAACACTTATACCAAATGACTATGAAGTATTTTCTAAGTATTTGTTTTCCTACATTTTTCACAAATACGCGTGAGCCCTGCATGAACAGAACTGTTAGCGAGTTAGGTAATTCCATTGAATCTTTTTCGTACTAAAATGATATAGGGTAGAAGCTCCGGTTTTGGACATATGCCAGTTGTAGCCATAGGAGATTATACACCGTTTTACATAGCCAATCAACATGAAATCTTTTGTGATCTTTCAGTAGATCACATTCACATGATATAGCTACATGCATTTACTTGTCAAAATTGACTCAAAACATAAGAAAAACAACTCATTTTCCTTATAATTTTAACTCCCATACACCTAATTTGGCCAGGGCACTCCTCATTTGGCCACTCTCATAAGAAATCAATGCGATTGGCCAATTCAGGAACCGAAGATAAATCTCTGGCCGAAACTGGTTCCGTTGGCCTATATTGACCAACGGGATTTTCAAAGCGAAACAATGGTCGTAGCTCAGTTTTGATATTTACACACATAATATGGATTGAAAGCTTGCATTTGACGTATGTGTAGTTTAAATACGGCTTCCCAATTATTTTTTATTTACATTTTCTCTTAGGCTGGCCAAAACCGGTGCTTTTACCCTACAACCAAGATCGGCATTTAGAGCATACCGTAATCAGGGGGCAAATTGATCACTGGGGTGAATTTGATCAAGTCGGTACCAAATAGCATTTCCTTTCAAGGATGCTTAATACTTTGTTGGCATCTAATACATTCAATGTTTTCTAGTTTATAGATGTCTAATTATAATTATTTTAAACTATTTCATTTTCATTATGGTCAGTTTTGCATAGAAATATTCACGGTTTTTGAAGGCGTTAGCAATACTGTTGGAAATGTCGGTACTAAACCATCTGCTGGTGCTAAGCCTGCATGCAAACTTTGAGTATGAAAAATGTTGTGTAAGCTTCAGTGTGAACTGCTGAACGCATTTTTGTTATCTTATAGCTTAACATGAATAGTATTTTGCTCATAAAACCGTTTTTGTTGAATAAGTGCTTATTTCAAAGGGAAATTGCATACATTTAGGCGTATAATATAGATTTACAAAGTTTAATTTCGCAATAAGATGAAGATATATACGAGTTGTAAGAATATTGACATCATTTTCGAATTCAGGAGACCCAAATTTAGTAGATAGGGAAATTTAACATTCTAAAATATGCTTTTTTATGTGTCACTTTCAATTTTTGATATTAAAATTAATTTTATGATATGTTCATTTTATTTCATAAAAAAAACGATTACATAAACTAATAGAGATCAATGAAGCATTGATTTTACCGATAAAAATTTGACAATGTTTGAATTCCAAAGGATAACATAACAAAAAGTTGTGAAATAGTGATCAATTTGCGCTTAGATTACGGTACCTTAAAATAATAATTTTCTCAAAGCATAATTTGCTTAAAAGTATGAAGTACAGTGAACACCCCATGGCGAATTTCTTAACCGGCAGTGTATCATCCATACTATGAAAAGTATTAAATGTCACTTTTAATGCATTTGTTTTATAGACAACTAAAAATACTTATATTTGACTGAAAATAAACATTATTTGTTTATTCAGAACATGTTTGAAAAAATTATATATTATGACATATATGTAACATGAATATGACATATTGAGACTGTTTATTTGTCGTACATGTCTAAAACAACAGAAATAAGACATATAACCAAATACATGCTTTGATAAACATAAGAAGACAAATATAAAACATAACATGGTTGAAACATAATAAACATAATTAGAACATTTCCAGCAAAATGGTAGATTTGTATTGCAAAACAAATTATATGCCTTAGTAGAACATCTTCATTCAAGTTTAATTTCAATATTAACAAAAAAGGTTTAACAAAACAAAAAAGTGACTTACGTGAGACATGAAATGTCTCAAAAACTTTCTAGCAATCATTGTAGGACAAACACTGTGTTTTTAAATTTGGATTTATGTTTTCGGTGTTATTTGGGATGGCAATACACCCCGGGATCACCGACCTTCGTCTCTTTTCTAGCGTGATCGATCATTAGTAATCGACTCCGGAAATGTAGAAAGGAGGTACTGGTTGGGTTCGTTCTAGTGGTAGCTGCCCCATCATTTGTTGTTATAAGTCACGGGTTGTATTTGGAGAAAGGCACGCATTCCACATTGTGCGTCGGACGGAAGACAAAAGAGATTGGGCGGCAAGATGTTGGTTTTGAAGGTGATGCATTAGTTGGTCGATAACTTCATTGGTGATGACGACTTTAGCTTGTTTCTTTATTTGCTTTTGGACAATAGCTTCTACCTTGGTCGTTAGTTGTAGACCCATCGATTCGTTGCATGAGATGTCGTTCCGTTGGAGGTCCTTCCCACCGAAGTTGAGTCGGTTCTAACGCACTTGGCGTTAGACCACGACTCATCAAGTCCGCGGAATTGTCCGTTCCTCGGATATGTCTTCAGTTCACGGGCGGGAAGGAAAGCGTTGATTTCTGCGACGCGATTTGAGGCAAAGGTCTTTCATCGTGTTTGTTCTATCCGCTATCCAGGCCAGTGTCATCGTAGAATCACTCCAGATAACTGTTTGATGATTCGCAGAGTTGGTTTAAGGTATTCATGAGACGGGCTAGTAGCAAGGCTGTGCAAAGTTCGAGTCGAGCGATCTGTTCATTGGTTCGACCTCAGATTTGGAGCAAAGAAGTCGAGAGCTGAATTTTTCTGCATTGTCGATGGCTCGAAGATACAGTATCGCTCCATATGCGATGTTTGATGCATCGCAATAGCCATGTAGAACTATTCTCTTTGGATGATCGACGTCGTGGAGATTTTTTTGGTAGTTTTGCCACCGATGCTACGTAGGTTCTGCCAGGGGATCTGACCAGTCAATTTGAAGTTAGAATAATCTGAAATTCATAGACAGAAATGTAAATTAAAACAAATTGAGATGCAAAATTATGAACAAAAAAAGGAATTGTTCTGGTGGACTTCGATTCCACGACTCCCCAGTACGCTTGACAGGGCGCGTTAATTAACCACACTACAGAACGGGTAACGATTCTGCAGCGCTATCGGCCAATCTGAAATCGGAGTCCTTCACGACCCCACATTCGAAAACGGTCCAACGAGAGACCTGCGACTGAGTCGGTCTGCCTTGTAGTATGTCGATTTGTTCACTTCGTAAGCCCAAGCGTGACTTCAAAACTGCGGAGATGAGACAAGCTTACGAAGCTAAATCTAGCTGAGCACGTTCTGCATGGAGTTACCCTTGTGCATCGATGATGTGTACGACTGCAGTGACATGCAGTTTTCCCAAGCGAACACCGGTCATGTTGGTTCAGGCGGTTTCATACTCTCCTTGTACTCTCTTCTCGTGTTCAAACCGAAACGCTCGAAGCTGAATCGCAACCCAAATAGGTGTAAAGTAAACATCGGTTTGAACTCCGGTTCATTTGTACCTCGACTGCAATCGTGGTTCAAATTTTGGTGCAACATTTAGAACGATGACACAAAACGGACAGACAAAAACAGTTGAAATCCACGCTTATCAATTTCTACTTATCGTGTCTTGGTTTTTCAATAAAGTTACCGCCAAATGTTACCTAAAATATTGATCTTAAATGATCTGTCTCAATAAAACATTTATTCAAGCTTCAAGGGTATTGCGATTTGTGCCAAGAAGTTCCATATATGATCGTAGAAATTTATCCGCATGGATTTTAACCGTTCTTTGTCTGTCTGCTATGTGCCATTATTTGAACCAAAGTTTGAACCGAGGTACAAACTGCCGTGTGAGTTTCTTCCGTGTCCCTCTCAGAGGCATTTGAGGCCGTCTTGATACACTAACTGTAGTCTCTCCGATGTACACTCGTCAGAGATTGGAGGCCAATTCGACGTTGGGATAACACCGAATATGGTGACTCGTGATTTGATACTTTCTGTCGAAACGTTTCTTAAATGCCTCTAACGCCCTTTGGTAAGTTCGGTCTTCAACCTTGACGTGACGAAGCAACGTTGCTGCTGCACCTGAGGTATACGTTTTGAGATACAGTAGGCTTTGTGCATCAGTTAATCGTGGTTTGATCACGGTGTACTATATTTATTAAGAAGGTGATATTTTCCGAAAACTGACAGCTACTTGACAACGTCATTCCTATCTTTCTCGAACAAATTTGCGAAAAAAAATGATCTAGTGGTCCGGAAGGTATATGGTACGATAGGAGTAACGTCACATGTTTACTATCAACATTGATATTTACATCAGTAATGAGACTCACGGTATGCCTGAACCAGACGATTATAAAAATCTAATGTACATCGGATTTTTTCTCGCTAGAGATTAGTGTTTGATCATAATCGGAAAGTTTAAAATATTCTATCGGTGAAATTTTGATTTTTACACTTTTCAGCAATTTTTCATACTAAAACCCATGAAAACCTCGATTTTCAGCGCATTTCAGCCCATACAAAATGTATGGAAAAAATTTCAACGATAGAATATTTTAAAACCTTCCGATTATGAAAATATAGATCAAATACTAACCTCTAGCGAGAAAAAATCCGATGTACATTCGATTTTTATTATCGTCTGGTTCAGACATAGCGTGAGACTGCCTTGTTAATTTTTATGCCGAGGTCTCGATCTCTCCCTATCCCTATCCCCTTCGATAACGAGATGTAGAGAGGCAACTGTATAACTAATGAATTCATACTCACCTTTATGCCACTAGATCATACCAGAATGTTCGAAGGTTCAGGCTCTGTTGCGCTTTGCATTCAAAAATACGTCAATAATAAGTAGGGCAACAATAGAGTATTTCAAGTTTCATTGTAAACATGTGACGTCACTCCTATCATACCATATACCTTCCGGACTACTAGATAATTATTTTCGCAAATTTGTCCGAGGTGGATAGGAATGACGTCGTCAAGTAGCTGTCAGGTTTTGCAATATATAGTAATGTCCCGATTTTGTCAGCCCCATGCTGCATTTAGGGTTGACAAAATCGGGAAAGAGCTAGAATCAGGATAAAGTTTTTCGACTGGTTTTAAGTTTTATTTTAACTTAAGGACTTAGTTTTATGATTGTGGTTATATAAACGTTGTTTTTTTTTACTTTTATTTTCCATGTACCGCAATCCAAGGTAACATTGATAAGTTTCTTGGATAATTATTAGGAATTTCAAATTTCAAATATTCGATCTTTAGATGATTGTATAGACTTGGCCAAGCCAAGGGGGTGGTCACTCTACGCAGTGTGCCTTGCGCAGCTATGGCACATTTCGGCGCACTGACTGGCACATTTTTTTATCGTTGGTTGCTATAAAAATCACAGTGAACTGAAATTTTCATCGTAGCAATCATTGAGTTTTCTGAGTTGTTTTCTATGAGTCAGAAACGGATTTCACGAAATGTTCATGGTGGCTTCGGCTTCAAAAAGAACCTGCTAATACTGTTTAATATGTTGATTTTATATTTATAAACTTTTTTATTTCAGTTATAGAGTGGCACCAAACCAGCAGAGCCCATCTGAACCGAACTGAGGGATGGAATAGTAAATAAAAAGTATTAAAAGATACAAAAAATACAATGACCTTGTGATAAGTTCAAAGCCAATTCCAAACACGAGGATATGGATGAATCAATGTTTAGAAATTTGGGAGCAGTGATGAGAAAAGTACTGGAGCAAACATTTACCGACTCTACATTTACATTTTCTACACGACCATCAAAATCCAAAGCAAACCATGACCGTTCGAAACCAAAAAAATGTCACGGCTCTTCAAAACTGTAATCTTCTTCTTCCTAACGTTTTTCAACCCCGAATGCGAAATGACTCGAGCACAGTGGTGACACGATTTTTGCGGTTTTCGGGGTTTTGCAGTTTTGCTCGGTAAAGGTAGCATGAAATTGAACTTGTTTATCTGTATCGCAACAGAATGATTGTGCTCTTTCTGTTAGAGCTAATAGATTTCAATTAGTTGAAAATACTAGCGAAATATTAGCGATTGAATGATTTGACACTATTTTCAATCATTCACCTTGGAATGGCTGCCCGAAAACGGTCATCGTGGAGAGACAAAAACAGTCAAGCAGTGTGTGAACCGTTGGCAGCGCAACGCCTGATGGTATTGATGCTGCTGCTGCTTTTTGTTTTGGTTGAATGGCAGAATCGATGAACTGTGGTGAATTGTGGTCACAGTTCCCAAGACTGTTTGGGAGAAATAATAAACATGTAAAAGTCAATGCCACTCCTTACTCAAACTGTTAAACAATGAATCGTTTGGACAAAAAAATGTAATGTCTGTTTTAAGCTGACCGCAAAATGTCCTCCTTTCCATATCCCCTCTTTAGATAGTCTAGCAAATTTTCCATTCACTTATCCCAAAATTGTATCGTGTTCGAATACTCATACTACAACGAAAGCCCAAATATGACCAACATCTTGGAATCTCCTTTCTTACCGCCCATCACGCCCCCGTATGTAAGAGTTGGCGCTACGTATCGCAGTTTCCGTGTTGTTTCCTAAGCCTTAACATTAAAGACTTACATATATGTACCTACATGACTTGGATTTCCCGTTAATTTTGCGTAATAATATAAACGCATCCTAGAAAAGGTTATGCAAAATACAGAGTAAAATTTGTTGAACAAGAGGCAGACAAGAAAAATTACATATTTCAATGCTTGCTGAGATGGTTTTCCATAATTTCAGTTCATTGAATTTAATGGCATATATTATTATATCACGTTTGGCACACTTGGCCCTTGGGCCAAGCTCTTATTTGACTTTATACACCCAATATTGCCAGTATAGACGTGTTTAGTCTAATTAAAATAAATATAAATTTTAGGCTGACAAAATCGGGAACAAAGGATGCTAAAATCGGGGGTAGATATAATCGGGGGTAGACAAAATCGGGGGCTCACAAAATCGGCTCATTACTGTATCACCTTCCTTATATAGTACACCGTGATCAAGACATAGAACGAATGTTTAATGAATACTAGTGCTGCTGCCAGCACTACTGTGTAATATCACAGCAACAGAATGACAATGTCAAACAAGCCAAAATGTCATGCAATAGAACTGATGATGAGAGAGATCTGTCAAAAGGAGCCTGTTGAGTGATATGAAAAGTCATGCAATGTAATAGTGTGGATTTATAGTTGAATTACTTAAATAAATGATGAATAAATGATCAATACTTATATTTTTATTTGTAGCTAACAGTTAAAATGCTCTTAATCAAGTAAAAGTTATATTATGCTATTGATCACAGAAGAATCACAGTAAGTTACTTAAACAACTAGTAGATCATAATCCTAACCTTAATTACTATTATCACAGATTTCTTAAGATGATTGTTACGGCTAATTAATGGAATCGGAACTAAAAATATCCTTGGATCGATTTATGTCAGTACGATACAATTATAAGATTATTGAATGAATTTACAAAGATAATAAATTTCAACTTTTAGCTGTCTCGTACCCATCAATTGGAGTTCGCGATCTGCTTAGAGGAATTCGGCTTTGACCCTCACGGAACCTAATTTCTGCCGTAACAACTAGATTGAAAATCACTCCGTTACCAGGAAAATTAAAAATAAACAGACGACAGATTCGTCATTGCAAGTTGTTTCGAATGCCCAAAATCTAGTCTACTAACCTTTGATAAAGGGCATATCGACATACGGAGAGAAAATCGGAAATGAAGATCACATCGAGATAGGGAGATATCGAGATAAGGAGGATATCGAGATATGGAAAGTGAAAATGTATGCAGAATGAAGGGACCGAAAAAATCATCGACATAGGGAGAAATAACGAGATATAGAACATCGAGATTATTATTATTCTTCTATTTTAGGTATATTCGAGAAAGATCCAGTGCTGGAACTTGAGCTTGATTGGCTGCTCGCGATTGCTACTTCACTAACAGACAATCTCAGTGTATAAGTGCTGGTGATTTTATATTTTTAGGAAACAATGGCGTCCACCACGTTATAATGCAGATCAATGAGGGGAAGGTGGAGGAACTGATGATGTATTAAACTGGCTCTCACAGTAGACCGAATATACTCCTGCATCTATGCCAGTATATACGGGAAGGTGCAGAGGTGGTAAATTTATGGCAGAGAGGCTTGCTGTTTGGTTAGCAGATTGTCTATGTATCAGGTGTAAGGGAAGGCGTGCTGTAATGATGGTAGAATGGAAGCGTAGGGAAACGTTATTTTTTGTCCGTTTTTGATTTTGCTCAATGCTATAAACTGTGAAAGATCAACAGTGATATAGGAAGTCGATGCCGGTTATGGACCCTTTGGCGTATTATGGACCTCCTACATGAAAACATGAAATTAACACTCAAAGCAACCTTAGTCATATGAAATTCCACCGGGAGAACTTCGCTTGCATTGTTAGTTAGCAGTTTCAGGCAAAATATTTGGTTTTAAACGCATACATACAGATTTTTGAACAGTTTTGTTAATGAAACCACACAATAGGATCCATAATACGCATTTCCAGGTGGGTCCATAATAGGCACGGCGGCAGCGAGCCGAATTACATGTGTTCGGGAATACAACAAAACACCGATTCTTTAGCGTGATGCTCTAAGCTAAAATATAAATTTATTATTTATGAGTTTAATTTACCTATAGAATACCCACTTACAAATTCGGTTTACTCATAGAAGCTAACTATTCCACGAACAAATTATATGGTGCTGGGTGTAGCGGGTGTCTATAATGAATTTGCATTGGTCAATTAGAAAGTTAATCGAAAAAGGAAAAACAACTCCAGATCTTACTTATTTAATTTACTCGATAAATTTATCGAAGTGAGAGTTACGTTTAGTTGTAGGTGACTTCTAGGATTGCTATGGGGACATAGATCAATCTTTAGAAAAATCATGAACAATCATCAAATTTCACATCTAACCTCAATTCAATAGTGGCTTAACATATTTCAGCTAATCTCGAATTCATTCACTGCCACTTTTCCGAATTTTAAAGCAACTTAAAGATAAGCTAATTATTCACCCAAGTAATTGTAGAAGTTAATTTATCAATTAGAAAATATAATAAATTAGCATAAGATTAAAGAATTAGGATAACAAATTCACTGCATGTGCTTCACTACACGTATCATTGCTCTATCCTTCTCTATACATTCTGTCTAATAGCTCTCCTGTTTTCTGACACTTCGTTTTGTCGGTTGTAGAAACGGCTGCCGTTATTAGACGGCAAGGTTGCCAAATGAGGGGTGGCGTCGCCAACAACATGGGAATCAAATGGAGTGTCCATAATAGGAAACGGCAAATTTGAAAACATTCCTATTATGGACCCCGGAAGGGTCCATAATACGGACAATAGTTTTCCAAATGCATATTTCGCTGGTAAAATCGAATGATTTTGTATGTTTCATAGGCGTACTATGAAGTAAAAACATTGAAATTGTTGTTAGACTCCACAAAACGTATATCCGTTTGAGAAATCATGTCGAGAATGAATTTCAGCTACTAAGGAGTCCATTACTAGCAATGAAACCCTATTAGGAGTGGAATATAGAAGCAATTGAAAGATGCAACTGCAAAGTACGAGGAAAGGGACGGGATTGAGATAGAACTCATGATCTTCTGCTTATGAAGCAGAAGCGATAGCCATTGGACCACCAGCCTTGTCTTCATAAAAAAACAAAAGAACGAAATGACAACTCTCAGAAAAAAAAATGTCGATCTGCCTACACTTCACATTTATTTACAATTAAACAACTTAACGGGTGCACCAATAGAAGTCCCATTTAAAGAAAAATGAGGACCTCAAATTTGACAACGTACTGGGCCCTGAAAACGCTAGTTACGTCACCAAGTGGAACGTGTATTGCTAGTTGGCAGCATCTGCTATCCAGCATTGCAACGTAATGGATGCGGAAGGGTGGAAGAACCAACTGCACAAAAAAAAATCGTCAAGCATTGCAAAATTTATCTCACGTCAATAAAAATGCCATTTACTGATAAATTGATTTTAAAATTAATCTATCTCAATCGGGGGATGCCAGTGCATGTTGCCTTGCATTGCTGCTACTACTGTCCTACTGGCGCGATACTCGGAGTCGCTATTGGTTGGCCGAGTTGTTACTCTCCGCCGGATGTAATTCCGAGTCCAATTTAACGAGCTTCAAATTGAATCAAACTGGGCGCGAGATGGCTTGAGTGTGCTGCATTCGTTTTATCTTCGGACTTCGAAAAAGACGGCTTCCCTTCAAGGTTACAGAGCGAAGCATCGCGAATCCATCAGGGCGTTTGAGCTCAAATCGATACTATTTTATTTTTCGGATGCTGAGGGGGATCAAGTTTCTTATCGAGGTTGCTTTTATTTTGCCGAAATTGGCACTTTTCTGATGATTGTTCCGTTTGAAATTTATCGATTTACGATTTGCTGTTCTCTCGTATTATTTGTTTTTTCGCTATTCGATGATGTGACGACGCTTGATGGATGTTTGTTTTTTGTTGGAACAAAAATTACAAAAAACCTACATTTTGCAAATAATACCTTATAATAGATTTGACACTTAAAATCACTTGCGCATTCACAAATCTCCTGTTTTTAATATGGATAAGGTTACCCTTAAAATTAACTAAGTTTATAATATTTCTAAAAATATATTTATATTTATATGATACCGCTTCGGAAAAATACACTTCCAGTTTTGACTGGACTATCCCCGTTATCGACGTTGATTTCAAGGTTGGTAGGAGATCGTCTTCGTCTGCAAAGTATCCCACTTCTAGTCATTATTTTGAATTACCACCATCGGCAACCCGTTCGAGCCGAAAAAAAGTCAATTTCTTTCGGGAATCCATTCTTTCTGGCATCGGTCCAAGATTCGTTAATGCAGGCACCTTCGCAGTCAGCTTTCTGATGGGATATAACCGCAGGCGCTGCATTGTTGCAGTTTGTGAAACGTAAGCCTCGCTCGATGATGGGGGACATAGAGGATAGGTAATCAAAATGCACTTGGATACAAAAGAATGCAAATTTGGATTTTGTTTGAAGTAAAATTTTCCACGATTCTCACGATTTCTTAGAATGAACTCAAAACTATAATTTGATAATAAAGCAAAAAAAAAAAAATATAATTTGATAAGAATCTTCAGATTTCAATCTTTAATCTTCAATCTTCAATTTTCAATTTTCAATTTTCAATTTTCAATTTTCAATTTTCAATTTTCAATTTTCAATTTTCAATTTTCAATTTTCAATTTTCAATTTTCAATTTTCAATTTTCAATTTTCAATTTTCAATTTTCAATTTTCAATTTTCAATTTCAATTTTCAATTTTCAATTTTCAATTTTCAATTTTCAATTTTCAATTTTCAATTTTCAATTTTCAATTTTCAATTTTCAATTTTCAATTTTCAATTTTCAATTTTCAATTTTCAATTTTCAATTTTCAATTTTCAATTTTCAATTTTCAATTTTCAATTTTCAATTTTCAATTTTCAATTTTCAATTTTCAATTTTCAATTTTCAATTTTCAATTTTCAATTTTCAATTTTCAATTTTCAATTTTCAATTTTCAATTTTCAATTTTCAATTTTCAATTTTCAATTTTCAATTTTCAATTTTCAATTTTCAATTTTCAATTTTCAATTTTCAATTTTCAATTTTCAATTTTCAATTTCAATTTCAATTTTCAATTTTCAATTTTCAATTTTCAATTTTCAATTTTCAATTTTCAATTTTCAATTTTCAATTTCAATTTTCAATTTTCAATTTTCAATTTTCAATTTTCAATTTTCAATTTTCAATTTTCAATTTTCAATTTTCAATTTTCAATTTTCAATTTTCAATTTTCAATTTTCAATTTTCAATTTTCAATTTTCAATTTTCAATTTTCAATTTTCAATTTTCAATTTTCAATTTTCAATTTCAATTTTCAATTTTCAATTTTCAATTTTCAATTTTCAATTTTCAATTTTCAATTTTCAATTTTCAATTTTCAATTTTCAATTTTCAATTTTCAATTTTCAATTTTCAATTTTCAATTTTCAATTTTCAATTTTCAATTTTCAATTTTCAATTTTCAATTTTCAATTTTCAATTTTCAATTTTCAATTTTCAATTTTCAATTTTCAATTTTCAATTTTCAATTTTCAATTTCAATTTTCAATTTCAATTTCAATTTCAATTTTCAATTTTCAATTTTCAATTTTCAATTTTCAATTTTCATCCTTCCATCCTTCCATCCTTCCATCCTTCCATCCTTCCATCCTTCCATCCTTCCATCCTTCCATCCTTCCATCCTTCCATCCTTCCATCCTTCCATCCTTCCATCCTTCCATCCTTCCATCCTTCCATCCTTCCATCCTTCCATCCTTCCATCCTTCCATCCTTCCATCCTTCCATCCTTCCATCCTTCCATCCTACCATCCTTCCATCCTTCATCCTTCCATCTTCCATCCTTCCATCCTTCCATCCTTCCATCCTTCCATCCTTCCATCCTTCCATCCTTCCATCCTTCCATCCTTCCATCCTTCCATCCTTCCATCCTTCCATCCTTCCATCCTTCCATCCTTCCATCCTTCCATCCTTCCATCCTTCCATCCTTCCATCCTCCATCCTTCCATCCTTCCATCCTTCCATCCTTCCATCCTTCCATCCTTCCATCCTTCCATCCTTCCATCCTTCCATCCTTCCATCCTTCCATCCTTTCCATCCTTCCATCCTTCCATCCTTTCCATCCTTCCATCCTTCCATCCTTCCATCCTTCCATCCTTCCATCCTTCCATCCTTCCATCCTTCCATCCTTCCATCCTTCCATCCTTCCATCCTTCCATCCTTCCATCCTTCCATCCTTCCATCCTTCCATCCTTCCATCCTTCCATCCTTCCATCCTTCCATCCTTCCATCCTTCCATCCTTCCATCCTTCCATCCCTTCCATCCTTCCATCCTTCCATCCTTCCATCCTTCCATCCTTCCATCCTTCCATCCTTCCATCCTTCCATCCTTCCATCCTTCCATCCTTCCATCCTTCCATCCTTCCATCCTTCCATCCTTCCATCCTTCCATCCTTCCATCCTTCCATCCTTCCATCCTTCATCCTTCCATCCTTCCATCCTTCCATCCTTCATCCTCCATCCTTCCATCCTTCCATCCTTCCATCCTTCCATCCTTCCATCCTTCCATCCTTCCATCCTTCCATCCTTCCATCCTTCCATCCTTTCATCCTTCCATCCTTCCATCCTTCCATCCTTCCATCCTTCCATCCTTCCATCCTTCCATCCTGAATTTAGGCTACTGAATTGCTATTTAGCTTGGTATGTACTTGAAGGCACATTTTTTGATGCACTGTGGGTCGTGTTGCCCTTAAGATCAAATTTAAAATGTGCATTTTGCCTACGCCTTCTCAGCCAAGCGCAGTATTGACTGAACCTTTTCCCCGTTAAAATCCTATTCTTCTACAAGGGCATGGAAATAGGGCAATAAAGACAGAAAATCGCCGGGGGAAAAATGAAACCCATCTACTTTGAGTTCAATTCGACTGAAAGGGGATCGACACTTCCTTCGCCTAGCGAACTCATCGTTGGCTATCATAGAGTGAAGTGGGGCAACAGTTTGATCTTTCTGGGATAATTAACATTTCCTGATTAACTATGTACGATAAAAACAAATAAATACTACCGAATCCATTAATCTATTGCGTTATATTTTGCTGAGCAAACTTATGTTAGAATAATAAATAATGAAATCTATAAGGCAATTGTTTTAACTGTGTTCAATGCTGTGGAAGATACATGAAGAATACAATTTTTTACGACAAAAAAAAACTGCCATAATTTTTAAAAACTCAATCGTTTTCTATGATTTTTGAAGTGAGAATCTCATATAAGAATTTGAGCAACCATGACATTCGGAATATTCATCTCGAATTGAACTTTTGCCCCTCATTACTTCACACACATGTGAGAGAGATAGCCAGTGAAAAGCCCCAAACCGACCGCATCCTCCCAGAATCCAGCTTTCATTTCAGCAAACTATTATTATCATTGTTATTATCGTCATCATCAAAAGGCTTCTGGCGTTTTCCGAACGGGCGGGTTTTTTTTCCTACCCCTTTTATAGGAATGTGATGCAACGCCAAAGTCATTCATTGTGCCATGTGGAACAGTGAGGGGCAACAAAAAAAAGTAAACTGAGGTTTCAATCCTTTTTCAATGTACAAAACGCGGCGAACGGAAGTGGACGAAAAGCGTGGAATAGGATGAGGAGGGCATCCACTCTAGTCTCATCCCGGAAAGGGTTGGAAGCTGACTGCCATTGCATTGTTATCGTCATTATTGCGAATGTGTTGAAATTGAATTGGCAATCCGGAACAACCGGGGAGAGAAGAATGCACTCTCTGACTGTGGCGAGGCAAGGCCATACAGCGACTCTGATGTTCACTGTTCGAAGGATACGGTTTCAGCGGAAAGGATATTGCTGCTACAGTGACTGGATCACACCGATGATGATTAGAGAGAGAGGTCTTTCATTAGGCAAATGAGTTCTATAAAGTTAACTGAACTGAATGGTATCTCATTCTAGGAGGATTAGATGACCTTTTACGTTGGAAAATGTTTTTCTTCTAGGTTGGTTTCAACGTTTCTTCGAGGGATATATTAACAAATTCTTTACAAAATATATTCAAAATTCTCTTTAAAAAACGGTTGGACGTTTAGCCAAAGAATATTTCAGGTTGGCTTCTGAGAGTTCGTTCTAGATATTCTACAAAATGAAGTACAGTAGGTATTTTTGATTTGGGTTTGATTTTTTTTTTGTCAGAGATATCACAGCGTAACAAAAATGACATTTTTGCGTGTTCCAAGGATCAAATTATGTGTCTTTAGTAGATTTGAGGCTGCTTAATATAATTTGGTTGAAGTTGCACGATTAAATTAGGCATAAATCGAGTTTTTGAACATGCTTGCAGTCTCCATAAAAAACTCTTCGTTTCTTTTATATGGCAAAATTCAATACTTTTCTAAACCAACAAAAAAATATCTTTTGAGCATCGGAAGAATTATTATAGTCAGATAAATTGAAATTAATATGAAATAGTCAAATTTAGCATTTTTAACAGCCAATATCTCAAAAACTAGACGTGATATGATATTTCTGAAAATGGCAATCGATTCA
The DNA here is from genome assembly GCF_002204515.2 of Aedes aegypti. Classification (NCBI taxonomy): domain Eukaryota; kingdom Metazoa; phylum Arthropoda; class Insecta; order Diptera; family Culicidae; genus Aedes; species Aedes aegypti. The sequence goes on along the minus strand of NC_035109.1, from coordinate 20,890,457 downwards.
ACGACCCTTGATTGAGTAAATAGCGGTATTTTGGTGCTTGAGACAAAACCGTGTTCCGCAGTGAGTTTATCATTATTTCTCGATTAATCAACGTTGCAGTAGATATGAGTAAGTGTAGATAAAAATGAATGATTTTCAGTCTATATCTTTCTGGAGTGTTTGTTCTTAGAGTGCTTCGGTTTCGAACCAAATTTTAATGAGCGATGATGATGGCAATGATCATCAGTGGGAAAAGCTATGAATGTGTGCGTATCGGTAAATGCACTATTCACTTCTACTCTGATGGAGTAGATCATGCAACATGGTACACAATGCGTGTGAGTGATGTGTGATGCGATTCGCATGATGGTATCCTGTATGTGTTGGTGCATTTGAAGAGTGACACGAGGCTTAACTTAGCGAAGTATTGGAATGCAGAATCATTCTGTTAGCTATTCTAGGATCGGATGGATGCGTGTTGCGCGTCGTCTGACTGAGTTTTGGCTGGTGGCTCCCGTGGTTACGACAATTGGCGCAGTCAGTAGGATCGTGATTTTGGACAGTAAGTATTTTTCAACAAAACAAGGATTGAGTGTGAAAATTGTGAAATACGGATACAAATACGATTATTTTTGAGAACCGGAGATGTTGTGAGAACACTGCTTCTTAATGGAGTTCCAGTACCATGACCTAGCGGTGGTGAGTAGGCTGAGAATGATCCAAATTAAAAGCAAATGAGAAAATCCAAGAAAACGGAGTTCCAGTAGGCTTACCAACAAGTAAGTAGGCTGTGTCATAACCAGACACAACCAGATGTAAACAATCACCAAGGGTCAAAAAACAATGTTTTTGGGCATCAAACTGGGCTTGCAGAGGGCCAGTTTCTCTCTGAGCCTCCAAAGGACCGAAACTCTTCTGGGCCGACAAAGGACCATAGCAGGTTTGGATCGTCAAAAGACCAGACTATCTCTGGCCATCTAAAGGGACAGAGAAGCTCTGAGCTATCAAAGGCTCGGAGCAGCGTTGGGCCGTCGAAGGAACAGCGCAGCTTTGGGCCGTCAAAGGAACAGAGTAGCTTTGGGCCGTTGAAGGACCAGAGCAGTTTTGGGACTCTAAAAGACCAAAATCATTCTGGGCCTCATATGAACCAGAATGCTTATGGGCTGGTAAGGGATCAAAATACACCTGGGCTTCGTAAGAACCATAATGAAACTGAACAAAAACACAAACAAAAATCCACTGGGCCCAAAAAGGACTAGATGAATTCAAAAAACGTCTAACTATGAGAGTTTAAAATGTCTTCTAATAGAAATCATATGCAAATAGATACAAACATAAAATGTATACAAATAAACCTTCATCACGCTAAGGGTGCAACTGGAATCCTCTGTCAGAGGTTTATGAAAGAAAAATTAAGCGTAGCATTTATACAAGAACCTTGGGCTCATAAAAACCAAGTTCTTGGAATTCCTATGCAAACAGGTAAAATTATTTTTGATGAACACAGTTCAAGACCGCGCACAGCACTATTACTTAAAGGGGGACTTAAATACGTACCATTGACACAATTTATCACCAAAGATTTAGTTGCAGTTCAAATGGAGATTCCCACAACCCGGGGAAAAACTGAAGCTTGTATAGCTTCTGCATATTTTCCTGGGGATGTGCACACAGTACCTCCTCCTGAATTGGCAGCTTTCGTAAGATTTTGTAAGAGTAATAATAAACATTTTATTGTCGGTTGCGATGCTAATTCCCATCACACAGTTTGGGGAAGCACCAACATAAATAAACGAGGCGAAGACCTTTTTGAATACATATCTTCGAACCTAAGAGAGAGGAGACAGCTCACTGACAACTGGCTTGTTTTCTTGGTTTCTTTGATTTCTTCTTCTCATGTTTGGGTTGCGCACAATGATTCGGAGAGCACAAACTGGGCCAAAACCATTTTCATATCCTATTTGTTATCAAAAAGATTATAAAATTAAACAATATCAATAGCAATTTGAGTCCAATCGACAATATTTAAATAATCAACGATTTTATATGGAAGAGCACAGAAAAACAACCTGAATATTCAATCACATCCAGTTTAAGTTTGACCAAATTTTGACGGTTTTTGACGCTCTGCCCTTCGAATGTGCGGTTTTCCAGTGACAGTTGATGACAGGTTCTCTTGACTTTTCGGAGCTCGCAATCTAAGCCAGCTGTCTCCTCTCTCTCAGCTTCGAACAACATCGATTTATGTAACGAAGGAAATCAGCCTACATTTACAACAAAAAACAGACAAGAAGTATTGGATATAACTATGTGTAGTTCAATGATTTCTACAAATATAAAGAATTGGCGAGTTTCAGATGAAGAATCTTTATCTGACCACAAACACATAGTGTTTGAGTACAGAGCCAGCAAAACAATCAAAGTGACTTACAGAAATCCTAGGAATACCAACTGGGAAAAATATGAATCAATGTTAAATTTAAGTAATAATATCTCATTGAATGACAATATAGAGACAACAGAACAATTAGACAAAATTGCAGAAAATATAACTCGAAAAATTTTTCGGGCGTATGATACTAGTTGTCCAATAAAAGAAAAATTCTCTAATAGAGATGTTCCTTGGTGGAATAAATCTTTAGAAAACCTAAAGAAAAAATCTCGGCAGCTTTTCAACCGCGCAAAAGTTTCTGGGCAATGGGACCAATACAAAAAGGCCCTTACAACTTACAACAAAGAAATAAGATAATCCCGTAGAAAAACCTGGAAGTTTTATTGTGAAAACATAGAAAAAACTCCGGATGTAGCAAAATTACAGAAGGTTCTTTCCAAAGACCATTCAAATGGGCTGGAAAATTTGAAAAAAAAAATAAACGGGAGTTTTACCGTTGATACAAAAGAAACACTTGAAATAATGATGAAAAGTCATTTTCCAGGATCAAGTTTAGTAATGAGTGATGATACAGAATGTGATAAAGTTGGAGAAACCTCTAGGCCTAATAGGACTACCGGCAACAACTTAGATCTACCGGATACTATCTTTACTCGATCTAAAGTTGAGTGGGCAGTGAATTCTTTCGAACCTTTCAAGTCTCCAGGAAGAGATGGTGTTTTCCCTGCACTTCTACAGAAGGGTGGACAATTACTGCTTGACTCTCTCACAAATATCTTTAAAACTAGCCTATGTCTTGGCCATATACCAAAAATATGGACTCAAGTTCGGGTCGTCTTTATTCCTAAAGCAGGGAAAAAAGACAAAACAAATCCAAAATCGTTTAGACCAATTAGTCTAACATCTACAATTCTTAAAATCATGGAAAAGATAATAGACGAATACATAAAGTCAAAATACTTACAAACAAATCCTATCAGTATATATCAATTTGCTTATCAACCCAATAAGTCTACAGTCACAGCTCTTAATGAACTGGTTACAAAAATAGAATCCACGCTTCACAGGAAAGAAATAGCTCTTATGGCATTTCTGGATGTTGAAGATGCGTTTGATAATGCGTCTTATAAATCTATTGAAAATTGTATGGTGAAAAGGCAATTCGATCGTTGTATCAAAATATGGATTATGAAAATGTTGAATGATAGAGAAGTATCTGCTGAATTGGGAGAATCTTCAATAACAATAAAAACCACTAAGGGATGTCCTCAAGGAGGTGTATTATCCCCTTTGTTGTGGTCGCTTGTTGTTGATGATCTCCTCATTAAACTAGTAGAAAAAGGCTTCGAAGTTATTGGGTTTGCAGATGATGTGGTAATAATAGTTCGTGGAAAGTTTGATAATATAATCACTGACAGAATGCAATCAGCATTGAACTGTACTTGGCAGTGGTGTCAACATGAAGGGTTGAACATTAACCCATCAAAAACAGTTTTGGTGCCGTTTACTCGCAGAAGAAAGATTACTTTAAAAAATTTGACTATAAACGGATGTATTTTACAATATTCTTCCAATGTTAAATATCTAGGAGTAATACTAGATAGTACTCTCAATTGGAACTTACACTTAGAGCAGGTAATACTCAAAGCCACAAATGCTCTATGGGTGAGTAAAAAAACTTTTGGTAAAAAATGGGGACTGAAACCAAAAATGATTAATTGGATCTATACGGTTATAGTACGACCCAGAATAGTTTATGCTTCACTAGTTTGGTGGACAGAAACAAAACAACATATGGCCCAGAGAAAGCTTGGAAAGTTGCAACGCTTAGCCTGCATGGCCATAACAGGAGCAATGCACAGTACACCATCAAAAGCCTTGGAAGCAGCTCTTTATAAACTTCCGCTACAACAATATATACAGAAGGAAGCTGAAAAGAGTGCTCTAAGGCTGAAAAGAACTCATACATTTTTAGAAGGCAATCTTTTCGGGCATCTCAGTATACTGAAAGATTTTCCAATAAATCCATTGGTAGTAATGAACGAAGACTGGATGGAAAATAGGATGAACTTAGATATACCATATAACGTGGTTGAAACAAACCGCCAAGTATGGGAATCAGGGGGTCCGAATATCTCACCAGGATCGATAATTTTCTACACTGATGGCTCAAAAATGAATGATAAAACCGGGGCTGGAATTACAGGACCAGGTATTGATATTTCAATACCAATGGGAAGATGGACCACTGTTTTCCTTGCAGAAATTTATGCCATTCTAGAATGTACATCTTTGTGTCTGAGAAGGAAATACAGGTATGCACGGATTTGCATATTTTCAGATAGCCAAGCGGCGCTGAAAGCTTTAAAATCATTCACAAGCCAATCAAAACTGGTATGGGAATGCATAACACTGCTAAAGCAATTGTCCATTAAGAACCAGGTTAATTTATACTGGGTACCAGGCCATTGTGGAATTGAAGGTAATGAAAAAGCGGATTTACTTGCAAGGAGAGGGTCAAGTGTCCAGTTCATAGGACCAGAACCCTTCTGCGGTGTATCCAAATGTTTAATACAAATGGAATTGAAACAATGGGAGGATCAAATGATACAGTCAAACTGGATTGCAACAGAAACCTTAAGGCAATCAAAACTGTTCATAACTCCAAATAAAAGCGTTACGGAAAAACTTTTAAGTTTAAACAAAAAATCTTTAAGCATACTTATTGGACTTCTCACAGGACATTGTCCGACAAGATATCATTTGAATAAAATCAATCGATGTCAAACTGGTGTCTGTCGGTTTTGTGACTGTGACATAGAGACCTCACAACATTTGCTCTGTGACTGTCCAGCGTTATATGTACGTAGAAGACAATATTTCAATAAGGGCATTTTAAGCCCTTTTGAAATTTGGTTAGAAAATCCCAATCTGGTTATTGGTTTCATTCTAAGAATCATACCGGATTGGAGTACTTCGCATCATCAGTCAACGGCATTTACCCCAAATGGTAATTCGTCGTCCTGAAAGAATGCAAATTAAATAGGGGTATACCACAATAGATCAAACTCATGGTCGCAGTGGTTTAAATCCCAACACCAAAAAAAAAAAAGTAGGCTGTGAATGATCCGGGATTGAAATTAAAATTAGCGTGAAACCGGAATTCCAGTAGGCTTACCAGGAAGTAAGTAGGCTGTGAATGATCCGTAATATAATAATAATAAAAAAAAGTGAATGGAATTCCAGTAGGCTCACTTGGTCGTGAGTAGGCTGAGAATGATCCGAAATTGAAGCAAACAAATTGAATTTCTTCAGTACGTTAAATAGCTCATAAGTAAGCGATTTTTTTTAACATGAAAATGAATTAAACTGGATTTTGTAATTCTAGTCTGTTGGATTGTCTGATATTATAAGCGGGAAGTGAAGATAGTTGAAAGATTTTTTGACGGTAGAACTAGGCATGTGTTGGTTCATTGCGTTCAAAGAGTAGTGATGATGCCGAAGAGAGCTTGCCTGCAGAAGTAGCATGACGTTTTGCCACGAAAAGAAGAAGAAGAAGAAGAAGAAGAAGTGCTTATTGGTACCGTGATTTCGGGTGAAATTGATCACTTTTCACGGTTTTTCTTGTCTGATTTCTATAATGTTGACAATGCCACACAACTGAATGCAGAAAAACAAGTATGAAGGTGAGCCTTATTGACTCAAGTACCAACATTTTCAAACAAATGTAATTTTAGTGCTAAAAAATATGTCTAAAATAAAAAAATCGGGAGATCTAATTTCGGGGTGAAATTGATCACTTATCAATGCGATTATTGTTGGTTTTCAAAACAACTCTACATAATGAATTTGAGTTCCCTGAATCCGAATATGTTTGACAAATTCTTAACAATACAATATTTATAGAAATAATGAATGTTTAAATTTCATGAATAACGCAGAAAACGCCTAAATGTATGCAATTTCCTAAGGAATTTCCTGATATCTAACATAAATTCAATTATTTCAACCAAATCAACGAATTGGTACGAGTTTTAGTTATGAAATCTAGTTTAGGGATATATCTTAAGTATCCTAACAAACTTTCAAGATTATACCATGTCCAAATCATTGTCTAGAACTAGAAGTTTATTGATGTTTGTCAATACTGCACCGTAAAAGATTTTGAAATTTTACATTATTTTCATTGAAATGAACATTTTTGAACGCAAAAAACTTCACAACACACAATTTGGACATACTTACGACAAACAACGTTCATTCACTGCAGGTTACATTTATATTTGTGCTCCATTAGAAAGAAATATAATCGAGTGACACAGTGATCAATTTCACCCTACTGATCAATTTCACCCGAATTTACGGTACTATATTGGCTTTGAATTCACTTTACTGAATTACATTGGTTTTTGAATCGCTTGGGATTACAAACAATAGTGGATATGTGATGAAAAAAAAATGCATGAATTGAATTTGAAATGACATTGGATTGAATTTTGATTGGTTTAGAATTAGCATTATATATGTATGACTTGAATCGGGTCTGTATTGAAATAAGATTCCCTCTAACATTGTTTGGATTTGGTTCTCAATAAGTTTTTGTTGTAGCTGATTGTGGTTTAGATTTGGAATAATATGAAATTGAGTGCGGAAAGGCTCAAAATTGGATTTAAATGGGATCCAAAATGGTTGTGGATTAGATCAGAAATGGTTTCAGATTGTAACTGGACTAGCTTTGGATTTGAAACTTTCGGCTCGATTTGGTTTAAATTCCGATGTACTGGATTGGCTGTTTTGTGATGGATTTGGATATTTTTTGGGTTGATTTCCAAAAGTGTCTGATTAAATTTGGATTGGTGGTCGCTTGGATTTTATTGAATTCGAATTAAATTTAACTAGCTTAAGTTTGAATTTGGATGTGTTTCACATTGATTTAAATTGGATTTAATAAGATTGTCTTTGGAATTGATTTTTATTGGCATTAAATATGCTTTAAATTGAAAACTAGTTGGCGTTTGAATGATTTGGGTTGGACGTATATTTTATGTTGAATAATTTGTTGATTAAATATTTACTTATAAAGATGTAAAAATGAATGCTTTTATCATATGAGACTGCATTATTAATAAGAGCATAACAGTAAGATTTTTGAAGATACTGGGGTAGAGGAAAAGGATAACGTAGTAGATATGAGTAAGTGTAGATAAAAATGAATGATTTTCAGTGTATATCTTTCTGGAGTGTTTGTTCTTAGAGTGCTTCGCTTTCGAACCAAATTTTAATGAGCGATGATGAGGGCAATGATCATCATGGATCAAATGGATACCCGTTTTTTAAGATTTTTCTCGTTTTTTTGCATGCATTCAGCTCGCGTTCAAAAACTAGCAAGTTTCTATTATTTCCCACAAATATTTGATGACAATGTGGTTAAAGATATTGTTGCCTTAAAAGATTGAATTTAGTTACCAGACATTTAAGTATCCCTATTAAACTTAAATTTTTAAAACTTCACTTCTCCCTCATTTCATCTATGGTGATTTCATTAATTTGAATGCGTCGGTTACTTCGCTAGATAAGTAGAGACTTGCTCTAAATTCTTGTATAAGATACGTTTATAATTTGTCGAGATTTTCAAGAGTGTCTCATCTCCACAAAGAACTCATTGCTTGCAGTTTTTCGATCCTTTATAGATATAGGTCATGCATAACAATATTCAAACTTCTATTGTTGAAAAAACCAGAATATTTGTTTACAAAACTTTCTCCTATGCGATCCGATAGAAATAGAAGCCTTTTAATTCCTCATCATCGTTCTGCATATTACAGTCAATCTTTGTTCGCAAGAGGTATTGTCTTCTGGAACCATTTGCCACTACATATCAAAACAATTGTCTCAATTGTGAATTTTAAAAGGGACCTAAAACAGTTGTTGGCAGCATGATTCAGGGATTTGATGAAGTATAGTTTGAATTAACATTGAAAATTAAATATTAGAATATCTTTGGCGTATTATTTTCTTATCAAGTGTAATGATTTACAAGGCTCTTAGCCTTAAATTACATGAATTCACATATAAATAAATAAATAAAAATAAATATGATACACAGTTTGATTCTATTATTTACGACCTTTTTGTGTTTTATTTTCGACACAAGTTGCATTTTGTTTTGATTCGTGCTTTACGTCGCTTTGACTCTCCATGTAATGGAGCTCGTAAGTAATTTATATGTTTTGGAAGTTAAGAACCTGACTTAAGTTGTTTTGCAAATCCGGAAGCTGAACGTTTTTAAAGTGAGGTAAGACCGTTTAAATAATTTTTCGAGGTTATAGTTATCTTTAGACATTTGTCTCTTGGATCATGAAAATTCTCCTTGGATTCTTTAACCAATTTTTCTTGTGTTTTTTGGGAATGCAAACAAAAGATTCTTCTATTGTTTCTCTATCTTTATTCAACTCTTCGAATTTTTTTGACTAATATTTTTTCACCAGTTCCTTCAGGATTTTCTTAAAATGTTAAATGCTGTCGTATAGATTTTTCCGGCAATATTTCACCAAATTCTGAAGAATTTATTTTAGACTTACACCTATAAAACTATCAACAGGAATAAACTTCATAATTTTTTAAAACTAGTTTTCTTAAACATGTTCAGAGTTTGCTGCAGATAATTCAATTCGATATTTTTTGAATACCATCAATCTAATGAGGCTATCTCAAGAAATTTCTCCAAGAATGTTTCAAGCAATCTATTGGAAGAATTATGAAACGATCTGGGGCCCAGATAGCCGTAGCGGTAAACACGCAGCTATTCAGCAAGACCAAGCTGAGGGTCGTGGGTTCGAATCCCACCGGTCGAGGATCTTTTCGGATTGGAAATTTTCTCGACTTCCCAGGGCATAGAGTATCTTCGTACCTGCCACACGATATACACATGCAAAAACGGTCATTGGCATAGAAAGCTCTCAATTAATAACTGTGGAACTGCTCATAAGAACAGCTGAGAATCAGGATCTGTCCCAGTGGGGACGTATTGCCAGAAAGAAGAAGAAGATGAAACGATCTTGCCAAATAATAAATTTATGAAATATTAATAAATTGTCAGAAGGAATTTCTCTAACATCGAAATAATTTTCAAAGTGTTGTGGGATACGTGTTAGTAAATGAGTCCACTTCGAGCGTAGTAGACTACACTGAAGATGGCCTCACGGTTGAGGTCGGCATACACGTATCCGCCAAAGGATTCAAACTTTAGTGGAATTAAATGGTATAGTACCAAATTCAATTTTCATTTATCTACCCAAGCAACCACTTGACCGCTAATTCGCCTATTCGGGCTTATAGAGCTGTTATACGACTAATAAGGAGCTTGTCAGCTCTATAATAGCCCTATATTTGCACGGTGGGAGATAGAGATATTTTACATATTTATTACATTTGGCTTGAATGCCCTCAATGTAATTTTTGAAAGTTAAATTCTTATCTAGCATGAGCCTTAGATACTTAACTTCATCTGACCAATTTATTGGAACCTCTCTCTTCGTGACAACATGTCTTCTTGAAGGTTTCAAATAAAGAGCTTTGGGTTTATGTGGGAATATTATTAGTTGAGTTTTGGAAGCATTAGGAGAAATCTTCCATTTTTGCAAGTATGAAGAAAAAATATCCAAACTTTTTTGCAATCGACTACAGATGACACGCAGGCTTCGTCCTTTGGCGGAGAGGCCTGTGTCATCCGCAAACAAGGATTTTTGACATCCCTGAGGTAACTCAGGTAAGTCAGATGTGAAAATATTGTATAATATTGGTCCCAAAATGCTGCCTTGGGGAACACCAGCTCTTACAGGAAGTCTTACAGATCTGGAATTGTGATAATTAACCTGAAGTGTGCGACTTGACAGATAACTTTAAATTGTTCTAACAATGTATGTTGGAAAATTAAAGTTTTTTGAATTTTACGATCAAGCCTTCATGCCAAACACTGTCGAGTGCTTTTTCTATGTCTAGAAGAGCAAGGCCAGTAGAATAACCTTCAGATTTATTGGAACGGATCAAATTTGTTACACGTAAAAGTTGATGAGTGGTGTCCATGGCGGAATCCGAACTGTTCATTGGCAAAAATTGAATTTTCGTTGATGTGGGCCATCATTCTGTTCAAAATGACCTTTTCAAAAAGTTTACTGATGAAGGAAAGCAAACTGATTGGACGATAGCTAGAAGCTTCTGCAAGATTTTTGTCTGGTTTCAAAATTGGAACAACCTTAACATTTTTCCATTTGTCAGGAAAACATCCGAATTGAAAACATTTGTTAAATTTATCAACTAAAAATCAACTACTTTCTGAAAGTTTCTTGATGAGGATGTAAAAAATTCCATCATCGCCAGGAGCTTTTATTTATTTTTTAGTTTTTTTAATAATAGTTCTCACTTCTTCCAAATCAGTCTCACAGGCATTTTCGAAAACATTCTCTTGATTGAGAATGTCCTGAGTAACTTGATTTTCAATTGGACTAGTAAGTCCTGAATTAAAATTGTACGCACTTTCAAACTGCATAGCAAGTTTTTGAGCTTTTTCGCACTTAGTTAGTAATAATTTGTTTTCCTCTTTCAATGCCGGTATTGGCTTCTGAGGGTTTTTCAAAATTTTATATAATTTCCAAAAGGGCTCAGAGCCAGGGTTCAATTGAGAAATCTTATTTTCAAAATTTTTGTTTCTTAATTGTGCAAAACGTTTCTTGATTTCTTGCTGCAATTCCTGCCATATAATTTTCATAGCAGGATCGCGAGTGCGTCGAAATTGCCTTCTCCTCACGTTTTTAAGACGGATCAAGAGTTCAAGATCATCGTCTATAATCACGGATTCAAATTTTGGAATTGCAATGCTCCTGGCTTCAACAATGGAATTTGTTAAAGTTTCAAGAGCATTGTCAATATCAAGTTTTGTTTGTAAAGAAATGTCAACATCAAGATAAACTCGGTTTATATTTTCTATAAGTTCACCACTATCTTGGAATACCATCAGTAATTGTTCTGAAGCTTTCTCAAGGAATTTATCCAATAGTTTTTCAAAAAATCTTTTGAGAGTTTAATGAGAAGATCTTGCCAAATAATAAACTCGAAGAAAATCTTTTCGAATATCTATGAGCATTTTTTCTTACTTCAAAATAATGCCAATAATACGTTCTACAAAAATTGTTCCAGAAGTGTCTCCAATAGTAAAATTTTAACTGTAAGGCCTTTTCAGTGTCGTTTATCAAACTTGACATGGAATTGTGCATGAAACTGAAGATGGCCATCAAATTGAGGTACAAATACGCGTATTTATCGAGAAATACAAATTCAAATTGGGATCAATTGGTAAAGTAGCATATTCATTCAATTGAGTGTTCAATATTTTATTCATGATTATTCCTAAAACCCCACCTGTTTTTTTTTTTGGGATTATTAGTGAAATTCATCGTAAAATTCCTTCCAAAATTCATTCGGCTATTAAGAGCTAAGAGTTCTGATTACTACCAGTAAAATTTTTATGAGTTTATCTGCTGGGGATGATTCCTAAAATTTCTTAAAATATTCATACTTTTCAGAGGTATTCCAACAAGTTATTCAGACAAGTTATCTTGTCGTAACTCCTGGATTCTTTCAAAATTTCCACAAACAATCTTCCAGAAATTCTTTCTGGAACAACGTTAGTAATACCATTCTTGAAATTTATTTTAAAATTAATCCAAGAATCCCACAAAGTTATCATCCAAGTGATTTTTGTACCTACCTTTTGTACCAAAATTTACATAGATTTTCTGGAAACTGACCCTTAGGAATAATTGAAGGATTGTGTTGAACGATCACTGAAATTAATTAGGCATTTCATGGTAAACATCTCAAATATACCATAGGAAGAATCCTAGAAGAACTATTTGGAGGAGTAACTAGACACATTGAAAGAGAAATCCCGGAATAAGCTGCTTAATAAACTTCTGAATGCATTGATTGTGAGGATCGTAGGTTAATACATCCAAGTGAATCCTGATCATGTAGCCTTTGAACACTCCCAGTAACATAACTCCTTCCTGTGAAAACCGTGGAGATCTAGTAGCAATGGACGTCACACTAACATTCCGGTGCCGTTCTTGATATTACTAAATTTTGCGTTCTTAAATTTCCCCATGTCATTTCAATTTTTCCAGTTAATCGTGGAGTAGAAAAACTTGTATGTATCTTTAATGAAGAGTTTGTTAAAAAAAACTGTACTGTAAAATTTCTAGACTAATTAGAATTTTCTCCTACAACTCATACTTTTACTGAAACTTCGATAATCATCCTCAATGAATCTAACAAATAAAACCCGTTCCAATAACTGTTTGTTATCAGTACTACACGCTGATTAATGTTTTGAATCCAAGGCACACATCGTAGGAAATCCTTCTCTCAAGCCCTGTGGTTTTCCGTTCTATGTTCTAACAAAGATTGAACAACCAATTCAGAAATTTCATCGAAAGCATCCTTCCCAAACAGTGATATTCATTCGCTTCCGCCAGCAAGATAAATCCCAGAACTGTTCCAATATAATACCGGAAACTCGAAGGCTTTTGAAATATCTGCTCGTTTCATACTTTGTAAAAGTAACAATCGGCAATCGGATGTTGATCGAACTGAGAGCAAGTAGTGCTGAATCATCATTTTCCAATCCGGAACACCACATTCATGTAAATTCAATGCCGATCCCACCCTCGCCTCTCATTGTGCAGCCAAAGTCAAACATCGATTTCACAAACGAATAAATCCATTCCAGCAGGCGCAGTGCTTGTAAGTCTGAACGAGCTCTCACACCTTGCCACAAGTTTGTAATTAAATTTTCTGTTCATAGTCAACACGGAGAAAATACAAACACTCCACCTGGTGGAGAACCGAACCAACGAAGAACGTCGGTCGGGCGTCGATGATGGCACAAGATACGTACTCCGAGAAGATACACACACTTGAGGTCGCCCCCCCACCTACATGAACCTCCCAGTCCCGGTCCCAGTGTCTTTGCCAACAACACTCCTCTGCTAAGGGTACAGGATATTTCGACTGATTCCGTCGAAGGCCGTTTGAAACGAAATTCCGTGGATGGAATTCAATGAGACACTCACGAAATGTCGAAAACGTTCCCTTGATTGAGAATGCTTTCGAAGTCCTCAGTAACTTGATTTTCAGTTGGATTAGTGAGTCCTAAATTAAAATTGTGCGCGCTTTCAAACCGCATAGCAAGCTTTTAAGATTTTTCGCAATTAGTTAGTAATAATTTGTTCTCTTTTTCAATGCCGGAATTGGTTTCTGTGGTTTATTTTTCCAAATTTTAGATAATTTTCAGAAGGGCTTAGAGCCAGGATCCAATTCAAAAACAAATATTTTCAAAATATTTGATTCGTAATTGGGTTAAAAGTTTTTTAATTTCTTTTTGCAGATCCTTCCATACAACTTTCATACCAGGAAATTGAAATTGCCCTCTCCTCGCGTTTTTTAAGACGGATCAAGAGTTTAAGATCGTCGTCTATAATCACGAATTGGAATATTACTTCGCATTTTGGTATTACAGTTGGTATTATAATCCCATATAAAGTTAAATAATAGCAAACAAACTCAAGAATATTTCTTCTGCTATCCGTTGGATTGAATTTCTCTCTTCAGCAAATTTATTTAATATGGTTTGAAGAATAAGTTCTTACAATGGGATAATAAGTTTGTACTTATATTACAGTACTAGCTTGTTTGGAACATATCTGAAAATTTCTCCATGGTAATTTCCATATAAACCTACATTGTCTTTGGGCCACCTTTAAATCACTACCTAGAAAGCTGAAAATTTCACAGAACGCCTTTTTTATAGTAAGGATGGTAAGAATCATATGGGGGATTGGATTCTCAAACATTTTTAAATTTTGAACCGTTTTAATGTACATAAACACATGGATACGCAAATGCAAACATATGTGCAAATCAAACAAAAAAAAAATACTCTAGACCCCCCGACCGATTTTTTTGGTTTTTGCAGCAAATGAACGCGAGGAACCTAGACTTTATTGTGGCGAAGTTTCAGACTTACCTATTTTTTTCAGTAATAAAGTTGTTATTCGAAACACACCGTGTATGTATGTTATTAACTGGTCGGCGTTAAGTCAGAGTGGACCAAGTAACATTTTTCATATTTTGAGAAAAATGGGTTCAAAGTCTAACGCTCTGTCATTTTTGAACTCGTTTAAAATTTGGTTTAATATTTCTACACATCTTTTTGTTACTTTCAAACAATATAATGTGATGTGGTAATCATGAAAAATCATAATCCAAACCTCTGATAGAACGATTATCTGATGGACTATGTGTACTTGGTCCACTCTGACTGTACTATAGGTCACCGTTCAGTGAGTTGGTTCACTCTGACTGAACAATTTCTAGGAAAATAACAATCATTCAATGCTTGCATGGTCAAACTGGGTGCATATCTCTAAGAAAAACAGATTATCAAGACCCTTGGACACCAGAATCGTAAATTCTTCAATAATCCATATCGTCAAAATCGAAATCAGTGGCCATACGATAGCTTGATAATTAAGGTTTTCCAGGGTCAGGGCATTGAAGACCAGAAGTATTCAAATATGCGTTCAGTCAGAGTGGACCAAGTGGAAATCTTGAGTACCGACCAAAATATACTGGTCCAATAAGCGGGTTCTAACACATTCCATACATACATACATAATCTCTTGAAATGTTTTTCATTTCCTCGCATTCCTCAGCGCGCTGATCATTTTTGCTGATATGGTAATAAGCACCTGGTCCACTCTGACTGCACACTTTTATCGATTCTTATTGATCATTCAAAGTAAATTTGTCACATATCTCTCGCAGTTTACAGCATTCTTGAAATCTGATCAAAGTGAAACAGATGTAAGGTAACTTCGCATCTAATGTGAGAATAATCCAATTTTCCCAAGTTTTGCACTTGGTTTCCTCTGACTTAACGCCGACCAACTGTTAGACAGCTTTCAGTTGTCGGCTCATCTTCTTTACCATGTGCGATAATTTTCGCGTATCGTTTAGTTTCGCATCTACATGCAAAAAAACCCTAGTGCATACCCTTACCCACTGCTACAGTGTGCCTCGAGTGCCCTTTCGAGGAGGATTTTGTTCATGCCTTCCGATATTTGCCTTGTCTGTATCACTCAGCAGGTGAGGAAGCGACAATCGAAACAGTTATCCGAACGTGTGCACCCAAGGAGTTGCACATTCAGATGTACAGATCCTGAGTTCCTGGGGAGTTCAAGTTCAAACAAGATTAGTTGGTGCATGCGGGTGGGTTGGGGTTTTGCTGAGAGGAGGAAGAGGGGTAAGTTCAATTGTGGCAATAACAAGCTTGGAATTTATGCCATTTGTGTAACATAAATTAACACTATGTTTGCACGGCTGCGTACGTGTTTGGGAAAAGCTTCTGCTTGCCGATGGAAAAGACCCTTGAAGAGGTGTAGATGAGTTCGTCGTTGTTGCACTTGATTGAGTCAATTATTGTGCAACGATAGATGTTTTCGTATGTAAGGTCATAGAAAAGCCTCTTCTTATTTCAGGCGTCGTCTTTGGAGCAAACTTCGTCTTGTAATAAAGTAGGCTGTTGGTAAACGCCATTAACCCCTCTACCGGCAGCTTCATTTTTTACCGCAAAAATAAAATTCAAATCGTGATATTTTTTTTGTTTTTCCTGGGCTGAAAATCTCCCTTATAAAGATAATAATAATAATATGGGCCTAGATAGCCGTAGCGGTAAACGCGCAGCTATTCAGCAAGACCAAGCTGAGGGTCGTGGGTTCGAATCCCACTGGTCGAGGATCTTTTCGGGTTGGAAATTTTCTCGACTTTCCAGGGCATCAAGTATCTTCGTACCTGCCACACGATATACGCATGCAAAAATGGTCATTGGCATAGTAAGCTCTCAGTTAATAACTGTGGAAGTGCTCATTAGAACACTAAGCTGAGAAGCAGGCTCTGTCCCAGTGGGGACGTAACGCCAGAAAGAAGAAGAAAGATAATAATAATAATGGCTTTTTTGTTTTTCAATATTTTTGCCTCATTTCTTCACAGGTTCCAAAAAACTCCTCTTGTTTAAGAATCCATGTCGATATTGATCATTGGTGATCTGGTTTGGAAGATATTCCGATGTTCCTTGGAGGAACGACATTGTCCATATAAAATGTCTTTGGCAACCATTTTGTTTTTGGTCAATTTATCACAAAAAATAAAATGTGGACTACACAACGCAGGTAATAAAGAGCTACTCTGAAAATATCATACAAATCGGTTGAGTGTTCTTGGAGATATCCAAAAATTACGATATGAGGTTTTTCGAAGTTTTCCAGGCCAGCGTGGTACCAGACACCAAAATGCTCATTACTTAAAGACGGCTGCACCAAATTGTTTCATTTTTTCGCAGCATATTAATGTAATGTATGGATAGGCATACCAGATGGTATCCCCTGAGAGGACATGTCCTCCTTTTTGATCACATGTCCTCCCGTCCTCCCTTGGACTGAAAATGTCGATTCTACCCCATTACCCCGAATGCCGTTTCCCTGAATGCCATCACCCCGAATTTCATTACCCAGAATGTACCATTACCCCGAATTCCATCACCCCGAATTCCATCACCCCGAATGCTATTTTCCCGAATTTACAATTATCTTGACATGATGATATTGATGACCCCATCATATTGGAATTCGGAGTAATGTCATTCGGGGTGTCGAGTCGTTCGGGGTTTTGGAATTCGGGGTAATGACGTTAATATCAAGAAACAAAAAAGTTATCGCGATTCGATTTTTTTTTCTTGTGGTAAATAATGAAGCTGCCAGTAGAGGGGTTAAACGTCTCATACAAAAATGACAATTCCATCCATTCTTATTTTTTCGACTTTCCTGGTGAATATACTAAGCTTTTTATTCACGCAAAAACGTCGGAGCAATTCAATAACATAATTGTGAAGGATTTTCCAAAACCTGATAACACGTTTGCAAGCCAACTCGTGACTTACAAATACCAAACATAGCAACTCTAAAAGTTGATTGAATCTAATTTTCTCTGTCAGAAAATTTCAAAACTTCCAGGGTGTGGAACATTTGCCGGGATGCTTATCATCGCCGATATTAATCGAAATTTTAACACCGTGATACAAATTTAGGAATATTTCACGAGTTTAACAATATTATAAATATTTCCTTAAGTCCTGAATCTGTGGTTAACACAATAGAACAAACTAATAAAAGCCTTGAAGAAAAAATCTGAAAATTTTCTAAAAAAAGCAATGCTAACGCTTTAAAGTCTCAAATATAAAAAAAATGACGATAAACAAAATAAAGGTTCGAATAAGGTACCTAATTATCGCAGTTGAGGCCAGGAATCTCTTTTTAGATTGAAATCAAAAGTTTAAATAACGCCGTCCACAAATTACGTAACACTGGAAGGAGAGGGTTGGCAAAGCGTTACGATTCATACACAAATTTCACGAGCCAAGAAGGTTGAATAACCCTAAATGTACCGCCTCACGACCCGGAGCTGGTATACGACTGTCAACTACGAACAAAGCTCACCTAACAATAATCTCTCACGCGGGCCGGCCCAAAAAGCACAGGTTGAAAATGTGGGCCAAGCCCGGCAGCAAACGCTGATGCTTTTCTATGCTCAACTAACGGGATGTCTAGCAGCGTTGTGAGCCACACTAACACACTCACAAAACATGAACGGTAGGCGGTGATGCACCTCGTTCGATAGCATGGTCGTCACCTTGAACGTCTGTTGATGGTGAAATCTCGAGTACCGTGGTGAATCAAAATCCGGACGGTACCAATATCATGACACTGTGATAATATTCAATCATTTTGGCCTAATTTGAATGTAAATATAATTGGATTTCATTTACACTATTGACGATAAATATTTAAGATTACTTACTACCATTTTAAATCTGGCAATGCTAGGCCAAATAATAATCAATAGAAATAAAAATAAGTTAGTTGTTTCTGTCAGACGTCATTCCATCGCGGTCCATTTTGAATCAAGTTTAACGAATTGTGAACGCACAAACTAGGGCACGAAAAACGTTTAGTTGAATACAAAGTGCGTGAAGCATATTTTGTGAATTGTTTGAACAGAAGTAAGTCCTGAAAGATACTGTTAGTGCTTGATAACACTACTGATGTGAAATATAATGCAAATGTGTATTCAAACGGTGTAAAAAGAAACTGTCCGGAAACCTTATTTGAACAAGTGTAAATGTTTTTTTAATTAAAAAAAAAAAGAAGCGATGAAAAATATTCATAAACAGCGTTGTGATTTATCAGAAGATGGCTCAATCGATTGTGGTATATATTCCGTTATCAAAATCAAGCCAAACATAAATGAGCTCAAACTACACGCGCTTCAGATCAGGTATTTAAAACACTAACGACGGATTTCACGCCAACTCGACACGCGATTGGCAGCACCCCTTCAGAATTCAATGAAACTTTCTGGATGTCAAAACTATGTGAAACTAAGATACTTTGCATATTATATTTTTTTCAAAATCGATCTAGACTAACATTTGGAAAGGGTCATAGTTTTTTTTAACTCGATTTTTAACGTTTAACTCGAAAACGGTAAGACCTACAAAAAAGTGTTGTAAGGGGGACTGTCGTGAAATTTCCTGAAGTTTTAGAAAAAAAAAATGAAAAAATAAAAAACATTTTCTACATTAAAAAAAAAAATGATTCAAAACTTTAAAGTCGATTTAAAAAAAAAAACGGCCACTTCAGATTTTGAACATCCTTATGCAAACAGTTTCGTTATTAAATTTACTAAATGTCGTCCATACATTGCAAATTGGGCATATTTTAGAGAAAAAAGTTTTTCTAACATCGATTTTTTTAAGTCCAAAATGAATTTATTATTTTATTTTTATTTCGCTTTAAATAGTCTAGTATGATCATATTTTCAATTGATAAATGAGTTTTAATCACAAAATAGATCATATTTATTTTATTGGGAGTAGTTAAAAGAAATAAAACGGAATTATACAGAGTTTTTTTTTAATTAAATTCAATTGATCTCGCACCATGCCGCTTATGAGAAAATCAACTTCGTCTAAGAATCCGATGGGTTTATTTATGGTTGGAAAGATATCACAATAATATTTAATTTCTTTTTTGGTCAAAGCCAATCTCAACAGGTCAATATTATGCTTATGAAAAAGTCGTGGTTTGTTTTCATTTTTATTATTGCTATACTGCCGTTCTACGCATATTTGTCCCGCTTTCCATAAGGTTTACATAGAACATGGGACAAGTAGGCGTAGAACAGCAGTATATATCCTAAAACGTAGTATCTGCACATGAATATTTACATTATTATTGGGCTTTACTGAATAAATTGAATATTTTTGGTTTATCCTCTGAGTTGGTATACCGTTTGGCTGCAATATGTGTATCACTAACAGGGTAAGGAAAAATCTTGATATTCACTCTACAGTAGTCAAGCAAAGCCAATCACAGTCAGCGAAGCCAGTGAAACTCACGCCCATCGCTGCTGTAGGCAAAAGCCTTGAAAATAGCAAAACACCCGTTGCTAAGGGCAACCCAGAATTACTGTAGAAAAATGTTCTATTTCCCGCTGCATTTCCCGCATTTAGAGCCTTCAATGACACTCATGGTTTAGAAAATTCGTGCACCCAACATAGGCTACTTGATGAGATTAACGTTTTTGAACTACTGTACTGGGAGAGCCACGTGACTTTCGCGAAAATTCAAGCCTACTACTATTACCATTCCCAGCACTGATCACTAATAGGCATAAAACAATGATATTTTTGGGTACCAGGGACAGTTTTAACCTTATCAAAAAACTCTACCAATTCCTCGTACGTTTTAACACATTGTTCATTAGATATATAACAGAAATTTAATTTGGTGATACATGTATCAGTTTGTTTCACTGCCCAGACGAATTTTTTTATGGTAAATCTAGAATTGGTGTATCGTTACTTGGGAATTATTCCAGTGATATCCTTGAGCAATGTTATAATTTTCATAAAAGTCGCTAATTACCAGTATTTAACCTTGTTTTAAGGAGTCTTTTTTGTTTCGTAGAAAATCAGACTGTTATTTGCAAATAAAATCATGAGTTATGAGCTTATCAACTTTTTTTAATTAGATAACAATACAAACATATTCATTATTTCTTATTCATCTGGCGTTCAACGCAGGTACGTTTAGTAAGTTTTTTTTTTCTCAAAACTTTTTCTAGAAGAGAATTTAATGGGGTATGGATAAGGTTGTTACTTTTCAATGTTTGCAATACTGTTGTGATACCTTTCAAACCATAAAAATCCGTCAGATTGTTAGACGGAGTTGATTTTCTCATAGGCAGAAGCGAAGTCCATTGATTGCCTGCATTTAAAAAACATAATCACTGTATAATTCCGTTTTTTAACTATTCTCAATAAAAAATACAATCTATTTTCTGATTCAAACTCATTTATCACTGGAAAACACAATCATATTTGACGGTTTAGAACAAAATCTTTGAAAAAATAAATTTCAGTTTGGGACTTTAAAAATTTGAAGTTAGATAAACTTTTTTCCCTAAAATATGCCCAATTTGCAATGTATGGACGACTTTTAGTAAATTTAATTTCGAAACTTTTTGCTTAAGAATGATCAAAATCTGAAATAGCCGTTTTTTAAATCGACTTTAAAGTTTTGAATAATTTTTTTTCAGTGTAGAATATGTGTTTTTATTTTTTCAATTTTTTTTCTAAAACGTCAGGAAATTTGACGACAGTCCCCCATACAACACTTTTTTGTACTGCCCTTAAAGGCATAACTGTCCCATATGAAATTAGTAGGCATTGAGAAAACAGCGCTCAAAGTTTGAAGATTGCATTTTCATACAAATGTTTATAATTTTCTAGTCAATTTTTGAGTGCAATATTCATTTAGCTCCACATTTTAGAATACTCATTTTGCTAATATTGATTAGTAAAAAATATAAAGTTAACATAATTCCAGTTTTGCAGTTGCTATTGGGGTTCAAAGTTCATATAGAGACTGTTATGCCTTTATTTATCAATATGGGACTGCACCAACTTCGTATTTTTCCACAACATTTTCAAACAAAGTATATAAATTTTCATATTCCTAGTGAAGCACATATTAAAACATGAATGTTGCGATGAAAAAATATGTTGGTTCGAAAATCAATATGGGACAGTTATGCTTTTATGGGCAGTAAAGGTCTTACCGTTTTTGAGTTATACGGGTTTATAAAAATAAGTAAAAAAAAAAACTTTGGGACTTAAAAAATTCGATGTTAGAAAAACTTTTTTCCCTAAAACATGCCCAATTTGCAATCTATGGACGACTTTGAGTAAATTTAATTACGAAACTTTTTGCTTAAGGATGATCAAAATCTGAAAAGGCCGTTTTTTAAATCGACTTTAAAGTTTTGATTTTTTTTTTCAGTGTAGAAAATGTGTTTTTATTTTTTCAATTTTTTTCTCTAAAACGTCAGGATAGTCCCCCATACAACACTTTTTTGTAGGTCTTATCGTTTTCGAGTTATACGGGTTTATAAAAAAAGTAAAAAAAAAAAACTTTGAACCTTTCCAAATGTTAGTCTAGATTGATTTTGAAAAAAAAACAAAGTATGTAAAGTATCTTAGTTTCACATAGTCTTCACACCCAGAAAGTTTCATTGAATTCTGAAGGGGTACTGCCAATCCCTTTGTCGAGTTGGCGTGAAATCCGTCTAACAATAGTTAGGTTTTGATCTTCGTAGCCCTATGGAAGAATACGTACGTTGAATTGATATAAGAACGATATTTAAACGAGTTTGTGTGGTTTTCTTGAAAAAAATATGCAAATATTTCATATTATATTAAAGGTCCGGATTTCGATCCAAAAGTGTCCAGATTTGAAACCATCCTTTGTATTAGGTGTCCGGATTTAAAAACAAGATAGACTCCAATATTTCATTGATTTACATGTAAAAATCATGAAAAATCGCGAAAATTTCATTAGTTTTGTGAAGACGTGAAGTACAAGAATGTGTTGATTAATAAAACTTTAAGAAAATTATAACGAAACATATTAGAGTCAGGGTTTAAACATTAATGAATTCTCAAGCGTCCACGGTAGCTCTGATCGAAAATCTAAAGAAGAAGCAAAAGCAGGCCACCATCCTCCCCAGAACTGTCGTTTGCCCTCACTGGAGTCCATTTGTTCGAGAAGGTCGTCCAAAGCTGTCCAAAGAATCTAAATCTCCATCGCAAATCGATGAATAATAGTGTGTCTAAAATTCAGTACATGACGCGAGTAGAACTTAGGAGCCATAGACCCGGCTGACGTCTTGTCAAGGGCACGGTGCACTATATTTAAGAAGGTGATATATTCCGAAAACTGACAGCTACTTGACGACGTCATTCCTATCCACCTCGAACAAGTTTTCAAAAAAATTGATCTAGTGGTCCGGATGGTATATGGTACGATAGGAGTGACGTCACATGTTTTCAACCAAACTTGATGTTTACATCAGTGAAGAGCCTGCCTTGTTAATTTTTTATGCCGTGGTCAAGGGGAATGACTCCTGATTTGCTGAAAGACTTCGCAATATGATGTCAAGGACCACCGTGGCTACACTTAGATAAATATTCTTGGCCAAGAACCGCTAACATCAACCCGGAGCTCTAAATCCTTCGCCATCCGAAGAAAGAACAACGGTCTCAGTTCCAGCTCATGTTATCAATCCCAGAGCTGTCGTCTGTCTTCGATCCTAACTCCAAGATTTGGTTCGAATTGTGTCTATCATTCACCGATTCGTCCACAATTTCAGAAACCCTGGGTGACCGTAGAGTAGGTCTCTTAAGCATGGAGAATGGCCGGGAGCACCCAGTCATACTAGATTAACATCATCAGTCCTCATTACCGTTCACTAATTTCCAAGATATCAATTCTAAAATTGTTCATATAAAAATGATATTTTTTTAATATTTTTCTTATACCAATAATTTGCATGTTTGACATCATGATTGACAGGACTCTTGAAAAATTAATCTGTTTTGAGACATCTGAGAAAAAACATAAAACAAATCAATCTGTTCGAAAATGGAAACCAAACATGTAGTTTGTTTATATTTAGTTCAACCTTGGTAGACAATTCAGTGTTACTTTCGAGTTATGCTTATTATATTCGATCAAGCTTTTGTGATTGTAATATTTAGTTTTTATTCAAAATCACTACTTCAAATTTTAGAGCGAAAGTACTTGTACTTTTCCATGCCCATGCCATCAATAAATCTCACAGCTTAATGATAAGAGAAGATTTCGTACACTAACATGTCCCTTATTTAAAAATGGAAATTTTTACATCCTGAAGAAATGCCTCCCAAGATCAATACTTTTTGAATCAAGTTCCAATAAGTTCAAGCGTTTTGAAATAAAATATATTCACGGTTAAATTGACCAACCACAGCAAAATCAAGCTACCACTCAATTGTTTAAACGGCCCCGAACAGGACAATTCTTCCACCAAATCTATCCAATTTGTAAACCAACGACAAATCATGATTCAATAGTTTTTGTTCCCTTTTCCGACTGTAAATTTCCTAACCCACTGTAATGCAAATGCGTACTCAACTCGGCAGTCAGTCCAAATTGTCCGAACAAATGTGACACGAGTTTTATTTATTCATAAAATTTATCAACCCTTCCATAACGAATGGAAATAGTGTTCAGGGGGGGCCAGCAGCATACACACCGAAATCGAATTCCGTCCAATCGCTGAAAAAGGAAGGAAATTTGTTGGGGTGGGGGTCTGTGAAAGTTCCTCTGCGCATAAACATCTCAACAATTGTGACAACTCTCGATTCCGCCCCACTCGTCCTTATGCTTCCAAAATCCGAATGGCAGAGAGGAACACAGCAAAATGTAAAATAAAACAGGTCAGGAACCATATGAGGGGGCGTAAATATAGTTTCCCATCTGTCTGTCGAATGAGAACCATTTCTCATATTTCCAGTTCATTTGAATTTCCTTTGCTTTGAATGTTGGGAGTAAGCGAAAGCTGGTACCGATTCTGATGTCGGCAACGAGAAGAAATAGTTTGTCTATGTATATTTACTATCGATTCACGATTTTGACATATAGACTTGAAACTTATTATGGGTTCAACATTGGCGTACTAACCCTATTTAAGATCAACTTAAGGATATACACCCTAGTGTCTTCGGCAAAGTGATAGACTATTGCGTAAGCAAAAGGTTAGTGGTATTTTCGAATAATTTTCAATGATATTTCTGGGCTTCAGGAACGCATTTCGGGGAAGAAGTCTTAAAAACTACAAAATCGATTTGATACACCTCTAAAACTTTACCAAATTGGCTCATTTTTGGACAGATAACTTGTTTTGATAAATAAGTTCAAAATTTGATGTGGCACAGAGAGTCGGATAACTTTTTCCAAAAAATGAACAGGTCTAATATACAGCTTTGATTTTATTTTGACTCGCTATATTGTTGATGAAAATTAATGTTCAAACATTTTTTCATGACAATATCAAACTAAATTTTTTTAGTTAAAATAAAATTCGAATTGTGTTTCTATCTTATCAAGAGTAGCTACTTGCAAGCTTACTGTTATATTAAACTGTTATAAACTATGGCATGATTTTTTTCTTCACATTCTGTCTGTGTGCATCTATGTACGAGTGATTCTGAGCTCCCGAACATGGAAAACATTTCAATTTGTGAGTACACTGCTTTCAATGCACTTCTCCAGAGATGGTCGACTGAGGCATTTTTCTCCTATGGGAAACAAAAATGCAGCAATATTCGAAAATGGCATAACTTTTCCGTACACATACTGCTCAAATATAGGTATGGATACGATATAAGTGCATCATAGAGCATAAAAAGTTATGAATGGACTCAAATATTACGCGTCTGTGCTATGTAAGTGATTGTTGGGTTCACAAGAAGTTTGGCCCCTTTGAATGTTGATGTGAAAATCTTCCCAATGACAAGCTGTTCGACTGTGTTCTCTTCTGCATCTCTAGTTCCGTCTATGCTAGAATTGTTCTTCCTTCAGCACTTTCGGAGATGTCATACGGAGTGCATTAAATTAAGAAGCTTTTTCATTGACCTTGTCTTCTTTTTGCTTTGAAACATTTCCTCTTTGCACCATTGAAGGAAGCAAACGAATGACATTCGACACTACCGGTTGTCAAACAATGCATATTTTGTTCGAATTTGTGTTTTCATCATATGCATTTGTGTTCCTTTTTATGGGTATTGTCATTTGGGGAATGTTTCTGGCAAGTATATCAAGCAGAAGAGAACGGCACATGAATATTTCTTCTTTTTCTTCTTGTTTTTGGCGTTACGTCAATATATGAATAAAAAAAATTGAGAAAAATTCAGGGTCGCTTATTTTCCCGGAAAACTCAAATGGAAATTTTTTGTTTTCTCCTGACACTACTTAAGTAATTACTTTGAAAAATCATAACTCATGAACGAAGCATCATAGAAACAAAGTTTTTTATGAAAATGAAAGCAAATTTTCTCAGGAATAAAAAAAAAACTGAAAAAAGTTTTCCACAAAATTTTCCACCGTTGAGAAAATTCGTAAAGAAAAGCCGGAAAAACTATGCTCCAACTCGTGGAAAATTTTCAAAAAAATATTTTTGAGAAGGTAATTTCATAAGCTTTAATCGCTGAAATTTTTGAAACGGTATTTTTTTTATTTTTTGAGTTATGGCCAATTTTGTGGAAAATGACCATATAAGCCTTTTCTTTGAAAACCCATATTTTTGAATGGTTGCGATTTTTAACAATCTATAAAATTTATCCTAAATCTTCATTTTCCATTCGTTGAATGATTCAAATCGTTTTGTTTTATTGTTTTTCGGTTGGTATCGTAAAGTGCCGTAATTCAGCGCAGTTAAGGAATAACACGATTCAAATGGT
The DNA here is from genome assembly GCF_002204515.2 of Aedes aegypti. Lineage (NCBI taxonomy): Eukaryota > Metazoa > Arthropoda > Insecta > Diptera > Culicidae > Aedes > Aedes aegypti. The sequence continues at coordinate 20,864,073 of NC_035109.1, read as the reverse complement.
TACTTAAAAATAGTATTGCATCAACAAAAAAAGCTTTATGGGTGGATCGCTAGCAAATCTATTCTAGATTATGGGAAAAATATAAACTAGACTGTATTCATAATTTACATTCGTGAATTTTTTGAAATAGTTCACTCGTTGAAATTGCCTAATTCCGCCCATTTTTTAAACGCTTTTCCATATTCCGCGCAGAAGAATGCCTATTTCCGCGCACTCATGATACAATCAAATTAACAATTATTTTGATGAGGGGCTGCATCCATTCGTTACGTAACACTTAAAATTGAAAATTTTCAACCCCCTTCCCTACACTTTTTGTATGAGAAAACGTAGAGTTTTGTATGAACCGTAACTTTTTAGTCTACGTTCAGTTTTTTTATTATTTTTTTGTCTATCACATGAAATAAAGATAACCAATACCGTGGCATTGGTACGTGTGAATTTCGTCTAGGGGAAAGTGGGGCAATTCGGTCATCTTAAAAAAAGTCGTTAGTATTGCAATTTTTAGATCAATACACTAAATATGCACGATTTCCGTTGTCTTAAAAAAATCACGAATGAGTTTTTCGTCGATTTTTTTTGTCGATGGGGTGATATGAGCACCCTATTTAATGTTGTGAAATTATCTCATAGAATCTAACAATTCAAATATTGTATTCACTGAACTGGAAAGTTTAGAAATGAAATACTCTTTCGAAATCTACTGAGCTCATATTTGGCTTAAATATGTTTCTTATTGCATAGTTTTAGACAATTCGGTCGAGAAAAAAACCCCATCTTTTTCTTCTTGGCATTAACGGGAATCGAACCCAGACACCTTCAGCATGGCTTTGCTTTGTAGCCGCGGACTCTAATCACTCTGCTAAGGAAGGCCTCTGAAAAACCCCCATGCCAATGTGAATCATTCCACCCCATTGGCGAAACCGCCCCAACTACCCCTATTTGTATTCTGCACTGTTCATACAATACAAGGACTAGTTCGCATTATTGCTTGGAATCAATAAGTTTTAAGCAACTCAATTAATGGTATCCACTAATACCACGGGTAACTGAAACTTAACTTTTTTAAGCAAAAAAGAAACCTCAGAAGAATCTAAGGGTCATCCATAAATTACGTCACACAAAATATGGCCATTTTCAATCCCTCTCCTCCGTATTATCATACTTTTTGTATGGAGGCTTCGTAAATTATGTAGGGATCGTAACGTTTCCGTGAATCATTTCCCGATAATGTATCGTAATTTGTGGGGTCTTCTACAAATTACGACAAATGTTGTTTTTCCAATAATTCTATACGGATTGTATAATATAAATAAGAATCATAAACAAGTGTACATTGGCAATGTTATGTGTGATTCATTATGCTAAGTCAATTTTGTGCGCACAGATGTATAGACTATTTTTTTGGGGCTGTGCATAAACTACGTGGTATTTTTCCCTGTAAGGGACCGTCCATAAATGACGTAGCGTTTTAGGGGAGAGGGAAGTCTACGATTTTGCTACGAACCATGTATTAAGTATGAAAAAAGGCTACAAAGGGTAAAGGGTGTCAAAAATTGGTCAAAAAATGATACGTCATTTATGGACGCTGCCTAAGTGGGTTTTCCCTATATTCCGTTTGTACATGAAACGTATGTATGCATGAAGTTACTTTTCAGAGAAATAGACAGATGTGAAGACGGATATAACATGTTTTACTCGTCTGTTGTTATACGAAGAACAGTGCGCGGAATTAGGGCATTATGGAAAAAAAGACGTAGCCTAATTTCGCGCTATACTTTTTTGAATATAACTCAATAATTATGGTAATATTTGATAAGATTTCATAGAAGCACCATGAAACATATCTGTAGCAAGTAGTTCCATGGAATATTGCATAAAAAATAAAATATTTTTGATAAAGAAATCGCGTTTGTTGTTGTCCTACAGTCTTAGCACGGACGCTAAGAAAATTTGAAAAATGACGTCTACTCCGACGGGCCTTCACTGATTATTTTTTTATGCCGCGAAAAAATGCCTTATTTGCTTTTATTTGTGATTCAAACTTCTGCTAAATCAAAGTAGCCTCGAATAGCATTAAAAGTTGTTGAAATATTAATGTGTATTTCCATATATAAATAATTTTGTATGAAATGCGCTGAATTAGGGCACTTTACGGTATACTCTGCTATAATTTCTGTGATATATACTGTAAGCTCGTGTTACAATGCACTATGGTCCAGCAATCAGTTTTACGCGGAAAGATGCATTTTGAACTTTAGAATGAAACATTAGACAAAAACGGTCTTTTACAAAGTTGTTTGTATTAGTAAGGTTCTTTGTTTGGTGTTATTGAAAATTAGGGTGAACCACATTTTCATAGAAATTGTGTATCTAACTTTTTTATTTGTAGAAATTATATTTTACATGATTTAGCAAAGTTGTAGACCATTTAATTTCAAGCAACTTTGCCAAAAAAAGTTTTTTTGTATCTCTTAAATTGATCGATTTAGAGCTTTTTTCCTACGGTGACATAGGGTGGTCAAACCAAAACTGGTTTTCTGGCTCTAGAGTTTTCAATTCAAATTTCTCATCAAAGTAGTCTATGAAACACTTTTAGAGCTTTAAAAATGCGTAATTTGGTGAGTAAAGAAAATCGTTATCTCCTTTCGTTTGGGAGTTATTGTTATTTTTCTCTCAAAAATATGCCTACTTTGATTGTAAATATCTCTGATTGGGGCAAACATAAAAAATATCTTCTGACGGCATATTATGTCAAAAAATTACGGATGTGTTATTTTTGTAACTTAAATAAAATGTCTTGAAAAACAAATATTTTTTATCGCAAAAACTTTAATAACTTTTGAACTAAACTGGATATCAACAATCTTTTTGCATTTAAATTTGTGTTTTGTTAAGTTCTAAGAACCGTTCATTGACGACTTTGACGAGAAACTAATATTAAAAATAGTAGAGTTGAAAAACTTATTTTTGTTGGACCACCCTGCGATGATTAGGAAGAAATGCTCTAGATTGGTCAAAATTTGAGCTACAGAAAAACTTTTTTTGGCAAAGTTCATCAAAATTTCAAGTTCTACCGCTTTGCCTAAGAACATATACCATTATTTTTGCAAATAAAAAAGTTGATTATATGATTTGTATGGTATTGTGGACCACCCTAGTTTTAAATGACACAGTATGAAAGCTAACATTTTTATAAATAATTTTGTAGAAGATCATTTTTGTCTAAAATTTCATTTTCATGCTCAAAATGCAAAATAATAAAGAAATACTTACTATGAAAATTTTCAAAATAGTTTTAGAGCCCTGTCTTTCTTATTTCAGATTTCTCGTCAAAGCGGTCTATAAATGACTTTAAGAACTTAACAAAACACAATTTTTATGCAAAAATATTGATGATATCTATTTTGGTTCAAAAGTTATTAAAGTTTTTCTGCTTATAATCCTTAGTTTTTAGGGCATTTAATTAAAGTTACAAAAATAACACATCTGTAATTTTTTTTATATAAAATACAATTTTATTTTGTCTTTTGAATGCCGTCAAAAGACATTTTTTATGTTTGCCCCAATTAGAGACATTCACAATCAAAGTAGGCATGTTTTTTAGAGAAAAATAACAATAACTCCCAAACGGAAGAAGATAGCCAAATTACGCATTTTTTAAAGCTCTAAAAGTGTTCCATAGACTGCTTTGATGAGGAATTAGAATTGAAAACTCTTGAACCAGAAAACCAGTTTTGTTCGGACTACCCTTTGTCACCGTAGGAAAAAAGCTCTAAATCGATCAATTTAAGAGATACAAAAAAACTTTTTTTGGCAAAGTTGCTTGAAATTGAATGGTCTATAACTTTGCTGAAGCATGTATAATATAATTTCTACAATTAAGAAAGTTAGTTACACAATTTCTATGAAAATGTGGTCCGCCCTAACACTGTTCGACAAAAAATTTTTTTTGGATGGATCAGGGACGCGTTTATAAGGGTCTTGAAGTGCAAGAAAAGTATAGAAAGAGGCCGTTTTCAAATGATTTGCAGCACCCCTGGATTATTTTTTGATAAAGCTTGAAAATTTGGCATTTTGAATCACAAAAGGTGTAATAAGCAAAATATCAATATCTTTTTAAATTCAATTATACAACCATTGAATTCGTCAAATCAATACTTTTTAGCACTGGATGACTTTAGGGAAACGTGCACTATTTCAGAAGAATATTGGCATCTATTTTGTATATGAATTTGGAATGTTAACGATCATTAAGCAAGTACGTGAGGATGTGCACCATATAAATACTACTTTTTTTCTATTTCTGGTTCATTATATAATAATTATTATAGGTTCAAGAAGAAGCTTGATTAGGATTTTATTCTTTGCTCCATTAGATAAAGCAATGAGCAATGTAATCCAGTAATATTTGATTTCAACAAGGATACGACGACTACGGAAAATTTATGAGTCTGTTATATTTATATGGGCAGGTCGGTCTAATAAACTCTCAGCAGAAACACGAAATTGATATACCGTTTTGTCTCAAATTCCGAACAGACTCATATTCCGAACACTCGGTTTTTGTATGGCGATTTGGTTGAAATGTTTCACTGAAATATGTCACCAAATAACATGGAAATGGTAGTCAATTGCAATTCAATTTTAACGTCTGCAATATAATTTATACCGCGGGAGTAGTGATGATTCTCTAGTTTGAGACCAGTAGAACAAGCTCAGATAAATTTATTTGTGGAATTATTAATTTGAATGCGATTTATTCGTGCTGTTCGGGATTTGAATCAAGGTGTTCGGAACATGAGACAGAATGAACACAGTGTTCGGCATTTGAATCAAAATGTTGTTCCATACTTTCACGTAAAAACAATACTAAAACTAATTAAATCAAAATTTTTATTGGTACACCCAACAGTTAACAGTTAGACTTTGCGAGGAAATCAAAATTTTCACAAACATCAGCCAATTTATGCCAATCAGATGCATTTGAAGTCACTGTCGGCCTCAAGTGTTCGGAATATGAGTCAAAACGGTAGGTTGTACACTGACATGTAAGTGGTCTTACATGCGCAAGCTGGTTTATCAGGAGACGATGTCTGTAAAAAAATGTGATAAGATCGTTATTTGCGATTTCTTAATTTTTCGATAGGTTCTCATTAAAAATAGTTTACTTATCGTGAAATTAATTTTCATCAGAATATCCCTACAAAAATAACAGAATAACAGAAAATAGCAATAAATAATTTAGTTATCAACATTGTCACATTTTTTTTTCGAAAACCGCTCAGGCAGGCATGAGCTCTTTATGATTCAGTTTGAGCACAATGCTGATCATTTGTGAAAACTGATTTAGTGGTAACATGCCTACTTCTTACTTGTAAGATGAAACAATTTATGGTTAAACCATTTCCGATTTTTTTTATTTTTTGATTCTACATTTCACATATTTTTCGGCAATTTTAATCAAACTTTCAGTTTTGAGATTTAGAATAAATTTCACAAAAAATTGTGATATAATCTAAATGAGTAAAACACTTTTTTTTATTTGTCTTCCTGTTTAAAGAAAGAAAAACAGACATTACATGAAGTTTCGCAAAATTGTTTATCATAAATGTATTGATAAATTGTTTCTTCACTTAATCGAAAAGCATTTTAACTCATTTAGTGGATATGGGAATGGAGGTTCATTAATGGACACGTTTGGCCTCATACGGGAAACGAGTTTAAAATTAATTCTAATGGTCAACTTCTTTATGTTTCCAATATGCTTACAAATAAACCCATTTGAAGAAAACATCCCATTGAACAAGAAACGAACGCTCCATTCGAAAGTTCGATTAAAATTGCCGAAAATATGTAAAGCATAGAACCAAAAAAAAAAAGATTTGGAAATGGTTTAACCAGATTTTTTTCATCTTACAAGTAAGAAGCAGGCATGTTACCAGGTCCATCCCACTCGGGCTCAGATTGGGTACCACTTCTAGTACTGCATTTGGTCCCTCGGTAGTGCAAAAGGTACCCAAGTTTGACAGATCGCAGTACACTTTTCACGGCATTCTAGATTGCCTTATGAGCCATAAAATTTCGGGTAACTGCAAGGGACATGGAGGTCTTTAATTTGTCTTTGATGTTACCACTTAACCAGTTTTCACAAATGATTAGTATTGTGCACAAACTGAATCAAAAAGAGCTTATGCCTGCCTGAGTGGCTGTCGAGTGGTGTCACAACAAAGGTGAAATTGTTGAATACTGAATTGTTGGTTGCTATTTTACATTAGTCTATAATTTCTAGGGATATTCTGATAACAAATGGACCTCACGATATGTAATTTATTTTTAATGAGTACGTATCAAAATCTTTGGAAATCGTGAATAACAATATTGTCACATTTTCATAGACTTCGCCATCGGTTCCTGATAAACCAACTAGCTCATGTAAGACCACTTACATGTCAGTGTCTAACCTAATTGTGTATTACTGCTAAGTGTTTATTAGACCAACCAGCCCATATAAATATAACAGACACATAAATTATCCGTAGTCGTCGTATCCTTGTTGAAATCAAATGTTACTGGATTCCATTGCTCATTGTTTCATCTAATGGAGCAAAGAATCAAATCCTAATCAAGCTTCTTCTTGAACCTATAATAATTATTATATAATGAACCAGATGTGTGAAATAGAAAAAAAGTAGTATTTATATGGTGCACATCCAAATTCCAAATTCATATACAAAATAGATGCCAATATTCTTCTGAAATAGTGCACGTTTTCCTAAAGTCATCTAGTGCTAAAAAATATTGATTTGACAAATTCAATGGTTTTATAATTGAATTTAAAAAGATATTGATATTTTGCTTATTACACCTTTTGTGATAAAAATGCCAAATTTTCAAGCTTTATCAAAAAATAATCCAGGGGTGCTGCAAATCATTTGAAAACGGCCTCTTTCTATACTTTTCTTGCACTTCAAGACCCTAATAAACGCATCCCTGATCCATCCAAAAATTTTTTTTGTCGAACAGTGTAATTTTCAATAACAATAACCAAGGGCTTAACTAATACAAACAACTTTGTAGAAGACCATTTTCGTCTAATGTTTCATTCTAAAGCGCAAAATGCATCTTTCCGCGTAAAACTGATTGCTGGACCACTGTGCAATGGAATGTATTTTTTCTCCTATTCGATCGGTACACTGTTTAACTGATGACTTTTTATGACTGAATGTAGAAATTTGTGGCTCCATTTTAAACAAACTCCAACCTCACAATTAGCTAGCGTTATGCTTCCGTACACCATGTCGGTTTTCAGAGTCCTCGAGCAACAGAACACGTTTTTCGTATCTTGAAAGCTGAGGAAAACTCTGCTCAACTTGATAGAAATAAATATTGCCACTGACAAGGATTCACTCCGCCGTTGGCTAACGCTGGAAAACCCACATAAATAGAGCAGAAAAAATGAGGCACATACAACCACACATACGATTTGTTCTGAAGACAACCAGCGGATGTAAAGCCATCGCATCGCTGGTTGCAATGGGGAAAAAATGCTCCTCGGAATCCTCAAAGGGGACCAAGCTCAAACTGCAAAAAAAAGGACACACAATCTCGTCCCCCGGTGGAAGCCGACTCTCTACGTGGCACAGGCGAAGAAAGGATCCTGAATGGAAGGAAAATTTATGTGCTCGTCTTCCGACTTTGTAGCGCTACTCTGGCAGGCTGCTCTGCTGCTTGACTGCCTGCCTTGGAACTAGTGTGAATATAAATAGTGCCACAAAAGTGTAAGAGGGGCGACCGGGGGTTTTGTACGACGATGTGACGGGCAAATGATGGGATCTCGGTACTTGGGTTTTCTTCCACTTGGATTGCCACCAGAGAGCCAACCCGGAGAACCACCACCAGGACGGAGATGGTTCGGCAAAGAATATAATCTGTGGGATTTCTTTTCGTTTACTCATATGCATATAACAAACGCTCAATGGCGACAACAACGAAAACGACAACAACCATCAGAGCAGAAGCAGTGTCACACCGGTTGACATGACAAACTGTGTGTAGACCTGTGCGCCGCCACACGAGGATTAGAATCGCGCTACAGATTTTGGTAGGGAAGGTGTACCGGTATTCGCCATGTACCAGTTATTCGCCACCCCAGATTTTATACCGTTTTACTTCATATATGGTTGCCAATTGTTTAGTGTTTGCTAAATTGCTTTGAGATGATACGGAAACATTCTTGGAAACCGCAAAATTTTCTCAGAAAATAATAGAAAAAAATCATTTTCCTTAAACTTTTTGCTCCTTTGCACCTATTTTTCGCCACCTGTTCCTGAATTCGCCACCCTCCATAAGAAATCAACGTAAGTGGCGAATTCAGGAACCGAAATTAAAATCGTGGCGAATACTGGTGCAAGTGGTCCAGTATTCGCCACCACCATTTTTAATACAAAAACAAAGTTTCTGATTAGTTTTTATATTTTCCCTGCTGAGCATGGATTGAAAGCTTTCGTTTAATGTCCAGACAGTAACCAAAGGTCTTTTGATTTATAAATAAACAATATTTTTCCTTAGGGTGGCCAAAACTGGTACACTTACCCTATTTTCACGCCGAACAGTACTTGAGGGGCCCAAATGACGTGTTAATCGTCAGGCCGCTAGTGCCAAAAGAAGCGCATTTGCAAACCAAGAAATTTCTCTAAACAAACCGATAAAATAAATATCAGCGCACAGCTCTAACTGTGTGCTGTTCAGAGGGCGTTTGGAGTTTCAGGAGGGCGGAAAGACGAGTTGAGCTTTTCTTCCACAGCCATAGCAGACGCAGATGATGCGGGCCATCCATAACAAGTGGAGTGTTATTTTTGGACTCGAATGCTGTCGGTGATGAGCGGATATAAGGGAGAAGCACTTGAGTTAAGAATAAGGAATATTGCCGAGACTTGCCGGGAATAATTCATGATCAGTCAAGTAAAACTCGGCGTGGCGCGTGTTCTGTGTGGTTTCCGACATTTTTCCTTCTTTGCAGTTCATGTGCGCCCAGGAGAAATGTTATACACGAGAACAACCCCGCAAACTGTGTAGGGTTCTGATGGCAAAACTAATCAAACTCAGTTATATGGTAGAACAATTTATTACCATTCTTCATTGTTTGACCCCTAATTTTCCTTCGGACTTCAACTTCTTCAAAACAGCGTCTGATTGCTTGTAACAATTTACTTCAAAATAAGTGTTCATTTCAACCGGACCTAACCCATCGTGCTAAACGTTGAGTGCCCTAAAGTTTGCAACTATAAAATTTCCTTTCTTCACCCACCGAGCATTATCTTCGCTCGTTGCACTGTTTGGAGACGTGACCAGCCTGAAGAAGCCCGGCTTGATTTATAAGCCTCATAATATCCATTTCTTTATAATCTTTGTAGAACTCCCGAGTCGTCATCGAGCAAGATGACGTTTGCTGAGTAGTTTTCCACTGTTTGCTGAATAGTTTATGGTTCGAAGCACTTTACGTTCAAATGCTTTGTGGCTTTCTGGTGAGAGTCGAGATTTATGGCCGTACAGAGCAATGCGTAGCTTTGTTATTCATTCGTGGGAAAGATCTTTTGGATTGAGACGTTTATTTCATTTCATTTCATTTAGTTCAATATCATCGAAATCAAGAACAACTCTCCGCATGTAGCGAGCATGAGACCTCTTACAACAATGAAACGGGGGCAATCGAACACGACATGCTCCACTGTTTCCTCCACACCAGCACAATTGGGACCCGCAGGAGATTCTGAGTGCCCGAACCTATGCGGGTACTGCCTCTAGCAACCATGTCCTGGCAGAAACTGCGGCATGTGGAAGTTTACTGTAGTGTAATTATTTAACCTTAACATCCCCACAACATTATTAAATCAAATCGCTTGCGCTTAGCAACGCTCAACCATTTTTCATTAAATCAGCACTTTATCATTTCCATAGAATTCTACGTTTTGAAGCTTTCTTACGACCATAAGTCTTCAACGGAAAATGTCTCCAGTTTCACAGTCTACACGCGCCATTCTAGTTGCGCTAAGAATGCTAACGTAGTAGAAAACCATACGTGGGAATATAGTATTTTTCGAGTCTCACCTAATCCACATTCCATCAATATGTAACGACAGAACTAATGGATAAAATAAATGACACTTGTGTTTTAACTTCAAACCGAGGCAGATGTGTATCATCCGAAATCCACGGAACAATTATTCGCGACGGTTCACCACATTACTTTATCATGGTTTCTTCCATAACAATCTTACACATTTTGTGTGACCCAATAGGTCCATCTACCCTTAGTGTAGTTACCCCATTCCTGCTGCCAACCGCTGAGCGTTGCCTCTTTACACGCGTTGCGGACTCCTTTGGTACCTCTTTGGTTGAAGCATTGAACATCTTCCTTGATGATGACATCCTGGCTATGATGCACACGGCCTCTTTAGAAACCATTCGGTATGCACTTGCTATTCTTAAGCAGACGCAACAAAGGCGCCTGCCACGTCAGAATGCAGATCAATGAGTGGCAAGGGAAGAAGTTGATGATGCATTGAACTGGCCCCCAAGGTAGACCGTATATACCACTGCATCTACGCCAGTCATGCGGGAAGGGTGAAGTGGTGGGGTAATTTTTATGGCAGAGAGGCTTGCTGGTTTGGTTAGCAGGCTGCCTATGTATCAGGCGTAAGGAAAGGCGTGCTATAATGATGAAAGAATGGAAGCGTAGAGGAACGATGATATGTTATGAGTGGTAGAGAAGCAAGTGAGTGGTAGATAGAAGCAAGTGAAAGATACAACTACAACGTACGAGGAAAGGGAGTGGCCTGGGATTGAACCCATGACCTTCTGCTTATAAAGCAGAAGCGGTAGCCATTAGACCACCTACCCCGTCTTTGACTCCGCTCCATGTTAGTCAAACCGATTTATGTTGCTGCGACCGTTTGACCGACTGTGAATATGTGATTGTTATTCTATTTTCGAATTCTGTGGCTGTGGGGCTGAATATTTCTACGGCAATAATTGTAGTGAGGAAGAGCGAAACTTTCAGAATTAAAGTACTGGAAGAAATGGATATTGATGAAGAATTCCAATTATAATCCACACGAAGTATTCCGCCAAAACTTTTTTCAAGATTCCATCAGGAATTCTTCTGGAAGTTAGTTCAGGAATCACATAATGAATTCTTACAAATACTTCTCAAGAAATATGTTATCAAAAGTAGTTTTTCTCCAAAAATCCTTCAGCGAATAATCTAAACATTCTTCTAGGGATTTCCACACAATTTTTGCTAGAAATTCCTTCAAAAATTCCTTCATAAATACCTGCAGAGATTTACTCCAGGAACTCCAACAGTGATTCTACCCAGAATTTCTCCAAAGATTCATCAGCAAGAAATACTGCAGAAGAGTTCAAAAATTTCCTGCATGGATTTTTGCAAGATATTCCTTTAGAGATTTCGTTTGCAATTTTTTGAGAGGATCCCCCAGGTTACTTTCTAGGAAATATTCAAGAAATAATTTTATTGATCCAAACATTTTACAATAAATTGTTCCATGATTTTTTCCAGAAATTTTGCAAAACAAATCCTTCAAATGATTCATCCTGAACACATTCAGAGAATTGCTTTGTTTAATCTTCTGAGTAAATATCTGTAAAATCCCCGGAGGAATAATCTTTTGGAATTTTGGAGATGCCTTTCTAATAGAATACCTTGAGTATTGAAAGGAAAACAATCTAGTTCAATCCTTTGTGGAATTCCGGGTCGTTTTCTCGCGAAAATATTGGTGTTTTTTTTCAGAAAAAAAATCTTGTGAATGTTTTGATTAATACCCCGGGGGAATTTATCAATTTATCCTAGTCAAACCATCAAAGTATTCTCTGAAACAACTTCTGGCGAAGCTGTGGATGATTTTTTTGGTGGAAATTTCAGCGAAACTCTAGTAATATTCCCAGTGTTATCCCTGGAAGAACTCCTGGCAAAATTCTTTAAAAAATTAATTCACGAAAAATTCCTCGAGAAATAATGAGAGAAAATTCTGGTGAAGTCTCTGAAGTAACTTCTTGTGGATTTTTTATAGAAAATAATGGTCAAATCCCATAAGAAAGTCGTTATGGGATCTTGAGAGATCATCTTGGCAGAACCCTTGGAGGATTCTTTCCAGAATAGTTTGAAAGAACTTTTTAGAGGATTTTTTTAAATTTATTTCGTCACCGCAAACATATTGATGAAGCTTCTGAAGTTTTTTAAGTGAAATCTCTATGAGAATTTCAGCTGAAATTCTTGAAGATTTTCCTGAGCAAATTCTAGATGCAATCCATGAATGCCCCTCTGGTGAAATCCATAGAAAAATCCGTGGAGGATTTTTAGTTGAAATCCTTAGAGGAAATCCTGGGAAAGTTTTCGAAGGAATTCCTGGTGTAATCACTGGAGGAATCCTCAGAAGAATCCCTGAAGAAATTCCTTTTTTGGATCCTCATCTCCTCATAGAGTCACTGGAGGATATACTTGTGGATTCCCAAATTACTTGTGAAATATTTATAAGAATTTTTTAGTAAAATTGCTAGATGAATTCCTGAAACCCCACAAGAATCCCTGGAGATTTTCCGCAAGAAACTCCTTGAGAAATTTCGGAAGGAATCTCTAGAGTGATTCCGATGATAAAATCCATAAAAGAAATATCTGAGCGGTTCCATTTGAATTCGAATGTCGGTTTACTTTTGTATTTTTTGATTTGGACGAAATTTTGCACATGCTTTCTTTATGCCCAAAAATGCCTTTTTGCATCATCGGCTCACCATTTTGACTCTAGCCTTACTTTTGAGAAGGGCCTAAGAAAAAAACCCTTAATAATTTTCAAAAAATTATAACTTAGAAACGGTTTGTCCGATCAGTTTGGTGCCTTCCGCAAAGTTTTAGGTTATTGTTGGGACTATCTGGAAAAAAAATATACACTGTAAAAAAATATGTTGTAATTTTTTATATATCAAAAATAAAGCTTAAAATCAATTTTCTCAAAAATCGTATTTTTGATTTTTTTTTTTATGTTAAAGGAGACAAAAAATGAAGTCTTTTGCACAGTGGGTCAAGATGGAGAAATCATGGACAAAAAAGTTGTGATTTTTTGAAAATAGGTGAATTTTTGAAAATGGTCATAATAAACTTTTTAAATATTTTTCAACTCGATTTTATGAAAGTACGCAAAATTCACAACAAAAAAGGTATACGGAAAAATCAGGCTAACTTTTACCGTTTTAAAGATACAGCGATTTTAATACAAAATTATGATATAATTTTCAATTTTCGGTCATTATAATGTAACTTAGAAACGGTTTGTCCGATCAGTTTGGTGTCTTCCGCAAAGTTTTAGGTTATTGTTGGGACTATCTGGAAGAAAATATACACTGTAAAAAAAATGTTGTATTTTTTATAAATCGAAAATAAAGCTTAAAAATCAATTTTCTCAAAAATCGTATTTTTGATTTTTTTTTTATGTGTTGAAGTAGACAAAAAATGAAGTCTTTTGCACAGTGGGTCAAGATGGAGAAATCATGGACAAAAATGACTCATTTGTAGAATTCCTGGAGAAATCCCTGAATAATTCTTTAGAAAAACCCTTGGAAGAATATAATTTATTAATTCCGGGAGGAATCCTTAAAAAAATAGCCTGATGGAACCTAGAATAACCCTAGAGGGATTCCTGAAGGAACCTATAGAAGAATTCCTGATAGAATTTCAAACAGAACTTCTGATGGAATCCCTTTAGAACTCTTAATGAAATCTGTAGGAAGATTCCTGATGAAATCCCAAGAGCTACTTCTGATGTATTCCTTGGTGGAATTTATGATGGAATCCCCAGAGAAACTCGTAATAGAATTCCTGTAACCTTCCTTGGTGGAATTTATGATGGAATCCCCAGAGAAACTCGTAATAGAATTTCTGTAGGAATTCCAGGTAGAATCTCCGAAGGAACTCCTAAGAATACCAAGAATCCCTGTTGAAATTCCGTATTCATCTTTTGATAGAATCACCGGTAGAACTGCTGGTCTATTTGCTAAAGAAATAGGTTGAATATTGTGGGTAAATGCCAGTGGAATATATAGAAACAACCCAAGAGCGTACATTTGCTGGATCATCATTTGACTTGCCACCCATCTGCATCGGCAGCTAATGGGACGTTGATGCTTCAATCTGACACGTGCAACATCCCTTCAGACGATACGATCAGTTCGTCAAACATTTCGCTCCACCCACCGGTGATTTGAACCAAATCAAACTCGTTTGATTTTGGCCAACTGATTCGCCAACCGTCAAATCGGTTTCACAAACTGTCGAGTTGGTTCGTCATGCGTCATGAGAATCAACCTGGAGGTGGAGTCAATGTTGGTCAAACCGTTTGAGCGTCTGTGGGCTGAATGAGGAATCACTTGAACTCTACCGAGAATAGCGCCCGTTGCTCGAACCTGCGCACGATGGTTCGAAGGCGATCAAAACCTCAAAAATCAAAGTTGTTTTCTCCGAACGGTATTATTTTTTCCGACTTTATTCACATATTGATTGTTGAAATCCAAAGTTTGAAGCAGATTCATTGACTTTTGAATTTTATACAATTTATAATTGCGATCCAAAATTCATCAGCTATTTATGAATTTAAAGAGAGCTTAAGCCGCCATGGTATCTTCAGAGCAGTTTTTAGTAGATACATAAAGTACACCTGAATTGAATAAAAGTTTTCATTGAATTTATACAAAGTAAATTGGACAAAAAATTCTTCAAAGATCATCTTATTTTTAATAAAAGTACCTCAAGACATTAGTAGCCCACCAATGCCCGCGATGAGAATAAGTTCATTCGAAAGCTAAAAAAAGTAAGGTACAAATTTTTGCGAAAACTTGAAATAGACTACTTTCGACGCATTTGAAATAATAATAATACTGTATTACGCCAGTACGTGCATTACAATCGTAGTAGCCATAAATGGCATTCCGAGGAAGAAAGAATAACTTGCACCTATTTTTTCTACCTATTCTTTCTGGCGTTACGTCCCAACTGGGACAAAGCCTGCTTCATAGCTTATATTTCTTATGAGCACTTCCGTAGTTATTAACTGAGATCTTTTCTCGCCAATTTTTGCATATGTATATCGTCTGGTAGGTACGATGATATTTTATTATTTGCTGAATAGCTGCGCGTTTACTGCTACGGCTCTCTGCGTCCCTATGAATACAATAATTTGGTATTATACGTAAATTAAACATTGTCCACACCTCTATTTGGTAGTACCGGGTACCCCCGTTGGTTTGACCACATTTAATCTGAACACTTTTTAATCTGTACCCCGCTAATTTGCACATCGTTCAGAATAAAAATGGTTCAAACGTCATTTAGCTCGTGGGAGATGGAACGCTGTGGAACGGAACACAGAATCAAAACAAAACAGTGAAAGAGGTAACCAGAAACGCGTTTCTAGGGTGACTAGATGTTCAAATTAAAAATGAAACCCGATGGTTTGCATGAGGTACCGTTCAAATTAGCGGGGGTGCACGGTATTATGGTATTGAAGTACTTTCAAACAAAATTTAAACTGATACTAAATAAATTCACCAAATAAAATAACACAAATTATCTCGACATGGTCGAACGAAACTATTTCCTTCGAATACACTGTCCATAACTGCATATTTGTCACATTCGACATTTTTGACAATTTCGAGTTTATACCGGGGAGAGTCATCAAATGGCAAATACTTTCGATCAACTTACTGAAATCTGTGAGATTGTTCTAGAAAATTCGAAAAAAAATACCAAGTTGTTTTGTCACATTGGCAATTGTAACCGCATAACAGTCACATTGATATTAAACATGAGCCTCATAATTAGTTTCCTCCCATACTGCAATAACTTGCATTTTTATTAGCCTGGTATTAGCCTGTTGAGGATCAACCTCTCCAATAACTTGCCCGTAGAATTTAGTAGACAGATAGGTCTATACGCCGACGGGTCACCTGGTGGTTTCCCCGCCTTTGGTAGTAGCATCGATTTCTGTCGCTTACATCCATCCGGGAAGATTTCTTGATCAAGGCAGTGTTGCATCGTAGTTCTGAACATGTCCGGATCCGCGTTCACTGCCGCTTTCAAGGCAACATTCGGGATACCATCGGGTCCCGGTGCCTTGTTTGACGCGAATGATTCGCCACTTCTTCTTAATTTGCCGCATACGGCGCTGGGTACCATGGGCTTGTGGAATGATTCGGGAAGAGTACATCGATTTTCGATCGCAGCAACTCGGGCGACTTCTGGGCGCTATGGCACCTTTGGTCCTAGCCATTACCTGGGAGGGAGGCACCGATACTACACACGAAATATAGAACAACGTTTGTTTGAACTGCAAGATAACTCCAGCTTGCCAACAACAATCAAGGCAGGCTTGGAGAAAACCACTAGTTCTCTTTTGTTGTGTAGGGTAGGTGTACCAGTTATGGCCATAGTGGTTCCCTATTTCGCCATACCTGATATCTTGAATGCCTTCACATTTTGAAAAATCTTTTGTGTTTTAGCAGTAAAATAAAGGATAAATCTTGATGTTTAAACATTCAAAAAGGTTAAAAATGTAAAAGTTATCCAAATATTGCATATGGCCAAATAGGGAACCACTATGGCCATAACTGGTACACTTTCCCTACTTTCAATCTTTCCTGACAAACAAATGGAATGCGAAATTATGTTTCAATCAGTTACGCGCTTTTTTCATGTTAGTCCAATGTTTGAGATCTGGGCTCACAGTGACAGTTTGTGACAGCGGAATCCCGGCTCACTATGACGTACAGAAATTTTGTATTGGTTTCTCCCTCCCAGGCCATTACCACTCTGTAGGCGTCACCCCATGGACTAGAATTGGCACTCTCGCATAGACTATCAAAGCATGCTCTTTTTCGACTCTTGATTTCCTTTTTGAGAGCTAACTTTGCCTCTCTGAATGCTTCACTGCGTTCTTCTCTTTGTGCTTCTATGCGTGCGCGTTGCATTCTTCGTCTAGCCCGAAGGCAGATTGCTGGATTTGCAATTGATTCGCACCACCAGTACACCGGCGGCCTGTTCTCTCTAGGAGAGGCTTTTCTCGGCATGGAAGCATCACACGCTCGTGATATCACTGCAACTAGCTCTTCGCCGTTTAGGTCCAGAGTGTTCCGTTTACGTCTCAGGGCTTCAGTGGAAACTTCGCCGTCGAAGCGCGCTGTTTTCCAACCTCAGGTTTTTGTGAAGTTACATTGCACTGCCTTCTGTTCGCCTGGTATTAAACTATAGCTTATCGATTGATGATCGTATGAGTTTAATGCGGCCAAGGATTCCAACAATAGTTGGCCTATTTGGTTGGTGCAGCCGCTCCTCCACTTCACTGCCCATGCTTTAAAGTCACCAGCTATCACACTGAAAATATATATTGTTTTATATTACGAAATCTTTCGTTTGAACTACGAAATTATTCGTTGTTTTCTGCAACGAAACAGTTTCGTAAACTGTATGCAACCAGCTTCGTAATATGATTCAAGCTCGAAATCAAAACAAACTGTGATTGTTATAATGTACTAAACATTTCGTAATCGAAATTCGTTTGTTTCGTATTCAGAACGAACATTTATACGCGCTTCTTTTTACCTTCCTCGGCTGCGGTCGTGTCATGTTGTATTTTACGAAATGTGTCTACGAAACCTTTCGTTGCAGAAAACAACGAATGATTTCGTATATTAAACGATCAGTTTACTAAACAATTCGTAATACGAACAACACGATAACGCACATCTACGAATTGTATATCGTACATCTTACGATTATTTCGTAAAGTCACTGAAACGCGAAATTCTGTCAAGTACAAATAATTCGTACAATGAATGAAAATAGCGTTATATGTACGAAATCTTGTTTTACGAAACGGATTTTGGATAAAATACGAAGAGATGTTTTCAGTGCACTACTGGCTGCCGATTAGCTAGTTCGGCTATCATCCTGTTCCCCAGTGGCAAAATTCCTCAATCGACACTCTTTGGGGCGCCGAAACTAGAACACGCCGTTGATTTTTGCTATTGCAAAACCGTCATTTTTGATAGAGACTTCTTCTTAGATTGGGTATTGTTCTTGGGTAGCTGCTAGTTGTTGAGACCTATCCGCTATCCAGTTCCCGTTATTGGCTGGTATGCCGTATGGGTCCGATAGTAACACCATGTCGGTTTTCGTTTCCGAGACTAACTGCCAAAGCAGCTGCTGTGCTGCATCACAGTGCTTCAAATTTAACTGTGTTACTTCCGTTTTGGCTGCTTCGATACTCCGTTTGTGCCCGGACATTTGGGTCCGCCCGTTAAGTGTCCGTTGTCTGCTCTGTCGACACATATTAGGCACTTAGCGATTTGCTTACAATTCTTATTTATTTTTTCAACCGTTGAATAACCCGTATTATTTTTTCCATCTGCGTATGTACAGAATTTCACTTTAAAAGAGAACATATTTGCCATTTAACCTCATATGCTCAACTATGGTCTACTCTTGAATGAATCACATTTTGGGAACTGAATCTTTAGAATAATCAACCCAATCTGAAAAGTTTTCCTCCTGTGACTGCTCCGTACTTAATTCTATTACTTTGAACGATATTCATCAACCGCCACCAACGCATCGCTTCCGGGTGCTTACATACCTCGTTTCTCCATCTGCAAGCACCAAACCAAATGAAGTCTCGTCTATTGAAGTCAGCCAAATTATGTGGAAGTAATGTAATTCCATCGGAATGCATAACACCCTTGCGATGGTGCTCTCCGAGCAAGGAACCATTCTACCTCTGTGTGGTTTTCGCATGGTTCTCGTCGTCGGTAGTCATCATCACACTAAAATGCACACATACCTTCCGACACCTTCGCTGTTCTTCCACTACTGTATCCTTTGATTCTCCGGCAAAATAGTCCGGAATCCACTACCGAACGGCGAAACTAAAGTGTGACGCTCGTCCGCTCAGCTCTTGGGGGCAAGCAATCCAAGCCTTAAGCGGTAACAAGGACTCCATCTCAACCGACGACATCCAGTTGCTGCGAGTTCATCGCTGGCTGGCTGGCTGGCGTAACGAGTGGTGCTAATGAATTAAATTCGTAGTGAAAATTTATGCACTTTTGCTCGCAGCTATCGTCGTCGTCGTCCGGAATGTGGTTTGCCCGGTCTCATCGTACGTTGTTGTCAGTCTAAGAGAGAGAGAGCCTACGAGTGGGAAAGTCCTAGTCCTAGTTGAACGAACACAGGAGCTACCCGCATAAGCGTTGCTAGAGGGGAATCAGGGGACCATTGGCCTCCCCTGGCCGTCGGGAAATAAATAATACTAGAAAATTTCTTGGAGTTCATCTACAATCATGTAATTCATCACAGTTCTGCAAAGGATGTTGCCAGCATGACTTAGTTTTATTAGTATCAGACGTCATGTACAAAAAATTCATCTAAGTATCATACCCCAAGAAACAATTTAACATCAATTTCGCTTTTAAGTTTTTTAATTTTTTGGGACAGTAACGTGAATTACCGTTTTGACTCGTATTCCGAACACTTAAGGTCAGCAGTGACTTCAAATGCATCTGATAGGCATAAATTAGGTGATATTTGTGAAAATTTAAATTTCTTCACAAAGTCTAACCCTTAGCTGTTGGGTGTACCGAAAAAAATATTTATTTAGACTTGTTTACTATTGTTTTTACGTTAAAGTATGGAACAACATATTGATTCAAATACCGAACACTGTGTTCATTCTGTCTCATATTCCGAACACCTTGACTCAAATTCCGAACAGCACGAATAAATCTTATTCAAATGAATACTTTCGCAAATAAATTTATCTGAGCTAGTCTTACTGGTCTTGAACTAGAGAATCATCACTACTCCAGAGCTATAAAGTAGATTTGAAAACGTTAAAATTTAATTGCAATTGACAGCCATTTCGTAGTGATTTGATGACATATTTCAGCGAAACATTTCAACCAAGTCGCCATACAAAAACCGAGTGTTCTGAATATGAGTCTGTTCGGAATTTGAGACAAAACGGTACTAATATTTAGAGATGACATTCAACGTTGCTAAATAATGATATTCAAGGCATTCAAGCACATCATGTCATGAGGTGTGGGTTCGATTCCCGCTTCAGCCATGGAAACTTTTCGTCAGCAATGTTTCTCGGCTGTTCCACTGGAGCATGCTTGTCCGTTGTCTAGTGTTAAGTTACAGTCTGTGCAGGCTGAAGACGATGTCCGTGTCCGTGAATCACGCTTATATGTAACTGGTATAATACTTGTTGTTTTCATAAAAGCTGCTTTTTAACTAATTGACTTCTACTTGGCTCCCGATAACATACTTTATTTATACAACTTAAATCAGTATTTGGGCTCTTAAAATATGGTACCGTAAATTCGGGTGAAGTTGATCAGTAGGGTGAAATTGATCACTGTGTCACACGATTTTAGTTCCCTCTAATAGAGCACAGAAACCATTGCAACCTATGTAAATGAACGTTGTTTGTCTTAACTATTGTCAAATTGCATGTTGTGAAGCTTTTTATGTTAAGGAATGTTTATTTCTATTAAAATAATAGGAAATTCCATCATCGTGTTCTGTGTGGTATTGGCAGACATCAATAAACTTATAGTTTTAAACAAGGATTTGGGCATGGTGTCAACCTAAAAATTTGTAAGGATGCTTGAAATATATCCCCAAAACGAATTTTATTATCAAAATTCGTACCGTAAAACGGGGTAACTTTGATAGTTTTTTCGAAGAAAACTTGAATATTTATGCATGCTGTTACAAAGATGTACAATTTATATTTTTAAAACAAGTACTGGCATCCTAGCTATCGATTACAGTCGATAGATTGACAAAAGATTTATTATGAATTGATGTATAATTTTTCATATAACCGAAAGTTGGTTTTCTGTTTTGGGGTAACTTTGATAATGGAGTATGATTCGAACAAAATTGAATGAATAACGAACATTTGTAGGGCATTGCATACCGCTAGGCGTTTAATGTTATATGGAAATTTTTGACTTAAATTACAAAAATGGTCCCAGTTTGTAAAATTGCTTTTCGCTAAGAGATTTGAGACCATATTCAAGTTCTATGATAATTAGGCTGTCAAAGATAAGTGGCCATTTATTCAAAACTACATCAAATAGTGATCGTAGAACAGATTGTTTGTAAGCGTTTCGAATATGCAAAAATTGTGATTTTTTTTAAATTCGTATAAAAAGCCTAATATGTTCTTGATTTAAATGGAAACCGCTCTAACATGAAGTGTCATACTAATATTCTTTAGTTTTTCATTCGTTTTGCTTAACTGATTAACAGAAATCATGATATTTCGTTTAGTATGTGGTGGGTTACGCACTATCAAAGTTACCCGCATTATCAAAGTTACCCCGTTTTACGGTACCAATTTGTTCATTTTGTTGTAATAATTGAATTTTTGTTTTGATATTATCAAATTCCTTTGAAAATTGCCTACATTTAGGCGTTTTATGCGGTGTTGCTGAAAATTAATTGTTAATTATTTACATAAATTTTGGCATTGTTAAGAATTTGGCAAGTATATTTGGATTCAGGAGGCTCAAATTAAATAAGTAAAGTTGTTTTCAAAACTAACAATAATTGTTTCAACAGGTGATCAATTTCACCCCGAAATGGAATTCCTTGATTTTTTATTTTGGAGACGATTTTCAGCACTAAAATCACAACTATATGAAAATTTGAGTATATAAACCAATGAAGCTCACCGTCGTACTTGTTTTCCTGCATTAAGTTGTTTGGAATTGGCAACGTCATAGAAAACGGACATGGAAAACAGTGAAAAGTGATCAATTTCACCCGAAATTACGGTAACTCCTTTTGTATTGCGAATTTACTACTCACCACCAAGCAATGCAGAATTCGTTCTCATTTGATTTTGAAGCACGATCAAAGTAAACGAAGAAAAACATCCCATCTGTAGTGGTCTATGATCGACAATGTTTCGCAAATTTTAACAAGTTTGATATTTCTGATTCTGCGGCGCGAAGACAACACGATTACAACGGAGTGGTTCCCGAAAGATGCAGACGGTATACATTTAGATTTTACCTCTATTAGCCTTTTCATACACAAAAAAAATACAACAATAGCACTAGTAAACAGAGCCTTAAAGTTAACTCATGCTAAATATTGGGTAAACATGTTGAACACGGTTAAACAAATTCTCACAGGAAACAACTGATTGTTTTGATAAAATCCAGCGTAATTTTTAACAACGCCTCATATTACCAAACGGGGATATGGAGAAAATGAAGAAAAAGAGATCCTAAATTGTTCGTTGCTGTCAAGTTTAGAGACTTGGATCTTGGCTTTTAATGCTCGAATCGACATAATTTTCACAACTAACTTTCAATTCAACCTACAAATTTGCTAAGCTGGAAAGTCAGATAATTTATTATGCAGACTTTTGAGTTATCGCCAATCTTGGATTGAAAAAATAACAAAGTTTTATAGTGAAACATCTCTTAAATGGAAACACTTAAAGCAATACGCCCTTTGGCAAAATCATGCAATTTGATAAGACACACACGTTTGTAGAATAACATTTTCCAGCGATGGCAATTTCACCACACCGTTGTGTAATTTGACGTTTGAGCGGTGCCGAATTCACTCGTTTCCATGGTCACATAAAAAACACGGCACCGCTAAAACGTCAAATAATGAACTCGTGCATTGGTCCATAGCGCAGCAGTGAAAACGCATGATGTATAAAATACTGCAAGAAAACGTCGTAAAGGTGATGTTTGACAGTTCAGAGCTGTGATGAAGTGGTGATTTGGATCAGAAGCAAACGAGTGAAGAGTTGTCGTTACGATCGCAGCTGCGTTGTGATTGTTTTTTACATTCATTTGGCACTCCCGTCATGCACGATGGCATAACGTTCATGGGAGGCTGAAAAGAATGGCACGCTACTCTTATGTCGGTAATACATTCATGGCTGCAGTAAGAATGTATCACTAGCAACCCAAATGTCACATATGAATGTTTTGAAACCTCCTGCATGTGAATGTAACAGCGATGCGACAATAGCATAAAAAATGTATTATACGCATCACTGGATTGGATGACCAATTGGAGAATCCTCCGATGGAATTGCCAAATGAGTCCAGAGGAATTGCTGGAGTAATTTCTGCTGATGGAATTTTTAAGGGATTTTTTTGAGGGATAACTGATTTGGACCACCAATGAAGTTGCCCTAAAAAGGTTGTTTTAAAAATATTTCCAGAATAATTTTATCCCATTTTCCAAAATATGATACATTTTCTTACGTCGTTGAATTCTTTCAACGACCTGCTTTCCAAATATATTGCTTTCATCCATTTGAATAACAGTATGAATTCGGGTTTTGTATTGGGTACTTTGTTAAACCAAAACATCTGTTAAGTAAATCGCCTGTTCGATAGCGATTGGCTATGTGCAGTTTTAAACGTTTGTCCAAGCTCCTCCCATTCGTGTAGATTTAAGATTCATGTGTAGAGTTTATATTTCAATGCATCAAAAAAAAAAATGATTGAATACAGAATGATTTCGACGTTCATCTAGAGTGGTAGAGTAAAGTGGGGCAAAAGTTCGAGTGAGGTAAGAGTTTCTTTTTAAAATTTCTAGCTCAATTCTAAACATTTTTTATAAATGTCATGGTGGTTCGAATGCTATTCAAGTAAGAGACTTTCACTACAACTATCGTAAAAATCGATTGAGATTTGGAAAAGTTATGGCTACTTGTTGTATTTCGACGTGAATGTTGTAATTTTTGGTCAAACTTTCGTTGCATGGAACCAATTGAAGATAAAATCTTTTTCGATATTTTATGTTAGGGCGTTTCTAGGCCTGTCATAAGGTTGCTTTAAGGTGTATTAGTTTTTGCATAAATGCTTGAAAACAATGGGGGGGCAAAAGTTCGAATCAGCGGGGCAAAAGTTCGACCCATGTATAAAATCACGGAAAAATTTGAAAATTGCCTAAAATCCACATATTATCTTTAAATTAAGTTAAATATGTCTGATCGTGTGAAAACTGTCTAAAATTTTACATTTCCACCTAGTTTTGCGAAAAACTGCTATTTTTGAGTATATTACAATTAACCGGGTGTTGGGTAATTTTTTTTAAATGAAAATTAAGTGTGGACGGAGATTTTTTTCCCTGGTTTCGAGCGTCTTGCTGGGCAGTGCTTCGTGAAGCCCAAGCAGGATGATTCGTTGTTGCGTCGTCGGATAGGTTTTGTTCTCGGTTTCGCGCGTGTTTTCGTCAACGGAGAACTTTTTTTTCCTTGTTTACGCGCGTCTTGCTGGGTAGGTATTTGGGAAAGCCCAAGCAAGACGGTTTGTTTTCGGGACGTCAAGAAGTTTTTCTGTTCGCACTGTGTGAGTGCGAAGAGATATTTGTGTTCAGTCGAGGATGGATTACCAACTGGTGAGTTCGTTTCATGCTTATGATAACACATTTTTTCTTTAAAGCGTAACTTTTTTGTAATATTAAAACAAACTTTGTATGGTTCGTTACTATAAGTATCGGCATTATGCTCGTTTTATATAATTTCAGAGATTTTTTTTCCTGTTTTGGAGCGTCGTCCGATAGATTTTGCTCGCGGTTTCACGCGTGTTCTCGTCGCTGGAGTTTTTTTTCCCTGTTTTGGAGCGTCTTGCTGGGTAGTGCTTCGTGAAGCCCAAGCAGGACAGTTCGGTTTTGCGTCGTCCGATAGATTTTGTTCACGGTTTCACGCGTGTATTTGTCGCCGGACGTGTCGTTATTTTATACAATCCGATGACTCTGAAGAGATCGGTTTTGCTTTTTACTGGCTATTGAGCAAAAATATTACTGCACAATCGACAAGCATTTCGCTTAATACTATTTATACTATAAATAAACTATTGTTTTCTCTTTTGATTGCCGGCATTCAAAAGATTAAATTGAAAACACTTAAACAACAAATGTTTATGGTCTATCGCCAGCTTTCTAGGCGAATCCTGACAATATACCTTCCCCAACCTCCAACTCCGTAGCACTTATGAGGGTGTCGCTGAGTCGGTGGCCTCTCATTAAGTAAGTGCTACATCAACATTTTCTTCCCCTATCCCAAGTTACGATAAAGATGGGCGTGGCCGGGAATAGTGATATTCATGCTTTTAGTATTCTTGTTTATGATTTGAACAAGGTATATTCCCCTGCCTTGTTCCTGAAAGTAGTCAGGATGAGATTATTAAAAAGAAACATGAATGTTGCTAGTATCCATTCTACGAAGTATACCGTAACTACGCTAACGCTAACGCTATTTTTTATGAAAATTAAGTGTGTATTTTTCGGCAAACTTAAGTTTACAGCTGGTGTAAAGTATGCGTACCATTAAAGGATCGATATTTTGTGTTTTAGCCAGCGAACTTTTGCCTCACACTAGATTCGAACTCTTGCCCCACCGGTGGGGTAAAAGTTCGTTTAAGACAATCAATTTTGAAACTGTTATAACTAAAAATGGGTAAATATTTTGACAGTTTGTTTGGCAAAATTATAGCCAATATATTGAAGGTTCACTGTATAGTATTTGTTTTGTTTTAACTGCTATTGTTTTCCTGGAAAGTCGAACTTTTGCCCCACCTTACTCTACACGTTGTATATATTTCAAATGTGTACTATTTTGTCCAGTAAATTCAGTACATTTTCTCCATACAAACTTCAAGCTCGTTTAGCCTTCCCTCCGAGTTGACAGATTCCGATCACATTGTCAGAGTAGCTTCTGGGAGACAAAATGCACAAATTTTGGGGGTGGGGTGTTGGTTTGTTATTTCAGATTTGATTGTGATTTGATTTGACAGTTTATTTTTTTTTCTTATGAAAATAGACCATACCTTTATAGGGTTCGCATCTTTCATAGTGTCACGCTTCTTACAGAAGATAAGAATAACCATACACAAAGAGCTCGAAAAGTGTATAAAATTATAATATGACAGATTTTGGAGAATAATACTTTTGAAATAATTCGCCATCCCCTATTCGGAATCCTGACTACACCTATGGCTGCCGAGTAGCATCGGCTCACGCCTATTTGCATGCTACCATTATTTTCAGAGATTGCACAAATTTGTTTATTCCCACACCGTCTCCAGCCGGAGATTTTCACCGTTTCACAAAGAACCGTCGTCGTCGTCATCGTCGTCGTCGTTGGACCATACGGGAGGACAATTTTTGATTTGTACCTGGACGAGCAATTATTTGGAGGTCTCTCTGGTGGGAACGCCTCACTTTCCGAAATGGAGCTCTGCATCTTTGCAAAATGGCTGGGTGGTGTGAAATTCATTCCCTGCAGCAAGTAGGTATGTGTGGTAGGGTGGTTCAAAATATTATTACAGCGGTAGTTCAATTATAACTTCTTCTACTTGGCATTAACGTCCCCACTGGGACAGAGCCGGCTACTCAGCTTAGTGTTCTTCTGAGCACTTCCACAGATATTAACTGAGAGCTTTCTTTGCCAAAGTTGCCATTTTCGCATTCGTATATCGTGTGGCAGGTACGATGATACGCCCAGGGAAGTCAAGGAAATTTCCAATACGAAAAGATCCTGGACCGACCGGGAATCGAACCCAGACACCTTCAGCATGGCTTTGCTTTGTAGCCGCGGACTCTAACCACTCGACTAAGGAAAGCCCTATTCTATATCAAACTCAAATTTTGGGAGACTTTCAAAATTTGACCCAGAATCGAATGGATGAAGTGGAGCAAAAACAATATCTTGAACCACCCTAATGAGCAACCAGTCATTCGAGAGTGGGTACATTCCGATCCCGAAATGTGGCATGTTCGCTTCGGATCATTAGCGCGATTATCGTCGGAGACCCCGTCGTCGGACGGTGCACTCAAAAGCGTTGCGGCGATCCTTTCTGCTTCAATACAGTCAGTGAGGAGGACGACGATTGTGAGGTGCGAAGGGCCTTCCAGTGAAACAGCAAATATCAATTAGTGGGGTAAGCTCGATTTCAAGCGCTCTAATGGTTAGCTGCTGGCGCATTATCGTTGTCGAAAAATAGCTGTCTGGTCCCGAGCGATTTGAAAAGTGGGAACAAGTTCGGTGCTTTATTTGGAAAATTATCAGCGAAAGCGATAAATTGTTTTTTTTTAATTAGTTGAGAGAAAAGGCAAATGGCAGAAAACGCTCAAAAAGGTTTTGAGACATACCTAAATATGCAGAATATTTGCTGTTCAAATTGAGTCATAAAAATCGACATAAAACCTGATCGATAGCTCAAGTTCGGACAGTGAAACTTTATAGACGGAAACGGAAATAGTAGACTTGCCTATTTCAGGGCAAGAAATACTATCCACAGATGTCTTTTAACATATGTAAGAAAACTGTGGGAGGATTTCGGAAAAATATCAGTAATTTACGTTTATATATTCTCAACTGTGTTTCTTATTTGAAATGGTTCTTAAGCATTAAGAGTAAAATACAGAATTTTTAACTGTTTTTGTTAGCCTCAAAAATAGGTTAAGTTTTTGTGAGTTTGTGTGTAGCTCGTTCTAGAGTTTAAAATCTTTTTCAAGCGATTAATGTTGATATTTTTCCAATATATTTTCCGTCTGAGGTCTTTCCACAATAAATTAATGAATTGCCCAAACATTAAAATAAAAGTCACATTTCGTGCAAATTTGAAATAAAGAGAGTGAGCAAATTTTTTGCATTCTCAATACAATATATCTAATAAAACGTGTCCTCTCTCAAATTATCTTTAATATCTATGCTTTGCTGAAAATTTCGAAACGAAGGATATATTGGGCTTGGAGAACAAGCATCTTAAATGTTCCTTATTTATTTTCGATACCTTGACAAATTGCAGGATCCTAGTAATCTTGGCTTGTTTTATTTCTTTGACATACATCTTTCACCAAGTTTAGCTACAGGATATATTGCGATTTTTCAACCCTTTTCAAACAATTTCGAATGACAATCCGTATTTAATACTTAAATTCGAATTTTTAATTCTACGAAACAAAGCATCCACCCAGGTGAGCACATTTTTCTTAACGCTGCTCACCTTCAATTGCCGGTATTGAAAAATAGCTCACTGTGAGCCACTTCCCGAGAAAAACTCCCATCAAGCTCAACAATCAGAAGATTCGCCCTTCGGAAAATTCGATTGCAATCAATTTAAATCCAATTCCGCTGGCTGCTCATAAATCTTCCAATCAAAATGGTCCCTCAACGTTTCCCCGTTCATGCCGATCGCACCCCGCGGCCCCTTTGAAGAAGGCAATGAACAGAAAAAAATGATCCAATCCGATTCCATCACCTCGCTGGCTGTCCGACAATAGGATTGTTACAGGTTTTGTTACTAAGAAAGCAGGTTTCTGTAACATTATTAGTTAAAATGACAAAATTTCCTCAATGTTCAACAAAATCGTTCAAATCCCACCGGTCGAGGATCTTTTCGGGTTGGAAATTTTCTCGACTTCCCAGGGCATAGAGTATCTTCGACCCTGTAAAAGGTATATACATGCAAAAATGGTCATTGGCAAAGTAAGTTCTCAGTTAATAACTGTGGAAGTGCTCATAAGAACATTAAGCTGAGAAGCAGGCTCTGTCCCAGTGGGGACGTAACACTAGAAAGAAGAAAATTTTTAACAAAACCATAACTTGCTCTGTATTCAATTAAGCAAAAATGGCTTTCCTAAGTTATAAGAAAATTTGTTTTATTTTTCTTTCATAAATTAAAATTAAAGCTATTGCTCTCAGCATAACATATTATTTTTCAATGATGTGTTTGAGCAATTCTAAACATCCTTTGCTATTTTGTTTGAATTGCGTTCCAATTTCATCCACCAACTCAGAGTGCTTTTAGCAAAATTGAAACAAAGTTTGATGTTAATTGTAAATTGTAAATGTAAATTTTGACATTATTTAGATACAATTTTGTTACAATCCAATGGTTGGGTGCCTTTGTCGAGGATTGAACACTGCCAATAATGGAACAAACCGATTGAGAGTGAATTAGATGAGCTGAGAATATTAGCTCGGAACTTTCGGTTCCTTCTAGGAACAGAACAACACTCCGACTAGTCGAAATGGCCAATCATGTGTTGTTATTCTCCGCTTCGAGACGCAGTTAGCAAAGGGTCATCAATTTTCCATTTCAGGTTCTAACGTAAACTGTTGGCACTTGGACTTGCTCCGGGCGAGCTCTATTGCTGGTTGTTTGGAGATTGATGCCCCGGACATGATTTGCATTCGTAATCAGGTTTGGGGTTGCTTGCTTGTTGCTTCGTCAAGTGGTGTGATTGACCTCAAATATGAGCTTTGAAAATTTTGGTTTATTTTTTTTTAATATGTTAAATATATTATTTCACTGTCAAATAGGTCTAGAGTGATCTGATTAGGAACAGTTGAAAACTCAGATTTTTCTGTGCCTTAGCCAATAAATAATAAAGCCATGTTGAAGGTGTCTGGTTTCGATTCATGGATGGTCCACGATTTTTTCTATAAGGAAATTTTCCTGATTTCTCTAGTCAAAGAGTATTATTACGCGTTGCAAGAAAAATTTAGAATCCTGAAAAATCAGATTGCTTTGAAGAAGAAATTTTTCTGGCTTTCAAATCTAAGTAAACTATGCTCGTCGTTAGGTGCAATTGACTGTTTGCAATGGTATGACGTTTCCCAATTTATATCCTTGATTTTTCGGTATTTTAAGACCCGAACCCCTCTGTTACGTTGTTGCCAATACCAAACATATACTGTCATACTTTCGTAGACCGGCCCCTTATGTTGGACGTCATTATCACATGTTCCCAAAGAGAAACAGCTTCTGCAGCCGTATTGAAATTATTGAGCCCGACTTTTATTATACTAGTTTCCATGAACGCAGCCCGAATCCATGCGGTTCCAGTCATGGCGTTCCAGACGAACACCATTACATAATGATCTACGGAAATTGAAAACCTTTCACTAGCACCGTTATCAACCTTAGATGTGACATACAGTGATAAAGTTGATGATTTTTTTGAATCAACGTTCAACGCACACTATGTGACTTTTGTTCTGTGCGGGGATAGCTCACTGCGCGTTATTTCCGCGAGGCTATCCAAATTTTTAAATTTCCCGCAATATCATGGGAAAAAAATTTCTCAGTTAATGACTGTGTAATTACTCTTAGAACACTTAACAGATGAGCAGGCTCTGTCCCAGTGATGACGTAATTCAAAGAAGAAGAAGAATGACACATAACAATCATTACACATCAATTTCAATACAACTATGGTGAACACATATTGATATGATGTTTGGAACCCTCAAATGGTATTGTTTGCAATTTCTCATCGTAATAGGCTGTTTTCAACACGCCAAACTGTCATGAAATGGCCTAGGGTAGAAGCACCGGTTTTGGCCATACGCTAGTTGTAGCCATAGGGGATACACCGTTTTACATAACCAATCAGCATGAAACCTTTTGTGTTCAGTAGATCACATTCACATGATAGAGCTACATTCATTTACTTGTCCAAATTGATTCAATACATAAGACAAACAATTAATTTTGCCTATAAATTTAACTCCCATACACCTAATTTGGCCAGGGCAATCCTAATTTGGCCACTCTCATGAGAAATCAATGCGATTGACCAATTTAAGAATCGAAATTAAATCTCTGGCCGAAATTGGTTCCGTTTGCCTATATTGACAAACTAAATTCTCAAAGCGAAAAAATGGATATTGCTCAGATTTGATATTTTACACACATAATATGGATTGAAACCCGAGCAGAAGCGAAGTTCTGACCATCAAATCGAGATATTTATTTGATTGACATAAGAGATAAAAGATCTGAAGATAATATCTAAATTTTATTCCTGGAACTTCTAAGCCATATCAAAATTTGATGTTTGCAGATCAAATGAATAGCTCGCTGATATTGGTTAGATCTTACAAAAGCTAAATATGATATGCTAATGATATTCTAGGAGTAAATTTTAGATATCATTTTTAGATCTTTTATCTCTTATATCTATCAAGTTAATATCACTTTTAGATGTCCATATCAAAATTAGCTATTGCTGAGCTTTTTTCACCTGCTCGGGAAGCTTGCAAGCTCGGCAAGCCTCGTAGGATAGTTTTACGACTCGTGCTGTAAAAGTAATCATTCTACAACTTGTTCCGTAAACTACTATTATGGCATCATAATAATAGTTTTTGCAATTTCTCATCGTAATAGGCAACCCGTCATGGAATAGCTTACTTTACCGCATTGTCGTATAATTTTATTACATGACTGAAAAGCATTTGCTAATGACACGTTACGCAACGCATTTTATTTGCGTAGTGTTGTACGCAACTCGTTGTAGAAATCGATTTTTACAGTACTCGTGGTAATTATCCAGCTCGGCAAGTTGCAGAATGATGATTTTTACAGCAAGAGTCGTAAATTTACGAGACTTGCCGAGTAGGATAACTACGACGAGTGCTGTAAAAATCGAGTTCTGCTACGAGTTACGCACAATATTTTTTGCAATTTCGTAGAAGATCACTTGTGTGTATCAGAAATTATATCGAAATGCATTCGCCATTATTTAACAATTTTTTAAAAATTGTTGTGTAATGATTCATTACGTAATTCAAAACAGTTCCGTAATGAGAAAGCGTTGCGTAATGAATATTCCCGTACTGCATACTTCAGTGCAGGAAAGTAGGCCGTTTCATGACAGATTGGCGTGATAAAAAAACAGCCTAAACGTGCTTTTGCGAAAATTAATTTTAAAGTTTTTAAGCAATATTTCACTTCGTACAAATTTGATATAATCCAAACGAACAAGCCAATCCTCTATGAATAATTTATTAAATTTTGTGATGAAAATACCATTTAAAAAAAGGTTGGAAAGCTTGAAGACATTCCACTATTTCAGTTGGGTAGAAGCACCGGTTTTGGTCATACGCCAGATGTAGCAATAGTGGATATACCATCTTACATACTCAATCAGCATGAAACCTTTTGTGTTCAGAAGTTCACATTTACATGACAGAGCTACATACATTTACTTGTCCAAATTGATTCAAAACATAAAAAATAGTTTATTTTCCTTATAAGTTTAATTCCCATCCATCTAATTTGGACAGAGTACTCCTAATTTGGCCACTCTCATAAGAAATCAATGTGATTGGACAATTTAGGAACCGAAGCTAAATCTTTGGCCGAAACTTGTTCAGGTGGCTTATATTAACCAGCGAAATTTTCAAAGCGAAAAAAATGATTCAGCTCAGTTCCAATATTTTTCAAATTTAATCTGGATTGCGTTTGAGATATTTGTAGTATAAATTGAGCTTCCCATATATTTTTTGAAGATATTTTCTCGCATCATTTCCTCAAAATGCAAGAAACATGTTCACCGAAGTGATCGAACATTACTTGTTCATTTTCATTTAATTTTAAATTTATGTAAAAGAGTGCAAAACAAACCTCTTAGTTGGAAACAAACAAACACTTAAACTCTCGGATCCGAACCAATAGGGCAAATATATTGCACACTACAGACAAGCCTGAAAATCATTTAGGTTTCAAGTCAAAGGATTACACTCTAATTTAAAATTAGAAACCTTCTATTTTTAAACCTTTCGACGTGATTCAAAAAAGTTGGCAACATTCGTATCTTTCTATGATTATTCTTCAATGTTCAATAATGATCAATTTAGTCTTATTTTGTGTGGGCCCTGGGGCCATGGCCCCCTTGGACCCCCCGTAAATATGGCCCTGAACGCAACTATAAGCAGTTGCTTAATGAAGAAAGCGTTGCATCATAAGACGTTACGCAACTGAAATTATACGTAATGACCGTTACAACGCAGCATATTTCAGTGCAGGAAAGTAGATCGTTTTATGACAGATTGTCGTGACGAAAAACAGACTATTACGATTGAAAAATTGCCTAAAAAATAACAGCTCTACGACACTTAATTCAGAATCCAAAAATATCCTATGAATTTACCGCATTTTGATTTTGATTTTGGCTGTTCAACATGTCATTTGAAAAGGGTAGAGAGAAAATGGTTATTTGTTGTACCCCAGTACAAGTTTGATTAAAAATCGGATGTACGAAATTATCGTGGAATTTCCATTATTTCATCCATTCCAATACTATTTGAATCAATCGTAAATAAGAATGTGTTGTTTAATGAAATATTGCAAAACGCATGCAAAACATGGTTTCTTTGAAGGTTCTACTACTACAAAACACTTAGAATTTGTGAATTACACTTTAGCAATGGTATATAGTATATGGTAACCACGTCGGAACACTTCACACCGACTTTAGTAAGGCATTTTAAAAATAAGACATTCCAATGTTTATTAAAGTATAAAGTCGATTAGAAAAATGACCATAATTTATTTGAATGAAATTTTGTATGGATATAGATAATATTTACTTCGAACCGTTTATATATTGCGAGAAGGGTACATTTAAGGAAATAAAGATTTTCCAACAAAAACTTCTTCTTATCTTAAATCAAATTCTTATAGCGTGCCAGTTTCAAACAAAACTAGAAAAGTAAAGGCTACAATCACAATTGGTGTTTCATTTTTTCATTCATGTATGTTTCGATTATCAGATATCGATTCCATATCGATGATGTTCTATATTATATATCGCCGATACCGATATTGAAGAAATGTAATAAAATGAAATATGAAATATCATGTTTTTATTTCTCTCAAATGTTATCAAATTTTCTCTCGAAGCAAGACAAAACAATAAAAGAATAATATTTTCGATGAGGTCTCATATCAATTTTTTTGTATTCTCAGAGATTGCTGCCAACTCCATATATGATGCGGCGAGAAACGCGTCATGAGCCCTGTTTAGATGGGATTCTCGATTATTAAAATAAACTAGATGAGATGATTGTGTTTTTCCCTTGTTTAGTTTCAATTGTATGTGACACGACTAAAAATCCATTTAAGGCAATAAAAGTGCTTGTCAGAAAAACCTTTTCTTTCCATCTCGCAATGCGTGGGCGGTAAACATCTTGGGACAAAATTGCATTTAAAAAATTGTTATTATATTTCCAATTGGTTTTAAAAATCGTTTTACTCATTTTTTTCAGTTTAGCCCAACAAAACGATTTTTTTTGTATTTCTATTCAAATATAAGGCCATTTTCAACAAGTTTGAGCTGTCGTTTTTTGCCGATATTATTTTGTAAACAAATTTGGCCATTTTCATATGAAAGCCCAAACATGTTTTTGATGACCTAAGTATGCCAAGCAGTTGAATTTGTCAAGGTTCAATCATCCGGAAAATTGCATTGAAATCTGGGATGCCACTGACAACATTTGTTTGAAATTGCGTCTGTAGTTATGCATAACAAAGCAAGTAAGAATTGCACTTTGATCCAAATGAATGGGGCTGTCCGCTTTTTCTCAATATTCACATTATTGATCAACAGCGGCACATGCTAAGTCTTTACAGTCAGTTGCGATGGGAAAGGAACGTTAGTGTTAGAAGCAACAATCATTTTGCTTCCGAGAATACCTCTGCATCTCCACAATCGCCAAGGTAAGGACGTATATTAGTGAGGCAAGAAAAGATCTGGGAGTCACCTTTGGTCGGTGAGGTGATTGGATATGGTGGAAATATTGGACTCTGACTTAAAACTAGTTTTGTATTTTTGTCGAAAAGATATTGGTAGAAGACAAAACACGATAATATTCATATTGTCGAACCACTTCAAATTTATTTTTTAATATTAGGCATAAGCATTGATAAGTAGATTTGAGGTTGCTTTATCTGATGCCGTTCTCAGTGATGTTCCAGCACGTCACAATTTTTAGCTACAGGTCGCCGAAGTTATATGAAACACTGTTTTCATTGATGTTGAAAATTTTGAAGTATGGTTTTTAAATTTTTTCTATTATCTTATCCATCAAACGTGCAAAATAGGACTTGAACTTTCATTTCAGATATAATTTAGTTGAAATTTCATGATTCAATTTTGATTTAATCGACATGCTTGCAGACTCCATATAAATTTCTTCGATTTTCGTATATGGCAAAATACAACACTTTTCTAAACCATCAAACAATAGCTTTTGAGCATTGAAAGTATTATTACCTTTGATGATAATTATTTTTACATATATAAAGTTCGGATTCTGTGGCAAATTAAGAATATAAATTGCCATACAAGCTGGCGAACTTGCATGCAACTTGACTGAAATAGTCAAATTTTGCATTTTCAACAGTCAATATCTCAAAAATTAGACTTGCTGACATTTTTGAAAACGGAATTGGATTCAGCAACCCTTAAACTATAAAATAGTGGTATTTTAGTGCTTGAGACAAAAACGTGTTCCGTAGTGTTGACCAGAATAATCGAAGTTGCACAAACAATCAAGCGATAGCTTTTCATCTTCAATGTACACTTCCGAGGACTCTAACCATTTAAAAATCAATAACGGCGCTGGTCACGTCCTTACGATCATCGAGGAAGGGAAGGAACGTTAGTGTGACATCCATTGCTACTAGAGACCGAGATCACCCCTGCATCTCCATGGTTGTCATGGAGAATTTTGTTTGTGATGAGAGATCATAGCTGCATGATCAGGATTCACCTTGGTAAGTGATGCGATTAATGCAACCCAGATCAAAAAATCTAAAGACAACGTAAAAATACGGTAAGACGACACTTTTAGCGTCGAACCATTTAAAGGTTATTTTGTATAATGATAAAAATCAGATTTAAGGAAAGGTATGGGGCTTTTGAAGTTAATGTACAAGAGTCTAGGTCGACACTAACAGTGACGAACTGTGACATATTTTTTTAAATCTATTCATTCAAGAAACATTCCCACCGTTGATAATAATACGTTTCATAATATATTGTACATTTAAAATAAAAACATGAAACGAGCTCACCAAATTGATCATATATCCGTGGTCACAATGGTCATTTCACAAAAGCAAAATATCACTCCGGCGACACGAAAACCTGATCTCGATTGCACTCCCCTGAACGCGTGGAAACTTTAACGAGAAAAAAACATCAGCGGTGACACAAAAAAAAGGTTTTCTCCGGTGAAGATGGAACGAAGCCAAACTTCAAAATCTCAAGAACACGAATCTAGAAAACCAGATAGTGGCTCAAGCTGAAAACTTGATCGATTGATCACCAACAGCGAGTGACCAATCGATCAAGCCCTCAGCCTGATCCGCAGTGCTATGGTACTGAAAATCTGAAGTTTGGCTTCATGCATCTTTACCATCTGCTTGGGCTTTAACGATGCATTACCCAGCAGAACGCGTGCAAAATAAACCTGCTTTTTTCCGCTAAAAACACTTTTCTCAAAAACTGCACCAGCTGTTTCACCAGCCGTATCTTTACAGCAAAATTTTTTGAATATTAAGCAGCACGCAGTTTGCACAAAGACAGAATATTGTGGCAGGCATTTAAAAATTACAAGCTATAGCCAACAGCTGAAGCGAATCTGGGCATCTGTCAACCAATCAGGGCCCTTGCAACTATATTTCAATTGAATCCGCTGGAAATTTACCTGCATCTACCACAAAATAACACCAGCCACGTTAGACAATCAGGCGATCGAGAGGACGCTCCGCATTATTGACTGTTCTTTCTATCACTTCAAGATGAACCCGCCAACCTTTTAAAATATTCTGCAGTACTGTTGCGGTAGAAATTGTTCAGCTTTCATCAAACATCTGCTAATAAGGCAAAACAGCCGAGAAAACTCAGGTGTCGCTCCAGAGGTCACGAGTTCGAATCCCATATAGAACTTTTTTATTTTCTTCTCATTGTTTGGTAGCTATTCATGGCTTATTTTCAAACTAGCAGCAATGTAATTTTAACGTCGCACCAAAAAATATACAGTACTGGACAGAATAAAGTACGCATTGGCCGTTTTTCCATACAAAATGGTCAAGTTTAGAGATCTG
The DNA here is from genome assembly GCF_002204515.2 of Aedes aegypti. NCBI lineage: Eukaryota > Metazoa > Arthropoda > Insecta > Diptera > Culicidae > Aedes > Aedes aegypti. The sequence continues at coordinate 20,827,056 of NC_035109.1, read as the reverse complement.
AATCTCAGCTTCTAGTGGTCCGATTGATCTGAAATTTTCATCACAGCCAAGATATAACATAGATTTTACTCAATTGAAATATCACTGTATTTGAAACGCAATCTTTTGAATTATTTAAAATCTCTCAATTTACGAAAAATTGCATAATTTTATTTTGAAAATATTTTGAAAACAACCAGTTTTACCGAAAAATGATGTTCTGCAAACTAGTGTGTCTAATCAAATTGCAATTTTTTGCAGAAGGAATAAATTGCTCTAAATATTTTCATTTATTTTTTTTTCTAATTCGAAATTTTGTTATTTTTATCAAAATTTGAGATTTGAGATAACTTAAAAGTTTGATAATGAAGTACTATAAATTTCTAGCCTAACACATTTGAAGTTACTTTCAAGCTGCGGTGAAAATTTCAGATCAACCGGACATCTAGAAACCAAGATATAAACCTCCAAACTTGACCATTTTGTATGGAACAACGGCCTACGCATATTCTGTCCAGTACTGTATGTCATATATGATGGAGGCCTTTTGTTACATTCAACTCGCTATAATTTTACTGGTTTCGTTCATACTGTGTAATAATTTGCGTAGATGATAAAAATGTGACAGATCAATTTTCAACACCCATGCAAAACTTGTTTTTCAATATTGACGAAAAAGAAAAGTATGTGTATATTGAATTTATATGAATCGGGAATGAGTGTTTAGGCCAACATATGTAATGAGGAACCAACCATAGTTTGTTTGAAAATAACATACAATGGTATAAATGTATTATAATAAGCATGAAACGAGCTCACCAGTTGATAAACCATCCTGACACTCGCACAACGCGAACAGGACACGATAAATCCTGATTCCGTTGCTCACCCTAAATGAGCGTGCAACAGGACCAACGGATCAAACTCAATACGCACAAAATAAACGAAAAAAAAATCTCCTGCGGCCTGGAAATGAACCGTCTTGCTCAGGTTTTCCGAAGCACTTACTATACAAAGGAATCGACTGAAACAGAATATAATGATTTGATCCTATATCAATGCCGATTTCCAATACAATTTGTACGTTTTGATTCAAAGAGATGCATTGGTTTTAAAGTTATAAATATTTCTCGATTACTTTTTCAAATCGTCGTAAGTAACTTTCATACGGGTTTGAGAAAATTAATTAGGAAGAATCAAAACCTGTCTTTTAAAACTGTTTCAGATGAATCCCCTTTTCAACATTTTTTCACCGTGTACATCGCTTAAATTTTGCATGCAATCAGCTCGCATAAAATACTAGGCAATTTCTATCGTTTCTCACAAAAATTGTATGACAAAACAACAGCTTCTTACGACGTGTTTGTACCAGTGTAAAACCTACTCAAGTAGCGTTTTTGTTTGATTCGTGGTTAAGTCACTTTGTCTTTCCATACAATTGAGCGCTGAAAGTAATGATTAGGTTGCGAAAGGTCAAAATCTTACTTACGCCAATTTGTAAATCCTGAAATCAAAATCAAATTGTTTGCTTTTCTGACTTGAGTTTGTTAGAATAAGTTTTAGAGATTTGAATTTTACAAAGCTTTGACACAGTACTTACATGACTATTACAGTAAATGAAATCAATCAAACCATCATTTTCATATTAATATTGGTATCACATGGTCCACACAAACAGAACGAGTGTAACAATGGACATCACCCTTGAGTAGAATTCCGCCTCCTAATGCGTTCCGAGTAAACTTTTTCTCCCATCAGCTGGATCCAAATCGTCGTTCTCCGGGAAAACATAATGCGAAACAGTTGTCCCCCCCCATACACCGCTCCAAATATGTATGACCATTGGCGTAGACAAAGGGGGGCACGGGGGGGCACGTGCCACCCCAAACTCCAAATCAAAAATTCGTTTATATTCAGTTTTGATCACTTCACTGCACAGAAAATACATTATTGGCGCCAGAAAAATTATAAAAATTTTAAATGAGTTCGTTTTGGTGCCAGAAGTTACACTATTGGCGCCAGAAAAATTATAAAAATAATTAAGGAGTTCGTTTTGGTACCAGAAGTTACACTATTGGCGCCAGAAAAATTATAAAAATTTTAAATGAGTTCGTTTTGGTGCCAGAAGTTACACTATGTACGCCAAAGTACTCTTACTCAAATACACATTTTCAAAAAAACAACCAGGCTGCATTGGCGTAGACAAAGGGGGGCACGGGGGGGCACGTGCCACCCCAAACTCCAAATCAAAAATTCGTTTATATTCAGTTTTGATCACTTCACTGCACAGAAAATACATTATTGGCGCCAGAAAAATTATAAAAATTTTAAATGAGTTCGTTTTGGTGCCAGAAGTTACACTATTGGCGCCAGAAAAATTATAAAAATCATTAACGAGTTCGTTTTGGTACCAGAAGTTACACTATTGGCGCCAGAAAAATTATAAAAATTATAAATGAGTTCGTTTTGGTACCAGAAGTTACACTATTGGCGCCAGAAAAATTATAAAAATTTTAAATGAGTTCGTTTTGGTACCAGAAGTTACACTATTGGCGCCAGAAAAATTATAAAAATCATTAATGAGTTCGTTTTGGTACCAGAAGTTACACTATTGGCGCCAGAAAAAATATAAAAATTATAAATGAGTTCGTTTTGGTGCCAGAAGTTACACTATGTACGCCAAAGTACTCTTACTCAAATACACATTTTCAAAAAAACAACCAGGCTGCATTGGCGTAGACAAAGGGGGGCACGGGGGGGCACGTGCCCCCCCAAACTCCAAATCAAAAATTCGTTTATATTCAGTTTTGATCACTTCACTGCACAGAAAATACATTATTGGCGCCAGAAAAATTATAAAAATTTTAAATGAGTTCGTTTTGGTGCCAGAAGTTACACTATTGGCGCCAGAAAAATTATAAAAATAATTAAGGAGTTCGTTTTGGTACCAGAAGTTACACTATTGGCGCCAGAAAAATTATAAAAATTTTAAATGAGTTCGTTTTGGTGCCAGAAGTTACACTATGTACGCCAAAGTACTCTTACTCAAATACACATTTTCAAAAAAACAACCAGGCTGCATTGGCGTAGACAAAGGGGGGCACGGGGGGGCACGTGCCCCCCCAAACTCCAAATCAAAAATTCGTTTATATTCAGTTTTGATCACTTCACTGCACAGAAAATACATTATTGGCGCCAGAAAAATTATAAAAATTTTAAATGAGTTCGTTTTGGTGCCAGAAGTTACACTATTGGCGCCAGAAAAATTATAAAAATTATAAATGAGTTCGTTTTGGTACCAGAAGTTACACTATTGGCGCCAGAAAAATTATAAAAATTTTAAATGAGTTCGTTTTGGTACCAGAAGTTACACTATTGGCGCCAGAAAAATTATAAAAATCATTAATGAGTTCGTTTTGGTACCAGAAGTTACACTATTGGCGCCAGAAAAAATATAAAAAATATAAATGAGTTCGTTTTGGTGCCAGAAGTTACACTATGTACGCCAAAGTACTCTTACTCAAATACACATTTTCAAAAAAACAACCAGGCTGCATTGGCGTAGACAAAGGGGGGCACGGGGGGGCACGTGCCCCCCCAAACTCCAAATCAAAAATTCGTTTATATTCAGTTTTGATCACTTCACTGCACAGAAAATACATTATTGGCGCCAGAAAAATTATAAAAATTTTAAATGAGTTCGTTTTGGTGCCAGAAGTTACACTATTGGCGCCAGAAAAATTATAAAAATAATTAAGGAGTTCGTTTTGGTACCAGAAGTTACACTATTGGCGCCAGAAAAATTATAAAAATTTTAAATGAGTTCGTTTTGGTGCCAGAAGTTACACTATGTACGCCAAAGTACTCTTACTCAAATACACATTTTCAAAAAAACAACCAGGCTGCATTGGCGTAGACAAAGGGGGGCACGGGGGGGCACGTGCCCCCCCAAACTCCAAATCAAAAATTCGTTTATATTCAGTTTTGATCACTTCACTGCACAGAAAATACATTATTGGCGCCAGAAAAATTATAAAAATTTTAAATGAGTTCGTTTTGGTGCCAGAAGTTACACTATTGGCGCCAGAAAAATTATAAAAATCATTAACGAGTTCGTTTTGGTACCAGAAGTTACACTATTGGCGCCAGAAAAATTATAAAAATTATAAATGAGTTCGTTTTGGTACCAGAAGTTACACTATTGGCGCCAGAAAAATTATAAAAATTTTAAATGAGTTCGTTTTGGTACCAGAAGTTACACTATTGGCGCCAGAAAAATTATAAAAATCATTAATGAGTTCGTTTTGGTACCAGAAGTTACACTATTGGCGCCAGAAAAAATATAAAAATTATAAATGAGTTCGTTTTGGTGCCAGAAGTTACACTATGTACGCCAAAGTACTCTTACTCAAATACACATTTTCAAAAAAACAACCAGGCTGCATTGGCGTAGACAAAGGGGGGCACGGGGGGGCACGTGCCCCCCCAAACTCCAAATCAAAAATTCGTTTATATTCAGTTTTGATCACTTCACTGCACAGAAAATACATTATTGGCGCCAGAAAAATTATAAAAATTTTAAATGAGTTCGTTTTGGTGCCAGAAGTTACACTATTGGCGCCAGAAAAATTATAAAAATAATTAAGGAGTTCGTTTTGGTACCAGAAGTTACACTATTGGCGCCAGAAAAATTATAAAAATTTTAAATGAGTTCGTTTTGGTGCCAGAAGTTACACTATGTACGCCAAAGTACTCTTACTCAAATACACATTTTCAAAAAAACAACCAGGCTGCATTGGCGTAGACAAAGGGGGGCACGGGGGGGCACGTGCCACCCCAAACTCCAAATCAAAAATTCGTTTATATTCAGTTTTGATCACTTCACTGCACAGAAAATACATTATTGGCGCCAGAAAAATTATAAAAATTTTAAATGAGTTCGTTTTGGTGCCAGAAGTTACACTATTGGCGCCAGAAAAATTATAAAAATAATTAAGGAGTTCGTTTTGGTACCAGAAGTTACACTATTGGCGCCAGAAAAATTATAAAAATTTTAAATGAGTTCGTTTTGGTGCCAGAAGTTACACTATGTACGCCAAAGTACTCTTACTCAAATACACATTTTCAAAAAAACAACCAGGCTGCATTGGCGTAGACAAAGGGGGGCACGGGGGGCACGTGCCCCCCCAAACTCCAAATCAAAAATTCGTTTATATTCAGTTTTGATCACTTCACTGCACAGAAAATACATTATTGGCGCCAGAAAAATTATAAAAATTTTAAATGAGTTCGTTTTGGTGCCAGAAGTTACACTATTGGCGCCAGAAAAATTATAAAAATCATTAACGAGTTCGTTTTGGTACCAGAAGTTACACTATTGGCGCCAGAAAAATTATAAAAATTATAAATGAGTTCGTTTTGGTACCAGAAGTTACACTATTGGCGCCAGAAAAATTATAAAAATTTTAAATGAGTTCGTTTTGGTACCAGAAGTTACACTATTGGCGCCAGAAAAATTATAAAAATCATTAATGAGTTCGTTTTGGTACCAGAAGTTACACTATTGGCGCCAGAAAAAATATAAAAATTATAAATGAGTTCGTTTTGGTGCCAGAAGTTACACTATGTACGCCAAAGTACTCTTACTCAAATACACATTTTCAAAAAAACAACCAGGCTGCATTGGCGTAGACAAAGGGGGGCACGGGGGGGCACGTGCCCCCCCAAACTCCAAATCAAAAATTCGTTTATATTCAGTTTTGATCACTTCACTGCACAGAAAATACATTATTGGCGCCAGAAAAATTATAAAAATTTTAAATGAGTTCGTTTTGGTGCCAGAAGTTACACTATTGGCGCCAGAAAAATTATAAAAATAATTAAGGAGTTCGTTTTGGTACCAGAAGTTACACTATTGGCGCCAGAAAAATTATAAAAATTTTAAATGAGTTCGTTTTGGTGCCAGAAGTTACACTATGTACGCCAAAGTACTCTTACTCAAATACACATTTTCAAAAAAACAACCAGGCTGCATTGGCGTAGACAAAGGGGGGCACGGGGGGGCACGTGCCCCCCCAAACTCCAAATCAAAAATTCGTTTATATTCAGTTTTGATCACTTCACTGCACAGAAAATACATTATTGGCGCCAGAAAAATTATAAAAATTTTAAATGAGTTCGTTTTGGTGCCAGAAGTTACACTATTGGCGCCAGAAAAATTATAAAAATCATTAACGAGTTCGTTTTGGTACCAGAAGTTACACTATTGGCGCCAGAAAAATTATAAAAATTATAAATGAGTTCGTTTTGGTACCAGAAGTTACACTATTGGCGCCAGAAAAATTATAAAAATTTTAAATGAGTTCGTTTTGGTACCAGAAGTTACACTATTGGCGCCAGAAAAATTATAAAAATCATTAATGAGTTCGTTTTGGTACCAGAAGTTACACTATTGGCGCCAGAAAAAATATAAAAATTATAAATGAGTTCGTTTTGGTGCCAGAAGTTACACTATGTACGCCAAAGTACTCTTACTCAAATACACATTTTCAAAAAAACAACCAGGCTGCATTGGCGTAGACAAAGGGGGGCACGGGGGGGCACGTGCCCCCCCAAACTCCAAATCAAAAATTCGTTTATATTCAGTTTTGATCACTTCACTGCACAGAAAATACATTATTGGCGCCAGAAAAATTATAAAAATTTTAAATGAGTTCGTTTTGGTGCCAGAAGTTACACTATTGGCGCCAGAAAAATTATAAAAATAATTAAGGAGTTCGTTTTGGTACCAGAAGTTACACTATTGGCGCCAGAAAAATTATAAAAATTTTAAATGAGTTCGTTTTGGTGCCAGAAGTTACACTATGTACGCCAAAGTACTCTTACTCAAATACACATTTTCAAAAAAACAACCAGGCTGCATTGGCGTAGACAAAGGGGGGCACGGGGGGGCACGTGCCACCCCAAACTCCAAATCAAAAATTCGTTTATATTCAGTTTTGATCACTTCACTGCACAGAAAATACATTATTGGCGCCAGAAAAATTATAAAAATTTTAAATGAGTTCGTTTTGGTGCCAGAAGTTACACTATTGGCGCCAGAAAAATTATAAAAATAATTAAGGAGTTCGTTTTGGTACCAGAAGTTACACTATTGGCGCCAGAAAAATTATAAAAATTTTAAATGAGTTCGTTTTGGTGCCAGAAGTTACACTATGTACGCCAAAGTACTCTTACTCAAATACACATTTTCAAAAAAACAACCAGGCTGCATTGGCGTAGACAAAGGGGGGCACGGGGGGGCACGTGCCACCCCAAACTCCAAATCAAAAATTCGTTTATATTCAGTTTTGATCACTTCACTGCACAGAAAATACATTATTGGCGCCAGAAAAATTATAAAAATTTTAAATGAGTTCGTTTTGGTGCCAGAAGTTACACTATTGGCGCCAGAAAAATTATAAAAATCATTAACGAGTTCGTTTTGGTACCAGAAGTTACACTATTGGCGCCAGAAAAATTATAAAAATTATAAATGAGTTCGTTTTGGTACCAGAAGTTACACTATTGGCGCCAGAAAAATTATAAAAATTTTAAATGAGTTCGTTTTGGTACCAGAAGTTACACTATTGGCGCCAGAAAAATTATAAAAATCATTAATGAGTTCGTTTTGGTACCAGAAGTTACACTATTGGCGCCAGAAAAAATATAAAAATTATAAATGAGTTCGTTTTGGTGCCAGAAGTTACACTATGTACGCCAAAGTACTCTTACTCAAATACACATTTTCAAAAAAACAACCAGGCTGCATTGGCGTAGACAAAGGGGGGCACGGGGGGGCACGTGCCCCCCCAAACTCCAAATCAAAAATTCGTTTATATTCAGTTTTGATCACTTCACTGCACAGAAAATACATTATTGGCGCCAGAAAAATTATAAAAATTTTAAATGAGTTCGTTTTGGTGCCAGAAGTTACACTATTGGCGCCAGAAAAATTATAAAAATAATTAAGGAGTTCGTTTTGGTACCAGAAGTTACACTATTGGCGCCAGAAAAATTATAAAAATTTTAAATGAGTTCGTTTTGGTGCCAGAAGTTACACTATGTACGCCAAAGTACTCTTACTCAAATACACATTTTCAAAAAAACAACCAGGCTGCATTGGCGTAGACAAAGGGGGGCACGGGGGGGCACGTGCCCCCCCAAACTCCAAATCAAAAATTCGTTTATATTCAGTTTTGATCACTTCACTGCACAGAAAATACATTATTGGCGCCAGAAAAATTATAAAAATTTTAAATGAGTTCGTTTTGGTGCCAGAAGTTACACTATTGGCGCCAGAAAAATTATAAAAATTATAAATGAGTTCGTTTTGGTACCAGAAGTTACACTATTGGCGCCAGAAAAATTATAAAAATTTTAAATGAGTTCGTTTTGGTACCAGAAGTTACACTATTGGCGCCAGAAAAATTATAAAAATCATTAATGAGTTCGTTTTGGTACCAGAAGTTACACTATTGGCGCCAGAAAAAATATAAAAAATATAAATGAGTTCGTTTTGGTGCCAGAAGTTACACTATGTACGCCAAAGTACTCTTACTCAAATACACATTTTCAAAAAAACAACCAGGCTGCATTGGCGTAGACAAAGGGGGGCACGGGGGGGCACGTGCCCCCCCAAACTCCAAATCAAAAATTCGTTTATATTCAGTTTTGATCACTTCACTGCACAGAAAATACATTATTGGCGCCAGAAAAATTATAAAAATTTTAAATGAGTTCGTTTTGGTGCCAGAAGTTACACTATTGGCGCCAGAAAAATTATAAAAATAATTAAGGAGTTCGTTTTGGTACCAGAAGTTACACTATTGGCGCCAGAAAAATTATAAAAATTTTAAATGAGTTCGTTTTGGTGCCAGAAGTTACACTATGTACGCCAAAGTACTCTTACTCAAATACACATTTTCAAAAAAACAACCAGGCTGCATTGGCGTAGACAAAGGGGGGCACGGGGGGGCACGTGCCCCCCCAAACTCCAAATCAAAAATTCGTTTATATTCAGTTTTGATCACTTCACTGCACAGAAAATACATTATTGGCGCCAGAAAAATTATAAAAATTTTAAATGAGTTCGTTTTGGTGCCAGAAGTTACACTATTGGCGCCAGAAAAATTATAAAAATCATTAACGAGTTCGTTTTGGTACCAGAAGTTACACTATTGGCGCCAGAAAAATTATAAAAATTATAAATGAGTTCGTTTTGGTACCAGAAGTTACACTATTGGCGCCAGAAAAATTATAAAAATTTTAAATGAGTTCGTTTTGGTACCAGAAGTTACACTATTGGCGCCAGAAAAATTATAAAAATCATTAATGAGTTCGTTTTGGTACCAGAAGTTACACTATTGGCGCCAGAAAAAATATAAAAATTATAAATGAGTTCGTTTTGGTGCCAGAAGTTACACTATGTACGCCAAAGTACTCTTACTCAAATACACATTTTCAAAAAAACAACCAGGCTGCATTGGCGTAGACAAAGGGGGGCACGGGGGGGCACGTGCCCCCCCAAACTCCAAATCAAAAATTCGTTTATATTCAGTTTTGATCACTTCACTGCACAGAAAATACATTATTGGCGCCAGAAAAATTATAAAAATTTTAAATGAGTTCGTTTTGGTGCCAGAAGTTACACTATTGGCGCCAGAAAAATTATAAAAATAATTAAGGAGTTCGTTTTGGTACCAGAAGTTACACTATTGGCGCCAGAAAAATTATAAAAATTTTAAATGAGTTCGTTTTGGTGCCAGAAGTTACACTATGTACGCCAAAGTACTCTTACTCAAATACACATTTTCAAAAAAACAACCAGGCTGCATTGGCGTAGACAAAGGGGGGCACGGGGGGGCACGTGCCACCCCAAACTCCAAATCAAAAATTCGTTTATATTCAGTTTTGATCACTTCACTGCACAGAAAATACATTATTGGCGCCAGAAAAATTATAAAAATTTTAAATGAGTTCGTTTTGGTGCCAGAAGTTACACTATTGGCGCCAGAAAAATTATAAAAATCATTAACGAGTTCGTTTTGGTACCAGAAGTTACACTATTGGCGCCAGAAAAATTATAAAAATTATAAATGAGTTCGTTTTGGTACCAGAAGTTACACTATTGGCGCCAGAAAAATTATAAAAATTTTAAATGAGTTCGTTTTGGTACCAGAAGTTACACTATTGGCGCCAGAAAAAATTATAAAAATCATTAATGAGTTCGTTTTGGTACCAGAAGTTACACTATTGGCGCCAGAAAAAATATAAAAATTATAAATGAGTTCGTTTTGGTGCCAGAAGTTACACTATGTACGCCAAAGTACTCTTACTCAAATACACATTTTCAAAAAAACAACCAGGCTGCATTGGCGTAGACAAAGGGGGGCACGGGGGGGCACGTGCCCCCCCAAACTCCAAATCAAAAATTCGTTTATATTCAGTTTTGATCACTTCACTGCACAGAAAATACATTATTGGCGCCAGAAAAATTATAAAAATTTTAAATGAGTTCGTTTTGGTGCCAGAAGTTACACTATTGGCGCCAGAAAAATTATAAAAATAATTAAGGAGTTCGTTTTGGTACCAGAAGTTACACTATTGGCGCCAGAAAAATTATAAAAATTTTAAATGAGTTCGTTTTGGTGCCAGAAGTTACACTATGTACGCCAAAGTACTCTTACTCAAATACACATTTTCAAAAAAACAACCAGGCTGCATTGGCGTAGACAAAGGGGGGCACGGGGGGGCACGTGCCCCCCCAAACTCCAAATCAAAAATTCGTTTATATTCAGTTTTGATCACTTCACTGCACAGAAAATACATTATTGGCGCCAGAAAAATTATAAAAATTTTAAATGAGTTCGTTTTGGTGCCAGAAGTTACACTATTGGCGCCAGAAAAATTATAAAAATTATAAATGAGTTCGTTTTGGTACCAGAAGTTACACTATTGGCGCCAGAAAAATTATAAAAATTTTAAATGAGTTCGTTTTGGTACCAGAAGTTACACTATTGGCGCCAGAAAAATTATAAAAATCATTAATGAGTTCGTTTTGGTACCAGAAGTTACACTATTGGCGCCAGAAAAAATATAAAAAATATAAATGAGTTCGTTTTGGTGCCAGAAGTTACACTATGTACGCCAAAGTACTCTTACTCAAATACACATTTTCAAAAAAACAACCAGGCTGCATTGGCGTAGACAAAGGGGGGCACGGGGGGGCACGTGCCCCCCCAAACTCCAAATCAAAAATTCGTTTATATTCAGTTTTGATCACTTCACTGCACAGAAAATACATTATTGGCGCCAGAAAAATTATAAAAATTTTAAATGAGTTCGTTTTGGTGCCAGAAGTTACACTATTGGCGCCAGAAAAATTATAAAAATAATTAAGGAGTTCGTTTTGGTACCAGAAGTTACACTATTGGCGCCAGAAAAATTATAAAAATTTTAAATGAGTTCGTTTTGGTGCCAGAAGTTACACTATGTACGCCAAAGTACTCTTACTCAAATACACATTTTCAAAAAAAACAACCAGGCTGCATTGGCGTAGACAAAGGGGGCACGGGGGGGCACGTGCCCCCCCAAACTCCAAATCAAAAATTCGTTTATATTCAGTTTTGATCACTTCACTGCACAGAAAATACATTATTGGCGCCAGAAAAATTATAAAAATTTTAAATGAGTTCGTTTTGGTGCCAGAAGTTACACTATTGGCGCCAGAAAAATTATAAAAATCATTAACGAGTTCGTTTTGGTACCAGAAGTTACACTATTGGCGCCAGAAAAATTATAAAAATTATAAATGAGTTCGTTTTGGTACCAGAAGTTACACTATTGGCGCCAGAAAAATTATAAAAATTTTAAATGAGTTCGTTTTGGTACCAGAAGTTACACTATTGGCGCCAGAAAAATTATAAAAATCATTAATGAGTTCGTTTTGGTACCAGAAGTTACACTATTGGCGCCAGAAAAAATATAAAAATTATAAATGAGTTCGTTTTGGTGCCAGAAGTTACACTATGTACGCCAAAGTACTCTTACTCAAATACACATTTTCAAAAAAACAACCAGGCTGCATTGGCGTAGACAAAGGGGGGCACGGGGGGCACGTGCCCCCCCAAACTCCAAATCAAAAATTCGTTTATATTCAGTTTTGATCACTTCACTGCACAGAAAATACATTATTGGCGCCAGAAAAATTATAAAAATTTTAAATGAGTTCGTTTTGGTGCCAGAAGTTACACTATTGGCGCCAGAAAAATTATAAAAATAATTAAGGAGTTCGTTTTGGTACCAGAAGTTACACTATTGGCGCCAGAAAAATTATAAAAATTTTAAATGAGTTCGTTTTGGTGCCAGAAGTTACACTATGTACGCCAAAGTACTCTTACTCAAATACACATTTTCAAAAAAACAACCAGGCTGCATTGGCGTAGACAAAGGGGGGCACGGGGGGGCACGTGCCACCCCAAACTCCAAATCAAAAATTCGTTTATATTCAGTTTTGATCACTTCACTGCACAGAAAATACATTATTGGCGCCAGAAAAATTATAAAAATTTTAAATGAGTTCGTTTTGGTGCCAGAAGTTACACTATTGGCGCCAGAAAAATTATAAAAATAATTAAGGAGTTCGTTTTGGTACCAGAAGTTACACTATTGGCGCCAGAAAAATTATAAAAATTTTAAATGAGTTCGTTTTGGTGCCAGAAGTTACACTATGTACGCCAAAGTACTCTTACTCAAATACACATTTTCAAAAAAACAACCAGGCTGCATTGGCGTAGACAAAGGGGGGCACGGGGGGGCACGTGCCCCCCCAAACTCCAAATCAAAAATTCGTTTATATTCAGTTTTGATCACTTCACTGCACAGAAAATACATTATTGGCGCCAGAAAAATTATAAAAATTTTAAATGAGTTCGTTTTGGTGCCAGAAGTTACACTATTGGCGCCAGAAAAATTATAAAAATAATTAAGGAGTTCGTTTTGGTACCAGAAGTTACACTATTGGCGCCAGAAAAATTATAAAAATTTTAAATGAGTTCGTTTTGGTGCCAGAAGTTACACTATGTACGCCAAAGTACTCTTACTCAAATACACATTTTCAAAAAAACAACCAGGCTGCATTGGCGTAGACAAAGGGGGGCACGGGGGGGCACGTGCCACCCCAAACTCCAAATCAAAAATTCGTTTATATTCAGTTTTGATCACTTCACTGCACAGAAAATACATTATTGGCGCCAGAAAAATTATAAAAATTTTAAATGAGTTCGTTTTGGTGCCAGAAGTTACACTATTGGCGCCAGAAAAATTATAAAAATCATTAACGAGTTCGTTTTGGTACCAGAAGTTACACTATTGGCGCCAGAAAAATTATAAAAATTATAAATGAGTTCGTTTTGGTACCAGAAGTTACACTATTGGCGCCAGAAAAATTATAAAAATTTTAAATGAGTTCGTTTTGGTACCAGAAGTTACACTATTGGCGCCAGAAAAATTATAAAAATCATTAATGAGTTCGTTTTGGTACCAGAAGTTACACTATTGGCGCCAGAAAAAATATAAAAATTATAAATGAGTTCGTTTTGGTGCCAGAAGTTACACTATGTACGCCAAAGTACTCTTACTCAAATACACATTTTCAAAAAAACAACCAGGCTGCATTGGCGTAGACAAAGGGGGGCACGGGGGGGCACGTGCCCCCCCAAACTCCAAATCAAAAATTCGTTTATATTCAGTTTTGATCACTTCACTGCACAGAAAATACATTATTGGCGCCAGAAAAATTATAAAAATTTTAAATGAGTTCGTTTTGGTGCCAGAAGTTACACTATTGGCGCCAGAAAAATTATAAAAATTATAAATGAGTTCGTTTTGGTACCAGAAGTTACACTATTGGCGCCAGAAAAATTATAAAAATTTTAAATGAGTTCGTTTTGGTACCAGAAGTTACACTATTGGCGCCAGAAAAATTATAAAAATCATTAATGAGTTCGTTTTGGTACCAGAAGTTACACTATTGGCGCCAGAAAAAATATAAAAAATATAAATGAGTTCGTTTTGGTGCCAGAAGTTACACTATGTACGCCAAAGTACTCTTACTCAAATACACATTTTCAAAAAAACAACCAGGCTGCATTGGCGTAGACAAAGGGGGGCACGGGGGGGCACGTGCCCCCCCAAACTCCAAATCAAAAATTCGTTTATATTCAGTTTTGATCACTTCACTGCACAGAAAATACATTATTGGCGCCAGAAAAATTATAAAAATTTTAAATGAGTTCGTTTTGGTGCCAGAAGTTACACTATTGGCGCCAGAAAAATTATAAAAATAATTAAGGAGTTCGTTTTGGTACCAGAAGTTACACTATTGGCGCCAGAAAAATTATAAAAATTTTAAATGAGTTCGTTTTGGTGCCAGAAGTTACACTATGTACGCCAAAGTACTCTTACTCAAATACACATTTTCAAAAAAACAACCAGGCTGCATTGGCGTAGACAAAGGGGGGCACGGGGGGGCACGTGCCCCCCCAAACTCCAAATCAAAAATTCGTTTATATTCAGTTTTGATCACTTCACTGCACAGAAAATACATTATTGGCGCCAGAAAAATTATAAAAATTTTAAATGAGTTCGTTTTGGTGCCAGAAGTTACACTATTGGCGCCAGAAAAATTATAAAAATCATTAACGAGTTCGTTTTGGTACCAGAAGTTACACTATTGGCGCCAGAAAAATTATAAAAATTATAAATGAGTTCGTTTTGGTACCAGAAGTTACACTATTGGCGCCAGAAAAATTATAAAAATTTTAAATGAGTTCGTTTTGGTACCAGAAGTTACACTATTGGCGCCAGAAAAATTATAAAAATCATTAATGAGTTCGTTTTGGTACCAGAAGTTACACTATTGGCGCCAGAAAAAATATAAAAATTATAAATGAGTTCGTTTTGGTGCCAGAAGTTACACTATGTACGCCAAAGTACTCTTACTCAAATACACATTTTCAAAAAAACAACCAGGCTGCATTGGCGTAGACAAAGGGGGGCACGGGGGGGCACGTGCCCCCCCAAACTCCAAATCAAAAATTCGTTTATATTCAGTTTTGATCACTTCACTGCACAGAAAATACATTATTGGCGCCAGAAAAATTATAAAAATTTTAAATGAGTTCGTTTTGGTGCCAGAAGTTACACTATTGGCGCCAGAAAAATTATAAAAATAATTAAGGAGTTCGTTTTGGTACCAGAAGTTACACTATTGGCGCCAGAAAAATTATAAAAATTTTAAATGAGTTCGTTTTGGTGCCAGAAGTTACACTATGTACGCCAAAGTACTCTTACTCAAATACACATTTTCAAAAAAACAACCAGGCTGCATTGGCGTAGACAAAGGGGGGCACGGGGGGGCACGTGCCACCCCAAACTCCAAATCAAAAATTCGTTTATATTCAGTTTTGATCACTTCACTGCACTGAACTGAACTGAACTTATGTTTAATTTTATAAATATTGATAATGATTGTTTAGGCTTTTGTTGGTCTTATTGAAATAGCGATTCATTTGTGAATTTCGATATTTTCGATTGGTACGTATTCTTCTAATAGCATTTTTTCTTTGTTAATGGTTGGAACATTACAACATACATTTTTTTGATAATACTTGCAAACATTAACAGTAGTCGACCTTTAGGCGTTTTTGATTATTGTACTGCTATGCAATCCTGATTCTTATTAGATAATTAGGTTTATGGCAAGCGATTCAAACCCGAAAACCTCACTTTAAAAGGTTATTCTGTATTTTTATTTTTGCAAATGTTTGGGGAAAGTTTACCTTCAATATCAATCATTTTTTGCAACTAAGTACTGGAATTCATGCATCTAAAGGCAGATAATGTATTTTTAAACAACCATGATTTTGGAGATTATAAATATTGTGTTGACGCCAAAGACAATTTTATTTAAAGCATGATTGAATTGCTCATCTTCAGTCTAGGGCATACATTTGTTACAAATGTTAAAATCAGAGGCATCTTGAAAAGATAAAACTTTCATTGAAATGTAACAAAATTCATATATTTTATTTCTACATATAAAGTGTTTCTTTTTGTCATGAAGATATATTCCACAACCGCGGATTTTTTTTATAAGTTATTCATAATTTCAAGATTTAAGTTAGTGAACCATAACTTTGACCAAGTGCATTGGCATACCCAGAGGTGGAGGTTGGTGGTGTTGGTTTAGGATTAACCCCCCAGTGCCGAAAATTTAGGAACGAGTTTTTGGTATGGAACGACATGATATTGAAAATTTCTCGGCTGCGCCGCCTTTATCATCAAATTAATCCCCATGAGATTTTTGTGTTTCGGCTTGTTTTCTTCTGAAAATCCTAATTGTATATGAGTGTACGATAAATGAGATTCCGATTGATTTTGCTATTGCTGAAAGGTTCATTGATTGACATTCTAGGATCAAAACTGGACAACAGTTTGGAAAGACATTTTAATTCTGCTTAAACATAAATTTAAGTTAACTTTTTCAAATTGATGTAAAACTAGTATTTCTAACAAACTGATGAAATTTGATTTTTATATAACGCATTGCGAGAAAAATGTGGATTCCAGGAATAACCAAAACATTCGTTTGAAAATTTAAGTTGCGTCTATAATTTGTAAAAATAATTCCTTGATTTTGTTGAAGCTACTATTGTATTGAGCAATGTTTGCAGCAATGTTTGCAGCACTCCCGTGCATAAGTTTGGGTTCACCCCCTAATAAACCTTCAAAAGTGTTGAGATATGGACCTCTGGGATTACACGTCCAATTGAAACTCTTTTCGAAAGGCAAAGAGTTATTCTTACTTCGTATGTAATTTTGCAAAAACTTTTTTTGAATTTTGTGTGCAAAATTTTTACTTAAAGTTGTGACATTTTTCAAAAAATACACTGGAAAAACATAGCCAATTTCCTCAGCATTGGATCGACCAAAATTTTAAAACAATGTGTCATTAGAATCGTAAAAGCTATGTTTTTTCATTGTGTTTTTTGAAAAATGTTACAACTTTGAGTAAAAAAATAATATATAAAATTCAAAAAATGTTTTTGGAAAAATACATACGAACTAGAATAACTCTTTGCCTTTCGAATGCGGCTTAGAGAGTTTCAATTAGACGTGTAATCCCAGAGATATGGACTGAAAACTTTTGTATGTTTTTTAGGGGGTGAACCCAAACTTATGCACGGGAGTGTAGATCTTCTGGAGGATATAATCTGTGGATTGGATTATTTGAAGTTGAAAACGTAGCTACTTGCTTGACGGACATCTTTAGATTATAGCGATAAATTTCTCGATCAACTATGAATTTGACCTATAAGCAATAGACTGCTTCTCAAGCACGACACAAGTTCTAGCTGAAATATTATTTAAGAATATTGACGTAATGTTAACTAGAAATCATCAAATATTTGATCAACCCATTGTTTTAAATCTAAAAAAAAAATGAAAACTTTTTCTGAATTATGTTTGGTCGGCGTTAAGTCAGAGTGGACCAAGTGACATTTTTGATATTTTGAGAAAAATGGGTTTAAAGTCTAACACTCTATAATTTTTTAACTTGTTTAAATTTTGGTTCAATATTCCAACACGTCTTTGTGTTACTTTCAAACAATATAATGTGAAGTGATAATCATGAAAAATCATAATCCAAACCTCTAATAGAACGATTTTTTGATGAACTATGTGTACTTGGTCCACTCTGGCTGAACTAAAGAACACCGTTCAGTGAGTTGGTTCACTCTGACTGAACAATTTCTTGGAATATAACAATCATTTAATGCTTGCATGGTCAAATTGGGTGCATATCTCTAAGATGAACAGATTATCAAGACCCTTCGACACCAGTATCGTAAATTCTTAAATCATCCATATAGTAAATACCGAAATCAGTGGCATTACGATAGCTTGAAAATTAAGGTTTCGTAGGGTCAGAGCATTGAAGACCAGAAACATTCAAATATGCGTTCAGTCAGAGTGTACCAAGTGAAAATTTTGAGTACCGACCTAAATATGCTGGTCCGATAAACGGGTCTTATGACATGCCATACATACACCATAGTACTACCATAAACTTCTATCGGACTCTGACATTTAGTAAAAAAAATGCAATAATTAATCATTTTATTGCTTTTCAACACTTGGTCCGCTCTGTCTGCACAGAATTTGTTGCAATTTCTGACCACCCATCCGAATATGGTAAATGGTCAAAAATCAAAATCAAATGCATCGAATTAAGTAATATTTATGAATTTCTACTGATGGATAAGTAAAAGAATGATTCGATGTTTTTCATTTCCTCGCATTCCTCATCGCGCTGATCATTTTCGCTGTTATGGTAATAAGCACTCGGTCCACTCTGACTGCACACTTTTATCGATTTTTTTTGATCATCCAAAGTAAATTTATAACATATCTCTTGCAGTTTACAGCATTCTTCAAATCTGATCAAAGTTTAACGTAGGTAAGGTAATTTCGCATATAATGAGAGAATAATCCAATTTTTCCAAGTTTTGTACTTGGTCCCCTCTGACTTAACGGCGACCAATTTAATGAAAAACATTCAAAGTGTATTTTAATGCGGGTTAATATTGAATGAATGGATCTCTCACGAAGAACAGTGTGTTACCAATCAACTATACTTCAGATTTCGAACAAAAAAATCTCATTTTCATGATTGCTTGTATTTTAAGCATTCTATCTTTTAGAGCAAATTTAAAAAAATAGCGAAATTTGAATAACTTTCCTAGCTGACAAAATTGTGTGATGTTAATCTTAAATTCTAATTTAAGAAAGGTTGATGTTGATCTTAAATGCTATTAAGAGAGGTCCTAATTACTTGATGATTATGATTAGTTATCGTTCAAAATGAACGATCTTCTATGTTTTGAACCTATATGTTTAAATAAATATTCTAAAATAATAAAAATTTGTATATCAAGGAAAAGAAGAATTTCAATTGTATTTTAGACTCAAAATATTTGCAGTAACTATTTTTGAACTGACTATATGCTTAAGATCATAACAGAACGTTAGTTTCATTTTTACGCAACCATCACAAGTTGGTAACATTGAGTAAAATTGTGTGCCGTTTTTATACAATTGGATTGGTTCGATGCACAAGTTTAAATCATAGGAATTCGTACATTTATCATAAATTGTTAAAAAAATAAAGTTTAAATGTTTTTCTAACTTTCTATAGCTTATAATTGCTCCTTATTAGAGGAAAAATTGATCGGATTTTGATACTTAAAAACATTTTATCACCTAAAGCCAATAATGCAAGTCTAATATGTTTCAAGCAAGTGTTGTTTTACAAAAATTGGTACTACATAAAGTATTCTTTATTTTGATGGTCAAAATATATTAAAAATTTTAAGATACATTGATTTTGTACGACAAAACTGCTTTTGAAAATTCCGAAATCAATGACAAATCCTGCTTCCTTAACGTTCAAAACTAAACTATTATATTATATTAATTATTATAATTATAATTGGATGAACATGTGTTCACTGTGTTTCGGTTGGAGAATTGAATCCAGTGGACACATTTTCATATAAATTCTCATGATTTTGAACGAAAAAAACAGGTTTTTAAATTCACAAATGAATGACTCATCCTGCCTCCTTAAGATCACAAAAAAAACACCGAAGAAGCTTGAATGGTAAGAAATTGTCTAAGTGTTTATTGATGAAAAAAAAAACAGAAACATGTGCATGACTAAACCGACTCCGGTGATTCCATTTTAAGTAAAAAAATCTACTATCTGGTTTATATTGTTCATGAAATTCTTGTGAGGTATGAAAGTGCAATCAGATTATTATATCATTCTACCATTCAGTGTTACCTCACTTAAAGATGTTACGCCATTTTACAGTACTATGAACCACATCTAAAAAAAATTATCGTAAACGCAATCAACAAATATTTTCGGAAATTCAACTCACTTCTATATTGAATGAATACTTTGAAAAACAACTATATTTTGAAAATAAATCTTTGAGCTGTTTAGAAGAATATCTAGAAGTAGATGAAAACCCGAATTTAGTACTATACCAATTAATTCCACTACAGTTTGTATCGTTCGACAAATACGCGTATCTATCAAAAGATACAAACTCTAGTGGAATTAAATGGTATAGTGCTTAATTCGGTTTTTCATCTACCTAACTATTTTTTACTATTAAATGGAAGTGAAAACCATTTCAGTATAAAAAATATAGTACTTAAAATACTAGAACAATTTGAGTCAACACAGATTTATTAAGAAACTTGTCATGTCTTCAAAATGGCATCGAATTTTAACAGAAAAAATAGAGTTTATTTATGTTTGTTTTAAAAATAAAGTAGTAACTCAAAATAGAATATAGTTTTAGGTTGTTCAGCTGGATTCAAATTTATTGTTTTCAACTATATGGTGGTTTGGATTTGCCAACTGTCAACCCAAATTCATTTTCAAATAGTCTATATGATGAGATACGATGTAAAAATTTGTAGTTTTAGCTATAATGTCATTACATAAACAAAGCCAATAAAAAAGTAATTGATCACGTAGTAGAAACACGCAAAAATATGTTTTACACAGATTTTGTGAAGAATTATATTGGGTATTTCGTTTGGTGCTATTTTTGGCACATATCAGGTGAAGTGTTTTTTCTTTAGAAATATCAATATCTTATACTTCAATCAGCGAACTTTTATCCCCGACTTATTTGAAAATCTTCATTGGCATTCCTTTTTCAACGAGAATGTAGAAAGTAGATTAAAGATCCTAGATATACAATTAATATATGGAACAAGACTGGGGAGTGAAATTTGATCCAATCTTAAACAACAATACCAAAACGATGAACTTCGCTATTCTCGGCCACGCCTATCTTTACCGTAACTTGGTATAGTTGGACAGTGCTACGGTTTTGGGTATTGGTAGAGATATTAGGTCAGCATTTGCCTGAAAATTAAACGACGAACCCAGAGCATTTATTGTTCAAGTGTATTTAATTTAATCTTTTGTATGTCGGCAATCAAGGGCAATACTTGTTTTATTCATAGTATGAAAATATCGTGGTGCGTAAAATGAATCAAGAACCTGTAGAGTTCCTTCCATAATTCTTGCGAAGTTTCTCCAGGAATTCTTGAAGAGTTCCTGCTGGAATTTCGGTGGAGTTCTTTAAATTCATGTGGTTTACCTCCAGAAACTCCTGCAGAGTTCCCAAGAAAAAATCCTGGATACATTTTTAGGCACATCCTTGGTGTAATTTGCAAAACTTAAAACAAATTCTTAGAACCTCAGAAAAAAATTCTACAGAATTATTAAATGTATGTCTTTTATGTGTAACGCCTCACCGAGAGGACGGCATAGTATTCAAAATCAAAGGAGGTTGAAATTTCTAATAGCTTTAAATTATATACATCAACATATTGGAATAGATGATAGATTTTCCAAATTCATAGGATGAATATTAAAAAGTAAACCGAACAGTATGTTATAAATCAATCTTTATAATACAACAGTAAAATACAGAAGGTTTTTTTTTCAAAAAAAAAGTACATATTCTAAAAAAAACTTCATAGAGAGTCCCAGAATGAGATACTGAAACATTCGCTGAAGGAAATGATAGTGGAACTCATGAATAATTTACAGTAAAGTTTGTGCCCTAATGAATTCAAAAACAAAATGTTAGTAAACACAGAACTAATTTTTGTCCTTGGACGAATTGCTGAAGGAGTATCTGAAATAAGTGTTAAATAAGTTCCTATCTACGATCTATGAAAATTAAAAATAAATTGTCATAAAAAGGAAACCTGGGAAAATCTCTAAAGGATTTCTCTAGAACATTCTCTTACAAATTTGTGAAAATGTTGCTACAGAACCAGTGAAATGTAAGGAAATTCCCAAACAATTTCTTTGAAGAAACAGCCAGGAGTAGTATTCGAAGAATCTGATGAAATTTTTTCAATGAATATTAGTTTTATCAGCAGGATTGATGTTAGAATTAACTAAATTGTAGAGGAAATTTATTCGTGAGTTTTAGCAAGATTGCAACACGGATTGAGATTATTGAGCTTGATGTATACTGCAAGTTAAAAAAAAATAACAGACTGAGCCATCACGATATAAATCTTCATTCGCCAAAATAAATACATTAAAACTAATTGAATTATTGAATTGACCACTACGTTCATAATTTGACCATTAAAAAAATATTGCATTGTTAAATTGAATTGAAAAAACTCGGAAGAACACTGAACACCAGGGATGCATTTTGAACAGCACATGAGCTTGGCTTTTGAACAGGACACAATTTGCAGCGTGTTCAGAATAGAACATGAGCAGGGAACTGAAACATTTCTATATAAATGGTACCTAAGTTCAAAATCACACAATCAAGCATGCTGGATTTACACCATAAAACTGATCACGTGTTTCCATATTTTTGTGATTTCTGCAAAGCATGCTATGAACTACAATGGCCAAGAATATGAACAGGTTATTTGCAAATTCGTCTCTGCTGAAAACTTTGTACCGTTTTGATTCATATTACGGACACTTAAGGCCTCAGTGAAGTATAACCCAGCATGGACCATACAAAATAAATCATTCTGTATGATTTTTTAGCGTTATCGAGCGTCGGAAGCCCTTAACTTTCGGATGGTGGGTAAAGAATACGCGTCCGCAACTTGAATAATTTTAAATAAATCAAAACGTGTGGCCTTTTCATGATTCTTATTCCGGACGCTCCCTCACTTTTGCCTCATATTCCGGACGCTTTGATTCGAATTACGGACAGCTCATGATAATCATTAATGGAACAGTCAAATCATCAATTGAAATCGTTCAACCACTTAAGAGACGTCTAAGGTAGTTGGGCATTATAAATTTGCAATGATATTTATGGAAAAAACCTAATAAAACGAGCCTCGAAAATGAGAACTTTTGGACGGCGAAAATTGAAACATTTCGTGTGAAATGTTTCCCATACAAACGAGAGTGTCCGGAATTTGAAGCTGTCCGTAATATGAATCAAAACGGTATTCCTCTTGACGAATATAAATTAATGAATAGGAAAGAATGTGAAAAACAGTTGCGACTATTACCTGGGAAATTTGTGTGAGAATTTTACGAAATATTCTTGAAAGAAATTGAGAAAGAATATGTTTTAAAAAATCCTGTACACATTTATGTGTTTATAAAAAAGATGAACTCTTAGAGAAATTGATAATTCACCTATTTGTTTGAAAAAATCCTGAAAAAGTTGGAGGGAATCCCAAGAAATTCATTAATTAATGTTCGACAATGATTCCTGAAGAAATAAATGATTAGTCGTCAATTAAACCGTTCTGCGATTTCTAGAAGAGGACTTTTAAGGCATTTCAGGAGACATTTGTTAATCATTTAAAAAACATTAAAAGTTCCAGGATCGAGCATTGAGTTATTCTTGAAAGAATTATTGAAAAAACCTACTGAGAAAATTTTGAAGGCATGTATTTTGGAGATTATTTGAGGGATGGCCTTTTATGTGGTGGTCAAAATTCCTGGAATTTCGTTAGAAATGAAAACGATACAAATCCCCGATAATATTACAAACGAAATTACGAACAAACTCCTTATGGATGAAATTGATTGAAAAATCTGGAAAACTTTCTATTAGGAACACTCAAGGATGGCTTGGAAAATTCCAAAAGAAATTTTAAAGTTAATCGTTTTGTCATCAAGACGACCGTAAGATGTACTAAGATGTTTAACGCACAAAACTAAAAAAGTCAGCAGTGCTATTCCCTTTTTTGTAGACAATATTAGATGACCAGTTTCGTAGCTCTACAGAAGTCAGGAATTGTCAATTGTAGCAATCATATTGAGATTCTGGACGTTTAACCTTCAAGTAGAGGTTTTTGATGATATCCTGTGGAATTTATCAGAAGATTCACCTTTTTGAATCCTGTGGAAATTCACAGAGAAATCATTTATCAAAATTTATAGAAATCTCAACAGGCCTGGATGAATCAATGAAGCTCATCTTATTTACATCGAGACAAAACTTTAACAAAATGTTTTATTTATGAATCAAAAAAATGTAGTGAATAAAATTTGGCCACTTTGGAATATATTTCAGCTAAATAAGTTGTTAAGTGGCCAATGTTACTTGAAAAACTGTTGGAAAGCTTACATACCTTTTCCGAAAAAAAAAAAAATACGATGCACTGTTCCACTAAAAAAATAACTGTTTCGATAAAAACCAAGTTCATTTGAGAGATAACGAGCACTTTAATGTTTGCTTATCAAATTTAACGTATTTTGGTAGAATATTATTCAAAAGAATACTGTAGAGTTTTATCGTGCTTAGTCGATTGTTTAGTGTTTGAGAAATAAATAATAGAAGTCGATCAACGAGAAAACAAAGTTTAGAAAACTGTAGCTCAAATTGTCAAATCTAGACAATCTTCTGCCGCCAAAAAAATCATGCATGGTTAAGATATGTTCAATTCACTTATTCCTAGGCGCCAAATAATGTGTTATATGAACTCTCACTATGTACGCCATCGTCGAATCACATGCGCCATTTTTCTGAAGTGCCCCCCCAAACACAGGCGCCTAGCTCCGCTAGTGTGTATGACATTTCCGAGCGAACATCTTTATTCCGTCGTTTATTTCAGTTTACTATGGAGTTGCAATCTTGGTTCGCCTTTGGGTTTCGTCGTCGAGATATGCAACCGTGATGCAGCTGGTGCTCCTGTTTCTGCCATTTTTCTTGCCGCTTGGGAGAACAACAACAAGAAAAAAAAACCGCCCACCACCAACACCACAAACTTTCGCCCAACAGCAATAGAAGGGAAAGCAACGACACGCAGGGGTTTGGTTTTTCAAACTGCTGGAAAAAATCCAACTTCCAAGTATGGTCTAAAGTTGGAACTCAAAGTCAAACATTAATCCACAATATCAAAAAGATAGGAAAACCCAGAAGACAATTTGAAAACAACAACGTTATTCATTGCATTTGGACGCTAAATGGTCAGCGTTAACCCGTACCCACCCAGCAAATGAAAAAAAAAAGTTCAAATTGCTACCATTCCGGAAATCGTGGACGAATTGCATTCGTTTTAATTCGAATTAAATCGTCTAAATGTTTAACTTTTCGATCATCATTGGATTTTTTGGAAATATCCATCGGTTCGAAGTAATTCCAGTTGATCACTGGGTTCAGTCAGGTAAAAACGTCCCCAACTTCCATTTCAATCAACTTTTACCCAACCAAACATTAGCTTTTTTTGTAAAAGTTGAAGCCTGGTCAAATTTCTGCCATGGTTTTCAAAATCTGGACCACTGTGCGACAGTCAGTGTGGGACTTGTCGTGGAAATTTCTAAATAGAAAAGATTCGTTGCTTCGGGGGTGCGGGGCGAATGTGAAAACCGTCGTCAGAACCTGTATAACATATGCAAGCGATGTCCTTTTTGTTCAATTTAACGATTTTTCCCCTTTTCTTGGAGCGAAATAGTACAGTTGAAAAATTGCACTTTTGATAGGACGAGTCTTTTGTTGGGAGGATGCACTTTCTTGTGGATCCATCGAACAGTAAGTATGTATGCCATATGCGAGATTCTCCAGTGTACAATATTCTGAATAAACTGGAACCACGAGGCGCAATCGATCTTTTTTCGGAAGTGACAGAGCATGTAATTTGTCATAGCCTCTTCTAGGAGTTTTGGTTAGGAAAAGGGAGCTATACACTATTTGTACAAAAATGCTTTTTATTGAACTGCGAATTAATTAGTCGTCCGATCAACAGTGCGCAGCGTACCCTCGAACCATGCGTACACAAATTCTTACTGTCTCGGAAGGTCTCTCAAATGACTATAAGTCACCTGAAGAGATCAAAAATGTAATGAATCACTTACTTGGAGGTTTCCAGCCCAAATACTCTATGAAAAAGAAGCCTTTCTGGCATACGTCGAAAAGGATATCTCAGGACCCGAGTTTTCAATTTTCCCGGGAATTGACATCCCAGGAAACGGGAAATAAAATTGTCATTTCACGGGAATTCAGGGAAATTCTTGAAAACGGAGGCTAATTTATTGGAGTTTTTTTAAGTATTTATATTTTATGTATACAGTCCATGTTCCATGACTCGATATCGACTCATGGAACCATACTAAAAACAAAATTTCATGGTTACTATGATGGTCCCTAGAAGCAGCTTTCCAAAGGATTGGTGTTCAATTGCTCGATATTTCCATGAGTCGATGGTCCCTTCAATATCGACTCATGGAGGTTTCACTGTAGTATATTTTAGACCATTGCATTTTTAGATTATTTCTCTTCTGTGTGAGTAATTTATTTATGTTTCTCAAAAAAATCTGTTGGCTTAGTTTTATGGTAGGCTTTGAAACAAAAAAAATTATAAAATTAAGCAAAAGTTCATGTGGAGGTCTTTCGAGACAAATCGTAAGAAATTCAAGTAATATTTGCCAACATTTAACGTGAAGATGAAGCGAAGCCTAACCTCAATTTTCAAGAGCACAAATTTGGAGAAGCAGACATCCGTTTAAGTTGAAAACTTGATCGATTGGTCACTAGCTGGCAGTGATCAATCGATTGAGTTTTCAATAGTAAATAAAAAACAGAATTTGGCACTATACAAATTAATTCCACCAGAGTTTGTATCCTTTGACAGATATGCGTATTTCGACCTCAACTGTAAGGCCGTCTTCAGTGTTGTGTACTAGACTCGACTTCAGTACACGACACTGAAGACGGCCTTACAGTTGAGGTCGAAATACGCGTATCTGTCAAATGATACAAACTCTAGTGGAATTAAATGGTAAAGTAATAAATTCGGGTTTTCATTCACTTATATGTATTCCACCAAATAGCTCGAAGATTTATTATCATGAATACTTTTTTTCGAACACTAGAATAGAAAATATGAAAACTGAAAACCTTGAATGAACAATGGCCTTACCAAATCATCAAATAGATCGCTCGAAAGTTCCTTTACTACATAATTAAAAAAGACAATTTACACCGTTTTCAGCCAAAGGCTGCACAGACCAATCACTAACATTAGGCAACGGACAACACGAAACAGTGATGAATTTTTCGTTATAGAAAAGTTTCCACCGACTGGAGCGGGAATCAAACGACTGACGCCGCTAACCGCACGGCCACGAAGCCCACAATGAATCTAGATGGTCAATTCTTTATTGAAGAGCTTCCTGAGAAATACGGATATTTCGGGAAATACAGGAATCCCGGGAAACAGAAAATCATTTCCCGGGAAACGGGAATCCCGGGAAATCTCATTTCCCGGGAAATGTTCCCGGAATTGAAAACTCTACTCAGGACTGTTATTTAGTTCACTTAAACAAAAGAGATCTAAATAATAATTGAGTTTAAGAAAAAGCTAAATTCATGTTCGATGTGATCATTCAGGGGCCTTCCTTAGCCGAATGGTTAGAGTTCGCGGTTACAAAGCAAAACCATGCTGAATGTGTCTGGGTTCGATTCCTGGTTGGTTCAGGATCTTTTCGTAATGGAAATTTCCTTCACTTCCCTGGGCGTAGATTATCATCGTACCTGCCACACGATATACGAATGCGAAAATGGAAACATTGGCAAAAGAAGTTCTCAGTTAATAACTGTGGAAATGCTCATCAGAACACTAAACTGAGAAGCAGGCTCTGTCCCAGAGAGGACGTAATTCCATGAAGAAGATCATTTCCAGAAACCTGGAGGAAATTTCCAGAATCTCACTCGGTGCCAAAGGTGGGGTCATGGTTCCAAATATTGCCGCATGAATGCCAAATGCATGATTTACGGAGGTTTTCTCACGAAAGGACGTCTGTCCTATGAAGGAAGTAACTAAAAGTTTGTGCAACCATAAATCTGACTTTTGGAATTGCCCTTCATGAAAAACAAATTGAAAAAACTCGTAGCAGGCAGATGAACGACAACGTTTTTTGTTCCCGGAATTACCCAGGCAGAATCTCTCACAATTCTCATTCTTCAGTTGACAATCGCTTGCTTAATAATCATACCCAATTGGTAAATTATAACCATGCTGATTAAGCAAACATATGTTCTTCTCCTGTCCACTTTCTCTCTATGGTTAACCATTTTAATTGTTTCAAATCAAATGGAAAGACCTCTGCTTATGCCGCCGCGTATAACTTCTTTTCCATTTCGTAATTAGGAGAAAATAACATAAAAAAATGTCCAACTTCTAGTAACATGTCTCCCTCTGAGTTTAACTTAACTTTAAAATCAAATGATTGAATTCAAAACCAACACTATGGCTGAAACAATCCAAGTTGGTATGAACTTTACTATTACAATTTTTATTGGATTACGTTACGTGTAGGGGATCCAAATAAACTTCTGAATATTTGGAATGCGAATGTGCGTTCTTTTAATGGTAAAGAAAAGGAGATGTTTAATTTTCTAACAGCTCATAACATACATATACTGCCCATAAACGCATAATTGACCCATGTGAATAGGAATCCAAGCAAACATGGGACTGACATGTGTTTATGGGCAGTATAGGAATACTGACTTTTATTTAAAACGTGGGACAAATTCAAAAGAAATCCAAATTTTTTATTTGTTGAAATGAACGACTGGATGGAGCATGTGATGGAGTTGCTATCATCAGTCACAGGCATAGAAACATCTACATTTTTCGTCATTTGAACCCAAGGTTTTTGAATCGTTGGTTACAGCGCCGTATTTTCAAATGTGGGAGAAAAGCATTTACTTCGCCTAAATTTTTGTAAGGTTTTCATTAACAGAAGACATGTTTATATGTTTACAGGTAAAATATAATGTTTTTTTGGCTTAAAAATAAAATCCTCTCTAATTGATACCCCAATTAAAATATTGCTCATTCCATTCCTGTTTGAATGTTCAAGTTGATGAACATACAGATTTTTTTTTAACAGTTTTGAGATGTTGAAAATTAATTAGGGCTGATAACAGATCATTTTCTAGAAAATTTAGTTTCGATTTCAATACAAGCCTCTAAAAAGTCTCCATTTTCAATGGAAGGTCTCAAGTGGTTGTCTATTAATCACGTGGTAGTTTTTTCAGATTTCCAGACTTGCTCCCCCTTGTGGTTTTTGTCCATAAAAAATGTATGGACCGGTGGTAGGTCATTTGGCATAAAGTCGTTTGGTATAATGAGTCTGAAACCAAGAATTTCTCAATTTTCGCTTTTAAGTTTCTATTGAATCTTTCTGATGACATCAGACTTGTTTTGGAGTCAATTGATACAAAATCACACTTAATTCAACAATCTTTCACTTTTGAATAAATTGAAGCATATTGAAAAGGTAATGGCCAATAGCGTTTAATTATTTATCTAGAAATTCTTTCAAATATTATTTCTTCTTTTGGGTGTCGCTATTGGAATTATTTTTTGCACTGATGATTTTTATATATTTTGCACAAATTTACCCTTCTTTCAATTGTTCTATTTTTTTCTTAATATGATGTAACCATAATTATAGGTATAAAAGAAGTTGATTTAAAATTTCAATAAATTTCTCCTTCTTTTATGCATAGGCTGTTCTTTGGAGCTATATATTTTTAGTATTTTTTGTTTCCAACTGACAGAAGGACGGCAATCGATAACATTCATCTGCATAAATTATCAGCGAAAAGAAAAATCGATTACTGCAGTTACCTTGATGGGTTGTGCTACGTTTCCCCAAACGCCAGTTCCTCGAATGCCAGTTCTTCGAATGCCAGTTCCTCGAATGCCCACTTCCCCGAAAAGTTTTTAGCACTCATAATGGTCATAACTTAATAGAGTGTTTCGGAGAGCCCAAGCAAGACGGTTTGTTTTCGGGACGCCAGGAGATTGTTTTTGGTTTCGCGAGTTTTGCTGGGCAGTGTTTCGTAGGGCCCAAGCAAGACGGTTTGTTTTCGGGACGCCGGGAGTCGTTTTGCGATTTTTGCTGGGCAGTGTTTCGGAGAGCCCAAACAAGACGGTTCGTTTTCGGGACGCCGAGAAGTTTTACGGTTCACGTTGTGTGAGTGCGAAAAGATATCCGTGTTAAGTCGAGGATGGATTATCAACTGGTGAGTTCGTTTCATGCTTATAATGACACATATTTTCATGAAAACGTTATTTTATTTAATGTTCAAATAAACTTTGAATGGTTCGTCTCTACAAGTGTCGGCATTATGCCTGTTTTATATAATTTCAATATACATATATTTTCTCTCTTTAACATTACGTAAAACATCTTTTGAATGGTTCGACATTATGGATGTTGACGTATATTTTAAAACTCCTATCAAAAACTGTTCATCTCGAGACAATAATGTACAGCGTTACTCTTCTGTAATTTTCAAACAAACTATGTTTGGTTCGTCACTAAAAGTGTCGGCATCGTTCCTTTTTCATATTATTTAAAATATATACATATATATTTTTCTTTTTGCCATTACTAAAAAAATCTTTTGAATGGTTCAACATAATGGATGTTGACGTATATTTTATATCTCATACCGAAAACTTCTCAAGACAAAATGCAAAACTAGCTTTAAGTTTAAGTTGTATTTTCCCTCCTTATCCATGGATCGCATCACTGACCAATGGTGACTCCCAGATCTTTTCATCCCTCACTAATAAACACCCTCCCCGTGGTGATTGTGGAGATGCAGAGGTATTCTCGGTCTATAGAAGCAACAATCATTACACCCTAACATTCCTTCCCCATCCCAACTGACTGTAAGGACTTGGCCGGCGCCGTTATTGATCAATAATATTAGATCTGCTAAAATTGTACTTCGAAAATAAGCGGAAACTCCCATCCCTTATTCATTTGGATCGTAATGCAATTCTTACCAGTTCCGATCAATCACGGAGTAGCAACCATTGACATGTACAGTCAGTCTATGCTATGCTATGCTATGCTCATAATGGTCATAACTTAATACATTTCAGGGTGGTGAATGAACTGACCATCTAATATGCATCCTTCTTTATTTAATTGATGGTTCTTTCGAGTTTCACTGTCCTCGAGAAAAAACGCCAAGAAATCTTCTAGTGATTTGTTCAGAGACTTCATCTGGATTATTTTTAGGAATTTATTCAGGAAAATTTCATGAATTTTTTCTAGAAATTGCTTTACCGATTCTCCCAGAAATTCTTCCAGCGATTTTTCAAAGGATGCTAAGATTATTTCTAAAATTTTCTCCAGGAAACCCTTGAACACTCTAACGATATTACCCCCAGTAATTTATCCAGAGATACCCAAATTTTTCCAAAGACTGTACGAAGAGTTCCTATAGATATTTTTTCACTAATCCATTCTCCAGTTGTTACTCTTGGAGATCTTACAAGCACTTTTTGAAGATGTTCTCAACGTTATTCTTGAGGACTTGGGACATTCTTAAAAAATATTTATCTTAAAGAATCTTTGGAGAAATTCTCTAAGTAATTTCTATGGTTAACCTTGGAAAATCCCAGGTTGTATTCTTGAGCCATCGGAAACAAAGTTCATGGAGAAATTTCTAGGGAAAATTCTTGGAGGAATTCCACGGGAAATAATCATTTAATTAACTTCTGGAGAAATCTTTAGAATAATCTTTGAATCTTTGTGTTTCCCACGAAATATCTGGAGAAAATTATGAAAAAATACAAACAGTAATACGAGCAGAAATACTATCGCAATGTCACGATGAATTCAAAAAAAAAATGTCTGACCTGTTTCGGGTGCACGACGTTAGGCATAAATACGTTAGGCATAAAGACGTTAGGTATAATAGATGTTTGGCATAATGGACGTTAGGCATAATGGACGGTAGGCATAATTATCAAAATGAAAATAGAAATCGTTCACTGGAAAACTGTACTGACTTTTTTGATAATTGTGAAAAGCTTTAAAGATCTAAAGCGTGTCCATTAAAATACGATTGCCTTGCAGTCAATTCATAGTTTTGAATCCTTTGAGGTTAATTTCTAGGACAAAACTTGATTAAACGATCAGCATTATAATGCTGTAAAGGGCCTTCATTAGCTTTCTGGCAACTTCTGCGACCATAGAGCAAATCCATGCTGAAAGTATCTTTGTTCGATTCCTAGCCGATCCAGGATCTTTTCGTTTTCTTCACTTTCTTGGCCATGAAGCATAATCGTGTATCGTCCACAAATGAGAAAGCAAAATGGCTAGTTTGGCAAAGCAATCTTGTGGTTAATAGCTGTGGAAGTACTCTTAGAACAAACGCTGGGGAGTAATGCCAAGAATAAGAACGAAGCTGTACATGACATGACTGTTGCTCATCTTTTGGGTTTGGTTCTACACATATAACTGGCAAATTTTTCATCAGAGATTATCCCTTCTTTAAATTGAAGACTGTTCTTTATAGTTTTAATTCCAACAAAATTATTGGAGTTATTGCTGCTAATGCCTTAATCAGAAAACTTCCTTTCTTCTATAAATAAGCTGTTCTTTCGAGACATTAACGTCATTATTGTTCTTAATATTTCCATCGTACATTTTCCCTTCTTTGAATCATAGGCTTTTCTTTATACTTATACGGTTAATTTGATTGCTGGAGGAGAAGACTGCTAGAGAAATCATCTTCATCCAATAATATGTTGTTATTTGTATTCTTGTTGTTCTAATAGTTATTGTAATTGTAGATGTAAATATTTCCATCCGAAATTTTCGTTTCGACTTGTTGTTTATTGATTATGAGGAACACTGGGTAATCAGATAAGTTGTAGTAGCTCTATGCAATAAAATTGGGAATATCGTTTTGATCCTAAATGTATGCCATGTTAAATGCTGGATACTGTGCTATGTTGAATGTGAACATGACTTATGTAACTAAAATAAATATATAATCAAATTTATAAAACCCGACCAATTTCGTATAAATTGATTGAATAAGAAGCATTTGCATAAAAAGCAAAGGAACCGTTCTCACTACATTAAATTGATTAGCAGACTCGAAGTAGCAATGTAACGCCAAGAAGATAGTTGGCATTCCCAAGATGAACTAGCCAGGGGCTAAAAATCTCCTTAATAAAGATAGAAAAAAAAGTTGGCATACTACCAGAAAATTATTGCTGAAGATTTCTTGACTTACCTCTCGATTATTGTCTCATTTGCATTATAAGTATTTGCATTATAAGTATTGATACTTATATGGAAAGTTTCCCTTCTTTAGAATAAACGAAATTATGTTAGAGAAATCTAACAAAAATAAGTCATATACTCATTAAAATAAACATCTTTAGAAGCAAACAACACTATGATTGCACATCAAAATTTTAAATTGATACTCACAAAAATACTGGATTTTGTAATGATAACGATGACAATGGTCACATTTCATAGCATCGAAAAAAGTCATTTAATACCAGCCAATCAATCCACCCCCTCGTAACGTTTTTTTTTATTATTATTGCCCTTTTTTATGAGCTCTTACACCTTAAGGACGTTTTTCTGCAATGCTCCTTTTGATTCTATTTAGTACAAGTTTGCAGTTTGTCTCTCGTTGCCGCATTCCTCGAAAAAAAAAACACGAGGTATTTACAGTACTTGCAAGAATAAAGTACACAAAGCCGATTGACCTGAATTTTGAATTGCATGTTGGAAAATACTTTAATTAAGATTTGTACATGAATCATAAAATTATTTGCAAATCCGCCCATTTTGACAAAAATGTCCAAATTTTGATACTTAGATGTTTTGAAAACTAACAATTAAGGCTAAGTTTAATCCTCGCAAAGTTTTGCATATCATCTAAGTGAACAAATTTGCAGAAGCATGCCTTTACCCAAATATCCACATTTCAAAAACATTCCAATTTGAAAACTTTGGCATTTTTCTCAAAATAGTTTTTTTTTTTTTTTTTTTTTTTAATCTTTATTAGAGTGTATTTTAACGCACGAGGGCTAGTTCTACACTTTTCTCAAAATAGTATTTTTTTAACAGCTTTCAAAGTTTTGAATAGAATTTGATTAATTTCTCTGAAATCGAATTTAAAGTTATTTTTAATATGTAGTTCAAATTTCAGGTCAATCGGTTCAATAGAAGCTGTTATACAGTTCCCTAAACTCAGTGCTGCAAAACGGTGAACAGAGTCTGTTCGTGCGAAAAAGTTACACGTCTTATCAGTGAGACTCGAACTCACGACTCCCTGATCTTTAGTTAGGGCGCGTTACCCCTACGTCATGAGAGGACTCATGGACGCAGAAGTTAACCTGAAGCCCACCGGAACAAGTTATTTTATGCCAAACGTCCATTATGCCTAACGTATATTATGCCTAACATCTATTATGCCTAATGTCTTTATGCCTAACGTCCATTATGCCTAACATCCTTATGCCTAACGTCCTTATGCCTAACGTCTTTATGCCTAATGGGGTATACTCACCTGTTTCTATGATGAAGAATCAAACTTTAATCTTCTGATTCTTATTGAGTTACATTTTGTTTATCTGTTTGGTCAATTATCGGTCTCTACTTGGTCTCTTCCTACAAGCTAGATGTCCATAAGTTCCTATATTCAAAGCACCGCAGCACTACCAGCCCTGCAGTGCAATCGATAGAGTAATTTTCAAAATTATATTTAAATTATTAGGGTCTATTACTTTTTTTTTAATATTCACTGGACTACTCTAATTAAATTGATGTGAATGAAACTACATGTTTTTTTTTTTCAAGGCACTCTGTGCTCGTGGCCACTACTGTACCGGAATCAGTTGATCTGTAGCTTCTTTATCGATAATACGCGTATCTGTCAAAGGATACAAACTCTAGTGGAATTAAATGGTAAAGTACTAAATTCGGTTTTTTCATCTACTTATAGGTATTCCACTAAACAGCTCGAAGATTTATTATCGATACAGATCTATTTTTAACTTATCTATATTTACATCTAGTTTCACTCTCTCCTACTCTTTTACTCTCACACCGAGCAGGTAGGAGAGAGCTCTGCTATTAGTGAGGCTAGCTGCCTGCGAAGAGGGTCAGTTTGTCTCAGTCACCATCTGATACTGACGGAGGATGGATGTGCTCCCCAAGGCACGCTCCTCCGTGCGGTGTCTTCTGGTGGCTGGACGGGTTTTTTTGTGGAGTGGCTGGGAATTGAATCCATGACCTTCCGCTTATGAAGCGGAAGCGTAACCTCAAGGCTACGGACCCCCTAGGGTCTATTACTTGATCTGCAGATTTATAAATTACATTTGAACCTAAGCTTAAACTTCGTAGACAAAGCTTTCTTTACAGTTGGAAAAGTCACGTTATAAAATCGTTAGGAATTGAAACAAAAAGAGTTGCACTCAAATTGTTTATCCAAATCGTTTTTCAATCTTCCTGTTTCTCATTAAGTCAACAAAATCCCATGCTAAATGTTCTAACATTTTGTTTTAGTAATTTCATTTGACTTTCTTCGCTTCAATTTCCATCATTATTACGAATTTTTTGAAAAAAAAGCCCTCAAATCATATGATGCAACTCCAAAAAGTATATACTATTGCATTGATTCTAATTATTCATAAAAATTCAACTACATCGATGTTTGTCAAGATTTGTGGGGGCCCGGAGGCAGTGCCGGATTTGGGCTTCGGGGGGCCTACCAGTTCTCATGAAGAGGGTTCCTCTCTACAAAATTCAGCACATTGAAAAGTTCAACTGTTTTCAGCTTTCGAATAGTGTTTTGAGGTGATTTTTCCGTCAAAAGGAAAAAATATAACAATTCTTAGAAGACTGGCTCGTTTTTTAACTTCTATTAAATTTGTATGAAGTGAAAAATTGCTGAAAATCTTCAAAGCCGTTTTTCTGCAATGCTCCTTTTGATTCTATTTAGTACAAGTCAATGCTTCCAGTGGGCATTTAGCTCTTTGAAGGAAGCACTACACTAGACAACGGACTAGCATGCAACAACCAGTGGCACAGTCGAAAAACATTCCTGGCGAAAAGTTTTCCGGTCTTAAGCGGGAATCGAACCCACACTCCTTACCACGATGCGGCTAAGTGGTTGGTGACACTAACCGCACGGCTACGAAGCACACAAATTTGCAGAAGCAGTTTAGAAGCTGTTTAACAGCTCCCTAAACTTGACCATTTTGAATCAGAAGCGGCAGTCATAAACTTTATTCTTGGTAGTACTTATATTCTATGGATTATATTCAAATTTTACTCTAAACCTTTACTGAATCCAAAGAAAACTTCATCAACTACGAAATACAAAATAGAAAAATATTTAAAAATATTGACTACAGCGTCACATAAGACTTTCCCATACAGTTCAAGTTTCTGATAGAATTTGAAATATGTTTAAATTTTATAGTTCTGATAGAAACCAGATAAACTTTTTTAATTGAGTTGTGCTTTGCAGGTTCAGTCTTTTTTTTTTAGATCCTGCAACAACGGTAAGCGCATTTTCAATTGAAAATTTTTTTTAAAACTAATTAGATAAGAGTTTTGAAGATTTTGACTTGTTTTTTTTTGTATTACATTGAAGGATAATAATTAACTAAATCATACTATTATTCAGATATTAGCTAAAGAAAAAATATAACTCAAATTTGGAAAGTTGACTTTAATGTTAGAAAAAGATGTCCAACCGTCCAAAGAGAAAATATTGTAAGGTGATTGAAACTGTTTTTTGTTCTTAATTTTTATTCCTCGGGGGGCACGGGGCATTTGCCCCCTTAAGGGTAATTCCGGGCTTGCCCGGGGGCCATGGCCCCTCGCACCCCTCCTTAAAAGTGGCCCTGGTAGGTTGATATGTTTTACCAATGTCTTGAGCTGGTATGTTTTCATGACAAAAAATGCTAATGTTTTAATTATTTTTAAAACCAGCAAAAGATTATTGAAGGTTCTACCTATTGTCCAATAAGCTAGCTCTTCTCCATCAGTTAACTTTTTAAAATGATCATTATGATCATAACGATGGTACCCATCAATGAATATTAATTTTTTGCCAATGCCAATGAATGTCAAAATCTTTATTTACGGATAACACAGGCCTCTCCGCCATAGGACGAAGCCTGCGTGTCATCCGTAGTAGATTGCAACAAAATTTGGATATTTTTCTTCATACTTGCAAAAATGGAAGATTTCTACTAATTCTTCCAAAATCATACAATATTCCCACATAAACTGGCATAAATGGCAAATTAGGCAATGAAAGCTCTCAGTTAATAACTGTGGAAGTGCTCTTAGAACACTACGTAGCCGGCTATGTCCCAGCGGGGACGTTAATGCCAAGAAGAAGAAGAAGTTAAGTAAGGATGGTAGTGTTACTGAACACAGAACACCTTAATATAAGTAATGAATATAATGTTTGAAATGATACTACTGAAGAATATATAAAAAAAAATATATAATGTGATATTAACGAAGGAATTATAAAACAACTAGTCGCCCGGTTTTCACTCGAACAAAAGAGCATTTCCAATTCTTTAAAAACCGCTCAAACGACGCAATTGGAATGGTGTCACAAACATGTGGCATATGCATTCACTCCATAATCCCTCCGCCCAAGCAGATTAGCTCGAAAACGAAAACTTTTCATTTTCAGCTCATTTCCAAGTTATTTTACCTTTTATCATCATCGGATCGGCCGCTGGAGTGGAGAGTCATTCACCCTGCCGTCGACGCAGAACGACGACAATCGGAAATAATCCTTACTAATGAATTTCCCTCATCACCTACCACGCTCGTTCATCAGCCATGGAACACGATACGATACGAAAAAAAGTGCTTCCTGTTCCAGGGATAGAACCGCGTTCTGTTGCCGATGCACAGTGGTAGTTCTCCTTGTAAAAGTCGGACAAAGCCCCAAAAATTGTCCAAAGTAGCCGGAAAATTAACCATTAGGTATGCTGATTCTATTTTTCGCGTTATCTTTTAAATATTTTGAGTTTATTTGTTTAATCTAGTTTGTGCGTATTGTAAAAAAAAAATATTCTCATTCATGATCGGAAAAAAATTCTGATTGTAGTTATTCTGAAGTGCTTTTCGTTATAAGGATTCCGAAAATTCGACAAAAACCCTCCATGCTAAAATTAATCTTCAAAGTGGCCAAGTATTTCTTTAGCCTTGTTCTCGTAGAACTATATAGGCAAACACATTTCTTGACAGCAGAAATTTATTTAGAGCTTCAAGAAATTAGTGTTCTGCAGCAACGAATTAACTGTCTCCTTAAATCTTCAACCCGATATCGCTTGCTGGCTACTACCAGTAGCAACTCTTCTTGTAATTAGGCCGAGAAAGGCATATATTGAATTCAGTGCAAATTGCAGATAAACTAATTTGGAATTAAATTCACAAATTTACTAGGAAATAATGTTTTTAGATGACCACTCAATTAAAGCTTGCTGACACGTTTTATAGTTTTTTTTAGATGACAGCTTGCTTTGACGGACGTGAAAGATTTGTAAACTTGGTCTCGTTTGATGTGGACAGGGTTGCCAGTTGCGGTGCTCTCGTAGCAACAAGCCTGTTCATGGAAACTAAATTGTCAAAATCTAGAAAAAAAAAACAAATAGTTGAGGAAAAAGGTACTTGTCAAAGATATTCTCTGAAAAACAGTGGAGATTTCTTCGAGAAACATAAGAAAATTTATTTGAAAGATTTCGTCAGGTATCTCTAAGAGTTCTACCAAAATCTGCAAGGTTCTCGTCAAGAACTTTTCCGAAGCTTGCTGTTTAGAATTTTTAAATATCGTGATTAGGATAAAGATGCATCGAAGCCAAATCTATAGACGCAAAAAGTTACTTTGAGGGAGTTATTTTGTCCGGTTTTCTGCCACTGTGCGCCAACTGTCTCCTAGATTAGTTCACTTTTCCACCTCATTTGGTCAGCTCTGTGAGTGCCATTTCTTAAATGACAACGAATTATCCTCCGGATGGCAGCCCGGGAAGTGGCAGAGGCGATGGCTGCAGATCGGACTCGTAAGTAACTTGCTCTTCTTCCACCTCCACACCGTCTCTATCCTTCGGAAACCAATTCAACAACGATTGATGGCGAGGCAGAGTTCACCGGAAGCTGGGAACTTTTCTCCGCTCTCAATGCCATCTGAAACCTTTTCCGCGTGCTGAATCGATTTCCGTGCTGTTTTTCCGAACAGAAGGAAACACTTTCTCTCTCCCCAACCCGGGACTAATGGAGATTGTTGTCTAGTTGAGGAGTGACAAGCGTGCAGGGTGTTTTGCGAGACATTTTTCTGGTGAAAAGGAACCAAGGGCATGTCCATCGATGTATTACTGGAAGAACGACAGCTGGATGCCACAAGGAATGATGTGTTTAGACTGTGTGATGAAGTGGAAACGAATGGATTGTTCAGTGAGGTATTTTTACTTGTACATTTATTGACAACGAGTTGGTATGTGAACGCCGAGGCGCCCAGAGACAACATTTTTGTAATGAATGATTTTCTTTGGTTTTTTTTATCACTTTTCTTCTCCTTCCCTTGCCTTCCATTTCATATGTATCAACTATCGCCTACAGGTACACCACCTGCCTTCAGCTTGTATGCAAGTGCTGCCTCCTTGCTTGCGATGCTTTACAGATAGAGGGGCACGGCCCTGGGGAAGTGGTTAGAACACATACTTCTCAAGCCGAGGACCTGGGATCAAATCTCGTCCCTGGAATAGTAACTTACGATCGTAAGGTCATATAGACGACTTGCTTCGGAAAGGAAGTAAAGTAAATTTAAAGAGCATTTCAATAAGCCGCACAACAGACTGCTCTTAGCATTCAATTTTCCTTGTTGACGCAGTGTGATCAGCAAAAAGTGTTGCTGTCTGAAACCTTTCGGTTTTCAATGAGCATTTCTATTGCATGGATTACTTTCGGATTAAAGCTATTAAAGAGTATAGATTATGTGTTACTATTTGGATGGCATTTTTCATTTCTCTCAGCAGCTCTCATCCATCCACCCCAGCTATTTTGACATCTGCCGTAAATGTTTATTTCGAGAATGGAACGCTTTTAAAACAATTACAATTGTTCAAACAAAAAGTCAGGCCATTTTCATGTTTTATGGACGATGCTACAATGTAGAAAAAGCATCTACCAATATTACAGCGACAAGGAATTACTTTATCCGTTTATGCGCCTTTTCAAAATCAATTTAATAAGTTTTCGGTAGCATTGCCATAAAAATGATCATAATTTGCCGATCTGAGACAGCACTACTTGCAGATGTAATTCAGGCGTACATTGAGGGCTTTATTAATCAAACGCATAAAATACTGAATGATTGCTGGCTCAAATGTATATCGGATACCTGGGTAGATTTGCAACAATAACTTCAAATACAAGATCTTTTAATAATCTATACCGCATCACACTCAATTACAATGGGCTTTTGCATATTTGTTTTATGTTCCTGGAGAATAAAATGTCAACCCTATTCCTAGAAGATGAAATATCTGGCTTTTGTAGTATTTTGATTCATAATATCGGTACATTTGAATCATA
Organism: Aedes aegypti; assembly: GCF_002204515.2. Taxonomy (NCBI): domain Eukaryota; kingdom Metazoa; phylum Arthropoda; class Insecta; order Diptera; family Culicidae; genus Aedes; species Aedes aegypti. The sequence continues at coordinate 20,786,525 of NC_035109.1, read as the reverse complement.
ATCAATCGCTCATGAATTCCCATAAAAATTCCATCCAAAACTATAGTTTAGAAAATTATTCTTTAAAAATTTCCTCAAAATTTCCTGCAGGGGTTACTCCGAAAAAATATTTTCAGTTTTCATACAAGAATTTCTAGTGAAACTTCAAAATTTATTTTTCAATTCTATGTTTTTGTTCAGTAATTTCGTGATTTTTAAGGTTTTCTTTATAAAATATTTTTCCAAATTTTGCGAATCCATCAGTAATTTCTTCACATATATCTAATAATTATCTAAAAATGTCTCTAGACCCAGATTTTGTCAGGGTTATTGAAAAGATAATCATTTCTGGAAATTCATTTAAAAAACTGACGAAAAAGCCTTACAGGATACTTATCTTTGAATTCACTCAAGATGCACCGCTCGAATTCCTCCAGTGCAGAGAGTCTGACGAGTATCGCATGAACTTCTCAAGCGACTTCTTTAAAAAATCTCCAAAAATCCATTTGAAAATTTTAGCAGGAATTTTTGCTCATATTCCCAAATTTTTCTTGAACTGCTCAAAAATTTTATGTGTAAAGATTTCTCTTGGAATCCCTTGAAAATTTTCAATGTACTCTTCCAGTAATTACCAAAAACTACCCAAAAACACGATTTTTTTTTAATGTGAAATCAATTTGTTTTGCATTATTTAAGTTTTTTCGCCAGAAATTGCATTTTTTCTTCAAAACTTAAGTTTATAAGTACACTAAGTTTTGGTTTAGAGAACTTTTGAAAAATAAGCCGCACCCTACTGTACAGGCTTATAATAAAGAATTTTTTTCTGAAAGGAAGCTTTCAAGCTTCTGAGAGGAAGTTTCCGATTTCAACATTCTGAGAGGAAGTTTTCAAACTTCTGAGTGGAAGCTTTCAAGCTTCTGAGAGGAAGCTTTCAAGCTTCTGAGAGAAAGCTTTCAAGCTTCTGAGAGGAAGCTTTCAAGCTTCTGAGAAGAAGCTTTCAAGGAGCTTCAGGCTTCTGAGAGGAAGCTTTCAGGCATCTGAGAGGAAGCTTTCAGGCTTCTGAGAGGAAGCTTTCAAGCTTCTGAGAGGAAGCTTTCAAGCTTCTGAGAGGAAGCTTTCAAGCTTCTGAGAGGAAGCTTTCAAGCTTCTGAGAGGAAGCTTTCAAGCTTCTGAGAGGAAGCTTTCAAGCTTCTGAGAGGAAGCTTTCAAGCTTCTGAGAGGAAGCTTTCAAGCTTCTGAGAGGAAGCTTTCAAGCTTCTGAGAGGAAGCTTTCAAGCTTCTGAGAGGAAGCTTTCAAGCTTCTGAGAGGAAGCTTTCAAGCTTCTGAGAGGAAGCTTTCAAGCTTCTGAGAGGAAGCTTTCAAGCTTCTGAGAGGAAGCTTTCAAGCTTCTGAGAGGAAGCTTTCAAGCTTCTGAGAGGAAGCTTTCAAGCTTCTGAGAGGAAGCTTTCAAGCTTCTGAGAGGAAGCTTTCAAGCTTCTGAGAGGAAGCTTTCAAGCTTCTGAGTGGAAGCTTTCAAGCGTCTGACAGGAAGCTTTCAAGCTTCTGACAGGAAGCTTGCAAGCTTCTGACAGGAAGCTTTAAGCTTCTGACAGGAAGCTTTAAGCTTCTGAGAGGAAGCTTTCAAGCTTCTGAGAGGAAGCTTTCAAGTTTCTGATAGGAAGCTTTAAAGCTTCTGAGAGGAAGCTTTCAAGCTTCTGAAAGGAAGCTTTCAAGCTTCTGAGAGGAAGCTTTCAAGCTTCTGAGAGGAAGCTTTCAAGCGTCTGAGAGAAAGCTTTCAAGCTTTTGAGAGGAAGCTTTTCAGGTTCTGAGCGAAAGCCTTCAAGCTTCTGAGAGGAAGCTTCGCATTTTTTTGAGAGAAAGCTTTCATATGTGACGGATTTCACGCCAACTCGACAAAAGGATTGGCAGCACCCCTTCAGAATTCAATGAAACTTTCTGGGTGTGAATACTATGTGAAACTAAGATACTTTACATACCTTGTTTTTTCAAAATCGATCTAGACTAACATTTGGAAAGGGTCAAAGTTTATTTTCATTTTTTTTATAAACCCGTATAACTCGAAAACGGTAAGAACTACAAAAAAGTGTTGTATGGGGGACTGTCGTGAAATTTCCTGAAGTTTTTGAGAAAAATATTTAAAAAATAAAGTTTTGAATAATTTTTTTCAGTGTAGAAAATGTGTTTTTATTTTTTCAATATTTTTTTCTAAAACTTCAGGAAATTTCACGACAGTCCTCCATACAACACTTTTTTGTAGGTCTTACCGTTTTCGAGTTATACAGGACTATAAAAAAAGTAAAAAAAAACTTTGGGACTTAAAAAAATTCGATGTTAGAAAAACTTTTTTCTCTAAAATATGCCCAATTTGCAATGTATGGACGACTTTTAGTAAATTTAAAAACCAAACTTTTTGCTTAAATCATCCTTAAGCAAATCTGAAGTGGCCGTTTTTTTTTAAATCGACTTTAAAGTTTTGAATAATTTTTTTTCAGTGTAGAAAATGTGTTTATTATTTTTTAATATTTTTCTCAAAAACTTCAGGAAATTTCACGACAGTCCCCCATACAACACTTTTTTGTAGTTCTTACCGTTTTCGAGTTATACGGGTTTATAAAAAAAAGTAAAAAAAAAACTTTGACCCTTTTCAAATGTTAGTCTAGATCGATTTTGAAAAAACAAAATATGCAAAGTATCTTAGTTTTACATACTTTTGACATCCAGAAAGATTCATTGAATTCTGAAGGGGTGCTGCCAATCGCGTGTCGAGTTGGCGTGAAATCCGTCTTGTAGTTTGTGAGGAGATGTTTCTGTTCGAATTTCTGAGAAATGTCTTAAATAATGTTTTAAAACTTTTGTGATGAAGCTGTTCATGCTTTTGAGGGAAACTTTTCAAGCTTTAGAGTGGAATTTTTACTAGTCTTCAAGGAAGCAATATTATCGTTTGAGAGAAAGTTTGTTCATTTTCTGAGAGGAAGCTTTTAAGCTTCCAAGAAAAGTTTTTAAGCTTCTAAGGGGAAGTAACTGAAGCTTCTGAAGGCAAGCTTCTCAAGCTTCCTGTAGAAAGCTGTTAAAGCTTGTAAGATGAAGCTTTTAATGTTTCTGGAAGAATCCTGATCTGAGAACTGAAGACAAATGAGAGAAAGGTTTTTAAATGAAGATTAATATTTCAGTTGCTTTAAAATTCTAGAATGGGAAACATTCTTCCGATGCCGAAATAGCAAACTCGTCTTCCCACCAACAACCACTTCGTCAGCATCACTTCCCAGACGGCTCTCATACTGACCGTCCAGTCGCCGGAGTGAAAAATAGGGTTGTTTACCACACCGTCTCCTGCCAAGTGGAAAAATTGGCCAATTTTCGCCCGGTGTTTTTCCCAACTTGAGCGTGGGGCCACTTCATAAAGAATGTTTAAACCTCGCTGGCGTCGAAATACCAGTAGTGAATCAAATTGCTCGTCTGGGAAGCTCCCTGCACTTAACTGTTGTTCCGTCGAATTGCATCATCGGAATTCCAAGCGGAAGTTATGCTGTTCCTTACGGTAGACCCGTCTCTCGGCAGTTTATAAATTTCATGCAACAATCGCGTGCGGACTGCGAAGAAAGCAAAAACCTTCCGAGCCAATTTTTGATCCCTTGAATTGGTAGACTAAGGTTTTGGAATGCTGCCATCGGTGGTTTTAGTAAAATTGAACTCTCGGTCCCGCATCAGGATGAAAGACTTGGACTGGCGTCGTTGAAGTATATTTCTTCAAGAAAAATGCCTTTCTGTTCCTAGACCCGACACCAACCGCATAATGTTATTAGTTTTTGCAGCAAACCCCAACATATTTCTACCTTTCACAGTGAGTCGATTTTCCTCGTCTGAAAATAAAACCCAAACCAACGCCATCGATTATCGAACAAAACCGTTATCGCAACTGCCAAATGTGAGCAACCAGAAAGAGGTCAATCGTGGATTGGAAATTGACCGATGAAAAATCGTTTCGATTGGCACAAATCGGTTCTGAATTCAGGTGAAAAGATTTGCTCTAACCCTCGGTGACGCAAACCGAAATAAAAAACTAGCACACAGAAGCATTCCCCGGATGACATTTCCGGTCGGCAGTTTTCCACTTTCGACACACAATTGGGAAAGCGCGTAGAGTTTTTCCGCTTTTTGAGCATATCGATGAAAGTGGGGGCTGGAGAGGGGGCTTTTGTGAAATTGCTGCGGATTACGATCGAGCTCCACAAAACCCAGGCGCGAGTGAAAATAGAGTTTTTTGTTTTGCATAATCAAACATTCGAAACGACAAATATTCGAGCGGAGAGCTGGGGGAAAATAAACTGAAGAGTTTGAAATGATTGACAATGTGAAGAGTGGTTTAACTGCTTGATGTTTGAGTGTGCTCTTGGCAACGGGTCCGTTGCGATGATCCTCTATGGTTTTTACGGAAGATTGGGATGTGGATTAGTGTTCAGTTGGTTGAAGTGCAACGATAACTTTCAATAATATTCAATCGAAGTTATCGAAAACTAACATATCTTGCATTAATCTAATACGTACATGTGGTAATGATGGTTTATTCAAAAACATTATCCAAAGGCCACAGAAAAAATGTCAGGGAAACAAGGCAATATAATAAAATTTAAAAATAAAAAAAAATTAAAAAAAAGGCTAAAGAGTTAAAAAATGTTGAAATTAAAGAGGACTTTTCCAGGAAAAATCAGATGTTACTGAGAATGATAAAAAACTCTCTGGCAAATTTTATGAGAATTCGTATTTAATGACCGTTGCTGTAAAGTTTAAGCATTACTTCTCAGAAAGAATTTGCTTATGATTTGCTTAGAATCTATACAATCTTCATCAGTATTTTGGACAGAAAAATTTAACAGTAGGGGAACTGTGGGTAAAAAGAACAGGGGGGGTAAAATGAACAGGTTTGTGTTTTACGGTAATTATGCTATTAATCAATGCAAAACGTAGCACCATCCTTAATCTTCAGACCAAGGAATTATTTTGACAACTCTAGCGCGATATTGAAGTGTTAAAACTGGAAAAGTAAACAAAAACAAAGTACGCCTTTCAGTTTTCTCATATGATGTAAATTTTCACTCGTGGAATTTAAGATTTTTATGACTAAAATCATGAAAAATCTATTGAACTGCGTAGCACATCATATCTTTGAAGTATGCGTGAGAAGTTGACGGAAATTGAAAGTATTTTTTATCTTCTAAATTTTTTGAACAAATGATTTGAATATGTTGATTGTTTGGGGGTAAAATGAACCACTCGAGATGGGGGTAATATGAACACCATGTCAGCATGAATACTATCGGATTCTATTTCAGATGCCGAGAGTTTTCCGGAGGAAATATAAAGACAGACATGGATATGCATTGATCATGCACCATATGCCGAGAGTCATGCCACAACCCGTTCAATTTGAATGGTGTTCATTTTACCTCCACTACATGTTCATTTTACAACCAGCGTGTGTTCATTTTACCCTATTGTATGGTCATTTTACTCTCAAGTATATGTTCATATTACCCCTGCTGCATGTTCATTTTACCTACATGTTTGGAACATTGACTCTGGGGAAAGAAATTTTCAAAATTATAATAATGTTGATAAAATTCTATTTCCATCACAATACTTCAATTTGTTCCATTGCATCTACATCCTTTTTCAATTCTGAGCAGTTGTAAAAGAATATGGCAGCTTCATAAGCAAGAAAGCATGAAAATTGCTTAGGGTGTTCATTTTACTCCCAGTTCCCCTATTTGCTAACATTACTAGACTTAAGGAAAAAAAAATCTTCAAAGTGAAGAGTTAAAATTTAATAAGTTTATATATTTTTATTGCTGTTCAAGCTCATCTGAAAAAAAATCCAAGCATCTGTGAGATGGCTTTTAAAGCTTGCTATCTTTTCTAGGCTTCCGTACGAAACTTTTCTAGCCTTTGAGTGGAAGTTTTCAAGCTTTTGAGCTTTCATGCTTCTGAGAGGAAGCTTTCAAGCTTCTGAGAGGAAGCTTTCAAGTTTCTGAGAGGACGCTTTTAAGCTTCAGAGAGGAAGCATTCAAGCTTCAGAGAGGAAGCTTTCAATCTTCTCAGAGAAAGCTTTCAAGCTTCTCAGAGGAAGCTTTCAAGCTTCTGAGAGGAAGCTTTCAAGCTTCTGAGAGGATGCTTTCAAGCTTCTAAGAGAAAGCTTTCAAGCATCTGAGAGGAAACTGTTCAAGCTTCTTGGAGGAAGCTGTTCAAGCTTCTTGGAGGAAGCTGTTCAAGCTGAGTTTTCAAGCTTCAAAGAGGAAGCTTTCAACCTTCAGAGAGGAAGCTTTCAAGCTTCAGAAAGGAAGCTTTCAAGCTTCTGAGAGGACACTTTCAAGCTTCTGAGAAGAAGCTCTCAAACTTCTAAAAGGAAGTTTTAAAGCTTCTGAGATGAAATTTTTCTAGCTTTCGATAGGAAGGTTTCAAGCTCCTAAGAAAAAAATTAACATCTTTTATAAATTTAGGTTCTGAGAAGGAGGTTTTGAAGCTTCTGATGAAAAGTTTTCAGAATTCCTTATAAGAAGTTACTCAAGTATATGAGGAGAGACTTTTTAATGTTTGAAAGAAATTTTCCCATGTTTAATAGAATGATTTCAAGCTTTCCTTTGCAAAGTGAAGAGTTAAAATTGAATAATTTTTCTTTGTCAGAATTGTAGTGCTTTCCAAGCTTATCTGAGAAAAGCTGCAAGCTTCTGTGAAAAATCTGTTCAAGCTTTCCAGTATTGTTTTAAGGTTTCTAGAGTAAAGATTTCTTGCCTCTGAGAGGAAGTTTTCGAACTTCTGAGAAAAGCTTTTCACACTATTTAAAAGTAGGCTCTGAGATACTTGTGGAGTTCTTTGGATGAAGTTTTTCAAGCGTAAAAGGAAAAATTTAAAGAATTTTGAAAGGAAATCATTCATGCTATCGAGAGAATGCTTTTCAAGCTCCCGAAAAAAGCTTTTGAAAAGAAGCATTACAAGCTTTTAAAAGAATGTTTCCAATTTTTGAGGGAAAGCTTTTCAAATTGTTCATAAAAGCTATTCAAATATCTAAAGAAACTAATTAATATTTTTAAAATTTGCAAAAAAAACTTTCAGATTTCGAAAAGATAGCTTTTCTAGATTCTGAGAAAAATCTCTTCAAGTTTTTGAGATGAAGAATAAAAAGTTTTTTTTAGGAAAAAAAACTCCAAAACTAGATGGAAAAAGAACTTTTCATCGTTTTCAGAGAATGCTTGCCAAGTCTCTGTAAAAAATAATCTTATCAAATTGAAACTTCTTAAGTTTCAAGAAAAAGCTAAGAAACAGATTTCTAAGTTTTTGGCGAAGCTTTCGAATAAGTTTTCCTGGATTCTATGATCAAGCTGTTCATGCTTGTGAAGGTAAAACTTTCAAGTTTCAGGTATTTGACGGAAACAATGGAATTTTCTGGAAAAGATTTATCGAAGCGTTTTGAGAGAAATTTTTCAAGTTTCTTAAAAAATAACAAGTAAATGAAGCTTGTTAGAGAAGCCTCCAAACTTTTAAGAGAAAGTTTTTCTACACGCTCAAAAAAAAAAAAATTCTGGAAAACGTGAACTGTCAAAAATACACCATGAACTACCACAAATGGTCACATAAACATGATCTAGTTCACGGTGTATTTTTGTTGTTGACGAGTTCACGTCTGCTGTTCACGGATACGAGAACGGATTTTTTTCTGTGGCTTATGAGAGAAAGCTGTTAAAACTTGTAATAGGAAGCTGTTATAGCTTCTGAAAGCGAGCATTTCTAGCACCTAAGGAGAAATTTTTGAAGCATCATTAGGAAAGCTTTCCAAGCTTTAAGAAGTTCGTTTTTCAAGCTTCAAAGTTAGCTTTCCTAGCTTCATTGAGAAAGCTTTTTTTAACTCCCCAAAAAACATTTTCAAAGCAGCAAGAAGCTTCTTGGAAGAAGGGTTCCTGAATTTTAAGAACTAGCATTTAAAAAAAACTGGCAATCGGGATTTCATGTTTCTAAGAGAAAGCGGATCAAGCTTCCAAGAGAATGAATTAAAAGTTTTTTTTTCAAGCTTAATTCTTACATAGAAAAAAAAGTTCTCAGAAAAATCTTTTCGTGTTTCTGCAAAAAAGTTTTTCAAGTTAGAGTAACTTTTTCAGCTTCAAAAAAGAGCTACTCAAATGTCTAAGAGGAAGTTTTCTTAAAGGTTTGATAGTCAATTTTGAGTGCTCTTGAGAGAAGTTTCAGAATAAATTTTTAATGATTCAGTTATCGAGCTCGTCTTACATGTGAAAAGAAGCTTTTAAAGCCTCAGGTACTTGAGGTAAAGAATTTGAATTTTCTAAGAATTATTTTTCCAAGCTTCCTTTAAAAGATTCCGAACTTCCTCGTTGTGTTTCTAAAATACAATTAGTAGGAAAAAGAGCTTCCCGAAACTTCTGGAAAAAGCTTTTTGAGCTTCAAGAAAGTTTTCTATTTTCTGAGAGGATACTTTTTTATGCAATTGCGAGGAACTTTTCGAGCTTTTGAGAGAAAACTCAGAACTTCCAAGGATTTGATGAAGCTCTGCATGCTTCTGGGAAGTTTCAAGGGGGTTTTCTAGTTTCTGAAAGGATGATTTCTGAATCTTTTGCGAGGTATTTGTTTGAGCTTTTGAGAGAAAGTTAAGAGCTTGCAAAGCATCCAAGAAAATACTTTTCTAGATTTTGAAAAGAGGCGTTTAAAACTTTTGCGAATAAGCCTTCCATGGTTTTAGAAAGAAGCATGAGGAGAATTTACCAATCTTCTGAAGAAAAAGATTTATCATTTTCAAAGCAGTTATTTTCCTAGCTTCTGGAAACAGCTGTTTCATAGCTTTCGAAGCTTTCTTAAAGGGGTTTTCCTGTCGTTTAATTGTAAACTTTCCCAGCTTCTGAGAACGACATGTTCAAAGTTCTGAGAAAAAGCGTTTTTCAAGCTTCTGAGAAGATGACTTTACAGCTTCTGAGAAAAAAGGAGAGGAGAAACTTTGAAAACTTTTGGTTGGAAGCTTTTCAATTTTTTTAAGCTTCTCTAGCTTTTGAGCAGAAGCTTCCCGAACCTCTGAGAAGAACTATCTATGGAGGAAGCCTCATGTTTCTGAAGTAAAGTTGGTTTGTGGGAAAAATTCCCAAGCTTCTTGGGATGTGTTTTCTCGCTGCTGAGACTTTTTTAAACGTCTCCGAAAGTTTCTGAGACGAAGCTTTACGAGCTTTTGGAAGAAAGAATTTAAAGTCAACATGAGAACACTTCACAACGTTCTCAGAAGAATACTTTCAACTTTTTGGAATTAAGCTATTCAAGTTTTTAAAGATATATTTAAATATATTTCAAAAAGAAGCTTCGCAGAAGTCCAAGATATAGTTGTTCCAGCTTTAGAAAATAAATATTTTGAAAGCTCTTGAGACGAAGCTCTACAAGTATCTGAAACAAGCAAACATCCAAAATGTTTAAAATATGCTTTTTTTGTTCTTTGCTGAAGCTTCTATTTAGGGACAACCATTGTAGTTTCTGAAAAAAATCCTAAAAATAATGTTTTTTCTGCTTCTGTTAGTAAGCCAATTCTAGAAAAAAAGCTTTTCAAGTTTCAAAGACTTCTCTCAAGTTTTAGAGCATAAACTTTTCTTTCTTTCAGAAAAAACTTCGAAAAAAACTAAGATACAGTTTTTAAAGCTTTTAAAAAATTGTTTGAAAGTTTTTGAGACGAAGTTCTACAAGCATCTGAGACAAATAAACATCCAAAATTTTTATTGCATGCCATTTTTGATTTTGTTATGATGTTTCTATTGAGCAACAAAAAAGGTAGCTTCTGTATGTTTCCCAAATTTCTTAACAAAGCTTTCAAGCTTCTGTGAGAAAGCTTTTCATGTTTTATTCTAGAAAAAAAAAACCTTTCAAGCTTTTGAGAGAAAGTTTATTGCTCTGGAAACAAAGATTTTCAAGCTTCCGGAAGAAGATTTTCATGCTTTAGAGAGGAAGCTTTTCAATCTTCTGAGAGGATAGCATTCATGTCTCTGAGAGGAAGCACTGCTTGCTAATGACAGGAAGCTTTCCTTACTTCTGATGAGAAGCTATTCCATCTGAGAAGCTCCAAACTTATGAAACGATGATTCCTAAGCTTCAGAGAAAACAGCTGTTCAAAGTTTTGAGTTTCCGAGAACAAGCTTTGCTAACTTCTGAGAAGAGGCGTTTCAAGCTTCTATGGAGGAAACTTCCAAGTTTGAGATGAGATGTTAAAAAATCTTATATGGAACAGCTTTCCTAGTTTTTAAGGTTAAGTTTTTGGATCTACTAAGGAGAATTCTATAACTATGCTGAGAATATTTTTAAACATATGTTTGAACACTTTTCGAGCTTATTAGATTTCTCTTATAAAGCTTTAAATTAGAATAAACTTTCGAGAAGATATTAGGAGGTGATAAAACTTAAACAAGTAGTTGGAGTTTGTTGAAGAAGTTTACTATGCTTCTGAAAGGATGCTTTTCAGAGAGGGACGTTTCAAATTTACGAGAAGAAATTTTTCAGCTCTTATCCTTGTGTTTCATGGGTACATCCACATTTTAAAAAAAATAGTTTCTATAACAGTTTACAATACCTAAAAAACACCAATTCTGAAACGATATTTTTAAGCTTCAGAGAAGAAACTTTCAATATTTTAAGCTGAGGTGAAGCTGTCCACGATTCTGAGGAGCAGTTATCCAAGCTTATGAGGAGAAACTGGCCAATCTTTAGAGCAGAAGTTTCTAAGGGGCTGTTTATCAATCAAGTAAGACATTTTTTGCGGTTTTGGCTGTTTCTCCATCCGTAGTAAGATTTTTCGTTTGAGAATTTTAAAAACTATATAACGCGCAAAAACTCTCAAACCTCAAACCAAACTCCTAGCCCTATTATCTCTCACAAAATTAATGGGCAACCCCTAGAGAGGTTATTTATGTTTTCCAAGTTTTTGATGAGAAGTTTTTCAAGTTACCAAGGGAAATTTTCCAAGCTTCTGAGGAGAAGCTTTCCAAGCTTCAAAGCAGAAGTTTCCCACGCTTCAAAGGAGTTATGAAGAAGTGAGGAAGCAGCTTTCCAAACTGCAATGGAGAAGCTATCCAAGCTTCAAATGAGAAGTTTCAAAATAAAACCCCAAAGTAAAACCCTAGCTTTCCAAGCTTCCTATGAGAAACTTTCCAAGCTTCCTATGAGAAGCTTTTCAAGCTTCCTAGGAGAAGCTTAGAAAGCCTCTCCCGTGAAGCTTTGAAAGAAGCTTAGATGTTTCACATAAGAAGCTTTCCAAGCTTCCTAAGAGAAGCTCTCCAAACTTCTAAAGAGAAGCTTTCAAAGCTTCATAGAAGATGCCTTCCATGCTTCATAGGAGAAGTTTCCAAGCTTCATAGGAGGAGCTTTCCAAGCTTCACATGAGAAGCTTTCTTGACGTTTTAGTAGAAGCTTTCCAAGGTTTGTGAGGATATGCTCTCCATAATACCGAGGAGTTGCTATGCAAGCTTCTAAGAAAAAACACTATAATGAAGAAAAAAAAAGCTTCTAAGAAAAAGTTCTGAGAAGATTCTTCCCAAGCTTTTGAACAAACGCCTACCAAGCTTCCACGAAGAAGTTCTTCAAGCTTCCAAGGAGGAGTTTTCCAAACCTCTGAGAGTTCCAAGTTCTTAGAAGAATATTTCAGAGATTTTGAAGAGAAACTCTCCAAAATTCAGTGAGTAAGCTTTCCTAGTTTCCGAGAAGATACATTTCATGCTTTCCTATTTATTGGTAATGTCCTCTTCTAAAACGCCCAGCCTTGGAACATCCTACATTCAAAGCCATTATGACATCGCTTGTTGGTGCGACAAAGATTATCCGTGTCATCTACACCACACCGGTGAAATGTTGTTAGAGATTAAACAATTTTAGTTAGAACAGCACACACACATGGCCCGGTAGCCAAAGCCCTTAAGCAGAACGGCCCTGTTAGAATTCATGGTAGTCATCAACAACAGTAACATTTGCTGGATCTCTGTTTGATCCAGAGAATCATTGGAAGGTAATTAAGAGGTCTCGGTCTTGTGTATTACAGCAATTGTCGTACAAGACAGTCAGAATTACGTTGAATCTAGCGGTAACCACAAAACTTCTAACAATTTCAAACCAGGTTGAGTATCAACAGGGACGTAAGGCCAGCAAAGAAACATCGTCACTGTCGGTTTCCCATCGTCATGGATGTGAACGAACCACACGGACTACATCGGCCAAGCAACATCTCCTAATAAGGCCGTATTAGACAAGTTTTTCGGGATTAGAATGCGAGTGCGATTCCGGGAAGGCTCCGTTCGCATTCTGAGATGTCATCATTTGGGTTCCCTGTTCTCAACGTTCCCATAGATCACTCGGTGCTCCTGCCTTAGTACTGGATGCACCACATTGGTATGCCATTTTCTGAAAACCGTTTTCCGTTAATGCTAGCTCTCGTTGCAAAATGTATGTTGGCGCATAATATGTACGCTGGTTCTGAGGTAGATCAGTCGTCGCCTTGCTCCAGGCGTTTATCTTGGTGTTTTCCCAAACCACAACAGCAGCGCTTCGAAACCTAGAGGTACGACCCGACTGTCGTCGTCGTCGTCGTTGGGATCCAGTAGCTTCTCGAACGAATTTAACCTTTATCCCTTCACGCGCCACTGTGAAGACAATTGCGGAAGGCGGTGGTGAACATCGGGGGGACATGCAAATGACGGTATGCTCCTTTGGGGATTATGTTGGATAACGTGTAAATGTTCGATTCTGAATTGTTTAATAGAATAATTTATACCCAAGCACGTAATGTTGAATATCCAACATTCAAAAGAGATTCAAGAAATTGAATAGATTTCATGGTTTCAGTAGATTTGGAAGTTTTAAGATATTCAAGAAATTGAAGGAATTCAAGACAGTCAAGATTTTCAAGAGATTCGAGAGATTCAAGAAATTCGAAAGATTCAAGAATTTCAAGAAATTTAAGATATTCGAGAAATTTAACAGATTCAATACATTCAAGCGATTCAAACGATTTAATAGATTTGAGCGAATCAAGTGATTCAAGAGATTCAAGAAATTCAATAAATTCAAAAGATTTAAGAGATTGAAGAGATTTATGAGATTTAAGATATTCAAGAGATTTAAAAGGATCAAGAGTTTCATATGCTTTAAGAGCATCAAGAGCTTCAAGAGCTTCAAGAACTTTAAGAGCTACAAGAGCTTCAAGAGCTTCAAAAGCTTCAAATTTAAAGTTTCAAGTTTCAAGTTTCAAGTTTGAAGTTTCAAGTTTCAAGTTTCAAGTTTCAAGTTTCAAGTTTCAAGTTTCAAGTTTCAAGAAGATAAAGTTTCAAGAAGATGAAGCTTTTCAAGCATCTGGGAGGAAACTTTTCAAGCTTCTGAGAGGAAGATTTTCAAGCTTCTGAGTGAAAGCTTTCTAAGCTTCTGGGAGAAAGCTATTCAAGCATCTGAGAGAAAGATTTTTAAGCATCTGAGAGAAAGCATTTCAAGTATCTGAGAGAGAGCTTTTCAAGCATCTGAGAGGAAGCTTTTTTATCAGAGAAGACATTTTTCAAGCTTCTGAGAGGAAGCTTTTCAAGCATCTGAAAGCAAGTTTTTCAAACTTTTCAGAGGAAGCTTTCAAGCATCTGAGAGGAAAATTTTTAAGCATCTGAGAGAAAGCTTTTCAAGCATCTGAGAGGAAGCTTTTTTAGCATCTGGGAGGAAATTTTTCAAGCTTCTGATAGGAAGTTTTTCTATCTTCAGATAGGAAGCTTTAAAAACATCTAAGAGGAAGATTTCCAAAGCTTCTGGGAGGCACGCTATGTCTGAACCAGGAGATTATAAAAATCGAATGTACATCGGATTTTTTCTCGCTAAACCTTAGTATTTGGTGTGCGTTTTCATAATCAGAAGGGTTTAACATATTCTATCGGTGAAATTTTGATTTTTTCCACTTTTAAGCTATGTTTCATACGAAAATCTATAGAAATCTTGTTTTGTGACCGAAATCTGCCCATACAAAATGTATGGAAAACATTTCACCGATAAAATATTTTAAAACCTTCCGATTATGAAAATATAGACCGAATACTGATCTTTAACGAGAAAAAATCCGATGTACATTCGATTTTTATAATCTGCTGGTTCAGACATAGCGTGGAAGGAAGATTTTTAAGCTTCTGAGAGGAAGCTTTTCAAGCATCTGAGAGGAAGTTTTTCAAACTACTGAGAGCAAGTTTTTCAAGCTTCTTAGAGGAAACTTTCTAAGTTTCTGAAGGAAGCTTTTCAAGCATCTGGGAGGTAGCTTTTCAAGCTTTTAAGAGGAAGCTTTCCAGCATCTGAGATAAAACTTTTCAAGCTTCTGAGAGGAAGCTTTTCAAGCTTCTGAGAGAAAGCTTTATAAGCTTCTGATAGAAAGCTTTTCAAGCATCTGAGAGGAAAATGCTAAAGCATCTGAGCGGAAGCTTTTTGAGCATCTGAGAAGGAGATTTTCAAGCTTCTGAGAGAAAGCTTTTTTAGAATCTGAGAGAAAAACTTTTCAAGCTTCTGACAGGAAGCTTTTTAAGCATTCGAAAGAAAGGTTTTCAAGCTACTGAGAGGAAGCTTTCCAAGCATCTGAGAGGAGGCTCTTCAAGCTTCTGAGAGGAAGCTTTACGAGCTTATGAGAGGAAGCTTTCAAGCTTCTGAGAGGAAGCTTTCAAGCTTCTGATAAGAAGCTCTTCAAGCCTCCGACAAAAAGCTTTTCAAGCTACCGACAAGAAGCTTTTCTAGTTTACGACAGAAAGCTTTTCAAGCTTCTAACATAAAGCTTTTAAAGCCTCTGAAAGAAAACTTTTTAAGCTTCTTACAGAAAGCTTTTCAAGCTTCTGACAAAATGCTTCTGACACAAAGTTTTTCAAGCTTCTGACAGAAGGCTTTTCAATTTTTTAACAGAATGCGTTTCAAGCTTCTTACAGAATGTTTTGAAAGCTTCTGACAGAAAACTTTTCAAGCTTTTTACAGAAAGCTTTGCAAGCTACCGACAGACAGCTTTTCAAGCTTCCTACTGAAATTTGCACTAGCTTCTGACAGAAAGCATTGAAAGATTCAGGCAGCAAAGTTTTCAAGCTTCTGAAAGAAAGCTTTTGAAGCTTCTTGGAAAAAGCCTAACAAGCTTCTTTCAGATTTTTTTCAAACTTATGACGAAATGCTTTTTGGACTTCTGATAGAAATTCGGATTTTGGATTTTGGATTATGGGTTTTTGGATTTTGGATTTTGGATTTTGGATTTTGGATTTTGGATTTTGGATTTTGGATTTTGGATTTTGGATTTTGGATTTTGGATTTTGGATTTTGGATTTTGGATTTTGGATTTTGGATTTTGGATTTTGGATTTTGGATTTTGGATTTTGGATTTTGGATTTTGGATTTGGATTTTGGATTTTGGATTTTGGATTTTGGATTTTGGATTTTGGATTTTGGATTTTGGATTTTGGATTTTGGATTTTGGATTTTGGATTTTGGATTTTGGATTTTGGATTTTGGATTTTGGATTTTGGATTTTGGATTTTGGATTTTGGATTTTGGATTTTGGATTTTGGATTTTGGATTTTGGATTTTGGATTTTGGATTTTGGATTTGGATTTTGGATTTTGGATTTTGGATTTTGGATTTGGATTTTGGATTTTGGATTTTGGATTTTGGATTTTGGATTTTGGATTTTGGATTTTGGATTTTGGATTTTGGATTTTGGATTTTGGATTTTGGATTTTGGATTTTGGATTTTGGATTTTGGATTTTGGATTTTGGATTTTGGATTTTGGATTTTGGATTTTGGATTTTGGATTTTGGATTTTGGATTTTGGATTTTGGATTTTGGATTTTGGATTTTGGATTTTGGATTTGGATTTTGGATTTTGGATTTTGGATTTTGGATTTTGGATTTTGGATTTTGGATTTTGGATTTTGGATTTTGGATTTTGGATTTTGGATTTTGGATTTTGTGATTTTGGATTTTGGATTTTAGATTTTGGGGTCCGATTGATTTTGCTGACGGATTCGCGCGTGTTTTCGTCGCCGGAGAATTTTTTTTCCCTGTTTTGGAGCGTCTTGCTGGGTACGTATTTAAGAAGGCCCAAGCAAGACGGTTAATTTTCAGGACGCCAAGAAGTTTTGCTGTCAGTGTCAGTTTTGTGTTCAGTCGAGAATGGATTACCAACTGGTGAGTTCGTTTCATGCTTATGATAACACATATTTTCTTGAAAGCGTAACTTTTATGTAATATTTAAACAAACTTTGTATGGTTTGTCACTATAGGTGTCGGCATTATGCTTTTTTCTTATACAATTTGAATATACATATATTTTTCTCTTTTTGACATTATTAAAAATTATCTTTTGAATTGTTCGACATTGTGAATGTTGACGTATTTTCTAAAACTTCTACCATATCGAGACAAAATGCACAGTAATACTCATATGTAATTTTCAAACAAACTATGTATGGTTCGTCACTACAAGTGTCGGCATTATTCCTGTTTCATATAAGTTAAAATATATACATGTAATTTTCAGTTTTCGTCATTAATAAAAACGTCTTTTGAATTGTTCGACATTATAGATGTTGACGTATTTTTTCCAAAAACTTCTCGAGACAAAAATACAAAACTAGCTTTTAATACAAGTCGTATATTTCCCCCTTGTCCATGGATCGCATCACCGACCAGAGGTGACTCCCAGATCTTTTCCTCCCTCACTAATAAACACCCTTCCCGTGGTGATTGTGGAGATGCAGCGGATTCTCGGTCTCTAGAAGCAACAATCATTACACCCTAACATTCCTTCCCCATCCCAACTGACTGTAAGGACTTGGCCGGCGCCGTTATTGATCAATAATATTAGATCTGCTAAAATTGCACTTCGAGAGTAAGCGGAAACTCCCATCCGTTATTCATTTGGATCGTAGTGCAATTCTTTTGGATTTTGGATTTTGGATTTGGATTTTGGATTTTGGATTTTGGATTTTGGATTTTGGATTTTGGATTTTGGATTTTGGATTTTGGATTTTGGATTTTGGATTTTGGATTTTGGATTTTGGATTTTGGATTTTGGATTTTGGATTTTGGATTTTGGATTTTGGATTTTGGATTTGGATTTTGGATTTTGGATTTTGGATTTTGGATTTTGGATTTTGGATTTTGGATTTTGGATTTTGGATTTTGGATTTTGGATTTGGATTTTGGATTTTGGATTTTGGATTTTGGATTTTGGATTTTGGATTTTGGATTTTGGATTTTGGATTTTGGATTTTGGATTTTGGATTTTGGATTTTGGATTTTGGATTTTGGATTTTGGATTTTGGATTTTGGATTTTGGATTTTGGATTTTGGATTTTGGATTTTGGATTTTGGATTTTGGATTTTGGATTTTGGATTTTGGATTTTGGATTTTGGATTTTGGATTTTGGATTTTGGATTTTGGATTTTGGATTTTGGATTTTGGATTTTGGATTTTGGATTTGGATTTTGGATTTTGGATTTTGGATTTTGGATTTTGGATTTTGGATTTTGTGATTTTGGATTTTGGATTTTAGATTTTGGGGTCCGATTGATTTTGCTGACGGATTCGCGCGTGTTTTCGTCGCCGGAGAATTTTTTTTCCCTGTTTTGGAGCGTCTTGCTGGGTACGTATTTAAGAAGGCCCAAGCAAGACGGTTAATTTTCAGGACGCCAAGAAGTTTTGCTGTCAGTGTCAGTTTTGTGTTCAGTCGAGAATGGATTACCAACTGGTGAGTTCGTTTCATGCTTATGATAACACATATTTTCTTGAAAGCGTAACTTTTATGTAATATTTAAACAAACTTTGTATGGTTTGTCACTATAGGTGTCGGCATTATGCTTTTTTCTTATACAATTTGAATATACATATATTTTTCTCTTTTTGACATTATTAAAAATTATCTTTTGAATTGTTCGACATTGTGAATGTTGACGTATTTTCTAAAACTTCTACCATATCGAGACAAAATGCACAGTAATACTCATATGTAATTTTCAAACAAACTATGTATGGTTCGTCACTACAAGTGTCGGCATTATTCCTGTTTCATATAAGTTAAAATATATACATGTAATTTTCAGTTTTCGTCATTAATAAAAACGTCTTTTGAATTGTTCGACATTATAGATGTTGACGTATTTTTTCCAAAAACTTCTCGAGACAAAAATACAAAACTAGCTTTTAATACAAGTCGTATATTTCCCCCTTGTCCATGGATCGCATCACCGACCAGAGGTGACTCCCAGATCTTTTCCTCCCTCACTAATAAACACCCTTCCCGTGGTGATTGTGGAGATGCAGCGGATTCTCGGTCTCTAGAAGCAACAATCATTACACCCTAACATTCCTTCCCCATCCCAACTGACTGTAAGGACTTGGCCGGCGCCGTTATTGATCAATAATATTAGATCTGCTAAAATTGCACTTCGAGAGTAAGCGGAAACTCCCATCCGTTATTCATTTGGATCGTAGTGCAATTCTTTTGGATTTTGGATTTTGGATTTTGGATTTTGGATTTTGGATTTTGGATTTTGGATTTTGGATTTTGGATTTTGGATTTTGGATTTTGGATTTTGGATTTTGGATTTTGGATTTTGCTTTCAGCTCTCTTCTCTCTGCTTTCTGCTTTCTGATCTCTTCTCTCTGCTTTCTGCTCTCTGCTATCTGCTCTCTGCTTTCTGCTCTCTCCTTTCTGCTTTCTGATTTATTTTTTCTGCTTTCTGCTCTTTTCTCTCTTCTTTCTGCTTTCTGCTTTATTCTTTCTGCTTTTTGCTCTCTGCTCTCTTCTCTCTGCTTCCTGCTTCCTGCTCTCTTTTATCTGCTTTTTGCTTTCTGATTTCTGCTCTCTGCTATCTGCTCTCTGCTTTCTGCTTTCTGCTTTCTGCTTTCTGCTTTCTGCTTTCTGCTTTCTGTTCTCTTCTCTCTGTTTTCTGCTTTTTGCTTTCAGCTTTCTGAATTCTGTTCTCTGCTCTCTGATTTCTTACTCTGATTCTGATCCCGTGTAACTAAGACCATAATCCTTGCTGGAGCACACCGCCATCGTCATGGCAGCTGGGTGCATCTAGGCAGTGCCGTCTCCTAGCATTACCATGGCCGCAGGGTGGCCGGGAACATTTCATACCAAACTTAGTAGACTGTGTTAGGAAACGCGCAGGAAACCAACGCCGCCTGGGATGAACAGGTTCCCCCTAATGCGAATCGTGCCAACTAGAGCGTGAAGAGTTTGGTTTCTGTGCGGGTGGATCTTCTTCCTCCTGAATATCTGCATCCAGCCAAGCTCGGTCCTGAATGAATGTATGTATGTTCGCTTTGCAAGCACAAATAACATACAACACACATCACAACAAGAACAGTCAGGGAATGAGCATTGCGAATGATGGCGGAGGCTTTGGAAGTGGTGGCAGATCGTCAACAGCCATCGTCGCGTGAAGAGCAAAAAAATATAAGCGGATGTTCAAACGAACAAACATAACATCATTTCGACATGTTTTGCTTTCAGTAAACGCCGAGCGGGAAAAGATAACAGGGATTCTGAAAAGATAAAAGTGTTTGCTTTCGATACTTGAAACTATTTATGTTGAAAGGGAGGGAAAAAAATGCTTCGCAACTCAGCCGCAGTTCAATTGATGGAAGAAATTGATATATTTATTCCCGGCGGCCGTTATTTATCTATTTCCGATCCGAATCCGAACGCTGTATTGTAATCCGGAGCTTACAGTCGCGCTTCATCGACTTCTATGTAACTTTTTGCCAACTCGTAATTTCGATCAATGGCTCTCATCATCCTCGAGAAAGAAAAAAAAACTGTCCCGAAAAAATATTCTAATCCGAGCTTTTCTTGTCTTGTGTTGTGTTTTATCCCTCCCTCAGTGGTAATCTCGGAGGGCCTGGGAGAAACGGACGACGGAGGAAAAAGTTTCTTCTCGATGATTTCAAAAGATGGAAAAGTTGCTACCACATCATACGTTGGATACATCCAACCACCGAACGGGCCCTGTTGGCACAAAATTATTTCCGTAACAACTGCGACAAACCTCGACCCACGCAAGAGAAAACTAATGGCGCGCCATCATTAAAAAGCAATATTAAGCCGATCTGATTGGGTGGGAACTAACATCGCATTCGAGACAGACTCGACGAGGGGAAAGAAAAGTGGTTGAATACCACTCTACGCTGGAATGATTTCCGATTGTTAAAAATACAGGAAAATGGTGATAATGACATAGAAGATTAGGCGGAAGGAAAGCATATTTCTAAGCGGCTTAGTAAAGAGTTGGATGATTAGTTCATTTTAAGAACATCGATCGTAAACTTCTGCAAGTTCAGTAGATTTTTGTTTACAAAGTCAATAGTTGATTGGTTTCCCGAGAAAAGTTGGTTAACAAAAAGATAACATGTTGAGTTATCAGATAACAAGCCAGGCAGCATATCAAAGATGGTAACAAAAATCTATTAATATGATATAATTGACACATTTTAAATATTTGTTACCTTTGGCTTGAAAGCCCTCAATATCATTTTTGAAAGTTAAATTTTTATCTAGCGCGAGCGCTAGATACTTACCTTCATCTGACAAATTTATTAAGTCTGTGTTTGCAGCCTGCAGCCATTTGTTCAAGTGAGATGGGAATAAAGTGTGATTTTTACGGAAAGGCACATGCCAATCATCTTTGCGCTGAATTTATGGCTCTTTCTGTTCCGCAGAGATTGATTATCACTTCAGTCGGCGTGCTGTTGTATTTTGTACTACACTGATGAATAAACCTCGCTTTTCGATCACAACAGCAGCGTGGTCAACCATGCGACAACAGGAAGGTTAAGGTGGGAGAGCGAAACGTAGGTTTCAATTGCTCAAGAAGAAGTCATCGCCGAGTCGACTGCTCTTAGGATCAATTTTGCCTGAAGTGTAAACGTCGGCATCATAGTCTCCTTTACAGTACTGGACAGAATAAAGTACGCATTGGCCGTTTTCCCATACAAAATGGTCAAGTTTGGAGATCTGAATCTCAGCTTTTAATGTTCCGATTGATCTGAAATTTTCACCACAGCCTAGATAAAAAAAAAAATTCACTCAATTAAAATATCACTGCATTTGAAACACAATTTTTTAAATTATTCAAAAACTCTCAATTTGCAAAAAATTGCAAAATTTAATTTTGAAAATATTTTGAAAACAATCAGTATACCGAAAAATGATGTTCTGCAAATTTGTGTGTCTTATCAAATTGTACATTTTTGCAGAAAGACATATTGCTCTAAATATTTTCGTTTAAAAATTATTTTTACTTTAAAATTTTGTCATTTTTATCAAAATTTGAGATTTGCGATAGCTTAAAAGTTCTTTAATGAAAAACTATGAATTTCTAGCTTAGCAAATTTGAGGTTACTTTCAAGCTGCGGTGCAAATTTCAGGTCAATCGGACAACTAGAAACCGAGATATAAGACTCCAAACTTGATCATTTTGTATGGAAAAACGACCAATGCGTACTTTATTCTGTCCAGTACTGTATGTCAAAGAGAAACCCAAGCAGTACCAGAACCATCAAGTCATGCGCCCCCAAAGCCGGTTGTAGAACAAGATCCAACACCATCGACTTGAACGACAGTCACATGTTCCAGTCTGGCTACGCCTACATGTCCCATGTTCTATGTAAACCTTGTGGACGGCGGGACAAATATGCTCAGAACGGCAGCGTAGTGGACTTTATCGACAAAAGCTACCAGCCACATCCATGCAGGATAATGTTGGACAATGGTTCTCAAGTCAATTTGAATTCACGATCGATGGCAAGTATGTTAAACTCTTAGCTGAACTCCTCGAACGTCACTGTTTTCGGGGTGAATAGTACGCAGACTCGGTCATCTTATTGTGGTGTGGTACATCTCTCGTCGTGATACAAAGATTTCCACGCCAAGCTCAAGTGTTTGTTTATCGATAAGGTGAATACAGATCTTCCTTCGCATATCAGCGCATTGGAGCTTCCTGAATGGTTCCTGCAGTTGCTGATGCTCAGAGAAATTACGTTGGCTAATAATCTTCTCATTTTGGGTGAGACCCAATTTGGTTGGGTTGTTGGTGGAGTGTTTGAAGAAGGTGCGTTAGCTGAAAAGTTCTTGGAGTGGTGGATACAGAAGTGATAGTGGGGTAGTGGACGTCTCTGTTTTTCCCTATTAGTGGTTTTGATTGTTTATTATTGTAGAGTCCGGATTGAAGAAAGGTAGACGAGGTATTTGTAAGGAACAAAGTATATTTGTGTGCTTCTTCTTTGGAGGTCTAACTGATAATAATCAAAGAACTGAATTTAACATAATGACATAAGGTTAGCAAAGCCTACTGCTCTGCTACATCTCCCTTTTTTAGAATATGTCGTATGGGGCCAACCAAGCTGCCAACTTCTTGGAGCAAAGCGGTCGTGGTTCAACATCGGTATCAACGGATGGCTCTTGTCCAGTCGCTTCATCTGGTTGGATCTCATCAGGTTCGGCAACAGCTACCGCTTCAGGGTGGACCAGTTCAGGTGTATTACATCGTAAGCGGTCATCATTTGCTGAAGTGGTTGCTGAAACTTCAGGAACTGGTACGACATCGGGTCCAGGAGGGAAGGTTTCTTCTTCTAGGTCATCTGTTTCGATATGGGTGTAATCTTGATGTTCTTGTAGGAGGATTTGCCATGGAAGATTAACTGGTTGAGCAACGGATGGTTCTTTGGTTTCATATCGTTCACGTAGCTGATTAGTGTGTGACCGTATAAGCTTCTCACGGGATCCGAGGTGCAGGAACACGTTGTAGTTGACTGAACCTTTCCGCTCTACAATCCGTCCAGGAATCCAGGATTTCTTGTTGTTGCTGTGGTACTCGGCGTACACCTGATCTTCAGGTTGAAACTCACGTTTGAAAGCACCGTGTCTTCTGTTGAACTGCAGATTCTGTTGATCATTACTGCTTGTAGGTGTTCGAACGGGCTTCTTCAAGAGGTCCAAAGTCGTCCGGGCTGGTCTACCAAGAAACAGTTCTGCTTCAGTCTTCGTCTGCGGACTGCACTTATTCGGTGTATTGCGGTATACAAACAGGAAGGTTTGAAGATGCTGTAGTGTTGGCGTAGATTCCCCTTCACTTAACTTCTTGAGTCCGCGCTTGAGAGAATCGACAAAACGCTCTGCTTGACCATTCAATTGGGGATGGTATGGAGCAGTACGCATGTGATTGATTCCGTTCTCTTGGACGAACTGCTGGAATTTTTCGCTAGTGAATTGGGTTCCGTTATCCGAGACTTCCGAGGTTTCCGGATTCCCGTAGCGAGCGAAGGTTTCACGTAGTATATCCAACGTTGCAGTTGCGGTTATGTTACGAGTTCGAAAAATTTCTGGCCACTTGGAATATGCGTCCACTATAACCAAGTAATAGTATCCGCCGATTGGACCTGCGTAATCTATGTGTACACGTTGCCATGGTTGGGTGCACACGGGCCAGGATTCCAGAGTAGTCTTCGTCGGAGCCTTCGCTGCTTGAGCACAGGATCTGCACTCACGAACAAAGTCTTTCGTCCTCGTCAACGTTTGGCCAGTAAATGTAGCTTCTTGCCAGTGATTTTATTCGGTCCATGCCAGGGTGTCCCTTGTGGAGCTGATGAAGTACTTGCTTGCGAAACCTTCTGGAATGACGATGCGGTCACATCAAACAGTTGTCGAATATCTGCAATCCATCGCGTCGGGAGTTGAATTTTCTCACAGCAGGGTCAGTAATCTTCTTACTACTTACGGGCCAACCTTCTTTCAGGAATTGCATAACTTGCTGCATAACTTGATCTTTCTGGGTTTAAGCAACAATCATCTTGAATGTCAGGGAGAGTTTGCTCACCGTGTCTGTGACAACAGCTTTGACTTCGTTTTCCAAGTGTACTGCAGCGAGAACGTAATCTTCATCTGGTCGGGTTTGAGTGGACATCAGTCTTGACAGGACATCTGCGCAACCGAACTTGTCAGTCGAAATGTGCTGGATCTCAAAATCGTACAGGAGCAAAGTGAAGGCCCAACGTTGCAGTCTGCTGGCAGTATACACCGGTATACCCTTCTTGGATCCAAAAATCTTGATCAGCGGCTGATGATCCGTCTGGAGGATGAATCTACGTCCGTACAGCATTTTATGAAAACAAGTAACTCCAAAAACTAGGGCGAGTGCTTCTTTCTCTATCTGTCCATAGTTGGCTTCTGCTGGCGTCAAAGATCTTGATGTATGTGCGATAGCCTTGATTTCGCCGGTTGGAAAACGATGCATGATTACGGACCCAAGTCCATACTTGGATGCGTCTGCCGAGACAATGATTTCCTTGGCTGGATCAAAATGGGTCAGGAGCAGATTCGAACAAAGAATTACCTTGAATTTGTCGAATGATTGTTGACACTCGGATGTCCAATTCCAGTGGGCGTCTTTCTTGAGCAGATTGTCGAGAGATGCTCTTAACTGGTTCATCTGCTTCACAAATCGTCCATAATAGTTGATAGCTCCCAGGTAAGAACGAAGCTGTTGAACGTCCTTCGGTGGTGGCATCTGGGAAATCGCTAACTTTTTCGATGGATCTGGGCAAATTGTCGACTATGTGTCCGAGAAACTTGATTTGGGAAACGGCGAACTTGCATTTTTCAATGTTGAGGTGGAAGCCACATTCTCGAATTCGCTCAAGGACAGCATACAGGCTACGGTCGTGTTCTTCCTGGGTCTTGCCAGCGATGAGAATATCGTCCAGATAAGGTTTCACTCCAGGTATTTCGGCAACCATGCTATCGATGATGCGTTGAAAAGCTCCTGGGGCTGATTTGACTCCTGGCGGTAGGCGGTTATACTGGAACAAGCCTCGATGTGTGTTAACCGTAAGCAGCTTTCTTGATGATTCCTCAACTTTTACTTGTAGATAGGCATCTGACAAGTCCAGGTGGGTGAAGAACCGTGCTCCGGATATTTCAGCGAACAGATCATCAGGATGCGGAAGAGGGTGCCGGTCAGATTCGAGAGCGTCGTTCAAGCCAGTGGAATAGTCACCGCATACACGGACAGAGACATTATCTGCCTTCCGTACGACAACTATCGGTGCCGCCCAATCTGAAAATTGCACTGGAGAAATTATACCTTTGTCCTGGAACCGCTGGAGTTCTGCTTCCACCTTCGGAAGTGCCGCGTAGGCCACTGGTCGCTTCGGACAGTACACCGGACGAGCGTCTTGCTTCGGGTACAGCTCAATTTTCGCTTTCGTGCATCGGCCCAGCGTACTCTTGAACACTTCTGGAAACTTCTGCTTGAGCTGCTTTGTAAAATCTTCAGGGCGCTGCTGGATTGCATTGACAAGACTGTTGATTGGAATGGACCAAAGATCGAACAGGTCCATGGTTTCAATTCTCAGCACGTTCAAGTCAGGATTTTTTGAAATGAAAATGCGCCCTGACTTGCTCACGTTGCCGATGGTGATGTCGGTGTGAAATTCTGCTAGAAGCTTGAGATTATCTCCAGAGGCGGTGATTGCTGCTTCGGCAGTTCTCCGAGTCGCTGGTTGTCCTATTTTGATCCAGTTTTCTTTCAAAATGACTGTGATATCCGATGCCGAATCATGTTGAAGCTTGACCGGTAGTCCGTTGAGTTCTACTGTGACGAATTTGCGCTTGCTTTCCACGTTCCAGATTGAGAAAATTCCTTTTGTCTTCAGATTTTCCTTTGGCTTGAAGTGGAATGGCTTTGGTTTGGTTTTATCGTTTGAGCAGTACCCTTCTTTGTGGCCTTTCTGCTTGCACTTGGTGCAGGTGTGACTGGAGAACGGGCAAAAGCGAGTGTAGTGCATTTCACCGCATTTCCAGCAAGACGTCTTGGAGGTCTTGGCTTTCTTCGGGTTTGAATCTTTATGGTTCCGAGTGATGGCGTTGATGGTCTTGCTATCCTTGTTCTCGACCATTTGAGTATCGTGCTTCAGGTTAACAATACGATGACACTCCTCCACCAGATTTTCCAAAGTGATAGTACTTGGACCATCTGGCCGCGCCGGGGCTGATTCTTCAGCATCTAGCTTGGAGATCAGCCTGGCACGAATATCGGCATCGCGTGGTGATTGCAGGCCGCAAATGAACTGGAGAGCCTTGAACTGGTCGTTAGATAGCTTTGACAACTGGAACGCTTCGCAGTGTTTGTTAATCTTCGCCGCATACGAGGTAAAATCGTCTGCTTCACTCTTGAAGTACTGCTAACACTGATACCTCGCATGGAAAATTGACTTCCGACGTCCGAACAGCTTCTTCAGTTTGCCAACGGTTTCATCTAGGCTGAATTCCCTTGGGTGCTTCGGAAGGATGCTGTCCACGTATCGCCCATGGACCGTCGTAGTGAGTTTTCGGAGAAGCAACCTCACCTAGGCAGCGTCGCCCAGGCGTTTTCCGTCCTCTTTAAAAACATCTTCGTATCGAGAATACCATGCATCAAAGAAAAGGCCGTCGTCAGGATCGAACTGGAACTCTTGAATCCCGGAGGCGAGCGATTCTATGATTTGCTCACTTCCGTCGGTTGGATCGGGTCGTTCCAGTGCAGTAATCCGCTCCTACTGTTGCACGATTAGCTCGTTGTCGGACATTTCTTCTTACGGTACTTCGATAGATGTTCCGTCGAGATACTTGAGGTTGACTTCGGTTCGTACTTCTCGTCGCAAAATATTGTAGACTCCGGATTGAAGGAAGACGAGGTATTTGTAAGGAACAAAGTATATTTGTGTGCTTCTTCTTTGGAGGTCTAACTGATAATAATCAAAGAACAGAATTTAACATGGACCAATGCACGAGTTCACGAATTTGACGTTTGAGCGGTGCACTAAATTCACTAATTGCCATGGTCACATAAATAACACGGCACCGCTCAAACGTCAAATAATGAACTCGTGCATTGGACCATAATGACATAAGGTTAGCTAAGCCTACTGCTCTGCTACATTTATACAATTTTTACCGTAGAAAATATCGGTTTTCACTTTAGTGTCTAAGAGTTTAGTAGTGCTTCAAGAAGTTGTTGCAGTGTAACAAAAAACGTTACTAGTTTTTCAACAAATTTAATTTTTCGTTTGTGATTTAACATGGTTGTCCATTGTGTATTGTTTGTTCGTCAAGCAAATGTTTCATACGTGTATATGTGAAGTATTGTGCTACGGCATTTGAACGTGTATCAGTACTAGCGTGTTCAGATCGAAGATCTCACGAGAAGATGAGTATTTGATCACTAGTGTTCATTCTATTTGTTTGATCCTAAGTCATATGCCCAGTAATAGTAACAAATTCTGTTCCTGTAATGATAAACACTCGACTCCAGAGTGTATGTGTTACCCTAGTGCCAATGGTTTGTTTGCTGACTGGTCTGCATGGAGAATGGGAGTAAAACCTTGTTCTTTATTTGGAGCACTGCCTTTTCTAACTTCTTTCCGTGAGTTTTATCACGGGTAAGTTTCATCTGTTTACATATTTGTACAACTCTCGCATAACTTCTGATCTCGCCCTAAAAGCCATTGGTAACCATGGGTGTAGCTCGTTGTTACTGAGCATCTGAATGGATTTTCATGTTATTTAATAATGCTGTGGGGAAGAAAGGATCAATATCTACCTGCCCGTGATGTTGGTTTGGATGCTTATTCCTTCATTTGCTCAGAAACAACGAGCTACGCTCGTGGTTACCAATGGCTTTTAGGGCGTTATCTCAGAGTATGCGAGAACTGAACTATTGCTCCACAAGGTGCATTGTGCCCCAGTTCCCCCAATAGTCAGATGAACATTCATCTGGCTACTCACGAGAGTGTATGACTACAATTGACTTTTGTTCATTCGAAGCGAAGGTTTCGAGCGTTGTACTACATGTGTGTATTGTACTCGAACACGATACACATGGAATTATGTGATCTTTATAGCTATTTTATGATCATGGTGTGCAGTGCAATTTTCGAAGTTGTATTATGTACAACAATTCCAATTTTAACTGTATTGTAAATTGCTATATTTCCCCCTTCTATATTAATGGTTGTTGTACACAAATACAACTCTGTTTGCTGTACAAGCAGCTCTGAAGAACCTGTCGATTTTAACACTCGTTAA
The DNA here is from genome assembly GCF_002204515.2 of Aedes aegypti. Classification (NCBI taxonomy): domain Eukaryota; kingdom Metazoa; phylum Arthropoda; class Insecta; order Diptera; family Culicidae; genus Aedes; species Aedes aegypti. The sequence continues at coordinate 20,758,408 of NC_035109.1, read as the reverse complement.
AAAACCATCGAGGAGTGCACATCGATGTTCTACAACCTACAAAACCTACAAGTGTTCTTTGCCGAGTGATCTGTAAACGGTATTTCTACAGTAAAGATGGCATCAGACAATGCTGGGAAGACAAGTGCTGGTGAAACTGTGGATCCTGATTCACAGGTCGTAAGTATTACCGAAACCTGTGACAAGGGAGCAAATTCGACAGCATTACTTTCTGCTATGGTTGCTGACAGCTGTGGTGTGGTAAAGCCAAGTGGTAAGGATCGGTTTGGACTTGCGTCTGGGGATGAAACCAGCAGTAAGATGCCTGGTTCTGAAGCGGACGCCATTGTTGCCAATGCAACGAATGATAGCGATATATGGCGTTTTCAAATCCACCTTGAGAATGGCTATTTCACTGAGACGTTGAAAAACGAACTTATGAGAGACTTGAACGTGTTCTTGTACTCTTCTTCAGGTTCTTCTTTTATCCCTTGTTTCAAAGGTTCTGGGTTGCGATTCGGTATTGTCTGGTTTACACCAGACAATGAAGACAGTTATAATTGGATTGTTGATAAGCTTGAAGCTATCAATAAAAAGGCGGAAGAGTGTAAATTCATTAAGTAACCTTACTCCGTACGCCAGAACAAGATTTGCCTGAACCTTCCTTGGGATACTAAAGAAGGCTTGACAGAGGGAAATGTTTTGGAAAGGCTTAAATTCCAAAACCCACGTATCCCAATAAATCACTGGAGGGTTATAAACTCCCAATCAACAAATTCGGGTAATAAATCGGTGATGTGTACTATTGATGACACGTCTTTGAGGCTTTTGGAAAAGCAAAAGTTTCGGTTGAACTACGGGTTTCACACAGTACAAGCAGATGTACTGCCTCAGAAAAAAAACTGCAAAAAATCAAAAGTGATTGATTAGTTGTTTGCTTTTGCTTGCTTGGGTGGCTCGTCTACCTTGTGCTATTGTTTAGCTACTGGCTTCAAATATGAGGCTTTCATTCTCTTATTTTGATTTGAACTTTGGATTTCACAATGCAGCATGTCTGCTTCTTTTCTACCAAAATGACCACATACATACAATATTAGTAATACACTTACACATCCCACTCACAACACAACTTCCACAATACATCAACAGTTACATAAATCGGTTCAATTTATGGTTGCTCTGCGCTGAGGTGTTTTTGTTTCTGTTTTCTTTTTTGCAATTAGGTCGATATAGAACAAAATTGAACTTCAGTGTTGGAGGTTTCTCTCACACAGAGCTCATTTTTGATTTTATATCGTCCATTTTGCTGTTGGCCTTCGGGTTTATTCTTTTTTCGAAAAGATTTGGCCCCTGAGGAATTTGGGCTTCATTCTATTGATTTTTACGCCTTAGCGTCACTGGATGCCTTCCAAAGCATCTGTCTCTTTCCCCGGTCCTTCCTCTCCTTTGATCCCTATCCTTTTCTCCCATGCTTTCCCGTCAGGTAAATGATGAGAAAAGCGTCACAAAGGCAAGGGCACAAATCTCCCATTTGCAGGGGAACGTGCCATTTGAGCCGACGTTCTGATACCTGATAAAAGTTAACAGCCAGGATAATGTTGGACAGTGGTTCTCAAGTCAATTTGAATTCACGATCGATGGCAAGTATGTTAAACTCTTAGCTGAACTCCTCGAACGTCACTGTTTTCGGGGTGAATAGTACGCAGACTCGGTCATCTCATTGTGGTGTGGTACATCTCTCGTCGTGATACAAAGATTTCCACGCCAAGCTCAACTGTTTGTTTATTGATAAGGTGAATACAGATATTCCTTCGCATATCAGTCCGTTAGCGTGTTGGATTGTACCCCGTTTGGCATAAATTCGTTTGGCATAAAGCTGTTTGGCATAAAGTCGTTTGGCGTAATGATTGACTTACAAGGGAAGGTCACGATGGTGTTACACGGGGTTTTCAATCGGACTATTTTTGTTAGATTCTACATGTCGAAATATGAAAAACCCCAAAGCCTTTCGGGTGATGGACCAGTGGTGTAGCCAGGAGGGGCTCTGAAAGGGGCAATTTTGTACGTATATTATATTATTAAGCAAATTGCAAATTTGACAAAAATATTTTTTTAGTATCTATTGTGATGGTAGAGAACGGAATTGACATTAATGTATGTTTAAAATGTATTTTCCATGCCATTGGCGTAACTAACATGGAATATGGGCACTCAAACAAATTTGGTTTTATTAGAATAGTATACCAATACTGAACCCATCTCGATTGCGCCTATGGCATGGAAAATACATTTTAAACATACATTCATATCAATTCTGTTCTCTACTATCACAATAGATATTAAAAAAATATTTTTGCCAAATTTCCAATTAGCTTAATAATATAATATACGTACAAAATTGCCCCTTTCAGAGTCCCTCCTGGCTACACCACTGGTCCATCACCCGAAAGGCTTTGGGGTTTTTCATATTTCGACATGTAGAATCTAACAAAAATAGTACGGTTGAAAAACCCCTTGTAACACCATCGTGACCTTCCCTTGTTAGAATGGATATCGGCATTTTCGAAGTTTTCACCGAGATCAATATCACCGAGCCCATAGCAAAAATTTTTCGTGGGTTCTCAATAAGCGTGGTTATTATTCAGAGCTATTCCAAGAATGAATGTCTATCAATGTCGAAAATTGTAGTTACATTAGAGAGCATAACAAAATAAAACTCATGACGGGTCTGGTGGAAGATCTTTCCGGAATAATAATTTTCTCCACATCCCAGAACATTTATTTGCAAAATCTTATCCCAAGACCTATAATTGCAGCATAATGCAAAAATAGCCTATAAACGAGAGCAGATTATGTTTCGTTTAAAATGTTTAAGACTCTAACGCAAAAAAACCTTCTCACAGCATAACTCAAATCAACAGCACATTTTTGAAAGAAAACATCTGTGGCAAAACTTTTGAATGATTCAATATAAATTTGTACACTGAACATCAAAAACACTGTCTATTTTTGAAAGAAGGGTAAATTTGTGATTGAAATAATATTTTTTTCCAGCATATCTCAAAATCAAAAATCATGTTGAACATTGGCAAATTTTAAAGTAATTATCATTCTAACGTCTTGCAAGAATTGATAAATTAGTAAAATATAAAAATGATTAACATTTAGCTTACCTAAATAATAACATACAAAAAAAAAACAGTATAAATATAAAGAACAGCCTATTTAAAAAAGGTAAAATGTATGATTAAACCAATAGAAAATTTGACGCCAAGAATAATTGCGGCTTGATCAAACTTAAAAAAAATATTTAAATTGATGTAAATAGATCTTTGAAACGTTAAGTAAAGTGTTTTCATCTGGTATCGACTCCCTGCTTAACTGCTCATAACTGCATGTTTGTCATATTTAACATTTTTGACAATTTCGAGTTAATACCGAGGAGAGTCATCAAATGACAAATACTTTCGATCAACTTACTGAAATCTGTGAGATTGTTCTAGAAAATTCGAAAAAAATATCAAGTTGTTTTGTCACATTGGCAATTGTAACCGCATAACAGCCACATTGAGATTACACATGAGCGTCATAATGCAGCAGCAACGAAATTTCTATCAGATTTTTTTTTCTGACTATTCACCCAATATGCGAAATGAGATGTACAAAATTTCAGCCTCAAACGAGCACTTATGAATTCTCAGAGATTTTTTCAAATTTTAGTATCCGATTTACTCGATGCCTACTTTTGTCTAATGTTACAAATATGCAGTTATGGGCAGTTAAGTGGTCGTTTCGGAGATACATCAGTTCGCCTATGTCGAAGTTTTAAAACCTGCAGTCCACTCTCGTACAGAGAATGTTCGACTTGCTCTATAGTATGTAAGTTTTTTTCAATGTTTGTTTTATAATTTGGTCACGAAAATATATATAAGAAACCGCAGGAGATGACCCAATCCATTAGTAGGCCGAAACGTTCGGTAAATTCTAAGATTTGATGTTCTTCTTCTTCTTCTTGGCATCACGTCCTCACTGAGACAGAGCCTACTTTTCAGCTTAGTTTTTTTATGACCACTTCCACAGTTATTAACTGAGAGCTTTCTTTGCCAAAGTTTCCATTTTTCGTATATCGTGTGGCACTCTATACCCAGGGAAGTCAAGGAAATTTCCATTACGAAAAGATTCTGGACCGATCGGGAATCGAACCCCACCACCTTCAGCATGGCTCTGCTTAGTAGCTGTGGAATTTAACCACTTGGCTAAGGAAGACCCTTTGATGTTAATTCACTGAAATAGGCGATGAAATCATCAGTTAAACTAGATTAAAAACAAACAGTTTAGAATTTAAATCCTCTCTAATTGACATTATCAGGGAACTCTTCGCCAAATTATTTCATATCGTTACTCAAGAGCATGACACCGAAAGATCTTTTAATGGAATTGAGTTATTCCAAGAAAATCAAACAAGTGAACTTCTGAAATAGAATAATGGATGTATCTCAAAACCACTACTGAGAAACGTTAATAGTCGAACCTGTTGCCACTGCTGACAGAGTGATCCAATTCAGTTCCATACAAACAGAAGGAAGAAAAACAACAATTTCCAAGAAACCCCACTCAAAATCTGCTCTACTGTGAATTGAAATAAAGACTTCTCTCACCAAAACCGATAAATTTTCTCGTGCACTGGTTTTTCTGCGGCACTAAAGTTGGTGTCCCCAAAATGGTTCCAAAGATGGATTGCAACATTTCAAAGGAAATCCATTGCGCGAGATTATTTTTTTTTGGCGGTGGTCTCCGTGCTGTGTTATCTCCGTAAAAACCACGATTTATGCTAATAGGATTTTGCCTATACCGTGTTGTGCTTGTTGGGACCGTAAAACGAGGTAGCTTCGATAGGGAGGGAACTAAAATACACTATGCGAAATAAGAAATAAGATTTTTATGTAATTCAGTCAACTAAACGAATGCAAAAGTTGTGAGTATCAGTATGACACTTCATGTCAGAGCTATTGTTGTTGAAATCGAAATTATTAGATGCTTTATATTGAAATATCGAAAATTCATGAGATTATATAGGTCCTTTTGAAAAGTAACGCAAGAATTAGATTTTCTTCCAGAAAACTATCGAAGCTACCCCGTTTTGCGGTGCCTCCTCTCGGTTACCAATCCATGGCGAACAGCCGAAGGATAATGTGGTTTGGGGGTGGGGATGTGTTGCGCGACGAATGGAAAAGGCAGGTTATGGTACCTAATGGGACTAGAGATGCTGTGGGTGGAAAGGGGCAGGCAGAAACGGAATATGAATGCTGGTATGTTACAACCCAATTTGGGAACCCCACGAGAGAGAGAGAGACAGACCGAGAGAGAGTGACTTGAATGGTAATGTATATTCAGAAGTGGCATTCTGGCGGAACGGCGATGTCGACACTGCTTTTGTGGCTTCTGAGAAAAGTGACTTTTTATGTGAATTCTGATTTATATTTCTTATTGTGGGAAACAGAAGGCATAATTTGTCAAGCGATGGTTGGTGGCATCTAAGGTCTATCGGCTGTAATGGAATATGTTTCAGCCAACTAGTTCAGAGAGTTCAATTACTCAGAACATTTTTTTTCTTATCTGTATTTCTAGATGGTTTCCAGCTCAAATCCCAAATAAACATGTTTTTCTTCCAGACTGACCTATTTCAATTCAAACTGAAATTTGTGAATTTATTAGTAACTACCCTAAAATAATATTTCTCACTAACATTTTGTAAATGTTCCTGGACTAAGTTTTGAAAAGTGATGATCACATAAGAAGATTGTTCTTAATAAAAAACAAATCATAAAGTTTTAATGTTTTATAACAAGTTTCAAAAAACAACATATTATGCATTGAGAGAAAAAATCACATCAAATTAGAATTAGATTAAAGTCGATTTTCTCAAAACCATACCATTAAATTCTTATATTTTTTCTTCAGAAAGCTGGAGTCTAGCTTTAAGTTTGGGCACATAGTCTAGGATAGCAACTTATTTACTTAATTTTTTACGATTTTGTTACATTTAATGACAAGCTGGTAAGATGCGGCACAAAACCCAAAAGCAGAAAATTTCAAATTTTCAATCTTGTCTATCTCAAGATCCTTATGAGCTTTAAGGTTGATGTCTTCGGCCAAGCCGTTCAACAAACTAAGGGCTATCTTGTGATGAAAAATCATCTAATTAGAAATACATGTACTAGGTGGTGCTAGTAACAAATTTTATTCATTTTTTGTACCGTTTTGTCTCAAATTCCGAACAGACTCGTATTCCGAACACTCGGTTTTTGTATGGCGATTTGGTTGAAATGTTTCGCTGAAATATGTCATAAAATTACAGAGAAATGGCAGTCAATTGCAATTCTTTTTTAACGTCTTCCAATCTATTTTCTACCTTTGGAGTAGTGATGATTCTCTAGTTCAAGACCAGTAAACTAGCTCAGATAAATTTATTTGCAAAATTATTCCCTTGAATACGATTTATCAATGCTGTTCGGAATTTGAGTCAAGGTGTTCGGAATATGAGACAGAATGAAAACAGTGTTCGGCATTTGAATCAAAATGTTGTTTCATACTTTTACGTAAAAACAATACTAAACTAGGTAAAATAAACAATTTTATCGGCACACCCAACAGCTAACAGTTAGACTTTGCGCAGAAATTGAAATATTCACAAATATCAGCAAATTTGTGCCTATCAGATGCGTTTGAAATCACTGTTGGCCTTAAGTGTTCGGAATTTGAGTCAAAACGGTATCTTCTCAGCTAGCAAGTAAGCGTTGAAATAAGCCATGCGGAAGACTACTGACAGCAATTTGATTGCTAAGCTGTCTTAAAATAGCAGAAGCACTGCTATCAGAAATCCCAAGGTTTTTGATAAACTTTTCAGAAGCAACTACTATTTTAAGTTTGAAGCAATCAAAATGCCTTCTTGTTGCTGTATGAATGCCACGATAGAAGAGAACAGATAATGTGTTACTGGTTGGCAGTAAATCTTGTCATACCCTTCCCTCGTTCATGTAGACTAATTGTGACTGAACAAGATTTTAAATCTTAGTCACTCTTATGGAAGATCTCGTAAATAGTCCCTATTTGACATTAAGCGAATGGCTAGAGATGCTAGTATTAGAAAGTCAGCAGAAATTAATTACGCCAAACAAATTTTTGGACTGGGCTGTGTCGCAAAAGGTGAAATACCAATTTAAAAAAGATTGGGAATTTATCTATGCAACTGAAAATGACTATTCAGAGGCTGAAAAATTTCTTCAGGAAAGATTTTCTAACCTTGTTCCAATTCCTGGTACAAAAAAATATCGTTCATTTATACCAAAAGACGAACGAAGCATTTTTGCTAGTGAATTCTCAGATGCACATGAAAACCAAGAAAATACAGCATGCTTTGTTCTTAATAATACAAAGAAACGAAAATCTTCTGGTGTTAGCAACTAAAGACAATCTTACAAATGTAAGTTATATATATTGAATAATTGAATAAATAAAATAAAAAAATAATAATAATCTTATTTGTTCCATAGAAAAGAAAGAATCCTTTTTCAGCAGGCATTGCAATCTCATCTGATGAGCAGGATCATCTTCGGATAATGGAAAGATATTATCTGTAAACCAAGAGCGCTCTGAAATGATAACATCTCCCTATGTTGAGCATCAAGAGATAATCTTGACAGCTGTTCGGTGGATTGGGCCAGTTTAGCTTTTTTACTAATTATTCCTATTATGATTAATTTTTAATATTATCTTCCTTACAGAATTAACAAAAAGTGACTGAAGAGCAATTTTTGAAGACTTTTTTATGTGATCTTCGACTATACCGTCGTGTTCGGACATCGAGAGTGACAAAACATTTTTTGGAATGCTTAATAATTGTGGTCAGCCTTTGAATCGCCAAGCAATTTCTATGGTTAATACTTTGTGCAGCACAAGTAAATACTTTCCTCGTACCGCAATGTCGTATTTTGCATTTTAATATTTTTCTAGTTAAATAACAGTAGGGGAACATGGTCCAATTCGGACCTAGTAACAGTTTTTTGGCCATATCTTTTCAGCACGATTAAAAGCATGAAAAGTTTTCGTGAAAGCGCAATACAGCGCGCACATTTTTCTCTCAGAGATTTTTGTGATAGCTCCTACCAGGACATGGCTAGACATTGTTGCGAATGACTGTTGAGGGGGGGAATAGAAGCCCTCGAGCAGTCCCGACAAGCTCAACAAAGGGATGCGCTCACAAAACCAAAACTGAAATCCGAAACACTAATTTTCATTACGAACAAAATTTATTCCTTTCCTTCCTCATGTCCTTTCCTCACAGATCTCCTAATCCGTTTTTCTTTCCATTCCTTATCTTCCTACACACTTTCTTCCTTAAATCTACTTCCTTTCTTTGATTCAGTACTCACTGTCTACTCGGGTGCACCCTTGGACATGATCGCCACGCCACCCCGCATTCCGTATCCCACATCCTGCTTCTGGGCTGCAGTGCTCGCGGCGCCGGATCTTAATCGCCACCTTCGGTCGTCCTCCGATCTTCCGGATCTCCGAATCGGACTGCGTTTTTCTTCTGTCGGATTGGCCGCCTTGCCGGTGGCCGTTTCTCCACGGGTCTTGCCGCTTCCGTCGCCGCGTCCACGTGGCACGCCCTCTGGTGTGCTGGAAGGCCCTCTCCGCCCGAGAAGCCAGTCCTCGGAGCTTGGTTCTCCACCGCCGACTGTTCCGATCGGTGTGGCTCCCGTCTGGAGATGAAAATCTGCAAATAAAGGCCCTGCGGCATCCCGCGGATTAGCCCTTGCTCGGTTTGTGGTCATTATGAGGACATACTTCCTTCGGAAGGCCTTTTCCCGTCTGCCGTTACGCTCACGATCCGGTGAACGGTCCTATTGGGTCGCCCAGATCCGAGACACCGTTGAATTTGCCCGAATCGCGTGTTCCTAACCTCACTTCCTTGTGGGTTGCCCGGCTTGTGCCACGTGCGGATGGTTGCCAAGTGTGTCTGGCCGTAAAACTTCAATTAGAATTATTTCTACGAGTCAACCAAGAATACGCACCTTCAGATTGATCTTCGATTTCCTCACCCGAGATTTCCGAAGGGTTCCGCCCCCTGGATGGACGATGGCTTCCTTTTTCTGGTGACGTGATCGATGCCACGTGCCGCCAGTCCGAACTCGACCTTGATTGCTAAATGTGCCACTTATTAGCAACGAAACAACGGATCCGAAGAGTTTTACTCACACTTTATTGAACCTCCTGGTTTTGTGGAGAATTTCCTTGTATTCCGGCGGTCGCGTCCCTGCAGCCAGATAATTTTTGCAACGGGGGGGTTTTTGCACCCGAACACTGGACGAGCCGATCTTTTCTACCTCTGGTGAGGTGGCCTGACGAACATACAATGATGAGCCGTCGTTTTTGTTTTTCGGAACTACGGCCGTACGCGCAAGTGTGTGTGTGCCCGTTTGCAGAATTTTGATCATGTCAGTTGGCAGCAGCTGCTGTCGGTTTACTGCAGGGGTGTTTCCTCTTTGGCGTGCGTGACGACCTCTTCTTGTTAGTTTATGTATTTACATATAATTGGGTTCTAAATTTTCAAGGCCTTATCTTGTTACGATACACAAATTAACTTAAACGTAACAACATGTTTGAACCAACTTCTCCAAAAGGTCCGAATTGGACCAACCCTGTTCCAATTTGGACCCCCCATGTTCTAATTCGGCCCACCCTATATTTCATCGTTATTTGCAATGTTAGTAACAAAATATAACTCAGATTTGTTTGGTAGTAAAGCTTATTGAACTTTTTCTGCAAGCGCAAGCATAAAAAATAAACTCAATGTGTGAGAAATTTCAAACTAATTCGAGTCAGAACACGCTCAAGTGAAATATGAATTTCATTAAGCAATACATCAGAAACTTGTTCAAAATTGGGTACAGTCAACTCTTCCTGACTCGATTTTGAACAAGCTATCGTGTATGGGAGCTATCGAGATGAAGTACACATATTTTCAAATATTTGAGCTTTTTTTATTTATTTTGACAAAATACATTCAAAAAAGCAATTTTGAAGTTGAATATTGTAAAATTTTCCACACATTATAACTTTGCTATGAAATATCGGGTTGAAAAGGTGAACTTGTATGGGAAACTGAAACAGACAACAAACAGACTCGAAGTCTCGGAAATTCAAGTTTGAGAAGTACCTACTTATATTTATGGATTAAAGTACACTATATTGAAGGGACTGCGCTTTCCTTCGAGCTTGTGAACATAAACACAGTAAATCGGACAAGGGATAGTTGACTGTATTGTTCTTATATAGTACTCGTAAACGTTTTTTATAGCGTATTGCCAATATATTTTGGATAAAGCTTGGCTGTGGTATTGATGGAGATGCTGTTCAAGTAGCCGATTTATTGATTCCTTTAGTTTTTGCTAATCTACCTCATTTCTTAGATTTTTCGCGAAGTCATTTTCTTGACCGCAACAGAAACAAAGGCACTTTTAATCAATATTACAACTTCTGTGATTTTCGATCGAGTCAGGAAGATTTTCACGGGGTGGAGCTCTTAGAATAGACTGAGTACACGTTGAAAATCAAGAGGTCCTTATTGAACCATATCAAAAGGTCCGGATTGGACCAACACATATTTTGAGATTTTCAAACTCGTTGAGCACAAACGGTGCATAGACATATCAAAACCATATGGTCAGATGAAAGCTTAGGCTAGGGTGATTCGATTATAAAATAACACAGAGAGATTGGAGAATTATTGTCGCTTATAGAAGCTTGGAAATAACGCCAACCGACAGTACACCTGAGCCCTTCAAAACAATAAACTAATATAAAAAGCAAACGTAATAACTGAAAGGCGTCAAATTTATTGTGTTAGATCTAAGCCAAACGGTGAGCAGAAAAACGGCACCCACGATCTTTACAGTAGCGCCAGTATTGAGAAATGCTTGATGGTCCGAATTAGAACAGGGTCCGAATTGGACCAGGTTCCCCTAGGTATACAGTGTATTTCCAAGAATAAAACTAATAATAATTTGGCAATTAGTGACGTGTAATTTACGTCATTTGAGATAAATGGCTATTAAATATGATTTTCGTTTCATTGAAAGTTAGAATGAACGCATAGTAATTGTTGCCGCAAGGAAACATATTTGAAACAATCGATTGAAATCCCATTTGTCACGGTTATTCAATGTACGTGATTTTATGAGAGTCCGTAATAGAGATTCTTTTTTACACGGGGGAAATCTGCAATCAGACAGCTGAGAAGGTAACTCAGGGAGTGCGGGGATGTCGCACCACCGACGACCCACTAAAATCCCCTTAACTTATATGCGAAAGAAACGTCAACTATGCCTTCACAAGGTCACAAGGTCGGTCGGTCACAGATAACATTTCAATCTCACACCATATTTTGGATGCACAAAATATGTGTCTGAGATTTTTTTGCAAATGCCCAATATTTTATATAAGGAATTTGCAATATTTTATATAAGGAATATTTTTTCAAACAAACTCAATGCAGTTCACTCAAATATGCCATATTCCTGTGAAAAGAAGTACGTTTGCTTGGAAAACATTGCATTTGGGGGACGGATCTGGAGTAGTGGTTAGAACACACGCCTCTCACGCCAAGGAGATAGTCACTAAAAAATTTCAGTGACGACTTCCTTCGGAAGGGAAGTAAAGCCGTTGGTCCCGAGATGAACTAGCCCAGGGCTAAAAATCTCGTTAATAAAGATAGAAAAAAAAAACCATTGTATTTGGTTCAATTTTGGAGAGTTTCGCCCCCAACTATGCCTATGTATACATTACATTTAAATAACAAAAACTAGGCAGAACTTGTATCGAAGACTGATTCAATAGCGCGCAAGATATTGTTAAAATTGCTATTATAAATTAAAGTCCTGTAAATCATTTCTAATAATTGTGGGTTATCGATATTTAAAAAATATTTTGAAATGTGCGTAAGATTATTGTATAACGGTCCTAAGTATATGCGAGTCGAGGATAAATTATGGCGCAAGGCGCTGAATTAAATAATTGAATCACGAATCAGGGGGGCGATTTCAGATAAATACATGTCTCAGGGGGCGAAAGTTGAAAATGTTTGGGAAGCACTGCTGTAACGTATGGAACAACCTTACGATTACCGGGAGATTTTTTTTGCCGAAACACCAAGCAAGCACTCGTCACCGAACTGAAGAAACAAATGACCCAACTTCGGCCAACTCCAACAAGCAACCACTCCGAGACAGCCATCTTGATCAAAAAAGAATAAAGCACCTGCAGCCACCTATCGAAGATCGAAGCAATCAAGCCACCGTTAACACATCCATACGCTGGACCGTTTCGAATACTCCGCTGAAAGAAGAAAGTTTTCATCGTCGACATCAACGGGATGCCATATCCGTAGACCGTTTGAAATCTGCCTTCATCGAAGCCGACGAACCACCATCAACCACGAATGAAGATTAACCCGATGCACCAGCCTATCAAACCCGGCCTGGCCAGCATATAAGGATTCCCCGCCGGTATTGGATTGATTAAGGGGGGAGTGCTGTGACGATCCCTCTTGGTAAGCCGGTACATCCTAACATCATCACCGTTCAGGTAACTCACTCTCAATCCACACACCCGATCTCGGAACTACACACAGCATTCCTTGTTGAGTGCTCGCCCGAGTCAGTCGACTATCGCGCTTTGTGATATACCGAAACCGAAATTCACCAGAATTTTCCCCAAGTATATGGGTTTTTTCCTGGCTACGATCGGAAAGCATATTGCCGATAGTGCACCCGCACAAGGAGCAGCTTCCAATGGCCGAGCCCAGTTTGAAAGACTGAACATCTTTAACCACATCACCACCAGCATATCGGTGGCGATAATACCACAAAAGGCACCATCTAAGTCACACCACGTGGCAGAACAAAGGCGATCGGCGTCATCGTTTCATCGCATCAAAACAAGCTGCAGAAATTGACGATCGCACCACGCCGGTGCATCTGTCCTCGCAGCTAGAGCAGCAGAAAGGAGATTGTAGGTATTGTTCTTCTCCAGTCCCATACCATCCGCATTACTTGGTCGCTGTTAGTCCCCGTTGTTACAGTCATATTCTCACAGTGGTCTCGAAGTGCTCTTTCGCTCAATTAATTGGTATATTTTTGATATTTTTTTCAAAACATTTTGTTGGAGTAATATTCACACAACGTGTGACACAGTGGTCTCGGAGTGTGTTATTGCTCAATTAATTTTTTTTCCGCTTTATTTTTTGTAAATATATATATATTTTTTTGTAAATATTGATTTCGTTATTTATTTATTTTTTCCTTCGTTAATTTTTTTTCTCGTTAATATTTTTTTAGTCAGTATTTTTTTCGTTTATTTTTTTTTTAAACTTTTAGGAATTTCTCGCCATACTAGTTATAGCACGTTAGTTGGTTTTTATTGAATTCCTTTGAAAACAGTGTGATTAAATTAAGTGAAGTTAGAGTTAGAGTTGCTCATTAGAGCGTTGACCTTCCTTTGCGGTAGAGCAAAAATTGTGACGTGACGCTATGGAGACCTTCGATGATGATACTCCTTCTCCTCCTTTATCTCCCTCATCTGTGCCTCCAGTACACTCAGGTACTGCATTGTCAGGAGATGTTACGGTTAATCCCTCTCTTCATGACTTACCGCATTAGGGTGGGGCTTATTCCAAAAAATCTTTCGTAGTCAGGATTTACAAAGTGGAAAATGATCATCGGTCCCAAAATAACATCCTGTGAAAAAATGAGAATTTTTGGTGAAGGTTTAGAGGTGGCGCAAAGGGCGTATGTGCAGTTTTCCCATTTTAGTGAACTTTGAAAAATTTTGGGATGCTTTTCAGCTTGTTTTGGTGATTTTAAGACCCTTAAGGGCAAAAAATCACCTCAAAATTGCGATATCTCCACTCCTTTAGATGATATTTGACGAAATATATTTTATGCATGCGATTTTTGGCCCTTGAATAGGTTACAATGACTGATTACTATGAACCCGAATAAGAATAGCTGGGGAGGATTCCTATGCTTGTAGAATGGAACAAAGAGCAAAGAAGAATGATAGAAAGAACAAAGAACACAGAAGAATGTAAGGTGGGGTGGGTTAAACAAGGGGGAGGGTGTAACTGATGATATTATATTACAATCAACTATGGAGCCGTGAAATTATCTCGGTTGGATGTATGAGATGTGATTATATGCAAGTTTAACATTCATTTAGTATTTAAGAATGTCCGTTTGATATAACTCCAGCAATTGCTTTTATAATCTGAAAGAAATTACAGAGGGGTCCAAATCCATACAGGCTCAAAATCCGTACACTTCATACAAATAGAAGGAGTTTTATATGAAGTGGAAGGCTTTAGATTCATTTCTTAGGTGTTCGGATTTTGATCCCACACGATATATCCTTATTAGGTAAATCCATAAACGATTTTTGCTTTCCAGCAATAACACTTCTTGTTAGAATTTCCACAGGAATTTCTGGATTATGATGCCATTTCAGCAATTAATTGCGTTTGGGGTTCCAATACTTCACTTTCGCCACAACACCTTCAACATAACTTCGGACAAACGAAAATGCAGATGAAGTTCAATACATCGTTCTACATCTGTATTTGAAATCGATGTGTATAAACAACAGCAGAAGGAAAAAAATCGGTAGTCAAAATTCAAATAAGTGCACGAGCTTCTATAGGGTACAAGAGATAAAGCACTTCAGGTTGAAAACCTCTCAAATAAAACCAAAATTAAGTCGTCACAGTTCTGAAACATATATTTTAGGACAGATCTACATGAAGGAATTTTCACAGGATGTCCTATGTATATATAAATAATTATATAAATTAGTTATGAATCTAATAGATACTGCGTGAGGCTGAATTTCCAGGATGTAAATTTTGCAACGGTCCCTTTCGATATATTGCTATCATCATTCAGAAAAAGAAAACAACCAAACGATTATTGAACTAAAGCAGTAAAGTGACGTGTATTTATCTATATCTACCAGGAGAATAATGATGAAACTTCGCATGGAATTAAGGACATTTTAGCCGTTATTGAAATTTTTCCATAAAGTCCAATAAAGTTGCAATAAGTTCCAATAAAATCGTATACATGGGTTAAAAAAAAGAGATAGTTAAAAAATTGGTGCTCTTCTTTTACTTGAAGAAAAATTGCTCGAAATATTTCTGAAGTAGGTAATATTAAATAGAAGTCAAGGGGTCGGACCTGGTGTAGTGGTTAGAACACACACCTTTCACACTGAGGATCTGGGATCAAATCCCATCCCCGAGAAAAAAAAAATGAAAAAAATGAAGTCAATAAATATAATCATCGTTTTCTAGACTCCTCAGTCACCCTCCAACCTGTTTAACCCACCCCACCTTACATTCTTCTGTGTTCTTTGTTCTTTCTCTCATTCTTCTTTACTCTTTGTTCCATTCTACTAGCATAGGAATTCTCCCCAGCTATTCATATGCTTATTCGGGTTCATAGTAATCAGCCAGCGTAACCTATTCAAGGGCCAAAAATCGCATGCATAAAATATATTTCGTCAAATATCATCTAAAGGAGTTGAGATATCGCAATTTTGAGGTGATTTTTTGCCCTTAAGGGTCTTAAAATCACCAAAACAAGCTGAAAAGCATACCAAAAATTTTCAGAGTTCACTAAAATGGTAAAACTGCACTTACGCCCTTTGCGCCACCTCTAAACCTTCACCAAAAATTCTCATTTTTTCACAGGATGTTATTTTGGGACCGATGATTATTTTCCACTTTGTAAATCCTGACTACGGAAGATTTTTGGAAATAAGCCCCACCCTATTACCGCATTCGTCTCAAAAGCAAATGGTTACTAATTCTGGTCTGCTCGGCAGTTTAAGCCAATTCCACGCGTTTTCTCCCTCTGGTTCCTCATCGAACCCGGCGACCCCCCCCCCCCCCTCCCCGCCATAAAGCTTACCCACCCGGATCTAAGGGTCCCTTTCTGGTTTTGTTTCGGCCCAAAGCGAATGGTAAACCATTGAATGAACTTCAAATTGAAAGGGATCTGATAAAATCGTTTCGAGGTATCCTAGAGATAGATTCACCCAGCCGTGATAAGTTGCGTGTCACAGTCGGTGATCGCGACCAGGCGAATAAAATTGCTGCCTTTGAGCTCTTTTTGATGGAGTACAGAGTCTACATTCCCAGTAGAGAGGTCGAATGTTATGGAGTGGTCACGGAGCATAATTTGACTCGCGCAGACATCATGTCAGGAGCTGGTGGGTTTAAAAATCGTGCAGTTCCGCTAGCCCCTGTTCTTGATGCAAATCAAATGAACAAAGTGTTCCCCGATGGCTCAAAACAGCCGTCAAATTCGTTTCGTGTGACCTTCTCCGGATCAGCCTTACCAAGCGTCCTTGTGATTGGGCGTCTTCGATTACCTGTCCGTCTCTACGTACCGACGGTTATGCACTGTGAAAAGTGCAGGCAGTTGGGCCATACTGCACCTCACTGCAGCAACAAACCACGCTGCGGTAAGTGCGGCGAACAATATGCCGAAGGTTCCTGAAATATGGAGCCAAGATGTACCTCTTGTGGCCAAGCTCCTCACGAGCTCAGTGCATGTCCGAAGTACCTAGAGCGTGAGAAACATACCTTAAACTCCCTGAAACAACGGTCTAGGCGATCTTATGCAGATATGCTGAAAAAGATCGCTCCGACTGTTGTTCCATCGGCCCACTCTATAACCAGTAACAATATCTTCGCATCCCTGCCGGATAATGATCAATGCGACGACTCTGAGGATGGGGAAGAGTATACCATAATTGAAACAGGAACGAAAAGGAAGCGTGCGGTTACAAAACGGCACTTGAAGCAACAGGCTTCTCAGAACGCTCCTGTTGTTCAAAACTCTCCTCAAAACCGTTTGGCAAAATCATGAAATGGCGGAAATACCAAAAAATCCTGACCTTCAGCTGGAGAATTTCCGTCACTTCCGGGAACATCTAAAACTCCAGTTGCCCCAGTTTTTCGCCCAGAAACTCAACCAACTCGTCAGCAGGAGCCAAACAGTGCTTCTGGAAAACTGACTCTTTCTGGGATAGTGGATTTCATCTTCGAAATGTTTCAAATTTCACCCGAAACGAGAAACCTAATCAACATGGCACTTTCTTTGGTGAAACCTTTTCTAAAGCAAGTAGCTTCAAAGTGGCCGCTTCTTGACTCGTTCATATCTTTCGATGGCTAACTTATCCAATGAGGTCGGAGATATGATCGAAGTGCTACAGTGGAATTGTAGAAGTCTTATAAAAAATATGGAGGCGTTCAAATTTTTAGTACACAGCACTCGCTGTGACATATTTTGCTCTTTGTGAAACATGGCTAACTTCTGATGAAAATGTCTCTTTCCACGATTTTAATATTATTCGTCTGGATCGAGGGGATGGATATGGAGGGGTGCTCTTGGGGATTTGCAAGCTTCACTCTTTTTACAGAATCGATTCCCCCTTGATGACAGGCATTGAAGTAGTTGCATGTCATATTACAGCCCGAGGTAAAAGCCTCAGCATAGCCAGTGTATACATACCGCCAAACGCTAGAATCTCTCGCAGAGACTTAGTGGCTATATGCAAAGCTATGCCTGTGCCATGGTTGATCCTAGGAGATTTTAATTCTCACGGTACAGCCTGGGGGTCACCGAGGGACGACAATCGCGCAACCTTAATATATGATCTTTGCGATTACTTCAATCTGACAATCTTGAAAACTGGGGAGCAACACGAATAAAACCCTCAGATCCCCCAAGTATGTTAGACCTCTCAATCTGTTCGAATTCATTATCGTTGGATTGCATGTGGAAAGTAATTCAGGATCCCCATGGTAGTGATCACCTGCCTATCAAAATTTCAGTTACCAATAATTCGTGTCGAACACACCTGATCGACGTAGCGTATGACCTCACGAAGCATATCGACTGGGGAAAATACGCTGAAGCGATCTCCGTAGGTGAGCAATCGGTCGATATACTTCCTCCACTGGAAGAATATCAATTCTTATCCGCGTTGATTACAAACAGTGCTCTTCAAGCTCAACGTAAACCGGTTCCAGGATCTTCAGTGCGACGTCGGCCGCTCACTCCGTGGTGGGATGGCGAATGCACCGGAGTCTATCGCGAAAGATCAGATGCGTTTAAAGAATATCGGAAACGTGGCACGCGCGATAACTACGATCGGTATTGTTCTCTTGACCGCAAGTTCAAGAGCCTCGTGAAAGCGAAAAACCCGGGTAAAACAGGAGGAATTTCGTTAATGGTCTATCACGGGAAACGTCGATGCGAACTCTTTGGACGGTCGGAAGAAGAACCCAACTAACAATTTTAGCGCTATAAGCCAAGATTATTTGCTTTGTGCTGTATAACAGTTGAATTGAAGCAGCGAACGCAGCAAAAAATGAAAGCAGTCAAAAATAGAACTATTAGCGTTTATACAGCTGTATCGCAAATGATTTGCAGCTATAAATATTAGCTGAATAAACTACGTCAGTTATCGCTTTTGCTACTTTCACTAAGCTGTAACTCAGCACCGTAAAAAGTAGCAACCCAATGATGTGAAATAAAAGTCCCCATTATTAATCTGGCTGCTTCTATACAATATGATTTCTTATGCTGCTCAATATATAATTAAGAAGCGCTTTATCGTTAGTTATACAGCGAATATACAGCTGTAATTTTCGAAGAATGAATTCAGGAGCAGTGAACATCATTTAACATAAAAACAAAATTTCCGCTAGATTTTCACATTTTATTTTTCCGTCTGCCAATCTATGCCTAACGTCTATCTTCCACAAGCCGGAACCACCCTCCGGATCCTGCCTAAATTGTTCTCCACGGATCGCGCTTTTCTAATGAACTGTAGATAGGTTCCGCTTCTCACTGCCCTGCTTCCAGGGTGCCTTCGTTTAATGGTACTAGTAGTTCCTGTGGTGCTTCCGTTTGCCGCAGTTGATGGCATAGAAGAATACCATTCCGCCGACGATGGCCTGGAAGAACGGGGCAATTCCCATCCGCTTGGGTTTCCAGTACTTGTGTTACCATCTCCAAAAGGCAAGGCTCCAGTGGCAGCCTTGGGTTCTTGTCACGGTGGCCAAACCAAGCACCCAATTCGATCAACTTCACCTGGGTCAAGGGCGTATCCGGCTTGCCGTAGTAACGGACAGGGTCGTAAGGTCCGTGGATCTTCGGGTTGTACTCCGCCGGATGATCACCGAAAGCCATCGCGCACTCTTTTCAGCAGCAGTTTCACTTTATCGAAAAAGATTCCGCAAACGAGAGCGCAAATCTACACAGCCTGTTGGATGTAAACATTGCGTTTGACGTTTCACACCCTTTTACAGCCTGATGAAGTGGTGTAAGCGTGGCTATAACATCTTTTACCATCATTATATAATATTATATGGACCGTTCTCGATGTAGAACAAAACGGTGTGTTTTCTTTGCCTTCGATATATACTGTGGTGGCAGCAAAGACAACGTCAGGACTTGTGGATGCAAAGATCGTGAGTTCGATTCCAAGCGGTGGCAGATACTTTAATTGTGTAACGTTGGGAACATTAAATTCAGATACATAAGAAATAAATTCTGGAAGCTGTATTAACAGCTTGGAAATAATATTTAATCGATAATACAGCGAAGCTGTATAAACATTATTCAACAGTTGCGAAATAATTGAGAAAGCGCTTTCCGAAGATGTTACACAGCTACATGTCGTATAACTGACGAGTTAGAGCAATGATCGGTATGAATAAGAGCTTGCCAACACAGCTTAAAAATAGCTGAGTAGATTCGCCAGATTCGTTGGTAAAAGGATCGCATAGAAGCTTTCGTTCGTATGTACAGCGCCTTTACTCAGCATGAAGCCGTATAAAGATGGCTTAGAGAATGTTTACATTTGCACTAAATGTTAGTTGGGAATGCGCAACGCGGTATCGGTAAATGAGGATCGTGGAAGCTCTTCTCGATGGATATTCGACTTCGCGAAGAAAGTTTGCCCGGATTCTGTCCAAGTGCAAACGATCACACGAGATTATCCAGACGAAAGGAATGAAATGGACTCAACTTTTTCGATGGCAGAATTCTCACTTGCTCTCCTTTCATGTAACAATTCTGCCCCAGGTATGGACAGGATTAAGTTCAACTTGCTCAAAAACCTCCCAGACGTCGCAAAGAGGCGCTTGTTGAACTTATTCAATGCATTCTTGGAGAGCAACATTGTTCCGGATGATTGGAGACAAGTGAGAGTTATTGCCATCCAAAAACCAGGAAAGCCTGCTTCGGACTACAACTCGTACCATCCTATTGCGATGTTGTCGTGTCTTCGAAAGTTGTTAGAGAAGAAGGTTCTCTTTCGGCTGGACAAATGGGTTGAATCGAATGGCCTTCTCTCAGATACTCAATTTGGATTCCGCAGAGGCAAAGGAACGAGCGATTGTCTTGCGTTGCTTTCTACTGAAGTTCAACTGGCCTATGCTCAAAAAGAACAAATGGGCTCAGTTTTTTTGGATATTAAAGGGGCTTTTGATGCAGTTTGCGTAGATGTCCTTTCAGACAAACTCCACGAGTGTGGACTTTCCCCGAATTTTGAATTTCTGTCACAGGACCAGAGGCGGATGATTTTCAAGGACCGTTGCAAGATACTCTGGACAATTTGTCCACATGGGCTGTAAAGCTGGGTATCGAATTCTCTCCGGAGAAAACTGAGTTAGTTGTCTTTTCTAGGAAGCGTAATCCTGCGGATCTAGAGCTTCAATTCATGGGTAAGGAACTCTCTCAAGGTTTATCACATATGTATTTAGGGGTCTGGTTTGATTCTAAATGCACCTGGGAAAACAAATTAGATATCTGTATCAGAAGTGCCAACAACGAATCAACTTCATGCGTACACTCACAGGAATACGGTGGGGAGCCCACCCGGATGATCTGATAAACCTATATCGCACAACGATTCTGTCGGTTCTTGAATATGGTAGTTTTTGCTTCCAATCCGACGCGAAAACACACATTTTGAAGCTCCAGCGTATTCAGTATTGTTGTCTTCGGATCGCTTTAGGCTGTATGAACTCGACTCATACCATGAGCTTAGAGGTATTAGCAGGAATACTGCCTTTATCAGATCGGTTCGTGGAATTGTCGTTAAGGTTCCTCATCCGCTGTGAAGTGTTAAACCCGTTGGTAGTCAAATCGTACACTTCAGGTTAATTATCAGAACTCCAGATCTGAAAGACTTCCTGTAAGAGCTGGTGTTCCTCAAGGTAGCATTTTGGGACCAATATTATACAATATTTTCACATCTGACTTACCTGAGTTACCTCAGGGATGTCAAAAATCTTTGTTTGCGGATGACACAAGCCTATCTGCCAAAGGACGAAGCCTGCGTGTCATCTGTAGTCGATTGCAAAAAAGTGTGGATATTTTTTCTTCATACTTGCAAAAATGGAAGATTTCTCCTAATGCTTCCAAAACTCAACTAATAATATTCCCACATAAACCAAAAGCTCTTTATTTGAAACCTTCAAGTAGACATGTTGTCACGATGAGAGGGGTTCCAATAAATTGGTCAGATGAAGTTAAGTATCTAGGGCTCATGCTAGATAAGAATTTAACTTTCAAAAATCACATTGAGGGCATTCAAGCCAAATGTAATAAATATGTAAAATGTCTCTATCCCCTTATTAATAGAAAATCAAAACTTTGTCTTAAGAACAAGCTTTTGATATTCAAACAAATTTTCAGGCCAGCCATGTTGTATGCTGTACCAATATGGACTAGCTGTTGTAATATCAGGAAGAAAGCTCTGCAGAGAATTCAAAATAAAATTTTGAAAATGATTCTGAGGCTTCCTCCCTGGTATAGTACCAATGAGTTACATAGAATATCCAATGTTGAAACATTGGAACAAATGTCAAATAAAATAATAAATAATTTCAGGTAAAAATCGTTACAATCTTCTATTGCCACGATTAATGCGTTATATGTTTAGGTTAAGTTAGGTTAAGTATATTCAAATCGTGCTCGTGGCCACTACTGCGCCGGACTCAGTTGATCTTGTAGCTTCTTTACCGATACAGATCTATTTTCAACTTATCTATATTTACATCTAGTTTCACTCTCTCCTACTCTTTTACTCTCACATCGAGCAGGTAGGAGAGAGCTCTGCTATTAGTGAGGCTAGCTGCCTGCGAAGAGGGTCAGTTTGTCTCAGTCACCATCTGATACTGACGGAGGATGGATGTGCTCCTCAAAGCACGGTCCTCCGTGAGGCGTCTTCTGGTGGCTGGACGGTTTTTTTTGTGGAGGGGCTGGGAATCGAACCCATGACCTTCCGCTTATGAAGCGAAAGCGTAACCTCAAGGCTACAGACCCCCCTAGGTAAAATCTACTCACCTGTAAAAAATCTGAACTGCTACGGCAAATGAAATGTAATATGTTGTTAACAAAATGTTAATTAAATCTTAAATTTGTTTTACCAAATTAGGATGATAGTGTTGTCTAAAAACACAGAACACCTAGATATAAGAAATGAATGTAATGTTTGGAATGATACTAATAAAGAAATACATTGTAACGGTTACCCGTTGCAGTTTTTAAATAAATCTATCTGTTAATATTTTCTTATTTAATTTTGTAAATAATTCAATCTGTAAATATTACATAAACTTCATATAGGATGCGTTAGAAACTGCGCGAATAGCAATAATAAATTTACGACTGACAGCAAATTAAAATGCATTCAAATCATGCTCGGCGCCTGCGCGTAGGCAATCAGTAACAATCTTAAAATACCTATGCCAGAATATGCTGAAGAGGAGTGGTATCACACCCGTTAAACCTCTCGCGAGAATTAAATGCTTGTCGCGATCGGGCCAAGAAAACCAAAGGTCACGTTCTGCGAAAGACCTTGAGGATTGGGGAGGAGAACATGAATGTCGCATTTGATGATTACTGGTGGGAGCGAGATACCGAAAAACCGGAAAGGGAATAAGAAAGCCGACCCGAACTGTTCGTTAGGAGTTGTTAGTTTGTCCGAGGTTTCCTATCTGAGGACTATAAGATCCTAGATCACTTTGCCTGGACAATCGTAACGATTAGAAAGTGTTTCTCCCGTGTTCCGTAAAATCCATAGTAGTGAGTCTGATAAGCTAAAGTATATTGCTCAGTGAATTGATTGCCTTAACCATTGCAGGAAAGAAAGTTATTCCCGTGTGCAAAAGAGTGGTAGAAGCCTGTGCTTAAGGGGACACGGGAGACCGTGTTATTTTCCCTATCTTTCGTCTCACTCTAACAATAATCATCAAAACTTTGTGGAAGCAAATCTCGAGTTTTAGTGAACCGATGAAGCTGAAAATTTATCGGGTTGTGCACTACATATATAGAATCATAGTGATACATTTTCGCATCGATATATGGAGTGGTTCTTGGGATTTGCTTCTTGAAATGGATAGGGTGATTATGATGACGTCCCGTGCGGCCTTAATATACTTTTAGTGCAGAGAAGAAAGGTATGAAAGTCGTGCTTGATAGGTTGCGTTGCGCTCTTAACCCCTTATATTGTGTAGCCGTGCGACGGCTCTATTTGTTATCCTTAGAAGCCCGCTTCTCCCAGCAACGGTGATCGACAGTCCAGCAATCCGCCGGCCCACGCCATTCGGTGGCCGAAGGGGCCGCGCCGTCAACATCGCGCCCAGCATCGATCGTCTTCAAGTAGCGTTGGACCAAGCACGTGACCAATAATCGGATGGTCCGAAAGTTCCGTTCGCCCTGGTAGATGAATTAGCCACGCTCGACCCTCTTTCGTCGTCCTTCATCCACGCGGTTGAAATTTTGGCAATCGAGTCAACCCAAGCCGTCGAACAATAGGCTCAAGCCACGCCGACCAACAATAGCGGCCGCCGTCGCTGACCACCTCGCCGCCTGCTGACGCAATCAGCGTAGGTACACCAGATAGAATGCAGTAAAGAGTGAGTAGAAAATCATGTGCACATGTAACGTTTGGGGAAATGAAATGCTAGTTAAGTAGGGGAAAGAGCACGCACGCATAGGAAGAATTAGGCCTAGATAATAGTTCCGAAGTGATAGGAATAAATGTAGCGCTGTAAAAATGAGTAATTGTGTAATGCAAAACCCCTAATGAAAACCCCTAGCTGAGGTGTAAGGTTCTCTGGTTTTTGGATCACTTGAGCAATCTCCTTTTTGCGCGCGTTCGTAGTTCCATTGAGTAATGTGGTTGAATGATGGTAAGCTTTCTGGTCGGTGTCGCCATCTCTGGGACGGTGTCGGGACTTCCAATGATGATAGAACTTTAAATTTGGAAAGCTTCTCTTCGCACGTGCAATTAGGGTCGAGTGAGTAATATTCGCTTTGGGTTTGTTCGGAATCTAGTAAGTCGGACGCTAGGAAAGTGGAATTGACGGGATTATTCTTCGAACCTTTTTCCAAGGTTCTTCAATGGACCAACTTAGGTGGGTCTCAGACCGGGCAAACAATTAACGTGAGCGGGAGGTCCTCTAACGAGGTGGCGCTTAAGCTTCTCGCTTTACAAGGAATAATCGCGTTCATCCACGGTGGCGGCAATTAAATTCCGGTTGTATTTCGGCCGACCACGAACCCTGTAGTAAATATAAAAAAAACCGTTGGTAATTGAAAATTTTGAGAAGCTAATCGAACGAAATCCTCAAACAAGATTTATGACATTGTACTACGCATACATGACTCTGGAGGTTAACCCTTCTTTGAATCTTCCCAATCACGGTTGTTTCCCTGACTTCTCAAGTTCCGCTGTAGTTTTTGAGCTGACGATGAAGCAAGATATCCGTGGAACACCAAATACCAAAAATTTTTGCAAGCAAGTTCGGTCACGTCAGCTGCGATAGAAGGTTTTACACAGACGGGTAAGAAACAAATGATTCCACTGGATTTGGTGTATATAACGAGTTTCATAGCGCCGCATATAGACTTCAGAATCCTTGCTCCGTGTGTGTCACAGAAATAACGGCTATACAGTACGCATTAGAGCGAATTGCCTCTCTTCCCTCTGATCAATATTTCATTTTAACGTATAGCCTTAGCTCCATAGAGGCTATTCGTTCAATGAGGCCGGTAAAGCACTCTCCGTATTTCCTCGGTGATATACGATCTACAATGAGTGCTCTATCGAATGAATCATATACTATCATCTTGGCCTGGGTCCCTTCGCATTGCTCGTTTCCGGGCAATGAGGAAGCGGACTCGCTTGCCAAGGTTTTTTGGACTTTTGATTTTTTTTCAATGGCTGACAACAAAAGTGGGATGCCGGAGAATTGGGCAGGTGGTTACATTTCATTCTCCCGCGGGTATCGAAGAAGCCGTGGTTCAAGGGGTTGGACTTAAGCCGAGACTTTATTAAGGTAATGTGTCGTCTTATGTGGCGCGGTAAATGGCTGGGCATGGCGTACCATTGGTACCTCGCGTACCTGCAGGAATAAAATAGACCCCTTTGTGCGGTCCTTAGCCTCTTGCCCAGCAACTCCTATCCCTACCTCCTCGTGGTACTGGCCGGGGTACGAGTAACCTTGGGGAAGATCGGGTAACCAACCCTCGGTGGGAACTTTGGTCGTATGCTGACAGGGAAGGGGGGGTTTGCTTTTGCAAACCTTGAGCGTCTGTACTCCACGTTAGGAGCGGCTCACAACAGCGTCTGTTCCCCATGTCAGGGGCGGCTGATCATCGTCCGAGTGCCAGAGAAGGACTCTAAGCTAAACTGCGCACTATGGCCCTCCGAACATCTAGGGGGAATGGTCCTCCGGAAATCTAGGGGGTTGGTGTCAGGCCCTGCAAGCCAACCGTAAAAACACATCAGCACAGGAACGTCAATGAGAGAATACGGACCGGAACAATCGGCAAAGACCACAGCGACGAAAATGGACTAGCGATTGGAAACTCGGTACGTGGAACTGCAAATCTCTCAACTTCATTGGAAGTACTCGCATACTCTCCGATGTACTGAAGACCCGCGGTTTCGACATCGTAGCGCTGCAGGAGGTGTGCTGGACAGGAGCATTGGTGCGAACGTTTAGAGGTAATCATACCATCTATCAGAGCTGCGGCAACACACGCGAGCTGGGAACAGCTTTCATAGTGATGGGTGATATGCAAAAGCGCGTGATCGGGTGGTGTCCGATCAATGAACGAATGTGCAAGTTAAGAATCAAAGGCCGATTCTTTAACTTCAGCATAATCAACGTGCATAGCCCACACTCCGGAAGCACTGATGATGACAAGGACGCATTTTACGCGCAGCTCGAACGCGAGTACGACCGCTGCCCAAGCCACGACGTCAAGATCATCATAGGAGATTTGAATGCTCAGGTTGGCCAGGAGGAGGAGTTCAGACCGACGATTGGAAAGTTCAGCGCCCACCGGCTGACGAACGAGAACGGCCTACGACTGATAAATTTTGCCGCCTCCAAGAACATGGCCATTCGTAGCACCTATTTCCAGCACAGCCTCCCGTATCGGTACACCTGGAGATCACCTCAGCAGACAGAATCGCAAATCGACCACGTTTTGATCGATGGACGGCACTTCTCCGACATAACCGACGTCAGAACCTATCGTGGCGCCAACATTGACTCCGACCACTACCTGGTGATGGTGAAACTGCGCCCAAAACTATCCGTCATCAACAATGCACGGTACCGACGCCCGCCCCGGTACAATCTCGAGCGGCTGAAACAACCGGATGTCGCCAATGCGTACGCGCAGCATCTTGAGGCAGCGTTGCCGGATGAGGGCGAGCTCGATAGGGCCCCTCTTGAGGACTGCTGGAGGACAGTCAAAGCAGCCATTAACGACGCTGCCGAAATGTGGAACGGAGCTCAAGAAACGATTGGTTCGACGAGGAGTGTCAGGAGGTTTTAGAGGAGAAGAATGCAGCGCGGGCTGCAATGCTGCAGCATGGTACGCGGCAAAACGTGGAACGATACAGACTGAAGCGGAAACAGCAAACCCGCCTATTCCGGGACAAAAAGCGCCGCCTGGAAGAGGTGGAATGCCAAGAGATGGAGTTGCTGTACCGTTCTCAAGAAACGCGGAAGTTCTATCAGAAGCTCAACACATCCCGCAAAGGCTTCGTGCCGCTAGCTGAGATGAGCCGGGATAAGGATGGGAGCATCTTGACGGACGGACGCGAGGTGATCGAAAGATGGAAGCAGCACTACGATGAACACCTGAATGGCGCAGAGAACACAGGCACAGAAGGTCAGGACAGCGAAGGCGATGGCTACGTCAGCACAGCGGATAGCGGAAATCAACCAGCTCCCACGATGGGGGAAGTTAAGGATGCCATTCAACAGCTCAAGAACAACAAAGCCGCTGGCAAGGATGGTATCGGAGCCGAACTCATCAAGATGGGCCCGGACAGGTTGGCCGCTTGTCTGCATCGGCTGATAGTCAGAATCTGGGAAACGGAACAGCTACCGGAGGAGTGGAAGCAAGGCGTTATATGCCCTATCTACAAAAAGGGCGACAAACTGGAGTGTGAAAATTATCGTGCAATCACCATCCTAAACGCCGCCTATAAAGTGCTATCCCAGATTCTCTTCCGTCGTCTATCACCTATAGCAAACGAGTTCGTGGGAAGTTATCAAGCAGGTTTCATCGACGGCCGCTCGACAACGGACCAGATCTTTTCCGTGCGGCAAATCCTCCAGAAATGCCGTGAGTACCAGGTCCCTACGCACCATTTGTTCATCGATTTCAAGGCGGCATACGATAGTATCGACCGCATAGAGCTATGGAAAATCATGGACGAGAACAGCTTTCCCGGGAAGCTCACAAGATTGATCAGAGCAACGATGGACGGTGTGCAAAACTGCGTGAAGATCTCGGGCGAACACTCCAGTTCGTTCGAGTCTCGGCGGGGACTACGACAGGGCGATGGACTTTCGTGCCTGTTGTTCAATATTGCGCTTGAAGGTGTCATGCGGAGAGCCGGACTTAACAGTCGAGGCACGATTTTCACGAGATCCGGACAATTTGTTTGCTTCGCGGACGACATGGATATTATTGGGAGAAAATTTGAAACGGTGGCAGATTTGTTCACCCGCCTGAAACGCGAAGCAACAAGAGTCGGGCTAATGGTGAATGCGTCGAAAACAAAGTACATGCTGGTTGGCGGAACTGAGCGCGACAGGACCCGCCTAGGAAACAGTGTTACGATAGACGGGGATACCTTCGAGGTGGTGGACGAGTTCGTCTACCTTGGATCCTTGTTGACGGCTGACAACAATGTTAGTCGGGAAAAACGAAGGCGCATCATCAGCGGAAGTCGTGCCTACTATGGGCTCCAGAAGAAACTGCGGTCAAGAAAGATTCACCCCCGCACCAAATGCACGATGTACAAAACGCTCATAAGACCGGTAGTTCTCTACGGGCATGAGGCGTGGACTATGCTCGAGGAGGACTTGCAAGCTCTTGGGGTTTTCGAACGCCGAGTGCTAAGGACGATCTTCGGCGGCGTGCAGGAGAACGGCGTGTGGCGGCGAAGGATGAACCACGAGCTCGCTCAACTCTACGGCGAACCCAGTATCGTGAACGTAGCTAAAGCTGGAAGGATACGCTGGGCAGGGCATGTTGCAAGAATGCCGGACAACAACCCTGTAAAGATGGTGTTCGCTACGAATCCGGTCGGAACAAGAAGGCGTGGGGCGCAGCGAGCTAGGTGGATTGATCAGGTACACCAGGACCTGGAGAGCGTGGGTCACAGTCGAGGATGGAGAGAAGCGGCCATGAACCGAGGGAATTGGCGAAATATTGTTGGCGAGGCTTTATCGAGATAATTGATGTAAAGCCAAATAAGTAAGTAAGTAAGTAAGTGGTGAAAATTCTTTATCAGATTTATATGCACAAAGATTCATTCAATTCGGAATAGGTAGCATTTACGCAATTTGCGTATTGAGCTGGAAATGCTCTCTATATGTGAAAGTGACATTGTCTCATAAATTCAGTATAAATGTAACATACAATATTTTTTTTTTTTTTTTTTTTTTTTTTGTTTTAAAAGTTAGGTTTTATTTGTCAAATTCATTTATAGTTATATACAATTTAATAGTTCAAATCTAACAAGAAGTTCAAAGCATCAACATCAATCCTATCGTTACTCTCATTAACATGGCAGATGTATTTTACTAAAAGCTTCAAGATCTCGACACGTTTCGCTTTATTTATTCCTAGCAGTGTAGGCCTTACAAGTTCGTCGAATGTAAGTCGTCTCCAACCATTCATGATCTCTGCTAATCTTCGCTGAAGGACCGTCCAGGCCGGGCCGACGCGAGTGCAGTCACACAGTTTATGCCGGAGCGTTTCTATGTGGTTTCCACAGTGTTCGCAGTTTTCGTCCGCCACTCGCTGCATCGCAAACAGAAGCTTTCGGTGCTCAATTTTCTCGTTCACGAGTAGGTACAGTTTCGTTCGCTCCACCGACGAGAGCTGCTTGATGTTTATGTTTCGCCACGCACGTGGCCAGTCGGTCGCAGGGCTGTTACGCTCCACCTTGGGCATCTCTGTTTGTTGCACGAAGAACTTGTGGATTTGATCGGCGGAGGGGTGTTGTTGGATTTGGTGGGGAATTTGGGATAAATTTGACAGGATTAATTTAATATCAGGATAATCTATTGGAATTACTGGGCGGGGATTTACGTGGTGAAGAAGGGATCGATAGTAGGGAAGGGAATCGATCTCTTGCATGTGTCTGTTGATTGCCAAAGATTTGCACTTCAATGCTGGCAAATGAAGATTTAAGCCTCCGTGCTCTTTGTCGCGGGCCAACTGCATCATTGGCACGCGAGCGACGATTCCTCTCCATAGGAATTTGCCCATTGTGGCGGTGATTTTCGCCGTATGTATACCCAAAGGGGGCAGCACTGACGAAAGGTACCATAACTTCGACGTGCCAAACGTGTTGAGCATGATTACCTTTTGGTGCAATGTTAGGGTGCGCAGAGACTGCAACCACATTTGCTGCGAGAACTTTCCCACCAGCGTGTTCCAATTGAGGGTCGTCATTAGCCGTATGGAATTTGCGAAGACAACACCCAAAATTTTGACTGTGTTGACAGTTTGCAGCCAATGGGTATTAATTTCGTTGCCTTCGCAAAGCCCAACGTTGATCGCAACTGTCTTGCGCAAATTTAATTTTGCACCGGCGGCAACCCCGAAGCGGGTGAAAATTTCATTGAGCGCCTCGATTTGCGCAGCTGACGTCACGATGACGCTGATGTCGTCCGCATACGCTACGAGAAGATCGTTGCCACACGCTTCCTCCAGTTTGCGCACCAGTGGGTGAAGGTACAGCACGAAGAGGTGCATGGAGAGAGGGTCCCCCTGTCGGACCGAGCGCTGGATTTCGAGCGGGCGGGAGAGATGCCCATTGACGAGTAGCCGAGAAGCAGACCGGCTAGCGATGCGAGAAAGAAGAGCGATGAGTTCTTGGTTAAACCCGAGCGATCGCATGGTCTCAAAGAGAAAGGAGTGCCGGACCCGATCGAACGCATTCTCCAAATCAAAGCTAATGAGTTTACCGGCGCGTCGGTGATGACGGAGACTGGCGATACGATCTTTGAGGGCGAGTGTTGCTTGGAAGATGTTGCGCTCTGAGTTCGAACATTTCTGTCCGTCGCTCAAAACGCCGTGCGCTCTCATTACACCTTCTAGCCTGTTTTTGAGTATCCGGGATAGCAACTTATAGTCACTGTTGAGCAGTGATATGGATCGGTAGGACCGAGCTGTGTTGTCGCATCCTTTCTTCCTCACCAACACGATGATTCCCTCTACGAATGCGGGGGGAATATTGCCGGTGAGCGCTTCGTTCAGCAAGAGGTTCAATTCTCGATGGATGACGTCGAACATTCGGAGATAGAACTCTCGTGGGATGCCATCACAACCCGGGGATCTCCTCGGGGCGCTTGTTTTGATAGCAGACAAAATTTCTGCTGTTGTTATCTCCTCCATACATGCTTCGTTCACCGGGTCGTTCGGTGGGATTGCGCGCTCGCAGGCAAACCCGTTCTCGTTACTGTTTGGTGCTTCCTCCGAGTAGAGCTGGGAAAAGAAGTCATACAAATTCGCTTCGATCGCTTGTGGCTCGTTGATGATTTCATTTTCACCCCGTTGGAGCTCGGTGATAATGGTCTTTTTCCTCCGCCTTTCCCCCAACTGGAAGATCGACAGTGGTTCACCCGCCACGTGCGTTTCATTAATGCGCATGAACATGTGGGAAAAATTCCTCTGCAGCGCCAACATTTCCCCTTTTAGCCGATTTATCGTGGGCAGCATTTCAGGGTGCTGGTAGTACCCATCGTACGCTAGCTGAAGTTCAGCATAAAGCCGTTGATGCTGATTGTGGAATTCATCGAAAAATTCTCGAGACTTCCACCTGAAAAAACTTTTTATTTTCGGCTTAGCGTACGTGAGCCACCACTCAATCCATGACGCATAGTTCCGTCGCTGCCGGGTCCAATATTGCCACTTATACTGGAACTCCGCAACGTTTTCATCAGTCAGAAGATGAGGCCGCAAAGACCAGAAACCGCGCCCAGGCTCATGCCCGAGCTGGGGGAGGCATATTCTGACGGTTAGCGCTTTATGGTCTGTAAACGAACACACGTGAGTGTGCGCAGTTCGCAAATTTTCCCGTAAACCATTGCTAATGTACATGCGGTCGAGACGCGATTGCGCGTTTCGGCAGACGTAGGTGAAACCAGTGTCACGTGGGCGAAGTTTTTCCCACACATCATGTAACTGCAGCTGTTGCACAGCTGTCTTGAGAGCAGGGCTTGTGTTAGGGCTGGTTGAATCGCAAGCGCGCAATACGCAGTTGAAATCGCCAGCCAGAATAACGTGTGCGGTACGATGACGGAGGTAATAGGCGAGAGTTCCATTAAAGAACTCCTCCCGAGCAGCACGTTGCGCAGAACCGGAGGGAGCGTAGATGTTACAGATGGTCGTGTCTTGCACTCGCAGCGCAAGTAGTCGGCTATCCAAACTCTTCTCAACGTGAGAGACTTGGATGTGTTCCTTCACCGCAACGGCCGTACCTCTCCTCGCGTGGTCTACATTGGTGTATACGACAAAGCCAGGCAAGGAGAGCTGGTCGTTTTCCACCTCTTGCAGACACACAATATCGAGGCTCTGGCTGCTGATGAAGTTACGTAGCGCGTTTAGTTTCGTGGGGTTGGTGATCGTGCCGATGTTGATGGACGAGATGTTATAGGACAAGAGAGCCATTTATGGGTGATAGTCTTCATCCTGCTCGTCGTCACCATCTTCCCGACGGGGCTTTTTGCCGGGTGGTCGGCCTCGCGCGCTTCGTCTGCTATTCGTGGAAGTGGAAGAATCGTCGGTTTCGTTGCCATTGCCGCTCTTGCTCTGTGATCGCATCGCATTCGTCGGCTTTTTAAAGCAGTCAACCAAAACAATGCTGGCTTTTGGTGACTCGTCGACATGAGGTGCTCGGAGCGACGACGACGATCCATGCACGCGATGGGTTTGCGGGCGGGGGGACGTTGTCAAATCGAACCTAGCATCGGATTTAGAAGTCGAGGCAGGCTGTTCGGGCTGGCTCGAAGACTTCGGAAGCTCGGGAAAGGCATCCGACGTTGCTGATGGGAGAACGGGAGGTTTCGGCCCGATCTGTTTTGCACTTGGCGGTTTCGTGCCCGCTGTTTTTTTCGGCGGTGGTCGTGTTGATCCCGTTTGTTTCGTCACGGTGGCATAGCTCTTTTGCACCAGCAATTTCTTGTTTTGGACACAAGAAATGCCAGTGTGTGCCTGCTCTTTGCAGTATTTGCACGACTGCAGCTGCCCTTTGTAGACAATATATGCCTGCTGCCCGTCGATGGTGACCCACGAGTCAATATTTTTTTGTATCAACATACGGGCTGACCATATGCCGAGTGGTATACCAGCAAACTCGTACCCCTCTCCCCACGTTAGCTCTCGGATGCAGATTACTTCGCCGAACGCGCACAAGAACTCGACGATCTTCTCTTCGGGCACATTTTCGGGCAGATCGTGTATCTTCACTTCCACACTACCATCTTCCATGGTGATACGAAGCTTGTGCTTCTTCCCGTTTAACTCCACTTCATGACGGGCATCATGTTCGTCCACAATTTTTTGTGCAAGCGTCAGGTCACTGACCTTGACGAATGCACATTGTTCGCCCTTGTGACACTGTAGTCTTTTAACGTCTTCTTTCTTCAGCCCAAGCACTGAACGGCAGAAGCCGTGCACTTTTTCGAAAGACGGCTTTACTGGGAAGCACGAATAGTCTATTCGAAAAGTGTTTTCCCGCCTCATCGCGACCATACCCGCGACGCGGCACAACAGAAATATCGATTGAACGATCTGAAAAAAGTGCTTCACTAATGAGGAGCGCAATCGTAAACACGCCTATGCGTCTCAGAAGCTGAGCGATAACTAATATCATAAATTTGTTCGATTTGAAATCCGTTTCCACTTTATTCGACGAGGTTCGATCCGTTCCACAATTCAAATCTCCGATGATAAACGGTCGACCCTTTCTTCGTATCCAACCATTGACCATTGCCCAACCCGACGCACCCCCAGACAAACGGGCAAGAATGAGGGCTCACCGAGGGATTAGTTCTAAATCTCAACCAAACAGACAATTCGTAGCCCCGTCCAATTTGGAAGTTGTTTAAAAATTCAATCTCTACGTTCCCTTTCGCGTTACACACATTCCTACCTTCTACCTCTGCCACCCGGATGAAATCGATCGGAAATAAATCAAATTGCCCTGCTCGTACCCAATCGGGTCAACCATCCAAGCGCGTTGGTGTATTTCAAGCCCCAAAAATTGCGCGATTCTAGGCGGAATAAATTAGCGTTCCTTCTTTCGCAGTTGAGTTGGGAACGGATCCACGTGTTGGAATGAAGCTAAATGTGCGTTGGATTGCCTTTTCGACTGTATACCGGTAGGTGGGTGTTGCGCCACGCAGTAAACGATAAAGTTGTTGAAGTAATTGGAATTTGAAGTGCTGCCCCTGACACCACCACAGCACATTGCCCTCGTCCTGATTTCTGTTGAATCGATGATCTATTTATCCAGTAGCTCTCATAAATTCAACTCATCGAACGGTACTCATCGAACTCAT
This sequence comes from Aedes aegypti, assembly GCF_002204515.2. Lineage (NCBI taxonomy): Eukaryota > Metazoa > Arthropoda > Insecta > Diptera > Culicidae > Aedes > Aedes aegypti. The sequence goes on along the minus strand of NC_035109.1, from coordinate 20,724,177 downwards.
CGAACTCATCGAACCGCGTTCGCTTTCCTCAGTTACATTCATAGGAAAATGTTCGCACAGAAAGAGAAGGAGAAACGAGGAAGCAATGATCCAAATACCTAAATGAAGACTTCAAAGTGAACAATTCAAAGTTGCTCCTTGTGACCTTGATTGCTATGGGATACGATTCGGTTTTGGAGGAATTTGCGAAACCTATGCGTTAAGATGAGCCAATTTTAATGGGACGAAATCAAATTCAATATTGTATTTCAGGAAGATGATTGAGGAAGACGTAAGACTCTGCAAGTAATCTTTTATCATGACTAACAGTCACCCCACGCAGTTGAATCACCATTGGCGTAGCTAGGATTTTTTGCTGGAGGAGGCCAAGGGGGGCCTACCAAATACTTGTTTTACAAATTTCGTAGTTTTATCAGATTTGCATTGATTTTATTAACTTGTTATCTAGTCTCATTTCGCGGCACATCCGTGATATTTGTAAATTTCAATTTGCATTCTTTTTGTAATCCTGTCAAAAATCCTTCAAAAATTGTATCGAAAAAACTCACAATATCCATTGTGATTCTTCCACGAACTTTTCAGGTATTCAACCATGTGATATGAAGAGATTCCTCACCTCTGAGAATTCATACGAGAATTTCTTCATGAATTATTTTCGTACCTTTCAGTGCTTTCTTCAAGATCTTCTATACCAGGTTTCACTGAGTTCGTTCTGGATTTGCTACGCAAAATCATTCCCATACATTCTGATTTCACCAGAAAATTTCTCGAAGAATCTCTAACGTATTGTTTAAAAAAATCGTTTGAAGGATTCCGCTAGATAATGCATTAAAAGTTCTTACAATCGTTTATCCTGGAAGGTCTTCTACGTACTTATTATATAATTCCAATGTTAGTTTAAAGAATCCACCTGTGTTCATTAACAATTTGTTTAGGATTTTCTGGAATTGCTGAGGATTTTTTATAAGTTCAAAAAATTCTAGGAGTTTCACCAAAAATGTCTTCAAGATCACCAAGCAAGGATTCATTCCACGAATTCTTCAGAGAGTTCACCAATAGTTTTTCCAACTTTGCTTGTGAAGTTCATCTCAAAATATATCTACAGGATTGTTTGAAAAAGTCACAGCAAAAATTATCCAAACTTTAAAAAAAAATGATTGGCTGTTCCATGTGTTACTGTAAGAATTCCTCGTAATATTCCATAAGAACTTCATGAGTAATTAAAAATAATTCAAGTGAGAAAATGTCATTCATGATTTCTCAGAGGAGTTCTCCGCAGATCTATCTGTATTTTGTTCACAGATAATTATATTTCAGATTTCAACCCAACTAACATTTAGTGCAAATGTAAACATTCTCTAGGCCTTCTTTATACGACTTGATGCTGAGTAAAGGCGCTGTACATACGAACGAAAGCTTCTATGCGATCCTTTTACCAACAAATCTGGCGAATCTACTCAGCTACTTTTAAGCTGTGTTGACAGCTCTTATTCATATCGATCATTGTTCTATCTCGACAGTTATACGACAAGTAGCTGTGTAACATCTTCGGAAGGCGCTTTCGCAACCAAAATGGCAACTGTTGAATAATTATTATACAGCTTCGCTGTATTATCGATTAAATATTATTTTCAAGCTGCTTCACAGCTTCCGGAATTCATATCATAAGTATTTGAATTTAATGTTCCCAACGTTACCTGCCACCGCTTGGAATCGAACTCACGATCTCTGCATCCACAAGTCTCGACGCTGTCCTTGTTGCCACCACAGTCTATATTGAAAGACAAAGAAAACACACCGTTTTGTTCTACATCGAAAACGGTTCAAACAATATTTTATAATTATCGTAAAAGATGACATAGCCACGCTTACACCACTTCATCAGGCTGTAAAAGGGTGCGAAACGTCAAACGCAATGTTTACATCCAACAAGCTGAGTAGATGCGCCACAAGTTGTTGTTTTACAGCATACTGCTGTATGCTCGCTGTATAACTAACGACAAAGCGCTTTTTAAATATATATTGAGCAGCATAACAAATCATATTGTATAGAAGCAGCTGGATTGATGATGGCGAGTTTTATTCCACACCATTAGGTTGCTATCCTTTAAGTTACAGCTTAGTGAAAGCTGCAAAAGCGATAACTGACGAAATTTATTCAGCTAAGATTTGTAGCTGCAAAACGTTTGCGTTACAGCTGTATTAACGCTAATCGTTCTATTTTTGACAGCTTTCATTTTTTGCTGCGTTCGCTGCTTCAATTCAACTGTTATACAGCACAAAGCAAATAATCTTGGCTTATAGCGCTAAAATTGTTAGCTGGAAACATCTAGCAAGCAGAGCAACATCTCGCCTTCCTTCAAAACTTTCTCGAAAATACCGTAAAATGGGGTGTTAAGGGATGAAAAAAAATTCTACTTAAAATTCGAGGAACTTCTAGTATGCCAATAATTGAACAAAATGCAGTCCTACCATTCTCCCGGCGTGTATATCAAAAGCCAATTACAATGACGACGATCCTATGGCAGATTTCTGAGATAATCATAAAAATGTGTGATTTTTGACGAAAATGCAAAATGGGGTGTTAAGGAATTTGAGCTTTGTATATAAAACTATATTTTGCCAACAGCAAAAAAATATTATTTTGGTCAACATCGTTGATGTGTCCCTTCAACTCTAAAGGCCTTGTTAAATCTAAAGATGATATTACTTCAATATAATTCAAGTTGGAACTCCTGAAAACGCTAATCATTTTATTTTAACTGCTAAATCTCTCATACCTATTGATTCTATCAGTGCATCGCACAATTGTCTTGAAAAGATTTTTATACTTATATGCAGTATTCGTATTCTAGAACAGTGCAGAGCAATCTTGTCATGACTTGTCAGAAGATGGATAATTTCAACAAGCTTTAAGTGTGAATAGGGTAAGTGTCCAATTTGCCTTTTAAATCAAGCACCACACCAAATAACGGATTTGCATGTAACACCCAGTGGCATGATCGGGAAAAATCCCAACGAAAAGTTTTCAATACAGAGTGGAATCGCTCCCACTATACCGCACACTATATATTTTCCAAAAATAGCTCGGAAATAACCTTATACTATAATTGTTTATCTAGGACCTAGGTAATACTTAAAAGAATTTGATGGAACATCGACCGTCTAGACTGATTTTGAGATTTATTGGCGTAATTTAGGTCAAACCTGTTTAGATGTGCTCGGGTGAAAGCTGTGTAAGTTTGTGTTCCGTTCAAATTAAAATTATGTGAGTTAAGTTATTATGTCCGAAATTTATTTGTAATTGCAGTGCAATGTTGTTAGCCGTTCAATCAATGTTTATCCAAAGCCACTTGACTTAAAACGAATCAATAATGTAAGTAGTATTATTTAATGTTTCGAACTTGACCAGACAAATAGTATATATTTTTGTAAATTGTAGTTTGCCCTGAAGATGAGCAAATAAATGCTCGAAACGTCGGCTTTAATCAAAACGATTGTTTATTAATGTAACCCGTGGACCGAAATAACGCCAATAAATCTCAAAACCTAAAAGAATTAATAGTTCCAAAACCATTTCAAATCAGATAATCATTCCTATATGCAAACTTTTCTCCAATGTGATGGAACAACTTATGAAAATAGTATCATAAAAAATATGGTATTCACATTAATAAGTTTTTATTTAGATTTTCCTACCAATTTTACCAAATTTTGAAATAAGTCATTTTTGGAGATATTTAGTGACTTACTAAATAGATCCCTTAAATTTACATTGTAGTTCAACTTGACGGAACAACTCAAAATTATACTGAAATATATTACGGCATAAATATAATGAGTTTAGTTACTTAGAAAAGTTAGAATAGATAATTCCTTAACACCCCACTTATTTTCAAAACGAGACTTTTTTCATAAAAGTTTCTGAAAATTGAAACCCAGACATAATTTTATGAAGTTTTTGTCTATACTATGATCTCAATTAAATTTCCTTATCTTCTACCTTACTCGCGAATTTTTCTCAAATATATTTCATGGTTTTGTAGATAAATGTATTTAGCCCATAAAATTCGAACAAAAATGTTTTGAAAGGTTTTCAAATTCTAGAAACCACAATACTTCATATTAATAGACAGCTCCTATTACATAATGCAGTTCACAATCCTCTGAACAAATCGAGCATTTCAGATGACTTATATATCGATTTTCGAGGTTTCTGTGATTTGTCGAACTAGATTGAGAAGTTCAATCCCTTAAAACCCCACGAGTCCTTAACATCCCATTTTACGGTATATTTTTTCTTTATTTTTTCAATAATGCCTAACTAAGAAATGATCAAAGAATATTTCTATAAAGTTCCTAGCATAATACATTCAACTGTTCTTTTAAAAACTCTTCCGTGAAAATACTCAAAGATTTCCCGAGTAATGTGTTGAGGGGTTTCTTAGAGAATTATATTATTGTTGGTATTTTCTAGAGATTTTTTTCTTTGAACCGCACTAACGCTCCTTTTGGGAATTATTTGAAAAAAAAAAAAATATCATTAGATTTACTAAGATTTTGCAATTCATTCCTGAATTTTATTTAGGGGTTACATCAAGTATTATTTAAGGTTTTAAAAATAATCCCATTTTTGCGAATGGTTATCTCAGGATTCTTCCATAAATAAAATTCAAAAATTTATCTACTCTCCAGATTTAGGTTCAAAACTACTCCTGAAATATCTCAATATTGTTGAGGAGATTGCTTCACCAATTACTCTACGAATCACCCCATATCAGATTTGAAAAATGAATTGACTCTTTTGAAAATTGAAACATATACAAAAAAAAGAACCTTGTCGGTTATTTTTTAAAAAATTGCAGCGTAAAAATAATTTGAAAAAAAAAAATTCTGTATTCCTGTCGTCAAATTTAAGAAACAAATCGTAGAATTTCTGAAGCTTGTTGACAATGTACCTCACAGAAAATCTTAGGTGGTCCTTGTAGGATTTACTACAAAAATTCTTGCTATTTTTTCTGTGTCATTAATAATAGAAAATTATTTTCAACACCAATCATTTGGATGGATGGAATTTTCACTGAAAGTATTTGTAACTAAAATTTTAAATAATATGAACTCCCAAGTTTCATGATACTATGTTGAACATATCGATGCAGAATTCATTTTTTTCCTACCGTTAGAAATTCAAAATTTGTAGATCATCGATTATTTTGTAGTATTGTAGGATTTGAAATATTGCTGGTATTTTTAAGAACGTTACCGAAGATCTATTGTGGTAAAATTCGTGATCAAGATATAAATGAATTGGAATCATATGGGAAACTTTTGCATTACTCTGAAAATTTGTTAAGGAATTCCTGATAGTCTTTTAAGAATCTGGAACCATACGTAAAAGAATTCTGCAATTTTTCAAAACTCTTCTAATTTACCTTTATTTAGATTCATGGAAATGTTGCTTTTTGGAGTATGAAAAGATTTTTGTACGAAGTTCCTCAAAACGTCATGCGAAGGAAGGAGAAACAACAAAATGTTGAAGCAGGTAGAACAATAGATGGGCGACGGTACAATGAAAGATAATTTATAATCTTTTCTCTAGCGATAAATTACAAGATAGTTAAAACTTCCTAATGAATTTATAAATAAACCAAATCTCTCGATACTTTTAATTCAAAAAGGTGTTGAATGAAATTACTTGAATCGAATGAGTAGTTCTTCATGTACGTTTTTGCAAAGGGTGGTGCAGCCCTTGAAAACTCATGTTTTATTCACGAAAGTTTATCAAGAATTTTGACTCAAAAGTATTTTTATTCTATGAATAAATCATCAATGCGATTCATAAACAATATCTATCGAAATTGTTTTAGTTCTTTGTTTCCTTCATAAAAAAAACTACTCAAATGATTCGAGTAGGTATCGATACATTCCTTAGGTAAACTTATGACATTGTTGATTACTTCAGGTAAATAGCAGAATTCGCGGTGGAAGCAAACCATTCAATACTATGAAAGCACAAAAAATAGTTTGACCTATCGAAAGGCCGGCTCCAAAGGCACGTTTCCCACTAATTGGTATATTTGTGCCGTTGAGGAAATTGTGCTTATTCTGTAAATCGGGTGAGATTAGACGAATTGAATGAGGTGACAAAGTTCGGTTTGCACCCATTTGAGATCAGCTCCTCTACCTATTAGATATTTTGTAGGTATCGATACGTTTCTATGACACTTTTTTCATATAAAAGTATCGATGCCTTGAAGATATTATATTATCCCTAATACAAAAGCATAAAAAAATAAAAACTTAAGCATAGAAAGCTCTTAGTTAAGAAATGTGGCAAGTGCTCTAAGAACAAGCTGAGAAATAGGCTTCGTAACAGTTTGTAAGGAAGTGATTCCAAAAAGAAGAACAATAAACATTCACTTAATTCCAAGCAAGTGTTTATATTGCCCCAATACCTTTTCACCAGTCTTGTTTTAGAACCAGTTATCGACCTTGTTTTCCTGACATTTCATATCTAGCATTTAATAAGGCATAATTGTAATGATCGATTTCTTTCCTTCGATTTTCTGTTCGGATTAGTACACTTCAGTTCAATCGATTTTCGTAAAATTTTACAATGCAGTCTGCTAAAGGACGATGAACTTTCCACCTAAAAATAATGCGCTCTCGGGCTAGGCATTGGAAACATATAGAAAGCGTTGTGTTTGGTTGGGCATCTTATTCTTCCGAAGGAGGTGCACTTTGACACAAAAGGACCACGTGATTATTGAGCTGAAATCGAATTCAGGTTAACTTCTGCTTCCATAAGTCCTCTAGTGGCGTAGGGGTAACGCGCCCTAACTAGAGATAAGGGAGTCATGAGTTCGATTCTCACCGAGAAGACGTGTAACTTTTTCGCAAAACTTCACATCAATTTGTTCATTTAATCCAATTACAAAGTATATGTAATGTTTAGCTTTTCGGTAGTTGTTAAACTTCCACTCGGCTGGCTAGCCGTAAACCACGATTCATAATTAAAAACAAGTAAAAACATTTTCTTAATTTTGTATACTAAATTCATACTTAAAGTTGTGACCTTTTTTTAAAAAACTTACCGAAAAAACATGGCTGATTTCCTCAGCATTGGATTGATCAAAATTTCAAATCAATGTGTCATTAGATTCGTAATCTTATATTCTTTGAAAGGCGCTTACGAAAATTTGGTGGAAAATTCTAAAAACTATTCAAATTCAATGAAACCGTCATTCAAGTCATCGTGCATAGTTTTGTGAAATCACAAGCCAATCATGAACGCATCATTATTTTCGTTTGAAAAAGTTATGAACTATTGAAATTGGTTGAAAAACAAATGAAAAACAAACATTTGCACGATAAGCATCATACTGAGGGGTGAATCCAAACTTTCGCACGATGACTTGAATGACTGTTTCATTGATATTGAGTAGTTTTCGCATTTTTCCTCCAAAGTTTCGTAAGCACTCTTCAAAGAATATAAGATTACGATTCTTATGATACATTGATTTTTCTATTTTTATCGATCCAATTTTGAGTAAAATGGCCATGTTTTTCCAGTGTGTTTTTTTGAAAAATGTCACAACTTTAAGTAAAAATTTAGTATACAAAATTCAGAAACTGTTTCCGGGAAAATACTAACGAAGTGAGAATAACTCATTGGCTTTCAAATGCGCTATAGAGAGTTTCAATTGGACGTGTAATCACAGTGATGTGGACAAAACAATTGTTCATGTTGTTTAGAGGGTGATCCCAAACATATGCACGGGAGTGTATCATCTGTGAAAAACACTGAAAAAAACCTTTTGTTTCCAAAAGTTATTATCTGTATGCAAAATTAGAAAGTTAGAACTTGAAGTTTCCATGAAACTAGCTGCGTCATTTTGCGTAGAATGGAGATTTTTAAGGTGAAAGTGGACTAAAATTTAACATAAATTTGTTTATAACTTTTTAACGATGAGAGATACAAGATTTTCGTGTTCAGCAAAAATGTGTATTTTATCGATCCAAACAACTTTGTAGAAGATTTGAAAAATGTGAAAAATTCTATTGAAAAGTTATGTACAAAAAACAAGTTTTAAGGGGCGTCGAAGACATAATGCTCCATATCTCATTACCGCGAATATATAGAAATTTTGCGTCTTCGGCAAAGTTGTTTGTAATTACATACTCTACAACTTTGACCAAGACTTGAAATCTCTAACTTAATTTTTAGAAAAAATATTTTTTTTATCTCACTTGTGGGTGAATTGATCATCTTACCCTTAATACCAAAAGAAGCGCCTTTTAATATCAAGAAACTTCATCGAAGACACCAAACATCTAGAACCAATGGCTTAGAAGTTATTCTATTTTGATCGTGAAATCGATGAAATAAATCACTGTGCAATGTGGAGATTCTGCGTGTCCGATTCTGTGCAGATATTTCCGGAAGCATCCATGGCCAGACAGAAACTGGTCAGGAAGAAGTTAACTTCTCCATGTTTTCGGGTCGTCCACAATGACACGTTAGGAATGAGCCTACACGGGTAGAAATCAGAATCCAAAAACAAGATTATGACTCATGATATCATGATTCCAGCGTGTTTTCGTCTTATGAAAATACACCATGATTTGGACTCATGATATCATGAGTCAGATTGCCGTAACGCAACACACGCGTTAGGTTTTTGTAGCTGATTGCTCGGAATCATGATTCAAGCGCCAAAAATGCTGAGTCGCGCAACCGTTTATGATCGACAAAATAAAGTTAAAAATAACGTACTTTGAGAATCAAGCCAAGAACCTTCCGATTGTGAGCCACGAACTCTACCATTCAACCACTTCGTCATCTTGAATTAAGAGTGATCGATACGAATGAGATGAAGCAAAGTGCGCCGCTTAGTGTTTTCACACTGGATGTTACGCTTATGAGGAATCATGATTATGACTCCCGGAACCATGATTTGTGATCCTGATATTATGACCTAACCAATTTATGAATTTCATGATTTGTAAATCATGGTGTGGGGATCAGATTTTTATCCGTGTATGGATCCACCTTCCTTTCTCCGAGTTATTTCACTTCTGCTGCCACCTGGCCATTGTGTCCAACCTAATGGTATTCCTCACATTCCTTGTGTCCCTTTGCCGGTAGCATGCGATGTCCTCAGCCAGAGTGATGCAGGTGGGGATCATTCCGACCATAACGCACACTGCATCCGACGATACAGTGCGATAGGCACTCGCCACCCATATAGCCATGAGCCGGAACGTACCTGCAATGATACGGTCGCCAGAAGACGCCTCGTGTTGCTTTTTGGTCCTCCAATGTTGATCCTAGCTACGGTGTTAGCTGCTTTCGCTGACTTTTCGCAGGCATAGTCTACGCGGTTGTTGAAGTTTAGCCTGTCGTCGACCATTACTCCAAGGTGCTTTAGGGAGCGTTTCGATGGGTTTGCGTGTCCTCCGACGTTGATCTCCAACTGCTGAACCGCCTTGCAGTTGCTGACCAGCACCACCTCCGTTTTGTGATGAGCCAACTGCAGCTTGACTCCAGTCATCCACGATTCAATGGTGTCTAGCGATTCCACCGTCAGCATCTCCACCTCCTCCGCAGTCTCACCAGTTATCGCAAGAACGACGTCATCTGCGAACCCGACGATCTCGACTCCATTCGGCAGTGACAAGGTTAGCACTCCACCGTATATCATGTTCCACAGTGCTGGACCAAGTATCGAACCCTGTGAAACTCCCACCGTTACTTTCGTTGACATCCGTCCCTGGTTTGTGTCGTAAACAAGTACCCGGTTCTGGAAGTAGCTTTGCAGAATTTCACACAGATATTCGGGAACCCGCATTCTGTGTAGGGCTGTGGCGATAGCCCCCCCAACTGGAACTGTTGGATGCGTTTTTAACGTCTATCGAACGCGTTTAAGCAGACTACACGATGGGCATTGAGTCTGTCGTTCCACCACTATGCAGGACGCCGCTGATTCCTTGGCACCAATTTTTTCGGCATAATTGCGTCACACGCTCTCGTCAACGCTTCTGTCAGCTCTCTTGCATCCATGTTTGGAGCGTCGCTTACTGCTCGGAGTGCTAACAGCTGCACACGAATATTCCGTTAATTTGAACGATCACTAAACCCTCGTATGAGCGTTCGACTACTTCTTGGATAGGGAATCGGCCCATTACTTGGATCTCCGTTGTCTGCTACCCAATTGCCTTTATCGGGAGGAACCTGATACGGTTCTGCAATGATCGCAATGTCGCACTTTGTTTACTTTGTAGACTGCCACAACAGTTGTTGTGCGGCGTAGCAATGATTGAGTTTCACCTGCGTCATCTTCATCATCATTACTGCCCTGCCTTCGCTCTCTCTTATTTGAGGCATTTGAAGCCACCCGTCGTATGGCCGTTACCATCCTCCATTTTACATAGCATGCATCTAGGTGTCTTCAGACCAGAGTCCCTGCCAACGTGACCTTTTTCACCACATTTCCTGCAGTGTTTGGACCTGGAACACTGCAGGAAATGTGACCGGGCCTTTGCAGTTTATTGCCCGGTGTCCGAAATCCATGCATCTGAAGCATCTCTCCGCCGAATTTGCTTCCCGAGGGATCAGTTTCAGCGGACAGACCGACCACCCCACCTTGACCTTACCAGCCTCGACGAGTTTTTTGGCTGCTGCGACTGGTTGTCGCTATTTGCATACCCCCGTACGCTCTCCTCAGCCAGATGGAGTGCGGTGCTCTTCCAGGTTGCATTGAGACAACAGTGCACCCCTCACGTCGTCTTCTGTTGTGATCTCGTCCTCTCCAGTTTCCCGGTGTCTCACTCGGTGTGCTGCATCTGCTAGTGCTGGCTGCTAACGTCTGTGGTATCGGTGTCCGGCCATTTGTCCGAACGCCGTTCGGCCGAATGCCGTTTGGCCGAACGCCATTTGGCCGAACGGGTCGTTTGGCCGAATGCCGTTTGGCCGAATTACGAACAAAAAAATATCAAATTACTACAACACTTATGTGTAACATTCTTGGGTGTTGCCAAATAATTGATGAGCTAATTAATGGAAACTAATGATGTGAGGGGACGTCATGTTTATAACTATATAAGAGCTCCAAGAGGATGGTTAAATTAACCCGTTATTTTAGGACGAAGTTGTGAACTCCACTTATTGCATCAAGACTCTAAGCTCATCGTTGTTTCATCTGGGGCTATCAATGGTATGATAGGGTTCCAGTTTTTTAATGATTTCATTAAAAGTTTTTCCTTCTTTTAAGCATAGGCCATTCTTTAGAGTTATATTGGTTTTGTTACTGTTGGCAATAATTCAGCTTATATTTTGATTGGGAATTTTACCCTTTTAAAATCATCGGCATTTCTTTGCAGTTATACTAATATAAAAATTGTTTGCATAGCACTTGCTTAAATTTTCATAAGAGATTTTCCTTCTTTTGATCAAAGGCTATTATTTCTGTTTCTCCTCCAATATTAGGTCTGCAACGTGTGAACTGAGCTCTGCACCATTGCTTGCGTATATCAGTAAACCGATTGACTCGGTGAACAATTACGTGGAAAAAGTTCATAGTTTCTCCGTAATGAAAAGAAGAAGCCAAAATTTATGGTTACTAGAATTATGAAATAATTTACATAATACGATTCGAGGGATCGAAGCAATCCAGTCCTGCAGCAGGACTAATAATTCGTGAACCGTTTTAGTTACTGTCAAAAGGTGACTGCAAACAGAATGCAAAAACTTCTGCTGGAAGCATAGAAGTGAATATTTGCTTGCATTAAGGTGAAGATGAATCGAAGCCAAACCTCAAATTTTCAAGAGCACAAATCTGAAGAACCGAACACCCGTTTGAGCTGAAAACTTAATCGATTGGTCACTAGCTGGTGGTGACCTATCGATTAAGTTTTCAGCTCAAACGGGTGTTCGGTTCTTCAGATTTGTGCTCTTGAAAATTTCAGGTTTGGATTCGATTCATCTTCACCTTAAGGATATTCTTCTTTCTGCACTGACTATTTGTTGAACTAACATCAAAGAGCCATTATGTGTATATCAATGATGATTAACCTTCTTTAAAAATAAGCTGAATAAGTTCTTTGAAATTCAGCTTCGAAACTCACTGCAATAATATGCTAACTATAATTCACTATTATTTCCTATATCGGCCAAATGGCATTCGGCCAAATGGCATTCGGCCAAATGACCCTTTCGGCCAAATGGCGTTCGACCAAAACGCATTCGGCCAAATGACCCGGAGCCGTGGTATCATTGGCGATATCCGCATCTTTCCGCTCCTTGCGTCTTCATTTCCTCCATTAGATTCTCCATCCAAATCGCTTATTTGCTCCATTCGATTGGAACCCCCCCGTCGGGCCGCTATCTCTACTCGTTGTATATAGTCGCCTCTCGTGATCCCATGGTTGTCTATGCAAGCAGGGAGGCCATGCTAGAGTTGTTACAATCCGTGTTCAGAGCCGGATCGGCGTAAGTAATTCTGAGCCTACTACGCACCGAGGTTGGTGAAGAGTTTCGAACGTACACGACGGCCTGCCAAGGTTTTATCAGGACGGAGGCAGTTTCTTCACAGCCGTATTCGCCGTTTCAAGTTGGTGTCGCCCTTCCTTACTCAGGGAACAGTAGAGTATGCTGGCAGCCCATGACTGTTAGTGGACGTTTCCAATCCGTAATCCGTGTCCTGTCCATAGAGCGCTGCATATGACGAGCCTAACCTCACTTATTTGACAGCTGCTGGTCCTGTCGTTTACGTTTCGGACTTAGTCGTTTTTTCCATCATTTTTTCATCTTCGCATTTCTATCACCAGCAAGCTGATGGTGACGATTTTCCACGGTAGGAAGATAGAATAATACGATCCGTGGGTATCTGCAGTGGATTTGACCTCTCCTCGCAGCAAACTTTCACGAAATTAAGAATGATTCGAAATAAGTACTAAGTCCAAACTGTAAACAACAGGACCAGTACCTGTCAAAATTGATGCGTGACGTCACAGTGCAGTGGAGTATTGTTCTGCGCTGTGACCAGTATATCTAAATCAGGATTTTACACATCCGGATGTGCCGGTTGGCACTCCAGAGGGCTCAGTTAATAACTGTCAGAGGCGCGTCCACATTTGAAAACATAGGTAGGACAAACGTTGGCAAATTTTGTGTACACAGTGAAGTTAAAAAAAAAATAACACAGGGCTGGAAATTGAACGTTACTGAGGGGAAAAATTCTCCAAGTATTTTGTTTAGGATACCTCAAGAATTCAACCTGAATTTTACCAAGGCAAATCGCAGAAAAGAAATTTCTTTGATTATTTCAGAAATCATCGGAATTCCTCCAAAAATTCTTTGAGAATTTTTTCAAGAAAGTCCTAAATTTTCTGAAAAATAAATTCGTGAGAAATTTTCAAATAAAATTCTAAGATAATCATAGGATTTTATGAAGAAATTTCTGGGAAAACATTGGACAGATTCTCTATTGAAACTGGTTTAGGATTGTGATAGGAGAAATTAGAGGACAAATTGCTATAGTATAAACTGATGTAAAAACCTTAAAATAATAAAAAGAGTACATGGGGATTTTTCGGGAAACTTTTTTTAGAAATGCTTGGTAAAACTGCAGGAGTAATATTTGGATGAAATGCTGGACAAGTTCTTAGAAAAAGTAGATATGTTTCCATAGGCTATTTTATTTTCAATCACTCTGAAATAAGGCTTTGTGGATTTCCTCGGAAGAAATTCTGTAGAAATCTTTGGAAGATCTCCTAGAGTAATAACTTAAAAATTCGGTTGAAGAAAAATCTGGAAAATATCTGGAGGAAATTCTAGGATAGTTTTGGAAACAAAAAATCGAAGTAATACCTAAGGAAATTACCGAAAGTAGTAGTTTTGTAGTTCTCTAGCATTACCTGGAGCAAATTCTGGAGAAATTCTTCTAAGTAGCCTTTGAACAAATGCCGGAATATTTTATGGGAGAATTGGTTGAGAAATCTTTACAAGAATTTCTGGAGAAATCCCTGTAGGAGACCCTGAGAGTATTCTAAAAAAATCACTTTGATAATTCCTGAAGCTTTTCTACGAAAAATCTAAGACATGAAATTTCATCAGAATTCTATGCAAGTAGAATATGTAAAGAAGGGAAGTCTGAGACCATTATGGTTAAAACAGATACTTTAGAGACTTTCCATTAAAAATAGAGCCTTCTCAGAGACTTGCATCAAAACAGAGACCAAGTATCTAAAAACAAACTACAACCAGTTCTGTCTTTAGTATTATTCATTGGATCAACTTCTGTTAACCCGTATAGGCCTGAGTGAAAGCAAAAATACTGAAACCCTAACCGCTCAGAGAATTCTTAACGGATTCAAATCATTTTTTGTCAGTTCACTGGCCCACATATCTTGTTCCTAGAAGTGGCCTGAGGAACTCGGAAATATTCCTGTGGCCGGAGTTATTCCGGTGGGTCACTGGGTCAAGTCGGGTAGAAAAGGGCTATTTTTTGGGACATGCCAAGATACCTTTATTTATTTGCAATGACAATCATTTTAATTTTTATAAATCATTAAGATCTAACATTCAACATTATAAATAAAGAGTTTTGCACCGTTCAAAATATACCGGATGTGGTCATTCGGACGTAATTCTCGGAAGAACCGGCTATCGATTTGTTGGATACTAATTCGTTTCAATTCACGAAAAGTAAAAATCAAACATAATTGTGCACTAAAATACATTCCCATATGCTTGGCACAGATGTTCAGATACAAATTGGCCACTTTATCGTAAGTTTGAGGTGTCCCGCGACCCGAAAATGGTCATAGGATTAATCAAATGCAATATTCAAAGTTATCCAATTCAAACGTTTCTCAAAAGGTTTACACTGGTCCAATTTTTTTAAAATTCCGTCATGTAGTGGCCACATTATAACCAATTCCGGAAATTATATGTGACTTGAAATTTGCCTACCTTCAGGGGCACAAACGCACAGTACCCTTCTCACCCGACCTGACCCAGTGATCCACCGGAATAACTCCGACCACAGGAATATTTCCGCGTTCCTCTGTCCACTTCCAGAAACTAGATATGTGTGCCAGTATACTGACAAAAAATCATTTGAATCCATTAAGAATTCGCTGAGCGGTGAGAGTTTTAGAATTTTTGCGTTCACTCAGGCCTATACGGGTTAATATTCACATTAGAAAAAATGAATATTCTTAATAAATAAATTTTATTAAAGAAATTTAACACAAATATACCAATACTGCTCTTTTTTTGTTGTTGAATCATGGGTAGGACAAACCTTTGAATGTCCTACCCAGGTGTTTTTGTGCGTAGTACATGTCCTACCTGTCCTACCCACTTCCCGCGCCACTGATAACTGTTGAAGTGCTCATTGAACACTAAGCTGAGAAGCAGGCTCTGTTCCAGTGAGGAAGTGATGCCAAGAAGAAGAAAAATAAAAGGTTGCCTCGTGCGACTAAGTATAGTTCAAAATGCGATAATGTAGCCTGGTTATAACCAACCGATTGAAAAATTAAATTGCAAAAACTATGATTGTACTTTCTAGTTTAGAAATATTAGAAATTCATTACAATTTTCATGACTATTGGCATCGTCCATTCTAATGAAACACGGACGTCACTCTATCTTTTAGGATTGACCTCAAATAGACTATGCTCAAAAGTTGTAGATGGTTCCATAGCAGTTTAAATTCAAATGTATGCTTCATCATTGAAACCCACACCTCGTCGAAAAGAGCATTTAATGACCCGAACTCAATTGGTCGCTGTTTTTTACTCGTTCTCCAAGTAATGAATATTTAATTTCACACCAGTGCACTCGTTGTAGCAGCATGAATCCCAAAACGGAAGTGCTCCATAGGTATATGCGATAGTGGTTCGCAACTCTCCTTACACCAGAATGCCCACTGCATGGCCATCAGAAGAGAAAGTTCCAGCGAGCATCCCGGAAATCATAACCGCGCATACACGCACACCAACTGCGACTGCATGGGAAACTGCTTCCCGGACACGATCCCGAAAAGGGATGACAAAAGAGTTATAACTTTTGCTTTTCCTGGATGCACCTCTTCCGGTTCTCGAACGGCGAAGAAGGAGCAAACTGTGAGCCCGCTAAGGTTCACGTAGTCTAGCGTAGAGTGTGTCACACATTCGCGGGAATGGCTAATGAATGGTTAAAAGTTTGGCCCGGGTCGACTCAGCGGGTGGAACTTTTCGGCGATGGTCTTTTATGCACCCGTTGCTAGCTGTAAGGTGGCTAAAGCGTGCACTGTGAATTTAATCAAAATTGTTCGGGAAATAAAAGTCTCCCTGGTCTGAGGGTATGCGGTATGGATTATTTTAATGTCGATACGAAACGAAGCTGCAGAGAAAACTCTTGCAATGCGGAAGACGAAACGAAACTATTTTTTATTATGAAACTTTATTGGCTTTTTTCGGTGAATGCAATATCCATACTCAGAGTGAAGGGGAGTAACGAAGGTAATGAAATGACAAGATGAATAGAATTGCGAGCGAGCAACGAGAGAAATGAATAGAAGTTGAAAATTAAATTTTAATGGAACAAATTTTGTTTTTAACTGAGGGCGATATGTGTGAACAACACAATCGAAATGACAAATTGTTGCCTAACGTCCTGGTCTTGATAGATGTTCTAGTGTTGGTCACTACTAACACTGGACAGGGTACCGCATACCCTTACACCGCCCGGGTAGGTGCATAACATCGACATTGGCCCCGTTGCTCCGTGATGGCAATTGACCGCTCGCTGGACGGAGTTTGTCGTGTTCGGTGGCATTAAGGGTCATTAAAATTAATTGTGAGGCACTTTCCTGCGCGGGCGGCGGTTTCGCCTGAGGAAATTGACAGTTTCGAAAATCCCGAAAATGGTGCCACTTACTTTCTAGTGCCAACTGCGGCGTGAAATGAGCACTTATTCACTTCTTGAAACCATTCAACTGCGGTAATGAAAACGAGTTCTGAACGGAGCCGCAAGACATCAAATTGTCGTCGCCAAGCCAATGCTTACACACGCTATGGTTACGCCTGGAAGCAAAACTGGGCACAGATAGCCATCATGCTTGCCAATTAAATTAATTACTGTGACTTCATATCTCGATCCTTGTTTGTTCTTGTTTCAACAACGAGAAAGATAAGACCAGTACGGATGAGTTACTATCGCTATAGGACCTTAAATCCTAGAGATTTCCAATTGAAATGGAATAGTTTTCAAAAGAAGTAATTAACGATAAAATAAATAATAAAATCCAAGAGATTAAAATGATTTTATAAAATAAATCTCATTTTTTTACTATTCAAAGGCATTACTAAGACCACTAAAGTCTGAATGAAGGAGGTCTCAACGCTGCCGGGAAAACAATGAATCAATCCTGAAATAATTCAAAATCAATCTTCATTAATCATCAAGTGATAAATGATATATTGGAAACTTCAAAAAGAAGACATGGGGCCTAGAAAGTCAAACACTTTTTTATAGCGAATTAAAAAAAAAGTCATAAGACTTTAATGCACCCCACAGACGCTCAGACGGTTTGACCAACATTGACTCCGCCCCCAGGTTGATGCTCATGTTGGTGCTATGTTTGACAGTGTGTGATGCTGCTTGACGAACCAATTTGACAGTTTGTGAAACCAATTTGACGGTTGACGAATCGGTCGGCCAAAATCAAACGAGTTTGATTTTGCTCAAACCACCGGTGGGCGGAGCCAAATGTTCGACGAACCGATCGTACCGTCTGTAGGGATGTTGCACGAACACCGACGTCATCATGTCAAATTGAAGCTTCTACGTCCCATGAAATGCCGATGCAGATGAGTCAAAATGCGTGAATTTACGCAGCGTCGGTGCCATAGTGATCTATCAAATGCACGCTCTTGAGTTGTTTCTATATATTTCACTATCGTTTCCAACTATCTCTAACTGTTTTCTTTAGCAAATTCACCAAGGATTCTTTAATTATTCTTCAACCAATTTCTCCAGAAATATCTTCATAGAGTCCATCAGCAATTTCATCTGTGGTTCAAAAAATCCATCCATGGATTGTACCTGGATTTGTACTACAGGGATTCCATCAGGAATTTTACCAGGAATTTCTCCAGGTAATCCTCTTGTAATATCTTTAGAAATTCTTCCAAAACTCCTTCATGATTCCACCAGGTGTTCTTCCAGAAATTTAATCTACATTTTGTCCAGTGATTTAACAAGTAGTCCTTCCGAAAGTTCACCTGGAATTCCTCATCAGGAGTTCCTACAGGGATTCCATCAGTGATTCCTCTGAGAATCAGGAGTTCTTCTTCTTCTTGGCGTTACGTCCTCACTGGGACAGAGCCTGCTTCTCAACTTAGAGTTTAATGGGCATTTCCACAGTTTTTAACTGAGAGCTTTCTTTGCCAAAGTTGCCATATTCGCATTCATATATCGTGTGGTAGGCACGATGATGCTCTATGCCCAGGGAAGCCAAGGAAATTTCCATTACGAAGAGATCCTGGACCGACCAGAAATTTAAACCAGAAACCTTCAGCAAGGTTTTGCTTTGTAGCCGCGGACTCTGATCACTCGGCTAAGGTAGGCCTCTAGAATCAGGTGTTATTCTAGGGAATTAAACACGATTTCATCCAGGCATTCCATCAGGAGAACTTCTAAAGATTCAATCATAAATTTCACGAAGGTTTTATTCAGCAGTTCCTTCAGGGTTTTTATCAGGACTAGCTGTAGGGATTCCATCGGAAGTTCCTATAGGAATTCCATCAATAATTCTTCTGGGGGTTTAATCAGATGTTCGTCTAGGGAATTCTTCAGGGATTCCATCTGAAATTCCTCCAGAGATAAGATCAGGAGTTCTTTCAGGGATTGGACCTGGAACTCAACTAGGGATTTCATCAGAAGTTTTTTCTGGGATTCTATCAGGAGATATTTCAGACATTTCACCTGGAATACTTCATGGACTCTGTCCGTCGTTGCTCGTTGGATTCCATCAGAAGTTCTTTCCGGGATTTTAACAGAAATTCCTCCAATGATTCCATCCAGAGTTTCTTCAAGAATATCTTTACAAATTCTTCGAAGGATTCCTTCAGGAGTTCTCCCAGGGATTTCATCAGGAGCTCCTGAAGAGATCCTTTCGGGAGTACCTTTAGGGCTTCTGGAGATTTCATCAGGCTTTCCTCCAGGGATTCCATCAAGAGTTCCTTCTGAAATTTCACCTGGAATTCTTCAAGAGATTAAATCAGATGTTCCTCGAGGAATCCCATCAATGTTTCTTCTAGAAATATTATCAGGAGTTTCTCTAGGGATTCTATCAGGAGTTCTATCCGGAAAATTATCAGGAATTCTTCCAGGGATTTTATCAGGAGTTCCTAAAAGGATTCCCTTCAATGATTAGGAGTTCCTTCAAGAATATATATATATAGATAGGAGTTCTTCCAAGGATTCCATCAGGAGTTCCTATAGGGATACTATCTGGAATACCTTTAGGGCTTCCATTAGAGTTCTTCTTGGGATTGTATCAGGAGTTCCTCCAGAGTTCTTTCAGAGATTCCACTTGAATTGCCTCCAAAGATTCAATCAGGATTTCCTCCAGAGATCATATCAGGAATTCCTTGAGGAATTTCATCAAGACTCCTTTTAGGGATATCATAAGGAATTCTTCTAGGGATTCTTACAGGAGTTCCATCAGAAATTCCTCCAGGGATTCCATCAGGAGTTCCTTCAGCGATAGCAACTGGAACTTCTCCAGGGATTCCATCAGGAATACCTCTAGCAATGCCATAAGAAGTTTCTCCAGCAATTCCATCAGCAGTTCCTTCAGACATGGCACCTGGAATTCCTTCCAGAAATTCTATCAGGGGTTTCTCTAGAGATTCCATCACTAGTTAGTCTATGAATTTCATCAGAAATTCCTCCATTGATTCCATCAGGAGCTCCTTCAACAATTCCTATAGTGATTCCATAGAGAATTCTGCAATGGATTTCATCAGGAGTTTCTCCCATGATTTCATCAGTTCCTGCAAGAATATCTTTAGGATTTCCTACAAGGGTTCCATCAGGAGTTCCTGCAGATTCGGTTAGGAATTCCTTCAGGAATCATCATTAAATTCTTCAGAAATTTTAACAGAAGTTCCCTTAGAGATTCTATCAGGAGTTCCGCTAGAGATTGTATCAGAGATTTCACCTGGATCCTCGAGGGATTGCATCAGAATTTTCTTCAAGGGATAACATCAGGATCTCTTCTGGGAATTACATCGGGAGTTCTTCTGGAGATTTCAAGAAGAGTTCCTTCAGGGGTTTCATAAGCTTTTTATTTAGACATTCCACCTGGTATTCCTCCTGGGATTCTATCAAGAGTTTCTATAGGGATTCCATCAGGAGTTCCCCTGAGTATTTCAATAGGAGTTTCCAAGGATTTCCACCAGGTTCTTCTTAGTATTTTATCAGGAGTTCCAATAGGGATTCAATTAGGAATTCGTACAGGGCAAAACAACGGAAGTCGTTTTTGGCATTTCATTACGAGTTCCCAAGGGATTCCATAAGGAGTTCTTCTAAGGACTCTATCAGGAGTTCCTCTAGGGTTTCCATTAGGAGTTCCTTCAGAGATTCCACCTGGAATTTCTATAGGAATTCTATCAAACGTTTCTCTAATGATTCTATCAGGAATTACTCCAGGGATTACATCACAAGTTTTTCCAAAGATTCCATCTGAAGGAGTTCTTCAATAGATTCCATTGGGAATTTCTGCAGGGATTCCATTGGAAGTTCGTTCATGGATTCCATTAGAAAAACTTCTAAGACTTTATTATAAATCCTCCTGGCATTCCATCAGAAGTTCTGTCAGGGATTCTATCAGGAATTCTTCTATAAATTCCTTCAGAAATCCCTCTAGGGTTATTCTGGGTTAATTTATTATGAATTCTTTTCGGAATTTATTAGGAGATACTACCCAAACTTCTAGATAATACTTCAAGAGACTCATCCAAGAATTCTTCAAGGTAGTCCTCCTGGAATTCCTTAAGGGATTCCTCCCGGAATTAGTAAAGGGATCGTGAAATTCCTTAAGGAATCAATCCTCAAGGAATTCCTCCAGCAAAATCTCCAACGATTCTCGAAGATTATCAGGATTTTTCTCCAGGGATTTTATCAGAAATTTCTTATAAGTTCTCCGGCATTACTCAAAAGATTCCTTCTGGAAATTTTAAAAGGATTCCTCGCGGAATTCATCATGGGGCTCCTTCCGCATTCCTTGGAAAAAAGATCCTTCAAGAAATACTGGATGGAATTGATGGAAAAATTATTTAAAGAATCCTCGGAGAAATTTATATTAGATTATTGAAGTAATTCCTGCAGAAATCCCAGGACGAATGCCTCGTAGGGTCCCTTCAGAGATACAAGGAAGGAGGAGGAAACACTGGTGGAGTTTATAAAAGAATTCATTGAAGATTCTCTAGAGGAATACCGAAGGATAACCTGGGGGATCCTCTCAAAAAATTACAAGTGGAATCTCTAAAGGAATTCCTGCTGATCAAGTTTTGATAATTTTTTTGCAGTATTTCTCTTGAAATCTTTGAAGGCTTTCTGATGAAATTTTTGGAGGAATTGTTGGTGGAATCCCTGGGGGAACTTGATGAATCCTTGGATAAATTGTGGGTAGTATCTGTATTCAAATGCTTGAAGTTCCGTTGGAGGAATTCTTAAATGAATTTTTGGAGGATTTTTTGGTGGAATCCACAATAATTTGTAGAGGAACCTCTAAAGGAATCCTTGGAAAAATTTCATCTGAAGGTATACCTGAAAAATGTTCCCCGGAGGATTCCACAGGAATTTGTGCGGTGCACAAAGTGGCAAACTGGAGGGAACGGGATCCTGG
The DNA here is from genome assembly GCF_002204515.2 of Aedes aegypti. Lineage (NCBI taxonomy): Eukaryota > Metazoa > Arthropoda > Insecta > Diptera > Culicidae > Aedes > Aedes aegypti. Next base: position 20,702,272 of record NC_035109.1, on the reverse strand, counting down.
CGGGTGCGCAATCGATTCCAGCGACTGGCTAACAACAACAGGCCAGGGCTAGTAGGTTGTCCGTGTGCAGTCGAAACGGTGTCCACAGCAGATTACCGGAAAGGTCTGACTGTGGATCGAATCGAGGGGACAAACGCTACTATGGAACCCTTGTTGCTGTTCCAGAAGCGGCGGAACTCGAATGCTGCTAGACAATTGGTTTTCCGCGTGCAAACGAACCGTGTCCACAATCGACTACCTCGGGTGGGATCAATTTGTGGACAGGAACGAACGGACAAATCAATTGCCAGTGACGAACGGTGGACTGTATCTGGTCTTCGGTTTTGGCAGCAGCAGCGATCGGCTCGACTGGCAGTGGAGGACGGGACTGGAAGCTCTTCGGTGAAAGGAAAAACTGCTGGTTTCTAATTCAATCGGCGATTTATTCTTGGTGTTCACTCTCCAACGGTTACAAAAATACTGATGCGCTTTGCGCAAAATTGTTTACTTTTATACCTATAATCTTGGCATCGTGACAATTGAAAAATTCTAACTAGCTCCTCCCATCTCCATGGAAACGTCAAAGGGCGAAACAAAAACAACAAAAAGAACAAAAACTACAAAGCTGGATGGGAGAGGGTTGCTGCGATGGGAAATACTGTCATTCTGGCTGACTTTTGGACTGGTTGACTTACAAACTAACATTTATTACCTTTTGTTTCGGGAATGGGGGAAAGGTATTGACTTTTGTGGATATTGGGGAAAAGGCGCAAATGACTAATTGACACGGGGAGTTGGGAAGAGAGGCAATGATTTTGGGTTTATATAAAGGTAATGGATTTTAGGGCTGAATTCGAACAAAATGGTGGAAAACAAATCAAACAAAAATTACTTAAAACTAAACTTCGGTTTTGAACCGAACAGAATTATTGATAAAATTCGTGGTAGAATCCCAGGAAGAGTTTTGCAAAAAATAAAATACTAAAAGTGCTCGACACTGAAGAAGTCTGTAAGTCGCAGACGAAATAGGCCTATCTGTCAAGATAAGCAACACATATTAGAGTTTAAAGGTATTTGCAAAGCATCATGCAAAGCCATTTCTCATGCATTATTCAATGATAAAACCTATAAACACATCTATTATATACAACATTGTTACCATAATCCTTAATATTGAACGCGAAACGTCTTCTCTCGAAGAATGTTGCATGCAAAACGGCTCGGTTTACATGACTTTCCCGCTGAAAATTCAATCATAAATAATGCACATGGTTTGACACGCCGTCGATCCATCCATGTGCATTATTTTTGGCAGAATATTCAGCGTGAAATCATGTAAACTGAGCGATCTTGTTTTCAATTTCACTTCCAAGATGCAAGAAAGCATGCAATATTGGCGAATGTTGGATGTAAGATCATGAAATGTTTCAGTTTCACGCAAGATTGCATGCATTTTCGAATGCAATGAGACAGTTTACATTATTTATCGTTGAATGTTCAGTTGCAACTCCTTTTACATGATTATCATAAAAAACAACGTGCCATGTAAATTTGAGAGTTTTTTGCTGTGTAACTGGAATTCCTCTTAAATATTTATTTTCACCGGTACTTAAATGTTGAAAGTTCTTCTCTTCCTTACTGCGATTATTGCCAGAAAATCGCGAAAAGATTCTCCTCCACAGCCACAGCATTCGAGAAACTAACAATCACATATGCACTAGAGTCTCGACAAAAAAACATGCGAAGAAATATCGTGTTGCAGCAACCAACCTTGACAGTTGGTCAAACGGTTGTATCAACATAAGTCGGTTTGACTAACTTGGGGGCGGAGTCAATGTTGGTCAAACCGTCTGAGCGTCTGTGGGCTGCATAACACAGCATGAAAAATTCTTGTATGATTCAACTCACCTACATTCTCAGACAACCAGAATGTATGTATAACGAAATCACCGTTTGCTTTATGTGATGTTTATATGTGTGAAGTGCCCTTATACGTACAAAAGTGGAGATGATTTGCGTGTATATTTTGTATGATGAAAAACAGCACGCAATGCGAGTATGTAGATTTTATTGCGAACTAATATTTAGTCTTATGCAACTTAATGAATGATAATAAAGTTGATTTGACAGCTGCTACGGATTGATCCGATTTATTTTGTATGAGTATACGGGACGAAGTGAAATGTACATATGTACTCATAAAATAGTGTATTATGCGGGGAAATATCGATCAAACGATTTCATTCACCATGCAGTAGGGATGTGATGCAATTTGTATGAGTAAACGACTTAGTTCGCAAATTGTTATGCGACTTCTGCTTGTGTGGATTTGAAAGTTGTAAAAATGTTAATTCTTACCATTGAACGCGGAACTGTTCGGAATTTGAGGCGAAGTTTTTTTTTTTTTTTTCTATCATCCAATCAGGGGATCATCCAAAAATTACGTCCATCATTTGGGGAAGGGGGGAGGGGGTGTCTACGAAAGTGTGACAGTGCATGTATTTGGTATTAGATGACAGAGGGAGGAGGGGGGGCGGGTCTATAAATCCCGAAAAACGATGGACGTCATATATGAATCATTATTGAGTCAGCAGCACAAACGATTTTCATAAATGATCCTTTTTAGTTTGGCAGATCAATTGTAATTGTAATTAAATTTTAAGTTTCAGTTTGCACAAATTTAGTGCGTTGCAAATCTCCACGTACAATTCTCGCGAAACATTACTAAAGGACATATGTACAAATGAGAGGCTCTCTTTGTTTACTTTATCTTTGATCAATAAATGAGTCACATCAACCTCTTCTGTTGCGTTTTTTGTATGAAACGCTAGTCTAGGAAATTGCCTTTCAATCTGTAGTGTAAAACTTCCCAAAAGCATTACTATTCTACTGTTATAATCGAAAGAGAGCGAGAGAGGAGATAATCTCTCATTTGTGCATAGGTCGTTTAGTAATGTTTCGCGAGAATTTTATGTTGTTCCTCTAGCTGTCAACTGTTACTCACGGCTCACGTCTCACTGTACGCACCCACGCTTGACGGACCCTTCCATGGTGTTATAGCCTTAACCAAGGAAAAGACGATGTAGTACGAGCTAATTTTTTATTGAACTTGCTTGGTTGGTGGTTGGCTAAAATAGAAGCATTAACCTAAGAATGCTAATGTCGCTGCTGTTCGTGTTACCAACATCTAGTTTGCCACGAACTGACAGCGTGAGTACCGGGCCCTCAAAGTGTCAGATTATTTTAAGAACCAAAATAACATCATGGTATAGAACAAACAATGAAAAACCATAATTTAAGGTAATAAAAATTGAAATCAGTTTTGTGACAACTACGCCATTAGCGATCTACTACTAATAATTCTATTTTGGCTAACTAATGACAATTCTATTTCTTACGGCCTACTATAATGATTTCAAATAAGGCTAGGCTGGCTACTTCTCCCCCGCTTGGAAGAAGTCGTAAGAAAAGGGCCATCGGGGAAGTCTTGTATAGCGTCCGGAACGTCTCAGGAATTCTCCACTTGGAACGGTCGCTGATGCGGACTGGATTTCTTCTACGACTTCAATCGGTGGTACAGGACTTGCTTCCGATGCACCTTCGT